>NC_141875.1:702634385-708569385 GCF_056163025.1 Triticum urartu
ACTCGAACCGCTGACATCCGCCACAGGGTAAACCACCGCCTCTCAGGCCTCCCCGACGGGTTCTACCATAGAGGCCAACGATAGACAATAACTCCCCCCCGAACACAGCTTACAACTTTCATCGTACTGTGCTCTCCAAAGAGCAACTCTTCTCAAAATCTCAAAACAAAAGGTGCTGAGTTGGAATCCCATTCTAAGGATTCTTGTGGTTCCGGCGCGGGGGCCGCGAGGGGAAAAGGGATAGAGGGGGGAAGAATAGTAATGGCGCACTATACCAAGGTGCGCCATTACTAGTTTTGGAAAAAAATTGTTAGTAATGGCGCACGGGGTGAGTGGTGTGCCATTACTAGTTAAAACTAGTAATGGCGCAATCTGACCTGGTGCGCCATTAGTATTTTTGGAAAAAAAATATTAGTAGTGGCGCACCATTGGTGTGATGCGCCACTGCTATATAGTAGTGGCGCACCACATGTCTGGTGCGCCATTAGTGTCCATATTATCTATAGCCCTTTTCCTAGTAGTGTGAGATCTAAAGAGAGAGATGAAGCCATCTAGCTAACAACTATGGACCCGAAAGTCTGTGGTAAAATACTCACACATCATCGGAGAGGCTATGGTGTTGATGTATAACCCCTCCGTAATTGATTCCCCCTCCGACGGAGCTCCGGAAAAGGCCCCAAGATGGGATCTCTTGGGTACAGAAGGTTGCGGCGGTGGAAATAGGGTTTCGTGGTGCTCCTGGATGTTTTCGGGGTATATGGGTATATATAGGAGGAATAAGTACGTCAGCGGAGCTGCGAGGGGCCCACGAGGGTGGGGGGCATGCCCCCCTGCCTCGTGGCCTCCTTGCTTCTTTCTTGACGGCCACTCCAAGTCTCCTGGATCATGTTTGTTCCAAAAAATTACTCTCCCAAAGGTTTCATTCCGTTTGGATTCCGTTTGATATTCCTTTTTCGCGAAACACTGACATAGGCAAAAAACAGCAATTTGCACTGGGCCTTTGGTTAGTAGGTTAGTACCAAAAATAATATAAAAAGGTAAATCAAAGCCCATTAAACATCCAAAACAGATAATATAATAGCATGGAATAATAAAAAATTATAGATACGTTGGAGACGTATCAAGCATCCTCAGGCTTAATTCCTGCTCGCCCTCGAGTAGGTAAATGATAAAAATAGAATTTTTGATGTGAAATGCTACCTAGCATAATTCTCAATGTAATTTTGTTTATTGTGGCATGAATGTTCAGATCTGAAAGATTCAAGACAAAAGTTTAATATTGACATAAAAATAACAATACTTCAAGCATACTAATAAAGCAATCATGTCTTCTCAAAACAACATGGCCAAAGAAAGTTATCCCTACAAAATCATATAGTCTGGTAGTATAGGGGATCGCAACAGTTTTCGAGGGTAAAGTATTCAACCCAAATTTATTGATTCGACACAAGGGGAGCCAAAGAGTACTCTCAAGTATTAGCAGCTGAGTTGTCAATTCAACCACACCTGGAAACTTAATATATGCAGCAAAGTATTTAGTAGCAAAGTAATATGATAGTAGTGGTAACGGTAGCAAAAGGTAACGGTAGTAAAAGTAATATTTTTGGTATTTTGTAGTGATGATAGCAATAGCAACGGGAAAGTAAATAAGAAAAGAACAATATATGGAAAGCTCGTAGGCAATGGATCGGTGATGGAGAATTATGCCGGATGCGGTTCATCATGTAACAGACATAACCTAGTGTGACACAGAACTAGCTCTAGTTCATCAATTTAATGTAGGCATGTATTCTGAATATAGTCATACATGCTTATGGAAAAAAACTTGCATGACATCTTTTGTCCTACCCTCCCGTGGCAGCGGGGTCCTTATGGAAACTAAGGGATATTAAGGCCTCCTTTTAATGGAGTACCGGAACAAAGCATTAACACATAGTGAATACATGAACTCCTCAAACTACGGTCATCACCGGTAAGTATCCTGATTATTGTCACTTCGGGGTTAACGGATCATAACACACAATAGGTGACTATAGACTAGCAAGATAGGATCAAGAACTCTCATATATTGATGAAAACATAATAGGTTCAGATATGAAATCATGGCACTCGGGCCCTAGTGACAAGCATTAAGCATAGCAAAGTCATAGCAACATCAATCTCAGAACATAGTGGATACTAGGGATCAAACCCTAACAAAACTAACTCGATTACATGATAGATCTCATCCAACCCATCACCGTCCAGCAAGCCTATGATGGAATTACTCACGCACGGCGGTGAGCATCATGAAATTGGTGATGGAGGATGGTTGATGATGACAATGGCGACGGATTTCCCTCTCCGGAGCCCCGAACGGACTCCAGACCAGCCCTCCCGATTGGTTTTAGCGTTTGGCGGCGGCTTCGTATCGTAAAACGCGATGAATTCTTCTCTCTGGTTTTTTCTCCCTGAAACACAATATATAGAGTTGGAGTTGGAGTCGGAGGAGCTCCAGGGGGCCCACGAGGTAGGGGGCGCGCCTGCGCGCCCCCCACCCTCACTACAACAAACACCCCCTACAGCAACGCATTTGTACCAACAATATTACAGGATCTGTTGTTTCTCCCACCTCCCACCTCCCGCACTTTGTTCCGCGCTTAGAGCTAACCTCCTTTGCTCCTAAAAAATTCAAACCTCCCCGTACCCACACCTCCATCAATACCTCGTCCACCCAAACCACTCAGCCAAATTTCTATCCGCTATCTCCTCTCCCCGATTCCCCTCTCTCTCACCTAACTTCCATGGTGAGCCGCCGCCACCAGATCTAGCGATGTCCCGCGCCTTCGCTCATAGGCCAGTCTCTCCCTCAGTGCTCTCCTCCTATATTCCTCCATGGCAATGTCTTCCATGCCACTGCTCGCGTCCCTGCAGTAACCCTAGTTGACACGGATCACCAGCGTAGCTCGCTCGCCTCTGTTTTGGAGGCCACTACCCCGCGTTGCTGCTGCCGGCTCGGGCATGGATCTGAAACAAGTTGTGATGTAGTTTGCTTCTCCCTTCTCTCAGTGGTAGCCGGCAGTGGAGACGGGCCGAGGTCAGAGGAGCATGGGGTGGAGCTCCGGTGAGGCTCCTGAACTGCTAATTGGATCCCGCGCACGTGGGTGGTTCTTGCGGCTCGCAAAGCCTTCGACGGTGATGGTGCTCTTTTTGGCTTTTTATTTTGGTGCCTCGCATCGTCTTGCTCTGGTGGCCCTGCGTGCGTTTACCTGCAGATGCGTGTGTGCTTGGCTCATGTGTCTGTGTCTATGTGGTCTGTGTGTGCTGATGGAAAGTACAGCTCTTGGGGACACTGATTGTTTGCTACTGTCGCTGATTGCTATTGCCACCGCTGCTGATTTTGCTTCTCCTTAGTACCTACTCCGCTGACGCTGACGCTGATTGTTTGCCACCGCTGCTGGTTGCTATTGCTGCTGCCACTGAAAGCTATTGCCGATGCTGCTGATTTTGCTGCTCCTTATAGTACCAATACAGTAGATAGAAGATAATATGCATTCCGAAATAATAAATTTAGAAGATAAAATACATTCCCAAATAAAAATGAAGAAGATATGTATGTTTTACAATGCGTACAATAATAATCATGGAACCTTCTAGCTCCTTACTGGTTCCATGGTCCCTTTTACTTACAGTTGTTTGTATTATTTGTTCCACCTGTATCTCATCATATGTTTATTTCCCTTGCATATTTTGTGCCTGCAAGATGTTAGCTAACAATCTTTTAGTCTCTAAACACTTGCAGTAATCATTATGTTGGTATGCAACTGTCCTACAAGTCAGGTTTGAAACTGTTGATAATAGATGCGCAAATATATAAGATTGTGTTGAAATCTTTAACTTGCCTTCGATGATCGCGTAAGGGATTAACTTGCTTTAATGGCGTGCAGCTTCAGGGGTAGATGGAAATATAGAGCTTACGACATCATCGCAGAAGGTGGGGCAACCCATTTGCTTACTTGATAAACCATCCCCTGGTTCAGGCCACTAAGGTCTCCATTTCCTTCATCTTCTCCTCATGATGTCGCATTCTTATTTATTCCATGTCCTTAATTTTTACACTAACCGGCCCAACGAGTCTTTGTTAGTTAAGTGTGCCAGTATATGTCTATTTTGTAGGTTCATATAGGTATTGATATTCAGTTATTCGATGACATGGTGAATGATACATGATTATGGAGCTGAGTTGTGACAAAGATCAGATTCTCTTGGTTATATGATATGCCACATTGGCAGCAAAGGCAAGTGGGTAGCGTTTCTTCAAACTGGGTATGTACTAATATAAAATTGTTCATCCATTACTTAGGTTTTCTTTGATTCAGATTGTTCAGCCATTACATAGGTCACCCCTGATGCATTTTCTTATATATTTATTAGCTTTAGTGCTAGGTTGGTCTTGAAGAATTACATAGCGCCACATTAAATTATTTTTATTTCCCTGTAAACAGCTTGGATTCTACCTTTTCTAGAAGCAAAACTCCACTACTTTTTCTTAGAGAAGCCAAATCAAGTAATGTGTTCCTTTTTCATGCTGTTTCTTCTACTGTTTTTAAGAATCTTATTCTTGAATTGAGAACTTCTAATGTGACATTGTAGTTCTTAGGTAACTATGAGTTTTGTGAGATGTAGATTAGTTACTGATTTTTGAGCTGCTGCCATTGAGTTTTTTCTCCTAATACATAATACCAAGCATGAGCAGTACGTGAGTACTGGTGACACAAAACTATTTAATGTTGAAACCATTGGAAAACAAAAGTATCAGATTTTGGAATTCATATCGTTGTTGATATAATATAATCTTTGGACAATTGTTAGTAGGGAATACATGTTGCTGGTTGTTCACAGTGAACAGGCGCATCTGATTGGTCAAAGAGAATCCATGTTTTAACATGTACTCCTACTAAGTTATTTGTTAGACATAATAAGATTATGCCCCCCTCCCCAACAATCTTTTCTTGCACAGTTGGTAATTTTTATATCGATCCTTTTAGGTATAGTGTATCATATGTATATTTTTAAGCTTAATTTCGAATTTATGCCTAAATAGTATTATGATTCTTTTTGTAGGTTGATAATTTCAATGCTAGATGATTACTTGGATCTTGGAGAATTTATGATGATTAATGATACTTGGAGGAGAAACAACACAATTCTTTGAATGTTAGATTGTTTTTATTTTTCTATAAGGAAGTGATGTACTCCTAAATGATGACATTTGCATTGTAATGTACTAGATTGTTCTATTGAATCAATATATCACTTTCATTTCGACTCTATCTAATTTTACTAAAGTTGTACTCCCTCTGTAAACAAATATAAGAGTGTTTAGTGATCTAAACGTTCTTATATTTCTTTATGGAGGGACTACTTTGCACTGCCATTAGAACTACCTACTGTCATCAATGATTATATATGAAGGTTATTCTATTTTGCAAGCACTAGTGCACAGAACAACAGTGTTATAAATGATTATATGGAGGTATTCTATTTTGCAACCACCAACTCATAGAAGCGTTGCATGAATCCGTTGTTGCCTTGCAATGCATTATTTCCTAGATTACCAACGGATCTATATACGTTGTTGTAGACCCTTGCAACGCCATCAATGGCAACGCATATGAATCCGTTGGTGTAGACCTTAGCAATGGTTATAGGGACAAACGACAACGCATCGATGCGTTGCTAAAGGGGGGTTCTTGTTGTAGTGCCTCGTGGATAGGTGGTGGGCCCCCTGGCCTTCATCTTTTGTAGGTATTTTTTATATTTTCCAAAAAGTTCCTCTGTGAAGTTTCAGGTCATTCTGAGAACGTTTGTTTCTACACATAAATAACACCATGGTAATTCTGCTGAAAACAACGTCAGTCCGGGTTAGTCCCATTCAAATCATGCAAGTTAGAGTCCAAAACAAGGGCAAAAGTGTTTGGAAAAGTAGATACGACGGAGATGTATCATCTGGCTATGCTCCATCTTCACCACACAAAATATTTAAATCATGCACAACCCCGATGACAAGCCAAGCAATTGTTTCATACTTTTGATGTTCTCAAACTTTTTCAATCTTCACGCAATATATGAGCGCGAGCCATGGACATAGCACTATAGGTGGAATAGAATGGTGGTTGTGGAGAAGACAAAAAGGAGAAGATAGTCTCACATCAACTAGGCGTATTAATGTGCTATGGAGATGCCCATCAATATATATCAACGTGAGTGAGTAGGGATTGCCATGCAACGGATGCACTAGAGCTATAAGTGTATGAAAGCTCAACAAAAGAAACTAAGTGGATGCACTAGAGCTATAAGTGTATGAAAGCTCACGAAGACCTAGGGCACTTTGAGGAAGCCCATCATTGGAATATACAAGCCAAGTTCTATATTGTAAAATTCCCACTAGTATATGAAAGTACAACATAAGAGACTCTCTATCATGGAGATCATTGTGCTAATTTGAAGCACAAGTGTGGTAAAAGGATAGTAACATTGTCCCTTCTCTCTTTTTCTCTCATTTTTTCTCTTTTTTTTCCTTTTTTTGGGCCTTCTCTTTTTTTATGTCTTTCTCTTTTTTTCGTCTGGAGTCTCATCCTGACTAGTTGGGGAATCATAGTCTCCATCATCCCTTCCTCACATGGGACAATGCTCTAATAATGATGATCATCACACTTTTATTTACTTACAACTCAAAAAATTACAACTCGATACTTAGAACAAAATATGACTCTATGTGAATGCCTCCGGCGGTGAACCAGGATGTGCAATGACTCATGAGTGACATGTATGAAAGAATTATAAAGGTGGCTTTGCCACAAATATGATGTCAACTACATGATCATGCAAAGCAATATGACAATGATGAAGCACATCATAGCAAACTGAATGGTGGTAAGTTGCATGGCAATATATCTCGGAATGGCTATGGAAATGCCATAATAGGTAGGTATGGTGGCTTTTTTGAGGAAGGTATATTGTGGGTTTATGGTACCGGCGAAAGTTGTGCGGTACTAGAGAGGCTAGCAATGGTGGAAGGGTGAGAGTGCATATAATCCATTGACTCAAGATTAGTCATAAAGAACTCACATACTTATTGCAAAAATCTATAAGTTATCGAAACAAAGTACTACGCGCATGCTCCTAGGGGGATAGATTGGTAGGAAAAGACCATCGCTCGTCCCCAACCACCACTCATAAGGAAGACAACCAATAAATAAATCATGCTCCGACTTCATCACATAACGGTTCACCATACGTGCATGCTACGGGAATCACAAACTTTAACACACGTATTTCTCAAATTCACAACTACTCAACTAGCATTACTCTAATATCACCATCTTCATATCTCAAAACAATCATCAAGTATCAAACTTCTCATAGTATTCAATGCACTTTTTATGATATTTTTATTATACCCATCCTGGATGCCTATCATATTAGGACTAATTTTATAACCAAAGAAAATTACCATGCTATTCTAAAGTACTCTAAAAATAATATAAGTGAAGCATGGGAGATCAATAATTTCTATAAGATAAAACCACCACCATGCTCTAAAAAGATATAAGTGAAGCACTATAGCAAAATTGTCTAGCTCAAAAGATATAAGTGAAGCAAAGAGTATTCTAATAAATTCCGGTTCATGTGTGTCTCTACAAAAGGTGTGTACAGCAAGGATGATTGTGGTAAACTAAAAGGCAAAGACTCAAATCATACAAGACGCTCTAAGCAAAACATATATCATGTGGTGAATAAAAATATAGCATCAAGTAAAGTTACCGATGGACGAAGACGAAAGAGAGGATGCCTTCCGAGGCATCCCCAAACTTAGGCTTTTGGTTGTCCTTGAATTTTACCTTGGGGTGCCTTGGGCATCCCCAAGCTTAGGATCTTGCCAATCCTTATTCCATAATCCATCAAATCTTTACCCAAAACTTGAAAACTTCACAACACAAAACTCAACAGAAAATCTCATGAGCTCCATTAGTATAAGAAAACAAACCACCACTTAAGGTACTGTAATGAGCTCATTATTTATTTATATTGGTGTTAAACCTACTGTATTCCAACTTCTCTATGGTTCATACCCCCCGATACTAGCCATAGATTCATCAAAATAAGCAAACAACACACGAAAAACAGAATCTGTCAAAAACAGAACAGTCTGTAGTAATCTATAGGTTTCGAATACTTATGTAACCCCAAAAATTCTGAAGTAAATTGGTCGATGTGAAGAATTTGTCTATTAATCATCTGCAAAAATAATCAACCTAATCGCACTCTTGTGAGGACCCCGATTCCAAGTCACATCGATCTAGCCGGTAACACCTCATATCACTTTGCGGCCTCACACACGGTATTCCCACGGGTGTCGCCTTACCATGGCCCGGGACCATTTGCGCCTTTTGGCTCACATATATGATAGTGTCGCTAGCATCCATATGACAGAGAACCCGGGCCGACATGGCTAGTCGTGAACCCAAAGCGGCACTAACCTATGGGGACAGGCATACATGAATCATATCGAGCATGTCGGTCAGCAGCGTGTGAATCCAGGCTGTAGCACTGGGCTAACAGGACTCCGGGAACCCGGGCTGTAGCAGGCTAGGCAGGACTCCGGACACTAGTAGAAAACAGGGCTATGGTCCAGGCCGGCTCAGCCCATTAGTCCCGGTTCAGTGTAGAACCGGGACCAATGTGGGCATTGGTCCCGGTTCGTGAGCCCAGGGGGCCGGCCGGGCCACGTGGGCCATTGGTCCCGGTTCGTCTGGACCTTTTGGTCCCGGTTGGTGGGACAAACCGGGACCAATGGGCCTCGCTCCTGGTCCACCACCATTGGTCCCGGTTGGAGGCTTGAACCGGGACCAAAGGCTCCCCTTTAGTCCCGGTTCATGCCACCAACCGGGACCAATGAGGTGCCTATATATACCCCCTCGCGCAAGAGCAGAGCACGGTGCTCTGTTTTTTCTGGCCGAGGGGGAGAGGGCTTTGTGGTGCTCTAGCTCACCTCCTATGCACATGAGGTGTTCGATGGAATGCCCGAGCCACACTACTTAAGCTTTCTCCTCTCGAAGCTCGACCTCCAAGCTCCATTTTCCTCGAGATTTGTACACTTCTATTAATTTGGACACTTAATTATATATAATGCATGCAGATGAACCGGCAATGGATGTACGGTGACAGACACACCCGCGAGTACATTAAGGGCGTGCATGAGTTTCTCGATGCGGCTGAGGCAAACAAGCAGAATGGTTATATGTGTTGTCCATGCACTGAATGTGGGAATACGAGGTCTTACTCTAACCGGAAAATCCTTCACTCCCACCTGCTTTACAAGGGTTTCATGCCACACTATAATGTTTGGACGAGGCACGGAGAAATAGGGGTTATGATGGAAGACGGCGAAGAAGAAGAGTACGATGAAAACTATGTGCCCCCTGAATACGGTGATGCTGCAACGGGGGGAGCTGGTGAAGATCGAGAGGAACCAGACGATGTGCCCAATGATGCTGCCACGGGTGAAGCTGCTGAAGATCAAGAGGAACCAGACGATGTGCCCGATGATGATGATCTCCGCCGGGTCATTGTCGATGCAAGGACGCAATGCATTAGTCAAAAGGAGAAGCTGAAGTTCGACCGCATGTTAGAGGATCACAAAAAAGGGTTATACCCCTATTCCGAAGATGGCAACACAAAGCTCGGTACCGTACTGGAATTGCTGCAGTGGAAGGCAGAGAATGCTGTGGCTGACAAAGGATTTGAGAAGCTACTGAAAATATTGAAGAAGAAGCTTCCAAAGGAAAACGAATTGCCCGACAGTACATACGCAGCAAAGAAGGTCGTATGCCCTCTAGGATTGGAGGTGGAGAAGATACATGCATGCCCTAATGACTGCATCCTCTGCCGCGGTGCATACAAGGATCTGAACGCATGCCCGGTATGCGGTGCGTTGCGGTATAAGATCAGACGAGATGAACCTGGTGATGTTGACGGCGAGCCCCTCAGGAAGAGGGTTCCTGCGAAGGTGATGTGGTATGCTCCTATAATACCACGGTTGAAACGTCTATTCAGAAACGAAGAGCATGCCAAGTTGATGCGATGGCACAGTGAGAACCGAAAGAAAGATGGGAAGTTGAGAGCACCCGCTGACGGGTCGCAGTGGAGAAAAATCGAGAGAAAGTACTGGGATGAGTTTGCAAAGGACCCAAGGAATGTATGGTTTGCTTTAAGCGCGGATGGCATTAATCCTTTCGGGGAGCAGAGCAGCAATCACAGCACCTGGCCCGTGACTCTATGTATGTATAACCTTCCTCCTTGGATGTGCATGAAGCGGAAGTTCATTATGATGCCAGTTCTCATCCAAGGCCCTAAGCAACTCGGCAACGAAATTGATGTGTACCTAAGGCCATTAGTTGAAGAACTTTTACAGCTGTGGAATGGAAACGGTGTACGTACGTGGGATGAGCACAGACAGGAGGAATTTAACCTTAAGGCGTTGCTGTTCGTGACCATCAACGATTGGCCCGCTCTCAGTAACCTTTCAGGATAGACAAACAAAGGATACCACGCATGCACGCACTGTTTAGATGACACTGAAAGTATATACCTGGACAAATGCAGGAAGAATGTGTACCTGGGCCATCGTCGATTTCTTCCGACCAACCATCAATGTCGAAAGAAAGGAAAGCATTTCAAAGGCGAGGCAGATCACCGGAAGAAGCCCGCCATGTGCACTGGTGATCACGTGCTTGCTATGGTCAATGATTTACACTACGTAATCTTTGGAAAGGGTCCCGGTGGACTAGCTATTCCGAATGACGCTGAGGGACACGCACCCATGTGGAAGAAGAAATCTATATTTTGGGACCTACCCTACTGGAAAGACCTAGAGGTCCGCTCCTCAATCGACGTGTTGCACGTGACGAAGAACCTTTGCGTGAACCTGCTAGGCTTCTTGGGCGTGTATGGGAAGACAAAAGATACACCTGAGGCACGAGAGGACCTGCAACGTTTGCATGAAAAAGACGGCATGCCTCCGAAGCAGTATAAAGGTCCTGCCAGCTACGCTCTTACGAAAAAGAGAAAGAAATCTTCTTTGAATGCCTGCTCAGTATGAAGGTCACGACTGGCTTCTCGTCGAATATAAAGGGAATAATAAATATGCCAGAGAAAAAGTTTCAGAACCTAAAGTCTCATGACTGCCACGTGATTATGACGCAACTGCTTCCGGTTGCATTGAGGGGGCTTCTACCGGAAAACGTCCGATTAGCCATTGTGAAGCTATGTGCATTCCTCAATGCAATCTCTCAGAAGGTGATCGATCCAGAAATCGTACCAAGGCTAAGGAGTGATGTGGCGCAATGTCTTGTCAGTTTCGAGCTGGTGTTCCCACCATCCTTCTTCAATATCATGACGCCCATCCTAGTTCATCTAGTCAACGAGATTGTCATCCTGGGGCCCGTATTTCTACACAATATGTTCCCCTTTCAGAGGTTCATGGGAGTCCTAAAGAAATATGTCCGTAACCGCGCTAGGCCAGAAGGAAGCATCTCCATGGGTCATCAAACAGAGGATGTTATCGGGTTTTGTGTTGACTTCACTCCTGGCCTTAACAAGATAGGTCTCCCTAAATCGCGGTATGAGGGGAGACTGACTGGAAAAGGCACTCTTGGAAGAGACTCAATAATATGCAGGGACGGATATTCTTGGTCTCAAGCACACTACACAGTTCTACAGAACTCTACCTTGGTGACCCCGTATGTCGATGAACACAAGAACAGTCTGCGCTCCAAACACCAGGAGCAGTGCGACGAATGGATTACATGTGAACACATCAGGACTTTCAGCAGTTGGTTGGAAACACGTCTCAGAGGTGACAACACTGTTTGTGATGAGTTGTACTTGTTGTCTAGGGGACCATCTTTGATTGTATTGACTTACAAAGGATACGAGATAAATGGGAATACATTTTACACGATCGCCCAAGATCAAAAGAGCACCAACCAAAACAGCGGTGTCCTCTTTGATGCAGCAACCGAGAGCGGAAAGGACACATATTATGGTTACATAGTGGACATATGGGAACTTGACTACGGATCTAATTTTAAGGTCCCTTTGTTTAAGTGCAAATGGGTTAATCTGTTAGGCGGCGGGGTACAGGTAGACCCACAGTACAGAATGACAACAGTGGATCTGAAAAATCTTGGGTACACCGACGAACCGTTCGTCCTAGCCAATGATGTGGCACGGGTTATCTATGTGAAGGACATGTCTACCAAACCGAGAAAAAGAAAAGATAAGGAAGCGAATACATCATACGATGAGCCAAAGCGCCACATAGTTCTTTCAGGAAAAAGGGACATCCTGGGAGTGGACGGCAAGACAGACATGTCTGAAGATTATGAAAAGTTTCATGAAATTCCTCCCTTCAATGTCAAGGCTGACCCAAGCATCCTGATAAACAATGAAGATTATCCATGGTTACGGCGCAATAAGCAAATGACACAAGCGAAGAAAAAGTGAAGACTTTCTCCCGCAACTATTATGATGATACCATGCCAAATTTGTAACAGACGAACATGCTACCATTGTCCGTTTTGTACATGCACATGCTATGTGGGTGAAATTATGATACCGTCCCAACTTTCAACTTTTTCAGAGTTCATTTGAAATGCTTTCATGTCTTATGGTTTGAAACTTTGATACTTCAAAAGTGATTGTCCATTTTGTACATGAAGTGCATCAAGTTTTTGTCATAACCCTCTCTACTTTTTGGAACATGCTATGTGGGTGAAATGATGATACCATGCCAACTTTCAACCTTTTCAGAGTTCATTTTGAAATGCTTTCCAATTTCAGAGTCATTTAGCTCAAAGAATGAATTAATAGCAAACAGAATGAACTACAAAACTTTTATGAAAATAAAAACAATTTTTAAAATTCTATTTTTATAGTAAAGTTATTCATAAACTAGTGATTCACACAAATTTTTAAAAATTCAAATTTAAACTATTCAAAATTTAAAACTAATGGCACTAACATAAAGTTTATAATTTTTGTGACCTAAAATGAAAAAGAAATCACTAAAAAACTATAAGTATTTAGTTGTAAGTATAAATAAAAAATAAATAGAAAAAAATTCTATTTTTCTAGTAAAGTTATTCATAAACTAGTGATTCACACAAATTTTTAAAAATTCAAATTTAAACTATTCAAAATTTAAAACTAATGGCACTAACAGAAAGTTTATAATTTTTGTGACCTAAAAGGAAAAAAAATCACTAAAAAACTATAAGTATTTAGTTGTAAGTATAAATAAAAAATAAATAGAAAAAAAATTCTATTTTTCTAGTAAAGTTATTCATAAACTAGTGATTCACACAAATTTTTAAATATTGAAATTTAAACTATTCAAAATTTAAAACTAATGGCACTAACAGAAAGTTTATAATTTTTGTGACCTAAAAGGAAAAAGAAATCACTAAAAAACTGTAAGTATTTAGTTGTAAGTAGAAATAAAAAAAATAAAAAACCAAAAAAATGTAGAATTAAAAAAGAAAAAACCAAAAAAAATGCCTCCTACTGGGCCTCCACGGCCTGAATACAACTAGAAACCCTACATGGGCCAGGATTCAGGCCCGCAGAAGGCCCAATAGGCCCACAGGCAGTAGCAAGTTTAGGCCCGAAAGCCTGCATTAGAGAGGAGCTCGAATGGGGAGGCACACCCGCGCTTATAAACCAGTGCCGGCGCCCTTCAGCTAGCGATGTGGGACTAAACTTTTGGGCACGGGGCAGCAAAGGCCATTGGTCCCGGTTGGTAGCACCAACCGGGACTAAAGGGGGCATTGGTCCCGGTTCGTGGCATCAACCGGGACCAATGCCACCCTTTAGTCCCGGTTGGTGCCACCAACCGAGACCAAAGGCCGCCGCTTCCCGCCCTTTGGGCTGCTGAAAATTGGCCTTTGGTCTCGGTTCGTGGCACCAACCGGGACCAAAGGGTGGCATTGGTCCCGGTTGATGCCACGAACCGGGACCATTGCTCTGGCTATATAAGCCAACACTTGCGAAATTTTGGCCAACTGCTCCCATTCGCCCCGACGCCCCCAGGCCCTTCGTCGTCGTCGCCGCCGCCCCCCGCTCCCCGTCGCTGCTCGCGCCGTCGCTGGCCTCCTCCTTGTCGCTGCGTGCGCCGTCGCAGCTTGCGCCGTCGCCGGCCTCCTCCTCGTCGCTGCGTGCGCCATCTCCGGCCCCGGCCCGCGCGCCCCGGCCCGCGCGCCCCCGTCATCGCCGTCGCCCTGCCCCGCCCCATTCCTCGCTGCCGAACGCGTGCCCCCTGCCCCATCGCCGTCCTCGCCGCCGAACCTGCACCCCTGCCCCTCCCTTGGTCCGGCCGGCGCCACCCCTCCCCTGTTTTTTCATATGCTTGTTTTTTTTCAGATTATATATATGTATATATGTTTGTATGTTCTCTGTGTGTATATGTATATATGTTTTGCTTTTTGCTTTTTCATATATTATATGCTTGTTTTTGCTTCAGATTATATATATATGTATATATGTTTGTATGTTCTCTGTGTATATATTATATGCTTGTATTTTGCTTTTTTATAAAAATGTATATATGTTTTTATGTTCTCTGTGTATATATGTTCATATATGCAAAAGTTAGGTTTAAATATTTAGAAAAGGATTATCTATATATGTTCTCTGATTTAGTACATTTTAGGTTAGTTTCATTTTTAGAAAAGTTCTATATATTTAGGAGACGAAAAAGGAAAATAAGAAGAGGAAGAAGGAGAAGAAGAGGAGAGGCAGAAAAGGAAGAGGAGAAGAAGAAAAAATAGAGGAGAAGATGTCGGCGACAAACAAGCAAAATGCTGCGAAGAAGAAGCTTCACCATCGCACGGGGTCAGGTGGCTACCTCGTAGCCCGGCCTAAGTGGTCCAAGACTGAGAATGATCTGGTTCATAAAGGGATCGAACCAGAGACAATTAACTGGCCAGACCGTTGCCGGACTTGGTTCTTCGGGGCTGGCGGAACACTGGACCCTGTAACAGGGAAGTGCATTTGGACGAACGATCAAATGGACATACCAGTCAGTAAGCTTAACAGTATATCGAAGCAGCGCAGGAAGGGACGTTCTTTCCAGACAGAGAGAACGACGAGCTCGCAATGGCCCTCGGGAATCCTGAGCACCCTGGATGGACACGAGGCACGCCAGGCTCCATTCCGTGGAAGGTTGGGTTTCCGGATGCAGGCGGTTACAAATCCCATGAGAGGAGGAAAAAAGTGCAGCAGACCCAAATACAGGCGCTGCAAGCAAGGGTAGACGCGATAGAGGAACGAGAAGCAAATCGCAGCAAACGTACTGCCGAAGCCTCCCCCGAAGCTACCCCGCCATCTCAGCGCAGAAGCAGCGTGGCTTCCACCGAGCTGCTTCAGCTGGAGCATGCCTTGACGGCTCCTGCCAGCTATCCCGTGGATGCTATAACGGAGTCTCGAAACTGCCACCTTATGATGCAATGGATGAATTTGAAGGTCAAGGCGGCTGTTGGCTCTGTTTATCCTACTGAACCCGGCGCAACTTTTCACTGCCGACCGATTCCAGAAGGATATGCTAGGGTGATGGTGGATGAGATAACGGAGGGATTTGAGGACCTCCAGCTTGCCCACCCTACCGGTGAAGGGGAGACTCTGCTGGGGTCTGCTCTGAAGACTCCATGCCTATGGTGGAAGGAGCTCATCAACCTTCCGAACTGGACGCCACCGCCTCCTCCTCCTCCTCCGGTGAGTCAGGGCACTCCGCCTCCACCGCCTCCTCCTCCGGCGAGTGACGATCAGGGCCCTCGGCCGGCTCCTTCTCCGGCGCGTGGCGGCACTCCGCCTCCTTCTCCGCCTGCGCCAACGCGCCCGAGCAGCCAGCCTCCTCCTTCTCCGCCTCGTCAGCAAGGGCAGAAGAGACCTGCCGCCGCTCCAGCTGCTCCGGCGCGTCGTAGTCCTTATCCTCCGCCGCTTAAGCAAGTAAAGAAGACAACCGCTCCGTCTGCTCGGTCGGCGTCGAGCAGTACAACCAGAGGCGGGAGGACATACATATTCGGTCCTCTCTGAAGACTCCAGAGAAGTTACCATATGAGAGGACCCTGGAGGAGAACGCCGAGATCGCGCGAGAAGAAGTGAGGAACTTCTTTGAAGGGGTGAAAGCAAAGAAACATCCACCTCCGGAGGAGAAGGTAGATCGGGTGAAAGTGAAGCGCACTCTGGCTGCCCTGACAAAACCACCGAAGTCTGATCCGCCGAAAGGAAACTATGACCGCATTATTGGAAAGGAATTTGCCGAAGCAGAGCGGTCGGGAAGTACTGTCAGTGATCAAAGGCTGAAAGAACGACGAGCTGGGAAACAAATTGCCCAGCTCGGCGAACAAGCGAAGCAATCGTGCCCCCCGCTCAAGGTGCCTAGCCACAAAGTCGATAATGATCCGAGGATGGTGCCCGGTTATAGCAATCTTGCAGATTACCTGCCCGACGAAGTACATTATGAACCCATGGAGGTGCAGATACAAAGATACGAGTACGGGAAGCCTCTCGTCAAAGATGAAAGATCTCTATTAACGATGATGCGAAGATTGCATGATTGGTACTTGAAAATCTGCAGAGACTCTAGGGGGAGGAGTACTTTGTATGCGAGAGTTAAACCGGAGCATGACCTCGTTGGAATTAATCTGTTGCCTGTTCCATTTGAGGAGTTCTATCAGTTTTTCAATCAATTGGCCCTCGATAGAACAACGGTCTCCTGCTACTATCTGTAAGTAGTACTACTTCTGTCATTAAGTTTCTCTATATAGCTTAGCTCTTTCATTGCATGTATTTATAATCATCCTCACTATATTATGCAGATTGAAGATCGCCGAATTGAAGAAAAGACAAGTCGGTGATATTGGGTTCATTAACACATATCTCATAGATGCAACTGAGGTTAAACTTCATGCCGCAGCTACCGAGGCCAACTTGCTACGATCGTTCGTAATAAATCAAAACAAAGATATAATACTCTTTCCTTACAACTTCAGGTGAGTGTTACTGTCTTGTGCGTATTCGGTTTCCCTTATATATTAGTCAAGGTTATAGTAATGTAATTGATGAGTTATGCATGTGTGTGCAGTTACCACTATATTCTCCTAGAGATTAAGCTTGAGCAGGGAGTAGTAACCGTCCTGGACTCTAAACGAAAAGATCCCAAGGAGTATGCGGACATGACTGAAATCCTCAAGAAGTAAGTTAAATCAATCATTATCCACCATATCAGCAACTTTGTTCATTTCCTGATATCAAGTAATTGTTTTCTTTGTCCGGCAGGGTTTGGAGAAAATTCACCAAAACAGTTCCGGGACTGCCGAAGGAGCTGGAATTTAGACACCCGAAAGTAAGTACTATAGTAGCATGTTCCGCGCATCTCCTAGTGATTCAAGCGCTAGTTTCATCAATACCATTTAGCATTCTTGCTTATCAGTTTGATTGACCTCTATTTCTTGTAAAGTGGTTGTGGCAGGAACAAGGGAATGATTTCTGTGGATACTACATCTGCGAGTCCATCCGCCACACGACCTGTGAGCGGGGCGGGTACTCTAACGAACAATATGAAGTACGTAAATAACAACATTCACAATTTTATTTTATTACCATCATTTGTGTTGAGTTTCATTCATTTATATATATATATGTATTGACCCCCTTCTTCAAATTAGATGTTTCGGAAGCGGGATGAATCCTAGCACTAGCTCGCATGCGAGCAATTCAAGAGGAATTGGCGGCATTCTTTCTTGACCACGTGATCCCTGAAGACGGAGAATTCTATGTGGACCCTGAATCCGTATGATTATGTTTGTAAGAGATAATTATTGTATATATGTAGCCGGTAGTGTCAGATAGATATACGAGAACTTGTTGTTCGACCAATCTCTCGAAGAAGGAGAGGTGGTCGATATCACTTCTCTCTGTATATATGCATATATGTTCATGACGATCTTCTGTTTCCTTCGTTTGCTTACTAGCTAGCTAGCGTGTCTAGTCCTCTCTATATATGTATGTATAGTACGTAGCGTCGACCAAGCACGGACATAAGAGAGGACACTTCTCTCTATTAATTATAACTAGCTAACACAATATATGAAACACCTAAATTAACCCCCCAAAACCCCCACCCCCCCCCTTTCAAAAAAAACAAAAACCCCAGCCACAGAAGTGCTGACGCGTGGATGCCTATTGGTCCCGGTTGGTGCCACCAACCGGGACCAAAGGGTCTCCTGACTGGGCTCTGCGCACTGCCTACGTGGAGGGCCTTTAGTCCCGGTTTTGGATTGAACCGGGACTAAAGGGGGGAGGTATTAGTACCGACACTTTAGTCCCGGTTTTGGAACCGGGACTAAAGGCCCTTACGAACCGGGACTATAGGCCCTTTTTCTACCAGTGGGATGTCACCGCGTGACATTTACCCGAAGGGACAGACACAGGAACGAAGTGAAACACATGCCGGCCAGTCAAGTGTCCTGAGCAGTAGTGCTGGGCTAACAGGACTCCGGTGAACCGGGCTGTAGCGAACTACTATGACTCATGGAAGCACTAGACTACATTTCCCCATAAGAGAGGCTGCCAAGGATAAACAACTAGATTGTCGGATCCCACACATACCAAGAATTTCAATCATACACACAATATGCTCGATATGTGTAAATACAACATGGCATCACAACATAACTCTACAACTCAAGTATATATTCATTAGGCTCTAAGGAGCGAGATATTACAAACATGGGTCTCATGACCCAACAATCATAGCATACAATTAAAGCACATGCGGAAGCTTAACATGTCTGAGTACAGACATCTACAAATGGAAAAGGCTAAGAAGCCTGACTATCTACCAGATCCTGCCGAGGGCACAAGATCGTAGCTGAGGTATCAAGCTAAACGTCGAAGTCCATGTGGAACTACTAGCGAGACTGAAGTCTCTCTGCAAAACATAAATTAAACAAACATGAGTACAAATGTACCCAGCAATACTTACATCAGAACTAACTACATATGCATCGGTATCAACAAAGGGGGTGGTGTAGTTTAACTGCAGCAAGCCAGCTTTGACTCAATGGCTAACCTGAACTACGACTGCAAGCAACTCTTTTGATGTGGCGCACACGAGTCCACATATTCACCATATCAATACACCACTATGGATCCGCTCCCGTCTCCCTACGAGAAAGCCATCCATAGCACTCATGCTTATCTTGCGCATTTTAGATTATCCACTTTCACTTGTCTATGAACTGTTATAGGCAACCCAGAAGTCCTTTACCGCGGACGCGGCTATTCGAATAGTTTTATACCCTACAGGGGTGTACTTCGTCACACGTTTCCACCACTTAGTGTCTGCACACGACATGTGCTCGGCAGACTTCAAGCGAAAGCCGACGTGGGTGTAGACCACTACCTGACTAACCGCACAAGTCTCTAGTCCAGGTTTATCGCCTATTCGGGTTCCATCCGCAAGGAAATCCAGCCGGGGTGTCCTCAACGGCCCCAAACGATGTGTACAGGGTCCCGAGATGCCAAACGGGCGCCCGGCATACCCGGCCACAGTGTATCTACCGCATCATAGCCCACCCCTAGGGTCAGCGCTACGCACGGCCGCCAGCACATAAACTATAAACACCAGAACTAGTTGCAACTCCTGGACAGAGGACGAGAGGGGTCAATAAGTCGAGCGGGGTCATATTTCAGGACCCAATGCGTGGTAGTAACTGTTTCATGGATCACAAACACAGAACTCGGTTCCTGAGGACGGCTTCAATGAGACAACCCACCATGTACTCCTACATGGCCTCTCACCGCTGCCTTTACCAAATCGGGTTCACACACTTAGCTCTCAATAGTAGGACATGTTTACACACCTCCGATTCATCCCCGATGAATCAGGCCTGACTCAACTCTAAGTAGTAGCAGGCATGACAAACAAACATGAATGAGTAGGCACATCAGGGCTCAAACAACTCCTACTAATACTACTGGGTTTCATCTATTTACTGTGGCAATGACAGGTCATGCAGAGGAAAGGGGTTCAGCTACCGCAGCATGTAACAGTTGAATCGTTGTTGTCCTAATGCAGTAAAAGAGAGCAGGAGCGAGAGAGTGGGATTGTATCAAAATGAACAAGGGGGTTGTGCTTGCCTGGCACTTCTGAAGATAGTATAGCTCTTCATCGGTGTCATCGAACTCATCGTCGAAACCACGTCTATCGAGTGGGGACAACTACCGGCAAACAAAGAGGAACACAATCAATGCAATGCAACAATTATGATGCATCATAATGTCATGGCAATATGTTGTTGATTGAGCTAATGCAACTAGCAATCATATTAAATGAAGTTGGTTTGAACTAAGGGTTCAAATTCAAACTCCATATGTGCTTATTTAAATGTCAATTATGCAAGTTGCCCTGTACAGCAACCCTAGGTTGTTCAAACATGCATGCAAATGCCATAAAAAGATTCCTTGAATTTTTCTGATAATTATTCATATATAATTTATTTCATTCTGAGTTATAGATAATTTTCTATGAATTTTTAAAGTTTTAAACATTTTCTGGAATTTCCTGAATTAAATTAAATCCAGAAAATGTATTACTGCGTCAGCATCAGGTCATGCTGACGTCAGCAGGTCAACAGGGGCTAGTCTGGGTCAAACCTGACCAGTGGGTCCCGCGTGTCAGTGTCATTAGACTAACTAATTTTTTAGTCCTAATTCTAGGGTAATTAGCAGGGCGGGCCCGCATGTCAGTGGCTCATCTAATTAGATAAGTTAATTAACACTAACTAAACCTAACACTAATTAGACAGGCGCCTGGGCCCACACGTCAGGGGAGGTCAAACCCCTGGTCAACCGAGGCTAAACCACCAGCGTTTAGCCGCCGGCGATGACCAGACGTGGCGGAGGGCCGCGGGAACGGGCTCTGGGGCCCCGTTCGCAGCGTGGTTGGGCTCGTTCGAGAGCCCAGACCAGCGCGCGTCGGATGGTCGCGCCAGCCGGGCCTGGGGCGGCCGGAGGCGACGGCGGGGAGCTCGGCCGCGGCGGCCGGAGCTCGGGCGTGCTCGGGTTTGGCGCTGGGATGCACAACATGGGCGTGGAGAGGGGCTACGGCCTCCTGGGAGTGTGGCAAACGCGGTGACGTGCTCGGTTTCGAGCCCGCGTGGCTGTGGCCACGACGACGGCGTCGCCGGTGGAGCAGAGTGCTCGGGCTCGGTGGAGATGGTGGCTAGGGGGCGCAACCGAGGCACAGAGGAGGGGGGTTAGGGGCAGGAGCTCACGGTGGATGCAGAGGTGGCCTCGGCGTGCTCGGGGAAGCACCGGAGCGAGCGGGGCGGCGAGAGGCATCTCCGGTGGCCAGCGACGAAGACGATGAAGATGGCGTCGATGCAAGGCCTCCGGCGAGGCGTGGCTGGACGGACAGGACAAGGGAGGCGTGGCGATGCTCGTGGACACGTCGGGGAGGCGAGGGGAGAACGGAGGCCGCGTCTACGGCGTACGGCGGCGACGAGCTCCACTCGGCTTCGGGAGAGCGAGCGAGAGAGGCGAGGCAGGGAGAGAGAGGAGCGGTCAAGGGGTCCAGGGGTCTGCGTGGCAACGCCAGAGGCATCCAGGCCCTCGGCGTCAAGCAGGAGGTGGCGCACGGCGGAGCGCGCGCCCGTCCTCCTGGCAAGGAGGAAGACGACAGGGGAGGGGCCAGGCGGGCTGGGCCGCGCAGGTGGGCTGGCCAACTGGGCCGCGATAGGTAAGTCAGGTAGGTTCTCTCTCTCCTCTATTTTCTGTTTTCTATTATTTCTGTAACTTCAGGGCTTTATTAAAAATACCAGAACGTTTCCAAAAATCCTGGAAATAATTGTGGGCTCTGGTTGGAATATTTCCAACAGCCCTCACTTAAGTTTAGAATTAATTGAGCATTCAAAATATTATATAGCATTTAAATGCCCAATTGCAAATAGCATATGATTTAATTCAAAAATCTAGGATGGCCTAGAAATATGTGCATCATTTTTGTCAGATGTGCTGGACCAATTCAAAAATGATGAACATTTCTAAAGGGCATTTTGGGGATCATTGAAAAGATTTAAGTTTGAACTTGGTTGAATTTCATTTGCTGCTAGGGTTTATTATCCCCCATTTCAAATTAAAGAAGTAATTTAGACAATATGCATGGATGCTTGTGCCACTAATTGCAAACAATTCTAGGGCTGTGACAACTCACCCCCACTAAACAAGAATCTCGTCCCAAGATTCAAGACGTGAGGTAAGAAGACAGAGGGGCACAAACTAACACGGTCTTCATGATCCAAGTTGCACTTCATAGGAACGTTGACACGGTCAGCATCTTTGTCTCGACGTCTTGCTCTGAGAACTCCATCCAACACGATGATGGGGAGAAAAGAAACTCTCGAAGAATCGATCTTCTTGAAGATCGAGCAACCGACGAACAACTCACGGAATGAGACGTAGACCACCTCTTGGAGTGAGACACAAGACACACATCAGGGTGATGGGAAGAGATAGATGTCAAGGGTTCAATTTGGTAGGAAAAAATTCCACGCAGTAGTAAGATGGTGCAAGGTTTCAAAGTAGCGAGGAGATAATTGTCGTGATCCCATAACAGGGCACCATCGAGGAGGTGACTTGTTGAATTGTTTCCTTAAGTGGCAAAAAGAATTACTTTTGATACAAAGATCATTGAAATTCTTTATACCAGCCTAAGGCAATCACAAATGATCGTGTGAACGATTTCGAACGAATGGCATACCCATACCAGAATGGATGATGTGGACTACCTTGTTGAAGACAACACAATGGATGAATTTTGCTTATCACCGGAAATGGATGGGACCCATGACAGGACCACTTTTGAAAATGATCCTAACAACAATTACTGAGAGGACAGCTCATGGGAATTGGCACAATGGCGATGCAAGCTGGGAACAAAATGCAAATGCTGGGAATGATTCTAGTAACTAGGAATAACTCAACGAGAGTGATTCCACCGTTTGAATGGTTATAGCATAATCGAAGAAACTGGGAGCACAAGGATCCGTAAGGAACAACTTCTAGAATATGTTGCACTAAATCCTCATGGAGAAGATGGTCAAATAGCTCAATCAAGATACTACAATGATAGATCTTCCGGCTAGGTGTGTCGGCCAACATCAACATTGTCGGAACCTACATCATAGCTCTTGGACTAGTTCCAACCATCATATCTGTCTGAGATTCAGATCTGGTTAGAAACAAGATACTTCAGACTCACATGTCTGAAAAGGAGATTTGCAACACAAATCGACGAGATAACGTTGTGAAACTCTCGGAAGATGAACTACGATAGCAAGCTCCAAAACATGAGCTGGTTCTGCTACACACCTGTGAACACACTGTCCTAGACAAGCATGACCACATGGTAGTCTTATAAAAAAAACACTACCGAGTTCCGATTAGGAACCATCATTGCGGAGAGCGAAGTCCTGCGCATGTACCTTTGGGTCCTTAAGGATAGCACTTAAGAACTTCTTTTCCTCGAACAAATCAATCAGTGGCTTGGTGTGCTAGGGATTACACATGGAGTGGAGGTAGCGAGCCTATCAAACCATGTAATACCTCGCACTTGCATGACTGACTTGGGATGATTCCGGAGAAAGCAAAAACAATCTTTCTCAATTCATGGCGGCAACTTGCACCTAATGCACGTGAACTTGGATAAAGTCGCTTCTTACACCAAACTTGTATTTCATGAACGGGACATGAAGATAATGCTTACAAAAGTTTCCAATACTAGCGTGATGTTCAACATGAATCATAGAGGAGCCAAGATGCTGCTGATGGGCTCAATAGAAACTCATCAGAATTTCCATATCACTGGACTTCCACCATCATGTGAACAATGTGATAGTATTGGTCAGACCAAAAGACATAATGGCGTATGCTCGAGGAAACCACCGCAAGTAAGACAACATTATGAATATCGTTGGTTCTGATTTGATTTGATGATAACCCATACTCAAATGAAAGTCTGGACAAGACAATAGATCCAACAATTTATCCCGAGGACCAATCGATGAAGATATCATCTTTCTTCAACACACACTCAAAAGGATAACCCTTAAAATGAACTAAGTCGGAAAAACTTTTATCTTCCAACTCTCCAAGTTGTTGTTTGGCTTAACCAACTAGCTCAGGGGTATCCCACACAGATTCTTGTAGAATGGGTGGTTTGGAGGAAACCCACATGATCACGAACTCAACATAGCGGTCAGGTGACAACCTGGTAATACTTCCGAGAGGATATTCGGAACATCACGAACCACCGATATGTTACTAAGCTCGAGAACAATCTTGCTTTTCAGAGCAAGACGATATGATCAAATAAGCAAGGGGTTGAATAATCGTAACTCATTGATCGAAAAGTGCACCGGAAATAAGGACTAGGTAGCACGAGCAATCCTAGAATAGTGTTTCGACAACCAACACGCTAAGAATGATACTAGTGTCTATTAACTACCAAGCAACATGGTTGCTAGGAGTATTGATTTCACACATCATGGTTCACTTGCCGGCATTCCGGTTGCGACAACACGGGACCGAGGAATGAAAAAAATGATGGCAAGAAGTATCACTGCGTCAAGAATTCATGAGAGATGGTGCAATTCTCATGACAATCCTGACATAAAAGGGGTAATACTCCAGGGTAGAACAGAGCAAAAACTGGGTTGGCATTTGATCTGTAGAACACAACTACTTTGACCCAATCCTGGATATGGATGAGGTACTGGAGTTTGTTTCTCCTAGTCATCCTGAAATAGAATGGCTTAACAGACCACAAGAATAATAGGCATCATTGGACGAATGCACGCATACCCTTGACTATCAATTGATATCCGAAGGTCAGGAAACAACTAAAGAGGGACAACTCAAAGGAACATATAACTTTCTGAGTTGTGGATGCATAGATTAATATGTCAAACCAAGTTCAACAGGTTTCTTCCAGATAACCCATGCAGAAAGGTAGAACTGGCAGAATCACAATTATGAATGGAGAACTCCTCAAGAGTATTCTGGTTGTGATATTTTGGTTCAAAGGAACTCCTGCCAAGGATGGTTCATGGTATTTGGAAGAAGGAAATACCACAGACCTCGAGAACTAATGCAAAGGTTACTAATATCCTAAAGGAACTAGCAAACACTATCGACATGAGGTAAGTAGGGTGAATCTTGGGTCAAGAACCCAGGAGTAGAATGCCTACTACTAAGTGGCATCACGGGATGCTTTCGAGAATGGTGGCCAGAATCATCACACTAGAACACCAAACATGGCTAGATGACTAGATGGTTTCATAAGGCACCTAGGGTCATAATAGTAGCTCCAACATATACGCCGAGGCAAGGGAGTACCTCACAGACCGTGTAGTGTGCTTAATCTGGCCCAAAAGGACATCGGGAACGGAAAGAAAGGATTTGCAAATGCATCAGACTATGTAGAGACCTGGGATGACTCGGACAGCATAACGGCTATAATTGCGCAAAATGATTGAGACATCATGCAAAATGGTGGCATAACCACTCAATACACAATATCAAGGTTCTGAGGCCAGCTATGAACATATGGAAGTAGTAGGAGCTGAACTGAGGCTTAAACCCAACAATCCTAGGCAACTACGGTTTAGTAACACGTCATCCTGAGAGATAGAAGAGAAGCCTAGTTCTTAACCCCGTAGAAAAGATAAGATGACTCAGATCAGAAGGTCATGAGGATAAGGAGTAAAAAGAGCCTTACGTTCCCTTCCACAATCAATTCCCTTACACAAAAAAAGCATTTCTAGACACAACTTCGACCATTTTGGCTTGGTAATCCTACAGGCAGTCAGGCTCTGATACCAACGCTGTCGGGACCCCGATTCCAAGTCACATCGATCTAGCTGGTAACACCTCATATCACTTTGCGGCCTCACGCACGGTATTCCCACGGGTGTCGCCTTACCATGGCCCAGGACCGTTTGTGCCGTTTGGCTCACGTATATGATAGTGTCGCTAGCATCCATATGACAGAGAACCTGGGTCGACATGGCTAGTCATGAACCCAAAGCGGCACTAACCTATGGGGACAGGCATACATGAATCACATCGAGCATGTCGGTCAGGAGTGTGTGAATCCGGGCTGTAGCACTGGGCTAACAGGACTCCAGGAACCCGGGCTGTAGCAGGCTAGGCAGGACTCCGGATGTCACCGCGTGACATTTCCCCGAAGGGACAGACACAGGAACAAAGTGAAACACATGCCGGCCAGTCAAGTGTCCTGAGCAGTAGTGCTGGGCTAACAGGACTCCGGTGAACCGGGCTGTAGCGAACTACTATGGCTCATGGAAGCACTAGACTGCATTTCCCCATAAGAGAGGCTGCCAAGGATAAACAACAAGATTGTCGGATCCCACACATACCAAGCATTTCAATCATACACACAATATGCTCGATATGTGTAAATACAACATGGCATCACAACATAAGTCTACAACTCAAGTATTTATTCATTAGGCTCCAAGGAGCGAGATATTACAAACATGGGTCTCATGACCCAACAATCATAGCATACAATTCAAGCACATGCGGAAGCTTAACATGTCTGAGTACAGACATCTACAAATGGAAAAGGCTAAGAAGCCTGGCTATCTACCAGATCCTGCCGAGGGCACAAGATCGTAGCTGAGGTATCAAGCTAAACGTCGAAGTCCATGTGGAACTACTAGCGAGACTGATGTCTCTCTGCAAAACATAAATTAAGCAAACGTGAGTACAAATGTACCCAGCAAGACTTACATCAGAACTAACTACATATGCATCGGTATCAACAAAGGGGGTGGTGTAGTTTAACTACAGCAAGCCAGCTTTGACTCAGTGGCTAACCTGAACTACGACTGCAAGCAACTCTTTTGAGGTGGTGCACACGAGTCCACATATTCACCATATCAATACACCACTATGGATCCGCTCCCGTCTCCCTACGAGAACGCCATCCATAGCACGCACGCTTATCTTGCGCATTTTAGATTATCCACTTTCACTTGTCTATGAACTGTTATAGGCAACCCAGAAGTCCTTTACTATGGACGCGGCTATTCGAATAGTTTTATACCCTGGAGGGGTGTACTTCGTCACACATGTTTCCACCACTTCGTGTCTGCACACGACATGTGCTTGGCAGACTTCAAGCGAAAGCCGACGTGGGTGTAGACCATGACCTGACTAACCGCACAAGTCTTTAGTCCAGGTTTATCGCCTATTCGGGTTCCATCCGGAAGGAAATCCGGCCGGGGTGTCCTCAACGGACCAAAACGATGTGTACAGGGTCCCGAGACGCCAAACGGGCGCCCAGCATACCCGGCCATGGTGTATCTACCGCATCATAGCCCACCCCTACGGTCAGTGCTACGCACGGCCGCCAACACATAACCTATAAACACCAGAAACTAGTTGCAACTCCTGGACAGAGGACGAGAGGGGTCAATAAGTCGAGCGGGGTCATATTTCAGGGCCCAATGCGTGGTAGTAACTGTTTCATGGATCACAAACACAGAACTCAGTTCCTGAGGACGGCTTCAATGAGACAACCCACCATGTACTCCTACATGGCCTCTCACCGCTGCCTTTACCAAATCGTGTTCACACACTTAGCTCTCAACAGTAGGACATGTTTACACACCTCCGATTAATCCCCGATGAATCAGGCCTGACTCAACTCTAAGCAGTAGCAGGCATGACAAACTAACATGAATGAGTAGGCACATCAGGGCTCAAACAACTCCTACTCATACTAGTGGGTTTCATCTATTTACTTTGGCAATGACAGGTCATGCAGAGGAAAGGGGTTCAACTACCGCAGCATGTAACAGTTGAATCGTTGTTGTCCTAATGTAGTAAAAGAGAGCAGGAGCGAGAGAGTGGGATTGTATCGGAATGAACAAGGGGGTTGTGCTTTCCTGGTACTTCTGAACATAGTATAGCTCTTCATCGGTGTCATCGAACTCATCGTCGAAACCACGTCTATCGAGAGGGGACAACTACCGGCAAACAAAGAGGAACACAATCAATGCAATGCAACAATTAGGATGCATGATAATGTCATGGAAATATGTTGTTGATTGAGCTAATGCAACTAGCAATCATATCAAATGAAGTTGGTTTGAACCAAGGGTTCAAATTCAAACTCCATATGTGCTTATTTAAATGTCAATTATGCAAATTGCCCTGTACAGCAACCCTAGGTTGTTCCAACATGCATGCAAATTCCATAAACAGATTCCTTGAATTTTTCTGATAATTTTTCATATATAATTTATTTCATTCTGAGTTATAGATAATTTTCTATGAATTTTTAAAGTTTTAAACATTTTCTAGAATTTCCTGAATTAAATTAAATCCAGAAAATGTATTACTGCATCAGCATCAGGTCATGCCGACGTCAGCAGGTCAACAGGGGCTAGTCCGGGTCAAACCTGACCAGTGGGTCCCGCATGTCAGTGTCATTAGACTAACTAATTTTTGTTAGTCCTAATTCTAGGGTAATTAGCAGGGCGGGCCCGCATGTCAGTGTCTCATCTAATTAGATAAGTTAATTAACACTAACTAAACCTAACACTAATTAGACAGGCGCCTGGGCCCACACGTCAGGGGAGGTCAAACCCCTGGTCAACCGGGGCTAAACCACCGGCGTTTAGCCGCCGGCGATGACCAGACGCGGCGGAGGGCCGCGGGAACGGCCTCTGGGGCCCCGTTCGCAGCGTGGTTGGGCTCGTTCGAGAGCCCAGACCAGCGCGCGTCGGATGGTGACGCCAGCCGGGCCTGGGGCGGCCGGAGGCGACGGTGGGGAGCTCGGCCGCGGCGGCCGGAGCTCGGCCATGCTCGGGTTCGGCGCTGGGATGCACAACAGGGGCGTGGAGATGGGCTACGGCCTCCTGGGAGTGTGGCAAACGCGGTGACGCGCTCGGTTTCGAGCCCGCGTGGCTGTGGCCACGACGACGGCGTCGCCGGCGGAGCAGAGTGCTCGGGCTCGGTGGAGATGGCGGCTAGGGAGCGCAACCGAGGCGTAGAGGAGGGGGGTTAGGGGCAGGGGCTCACGGTGGATGCAGAGGTGGCCTCGGCGTGCTCGGGGAAGCACCGGAGCGAGCGGGGCGGCGACAGGCATCTCCGGTGGCCAGCGACGAAGACGATGAAGATGGCGTCGATGCAAGACCTCTAGTGAGGCGTGGCTGGACGGAGAGGACGAGGGAGGCGTGGCGATGCTCGTGGACACGTCGGGGAGGCGAGGTGAGCACGGAGGCCGCGTCTATGGCGTACGGCGGCGACGAGCTCCGCTCGGCTTCGGGAGAGCGAGCGAGAGAGGCGAGCCAGGGAGAGAGAGGAGCGGTCGAGGGGTCCAGGGGTCTGCGTGGCAAAGCCAGAGGCGTCCAGCCCTCGGCGTCAAGCAGGAGGTGGCGCACGGAGGAGCGCGCGCGTCGGGCACGCGCCCGTCCTCCTGGCATGGAGGAAGACGACATGGGAGGGGCCAGGCGAGCCGGGCCGCGCAGGTGGGCTGGCCAACTGGGCCGCGACAGGTAAGTCAGGTAGGTTCTCTCTCTCCTCTATTTTCTGTTTTCTATTATTTCTGTAACTTCAGGGCTTTATTAAAAATACCAGGACGTTTCCAAAAATCCTGGAAATAATTGTGGGCTCTGGTTGGAATATTTCCAACAGCCCTCACTTAAGTTCAGAATTAATTGAGCATTCAAAATATTATATAGCATTTAAATGCCCAATTGCAAATAGCATATGATTTAATTCAAAAATCCAGGATGGCCTAGAAATATGTGCATCATTTTTGTCAGAGGTGCTGGACCAATTCAAAAATGATGAACATTTCTAAAGGGCATTTTGGGTATCATTGAAAAGATTTAAGTTTGAACCTGGTTGAATTTCATTTGATGCTAGGGTTTATTATCCCCCATTTCAAATTAAAGAAGTAATTTAGACAATATGCATGGATGCTTGTGCCACTAATTGCAAACAATTCTAGGGCTGTGACAACTCTCCAGTAAAAACTGCCAGCAAATGTCGTGAGCGCTAAAGTTTCTGTTTTTTTACAGCAAGATCGCAAAAACTTCACCCAAGTCTTCCCAAAGGTTCTACTTGGCACAAACACTAATTAAAAGTATAAACCACATCTAAACAGAAGCTAGATGAATTATTTATTACTAAATAGAACCAAAAATCAAGAAACAAAAATATAATTAAGTTGCCTCCCAACAAGCGCTATCGTTTAACGCCCCTAGCTAGGCAGAGAGATTTCAATGATGCTCACATGAAAGACAAGAATTGAAGCACAAAGAGAGCATCATAAAACACGTGACAAACAAATCTAAGTCTAATATACTTCCTATGCATAGGCATCTTATAGGAAAACAAATTATCAAGGTAAGCAAAAACTAGCATATGCAAGGAAGCGGAAAGAAACAATAGCAATCTCAACATAACGAGAGGTAATTTAGTAACATGAAAATTTCTACAACCATATTTTCCTCTCTCATAATAATTACGTGTAGGATCATAAGCAAATTCAATAATATAGCTATCACATAAAATATTTTCAACATGATTCACATGCATGCAAAGTTGACACTCTTCCAAAATAGTGGGATTAACATTAACTAAAGTCATGACCTCTCCAGACCCACTTTTATCAAAAAATTCATAAGATTGAATATTCTCCAAAGATGTGGGATCTAAAGTTGACACTCTTCCAAACCCACTCCAATAATATTGCAAAACTATTATCAATCTCATATTCATCATGGGGCTTAAATAAATTTTCAAGATCATAAGAAGAATCACCCCATTCATGACCATTGCAACAACTAGATGACATAGCAAAACTAGCATCCCCAAGCTTAGGGTTTTGCATATTATTAGCACAATTGACATCAATAGAATTTATAGTAAAATCGTTGAAATCATGCTTTTGATTCAAGGAACTATCAAGTATGGGTGCAAAAGCAATAATCTCGTGTTTAACATAAGGAACTATAGCAAATTCATCTCCATAAATATTGGCATAATGGCTATAAGAATAGCAAGCATCATGTTCATTAAGGGATATTTCAATCAAATCATCGGAATCGGAATTATCTATAGATTCATGCATATCATTATTTTCTTCCAAAGCAACGGTCATTCTCTCAATAAATTCCTTAACATAGGCATTGTGAGCATAGTTTTCATAGCAATATTTAAGTATGTCGGAATTTTCAGATTTGTAGATAGTAATATCATACTTTTCAATCAAAGAAGCAACTTCATGAGCACCCTTAAAAACAACAAATTCTTCAATTTGTTCGATATCATAGTAACTATAAACACCCTTTCCATAAGAAGATAAGATTTCATTATCATTAAACTCACATATGTAGGGAAGGTATTTTTTAGGGTTCTTGGAGCAAAAAGTAAGGTCATAAATTTCACAAAGATTCCAAGCATAGCATAGCAAACTATTTATTTGATACCATAAGAAGTTCCCCTTTTCAGACAAACGATGACGCACAAAATGAGCATGTTCATCTAAAGATTTCCCATCAACTAGGCTAGTTGGGGTTTCAGCACGAGCGCATAAGGATCGAAGATGATCCAAGTAGAACACTTTAAGTGGATCCATATAAATAGATTTTTAGCAAGCAAAGATGCAAGCAAATAGAAGGCACATGGAAACACAAACAAAAAAGATATACGGGAAGAAGGCGAAGAAAAGGCAAAGGTGAAGTGGGGGAGAGGAAAACGAGAGGCAAATGGCAAATAATGTAATGCGAGGGATAAGAGTTTGTGATGGGTACCTGGTATGTCTTGACTTGTGCATAGATCTCCCCGGTAACGGCGCCAGAAATCCTTCTTGCTACCTCTTGACCACTGCGTTGGTTTTCCATTGAAGAGGAAAGGGTGATGCAGCACAGTAGCGTAAGTATTTCCCTCAGTTTTTGAGAACCAAGGTATCAATCCAGTAGGAGACTACACGCAAGTTACCTCGCACCTACACAAACAAATAAGAACCTTGCAACCAACACGATAAAGGGGTTATCAATCCCTTCACGACCACTTGCAAAAGTGAGATCTGATAGAGATAACAAAATAAATATTTTTGGTATTTTTATGATATAGATTGAAAGTAACACTACTAGGAAAAGGCCTACTAGTGGCGCACCAGTTTTGCCTACTAATGGTGCACTACTGGTGCGCCACTAGTACCACGCCACTAGTATTTTTTACTAATGGCGCACCACTGGTGTGCCATTAGTATCTGGTATACTAATGGCGCACCTGTAGTGCGCCATTAGTATGCTTAGAGGTGCGCCATTACTATGGGACTTAGTAATGGCGCACCACATAGTAGTGCGCCATTACTAATAAATTGTTTTCAATTTTTTTAAAAAAAAATCAATTTTTTTATTAATCTCGGGTCACTATGGCTTAATCTCGGGTCAAATCGCACTCCGTGGTCAAACTTCCCAAAAGGTCACCGATCCTCACACTACTCCATCCCAAGCACGCTTAACATCAGAGTTCTATCCAACCCCAGCACCAGCTCACTTCACAAGCACTTGTTGATATATCTAGCATATCAATCCTATTAAACCTTGTTGATGTTTAGGACTTTGTTCATATTCATGAGTGTGATGAAATTTTGAAAAAATATTTCAAACTTCCGTTCATATTACGTATCATATTTTGAAAAAATAAATCCGAAAAAAAATCGAAACTAATTTTTTTTCTATTACTAGTGGCGCACCTAGCATACGGTGCGTCACTAGTAAGTTTGAAATTTTTTCAATTTTTTTGCCTCCAGATCTTAAAAGCCCCATAACTTTTTTCTGTTAGGTTTTTGAGAATTTTCCCAACAACTAGACCACATATCACATGGGAAACTTATTTTCTTTTATTTTTTGAAATTTTCATCATTTTCTTTTAATTTTAAAAAAACTAAAAAGGCGCTCCATCGGGGGGGTGTATGCGAGAGAAATTTTGGACCATGTTAGTAATGGCGCATCGTGGGAGTGGTGCGCCATTACTAGTTGAACTAGTAATGGAGCACCACTCTCATGGTGCGCCATTACTAGTTTTCAAAAAATATAAAAAAATTAAAAAAAATTGAAAAAAATTTACTAGTGGCGCACCGTGGATGTGGTGCGCCATTACTAGTTTAACTAGTAATGGCGCACTATCCCCTGGTGCGCCATTACTAGTTTTGAAAAAAAATTAAAAAGAATTTGAATTTTTTTTACTAATGGCGCACCGTGGATGTGGTGCGCCATTACTAATTTAACTAGTAATGGTGCACTATCCCCTGGTGCGCCATTACTAGTTTTGAAAGAAAATAAAAAAAATCTTGTTACTAATGGCACACCGTGGATGTGGTGCGCCATTAGTATTTGGACACAAATGGCGCACCAATACATGGTTCGCCATTAGTATATAGTAGTGGCGCACCACATGTCTGGTGCGCCTTTAGTGTCAATTTCATCCATAGCCCTTTTCCTAGTAGTGTAAAGATTGCAAAGTAAAATAGATTGGAAACTTACATGATGGAAAATAGACCCGGGGCCATAGGTTTCACTAGTGGCTTCTCTCAAGATAGAATAAGTATTACGGTGGGTAAACAAATTACAGTCGAGCAATTGATAGAAAAGTGTATAATTATGAGAATATCTAGGCATGATCATGTATATAGGCATCACGTCCGCGACAAGTAGATCGAAACGATTCTGCATCTACTACTATTACTCCACACATCGACCGCTATCCAGCATGCATCAAGAGTATTAAGTTCATAAGAACAGAGTAATGCATTAGGCAAGATGACATGATGTAGAGGGATAAACTCAAGCAATATGATATAAACCCCATCTTTTTATCCTCGGTGGCAACAATACAATACGTGCCTTACTGCCCCTGTTGTCACTAGGAAAGGACACCGCAAGATTGAACCCAACGCTAAGCACTTCTCCCATTGCAAGAAATATCAATCTAGTAGGCCAAACCAAACTGATAATTCTAGTATGCCAGAGCCGGATTCTCGCACTTCCCCAAACTGAGCACTTCCCCACAAGACTCCTCTGTTGGATTCTCGCACTACATTGTGTTTGAGAAACGGATGACCGAGACACAGTCTTTCAGTAGCGTTAGCACCTTACGATGGGTAGACAGTACCACCTACATCCCCTACATCTGTTAGTCTACCACTGTAAGAGTTCACACTACTCAATCAACTATGCCAGAGCCCATAATGGCATGTGGCTGCACACGGAAGTTTCTAGTATGAAAAATCTCATGATCCCTTTGAGCCTAGGTGGCAGTTCATAGGAGAATCACACGGAACCCTGAGATTTCCAAAAATACAGGCAACCACTTGATACCCTAGGTGCCTCAATCCACCCTGATGTGAATTTAAGTTGCCACCTTAAGTTAAACCATTAATTAACAATCTCACATATGTCATGGATACACTCAAACCCATCCACGTCTACGAGCATAGCATGGCAATATAAGCAACATAGAAGTAACTCCCAAAGGTTAGATAATAAAACAGGTGATAGGTTCTACCTCATTATCTACTTCCTAATACCCACATGTTATCAATTCCTAACCATGCAATGTTTGAGGGGTGAAGATAATGCATAAAAACTGGGTAATGAAAAGCATGATCAAAGTGTTACTTGCCTTGCTGATGATCCGTGAAACCTAGAGACCCGATGTGGCACGCTTCGCACTCCGGGTACTCTATCGCAAACAAGCAAACATAAAATAAGCAATCAAGCAAGAGCACAGGTAAACTCAAATAAGAGATCTAACCAGAAAGTTCAACTTAAGAACTCCGGTTGGCAAAAGAATCAAATCAAACGAAGCAACAAAACTCAAACGGCGAAAGAAAACAAGCTCCGATTACTAATCTGGACCAAAGTCAAATTTTATAGTTGCAAAATCTTGTTCAAGTTGATTAAACAGAAAGAGGGTTTCGAGACGAAACTCTAGGCGCTTGAATCGCCTGATTCCGACAAACGAGCGAAAAGTTATACTAGAACGAAAATCGGATCAAAAATCACGATCGAAAATAATCGCGGAAAATCTGAGAAAAAGAAAAACTAACGAATAGGCTAACAAACAAACGTTCGCTGTCTGCGACTAAACGGTGAAAACGGATTTAGGGTTTTCTAAAAAAACACGGCGGCGGCGGCTACCTCGACGACTCTGGCGAGGGCGGCGGCGGCGCGGGCGGCGGCTCCGGGCGGCAGGGCGGCGGTGAGCGCGGCGACGTCGGCTGGGCGGCAGCGGCGTCGTCGGCGGCGGCGGTTAGGGTTAGGGTTTGGGGCAGGGCGCGGCTGGTGGGCTCGAGGTGCGGGGCGGTGGCTTATAAGAGGGCCGGCCCGAGGTCTCCTGGCCGGGTACGGCCCGAAGTCGGTTTGACTTTAAAAAAAATCCGACATGCAGAAAAAGAAAGAAAAGAAATGTTAAACGGACTCTAAAAATACCGAAATAAAATTTCCCCGTCCTCTAAAAATAGGCCGGACAAGGTGAACATTTATTTGGGCCTAAAATGCAATTTTGAAAAACGCATTTTTTCCTAATTCTAATAAAATAGCAATAAAACACCAAATAAAATCTTATTTGATTTTTATATTAAATCTCCAATATTTCCTTATTTTGAGGAAGTTATTTTATCCTCTCTCTTTTATTTTTATAGAAGAAATACTTGAAGATAAAATAATTAAAATCAAATGATCTTCTTTTCAAAATTTGAGAAAAACTCAAATATGAAAATAACGAAATTCTCAACCCTCTCCGTGGATCCTTGAGTTGCGTAGAATTTCTAGGATCTAGCCAAAATGCAATAAAACTAGCGGAGTGACCCGCGCATTTGCGCGGCTAGATTTACCTACATATTATTATATGTGTTTTAATTTCAACTCGGTTTGGACAATCCTATACACCTTTTTTTTCCATATAACTACGTCAACAATGCATGTTGACATATATGAGCATGTATGTTGACAATTTTCCTCCATCGCTCCGTACTAATTGTTCTGGAATGAGAACATCAATCTTATACTACTGAAATTGATATTACAAATCAAAATGTGGACTTTATATATATGGAGTTGCCTCTGCCCGGCGATATGAATGTTTCCTCTCACCTTCACGCTATGATGTCAACTTTTTCTAATCTTCACAGTGCGGAAATGGTTGATATCGACATCTATGACATACATTTCTTTGTTTTGTGTTGGCAGGCATGTTGATACATTTGAGATAAGTTACATCGGCAATTTTTCTCAGTCACTACTTGCATGTTACAACAATGAAATAAATTGCCTATTAATTCCAAGTTTCCCCTTTGTAGGTTAAATTCAATATATAAATAACATTATTTCTTGTAAAATTGTTTCATATTTTAGTTATTAATAGACAATGCATAATGTCCATAAGAAAATCAATTTACTGTTCCTTATCTAACAAATACATAAATAGTTGTATCTATACACCCAATAAGAATTTTTCTATAAATCATATTCCAAACTTAGTTGTTGAAGTATTTCATATAAAGTTTGTACAAAGCCGAATTGATAATTCTTATTCGTACTTTCCTATATAAAATATGATTTCATTATATAAAATCAATTTTATTTTTATATAGATTATGCCGCGAATATGAGCTAATTAAGGACTATCTAGAAATATTTGAAGAAAACAAATGTGTTGCATCCATTTTGTTCTGTATACTAAATTTCATATACAAACAATAATTTTCTCCTACATGGACATAATAAGATGCTTATATTTACATATATTTTTGCGGGTCACTTATATTTACATATTTAGCTATAAAGATTTTCATAAAATACTTATATGTCAATAGAATCTGACTTTTTACTGCTAATTTTAGTTCTATATTTAAAATAAATTTGTGTCCTCCAAATTCGACAACCATTGAGAAATAACATTTTTCATTTTAGGACACACCAAGTTAGTCTGATTTACCCCGGAAAAAATAGTCCTATTCAAAATTAACTTGCTTATGTCAGCATGATGTCTCATGGTTTCTTGCCGCTGTATAACCGAATGGCTTTAGAATAGTTCGGTCTCAACTTGTTCTTTGAGATATTGAATCTTTTAAAGCACATTTTCAAATGACTCGCTGAGTATTCTAGCTTAAGGCCCTGATTACCTTGTAGCTGCACGTTGTCATATGTGTGCTCCCTGAATGTCCCCAACGTTTTTTCATCACTTCGGGCCATTGCATATTCTCCGCTAGCGCTTTCTATAGGCTTCTTGTTGGTTGGGCGGTAGAATCGGACTAAAAGTATTTCATCGTGTGAATACAATAGTTTGGCTTGAATTTTGGAAAATATTGACTGTATCCTTCCGTCGGGTGCTGGGATGCATATCTAGTACGGGTACAAAAAAATTCTGAGTACGTATCCAGTCAGAATTTTAATCGGCAATTGTGGCTTCTCGTGTTCACATCTTGCACGTGATCGTGATTGCACATGACGAACGCATGACGGATCAATACGGCAATATACTTTTTGTAGATGAATATATGGCAATATAATAATACTACCTTGTATGCAAAAATCTATTACATCTCGACCCATATTTCCTGATCTGATTTTGGACGTGCCATGTTGCACTCAATTTGTACATGTCAATGATAGATTTATTTTATTGTAAAAAAAGATAGATTTATATCAACTATTTTTTCATAAAAAAGTCGTCCCAGATTTAGCGATTTTTGGATGTAACAGTCCATAGGATTTTTCTTATTTATTCAATGTATTGCATGTTTATCAAAAATTGTGATGCATAACAAATATTCCAATTTGTGTTGACTACCGCTTGGATCAATTTTGTTTGGAGGGGTACTCGCAACTTTATTACTTAAACAATGTTGGGAATGTCGTTCGTTACAATATGTAAAATGCAGTCGGGTGGCACATCAGACCAAACCATCTCTAAATCATTGCTAACCCCCACTTTAGCTAAAACATGAGCAGCTAGATTAGCTGTACGCCGAGCCCCGGTGACCTTGTACTCTTGTGTAGATCTAAGCATGTCTTTGATTTCTTCTGTAAAAGGTCCCAATGCTGAGAGATTCTTGCTTCAGTCATTCAACATAGAGACAACGCTTTTGCTGGCTAGTTCCAGATGAATTTTCTGTACTCCTCTCTGTCGCTAGTTTGACCCCCCTCCTCGCAGCCAACACTTCAGCAACTTGAGCCTTGAGGGTCAGTAGCACTGGGGAAGAACATTGCAGCTCCTCCTCTATAAGCACCTTCATGGTCTCGTAGGATCACAGCACCTCCCCCTTTGTCTTGCACTTTCGACACAGCACCATCTGTATTAACTTTAATCCATCCTTGGTCAGGCTGCTTCCAGTGCTTGACCGATTTCGCCGTCTTGATCATTTTTTGTTTTGTATGCCCCGAAAGCCACTCCCGTACATGATCACAAACGCTTTCTGCCACTGCCCGGGGATCTGCAATTTTCTTGCCATCTCTCGCCTCATTCTTTGCTAACCACAACCCATATAGTCCCTGAATCATGAACTCTCTCAGTGTGGCTTGCGGCAGCGAACCAACTCTGCATCCATGTTGATATTTCATGTTGGGTGCCCTCCATTGGCAGCGGAAGCACCACCGGAGCTCCCTTCTCCTCGCAGAGCAGCTTCCAGAACATGGCAGAATGTGGGCAGGCCCAGGACCTGTGTTGATTGGTTTCTTCTCAAACACATGCGACACAAAAAACAGCCGGCTTGATCCGTCGTGTATGCAGTTCAGTACCAGCCGCAAGTCCGTTCTTCATGAGTCTCCAGTTAGTGGCCAAAGCGCCAGCCAACCTTTGTGCTGCACCACTGTAGTTGAAGATCCCGGCTGTCTGGATTTCAACCCTTTCATGCTCATACGAAGATGATAGGTAGACTTCACAGTGAACTGACAGCTTTGATCAATTTGTCTTGTAAGAAACCGAGTCAAACAATAATTGGTAAATTGAGTACAGTTGTGACTCTTGTTTTGTTAAAGGATCCAACCATATAGTCCGTAGTTTCCTTCCGGCAAGCACGCGATTGATTTTCTTAGTGCGTACGTGATGGGATAAGTAGCTGTGACTTGTAGCTGTTTGCCGTTTCCTGTTTTCTGGAAACTCTGCCAGTTTCCTTAATATATATTCCCACATGATCTATTTCTACCTGTCATGTCATGTCACACGTACGTGATTGATTGGGTTTCTTTTAAAAAGAGAGGTCTTTACATGCTATAGGTTTCCCAAGCATACATGAGACGTGCCTATTCTTTTTTTCCTTTTGAGGTGTAGAGACGTGCCTATTCTTTTATAACTATTCCTATGTCCCTAAGAAAATAAGCCTACGTGACAGGTTAAAACGTTTGTACGTGCCAATATTTTTTTACGTAACGCTTTGTACGTGCCAATATTTTTTTACGTAACGCTTAGATCATTAAATCTTCGCCGATAATATCAAAAATTGATGGTCAAGATAATTTAATATATGTGGATGAACGTAAAGGCTTGTTTGACTCTTATTTTAATTATATAATAGATAGATATGATATGCAGTGATGACCTAATGTATAACATTCCAAATTGAAAATTTGGGATGTTACAAACCTATCCCCTTAAGATGAATCTCGCCCTCGAGATTCGGGTTGGCTAGAAAATAGGTGAGGGTGATCTTTCCGTAGGTCTTCCTCTCGTTCCCAGGTGGCTTCATCTTCGGTATGGTGGCTCCACTGAACTTTGCAAAATTTGATAACTTTACTGTGTGTGACTCGGCTAGCAAACTCGAGTATCTTTATTGGTTTCTCCTCATATGTCAAATCACTATCCAACAGTATCGCTTCTAGTGGCACTGTATCTCTCAGAGGAGTATCAGCCATCTCTGCGTGGCACTTCTTCAACTGAGAAAATGGAACACATCGTGAACTCATGACAATCCTTCGGGTAATTCCAACTTGTAAGCAACTTCCCCCATACGTTCCAAAACTTTGTATGGTCCCACAAAATGTGGCGCTAACTTTCCCTTAACTCCAAAGCGCTTTACTCCTCGAAGGGGAGATACACGAAGATACACTCTGTCTCCAACTTCGTAAACTGTCTCCTTGCGTTTAGAATCCGCATAGCTCTTCTGCCTAGACTGGGCTACCTTGAGTCTATCGCGAATTAGCTTAACCTTCTCTTCAGACTCTTTAATCAAATCCGGTCCAAATAACTGTCGGTCTCCAACTTGATCCCACAACAACGGTGTTCCGCACCTCCTTCCGTACAATGCTTCAAAAGGGGCCATCTTCAAACTGGCTTGGTAGCTATTGTTGTATGAGAACTCTGCGTAAGGACAATTTTCGTCCCAACTAGATCCATAATCTAGCGCACAAGCTCTCAACATGTCCTCCAGAATCTGATTGACTCTCTCGGTATGTCCATCCGTCTATGGGTGAAAAGCTGTGCTGAACTCTAGCCTGGTTCCCAAAGTTTCATGAAACTGATTCCAAAACTTTGAGGTAAACTGGGTTCCTCTATCTGATACAATTGTCCTCGGAACTCCATGTAGACATACGATCCTGATCATGTATATCTTTTTCAACTTAGCACTGGTGTAAGTGGTCTTCACTTGGATGAAATGAGCTATTTTCGTCAAACAATCGACTACAACCCATATCGAGTCATAGCCTGAACGAGTCCTGGGTAATCCTGTGATAAAATCCATGCCTAGCTTATACCACTTCCATTCGGGTATCGGCAATGGTTGCAGCAATCATGCTGGCTTCTGATGCTCTGCCTTCACTCTATGACATACATCACAAACTGCTACATACTCCGCAATATCCTTCCTCATTCCGGTCCACCAGAATCTATCCTTCAAATCCAGATACATCTTGGTATTTCCTGGGTGAATCGAATATGGCGAATCATGGTCCTCTTGGAGAATCAACTTCCTGATCTCTTGATCATTTGGCACATATACGCGGTCCTCAAACCAGAGGGTATCGTGCTCATCCTCCTGAAATCCTTTGGCTTTTCCTTGGCTCATTCTTTCCTTTATATCGGCAATCTCCATGTCCGTCTTCTGAGCTTCTCTGATCTTATCCATCAAGGTAGACTGAATCTCTAAAGCTGCTACATAACCTCTCGGTCATGAGGGTATTGACATGACTCTTGCGGCTCAACGCATCGGCTACTACGTTAGCCTTTCCGGGATGATAGTGCAACTTCATAACATATTCCTTAATGAGTTCCAACCATCTCCTCTGCCTGAGATTCAACTCCTTCTGCGTGAAGATATACTTCAAACTCTTGTGATCCGTGTATACCTCACAATGGTTTCCGATGAGAAAATGTCTCCAAGTATTCAACTCGTGTACTACGGCTGCTAACTCCAAATCATGCGTAGCATAATTTAACTCATGGGGTTTAAGCTGTCGTGAGGCATATGAAACAACTCTTCCCTACTGCATAAGTACGGCTCTAAGTCCTCGACGAGAAGCATCGCAATCCACTTCATAATCCTTGCGTTGATCTGGCAGAATCAACACCGGTGATGTAACCAGGCGTCTCTTCAACTCTTGAAAACTGGCCTCACATTCCTCAGTCCATTTGAATTTGGTGTCCTTCTTCAACAACTCCTTCATGGGCTTTGCAATCTTCGAGAAATTCTCTATGAACCTCCGGTAGTATCGTGCGAGTCCAAGGGAACTCCGAATCTCTCCAACTGTCGTGGGCGACTCCCAATTTGTCACAGTGACCACCTTGGTGGGGTCTACCGCTATTCCTTCTCCGGATATAACATGTCCAAGGAATCCAACTTCCTTCAACCAAAACTCACACTTGCTGAACTTGGCGTATAACTGATGTTCTCTGAGCTTCCCAAGTACTAAATGCAAGTGCTCCTTATGTTCTTCTTCATTCTTTGAGTAGACCAAAATATCATCAATGAACACCACGACGAACTTATCCAAAAACTCCATAAACACCTTGTTCATCATGTTCATGAAATAGGCAGGTGCGTTAGTCAGGCCAAATGACATAACAGTATACTCATATAGCCTGTACCTCATGGTAAAAGTTGTCTTAGGTATATCCTGCTCTCGAATCTTCAACTGGTGATATCCTGATCGCAGATCGATCTTGGAAAACATCTTAGCTCCTTGCAGCTGATCAAACAAATCGTTGATCATCGGTAGTGGGTACTTGTTCTTGATTGTTACTTCATTCAATCCACGATAATCAATAACCATACTTAACGATCCATCCTTCTTCTCCACTAGAAGTACTAGTGATCCCCAAGGTGATGAACTTGGGCGAATATAACCTTTATCCAGTAACTCCTTAATCTGCTTCTTAATTTCCTCAAATCCTATGCGGGCATCCTGTACGGTCTCTTAGATATTGGCCCTGTGTTTGGCAAAAGCTCAATCAAAAACTCATTGTCTCTATCCGGTGGCATGCCTGGCAACTCTGCTGGGAATACATCTAGAAAATCCCTCACCACTGGTACTTCCTCCTGTACAACTCCTGATAAGGAATTTACTTGAGTCCCACTAGTAGAAAAAGGGTCAAACATGAAGCACATTAGTGCCGGTTTGTATTTGAGCCGGCACTAACGTATACATTAGTGCCGGTTCCAACGGCTAGCCGGGCCGCTTTCATTAGTACCGGTTCGTGGCGAACCTTTAGCACCGGTTCGTGCCACGAACCGGTACTAATGAGAGTGGTGGCAGGATGTTGTCAGACTGGGGCCCCTCCAGCCCCTTTAGTACCGGTTCTTGGCACGAACCGGTACTAAAGGTCGTCCTACATAAACCCTTCGTCCACCCGAGCTCGCTCTGTTCTTCCCCTTTCCCCTCTCCTCTCTGTTCTTCCCCTCTTCCTCTCGAGCTCATCACACATTTTGCCCAATTTTTTTCAAGATTTGAAGGCCCCCATCCATTCAAATGATCACAAAGGTTAGCAACTTTGTCCTTTCATCTCTCATTGCTAGATTAGCTCTTGCAATGCTTTATATAGTGATTAATTTGTGAGTTTAGTAATTTGGGAGGATATATATATATGTGCTAGTATTTGATTTATATGCAATTTGAGGTCAAAAATAACACTTAGTTTGCATATGTAGGTGTGGTTTACTTAGTGCCTTCTAAATCTCCGTCGTAACCACCGTCGATCGCCCGCACCGTCCCGTCGCCGGCACCACCTTGTGGTGAGCCTCTTGTTCATGAAATTTTATATAAAAATTGATGTTTGTGTGATTTGGATATATAGTTACTCGTATAATTGTCTTACCCGTACGTTGTTTGTTATACATATAGTGCCATGGTTTTGATATCCGTCCCCGTCGGCCCTCGTCCTTGTTATGATTCGGATGTGGTATATATATTCTCTTTCAAAACTAGTTGCATTTCGTGTTTATGACAAATTATGCCCATCAAGTTGACATAGAAATTTTTTCTAGGAGGTATGTGAACCGGAAATTCCAACCGACCCTATTGTCGAGAGGTTAAATTTAGTTGAAAGAGAAAACGAGTACTTGAAAGAAAAATTGAAAAGAATTGAGGGGGAGAAGATGGAATTGGAGTTGCATGTTGCCGATGTCGTCGATGATCACAAGATCAAGATGGAGAAAATGCGCTTGAAGATTAGAAAGATTAGAAAATATGCCATCGATAGTGAGGCTTGGTATCATTATGCTGTTGGATCCATTGTTACCTTAGTTGCGATCTTGATCGCATTTGTTGTTGCATTTAAATGCTTTAGCTAGAGAGTTATTTGTTTGTTGCATTTAAGTGTTGTATGAACTTTATGTATGAACTTGTATTAATTTGGTCTATTCGGTGTTGTGTAATGAAGATGAGCCGGCAATGGATGTACGATGACCGATGCTCTCCCCAGTTCGTTGAGGGCGTGCATACTTTTCTGCCTGCGGGTGAGGCAAACAAGCGGGCGGATGGTTTTATGCCTTGTCCATGTGCTGGCTGTAAGAATGGTCACAATTACTCTACGTCAAGAACCATTCACGTCCACCTATTTAAGTCCGGTTTCATGCCCCACTATAATGTTTGGACCAAGCACGGAGAAAGAGGGGTTATGATGGAAGACAATGAAGAAGAAGAGGACGACGACAACTATCCTGGCCATGGGTTCCCTGAATACGATGATACAACAATGGGGGAAGAAGCTGAGCCGGTAATGCGGGAAGAAGCTGAGCCAGCAATGCGGGAAGAAGCTGAAGAAGAGGCATCAGATGAGCCCGTTGATGATCTAGGTCGGGCCATTGCCGATGCAAAGAGAGACTGCGCAAGTGATTTGGAGAAGAAGAAGTTGCAGCGCATGTTAGAGGATCACAAAAAATTGTTGTACCCGAATTGCGTAGGTGACAAGAAAAAGCTGGGCACCACACTGGAATTGCTGCAATGGAAGGCAGAGAATGGTGTATCTGACAAGGGATTTGGAAAGTTGCTGGTAATGATAAAGGATATGCTTCCAAAGGACAATGAATTGCCCGAGAGTACGTACGAAGCAAAGAAGGCTGTCTGCCCTCTAGGGTTACAGGTGCAGAAGATACATGCATGCCCTAATGATTGCATCCTCTACCGCGGTGAGTACGAGGATTTGAACGCTTGCCCGGTATGTGGTGCATTGCGCTATAAGATCAGCCGTGATGACCCTGGTGATGTCGAGGGCAAGTGCCCCAGGAAGAAGATTCCTGCCAAGGTGATGTGGTATGCTCCTATAATACCACGGTTGAAACGTTTGTTCCAAAACAAAGAGCATGCCAAGGTGATGCGATGGCACAGAGAAGACTGTAAGAAAGACAGAAAGTTGAGAGTGCCCACTGACGGGTCGCAGTGGAGAAAAATCGAAAGAAAGTATGGGAAGGAGTTTGCAGATGATGCAAGGAGCGTATGGTTTGGTCTAAGCGCAGATGGCATTAATCCTTTTGGGGAGCAGAGCAGCAACCATAGCACCTAGCCTGTGACTCTATGTTTGTATAACCTTCCTCCTTGGTTGTGCATGAAGCGGAAGTTCATTATGATGCCAGTGCTCATCCAAGGCCCTAAGCAACCCGGCAACGACATTGATGTGTACCTAAGGCCATTAGTTGAAGAACTCTTACAACTGTGGAATGGAACAGGTGTACGTGAGTGGGATGAGCACATGGGGGAAGAATTTGACCTAAAGGCGTTGCTGTTCGTGACCATCAATGATTGGCCTGCTCTCAGTAACCTTTCAGGACAGACAAACAAGGGATACCGCGCATGCACGCACTATTTGGACGATACCGACAGTATATATTTGGCTAATTGTAAGAAGAATGTGTACCTAGGACATCATCGATTTCTTCCGAGCAGGCATCCCGTAAGAAAGAAAGGCAAGCATTTCAAAAGTGAGGCGGATCACCGGACGAAGCCTCGCCACCGTACTGGTGCCGATGTACATGATATGGTCAAGGATTTGAAGGTGGTATTTGGAAAGGGTCCTGGTGGACAACCTGTTCCGAATGACGCTGACGGACGCGCACCCATGTGGAAGAAGAAATCTATATTTTGGGACCTGCCCTATTGGAAAGACCTAGAGGTCCGCTCCACAATCGACGTGATGCACGTGACGAAGAATCTTTGTGTGACCCTGCTTGGCTTCTTGGGCGTGTATGGGAAGACAAAAGATACACCTGAGGCACGAGAGGACCAGCAACGTATGCACGGAAAAGACGGCATACATCAGGGTCATGCAAGCTATGCTCTTACCAAAGAAAAGAAGGAAATCTTCTTTGAATGCCTGCTCAGTATTAAGGTACCGTCTGGCTTCTCGTCGAATATAAAGGGAATAATAAACATGGCAGAGAAAAAGTTCTAGAACCTAAAGTCTCATGACTGCCACGTGATTATGGCGCAACTACTTCCGGTTGCATTGAGGGGGCTTCTACCAGAAAACGTTCGATTAGCCGTTGTGAAGCTATGTGCATTTCTCAATGCAATCTCTTAGAAGGTAATCAATCCAGAAATCATACCAAGGTTAGAGAATGATTTGGTGCAATGTCTTGTCAGTTTCGAGTTGGTGTTCCCACCATCCTTCTTCAACATCATGACGCACGTCCTAGTTCACCTATGCGAAGAGATTAACGTTTTGGGTCCTGTATTTCTACACAATATGTTCCCCTTTGAGAGGTTCATGGGAGTCTTAAAGAAATATGTTCATAACCGTGCTAGGCCAGAAGGAAGCATCTCCAAGGGCCGTCAAAATGAGGAGGTCATTGAGTTTTGTATTGACTTTATTCCTGACCTTAAGCCGATTGGTGTTCCTGAATCGCGACATAAGGGCAGACTGGATGGAAAAGGCACGCTAGGAGGGGAACAAATAATATGTATGGACGGACATTCTCTCTCTGAAGCACACTACACAGTTCTACAGAATTCCGCCTTGGTGGCTCCGTATATGGATGAACACAAGAATTTGCTACGCTCCAAACACCCGGAGCGGTCTGATGACTGGATTACATGTCAACAAACCAGGAGTTTCGCCAGCTGGTTGCAGACACGTACCATGCATGACACCTCTATTGAAGATGACATGTACTTGCTGTCCCAGTTACCATCTTCGAATATAATGACTTTCAAAGGGTACGAGATAAATGGTAATACATTATACATGATCGCCCAAGATAAGAAGAGCACCAACCAAAACAGTGGTGTCCGCTTTGATGCAGAAACCAAGATGGGAAAGGAAACATATTATGGTTATATACAGGACATATGGGAACTTGACTATCGACGTGGTTTGAAGGTCCCTTTGTTTCGGTGCAAATGGGTCAATCTGACATGAGGCGGGGTAACGGAAGACCCGCAGTACGGAATGACAACAGTGGATCTCAACAATCTTGCGTATGCAGACGAACCATTCGTCCTAGCCAATGATGTGGCACAGGTTTTCTATGTGAAGGACATGTCTACCAAGCCAAGAAAAAGAAAAGATAAGGAAGCGAATGCATCGTACGATGAGCCAAAGCGGCACATAGTTCTTTCTGGGAAGAGAAACATCGTGGGAGTGGATGACAAGACAGACAAGTCAGAAGATTATGAAAAGTTTGATGAAATTGCTCCATTCACAGTGAATATTGACCCGAGCATCCCGTTAAATGATGAAGATTTTTCATGGTTACGGCGCAAAGCGACACACGTGAAGAAAAAGTTTCACACCCAAAGATCTGGGATGTGATCGGCTTCACTATCATCACTTTCTTCTGTGTTTCACACCCAGAAGGGAATCTCTGTAATAGCTAGGGTAGTTAATTATGTGTTTTGGCATTTGAAACGCGAAGAAATTTTATGTGCAAACAAATTCTTTCATGGCTTTACTGATTTTTAAAGTTAAGTTATTCACAAACTAGTGATTCACACTAATTTCAAATAATTCAAAATTTAAACTATTCAAATTTGAAAACTACGGGCACTAACAGAAAGTTTGTAATTTTTTGTACCTAAAGCACAAATATTCACAAAGAAACTCTAAATACACAAAAATAAATAAAGCAAAAAAAGTAAAAAAAAGCCCGCCTACTAGGCCAGAGCGGCCTGCATACGACTAGAAACCCAACCTGTTGTTGGGCCAGGATGCAGGCCCGCAAAGGCCCAGTAGGCCAACAGGGCAGCACAGAACATGTATGCCCAGTAGGCATGCTTTGGAGAGGAGCTCGAGAGAGCTACCGCACGGGGGTTTATAAACCAGTGCGGTCGCCCCTCGGCTAGCGAGGTGGGACTAAACTTGCGCACCACACCTGCGCCAGCGCACCCCCTTTAGTACCGGTTGGAGCCACCAACCGGTACTAAAGGGGGTGCGGTTCCCGCCGCTTGGCCTGGCCAAAATAGGCCTTTAGTACCGGTTGGTGCCTCCAACCGGTACTAAAGGTGCCTTATTTATATACAACACTTACGGAAATTTCATTCTCCCTCTGTTTCTTTCTCTATTTCCCCACTGAAGCACCGCCCGCGCGCCCCGATCGATCGACGTCGTCGCCGTCGCCGCCCCCGTCGCCGTCGCCGCCCTCGTCTCCGTCGCCGCCCCGGGCCCGTCCCCGTCGCGCCGTCCCCGCGTCGCCGCCCCCGCGTCACGCCCCGGCCCATCGTCGCCCCCGGCCGTCGCCTCGCCGTCGCCGTCGCCCCGCTGTGAGCTCTCCCCATCTAACCCCTCTCCCTCGCCCCCGGCGGCCACCATGGGCGCCGCCCCTCCCCGAGCCCATACACACACACACAAGCATGATGAACACACACACACACACACATACACGTACATATGTATGAATTAATGCATGTATATATTAGTATATACGTATTTTGTATGTTTAATTAGTTTAGATTTTTTAGATTATTATTTTTTCACTAGTATATATGTATGAATGCATGTTAGATGGATATAATTAGTGTTTAATTAGTATGGAAATTTTTTATATAATGTTGTTTTTCAGTTTTTTAATGGATGTATAAAAGTTGTGTTTTCTGTTTTTAGTGTTAGATGCTTAATTAGTTTAAATAGCATATAGAATTTTGACATATGCAATGATAGCATAATTAGTGTTATATAGAAATGTTAGAAATTTTAGTTATCAAAATCCAAACATTAAAAAAATGTTACTTTTTGTGGGCATATAGCTAGTATTTGTTCTCGACGATGCCCCGCCCGTATCCTCACCGTCGACCCATCCGCGACGACATCCGACTGACCCATGCCCAGGACTGGGCTCCGCTGGGCTGGCACTGGGAGGTGCTGCCTGGAGGTGCGCGCCGCTTGATGAGGAACCCGGCCCCGGGTCCCGTCCTCGACCCTGATCTCGTTTGGTGGCGTTCGTGTGGGCCAGTTTCGGTGCGGAGGGAGCCGGCCCCGCCGGAGGTGGTACGTCGCCGTGTCAGGGAGGAGGACGAGCACGTCCATCGTTATATGGTTGCGTTAGAGGGCGGCAGGTTCTCCAATACCTGGCAGTTTCTTCAGGGATCTCACTTCAGCTATGATCCTGTGAGGGTTCCTTTTCTTTGGGTGTCCACCGCCCGCGCCGCAGGAACCGCGAGTGTCCTAGATTCTTCAGTAGTATTCGATCTTTAATTAGCTACCTAGCCAGTGATGTACTATTCAATATTATATATTATTTGAGACGATGTATTCGAGATTATATCTATTATTCGAGACGATGTATTCAAGATTATATCTATTATTCGAGACGATGTAATTTGAATACTAAATTGTTTTATATTTCTTTTGGCATAGTTAAATAAAAGCTATGGCGGACAATACCGACAGAGAGGGAGAACAGACCATGTTCGATATGATACGCGGGCCAGATGATGATCAGAATGAAGAAGATTATGACGGCTCCGAATTTCTAAACAACACCGGAGAGGGTGATATGATATTCGATCGCGACGACCGAATTGATGAAGTCATGAACTACGATTATGACAATGACGAAGAACATGTTGATCCTGAAACAACAAAGACCGGCGAGGTATATATATTTATATAAGCAGGCATCTGGTGATCATCACATGTTTTAAATGAGTTGAAGATATATTAACGAATCGATCTTTCTTATTTCAGCCATCTGGATCGAGCAAATCTTCAGGCAACAGGACGAAACGAGGCCCGAACAAAAAGTTGAAGGAGGGCGTAAAGTATAATATCGAGGCAATCAAACCTAATGGCGAACCATTAGCGCCTAAGAAGATTGAGGACAAGTTCGTTCATCAGTGCGGAGTTCTTGTGAAGGACCAACTCCCGATCTCCCTTCAAGAATGGAGAGAGCCAGCAAAGCCACGTCCAGATCTTACTTTTGTCGACGACAGACAAAAAAGTCTGCTTTGGGATACTCTCATGGAACATTTCACCCTACCAGATCATTTCATAGAAGCAGATGTGCAGAAAGTCAAGGACGCTGCTCTTAGGAAGATGGCGGTTGCATTCAAGAACCACAAGAATCGTGAATGGGACAAGTACGTCAAGGGAGGAAGGAAGACTCCAGTATTCGAGGGAACACTAGAGAATCAAAGTGCTCATTGGGATGATTTCATGAAATTCAAGGGTTCAGAATTAGCTAAGGAACGGTCGAGAATAAACAAGAAGAATGCCGGAAAAAAAAGGATAAGTTCCATAAGTTGGGGCCAGGTGGCTACGCAGTGGCAATGCCTAAGTGGGATAAGTCTGAGAAAGAGATGGAGGATGCAGGTGTCACTCCGGTTGCTAAGAGCTGGCCCCCCAGGTGCAGGACTTGGTTCTATGCGCATGGGGGGAGTTGGACCCGAAGACAGGCAAAGTTTCGACGAAGGCATGTCTGAACGGAGCCGACGATAATATACTTGTTGCAATAGAAGAGGCTCGAACGGGGGTGTTCCAGCCCAACAGAGAGAATGACGAGCTTACGCGTGCCCTGGGAAATCCTGAACACCCGGGAAGAACACGAGGCAAGGGCGCTATTCCGTGGTATGAGGGGTTTTCGGACTGGAACGCCGACTACAGAACCCGTCCGAGAAGGAAGATTGCGGAGGAGAAGCAGAGGAAGATGGAGGAGTAGAAGAGGAAGCTGGACTATGAATGCCTTCAAGGCCTAGAATCTGTGCACGCTGACTTGGTAGTCAAATTCCAGCGGCAGCAGGAGCAGATCGACTCACTTAGCCAGCAAAGGGGGTCTCAGTAGCTGCAGCATCTAGAGGATGATCCAGCATTGGATACCACCGCCCCATCCATGCCGAGAAGCAGCGTGGGTTCCGCCCCGTTTGACGCAATGCTGGATAGATACCCCGTGGATGACATCGCGGAGAACACTAACTACGAGCTACACTTCAAAATTAAGAACATATCCTTGAAGGTGGCGGACGGCGTTGCTTATACAAATTCCCCCGATGCAACCTTCCATTGCAACCCGATTCCAGCAGGCTATGCTCGTGTCGTGGTTGATGAGGTGGTGGACCAATATTCGGGGCTAGAGCTTGACATTCCTGGAGGTGACGAGGAGTACACACTCGGAGATGCCAAACATCGTATCATCCTATGGAGAAAGGATTGCATCATCTTTCGAAGGCCACCGACACCGCGTCACCCGACTCCTCGTCGAAGTCCGCCACTGAGTCAGCAGACTCCCGCTCCTCCAAGTCCACCAACGCGTGAGGCCACTCCTCCTCCTCCAAGTCCGGCAAAGTGTCAGGCCACTCCTCCTCCAAGTCCGACACAGCGTCAGACGTCCACTCCTCCTCCAAGTCTGGCACAACCTCAGGCCACTCCTCCTCCAAGTCCGGCACAGCTTCAGGCCACTCCTCCTCGTCCAACTCAGCCCCATCAGCCGTCTCCGCCGCCTCAGCAATCGCAGAAGAGACACCCCGCAGCTATGGTGCGTAGCGGTACGAGTCAAGGTCATAGTACAGGAAGTACAGGCGGAGGCAAGTGATATAAATATGGTCCAAACCTCACTACTCCTCTTCCTAAGAGGGCTTACGATAGGACCGAGGAGCAAACCAATGCCATAGTGCGGGCAGAAGTCGACGCCCATTTTGGACCGAAACCGCCACTGCCTTCAAGGGAGAAAGTGCCTGTGGAAGTAGTTGACCACTTCATTCGTATGGCTCAACCACTAGCTCCTAAGCCTGTTGACACAGACTATGAGCGCCACATCAGGAAGTTACATCGACAACGTCTACAGAAGGAGGCGAGCTTGAGCTCGAGCAAACAACAAGCAGCTGTCAAAAAATGCGGGAAAACCATTGCCCAGCTGGGAGAACAGGCGGCGCAATCGATCCCCCCGCTTGTTGTGCTACCAACAACACGTGACAGTACGTGCGCCCAATATTATTGTGGGCAAACAGTTTACGTTCCCGAGGTGGGCGATGTGGTAATAACCTAGGAGCATATAATGCAGGCTGAAACTCTCAACATCACTGTTGGACAACTCCTCGAGATCGAGGACATGCCTGTGCTTACAGAGGAGGAAATAAAACGGAAATATGCCCGGGGCCAACCTTTGGTCAAGCCAGAAGAGGTCAAGAAGCTCCCAACGAGAATGTATGAATTGCATCAATGGTACATGGACATTACCAAGAGATCCGATCGAGAGTCCCTCATGGTGCAAGTCAAGAAGGATCATTACTACCATCAAAAACATGTGACCATTGAGTATTCTGAACTGTTTCAGTTATACAATCAAGACGCACTCGACAAATCTATCGTCAGTTGCTATTGTCTGTAAGTGATTTCTTTCTGTAATTTAAGTCTCAAGCTAGCTGTAGTGATCCTTTTGATCAATCATTACCTGTAATTATCCTCACTATATTATTTTCTGTGGTATTATGCAGGATGAAGATGTATGAAAGGAGAAAAGGTGGACGCTATGGCATTGGGTTCATTGACCCAAACACCGTTAATGAATACACATGGAAAATAAACAAGCATCATGAAAAGCAGGTAGAGGACAGCATGCTAGAGTTCTTGAAGCGCCTCAAATACAATGAAGATATACTACTTCCTTACAACTTCCAGTGAGTCACACTTTCTTGTACTACAAATTCTCTGTTTTTGCCTACTAGCTAGCTACATGTTTTTGCTTACATATGCCCGCTTAATTAAGACATGCAAACGTGTGTGCATGCAGATTTCACTGGATCTTGTGTATCATTAAAGTTGACGCTGGAACAGTTGAAATACTGGACTCACTACTCAAAGCAAATAGTGACTATAACATCTTGTTTGGGATAGTCAACAGGTAATTTCAATCATTATTAACTATATATCTCGGCCTATTTAGTTCGTCATTTCATGATATGAACTATTTAATAACCCCTTTATTCATTTTCTTTGTCGGCGGGCAGGGCTTGGGCAAGGTTCATCAGCGTCACGGAAGGCGAATGGAAACGACAGCTGAAATGGTTTCGACCCAAGGTAAGTCATTAAGTAGTACTAGCTAGCTAGCTAGCTGCCATCTCTTTAATTATCATGCTTGATTAATTATTATCTGATCAAATTAAATTCCATTCTCGTAATAAAGGCCCTGAAGCAGGCGCAGGGGACTGATCTGTGTGCATTCTGCGTTTGCGAGAACATTCGCATGATGGCGTCCGAAAGGAGCAGATCTCAAAGACAGGAATGGGTACGCTTGTCAGAACACTATTCACAATTTTTACACCATTATCGATATCTAGTCACACAACTAATACACATGCATATTGATCTCCTTCTTAACAGTTCACAGAGGTGCGGGACAAGCTCCTAGAAACAGAGCGCGTAGAAGCACTTCAAGAGGAAATAGCGGGATTTTTGCTCGACCAGGTCCTAAATCCGAAGGGAGAATACTATTACCCGCTACCGCCCCCATCGACCAGGTGATGAACCACTTTCAATTTTCATCGTGCTCCGAAGGCACCAATTAGGCTAATGCCACTGGCTCCAAAGGCAACATGCATATGTAGGAGAAATTGTATATAGCTATACATGTGTGTATGTGTGAATTAATATGGTGGTTTGTGAGACATTGATGATATATATATGATAGGTTCTACTAGAAATTCTATTTATATATATATATATATATGCATCACGTGTACAATGTGTAGTATCGTAAAATACCAGCAAACGAAAAAGAATTAAAATGGAAAACACAAAATTAAATGAAAAAGAAATCATAAAACCAAAAAACCCCGAACATTTTAGTACCGGTTGGTGTTACCAACCGGTACTAAAGGGCTCCCGGCCCCCGGACCTGGCTCGTGCCACGTGGTTTCCCTTTAGCACCGGTTCGTGCTGAACCGGTACTAAAGGGGGGGGGCCTTTAGTGCCCACACTTCAGTGCCGGTTATGGAACCGGCACTAAAGGGCCTTACGAACCGGTGCTATTGCCCGGTTCTGCACTAGTGTCCTAATCAGCACATGCCGGGATACATACTTGATCCTTCTTCCTTCTGGGGTGGTGAGCAAAATTGACTTACTGGCGCAGTCAATGTTCCCTCCATACTTCGATAACCAATCCATGCCTAATATCACATCCAATCATTGTGACTCCAATACTATTAGGTCTGAGGGGAACAAATAGTTACCAATCCTTAATGGTAACCGCTCACACCATAGGCTAGCCATATACTCTGCTCCTGGCGAGGTTACTAACATGGGTGACCTAAGGGCTTGGGTTGGCAGTTTAAACTTATCCACAAATCCCCTTGATATGTATGAATGCGATGCACCAGTATCAAAAAGAACGACTGCAGTAAATGACTTAACCAAAAACTTACCTATTACTGCATCGGGCTGGTGTTCAACCTCCTCCACGTTAACGTGATTCACTTGTCCCCTGGTGAAAGGGTTGGGCTTCTTCCTAGAGCTTCCATTGCCGTTTCCGTTTTTGGCTTCAGGACATTCATTGGCGTAATGTTCCGTCTTCTGGCACTTGTAGCAAGTAACGTGGCTTAGATCTTTCTTGGCGGGCGTTGCCGGGTTGGAACGATTCTGTCCGCTGCTTCCTCCATTACCATTTCCATTCCTGGGGCCACTATGGTTGTGTGAACTTCCTCCATTATGAGTGTGGCCTCCATGGTTATGGACAGGTCCTCCCGAGTTCGGGGTGAAACGGGGTCTCTGCTGAGCTCCAGAATTATACTTCCCTTGTTCATACTTCCTCTTGCGGCTGTCAATCTGCTGCTGCTTCCCTTCAAGCATGAGAGCTCTATCCACCAACTCCTGGTAGTTATTAAAATTGGCCACCATCAACTGCATGCTCAGCTCATCATTCAGTCCTTCCACAAACTTCTCCTTCTTAGCTGCATCCGTAGCAACGTCATCTAGGCATAACGTGCTAGCTTACTAAATTCATCCACATACTGGCCTACAGTGCACCCTCCTTGGCGTAAGTTGCGAAACTCACGCTTCTTCATGGCCATAGCTCCTACTGATACATGGGCAGTGCGAAAAGCTTGCTGGAAGTGGTCCCATGTAACAATGGCTATAGGATAGGTGACAGTGTAATTCTCCCACCATGAGGCTGCTGGTCCATCCAATTGGTGTGCGGCAAAACTCACCTTCTCAGCATCTGTACATCCTGCGGTAGTTAACTCCCTTCCAATCCTACGGAGCCAATCATCTGCAACTATCGGCTCGGTGCTACTGGAAAACACCGGCGGCTGCAACCTCAGAAAATGGGCTAAATTGTCAACTGGGTGGTGGTGGTGGGTTGTTGTTGTTGTTGTTGTTGTTGCCTTGGTTCTGAACTAACAACTGCATCAAGGTATTCTGCTGTTGGATCAACTGAGTGAGCTCCGATGGAAAGGTAAATCCAGGGTCACGTCTCGGAGGCATCTGAGGGTTTAGAGGGAAGAGAAATAGAATAGAAGGAGGTCTAGTGAGAAAACACTACCCATATGCACATGAGACAAACACAATCATATCACTCAATCAATCAAAGGCATACAATCGGTCTATAACTATCGTTACAAAGTGCTTGGACTATACTATTTACATGGTGGAATACTACTACTGATATGGTGGTCGAATAAAAATATTGTTCGGTCGAAGACACCATGATATCTGCTCCAGCTTCATCAACATAGTCATCATCACTATCGTCAGGGTCCGAGTCGGTGTCGTCTATGATGATGTAGTCCTTCGGACGAATCTTCTTGGGTTCGTCGTCTTCTCCTCCTGGCACGGGGTCTCCCATGAATAGTCCTAGCTTCCTTTCCAGGTCGTCATTCTTCTCCACTAGTACGACGATTTCTTCCTCATAATCTTCGCGAGTAGCCTTGAGTTCTTCCTCCAATTCCGTAATCCTTGTCATCGCCTTCTTCAAATCTATCATGCCTGCGCACATCTGATTCTCCTGGCGACGAATGTGCTGGTTTAACTCCTGGATGAAGGCGGCAACATGATACGTTGCAGCCTGAAAACGGGTCAGCACATGGAATATGCTGGCAATGTAACACAAGAGAGTAATGAACAGAATAATTCTATCACTACATGTATATATGGCTGGTGGAGGCTGTATGGTTAATAGGTTTTGCGAAAAGCCAATTTTCCCTACTGCAAATGAATATATTTTATTTAACTACAAAGTTGGTTGGAAACATTGAGAATGGTAAACCCCATATCAATCCCAATTGAAGGTAATTAATAACCCAACAAAATTAATTTGGAGTGATGAGATCAACATGATAATCCAAGAACCAGATACTCAAGATGTCCATAACCGGGGACACGGCTAACCATGATTAGTTTGTACACTCTGTAGAGGTTTGTGCAATTTTCCCCACAAGACTCGATATCCTCTGTTGGATTTCTTGCACTACATGGTGTTTGAGAAACAGACCACCGAGACACAGTCTTTCAGAAGCGTTAGCACCTTACGATGGATAGACAGTACCACCTACATCCCCTACATCTACTAGTCTACCACTGTAAGAGTTCACACTAATTAATCAACTATGCCAAAGCCCATAATCCCTTTGAGCCTAGGTGGCAGTCTACCACTGCACACGGAAGTTTCTAGTATGAAAAATCCCCTACATCTACTAGTCTACCACTACACATGGAAGTTTCTAGTATGAAAAATCTCATGATCCCTTTGAGCCTGGGTGACAGTCCATAGGAGAATCACACGGTACCCCGAGATTTCCAAAAATACAGGAAATCACTGGATACCCCAGGTGCTCCAATCCACCCAGATGTGAATTTAAGTTGCCACCTTAAGTTAAACCATTAATTAACAATCTCACATATGTCATGGATACACTCAAACCCATCCACGTCTACGAGCATAGCATGGCAATATAAGCAACATAGAAGTAACTCCCAAAGGTTAGATAATAAAACAGGTGATAGGTTCTACCTCATTATCTACTTCCCAATAGCCACACGTTATCAATTCCTAACCATGCAATGTTTGAGGGGTGAAACTAATGCATAAAACTGGGTAATGAAAAGCATGATTAAAGTGTTACTTGCCTTGCTGATGATCCGTGAAACCTAGAGACGCGATGTAGCACGCTTCGCACTCCGGGTACTCTATCGCAAACAAGCAAACATACAATAAGAAATCAAGCAAAAGCACGGGTAAAACTCAAATAAGAGATCTAACCAGAAAGTTCAACTTAAGAACTCTGGTTGGCAAAAGAATCAAATCAAACGAAGCAACAAAACTCAAACGGCAAAAGAAAACAAGCTCTGATTAGTAATCTGGACTAAAGTCAAATTTTAAAGTTGCAAAATCTTGTTCAAGTTGATTAAACAGAAAGAGGGTTTCGAGACGAAACTCTAGGCGCTTGAATCGCCTGATTCCGACAAACAAGCGACAAGTTATACTAGAACAAAAATCGGAACTGAAATCGCGATCGAAAATAATCGCGGAAAATCCGAGAAAAAGAAAAACTGACGAACAGCCTAACGAACGAACGTTCACTGTCTGTGACTAAACGGAGAAAACTGTTCGTTAAAACGAACATACGGACGGGCGTTCGCTAAATAACTAAACCGGAAAAAATAAACCGAACCATATCTAGAAAAACGGATCTAGGGTTTTCTAAAAAAAACCGACGGTTTTCCAACGAAAATCGCGGCGGCGACGGCGACTACCTCGACGACTCCGGCGAGGGCGGCGCGACTATGGCGGGGCGGCAGCGGCGGCGGCGGCAGCGGCGGCGGCGGCGGCGTCGGCGTCGACGGAGCGGCGGCTCCGGGCGGCAGGGCGGCGGCGAGCGCAGCTGCGTCGCCGGCGGCGGTTAGGGTTAGGGTTTGGGGCGGGGCGCGGCTGGTGGGCTCGGGGTGCGGGGCGGCGGCTTATAAGAGGGCCGGCCCGAGCTCTCCTGGCTGGGTACGGCCCGAAGTCGGTTTGACTTATAAAAAAATTCTGATGTGCATAAAAAGGAAGAAAAGAAATACTAAACGGACTTCAAAAATCCCGAAATGAATTTTCCCCGTCCTCTGAAAATAGGTCGGATAAGGTGAACATTTATTTGGGCCTAAAGTGCAATTTTTGGAAAACATATTTTTTCCTAATTCAAATAAAATAGCAATAAAACTCCGAATAAAATCTTATTTCATTTTAATATTAAATCTCCAATATTTCTTTATTTTGAGGAAGTCATTTTATCCTCTCTTTTTTATTTTTATAGAAGAAATACTTGAAGATAAAATAATTAAAATCAAATGATCCTCTTTTCAAAATTTGAGAAAAACTCAAATATGAAAATAACGAAATTTCCAACTCTCTTTGTGGGTCCTTGAGTTGCGTAGAATTTCTAGGAACTAGCCAAAATGCAATAAAATATGATATGCAATGATGACCTAATGTATAACATTCCAAATTGAAAATTTGGGATGTTACAGAGGGTGGGGGCGCGCCCCCTTGCCTCGTGGCCTACTCGCTTATTTCTTGATGGCCACTCCAAGTCTCCTAGATCACGTTTGTTTCAAAAATAACTCTCCCGAAGGTTTCATTCCGTTTGGATTCTGTTTGATTTTCTGCGAAACATTGAAATAGGCAAAAAAAACGTCAATTTGCACTCGGCCATTGGTTAGTAGGTTAGTCCCAAAAATAATATAAAAAGGTAAATTAAAGCCCATTAAACATCCAAAACAAATAATATAATAGCATGGAACAATGAAAAATTATAGACATGTTGGAGACGTATCAAAAAAGATCATAAAGCTCCTTAAGAGATGAATCCTCACTCCCGAAATATTAGGAAAATCCAAAAATTGTACCTTGAGAGATGAATCCCCAATGCAAATGTCATGCCAAAATTTAACACTAGACCCATTTCCAAATCTACATATTTGAAAGAGCTTAGAAGTAGTCAAAGAACAAATTAGTCCCTCTAGAAGAGAGAACAAACACCTCGTTTGGACAACAAAATCAGTTTAGGGGTCCCATATTTAAAATTGAAAGTTTTTTCCAACTCTTATCCTCCAACAATATATCTCTTCCCCCATGGACATAAGCTTTCTCCAACATTTGAGTGAAAACATGGGCAACCAAATTAAAGAGAATGGGGAATAAATATAACCTTCTTCTAAACCCTTACCACTAATAATGTAAGGTCAATTCCATTAGTGTCAATATTCCTGACACATAATTAACCTTGAAAGAGAACCAACTTAATCCACCCAATCCACTTCTCACCAAAACCTACAGATGCAAGAACTTCCAAAGTGAATCCCCATCTTACACTATCATAGACCTTTTCATAGTCAAGCGTAAGAACAAGGGGACTATTTTTAGAAGAGTTCTCATGATAACTTCATGTTCCATAACCACACTTTCAAATATAAATCCACATGTATTAAAAATTTGTTTGATTAGTAGAATTCATTCCACCAAAAAAGAGGAAAGCATGTTAGTCATGGCTTTAGTAAAAATCCTAACACTACAATTACTGGGACTAATAGGTCTAAAATTACGTATATTTTTAGCATTGCTCTCATTGGGAATAAGAGTAATAATATATAAGGTACGCATATATAGTTGTAAAGAGCCAAATTCAAAATCTTTAACAAGGGTTATTAAAGCAGGAAAGAAAGACCATCTCCTCCAATAGCCCCATGATAATAAGATCTTACAACATGGCGTTTGACGACGCACATCGTGGATTTCTCCATCGTGTAGGTGATGAATTGGTCGTACATTATCCAGGCACTCACCATCCGCCATGTAAGCCCGATGTCCCTCCACATCATTGGTGTTAGTGCTTATCCTACTACAGAAGAAGTGGTCCACCGACTCACTGAGCTCCGGTGCACCATGAACATGCCCTTTTCCTAGAAAAAGGTCCTCGGAGACAGCCTGGATGTGCTTTAGACATAGATGTTGTAGGTCCTCCCTAGATTGCTGTTGGTTGTGAATTCCATCTGCAAGTTCTGTCGCCTCCTAGTGGACCCAGAGGGCACGCCCACGTCCCTCCTCTAGCCAATCGAAGTCGTGCTTGGTTGGGTCCGCCATGGAGCCTAGGATGTTCATGATCATGAAGTAGAAGAGACATACCACAACAATTCCAAGTTGTCTGTGCAGTTTAGCAACCCGCTCTTTGATACGTCTCCAACGTATCTATAATTTTTTTACTATTCCATACTTTAATGGTATTAATCTTGGATGTTTCATATGCAATTGTATATCATTTTTTGGGACTAGCCTATTAATCTAGTGCCTAGTGCCAGTCGCTGTTTTTTTTGCTTTTGAGGAAATAGATATCAAACCGAGTCCAAATGCATAAAAACTTTGGATTAAGTTTTTCTAGACTAGAGGAGACCCTAGAAGGTTGGGGAGAAGACCTAAAGAGTCACGAGGGAGCGACAAGCTCAGGAGGCGCACCCCCAGGTTGTGGGCCCCTCATGGCACGTCTTTACCTAATCCTGCGAATATAAATTCTAAAATATTCCCCTAACATCACAAAGCCACCCGAAATACTTTTTCCACCGTCACAGGTTTCTGTTCCCACGAGATCCCATCTGGAGGCCTTCTCCGGCAGTCCGCCGGAAGGGGAATTGATCACGGAGGGGATCTACATCAACCTTACTGCCCTTCCTATGATGTGTGATTAGTTTACCACAGACCTAAGGGTCCAGAGACAGTAACTAGATGGCTTCTTCTCTCTCTTTGATCTTCAATACAATGTTCTCCTTGATGTTCTTAGAGATCTATTTGATTTAATGACTTTTTGCGGTATATTTGTTGGGATCCGATTAACTGTGAGTTTACGATCAGATTATCCATGAATATTATTTGAGTTTCCTCTGAACTCTTTTGTGCATGATTGTTATCGTTTTCTATTTCTCTCTGATCTATTAATTTGGTTTGGCCAACTAGATTGATTTTTCTTGCAATGGGAGTGGTGCTTTGTGACGGATTCGATCTTGCGGTGCTCAATCCCAGTGACAGAAGGGGACATGGCACGTATTTGTATCGTTGTCATTAAGGATAAAAAGATGGGGTTTATTCATGCGTCAGTTTATTTTGTCTACATCATGTCATCTTGCTTAAGGCTTTACTATGTTCTATATAAACTCAATACTCTAGATGCATGTTGGATAGCGGTCGATGTGTGGAGTAATAGTAGTTGATGTAGAATCGTTTCGGTCTACTTGTCTCAGACATGATGCCTATATACATGATCATTGCCTTGGATATCGCCATGATTATCTGTTTTTCTATCAACTAGCATAGTGGCCCTCTCGATATGCGGGCTAGAATTGTATAACGTTTTTAATGAGAACATATTATTTGATTTGTTTAAAGAGAAAATGGAACCAAATGTGATATGTTTAAAAATCTAAGATTTGTACAAACATAGTTCTTTTTTAGGTATGGTACTTTTTTTATGAAGACATATGTTATCCATTAATCACTTTAGGTCTAATTATGCATGTCGTACTAACCATCTTCTTTATGATTTTCGAGGGCATCATGATTAACATGACTTAAGTGATACTCATGTTGCACTATTCAAAATAGTATAGTTCTATAGACATGTGAATTGTTATCTTAAATGAGATATGACAATAGAGAAATATCTTTAATCAATTTTTACTTGTGGATAAATGTTGTACTAATTATAGAAACACGCCATATCATGACCATATGCATCATTTTCTTTTTAGGACGAAACTTAATAATTACTGGTAGTAACCATCGACAAATTGTGCTATGTGGGATATTTCTAGATTGGTTGTTCGTTTTCAAGTTAATTGGCTTATGGGTAAAACTTACGATAACTATCAACCACACTAAGCTTTAACCCGAAGACCAGACACTACATACTTGCGCTCTCCATGTTTTCTAAGAAGGACAAAAATAAGTTGTTATATAATCGTTAGTGTCTTATCATGTAAGTATCTCATTAAACCATTATATGTAAAATTACACAACATCTGGAAGACATAGCGTGTGTGCAAAAAGCATCTTGTGTGGCGCCGTAATAAAGAGCACATGTAAAGTCTAGGGACATGCAATGTAGAAAACACAGTAGGGAACTAAATAATGTACCTCATATTCAACTGCTATTGTGTATTCAACGGCCTTCCAATATACGCCTTTACATATGTACCATCAACATAATCACACACTATATTTATTACACAAAGGCAAAAAAACCGAACCATACAAAACTATGCATGTGAAATAAGTTGTTATATAATCGGTAGTGTCTTAACAAGTAGTTATCGCATTAAAACATTTTATATAAAATTACGCAGCATCTGGAAGACATAACGTGTGCACAAAAAGCATCTCGTGTGGCGTGGTAATAGGTAACACTTGTAAAGTCTAGATGGCCTGCAATCTAGAAGACACAGTAGGGAACTAAAAATGTACCTCATATTAAACAGCTATGGTGTATTCAATGGCCTTCCAATATACGCCTATACATATGTACTATCAATATAATCACACACTATATTTAGTAGACAAAGGCAAACAAAAAAAAGAACCATACAAAACTATGCATGTGAAATTCTGAGATAACTATTAAATAATTGATAGATTACATACAGATCTGCACTTGTCTGAAAATTGTGACCCGTTCTGCAAAAGGAGGCAAGAGAAAAACACTAGTGCAGAACTAGGCTATGGGACCAGTTCGTAAGGCACTTTAATGCCGGTTCTGCGTGAACCACCGCTAAAGGGCCACCACGTGGCACGAGCCAGCGCCGGGGGAGGGGAGATGTTTAGTACCGGTTCGTAACACCAACCGGTAATAGAAGTATTAGGGGGTTTTGGGTTCATGATTTCTTTTTCCTTTAATTTTATGTTTTCCATTTAATTGTTTTTCATTTGCTAGTATTTTACGATACTACATATTGTACACATTATGCATATATATATAAATAGAATTTCTCGTATAACCGATCATATATATATATATATCATCGAATAGCTCACACCACCATTCACACATACACATGTATATATATATATACAATTTCTCCTACATGGAGGCATTACTGCGATAGCGGCGGTAGTAGCGGTAGCGGGTAATGGAATTCTCCTGTGGGATCTATGACATGGTCAAGCAAAAATCCCGCTATTTCCTCTCCAATTGCTCATATGCGCTCCATTGGTAGGAGATTCTCCCGCACCTCAGAGAACTTTTAACAAGGAGATCAATATGCATGTATTAGTTGTGTGATTATATATCGATAATGATGTAAAAGTTGTGAATAGTGTTCTGGCAAACGTACCCATCGCTGTCTAGCATTTCTGGTCCTTTCGGACGCCATCATGTGAATGTTCTCGCAAACGTAGTATGCACATAAATCAGTCCCCGGCGCATGCTTCATGACCTTTACGAGAATAGAATTCAATCAGGTACTAATTAATCAAGCATGATAATTAATGGTATTGAAACTAGAATTAAAAAGATGGTAGCTAGCTAGTAGTACTTAAAATTACTTAGCTTGGGTCGAAACCAATGCAGCTTTTCTTTGAACGGGCCTGGAACCGCTTTGATGAACTTTTGCCAAGCCCTGCCCGCCAGCAAAGAAAATGAATAAATTGGTTATTAATTAGTTGATATCAGGAAATGACAAACTAAAGAGGCGGACATATAGTTCAATAATGATTGAAATTACTTGTTGACTATCCCCTTCACGATTGAGTAGTCTTTAGATTCTTTAAGCATTGAGTCCAGTACTTTAACTGTTCCTTCATCAATTGTAATGATTAACAAGATCCAGTGGTATCTACATGCGCATATGTTTGCATGTATAAATTAAGCATGCATGTGCATAACACTCATCAACTAACCCTAAACCCTATACACTTATTAACATCTAGCTAGTAAGCAAAAACATAATTTGTAGTACAAGACAGTGTGACTCACTTGAAGTTGTAAGGAAGTAGTATATCTCGATTGGTATTGAGGCGCTTCAAGAACTCTAGCATTTTGTTCTCTACATCCTCTTGATACCATGCATATGACCATGTCTCTTCATTAATGGTATTTGGGTCAATGAACCCAATGTCATACCGTCCACCTTTCTCATTTCGTACATCTTCATCCTGCATAATACCGCATAAAAGATTATAGTGACGATAATTACAGGTAATGATCAACGAGAGCACTACAGCTAGCTTGAGACTTAAAATACGAAAAGAAATCACTTACAGACAATAGCAACTGACGATAGATTTGTCGAGTGCGTCTTGATTAAATAACCAAAACAATTCTGTATACTCAATAGACAGCGCAGTCCCATGGAAGTAATACTCTTCCTTGACTTTCACCATGAGGGACTCTCGATTGTGAGTCTTGCAAATATCCATGTACCATTGATGCAATTCATACATTCTCGTTGAGAGCTTCTTGACCTCCTCAGGCTTGACCATAGGTTCACCGCGGACATATTTCCGTTTTACGTCCTCTTCTCTAATCGTATCCATGGGCTCGATCTCTAGGAGTTGTCCAATAGTGATACCGAGCTCTTCAGCCTGCCTTTTTTACTCGTCGGTTATAACCAGCTGACGGGCGCCGGTACTCTCATGTGTTGGTACAACAAGCGGGAGGGTCGATTGCGCCGCCTGTTCTCCCAGCCGGGAAACTGTTTTCCCGCATTTTTGCCAGCTGCTTGGCTTGAGCTCGAGCTCGACTCCTTCTTTTGTTGTGCTCGATGTTCCTTCCTGAGTTGGCACTCATAGTCTGAGTCAATAGGCTCGGGAGATGGGATTTTTTCCATACGAATAAAGTGGTCAATGATTTCCTTAGGCACTTTCTCCTTTGGCGGCAGTGCCGGTTTCAGTCCAAAATGGGCGTCCACTTGGGCCTTCACTATGGATGCGTTTTTCTTCTCGGTCATGTCATAAGGCCTCTGCTGAAGAGGCGCGAGGCTTGGACCATATTGAAATCGCATGCCTCCGCCGCCTGTACCTCTTATACTACCTCGACTTGTACCGCTACGCACCATAGCTGCAGCGGCTCTCTTCCTCTGTTGTTGAGTTGGCGGAGGCTGACGTGGCTGACTTGGCTGACTTGGAGGAGGAGGAATGGGCTGACGTGGTGCCGGACTTGGAGCAGGAGGAGTGGCCTGACGCGGAGCCAGACTTGGAGGAGGAGGACTGGACTGACGCGTTGGCTGACTTGAAGGAGCAGGATTGTGCTGAGGTGGTGGCTGATGATCACTTGGAAGAGCGGAAGATTGCTGGCGTGGTGGCGGACTTCAAGGAGGAGTCGGCTGACACGGTGTCGGTGGCCTTGGAAAGATGATGCAATCCTTTCTCCATAGGATGATACGATGTTTGGCCTCTCCCAGTGTGTGCTCCTCGTCACCTCCAGGAATGTCAAGCTCTAGCCCCGAATATTGGTGCACCACCTCATCAACCACGACACGAGCATAGCCGGATGGAATCGCGTTGCAATGGAAGGTTGCTTCGGGGGTATTTGTATAAGAAATGGCGACCGCAACCTTCATGGACATTTTCTTCATTTTGAAGTGTAGCTCACAGTTAGTGTTCTCCATGATGTCATCCACAGGGTATCTATCCAGCAGCTGTGCCTCGCCCGGATTCTCGGCATGGATGAGACGATGCTATCTAATGCTGGATCATCCGCTAGCTGCTGGCGTTGCTGAGACCCCCTTTCTTGGCTAAGTGAGTCAATTTGCTGCTGCTGCCGCTCGAATTGGAGTGCCAACTCCGCGTGGTTTGATTCTAGGCCTTTAAGGCGTTCTGCTTCCTGCTTCCTCTGCTCCTCCTCTAGCTTCCTCTTCTTCTCCTCCTCCTCCATCTTCCTTCTTGCACGGCTTCTGTAGTCGGTGTTCCAGTCCGCAAACCCCTCATACCACGGAACAACGCCTTTGCCTCGTGTTCTTCCCTGATGTTCAGGATTTCCTAGGGAGCGCGTAAGCTCGTCGTTCTCTCAGTTGGGCGTGAACACCCCCGTTCGAGCCTCTTCTATTGCAACAAGTATCTTATCTTCGACTCGTTAAAACTTGCCCTCTTCAAAACCTTGCCTATTTTCGGGTCCAACGCCCCCCATGTGCGTAGAAGCACGTCTTGACCCTGGGGGGCAGCTCTTAGTAACTGGAGTGACCTCTACATCTAGCATCTCTTCCTCAGACTTATCCCACTTAGGCATTGCCATCGCGTAGCCACCTGGCCCTTATGGAACTGCTCCATTTTGCGGCATTGGCCTTGTTTACTCTCGACCGTTCCTTAGATAATTTCGATTCCTTGAATTTCACGAACTCGGGCCAGTGCTCTCTTTGCTTCTCCAGTGTTCCCTTGAATTCTGGAGTTTTCTTTCCTCCTTCTACGTACTTGGCCCATATAGTTTTGTTGTGGTTGTTGAATGCAACTGCCATCTTCCTAAGACCAGCAGCCTTTACTTCCTGCACATATGCATCTGTGAAATGATCTGGTAGGGTGAAATGTTCCATGAGAGATTCCCAAAGCAGATCTTTTTCTATGGCGTCGACCCAAGTAAGATCTAGGACGTTCCTTTGCTAGCTTTTTCCATTCTTGCATGGAGATCGGGAGTTGGTCCTTCACAAGAACTCCGCACTGATGAATGAACTTGTTCACATTATTCTTAGGCAAGATTGGTTCGCCATCAGTTTTGATGGCATCGAGGTTGTACTTTACGCCTGGCTTCAACTTTTTGTTCGGGCCTCGCACTGTCCTGCTGTCAGATTTGCTCGATCTGGAGGGCTGAAAGAAGAAAGATCGATTGGTTAATATATCTGCAAATCATTTAAAACATGTGATGATCACCAGATGCCCGCTTATATAAATATACCTAGCCGGTCTCTGTCCTTTCAAGATCAACATTTTCTTTGTCATCATGATCATAGTTCTGGACTTCATCAATCCGGTTATCAGGATCGAATATCATATCACCCTCCCCGATATTGTTCAGATATTGGGAGCTAAGGGAGTCTTGGATTAGGGGGTCTCCGGACAGCCGGACTATATCCTTTGGCCGAACTGTTGGACTATGAAGATACAAGATTGAAGACTTCGTCCAGTGTCCGGATGGGACTCTACTTGGCGTGGAAGGCAAGCTAGGCAATACGGATATGGATATCTCCTCCTTTGTAACCGACCTTGTGTAACCCTAGCCCCCTCCGGTGTCTATATAAATCGAAGGGTTTTAGTCCGTAGGACAACATACAATCATACCATAGGCTAGCTTCTAGGGTTTCGCCTCTCTGATCTCATGGTAGATCTACTCTTGTAATACTCATATCATCAAGAACAATCAAGCAAGACGTAGGGTTTTACCTCTATCAAGAGGGCCTGAACCTGGGTAAAACATCGTGTCCCGTGCCTCCTGTTACCATCTGCCTTAGACGCACAGTTCGGGACCCCCTACCCGAGATCCGCCGGTTTTGATACCGACATTGGTGCTTTCATTGAGAGTTCCTCTGTGTCGTCACCATAAGGCTCGATGGCTCCTTCGATCATCGCTAGCGATGCGGTCCAGGGTGAGGCTTTCCTTCCCGGACAGATCTTCATATTCGGTGGCTTTACACTGCGGGCCAATTCGCTTGGCCATCTGGAGCATATTGAGAGCTACGCCCCTGGCCATCAGGTCGGATTTGGAAACTTGAACTACACGGCCGATATCCGCGGAGACTTGATCTTCGATGGAATCGAGCCCATGTCGGATGCGCCGCATAGTCACGACGAGTAGGACGTAACTCTACCGTCAGACAGTGTTCGGGAGATCGCATCCCGCAGCTACTCCGGCTTTTAATCTGGACCAAATCGCGCCGTCCGAGAGCGGAGGGATGGACCCCGCCATGGAGGCCGCACTCTCAGAAGCGATAGTCGGATACTAACTTCACCCCTTACGAGAGCCGTGTTGCCGAACCACTGGATTCATCTTCGGCCACGGACTCCGAGCCGCTCGTATCCATGCCCGTCGAGTCCGACTGGGCACCGATCATGGAGTTCACCTCCGCGGATATCTTTCAGCACTCACCTTTTGGAGATGTGCTAAATTCATTAAGGTCTCTCTCCCTGTCAGGAGAACCTTGGCTGAACTATGTCCGGCTAGAATGGGATGCGGACGACGAAGAAATTCGCCGCCCACCCACCACCCACTTAGTAGCCACTGTCGACGACTTAACCGACATGCTCGACTTCGGCTCCGAGGACTTCGAAGGTATGGACGACGAAGCCGAAGACGAACTGGAACCACCGCCCACAGGGCGCTGGACCGCTACTTCATCACATGACGTGTACATGGTGGACACCCCCAACGAAGCCAATGGCGACGAGAAAGCGGAGGATGACCCCTCCAAGAAGCAACCCAAGCGTCGGTGTCAGCGCCGCCGCCCTAGGTCCCGCCATAGCAAAAACAGCGATAACGATAGTCCACGCGACTCCGGAAAAGACGACAACTACACCACCCCGGTGGCAGAAAACGATCAAGATGCAAACAGCAAACATAGTACGGATCCGGCATCCGAACACGATGACGCCAAAGATAAGAATCATCAATCCCCATCTAGGGAAGAAAACAGTCCGGACGATGATGCACCCATCATCCAGGAAACACACTTGGAGCAAGAGAACCTCCGCAGAAGGCTTAATGCCACAACGAGAAGCCTGAAGAAACAGAAGCAAAGGCTCAAGGTCGCACAAGATACGCTCAACAGCAAGTGGAACAAAGTAACAAAGTATGGTAGAAGCTACCACCCAAATAGCTATCCAAAGCGCAAGCTATTACCGGAATTCGACGGCAAGGCCTTAGAGACAATACAGCCGATAAGTGATACAGCCAACCGGCCGGATCCACCACCCTATGAACCCAATAAAGCAGCTAACAAAGTCACGCATAAGTAAACACACGTTCTACGTGAGAACTTGCGTCAAAAATCTGGCACGACCAGATCTATCTATGGATCTAGGAAGCGCGCTACAGTACACAACCATCACCGAATACTACAACCGTCCGAACACTATGGCGCATCTCAATACAGGGGTGCCACACACCCACTATGTTTCACTGATGAGGTGCTGGATCACGAATTCCCAGAAGGATTCAAACGAGTGAACATAGAGGCGTACGACAGAACCACAGACCCTAGAGTCCGGATAGAGGACTTCATCCTCCATATTCATATGGCTCGTGGAGACGATCTCCATGCCATTAAATACTTGCCCCTCAATCTTAAAGGCCCAGCTAGGCACTGGCTGAAATGCCTCCCCGAAAACTCAATTGGAAGTTGGGAGGAGCTCGAGGACGCTTTCCGGGCCAATTTTCAAGGGACTTATGTCCGACCTCCGGATGCAGACGATTTAAGTCACATAATCCAACAATCCGGAGAGTCCGCCCGAAAGCTTTGGTACAGGTTCCTCACCAAGAAGAACCAAATAGTCGACTGTCCGGACGCCGAAGCCTTAGCAGCTTTTAAACACAACGTCCGAGACGAATGGCTCGCCAGACACCTCGGTCAAGAAAAACTGAGAACAATGGCAGCGCTAACAAGGCTCATGACCCGCTTTTGTGTGGGCGAGGACAGCTGGTTTACCCATAGCAGCACGAGCGACCCAAGCACATCCGAAGTAAGGGATGGCAATGGTAAACCACGACGCAACAAAAACAAGCGTCGAAATAAGGAAGGTAGCCCAGATAATATGGCGGTAAACGCAGGATTCAGGGGCTCCCGACCAGGTCAGCGGAAAAAGCCTTTCAAAGGCAGCAGAGAAGGACAATCTGGCCTAAACAAAATTCTTGACAAGCTCTGTCAGATTCACGGCACCCCAGACAAACCTGCAAATCATACCCACAGAGAATATTGGGTCTTCAAGCACGACGGTAAGCTAAACTCCGAACACAAAGGGGAGGAGACACCAAGCGAAGATGAGGATGAAACTCGCCAGCAAAGTGTCGGAGGACAGAAAAAATTCCCACCGGAGGTTAAAACAGTAAACGTGATCAATGTGACAAGGAGGAGAAGCAATCACGCACTCCGATGCCCACGCGCCATCGAGCCCGTCACCCCTAGGTCCAACCCCTGGTTGGCCTGGTCGATCACTTTTGATCATAGGGATCACGATACACATATCCGGCGCGAAGGACTGACGGCCTTGGTGTTAGACCCAATAATAAATGGGTACCATTTCACAAGGGTCCTCATGGACGGCGGTAGTGTTCTCAGTCTGATATATCAAGACACAGTCCGCAAAATGGGGATAGACCCGACACAAATAAGCCACAGTAATACTACTTTCAAGGGAGTAATACCAGGCCAAGAGGCCCACTGTATGGGCTATCTACTACTAGAGGTGGTATTCGGTTCTCCCGATAACTTCCGAAGTGAAACGTTAACTATTCAAATCGCTCCATTCCAAAGTGATTTTCAAGCACTAATCGGAAGGGCGGCTTTCGCTTGTTTTAACGCAATACCGCATTATGCTTTTCTCAAGCTCAAGATGCCCGGTCCACAAGGCGTCATTACAATTAGGGGAAATACCAATCGTTCTTCACGTACGGAAGAGGACATGGCGGCTATAACAGCCGCACACTAGACGATCTCACCAACCAGAAACATGGCAGGTCGTCAAGACCACGGACACGGTTAGACGAGTCCGGCGTTCCATCATACATGTATAAGATTGGTTTTCAAACCCTCATAAAGCGATACCACGGGCTTCCCACGTGTAATCAGGGCCAGCCCGGCTCAACTAGGCTTCTCTGGAATTCTGATAACTCATTCTTCTTTTCGGCACGGCAACCTTCATCTAAGTTCTTTCCTTTTTGCAGGTTACAATCGTGCTACACCCGTCCAGGACAAGGCACAATGGAGACACAGGCGCAGACGTGCAGCAGGGACCCGCCAAAAGGTTTCTTTTTAGATTAAGGCCCTGCGTAAACCTTTTTTACTGTCTCTTGTTGCTCACATCCTCCGGATACTCCACACAACCGAGAAGGATGCCGGCGTTATTGGCATGTGGCCATGCCAGGATTTTGCACGTACCTGGACACATGGGGTTTCTTATAAAGGGCATTGTTTAGCCCGGTATATGTTATAAAGACCAAACACCTTATGGAGTGTTCGGCGTCGCAAGTTTGGACCTATATGCATCAGCTCCGAATCATGTCTCTGGTCAAATGTTGGGTTTTCCCGGCTCCCACGTTTTGGTACCTTACGTTCCTTTATATCGGCTAAGGTAGCACTGGGAGAACTACTGCGATTGTGCCCTGGTTCGTCCGGATGAGCACCTCAGTAGAGAAAGCCGAAAACTGACTATCATGATATAGCGAGAGACTAGTCAACCACCCGATGACTAATCGGAATCTTCGGGATTCCTCCACATTAACGAAGGGCCGTTTCCCGGTCATGTACGTACGCGCACCGTATTCGGACGAGCGCAGAAGTACCAGGGGCTATATAGTAGCCCCACTGTGAAACTCCTATGGCTAAGTGAAAGTGTTAAAGCAATATAGTCCGATTACCTTGTTCGCTATGCTATCACCTCCTTAACGGACCAAGACATTGGATCAAGTGTGGATATGCATCTTTTGCGAACACCCTCGCATTATATGCGTGGGGGCGGAAGCCGACGACTGCAAACTTTCAGGTTATATACATATATACATAGACGGCCGCACAGGAGGCATCATAGTACTTTCGGGCAAAAGTATAAATATAGCCTTGATTAATTTAGAAAAACATTATTTGTACAATGGGACTACATGTCACTGGAAAATAATATTCTTCGACCACTAAGCCTCTATCGAGCGAGCGCCTTCAAGGACTTCTTCAAAGTAGTGCTCGGCAGCCACTCGGCCTATGGACGAACCCTGTGCCGCAACAGTGGTGGCCTCCATCTCCGCCCAGTATGTTTTGACACGGGCAAGGGCCATCCGCGCACCTTCTATGCACGCTGGTCGCTTTACAGCATCGATGTGTGGCACATCTTCAAGTAATTGTTGCACTAAGCTAAAGTAGCTACTCGATCTTGGCTCTCCCGGCCACAGGTGATCCACAACGGACCTCGTGGCAAGTCTGGACAACCTATGGAGCTCGGCCGAACCGGTAAATCGCTCATTCAGCAGCAGCGGACGGACTGGAGCATGAAACTGTGACGAGAACAGCTTCTCCACTTTGGGACCTTTCTGATCCTTGAAGTACTCAGTTGCATCAGTAGCACTTGCAGCCAAATCCATGTACTCGTCCGCAGAACTCCATAGCCGGTCCAGAGGAGCATACTTCGGATCTCCGAACTTAGTCCGCAACAAGAAGGGCTTCCTAGACACGATATCTGCAGCTTGATTCAGCTCCTCCTTTGTCGCTCTAATTTTGGAGTGGGCTTCCTTGGCAGCCACCCGGCCTTCTCCAGGTCTATCGCATTCGCCCGGTCTTCTTCTTCAAGAAGCCGGTAACGGTCAGCAACATCTTTTAATTCTACAGCCATCTTGGCTATTTTTTCCTTTCTCTCGCAATGCACGGCCTGTTCGGCCCTTAACTCTTCGACCGCCTTTAAAGCGGCCGCATTGCTACTCCTCGCTTGCTCCTTGGCTCGGGCAAGCTCTGCCCGAAGGGTCTCCACGGTGGCAGCTCCATCTGCAGTCAGAACATATTAAAGATACTGGCATCATGCTGCTCTTACTATGTGACGATCACCAGAAAAATCACTCACCCTGTGCCTCGTCAAGCCGCTTGTTGACAAGCACGATGTCGGCATCTGCCGCATCCAGCTGCCGCTTTAGTTCGGCAAACCCATCAGTCCGGCTAGCCACCGGAGTTTCAACCACCTACACATAAAGGCGGTCTGGTTATTACCTGGGACAATGATCCTCTGTTTGCCGCCGTTCTCAACGACAACCAGAGTCTTAGGGGCTACTGTCTGCATGGGCATACCTAACGTATGCGGTACTGTTAAAGGCATACATTATTTCATGTACCTCGAAGCCTTTCAGCAGACTCATAAAAGCTTCGTGCAAACCACTTTTGGCAGATGAAATCCTTTTAATTACCGTACCCATTAGCGTATGATGTGCTTCCGAGACGACAACTTGCCCCAGAAGATCCTTCAACACGTCCGACCGCACACTGTACGGGCCCTTGCTGTTGCTCTCCTCAGGTGCCGGATACTGGGGATGCCGGGCAGCCAAAGGGTTATCTTCCGGCAATATTGGATCCGGAGATACCCTTCGCGACAAAACTTCAAGGTCGCCCACTTCTTGAGCTGGGGAGTCCGGGGGAGGCGTTTCGCTCTCAATCATCTCCGGAAGAAGATCCCCCGAAGATGAACTCTGTCGAGAAGAGCTGCGATCGGGACTACAATTTACAAGCATCGGTTATTGTATTCGGAAGCAAGGTAGGATATCTTCACTATTAAGTACTTTTTGATTACTTACAGCTCGGTAGAGGGCTGATCCCCGCGTGGACATTGTGCGGCAAGAATACCCTCCGAGGCAGGACCCTCTGGCGGAGATTTCTTCTCCCGTTTGGAAACCTTAGTTTCCGGATCTTCAGAGGTAGTCCTCTTCCTTCCCCGGGGAGGGAGAATGTCAGATTCTTCCCCTTGGTTATCCTCCCTCGCGGAGGCGCTCACTCCTTCAATTGGAATAGGTAGCGATGGAGGTCCGCTTTCGCCCTCTTTATTCCCCCCTTCATCTTCCTTTGAGGGCACTAGACGAGGTGCTGGCTCGAGCATCTTTTCCAGCACCTGATTGTCCAAGCCTTCTGGAAGGGGGCCGAACACCAGATCATCTTCGCCTTTGCTATCCAGTCCTGGTCAAAGAGTAATTCGTCAGAATGATGTCGTGATAAACAAAAGGGCAGTGTGTTAGGCCAGGGGATTACTTACTTGCCAGCGGGGCGGTTGCAGCTCAGGCCCACATCCTCGGTAGTGTCCGGACACTCTATTTGGGGTCCAAAGAACGATTTGTACACATCCTCGTGCGTCATGCCGAGGAAATGCTGAATAGTGCACGGTCCTTCCGGGTTGAATTCCCACATGCGGAGGGGCCGGTGTTTGCAAGGCTGGACTTGACGAACCAACATAACTTGCATTACCATAACCAGACTGAAATCTCCCTCGAAGAGATCTCGGATACGGCTCTGCAGTATTGGCACGTCCATGGCTGGACCCCAGCTCAGTCCCCTGCTGATCCCTGACATCAGTTGTGGTGGGGGCCCGAGCAAAAGGTGGGGGCAGCTACCCATTTGGCACTTCGGGGAGCTGTGACGTAAAACCACTCCCGTTGCCACAATCCGGACGCCTCTGGAAAGGAACCCTTTGGCCATGGAGCGTCAGCAATGTTGCTTATTAAAACACCTCTGCATGCTATGTACTACCCCTCGGCCATCTTCGGCTTCACATTGAAGGTCTTGAGACACAGGCCGAAGTGAGGGGTAATGCGGAAGAAGGCCTCACACACGACAATAAATGACAAGATGTGAAGAAGGGAATCCGGGGCCAGATCGTGAAAATCCAGCCTGTAATAGAACATAAGACCCCTAACAAAGGGATCCGGAGCGAGGCCTAGTCCTCGGAGGAAGTGGGAGTTGAACACAACGCTGTCGTTGGGTTCGGGAGTAGGGACGACCTGCCCTCGGGCGGGCAGCCTATGCAAAATTTCTGCGGTCAGATATCTGGCCTCCCTCAACTTCTTGATGTCCTCCTCCGTGACGGAGGAAGGCACCCACCGGCCTTGAAGGCTGGATCCGGACATGATTGAAGGTCCGAAGCACCTGGCCTGAGCTTTGGGTGTTAGAACTCGAGGCGGGAGAAGGATTCGATTGAGCACAGGAGGGAAAAAGAAAGAGAGGCGTCCTCCTCGTGGCCGTTCGAGACTTACCTAAGATCTAGGAGTCATACCAACAGGCATGGTTGGGTTACCCACATTTGTATTGATGAGAATCCCGTGATAAGGGGAACACGATCTCTTCTTTGACAAGACGTGTCAAGAAACCGCCTTGCGTTATGTGCGGGCCGGTTAAAGAAAAACAGTTCTAATAATTACCGGGCCGTGGCGTGATGTCATGCTGCCAAAACGCGTCAGCAGATTAGATTTGTGGAAATATTATTCTCTCTACGGTGGTATGTGGAACTTATTTTGCAGGGTCGGACACTATCCTTGTATTCAAACTCTTCCGTGGTGTATTCGGAGGAGGAACCCGCCTTGCAATGCCGAAGATAACACTGCGCCGGACTCATCGTCATTGAAGCCTGGTTCAGGGGCTACTGAGGGAGTCCTGGATTAGGGGGTCTCCAGACAGCCGGACTATATCCTTTGGCCAGACTGTTGGACTATGAAGATACAAGATTGAAGACTTCATCCCGTGTCCGGATGGGACTCTACTTGGCGTGGAAGGCAAGCTAGGCAATACGGATATGGATATCTCCTCCTTTGTAACTGACCTTGTGTAACCCTAGCCCCCTCTGGTGTCTTTATAAACTGGAGGGTTTTAGTCCGTAGGACAACATACAATCATAGTAGATCTACTCTTGGTAGATCTACTCTTTATAAACTGGAGGGTTCTAGGGTTTAGCCTCTCTTATCTCATGGTAGATCTACTCTTGTAATACTCATATCATCGAGAACAATCAAGCACGACGTAGGGTTTTACCTCTATCAAGAGGGCCCGAACCTGGGTAAAACATCGTGTCCCCTGCCTCCTATTACCATCTGCCTTAGACGCACAATTCGGGACCCCATACCCGAGATCCGCCGGTTTTGACACCGACAGGAGACGTCATCTTCTTCATTCTGATCATTTGGCCGGCCAGGGGAGCGTATGATCTGGAACAGGGCCTCTTCTCCTTCTCTGCCGGCATTGTCCACCATAGCTATTATTTAACTAATCTAGAAGAAATATAAAATAATTTAGTATTAAAATTACAATGCATGCATGCAATCAATAAGGAAAAACTGAATCATAGTACATAATATGCATCATCGAGTATAATCTCGAATACATTGTCTCAAATATTATCGAATAATATATATAATCTCGAATACATCGTCTCGAATAATATATATAATCGCAGATACATCGTCTCGAATATTGTATATCGAATACATAGCTAGCCAATAAAGATCGAATACTACAGAATAATCTAGTTCACTCGCGGTTCCTAAGGCGCGGGTGGTGGACACCCAAAGATAAGGAACCATCACAGGATCATAGCTCGGGTCAGATCCCCGAAGAACCTGCCAAGTATTGGAGAACCTGACATCCATAGAAGCCGTGTAGCGATGGACGTGCTCGTCCTCCTCCCTAACACGGCGACGTACCACCTCCAGTGGGGCCGGCTCCCTCTGCACCGAAAGTGGTCCACACGAACGCCACCAAAGGAGCTCAGGGGCGACGACGGAACCCGGGGCCAGGTTCCTCACCAAGAGATGTGCCCCTGAAGGTAGCACCTCCCAGTGCCAGCCCGGCGGAGCCCAGTCCCGGACATGGGTCCTTTGAAGCAGGACGTCGTCGTGAATGGGTAGACGGCAAGGATGAGGGCCGGGCATCGTCGAGAACAAATACTATATGTAAACGTAACATTTTTTAAATAATTGGATTGTGATTTCTTATATACATATTTAAGAAATGACATCGTTGCATATGTCAAAATTCTATATGCAAATTCTATATACATCTATAACATCGATCATCGTCTAACAATTTGACATTAATCTAATTCATCTAGCTAAAACTAACATTTCTAACATTTCTATAACTAAAAAATAGAAAAATTTCTAACATTTCTATAAACATTTCTATAACTAAAAACATAAAAATTACTAACATTTTTATAACTAACAATGTGTGTGTGTGGCCATGGCGGGGTAGGAGCTCACCGACGAGGCGAAGCGACGGGGGCGGCGATGACAGGGATGGAGATGGGCGGCGACGGGCCGGGGCGGCGACAGGGATGGCGACTATGGGGATGGCGACGGGCGGCGACAGGGATGGGGGGCGGCGATGGGGCTGGCGATAGGGGGCGGTGGTGACGGGGCAGATGAGAAGAAGTAGAGGAAGAGATGAAATTGACGAAATTCGTAAGTGTTGTTTATATAGGAGGGGCATTTAGTACTGGTTGGAGCCACCAACCTGTACTAAAGGTTAAATTTGGTCAGCCCAAGCGGCGGGAAGCGACCACCTTTAGTACCGGGTCGTGGCTGCAACTGGTACTAAAGACCCCCCTTTAGTACCGGTTGGAGCCACAACCCGGTACTAAAGGAGGTGCGCTGCCACCCCATGGTGCACAAAGTTTAGTCCCACCTCGCCGAGCGAAGGGCAGCCGCACTGGTTTATAAACCCAGCCGCGGCTGCTCCTTTGAGCTCCTCTCTAAAGCAGGCTTCTGGGCCTAAACTACGTCTTTGCCCAGTGGGCCTACTGGGCATTTTGGGCCTGCATCCTGGCCCAACTACAGGTTGGGTTTCTAGTCGTATGCAGGCCATTGTTGCCCAGTAGGCGGCCTTTTTTCCTTGTTTTTCTTTATTTATTTGTGAGTTGTTTTTTGCTATATTTAGAGTTTCTTTGTGAATATTTTTTCTTTAGGTACAAAAAATTACAAACTTTCTATTAGTGCGAGTAGTTTTCAAATTTGAATTATTTGAAATTTGTGTGAATCACTAGTTTGTGAATAACTTTACTTTAAAAATAGATTTTTCAGTGATTCTTTTTTCTTATGTTTTAATATTAGTGTGTTTTATCATTATATTCAATTTGGTAATACTTAGGTTATTTCAAAAAAGGAAGTGCCTTTGTAACAGGTGAGTTTTTTTTTCCGAAACCCTGATACTTCGAAAGAAATTGTCCATTTTGTACATGAAGTGCATCTAGTTTTTGCCGTAACCCTCTCTACTTTTTTGCACACGATATGTGGCTGAAATGATGACACCATGCCAACTTTCAACCTTTTTAGAGTTCATTTCTAGTGCTTTTCAATTTCAGGGTCATTTAGCTCAAAAAATCAGTAAATGCATGAAAAATAACAAATGAAGTCAGAAAGGGTTGAAAATTGATGGTGTGGCTTTGAATGGTGCATATTGAATGCACACAAAGTCTGGAGTTGTAATAAGTTAAAAAAATGAAATGCCTTTGTAATAAATGAGTTTTCCTCCGAAACCCTGATACTTCGAAAGAGATTGCCCATTTTGTACATGAAGTGCATCCAGTTTTCCCCGTAACCCTCTCTACTTTTTTGCACATGATATGTGGGTGAAATGATGATATCGTGCGAACTTTCAACCTTTTCAGAGTTCATTTGTAGTGCTTTTCAATTTCAGGGTCATTTAGCTCAAAAAATCAGTAATTGCATGAAAAGTAGCACATGATGTCAGAAAGGGTTGAAAGTTGATGACATAGCTTTGGATGGTGCATACTGAACGCACAAAAAGTGCATGTTTAAAATGCCAAAACACATAAGTATCCTAACTATTACAAATATTCCCTATGGTTTGTCCAAAGTGGGACTTTCCAGATATATAAGTCCAGAAACTCACCAGAGAAGAAAGTGATGACAGTGAAGCTGATCACATCCCAGAGTGTGATCTTTGGCCCGTGTGAAACTTTTTTTTCGCGTGTGTCCCTTTGCGCCGTAACCATGGACAATCTTCATCATTTCACTGGATGCTCGGGTCAATATTCAGTGTGAATGGAGCAATTTCATGAAACTTTTCATAATCTTCTGACATGTCTGTCTTGTCATCCACTCCCATGATGTTTCTTTTCCCTGAAAGAACTATGTGGTTCTTTGGCTCATCATATGATGTATTCGCTTCCTTATCTTTTCTTTTTCTCGGCTTGGTAGACATGTCCTTCACATAGAAAACCTGCGCCATATCATTGGCTAGGACGAATGGTTCGTCTGCATACGCAAGATTGTTGAGATTCACTATTGTCATTATGTATTGCGGGTCTTCCGTTACCCCGCCTCGTGTCATATTGACCCATTTGCACCGAAACAAAGGGACGTTCAAACCATGTCCATAGTCAAGTTCCCATATGTCCTCTATGTAACCATAATATGTGTCCTTTCTTGTCTTGGTTTCTGCATCAAAGCGGACACTACTGTTTTGTTTGGTGCTCTTCTTATCTTGGCCGGTCGTGTAAAATGTATTCCCATTTATCTCGTACCCTTTGAAAGTCATTATATTCAAAGATGGTAACTTGGACAACAAGTACATGTCATCTTCAATAGCGGCGTCATGCATGGCACGTGTCTACAACCAACCGGTGAAAGTCCCCGTTTGTTCACGTGTAATCCAGTCGTCAGACTGCTCCGGGTGTTTGGAGCGTAGAAAATTCTTGTGTTCCTCCATATACGGAGCCACCAAGGCAGAATTCTGTAGAACTGTGTAGTGTGCTTGAGTGAGAGAATGCCCGTCCATACATATTATTTGATTCCCTCCTAGCGTGCCTTTTCCACCCAGTCTGCCCTTATGCCGCGATTCAGGAACACCAATCGGATTAAGGTCAGGAATAAAGTCAGTACAAAACTCAATGACCTCCTCATTTTCATGGCCCTTGGAGATGATTCCTTCTGGCCTAGCATGGTTATGAACATATTTCTCTAAGACTCCCATGAACCTCTCAAAGGGGAACATATTGTGTAGAAATACAGGACCAAGAATGTTAATCTCTTCGCATAGGTGAACTAGGACGTGCGTCATGATGTTGAAGAAGGATGGTGGGAACACCAACTCGAAACTGACAAGACATTGCACCGAATCATTCTCTAACCTTGGTATGATTTCTGGATCGACTACCTTCTGAGAGATTGCATTGAGGATTACACATAGCTTCACAATGGCTAATCGAACGTTTTCCGGTAGAGGCCCCCTCAATGCAACCGGAAGCAGTTGCGTCATAATCACGTGGCAGTCATGTGACTTTCGTTTCTGGAACTTTTCTCTGCCATATTTATTATTCCCTTTATATTCGACGAGAAGCCAGACGGTACCTTCACACTGAACATGCATTCAAAGAAGATTTCCTTCTCTTTTTTGGTAAGAGCATAGCTGGCATGACCCTGATGTATGCCCTCTTTTCCATGCATACATTGATGGTCCTCCCGTGCCTCCGGTGTATCTTTTGTCTTCCCATACACACCCAAGAAGCCAAGCAGGGTCACGCAAAGATTCTTCGTCATGTGCATCACGTCGATTGCAGAGCGGACCTCTAGGTCTTTCCAATAGGGCAGGTCCCAAAATATAGATTTCTTCTTCAACATGGGTGCAGGTCCGTCAGCGTTATTCGGAACAGGTTGCCCGCCAGGACCCTTTCCAAAGATTACCTTCAAGTCCTTGACCATATCATGTACATCAGCACCAGTACGTTGGCGAGGCTTCGTCCGGTGATCCGCCTTACCTTTGAAATGCGTGCCTTTCTTTCTTACGGGATTCCTGGTTGGAAGAAATCAACGATGTCCCAGGTACACATTCTTCTTACAATTATTCAAATATATACTGTCGGTATCATCCAAACAGTACGTGCATGCGTGGTATCCCTTGTTTGTCCATCCTGAAAGCTTATTGAGAACATGCCAATCATTGATGGTCACGAAAAGCAACGCCTTTAGATCAAATTCTTCCTATCTGTGCTCATCCCATACACGTACACCTATTCCATTCCACAACTGTAAGAGTTTTTCAACTAATGGCCTTAGGTACACATCAATGTCGTTGTCGGGTTGCTTAGAGCCTTGTATGAGCACTGGCATCATAATGAACTTCTGCTTCATGCACAACCAAGGAGGAAGGTTATACATACATAGAGTCATAGGCAACGTGCTATGGTTGCTGCTCTGCTCCACAAAATGATTAATGCCATCCGTGCTTAGACCAAACCATACGTTCCTTGCGTCACCTGCAAACTCCTTCCTGTACTTTCTCTCGATTTTTCTCCACTGCGACCTGTCAGCGGGTACTCTCAACTTCCCGTCTTTCTTACGGTCTTCTCCGTTCCATTACATCGCCTTGGAATGCTCTTTGTTTAGGAACAAACGTTTCAAGTGTGGTATTATAGGAGCATACCACATCACCATGGCAGGAATCTGCTTCTTCCTGGGGCACTCGACCTCGTCATCACCAGGGTCATCGCGGCTGATCTCATAGCACAATGCACCGCATACCTAGCACACGTTCAAATCCGCGTACTCACTGCGGTAGAGGATGCAGTCATTAGGGCATGCATGTATTTTCTGCACCTCTAACCCTAGAGGGCAGACAGCCTTCTTTGCTTCATATGTACTCTTGGGCAATTCGTTGTCCTTTGGAAGCATCTTCTTTAACTTTACCAGCAACTTTCCAAATGCCTTGTCAGATACACCATTCTCTGCCTTCCATTGCAGTAATTCCAGTGTGGTGCCCAGCTTTTTCTTGTCAGCTTCGCAATTCGAGTACAAAAATTTCTTGTGATCCTCTAACATGCGCTGCAACTTCTTCTTCTCCTTTTCACTTGCGCAGTTTCTCTCTACATCGGCAATGGCCCGACCTAGATCATCAGTTGGCTCATCTGATGCCTCTTCTTTAGCTTCTTTCCACATTGCCGGCTCAGCTCCTTCCCACATTTCCAGCTCAGCTTCTTCCCCCATTGTTGTATCATCGTATTCAGGGAACCCGCCATGGCCAGGATAGCTATCGTCGTCCTCTTCTTCTTCATTTTCTTCCATCGTAACCCCTCTTTCTCCATGCTTGGTCCAAACATTATAGTGAGGCATGAATCCGGACTCAAACAGGTGGATGTGAATGGTTCTTGAGTTAGAGTAATTGTGATCATTCTTACAGCCAGCACATGGACAAGGCATAAAACCATCTGCCCGCTTGTTTGCCTGAGCCGCAATCAGAAAAGTATGCACGCCTTCAATGAACTCGGGAGAGCATCGGTCATTGTACATCCATTGCTAGCTCATCTTGATTACACAGCACCGAATAGACCAAATTAATACAAGTTCATACATAAAGTTCATACAACACTTATTATCATAAAGCAAACATATGAATAACTCTCTAGCTAAAGCATTTAAATGCAACAACAAATGCGATCAAGATCGCAACTAAGGTAACAATTGATCCAACAGCATAATGATACCAAGCCTCACTATCAATGGCATGTTTTCTAATCTTTCTAATCTTCAAGCGCATTTTCTCCATCTTGATCTTGTGATCATCGACGACATCGGCAACATGCAACTCCAATTCCATCTTCTTCCCCTCAATTCTTTTCAATTTTTCTTTCAAATATTCGTTTTCTCTTTCAACTAAATTTAACCTCTCGACAATAGGGTCGGTTGGAATTTCCGGTTCGCATACCTCCTAGATAAAAATATCTATGTCAACTTGATGGGCATAATTTGTCATAAACACGAAATGCAACAAAATAGTTATAAAATAAAATATACCACATCTGAATCATAACCAGGACGAGGGCCGACGGGGACAGATATCAAAACCATGGCACTATGAATAACAAACAACGCACGGGTAAGATAATTATACAAGTAACTATATATCTAAATCACTCAAACATGATTTTTGTATATAAAAAAGATAAGAACAAGAGGCTCACCCCACAAGGTGGTGCCGACGACAGGACGGTGCGGACGATCGATGGTGGTTAGGACGGAGACGGGAAGGCACTAAGTAAACCACATCTACATATGCAAACTAAGAGTTATATTGAGCTCAAATTGCATATAAATCAAATAAACTAGCTACCACATATAATTCCTCCCAAATTACTAGAACCCACAAATTAATGACTATATAAAGCATTGCAAGAGCTAACCTAGCAATGAGAGATGAAAGGACAAAGTTTCTTACCTTTGTGATCACTTGAATGGATGGGGGCCTTCAAATCTTGATAGAATTTAGGCAAAATGTGTGATGAGCTCGGGGTAGAGGGGAAGAACAGAGATTAGAGGGGAAAGGGGGAAAACAGAGCGAGCTCGGGTGGATGAAGAGTTTATATAGGACGACCTTTAGTACCGGTTCGTACCACGAACCGGTACTAAAGGTGCTGGAGGGGCCCAGACTGGCAACATCCTGCCACCACTCTCTTTAGTACCGGTTTGTGGCACAAACCGGTACTAAAAGTTCGACACGAACCGGTACTAATGAGAGCGGCCCGCCTAGCCGCTGGACCGGCACTAATGGTCACATTAGTGCCGGCTGAAATACAAACCAGGACTAATGAGCTGAACATTTGACCCTTTTTCTACTAGTGAAACTAAATCATTCACTAAACAGCATCTAGCAAAACATTTCACAATTTAGAACCATACATCATACATTCTGTCAAGAAGTTGGTACAGAATATGATAACCAACTTACTGAAGCATTATTGTTATTTGCAATCATGTTATCTCGAACTTATTATTTTTGTTAGCTCATGGGGTTGACTCTGGAAAATACTTTGCTCCAGAGTTGTAGAAACCAAACTAAAAGAAGTTCACAAACCTTCCTTGGTATTTTTGAGATTTTTTCATGGCGCTAATTCTAGGAAATAAAGAGTGTGGTATGCATATAAATAAAACCACGTGTGAAATTCTTTGCGAGCCTTTTACACATGCTACTCTATGCAGGGAAGAGAAACGCTAGTGAAAACATATAAATTATGTGAGACCCACATATATTGTAATTTCTGCTTGGAACCTGCATTTCCTTTCTCCTTTTAAACACACTAAAAGCATTTATTTTCCAAATTTATTTAACTATTTTAGTCAACTAACATTTTGGTAAGTACATGGACACTAACACTTTTATTTATTGTCACAAACATTTCATTTCAAATAGCCACATGTCGCATGCTAGGCGTTCCCTCTGGATTTCTGGTTTCTTTTTATGAATGTGTTTTCAGGTTTATATAGTTTTGTTTTTTGGTTTTTCTATATTTTCTTTGTTTTTATTGGTTTTCAAGAAAAAATAATTGCATACAATAAAAAGAAGCAAATATGTGCTTCCTGTTAGAAGAAAGTTTGTGCTTCTACCATGAGAAGCACCACATGTGCTTCCACGGGAAGAGCACAAAGCACAACTGTGTTTCCCCCCTAAAAAGAAAAGAAAACACATTTTGTGCTTCCAAAAATAAAGAAAAAACTGCAACGGTGCTTCCGGGCTCCTTTTTTGTTCTCTTATTTTTCATTATTCGCTTTTGGTTTACGATTTTGTTTTTCCGATTTTGTTTTCCCTATAGTTCTTTTATTATTTTGTTTTCTCTTTTGATTTCCGGTTTTCTTTTGGAAAAAAAGTTCATTGAAATCTATTAACATAGGATCTTCTTTCTAAGATCTCGACAGAAGAAATCCAACAGTGAAAATGGTTCGATCTTTGGACGGACAGTTCAAGGCATAAAACTTTTTAAATCAATGGATCTACGAAAAATGGAAAACTTGCAGGTTACAAATAGTGGCGCTCATGTAGGCGGCACTTCTCTGCACATGAGAAGGTAGGGAGTAACCTTTGCAAACTGTAGCAAGGTGGGCCTGTCCAGTTCCGGGTTCTGCTAATTTTTTTTTTGCTCCTTTGTGGTTTTTTGTTTCGGTTTTTTAGTACCCTTTTTCTTTTATTTCAAAAAAAGTTTCCTTAAAAATGTTAAGTAATTTTAAAAATTATTTTAAATTTTCAAAAGATGTTCCAATTTCTCAAATAATGTTAGTTTTCTCAAAAAATCATAATTTTAAAAAATTTAATTTTTTTTATAAAAATTTACAGATTGAAAAAATTCTTGACAAGCTCTGTCAGATTCACGGCACCCCAGACAAACCTGCAAATCATACCCACAGAGAATATTGGGTCTTCAAGCACGACGGTAAGCTAAACTCCGAACACAAAGGGGAGGAGACACCAAGCGAAGATGAGGATGAAACTCGCCAGCAAAGCGTCGGAGGACAGAAAAAATTCCCACCGGAGGTTAAAACAGTAAACGTGATCAATGTGACAAGGAGGAGAAGCAATCACGCACTCCGATGCCCACGCGCCATCGAGCCCGTCACCCCTAGGTCCAACCCCTGGTTGGCCTGGTCGATCACTTTTGATCATAGGGATCACGATACACATATCCGGCGCGAAGGACTGACGGCCTTGGTGTTAGACCCAATAATAAATGGGTACCATTTCACAAGGGTCCTCATGGACGGCGGTAGTGTTCTCAGTCTGATATATCAAGACACAGTCCGCAAAATGGGGATAGACCCGACACAAATAAGCCACAGTAATACTACTTTCAAGGGAGTAATACCAGGCCAAGAGGCCCACTGTATGGGCTATCTACTACTAGAGGTGGTATTCGGTTCTCCCGATAACTTCCGAAGTGAAACGTTAACTATTCAAATCGCTCCATTCCAAAGTGATTTTCAAGCACTAATCGGAAGGGCGGCTTTCGCTTGTTTTAACGCAATACCGCATTTTGCTTTTCTCAAGCTCAAGATGCCCGGTCCACAAGGCGTCATTACAATTAGGGGAAATACCAATCGTTCTTCACGTACGGAAGAGGACATGGCGGCTATAACAGCCGCACACTAGACGATCTCACCAACCAGAAACATGGCAGGTCGTCAAGACCACGGACACGGTTAGACGAGTCCGGCGTTCCATCATACATGTATAAGATTGGTTTTCAAACCCTCATAAAGCGATACCACGGGCTTCCCGCGTGTAATCAGGGCCAGCCCGGCTCAACTAGGCTTCTCTGGAATTCTGATAACTCATTCTTCTTTTCGGCACGGCAACCTTCATCTAAGTTCTTTCCTTTTTGCAGGTTACAATCGTGCTACACCCGTCCAGGACAAGGCACAATGGAGACACAGGCGCAGACGTGCAGCAGGGACCCGCCAAAAGGTTTCTTTTTAGATTAAGGCCCTGCGTAAACCTTTTTTACTGTCTCTTGTTGCTCACATCCTCCGGATACTCCACACAACCGAGAAGGATGCCGGCGTTATTGGCATGTGGCCATGCCAGGATTTTGCACGTACCTGGACACATGGGGTTTCTTATAAAGGGCATTGTTTAGCCCGGTATATGTTATAAAGACCAAACACCTTATGGAGTGTTCGGCGTCGCAAGTTTGGACCTATATGCATCAGCTCCGAATCATGTCTCTGGTCAAATGTTGGGTTTTCCCGGCTCCCACGTTTTGGTACCTTACGTTCCTTTATATCGGCTAAGGTAGCACTGGGAGAACTACTGCGATTGTGCCCTGGTTCGTCCGGATGAGCACCTCAGTAGAGAAAGCCGAAAACTGACTATCATGATATAGCGAGAGACTAGTCAACCACCCGATGACTAATCGGAATCTTCGGGATTCCTCCACATTAACGAAGGGCCGTTTCCCGGTCATGTACGTACGCGCACCGTATTCGGACGAGCGCAGAAGTACCAGGGGCTATATAGTAGCCCCACTGTGAAACTCCTATGGCTAAGTGAAAGTGTTAAAGCAATATAGTCCGATTACCTTGTTCGCTATGCTATCACCTCCTTAACGGACCAAGACATTGGATCAAGTGTGGATATGCATCTTTTGCGAACACCCTCGCATTATATGCGTGGGGGCGGAAGCCGACGACTGCAAACTTTCAGGTTATATACATATATACATAGACGGCCGCACAGGAGGCATCATAGTACTTTCGGGCAAAAGTATAAATACAGCCTTGATTAATTTAGAAAAACATTATTTGTACAATGGGACTACATGTCACTGGAAAATAATATTCTTCGACCACTAAGCCTCTATCGAGCGAGCGCCTTCAAGGACTTCTTCAAAGTAGTGCTCGGCAGCCACTCGGCCTATGGACGAACCCTGTGCCGCAACAGTGGTGGCCTCCATCTCCGCCCAGTATGTTTTGACACGGGCAAGGGCCATCCGCGCACCTTCTATGCACGCTGGTCGCTTTACAGCATCGATGTGTGGCACATCTTCAAGTAATTGTTGCACTAAGCTAAAGTAGCTACTCGATCTTGGCTCTCCCGGCCACAGGTGATCCACAACGGACCTCGTGGCAAGTCTGGACAACCTATGGAGCTCGGCCGAACCGGTAAATCGCTCATTCAGCAGCAGCGGACGGACTGGAGCATGAAACTGTGACGAGAACAGCTTCTCCACTTTGGGACCTTTCTGATCCTTGAAGTATTCAGTTGCATCAGTAGCACTTGCAGCCAAATCCATGTACTCGTCCGCAGAACTCCATAGCCGGTCCAGAGGAGCATACTTCGGATCTCCGAACTTAGTCCGCAACAAGAAGGGCTTCCTAGACACGATATCTGCAGCTTGATTCAGCTCCTCCTTTGTCGCTCTAATTTTGGAGTGGGCTTCCTTGGCAGCCACCCGGCCTTCTCCAGGTCTATCGCATTCGCCCGGTCTTCTTCTTCAAGAAGCCGGTAACGGTCAGCAACATCTTTTAATTCTACAGCCATCTTGGCTATTTTTTCCTTTCTCTCGCAATGCACGGCCTGTTCGGCCCTTAACTCTTCGACCGCCTTTAAAGCGGCCGCATTGCTACTCCTCGCTTGCTCCTTGGCTCGGGCAAGCTCTGCCCGAAGGGTCTCCACGGTGGCAGCTCCATCTGCAGTCAGAACATATTAAAGATACTGGCATCATGCTGCTCTTACTATGTGACGATCACCAGAAAAATCACTCACCCTGTGCCTCGTCAAGCCGCTTGTTGACAAGCACGATGTCGGCATCTGCCGCATCCAGCTGCCGCTTTAGTTCGGCAAACCCATCAGTCCGGCTAGCCACCGGAGTTTCAACCACCTACACATAAAGGCGGTCTGGTTATTACCTGGGACAATGATCCTCTGTTTGCCGCCCTTCTCAACGACAACCAGAGTCTTAGGGGCTACTGTCTGCATGGGCATACCTAACGTATGCGGTACTGTTAAAGGCATACATTATTTCATGTACCTCGAAGCCTTTCAGCAGACTCATAAAAGCTTCGTGCAAACCACTTTTGGCAGATGAAATCCTTTTAATTACCGTACCCATTAGCGTATGATGTGCTTCCGAGACGACAACTTGCCCCAGAAGATCCTTCAACACGTCCGACCGCACACTGTACGGGCCCTTGCTGTTGCTCTCCTCAGGTGCCGGATACTGGGGATGCCGGGCAGCCAAAGGGTTATCTTCCGGCAATATTGGATCCGGAGATACCCTTCGCGACAAAACTTCAAGGTCGCCCACTTCTTGAGCTGGGGAGTCCGGGGGAGGCGTTTCGCTCTCAATCATCTCCGGAAGAAGATCCCCCGAAGATGAACTCTGTCGAGAAGAGCTGCGATCGGGACTACAATTTACAAGCATCGGTTATTGTATTCGGAAGCAAGGTAGGATATCTTCACTATTAAGTACTTTTTGATTACTTACAGCTCGGTAGAGGGCTGATCCCCGCGTGGACATTGTGCGGCAAGAATACCCTCCGAGGCAGGACCCTCTGGCGGAGATTTCTTCTCCCGTTTGGAAACCTTAGTTTCCGGATCTTCAGAGGTAGTCCTCTTCCTTCCCCGGGGAGGGAGAATGTCAGATTCTTCCCCTTGGTTATCCTCCCTCGCGGAGGCGCTCACTCCTTCAATTGGAATAGGTAGCGATGGAGGTCCGCTTTCGCCCTCTTTATTCCCCCCTTCATCTTCCTTTGAGGGCACTAGACGAGGTGCTGGCTCGAGCATCTTTTGCAGCACCTGATTGTCCAAGCCTTCTGGAAGGGGGCCGAACACCAGATCATCTTCGCCTTTGCTATCCAGTCCTGGTCAAAGAGTAATTCGTCAGAATGATGTCATGATAAACAAAAGGGCAGTGTGTTAGGCCAGGGGATTACTTACTTGCCAGCGGGGCGGTTGCAGCTCAGGCCCACATCCTCGGTAGTGTCCGGACACTCTATTTGGGGTCCGAAGAACGATTTGTACACATCCTCGTGCGTCATGCCGAGGAAATGCTGAATAGTGCACGGTCCTTCCGGGTTGAATTCCCACATGCGGAGGGGCCGGTGTTTGCAAGGCTGGACTTGACGAACCAACATAACTTGCATTACCATAACCAGACTGAAATCTCCCTCGAAGAGATCTCGGATACGGCTCTGCAGTATTGGCACGTCCATGGCTGGACCCCAGCTCAGTCCCCTGCTGATCCCTGACATCAGTTGTGGTGGGGGCCCGAGCAAAAGGTGGGGGCAGCTACCCATTTGGCACTTCGGGGAGCTGTGACGTAAAACCACTCCCGTTGCCACAATCCGGACGCCTCTGGAAAGGAACCCTTTGGCCATGGAGCGTCAGCAATGTTGCTTATTAAAACACCTCTGCATGCTATGTACTACCCCTCGGCCATCTTCGGCTTCACATTGAAGGTCTTGAGACACAGGCCGAAGTGAGGGGTAATGCGGAAGAAGGCCTCACACACGACAATAAATGACAAGATGTGAAGAAGGGAATCCGGGGCCAGATCGTGAAAATCCAGCCTGTAATAGAACATAAGACCCCTAACAAAGGGATCCGGAGCGAGGCCTAGTCCTCGGAGGAAGTGGGAGTTGAACACAACGCTGTCGTTGGGTTCGGGAGTAGGGACGACCTGCCCTCGGGCGGGCAGCCTATGCGAAATTTCTGCGGTCAGATATCTGGCCTCCCTCAACTTCTTGATGTCCTCCTCCGTGACGGAGGAAGGCACCCACCGGCCTTGACGGCTGGATCCGGACATGATTGAAGGTCCGAAGCACCTGGCCTGAGCTTTGGGTGTTAGAACTCGAGGCGGGAGAAGGATTCGATTGAGCACAGGAGGGAAAAAGAAAGAGAGGCGTCCTCCTCGTGGCCGTTCGAGACTTACCTAAGATCTAGGAGTCATACCAACAGGCATGGTTGGGTTACCCACATTTGTATTGATGAGAATCCCGTGATAAGGGGAACACGATCTCTTCTTTGACAAGACGTGTCAAGAAACCGCCTTGCGTTATGTGCGGGCCGGTTAAAGAAAAACAGTTCTAATAATTACCGGGTCGTGGCGTGATGTCATGCTGCCAAAACGCGTCAGCAGATTAGATTTGTGGAAATATTATTCTCTCTACGGTGGTATGTGGAACTTATTTTGCAGGGTCGGACACTATCCTTGTATTCAAACTCTTCCGTGGTGTATTCGGAGGAGGAACCCGCCTTGCAATGCCGAAGATAACACTGCGCCGGACTCATCGTCATTGAAGCCTGGTTCAGGGGCTACTGAGGGAGTCCTGGATTAGGGGGTCTCCAGACAGCCGGACTATATCCTTTGGCCAGACTGTTGGACTATGAAGATACAAGATTGAAGACTTCATCCCGTGTCCGGATGGGACTCTACTTGGCGTGGAAGGCAAGCTAGGCAATACGGATATGGATATCTCCTCCTTTGTAACTGACCTTGTGTAACCCTAGCCCCCTCTGGTGTCTTTATAAACTGGAGGGTTTTAGTCCGTAGGACAACATACAATCATAGTAGATCTACTCTTGGTAGATCTACTCTTTATAAACTGGAGGGTTCTAGGGTTTAGCCTCTCTTATCTCATGGTAGATCTACTCTTGTAATACTCATATCATCGAGAACAATCAAGCACGACGTAGGGTTTTACCTCTATCAAGAGGGCCCGAACCTGGGTAAAACATCGTGTCCCCTGCCTCCTGTTACCATCCGCCTTAGACGCACAATTCGGGACCCCATACCCGAGATCCGCCGGTTTTGACACCGACAGGAGACGTCATCTTCTTCATTCTGATCATCTGGCCGGCCAGGGGAGCGTATGATCTGGAACAGGGCCTCTTCTCCTTCTCTGCCGGCATTGTCCACCATAGCTATTATTTAACTAATCTAGAAGAAATATAAAATAATTTAGTATTCAAATTACAATGCATGCATGCAATCAATAAGGAAAAACTGAATCATAGTACATAATATGCATCATCGAGTATAATCTCGAATACATTGTCTCAAATATTATCGAATAATATATATAATCTCGAATACATCGTCTCGAATAATATATATAATCGCAGATACATCGTCTCGAATATTGTATATCGAATACATAGCTAGCCAATAAAGATCGAATACTACAGAATAATCTAGTTCACTCGCGGTTCCTAAGGCGCGGGTGGTGGACACCCAAAGATAAGGAACCATCACAGGATCATAGCTCGGGTCAGATCCCCGAAGAACCTGCCAAGTATTGGAGAACCTGACATCCATAGAAGCCGTGTAGCGATGGACGTGCTCGTCCTCCTCCCTAACACGGCGACGTACCACCTCCAGTGGGGCCGGCTCCCTCTGCACCGAAAGTGGTCCACACGAACGCCACCAAAGGAGCTCAGGGGCGACGACGGAACCCGGGGCCAGGTTCCTCACCAAGAGATGTGCCCCTGAAGGTAGCACCTCCCAGTGCCAGCCCGGCGGAGCCCAGTCCCGGACATGGGTCCTTTGAAGCAGGACGTCGTCGTGAATGGGTAGACGGCAAGGATGAGGGCCGGGCATCGTCGAGAACAAATACTATATGTAAACGTAACATTTTTTAAATAATTGGATTGTGATTTCTTATATACATATTTAAGAAATGACATCGTTGCATATGTCAAAATTCTATATGCAAATTCTATATACATCTATAACATCGATCATCGTCTAACAATTTGACATTAATCTAATTCATCTAGCTAAAACTAACATTTCTAACATTTCTATAACTAAAAAATAGAAAAATTTCTAACATTTCTATAAACATTTCTATAACTAAAAACATAAAAATTACTAACATTTTTATAACTAACAATGTGTGTGTGTGGCCATGGCGGGGTAGGAGCTCACCGACGAGGCGAAGCGACGGGGGCGGCGATGACAGGGATGGAGATGGGCGGCGACGGGCCGGGGCGGCGACAGGGATGGCGACTATGGGGATGGCGACGGGCGGCGACAGGGATGGGGGGCGGCGATGGGGCTGGCGACAGGGGGCGGTGGTGACGGGGCAGATGAGAAGAAGCAGAGGAAGAGATGAAATTGACGAAATTCGTAAGTGTTGTTTATATAGGAGGGGCATTTAGTACTGGTTGGAGCCACCAACCTGTACTAAAGGTTAAATTTGGTCAGCCCAAGCGGCGGGAAGCGACCACCTTTAGTACCGGGTCGTGGCTGCAACTGGTACTAAAGACCCCCCCTTTAGTACCGGTTGGAGCCACAACCCGGTACTAAAGGAGGTGCGCTGCCACCCCATGGTGCACAAAGTTTAGTCCCACCTCGCCGAGCGAAGGGCAGCCGCACTGGTTTATAAACCCAGCCGCGGCTGCTCCTTTGAGCTCCTCTCTAAAGCAGGCTTCTGGGCCTAAACTACGTCTTTGCCTAGTGGGCCTACTGGGCATTTTGGGCCTGCATCCTGGCCCAACTACAGGTTGGGTTTCTAGTCGTATGCAGGCCATTGTTGCCCAGTAGGCGGCCTTTTTTCCTTGTTTTTCTTTATTTATTTGTGAGTTGTTTTTTGCTATATTTAGAGTTTCTTTGTGAATATTTTTTCTTTAGGTACAAAAAATTACAAACTTTCTATTAGTGCGAGTAGTTTCAAATTTGAATTATTTGAAATTTGTGTGAATCACTAGTTTGTGAATAACTTTACTTTAAAAATAGATTTTTCAGTGATTCTTTTTTCTTATGTTTTAATATTAGTGTGTTTTATCATTATATTCAATTTGGTAATACTTAGGTTATTTCAAAAAAGGAAGTGCCTTTGTAACAGGTGAGTTTTTTTTTCCGAAACCCTGATACTTCGAAAGAAATTGTCCATTTTGTACATGAAGTGCATCTAGTTTTTGCCGTAACCCTCTCTACTTTTTTGCACACGATATGTGCTGAAATGATGACACCATGCCAACTTTCAACCTTTTTAGTGTTCATTTCTAGTGCTTTTCAATTTCAGGGTCATTTAGCTCAAAAAATCAGTAAATGCATGAAAAATAACAAATGAAGTCAGAAAGGGTTGAAAATTGATGGTGTGGCTTTGAATGGTGCATATTGAATGCACACAAAGTCTGGAGTTGTAATAAGTTAAAAAAATGAAATGCCTTTGTAATAAATGAGTTTTCCTCCGAAACCCTGATACTTCGAAAGAGATTGCCCATTTTGTACATGAAGTGCATCCAGTTTTCCCCGTAACCCTCTCTACTTTTTTGCACATGATATGTGGGTGAAATGATGATATCGTGCGAACTTTCAACCTTTTCAGAGTTCATTTGTAGTGCTTTTCAATTTCAGGGTCATTTAGCTCAAAAAATCAGTAATTGCATGAAAAGTAGCACATGATGTCAGAAAGGGTTGAAAGTTGATGACATAGCTTTGGATGGTGCATACTGAACGCACAAAAAGTGCATGTTTAAAATGCCAAAACACATAAGTATCCTAACTATTACAAATATTCCCTATGGTTTGTCCAAAGTGGGACTTTCCAGATATATAAGTCCAGAAACTCACCAGAGAAGAAAGTGATGACAGTGAAGCTGATCACATCCCAGAGTGTGATCTTTGGCCCGTGTGAAACTTTTTTTTCGCGTGTGTCCCTTTGCGCCGTAACCATGGACAATCTTCATCATTTCACTGGATGCTCGGGTCAATATTCAGTGCGAATGGAGCAATTTCATGAAACTTTTCATAATCTTCTGACATGTCTGTCTTGTCATCCACTCCCATGATGTTTCTTTTCCCTGAAAGAACTATGTGGTTCTTTGGCTCATCATATGATGTATTCGCTTCCTTATCTTTTCTTTTTCTCGGCTTGGTAGACATGTCCTTCACATAGAAAACCTGCGCCATATCATTGGCTAGGACGAATGGTTCGTCTGCATACGCAAGATTGTTGAGATTCACTATTGTCATTATGTATTGCGGGTCTTCCGTTACCCCGCCTCGTGTCATATTGACCCATTTGCACCGAAACAAAGGGACGTTCAAACCATGTCCATAGTCAAGTTCCCATATGTCCTCTATGTAACCATAATATGTGTCCTTTCTTGTCTTGGTTTCTGCATCAAAGCGGACACTACTGTTTTGTTTGGTGCTCTTCTTATCTTGGCCGGTCGTGTAAAATGTATTCCCATTTATCTCGTACCCTTTGAAAGTCATTATATTCAAAGATGGTAACTTGGACAACAAGTACATGTCATCTTCAATAGCGGCGTCATGCATGGCACGTGTCTACAACCAACCGGTGAAAGTCCCCGTTTGTTCACGTGTAATCCAGTCGTCAGACTGCTCCGGGTGTTTGGAGCGTAGAAAATTCTTGTGTTCCTCCATATACGGAGCCACCAAGGCAGAATTCTGTAGAACTGTGTAGTGTGCTTGAGTGAGAGAATGCCCGTCCATACATATTATTTGATTCCCTCCTAGCGTGCCTTTTCCACCCAGTCTGCCCTTATGCCGCGATTCAGGAACACCAATCGGATTAAGGTCAGGAATAAAGTCAGTACAAAACTCAATGACCTCCTCATTTTCATGGCCCTTGGAGATGATTCCTTCTGGCCTAGCATGGTTATGAACATATTTCTCTAAGACTCCCATGAACCTCTCAAAGGGGAACATATTGTGTAGAAATACAGGACCAAGAATGTTAATCTCTTCGCATAGGTGAACTAGGACGTGCGTCATGATGTTGAAGAAGGATGGTGGGAACACCAACTCGAAACTGACAAGACATTGCACCGAATCATTCTCTAACCTTGGTATGATTTCTGGATCGACTACCTTCTGAGAGATTGCATTGAGGATTACACATAGCTTCACAATGGCTAATCGAACGTTTTCCGGTAGAGGCCCCCTCAATGCAACCGGAAGCAGTTGCGTCATAATCACATGGCAGTCATGTGACTTTCGTTTCTGGAACTTTTCTCTGCCATATTTATTATTCCCTTTATATTCGACGAGAAGCCAGACGGTACCTTCACACTGAACATGCATTCAAAGAAGATTTCCTTCTCTTTTTTGGTAAGAGCATAGCTGGCATGACCCTGATGTATGCCCTCTTTTCCATGCATACATTGATGGTCCTCCCGTGCCTCCGGTGTATCTTTTGTCTTCCCATACACACCCAAGAAGCCAAGCAGGGTCACGCAAAGATTCTTCGTCATGTGCATCACGTCGATTGCAAAGCGGACCTCTAGGTCTTTCCAATAGGGCAGGTCCCAAAATATAGATTTCTTCTTCAACATGGGTGCAGGTCCGTCAGCGTTATTCGGAACAGGTTGCCCGCCAGGACCCTTTCCAAAGATTACCTTCAAGTCCTTGACCATATCATGTACATCAGCACCAGTACGTTGGCGAGGCTTCGTCCGGTGATCTGCCTTACCTTTGAAATGCGTGCCTTTCTTTCTTACGGGATTCCTGGTTGGAAGAAATCAACGATGTCCCAGGTACACATTCTTCTTACAATTATTCAAATATATACTATCGGTATCATCCAAACAGTACGTGCATGCGTGGTATCCCTTGTTTGTCCATCCTGAAAGCTTATTGAGAACATGCCAATCATTGATGGTCACGAAAAGCAACGCCTTTAGATCAAATTCTTCCTATCTGTGCTCATCCCATACACGTACACCTATTCCATTCCACAACTGTAAGAGTTTTTCAACTAATGGCCTTAGGTACACATCAATGTCGTTGTCGGGTTGCTTAGAGCCTTGTATGAGCACTGGCATCATAATGAACTTCTGCTTCATGCACAACCAAGGAGGAAGGTTATACATACATAGAGTCATAGGCAACGTGCTATGGTTGCTGCTCTGCTCCACAAAATGATTAATGCCATCCGTGCTTAGACCAAACCATACGTTCCTTGCGTCACCTGCAAACTCCTTCCTGTACTTTCTCTCGATTTTTCTCCACTGCGACCTGTCAGCGGGTACTCTCAACTTCCCGTCTTTCTTACGGTCTTCTCTGTTCCATTACATCGCCTTGGAATGCTCTTTGTTTAGGAACAAACGTTTCAAGTGTGGTATTATAGGAGCATACCACATCACCATGGCAGGAATCTGCTTCTTCCTGGGGCACTCGACCTCGTCATCACCAGGGTCATCGCGGCTGATCTCATAGCACAATGCACCGCATACCTAGCACACGTTCAAATCCGCGTACTCACTGCGGTAGAGGATGCAGTCATTAGGGCATGCATGTATTTTCTGCACCTCTAACCCTAGAGGGCAGACAGCCTTCTTTGCTTCATATGTACTCTCGGGCAATTCGTTGTCCTTTGGAAGCATCTTCTTTAACTTTACCAGCAACTTTCCAAATGCCTTGTCAGATACACCATTCTCTGCCTTCCATTGCAGTAATTCCAGTGTGGTGCCCAGCTTTTTCTTGTCAGCTTCGCAATTCGAGTACAAAAATTTCTTGTGATCCTCTAACATGCGCTGCAACTTCTTCTTCTCCTTTTCACTTGCGCAGTTTCTCTCTACATCGGCAATGGCCCGACCTAGATCATCAGTTGGCTCATCTGATGCCTCTTCTTTAGCTTCTTTCCACATTGCCGGCTCAGCTCCTTCCCACATTTCCAGCTCAGCTTCTTCCCCCATTGTTGTATCATCGTATTCAGGGAACCCGCCATGGCCAGGATAGCTATCGTCGTCCTCTTCTTCTTCATTTTCTTCCATCGTAACCCCTCTTTCTCCATGCTTGGTCCAAACATTATAGTGAGGCATGAAACCGGACTCAAACAGGTGGATGTGAATGGTTCTTGAGTTAGAGTAATTGTGATCATTCTTACAGCCAGCACATGGACAAGGCATAAAACCATCTGCCCGCTTGTTTGCCTGAGCCGCAATCAGAAAAGTATGCACGCCTTCAACGAACTCGGGAGAGCATCGGTCATTGTACATCCATTGCTAGCTCATCTTGATTACACAGCACCGAATAGACCAAATTAATACAAGTTCATACATAAAGTTCATACAACACTTATTATCATAAAGCAAACATATGAATAACTCTCTAGCTAAAGCATTTAAATGCAACAACAAATGCGATCAAGATCGCAACTAAGGTAACAATTGATCCAACAGCATAATGATACCAAGCCTCACTATCAATGGCATGTTTTCTAATCTTTCTAATCTTCAAGCGCATTTTCTCCATCTTGATCTTGTGATCATCGACGACATCGGCAACATGCAACTCCAATTCCATCTTCTTCCCCTCAATTCTTTTCAATTTTTCTTTCAAATATTCGTTTTCTCTTTCAACTAAATTTAACCTCTCGACAATAGGGTCGGTTGGAATTTCCGGTTCGCATACCTCCTAGATAAAAATATCTATGTCAACTTGATGGGCATAATTTGTCATAAACACGAAATGCAACAAAATAGTTATAAAATAAAATATACCACATCTGAATCATAACCAGGACGAGGGCCGACGGGGACAGATATCAAAACCATGGCACTATGAATAACAAACAACGCACGGGTAAGATAATTATACAAGTAACTATATATCTAAATCACTCAAACATGATTTTTGTATATAAAAAAGATAAGAACAAGAGGCTCACCCCACAAGGTGGTGCCGACGACAGGACGGTGCGGACGATCGATGGTGGTTAGGACGGAGACGGGAAGGCACTAAGTAAACCACATCTACATATGCAAACTAAGAGTTATATTGAGCTCAAATTGCATATAAATCAAATAAACTAGCTACCACATATAATTCCTCCCAAATTACTAGAACCCACAAATTAATGACTATATAAAGCATTGCAAGAGCTAACCTAGCAATGAGAGATGAAAGGACAAAGTTTCTTACCTTTGTGATCACTTGAATGGATGGGGGCCTTCAAATCTTGATAGAATTTAGGCAAAATGTGTGATGAGCTCGGGGTAGAGGGGAAGAACAGAGATTAGAGGGGAAAGGGGGAAAACAGAGCGAGCTCGGGTGGATGAAGAGTTTATATAGGACGACCTTTAGTACCGGTTCGTACCACGAACCGGTACTAAAGGTGCTGGAGGGGCCCAGACTGGCAACATCCTGCCACCACTCTCTTTAGTACCGGTTTGTGGCACAAACCGGTACTAAAAGTTCGACACGAACCGGTACTAATGAGAGCGGCCCGCCTAGCCGCTGGACCGGCACTAATGGTCACATTAGTGCCGGCTCAAATACAAACCAGGACTAATGAGCTGAACATTTGACCCTTTTTCTACTAGTGAAACTAAATCATTCACTAAACAGCATCTAGCAAAACATTTCACAATTTAGAACCATACATCATACATTCTGTCAAGAAGTTGGTACAGAATATGATAACCAACTTACTGAAGCATTATTGTTATTTGCAATCATGTTATCTCGAACTTATTATTTTTGTTAGCTCATGGGGTTGACTCTGGAAAATACTTTGCTCCAGAGTTGTAGAAACCAAACTAAAAGAAGTTCACAAACCTTCCTTGGTATTTTTGAGATTTTTTCATGGCGCTAATTCTAGGAAATAAAGAGTGTGGTATGCATATAAATAAAACCACGTGTGAAATTCTTTGCGAGCCTTTTACACATGCTACTCTATGCAGGGAAGAGAAACGCTAGTGAAAACATATAAATTATGTGAGACCCACATATATTGTAATTTCTGCTTGGAACCTGCATTTCCTTTCTCCTTTTAAACACACTAAAAGCATTTATTTTCCAAATTTATTTAACTATTTTAGTCAACTAACATTTTGGTAAGTACATGGACACTAACACTTTTATTTATTGTCACAAACATTTCATTTCAAATAGCCACATGTCGCATGCTAGGCGTTCCCTCTGGATTTCTGGTTTCTTTTTATGAATGTGTTTTCAGGTTTATATAGTTTTGTTTTTTGGTTTTTCTATATTTTCTTTGTTTTTATTGGTTTTCAAGAAAAAATAATTGCATACAATAAAAAGAAGCAAATATGTGCTTCCTGTTAGAAGAAAGTTTGTGCTTCTACCATGAGAAGCACCACATGTGCTTCCACGGGAAGAGCACAAAGCACAACTGTGTTTCCCCCCTAAAAAGAAAAGAAAACACATTTTGTGCTTCCAAAAATAAAGAAAAAACTGCAACGGTGCTTCCGGGCTCCTTTTTTGTTCTCTTATTTTTCATTATTCGCTTTTGGTTTACGATTTTGTTTTTCCGATTTTGTTTTCCCTATAGTTCTTTTATTATTTTGTTTTCTCTTTTGATTTCCGGTTTTCTTTTGGAAAAAAAGTTCATTGAAATCTATTAACATAGGATCTTCTTTCTAAGATCTCGACAGAAGAAATCCAACAGTGAAAATGGTTCGATCTTTGGACGGACAGTTCAAGGCATAAAACTTTTTAAATCAATGGATCTACGAAAAATGGAAAACTTGCAGGTTACAAATAGTGGCGCTCATGTAGGCGGCACTTCTCTGCACATGAGAAGGTAGGGAGTAACCTTTGCAAACTGTAGCAAGGTGGGCCTGTCCAGTTCCGGGTTCTGCTAATTTTTTTTTTGCTCCTTTGTGGTTTTTTGTTTCGGTTTTTTAGTACCCTTTTTCTTTTATTTCAAAAAAAGTTTCCTTAAAAATGTTAAGTAATTTTAAAAATTATTTTAAATTTTCAAAAGATGTTCCAATTTCTCAAATAATGTTAGTTTTCTCAAAAAATCATAATTTTAAAAAATTTAATTTTTTTTATAAAAATTTACAGATTGAAAAAATTCTTGACAAGCTCTGTCAGATTCACGGCACCCCAGACAAACCTGCAAATCATACCCACAGAGAATATTGGGTCTTCAAGCACGACGGTAAGCTAAACTCCGAACACAAAGGGGAGGAGACACCAAGCGAAGATGAGGATGAAACTCGCCAGCAAAGCGTCGGAGGACAGAAAAAATTCCCACCGGAGGTTAAAACAGTAAACGTGATCAATGTGACAAGGAGGAGAAGCAATCACGCACTCCGATGCCCACGCGCCATCGAGCCCGTCACCCCTAGGTCCAACCCCTGGTTGGCCTGGTCGATCACTTTTGATCATAGGGATCACGATACACATATCCGGCGCGAAGGACTGACGGCCTTGGTGTTAGACCCAATAATAAATGGGTACCATTTCACAAGGGTCCTCATGGACGGCGGTAGTGTTCTCAGTCTGATATATCAAGACACAGTCCGCAAAATGGGGATAGACCCGACACAAATAAGCCACAGTAATACTACTTTCAAGGGAGTAATACCAGGCCAAGAGGCCCACTGTATGGGCTATCTACTACTAGAGGTGGTATTCGGTTCTCCCGATAACTTCCGAAGTGAAACGTTAACTATTCAAATCGCTCCATTCCAAAGTGATTTTCAAGCACTAATCGGAAGGGCGGCTTTCGCTTGTTTTAACGCAATACCGCATTATGCTTTTCTCAAGCTCAAGATGCCCGGTCCACAAGGCGTCATTACAATTAGGGGAAATACCAATCGTTCTTCACGTACGGAAGAGGACATGGCGACTATAACAGCCGCACACTAGACGATCTCACCAACCAGAAACATGGCAGGTCGTCAAGACCACGGACACGGTTAGACGAGTCCGGCGTTCCATCATACATGTATAAGATTGGTTTTCAAACCCTCATAAAGCGATACCACGGGCTTCCCGCGTGTAATCAGGGCCAGCCCGGCTCAACTAGGCTTCTCTGGAATTCTGATAACTCATTCTTCTTTTCGGCACGGCAACCTTCATCTAAGTTCTTTCCTTTTTGCAGGTTACAATCGTGCTACACCCGTCCAGGACAAGGCACAATGGAGACACAGGCGCAGACGTGCAGCAGGGACCCGCCAAAAGGTTTCTTTTTAGATTAAGGCCCTGCGTAAACCTTTTTTACTGTCTCTTGTTGCTCACATCCTCCGGATACTCCACACAACCGAGAAGGATGCCGGCGTTATTGGCATGTGGCCATGCCAGGATTTTGCACGTACCTGGACACATGGGGTTTCTTATAAAGGGCATTGTTTAGCCCGGTATATGTTATAAAGACCAAACACCTTATGGAGTGTTCGGCGTCGCAAGTTTGGACCTATATGCATCAGCTCCGAATCATGTCTCTGGTCAAATGTTGGGTTTTCCCGGCTCCCACGTTTTGGTACCTTACGTTCCTTTATATCGGCTAAGGTAGCACTGGGAGAACTACTGCGATTGTGCCCTGGTTCGTCCGGATGAGCACCTCAGTAGAGAAAGCCGAAAACTGACTATCATGATATAGCGAGAGACTAGTCAACCACCCGATGACTAATCGGAATCTTCGGGATTCCTCCACATTAACGAAGGGCCGTTTCCCGGTCATGTACGTACGCGCACCGTATTCGGACGAGCGCAGAAGTACCAGGGGCTATATAGTAGCCCCACTGTGAAACTCCTATGGCTAAGTGAAAGTGTTAAAGCAATATAGTCCGATTACCTTGTTCGCTATGCTATCACCTCCTTAACGGACCAAGACATTGGATCAAGTGTGGATATGCATCTTTTGCGAACACCCTCGCATTATATGCGTGGGGGCGGAAGCCGACGACTGCAAACTTTCAGGTTATATACATATATACATAGACGGCCGCACAGGAGGCATCATAGTACTTTCGGGCAAAAGTATAAATACAGCCTTGATTAATTCAGAAAAACATTATTTGTACAATGGGACTACATGTCACTGGAAAATAATATTCTTCGACCACTAAGCCTCTATCGAGCGAGCGCCTTCAAGGACTTCTTCAAAGTAGTGCTCGGCAGCCACTCGTCCTATGGACGAACCCTGTGCCGCAACAGTGGTGGCCTCCATCTCCGCCCAGTATGTTTTGACACGGGCAAGGGCCATCCGCGCACCTTCTATGCACGCTGGTCGCTTTACAGCATCGATGCGTGGCACATCTTCAAGTAATTGTTGCACTAAGCTAAAGTAGCTACTCGATCTTGGCTCTCCCGGCCACAGGTGATCCACAACGGACCTCGTGGCAAGTCTGGACAACCTATGGAGCTCGGCCGAACCGGTAAATCGCTCATTCAGCAGCAGCGGACGGACTGGAGCATGAAACTGTGACGAGAACAGCTTCTCCACTTTGGGACCTTTCTGATCCTTGAAGTACTCAGTTGCATCAGTAGCACTTGCAGCCAAATCCATGTACTCGTCCGCAGAACTCCATAGCCGGTCCAGAGGAGCATACTTCGGATCTCCGAACTTAGTCCGCAACAAGAAGGGCTTCCTAGACACGATATCTGCAGCTTGATTCAGCTCCTCCTTTGTCGCTCTAATTTTGGAGTGGGCTTCCTTGGCAGCCACCCGGCCTTCTCCAGGTCTATCGCATTCGCCCGGTCTTCTTCTTCAAGAAGCCGGTAACGGTCAGCAACATCTTTTAATTCTACAGCCATCTTGGCTATTTTTTCCTTTCTCTCGCAATGCACGGCCTGTTCGGCCCTTAACTCTTCGACCGCCTTTAAAGCGGCCGCATTGCTACTCCTCGCTTGCTCCTTGGCTCGGGCAAGCTCTGCCCGAAGGGTCTCCACGGTGGCAGCTCCATCTGCAGTCAGAACATATTAAAGATACTGGCATCATGCTGCTCTTACTATGTGACGATCACCAGAAAAATCACTCACCCTGTGCCTCGTCAAGCCGCTTGTTGACAAGCACGATGTCGGCATCTGCCGCATCCAGCTGCCGCTTTAGTTCGGCAAACCCATCAGTCCGGCTAGCCACCGGAGTTTCAACCACCTACACATAAAGGCGGTCTGGTTATTACCTGGGACAATGATCCTCTGTTTGCCGCCGTTCTCAACGACAACCAGAGTCTCAGGGGCTACTGTCTGCATGGGCATACCTAACGTATGCGGTACTGTTAAAGGCATACATTATTTCATGTACCTCGAAGCCTTTCAGCAGACTCATAAAAGCTTCGTGCAAACCACTTTTGGCAGATGAAATCCTTTTAATTACCGTACCCATTAGCGTATGATGTGCTTCCGAGACGACAACTTGCCCCAGAAGATCCTTCAACACGTCCGACCGCACACTGTACGGGCCCTTGCTGTTGCTCTCCTCAGGTGCCGGATACTGGGGATGCCGGGCAGCCAAAGGGTTATCTTCCGGCAATATTGGATCCGGAGATACCCTTTGCGACAAAACTTCAAGGTCGCCCACTTCTTGAGCTGGGGAGTCCGGGGGAGGCGTTTCGCTCTCAATCATCTCCGGAAGAAGATCCCCCGAAGATGAACTCTGTCGAGAAGAGCTGCGATCGGGACTACAATTTACAAGCATCGGTTATTGTATTCGGAAGCAAGGTAGGATATCTTCACTATTAAGTACTTTTTGATTACTTACAGCTCGGTAGAGGGCTGATCCCCGCGTGGACATTGTGCGGCAAGAATACCCTCCGAGGCAGGACCCTCTGGCGGAGATTTCTTCTCCCGTTTGGAAACCTTAGTTTCCGGATCTTCAGAGGTAGTCCTCTTCCTTCCCCGGGGAGGGAGAATGTCAGATTCTTCCCCTTGGTTATCCTCCCTCGCGGAGGCGCTCACTCCTTCAATTGGAATAGGTAGCGATGGAGGTCCGCTTTCGCCCTCTTTATTCCCCCCTTCATCTTCCTTTGAGGGCACTAGACGAGGTGCTGGCTCGAGCATCTTTTCCAGCACCTGATTGTCCAAGCCTTCTGGAAGGGGGCCGAACACCAGATCATCTTCGCCTTTGCTGTCCAGTCCTGGTCAAAGAGTAATTCGTCAGAATGATGTCATGATAAACAAAAGGGCAGTGTGTTAGGCCAGGGGATTACTTACTTGCCAGCGGGGCGGTTGCAGCTCAGGCCCACATCCTCGGTAGTGTCCGGACACTCTATTTGGGGTCCGAAGAACGATTTGTACACATCCTCGTGCGTCATGCCGAGGAAATGCTGAATAGTGCATGGTCCTTCCGGGTTGAATTCCCACATGCGGAGGGGCCGGTGTTTGCAAGGCTGGACTTGACGAACCAACATAACTTGCATTACCATAACCAGACTGAAATCTCCCTCGAAGAGATCTCGGATACGGCTCTGCAGTATTGGCACGTCCATGGCTGGACCCCAGCTCAGTCCCCTGCTGATCCCTGACATCAGTTGTGGTGGGGGCCCGAGCAAAAGGTGGGGGCAGCTACCCATTTGGCACTTCGGGGAGCTGTGACGTAAAACCACTCCCGTTGCCACAATCCGGACGCCTCTGGAAAGGAACCCTTTGGCCATGGAGCGTCAGCAATGTTGCTTATTAAAACACCTCTGCATGCTATGTACTACCCCTCGGCCATCTTCGGCTTCACATTGAAGGTCTTGAGACACAGGCCGAAGTGAGGGGTAATGCGGAAGAAGGCCTCACACACGACAATAAATGACAAGATGTGAAGAAGGGAATCCGGGGCCAGATCGTGAAAATCCAGCCTATAATAGAACATAAGACCCCTAATAAAGGGATCCGGAGCGAGGCCTAGTCCTCGGAGGAAGTGGGAGTTGAACACAACGCTGTCGTTGGGTTCGGGAGTAGGGACGACCTGCCCTCGGGCGGGCAGCCTATGCGAAATTTCTGCGGTCAGATATCTGGCCTCCCTCAACTTCTTGATGTCCTCCTCCGTGACGGAGGAAGGCACCCACCGGCCTTGAAGGCTGGATCCGGACATGATTGAAGGTCCGAAGCACCTGGCCTGAGCTTTGGGTGTTAGAACTCGAGGCGGGAGAAGGATTCGATTGAGCACAGGAGGGAAAAAGAAAGAGAGGCGTCCTCCTCGTGGCCGTTCGAGACTTACCTAAGATCTAGGAGTCATACCAACAGGCATGGTTGGGTTACCCACATTTGTATTGATGAGAATCCCGTGATAAGGGGAACACGATCTCTTCTTTGACAAGACGTGTCAACAAACTGCCTTGCGTTATGTGCGGGCCGGTTAAAGAAAAACAGTTCTAATAATTACCGGGCCGTGGCGTGATGTCATGCTGCCAAAACGCGTCAGCAGATTAGATTTGTGGAAATATTATTCTCTCTACGGTGGTATGTGGAACTTATTTTGCAGGGTCGGACACTATCCTTGTATTCAAACTCTTCCGTGGTGTATTCGGAGGAGGAACCCGCCTTGCAATGCCGAAGATAACACTGCGCCGGACTCATCGTCATTGAAGCCTGGTTCAGGGGCTACTGAGGGAGTCCTGGATTAGGGGGTCTCCGGACAGCCGGACTATATCCTTTGGCCAGACTGTTGGACTATGAAGATACAAGATTGAAGACTTCATCCCGTGTCCGGATGGGACTCTACTTGGCGTGGAAGGCAAGCTAGGCAATACGGATATGGATATCTCCTCCTTTGTAACTGACCTTGTGTAACCCTAGCCCCCTCCGGTGTCTTTATAAACTGGAGGGTTTTAGTCCGTAGGACAACATACAATCATAGTAGATCTACTCTTGGTAGATCTACTCTTTATAAACTGGAGGGTTCTAGGGTTTAGCCTCTCTTATCTCATGGTAGATCTACTCTTGTAATACTCATATCATCGAGAACAATCAAGCACGACGTAGGGTTTTACCTCTATCAAGAGGGCCCGAACCTGGGTAAAACATCGTGTCCCCTGCCTCCTGTTACCATCCGCCTTAGACGCACAATTCGGGACCCCATACCCGAGATCCGCCGGTTTTGACACCGACAGGAGACGTCATCTTCTTCATTCTGATCATCTGGCCGGCCAGGGGAGCGTATGATCTGGAACAGGGCCTCTTCTCCTTCTCTGCAGGCATTGTCCACCATAGCTATTATTTAACTAATCTAGAAGAAATATAAAATAATTTAGTATTCAAATTACAATGCATGCATGCAATCAATAAGGAAAAACTGAATCATAGTACATAATATGCATCATTGAGTATAATCTCGAATACATTGTCTCAAATATTATCGAATAATATATATAATCTCGAATACATCGTCTCGAATAATATATATAATCGCAGATACATCGTCTCGAATATTGTATATCGAATACATAGCTAGCCAATAAAGATCGAATACTACAGAATAATCTAGTTCACTCGCGGTTCCTAAGGCGCGGGTGGTGGACACCCAAAGATAAGGAACCATCACAGGATCATAGCTCGGGTCAGATCCCCGAAGAACCTGCCAAGTATTGGAGAACCTGACATCCATAGAAGCCGTGTAGCGATGGACGTGCTCGTCCTCCTCCCTAACACGGCGACGTACCACCTCCAGTGGGGCCGGCTCCCTCTGCACCGAAAGTGGTCCACACGAACGCCACCAAAGGAGCTCAGGGGCGACGACGGAACCCGGGGCCAGGTTCCTCACCAAGAGATGTGCCCCTGAAGGTAGCACCTCCCAGTGCCAGCCCGGCGGAGCCCAGTCCCGGACATGGGTCCTTTGAAGCAGGACGTCGTCGTGAATGGGTAGACGGCAAGGATGAGGGCCGGGCATCGTCGAGAACAAATACTATATGTAAACGTAACATTTTTAAAATAATTGGATTGTGATTTCTTATATACATATTTAAGAAATGACATCGTTGCATATGTCAAAATTCTATATGCAAATTCTATATACATCTATAACATCGATCATCGTCTAACAATTTGACATTAATCTAATTCATCTAGCTAAAACTAACATTTCTAACATTTCTATAACTAAAAAATAGAAAAATTTCTAACATTTCTATAAACATTTCTATAACTAAAAACATAAAAATTACTAACATTTTTATAACTAACAATGTGTGTGTGTGGCCATGGCGGGGTAGGAGCTCACCGACGAGGCGAAGCGATGGGGGCGGCGATGACAGGGATGGAGATGGGCGGCGACGGGCCGGGGCGGCGACAGGGATGGCGACTATGGGGATGGCGACGGGCGGCGACAGGGATGGGGGGCGGCGACGGGGGCGGCGATGGGGCTGGCGACAGGGGGCGGTGGTGACGGGGCAGATGAGAAGAAGCAGAGGAAGAGATGAAATTGACGAAATTCGTAAGTGTTGTTTATATAGGAGGGGCATTTAGTACTGGTTGGAGCCACCAACCTGTACTAAAGGTTAAATTTGGCCAGCCCAAGCGGCGGGAAGCGACCACCTTTAGTACCGGGTCGTGGCTGGAACTGGTACTAAAGACCCCCCTTTAGTACCGGTTGGAGCCACAACCCGGTACTAAAGGAGGTGCGCTGCCACCCCATGGTGCACAAAGTTTAGTCCCACCTCGCCGAGCGAAGGGCAGCCGCACTGGTTTATAAACCCAGTCACGGCTGCTCCTTTGAGCTCCTCTCTAAAGCAGGCTTCTGGGCCTAAACTACGTCTTTGCCCAGTGGGCCTACTGGGCATTTTGGGCCTGCATCCTGGCCCAACTACAGGTTGGGTTTCTAGTCGTATGCAGGCCATTGTTGCCCAGTAGGCGGCCTTTTTTCCTTGTTTTTCTTTATTTATTTGTGAGTTGTTTTTTGCTATATTTAGAGTTTCTTTGTGAATATTTTTTCTTTAGGTACAAAAAATTACAAACTTTCTATTAGTGCGAGTAGTTTTCAAATTTGAATTATTTGAAATTTGTGTGAATCACTAGTTTGTGAATAACTTTACTTTAAAAATAGATTTTTCAGTGATTCTTTTTTCTTATGTTTTAATATTAGTGTGTTTTATCATTATATTCAATTTGGTAATACTTAGGTTATTTCAAAAAAGGAAGTGCCTTTGTAACAGGTGAGTTTTATTTTCCGAAACCCTGATACTTCGAAAGAAATTGTCCATTTTGTACATGAAGTGCATCTAGTTTTTGCCGTAACCCTCTCTACTTTTTTGCACACGATATGTGGCTGAAATGATGACACCATGCCAACTTTCAACCTTTTCAGAGTTCATTTCTAGTGCTTTTCAATTTCAGGGTCATTTAGCTCAAAAAATTAGTAAATGCATGAAAAATAACAAATGAAGTCAGAAAGGGTTGAAAATTGATGGTGTGGCTTTGAATGGTGCATATTGAATGCACACAAAGTCTGGAGTTGTAATAAGTTAAAAAAATGAAATGCCTTTGTAATAAATGAGTTTTCCTCCGAAACCCTGATACTTCGAAAGAGATTGCCCATTTTGTACATGAAGTGCATCCAGTTTTCCCCGTAACCCTCTCTACTTTTTTGCACATGATATGTGGGTGAAATGATGATATCGTGCGAACTTTCAACCTTTTCAGAGTTCATTTGTAGTGCTTTTCAATTTCAGGGTCATTTAGCTCAAAAAATCAGTAATTGCATGAAAAGTAGCACATGATGTCAGAAAGGGTTGAAAGTTGATGACATAGCTTTGGATGGTGCATACTGAACGCACAAAAAGTGCATGTTTAAAATGCCAAAACACATAAGTATCCTAACTATTACAAATATTCCCTATGGTTTGTCCAAAGTGGGACTTTCCAGATATATAAGTCCAGAAACTCACCAGAGAAGAAAGTGATGACAGTGAAGCTGATCACATCCCAGAGTGTGATCTTTGGCCCGTGTGAAACTTTTTTTTCGCGTGTGTCCCTTTGCGCCGTAACCATGGACAATCTTCATCATTTCACTGGATGCTCGGGTCAATATTCAGTGTGAATGGAGCAATTTCATGAAACTTTTCATAATCTTCTGACATGTCTGTCTTGTCATCCACTCCAATGATGTTTCTTTTCCCTGAAAGAACTATGTGGTTCTTTGGCTCATCATATGATGTATTCGCTTCCTTATCTTTTCTTTTTCTCGGCTTGGTAGACATGTCCTTCACATAGAAAACCTGCGCCATATCATTGGCTAGGACGAATGGTTCGTCTGCATACGCAAGATTGTTGAGATTCACTATTGTCATTATGTATTGCGGGTCTTCCGTTACCCCGCCTCGTGTCATATTGACCCATTTGCACCGAAACAAAGGGACGTTCAAACCATGTCCATAGTCAAGTTCCCATATGTCCTCTATGTAACCATAATATGTGTCCTTTCTTGTCTTGGTTTCTGCATCAAAGCGGACACTACTGTTTTGTTTGGTGCTCTTCTTATCTTGGCCGGTCGTGTAAAATGTATTCCCATTTATCTCGTACCCTTTGAAAGTCATTATATTCAAAGATGGTAACTTGGACAACAAGTACATGTCATCTTCAATAGCGGCGTCATGCATGGCACGTGTCTACAACCAACCGGTGAAAGTCCCCGTTTGTTCACGTGTAATCCAGTCGTCAGACTGCTCCGGGTGTTTGGAGCGTAGAAAATTCTTGTGTTCCTCCATATACGGAGCCACCAAGGCAGAATTCTGTAGAACTGTGTAGTGTGCTTGAGTGAGAGAATGCCCGTCCATACATATTATTTGATTCCCTCCTAGCGTGCCTTTTCCACCCAGTCTGCCCTTATGCCGCGATTCAAGAACACCAATCGGATTAAGGTCAGGAATAAAGTCAGTACAAAACTCAATGACCTCCTCATTTTCATGGCCCTTGGAGATGATTCCTTCTGGCCTAGCATGGTTATGAACATATTTCTCTAAGACTCCCATGAACCTCTCAAAGGGGAACATATTGTGTAGAAATACAGGACCAAGAATGTTAATCTCTTCGCATAGGTGAACTAGGATGTGCGTCATGATGTTGAAGAAGGATGGTGGGAACACCAACTCGAAACTGACAAGACATTGCACCGAATCATTCTCTAACCTTGGTATGATTTCTGGATCGACTACCTTCTGAGAGATTGCATTGAGGATTACACATAGCTTCACAATGGCTAATCGAACGTTTTCCGGTAGAGGCCCCCTCAATGCAACCGGAAGCAGTTGCGTCATAATCACGTGGCAGTCATGTGACTTTTGTTTCTGGAACTTTTCTCTGCCATATTTATTATTCCCTTTATATTCGACGAGAAGCCAGACGGTACCTTCACACTGAACATGCATTCAAAGAAGATTTCCTTCTCTTTTTTGGTAAGAGCATAGCTGGCATGACCCTGATGTATGCCCTCTTTTCCATGCATACATTGATGGTCCTCCCGTGCCTCCGGTGTATCTTTTGTCTTCCCATACACACCCAAGAAGCCAAGCAGGGTCACGCAAAGATTCTTCGTCATGTGCATCACGTCGATTGCAGAGCGGACCTCTAGGTCTTTCCAATAGGGCAGGTCCCAAAATATAGATTTCTTCTTCAACATGGGTGCAGGTCCGTCAGCGTTATTCGGAACAGGTTGCCCGCCAGGACCCTTTCCAAAGATTACCTTCAAGTCCTTGACCATATCATGTACATCAGCACCAGTACGTTGGCGAGGCTTCGTCCGGTGATCCGCCTTACCTTTGAAATGCGTGCCTTTCTTTCTTACGGGATTCCTGGTTGGAAGAAATCAACGATGTCCCAGGTACACATTCTTCTTACAATTATTCAAATATATACTGTCGGTATCATCCAAACAGTACGTGCATGCGTGGTATCCCTTGTTTGTCCATCCTGAAAGCTTATTGAGAACATGCCAATCATTGATGGTCACGAAAAGCAACGCCTTTAGATCAAATTCTTCCTATCTGTGCTCATCCCATACACGTACACCTATTCCATTCCACAACTGTAAGAGTTTTTCAACTAATGGCCTTAGGTACACATCAATGTCGTTGTCGGGTTGCTTAGAGCCTTGTATGAGCACTGGCATCATAATGAACTTCTGGTTCATGCACAACCAAGGAGGAAGGTTATACATACATAGAGTCATAGGCAACGTGCTATGGTTGCTGCTCTGCTCCACAAAATGATTAATGCCATCCGTGCTTAGACCAAACCATACGTTCCTTGCGTCACCTGCAAACTCCTTCCTGTACTTTCTCTCGATTTTTCTCCACTGCGACCTGTCAGCGGGTACTCTCAACTTCCCGTCTTTCTTACGGTCTTCTCTGTTCCATTACATCGCCTTGGAATGCTCTTTGTTTAGGAACAAACGTTTCAAGTGTGGTATTATAGGAGCATACCACATCACCATGGCAGGAATCTGCTTCTTCCTGGGGCACTCGACCTCGTCATCACCAGGGTCATCGCGGCTGATCTCATAGCACAATGCACCGCATACCTAGCACACGTTCAAATCCGCGTACTCACTGCGGTAGAGGATGCAGTCATTAGGGCATGCATGTATTTTCTGCACCTCTAACCCTAGAGGGCAGACAGCCTTCTTTGCTTCATATGTACTCTCGCGCAATTCGTTGTCCTTTGGAAGCATCTTCTTTAACTTTACCAGCAACTTTCCAAATGCCTTGTCAGATACACCATTCTCTGCCTTCCATTGCAGTAATTCCAGTGTGGTGCCCAGCTTTTTCTTGTCAGCTTCGCAATTCGAGTACAAAAATTTCTTGTGATCCTCTAACATGCGCTGCAACTTCTTCTTCTCCTTTTCACTTGCGCAGTTTCTCTCTACATCGGCAATGGCCCGACCTAGATCATCAGTTGGCTCATCTGATGCCTCTTCTTTAGCTTCTTTCCACATTGCCGGCTCAGCTCCTTCCCACATTTCCAGCTCAGCTTCTTCCCCCATTGTTGTATCATCGTATTCAGGGAACCCGCCATGGCCAGGATAGCTATCGTCGTCCTCTTCTTCTTCATTTTCTTCCATCGTAACCCCTCTTTCTCCATGCTTGGTCCAAACATTATAGTGAGGCATGAAACCGGACTCAAACAGGTGGATGTGAATGGTTCTTGAGTTAGAGTAATTGTGATCATTCTTACAGCCAGCACATGGACAAGGCATAAAACCATCTGCCCGCTTGTTTGCCTGAGCCGCAATCAGAAAAGTATGCACGCCTTCAACGAACTCGGGAGAGCATCGGTCATTGTACATCCATTGCTAGCTCATCTTGATTACACAGCACCGAATAGACCAAATTAATACAAGTTCATACATAAAGTTCATACAACACTTATTATCATAAAGCAAACATATGAATAACTCTCTAGCTAAAGCATTTAAATGCAACAACAAATGCGATCAAGATCGCAACTAAGGTAACAATTGATCCAACAGCATAATGATACCAAGCCTCACTATCAATGGCATGTTTTCTAATCTTTCTAATCTTCAAGCGCATTTTCTCCATCTTGATCTTGTGATCATCGACGACATCGGCAACATGCAACTCCAATTCCATCTTCTTCCCCTCAATTCTTTTCAATTTTTCTTTCAAATATTCGTTTTCTCTTTCAACTAAATTTAACCTCTCGACAATAGGGTCGGTTGGAATTTCCGGTTCGCATACCTCCTAGATAAAAATATCTATGTCAACTTGATGGGCATAATTTGTCATAAACACAAAATGCAACAAAATAGTTATAAAATAAAATATACCACATCTGAATCATAACCAGGACGAGGGCCGACGGGGACAGATATCAAAACCATGGCACTATGAATAACAAACAACGCACGGGTAAGATAATTATACAAGTAACTATATATCTAAATCACTCAAACATGATTTTTGTATATAAAAAAGATAAGAACAAGAGGCTCACCCCACAAGGTGGTGCCGACGACAGGACGGTGCGGACGATCGATGGTGGTTAGGACGGAGACGGGAAGGCACTAAGTAAACCACATCTACATATGCAAACTAAGAGTTATATTGAGCTCAAATTGCATATAAATCAAATAAACTAGCTACCACATATAATTCCTCCCAAATTACTAGAACCCACAAATTAATGACTATATAAAGCATTGCAAGAGCTAACCTAGCAATGAGAGATGAAAGGACAAAGTTTCTTACCTTTGTGATCACTTGAATGGATGGGGGCCTTCAAATCTTGATAGAATTTAGGCAAAATGTGTGATGAGCTCGGGGTAGAGGGGAAGAACAGAGATTAGAGGGGAAAGGGGGAAAACAGAGCGAGCTCGGGTGGATGAAGAGTTTATATAGGACGACCTTTAGTACCGGTTCGTGCCACGAACCGGTACTAAAGGTGCTGGAGGGGCCCAGACTGGCAACATCCTGCCACCACTCTCTTTAGTACCGGTTTGTGGCACAAACCGGTACTAAAAGTTCGACACGAACCGGTACTAATGAGAGCGGCCCGCCTAGCCGCTGGACCGGCACTAATGGTCACATTAGTGCCGGCTCAAATACAAACCAGGACTAATGAGCTGAACATTTGACCCTTTTTCTACTAGTGAAACTAAATCATTCACTAAACAGCATCTAGCAAAACATTTCACAATTTAGAACCATACATCATACATTCTGTCAAGAAGTTGGTACAGAATATGATAACCAACTTACTGAAGCATTATTGTTATTTGCAATCATGTTATCTCGAACTTATTATTTTTGTTAGCTCATGGGGTTGACTCTGGAAAATACTTTGCTCCAGAGTTGTAGAAACCAAACTAAAAGAAGTTCACAAACCTTCCTTGGTATTTTTGAGATTTTTTCATGGCGCTAATTCTAGGAAATAAAGAGTGTGGTATGCATATAAATAAAACCACGTGTGAAATTCTTTGCGAGCCTTTTACACATGCTACTCTATGCAGGGAAGAGAAACGCTAGTGAAAACATATAAATTATGTGAGACCCACATATATTGTAATTTCTGCTTGGAACCTGCATTTCCTTTCTCCTTTTAAACACACTAAAAGCATTTATTTTTCAAATTTATTTAACTATTTTAGTCAACTAACATTTTGGTAAGTACATGGACACTAACACTTTTATTTATTGTCACAAACATTTCATTTCAAATAGCCACATGTCGCATGCTAGGCGTTCCCTCTGGATTTCTGGTTTCTTTTTATGAATGTGTTTTCAGGTTTATATAGTTTTGTTTTTTGGTTTTTCTATATTTTCTTTGTTTTTATTGGTTTTCAAGAAAAAATAATTGCATACAATAAAAAGAAGCAAATATGTGCTTCCTGTTAGAAGAAAGTTTGTGCTTCTACCATGAGAAGCACCACATGTGCTTCCACGGGAAGAGCACAAAGCACAACTGTGTTTCCCCCCTAAAAAGAAAAGAAAACACATTTTGTGCTTCCAAAAATAAAGAAAAAACTGCAACGGTGCTTCCGGGCTCCTTTTTTGTTCTCTTATTTTTCATTATTCGCTTTTGGTTTACAATTTTGTTTTTCCGATTTTGTTTTCCCTATAGTTCTTTTATTATTTTGTTTTCTCTTTTGATTTCCGGTTTTCTTTTGGAAAAAAAGTTCATTGAAATCTATTAACATAGGATCTTCTTTCTAAGATCTCGACAGAAGAAATCCAACAGTGAAAATGGTTCGATCTTTGGACGGACAGTTCAAGGCATAAAACTTTTTAAATCAATGGATCTACGAAAAATGGAAAACTTGCAGGTTACAAATAGTGGCGCTCATGTAGGCGGCACTTCTCTGCACATGAGAAGGTAGGGAGTAACCTTTGCAAACTGTAGCAAGGTGGGCCTGTCCAGTTCCGGGTTCTGCTAATTTTTTTTTTTGCTCCTTTGTGGTTTTTTGTTTCAGTTTTTTAGTACCCTTTTTCTTTTATTTCAAAAAAAGTTTCCTTAAAAATGTTAAGTAATTTTTAAAATTATTTTAAATTTTCAAAAGATGTTCCAATTTCTCAAATAATGTTAGTTTTCTCAAAAAATCATAATTTTAAAAAATTTAATTTTTTTTATAAAAATTTACAGATTGAAAAAATGTTCGACACAAATCTAAAGATATTCATGTTTTTAGAAAATAGTTTTTAAAAAAATCATATTTCAAACAAATTTTTGTTTTTTTTATTACACGGTGAAATTTTTAATACATTTTGAATAATTCTTCAATATTCAATAAACGTATACTAAATATTTGTGGAATATCTATTGATTATTTCTTATTACACACGAGCAGTTTTGCTAATATTTAGTGTACTTTGTTTTAATACCCAGTTAGTATTATTTAAAATTTGTTAATATTTTTTAAAAAAATTGGAACATTTTTTCGAATTCATGAAGATCTTTGGATTTTGGAATATTTTTTCTAATTCATTTTTCAATCTCAAACAGTTACTGAAATTTGAAACATTTTATAAAATGAGGAAAGAAACAAAAGAAATAAAGAAACGAAAAAAGGAAACAAAAATAGAAATCACGCCAGCCTGATCCATGGCATAGGGACGAGGCCCAAGATGATGTATTTAGGAAGAGAACGACACCCATGGGCGCCGCCATGGCTGGCTCCAAACACGAAATTTCACTCAAAAACTCACCAGAGCCACCTGGAGGCGCCCCGGTCATCACCAAACAAGGGCAAACACATCCTCATTAGATCTAGGCACTACTGAAGCAGGCCAGAGCTTCCCGTCCCTACATCCCTTACCTCCTACACAACCAAGAAGTGAAGCCGTCACTCATGGAGCCTGACGGAAAGCCATCTGTGTAGGTGTAGCCTGCCATCTAGTGCCGCTGTCATGAAATCCTCAGACAAACTCATCATCAACGTCGTAACACGTAGTCGCCGTCCTAACCAATCCACGAGACACTGCCTTAACATGAGCAATGAGTGACCAGGGCACGTGCAAGGAGAAACTAGCCTCAGCGGGCTGGGGGGGGGGGCAAGTCCAACCCCAGCACCAGTAGCCAACATAGCATGCGGCCATCTACCAACCAGCACTACCGAGAGGGGTGGGTGTCGGACATCAAATCTGGCCAATCAAGATCCATATAGGGGACCCCCATCATATCCGGTGCCTCCAACCACCAGGGGGTAGCCGTTACCGTAGGCCGCCAAGCACCCACCTCATTCGGCTCCCCGCGACCTGCTCCATCACCGCCATGGAAACCTACCACACCCGTCAGCCATGCGCCCGCGGGAGAAGATCGTCACCGCCAACGCGGTGCCACCGGGAAGGCACCACCGCCACCACACCACAACTTCACCCGCCCAGAAGCCATGTAGGAAGCCGCCAATCCCAACCCTAGCCACCCTGCAGCCCGCACCATCCACATGGTGAGAGATAGACCTCGCTGTCCTATGCACACACCAACCACCGCTAGTCCGCCACTACCACATTGCCCACTGCACTAGCCGACGGCCATGCCGGAGCCAGATGCCCGTGACCCTCGTCGCCCTCGGCCCATACGCATACGGCACACTGGCACTAGATCCTTCTGGATATGGTCAAGGACAGCCCGCACACAACCACCCGAGAAAAATGACGTCGCGGCCGCCGCACCACAGCTGAGCTCTAGAGCACCGCCATGGCGCCACCAAACGAAGATGTCGCCACCTCGCACACCCGCCATCGCATGGTTGGCCCCCGTGGCAGCCAGGCGCTTCCACGTCTATGGCCGTGACGCACGCATGCCGTCACACATTGCATTGTAGATGCACACAGCATCACCATATTCAACAGCAAGGCAAATAGAAACCATATCATGCAATAATATCACAAAAGCTTGTGCTGTCGCATCACCACCAGCAGTACGTGGCGCAGCTTGCAGAATCAGAAAAGGTTCACCACAACCTATTTACCATACATAAGTCTTATTTATAACAACCACTTAACCTTTTTGGTGCTTGACACAGGACTAGTCACTCAAACAAACGCGGTTCTCTGTCAGGGACAGGGTAAACCGAAGATGAAACACATAACCTACATACTTGCACACCATCACTTATTCACCATTGCGACCATGAACCACACCACATGGGACAGTCATATGTTTTGCTATTCACCACTCAACCAGAACAGGCACCAGCTATAGAACCCTAAGGTTGGTAAGGAAGGCCGCACAAAATTCTAGGAAGAGGAGCTGAGGTCCAGTAACTCTCTGCATATCTAGCAGGTACTTGTCATCCCTGGTCTTGTAAAGCTGGAGAAAAAATAAATTAAAGTTAGAACCAAATACACAGTATATACAGTACCATGCCGGCGAATTGTAATTTCTAACACCAACACTGTGCAGCTTTAAAACATGGGAAGTTATTTCTACCAACTTGCATGAGTCAGTCGACAATAGTTGTTGGTAATAGCAGACACATGCAAGACATAATAATGGTCACTTGGTAAGAATTATGAATCAAATATATTGGCTCCAGCAAAATCGTTATTTTATCTAGTGACGCCACTGTGAAGGCGATATTGAGTAGAAAATCCCTTTTTTTGTTATTGCAAAAAAATACTTTAGTAGTAGAAGGTGTTGCAGACCTGAATTTCAAACTTGATCACAACAGGTAGCCTCCTATTAACATCACCATTATCCATGATAGTAGAGTCATCAACAAAGCTGTGGTTGGCATCTAACAACATATCACTGACATGAGGAAACCCAGGGCACCACCTGCATTTCATGTTGTAGTCCACATTCTTTTTTCAACGGACATTTAATACCTTAAGTGCCTTTAGAACCTCAATCAATATCGCGCGAGGTTGAGCTCGAGACTGCTGGATAAGTGATGCATTAGCTCAACAGCTGAATGTGCAAAACAAAGCAAAGTAAAGTGGACAGTTTGCAAGACCTGGAGCCCAAGAGCCCATTTTCTTTCAACGCTGTAATATGGCCACAAGCCACCGCCATGAGAATCATTACTTCCTGGAAGATAATTCTTGGTACTTGGGCTTGCTGATTCCGATAGAGTAAACTGATTAAAAATCATATCCTAGAGAGCCATCCATTCATAAAGTTAATAGTGCTTAAACCTTTAGTGCATTAAATAGGTCATAGATGGTGCAAATGTGGACTAACCATTTCTTGTTGATAGTGAGCCCCCAAATAGCCACTAGTAGCCCAGAACCGATTGTCCAAGAGCAAGTAATATGCAACAGTTTCCTGGAAACATATAGTATAAAGTCAGTTATGAAAACAGAAAGGACTGAACCACTGATTTTCGTTTGAATGTACCTTATTTTTCATCCTATTGCACAATGATTCACACACATGATCTTTATCATATCCCAGATTGGCAACATCTTGAAGTGTATCTTCGTCAATCTCCTGAAATGAACGTCTAGCAAATCAGCATATCATTGCCATAGAAACGGCATTTGAATGCTTGATAATAAATGATTTTTTTGATAAATAAAGAGCAGCATTACATGGAGACTTGACGTGATACCTTCCCGAAACCAAGGGCACAACTATGGCCATTGATTTCTTATTATCTTTTCTTTGCAAATATTACATTGATATTATAGCCATAAAAGAGAGCATTTCACGACAAAAGTATTCTTAATTTTCCTATCATCCATCCAAAATCCTGTATATATTAGTGGATAAAGGGTGAAAAGTTTTACTGTGCAGATATGATAGTCGCTTGAAATGTGAAATAGATGGGGTACCATTTTGGCTTGCTGTGCTATGTTTGGTGGAGGCACTGCCAGGTAGCAAGGAAGGCGATTCTGAAACCACGGGTGGTCTCGAATTTCACAGATTGTGATTCTCTTCATGGGATCAACAATAAGCATTCTTGGGATCAAATCCTTTGCAAGATCAGATAAATGATTTGGAAGGATGTAGAAACCTCCCTGGAACACCAAATACGGGGGAGTCAAATCTCATGAAAAAATGAATTCTAAAGTCCAACTAATCTACATGAATTTGTTGATTTCCGGAAAAAAGGTAAACACTTGTCAGATCCAACTTAATCTACAAATGTTCTGTCACACCTTTATCTTATCGACCAATTTGGGAATGTTTTCATCATCAAATGGAACAGCACCACAAAGAAGAGCATAAAGTATCACCCCACAACTCCAAACATCAACCTCAGGTCCAGCGTACAATTCACCTGAGATAACCTATGCAGAAACACTCATTAAAGTTATTAACCAAGACGATGCGTGAGAAGAAGCATGAGGATAAGGACTCAAATAATAAAATAAGTGAATACCTCTGGTGCGGCATAGTTTAGACTCCCGCAGCTAGTCTTCAAAAAATGGCCATCATGCATCACATTGCTTAACCCAAAGTCAGCAAGTTTCACATTATATTTGGAATCAAGTAACAGGTTTTCTGGCTTTAGATCACGATGAACAACCATGTTTGTGTGGCAGTATTCAACACCCGATATAATCTGTTTAACAAAAAGTTAATTGAAAAAACTATTGAGACAAAACCTCAACATGCATTCAGTGAATCCGAAAGAACCCTTCAAATTACATATTTGCCTTCAGAAGGGATATACCATCTCTTTATGTTTTAAAGGACAATTTAATTTAAGCACTGATATTAAGACAATCAAGGCATGAAGAATAAGACGCCATTTAAACAAAAATTGATTTAATTAGTGATACTAAGATAACCAAGGCATGAAAAGATGAAGATGCCAAATGATACAAAAACAAAACAAAGAATCGACAAAAACTAACGAGCTTAAATATAATATAGTCTGACATTTTCTGTAAACCGTGTTTTTCCGGCCCCTCGCAAAAAATGTCATCGAGCAACAAATTATCGGTAAAACTTAGTCAATGAATGCAAACCAAGCAAATTGATCGTGATTTGCACAGTAAACACATGAGGAAGGTCAACAACTAGCAAGCATGTCCATACATTTGATGGTCGAAATAGGAAGCTCAACATATTGTTATTGCCAAAAAATGTGTTCCTACATGGCAAGAGCAGAATAGGCACCTGCTGGAAGATTCGACGGGCCTCATCTTCCTGTAACCGCCTTTTCATAACAATGTAGTCCAATAGGTCACCATTCTGGCAATATTCCATCACAACAAATATATCCTTCGGTGTCTCAATGACCTCATAAATCCGGATGATATGAGGGTGTATAAAGTCAATGAAGAACCTCAATATCTTGATTTCTCTATTTGCTGGAAATAAGATATGAGAAAACAATAGAGGTAAAGTGTTAGACATTGAGCCTATGACCAAAATGCGTATGCAAATTCTACTAACTCGCAGCAACAACACAAGCTGAACTTTCTTCTTAACCAAAGCCGAATGTATCCTATACTAATGTACATTATCTTGACTAATTGATTAAGTGGGAATTAGGAACACACCCACAAGTCTGACCAGCACTCTGAAAGCAGATAACTCGAAATCCTGAACAAGCAAGTCGAATGTATCCTAGACTATTGTACAAGGAGAAGGAGGCATACCTTTCTCTTCCATTTCCAGAGTTTTCATTTTACGACGGTTCAGAATCTTTATAGCAACTTTGTGTCCTGTAAGCTTATGCTCTGCAATCATCACTTTTCCAAATGTGCCTGCACCAAACGTTTCGCCCAGATTGTAGCTCTTCAATGCTTCATAATGTCCACCTCCTCTGTTGTTCCCATCCATTTTCACTATGCAAAAACAAGAGAAACAATATATGTGATTCAGTAAACAGATTTATAGTTCAGACGCAAGTTGATTGAAACTGGTAAAACACGAGTTATGTTGAATATACTGATCATGAATAACATGAAATATTTACTGGCGAGGGCAAGTGTGGTTCAAATTAAAGGTCAACGAAATGGGTGAAGTTCCCTTCTCAAATAGGGAGAGGCACAGCATATTCGATCTCTGAAGTATGGTTCAGTGAGATGATCGGCAACCAACAAGTACTATCTTGTACGGATAGAGTACGATCATAGTATATTACCATAAAACTGCCTGCACACGCAGCACTGAATGACTATAGGCCTTTCCTGATATGTAATGTATCAGGTCTGGCAAGGATAGTTGGGATAACAACTATCGAAAATGCCCGCTCGTGCTTTGGGTGCCCAGCCCTGGGGCGAAGACACAGATGACACATAGAATCCTAGCTGGTGGGTTAACATGGAAAGTATTCTTAAAAAGGTTCACAAATAAATACCATGAGTCGGCATATATGTGTGATAAACATGGAAGAGACATGCAAATGCAGTCATGCAACAATGAATGAGCTTTGTAGGATCTGTTACTAGTACTACTCGGATCGGCTGAGCGGTGGCAGCTCGAGGAAGCGCCCGCGGATGATGACCCGTCGGTGTGGCGGCGCGGATCTGTGCCGCGGATCGATGGAGGGGACCGGTGGCGGCTCGAGGAAGCGCCCACGGTTGATGACCCGTGGGCGTGGCAGCACAGATCCGCGCTGGGGATCGACGGAGGGGACCAGCGGCAGCTCGAGGAAGCGCCCGCGGACGATGACCCGAGGGCGTGGCGGCACGGATCCGCATTGTAGGTCGACGAAGGGGACCGGCGGCGGCTCGAGGAAGCGCCCGCGGACGATGACCCACGGGCGTGGCGGCACGGATCCGCGCTGCGGATCGACGGAGGGGACCGGTGGCCACCACATCCGGCCATCGGAAGGAGGGAGGGCGGCAGATCGGGGCCGGGGTCACGCCAGCGACGGGGCGAGGGGGAGAAGAGGAGGCAGGGGAGAGGAAGAGAGAATGGCGATCTTTTACTCGGCCGCCGCGAGCCGGAGTAAATATAACGACAAGATTGGGGTTCAAGCAAAAAATTTACTCCACTAATGGTAATAAGGGATCGGTTAGGTGCGGTTTAGAGGAGAAAAAAGCTAAATATACTCCCTTCTGCTTGCGACTGGATAGGGGATCGGTTAGAGTTGCCTTAACATGGAATATATTCTTAAAATGGTTCACAGATTAATATCATGACTCGGCATATATGTGTGGTAAACATGGAAGGGACATGCAAGAAATGCAGTCATGCAACAATGAATGAGCTAACACATGAATCTGCTAATAGTACTCAATAACTGTTCACACAAGAATACCACGTACCACAGTAGCATCAGAATCAGAATCCCCCGATTGCCCTGTAGGATCTTTTCGGCCGGCAACAGAATCGGAATCCATCGATCTCTCTGTAGGATCCTTTCCGCCATATATCTTTCTTATATATACTAGTACATGTTGTTGGATTATGGATGGGCTTAGGCTCATATAAAACACTAATCCCTTGTTAATCTTGAGGCCCATGTATGAGATGGCAGGTGATGGAAAGTTTAGTCCCACCTTACTAGTTGAGGAGAGTTGAGACCTCTTTATAAGGGCTGCTCTACCACTTGCCATTGGGAGCTTGGGAAGAGGAGTGGTACACGCGCGCCGCCAATTAGAGATACGGTGCTGACCCAAGCTGAGTGAGTGAAGGCTCCGGCTTGACCTCCTTCGCCGTCCACCTCGCCCCGCCCCGCCTTGGGTTGCGGGTTGTGGTAATAAGCCGAGCCGAAGCTTATTTTTGCCGCTCAGGAATGAATTAATTAATTAGGGATTAATTAACGAGTCGCTAACATGTGGGCCACTGTCCAAGATGTTGGACTGTGGTCTCACTTGCGTTGCCGGGATTCGTCGACCCCTTGCCGGGACCCTCGTTACCGTGATTCGTGCGACGCTTGCCGGGAACAACGACTCCCTTGCCGGGAGTGGGCCGACTCGATCTAAGAAGGCTCTGGCCAGTGAAGTAACCTAGTTCGGTTCACTCACTCCCTCTCGCTTGACCTAGCCGTCATCTACTGTTCCTCACTCTGTGCTGCCTTCGGCGATCCCATCCCGACGACCGCGTGCACGGCTGGTCGGGAGAGCAGGTGCCTTCGGAACCTTGTCGTTCGAGATCCTGCCCGGGAGAACGACAATAAGATTTCTGGGAAGCGTCTCGACGCGACTGCTCCCGATCCGTCCCCAACTCTGTTTGCCTCTTCTTCCACTACTTCCTCTGCATCGACACCATGGCCGACGCCGCCGCCGCTAAGAAGAAGGCCACAGACGATGCCGAGGCTGCTGCTGCAGCCGCCGCGTTGGTCTGGCCAACCGGAGGGTATGATCTGTTCATCCCTTGTTTACTCATACTTATACTAGCCGTATATGTGCTGCTCATAGAAGGTTCGATTCTATGTTCTGTACATGCTAGTATGCTTAGGTATTGCTATGAGATGCATACCTTTTATGCCATGCTTACTGTTTACTCATGGATAAGTCTAATCGGAAAAGTACTAATATTTCCAACACATATGTCCGTGCGTTGCAACAGGAGAGCTATTTCTTTGCGAGAAGCAATGTGAGAGATAATTGATTTGTCCACCAAAACGATCTCCATAACGGTGTGATAGAGAGGAGTTGTGGTCTTCTCGCGGGTCATGTTTGTCCCGTGAGATCTTGATATTGGCGGGGTTAGTTGGAGTGGCGGCAACCATCCAGCTCGTGCCTTTTTTTCGTCTAGGTCTGCCTCTGTCTCGGGGTTGTATCTGCCTCCTCATTTGGTAGCTATGCGGTGACCTTCAGGGCACGGGTGTTTTTGACCACTCTGTCTTACGATTGTATAATCGGATGGATTACTAATTGTAGCGCATAAATCCCATTTCATTAGCATATTTAGCGCATAACCATACAACATTGTCCCTTCTTTATTAGGGTTTATTTTTTGATTATTTTAGCACTAATGTGCCCACTATTTTTTTATTCGAGCCAAACCAACATATTCTCTTTTATTGGCCCAAGAAAAAAATTCTCCCACGAACGACCCAGTAGGGGAGTGCGGCTAAGGCTCAATATTGCCTGTGCAATGAAACAATTTTTTTCTTGGACCAACTGCGCAGGGGCTACTATATGAAGCTAGTTACATAAAATAGCGCGTGAGACACACATCAGTTCGTGTATGGGCCAACACACTGGTAGGCTCGAAAACGACCTATGTTTGTAAGGCGCGAAAAAATCCAAAAAAATGATGAGTTGAAGGATCAAAATCTTAACCTCAAAGACCCGACTACGTGCTGCTAGCTACTCGAAGACACGAGTCCTACCAACTAATGGCCAACTCAAAGATTTAAGATCATACTCCAATGTCAGATTGGTAAAAAAATTACTTTAAAAAATATACAAATTACTGAATATTCTTGGAAACATGAATAATTTTGAAAGTCCCAAACTTTTTTGTCATTCTTTACATTTTTTCAGAATTACACAACAAAATTTGAAACGTTCTAAATTCACAATTTTATTTGAAAACATGAACCTTTTATAATAACATGAATAGTTTTTGAATTTGTGATTTTTTTTGCAAAAGGAAACACATTTTGAAAACTCAGAACAATTTTTTCAAATGTGTTTCTTTAAACTCGGACATTATTCTGAATTTGCGAACATTTCACTAAAATATGAATATTTTTCATATTTAGAAATTTTTTTAAATGCTACTTTTTCGGAAAATTTCAAATAACTTTGGAAAACACAAGGAAAAAATAGATTTTTTAAAATCTGAACCAATATTGGAAGGAGTACAAAGATCTAATGTTTTGAATATTTTGCAAAACATAATATATCTTAAAAATTTCTGCATTTTATTAAAAACGTTATTTTTTATGATATTATGAATTTAAAAAAATACTAAAAAAGGGAGAAAGAAAAATAAAATTGAAAGGAAAAAAAGAAAAAAGAAAAAGAGAAAGAAACGAAGAATGAAAAATAGAAACATAAGACAGAACAAAAAGAAGAAAATGGTTCAAGACAACCTGGGCGCGCTATACGAATTTGCGACTATTTTGGAATGAGAACAAAGATTTAATGTTTTTATTTTTTTTATAATGTAATATATTTCAAAATTCAGATTTTTTTTAAATTGCATTTTTCTGATATTATGAACTTTTTAGAAAAAAATAGTATATGAAAAAGGGAGAAACATAAATAAAATTCAAAGAAAAAAAGGAAACAGAAACAGAAAATAAAAGGAGAAAGAAATAGAAAAAGAAAAATAGAAAGATAAATCAGAACAAAGAAAAAGAAAACGGGTCAGCCCAGCTTGGTGGCCATGTGTGAATTTTCTGTTATTTGACGCTCACTGCAATAAATAGAGTTTTGCTACTTACAGGGGCACGAAAATAAACGGGCTGGCTTTGCTGGGCCACACTACTTGCGGCCCATGTATGAAATTCGGGCGTTTTCCTTTTCTAATAGAGAATGAACAAAAAATTAGTACCACCTCGAATAGAAAAAACTTTTCGATGGTGAACGGATGAAAAAATTGGAGAAACACACCTTACTTTATTAGTAGGTATAGATAGGGTAACACTATTCTAAGTGTGAGTGTAGAATAGTTTATTCTACACCCCCAGTAATTCTATGTACAAAATCTAGTAAAACACTATATAAAATGTAGTAATTATGAAATATACTTTTTACTATCCAGTTTTTAATTTCCTACATTATCAGAAAAATTACTATATTTTGTACGCTGCGATACCATGTCTATATCTATCTATCTATCTATACCTATACTAATTTATGACTTTCAAGAAATTCCCACGTTAATTAGAAATCTATACCTATACTAATTTGTGACTTCCAAGAAATTCCCATGTTAATTAGAATTAGGAGCCGTTTATCTGGTGGAACCGAATTATTACGGTCTAGATCTTCCGTTAATTCTCTAAAGATACAACGTTAATCAGAAATTCCCTATAAATTACGAGAGCCGTCAGATGAAGTAGACGTCCTGAAGATTAGAACATGCGCTCTACCTCTCTCTCATAATCTGTCACGACACCCTCCTTCCTCTCCTTCCAATCTCTCTCTCTCTCTCTCTCAATTGTACCTCAAAAGAAAAAACACTCCGGATCTCAAAAGAAAAAAACACTCCCGATCTAAAAGGCTGAGCCACCAACGGCGGCTCAAAAGAGAAAACACCCCCGAACTCAAAAGAAAAAACACTTCCGATCTAAAAAGTTGAGCCATCCCCGACGGGGACCGTGATCTCATAAGTTGAAGCTTCCCTGGCGGCGACCATGATCTCACATCGAGCCTTCCCTCCCATCACTCCTCCCGTCCTCTTCTTCTCCTTGAACCTACATGTATGTACCAGTTGCAGTGATGGATAGCCGGAGCTGAGCCGAGGGGAAGGAAGAGATAGATGAGTCATACTCAAGATATTCTCCATCGGCAAGGACCAATTCTTCCATCCCTTCAGATTCCAACCCGCGGTTAATCTCATGCAATTTGATCTGTACGTGATCCGTGTGTGCTGTGCAATGACACTGGTAAACGAAAATTTGTCCATTGCATTAACGCCGGTTTGCATTTGTTTGTCGATGTTGCTGGTTTTGATTTTTAGAGTCTTCTCAACGCCAACAAGAGATAATTTTTGGATGGTTGTCGCACAAATTGACATTGTTGCTTTTGATTTTCAGGGCCTGCCCACAAACGATAGGCATTTAGAGTGGTTTAACAATAAGGGAACCTACAGATTGTTGTCACATGACGCTGACGAGATAAACTGTTGAGGATCAGTCACTAATTGTCAGGACGCTTACCACTGTGCCCATAAAAAAAACTCTAGCTAACCTGGCTGTGGAAGAGCCTCGGTGTTAATTCTGAACTGCTAGGGGGCAACGTCTTCTCCTCCCCATGAACTCTCCACAATGTGGCGGCAACCACCCAGGCGATTGGCTACTGTCTGGCTACCTCCATGTAGATGAGAAAAGAATTAGACTTCTTGAGACACATCTATGTAATGAAAGAAACAAATTGGATCAAAGAATAAAAGAGGAATTTTGAAGGAAAGCAGCTGTTAGTCCTACGCTTCTACTCTTCTTCCCTCTACTTACTTCATTTTTCCTGTAATCTGCATGGCTACATGGTCTGATGCTTCCTGTGAGAACAATCATATATGAGTTTTCCACTTTGTTTTATGCCTTGAGTTAGTTCTTTCTTCCCAAAAATAATAACACTCGGTTAATAATGTCTTACAAAGACAACTTGGAGATTTTTTTTTAGTCCTTTGGATCTTGCTTTTGAAGCATCGGCTGCCTCCTTTGTCTCGACGAGAAAAAGGACTGGCTATAGCAAGAATGGGATGCCGTGAGGCATCCATGTAGAGACATGTCTGATATGGTTTAGTACATTTTGCCCGTATTAACATGAGTGCTCAGTACAATATTTAAAAACAGTAATTTCTGACAACATGGATGCCAGATTTAGTCAGTACCGTAGATGTAGGTTCTGAAGCATTTGAATATGGGAGTTTTAGCTCTGTATTCACTAACTACCAAAGATACATACGCGAGTGTTTGCTTCCTTTTGTTTATGTGATTCAGATATTTGCAAGCCTCACAATGTGTGCCACTGAATTATGTTGTTCTGCAAAGGTCTGGATATATTCATGGATGCTTCAGATTTCAATTTTGATTATCATTTGACATAGCTATCTAATTAGCTTTGCAAGATATATTTTTTTATCATCTGTTTGTTGCAGCGCACTGTAACTTGCCAGAAAAAAAATCATATTATATATAGAAGGTGAGAGCGTATGATTGAAGACCACGATAATAAATCGCTCGAGAGCACGGTTGTCAGACGCTGCCCTTCCTCCTCAACTAGCTGAGTTCAGCCCAAGGCCGTGTCCTTTCTCAAGACAACTTCCCCTGGAAGTAGCTCCCATCACACATCTCCTGAATCGATCATGCCTTCAGGTCATCCAGCGACCGTGTGCTCCTCTCGCTACCTTTTTCCCATATTGGTTTGTTTCCCTGCAGTTTCTCTCATCCCACCCTCTCTGATTTCTATCCATTCTATGCGCTATGTTTTACAAGATGCGACCGTGTGCAGCGCCCGTATTTGCTTATTGTATTATATGTTCAGAACCGAGTACATTAACTTGCATGTCAGTAGTCAGCCCGAGATTAAGATCCAATTTCATGGATGCATGCATCAGTTCTCACAGCGGGTTCTCAAATCAAACCGTCCCTCCCGAGTCACCCCCATGCGGCAGCTGGGAGGCCCCAGATCCCGTCGCCCCCGACTGCCCCCCTCGTCCTCCTCCTCCCTCGTCGCCGCCAGAAGGCGCGGCTAGGCAAAGCCTTGCCGTCGCCGGCGGCGGCGGGGACTAGGTGCCTCCCGCTCGTGAGGAGCTGGCGCGGGCCGGCGCCCCCGGGCCGGAACATGGCGTGCGGCCGGACATCACGACGGGGGCTAGCGGCGCTCCGGCGATCCCATTCCCCATGGCAGGTGGCTTCAAGATTTGGGGTGCCATGGTCGCTAGGGATAGCGGCATGACCAGATCGGCGGCGGCGCAACCGGATCTGGGCTCAGGCGTGAGCTTGCTCTCCGGCTCACGGTCGGTGCAATGGCGAGTGCGACACGTCGGCAGCTGGACGGATCTGTGGGATTCCATCTGTGTCTGGTCCTTGACAACCCGGGCAACTCCGAGGGAAACCCTATATCTCCTTGGGATCGAGCGATGGCGGTGCTCTTGCGCCGTACCTCTTCAGGGCATCATTTTGGAGTTTGCTACGGTCGAAGGAACCAGCGAGGACAGTGGCGTACGCCCGGTGGGGCAACTGCCGATGAAAATCGCACCGACTACAGTCATGGCGGATGATGGCGGTGTCTTTGATGTCGTTTCCTTGTCGAGGCATCGTTGTTGTAGTTGGCGTCATCAGGCTCGGGTTGCTCCGGGGGAAACCCTAGAGCCGGGTCTCCCAAATCGAACGATGATGGCGTTCTTAATAGCGCTTTCCCTCATGGGGGCATCATTTTGGAGCAAGTGATGGCTGGAGGACACAAGAGGAGGAGCGGTGCTTCATCACACACATTGATGGTGTCGGATCTCGATGGCATGGCGCTTTGGAGATTAGGCGTATGATGTGCGATGATGGACTCGCGCAGGAGGTCGACGCTGTCTAGCGTCATCGTGGCGTCGACGCAGCTAGACCGGGCAACGTTCATGCAGCAGTACAGCTCTGAAGATGGATTGGTGGCAGTTGGCTGTGGCGGCCTCATACCCGGCAGACGTCCTGGTTGAGGAGCACGCCGAACTGGTGGGTGCCCATACCCGACAAGCGTCATGGTTGAGACCTCAGATCTTAGATGTTAGGTTTGGCTGTGAGGTCTGTTTGATATTAGACTCAGACTATCAGCATCCCTTCATCAATTGAATATGAGTAGCGACATTTTTGTTGCCTAGACGGTGGCTTCGGTCTTACTGTTGTATGACTTTGTAAGGTTTTGTGTGAATAATTAATAAAATGGCTGCATGCATCGTCTAGACGTAAAGGCTGGGTCCTTCTCCATTTTTTAAAAAAATAGATGCATGCATGGGCATAAATATCACAGATGCATGAGTGTGACCTCTTTAAGTCTGATGTCGTACAAATATAGTAGCATCCATAATCTATGTGTACGTAGAGATTCTTTATTTACTTGGTAGCCCTTTTTGGTAACTGTATTCTTTGATATATATATATATATATATATATATATATATATATATATATATATATATATATATATATATATATATATATATATATATGGGGTCACACTATTCGTCACCCTGGGTGAGGACTAGTTATTTTTCACCCTCCCTCTATTTTACCATTAATGCACCGTAATTTTACGTTCTGTAAGTTTTGTCTTATTTCCGACGCAAAAAAAGGACCGTAAGAAAATATATAATCACCGTAAAAAATATTTTATGTAATGTAAAATTACAAACATAAAAACATAGTCTAAAATACACATAAACTGTAAATTTTCTTGTCTTATGACCTATATTTTTATTTTCTTATGTCAAATTTTATGTAGTGAATCAATAGAAATGTAACTATTTAAATTCGAAATGTAATTTAATTATGAAATGATCATAAGATTACCTCGGATAAAGAATAACTTATTCTGCAGCCTGGGTGATGAATAGTAATTCAAAATTTTATGTAGTGAATCAATTGATGAATAGTAACTATATATATATATATAATGTTACTATTCATCACCCAGGGTGCAGAATATGTTATTCTTCACCCGAGGTAATCTTACGATCATTTTATAATTAAATTATGTTTGGAATTCAAATAGTTACATTTCTATTGATTCACTACGTAAAATTTGACATGAGAAAATAAAAATATAGGTCATAAAACAAGAAAATTTGCAGTTTATGTGTATTTTAGACTATATTTTTACGTTTGTAATTTTACATAACATAAAATATTTTTTACGGCGATTATATATTTTTTACGGTCTCTTTTTGCGTCGGAAATAAGACAAAACTTACGGAACGTAAAATTACGGTGCATTGGTGGTAAAATAGGGGGTGAAGAATAACTATTACATGCCCGTGCGTTACATCGGAAGAGATAATTGACATGTGTACCAAAATGTCCATCGACACAACAATGAAAACATCCTGACAGTGCCACTCGGCGACAGCAGGGAGGTGTCCACCAAAACGTGTCACAGAAACATTGGGACGGTGCCACCTGACGGCCGCAGAGAGGCACACACTGGCACTAGTAGAAAAAGGGCCTTCAGTCCCGGTTCATAAGGCCCTTTAGTCCCGGTTCTGGAACCGGGACTAAAGGGTCGGTACTAATGCCTATCCCTTTAGTCCCGGTTCAATCCAGAACTGGGACTAAAGGGTCGGTACTAATGCCTATCTCTTTAGTCCCGGTTCAATCCAGAACCAGGACTAAAAGGCGCGGCCACGTGGAGCTCCACCTTTAGGTTCACCAACCGGGACTAAAGGAAATTTTATGATTTTTTTTATGATTTTTTTTGAATTTTTTTTTTGAATTTTTTTGATTTTCAAATTTCTGAATTATTTTAACCTCTAGTCTGTAATCACCACCCCTCATCACTTCTCAATTTATCCTCTAATCACCCCTCATCATTCCAAATCATCTAACTTCCCAAACGGTCACCCATCCTCCCACTCCCCCAGCCTGAGCACGCTTAACTTCCGGGTTCTATTCTCCCTCGCTCCAAGTCTGCAATTGTTGTTTTCCTGACAATACTAAGATGTCAATCCTATTAACCTTCAGGAATTTTGCTTGAGCATGAAGTGCCACATTTCATAGTTTTATTTTGAAACTATTGTTTTAAAAAACAATAATTATTTAGTAACACTAATATTTCTTGAATAATTAGTTTGACCATTATTTGACCACAGTTTGACCACAGCTTGACCAGATTTGACCAAAATTGAAAAATAACAGAAATAATTATTTAGTAACACTAATATTCTAGAATAATTAGTTTGACCATTGTTTGACCACAGTTTGCCCACTGTTTGAATTTTTTTTCGATTTTTTTCACTCTAGATCTTAAAAGCCCCATAACTTTTTTCTATTAGGTTTTTGAGGATTTTGAAAATGTTCCCCCCGTTAAATTCGGGTGTAACTTTTCGAGTAGATGATTTTCCATATAAAAAACTTTTTCATCCGAGTTAGTATGCAAAAGTTATGCCCAATTTTACAAATTTCAGAGAGATTTTGCAAATAAAGTCAAAATTCACATTTGCAAATTTTCCCAACAACTAGACCACATATCACATGGGAAACTTATTTTCTTTTATTTTTTTGACATTTCCATCATTTTTTTTTAAATTGAAAAGGCGATCCAAGTGGGCGGGGTAGAGTTTGAAAATGGGACCTTTAGTACCGGTTCGTGGCACGAACCGGGACTAAAGGTCTCAACCCCATTAGTCCCGGTTCGTGCCTCAAACCGGGACTAAAGGTCTAATCTTTAGTCCCGGTTTGAGGCACGAACCGGGACCAATGGTTGTGGGCCAGGAGCGAGGCCCATTGGTCCCGGTTCATCCCACCAACCGGGACCAAAAGGTCCAGATGAACCGGGACCAATGGCCCACGTGGCCCGGCCGTCCCCCTGGGCTCACGAACCGGGACCAATGCCCCCATTGGTCCCGGTTCTGGACTGAACCGGGACTAATGGGCTGACCCGGCCTGGACCAAAGCCCTGTTTTCTACTAGTGTGGTCTAGCAGAAATGTATATTGATGGCGCATTAAGAATCATATTACACATATGATACTTTTGGTATAATTTTTGTACCAGATGTCTGATCACACCAAACATGAATAAATCAAACTGCAGCAAAATCATTACATTGACTACGGTATATAAATATACCATTCTACTAATTTTAGATCAAAAGGCGGCTCTATTTTTCCGGTGCCTAATTTTAAATCTCCCATTCTAAGCCGTTGTGATAAAATTGGAGCTATTTTTAAAGCTCTTAGCCAACAATTGGCCCACTTAAAGCTTCCATGCCTCTCTCTACCTCTTCGCTAGTCAATCCTCTACGGAACTACTCGGCGCACGACACTCCCTACCCGATTTTCACACAACACATGGTCCAGCGGTTGTGCTGCACTTGGTCTTATCCATGCATGGTTCAATCGATAGCATCGTCCAAAAATCGTAAGCCGAAGGTCGCTCGTCTAGTAGCACCCACTCCACTTAAACGTGCAGCCACCCAACCAGATTTGTTTGTGGAGTTAATTTCTCCCTTTCCACCCACAATTAACCCTCCTGGTAGCTTGTTGACTTTCGGGCAATTCGTGGACCTATATAAATTATTGAAATTTCGTATAATGAGGCGAGGTGGTACAGATAACAAGCAAAATTCCTTGCACAAGCATTAGTTGTTTAGTTGGTTAAAAGCCATTAGGGTGGGAGGTTAGATCATGAGTTCGACCTCCCACTCAACCTCTTTTTCTCCGGCTTGGGGAATGGGAAATGTTTCCCTCAAACCTTCGGCCAAAACTTCGGCGTGTCCCGTCACACCACGTTATACCTACAGATGCCAGGGTGCCACATGTCCTTGCGGGCCACGCACATCCCTTCTTCTCTCCTTCCGTTTCCATTCTCTTGCTAGGGACGGATTCAAGGGGAATGGGAAACGTTTCCCTACGACCGACCGGCCAAAACTTCAGGGTGTCACATCACACCACATTATACCTACCAACGCCAGGGCACCACATGTCCTTGCGGGCCCACGCATATCCCTTCCTTTTATCCTTATGTTTCCATTCCATCGCCAGGGACGGATTCAAGGGGAATGGGAAACGTTTCCCTATGACCGACCAGTCAAAACTTCAGCGTGTTTCGTCATATGCCACGTTATACCCACCAACGCCAGGGGTCCACATGTCTTTGTGGGCCCACGCACATCCCTTCTTTCTTTCCTTCTGTTTCCTTTCCGTTTCCAAGGGAAGGATTCAAGGGTGGTCGAGGAGGGTGGGATGCCCCCACCCAACGACCGTGCCGCCCCTTAATAGGGTTAGTTGTTCACTAAGTTTTCCTCATTAACAACTGATATATATTGCTTCGCCCCCAGACTCTGGGTCTTTCGTAACATGAAGCGATCCAAGTACATCCTTTTACAAGCTAAATGCCCAAAATAGCAAGCAGCATTGCAGCCCATCACAGAAGATAAAGAAGCCCTCCAAGAGGGATCTAATCTCTAAAAATAGTTAATAGTTATCTAGTATCTCTCTTTCTCTCTAAGCGCAGAAATTAAAATTTGGCTCCTCGCAGCTTATGATCCCGAGAATAAAAATATTTTTCAAATGCCAAAATAAATCAAGAATTTTTTATGTGATCTTAGTCACATCCAAATGCTATACCCGCATCCGGATATGAAAATCACACTCCCGTGCAGCTCCGCGGCCGCACTGGGACGCCCCAACTCCGGCTGTCTAAGGGCCTTTCTCTTTCTGCTCTCCCATCACCGCTGCAGGAGAGAGTCGTCGGGCAAAGCCTGGACAGCTTCGGCGGGGGGGGGGGGGGGGGGGCGTCTGGCAGCGCCCTCGCGGCGGGTTGATGGTAGTTGGAACTATGTCGGTATTTCCCTGGAGAGGGAGGGATGATGTAGCACAGCGACAGTAGGTATTTCCCTCAGTTATGAAATCAAGGTTATCCAACCAGTAGGAGAACCAACCAACACAACGTAAACAACCCCTGCACACAAATAACAACACCTCGCAACCTGACGTGTTAAAGGGATTTTCAATCCCTTTCGGGGTACGGCGCCAGAAACGGCGAGTGACGGGAGATAAAGTTGTAAATATTGATAGATCGAACGCCAAATAAAATAAATTGCAGCAAGGTATTTTTGGATTTTTGGTTTAATAGATCTGAATAAAAATGCAAAGGAAAAGTAGATCGCAAGGCAAATATATGAGAAAGAAGACCCGGGGGCCGTAGGTTTCACTAGTGGCTTCTCTCGAGAAAAACAGCAAATGGTAGATAAACAAATTACTGTTGGGCAATTGATAGAACTTCAAATAATTATGACGATATCCATGCAATGATCATTATATAGGCATCATGTTCAAGATTAGTAGACCGACTCCTACCTACATCTACTACTATTACTCCACATATCGACCGCTATCCAGCATGCATCTAGTGTATTAAGTTTATGGAAAAATGGAGTAATGCAATAAGAAGGATGACATGTAGACAAGATCCGTTTATCTATATGGCGGTAGATATAGATCTCGTCCTTTTATCCTTAGTAGCAGCGATACATACTTGTTGGTTCCCTTTCTGTCACTGGGATCAAGCACCGTAAGATCGAACCAACTACCGGGCAGCTCTTCCCATTGCAAGATAAATAGATCAAGTTGGCCAAACAAAACCCAAATATCGGAGAAGAAATACGAGGCTATAAGAGATCATGCATAAAAGAGATCAAAGAAACTCAAATACTTTCATGGATATAAAAACATAGATCTGATCACAAACTCGAAGTTCATCGATCTCAACAAACACACCGCAAAAGAGTTACATCATATGAATCTCCAAGAGCCCATTGTATTGAGAATCGAGAGAGAGAGAGAGAGAGAGAGATGAAGCCATCTAGGTACTAACTACTGACCCGAAGGTCCACAAAGAACTACTCACGCATCATCGAGAGGCACCAATGGAGGTGGTAAACCCCATCCGAGATGGTGTCTAGATTGGATCTGGTCGCTCTGGACTCTGCAGCGGCTGGATGAATATTTCGTCGACTCCCATAGGGTTCTAGTATTTTTGGGGTATTTATAGAGCAAAGCGGCAGTCCGGGGGGCACCCGAGGTGGGCACAACCCACCAGGGTGCACATGGGCCTCCTGGCGCGCCCTGATGGGTTGTGCCCCCACTAGTAGAAAACAGGGCTTTGGTTCAGGCCTGGCCAGCCCATTAGTCCCGGTTCAGATACTAACTGGGACCCATGGGGGACATACGTCCTGGTTCGTGAGCCCATGGGGGCGGCCGGGGCCTCGTGGGCATTGGTCCCGGTTCGTTTGTACACATTTGTCCCAGTTCCTGGCACGAACCAGGACCAATGGGCCTCGCTCCTGGCCCACATACATTGGTCCCGGTTCGTGGCTCGAACCGGGACAGAAGGGGGGGGGGGCTTTAGACCCGGTTCCAGCCACAAACCGGGACAAATGAGTTGCCTATATATACCCCATCTCCGCAGCAGAGCACTCCACAGTGCTCTGTTTTTTCTGTCGGCGATGAGAGGGCATTTGGGTGCTCTAGCTCACCTCCTATGCCCATGAGGTTTTCGATGAAATGCCTGAGCCACACTAGTTAAGCTTTCTCCTCTCGAAGCTCGACCTCCAAGCTCTATTTTCCCTGAGATTTGCATAGGTTTAGCGGTCCGTCACGTCCCTTCCCCATCTTCATCGCCGTTGATCGCCCGCGCCGATCTCATCGCCGGCACCACCGTGGTGAGCCTCTTGTTCTTATCTTCTTTCTGAAAGAAAAGAATTCTAGCTTACTTTAGATATATACTTGTCTAATTTTCTAACTTTTATTATTGCTTGTTATTATATAGTGCGATGGTTTTGTCATCCGCCCCCGTCGGCCCTCGTCCTATCTATGATTCAGATGTGGTATATATTATCTTTTTATAACTATTTGGTTCATTTATTATTTATGACAATTATGCCGACCAATGTGACATAGATTTTATTTATGTAGGAGGTAGTTGAACCGGAAATTCCAACCGACCCTATTGTCGAGAGGTTAAATTTAGTTGAAGAAGAAAACATTTACTTGAAGGAAAAAAATTGAGGAGGAGAAGATGATATTGGAGTTGCATGTTGCGGATGTCGTCGATGATCACAAGATCAAGATGGATGCAATGCGGTTGAAGATTAGAAAGATTAGAAAATATGCCATTCATACCGAGGCTTGGTATCATTATGCCGTTGGATCAATTTTTACCTTGGTTGTGATTATGATCGCATTTGTTGTTGCATTGCAAGGTTTTACATAGTTTCAATGTATGGTTTAACTAGATGCTCTGGAGAGCTATATGTTGTTCAATGAGAACTATGTATGTACTTTGTTTTTAATGTGATGATGAACTTCTATTAATTTGGTCACTTATCTATCCATGTGAATCTGTAATGGTTTTTGACACACATAATGTGATGATGAACTTATATTAGTTTGGTCACTTATATATCCATGTGGCTTTGAATGGTGCATTTTGAACACACAAAAGTCTAGAGTTGAAATAAGTTCAAAAAAAAGAAATCCCTTTGTAAAGATGAGTTTTCGTCTGAAACCCTGATAATTCGAAAGAGATTGTCCATTTTGTACACGAAGTGCATCCAGTTTTTGCCATAACCCTCTCAACTGTTTTGCACATGCTATGTGGGTGAAATGATGATACCATGCCAACTTTCAACCTTTTTAGAGTTCATTTGTAGTGCTTTTCAATTTCAGGATCATTTAGCTCAAAAAATTAGTAAATGCATGAAAAATAACAAATGAAGTCAGAAAGGGTTGAAAATTGATGATGTAGCATTGAATGGTGCATTTCGAACACACGAAAAGTCTGGAGTTCAAATAAGTTCAAGAAAATGAAATCCCATTGTAACAGATAATGAAACCCTTATACTTCGAAAGAGATTGTATGTTTTGTACACGAAGTGCATCTAGTTTTTGTTGTAACCTTCTCAACTTTTATGCACATGCTATGTGGGTGAAATGATGATACCATGCCAACTTTCAACATTTTCAGAGTTCATTTGAAATGCTATTGAATTTCAGGGTCTTATAGCTCAAAAAATCAGTAAATGCTTGAAAAATAACAAATGAAGTCGCAAAGGGTTGAAAATTAATGATGTGGCTTTGAATGATGCATTTTGAATAGACAAAAAGTCTGGAGTTCAAATAAGATCAAAAAAATGAAATCCCTTTGTAACAGATGAGTTTTCGTCCGAAACCTTGATACTTCGAAAGAGATTGCCCGTTTTGTACATGAAGTGCATCTAGTTTTTGCCATAAACCTCTCAACTTTTTAGCACATGCTATGTGGGTGAAATGATGATACCATGCAAACTTTCAACCTTTTCAGAGTTCATTTGTATTGCTTTTCAATTTCAGGGTCATTTAGTGCAAAAAGAATGAACTAATAGCAAAAATAATGAACTTAAAATAATCAATTAAAATATTATGTTATGATCAACTAAAACAAAACTATAATATTCTTCAATAGAAAAAACAATCAACTAAAAAGTTTTTATAAAACTCTAATAGCAAAAGGATTCATCTAAAAAGCTTTTATAAACCTCTAGTATTTTTTAAACTAAAATTATATAAAATTTATGCAACTAAAATTATCAAAGTATTTTATGTTCAAAACATTAATGGCAAAAATAATTTTCATAAAGAAATTTTTTTGTTAAAAACTTTAATAGAAAACTAAAATAACAAAATCTGTTCTTGATTAAAACAGAGATTTAAAATTACCTAAAAATTACCAAATTTAATATAATGATAAAACACAATAATATTAAATAGCTGGAAAAAGAATCACACAAAAATCTATTTTTCAGTAAAGTTATTGACAAACTAGTAATTCACACTAATTTAAAAGAATTCAAATTTGAAAATTAATGGCACTAACAGAAAGTCTATAATTTTAATGACCCAACACCAAAAAGAATTAAAGAAATGAAGCAAAAAAGAAAACAAAATAAATAATGCAAAAAACAAAATAAAAAACTAGAAAAAATGCCACCTACTGGGCCACCACGGTCAGAATACGACTAGAAACCCCATTGGGCCAGGATTCAGGCCTGCAGCAGGCCCAGCAGGCCCATATGCACAAGTGATAGATTAGGCCCGAAAGCCTGCGGTTGAGAGGAGCTCGAGAGGGTGGGCGCAACAACGCTTATAAACCACTCTCGAGCTCTCTCAACTAGCGAGGTGGGACTAAAATTTTGACGCGGGCAACACAAGGCCTTTGGTCCCGGTTGGTGGCACCAACCGGGACTAAAGGGGTGCATTGGTACCGGTTCGTGGCACCAACCGGTACTAATGCCCACCTTTAGTCCCGGTAGGTGCCATCAACTGGGACCAAAGGCCTCTGCTTCCCGCCCTTTGGGCTGATGAAAAGAGACCTTTGGTCTCGGTTGGTGGCAAAAACCGGGACCAAAGGGGGGCATCCGTCCCGGTTTGTGCCACGAACCGGGACCAATGCACTATGTATATAAGCAGGACTTAGCAGTTTTTCCAAAATCCATCACTTTCTTCTCCGCCCGACGCCCCCTGCTCCTCGTCGCCGTCGTCGCCGAGTCCTGCCCCAAACGTCGTCAGGCTGGTCCACCGCGCCGTCGCCGCTGTCGCCGACGCCGTCAGGCTGCTCAACTTCGCCGCCGCCGACGACCTCGAAGCCATCTGCCCCGACGCTGGCGCCGCTCCCCGTTCCCCTGCCCCGACGCGCCGCCCCCGGCCCGAGCGCCCGTGCGCCCCTGCCCCAACGCGCCGCCCCGGCCGCGCCCGTGCCCCTGCCCGACGCTGCCCCACGCCCCCGGCCTGCCCCGACCACACGCCACCGCCACGTTCGGTCTGGCCGCCGGCCTTCCTCTATGTTTTTTTTCATATATATGTTGTTTTTTCTCCAGATTATATGTATACTAGTCATCAACCCGTGCACCTGCACGGTCTAGCAATTTCAATATTTAATATAACAAAGTTGTGAAAATTTAAAATTTTCAAACAATAATAATATGAATATGTTGATGTAGATTATTATTATAACACATGCATGTAAGTTCAGTGGTCGCTTGGGGTCGCTTGTCATCCCGTGCGGCACCTGACTTTGGGATGTTTGTGGTTTGCCGATGGCCATGCTGGTGGGAGAGGGCACTTGATGGTGAAGGGGATATCCTTCACGGAGAAAAACTGATGGGGGCCATCGATAGGAGAGGAGAATCGAAGGAAAGGAGTCCACAGTTATGTATAGGAGTTGAGGGAGATGTTTTCCCGTTTTAGTGCGAAGAAGATTTTATGTTCATCACACAGATCCTTTTTGACTTACATGGCAAACAAAGTATCAAAACTCTTCCTAGATCCATGATAAAAGCAAACGTGCATCCTAAGTAGAGAGAAGACTAACCAATCTAGTTATTTTGAATCTTGTATTCTCCATGGACCAAGAGAAATGCTGTCTTTTTTGGAAGTATGCAGACATCTATGCTGGTGTTTCTTAGGACCATAATGAGGACGAAGACAGACCTCACGTCCGACAAACCAAATGTTGGGCGTGACTCTGGCGATGCATGGGTGTGGAGGAAACGTCTACCCTATGGAAAAACACCTGCCATCGTTGCACCCTGAGACTACGGCCACTGGATCGATAAACAAATGGGATGGAGTTTGAGATGGTCTACATTGACGAACCTTCGGCGCACCCCCTTCAGAGCATCGTCCATCGTGACTGGCATGGAAACTGAGAAGAATGAATGAATCTCCCGTCGAATATGAATATAAAAATTAATTTCCTTATTTTTATTGTAGTGCCCTCTTATCCGATCAAATCTCTACAACTTTCTATGTGTCCATTCTTTGTTTCCACATGCATATAAAAGTTCCAAGGATGCAATATCTGGTTGATGAATAAATATTGTTTCCCATTACTGAAGGACGCCCTTATATATTTTTTGCTTGCAACCACGTTTCAATGGCCGTACATTTTTTTGCAGGGATTCAATGGCCGTACATGCAGCCCTTATTTGTTTGCATGGGCCCTCGTATTGTTTTTGTACGCATGTATTTATACATGGACTCACTTGTCTCTAAACGTACGTGCAGGGGTAGTACTACTGTTTGTTCTATCATATCGGACTTTTTCCCTGCAAAAAAAAATCACGTCTGACTTTTTTTTCTTAAAAAAACATATCACGCCAGAATTAAATCATGCATGTCGTATGACTTGTACCATAGAGGGACTCTCCAACATGCGTACTTATTCTGTTGGACTAAAATCACGCATGACTTGTAGCATTTTTTTGTGGAATGATTAATCGTACCATACATGGACTCCCTTATTCTAGAGTGCAGACATGCTAAAGCACTCATTATGGACTTGCTCTTTTTTTAGTTTATCACGCCAGACTTAAATCACATCTTACGTTTAGAATATCTGCTGATGGAAAAAAATCACTTATCAATGTGAACATCTTTTTTTGGAGGATATGATGGATGCTTTCTTTGTTTTACTTCACGGGAGAAGATTGGAGTTTGAAGGGTAATCAAACGGATCTGCTCTCCTATTTTTTTTCATTTTTTAAGGCAACGTTGGATGCAGTCTTTGTTTTGCTTAACCAAAACGTGGCAGAAGTCCCTTTTTGGACCATGTGTTTAGTAAGTTTCTTTTTCATCTTTGCCGTTAATTATTTAATCCAATGGTGCAATTAATTTTAGTGATGTGGATTAATGAGAAGGCTTTAATGGTGCCTCCAATTAGTAAATATAAGATGTGTGATTATATGTATGTGTGTATATATGATTATATGTCCTGTTTTTTTTTCCAGATTTTTTGTTCATAGATGATTTGTTTTTTGCTTTTTTATAAAAATGTATATATGTATGTGTGTTCTCTGTGTATATATGTTCATATATGCAAATGTTAAATTTTTAGAAAAGTTTTATCTATGTATGCAAAAGTTAGAAGAAGAAAAAGATTTATATATGCAAAAGTTACATTTTTAGAAAAGTTTTATATATGCAAAAGTTACATTTTTAGAAAATAAGAAGAGGAAGAAGGAGAAGAAGAAGGAGAAGAAGAGGAGAGGAAGAATAGGAGAAATAAATAAGAAGAGGAAAAAAGTTCTATATATGCAAAAGTTACATTCTTCTTCTCCTCTTTTTTTCTACTTTTTTTCTTCTTCTTCCTTTTTTTATCGGGTATGTCGTTGTCGATATACCCCCTCCCCGATAACATCGACATGAGGGGGGGGGGTCGCCGAGGGCCCACCCCAAACCCTAGAGAAGCGTCGAGGCCACTAATTAATATGATTCCTTGTTGTGATTAGGTAGCTAGTTCTACGTTTGCCACTAATATATCCACCTGCTGTCATGTTTTAGGATGAAAAAAAAAGAAGAAGAAAAAAAAGGAGGAGGAGAAGTTTCGTTTAGTTTTAGGATTATTTTAGTTTATGTTTAGTTTAGGAAGAAGGAAAAGAAGAAGGAGAAGAAGAGGAGAGGACGAACAGGAGAAATAAATAAGAAGAGGAAAAAAGGGAAAAAAAAAGAGGAGAAGAAGAAAAATTATATTCTAATTTTTCTTCTTCTCCTCTATTCCTTTCTTCTCCTCCTCTTTTCTTTTCTTCTTTTTTTCTTCTTATTCTTCCTTTTTTTATCGGGTGTGTCGTTATGGATATACCCCCTCCCCGATAACTTCGACATGAGGGGGGGGAGGGGTCACCGAGGGGCCACCCCAAACCCTAGGGAAGCGTCGAGGCCACTAATATGATTCCTTGTTGTGATTAGGTAGCTAGGTCTACGTTTGCCACTAATATATCCACCTTTTGTCATGTTTTATAATAATTGCCATTTTGTAATATTTGCTGAAACAATGGAGCACGGACGAGACGAGGCAGTAGAAGAGGTGTTGGGGGACATAATCTTAGCCGGAGGTGATGTCATGTCATATCTTAACGACAATGATGGTCTTGAAGGACAGGGTGAAGAAGCAAGCTACAGTGATCGAACAGTGGAGGAGGAAATACATGATTATGATGGCTCCGGTGACCGAATGCCGGTGCAAGGAGACCGTTGTCGTGGATATAGGAAACGGGTATCCTCATGGAGGTAGGCCGCGACCCATCATGGTCACTTGGGGGCTTCCTGCTCATCGAACATAGCTGTCAATACCCTCTTGATCAGCGCAATGCCAAAACTTATATGGTCATTTGGGGGCTTCCTGTTCAAATATAGGTCATATTCGAACCAAAGAGAACAGAGCTGTCGATACCCTTTTGACCGGCACACTGCCAAACTCACTAGGGGGCTTCTTGATCGTATTCGAATCATAGCTCAACCCCTTTCGGGTCCGACGCGGATCGTATTCGAACCAGCCTCGTTAAACAACTATCAAGGTCATTTGGGGGCTTCCTGTTCAAACATAGGTCGTATTCGAACCAAAGAGAACATAGCTGTCGCTACCCTCTTGATCGGCAATGCCAAAGCCACTGGGGGCTACATGATCGTATTTGAATCCTAGCTTAACCCCTTTGGAACGGTTTACTGATCGTATTCAAATCAGAAGCCTTGATTTTCTTTTTGTTTGGATTAAGTTTTTTGAACACAACCTTTTGGGTTTTGAGACTTTTTGCTCATATCTAAAGCATATATATGTGGTTTCTATTAACCCGCCCTGGCTTTCGACGAACAAGTCACCAGCATACGACAATATTAATACTTGGAAGGTTTGACGTCTAAGTTTTGGGTTATCCCCCTTACTGCACAAGTATCATAAGCCGTCAGTACGATTCAATATCACAGGTATGACATTGTTTATACATGATTTTATTTATGTAGGAGGTAGTTGAACCGGAAATTCCAACCGACCCTATTGTCGAGAGGTTAAATTTAGTTGAAGAAGAAAACATTTACTTGAAGGAAAAAAATTGAGGAGGAGAAGATGATATTGGAGTTGCATGCTGCGGATGTCGTCGATGATCACAAGATCAAGATGGATGCAATGCAGTTGAAGATTAGAAAGATTAGAAAATATTCCATTCATACCGAGGGTTGGTATCATTATGCCGTTGGATCAATTTTTACCTTGGTTGTGATTATGATCGCATTTGTTGTTGCATTGCAAGGTTTTACATAGTTTCAATGTATGGTTTAACTAGATGCTCTAGAGAGCTATATGTTGTTCAATGAGAACTATGTATGTACTTTGTTTTTAATGTGATGATGAACTTCTATTAATTTGGTCACTTATCTATCCATGTGAATCCGTAATGGTTTTTGACACACATAATGTGATGATGAATTTCTATTAATTTGGTCACTTATATATCCATGTGGCTTTGCATGGTGCATTTTGAACACACAAAAAGTCTGGAGTTGAAATAAGTTCAAAAAAGGAAATCCCTTTGTAAAGATGAGTTTTCGTGTGAAACCCCGATACTTCGAAAGAGATTGTCCATTTTGTACACGAAGTGCATCCAGTTTTTTCTGTAACCCTCTCAACTGTTTTGCACATGCTATGTGGGTGAAATGATGATACCATGCCAACTTTCAACCTTTTTAGAGTTCATTTGTAGTGCTTTTTAATTTCAGGATCATTTAGCTCAAAAAAATCAGTAAATACATGAAAAATAACAAATGAAGTCAGAAAGGGTTGAAAATTGATAATGTAGCTTTGAATGGTGCATTTTGAACACACAAAAAGTCTGGAGTTCAAATAAGTTCAAGAAAATGAAATCACTTTGTAACAGATAATGAAACCCTTATAATTTGAAAGAGATTGTATATTTTGTACACGAAGTGCATCTAGTTTTTGCTGTAACCCTCTCAACTTTTATGCACATGCTATGTGGGTGAAATGATGATACAATGCCAACTTTCAACATTTTCAGAGTTCATTTGAAATGCTATTGAATTTCAGGGTCTTATAGCTCAAAAAAAATCAGTAAATGCTTGAAAAATAACAAATGAAGTCGCAAAGGGTTGAAAATTAATGATGTGGCTTTGAATGATGCATTTTGAACACACAAAAAGTCTGGAGTTCAAATAAGATAAAAAAAAAGAAATCCCTTTGTAACAGATGAGTTTTCGTCCGAAACATTGATACTTCGAAAGAGATTGCCCGTTTTGTACATGAAGTGCATCTAGTTTTTGCCGTAAACCTCTCAACTTTTTAGCACATGCTATGTGGGTGAAATGATGATACCATGCCAACTTTCAACCTTTTCAGAGTTCATTTGTAGTGCTTTTCAATTTCAGGGTCATTTAGTGCAAAAAGAATGAACTAATAGCAAAAATAATGAACTTAAAATAATCAATTAAAATATTATGTTATGATCAACTAAAACAAAACTATAATATTCTTCAACAGAAAAAACAATCAACTAAAAAGTTTTTATAAAACTCTAATAGCAAAAGGAATCAACTAAAAAGCTTTTATAAACCTCTAGTATTTCTTAAACTAAAATTATATAAAATTTATGCAACTAAAATTTTCAAAGTATTTTATGTTCAAAACATTAATGGCAAAAATAATTTTCATAAAGAATTTTTTTTGTTAAAAACTTTAATAGAAAACTAAAATAACAAAATATGTACTTGATTAAAACAAGGATTTAAAATTACCTAAAAATTACCAAATTTAATATAATGATAAAACACAATAATATTAAATAGCTGGAAAAAAGAATCACACAAAAATCTATTTTTCAGTAAATTTATTCACAAACTAGTAATTCACACTAATTTAAAAGAATTCAAATTTGAAAATTAATGGCACTAACAGAAAGTCTATAATTTTAGTGACCCAACACCAAAAAGAATTAAAGAAATAAAGCAAAAAACAAAACAAAATAAATAATGCAAAAAACAAAACAAAAAACTAGAAAAAATGCCACCTACTGGGCCACCACGGCCTGAATACGACTAGAAACCCCATTGGGCCAGGATTCAGGCCTGCAGCAGGCCCAACAGGCCCACATGCACAAGTGACAGATTAGGCCCGAAAGCCTGCGGTTGAGAGGAGCTCGAGAGGGTGGGCGCAACAACGCTTATAAACCACTCTCGAGCTCTCTCAACTAGCGAGGTGGGACTAAAATTTTGACGCGGGCAACACAAGGCCTTTGGTCCCGGTTGGTGGCACCAACCGGGACTAAAGGGGTGCATTGGTACCGGTTCGTGGCACCAACCGGTACTAATGCCCACCTTTAGTCCCGGTAGGTGCCATGAACTGGGACCAAAGGCCTCTGCTTCCCGCCCTTTGGGCTAATGAAAAGAGACCTTTGGTCCCTGTTGGTGGCACAAACCGGGACCAAAGGGGGGCAGTCGTCCCGGTCTGTGCCATGAACCGGGACCAATGCACTATGTATATAAGCAGGACTTCGCAGTTTCTCCAAAATCCATCACTTTCTTCTCCGCCCGACGGCCCCTGCTCCTCGTCGCCGTCGTCGCCGAGCCCTGCCTCGACGTCGTCAGGCTGGTCCACCGCGCTGTCGCCGCCATCGCCGACGCCGTCAGGCTGCTCAACTTCGCCCCCGCCGACGCCCTCGAAGCCATCTGCCCCGACGCCGGCGCCGCTCCCCGCGCCCCTGCCCCGACGCGCCGCCCCCGGCCCAAGCGCCCGTGCGCCCCTGCTCTGACGCGCCACCCCGGCCACGCCCGTGCCCCTGCCCGACGCCGCCCCACGCCCCCGGCCTGCCCCGACCACACGCCGCCGCCACGTTCGGTCTGGCCGCCGGCCTTCCTCTATGTTTTTTTTTCATATATATGATGTTTTTTCTCCAGATTATATGTATATGTGTGATTATATGTATGTGTGTATATATGATTATATGTCCTATTTTTTCAGATTTTTTGTTCATAGATGATTTGTTTTTTGCATTTTTATAAAAATGTATATATGTATGTATGTTCTCTGTGTATATATGTTCATATATGCAAATGTTAGATTTTTAGAAAAGTTTTATCTATGTATGCAAAAGTTAGAAGAAGAAAAAGATTTATATATGCAAAAGTTACATTTTTAGAAAAGTTTTATATATGCAAAAGTTACATTTTTAGAAAAGTTTTATATATGCAAAAGTTACATTTTTAGAAAATAAGAAGAGGAAGAAGGAGAAGAAGAAGGAGAAGAAGTGGAGAGGAAGAATAGAGAAATAAATAACAAGAGGAAAAAAGTTTTACATATGCAAAAGTTACATTCTTCTTCTCCTCTTTTTTTCTACTTTTTTTCTTCTTCTTCCTTTTTTATCGGGTATGTCGTTATCGACATACCCCCTCCCCGATAACTTCGACATGAGGGGGGGGGGGGTCGCCGAGGGCCCACCCCAAACCCTAGAGAAGCGTCGAGGCCACTAATTAATATGATTCCTTGTTGTGATTAGGTAGCTAGTTTTACGTTTGCCACTAATATATCCACCTGCTATCATGTTTTCGGATGAAAAAAATGAAGAAGAAAAAAAAGGAGGAGGAGAAGTTTCGTTTAGTTTTAGGATTATTTTAGTTTATGTTTAGTTTAGGAAGAAGGAAAAGAAGAAGGAGAAGAAGAGGAGAGGACGAACAGGAGAAATAAATAATAAGAGGAAAAAAGAGAAAAAAAGAGGAGAAGTAGAAAAATTATATTCTAATTTTTCTTCTTCTACTCTATTCCTTTCTTCTTCTCCTCTTTTCTTTTCTTCTTTTTTCTTCTTATTCTTCCTTTTTTTATCGGGTGTGTCGTTATGGATATACCCCCTCCCCGATAACTTCGACATGAGGGGGGGGGGAGGGGTCACCGAGGGGCCACCCCAAACCCTAGGGAAGCGTCGAGGCCACTAATATGATTCCTTGTTGTGATTAGGTAGCTAGGTCTACGTTTGCCACTAATATATCCACCTTTTGTCATGTTTTATAATAATTGCCATTTTGTAATATTTGCTGAAACAATGGAGCACGGACGAGACGAGGCAGTAGAAGAGGTGTTGGGGGACATAATCTTAGCCGGAGGTGATGTCATGTCATATCTTAACGACAATGATGGTCTTGAAGGACAGGGTGAAGAAGCAGGCTACAGTGATCAAACAGTGGAGGAGGAAATACATGATTATGATGGCTCCGGTGACCGAATGCCTGTGCAAGGAGACCGTTGTCGTGGATATAGGAAACGGGTATCCTCATGGAGGTAGGCCGCAACCCATCATTGTCACTTGGGGGCTTCCTGCTCATCGAGCATAGCTGTCAATACCCTCTTGATCGGCGCAATGCCAAAACTTATATGGTCATTTGGGGGCTTCCTGTTCAAATATAGGTCGTATTCAAACCAAAGAGAACATAGCTGTCGATACCCTTTTGATCGACACACTGCCAAACTCACTAGGGGGCTTCTTGATCGTATTCGAATCATAGCTCAACCCCTTTTGGGTCCGACGTGGATCGTATTCGAATCAACGTCGTTAAACAACTATCAAGGTCATTTTGGAGCATCCTATTCAAACATAGGTCGTATTCGAACCAAAGAGAACATAGCTGTCGGTACCCTCTTGATCGGCAACGCCAAAGCCACTGGGGGCTACATGATCGTATTCGAATCCTAGCTTAACCCCTTTGGAACGGTTTACTGATCGTATTCGAATTAGAAGCCTTGATTTTCTTTTTGTTTGGATTAAGTTTTTTGAACACAACCTTTTGGGTTTTGAGACTTTTTGCTCATATCTAAAGCATATATATGTGGTTTGTATTAACCCGCCCTGGCTTTCGACGAACAAGTCTCCAGCATACGACAATATTAATACTTGGAAGGTTTGACGTCTAAGTTTTGGGTTATCCCCCTTACTGCACAAGTATCATAAGCCGACAATACGATTCAATATCACAGGTATGACATTGTTTATACATGATTATGTTTAAACCAGCCCTGGCTATGGACTTTAAGCCGCCGGTATATTTTGAATTACGCCATTGGAATCATGCGCGTATCAAAGATTGGGTTATCACCCTTACCGCACAAGTCACGTAGACCGACAGTGCAAATTCAATATCACAAGATAAGACTACATTTGGGTGGTTACCCGCCTTGGCTTTTGACATTAAGTCGCCAGGGCATATGTTGTTTAAACTCTGTGCAGGATTTGCAGAACTGTGACTTATATAAATGCTTAAGTCCAAGCTCATCATTAAAATTGATGCTTCAGAATGATCATCCGTGCTGGATTTTCTTAAAGTCTATAAAATAGTCGGGTTATAAAAATTCCGGCTTACAATGGAGGCGTATTAAATCGCCATCGGCCAAGAGCCACCGGGTATCTAAAACTCCAGATTTACTTGTCAACAGATAAGGTACTTGAATCTTTAAATAGCCAAACTTGGCTGGATTTTATTATGATATTGAATGATTGAGGTTTTCATACCGGGTTATTCAAATCTTTAATAGCCAACATGGCTGGATTTTATTTATGGTTATCAATAACCAGTATTATCATTGAGGTTTTTCAAAGTCGCTTTAGCGCAATGCTATTATCTTATCAATGGATATGATTTATTCTACAATGGAAGGAATAGTCCCGAGTCGCTGCAGGCTTACAACCCGGCACTAGGGGGCTACATTATTCAAGTTGAGATTACATCAAATATACACGTTTCGTGTCGCTACAGGCATGCACCATGACACTTGGGGGCTAATGCAAAGTCACTTTTACTGGCCTTATTGAAGACCTGACTCATCATATCACAATGAGCCGGCCCTTGGGGGCAACCAATTGCTCCTGTCGAAAATTCAATGTACACAAGCCTTAATCCATTATATTGAAAGATTCACTACTCAGTTGGTAGAGTACAAATCTCTTAACATTGTGGACGTGGGTTCAAGCCCCATGGTGGATGACGGTGTCCTGGACTAGGGGGTACTCACCACGTCGTCTCCCGATCTATTAGATTGGGCCGAGGCCCCCCATGGCCGTATACTCATGGGCCAGTTCGGACAGCTGCCGCATACAAGGAAGATTCCACAAAGACTTGGCGATCAAGACAAGGACTTCTCCCCACCGGCGTATTCGGCTAGGACTCCTGTTAACCTAGGCCTCTAGTGCATTATATAAACCAGGGCCAGGCTAGTCGATAGAAAAGACAACATACAACTCCATATACAACAATCATACCATAGGCTAGCTTCTAGGGTTTAGCCTCCTCGATCTCGTGGTAGATCTACTCTTGTACTACCCATATCATCAATATTAATCAAGCAGGATGTAGGGTTTTACCTCCATCAAAAGGGCCCGAACCTAGGTAAAACATCGTGTTCCCTGCCTCCTATTACCATCCGGCCTAGACGCACAGTTCGGGACCCCCTACCCGAGATCCGCCGGTTTTGATATCAACATTGGTGCTTTCATTGAGAGTTCCGCTGTGTGATCGACAAAAGGATCGATGGCTCGCCTGCAGATCAACTGCGACTTCGGCGTCTTCGTCACCAGTTCGACTGGTCACCTTGGTTCGACAAAGAATTGCGCCCCGTATTCGGATCACCATGTTCGGACGAGGACCTTCGTCAAACATCAACTCCGATCTCTATCAAGATCACGGAGGAATTATCTATGGAGCTCGGGGGCTCAACGTCAACATTGCCCTCAAGTGACCGTGCTGTTTTTTTGGACAGCGAACTCGTATCTGCCACCACCACCTCCTTGAGTATCGCTTTGACGATCGCTTTGGTGGAATTGTGCGGAATTGGGTCTATAATAATCCTGGAAAATTTCGTCGAGTTCCGATGGAGGAATCTCTGGCAATCCACGATATACCGGAGTCCTATCAAATCTGGATGGGAATTTGGATGAGTTTAGGGCGTGGTGTCCAGCTTCTAGCTCGGATGTCCGTTGGAAGATCCAACTGTTGATCGGCTGCGGAATTCCTATATCTACCACCTCTCAAAATTTCAGCTCGATCCGACCGTCCAAACGCCGGGAACCTTCCGATTAGTGCATCACTTTTCGGATCTATTTTCTGCGCGAAAACGAATCCGACCCAAGTTCATCTTTTTTATGAACGGGATTTCGGACATCCCTTTTGAAGGAAGTTTTGTATGGGGTATTGTGTTTTGTTCCCGAACACACCCCACTAACTTTAAGATCTTTTGAACATGATCTTCAACATCATGCTGGTGTCAAACCAGTCTGGCAATATTACTCCACGGCTGCCAACCTGCGCTAGACACGTCGTCACTTTAGCCGAGCTCAACTTCTTCGGATCATCATCTCGGCAAGCCGAACAAGAGTCCGGCATCGCGAAGGATAAATCATCATCAACATCGCCGCCCCACGGATTACACGGAGCGGGCATACCGGCATCGCCGCACGGTCGCTTCATCAAGCCGGCATCGACCACGTCACGACCTGCATCGACAGGGCCGCACTATTGCTTCTTCAAGCTGGTGTCCATCACGCCGACCTACTTTGACTCATCGGCTGACGTCGAGGCTTCGACATCTCGGCTGGACCGGGGGCTTCTCCATCTCTTCATCAACCTACTCCGGACGCTTCGGCGTCACTAGCCGACCAACTCCGTCACGTTAGCTGGGCCGAGGGCTTTGCCTCGGCGAGTCATCCTTTACCAGCATTGCCATGCCGTCCTTTTATCACCCATCAGGCAATGGGTGTGCGGAGCGAGTCCCAATTTTGGGATCACTTTCCTTCGGATTGCAACAACAAATAAACCAGGTGCTATTAATCCCAGTATTTTTTGCTTGTTTGGGTTCATTTTTCCCAAGGAATTATTACTCTGGTTTGTCCATGATATGTACACAGGTCTATCAAATGGTGACCGCATTAACGACGATCGCGTGGTGGTTCGATCAGTTTCCCATAGTCCGGCGAACGCCGCATCCGGAGCTCGGACCGACCTGTGAATTCAGGCTTTGCCACGCCTTTACTACATCACGCCGACGCCCTGCATCGACATTGACTTCGGCGCCAGGCCATATTTCTTCTATTCCTCACTTTGCATAAATTATTTATTATGCAACATTTTTTTAATTATCATTATTACTATTATCTCCGGTTTGCACTATTTTTTGTGCACAGGAAAATGATCCGGGGACTTCGGCGTCACTCTGTCGTTCTGCATTGACCGTGCTATGTCACCACTTCGGCGTGTCAAGCTCTCTGCTCCGCCACCTCAGGACTGGCTTGGGGGATGGAACCTTGCCCCGCATCAAGCTCGAACCGCGTCATCAATACCGAACACATTAACCAGCTAAGTCGCTTTCATGCTCAAAGCTTTAATTTCTAACTTGTGTTCGGTTCGACCAAGAATTATACTTTTTTGGAAAAAAGTTACTTGTAAAAAATTTTCCTTGTCCAAACTTTGTTTGTGACGCATAAATTCAAATACCCCGTTTACTTGGGGGCTTCCTTTATGAAGCTTTTCCTCTTGCATATGATTATACTTGTACGGCTTCGTTCCTTGTTCGTGTATTACGCCACAATATGCATCATATTGACTTAAGCGATTTGCAAGCTGGGTTGCCTCGCTCCTGTGTTTACCCCTACGTTCCCGATTGTTCGGCTAGGGAGTAAAGGGAGCACCTCTCCGATTGTCACGATCGGGTCACCCGAGCCGGACCTCAGACTGGGTGAAGCCGAAAGCTAGCGCTCTTATTGTTTTCAATGATGGTCGGCACACAATGGAACTCATGAGTACAAAAAAATCTATTGCACAAGTCTCATAATAACAATGAGCACCGAAGAAAGGTATCGGTGGGGGTACTATTTTCTTCGAAGATGCTTCTTACACTTTGCAGTAATATAGCATAAGTTCCCTGAGCGCGCTTTGTCTGTTACAGCCTTATGGCCTGATTGCCTGGTTATTGGAAATACCGTCGATATTCTCGACAGATGGAGTACATAACACTTTTCGGTCCTTGACCAAAGAGGGAGAAGCCGACGGTCGGTTAAGACGCGTTTAAAGTTCGGTTGAACATAGATATGATATAAGTACTTCGGTACATGGAATCATTCTTTTACTCAAGTCACTTGGGGGATCTTAAGTTTATTTGAGCCGTTTTATAATAAGTGTTCTTCTTCTTAGTCGTTGCAAAGTTTTATTATTATTATTTATCACTCCTTTTTTCGACGCAAGTGTGCGGTCACTAGCCGGGGAGCCTAATTTCTCTCTCAAAGCCGCTAGAGTTTAGTTTGCTAAACTGGCCTAATGAGAAGTACTCTGCCCTCGGGATAGGAGGTTGAAGCCGTAGGCTGCCTGCTCGAAGTCTTGAGATAGGATGTATCATGTTAAAGCACGACAGAAGCACTTCTTTTTCCTAAGACCAATTTTCGGATTGGCACCGAACACTTGATCTTGTTCGGACGTCATCTTTTTACTGACGTTTCTTGGTTTTCCAAGCTTTTTGGCACTTTTAAACTATTTGTGCTTTTCCAGCATTAGTCTCGCAGTGCAACGCCAGACACCTTTAGGGATTCGGCAAAAACATTCTCAGATATTGCTATATATGCATCGGTTTCGAATTGTGTCTTCGGTCAATAGTTGGGTTGCCCGGCTCCTGCACTTGCTTCCTACGTTTCGTTTTGTTCGGCTAGGCGTGCAAAGGGAGAACCACTGCGATTGTGCTTCCAGCTCACATGGTTAAGCACCTCAGTGGAGAAAGCCGAAAACTGACTGTCACAATAAGTGTAAACTGGTCAGCGATCCGATGACTATGTTAAATGACGGGCCGTTCATAACATTGGCCGAAGTGTTTACGGCTTGACCCCGACTGTCGCCAAACACTATGGGAGCTATTAACTGGCCTCCCAAACTAAATCCTCGATATTTTTCTCTTACATTAGAGCTGAGGTTTAATGATCATACTTAGCATGACAACCCAAAGAAAGGAACCGATAGCGGGACTATTTTCTTTGGAAGACATTTCTTCTGTTAAACAGTAATATAACTCTCTGTGTACCTTTGTTTATAAAACCGTATGGCCAGATTGCCTTGTTTGTTGTAAATCTTTGCCCTCATGAAGGTTTTATAAAGTAGGACAAACACTCCTCGGCTACTGGCCGAGGAGGTGGAAGCCGATGGTCGGTTAACAAAGTTTCGTACAATGCAGATCTAAGCATTAATGACGTAAAGTACTTGGATACATAGAGTCATTACACATAATTTGTGATTTTACTATGGATATTGATCCTTAATTCGGCCACCCGTGCCCGCATTAAGGCTGGGGGCTACTGGGCTTCGGGCTTATTATTTACAAATATTAAAGGGGCACATCGATCCCCTGATCTGGTGTTGCCACCCGACCAGTGTCTCGGGGGCTACTGCATTGCTTGTCCAATGCAGAAAATTTTAAGTGCAATATAGTTTCCGAGGAGATTTTGATCTTCAGGTTGGTCGGCCGCACCCAACCTGAGTCTCGAGGACTGAGCACGCCGCTTTTAGTGTCCCGAAGTATTCTGCCGAGCTTGGACTTGATCCTCAGGCCGATTTTGCAAATCAACCTGAGTCTCAGCGGCTACTAGGATCAGCGGTCTTACGTCATCCTTTAGGTGCATCTCGGGTTTTAGACCGATACACACCTTGAGGGCTACTGGCTATATATCTCGGCAGAGAATAAATTGCACCAACAAAAAATATTCACAAAAATTGGCCCACATTCGGGGTGGTGCACCACCTCGGAAGCAGTCCGGCATAAAGCTCGGGCGCTAGTGGCTGGCTCTGTAGAGGGCATTTCCGGCGTTAAGCTCGGCTAAAATCCTTCAAACTTTTTTGAACCAAGGTGATATGACACCTCGGATATAGTCCGGCGTTGGAGCTCGGATACATAGTCCGGCGTTGGAGCTCGGATACATTCCAGCGTTAGAGCTGGGAAGCGGTCCGGCATTGGTGCTCGGCTGCAAAAGATACCTCGAATACAATCCGGCGTTAGAGCTCGGACGCAAGAGGACACTGCCTCCCGGGAACAACTTCAAACCCGAGGTGTGGCATAAAAATAATAAGGCATTGATAAAGGCTGGAAACTTAAAGGGGCTCCTCGGATACCCGGCGTATAAACTCGTCGAATGCATTTCGGCGATCCTCAAGATCGAAGATGAGAAGATTTGTTGAACCAGTTTTCAAGACCGACGACCGAAGATGAAGAACAATTCGGAAGAATCGAGGAGCGTCCCTAACTTGAAGACCAGTTCAGGGGGCTACTGACGCTGTCCTGGACTAGGGGTACTCACCACGTCGTCTCCCGATCTATTAGATTGGGCTAAGGCCCCCTATGGCCGTATACTCATGGGCCAGTTCGGATAGCTGCCGCATACAAGGAAGATTCCACAAAGACTTGGCGATCAAGACAAGGACTTCTCCCCACCGGCGTATTCGGCTAGGACTCCTGTTAACCTAGGCCTCTGGTGCATTATATAAACCAGGGACAAGCTAGTCGATAGAAAAGACAACATACAACTCCATATACAACAATCATACCATAGGCTAGCTTCTAGGGTTTAGCCTCCTCGATCTCGTGGTAGATCTACTCTTGTACTACCCATATCATCAATATTAATCAAGCAGGACGTAGGGTTTTACCTCCATCAAGAGGGCCCGAACCTGGGTAAAACATCGTGTTCCCTGCCTCCTGTTACCATCCGGCCTAGACGCACAGTTCGGGACCCCCTACCCGAGATCCGCCGGTTTTGACACCGATAGTGGAGATTACATCATATGATGTTATTATCAATGAATCATATACAAAGTCCCAGCTCGATAATATCTTACTGACCCGGCCCTTGGGAGCTACACGTTGCTGGTCAAGTTTACATGATCATATTTACAAAGTCCCTGCTCATTATTGCATAATGACCCGGCCCTTGGGGGCTACACTGGTTGAAGTTTTTATGATCATAAGGCAATTACAAGTCCCAGGTTGCTGCAAGCATGACAACCCGACACTTGGGAGCTACATATGTGGAATATTCAGTTTATGACTAATGATTGAGATGAATAACCCGGATTTCTTCAAGGTTGCAACACTTATATTAAAGCAAGTCTTAAGTTATCACTATGTTCTCCTCTTAAGACTTGGGGGCTACAGGTGATGTGCATATAAGGGAGAAAAAATCTTCAAATTCTCAGTTTGGAGTAGACCAGATTAACCCGCTGTCTGCAACAATCATGACCCGGCATCATTTATTTATAACCCGGCAATTTTGGCAATCATAAATCGGCAAGATCTACATCTTTAAGCCGGCTGAATATCAGTTGAATATTTCAAGACCAATATTTTTGTCAAGTCAGAGCATTGAAGCCGACTCAAATGGATATTTCTTATAATATTTCTCTACAAGAGCCAATGTCAGGAAATTGGTTATGAAGCTGGCCTATTGACCCGGATATTCAAGGAGAAAATGTCAAGGACTTAAGGATGGTCAGGTGCCGTCTTACAAGAATATTTAACCCGGAGCACAACTGTCAAATTTGTTCTTGTGTTTATGTTGCAGGATCAGTTTAACATGGATAAATCAAAATTAAAATGGGGGCTAATGTTGGGGATATACCCCGCGGTATGACCCGGCCGGAAGTATGACCCAACCGGACTTGATGTTTCACCGATGACCCGACGGAGGACTAGCGAGTCCCAGGTCTGGCGGCTCATTGGTCAGACAACTCAGGAACCAGACGACTCATGGATGGCCCCGACGGCGGGTCAGATAGAAGACTAGGCCCAAGGCCCAAAAGGCGTAAGAGGAAAGCGTAAAGAATATTCCCTTACAAAGGAAGCAAGACTAGGACTCCACTTGTAATAGAGTAATCCTAATCCTACTAGGACTAGTCATGTAACCCGCCCCTTCAACTTATATAAGGAGGGGCAGGGCACCCCAAGAGGGACAAGAGGCAAGAAACAATCTCTAGGGCTAGACACAAAGAGCAGGCTTACCGGCGACTCCCTCATGATCATAATGAGACCTAGCCACAAACAGCATGTAGGGTTATTACCAGATGATGTTTCCCAGGGCCCGAAGCTGTCTAAATCCTTGTCTTGTGTTGCGTCTCTCGATTCCGCTCAACCCCTCTCAAGCTACCACATGGATGCGTTGGCCTCGTGACTAAGTCCTCACACTAAGGACATCTGCCGTGACAAATCCACGACAACCGTGATGACGGCTCCGGTGACCGAACAGAGTCCAGCCAGGTATATATATTAATTAAGCCGATGCTGACTAGCTAATTGATGCATTCATTGTTTTGGTATGTACACATATTAACTCTCGTCTTTCTTCTTTTTTCTAGCTCTCTGGATCGAGCACAACTTCGGTAAGGAAACGAGGCCCGGAGAAAAAGTTGTTCCCGGATGAAAGGTTCACCATCACAGCAATCGCGCGTGATGGCCAACCGATTGAACCCATCCGGACAAAGGAAGCATTTGCTGCTTAGTGCGGGGTTCTTGTTAGGGACAAGATCCCGATCAGCATCCAGCAATGGTTGAAGCCTAAGAAGGAAGACCCTGAGGTCTCTTATGTCAACGATATGCAGAAAGATGATCTTTGGACCGCGCTGAAGGGAAATTTCACCCCTACCGCAAGAGGAGGATCCGGAGAAGCCAGTTAAAGAGCAATTGATCAAGTCTCATGCTCTTAAGAAGATGGCAGACCTATTTAGGAGGTGGAAGAATGAGCTGAAAACAATGTTTGTCGACAAAGAAGGGACACCAGAATTCACCGGCCGGTATGAGAAGATCAGAGATCACTGGGACGAATTTGTGGCCCACAAGACATCGGAGAAGAGTAAGCAGATGTCAGCGAGAAACAAGATAAATGCTGCGAAGAAGGAGCATCACCATTGCACGGGGTTAGGTGGCTAACTCAAAGCCCGGCTGTTGTGGGCCAAGGCTGAGAATGACCTACTTAATAAAGGGGTAGAACCAGAGACATTGCACTGGCCAGACCATTGCCGGACTTGGTTCTTCGGGGTTGGCGGAAGCTTCGACCCTGTAATAGGAAAGTGCGTTTGGACGAAAGAGCAAATGCAAATACCCGTCACGAAGCTTAAGTTCTATATCGCCGCAACACATGACGAGACGTTCGTTCCAGACAAAGAGAATGACGAGCTCACAATGGCCCTCGGGAATCCTGAGCACCCTGGACGGACACGAGGTACACCAGGCTCCGTTCTATGGAAGGCTGGGTTTCCGGACGTAGGCGGTTACAGATGCCATGAGAGGAGGAAGAAAGTGGAGCAGACCCGATGGCAGGCGCTGCACGCAAGGCTACAAGCAATAGAGGAATGAGAAGTAGTTCGCAGCAAGCGACCTGCCGAACCTACCCCGCCATCTCAGCGGAGAAGCAGCGTGGCTTCCATCGAGCTGCTTCAGCTAGAGCCTGTCTTCACGGCTCCTGCTAGCTACCCCGTGGATGCTATCACGGATTCTCAAAATTGCCACCTTATGACGCAATGGCAGAACTTCAAAGTCAAGGCGGCTGTCGGAATTGTTCAACCTCCTGAACCCGATGCAACTTTTCACTACCGTCCAATTCCAGAAGGATATGCTAGGGTGACGGTGGACGAAATAACGGAGGGTGTGGGAGTCCTGGATTAGGGGGTCTCCGGACAGCCGGACTATATCCATTGGCCGGACTGTTGGCGTGGAAGGCAAGCTAGGCAATACGGATATGTATATCTCCTCCTTTGTAACCGACCTTGTGTAACCCTAGCCCCTCCAGTGTCTATATAAACCGGAGGGTTTTAGTCCGTAGGACAACATACAATCATACCGTAGGCTAGCTTCTAGGGTTTAGCCTCTCTGATATCATGGTAGATCTACTCTTGTACTACCCATATCATCAATATTAATCAAGCAGGACGTAGGGTTTTACCTCCATCAAGAGGGCCCGAACCTGGGTAAAACATTGTGTCCCCTACCTCCTGTTACCATCTGCCTTAGACGCACAGTTCGGGACCCCCTACCCGAGATCCGCCGGTTTTGACACCGACAGAGGGGTTTGAGGACCTCGAGCTTGACCATCCTACCGGTGCAAGGGAGACTTGGCTGGGTTCAGCTCTGAAGACTCCATGCCTATGGCGGTAGGAGCTCATCAACCTTCCGAACTGGACGCCTTCGCCTCCTCCTCCTCCTCCTCCTCCTCCTCCTCCTCTGGCGAGTCAGGGCACTTTGCCTCCTCCTCCTCCAGTGATTCAGGGCACTCCGCCACCTCCTCCGGCGAGTGATCAGGGCACTCTGCCTCCTTCTCCGGCGCGTGGCGGCACTCCGCCTCCTTCTCCGCATGCGCCGGCGCGCCCGAGCAGCCAGCCTCCTCCTTCTCTGCCTCGTCAGCAAGGACGGAAGAGACCCGCCGCCGCTCCGGCTGCTCCGGCGCGTCTTACTCGTTCTCCTCCGCCTTGTAAGCTAGCAAAGAAGACATCCGCAGCCGCTCTGTCTGCTCGGCCGACATCTAGTAGTACAGCCAGAGGCGGGAGACAATTAAGATTCGGTCCATCTTTAAAGCCTCTAGAGAAGTTACCATACAAGAGGTCCATGGAGGAAAACACGAAGATCGTGGAAGCCGAAGTGAGGGACTTCTTTGAAGCGATGAAAGCAAAGAAACATCCACCTCCGGAGGAGAAGGTAGATCTGGTGAAAGCAAAGAGCACACTCGATGCCCTGAAGAAACCACCACCGTCTCCGCCAAAAACTAACTATGAGCACATTATTGGAAAGTCATTTATCAAAGCGGAGCTGTCGGGAAGTACTATCAGTGATCGAAGGTTAGCAGAACGACGAGCTGGGAAGAAATTGCCCAGCTCGGCGAACAAGCGAACCAATCGTGCCCCCCGCTCAAGGTGTCTAGCGATATCATCGCTAATGATCCGAGGATGGTGCCCAGTTATACCAATCTTGGAGATTACCTGCCCGACGATATCGTCGTAAATTTTGACATAATGGAGGTGGACGAACACAAATACCAGTACGGGAAGCCTCTCGTCAGAGATGGAACTATTCTGACAACGATGATGCGAAGATTCCATGATTGGTACATGAAAACCTGCAGAGAGTCTGGTGGGGAAGATACTTTGACGCTGAGAGTTAAAGAGGAGCATGACCTCGTTGGAATTGAACTGTTAACTGTTCCATTTGAGGAGTTCTTCCAGTGGTTCAATCAAAAGGCCCTTGATAAATTAATGGTCACTTGCTACTGTCTGTAAGTACTACTTCTGTCATTAAGTCTCTATACATAGCTCAGCTCTTTCATTGCATGTATATATGATTATCCTCACTATATTATGCAGATTGAAGATCGTCGAATGCAGAAAAGCAGAAATCTATGATATTGGATTCATTAACACAAATCTCATAGATGAATTTATGGTTAAATTTCAAGCCAAAGATACTGAGGCCAACTTGCTCAAATCATTGCTTCAAAATCAAATCAAAGATAAAATACTCTTTCCTTACAACTTCAAGTGAGTGTTATTGTCTTGTGCATATTCGGTTTCCCTTATTACTCGAGGTTATAGTAATGTAATTGATGAGTTATGCATGCGTGCACAGCTTCCACTATATTCTCCTGGGGATTAAGCTTGAGCAGGGACTAGTAACTGTCTCAGACTCGAGACGAAATCTCCCGAGACCTATGCGGACATGGCTAAAATTCTGGAGAAGTAAGTTCAATCGATCATTATCGCAGCATATCGGCAACTTTTTGTTCATTTCCTGATATCAAGTAATTGTTTTCTTTGTCTCGCAGGGTTTGGAAAGTATTCACCCCGCAAGCTCCGGGACTACCGGGGGAGCTGCGATGGACATACCCGAAAGTAAGTAGTACTAGCTAGCTAGTTCCACGCATCTCGATCCCGTTGATTCTAGCTACTTTCATCAATGCCATTTATAATGCTTCATTATCAGTTTGATTGACCTCTATTTCTCGTAAATTTCTTGTGGCAGGACCAAGGGAATGATTGATACATCTCCAACGTATCTATGTAATTTATGAAGTATTCATGCTATTATATTATCTGTTTTGGATGTTTATGTGCTTTACTAAACACTTTTATATTATTTTTGGGACTAACCTATTAACCGGAGGCCTAGCCCAAATTGTTGTTTTCTTGCCTATTTCAATGTTTCGAAGAAAGGGAATATCAAACGGAGTCCAAACGGACTGAAACCTTCGGGAGAGTTATTTTTTGAACGGAAGCAATCCAGGAGACTTGGAGTAGACGTCAGGGAAGCTTCGAGGAAGCCATGAGGCAGGGAGGCACGCCCTACCCCCTGGGCGCGCCCCCACCCTCGTGGGCCCCTCGTGGCTCCCCTAACCAACTTCTTTCGCCTATATATGCCCATATACCCTGAAAACATCGGGGAGCAAAATAGATCGGAAGTTCCGCCATTGCAAGCCTCTATAAACACCAAAAACCAATCGGGACTCTGTTCCGGCACCCTGTCGGAGGGGGAATCCCTCACCGGTGGCCATCTTCATCATCCCGGCGCTCTCCATTACGAGGAGGGAGTAGTTCACCCTTGGGGCTGAGGGTATGTACCAGTAGCTATGTGTTTGATCTCTCTCTCGTGTTCTTGAGATGGTACGATCTTGATGTATCGCGAGCTTTGCTATTATAGTTGGATCGTATGATGTTTCTCCCCCTATACTCTCTTGTAATGGATTGAGTTTTCCCTTTGAAGTGATCTTATGATGTTTCTCCCCCTCTACTCTCTTGCAAGATAGGATCAAGAACTCTCATATATTGATGAAAACATAATAGGTTCAGATCTGAAATCATGGCACTCGGGCCCTAGTGACAAGCATTAAGCATAGCAAAGTCATAGCAACATCAATCTCAGAACATAGTGGATACTAGGGATCAAACCCTAGCAAAACTAACTCGATTACATGATAAATCTCATCCAATCCATCACCGTCCAGCAAGCCTACGATGGAATTACTCACGCACGACGGTGAGCATCATGAAATTGGTGATGGAGGATGGTTGATGATGACGACGGCGACGAATCCCCCTCTCCTAAGCCCCGAACGGACTCCAGATCAGCCCTCCCGAGAGGTTTTAGGGATTGGCGGCGGCTCCGTATCATAAAACGCGATGATTTCTTCTCTTCTATTTTTTCTCCCCGAAAGCAGTTATACAGAGTCGGAGTTGGAGTCGGGAGCTCTCCAGGGGGCCCACGAGGTAGGGGGGCGCGCCCTAGGGGGGCGCCCCCACCCTCATGCCAAGGGTGTGGGCCCACTGGTCTTTATCTTTGGCGAGGATTTTTTATTATTTATTGTAAGATTTTCCGTGGAGTTTCAGGTCATTCCGAGAACTTTTGTTTTCTGCACGTAAAACAACATCGTGGCAATTCTGCTGACAACAGCGTCAGTCCGGGTTAGTTCCATTCAAATCATACAAGTTAGAGTCCAAAACAAGGGCAAAAGTGTTTGGAAAGTAGATACGACGGAGACGTATCAAGACTGTGATATGAGAGGAATTAAGGAGACACAAAAACTCCAGCTTGGGGATTCCCAAGGCATCCCAAGATAATATTTCAAGAAGTCTCAAGCGTCTAAGCTTGGGGATGCCTCGGTTGGCATCCCACCTTTCTTCTTCGACAATTATCGGTTAGTATCGGTTGATCCTAAGTTTTTGCTTCTTCATGTGATGTTTGATATTCTTAGAATGTCATTTTATTTTGTTTTGCTTGTTGTTTGAATAAAATATCAAGATCTGAAATTATTAAATGGGAGAGTCTTCACATAGCTAAATAATTATTTAACTACTCATTGATTTTCCCTTATATATTTCGGAGTAGTTTGTTATTCATTCACGTGCTTCACATATATCCTATGAGTAAATGGTTGAATGAATTGAATATAATAAATTTGAAATTTTATATGTTTCATATGCTTATCCCATGGGGAGTAATGACTTCACATATAAGATGTAGAGGTGGTAAATTTATTGAAGGTTAGCAAACATTGTATTGGTCACTTGAACAATTCATGAAAGAATATTGAGGGAAGAGAGATTTCACATATAAATATAATATCTTGGACATCTTTTGTAATTGTGAGCACTCATTAAAATATGACATGTGAAAAGGTTGATGTTGGACAAGGAAGATAACGTAATGGGTTATGTTTTCTTATATCTGAAATAAAGTATATTGTCATGGATCATTCAACATGCTGAGCTTGCCTTTCCCCCTCATGCTAGCCAAATTCTTTGCACCATGTAGAGATACTACTTGCGCTTCCAAACATCCCTTAAACCAGTATTGCCATGAGAGTCCACCATACCTACCTATGGATTGAGTAAGATCCTTCAAGTATGTTGTCATCGGTGCATGCAATAAAATTGCTCTCTAAATATGTATGATCTATTAGTGTGGAGAAAGTAAGCTTTATACGATCTTGTGATGTGGAAGCAATAAAAGCGACATACTGCATAATAAAGGTCCCTATCACAAGTGGCAATATAAAGTGACGTTCTTTCGCATTAAGATTTTGTGCATCCAACTATAAAAGCGCATGGAAACCTCTGCTTCCCTCTGCGGAGGGCCTATCTTTTATTCTTGTCTTATACCTTATGCAAGAGTCATGGTGATCTTCACCTTTCCTTTTTACATTTTATCCTTTGGCAAGCACATTGTGTTGGAAAGATCCTAATATATATATCCAATTGGATGTAAGGCATCATGAACTATTATTGTTGACATTACCCTTGAGGTAAAAGGTTGTGAGGTGAATCTATAAGCCCCTATCTTTCTCTGTGTCTGATTAAAACTTTGAACCCATAAATATCACGTGAGTGTTAGCAATTGTGAAAGACTAAATGATAGTTGAGTATGTGAAGTTTGCTGAATCAAAGCTCTGACATAGACCCTTCCTGAAAATAAGATGAATTGTAATTGTTTGATGACTAATAACACAGTTTGTTAGTTTTCAAGAAAGTTTATGATCTATACTTTAACATGTGAATAGCTTGTTACTTGATCATGAGAAGTCCTATGAGTTGAGCTACTGTTATGATATATAATGATGCTAGAAAAGGTGATTGAAATTACCATTGATCAAACTTGTGCACCTGCTAGCATTCACACTTCATAAATTCTTTCTTTTATCATTTAACTACTCGAGGACGAGCATAAATTATGCTTGGGGATGCTGATACGTCTCCAATGTATCTATAGTTTATGAAGTATTCACGCTATCATATTATCTGTTTTGGATGTTTATGGGCTTTACTAAACACTTTTATATTATTTTTGGGACTAACCTATTAACCGGAGGCCCAGCCCAAATTGATGTTTTCTTGCCTATTTCAGTGTTTCGAAGAAAAGAAATATCAAACAGAGTCAAAACGGAATGAAACCTTCGGGGGAGTTTTTTTGGAATGGAAGCAATCCAGGAGACTTGGAGTAGACATTAGGGAACCTTCGACGAAGCCATGAGGCAGGGAGGTGCGCCCTACCCCCTGGGCGCGCCCCCACCCTCGTGAGCCCCTCGTGGCTCCCCTGACTGACTTCTTTCGCCTATATATGTCCATATACCCTAAAAACATCGGGGAGCAGAATAGATCGGGAGTTCTGCTGCCGCAAGCCTCTGTAGCCACCAAAAACCAATCTGAACCCTGTTCCGGCACCTTTCTGGAGGGGGAATCCCTCACCAGTGGCCATCTTCATCATCCCGGCGCTCTCCATGACGAGAAGGGAGTAGTTCACCCTCGGGGCTGAGGATATGTACCAGTAGCTATGTGTTTGATCTCTCTCTCTCGTGTTCTTGAGATGATACGATCTTGATTTATCGCAAGCTTTGCTATTATAGTTGGATCTTATGATGTTTCTCCCCCTCTACTCTCTTGTAATGGATTGAGTTTTCCCTTTGAAGTGATCTTATCAGATTGAGTTTTTAAGGATTTGAGAACACTTGATGTATGTATCGCATGTGCTTATCTGTAGTGACATTGGGATATTCACGTGATCCACTTGATGTATGTTTTAGTGATCAACTTGCAGGTTCCACTCGTGAACTTATGCATAGGGGTTGGCACACATTTTTGTCTTGACTCTCCGGTAGAAACTTTGGGGCACTCTTTGAAGTACTTTGTGTTGGTTGAATAGATGAATTTGAGATTGTTTGATGCATATCATATAATCATACCCACAGATACTTGAGGTGACAATGGAGTATCTAGGTGACATTATGGTTTTGGTTGATATGTGTCTTAAGGTGTTATTCTAGTATGAAATCTTGAATAGATCAATCCGAAAGAATAACTTTGAGGTGGTTTCATACCCTACAATAATCTTTTCGTTTGTTCTCTGCTATTAGTGACTTTGGAGTGACTCTTTGTTGCATGTTGTGGGATAGTTATATGATCCAATTATGTTATTATTGTTGAGAGAACTTGCACTAGTGAAAGTATGAACCCTAGGCCTTGTTTCCTAGCATTGCAATACCGTTTTTGCTCGCTTTTATCATTAGTTACCTTGTTGTTTTTATATTTTTCAGATTACAGAAACCTATGTCTATCATCCATATTGCGCTTGTATCGCCATCTCTTTGCTGAACTAGTGCACCTATACAATTAATTTACCATTGTATTGGGTGTGTTGGGGACACAAGAGACTCTCTGTTATTTGGTTGCAGGGTCGTTTGAGAGAGACCATCTTCATCCTACACCTCCCACGGATTGATAAACCTTAGGTCATCCACTTGAGGGAAATTTGCTGCTGTCCTACAAACCTCTGCACTTGGAGGCCCAACAACGTCTACAAGAAGAAAGTTGTGTAGTAGACATCAATGATTACTGTGGATACTACGTTTGCGAGTTCATCTACAACACGACTTGCAAAAAAACCCGGGGCTACTCTAAAAGACAATTTGATGTGCGTAAGCAATAATATTCACAATTTCATTTTATTACCATCATTTGTGTTAAGTTTCATTCATATATATGTATTGACCCCCTTCTTCAAATTAGATGTGGCAGATGCGGGATGAACTCCTACCACAAGATCGCATCAAAGCAATTCAAGAGGAATTGGTGGGATTCTTTCTTGACCACGTCATCAATAGAGCCACAGAATACCATCTGGGAAGTTGAGTTCATATATAATTAGGGGATTATATTGTAAGAGATCTTAATATTGTATATATGTAGCCAGTAGCGCCGGATAGATATACGAAAACTTGTTGTTCGACCAATCTCTCGGAGAAGGAGAGGTTGATATCACTTCTCTCTGTATGAATATGTTCATGACGAACTTCTGTAGTTAATGGTTTTCTTCATTTTCTTACTAGCTAGCGTCGACTAAGCATGGAGATAAGAGAGGATAGTTATATGATCCAATTATGTTATTATTGTTCAGAGAACTTGCACTAGTGAAAGTATGAACCCTAGGCCTTGTTTCCTAGCATTTCAATACCGATTTTGCTCACTTTTATCATTAGTTACCTTGTTGTTTTTATATTTTTCAGATTACAAAAACCTATATCTATCATCCATATTGTGCTTGTATCACCATCTCTTTGCCGAACTAGTGCACCTATAAAATTAATTTACCATTGTATTGGGTGTGTTGGGGACACAAGAGATTCTCTGTTATTTGGTTGCAGGGTTGTTTGGGAGAGACCATCTTCATCCTACGCCTCCCACGGATTGATAAACCTTAGGTCATCCACTTGAGGGAAATTTTGTGCTGTCCTACAAACCTCTGCACTTGGAGGCCTAACAACTTCTACAAGAAAAAGGTTGTGTAGTAGACATCAAGCTCTTTTCTGGCGCCATTGCCGGGGAGGTTAGCGCTTGAAGGTATATCTTTAGATCTTGCAATCGAATCTTTTAGTTTCTTGTTTTATCACTAGTTCAGTCTATAAAAGAAAACTAAAAAAATGGAATTAAGGATGCCTCATATGCTTCATCTTTTCAATGTCTTTCATGAAACTAAGGATTCCGATAATTGTGCTCAAGTGCTAGAAGAAGAATGCATTAGAATGTCTGGCACTAAATATTTGAATGATGAGCATGATTGCAATGTTGTTAGTACGGATTCCTTGAATATCCATGATGCTAATGATATGCAAAGCCGCAAGCTTGGCGAAGCTATGTTTGATGATGATGATATTTTTTGTCCCCCAAGTTTTGATGAGAAAATTTATTATGATGAAAGCATGCCTCCTATTTATGATGATTATATTGATGAAAGTAGATTTGGAGAGGTCATGACTTTATTTAGTGATGAATCCACTATTTCAGAAGAGGTTCCAATTGATTTTGAGAACAAAGTTTCTATCTATGATGATTATTGTGATGACATGTATGCTATAAAGAATAATGATAACCATGAAACTTGTCATCATGATTCTAGTTTTCAATTGGATTATGCCTCACATGATAGTTATTTCATTGAGTTTGCTCCCACTACTATTGATGAGAAGAAATTTGCTTATGTGGAGAGTAATAAAAATTCTATGCGTTTAGATCATGAAAAGAATGCCCTATGTAATGGTTATATTATTGAATTTATTCATGATTCTACTGAAATTTATTATGAGGGAGGAATATATTCTTGTAGGAGTTGCAATAATATCAAGTTTCCTCTCTATGTGCTTAAAGTTTTGAAGTTATGCTTGTTTTGCCTTCCTATGCTAGTTGATTATTGTTCCCATAAGTTGTTTGCTCACAAAATCCCTATGCATAGGAAGTAGATTAGACTTAAATGTGCTAGTCATATTCTTCATGATGCTCTCTTTATGTTTCAATTCTTATCCTTTATGTGAGCATCATTGAAATCATCATGCCTAACTAGGGGCGTTAAACGATAGCGCTTGTTGGGAGGCAACCCAATTTTAATTTTATTCTTTGCCTTTTGCCCCTGTTTAGTAATAAATAATTCATCTAGCCTCTGTTTAGATGTGGTTGTATGCTTTTAATTAGTGTTTGTGCCAAGTAGAACCTTTGGGAAGACTTGGGGAAAGTCTTTGCGAACCTTTAGCGCTCACGAGATTGGCTGCCATTTTTTAGTGGAGAGTGATATTTAGTTAATTCTTTTTGAAGATGATTAATATATAAAATACTCACGTCCAGAAATTTATTTTAGAATTTTTGGGGTTTCAGAATATTCTAAACCTACATATTACTACAGACTGTTCTGTTTTTTGATAGATTCTGTTTTTCGTGTGTTGTTTGCTTATTTTGATGAATCTATGGCTAGTAATGGAGTTTATGAACCATATAAAAGTTGTAATAGAGTAGGTCTAACACCAATATAAATAAAGAATGAGTTCATTATAGTACCTTGAAATGGTGGTTTGTTTTCTTTTACTAACGGAGCTCACGAGTTTTCTGTTAAGTTTTGTGTTGTGAAGTTTTCAAGTTTTGGGTAAAGATTCGATGGACTATGGAATAAGGAGTGACAAGATCCTAAGCTTGGGGATGCCCAAGGAACCCCAAGGTAATATTCAAGGACAACCAAGAGCCTAAGCTTGGGGATGCCCCGGAAGGCATCCCCTCTTTCGTCTTTGTTCATCGGTAACTTTACTTGGAGGTATATTTTTATTCACCACATGATATGTGTTTTGCTTGGAGCGTCAATGTATTTTGTTAGGATTTGCTTGATGTTATTTAGAACATTTTTTTTCATATTTTATTTCAATAAAAGTGGCATTGATGGCCTTTACTATGCCTATTTTACAAGTCTACATGCTGCTCTTTGAAAACAAAAAGTTTACCACTGTTGCAAAAATTCCCTAGAAAAGTCAGAATGTGATAAAATGTTGAAAGCTTTTGCATAATAAGCTCTGTCGGTGTCAAAACCGGCGGATCTCGGGTAGGGGGTCCCGAACTATGCGTCTAAGGCGGATGGTAATAGGAGGCAGGGGACATGATGTTTTACCCAGGTTCGGGCCCTCTTGATGGAGGTCAAACCCTATGTCCTGCTTGATTTATTCTTGATGATATGTGTATTACAAGAGTTGATCTACCACGAGATCAGAGAGGCTAAACCCTAGAAGCTAGCCTATGGTATGATTGTATGTTGTCCTACGGACTAAACCCTCCGGTTTATATAGACACCGGAGAGGGTTAGGGTTACACAAGGTTGGTTACAAAGGAGGAAGTATCCATATCCGTATTGCCTAGCTTGCCTTCCACGCCAAGTAGAGTCCCATCCGGACACGAGACGAAGTCTTCAATTTAGTATCTTCATAGTCCAATAGTCCGACCGAAGGATAAAGTCTGGCTGTCCGGAGACCCCCTAATCCCGGACTCCCTCAGTAGCCCCTGAACCAGGCTTCAATGATGATGAGTCCGGCGCGCAGTATTGTCTTCGGCATTGCAAGGCAAGTTCCTCCTCCGAATACATCACGAAAGAATTTGAATACAAGGATAGTGTCTGACCCTACAAAATAATTTCCACATACCACCGTAGAGAGAATAATATTTCCACAAATCTAATCTGCCGACACGTTTTGGCAACATAACATTATGCCATAACCCGGTGATTATTCGAACTGTTTCCTTTGACTAGCCCCGCTCATAACGCGAGGCAGTTTCTTGATACGTCTTGTCAAAGCAGAGATCGTGTTCCCCTTATTATGGGATTTTCATTAATACGGGCGTGGGTAACCCAACCACGCCATCGATTACGGCGCTTGGGGGGTAAGCGAGTTTTACTAGGCTAGTGGGGGCCCATAGTTTTGGCTGCCCTTATAAAGGGATAAGGTTTAACCTTTCTCTACCCATGCCTTCTTCCTCCTTGCCCATCCATTCTTACGCACTCGAGCCCCAACGCCCAAGTCCACATCTTTCTCCTCAACCTCCTCCAAACATGTCCGGAGCGGGAGGCAAGTGGATGGCTTCCCCCGTTACAGAGGAACACATCAAAAAGCTGCGTGGAGCCAGATACTTAGACGCGAATATCGCGCATCGGCTGCCCGCTGCGGGGCAGATCGTCCCTACCCCAGAACCCCATGAGAGGGTAGTTTTCCTCCACAACTTCCTCCGCGGACTAGGGTTTGCCCTTCATCCATTCATCCTCGGTCTCATGTTCTACTACGGGCTGGACTTCCATGATCTGTCCCCGAACTTCATCCTCAACATTTCGGCATTCATCGTTGTCTATGAGGCTTTCGTCCGCATCCGCCCCCACTTCGGCCTATGGCTAAAGACCTTCAATATCAAGCCAAAGGTGGTGGGCGACCAATAAGTAGAATGCGGCGGAGCCATGGTGGGCAAGATGCCCAACGTTATATGGCTTGAAGGCTCCTTCGTGGAGACCATAAAGGGGTGGCAATCGGCGTGGTTCTACATCACCGAGCCGCGGGACACCAAATGGGTGGCTGCCCCCAGCTTTCGATCTGGATTCCCTACACGGCTCACTTCCTGGAAAGAGAAGGGCTTGTCGTGGGGTTCATCGGTGGAGCTGGACGGACTCCAGAAATGTATCCTGGACATGACAAGCAAGAAGCTCAAGCTTGTCAACATAGTCCAGGTCATGCTCATCCGCCGGATCCTCCCGTGCCAACAATGGGACTTCAACTTGTGGGAGTTTGACCCGGCCCAGCACCAGACTCTGAGCGAGCTCTTCGACACGATGCACAAGGACGTCTGGAAGGTGCTGTTCAAGGGCGCTGAGGTCCCTCCCTCTCTCACCGAGGACCGCGGGCTAAGCGCGAAGCGCCGAGTGCATTCGGTGAGTTCTATACATCCGGTAGGATATTTATTTCCCCTAGCTTAACCATGTGCGGGGTCTGATCTCCATGCTTTTGACAGGACTGGGCAGAGACGTCGGGGTAGATTAACTGTCCGACCCCTCTGCCCGAAGACACTGCGGACGCTCTCCTGACAGAGATGCTGACTCTGGCTCCTTACAAGGTGCCGGATAAGACCAAGAAGGCCAAGGGAACCCGAAAGAGCTCCCGGCGCCAGGTGTTATCGGACTCATTGTCCGATAACTCCGTGACGCACTCCTCACCCGAAGACGAGGAGGAAGATGAAGATGTTCCCCCTCCAATCGGGGGAGACAAGAAAAGGAAGGCCGCCCCTACTGGGGGACCGAAGGGTCCAAGAAGGGAAGGACTCTCCTTCCGGACTACTCCACCACCGCCGCCGAAGGCGAAGACGAGTGGCTGCTCAGGGCCAAGCCCCTGGCGAAGTCATAAGTATTCGGATACCAGAGTAACTCATGGCATTCCTTTGTCGCACTGCTTCTCCTAACACCGAATTATGATTGTGCAGACTGCTCCAAACCGGCATCGACGTATCCTCATCGGACGGCTCCCTGGGCTCGTCAGATATGGATAGCGATCCACTTCTGACCGCCACCTCCCCTTGCCCTACGGACAACGCCGAGGTGTTGTCTCAAGAGGCACTAGGTCGAGGGGAGACAGTCCCGGAGGCGCCTTAAAGCGACCTTCCGGACTCCGGGAGCAGGGGGAGCAAAGCCCCCGAGGGCTCCGAGTTCGGCCCTCATCCGAACACCGCGCCGGAACCTCCAGTGGTTCCGGACTCGGGCAGGCGGCCTCCTTCCAAGAGGGGCAAGATGCCTGTGCCGGTGACCTCTACCCATCCAGAGGCACCGGACAATCTGCTGGGAGCGCTTCGCAGCGCTTCCATTGACGAAGAGCACCGCACTATTATGAGTGCGGTGGTCCAGAAGGTTCAGTCCGCCAAGAGCAGACTGACTAAAGCCTGTGCCAGCCTTCTAACAGGCTTTGAGGTAAGTTTTTGAAATATAGGAGAAATATTACCGGATAGACAGTAGCCCCTGATGCTCTGTTCGGTGTTCACAAAGAAAAGCTGAACAGAGGATCAAACAATATCGCAGGAGTCTAATATAAGTATGTCTATATGCGTATGCAGGCTTCGCTGCTGGCCTCTACCGCACTGACTACGGAGGTCACCGCACTGAAGCAGGACCTTAAAGGGTCCAAGGAAGAGCTCGGCCTTGCCAAGAGGCAGCTCGAGGAGAACAAAGGTAAGTAGTACCTAGTCTATGGATCTATATAAAAGGAAAGCGATTGCAAAATGACAGGATTATCGTAAATTTGCCAGGGGCCACGACCGAGGTGGCGACCCTGAAGCAAGCGCTGTCCGAGGCCGAAAACAAAGCGGCCAAGGAGCGCACCGAGCGGGAGAGGCATGAGGCACGGGTGGGCGAGGTGCAGCAAGAGCTCCACGCTCTCGTGACGAAGCACGAGGCGCTAGAGCTTAACTTGAAGACGCGAGAGTCCGAGCTTGCCGCGGCCCTTGAGGGTGCAAAGAGTGCCATGGCCGAAGCCCAAAAGGCCCTCCAGGAGATTGATGTGATGAAGAAGATAGCGGCGGGTAAGGCATTCTATATGCAAAGTAAGCATGTGAAAGTAAATTACTTGTTACTTACCCGAATCCGGAGCTCTCCAGGAGCATTCACAGATTTGCCCCGCAGCGTGTCGGATGCCGCAAAATTTTACTGGGCCGAGGAGGGAAGCTCGACGGAGAAGTTGTTCTGGGCCCAGTATACTGGGACCGAACACCTAGTTACTATGAGCGACCAGCTAAAGCAGCTGGTCGAGCTACACAAGGCGGCCGAACAGGCCATGAAGGGCTTGATAGTCCGGATGTGGCCTGGCGATGCCCTTCCCAACAGCTACTTCGGCTTGGTGAGGCGTCTTGTGGATGCCTGCCCACGGCTGGAAGTTATCAAGCGGTCCGTTTGCATCGAAGGTGCACGCCGGGCTTTCGCCCGTGTGAAGGTACAATGGGCCAAGCTGGACGCCGTGAAGCTGATCAAGGAAGGGCCCCCGGAGGGCAAGGAGCATCGCCACCCCGAGATGTACTATGAGGGTGTCCTGAAGGGTGCCCGTCTCGTAGCGGACGAGTGTACAAAAGATATAATATTTGAGTGAACTCGCTCGTGTAATCCTGTATTCATGAAAACTTGTTCATATGCGCTATGCAATGCTTGTTTGAATTTAAAATATTACCTTCTGTTTGGCTGTTTATCAGATCTGAGAGATGCTAGTCGTCGGCTTCTGCCCCCATGCCACGAGTGCTGGGGTGTTCGGGATAAACCTGAGCACTCTTGTTCCCATTTTTGGGTCCTTCGAGGGAGGTGCTCAGCACAACGAACAAGGCAATCAGACTATAATGCGTTATCATTCTCACTTAGCCATAGAATTCTATAATTTTAAATTTTGGCGAAGCCCCTAGTATTCAGAAGGCCGAATCTGGGGCGCGATACACGCCTTAAGCCGGACAGGGCCGACTCCTCGCTCTAAGCGGCATAAGTCTTTAAGTACTCGAAAACCTCTCGAACAGCGACCAGTCTCTCGCCTTATCATGACAGTCAGTTTTAGCTTTCTCTACCGAGGTGCTTAGCCCAGCAGAACCGGGGCACAATCGCAGTAGTTCTCCCAGTGCTACCTTAGCCGATATAGCGGAATGTAAGGTACCAAAACATGGGAGCCGGGCAAACCCAACTATTCACCCAAGACATGATTCGGAGCTGATGCATATAATGCTATAAGTTCGGGGTGCCGCACTGTCGAAAGTGTTCGGACTTCTCACGCCGTATTGTGGGGTATGCTTAAGCCCCTAGCGTATTGGCCGTACCAGAGTGTACGGGTGCTGGATGTCACGAATGAATATATATATATATATATATATATATATATATATATAGGGAAGAATGCAATAAAAGCCTTAATGCAATGCATTGTTTATTAAAAAAACATGCGTTAGAGCAGAATGATACAGGTAGTGCGATAAGGAAAAAGTAGGACTATGTCCCCTCCAAGGGCAAGCTGAGGAATAATATTAAAGCAAGTATTTCACTCGTTATCATAATCCACCTGGGAGTTCCGTGGTGTGATGTAGCTTTCTGCCTCCTTGGTTGCTCCATCATGTGTTCGACAATCATGCTGCCGGACAGGGTTTCTAGAGATTAATGTCCTGAAAGAGAGAAAAATAACAAAGCGGGAAGCCCCTAGTGCGGTTTAAGCCGCGTCTTGGGGCGTGTCGTAGTCATGCCCCTTCCCCGCTTGTGCCCATGGTATTTTTAATGCGTAATTATGTACGCGTGGCATGGGTTTCGCTGTTTGGCTGGGACCAGGGTGGGGGCCGCATCCCTATGCGAGCTCGGAATGTGCCAGGCAGTCCAGTTGTCGATTACTCCGGGCGCGCTTGAAGTTGTCCGGGTCCTTAATCGCCGAACTAGTGGGTTGCCTTAAGAGGCTGCTTTGTGCTTCTACTGCGAGGGCGGCAGTGTGCTCCTCCGTTCGGAGAGAGCGCTCTATGTTTCCATGAACTGTAATGACCCCCCGAGGTCCTGGCATCTTGAGCTTGAGGTATGCATAATGCGGTACCGCATTGAATCTCGCAAATGCGGTTCGCCCAAGCAGTGCATGATAGCCACTACGGAACGGGACTATATCGAAGATTAACTCTTCGCTTCGGAAGTTATCCCGGGATCCGAAGACCACTTCCAGTGTGACTGAGCCTGTGCAATGGGCCTCTACACCTGGCATGACACCTTTCAAGGTCGTTTTTGTGGGTTTGATCCTTGAGGGGTCTATACCCATTTTCCGCACTGTGTCCTGGTAAAGCAGGTTCAGGCTGTTGCCGCCATCCATAAGGACTCGAGTGAGGTGAAATCCGTCAATGATTGGGTCTAGGACCAGTGCGGCGAATCCGCCATGATGGATACTAGTGGGGTGGTCCCTGCGATCGAAGGTGATCGGACAGGAGGACCATGGGTTGAACTTTGGGGCGACTGGCTCGAACGCATATACGTCCCTGAGCGCACGCTTCAGCTCCCTCTTGGGGATGTGGGTTGCGTATATCATGTTCACCGTCCGCACTTGTGGGGGGAACCTCTTCTATCCTCCGGTGTTCGGCTGCCAGGGCTCTTCCTCGTCATCGCTATGTGGCCCCTTATCTTTGTTTTCGGCATTTAACTTGCCGGCCTGCTTGAATACCCAACAATCCCTATTGGTGCGGTTGGCTGGCTTGTTGGGGGTGCCGTGTATTTGACACGAGCGATCGAGTATGCGGTCCAAACTGGACGGGCCCGGAGTGCTTCTTTTAAATGGCTTTTTCCGCTGACCGGGTTTAGAGCCTTTGATTCCGGCATTGACTGCCGTATCCTCGATATTGTCGCTGTTAATGCGACGCTTATGTTTGTTGCGACATGACCTGCCATTACCGTCCTTGGTATCCGAAGTACCATGGTTCTTTGATATGTTATTACTGCGAGCCAGCCAGCTGTCTTCTCCCGCAGAAAAGCGGGTCATGAGTGTCGTGAGGGCTTCCATAGATTTCGGCTTTTCCTGACCAAGGTGCCGGGCTAGCCACTCATCGCGGATGTTGTGTTTAAAAGCTGCTAGGGCCTCTGCATCCGGACAGTGGATGATTTGATTTTTCTTTGTTAGGAACCGTGTCCAGAATTGCCTGGCCGAGTCCTATGGCTGCTAAATTATATGGCTCAGGTCATCGGCGTCTGGTGGTCGCACATAAGTGCCCTGAAAGTTGTCTAGGAATGCGGCTTCCGGATCTTCCCAACAGCCAATGGACTATGCTGGCAAGCTGTTGAGCCAATGCCGAGCTGGTCCTTTAAGTTTGAGTGGGAGGTATTTGATTGCCTGTAGGTCATCACCGCGGGCCATGTGGATGTGCAGGAGGAAATCCTCGATCCATACCGCAGGATCTGTTGTGCCGTCGTATGATTCTATGTTTACGGGTTTGAAACCCTCTGGGATTTGATGATCCATTACTTCATCTGTGAAGCATAAGGTGTGTGCGGCACCTCTGTACTGGGCTATATCGCGACGCAGCTCCAATGAGTCTGGCCCGCTGTGTTCGGCCCGACCGGATTTACATTTACTGTATCCGGCGTGACGTTTATCGTCTCGTATAGTTGCGCTCCCTCGTGATCCGTAGATCGATCTTGCATGTTTTTCTTTGTCCTCCAATACGTCTCGCAGGTCTGGCGTGTTTCCCCATGACTTTTTATTTGAATGGCGTCGGGGTGCAGGCTGAGCTTTTGGCTAGAATGCCTCTCTATCGCGGCCACGAGGTGGCCGATCAGCCGCGTCATACGCTTCTTCCTCCAGTCGCGGTAGCAACCTACATTTTGGGTAACTCTTGGAGGGGCGTTCGAGTTTATATTCCTCGGCCGCGAGGACTTCAGTCCATCTGTCAGCTAGCAGATCTTGATCAGCTTGAAGCTGCTGCTGCTTTTTCTTCAGGCTATTTGCCATGGCTATAAGCCGGAGCGCTCTTGTTCGACGGGATCCTCTGGCATGACAAATTCGTCATCGTCGAGGCTTGCCTCGTCTTCGGAGGGGGCATGTAATTATCATCCTCCGCGTCTCCATCTGCCGCTCTCTCTGGAGGGCTGGCCTCTCCATCCTCCTGTCCTAGATCGTGCTGGAGGGGATTGTTGCCATCTTTGCCACTATCCGGAGTGTTATTATCTCCTGTGCCGGTATCACCACTTTTGCTTTGGCGGGACTTAGAGTGGCGTCGCTGACGTCGGCGCTTGGGTTGCTTCTTGGAGGGGTCATGCTCCTCTGTCTCGTCGCCATTGCCTTCTTTGGGTGTGTCGACCATGTATATATCGTATGATGAGGTGGCTGTCCAGTGCCCTGTGGGCAGTGGTTCCTCTTTGTCTCCCGCATCGTCGTCGTCCATACCGTCGATGTCTTCAGAGTCGAAGTCGAGCATGTCAGTTAAGTCGTCGACAGTGGCTACTAAGTGGGTGGTGGGTGGGCAGTGAATTTCTTCATCATCCGCATCCCAATCCTGCCGGACATAGTTCGGCCAGGATCCTCCTGACAAGGAGAGAGACCTTAATGAGTTCAATATGTCGCCAAAGGGCGAGTGCTGAAAAACATCCACGGAGGTAAACTCCATGATCGGCGCCCAATCGAATTCGCTAGGAACGGGTGCAGGCGGTTCGGAGTCCGTGGCCGGAGAAGGATCCGGCAGTCTGACAACACGGCTCTCGTGCAGGGTAAGGTCGATGTTCGGCTCGATTGCCGCTGAGGGTAAGGCCTCCGTGGCGGGATCCATCCACCCGTCCATAGATGGCGCAACTGGCTCTGAATTGAGGGTCGGAGCGGCTGCCGGTGCGATCTCCTGAACACTGTCTGATGGTAGAGCTAAATCGTACTCATCGTGACCGCGTGACGCACAAGGCAGAGGCTCGAATCTGTCGAAGATCAAGTCTCCGTGGATATCGGCCGTGTAGTTTAAGCTTCCAAACCTGACATGGTGGCCAGGGGCATAACTTCCGATCTGCTCCAGATGGCCAAGCGAGTTGGCCCGCAGTGCGAAGCCGCCGAACACAAAGATCTGTCCCGGGAGAAAAGTCTCACCCTGGACTGCATCGTTATCGATGATCGTAGGAGCCATCAAGCCTAACGGTGACGACACAAAGGAACTCTCAATGAAAGCACCAATGTCAGTGTCAAAACAGGCGTATCTCGGGTAGGGGGTCCCGAACTGTACGTCTAAGGCGGATGGTAACAGGAGGCAGGGGACACGATGTTTTACCCAGGTTCGGGCCCTCTTGATGGAGGTAAAACCCTACGTCCTGCTTGATTTATTCTTGATGATAGATTGATGTTGCTATGACTTTGCTATGCTTAATTCTTGTCACTAGGGCCCGAGTGCCATGATTTCATATCTGAACCTATTATGTTTTCATGAATATATGTGAGTTCTTGATCCTATCTCGCAAGTCTATAGTCACCTACTATGTGTTATGATCCAGCAACCCCAAAGTGACAATAATCGGGACCACTCCCGGTGATGACCATAGTTTGAGGAGTTCATGTATTCACTATGTGCTAATGCTTTGTTCTGGTTCTCTATTAAAAGGAGGCCTTAATATCCCTTAGTTTCCAATAGGACCCCTCTGCCATGGGAGGGTAGGACAAAAGATGTCATGCAAGTTCTTTTCCATAAGCATGTATGACTATATACGGAATACATGCCTACATTACATTGATGAATTGGAGCTAGTTCTGTGTCACCCTATGTTATGACTGTTACAGGATGAACCGCATCCGGCATAATTATCCATCACTGATCCGGTGCCTACAAGTTTTCCATATACTGGTTCTCGCTTATTTACTTTCCGCTGCTACTGTTACAATCACTACAAAATACCAAAAACATTACTTTTGCTGTCTTTACTTTTGTTGCTGCTACCCCTGTTCAAGAATTCATCCGATTAACCAGTTAACTTGCCGATTAATCCTTACTCATAGGGTCACCGAGTAGCCGATAAACCGAAATATCTTCCGATTAATTGATTAAATGGATGACTAACTTGCCAATTAGCTGATTAATCCCCTACTCGCTAGCCAACCGAGTAACTACCAGTTAACGATTTCCTCAACAATGGCTGCTACCACCACTATCATATTACTTTGCTACTAAACACTTTGCTGCAGATACTAAGTTTCCAGGTGTGGTTGAATTGACAACTCAGCTGCTAATACTTGAGAATATTCTTTGGCTCCCCTTGTGTCGAATCAATAAATTTGGGTTGAATACTCTACCCTCGAAAGCTGTTGCGATCCCCTATACTTGTGGGTTATCAAGACTAATTTCTGGCGCCGTTGCCGGTGAGAATAGCTCTATTCTTTGAGTCACTTGGGATTTATATCTGCTGGACACTATGAAGAACTTGAGAGATCCAAAAACCAAGATCTATCCCTCAACTACGAGGGGAGGTAAGGAACTGCCATCTAGCTCTGCACTTGATTCACCTTCTGTTATGAGTAAGTTAGCGACACCTACACCTGCTTCTTCTATTCGTTCTGATATGTCGCATGTTATTGATGATGCCACTTCTGCTATGCATGATACTTATGATGGAACTGCTTCTATGCCTGATACTACTGTGCCCCTTAGTGAATTTCTTGATGAACAAATTGCTAGGGCTAGAGAAAAAGAAATTATTGAATCTGAATACGATGATGATAGTGATGATGAAAATATGCATATTATTCCTGAGGGTTATCTTTTTGATATGGAATCTTCTGCCGCTATTTTAGCTTGCAGAGATAGATATGAGCTTAAGAGGTTATTAATTAAATGGAACAAAGAATCACTTAGAGATAAAATGAGACTTGACCCCGCTTTTGCTACTTCACCTATTTGTGTTCCTGATAAGGATTATGAATTCTCTGTTGATCCTGATATAATTACTTTGGTTGAATCTGATCCGTTTTATGGCTATGAATATGAAACTGTTGTGGCACATCTTACTAAGTTAAATGATATAGCTGCCCTGTTCACTAATGATGAGAGATCGCGTTACTTCTATATACTCAAAATATTTCCGTTCTCATTAAAGGGTGATGCTAAGATATGGTTTAATTCTCTTGATCCTGGTTGTGTGAGTAGTCCCCAGGATATGATTTATTACTTCTGTGCTAAATATTTCCTTGCTCATAAGAAACAAGCTGCTTTGAGGGAAATATATAACTTTGTGCAAATTAAAGAAGAGAGTCTCCCACAAGCTTGGGGGAGGCTTCTCAAGTTACTTAATGCTTTACCTGATCATCCTCTTAAGAAGCCTGAAATACTTGATATCTTTTATAATGGACTAACCGATGCTTCCAGAGATTACCTGGATAGTTGTGCTGGTTCTCTTTTCAGGGAAAGAACGCCAGATGAAGCTGAAATTCTATTGAATAATATGTTGACAAATGAAAATAATTGGGCAGCTCCTGAGCCAACTTCTGCTCCAATTACTGTGCCTATTCCTAAACCAACTCCGAAGAATAGAGGTGTTCTATTTCTCAGTCCCGAAGATATGCAAGAGGCAAAGAAATCTATGAAAGAAAAAGGTATTAAAGATGAAGACGTTAAGAATTTACCTCCTATTGAACAAATACATGGTCTTAATATACCGCCTGTTGAAGAAACATATGATCTTAATTATTTATTTACTGAAGAATCTCCTGATCCCGGTATACCGACACAGGTAGTAAAGGTAAATTCTCTCTATAGATTTGATGAAGGTGATATCCCTCACTCTAAGCTTGCTAGGCAATGCTTTGATGAGTTTGATAATTTTATTGTCAAACAAGAAAATTTCAATGCTTATTTTGGTAGACAATTGAAATATGATTCCGATATGCTTAAATACTTGGGTGATTATATGGCTAATATTAAAGGTGAACTTAAACTTGTTAGCAAACTTGCTTCTATGGTTACCACTCAAGTAGAACAAGTACTTAAGGCTAAAAAAGAAGTGCTTGATGAAATGAATAGTAAGAAAAATGATTATGCTGTTAGAGTGGCTACTAGAATTGGTAGAATAACTCAGGAACCTTTGTATCCTGAAGGCTACCCTAAGAGAATCGAGCAAGATTCTCAAAGAAATAATATTGATGTTCCTAGTTCTTCTAAAAAGAAGAAGAAGAAAAATGATAGAACTGCGCAAACCTCTAGTGAACCTATTGCTGAACCACTTGATAATCCAAATGATATTTCTATGTCTGATACTGAAACACAATCTGGTAATGAACATGAACCTAGTAAAAATATTAATGATGATGTTCATGATGATGCTCAACCTAGTAATGATAATGATGTAGAAATTGAACCTGCTGTTGATCTTGATAACCCACAATCAAAGAATCAACGTTATGATAAAAGAGACTTTGTTGCTAGGAAACATGGTAAGGAAAGGGAACCTTGGGTTCAGAAACCTTTGCCTTTTCCTCCGAAACCATCCAAGAAAAAGGATGATGAGGATTTTGAGCGCTTTGCTGAAATGATTAGGCCTATCTTTTTGTGTATGATATTAACTGATGTGCTCAAAACAAATCCTTATGCTAAATATATGAAGGATATCATTACTAATAAAAGAAAGATACTGGAAGCTGAAATTTCCACCATGCTTGCTAATTATACTTTTAAGGGTGGAATACCAAAGAAACTTGGAGATCCCGGAGTACCTACTATACCTTGCTCCATTAAAAGAAATTATATTAAAACTACTTTATGTGATCTTGGAGCCTTTGTTAGTGTTATGCCTCTCTCTTTATATCGTAGACTTGACGTGAATAAGCTGACACTTACTGAAATATCTTTGCAAATGGCTGATAAATCAACTGCTATACCTGTCGGTATCTGTGAGGATGTGCCTGTTGTGGTTGCAAACGCTACTATTTTAATGGACTTTGTTATTCTTGATATTCCCGAGGATGATAGTATGTCTATTATTCTTGGAAGACCTTTTCTTAATACTTCAGGGGCTGTTATTGATTGCAACAAAGGCAATGTCACTTTTCATGTTAATGGTAATGAGCTACGGTACACTTTCCGAGGAAACAACCTCAAGTTCATAGTATCAACTCCATTGGAAAAATTCCATCGATTATAATTGGAGGTTTTGAATTTCCTCTTCCTACTGTCAAAAAGAAATATGATATACTTATTATAGGGTATGTGCATATCCCCGTTGAGGTAAATTAGTGTTATTTGAAATTTCTCCGGTTTCATGATTATCGGAATGAGTTTGTTAACAAGACTTGATCAACCTTGTTAGTGGATTCTTTTTTATGAGCATGAGATGGATGAAACTAGAAGCACAAACTTCTGTATCCCACTTTTACTTTCTGTTATTTATATTAAATAAAGTAGAAATAGTATTTTTCTGTCTATTTCCTGACTTATCCGTGCAATATAAAAATATCCTGAAAATAAAAGTCCTCAGAATGACATGCCAATTTAATATGATTTTTTCGGGAATATTTGAGGATTTACTGTGCAAAAATTACCGCGGGAGGAGCTGCCACCTGGCCACAAGGGTGGTGGGCGCCCCCCATAGGGCGCGCCCCCTGCCTCGTGGGCCCATGGTGGCCCTGCTCCACTTAGCCCAGCACCCATCTTCTTCCTCTATCTCACGCAAACCTGAAAAACCAACTCAAGAACGAGTTCCAGCCACTTTTGCTATGATTTTCGATCTCCTTGCTCAAAGCACCTCTCGCAAAACTACTTGGGGAGATTGTTCCTTGGTATGTGACTCCTCCATTGGTCCAATTAATTTTTGTTCTAGTGCTTTATTATTTGCAAATTTGTGCTGCATAGGTGACCATGTTCTTGAGCTTGCATGTCAAATTCATATGGTTCTAGGTAGTTCTAATGCTTGATATAGGCTCTAGGCACTTGTAGGAGTAGTTGCTATCAGTTTTACTAAAGTTGGTTTACTTTTATTTTGAAGTTACTAAAAATTTCAGAATTTTTCAGAGAAAAACAATATGTTTAGGAAGATGTTCCAAGGTGGTTCCTCTAAGAAGCAAGGACCCAGGATTGCTATGCGCGATGCTGACAAGGATCCACCAAGAGACGCTCCAGTACGGCCTTGCGAATGGCCGTCAGAAAATTTTATGGACCATGCGGGAATTAAATAAGAATTCAAAGCATATTTGCACAATGCCGGTCTTGAAGATTTTGAGGCTAACAAATGCCCCCAGTATCATGATCTCACAAGTTCATTTGTGAGGAGGTTTGAGTATTCATCTTCATGTAATTCTCCTTCAGTCATGTTTGATCTTTATGACAAATCTTATACCATGGACCTAGAGGATTTCACTTCTGCTTGCGAACTACCATCATGGGGTGGTGTTAGGGATCCCCCTAAATCTGAATTTAGAAACTTTCTTGCTAGTATAACTGTGGGGGAATCTAGAGATATAATGCAGGCTACCATAGGGAGCATTCACTTTCCTGCTATACATTATTTTGCTCTCTTCATTGGTAGATGCATAAATGCTAAAGATGAAGCATGTCACATGTGTGTCCCTGATCTTAGCATCCTTAGGAGTGTTGTGTTAGGAGACCAATCTTATCATATGGGAGCCATTGTAGCTCGTAGGTTGCATCACAATAGACATAATGAAGATTTCTTTGGAGGAATTTATGCAACCCGCTTAGCTCATTTTCTTGAGATAGACATTCGTGAGGGTGATATGGAGTTGCCTCCTGCATATTTAGATTATAACTCTATGGCTTCGCACCAGTTTGTCGAGAGGCCTGAATCACCTCTCTTATATCGGTTAATTTTTGATAAACGACGTGTTTTCCGTATTACTCTCCCTCCTCTTGCCTTCTCTGATCCACAGACAAAAGGAAGATATGTTATTATTAGAGAGGAGGCAGAAGAGTACGAGAGGAGAGCGGAGGCAGCTCAACTCCATGCTGCAGCTTAGCAGGCGATAACCGCTGCACATCAGTATGATCTCAACTATCCTTCCTCATCACAGTACGACCCCAACAACTATTATTATGGATATCCGCCAGGCCAGCCGTGGCCATAGACCAACTTAGGCCAAAAGCCTAAGCTTGGGGGAGTACGTCTTTCTCACCGACATTACATTTATGTTCACACACACTCATTACTAGATGTCGGTGCTCATACTTTTTCACTGTAATATCCATGCTAGTTTATTTTCTTTTTCCTGCTTTCTTCTTGTGTGTTTGTTAAACCTTAAGAAAAACCAAAAAAATTACTAGTAGTTTATTTTCTGCTATAGTAGTAATAATTAAAAAGAAAACCCAAAAATATTTCCCGTTCTTCTTTTGCTTGTTGGGAGCTTTCCCGTGTAAATAGTTTTATTTCTTTTCTTTCTTTTGGGGGTCGATAGGAGAAGACCATAATTAAATTGTTGAAGTGGCTCTTATATGCATAATTGTGGATTTAACCAAGAGCCCATATTGCCTTGTCTTCTCCTATTTATTGAATGCTCGCAGATTCCAGCTTAGTCCAATGCACGTGCACTCTTATTATTATTCACACCGTTCGGTCGTGCAAGTGAAAGGCAATTATGATGATATATGATGGACTGACTGAGATGAGAAAAGCTGGTATGAACTCGACCTCTTTTGTTTTTGTAAATATGATGAGTCCCTCATTCTTGATTCAGCTTATTATGAATAAACATGTTTGCAATGACAATTAGAGATCATAGTTGCTTGTGCCATGCTTGATTAGCTATGACTTATAATGGTTTACCTTGTGTGCCAACATGCTATTGAGATGATTATGATGTGGTATGATGGGGTGGTATCCTCCTTTGAATGATTTAAGTGACTTGACTTGGCACATGTTCACGCATGTAGTTGAAACAAAATCAACATAGCCTTCACGATATTTATGTTCATGGTGGATTATATCCTACTCATGCTTGCATCCAATATTTATTAATTTTAATGCATGTACATGGCTGTTGTCGCTCCCTAGTTGGTCGCTTCCCAGTCTCTTGCTAGCCTTCACTTTTACTAAGCGGGAATACTGCTTGTGCATCCAATCCCTTAAACCCCAAAGTTATTCCAGATGAGTCCACCATACCTTCCTATATGCGGTATCTACCTGCCGTTCCAAGTAAATTTGTATGTGCCAAACTCTAAACCTTCAAATAAACATTCTGTTTTGTATGCTCGAATAGCTCATGTATCAACAAAGGCTGTCCTTATCTTTCGTGTTAGGCGGGTTATTCTCAAGAGGAGTGGACTCCACTCCTCACTCACAAGAAAATGGCTGGTCACCGGGATGCCCAGTCCCATGCTTTATGGAAACTAAATCAAAATTAATTGCAAACAAAACTCCCCCTGGGACCTGATGTATGTTGGAGGCACTCGTTGTTTCGAGCAAGCCATGGATTGATGCTTGTTGGTGGAGGGGGGGTATAAACTTTACCATTCTATTTGGGAACCGCCTATAATGTGTTTAACATGGAAGGTATCGCCATCTCTTAGTTGTTACGTTGACAATGAAAGTATATCGCTCAAAATACAATTTATCTCTATTGCAAAACCGAGCTCTGGCACCTCTACAAATTCCTGCTTCCCTCTGCGAAGGGCCTATCCATTTACTTTTATGTTGAGTCATCACCCTCTTATCAAAAAGCACTAGCTGGAGAGCACAGTCGTCATTTGAATTCATCACTGTTAATTTATATTGGGTGTGACTATGATTGGATCTCTTTTACCATGAATTACAATGTCTAGTCAGTCCTTGATCTTTAAAGGTGCTCTGCATTTATGTTTTGCGGTCTCAGAAAGGGCTAGCGAGATACCATCTTGTTATATAATATTATGATTGTTTTGAGAAAGTATTGTCATCTGAGATTTATTATTATGACTTGCTAGTTGATAATGCTATTGGTATGAGTAATTGTGAGACCTGAGAATTATTGCAAATATGATTAGTTATGATCTATGCTGAAAACTTGAATGCTGGCTTGACATAGTTAAAAAAACAAGAGCAAACAGAGTTTGTAAAAGTTTTTCTTTCTTTCTTTCGTTTGTCAACTGAATTGCTCGAGGACAAGCAAGGGTTTAAGCTTGGGGGAGTTGATACGTCTCCGTCGTATCTACTTTTCCAAACACTTTTGCCCTTATTTTGGACTCTAACTTGTATGATTTGAATGGAACTAACCCGGACTGACGCTGTTTTCAGCAGAATTACCATGATGTTGTTTTATGTGCAGAAAACAAATATTCTCGGAATGACCTGAAACTCCATGGAACATCTTAGAAAAAACAATAAAAAATCCTCGCCAAAGATGAAGAACAGGGGGCCCACACCCTTCTCACAAGGGTGGGGGGCGCGCCCCCCCTAGGGCGCCCCCTACCTCGTGGGCCCCCTGTTGCGTCTCCGACTCCAACTCCACCTCCATATATTGAGTTTTGATGAGAAAAAAATCGAAGAGAAGAAATCATCATGTTTTACGATATGGAGCCGCCGCCAAGCCCTAAAACCTCTTGGGAGGGCTGATCTAGAGTCCGTTCGGGGCTCCGGAGAGGGGGATTCGTCGCCGTCGTCATCATCAACCATCCTCCATCACCAATTTCATGATGCTCACTGCCGTGTGTGAGTAATTCCATCGTAGGCTTGCTGGACGGTGATGGGTTGGATGAGATTTATCATGTAATCGAGTTAGTTTTGTTAGGGTGTGATCCCTAGTATCCATTATGTTCTGAGATTGATGTTGCTATGACTTTGCTATGCTTAATGCTTGTCACTAGGGCCCGAGTGCCATGATTTCAGATTTGAACCTATTATGTTTTCATGAATATATGTGAGTTCTTGATCCTATCTTGCAAGTCTATAGTCACCTACTATGTGTTATGATCCGGCAACCCCGAAGTGACAATAATCGGGACCACTCCCGGTGATGACCATAGTTTCAGGAGTTCATGTATTCACTATGTGTTAATGCTTTGTTCCGGTTCTCTATTAAAAGGAGGCCTTAATATCCCTTAGTTTCCAATAGGACCCCGCTACCACGGGAGGGTAGGACAAAAGATGTCATGCAGGTTCTTTTGCATAGGCACGTATGACTATATACGGAATACATGCCTACATTACATTGATGAATTGGAGCTAGTTCTGTGCCACCCTATGTTATGACTGTTACATGATGAACCGCATTCAGCATAATTATCCATCACTGATCCGGTGCCTACGAGTTTTCCATATACTGGTTCTCGCTTATTTACTTTCCGCTGCTACTGTTACAATCACTACAAAATACCAAAAACATTACTTTTGATGTCTTTACTTTTGTTGCTGCTACCACCACTATCATATTACTTTGCTACTACACACTTTGCTGCAGATACTAAGTTTCCAGGTGTGGTTGAATTGACAACTCAGCTGCTAATACTTGAGAATATTCTTTGGCTCCCCTTGTGTCGAATCAATAAATTTGGGTTGAATACTCTACCCTCGAAAGCTATTGCGATCCCCTATACTTGTGGGTTATCACCCCACGTCTCATTATCTTCTCACACCCACACATACCAACACAAACACCACACACACAGAAAATTTCTCCTGGTGCCTCTATTCCCTCCCCCCTTGCATATACACAGTCAAGGGAATGGAATCCCTTGTCGTGACGTCATATTCGTCTCTCTCTCTCTAGACCACTCTCATTTCTCGTGCTATCTCTCCCACGCCCCCCGTCGGCCCCTCTATCCATGCCTCTCTCGAATACGTAATACACACACATACCTCTCTAGGCCCCGCCAAATGCATCAACTACACATTCACACATGTTACATCATGTACCCCATTGATCTAAAAAGCCCTCTCTTCACGTTTATTTCGCATACAACATTCCTTTTGAATAAAGTGTGGCCAAATTTATTTTAGAGTTTCTACATATATACAACATTACAAAGTTATATGGAGGAGTACGAACGCTAATTTGCATTGCATGGTGCCCACAATGATATTTATTCTGCACTGTGAATTTGTATATTTTTTTACTATATACAAAGTTAGTCATAATAAAGAGAAACGAAGAGCATCTCTCTCTCCATCGCATACCCCCCTGTACGCCCCTTTCACGTATGCACACAAAACTATCTCCAGGTCCTCTAAAAGTAAGCCACCAGAAAATTCACGCATGTTTCATCTTTCTCTCGCGATATATGCAATGACGATCATTGTATTTGAAGCGAAAGCACAATAAGTACATTGGACTTCAGAATCTACTCATTACGGTGACCATTTACGTTTAGTGGTTATTATGTAGTCACGGGCTCACCGTACAACTCTGTATTTGCTCATGACATGACTAGTTGACCAGTTAAATGCTCCACGTGGCACCTCTAGTGCTGCATCACATTATCTCACTACCATCGTGCCGACCTGTCGACTTGTATCTACTCTACATCTACACTCTTATAAAATACATAAAATACACTCTTATAAAAAAACAGAGTTGGTGATGATGGTGTGCCTGCCATCCTGCAATATAGGCCGTCCGATTTATATCTGATGGATAGGAAGGAAACTATGGCAATTTTGCAAAAAGGTACCCACACACCTCTCCACATTTGCAAATAAGGCCTTCCCTCGTTCATCCTTTTCTCTCACAAGATAAACAAGTCATACAAATGCATCTTGATGTTATATGCAACGCACAGGCATCTTGATAGTAAGAATGAAAACAAACGACAAAAAAAATATTTGGACGGTGGTTTGAAGTCATGACCGCGGGCACAGCGGACAAGGTGGCCTTGTATTGGTATGTTGAGCCATCTGTTTTAACACACAAGAGCTGGTGTGGTGATTATACACACACGCACGCATGCACACGAACAGCATCCACGCAACACTCACACAAACACATGCACCCACGCACGCAGGCAACACTCACACATACACACGCAGCCATGCACGCACGCACGCAACACTCACACGCACACACGCACGCATGCATGCACACACCAGTACACCACACGACCAACACACACTCTCACGCTGAAGTGCTCAACCTACATGTGCATGCGCACACATCAGGCCCTGACAGACACATACACAACTAGGTGATTCCCGCGCACGGGTTGGAGCCTTGTCGCGCCTGCATAAATTTGTGTTTATCTGACCTTTTGCCTATGCGAACTGACAGGTGGGACCCACAACGAACGTGGTCAATTTAACTAGTCAACATGGCGCCACGCAGACTATTTGGATGGTCAACAGAGTGCAATCCGATGCCGAGCTGTGAGCAAGTCACCGTATAATCACCGCAAAATGTATATAGTGACTGTAATCAGCTTATTCTGAAGTTCGGTGACCGTATTACGCTTTTATCTCTGTAGGCCCTCCAAAACTACATCTCTACACGTTCTCGCATGTTACATCTAACAACTATGCAATACAACACTACTACTACACTCGAACACAATAAATCATATGTGTTTTTAGTTTTACTAGATATCATATTGTTACTTATAATTATTCAGTTTGCATACATTAAAATTGCCTTTCAAATGTATGGCCAGTATCATCTATCGCGCGGGAAAAATCCCGCCCTTTCCTGTTTAATCGGGTTTGTATCGATGGATCGTGCGAAATAGCAAAACTATAGTACTATACAGCACAAGTGACAGTTCACTGGGCCGTCGTGTCATCTACTCCTCCATCGTAAGAGTGGAGCGCTCGCTTTCATAAATCTTCTAGTCCCTTTCGCCGACATGTGGGACATCAAGCTACCGGGTCCACGTGCCATACCGGAATACAGTGCAAAGCAGCCTGGGTGAAGCACCCCAGTCATGGCGCCGGCGTAGTAATGAGCAATGAGGCGTCAAATCACAAAGCTGCACCTTTCCTGCAGTTAAGTTGGAGGGACAAAGCAACCATCATTTCACTCGTTGCTGAATCCGCTTCTCCCTCATCTTCTTCAACTTAACCACGTGTTGCTTTTGCCATCGTTCTGCCTCATGTGGGACGCGGATCAGCTTGGTAAAGCACTGACACGTGGGACCGCATGTTAGCAAACCGCCAGGACAACGTCCTCCGAAAATAAGAAACCTCCCCCGCCATCCGCACGGCAAAATCACCTCCTTTTTACTAATCTCGATTCTATGATTTTTTAGATCAATATAATTGAGATTTGTATAGATAGCACACAGGAGCAAAACCAAGTGGTACGGTTAAGGGCATCCACAATGTGTAGCCAAATGTGAAAATAGCTTTTGGCATCATGGGAACCATTGTGGACGGTGTTGCCAAAGCCAAAAAGATGGAACCGAAGCTCCCTGATTGATTGATTGAAGGAATAGAAAAATGCAACGTCTCTCCTCTTTCTCCCATGCTTGGACGCATGTAGTACAGTATAGAGCACAGAGTCTACTCCTTTGTCCCTTCTATCACAAATCATAAAGCAGTGAGGCGTCAAATCACAAAAGCATGGATGAAGCAACCATCATTTCACTCTTCGCTGACTCTGCTTCTCCATCGTCTTCTTCAGGAAGCCATCTCACCGCATTAGTTATAGTAGTACTAGTAAAGGACTTCCTGGATGCAAATAAGGCGGTTGTCTCGGCTTGCAGGCGGCACTTGCGAACGACTTACCGTGGTCTCCCTCAATGGTGTTCTCCGTCGAACGCACTTCGCCAAACCACCAAAAAAAATATAGTCGACGTCACCGCAATGGGGAAGGAAGTCAAATATAGTTACTACTCCCTCCTTCCATCTATATAGGGCCTAATGCATTTTCAAGGCTGCCTTTGACTATTAATAAGAGTAATAATACATGAGATATATAATGTGAAAATTATATCATTGGAAGCTTCTTTCACGTACAAATTTGATGGTATGCTTTGTGTAACTTGCATGTCATATATTATTGCTCCAAAACTTGGTCAAAGTTAGTCTCAAAAAAACATATTAGGCCCTATATAGATGGAAGGAGGGAGTACCTTCATTTTTTTGTACACAAGGCCAGTATATCAAAATTACAATTTGCAAAGGGCCACTAACACTAATCGAGGCAAAATTGATGGGGTTAGCAACCAAGGACATTAATATCCCCTGCATGCATGCGGAAGTGAGAAGGTTGGTTTGCATGGCGCTGCATTAATCAAGCGATGAGGAGTGAGATGGTTAGCTCTTTGGTCTTTGGAGAAAAAAATAGGCATTAATTGACACGTGAAACGAGGATTTGTATCGATTAAATTCCGCGAAGGAAAACCCAGCCTTTCTTTTTTAACACTAGTACTCCAAGTACATCCGTACTTATGCTGTTTGGGTCTAGGCCTTGCATTGCCAAACTTCGCCACACATTTTTCCCAAGCTTGCCTAAAGTTTTCAAAATGAGAAGGAGGTACACTTGCGCACGACTATCGCGGTCGCACCGCACCCTCACACAGTCGCTCCTGCACGCCGCGGTTGCACCGCACCCTCACACGGTCGCTCCTGCACGCCGCAAACCCAACCAAGGGAACGCACCCTCACTAACACGTGCTGTCGCATGGGAACACACCATACTCAGCCATCCTATCGCTGACACATAATTTTCGTTCATAGAGTATGTTTATCCAACTTCATGTTGGGGAGTATCCGTACGGCCCGTGCGGTGGTCTGTTGGGGAAGAAGAAGAGGTGAGGAAGAAGGAAAGAAGGGTTAGGAGACGTAGGATATTCATCCAACCGCCTGAAATGGTAGACTGACCCAAGTCAGGCGACTTGCATAACAAATATATGTTTTTACACAGCAAAAGATCCATAAAAAAACAACATAAAGAAAAACTATTACTGCTCGCGGAAAGAGACGACCTCGTCGTCTTTGGCTGCCGGCGCGAACCAGCCGTCGCTGTCGACGTGTGCCTCCGCACAGTGGTTGTCCTCGGCCTCCAGCTACTCGTTCAAGCGGAGCGTGCGGGTGCTCTGCACGGACGAGAGCACAGCCCGGTTCAAGTCGAGGACATCTGGTTCCGCCTGCAGGAGGGCCTCGATGGCAGCGGCATCCGCACGCTCTGCATCGAGTCGAGCCTCCGCCGCCCGGTTCAAGTCCAGGACGTCTAGTTCCGCCTGCAGGAGGGAGTCGATGAGAGCGGCAACCGCGCTCTCTGCATCGAGTCGAGCCTCTGCCGCCCGGTTCAAGTCCAGGATGTCCGGTTCCGCCTGCAGGAGAGCCTCGATGGCAGCGGCATCCGAGCGCTCCGCCTCAAGTTGAGCCTCCGCCGCCCGGTTCACATCCACGACATCTGGTTCCGCCTGGAGGAGATCCTCGATGGCATCGGCATGCGCGCACTTCGTGTTGAGTTGAGCCTCTGCCTCCCGGTCCTCCTTTAGTATCGCCATGTGAACCGCTGGTCCGCCTGCACCATGGGGGACTCGGACGCCGGCACGAAGTCGACGTCCATCATCTCATACCCATCGGGGGCCTTCGGCACCGCGACCTCCGCCATGAACATTGGATCGGCTTCCTCCTCCTTGTAGCTTGGCTCCAGAGAACTCAGGGATTGGCCCGCCGCAAAGCGAGCTTGGGAACGGAGGTCTGTGGCACCGACCGCTGCCGCGATTTCTGCGCGGCGCTCCGGCGTCAGCATCTTGTAGTAAGTGATCTTGCGGCGCACCATGGCTTTCCGGCGAACTAGGGGACGCTTGATGCGGGCTAGGGGATCGGAAAGTGGGGGAATGGGCTGGAGATTTGGTGTGGTTTTAGGGCAGTGGCTGGCATAGGCCGAGCAGCGAAGGTTCTGGTGTGAATAGTGGTTCCGGTGACGACCGCTCAATCGGTTTTGACTGTACATCGCTCTTGTCGCGTTCGCGTTGCAGCCCGGCACGCTGGACCCTCCATGTCGCTCACCAAATGGAACGCGCTTCGTCTTGCGTTTTCGCTCGCTTGTGGGACCGCAGTTGAGAGCAAACCGACGTCCCTCCCCCTTCCCCGCCCGCATCATTTATTATACCACCACTCCCTCCGTTTTATGCGGAGTAAATAAAAACAGAGGGAGTATACTACGGATGAGGATCCCCTGACGTGGCCGAACCCATTGAGTAACTGACATGCGGGGCCTAACAAGCATGGGGTCCGCCAGTAAGTGACCGAAAGGGAGGGTAAGGCAGGGATACCTACGTCACAGGATCCACTTCCACTATACTACTTTGACCAAATGTTAGAGTAATAATATATGACATGCAACTTACACAAATGTTAGAGTAATAATATATGACATGCAACTTACACAAAGCATAGATGGTCTAATGCGTTTTTCGAGGCTAACTTTGACCAAATGTTAGATTAATAATATATGACATGCAACTTACACAAAGCATACGGTCAAATTCGTATGTGAAAGGAGTTTCCAATGATATAATTTTCACATTATACATCTCTTGTACTATTAATCTTGTCAATAGTCAAATTGGAAACCATCTCGAGTACAAATCTAGGAGTACATACGAATCTAACAATATTGATTGGCTTTGTTGAATGTTGATACCTTTTTGATCAAAGTAGATATACTTTGACTACACATAAAACTTATATGTAAACTAGAAAGGATAGGAGGGAGTATATTGTATGTTCAAAAATGAAACGAACATTGAATACCCTTTATATATGATTTGCGGATGCTATGATCACCGGTTCAAAATTTTGAATCCGCCTTAGGTATCACGTGCCCCCACTTGTTCCCTCTCGATTTCATCTCGGGGACCGGAGATCTATTGAAAGAGGACTAGGGTGGGTACATGCGAATGATACTCGGCGGAATGTTCAAATGAGGCATGCGGGAGGATGGATTCGACTGGAGGGCGACATGATCGATGGAGAAGAGGGTTGGAGAGGAATGAGAAATAAGCAAACGCCACATGATTATACTTGAATGGCTCAAATAAGCAATAAGTTGTCTCGCTTGGCCTACATACTGAAAGGCCTAATGCGCAACACGGAGCACTGACGCTCGAATATGGCCGGGAAAATAGGGAAATAGACATGTAGGTCACACCCGTCGGGACGACGTAGCGCAGACTAGTCCAGTGGAGGAGCTGGCCCACGACCTCCTCACCACCGACAAACGTTCATGTGGGTCGTTGGGGCCAACAACGGGGCGTAGCTCCAGCACTGCCTCTGGACACGGCGACCGCGGTGAGCGACACACTCATATCGTCGCTAGACACGGTCAGTTTCAGTTTGCCAAGGGTGGCGTTAGTGCTGTGGCACGACCAACGGTATGTTTGGTTTGTGCCCAAGGTTGCCCCATCAAAGCATTGGGTAGCCAAAATTTTGGTTGAGGTATTGATTGCCCATGATTTGGCCGACATTGGCAAGAAAAATAAACTTGAGTTGGCTAGAGTTCATTGGCATGCCAAAGAAATGGCAACCGAACAAACAAAAACTAATCTTTGGGTCATGACCAAAATTTTGGTTGAGGTATTGGTTGCCCATGATTTGGCCGACATTGGCAAGAAAAATGAACTAGAGTTGGCTAGAGTTCATTGGCATGCCAAAAAAATGGCAACCATCCAAACAAAGACCAATCTTTTGGTCATGACCAAAATTTTGGCAAGGTGCACTTTGGCCACAATCTAAACACACCCCAACACCCGGCTCATCGAGGATGCACGGGGCGCCGCGACACGTCCGCGGAGTGGTGTAGCGCGGCCAACTGCATCCTCTGGACCTGAGACCATGCCGGGTCGTCTTGCTTTTCCAATGACATGCGGGGATCGCATGTGAGCAAAGGGCATCTCCAACATTTCCACGACCGCAGCTGACTACCCTGGCACACCAAAACCCTCGTCCCTCGCACCGTCGCGCGGTGCGTTCCTAGCCGGTGCCAGCTGCCCGCATTCATGCCATCCGTTCGTATGTCGTCATTAAGAGGCTCGGTGCCAGCGGAACCAACTCCGGCGACTTCATGACGCACCCGGACACTTGGCCTCACCGGAATGCGCTACTTAAAGCGGCAACGCCCAGCTAACCTCCACACCATAGCGCATCATCCTCCTACCTGGAACCACATCCGCCATGACCGCAAGCGCGAACGCTCTGCGGGAGAGCTTGTCTTCGGAGATGGAGCTCGATGTCGCCGTCCTCGCTCAAGTCGCCGCACAAGCGGTGGCCACGCTAGCGGCTGACGACGGGAGCACCATCAGCCATGCGTCCTACTTGCCGCCGTCCAACGTCCGGCACCGTCGAGGTCAGGGACTCCTCCGAGGATGAGTAGGGAATGGGAGGCGGCAGGGCATGGTGTGCCAACTGGCCGGTCCGTCTCCCGTGTTCTACTTTTCCTCACCGGAGACCGCACCTTCACTTCACGGGTCTTGAACCCCGCCCCCGTACATGGAGATCACAGATGGAGGACGTCGGTCGCTGCCGTAGAATAGGTTTAGGGTCGGGTTTCTTTTATTTTTTTGTCCTATAAAAGTTCAAAATGTAATGAAAATCTGTCGTGTTTGCATTAATCTTGGCCATTGTATATGAACTTTCACAAGAATATACATATTGTAGGAGTACTAGCAAGATGCCCGTGCGTTGCACGGAAGATCAAGATCTTGTGGGAGAAAAGGATGAACGAGGGAAAGCCTTATCTGCAAATGTGGAGAGAAGTGCAGGTAAATTGTCATAGTTTCCTTCCTATCCATTAGATATAGATCGGACGGCCTATATTGCAGGATCAGATACATCTTTCTACATCTACGGGAACCTACGAAAGGGTTAACGTAAATTGCCTCTCTCTCTCTTCCCCTGATTTTCATGGTGGCGGGCCCCTCCCTCCCTCCAATCTACAATCAACAGCTCACACGTTTCACATTGCGTTAATTACGTAACTGGGATTACGTAGGTGTAGCATTACTCGTCCTAAAAAACCCAACTAAGCCAACCTCCCAGCATATTGCGCGGGAAAAGAACCGGCCACGCCGTTTTAGTCGGGATTACCGGATTACTATAGTAGTAGTATTGATGGATCGCCCGAAGCAACATATTTTTTTTGAGGGGGCGAAGCACCTAGTTTAAAAGGAAAAAATGCGGTACACGCATAGCACTCCTGTCGCGGTCGCATTGCACCCTACACATGTCCGGTCCTGCACACGGCTCATGCAAACGGAACGCGCTTCGGCTTGCCTCTTCACTGACATGTGGGACTGCACTTGGAGAAACCGACCATGCGCCAAACTCCCCCACCCACCGCGCGAAAATCCTCCCCCCCACACCCAAAATTCCCCCCAAATCGGTTTCAACCGCCCTTCGGCCAACAAGCCAATAATATTCCCCAAACCCCCCTCCCCCCTGTCCCCCTCCACTCCATTCGCTCCGCAAAAGACAACCTCCCCGCCGTGCCGATACGTCGGCGCCGCGGTTCTGCAGCACTCTCGCTCCCACAGTACGCTCTCATAGACTGCCGTCCTCTAGCCGCGCCGCCACCTCTGGCTACGTTCTTGTGGAGGCGCACGGAGGTCAGCGCCGCCACCGGTGGCGACGTTCATGTGGAGACGCACGGCAGTCAGCTTCTCCCACGGTACACACATTCTAGACTGGGGCCCCGTTCATGTCAGTGTAGCGCTGAATGTTAGCTGATAGACGCTGTTAATCTCACTGTTTGCCGAAGTAGTTTACTGTCAATATGCTCTGCTTAAGAAGCTTCCTTGCCCTGTTCTACACTCAATTTTCTTACCTGAGATGGCATGCCAAAGCTGATTAGTTGCTAAAATATCCTACCATATATTTATTGTGACGTAGGTTGCCATGGTCTAGTAGCCAATTTGTTAGCTGAAATAGCTCTACACCGTTTTATACTCGATCTTTGTTGCTGCAATGGCCTTCGATAGTTCGATGGCTGTGTGCTCGGCCTCATTGACTGCTAAAATAGCCTGCCATAATTTGGCACTCAAATCTGTTTGCTGAATTAGCTTTACATATATTTCATTAGTTAGATCTGCTCGTCCAAATATCTTGCCATAGCTTTAGACATTGACCTAGGTATTTTTTTGGACTTCATAAAAAAGAATATATGTTTTTCCTATAATATCTAGTAGAAGAACTAATTTGTATGTCTAACAGATGGACATGACTTGGATATCTTCTACTCGAAGATTCTCCGCTGCATATGTCGAGGGGGTTGAAAACTTCATGAACTTTATCAGAGCTGAGTACGGTGGTCCGAAATCAGATGTGCTCTGCCCGTGTAGCAGTTGTATGAATTCAGTTACAAGACCCCAGTCAACTGTGCAAAATAATCTACACTTGTATGGGATGTCGGTCATATACTAGGTGGGTTCATCATGGTGAAGCTGTGAACGTCAATGTTATTGACTACGTGGAAGCAGCAGATCACCATCTTGATCTGCCTGATGCTCAGGTGGAAGAGGAGGAGGAGGTGGTGGTGGCGGAGCCAGTGAGTTTGTCCAAAATTGAAACAATGCTACGAAATGCTCGTGCATTCCGTGAACTTTCACTTGTAGAAGAAAACGGTGGGCCCGCACGTTGGAACAATGCAACGTTGCTGTCACCCCAGGAAATAAGCTGTCAGTATTCTCAGCTATGTCACCTTTCTTTAGGTGAAGACATCTGAGCGGATGACCAACAAATCATTCGATGCGATGTTGGCTGCTTTCAGCGAATCTTTCCCAGATGCGTCTGAGCTGCCACACACCTACAGTAAAATGAAGAATTTCCTTCGTGTAGTTGGAATTGGATATGATATGATCCATGTTTCTAAGAATAATTGTGTTCTATTCCGGAAGGATTATGCCAACTTAAGTGAATGCCCGAAATGCAAATCATCAAGATGGAAAGATGGCGATGCTGTGAAGAGGATTCCTCATAATCGTGACGCCCCAAGACCGGAGCTTCAGATGCATTCCATGTTTCCGAGTGTTGTCGGGTGTTTTGTTTTGGTTCGTTGCATCATGTGCTTTGCATCATGTCATCATGCCATCATTTTCTCAAATCCATCTAAAAACTCAACTAAATAAATGGCATGGATCTGTGATCCATTTAAATCGAGGGAACTCACATGGTGATGTCTCTTTATAACATATATCCTCCCACTATGATTAGGGAGCTATAAGTAATATTCCATTCTTTTGGAATCAACCAAAACATACTTGCATTTTTATCTCTTGCCACCTAATCCCTCTTTTCTAGTCGAAACCCAATCACTAGCTTCTTTCCTTCGATTTTGACCCATTCGTTTCTAGTGACATTTTTCTGTCACATAAAAATGTTCTTTCTTTCCCTATTAATCATAAACCATGCCTACACCCTCCCGGTCAATTTGCAACTCATTTGGGTTTGATTTGGTTCGGTTCAAAAATGACTCAAGTTTGAAGTTAATTCAAACTTGGTTTATTTTTCTACCTCTAAAAATGGCCAAAGAAATTTATTCAAATAGTGCATATCTCCAGGAGCTCATTTTAATTCTCATCCTTGCTTCTACCTTCTCCATGCTCTCTGTTTTTTTCTGTATCTATTTCCTGTCTGAAGGAATTGAGAAAAAGGGCAGCAGCAGCTCAGCAGCAAAGAGCAGGCCCAGTCGCGCGCAGCCTTCTAAGGCCAATCCAGTGCCGGCCCATCTAAACCCTCCGACCCTAGCACCCCTGGCCCGATCCCCTCCTCCCTCGCATCTTCCCTCGCGCCGCCAGAGTCCTCTCGCCCGAACCCATCTTCTCGATCCCCAGGGCCGCCCCCACTTCGCTCGTTCATCTCCTCCCTTGACCTCTCCCTCGTCCCTTGCGCCGCCTTCCCCATCGTCTCGCAGCCTCCCGCGCGCCTCCCTCAGCAGAGCAGGAGCACCGGCGCTCGCCGTCCTCCACGACCAGCCGCGCCCCGCCATGGCCGCGCCCCCTGCCGGCCTCTCCTTCCTCGCCGACCCTGTGTCACCTCGTACACATCGCCCTTGCTCCTCCACGCACCAGCGACCAGCCACCTGCGCGCCCGACGCCGCCCCGCCTCCAAGTTCGCGTCGCCCAACCGGACCATCTCCGCCTTTGCCTCCTGCTACCGGAGCGCCACCGTACGTCGCCGCTGCGCCGTTGCACGGAGCCACCAGCAGCCTCCCGCCTCGCCTGCCTCCTGTGTCCATCGCCATGGTGGCCTCAACCTCCATGGACGGGGTTGTCCCCAGCAGCAGACTGTCTCCCTCACCTCCTACACCGTCTTCCCTCGCACCGGCCGCTACCTTGCCTCCGACCGGATCCGTCTTCACTGCCGTCCCGGAGCGCTTTGCCCATGATCCCCTGCTCTGGCAAGCCCCTGCTGCTGCCTCCATCGAAGGCTGCCAAGGTCATCTGCTTGGCCCCGATGACTTTTGACTCATGTGCACGCCCCGCGTCATGCACCTCACTTGTTGTTGCTGTTGACATCAAGCTCGACCCCGAACAGGGAATAACGCTAAGTACCAGGTCAACGAGGACCGCCCAGTTTGTCTTCTGCCGTCTCCGGAATCGCCAAGTCCCTCGACGACAAGTTCTTCTCCGAACGTGTACGACTATAGCCGGTGTGCATTTTTCTCAAGTCCGACTACGACAAACGACTACACTATGAGACGCCAAGTACCACTACACCCAGAGACCTCGAACCCGTCAAGTTCGACAACGATTGTGTACAACTACCGACGACGTGCATGTTGCCAAGTACTCTCTCCGGATCGCCATGTCTGGCTACCGATGACATATACCACTACCATCACCGAGATCACTAGAACCTCTACTTCCCCTTCAAAACGTGTACCACTACCGCCGTCCGAACGTCTACAGAACATGTACCCTCGACCCTCGAAGTCCCGTGGATGTCAAGTTCCTTGTTTTGACCCCGAACACCTATGGAGTGTGAACATCTACGAAGCGAGAGTGACTACTTCCACTACCGCCGTCGCAAGAACGCCTACTTCCCTCTACGAACTTGATCTGGTCCGATAAGGCACGCTTCGAAAGGTATAACCATCGACACGACCGTCCATGGACCGAATGCATGTTATGTGATACGAGATGAACCCCCTGTTTGCAGCGTGCCCGTTTGTTACATGCACGACCCTCGGTTGCCATGCCGCCGACACATGGGACACTCGGTATCCGGGAGCGCCCCACCATCTTTTGCACGCTCTCGCCACACTTCTCTTTTGCATCGGTATCTCAATTTAGTTACCGGGAACCGGAACGTTTCCGTGGCACCGTTTCGTTATCGTCGCCGTGGCACCCTTTTTGTTTCTGCCACGATGACAAATGCTTCATAATATGCTCATGTCAACATTTTTCTTAAACTTGCATAAAACTTGTTCATGTCATCCGCATCATGGTAACAACAATTAAAATGTTTAAAATTGTTGTTTGCTTTAAATTACTAATGCATATGGGGATTTACCGGGTTTGTTGTTTATTATATCCGGCCCCATTTAAATTGTTTAGATGGTATAATTTTGTTATGTTTCACCTCTTGACATGCTTAACAACATTTTATATTGGTGAGTTCATAACCGGGAGAGAACTAAATAATTGTCGTGGTGTTTCGTCAATATGCAACGGAGTTGCATATTGAGCTCCACTTAATTTGTAGTATTGCTTGTGCACTTTACCATGCCATGCGTATTTAAAACCGGACATGCATCATACTTGGTTGTGCATCATGCCATGTTATGTGTTGGTTGCTTACTATGTTGTTTGCTTCTTTCCGGTGTTGCTTCTTCGCGTTAGTTCCGATAACGTCGCGTTTGTGAGGATTCGTTCGACTACGTCCGTTTGTCTTCTTCATGGACTCGTTCTTCTTCCTTGCAGGATTTCAGGCAAGATGACCATACCCTCGAAATCACTTCTATCTTTTCTTGCTAGTTGCTCGCTCTTTTTCTATGCCTATGCCGCGATACCTACCACTTGCTTATCATGCCTCCCATATTGTTAAGCCAAGCCTCTAACCCACCTTGTCCTAGAAAACCGTTGTTTGGCTATGTTACCGCTTTGCTCAGCCCCTCTTATAGCGTTGTTAGTTGCAGGTGAAGATTGGAGTTTGTTCCATGTTGGAACATGGATATTTTGTTGGGATATCACAATATCTCTTATTTAATTAATGCATCTATATACTTGGTAAAGAGTGGAAGGCTCGACCTTATGCCTGGTGTTTTGTTCCACTCTTGCCGCCCTAGTTTCCGTCATATCGGTGTTATGTTCCCGGATTTTGCGTTCCTTACACGGTTGGGTTATAATGGGAATCCCTTGACAGTTCGCCTTGAATAAAACTCCTCCAACAAGGCCCAACATTGGTTTTACCATTTGCCACCTAGCCTTTTCTTTCCCTTGGGTAGGCCTGCCCAAGGGTCATCTTTATTAAACCCCCGGGCTAGTGCTCCTCTGAGTGTTGGTCCAACCTGTCAGCTGCCGGTGGCCACCAGGGGCAACTCTGGGCTGGCCTACCGGAACCTTGGACAATCCGGCGTGCCCTGAGAATGAGATATGTGCAGCTCCTATCGGGATTTGTCGGCACATTCGGGTGGCTTTGCTGGATTTGTTTTACCATTGTCGAGGATGTCTTGTAACCGGGATGCCGAGTCTGATCGGATCATGTTGGGAGAAGGAATATCCTTCGTTGACCGTGAGAGCTTGTGATGGGCTAAGTTGGGACTCCCCTACAGGGATTGAACTTTCGAAAGCCATGCCCTCGGTTATGGGCAGATGGGAATTTGTTAATGTCCGGTTATAGAAAACCTAAAGTTGATCTTAATTAGAATGCATCAACCGCGTGTGTAACCGTGATGGTCTCTTCTCGGCGGAGTCCGGGAAGTGAACACGGTGTTGCAGTTATGCTTGACGTAGGTTGTTCTAGGATCACTTCTTGATCATAGATTTCTCGGACATGCTTTGCTTTCTCTTCTCGCTCTCTTTTGCGTATGTTTAGCCACCATATATGCTAGTCGCTTGTTGCAGCTCCACCTCATACCTTTTACCTACCCATAAGCTTAAATAGTCTTGATCGCGAGGGTGTGAGATTGCTGAGTACCCGTGACTCACAGATACTTCCGCAACCAGCTTGCAGGGTCGATGATATCGTGCAGGTGACACAACCAAGCTCAAGGAGGAGCTCGATGAAGATTGTGTTCGTTATGATGTTCCGTGTTTCAGTTGATCAGTAGTGGAGCCTAGTTGGGACGATCGGGGATCTGTGTAGCTTTTGGGGTAGTCTTCTTTTATTTTGGTTTCGTAGTCGGACCTTGTGTGTATCTGGATGATGTAATGCTTTATTCATGTAATTGTGTGAAGTGGCGATTGTAAGCCAACTATGTATCTCTTATTCCCTCATTGTATTACATGGGTTGTTTGCGAAGATCACCTCACTTGCGACATTGCTTTCAATGCGGTTATGCCTCTAAGTCGTGCTTCGACACGTGGGAGATATAGCCGCATCGAGGGCTTTACAATAATGTTCTGAGACATTTTCCAATTACACCAAGATTGCAGAGGTTGTTTCATGATGCTGAAATAAGAGATGATGTACTATGGCATTCTAGGAACCAGGAGTACAGAGATCAGAATGTAATGAGCCATCCATCTCATGGTAGTGAGTGGATAAGCTTCAATGATAAACACAAAGAGTTTGCTGCTGACCCGAGAAACATTACACTTGGCTTAGCTTCAGATGGATTTAACCCATTTGGCCACCAGAGCGCCACATATAGCATGTGGCCAGTGCTTGTTATCCCTTACAACATGCCTCCAATGTATGCACCGAAGAATCAAACTACATGATGGCCTTGCTCATCCCAGGTCCAAAAAGTCCTGGAAAGGATTTTGATTTGTTCATGGAGCCTCTTGTGGAGGAACTTCAACAGCTATGGAAGGGTGTTCTCACCCGAGACCTATATAGCAGCCCACCAGCTGATTTCTTTCTGCGTGCTGTTATAATTTGGTGCATCCATGATTATCCAGGTTTGGGCACTATGTCAGGGCGAACGACACATGGTTACAATGCATGTGTTCGCTGTGACAGGAATCCGTTGTCATACGCAATACTTAGCAAGATATGTTACATTGGACACCGCCGTTTCCTTGCCAAGGACAAGCCGCATCCTAGAAAATACCAAAGACATGTGTTCAATGCAAAGCATGAAAACCGTGATGCGCCAAAGAGGCTCACCGCCAATGAGTTGCAAGTGGAATTAGAGAAGGTCAGGCATATTACACCAGGAAACCATCCTGGTAATGGTAGCGGGAAAAGGAAGCATGGCAGGGTAGAAGAGAGATTATTGTTTACCCGCAGGTCCACTTTGTAGGACTTGAAGTATTGGAAAGATTTGGATCTAAGGCATAATCTTGATGTGATGCACATCGAGAAAAATATATGTGACAGCATTATCGGCACACTTCTTAATATTAAAGGCAAGACAAAAGATACCTTAAAATCTAGGATTGATTTGACACACCTGGGTATCAGAAAGGATTTGCAGGTGCAAGATGAAGGTAAACCACGGGATATGGCACCAGCTGTGTATGTCTTGGACAAGGTAAAAAGAAAAGAATTCTGCGAGGTCCTGTCACGTGTGAGATTCCCACATGGATTTGCTTCCAACCCTAAAAGGAGAGTCAGTGAAGATGGAAACAAGGTACAAGGGTTGAAAACTCATGACTGCCACATCCTACTTCAAACGGTTTTACCTGTTATCCTTAGAGGATTGGGCCGCCCTGACTTATACAGAGCAGTTGCAGAGTTGGGACAATTCTTCAGGCAACTCTATAGTAGTAATATCAGGATAGATGCTTTGGAGCATCTTAGAGACAATATACCAACTATCCTATGCGACCTTGAGAAGATATATCTTCCAGCCTTCTTTGATGTGATGGTGCATTTGGCTGTTCATCTACCTGATGAGACACTACTTAGAGGTCCAGTACAGTATGGCTGGATGTACCCTATTGAAAGGCGGCTAGGCACTTTCAAGTGCTATGTTAGGAATAGAGCTAGACCCGAGGGTTCCATTGCAGAGGCCTACATTGCTACAAAATCATTGACATTCTGCTCAAAATACATTGAAACAGATGATCAGCTTAGCAAAGAGGTGGGTGAAGACAATCCCGGGCTCAATGTTTTCGATTATTCTGTTCAAGTTACAGGGAAGAGTCGACAAGAGGACAAACCTAAAGATTTGGACAAAATGGTTTGGTATGTGTTGAATAACTGTCCTGAGATACTACCTTATATCAAGTAAGTGCAGTACTGCAGCTTATACATCGTAATCTACTAAACTTGCAGCACATTCTTATATACTTAGATGTTTGACGCGATCACTATGTTGTGCAGCATCAACAAAGAGGAGTTACTGCCGCAAAATCCAAGAAACATTGACAAACTGGTTATGGCAGGATTTGCGAAATGGTTCAAGAACCATGTAAGCTTTTGAAGTGCACTGTCAGTTTTTTTAATATATTGAGTACATAACATGATCAGATTGTCTATTTTCTAACCATAGGTTAAGAAGATGCGGGAGGATGGGCAGGCAGTTGAAGATGTTGGAGATGTGCGCTACAACACTCTTGCACGAGACGAAGGCAGGAAGACACAAAACAGTGCCATCATGAGCACGGATACGTATGACAAAGAGACAACTAAAATGTATGCTAACATAACAGACATTATTCAGTTGCAGTATGTCTCCAGTTTCGAGGATCATCGGTGTGTGGTTCTGTTGTGCTGTCATTGGTATAACCTGTTTTCTAGGATCACAAAACCCAGAGCTGATGATGATTTCAAATCCATCAATGTCAAGGCGGCGTACCAGACCAACGAGCCTTTTATTTTGGCAAATCAAGCAACACAGATATTTTTCTTGGAAGACACATTTGCACGTAGCGATGACTGGAGAGTATTGCAAAGGTTTGAGCAGAGGAATTCGTTTAATGAAGTTGCACAACAAGATGATGCTTACATTGCTCCTGATGTACAAGATAACACAGATGTTCCTAATATCTTTGAGAACCATCACATCAATGACGCCGGCGAAAAGATTGCCTGTCGTGCTGTGGACATACAAGAGTTGATCAAGAAGAAGCCAACGTTCAGGACGTTGAGGAAGAAGAAGAAGATGACACCGTGGGGAATTACGATTCAGACTGATACACATGGCGAAGATGTTGACGATGCTGCTCCGGATGATGATTACATTGCTTTTGTCGTATTTGCCTGTCAGAAGACATTTTTTATCTACTATGTGAAATTGTGTTTGCTATGACAACTGAAACCTGATGAACATGTTGTTTAGTATTTTGCAGTGAGAACATCACTTGGTATGTATGATGATTTGTGTTTGGTGATTGTATGACAACTAAAACATGATGACATTGTTGTTTAGTTGTACTCATATTTGGCTGTGAAACTTGAATTTGATGACATAGTTTGCTGTTGGACCGCAATTTGCTCGACGTCTTCGAATGAGAACAAAGCTGACCCGACAGGGCCTCTGCTATTTATTTATTTATATGAGAAAAAGGGGATACTCCCTGATTTCCATTAATAGAAATCATTAGATGTTCACAACACCATGCCCAGCCTACTACACAGGTTTCATTCATTACTAGTTTCAGTAAAGTGCTCAAGTCGTAACCACTGAATACATCACGAGTGCTACATACACTCCAAATAAAGAGACAATCATAATACAGAGCACATCGATTTTGCCCATTATCTTCACAAGCTCTTTCATCTCCTCATTGCTGTCAAGGCCGTTCAGCAGCTGTTGCTTGGCCATGATCAGAGGAACTGCATCTTTAAGCTTCTGCTCTGCATCTTCCTCTTCTGCCGTTCCTTCAGTTACTTGTCCAACACCCCAACCTGCTAGTATTGGGATTCCTCGGCTAACCAAATAATCAGCGTAGTTGCATTCTCCCACATCAGCAACTTCCCAGAAATACAAATCACACGGATCTTCCCTTTTCTGCACGAAACAAATTGGTAGATCATCAACCAAAGTATTAAAAAAATCAGCAACTGAAAGCAGCAGAACTACACTTAAACATATTATTACCCCATGATTCTGGCATTTGTAGAAGACTCGGCCAGGGTTGCGGATTGTGGTTGAGACGGGACGGATGACCCTGCGTGATTTGCAGCAGTGGCACCACACCAACGACTGCGGGTTGCGATGAGCAATCGGCTGCAGTGCGCGTGCCGGCGAGGGTGTGATGAGACCCATAGGCGATGGTACGGGTTGCGACTTGGCGCATATTTGGTTGTTGCCTGCTGAAGAGAAGGTGGACGAGCAGCCAGCGGACATGGTTGCTACGACCAGAGCTTCTGATGCTAGGCAGAGTAAGTAGAGAAAAGGAGAAGCGAACGTTGGATATGTCAGTTTCATTACTTGCAGAGTAGCATAGCATCATATATAGTCATAGTCCAGGTTTGGATTCGAACCAGCTACAGGAGCACGTCTTTCTTTTTTCTAAAACTCAGCAATGTTTCATTACTGGTACACTAGCTTGTTATGTACGCCTTCCCAAGTCTTTGATTTTCTTTCCCTTTTTTTGTGAGGAAGGAAGGAGGACAAAATTGGAGTTCCTGGGACTCAAACCCAAGACCTCTCGGTTGAAAACCAAGGGTGCTAGTCACTTATGTGGCGAACGTTCCCTGTGAGGAGGACGGCAGACGAACGCATTTTCCTCGCAGTTTTCTTCCTATATATAAAAAAGTATGCTACTTGGTGTTCGCTTAGTCAACAAAACGATTGTGCCAACCTTGACCGTTGGATTGACATTCAACGTCTGTCGTGTTTCTTCAGTCTCTTCTTCCTCGAGCCGCCAAAGCCAAACCAGCGCCGGTGGGACCGCCTGCTCCTGCCTCCCACGGCTAGCTGTGATCTGCCCCGGCTCCTGTTAGTTCCCGTCCGAGGCCTCACCATCGTCCTCCGCCTTGGTTCGCTTGCCGCGGCGCCGCCCTCCGGTGTTGTCAACATGGTCAACAACCGAGAGGAATAAGGAGATGACTTTACATGGTGATGATGACAATAGGGACCCAGCAGTGCGCGCAGTAATTTTGTTTTTTCGAGACGGAGAAGGGTATCAACTGGGTTGTGCGGGACCCGTGGCCTGTCTAGCCCAGGATTTTATTTCATATGTTTAGCACATGGCCAGCCCAGTTTGTTTTTTTCCTTTCTAAAAATTGCTAGCCAGCTATTTTGTTTTTTATAGAATAACCAACGTAGGCCTACTTGCTTTTCTACACCCTACTGGGCCGGAAATCTTTCAAGACGAGGAGGGATGCATTTTGCCCAGAAAATGGGCTATAAGTAATAAGAAATGGGCTATAAGTAATAATAAATGGGCTGTAAAATGAAAAAATACAACAAACAGACAATTAGTTCCAAAATACTATTTTCTTTCAGATTTTATATTTTAAATTTCATTGTCTTTGTGCGGGTAAAATTTCATTGAATTTAAATTAAGGTATATTTAGATTTAAAATTAATTTGAATCTGGCTAGAAATTTCGGGCTGTATGTTGTTTGGGGCAGATTTGGAGGCTGACTTGTGGGTCTACTAGGTTGACGTGTACTTTGGCTTTGTCAACTTAGTCCACAAACGATTCTAGCAGAAGTGACCGTTGGATGTTAATCCAACGGTCGTGCTGCTTCTTCAATATCTGATCTTCTTGCTCCAGCCGCCCAAACCAGCTCCGGTGGGACTGCCTGCTCCCACCTCCCGTGGTCGGCTGTGCTGCCGCACAGGCCGCACCGCCCCACCCTACTTCATTGCTGGCCAGGCCATTCCTCTACTCACCCACACCTCCTATTATTTTCCGGCGATGGCAGCCGGACCAGTAAACCCTCGTACTCCCCACCGCGTGGGCAACCATTGCCGAGTCTTCCCCGGCTCCGTGTGGTTCCCTTCCTAGGTGCATGGTGGATCTCGAAGCGCTCAAGACCATAGAGATGCCGGGGTAGCTGATCCGCGGGCACCTATGGGACCGGCGGACCGGGTCCCTTTCGGTTCGGTGGGGGCGGAGGTCGCGCAAAGAGCAGATCGAGGCGGAGCACGCGAGCGATTTACCCAGGTTCGGGCCGCACGGATGCGTAAAACCCTACTCCTGCTTTGTGGTTTGGTATTGATTTCTAGCTCGGGAGCGCGGAGTGCTACAGTACACACCGGCGGCTAGCAAGACCGAGCGTGAGTGGATGAACTGGCTCTCTCCCCCACGTTGCACTCGGGCCTCCTTTTATATGCTCAAGGGGTTACCGACATAGCAACGAGGGGCAAAAATGTAAAAGTGGTGGTTGGTACAGCTACCTGTACAGTGCTATCATACCTAACCCTGGCGGCAGGGGACAAGGGCATTAATTGCCCGTCTGTGTCGCCTAAACAGTACCGAAATGGACCGCTAGGGACGCCACCGTTTGCCACGATGGTTACCTTGTCAGCGCCTGCTTGCCACGATGGTTATCTTGTCAGCGCCTGCTTGCCACCGCGCACCCCTAGCTGCACGGCCTCTCTGCCACGTGTGCTTGAGAGGGTCCCAGAGCGACACGTTGGCAGGTGTGCTGGAGCGCGGGCACGAAGTGGGGGTTTCCCGCGGCAAGCTCCTTGCCGCGGTCGTCGCCTTGTCGTATTCGGGAGCTTGTCGCTCACCGGGCCTTGCCGGGACGCACGACGCGTCGCGGCAAGCTTTCTTGGTATGCCTTGAGTGGCCTTCCCGGCAAGCTCCTCTTGCCGGGGCCTTGGTTTGAGTACTTTGTTCTTGAATGGTCTTCAAAGTAGCCGCGGAGGGTCCTGGCGGCCACCGCGGCAAGCCTTGCCGCGGGATGCTGCGACAGCCCGTGCACAAGTTCGGGGTACTAGGGTACCCCTACTCTAGTACACCGACAGGAGCCCCCGGGCCTGGGCCAGACACGGGGCCGAGCGCTGTTGGGCCAGGCCCAAAACAGTGCACGGGCACGCGCGGCCTAGGTCATGCCGCATATCTCTCTGCTTCCACCGCGCACGCCCCGAACGGCATGCGTTGAACGCGGCGTCTTGGGCGAGATCATGGGTGGTTATTTTATTCGGAAATGCGGAACGTCCGCCCCCTCCCCCTTTATAAGCAGAGGAAATGGGGGCAGTTCGCACATTCGTCCGTTGCTGTTCCCAATCTTAGAAATCTCCGCCGCTCCCTCGCCTTCCCAAAGCAGAGAGAGAGAGCAGCGCCCCGCCCCCCCATCGCCACCAGCATCACCAACGCCGTCGGCTTCCTCCACTGCTTCCGCCATGGCCCCGAAAGCCGACAAGGGGAAAGCCTTGAAGTCGACCGAGGCGCAGCGGCTCGTGGCGCTGCGGAAGGAGCCGCCAGTTTTCCCCCCAAGCTCGCCGCGAAGGAGCTGAAGGAGAAGTACTACCTCTTCTGGTCGGCGGAGACGCGCGCGCATCCGCGCACGAAGGTACTCCCCGCCATTGCTTGGAAGACGGCCCCGAACGGGTACCCCTTCTTCGCTCTGTTCTTCTACTGCGGGCTCTGCCCGCCCTTCTCTGATTTCTTCTGCGACATCATGAACACGTACGGGTTCCATCTCCTTGACTTCACTCGCAATGCCGTCCTGACGATGGCAGTTTTCGCACACCTTTGCGAAAACTTTGTCGGAGTCCTTCCCAACCTAGCTCTCTTCCGCCACTTTTTCATACCCCGAGTAGAGAGAGGAGAGCCTCTATCCGGCGGGATTGCCTGGATCTCAAGGTCCGGCAAGAAAGAGACCTACCTGGATGGAGAGTTCCGCAGCAAGTGGGAGGAGTGGAGAGCGGATTGGTGCTGGATTGACGAAGAGGATCCGCAGCCATTCACCTCCCAGCGCAAAGCCCCAGTAGCACGCGGCGGCGATTGGAGCGACATGGCTCCGAAGGACGCCAGGCTGAAGATTGCCGTCACCAGGATCCCGCGCCTGAGGTTTGCCGGGCTTACTGTTGGTGCTGTTGGCGCAGACTTCCTTCGCCGCTGCATCGCCCCCCTGCAGGAACGGGGGAGGCCCACATGGGAGTTCAAGAACGCGGCAGACATCATGAGGCTGCGGCCAGGCCTCAATTACAACTTCACAGTCCTGGAGCTCGACGCGATGCTGCAGGAGCTGTTCAGATATGACCCCCAGCGTCCCGAGGAGTTCAGGTTGCCGGGGGGCGTCGTGCCTTTGTGCAACAATTCTGAGCTCGACCGCATCCGGGCAATGATGCCGGAGTGCGACTCGCACGGGATTGTGCCAACTTGGCACGAGCCTGCAGACGAGGTCGTGCAGCAATTCTTCGATGACTTGGTGGAAGTGCCAATCCGCCTCGACGAGAAGGATGGCCTCACCCGCGACACCACGGATGCGGAGTTGGCGCTCATCGCCACCAGGATGGAGGAGGCAGCGGCAGCCGCAGCCGCGGGCGAGTTTGGGTTCACTGCGGAGGAGGCCGATGCAGCAGAAGCGGCAAGCCGTGCCGAGCGAGGGGAGCCTGCCGGCAAGAAGGGGCTTGCCGGGCAAGACGCCGAGCCGAGCGAGCCCGCCAGGGACACGAGCGGCTCGTTGCAAATCGACTCTTCTTCCACCTCGTCTTCAGACAGCCCACCAGAAGTAGAGCCCCCAGCCCCACCAAGAAGGCGCCTCCCCAAGGTGGGCGATGTGGCGGAGCGGCAAGCGGGCCAACAGTCGCCACGCCGCGTGACTCGCTCGACCACGGCAAACACCGTTGCCGCGGGAGCGCCTCATGCTACGACGGCAACCGGAGCGGAGTCTAGCCGGACCACCGCTTCAGCCCCTGCCGCTACTCACGCAGCGCCAACAGCCGGAGCGGGGTCGTCTCAGACCGCCGCCGCCGCTCCCGGCAAGCGGCCAAGGGAAGCTTCTCCTCTGTCTCCTCGCGCCGGGCGCGCGCCGGGCTTCGACTTCTCCGCGTTAAGCTCCGACGAGGAAGAAGAGGAAGAGTAAGCTTCTCTTGTTGTACTTGCACTTCTTCAAATCTTGCTGTTTATCTTCTATCTCATTTGCTTTTCCCTGAATCTGTCCCTCGTTAGGACTCTGGCCCAGAGAGCGGCAAAGAGAGCCAAGGCCCCGGTGATCGTTGTCGAGGGTGAGCCCGCTGCGACAGCAGGTGGCGCGCCTGAGACAAGCTTGCCGGACCTGGCGACTTTCCTCCATTGCAGCCCCCAGCGTAAGTGTGTGGATTATTTTCCGCGGCGAGCCGCGCATGGGTACTTGTCTTTGCTGATATTTGCTTGTTGACTTGTATAGGAGCCGAGCAGCCCCACCGGGAGCTAAGGGAAAATCCCCCGTCAAGGGAGAATTCTCCGGCAAGGGAGGGCTCTCCGGCAAGGGAGAAGTCTCCGGCAAGAGAGGGTTCTCCGGCAAGGGAGGGCTCTCCGGCAAGGGACAGCGCCAGCGGCCCCCCGACGGCGGAGACCACAACTGCAGGACCCGGTGCAGGTACTCCTCTTGCTTCGAAACTTCCCTTGGGTTCTTCTCTTGATCTTCTTGAGTTTTTGCTGGATTCTTCTTGACTCTTCCCCCTTTTCCGGTCGTCAGATCCACCCGCTGCGGAGCAGATGGAAACCAAGGTCGCCGCTGACGGGGCAACCGGTGGTGGCGACGCCGCCGGCGCAGAGGCCGCCAGGGCTGACGCCGCGGCAACTGGCGAGGGGTCCGGCGATCGTACCGATGGCCCTGAGGCCGCAGGAGCGCCAGGCGCTACGCCGACCACCGATCCGTCCGCCGCTGCCGTAGCGCCAGGCTCCGGAGAGCCCCAGCCAGGCGTCTACCTGAAGGCCGGCGACGACGTCTTCATCAATCTTCCCTGGGCATCAAGCTCCAGAGCGTCGGTCGAGGGGGAGGTCTTCGACGGAGAAGTGCTCGCCTCCGCGGGGCTGAAGCTGGTCGACGCGCCAAGCAGCAGCAGCAACGAGCCCGAAGAAGAGCGGCTGCTGCGCAAGTTGATGTCGCTCTACCGCACGCGACAAGCCAAGCTAGAGTCCTGCGAGGCGCTTGTTGTGAAGGCGGGAGCAGACATTGAGAAGCGCGCAGAAGAGTTCGGGGGTTTCCACCGGGAAGCCCTCCGATCCCTGGGGGAGGAGCGGGAGCGGCTCGTTAAAGCGCAGAAGGTCTTTCTCCTCGAGAAGGCCGAAGACGAAGAGCGCCAGCGACTTGCCGCTGTGAAGCAAGCCGCGGAGGAGGGCGAGCTGGCATAGCGGAAGGTCAATCTCGACGCCCACGAGGAGGAGCTTGCCTCGCGCGAGGAGAAGCTTGGTGGAGCCCTCAAGCAAGCGGAGGATGCTGCCGCCGCCGCTGAGGCCACCAAGGAGGAGTTGAAGACGAAGGTGGCGCGGTTAGACTCTTTCTTGCCGCGGAACTCTCCATCCAGGTAGGTCTCTTTCTTGCCGGACCTTGAGATCCAGGCAATCCCGCCGGATAGAGGCTCTCCTCTCTCTACTCGGGGTATGAAAAAGTGGCGGAAGAGAGCTACGTTGGGAAGGACTCCGACAAAGTTTTCGCAAAGGTGTGTGAAAACTGCCATCGTCAGGACGGCATTGGGAGTGATGTCAAGGAGATGGAACCCGTACGTGTTCATGATGTCGCAGAGAAGGGCGGGCAGAGCCCGCAGTAGAAGAACAGAGCGAAGAAGGGGTAGCCGTTCGGGGCCGTCTTCCAAGCAGTGGTGGGGAGTACCTTCGTGCGCGGATGCGCGTGCGTCTCCGCCGACCAGAAGAGGTAGTACTTCTCCTTCAGCTCCTTCGCGGCGAGCTTGGGGGGGAAAACTGCCCGCTCCTTCCGCAGCGCCGCGAGCCGCTGTGCCTCGGTCGACTTCACGGCTTTCCCCTTGTCGGCTTTCGGGGCCATGGCGGAAGCAGTGGAGGAAGCCGACGGCGTTGGTGATGCTGGCGGCGATGGGGGGGGGGGGCGGGGCGCTGCTCTCTCTCTCTCTGCTTTGGGAAGGCGAGGGAGCGGCGGAGATTTCTAAGATTGGGAACAGCAACGGACGAATGTGCGAACTGCCCCCATTTCCTCTGCTTATAAAGGGGGAGGGGGCGGACGTTCCGCATTTCTGAATAAAATAACAACCCATGATCTCGCCCACGACGCCGCATTCAGCGCGTGCCGTTCGGGGCGTGCGTGGTGGAAGCAGAGAGATATGCGGCATGACCTAGGCCGCGCGTGCCCGTGCACTGTTTTGGGCCTGGCCCAACAGCGCTCGGCACCGTGTCTGGCCCAGGCCGGGGGGCTCCTGTCGGTGTAATAGAGTAGGGGTACCCTAGTACCCCGAACTTGTGCACGGGCAGTCGCAGCATCCCGCGGCAAGGCTTGCCGCGGTGGCCGCCAGGACCCTCCGCGGCTACTTTGAAGACCATCTGGCGCAGAGATGCCGGGGATGGTCCTGGCGGCCACCGCGGCAAGCCTTGCCGCGGGATGCTGCGACTGCCCGTGCACAAGTTCGGGGTACTAGGGTACCCCTACTCTAGTACACCGACAGGAGCCCCCGGGCCTGGGCCAGACACGGTACCGAGCGCTGTTCGGCCAGGCCCAAAACAGTGCACGGGCACGCGCGGCCTAGGTCAGGCCGCATATCTCTCCGCTTCCACCGCGCACGCCCAGAACGGCACGCGTCAAACGCGGCGTCGTGGGTGACGTGGGCGGCGTGCGTGGGGCTCAGCCCCGTGGGCATGCGTCAAGCCATCATGAAGGGGACGGTTCGCGCCCTCCTACCTAAACAGAGGTAGGCGTGGGGGCGTGGTGCATTTACTGGACGGGGCCGGCGCGCGGTTTCCGAGGCACCCGCTCCCCGCGATCACGGGGTGGGGTGAGGCCGCCTAATTTGTCGCCTCAGCTCTGCATCCCCGCCACGCGGCTCCCATGCGCTTGGAGTCGTGGACGGTGGGAGTGGGAATCTGGGCCGTCGCGAGTAGAGGCAGCGGGTTGGCCCTGATTCCCTGCTCTCCCCGTGCCTTGATTCGCTGAGCAGGGCGGCCAAGCCCCCACCTCGCTCCTTTATAAAGAGCGGGAGGGGAGCGCAGAAACCCGCACTCTCTCATCTCCTCCTTTCTTCAGCTTCTGCTCCCCTTTCTCTCATTCGCCATGGAGAAAGGGAACCCTGGCCCTTCATCGGTGGCGGCGAGGGTCGCCGCCAGACAGCGCACCCCTCCCTCTCCCGTGCTCGTGCTGGAAGAGCCAGCCATAAGGGGGAGAGGGAGGGGGCGAGGTCGCGGAAGAGGTCGAGGACGAGGTCGAGGCGCTCGGGGAAGAGGCGGATGGGGCAGCGCGCCAGCTTCGCCTCCGCCGGCGGCTCCTCCCCCCACGGCGGTCCATATAGGGGACAACCCTTGCGAGTTCTTCGTCAGGCTGCGCCGGGCGCCTCGTCGTCGCCTCCGGCTTCCAGCTCCGTTTGCGAGCGCGATGGAGTTGGACCCGCCCGAGACACTGAGACTGCACATGAGGGGCTGTGGGATCAGCGGCACGCGAGTCCGCGTTGTATTCCCAGCCCCTAATGTGATGTATCTTGATCGAGGGTGGAAGACGTTCGCCCGTATCCACAGCCTGATGGAGGGTTTTACCCTCCATATTAAGTTGATGGAGGGCGATCTCCTCTCCGTCAAGATCAGCGGCACGCAAGAAAAGAAGAAATGAGCTCTCCATTTTAAGCTTGAGGCTGATCTGGATGAGCTCAAGGCCCTTGTCGCACCCATTGTGGACAAGGTGAGCGGGATCAGGCGGGTCGAGGGCGATCGCGTAGATTAGGCCGCTCATTTCTTCTTTTCTTGTCGCTGCCCATCACGTCATGAAAACAATCTGTTAGAGCTGCGACAAGCTATCTTTGTAATATATCTTTATTCTGGGTAGCCATTGCAATGTTATTCCCTCTACTTGACTCTTTGCTTTGTATGCTTTTACCCTACGCTTTCAGGGAACTTGCCGGTGCAGGCACCTGAGCCGCGAGCGCTGAGTGCGGAACGTCAGCAGCCTGCTGGCGGTGCCGCTACCGGCAAGAAACCTTGTCGCAACTAGTTGCATCTCACTTAAGTTGCTGAGCGGACTCGAAGCAAAGTAAGGGCGCGGCTAGTTAAGCAACTAGTCGCAGCTCACTCACGTTGTTGAGCAGACTCGAAACAAGGTAAGGGCGCGGCCAGCTAAGCAACTAGTCGCAGCTCACTTAGGTTGTTGAGCGAGCTCGAAACAACGTGAGGGCGCAGCCAGCTACGGGTCGGCTCCTCCGCGCACAGGTTTTCCATACAAAGCACGGTCGTTCAAGGGAGATAACTTTAAAATTTTAAAAATCTGGTTGCTCAGACTTTGGCAACTTATCTTTTCTGTTGTTTGCTTCCCAGCAAGGCGAAATTCTTGAACGACGCCTGGTCCACACCCTTTTCTTCTACTTTCCCCCCGGCAAACTCGTGCGCGAGGAAGCCTTCCTTTCCGAAACGCCATCTTCGGTCTCAAGGCGGACAGCGCCAGGCCTAGTGACTCGTTTCACCCGGTAAGGGCTCGTCGGCAGGTTGACGTGTATGGTGGCCCAGAGCGCTCCGAGACCCGCCAGCTCGATCTTGATCTAGCGAGCGCATGGTACCGTGAGTACCATGACGTTGCCGGTCCCGCGCCTCTTGAGATGGCCGCGGTGCATGCACGGACGCCGAGGTCTTGGAGTGCGCCCGGTCATTGTGGGAGCCGGCTACGCCGCCGATGGGCAGCGCAGCCTTGTCCTGGGACCTGGCAGCACCGTGAGTCCCCTCGTCGACGTGTGTTCTTCCGCCGGTGCCTGCCCCACCAACCGTTTGTTCCGGTGGTGGCTAGCTCGGTGTGGACGGAGCAGCTGCCTCCGAAACTTTCTTCTTCGGTGGCATGTTGATGAAGGTGATGAAGATCTAGCTCGCGAGAACGTCGGATCTGATGTTGATGAAGATGAAAAAGATCTAGCTCGCAACAACGCCGGATCTGGTTCACACAACTTCGACGCCCCCTACCTGGCGCGCCAGAGATGCCGGGGTTGCTGATCCACGGGCACCTATGGGACCGGCGGACTGGGTCCCTTTCGGTTCGGCGGGGGCGGAGGTCGCGCAAAGAGCAGATCGAGGTGGAGCACGCGAGCGGTTTACCCAGGTTCGGGCTGCATGGATGCGTAAAACCCTACTCCTGCTTTGTGGTTTGTATTGATTTCTAGCTCGGGAGCACGGAGTGCTAAAGTACACACCGGCGGCTGGCAGGACCGAGCGTGAGTGGACGAACTGGCTCCCTCCCCTCCTACGTTGCTCACGGGCCTCCTTTTATATGCTCAAGGGGTTACCGACATAGCAACGGAGGTAAAGGGAAAAAATGGAAAGGTGGTGGTTGGTACAACTACTTGTACAGTGTTATCATACCTAACCCTGGCGGCAGGGGACAAGGGCATTAATTGCCCGTCTGTGTCGCCCAAACAGTACCGAAATGGACCGCTAGGGACGCCACCGTTTGCCACGATGGTTATCTTGTCAGCGCCTGCTTGCCACCTCGCACCCCTAGCTGCACGGCCTCCTGCCACGTGTGCTTGGAAGGGTTCCAGAGCGACACGTTGGCAGGTGTGCTGGTGCGCGGGCACGAAGTGGGGGTTTCCCGCGGAAAGCTCCTTGCCGCGGTCGTCGTCTTGTCGTGTTCCGGAGCTTGTCGCTCACCGGGCCTTGCCGGGACGCGCGGCGCGTCTCGGCAAGCTTTCTTGGTATGCCTTGAGTGGCCCTCCCGGCAAGCTCCTCTTGCCGGGGTCTTGTCTCCTTCCCGGCAAGCTTCTCTCGCCCGGGCCTTGGTTGGCCTTCCCGGCAAGCTCCTCTTGCCGGGGCCTTGGTTTGAGTACTTTGTTCTTGAATGGTCTTCAAAGTAGCCTCGGAGGATCTTGGCGGTCACCCGGCAAGCCCTGTCGCGGGAAGCTGCGACTGCCCGTGCACAAGTTCGGGGTACTAGGGTACCCCTACTCTAGTACACCGACAGGGCGCCAGAGATGCCGGGGTAGCTGATCCACGGGCACCTATGGGACCGGCGGACCGGGTCCCTTTCGGTTCGGCGGGGGCGGAGGTCGCGCAAAGAGCCGATCGAGGCGGAGCACGCGAGCGATTTACCCAGGTTCGGGCCGCACGGATGCGTAAAACCCTACTCCTGCTTTGTGGTTTGGTATTGATTTCTAGCTCGGGAGCGCGGAGTGCTACAGTACACACCGGCGGCTAGCAAGACCGAGCGTGAGTGGATGAACTGGCTACCCCCCCCCCTACGTTGCTCACGGGCCTCCTTTTATATGCTCAAGGGGTTACCGACATAGCAACGGGGGGCAAAAATGTAAAAGTGGTGGTTGGTACAGCTACCTGTACAGTGCTATCATACCTAACCCTGGCGGCAGGGGCATTAATTGCCCGTCTATGTCGCCTAAACAGTACCGAAATGGACCGCTAGGGACGCCACTGTTTGCCACGATGGTTATCTTGTCAGCGCCTGCTTGGCACCTCGCACCCCTAGCTGCACGGCCTCCTGCCACGTGTGCTTGGAAGGGTTCCAGAGCGACACGTTGGCAGGTGTGCTGGAGCGCGGGCACGAAGTGGGGGTTTCCCGCGGAAAGCTCCTTGCCGCGGTCGTCGTCTTGTCGTGTTCCGGAGCTTGTCGCTCACCGGGCCTTGCCGGGACACACGGCGCGTCTCGGCAAGCTTTCTTGGTATGCCTTGAGTGGCCCTCCCGGCAAGCTCCTCTTGCCGGGGTCTTGTCTCCTTCCCGGCAAGCTTCTCTCGCCGGGGCCTTGCTTGGCCTTCCCGGCAAGCTCCTCTTGCCGGGGCCTTGGTTTGAGTACTTTGTTCTTGAATGGTCTTCAAAGTAGCCTCGGAGGATCTTGGCGGTCACCCGGCAAGCCCTGCCGCGGGACGCTGCGACTGCCCGTGCACAAGTTCGGGGTACTAGGGTACCCCTACTCTAGTACACCGACAGGAGCCCCCGGGGACGGTTCGCGCCCTCCTACCTAAATGGAGGTAGGCGTGGGGGCGTGGTGCATTTACTGGGCGAGGCCGGTGCGTGGTTTTCGAGGCATCCACTCCCCGCGATCACGGGGTGGGGCGAGGCCGCCTCATCCGTCGCCTCGGCTCTGCATCCTCACCACGCGGCTCCCATGCGCTTGGGGTCGCGGACGGTGGAAGTGGGAATCTGGGCCGTCGCGAGCAGAGGCAGCGGGTTGGCCCCGACTCCCTGCTCTTCCCGCGCCTTGATTCGCCGAGCGGGGCGGCCGAGCCCCCACCTCGCTCCTTTATAAAGAGCGGGAGGGGAGCACAGAAGCCCGCACTCTCTCATCTTCTCCTTTCTTCAGCTTCTGCTCCCCTTTCTCTCATTCGCTGGCCCTAACAGGAGCAGTATCTTTTAAGGAACTATCAACCTGCTGGCGCGAGCGAGACACGGTCGCCTGGACGAGATACTGCTCCTTCTAACGTAGTTAGAAGTCCGAGCATATCCCGCTCCTCGCACCGTTCGCCACCGCCACCCGCCACCGCAGCAGAAGCTTTGGCGCGAGCTCAGCTGCTCCTAGAGTACCCTCCAGCGGCGGACAAGGTCGACGACTGGAGAGCCACCATCCAGAGTCTCATCGGCTTCGCCAACGGCGACACTCCACGGCAGCCGAGCGCGTCTCAGCCGCGGCAAGCCAGCCAGGCACGAGCCAGAGACGACAAGATTGGTGGGGGCGCAACTACTGTGCACACTCCACCCCGAAGGCCAAGATCGTCGACTCGCCGGGTCCACCTCGACAGCGACTCCACCGCGTCGTCAGATCCGCGAGCTCGTCGCGATAAGCGCCAAGTTCTTCAAGAACGACAACAAGAAGACGCTCGTACTCGCATCGAGCGCCGGAGAGAAGCGCGGCGTCAATCAGACCAGCGCGCTGGGCCCTCTGCTGACATGCATGCACCAGAGGAGCCAGGCGACTTGCCGTACGCGGTAGGTTTCCCTGCGTTCACTCGTGAGCTGCGGCAAGTCCAGTGGCCCAGTACGAAGAACTTCAAACCAGATGTACCCGAGAAGTACGACGGCAAGTCGCATCCGTCGGAGTTCCTCAGCATCTACACCATCGCGGTGCAGGCTGCTGGGGGGCGGGACGATAAGATCCTTGCCAACTACTTCCCGTTGGTGCTCGAGCCCAACGTCAGGTCCTGGCTCATGCACTTGCCAGACAACTCCATATCCTCCTGGGCTGATCTATGCCATCAGTTTGTCGGCGCCTTCACAGGCGGCCACAAACCTCATGGCCAAGAGAGTGATCTTCACCTGCTCGTCCAGAAGAAAGGAGAGCCCCTGCGCAAGTATATCCAGAGGTTCAGCCGTGTACAACACAACATCCCAAATATCCACCCTGCCGCGGTAATCAGCGCGTTCCATCAGAACGTGCGTAACAGCAGGATGCGGGAGGAGATGGCGATGTGCAAGATTCGGGACGTCAGCGAGCTATATGCCCTGGCCGACAAGTGTGCACGCACTGAGGAAGGGGGGAAATTCCCCGGAGAAAGCGTTGGAGCAGGAGGATTTGACAGCGAGGATGCCGCCCCGGCAAAGAAAAACCGGCGGCGCAACAACAGGAAGAAGCAGAACAAAGAGGTGCTGGTCGTTGAGCAGTCCAGCAGCGACGGCGGCGCCAAGTGAGCCAAGGTCGGTAGCTCCGGCAAGGAAGTTGCCGCATGCACCAACTGCCAGGCTGTGGCGGCCGCCGACAAGCAGGACGGCTCCGACCACCAATACTGCAAGATTCACCGCACCAAGGGCCATGACCTCCGGAGCTGCAAGAAAGTCGAGCAGCTTGTCCAGCAGCAAAGAGCTGAGTACGAGCGGCGCAACAAGGAGAGGGCCCAAGGGGGTGCTGAAGAATCCGGCAAGAAGCACGCCGGACCGGGAGGACGCCGCGGCAAGGCCAAGCAGCGGCAAGGAGACAGGCCTCCCCGCGGCCGCGACGACGAAGAAGATGACGATGACGAAGACATGGATGATGTTGAGACCAGTGAGCAGGAGTTTCAGAAAGCCACAGAGGTCTTGTGCGTTGACGGCAGTGCTTCTCTGCACACTTCACACCGCCGATGTTGGTTTCACCAACTATCCGCAACCTCAGGGTCACTAAGATGTTAGTTGATGGCGGGGCCGGCTTGAACCTGATCTCCTCCGCTGTACTCCAGAAACTCCAAATCCCTGACAGCGAGCTCGAAGAGACCGGCACATTCCAAGGAATCAGCCCGGGAAGGAGCAAGCCAAAGGGGAAGGTCACACTGCCGGTAACATTTGGCAGTGAGCTAAACTTCAGAACTGAGAAGGTCACGTTCGACGTTGCCGACATCCCATTACCATACAATGGGATACTTGGCCATCCAGCACTCGCCAGGTTCATGGCAGCCTCTCACTACGCATATAACATGATGAAGGTGCCAGGCCCGATAAGCATCATTTCTGTCCCTGGCGACAAGAAGGATGCTCTTATCTGTGCCGACAAGATCTACCGGGAAGCAGCAGCCACGACAGATCGCAATCCACTTGCCGCTGAAGCTCCCGGGGGGAAGAAGACCAAGTCCGGCAAGATTTCTGATGCTCGCTCCGGCAAGCGCACCTCTTCGGAGTGCTGCGCTGCCGTTGAGGACGCACCATCGAGCTCCACCGGCAAGACCAAGTCCGGCAATAGTTCTGGTGCCCACTCCGGCAAGCGCACCTCTTCGGAGTGCTGCGCTGCCGTCGAGGACGCGCCATCGAGCTCCACCGGCAAGTGCAAGAAGACGATGGCGGCCCCGCCAGAGACGAAGAAGGTGTCCGCCAAGGAGGACGGCACTGGTGGTACCTTCACCATCAGTGCCACGCTCGGCCCTAAATAGGAAAGCACGCTCGTTACTTTCCTGCGGGCGAATGTCGACGTGTTTGCATGGCAGCCGTCTGACATCCCCGGTGTTCCCAGGAAAGTGATTGAGCACCACCTTGCCGTTTGTCCTCATGCGCGGCCCGTCAAGCAGAAAGTCAGGAAGCAGGCAGTGGAGCGCCAAGAATTCATTGCAGAAGAGATCAAGAAACTGGAAGCAGCAGGCCTCGTCAGAGGAGTGCTCCATCCCACGTGGTTGGCCAATCCTGTAGTCGTGCGCAAGGCAAACGGGAAATGGAGACTTTGCATCGATTTCACCGATGTTAACAAAGCTTGTCCCAAAGACCCATTTCCTTTGCCGCGCATTGACCAGATTGTTGAGTCCACAGCCGGATGTGATTTACTTTCATTTCTTGACGCATACTCTGGATATCATCAGATCTTCATGGCAGAAGAGGATGAGGAGAAGACCGCATTTATTACTCCATGTGGCACGTACTGTTTCGTACGGATGCCTTTCGGATTAAAAAATGCTGGTTCGACATTTGCAAGAGTAGTCCATATTGCTCTTGAGCCACAAATACACAGAAATGTGGAAGCCTACATGGATGATATAGTGGTCAAGAGCAAGGACAGAACAACCCTGATTCAAGATTTAGACGAGACCTTTGCAAATATGCGCAAGATCAGCCTCAAGCTCAACCCAGAGAAGTGTGTGTTTGGAGTTCCCTCCGGCAAGGTTCTCGGGTTCTTCGTGTCTCTGCGGGGAATTGAAGCCAATCCCGACAAGATCAAGGCCATTGAGAAGATTGAAGCACCAAGGCGCGTCAAGGATGTACAGAAACTTGCCGGTTGCGTGGCTGCTGTCAGCAGGTTTATCTCTCGGTCTGCTGAGCGCGCCCTGCCGTTTTTCAAATTATTGAAAAAGGCAGGTCCAATGAAATGGACTCCGGATGCGGAGGCTGCGCTGCAAGACCTGAAGAGATACCTGTCCTCCCCTCCAATACTTGTCGCACCTAAGCCACAAGAAAAGTTGCTGCTGTACAGAGCGGCAACCAATCAAGTGGTTAGTGCTGCGTTAGTAGTAGAGAGGGAGGCAGATGATGAGCCAGCAACCGCGGCAAGCGCATCCCGCGACAAGCAGGAGGCTTCCCCGACAAGCTCTGGTCCCGACAAAGATGGATCTGCACAAATGCACGAGGAGACACGGAAGAAAATGGTGCAGCGCCCAGTTTACTTTGTCAGTTCCCTCCTGCAGGGGGCTAGGTCAAGGTATTCTGGTGTGCAGAAATTGCTTTTCGGCCTTCTCATGGCCTCGAGAAAGCTGCGCCATTACTTCCAAGCACATGAGATCACAGTCGTCACTCGCTTTCCGCTGAAGAGGATACTGCAGAATCCAGAAGCGACAGGCAGGATTGTCGAGTGGGCACTACAACTGTCAAGCTTTGGCCTCAAGTTTGAAAGTACTTCAACTATCCAGAGCAGAGCATTGGCAGAATTTATAGCAGAATGGACGCCAACACCAGATGAAGAAATTCCAGAAACGAGCATCCCCGACAAGGAAGCAAGCAAAGAGTGGCTGATGTACTTTGATGGTGCCTTTTCGCTGCAAGGCGCCGGCGCTGGTGTGCTGCTTATCGCACGCACCGGAGAGCACCTCAAGTACATAGTCCAGATGCACTTTCCCAAGGAACAAGCAACAAACAATACTGTAGAGTATGAGGGATTGCTTGCCGGTCTCAGGACCGTGGCAGACCTTGGGATCAAGAAGCTCATTGTCAGGGGTGACTCACAGCTTGTCGTCCGCCAAGTAAACAAGAATTATCAGAGTCCGTTGATGGAAGCTTACGTTGACGAAGTGAGAAAGCTAGAAGAGCGCTTTGACGGCCTACAAATGGAGCACGTTCCGAGAGCTCAGAACGCCATTGCTGACGGCCTGTCAAAGTGCGCCGCACTTAAGCTACCTGCGGAACCAGGGATCTTTGTGCTCAAGCTGACTCAACCGTCCGTAACACCGTCAACTGGATAGAGCAAGAAGAGGAAGTTGATTCCTGGTGACTATTTGCCGGCAGAGCTTCCCGAAGCCGCCGCCAAGAAGGTCCCCAAGATCGACGCCAAGAGTGCCGAGGAGCAGTCTGCTCCAGCAAGCCCTAGGATTTGTTCCGTCGAAGCAGAAGCTCCCGATAAGTTTTGCTCCGGCAAGCTCGTCGGGGAACGTCAAGCTCCGGCAGAGACGCAGCTTCTCGCCGTAGAAGCGGATGTTCCCGCAGCAGTCTCCAAGATCAACACCAAGAACGCTGAGGAGCAAGACGCTCCGGCAAGCCCTGGGGTTTGTTCCGTTGAAGCAGAAGCTCCCGATAAGTTTTGCTCCGGCAAGCTTGTTGGGGAACGTCAAGCTCCGGCAGAGGCGCAGCTCCTCGCCGTAGAAGTGGATGTTCCCGCAGCAGCAGATTTGCCTTTAGTCCTTGTTGTTGAGCCGCAAGCTCCAACATGGGCGCAACAGATTGTCCGTTTCCTTCAGACAGGAGAACTTCCCGAAGAGCAAGAAGAAGCGGAAAGAGTAGCCCGCCAGTCAAGTATGTACCAGTTTGTCGACAAGACACTGTACAGAAGAAGACTCAATGGTGTGAAATTGAAGTGTATTCACCGGGAAGACGGACGAAAGCTGTTGGCAGAGATACACGGAGGCATATGTGGTCACCACATTGGCGCAAGAGCACTTGTCGGCAAAGCGTTCCGGCAAGGTTTCTTCTGGCCAACAGCCCTCCAGGATGCAACTGCACAAGTAACCAAGTGTGAAGCGTGCCAGTTCCATTCCAAGCAGATACACTAGCCAGCTCAAGCTCTCCAGATGATCCCTTTATCCTGGCCATTTTCGGTCTGGGGGCTCGACATCCTCGGCCCCTTTCCCTGAGCTGTCGGGGGCTTTGAGTACTTGTGCGTCGCAATCGACAAGTTCACAAAGTGGCCGGAAGTGGAACCAGTGAGGAAGGTGACCGCACAGTCAGCCGTGAAGTTCTTCAGGTCGATTGTTTGCCGCTTCGGGATCCCCAACAGGATAATCACCGAAAACGGTACACAATTTACGAGCCGCACCTTCATGCAATACGTCCAAGATCTTGGCGCCAAGGTCTGCTTCGCTTCTATTGCTCACCCGAGAAGCAACGGTCAAGCAGAGAGAGCAAATGCTGAAGTGCTGCGCGGACTCAAGACCAGAACTTTCGACAGGCTGCACAAGTGCGGGAGGAACTGGATCGAGGAGCTGCCGGTGGCTCTTTGGTCGATCAGAACGACGCCAAATCGAGCCACTGGACAGACACCCTTTGCTCTAGTCTATGGAGCAGAGGCAGTTACCCCCACGGAACTCGTATACGGGTCACCTCGAGTGCTCGCCTATGATGAGCTCGAGCAAGAGTGGCTGCGGCAAGATGACGCGCTGCTCCTTGAGGAAGACCGTCTCCAGGCTGCTGTGCGAGCTGCTCGCTACCAGCAAGCTCTGCGCCGCTACCATAGTCGCAGAGTCAATGCCAGGAGTCTCGAGGAAGGCGACCTTGTTCTTCGGCGTGTTCAGTCGGCCAAGAATTCCAACAAGTTGACGCCGAAGGGGGAAGGCCCTTACCGGGTGAAGCGAGTCACAAGGCCTGGCGCTGTCCGCCTTGAGACCGAAGATGGCGTACCAGTGAGCAACTCCTGGAACATCGAGCATCTTCGTAAGTTTTACCCATAAGGCGTGGTTGTCGGATCCTGTCCGGCAACCACCCTTCTGTACAAGTCTTGCCGCTGTTGCATGTAATCCTTTGTACAGAGCCAGGCGCAGACCCTGAGCACCAGTAAATGAAGTGCTGATCACCCCGGGGTTAGAGCATGCATGCTAGGTCGAGTCTCGTCCTTGGTTAGGGTTGATAGTCCCTAACAGCGGCTAACCCCTAGCTTAGAGGTCGAGTGTCCGTCCCTTCGCTTTTCCTTCGTTCGTAGGGCTCGCATATCCTGGTCGGACCGCTTGAGGGCGAGAAGGAGAAGAAGGGCGCACCGGCACCTGAGCCCCAGCAAACCGGTGTTGCTGGGGGCTGTGGGTGCCAAGATTCATCCACGGCAAGCCAGAGTTGCCGGGGGCTGCGATATCAGATAAGTCTTTCGTCCCTCTTCATGCATCCTCTTATGGACCGGGGAATGCGAAACCACGTTTCTTCCCGAAAACTGCCGTGCTCCCTCAACTCTAGGCCCTGGGGCTCGCTCCCGGGGCCGAGTTTGGTCGTAGTCGTGGCAGCAAAGGGATGAAACGAGGAGGCCGCACCCACCTCGTTCCCGCCTCCGTCAAAGGCGCGAGAAAGGTCGAGCGACGTGGGAAGGCGGCAGGGCCTGTTGCCGGGAGATGAAATGTCTGTCCGAGGGACACCAAGGATTTGCTCCTTGGCGTGGGTTCAACCCACGAGACAAATAACCCGGCAAACATCCCCTTTTCATTAAAAAACATCCCACTCAGGTACAGTCCATAGAGGATGAAAAACATGAAAGAGAGGACTACAAGTTTTAGATACAGCTAAGGCCCGAAGGCTTACAAATTAAAAAGATAAGGTGCCCGTAATCCCTTTCCTGTCCCTCTCTTCAGGAGATAGGTCAAGGAGGCGAAAAGGGCAAAAGAGGCGCCTAGGCGAACTACGGGTGCCAGAAGACACCAAGAGAACATCCCGGGGGCCGTCCAAAGGCCGGACGGTGATGGCGGCGCCGGAAGCGGGGCTCGAAGACGGGGCGGCAGGACGTCAGCACGCTGTCGAGGGCACCACGCCCTCGTACTCCGACCTGACGGCCTTGTCGCCAGCCCTCTTCCCCTTCCGCAGCCTCCCTACGCCAGCCGCCCAAGGAGACGGCCCCGGGGAGTTCAAGGAGCCGGCGACACGGATGATGGGGTCGCCGGTGCCGCGTGAAGCGGCGCCCGATGCCTAGTCGGACCCACAATCCGACCGCCCGCTACCCTCATCGTCACTGTCGCTCTCCTCCTCGTCACTCTCGCTCGAGGAGGAGCCTTCGCTATCGGAGGAGCTGTCCACACAACACTTCGCCCGAGTGCCGAAGCACCCGAAGACTTTGACGGAGAGGAGATCGCCCTCCATCAACTTAAAATGGAGGGTAAAACCCTCCATCAGGCTGTGGATACGGGCGAACGTCTTCCACCCTCGATCAAGATACATCACATTAGGGGCTAGGAATACAACGCGGACTCGCGTGCCGCTGATCCCACAACCCCTCATGTGCAGTCTCAGTGTCTCGGGCGGGTCCAACTCCATCGCGCTCGCAAACGGAGCTGGAAGCCGGAGGCGACGACGAGGCGCTCGGCGCAGCCTGACGAAGAACTCGCTAGGGTTGTCCCCTATATGGACCGCCGTGGGGGGAGGAGCCGCCGGCGGAGGCGAAGCTGGCGCGCCGCCCCGTCCGCCTCTTCCTCGAGCGCCTCGACCTCGTCCGCGACCTCGCCCCCTCCCTCTCCCCCTTATGGCTGGCTCTGCCACCACGAGCGCGGGAGAGGGAGGGGTGCGCTGTCTGGCGGCGACCCTCGCCGCCATCGATGAAGGGCCAGGGTTCCCTTTCTCCATGGCGAATGAGAGAAAGGGGAGCAGAAGCTGAAGAAAGGAGGAGATGAGAGAGTGCGGGTTTCTGCGCTCCCCTCTCGCTATTTATAAAGGAGCGAGGTGGGGGCTCGGCCGCCCTGCTCAGCGAATCAAGGCACGGGGAGAGCAGGGAATCAGGGCCAACCCGCTGCCTCTGCTCGCGACGGCCCAGATTCCCACTCCCACCGTCCACGACTCCAAGCGCATGGGAGCCGCGTGGCGGGGATGCAGAGCTGAGGCGATGAATGAGGCGGCCTCGCCCCACCCCGTGATCGCCAGAGATGCCGGGGTTGCTGATCCATGGGCACCTATGGGACCGGCGGACCGGGTCCCTTTCGGTTCGGCGGGGGCGGAGGTCGCACAAAGAGCAGATCGAGGCGGAGCACGCGAGCGGTTTACCCAGGTTCGGGCCGCACGGATGTGTAAAACCCTACTCCTGCTTTGTGGTTTGTTATTGATTTCTAGCTCGGGAGCGCGGAGTGCTACAGTACACACCGGCGGCTGGCAGGACCGAGCGTGAGTGGATGAACTGGCTGGACCCCCCTTCTACGTTGCTCACGGGCCTCCTTCTATATGCTCAAGGGGTTACCGACATAGCAACGGGGGGCAAAAATGTAAAAGTGGTGGTTGGTACAGCTACCTGTACAGTGTTATCATACCTAACCCTGGCGGCAGGGGACAAGGGCATTAATTGCCCGTCTGTGTCGCCTAAACAGTACCGAAATGGACCGCTAGGGACGCCACTGTTTGCCATGATGGTTATCTTGTCAGCGCCTGCTTGCCACCTCGCACCCCTAGCTGCACGGCCTCCTGCCACGTGTGCTTGGAAGGGTTCCAGAGCGACACGTTGGCAGGTGTGCTGGAGCGCGGGCACGAAGTGGGGGTTTCCCGCGGCAAGCTCCTTGCCGCGGTCGTCGTCTTGTCGTGTTCGGGAGCTTGTCGCTCACCGGGCCTTGCCGGGACGCACGGCGCGTCGCGGCAAGCTTTCTTGGTATGCCTTGAGTGGCCTTCCCGGCAAGCTCCTCTTGCCGGGGTCTTGTCTTCTTCCCGGCAAGCTCCTCTTGCCGGGGCCTTGGTTTGAGTACTTTGTTCTTGAATGGTCTTCAAAGTAGCCGCGGAGGGTCCTGGCGGCCACCGTGGCAAGCCTTGCCGCGGGATGCTGCGACTGCCCGTGCACAAGTTCGGGGTACTAGGGTACCCCTACTCTAGTACACCGACACTAGGCCTCGGCGTCGTCCACCGCCATGGTGCTCTCGGCGCGGCCTGGTCAACTTGGTCAACGAACGACACCCATCGGCCCTGGACTATACGCGCAAAATAATGATTCCTCCACCTGACAGCTAGGACCCAACAGAAGGGCCTCTATATTTCGCGAAAAAAATGTTCCCCCCGCTGACATGTCGGACCCACCAGCTATCACTAGTGCAGAACCGGGTAATAGCACCAGTTCGTAAGGCCCTTTAGTGTCGTTTCGGTAACCGGCACTAAAGTGTGGGCACTAAAGCCCCCCCCTTTAGTACCGGCTCAGCACGAACCGGTGCTAAAGGTCAACCACGTGCCACAAGCCAGCTCCATGGGCGCGTAGGACATGAGTACCGGTTGGTAACACCAACCGGTACTAAATGTTTGGGTGTTTTGGTTTTATTTTTACTTTTACTTTAATTTTGTGTTTTCAATTTAATTTAGTGATTGTTTTACATTATAATGAGTTGTTAAATCATTAGGTGAATGTACCGTAGATTAGTTTAACTGGATGCATGTGGATCCTAGCTAAGTCATCAAGTATATGTCATATCCACATTATATATACTTGATCACCTAATTAAGTGATCGAGGTAATATGGATATGGCATATACTTGATCACTTAGCTAGAATCCATCCAGTTGAAACTAATCTGCGGTTTCTTTCATAAATGATATAATAACTCATCATCATCATATTAATATAAAAACTCTTGCATCATATATATCATCACCAACAACACTAGCTTAAAGAAGAACATTCACTTGTACCAGAAGCAAAGATATCATCGAGTTCAACATGGTAATGATATTATAAGCGTTCATAACACCACAAAAGCAAATAACTCTTTGAGATTAAGTTCAGGACGAAGAACACAGACATGAGAGGACAACTACTAAGAGCATGAACTAGCTAATTAATCACTCCTGCTGCTCTCTCTCAGGTAAAATAGCATAGAACATGTATAGCTTTCCTGATTCATCATATTGGAGCATGCAGATGAACCTGTATCCTAATCGTGGGTTGCGCTTCTGATTGCTGCCCCCTAGTACTTCTCTGCGATCGTTCACAATTTTTCTCCAGTCTTTTACTATTAAGCATTCCTCGCTATTAGGAATCCTGAATGCACTAAAGTGCTGTGTAGGATATCTTGGCCGTAAGCTAACAATATTCATGGTACCTTTAGTCTCGATCCAATCAGGCACAACATTCATCGGGAGTCCCTGTTGAAGAACATCGTATAGTAACATACTTAGCAATGAAGTTTAGCTTAAAAAAATAATCTATGCAAAAGATGCACTGAGGAGAAATGGTAGAAATCTTACCATCTTTCCTTAATATATGTGACCGTAGTTCAGTATGAACACTATTGGTCGCACGTTTTGAGTACTAACATTTCTAAGTGAAGGAAAAAAATTGTCTTGATAGCATCAAGATCCTCAAGCCATGAAACATAATGACTTGTCTCCTTGTAGTTTAGTTCAGCCCCGGGACAGTGGACGGTCCTGTCTACCAAGCGCCGGACATGTTTGCTTGATTGGAAATAAGCTGTCAATATAAATTGAGATCTATTAATTATTCAACTGGTTCAAATAATCTCATATCAAAGACATAAATATGGTTGAGAAACTCATATAATGGTAGAACTGGAGGCGTCTGCACATCGACCCAAATGTATATATTACCTTCAATATCGTCTTCCGGACGAATATCAAAGGTGATAACCATATCAGGCTCAAATGCATAAGCCTTGTATAGTGCTTGCCAAGTTTTGCATTCAAAATAGGTGTATGTGCCTACATTGTATAATTTGACGTTGAAGGTATAACCATGCTCGGTCTTCAAGTAAACTCTTTTTACCTCCATAGTTTCGTTAGGACTAAAACCTATCTTATCGAAGACAAAAATTCTTGCATGGCAGGGGATACGCTAGTAGAATAGTGAAAAAATTAAAATTAAAAGTTGAAGCAAATGAAGCATAAGTCATGCTTAATTACGAAAAAAGACTTGTCGTTGTGACTTACTGTATCCACTTTGAAGTTCTCATCTAGCTTGATGCTGAAGCGTCTATCATCAACTAGAAAATTTCTGCCGCACAGGCCGCGCTGGTCTTCGCAGTATTCACACATAATGAAATCGTGTTCGTCATCAGACGACATTCCTATGTTCATAGGTGAAACATTAAACACTTATTAGTTCTATTAATTCAACTAATTCTGTTAAATCAACTAGTTCAACTAATTAATTGAACTAATTCAACTAAGCACTTACGAAAAATATACCTAAATAAAGTAGCTCATCTAATTCAACTAACTAGTTCAACTAATTAATTCAACTAATTCAACTAAACTAGTTCTATTAATTTTCTTACTAAAAATAAGGTAGCTAGTTCTATATAATAAAATGTTAATTAGATAATCAAATCTCATATAACTAAATTAAATATATATCTAACATATAATTTATATCTAATTCATCTAACATTTGACATTAATATCTAACATATGTTCATATATGGGTGAAACATTAAACACTTAATAGTTCTATTAATTCAACTAAATAAACTAGTTCTATTAATTCAACTAAGCATTTACTAAAATAAACTAGTTCTATTAATTTCTTACTAAAATAAAGTAGGTAATTCTATATATTAATATTTTGATTAGATCATCAAATCTCATATAACTAAATTTTATTACTAAAAATAACTAGTTCTATTAATTCAACTAATTCAACTAAGAATTTACTAAAAATAAACTAAAATTTACAACTAAAAACTAAAAAACAATGTGTGTGTGTGTGGACATGGCGGCCGGGGCAGGATCTCACTGGCGAGGCGAGGCGACGGGGGTAGCGACGGGGACGGCGACGGGCGGCGCCGACGGGGATGGTGACGACGGGGATGGCGACGACGGGGATGGGGACGGGGCGGCGACAACGGGGACGGGGACGGGCCGGGCGGGGACGACAGGACGATGGGGCGAGGGGCGGCGACGGGGACGGGGACGGCCGGGGCGGCGACGACGGGGACGGGGCAGCGACGGGGGCGGCGGGCAACGGGACAGAGGAGAAGAAGCAGATGAGAAACTGAATTTTTTGAAGTGCCATATATATAGGAGGGGCCTTTAGTACCAGTTGGAGCCACCAACCGGTACTAAAGGCCAACTTTGGCCAGGCCAAGGGGCGGGAAACGGCCCCTTTAGTACCGGTTCGTGCCACGAACCGGTACTAAAGGCCCAATCATTAGTACCGGTTGGAGCCACCAACCGGTACTAATGGTTGTGCGCTGCCACTTGTGGTGCACAATGTTTAGTCCCACCTCGCCGAGCGAAGGGCAGCCACACTTGTTTATAAACCCAGCCGCGGCTGCTCCTTCGAACTTCTCTATATAGCAGGCTTTTGGTCCTAACTATGGCGCGCTGCCCTGTGAGCCTGCTGGCCTTCTGGGCCTGCATTTGCATACCCTAGGTCTGACAGGCCCACTGGGCAGCGGCCCAACAAATTTTTTATATAGTTTTTTCTTTTCTGCATTATTTATTTTCCTCTATTTATTTTTGAGTAATTTTTTATATAGTTTTTCTTTTCTGCATTATTTATTTGCTTCTATTTATTTTTGAGTAATTTTTTTATATAGTTTTTTTCTTTTCTGCTTTATTTATTTTCTTCTATTTATTTCTGAGTAGTTTTTTTTTGTATTTAGTTTCTTTGTGACCCTCTCTTTTCTTTCGCACATGCTATGCGGGTGAAATGATAATACCATTGCAAGTTTCAACATTTTCAGAGTTCATTTTGTAGTGATTTTCAATTTCACGGTCATTTAGCTCTCTAAACAATTAGGTAAATGACTGAAAAACAACAAATGATGTGAGAACATGTTGGAAATTGATGGCGTCGCTTTGAATGCTGCATGCTGAACGCAAAACAAGTCCGGAGTTCAAATAAGTTTAAAAAACATTGAAGTCCCGATGTAACAGATGAGTTCTCGTCCAAAACCCTGATACTCCGAAAGAGATTGTCCAGTTTGTACACGAAGTGCGTCCAGTTTTTGTCGTGACCGTCTCTACTCTTTCGCACATGCTATGCGGGTGAAATGATGATACCATGCCAAGTTTCAACATTTTCACAGTTCATTTTGTAGTGATTTTTCAATTTCACGGTCATTTAGCTCTCTAAACAATTAGGTAAATGACTGAAAAACAGCAAATGTAGTCAGAACATGTTGGAAATTGATGATGTCGCTTTGAATGTTGCTTACTGAACGCAAAAGAAGTCCGGAGTTCAAATAAGTTTAAAAAACATTGAAGTGCCCATGTAACAGATGAGTTCTCGTCTGAAACCGTGATACTCCGAAAGAGATTGTACAGTTTGTACACGAAGTGCGTCCAGTTTTTGCTGTGACCCTCTCTACTCTTTCGCACATGCTATGCGGGTGAAATGATGATACCATGTCAAGTTTCAACATTTTCACAGTTCATTTTGTAGTGATTTTCAATTTCACGGTCATTTAGCTCTCTAAACAATTAGGCAAATGACTGAAAAACGGCAAATGTAGTCAGAACATGTTGGAAATTGATGACGTCGCTTTGAATGCTACATACTGAACGCAAAAGAAGTCCGGACTTCAAATAAGTTTAAAAAACATTGAAGTGCCCATGTAACAGATGAGTTCTTGTCCGAAACCCTAATACTCCGAAAGAGATTGTCCAGTTTGTACACGAAGTGCGTCCAATTTTTGCCGTGACCCTCTCTACTCTTTCGCACATGCTATGCGGGTGAAATGATGATACCATGCAAAGTTCCAACATTTTCACAGTTCATTTTGTAGTGATTTTCAATTTCACGGTCATTTAGCTCTCTAAACAATTAGGTAAATGACAGAAAAACAGCAAATGATGTCAGAACATGTTTGAAATTGATGACGTCGCTTTGAATGCTGCACATTGAATGCAAAAGAAGTCCCGAGTTCAAATAAGTTTAAAAACATTGAAGTGCCCATGTAACAGATGAGTTCTCATCCGAAACCCTGATACTCCGAAAGAGATTGTCCAGTTTGTACACGAAGTGCATCCAGTTTTTGCCGTGACCCTCTCTACTGTTTCGCACATGCTATGCGGGTGAAATGATGATACCATGCCAAGTTTCAACATTTTCACAGTTCATTTTGTAGTGATTTTCAATTTCACGGTCATTTAGCTCTGTAAACAATTAGGTAAATGACTGAAAAACAGCAAATGATGTCAGAATATGTTGGAAATTGATGACGTTGCTTTGAATGCTGCATACTGAACACACAAGAAGTTCGGAGTTCAAATAAGTTATTAAAAATAAAAAAGAGGTGCAATGCTGGTTAATTTGTTTCAAGCCTTTCGGAATAGTGTAGACTGCACTACACATAGCTCAGTGCAATCTATGCTATTCCGAAAGGCTTGAAGCTAATCAACGTGCAGGTGAGCATTGCGCCTCTTCGTCATTGTCTCTGCACTCACAGCTTATAAACCGCTCATACTGCCTCTCCCTTAGCGAGGTGGGACTAAAAATCAGTTTACTAAGAAACTCTAGTACCGGTTCATACCATGAACCGGTACTAAAGGTCTTCGTGGTGGTCCCAGCCTGACCACAGCCGCACTGGCCTCATTAGTACCGGTTCGTGGCACGAACCGGTACTAAAGGTTCCCCACGAACCGATACTAATGAGCGCCGCCCGCCTAGCCGTTGGAACCGGCACTAATGGTCACATTAGTGCCGGTTCAGTTACAAACTGGGACTAATGTGCTTCACATTAGGCCCTTTTTCCACTAGTGTATATCTTCGCACGCAAGGAAGTGCCTCCTTATTACGCACAAAAAAAAAGAATACCCCTGCTAGCTGGGACCCACCATAGTGGGAGGATGACTTCTAGGCCAACAAAGTTGACGGGGACGGAGGGCTTTGTCAACTTAGTCAATATGAACGATTCTAGCTCCAGTGACCGTATGATGTCCATCCAACGGCCGTAGTGCTTCTTCAACCTCTGGTCTTCTTGCTCCAGCCGCCCAAAGCAGCGCCGGTCGTGCCACATGCTCTTGCCTCCCGTGGCCGGCTGTGCTGCCGCGGAGGCCTCACCGCCCCCTACTATTCCCACCGCTGGTCAGGCCCTGCAGCGACGGCAGCCTCACACCGCAGCCGAACCAGTGAACCCTCGTACTCCTCTCCGCGCGGGCTTCCACTGCCGCGTCTTCCCCGGCTCCACGTCGTCCCCTTCCTAGGCCTCGCCGTCGTCCACCGCCGTGGTGCTCTCCGCGCGGCGTGGTCAACGTGGTCAAGGAAAGACTTCCATCGGAAGAGTACTGTATGTGAAGAGGCTGACAGCTGGGTCCACGGCCACAGCCCAATTTTTTTGTGATTTGCCAAGTAAGTAGCTTTGTCAGGCCTGTTGGGCTGCAAATCTTTCAAGACGAGGAGAGCTTTCATTCGGCTGGCTGAGAAAATGGCCCATCAGTAATGAGAAATGGGATGTACATTTCTAAAACACATCAAACCGACAATTAGTTTCAAATATCTTTTTTTCATTTCATGATTTTAAATTACATTAATTTTTATGCGTGGAGAATTTGTTGGATTTTATATTGATATACATTTATTTTTAAAATCAGTTTGAATGCGAGTCGAAATTTCAGGATTAAAAACGGTTCAGACCGCACCGAAATATGCAAAATTTCGTATAATTTTTTAACCGTGGCAACAATTTGGGCTGTAATGCTAACAAAAAGAATATGGGCTCCAAAAAAACCTTAAGAATTAGCAAATGGGCTGAAAATTATTAGAAATAATGGGAGATGGGCTGTATGCTGTTTTCCACAGATTTGAGGCTTTCCTAAAAAAGGGTTGACGCACAAGCAATGACTGCTGGATGGTCATCCAACGGCCGTTGTGCTTCTTCAATCTCTGCTCTTCCTGCTCCAGCCGCTCAAACAAGCGCCAGCAGGACTGCCGACTCCCTCCTCCCCGCGGCCGGTTGTGCTGCCGCGCAGGCCTCACCGCCCCAACGTACTCCCATCACTGGCCTAGCCATTCCTCCACTCACCCACACTTTTTGTTATTCTCCGGCGATAGCAGACGAACCAGTAAACCCTCGTACAGTCATACTCCCCTCCGCGTGGGAAACAACTGCCGAGTCTTCCCTGCCTCCGTGTCGTTTCCTTCCTAGGCCTCGCCGTCATCCACCGCCCTGGTGCTCTCGGCGCGGCCTGGTCAATGTGGTCAACGACCGACATGCATCTGAAGTGGACTGTACATGGAGAGGCCGACAGCTGGGTCCACGACCGCATGCAAGGAAATGCCTCCTTATTACGTGCAAAATAATGATTCCTCCACCTGACATCAGGGACCCACCGAAAGGGCCTCTGTATTTCGCGAAAAAAATGTTACCACCGCTGACAGCTCGGACCCACCAGCTATATCTTCGCACGCAAGGAAGTGCCTCCTTATTACGCACAAAAAAATGAATACTCCCCCTATTAGCTGGGACCAGTATAGTGGCAGGCTGACTTGTGGGTCTACTAAGTTGACGGGGACGGAGGGCTTTGTCAACTTAGTAAATATGCACGATTCTAGCTCCAGTGACCGTACGATGTACATCCAACGGTCGTAGTGCTTCTTCAACCTATGGTCTTCTTGCTCCAGCCGTCCAAACCAGCGTCGGTCGTGCCTCGTGCTCCTGCCTCCCGTGGCCGGCTGCGATGCGGCGGAGGCCTCACCGCACCCTACTACTCCCACCGCTGGCCAGGCCATCCCTGTACTCATCCACACCCCTGTTACTCTGCGGCGACGGCAGCCTCACACCGCAGCGAACCAGTGCCCTCGTACTCCTCTACGCGTGGGCATCCACTGCCGCGTCTTCCCCGGCTCCGCGTCGTCCCCTTCCTAGGCCTCGCCGTCGTCCACCGCCCTGGTGCTCTGGTGCGGCGTGGTCAACGTGGTCAAGGAACGGCTTCCATCGGACATGGACTGTACGTGGAGAGGCTGACAGCTGGGTCCACGGCCGCAGCAAGGAAGTGCCTCCTTATTACGTGCAAAATAATTATTCCTCCACCTGACAGCGGGGACCCACCAGACGGGACACCGTATTTCGCCCCCTTGACTGCTGGGACCCACCAGCTACATCTTCGCAGGCAAGGAAGTGCCTGACAGTCGGGACCTGAAAGTGCTAGTGATCGACTAGAGGGGGGGTGAATAGGTGATTTTTATGAAAGTCTTCAAAACATGGAAGTTTCGAAGACAAACGATAGAAATAAACCTATTGCCATGCAGCGGAAGGTAGACTACACTAAGCACGCCATAGTCAAGTATTCAATGAAGTGAAAGCACAATGACTAATAGCAGCTCGGCAGTATAGATCAGGTAGGAAGATAGTGTGAGGCCACTCTGAACAAGCAGTCACTCAGTGAAGACAAAAGATAATGCAATCATACAATGACTTCACGAGGGCCAACAGTAAGGAAAGGAAAGGGAAGGATGAAACCAGTGACTCATTGAAGACAATGATTTGTTGGACCAGTTCCAGTTGCTATGACAACTGTACGTCTGGTTAGGGAGGCTGAGATTCAACTCAGAAGACCGCGTCTTCACCTTATTCCCCTTGAGCTAAGGACACCCAGTCCTCGCCCAATCACTCTGGTACGTCTTCAAGGTAGACTTCCAAACCTTCACAGACTTCGTTCACCGGCAATCCACAATGACTCTTGGATGCTCAAAACGCGACGCCTAACCGGCTGGAGGATTCACAGTCCTCAAGTGTAATAAGTCTTCAGATCACACAGATAGGAAGACTTAAGTGATGCCTAACACTCTTTGGCTCTGGGTGTTTAGGGCTTTATCCTCGCAAGGAATTCTCTCTCAAAGGCTTCTAGGTGGGGTGCTCTCAAACGACAAAAGCCGTGCACTAACTCTGAGCAGCCAGCCGTTTATGGTTGTAGGGGGTGGGCTATTTATAGCCACTAGGCAACCCGACCTGATTTGTCCGAAATGACCCTGGGTCACTAAGGAACTGACACGTGTTCCAACGGTCTGATTTCAAACACACACGATAACTTTACTTGGGCTACAAGCAAAGCTGACTTATCCAACTCTGAATAAGATTTCCTCTCATAGTCTTCACTCGAAGACATGGGATTTTGGTTAAGTATCACTTCAGTCATTCTGACTGGTTCTCTTGGACCCCACTTAACAGTACGGTAGTTCCTATGACTCATCAAAGAAAAACAAAGAACGACGAAACTGCTAAGTCTTCGTGCTCCATAGTCTTCACGCGATGTCTTCTCTTGTCATGGTCTTCAATGTGAATGTCTTCACATACCACCTTTGACTTCAATGTCTTCATACATTTTTAGGGGTCATCTCTGGTAGGAAAACCGAATCAATGAGGGACTTCTACCTGTGTTATCCTGCAATTCTCACAAACACATTAGTCCCTCAACCAGGTTTGTCATCAGTACTCCAAAACCAACTTGGGGTGGCACTAGATGCACTTACAATCTCCCCTTTTTTCGTGATTGATGACAAACTGGTTGAAGTTTTCAACGGGGAATAAAATATGTGAAATTGTGAAGGATAGGGTATTGTATTCATAAGTTACAAGGGCTCCCCTTGAAGATGTGCATATAAGTAATTTGCTTTTGGAATGCAAATGCACATGGCAGGTTGTACTTGTGGAGATCCTCTTCAACCTATGATGACAAGTCATTATGCAAGATATGATGTAACAAAGATAATGACATGCATAAAAAATGGACGTCTGCAAAATGATCTAAGTGCGGAATTTATCATCACACATGCGGAATTTATCATCGCATCACAGAATAGCAAATAAGTAGCAGATGACCATCGAGTTTAAGTGTTACAACTCAAAGAACCAAATGTATCGAAAACGAGAGTTGTAAGCACTTGGCAAAAGTAGCAAAAAGTAAAGCAACCACCCATATGGACCCGCTTGAAGACTATCAACTCATATGCTTCTCCCCCTTTTGTCAGTGAGGACCAAAAAGGTTTGAAGACATAGAGCGCCTACTCGTTCCCATGAGGTGCAGGCGAGGCAGCAGGGTCGTCGTTGAGATCCGGTGGTGCAGAGGAACTTGGTGCAGTGTCGACACGCGCTGAAGTTGGAGGAGGTGAAGTTGCATCATCTTGGTAATCGATGACTCTGGCATTTACGGTCGCAACTGAGGACGAGTATTCAGAGTCTTCAAGTGAGGGAGTCCGACGCAAGTGAGCATTTCTGGGAGGAGTTGAGTCAAACTTGAAGCGTTCGGTGAAGCCATCGTCGTGCAGATCAGCTTCAGCACTAAGTAGGGTCAAACTCTTCCACGACCTCCGACAGGTTTCATGAGTGACAAAGGCATTCTTGGTGGCAAGATTGTGAATGCAGTTGACATCCACCAAGAGGCTTTGCATCTGACGCTTAAGTCAATCGTGATGTTTGTCCTGTTTCTGATGCAGCAAGATGAGAAGCTCTCCGTCATTTAGGACACGAGATCGTCGTCGAGGCCATTGTGCAATGGTGCTACTAGTGGCATTAGTTTGAGCACGAGGGGCACGTGTGTTTCCAGCAAGGGGATAAACACGAGAGACTGCTGGAACTCCTTCAATGGGCTGGGTGAAGCTTTGGTGATCAACATTGTGAAGGTAAATGGGATCCTTAGCAGGCTCTGGGTAAATGGCTTCAACTGACAGATCAACCTCGGGCAAGAATATAAGATGATTGCGCGCAGACGGCTGATAGTTGAAGGCTGAGTGACGCTTGATCAGACGCATGACCCATGGAGCATAGAATTTCAACCCAAAGACGTCGGAGCTAGACGCAGCCAACTGCCTGATGAAGAAGTCTTGAGCATTGAAGCTGATGCCATTGAAAATATAGAAGACCAAAGTCTTCATTGCTCCTTCAAGCTTCACTGCAGATGAGTGTCCTTTGACAGGCCATAGAGTCCGCATTGGCTTCAGCCATGACGATGCATTGGCGTCAGCGGTGATGTTGGTGGCCACCTCAGGGTTGTTAACCTCCACTTCAGAAGCTGGAGGGTCGGACACGTTCTCCTCGAGAACAACATCTTGGTGGGACAGGGGTGTAGCAACTCTTTCAACTCTTGGGGCTTCTTCTTCATCGGTTGATGCAGCCGGAATTTATTCAACCATTTTGGCTTCGGACTCAGACACGTGCATTGTGGGAGTGACTTGGGGCCTTGGCCCTTTGCGAAGCCTATGTAATGCGGGCGACGCTTGTGGAGATGGAGTGTGCTGGGCCTCGAAGTCATCGTCATCTTGCACTGGTGGGGTAGCTTGTGGTTGGGGAGAGCTTGGAGTGTCTTGTCTCTGGGGGTGATCAGCCCACGATGCATCCTGAGCAGTTGGCGTCAGAGGACGACCAATGCTGATGAGTTCGCTGTGCGTGAGCACAGGCGATGATACCAATTGGTGCTCGATCTGAGGAAGGACTTCATCATCTTCAACATTGTCGTGAGGACCAATGTCTTCAGTTGCCGTGGGGTCAACAGCTGGATTAACTTCATGATTTTCTTCAGCTTCAGGAACCTCTGTGGAAGCAGGCTCATGAACTATCAACTGGCGCTCACGATGTTCAGATGCAGGAAGAGCCACTGAGATTGGCTCGACATTAAGGGGCTCTGTGGGAGCAGCCCGATCTCTCTTCTTTGTTTTGTGTTTCTTGGTTGGAGGAGCATCATCAGTAGTGCCCTTGGTTTTGCACTTTCTGGCTTCAGTTTCAGCAGCCCTTGTTTTCTTCAGTTCTGAAGCCACTGTGGGGACCTTAGGCTTCGAGCCTATCATACTGGCTGGGAAGACAATTGGATGTACTTCCTGCCTTGGTGCTTCAGGTTCTGCCACAGCTGGCTTCTTCTTCTTCTTGGCCGCCATTCTGGGGTCGATTCCTGGTCGCCCCAAGGCCTTGCGCTTTTCAGCCTCATTGTATCCTTGGACACATTTAGCAGCAAGATCCTTCATGCACTCACGAGAACCTTTGGCTTCTTCGCGTTTGGTTCGGAATGCTTCCTTAAGCTCATGCATCATGGTCTGAAAGTTCTGAATGTCTTCAACATTGAGCTTCGCCATGTGCTTCTTGAACTAAGCTTTTTCATAATCAATCATATACTTCAGTTCAACAATCTTCTAAGCTAGAGCCAGCTCAGCAGCAATGGCTCCATGGAAGGTGACGCACAGGCCAATCGGAAGCTGAAGATCATCAAAGTTGACATTTGGGCTGTCAAACCACTCATCAATGAAGGTGTTGATGATTTCAACATCAAAGAGAGGGAGGTCATTGAAGATTTCTGCTTCCTGCTTGCTCTTGATCAACTACTCAAGAGCACCATCACCAAGATCGTCGTCGCTGGACAGATCAATGGCGTCATTGCGCAGAATGGCAGCAGCGGTCAGTGCTTGGCTGGTGGGTTGCAAGGGCATCTTCACTCTGGAGGGCTTGGAGATGCGTGACAAATCTTCAGACTGCACACTGTGTTCAGGAGGTGCAGTGGCCAGAGGCTTCGCCCGTGAGACCTTTGGTGCTGGGGCTGGCTTTGAAGCTTTAGGCTTCTTCAGCTTCTTTGGCTTCGATGGTGCAGGTGCTTCGTCTGATTCAGCATCGTCTGTAGGTTGATCCACGACTGCCCCTTGAACCATAATATGAGTGATGAGACCTTCTAGGTTGTAGAAGGGCCCAACCAGATTGGGTTCAGCTTCTCGTGTGCCATCAGCATGTGGCGCAGAGGGGCCTGGGTTGAAGTCTAATCCCAATGACTTCTTGTTTCCCTTGGCAGAGTTCTGTGCAAACTGATAGTTGCGCTTGAAGAGATTGTCTTCGCAACACCATAACAAAGAGGATGGGTCGGCATTAGCAAGCTGAGGTCCACGAAGCATGCAGGGGTAAAAGCCTTGAGCAATAGCTTCGGACTATTATTTGGGCTGAAGATCTTTGTATATGATAACTCCCCATGGGCCCTTGATAGCACTCTTCTCAGCATATTCGTCGGTGACGAATCTGTACTTGAACCATTCCTCTGCCCAATGTCTTCGAATCCATTGGATTTGGTTCTTGCGTTCTCCATAGGTTTCTTTTGGATCTGACTTGTATAGCTGATAGAGATCTGGTGGCAAGTCCTTAGCAGTGTTTCCGCGGCGCTGTCTGCCTCCCTTCCTTGCAGATTTTTCTGATGCCATGAAGTTTAAACTAAAAGGCTTCAAAACTGTCAAAGTCTTCCGTCTACTGGTCAGACAAGAATTGGCTTCAGGAGAATTTATATGATGCTGCAAGAATTCTGCAATTGGATGCAGACTATGAGAACCAAGGGATTCTCCCACGGACATGTACCTATGACAGCATTAAGGTGCAAGGGAAGGGGAAGAGGTCATATGCATTCTCAGAAGATTTTGAAGATAAATCAGTTTAGAAGACATTGACCTCATAGTGCGAAGACATTCACTCATAGATAGAGAGTTGGTTCCAGATTTGTACGAATCCATGAATAAGTACAAGTGAGGAATCTAACTACTTTGTGAAGCATAAGTGAACATACTAGGCATATTATGAGATGAAGTATGAAATAGATCCAACTTGTGTGAATAGAAACTGCTTGTGGTAGAAAGTGATGAATCTATAGGATCAAAGGGGCCGTAAAAAAGGAGGTTTTATTTACCACATGAAGAACTGCTAGACGGAGTGGGCAAGGAGGCCGAGCAGTTCGATCGTCCGTGCCCTAACTTGGCGACGGAGGACACCTACGGCGACGACGGAGAAGACGATGTCCGCGGCCGGCGTGAAGACGGCGTCGGTGAGGTTGCGGCAGCTAAGCGCTTCGTTGCCGGCGTCGTCGAGTGCTAGCGGTGGCGCTAGGGTTTGTGCGAGAGTGGAAGAAGGGATAATGACTGTGGTGAGGCGTGTATTTACAGGGATAGGGACGGCACAGTGTTATTACACATGTGCCCCTGGAGATTCACATCTGAAGGACACGTGGCTATCATGCAACACATTGGAGGTTGTTCCACGTTCCCACGCACACCTGGATTGTCAGGTGGTCGTTCCTACTTCTCTAGGTTTTAGGTGAAAAGGATTTGGCATTGAAAACGGATTAATGTTTGTCTCTGTGTCTTTTGCTGACATGGATGCAGAGAAGACATTTTGACAGTGTCAACAGAATGCATATGATCTGGATAGATAGACTTAGGAAAGAAGCATAGAGGGGTTAGGGTCCGATCACATTCACTTAGTTCAAAAGATTCAGCAAGAAGCCATAGCTATAAGTGAATGCTGTAGAGGACAGAAACCAAATCAGTACGTTGAAGATAAATAGGAGAACTTTTTAATCATTGAAGACAAACAAAATCTGAAGACTTTGCAAATGTAACGCCATGAGATAGACACTTTAAAGGGAAGAATTTTGGTGGTGGCGTTACTCACCATATAGGAAGTATTAGACCCAAACACGGCACACAATTATCATGGCGCTCTGAAGTAAAATTCCACATTAATATATTCACACTCAGAATGTAAGTCTTCATAGATTGAGGATATACTTTACTTCGTGTGTTCGACATCTATGTCATCAACGTGCTTAAGTGTTAGGATGTGTGCCTGATCACAGGACATTTAAGGATTCCAAGATATTCAGCTAACACCGTAACTTGCAAAACCTCTTCTCATCCAAGGGTTTGGTGAAGATATCTGCCAATTGCTCGTCAGTGTTGACGTGTATGATATCAATATCTTCCTTCATAAAATGATCTCTGAGAAAGTGATGATGAATTTCAATGTGCTTTGTCTTCGAGTGCTGAACTAGGTTGTTGGCAATCTTGATGGCGCTTTCATTGTCGCAGTAGAGTGGAACTTGCTTTAGATGGATGCCATAGTCTTTGAGTGTTTGCTTCATCCATAGAAGCTGAGCGCAGCAAGATCTAGCAGCAATGTATTCAGATTCAGCAGTGGAGAGAGATACACAGTTCTGCTTCTTTGAAGACCAACATACAAGTGATCGTCCCAGAAAATGACAAGTGCCTGATGTAGACTTGCGACCCACCTTGTCACCAGCATAATCAGCATCCGAGAATGCAACTAGATCAAACTCTGAGCCCTTTGTATACCATAATCCTAGTGTTGGGGTGTGAGCCAAATATCTGAGAATTCGCTTCACAGCTAAGTGATGCGATTCCTTTGGCGCCTCTTGGAACTGGGCACACATGCAAACACTAAGCATGATATCTGGCCTATATGCACATAAATAAAGCATGGAACCAAGCATGGACCGGTATACCTTTTGATCAAACTCTTTACCATTGTCGTCGGGACCCAGATGATGTTTGGCTAGCATTGGCGTCGTGTAGCCTTTGCAGTCTTGCATTCCAAATTTCTTCAGGCGATCTTTAAGGTATTTCTCTTGAGATATAAAGATGCCGTTGCATTGCTGACCTATTTGAAGACCAAGGAAGAACTTCAGCTCACCCATCATGGACATCTGATATTGCTCTTGCATCATATATCCAAACTCTTCACTTTATTTCTGATTGGTGCAGCCGAAGATAATGTCATCCACATATATTTGGCACACAAACAGTTCACCTTCATATGTCTTCATGAAGAGAGTGGGGTCAAGGGAAAACTACTAGGGAAAAGCCTATACACAGAATCTTACTAGCAGCGCGCTTTAAAATCAGGCGCTGCTGCTAAGTAGCAGGAGCGCGGGTTTTTAACCCTCGCTACTACTAAGTTGATAGCAGTAGCGCTGGTTTTTTACCCTCGCTACTACTAAGCGGTCTCTATCGTGCCCCCGGGACATGCCATAGTAGTAGCGCGGGTTTTTAACCCTCGCTACTACTAAGTTGATAGCAGTAGCACTGGTTTTTACCCCTCGCTACTACTAAGCGGTCTCTACCGTGCCCCTGGGTCATGCCATAGTAGTAGCGAGGGTTATAAACCCGCGCTACTACTAAGTTTTTACCCCTCGCTACTACTAAGAGGTCTCAACCGTGCCCCTCCGGGACATGCCATAGTAGTAGCGAGGGATAAAATCCCTCGCTACTACTAAAGGTCCCATTTTGAAACTCTACCCCCCTGGATCGCCTTTTCGGTTTTGTAAAAAGCAAAAGAAAATGATAAAAACTTCAAAAACTAAAATCCTTCGAGATGTAGTTATGTTACTACATCTAGTAGTTAGGAAAATTTAAAAACTTAAATTTGGACATGTTTTCCAAAAAGTGTAGGGAAAATGTAAAACGGCTATAACTTTTGCATACGATGTTAGAAAAAAACGTATAACATATCAAAATGTTTCAAAAATTAAAATCCTTTGAGATGTAGTTTTGTTACTACATCTACTAGTTAGGAAAATTTAAAAACTTAAATTTGGACATGTTTTGCAAAAAGTGTAGGGGAAATGTAAAACTGCTATAACTTTTGCATACGATGTCAGAAAAAACGTATAATATATCAAAATGTTCAGCACGAAAATCCGCATACGATGGAGACTGCCTACGTCCTGTTTGCAAATTTTTAGAATCCTCAAATTCTAAAAGGAAAAAAATTTATGCTCAAATTTCAGTTTTTTTAGTTTTGGTCAAATCTGGTCAAACTGTGGTCAAACTACTTGTTCAAGAAGTATTACTGTTACTAAATAATTATTCAAGAATATTAGTGTTACTAAATAATTATTTCAGTTTTTTGGAATTTTGGTCAAATCTGGTCAAACTGTGGTCAAACTTTGGTCAAAATGTGGTCAAACTCCTTATTCAAGAAATATTAGTGTTACTAAATAATTATTGTTTTTAGAACAATAGTTTTAAACACAAACAGCGAAATGTGTGACTTCATGCTCAAGCTAAACTCCTGAGGGTTAATAGGATTTACATCTTAATATTGTCAGGAAAACAACAAGTGCAGACTTGGAATCGAGGGAGAATAGAACCCGGAAGTTAAGCGTGCTCAGGCTGGAGTAGTGAGAGGATGGGTGACTGTCCGGGAAGTTAGATGATTTGGAATGATGAGGGGTGATTAGAGATTAAATTGAGCAGCGATGAGGGTGATTAGAGATTAGAGGTTAAAATAATTCAGAAATTTGAAAATTCGCGCAAAAAATTCGAAAAAAATTCCGCGGGTTAGTAGTAGCGCGGGTTTTTACCCACGCTACTACTAACGGACATAGTAGTAGCGCGAGTGGCACCCGCGCTGCTGCTATACGTTAGCTATAGCGCCTTATTAGTAGCGCCGGCCCCCGCACTGCTAATAGGCCCAAAACCCGCGCTGCTGCTAGGATTTTCCCTAGTAGTGGAACCAGGTTTGAAGCCTTGGCTCTTCAGGAAGTTTTTGAGTGTGTCATACCAAGACCGAGGGGCTTGTTTGAGGCCATACAGTGCCTTGTTGATCCTGTACACCATGTCAGCATGTTTTGGATCTTCAAAGCCAGGCGGTTGTGCAACATACACTTCTTCTTCAATCTTGCCATTGAGAAAAGCGCTCTTCACATCCATTTGATACAGAAGAATGTTATGATGATTTGCATAGGCCACCAGTATGCGTATGGCTTCAAGCCTAGCCACAGGAGCAAATGTTTCATCAAAGTCAATCCCTTCAACTTGAGTGTATCCTTGAGCAACGAGATGAGCTTTGTTTCTGACAACTTGACCATGCTCATCTTGCTTGTTGCGATATATACATTTAGTGCCTATTATATTGTGCCTACGAGGATCAGGACGCTTAACCAGTTCCCATACATTATTCAGCTCAAACTGTTGAAGCTCTTCTTGCATAGCTTGAATCCATTCAGGTTCCATGAAGGCTTCATCAACTTTCTTGGGTTTAGATATTGAGACGAATGTGAAGTGCCCACAGAAATTTGCTAGCTGTGTTGCCCTTGAACGAGTGAGTGGACCTGGTGCATTGGTGCTATCAATTATTCTCTCAATCTGTACTTCATTTGCAACACGAGGATGTACAGGACGAAGATTTTGCTCTTGCTGATCATTGTCATCGTTAGAAGGATTGTCTTCAGGCTGAGCATTGTCTTCATGTTGATCAGGTGTGGAGATGATAAGTTCCTCTTCAGGCTGAGCTTCAGATGGTATGATTTCTCCAGTTCCCATAAGTTTGATTGATTCACTGGATGGAACTTCATCTAGCACATTTGGCAGGTGCTCTCTTTGCGAGCCATTAGTCTCATCGAACCGCACATCCATAGTTTCAACCACTTTATAGTGAAAGAGGTTGAAGACTCTGTAGGAGTGCGAATCCTTTCCATATCCAAGCATAAAACCTTCATGTGATTTCGGTGCAAATTTTGAAGTGTGATGTGGATCCTTGATCCAGCACCTGGCACCAAATACTCTGAAGTAACTGACATTTGGCTTCTTGCCAGTAAGGAGCTCATAGGATGTCTTGTTGAGAAGCTTGTGAAGATAAACACGGTTGATGATATGGCATGCAGTATCAATGGCTTCAGGCCAGAATTTTCTTGGAGTCTTGTATTCATCAAGCATCGTCCGGGCCATCTCAATAAGTGTTTTGTTCTTGCGTTCCACGACACCATTCTGCTGCAGCGTGTATGAAGCTGAGAATTCATGTGTGATGCCCAAAGTATCAAGATACATATCTAGGCCAGTGTTCTTGAATTCAGTGCCATTGTCACTTCTGATGTGCTTTATCTTAACGCCATTGTTGTTCATGGCTCGATTGGCGAAGCGTCTGATGACATCCTGCACTTCAGTCTTGTAGAGGATTATATGCACCCAAGTATATCTTGAATAATCATCAACAATGACAAAGCCATAGAGACAAGCAGTAGTAGTAAGAGTTGAGTAATGAGTGGGACCAAAAAGGTCCATGTGGAGTAGTTCGAAGGGTTGAGTCGTTGTCATGATTGTCTTCGAGGGATGCTTGGCCCTCGTCATCTTTCCTGCTTCACAGGCACCACATAAGTGATCCTTCTTGAACTTGACGCCCTCGATGCCTGTGACATACTTCTTTCATGCAAGAGTGTGCAAGTTCCTCATGCCAGCATGCCCTAGCCTCCGATGCCAGAGCCAGCATTCTGAAGCTTTTGCTAGAAGACATACGGCAAGTTGTGGTCCTGCTGAGAAATCTACCACGTACAAATCATCTTTCCGATACCCTTCAAAAACTAGAGACTTGTCAGATTCCATTAGAACAAGGCAACGATATTTTCCAAACATCACAATCATGTTCAAATCGCAAAGCATTGAGACAGACATTAAGTTGAAACCAAGGGATTCAACAAGCATTACTTTATCCATGTGTTGATCCCTTGAGATTGCAACTCTACCTAGACCCAATACCTTGCTTTTACTAGTGTCAGCAAATGTGATGTGACTTTTGTCAGATGGACGTAAGGTTGAGTCCATGAGAAGACTTCTCTTGCCAGTCATGTGATTAGTACACCCACTGTCAATAATCCATTCTGAAGAAGCTGGTGTCGTACCCTATAGTGCAGTTAGGGGGATAGGCTTCACGAAGAGAATTGTGAAGCATAAACATTTGACGAGCAAGTGGATTATGAAAGCTTAGATCGAGGTTAGGACTGATAGGGCAAGTAGCAAGTGACTCAGGAACAAAATACATAATAAGACCATTTGGGCATTTGATCTTGTGCCCTACAAGATGTTTAAGGTCCCCAGCAATAGCTTCAGACGATTTTGGTTTTCAGCTGGAGACCTTTCCCTGCAAAAGAGAGTTAAGCTTTCTTAGCCACCCACATCTTCAAGGGTGGCTTCGAAGCAATGAGTCTAAGTGCAGCATCTGAGAACTTTGGCTTTGGAGCCATAGCAAATAGTCTTGCAGGTGGACAATAGTACTCATAAGAATAAGCAGAATAGTTATTGGTCTTATGAACATGGCAGTTTGATAAAACGCGCTCATATTCATAGGCCTGAGTATGGCTTCCCTGCAAAATATTTGCATTAGTGCGACTCAGGTGAGTCCTTTGTCTATATGAAGCCTTTGGACCATATGAAGCCTGTGGTCTGGGGTTTGTCTTCTTCACTTATGGTGTCATGACAACATTCACAGGAAGATTCTCCAACAACCTTTTCGGCACCCAGACTTTCTTCATAGGTGGCTCGTTCCTGCAGTTAGTACCAATATACCTGGCAAACACTTCACCATTCTGATTCTTAAATAGTTTATAGTTTGCATCAAAGGATTCATCAACAACAATGGGATTTGCACAATTGAAGCCTGACAGGGTGGATGGACCCACTGAGGGTTCCTTTGTAGCAACCCATGTGGTTTTGGAGTACTACTCAGGTTTCCAGTAAGAGCCATCAACATTCATTTTCCTTTCGAACCCAAGACCCTCTTTCCTAGGGTTTCAGTTCAGAATCTGCCTTTTAAGAACATCGCATAGTGTCTGATGCCCTTTGAGACTTTTGTACATCCCTGTTTCAAGCAATGTCTTCAACCTAGCATTCTCATCAGCAATAGCAGTGGTATCCTCAGGAGAGGGGTTAGTTACCACATCAACAGTTGAAGATATTGCAATAGTAGCAGTAGTAGAACACCCAGCAACAGAAGTAGCGTTGTCACGCTCAATGCATTTAATACACGGTGGTTCAAATCCTTCCTGAGCGGAACTGATCTGTTCGGCGCGAAGTGACTCATTTTCCTTTTTAAGATCTTCATGAGCCACTCTCAATTTCTCAAGATCTTGCTTCCTTTGAAGATAATCATAGTAAAGCTTTTCATGAGTTGTTGAGAGCATTTCATGATGACTTTCAAGTTCCTCATACTTAACGTGAAGATTTTTTATGTCTTCAATTAAGGACTGAGATCGAGTCATTTCAGCATCTAACAGGTCATCGCTTTTGTCTAACAGTTTTTGAATATGTTCCATAGCTTTCTGTTGTTCAGTTGCAATTTTAGCAAGTGTTCTATAGCTTGGTTTGGAACCACAATCAGAGTCATCTTCACTAGATGTTTGATAGTGACTAGTGCCTGTGTTTACCTTGGCACCATGTGCCATGAAGCAGTAGGTAGGAGCAGAGTATTCCTTGTCATTAGCATCTATGTTGGTGATGAAGTCATTGTCTTCAGTGTTGAAGATGGACTTGGCAAGGTATGCTCTAGCCAGACTTGCAACGCCAGAATCGGACTCCTCCTCAGACTCCACCTCCGCCTCCTCAGAAGCGGACTCCTCCTCCGAATCCATTTCCTTGCCAACAAACGCACGAGCCTTGCCAGATGAGCTCTTTCTTGTGTGATGAAGACTTTGAGGAAGACTTGGAAGAAGACTTTGAGTATTTCTTCTTCTTGTTGTTGTTGTCAGAGTCATACTCCTTGCTCTTCTTCTTCTTCTTGTTCTCATTGTCCCACTATGGACACTCAGAGATGTAGTGGCCAGGTTTCTTGCACTTGTGGCATGTTCTCTTCTTGTAGTCATGAGCAGAAGCTTCATCATTCCTTGAGCTTGATCGTGAAGACTTTCTGAAGCCTTTCTTCTTGGTGAATTTTTGGAACTTCTTCACAAGCATGGCAAGCTCCTTTCCAATGTCTTCAGGATCATCAGAACTGCTGTCAGATTCTTCTTCAGATGAGGAGACAGCTTTTGCCTTCAAGGCACGAGGTCGCCCATAGTTGGGACCGTAGATGTCTCTTTTCTCAGAAAGCTGAAACTCGTGTGTGTTGAGCCTCTCAAGTATGTCAGACGGATTGAGTGTCTTGAAGTCAGGACATTCTTGAATCATCAGGGCTAGCGTGTCAAACGAGCTGTCAAGTGATCTCAGGAGTGTCTTGACGACTTCATGCTTGGTGATCTCAGTGGCGCCGAGGGCTTGAAGCTCATTTGTGATGTCAGTGAGTCAATCAAACATGAGCTGGACATTCTCATTGTCATTTCCCTTGAAGCGGTTGAAGAGGTTGCGAAGGGCACTGATTCTTTGATCTCTCTGGGTTGAGACGCCTTCGTTGACCTTGGAGAGCCAGTTCTAGACTAGCTTAGATGTTTCCAAAGAACTCACACGGCCATACTGTCCTTTGGTCAGATGACCACAGATGATGTTCTTGGCAGTGGAGTCTAGTTGAACGAACTTCTTGACATCAGCAGCGGTGACACCTTCACCAGCCTTGGGAACGCCATTCTTGACGACATACCATAGGTCGACATCAATGGCTTCAAGATGCAAGCGCATCTTATTCTTCCAGTAGGGATATTCTGTTCCATCAAAGACTGCGCACGCAGCGGAGACTTTGATTATCCCTACAATCGACATAGCTAAAACTCCAGGTGGTTAAACCGAATCACATAGAACAAGGGAGTACCTTGCTCTGATACCAATTGAAAGTGCTAGTGATCGACTAGAGGGGGGTGAATAGGCGATTTTTATGAAAGTCTTCAAAACATGGAAGTTTCGAAGACAAACAATAGAAATAAACCTATTGCCATGCAGCGGAAGGTAGACTACACTAAGCAAGCCATAGTCAAGTATTCAATGAAGTGAAAGAACAATGACTAATAGCAGCTAGGCAGTATAGATCAGGTAGGAAGATAGTGTGAGGCCAATCAGAACAAGCAGTCACTCAGTGAAGACAAAAGATAATGCAATCATACAATGACTTCACCAGGGCGAACAGTAAGTAAAGGAAAGGGAAGGATGAAACCAGTGACTCGTTGAAGACAATGATTTGTTGGACCAGTTCCAGTTGCTGTGACAACTGTACGTCTGGTTAGGGAGGCTGAGATTCAACTCAGAAGACCGCGTCTTCACCTTATTCCCCTTGAGCTAAGGACACCCAGTCCTCGCCCAATCACTCTGGTAAGTCTTTAAGGTAGACTTCCAAACCTTCACAGACTTCGTTCACCGGCGATCCACAATGACTCTTGGATGCTCAGAACGCGACGCCTAACCGGCTGGAGGATTCACTGTCCTCAAGTGTAATAAGTCCTTCAGATCACATAGACAGGAAGACTTAAGTGATGCCTAACACTGTTTGGCTCTGGGTGTTTAGGGCTTTATCCTCGCAAGGAATTCTCTCTCAAAGGCTTCAAGGTGGGTTGCTCTCAAACGACAAAATCCATGCACTAACTCTGAGTAGCCAACCGTTTATGGTTGTAGGGGGTGGGCTATTATAGCCACTAGGCAACCCGACCTGATTTGTCCGAAATGACCCTGGGTCACTAAGGAACTGACACCTGTTCCAATGGTCAGATTTCAAACACACACGACAACTTTACTTGGGCTACAAGCAAAGCTGACTTATCCAACTCTGAATAAGATTTCCTCTCATAGTCTTCACTCGAAGACATGGGATTTTGGTTAAGCATCACTTCAGTCATTCTGACTGGTTCTCTTGGACCCCACTTAACAGTACGGTAGTTCCTATGACTCATCAAAGAAAAACAAAGAACGACGAAACTGCTAAGTCTTCGCGCTCCATAGTCTTCACGCGGTGTCTTCTCTTGTCATAGTCTTCAATGTGAGTGTCTTCACATACCACCTTTGACTTCAATGTCTTCATACATTTTTAATGGTCATCTCTGGTAGGAAAACCGAATCAATGAGGGACTTCTACCTGTGTTATCCTGTAATTCCCACAAACACATTAGTCCCTCAACCAGGTTTGTCGTCAATACTCCAAAACCAACTAGGGGTGGCACTAGATGCACTTACAGGACCCACCGGGTCAAAGTGTACGTAGCGTTTTCATTCTGGTCACGAACGTGTACGTACATACTGGTCGATGTAGAGGCACGCATGTGTCGTAGTAGAGGCGCGCATGTGTCGTAGTAGAGGCGCGCACGTAGCATGTACACATACGTACAGTGGCTAGGGTGCAAGAAAGAAAATACGGCCACGTATGTGTACATATGGGCGGGGTCTCGAACGCCTACTCGTGCATACGTACGGCCAGGGCTCGTGTACATTGCTAGGTGGAATAGAGAAACAGCGTCGTCGTCGTGTTCACCGGGAGGCAACGGAATGCGTCGTGTTAATGGGGAGGCAACGGAATGTGTCGTGCTCATCGTGAGGGCTTGGACAGAACAGGCGATGGAAACGAGGCCTGGCGTACCGCAGAACGGAGGAAACGGCCTTGTGTTCGACCGGCCACATTCGAAACTGGATCCCGTTGATCGGGAGGGGTCTGGCGTACCGCAAAACGGAGGAAACGGACCTCCTACGGTCGAAACAGGGGTCATGTTGATCGGGAGGGGTGTGGCGTACCGCAAAACGGACGAAACGGACTTGTGTTAGAGCGCTACGGTCGAAACAGGGGTCCTGTTCATCGGGAGGGGTGTGGCGTACCGCAAAAGGGGACTCCACGGGATACTGTTCATCTCCATCGTCGACCCCATCCAGCCTCCACGAGCTACTGTTATCCACCGTCGACCTCCTCCAGCCTCCACCTGCGACTGTTCATCCACGGGCTCCTGTTCATCCAACCTCCACCGCGCGCTACTCCACCGGCTACTGTTCAACCAGCCCTCTCCACGGGCTCCTGTTCAACCACCCCTCCATGGGCTACTGTTCATCCTGCCCTCCACCGTCTACTGTTCATCCTGCCCTCCACGGGGTGGTCCTGTTCATCCAGCCCTCCACGGGGTCCTGTTCATCCAGCCCCAACCAGCTCGATCGATTGGGGTCATGTTCATCCAGAGGCAACACCACGGGGTCCTGTTCATCCACCCCCACCAGGAACTGTTCATCCAACCCCCCCCCCCCCCCCGCAACGCTCACTGTTCATCCAGAGGCAGCATCGATCGGCTTCAGTTAACAGCAGTAGAGAAGGAATCGCTCGATCGGGTTCAATTAACAGCCATCGATCGATCGCTCTGGTTCAGTAACGCGTAGCCTGCAGTGCAATCGCTCGGGCTCAGTTAGAGCCCAACGCCTCGCTCGGGTTCAGTTAGAGCCAACGCCTCGCACACACGCATGTATGTGTACGAGAGAAACGCGCATCGCACGGCCCCTGACCTCCCACCGTAACCGGGAACTCCCCGAAATTTTCCTCGCCCTCACTTCTACCATGGTTTTTTCTGTCATGGACGGCCCAAAGAATGTCATGCAGCTGCATCTCCGGCCCGCCCAGGACGAAAAGCCCATTTTCTGTCATGATTTTTTGTCATAGAAGTAGGAGCCCACCACATCTATGATGATACCGGGTTTTGTCACAATTATCGTCATAGAAGTGTCATATGTATGATAGAAAAAAAATCGTTTGGCCCAAAATGTCACGGATGTGTCTTTTTTTGTAGTGATAGGTGTCATTCCACACCGACACTTCAAAATAACATGGCCAAAGAAAGTTATCCCTACAAAATCATATAGTCTGGCTATGCTCCATCTTCACCACACAAAGTATTTAAATCATGCACAACCCCGATGACAAGCCAAGCAATTTTTTCATACTTTTAGTGTTCTCAAACTTTTTCAATCTTCACGCAATACATGAGCGTGAGCCATGGACATAGCACTATAGGTGGAATAGAATGGTGGTTGTGGAGAAGACAAAAGGGGGGAAGATAGTCTCACATCAACTAGGCGTATCAACGGGCTATGGAGATGCCCATTAATAGATATCAATGTGAGTGAGTAGGTATTGCCATGCAACAGATGCACTAGAGCTATAAGTATATGAAAGCTCAACAAAAAGAACTAAGTGGGTGTGCATCCAACTTGCTTGCTCACGAAGACCTAGGGAATTTTAAGGAAGCCCATCATTGGAATATACAAGCCAAGTTCTATAATGAAAAATTCCCACTAGTATACTAAAGTGATAACATAGGAGACTCTCTATGAAGATCTTGGTGCTACTTTGAAGCACAAGTGTGGTAAAAGGATAGTAGCATTGTCCCTTCTCTCTTTTTCTCTCGTTTTTTTATTTGGGACTTTTCTCTCTTTTTTTATGGCCTCTTTTTTTTATTTGGTCCGGAGTCTCATCCCGACTTGTGGGGGAATCATAGTCTCCATCATCCTTTCCCCACTTGGGACAATGCTCTAAAAATGATTATCATCACACTTTTTTATTTACTTACAACTCAACAATTACAACTCTATACTTAGAACAAAATATGACTCTATGTGAATGCCTCCGGCGGTGTACCGGGATATGCAATGAATCAAGAGTGACATGTATGAAAGAATTATGAACGGTGGCTTTGCCATGAATACAATGTCAACTACATGATCACGCAAAGCAATATGACAATGATGGAGCGTGTCATAGTAAACGGAACGGCGGTAAGTTGCATGGCAATATATCTCGGAAGGGCTATGGAAATGCCATGATAGGTAGGTATGGTGGCGTTTTGAGTAAGGTATATAGTGGGTGTATGATACCGGCGAAAGGTGCGCGGTATTAGAGAGGCTAGCAATGGTGGAAAGGTGAGAGTGAGTATGATCCATGGACTCAACATTAGTCATAAAGAACTCATATACTTATTGCAAAAATCTACAAGTTATCAAAGCAAAGTATTACGTGCATGCTCCTAGGGGGATAGATTGGTAGGAAAAGACCATCGCTTGTCCCCGACCGCTACTCATAAGGAAGACAATCAATAAATAAATCATGCTCCGACTTCATCACATAACGGTTCACCATACATGCATGCTACGGGAATCACAAGCTTTAACACAAGTATTTCTCAAATTCACAACTACTCAACTAGCATGACTCTAATATCACCATCTCCATATCTCAAAACAATTATCAAGTATCAAACTTCTCATAGTATTCAACACACTCATAAGAAAATTTTATTATTAATCTTGAATGCCTAACATAATTAAAGCAATTTACCAGGCTGTTTTGTAGGACTCTCAAAATAATCTAAGTGAAGCATGAGAGAACAATGGTTTCTATAAAACAAATCCACCAACGTGCTCTAAAAGATATAAGTGAAGCACTAGATCAAAAACTATATAACTCAAAAGATATAAGTGAAGTACATAGAGTATTCTAACAATTTCTGAATCATGTGTGTCTCTCTCAAAAGGTGTGTACAACAAGGATGATTGTGGAAAACTAACAAATAAATACTCAAATAATACAAGATGCTCCAAGTAAAACACATATCATGTGGTAAATAAAAATATAGCTCTAAGTAAAGTTACCGATGGAAGTAGACGAAAGAGGGGATGCCTTCCGGGGCATCCCCAAGCTTTGGCGTTTAGATGTCCTTAGATTATCTTGGGGGTTCCATGGGCATCCCCAAGCTTAGTCTCTTGCCACTCCTTGTTCCATAATCCATCAAATCTTTACCCAAAACTTGAAAACTTCACAACACAAAACTTAAAGTAGAAAATCTCGTGAGCTCCGTTAGTGAAAGAAAAAAAAACACCACTTCAAGGTACTGTAATGAACTCATTCTTTATTTATATTGGTGTTAAACCTACTTTATTCCAACTTATCTAGGTTTTATAAACTATTTTACTAGCCATACATTCATTAAAATAAGCAAACAACACACGAAAAACAGAATCTGTCAAAAACAGAACAGTCTGTAGTAATCTGTAGCTAAAGCAAGATTTGGAACACCAAAAATTCTAAAATAAATTGCTGGACGTGAGGAATTTACCTACTAATCATCTTCAAAAATAATTAACTAAATATCATTTTCCGAATAAAAATTACAGCAATTCTCGTGAGAGCTAAAGTTTCTGTTTTTTACAGCAAGATTAAAAAGACTTTCCCCAAGTCTTCCCAACGGTTCTACTTGGCACAAACACTAATTGCACACAAAAAACACAACCAAAACAGAGGCTAGATAAATTAGTTATTACTAAACAGGAGCAAAAAGTAAGGAATAAAAATAAAATTGGGTTGCCTCCCAACAAGCGCTATCGTTTAACGCCCCTAGCTAGGCATAAAAGCGACGATAGATCTAGGTGTTGCCATCTTTGGTAGGAAATCCATAAGTGGCTCTCGTAATAGATTCACATGGTAATTTAATTTTCTTTCTAGGGAATTTTTCCATGCCTTTCCTTAACAGAAATTGGAATCTAATATTCCCTTCCTTCATATCAATAATTGTACCAATCGTTCTAAGGAAAGGTCTACCAAGAATAATAGGACATGAAGGATTGCAATCTATGTCAAGAACAATAAATTCTATGGGCACATAATTCCTATTTGCAACAATAAGAACATCATTAATTCTTCCCATAGGTTTCTTAATAGTGGAATCCCCAAGGTGCATGTAGCAACCAGACCTCAAACGGTCTGATCTCTGTGCTCCGGTGTCATCCCTGGATCAGTAATGCTGACACCACACAGTACTTGAAGGATTTATAACAGAGTAGCAATCACACACTTATTACATCGAGTGTCTCAATAGAGAACTTATTACAATAAATATGGCTTAAGGCCATCTAACAACGATAACAGCGGAAGGCTTGGAAGATAAGTGAGTCCATCAACTCCAACGGCATCACTGAGTATAGAACCACGACCTAAAAAATCCTTAATCGTCGTCTGAAAAGTCTGCAACATTAATGTTGCAGCCCGAAAACGGGTCAGCACATGGAATATGCTGGCAAGGTAACACATAGATAGTAATGGAATGAAACAACTATACTATATGCATATTTGGCTGGTGGAAAGCTCTATGGTTACAGTTTTGCGTAAAGCCAATTTTTCCCCACTTCAAAGGAATAAAATTTAATTACTATCATGGTGGTTGTTAAACATTGAGAATGGTTGATAGCATTCTCAATACCAATTAAGCATCATTATTAAACATAACCCAACAAAATTAATTTTAGAGTAACATGTTGAGATTCACATGATAATCCAAGTACTAGATACTCAAGATGTCCATAACCGGGGACACGGCTAATCATGATTAGTTTATTACACTCTGCAAAGGTTTGCACACTTTTCCCCACAAGACTCGATCGCCTCTGTTTGTTTTCTCGCACTACATGGGGTTTGAGAAGACGGATGACCGAGACATAGTCTTTCAGAAGCGCTAGCACCTTACGATCGGGTAGACCGTACCACCTACATCCCCTACATCTGCTAGTCTACCACTGTAAGAGTTCGCACAACTTAGTCAACTATGCTAGAGCCCATAATAGCTTGTGGCTGCACACGGAAGTTTCTAGCATGAATAGTCTCATGATCCCTTTGAGCCTGGGTGGCGGTCCAAAAGAAAACAGGCAAGTCCTGAAATACCCAGGTGCCTCAATCCACCCAGACATGTGTTTAAGTTGCCACCTTAGATAAACCATTAATTAACAATCTCACATCTGTCATGGATATCACTCACCCAATCCACGTCTACTAGCATAGCATGGCATAATAAGCAAACGTAGAAGTAACTCCCAAAGGTTTGATAATAACAGATAATAGGTACTACCTCATCTACTTCCTATCCCACAATTTAATTAGATCCTAATCATGCAATGTGTGAGGATTGATCTAATGCAATAAAACTGGGTAGTAGAAAAGTATGATCAAAGTGTTACTTGCCTTGCTGATGATCCGCGAAACCTAAGGATTCGAAGTAACAAGCGGCGCACTCCGGGTATTCTATCGCAGACAAACAAACAAGCATACAATAAGTACTCATCTAATGCACGGGTAAAACACAAATAAGAGATCTAAGCAGAAGGTTCATCTTAAGAACTCCGGTTCGCAAAAAGAATCAAATCGAACGAAGCAACAAAAGTCAAACGGCGAAAGAAAACAACTTCGTTCTACTAATATGGATCTAGGGCAAATTTTATAGTACCAAAATCTTGTTTAAGTTGCTTAAACGGATAGAGGGTTTTGAGACGAATCTCTAGGCGCTTGAATTGCCTGATTCCGATAAACGAACGAAAAGTTATACTAAAACGAAAATCAGATCAGGAACAGCGATCCAAAAAATCGCGGATTTAATCCGAGAAAAAGAAAAATGACGAACGCTCGCTAGAACGAACGAACGGACGAACACTTGCTATTTAAATAAACCTGAAAAACCGATCTATTTAAAAAAATCGAAACTAAAAAAACCGACGAAAACCGATCTATTTTTTTTAAAAAAAACGTTGGCACGGAAGTCGAGGCGGCGGCGAACCTCGGCGGCGGCGGCGGGCAGCGGCGGCGGCGGCGGGCAGCGACGGCGGCGGCGCGTGGCGGCGGCGGCGCGGCGCGTGGGGGCGAGCGGCGGCAGCGCGGGGCTCGAGGGCGGGCGGGGCTGGCGGGTAGGGTTTCTCCCGGGGGGCTGGGCCGGCTTATATTGCCTAGTCGGGCCAGAATCCTAGTCGGACGCGGCCCGTTAGGTCGGTTCATTTTTTTAAATTATTCCGCTCGGAAGAAAAATAAAAAGAAATACTAAACGGACTCCAAAAATCCCGAAATATATTTTCACGGGCTTCTAAAATCAAGACGCACAAGGTGAACATTTATTTGGGACCTAAATGCAATTTTGAAAAACGCACATTTTTCCTAAACTCAAATAAAACACCGAAAAACTCCGAAATAAAATCTTATTTGATTTTATTATTAAATACTCAATATTTCTTTATTTTGGGAAAGTCATTTTATTCCCTCTATCATATTTTTGTAATAGAAATAATTGATGATAAAATAAATAAAATCAAATGATCCTATTCTCAAAATTTGAGAAAACTCAAATATGCAAATAACAAAATCCCCAACTCTCTCCGTGGGTCCTTGAGTTGCGTAGAATTTCTAGGATCAACCAAAATGCAGAATAAAATATGATATGCAATGATGATCTAATGTATAACATTCCAAATTGAAAATTTGGGATGTTACAAACCTACCCCCCTTAAGATGAATCTCGCCCTCGAGATTCGGGTTGGCTAGAAAATAGGTGAGGGTGGTCTTTGAGCAAATCTTCCTCTCGTTCCCAGGTGGCTTCATCCTCTGTGAGGTGGCCCCACAGAACCTTGCAAAATCTGATAACCTTGCTGCGGGTAACTCGGCTGGCAAACTCGAGAATCTTAATTGGTTTCTCCTCGTAGGTCAAATCGTTATCCAACTGAATAGTTTCCAATGGCACTGTATCTCTCAACGGTATGTCAGCCATCTCCGCGTGACATTTCTTTAACTGAGAAACATGGAACACATCATGAACTCCTGACAATCCTTCGGGCAATTCCAACTTGTAGGCCAATTCTCCCATACGCTCCAGAACTTGATATGGTCCTACAAATCGTGGCGCTAACTTTCCTTTAACAACAAAACGCTTTGTTCCCCGAAGTGGAGATACTCGAAGATAAGCTCTATCTCCGACTTCGTAAACTTTCTCCTTGCGTTTAGAATCTTCATAGCTCTTCTGTCTGGACTGGGCTACCTTGAGCCTATCATGAATCAACTTCACCTTCTGTTCAGACTCTTTAATCAAGTCAGGTCCAAACAACTGGCGGTCTCCAACTTCGTCCCACGACAATGGTGTCCTGCACCTCCTTCCGTATAAAGCTTCGAAAGGGGCCATCTTTAAACTGGTTTGATAACTGTTGTTGTAAGAGAACTCTGCATATGGCAAATTATCGTCCCAACTAGATCCATAATCTAGTGCACAAGCTCTCAGCATATCCTCCAAAATCTGATTGACTCTCTTGGTCTGTCCATCTGTCTGTGGATGAAAAGCTGCACTGAATTCTAGCCTGGTACCCAAAGTTTCATGCAACTGTTTCCAGAACTTTGAGGTAAACTGGGTTCCTCTATCTGATACGATACTTCTCGGGACTCCATGCAGACATACGATCCTGGTCATGTATATCTTTGCCAACTTAGCACTGGTATAAGTGGTCTTTAATGGGATGAAATGAGCTACTTTCGTCAATCGATCAACTACAACCCAAATCGAGTCATAGCCTGAACGAGTCCTGGGCAATCCCGTGATAAAATCCATGCCTAACTTATCCCACTTCCATTCGGGTATCGGCAATGGTTGTAACAGTCCTGCTGGCTTCTGATGCTCTGCCTTTCCTCTCTGACATACATCACAAACTGCTACATACTCCGCAATATCTTTCTTCATTCCGGTCCACCAGAAAATATCCTTCAAATCCAAATACATCTTGGTATTTCCTGGGTGAATTGAATATGGTGAGTCGTGTGCCTCTTGCAAAATCAACTTCCTGATCTCCGGGTCACTGGGCACGTAAACGCGGTCTTCAAACCATAGGGTGTCGTGCTCATGCTCATGAAATCCTTTAGCTTTTCCTTTGCTCAGTTTCTCCTTTATAGCGGCAATCTCTTTGTCAGCTTTCTGAGCTTCCCCAATTTTATCCATCAAAGTTGACTGAATCTCCAATGCTGCTACATAGCCTCTCGGAACTATTTCCAAACATAGTTCACGAATATTTTTGGCTAACTCCTTGGGTATTTCTCCCATTATTAATGTATTGACATGTCTCTTACGGCTTAATGTGTCAGCTACTACATTAGCCTTTCCGGGGTGATAATGCAATTTCATATCATAATCCTTGATAAGCTCCAACCATCTCCTTTGTCTGAGGTTTAACTCCTTCTTTGTGAAAATGTACTTCAAACTCTTATGATCCGTGTACACCTCACAATGATTTCCAATGAGGAAATGTCTCCATGTCTTCAATGCATGCATTACGGCTGCTAACTCCAAATCAGGCGTGGCATAATTCAACTCATGAGGCTTTAGTTGTCTTGAGGCATATGAAACAACTCTCCCTTCCTGCATAAGCACTGCTCCAAGTCCTCGATGTGAAGTGTCGCAATACACCTCATAATCTTTGGTCTGGTCTGGCAAAATCAACACTCGTGAGGTAACCAAGCGTTTCTTCAACTCCTGGAAACTAGCCTCACATTCCTCTGTCCATATGAACTTGGTATCCTTCTTTAACAACTCCGTCATAGGCTTCGCAATCTTTGAGAAATTCTCAATAAATCTCCGGTAGTATCCTGCGAGTCCAAGAAAACTCCGGATCTCTCCAACTGTTGTTGGGGCTTCCCACTTGGTCACGGTTTCCACTTTAGTGGGATCAAATGCTATACCTTCTCCGGATATAACGTGTCCGAGGAATCCCACTTCCTTCAACCAAAACTCACATTTGCTGAACTTGGCATATAATTGATGTTCTCTGAGCTTTCCAAGTACCAAACGAAAATGCTCCTTATGCTCCTCTTCATTCTTCGAATAAACCAGGATATCATCAATGAACACTATGATGAACTTATCCAATAACTCCATAAACACTTTGTTCATCATGTTCATAAAATAGGTAGGTGCGTTAGTCAGACCAAATGACATAACGGTATACTCATACAGCCCATACCTGGTGGTCAAAGTTGTCTTAGGAATATCTTGTTCTCGAATCTTCAACTGGTGGTATCATGATCGCAGATCGATCTTGGAAAATACCTTAGCTCCTTGCAATCGATCAAACAGATCGTTGATCATTGGCAGTGGGTACTTGTTCTTGATCGTTACTTCATTCAATCCTCGATAATCGACAACCATCCTCAATGATCCATCCTTCTTCTCCACTTGTAGTACTGGCGATCCCCAAGGTGAAGAACTTGGGCGAATATATCCGTTATCCAGTAACTCCTTAACCTGCTTCTTAATTTCCACCAAATTCTTTGCTGGCATCCTATATGGTCTCTTTGATATTGGCCCTGTGCCTGGCAATAGCTCAATCAAGAACTCAATATCTCTATCCGGTGGCATGCCTGGCAACTCTTCTGGAAATACAACGGGAAAATCCCTTACCACTGGTACTTCCTCCTGCACAACTCCTGTTAGGCAATTTACTTGAGTCCTCTTTGGCACATGCCGGGATACATACTTCATCCTTCTCCCTTCTGGGGTGGTAAGCAAAATTGACTTACTAGCACACTCAATATTCCCTTCACACTTTGATAACCAATCCATGCCTAATATCACATCCAATCCTTGAGATTCCAATACTATTAGGTCTGAGGGAAAAACATAGTTACCAATCCTTAATGGTAACCGATCACACCATAGACTAGCCACATACTCTGCTCGAGGCGAGGTTACTAACATGGGTGACCTAAGGGCTTGGGTTGATACGTTATACTTATCCACAAATCCCCGTGAGATGTATGAATGCAATGCACCAGTATCAAAAAGAACGAGTGCAGTAAATGACTTAACCAAAAACTTACCTATTACTGCATCGGGCTGAGCTTCAACCTCCTCCACGCTAACGTGGTTCACCTGTCCCCTGTTAAAAGGGTTCGGCTTCTTCCCAGAACTTCCATTGCCATTTTGGCCTTCAGGACATTCATTGGCATAATGTCCGGTCTTCTGACACTTAAAACAAGTGACTTGGCTCAGGTCCTTCTTGGCTGGGGTTGATGGGTTGGTGCGGTTCTGGCCGTTGCTTCCTCCATTGCCATTTCCATCGATGTGAGACTTTCTCCTTTTTGTCTTCTCCACATAACCCCCATTATCACATTCTATTCCACCCATAGTGCTATGTCCATGGCTCGCGCTCATGTATTGCGGGAAGGTTTATGAGTTTGAGATTACTAAAGTATGAAACAATTGCTTGGCTTGTCATCGGGGTTGTGCATGATGAGAGCATTCTTGTGTGATGAAAATGGAGCATGACCAAACTATATGATTTTGTAGGGATGAACTTTCTTTGGCCATGTTATTTTGAGAAGACATGATTTCTTAGTTAGTATGCTTGAAGTATTATTGTTTCTATGTCAATATTAAACTTTTGTCTTGAATCTTATGGATCTGAACATTTATGCCAAAATAAAGAAGAATTACTTAGAGAAATATGTTAGGTAGCATTCCACATCAAAAATTCTATTTTTATCATTTACCTACTCGAGGACGAGCAGGAATTAAGCTTGGGGATGCTGATACGTCTCCAACGTATCTATAATTTTTGATTGTTCCATGCTATTATATTATCAACATTTGATGTATTATATGCATTTATATGCTATTTTATATGATTTTTGGGACTAACCTATTAACCCAGAGCCCAATGCCAGTTTCTGTTTTTTCCTCTTTTTGAGAGGATCGCAGAGAAGGAAAATCAAACAGAGTCGAATTGACCTGAAACTTCACGGAACTTATTTTTGGAAGGAAAGCAACCTGGGAGACTTGGAGTCCACGTAAGGGAAGCAACGAGGAAGCCACGAGGCAGGGGGGCGCGCCCTCCACCCTCGTGGGCCCCTCCTGGCTCCCATGACGTACTTCTTCCGCCTATATATCTCCATATACCATAAAACGACCGGGGAGCACGATAGATCGGGAGTTCCGCCGCCAGAAGCCTCCATAGCCACCGAAAACCAATCTAGACCCGTTCCGGCACCCTGCCGGAGGGGGAAATCCCTCTCTGGTGGCCATATTCATCATTCCGGTGCTCTCCATGATGAGGAGGGAGTAGTTCTCCCTCGGGGTTGAGGGTATGTACCAGTAGCTATGTGTTTGATCTCTCTCTCTCTCTCGTGTTCTTGATTTGGCACGATCTTGATGTATCGCGAGCTTTGCTATTATAGTTGGATCTCATGTTTCTCCTCCGTCTCTACTCCCTTGTAATGGATTGAGTTTCCCCTTTGAAGTTATCTTATCGGATTGAGTCTTTAAAGATTTGAGAACACTTGATGTATGTCTTGCCGTGCGTATCTGTGGTAACAATGGGATATCACGTGATTCACTTGATGTATGTTTTGGTGATCAACTTGCGGGTTCCGCCCATGAACCTATGCCTAGGGTTTGGCACACATTTTCGTCGTGATTCTTCGGTAGAAACTTTGGGGCACTCTTTGAGGTTCTATGTGTTGGTTGAATAGAAGAATCTGAGATTGTGTGATGCATATCATATAATCATACCCACGGATACTTGAGGTGACATTGGAGTATCTAGGTGACATTAGGGTTTTAGTTGATTTGTGTCTTAAGGTGTTATTCTAGTACGAAATCTAGGGCTGTTTGTGACACTTATAGGAATAGCCCAATGGATTGATTGGAAAGAATAACTTTGAGGTGGTTTCGTACCCTACCATAATCTCTTCATTTGTTCTCCGCTATTAGTGACTTTGGAGTGACTCTTTGTTGCATGTTGAGGGATAGTTATGTGATCCAATTGTGTTATTATTGTTGAGAGGACTTGCACTAGTGAAAGTATGAACCTTAGGCCTTATTTCGTAGCATTGCAAAACCGTTTACGCTCACTTTTACCATTAGTTACCTTGCTGTCTTTATAATTTCAGATTACAAATAGCTTTATCTACCATCCATATTGCACTTGTATCACCATCACTTCGCCGAACTAGTGCACCTATACAATTTACCGTTGTATTGGGTGTGTTGGGGACACAAGAGACTCTTTGTTATTTGGTTGCAGGGTACCTTTAGAGAGACCATCTTCATCCTACGCCTCCTACGGACTGATAAATCTTAGGTCATCCACTTGAGGGAAATTTGCTACTGTCCTACAAACCTCTGCACTTGGAGGCCCAACAACGTCTACAAGAAGAAGGTTGTGTAGTAGACATAATGCTCGCAGACCAATTATTCTCGTAGGAACGCTAGCTGTCGGCTTCACCCGTCTGAGGTACACGTCCAGATAACCCGGCTGTAACTATCATATATGTGCTCCCTTTATGCCCAAGCCGATCAAGCGGGAACGTAGGGCATAAGCACAGGAGCCAGGCACCCAGCTTGGCAAAAACTTATGTCATAAAGGTGCATATAATGGTGAAGACAAGACATATATGAGTAGATGACACATATATATGTTGAGCTTGATGCTCAAAGAATAATAATAATAAGCTTCTTGTAAAAAGAAGCCCCCAGGTGATGGGGGTATGTACATTTAAGGATGTGCCCCGTAAGTGTGCAGTTTATCCGAACACCAGCCAAAAAGTCATATAAAAACAAAAATAAGTAAGAGAAAATAATAGAAAAAGGAAACGAATAGTGAGTTTGGACTTAGGCGTAGAATCTTCGGAGTCTGGCATCATTCCATGGATTCGGCTCTAAGCAATTGCCCGATGCATTACGAGGGCGATAGGCTCCTACAGTGAGAACTTCAGCTATAATGAAGGGACCCTCCCATTTGGGCTTGAGCTTGTCCTTTTTCTTCTCTGGTAGGCGTAGAACGAGTTCACCGACATTGTAAGTATTGGCTCGCACTTCTCTGCTTTGGTATCTTCGAGCTTGTTGTTGTTAGAATGATGAGCGAGCTTTTGCGACATCGCGCTCCTCCTCCAGACCATCTAAGTCATCTTGCCGATCGAGATCGGCTTCTTTCTCCTCGTACATGCAGACTCGAGGTGAGTCGTGGATAATGTCGCAGGGCAAGACGGCCTCTACGCCATACACCATAAAGAACAGCGTGTATCCGATCATGCGATTGGGCGTGGTCCATAGCCCCCAGAGTACGGAGGCAAGCTCCTCAACCCAATGTTTATCTGACTCCTGTAAGGATTGGACTAGTCTATGTTTAATGCCGCTCATTATCAGTCCATTAGCCTGTTTGACTTGTCCGTTTGTTTGAGGGTGATAGACGGAGGCATAATCGAGCTTGATGCCCAGATTAGCGCACCAGGTTTTTACTTCCTCAGCTGTGAAGTTAGAGCCGTTATTAGTGATGATGTTGTGTGGGATACCATAACGGTGTACGACACCGGATATGAACTCTATCACTGGTCCCGCTTTGGTCGTTTTAACCAGCTTGTCCTCTGTCCACTTAGTGAATTTATCCACCATGACCAACACATATTTTTATTTTGGCTTCCCCCTTTAAGGGGTCCGACCATGTCAAGCCCCTAGACCGCAAAGGGCCAAGTAATGGGGATTCTTTTAAAGGCGGTAGGCAGCATATGGCTTTGGTTGGCGAAAAGCTGGCATCCTACACAATGCTGGACGAGGTCTTGCGCATCTGCTCGGGCCGTAGGCCAGAAAATCCCCGTTCGGAAGGCCTTACTTACAAGGGCCCGAGCTGCGACATGATAACCGCGGAGACCAGCATGGATTTCAGCCAAGAGCTACCGCCCCTCTTCTTCAGAGATACACCTTTGAAGGACTCTGGTAGTACTTTTGTTGTAGAGCTCTCCTTCATGAACCTTGTAGGCTTTCGAGCATCGGACGATGCATCGAGCCTCAGTCTGGTCCTCGGGGATCTCTCACCTATTGAGTCCTCGGGGAGCTTCAGGAAGGGTTCGGTCCATGGAGCGATTACTGCCATGATTGCATGGGCCGATGGCGTTGGTTCGGTGGCCGAGCCCCCGATGATATCGGGATTATATTCGGCATATGGGCGTATGATCAGATCTGGAATGGCGTTGCTGCTCTCTTCATGCCATACCATAGATGGCTTGAAGAGCCTTTCCACGAATGTGTTAGGTGGGACGGGGTCACGCTTAGCCCCCATGCGAGCAATGATGTCTGCTGCCTGATTGCTCTCTCGGGCCACGTGATGAAACTCCAGCCCCTCAAACCAAGCTGATATTTTGAGTATAGCGTTGCGGTAAGCCGCCATCTTCGGATCTTTGGCATCGAAATCTCTGTTTATTTGGGATATTGCAAGGTTTGAATCCCCACGCACCTCAAGGCGTTGTATGCCCATAGAGATAGCCATCCAAAGACCATGCAATAAGGCCTCGTATTCAGCTGCGTTATTAGAGTCTGTATACAGTATTTGGAGCAAGTAACGGACTGTTACTCCTGTGGGGGATGTCAGGACGCCGCCAGCTCCAAGTCCAGATAGCATTTTAGAGCCATCGAAGTGCATCACCCAGTTGGAATACGTGTCGTACTCTTTAGGGAGTTCGGCCTCTGTCCATTCGGCGACGAAGTCAGCCAACACATGAGATTTAATGGCTCAGCGTGGTTTATTTCAAATGGTAAGAGCTCAACGGCCCATTTGGCGATCCGGCCGGTGGCGCCCCGGTTGTTTATAATATCATTGAGTGGTACTGCTGAAGCCAGCGTGATAGAGCACTCTTGAAAGTAGTGATGCAGCTTGCAGGATGCCATAAAGACCGCATATGCTATCTTTTGATAATGCTGGTATCGAGATTTGCATGGTGTAAGGACCGTCGATACATAGTATACTGGTTTTTGGATTGGGAATTTATGCCCCTCTTCTTCGCTTTCGATGATGAGCACCGCGCTCACCACCTGGTGAGTTGCAGATATCTAGAGCAACATTGGTTCACCAACATTTGGTGCGGCCAGGATTGGGTTGCTTTCTAGCAAAGTTTTTATCTCCTCTAGTTCGGCTATTGCAGCATCCGTCCACGCAAAGTGGTCGGTGCGTCGGAGCAGCCGATACAATGGCAATGCCTTTTCTCCTAATCTGAGGATAAAACGGTTCAAGGCTGCCATGCACCCGGCTAGTTTTTGGACCTGCTTGAGGGCAGTTGGTGTTGCCAATTGTGACACGGCTCAGATTTTGGCTGGGTTTGCTTCAATTCCTCTATTGGAGACGATGAACCCGAGCATTTTACCAGCGGGAAAGCCAGAAATGCACTTTTCCGGATTGAGCCGTATATCATATGCTCGGAGGTTGTCGAATGTAAGGCGTAAATCGTCCACCAATGATTCGGCATGCTTGGTTTTGATGACTACGTCATATACATATGCCTCCACAGTCTTGTCGATTTGCTTTTCCAGGTACGTTCAAATCATGCGTTGGTAAGTGTCGTCGGCGTTCTTGAGCCCAAAAGGCATAGTGTTGAAGCAGAAAGGCCCATATGGGGTGATGAATGCCGTCGCGGCTTGGTCGGATTCCTTCATCTTGATTTGATGGTATCCATAGTATGCGTCGAGGAAGCACAGTGAGTCGTGTCCTGCGGTGGCATCAATGATCTGGTCGATGTGAGGTAGTGGGAAGGGATCCTTAGGGCATTCTTTGTTAAGGTCCTTGAAGTCGACACACAAGCGCCAGGATTTGTCCTTCTTCGGCACCATGACCAGGTTTGCTAGCCAATCCGGGTGTTTGATCTCTTGGATAAACCCTGCTTCGAGTAGCTTGGCTAGCTCCTCACCTATAGCTTGTCGTTTATGCTCATAAAATCGTCATAGCATTTGCTTGACTGTCTTGTATCCCTTTAGTATGTTGAGACTGTGTTCGGCCAGCACGCGTGCGATTCCCGACATGTCCGAAGGGTGCCAGACAAAGATTCCCAATTCTCGCGCAAGAACGCTCGTAATGCAGCGTCGATCGTTGGATCCAGCTAGGCCCCAATGGAAGCTGTCTTCTTGGGGACCGTCAGGTGAACTTGAAATTTGACTAGTTCGTCTACTGGTTTGAAGGAAGTCGACTTAGGTCTCTTATCTAGTATTACATGGTCCTATTACGTCTCCAACATATCTATAATTTTTATTGTTCCATGCTATTATATTATCAACCTTGGATATTTTATTTGCATTTATATGCTATTTTTATATGATTTTTGGGACTAACCTATTAACCCAGAGCCCAGTGCCAGTTTTTGTTTTTTCCCTTGTTTCAGTGTTTCGCAGAAAAGGAATATCAAACAGAGTCCAAACGGAATGAAACCTTCGGGAGCGTGATTTTCGGAACGAACGTGAGCCAGGAGACTTGGACTTGAAGTCAAGGAAGCTTCAAGGTGACCACGAGGCAGGGAGGCGCGCCTGCCCCCCTGGGCGCGTACCCCACCCTCGTGGGCCCCTCGCGGCTCCCCTTACCGACTTCTTTCGCCTATATATATCAATATACCCTAGAAACATGAGGGAACAAGATAGATCGGGAGTTCCACTGCCAGAAGCCTCCGTAGCCATCGAAAACCAATCTAGACCCGTTCCGGCACCCTGCCGGAGGGGGGAATCCCTCTCCGGTGGCCATCTTCCTCATCCCGGTTCTCTCCATGACGAGGAGGGAGTAGTTCTCCCTCGGGGTTGAGGGTATGTACTAGGAGCTATGTGTTTGATCTCTCTCTCTCTCGTCTTCTTGAGGAGGTACGATCTTGATGTATCGTGAGCTTTGCTATTATAGTTGGAACTTATGTTGTTTCTCCCCCTCTACTCTCTTGTGATGAATTGAGTTTTCCCTTTGAAGTTATCTTATCGCATTGAGTCTTTAAGGATTTGAGAACACTTGATGTATGTCTTGCACGTGCTTATCTAAGGTGACAATGGGATATCATGTGATCCACATGATGTATGTTTTGGTGATCAACTTGCGAGTTCTGTGACCTCGTGAACTTATGCATAGGGGTTGGCACACGTTTTCGTCTTGACTCTCCGGCAGAAACTTTGGGGAACTCTTTGAAGTTCTTTGTGTTGGTTGAATAGATGAATCTGAGATTGTGTGATGCATATCGTATAATCATACCCAGGGATACTCGAGGCGACATTGGAGTATCTAGGTGACATTAGGGTTTTGGTTGATTTGTGTCTTAAGGTGTTATTCTAGTACGAACTCTATGATAGATCGAACGGAAATAATAGCTTTGTGTTATTTTACTACGGACTCTTGAATAGATCGATCAGAAAGGATAACTTTGAGGTGGTTTCATACCCTACCATAATCTCTTCGTTTGTTCTCCGCTATTAGTGACTTTGGAGTGACTCTTTGTTGCATGTTGAGGGATAGTTATATGATCCAATTATGTTACTATTATTGAGAGAACTTGCACTAGTGAAACTATGAACCCTAGGCCTTGTTTCAACGCATTGCAATACCATTTGTGCTCACTTTTATCATTAGCTACCTTGCTGTTTTTATATGTTCAGATTACAAAAACCTTTATCTACCATCCATATTGCACTTGTATCACCATCTCTTTGCCGAACTAGTGAACCTATACAATTTACCATTGTATTGGGTGTGTTGGGGACACAAGAGACTCTTTGTTATTTGGTTGCAGGGTTGTTTGAGAGAGACCATCTTCATCCTACGCCTCCCACGGATTGATAAACCTTAGGTCATCCACTTGAGGCAAATTTGCTATTGTCCTACAAACCTCTGCACTTGGAGGCCCAACAATGTCTGCAAGAAGAAGGTTGTGTAGTAGACATCAAGATCTTTTCTGGCGCCATTGCCGGGGAGGTTAGCGCTTGAAGGTATATATTTAGATCTTGCAATCGAATATTTTTGTTTCTTGTTTTAGCACTAGTTTAGTTTATAAAAGAAAACTACAAAAAAGAAATGGAATTGAGTTTGCCTCATACGCTTCATCTTTTTAATATCTTTCGTGAGAATGATGGAAAGGAAAATTGTGCTCAAATGCTAGAAGAAGAAGTCTATAAAATGTTTGGCACTAAATCTTTGAATGATGAACATGATTGTAATGTTATTAGTATGAAATCTTTGAATATCCATAGTACTAATGATGATTGCACTAGTCATGATGAAAATATCTCTTATAAGCATGTCGATTTTTGTGGAGTGCATAGAGTTTGCAATTACATACCAAACAGGGAAGATAGATTTTGCAAGAGGCATAAGTATTTGGAAACTAAATGGTTGCAAGAAAGGCTAGATGTTTGTGCTAAAATTTAAACTTTCTTGCCCCTACTTGTGAACTTTTCAATGAACGTGATCATTTCAGAACCCAATGCAAATTGTTTCAAGATCGTATCGTGTCGAAAAATTGTGATGACTTGATTTCCCTTGCACATCATAATGAACTTAGTTTGCTCTTGGGTTATGAAGAAATGAAACGTATATCTAAGGTTATTCCAGAATTTGCGCTTCATAGAGTTCTTAATTTTGATCTAGAGGAAATTTATATGTATTGTGCGATAAATTGCATTGAAAATACTTATATTGCCAATTACATAAAGAAAAGAAAACTAATAGAGGATGAAGAGAATACTAATGAAAGGGAAGAGACTTCCCAATATCCTCCTATGATTTCTTATGATGAATCAGGTAACGAGGAGGAGCCTCCTATTCAACCAATCTCATTAATAAGGAGCTCCGAAAAGAGGATTAAACCCACACACGATGTGAAGAAGAAAAAGAAAATACGGAGAAGCAAAGGTAGAAAGGTATCTCTCCCAAATGATGTTGCTCCTATTACTCATTGTGATGATGATAATTGATATACTGTTGGTGCCATCCATACTATTAATGATGAGAGTGATTATGCTTATGATATGAAAAGGCCCAAGCTTGGGGATGCTACGTTTGATGAAGATGATGTTTTTGAGAATTTTTTTTTATATTTGCTGCAATTAATGTTTGTCCCAAGCTTGAGGATGCTACGTTTAATGAAGATGATATGTTTAGTCTCCCAAGTTTTGATATGCAAATTTATAATGATGATAGCATGCCTCCTGCTTATGATGATTATATTGATGAAAGTCGGTTTGGAAGAGTGTAAACTTTAGGAAGTAATGATCCCACTATTTTGGAGTGTGTTGAATCTTATTATGATAATTATGAAAGTGGATTTTGAGAGGTCATGACTTTATTTAGTGATGATTCCACTATCATGGAAGAGGTTTCAATCGATTATTATGAGAACAAAGTTGCTACTTATGATGATTATTGTGATGATACATATGCTATAACAAGTAGTGATGATTATATTTATAAAACTTGTCATGATTATGATTACCCTTTTTCTGAACATTACTCCTTTAATGTGGAAACAATTTATAGTATTCGAGTATCTTATGATACTCCCACTATTCCGATTGCGAAGAATTTTTCTTATGTAGGGAGTAGTAAATTTTCAATGCTTGTAGATCATGAAAATAATTCTTTAGGTGCTGGTTATATTGTTGAGTTCATTCATGATGCTACTAAAAATTATTATGAGGGAGGAATATATGCTTGTAGTAATTGCAATAATATCAAGTTTCCTCTCTATGTTCTTAAAGTCTTTAAGTTATGCTTGTTTACCTTCCTATGCAAGTTGATTCTTACTCCCACAACTTGTTTTCTCACAAAATCCCTATGCATAGGAAGTGGGTTCGAATTAAATGTGCTAGTCATATTCTTCATGATGATCTCTTTATGTTTCAATTCTTATCTTTTAGGTGAGCATCGTTGAAATCATCATGCCTAGCTAGGGGCGTTAAACGACATCGCTTGTTGGGAGGCAACCCACCTTTATTTTTATTCCTTGCCTTTTGCTGCTGTTTAGAAATAAATAATTTATCTAGCTTCTGTTATAATTTATCTAGCATCGTTGAAATCATCGTGCCTAGGTAGGGGCGTTAAACGACATCGCTTGTTGGGAGGCAACCCACCTTTATTTTTATTCTTGCCTTTTGCTGCTGTTTAGAAATAAATAATTTATTTAGGACCTTCTTGGGTGATTTTTATTTGATCTTGCTGTAAAAACAGAAAGTATGCGCTCACGAGAATAATTTTTCATTTTTTACCAAAGAGTGATAAAATACCAATTCCACTTGCAATAGATTAAAAAACAAATTGCCTAGGACTTCCTAATTTCTCAAGATTTTTGGAGTTACAGAAGTATTCGAATCCTAGAGATTAATACAGACTGTTCTGTTTTTGACAGATTCTGTTTTCTATGTGTTGTTTGCTTATTTTCATGAATCTATGAGTAGTATCGGGAGGTATGAACCATAGATGAGTTGGAATACAGAAGATATTACATGAATATTAATTTAGAATAAGTTCACAACAGTACCTAAGTGGTGATTTATTTTCTTATACTAACGGAGCTTACGAGTTTTCTGTTAAGTTTTGTGTTGTGAAGTTTTCAAGTTTTGGGTAAAGATTCGATGGACTATGGAATAAGAAGTGGCAAGAACCTAAGCTTGGGGATGCCCAAGGCACCCCAAGGTAATATTCAAGGACAACCAAGATCCTAAGCTTGGGGATGCCCCGGATGGCATCCCCTCTTTCGTCTTCGTTCATCGGTAACTTTACTTGGAGCTATATTTTTATTCACCACATGATATGTATTTTGCTTGGACAGTCATTTTATTTTATTTTTTAGCTTGCTGTTTGAATAAAATACCAAGATCTGAAATTATTAAATGTTAGAGAGACTTCACATAGTTACATAATTATTCAACTACTCATTGATCTTCACTTATATCTTTCAGAGTAGTTTGTCATTTGCTCTAGTTCTTCACTTATATCCTTTTAGAGCACGACGGTGGTTTTATTTTCAAGAAATAGATGAACTCTCATGCTTGACTTATATCATTTTGAGAGTCTCCAAACATCATGGTAGTTTGCTTTGGTTATGAAATTTAGTCCAAATATGATGGGCATCCAAGAGGGATATAATAAAAACTTTCTTATAAGTGCATTGAATACTATGTGAAGTTTGATACTTGACGATTGTTTTGAGATATGAGGATGGTAATATTAGAGTCATGCTAGTTGAGTAGTTGTGAATTTGAGAAATACTTGTTTTAAAGTTTGTGATTCCCGTAGCATGCATGTATGGTGAACCGTTATGTGATGAAGTCGGAGCATGATTTATTTATTGATTACCTTCCTTATGAGTGGCGGTCGGGGACGAGCGATGGTCTTTTCCTACCAATCTATCCCCCTAGGAGCATGCGCGTAATATTTTGTTTCGATAACTAATAGATTTTTCCAATAAGTATGTGAGTTATTTATGACTAATGTTGAGTTCATGGATTATACGCACTCTCACCCTTTCACCATTGCTAGCCTCTCTAATACCGCGTACCTTTCACCGGTATTATACACCCACCATATACCTTCCTCAAAAAAGCCACCATACCAACCTATTATGGCATTTCCATAGCCATTCCGAGATATATTGCCATGCAACTTTCCACCGTTCCGTTTATTATGACACGCTCCATGATTGTCATATTGCTTTGCATGATCATTGATACGTCTCCAACGTATCTATAATTTTTGATTGTTCCATGCTATTATATTATCAACTTTGGATGTTTATGGGCTTTATTATACACTTTTATATTATTTTTGGGACTAACCTATTAACCTAGAACCCAATGCCATTTTCTGTTTGTTCCTTGTTTGAGAGTATCGCGGAAAAGGAAAATCAAACGGAGTCCAATTGACCTGAAACTTCACGGAACTTATTTTTGGAAGGAAAGCAACCCGGGAGACTTGGAGTCCATGCAAGGGAAGCAACGAGGAGGCCACGAGGCAGGGGGGCGCGCCGACCCCCCCTAGGCGCGCCCTCCACCCTCGTGGGCCCCTCATGGCTCCCCTGATGTACTTCTTCCTCCAATATATCTCCATATTGTAGCGACCAGACCTCAAACAGTCTGATCTCTGTGCTCCGGTGTCATCCCTGGATCAGTAATGCTGACACCACACAGTACTCGGAGGATTTATAGCAGAGTACCAATCACACACTTATTACATCGAGTGTCTTAAAAGAGAACTTATTACAATAAATATGGCTTAAGGCCATATAATAATGATAACAACGGAAGGCTTGGAAGATAAGTGAGTCCATAAACTCCAAAGGCATCACTGAGTATAGAACCATGACCTAATCTCCTTAATCGTCGTCTGAAAAGTCTGCAACATTAACGTTGCAGCCCGAAAACGGGCCAGCACATGGAATATGCTGGCAATGTAACACATAGAGAGTAATGGAATGAAACAGCTATACTATATGCATATTTGGCTGGTGGAAAGCTCTATGGTTACAGTTTTTGTGTAAAGCCAATTTTTCCCTACTTCAAAGGAATAAATTTATTTAACTATCATGGTAGTGGTTAAACATTGAGAATGGTTGACAGCATTCTCAATCCCAATTAAGCATCATCATTAAACATAACCCAACAAAATTAATTTAGAGTAACATGTTGAGATTCACATGAAAATCCAGGTACTAGATACTCAAGATGTCCATAACCGGGGACACGGCTAATCATGATTAGTTTGTTACACTCTGCAGAGGTTTGCGCACTTTTCCCCACAAGACTCGATCGCCTCCGTTTGGTTTCTCGCACTACATGGTGTTTGATAAGACGGATGACCGAGACATAGTCTTTCAGAAGCGCTAGAACCTTATGATCGGGTAGACCGTACCACCAACATACCCTACATCTGCTAGTCTACCACTGTAAGAGTTCGCACGACTTAGTCAACTATGCTAGAGCCCATAATAGCTTGTGGCTGCACACGGAAGTTTCTAGTATGAATAGTCTCATGATCCCTTTGAGCCTGGGTGGCGGTCCAAAAGAAAACAGGCAAGTCCTGGAATACCCAGGTGCCTCAATCCACCCAGATGTGTGTTTAAGTTGCCACCTTAGATAAACCATTAATTAACAATCTCACATCTGTCTTGGATTTCACTCACCCAATCCACGTCTACTAGCATAGCATGGCATAATAAGCAAACGTAGAAGTATCTCCCAAAGGTTTGAAAATAAACTGGTAATAGGTACTACCTCATCTACTTCCCATCCCACAATTTAATTAGATCCTAATCATGCAATGTGTGAGGATTGATCTAATGCAATAAAACTGGGTAGTAGAGAAGGTATGATCAAAGTGTTACCTGCCTTGCTGATGATCCGGGAAACCTAGCGATTCGAAGTAACAGGCGGCGCACTCCGGATACTCTATCGCAAACAAACAAACGAGCATACAATAAGTACTCATCTAATGCATAGGTAAAACTCAAATAAGAGATCTAACCAGAAGGTTCAACTTAAGAACTCCGATTGGCAAAAGAATCAAATCAAACGAAGCAATGAAAACCAACGGCGAAAGAAAACAACTTCGTTCTAGCAATCTGGATCTAGGGCAAATTTTACAGTAGCAAAATCTTGTTTAAGTTGGTTAAACGGATAGTGGGGTTCGAGACGAATCCCTAGGCGCTTGAATCACCTGATTCCGATAAACGAAAATCGGATCAGGAATCGCGATCAGAAAAATCACGGATTTAATCCGAGAAAAGAAAACTGACGAACAGTTAATCGAACGGACGTTTGTTAACAGAAACTAACCGGTGAACACGTTCGCTAAAACGAACGGATCGGTGAATGTTCACTAATTAAATAAACCAGGGAAAAAATAAACTGATCTAGGGTTTCGAAAAAAATAAACCGAGGCGGGTTTTTTTTAAAAAAAATGAATGGCGACGGCTATACCTCTGGCGAGGCACTCCGGCGGGCGGGGCGGGGCTCCGGCGGGTCGGCGGGGTGCGGCGGGGTGCGGCGCGGCGACGGGAGGCCGCGGGCGGCGGCACGGGCGGCGGGGCTGCTCGGTGGGCGGGCGGCGGGGCGGCTCGGCGGGCGGCTCGGGGCGGGGTGGGGTGAGGTGAGGGGCGGCGGGGGGGGGGGGGGGGGGGGGTATTTAAGGAGCGGGGGTGTGCTGCCTTGGGGGAGGGGGCACGGCGGCGGCTCCGGTCTCCTGGAGGGATACGGCAGGCGGCGGTGTGGGCCGTCGGCTGGGCCTTGGCCTAGTCGGCGCGCGGCGCGTTTTTTTTAAATATTCCGCTCGGAAGAAAAGAATAAAAGAAATACTAAACGGACTCCAAAAATTCCGAAATAAATTTTCACGGGCTTCTAAAATCAAGCCTCACAAGGTGAACATTTATTTGGGACCTAAATGCAATTTTGAAAAACGCACTTTTTTCCTAAATTCAAATAAAAGACCGAAAAACTCCGAAATAAAATCTTATTTGATTTTATTATTAAATCCTCAATATTTCTTTGTTTTGGGAAAGTCATTTTATTCCCTCTCTCATATTTTTGTAATAGAAATAATTGATGATAAAATAAATAAAATCAAATGATCCTATTCTCAAAATTTGAGAGAACTCAAATATGAAAATATCGAAATCCCCAACTCTCTCCATGGGTCATTGAGTTGCGTAGAATTTCTAGGATCAACCAGAATGCAAAAGAAATATGATATGCATTGCTGATCTAATGTATAACATTCCAAATTGAAAATATGGGATGTTACAAACCTACCCCCCTTAAGATGAATCTCGCCCTCGAGATTCGGGTTGGATAGAAAATAGGTGAGGGTGGTCCTTGAACAAATCTTCCGCTCGCTCCCAGGTGGCTTCATCCTCTGAGTGGTGGCTCCACTGAACTTTGCAAAACTTGATAACCTTGCTACGAGTAACTCGGTTGGCAAACTCGAGGATCTTGACTGGCTTCTCCTCATAGGTCAAATCGTTATCCAACTGAATAGTCTCCAAAGGCACTGTATCACTCAACGGTATGTCAGCCATCTCCGCGTGACACTTCAGCTGAGAAACGTGGAACACATTATGAACTCCTGACAATCCTTCGGGCAATTCCAACTTGTAGGCCACTTCCCCCATACGTTCCAAAACTCGATATGGTCCTACAAATCGTGGTGCTAACTTCCCTTTAACTCCAAAACGCTTTGTTCCCCGAAGTGGAGATACTCGAAGATAAGCTCTATCTCCAACTTCGTAAACTGTCTCCTTGCGTTTAGAATCTGCATAACTTTTCTGTCTAGACTGGGCTAACTTGAGCCTATCTCGAATCAACTTCACCTTCTGTTCAGACTCTTTAATCAAGTCAGGACCAAACAACTGACGGTTTCCAACTTCGTCCCATGACAACGGTGTCCTGCACCTCCTTCCGTACAAGGCTTCGAAAGGGGCCATCTTTAAACTGGTTTGGTAACTGTGGTTGTAAGAGAACTCTGCATATGGCAAATTGTCGTCCCAACTAGATCCATAATCTAGCGCACAAGCTCTCAGCATATCCTCCAAAATCAGATTTACCCTCTTGGTCTGTCCATCTGTCTGTGGATGAAAAGTTGTACTGAACTCTAGCCTGGTAGCCAAAGTTTCGTGCAACTGCTTCCAGAATTTTGAGGTAAACTGGGTTCCTCTATCTGATACGATACTCCTTGGAACTCCATGCAGACATACGATCCTGGTCATGTATATCTTTGCCAACTTAGCACTGGTGTAAGTGGTCTTTACTGGGATGAAATGAGCTACTTTCGTCAATCGATCAACTACAACCCAAATTGAGTCATAGCCTGAACGAGTCCTGGGCAATCCCGTGAAAAAATCCATGCCTAGCTTATCCCACTTCCATTCGGGTATCGGCAATGGTTGTAACAATACTGCTGGCTTCTGATGCTCTGCCTTTACTCTCTGACATACATCACAAACGGCTACATACTCCGCTATATCCTTCTTCATTCCGGTCCACCAGAAAATATCCTTCAAATCCAGATACATCTTGGTATTTCTTGGATGAATTCAGTATGGTGAATCGTGTGCCTCTTGCAAAATCAACTTCCTGATCTCCGGGTCATTGGGCACGTAAACATGGTCTTCAAACCATAGGGTGTCGTGTTCATCCTCACGAAATCCTTTAGCTTTTCTTTTGCTTAGTTTCTCCTTTATAGCGGAAATCTCTTTGTCAGTTTTCTGAGCTTCTCTGATTCTATCCATCAAAGTTGACTGAATCTTCAATGCTTCCACACATAGTTCACGAAGATTATCCGCTAACTCCTTGGGTATTTCTCCCATCATTAATGTATTGACATGGCTCTTACGGCTTAATGCTTCAGCTACTACATTAGCCTTTCCGGGGTGATAATGCAATTTCATATCATAATCCTTGATAAGCTCCAACCATCTCCTTTGTCTGAGATTCAACTCCTTCTGGGTGAAAATGTACTTCAAACTCTTATGATCCGTGTACACCTCACAATGATTACCAATGAGAAAATGTCTCCATGTTTTCAAAGCATGCACTACGGCTGCTAACTCCAAATCATGCATAGCATAATTCAACTCATGAGGCTTCAGTTGTCTCGAGGCATATGAAACAACTCTCCCTTCCTGCATAAGCACTGCTCCAAGTCCTCGACATGAAGCGTCGCAGTACACCTCATAATCTTTGGTCTGGTCTAGCAAAATCAACACTGGTGAGGTAACCAAACATTTCTTCAACTCCTGGAAACTAGCCTCACACTCCTCTGTCCATATGAACTTGGTACCCTTCTTAAATAACTCTGTCATAGGCTTCGCAATCTTTGAGAAATTCTCAATAAATCTCCGGTAGTATCCTACGAGTCCAAGAAAACTCCGGATCTCTCCAACTGTTGTTGGGGCTTCCCACGTGGTCACGGTTTCAACTTTAGCGGGATCTACTGCTATACCTTCACCAGATATAACATGTCCGAGGAATCCCACTTCCTTTAACCAAAACTCACATTTGCTGAACTTGGCATATAATTGATGTTCTCTGAGTTTTCCAAGTACCAAACGCAAATGCTCCTTATGTTCCTCTACATTCTTCAAATAAACCAGGATATCATCAATGAACACTACGACGAACTTATCCAAAAACTCCATAAACACTTTGTTCATCATGTTCATAAAATAGGCAGGTGCGTTAGCCAGACCAAATGACATAACGGTATACTCATACAGCCCATATCTGGTAGTAAAAGCTGTCTTCGGAATATCCTGTTCTTGAATCTTCAACTGGTGGTATCCTGATCGCAGATCGATCTTGGAAAATACCTTAGATCCTTGCAATCGATCAAACAGATCATTGATCATTGGCAATGGGTACTTGTTTTTGATCGTTACTTCATTCAATCCTCGATAATCAACAACCATCCTTAACGATCCATCCTTCTTCTCCACTAGAAGTACTGGCGATCCCCAAGGTGAAGAACTTGGGCGAATATATCCCTTATCCTGTAACTCCTTAACCTGCTTCTTAATTTCCACCAAATCCTTTGCTAGCATCCTATATGGTCTTTTTGATATTGGCCCTGTGCCTGGCAATAGCTCAATTAAGAACTCAATATCTCTATCCGGTGGCATGCCTGGCAACTCTTCTGGAAATACATCAGGGAAATCCCTTACCACTGGTACTTCCTCCTGCACAACTCATGTTAGGCAATTTACTTGGGCCCTCTTTGGCACATGCCGGGATACATACTTGATCCTTCTCCCTTCTGGGGTAGTAAGAAAAATTAACTTACTAGCACATTCGATACTCCCTTCATACTTTGATAACCAATCCATGCCTAATATCACATCCAATCCTTGAGATTCCAATACTATTAGGTCTGAGAGAAAAACATAGTTACCAATCCTTAATGGTAACCGGTCACACCATAGACTAGCCACATACTCTGCTCCGGGCGAGGTTACTAACATGGGTGACCTAAGGGCTTGGGTTGGTAGGTTATACTTATCCACAAATCCCCTTGAGATGTATGAATGCGATGCACCAGTATCAAAAAGAACTAGTGCAGTAAATGACTTAACCAAAAATTTACCTATTACTGCATCGGGCTGAGCTTCAACCTCCTCCACGCTAACGTGGTTCACCTGTCCCCTGTTGAAAGGGTTCGGCTTCTTCCCGGAACTTCCATTGCCATTTTGGCCTTCAAGACATTCATTGGCATAATGTCCTGTCTTCGAACACTTAAAACAAGTGACTTGACTTAGGTCCTTCTTGGCTGGGGTTGAGGGATTGGTGCGGTTCTGGCCGTTGCTTCCTCCATTGCCATTACCATTTTTGGTGCCATTGTGATTGTGCGAGCTACCTCGTCCATGGGTATGCTGAAAGTGTCCTCCCGGTCTAGGGGTAAAACGTGGCTTTTGCTGAGCTCCTGAATTGTACTTTCCTTGTCCATATTTCCTCTTGCGATTTTCAATTTGCTGCTGCTTCCCTTCAATCATAAGAGCACGATCTACCAACTCCTGGTAGTTGTTGAAGGTGGCTACCATCAACTGCATGCTCAACTCATCATTCAGTCCTTCCAGAAACTTCTCTTGCTTAGCTGCATCCGTAGCGACATCATCTAGGGCATAACGTGCTAACTTACTAAATTCCTCCACATACTGGCCAACTGTCCGTCCTCCTTGGCGCAAGTTACGAAACTCACGCTTCTTCATGGCCATAGCTCCTGCTGAAACATGGGCAGTACGGAAAGCCTGCTGAAACTGGTCCCATGTGACAGTGTCCATAGGAAAAGTGGCTGTGAAATTCTCCCACCATGATGCTGCGGGTCCTTCTAGCTGATGTGCGGCAAAAATCACCTTCTCCGCATCTGTGCATCCTGCTGTGGTTAACTCCCTAGCTATCTTGCAGAGCCAATCATCTGCTACTATGGGCTCGGTGCTACTGGAAAACACCAGCGGATTCAGCCTAAGAAAATGGGCGAAGTGGTCAACAGGTGGTGGTGGTGGGTTGTTGTTGTTGTTCCCCTGATTCTGATTCTGGACTAGCAACTGCATCAATGTGTTCTGCTGCTGGATCAACTGGGTGAGCTCCGGTGGGAAAGCAAATCCGAGGTCACGTCTTGGAGGCATCTGTGGGTTTAGAAAAGATGAGATATAAGAATAGAGGGGGTCTAAAGAGAAAACACTACCCATATGCACATGAGGCAAAACAAACAATTCACTTCAATCAATCAAACAAAGGCATACAATCGATCTAACTATCGCAAAAGTGCTCGGACTACTATATTTACATGGTGGACTACTACTACTGATGAGGTGGTCTACTAGAAATATTCTTCGGTTGCAGATTCCATGATATCTGCTCCAGCTTCATCAACATAGTCATCATTGCTACTATCTGCTTCCGAGTCGGTGCCGTCGATGATGATGTAGTCTTCCGGGCTAATTTCCTAGGGTTCTTCGTCTTCATCTACTGGCGTAGGGCCTCCCATAAATATTCCAATCTTCTTGATCAGGTCGTCATTCTTCTCCACCAATACTTCAATTTCTTCTTCATAATCTTCACGTGTAGCCTTGAGTTCTTCCTCCAGTTCCTTGATTCTAGTCTTAGCCTTCTTCAGATCTATCATGTCGGCACACATCTGGTTCTCCTGTCATCGAATGTGCTGGTTTAATTCCTGGATAAAAGCTGCGATTGATCTATCCTTCCTAGTGCTGATCATCTCCCAATGTTCATCTCGGCGCCCACAAATCTGCTAGATAGTATCCTTGAGATCCTTGCGGTAGACTTCTCCAATGCGTCCCATGGCGATGTGAGCTGCCATGCTCTTTCCTAGACTCCAAGTTGGTGCATCAAATGAAAACTCTATGGGCTCAATGACTGGCATGAACGTCCTGCCTGGAACTTGAACTTGAATCATCCAGCGCTCTTCTTCAGGTAAAGTGGCGTTGTAGGTTCCCTTGAAGCTTGGTACTCCTATGTTCAGGTGTCTAGTGACTTCCTTCAAGTGTCGTCCAAAGGGTGTATCTTCATCCGGTTGTGTGATCTTGTTCCTTGCATCCGCCATCCTAAAGAGTAGAAAAGATGAGAAGTCAGGAGAGAATAGAGTGAATAGTGATCTAGGTCTTTTAGCTTAGTGGTCGTGTCCTACAGTCAGCGTGTGCTCTGATACCATCTCTATAGCGAACAGACCTCAAACAGTCTGATCTCTGTGCTCCGGTGTCATCCCTAGATCAGTAATGCTGACACCACACAGTACTCGGAGGATTTATAGCAGAGTAGCAATCACACACTTATTACATCGAGTGTCTCAAAAGAGAACTTATTACAATAAATATGGCTTAAGGCCATATAATAACGATAATAGCGGAAGGCTTGGAAGATAAGTGAGTCCATCAACTCCAACGGCATCACTGAGTATAGAACCACGACCTAAACTCCTTAATCGTCATCTGAAAAGTCTGCAACATTAACATTGCAGCCCGAAAACGGGTCAGCACATGGAATATGCTGGCAATGTAACACATAGAGAGTAATGGAATAAAACAGCTATACTATATGCATATTTGGCTGGTGGGAAGCTCTATGGTTACAGTTTTTGCGTAAAGCCAAATTTTCCCTACTTCAAAGGAATAAATTTATTTAACTATCATGGTAGTTGTTAAACATTGAGAATGGTTGACAGCATTCTCAATCCCAATTAAGCATCATCATTAAACATAACCCAACAAAATTAATTTAGAGTAACATGTTGAGATTCACATGAAAATCCAGGTACTAGATACTCAAGATGTCCATAACCGGGGACACGGCTAATCATGATTAGTTTGTTACACTCTGTAGAGGTTTGTGCACTTTTCCCCACAAGACTCGATCGCCTCCGTTTGGTTTCTCGCACTACATGGTGTTTGAGAAGACGGATGACCGAGACATAGTCTTTCAGAAGCGCTAGCACCTTACGATCGGGTAGACCGTACCACCTACATCCCCTACATCTGCTAGTCTACCACTGTAAGAGTTCGCACGACTAAGTGAACTATGCTAGAGCCCATAATAGCTTGTGGCTGCACACGGAAGTTTCTAGTATGAATAGTCTCATGATCCCTTTGAGCCTGGGTGGCGGTCCAAAAGAAAACAGGCAAGTCCTGGAATACCCAGGTGCCTCAATCCACCTAGATGTGTGTTTAAGTTGCCACCTTAGATAAACCATTAATTAACAATCTCACATCTATCTTGGATTTCAGTCACCCAATCCACGTCTACTAGCATAGCATGGCATAATAAGCAAACGTAGAAGTAACTCCCAAAGGTTTGAAAATTAACTGATAATAGGTACTACCTCATCTACTTCCCATCCCACAATTTAATTAGATCCTAATCATGCAATGTGTTAGGATTGATCTAATGCAATAAAACTGGGTAGTACAGAAGGTATGATCAAAGTGTTACTTGCCATGCTGATGATCCGGGAAACCTAGCAATTCGAAGTAACAGGCGGCGCACTCCGGATACTCTATCGCAAACAAACAAACGAGCATACAATAAGTACTCATCTAATGCACAGGTAAAACTAAAATAAGAGATCTAACTAGAAGGTTCAACTTAAGAACTCTGGTTGGCAAAAGAATCAAATCGAACGAAGCAATGAAAGACAAACGGCGAAAGAAAACAACTTCGTTCTAGCAATCTGGATCTAGGGCAAATTTTACAGTAGCAAAATCTTGTTTAAGTTGGTTAAACGGATAGAGGGTTTCAAGACGAATCCCTAGGCGCTTGAATTGCCTGATTCCGATAAACAAGCGAAAAGTTAAACTAAAACAAAAATCGGATCAGGAATCGCGATCAGAAAAATCGCGGATTTAATCCGAGAAAAGAAAACTGACGAACAGTTAATCGAACGGACGTTCGTTAACAGAAACTAACCAATGAACACGTTCGCTAAAACGAACGGATCGGTGAACGTTCACTAATTAAATAAACCAGGGAAAAAATAAACCGATCTAGGGTTTCGAAAAAAATAAACCGAGGCAGGTTTTTTTTTTAAAAAAAACGAACGACGATGGCTATACCTCCGGCGAGGCACTCCGGCGGGCGGGGCGGGGCTCCGGCGGGTCGGCGGGGTGCGGCGCGGCGACGGGAGGCGGCGGGCGGCGGCGCGCGGCTCGGGAGGCGGCGGGGCGGCGGCGCGCGGCTGGGGCGGCGGCGCACGGCTCGGGCGGCGGCGGCACGGGGTGGGGTGGGGTGAGGTGAGGGGCGGCGGGGGGGAGGTATTTAAGGAGGGTGGGGGTGTGCTGCCTTGGGGGAGGGGGCACGGCGGCGGCTCCGAGCCGGACTCGGGCGGCGGCGCGGCTCCGGTCTCCTGGAGGGAGACGGCAGGCGGCGGGGTGGGCCGTCGGCTGGGCCTTGGCCCAGTCGGCGCGCGGCGCGTTTTTTTTAAATATTCCGCTCGGAAGAAAAGAATAAAAGAAATACTAAACGGACTCCAAAAATTCCGAAATAAATTCTCACGGGCTTCTAAAATCAAGCCTCACAAGGTGAACATTTATTTGGGACCTAAATGCAATTTTGAAAAACACACTTTTTTCCTAAATTCAAATAAAACACCGAAAAACTCCGAAATAAAATCTTATTTGATTTTATTATTAAATCCTCAATATTTCTTTATTTTGGGAAAGTCATTTTATTCCCTCTCTCATATTTTTGTAATAGAAATAATTGATAATAAAATAAATAAAATCAAATGATCCTATTCTCAAAATTTGAGATAACTCAAATATGAAAATATCGAAATCCCCAAACTCTCTCCATGGGTCATTGAGTTGCGTAGAATTTCTAGGATCAACCAGAATGCAAAAGGAATATGATATGCATTGATGATCTAATGTATAACATTCCAAATTGAAAATTTGGGATGTTACACATATACCCTAAAAACATCCGGGAACACAATAGATCAGGAGTTCCGCCACCAGAAGCCTCCGTAGCCACCGAAAGCCAATCTAGACCCGTTCCGGCACCCTGCCAGAGGGGGGAATCCTTCTCCGCTGGCCATCTTCTTCATCCCGGTGCTCTCCATGACAAGGAGGGAGTAGTTCTCCCTCGGGGCTGAGGGTATGTACCAGTAGCTATGTGTTTGATCTCTCTCTCTCTCTCGTGTTCTTGAGGTGATACGATCTTGATGTATCGCGAGCTTTGCTATTATAGTTGATTCTTATGATGTTTCTTCCCCCCTCTACTCTCTTGTAATGGATTGAGTTTCCCCTTTGAAGTTATCTTATCGGATTGAGTCTTTAAAGATTTGAGAACACTTGATGTATGTCTTGCCGTGCATATCTGTGGTGACAATGGGATATGACGTGATTCAATTGATGTATGTTTTGGTGATCAACTTGCGGGTTCCGCCCATGAACCTATGCATAGGGGTTGGCACACGTTTTCGTCGTGATTCTCAAGTAGGAACTTTGGGGCACTATTTGAGGTTCTATGTGTTGGTTGAATAGATGAATCTGAGATTGTGCGATGCATATCGTATAATCATACCCACAGATACTTGAGGTGACATTGGAGTATCTAGGTGGCATTAGGGTTTTGGTTGATTTGTGTCTTAAGGTGTTATTCTAGTACGAACTCTAGGGCTGTTTGTGACACTTATAGGAATAGCCCAACGGTTTGATTGGAAAGAATAACTTTGAGGTGGTTTCGTACCCTACCATAATCTCTTCGTTTATTCTCCGCTATTAGTTACTTTGGAGTGAATCTGTGTTGCATGTTGAGGGATAGTTATATGATCCAATTATGTTATTATTGTTGAGAGGACTTGCACTAGTGAAAGTATGAACCCTAGGCCTTGTTTCAACACATTGCAATACCGTTTACGCTCACTTTTATCATTAGTTACCTTGCTGTTTTTATATTTTCAGATTACAAAAACCTTTATCTACCATCCATATACTACTTGTATCACCATCTCTTCGTCGACCTAGTGCACCTATACAATTTACCATTGTATTGGGTGTGTTGGGAACACAAGAGACTCTTTGTTATTTGGTTGCATGGTTGCTTGAGAGAGACCATCTTCATCCTACGCCTCCTATGGATCGATAAGCCTTAGGTCATCCACTTGAGGGAAATTTGCTACTGTCCTAGAAACCTCTGCACTTGGAGGCCCAACAACGTCTACAAGAAGAAGGTTGTGTAGTAGATATCAAGCTCTTTTCTGGCGCCGTTGCCGGGGAGGTGAGTGCTTGAAGGTATATCTTTAGATCTTGCAATCGAGTCTTTTAGTTTCTTGTTTTATCACTAGTTTAGTTTATAAAGGAAAATTACAAAAAATATGGAATTGAGTTTGCCTCATACGCTTCATCTTTTTAATATCTTTTGTGAGTATGATGGAAAGGAAAATTGTGCCAAAGTGTTAGAAGAAGAATGCATTAAAATGTTTGGCACTAAATCCTTGAATGATGAGCATGATTGCAATGTTGTTAGTATGAACTCCTTGAATATCCATGGTACTAATGATGATTGCACTAGTTATGATGAAAATGTCTCCTATAAACATGTCAATTTTTGTGGAGTGCATTGGGTTTGTAAGTACACACCAAATAGGGAACATAGACATTGCAAGAGGCATAAGTACTTAGAAACTAAATTGTTGCAAGAAAGGCTAGATGAATGTGCTGAAAATTTAAATTTTCTTGGCCATACTTGTGAGCTTTGCAATGAACGTGGTCATTTAACCATCCGATGCAAATTGTTCCATGATCTAATTATTTCCAAAAATTGTGAAGACTTGATTTCTCTTGCACATCATAATGAACTTAGTTTGCTTATGGGTTACGAAGAAATGAAACTTATAACTAACTATCTTCCAGAATTTGCCCGTTACAAACTTCTTGGTTTTGATCTAGAGGAAATTTATATGTATTGCGCGGTGAATTGCATTGAAAACCCTTATATTGCCAATTACATAAAGAAAAGAAAACAAATAGAGGATGAAGAGAATAGTAATGAATTGGAAGAGACTTCCCAAGACCCTCCTATTATTTCTTATGATGAATCAGGTAACGAGGAGGAGACTCCTATTCAACCAATCTCATTAATAAGGAGCTCCAAAAAGAGGATTGAACCCACACATGATGTGGTGAAGAATAAGAAGAAGAAAAGAAAAAAGAAGAGAAGTAAAAAGATATCTCCCCCAAATAGTGCTGCCCCTATTACTATTGTGCCTCATGAAAATTTAATTGTGGAAGATAATGATACTTCTTATGATCTTGAAAATCTTTTTGGGACTTGCTTGGAAGAATATGATAATTGTTATACTATTGGTGCTATCCATACTATTATTGATGAGAGTGATTATGCTTATGATATGAAAAGGCCCAAGCTTGGGGATGCTATGTTTGATGAAGATGATGTCTTTGAGAATATATTTGCTGCAATTAATGTTTGTCCCAAGTTTGGGGATGCTACGTTTAATGAAGATGATATTTTTAGTCTCCCAAGTTTTGATATGCAAATTTATAATGATGATAGCATGCCTCCTACTTATGATGATTATTGTGATGATACTTATGCTATAAAAAGTAGTGATTATATTTATAAAACTTGTCATGATTATGGTTACCCCTTTTCTGAACATTACTCTTTTAATGTGGAAACAATTTATAGTATTCGAGTTTCTTATGATACTCCCACTATCCCCAATGAGAAGAAATTTGCTTATGTGGAGAGTAATAAAATTTCTATGCTTGTAGATCATGAAAAGAGTGCTTTATGTGACAGTTATATTGTTGAATTAATTCATGATGCTACTCAAAATTATTATGAGGGAGGAATATATGCTTGAAGGAATTGCAATAATATCAAGTTTCCTCTCTATGTGCTTAAAGTTTTGAAGTTATGCTTGTTTTACCTTCCTATGCAAGTTGATTCTTGTTCCCACAAGTTGTTTTCTCACAAAATCCCTATGCATAGGAAGTGGGTTAGACTTAAATGTGCTAGTCATATTCTTCATGATGCTCTCTTTATGTTTCAATTCTTATCCTTTGTGTGGGCATCATTGAAATCGTCATGCCTAGCTAGGGCGTTAAACGATAGCGCTTGTTGGGAGGCAACCCAATTTTATTTTAGTTCCTTACTTTTTGAACCTGTTTAGTAATAAATAATTCATCTAGCCTCTGTTTAGATGTGGTTTTACACTTTTAATTAGTGTTTGTGCCAAGTAGAACCTTTGAGAAGACTTGGGGAAAGTCTTTGCGATCATGCTGTAAAAAACAGAAACTTTAGCGCTCACGAGAATTGCGGCCATTTTTATTTGGAGAGTGCTATTTAGTTAATTGTTTTTTCAGATGATTAATAGATAAATTCCTCGCGTCCTGCAATTTATTTGAGAATTTTATGAGTCAGAATTATACGTCTGATCCAGATTACTACAGACTGTTCTGTTTTTGACAGGTTCTGTTTTTCATGTGTTGTTTACTTATTTTGATGAATCTATGGCTAGTAAAAGAGTTTATAAACCATAGAGAAGTTTGAATACAGTAGGTTTAACACCAATATAAATAAATAATGAGTTCATTACAGTGCCTTGAAGTGGTGTTTTATTTTCTTTCGCTAACAGAGCTTACGAGTTTTCTGTTAAGTTTTGTGTTGTGAAGTTTTCATGTTTTGGGTAAAGATTCGATGGACTATGGAATAAGGAGTCGCAAGAGCCTAAGCTTGGGAATGCCCAAGGCACTCCAAGGTAATATTCAAGGACAACCAAAAGCCTAAGCGGGGCATCCCCTCTTTCGTCTTCGTTCATCGGTAACTTTACTTGGAGCTATATTTTTATTTACCACATGATATGTGTTTTGCTTGGAGCGTCATTTTATTTTATTTAGTTTTGCTTGCTGTTTGAATAAAATACCAAGATCTGAAATTATTAAATGTTAGAGAGTCTTCATATAGTTGCATGATTATTCGACTACTCATTCATCTTCACTTATATTTTTCGTAGTAGTTTGTTGTTGCTCTAGTGCTTCACTTATATCTTTCTAGAGCACAGTGGTGGTTTTATTTTATAGAAATAGATGAACTCTCGTGCTTCACTTATATTATTTTGAGAGTCCTAAACAGCATGGTAATTTTCTTTGGCTATGAATTTAGTCATAATATGATGGGCATCCAAGAGGGATATAATAAAAACTTTCATATAGACTGCATTGAATACTATGAGAAGTTTGATACTTGATGATTGTTTTGAGATATGGAGATGGTGATATTAGAGTCATGCTAGTTGAGTAGTTGTGGATTTGAGAGATACTTGTGTTAAATTTTGTGATTCCCGTAGCATGCACGTATGGTGAACCGTTATGTGACGAAGTAGGAGCATGATGTATTTATTGATTGTCCTCCTTATGAGTGGCGGTCGGGGACGAGCGATGGTATTTTCCTACCAATCTATCCCCCTAGGAGCATGCGCGTAGTACTTTGTTTCGATAACTAATCGATTTTTGCAATAAGTATGTGAGTTCTTTATGACTAATGTTGAGTCCATGGATTATACGCACTCTCACCCTTCCACCATTGCTAGCCTCTCTAGTACCGTGCAACTTTCGCCGGTACCATAAACCCACCATATACCTTCCTCAAAACAGCCACCATACCTACCTATTATAGCATTTCCATAGCCATTCCGAGATATATTGCCATGCAACTTTCCACTGTTCCGTTATTATGACGTGCTTCATCATTACCATATTGCTTTGCATGGTCATGTAGTTGACATCGTATTTGTGGCAAAGCCACCGTTCATAATTCTTTCATACATGTCACTCATGCATCATTGCACATCCCGGTACCCCGCCGGAGGCATTCATATAGAGTCATATCTTGTTCTAAGTATCGAGTTGTAATTCTTGAGTTGTAAGTAAATAAAAGTGTGATGATCATCATTATAAGAGCATTGTCCCAGTGAGGAAAGGATGATGGAGACTATGATTCCCCCACAAGTCGGGATGAGACTCCGGACGAAAATAAATAAAAAAAGAGGCCAAAGAAGCCCAAATAAAAAAAAGAGAAAAGAGGCCATAAAAAAAGAGAAGGCCCAAATAAAAAAATAAAAAAATGTGAGAAAAAGAGAGAAGGGGCAATGCTACTATCCTTTTACCACACTTGTGCTTCAAAGTAGCACCATGATCTTCATGATAGAGAGTCTCCTATGTTGTCACTTTCATATACTAGTGGGAATCTTTCATTATAGAACTAGGCTTGTATATTCCAATGATGGGCTTCCTCAAAATGCCCTAGGTCTTTGTGAGCAAGCGAGTTGGATGCACACCCACTAGTTTCTTTTGTTGAGCTTTCATACATTTATAGCTCTAGTGCATCTGTTGCATGGCAATCCCTACTCACTCACATTGATATCTACTGATGTGCATCTCCATAGCCCATTGATACGCCTAGTTGATGTGAGACTATCTTCTCCTTTTTGTCTTCTCCACAACCACCATTCTATTCCACCTATAGTGCTATATCCATGGCTCACGCTCATATATTGCGTGAAGATTGAAAAAGTTTGAGAACATCAAAAGTATGAAACAATTGCTTGGCTTGTCATTGGGGTTGTGCATGATTTAAATATTTTGTGTGGTGAAGATGGAGCATAGCCAAACTATATGATTTTGTAGGGATAGCTTTCTTTGTCCATGTTATTTTGAGAAGACATGATTGCTTAGTTAGTATGCTTGAAGTATTATTATTTTTTATGTCAATATTAAACTTTTGTCTTGAATATTATGGATCTGAATATTCTTGCTGCAATAAAGAAGAAATACTTAGAGAAATATGTTAGGTAGCATTCCACATCAAAAATTCTGTTTTTACTTTTACCTACTCGAGGACGAGCAGGAATTAAGCTTGGGGATGCTGATACGTCTCCAACGTATCTATAATTTTTGATTGTTCCATGCTATTATATTATCAACTTTGGATGTTTATGGGCTTTATTATACACTTCTATATTATTTTTGGGCCTAACTTATTAACCTTGAGCCCAGTGCCAGTTTCTGTTTTTTCCTTGTTTTAGAGTATCACAGAAAAGGAAAATCAAACGGTGTCCAATTGACCTGAAACTTCACGGAACTTATTTTCGGAAGGAAAGAAACCCGGGAGACATGGTGTCCACGTAAGGGAAGCAACGAGGAGGCCACGAGGCAGGGGCGCGCCCACCCCCCTGGGCGCGCCCTCCACCCTCGTGGGCCCCTCGTGGCTCCCCTGACGTACTTCTTCCGCCGATATATCTCCATATACCCTAAATACATCCGGGAACACAATAGATCGGGAGTTCCGCCGCCAGATGCCTCTGTAGCCACCGAAAGCCAATCTAGACCCGTTCTGGCACCCTACCAGAGGGGGGAATCATTCTGTGGTGGCCATCTTCATCATCCCGGTTCTCTCCATGACGAGGAGGGAGTAGTTCTCCCTCAGGGCTGAGGGTATGTACCAGTAGCTATGTGTTTGATCTCTCCCTCTCTCTCGTGTTCTTGAGGTGATACGATCTTGATGTATCGCGAGCTTTGCTATTATAGTTGAATCTTATGATGTTTCTTCCCCCTCTACTCTCTTGTAATGGATTGAGTTTCCCCTTTGAAGTTATCTTAGAAGATTGAGTCTTTAAAGATTTGAGAACACATGATGTATGTCTTGCCATGCATATCTGTGGTGACAATGGGATATCACGTGATTCACTTGATGTATGTTTTGGTGATCAACTTGTGGGTTCCGCCCATGAACCTATGCGTAGGGGTTGGCACACGTTTTCGTCGTGATTCTCCGGTAGGAACTTTGGGGCACTCTTTGAGGTTCTATGTGTTGGTTGAATAGATGAATCTGAGATTGTGTGATGCATATCGTATAATCATACCCACGGATACTTGAGGTGACATTGGAGTATCTAGGTGACATTAGGGTTTTGTTTGATTTGTGTCTTAAGGCGTTATTCTAGTACGAACTCTAGGGCTGTTTGTGACACTTATAGGAATAGCCCAATGGATTGATTGGAAAGAATAACTTTGAGCTGGTTTCATACCCTACCATAATCTCTTCGTTTGCTCTCCACTATTAGTGACTTTGGAGTGACTCTTTGTTGCATGTTGAGGGATAGTTATATGACCCAATTATGTTATTATTGTTGAGAGGACTTGCACTAGTGAAAGTATGAACCCTAGGCCTTGTTTCAACACATTGCAATACAGTTTACGCTCACTTTTAACATTAGTTACCTTCCTGTTTTTATATTTTCAGATTACAAAAACCTTTATCTACCATCCATATACTACTTGTATCACCATCTCTTCGCCGAACTAGTGCACCTATACAATTTACCATTGTATTGGGTGTGTTGGGGACATAAGATACTCTTTGTTATTTGGTTGCAGGGTTGCTTGAGAGAGACCATCTTCATCCTACGCCTCTTACGGATTGATAAACCTTAGGTCATCCACTTGAGGGAAATTTGCTACTGTCCTACAAACCTCTGCACTTGGAGGCCCAACAACGTCTACAAGAAGAAAGTTGTGTAGTAGACATCAATCATGTAGTTGATATCGTATTTTTGGCAAAGCCACCGTTCATAAATCTTTCATACATGTCTCTCACGAGTCATTGCACATCCCGGTACACCACCGGAGGAATTCATATAGAGTCATATTTTATTAAAAGTATCGAGTTGTAATTCTTGAGTTGTAAGTAAATAAAAGTGTGATGATCATCATTTTTAGAGCATTGTCCCATGTGAGGAAAGGATGATGGAGACTACAATTCCCCCACAAGTCGGGATGAGACTCCGGACGAAAAGGAAAAAAAGAAAAAAAAAGAGGCCATAAAAAAGAGAGAAAAGGCCCAAATAAAAAATATAAAAAATGAGAGAAAAGGAGAGAAGGGGCAATGCTACTATCCTTTTACCACACTTGTGCTTCAAAGTAGCACCATGATCTTCATGATAGAGAGTCTCCTATGCCGTCACTTTCATATACTAGTGGGAATCTTTCATTATAGAACTTGGCTTGTATATTCCCATGATGGGCTTCCTCAAAATTCCCTAGGTCTTCGTGAGCAAGCGAGTTGGATGCACACCCACTAGTTTCTTTTGTTGAGCTTTCATACACTTATAGCTCTAGTGCATCCGTTGCATGGCAATCCCTAATCACTCACATTGATATCTATTGATGGGCATCTCCATAGCCCGATGATACGCCTAGTTGATGTGAGACTACCTTCTCCCTTTTTGTCTTCTCCACAAACACCATTCTATTCCACCATTGTGCTATATCCATGGCTCGCGCTCATATATTGCGTGAAGATTGAAAAAGTTTGCTAACATCAAAAGTATGAAACAATTGCTTGGCTTGTCATCGGAGTTGTGCATGATTTAATATTTTGTGTGATGAAGATTGATCATAGCCAGACTATATGATTTTGTAGGGATAACTTTAGTTGGCCATGTTATTTTGAGAAGACATGATTGCTTTGTTAGTATGCTTGAAGTATTATTGTTTTTATGTCAATATTAAACTTTTGTCTTGAATCTTATGGATCTTAATATTCTTGCCACAATAAAGAGAATTACATGGATAAATATGTTAGGTAGCATTCCACATCAAAAATTCTATTTTTATCATTTACCTACTCGAGGACGAGCAGGAATTAAGCTTGGGGATGCTTGATACGTCTCCAATGTATATATATTTTTTGATTGTTCCATGCTATTATATTATCAACCTTGGATGTTTTATATGCATTTATATGTTATTTTATATGATTTTTGGGACTAACCTATTAACCCAGAGCCCAGTGCCAGTTTCTGTTTTTTTCCTTGTTTCAGTGTTTCACAGAAAAGGAATATCAAACGGAGTCCAAACGGAATGAAACCTTCGGGAGCGTGATTTTTTGGAACGAACATGATCCAGGAGACTTGGAGTTGAAGTAAAGGAAGCTTCGAGGTGGCCACGAGGCAGGGAGGCGTGCCCCCACCCTCGTGGGCCCCTCGTGGCTCCCCTTACCGACTTCTTTCGCTTATATATTTCAATATACCCTAGAAACATGAGGGAACAGAATAGATCGGGAGTTCCACTGCCAGAAACCTCCATAGCCACCGAAAACCAATCTAGACCCGTTCCGGCACCCTGCCGGAGGGGGGAATCCCTCTCCGGTGGCCATCTTCATCATCCTGGTACTCTCCATGACGAGGAGGGAGTAGTTCTCCCTCGGGGCTGAGGGTATGTACCTGTAGCTATGTGTTTATCTCTCTCTCTCTCTCTCGTGTTCTTGAGGTGGTACGATCTTGATGTATCACAAGCTTTGCTATTATAGTTGGATCTTATGATGTTTCTCACCCTCTAGTCTCTTGTGATGAATTGAGTTTTCCCTTTGAAGTTATCTTATTGGATTGAGTCTTTAAGGATTTGAGAACACTTGATGTATGTCTTGCACGTGCTTATCTGTGGTGACAATGGGATATCATGTGATCCACTTGATGTATGTTTTGGTGGTCAACTTGCGAGTTCCGTGACCTCGTGAACTTATGCATAGGGGTTGGCACACGTTTTCGTCTTGACTCTCCGGTGGAAACTTTGGGGCACTCTTTGAAGTTCTTTGTGTTGGTTGAATAGATGAATCTGAGATTGTGTGATGCAGATCGTACAATCATACCCACTGTCGGTGTACTAGAGTAGGGGTACCCTAGTATCCCGAACTTGTGCACGGGCAGTCGCAGCATCCCGCGGCAAGGCTTGCCGGGTGACCGCTAAGGTCCTCCGTGGTTCCTTTGGAGCCATTCAAGGACAAAGTATCCAAGCCAAGGAGACAAGACCCCGGCAAGAGGAGCTTGCCGGGAAGGCCAACCAAGGCATCTCAAGGAACTTGCCACGACGCGCCACGCGTCCCGGCAAGGACCGGTAAGCGACAAGCTCCCGGACGCGACAAGAAAACGACCGCGGCAAGGCGCTTGCCGCGGCAAGCCACCACTCTGTGTCCGCGCTCCAGCACATCCACCAACGTGTCGCTCTGGGACCCTTCCGGGCGTACGTGGCGGGAGGCTGTGCAGCCAGCGGTGCGCGGTGGCAAGCGGCACTGACAAGATTGCCATCGTGGCGAGCGGTGGCGTCCCTGACGGTCCCTTTTGCACTATTTAGGCGACGCAGACGGGCATTTAATGCCCTGGTCCCCTGCCATCAGGGTTAGGTATGATACACTGTAGCAGGTAGCTGTACCAACCGCAACACCTTTCCATTTTTACCCTTGTCTACGTTGCCACCTGTCGGTGACCCCTTGAGCATATAAAAGGAGGCCCATGCGCAACGTAGGGGAAAAGGAAGAGAAGACTCACGCTCGGTCTCGTTAGCTGCTGGGGTGTACTGTAGCACTCCGCGCTCCCGAGCAAGAACTCAGTACAAACCACAAAGCAGGAGTAGGGTTTTACGCATCCGTGCGGCCCGAAACTGGGTAAACTGCTCGTGTGCTTCGCCTCGATCCGCTCTTCGTGCGACCCTCGCCCCCGCCGAACCAAAAGGGACTCGGTCCGCCGGTCCCATAGATGCTCGTGGATTAGTCCCCCGACATCCTTGGCGCGCCAGGTAGGGGGTGTCGAGGTTGTGTGAACCAGATCCGGCGTTCACACGAGCTAGATCTTCATCATCTTCATCGACATGCCGCCGAAGAAGAAGGCTTCGGAAGCGGATGCTCCGTCCGCGCCGAACCCACCACCGCCGGAGCAAACGGCTGATGGGGCAGACGCCGGCGGAAGAACGGGCGTCGACGAGGGAGCTCACGGTGCTGCCAGGTCCAAGGACAAGGCTGCGCTGCCCATCGGCGGCATAGCCGGCTCCCGCAACGACCGGGCGCACTCCAAGACCCCGGCGTCCGTACATGCACCGCGCCATCTCAGGAGGCGCGGGACCGGCAGCGTCATGGTACTCACGGTACCATGTGTTTGCTAGACCAAGATCGAGCTGGTGGATCTCGGAGTGCTCAAGACCAGCATGCACGCCAACATGCTGGCACGAGCGAGGCACGGTCGCCTAGACGGGATACTGCTCCTTCTAACATAGTTAGAAGTCCGAGCATATCCCGCTCCTCGCACCGTTCGCCACCGCCACCCGCCACCATAGCAGAAGCTTTGGCGCGAGCTCAACTGCTCCTGGACTACCCTCCAATGGCAGACAAGATCGACGACTGGAGGGCCACCATTCAGAGTCTCATCGGCTTGCAACGGCGACACTCAACGGCAGCCGAGCACGTCGCAGCCGCGGCAAGTCAGCCAGGCACGAGCCGGTGGCGACAAGACCGGTGGGGTGCAACCACTGTGCACTCTCCGCCCCGAAGGCCAAGATCGCCGACTCGCCGGATCCACCTCGACAGCGACTCCACCGCGTCATCAGATCCACGAGCTCATCGCGATCAGCGCCAAGTTCTTCACGAACGACAGCAAGAAGACGCTCGTACTCGCATCGAGCGCCGAAGAGAAGCGCGACGTCAATCGGACCAGCACGCTGGGCCCTCTGTCGACATGCATGCACCAGGGGAACCAGGCGACTTGCCGTACGCGGTAGGTTGCCCTGCGTTTACTCGTGAGCTGCGGCAAGTCCAGTGGCCCAGCACGAAGAATTTCAAGCCAGACGTACCAGAGAAGTACGACGGCAAGTCGCATCCGTCGGAGTTCCTCAGCATCTACACCATCGCGGTGCAGGCTACCGGGGGGCGGGACGACAAGATCCTTGCCAACTACTTCCCGCTGGTGCTCAAGCCCAACGTCAGGTCCTGGCTCATGCACTTGCCGGACAACTCCATATCCTCCTGGGCAGACCTATGCCATCAGTTTGTCGGCGCCTTTACAGGCGGCCACAAACCTCATGGCCAAGAGAGTGACCTTCATCTGCTCGCCCAGAAGGAAGGAGAGCCCCTGCGCAAGTACATTCAGAGATTCAGCCGTGTACAGCACAACATCCCAGATGTCCACCCCGCCGCGGTCATCAGCGCGTTCCATCAGAACGTGCGTAACCGCAGGATGCGGGAGGAGATGGCGATGTGCAAGATCAGAGACGTCAGTGAGCTGTATGCCCTGGCCGACAAGTGTGCACGTGCTGAGGAAGGGAGGAAACTCCCCGGAGAGAATACAGGAGCAGGAGGATCTGACAGCGAGGATGCTGCCCCGGCAAAGAAAAACCGGCGGCGGAACAACAGGAAGAAGAAAGGCAAAGATGTGCTAGTCATTGAGCAGTCCGGCAACGAAGGTGGCGCCAAGAAAGCCAAAGCTGGTAGCTCCAGCAAGGAGATTGCCGCATGCACCAACTGCCAGACTGTGGCGGTCGCCGACAAGCAGGACGGCACCGACAAGGATCCACCGCACCAAGGGGCATGACCTCCAGAGCTGCAGGAAGGTCGAGCAGCTTGTCCAGCAGCAAAAGGCTGAATACGAGCAACGCGACAAGGAGAGGGCCCAAGGAGGCACTGGAGAATCCGGCAAGAAGCACGTCGGCCGGGGAGGATGCCGCGGCAAGGCCAAGCAGCGCAAGGAGACAGACCTCCCCGCGGCCGCGACAAGGATGAAGATGATGACGACGACGAAGACATGGATGGTGTCGAGACCAGTGAGCAGGAGTTCCAGAAAGCCACAGAGGTCTTGTGCGTTGACGGCGGTGCTTCTCTGCATACTTCGCACCGCCAACTCAAGCAGTGGGTGCGGGAAGTCAATGCGGCGGAACAACCTGTCGATTCACGCAAGCTTCTGAAATGGTCCAGCACACCTATCATCTTTGATATTGAGGACCACCCTGATCGCACAACTGCGGTCGGGTGCTTGCCGATGTTGGTTTCACCAACTATCCGCAACCTCAAGGTCACTAAGATGCTAGTTGACGGCGGGGCCGGCTTGAACCTAATCTCCTCCGCTGTACTCCAGAAACTCCAGATCCCTGACAGCGAGCTTGAAGAGACCGGCACACTCCAAGGAATCAACCCGGGAAGGAGCAAGCCGAAGGGGAAGGTCACTTTGCCAGTAACATTTGGCAACGAGGTGAACTTCAGGACTGAGAGGGTCACTTTTGACGTTGCCGATTTTCCATTGCCTTACAATGGGATACTCGGCCGTCCAGCACTCGCCAAGTTCATGGCAGCCTCTCACTACGCATACAACATGCTGAAGATGCCTGGCCCGATAAGCGTCATCTCTGTCCCTGGCAACAAGAAGGATGCTCTTATCTGCGCCGACAAGATCTACCGGGAAGCGGCAGCCGCAACAGATCACAAGTCACCTACCGTTGAAGCTCCCGTGGGGAAGAAGAAGACCAAGTCCGGCAAGAGTTCTGATGCCCACTCCGGCAAGCGCACCTCTTCGGAGTGTTGCGCTGCCGTCGAGGACGCACCATCGAGCTCCACCGGCAAGTGTAAGAAGACAATGGCAGCTCCGCCAGAGACCAAGAAGGTGTCCGCCAAGGAGGACGGCACTGGTGGTACCTTCACCATCAGTGCCACTCTCGACCCTAAATAGGAAAGCGCGCTCATTGCTTTCCTGCGGGCGAACGTCGACGTGTTTGCGTGGCAACCGTCTGACATCCCCGGTGTACCCAGGAAAGTAATTGAGCACCATCTTGCCGTTTGTCCTCATGCGCGGCCCGTCAAGCAGAAGGTCAAGAAGCAAGCAGTGGAGCGCCAAGAATTCATCGCAGAAGAGATCAAGAAGTTGGAAGCAGAAGGCCTTGTCAGAGGAGTGCTCCATCCTACGTGGTTGGCCAATCCTGTAGTCGTGCGCAAGGCGAACGGGAAATGGAGACTTTGTATCGACTTTACCGATGTTAACAAAGCTTGTCCCAAAGACCCATTTCCTTTGCCACGCATTGACCAGATTGTTGACTCCACGGCCGGATGTGACTTGCTTTCATTTCTTGACGCATACTCAGGATACCATCAGATCTTCATGGCAGAAGAGGATGAGGAGAAGACCGCATTCATCACTCCATGTGGCACGTACTGTTTCATACGGATGCCTTTTGGTTTAAAAAATGCTGGTTCAACATTTGCAAGGGTAGTCCATGTCGCTCTTGAGCCACAAATACACAGAAATGTGGAAGCCTACATGGATGACATAGTGGTCAAGAGCAAGGACAAGGCAACTCTGATTCAAGATTTAGACGAGACCTTTGCAAATCTGTGCAAGATTAGCCTCAAGCTCAACCCCGAGAAGTGTGTGTTTGGAGTCCCCTCCGGCAAGCTTCTCGGGTTCTTCGTGTCTCAGCGGGGAATCGAAGCCAATCCCGACAAGATCAAGGCCATTGAGCAGATTGAAGCACCAAAGCGCGTCAAGGATGTACAAAGACTTGCCGGTTGCGTGGCTGCTCTCAGCAGGTTTATCTCTAGGTCTGCTGAGCGCGCCCTGCCGTTTTTCAAAATATTGAAAAAGGCAGGTCCAATGAAATGGACTCCGGAAGCGGAGGCTGCGCTGCAAGACTTGAAGAGATACCTGTCCTCCACTCCAACACTTGTCGCAGCTAAGCCACAAGAGAAGTTGCTGCTGTATATAGCGGCAACCAATCAAGTGGTTAGTGCTGCGTTAGTAGCAGAGAGGGAGGCAGATGACGAGCCAGCAACCACGGCAGGCGCATCCCCGACAAGCTCTGGTCCCGACAAGGATGGATCTGCGCAGACGCACGAGGAGATACAGAAGAGAATAGTACAGCGCCCAGTTTACTTTGTCAGTTCCCTTCTGCAGGGGGCTAGGTCAAGGTACTCTGGCGTGCAGAAATTGCTTTTCGGCCTTCTCATGGCCTCGAGAAAGCTGCGCCATTACTTCCAAGCACATGAGATCACAGTTGTCACTCGTTTTCCGCTGAAGAGGATACTACAGAATCCAGAAGCGACAGGCAGGATTGTTGAGTGGGCACTGGAACTGTCAAGCTTTGGCCTCAAGTTTGAGAGTACTTCAACTATCCAAAGCAGAGCATTGGCAGAATTCATAGCAGAATGGATGCCAACACCAGATGAAGAAATTCCAGAAACGAGCATCCCCGTCGAGGAAGCAAGCAAAGAGTGGCTGATGTACTTTGATGGTGCCTTTTCGCTGCAAGGCGTCGGCGCCCACGTGCTGCTTGTCGCACCCACCGGAGAGCACCTCAAGTACGTAGTCCAGATGCACTTTCCCAAGGAGCAAGCAACAAACAATACTGCAGAGTATGAAGGCTTGCTTGCCGGTCTCAGGATCGCGGTAGACCTTGGGATCAAGAAGCTCATTGTCAGGGGTGACTCGCAGCTTGTCGTCCGCCAAGTGAACAAGAGCTATCAGAGTCCGTTGATGGAAGCCTACATCGACGAAGTGAGAAAGCTAGAAGAGCACTTTGACGGCCTACAGATGGAGCATGTTCCAAGAGCTCAGAACGCCATTGCCGATGGCCTATCAAAGTGCGCCGCACTTAAGTTACCTGTGGAACCAGGGATCTTTGTGCTCAAGCTGACTCAACCGTCTGTAACGCCATCAACTGGACAGAGCAAGAAGAGGAAGTTGATTTCTGGTGACTATTTTCCGGCAGAGCTTCCCGAAGCCGCCGCCAAGAAGGTCCCCAAGATCAACGCCAAGAGCGCTGAGGAGCAGTCTGCTCCGGCAAGCCCTAGGGTTTGTTCCATTGAAGCACAAACTCCCGACAAGTTTTGCTCCGGCAAGCTTGCCGGGGAACGTCAAGCTCCGGCAGAGCCGCAGGTTCTCGCCGTAGAAGCAGATGTTCCCGCAGCAGCAGATTTGCCTTTAGTCCTTGTTGTCGAGCCACAAGCTCCAGCATGGACACAGCAGATTGTCCGTTTCCTTCAGACAGGAGAACTTCCTGAAGAGCAAGAAGAAGCGGAAAGAGTAGCCCGGCAATCAAGTATGTACCAGTTTGTCGACAACACACTGTACAGAAGAAGACTCAACGGTGTGAAATTGAAGTGTATTCATCGGGAAGACGGACAAAAGCTGTTGGCAGAGATACATGGAGGCATATGTGGTCACCACATTGGCGCAAGAGCACTTGCCGGCAAAGCATTCCGGGAAGGTTTCTTTTGGCCGACAGCCCTCCAGGATGCAACGGCACAAGTAACCAAGTGTGAAGCGTGCCAGTTCCATTCCAAGCAGATACACCAACCAGCTCAAGCTCTCTAGACGATCCCTTTATCCTGGCCATTTTCGGTCTGGGGGCTCGACATCCTTGGCCCCTTTCCCCGAGCAGTCGAGGGCTTTGAGTACTTGTACGTTGCAATCGACAAGTTCACAAAGTGGCCGGAAGTGGAAGCAGTGAGGAAGGTGACACCACAGTCAGCAGTCAAGTTCTTCAGGTCGATTGTTTGCCGCTTCGGGATCCCTAACAGGATAATCACCGACAATGGTACGCAATTCACGAGCCGCACCTTCATGCAGTACGTCCAAGATCTTGGCGCCAAGGTCTGCTTCGCTTCTGTTGCTCACCCGAGAAGCAACGGTCAAGCGGAGAGGACAAATGCTGAAGTGCTGTGTGGGCTCAAGACCAGGACTTTCGACAGGCTGCACAAGTGCGGAAGAAACTGGATCGAGGAGCTGCCGGTGGTTCTTTGGTCGATCAGGACGACGCCAAATCGAGCCACTGGCCAGACACCTTTCGCTCTAGTCTATGGAGCAGAGGCAGTTCTCCCCATGGAACTCGTATACAGGTCCCCTCGAGTGCTCGCTTATGATGAGCTTGAGCAAGAGCAGCTGCGACAAGATGACGCGCTACTCCGTGAGGAAGACCGTCTTCAGGCTGCTGTACGAGCTGCTCGCTACCAGCAAGCTTTGCGCCGCTACCATAGCCACAAAGTTAACGCCAGAAGTCTCGAGGAAGGCGACCTTGTTCTTCGGCGTGTTCAGTCCGCCAAGAATTCCAACAAGTTGACGCCGAAGTGGGAAGGCCCTTACCGGGTGAAACGAGTCACTAGGCCTGGCGCTGTCCGCCTTGAGACCGAAGATAGCATTCCAGTGAGAAATTCCTGGAACATTGAGCATCTTCGTAAGTTTTACCCGTAAGGCGCGGTTGCCGGAACCTGTTCCGGCAACCACCTTTTGTACAAGTCTTGCCGCTGTTGCATGTAATCCTTTGTACAAAGCCGGGCGCAGACCCCGTGCATAAGTAAAGCTCATATGCTCCGCACATCTTGTCAATTTCATGCTTTCTATTTTTTGCATATGTGATCTGACACTTTGTGCAGCACCTACTCCTCGGTAAGCAATAACGAGCCGTAAGGCTCCATATCTTTATTTTCTCCTCTTTCTTTTTTCTCAAGGAAAGGAAGGTTCCCTCGCCCACAAGTTTGCCGGGGGGAAAGGAGAAGATAATGGTATGGACCAGGCGTCGTTCAAGAAAGTTTCGCCTTACCGGGAAGCAAACAACAGAAAAGCTAAGTTGCCAAAGTTTGAGCAATCAGATTTTTTAAAAAAATTTAAGTTATCTCCCTTGAACGACCGCACTTTGTATGGAAAACCTGTGCGCGGAGGAACCAACTCGTAGCTAGTTGCGCCCTTACTTTGTTTCGAGTCCGCTCAACAACTTAAGTGAGCTGCGACTAGTTGCGACAAGGTTTCTTGTCAGTAGCGGCACCGCCAGCAGGCTGCTGACGTCCCGCACTCAGCGCTCGCGGCTAAGGTGCCTGCACCAGCAAGTTCCCTAAAAGCGTAGGGCAAAAACATACAAAGGGAGGAATCAAGTAAAGGGAATAACATTGCAATCATTACCCGGAATAGAGTTATATTACAAGGTAGCTTGTCGCGGCTCTAACAGATTGTTCTCATAACATGACCAGCAGCGACAAGAAAAGAAGAAAACGGGCGGCCTAGTCTACGCGATCGCCCTCAATCCTCTTGATCCCACTCACCTTATCCACAATGGGTGCGACAAGGGTCTTGAGCGCCTCCAGATCAGCATCCGGCGGCAAGGTCTTGAGGATGTTGGTGAGGTTGAGGCCCGGGTTGCGGAAGGCCACCTTCACCAACACCTTTTGAAGAGCTCCCGCACAGATCTTGCGCGACTCATCGGCTAGCTGCTTTGGGATCTTCTCCCGGAGCCGCTGGAGGGCCGTTGCCACGCCTTTAAAGAACAAGGTGAGCTTGGTGCTGGGTTGGAGGTTCTCATCAGAGGGATACCCGAGATCCTCCACCCCCAGCTGTGCCAGCTCCCTGTCGATATCTGCGGCAGCATTCACGAGACTCTCCGTCCAGTGCTCCACTTTCTCCCTAAAAGCATTCTGGGCGGCGGCAGCACTCGCCAGCAGCGCCTTGTCGCCCTTGATCTCCTCCTTCAAGGCCACCTCCTGCTCCCTGGCGCCGTCCAGCGTATTGGTCAAAGTGGTCAGCTTCAACTCAAGATCTGCGTTGGAGTCCTTGGCGGCGCTAAGCTCTTTGCCCTTCTCGGCGAGACGAACCTGCAGCTCTGAGTTGCTGTGGGCGTCCTTCTCCCGCTCACGCTTGAGCGCGGCAAGCTCTTCACCACTCGCCTTGAGATCGGCCTCCATCTGCGCCACCTTCGTCTCCAGCTCCTTCTTGGCGGCCTCGGCAACTGCGGCAGCATCCCCTGCTTGCTTAAGGGCTCCGCCGAATTTTTGCTCACGCGCGGCAAGCTCCTCCTCGTGGCTGTCGAGGTTAACTTTCCGCTGCACCAGCTCGCCCTCCTGCGCAGGCAGCTTCTCAGCGGCAAGCCGCTGTTGCTCTTCAACTTCAGCCTTCTCGAGGAAGAAGGCCTTCTGCTCTTCGGCGAGTTGCTCCCGCTCCTCTGCCAGGGACCGGAGAGCTTCCTGGTTGAGACCCCGGAGCTCCTCCGCGCGCTTCTCGATGTCTGCTCCCGCCTTCGCGACAAGCGCCTCGCGGGATTCCAGCTTGGCTTGCCGCGCGCGGTAGAGCGACAACAGCTTCCGCAGCAGCCGCTCCTCCTCAAGCTCGCCGCTGCTGCTGCTCGGCGCATCAACTAGCGTCAGCCCAGCGGAGGCGAGCACCTCTCCATCAAAGCTCTCTCCCTCGACCGGCGCCCTGGAGCTTGACGCCCAGGGGAGGTTGATGAAGACGCCATCGCCGGCCTTCAAGTAGACGCCTGGCTGGGGCTCTTCGGAGCCTGGCGCTGCGGCAGCGGCGGACGGGTCGGCGGTCGACGTAGCGCCTGGCGCTCCTGCGGCCTCAGGGCCGTCAGTGCGATCGCCAGACCCCTCGCCAGCTACTGCGGCGGCAGCTTTGGCGGCCTCGTCGCCGGCGGGATCATCAGCGCCGGTTGCTTCTTCAGTGGCAGCGGCATCGTCGGCAGCAACCTCGGTCTCCATCGGCTCTGCAGCAGATGGGTCTGATGGCCGGAAAAGTGAGAAAAGTCAAGCAAATACCCAAAAAGAAGAAGAACCCAAGGGAAGCTTTGAAGAGAAGATTACCTGTACTGGGTTCGGCAGTCGTAGTCTCCGCCGCCGGGGGGACGCTGGTGCTGTCCCTTGCCGGAGAACTCTCCCTTGCCGGAGGACTCTCCCTTGGCATTTCGGGGGCGGCCTCCGGGCGCTCCTGGTGGGGCTGCTCTGCTCCTACACAAACCAACAGTCAGATGTCAGCAAAGAAAGAGTATCCATGCGCGCCTAACAGCGGAAAGCGAACCATATACTTACACTTGGGGCTGCTCTGGAGAACAGTTGCCGGGTCCGGCAAGGTTGTCTCGGACGCACCCCCTGCTGTCGCGGTGGGTTCGTCCTCGATGACAATCACCGGGACCTTGGCTCTCTTCGCTGCTCTCTGGGCCAGAGTCCTAAAAAGGAATAAGTTCAGAGTAAAGCAAATGAGATACAAGACAAAACAACAAGAATTGAAGAACTACAAGTACAACAAGAAAATCTTACTCTTCTTCTTCCTCGTCGGAGCTGAACGCGGAGAAGTCGAAGTCCGGCTTACGTCCGGCGCGAGGAGGCGGAGGAGTAGTTTCCCTTGGCCGCTTGGCGGGAACAGTGGCGGTGGTCTGAGACGACCCCGCTCCGGCTGACGCCGCGGCGTGAGAAGCGGCAGGAGCAGAAGCAGTGGTCCGGGTGGACCCCGCTCCAGTTGCCGCAGCAGCGTGAGGTGCTCCCGCCGCAACAGTGCTTGCCGCGGTGGAGCGTGTCACGCGGCGCGACGACTGTTCACTCGCCCGCCGCCCCGCTACGTCCCCGGCCTTGCGGAGACGCCTTCCTGGTGGGGATGGAGGCTCTGCTTGCGGCGAGCTGCCTGAAGATGAGGAGGAAGAGGAGTCGATCTCCAGCGAGCCGCTCGTATCCTCGGCGGGCTCGCTCGACTCGACGTCATGCCCGGCAAGCTCTTTCTCGCCGACGAGCTCCTCTCGCTCGGCATGGCTTGCCGCCTCTGCTGCCTCTGCCTCCTCCACGGTGAATCCAAATTCGCCCGCGGCTGCGGCTGCCGCCGCCTCTTCCATCCTAGTGGCGATGCGTGTCATCTCCGCATCGGTGGTGTCGTGCGTGAGGCTATTCTTTTCGTCGGAGCGGACCGGCACTTCTACCAAGCCGTTAAAGAACTCCTGCACGACGTCGTCTGCAGGCTCTTGCCAAGTTGGGACAATTCCATGCGAATCGTACAGCGGCATCATTGCACAGATGCGGTCGAGCGCGGAGTTGTTGCACAGCGGAACGACACCCTTCGGCAACCTGAACACTTCGGGATGTTGAGGGTCGTACTTGAACAGTTCCTGGAGCATCGCGTTAAGCTCCAGAACAGTGAAGTTGAAGTTGAGGCCCGGACGCAACCTCATGATATCCACCGCATTCTTGAATTCCCAGGCGGGTCTCCTCCGTTCCTGCAGGGGGGCGATGCGGCGGCGAAGAAAATCTGCGCCAACAGCGCCTACAGTGAGCCCGGCAAGCCTGAGGCGTTGGATCCGGGTGACGGCAATCTTAAGCCTATCGTCTTCCGGGGCCACGTCACTCCAATCGCTGCCGCATGCTACTGGGGCTTGGCGCCGGGCGGTAAACGGCTGCGGGTTCTCCTCGACAATCCAGCACCAGTCTGCTCTCCATTCCTCCCACTTGCCGCGGAACTCTCCCTCCAGATAAGTGTCCTTCTTGCCGGCCCTCGAGATCCAGGCGATTCCGCCGGATAAAGGCTCTCCTCTCTCTACTCGGGGCATAAAGAAGTGGCGAAAAAGGGCTACATTGGGATAAACTCCGACAAAGTTTTCGCAGAGATGTGCGAAAACTGCCATAGTCAGAACAGCATTGGGGGTGAAGTCAAGGAGGCGAAACCCGTAGGTGTTCATAATATCGCAGAAAAACTCAGAGAAGGGCGGGCAGAGCCCGCAGTAGAAGAACAAGGCGAAGAAAGGATATCCGTTTGGAGCCATTTTCCAAGCGGCGGCTGGAAGTACCTTCGTGCGCGGATGCGCTCGCGTCTCCGTCGACCAGAAGAGGTAGTAATTCTCCCTCAGCTCCCTCACGGCGAGCTTGGGGGGAAGATTGCCCGCTCCTTTCGCAGCGCCGCAAGCCGCTGCGCCTCGGTCGACTTCACAACCTTCCCTTTGTCGGCTCTCGGAGCCATGGCGGAAGTGGTGGAGGAGGTCGACGGCGTTGGTGGTGCTGGTGGCGATGGGGGGCGGGGCGCTGCTCTCTTTCAGCTTTGGGAAGACGAGGGAGCGGCGGAGGTTTCCGAGATTGGAGTAGCAACCGGCGAGTGGGCGAACTACCCCTGTTTCCCATACTTATAAAGAGGGAGGGGGCGGACGTACCGCCTTTCCGAATAAAGAAACCACCCACGATCTATCCCACGACGCCGCATTCAACGCGTGCCGTTCAGGGAGGGCGCGGTGGATACGGGGAGAGATACGGCGTAACCCAGGCCGCGCGTGCCCGTGCCCTGTTTTGGGCCTGACCCAACAGCGCTCGGCACCGTGTATGGCCCAGGCCCGGGGGCTCCTGTCAGTGTACTAGAGTAGGGGTACCCTAGTATCCCGAACTTGTGCACGGGCAGTCGCAGCATCCCGCGGCAAGGCTTGCCGGGTGACCGCCAAGGTCCTCCGTGGTTCCTTTGGAGCCATTCAAGGACATAGTATCCAAGCCAAGGAGACAAGACCCCGGCAAGAGGAGCTTGCCGGGAAGGCCAACCAAGGCATCTCAAGGAACTTCCCGTGACGCGCCACGCGTCCCGGCAAGGCCCGGTGAGCGACAAGCTCCCGGATGCGACAAGACAACGACCGCGGCAAGCCACCACTCTATGTCCGCGCTCCAGCACATCTACCAATGTGTCGCTCTGGGACCCTTCCGGGCGTACGTGGTGGGAGGCTGTGCAGCCAGCGGTGCACGGTGGCAAGCGGCGCTGACAAGATTGCCATCGTGGGGAGCGGTGGCGTCTCTGACGGTCCCTTTTGCACTATTTAGGCGACGCAGACGGGCATTTAATGCCCTGGTCCCCTGCCGTCAGGGTTAGGTATGATACACTGTAGCAGGTAGCTATACCAACCGCAACACCTTTCCATTTTTACCCTTGTCTATGTTGCCACCTGTCGGTGACCCCTTGAGCATATAAAAGGAGGCCCATGCGCAACATAGGGGAAAAGGAAGAGAAGACTCACGCTCGGTCTCGTTAGCTGCTGGGGTGTACTGTAGCACTCCGCGCTCCCGAGCAAGAACTCAATACAAACCACAAAGCAGGAGTAGGGTTTTACGCAACCGTGCGGCCCGAACCTGGGTAAACTGCTCGTGTGCTTCGCCTCGATCTGCTCTTCGTGCGACCCTCGCCCCCGCCGAACCGAAAGGGACTCGGTCCGCCGGTCCCATAGATGCTCGTGGATTAGTCCCCCGACACCCACGAATACTTGAGGTGACATTGGAGTACCTAGGTGACATTAGGTTTTTGGTTGATTTGTGTCTTAAGGTGTTATTCTAGTACGAACTCTATGATAGATCGAACAGAAAGAATAGCTTTGTGTTATTTTACTACGGACTCTTGAATAGATCGATCAGAAAGGATAACTTTGAGGTGGTTTCGTACCCTACCATAATCTCTTCGTTTGTTCTCTGCTATTAGTGACTTTGGAGTGACTCTTTGTTGCATGTTGAGGGATAGTTATATGATCCAATTATGTTACTATTGTTGAGAGAACTTGCACTAATGAAAGTATGAACCCTAGGCCTTGTTTCAACGCATTGCAATACCATTTCCTCTCACTTTTATCATTAGCTACCTTGCTGTTTTTATATTTTCAGATTACAAAAACCTTTATCTACCATCCATATTGCACTTGTAACACCATCTCTTCGCCGAACTAGTGCACCTATACAATTTACCATTGTATTGGGTGTGTTGGGGACACAAGAGACTCTTTATTATTTGGTTGCAGGGTTGTTTGAGAGAGACCATCTTCATCCTACGCCTCCCATGGATTAATAAACCTTAGGTCATCCACTTGAGGGAAATTTGCCACTGTCCTAAAAACCTCTGCACTTGGAGGCCCAACAACGTCTACAAGAAGAAGGTTGTGTAGTAGACATCACGTCCCTATCCACTGTGGAACATAGAGCGGTTAATTCTTTGGCCGTGAGGGCCTCCGACAGTGCCTCAAGGGCTAGGGAAGCGGCTTTTTTCGGCACGGAGTGCTATGTCTAGATCAATGATAATAGTGATAATTCCGTTGGGCGTGGGCATTTTGAGTTTCATATACCCGTAGTGGGGTATAGCTTGAAGGCGTGTGAATGCGTCTCGCCCCAGCAGGGCATGGTACCCGCTTTTAAAAGGTGCCACATGGAAGAGTAACTCTTCGGACCTATAGTTCTCCGGCGTGCCGAACACACGTCGGGTTTGATTTTCCCCGAGCATCTTGCTTCCCGACTGGGTATAATTCCTCGAAAGGTTGTATTACTCTGCTCAATGCGACTCATGTCCATTTGCATTTTACTGAGTGTGTCCTCGTAGATGAGGTTCAGTCCGCTGCCACCGTCCATTAGCACTTTAGTGAGCCAAAAGCTGTCCACGATTGGGTTTAGGACCAAAGTGGCTGGTGCCCGGACTGAGCGGGACCTTGGTTCATCCTCGTCATTAAAAGTGATCACTGTATCGTTCCAAGGGTTTAGTGCTGCTATTTGGCAGACTTCGGCGAGGTCGCGGAGTGCCCTTTTGTGCCGATTATTTGATGAGAAGGTCTCAAAGACCGTGTGTACATTGAGATCGTCGTCCTCCGAAGAGTACTTCTCTAGGGTAGTATTGCTGAGGATACCCTCGCCGCTCTTGGCCACTTGCCGGAGTATCCAACATGCTCGTAGGCTATGCGTTGGTTCGGTATTCGGCGTCATGTGTATTTGACAGGGCGTATCGAGCCATTCCTCGAAGATAGTTCTATGTCCCGTAAAGGGCTTAATTTTCTTGTCCATGGGATGATGATCAGGTGCCCCGCGAGGGTGCATCCTTTTTGCCCGTCCGGGAGATGGCTTAAAGACCTGAGGTTCCCAGCTATCTGTCTGAATTTTCGAATCGCTTTCCATTGCTTAGTACTTCTATACTATGTGTGCCAAGTCTGCAAAGTGCAGTATGCGATGTCGGTTGAGGGCATTAAGGATTCCCTCATCTGTACAGTTGTTGCAGAATACTGAGAGCGCGTTATCGTCGCAGCAATCTTTAATCTTGTTTTTAACAAGTAGTAATCTAGCCCAAAAGTGATGGACTGTTTCCTGAGGTTGCTAACGTATATACATTAAATTGCATATGTCCGGGGGGCCGGAATTTCTTGTAGAGTATTGCTTGTGGTGGGCGGGTGGGATTAAATCTAACCCGTGGCCCACTACGGAATCTGGGTTTTGAAGAACTTCTGAGTTTAATGGCCCAGGATCCGGAGTGTCCTGAGAGTCCTTAGGCTCAAAGCCTGGTTCTATGTTTGGAGGAATAATAGTTTCTCGAAGATGGGCATCCGGCTCGCGGAGCTCGGAGATCAGAACATAGTTTGTTTTTAGCGTAGGAGGAGCGGAATCCTCACCTTGCTCTTCCACGACGGTCACCAGGTGGGTGACCGGTGGGGATATGATTTCTCTCTGGTCGGGTTTAAGCCCGATCAGATCATAAATTGTTGAGACCCCCAGGGCGGCGATGCGATCTAGTAGTTCGTTTAAAGATGAAACATTTGTTGGATCCATCTTATCAACGCTTTCGGGGTTGATGCGGAGATGTTTTTTGGCAATCCGGGGGGTGCCTCAGGCTTTATGGCCGGGCAGGCACCTATGGTGAAATTGCCGATCTGGAGGATTTGCCCAGGAACTAGTCCTTTTCCATAGGTGATTTTGTCGTTGATGATGAGGCGAGCCATCGATCCTTCCATCGACAACACGGAGGAACTCTCAATGGAAGCACCAATGTCGGTGTCAAAACCAGCAGATCTCGGGTAGGCGGTCCCGAACTGTGCGTCTGAAGATCAAAGGTAACAACGGACAGGGACACGGTGTTTACCTAGGTTCGGGCCCTCTTGATGGAGGTAATACCCTACGTCCTGCTTGATTGACTTTGATGATTATAGGGGTTACAAGAGTTGATCTACCACGAGATCGTAATGGCTAAACCCTGGATGTCTAGCCGGTATGATTATGATTGGCGCTACAGATTAAATCCTCCAGTTTATATATACACCAGAGGGGGGTAGGGTTGTACAGAGTCGGTTTACAGAGAAAGAAATCTTCATATCCGCACGCCAAGATTGCCCTCCACGCCAAGGAGAATCCCATATGGACACGGGGGAAAGTCTTCCGTCATGTATCTTCGCGGCCCATCATTCCGGCCCACGTCACATAGCCCGAATGCACGAGGACCCCGTAATCCAGGACTCCCTCACCCGCGCTGGGCGCGGATGCACGTCTCATCATAGCCTGGCTCCTTGCCAGCCCGGTGCCAGCCAGCGGCATCACCTCGCTCTCCAGCGTCCGACGCACGATGAGTCACCTCCGCCTCCGGGATGACAGAGTCAGCAACCTCCAGCCCTGGCGTCTCCTGGTCGGCTTCGACCGCCCTAGTCGGCACCTGGGCCTCCACCGCCGGCACCTCCGGCTGCTCAAGATTTGTAGCCTCCGAGATCCCACTGCCAGCAGGATCCTCCACGGCCTTGGCATCGTCCTTCACCTGCGCCTTAGTCGCCGCCTCCGCCTGTGCTGACGCATCGGCCTGGGCACCGGCCTCCGCTCCTCCTATGCCTCCCGCATGTTCCTCTCCATCGCCTCCCGAAGGGCAGCGGCCGGGTCTACGTGCTGGGCCTCCTCAAAGCCGCTTGCCGGTCCAATCAGCGAGGCAGATGGAGCCCGCGATATGGATATAGTGGCCCTACTCAACAAAGCAAGCGAAGATGAGAAACTTGCAAGAAAGAAACAACCAAGATAGTACAATAAATGTACCTACCCGGACACCATTGGGCGCTCTTTCGGGGCCTTTTGGGTAGCGTACGCCTTCATGGCCTCTTGTCGCTTGGTCGCGGACGTCGACTTGGCCTTCTTGGGAGGCTTGTTGCAAAAAAACCTTGACGCGGCACTTGGGCGCGCCAAGTGCTCCAGTCAGCGCTCCTCCTGGCGGCCGCACCATCGAAGAGCCGGCGCCTGCACTGTCGGCGCATTCGGGGTGGTGTTGTCCGTCACCGTCTTCATTGTCATAAGGCCAATCCCGGACATCGCTGTCTCCCTACGCTGCCTCCTGCGGCTCCGCCTGCTGTAGCGTTGCCACTCCCAGTGGCGTCATCCTCGCATCCGTCCTCCAACGCGGCCTCCCCCAGCTCAGGGTCACCCACGTCGCTCTCTTCGAAGTCCGGCATCCACTGATGGCCTGGAGCCAACGCATCGGCTACTACCTGACTAGGGAAGCATTGTCCCGCGTCCGGGTGGTCAGGTCGGATGAGGAAGTCTGCATGAGCAAAGAGCGAAGACTAGATGCTTACCGGTGGTGGCGGGTTGGCATGACTATACGGCTCCTTGCCGAATCTCCACTCAGTCTCGTTGAGCTTGCTGTTGGAGAAGTAGTTGACGTGGCGGATCACCTCCATAGTCGGCAGCTCCTTGGTCGACATCCGGCACGGGTCCCGATGGCAGATCATGTCGAAGATCAAGTGCGGCCAGGCTTGGAGAGGTGAGACCTGGCGGTGGACAACGGCGGCCAGTAGGTCTGCCAGCTTGAGGCCCTCCGAGTGTGTCATCTTCGGAAGCCGGACGATGACGTTAGTGATATAAGCCAGCACTGGCCTCGGCTGCTGTCCCAAGTTGTCACGCAGCTTAGTAGGCAGACCGATTGTGAAGGCCGGTAAGTTGATGTAGTCGCGCCTTGGGTGGAGGTTGTGGACGTAGAAGTAGGACTTCTACCACAGCTTCACTGACTCCAGCAGCAAGATGGGTGGAAAGCGGGTCCCGGATCTGGTGCGCCGCATGGCAACATAGGAGCCGCATTGGGCCGACGCACCCTTGGTCTAGGTGCCCAGCTTCAAGTAGAAAAACCTGCCCAACAGCTCGAGTATGGGAAGGACGCCATAACCTTTGCAAAAGGTCACAAAGGCGGAGATAAGCACCACCGTGTTGGGGGTGAAGTGATGAGGTTGAAGATGATAGAAGTTGAGGAAGGAGCGGAGGAAGTCGCTCGCCGGCAAGCCGAATCCGTTGAGGAAGTAGCTTCGGAAGACGAGAACTCCCTGGCCCTCGGCACCGGCAAGATCTCCCTCTCGTCCAGGAGGCGCATCCCTACGATCGTCATGACGGGAAGCCTATGCGTCGCACGGAGGAACTCAATATGCCCCTCATGGATGTTGGAGCCGTCCCAGTCACCTAGTGCCATGGCTCGGCTTGCGGCTGCCCAGCGGCGGCACGGCGAGGCTGGACGGAGGTGGTGTCGCGACACCGCTTCAACGTCGCGTGGCGCGGTGGTGCAGCGACGAAGAAGCAAAGGAACCACGGCAACGAGGAAGCAGAAGAGCGAGGAAGAAGAAGAGGGAGGAGGGGGCGCGCGTGCATTTGGCCGCCCCCTCCTCCCCTATTTATACGGCGACGACGGCGGAGCCGAGGCGATGCTTAGTGGGGCGTGAAGATTAACTACGCCCACGCCCTGTACGACCCTGCAAATCCACATGTTAAAGGCACGCAATCATTCTGCCCCGAAAGGGCAACCGTCCACCTTGATCACAGCGGATCCGCGCGCACGCTGAGGCCGTGTAGTGGTGGTCCTGGGCCTGCGACAGTGTCCCATCATGCACGTGGGCTGGCAGGCCGGCGTGGCTTCCTGGCGACGCATGGCGATTCAAATTTACCAAGCTGCTAGCTTCGCCTCAGTCGGCTCATGGTAGGCGACTTCCTTAAGCCGGACGAAGCAAAGACACAGGATCTCTCAGAGGAGGAAACTGCTGAGGCACTCTGGCGTCGAACCGTGGCGCCTCACCAGCTTCAGGAACTACTATCGGGGGGATGGAACCCGGGTAGCCTCATCCACACCTTATAATATTTCAAGACATCGGGGCTGGCCCAGCCCCTCAAGCCGATTGACCCCGCGGCCGGCTTCTAGAAGACGGCGTGCCCTTATAAGACGGCCAAGACCCCGCGGCCGGCTCCTAAAAGACGGCACGCCACAAAAGATGGACCGGAGAGCGGGCCGGCTCCTAGCAGCCGGCCCGTCCTTCCCCTACTACGACAAGACAGAGCATAGCAATAGTGCCACCTGCTCCCCCCTCCCCCCTCCCACCTCGAATCCCGTAGGGGCGTGGCTACAGTGTGCCCTGACCAGGCGGCCACCTACCCGCATGGCACGGGACTGTAGCCACATGGACCATGACGCGGCCGTCGTCAGCAAGGACAGAGCAACAGCTAAAGGCAATCAACATGGCCCGCAGGCATCGGGCCCCATCTGTCGGCCAGATTCTCGGCAGCCGCCGGGGCCCTCCAGAGGCGGGCCCTAGCAGCCGGCGGAGAACTCGGCGACCATAGACACTGATGTCCGGGTCCTACACCCGGCTGTGTTGCCATTGTACCCCTGGGGGTTGGCCTATAAAACCCCTCAGGGCTCACCCATGCAAAGGGTTCAGCCCTCATTCCACATATCCGCCATAGCTAGGAGAAGAGAGGTAGCTCTACCCTTCTTCCTCCTCTAGCCACACAGTTCAAGGAGCAGCCTTGTACACCTTTGATCATGGTCATCATAGCAGGAGTAGTGGTGTTATCTCTCCGGAGAGCCTCGAACTTGGGTATGTCTCGTGTGCTACCGAGCTCATACTCACTCTCGCTTCCGGAACCCGATGATGTCCTCATGGCTCCACCCACGATAAGCCACCCCCTGGCATTTGACGTGAGATTACCACGACGGCTTTATTTGGCGACAGAGAACTTCTTAGGCGGAGGAGGCGTAACCGGGGAAAGAGAAAGGTGAGCGTCTGCATCACCATCGCGCTTGACTAAGTGCACACGTGTGACGTACCGGCTGCTCGCTCACATTAAGAAAAGATATATTGGCATGTTATCACGAATGAACATAAGTCAGGTTGCATGTACAAGGAACTAGAGCCAAAAAAATATACTGAGGTCAAGTCCCTTCCATGTGTCCCAACACAAGTGTCGCATTGACATGTCAACTTTAACAACATGTAGTGTACACACTGTAGGATTTTCTGGTGGAAAACTGAGGAAGGTTTCAAAGAGTTGCATCACAAGGACAAAAAGGAGGAAGAAAGTAATTGCTTGTTATATTGCATAGATACACTTGCTATTTTGTATGAGGAGATTTGGAAATTTTATAGATCTATTGTCTAAATGATGTGGTTGTTAGTTTGACAAAGGTAATAAACTATGACTATATTTGTTCTCATTATATTTTTCATTTACACGATAAAGCTAGTTGAGAAAAGTATTGTTTTATGAAAAGTGTATTTCCAATTAACTTTAGTAACTTCAGAATGTCCACCTCCTCTGGTGTTCGCTTCCATTTTCACTATGCCAAAACAAGAGAAACAATATATGTGATTCAGTAAACGCTTTTATAATTCATACACAAGTTGACCGAAACTGGCGAAACGTGAGTTGCGCTGAATATACTGATCATGAATAACATGAAATATTTACAGCATGTCACTTCATAGAGACAGGCGTTGAGTTTGAAATAAGTGGGCTGGCCATAAATGACTAGACAGGGCAAGTATGGTTCAATTAACGGTCAATGAAATGGGTGAAGTTCCCTTCTCAACTAGGGAGAGGCAAAGCATATTCTATGGCCAAAGTATGCTTCAATGGGCAACCAACAAGTACTATCTTGTATGGATCGAGCAGAATCATAATATATTACCATAAAAATGCTTGCAATATATCAGGTCTGGTAAGGATGGTTGAGATAACAACCATTGATAATGCTCCCTCGTACTTTGGATGCCCGGGCTTTGTGCGAAGACACTGATGACAAATTCTAGCCAGGGCTAAATCGGGCCCGCAAAGTCCGTCGGCCACACTGCAGCAGGGCAGCACCAACGCCGCCAACATCTACCAACCGATCGCCATCCCCCGTCTTCCGGAATCCATGTCAACGACCCTCCCCGGGTCAACCAACTCAGACCCAAATGGGGCCCGAAGGGCCATGATCTGGACCAAGCGGGCGCACCATATCACGCCCTCGCATCACCCCACCGCCAACAGCGCCGCCGCCCCCAGTAGATCGTGCGCCACAACGCCGAAGAGCCCTGCCGCCGCCTAGGAGCACCCCACGGCGCCGCACTGCCCGGCGCCAGCGTGAGCCGAGCGGGAAATGGCCAACGGCCACCCGGGCCAGGCTAGGCGCCAGCCAAGGTGGCAAGGAGGGAGGGAAGGTAGAGAGATCAAGGAGGAGGTGTCGAGAATGCGACCAGTCGCCCGCGGGGGCGATGTGATTGCGACTATGATTCAAGATAGTCCTGAAGGATGTTTTCTACCATATATAGAGTAAATTTGGAGAAAGTGAGATCGATCGGCCGGCCTATCAATCAACGATAAACTAACTAGTTAACCGATCAGTCAGTAATCAATACATTCAACTCGGAGCATGATGATGTGAATGTTGGTCCGGCCGGACTTGCGGCACAGATCCCCATTGGAGGGAAGAAGCAAGTAGGGCACATAAATCCCCAGAACCATAAGAAGCGCAGCACACAAACCGGACTAATAAATTCCACACTCGAAACAAAAATTAAGAGCACACAATCTCTACCAAGCCATGCAAACAACAACGACGTAGAATCACTAAACTCTGGCGAGAATTGCAGCAAGGATGAACTGGGTGATTGCCTTAATTACCTGGAGTCCCTGCCAAATCCCATGGACAGAGGGAGGCAACGAGAGAGCCAAACAAGTGGAGCGGAGGCGGCCTCAAATTGAGAGAGCTTTTGGGGTCGATCGGCTAGTAGTTCTCCCTCCGAAGGGGGCGTTAGGCTTTATTAGGCGACAGAGCGCTGCTTAGGCGGGGGAGGCATAACCAGTGAAAGGGAAAGGTGAGCCTCAGCATCACCATCGCGCTTGCCTATGTGTGCATGTGTGACATGCCGGCCAGTTTCTCACATTAAGAAAAGATATATTGGCATGGAACTAGAGCCAAAAAATATATCGAGGTCAAGTCCCTTCCATGTGTCCCAACACAAGTTGAGTATACCAGTGTCGCATTGACATGTCAACTTTAACAACAGGTAGTGTACACACTGTAGGATTTTGTGGTGGAAAAGTGAGGAAGGTTTCAAAGAGTTGCATCACAAGGACAAAAAGGGGGAAGAAAGTAAGTGCTAGTTGTATTCCATAGATATAGTTGCTATTTTATATGTGGAGATTTGGAAATTTTATTAATCTATTGTCTAAATGATGTGGTTGGTAGTTAATATGTCTCCAATGTATCTATAATTTTTGATTGTTCCATGTTATTATATTATCAACCTTGGATGTTTTATATGCATTTATATGCTATTTTATATGATTTTTTGGGACTAACCTATTCATCTAGAGCCCAGTGCCAATTTCTGTTTTTTTTTCTTGTTTTAGAGCATCGCACAAAAGGAAAATCAAACGGAATCCAATTGAACTGAAGCTTCACGGAACTTATTTTTGGAACAGAAGCAATCGAGAAGACTTGGGGTGTACGTAAGGGAAGCAATGAGGAAGGCGCGAGGCAGTGGGCGCGCCCGCCCACCCTGGGCGCGCCCTCCACCCTCGTGGACCCCTCGTGGCTCCCCTGATGTATTTCTTCCACCTATATATATATCCGTATACCCTAAAACTATCGAACACGACGATAGAACGGGAGTTCCGCTGCCAGAAGCCTCTGTAGCCACCGAAAACCAATCTAGACCCGTTCTGGCACCCTGTCGGAGGGGGAATCCCTCTCCGGTGGCCATCTTCATCATCCCGGTGCTCTCCATGACGAGGAGGGAGTAGTTCTCCCTCAGGGCTGAGGGTATGTACAAGTAGCTATGTGTTTGATCTCTCTCTCTCTCGTGTTCTTGAGGTGGTACGATCTTGATGTATCGCGAGCTTTGCTATTCTAGTTGGATCTTATGATGTTTCTCCCCCTCTACTCTCTTGTAATGGATTGAGTTTTCCCTTTGAAGTTATCTTATCGGATTGAGTCTTTAAGGATTTGAGAACACTTGATGTATGTCTTGCATGGGATACCCGTGGTGACAATGGGGTATTCTATTGATCCACTTGATGTATGTTTTGGTGATCAACTTGCGGGTTCCACCCATGAACCTATGCATAGCGGTTGGCACACGTTTTCGTCTTGACTCTCTGGTAGAATCTTTGGGGCACTCTTTGAAGTACTTTGTTTTGGTTTGAATAGATGAATCTGAGATTGTGTGATGCATATCGTATAATCATACCCACAGATACTTGAGATGACATTGGAGTATCTAGGTGACATTAGGGTTTTGGTTGAGTTGTGTCTTAAGGTGTTATTCTAGTACGAACTCTAGGATAGATTGAACGGAAAGAATAGCTTTGTGTTATTTTACTACGGACTCTTGAATAGATCGATCAGAAAGGATAACTTTGAGGTGGTTTCGTACCCTACCATAATATCTTCGTTTGTTCTTCGCTATTAGTTACTTTGGAGTGACTCTCTGTTGCATGTTGAGGGATAGTTATATGATCCAATTATGTTATTATTGTTGAGAGAACTTGCACTAGTGAAAGTATGAACCCTAGGCCTTGTTTCAATGCATTGCAATACCGTTTGTGCTCACTTTTATCATTAGTTACCTTGCTGTTTTATATTTTCAGATTACAAATACCCATATCTATCATCCATATTGCACTTGTATCACCATCTCTTCGCCGAACTAGTGCACCTATACAATTTACCATTGTATTGGGTGTGTTGGGGACACAAGAGACTCTTTGTTATTTGGTCGCAGGGTTGCTTGAGAGAGACCATCCTCATCCTACGCCTGCTATGGATTGATAAACCTTAGGTCATCCACTTGAGGGAAATTTACTACTGTCCTACAAACCTCTGAACTTGGAGGCCCAACAACGTCTACAAGAAGATGGTTGTGTAGTAGACATCAAGCTCTTTTCTGGCACCGTTGCCGAGGAGGTTAGCGCTTGAAGTTATATCTTTAGATCTTGCAATCGAATCTTTTAGTTTCTTGTTTTATCACTAGTTTAGTCTATAAAAGAAAACAAAAAATGGAATTAAGTTTGCCTCATACGCTTCATCCTTTTAATATCTTTTGTGAGTATGGTGGAAAGGAAAATTGTGCCAAAGTGTTAGAAGAAGAATGCATTAAAATGTTTGGCACTATATCTTTGAATGATGAGCACGATTGGAATGTTGGTAGTATGAACTCCTTGAATATCCATAGTACTAATGATGATTGCACTAGTTATGATGAAAATGTCTCCTATAAACATGTCAATTTTTGTGGAGTGCATTGGGTTTGCAAGTACACACCAAATAGGGAAGATAGATATTGCAAGAGGCATAACCATTTAGAAACTAAATTGTTCCAAGAAAGGCTAGATGTTTGTGCTGAAAATTTAAATTTTCTTGGCCGTACTTGTGAACTTTGCAATGAACGTGGTCATTTAACCATCCGATGCAAATTGTTTCATGATCTAATCGTTTCCAAAAATTGTGATGACTTGATTTCTCTTGCACATCATAATGAACTTAGTTTTCTTATCGGTTATGAAGAAATGAAACGTATAACTAACTATCTTCCAGTATTTGCCCGTGATAAACTTCTTGGTTTTGATCTAGAGGAAATTTATATGTATTGTGCGGTGAATTGTATTGAAAGTCCTTATATTGCCAATTACATAAAGAAAAGAAAACAAATAGAAGATGAAGAGAACATTAATTAAAGGGAAGAGACTTCCCAATATCTTCCTATTATTTCTTATGATGAATCAGGTAACGAGGAGGAGCCTTCTATTCAACCAATCTCATTAATAAGGAGCTCCAAAAAGAGGGTTGAACCCACACATGAGGTGAAGAAGAAAAAGGAAAGACAGAGAAGCAAAGGTAAAAATGTATCTCTCCGAAATGATGTTGCTCCTATTACTCCTTGTGATGATTGTAATTGCTATACTATTGGTGCTATCCATACTATTAATGATGAAAGTGATTATGCTTATGATATGAAAAGGCCCAAGCTTGGGGATGCTATGTTTGATGAAGATGATGTTTTTGAGAATATATTTGCTGCAATTAATGTTAGTCCCAAGCTTGGGGAAGCTATGTTTAATGAAGATGATATTTGTAGTCTCCCAAGTTTTCATATGCAAATTTATTATGATGATAGCATGCCTCCTACTTCTGATGATTATATTGATGAAAGTGCATTTGGAAGAGTGTCAACTTTAGGAAGTAATGATCCCACTATTTTTGAGGATGTTGAATCTTATTATGATAATTATGAATGTGGATTTGGAGAGGTCGTGACTTTATTTAGTGATGATTCCACTATCTTGGAAGAGGTTTCAATCGATTATGATGAGAACAAAGTTGCTACTTATGATAATTATTGTGATGATACATATGCTATAAAAAGTAGTGATTTGTCATGATTATGATTACCATTTTTTTGAACATTACTCTTTTAATGTGGAAACAATTTATAGTATTCGAGTCTCTTATGATACTCCCACTATTCCGAATGAGAAGAATTTTGCTTCTATGGAGAGTAATAAAATTTATATGCTTGTAGATCATGAAAAGAATGCTTTAGGTGCTGGTTATATTGTTGAATTCATTCATGATTCTACTGAAAATTATTATGAGGGAGTAATATATACTTGTAGGAATTGCAATAATATAAAGTTTCCTCTCTATGTGCTTAAAGTTATGAAGTTATGCTTGTTCTACCTTCCTATGCAAGTTGATTATTGTTCCCACAAGTTGTTTGCTCACAAAATCCCTATGCATAGGAAGTGGGTTAGACTTAAATATGCTACTCATATTCTTCATGATGCTCTCTTTATATTGCAATTCTTATCTTTTATGTGAGCATCATTGAAATCATCATGCCTAGCTAGGGGCGTTAAACGATAGCGCTTGTTGGGAGGCAACCCAATTTTTTTTCCTTGCTTTTTGCTCCTGTTTAGCAATAAATAACTTATCTAGCCTCTGTTATGATTGAGTTTTTATGTTTTAATTAGTGTTTGTGCCAAGTAGAACCATTGGGAAGACTTGGGGAAAGTCTTTTTGATCTTGCTGTAAAAAAACAGAAACTTTAGCGCTCACGAGAATTGCTGCCATTTTTATTTGGAAAGTGCTATTTAGTTTATTATTTTTGCAGATGATTAATATATAAATTCCTCACGTCCAGCAATATATTTTAGAATTTTTGGGGTTCCAGAAGTTTGCGTTAGTTACATATTACTACAGACTGTTCTGTTTTTGACAGTTTCTGTTTTTAATGTGTTGTTTACTCATTTTGATGAATCTATGGCTAGTAAAAGAGTTTATAAACCATATAGAAGTTGGAATACAGTATTTTTAACATCAATATAAATAAATAATGAGTTCATTACAGTAACTTGAAGTGGTGTTTTGTTTTCTTTCGCTAACGGAGCTTACGAGTTTTCTGTTAAGTTTTGTGTTCTGAAGTTTTCAAGTTTTGGGTAAAGATTTGATGGACTATGGAATAAGGAGTGGCAAGAGCCTAAGCTTGGGGATGCCCAAGGCACCCCAAGGTAATATTCAAGGAAAACCAAAATCCTAAGCTTGGGGATGCCCCGGAAGGCATCCACTCTTTCGTCTTCGTTCATCGGTAACTTTACTTGGAGCTATATTTTTATTCACCACATGGTATGTGTTTTGCTTGGAGCGTCATTTTATTTTATTTTATTTTGCTTGCTATTTGAATAAAATACCAAGATCTGAAATTCTTAAATGTTAGAGAGTCTTCACATAGTTGCATAATTATTCGACTACTCATTGATCTTCACTTACATCTTTCAGAGTAGTTTGTCATTTGCTCTAGTGCTTCACTTATATCTTTTTAGAGCACGGTGGTGGTTTTATTTTGAAGAAATATATGAACTCTCATGATTCACTTATATCATTTTGAGAGTCTCTAAACAGCATGGTAGTTTTCTTTGGTTATGAATTTAGTCCTAATATGATGGGCATCTAAGATGGATATAATAAAAACTTTCATATAAAGTGCATTGAATATTATGAGAAGTTTCATACTTGATGATTGTTTTGAGATATGGAGATGGTGATATTAGAGTCGTTCCAGTTGAGTAGTTGTGAATTTGAGAAATACTTGTGTTGAAGTTTTTGATTCCCATAGCATGCACGTATGGTGAACCGTAATGTGATGAAGTCGGAGCATGATTTATTTATTGATTGTCTTCCTATGAATGGCGGTCGGGGACGAGCGATGGTCTTTTCCTACCAATCTATCCCCCTAGGAGCATGCGCGTAGTACTTTGTTTCGATAACTAATAGATTTTTGCAATAAGTATATGAGTTCTTTATGACTAATGTTGAGTCCATGGATTATACGCACTCTCACCCTTCCACCATTGCTAGCCTCTCTAGTACCGCGCACCTTCTGCCGATATCATACACCCACCATATACCTTCCTCAAAACAGCCACAATACCTACCTATCATGGCATTTCCATAGCCATTCCGAGATATATTGCCATGCAACTTTCCACCGTTCCGTTATTATGACACGCTTCATCATTGTCATATTGCTTTGCATGATCATGTAGTTGACATCGTATTTGTGGCAAAGCCACCGTTCATAATTCTTCCATACATGTCACTCTTGAGTCATTGCACATCCCGGTACACCGCCGGAGGCATTCATATAGAGTCATATTTTGTTCTAAATATTGAGTTGTAATTCTTGTCTTGTAAGTAAATAAAAGTGTGATGATCATCATTATTAGAGCATTGTCCCATGTGAGGAAAGGATGATGGAGACTATGATTCCCCCATAAGTCGGGATGAGACTCCGGAAGAAAAATAAAAAAAAAGAGAAAAAAGGCCATAAAAAAGAGAAAAGGCCCAAATAAAAAAATAAAAATAAAAAAATGAGAGAAAAAGATAGAAGGGGCAATGCTAATATCCTTTTACCACACTTTTGCTTCAAAGTAGCACCATGATCTTCATGATAGAGAGTCTCCTATGTTGTCACTTTCATGTACTAGTGGGAATCTTTCATTATAGAACTTGGCTTGTATATTCCAATGATGGGCTTCCTCAAAATGCCCTAGGTCTTCGTGAGCAAGCGAGTTGGATGCACACCCACTTAGTTTCTTTTGTTGAGCTTTCATATACTTATAGCTCTAGTGCATCCGTTGCATGGCAATCCCTACTCACTCACATTGGTAACTATTGATGGGCATCTCCATAGCCCGTTGATACGCCTAGTTGATGTGAGACTATCTTCTCCTTTTTGCATCTCCACAACCACCATTCTATTGCACCTATAGTGCTATGTCCATGGCCCACGCTCATGTATTGCGTGAAGATTGAAAAAGTTTGAGAACATCAAAAGTATGAAACAATTGCTTGGCTTGTCATCGGGGTTGTGCATGATCTAAATACGTTGTGTGGTGAAGATGGAGCATACCCAGACTATATGATTTTGTAGGGATAGCTTTCTTTGGCCATGTTGTTTTGAGAAGACATGATTTCTTTGTTAGTATGCTTGAACTATTATTATTTTTATGTCAATATTAAACTTTTGTCTTGAATCTTATGGATCTGAATATTCTTGCCACAATAAAGAGAATTACATGGATAAATATGTTAGGTAGCATTCCACATCAAAATTCTGTTTTTATCATTTACCTACTCGAGGACGAGCAGGAATTAAGCTTGGGGATGCTGATACGTCTCCAACGTATCTATAATTTTTGATTGTTCCATGCTATTATATTATCAACCTTGGATGTTTTATATGCATTTATATGCTATTTTATATAATTTTTGGGACTAACCTATTAACCTAGATCCCAGTGCCAGTTTCTGTTTTTCCTTGTTTTAGAGTATCGCAGAAAAGGATAATCAAACGGAGTCCAATTGACTTGAAACTTCACGGAACTTATTTTTGGAACATAAGCAATCCAGGAGACTTGGGGTGTACGTAAGGGAAGTAACGAGGAAGGCGCGAGGAAGGGGGGCGCGCCCACCCCCCCTGGGCGTGCCCTCCACCCTCGTGGGCCCCTCATGGCTCCCCTGATGTATTTCTTCCGCCTATATATATCCATATACCGTAAAACTATCGGAGACGACGATAGATCAGGAGTTCCGCCGCCAGAAGCCTTCGTAGCCACCGAAAACCAATCTAGACCCGTTCCGGCACCCTGACGGAGGGGGAATCCCTCTCCGGTGGCCATCTTCATCATCCTGGTGCTCTCCATGACGAGGAGGGAGTAGTTCTCCCTTGGGGCTGAGGGTATGTACCAGTAGCTATGTGTTTGATCTCTCTCTCTCTCTCTCTCTCTCGTGTTCTTGAGGTGGTACGGTCTTGATGTATCGCGAGGTTTGCTATTATCGTTGGATCTTATGATGTTTCTCCCCCTCTACTCTTTTGTAATGGATTGAGTATTCCCTTTGAAGTTAGCTTATCGGATTGAGTCTTTAAGGATTTGAGAACACTTGATGTATGTCTTGTGTGGGATACCCATGGTGACAATGGGTATTCTATTGATCCACTTGATGTATGTTTTGGTGATCACCTTGCGGGTTCCTCCCATGAACCTATGCATAGGGGTTGGCACACGTTTTCGTCCTGACTCTCCGGTAGAATTTTTGGGGCACTCTTTGAAGTACTTTGTGTTGGTTTGAATAGATGAATCTGAGATTGTGTGATGCATATCGTATAATCATACCCACGGATACTTGAGGTGACATTGGAGTATCTAGGTGACATTAGGGTTTTGGTTGATTTGTGTCTTAAGATGTTATTCTAGTACGAACTCTAGGATAGACTGAACGGAAAGAATAGCTTCGTGTTATTTTACTACAGACTCTTGAATAGATCGATCAGAAAGGATAACTTTGAGGTGGTTTCGTACCCTACCATAATCTCTTCATTTGTTCTCCGCTATTAGTGACTTTGGAGTGACTCTTTGTTGCATGTTGAGGGATAGTTATATGATCCAATTATGTTATTATTGTTGAGAGAACTTGCACTAGTGAAAGTATGAACCCTAGGCCTTGTTTCAACGCATTGCAATACCGTTTGTGCTCACTTTTATCATTAGTTACCTTGCTGTTTTTATATTTTCAGATTACAAGTACCCATATCAATCATCCATATTGCACTTGTATCACCATCTCTTCGTCGAACTAGTGCACCTATACAATTTACAATTGTATTGGGTGTGTTGGGGACACAAGAGACTCTTTGTTATTTGGTTGCAAGGTTGCTTGAGAGAGACCATCTTCATCCTACGCCTCCTACGGATTGATAAACCTTAGGTCATCCACTTGAGGGAAATTTGCTACTGTCCTACAAACCTCTGCACTTGGAGGCCCAACAACGTCTACAAGAAGAAGGTTGTGTAGTAGACATCAGTAGTTGGAGAACGTAATAAACTATCTCTGTATCTATTCTTGTTATAATTTTTCATTTACACGATAAAGCTGGTTGAGGAAAGTATTGTTTTATGAAAAGTGTTTTTCCCATTAACTTCAGTAACTTCAGAATGTCCACCTCCTCTGGTGTTACCATTCATTTTTCACTATGCCAAAACAAGAGAAACGATATATGTGATTTAGTAAACTGTTTTATAGTTCATACAAAAGTTGATCGAAACTGGCGAAAGGAGACTTACGCTGAAAATACTCATCATGAATCACAGGAAATATTTACATCTCACTTCTTAGAGACCGGCGTTGAGTTTGAAATGAGTGGGCTGGGCATAAATGACTAGGCAGGGCAAGTCTCGTTCAATTAAAGGTTAACGAAAATGGGTGAAGTTCCCTTCTCAACTAGGGACAGGCAAAGCATATTCGATGACCGAAGTATGGTTCAATGGGCAACCAACAAGTACTATCTTGTATGGATCGAGTAGGATCAAAATATATTACCATGAAAATTCGTGCACGCGTAGCACGAACGACTATAGTCCTTTCCTCATATGCAATGTATCGGGTCTGTTCAGGATGGTTGAGAGGTGGCCTCAAATTGATAGAGCTTTTGGGGTCGATCGGCTAGTCGTTCTCCCTCCGAAGGGGGCTTTAGGCTTTATTAGGCGACAGAGAGCTGCTTAGGCGAGGGAGGCGTAACCAGGGAAAGGGAAAGGTGAGAGTAAGCATCACCATCGCGCTTGCCTATGTGTGCACGTGTGACGTGCCAGCCACTTTCTCACATTAAGAAAAGATATATTGGCATGGAACTAGAGCCAAAAAAATATATCGAGGTCAAGTCCCTTCCATGTGTCCCAACACAAGCTAAGTATACCGGTGTCGCATTGACATGTCAACTTTAACAACAGGTAGTGTACACACTATAGGATTTTGTGGTGGAAAAGTGAGGAAGGTTTCAAAGAGTTGCATCACTAGCACAAAAAGGAGGAAGAAAGTAAGTGCTAGTTATATTCCATAGATATAGTTGCTATTTTATATGTGGAGATTTGGAAATTTTATTGATCTATTGTCTAAATGATGTGGTTGGTAGTTTGAGAAGGTAAGAAACTATTACTATATCTATTCTTGTTATATTTTTTCATTTACACAATAAAGCTGGTTGAGGAAAGTATTGTTTTATGAAAAGTGTTTTTCCCATTAACTTCAGTAACTTCAGAATGTCCACCTCCACTGGTGTTCCCATTCATTTTCACTATGCCAAAATAAGAGAAACGACATATGTCATTTAGTAAACAGTTTTATACTTCATACAAAAGTTGATCAAAACTGGAGAAAGGCGAGTTACGCTGAAAATACTGATCATGAATAACATGAAATATTTACATCTCACTTCTTAGAGACCGGCGTTGAGTTTGAAATTAGTGGGCTGGGCATAAATGACTAGGCAGGGCAAATCTCGTTCAATTAAAGGTCAACAAAAATGGGTGAAGTTCCCTTCTCAACTAGGGAGAGGCAAAGCATATTCGATCGCTGAAGTATGGTTTACTGGGCAACCAACAAGTACTATCTTGCATTGATCGAGTAGAATCATAATATATTACCATGAAATGTCATGCACGCGTAGCACGAATGACTATAGTCCTTTCCTCGTGTGCAATGTATCAGGTCTGTTAAGGATGGTTGAGATAACAACTGCTGATAATGCTCCTTCATACTTTGGATGCCGGCCTTCGTTCGAAGACACAAATGACACATACTAGCCAAGGCTAAATCGGGCCCGCAAAGAATCCTAGCTAGGGCTAAATCAGGCACGCATAGCCCCGTCGACCACACTGCAACAGGGCAGCACCAGCGCCGTCGACCAACTCAGACTCGGATGGGGCCCAAAGGGCCATGATCTGAGCCGAGCGGGCGCCTCCAGATCGCGCCTTCGCATCATCCCACCGCCAACGGCGGCGCCACCACCCCCCCCCCCCCCTCCCCCAGTAGATCACCCGCCACAACACCGAAGAGCCTTGCCGCCTCCTAGGAGCACCCCGCGGCGCCACACTGCCCCGCGCCAGCATGATCCGAGCGAGTAATGGCCAGCGGCCGCCTGGGCCAGGCCTGGCGCCAATCGCCAACCAAAGGTGGAGGGCTCGAGGAGGATGCGTCGGGGGCGCGGCCAGTCACCAGCGGGGGCAACGCGATCGCGACTAAGATTCAAGATAGTCCTATAGGATGTTTTCTACCATATATAGAGTAAATGTGGAGAAAGTCAGATCGATCGGCTGGACTATCAATCAATGATAAACCAACTAGTTAACCAATCAGTTCGTAATCAAGACTTTCAACTCAGTGCATGATGAGGTGAATGTTGATCCGGGAGGATCTGTGGCAAAGATACCCATTGGAGGGAAGAAGCAAGCAAGGCACCTAAATCCCCAGAAGCATAAGAAGAGCAACACACAAACTGGACTAATAAATTCCACACTCGAACAAAAATTAAGAGCACGCACTCTCTACCAGGCCATGCGAGCAACGACGAAGTAGAATCACTAAACTCCGGCTAGAATTACAGCAAAGATGAGCTAGGCGATTGCCTTAATTACCTGGAGTCTACGCCAAATCCCATGGCTAGAGGGAGGCGACGAGAGCGCCAACCAAGTGGACCGGAGGCGGACTCAAATTGAGAGAGCTTTTGGGGTCGATCTGCGAGTCGTTCTCACTACGACGGGGGTTTTAGGCTTTATTAGGCGACAGATAGCTGCTTAGCCGGGGGAGGCATAACCGGGGAAAGGGAAAGGTGAGTGTCAGCATCACCATCACGCTTGGCTAAGTGCGCATGTGTGACGTGCAGGGCGCTCGGTCACATTAAGAAAAGATATATTGGCATGTTATTAAGAATGAACATTAGTCAGTTTGCACGTACAAAGAACTAGAGCCAAACAAGTACTCCGAGGTCAAGTCGCTTCCATGTGTCCCAAACACAAGTTGCGTATATCAGTGTAGCATTGACATGTCAACTTTAACAATAGGTGGTGTACACACTATAGGATTTTGTGGTGGAAAGTGAGTAAGATATCAAAGATTGCATCACAAGGACAAAAAGAGGAAGAAAGTAATTGCTAGTTATATTGCACAGATATAGTTGTTGGTAGTTTGAGATGGTAACAAACTATTACAATATCTGTTCTCATTATAATTTTCATTTACATGATAAAGCTGGTTGAGAAAAGTATTGTTTTACGAAAAGTGTTTTTCCCATTAACTTCAGTAAGTTCAGAGTGTCCACCTCCTCTGGTGTTCCCATCCATTTTCACTATGCCAAAACAAGAGAAACAATATATGTTATTCAGTAAACAGTTTTATAGTTAAGACACAAGTTGATCGAAACTGGCGAAATACAAGTTTTGCTTAATATACTGATCATGAATAACATGCAATATTTACAGCATGTCACTTCTTAGAGACCGGCGTTGAGTGTGAAATGAGTGGGCTAGCCATAAAAGATTGGCCACGACAAGTGTGGTTCAATTAAAGTTCAGCGAAATGAGTGAAGTTCCCTTCTCAACTAGGGAGAGGCAAAGCATATTCGATCACCGAATTATGGTTCAGTGGGGAACCAACAAGTACTATCTTGTATGGATCTAGTAGGATCATAATATATTACCATAAAAATGCTTGCATGCATACCACGAATGACGGTAGTCGTTTCCTCGTATGCAATGTATCAGGTCTTGTAAGGATGGTTGAGATAACAACCACTGATAATGCTCCCTCATACTTTAGATGCCCGGCCTTGGTGCGAATACACAGATGACACATACTAGACATGGCTAAATCGGGCCCGCAAAGAATCCTAGCCAGGTCTATATCGGGCCCGCAAAGCCCCGTCGGCCACACTGCAGCAGGGCAACACCAGCGCTGCCAGCATCCACCCGCCGATCACGGCTCCCCCGCCTTCCAAAAGCCACGTCGACATCCGTCCCTACCATTGGCCCACTCAGACCCACATGCGGCTAGAAGGGGGAGCGCTCGAGGAGGAGGCGTCAGGTGCACGGCCGGTCGCCCGCGGGGGCGACGCGGTCACGACTGAGATTCAAGATAGTCATATAGGATGTTTTCTACCATCAATAGGGTATATTTGGAGAAAGTGAGATCGATCGGCCGGCCTATCAATCAATAATAAACCAACTAGTTAACTTTCAACTCAGAGCATGATATGGTGAATGTTGGTCCGGGCGGATCTGCGGCAAATATCCACATTGCAAGGAAGAAGCAAGAAGCGCACCTAAATCACCACAACTATAAGCAGAGCAGCACACAAATTGGACAAATAAATTCCCCACTCAAACAAAAAATTAAGAGCATGCACTCTCTACCAGGTCATGCAAGCAATGACGATGCAAAATCACTAAACTCCTGCGAGAATTGCAGCAAAGATGAGCTAGGCAATTGCCTTAATTACCTGGAGTCCAGGCGAAATCACGTCTACAGAGAGACGCGACGAGAGCGCGAACCCAGTGGAGCGAAGGCGGCCTCGAATTAAGAGAGCTTTTATGGTAAATTAGCTGGTGGTTCTCCCTCCGATGGGGGCTTTTGGCTATATTAGGCAACAGAGAGCTGCCTAGGAGGGGGAGGCGTAACCGGGGAAAGGGAAAGGTGAGCATCAACATCAGCATAGCGCTTGCCTAAGTGCACAAGTGTGACGTGTTGGCCGCTCGCTCACATTAAGAAAAGGTATATTGACAAGTTATCAGGAATGAATATAAGTCAGGTTGCACGTACAAGGAACTAGAGCCAAAAAAATATACCGAGGTAAGGTCCCTTTCATGTGTCCCAAACACAAGTTGCGTATATCGGTGTCGCATTGACATGTCAACTTTAACAACAGGTAGTGTACACACTATAGGATTTTGTGGTGGAAAGTGAGTAAGGTTTCAAAGATTGCATCACAAGGACAAAAAGGGGGAAGAAAGTAATTGCTAGTTATATTGCATAGATATAGTTGCTATTTTATATGTGGGCATTAGCAAATATTATTGATCTATTGTGTAAATGATGTGGTTGGTAGTTTGAGAAGGTAATAAACTATTACAATATATGTTCTCGTTATATTTTTTCATTTACACGATAAAGTTGCTTGAGGAAAGTATTTCTTTATGAAAAGTGTTTTTCCCGTTAACTTCGGTAACTTTGGAATGTCCACCTCCTCAGGTGTTACCATCCATTTTCACTATGCCAAAACAAGAGAAACAATATATGTGATTCTATAAACAGTTTTATAATTCAGACACAAGTTGATTGAATCTGGTGAAACACATATTACGCTAAATATACTAATCATAAATAACATGCAATACTTACAGCATGTCACTTCTTAGAGACCGGCGTTGAGTGTGAAATGAGTGGGCTCGCCATAAATGATTGGCCTGGGCAAGTGCGGTTCAATTGAAGGTCAATGAAATGGGTGAAGTTCCCGTCTCAACTAGCGAGAGTTAATGCATATTCAATCGCTGAAGTATGTTTCAGTGGGCAACCAACAAGTACTATCTTGTACGGATAGAGTAGGATCATAATATATTACGACGAAAATGTTTGCACACGCAGCACAAATGACTATAGTCCTTTCATCATATGCAATGTATCAGGTCTGGCAAGGATGGTTGAGACAACAACCAATGATAATGCTCCCTCGTACTGTGGATGCCCGGCCTTGCTGCGAAGACACAGATGACACATGCTAGGTATGGCTAAATCAGGCCCGCAAAGAATCCTAGCCAGGTCTAAATCGGGCCCGTAAAGCCCCGTCGGCCACACTGCAGCAGGACAACACCAACGCTGCCAGCATCCACCCGGCGATCGTGGATCCCCCACCTTCCGGAAGCCACGTCGATGACCGTCCCCACCATCGGCCCACTCAAACACAGATAGGGCTAGAAGGACCCAGATCTAGGCCGAGCAGGCGCCGCCAGATGACGCCGCCGCATAACCCCAGCGCCAACAGCGGCGCCGCCCTCCAGTAGATCGCCCGCCACAAAGCCGGCAATCCCTGCTGCCGCCTAGGCGCACCCCGCGGCACCGCACTGCCACGCGCTAGCGTGACCCGAGAGGGGAATAGCTAGTGGCTACCCGAGCCATACCCGCCGCCAGACGCCAGCCACGGTGGCAAGGAGGTAGAGCAGCGGAGGGCTTGAGGAGGAGGCATCAGGTGCACGACCGGTCACCCGCGGGAGCGGTTGAGATTCAATATAGTCATATAGGATTTTTTTTTTCTACCATCTATAGGGTAGATTTGGAGAAAGTGAGATCGTTGGGCTGGCCTATCAATCAATAATAAACCAACTAGTTAACAGATTATTCAGTAATTAAGACTTTCAACTCGGAGCATGATGAGGTGAATGTTGGTCCGAGCGAATCTACAGCAAAGATCCACATTGGAGAGAAGAAGCAAGCAGGGCACCTAGATCCCCACAACCATAAGCAAAGCAGCACACAAACATGACTAATAAATTCCGCACTCGAACAAAATATTAAGAGCACGCACTCTCTATCAGGCCATGCAAGCAACGACGACGCAGGATCACTAAACTCTGGCGACAATTGCAGCAAAGAAGAGCTGGGCGATTGCCTTAATCACCTAGAGTCCTGGCCAAATCTCATGGCCAGAGGGAGGCGAGGAGAGCGCCGGCCCGGTGGAGCGGAGGTTGCCTTGGACTGATAGAGCTTTTGGGGTCGATCGGTTGGTCGTTACCCTTGGACGCCAAGCACCCCCCACACACATAGTGTCCGGCACCTCCAACCACCAGGGGATAGCCGTTACCCTTGGACGCCAAGCACCCACCTCCTTGGCTCCCTGTGACCTGTTGCACGACCGCCGCGGAAACGTACAACACCCGTCCGCCACCTGCCCGCGGAAAAGATCATCACCACCAACCGGGTGCCACCGCAGGTGCCACCGCCACCATGCCGCAACTTCACCCTCCCAGAAGCTATGGAGGAAGCCGCCTATCCCAGCCCTGGCCACCCTGCAGCCCGCAACATCCACATGGTGAGATATAGACCTCGTTGTCTTGGGCACACACCAACCACCGCCACTGCCACATTGCCCACTCCACTAGCTGACGGCCATGGCAGAGCCAGACGCCCGCGACCCTCATCGCCCTCGGCCCATATGCAGACGGCACATTGATGTCTACTACACAACCTTCTTCTTGTAGACGTTGTTGGGCCTGCAAGTGCACAGGTTTGTAGGACACTAGCAAATTTCCCTCAAGTGGATGACCTAAGGTTTATCAATCCGTAGGAGGCGTAGGATGAAGATGGTCTCTCTCAAGCAACCCTGCAACCAAATAACAAAGAGTCTCTTGTGTCCCCAACACACCCAATACAATGGTAAATTGCATAGGTGCACTAGTTCGGCGAAGAGATGGTGAAACAAGTGGTATATGGATAGTAGATAAAGGTATTTGTAATCTGAAATAATAAAAACAGCAAGGTAACAAATGATAAAAGTGAGCGTAAACGGTATTGCAATGATGGTAAACAAGGCCTAGGGTTCATACTTTCACTAGTGCAAGTCCTCTCAACAATAATATCATAATTGGATCACATAACTATCCCTCAACATGCAACAAAGAGTCACTCCGAAGCCACTAATAGCGGAGAACAAACGTAGAGATTATGGTAGGGTATGAAACCACCTCAAAGTTATTCTTTCAAATCAATCCGTTGGGCTATTCCTATAAGTGTCACAAACAACCCTGGAGTTTTTACTAGAATAACACCTTAAGATACAAATCAACCAAAACCCTAATGTCACCTAGATACTCCATTATCACCTCAAGTATCCGTGACCATGATTATACGATATGCATCACACAATCTCAGATTTATCCAACCAACATAAAAGTACTTCAAATAGTGCCCCAAAGTTTCTACCGGAGAATCAAGAACGTGTGCCAACCCCTATGCATAGGTTCATGGGCGGAACCCGCAAGTTGGTCACCAAAACATACATCAAGTGGCACGTGATATCCCATTGTCACCACAGATAAGCACGGCAAGACATACATCAAGTGTTCATAAAAGACTCAATCCGATAAGATAACTTCAAAGGGGAAACTCAATTCATCACAAGAGAGTAGAGGGGGAGAAGAAACATAAGATCCAACTACAATAGCAAAGCTCGGGATACATCAAGATCGTGCCATAGATGGAACACGAGAGAGAACACGAGAGAGAGAGAGATCAAACACATAGCTACTGGTACATACCCTCAGCCCCGAGGGTGAACTACTCCCTCCTCGTCATGGATAGCGCCGGGATGATGAAGATGGCCACCGGAGATGGATTCCCCCTCCGGCAGGGTACCGAAAATGGGTTCCGATTGGATTTTCGTGGTTCTGGAGGCTTGCGGCGGTGGAACTCCTGATCTATCTTCTATTTTTGGAAGTTTTAGGGTACGACGGTATATATGGGTGAAAGGAGTACGTCGGTGGAGCTACGGGGGCCCCACGAGGCAGGGGGCGCGCCTAGGGGGGGCGCCCTCCACCCTCGTGACCTCCCCGGAAACTTCTTGGAGTAGGGTCCAAGTCTCCTGGATCACGTTCGGTGAGAAGATCACGTTCCCGAAGGTTTCATTCCGTTTGGACTCCGTTTGATATTCTGTTTCCTCGAAATACTGAAATAGGCAAAAAACAGTAATTCTAGGCTGGGCCTCCGGTTAATAGGTTAGTCCCAAAAATAATATAAAAGTGGAAAATAAAGCCCAATATAGTCCAAAACAGTAGATAAAGTAGCATGGAGCAATCAAAAATTATAGATACGTTGGAGACGTATCACACACCAGCACTAGATCCCTCTGGATCTGGTCGAGGACGGCCCGCACACAACCACCCGAGAAAATGACCTCGCAGCCGCCGCACCACACCTGAGTTCCAGAGCACCGTCGCGACGCCGCCAAATGAAGATGTCGCCACCACACACACCCGCCATAGCGTGGTTGGCCCCCGTGGAAGCACAGCGCTTCCACCTCTATGGCCGTGCTGCACGCCTATCGTCACGCATTTCATTGTAGATGCGCATAGCATCACCATATTCAACAGCAAGGCAAATGGAAACCAGATCATGCAATAATATTAGAAAAGCTTGTGCTGTCGCATCACCACCAGCAGTATTCGGCGCAGCTTGCAAAATCAGAAGAGCTTCACCACAACCTATTTACCATACATAAGTCTTATTTATAACAACCACTCAACCTTTTTGGTGCTTTACACAAGACTAGTCACTCAAACAAACACGATTCTTTGTCAGGGGCTTTGCAAACCGAAGATGAAAGGCACCACCTATATACTTGCATACCATGAAATATTCACCGTTGCGGCGATGAACCGCACCGCATGGGACAGTCATATGTTTTGCTATTCACCACTCAACCAGAACAGACACTAGCTATAGAACCCTAAGGTTGGTAAGGAAGGCCACACAAAATTCCAGGAAGAGGATCTGAGGTCCAGTAATTCTCTGCATATCTAGCGGGTACTTGTCATCCCCGGTCTTGTAAAGCTGGAGAAAAATTAAATTAAAATTAGAACCAAATAGACATTATATACAGTACCATGCCGGTGAATTGTAATTTCTAACACCAACACTGTGCAACTTTAAAACACGGGAAGTTATTTCTACCAATATGATGAGTCAGTCAACAATAGTTCTTGGCAATAGCAGACACATGCAAGACATAATAATGGTCACTTGGTAACAATTATGAATCAAATATATTGGCTCCAGCAAAATCGTTATTTTATCTAGTGCACTGTGAAGGCGACATTGAGTATAAAATCCCCTTTTTGGTTATTGCAAAAAAAATACTTTAGTAGTAGAATGTGTTGCACACCTGAATTTCAAACTTGATCACAGCAGGTAGCCTCCTATTACCATCACCATTATCCATGATGGTAGAGTCATCAAAAAAGTTGTGGTTGGCATCTAACAACAGATCACTGACCTGAGGAAACCCAGGGCACCACCTGCATTTCATGTTGTAGTCCACATTCTTCTTCCAACGGACATTTAATTCCTTAAGTGCCTTTAGAACCTCAATCACTATCGCATGAGGTTGAGCTCGAGACTACTGGATAAGTGATGCATTAGCTGAACAGCTGAATGTGCAAAACAAAGGAAAGTAAAGTGGACAGTTTCCAAGACCTGGAGCCCAACAGCCCATTTTCATTCAACGCGGTAATATGGCCGCAAGCCACTGCCTTGAGAATCAATACTTCCTGGAAGATAACTCCTGGTACTTGGGCTTGCTGATTCCGATAGAGTAAACTGATTAAAACGCATATCCTAGAGAACCATCCATTCATAAAGTTAATAGTGCTTAAACCTTAGTGCATTAAATAGGACACAGATGATGCAGATGTGGACTAACCATTTCTTGTTGAGAGTGAGCCCCCAAATATCCACTAGTAGCCCGGAACCGATTGTCCAAGAGCAAGTAATATGTAACAGTTTCCTGGAAACATATAGTATAAAGTTAGTTATGAAAATTGAACGGAATGAATCACTGTTTTTTGTTTGAATATACCTCATTTTCAGCCTATTGCATAGCGATTCACACACATGATATTTATCATATCCCAAATTGACAAGATCTTGAAGTGTATCTTCGTCAATCCTCTGAAATGAAAATCTAGAAAATCAGCATATCATTGCCATAGAAACCGCATTTGAATGCTCGATAATAAATTATTTTTTTGATAAATAAAGAGCAGCATTACAAGGAGACCTGATGTGATACCTTTATGAAACAATGGGCACAACTATGGCCATTGGTTTCTATTATATTTTCTTTGCGAATATTACATTGATATTATACCCATAAAAGAGAGCATTTCACGACAAAAGTATTGTTCATAATTTTCCTATTATCCATCCAAGATCATGTATATATTAGTGGATAAAGCCTGAAAAGTTTTACTGTGCAGATATGATATTCGTTTGAAATGTGAAATAGATGGGGTACCATTTTGGCTTGTTGTGCTGTGTTTGGTGGAGGCACTGCCAGGTAGCAAGGAAGGCGATTCTGAACCCATGGGTGGTCTCAAATTTCACGGATTGTGATTCTCTTCATGGGATCAACAATAAGCATTCTTGGGATCAATTCCATTGCAAGATCAGATAAATGATTTGGAAGGATATATAAACCTCCCTGGAACACCAAATAATGGTGAGTCAAATCTCCAGAAAAAAATGAATTCTAAAGTCCAACTAATCTACATGAATTTGTTGATTTCCATAAAAAAGGTAAACACTTGTCAGATCCAACTTAATCTACAAATGTCCTATCACACCTTTATCATATTGAACAGTTTGGGAACATTGTCATGATCGAATGGAAAAGCACCACAAAGAAGAGCATAAAGTATAACGCCACAGCTCCAAACATCAACCTCAGGTCCAGCGTAGAATTCACCTAAGATAACCTATGCAGAAACACTCGTTAAAGCTGTTAACCTAGACGATGCATGAGAAGAAGCATTAGGATAAGGACTCAAATAATACAAATAATTGAATACCTCCGGTGCAGCATAGTTTGGACTCCCGCAGCTAGTCTTCAAAAAATGGCCATCATGCATCACGTTGCTTAACCCAAAGTCATCAAGTTTCACATTATATTTGGAATCAAGTAAGAGGTTTTCTGGCTTTAGATCACAATGAACAACCATGTTTCTGTGGCAGTATTCAACACCAGATATAATCTGTTTATCAAAAATTTAATTGACAAAACTACTAAGACAGAACCTGAACCTGAATGAGCATTAGTCTCGGTTCAAATGAGACCTTTAGTCACAGTTTCACGAACCGGGACTAAAGGGTGTGATGCCCTTTAGTTCCGGTTCGTATCTCAAATCGGGACTAAAGATTAGACCTTTAGTCCCGGTTTGAGACACGAACCAGGACTAAAGGGTGTGATGCCCTTTAGTCCTGGTTCGTGTCTCAAACTAGGACTAGGGGTTCGTGTCTCAAACTCTACCCCCCCCCCCCCTGTGTATCGCCATTTCTGTTTTGAAAAAAACAAAAAAAATGATAAAAACCTCAAAAAATAAAATCCTTCGAAATGTAGTTATATTACTAATCTACTAGTTAGGATAATTAAAAAACTTCAATTTGGACATGTTTTGCAAAAAAATGTTATGGAAAAGTAAAATGACTATAACTTTCGCATACGATGTCAGAAAAAACATATAATATATCAAAACAATTAAGAGCACGCACTCTCTACCAGGCCATGCGAGCAAGGACGAAGTAGAATCACTAAACTCCGGCGAGAATTGCACCAAAGCTGAGCTGGGTGATTGCCTTAATTACCTGGAGTCTAGGCCAAATCCCATGGCCAGAGGGAGGCGACGAGAGCGCAGACCAAGTGGACCAGAGGCGGCCTCAAATTGATAGAGATTTTGGGGTCGATCGGCGAGTCGTTCTCACAACGATGGGGGTTTTAGGCTTTATTAGGCGATAGATAGCTGCTTAGCCGGGGGAGGCGTAACCGGGGAAAGGGAAAGGTGAATGCGAGCATCACCATCGCGCTTGCCTAAGTGCGCATGTGTGACGTGCAGGGCGCGCGCTGACATTAAGAAAAGATATATTGGCATGTTGTCAGGAATGAAAATTAGTCAGTTTGCATGTACAAAGAACTAGAGCCAAAAAAGTATACCAAGGTCAGGTCGCTTCCCTGTGTCCCAAACAGAAGTTGCGTATATCGGTGTCACATTGATATGTCAACTTTGACAACAGGTAGTGTACATACTATAGGATTTTGTAGTGGAGAAGTGAGGAAGGTTTCAAAGAGTTGCATCACAAGGACAACAAGGAGGAAGAAAGTAATTGGTAGTTATATTGCATAGACATAGTTGCTATTTTATTAGTGGAGATTTCAAAATTTTATTGATCTATGGTCTAAATGATTTGGTTGGTAGTTTGAGATGGTAACAAACTATTACAATATATGTTCTTATTATAATTTTCATTTACACGATAAAGTTGGTTGAGAAAAGTATTGTTTTACGAAAAGTGTTTTTCCCATTAACTTCAGTAAGTTCAGAGTGTCCACCTCCTCTGGTGTTCCCATCCATTTTCACTATGCCAAAACAACAGAAACAATATATGTGATTCAGTAAACAGTTTTATAGTTCAGACACAAGTTGATCGAAACTGGCGAAATACAAGTTATGCTGAATATACTGATCATGAATAACATGCAGTATTTACAGCATGTCACTTCTTAAAGACTGGTGTTGAGTGTGAAATGAGTGGGCTAGCCATAAATGATTGGCCACGGCAAGTATGGTTCAATTAAATTTCAATGAATTGGGTGAAGTTCCCTTCTCAACTAGGGAGAGGCAAAGCATATTCAATCACCGAATTATGGTTTAGTGGGCAACCAACAAGTACTATCTTGTATGGATCTAGTAGGATCATAATATATTACCATAAAAATGCTTGCACGTGTACCACGAATGACTGTAGTCGTTTCCTCGTTTGCAATGTATCAGGTCTTGTAAGGATTGGTTGAGATAACAAATAACAACCGCTGATAATGCTCCCTCATACTTTGGATGCCCGGCCTTGGTGCGAAGACACAGATGACACATACTAGCCATGGCTAAATCAGGACCGCAACGAATCCTAGCCATGTCTAAATCGGGCCCGCAAAGCCCCGTCAGCCACACTACAACAGGACAGCACCAGCGCTGCCAGCATCCACCCGCCGATCGCGGCTCCCCCGCCTTCCGGAAGCCACGTCGACATTTGTCCCCGCCGTTGGCCCACTTAGACCCAGATGTGGCTAGAAGGGCCCAAATCTGGGCCGAGAGGGTGCCGCCAGATCGTGCAGCCACATCACCCCAGCGCCAACGGCGGCGCCGCCCCTAGTAGATCGCCCGCCACAAATTCGGCAATCCCCACCACCGCCTAGGCGCACCCCGCTACATTGCACCGCCGCGCGCTAGCGCGATCCGAGAGGAGAATGGCTAGTGGCCGCCTGGGCCAGGCCCGCCGCCGGACGCCAGCCACAGTGGCAAGGAGGTAGAGCAGGGGGAGGGCTCGAGGAGGAGGCGTCAGGTGCACGGCCGGTCGCCCACGGGGGCAACGCGGCCATGACTGAGATTCAAGATAGTCATATAGGATGTTTTCTACCATCTATAGGGTATATTTAGAGAAAGTGAGATCGATCGGCCGGCCTATCAATCAATAATAAACCAACTAGTTAACTTTCAACTCAGAGCATGATATGGTGAATGTTGGTCCGGGAGGATCTGCGGCAAAGATCCACATTGCAGGGAAGAAACAAGAAGGGCACCTAAATCCCCACAACTACAAGCAGAGCAACACACAAATTGGACTAATTAATTCCCCACTCAAACAAAAAAAATTAAGAGCACGCAATCTCTACCAGGCCATGCAAGCAACGACGACCCAAAATCACTAAACTCCTGCGAGAATTGCAGCAAAGATGAGCTGAGGAATTGCCTTAATTACCTGGAGTCCAGGCCAAATCCCGTCTACAGAGAGAGGCGATGAGAGCACCAGTCTACTGGAGCGGAGGCGGCCTCGAATTGAGAGAGCTTTTATGGTCGATCAGCTGGTCGTACTCCCTCCGATGGGGGCTTTTCGCTTTATTAGGTGACAGAGAGCTGCCTAGGAGGGGGAGGTGTAACCGGGGAAAGGGAAAGGTGAGCATCAGCATCACCATAGCGCTTGTCTAAGTGCACATGTGTAACGTGCTGGCCGCTCGCTCACATTAAGAAAAGGTATATTGGAAAGTTATCCGGAATGAACGTAAGTCGGGTTGCATGTACAAGGAACTAGAGCCAAAAAAGTATACCGAGGTCAAGTCCCTTCCATGTGTCCCAAACACAAGTTGCGTATATCGGTGTTGCAATGACATGTCAACTTTAACAACAGGTAGTGTACACACTATAGGATTTTGTGGTGGAAAGTGAGTAAGGTTTCAAAGATTGCATCACAAGGACAAAAAGGAGGAAGAAAGTAATTGCTAGTTATGTTGCATAGAAATAGTTGCTATTTATATGTTGAAATTTGCAAATTTTATTTATCTATTGTGTAAATGATGAGGTTGGTAGTTTGAGAAGATAATAAACTATTACAGTATTTGTTCTCGTTATATTTTTTTCATTTACACGATAAAGCTGGTTGAGGAAAGTACTGTTTTATGAAAAGTGTTTTTCACATTAACTTCAGTAACTTCGGAATGTCCACCTCCTCTGGTGTTCCCATCCATTTTCACTATGCCAAAACAAGAGAAAAAATATGTGTGATTCTATAAATAGTTTTATAATTCAGACACAAGATGATCGAATCTGGCGAAACACATGTTACGCTAAATATACTAACCATGGATAACATGCAATACTTATAGCATGTCACTTCTTAGAGACCGGCGTTGACTGTGAAATGAGTGGGCTAGCCATAAATGATTCGCCAGGACAAGTGTGGTGCAATTGAAAGTCAATGAAATGGGTGAAGTTCCCGTCTCAACCAGGGAGAGTCAAAGCATATTCGATCGCTGAAGTATGTTTCAGTGGGCAACCAACAAGTAATATCTTGTACGGATAGAGTAGGATCATAATATATTACGACGAAAATGCTTGCACACGCAGCACAAATGATTATAGTCCTTTCATCATATGCAATGTATCAGGTCTGGCAAGGATGGTTGAGATAACAACCAATGACAATGATCCCTCGTAATGTGGATGCCCGGCCTTGCTGCGAAGACACAGATGACACATACTAGGTAGGGCTAAATCAGGCCCACAAAGAATCCTAGCCAGGTCTAAATCGGGCCCGCAAAGCCCCGTCGGCCACACTGCAGCAGGACAGCACCAACGCTGCCAGCATCCACCCGGTGATCGCGGCTCCCCCGCCTTCCAGAGGCCACGTCGATGACCCTCCCAACTGTCGTCCCACTCAGACCCAGATAGGGCAAGAAGGACCCAGATCTAGGTCGAGCAGGCGCCGCCAGATCGCGCCGACGCATCACCCTAGCCCCAACAGCGACGTAGCCCTCCAGTAGATCGACCACCACAAAGCCGGCAATCCCCGCCGCCTCCTAGGCGCACCCCGCGGCACCGCACTGCCACGCGCTAGCGCGACGCGAGAGGGGAATTTCTTGTGGCCTCCCGGGCCAAGCCCACCGCCGGACGCCTGCCATGGTGGCAATGAGGTAGAGCAGGGGGAGGGCTCGAGGAGGAGGCATCAGGTGCACCGCCGGTCACCCGCGGGGGCGACGCGGTCGTGATTGTGATTCAAGATAGTCATATAGGATGTTTTCTACGATCTATAGGGTATATTTAGAGAAAGTGAGCTCGATGGGCTGGCCTATCAATCAATAATAAACCAACTAGTTGACCGAAAAGTCAGTAATTAAGACTTTCAACTCGGAGCATGATGAGGTGAATGTTGGCCCGGGCAATCTACAGCAAAGATACGCATTGGAGAGAAGAAGCAAGTAGAGCACCTAAATCCCCACAACCATAAGCAGAGCATCACACAAACAGGACTAATAGATTCCCCACTCGAACAAAAAATTAAGAGCACGCACTCTCTACCAGGCCATGCAAGCAACGACGACGTAGGATCACTAAACTCTGGCGAGAATTGCAGCAAAGATGAGCTGGGAAATTGCCTTAATCACCTGGAGTCCTGGCCAAATCTCGTGGACAGAGGGAGGAGAGGAGGGCGCTAGCCTAGTGGAGCGAAGGTGGCCTCGGATTGATAGAGCTTTTGGGGTCGATCGGTTGGTCGTTCTCCCTCAAACGGGGGCTTTAGGCTTTATTAGGCGACAGAGAGCTGCTTAGGCGGGGGAGGCGTAACCGGGGAAAGCGAAAGGTGAGCGTCAGCATCACCATCACGCTTGCCTAAGTGCGCACATGTGACGTGTCGGCCACTCGCTCACATTAAGAAAAGATATATTGGTATGTTACCAGGAATGAACATAAGTCAGGTTGCATGTACAAGGAACTAGAGCCAAAAAAGTATACTGAGGTCAAGTCCCTTCCATGTATCCCAAATAGAAATTGTGTATATCAGTGTCGCATTGACATGTCAACTTTAACAAGTAGTGTACACACTAACGTAGTCGCTGCCCTAACCAATCCACGAGACACTGCCTTAACATGAGCAATGAGTGACCAGGGCTCGCGTCAGGTGCAACTAGCCTCGGTGGGGGGGAGTCCAACCCCTGCACCAATAGCCAACACACGCAGGCGACCATCTACCAGCTAGCAGTACCGGGAGGGGTGGGTGTCAGCCATCAAATCTGGCCAATCAAGATCCATATGGAGGACCCTCCCCCCCCCCATAATATCCGGCACCTCCAACCACTAGGGGGTAGCCGTTACCCATGGACGCCAAGCACCCACCTCCTTTGGCTGCCCGCGACCTGCTACACGACCGCCGCGGAAACTAGATCCCTTGTTTTCTCGCCGTCTTGGGCACACACCAACCACCGCCACTTCCACATTGCCCACTCCACTAGCCGACGGCCATGGAACAGCCAGACGCCCGCGACCCTCGTCGCCCTCGGCCCATATGTAGAATACACACCTGCACTAGATCCCTGTGGTCTAGTCGAGGACGGCCCGCACACAACCACCCGAGAAAAATGACCTCGCAACCGCCGCACCACACCCGAGTTCCAGAGCACCGCTGTGGCGCTGCCAAATGAAGACGTCGCCACCCCGCACACCCGCCATAACGTGGTTGGCCCTTGTGGAAGCACAGCACTTCCACCTCTATGGCCGTGCCGCATGCCTACCGTCATGCATTGCATTGTAGATGCACACAGCATCACCATATTCAATAGCAAGGCAAAGAGAAACCAGATCATGCAATAATATTAGAAAAGCTTGTGTTGTCGCATCACCACCAGCAGTATCTTGCGCAGCTTGCAAAGTCTTTTTGGTGCTTGACACAGGACTAGTCACTCAAACAAACATGGTTGTCTGTCAGGGACTTCGTAAATCGAAGATGAAAGGCACAACCTATATACTTGCACACCATCACTTATTCACCGTTGCGACGATGGACCGCACCGCATGGGACAACCATAGGTTTTGCTATTCACCACTCAACCAGAACAGGCACTCGCTATAGAACCCTAAGGTTGGTAAGGAAGGCCACACAAAATTCCAGGAAGAGGAGCTGAGGTCCGGTAACTCTCTGCATATCTAGAAGGTACTTGTCATCCCTGGTCTTGTAAAGCTGGAGAAAAAAATAAATTAAAGTTAGAACCAAATAGACAGTACATACAATACCATGTTGGTGAATTGTAATTTCTAACACCAGCACTTTGCAGCTTTAAAACATGGGAAGTTATTTCTACCAATATGATGAGTCAGTCGACAATAGTTGTTGGCAATAACAGACACATGCAAGACATAATAATGGTCACTTGGTAACAATTATGAATCAAATATATAGGCTCCAGCAAAATCGTTATTTTATCTAGTGCACTGTGAAGGCGACATTGAGTATAAAAATACCTTTTTTGGTTATTGCAAAATAATACTTTAGTAGTAGAAGGTGTTGCACACCCGAATTTCAAACTTGATCACAACAGGTAGCCTCCTATTACCATCACCATTATCCATGATGGCAGAGTCTTCAACAAAGCTGTGGTTGGCATCTAACAACATATTACTGACCTAAGGAAACCCAGGGCACCACCTGCATTTCATGTTGTAGTCCACATTCTTCTTCCAACAGACACTTATTTCCTTAAGTGCCTTTAGAACCTCAATCACTATCGCATGAGGTTGAGCTCGAGACTGTAGTATAAGTGATGCATTAGCTCAACAGCTGAATGTGCAAAACAAAGGAAAGTAAAGTGGACAGTTTCCAAGACCTGGAGCCCAAGAGCCCATTTTCTTTCAATGCAGTAATATGGCCGCAAGCCACTGCCTTGAGAATCGTTACTTCCAGGAAGATAATTTATGCTACTTGGGCTTGCTGATTCCGATGGAGTAAACTGATTAAAACTCATATCCTAGAGAACAATCCATTCATAAATTTAATAGTGCTTAAACGTTAGTGCATTAAATAGGTCACAGATGATGCAGATGTGGACTAACCATTTCTTGTTGATAGTGAGCCCCCAAATAGCCACTAGTAGCCCGGAACCGATTGTCCAAGAGCAAGTAATATGCAACAGTTTCCTGGAAACTTATAGTATAAAGTTAGTTATGAAAATGAATGGAATGAATAACTGATTTTTGTTTGAATATACCTCATTTTCAACCTATAGCATAGCGATTCACACACATGATATTTATCATATCCCAGATTGAAAAGATCTTGAAGTGTATCTTCGTCAATCTTCTGAAATGAACATCTATTAAATTGGCATATCATTGCCAATGAAACGGTATTTGAATGCTCGATAATAAATTACTTTTTTGATAAATAAAGAGCAGCATTACATGAATTTGTTGATTTCCATAAAAAGGTAAACACTTGACAGATCCAACTTAATCTATAAATGTTCTGTCACACCTTTATCTTATTGAACAGTTTGGGAATGTTGTCATCAAAGAATGGAACAACAACACAAAGAAGAGCATAAAGTATAACGCCACAGCTCCAAACATCAACCTTGGGTCCAGCATACAATTCACCTGAGATAACCTATGCAGAAACACTCGTTAAAGCTATTAACCTAGACGATGTGTGAGAAGAAGCATTAGGATAAGGACTCAAATAATACAAATAATTGAATACCTCTGGTGCAGCATAGTTTGGACTCTCACAGCTAGTCTTCAAAAAATGGCCATCATGAATCACGTTGCTTAACCCAAAGTCAGCAAGTTTCACATTATATTTGGAATCAAGTAATTAGTTTTCTGGCTTTAGATCACGATGAACAACCATGTTTCTGTGGCAGTATTCAACACCAGATATAATCTGTTTATCAAAAATTTAATTGAAAAAACTATTCAGACAGAACCTGAATATGCATTCACACTAGTAGAAAATGGGGCTTCGGTCACAGCTCAACATACACGTTAGTCCCGGTTGCATTACAAACCGGGACTAATGTGAGCATTAGTCCCAGCTCGAGCGGCTAAAGGCATTAGTCCCGGTTCAAATGAGACCTTTAGTCCCAGTTTGAGACGTGAACCGGGACTAAAGGGTGCGATGCCCTTTAGTCCCGGTTCATATCTCAAACCGGGACTAAAGGGGTTCGTGTCTCAAACTCTACCCCCCCGGCAGTGTATCGCCATATCAGTTTTGAAAAAAAACAAAAAAAATGATAAAAACTTCAAAAAATAAAATCCTTCGAGATGTAGTTATATTACTACATCTACTAGTTAGGAAAATTAAAAAACTTAAATTTGGACAGCTTTGCAAAAAAGTGTTATGGAAAAGTAAAACGGCTATAACTTTTGCATACGATGTCGGAAAAAACATATAATATATCAAAATGGTCAGCACGAAAATCCAAATCCGAATTTGACGGCCGTAGGCCGTTTTTCAAATTTCTAGAATCCTCAAATTCTAAAAGAAAAAAGTTATGCTGAAATTTCAGTTTTTTTGGATTTTGGTTAAATCTGGTCAAACTGTGGTCAAACTACTTATTCAAGAAGTATTAGTGTTACTAAATAATTATTTCAGTTTTTTGAATTTTGGTCAAATCTGGTCAAAGTATGGTCAAACTACTTATTCAAGAAATATTAGTGTTACTAAATAATTATTGTTTTTTACAATAATAGTTTCAAACTCAAACAGTGAAACATGTGACTTCATGCTCAAGCTAAACTCCCGAGGGTTAATAGGATTGACATCTTACTATTGTGAAGAAAACAACAAGTGCATACTTGGAAACTAGGGGGAATAGAACTCAGAGGTTAAGCATGCTCAGGCTGGAGCAGTGACAAGGATGGGTGACTGGACGAGAAGTTAAACGATTTGGAATGATGAGGGGTGATTAGAGAATAGAGATTATATATTAAATTGAGCAATTATGAGGGGTGATTAGATATTAATTATAAAATAATTCGAATTTTTTAAAATTGGGAAAAAAATTCAATTTTTTTACCAACCGGGACTAAAGGTGGAGCTCCAGATAGCGGCCACGTGGATGGCCTTTAGTCCCGTTTCGTATTAGATATTAAATTATAAAATAATTCAAAAATTTGAAAATTGGGAAAAAATTCAATTTTTTACCAACCGAGACTAAAGGTGGAGCTCCAGACAGCGGCCACGTGGATGGCCTTTAGTCCCGGTTTGTAATAGAACCGGGACTAAAGAGGGGGGGGTTTAGTACCGGTTTCAGAACCGGTACTAAAGGCCCTATAGGATCGGGGCTAAAGGCCTGGTTTCTACTAGTGTCAATGAATCACAAAGAACCCTTCAAATTACATATTCGCCTTCAGAAGGGATATACCATCTTTTTATGTTTTAAAGCTCAATTTAATTTACTCAATGAGATTAAGACAATCAAGGCATGAAGAATAAGACGCCATTTAAACAAAAAATGATTTAATTAGTGATACTAAGATAACCAAGGCATGAAAAGATGAAGAGGCCAAATGATACAAAAAGAAACCAAAGAATCGACAAAAACAAACAAGCTTAAATCTAATATAGTTAGATGCTATAAATTTTTTAATTCAAAATTCGTTTGAAAATTTCAAGCAAAAAAATCGGAGTAGTTTGACATTTTCCGAAAACCGTGTTTTTCCAGCCCCTCCCGAGAAAAATGTTATCGAGCAAAGACAATTATCGGTAAAACTTAGTCAATGAATGCAAACCAAGCAAATTGATCGCGATTTGCATAATAAACACATGAGGAAGGTCGACAACTAGCAAGCATGTCCATACATTTGGCGGTTGAAATAAGAAGCTCAACATATTGTTATTCCAAAAAATGTGTTCCTACATGGCAAGAGCAGAAAAGGCACCTGCTGGAATATTCGACGGGCCTCATCTTCTTGTAACGGCCTTTTCTCAACAATGTAGTCCAATAGGTCACCATTCTGGCAATATTCCATCACAACAAATATATCCTTTGGTGTCTCAGTGACCTCATAAATCCGGATGATATGAGGGTGAATGAAATCAATGAACAACCTCAATATCTTGATTTCTCTATTTGCTGGAAATAAGATATAAGAAAACAATAAAAGTAAGGTGTTAGACATTGAGCCTATGAAGAAATTGCATACGAAAATTCTACTAGCTAACTCGGAGCAACAACACAAGCTGAACTTTCTTCTTAACCAAAGCCGAATGTATCCTATGCTAATGTAGATTATCTCAACTAATTGATTTAGTGGGAATCAGGAACACACCCACAAGTCTGACCAGCACTCTAAAAGCAGATAACTCGAAATCCTGAACTAGCAAGTCGAATGTATCATAGATTATTGTACAAGGAGAAGGAGGCATACCTTTCTCTTCCATTTCCATAATTTTCATTTTACGACGGTTCAGAATCTTTATAGCTACTTCGTGTCCTGTAAGATTATGCTCAGCAATCACCACTTTTCCAAATGTGCCTGTACCTAACGTTTTGCCCAGATTGTAGCTCTTCAATGCTTCATAATGTCCACCTCCTCTGGTGTTCCGATCCATTTTCACTATGCAAAAACAAGAGAAACAATATATGTGATTCAGTAAAGAGTTTTATAGTTCAGACACAAGTTGATCGAAACTGATGAAACATGAGTTACACTGAATATACTGATTATGAATAACATGAAATATTTATAGCATGTCACTTCTTAGAGACCAGCCTTAAGTGTGAAATGAGTGGGCTGGCCATAAATGACCACTATGGGACATGACTTGCAAGGGCAAGTGTGGTTCAATTAAAGGTCAACGAAATGGGTGAAGTTCCCTTTTTAAATAGGGAGAGGTACAACATATGGGTGAAACGAGTGTTTCTGCATAGGTTATCTCAGGTGAATTGTATGCTGGACCCGAGGTTGATGTTTGGAGCTGTGGGGTTATACTTTATGCTCTTCTTTGTGTTGTTGTTCCATTCTTTGATGACAACATTCCCAAACTGTTCAATAAGATAAAGGTGTGACAGAACATTTATAAGATATGGGTGAAACGAGTAGAAACCAGGCCTTTAGCCCCGATCCTATAGGGCCTTTAGTACCGGTTCTGAAACCGGTACTAAACCCCCCCCTCTTTAGTCCCGGTTCTGTTACAAACCGGGACTAAAGGCCATCCACGTGGCCGCTGTCTGGAGCTCCACCTTTAGTCTCGGTTGGTAAAAAATTGAATTTTTTCCCAATTTTCAAATTTTTGAATTATTTTATAATTTAATATCTAATACGAAACGGGACTAAAGGCCATCCACGTGGCCGCTATCTGGAGCTCCACCTTTAGTCCCGGTTGGTAAAAAAATTGAATTTTTTTCCCAATTTTAAAAAATTCGAATTATTTTATAATTAATATCTAATCACCCCTCATAATTGCTCAATTTAATATATAATCTCTATTCTCTAATCACCCCTCATCATTCCAAATCGTTTAACTTCTCGTCCAGTCACCCATCCTTGTCACTGCTCCAGCCTGAGCATGCTTAACCTCTGAGTTCTATTCCCCCTAGTTTCCAAGTATGCACTTGTTGTTTTCTTCACAATAGTAAGATGTCAATCCTATTAACCCTCGGGAGTTTAGCTTGAGCATGAAGTCACATGTTTCACTGTTTGAGTTTGAAACTATTATTGTAAAAAACAATAATTATTTAGTAACACTAATATTTCTTGAATAAGTAGTTTGACCATACTTTGACCAGATTTGACCAAAATTCAAAAAACTGAAATAATTATTTAGTAACACTAATACTTCTTGAATAAGTAGTTTGACCAGAGTTTGACCAGATTTAACCAAAATCCAAAAAAACTGAAATTTCAGCATAACTTTTTTCTTTTAGAATTTGAGGATTCTAGAAATTTGAAAAACGGCCTACGGCCGTCAAATTCGGATTTGGATTTTCGTGCTGACCATTTTGATATATTATATGTTTTTTCCGACATCGTATGCAAAAGTTACAGCTGTTTTACTTTTCCATAACACTTTTTTGCAAAGCTGTCCAAATTTAAGTTTTTTAATTTTCCTAACTAGTAGATGTAGTAATATAACTACATCTCGAAGGATTTTATTTTTTGAAGTTTTTATCATTTTTTTTGTTTTTTTTTTCAAAACTGATATGGCGATACACTGTCGGGGGGGTAGAGTTTGAGACACGAACCCCTTTAGTCCCGGTTTGAGATATGAACCGGGACTAAAGGGCATCGCACCCTTTAGTCCCGGTTCACGTCTCAAACTGGGACTAAAGGTCTCATTTGAACCGGGACTAATGCCTTTAGCCGCTCGAGCTGGGACTAATGCTCACATTAGTCCCGGTTCGTAATGCAACCGGGACTAACATGTATGTTGAGCTGTGACCGAAGCCCCATTTTCTACTAGTGTGAATGCATATTCAGGTTCTGTCTGAATAGTTTTTTCAATTAAATTTTTGATAAACAGATTATATCTGGTGTTGAATACTTCCATAGAAACATGGTTGTTCATCGTGATCTAAATCCAGAAAACTAATTACTTGATTCCAAATATAATGTGAAACTTGCTGACTTTGGGTTAAGCAACGTGATTCATGATGGACATTTTTTGAAGACTAGCTGCGGGAGTCCAAACTATGCTGCAGCAGAGGTATTCAATTATTTGTATTATTTGAGTCCTTATCCTAATGCTTCTTCTCACACATCGTCTAGGTTAATAGCTTTAACGAGTGTTTCTGCATAGGTTATCTCAGGTGAATTGTATGCTGGACCCGAGGTTGATGTTTGGAGCTGTGGGGTTATACTTTATGCTCTTCTTTGTGTTGTTGTTCCATTCTTTGATGACAACATTCCCAAACTGTTCAATAAGATAAAGGTGTGACAGAACATTTATAGATTAAGTTGGATCTGTCAAGTGTTTACCTTTTTATGGAAATCAACAAATTCATGTAATGCTGCTCTTTATTTATCAAAAAAGTAATTTATTATCGAGCATTCAAATACCGTTTCATTGGCAATGATATGCCAATTTAATAGATGTTCATTTCAGAAGATTGACGAAGATACACTTCAAGATCTTTTCAATCTGGGATATGATAAATATCATGTGTGTGAATCGCTATGCTATAGGTTGAAAATGAGGTATATTCAAACAAAAATCAGTTATTCATTCCATTCATTTTCATAACTAACTTTATACTATAAGTTTCCAGGAAACTGTTGCATATTACTTGCTCTTGGACAATCGGTTCCGGGCTACTAGTGGCTATTTGGGGGCTCACTATCAACAAGAAATGGTTAGTCCACATCTGCATCATCTGTGACCTATTTAATGCACTAACGTTTAAGCACTATTAAATTTATGAATGGATTGTTCTCTAGGATATGAGTTTTAATCAGTTTACTCCATCGGAATCAGCAAGCCCAAGTAGCATAAATTATCTTCCTGGAAGTAACGATTCTCAAGGCAGTGGCTTGCGGCCATATTACTGCATTGAAAGAAAATGGGCTCTTGGGCTCCAGGTCTTGGAAACTGTCCACTTTACTTTCCTTTGTTTTGCACATTCAGCTGTTGAGCTAATGCATCACTTATACTACAGTCTCGAGCTCAACCTCATGCGATAGTGATTGAGGTTCTAAAGGCACTTAAGGAAATAAGTGTCTGTTGGAAGAAGAATGTGGACTACAACATGAAATGCAGGTGGTGCCCTGGGTTTCCTTAGGTCAGTAATATGTTGTTAGATGCCAACCACAGCTTTGTTGAAGACTCTGCCATCATGGATAATGGTGATGGTAATAGGAGGCTACCTGTTGTGATCAAGTTTGAAATTCGGGTGTGCAACACCTTCTACTACTAAAGTATTATTTTGCAATAACCAAAAAAGGTATTTTTATACTCAATGTCGCCTTCAAAGTGCACTAGATAAAATAACGATTTTGCTGGAGCCTATATATTTGATTCATAATTGTTACCAAGTGACCATTATTATGTCTTGCATGTGTCTGTTATTGCCAACAACTATTGTCGACTGACTCATCATATTGGTAGAAATAACTTCCCATGTTTTAAAGCTGCAAAGTGCTGGTGTTAGAAATTACAATTCACCAACATGGTATTGTATGTACTGTCTATTTGGTTCTAACTTTAATTTATTTTTTTCTCCAGCTTTACAAGACCAGGGATGACAAGTACCTTCTAGATATGCAGAGAGTTACCGGACCTCAGCTCCTCTTCCTGGAATTTTGTGTGGCCTTCCTTACCAACCTTAGGGTTCTATAGCGAGTGCCTGTTCTGGTTGAGTGGTGAATAGCAAAACCTATGGTTGTCCCATGCGGTGCGGTCCATCGTCGCAACGGTGAATAAGTGATGGTGTGCAAGTATATAGGTTGTGCCTTTCATCTTCGATTTACGAAGTCCCTGACAGACAACCATGTTTGTTTGAGTGACTAGTCCTGTGTCAAGCACCAAAAAGACTTTGCAAGCTGCGCAAGATACTGCTGGTGGTGATGCGACAACACAAGCTTTTCTAATATTATTGCATGATCTGGTTTCTCTTTGCCTTGCTATTGAATATGGTGATGCTGTGTGCATCTACAATGCAATGCATGACGGTAGGCATGCGGCACGGCCATAGAGGTGGAAGTGCTGTGCTTCCACAAGGGCCAACCACGTTATGGCGGGTGTGCGGGGTGGCGACGTCTTCATTTGGCAGCGCCACAGCGGTGCTCTGGAACTCGGGTGTGGTGCGGCGGTTGCGAGGTCATTTTTCTCGGGTGGTTGTGTGCGGGCCGTCCTCGACTAGACCACAGGGATCTAGTGCAGGTGTGTATTCTACATATGGGCCGAGGGCGACGAGGGTCGCGGGCGTCTGGCTGTTCCATGGCCGTCGGCTAGTGGAGTGGGCAATGTGGAAGTGGCGGTGGTTGGTGTGTGCCCAAGACGGCGAGAAAACAAGGGATCTAGTTTCCGCGGCGGTCGTGTAGCAGGTCGCGGGCAGCCAAAGGAGGTGGGTGCTTGGCGTCCATGGGTAACGGCTACCCCCTAGTGGTTGGAGGTGCCGGATATTATGGGGGGGGGAGGGTCCTCCATATGGATCTTGATTGGCCAGATTTGATGGCTGACACCCACCCCTCCCGGTACTGCTAGCTGGTAGATGGTCGCCTGCGTGTGTTGGCTATTGGTGCAGGGGTTGGACTCCCCCGCCCCCACCGAGGCTAGTTGCTCCTGGCGCGAGCCCTGGTCACTCATTGCTCATGTTAAGGCAATGTCTCATGGATTGGTTAGGGCAGCGACTACGTTAGTGTGTACACTACTTGTTAAAGTTGACATGTCAATGCGACATTGATATACACAATTTCTGTTTGGGATACATGGAAGGGACTTGACCTCAATATACTTTTTTGGCTCTAGTTCCTTGTACATGCAACCTGACTTATGTTCATTCCTGGTAACATACCAATATATCTTTTCTTATTGTGAGCGAGTGGCCGGCACATCACATGTGCGCACTTAGGCAAGCGCGATGGTGATGCTGACGCTCACCTTTCGCTTTCCCCGTTTACGCCCCCCCCCCCTGCCCCCTCCCCGCCTAAGCAGCTCTCTGTCGCCTAATAAAGCCTAAAGCCCCCGTCTGAGGGAGAACGACCAGCCGATCGACCCCAAAAGCTCTATCAATCCGAGGCCACCTTCGCTCCACTAGGCTAGCGCCCTCCTTGCCTCCCTCTGTCCACGAGATTTGGCCAGGACTCCAGGTGATTAAGGCAATCGCCCAGCTCATCTTTGCTGCAATTATCGTCAGAGTTTAGTGATACTACGTCGTCGTTGCTTGCATGTCCTGGTAGAGAGTGCGTGCTCTTAATTTTTTGTTTGAGTGGGGAATTTATTAGTCCTGTTTGTGTGTTGCTCTGCTTATGGTTGTGGGGATTTAGGTGCCCTACTTGCTTCTTTTCTCCAATGCGGATCTTTGCTGTAGATTCGCCCGGGCCAACATTCACCTCCTCATCCTCCGAGTTGAAACTCTTAATTACTGACTGGTCAGTCAACTAGTTGGTTTATTATTGATTGATAGGCCAGCCCATCGATCTCACTTTCTCTAAATATACCCTATAGGTCGTAGAAAACATCCTATATGACTATCTTGAATCACAATCGCGACCGCGTCGCCCCCGCGGGTGACCGGCCGTGCACCTGACGCCTCCTCCTCGAGCCCTCCCCCTGCTCTACCTCATTGCCACCGTGGCAGGCGTCTGGCGGTGGTCTTGGCCTGGGTGGCCACAAGCAATTCCCCTCTCGTCGCGCTAGCGCGTGGCGGTGCGGTGCCGCGGGGTGCGCCTAGGCGGCGGCGGGGATTGCCGGCTTTGTGGTGGTCGATCTACTGGAGGGCGGCGTCGCTGTTGGGGCTAGGGTGATGCGGCGGCGCGATCTGGTGGCGCCTGCTCGACCTAGATCTGGGTCCGTCTTGCCCTATCTGGGTCTGAGTGGGACGATGGTGGGGAGGGTCATCGACGTGGCCTCTGGAAGGCGGGGGAGCCGCGATCGCCGGGTGGATGCTGGCAGCGTTGGTGCTGTCCTGCTGCAGTGTGGCCAACAGGGCTTTGTGGGCCCGATTTAGACCTGGCTAGGATTCTTTGCGGGCCTGATTTAGCCCTACCTAGTATGTGTCATTTGTGTCTTCGCAGCAAGGCCGGGCATCCACATTATGAGGGAGCATTATCATTGGTTGTTATCTCAACCATCCTTGCCAGACCTGATACATTGCATATGACGAAAGGACTACAATCATTTGTGCTGCGTGTGCAAGCATTTTCGTCGTAATATATTATGATCCTACTCTATCCGTACAAGATAGTACTTGTTGGTTGCCCACTGAAACATACTTCAGCGATCGAATATGCTTTGACTTTCCCTGGTTGAGACGGGAACTTCACCCATTTCATTGACTTTCAATTGAACCACACTTGCCCTGGCGAATCATTTATGGCTAGCCCACTCATTTCACACTCAACCCCGGTCTCTAAAAAGTGACATGCTATAAGTATTGCATGTTATCCATGGTTAGTATATTTAGCGTAACATGTGTTTCGCCAGATTCGATCATCTTGTGTCTGAATTATAAAACTATTTATAGAATCACACATATTTTTTCTCTTGTTTTGGCATAGTGAAAATGGATGGGAACACCAGAGGAGGTGGACATTCCGAAGTTACTGAAATTAATGGGAAAAACACTTTTCGTAAAACAATACTTCCTCAACCAGCTTTATCGTGTAAATGAAAAAATATAACGATAACAAATACTGTAATAGTTTATTATCTTCTCAAACTACCAACCTCATCATTTACACAATAGATAAATAAAATTTGCAAATCTCGACATATAAAATAGCAACTATATCTATGCAACATAACTAGCAATTACTTTCTTCCTCCCTTTTGTCCTTGTGATGCAATCTTTGAAACCTTACTCACTTTCCACCACAAAATCCTATAGTGTGTACACTACCTGTTGTTAAAGTTGACATGTCATTGCGACACCGATGCACGCAACTTGTGTTTGGGACACATGGAAGGGACTTGACCTCGGTATACTTTTTTGGCTCTAGTTCCTTGTACGTGCAACCTGACTTACATTCATTCCTGATAACTTTCCAATATACCTTTTCTTAATGTGAGTGAGCGGCCAGCACGTTACACATGTGCACTTAGACAAGCGCTATGGTGATGCTGATGCTCACCTTTCCCTTTCCCCGGTTACGCCTCCCCCTCCTAGGCAGCTCTCTGTCACCTAATAAAGCCAAAAGCCCCCGTCGGAGGGAGAACGACCAGCTGATCGACCATAAAATCTCTCTCAGTTTGAGGCCGCCTCCGCTCCACTAGACTGGTGCTCTCATCGCCTCTCTCTGTAGACGGGATTTGGCCTGGACTCCAGGTAATTAAGGCAATTCCTCAGCTCATCTTTGCTGCAGTTCTCACAGGAGTTTAGTGATTTCGGGTCATCGTTGCTTGCATGGCCTGGTAAATATTGTGTGCTCTTAATTTTTTTTGTTTGAGTGGGGAATTAATTAGTCCAATTTGTGCGTTGCTCTGCTTGTAGTTGTGGGGATTTAGGTGCCCTTCTTGCTTCTTCCCTGCAATGGGGATCTTTGTCGCGGATTCGCCCAGACCAACATTCACCTCATCATGCTCTGAGTTAAAAGTCTTGATTACTGACTGATCGGTTAACTAGTTGGTTTATTATTGATTGATAGGCCGGCCGATCGATCTCACTTTCTCTAAATATACCCTATAGATGGTAGAAAACATCCTATATGACTATCTTGAATCTCAGTCGTGACCGTGTCGCCCCCGCGGGCGACCGGCCGTGCACCTGACGCCTCCTCCTCGAGCCCTCCCCCTGCTCTACCTCCTTGCCACTGTGGCTGGCGTCCGGCGGCGGGCCTGGCCCAGGCGGCCACTAGCCATTCTCCTCTCGGATCGCGCTAGCGCGCGGCGGTGCAATGTAGCGGGGTGCGCCTAGGCGGTGGTGGGGATTGCCGAATTTGTGGCGGGCGATCTACTAGGGGCGGCGCCGCCGTTGGCGCTGGGGTGATGTGGCGGCACGATCTGGCGGCACCCGCTCGGCCCAGATTTTGGCCCTTCTAGCCGCATCTGGGTCTAAGTGGGCCAACGGTGGGGACGGATGTCGACGTGGCTTCCGGAAGGCGGGGGAGCCGCGATCGGCGGGTGGATGCTGGTAGCGCTGGTGCTGTCCTGCTGCAGTGTGGCCGACGGGGCTTTGCAGGCCCGATTTAGACCTGGCTAGGATTCTTTGCGGGCCCAATTTAGCCATGGCTAGTATGTGTCATGTGTGTCTTGGCACCAAGGCCGGGCATCCAAAGTATGAGGGAGCATTATCAGCGGTTGTTATTTGTTATCTCAACCATCCTTACAAGACCTGATACATTGCAAACGAGAAAACGACTACAGTCATTCGTGGTACACGTGCAAGCATTTTTATGGTAATATATTATGATCCTACTAGATCCATACAAGATAGTACTTGTTGGTTGCCCACTGAACCATAATTCGGTGATCGAATATGCTTTGCCTCTCCCTAGTTGAGAAGGGAACTTCACCCAATTCGTTGAAATTTAATTGAACCATACTTGCCGTGGCCAATCATTTATGGCCAGCCCACTCATTTCACACTCAACGCCAGTCTTTAAGAAGTGACATGCTGTAAATACTACATGTTATTCATGATTAGTATATTCAGCATAACTCGTATTTGGCCAGTTTTAATCAACTTGTGTCTGAACTATAAAACTGTTTACTGAATCACATATATTGTTTCTCTTAGTAATGACGCACTTTGCATAGGTGCGCCATTATTATGTCAAACTTAGTAATGGCGCACATATACAAATTGCGTCATTACTAACTTTGACCAAGTCATACACATAGTAATGGTGCACTTTGTGAATGTGCGCCATTACTACATTCACCCCTGGACCGCCTTTTCAGTTTTTTTAAAAGAAAATGTTGGAAATGCCCCCCCACCCCCGGTGGACCGCCTTTTCAGTTTTTAAAAAAATAAAAGAAAATGATGAAAATGTCAAAAAAATAAAAGAAAATAAGTTTCCCATGTGATATATGGTCTAGTTGTTGGGAAAATTTACAAATATGTATTTTGACTTTATTTGCAAAATCTCTTTGGAATTTAGTAAAATAGGCATAACTTTTGCATACGGACTCAGATTAAAAAGTTTTTTATATGAAAAATCATCTACTCGAAAAGTTACTCGAAAAGCCACGTTGAAGATTTTTAGAATCCCAAAAACCTAACGGAATAAAGGATACGGGGCTTTTAAGATTTAGAGGGGGGAATGGAAGAAATTTCAAACTTAGTAATGGCGCACCATTTGCTAGGTGCGCCACTAGTAACAGAAAAAAATTGGTTTTGAATTTTTTTTTTTGAAAAAAATGTTCAAAATATGATATGTAATATGACCGGGAAGTTTGAAATATTTTTCAAAATTTTATCACACTCATGAACATGAACAAAGTCCTAGACATCAATAAGGTTTAATAGGATTGATATGATAGATATATCAACAAATGCCTGTTAAGTGAGCTGGTGCTGGGGTTGGATAGAACTGAGAAGTTAAGCGTGCTTAGACTGGAGTAGTGTGAGGATGGGTGACCTTCCCGAAAGTTTGACCATGGAGTGTGATTTGACCCGCGATTAGGCATATTGACTCGAGATTAAGCCATAGTGACCCGAGATTAAGAATAAAACGGAAAAAAATTAAAAAAATTGAAAAAATAATTTCTGAAAAAAAAAGTTCAAAAAAAATTGTTAGTAATGGCGCACTTCTATGTGGTGCGCCATTAGTAAGTCAGATAGTAATGACGCACTTCTAGGCATAGTAATGGCGCACTATAGATGCGCCATTACTAACAGTTACTAGTGGCGTACCTATAATGCGCCATTAATAGCAAAAACTGGTGCGCCATTAACAGCCTTTTTTCTAGTAGTGGATCGGCAACCAACAAGTACTATCTTATATGAATTGAGTAGGATCATGATATATTACCATAAAAATGGTTGCACACGCATCACGAATAACTATAGGACTTTCCTGATATGTAATGTATCAGGTCTGACAAGGATGGTTGGGATAACAACCACCGATAATGCTCTCTCATACTTTGGATGTCCGGCCCTGGTGCGAAGACACAGATGGCACATATTAGAATCCTAGCTGGTGGGCTAACACACAGAGTATTCTTAAAAAGGTTCACAGATTAATACCATGGCTATACATATGTGTGTGTGTGCGCGCGCGCTAAACATGGAAGAGGCATACAAGAAATGCAGTCATGCAACAATGAATGAGCTAACACATGAATCTGCTACTAGTACTACTCAATAACTGTTCACACAAGAATTACACGTTCGACGGTATCAGCATCAGAATCAGAATCCCCTGATCGCTCTATAGGATCTTTTGCCAAAAAAGTGTTTCCCGTGCTTTGTATTACAAAGCAACCAACACAGATCACATAGCAATGTTGGGGCGAGGAGCACAACAGGCCCAAAAAAAGAGAGAAAGATCAGATAAGAAGAAACAAGTGCCAGCAACGTCAGCTCAACAAAGTACGGATGACCCACCACCGCTGTGATCTCCGGAACCGACCCACCATAGACCAAGGCTCCAATCCGCCGCGTACCAAGCAGCACCTCCAAGAAGGGATGTGACACCAACGACGCTGCTGCCCGGACGTGTCATAGGGTTTCCCTGGAACGCGGAAGGGAGTGGGGGATGGATACCTCCGACACCCTCCAGGAAAGGATGGCAACACTCGTAGGTGTCACCACATCGGAGCCGGAAGAGCCGGCAAGGGATTTCTCCCGCGCTCCAAACCCCACTACCCAACCAGGCCGGAGCCAACCAACCAACTCGCCACCTACTAGCATGCGCCACCATGGGCTTGACGCCACCCACGCCGCACCGCGACGCCAAGAGGACGGAAAGAGATCCACCAGGCGACGGAAACAGCAGCACCGGAACCGCGCAGGAGCGAACTACCTCCATCGCTGTCATGCGGGAGGCCCGTGCCTTGGGCACCGTCGCGGTTGACGTTCGGACATGGCAGCAACGATACCAGGCCACCCCTGGCCCGGCCAGGCCCAAATCGGGACTGGAAAGCCCCACCGGCCATGCTGCAGCTGGGTGGCACAAGCGCCGCCAGCATCCACCCGCCCATCACTGGTCGCCCGCCTCCTGGAAGCCACGCCCACAACCCTCCCGGCCGCCAGCTAACCCAGACTCAGATGGGGCCCGCAGGGCCCAGATCTGGGCCAAGCGAGGTTCCGCCAGATCGTGCCGCCGCGTCACCCCGCCGCCAACGGCAGCGCCGCTGCCCAGTAGACTGCCCACCACCACGCCGGAGAGCCCCGCCGCCGCCTAGGAGCACCCCACGGCGCCACACTGCCTTGCAGCAGTCAAGACTTTCAACTTCGAACATGATGAGGTGAATGTTGTTTCAGGCAAATCCGCGGCAAAGATCCACGTTGTTGGGAAGAAACAAGCAGGGCACCGAAATCCCCACAACCACAATCAGAGCAGCACACAAAGAAAGTAATGAATTCCCCACTCGAGCCAAAACCAGATGGACAAGCAGTAAGAGCACGCACTCTCTACCAGGCCAAGCAAGCAACGACGACGCAGAATCACAAAACTCCGTCGAGTATTGCAGCAAAGATGAGCTGGGTGATTGCCTTAATTACCTGGAGTCCTGGTCAAATCCCGTGGACAGAGGGAGGCCACGAGAGCATCAGCCCAGTGGAGCGGAGGCAGCCACGAATCAAGAGAGATTTTGGGTTGATTAGGTTTTACTAGCAAAAAGGTCCGTGCGTTGCAACGGAAGAGAAAGGGATGTAAATTATGATTATCATCCTACCATAGATACAAACCCATGATAAATGACAAAAATGTTCATGTGGCTGCAATCGTAGCCTAATACTGGCATATGACAAAATTGATTGGTTGGTAGTAAATCTGACTGTGCATTACAAAAGGAGAATAAGTATCTATAGCACTTCCCTAGAAAAAGTATCTATAGCACTACACTTTGGCTCCGAGTTCTCCTCCTCGAGTTCTCATGTGTCGATGACTTTGCTAACGGGATTTACGGCACGTCGCTCACCCATGATTCCGCCCTTCGCGAGGAAATAAATAAAAATATGATAGATAATATCTACTTTATTGACCTGCTGGAGCAATGCAGTTTCTTTCCCATAAAATCGGGTGGAAGGGCTACATGGTGGTTTACCAAAGTTTTCTCAAAGACAGTCTGCAGAGTCGGAGATCATTAGCATTTGCACACGGGTTAAAAAATATACCCTGCAGATAACGAGCTGCTTGTTTTTTGCAAATTAATATCAATAAAAGAAATTCAACATCATAAAAACTCAGTACTATAGAACTCCACCCGTGAGAACATCTTAACACCAGAAGCAAATGATAAAAAAGGAATTGTTTTAGGACCTTGCAAATATTAACAGGATGTCCCACTTTCACAATCTAACTATGCTAAATGCATCACCTAGCTTAGACAAGAGCAGGAAAGTACATGTCCGTAGATCTAATAGTAATAGATTTATGAGACGCTGCAAATGTAAAGGGTATGAGGTCAAGACAATTAAAACAGATCAGAGAAAATCAACCAAATGAATTGGTCATCATGCTTAGCTTACCTGGATTCTATCGAAAATCAACCCAAAGGTCCCAGCTAAACCCAAAGGGATTGCATGTGCATAGCTATTCAGAAAGATTGGCCTGGCAGAATATAACCTTTTCTTTTTGAATGGTTCTTGCTGCATACCCTTGAATCGTGGAAGAGTTATTGTCAAGGAGAATAATTTTGCCAATGAGTTTATTGTACCCAACATGGACAAGCTCATAGATGGCAGCACCTCCCATTCCATCAGACATGACCACATGTTCAGAGACCTACAACAAGCCGGCAGTACAGCACCAAGGTTAATCAAAATTAACAAACATAAATAAACTTAACAGTTCATTATCTTTATACCATATGTCAGAGAAAAGATGATTGTTAAACATAATGGAATGCAGAAAATGAGGTCTAAAATATTTTGCCGGGCAGAGACAAACTGTCGAGCACCGTGAATAAGAACGCAATTCCAAAGCAACAAATCCCCCTCCTGCCCCCGCCGCCGCCGCCACCCCCCTCCTGCTCCCTCCCCCTCGCCGCCGTCGAGCGTCCCCGCCGGGCAAAGCCCGTGCGGTTGCCGGCGGCGGCGGGCCTTTCCTCACCCCTCATGCATGGAGGTCAGCCCTGGACGGCGCGCCTTGCGATGCGGAGCTGCGCGCCGGCATGGATCTGGCCCTCCGGCCTCTTCTGTGGGGCGGTGGCCCCAGGGAGCGGCGGTCCCCTCCTCTCTTCCTCGCGGTGGAGGAGCGGCGGCTGACCGTTTTGGCAGCGGATCGGGGTGTTCTGCTCGGATCTGGTGGGCGCGCGCCGTCGACGGGATGTGGCGGTGCTGGCCGTCCTGGGCCGTGTGCGTGGCAGGGCGGCTGCGCGTGGTGGAGGCCCTGGCGCCTCTGGCCCTTGGCGGCATGGAGGGCCTGGGTTGGGTCAGCGCCATGTGTGGGTTTCCCTCCGGACAGATCTGATCTGGCCAGTGCGACCTCAATGTGCGGCGGCTCAGATCGGCGGCGACCCGTGCACACAATGCTGGATGGCAGTTCCTTCAGCGGATCCGGGTGAAAACCTAGTTCTTGGCTTGATGCCAAGACCGGCGTTGGCGGCACTTTCTCGTGTCATTATCTTCTTGAAGGCCTCGCCGTGGAGAAGTTCCAGACCTCTATCCGCTACCTCCGGGGGAAACCCTAGATCAGTAGATCAGATGACGGTGGCGCGTTGGTGTCGTTTCCTCCTTGGGGGAGTCATTCTTGGAGGCGTACATGGGTTCGAGGGACCAGTGGGCGGTTTTTGGTGGAGCGGTGCTTCATCCTGCACATTGATGACGGCGGATCTCGGCGGCGTGGTGCAGTGGAGACTCGGCGTCCGATGCGCGGTGCTGGACTCGCGCAGGAGGAGGTTGTTGTCTGGCGTCATGGTGACGTCGATGGCAGAGTGGCCATACAAGGTAGAAGCCTCAATATGATCTGAAGACCCGTGGAAGATGGCGGCGACGACACACAAGTGCGTCTGACCGGATTGTGCCCCAGACCCGGTATGTGACTCGGCTGGGGCTTCCGAATGAGTTTCGGCTTCTGACTTTTGATGTTAGGCTTAGGTGAGTGGTTTGGGTAGTGACCCAGCTAGCACCCCTTCATCATATTGGATAGGAGTAGCGGTATATATTGCCAAGATGGATTCAGGCACATTGTTATAATATTTTGTAAGGTCCTCGAGAATAATCAATAAAGTGGCCGTATGCATCTCCCAGACAAATCTATCCTTTTCTAAAAAAAAGTGGTCATCCTCCTTTTCAAAAAAAGCAACAAATCTATACAGACGCCCCGGTAATCAACTAAGAGCAGAACAATGCATGAACAGTTAAATACTGAGAAGCCCCACGAGCATGCAAATAGTGAAAATCCATCCGCAACCATCTAGGTATAACCGCACACCTCTGATCATCAAAGACCAAACAGCCAGCGACCATAATATGATGATACCACCACCCAAATCTTCAAAGTAAAACTGCTCTACATCTGGAGTCTTCAAACCTTCAGTGGTAAGCAAACTGACAGGCAATGCGGGATGGATTGAAGGCCTCCTTGGAAACGGGGTGAGAAATCAACGTAAGCAGCACCACCTCCGGCACCCTTCCAGCTACACAAATCCCTCGGCAATTTAGCTCGACCTGAGCACATCGTAGGTCACAAATACAAACACCACCAGGTACAAAATCATCAGGGCAGTGTCGTCGTCATTGCTGGATCTCTGAGTCGCCGCTGCCTCCGCGTTCGTGAGGGAGAGAGTTCCACACGACGGGCAGCCCTGCGCCCCAAGTCCTACATCAGCCTCCTCGCGTTTCTATTTTGCCAGAGGTGGCGAGGCATTTAAGTTCTTAACCGCCGATGCGATGCAGGGCGGCTGCCGGTTCTTACTCGTACCAAATTCGGAGCACCACTGCACCAGGCGTTGAACACACAGTAGTTCCGTCAAGACAACCTTTTGTGTAGGGCGCTGGAGGCCTGGAGCTATCAGCCGGGAAGCACATCATCAAGACGAGCTGATGGTGGACACTCGGAGCCGCACCATCATCCTAGCGCCGGCGCCTCCACTCCCGTAGTTCCCCATTCAACTACAAACTAGGCTAAGCCATTGCCAGCCTCCCGCTCCTCAGTAGACCACGTCGGTTTAGACTTTAGACTCCCTCCATCCCCCTCCCCGACATGTAAGGACAGTGCAAGAGCGAAAACAAGAGGTAGGGCAGATGCAGGGAGGGACGTGGCGGTTGCTCGAGGTTGGCAGGAGTCGGAACGAGAACTTTGACGACCCGTCTTTATCAAGGGAGATGGAGGGGAGGAGCAGGAAGCAGCGATCGGGTTCTGACCGGCCCCAACTGGACCATAGGCTTCCTTAAAAAGTCGTGTGTAGGCCTTGGCGTGATTTTTTGTGTTATGAGAGGAGCGTGCCGGTTTCCTAGTTTTCACGCATTCATTAGAATCGATAGATGGTCCCATGGAATATGTGTGTTTTCTTCTACAGGAAAGCTTACTTCTATATCTATATCTATATTTATTTTTCTATACCTACTAATAAAGCAAGGTGCGTTTCGTCAATTTTTTCATCCGTTCACCATCGAAAAGAACTTTTTTTGCTATCCGAGGTGGTACTAATTTTTTATGCCTTTGTTTGCTAAAAAAGAATTTCCATACGTGGGCCGCGCGCTCTGGCCCTGCGAAGCCAGCCCACTTATTTATCTGCCCACGCAGCTGGCAAAATACTATTTCCCGCACAAGGCAACAAATAGTCGAGTTTCGCGCAGGACACCCAATATTGGGCTAGCCCATTTTTCTTTGTTTCTGTGTTTTACTTCTTTTATTATTATTTGTTTCTATCTTGTTTTTCCCTTCCAATTTTACTTTTGTTTTATCATTTATTTCGTAAATTAAAAATTCTCAAAAAATGTTCCAAATTAAAAAAACAAATTTTTGAAAATGTTCAGAATTCCAAATTTTCTTGCTATTTTGTAAAATATTCAGAACAAGCAAAAAATTTCCCATTTTTACAAGAAAAAACATATTTTTCAAAATTGTTCGAGATGTCTAAAAAGAAACTGGCATTTCAAAAAATGCATCAAATTAAGAAAATATTACTGTTTTAGTTAAATTTCCACAACTAAAAATGATCTTCGTGTATAAAAGATACACATTTTCTAAAAATCTTATGAAACACATGTTCCAATTTTAAAAAAGTTCAAAAATTCAAATAATTCTATATCTATACCTACTATATATTATATTATATTTTATTTTTGTACTTACTAATAAAGCAAGGTGTGTTTCGCCAATTTTTTCATCCGTTCACCATCGAAAAAAAACTTTTTTTGCTATCCAAGGTGGTACTAATTTTTTATGCCTTTGTTTGCTAAAAAAGAATTTCCGTACATGGGCCGCGCGCTCTGGCCCTGCGAAGCCAGCCCACTTATTTGTCTGCGCACGCTGCTGGCAAAATAGTATTTCGCGCACAAGGCGACAAATAGTTGAGTTTCGCACACGATAGCCAATATTGGGCTAGCCCATTTTTCCTTTTTTCTGTGTTTTACTTCTTCTTTTATTAATTTTTTCTATCTCGTTTTCCTTTCCAGTTTTACTTTTGTTTTATCCTTTATTTCGTAAATTAAAAATTCTCTAAAAAGGTTCCGAGTTAAAAAAACAACATTTTGAAAATGTTCAGAATTCCAAACTTTTCTTGCTATTTTGTAAAATATTCAGAACAAGCAAAAAGTTTCACATTTTTACAAAAAAAATATTTTTCAAAATTGTTCGAGATGTCTAAAAAGAAACTGCCATTTCAAAAAAGGCATCAAATTAAGAAAATATTATTGTTTTAGTTAAATTGCCACAACTAAAAATGATTTCGTGTATAAAAGATACATATTTTCTAAAAATCTTATGAAACACATGTTTCAATTTTAAAAAATGTTCAAAAATTCAAATAATGTTCATGTTTTTTTGTCGGAGTTTCGCACAGGACAACCAATAGTGGGCTGGCCCATTTGCTTTGTTTCTGTCTTTTGCTTCTATTTTATTCTCCTTTCCCTATCTCTTTCTGGTGTCCACCTCCTCTGGTGTTACCATTCATTTTCACTATGCCAAAACAAGAGAAACGATATATGTGATTTAGTAAACTGTTTTATAGTTCATACAAAAGTTGATCGAAACTGGCGAAAGGCGACTTACGCTGAAAATACTGATCATGAATCACAGGAAATATTTACATCTCACTTCTTAGAGACCGGCGTTGAGTTTGAAATGAGTGGGCTGGGCATAAATGACTAGGTAGGGCAAGTCTCGTTCAATTAAAGGTTAACGAAAATGGGTGAAGTTCCCTTCTCAACTAGGGACGGGCAAAGCATATTCGATCGCCGAAGTATGGTTCAATGGGCAACCAACAAGTACTATCTTGTATGGATCGAGTAGGATCATAATATATTACCATGAAAATTCGTGCACGCGTAGCACGAACGACTATAGTCCTTTCCTCATATGCAATGTATCGTGTCTGTTAAGGATGGTTGAGAGGCGGCCTCAAATTGATCGAGCTTTTGGGGTCGATCGGCTAGTCGTTCTCCCTCCGAAGGGGGCTTTAGGCTTTATTAGGCGATAGAGAGCTGCTTAGGCGGGGGAGGTGTAACCAGGGAAAGGGAAAGGTGAGAGTAAGCATCACCATCGCGCTTGCCTATGTGTGCACGTGTGACGTGCCAGCCACTTTCTCACATTAAGAAAAGATATATTGGCATGGAACTAGAGCCAAAAAAATATATCGAGGTCAAGTCCCTTCCATGTGTCCCAACACAAGCTAAGTATACCGGTGTCGCATTGACATGTCAACTTTAACAACAGGTAGTGTACACACTATAGGATTTTGTGGTGGAAAAGTGAGGAAGGTTTCAAAGAGTTGCATCACCAGCACAAAAAGGAGGAAGAAAGTAAGTGCTAGTTATATTCCATAGATATAGTTGCTATTTTATATGTGGAGATTTGGAAATTTTATTGATCTATTGTCTAAATGATGTGGTTGGTAGTTTGAGAAGGTAAGAAACTATTACTATATCTATTCTTGTTATATTTTTTCATTTACACAATAAAGCTGGTTGAGGAAAGTATTGTTTTATGAAAAGTGTTTTTCCTATTAACTTCAGTAACTTCAGAATGTCCACCTCCACTGGTGTTCCCATTCATTTTCACTATGCCAAAATAAGAGAAACGATATATGTCATTTAGTAAACAGTTTTATAGTTCATACAAAAGTTGATCAAAACTGGAGAAAGGCGAGTTACGCTGAAAATACTGATCATGAATAACATGAAATATTTACATCTCACTTCTTAGAGACCGGCGTTGAGTTTGAAATGAGTGGGCTGGGCATAAATGACTAGGCAGGGCAAATCTCGTTCAATTAAAGGTCAACAAAAATGGGTGAAGTTCCCTTCTCAATTAGGGAGAGGCAAAGCATATTCGATCGCTGAAGTATGGTTTACTGGGCAACCAACAAGTACTATCTTGCATTGATCGAGTAGAATCATAATATATTACCATGAAATGTCATGCACGCGTAGCACGAATGACTATAGTCCTTTCCTCGTGTGCAATGTATCAGGTCTGTTAAGGATGGTTGAGATAACAACTACTGATAATGCTCCTTCATACTTTGGATGCCGGCCTTGGTTCGAAGACACAAATGACACATACTAGCCAAGGCTAAATCGGGCCTGCAAAGAATCCTAGCTAGGGCTAAATCAGGCACGCATAGCCCCGTCGACCACACTGCAACAGGGCAGCACCAGCGCCGTCGACCAACTCAGACTCGGATGGGGCCCAAAGGGCCATGATCTGAGCCGAGCAGGCGCCTCCAGATCGCGCCTTCGCATCATCCCACCGCCAACGGCGGCGCCACCCCCCCCCCCCCCCCCCCAGTAGATCGCCCGCCACAACACCGAAGAGCCCTGCCGCCTCCTAGGAGCACCCCGCGGCGCCACACTGCCCCGCGCCAGCATGATCCGAGCGAGTAATGGCCAGCGGCCGCCTGGGCCAGGCCTGGCGCCAATCGCCAACCAAAGGTGAAGGGCTCGAGGAGGATGCGTCGGGGGCGCGGCCAGTCACCAGCGGGGGCAGCGCGATCGCGACTAAGATTCAAGATAGTCCTATAGGATGTTTTCTACCATATATAGAGTAAATGTGGAGAAAGTCAGATCGATCGGCTGGCCTATCAATCAATGATAAACCAACTAGTTAACCAATCAGTTCGTAATCAAGACTTTCAACTCAGTGCATGATGAGGTGAATGTTGATTCGGGCGGATCTGTGGCAAAGATACCCATTAGAGGGAAGAAGCAAGCAAGGCACCTAAATCCCCAGAAGCATAAGAAGAGCAACACACAAACTGGACTAATAAATTCCACACTCGAACAAAAATTAAGAGCACGCACTCTCTACCAGGCCATGCGAGCAACGACGAAGTAGAATCACTAAACTCCGGCTAGAATTACAGCAAAGATGAGCTAGGCGATTGCCTTAATTACCTGGAGTCTACGCCAAATCCCATGGCTAGAGGGAGGCGACGAGAGCGCCAACCAAGTGGACCGGAGGCGGCCTCAAATTGAGAGAGCTTTTGGGGTCGATCTGCGAGTCGTTCTCACTACGACGGGAGTTTTAGGCTTTATTAGGCGACAGATAGCTGCTTAGCCGGGGGAGGCGTAACCGGGGAAAGGGAAAGGTGAGTGTCAGCATCACCATCACGCTTGGCTAAGTGCGCATGTGTGACGTGCAGGGCGCTCGCTCACATTAAGAAAAGATATATTGGCATGTTATTAAGAATGAACATTAGTCAGTTTGCACGTACAAAGAACTAGAGCCAAACAAGTACTCCGAGGTCAAGTCGCTTCCATGTGTCCCAAACACAAGTTGCGTATATCAGTGTCGCATTGACATGTCAACTTTAACAATAGGTGGTGTACACACTATAGAATTTTGTGGTGGAAAATGAGTAAGATATCAAAGATTGCATCACAAGGACAAAAAGAGGAAGAAAGTAATTGCTAGTTATATTGCAGAGATATAGTTGTTGGTAGTTTGAGATGGTAACAAACTATTACAATATCTGTTCTCATTATAATTTTCATTTACATGATAAAGCTGGTTGAGAAAAGTATTGTTTTACGAAAAGTGTTTTTCCCATTAACTTCAGTAAGTTCAGAGTGTCCACCTCCTCTGGTGTTCCCATCCATTTTCACTATGCCAAAACAAGAGAAACAATATATGTTATTCAGTAAACAGTTTTATAGTTCAGACACAAGTTGATCGAAAATGGCGAAATACAAGTTTTGCTTAATATACTGATCATGAATAACATGCAATATTTACAGCATGTCACTTCTTAGAGACCGGCGTTGAGTGTGAAATGAGTGGGCTAGCCATAAAAGATTGGCCACGACAAGTGTGGTTCAATTAAAGTTCAGCGAAATGAGTGAAGTTCCCTTCTCAACTAGGGAGAGGCAAAGCATATTCGATCACCGAATTATGGTTCAGTGGGGAACCAACAAGTACTATCTTGTATGGATCTAGTAGGATCATAATATATTACCATAAAAATGCTTGCACGCATACCATGAATGACGGTAGTCGTTTCCTCGTATGCAATGTATCGGGTCTTGTAAGGATGGTTGAGATAACAACCACTCTTAATGCTCCCTCATACTTTAGATGCCCAGCCTTGGTGCGAATACACAGATGACACATACTAGACATGGCTAAATCGGGCCCGCAAAGAATCCTAGCCAGGTCTATATCGGGCCCGCAAAGCCCCGTCGGCCACACTGCAGCAGGGCAACACCAGCGCTGCCAGCATCCACCCGCCGATCACGGCTCCCCCGCCTTCCAAAAGCCACGTCGACATCCGTCCCTACCGTTGGCCCACTCAGACCCACATGCGGCTAGAAGGGGGAGCGCTCGAGGAGGAGGCGTCAGGTGCACGGCCGGTCGCCCGCGGGGGCGACGCGGTCACGACTGAGATTCAAGATAGTCATATAGGATGTTTTCTACCATCAATAGGGTATATTTGGAGAAAGTGAGATCGATCGGCCGGCCTATTAATCAATAATAAACCAACTAGTTAACTTTCAACTCAGAGCATGATATGGTGAATGTTGGTCCGGGCGGAATCTGCGGCAAATATCCACATTGCAGGGAAGAAGCAAGAAGCGCACCTAAATCACCACAACTATAAGCAGAGCAGCACACAAATTGGACAAATAAATTCCCCACTCAAACAAAAAATTAAGAGCACGCACTCTCTACCAGGTCATGCAAGCAATGACGATGCAAAATCACCAAACTCCTGCGAGAATTGCAGCAACGATGAGCTAGGCAATTGCCTTAATTACCTGGAGTCCAGGCGAAATCACGTCTACAGAGAGACGCGACGAGAGCGCGAACCTAGTGGAGCGAAGGCGGCCTCGAATTAAGAGAGCTTTTATGGTAAATTAGCTGGTGGTTCTCCCTCCGATGGGGGCTTTTGGACGCTCCCTTCGGATTTTATTTTATTTTTCAGCACGCATTTTCGGCTTTTTAAACGTTTGTTTCCTGGGTTTTTTCGACGTTTTGGTTTTCCCCCGGTCTTTCTTAGCTTTTCGATCAGAAAATATTTTGAAAAAAAATTGCGCGAAAAAACGCGTTTTCTTTTATTTTCCTTTCGTGAAAGTTACGGTTTTTCTTCCACGAGAGGCACGGTTGTGCTTTAGCGAGAGTCACGGCCGTGCCTTTCGGAAACGAAAAAGAAAGGCGTTTTCTGTTTTTTGTTCTTTCGCGAAAGTCACGGTTTTGCTTCTGCGACATGCACGGTTGTGCTTTTGCGAGAGTCACGGTCGTGCCTCTCGGAAACGGGAAAAACAAAACGTGTTTTCTGGGTTTTTTCGTGAGAGTCACGGTTTTGCTTCCGCGAGAGGCACGGTTGTGCTTTCGCGAAAGTCACGACCGTGCTTCTAGGAAAGGGAAAAACAAAATGTATTTTCTTTTTTTTTCTTTCGTGAGACTCACGGTTTTGCTTCCGCGAGAGGCACGGTTGTGCTTTCGCGAGAGTCACGGTCGTGCCTCTAGGAAAGGGAAAAAATACGCGTTTTCTATTTTTTTTCTTTCGCGAGAGTCACGGTTTTGCTTTCGCGAGAGGCACGGTTGTGCCTTCGCGAGAGTCACGGCCATGCCTCTCTGAAACGAAAAAAAACGCGTTTTCTGTTTTTTTCCCTTTCACGAGAGTCACGGTTTTGCTTTCACGAGAGGCACAGTTGTGATTTCGCGAGATGCACGGGCGTGCCTCTTTCGGAAAGGGAAAAAACCGTGCTTCCGGTTCGGTTTTTTCTCCCGGTTTTTCTCGTGAAAAAAGTTCATCAAAACCTATCAACATGGGATCTAGTTTTGAATATCTCGACGCGAGGAATCCGATGGTGAAAATGGTTCGAGATTTGGACGCACGATTTAAGAGATAAAACATTTTGAATAAACGGATCTACGAAAAAAGAGAAAACTCCCAAGTTGCGACAAGTGGCGCGCTGCATGTGCGCCACTTATCGCGACATGGGAAAGTGGAGTGTTCTTTGCAACGAGTATTCCTTAATTAGTGATTTCGAAATTTTTGTGTGTCCATCTATAAGAAAAGAAAAACAGTTTTGTCCTGACTTTTGTACGTGGGCCGTGCACGCTGCAGCCCAGCAAACCAAGCCCATTGGTTTCCTGCCCATGCATCTGAGAATCTTTATTTACCGCATGGGGCAGCAAACAGTCAGAATTTCGCACAAGGCGCCAAAGATTGGGCCAGACCGTCCTTGTGTTTTTTCTATTCTGTTTTTTTTCTTTATTTTTTATTTTTATTTTGTTCAGAATTCCGTTTTTTGTTTAAATTTTCGTAAAATCAGCAGAATTTCAAAATTTTGTTCTCATTTTGAAATATGTTTGAAACTTTAAATTTTTTCTTCTTATTCCAAATTATTTCAAAACTACAAAAATGTTCGCATTTTTATAAAAATGTTTACGTTTTGAAAAATTGTTTAAAGTTTCCAAAATAAATTATATTTCAGAAAATGATACAAATTCGAAAAATATTCATGTTTATTGAAATGTTCACAAATTTAACGTATTTTTTGTGTTATAAAACACATTTAAAAAATTATTTTCAATGTTCAAAACATGTTTCCATTTTCACAAATTAAAAAAAAAATTCTTAAAAAGAGGTTTATGTTTTAAAAAAAATTGTGAATTTCCAAATGTAATGAAATTTTTTAAAAAAAATGCTCGCATGTTTTAGAAAAAAGAATCAGGATTTCAAAAATTGTTTACATTTCGAAGAATATTCAGAATTTAATAATTATTACTTTATTTTTTGAAAAGCTCAAAAAATATCAGAAAAATAAAAAAAATGTTTCGAATGTTACGCTACATTATGTTCTTAAACATTCGTGTTGGCCATTTTTTAGCAGGAGCTGTTTGTTTGAATGTCTATCAGCCTGTGGTCGAGATATTGAGGTCATGAGTCTAATCCTTCAACTCAGCTATTGTTTTGGTTTTTTATTTGTGTCTTACAAACACACGTTGTTTTGGTAACTGCCAGTGGTCTAACCCAGACACGAACTGTTGTGCATCCCACATACCATTTGACGATAAAAGAGAATATGTTTGTTGGCTATAATTAAAAGAAATTGTAGGAACATGCCAATAAAAGAGGATATGCTGGCTATAATTAAAAGCAATATATATAGATAGAATAATCATATGAAATTATAATTAAAAGAGCATATGGTGAATATATTTCTTTTAGTTATAGCCAAACACAGAATAATCATATGAAAAGAAGAAAACATTTTTCTTTGACTCATCCCATTTATTGTTCTATCAATAGCAAATGTGATCCGTGCAAATGGCCTACATGTGGAAAGAGGCACCATGCTGACTCATATGTTACTCCTGTAGGTGTGCGTTCATGTTCAGTGATTTTAATATCTGAAACTAAAATAAAGTAAATATATTATGTGTTGCAGATGTCAAGCTATTGTTAGAAATTGAGTTCCACAAGCAACAGTCTATATGTCGTCGTGGTAATATCATTTATGCCATTGTAGGTCTCAGTCGATTATCTAGTTAGTATATATGTTAATTCCTCTGTCTACATATTGTGTAAGATTTTTTTTTCTTCCTACTGATACAAAATAATTATTTTTTCCAAGTTCTTTCCATAATGATTATTTTTCAGTTAGAGTAGAATAATACAACGTTTGCAGTATTCAACGTCCCACTATGTTCTTAGAAGTGAACTGCTTGGTACAGTTGTTGCTTACACTAAGATAATTTCCTGTATATACAATTATTTAACTCTACTAGAAACGATTAAGAGTTATATATCTAAATATACATGGGTTATCCCGTTGAATTCTGCTCGGGCTGTGATCATCGGTATATTTCAGATTTTTACTGAAGTTTATTGCAAAGTATACGAATCTTCTATCAATTCTACAATTCATATATAGGGATTCATACTGTCTTATTAACCATATTCATGTATTTAATTTGACACCTTAATTTCCTTTTACAATGTTGAATAGCTTCATTTTTAGGTATTGCAATAGAGTAACACTCACTTATAACATTGTAGTTCTTTAAATATTTCTTGGAGCTCATGAGTAAAGAGTCGAAAGAAACTCCAAGTAGTACAAAGATGATTATACTCACTTTGAGGCTTAAATGTTTCATATATGTTGCAATCAAGACAGCCGCAAGGACCAATGCGATGTCTATGTGCTTTGCTCAGTGATTGTGCTTGCGGCTGCATGAGCATTGTCATGCATAACAGCATTGACACGTACGAGTGGACATACTAAATAAAGATAATAAGGTAGAAAAAAATACAAGAACGATTGATACTGGCCACTGCCGGGATATGTGTGCATCTAATGCAAAGCTAGCAGTGGATGATCAATATTTATGCGTGCATACAACTAAACATATTCTTTAATTTACAGACATATGCGATCAATCCATGGTTTGGCAATCTGGATGTAATTACTATTAATTCCGATGTTCATTGTACTGCCATGATTAGGTTAAGTTCTACTTGCATGATACTAACATGATATCAACAGCTGTTAGAATGCTAGGAAATACCAAAATTAGCTATAAGAATATATTTTGTTTCTATGTGAAATACATCCGTCTCAAATTGAATTGTCAATCATGTGCACATGAAGAGTTAAAAATGGAACGTATTCTTAAGCATAGCCTTTCAAATTTCATAAGAAGACTATACCCATCATATTCAGAATTTTAAATGTTTATTTAGATAAATAAAATCAGGGAAAAAGAATATTTACATAAAGTTTCATATCCAAATTACATGAAGTTTCATATACATCGCAATCTAGCCGCGCAAATGTGTGGGTCACTTCGCTAGTCTACAATGAAACCAGGCGGGGCATCAACCCAATGAGCTGGATTATTAACACGTCCCCATCTAGTTTGCTCATGTGCTACAAATTTTGATTCTCTAATACAATGCTCAATAGTAAAACTCCTGAAATCTTCTAGATAACTACGACATTCATCAAAGACTGGTGCTGCCACTATACGGTGACCTTCATTGAGCCTAAGTGCATCCACCACTATGATATTATCCGATCTCACCACCAAATAATGGCATCCCGTATCTCTTGCTAGCTTCAGTCCTTCAAGCAAAGCTGCCGCTTCTGCCGTGAAAACATCAGCTACATGTTCTAATCTTGCCCTGGAAGCCGACATGAAAGATCCCTAGTGATCACGGATGACAGCCCCACAGGACCCTGCATAATCACCTACTGTGAATGAAGCATCAACGTTTAGGATTAGTTGGCTTGCTAGGAACGCCGGCCATCTATTTATCTTGGGTGTAAAATTTTCTTGTGCTCCGCACACATAGTTGAGCGCTAGAGCAACCACCGTAGGCGGTGTTCGTTCTGGAGATAGAATATCCTCCCCTCGCACAAATTGTGTTCGTTGCCACCATAAGAACCAGCAAACTGTAGATATAAGCTCCGGTAGCTCGACCGCTCCAGAGTATTGGTGCCGATAAGACTCGACACATAGAATGAACTCTAGGATTGCCGAGCCTACCCGGTCAGTCAATGTAGCAAAATTGATATCAGCTGCAATTCCCATAGCTTCCCACACTGCTTGTACATTTTAAACAACATATGGGCTAAATTCTTAGCTCCATCGACACAGTATGGGCATTGGGACAAATTTCCTACATGGCGGTTCATTAGAGTACTCCGGCATGGGACGGCATTGTGCAGGCATCTCTAGGTAAACAATTTAACTTTCGCTAGTACTTTCAAACTCCATAGCTCCTTCCAAACTGGGTGTGTCGCCGTGGAGAAGCGACCTATACCATCGTCCCTTATATCATAATTCACTTCCCATTGCTTATAATAGGCAGAGCGAACTGAAAATATGCCGCTCTTCATGAGGTTCCATGAAACATAGTACTCTGTCTCCACCTGAAATAATGAGATTTGTAGTATGCGTTTAGCGTCTGTGGGCCAGAAATTCTCCCGTATTAATACCTCATCACATTCTCACGTGATTGGGTCAATTAACTCATTCACTTTAGTAAGTATTTGATTCCCTCTTACTGTTAGGACTTTCTTAGAGGCATTGTTCGGGATCTAGCAGTCATCCCATATATTAATCTTTTCTCCATTGCCTACTCTTCAAATATAGCCCTTTTTAAAGGTTTGAATTCCAGACCAAATGCTTTGCCACACATAGGACGACCCCTTCTTCAGTTAACAGTACAAAATATCTCATGTGGGGTAGTACTTGGCTCTTAGGACTCGAGCGCATAAGGAACCAAAATTTTCAATTAGTCTCCAACACTGCTTCGCCAATATTGCCAGGTTAAAGCTATGAATGTCTCGGAATCCCATCCCTCCCCTCTCCTTTGGAATACACATTTTCCACCATGCAAACCAATGTATCCTTCATTGGTTCTCCTCATCACCCCACCAATATTGTGACATTGCATCAGTGATTCCCTTACAAATTTTCTACGGGAATTTAAATACACTCATCGCATAAGTTGGGATGGACGGAGCCACCACTTTCAGTAAAGCCTCTTTACCTCTGAATGAGAGAATTCTCTCCTTCCAGCCATTCACCATTACTTGGATTCTCTCTATAATGTGTTTAAAGCAATCCACACGGTCCACCCCTATCATGGATGGCAGACCCAAGTATTTGTCTGAAATAGACTCGGTCATAATATTCATAATTTGACATACTTTTGCCTTCAACTCCACATTTGTGTTTGGACTGAAGAATATAAAGCATTTTGATTCACTCACCAGTTGGCCTGAGGCTGAACAGTACTCATCTAGAATCCCATGCAGGGTGTTTGCATTATGAGCATCTGCTCTCATGAGAATAAGAGAATCATCAACAAAAAGTAAATGGGAGATAGTTGGTAAATCTCTACACACCTGCACGCCATTCAATTTACTAGCCTCCTCCTCATGAGCAATAAGGGCTGACAGTCCTTCAACACACAAAAGGAACAGATATAGGGAGAGAGGGTCCCCCAATCTCAACCCTCTCATTGGTAAAAAAGGCAAAGTTTCATTTGAGTTGAATCGAACCTTATACTCAACTGATTGCACGCAAGACATTACCATTTGAATCCACTGAGCATGAAATCCCAACTTGGTGAGCACATGGCCTCCAGAAACACCAACTCAACTCTGTCATATGCCTTGTGCATATCTAATTTGATTGCACATGTTCCAAACTTACCCTTCTTTCTCTTCTTCATCATATGTAAGCACTCATATGCCACTATGACATTGCCTGTTATGATGCGCCCTAGCACAAACGCACTTTGGGTCTCACTAATTATGTTTGGAAGGAAAACCTTCAGGTGTGCCGCGAGCATTTTGTAGATCACCTTATAAACCTCATTGCATAAATTTATAGGCCTAAATTGGGTGATTTTCTCTGGGTTATCCACTTTTGGTATCAAGACAGTAGTGGTAGAATCCCAACCTTCCGGGATCATTCCTATATTAACAGCTGCAAGAACATCCTTTGTTAGATCTCCTCCGAGCATATGCCAAAACCTCTTATAAAAGATAGCATATAATACGTCCGGTCCCGGTGCTTCCAAATCACCAATACTGAATAAAACTTTCCTAAACTCCTCCTCTGTGTAGGGTGCCATGAGTGAGTCGTTCATATAATTTTTTTGACAGAAAGACTATAAGGAAACCCCCTACAGTATAATTGGTGCAACAAACCCAAATTGCAAGTACCACGCCTTGAACCTGGGTGGGTGGGAAGGCATTAACCCCTTCCCACTACTAGGCTATGCCTTAGTCTGCGTCGTTCATATAATTTGTATCATGCCTTTTGACTTTATTTATGACATTCGTCACTAGTACATTAAATGCGGTAAAGAGATGCTGAAAATACTCACTAATCACATTACTCGTAGCCTCATTGTTCTCTCTCCAAACACCTGAGTCATCAAGCAAGCGTTTAATGTAGTTTCTTCTCTTCCTAGCCGATGCAAAATTATGAAAGAAAGTAGTATTTCGATCACCGAACTTGAGCCAATTAACACGGCTACATTGTACCCAATAGATCTCTTCCTTCTCCAGATTTTCTTCTATCTCCATTAGCAAAATGCGCTGCCTGTCTCCCGCCTCGTCAGTGAGAGGTCCCGACCACAGCGCTTCCAACTCTGCCTTCATCTCCTTCAATCGCCGATGAGACGCCTTCAGGATCGAACGATCTCATTCATGCATAGTGGTGTGGACACTTGTTGTTCGCTCTACAATGGGCGCCATAGGGTTGGTTCGCTCCCAAGCATCGAACACAATATGCATTACATTCTCCTCTTGTAGCCACCTCGATTCAAAGCATCTCTGAGGAGTTCGTTGATGACCCCCCCTCCCCCCCCCCCCCCCCCCCCCCGCACATCTCCATCCATATCAATGAATATCGGTCTGTGATCAGACTTTATATATGATGCATTAGCGACCTTTGCATCAGGAAAGACCCTATGGAACTGACCATTACATACCGATCTGTCTAGGTGTTCTCTGAGCCTTCTTCTTCTCCAAGTATATAGATCACCATTATATCCCATATCCTCCAACTCGCAATCAACAAGAGCATCTTGGAGATTTTGCATCATGTGCATCGGTCTCGATGCACCACCCTCCTTCTCGCGGGACTATAAGATGTCATTAAAATCCCCCGCTATCATCCATGGAAGGTTTATTCGCTGATGTAGATCACGCAAAACATGACCATGAAAAATTCTTATCCTCCCACTTCGGCTCCCCATAAAACCCTGTAAACCTCCAGACCTCATTCGTGCCATCCCCCACGGCAACATATGAAGTTCTTATCCTTATCTCTCAGCTGAATTGCCAATGGTCTTCGCCAAAACAATAGGAGACCTCCACTCACCCCGTTACTTTCCTGCACCTCCATACTGTGCATCTTTAACTTTTTCAGAGTTTTTCTGCCTTAGCTTTGTTGAGATGCGTCTCAGACAGAAAGACGACATCCGGCCCCCATTGCTTCTGGACGTCCAGAAGCGCTCTTTCTGCCGCGACACTGGCCATGCCACGGCAGTTCCAACATATGAATTTCATTGCTCCCGGCTTGCGTCCGGTCCTTCTCCAAGAAGCCGGGCCATTCCAGAACAAGTCGATTTAGCAGACGAATAAACTTTCCATAATCAGAAAGATACGGAGGGACGGAAAACCGATCTCAACACCTTGCAAGGCAATGGAGTTGCGCCAGGACAAACAGCCGGCTTCGCGAGACACGCGCCGGGATAGACAATCAGCTTCACCAGACTATGCAAGTGACCGATCCTTCAAAACAGCCATGTAGCAGACCAGAAGATCAAACAACCAGGCTAAACCAGCTCTTCTTCTACTCTCATGAGGGCACCACGTTCACAGTCAAAAGGGTCATAGCCCCGCGAGGTCAAGCGACGGTCAGATGGCGGGGCAAGCAGCATGCAAGGGTTGGCGCCAGGTATCGCTTCAGCTGCATGCGAGGTTAGACGCCGGGCTGGCAGCCGCCACCGGCGGCTGCGGCTGTCAAGCCCTAGATATCCTCCTAGCCTTCCAGGAGGAAAAACTGCTTCGCCAGAAGAAAAAATCGTGTTTGTCTGGCCCCATGGAATATGTGTGTTATGCGGCTGCTCATCGAGATTGTGAGGGAACGGGTCATTCGATAGTTTTTTTTCAAACTATTATATAGATCTACTTTTAAATCCTAACCGTCAGTCTTTATGATTAACATATAAAATCAATGGATCTAAAAGGAAGACGTATGGAGAACCATGAAAGCTTCCGCCCTTTATTATTACTAGCACAAATGCCCGTGCGTTGTAACGGGGGAAAATACTAGTTCCTATGAATCAAAGAACGGTCACCTATGACAAAAAAGATGAATTATTTGAGAATTGTAGTGTGAGCTTTGGACACGGGGGTATTGTATCAAGTAAATTAACTTGAGTGGACAACATTAATTTTAGATTATTAATTATGCCAATGAGCTGGCAAATTGATTTCTAAGGAAAAAACATTGAGATGACATGAGATGGGGGGAAATGTACTATACACTCGACCCAACCGGATGTAGCTGAGTTTGTCGTATCACCCTCCCCTCCATCCTCGCACCCGATGACTTCAATGCAAGGTTGTGAATACCACCGGCTTACAAACCACTTAAGGATGACCTGAAGACACCAGCCTTGTCGTTACCATTGACAACTCACTCAAGGGCTAGCCACGTGCTAGTGCTCTAAATCTTCTACTGGAAGCTTCCATGTCCACAATTTTTGATGCTCACACAGCCACAGGCGTCTGACTCTGTTGCTAGGGCTGCTTTGTTATGGGCAAATACTTAGAGATGTAATTGTTTTAACTACAACATTGAAGTAAAAGTAGCAAATAACACATTTTCTTGAAAAACTAATTATGCATACACTAGTAGAAAACAGGGCTTTGGTCCAGGCAGGGTCAGCCCATTAGTTCCGGTTCAGTCCAGAACCGGGACCAATGTGGGCATTGGTCCCGGTTCGTGAGCCCAGGGGGCCGGCCGGGCCACGTGGGCCATTGGTCCCGGTTCATCTGGACCTTTTGGTCCCGGTTGGTGGGATGAACCGGGACCAATGGGCCTCGCTCCTGGCCCACCACCATTGGTCCCGGTTGATGGCTTGAACCGGGACCAAAGGCTCCCCTTTAGTCCCGGTTGGTGCCACCAACCGGGACCAAAGGCCGCCGCTTCCCGCCCTTTGGGCTACTGAAAAGAGGTCTTTGGTCCCGGTTGGTGGCACCAACCGGGACTAAAGGTGACATTAGTCCCGGTTGGTTTCACGAACCGGGACCAATGCTCTTGCTATATATACAGCACTTAGCAGTTTTCGACCAAATCACCCACTTCTCCCCCGACGCCCCCTGCTCCTCCTCGTCGCCGTCGCCGCCCGACGCCCCTGCTCCTCCTCGTCGCCATCGCCACCGACGCCGTCAGGCTGCTCGCCTTCGCCATCGCTGCTGCCACCGATGCCGTCAGGCTGATCGCCTTCGCCGTCGCCGCCGCCCCCCTGTGAGCACAGCCCCTCCCGTCCCGCGCCCCTGCGCCCCTGTCCTGCGCGGCCGCCGCGTCGCCGCCCCTGCCCTGCACGGCTGCCGTGCGCCGCCCCTGCCCTGCGCTGGCGCCGCGCGCCGCCCAGCCGCCACTGCCCTGTCAGGCCGGCGCCGCCCCCCCCCCCCCCCCCCGATCTGTTTTTTCATGTATATATGGTGTTTTTTTCAGATTATATGTATATGTGTGAGTATATGATTGTATGTATATATGTTCTCTGTGTATATATATATGTTCATGTATATATGCAAAAGATAGATGCTTGTTTTATATATATATATATGTAATGATTTTTTTATAGAATATGATGTTTTTTTCATAGATGATCCCATATATGATGTATGCACGAATGTGGATAAAATATAATGTTTTTTTTGTTCATAGAACATGATGTTTTTTTAATTCACAGATTTTTTTTGTTCATGATCAGGCGGGACGTTGAGGGATAATAGATGTATTTTTTCAGAATTTTCGATCGTGCATAGACAGATTTTAGACCACGGGAGCACCCCCTCCCTATCATTGCAAAATTTGCTAAGTGATATTAAGAAAGGAAGGAAAAGAAGGATAGGAAAGAAGAAAATAAGAAGAGGAAAGAAAGAACAAGAGGAGAGGAGGAAAGGAGAAATAAATAAGAAGAAGAAAAAAGAAGAAAAAGAAGAGGATAAGAAGAAAGGAATAGTGGAGAAGAAGAGAAAATAGAATCGGGAACTAGGGTAGAGGGTCGAGGGTTCGAGGGTTCTATAGGGTCGAGGGATCGAGGGTCGAGGGTTCCAGGGTCGTCTAGGGGTCAAGGGTTCCAGGGTCGTCGAGGGTTCGAGGGGTCTAGGGTCGCCGAGGGGTCGAGGGTCGTCGAACATGAGAGGAAGAAGAGGATAAAAAAAGAAGAGGAATAAGAAAAAAAGAAGGAGAAGAAAGAATAGAGGAGAAGATCTCCTCTATTCTTTATTCTCCTCTTTTTTTTCTTCTTCCTCTTTTTTTTATCGGGAACGTGGGTCGTCGAGGGTCGCCGAGCGATAGAGGAGAAACCCTAAATAGAAAGTATCGTCGGTGTGAGATACATGTACCGTCGGTGTCGGACACTACATCCACGTCCCACAAGTGGCGCGGGCTTCGACGCCCACGTCACTTGTGGGACGTGGATGTAGTGTCCGACACCGATGGCCACATGTATCTCACACCGACGATACTTTCTATTTAGGGTTTCCTCTACCGCTCGGCGACCCTGACCCTCGACGACCCTCGTTCCCGATAAAATAAAGAGGAAGAAGAAGAAGAAAAAAGAGAAGAAGAGGAAGAAGAAGAAAAAAAAGAGAAGAAGACGCCCGCGCCGCTTGTGGGACGTGGATGTAGTGTCCGACACCGACGGCCACATGTATCTCACACCGACGATACTTTCTATTTAGGGTTTCCTCTACCGCTCGGCGACCCTCGAGGACCCTCGTTCTCGATAAAAAAAGAGGAAGAAGAAGAAAAAAAAGAGGAGAAGAAAGAATAGAGGAGTTCTTTTTTTTCTTTTTCCTCTTCTTTTTTTAGCCTTGAAGCGTTGTCGAGGCCACCCCATACCCTAGAGAAGCAGCGTCGAGGCCACCCCAAACCCTAGAGAAGCAGCGTCGAGGCCACTAATTAATATTAGTTCTACGTTTTCCACTAATATATCCATCTATCATGTTTGAATAATAATTGCCATGTTGTCAATATTTGTAGAAACTATGGACACCGCCCGAGACGAAGTATAAGAAGAGTTGTTGGGGGACATAATCGCACGAGGAAGTGATGCCGTATGCTCGTTTTTTCTCAACGACACCGATGGTCTGGAAGCAGCTGGCTATGATTATGATGGCTCTGGTGACCTACTGCCGGTGCAAGAAGGAGACCATGAGGACGGCTCCGGTGACCCAATGCCGGTGCAAGAAGGAGACTGTGATGACGTCTCCGGTGACCGAACCGAGTCCGGCCAGGTATATATATCAGTTAAGCTTCTGCTGACTACCTAATTGATGCATTCATTGTTTTGGTATGTACACATATTAATTAAGTCTTTGTTCTTTTTTCTAGCCCTCCGGATCGAGCACAACTTCGGTAAAGAGACGAGGCCCGAAGAAAAAGTTGAGCTCGGATGAAAAGTTTGAGATCATAGCAATCGCGCCCGACGGCCAACCGATTAAACCCCTCCGGACAAAGAGTGCATTTGTTGCTCAGTGCGGGGTTTTGGTTAGGGACAAGATCCCGATCAGCATCCAGCAATGGTTTAAGCCGGCTACAGAAGACCCTGAGGTGTCTTATGTCAATGATATGCAGAAAAATGATCTTTGGACAGAGCTGAAGTCAAATTTCACCCTACCGCCAGAGGATAATCCAGAGAAGCCAGTTAAAGAGCAATTAATCAAGTCTTTTACTCTTAAGAGGATGGCAGAACTATTCAGGAGGTGGAAGAAAGATCTGAATAAGTTTGTCGAAAATAATGAGACACCAGAATTCAAGGGCAGATATGAGAAGATCAGAGATCACTGGCCCGCATTTGTGGCCCACAAGACATCGGAAAAGAGTAAGAAAATGTCGGCGACAAACAAGCAAAATGCTGCGAAGAAGAAGCATCACCATAGCACCGGGTCAGGTGGCTACCTCGTAGCCCGACCTAAGTGGGCCAAGACTGAGAATGATCTGGTTGATAAAGGGATTGAACCAGAGACAATTAACTGTCCAGACTGTTGCCGGACTTGGTTCTTCGGGGCTGGCGGAACCTTGGACCTGTAATAGGGAAGTGCATTTGGACGAACGATCAAATGGACATACCAGTCAGGAAGCTTCAACAGTATATCGAAGCAGCGCAGCAAGGGACGTTCTTTCCAGACAGAGAGAACGACGAGCTCACAATGGCCCTCGGGAATCCTGAGCACCCTGGACGGACACGAGGCACGCCAGGCTCCATTCCGTGGAAGGTTGGGTTTCCGGACGCAGGCGGTTACAAATCCCATGAGAGGAGGAAAAAAGTGCAACATACCCAAATGCAGGCGCTGCAAGCAAGGGTACAAGCGATAGAGGAACGAGAAGCAAATCGCAGCAAACGTACTGCCGAAGCTTCCCCCGAAGCTACCCCGCCATCTCAGCGGAGAAGCAGCGTGGCTTCCACCGAGCTGCTTCAGCTGGAGCATGCCTTGACGGCTCCTGCCAGCTATCCCGTGGATGCTATCACGGAGTCTCAAAATTGCCATCTTATGATGCAATGGATGAATTTGAAGGTCAAGGCGGCTGTTGGCTCTGTTTATCCTACTGAACCCGGCGCAACTTTTCACTGCCGGCCGATTCCAGAAGGATATGCTAGGGTGATGGTGGATGAAATAACGGAGGGATTTGAGGACCTCCAGCTTGACCACCCTACCGGTGAAAGGGAGACTAGGCTGGGGTCTGCTCTGAAGACTCCATGCCTATGGCGGAAGGAGCTCATCAACCTTCCGAACTAGACGCCTCCGCCTCCTCCTCTTCCTCCGGCAAGTCAGGGCACTCCGCCTGCTTCACCGCCTCCTCCTCCGACGAGTGACGATCAGGGCACTCGACCGGCTCCTTCTCCAGCGCGTGGCGGCACTCTGCCTGCGCCGACGCGCCCGAGCAGCCAGCCTCCTCCTTCTCCGCCTCATCAGCAAGGGCGGAAGAGACCTGCCACCGCTCCGGCTGCTCCGGCGTGTCGTAGTCCTTCTCCTCCGCCTCGTAAGTAAGTAAAGAAGACAACCGCTCCGTCTGCTCTGCCGACGTCTAGCAGTACAGCCAGAGGCGGGAGGAAATACAGATTTGGTCCTTCTCTGAAGACTCCAGAGAAGTTACCATACGAGAGGACCCCGGAGGAGAACGCCGAGATCGCATGAGAAGAAGTGAGGAACTACTTTGAAGGGGTGAAAGCAAAGAAACATCCACCTCCGGAGGAGAAGGTAGATCCGGTGAAAGCGAAGCGCACTCTGGCTGCCCTGACAAAACCACCCAAGTCTCCGCCGAAAGGAAACTATGAGAGCATTTTTGGAAAAGAATTTGCCGAAGCGGAGCGGTCGGGAAGTACTGTTAGTGATCAAAGGCTGAAAAACGACGAGCTGGGAAACAAATTGCCCAGCTCGGCGAACAAGCGAAGCAATCGTGCCCCCCGCTCAAGGTGCCTAGCGACAACGTCGCTAATGATCCGAGGATGGTGCCCGGTTATAGCAATCTTGGCGATTACCTGCCCGACGATGTACATTATGATTTCATGGAGGTGCAGATACAAAGATACGAGTACGGGGAGCCTCTCGTCAAAGATGAAAGATCTCTATCAACGATGATGCGAAGATTGCATGATTGGTACTTGAAAATCTGCAGAGACTCTGGGGGGAGGAGTACTTTGTATGTGAAAGTTAAAAAGGAGCATGACCTCGTTGGAATTGAACTGTTGCTTGTTCCATTCGAGGAGTTCTTTCAGTTTTTCAATCAATTGGCCCTCGATAAAACAACGGTCGCCTGCTACTGTCTGTAAGCAGTACTACTTCTGTCATTAAGTCTCTCTATATAGCTCAGCTCTTTCATTGCATGTATTTATAATCATCCTCAATATATTATGCAGATTGAAAATCGCCGAATTGAAGAAAAGACAAGTCGGTGATATTGGGTTCATTAACACATATCTTATAGATGCAACTCAGGTTAAATTTCATGCCGCAGATACCGAGGCCAACTTGCTACGATCGTTGGTAATAAATGAAAACAAAGATATAATACTCTTTCCTTACAACTTCAAGTGAGTGTTACTGTCTTGTGCGTATTCGGTTTCCCTTATATTAGTCAAGATTATAGTAATGTAATTGATGAGTTATGCATGCGTGTGCAGTTACCACTATATTCTCCTAGAGATTAAGCTTGAGCAGGGACTAGTAACCGTCTTAGACTCAAGACGAAAAGATCCACAGGACTATGCAGACATGACTCAAATGCTCGAGAAGTAAGTTAAATCGATCATTATCCACCATATCAACAACTTTGTTCATTTCCTGATATATCAAGTAATTGTTTTCTTTGTCTGGCAAGGTTTGGAAAAAATTCTCCAAAAAAGCTCCAGGACTCCCGAAGAAGCTGCAATTTAGACACCCGAAAGTAAGTACTATAGTAGCATGTTCCGTGCATCTCCTATTGATTCAAGCGCTAGTTTCATCAATACCATTTGGCATTCTTGCTTATCAGTTTGATTGACCTTTATTTCTTGTAAAGTGGTTGTGGCAGGAACAAGGGAATGATTTCTGTGGATACTACGTTTGCGAGTCCATCCGCCACACGACCTGTGAGCGGGGCTACACTGACGAACAATATGAAGTACGTAAATAACAACATTCACAATTTTATTTTATTACCATCATTTGTGTTGAGTTTCATTCATTCATATATATATGTGTTGACCCCCTTCTTGAAATTAGATGTTTCGGAAGCGGGATGAACTCCTAGCACCAGCTCGCATGCGAGCAATTCAAGAGGAATTGGCGGCATTCTTTCTTGACCACGTGATCGCTGAAGACGGAGAATACTATGTGGACCATGAGTCCGTATGATTATATTTGTAAGAGATAATTATTGTATATATGTAGCCGGTAGTGTCGGATAGATATACGAGAACTTGTTGTTCGACCAATCTCTCGGAGAAGGAGAGGTGGTCGATATCACTTCTCTCTGTATGCATATATGTTCATGACGATCTTCTGTTTCCTTTGTTTGCTTACTAGCTAGCTAGCGTGTCTAGTCCTCTCTATACGTATGTATAGTACGTAGCGTCGACCAAGCACGGACATAAGAGAGGACACTTCTCTCTATTAATTATAGCTAGCTAACACAATATATGAAACACCTAAATTAACCCTCCAAAACCCCCAACCCCCCCCCCCCCCCCCCCTTAAAAAAAACAAAAACCCCAACCACAGAAATGCTGACGCGTGAATGCCTATTGGTCCCGGTTTGTGCTACCAACCGGGACCAAAGGGTCTCCTGGTTGGGCTCCGCGCACAGGCCACGTGGAGGCCCATCAGTCCGGTTCTGGATTGAACCGGGACTAAAGGGATAGGGCATTAGTACCGACCCTTTAGTCCCGGTTCAGGAACCGGGACAAAAGGCCCTTACGAACCGGGACAACAGGCTCTTTTTCTACCAGTGATAATAGCACAAACTTTCTGTACAATAACACAATGTCCAAAAAACAAATAGCCGCTTCTTTTATATACACACATAGAAAATAGAGAATGCACATGGGTGCTTTTAATTTTGCAATAAACAAATGCTTATTATGGCAGAGCCGATGTGTGGACATAAGATCATCCTATGCAACTAATTGTGTAGCCAAAAATGAAACATTGCCTAGAACTCATGAAAATCTTACATAAAAATTATTAAAATGTGAGGTACTTTTTAATGAACTAAGAGGGAACATCATGATGTACTGTTTTCTAATTAGAAACTTTTACGTAGGAAACATACCCATGCACTGCAACTGGACAAAGAAAAAAACAGCACATGACACTAACCAAATAAACACAGACGACTTCACGTCCTCAATTTCACATGGCACCCCACGTGTTATGTTGCTTTTTCACCCTTTCATCTCTCTAGGTAGGCCAGTCGGACATGATATTTTTATGCCAAGACAATCTCCATGTGTTTGTGGGTGTGCGATGTAGTTGCAATGGATGATAGCAAGAGATAAAATAATGACAAAATTGTGTTTTTATAATATTCTTCTCACTAAAATCTTATGAAAACAAATAAATAATTGATTAGTTGCAAATTACAGTTTGCTCTGAAAATAAAGAAGCAACTAATTATGAATAATCATGTTTACCTAAAAAATTAGGTAAACGCTAGTGCTCGGATTTACCTAAATGTCTTCCTCGAGTATGACCGCCGTCTGGCAAAAACACTGACCAGAACGGTGAGGAGTAACTATGACAGCACATGAATGAGCATATGCATCATACAAATGGATCAACTGGATGAAGCACAGAGCCATGGAGTTGCGTGAATAAACATGCATATACACGTCCGACCACTGATGCTATCCAAATAAGTCAAAGCAGCAGTTAAGCATCAGTATGTGTGCAGCTGACGAACTCCCTAATACAATGTTGCTGATTCAACAAATAACAGTTCAAATACAATGCTAATATCCTTCAGTATATGTACATCACAAAATACAGAATGTCCAATCACTACTAATATATCTCATTACAATCATCTTACAGGGGAGCCCGCCGTTGCGGAAAAAAAATTACGGCTATATTTTTGCTAGAAGATAACCTGGCCTATATGACTATACTTTTGCTATATTTTTACTCAAGATGTTTGTCTCTAATTATCTAGTCTATCATGCTTGGAGTCAAAATTAAACAAACTCGCATCTTGATCTGCCTACACTTTATACTTACAGCACCGACTTTACACTGCACGTGATCTACCGTGCAAAGTGAAAGACTTGCAGTTCTTATTTGAGAACGAAAGAGAGATGCATGCATATCATGGTATTGAAAGATGATAGAGTTGCAATATGTAAGATATCACAAACCTTGCAAGGTGGAAAATCGTACCTCAAAATTCAAATCAATTTGGTGAGCGAATGAATGAATGTGCATAAACCATCTGAATCTGCTGCTGTTGATGCGGGTCGGGCTCACAGCCGTAGAAGCTGCAGCCCCTGCTGAAGGGAACGACAACCCCTTCCCCTCTGCACCCATTGCACAGATCACAATCACACCATGCAGTAGATGTGTGATTGCAGAGGGGTCATGGGAGTAGATGAGGTCGGGCCTTAGGCATCTGAATTCTGGAACAAAAACGACCCAGCCAGCTGAAGAAAGATTTAATTTCCATGTGGAGGTGCACGCGGACAGCAGAGGGGTCATGGGCGTAGATGCGTCATTGCAATTCCGCGTCGTGCCATTGCCACCTGATAATCGAAGAGGAGGAATGCTCTACTCAGTCCTGAAGAAATTAGTGGGATCTACCTGGCCTTCACCGCCGCAAGTCTCTCAAAGTTATCCTTGAAGTACGCCTCGCTCCAAACTCTCACCTTCTCATAGCTGGTCCTGGAGCTGTCACCACCATAGTTGCTCACGCCGAGGTCTAAGTACTTTAGTTCACCTACGTGCCCCTCGGGCTCTTGGACATACGGCTCCATCTCCCAGTGCAGCCCCCTGATCCAACACGTATGCTGCTCCAACGCCTCCGTCATGTTGTACCACCAGAAGTTCAGAACTCGTAGTACTGCAGGCTGTAGAGCATGCGTCGGTGCGGGAACGGCCTCGTCGACGGCGCGATGCGGCCTACCCTGCCGCCGAAGGGGTCAAGGATGAGAAGCCCGTCCCCGTCCTCCATGAACCAGTTCCACATGCTCTCCCACACGTCCCTCGGGATGGGCTCGTCCATGAAGTCCGACTTGCCCTTGAAGTACCTGTCGGGCTTGGTGCCCCTGTCCAGGAGCAGCCCTTCGGCTTCCCTGTGTAGTAGAACGCGAAGAAGAGGAAAGACTCGATCTAGCTCACCTCGATGCTTTTGTGTCGCGTCACGCCCAGCTCCTGGAGCATCTTGGTCATTGTCACGACGACGCCTGCGCACCTGCCGAGGTACAGGGACTCCAACTGCGCGTCCTGGTTCTGCACGACGACCCGGAGGATGATGTCGCGGGGTAGAGACGGCGCTACATGTTGCCACTCAGTGATGAGATCGCTCGCGGATTCGTTTCTTGGCCGATGGACGATGAACATGGTAACGCTCGCGGACACGCACACGAGCTGGAACTTTCAGGACACCACGATGCCGAAGCTCCCACCCCTGCCGCCTGGGATGACCCAGAAGTGTCCTCCCCCATAGCGGCCCTGTCCAGGAGCCTCCCCGTGGCATCCATCATGAAGGCATCGACGACGTGATCCACGACAAGGCCGTGCTTCCGCAATATCAGGCCGAAGCCGCCGCCGCTGAGGTGCCCGCCTACGCCGATCGTTATGGAAAGCCATGCGTCATCCCAGGGAAGTGGTCAAACTCGTCGGCGGTGAACCTTGGGTCGGCTGGCTCGTCCTCTGCCAGTAACGTGGAGCTTACGCTCGCCCTTCAATGGCTGCATCTTGCTGACCTCATGTTCTTCAATTCGAGAAGAAATCTGGCAAGGGAATTTGTGAGGAGAAAATCAAGGGGATTAGCTTTATGGTGTTGGTTACGTGATGGACGAGCAGACGGAACCAGCGATGCGATCTGGAAACACCTCATGACCGTGTGTTTATTTCAGAAAATCTCAACCGTCAATCTTCATGGTTAAAACAAAATCAACGGATATAAACAGGATGACATATGAACAACTATGAAAGCTTCCGTCCTTTAATATTAGGTATAGATGATTATTATTATTATTATTATTATTATTATTAATGACCTAAAGTTTCACTAGCACATATGCCCGTGCGTTGCAATGGGAAAAATTAATATTTTGTGCAAGCATAATGTCTCACAACCTATATATGACAAAAAATATATATTTAAAAACTACATCCGTGTAGAAATCTAATGGTATACTTTTCATGACATATAACACATATTTAATTTCTCAAATCGATGACCTAGATGTAGACGAATGACTCATACACCGAGACGGAGGTAGTACCTCAAATCCTTCATGTAGAATTTATTAAGACCACAATTTTTCTTTTAGTTATTCCACCGGTTTACCCATAATCCTTTCTTTAATTAGCCACATCCGTTTAAGTATTCTATTTAGGCACACAATCCTTCCTTTATTAGCTCATTCGCTTAATTAGCTCACCCTAAACATAATGACTGCCACTCGTATATTTAGAGTGAATTGGGATTAGTAAATAGAAAGGCGCATAGGTCCTATGTTCAATTTCCACAATGTTGATTTATTTAGACCCAATTATTTTTCACGGTCTCTATGAAAGCCCATAAAAGGCCCATCAACATATAAATACCTGGCCCAAATCGCTTAACTTGTGTAAACCAAACGAAAAGGACTAAACCAAACCAAGAATACCTATTCCCTTCCACAATGTTGATTTATTTAGACCCAATTATTTTTCACGGTCTCTATGAAAGCCCATAAAAGGCTCATCAACATACAAGTACCTGGCCCAGATCGCTTAACGTGTGTAAACCAAACGAAAAAGACTAAACCAAACCAAGAATATCTATTCCCTTTAATAGTAGGTATAGATATAGATTATTATTATTATTATTATGTAAAGATTAGGCGATAGAGAGCTGTTTAGGTTATTATTAGGTAAAGATTAGTCGATAGAGAGCTGCTTAGGCAGAGGCGGCCTAACCGGGGAAAGGGAAAGGTGAGCGTCAGCAGCACCATCGTGCTTGCCTAAGTGCGCACGTGTGATGACTGGCTCCCTCTCGCGCCCCTCGTTGACCTGCTGCTCTATTGATCGCCTCGCACTTGCGTCCTGGACGTTTTGCTCTCACTGTGGCTGTCTTCCTTGCTCTATCCTCTGCCGTGTCCCGGCCCCCGCCCATTTTTCTCTCCTTTTGTTTGCAATGTGTCGCATTTGTCGATCGATTCCTTCATTCGTCGTCGGTTGATTTTGACGGTATAGGAATAGGATGGACGCGAGAGACGCTTTTCGGTCGCCGATGACGCGGCGCCGATGCAAAATATCTATAGAAGAGGCCGGCGTTGGTGGTGGGTGGGATAACCGGAACATCGTTGTTAGGTGCCAGAAGAGACCGTGGGCTATACTGGGTGCATACGCATGTTGGACTGTTTTCTCAGAATTTGTTTTGTTTGTTCATAGTAACACTTGGTAAGCTAACTACAAAAATTTGCAATAAAAAAATGCCAACTAAAAAAAATCAGAAAAAATGCTCGAGAAGAGAAATCACTGCCTTTGCACCAGTCACGATCTTGGTAGTCGTTTATTAATTTTCGTGTGTCACATCTATAATGGGAAACTCTTCCCTACGACCGACCGGCCAAAACATCAGCGTGTCATGTCACGCCATGTTATACCTACCAATGCCAGGGCGCCACATGTCCTTGCGAGCCCATGCACATCCTTTTTTTCTCCTTCCTTTTCCATTCCATCGGCAGGGACGGATTCAACGGGAAAGGAAAATGTTTCCAGACGACCGACCTGGCAAAACTTCAGCATGCCGCGTCACACCACCTCATACCAACCAACGCCATGGCACCACGCGTCCTTGCAGGCCCACGCACATCCCTTCTTTCTCTCCTTCCATTTCCATTCCATTGCCAGGGATGAATTCAAGGGGAATGAGAAATGTTTCCCCATGACCGATCGGCCAAACCTTCAGCGTGTCGCGTCACGCCAAGTTATACCTACCAACACCAGGGCGCCACATGTCCCTGCGAGCCCGTGCACATCCCTTCTTTATCTCCTTATATGTTTTCATTTCATCGCCGGGGAAGGATTCAAGGGGAATGCGAAACGTTTCCCTATGACCAACCGGCTAAAACTTCAGTATGTCGCGTCATGCCATGTTTATACCTACCAATCCCAGGGCGTCACATGTCCTTGCAGGCCCACGCACATCCCGTCCTTCTCTCCTTCCGTTTCCATTTCGTCGCCAGGGACAAATTCAAGGGGAATGGGAAACGTTTCCCTACGACCGGCCAGTTGATACGTCTCCAACGTATCTATAATTTTTGATTGCTCCATGCTATATTATCTACTGTTTTGGACATTATTGGGCTTTATTATCCACTTTTATATTATTTTTAGGACTAACCTATTAACCGGAGGCTCAACCCAGAATTGTTGTTTTTTTTCCTGTTTTAGGGTTTCGAAGAAAAGGAATATCAAACGGAGTCCAAACAGAATGAAACCTTCGGGAACATGATTTTCTCATCGAATACAACTCAGGAGACTTGGACTCTACGTCAAGACACGTAACAGGAGGCCACGAGGTAGGGGGCGCGCCTACCCCCCCCCCCCCCCCCCAGGCGCGCCCTCCACCCTCGTGGGCCCCCTGTTACTCCATCGACGTACTTCTTCCTCATATATATACCCACGTACCCCCAAACGATCAGATACGGAGCCAAAACCCTAATTCCACTGCCGTAACTTTCTGTATCCACGAGATCCCATCTTGGGGCCTGTTCCGGAGCTCCGCCGGAGGGGGCATCGATCACGGAGGGCTTCTACATCAACACCATAGCCTCTCCGATGAAGTGTGAGTAGTTTACCTCAGACCTACGGGTCCATAGTTAGTAGCTAGATGGCTTCTTCTCTCTTTTTGGATCTCAATACAATGTTCTCCCCCTCTCTTGTGGAGATCTATTCGATGTAATCTTCTTTTTGCGGTGTGTTTGTTGAGACCGATGAATTGTGGGTTTATGATCAAGTCTATCTATGAATAATATTTGAATCTTCTCTGAATTCTTTTATGTATGATTGGTTATCTTTGCAAGTCTCTTCGAATTATCAGTTTGGTTTGGCCTACTAGATTGATCTTTCTTGCAATGGGAGAAGTGCTTAGCTTTGGGTTCAATCTTGCGGTGTCCTTTCCCGGTGACAGTAAGGGCAGCAAGGCACGTATTGTATTGTTGCCATCGAGGATAACAAGATGGGGTTTTCTTCATATTGCATGAGTCTATCCCTCTACATCATGTCATCTTGCTTAAGGCGTTACTCTGTTTTTAACTTAATACTCTAGATGCATGCTGGATAGCAGTCGATGAGTGGAGTAGTAGTAGTAGATGCAGGCAGGAGTCGGTCTACTTGCCTCGGACGTGATGCCTATATACATGATCATACATAGATATTCTCATAACTATACTCAATTCTGTCAATTGATCAACAGTAATTTGTTCACACACCGTAGAATACTTATGCTCTCGAGAGAAGCCAGTTGTGAAACCTATGGCCCTCGGGTCTATATTTATCATATCAATCTCCTACTACTTAGTTATTTACTTTGCTATTTACTTTGCCTTTACTTTACTTTGCATCTTTATCATAAAAATACCAAAAATATTATCTTATCATATCTATTAGATCTCACTCTCGTAAGTGGCCTTATAGGGATTGACAACCCCTATTTGCGTTGGTTGCGAGGATTTATTTGTTTTGTGTATGTACGAGGGACTCGCGCGTAGCCTCCTACTGGATTGATACCTTGGTTCTCAAAAAATGAGGGAAATACTTACGCTACTTTGCTGCATCATCCCTTCCTCTTCGGGGAAAACCAACACAATGCTAAAAGAGGTAGCAAGAAGGACTTCTGGCGTCGTTGCCGGGGAGGTCTACGCAAAAGTCAACATACTGATGTCTACTACACAACCTTCTTCTTGTAATAGTTGTTGGGTCACTACTACGAAAAGGCCTACTAATGGCGCACCGGTTTTGCCTACTAATGGCGCACTACCGGTGCGCCATTAGTATCACGGCACTAGAATTTTTTACTAATGGCGCACCACTGGTGCGCCATTAGTATCTGGTATGCTAATGGCGCACCAGGAAGTGCGCCATTAGTATGTAACACCATGCGCCATTAGTATGCCTCCCGGGGGGCCATATGTAACCATCTGCTTTGTCATACTAATGGCGCACTCTATCTTGATGCGCCATTAGTATCCTTTGGCATACTAATGGCGCACCTTGTGGTGATGCGCCATTAGTATGAATATTTGGTTTTTTTACTTTTCTGATTTTTGCACAGGTTACAAAATATATTATTTGACAGAATATAGACAGTAGCACACAGCAACCGCAGATTCATCGAATACAATAGAAGATTAGTCTCCGAATACAATTCATCATATTAGTCTCCGAATTCAAAAGACTGAACAAAGATAAAACATTACAAGTCTCGAGACCGCGAGTATCGAGTTTGTCTTCACATTACAAGTCGATATCAATCATCTAAACTACCATCACATAGAAGAGAGCTGCGGTCATCACGATGAGCATCATCGTGATCAAACTGGTCTTCATCCGGTTCCTCCAACGCTCCCTCCTCTCTCCCGCTAGATAGCGGGCGTATCTAGATTCGGCCTCCGCCCTAGTGGTGTACCCTTTGTAACTGTTATCGCTAAAACGGTGAACCTGTCTCCGACACTCCTCCCAGTCGTCGTAGACTCCGGGAACCTTACCCTTGTACACGACATACGACGGCATCTCTATGCACAAGCCAAACAACAAACAATACATACATAAGCAATATATATGTATGCAACAAAAGGATCGGAAGAGAAAAGCAAGACATTAATAGCACGATTCATGGTCCTAATAATAAATAGCATCGATTACATCTAAGTTGAACGACTATCCAAACCAAAGAGACATACAATTCATTAAAGTTTAATTACAACATGAGCCAATCAATATTTCAGAACTACACATCACTACTTTCGACTCGACTCATGGACAGGAGCGTGGATGAAGCCGCCGTCTGTCGTGATGGTCATGAAATCGCGGGCGTTGTCAGCCTGCATTTGTAGCATTCCGTCTATCTCAATGTTGGACGGTTGATATCTGAGGAAGAACTGCCCCGAGGTATGAAGGACATCTTGATGGATGATGTCCGCAAACTCCGACTGGATGCGAAAGAATTCTTGTCTGATGTCCGCGTCCTGGATTGCCGACAAGCTCGCGGCCCAATCTTTGAGATTATTTGGTAGCAGAAGGTGATGATGGTCCCTTACGATCGCCCGCATGTGATGGAGGGCGTAGTAGGCATCCTTCTGACCGCCAGGCGGCTGCTTGACGCAGCAGAACGTCGTATTGTGGGCGAACACGTGCTTGCCGTACTTACGAATTGCCCTGATGAAGGTGCCTCTAGATTTTGCGTAGCTAGGGATAACATCATTAAGAACTTTCTTGATATTTGTGTAGTCTATCTTGGAGTTACGGTTCGGGTCGAAATACGTGGCCATGGAATATTTCGGGCTTAAGAGGATGAGTGTGCAATGTGTGTCACTGCACAGAACACGGAATGTTAGAAAAAAAAGAACGATCAAAATCTAAGAAATCATATGTTACGGGGCGGTTAAGGGATGACTTACTCGGGAAAGTAAGGCACAAGGAAGTTATCCTTATCTGGGTTTGCCAGAATGACGTCTTCGAGGTGTGAGCTCGCGACTTGGCGGTCCCCAGCGCTGCTCAAGAGCTTGGCACGCATGTAGAAGGGGTCGACGATCACGATGTCCGGGGTCTTGTCTCTAATGATCCGCATCTCCATACTCAGCGAAAACAGCCGAACGAAGGTGTAGTGAAGCGAATGAAGGTTGAACATAGCAAAGATGTCATCAAACCGCATGACGATCATACCCCCGATGGCGCCATCCACAAAGCCCTTGCCCTCTGGCACCTTGGCCACGAAAACTGGGTATGCCACATCATTCTCTCTGAGACGCCGCTTCTCCAAAGAAAGAACACTGTCGTGCAGACTCCGCATAGCACCGGTTGCAGCATTGAGCATATTTGTCGGTAGCATCGCCCTACCCGCCACATGCACCCTCCTCGAGATATCCTTAGGTGAAGGTGGCCCGTCCTGAGCACGGATCGTACTCGGTGCCGGCTGGCTCGCACCGGCGGCCTTTTTAGTCAGCCGTTTCCGGCCCTTCTTCTTGCTCTGCTGTAATGGTGACCGAGTTCTGCTCACAGACCGCCTTCTTGAGCGTGTTGGGGCTGATAATATTTGGCACCTCCGCTATCTGAGGCACGGTAAAGGCGGCAGCTGGAGGCGTCTCCTGAGAACTGAACGCCAGACGATGCCTGTTGCAATTGGGTTTCTCCGCCGTACCAGCTAGATCACGGTCGTCTTGTTTGGGTTCTTGAGAAGGAGGCCCGCAGAACTCGTCACCGTACCCATGTTTGGCAAAGTACTTATCGACGTTGGTAAATGTACCATCGTCGTTGTCGTCGTCGTCCGGATCCTGTGCCATATGCATGTCCGGATCCTGTGCCATAGGGATGTCCGGCATGTCCGGTAGCGTTGCGGCGTTCTTGCCATGGCTTGGCGCCGGCACGACTGGCGGTCTTGTTTGTGGGGTGGTGTCCCCCGCCCCCAAACGAATCTGGCTCTTCGGCCAAAGCAGGGGCCAGCTTACGCAGGCGCTGGGGGTCATCTCATCTTCTTCGTCGGCCCCAGCGGGTCGAATCGAAGGTAACAACTCGTGGCAGCCTGGCAGCACCCGAACCACTTCAACCCTATACATTGTGGGTGGCATCGGATTACCGTGGAACACGGGGTTGCTCGGTTGAACGATTCTGCCCTTGGCGACATCGACCAACTCGCCGCCCACGAAGTGCAGGAGAGTGCAAGGAACGTTGGCGGCGCCCTGCGAAAACATGTAGGGCGTCAGGGATTCCCAGTCAAAGGCAAGGAGATGAAGTCCTCGGCCGAGAGGCTTAGTTACCGTGATGCCGTCGAGCTCGGCTAATGTCGAGGCACCGCCAACGGCGGGCGTGCAACTGACGGAGGGGCCGCTTGCTGGCGAGGTGCCGGCCGGCGTACACCCAGGTGCATTAAGCTCCAATGCCGGCGTCGGAGACACCAATACCGCTGCCGCTGTAGACACCAATGGCGCCGCCGCCGTAGACACCAATACCGCCGCCGCCGGAGACACCAATGGCGCCGCCTGCGCGTTGTGTGACTTGCTGGCCGTGAAGCTGGGAATCGGGGGCGGCCCCTGTTGGCCACCCGCAATCCACGTCGTTATCCCATGAATCAAGGTAGGCATAATGCCGGTAAGCATCGATCCCAGTTGTTGTTGCACTTGCTCTTGGACCATCTTCGGAATCCGCGCCACTTGCGCCTTGAGTGCTTCAACCTCGCGCGACTGGCTTTCCGAGCTAGTCTTTTTCTCCTTTCGCCCACCAGCGCCATAGTATGACGACCATTTTGTGGACAAGCCTTTGCCGGCCACACGACCAGCTGACGTCGGCTTATTGAGCTTATCCCTGTTTTTCATTACGTTCAATGCCCTATTCAAAGGGGTGTCGAAAGGGGAGCTCTGAGATGACCCCACGCTACTGCTTTCTTTGTCCTGCAGAAAGAACGTGAACCATTTAGAAATATTGGGGATTAATTAGAATGCAACCATATGGAGCTAATTACGCGGGGGTGTATTCCTTACCAGAACAAGCTCAAGCTCCTTGGTCTTCGGATCAGTGGTAAGCTCCTTTGTTACCGAGTCCTCCTTGTACCGGGCCCTGAGAAAGTTCCTGGTCTGCTTGTCACTGTATTTCTCGAAGCGGGGCGATAGGCCTTGCTCGGCACGCTCCGCGTCCTCCTTGTCCCATACAGGCTCCGCCACTCTGTAACCGCCGGGACCGAGTTGGTGGACCCCTATGTTCAACTGCCGCATTTATTTCCCCCACTGACTTGATTCGGAGGTTGCGGGGCTCTCGCACTTGATCTTGAACTCCTTGTAGTCATCTTCGCTCATCAAAGGATATTTCGCCTTGATCTTCTCATAACTATCACCTTTGTCAATCATTGCCTTCACCGTGCTTTTCCAAGTAGACAGGGCCATGCTCATCGTCGTGAGGGCGGCACCATTCACTTTATTACCCGAGAGGCGTGTGTTTGTGAACTCAGCGGGGAACTTGTATCGTTCGTGCAGCTTCGTGAAGAGGAGGCTGCGCAAATTCCCTCGGTCCTTATGCCTTAGGTTCTCGATGTTGATCGAGGCGGTGCTCCGGAGAATGCACCCGAGCTGAATCGAGTACTCCTTGACTACGTGTTTGGGCGCCGTCGGATGCCCGTCGGAGTTCACTTCAGTAAATTCCTCCCTGACGGTGCCGAGCACGTTCGGGAGCCGGTCCTTCCGTTGCCTCTTCGGTTGGCTGCCATCTGTGCGTGCGCCGCCATCATCAGTGGTGGCATCCGCGGCGCCATCATCAGTGGTGTCATCCCCGACGCCACTAGGGGTTGTGTAGTCAGGATCGGTGTCTTCCGCGGCGTCCTCATAGCAGTGAGGTTCTTCCTCCAACTGCTGGGACAGCTCCCAGAATTGCTTGCCGCCTGAACCGCCGGCCTCATCGTTGTGGGCCATGTTTCGCTCTAAATAGGAAAAAAGTTTGGTCAAAAAGTTGGTTATTGTCAAGGAACAAGATCATGGTCTCATCATTTAGGGTTTGTCGACACCGAGGCACCCTAAAGGCCAAGGTTTCATCATTTAGGGTTTGTCGACGCCGAGGCACCCTAAATGCTAAGTTTTCATCATTTAGGGTTTATCGATGCCGAGGCACCCTAGGTTGGGCCTAATCACTTGGCACTAATCAGTTGGCTCTATTGCCACCTATGTTGGGTTTATCATCTAGGGTTTATCGATGCTGAGGAGAATTTCTAAGTTGTGCCTAATCACTTGGCTCTATTGCCACCTATGGTTTAATGCAGTAAGAATAAAGGGGCAGTTGATCCTACTTAATTAAGTACTAAGATACCCCGTCCCATGCATTAGTAGCAAGTACCTCATATGTCCGATTTTTAGCAAAGTCATGCTAAAATTCACGGAAAATTTCAGCATGACCTTTGCTGAAAATAGGACATATGGAGTACCCGAATTTGCCGGAACGGAAGTTAATCGACATTCCGGCAAACTCAAGGGCCTCTCGGGGTACCTGCAAAATCATCACGACACGAAGGGCCTCTCAAGGGCCTCAAGCAGCAGCGGCGTCTCCCAGGACCCCATTTTTTTGCTAAATTTCTTTGAGCAACAATCAGAGCAGAAAATTCAGCATATTTCTATACAATTTTTTTGGTATATATCAGGTTTTGGCTGCATTTGCAAATGCATTCCATGTACTGCAACCCTCGAGAATTCCTAGCATGAGGTTTGTCCATCACTTTTGGCTCACTTATTAATCTACTCATCCTATGTCAATATCCACATGCTATGTCATCTGATGTTCCTGAATCATTGTAGTTTAGGCACCATACAAGATTGTTAGTTCAATGTGCTTTATATCCTAGTTATACTACTGCAGGAAAGGAGGATCATCATACACATATATATGTATAGCAATTGACAGGAGCTTCATCATTTTTAGTAACAACAATACATATATAGCAATTGGAAGCAAACAGATGTACACATAAGATAGAAATGTAGTGCTGAAAGTTTAATGCTTACAAAAGACTTGCTGAAATAGTGAAAAATATGGAGTCACCAAGCTGGCTAAGAAACTCCCAAAGTCCACTAGCAAATCCAAGATCTAATCCTATTACACACATCATAACAATTTAAGATAGTTAGGATAAGGATAGTAGGAAATGAAAAATAAAGAGCTCAAAAAACAATCACAACAGAAAAATAATAAAAACCTAGTCCTAGAAGAAAATAAATCCTAAAAGAAAAGAAATCCTAAAATCTGGAGCAAGTCCTAGCAGTAGTAATCCAACTAGATGGCCACCACTACTACTCCTATCTCTGTTTAGCATCATCCACACGATAGTCCTAACTCTGTGGATTTCAAAAATAAAATAGAAGTCATGTATATAGTTCAAATTTTGAAACATAAGGCAAGATAGTCCCAATCTTTGAGACTTCTCTTATGGTATATATATACTGATTAATTACTGAAATTGAGCATGTTGTATCACCCGCAGACTATTACGCGGTCGCGATGACGGAGCTGGGAGTGCATGGCAAGCAAAGAGGAGAAGGTGATGTGAGATAAATAATAATCATGAGAAAATTGCAGGGCATATGAGTTGGCCATTGGAATTTTGTTTGACACAGCTGAACAGCAAAGAAGGTGCTGTAGAAGCAGCTGCTACTGCTAGCTCCACTACATACATACTAGCCACTCTAAAACTACATCAAAATCAATGGGAGATATATTCATAAGCAAGTTAAGCCCTGGAAGGGCGCAAATGTACAGACAAGAACAAGGCATAACACATCAAAATCTTCATAAACAAGTCATATATCATAGGAGATCTATTAAGCCCTGGAACGGCGGAGACAGGGGCATGGAGAAACGCACCTTAGTGGAGAAGAACCGGGAGGGCCAAGGGGAGCGGGACGCAGAGATCTTAGGAGCAGATACCTCCACAGACGGTGAGGCCGCGGTGGCCGGAGGTGGAAGAAGGCGCAGACGCCGTAGACGGTGGAGGCGTCGGTGTCGTAGAGGCGCCGGAGACCTTGCCCTGCGAGACAGAGAAGGGGCCGTCAGCTGCGCAGGCGGGGGGCAAGGGGAGGAGGAGGAGGGGCAAGGGGAGGAGGAGGGTCGGGGGGCATATGGTGCTGCGTCGCTGCTCGGCGCCGATGGCGAGGAGGAGTCCGGCGAGGGTCGGGGCGGTGGGGGTGGGGGCACGGGGGCGCGGAGGCGGCAGGGGTGTGGAGTCCGGCGAGGGTCGGGGCGGTGGGGGTGGGGGCGCGGGGGCGGCGGGGGTGGAGTCCGGTGAGGGTCGGGGCGGCGGCATCGTGGGTCGGGGCAGCGCGCAGGTGGATCTGGTGGCGAGGGAGAGAGGGTCGAAGGGGATCTGGCGAGGGAGAGGGAGGATAGCTAGGGGGAAGCTTACTAATGGCGCACCAAACCTCGGTGCGCCATTAGAAATCTTTTTTTTAGATAGCAATGGCGCACCCCGCAGCGGTGTGCCACTAGAATGTTTTTTTATTACAGTTCGAGCACAGGTTATATTGCACCTAACCCAATCCACATCAGAACCCGCCCACTAGCCTGACTGGTCAGCATGCAACACACACACCAGGAGGTCCTGGGTTTGATTCCTAGGCTCCGCAATATTTTTTTGCATTTTAAATGTTGTTTGATATTTATTTGTGTTTAAATATGTTCAAACTTGTTTAAATCATAACAGTAATTTTTTTTTATAAAAACAGTAATAATTTTTTTTAAAATATGTTCAAATTTGTTACTTGAAAATATCATCGGCGGCGGCGGTGGAGCGGGGGAGGGTGCGGGGGGTGCCTGTTGGCGGCGGTGGAGCGGGGGAGGGTGCGGGGGGCCGGGTGCTCGTCGGCGGTGGTGGAGGGGGATCGAGATCGAGTGTCCTCATGAATTCAAAAAGTGCCCGTGAAATTTAAAAATATTCATGATATCAAAAAGTGCCCATGAAATACAACCGAGAAATGAAGACTACGATTTAAATACAATCGATCTTAGCTAGCTATCTGTTCACAATCTTCTTGCCCTTCTTTTTCGCAAATGGAGTTCTTCTGTGGAACGGACGTCCTTTAGGTAGGGTGGTCCTGCTTCTTCTTGTGGTGTGTGCTGCTACTTCATCGTCGTCGTCATGTTCGATCTTCGGGTCGCCGTACTTGTCGAAGTCTTGCTCATTGGCTACTCCATCCATTCCGATGATCTTCCTTTTGCCTCTCCTCGCGACAACACGACTGGGCTTTGACGGGTCGGTAATGAAGAAGCATTGGTCCACTTGGGAAGCCAGTACCCATGGCTCATTTTTCGCGGTGACGTTTGCGCCCGCGGTCTTGGATTTGGCTTCGGGTATAACCATGGTGGTGAAATACCGGTCTTCTTTTAGGACGCTCTTGGCCCATCTGACACGGAACATCGGGACCTTCTCTCCAGCGTAGCTCAGCTCCCAGATCTCCTCGATCCTTCCATAGTATATGTCCTTGTCGTTACCGGTGTAGGATTCCATCGTTACCCCGGAGTTCTGATAACCATCGCTCTTCATGTCCTTGTTCTCGGTATAGAATGTGTAGCCGTTGATATAGTACCCTCATAGGTCATCAGGTTGTGCTCGACGCCCTGTGACAAGGCGAATATGAGTTGTTCTTCCGCGGAAGAATCCTCATGTAAAGGGTACGACAGAAGCTTCTGCTTGAACCAATGCGTGAAACATGAGTTGTGCTCTTTGATTATATCTCCGTCCGTCCTCTGTTGGCCTCGGTCATTGTACATCTTCTCAATAAAGGTTTTGTGCTCTACCACCCAAGGATCGACCACGTCTATGTGTTGTAGCGCAACTAGGTTTGCTCTTTCAAAGTCGGCGAGTCGACCCTCGAAGTCGACATGCATTTCGCGGCGACCCTCACGGTGACCCCATCCAGGGAGCCTGCCGAGGTGCCTGTTGACGGGCAGACCAACGGGGTTCTCGATGCCTAGATAATTCATGCAGTAGGAGATGCACTCTTCGGTCAGAAAGCCCCTGGCTATACTTCCCTCTGGACGTGACATGTTGCGAACGTATCCTTTGATGACACCATTCATCCTTTCGAACGGCATCATGTTGTGCAGGAACGTCGGCCCGAGTTGGATGATATCCTCCACGATATGGACCAGCAGATGCACCATAACGTCGAAGAATGCGGGCGGGAAGTACATCTCAAGCTCGCATAGTATCACCACGATCTCTTCCTGTAGCCTTCTGAGTTGCCTCACGCCAATCGACTTCCGAGAGATGACGTCGAAAAAGTTGCATAGGCCAAATAGCGTTTCACGGACGTGCGCGTCCATGATACTTCATCCCGCTGAACTTCTGCTTCGCTGGGTCTAGGTATCTGCTTATCTTCCCTGCGTAACCGTAAGGAAGTTTTACTCCTACGAGGCAGGTGAAAAACTGCTCGATCTCCTCCTGACTTAGAGTGAAGCACGCGGGAGGGTAGTCACTTTCGGTCTTCTTGGCCTTTTTGCCTTTGCGACGAGTTTCTGTGTCCTGCTTCGCCTCATCAGCATCATCATCATCATCATCATCATCATCATCATCATCATCATCATCATCATCATTATTAGCGTGAAGCTCCTGCCTGATGCCCATTGATTTCAAGTCTGCCCTTGCTTTTGGCCCATCTTTGGTCCTCTCTGGCATGTTGAGCAGGGTACCAAGCAGACTCTCGCACACGTTCTTCGTGATATGCATGGCATCAAGGCTGTGAGGCACACGGTGGATCTTCCAGTACGGCAAGTCCCAGAAAACAGACCTCGTTTTCCATACCTTCAGCAGCGGCTCTGGCGCCTTTCACTTCTTTCCCGGCTCTGGCGCCTTTTGCTTCTTTCCCGGCAGTGGGCAATCTTTCCAATTTTTCAACAGCTCGTCTATTTCCTCGCCGCTCCTCGTACGTGGGCGTTTTCGGGATTCGGTTTCACCATCGAACAAATCCTTGCGTTTCCTCCACGGGTCATCGTCGCGAATCCACCTTCGATGTCCCATGAACACGGTTTTCGAAGACCCGGGATCTCTATCTAGCTGGCGATACGTTGTGTCATCCATGGACCTTACGCATCCATAAAATCCATGGACTACCTGCCCCGCGAGATATCCGTAACCGAGATAGTCGTGCACCATCGTGAGCAGTGCGGCTCTCATAGGGAAATATTCTTTCTCTGCGGCGTCCCACGTATTGGCTGGCGTTTTTCACAGCGTGTCTAGCTCCTCTTTCAGCAGCCCCAGATACAGATTGATGTCGTTCCCTGGTTGTTTTGGCCCTTCAATTAGCATACTCATGTGAATGTACTTCCTCTTCATGCACAACCAGGGGGGAATGTTGTACATCCACACAAACACAGGCCAGGTGCTATGTGTGCTTCTCTGGCTGCCAAACGGATTGACTCCATCGGTGCTCGCGCCCATCACGATGTTCCTTGGATCCTTCCCAAATTCTGGGTATTCGAAGTTCAACGCTTGCCACTGGCTCGCATCCTTAGGGTGACTCAGCATCTTGTCTTTTTTATTTATCTCCGGATCATTTCCGTCATCTTCCCGCTTCTTCTCCTCCCTATCCGCGTGCCAACGCAGGAGCTTTGCTACCTTAGGGTCCGTGAAATACCGTTGCAGACAAGGAGTGATCGGAAAGTACCACACCGATTTTCGAGGAGCTTTCTTCCTCTTCTTGTATCGAGTGACGCCGCACACCAGACATGTGGTAGACTCCGTGTGCTCGTCCCGATAAATGATGCAATTGTTCATGCACACATGGTATTTCACGTGCGGTAAATCCAGAGGACACACAATTTTCTTCGCTTCCTCGAAACTGGTCGGGCACTTGTTCCCCTTGGGAAGACGTTCGTGCCAGAATGACATGTTCTCGTCGAAGCATGCGTCGGTCATTTTGTGTCTTACCTTCATCTCCAGAGCCATGAGCGTTATTTTCAGGCGGGTATCCTCGGGCCTGCATCCTTCATACAATGGAGTAACCGCGTCTATCTCCAGTTGATCCAGCTTGGATTTCTCTCGGGCGGCAGCTCTTGCGTTATCCGTCTGCTTGAGAAGCAGCTCTTGAATATGAGGGTCCTGCACCCAGCCTCCATCGTCGTCTGCTCCGACATCTTCATCTTCATGATCATGCCCTTCGTCTTGATCTTCCTCATCATCATGTACGACATCTTCTACATGATAACTATGTACAGCATCACCGTCGTGATCATGTCCTGGAGATTCTTCATCTTCTCGCCCGCCCTCACCGCGGTGGTACTTGTCTTGTTGCCCTTCCTCATTTCTTGCCCGGCCCCCATGGACGACTTCATAGTCATCTTCATCACCTTGCCACCGATAGCCATCCATGAAACCACGCAAGAGCAAGTGGTCCCGCACCTGCCCGGAATCCGGGTCCGCAATAAGGCTCTTCAGCTTGCATCTTCGACATGGACATCTTATCTCCGTCTCGTTCTTTTGAAGCATCTCGGCCTTCGCGGAGCTCAAAAACCTATTCACGATGCCTTCGGTCATCATACGGACCATGGTCGCCTGCGGGGTAGAGCAAAACGATATTTTAGAACCAAGAAAAAAATTTGGCATGACCTTCCCTAAAAATAGGACCAAAAAGAATGCATAGTGCCAAAATTCTCGCCGAAATGGAAATGAATCAACATTCTGGCAAAATATTGGCAACTATCGCATTTCAAATACCGGTACCTGCAAACACAAACATATATGCAACACCACAAACACATGCAACACCAATAACATACATAGATCTAGCTAGGCCACAAAAAGTGCATGTGCACGTTGTTGGAGCGAGCTAGGGAGAAAAAAAGTAGATCTACATCATGAAGATAGCTTTCCCCTTACTTACCTATCAAAAAAGGTAATTTCACCACTTAATTTTGATTAATCTATGGTGGAAATGAGGTGAGGAGGAGGAGGCAGCCGAAAGCTTGGAGAAGGAGGTGGAGGGAATGAAGTGGGGAAAGTGAGTGGGTAGGTGTGGCTGTCCAAAATATCTTGTTGGGGTCCCAGGTTACTAATGGCGCACCACCTGCAAATGCGCCATTAGTAACCCTGGTTACTAATGGCGCACCACCTGCAAATGCGCCATTAGTAACCCTGGTTACTAATGGCGCACCTGTAGGTGGTGCGCCATTAGTAATTTTGCAGAAAAGTAAATATATATATATATATATATACTAATGGCGCACTTTTACAGGGTGCACCATTAGTAGTTTAAACTAGTAATGGCGCACTGTGAGGCGGTGCGCCATTAGTAGTTTTGCAAAAAAAAAGAATTAAAAAAATTCAGTACTGGCGCACTCCCTGTCTAGTGCGCCATTACTAGTTAAAACTAGTAATGGCGCACTTCGATAGGATGTGCCATTAGTATGTATGTAAAAATGAAAAAATAATTATCACTAGTGGTGCACCTATTTTCTGGTGCGTCATTAGTGTCTTCCACACTAATGGCGCATCACCAACTGGTGCGCCATTAGTATATAGTAGTGGCGCACTACTTCCCTGGTGTGCCATTAGTGTCAATCCTATCTATAGCCCTTTTTCTAGTAGTGGGTCTCCAAGTGCAGAGGTTTGTATGACAGTAGCAAATTTCCCTCAAGTGGATGACCTAAGGTTTATCAATCCGTAGGAGGCGTAGGATGAAGATGGTCTCTCTCAAGCAACCCTGCAACCAAATAACAAAGGGTCTCTTGTGTCCCCAACACACCCAATACAATGGTAAATTGTATAGGTGCACTAGTTCGGCGAAGAGATGGTGATACAAGTGGTATGTGGATAGTAGATAAAGGTATTTGTAATGTGAAATTATAAAAACAGCAAGGTAACAAGTGATAAAAGTGAGCGTAAACGGTATTGCAATGCTAGGAAACAAGGCCTAGGGTTCATACTTTCACTAGTGTAAGTCCTCTCAACAATAATAACATAATTGGATCACATAACTATCCCTCAACATGCAACAAAGAGTCACTCCAAAGTCACTAATAGCGGAGAACGAACGAAGAGATTATGGTAGGGTACGAAACCACCTCAAAGTTATTCTTTCCAATCAATCCGTTGGGCTATTCCTATAAGTGTCACAAACAGCCCTAGAGTTCGTACTAGAATAACACCTTAAGACACAAATCAACCAAAACCCTAATGTTACCTAGATACTCCAATGTCACCTCAAGTATCCGTGGGTATGATTATATGATATGCATCACACAATCTCAGATTCATCTATTCAACCAACACAAAGGACCTCAAAGAGTGCCCCAAAGTTTCTACCGGAGAATCACGACGAAAACGTGTGCCAACCCCTATGCCTAGGTTCATGGGCGGAACCCGCAAGTTGATCACCAAAACATACATCAAGTGAATCACGTGATATCCCATTGTCACCACAGATATCCACGGCAAGACATACATCAAGTGTTCTCAAATCTTTAAAGACTCAATCCAATAAGATAACTTCAAAGGGGAAACTCAATTCATTACAAGAGAGTAGAGGGGGGAGAAAACATCATAGGATCCAACTATAATAGCAAAGATCGCGATACATCAAGATCGTATCACCTCAAGAACATGAGAGAGAGAGAGAGAGAGAGATCAAACACATAGCTACTGGTACATACCCTCAGCCCCAAGGGAGAACTACTCCCTCCTCGTCATGGAGAGCACCGGGATGATGAAGATGGCCACCGGAGAAGGATTGCCCCCTCCGACAGGGTGCCGGAACGGGTCTAGATTGGTTTTCGGTGGCTACGGAGGCTTCTGGCGGCGGAACTCCCGATCTATTGTGCTCATGGATGTTTTTAGGGTATATGGAGATATATAGGCGGAATAAGTACGCCAGGGGGGCACGAGGGGCCCACGAGGGTAGAGGGCGCGCCCAGGGGGGTGGGCACGCGCCCTGCCTTGTGACCTCCTCGCAGATCCCCCGACATGCACTCCAAGTCTTCTGGGCTTCTTTCCTTCCAAAAATGAGTTCCGTGAAGTTTCAGGTCAATTGGACTCCGTTTGATTTTCCTTTTTTTCGAAACCCTAAAACAGGGTAAAAACAGAAACTGGCACTGGGCTCTAGGTTTATAGATTTGTCCCAAAAATGATATAAAAGTGTATAATAAAGCCCATAAACATTCAAAACAGTAGATAATATAGCATGGAGAAATCAAACATTATAGATACGTTGGAGACGTATCAGCATCCCCAAGCTTAATTCCTGCTCGTCCTCGAGTAGGTAAATGATAAAAACACAATTTTTGATGCAGAGTGCTACTTGGCATAATTTCAATGTGATTCTTCTTAATTGTGGTATGAATATTCAGATCCATAAGATTCAAGACAAAAATTCATATTGACATAGAAAATGATAATACTTCAAGCATACTAACTAAGCAATTATGTCTTCTCAAAATAACATGGCCAAAGAAAGTTCATCCCTACAAATCATACAGTTTAGTCATGTTTCATTTTCGTCACACAAGAATGCTCTCATCATGCACAACCCTGATGACAAGCCAAGCAATTGTTTCATACTTTAGTAATCTCAAACCTATAAACTTTCACGCAATACATGAGCACGAGCCATGGACATAGCACTATGGGTGGAATAGAATATAATGAGGGGGGTTATGTGGAGAAGACAAACAAGGAGAAAGTCTCACATCAACGAGGCTAATAAATGGGCTATGGAGATGCCCATCGATTGATGTTAATGCAAGGAGTAGGGATTGCCATGCAACAGATGCACTAGAGCTATAAATGTATGAAAGTTCAACAAAAGAAACTAGTGGGTGTGCATCCAACTTGCTTGCTCACGAAGACCTAGGGCACTTGAGGAGGCCCATTGTTGGAATATACAAGCCAAGTTCTATAATGAAAAATTCCCACTAGTATATGAAAGCGATAACATGAGAGACTCTCTACTATGAAGATCATGGTGCTACTTTGAAGCACAAGTGTGGTAAAGGATAGTAGCATTGTCCCTTCTCTCTTTTTCTCTCATTTTTTTAATTTTTTTGGCCTTCTCTTTTTTTATGGCCTTTCTCTTTTTTTGGGCCTTCTCTTTTTTATGGCCTTTCTCTTTTTTTTATTCCTCACTTGGGACAATGCTCTAGATAATGATGATCATCACACTTCTATTTATTTACAACTCAATGATTACAACTCGATGCTAGAACAAAAGATGACTCTACATGAATGCCTCCGGCGGTGTACCGGGATTGCGATGAATAAAGTGTGACATGTATGAAAAATTATGAACGGTGGCTTTGCCACAAATACGATGTCAACTACATGATCATGCAAAGCAATATGACAATGATGAATATGTCATGATAAACTGAATGGTGGAAAGTTGCATGGCAATATATCTCGGAATGGCTATGGAAATGCCATAATAGGTAGGTATGGTGGATGTTTTGAGGAAGATATAAGGAGGTTTATGTGTGAAAGAGCGTATCATATCACGGGGTTTGGATGCACCGGTGAAGTTTGCGCCAACTCTCAATGTGAGAAAGGGCAATGCACGGTACCGAAGAGGCTACCAAGGATGGAAGGGTGAGAGTGCGTATAATCCATGGACTCAACATTAGTCATAAAGAACTCACATACTTATTGCAAAAATCTACAAGTCATCAAAAGCCTCGGCACTACGCGCATGCTCCTAGGGGGATAGATTGGTAGGAAAAGACCATCGCTCGTCCCCGACCGCCACTCATAAGGAAGACAATCAAATAACACCTCATGTTTCAAATTTGTTACACAACGTTTACCATACGTGCATGCTACGGGACTTGCAAACTTCAACACAAGCACTTCTCAAATTCACAACTACTCAACTAGCATGACTTTGATATTATTACCTCCATATCTCAAAACAATCATCAAGCATCAAACTTCTCTTAGTATTCAATACTCTATATGAAAGTTTTTACTAATCTTGTATACCTAGCATATTAGGATTTAAGAAAATTACCATGCTATTTAAGACTCTCAAAATAATCTAAGTGAATCATGAGAGTTCATCTATTTCTTATAAAATAAAACCACCATCGTGCTCTAAAAAGATATAAGTGAAGCACTAGAGCAAATAACAAACTACTCCGAAAGATATAAGTGAAGATCAATGAGTAGTCGAATAATTATGCAACTATGTGAAGACTCTCTAACATTTAATAATTTTAGATCTTGGTATTTTATTCAAACAGCAAGCAAAGCAAAAGAAAATGACATCTAATAATAGCAAACATCATGTGAAGAAGCAAAAACTTAGGATCAGCCGATACTAACCGATAGTTGTTGAAGAAGAAAGGTGGGATGCCAACCGGGGCATCCCCAAGCTTAGACGCTTGAGACTTCTTGAAATATTATCTTGGTGTGCCTTGGGCATCCCCAAGCTTGAGCTTTTGTGTCTCCTTAATTCCTCTCATATCACGGTCTCCCTAAATCTCAAAACCTTCATCCACACAAAACTCAACAAGGACTCGTGAGATAAGTTAGTATAAACCATTGCCAAAACCTTATCATACTCTACTGTAGAAAATCCCTAAAATTATTATTCAACATTGCATAATAAATGCCTCTGCATATTTAATAGTCCTATCCTCAAATAGAATCATTAAAGAAGCAAACATATGCAAACAATGTAAACATAACAGCAATCTGCCAAAACAGGATAGTCTGTAAAGAATGCTGCAACATCCATACTTCCCTAGCTCCACAAATTATGAAAGAAAATTCCTACTGTAGTAAATTTATCAGATCTTAATATGCAAAAGGTTTCAACATTTTATCACATTCTGACTTTTCTAGGGAATTATTGCAACAGCGGTAAACTTTCTGTTTTCAAACAGCAACATGTGGACTTCTAAAATAGGCATAATAAAGGCTATCAATGCCACTTTTATTGAAATAAAAGATGCAAAATATTGTTCTAAATAACATCAAGCAAATCGTAACAAAATAAATTGATGCTCCAAGAAAAACACATATCATGTGGTGAATAAAAATATAGCTCCAAGTAAAGTTACCGATGAATGAAGATGAAAGAGGGTATGCCTTCCGGGGCATCCCCAAGCTTAGGCTCTTGGCTATCATTGAATATTACCTTGGGGTGCCTTGGGCATCCCCAAGCTTAGGCTCTTGCCACTCCTTATTCCATAGTCCATCGAATCCTTACCCAAAACTTGAAAACTTCACAACACAAAACTTAACAGAAAACTCGTAAGCTCCGTTAGCGAAAGAAAACAAAACACCACTTCAAGGTACTGTAATTAACTCATTCTTTATTTATATTGGTGTTATATCTACTGTATTCCAACTTATATATGGTTCATACCCTCTGATACTACTCATAGATTCATCAAAATAAGCAAACAACACATCAAAAACAGAACAGTCTATAGTAATCTGGATCAAACGTATACTTCTGGAACTCATAAAATTCTCAATTGCTGGACCTGAGGAATTTATCTATGAATCATCTGCAAAAATAATTAACTCAATATCACTCTCCAAATAAAAATGGCAGCAATTCTCGTGAGCACTAAAGTTTCTGTTTTTTACAGCATGATCAACAAGACTCTCCCCAAGTCTTCCCAACGGTTCTACTTGGCACAAACACTAATTAAAACATAAAAGCTCAATCATAACAGAGGCTAGATACATTATTTATTACTAAATAGGAGCAAAAAGTAAGGAACAAAAATAAAGTTGGGTTGCCTCCCAACAAGCGCTATCGTTTAATGCCCCTGGCTAGGCATGATGATTTCAATGATGCTCACATAAAAGATAAGAATTGAAACATAAAGAGAGCATCATGAAGAATATTGCTAATACATTTAAGTATAACCCACTTCCTATGCATAGGGATTTTGTGAGCAAACAACTTATGGGGACAAGAATCAACTTGCATAGGAAGGTAAGACAAGCATAACTTCAAAATTTTAAGCACATAGGGTGGAAACTTGATATTATTGCAATTCCTACAAACATATATTCCCCCCTCATAATAATTTTCAGTAGCATCATGAATGAATTCAACAATATAACCAGCGCCTAAAGCATTCTTTTCATGATCTATAAGCATAGAAATTTTATTACTCTCCACAGAAGCAAAATTCTTCTCATTAATAGTAGTGGAGTAACTCAACAAAGTAACTATCATGGGATTGAAAATTGAAATCAAGATGACAAGTTTCATTGTTATTATTATTATTTAAAGCATACGTGTCATCACAATAATCATCATAGATAGGAGGCATGCCTTCATCATAATAAATTTTCTCATCAAAACTTGGGGGACACAAAATATTATCTTCATAAAACATAGCTTCCCCAAGTTTGTGGCTTTGCATATCATTAGCATCATGGATATTCAAGGAATTCATACTAACAACATTGCAATCATGCTCTTCATTCACATATTTTATGCCAAGCATTCTATGTAATTCTTCTTCTAGCATTTGAGCACAATTTTCCTTTCCATCATATTCACGAAAGGTATTAAAAAGGCGAAGCGTATGAGACAAACTCAATTCCATATTTTTATAGTTTTCTTTTATAAACTAAACTAGTGATAAAACAAGAAACTAAAAGACTCGATTGCAAGATCTAAAGATACACCTTCAAGCACTCACATCCCCGGCAACGGCGCCAGAAAAGAGCTTGATGTCTACTACACAACCTTCTTCTTGTAGACGTTGTTGGGCCTCCAAGTGCAGAGGTTTGTAGGACAGTAGCAAATTTACCTCAAGTGGATGACCTAAGGTTTATCAATCCGTAGGAGGCATAGGATGAAGATGGTCTCTCTCAAGCAACCCTGCAACCAAATAACCAAGAGTCTCTTGTGTCCCCAACACACCCAATACAATGGTAAATTGTATAGGTGCACTAGTTCGGCGAAGAGATGGTGATACAAGTGGTATATGGATAGTAGATAAAGGTATTTGTAATCTGAAATTATAAAAACAGCAAGGTAACAAGTGATAAAAGTGAGCGTAAACGGTATTGCAATGCTAGGAAACAAGGCCTAGGGTTCATACTTTCACTAGTGTAAGTCCTCTCAACAATAATAACATAATTGGATCACATAACTATCCCTCAACATGCAACAAAGAGTCACTCCAAAGTCACTAATAGCGGAGAACGAACGAAAAGATTATGGTAGGGTACGAAACCACCTCAAAGTTATTCTTTCCAATCAATCCGTTGGGCTATTCCTATAAGTGTCACAAACAGCCCTAGAGTTCGTACTAGAATAACACCTTAAGACACAAATCAACCAAAACCCTAATGTCACCTAGATACTCCAGTGTCACCTCAAGTATCCGTGGGTATGATTATACAATATGCGTCACACAATCTCAGATTCATCTATTCAACCAACACAAAGGACCTCAAAGAGTGCCCCAAAGTTTCTACCGGAGAATCACGACGAAAACGTGTGCCAACCCCTATGCATAGGTTCATGGGTGGAACCCGCAAGTTGATCACCAAAACATACATCAAGTGAATCACGTGATATCCCATTGTCACCACAGATATTCACGACAATACATACATCAAGTGTTCTCAAATCTTTAAAGACTCAATCCGATAAGATAACTTCAAAGGGGAAACTCAATTCATTACAAGAGAGTAGAGGGGGGGAGAAAACATCATAGGATCCAGCTATAATAGCAAAGCTCGCGATACATCAAGATCGTATCACCTCAAGAACACGAGAGAGAGAGAGAGAGAGAGAGAGATCAAACACATAGCTACTGGTACATACCCTCAGCCCCAAGGGAGAACTACTCCCTCCTCGTCATGGAGAGCACCGAGATGATGAAGATGGCCACCGGAGAAGGATTGCCCCCTCCGACAGGGTGCCGGAACGGGTCTAGATTGGTTTTCGGTGGCTACGGAGGCTTCTGGCGGCGGAACTCCCGATCTATTGTGCTCACGGATGTTTTTAGGGTATATGGAGATATATAGGCGGAAGAAGTACGTCAGGGGGGCACGAGGGGCTCACGAGGGTGGAGGGCGCGCCCCCTGCCTCGTGACCTCCTCGCAGATCCCCCGACGTGCACTCCAAGTCTTCTGGGCTTCTTTCCTTCCAAAAATGAGTTCCGTGAAGTTTCAGGTCAATTGAACTCCATTTGATTTTCCTTTTCTTCGAAACCCTAAAACAGGGTAAAAAACAGAAACTGGCACTGGGCTCTGGGTTAATAGGTTAGTCCCAAAAATGATATAAAAGTGTATAATAAAGCCCATAAACATTCAAAACAGTAGATAATATAGCATGGAGCAATCAAAAATTATAGATACGTTGGAGACGTATCACATACCAAGTACCCAACACATACCCTTATCTCCCGCATTACATTATTTGCCATTTGCCTCTCGTTTTCCTCTCCCACACTTCACCCTTGCCGTTTTATTTGCCCTCTATCTTCTATCCTCCCTCTATTTGCCTCTTTTTGCCCGCTTGCTTTTTGTTTGCTTGTGTGTTAGTTGCTTGCTTGTCACGATGGCTCAAGATAATACTAAATTGTGTGACCAACAACAATGATTTTATTAGCACTCCGATTGCTCCTCTTACCAATGCTGGATCTTGTGAAATTAATGCTGCTTTGCTGAATCTTGTTATGAAAGATCCGTTCTCCGGCCTTCCTAGTGAAGATGCCGCTACCCATCTAAATAGCTTCGTTGATTTGTGTGACATGCAAAATAAGACAGATGTGGATAATGATATTGTTAAAGTGAAGCTATTCCCTTTTTCGCTTAGAGATCGTGCTAAAGCTTGGTTTTCATCTTTGCCTAAAAATAGTATTGATTCATGGAACAAGTGCAAAGATGCTTTTATCTCTAAGTATTTTCCTCCCGCTAAGATCATCTCTCTTAGAAACGATATTATGAATTTTAAGCAACTTGATCATGAACATGCTGCACAAGCTTGGGAGAGAATGAAATTAATGATACTTAATTGCCCTACTCATGGTTTAAATTTATGGATGATTATACAAAAATTTTATGCCGGATTGAATTTTGCTTCTAGAAATCTTTTAGATTCGGCCGTGGGAGGCACTTTTATGGAAATCACTTTAGGAGAAGCTACTAAACTCCTAGATAATATTATGGTTAATTATTCTCAATGGCACACTGAAAGATCTACTAGTAAAAAGGAGCATGCGATAGAGGAAATTAATGTTTTGAGCGGAAAGATGGATGAACTTATGAAATTATTTGCCAATAAGAGTGTTTCTTCTGATCCTAATGATATGCCCTTGTCTACTTTGATTGAGAATAATAATGAATCTATGGATGTGAATTTTGTTGGTAGGAACAATTTTGGTAATAACGCGTATAGGGGAAATTTCAATCCTAGGCCTTATCCTAGTAATCCCTCTAATAATTATGGTAATTCCTACAACAATTCTTATGGAAATTATAATAATATGCCCTCTGATTTTGATTCTAATATTAAATAATGTATTACTTTGCAAAAGAATTTTAATGCTATGATTGAAGAAAAATTGCTTAAGATTGATGATTTGGCTAGGAACGTTGATAGAATTGCTCTTGATGTTGATTCTTTGAGACTTAGATCTATTCCACCCAAGCATGATATCAATGAGTCTCTCAAAGCCATGAGAATTTCCATTGATGAGTGCAAAGAAAGAACCGCTAGGATGCGTGCTAAGAAAGATGCCTTTATAAAAGCGTGTTCTTCTAGTTCCTATGAAAATAATGATGAAGATCTAAAAGTTATTGATGTGTCCCCTATTAAATCTTTGTTTTGCAATATGAATCTTGATAATGATGGGACTGAATATGATCCACCTTTACCTAGAAGGCGTTCCAAGAATTCTGAATCTTTTGATCTTGATGCTAAATTTGATAAAAGTGGGATTGAAGAAATTAAAACCCTAGATGTTGCTAAACCCACTATTATGGATTTCAAGGAATTTAACTATGAAAATTGCTCTTTGATTGATTGTATTTCCTTGTTGCAATCCGTGCTAAATTCTCCTCACGCTTATAGTCAAAATAAAGCGTTCACTAAACATATTATTAATGCCTTGATGCAATCTTATGAAAAAAAACTTGATTTGGAAGTTTCTATCCCTAGAAAACTTTATGATGAGTGGGAAACAACTATTAAAATTAAAATTAAAGATCATGAATGCTATGCTTTATGTGATTTGGGTGCTAGTGTTTCCACGATTCCAAAGACTTTGTGTGATTTGTTAGGTTTCCGTGATTTTGATGATTGCTCTCTAAACTTGCACCTTGCGGATTCCACTATTAAGAAACATATGGGAATAATTAATGATGTTATTATTGTTGCAAATAGGAATTATGTGCCCGTAGATTTTATTGTTCTTGACATAGATTGCAATCCTTCATGTCCTATTATTCTTGGTAGACCTTTCCTTAGAACGATTGGTGCAATTATTGATATGAAGAAATGAAATATTAGATTCCAATTTCCATTAAGGAAAGGCATGGAACACTTTCCTAGAAAGAAAATTAAATTACCTTATGAATCTATTATGAGAGCCACTTATGGATTGCCTACCAAAGATGGCAATACCTAGATCTATTCTTGCTTGTTATGCCTAGCTAGGGGCATTAAACGATAGCGCTTGTTGGGAGGCAACACAATTTTATTTTTATTCCTTGCTTTTTTCTCCTCTTTAGTAATAAATAAATTATCTAGCCTCTGTTTTGGTTGTGTTTTTTGTGTTTAATTAGTGTTTGTGCCAAGTAGAACCGTTGGGAAGACTTGGGGAAAGTCTTGTTAAACTTGTTGTAAAAAACAGAAACGTTAGCGCTCACGAGAACTGCTGTCATTTTTATTTGGAAAGTGCTATGTAGTTAATTATTTTTTCAGATGATTAATAGATAAATTACTCACGTCCAGAAATTTATTTTAGAAATTTTGGGGTTCCAGATCTTGCACTAGCTACAGATTACTACAGATTGTTCTGTTTTTGACAGATTCTGTTTTTCGTGTGTTGTTTGCTTATTTTGATGAATCTATGGCTAGTAAAATAGTTTATAAACCGTAGAGAAGTTGGGATACAGTAGGTATAACACCAATATAAATAAAGAATGAGTTCATTACAGTACCTTGAAGTGGTCTTTTGTTTTCTTTCGCTAACGGAGCTCACGGGATTTTCTACTTTAAGTTTTGTGTTGTGAAGTTTTCAAGTATTGGGTAAAGATTTGATGGATTATGGAACAAGGAGTGGCAAGAGCCTAAGCTTCGGGATGCCCATGGCACCCCCAAGATAATCTAAGGACACCTAAAAGCCAAAGCTTGGGGATGCCCCGGAAGGCATCCCCTCTTTCGTCTACTCCTATCGGTAACTTTACTTGGAGCTATATTTTTATTTACCACATGATATGTATTTCGCTTGGAGCGTCTTGTATGATTTGAGTATTTTCTTGTTAGTTTACCACAATCATCCTTTCTGTACACACCTTTTGAGAGAGCCATACATGATTTGGAATTTGTTAGAATACTCTATGTGCTTCGCTTATATCTTTTGAGTTATCTATTTTTGCTCTAGTGCTTCACTTATATCTTTTAGAGAACGGTGGTGGATTTGTTTTATAGAAACTATTGATCTCTCATGCTTCACTTAGATTATTTTGAGTCTTAATAGCATGGTAATATGCTTAAAATCCTAATATGCTTGGTATGCAAGATTAATAATAAAACTTTCTTATGAGTGTGTTGAATACTATGATAAGTTTGATACTTGATAATTGTTTTGAGATATGGAGATGGTGATATTAAAGTCATGCTAGTTGAGTAGTTGTGAATTTCAGAAATACTTGTGTTGAAGCTTGTGATTCCCGTAGCATGCACGTATGGTGAACCGTTATGTGATGAAGTCGGAGCATGATTTATTTATTGATTGTCTTCCTTATGAGTGGCGGTCGGGGACGAGCGATGGTCTTTTCCTACCAATCTATCCCCCTAGGAGCATGCATGTAATACTTTGCTTTGATAACTTGTAGATTTTTTCAATAAGTATATGAGTTCTTTATGACTAATGTTGAGTCCACGGATTATACGCACTCTCACCCTTCCACCTTTGTTGACCTCTCTAATACCGCACACATTTCGCCGGTATCATACACCCACCATATACCTTCCTCAAAACAGCCATCATACCTACCTATTATGGCATTTCCATAGCCATTCCGAGATATATTGCCATGCAACTTTCCACCGTTCCGTTTATGACACACTCCATCATTGTCATATTGCTTAGCATGATCATGTAGTTGACATCGTATTTGTGGCAAAGCCACCATTCATAATTCTTTCATACATGTCACTCATGCATCATTGCATATCCCGGTACACCGCCGGAGGCATTCACATAGAGTCATATTTTGTTCTAAGTATCGAGTTGTAATTGTTGAGTTGTAAGAAAAATAAAAGTGTGATGAGCATCATTATTAGAGCATTGTCCCAGTGAGGAAAGGATGATGGAGACTATGATTCCCCCACAAGTCGGGATGAGACTCCGGACGAAAAATAAATAAAAGAGGCCAAAGAAGCCCAAATAAAAAAAGAAAAGAGGCCATAAAAAAAGAGAAAAGGCCCAAATAAAAAAATAAAAAAATGAGAGAAAAAGAGAGAAGGGACAATGTTACTATCCTTTTACCACACTTGTGCTTCAAAGTAGCACCATGATCTTCATAGTAGAGAGTCTCTCATGTTATCACTTTCATATACTAGTGGGAATCTTTCATTATAGAACTTGGCTTGTATATTCCAATGATGGGCTTCCTCAAATTGCCCTAGGTCTTCATGAGCAAGCAAGTTGGATGCACACCCACTTAGTTTCTTTTTGAGCTTTCATATACTTATAGCTCTAGTGCATCCGTTGCATGGCAATCCCTACTCACTCACATTGATATCTATTGATGGGCATCTCCATAGCCCGTTGATACGCCTAGTTGATGTGAGACTATCTTCTCCTTTTTGTATTCTCCACAACCACCACTCTATTCCACCTATAGTGCTATATCCATGGCTCACGCTCATGTATTGCGTGAAAATTGAAAAAGTTTTGAGAATGTCCAAAGTATGAAACAATTGCTTGGCTTGTCATCGGGGTTGTGCATGATTTAAATATTTTGTGTGGTGAAGACAGAGCATAGCCAGACTATATGATTTTGTAGGGATAACTTTCTTTAGCCATGTTATTTTGAGAAGACATAATTGCTTTGTTAGTATGCTTGAAGTATTATTATTTTTATGTCAATATGAACTTTTGTCTTGAATCTTTCGGATCTGAATATTCATACCACAGTTAAGAAGAATTACATTAAAATTATGCCAAGTAGCACTCCGCATCAAAAATTCTGTTTTTATCATTTACCTACTCGAGGACGAGCATGAATTAAGCTTGGGGATGCTTGATACGTCTCCAACGTATCTATAATTTTTGATTGCTCCATGCTATATTATCTATTGTTTTGGACATTATTGGGCTTTATTATCCACTTTTATATTATTTTTGGGACTAACCTATTAACCGGAGGCCCAACCCAGAATTGCTGTTTTTTGCCTGTTTTAGGGTTTCGAAGAAAAGGAATATCAAACGGAGTCCAAACGGAATGAAACCTTCGGGAATGTGATTTTCTCATCGAATACAACTCAGGAGACTTGGACCCTACGTCAAGAAACGTAACAGGAGGCCACGAGGTAGGGGCGCGCCTACCCCCCCCCCCCCCCCCAGGCGCGCCCTCCACCCTCGTGGGCCCCCTATTGCTCCACCGACGTACTTCTTCCTCCTATATATACCCACGTACCCCCAAACGATCAGATACGGAGCCAAAACCCTAATTCCACCACCGTAACTTTCTGTATCCACGAGATCCCATCTTGGGGCCTGTTCCGGAGCTCCGCCGGAGGGGGCATCGATCACGGAGGGCTTCTACATCAACATCATAGCCTCTCCGATGAAGTGTGAGTAGTTTACATCAGACCTGCGGGTCCATAGTTAGTAGCTAGATGGCTTCTTCTCTCTTTTTGGATCTCAATACAATGTTCTCCCCCTCTCTTGTGGAGATCTATTCGATGTAATCTTCTTTTTGCGGTGTGTTTGTTGAGACCGATGAACTGCGGGTTTATGATCAAGTCTATCTATGAATAATATTTGAATCTTCTCTGAATTCTTTTATGTATGACTGGTTATCTTTGCAAGTCTCTTCGAATTATCAGTTTCGTTTGGCCTACTAGATTGATCTTTCTTGCAATGGGAGAAGTGCTTAGCTTTGGGTTCAACCTTGTGGTGTCCTTTCCCGGTGACAGTAAGGGCAGCAAGGCACGTATTGTATTGTTGCCATCAAGGATAACAAGATGGGGTTTTCTTCATATTGCATGAGTCTATCCCTCTACATCATGTCATCTTGCTTAAGGCGTTACTCTGTTTTTAACTTAATACTCTAGATGCATGCTGGATAGCGGTCGATGAGTGGAGTAGTAGTAGTAGATGCAGGCAGGACTCGGTCTACTTGTCTCGGACGGATGCCTATATACATGATCATACCTAGATATTCCCATAACTATGCTCAATTCTGTCAATTGCTCAACAGTAATTTGTTCACCCACCGTAGAATACTTATGTTCTCGAGAGAAGCCACTAGTGAAACCTATGCCCCCCCGGGTCTATCTTTATCATATCAATCTCCTACTACTTAGTTATTTACTTTGCTATTTACTTTGCCTTTACTTTACTTTGCATCTTTATCATAAAAATACCAAAAAAATTATCTTATCATACCTATCAGATCTCACTCTCGTAAGTGGCCTTATAGGGATTTACAACCCCTATTTGCGTTGGTTGCGAGGATTTATTTGTTTTGTGCAGGTACGAGGGACTCGCGCGTAGCCTCCTACTGGATTGATACCTTGGTTCTCAAAAACTGAGGGAAATACTTACGCTACTTTGCTGCATCATCCCTTCCTCTTTAGGAAAAACCAACGCAGTGCTAAAAGAGGTAGCACCGGTCAAAACTTTCAGCGTGCTACATCACGCCATGCCCACCAACGCCAGGGCACCACATGTCCTTGTGGTCCCACACACATCCCCTCTTTCTCTCCTTCCGTTTGCATTTCGTCGCCAGGGACGGATTCTTGGGCAATGGGAAATGTTTCCCTCAGACCTCCGGCCAAAACTTCAGTGTGTCCCTTGAGACCATGTTATACCTACTGGTGCCAGGGTGCCGCATGTCCTTGCGGGCCCACGCACATCCCTTCTTCGATCCTTCCGTTCCCATTCCATTCCTAGGGACGGATTCAAGGGAAATGGGAAACGTTTCCCTACGACTGGCCGGCCAAAACTTCAGTGTGTCGCATCACGCCACATTACACCTACCAACGCCAGGGCGCCACATGTCCTTGCGGGCCCACGCATATCCCTTCTTTCTCTCCTTCCGTTTCCATTCCATCGCCAGGGACGGATTCAAGGGGAATGGGAAACGTTTCCCTATGACCGACCGGTCAATACTTCAGTGTGTTTCGTCATATGCCACGTTATACCTACCGACGCCAAGGGGCCACATGTCTTTGTGGGCCCACGCACATCCCTTCTTTCTCTCCTTCTGTTTCCATTCCGTTGCCAAGGGAAGGATTCAAGGGTGGTCGAGGAGGGTGAGATGGCCCCACCCAACGACCGTGCCGCCCCTTAATAGGGGTTAGTTGTTCGCTAAGTTTCCCTCGTTAACAACTGACGTATGTTGCTTCGCTCCCTGTCCCTGGGTCTTTCGTAACATGAAGCGATCCAGGTATATCCTTTTACAGGCTAAATGCTCAAAATAGCGACCAGCATTGCAGCCCATCACAGAAGATAAAGAAGCCATTTAATAGGGATCTAATCTCCAAAAAAAGTTAATAGTGATCTAGTATATATCTCTCTCTCAGAGCACAGAAATTCAATTTGGCTCCTCGGAGCTCATGCTCCCGAGACTAAAAATATTTTTTCAAATGCCAAAATAAATCAAGAATTTTTTATGTGATCTTAGTCACATCCAAATGCTACCTGCACACGGATCTGAAAATCACGCTCCCGTGCGGCTCCACGGCCGCACTGGGGCGCCCCAACTCCGGCAGTCTAAGGGCCTCACTCCTTCTGCTCTCCTATCACCGTTGTAGGAGTGAGAGGGTGATTGGATACGTTTTAGTCTCATGACTAAAATTAATGGGACTAAAACTTGCTACCTCACCCATGCTTGGATCCAAATACTAAAGAGACTAAAATCAAGTTAATGATCATTTATTATCCTCCAAACCCTTCAATCCAGAACCCGCATGTGTTAAAGGAGAGGAGTTAAATGAGGAGAGAGATGACTAATCCACATTTTAGTAGGTCTACCCCTGACTAAAAATTTTTAGTCTCAAGACTAGTTTTAGCCCCTTCTTAGTCAGGGGTGCTTAAAACTTTAGCCTTTTAAAGAGACTATTTTTAGTTAAACTAAAATAAATCCTTAGGATCCAAGCACCCTCCGAGTCGTCAAACAAAGCCTGGACAGCTTCGGCGGCGGGGGGCCGTCTGGCGGCGCCCTCGCCACGGGTCTGATGGTTTACGAGCTGGACAAGAAGTGTTGGTCATGAGCTTGTGCACCGGCGGGTGCAAGAGGCGGGGCGATGTAAGGACGCGGCCGTGGTTCCGTGCAGGTGTAGACCGGCAGAGAGTCCATCGCAGCCTCTCGTGGTGATGCATGACGAGTTGGCCGTGGCGCGGTGCATGCATGGCCGGGCACGTGCTGAGTCTTTGACGTCTTGGCCCTGATTCCTTTGGGCATGTCTGTGGTTGCACCGGCCAACCTTTGAAGCGGCGGATTATGGTGATCACTAAGCATCTTCGCAAGGATTTCGTCCTTAAGAACTGGTGGTTGACTTCGTGGTAAGATGCAAACTATACACAATGGCTTGACGTAGAGGGGTGGTTGTGCAGCGGCCGCCCTCATAGCTACATGGATTGTGAAAAAGTGGTGGCGACAACACATATGTGACGTCAATTGCGGTGCTACTCGAGCACCCAGTCTCAAGTTTCGGGGTGAAAGCCTAGGTATGATACCTATCAATGGTGATGTTCTAGCGTCGTTGCCTTGTTGAAGGCATTGCTTAGATATGTTCGAACCGGTTCTTCAGGGTGAAAACCTAGATCCTGACCCTGTGTGGTTGAATCCAGTGACGGAGGCGATTGAGCGCCGCTCCCTTCCTGAAGGCGTTGTTGTTGAAAAACCTTGTCGTTCCTGTGATGTCATGAGATGGTTGGTGCGAATATGGTCATTGTTGCAGTTTGGCAAACGCGGATGTAATCGCTTTGGGTTTTTCTCTCTCTCGCCTATGCACAGCTTTAGTCTTATATGACTTTGTTATTTGCTGGCGTGTTTTTTATGCATGTTAGAGTTGGTTGTGTGCATCCTAACTATGCAGAGGCCGGGTGTGTGCTCATCGTGTTTTGTATCCTCTTGATGCGTCATTTTGAGCCAAGAAAAGCCACCCTTTCTCAAAAAAAATGCTACATGCAAATTTTAAGGCAAAATGGTTAAGCATTTTGACTTGTGAAAAAATAACAAATTTTTTACGTGATCTTAGTCACATTCAAATGCCACAATAAATTTCAGATTTTTTTGAATTTTTTTACGTTCTTTTTAAATTTACTGTTCATGTGGGAGCATATGCTCCCGGTAGCCAAAACACCCCTCCCGATCTAGCGTAGATATAAAGGAGCCACATAGACACATGCCGCTATAAGTGCTACATTTCCGAACCGCCTGCTACGATCTAGCGTCACGCCTGCAGCGCCTGTTATCGATTTCTTTGTCATTCTGTCGCATCGCCGAAGCAGATAAGGAAAGGGGACGGCCAGGCTGAGCATCGATCCATGAGCGCATTATCTGTAAGCTGGCCGCAAGGATGAGCGGCAATGAAACAAGGAAAAAGGTACTCTAGTTTAATTCTTCTCAAAAAAAGGTACTCTAGTTTAATGTGAGCATTAGATTAATCCTTGTTTGTCCTTTCCAAACTATCATCTTTCTCCCTGTGCCATATTCTATGCTTGCTTCCATAGAATCGTATGTTTTTCTGGTGTTCTAGCTTTGGGATTGGGTTCAATCAGTGTGTCGATCCCGTCAGTTACATGGAAATTAATGAGATTAAGTAATGTGTTAGCTGCCACTTTGCATTGTTGGTGATTATACCTTTGTAAGATTATCTTATATTTCTAGAGTTGTGAATTTGGTATACCATTTATCAAGTTTCTATCGAATTTTGATCATGTGAATGGAATTAACAAAGAACAGATTACAGATGGCATCTCCATTAGACCAGACCCTAAAAAATTTCTACAGCAAAACCTAGCTCCCCCCCCCCCCCCCCCGGCTGTGTTTTGTTGCCTTTTTTTGAAAGACATATGAAATTTATTCAACTGATATAACAAATACATAGTTCGTGAGGAAAGGTAAAATTTCATTCATAGGCTCCTCGAACCAATCAACAGTAGAAGAAAATCTAGCTAATCTAGCAAGCTCGTGAACTTTATTTGCTTATCTATTACAATGTTCAAACCTAGAAATTAATAGAAAAACCGCAAGCTAAGAATTTGCAATCATTAAAAACTGCCGCCGCTACTCCTGCCGACCATCCGCCATTATTCATGATTTCAATGACCTCCGAATTATCAGAATTTATAACGAGCGATTGCGTCCCACTCGTTGCGCCAGGGATAGGCCAAATCAAAGAGCCCAAGCTTTTGCTGTTAGAATGTCCAGACAGTGTTCTATTTTCCAGAAACCTCCTACAATAAAATTACCTTTATTGTTACTTAGAACAATAAAATCACAATCCCCCCCGGGGGACGAATCCAACCCCCCCCCCCCCCCCCCCCACACACACACCCTTTTTATAGTAGACTTTGGAGATGAAGGAACAACATAAGTAGCCGTAAGAGGTTCTATCCCCATTGTAATCCGTTTGACATCGTCAATGCTCGCGTTTCCCACCATAAATACTAGGATGTAATGGCAACCATCTCCTGAATATTCTGAAACCCCATAATAGATAAATCCTAGACTGCATATGTAACAAAAATTCCAAAATAGTCTCACCAGCACAATCAACTTCGCAATATTTAACAATAATCTCATCCAAACCGAGCCTTCTCGAAACCTACTTAGCCTTCTAGCATTGAAACAACAAATGCTTCGTGTCTTCTAAACCAGAAAAGCAAGAGGAACACATTGGTGAAACTTTCATTTGCCGATTGGTGAGCGTAACACGACAAGGGAGAGTACCATGGAGCATTCGCCAAGTAAAAAAAATCACCTGCCCCGTAAAAGACAAATTCCAAATCTTACACCAAGTTGGATTAGAATTTATTCGACCCATTCCATTTTTATGATGGAGTTTCCTTCCATGTTGATGGTCACATTCAACAAAATATCCGGATCGTACAGAAAGAATCCCATTTCTAGTATAACTCCAGGCGACAAAATCTAGAAAAACTACTCTGTGTAAAAGCAGACCTTACCGTCAACAAGAACATAAGAGAATAAGCTCAAGTAAACGGTTCAATGGACAAACATGTAGAATTTGTAAGCTAACATTATCTGGTATCTCTACCACAACATTCAGCAAGACACTCCAAAGAATCAACCACCTGTGCATATTACTTGGTAAACATCCACAAACAAAATTATTAAAATTGATGGAACTTCCATGTGATCTAGAATGAAAAAAAGGGCATAAACAATAACCGTCAAATGGACACCACCAAAGCAACCATATTTTGAAAAGAAAGGGAAACCCATAGTCACGAGGTTTAAGACTTCACTATATGTCGAAGGAGAAACACTAAATCCAATTCTCACTCTTTCTCGCAATCTCGTTCTACCTCGATGACCATGCCCTTACTAATGATTAAACTAATCAACATCATAGAGGACTTCCATCTATTCAAGCGGACCATAAACATTTGTTGTAGAAAGCCTTGGAGATGCAACAACCTATAAGAAAATAGTTCACTTATGAATGGTACATCAAAATATGATCATGCAAAAATAGAGTTCTGGTTTCTATGGTTTGTACTACTCTTAATATGATTGCATTAAGTGCGTGAGATGAATAAACTGACTCTTATGGTTAAGTTCAACTCAAAGATCCATAGCAGCAAACAAAACCTTTGTACCTGAAGTATTCATATTTTTGTCCTGCAATGAGGCCGATACAAGCTCAAGGCGGCGGCCTCCCATCGGCGCTAGGCCAGGGCTCCTGAAAAGTGGCGATCATGATGGCGGCACGGGGCAGTTGATGGAAAAAGGGCAGGTGGTGAGGATGCCCTCAGACGGCAAGCATGTGCTGGGTGCTGGCTGGGTGAGGTGCAGCCGGGGGTAGACAAGGGTGCAGGGGGACAGGAAGAGGGGGAAAGCGTCTTGAGCTTTTGAGGACTAATGGAGATGGGAAGAGTAAAAGGATAGAAAGGAGAGAAGAAAAGAGGAGGTGAATGTGATCAAACCATTCGGGGAGAAGGGGAGCCATTGGATCGATGACCAATAGGGGAGAGGCCGTCGCGTAGAAGGGATGATAGGGGATAGGGCACATGGGGCCTCCGCCCCCGTTGGTGTTCATAAGAAAGACAGGAGATGGGAAGTATTTTCAACTCGAGTGGAAACTTTTGGTTTTCCTGTGGAAAATGGAAGCAAAAATGGAAATTTGCGGAATGGAAATCAAATTTTTAAGGGAGGCACGAATTGAGAGCTTCCTGGAGCGCGCGGAGGCTGGTTTGAGTAGGCTCTCCCTTGTGCCGGCTACGTTGCAGGCCACGCCACAACCTCTTTTTGTTGTCGATGTTGGCTCCACGGAGGAACAGGGGGCAGAGCCCTATGGTTGTTTCTCTCCTTGTGTTCGGGACAATTCACCGTTGATGCCCGCTTCTTCCATTGTGTTGCCTACCGCTATGGGCGATGCCGAGCTTGCAGCTCCGGTGCTGCTGCTCATGCCCGAGCTTCGGGATATATGTTCGAACCTTGCTTCGCCTCTATCTTTGGAGCGATTGGCGGTGTACTCATCGACGACTTTGTGTGAGGAACAAGTTTCATCTATATCATGTGAGAAACTAAAGGCGCAAAAGTCCATTGTGTCGATGGTTCCTGTGGTGGCGGATGTCGTGTCGGCGTTTCCTCGGGTCGATGATGTCGATGCGGCCGTTTGGTTGGTGTCTACTCCTACGAGCCGCTTGGTTGACGACAACTACATAAAGAAGTACAATGATTTCTACAACTTTCTTGACAAATGGGTGGCTGATAAGCCTGGATCGGGTGACTCAAGTGATTGCCTCCTGAAGGAGAAACCCAATAGGGAGAAAGTAAAGAGAAACAAAAGCAAGCAGGGTGGCGCCATCCGAAATTCGCCCGCATTTCGTGATGGAGGGTGCTCCACTTTTATCGTTGTCAATGTTCTTCTCTGGAGCTCCATTGTGTTGTACACGTATGTGTTGAGGTTTGCGGTTGTGGTGCCTTGGGAAGGCCACATGTGTGGTCACGGTGTTTCGTGTGGTGTGAGTAGTATGACTTTGGGTTGTTTGTATATGTTTTCGTCCGGTTTCTAAAAAAATAACTGGGCAACTCTCTTTTTCTTAATTAATCGATAAGGCAAATCTTTAGCCTCTGTTTCCAAAAAGAGCAAAAACAAAAAAAAACAAACACAGAACGGCATTTCCCGATGAAACAGGCACGGGAACAAGTTCCGTTTCATAAACAGGCATATAGCAGGGTTTTTTTTAGAACGCATATAGCAGTTTTGCAGCCCAATGAACACATAGTGAGCAGAATGGCCCATATGTGGCCCAATTTCCACCATCGCGCAGGTACGCCGATACAATATTACAACATCATATCTAAAGAAAAGTACTACTACATCGAGCACGGGAAAAAAAAAATCCCCTAATACAAAATCAAGCCCGCCATGTTGGCAAAGTTAAATAATTATGCACAAATAGATATGTTATTCTACACCATGATATATCTTAATACCTTGTGATCATTTTATCAATTGAAACAAACAAATCCTTGTGTCTTCCCTATGATTCAAGGGGTCTCTTAGTTTTGATGAACCGTTGCTTCCGTCTCCAAGGGGAGGAGAAAGCGGTCGAGCAGTTTCAAGAGGCATCAAGTCAAGCGGTGGAAAAAAATTCAAGAAAACGGTCAAAACCAGCCATATGTACACCAAAGCTGTAATCAGTAACACTAACCGAGTGGCATAATTGCATGACTTCGCAGTGGAGTTACTCCGTACTGTATCTTAAATCAATAATGCTAACAGAGTGGCACAACTGCATGAACTCAGAAGTTCTAGGAGACTTGCAAGTCTCGATTAAGAATAGAACTAAAGCGGCTAAAGCATCAAAATAGTATAATACTCCAATAACGTTGCTTTATCCAGCCAAAAGCACAGTATCCGACTATCGTGGGCGACAGAGCCTACAACCAGGCAAATATTCACCCGTTAACTCGAACACAGCAACTTGCAGAAAATTTAAAAACTATATTAAACTATTTTTGAAACTCCATGCCTAGGGCTCGACAACAAAATCTACAGTGCTTTATCATAAGTATTTCAGACCGACTATTAATTGGTGACATACTAAGCTTGAAATTATAATTTTTAGGCAATATTGAAAACTACTGTTGTTTTTTTAAGGAAAGGGCGGTAGTCAACAATTTGTTAATGCTACTCTACAACACATCAAAGGGAAACAGTTAAAATGTGGTCTTACTCTGAAGCAAAGGCCAAGTCTATCTTAATTACATAGATAGCCATGTAAGCACAAATCAGTTTACACTTAAGTTCAAGTACTTACCCCACTGTATTAATTGGAATTCGTATAAGTATCCAATAGTGTATGTAATATGCAAACATAGTACGACCTCCAAAAAGCAACCATTTCAATTATGAATTGCCAAACTATGGTTAAAATATAAATCTCAATTGTCTTATCATGTAAAGTGGACACAATAATGCGCAACTATCTCAATTGTCTTATCAAGTAAAATGGACACAATAAAATGAACAGATAGGCACATCTAATCTCTTTATTGATAATATCTTATTACTCGTTGTTGTAAGATGCCAACGGTGCACAATAATATATATATATATATATATATATATATATATATATAGTGTTACTATTCATCACCCAGGGTGCAGAATAAGTTATTCTTCACCCGAGGTAATCTTACGATCATTTCATAATTAAATTACGTTTGCAATTTAAATAGTTACATTCCTATTGATTCATTACGTAAAATTTGGTATAAGAAAATAAAAATATAGGTCATAAGACAAGAAAATTTGCAGTTTATGTGTATTTTACACTATGTTTTTTCATTTGTAATTTTACATAACATAAAATATTTTTTACAACGATTATATATTTTCTTACGGTCTCTTTTTACATCGGAAATAAGACAAAACTTACGGAATGTAAAATTACGGGGCATTAGTGGTGATGCATGTTGAGAGGAATAGTTATTCTTCATCCAGGGTGACGAATAGCGCGACCCTAGTGTTACTATTCATCACCCTATATATAGCTAGCCTCCACTAACAATTTCTCTCAACATGCAAGCATGACACATCATCTCAGAACATGCATGAGAAAAGGCCCACCCCCACTACTATATGCCTCTCAACATGCAAGCATGCCACTTCATCATGACATGCATGGAAAAAAGACCCATCTCAACATGCAAACATACATGAGAATTTTCATTCTATTATGCTATATATTTAATAAAAAAGTTACAACTATATAGTAATCAAACATAATAAACTATATGTATTTTTAATTTTAGTTTTTTATATTACTACTTCAAATATTCATGTTTCATACGATGAATCACATGTCATCTAGTTATATAAGAGCTAAAACCCAGTATGTTACCATACTTGCTTCACCTTTGACCATTGTCCACGGTTGTCAATTAGTACCTTTTTATGTCTGAATAGTCCTCCGTCAGTTCTGTCATTGGTCTCTTTCTTGGATGAGAACCCTGACAAGCACTCTCGGTAAAACAAACTTCTTGATCTGTGCCTGGCCGAATAATTTAACATAATTAAGGTCAATGGATTAAGTATCAGTAACACAAATACACTTGAACTAATTTGCATGTACCAGTAACTGAGGAGATGAAAGATTTCTTAGGATCTATCACATTGCAAAAAATATCTGCAATGAGTATTAATTGAATATACATGGAGGATTTTCCTAGTCTGAAAATGGTTGGAACTTTTCAAGTAATTTACCTCCATAAGTTGTTAATGGGACCGAAGAACATCCAGGATTTATCACATTTCCAGTGACAGGAGTGCCTGCAACAGTACCAATTTCAACAATGATTGACGGTGTCTGATTTTATTTTTATTTTTGCAAACAAATGGGGTGGGGCAATGTGCATAGCAACCGGCGGTGCACTAGTGTTGACTACATCTTTACAGGTGTATGTACTAAAACATAGGCAGAGCAACACGGTAGCCATACTGACAAAATCAAAGCAGCAAATAGAAAATATAATTGTTTTGTAAGGACAAAGGCAAGATCAACATACAATGCAACAAAGTAGGCCAAGAGTTAGTTAATTCTTATTCTTCAAATGATTAACATGGGAGTGCTATCATCTCCAAAAATATCTGATGTCAAAATCAGCAAAGCAGAGAAAAACATATATAAAATAGTGTCATGAAAATGATCCCAACAGGAATCAACATAACGAAGATATCAAGTGAAAAGAATAGCAACTGCTGATTGGCTGAATTCGAGGTTTGGTGGATAAAACAAGTGTGAATTTACCTTCCAGCGTAATTGATTGAAGCGCACACCCTTGATTGATGGCCTGGCATGTAGCACCTTTAAAGCATTCCTCTAAATATTAGAATGTCAAATTAGTTCATAGCTGTTGTCCATTGGGAAAGTTGAATTACTCAAGGGAAGTAAAGTAGAAGTTGATTACAAATTTAGACCGTGCGTTTACACAATTTGTTTCTCCAGTTCATTGAGCACGGTGGTAGCTACTCTTTTTTCTCTCAGCGAAAGCAACTGCGTTAATATGGCAATATCTTACCTTAATCAACAAACTATAGTAGCGTAGAGAGCAAAAATTTTAGACCTTAAATTTGGAATAAGGTTAAACTTTTAACTGCTGCCCCTGCTATTTGGGGGCTGTAACATGAGGAGACGTTGGTGCTATATGTGCCCACCGCCGCATGTCATCTTCACTCCAAAACAGGGGCATCACCTAGACATCAGCGCTGCAATAGTGTGCCGTCGGACCTCAAAGTATGGGAATCCGCTGCCACAGAAGAGTCGGTGTTGCTGCATTCCAGGCGTTGAGTGACTCAAGTCCAGTCACAACTACACCTCTTTGATGCAAGCAACCGCGAGCAGGGCGTCGGTCCTTTATCGGTCAATAAATGAGTTAAAAACATGAATCTCCTACTCTTAAGGTCATGCCTAGTACGTTTCCCAAAAGACCAAATACACATGCATACTGCTGAAAACGAGAGAGCAACTAACTGAGGGGTAACACTGCGGGAGCCTCTCAATTGTCACTTTTGGTGGACTTGAGCGCTCTCAGCCGCCATCACGTGTCACCTGTTGGGCGATTTCTCAGGAATTTATTTTTTAATTTTTCTGTACACGTTTATGGCATATAGATGATTTTTTGGTTTCCTTGGTTTTGCTGAGATTTTGGAGATTTTTTTTCAAATTGCGAGAGAAATGTGTTTTTTCTTCCACGAGAACGTGTTTCTTTTCGCTACCATGAGAGGCAGTGAGGCATAGGTTTGCTTCCATGAGAGTCATAGTTATGCCTCTTTGAAAAAGAGAAAAGGACGCATTTTTACAACAAGAGAGGCACATATTTGCTTTTGCAAGAGGCAGAGCTGTGCCTCTTGGAAATGAAAAAAAACATGTTTTTTTTCTTCCATGAGAGTCACAAGTTTGCTTCCACGAGAGGCACGGGCTTGCTTCTCGTGGAGGCACAGGTTATCTTCCGTGAGAAGCATACTTGTGCCTCTCGAAAAAGGAAAAAACTATTAAAAAACGTGTTTCCGGCTATGGTTTTGTCTATCGGGTTTTTCTAATTTTTTCATAAATAAAAGTTCATAGAAATATATTAACATGAGATCATGCTTCGAGGAACTCGATGCGAGGAATCTAACGGTGAAACGATTTGGGATTTGGACGCATGGTTAAAGAGATAAAACATTTTGAAAAACGAATCTAGAAAAAAAAACTCTCAGGTTGCCACTTGTTAGCCTCAGAGGAGGTGAGAGTGATCTTTACAAAAGAAAACTCCCTCAACTAGTGATTTCGCTAAAACGACCCACCGATAGGTTGGCTTGGTTGTTGTCGCATTGTCCTCCGCAAAGAAAAAGAAAAGAAAAACGATTGAGCCTGCTGCATGCCATGTATGTGAAAAGCTAAGGCCCAAGACCGGTCCCAAGAGATCGAGGCACTCGCCCCGGAACTCCCTGGTTTCCAGCAAATCCCTAGGATCTGCCTAAAAACAGCCCAGATTTAGGTAGAAAATGACAAAACTGGCTGTTGCGGTCGCGGGAGCTATATCTCGCTTGTAGCGTGATATATGCTGCACACGCCTGATACGTTTTATGATAAATTGTAGCTATTGAGCCGGCCGAATTTGTCTGGGTATTTTTTCCATTCAACCGGGTTTTCATCAAGACGAGGCTGTGTTCCCTCTACCTTCTCCCATTTTCTTTCTTTCTTTTTTTGTTTCCACTTTGTTTCTTTTGTTTCTTCAACGTTTTTCTTCAGTTTTTGTTATTTCTGTTATTTTAATTGGTTTCTTGGTTTTCCTTTTATCCCTTTCTTTTTTACTTGACTTTTTTGATTCTTTTCTTTGAATTTTTATTTTCTTTGTTTCCTCCTCTTTTTTGCCATGGTTTTTCTTTGGTTTCCTTTTCCCTTTTCTTCATTTCTCTTTTGTTTCTTTCATGGTTTTCATCATTTTTTTCATTTTAATTTTTTTTTGTTTATTTCTTGGTTTTCAACAGGTTTTTTTCTTTGTTTCTTTATTGGATTTCTCTATTTTTCATTCGTCTTGTACTTTTTTCTTTGGCTTTGTTTTTCTTTTAATTTTTCGTCTGGTTATTTTGTTTCTTTTTTGGCTTTCATTCTTTTGTTTTTGTTTGTTCCTTTTACTTTTCATTCTACATTTTTTGCGTATGTCAAGAACATTTTTCTAACACATGCTTAATATTTTATACACAATTAACATTTTCCAAATAGAAGTTTAACATTTTTATATACACATTTTTTGCATTTTCCAATTCTTAATTAATCCCGGCATAATAATGCTTGTAGAACATTTTTCAAATACTAGATAAACAATTTTTTAATATGTGGTCACCATTTTATCCATAAACCTTTTCAAATTTTCAAATGCTTCATTAAAATTCTTCGAAGAAAACATTAACATGTTTAGTAGATAATCAACATTGTTTAAATACACATTTAGCATTTTTCAAATACTTCATTAACATTTCTAATTACTTGTTTAACCTTTTTTCAATTGCTTGATGTATATTTTCTAAACACATGATCAAATGTTTTGTATAAATTGTTTCGTATACATATGAAATATTTTATCTCTACACAATTAATATTTTTCAAATGCCTAGTTAACATTTTTTAATACATTGTCAACATTTTATCTATACACTTTTTTCAAAAAAAATAATCAAATATTTGATTACCATTTCTCGAATACAAGGTTAATAATTTTTATTACATGGTCAACATTTTTTCCTATTCACATTTTAACATTTTCAAATAGCTCATTAACATTTTTCAAACACAAGTTAGACATTTTTCAAATAAATGGTCTAAAATTATTCTATACACATTTAAACTATTTTTAACGTTTATAACATGTTTCGAATACTTTTTTAACATTTTTTAAATTTTGATTACAATTTTTTATATAAATGATAAAAATTACGCATATTGTCCATTTTTTGTACACATGAGAAACATTTTTTAAACATTATCCATATTTTTGTTTAAATTTTTTCAATTTCTCATTTCAAAACAATTGTCACATATTTATTAAGTATATTTGACAGTATAAATGAAAGTACAAAAATGTGAAAAAAACAAAGGTATGGCCTCCTGTGCAACTAGGCAGGCCCATTTTTGGAGGAGCCTGGCGCGAGAGCACACTAGGTCTCGCTTTAAGCGAGGCATAGCGCTGGGCCGTACCAATTGCCTAGACAAGTGGTAAATGCGCAACCAGCAGGGCCCCGTGTCCAATGTGGGCCAGTCCGCCCGCCGTGTTCTACTCTTCCTCGCCAGAGACTGCACCTTCGCTTCATCGGTCTTATAGCCGGTGCTCATGGAGACGGCGGATGGAGGACGACACGGGCTTTCACGCCAGGCGCCGCCGCCATAGGATAGGTTTAGGGTCAGGTCTTTTTTATTCTAAATATCCGAAATGTAATGTAAATTTGTCGTATTTGTATGAAATCCGTCATGTTCATATGAAATTCGGCCCTATTTGCACGAGTTTCACCCGGTTTGTTAAAAAAAGAGTTTGAAACGTTTGCAGCTACAGTTGGATGGCGGCCTCACGCATCCGTATCAGCAGACTAGTCCCCCTTGTCCGTGGTCGAATGCAGGGAGAAATTTATGGGTTACCGTTGAAGATGCCCTAAGGCGGAAACGTCAAACAACTATTCGACACATGTACCCTTTCAGCCTGAACACGTTAAATCCTAGTTGACGATATTCTAACCAACAGTTACCCCTTCAATGGCTTCTCCAAAGGTCACGTTTTTTCCCTAGGAGCACACCAATTGGTGCATCCAGCCGTCACCACATATTGCGTGTTGGGTGCTTCCTATGGATTTCTGTTTTTTTAATTTATGTACACGCTTTCGTATTTTAAATGATTTATTTTTTTGCTTTATTGTTATGGCTTTTCTAAAAAAATATGATTTTTCATAGGTTTTGGAGAAAAAAATTGTGTAGAAAAAAAGAGAAGCAAATTGATGCTTAAGGGAGTCCTGGATTATGGGGTCCTCGGGTGTCCGGGCTATACAATTTGGGCCGGACTGATGGGCCGTGAAGATACAAGGTAGAAGACCTTTCCTCGTGTCCGGGTATGATTCTCTTATGCGTGGATGGCAAGCTTATGTTCGGATGTGTATTTTCCTTTCTCTGTAAACCGACTCTATACAACCCTAGCCCCCCCGGGGTGTCTATATAAACCGGAGGGTTTAGTATGTAGAGGCTAGCACAAATCATATAGGCTAGACATCTAGGGTTTAACTATTACGATCTCGAGGTAGATCAACTCTTGTAACCCCTATACTCATCAAGTACAATCAAACAGGACGTAGGGTTTTACCTCCATCAAGAGGGCCCAAACCAGGGTAAACATCATGTCTCCCTTGTCTCCTGCAACCTTCGATCCTCAGACGCATAGTTCGGGACACCCTACCCGAGATCGGCCGGTTTTGACACCGACATTGGTGCTTTCATTGAGAGTTCCATTGTGCCGTCAACAGTAGGATCGATGGCTCGCCTTGTCATTAACGACAACATCACCTCTGCAGAGACCCTAGCTTCGGGACAGCTCCTCCAGCTTGGCGGTTTCACCATGGCCGCCCGTACGGCCTTTAAGCCAACGACAGCTCTCAAAATCGCTAAACACCATATTCGCGTCGGCCTCGAACACCCCGAAAAGATGGATCCAACAGATGTTTCATCTTTAAACGAACTACTTGATCGCATCGCCGCCCTGGGAGTAGCAACAGACTACGACCGGATTGGGCTTAAAGCCAGTCAAAGGGAAATCAGGTCCTCGCCGATCACCCATATGGTAGCGGTCGTGGAGGAACAAGCCGATGATACTTCTCCCCCTAAGTTGAGAACAAGCTATGTTTGGATTTCCTAGTCACACGAGCCGGATACCCATCCTTGGGAAGAGATCTCATGTCCTCCGAACATACAACTGGGCGTTGAGCATGAAGACTGCCAGGACGCTCCGGACCCTGGACCGGTGACTTCTCAAATTCTTCAAATTTCGGATGCAATAATGGGGCAGGATTTGGATTTTAGCCCGCCCACCCATCACATGCAATATTCCCCAAAAAACTCAGGTCCTCCATATGTATGCGACCTAATGTACGTGCGGCAGCAACCTCAGGAAAAACAGTCCACCACTTTTCGGCCAGGTTCCTCCTTGTCAAAAACAAGATCAAGGACTATCGTGACGATGAGGCGGTTTCGATATTTCACCGCAATTGCACGGATGAGGAAACCCTTAACACCCTCAACCGCCGCCGCAAACCGCACTTTTCAGATCTGGCACACACTGTGCAGAAGTACAGTGCAATGGAAAGCACCTGGAAGGCACAAACAGCTCGGTGGGAACCTCCAGCCTTCAAGCAGCCCACCGGATGGACAAAAAAAATGCACCCCTACGGGGCACCTGATCATCATCCCATGGACAAAAAGTGAAGCCCTTTACGGGACACAGAACTGTCCTTGATGACCTTCTCGATAAACCTTGTCAAATACACACAACGCCGAATACCGAACCAACACATAGCCTTCGGGCATGTTGGGCACTGATACGTCCATTTTGCATCATGCTTTTATATCGATATTTATTGCATTGTGGGCTGTTATTACACATTATGTCACAATACTTATGCCTATTCTCTCTTATTTTACAAGGTTTACATAAAGAGGGAGAATGCCGGCAGCTGGGATTCTGGGCTGGAAAAGAAGCAAATATTAGAGACCTATTTTGCACAGCTCCAAAAGTCCTGAAACTTCACGGAAGACGTTTTCAGAATATATAAAAAATACTGAGCGCAAGAAGTTCACCAGGGGGGCCACACCCTGCCCACGAGGGTGGGGGGCACGCCCTACCCCCTGGGCGCGCCCCCTACCTCATGGGCCCCCTGGTGGCCCTTCGATGGCCATCTTCTGCTATATGGAGTCTTTCGATGAGGAAAAAAAATCATAAGCCATCTTTTCGGATGAGACTCCGCCGCCACGAGGCGGAACCTTGACGGAACCAATCTAGGGCTCTGGCGGAGCTGTTCTGCCGGGGAAACTTCCCTCCGGGAGGGGAAAATCATCGCCATCGTCATCACCAACGCCCCTCTAATCGGGAGAGGGCAATCTTCATCAACATCTTCACCAGCACCATGTCCTCTCAAAACCCTAGTTCATCTCTTGTATCCAATTCTTGTCTCTAAGCCCGGGATTGGTACCTGTGGGTTGCTAGTAGTGTTAATTACTCCTTGTAGTTGATGCTAGTTGGTTTATTTGGTGGAAGATCATATGTTCAGATCATATATGCATATTAAGACCCCTCTGATTATGAACATGAATATGCTTTGTGAGTAGTTATGTTTGTTCCTGAGGACATGGGAGAAGTCTTGCTATTAGTAGTCATCTGAATTTGGTATTCTTTCAATATTTTGATGAGATGTATGTTGTCTCTCCTCTAGTGGTGTTATGTGAACATCGACTACATGATACTTCACCATTATTTGGGCCTAGAGGAAGGCATTGGGAAGTAATAAGTAGATGATGGGTTGCTAGAGTGACAGAAGCTTAAACCCTAGTTTATGCGTTGCTTCGTAAGGGGCTGATTTGGATCCATATGTTTCATGCTATGGTTAGGTTTACCTTAATACTTTTGTTGTAGTTGCGAATGCTTGCAATAGAGGTTAATCATAAGTGGGATGCTTGTCCAAGTAAGGACAACACCCAAGCACCGGTCCACCCACATATCAGATTATCAAAGTACCGAACGCGAATCATATGAACGTGATGAAAACTAGCTTGATGATATTCCCATGTGTCCTCGGGAGCGCTTTACATCATATAAGAGTTTGTCCAGGCTTGTCCTTTGCTACAAAAAGGATTGGGCCACCTTGCTGCACTTTATTTACGATTGTTACTTGTTAATCGTTACAAATTATCCTATCACAAAACTATCTGTTACCTATTATTTCAGTGCTTGCAGAGAATACCTTGCTGAAAACCGCTTATCATTTCCTTCTGCTCCTCGTTGGGTTCGACACTCTTACTTATCAAAAGGACTACGATAGATCCCCTATACTTGTGGGTCATCAAGACTCTTTTCTGGCGCCGTTGCCGAGGAGTGAAGTGCCTTTGGTAGGTGGAATTTAGTAAGGAAAAATTTATATCATGTGCTGAAATTTACTGTCACTTGTTACTATGGAAAGTAATCCTCTGAGGGGCTTGTTCGGGGTATCTTCACCCCGCCCAGTAGAGCAAAGAGTTGCTCCTCAACCTACTGAACCTACTGAAAATGAAAATGTCTACTTTGAAATTCCTTCGGGTATGATAGAAAAATTGCTAGCTAATCCTTTTGCAGGAGATGAAACAATTCATCCTGATGAGCATCTAATATATGTGGATGAAGTTTGTGGATTATTTAAGCCTGCAGGTGTACCCGGAGATGTTATTAAGAAGAAGGTCTTTCCTTTATCTTTGAAGGAAGATGCATTGACATGGTATAGGCTATGTGATGATACGTGGTCATGGAACTACAAACGAATGAAATTGGAATTTCATCAGAAGTTTTATCCTATGCATCTTGTTCATCGTGACCGCAATTATATATATAATTTTTGGCCTCGCGAAGGAGAAAGCATCGCTCAAGCTTGGGGGAGGCTTAAATCAATGTTATATTCATGCCCCAATCATGAGCTCTCAAGAGAAATGATTATTCAAAATTTATATGCTCTGCTTTCTGATAACAATCGCACCAAGCTCGATACTTCTTGTGCTAGCTCTTTTATGACGAAGACTATTGAATTCAAATGGGATTTATTGGAAAGAATTAAACGCAACTCTGAAGATTGGGACCTCGACGAAGGTAAGGAGTCAGGTATGACACCTAAGTTTGATTGTGTTAAATCTTTTATGGATACCGATGTTTTCCGTAAATTTAGCACTAAATATGGACTTGACTCTGAGATAGTAGCTTCTTTCTATGAATCTTTTGCTACTCATGTTGATCTCCCTAGGAAGAACACTACAAAAAAATACACTTCCGTGATGATACGTGTTTGTCACAGTAGGTCGCTTTTTTTGTCATGCATGTACATCCATGACAAATTTATGATAGAATCAAGATAGTCATACCTGTGCTGTCGTAGAAGTGTTCCATGACATTACCAAAATTATCATGACGGAAGTGTCCACTTCCATGACAATAAATCGCGCGTCATAGAAGTGCTTTCGTCAAGGGTGACCGACACGTGGCATCCACCGTAACGGAATGCCGTTAAGCTATCGGGTCGGGTTTTGGATCCGATAACCCGTTAACGGCCCCGACCAATGGGGATTTTCCACGTGTAAAATCATCATTGGCTAGAGGAAACACGTGTCGGCTCATCGTTGGGACAGATGTCATCCACTCACTGGACAGAAGGCGCCTATGATACGTCGACATGTGGCACGCCCAACAATGGCCCATTCCTGTGAAAAGGCCGGCCCATTTGACTTGGTCAAAAGCTGGCGGCCCGGCCCATGGAAAGCCTGTTAACGGCCTGTTCGCATATAGCCCATTTACAGTCCGCTAACCCAAGGCCCGTTACGCCCTATCCGAATTAGGCCCAGTAGCGTCATCTGGGCCGTCCAATATGATTCCAGCCCGTTTTCACTTCTGGCCCATGTATAGCCCATGACGTCTTTCGGCCCATATGAGGCCCTTTGTAACTCTTGGCCCATTAGGGGCCCGTGCTGAAACTAGCCCGTAATGAACAGTGTATCACTTTACACCCATTAACGGCCCATGGTGAAACTGTCCCGTAATGAACAGTGTATCACTTTATACCCATTAACGGCCCGTTATTCCGTTGGGCCGTCTCCAGCCCATGTTATCTTTCAGCCTTCTCAGAGCCCATTTATTCTTGGGCTCATTTCCAGCATTCGTTTACTTACGGCCCGTTACTGTCATTTTCTGCTTGTGGGCCAAATTCAGCCCGTGGTTACAGTCGGCCCGTTTGTGGTCCGTTAATACGTTGGGCCGTTTTCACAGCGTCATCAAATACGGCCTATTAACGATGGCCCGTTATGGTCGGCCCATGAACGGACGATTCCAACTCTAGCCCGTTTACGGCCAGAGTGCGGTTTGTTTGGCCCATGTTTGGCCAATCGATCATACGGCCCGTATAAGGCCCATTGATGATACGGCCCGTAGAAGGCCCATTGATGATACAGCCCGTAGAAGGCCCATTGTTTCTACGGCCCGTAGAAGGCCCACTGTTTCTATGGCCCGTAGAAGGCCCACTGTTTCTATGGCCCGTAGGAGGCCTAGTGTCACTACAGTAAATATTAGCCCATGGTTATTATGGCCTTGTTTTAAAAGATAGGTTATTGCAGCCACTAGCAAACTGCAGAAAAAAACTGCACTGACTACAAGCAAACAAATAAACAAGACAACAAGGAAATAAATAAGCAAGCAACTTACACTAGGCTATCACGGCTATTACACATATTACATCCACTGGGCATCAAAGTTCGCCACCAGTGCAAATATAGGGAACACAACAGCATATAAACGCCGCAGCAAAACAAGTCCAGAACTGAAACCACTTCAGAAGAGCTCAAGAAACAATATCATGGGTACCCATAATGCTGGCAAGATGCTTAGCAAGCTTATTAAGTTTCTCTTGTTTGGCGCTTAAGTCCTCCAGCGCTTGCTGTTGCACCAGAAAGTATGCATCTGAATTCTGCAGGGACTTCCTCAGTCCTTCGGCTTCCCGTCGCATAACATCTGATCGATGTCTTTCAACTTGAAGTTGAGACTCAAGAAGCCGAACTGATTCAGGCAATGAGTTTGAAGATCTGGTGCCAGCAGTGGTAGCCAGTAACTCGAACACTACATCAAGACAGGACTTTGGGGTTGTCTCAGTGTCTTCAATATAGTTTTTATCAGCTTTCTTGGAGACCAATAGGGATGTCTCACTATCTTGAACCTTATCTGCATTACTTCTTTTACCATTGCATAACAGGGTACTCTTCTCCAATATTTTATCCGCGTTCTAAAAGAGAAACAAACAAACACATCTCAGGTTTACAATGTAGTATATGAAACTCATTTTGGTAAACCAGTTCAGTAGTAAGGTGGACAGGATAACAGCATGAAACAAATATATATCTATGTAGTATGGTCACTGTATGGTCTATATCATTCTAGTTTATGTTGCCAAATCAAGATAGATATAGTTCGAATCATATCTATTTAAGACAACACATCATAGACAGAATATAAGTGTGGGAAACTACACAGCAATAACAACACTTGTAATGTGCATGGCATGAGAACATAACTGTTTATTCAATTGAAACTGAAATCAACATAGAGCAAGTTACAACAGCAAACAGCCAAACACGTAGAAGAAACAGGTTTAAAACATACCTGTTGCGCCATTGGAGTTTCAATTGCATCCTTCAAATTTGAAATTAGTTGGTATCTGTAAATACAGTGATGCAAGAGCAAAGTAGTATGAACCATAGCTACGGAACCTGACCTGAGAACAAATCTACTTCTGCTTTAAGCGTTGACTTCGGGTTCGGAGTGGTGGTCCTCGTGATTTGGGCACTGCAGTTGCCTTACTAACTGCTCGTGTTTGGGTGCTCTGTGGTGGAGACGGTGCTGTGTCAACGTGAACTGGGTGTCTATCTGCTGGGGTTGGGGTTAGAAGGGGTGTAGCTGGTTCTCTGTCCAACTGGGTAGGGGTACAATCTGCATGAGTGTGGGTTATGTGTGGTGGGGCTGGTTCTTGGGCAAGTACACACTACAAGAAACTTGTTAATCCATGACGGATTTCCGATGACATTTTCACATACTGTCATGGATGGCCTGGTACAGCCCTGCTAGCCCGCCCAAGCCCGCTAAAGCCCGCATAACCTTTACACGTATAAAAAGCTAACCCTACCCCCCATCCTCACTTCCTCCCCCGCAGCCTCTCCTGATTCCCCATCACGCCCACACAGCGCCGCCGCCAAGCACCTCCTCGCTTCCCTCCTCCAACAGCTCGCCGACGGCCCTATCCTCCTCACCTCGGACAGCTTCCAGATCCGCAACATTCTCCACCCATCCATCCATCTCACAAACAATCTCTCTCTTGTGTGAACCGCCGCAACGTAGCCAACGCCCGCCGATTCCGGTGACATCCACCACGGCGCAGCACACACAAGAGCTAGTCTCCGAGCACTCTGTCCTCTAGGCCGGCAGGATTCGCAGCTCCCGGTCTTTGGCGCTCGCCCCGCGACCCCTAGCCCGTGGCTAGGGTTTCGACTATGGCTTCGCTTCCATCGTCAGCGTGTCTCCGGTGGCTCCCCTCCGTCGCACACTGCGCCCCTTCACGCCCTCTCCGCCTCCTGGATGTCTCCCCGTAGCTCGGTGCGCTCACTCGCGTTGGGCTGCACGGCGGCGACCCCAACCTCCTCTGCCGCATCTCCGGCGAGGCTGTGCAGCCCATGGCAACCTCCTATGCCGCATTTGAACCACTGGAAGCCCTCCCTTGCCCAGGTGAGCACCTCAAACCCCATCTTCCTCTCCCCCTGCCATCTTATTTTCTTGGTAGGATGTACTTTGACTGACTGAGTGTGTTCATCTGTATATATCTGAAAAAGTTCCTGTACATTGAGGGAAATTGAAGGAAGTATTTTGTAGTTAGTACTTTTCTGGTTAATATGCACATCACTTATACGTATATATTTAACTTGTTCTGCTGATGTAATTTTCTTGGTTCATATGCACATCGTAGCCTGTTTCACATAGTAATTTTGCAGTTTTTGATTTGATAGGGATATCAGAGAAGTGGATGTAGGACGCTGATGTCGATTGTTGCCTGCCGATGTCAACCAGAAAATATGTCGAGACAAGTGACCAGTTCATGGAAGTGTCCAAGTCGAGCTAGCTCAACAAGTCGTGAATCTGAACACCCTTTTTCATTAGCACACTCTGAATGATATTGTTGGTCTGAAACTGAAGGCCAATTAAGCTAAAACCTTAAATAATGCGTGCTCACTAGCAAGGGAATAATGGTATGCACTGAACAATTGATACTTTATTCCAAAAAATTTGTGTTTTGATTGATACATACATCTGTTGACCAAGATATCATATATCCACAATTACTCCTACTTTAGCAGTAGTACATTGGTTAGAACAGTTAATTCATAGAAGAAAATGTGGTGTACATTCATTTGATATTAAGTTATTCAACTTCCCAAAATTGTTACAATCATCTTCCTTGTAGAGTATATAATATATTTTTTAGATCTGGTGGTCAGGTTTATAAGATGGTTGACCGTACAAAATTATTGTGACTTATCATCAATATTTCTACATACATTTTTCTGTATTTTTTTGTTCCAACGTGCATACAACTAAAACTTGATAAAATGACACCCCTAATAAGAATTTCATTCAGACATATATTCTAGTCTTTTGCATCTATTCAAGCTGAACCTGACTACAAGCATGGAAGTCCTCTTTCTTTAACTAGCACCTGACTACAAGCATAGAAGATGAACATCACTTCCTTACATGCAACAACTAATAAGAATTTGATTCACACATATATTCTAGTGTTTGGCATCTATTCAAGCTAAACCTGACTACAAGCATGGAAGTCCACTTTCTGTAACTAGGATGTTATTTGCTCTGCTGGGTATGACTGGAAAATACATGGAAACTATGTTGACTAGTTTGTATTTCACATGATTCTGACCTACTTGCATTAGCATTAGTATAAGCATGGAAGAAAGGTAATTTAGGTCCCTACTAGACTAGGAAAAATTGTAAGCCATCTACAAATATCTAATGTTTGTTTTAATATTGGACAGATCATGTTATTATTCCCAGTTGGTGCTGCCTATCACATCTTATTTAGGCTAAATCGTTTTTCAACATATCAAGTAATATGCTTAGATATATGGATATAGTATAGTCTAGTTATCCTTATTGAATTGTTGATCAGTTATGTATAATTTCAGCACCTACCAAAGCATTTTAGTCATCTAATAAATTGAAGTATGTGCAGTTGGAATCAGGTGAAAAAGAATGGGTGAAGTAACAAACTGGAACTGTTTTCAAAGTGATAAGTTCAGATATTCGTGGCTCCTATTTACTCTTTTGACTAGTCGTAAGTTGTAACAACACCATAAACAATGGAGAGCCATGACCAGTCTGTACTGTATAGTTTCTTGCGCTTTTTATTCTTGCTCAGTTGTTCTGTACACATGTTGGACTTGTTCAAACCGTATCCCTAGGAATGCAGGCCCATGCATTTGTTTAAAAGAGTTAAAATTAACTGTCCATTATGTTTGTGTATGGACCTTTTCTGCAGCAGTAGCCCTATCTATTGATTTGTATCAAGTCTAAAAGGTTATCTCCCCTTCATGTGTTGTGGAGGAAGTCGTGTGCTAGTTTTTTGTATTTGGTTTGAACATTGAATGACTGTAGGAGAATTTCCTATAGACTTTTATATTAGAAAGTCATAAAACAATCACTAGATTTTTGTCTTCACCTGCTTTACATGAATGTGTTTGTTTGTTTCATATAAATTTGTTTCTTGACCGTCCATATTTGTGGATATTTTTGCAGCTAGTAGAATATCTTCAAGTTGCAGTAAAGACAACAAACTTTATAAAGGAAAAGTCTATGATGCAAGCTCGAAAAGGTTGCATCATAGTTATCGGAATGGCCCAGCAAATGCACCAGGATTTTTTTGATGATTATGCCTTTTTAATCAATGGCTTGTTGGATCTCTATCAATATGGTGGTAAGATAGAGTGGCTTATCTTTGCACTTATCTAGTTAACATTTGTATGCAATACATTACAGCAGTAGTCTGGTTTGATTCCATAAGGTTTACACTTTATGGTACTGCCAGCATGTAAATCATTTACAGAATAGTGATTATTCTCGCATCTCTTTAGTTCTTCTAATTACTTTATGATAACAAGGAACTATGTGTTCTAATTTTCTTTCTCAAAACATGCAAGTGGTTAGGCTTTTTCGATATAGATTTGCTATGCAAATAGTAGTTTCGTATATACATTTCAAAATAATATATAATGCTACCAGCTTGATAAGTTTTCACTCTAGTTGATGACATGGTCTCAAAAATATGTCTCCGAACTGTTTGGCAGTAGGTTACTCCTGATTAGTGATTGATGTTGTGTTGCTGCAATGAAACACTATTGTTGATTAATGAAAGACAAGTATTCCTTATAGGTTTACCTATACCTCATGATTGACCTTCAAATCATGTGAAATTAGAATGGTGGTTCAGATTATAATAACTACTGTTGCTATTGTTGTAATCAACTTGCCATTTTGTAACATAATCTAAGTTTGTTACAGGTTTCCTTGGTGAGAACCGCAAGGGAAGTTTGAGCTGCAGAGGTGATGTTGATGATTAAGAGGGTCTGCATAATGTTGTATAATTCTTGTGTAATGTCGTGTAATTTTTATCAAGGGCGTGTGAACCGATGTTGGATGTAAAGGACCTTGTTGAAATTATTGAATGAAAATTTACGAAATCTTTCAAATTATGGCCCTATTCAGTGGAAATTAATTGAGTTGTGAAAACTCATTCAAATATGTGTAATGGGTTGTGTTGTAGCTGGTTGGATGAATATCATGGATTGTATATTGAAATAAATGCGATAATGGGCCTCGTTAGACAGAAATAATTGAGCCAATGGCTATGCAGGATGCCACGTCAGGTCCATGTAGATGCCATGTCAGGTCCATGTAGATGCCATGTCACGTCCATGTTGGTACAATGTTATGTCAATCCATGACAGATTAGTCCGTCATGAGGACCGGGCCTGGGGCGGGCCTATGGACTGTTCGGTGATAGCCAGAATCCGTCATGGTGGTGCAGTTGTCAAATTATGACGTGATATACATGACGGATTCTAAATCCTTCATGGACCGCCCTCCTTGACGATTTTGCACTGTTCTGTGACGGGACGAATTCGTCATGGATTAACAAGATTCTTGTAGTGACAACCGTGGTTCTATCTGCATCGACAGGTAGCACGATCTTTTTTTGAAGACCGTGTTTTTACTCCCACAGATACAACCATCACTCCCTCCAATTGAAATGGCTGATAAACAAGAAAAGTAATTGAATATACAGACATTGTAAGATAGACAGGTGCAATGGATAGTAGGGAAGAAAACAGGGCATGAAATAATTCACATTTATGTTGTCTAAGCAAACAAAATAGCAGGACATAATTTCACATATATGATGGCTAATTAAACAGGATAGCATGACACAATTTCACATGTATGATGGCTAACTAAACAGGATAGAATGACATACTTCAAAATATGATGACTATGTAAACAGGATGACATGATATAACTATACGATGTGTCTATTAAAGTGGTTGGCATGCCATAAATCACAAACATGCCGTCGATGGAAACATGATGGCATGATATAATTCACGGATAGAATGGCATAATTTAAATATGATGACTATGTAAACAGGATGAGATGATATAACTATATTATGTCTTTAGAAAATGGGTTGGCATGCCATAATTCAGATACATGCTGTCTATGTAAACATCATGGAATGACATAATTCAAATATACGAATTATATACTAAGGAAGTGAGCAGAGGGCAATCGCATATATGATGTGTCAACTAAGGAGATGGCATTCAATATTGTGTATATGATGTAAAAACTAAGCATTGCAATACAACATATGCATTATATGAGTAATATAACCCTGCCAAGTTTGAGCATACACCTCAGGGGGATAATAGGACTGGTCATCTGCCTCTGAATCCTCCTCTAAAGAGCTATCTGTAACCAGCAAGATATCTGCTTCAGCAGGTAGCATTGTCTGCTCTGAAGACCTTGTTTTCACTCCAGATTTCTCCATCACCAATTCAAATGGCTCATGCACAGGAAGAGTAGTTGAATATACAAACATTGTCGACAAAAGCAATGAGAAATACAAAAAAAAGGATGACACGATATAATTCACATATATGACGCTTGCCTAAACAGCATGGCATTGCATAATTCACATACATAATGCCTTGCAACAAGATAACATTGCATAATCCACATATATAATGTCTTGCAACAAGATGGCATTGCATAATTCACATATATGGTAATTAGACACTAAACAGGTGGCATTCACACAAAGCATGTCTAAACTAAGCAAATGACATAGCAATGCAAGATACCATACGCACGATATGAGCAACATAACCCTGCCAAGTTAGGGCATGCACCTCGGGGGGGGGGGGGGATATGACTGGTCATCTGTCTCTAAATCCTCCTCTGAGGAGCTATCAGTAACGAGCAAGACATGCACTTCGTCAGATAGCATTGTCTGCTCTGAAGACCTTGTTTCCACTCCAGATTTTTCCATGACCATGCCAAATGGCTGATGCACAGGAAGAGTAATTGAATGTACTAAATTTTTTGACAAATTTAACACGTAATAAAAAAATGATGGCATGATATAATTCACATATAAGATGACTGGCTAACCAGGGTGGCATTGCAAAATTCACATATATGATACCTGGCTAGACAAGATGGCTTTGCATGATTCACATATACGATAAAGAAACTAAACAGATGGCATTGACACAAAGCATGTCTAAACTAAGCAGATGACATCTTTAATGTATACAGTAAGCAATGCAAGGCACCATATGCATGATATTACCAACATCAGCATGCCAAGTTAGAGCGAAGACCTCATGGGGTAAATAGGAGTGGTCTTCTCCTTCTGAATCCATGGTCTTCTCCTTCTGAATCCCCCTCATAACAGTTATCTTCCTCTTGATTACGATCCAAAATGGGTGGAGGGGGGCTGCCTTTGCGCCCACCATGGAACGACGTCTGCATGAAATTTTATTGCCACGCAAGGCTCGTCTCTTTTGCTCTACATGATCAGTTCCATTGTGTACAATAACTGGCATGCATAGGAATAAAACATAGTGAGATTATGTAAGGAGTGCATGTACAAATCCAGAGTGATGGTAGCAAACTGTGGATAGACCCAAAACCAATGATAGCAGGCAGATAATAGCTTTAGTTTAAAAATACAGATAATGGCTCCTTTAATGTTTGTTTGCACCCAACATGAAACTCATCGTAGACATTGGAGATTAACCAGATAGTAGACAGATAGTACTGATTGCTGCCACAATATGTACCCCACAACCATTTAAAAACTCAAGTTTCAGCATTAGTTTGGACCTGACTCGGAGTCTAATAGGTGAACACGACGATAATGTAGCATGTCATCATATTAAGCGACGCATAACGTAAGCATACACGGAAGAGTGCGACCTCTCTTGCGGACCCGTGTAGTCCTCAAGGTCATCTGCTCAGTTGATGATGGTAATGCAGTTGCCGTGGCTGCCGGCGGCGGGGAAGAAGATCTGAGGCGGCGAAAGACGGTCTAGAGAGCGGATCCCTGCTGTGGTGAACCCTTCCGTTGTTGGAGCAGCTGAGCTGGGGTGGAACACAGCGCCGCAGGAGCAGGACAAACCACACAAGGTTTTCTTTGACACATATCTGTAACTGAAGTAATTGAGTAAGGGCTTGCTTGAATTTGAGGATTCTAACAATGCAGGGATAGGAAATAGACAGGAATAGGATAGGAATGCACGTGCAAAACAGAGAATTTAAAAACACAGGATTTCTGCCAATCTGGGTGTTTGATTCACAACAATTGGAAGATCACAGGATGCAAAAAAGCATGGTGAGATTTAGTCAAACCACAAGAAAATGTACGGTTATAATGCTATTATGCTACTATCTCTTAGTCTTGTGCTTGATGAATAGGAACATGAAAAGGAGGAGAAGAGGAAATTAGAATTCCTACGGTTTTTCTTTCAAGGAGACACTAAAGGAACAAATCCTACAGTTTTCCTTTGCTCCATTCCTTTGCACCAAATTCATGAAAAGTAGTACCATAGGAAACTTTCCAATTCCGATGTTTTTCATTCACTTTTCCTTTCAAGCACTGGCGATTCTAGTAGGTAGGCTTGAGCAAGGAAAATCCTACACTAAAAAAATATTTTTGTGCTACTTCTATTACTTTGGACCCAGGCCAATGCCATACTAGCTCAACTCCTAGGCCCATTGACAAATGCACAGCTCAAACGCGCAGAGATAAATAATGATGGCGTTCAAGAGAGTCCATCACGGATAGCTAAGTTTCGTGGTACCTCACTGCTTGTCATATAGTAGGATAAAATAATCGTATTTCCCGTTACTACAAGTGCTCAGTGGACAATATATATAACATGTAGAGTAAAAAAGAGATGCAACAAGTGTACAACCTCTTTGGCGAAGCCATGTCGATCTCAGCGTGATTGGGTTGGTCGGTGAGGATGCTCCGGTTGACTTGGATGTCGGAGGAGGGGAAGAAGATCTTAGGAGTCTGGAGATGGAGCCCGATGTACTGCTCCGCTGTGATGGAGGGTTTCATCGTTGGAGCAGCTCCGGTGAGTTGTACGACGCCGAGGCGGAAGCAGGACAAGAGAGACAACGAACAATGTTAACCTGACTGGAATTCTAATAGCATCTCCAATGCATGACGTAAAATACATAAACACAAAGTGCTAGATGTAAAATACATCAGCCGCTCATCTCTAAACTTAACTGTCGAAACTGAATTTAACTGTCGAAACTGAACTTCACTATCGAAATTGAACTTAACTGTTGAAACTGAATTTTGCTGTCGAAACTGAACGCACTAGCAAGGTGAGGCTACATGTCGGTCGACTCACATTTTCATCGCTGGTCAGTCGATTTTGCAGCCGTTGGATACGAAATCAAGGGCCTACGGTTCATCTTCAACCTCCACCCCCCTGAGACGGCCAAACAGCAGCCCCCCGCCACCCGCGGCCGGCGGTGCGCCGCCCCCCCCCCCCCCCGCCCCGAAAACACTCCCCACCGCCGGTCCGCCGCCGCCCCGGCCATCCCTCTAGGCCCCCCGTGCCGAGCTTTTTCTCCGGCGATCCCCACGCCACCGCCCCGCCAACGCCCCGCCACCGCCGGCGACCACCGCCCCCATCCTGAACCCTAAGATAGATAGTGGGGTACCTCTCCGGCGAGCCCCCTCCTCGCTGCGGCTGGTTCTTCCTTCACCCCGGCGGCATCAGAGTGAAGTGTAGCTAAATCGGAGCAGCATCGCAAGCAAGAGCAAGAGCGAGAGCAGCAGCGTGAGCAAGAGCAATAGCAAGAGCAGACCAGGCAGGGGACTGAGAGCAAGAGCAGAGCAGCAACGCGAGCGAGAGCTAAAGCAGCATCATGTCCTACTGATGTGGACGTCGCCACCGAGGGAGCGACGCCGTGGAGGAAGTGGCCGGCAACGCCGCCATGGATGGAGTCGCGCCGTGTCGGCTCAGGACCGAGCACCGGCAGCACCGTGAGATCGAATCAAGAAGAAAATGCGGCGATTAGTGTACAACCTCTTTGGTGGCACCGATTAGGCCGCAGCTTCATCCGAGGAAACGGTGATGATGATGCTCTTCTGGTGGTGCAGGTGAAGACGACGGTGTGGGAATGGAGGTGGCACGAAAGACGAGGGGAACGTCGGGGCAGCTCCTTGGAGGTGGAGGACGGTGTGGCTGAACCGGCGGGACGATGAGATCGATGACGGATCCTCATCCGGTACGGTAGATGAGGGACGTCGAGGTGTTGCTGTGGACGATGTCGTCGGGGAAGAGGCTCCGGCTGGGTGGCAGACGGAGCAGGGTGTCGGGTTTCGTTGCGGGTTTTCGCGGCCTCGGTGTACGAATGGGTGGGCGGATGGGATGGGAGTGGGGAACCATGGCTTAGAGACGCGCTTGTCCTAAATGTGGGGTAAGTTACGAAAGTACCCCCACCGATTTGAGGCGGTTCTTTCAGTTCAGGGGTACCACGGGCATTTCGCGTGTCGGGATTTCAGAGGAGGTGGGAGTTTTCGCGCGCGTTGTAATTTGGGAATAGCAAGGCGCGGGTTGAGATGGAGGGAGTTGTCGGAGTACAACGAGACAAAGATATATCTTAAATATTTCAGACTAACAAGGCGCGGATTGAAGAGGCGGGAGTTTCGCAGCACGATAGACAGAGACGCTAGCTTGAATTTTTGGCATAACAAGGCGCGGCTTGAAATTTCGGAAGAACAAGCTTAACGTGTACCCAAAAAAAGACAATTTGCACCTCAACACGCACAACACACACACAAACACCATTTAGACTAGAGTAAGGTACACGTGCATTGCACGCATGAGATTTGGCAACCAAATTATGAATAAATACCACATTATAGCATGCAAGATTTGAGTCATATATGCATGATGTAGATATTCGTTTAATTCTTATAGTTCATTTCATTCAAAATCATCTAGTTTTTATAAGAAAGCTAATCTATTTTAAGATTCATGGAATTGTGCGTCGTAAGACATAAAGTAAAAACAAATATTGGCAAATCATGTAGAAAAATATTTGGGCAATTCTGATACAGAAGATTCTAGAAGAAATAAGAAGTGCTTGTGTTTTGATGTTTGTGCATTATGCTTAAGTTCAACCATGGAGTCTTCTAGATTATACATGTGGTGAAATCTAGATGATATCCAACGACTAGTAGTGCTCAAATTTGCCATCTTTGGACCATCGGATTCGCCTCATCCAACGACCATCTTTCAAAGTTAAAGTTACCCGCACACAATATAAAAAATATAATATATATAGGGGTATAGATATAGATATGTGATGCAAAAGCCGCCCATCATCTCCAATTAGAATAGTGTGTCCATGCACGGATGCGACGTGGCCAAATGATGTCCGCCATCGGTATCTCAAATTCAAATCAGTCTTACCTTGTTTAATGTGTATACATTACAACATGCTCGTTTCCAAACCACACCACACAGATCTCCGTTATATTCATGCATGCATGGGTTTCAAACATCAGGATCTCTTATTCAAATATTTGAATTCAACTTTACATTGATTGTGACCTCACCTATTCAGCTATTCTTTTACACCCACACAGTAGTCTTCTCTTTATAATTGTACCACTAACTTTCTCTCGTGCATGCATGCACACACACTACCAGTTGGCATTATCCATCGCACGCATGCAATCTTTTTCTTCAGGTCGGTCTCCCATGAAGGCACACACCAACACACATCCCCCTCTCCATCATATCAGGCATTCTTTATCTCTCACGCGTGCATGCGGAACGATCGGTGTTCCTCTATATATGTGTGTATATAGCTAGGTCTTCCATAGTTTTCCACACAAACCGATCAATCGATATATCCAGTGAGGTCTCACCCTCTTTCCCACGTCCACATCGATCAATCTATACATCTCTATATAGGATTAACATATATAGCTAATACACCCACATTAATTATGTATCCAACGTCCCCCTCTCATCATCCATGCCTTCCGCTTCATCTCTTAGACGCATGCACAATGGCGAAGACAGGGGGCAGTAAGGGCCCTGCCCCCTCCCCCCTAACATCACTATATATCAAGGCTAATATGAATGTGATCATTAGACAATTGCTGCTAAAAATGGTTTAAGTTCATGAATTGACCCTCCTCGTAAAGGATTAGCAATGCTTGGCCCCCTAGCTCATTTATTTTTCATGGCTCTGCCACTGCGCGCATCAGCGCACTTGTTCGCCCTCTCTCTCTAAATATCAATCTCGCACTTGTGCATTCCTTCATAGTCTCCCACCACTCGGCTCCTCGCACCATCTTCTAGCCCCCCACCGGATTTTGCCACATGTACAATCTAGCAGACTCCATGGTTGAACTTGCACAAACCTCAAAACAACATTGGTTCTCTTTTGTTCTAGAATCTTCCGTATCATAACTGCCCAAACTTTTTTCTAGTTGAATTGCCATTATTTGTTTTTACTTTATGCTTTACAATGCACAATTCCATGAATCATAAAATAGATTAAGGACATCTTTGATTCAAAGGATTCTCAAAGGAATTTTGGAGGATTCTAATCATTGGGAATTTTTCCTATCATGGTTGTTTGATTCGTAGGATTGCAAACCATAGGAATTTTTCCATATGATTCATTTGCACTAGATTTCATAGGAAACATCCCATCCACTCAAACCTCTTTGAAAGAATTCTGTGTTTTTTCTATGCACAATCAAACACTCGTACAATCCTGTAGGATTCAAGACGACATTCCACTATAATCCCATGTTTTTCCTATTCCCGCGTTCTTAGCTTTTTTATAAAAACTAATTGATTTTGAATGACATGAACTATAAGAATTAAACGAAGGGCTACATCAGGCATATATGACTCAGAGCTTACATGCTATAGTGTGGTATTTATTCATAATTTGGTTGCAAAATCTGATGCGTGCAATGCACGTGTACCTTACTAGTACTTCGAGTATGTGCAAAACACGTAAATTAGAATACCAATGGCACGCTACACAGTGTCTCTCTTACAGTTCATGAAGCCACGTGGCACATGTGTAGGCGTTGTCGTGACCTCCTTGCGTGGATTGATCACAGTGACGTGCTGCTGGTTCCAGAAGAATGTACTCGTCCTCCCTGAGCCATACTAGCAGTACATGCACAAAGCGAAGATGTGCACGCACGCCATGCACACACTCATTCCTCGCACGCACACGCGGGTACACGGGCGGAAGCAATTTTGTACCAAGATCCACCCCATGTGATAATTTGACGCGTGTAAAGTCGTTCACTTCATTGATGGTTAATTAATACAGCGCATGCAAATTGAGTGGACGTGAGGGCGGAAGAAAGACATTATTACTCCACTGCGCGCATGCGAGTAGTTAAATCGTGGGTTGCTAGTAGTACTTCCATTGGTCTCCTACGTATTTTGTGCCAAGTTTTGACAGTAACATAATATTTACGCATTTGAGCAGTGTAGTAGTACTTGAAATTTATGTTCCGCTAAACTCATTGGGAGCCGTTTCGGGCCTCGAAATCAAAACCATCAATTAATCTTTACCTTGTTCCCATCACATTCGAAAGCCTGCTCACACCTACTAGTAGTACGTACCAAACCTGAACGTGTTCCCACTATGCAGGTATTAGTACTAGTGCTAATACTTAGGTTATAAAAAGGGGAACTACCTAACCAAAAATCACTCTACATTTCCTCCTCATAAGTGCTTCTTCTTCGTCCGTCGTTGCCATGGCCGGTGAGCAGAGCTCTAGGTCGAGAACTACTCGTAACAAGGGAGCGGCAACCAAGGCTGCGGAAAAAAGAGGGCTCGCCGCCACGCAGAGACCTCGAAAGATCTCTCACGGGCAGGCGATGGCTCCCAGGAGCGCCCTAGCCGTGGAGGCGAACATGCCGAGCCGGCGGAGCTGGAGTCGTTATCCCTCGACGGCATGCCCGATCAGCTCAATAAGCAGAAGGAGTTCATCCAAGGCTTGATGGAGTTGCTGAAGGAGAGCCTCGACGACATGCCCGCTGAGCTGAATCAACAGGGGGAGTTGACCGCCGGCTTGGTGATGCTGCTGAAGAAGAGCATTGCCTCGGAGAAGAAGGCGACCGGCGAAATCCTGCAACTTTGGGAGGACAATGCGAAGCTCTGCCACGAGATCGACCTGTTGAAGGAGAAGAACGCTGGCTGGAAGAAGCTGCATGAGAATAGTAGTTCCTCGATGAAGATGCTGCAGGCCCTCGCCATGGAACCGAAGGAAGAGTTGGCGAAGCTCCGCATCGAGCACCCGGCTGCTGTCAAGGTACGTAATATGGCCGTGGAACAGATGATGAAGGCTCGCATTGAGAAATGCCGCGTCATGGACACAATGATGAAGATGGCGGAGGAGACGCGCAAGGAGATGGAGGTCGTGGAGGCGATGAAGAAGCAGTTACGACTCCACGGCGAATTAGATCATTTGGGGTGATAATCTTCCTTCTTCTTTTGATCCTGTGTTTCATCTTTTGCTTCGGGTGTTTCGCCGCACGTGTCACATTCTCTGCGAGGCATGAATAGAACAATGTTTTTTTGAGGGAATGAATTGAACAATGCTAACAATGAGATGACTAGCAAATTAGATCATTTTTTATCGCCATATGGCACTGGGCTGCCGTGTTTCGTGCTCCTCCGTCGCAGTACTACTCCAATGGAAAACTTGAGTATACCGCACGGTTCTTTGCTCCTCCTCGATCAGGTCGTCGGTGCATTTATACGAGCAGTCAAATCACAAGGCCCTGCCTTCCAGCAGTAACGAGCTGTCAAATCACAAAGGCCCTCGCCTCTCGTGAAACCGACCAAGCTAGACTGCCCCGCCCTCTAGCCTTTTAAAAAATGTATACTTTTGTACAGCAGTAGTATCGATGGATTGCGCCATGGAGCAAAACTTGAAATTAAAAAAAGGTGGTACATATAGAGAGCGCCCGTCGCCAAATTGTGCATATAGTACTATTAAAAAGGCTAGTCACAATAATGGTGTCCAGCACAACCTACCCCTCAAATAAAACTAAGAGGGTGCTTGGATACGTTTTAGTCCCATGACTAAAAGTAGTGGGACTAAAACATGCTAGCCTCACCCATGCTTGGATCCAAATACTAAAAAGGCTAAAATCAAGTTAATGAGCATTTATTATCCTCCAAACCCTCCAATCCAGAACTCGCCTGTGTTAAAGGAGAGGAGTTAAATGAGTAGAGAGAGGACTAATCCACATTTTAGTAGGGGTACCCCTGACTAAATTTTTTTAGTCTCAAGACTAGTTTTAGCCCCTCTTTAGTCAGGGGTGCTTGGAACTTTAGCCTCTTAAAGAGACTATTTTTAGTCAGACTAAAATAAGTCCCTTGGATCCAAGCACCCTCTAAGCATCCTAGAATTCTTGGACAAAACTAAGCACCCTAAAATTCTTTGACAACTAAACTGCTGGCTATATGATGTTGGCCATATATATTGTACGTATATAATGTGAAGAAACGAGTGGTAGTACTATACCAACTAAAAGATGAAATGTAAGAAATACTAGTATGTACGTACTGAAGAGTTAAAGTAACGAGAAGAAACATAACATAGTTCTGCTGGGGGCTCAACACAACACACCCCTCAAATTAAATTAAGCACAGCTGAAATTAAACTTTGCAACTATTCCGGTAGACACTGCATTAGAACCATAGTGAGCAATGACACTGCCACCTTACACGGAGTCCTCGTCCACGCCCTCGACTTCGTCCTTGTCCCTGTTCCTCTTGGCTGATACTTCTTTGCTTGAACCGCACACTTGGTTGTTGCTCTTCATCCAACCCTTGTAGATATTGAAGCAAAGGTAGCCATCCATTGCAGCGTAGTGGATGTGGTCTATATCTAGTAAATTCCGCTGCCATGCATGACGATGAAACGTGGAATGAGGTTTCTCTAGTTTACCGTATGAAGGATGAACCATGGCTCCTGCCAGGGTCAGCATTGAAGGCTGACGAGAGGACACCAGCCGATTCTTCTGGAGGTCGAAGGTGTTGCCTACAACAAGGCCTATCCGATGCAGGACTTCTTTGTCGTTACCAAAGTCTACAGTAATGAATTTGACTAGGTTGCTCTCGAGGAAGTCCTTAAAATCCCGGCACTCAACATCGGCATGGCATATGTGGTAGACCAAGCATAAGTCATGCACGCAAACCTGGATCACGGCGGGCTTCTTCCTCTCTTCGTCCTTTAGATCCTTCTCTCGTACCAGGACTGTGGTGTACTCAACATCTAGCCCAGCGACCCACTCATCATCTGAGTCTTTGAACATGCGTCTGAAGCGAGAAAGGCATCCTTTCACCATCGCGGAAGAACGGGTGTAGATGACGTCGAACTCATCGCCGGTGATGGTTCTAACATTGTACTCACCGCCGATCATGGAGATTTGGGACGCCATGGATTTGGGAGGAGGGTTAGGATTAGTGGAACTGCCATAATGTGAATGGACGGGATGACTAGGAGCGAACCGCCATAGTATTGAAGGACGTGCGGGGACGAGTAGGAGCGAACTGCCAGCGTGCGAACGGCAGGGTATTGGCTTTCCATTCTCCCATGATACGGGCTTCCGAGAGCCCTTGGATCTGCGATCGAACGGTTGCATGGCGTGATTCTAGACCTATGGGTGAATATCCTTTCCTGGAGGGTTATTCTGCAAATTTTCAGCAACTTAGCATGCGACCGTTTGATCTCAGATCCAAGGGCTGCCAGCAGCCCATATCATGGTCGTGCCTACCACGACCGTCGCGTCGCTCGCACGGTCGTGCCCTTGGAGTTTTAACACGGTGCGTTAGGCTATCTGATGTTGGCATGTCATACATAGTCATCACATAGTCACTCATACTACAGCAAGGTTGGCTATAAGTGTATTTTTTTACTCCTCTCTATCTCTTTCTTCGTACTCAAGGAAGAAACGGTGCTAAGCGCGTGTATTTATTGCATTTGCCAAGGAGTGACCTCTTCCAATGAAATGGTGTTGCTAAGTTTGCTTCATTTAATTAGCTATAGACTCAAAATTGTCTTTTAACCTAGGTACACGCGCTTAGCACCGTTTCTTCCTTGGGTCACCAAACTAGTCTCTCTCTTCTTGATTAACTTGCCACATCAGACTTTATGCTTATGTGGCAAGCTTAAGCACCTGTAGGAGCAAGTAAAAGTAAGTACAATAGTGCGCTTTACATGGCATTTTTGCATATGTGGAGGAAAGAGAGGCAAGGAAAAAGTGGAGAAGTGGGCTCTCATGCAAGAGCCAGCCTCTACTACATGGTGGAGCATTGGGAGAGGCACATGTATGGAGGTGGTCAGGAATCTGGGAGACTCACGCCGGTCGTAGCACCGCAGTTAAAATGATAATGGCAAGTCAAATCACGGGGCCCCACCTGTCCAGCAGTAACTCGCTGTCAACTCACACAGCCCTACGTTTGCAGCAGCCTACTCCCTCGTCTTCTCGCGTCTCTGTCGAACCGACTAGGCGGAACTGCCCCGCCGCCTACCGCGCAGGAAAAGCCCCGCCCTTGACTTTTAAATAGTATACAGTATATACTAATTTTGTATCCATGGATTGCCCCCGCGCCATGGAGCAAAGCGTCTAGAAATAGAGAAGAGGGAGAGGCGAGACGGTGGTTTTGGAATGGAGATGATGGAGAGGAGAGGAGGTGGTTTTGCAATGGAGAAGAGAGAGAGGAGCGTGCGGCAGCGATTTAGGATTGGACGAGAGGGCCGGTGCGCTCTGACTGGATCAAAATCAAAATCAATTTGGTGACATGCATTCACATTTTGCTTGTCAAATACAGTACGTGGTCAAACTTTGACCCAAAATACGCGAAACAACAAAAAAATACTTCCGAGACCAGCGCCGCTCTTCCGCTCTTCTCCTCTTAAACCGCCGTCGCTTCTCTCTTGTTCCAATCTAAATGCAGCTCCTCTCCTCTCCTCTTCCATTTCAAAACCACCGCCCCTCCTCTCCTGTTCCAGTCCAAAACCAGCGTTGCTCCTCTCCCATTCTAATCCAAAACCAGTGCTGCTCCTCTCCTCTTCCATTCAAAAACCACCACCGGTGAGTGAAGGTGCTGTGGAGAAGTAGATCGATGGAGGAGTACAACCGATACGTGAGGATCGCAGACGGTGACCCTGTGAAGCTAGCTAGGATGTTGGAGATACAGTCTTGGTTTGACAACAAGGACCAACTAGCGGCGACGGCGACATCCATGGCCAAATATCTGCAACAGAGCGAAAAGGCGGCGATACTCCCGGAGGGAGTCGTGCCAGAGTACATAGAGCTGCTCCTTTGGGCCATGGGGCAAACAGATTCACCAAATCCGATCGTGAGGGAGCGGTGGTGGGAGTATCGATCCCAGATGGAGCATCCACCAGAGATTGAAGGATCGAGCATCTACAGGGTGCCGTTTGTGAGGGTGTCCTGCCAGAGCGAGCCGGTGGAGTCTTCGTCGACTAAACCCAACTACAAGAGGAGAAAAGCACTTGGCCCGACGACGCTTCCCCGTCATCGTCTCCCTCGCCGTTCACATCGTCTCGTGGGGCGGCTCTCTGCCACCGAGGAATAGGAGGGGGCTGCCCCCCCAGCCCAATAGTCGGGCAGGTTGTGAATTGTCAGGAGGAGCTTAGGGTTGTCAGTATTTGCAGGTTGTGAATTGTGTTTTGTGTTGTGTATTTTGAGAGTACTTTCAGATATGAATGTCTTTTGAATTTCAGATTTGCAGTATTGAGCATATGAAGTATTTTATGAATTCTAGATATCTATTTTTAGCACTTAAAAATGTAGTTTCAGAGGAGTATAAAAGTGCAGACAATGTGATTCTCAAAGAAGAAACTGCAAGTTTCAGTTTCAGATAAGAAACTTTAAGTTCAGTTTTAGATAAGAAACTGCAACTTTCAGAGGTAGAGCATTTGTATTAACACGGCCTTTTCAAACAGGGTTAACATCATGTTGGAAGTTTTATTCATGGTCGAAAATGGAACTACCAGCCAGTTAACATCATGCTGACCAACATTCATGCATAACACATCTTCATATGATGCACAGTCAAAATGCCCACAGAGAAAATGAGGGACGAAGTTTTGGCAAGTGTTGGACGTGGTTTTGGGCTGCCCCGTCTAGGCTTTCATTTTTAACATGCGTAGCCCACGTCCTCGGATGGGAGGTCCATAGGCATGTTTGTATTTTCTTAGGGCCGTCATGTATCGACCGGCCTATGGACCTCCCATCCGAGGTTTTATTTTTGACAGCCCAATTTATGTATTTTTTTGAAGAAAACGCAGAGGTCTGTTCTATTTTTCTATATAAGAATAGGAACGCCAGGTCCAACTTATGTTTCCCTTCTAACTATATTATATATATATTTAAATTATTTTATATGTTGACTGTTTAGTTCACATAATTGGCAAATAGATGACCGCTCTCGCAATCCCCTTCGCCCCCGCCACCACCTCCACCCTCGCCGCCGCCCCCGCCACTACCTCCACCCTCGCCGCCGCCATAGATCTCACCGCCACCCCCCGCCTCCTGACTCCGGTGCGCCTGCCCCCCACAGCAAGTCCGTTCGCGTGCCCCATGGAGTCGCCGGCCATATCCACGGGGGAATGGCTGGAAGACAAGAAGATGTACAAGATGCATCTCCCACATTTCTACAAAGCCTTCCCGCGGATGCTCCAGCCGCTCGATTCCGTCGCGCCGGCGGTGCTGCGGGAGACTCGAGGGAGGAGATGGAGGGAGCGGGTGATGCGGATCCGCGACCACGCTCTCTCCTGGACCCAGTGCACGCGCGAATGGAGGGAAGCAGAGGAGGAAGCCAAGGAGGGACCGAATCCGTTCTCTCACTCGCGCAGGTATGCTCGGATGTGCAAGGATCATGTGGATTGGGAGCTGCTGAATCTAGCCTTGCGGATCTACTTCGAAGGAGATTTCTCGGAGAAGCACAGGATGCCCCACCCAAGTGAGCTGCCGATTGCGTTCGTTCGATGGGCAAAAGGAGAAGTGAATTCAGGAGATCCACGCCGTGCTGCGAGATGGGAATGCTTGACTGGACTCCTGCCCACCAGCATGCCACCGGAGCCAGAGAAGGTGGATCCCCTACCTTACCTCTCCCCCAAACCTGCAGAAGATTGAAATTAGGCTTGAAATATGCTTCAATTGAGCTATCTGGTGGTTATTTATGCTTCCTGAGAGACAACATCTGGCTGGAGGATAAGAAGGAACCAGGAACTCAAATGAATTTCCCCTATCACAATGGGGGGAGCGCCGGTTGGGCAGTGGTACAGCCCACCTCCGCCCCAAATGGGGGCACAATCTGGGAAGGCTCCTGTAATTTCCCAAGATCAATCTGCTGGTGGTTCTGACTCTCAGGTCAGTGGGAAATCTCAAGGCAAGAATCAGCAAAAGAAGAGATAGGACATCCAGAAAACTGCTCCTGCCCCTGCTTCAGGCCTTATGGCATACTCTGAGGTGATCTGCTACAACTGTGGGGAACCAGGGCATCATTTGGATAAATGTGTCAAGCCCAAGAGTTGTTTTATCTGCAAAATGGTTACCCATAGAGTTGAGAATTGCCCTATCAGAAGGAAAACCCACAGTTCTGCTAGATATGTTGGAAGTGCTGCTCCAGGATTATGTCCATCATTCACAGAATTTTTTGTGACACAGAATTAGATAGTTTTTCCCCTTTCTAGTTGTAGAGCTCTGCCTAGATGTGGTAGTGACCACACTCCTTTGCTCTGGGACTCTGGTCTTAACCAAACTCCAAAGAGCAATAGTTTTAAATTTGGAAAGTGGTGGTTGCTTAGAGAAGATTTTACTGAGCTAGTCAGGAAAATCTGGAATGAGCATACTGGGAGCAGCTGCCCCCTAGAAAATTGGCAGATCAAAATCAGGAGATTTAGAAGAACTACCAAAGGGTGGAACTCCAATGAGGAAGCTAATCTTAGAAGATACGAAAGGCTTCTCCTCCTTGAGTTTGATTCTCTAGATATTAAGGCAGAAACCACTGACCTATCTGAGGCTGAGACTAATAGATTAAACTTTGTCCATGGAGAGCTCAAGAAAATTTGGCTTCAAGAAGAAATCAAAGCCAAACAAATGTCTGGAGATAGGAACATTAAGGAGGGTGATAGAAATACTGCTTACTTCCATGCAGTAGCTAACCAGAGGAGGAGGAAAACCCTCATTCATTCCCTTGATGACCCTAATGGACCTATTACTAAGGTAGACGAGATGCTGAAAGTGACCAGTGACTTCTACAAAGACCTGTTTAAGAAAGAAAACCCTTCTGTGTTCTCTCTACAAAACAATTTTTTCTCTGCTTCTGAAAAAGTCTCTCCTGCTGAAAATGAGCTGCTAGAAGCCCCTTTTTCAGAGACAGAGGTGAAGGAAGCCATTTTTAGCTCTTATCCTGATGGGGCTCCTGGTCCTGATGGGATTCCCTTCTTGTTTTACCAGCATTTTTGGGACTTGGTGAAAAATGATCTCTTAGATCTTTCCCAAGCCTTTCATAGAGGAGAGTTGGATCCAGCAACTTACTCATGGGGGGGTCTGTTGGGGTCAAGTTAAGTAACTGTGAAAGTGATTTTTCCTTGCTGGTAAAGGCCTTAGGCAAGGTGACCCCATCTCTCCACTTTTGTTTAATTTAGTAGTGGACGTTCTTACTAAAATGCTGAGCAAAGCTGCTGATCATAGTCTGATTGCAGGGCTCTGTCCTGAGGTCTACCCTGGTGGCATCATCTGCCTTCAATATGCAGATGATACCATCCTTTTCTTAGACAATGACTCCACACATGCTAGCAATCTGAAAACTGTTCTAACCTAGTTTGAACAAGTCTCGGGCATGAGAATCAACTACTCTAAAAGTGAACTCATCCCTATCAACATGGATGATCAGGAGTTAGCTGACTTCCTCTCTATTCTAATCTGTAATAAAAGTAACTTCCCCATTAAGTACCTAGGTATCCCTCTCCACTATGATAAACTGAGGAGAGAGGATATCCAACCCCTTCTGGATAAAATCATTAAAAGGATTGCTGGGTGGAGGGGCAAACTTCTCTCTTACAGAAGTAGATTGATCCTCATACAAGCTTGTTTGGCTAGCATTCAAGTGTATCTCCTCTCCTTCTTCAAGTTCCCTAAAATGGGCAGTGAACCTCATCAATTCTCAGATGTCTCATTGCTTGTGGAATGATTTTGAGGGAAATAGGAAGCTACACCTTGCTAATTGGGCCCTAGTCTCTATGAAAAAAGATTTTGGAGGCCTATGCATACCTAACCTCCAAGAAATTAACATCTGTCTTCTAGGGTCTTGGATTAAAAGATTCTATGAGGAAGACCTGAAACCCTGGAAGCTTCTTATTGCCCATAAATACCTAGGAAATAAACCTAATATTTTTGTCCCTTCCTCCAACCCTAAGACCTCTAGATTTTGGAAAGGATTAAAATCTATTATGCATGCCGTGAAATTTGGCTACAGATGGAACATAGGGGATGGGAGCAGAACCAAGTTCTGGGAAGATACTTGGTTTGGCACATCCCCCCTAGCAGTCCAATTTTGGCCTATTTACTCTGTCCGCAATGAGCTTAACAAAAGTGTCAATGAAGTTTGGGACGTTCAATGCTTAAAACTCTCTTTTAGAAGGAACTTTAGTGGTAGTCTCATGGAACAATGGTTCCAGTTGGAGGAAATTGCCAAAAGCATTACCTTTACTGCCGAGCCGAATGCCCTGATTTGGCAGCTGGACAATAAGGGGAAGTATTCCTCCAGCTCCCTCTATCATGTTATCAACTTTAGACGGGTTCAACCCGTGTTTATCCCTGCTGTCTGGAAATTGAGAGTTTCCCCTAAAATTCATGTATTTCTCTGGCTTCTCTCCAAAAACAAATTGATGACTAGGGATAACCTTAGGAAGAGACACATCATCAAACCCCTTGATTGTGTTTCTGCTTGGAACAAGAGTCTTGTTCTCACTTATTTTTTTAATGTATAGTTGCTAAACATCTCTAGGCCCACACTGAGAAAATTTCTCTAGTCAAATCGGCTCATCCTTCGAATCTGTTGCCAGATTCTGGATTGCTACCAAAAAGTGCTCAGTTTTAAACACTGTTGGCTCAGCTATCCTTTGGTGCCTCTGAAAATATCGAAATGCTATGATTTTCAGTAACACCTCCTGGATTTCCATTCCACGGGTCTTGAGGTTGATCAGGAACATGGTGAGGAACTGGGCAATTCTCTCCTCTAGATCGGACAAGGACAAGTTGATGAGCTTCATGGAAACCCTAACAAGATCCCTCCAGAAACCGTTGGCGATCACTTGTGGCTGAACAAGGCTCGACCTGCTCTGGGGCTGGACCCGTGGGCTCTTCTCAAGATCTCTGATGAAGATGATGGGCACCTGGCGCCGAGAAAGAGGGACATCCACCATGCTACGCCTTCCAGCCCGGTGTCTCCGCTTGCTTATTGGTCGCCGCAGGCTGACACGGCCCCTCGGCTGAAGACCATGAAGGCTTCGCTGGACCCTCCTTGTGTCATTTGAGTGCTCTATCCGCTCTGCCTTTGGCACCACTCGGGTGATTTCTGTTATTCAGAGAACTTGTTCATCCACCCCCCTAGTTTGTAGCTTTTCTACCTTTGCTTTCGAACTGCTCTTTGAGCTGTTGTATCAGAATATGTTGTGGTTTCGTTCTCAGCAATGGAACCGGGGAGATGCTACCTGTTTTTGTAAAAAAATTATTTTATATGTTATTATATAAATCTTGGTAAGACTGTAAATTTAAGGACGAATGTAATAATATCACTTATTATTTAAGTATATTTATAACAAAATGCTCAACCCCTTTTTATTTTTTGATAACATTGCTGGCCCAACCCAACATTATAATTAGAATCAGCCCAGCAAAATCATGTATTTCGAGAAAGTGCAAATGGGCTGTAATTTTTTAGGAAATAAAATAAACGGGCCGCATGGACGCTACATTTTTTGTTCACCCAGCCCAGCTAATGGCTGTAACAAAAAAAGATCAAATTGACTGTAAATTCTACCGCGCAAAAAAAGACTGTAAATTCTGAAAAAAATGGGTTGAATACGTGCCACATTTTTGGAGGCTAAAATGTGGGCCAATAGGTCGAAGCCAATGCAAGTCGTTGTCAATTTAGTCAACAAATGATTCTGACATGTTAGCCGTTGGATTTACATCCAACGACCGGCATCCATCTTCAATCTCTCGTCTTCTTCCTCCAGCGCCGCCGGGACCACCTCCCGCCTCCTGCTGCTAGCAGCTCGGCTTAGCACGCTTCACTATGAAGCGCTACTCCACCGTTGGCCAGGCCATCCCTCCACCCCTCCACACCTCCTGTTCTTCTCCACCGACCGCCGAACCACACCGCACTAGAACCAGTTAACCCTCGTACACCTCTCTGTCTACGACTCTACTCCCGCGTCTTCCCATCTCCGACTCGTTGCTGTCCGGGGCCTCGCCGTCGTCCACCACCTTGGATGCGCTCGGCGTGGCGTGGTCAAAGTGGTCAACGAACGACACCATCGGAAGTAGACTGTGCGTGGAGAGGCTGACAGCTGGGTCCACGGCCGCACACAAGGAAATGCCTCCTTATTACGCGCAAAATAATGATTCCTCCACCTGACATCTGGGACCCACCGGAAGGGCCTCTGTATTTCACGAAATTAAGTGCCCCCCGCTGACATGTTGGACCCACCAGCTATCTTCGCACGCAAGGAAGTGCCTCCTTATTACGCACAAAAAAATGAATATACCCCCTGCCAGCTGGAACCCAGCATAGTGGGAGGCTGACTTGTGGGCCTACCAAGTTGACGGGGACGAAGGGCTTTGTAAACTTAGTCAATATGAACGATTCTAGCCCTGTTACCGTACGATATTCATCCAACAGCCGTAGTGCTTCTTGAACCTCTGGTCTTCTTGCTCCAGCCGCCTAAACCAGCGCCGGTCGTGCCGCGTGCTCCTGCCTCCCATGGCCGGCTGTGATGCCGCGGAGGCCTCGCCGCCCCCTACTACCTCCACCGCTAGCCAGGCCATCCCTCTACTCACCCACACAACCTGTTATTCTGCGGCGACAGCAGCCTCACACCGCAGCCGAACCAGTGAACCCTTGTACTCCCCTTCCTAGTCCTCGCTGTCGTCCACCGCCCTGGTGCTCTCGGCGCGGCGTGGTCAACATGGTCAACGACCGACTTCCATCGGAAGAGTACTGTACATGGAGAAGCTGACAGCTGGGTCCACGGCAGCCACAAGGAAGTGCCTCCTTATTACGTGGAAAATAATTGTTCCCCCACCTGACAGCGGGGACCCACCGGACGGGCCACCAGTATTTTGTGAAAAAAATCGTTTCCCCCTGACTGCTAGGACCCACCGTACGGGCCATCGTATTTCGCGAAAAAATGTTCCCCCCGCTGTCAGCTCGGACCCACGGGAAGTGCCTCCTTATTACGCACAAAAAAATAAATACTCCCCCGGCTAGCTGGGACCCACCTTGCTGGGAGGCTGACTTGTGGGCCTACTAAGTTGACGGGGATGAAGGGCTTTGTCAACTTAGTCAATATGAATGATTCTAGCTCTAGTGACCGTACGATGTCCATCCAACGGCCGTAGTGCTTCTTCAACCTCTGGTCTTCTTGCTCCAGCCGCCCAAAGCACCGCCGGTCGTGCCACATGCTCCTGCCTCCCGTGGCCGGCTGTGCCGCCGCAGAGGCCTCACCGCCCCCTACTATTCCCACCGCTGGCCAGGCCTTGCGGCGACGGCAGCCTCACACCGCAGCCGAACTAGTGAACCCTCGTAGTCCTCACCGCGCGGGCTTCCACTGCCGCGTCGTCCCCTTCCTAGGCCTCGCCATCGTCCACCACCGTGGTGCTCTCCGTGCGGCGTGGTCAACATGGTCAAGGTACGACTTCCATCAAAAGAGTACTGTACGTGGAGAGGCTGACAGCTGGGTCCACGGCCACAGCCCAGTTTTTTGTGATTTGCCAAGTAAGTCGCTTTGTCAGGCCTGTTGGGCTGCAAATCTTTCAAGACGAGGAGATCTTTCATTCGGCTAGCCGAGAAAATGGCCCATCAGTAATGAGCAATGGGTTGTACATTTTTAAAACACATCAAACTGACAATTAGTTTCAAATATCTTTTTTTCATTTCAAGATTTTAAATTACATTGATTTTTATGCGTGGAGAATTTGTTGGATTTTCTATTGATATGCATTTATTTTTAAAATCAGTTTGAATGTGAGTCGAAATTTCGGCATTAAAAACAGTTCGGACCGCACCGAAATATGCAAAATTTTGTATAATTTTTTAACCGTTGCCACAATATGGGCTGTAATGCTAACAAAAAGAATATGGGCTCCAAAAAACCTTAAGAATTAGCAAATGGGCTGTATGCTGTTTTCCAAAGATTTGAGGCTTTCCTAAAAAAAGGTTGACGCACAAGCACTGACTGTTGGATGTCCATCCAAGGGCTATCGTGCTTCTTCAATCTCTGCTCTTCCTGCTCCAGCCGCTCAAACAAGCGCCGGTGGGACTGCCTGCTCCCTCCTCCTCGTGGCCGGCTGTGCTGCCGTGCAGGCCTCACCGCCCAACCGTACTCCCATCGCTGGCCTAGCCATCCCTCTACTCACCCACACCTGCTGTTATTCTCCAGCGACGGCAGATGAACCAGTAAACCCTCGTACAGTCGTACTCCCCTCCGCGTGGGAAACAACTGCCGAGTCTTCCCTGCCTCCATGTCGTCCCCTAAATAGGCCTCGCCGTCGTCCACCGCCCTGGTGCTCTCGGCGCGGCGTGGTCAACGTGCTCAAGGAAGGACTTCCATCGGACGTGGACTGTACGTGGAGAGGCTGACAGCTGGGTCCACGGCCGCAGCAAGGAAGTGCCTCCTTATTACGCGGAAAATAATGATTCCTCCACCTGACAGCTGGGACCCACCGGACGGGCCATTGTATTTCGTGAAAAAAACGTTTTCCCCTGACTGCTGGGACCCACGAGCTACATCTTCGCACGCAAGGAAGTGCGTCCAGGCAAAAAAACAAAACGATTTTCCCCCTGACTGCTGGGACCGACCAGCTACATCTTCGCAGGCAAGGAAGTGCCTGCAAGTCAGGACCCACCTGGTCGAAGCGTACGTAGCGTTGTCATTCTGGTCGCGAACGTGTACGTACATACTGGTCGATGTAGAGGCGCGCACGTGTCATAGTAGAGGCGCGCACGTGTCGTAGTAGAGGTGCGCACGTAGCATTTACACGTACGTACAACGGCCAGGGTGCAAGAAAGAAAATACGGCCACGTATGTGTACATACGGGCGGGGTCTCGAATGCCTACTCGCGCATACGTACGGCGAGGGCTCGTGTACATGGCTGGGTCAAAACGGAGAAACAATGTCGTCATCGTGTTCATGGGGAGGCAACGGAATGCGTCGTGTTCATGGGGAGGCAACGGAATGCGTCGTGTTCATCGGGAGGTCTTGGATGGAACAGGCGCTGGAAACGAGGCCTGGCGTACCGCAGAACAGAGGAAACGACCTTGTGTTCGACCGGCCATGTTCGAAACGGGATCCTATTCATCGGGAGGGGTCTAGCATACCGCAAAACGGAGGAAATGGACCTGCTACGGTCGAAACGAGGGTCCTGTTGATCGGGAGGGGTGTGGCGTACCGCAAAACGGAGGAAACGGACTTGTGTTGGAGCGCTACGGTCGAAACGGGGGTCATGTTCATCGGAAGGGGTGTGGCATACTGCAAAACGGGACTCCACGGGATACTGTTCATCTCCACTGTCGACCTCCTCCAGCCTCCACGAGCTCCTGTTCATCCAGCCTCCACGGGCTCCTGTTCATCCAGCCTCCACCGCGCGCTACTCCACCGGCTACTGTTCAACCACCCCGACACCATCTACTGTTCATCCAGCCCTCCACACCACGGGGTCTTGTTCAACCACCCCTCCACGGGCACCCCTCCACCGTCTACTGTTCATCTAGCCCTCCACACCACGGGGTCCTATTCAACCACCCCTCCACGGGCACCCCTCCACCGTCTACTGTTCATCCAGCCCTCCACACCACGGGGTCCTGTTCAACCAGCCCTCCACCGTCTACTGTTCATCCAGCCCTCCACACCATGGGGTCCTGTTCAACCAGCTCTCCACCGTCTACTGTTCATCCAGCCCTCCACACCACGGGGTCCTGTTCATCCACCCCTCCACCGTCTACTGTTCATCCAGCCCTCCACCACACCACGGGGTCCTGTTCATCCAGAGGCAACGCCACCGCTCACTGTTCATCCAACCCCCCCCCCCCCCCGCAACGCTCACTGTTCATCCCATTGATCGGCTTCAGTTAGCAGCAGTAGCGAAGGAATCGCTCGATCGGGTTCAGTTAACAGTCATCGATCGATCGCTCGGGTTCAGTAACACGTAGCCTGCAGTGCAATCACTCGGGTTCAGTTAGAGCCCAACGCCTCGCTCGGGTTCAGTGAGAGCCAACGCCTCGCACACACGCGCGTACATGTACGAGAGAAACACGCATCGCTAGGCCCCCGACCTCCCACCGTAACCGGGAACTCCCCGAAATTTTGCTCCCCCTCGCTTCTACCACGGTTTTTTCCGTCATGGACGGCCCAAAGAATGTCATGCAGCTGCGTCTCCGGCCCGCCCAGGACGAAAAGCCCATTTTCTGTCATGATTTTTTGTCATAGAAGTAGGAGCCCACCACATCTACGATGATACCGGGTTTTGTCACAATTATCGTCATAGAAGTGTCATATGTATGACAGAAAAAAAATTTGTTCGGCCCAAAATGTCACAGATGTGTCTTTTTGTAGTGGAAGTGGTTTAAATATCATCCTCCCATAGAAGTAAAAGTGGCTGCACCTATTACCATCCATCCACACCACGGGGTCCTGTTCAACCACCCCTCCATGGGCACCCCTCCACCGTCTACTGTTCATCCAGCCCTCCACACCACAGGGTCTTGTTCAACCAGCCCTCTATCGTTTACTGTTCATCCAACCCTTCACACCACGGGGTCCTATTCATCCACCCCTCCACGGGCACCCCTCCACCTTCTACTATTCATCCAACCCTCCACCACACCACGGGGTCCTGTTCATCCAGAGGCAACGCCACCGCTCACTGTTCATTCAACCCCACCCCCCCCCGCAACGCTCACTGTTCATCCCATCGATCGGCTTCAGTTAGCAGCAGTAGTGAAGGAATCACTCGATCGGGTTCAGTTAACAGCCATCGATCGATCGCTCAGGTTCAGTAACGCGTAGCCTGCAGTGCAATCACTCGGGTTCAGTTAGAGCCCAACGCCTCGCTCGGGTTCAGTTAGAGCCAACGCCTCGCACACATGCGCGTACATTTATGAGAGAAATGCGCATCGCTCGGCCCCCGACCTCCCACCGTAACCGGGAACTCCTCGAAATTTTCCTCCCCCTCGCTTCTACCACGGTTTTTTCCGTCATGGACGGCCCAAACAATGTCATGCAGCTGCGTCTCCGGCCCGCCCAGGACGAAAAGCCCATTTTCTGTCATGATTTTTTGTCATAGAAGTAGGAGCCCACCACATCTATGATGATACTGGGTTTTGTCACAATTATCGTCATAAAAGTGTCATATGTATGACAGAAAAATTTTGTTCGGCCCAAAATGTCACGGATGTGTATTTTTTTGTAGTGGAAGTGGTTTAAATAACATCCTCCCATAGAAGTAAAAGTAGCTGCACCTATTAAAGTTGAAGAAAAGACTATCACTTATAATGATCCTATTGTTCCTACTGCTTATGTTGAGAAACGACCTTTTCCTATTAGGATAAAGGATCATGCTAATGCTTCAACTGTGGTTCATAAAAGCAATATTAGAACTTATACACCTGCTGAGAAAATTAAAGTTGAACCTAATATTGCTATTGTTAAAGATCTCTTGTCTGATAATATTGATGGGCATGTTATTCATTTCTGTGATGAGACTGCTAGAATTGCTAAACCTTGTGCTAAAGATAAACCTAGATCTTTGGTAGGCATGCCTGTTATTTCTGTTAAAATAGGAGATCATTGTTATCATGGCTTATGTGATATGGGTGCTAGTGCTAGTGCAATACCTTTTGACTTATACAAAGAAATTATGCATGATATTGCACCTGCTGAGATAGAAGATATTTATGTCACAATTAAACTTGCCAATAGGGATACTATTTCGCCAATGGGAATTGTTAGAGATGTTGAAGTCTTGTGTGGGAAAACTAAATATCCTGCTAATTTTCTTGTTCTTGGTTCCCCACAAGATAGCTTTTGTCCCATTATATTTGGTAGACCCTTCTTGAACACTGTTAATGCTAAGATAGATTGCAAAAAGGATGTTGTTACAATTGGTTTAGGTGATATGTCTCATGAATTTAATTTCTCTAAATTTCGTAGACAACACTGTGAAGAGGAATTACCTAGCAAAGATGAAATTATTGGTCTTGCTTCTATTGCCGTACCTCCTAGTGATCCTTTAGGACAATATTTGCTATACCATGAAAATGATATGTTTATGAATGAAAGAAGGGAAATAGATGAAGTATTCTTTAAACAGGAACCCATCCTGAAACACAATTTACCTGTTGAAATCCTAGGGGATCCTCCTCCACCAAAGGGTGATCCCGTGTTTGAGCTTAAACCGTTACCTGATACTCTTAAATATGCTTATCTTGATGAGAAAAAGATATATCCTGTTATTATTAATGCTAACCTTTCAGAGCATGAAGAAGAGAGATTATTGAAAACTCTGAAGAAGCACCGTGCCGCTATCGGATATACTCTTGATGATATTAAGGGCATTAGTCCCACTCTATGTCAACACAAAATATATTTGGAGAAAGATGCCAAACCAGTTCATGATCATCAACAACGGCTGAATCCGAAGATGAAGGAAGTGGTAAGAAAGCAAATACTAAAGCTTCTTGAGGCAGGTATAATTTATCCCATTGCTGATAGTCAGTGGGTAAGTCCTGTCCATTGTGTCCCTAAGAAGGGAGGCATTACTGTCGTTCCTAATGATAAAGATGAGTTGATCCCGCAAAGAATTATTATAGGTTATAGGATGGTAATTGATTTCCACAAAATAAATAAAGCTACTAAAAAAGATCATTACCCCTTACCTTTTATCGATCAAATGCTAGAAAGATTATCCAAGCATACACATTTTTGCTTTCTAGATGGTTATTCTGGTTTCTCTCAAATACCCGAGTCAGCCAATGATCAATCAAAGACTACTTTTACTTGCCCTTTTGGTACCTTTGCTTATAGACGTATGTATGTAATGCACCTGCTACCTTTCAAAGATGTATGATGGCTATATTCTCTGACTTTTGTGAAAAGATTTGTGAGGTTTTCATGGACAACTTTTCCGTCTATGGATCCTCTTTTGATGATTGCTTGAGCAACCTTGATCGAGTTTTGCAGAGATGTGAAGAAACTAACCTTGTCTTGAATTGGGAGAAGTGCCACTTTATGGTTAATGAAGGTATTGTCTTGGGGCATAAAGTTTCTGAAAGAGGCATTGAGGTTGATAAAGCTAAGGTTGATGCTATTGAAAAGATGCCATGTCCCAAGGACATCAAAGGTATAAGAAGTTTCCTTGGTCATGCAGGGTTTTATAGGAGGTTCATTAAGGACTTCTCCAAAATTTCTCGGCCTCTGACTAATTTATTACAAAAAGATATGACATTTGTTTTTATGATGATTTTGTAGAAACATTTGAAATACTTAAGAAAGCATTAATATCTGCACCTATTGTTCAGCCACCTGATTGGAATTTACCCTTTGAAATTATGTGTGATGCTAGTGATTATGCGGTAGGTGCTGTTCTAGGGCAAAGAGTTGATAAGAAATTAAATGTTATTCAATATGCTAGTTAAACTCTAGACAATGCTCATAGAAATTATGCTACTACTGAAAAAGAATTCTTAGCAGTTGTATTTGCTTGTGATAAGTTCAGACCTTATATTGTTGATTCTAAAGTAACTATTCACACTGATCATGCTGCTATTAAATATCTTATGGAAAAGAAAGATGCTAAACCTAGACTTATTAGATGGGTTCTCTTGCTACAAGAATTTGATTTGCATATCATTGATAGAAAGGGAGCTGAGAACCCCGTTGCAGACAACTTGTCTAGGTTAGAAAATGTTCTTGATGACCCACTACCTATTGATGATATCTTTCTCGATGAACAATTAAATGTCATAAATGCTTCTCATACTGCTCCATGGCATGCTGATTATGCTAATTATATTGTTGCTAATTTTATACCACCTAGTTTCACATACCAGCAAAAGAAAAGGTTCTTCTATGATTTGAGACATTACTTTTGCGATGACCCACATCTTTATAAAGAAGGAGTAGATGGTGTTATTAGACGTTGTGTAGCTGAGCATGAACAGGATATACACATATTTTAGTTGCTGTTGATTACGTTACTAAGTGGGTAGAAGCTATTCCAACTAGTAGTGTTGATCATAACACTTCTATTAAAATGCTTAAAGAAGTTATTTTTCCGAGGTTTGGAGTCCCTAGATATTTGATGAATGATGGTGGTTCACATTTTATTCATGGTGCTTTTCAAAATGCTTGCTAAATATGATGTTAATCATAGAATTGCATCTCCTTATCACCCAAAGACTATTGATCACATAGAATTGAGTAATAGAGAGCTCAAATTAATTTTGCAAAAGACTGTTAATAGATCTAGAAAGAATTGGTCCAAGAAACTTGATGATGCATTATGGGCCTATAGAACTGCATATAAAAATCCTATGGGTATGTCTCCGTATAAAATGGTTTATGGAAAAGCATGTCACTTACCTCTCGAACTAGAACATAAGGCTTATTGGGCTATTAGAGAACTCAATTATGATTGCAAACTTGCCGGTGAGAAGAGGTTATTTGACATTAGCTCACTTGATGAATGAAGAACCCAAGCCTATGAGAATGCCAAATTATTTAAAGAAAAAGTTAAAAGATGGTGACAAAAGGATACAAAAACATGAGTTTAATGTAGGTGATTATGTATTATTATACAACTCTCGTTTAAGATTTTTTGCATGAAAACTTCTTTCTAAATGGGAAGGTCCTTACGTTATCGAGGAGGTCTATCGTTCCGGTGCCATAAAAATCAACAACTTCGAAGGAACAAATCCGAAGGTGGTGAATGGTCAAAGAATTAAACATTATATCTCAGGTAATCCTATAAATGTTGAAACCAATGTTATTGAAACCGTAACCCCGGAGGAATACATAAGGGACAATTTCCGGAACGTTTCAGACTCCAAAAAGTAATAGGTATGTGGTACGGTAAGTAAACCGACTCCAAAACAGTTCTAATGGCAATATTTCTCTGTTTTGGAATATTTAGAAAAATAGAAAAATAAGAAGCAGTCCAGGAAGGACACGAGGGCTCCACGAGGGTGGAGGGCCCGCCCTACCCCCTGGGAACGCCCCCCTACATCATGGGCACCTCGTGTGCTCTCCGGACTCCGTTTTCGTACACGACACGTATTTTGGTCGGTAAAACTTCATTATATAACCTCCCAAAGGTTTTGACCTCCGTATGACGCAAAAATCTCCTGTCTTTGTTTCGAGCTGTTTTCTGACAGATCCTGGTCGTCATGTTGTCTTCAAGTGCCCCTAAGGACCAGTTCTTCAAGAAGGTCATCAACCCCTACCTCGCGGAAGTGCTGCAACACCCTCAAACCATTGAGATGCATGAGGGGTTGTTGCACATCCGCGATGTAGAGGGACCAAGGAAGACCGGAAGCACGGAGGCAAGGCTCGAGGCCTTGCAGCAAGAAGTTTTCAAGTGTCAGGAGATGGTGGAGCGTGGACTCGATTCCAATCACATTATGATCATGGAGTTCACCAACAACCACAAGCTGGACGTCAAGGACATTGGGGAGGCCATCTTCAAGCGTCATGAGAAAACCGAGCACCTCCAAGCCCAGATCTATGACCTGCAAAATCAAAACTGTGAGTATGAATATAGATTCAAGAGGATGAGTTTGGCTGCAGATTTGAGGTTTCAGGAGACTCGATCATCCTTCAATGATGGTGAGCCTATGCCTTGGAAGAAGGACGACAAGCCTACGCCATCAGCAAAACCATCAACTTCTTCACCAACAAAGGAGACATAATCACATGGGTATGGGCACTACCTTGGCAACTACCAAGCTTGGGCGAGTTCCCCGATATCGTATCACCATCACTTTTATCTTTACCATTTTTCTTATTTCGATCCTTTTGGTAATATCTTGATCTAGCAGAATAAAAGTTCTTAGTATGATCTAGTTGTGAGTTTTGCTTTATGATCCTTCTATGTAATCGAGTCCGTGAGCTATATAACAAAGATTAGTGTTGAGTCAAGGGATTGATTATTTTGCCATGATCCTAAGTGAATAAAAGAAAAGAGAAAGAAATAAAAAGAAACAAAGAGATCATATGGATCTTATGGAGAGTAATGAGCTCACATAGAAAAAGGTATGATGAATAAAAGTTGTTGAGAGTTGATAAATATAGTTTTGGTCATCGTTGCAATTAATAGGAAGTAATAAAGAAAGAGAGGTCTTCACATATAAATATACTATCTTGGACATCTTTTATGATTGTGAGCACTCATTAAAATATGACATGCTAAAGAGTTGACGTTGGACAAGGAAGACAACGTAATGGGTTATGTTTTCTTACATCTGAGGTAAATTATATTGTCTTGGATCATCTAACATGATTGAGCTTGCCTTTCCCCCTCATTCTAGACAAATCCTTTGCACCAAGTAGAGATACTACTTGTGCTTCCAAACACCCTTAAACCAGTTTTGCCATGAGTGTCCACTATATCTACCTATGGAGTGAGTAAGTTCCTTCAAGTAAGTTGTCATCGGTGCAAGCAATAAAAAATTGCTCTCTAAATATGTATGATTGATTGGTGTGGAGGAAATAAGCTTTATACGATCGTGTGATATGGAAGAAATAAAAGCGACAGACTGCATAATAAAGGTCCATATCACAAGTGGCAATATAAAGTGACGTTCTTTCGCATTAAGATTTTGTGCATCCAACCATAAAAGCGCATGACAACCTCTACTTCCCTCCGCGAAGGGCCTATCTTTTACCTTTATCTCCTACCTTACATAAGAGTCATGGTGATCTTCACCCTTCCTTTTTACATTTTATCTTTTGGCAAGCACAACATGTTGGAAGGATCTTGGTATATATGGCTAATTGGATGTGAGTTTTCATGAACTATTATTGTTGACATTACCCTTGAGGTAAAACGTTGGGAGGCAAAACTACAAGCCCCTATCTTTCTCTGTGTCCGATAAAAATTCCATACCCATAAGTATTGCATGAGTGTTAGCAATGGTGAAAGACTAAATGATAGTTGAGTATGTGGACTTTCTGAAAGCTCTTATATTGACTCTTTCCTCTGTTATGATAAATTGCAATTGCTTGAATGACTGAGATTATAGTTTGTTAGTTTTCAATGAAGTTATGATTCATACTTGAAGTTGTGATTGAATTGTTACTCTAGCATAAGAGATCATATAACAAGAATTATATAAGTTGTTGTTCTAAGAATGATCATGATGACCTCATGTCCGTATTTTACTTTTATTTACACCTCTATCTCTAAACATGTGGACATATTTTTCGATTTCGGCTTTCGCTTGAGGACAAGCGAGGTCTAAGCTTGGGGGAGTTGATATGTCCATTTTGCATGATGCTTTTATATCGATATTTATTGCATTATGGGATGTTATTACACATTATGTCACAATACTTATGCCTATTCTCTCTTATTTTACAAGGTTTACATAAAGAGGGAGAATGCCGGCAGCTGCGATTCTGGACTTGAAAAGGATCAAATATTATTGACTTATTCTGCATAGCTCCAAAAGTCCCGAACCTTCATGGAAGACGTTTTTGGAATATATAAAAAATATTGAGCGCAAGAAGTTCACTAGGGGGGCCACACCCTGCCCACGAGGGTGGGGGCGCGCCCTACCCCCTGGGCGCGCCCCCCTACCTCGTGGGCCTCCTGGTGGCCCTCCGATGGCCATCTTCTGCTATATGGAGTCTTTCGATGAGGAAAAAATCATAAGCCATCTTTCCGGACGAGACTCCGCCGCCACGAGGCGGAACCTTGGCGGAACCAATCTAGGGCTTTGGCGGAGCTGTTCTGTCGGGGAAACTTCCCTCCGGGAGGGGGAAATCATCGCCATCGTCATAACCAACGCTCCTCTCATCGGGAGAGGGCAATCTTCATCAACATCTTCACCAGCATCATCTCCTCTCAAAACCCTAGTTCATCTCTTGTATCCAATTCTTGTCTCTAAGCCCGGGATTGGTACCTGTGGGTTGCTAGTTGTGTTAATTACTCCTTGTAGTTGATGCTAGTTGGTTTATTTGGTGGAAGATCATATGTTCAGATCCTATATGCATATTAATACCCCTCTGATTATGAACATGAATATGCTTTGTGAGTAGTAACGTTTGTTCCTGAGGACATGGGAGAAGTCTTGCTATTAGTAGTCATGTGAATTTGGTATTCGTTCGTATTTTGATGAGATGTATGTTGTCTCTCCTCTAGTGGTGTTATGTGAACGTCGACTGCATGACACTTCACCATTATTTGGTTCTTTGGAAGGCAATGGGAATTAATAAGTAGATGATGGGTTGCTAGAGTGACAGAAGCTTAAACCCTAGTTTATGCGTTGCTTCGTAAGGGGCTGATTTGGATCCATATGTTTCATGCTATGGTTAGGTTTACCTTAATACTTTTGGTTGTAATTGTGGATGCTTGCAATAGAGGTTAATCATAAGTGGGATGCTTGTCCAAGTAAGGACAACACCCAAGCACCGGTCCACCCACATATCAGATTATCAAAGTACCGAATGCGAATCATATGAACGTGATGAAAACTAGCTTAACGATATTCCCATGTGTCCTCGGGAGCGCTTTACATCATATAAGAGTTTGTCCAGGCTTGTCCTTTGCTACAAAAAGGATTGGGCCACCTTGCTGCACTTTATTTACGTTTGTTACTTGTTACTCGTTACAAATTATCCTATCAGAAAACTATATGTTACCTATTATTTCAGTGCTTGCAGAGAATACCTTGCTAAAAACCGCTTATCATTTCCTTATGCTCCTCATTGGGTTCGACACTCTTACTTATCGAAAGGACTACGATAGATCCCCTATACTTGTGGGTCATCAGGCACTCCGGCAGGTGGCTAAGAGTGGTGAGGCAATCCTCACCAGCATTCCTCCATAGAGGCACTCTTCGTAAAATGCCGATCTCAACGTTTTTATGGTCTTCGAGACCTTCTCTTCCAACAACCGGCGCAAGAGGGCACTGCGCGACCTTGCCGAAGTCAACCAAGTAGCCGCAGTAAATCCTTGGAATGACATGGCGATAACCTTCACCGCCGATAATGAGCCAAGGGACAGATCAGTCCAAGCACCAGCCGCTTTGGTCTTAAACCCAATAGTCGATGGCTTTCGGCTCACAAAAGTACTCATGGACGGTGGCAGTGGATTAAAACTCATCTACGAAGATACACTCCAAAAAGTGCAGATGGACAAAAGTCACATTGAGCAAAGCGACACCACTTTCCGAGTCATCATCCCCAGTCGAGAAGCAATAAGCTCGGGGAGGATCAAACTCGACGTCGTATTCGGCACGCCGGAAAACTATAGGTCCGAAGAGTTGCTATTCCATGTGGAACCCTTCCATAGCGGATATCATGCCCTGTTAGCGTGAGAAGCATTCATCTACTTTCAAGCTATACCCCATTACGGGTACATGAAGCTCAAAATGCCAGAGCCCAACCGATTTATCACTATCACTAGTGATCCGGATATAGCATTCTGCGCCAAAAGCAAAACCGCATCCCTAGCCCTTGAGGCACTATCTGAGGCCCTGGCGGCCGAGGAACTGACTACTCTGCGCTCTATAGTGGACAAGGATGATGTAATCCTCGACAAGAGGCCCAAATCCACTTCCTTTAAACCAGCAGACGAAATAGTCCAATTTCAGTACACCCAATGGATCCTAATAAAACTGCAGCCATTGGAGCACAGCTGGATCCAACGACCGACGCCGCCTTAAGAGCGTTTTTGCGCGAAAATTGGGACATCTTTGCCTGGCATCCTTCGGATATGCCAGGAATCCCACGTAGACTGGCCGAACACAGCCTCAATATAATAAAAGGCTTTAAACCAGTCAAGAAAACGCTGTGGCGATTTTCCGAACCCAAGCGACAAGCCATGGGGGAAGAACTAGTCAAACTACTTGAAGCCAGATTCATTAGAGAGATCAAACACCCGGACTGGCTAGCAAACCTGGTCATGGTGACAAAGAAGGATAAGTCCTGGTGCCTCTGTGTCGATTTCAAAGGCCTAAACAAGGCTTGCCCTAAGGACCCCTTCCCACTACCCCACATTGACCCAATCATTGATGCAACTGCAGGACACGATTCACTGTGCTTCCTTGACGCATACTCCGGATACCATCAAATTAAGATGAGGGAATCCGATCAAGCCACAACGGCATTCATTACCCTGTATGGGCCTTTCTGCTTCAACACTATGCCTTTCGGACTCAAAAACGTCGACGTCACCTACCAACATGATTCAAACATGCCTGGAAAAACAAATTGGCAAGACAGTGGAGGCATATGTAGATGATGTAGACATCAAAACTAAACATGTTGAATCATTGGTTGACGACTTGCGCCTCACATTCGACAACCTCCGAACATACGACATATGGCTCAACCCAGAAAAATGCGTTTTTGGTGTTCCGGACGAAAAGCTACTCGAGTTCATTGTTTCCAATAGAGGAATCAAAGCAAATCCAGCCAAAATTCGAGCCTTGTCGCAATTGGCAACACCAACAGACCTAAAGCAGGTCCAAAAACTAGCTGGATGTGTGGCAGCCTTGAGCCGCTTTATCTCCAAATTGGGAGAAAAGGCACCACCACTTTATCGCCTGCTCTGACGTACCGATCACTTCCAGTGGACGGATGCAGCAAGGGCTAGGTTGGAATAAATAAAAACTCTGTTAGCAAATAACCCAATCCTTGCCGCACCAAACATCGGCGAACCTATGCTACTATACATATTAACAACTCACCAGGTAGTGAGCGGTGTGCTCGTTGTCGAGCGAGAGGAAGAAGAATACAAATTCCCACTCCAAAAACCAGTATACTATGTATTGGCGGTCCTTACACCATGCAAATCCCGATACCCGCATTATCAAAAGATAGCGTATGCGGTCTTCATGGCATGTCGAAAGCTGCAACACTACTTTCAAGAGTGCTCGATCACAGTGGCCTCTGAGGTACCACTTAATGACATCATAAACAATCGAGACACCACCGGTCGCATTGCCAAGTGGGCTATCGAGCTCCTACCATTTGAAATAACATACAAGACATGCTGAGCTATTAAATCTCAGGTATTGGCAAACTTTGTCGCTGAATTGACAGAAGCCGAGCTCCCCAGATAGTACAGCACATACTCCAACTGGGTGATGTACTTCGACGGCTCCAAAATGTTAGCCGGACTGGGAGCTGGCGTCATCCTGACATCCCCTACAGGGGACATAATCCGTTACGTATTACAAATCATGTATACGGACTCCAATAACGTGGCCGGATATGAAGCGCTCCTGCATGGGCTCCGGATGGCCGTTTCTATGGGCATACAATGCCTTGAGGTGCGTGGGGATTCGAACCTCGTGATATCTCAAATAAATGGTGAATTCGACGCAAAATACCCAAAGGTGGCGGCCTACCGAATGCCGTACTTAGAATATCATCTCGATTTGAGGGGCTCGAGTTTCATCATGTGGCTCGAGGTATCAATCAAGCAGCACACATCCTTGCTCGAATGGGTGCTAAACGCGACCCCGTCCCGCCTAACACCTTTTTGGAAAGGATTTTTAAGCCATCTATGGTATGGCAAGACGAGAGCGGAAATACCAGTCCGGCGCCGATCACACCCCCTGACGCCGAATATGATTCGGATATCATCGGGGGCTCGGGCACTGAGCCAACGCCTTTCGCTCATGTAATCATGGCAGTTATCTCTCCATGGACCGAACCCTTCTTGGTGTACCTTAATAGGCAGGAGCTACCTAATGATCGGAACGAGGCCCGTCGCATAGTTTGACGCTCGAAGGCCTATAAAGTTCACGAAGGAGAACTCTACAAGAAAATCACTACTGGAGTTCTTCAAAGATGTATCTCCGAATAAGAGGGGTGGCAGCTCTTGGCCGAAATACATGCTGGCCTCGGTGGCCATCACGCCGCAGCTCGGGCCCTTGTAAGCAAAGCCTTTTGTACAGGCTTCTTCTGGCCCACGACCCGAGCATATGCACAGGACCTTGTACAGAGCTGTGTAGGATGCTAGCTCTTCGGCAATCAAAGCCATATGCCGCCCACTGCCCTAAGAACTATCCCCATTACCTGGCCTTTTGCAGTCTAGGGGCTAGATATGGTCGGACCCCTTAAAGGGGAAGCCATAAGAAGAAATACCTACTGGTCATGGTGGATAAATTCACTAAGTGAATAGAGGCCAAACCAGTAAAAACAACTGAAGTCGGGCCAGTGATAGATTTTATATCCGGCGTCGTACACCATTATGGTGTCCCACACAACATTATCACTGACAACTGTTCTAACTTCATAGCCGATGAGGTAAAAAATTGGTGTGCTAACCTTGGCATCAAGCTCGATTACACCTCCGTATATCACCCCCAAACAAACGGTCAAGTCGAGTGGGCCAATTGCCTGATAATGAGCGGCATGAAACCCAGACTAGTGCGATCCCTAAAGGAGTCCGATAAACACTGGGTCGAGGAACTCCATTTCGTACTCTGGGGGCTGCGGACCATGCCCAATCAAACGACCGGATACACACCATTCTTCATGGTGTACGGCGCAGAGGTTGTCTTACCCTGCGACATTATTCATGAATCACCTCGAGTGTGCATGTATGAAGAGAGGGAGGCCGAGCTCGATCGGCAGGACGACTTAGATGGCCTAGAGGAGGAGTGCGATGTCGCCAAAGCCCGTTCCGCATTTTATCAACAACAAGCTCGAAGATACCAAAACAAAGAAGTGTGGGATGATGACCCACAAGTATAGGGGATCTATCGTAGTCCTTTCGATAAGTAAGAGTGTCGAACCCAACGAGGAGCAGAAGGAAATGATAAACGGTTTTCAGCAAGGTATTCTCTGCGAGTACTTAAATAAGTGGTAACAGATAGTTTTGTGATGAGATAATTTGTAACGAGCAACAAGTAACAAAAGTAAATAAAGTGCAGCAAGGTGGCCCAATCCTTTTTGTAGCGAAGGACAAGCCTGGACAAACTCTTATATAAGGAAAAGCGCTCCCGAGGACACATGGGAATATCGTCAAGCTAGTTTTCATCGTGCTCATATGATTCGCGTTCGGTACTTTGATAATTTGATATGTGGGTGGACCGGTGCTTGGGTGTTGTTCTTACTTGAACAAGCATCCCACTTATGATTAACCTCTATTGCAAGCGTCCACAACTACAACAAAAGTATTAAGGTAAACCTAACCATAGCATGAAACATATGGATCCAAATCAGCCCCTTACGAAGCAACACATAAACTTGGGTTTAAGCTTCTGTCACTCTAGCAACCCATCATCTACTTATTACTTCCCAATGCCTTCCCTCTAGGTCCAAATAATGGTGAAGTGTTATGTAGTCGACGTTCACATAACACCACTAGAGGCTAGACAACATGCATCTCATCAAAATATCGAACGAATACCAAATTCACATGACTACTAATAGCAAGACTTCTCCCTTGTCCTCAGGAACAAACGTAACTACTGACAAAGCATAAAGATGTTCATAATCAGAGGGGTATTAATATGCATATAGGATCTGAACATATGATCTTCCACCAATTAAACCAACTAGCATCAACTACAAGGAGTAATTAACACTACTAGCAACCTACTAGCACCAATCCCGGACTTGTAGACAAGAATTGGATACAAGAGATGAACTAGGGTTTTGAGATGAGATGGTACTGATGAAGATGTTGATGGAGATTGCCCTTTCCCGATGAGAGGACCGTTGGTGATGACGATGGCGATGATTTACCCCTCCGGGAGGGAAGTTTCCCCGGCAGAACAGCTCTGCCGGAGCTCTAGATTGGATACGCCAAGGTTCCGCCTCGTGGCGGTGGAGTTTCGTCCCGAAAGGTTGCTTCTTGTTTTTTTCTCGACGAAAGACTTCATATAGGAGAAGATGGTCATCGGAGAGCCACCAGGGGGCCCACGAGGTAGGGGGCGCACCCTAGGGGGGCGTCCCCACCCTCGTGAGCAGGGTGTGGGCCCCCTGGTCTTCATCTTTGGCGAGGATTTTTCATTATTTATTATAAGGTATTCCGTGGAGTTTTAGGATTTTTGGAGTTGTGCAGAATAGGTCTCTAATATTTGCTCCTTTTCCAGCCCAGAATTCCAGCTGCCGGCATTCTCCCTCCTTATGTAAACCTTGTAAAATAAGAGAGAATAGCCATAAGTATTGTGACATAATGTGAAATAACAGCCCATAATGCAATAAATATCGATATAAAAGCATGATGCAAAATGGACGTATCAACTCCCCCAAGCTTAGACCTCGCTTGTCCTCAAGCGAAAGCCGATAGCAATAAATATGTCCCCATGTTTAGAGGTAGAGGCGTCGATAAAAATAAAATACGGACATGCGGGCATCATGATTATTCTCATACCAGCAACATACATAGATATTGTCATATGATTACTTATGTTCAAGTGATGATCTATTCACAATGCAAAAGTATGAATCAGAAACCTTATTGAGAACCAACAAACTATAACCTCAGTCATTCAAGCAATTGCAATTTATCATAGCATCAGAAAGAGTCTATGTCAGAGCTAAAAAGCAAGTCCACATACTCAACTATCATCTAGTCCTTCATAATTGCTAACACTCGCGCAATACTTGTGGTTACGGAGTTTTAATCGGACATAGAGAAAGATAGGGTCTTATAGTTTCGCCCCACAACCTTTTACCTCGAGGGTAATGCCGACAATAATAACTCATGCCCCCTAAATCCAATTAGATATATTTATCAGGTTCTTTCCAACATGCTGGGCTTGCTAAAGGATAAAATGAAAAAGGGAGAGGTGAAGATCACCATGACACTTGCATAAGGTAGAAGATAATAATAAAAGATAGGCCCTTCGCAGAGGGAAGCAGAGGTTGCCATGCGCTTTTATGGTTGGATGTACAAAATCTTAAAGCGAAAGAACGTCACTTTATATTGCCCCTTGTGATATGAACCTTTATTATGCAGTCCGTTACTTTTATTACTCCCACATCACAAGATCGTATAAAGCTTATTTCTCCCGCACCAATCAATCATACATATTTAGAGAGCAATTTTTGTTGCTTGCACCGATGACAACTTACTTGAAGGATCTTACTCAATCCATAGGTAGATATGGTGGACTCTCATGGCAAAACTAGTTTAAGGGTATTTGGAAGCACAAGTAGTATCTCTACTTGGTGCTGAGAATTTGGCTAGCATGAGGGAGAAAGGCAAGCTCAACATGTTGGATGATCCATGACAACATACTTTATCTCATATATAAGAAAACATAACCCATGACGTTGTCTTCCTTGTCCAACATCAACTCTTTAGCATGTCATATTTTGATGAGTGCTCCCAATCATAAAAGATGTCAGTGATAATATATTTATATGTGAAACCTCTCTTTTCTTATTACTTCCTGTTAATTGCAACGATGACCAAAGCTATGTCTGCCAACTCCCAACAACTTTTAATCATCACACTCTTTCTATGTAAAGTCATTACTATCAATAAGATCAATATGAACTTTTGTTTCTTTTTATTCTTTTTTTTTCTTTTCTTTTCTTTTATTTGGGATCATGGCAAAAATAAGCAAGCCCTTGACTCGATCACTAATCTTTATTATATAGCTCACGGACTCGATTACATAGAGAGATCATAAAGCAAAACTCGAAACTAGATCATGCCATAAACTTTATTCTACTAGATCGAAATACTACTAATAGGATTGAACTAAGAAAAATGGTAAAGATAGGAGTTTTTATTGTGATACGATACCGGGGCACCTCCCCCAAGCTTGGAAGTTGCCAAGGGGAGTGCCCATACTCATGTGATTATATCTCCTTGGTTGGTGAAGAAGGTGGAGGTGTTGTTGATGATGCGGGCTTGTCATCCATCTTCCAAGGCATAGGTTCACCATCATAGAAGGATGATCGAGTCTCCGGAATCCTCGAATATGCAGCCAAACTCATTCTTTTGAATCTATATTCATACTCACAGTTTTGGTTTTGCAGGTCATAGATTTGGGCTTGGAGGTGCTCGATCTTCTCATGTAGCTTGAAGATGGCCTCCTCGATGTTCTTGGTATCCGGCTTGTAGTTGTTAGTGAACTCCGCGAGCATCGTGTGGCTAGCGTTGATTCCACGCTCCACCATCCGCTGGCACTTGAAAACTTGTTGCTCCATTGCTTCAAGCCTCGCCTCCATGCTTTCGATTCCCCTTGGTCCCTCAGCATCGTGGATGTGCAGCAACCCATCACGCATCTCAATGGTTTGAGGGTGTCGCAGCACTCCGCGAGGTAGGGGTTGATGACCTTCTCGAAGAACTTGTCCTTGGAAGCACTTGGGGACGTCATGATAACCTAGATCTGTCAGAAAAACAGCTCGAAACAAAAACAGGAGATTTTTGCGTGATATGGGAGTCAAAACCCCCGGGAGATTATATAATGAATTTTTACCGACCAAAATACGTATCGTGTAAGAAAATGGAGTCCGGAAGGCACACGAGGAGCTCACGAGGTAGGGGGCGCGTCCAGCGGGGTAGGGCGCGCCCTCCACCCTCGTGGGGCCCTCGTGTCCTTCCCGGACTGCTACTTAATTTTCTATTTTTCTAAATATTCCAAAACGGATAAATATTGCCTTAAAACTGTTTTGGAGTCGGTTTACTACCGTAACACATACCTATTCCTTTTCGGAGTCTGAAACGTTCTGGAAAGTGTCTTTTATGTACTCCTCCGGGGTTATGGTTTCAATAACATTGGTTTCAACATTTATGGGATTACCTGAGATATAATGTTTGATTCTCTGACCATTTACCACCTTCGGATTTGTGCCTTCAAAGTTGTTGATTTTTATGGCACCGAAACGATAGACCTCCTCGATAACATAGGGGCCTTCTCATTTAGAGAGAAGTTTACCTGCAAAAAATCTTAAACGAGAGTTGTATAGCAATACATAATCACCTACATTAAACTCACGCTTTTGTATCCTTTTTTCATGCCATCTTTTAACCTTTTCTTTAAACAACTTGGCATTTTCATAAGCTTGGGTTCTCCATTCATCAAGTGAGCTAATATCAAATAACCTCTTTTCACCGGCAAGTTTGAAATCATAGTTGAGCTCTTTAATAGCCCAATATGCCTTATGTTCTAGTTCGAGAGGTAAGTGACATGCTTTTCCATGTACCATTTTATACGGAGACATACCCATAGGATTTTTATATGCAGTTCTATAGGCCCATAATGCATCATCAAGTTTCTTGGACCAATTCTTTCTAGACCTATTGACAGTCTTTTGCAAAATTAATTTGAGTTCTCTATTACCCAATTCTACTTGACCACTAGACTGTGGGTGATACGGAGATGCAATTCTATGATTGACGTCATATTTAGCAAGCATTTTACGGACAGAACCATGAATAAAATGTGAACCACCATCAGTCATTAAATATCTAGGGACTCCAAACCTTAGAAAAATAACTTATTTCAGCATTTTAATAGAAGTGTTATGATCAGCACTACTAGTTGGAATAGCTTCTTCCCACTTAGTAATGTAATCAACAGCAACTAAAATATGTGTATATCCATTAGAGGCAGGAAAAGGTCCCATATAATCAAAGCCCCAAACATCAAACGGTTCAATAACAAGTGAATAATTCATAGGCATTTCTTGATGTCTACTAATATTACCAATTCTTTGACATTCATCACAAGATAGGACAAACTTACGGGCATCCTTGAAGAGAGTAGGCCAATAAAAACCGGATTGCAATACCTTATGTGCAGTTCTATCTCCCGCATGGTGTCCTCCATAAGTTTCGGAGTGGCACTTGCGTAGGATCTATTCCTGTTCATGCTCAGGTACAAAACGTCTAATAACACCATCTACTCCTTCTTTATAAAGATGTGGGTCATCCCAAAAGTAATGTCTCAAACCATAGAAGAACTTTTTCTTTTGTTGGTATGTGAAGCTAGGTGGTATGAATTTAGCAACAATGTAATTAGCATAATCATCATACCAAGGAGTACTACGAGAAGTACTTATGACATTTAATTGTTCATCAGGAAAGCTATCATCAATAGGTAGTGGGTCATCAAGAACATTCTCTAACCTAGATAAGTTGTTTGCAACGGGGTTCTCAGCTCCTTTTCTATCAACAATATGCAAATCAAATTCTTGTAGCAAGAGAACCCATCTAATAAGTCCAGGTTTAGCATCTTTCTTCTCCATAAGATATTTAATAGCAGCATGATCAGTGTGGATAGTTACTTTAGAATCAACAATATAAGGTCTGAACTTATCACAAGCAAATACAACTGCTAAAAGTTTTTTTCAGTAGTAGCATAATTTCTTTGAGCATTGTCTAGAGTCTTACTAGCATAATGGATAACATTTAATTTCTTATCAACTCTTTGCCCTAGAATAGCACCTACAGCATAATCACTAGCATCACACATAATTTCAAAGGGTAAATTCCAATCAGGTGGCTGAACAATAGGTGTGGAGACTAATGCTTTCTTAAGTATTTCAAATGCTTCTACATAATCATTATCAAAGACAAATGGTATATCTTTTTGTAATAAATTAGTCAGAGGCCGAGAAATTTTTGAGAAGTCCTTAATGAACCTCCTATAAAATCCGGCATGACCAAGGAAACTTCTTATACCTTTGATGTCCTTAGGACATGGCATCTTTTCAATAGCTTCAACCTTGGCTTTATCAACTTCAATACCTCTTTCAGAAAGTTTATGCCCCAAGACAATACCCTCATTAACCATAAAGTGGCACTTTTCCCAATTCAAGACAAGATTAGTTTCTTCACATCTCTACAAAACTCGATCAAGATTGCTCAAGCAATCATCAAAAGAAGATCCATAGATGGAAAAGTCGTCCATGAAAACCCCACAAATCGTTTCACAAAAGTCAGAGAATATAGCCATCATGCATCTTTGAAAGGTAGTAGGTGCATTACATAAACCAGAAGGCATACGTCTATAAGCAAAAGTACCAAAAGGGCATGTAAAAGTAGTCTTTGATTGATCTTTAGCCGACACAGGTATTTGAGAGATACCAGAATAACCATCTAGAAAGCAGTAATGTGTATGTTTGCATAATCTTTCTAGCATTTGATCAATAAAAGGTAATGGGTAATGATCTTTCTTAGTAGCCTTATTTAATTTGCGGAAATCAATTACCATCCTCTAACCTGTAATAATTCTTTGTGGAATCAATTCATGTTTATCATTAGGAACAACAGTAATACCTCCCTTCTTAGGGACACAATGAACATGACTTACCCACTGACTATCAGCAACGGGATAAATTATACCTGCCTCCCGAAGCTTTAGTATTTCTTTTCTTACCACTTCTTTCATTTTAGGATTCAGACGTCGTTGAGGATCACGAACTGGTTTGGCATCTGCTTCCAAATTTATTTTATGTTGACATAGAGTGGGACTAATGCCCTTAAGATCATCAAGAGTATATCCAATAGCAACACAGTGCTTCTTCAGAGTTTTCAATAATCTTTCTTCTTCATGCTCTGAAAGGTTAGCACTAATAATAACAGGATATATCTTCTTTTCATCAAGATAAGCATATTTAAGATTATCAGGCAACGGTTTAAGATCAAACACAGGATCACCCTTAGGTGGAGGGGATCCCCTAGGATTTCAACAGGCAAATTGTGTTTCAGCATAGGTTCCTGTTTAAAGAATACTTCATCTATTTCCCTTCTTTCATTCATAAACATATCATTCTCATGGTCTAGCAAGTATTGTTCTAAAGGATCACTAGGAGGTACGACAATAGAAGCAAGACCAATAATTTTATCCTTACTAGGCAATTCTTCTTCACGGTGTTGTTTACTAAATTTAGAGAAATTAAATTCATGAGTCATATCATCTAAGCCAATAGTAACAGCATTCTTTTCACAGTCTATCTTAGCATTAACAGTATTTAAGAAGGGTCTACCAAATATAATGGGACAAAAGCTATCTTGTGGGGAACAAAGAACAAGAAAATCAACAGGATATTTAGTTTACCCACACAAGACTTCAACATCTCTCACAATTCCCATTGGTGAAATAGTATCTCTATTAGAAAGTTTAATTGTGACATCAATATCTTCTAACTCAATAGGTGCAATGTCATGCATAATTTCGTTGTATAAGTCAATAGGTATTGCACTAGCACTAGCACCCATATCACATAAACCATGATAACAATGATCTCCTATTTTAACAGAAATAATAGGCATACCTACCACAGGTCTAGGTTTATCTGTATCACGGGGTTTAGCAATTCTAGCAGTTCCATCACAGAAATATATAACATGCCCATGTATATTATCAGACAAGAGATCTTTAACCATAGCAATATTAGGTTCAACTTTAACTTGCTCAGGAGGTGTATATGTTTTAATATTGCTTTTACGAACCACAGTTGAAGCTTTAGCATGATCCTTTATCCTAACAGGGAAAGGTGGTTTCTCAACATAAGAAGTAGGAACAATAGGATCATTATAAGTGACAGTCTTTTCTTCAACTTTAATAGGTGCAGCTACTTTTACTTCTATGGGAGGATGATATTTAAACCACTTCTCCTTAGGTAGATCAACATAAGTAGCAAAAGATTCACAGAAAGAAGCTACTATCTCAGAATCAAGTCCATATTTAGTGCTAAACTTACGGAAAATATCGATATCCATAAAAGACTTAACACAATCAAACTTAGGTGTCATACCTGACTCCTTACCATTGTCGAGGTCCCAATCTTCAGAGTTGTATTTAATTCTATCCAATAAATCCCATTTGAATTCAATAGTCTTCATCATAAAAGAGCCAGCACAAGAAGTAACGAGCATGGTGCGATTATTTTCAGAAAGCCGAGCATAATTTTTTTGAAGAATTGTTTCTCTTGGAAGCGCATGATTGGGGCATGAATATAACATTGATTTAAGCCTCCCCCAAGCTTGAGCGATGCTTTCTCCTTCACGAGGCCAAAAATTATATATATATATATATAATTGCGATCACGATGAACAAGATGCATAGGGTAATACTTTTGATGAAATTCCAATTTCAATCTTCTATAGTTCCATGATCTTGTATCGTCACATAGCCTATATCATACCAATGTGTCTCCCTTCAAAGATAAAGGGAAGACCTTCTTCTTAGCAACATCATCGGGTATACCTGCAAGCTTAAATAATCCACAAACTTTATCCACATATATTAGATGTTCATCAGGATGCTTTGTTCCATCTCCTGTAAAAGGATTAGCTAGCAGTTTTTCTATCATACTCAAAGGATAATCATAAGGAATTTCATTTTCATATTCATTTTCAATAGGTTCAGTAGGTTGAGGAGAAACTCTTTGCTCTACTGGTCGTGGTGAAGATACCCCGAACAAGCCCCTCAGAGGATTACTTTCCATAGTAACAAGTGACAGTAAATTTTAGCACACTATATAAATTTTTCCATACCAAATTCCACCTACCAAAGGCGCTTCACTCCCCGGCAACGGCGCCAGAAAAGTCTTGATGACCCACAAGTGTAGGGGATCTCTCATAGTCCTTTCGATAAGTAAGAGTGTCGAACCCAAAGAGGAGCAGAAGGAAATGATAAACGGTTTTCAGCAAGGTATTCTCTGCAAGTACTGAAATAAGTGGTAACAGATAGTTTTGTGATGAGATAATTTGTAATGAGAAACAAGTAAATAAAAGTAAATAAAGTGCAGCAAGGTGACCCAATCCTTTTTATAGCAAAGGACAAGCCTGGACAAACTCTTATATAAGGAAAAGCGCTCCCGAGGACACATGGAAATATCGTCAAGCTAGTTTTCATCACACTCATATGGTTCGCGTTCGGTGCTTTGATAATTTGATATGTGGGTGGACCGGTGCTTGGGTACTGTTCTTACTTGAACAAGCATCCCACTTATGATTAACCTCTATTGCAAGCATCCGCAACTACAACAAAAGTATTAAGGTAAACCTAACCATAGCATGAAACATATGGATCCAAATCAGCCCCTTATGAAGCAACGCATAAACTAGGGTTTAAGCTTCTGTCACTCTAGCAACCCATCATCTACTTATTACTTCCCAATGCCTTCCTCTAGGCCCAAATAATGGTGAAGTGTTATGTAGTCAACGTTCACATAAGACCACTAGAGGCTAGACAACATTCATCTCATCAAAATATCGAATGATTACCAAATTCACATGACTACTAATAGCAAGACTTCTCCCTTGTCCTCAAGAACAAACATAACTACTCACAAAGCATAAACATGTTCATAATCAGAGGGGTATTAATATGCATATAGGATCTGAACATATGATTTTCCACCAATTAAATCAACTAGCATCAACTACAAGGAGTAATTAACACTACTAGCAACCTACTAGCACCAATCCCGGACTTGTAGACAAGAATTGGATACAAGAGATGAACTAGGGTTTTGAGATGAGATGGTGCTGATGAAGATGTTGATGGAGGTTTCCCTCTCCCGATGAGAGGAGCGTTGGTGATGAAGATGGCGATGATTTCCCCCTCCGGGAGGGAAGTTTCCCCGATAGAACAGCTCTGCCGGAGCTCTAGATTGGATCCGCCAAGGTTCCGCCTCGTGGCGGCAGAGTTTCGTCCCGAAAGGTTGCTTCTTAATTTTTTTCTCGACGAAAGACTTCATATAGGAGAAGATGGTCATCGGAGAGCCACCAGGGGGCCCACGAGGTCTTCATCTTTGGCGAGGATTTTTCATTATTTATTATAAGGTATTCCATGGAGTTTCAGGATTTTTGGAGTTGTGCGGAATAGGTCTCTAATATTTGCTCCTTTTCCAGCCCAGAATTCCAGCTGCCGGCATTCTCCCTCCTTATGTAAACCTTGTAAAATAAGAGAGAATAGCCATAAGTATTGTGACATAATGTGAAATAACAGCCCATAATGCAATAAATATTGATATAAAAGCATGGTGCAAAATGGACGTATCACTGGCAAAGACTTATAACGTCGGTGAGCTCGTTTTACGACTCCCAGAGAAGAAAAAGGACAAGCTCAAACCAAAATGGGAAGGTCCCTTCATTATAGATGAAGTTATGACGGGAGGAGCCTACCGCCTTTGCAATGAATCAGATAATCGCTTAGAACCAAACCCTTGGAATGCTGCTCGGCTCTGCAGATTCTACGCATAAGTATGGCCATGCTTTTTATTCATTCTTTTGTCTCCTTTTCAAATTTTCTTTTTATACGTTTCCCATGGTGTGTTCAAATAGGCCGAACACTTGAGGGGTATACATCCTTAAATGTATACACCCCGCCGCGACTGGGGGCTTCTGTAAATAGAAGCTTATTATTATATCAAGTCTAGAGCTCACAATACATGTGCCGTTTGTGGATATACATCCTTTCTTGCATGTTTTTTGCCAAGCTGGGTTGCCTCGCTACTGTGCTTATGCCCTACGTTCCCGATTGTTTGGCTAGGGCATAAAGGGAGCACCTCTGTGATTGTTACAATCGGGTCATCCGGGCATGTACCTCAGATGGGTGAAGCCGAAAGCTAGTGTTCTTAAGGGAATAATTGGTCGGCAAATTTTCATTGTATTGCAATCATCTTTAAAGCATTTCGAGATGGTTTTTCCGTACTATGGACCACATGCCCCAGCACGTACAATCATAATATGCCGACCCAAGGAAAGGAACCTTTAACAGAACTATTTTCCTTGGAAGATGTTTCTTACATACGTAATATAACATACATCCCGAACTCGAATTTTTTGTCTGTTTGAGCACTATGACTGGGTTGCCTGGTTTCCGGAAGGATATTTCCTCTTGTCCTACGTATCCGAAAACACTTCACCATTATTAGTTTGGAGGTTAAAGCCAAAAGTCTGCGATGACAAAATCATTTCACATGTTCGGATCAAACCATAGGTTTATCATAAATGTGCATTGATACATTAAGCTCAAAACCTACTCCTTCTCTATGCCGTCTATAAGGTTGTCTAATCTACAGTCTTCCTGCGAATATTTTGCAGCGAACATTACTTGACCATAGACTAAATTTAATGGGATTTCCTTCCCATCTGGTCCCTGTGGTCCTACTCGGGCCATATGATTTGGATCCAGTTTCAAGAAGCATGTCTTCACCATGGCTCAGGCTTCTCGTGCGCCTTCACGGCAGGCAGACATCTTCCATAGCTCGAACTGGTGCCGAGCACCTTTGAACAGGTTTGCCAGGGATTCCATACTTTCTGGAGGGGTATCAGATGGCCATAACGCCTTCACCATACTCCTTGTGGCCTTCCGAGCCCAAGCATGCACGGCAGATAACTCCTTTAGCACGTCGCCTTGAAACCCGGACACTTCCTCCTCTGGTCGACCAGTTAACAGACCTGCCGCAACAAATTCATGATATTCCACATTATGGATTAAACATGAAGTACCTATGGTGGTTCTAAACATGAGGGGAAGACATACCGAACATGCCGCCCTTCAGCTTTTCATTCTCCTTCTGAGCGGCTGATAGTTGAGCCTTCAAGCTCTCTATCTCTTCAGACTGTTAGTCCTTTTCCTCCCCAAGTTTTCTCTCCCTAGACGCGCCCTTTGCGGTCTCTTTCATTACTGCTAGTTCGGTGGTAACTGCACTCGGTTGCGTCTAGTTTGTGTTCAGCTCTTGAGCTAGCATAGTGTTCTTTTTTTTTTGCAGAACCTGCACAAATTATTGATCCTTAAATCGGTTTGATTCACTGTTTGAAGTCTTTGGGGCTACTGGCATACGACCATGCAAAATTGTGTCAAATTTTACCTTTATTTTCTTTGAGAACAGCTGAATAGATCCAGCAAGGCCGTCTCGAGCGGCTTGGATATATGCATCTGTCGAACTCAGTTTGCTGACTTCTTGTTCGGACAAGGCCGGAGCATGCATAACTTCCTTGAAACGACGGTGATTCATCACGCTCTCCACTTCGGAATTCGTGATCGACATGTCATCCGAATCCTCTAGAGGAGGTGGAACAGGCACGACATTTTCTTACGTCCTAGCTGACGAGTCCGGCACCGGATTAGTGGACATTTGGCTAATTGGACGTTTTCCCACCGTTTGCGGCATACTTCTCCTAAAAATAAAAGACAAAAAGGGGAGACTCTTAACAGTCCAGACTCATGCCTAGGCATGCATGAAGTATACATACTGAAGGAAATATGCCCTAGAGGAAATAATAAAGTTGTTATTTATATTTTCTTATATGATGATAAATGTTTATTATTCATGCTAGAATTGTATTAACCGGAAACTTAGTACATGTGTGAATATATAGACAAACAGAGTGTCCCTAGTATGCCTCTACTTGACTAGCTCGTTAATCAAAGATGGTTAAGTTTCCTAGCCATGGACATGTGTTGTCATTTGATGAATGGGATCACATCATTAGAGAATGATGTGATGGACTAGACCCATCCGTTAGCTTAGCACTATGATTGTTTAGTTTATTGCTATTGCTTTCTTCATGACTTATACATGTTCCTATGAGTATGAGATTATGCAACTCCTGAATACCGGAGGAACACCTTGTGTGCTATCAAACGTCACAACGTAACTGTGTGATTATAAAGATGCTCTACAGGTGTCTTCGATGGTGTTTGTTGAGTTGGCATAGATCGAGATTAGGATTTGTCACTCTGTGTATCGGAGAGGTATCTCTGGGCCCTCTCTGTAATGCACATCACTATGAGCCTTGCAAGCAATGTGACTAATGAGTTAGTCACGGGATGATGCATTACGGAACGAGTAAAGAGACTTGCTGGTAACGAGATTGAACTAGGTATGATGTTACCGACGATCGAATCTTGGGCAAGTGACATACCGATTACAAAGGGAACAATGTATGTTGTTGTGCAGTTTGACCGATAAAGATCTTCGTAGAATATGTAGGAACCAATATGAGCATCTAGGTTCCACTATTGTTTATTGACCAGGACATGTGTCTCGTTCATGTCTACATAGTTCTCGAACCAGTAGGGTCCGCACGCTTAACGTTCCATGACGATATGTATTATGAGTTATGTGATTTGATGTACGGAAGGTTGTTCGGGGTCCCGGATGAGATCACGAACATGACGAGGAGTCTCTAAATGGTCGAGACATAAAGATTGACATATTGGAAGGTTATATTCGGACGCCGGAATCGTTCCGAAGTGTATCGGGTATTTTTCGGAGTACCGGGAGGTTACCGGACCCCCCCGGGGATTAATGGGCCACAATGGGCCTTAGTGGAGAAGAGAGAGGGCCGGCCAGAGGTGCCCCCCCTGTTTCCCAGTCTGAATTGGACAAGGGAAGGGGTGCCCCCCTTCTTCCTTCTCTTCTCTCCTCTTTCCCTTCTTCTCCTTCTTGGACTAGGAAAGGGGGAAACCTACTCCTACTAGGAGTAGGATTCCTACCCCCTTGGCGCGCCCCTTGTGGCCGGTCGGCCTCCTCCTCCCCTCCTTTATATACGGGGGAGGGGCTCCCCATAGACACACAAGTTGATCTTTAGCCGTGTGCGGTGCCCCCTCCACAGTTTTCCACGTCGGTCATATTGTCGTAGTGCTTAAGCGAAGCCCTGCGTCGGCAACTTCATCATCACCGTCAACATGCCGTCGTGTTGACGCAACTCACCCTCAACCTCAACTGGATCAAGAGTACGAGGGACGTCACCAAGCTGAATGTGTGCAGATCGTGGAGGTGTCGTGTGCTTGGTACTTGATCGGTTGGATCGTGAAGACGTTTGACTACATCAACCGCGTTACTAAACACTTCCGCTTTCGGTCTGCGAGGGTACGTAGACACACTCTCCCCTCTCATTGCTATGCATATCCTAGATAAATCTTGCGTGATCGTAGGAAAATTTTGAAATACTGCGTTCCCCAACACATACCTCTTGGAAGATTGTGAGGTCTTCGCAGTAGTCCCGGTCCCTTTTCGTTTTGAACGACCGCCTTGCGTGGGGGCCGCCCTCGAGGAGATACGGTCCCTGGAGCGCCGATCCTGTTTAAATCCAGATGAGTACAACAGGAAAGTATACAAATGAGGATCTCTTCTTAGGAAGCCTCTGGATACTCACGATGCAGAATGGGTAAAGTGGAGGGTAGTCGGCAATGATGGCCGCATCCAAACCGTTAAGACTCGCCTGATAGAATAACCCATCATCGAATTATATATATATATATATATATATATATTCGGATCCTCGCAAAAGCCAGGATCTTCATCACGATTATGATTCTCCGGTTGGGGAGCACGATAGTAGACGTCCTCGGTCATCCTGCTCCATGACTAGTTGGTGGCAACAAAGAGTACATTCGGTTAGTGTCTGCAATGCAGTGAAATAAGCACAGACGATCGAGATCTTACCCATTCGATAGGGGTGTACATGGAATAGGCCTCCCGACAGTTTAACCGGAGAAAATCTTCTTTTTCGCCCTCGTACAGATCGGCCAAAATTGAAGCCAGTTCTGCTAGGGTATCCGGACCCTACCGCCTGTAACGGGATGCGTCGTCTTCTCCATTGTAACACCATAAAGGAGTTACTCTGGATTGAAGAGGATGCACACACCTCTTTATTGCGATCGCCATGACTTCAACTATTGAGAGTTCGGAATGGGCTAGCAGCCTGACCTTGCTGACCAACCTCTCTATCTCCGCATTGTCCTCTTCTTTGGGACTTCGGGGACGCCGATTGAGGCGCTTCTTTAGAGGAGTGCTGGAAAATTCAGGGAGACCACGCCTGACTAGATCCTCGTACTCCTCTTCGCGTGGGCATCCACTGCTGCGTCTTCCCCGGCTTTGAGTCGTCCCCTTCCTATTCCTCGCCGTCGTCCACCGCCCTGGTGCTCTCAGCGCGGCGTGGTCAACGTGATCAACGACCGACTTCCATCGAAAGAGTATTGTACGTGGAGAGGCTGACAGCTAGGTCCATGGCAACCGCAAGGAAGTGCCTCCTTATTACGCGGAAAATAATTATTCCTCCACCTGACAGCGGGTACCCACTGGACGGGCCACCAGTATTTTGCGAAAAATCGTTTCCCCTTGACTGCTGGGACCCACCGGATGGGCCACCGTATTTTGCGAAAAAAATGTTCCCCCGCTATCAGCTCGGACCCACCGGAAGTGCCTCCTTATTACGCACAAAAAAATGAATACTCCCCCGACTAGCTGGGACCCACCTTGCTGGGAGGCTGATTTGTGGGCCTACTAAGTTGACAGGGACGAAGGGCTTTGTCACCTTAGTCAATATGAACGATTCTAGCTCCAGTGACCATACGATGTCCATCCAACGGCCGTAGTGCTTCTTCAACCTCTGGTCTTCTTGCTCCAGCCGCCCAAAGCAGCGCCGGTCGTGCCGCATGCTCCTACCTCTCGTGGCCGGCTGTGCTGCCGCAGAGGCCTCACCGCCCCCTACTATTCCCACCGCTGGCCAGGCCCTGCGGCGACGGTAGCCTCACACCGCAGCCGAACCAGTGAACCCTCGTAGTCCTCACCGCGCGGGCTTCCACTGCCGCGTCGTCCCCTTCCTAGGCCTCACTGTCGTCCACCGCCGTGGTGCTCTCCGCGCGGCGTGGTCAACGTGGTCAAGGAACGACTTCCATCCGAAGAGTACTGTACGTGGAGAGGCTGACAGCTGGGTCCACGGCCACAGCCCAGTTTTTTTGTGATTTGCCAAGTAAGTCGCTTTGTCAGGCCTGTTGGGCTGCAAATCTTTCAAGACGAGGAGAGCTTTCATTCGGCTGGCCGAGAAAATGGCCCATCATTAATGAGCAATGGGTTGTACATTTTTAAAACACATCAAACCGGCAATTAGTTTCAAATATCTTTTTTTCATTTCAAGATTTTAAATTACATTAATTTTTATGCATGGAGAATTTGTTGGATTTTCTATTGATATACATTTATTTTTAAAATCAGTTTGAATGTGAGTCGAAATTTCGGGATTAAAAACAGTTCGGACCGCACCGAAATATGCAAAATTTCGTATAATTTTTTAACCGTTGCCACAATATGGGCTGTAATGCTACAAAAAGAATATGGGCTCCAAAAAAACCTTAAGAATTAGCAAATGGGCTGTAAATTATTAGAAATAATGGCAGATGGGTTGTATGCTGTTTTCCACAGATTTGAGGCTTTCCTAAAAAAAGGTTGATGCACAAGCACTGACTGTTGCATGTCCATCCAACGGCCGTCGTGCTTCTTCAATCTCTGCTCTTCCTACTCCAGCCGCTCAAACAAGCGCCAGTGGGACTGCCTGCTCCCTCCTCCTCGTGGCCGGCTGTGCTGCCGCGCGGCCTCACCGCCCGACCGTACTCCCATCACTGGCCTAGCCATCCCTCTACTCACCCACACCCGCTGTTATTCTCCGGCGACGGCAGACGGACTAGTAAACCCTCGTACAGTCGTACTCCCCTCCGCGTGGGAAACAACTACCGAGTATTCCCTGCCTCCATGTCGTCCCCTTCCTAGGCCTTGCCGTCGTCCACCGCCCTGGTGCTCTCGGCGCGGCGTGGTCAACGTGGTCAAGGAATGAATTCCATCGGACATGGACTGTACGTGGAGAGGCTGACAGCTGGGTCCATGGCCGCAGCAAGGAAGTGCCTCCTTATTACGCGGAAAATAATGATTCCTCCACCTGATAGCTGGGACCCACCAGACGGGCCACTGTATTTTGAGAAAAAAAACGTTTTCCCCTGACTGCTAGGACCCACGAGCTACATCTTTGCACGCAAGGAAGTGCGTCCGGGCAAAAAAACAAAACGATTCGCCCCCTGACTGCTGGGACCGACCAGCTACATCTTCACAGGCAAGGAAGTGCCTGACAATCGGGACCCACCTGGTCGAAGCGTACGTAGCGTTTTCATTCTGGTCGCGAATGTGTACGTACATACTGGTCGATGTAGAGGCGCGCACATGTCGTAGTAGAGGCGCGCACGTGTTGTAGTAGAGGTGCGCACGTAGCATTTACACGTACGTACAGTGGCTAGGGTGCAAGAAAGAAAATACGGCCACGTATGTGTACATACGGACGGGGTCTCGAATGCCTACTCGCGCATACGTATGGCGAGGGCTCGTGTACATGGCTGGGTCGGAACGGAGAAACAGCGTCGTCGTCGTGTTCATGGGGAGGCAACGGAATGCGTCGTGTTCATGGGGAGGCAACGGAATGTGTCGTGTTCATCGGGAGGTCTTGGACGGAACAGGCGATGGAAACGAGGCCTAGCGTACCGCAGAACGAAGGAAACGGCCTTGTGTTTGACCAGCCACGTTCGAAACGGGATCCTGTTCATCGGGAGGGGTCTGGCGTACCGCAAAACGGAGGAAACGGACCTCCTACGGTCGAAACAGGGGTCTTGTTGATCGGGAGGGGTGTGGCGTACCGCAAAACAGAGGAAACGGACTTGTGTTGGAGCGCTACGGTCGAAACGGGGGTCCTGTTCATCGGGAGGGGTGTGGCATACCGCAAAACGGGACTCCACGGGATACTGTTCATCTCCACTGTCGACCTCCTCCAGCCTCCACGGGCTCCTGTTCATCCAGCCTCCACCGCGCGCTACTCCACCGACTACTGTTCAACCACCCCTCCACCGTCTACTGTTCATCTAGCCCTCCACACCATGGGGTCCTGTTCAACCACCCCTCCATGGGCACCCCTCCACCGTCTACTGTTCATCCAGCCCTCCACACCACATGGTCTTGTTCAACCAGCCCTCTATCGTTTACTGTTCATCCAACCCTTCACACCACGGGGTCCTGTTCATCCACCCCTCCACGGGCACCCCTCCACCTTCTACTATTCATCCAACCCTCCACCACACCACGGGGTCCTGTTCATCCAGAGGCAACGCCACCGCTCACTGTTCATCCAACCCCACCCCCCCCCCCCCCCCCCCGCAACGCTCACTGTTCATCCCATCGATCGGCTTCAGTTAGCAGCAATAGTGAAGGAATCGCTCGATCGGGTTCAGTTAACAGCCATCGATCGATCGCTCAGGTTCAGTAACGCGTAGCCTGCAGTGCAATCACTCGGGTTCAGTTAGAGCCCAACGCCTCGCTCGGGTTCAGTTAGAGCCAACGCCTCGCACACATGCGCGTACATTTATGAGAGAAATGCGCATCGCTCGGCCCCCGACCTCCCACCGTAACCGGGAACTCCTCGAAATTTTCCTCCCCCTCGCTTCTACCACGGTTTTTTCCGTCATGGACGGCCCAAACAATGTCATGCAGCTGCGTCTCCGGCCCGCCCAGGACGAAAAGCCCATTTTCTGTCATGATTTTTTGTCATAGAAGTAGGAGCCCACCACATCTATGATGATACTGGGTTTTGTCACAATTATCGTCATAAAAGTGTCATATGTATGACAGAAAAATTTTGTTCGGCCCAAAATGTCACGGATGTGTATTTTTTTGTAGTGGAAGTGGTTTAAATATCATCCTCCCATAGAAGTAAAAGTAGCTGCACCTATTAAAGTTGAAGAAAAGACTATCACTTATAATGATCCTATTGTTCCTACTGCTTATGTTGAGAAACGACCTTTTCCTATTAGGATAAAGGATCATGCTAATGCTTCAACTGTGGTTCATAAAAGCAATATTAGAACTTATACACCTGCTGAGAAAATTAAAGTTGAACCTAATATTGCTATTGTTAAAGATCTCTTGTCTGATAATATTGATGGGCATGTTATTCATTTCTGTGATGAGACTGCTAGAATTGCTAAACCTTGTGCTAAAGATAAACCTAGATCTTTGGTAGGCATGCCTGTTATTTCTGTTAAAATAGGAGATCATTGTTATCATGGCTTATGTGATATGGGTGCTAGTGCTAGTGCAATACCTTTTGACTTATACAAAGAAATTATGCATGATATTGCACCTGCTGAGATAGAAGATATTTATGTCACAATTAAACTTGCCAATAGGGATACTATTTCGCCAATGGGAATTGTTAGAGATGTTGAAGTCTTGTGTGGGAAAACTAAATATCCTACTAATTTTCTTGTTCTTGGTTCCCCACAAGATAGCTTTTGTCCCATTATATTTGGTAGACCCTTCTTGAACACTGTTAATGCTAAGATAGATTGCAAAAAGTATGTTGTTACAATTGGTTTAGGTGATATGTCTCATGAATTTAATTTCTCTAAATTTCGTAGACAACACCATGAAGAGGAATTACCTAGTAAAGATGAAATTATTGGTCTTGCCTCTATTGCCGTACCTCCTAGTGATCCTTTAGAACAATATTTGCTAGACCATGAAAATGATATGTTTATGAATGAAATAAAGGAAATAGATGAAGTATTCTTTAAACAGGAACCCATCCTAAAACACAATTTACCTGTTAAAATCCTAGGGGATCCTCCTCCACCCAAGGGTGATCCCGTGTTTGAGCTTAAACCATTACCTGATACTCTTAAATATGCTTATCTTGATGAGAAAAAGATATATCCTGTTATTATTAATGCTAACCTTTCAGAGCATGAAGAAGAGAGAGTATTGAAAACTCTGAAGAAGCACCATGCTGCTATTGGATATACTCTTGATGATCTTAAGGGCATTAGTCCCACTCTATGTCAACACAAAATAAATTAGGAGAAAGATGCCAAACCAGTTCGTGATCATCAACAACGGCTGAATCCGAAGATGAAGGAAGTGGTAAGAAAGCAAATACTAAAGCTTCTTGAGGCAGGTATAATTTATCCCGTTGCCGATAGTCAGTGGGTAAGTCATGTCCATTGTGTCCCTAAGAAGGTAGCCATTACTGTCGTTCCTAATGATAAAGATGAGTTGATCCCGCAAAGAATTATTACAGGTTATAGGATGGTAATTGATTTCCGCAAAATAGATAAAGCTACTAAAAAAGATCATTACCCCTTACTTTTTATCGATCAAATGCTAGAAAGATTATCCAAACATACACATTTTTGCTTTCTATATGGTTATTATGGTTTCTCTCAAATACATGTGTCAGCCAATGATCAATCAAAGACTACTTTTACTTGCCCTTTTGGTACCTTTGCTTATAGACGTATGTATGTAATGCACCTACTACCTTTCAAAGATGTATGATGGCTATATTCTCTGACTTTTGTGAAAATATTTGTGAGGTTTTCATGGACAACTTTTCTGTCTATGGATCCTCTTTTCATGATTGCTTGAGCAACCTTGATCGAGTTTTGCAGAGATGTTAAGAAATTAACCTTGTCTTGAATTGGGAGAAGTGCCACTTTATGGTTAATGAAGGTATTGTATTGGGGCATAAAGTTTCTGAAAGAGGCATTGAGGTTGATAAAGCTAAGGTTGATGCTATTGAAAAGAAGCCATGTCCCAAGGACATCAAAGGCATAAGAATTTTCCTTGGTCATGCTGGGTTTTATAGGAGGTTCATTAAGGGCTTCTCCAAAATTTCTCGGCCTCTGACTAATTTATTACAAAAAGATATACCATTTGTTTTTTATGATGATTTTGTAGAAACATTTGAAATACTAAAGAAAGCATTAATCTCTGCACCTATTGTTCAGCCACCTGATTGGAATTTACCCTTTGAAATTATGTGTGATGCTAGTGATTATGCTGTAGGTGTTGTTCTAGGGCAAAGAGTTGATAAGAAATTAAATGTTATTCAATGTGCTAGTAAAACTCTAGACAATGCTCAGAGAAATTATGCTACTACTGAAAAAGAATTCTTAGCAGTTGTATTTGCTTGTGATAAGTTCAGACCTTATATTGTTGATTCTAAAGTAACTATTCACACTGATCATGCTGCTATTAAATATCTTATGGAAAAGAAAGATGCTAAACCTAGACTTATTAGATGGGTTCTCTTGCTACAAGAATTTGATTTGCATATCATTGATAGAAAGGGAGCTGAGAACCCCGTTGCAGACAACTTGTCTAGGTTAGAAAATGTTCTTGATGACCCACTACCTATTGATGATATCTTTCTTGATGAACAATTAAATGTCATAAATGCTTCTCATACTACCCCATGGCATGATGATTATGCTAATTATATTGTTGCTAAATTTATACCACCTAGTTTCACATACCAGCAAAAGAAAAAGTTCTTCTATGATTTGAGACTTTACTTTTGGGATGACCCACATCTTTATAAAGAAGGAGTAGATGGTGTTATTAGACGTTGTGTACCTGACCATGAACAGGAACAGATCCTACGCAAGTGTCACTCCGAAGCTTATGGAGGACACCACGCTGGAGATAGAACTGCACATAAGGTATTGCAATCCGATTTTTATTGGCCTACTCTCTTCAAGGATGCCCGTAAGTTTGTCTTATCTTGTGATGAATGTCAAAGAATTGGTAATATTAGTAGACGTCAAGAAATGCCTATGAATTATTCACTTGTTATTGAACCATTTGATGTTTGGGGCTTTGATTATATGGGACCTTTTCCTGCCTCTAATAGATATACACATATTTTAGTTGTTGTTGATTACGTTACTAAGTGGGTAGAAGCTATTCCAACTAGTAGTGTTGATCATAACACTTCTATTAAAATGCTTAAAGAAGATAGTTTTCCAAGGTTTGGAGTCCCTAGATATTTAATGACTGATGGTGGTTCACATTTTATTCATGGTGCTTTTCGTAAAATGCTTGCTAAATATGATGTTAATCATAGAATTGCATCTCTTTATCACCCAAAGACTATTGATCAAGTAGAATTGAGTAATAGAGAGCTCGAATTAATTTTGCAAAAGACTGTTAATAGATCTAGAAAGAATTGGTCCAAGAAACTTGATGATGCATTATGGGCCTATAGAACTGCATATAAAAATCCTATGGGTATGTCTCCGTATAAAATGGTTTAAGGAAAAGCATGTCACTTACCTCTCGAACTAGAACATAAGGCTTATTGGGCTATTAAAGAACTCAATTATGATTTCAAACTTGCCGGTGAGAAGAGGTTATTTGACATTAGCTCACTTGATGAATGAAGAACCCAAGCCTATGAGAATGCCAAATTATTTAAAGAAAAAGTTATAAGGTGGCATGACAAAAGGATACAAAAGCGTGAGTTTAATGTAGGTGATTATGTATTATTATACAACTCTCGTTTAAGATTTTTTGCATGAAAACTTCTTTCTAAATGGGAAGGTCCTTACGTTATCGAGGAGGTCTATCGTTCCGGTGCCATAAAAATCAACAACTTCGAAGGCACAAATCCGAAGGTGGTGAATGGTCAAAGAATTAAACATTATATCTCAGGTAATCCTATAAATGTTGAAACCAATGTTATTGAAACCGTAACCCCGGAGGAATACATAAGGGACACTTTCCGGAACGTTTCAGACTCCGAAAAGGAATAGGTATGTGGTACGGTAAGTAAACCGACTCCAAAACAGTTCTAATGGCAATATTTCTCCGTTTTGGAATATTTAGAAAAATAGAAAAATAAGAAGCAGTCCGGGAAGGACACGAGGGCTCCATGAGTGTGGAGGGCACACCCTACCCCCCTGGGAACGCCCCCCTACCTCATGGGCACCTCGTGTGCTCTCCGGACTCCGTTTTCGTACACGACACGTATTTTGGTCGGTAAACTTCATTATATAACCTCCCGAAGGTTTTGACCACTGTATCATGCAAAAATCTCCTGTCTTTGTTTCGAGCTGTTTTCTGACAGATCCAGGTCGTCATGTCGTCTTCAAGTGCCCCTAAGGACCAGTTCTTCAAGAAGGTCATCAACCCCTACCTCGCGGAAGTGCTGCAACACCCTCAAACCATTGAGATGCATGAGGGGTTGTTGCACATCCACGATGTTGAGGGACCAAGGAAGACCGGAAGCACGGAGGCAAGGCTCAAGGCATTGCAGCAAGAAGTTTTCAAGTGTTAGGAGATGGTGGAGCGTGGACTCGATTCCAATCACATTATGATCATGGAGTTCACCAACAACCACAAGCTGGACGTCAAGGAAATTGGGGAGGCCATCTTCAAGCGTCATGAGAAAATCGAGCACCTCCAAGGCCAGATATATGACCTGCAAAATCAAAACTGTGAGTATGAATATAGATTCAAGAGGATGAGTTTGGCTGCAGATTTGAGGTTTTAGGAGACTCGATCATCCTTCAATGATGGTGAGCCTATGCCTTGGAAGAAGGACGACAAGCCTACGCCATCAACAAAACCATCAACTTCTTCACCAACAAAGGAGACATAATCACATGGGTATGGGCACTACCTTGGCAACTGCCAAGCTTGGGCGAGTGCCCCGATATCATATCACCATCACTTTTATCTTTACCATTTTTCTTATTTCGATCCTTTTGGTAATATCTTGATCTAGTAGAATAAAAGTTCTTAGTATGATCTAGTTGTGAGTTTTGCTTTATGATCCTTCTATGTAATCGAGTCCATGAGCTATATAATAAAGATTAGTGTTGAGTCAAGGGATTGATTATTTTGCCATGATCCTAAGTGAATAAAAGAAAAGAGAAAGAAATAAAAAGAAACAAAGAGATCATATGGATCTTATGGAGAGTAATAAGCTCACATAGAAAAAGGTATGATGAATAAAAGTTGTTGAGAGTTGACAAACAGAGTTCTGGTCATCGTTGCAATTAATAGGAAGTAATAAAGAAAGAGAGGTCTTCACATATAAATATACTATCTTGGACATCTTTTATGATTGTGAGCACTCATTAAAATATGACATGCTAAAGAGTTGACGTTGGACAAGGAAGACAACGTAATGGGTTATGTTTTCTTACATCTGAGGTAAATTATATTGTCTTGGATCATCCAACATGATTGAGCTTGCCTTTCCCCCTCATGCTAGCCAAATCCTTTGCACCAAGTAGAGATACTACTTGTGCTTCCAAACACCCTTAAACCAGTTTTGCCATGAGAGTCCACCATATCTACCTATGGAATGAGTAAGTTTCTTCAAGTAAGTTGTCATCGGTGCAAGCAATAAAAAATTGTTCTCTTAATATGTATGATTGATTGCTGTGGAGGAAATAAGCTTTATACGATCGTGTGATATGGAAGAAATGAAAGCGATAGACTGCATAATAAAGGTCCATATCACAAGTGGCAATATAAAGTGACATTCTTTCGCATTAAGATTTTGTGCATCCAACCATAAAAGCGCATGACAACCTCTGCTTCCCTCTGCGAAGGGCCTATCTTTTACCTTTATCTCCTACCTTACATAAGAGTCATGGTGATCTTCACCCTTCCTTTTTACATTTTATCTTTTGGCAAGCACAACATGTTGGAAGGATCCTGGTATATATGGCTAATTGGATGTGAGTTTTCATGAACTATTATTGTTGACATTACCCTTGAGGTAAAACGTTGGGAGGCAAAACTACAAGCCCCTATCTTTCTCTGTGTCCGATTAAAATTCCATACCCATAAGTATTGCATGAGTGTTAGCAATGGTGAAAGACTAAATGATAGTTGAGTATGTGGACTTGCTGAAAAGCTCTTATATTGACTCTTTCCTATGTTATTATAAATTGCAATTGCTTCAATGACTGAGATTATAATTTGTTAGTTTTCAATGAAGTTATGATTCATACTTGAAATTGTGATTGAATTGTTACTCTAGCATAAGAGATCATATAACAAGAATTATATAAGTTGCTGTTCTAAGAATGATCATGATGCCCTCATGTCCGTATTTTACTTTTATTGACACCTCTATCTCTAAACATGTGGACATATTTTTCGATTTCGGCTTTCGCTTGAGGACAAGCGAGGTCTAAGCTTGGGGGAGTTGATATGTCCATTTTGCATCATGCTTTTATATCGATATTTATTGCATTATGGGATGTTATTACACATTATGTCACAATACTTATGCATATTCTCTCTTATTTTCAAGGTTTACATAAAGAGGGAGAATGCCGACAGCTGGGATTCTGGGCTGGAAAAGGAGCAAATATTAGAGACTTATTCTGCACAGCTCCAAAAGTCCTGAAACTTCACGGAAGACGTTTTCAGAATATATAAAAATTATTGAGCGCAAGAAGTTCACCAGGGGGGCCACACCCTGCCCACGAGGGTGGGGGCGCGCCCTACCCCCCTGGGCGCTCCCCCTACCTCGTGGGCCTCCTGGTGGCCCTCCGATGGCCATCTTCTGCTATATGGTGTCTTTCGATGAGTAAAAAATCATAAGCCATCTTTCCGGACGAGACTCCGCCGCCACGAGGCGGAACCTTGTAGGAACCAATCTAGGGCTCTAGCGGAGCTGTTCTGTCGGGGAAACTTCCCTCCGGGAGGGGGAAATCATCGCCATCGTCATAACCAACGCTCCTCTCATCGGGAGAGGGCAATCTTCATCAACATCTTCACCAGCATCATCTCCTCTCAAAACCCTAGTTCATCTCTTGTATCCAATTCTTGTCTCTAAGCCCGGGATTGGTACCTGTGGGTTGCTAGTTGTGCTAATTACTCCTTGTAGTTGATGCTAGTTGGTTTATTTGGTGGAAGATCATATGTTCATATCCTATATGCATATTAATACCCCTCTGATTATGAACATGAATATGCTTAGTGAGTAGTAACGTTTGTTCCTGAGGACATGGGAGAAGTCTTGCTATTAGTAGTCATGTGAATTTGGTATTCGTTCGATATTTTGATGAGATGTATGTTTTCTCTCCTCTAGTGGTGTTATGTGAACGTCGACTACATGAAACTTCACCATTATTTGGTCCTAGAGGAAGGCAATGGGAAGTAATAAGTAGATGATGGGTTGCTAGAGTGACAAAAGCTTAAACCCTAGTTTATGCGTTGCTTCGTAAGGGGCTGATTTGGATCCATATGTTTCATGCTATGGTTAGGTTTACCTTAATACTTTTGGTTGTAGTTGCGGATGCTTGCAATAGAGGTTAATCATAAGTGGGATGCTTGTCCAAGTAAGGACAGCACCCAAGCACCGGTCCACCCACATATCAGATTATCAAAGTACCGAACGCGAATCATATGAACGTGATGAAAACTAGCTTAACGATATTCCCATGTGTCCTCGGGAGCGCTTTACATCATATAAGAGTTTGTCCAGTCTTGTCCTTTGCTACAAAAAGGATTGGGCCACCTTGCTGCACTTAATTTACGTTTGTTACTTGTTACTCGTTACAAATTATCCTATCACAAAACTATCTGTGACCTATTATTTCAGTTCTTGCAGAGAATACCTTGCTGAAAACCGCTTATCATTTCCTTCTGCTCCTCGTTGGGTTCGAACTCTTACTTATCAAAAGGACTACGATAGATCCCCTATACTTGTGGGTCATCAGGCGCTCCGGCAGGTGGCTAAGAGCGGTGAGGCAATCCTCACCAGCATTCCTCCATAGAGGCACTCTTCGGAAAATGCCGATCTCAACGTTTTTATGGTCTTCGAGACCTTCTCTTCCAACAACTGGCGCAAGAGGGCACTGCGCGACCTTGCCGAAGTCAACCAAGTAGCCGTAGTAAATCCTTGGAATGACATGGCGATAACCTTCCCCGCCGATAACGAGCCAAGGGACAGATCAATCCAAGCACCAGCCGCTTTGGTCTTAAACCCAATAGTCGATGGCTTTCGGCTCACAAAAGTACTCATGGACGGTGGCAGCGGATTAAACCTCATCTACGAAGATACACTCCAAAAAGTACAGATGGACAAACGTCACATTGAGGAAAGCGACACCACTTTCCGAGTCATCATCCCCAGTCGAGAAGCAATAAGCTCGGGGAGGATCAAACTCGACGTCGTATTCGGCACGCCGGAAAACTATAGGTCCGAAGAGTTGCTATTCCATGTGGAACCTTTCCATAGCGGATATCATGCCCTGTTAGCGTGAGAAGCATTCATCTACTTTCAAGCTATACCCCATTACGGGTACATGAAGCTCAAAATGCCAGAGCCCAACCGAGTTATCACTATCACTAGTGATCCAGATATAGCATTCCGCGCCAAAAACAAAACCGCATCCCTAGCCCTTGAGGCACTATCTGAGGCCCTGGCGGCCGAGGAACTGACTACTCTGCGCTCTACAGTGGACAAGGATGATGTAATCCTCGACAAGAGGCCCAAATCCACTTCCTTTAAACCAGCAGACGAAATAGTCCAATTTCAGTACACCCAATGGATCCTAATAAAACTGCAGCCATTGGAGCACAGCTGGATCCAACGACCGACGCCGCCTTAAGAGTGTTTTTGCGTGAAAATTGGGACATCTTTGCCTGGCATCCTTCGGATATGCCAGGAATCCCACATAGACTGGCCGAACATAGCCTCAATATAATAAAAGGCTTTAAACCAGTCAAGCAAACGCTGTGGCGATTTTCCGAACCCAAGCGACAAGCCATGGGGGAAGAACTAGTCAAACTACTTGAAGCCAGATTCATTAGAGAGATCAAACACCCGAACTGGCTAGCAAACCTGGTCATGGTGCCAAAGAAGGATAAGTCCTGGTGCCTCTGTGTCGATTTCAAAGACCTGAACAAGCCTTTCCCTAAGGACCCCTTCCCACTACCCCACATTGACCCAATCATTGATGCAACTGCAGGACACGATTCACTGTGCTTCCTTGACGCATACTCCGGATACCATCAAATTAAGATGAGGGAATCCGATCAAGCCGCAACGGCATTCATCACCCTGTATGGGCCTTTCTGCTTCAACACTATGCCTTTCGGACTCAAAAACGTCGGCGCCACCTACCAACGCATGATTCAAACATGCCTGGAAAAACAAATTGGCAAGACAGTGGAGGCATATGTAGATGATGTAGACATCAAAACTAAACATGTTGAATCATTGGTGGACGACTTGCGCCTCACATTCGACAACCTCCGAACATACGACATGTGGCTCAACCCAGAAAAATGCGTTTTCGACATTCCGGACGAAAAGCTACTCGAGTTCATTGTTTCCAATAGAGGAATCGAAGAAAATCTAGCCAAAATTCGAGCCTTGTCGCAATTGGCAACACCAACATACCTAAAGCAGGTCCAAAAACTAGTTGGGTGCGTGGCAGCCTTGAGCCGCTTTATCTCCAGATTGGGAGAAAAGGCACCACCACTTTATCGCCTGCTCTAACGTACCGATCACTTCGAGTGGACGGATGCAGCAAGGGCTAGGCTGGAAGAAATAAAAACTCTGTTAGCAAATAACCCAATCCTTGCCGCACCAAACGTTGGCGAACCTATGCTACTATACATATCAACAACTCACCAGGTAGTGAGCGTTCTGCTCGTTGTCGAGCGAGAGGAAGAGGAACACAAATTCCCACTCCAAAAACCAGTATACTATGTATTGGCGGTCCTTACACCATGCAAATCCCGATACCCGCATTATCAAAAATAGCGTATGCGGTCTTCATGGCATCTCGAAAGCCGCAACACTACTTTCAAGAGTGCTCGATCACAGTGGCCTCTGAGGTACCACTTAATGACATCATAAACAATCGAGACACCACCGGTCGCATTGCCAAGTGGGCTATCGAGCTCCTACCATTTGAAATAACATACAAGACATGCTGAGCTATTAAATCTCAGGTGTTGGCAAACTTTGTCGCTGAATGGACAGAAGCCGAACTCCCCAAATAGTACAGCACATACTCCAACTGGGTGATGTACTTCGACGGCTCCAAAATGTTAGCCGGACTGGGAGCTGGCATCATCCTAACATCCCCTACAGCGGACATAATCCGTTACATATTACAAATCATGTATACGGACTCCAATAACGTGGCCGCATATGAAGCGCTCCTGCATGGGCTCCGGATGGCCGTTTCTATGGGCATACAATGCCTTGAGGTGCGTGGGGATTCGAACCTCATGATATCTCAAATAAATGGTGAATTCGACGCAAAAGACCCAAAGGTGGCGGCCTACCGAACGCCGTACTTACAATATCATCTCGATTTGAGGGGCTCGAGTTTCATCATGTGGCTCGAGGTATCAATCAAGCAGCAGACATCCTTGCTCGAATGGGCGCTAAACGCGACCCCGTCCCGCCTAACACCTTTTTGGAAAGGATTTTTAAGCCATCTATGGTATGGCAAGACGAGAGCGGAAATACCAGTCTGGCGCCGATCACACCCCCTAACGCCGAATATGATTCGGATATCATCGGGGGCTCGGGCACTGAGCCAACGCCTTTCGCTCATGTAATCATGGCAGTTATCTCTCCATGGACCGAACCCTTCTTGGCCTACCTTAATAGGCAGGATCTACCTAATGATCGGAAAGAGGCCCGCCGCATAGTTTGACGCTCGGAGGCCTATAAAGTTCACGAAGGAGAACTCTACAAGAAAAGCACTACTGGAGTTCTTCAAAGATGTATCTCCGAAGAAGAGGGGTGGCAGCTCTTGGCCGAAATACATGCTGGCCTCGGTGGCCATCACGCCGCAGCTCGGGCCCTTGTAAGAAAAGCCTTTTGTATAGGCTTCTTCTGGCCCACGACCCGAGCATATGCACAGGACCTTGTACAGAGCTGTGTAGGATGCTAGCTCTTCGGCAATCAAAGCCATATGCCGCCCACTGCCCTAAGAACTATCCCCATTACCTGGCCTTTTGCGGTCTAGGGGCTAGATATGGTCGGACCCCTTAAAGGGGGAAGCCATAAGAAGAAATACCTACTGGTCATGGTGGATAAATTCACTAAGTGAATAGAGGCCAAACCAGTAAAAACAGCTGAAGTCGGGCCAGTGATAGATTTTATATCCGGCGTCGTACACCGTTATGGTGTCCCACACAACATTATCACTGACAACTGTTCTAACTTCATAGCTGATGAGGTAAAAAATTGGTGTGCTAACCTTGGCATCAAGCTCGATTACACCTCCGTATATCACCCCCAAACAAACGGTCAAGTCGAGCGGGCCAATTGCCTGATAATGAGCGGCATCAAACCCAGACTAGTGCGATCCCTAAAGGAGTCAGATAAACACTGGGTCGAGGAACTCCATTCCGTACTCTGGGGGCTGCGGACCATGCCCAGTCGAACGACCGGATACACACCATTCTTCGTGGTGTACGGCGCAGAGGTTGTCTTACCCTGCGACATTATTCATGATTCACCTCGAGTGTGCATGTATGAAGAGAGAGAGGCCGAGCTCGATCGGCAGGACGAATTAGATGGCCTGGAGGAGGAGCGCGATGTCGCCAAAGCCCGTTCCACATTTTATCAACAACAAGCTCGAAGATACCAAAACAGAGAAGTGTGGGCTAATGACCCACAAGTATAGGGGATCTATCGTAGTCCTTTCGATAAGTAAGAGTGTCGAACCCAACGAGGAGCAGAAGGAAATGATAAACGGTTTTCAGCAAGGTATTCTCTGCAAGTACTGAAATAAGTGGTAACAGATAGTTTTGTGATGAGATAATTTGTAACGAGCAACAAGTAACAAAAGTAAATAAAGTGCAGCAAGGTGGCCCAATCCTTTTTGTAGCAAAGGACAAGCCTGGACAAACTCTTATATAACGAAAAGCGCTCCCGAGGACACATGGGAATATCGTCAAGCTAGTTTTCATCACGCTCATATGATTCGCGTTCGGTACTTTGATAATTTGATATGTGGGTGGACCGGTGCTTGGGTGCTGTTCTTACTTGAACAAGCATCCCACTTATGATTAACCTCTATTGCAAGCGTCTGCAACTACGACAAAAGTATTAAGGTAAACCTAACCATAGCATGAAACATATGGATCCAAATCAGCCCCTTACGAAGCAACACATAAACTAGGGCTTAAGCTTCTGTCACTCTAGCAACCCATCATCTGCTTATTACTTCCCAATGCCTTCCCTCTAGGCCCAAATAATGGTGAAGTGTTATGTAGTCGATGTTCACATAACACCACTAGAGGCTAGACAACATACATCTCATCAAAATATCAAACGAATACCAAATTCACATGACTACTAATAGCAAGACTTCTCCCTTGTCCTCAGGAACAAACGTAACTACTCACAAAGCATAAACATGTTCATAATCAGAGGGGTATTAATATGCATATAGGATCTGAACATATGAACTTCCACCAATTAAACCAACTAGCATCAACTACAAGGAGTAATTAACACTACTAGCAACCTACTAGCACCAATCCCGGACTTGTAGACAAGAATTGGATACAAGAGATGAACTAGGGTTTTGAGATGAGATGGTGCTGATGAAGATGTTGATGGAGATTGCCCTCTCCCGATGAGAGGAGCGTTGGTGATGATGATGGCGATGATTTCCCCCTCCGGGAGGGAAGTTTCCCCGGCAGAACAGCTCTGCCGAAGCTCTATATTGGATCCGCCAAGGTTCCGCCTCGTGGCGGTGGAGTTTCGTCCCGAAAGGTTGCTTCTTATTTTTTTCTTGACGAAATACTTCATATAGGAGAAGATGGTCATTGGAGAGCCACCAGGGGGGCCACGAGGTAGGGGGGCGCGCCCTAGGGGGGGCGCCCCCACCCTCGTGAGCAGGGTGTGGGCCCCCTGGTCTTCATCTTTGGCGAGGATTTTTCATTATTTATTATAAGGTATTCCGTGGAGTTTCAGGATTTTTGGAGTTGTGCAGAATAGGTCTCTAATATTTGCTCCTTTTCCAGCCCAGAATTCCAGCTGTCGGCATTCTCCCTCCTTATGTAAACCTTGTAAAATAAGAGAGAATAGCCATAAGTATTGTGACATAATGTGAAATAACAGCCCATAATGCAATAAATATCGATATAAAAGCATGATGCAAAATTGACGTATCAACTCCCCCCAAGCTTAGACCTCGCTTGTCCTCAAGCGAAAGCCGATAACAATAAATATGTCCCCATGTTTAGAGGTAGAGGCGTCGATAAAAATAAAATACGGACATGAGGGCATCATGATTATTCTCATAACAGCAACATACATAGATATTGTCATATGATTACTTTATTCTACTAGATCGAAATACTACTAATAGGATCGAACTAAGAAAAATGGTAAAGATAGGAGTTTTGATTGTGATACGATACTGGGGCACCTCCCCCAAGCTTGGCAGTTGCCAAGGGGAGTGCCCATACTCATGTGATTATATCTCCTTGGTTGGTGAAGAAGGTGGAGGTGTTGTTGATGATGCGGGCTTGTCATCCATCTTCCAAGGCATAGGTTCACCATCATAGAAGGATGATCGAGTCTCCGGAATCCGCGAATCTGCAGCCAAACTCATTCTTTTGAATCTATATTCATACTCACAGTTTTGGTTTTGCAGGTCATAGATTTGGGCTTGGAGGTGCTCGATCTTCTCATGTAGCTTGAAGATGGCCTCCTTGGTGTTCTTGGCATCCGGCTTGCAGTTGTTAGTGAACTCCGCGAGCATCGTGTGGCTAGAATTGATTCCACGCTCCACCATCCCCTGGCACTTGAAAACTTGTTGCTCCATTGCTTCGAGCCTCGCCTCCACGCTTCCGGTTCCACTTGGTCCCTCAGCATAGTGGATGTGCAGCAACCCATCACGCATCTCAATGGTTTGAGGGTGTCGCAGCACCTCCGCGAGGTAGGGGTTGATGACCTTCTCAAAGAACTTGTCCTTGGAAGCACTTGGGGACGTCATGATAACCTAGATCTGTCAGAAAAACAGCTCCAAACAAAAACAGGAGATTTTTGCGTGATACGGGAGTCAAAACCCCCGGGAGATTATATAATGATTTTTTACCGACCAAAATACGTATCGTGTAAGAAAACAGAGTACGGAAGGCACACGACGAGCTCACGAGGTAGGGGGTGTGCCCAGGGGGTAGGGCGCGCCCTCCACCCTCGTGGGGCCCTCGTGTCCTTCCCGGACTACTACTTAATTTTCTATTTTTCTAAATATTCCAAAATGGATAAATATTGCCTTAAAATTGTTTTGGAGTTGGTTTACTTACCGTACCACATACCTATTCCTTTTCGGAGTCTAAAACGTTCTGGAAAGTGTCTTTTATGCACTCCTCCGGGGTTATGGTTTCAATAACATTGGTTCCAACATTTATGGGATTACCTGAGATATAATGTTTGATTCTTTGACCATTTACCACCTTCGGATTTGTGCCTTCGAAGTTGTTGATTTTTATGGCACTGGAACGATAGACCTCCTCGATAACATAGGGGCCTTCCCATTTAGAGAGAAGTTTACCTGCAAAAAATCTTAAACGAGAGTTGTATAGCAATACATAATCGCCTACATTAAACTCATGCTTTTGTATCCTTTTGTCATGCCATCTTTTAACCTTTTCTTTAAACAACTTGGCATTTTCATAAGCTTGGGTTCTCCATTCATCAAGTGAGCTAATATCAAATAACCTCTTTTCACCGGCAAGTTTGAAATCATAGTTGAGCTCTTTAATAGCCCAATATGCCTTATGTTCTAGTTCGAGAGGTAAGTGACATGCTTTTCCATGTACCATTTTATACGGAGACATACCCATAGGATTTTTATATGCAGTTCTATAGGCCCATAATGCATCATCAAGTTTCTTGGACCAATTCTTTCTAGACCTATTGACAGTCTTTTGCAAAATTAATTTGAGTTCTCTATTACTCAATTCTACTTGACCACTAGACTGTGGGTGATACGGAGATGCAATTCTATGATTGACATCATATTTAGCAAGCATTTTACGGAAAGAACCATGAATAAAATGTGAACCACCATCAGTCATTAAATATCTAGGGACTCCAAACCTTGGAAAAATAACTTATTTAAGCATTTTAATAGAAGTGTTATGATCAGCACTACTAGTTGGAATAGCTTCTACCCACTTAGTAACGTAATCAACAGCAACTAAAATATGTGTATATCCATTAGAGGCAGGAAAATGTCCCATATAATCAAAGCCCCAAACATCAAACGGTTCAATAACAAGTGAATAATTCATAGGCATTTCTTGACGTCTACTAATATTACCAATTATTTGACATTCATCACAAGATAGGACAAACTTACGGGCATCCTTGAAGAGAGTAGGCCAATAAAAACCGGATTGCAATACCTTATGTGCAGTTCTATCTCCCGCATGGTGTCCTCCATAAGTTTCGGAGTGGCACTTGTGTAGGATATATTCCTGTTCATGCTCAGGTACAAAACATCTAATAACACCATCTACTCCTTCTTTATAAAGATGTGGGTCATCCAAAAAGTAATGTCTCAAACCATAGAAGAACCTTTTCTTTTGTTGGTATGTGAAGCTAGGTGGTATGAATTTAGCAACAATGTAATTAGCATAATCAGCATACCAAGGAGTACTACGAGAAGTACTTATGACATTTAATTGTTCATCAGGAAAGCTATCATCAATAGGTAGTGGGTCATCAAGAACATTCTCTAACCTAGATAAGTTGTCTACAACGGGGTTCTCAGCTCCTTTTCTATCAACAATATGCAAATCAAATTCTTGTAGCAAGAGAACCCATCTAATAAGTCTAGGTTTAGCATCTTTCTTCTCCATAAGATATTTAATAGCAGCATGATCAGTGTGGATAGTTACTTTAGAATCAACAATATAAGGTCTGAACTTATCACAAGCAAATACAACTGCTAAAAGTTTTTTTCAGTAGTAGCATAATTTCTTTGAGCATTGTCTAGAGTCTTACTAGCATAATGGATAACATTTAATTTCTTATCAACTCTTTGCCCTAGAATAGCACCTACAGCATAATCGCTAGCATCACACATAATTTCAAAGGGTAAATTCCAATCAGGTGGCTGAATAATAGGTGTGGAGACTAATGCTTTCTTAAGTATTTCAAATGCTTCTACATAATCATTATCAAATACAAATGGTATATATTTTTGTAATAGATTAGTCAGAGGCCGAGAAATTTTTGAGAAGTCCTTAATGAACCTCCTATAAAATCCAGCATGACCAAGGAAACTTCTTATACCTTTGATGTCCTTAGGACATGGCATCTTTTCAATAGCATCAACCTTGGCTTTATCAACTTCAATACCTCTTTCAGAAAGTTTATGCCCCAAGACAATACCCTCATTAACCATAAAGTGGCACTTTTCCCAATTCAAGACAAGATTAGTTTCTTCACATCTCTGCAAAACTCGATCAAGATTGCTCAAGCAATCATCAAAGGAAGATCCATAGACGGAAAAGTCGTCCATGAAAACCCCACAAATCGTTTCACAAAAGTCAGAGAATATAGCCATCATGCATCTTTGAAAGGTAGCAGGTGCATTACATAAACCAGAAGGCATACGTCTATAAGCAAAAGTACCAAAAGGGCATGTAAAAGTAGTCTTTGATTCATCTTTAGCCGACACGGGTATTTGAGAGATACCAGAATAACCATCTAGAAAGTAGTAATGTGTATGTTTGCATAATCTTTCTAGCATTTGATCGATAAAAGGTAATGGGTAATGATATTTCTTAGTAGCCTTATTTAATTTGCGTAAATCAATTACCATCCTATAACCTGTAATAATTATTTGTGGAATCAATTCATCTTTATCATTAGGAACAACAGTAATACCTCCCTTCTTAGGGACACAATGAACATGACTTACCCACTGACTATCAGCAACGGGATAAATTATACCTGCCTCCAGAAGCTTTAGTATTTCTTTTCTTACCACTTCTTTCATTTTAGGATTCAGACGTCGTTGAGGATCACGAACTGGTTTGGCATCTGCTTCCAAATTTATTTTATGTTGACATAGAGTGGGACTAATGCCCTTAAGATCATCAAGAGTATATCCAATAGCGCCACGTTGCTTCTTCAGAGTTTTCAATAATCTTTCTTCTTCATGCTCTGAAAGGTTAGCACAAATAATAATAGGATATATCTTCTTTTCATCAAGATAAGCATATTTAAGATTATCAGGCAACGGTTTAAGCTCAAACACGGGATCACCCTTAGGTGGAGGGGGATCCCCTAGGATTTCAACAGGCAAATTGTGTTTCAGCATAGGTTCCTGTTTAAAGAATACTTCATCTATTTCCCTTCTTTCATTCATAAACATATCATTCTCATGGTCTAGCAAGTATTGTTCTAAAGGATCACTAGGAGGTACGGCAATAGAAGCAAGACTAATAATTTCATCCTTACTAGGCAATTCTTCTTCACGGTGTTGTTTACTAAATTTATAGAAATTAAATTCATGAGTCATATCATCTAAGCCAATAGTAACAACATTCTTTTCGCAGTCTATCTTAGCATTAACAGTATTTAAGAAGGGTCTACCAAATATAATGGGACAAAAGCTATCTTGTGGGGAACCAAGAACAAGAAAATCAACAGGATATTTAGTTTTCCCACACAAGACTTCAACATCTCTCACAATTCCCATTGGTGAAATAGTATCTCTATTAGCAAGTTTAATTGTGACATCAATATCTTCTAACTCAATAGGTGCAATGTCATGCATAATTTTGTTGTATAAGTCAATAGGTATTGCACTAGCACTAGCACCCATATCACATAAGCCATGATAACAATGATCTCCGATTTTAACAGAAATAATAGGCATACCTACCACAGGTCTAGGTTTATCTGTATCACCGGGTTTAGCAATTCTAGCAGTTTCATCACAGAAATAAATAACATGCCCATCTATATTATCAGACAAGAGATCTTTAACAATAGCAATATTAGGTTCAACTTTAACTTGCTCAGGAGGTGTATATGTTTTAATATTGCTTTTACGAACCATAGTTGAAGCTTTAGCATGATCCTTTATCCTAACAGGGAAAGGTGGTTTCTCAACATAAGAAGTAGGAACAATAGGATCATTATAAGTGACAGTCTTTTCTTCAACTTTAATAGGTGCAGCTACTTTTACTTCTATGGGAGGATGATATTTAAACCACATCTCCTTAGGTAGATCAACATAAGTAGCCAAAGATTCACAGAAAGAAGCTACTATCTCAGAATCAAGTCCATATTTAGTGCTAAACTTATGAAAAATATCGGTATCCATAAAAGACTTAACACAATCAAACTTAGGTGTCATACCTGACTCCTTACCATTGTCGAGGTCCCAATCTTCAGAGTTGCATTTAGTTCTATCCAATAAATCCAATTTGAATTCAATAGTCTTCATCATAAAAGAGCCAACACAAGAAGTAACGAGCATGGTGTGATTATTTTCAGAAAGCCGAGCATAAATTTTTTGAAGAATTGTTTCTCTTGGAAGCTCATGATTGGGGCATGAATATAACATTGATTTAAGCCTCCCCCAAGCTTGAGCGATGCTTTCTCCTTCGCGAGGCCAAAAATTGTATATATAATTGCGATCACGATGAACAAGATGCATAGGGTAACACTTTTGATGAAATTCCAATTTCAATCTTCTATAGTTCCATGATTTCGTATCATCACATAGCCTATACCATACCAATGCGTCTCCCTTCAAAGATAAAGGGAAGAACTTATTCTTAGCAACATCATCGGGTATACCTGCAAGCTTAAATAATCCACAAACTTCATCCACATATATTAGGTGTTCATTAGGATGCTTTGTTCCATCTCCTGTAAAAGGATTAGCTAGCAGTTTTTCTATCATACTCAAAGGATACTCATAAGGAATTTCATTTTCATATTCATTTTCAATAGGTTCAGTAGGTTGAGGAGCAACTCTTTGTTCTACTGGTTGGGGTGAAGATAACCCAAACAAGCCCCTCAGAGGATTACTTTCCATAGTAACAAGTGACAGTAAATTTTAGCACACTATATAAATTTTTCCTTACCAAAGGCGCTTCACTCCCCGGCAACAGCGCCAGAAAAGATTCTTGATGATCCACAAGTATAGGGGATCTATCTAGTCCTTTCGATAAGTAAGAGTGTCGAACCCAAAGAAGAGTAGAAGGAAATGATAAACGGTTTTCAGCAAGGTATTCTCTGCAAGTACTGAAATAAGTGGTAACAGATAGTTTTGTGATGAGATAATTTGTAATGAGCAACAAGTGAAAAAGTAAATAAAGTGCAGCAAGGTGGCCCAATCCTTTTTATAGCAAAGGACAAGCTTGGACAAACTCTTATATAAGGAAAAGCGCTCCCGAGGACACATGGGAATATCGTCAAGCTAGTTTTCATCACGCTCATATGGTTCGCGTTCCGTACTTTGATAATTTGATATGTGGGTGGACCGGTGCTTGGGTACTGTTCTTACTTGAACAAGAATCCCACTTATGATTAACCTCTATTGCAAGCATCTGCAACTACAACAAAAGTATTAAGGTAAACCTAACCATGGCATGAAACATATGGATCCAAATCAGCCCCTTACGAAGCAACGCATAAACTAGGGTTTAAGCTTCTGTCACTCTAGCAACCCATCATCTACTTATTACTTCCCAATGCCTTCCTCTAGGCCCAAATAATGGTGAAGTGTTATGTAGTCGACGTTCACATAACACCACTAGAGGCTAGACAACATACATCTCATCAAAATATCGAACGAATACCAAATTCACATGACTACTAATAGCAAGACTTCTCCCTTGTCCTCAAGAACAAACGTAACTACTCACAAAGCATAAACATGTTCATAATCAGAGGGGTATTAATATGCATATAGGATCTGAACATATGATCTTCCACCAATTAAACCAACTAGCATCAACTACAAGGAGTAATTAACACTACTAGCAACCTACTAGCACCAATCCCGGACTTGTAGACAAGAATTGGATACAAGAGATGAACTAGGGTTTTGAGATGAGATGGTGCTGATGAAGATGTTGATGGAGGTTTCCCTCTCCCGATGAGAGGAGCGTTGGTGATGACGATGGCGATGATTTCCCCCTCCGGGAGGGAAGTTTCCCCAACAGAACAGCTTTGCCGGAGCTCTAGATTGGATCCGCCAAGGTTCCGCCAAGGTCCAGCTGCAGGCATTCTCCCTCCTTATGTAAACCTTGTAAAATAAGAGAGAATAGCCATAATTATTGTGACATAATGTGAAATAATAGCCCATAATGCAATAAATATCGATATAAAAGCATGACGCAAAATGGACGTATCACGGGCAAAGACTTATAACGTTGGTGAGCTCGTTTTACGACTCCCAGAGAAGAAAAAGGACAAGCTCAAACCAAAATGGGAAGGTCCCTTCATTATAGATGAAGTTATGACGGGAGGAGCCTACCGCCTTCGCTATGAATCGGATAATCGCTTAGAACCAAACCCTTAGAACCTGCACAAATTATTGATCCTTAAATCGGTTTGCTTCACTGTTTCAAGTCTTTGGGGCTACTGGCATACGACCATGCAAAATTGTGTCAAATTTTACCTGTATTTTCTTTGAGAACAGCTGAATAAATCCAGCAAGGCCGTCTCGAGCGGCTCGGATATATGCATCTGTCGAACTTAGTTTGCTGAATTCTTGTTCGGACAAGGCTGGAGCATGCATAACTTCCTTGAAACGACGGTGATTCATCACGCTCTCCACTTCGGAATTCGTGATCGACATGTCATCTGAATCCTCTAGAGGAGGTGGAACAGGCACGAAATTTTCTTGCGTCCTAGCTGACGAGTCCGGCACCGGATTAGTGGACATTTGGCTAATTGGACGTTTTCCCACCGTTTGCGGCGTACTTCTCCAAAAATAAAAGACAAAAAGGGGAGACTCTTAACAATCCAGACTCATGCCTAGGCATGCATTAAGTATACATACTGAAGGAAATATGCCCTAGATGAAATAATAAAGTTGTTATTTATATTTTCTTATATGATGATAAATGTTTATTATTCATGCTAGAATTGTATAACCAGAAACTTAGTACATGTGTGAATACATAGACAAACAGAGTGTCCCTAGTATGCCTCTACTTGACTAGCTCGTTAATCAAAGATGGTTAAGTTTCCTAGCCATGGGCATGTGTTGTCATTTGACGAACAGGATCACATCATTAGAGAATGATGTGATGGACTAGACCCATCCATTAGCTTAGCACTATGATTGTTTAGTTTATTGCTATTGCTTTCTTCATGACTTATACATGTTCCTATGACTATGAGATTATGCAACTCCCGAATACCGGAGGAACACCTTGTGTGCTATCAAACGTCACAACGTAACTGGGTGATTATAAAGATGCTCTACAGGTGTCTTCGATGGTGTTTGTTGAGTTGGCATAGATCGAGATTAGGATTTGTCACTCTGTGTATCGGAGAGGTATCTCTGGGCCCTCTCTGTAATGCACATCACTATGAGCCTTGCAAGCAATGTGACTAATGAGTTAGTCACGGGATGATGCATTACGGAACGAGTAAAGAGACTTGCCGGTAACGAGATTGAACTAGGTATGATGTTACCGACGATCGAATCTTGGGCAAGTGACATACCGATTACAAAGGGAACAACGTATGTTGTTGTGCAGTTTGACCGATAAAGATCTTCATAGAATATGTAGGAACCAATATGAGCATCCAGGTTCCACTATTGGTTATTGACTAGGACATGTGTCTCGGTCATGTCTACATAGTTCTCGAACCCGTAGGGTCCGCACGCTTAACGTTCCATGACGATATGTATTATGAGTTATGTGATTTGATGTACCGAAGGTTGTTCGGAGTCCCGGATGAGATCACGGACATGACAAGGAGTCTCTAAATGGTCGAGACATAAAGATTGACATATTGGAAGGTTATATTCGGACGCCGGAATGGTTCTGAAGTGTATCGGGTATTTTTCGGAGTACCGGGAGGTTTCCAGACCCCCCGGGGATTAATGGGCCACAATGGGCCTTAGTGGAGAAGAGAGAGGGCCGGCCAGAGGTGGCCCCCCTCTTTCCCAGTCCGAATTGGACAAGGGAAGGGGCGCCCCCCTTCTTCCTTCTCTTCTCTCCTCTTTCCCTTCTTCTCCTTCTTGGACTAGGAAAGGGGGAAACCTACTCCTACTAGGAGTAGGATTCCTACCCCCTTTGCGCGCCCCTTGTGGCCGGTCGGCCTCCTCCTCCCCTCCTTTATATACGGGGGAGGAGCACCCCATAGACACACAAGTTGATCTTTAGCCATGTGCGGTGCCCCCTCCATAGTTTTCCACCTCGTTCATATTGTCGTAGTGCTTAGGCGAAGCCCTGCGTCGGTAACTTCATCATCACCGTCAACACGCCGTCGTGTTGACGCAACTCACCCTCAACCTCAACTGGATCAAGAGTACGAGGGACTTCACCAAGCTGAATGTGTGCAGATCGTGGAGGTGCCGTGTGCTTGGTACTTGATCGGTTGGATCGCGAAGACGTTTGACTACATCAACCGCGTTGCTAAACACTTCCGTTTTCGGTCTACGAGGGTACATAGACACACTCTCCCCTCTCATTGCTATGCATCTCCTAGATAGATCTTGCGTGATCGTAGGAAAATTTTGAAATACTGCGTTCCCCAACACATACCTCTTGGAAGATTGTGAGGTCTCCGCAGTACTCCCGGTCCCTTTTCGTTTTGAACGACCGCCTTGCGTGGGGGCCGCCCTCGAGGAGATACGGTCCCTGGAGCGCCGATCCTCTTTAAATCCAGATCAGTACAACAGGAAAGTATACAAATGAGGATCTCTTCTTAGGAAGCCTCTGGATACTCACGATGTAGAATGGGTAAAGTGGAGGGTAGTCAGCAATGATGGCCACATCCAAACCGTCAAGTCTCGCCTGATAGAATAACCCATCGTCGAATTATATATATATTCGGATCCTCACAAAAGCCAGGATCTTCATCACGATTATGATCCTCCGGTTGGGGAGCACGACAGTAGACGTCCTCAGTCATCCTGCTCCATGACTAGTTGGTGGCAACAAAGAGTACATTCGGTTAGTGTCTGCAATGCAGTGAAATAAGCACAGACGATCGAGATCTTACCCATTCGATAGGGGTGTACATGGAATAGGCCTCCCGACAGTTTAACTGGAGAAAATCTTCTTTCTCGCCCTCGTACAGATCGGCCAAAATTGAAGCCAGTTCCGCTGGGGTATCCGGACCCTACCGCCTGTAACAGGATGCGTCGTCTTCTCCGTTGTAACACCATAAAGGAGTTACTCTGGATTGAAGAGGATGCACACACCTCTTTATTGCAATCGCCATGACTTCAACTATTGAGAGTTCGGAATGGGCTAGCAGCCTGACCTTGCTGACCAACCTCTGTATCTCCGCATTGTCCTCTTCTTTGGGACTTCGGGGACGCCGATTAAGGCGCTTCTTTAGAGGAGCACTGGAAAATTCAGGGAGACCACGCCTGACTAGATCCGGCAGCAGAACATCGTCCATATAGAACCACTCTAAAGACCACTATATATTGGTATGCTTCTTTGGGGGTTCATACGGGGTATCCGGATCCAGCAATACGCCATACTTTGGCACCCCCCACTTCAAATATGGAACCCCCTTTGTGGCGGGGAACGAGGTAGGAGAATTTCCTCCATAAACCGAAATGGGCCTCGATGCCTAGGAATAACTCGCAGAGGGCAACAAGGCCTGAGATGTGCAGAATCGAACCCGGGGTGAGGTTGTGCAGTTGGATGCTATAAAATTCCAATAACCCCCGGAGGAAGGAATGGATTGGAAATCCTAGGCCCCGTAACAGAAATGGGACGAAGCACACCCTCTCCTCCTTATTGGGGTTGGGGAAGTTCTCAGCCATCACGTCATTACCGATTGAGTATAATCCCGCTCGAACGGGAACTAGATCTACGAGGGGGAGGTAGCCCTGCGTCTGGAGCCGGCTTAGTTGAAGATGAGGCATGGAGCAACTCTGCCAATCGCCCTCTTGAGGGCCATGGGGGCGCGCAGAGGAGCCTGGGGCGCTGGCCATGATGGAAGGCTTTGTTTTATGGCTAGACTTGGTTGTTTTTTCTTCTACGGGTTGTGAGATGGCCTTATGAGATCCCTATCTCTTTATATAGGTGCCGCCCAAGCGTGGTGGAGGGCTTATTTGCGAAAAAACATGGACCGTTCGTATTCACCCTATGCGCGAAAATCGAAGCGCCATCAGGGGGAATCGTAAAAGTCATTGAGGTTATCACCGGATTATCATTGGTCCAGATTATGATGAAGAACCCTCCTTGTAAAGCCGAAGACATGGGTTGAATATTTCATCGTCATTGAAGGCAAGTTTAGGGGCTACTGAGGGAGTCCTCGATTATGGTGTCCGGGCTATACAGCTTGGGCTGGACTGATGGGCCATGAAGATACAAGGTATAAGACCTTCCCCCGTGTCCGGGTAGGACTCTCTTATGCGTCGATGGAAAGCTTAATGTCCGGATGTGTATTTTCATTTCTTTGTAAACCGACTCTACAACCCTAGCCCCCCCCCCCCGCCCCCAGTGTGTATATAAACCGTAGGGTTTAGTTTGTAGAGGCTAACACAAATCATATATGCTAGACATCTAGGGTTTAGCTATTACGATCTCGAGGTAGATCAACTCTTGTAACCCCTATACTCATCAAGTACAATCAAGCAGGACGTAGTGTTTTACCTCCATCAAGAGGGCCCGAACCTGGGTAAACATCGTGTCTCTCTTGTCTCCTACAACCTTTGATCCTCAGACGCATAGTTCGGGACCCCCTACCCGAGATCGACCGGTTTTGAAACTGACAATGCTTCTATGGCGAGAAGTACCAAATGTGCTTCCAAGAGAAGTACAATTGTGCTTCTCGAATAGGAGAAGCACAACTGTGTTTCCCCAAGAAAAAGCGCACACCCCCTTTGTCCAAAATTAAAGTAAAACTGCAACCATGCTTCTAGGCTCCTATTTTCATTTTTAATTGTCTTTTTTACAGATGTTTTATTTATTTTGTTTTTTCTTCAGATTTTTTTTTGTGAAGAAACATTTGTCGACACCTATTAATATGGGATCTTCTTTCAAAGATCTCGACGCGAGAAATCTAACTATGAAAATAGTTTGGTCTTTGGACAGACAGTTCAAGAGATAAAACGTTTGGAATCAATAAATCTACGAAAAATCAAAAACTCACAGGTTACAAGTCAGCACCTACGAAGGTGGGGAGTGATCTTTGCAAATAGTAGCGAGGTAGGCTGGTCTAGTTCAGTGTTCTGCTGCTTTTTTATTTCTCTTTTTTGGTTTTTGTTTAGTTTTTATTTGGGGTTTTTTAGTATCCTTTCTCTTTTCTTTCTTAAAAACATTTCTTTTCTAAAAAATGTTCAGGGAATTTAAAAAATATTTAGAATTTCTATAAATGTTCAAATTCTCAAATAATATTTCTGTTTACATTACTTTCAGAGTTTAAAAACATTGACATTTCAAAAAATTATTCACAAATTCAAAATATGTTCTACATAAATTGAGTAATATTCCTGTTTTTTAATATTTTTTTGGAAAAACATGTTCGTGTTTCAAAAGATGATTGGAAATTTTTCCTTTTTCTTTTTTATCACATGGTGAAATAATATAATACAATTAACTTTTTGAAATATATACTAAATACTTTTGTATATTTGTTTATCATTTTTTATTACACATGAAGTTTTTGCTAATATATAGTGAACTTTTTAATATATAATTAGTGTGTTTTCAAATTTGTGAATCTTTTTTAAAAAATTGGACCATGTTTTTTGAATTCATGAAGATCTTTGGTTTTGGAATATATTTATGAACTCAAGTGAATATTTGTAAAATTATGATTTTTTCAAAAAAAAATCTCAAACATTTACTGAATTTTGAACATTTTGCAAAATGAGGAAATAGACAAAATAAAAAATAGAACAAAAATAGAAATCACGGGAGAGTGAGTCGGCCCGCTGCCGAGTACGAGCAAGCAGACCAGGGTTTTCACCCGAATCCCTGGCATAGGGATGAGGCCTAATACGATGTCTTTAGGAAGAGCATGGCGGGCACCGCCATGGCCAACGCCAAGGCATGAAGCTTTCACTCAGAAACTCAGTTGAACCACCAGGAGGCGCCCCGATCACCACCACAATGAGGGCCAATGTATCCACACAAAATCTGGGCACCGTGGGAGCAAGCTACAGCCTCTCGTTGGTACATCCCTTTGCCTCCCACACAACCAAGAGGTGAAACCAGCACTGATGGAACCTGTTCCAAAAGCCATTTGTGTAGGTGTAGTCTGCCATCCGGGGCCGTTGTCGAGACACTGCCCTACATGAGCAATGAGTGAACACGGCACATGCAAGGAGCAACTAGCCCTCTGTATGGGCCCAAGTCCATCCCCTACACCAGTAGCTAACACACGCATGCTGCCATCTGCAAGCCACCATCAAATCTGGCCAATCCAGATCCTGGTAGGGGAGTCCCCCATGGCAGCCGACACCTTCGATCACCCGGTGGTAGCGGGTACCTTAGGCTGCTAAGCACCCACCTCCTTTTGCTCCCCGTGACCTGCTCCTCAACTGCCGCCCTACCAACGTACGTACAACACCCCGCAACCACGTGCCCGTGGGAGAAGATTGTCACCGCCAACCCGATGCCACCGCACCACCGCCACCACGCCACAGCCCCCCCCCCCACACCCGAAAGCCATGGAGAAAGCCGCCAACCCCAGCCCTGGCCACCTCATAGCCCGTACCATCAACATGGCGAGAGATGGATGTCGGTGTCAAAACCGGGGAATCTCGGGTAGGGGGTCCCGAACTGTGCGTCTAGGTCGGATGGTAACACGAGGCAGGGGACACGATGTTTTACCCAGGTTTGGGCCAGGTAAAACCCTACGTCCTGCTTGATTAATATTGATGATATGGGTAGTACAAGAGTAGATCTACCACGAGATCAGAGAGGCTAAACCCTAAAAGCTAGCCTATGGTATGATTGTTGTTCGTCCTACGGACTAAAACTCTCCGGTTTATATAGACACCGGAGAGGGCTAGGGTTACACAGAGTCGGTTACAATGGTAGAAGATCTACATATCTGTATCGCCAAGCTTGCCTTCCACGCCAAGGAAAGTCCATTCTGGACATGGGACGAAGTCTTCAATCTTGTATCTTCATAGTCCAGGAGTCCGACCGAAGGTATAGTCCGGCTATCCGGACACCCCCTAATCCAGGACTCCCTCAGTAGCCCCTGAACCAGGCTTCAATGACGACGAGTCCGCCGCGCAGATTATCTTCGGCATTGCAAGGCGGGTTCCTCCTCCAAGTACTTCATAGAAGATTTTGAACACAAAGGTAGTGTCCGGATCTACAAATAAGTTTCCACATATTGCCATAGAGAGAATAATATTTACACAAATCTAATCTGCTGACGTATTCCGTAGCGTGACATCACACCACGGCCAAGTCTTTATTCGAATAGTTTTACTGTCCCACCTTAGCGTGTTTAGCGAGGCGGTTTCCTTGGCACGTCTTGTTAAAGCAGAGATCGTGTCCCCTTATTCCGGGATTCTCATCAATACGAGTGTGGGTAACCCAACCGCGCCATTGACTACGGCGCTTGGGAGATAAGCGAGTTTTACCGGGCTGGTGGGGGCGCATAGTCGTCCGCCCATATAAGGGGATAAGGATCCACCTTTTCATCCACTCCTTCTTCCTCCTTTGCCTATCCATTTCCGCGCACTCGATCTCCAGCGCCCAAGTCCGCACACCCCACCTCAATCTTCTCTAGCCATGTCCGGAGCGAAAGGCAAGTGGATGGTCTCCTCCGTCACGGAGGGACATATCAAAAGACTGAGGGAGGCCGGATACTTGTCTAACAACATTGCGCACCGGCTTCCCAAAGAGGGGCAGCTCATCCCCACCCCTAGGCCCCATGAGAGGGTGGTGTCCCTCCCCCATTTCCTCCGCGGACTGGGCTTCCCTCTCCACCCATTTGTCCGGGGGCTCATGTTCTACTATGGCCTGGATTTCCACGATCTGGCCCCGAACTTTGTCCTCAACATCTCGGCGTTTATGGTCATGTGCGAGGCTTTCTTCCGCATCCGCCCCCATTTCGGCCTATGGCTCAAGACTTTCAATGTCAAGCCAAAGGTGGTGCGCGGCACCCAAGCGGAGTGCGGAGGCGCCATGGTGGGCAAGATGCCCAACGTCCTATGGTTCGAGGGCTCCTTCGTGGAGTCCCTTAAGGGGTGGCAATCGGGGTGGTTTTACATCACCGAGCCGCGCGACCCAGAATGGGTCGCAGCCCCCAAGTTCCGCTCCGGACCCCCTACACGGCTCGCCTCTTGGAAAGAGACGGGCCTGTCGTGGGGTAAAAAAGGAGAGCTGACCGGACTCCAAACATGCGTCCAAACCCTGGTGGACAGGAAGCTCAAACTTGTCAACGTAGTCCAGGTTATGCTCATCCGCCGGATCCTCCCGTGTCAACAACGGGCTTTCAACATGTGGGAGTTTGACCCGGCGCGGCACCGAACTCTGAGTAGGCTCTTCGCACGACGTACGAAGATGCCTGGAAGGTGCTTTTCAAGGGCGCCGAGGCCCCCGCATCCGCTACCGAGGATCGTGGATTCAGCACGCAGCGTCACGCTCGTGCGGTAAGCTGCTTTTACCTTTTACAAGGTATTAGTTTTTCATAGTTTGACTCCATGCGGGATCTAAGCTCCCTTACCTTTGACAGGATTGGCAGGAGACGTCCGGACAGATCAACTGTCCGGCTCCTTTGCCCGAAGGCCCAGCGAACGCTCGCTTGGCGAAGCTGCTGGTTCCGGCGCCCTATGTGGTGCCAGAGAAGAAGGCCACGAAAAGGGCCATGAGGACTCGAAAGAGTGCCCGGCGCCAGGAGGTGTCGGATTCGTCATCCGACGGTCCCGAAGCGCCTTCCTCTCGTGAAGACGAGGAGGAAGAAGAAGAGACCTCTCCCCCTCCAGAGGGAGGAGAGAACAAAAGGAAGGACACCCTCTCTGAGGAGGCCGGAGGGTCCAAGAAGGGGAAAACCCTTCCTCCGGACTACTCCGACGACGCCGACGACGGCGAAGAGGAGTGGCAGCCCAGGGTACCGGAGTAATTCATAGTATTCGTTTATTGCACAACTTTCCCTTATATCAAATATGCTTATGCAGCCCACCCAAAGACCTACGTGGTGCCAGAGAAGAAGGCCAAGAAGAAGGCCACGGGGACTCGAAAGAGTGCCCGGCGCCAGGAGGTGTTGTATTCATCATCCGACGACTCCAAGGCGCACTCCTCCCATGAAGACGAGGAGGAGGAAGAAGAGACCTCTCCCCCTCCAGTGGGGGGAGGGAAGAAAAGGAAGGCCGCCCCAACCGGGGAGGCCGAAGGGTCCAAGAGGGGGAAGACCCCTCCTCCGGACTACTCCACCGTCGCCGACGATGGCGAAGAGGAGTGGCCGCACATGGCCAAGCCCCTGGCGAGATCGTAAGTATCCGGATACCAGAGTGATTCATAGTATTCCCCCATTGCATAGTTTTTCCTCACATCGAACATGATTGTGCAGTCCGCCCAAGGCCGGGCTCGATGAGTCGTCGAGCGGCTCCTTGGATTCGTCGGATGTGAATTCGCTTCTGACGGCTTCCTCCCCCCACCCTACGGACGGCGCCGAGGTGTCGTCCCAACAGGTTCCAAGCCAGTAGGAGGTGGTCCTGGAGGCGCCGCAAGGCAACCTCCCAGACTCCAGGCGTAAAGGGGATAGAACCCCTAAGGGCTCCAAGTCCGGCCTTGAGCCGGACACTGCGTCAGAACCTTCAACGGTTCCGGACTCCAGTAGGCAGCCTCCTTCCAAGAGGAGCAAGCCTACCGAGCCGGTGACCTCCGTCCAACCGGAGGCACCAGACAGTTTGCTAGAGACGCTTAACGGCGCCTCCATCGACGAGGAGCACCACACTATTATGAGTGCGGTGATCCAGAAGGTTCAGTCCGCCAAGAGCGGACTGACTGAAGCCTGTGCCAGCCTTCTAACAGGCTTGGAGGTAAGTAAAGAATATGTAAAAATATTACCGCATAGACAGTAGCCCCTGATGCTCTGTTCGGCGTTCGGAAAGAAAAGCCGAATAGAGGATCTAATAACATTCGCATGAGTCTAACATGATCAAGTCAATATGCGTATGCAAGCTTCGCTGCTGGCCTCCGCCGCACTGACTGCGGAGGTGGATACGCTGAAGCAGAACCTCGAGCGGTCCGAGTAAGAGCTCGGCCTAGCCAAGCAGCAGCTCGAGGAGAAGGAAGGTAAGGAATACCTTATTGAAATATGTGAAAGGTGCAATTGCAAAAAGTGACAGGATTAACACGGCTATTGTAGGGGCCACAACTGAGGTGGCGACCCTTAAGCAAGCGCTATCCGAGGCCGTAAAGAGGGCGGCCACGGAGCGCACCGAGCGGGAGAAGCATGAGATGCAGGTTGGCGAGGTGCGGCAAGAGCTCCAGGCTCTCATGAAAAAACATGAGAGTTTGGAGCTTGACTCGAAGACGCGAGAGTCTGAGCTCGCGGCGGCCATTGAAGATGCCAAGTCTGCCAAGGCCGAAGCACAGAAGGCCCTCCAGGAGGTTGAGGCAATAAAAAAGATAGCGGCGGGTAAGGCATTCTTTATGCAAAGCAAACACGTAAAAGTGAATTACTTGTCACTTACCCGAATCCGGAGCTCTCCAGGAGCATTCGCAGACTTGCCCCATAGCGTGTCGGATGCCGCCACCTTCTACGGTGAGGCGGCTGGTGGAGGCCTGTCCAAGGCTCGAAGTCATCAAGCGCTCCGTATGCATCGAGGGTGCCCGTAGGGCGCTTGCCCGTGCGAAGATGCACTGGGGCAAGCTGGATGCTGAGAAGCTTGTGAAGGACGGGCCACCGCCAGGCAAGGAGCATCACAAGCCCGAGATGTATTATGAGGGCGTTCTGAAGGGTGCCCGCCTTGTGGCGGATGAATGTTCCATGAATGTAATTTTTCAGTGAACTCGCTCGTTTTGTCCTGTGCGCTGAAAACTTGTTCATGTGCGCTAAGCAATGCTTTTTGAATTTAAAATATTACCTTCTGTGCGGCCATTTATCAAATTTGAGAGATGGCGAGTCGTCGGCTTCTGCCCCCATGGCACGAGTGCTGGGGTGTTCGGGATAAACATGAGCGCTCTTTTTCCCATTCTTGGGTCCTTCGAGGGAGGCGCTCAGCACAACGAACAAGGCAATCGGACTATAATGCTTGAACACTCTCACTTAGCCATAGAATTCTATAATTTTAAATTTCAGCGAAGCCCCTAGTGTTCGGAAGACCGAGTTCGGGGCGCTATCCACGCCTAGGCCGGACAAAGCCGACTCCTCGCTCTAAGCGGCATAAGTCTTTAGGGACTCGAAAACCTCTCGAACAGCGACCAGCTCTCGCCTCATCATGACGGTCAGTTTTAGCTTTCTCTACTGAGGTGCTTAGCCCAGCTTAATTGGGGCACAATCGCAGTAGTTCTCCTAGTGCTACCTTAGCCGATATAACAGAACGTAAGGTACCAAAACATAGGAGCCGGGCAAACCCAACTATTGACCCAAGACATGATTCGGAGCCGATGCATATAATGCTATAAGTTCGGGGTGCCGCACTTTTGAAAGTGTTCGGACTTCTCACACCATGTTGTGGGGTACTTAAGCCCCTGGCGTATTGGCCGTACCAAAGTGTACGGGTGCAACATGTCATTAATGAACATATATTCGTAAAAAAGAGGTAATGCAATAATAGACGGAAGCTATGCATTGTTTATTTAAAAAAGCTGCGATCAAAGCAGAACGATACAAATAGTGCGATAAGCAAAAGATGGGACTATCAAATATGTCCTTTCCAGGGGGCGAGCTGCGGAATGTTATGCGAAACAGGTATAGTGCTCGTTATAGAGACCACCTTAGAGTTCCGTAGTGCGGCGTAGCTTTCTGCTTCCCTGGTTGTATCATTTGTGCGGCAATTGTACTGCCGGACAAGCCTTCCGAAGAATGGAGTCCTGAAAATAAGAGAAAATTAAGAAATCGGCAGCCCCTAGTGCGGTTTAAGCCGCGTTTCGGGCATGCCGTGATGGTGCCCCTCCCCCTGTGCCCATGGTATTTCTAGAGCGTAGTTATGTACGCGCAACACTGGTTTCGCAAGTTCGCGAGGGCTGGGGTTGGGGCCGCATTGCTACGCTTGCTCGGAACGTGCCAGGCGGTCTTGTTGTAGGTTACTCTGGGCGCGCTTGACGGTGTCCGGACGTTTAATGGCCGGAGTAGAGAATTGCCTTGAGAGGCTGCTTTGTATTTCCGCTGCGATAGCCGCCGTATGCTCCTCCGTTCGGAGAGAGCGTTCGGTGTTTCCATTGACCGTGATGACTCCTCGAGGGCCTGCCATCTTGAGGTTGAGGTATGCGTAGTGCGGCACCGCATTGAATTTGGCAAATGCGGTTCGCCCGAGCAGTGCGTGATAGCCACTGCGGAACGGGACTATGTCGAAGATTAACTCCTCGCTTCGGAAATTATCCGGAGATCCGAAGACCACTTCAAGTGTAACTGAGCCTGTACAGTTGGCTTCTACACCTGGTATGACGCCTTTAAAGGTCGTTCTGGTGGGTTTAATCCTCGAGGGATCGATGCCCATGTTCCGCATTGTATCCTGATAAAGCAGGTTCAGACTGCTGCCGCCGTCCATAAGGACTCTAGTGAGGTGAAATCCGTCAATAATTGGGTGTAGAACCAATGCGGCGAATCCGCCATGACGGATGCTAGTGGGGTGGTCCCTTTGATCAAAAGTGATCGGGCAGGAAGACCATGGGTTGAACTTTGGGGCGACTGGCTCCATCGCGTATACGTCCCTTAGCACACGCTTCCGCTCCCTCTTGGGGACGTGGGTTGCGTATATCATGTTCACCGTCCGCACTTGTGGGGGAAAACCTTTCTGTCCACTGCACTGTTGTTCGGCGGCCGGGGCTCCTCCTCGTCATCGCTATGCAGCCCCTTGTCTCTGCTTTCGGCATTTAACTTGCCTGTCTGCTTGAACACCCAACAATCCCTGTTGGTGTGATTGGCTGGTTTTTCGGGGGTGCCATGTATCTGGCATGAGCGGTCGAGTATTCGGTCCAAACTGGACGGGCCTGGAGTATTTCTTTTGAATGGCTTTTTCCGCTGACCGGGTTTAGAGCCTCTGAATCCGGCATTAACTGCCGTATCCTCAGCATTGTCGCCGTTAATGCGGCGCTTTTGCTTGTTGCGACGCGACCTGCCACTGCTGTCCTTGGTATCCGAATTACCAGGGCTCTTGGTCATGTTATTGCTGCGAGCTAGCCAGCTGTCTTCTCCCACGCAAAAGCGGGTCATAAGTGTCGTGAGGGCTTCCATAGATTTCGGCTTTTCCTGTCCTAGGTGTCGTGCAAGCCACTCGTCGCGGATGTTATGCTTGAAGGCTGCTAGGGCCTCTGCATCCGGACAGTCGACTATTTGATTTTTCTTGGTTAGGAACCGTGTCCAGAATTGTCTGGCCGATTCCTCTGGCTGCTGAATTATGTGGCTTAGGTCATCGGCGTCTGGTGGTCACACATAAGTGCCCTGGAAATTGTCGAGGAATGCGGCTTCCAAGTCCTCCAAACAACCAATTGATTCTGCTGGCAAGCTGTTAAGCCAATGTCGGGCTGGTCCTTTAAGCTTGAGTGGGAGGTATTTGATGGCGTGTAGGTCATCACCGCGGGCCATGTGGATATGAAGGAGATAGTCCTCGATCCATACCGCAGGATCTGTTGTGCCATCGTATGATTCGATGTTCACGGGTTTGAAACCCTCGGGGATTTGATGATCCATTACTTCATCTATGAAGCATAGTGGGTGTGTGGCGCCTCTGTATTGGGCTACATCACGACGCAACTCAAACAAGCTTTGCCTACTGTGTTCGGCCCGGCCGGATTTACTGTATCCGGCGTGACGAGTACCGTCTCGTGTCGTGGGGCGCCCACGTGATCCGTAGATCGATCTTGTTTGCCTTGCCTTGTCCTCCAATATATCTCGCAGGTCTGGCGCATTTTCCCATGCCTTGGTGGTTTTTGAGCGGCGCCGGGGTGCGGCTTGAGTGGAGGGCCGAGAGGCCTCTCTGTCACGGCCACGGGGTGGCTGGTCGGCCGCATCATGCGCTGGTGATGTAGGTTTAAGTGCTTCCTCCTCTAATTGGGGTAGCAACCTGCGCTTTGGATAGCTCTTGGAGGGGCGTTCGATTTCATACTCTTCGGTCGCAAGGACTTCAGTCCATCTGTCGGCTAGCAAATCTTGATCAGCTCTAAGTTGTTCCTGTTTTTTCTTAAGGCTGCTCGCCGTGGCCATAAGCCTGTGTTTGAAACACTCTTGTTTGACGGGATCCTCCGACACGACAAATTCGTCGTCGTCGAGTCTTGCCTCATCTTCGGAGGGAGGCATATAATTATCGTCCTCGACCTCTCTGTCTGCCGCTCTCTCATGAGGGCTGGCTTCTCTATCCTCCTGTGCTGAATCTTGCTGGAGGTGGTTGTCTTCGGCACTGTCCGGGGTGTTATTATCCCCCATGCCAGAATCACCATTTTTGTTTTGGCGGGATTTAGAGCGGCGCCGCTGACGCCGGCGCTTAGGCTGCTTCTGGGAGGGGTCATCCTCCGCTGTTCCATCGCCATTGCCTTCTTTTGGGGTGTCCACCATGTATATATCATACGACGAGGTGGCTTTCCAGTGCCCTATAGGCGCTGGTTCTTGATCGTCTCCTGCGTCGGCGTCCATACCGTCGATGTCTTCGGAGTCGAAGTCGAGCATGTCGGTTAAATCATCGACAGTGGCTACAAAGTGGGTGGTGGGTGGGCTTTGAATTTCTTCATCAACCTTGCTGACCATAATTCGGCCAGGGCTCTCCTGACAAAGAGAGAGACTTTAGTGAATTCAGAATATCGCCGAAGGGCGAGTGCTGAAAGATGTCCGCGGCGGTGCTCCATGATCAGCGCCCAATCGGGTTCGATCGGTCGGGGCGCGGAGGGCTCGGAGTCTGGAGAGGAATCCGGCTCCTTGGAGTCACGGGCTTCGCAGAGAATAGGGCTAGTGTTCGGCTCGATCGCCGTAGATATTGCAGCCCCCGAGGCGGTGTCTAACCACCCATCCTCGGTTGGTGTGATCGGCTCCGAGCTAGGGGTCGGAGCGGACACAGGTGCGGCCTCCAGGGCACTGTTTGGCGGCAGAGCTAAATCATGCCCATCGTGACAGTGCGGCGCGCTCGGCTGTGACTCGAATCCGTCGAAGATCAAGTCTCCGCGGATGTCGGCCGTGTAGTTCAAACTTCCAAATCTGACCTGATGGCCAGGGGCGTAGCTTTCGATCTGCTCCAGATGACCAAGCGAATTGGCCCGCAGTGCAAAGCCGCTGAATACGAAGATCTGTCCGGGGAGAAAAGTCTCACCCTGGATCGCATCGCTGTTGATGATCGGAGAAGCCATCGGGCCTAAAAGTGACGACACAGAGGAACTCTCATTGAAAGCACCAATGTCGGTGTCAAAACCGGCGGATCTCGGGTAGGGGGTCCCGAACTGTGCGTCTAGGTCGGATGGTAACACGAGGCAGGGGACACGATGTTTTACCCAGGTTCGGGCCCTCTTGATGGAGGTAAAACCCTACGTTCTGCTTGATTAATATTGATGATATGGGTAGTACAAGAGTAGATCTACCACGAGGTCAGAGAGGCTAAACTCTAAAAGCTAGCCTATGGTATGATTGTTGTTTGTCCTATGGATATAGACACCGGAGAGGGCTAGGGTTACACAGAGTCGGTTACAATGGTAGGAGATCTACATATCCGTATCGCCAAGCTTGCCTTCCACGCCAAGGAAAGTCCCTTCCGGACACGGGACGAAGTCTTCAATCTTGTATCTTCATAGTCCAGGAGTCCGGCCAAAGGTATAGTCCGACTATCCGGACACCCCCTAATCCAGGACTCTCTCAATGGACCTTGCCGTTCTACGTACCAACCACTACCACTACCATGTTGCCCACTACACAAGCCGACAACCATGATAGAGTCGGATGCCCGCGACCCTCACCGCATGGCATGATGGCAAATCGGCACTAGGTTCGCCTGGATCTGGTCGAGGCTGGCCCGCACGCAACCACTCGAGAAAAATGACCTTGCAGCCACAACACCACACCTGAGCTCTAGAGCACCGTCGCTAGACAAAGATGTCGTTGCCTCGTACACCCTGTCGTCGCGTCGCTGGCCAAGGCAACAGCCCAGCGCTTCCGCCTGTATGGCCGTGCCGCACGCCCGCCGTCGCGCATTGTTGATACATGCAACATCACCATGTTCAACATCAAGCCAAATAGAAGCCAGAGCATGCGATAATATCACAAAAGCTTGTGCTACCGCTTGCCGCATCACCACTAGCAGTATGTGGCACAACTTCCAGAGCAGTCCCCAATTTGGCGCATAGGACGCCCGCTACGTACTCCATTCTTGTCTAGAACCTTCCAGATATTTGTTTCTTTTTTTCTCCGTACGGTTCTTTTCTTCTTTTTTCATTTTTTTTATTTCCTTTCTATTTTTTTTATTTCCTTTTACTTTTTCTGTGAAATTTCGTTTTTTATTTTCTTTTCTTCATTTCATGTTCTTCGTTTTTATCTTTTCCAAATTTCAAGAACATTTTCTGAAATTCGGGCACATTTTTTGAATTCAAAATTTGTTCATCCAGTTCAAAAAATGTTCATCACATTTTTGAAATTGCATACTATTTTCTAAGTTCATGAACATTTGTAAAAATTGGGGTGAACATTTCTGGACTTCAAAAAATGTTCATCGTATTTTTGAAATTGCGAACATTTTTTAAACTCTTGAACATTTTTGCATTGCACGAACATTTTTTGAAATTGCGTAAATTTGTTCTGGAACTTGTGAACAACTTTTTTTGAATAGGCGGACAATTATTGAAATTCAGAAACATTTTATGTCTCCGACAAACATTGTTTGAATTCATGAATATTTTTTTGAATCAGTGAACATTTTTTGAGTTTTGTGAACATTATTAGGAAAGTTTGGTTTTTTTCGTTCGAAATTCCGGAAAATTGTTTTAAATATTTTTGAACATTAACTCATGAATATTTTTTGAAATTGTGAACAATTTTTTGAAATCACAAAACTTTTTTGAATCAATGAACGTTTTTTTAATTCATTTTTTAATTCACGCATTTTTGTTCAAATTCACGAACATTTTGCCAATACGTGAACATTTTCTTAAGACACGGACACTTTATGATTTCTGGAACATTTACCAAGGTTCACTTTTTTTTAGGTTCAAATTTTTTTAAATTCTGAATTATTTTAAAGAAGATAAAAACACAAAAAGCTGGTGCTCGTGCAGCCCTGCCCATGGGCCGGCCGAATAGGCGGGAGGGGAGGGTATGCGAGCTGGCTTGTTCGCAGAATCAGAAAAGGTTCACCACAACCTATTTACCATACAAATCTTATTTATAACAACCACTTAACCTTTTTGGTGTTTGACACAGGACTAGTCACTCAAACAAGCACGGTTCTTTCTGTAAAATGCACCTAATCTGGATAAAGTCTTTATGTTCAAAAAAAAAACAAGCATGGTTCACTGTCAGGGACTGGGTAAACAGATGAAACGCACAACCTATATACTTACACACCATCACTTATTCACCATTGCGACGATGAACCGCACCGCACAGGACAGTCATATGTTCTGCTATTCACCACTCAACCAAAACAAGCACTATAGAACCCTAAGGTTGGTAAGGAAGGCAGCACAAAATTCCAGGAAGAGGAGCTGAGGTCCAGTAACTCTTTGCATATCCAGCAGGTACTTGTCATCCTTTGTCTTGTAAAGCTGGAGAAAAAATAAAAGAAATTTAGAACCAAACAGACAACATATACAGTACCATGCCAGTGAATTGTAACACCTGAAGAATAGACTGTATAACCAACAATACTGTGCAGCATTAAAACTTGGGAAGTTTGTTTTATCAATATGAATCACTAGACAGTACATGTTGGCAATAGCAAACACATGCAGGACATGATAATGGTCACTTGGTAACAATTATGAATCGAATATATATGTTGGCCAGTCTTTGCTCCAGCAAAAACCTTAATATCTAGTGATGCAGCTGAACGCAATATTGAGTAGAAAATTATTTTGTTATTGTTATTTTATCGAGATTTGTTGATGGTACGACAATGAGTACTACGCAGAAGGTGAGATTGCACACCTGGATTTCAAACTTGATCACGACAGGTAGCCTCCCATTAGCATCTCCAATATCCATGATGGTAGAGCCATCAACAAAGCTGTGGTTGGCATCTGACGTATCACTGACCTGAGGAAACCCAGGGCACCACCTGCATTTCATGTTGTGGTCTCCATTCTTCTTCCAGCGGACATTTAGTTCCTGAAGTGCCTTTAGAACCTCAATCATTATATCACGAGGCTGAGCTGGAGACTGTTGGATAAGTAATGCATTAGCTCCACAGCTGAATGTGCAAAATAAAGCCAACTAAAGTGGACAATGTGCAAGACCTGGAGTCCAAGAGCCCATTTCCTTTGAACGGGGTAATATGGGCGCAAGCCACTGCCTTGAGAATCATTGCTTCCTGGAAGATCATTCTTGGTACTTGGCCTTGCTGATTCCGATAAAGTAATCTGATTAAAACTCCTACCCTAGAGAACCATCCATTCATAAAGTTAATAGTGCTTAAACCTTTAATGCCTTAAACAAGTCACAGATGATGCAAATATGGACTAACCATTGGTTGTTGATAGTCAGCCCCCAAATAGCCACTAGTAGCCCGGAACCGATTGTCCAAGAGCAAGTAATATGCAACAGTTGCCTGGAAACATATAGTCGAAAGTCAGTTATGAAAACTGAATGGAATGAACCACTAATTTTTTTTGAATATACCTCATTTTGCAGCCTATTACACAGCGAACCACCCACATGATCTTTATCATATCCCAGATTGACAACGTCTTGAAGTGTTTTTTCATCAATCTTCAGAAATGAACATATAGCAAATCAGCATATCATTGCCATACAAACGGCATTTGAATGCTTGATAGTAAACGAAATTTTTGATAAATAAAAAAGTAGCATTGCAAGGAGACTTGATGTGCTACCTTTATGAAACCCAGAGCACAACTTTGGTCATTGATTTCTATAATATTTGTTTTGCAAATATTACATTAATATTATACCCATAAAAGAGAGCATTTCATGAAAAAAAATGTTGATCTTAGTTTTCCTATCATCCATGCAAGATCCTGTATATATGGTAGTCGCTTCAAATGTGAAATAGATGGGGTACCATTTTGGCTTGCTGTGGCGTGTTTGGTGGAGGCACTGCCAGGTAGCGAGGAAGGCGATTCTGAAACCATGGGTGGTCCCGAATTCCACGAATTGTGATTCTCTTCATGGGATCAACAATAAGTATTCTTGGGATCAAATCCATTGCAAGATCAGATAAATAACTTGGAAGGATATAGAAACCTCCCTGGAACACCAAACAAGAGGGCGTCAAATCTCCAGACAAAAAAGGAATGCTAAAGTCCAATTAATTTACAAAAGGTATACATTTGTCAGATCCAAATCGATCTACATACGTTATGTCTCACCTTTATCTTTTTGAACAGGTTGGGAATATTGTCATCCTCAAATGGAACTCTGCCACAAAGAAGAGCATAAAGTATCACCCCACAGCTCCAGACATCAACCTCAGGTCCAGCGTACAAGTTACCTGAGATAAGCTGCGCAGAAATCCTCGTTAAAGCTATTACCGCAGACGATGTGTGCGAAGAAGTATGAGGATAAGGAGACAAATAATACAAATAAGTGAATACCTCTGGTGCAGCATAGTTTAGACTCCCGCAGCTAGTCTTCAAAAAATGGCCATCATGCATCACATTACTTAACCCAAAGTCAACAAGTTTCACATTATATTCAGAATCAAGTAACAAGTTTTCTGGCTTTAGATCACGATGAACAACCATGTTTCTGTGGCAGTATTCAACACTAGATATAATCTGTTCAAGAAAAAGTCAATATGCATTCAGTGAATCAGAAAGAACCCTTCAAATTACATATTCGCCTTCAGAAGGATATACCATCTCTATATGTTTGAAAGCACAATTTGATTTAAGCACTGAGACTAAGACAATCAGGGCATGATGAATAGGATGTCATTTAAACAAGAATTGATTTAATTACTGATACAAAGATAACGCAGGCATCAAAAGATGAAACACCAGAGTGATACTAATACTTCGACGCATCAAGAAGACGTTACCTGGTTGATCAGTTCAATCCAAAAAACAAAGCAATTACCTTTGAAAGCTTGCAACAATATGTGGTACAAGTCTTGAGCTAAAACCTAAAATGTCTTCTTTTTTTGTCAAATTTTCTGGTAACATGACCGGTTACCGTCTGAAAAGAAAATCATTTGAATTCAGACATCAAGATCGTGCCAAAAGAGGGTATGCATGGGCTGCCATAAAACTGTCCACGGCCAGGTGGTTACAGAGCCTGACTTCTCTGCTAGAGGTCGCCAGAAGTCAACTCAGTTTTTTTTTTTTTTGCAAACTTCATATTTTTAGTGCATAAAAAGTATCAGCTACGGTGCTGATGATGAAGAGTCGAATCAGGGCCATTAGGTACCGGCAAGGAAAGAAAGTAGCTGACCACTGGACCAGCAACAACTTAGCGTGCACTATGTTTTAAATATAATATATTTATACAATAGAAATTTCTGAATTTGAAATTTGTTTGAAAATTTTGTGCCAAAAAAATATGAATATTCTATGATTTTCCTGAAACCGATTTTTCCGGAGTCGAGAAAAAAATCCTTAGCTAAAGCTTAGTCAACGAATGCAAACCAAGCAAATTGCTCATGATTACACAGTAAGCACGTGAAGAATGTGGGCACTGGACAATTGGCCAGGATATCCATACATTTCACGATCAAAATAAGAAGCTCAGCAAAGTTCATTAATGAACAACTATTGCTATTCCCAACATGCCAAGAGCAGGAAAGGCACCTGCTGGAAGATTCGACGAGCTTCATCTTCCTGTAACCGCCCTTTCTCAATAATGTAATCCAATAACTCACCATTCTGGCAATATTCCATCACAACAAATATATCCTTAGGTGTCTCAGTGACCTCATAAACCCGGATGATATGAGGGTGAATAAAGTCAATGAATAACCTCAATATCTTGATTTCTCTCTTTGCTGGAAACGAGATATGAGAAAACAATAGAAGTAAAGCGTTAGACATTCAGCCTATGAAGAAATTCCAGCTGCAAATTTTACTAACTCGCAGCAGCAAAACAAGGTGAACTGCTAATGTACTTTATCTCGACTAATCGATTTAAGTGGGAGTCAGGAACATGCCCACAAGTCTGAGTAGCACTCTGAAAGCAGATAACTCGAAATCCTGAGGAAGCAAGTCGGATGTATCCTAGATTATTCATTATTGTACAAGGAGAAGGAGGCATACCTTTCTCTTCCATTTCCATAATTTCCATTTTATGACGGTTCAGAATCTTTATAGCAACTTTCTGTCCTGTAAGCTTATGCTCTGCAATCATCACTTTTCCGAATGTGCCATGACCTAATATTTTGCCCAGATTGTAGTTCTTCAATGCTTCAGAATGTCCGCCTCCTCCGGTGTTCCCATCCATTTTCACTATGCCAAAACAAGAGAAACGATATGTGTGATTCAGAAAACAGTTTTATAGTTCAGATAAAGTTGATCAAAACTGGTGAAACATGAGTTACGTGGAATATACTGATCATGTATAATATTATGAAATATTTACAGCATGTTACTTCTTAGAGACTGGCCTTGAGTGTCAAATGAGTGGGCTGGCCATGAAAGACCACTATGTGACATGACTGGCGAGGGCAATTAAAGGTCAACGAAATGAGTGAAGTTCCCTTCTCAAATGGGGAGAGCCACAGCATATTCGATCGCTGAAGTGTGGTTCAGTGAGATGATCGGCAACCAACAAGTACTATCTTGTACCGATCGAGTAGGGTCATAATATATTACCATAAAAATGCTTGCACGCGCAGCATGAACGACTATAAGCCTTTCCTGGTATGTATGTATCAGATCTGGCAAGGATGGTTGGGATAACAACTATCGATAATGCTCGCTCGTGCTCTGAGTGCCCAGCCCTGGTGCGAAGACAGAGACGACACATAGAATCCTAGCTAGTGGGTTAAGCAAAGTACTCTTAAAAAGGCTCACGGATTAATTATACGATGACTAGGCATATATGTGTGGTAAACATGGAAGAGCCATACAAGAAATGAAATGCAGTGATGCAACAATGAATGAGCTAACACATGAATCTGCCACTGGTACTACTCAATAGCTGTAGACACAACAATTACACGACGGTATGAGCATCAGAATCAGAATCCCCCGATCGCTCTGTAGGATCATTTCGACCATGTATAGAGTAAATTTGGGGAAAGTCGGCCGACCGATCAATCAATAAACCATCTAATTAACCGATAAGTCAGTAATCAAGACTTTCAAGTCCGAGCGGGATGAGGTGAATGTTGGTCGGGCGGATCTGCGGCAAAGATCTCTGTTGGAGGGAAGAAACAAGCAGGGGCACCGCAATCCCCACAACCACAAGCAGAGCAAGAGCAGCACACAGACTGGACTAGTAAATTCCACACTCCCTCAGAACTGAAAATTAAGAGCACGCGCGGACCACCCCAGCTCTCTACCATGCCAGGCAAGCAACGACGACGCAGAAACACTGAACTCCGGCGAGAATTGCCGCAAAGATGAGCAGGGCGATTGGCTTGATTACCTGGCCAAATCCCGCGGGCAGCCGCCGGGAGAGAGGAAGGCAACAAGTGGAGCGGAGGACGGCCTCGAATCGAGAGAGGTTTTGGCCGGGGTCGATCGGTCGGCTGGTCGTTCTCTTCTCCGGGGGGTGGGACTGAAGGAGCTTTAGGCTTTAGGCCGTAGCTGCTAGCTTAGGTGGGGGCGGCGTAACCGGGGGAAAGTGAAAGGCCAACGTCAGCATCGATCAGCATCAACGTGTCGGCTCCGTCTCGCGCCGCTCGCTGACATTGCTGCTCTGCTCCATCGCCTCGCGCTTGCGTCCCGGCCGTTTGGCTCCTTGTGCCATTTTTATCTCCTTCCGTTTCCAGTGCGTCGCGTGTGTCGATCGATTCCTCCGTCCGTCCGTCGTCGGTTGATTTGGACGGTAGGGACGCTTTTCGGTCGCATGAGATAGACGGCAGGGACGCTTTTCGGTGGCCGGTGACGCGGCGCTGATGCGAAATATGCACGCCGTCCGGCCGGCGTTGGCGGTGGGTGGAGATTAACTGGAACGTTGCTGTTACGTGCGCGACGAGGACGCTGGCTATATTTGGGTGCATGCGCACGTTGCACTGTTCTCTCCGAATTTGTTTTGTTTGTTGCCAACTCATAAAAAACAAAAAACAAAAAACACTGATCCTGGTAGCTACTTCCTCCGTTTCAAAATAGATGACTCAATTTTATACTACTAACGAAAGGAGTAGCTGCTTATTAGTTTTCGCGTGGCACATCTAGAATTAGTGTTTTCTCTGGATTTCACGTGTGCGACACAGGTTGTGTACATGCGCGGCGAGGTCTGATGCGTGCATGTAGACGCGCGCGAAACGTGTGCTGCATGCATGCATGCGCGGGCTCGCGTGAGGCCGGGTATACTCCGCGCGCGGCGCCGGCGCGCACGTGAAGGTGAACTGCGCGGTGTGACAAGGTGTACTGCACGCACGGCGTCAAAAGTGTTAGCCATAATCCCGTTGCAAATTCAACTAGCTTTTTTTAGGGCAAAACAAAGATTTATAACTTAACGATGTTTGGGCGCATCGTCCGAAACACAAACAGCCACTTGGGACGGTACAATAGTGTTCTAGCCGATATTTTCGTTCGGCAAACAATGACGACCAAGCTTAGCTAATTCATGTGATACAGAATTCGCACTACGACGACAAACAGCAACGAATTGCTTAGAGAACCATATCTTGAGCTGGAGCTTAATTTCTTCTATGACGACTACATATGGCGAGGAGTCCACCTTGATAAGGTCCAGCGCCTCCAGTAGGAGTTGTGAATCCGTCTCAAAGACTACCCGGAGTGCACCAATATCTGCCGCCAAGGATACAGCCTTCGACATAGCAGTTACCTCAGCCGCAAAAGCATCAGTGACTTGTTCCTTCCTCCCCGCTCGGGCCAACAGTACCTCACCAGCCTCGTCCTTGATCATCACGCCCCAGGAGACAAATGCCTCGCCTGGAGTAAAAGCCCCATCCAGGTTAATCTTGACACTATCCTGCGCCGACGGCTGCCACTTGCATGCTTTGTTCTGTTTGTTTCTCCCATTAAACAACTGCATATACTCCTGTGTATTGCTGAGAACCCGTCTAGTCAGCTCAGTCAATTGGATTGGGAGCTCCCCCTTTCTTATTTCGTTTCTGTTGTTCCACCAATGCCACCAGAACGTGAGGATCCGCACCCGGGTATATTCAGTTAGCCCCCACAGTAAGTCCTGCATTGCATGCACGGACGTGATCTGCTCTAGCGCTGCTCTTTCTTTCTCTAGACTCGTAGCTCTCCAGGCTTCTTTTATGGATTTGCACTTAATAAAAAGATGAGCGCCGTCCTCATTTGCTTGCTCATAAAGTAGACATTTTGTGCTTTCAAGCTTTACACCCCTCCTGTCCAGGTTAGTGCGAAGAGCAAGGGACTCGTGCTTGATTCTCCATGTGAACACTTGAATTTTCCACGGACATGGCAACTTCCATAACCGTTTCCACGACTGATCATCACACCTGTCCAGATCCCCTGCGGCCATTGAGCTACTTCCAGGAATTCCTTGACGGCTTTCTTTTGTTAACTGCACTTGCAACTTGTAGGCGCTTTTGACAGTATGATTTCCCTTGCTATCAAAATGCCATGCCACGAAGTCCTCTATTCCCGCCCGCAACGAAATTTGCAAGATCGATCAGAGGTGCATCATCCGGCCAGCAGACACTATAGCCAATCATTGCCTGAAGGTAAAAACGTACGTTTTTTTGGGAGGGCCTAGTGTGCCCTCATGGCATTTCTTAGGGCCTTGCTACGGATAAATGCGATAACAACATGAAAAGTTTAACTCTTTCTTTCAACAAATAGGAATTTCACATGATGTCTCATGTCCACATGCATATCAACAAAACGGTTCTGCTGAATACAAACATAGTCATGTTGTTGAAGTAGGCTTAGCTATTCTAGCTGCAGCATTCATGCCATTAAAATTTTGGGATGAAGCTTTCCTTACTGTAGTCCATCTTATGAATATGTGGCCCACTCGTACCATCTCCAATGGAACTCCTACTGAGTGTCTCTTGCTTGTCACACCAGACTACACCACCCTCAGAGTTTTTGGTTATGCATGTTGGCCTAACCTTGGCCCCTATAACACTTGGAAAATCATGTTTCGTTTCAAACAATGTGTCTTTCTCGGTTACAGTGCTCAACATAAGGTTTTCAAATGCCTAGACGTGTCCACTGGTTGCGTTTACATCTCTCGTGATGTTGTCTTTGATGAAACTCAGTTTCCCTTTGAAAAAGCTTCATCCCAATGTCGGTGCTCTTCTCAAGAATGAAATTCTTCTTCTTCCTTTCCATCTCCTCGGTGATGCTCATGTGGGTGTTGATAATGATGATCCAATGTTGACTAACTCCTATATAGTTTCACATGAGTCTTCTACTACAGAAATTAACAGGGCAGAAAAAGGCATGGCGAACGATGCAATTTTTGTTCAAAACGGTGCAAAAAATCCTCCTGGAATGGACACGACCGAACCGGAGCGATCGTCGTTGGGATCTGTGCATCAGCCTGCGCCTAGATCTCCTCCGGGATCGGTGCAGCAGACTGCGCTTGGATCCACCTCGGAATCGGTGCCCCACCAAGCGACCAGTGTTGCACCAGCCTCCCTCGCTCTCCGCCACCCTACGGTCGACATGCGTCCCACTGGTGGGCCACACCAGACAACACCAGGGGACATCCCGACCGAGCGGGCTCCACCGACTGGACGCTCCACGCCGGTCCCCCGCATTTACGCCAGGCGGGCCATGCTCACCGACACGCCCGTTCTAGGCGGGCCCAACGCGCATCTCGATCCAGATCCAGTTGGCTTGCCCGAATCTTCTGTGGCTCCCTAGCCTTCTGTGTCGCCTTTGTCTGCCACAAAGGATCAGACGGGTGCGGGCAGCTCTGCCTCCTCGGGATCGAGTGGATCAGGTGGATCTACCGATCTTGTCGTACAACAGAATGCTGGATCTTCTGCGCAAACACCTGTTGCACTGCCTCATACAAGCCTCCAAACGGGTGTTCTACATCCAACTAATTATAAGACTAAGTATGGTTTGCCTTTTTCAAATAATTCTACAGGAGAACCACGCGCGTTGCTGCGGGATGTTTGGTTAATATATTTTTAGAGATTGCATCAAGTCTAATTAGGATTATTTTGAAAAATATTGAGTAGGTTGCTATCTTGTGCAATCAAAACTAAAGTATAGCTCATGAATGATCAATAAATTGAGTTGTTTACGAAGCTCAAAATAATAGTTGCGTCTATAATGATAAAAAGGAGTTTCTTGTTTGTTGTGCAATTTCCCCCTGAAATATATGTGAACAAAATCCATACATAAAGAGTGAATTCCAGTTTTTACCCCTTACTTCCACATTTTTGACACTAATTACCCCATTTAACATTTTTTTCATTCCAATTACCCCATTTAGCGAGAGTCTTGCCAGTTTTTACCCCAGTAAGATTTTTGAGAGTGATCTGCTTGCAAACTCCCTGCTATCAGATTTCTTGGCATTTTTTCCAATGCCCGACCAGGTCACTTGGTTTAGCCGCACCCAGTTTTTTTCTCATGGCTGTCAGGTACGTGCGCACCACATCGAGGAAAAGAGGAATAGTTATCTTTGGCGGTCAAGTACGTTCAATTTTGCATTGTGGGTTGTGGTTTGTAGGTTACCGAAAAAAGCTTTCGTCCCACTTTATATATAAAGTAACAATCATCCACAATCAGTACAAACACACGCCACCGCAACACACGCACACACCAAGGCATGATACATAGGCGTTGAGCACAACAACACCACCCCTAGCACTACAAGAGCAACCGGGGTCCTCAACCGTGAACACGCCATCGCGAAGAGATGAAGCCGCATACGACAAACCGTGGGCTCCAAGATGGCACCTTCAGGAAGGTTACGATACCAGAGGGCCACCACCAGCCGACCTGAGGATCAGAGTTTCCCCTGGAGCAACACGATGGGCAATGAGAGTCGCGACGATGCCTTCAGGAAGGGAACGAGCTTCGCCGCCGCCGGTCCGTTTGAAGATCGAACAGGTTTTCACCTCGGTCAACACTCACCGCCACCGTATGCCACACCCCTGCGACCACGCCGCCCACCCGGCCATGGCCACCGGGCAACACCGAGCCACGGGCTCTACCCATGTGCACCGTGCTACCACCACCAGGGTCACCGCCCTGGCATCCAAGACCTTGACACCACCTCACCTGAGACCCGCTGGTACCCCAACAAAAGAGACGAGTGGAAAGGCCCCACCTTTCACACCCCTGGGTAGCCCCTAGGGCCGAGACCCAATAGGCCAGCCAAAACTGGCCTCCATCGACCCGTCTTGCTGCACCGGGTGCGAGACGAGCTCGGTCATGCTGTAGGGCATGAGACGAGGTCGGTCGTGCTGCCGGGCGCGAGACGAGGTCGGTCCTGCTATGGGGCGCGAGACGAGCGATGGACCGCAGCTTGGAGAGGTCCAATCCTTCGACCAAAGTAGTGCCCGGACGACAAGGAGAGGAATCGAAGGCCGACACAAGCCGCCTACGCGCCAGCCGACACCAGAACATGCCAGCCGCCGCAAGCGCCGGCGAGGCGTCGCTCGGCCGCGGACTCTGGCGGCAGCGAGGGAGGGAGGAGGGGGCCTGGCGGCAGCGGTAGGGTTTGCCTCCCCTACCGCTCGCGGGAGCGCCAGATGAGGTCGTGCCCGGCGCGTAACACTTTCGTACTCGGTTTCTAGGTTTAATGTGATGATATTTTAGTTTTCTTCTTTGATGCAAAACATCATAGGAACCACTTATTTTAAGCTTTGGGAGATCATCAAACAAAAACACCACGGTCTATTTTACATGTCTGCAGTGCTATTGTCGTACATGTGTTTTTTAGTGAGCTCCAATGATGTGTGTCCATTGAAAATTAGTACTACCAGTTATTGACATGATTCTTGCAAAAAAAAGTTATTGGCATCATAGGGTCGGTTTTTTTTGTTTTTATAAAAATGTACATTTGGGCACTTAGTCTCAAGTAAAATTAACATGATCTTTGCAAGAAGGCTCTTAAAATTTAAAAGGGGTAAGAACAGACAAGATTGTCACTAAATGGGGTAATCTGGATGAAAATTTGTTAAATGGGGTAAATAGTGTCAAAAATGGTTAATTAGGGGGTAAAAGCCGGAATTCACTCATACATAAAATCACTGGCTATAAACCGTTTTCTTGACCTGGTTTGGCTCCATAGTAAAACATCTTAATCAATAATGAACTTGAACAGTCAGGTTCTTTCTACTTGGACTCAAATAAGCCAAATATCTTCTGCAATAATGACCTAAAGGGTTGTAGTCCAAACCCCGCGCGTTGCTGCATGAAAATATAACATGAGAATTACAAACATAATCTGCATGCTGCAAAACAAATACAACATGGAGGTAAATTTTGTGCATTTTCAGATTACAATAGGAATGCAGACAACCACCTACAAATCTTTGGATGTCGTGACTTACACCATCGGAGTAAAAACAATATCATCTCAGTACGTAGCTCAATAATACCTACTTACAAATCCTACTATCGGCATGCAGTGAACTGAGATACTAATACTCTATGACCATGCGAAACAAAACATCTAACCCCCCCCCTTGAACGAACATATATATCAAGTCAAAATAAGAAGTATTCAATGAAATGCAGGAGAATGGAACATGCTTAACAAAAGTATATAGCGTAATTTCTCTAATAGAAATATCGAGTAAGACAGCTTCAGAGATCTTAATAGCATTCCTCTCGAAGCTAATTAAACAGGCTTAGAATTCTGAAAACCAACCCTGCACAGAAAATGCTTCGGCTATAAACTTCTCAATGTTTAATCATCCATAGTGCAAAACTGGGAGGCGAATATAGATTATTCATCTTCAGAATATATGATAAGATGATTTTTTTTTTTTGAAAGAAAAGGTAGATAACTCTCTACCTTATGCATTCAAAACGGGCTGAAGCCCGAATGACCAGAGTCATTTACATGAAGGTGACGTGAGCGCCGCACTAAGTGTGCAGCAGGCCATCACCAGACCTTAAAGAAAAAAAACGTAGGTGGAAAAAAAGGCAGGCAGGAAGAAAACAACACAGCCTAATTACAGCTTAGCTCTCTGGCCCATGTTTTGAGGATTGTCTTGTCTTGATCTGTTGGCGCACGGACACTCGAGAGCGTGAGTAGATCGAAGATCTCCCTGAAAATTTTAGTGTCACTCCATAGCTCATCTTCGAAGATTAGTGCATTCCTAGCCCTCCATAGAGCTACTGCACATGCCGCAAAGAAAATATTCCAGAGCCGTCCATACAGTCTTTGTGGTGCCGGGGAAGTGATGAAGCCGATGGGCATCGTGGCTGATACTGCATCATCAAAGAGCATCCTCCTGGACCAAACTGCGTGAGCCGGTTGGCATCTGAGTAAGATATGCAGCATGGTCTCAGCCGCTGGACAGCGCTCGCATCCATTATGTTTCGCAATTTTTGTCCAGTGTTTCCGGAGCATGTTGTCCCTAGTGTTGTGTCTGTCCTTGATAGCAATCCAGAGGAAGATGTGATGCCTCTTAGGGATGGTTTTGTTCCAGATGAAGGGCTCCATGGGGCAGCCAACACCTCTGAAAGTAAGTAGCTGGTAGAAGTATGTCGTGGACAGTTTTTGATGAAGGGCAATTGGTCTTCTAACGTCAGGCTGATCAGCTACTGGGGCGATGTGGAGCAGCATTGTGCTGAGAATTTGCAACTCCTGGGAGGCAGTAGCAGAGAGGTTGGGGTGTAGTTGTAGCATCCACTGTCCATTCATGTACTGGGAGGCAACGGTGCATGATCTGGTGATGGAGAAAGTATACAAGATTGGGAAGCAGAACATGAGTCGCCCGCAGTCGAGCCACAAGTCAGACCAGAACGATATGTGAGTGTCGTCCCCGAGCTCACATCTCGTGGCCTGCTGCACTAGGAGCATGCATGACTTCAGGCAACGCTAGATAGCGGTGTCTCCATTGTGCGGACTGGTAGGTAAGCTTATGCTGCAGAACCTGGACGCGAACCATTTGTAGCAGGGTACGTTGTTGTGCTGAAGAATCTGCGCCAAAACCTTGCATACCATCGCTTTATTGTGAGAAGCAATATCGCGCACTCGTAGCCCACCATTCTGTTGTGGAAGCTTGCAAAGTCGTCCAGAATCCTTTTGACGATGGTGATTTGTTGTGTGTCCCCTTGCACAAGTAAGAGTGTGTCGTCCGCATATTGTAGGACCGGCAATGGGCCATCTACCCCAAGAGGGTGCTTGAGTACACCACTCCTATACTCCTCCTCGCATAGCTATTGCAGAACATCAGCAACTAAAATGAATAGATATGGTGAGAGGGCATCTCCCTGTCTTAAATCGCATTTGGATATGATTTTCTCTCCCAGTTGTCCATTCATCATGATTTGAGCGGAGCTGGAGTGGAAGATTGTGGAGATCCACTTGATCCAACGTTGCCCGAACCCCCTGGCCACAAAAATTCGTTGCAAGGCATCCCAACTGACAGTATCGAAAGCCTTCTGGAAGTCCAACTTCAGTACGATCATAAGCTGATTTTTGAAATACATGCATGTTCATATGTGAATTGCCCTTCATGGATTTCTACAAAAAAAAAGTGGAAAAAATGATGGTAAGATAGCTAAGGTCATACGTGCCTTTGATAATTTCGTCTAATGTCATGAGAAGAAAAACGAACAAATGCCCTCGAACGTCATCTTGGTCGCCTTCTTCCACACATGTTTCGCCACTGGTCTGCGTCATCTCCTTCCTGGTGATCAGCCAGCTAGTTAGGTACAAAATCATGCCGGTGATGATTACTGATCAGTACCAGTTTTATAACTCTATCAGGTGGTACGAATAGAGTCACCGTCTCCGGTACCGACTAGGCCAACACCCTCACATGCAAGCAGCATACATGAATTAGAACCCACCTATAATTAATTCCCTGACAGACCACACCACGCAGATATAATCTTCAGAATAGGGGCATTCAATAAAACTGATTTTACGTTGAAAAGTATACCTCTTACTACTTGCCCAAGAATCTTCTTCTGATTAAATGTTGACGTAGTCCAAAATCCCATGGTGAAATTTTTGAACAAAATGCCTTAGGCAAAATAAATTAAAGGATCTCTCACCTTATCAAACTCTAGATGCTCACGATTCCAAAAGACCAAACAAATTTTGGGTCAAATCTTCCAATGATGCAGCATAAAAGAAATCCCATATCTTCTTCTCACCTTCGGCCGAGCTCGGTTGCAAAAGGGGGTCACCGCAGGTCGCAACTCCTTGCCGACGGAAGTAGCGATCGCTGGGGTCAGCCAGGTCAGATGCGGAGTATTGGACGTTGGGGTACCGAAGAGTTGAAGGCTTCTACGGATGAGAAAGAGAGACCCACGTGATGGAGATGAAGTCGTTCCGGGGTCATGCGCCACCGCTGTCCTCGGCAGCCATGATGCATAACGTGACTCGTTGGGAGCAATGAAGGGACGAGGGCCAGGCCATGTGCCGCGCGCCATGAACGGCTGGGACGTTGGACGACGGAGGCGTAGGGGCCGATTAATTTCCGTATACCGTGTAAAAGTCACCACCATGCCGAGACCATGAAATCCGCTGTCCCTGCCATCGGCAGCCGTGTGGTGGATACGCTGAAGGGCACTGCATCGATGCGCGGTGGGGAGGGCAGTGCTGTTGCTGTCGGGCTGTGCTTTGTGGAGGTGGGCGCCGTCGACAGTAGGCGAAGAATGTGCCTTGTTGGTGCTTGCCTGCTTGGAGTGGAGTGCGGATGAGGCAGCCGGTGGTATTGAACTGCAGGAGAAGCAGAAGGGGGTGGAGAGGGGACCGTTAGAAGTTAAGTACCGAGATGTGCAGAGGGGAGGGGAGGGGAGGAGACGTTGTTGCATTAAAGCATTGGGTGGGGAGAGGTGGAGCATAACGATGAGATGAATGGATGCGTGCGTGAGGTGGAAACGGAGAGCATGCGGTTGTTGGTCTTCTTCTTATGAGACCATTGGGCTTCAGTCGCTAAATATGGAAAAGGACAGGACGCTGCAAGACCTCTAAAACTATAATACCTAAATAGTTCATCCCCACTAATTAATGATATGGCAGATTAATGAGGTGGATAGGCTGCATGTCAAGAGAAATATGTTAGTGGGGTGAACTATTTAGGTATTATCACTACCAGAATAACGGCCGCTGCCGACGGCCTTTTCTATGCTGACGGCCCCCGTCGGCATAGATCGTGGTATGCCGACGGCCGAGAAAATGCCGTAGGCGTACTAAAGCCGTTGGCAAACCTCCATATATGCCGACGGGGGCCGTCGGCATATCTTCCACTATGCCGACGGGGGCCGTCGGCATAGAGCCGTCGTCGGCACACAGGTGGGTCCACCGACCTAGGTCCAGACGGAGGCCGTCGGCATAGCTTGCAAACCTTTTTTTATTCAGCAAAAAACACATGGGCTCTCTATGCCGACGGGGATACCGTCGGCGTATATATTATATGTTTTTATTTCTCATTTTTCATTTTTATTAAACCTTAGATTTGATTAATTTAAATCTAATTTATATAAACTTAAACATACACAAATTATATATGGATTTGGGGCAGAATTTTCCATAGATTATGAATATCCAGTTTGTTTTTACTTTTGAGTATGTTAAAATGTAACATCATGTAATTTTGCATATAGGTCCTTACACTTGGTAAAAATCATACGTAATTGATACTTCACTAGATTTGGACAACTTTTAAATGATTTTCTTATCATAATCTCGCACCGGGTCCTGATGCATGTGTGAATGTGTTGTGGCATGCGTAGACGCCCTTCTTGGGCTCCGAGGTGTGCCTCCCTCCACGGACGGCGGTGCCGCCGTCACTTGGAGGGGGGAATCGTGCGCGTCGGGTAGAAGTAGAACCGGAGGGAATCTAGTGTTTGGTTGGGTCCAGACCATGTTCGGGGTTGTTCCTATGGGCTGATCTATCGCAACTAGATGAAAGAGTCCACCGGTAAAAGCCCGTCCGATGAAAGTCAAAGGCCTAGATCTCCTGGTCAACGGGGCTATGGTTAGTCCGGTCGGTGGGGCTTTGGGGTGTAGCTATGCCATCGAAACATCGTATTGGGTCCAGATGCGTGTGTGAAAGTCATGTGGCATGCGTAGACGCCCGTCTTGGGTCTCTGCGGTGTTGCCCCCCTCCACGGACGGCAGTGCCGCCGTCACTTGGAGGAGGGAATCATGCGCGTCGGGTAGAACCAGAGGGAATCTAGTGCTTGGTTGGGTCCAGACCATGTTCGGGGATGTTCCTATGGGGTGACCTATCACAACCAGTTGGAAGAGTCCACTGGTCAAACCCATCCGGTGAAAGTCAAAGGCCTAGATCTCCTGGTCAATGAGGCTTCGTGGTGGCCTTCCGGCTGTAGCAATGCCACTGAAACAGCGCACTGGTCGTGATGCATGTGTGAAAGTGTTGTGACATGCGTAGACGCTATTCTTGGGCTCCCGGGTGTGCCCTCCTCCACGGACAGCAATGCCGCCGTCACTTGGAGGGGGGAATCATGCGCGTCGGTTCGAGCCGGACGAAATCTAATGGTGGGTTGGGTCCAGACCGTGTGCGGGATTGTTCCTATGGGCTGACCTATCGCAACCATGTGGAAGAGTCCACTGGTCATAGCCCGTCCAGCGATAGTCAAAGGGCTAGATCTCCCGGTCAACAGGGCTTCGTGGTGGCCTTCCTGGTGTAGCTGTGCCACCGAAACACCACACGGGTCCTGATGCATGTGTGTAAGTGATGTTACATGCGTAGACGCCCGTCTTGGGGCTCCGGGGTGTGGCCCTCCTCCACGGATGGCACTGCCGCCGTCACTTGGAGGGGGGGGGGATCGTGCGCGTCAGGTCGAGCCGGAGGGATCTAGTGGTGGGTTGGGTCCAGACTGTGTTCGAGGATGTTCCTATGGGCTAGCCTATCGCAACCAGGTGGAAGAGTCCACTAGTCAAAGCCCGTCCGGCGATAGTCAAAGGGCTAGATCTCCTGGTCAATGAGGCTTCGTGGTGGCCTTCTGGGTGTAGCTATGCCACCGAAACACCGCACGGGTCTTGATGCATGTGTGAAAGTGACGGCGGCAGTGCCTCTCCTTTGGTTGCACTAGGCCTGCACATACCGCAATGACATCATACATGATTTTACAAACCACCTCTTAACATCATTTAAGGTGGCCGCCGTGCACGTTGGCAATTTCCCGCATTGAAACCCTAAATATGCAATAAACTTCTCAAATATTGCAGGCGCACCCGAAAAATGCCATGTCATGGCACGTGTCATGCAATGCCCCCCTTTGAGAGTACGAGAAGTTTCGAGTACAACGGAACAATGTGAAGCGCACTTCCTTCACAATCCGGACACATTCTCTCTCGATAGCCCGATACTACCTCGGACATGGGCGGTTTAGAAGCGGCCTCCGGTCAGGCTTCTGCGAAACACACTCAAACTTTTACCACACCCTACAAGGGCCATATGACGACACCGTGCGAGGTCCCAAGGATTTCCAATATCGTATGATTTTCAGTGGATTTTAACGGCTATATCCGGCATGCCGCCGATGTACATTCGCCCTTCGGTGGTGGAGCCTGCCCCTCCTTTGGTTGCACCAGGCCTACACATACCCTAAAGACATCATATATGATTTGACAAACCACTTTGCATACAATTTCTCAAATGACTATAGGCAAAATGAGTTTATCAATTTTTTAATTCTAAAAAATTCAAAGGAAAATAAAAAAATTGAAATTTGGCAGGATGTCAGCTTATGATTCATAGAATGTGTGGAAAAAGTTAGAAAAGATTTAGTAAAAATAAACCTAATAAATCTAGCAAAACAAATACGTAAAGAAGCACAAAAAATGAAGCCTTCCTATTGGCTGGCCACCTAGTCACCTGGATCGATGACGTGGATGGCTGGATGCATGCACCACCCCACGTTCCACGCACGTTATCCTCTCCCCTCGATCTTATCTCTCTCACGCTCGTCTCTCTGCGCACGACGCTCTCTCTCTCTCTCATCTGCGCCCCCACCGAACGAAGCCGTCGCCGCTTGCCCCTGCGGATCCGCCGCCGCCGCTCGCCCCTGCAGATCCGCCGCCGCCTGGCCCCACAGCCATCGCGTCCCAATGGCCGCTCGCCCCTACCTGCCGCACGCCTCGACTGCTGAGGGAGCCATAGTGCCCCACCGGCTCTTCGGCTCGGCCACTCGCCTCCACCGTCGAGGGAGCAGTGGTGCCCCACCGGCCGTTCGGCTCGACCGCTCGTCTCCACCGCCGAGGGAGCCGTCTTGCCCCACCGGCCGTTCGCCGAGCGAGCCGTGTGAGATCCGAGCCCCTCCAAACCCGAGGCCAAGGTGTACGAGCGGCACCGTCGAGGGAGCCGTGCTGCCTCTCGTCGGAGTTCTACTCGCAGGATGTGTTGCTCGTCGGATGTAGGATGTGCTGCTCGCCGGAAACCTAGGACGTCGGAGCGGCAAGATGCGCTGCTCATCGGAGCTGCACGCCGGCTGGCCTCTGGACGAACATGACCTGCGCGTCGCTTCCCTTGCTCGCCGTGCTCACCGGCTGTTGGGCAGCCATTTTTTTTCATACGTGTTTCAAGCTATGCCTACGGCTTGGCTGTCGGCACAGCTCTAACGCTATGCCGACGGCCTAACCGTCGACGTAGCTACGCACCAGGTCAGCTCAACAGCTGACATGTGGCATCTCTAGGCCGACGGTTAGGTCGTCGGCATAGCCCCAAAAGCTATGCCGATGGCCTAACCGTCGGCGTACCGCCAGGACACGGTCGCCCAAAGGTTGCCATGTGTCAGCGTATAATTGGCACACCTTTAACGGCGGCGCCGCCAACGTCCGTCAGGTGGAAAATGTTGTCGACGGTGTGTGTATGCTGGCGGTGGTACGGCCCCCGTCGGCTTAGCTCACTATGCCGACGGTTTTTGTATGCCGACGGCCGCCCTGAGGTACACCAATGTACGAGTTGCCGACGGGGCTATGCCGACGAGGGCCGTCGGCGTACTCCTTTGCCGATGGCTTTTGGGCCTACGCCGACGGCCCACGGCCGTCGACAACTAGCTAATTCTGGTAGTGTATAGATTATAGATTATAGATTATACAGGAGAACCACGCACTCTCAATGAGTCTCTTGCTGATCCCATATGGAGAAAAGCTATGGATGAAGAAGTTCATGCTCTTCACAAAAACAATACTTGGCATTGGTTCCTCCACATCCAGGTAAAAATGATGGGAAACGTTGCACGGGAAACAAAAAAATTCTACGGACACGTAAGATCTATCCATAAAGATGCATAGCTACAAGAGGGGGAGAGCATCTACATACCCTTGTAGATCGCTACGCGGAAGCGTTTATCAACGCGGTTCATGTAGTCGTACAACTTCACGACCCGTCCCGATCAAGTACCGAACGTACGACACCTCTGCGTTCTGCACACGTTTAGCTCGATGACGTTCTCGCCTTCTCGATCCAGCAAGAGAGGCAAAGTAGTAGATGAGTTCCTACAACACGATGGCGTGGGGACGGTGGTGGTGAAAATATCCACATGGCTTTGCCAAGCATAACGGACATGGACGGAGGAGGAACTAGAACTAGAGGGATATGGGCGCCACACACGGCTTGGGGATCATGGTGTGTGTTGCCCCTCTCCCTCCTCACATATATATAGGTGGAGGGGGAGGGAAGGCTGCCTAGGCGCGCCCCCAAGGGGGCCGGCGGCCGCCCTAGGCGCCTTCCCTAGGGACCCCCTCCTTCCTAGGGGGTGGAGGAGATGGCAGGAGGGGGGCCGGCGGCTCCCTGCCTTAGGCGCCCCCCTTTCCTTCCCTAGAGGGCCGGCGGCCAGGAGGTGGGCGCACCAGTCCCCTTGTGGGCTGGTGTGCTCCCTCCCTTGGCCTGTTTGGCTCAATAACTCCACGTAGGTCTCCCGGAACTGCTTCCGATGATTTGATAAATACCAGGAGCATTCCAAAACCTTTCCAGATACAAAATAGTATCGCCCTGTATATCGATCTTTACCTTCGGACCATTCCGAAGCTCCTTGTCATATCCGTGATCTCATCCAGGACTCCAAACAACATTCGGTCACCAACTCACATAACTCATATAATACTATATCGTCAATGAACGTTAAGCGTGCGGACCCTAAGGGTTCGAGAATGATGTAGACATGACCGAGACGCTTCTCCGGTGAATAACCAATAGTAGGACCTGGATGCCCATATTGGTTCCTAGATATTCTACGAAGATCTTTATCGGTCGAACCTTTATGACAACATACATAGTAGTTCCCTTTGTCTGTCGATATGTTACTTGACCGAGGTTCGATTGTCGGTATCTCCATACCTAGTCAATCTCGTTACCAGCAAGTCTCTTTACTCGTTTCGTAATACATCATCTTGCAACTAACTCCTTAGTCACTTTGCTTGCAAGCTTCTTGTGATGTGTATTACTGAGAGGGCCTAGAGATGCCTCTCTGTCATACGGAGTGACAAATCCCAATCTCGATTCACGCTAATTCCACAGACACCTTCAGAGATACATGTAGAGCACCTTTATGATCACCCAGTTATGTTGTGACGTTTGATAGCATACAAGGTATTCCTCTGGTATCCGGTAGTTGCATGATCTTATGGTCAAAGGAATATGTATTTGACATTTAAGAAAGCAGTATCAAAAACTGAAGGATCATATGATATGCTAATGGATGGGTCTTGTTCATCACATCATTCTCCTAATGATGTGACCCCATTATCAAGTGACAACACATGTATATGGTTAGGAAACCTTAACCATCTTCTGATCAACGAGCTAGTCTAGTAGAGGCTCACTTGGGACATGGTATTTGTTTATGCATCCACACATGTATTTATGTTTCCGGTCAATACAGTTCTAGCATGAATAATAAACCTTTATCATGATTAGGAAATATAATAATAACCACTTTATTATTGCCTATAGGGCATATTTCCAATAGTCTCCCACTTGCACTAGAGTCAATAATCTAGATTACATAGTAATGAATCTAACACCCATCGAGTCTTGGTGTTGATCATGTTTTTCCTGTGGAAGAGGTTCAGTCAACGGGTCTGCCACATTCAGATCCGTATTTACTTTGCAAATTTCTATGCCTCGATCCTTGACCTTTTGATGAATGGAGTTGATATCTTGATGTGTTTGGTTCTCTTGTGCAACCTAGATTCCTTCGCTAAGGTAATTGCTCCAGTGTTGTCACAAAAGATTGTCATTGGACCTGATGCACTGGGTATTACACCTAGATCGTATATGAACTCCTTCATCCAGACTCCTTCATGCGCTGCTTCTGAAGCAGCTATGTACTCTGCTTCACACGTAGATCCCACCACGACGCTTTGCTTGGAACTGCACCAACTAACAGCTCCACCATTCAATATAAATACGTATCTGGATTGTGACTTAGAGTCATCCAGGTCGGTGTCAAAGCTAGCATTGACGTAACCCTTTACGATGAGTCGACGAGCTCTTCGTCACCTCCATAAATGAGAAATATATCCTCGGTCCTTTTCAGTTACTTCAGGATATTCTTGACCATTGTCCAGTGATCCACTCCTGGATTACTTTGGAACCTCCCTGCCAAACTTATGGCAAGGCACACATCAAGTCTGGTACATAGCATATCATACATAAATAGAACCTATGGCTGAGGCATAGGGAATGCCTTCCATTTTCTTTCTATCTTCTGCCGTGGTCGGACTTTGAGTCTGACTCAATTTCACACCTTGCAACACAGGCAAGATCCCTTTCTTTGACTGGTCCATTTTGAACTTCTTCAGAGCTTTGTCAAGGTATGTCCTTTGTGAAAGTCCTTTTAAGGGTATTGATCTATCCCTATAGATCTTCATGACCAATATATAAGCAGGTTCACCGAGGTCTTTCATTGAAAAATTCTTATTCAAGTATCCTTTTATGCTATCCAAAAATTCTATATCATTTGCAATCAGTAATATGTCATCTAGATATAACACAGAAATGCTACAAAGCTCCCACTCACTTTCTTGTAAACACAAGCTTCTCCGTAAGTCTGTATAAAATCATATGCTTTGATCACATCATCAAAGCGTATATTCCAACTCCGAGATGCTTGCACCAGTCCATAAATGGATCGCTGGATCTTGCACACTTTGTTAGCACATTTAGGATCAATAAAACCTTCTGGTTGCATCATATACAACTCTTCTTTAAGAAACCCATTAACGAATGCAGTTTAGACATCCATTTGCCAGATTTCATAATCATAAAATGCGTCAATTGCTAACATGATTCGGATAGACTTAAGCATCACTACGGGTGAGAAAGTCTCATCGTAGTCAACCCCTTGAACTTGTCGAAAAACTTTTGCGACAAGTCGAGCTTTGTAGACAGTGATATTACCATCAGTGTCCGTCTTCTTCTTGAAGATCTGTTTATTCTCAATAGCTTGCCGATCATCGGGCAAGTCCACCAAAGTCCACACTTTATTCTCATACATGGATCCTATCTCAGATTCATGGCCTCAAATAATTAATTTGTCAGAATCTGGGCTCATCATAGCTTCTTCATAGTTCGAAGGTTTGTCGTTGTCTAACAACATGACTTCCAGTGCAGGATTATCGTACCACTCTGGTGCGGTACGTGTTCTATTCGACCTATGAGGTTCAGTAGTAACTTGATATGAAGTTTCATGATCATTATCGTTATCTTCTTCTCTAGTTGGTGTAGGCATCACGGGAATGGTTTTCTTTGATGTGCTACTTTCCAATTCGAGAGAAGGTACAACTACCTCATCAAGTTCTACTTTCCTCCCACTCACTTCTTCCCCGAGAAACTCCTTCTCTAGAAATGACCCATTCTTAGCAACAAAGATCTTGCCTTCGGATATGTGGTAGAAGGTATATCCAGTAGTTTGTTTAGGGTATCCCATGAAGATGCACTTCTTCGCTTTGGGTTCGAGCTTACCAGGCTGAAGCCTTTTGACATAAGTGTCGCATCTCCAAACTTTAAGAAACGACAGCTTAGTGATACGTCTCTGTCGTATCTACTTTTCCAAACAATGTTGCCCTTGTTTTGGACTCTAACTTGCATGATTTGAATAGAACTAACCCGGACTGACGTTGTTTCCAGCAGAATTGCTATGGTGTTATTTTTGTGCAGAAATAAAAGTTCTCGGAATGACCTAAAGATCAACGGAGAATTATTTTGGAATATATAAAAAATACTAGAAGAAAGATCCACACCAGGGGGGACACCACCTGTCCACGAGGGTGGGGGCGCACCCTACCCCCCTGGGTGCGCCCCCTGCCTCGTGTGCCCCCTGACGCTCCACCGACCTCAACCTTGACTCCATATATTCACTTTCGGGGAGAAAAAATCAGAGAGAAGGATTCATCGCGTTTTACGATACGGAGCCACCGCCAAGCCCTAAACTCTCTCAGGAGGGCTGATCTGGAGTCCGTTCAGGGCTCCGGAGAGGGGAATTCGTCGCCATCGTCATCATCAACCTTCCTCCATCACCAATTTCATTATGCTCACCACCGTGCGTGAGTAATTCCATCGTAGGCTTGCTGGACGATGATGGGTTGGATGAGATTTATCATGTAATCGAGTTAGTTTTGTTAGGATTTGATCCCTAGTATCCACTATGTTCTGAGATTGATGTTGCTATGACTTTGCTATGCTTAATGCTTGTCACTAGGGCCCGAGTGCCATGATTTCAGATCTGAATCTATTATGTTTTCAACAATATATGAGAGTTCTTGATCCTATCTTGCAAGTCTATAGTCACCTACTATGTGTTATGATCCGGCAACCCCGAAGTGACAATAATCGGGACCACTCCCCGTGATGACCGTAGTTTGACGAGTTCATGTATTCACTATGTGTTAATGCTTTGGTCTGGTACTCTATTAAAAGAAGGCCTTAATATCCCTTAGTTTCCATTAGGACCCCGCTACTGTCGGAGTAATGGGCCACGGGTAGGCTAACCCGAGTCCCAGAACCTTTCAAGACATCGGGGCAGGCTGCGCCCCTCAAGACCCCAGGACAAAGAACCGCCTTCTGAGAAGTCGGCGGCAAGGCAACCGACTGGCCACTCGCGGCCGAGTCCCAGGAACGACTTCAGGATAAGCCGACTCCTGACTGACGACTTCCCGAGAAGCCGGCCTTGGGGTGTCGGCCCGCGACTCCAACAAACCCCATGTCCTCATCAAGAGGGACAGGACAGGGGAGTGGCTACAGTGAAGCCTGCTCCCACCCCTTTCCAGAGGCAGGCATGGCCACAGTACGCCGTACCCGCGGAGATCTCCGTGCGGCGCGGCACTGTTTCCATGCCGGCCCTGACATCAGCACCAGTGGACCGAATCCTGCGCCCACGACGGCTTGTCTGTACGACCCTGGGGCGGCGGGTCCCACCAGCCAGCGAGACCCTAGAAGACGGCAAGTGCGCCACCAGTCGGCCCCCGAGAGTCGGCCAGCCCCTCCCCTGGGGCCCACGCGCCATTAACCAGATGTGACGGAGAGTGGCAACAGTGATCGCCCGCCAGGCGGCGGGGCTGTTGCCACGACTCCATGACCAAGCCCGCGTCATTAGAAGCACGACTATAGTAATCAGCAGCCGGCAAGACCCGCCAGCGGCGGACACGGCCTGTCGGCGTCGTACCAAACCAGTCGGCGGGGCCCGCCAGTTAGCGGGCCCCAGCAGTCGGCGGAGAAGACGGAGGCCGGAGAAGCTGACGGCTGGGTCCGTGCCCAGCCAGATTACCATTGTACCCCTGGGGGTAGGCCTATATAAACCCCCCAGGACACCCATGCAAAGGGTTCGAATCCATTTAGCACTAGACTAGATCATATAGGAAGGAGAGAGCTAGCCCAACCTTCTCCTACCTCCAGGAAACAACTCAAGGAGCAACAGCGTACACACTTTGCCATAGTGATCATGCGGAGACCCCGCAGAGCAGCAGTAGGGGTATTATCTCCCCGGAGAGCCCCGAAGCTGGGTAAGATTCACCGGCGTGCATGCCTTCGCCTCATCCCGTTTCTAGGCACCGGCGACGTTCTACTCGCCCCCACCATGATAAGCCATCATTTGGCATATGTCGCACCCAACCCCCGACATTTGGCGCCCACCGCGGGGCCAGGTGCGCCGTCGTCCGGAGATCTGTTCTGGACGGGAACCCTTTTCCTCCCTGGCGAGCGCAGCCAGCCCGGCATGCCAGACGGAGTTTGCGCCGACGCGCTGCACGGCGCTGAGATCGCCTGCGCATCCAGCTACCTCGCCGATCTTGTCAGCGAGGTTCGCCTCTCCGACGAGCCTGCATCCAACGCAGGCACGGGCGGCCCCGAGAGCCTCCTCGTGGGCCTCCTTGACCAACTCCATGTCACCGGCGAGCCTGCCGTGGATTTGGAGTCTGTAGGCTCCACCGACCCGATGCTGGTCGACTCCGACACCGCGTCGCTCGACACGTTCCCCACCAACATGGTGGTCTACGACGAGCCGCTCCCTCATGCGGAGAGCGACGGAAGCACTATCACAGAGGTGATCGTCATCAGTCATGACAAGCATCCCACCGAGGAGCGCATGACCCACTTGGCGCGGCATTGCAAGACCTGACTGCGCCTATTCCGGAAGACGCTGACGCGGAGACGTTGGAGGCGCGCCGCCTTCAGCTCATCGAAGGCGCGAAGAAGTTGGCTAGCATGAGACGCTTGTCAGAAGCCTACCAGTGTGAGATGGATCGTGCTGTGGGTGGTTCGCCAGCCCCACTTGGGCCCAGCCGCCTAGGTGCGGTCCAGCAGCGCGGGGTAGCCATCGCCAACCTGTTCGGGGCGAATCGCCCTGTGTACGCCATGCCTGCGGAGAACATTCGAGCCCCCCAGGCGGCGGCGGACGAGTTGGACAACTTCGAGGGTGAAGAGCGCCGCCTGATGACAGAGCGAGTCCAGTGGCTCCTCGATGCGGCTGCCGCGCAGAATGAGGCCGGCTGTCGCACAGAGGCACCGCAGCGACAAAACAACGACCCGCCTCCACGCCGAGATCAAGGCGCGATGTCTCGGATGCCGACTGGTGGCGCCCGAGGTAGGAAGGACAAGGAGTCGGCTATCAGCCACAGTCGGACTCGCATTACCATAGAGCGCGACCAAGATGGTCGCCCGAGAGCAGTGGAACGACGGGGCGGCTGCCCGCCTCCTCCTCCTCGCAAGGAAAGGCGAGTCTCCCCACCGCCTGTTGACCATCCGACTCTCGGCGACCGCCTTGGCCGCCGAGAGGGAGTCGGAGAAAACAACGCTCACCACCGGATCGACCGACTTCGCCGATCCCTGGCGCTGGAAGAAGAAGACGAGCTGGGTCCGCCTTGTTTTGGGCCCCGCATTCGAGACGAGCCCTTTCCCAAAGGGTTCACGCTCCCAAGAGACACGCCCAAGTACACCGGCTCCGTGAAGCCGGAGGACTGGTTGGTTGACTACTCCACGGCCGTCAGCATAGCTAACGGCAACAAGCGTGTTGCCGTAAAATACGTTCCGCTCATGCTCCAGGGCACGGCCCGGACATGGCTGAACAGCTTGAAACCCCGCAGCATCAATAGCTGGGTCGACTTCATCGATGCATTCGTCCACAACTTCACAAGCACGTACAAGCATCCTCCCAAGCCTCGTCAGCTTTCCTTGTGCATGCAAGGCCCCAACGAGTCGACTCGCGACTACCTCACACGTTGGGCCGAGCTCCGGAACTCTTGTGAGGGCGTGCACGAGGTGCAGGCTATCGAGTACTTCACCACCGGGTGCAGAGAAGGCACCCTCCTCAAGCACAAGCTCCTTTGCGATGAGCCAGAAACCCTCGACGAGCTGCTGATCATAGAAGACAAGTACGCCACGGCTGACTCCTCCATGAAAGCGGAGATTCAAGTTAGCGCGACTCGCAAAGTGGCCCCTCAGGCTCCTGGAACTCCGGCTGGAGACGCCGGTCGGCGGCAACAGCAGAGCGACCACAAGCGCAAGGCCCAGCAGCCGGCTTCCAGCAGTCGGCAGGTGGCAACAGTCGAAGACCAGCAGCCAGATGGGCAGCCTCCACCCAAGCGACAGAAAGGCGGCAAGCCCAACTGGTTGCCAGCTTTCTCATACGAGCAGACTCTGGATGGCCCTTGCAAGTTCCATAGAGGCGCGAAGCCGTCGAATCACACCACCCGGAAGTGCCACTGGCTCACCAGGATTGCCAAAGGAGACGGCCTCCTGCCTCCCCCGCCTGCTGGGCAGCAGCCTCCGCCTCCGTCCCAGCAGCCGGCTGTCAGGCCAGTCGACGCAGTACAAGACGAGTACCTCGAAGAGAACGGGGCCTACGTGATATTTACCAGCGTGGCTGATGATTGACGCAGCAGGCGGCTGCAGCAGCGAGAGGTGAATGCGGTAGCATCAGAGACACCAGAATTCATGCACTGGTCCGAGAGGCCTATCAGTTCGAGCAGGGCTGATCACCCAGAGGCGATGCCGAGTCCGGGCTCTTATGCCTTGGTCTTGGAAGCCACCTTTGCCACGGATAGGCGAGCTGCTCGCTTCTCGCGAGTTCTGATAGACGGAGGCAGCAGCATCAACATCCTGTACAAGGACACCATGGAGAAGTTAGGAATCAAGCAAAGACAGCTTCAGAACAGCCGGACTGTGTTCCACGGCATTGTTCCTGGCCTTTCTTGCTCACCAATCGGCAAGATCTTGATGGACATCCTCTTTGGACACAAAGATCACTTCCGCCGAGAGTCAGTTTGGTTTGAGGTGGTGGATCTCGAGAGCCCATATCATGCATTACTTGGCCGACCTGCCCTGGCCAAGTTCATGGCGGTCCCCCACTACACCTACCTCAAGATGAAGATGCCTAGCTCTAAGGGGATTCTGACCATAGCCGGCGACACCAGAAGTCATCTGCCTGTGTGGCTGAGAGTAGTCGGTTGGTCGAGTCCCTAGTGATCGCAGCCGAGAAGCGGCTCCTTGACCGGGTTGTGGCGATGGCCGGCAAGCAGCTAGAGGTGTCGCCCAACCCCAAGGAGTCGGAGGCTGAGGGTTCGTTCAAGCCGGCCAAAGAGATAAAGAAGATACCCTTGGATCCGGAGCACCCGGAGAGGTACGCTGTCGTAGGCGCAAACCTCGATAGCAAATAGGAAGGCGAGCTCGTCGATTTCCTCCATGAGAATCGGGATATCTTCGCATGGTCCCCCAAAGACATGCCGGGTGTACCGACGGAATTCGCCGAGCACAAGTTACATGTCCGATCTGATGCAAAGCCAGTCAGGCAGCCCTTGCGCCGCTTATTAGAAGAAAAGAGAAGAGTTGTCGGAGAAGAGATAGCCCGACTCCTGGCAGCTGGCTTCATTATGGAGGTGTTCTTTCCCGACTGGCTAGCCAACCCGGTCCTAGTACTGAAGAAGAACAAGCAGTGGCGAATGTGTATCGACTACACAAGCCTCAACAAGGCTTGCCCCAAGGACCCGTTTGCTTTACCGAGAATCGATCAGGTGATAGATTCCACAGCTGGATGCGAGCTACTGAGCTTCTTGGATGCATATTCAGGATATCACCAGATCAAGTTAAACCCGGATGACAGACTAAAGACCGCCTTCATCACACCATTCGGAGCCTTCTACTATCTAACCATGACATTCGGCTTAAGGAATGCTGGCGCCACCTTTCAACGTTGCATGCAGAAATGCCTCCTCAAGCAACTCGGCAGGAACGCCCACGTCTACGTGGACGATGTGGTGGTGAAGATGGAGAAGCGTGGAACACTGCTGGAAGACCTCAAGGAGACCTTTGAGAACCTGCGCCGATTCCAGATCAAGCTCAACCCTGAGAAGTGCGTCTTTGGAGTACCAGCCGGCCAGCTCCTTGGTTTCCTGGTCTCTGAGCGCGGCATAGAGTGCAACCCTGCAAAGATCAAGGCCATTGAGAGGATGGAGGTACCCAGCCGACTGCTGGACGTGCAAAAGTTCACTGGCTGCTTAGCGTCCATCAGCCGATTCATCAGTCAGCTGGGCGAGAAAGCTCTCCCCTTATACCAGCTCATGAAGAAGACCACTTTTTTCGAGTGGAACCACAAGGCGGACGAAGCCTTTCTTCAGTTGAAGAAGATGTTGACTACTCCACCCGTTCTGGCGGCTCCGACTCCTAAGGAGCCCATGCTCCTGTACATCGCCGCCACCAGCCGGGTAGTCAGCACGGTCATTGTAGTAGAACGCAAGGAGGAAGGCAAGGCACTACCTGTCCAGAGACCGGTATATTACCTGAGCGAAGTGTTGTCGACCTCCAAGCAGAACTACCCCCACTACCAGAAGATGTGCTATGGCGTGCACTTTGCCGCCAAGAAGTTGAAGCCTTACTTTCAAGAGCACCCAATCACCGTGGTCTGCACGGCCCCACTGGCCGAGATCATTGGAAGCCGAGATGCTTCTGGCCGAGTGGCCAAATGGGCCATAGAGTTGGCTCCTTACACCATCTACTACCAGCCCCGCACCGCCATCAAGTCACAGGCATTGGCCGACTTCCTCGTCGACTGGACCGAGACCCAGTATCTACCACCAGCGCCCGACTCCACCCATTGGCGGATGCATTTCGACGGCTCCAAAATGCGCACCGACTTAGGAGCCGGCGTTGTCCTCACTTCTCCTAAAGGCGACAAGCTCAAATACGCACTGCAAATCCACTTTGCCGCCTCCAACAACGTCGCCGAATACGAGGCGCTCATTCACGGACTCCGGCTTGCCAAAGAGCTTGGCATTCACCGGATCCTGTGTTATGGCGACTCGGATTTAGTGGTCCAGCAGTCGTCCGGCGATTGGGACGCCAAAGATGCAAACATGGCGAGTTACCGTTTCCTCGTGCAGCAACTCAGTGGATATTTCGAGGGGTGCGAGTTCCTCCATGTGCCAAGGAACCACAACGACCAAGCAGACGCCCTGGCACGAATCGGCTCCACCCACCAGGCAATACCATCCGTCGTCGCCCTTCAGCGTCTCCTTACGCCGTCTGTCAAGCCTTCACCAGAATCAGACTCCATCTTTGTGCCAGCTCCCCCCAAAGAAGTCGGATCCGACTCCAGAGCCCCAGCAGATGGTACGAGGATTTTGGCAGATGGCCCTAAAGCCGCCACAGTCGAAGCCGGCCCGAAGACTCCAGAATTCGGCCCGAGGACTGCACCAGTCGGCCCGGGGACTTCATTAATCCAGCAAGAGGTCGCTGACTCCAGCCCGCCGCCTCCCGGCCCAACCGCCCTCGTCCAAGTCGCAGTTCTGGCAGTCGAAGAAATAGCAGCACCCTCATGGGCCCAGCCCATCCTTAAATTCCTGGTGAGCAAAGAGTTGCCGACTGATGAGACCTCGGCTCGGCAAGTACAACGCCGAGCGGCAGCCTACACCATAGTCAACAGAGAGCTGGTCAGGCGCAGCGTCACTGGTGTCTACCAGCGCTGCGTAGAGCCAGAGCAAGGCCAAGCAATTCTCAAAGACATCCATCAAGGCGAGTGCGGCCACCATGCGGCTTCAAGAGCACTCGTCACCGAAGCTTTTCGACACGGTTTCTTATGGTCGACTGCCTTAGAAGAGGCCAAGGAATTGGTCCAAAAATGCAAAGGGTGCCAGAAGTTCCGCTCCAAGCCACATCAGCCGGCTTCTGCACTCAAGACCATCCCCATTTCCTGGCCCTTCGTCGTTTGGGGCCTAGACATGGTGGGACCATTCAAGACGGCACGAGGTGGCTTAACTCACTTACTTGTCGCGGTGGACAAGTTCACCAAGTGGATAGAAGCGAAGCCAATCAAAAAACAGAATGATCTGACTCCCGTGACTTTCATCTCCGACATCACAATTCGGTACGGCGTACCACATAGCATCATCACCAACAACGGCACAAATTTTGCCAAAGGCACCTTGGCCCGTTTCTGCGCGACACAGGGCATCCCACTGGACTTAGCGTCCGTTGCCCATCCGCAATCAAACGGCCAGGTGGAGCGGGCAAACGGCCTCATCCTGTCCGACATCAAGCCCCGGTTGGTCGAGCCTCTGGAGCGCTCGGCTGGCTGCTGGCTCGATGAGTTGCCAGCCATCCTCTAGAGTCTGTGCACGACTCCAAATAAGTCAACCGGCTTCACGCCTTTCTTCCTCGTCTACGGTGCTGAAGCCGTCATCCCAACGGACATAGAGTTCGACTCCCTGCGAGTCACCATGTACACCGAGGAGGAAGCAGAAGAAGCACGTCAAGACGGCGTCGATCTGCTGGAAGAGGGCCGGCTGTTGGCACTCAGCCGGTCCAGCATCTACCAGCAAAGCCTGCGCCGATACTACAACAGGAAGGTCAGGTCGAGATCTTTCCAAGAGGGCGACCTTGTGCTCCGACTGATCCAGCGAACAGCCGGCCAGCACAAGTTGTCGGCGCCTTGGGAAGGCCCTTTCATCATCAGCAAAGTGCTGGGCAATGACTCCTACTACTTGATTGACGCTCAGAAGCCCCGAGCACGCAAGAAGGACGACTCCAGCAAAGAGACAGAGCGGCCATGGCATGCAAATCTCCTCCGAAGATTTTACAGTTGATGCAGTATGTACCACGCTACCTTTTGTATTGAAGTACCAAGACTTCGGGGCCCCCGAGACGAGCTCGGGGACTGCCCTCTTTTGTCTGTATGATAAGAATTATGCCTACGAGTGTGTTACTCTTTTTTATGCCGCTTGGCACCGGGCTCGACTAGTCGGCCTGTGGACTTGCCGCCTTGCACTATGAAATGCTTCCTGCAGCCAGACAAGTAGTGTGTGGCGCCTAAGCCATCTCCTATCAGAAGCCGCAGCTCGCAGAGCGACTGTCCGGTGGGCAGGAGTAAGGTAGAATGGGCGTTCGCATGAAAAATGGCTAAGGACTCAAAGCATAAAACATAGCTTAAGCCGGTTTTCAGCCTTTCCTTTTCTTTTCGCAAACCGACTATTGAGCAGTCGGCTCGCTGCCTTCTATTCAACTTGCTAAAAAAACTCTAAAACGGCTAAGTACTTGCCTTCCCAAAGTAGCCAAGCATTTGATCCAACGGCAGTCCGTAGAGCGGCTGTCCGACGGGCAAGACGGCAACTAAGGGAAGGTGGCAAAGGAAAAAGCCAAAAGAGCAATGAGCAAGAAAAGATAGAATTCGGATAAATATTTACATAACATAGGCCCTTGGCCGAATCTTCGAGCAGAAGTTCAAAATACACCCCGCGGGTGGAACTGTGTGAATTAACAAGTTCTTCAAAGACTATTAAAGCAGATAAAATAAAGATAAGGTGGCAGCTTAGGAGGCGGCAGACGGATTCGGAGGGTCAGAGGAGACGGCAGCATCAGGCGTTGGGGCGGCCGGCTGGGCAGTCTCGCCTTGATCGCCTCCGACGGCAGACGGCTCGGTCACACGCGGCTCATTGCTGGAGGCGCGGTCGAGCTGAGGCTGGTCGTCTGCTCCGTCTTCTGGAGCTTCCGTCTCGCCTCCATCCTCCGCCTCGCCTTCCTCCTCTACGCTGGAGCCGATCACCTCCGTCGAGTCCTCGCCGTAGTCTAGGTTCATCCCAAACCACTCCGGCGGTACCTCCTCGCCATCTTTAGCCCGCTCGGGGACGAAGATGCTGGTGTCGGTGTACTCGGCGATCGCCGCGGCACGCTTGACGAGGGCGTCTTCCATCGCTGCCAGCTCCGGCTGGGCCTCTGACCGGAGTGTGGCCAGCCGGTCTAGATCCAGCCCCGGATACCATGCCTTGACAAACTCCAAGATCTGGCGCGCTCCAGCTCAGGCCGAGGAACCTTTCCAGGCCTCAAGACGACCAGCCGCGACCTCCAGCCAGTCGGCAGTCCGACTGGGGGTGCGCGGAGCCTGCATGTCTGGCCACAGGGCAGCAATCGCCTGGGCGCCGACACATTGAAGCCGGCGCAGCATCCGGTGAGCCGGCCGAAGGCGAGCCTCGATGCTCAGGATATGCTCATCAAGGGTTCGGGGGGCGTCGGCGGCGATCTCTGCGCCTTCTGCCCTCCGACCTTCATGGTCAGCCTCGATGGCTTGGATGGCGGCCTGCGAGTGCCCAGGGAAGAAGTCTGCCAAGACAGAAAGAATGAAGAAGCAAGTCAAAAATCAGGAGTCGGCTCGACTTATAGTCGGCAGCTCAAAGAAAGAAAGTAAAGAAACTCACCATCAACGATGTCTTCAATCTCGTGGAAGCCGGAGGCCAGCAATGCCTCCTTGTCAGACCAGGAGGAGCGCTCGCTTGCGAACTTGGCCAGGAGGGCGGTCTCCGTTTCTTCCGCCTCCTTCTGCGTCTTCTTGAGCAGATCCTGTTGTTCTGCCAATTGTGCGACCAGCTGATCGCGCTCTGCGGCGAGCTTGCTGCACTCCTCCCCCTTGGCACGCAATGCGGAGTTGGCTTCGCTCAGCTGCTGTTGAAGAGCAGCGTTGGCCTCTGAAGAGAAGGAAGAAAGAAGGCATTAAGTCATCAATAAAGAAGGTCGCCGGGGAGATCCGGCCTGACTGCTCAGCAGTCGACCCGAATCTCGAGGACTGCAGCCCGCGGGTGCGCCAGCGCGCCCCCGCAAAGAAGAAAAAAGGACTCACTCCGGCTCTCCGACAAGTCGGCGGTCCGCTTGCCCAGCTCTTCAATGTTGCGGTTGAAGGCAGTGACACGGAGGTTGTGGTAGTCCTGCGACAAGTATTTCAGACAAAAGTTAGTACCCGGAACTCACCAATTGGAGTTCCGGGCCGCCTGCTCAGCAGCCGGCCCGAAACTCGGGGACTACACCCAGTGGATGCACTGGCGCGCCCCCATAGAGAGGAACAAGAAAACAAGGACCAAAGAGAAAGCATACCCGGACGGCTGCCCGCGACGCCAGGTACGCCTTGGTGCAGTTCTGGATGGTGTCGCCCTCAGCTCGCAGCTTCGTCTGGACATCCAGAAGCGCCTGGTTCAGCGGCCCCGTGCCGCCTCCTCGCACCCACCCAATGGGCACGGCGCTCGTCGCTTCGGCGTCTGGGATCGCCGAGTTGGCGGTGCCGGTCTCCAGGGGGTGTGGTGCCGAAGTCGCCTTCTCAAGACGGCGGCGTGTTGGCGAGCCAACTTGAAGGAGTAGCCTTGCCACGGCCTCGTCTTCAGTCGGCGGCACTGGTGGGTCCGCCGGCTGTTTGCCTTGCGCGTTCCCAGACGGCGGCGGAGGTGGTGGCGGAACGATCACGTCCGACATGGAGGAGTCGTCGCCTTCCCTCTCCATGATGGGGTTCTCGCCGCCGGCTTCCCCAGTCTGCCCCGTGAACTCTGGAGGCGGTGGCGCAGAGTTCAGCGGGGTGACGAACACCGCCGATTGGCGGTGCGCGGCCTCCTCAGCCTGTCGCTTCGTCGCGACGGCGGCTTCGGCCTCCGCCAGTTTCTTCTTGGTGGAGGCCTCCGCCTTATCGGCCTCCACCTTCTCCAGGCTGGCGGCCTCTTCCTCGATGCGCTTCTCCTGCGCGTTCCGCTCCGTCGCCTCCCGGAGGTCGGCGGCGGGGTCAACCCGCGGAGTGGTGGCGGACGTCTCCGCTGACCCCATGACGGAGGCGGCGACAACCCTCTCAAGAGTGAGGGGAGCCCTGAAGCGAGGAAAGCAAGTAAAAGACTCAGACAAAAGCCACAAAGAAAGAATAAAGCGTTAAGACGGAATACTCACGCGGAGACCAGTGGCGGCTTCTTTACTTCCTTACGGAAGCGGATGGCCTTCGTGGCCGCTTCGTCCCGCTTGGTCGCTGCAGCCGAACTCTTGGGCTTCTTCGGCCGACTGCCGAACAAGGTCGACACGGCCCTGCGCTTCTTCCCGCCGCCTGGAGCACCCGGCGCGGCGGAAGAGCCCGCGCCGGGATGGTTGGCTCCTGGCTGGTGGCGGGGGGCGACCTCCTCCTCATCATCAGGCCAGTCCTCTGGACTGGCCCCGAGCCGCGGGTCGCCTCCTCCCTCGGCGTCGTCTTCCAAAGCCGCCGCCCCCAGATCGGGGTCGTCGACGTCGCTCTCCGCCTGGTCGGCAAGGAACTCGCGGGCCGGCCCCGTGGTGCTGGCTAGTGGATGGAGGAGGGGATTCTGTCCAAAGCCGACTGGTCAGGTCGGACAAAACAAACTCGGCAAGAAAGAAGACAATTCAAAGAAAGAAAGAAAAGGCAACTCACTGTGGGTGGGGGGTTGGCGCGGGAGTACGGCTCCTTGCCGAACCGCCAGTCCTCCAGGACCTTGCTGTCCGAGAGGTGGTTCACCATGTAGGCCACCTCCTCGTGAGGCATGTCCTTGGTGCACATCCGACTCGGGTCACGGTGCCCGCTCATTTGGCATATCATGTGGGGGCGACCTTGGAGCGGGAGAACTCGGCGCGCCACGAAGGCGGCCAGCAGGTCCGGACCAGTCAAGCCCTCCGACAGCGTCAGCACTCGGAGTCGCGTGACGGCGCCGGCTCCCGCAAGCGTCAGCGACTTGGCCCGGTACGACCAGTTGGGCAGTCTCCCAGCCGGCGGGCCAACTTCGAAAGCCGGCAGGTTGACCCAATCGCCCTTCGCAAAGACGCTCTTCACGTAGAAGTACGATCGCTGCCACATCTTCACCGACTTTATCAGCTTGATGGTGGGGAAGGGGTTGTCGGCCCCTGACCTCCGCATGGCGATGAACGCGCCGCACTGAGCCGGCACGCCTGCAGCCTGGGTGCCGAGCTTGGAGTAGAAGAACTCCCCCCAGAGCTCGAGGGTGGGGAGGACTCCGAGGAAGCCTTCACACAGGGCCACGAAGGCAGACAGCAGCACCACCATGTTGGGCGTGAGGTGGTGCGGCTGGAGGCCGCAGAACTCCAGAAAGGAGCGGAAGAAGCTGCTCGCCGGCAGCCCCAATCCGCGCAGGTAGTGCGAGCGGAAGATAACTCGCTTGCCCTCCTCCGGCGCCGGAGAGATCTCCCCCCTCGGCGCAAGGCGTACCCGCACGTAATCTTTGCCGGGGAGCTGACGAGTCTTGTGGAGGAACTCGATGTGGTCGTCATGGACTTCTAAGCCATCCCAGGTGCCGGAATGCACCGAGGGAGGGGCAGCAGCAAAAGAAGAACTCCTCGTGAGCAGATCGCCGCGGCGTTCGGCAAAGTTTGGGCGCACGGCGGTGCGAGGAAGAAGAAGAAGAAGAGCAAGGAGTAGCGTGGAGGAGGGGCGCGCGTGCTCTGCCGCGCCCCCTCCTCCCCCTACTTATAGCCTCATGGGCTGCGAAGCCGAGGGGGCGGTCGTGGGATTTACTGCGCCCACGACCCCACGACCCCCACGTTTCCACGACAAAAGTTACTGCGCGCAATAACTTCACGGGAATCCCAATCGTCCGCTCGGGCCACAGCGGATCCGCTCGAGCGCCGAGGCGTGGTAATGGCGGGCCCCGACTACGGGCCTGTCCCGTCACGCGCGTAGGCTGGCAGACTGGCCCGGCCGCGTGTTGCCACGTGACAGGCCCGGAACGGGCGGCGGCCTGGAAGCTTAGCCAGCACGCTACTTGGATCCCGCCGCGACGTTCGAAATACTGTGCAAGTCAGAGTTGGGCGAGTCCGACTCCTTCTAGTCGGCCTGGCAGAAGTCAAGCAAGATCCATGTCTCGGGCACCCGGAAAGAGAAACTGTTGAGGCTCCTCGGCCGATCGTCCATGGCGCCTCATCAGCTTCGGGGACTACTGTCGGAGTAATGGGCCACGGGTAGGCTAACCCGAGTCCCAGAACCTTTCAAGACATCGGGGCAGGCTGCGCCCCTCAAGACCCCAGGACAAAGAGCCACCTTCTGAGAAGTCAGTGGCAAGGCAACCGACTTGCCACTCGCGGCCGAGTCCCAGGAACGACTTCAGGATAAGCCGACTCCTGACTGACGACTTCCCGAGAAGCCGGCCTTAGGGAGTCGGCCCGCGACTCCAACAAACCCCATGTCCTCATCAAGAGGGACAGGACAGGGGAGTGGCTACAGTGAAGCTTGCTCCCACCCCTTTCCAGAGGCAGGCATGGCCACAGTACGCCGTACCCGCGGAGATCTCCGTGCGGCGCGGCACTGTTGCCATGCCGGCCCTCACATCAGCACCGGTGGACCGAATCCTGCGCCCACGACGGCTTGTCTGTACGACCCTAGGGCGGAGGGTCCCACCAGCCAGCGGGACCCCAGAAGACGGCAAGTGCGCCACCAGTCGGACCCGTTGGGAGTCGGCCCCCGAGAGTCGGCCAGCCCCTCCCCCGGGGCCCACGCGCCATTAACCGGATGTGATGGAGAGTGGCAACAGTGATCGCCTGCCAGGCGGCGGGGCTGTTGCCATGACTCCATGACCAAGCCCGCGTCATTAGAAGCACGGCTACAGTAATCAGCAGCCGGCAGGACCCGCCAGCGGCGGACACGGCCTGTCGGCGCCGTACCAGACCAGTCGGCGGGGCCCGCCAATTGGCCGGCCAGCAGTCGGCGGAGAAGACGGAGGCCGGAGAAGCTGACGGCTGGGTCCGCGCCCAGCCGGATTACCATTGTACCCCTGGGGGGTAGGCCTATATAAACCCCCCAGGACACCCATGCAAAGGGTTCGAATCCATTTAGCACTAGACTAGATCATATAGGAAGGAGAGAGCTAGCCCAGCCTTCTCCTATCTCTAGGAAACAGCTCAAGGAGCAACCGTGTACACACTTTGCCATAGTGATCATGCGGAGACCCCGCAGAGCAGCAGTAGGGGTATTATCTCCCCGGGGAGCCCCGAAGCTGGGTAAGATTTGCCGGCGTGCATGCCTTCGCCTCATCCCGTTTCCAGGCACCGGCGACGTTCTACTTGCCCCCAGCATGATAAGCCATCCTTTGGCATATGTCGCACCCAACCCCCGACAGCTGCCACGGGAGGGTAGGACAAAAGATGTCATGCAAGTTCTTTTCCATAAGCACGTATGACTATATTCGGAATACATGCCTACATTATATTGATGAACTGGAGCTAGTTCTGTGTCACCCTAGGTTATGATTGTTACATGATCGATCACATCCGGCATAATTCTCCATCACTGATCCAATGCCTACGAGCTTTTCCTATATTGTTCTGCGCTTATTTACTTTTCTGCTACTACTGTTACAATCACTATAAAACCCAAAAATAGTTTTGCTACCATTACCTTTTGCCACCGTTACCACTACTATCATATTACTTGCTACTAAACACTTTGTTGCAGATATTAAGTTTCCAGGTGTGGTTGAATTGACAACTCAGCTGCTAATACTTGAGAATATTCTTTGGCTCCCCTTGTGTCGAATCAATAAATTTGGGTTGAATACTCTACCCTCAAAAACTGTTGTGATCCCCTATACTTGTGGGTTATCACTTAGGTTTCTTGCCAAACCATAATTCATACGGTGTCATCTCAATGGATTTAGATGTTGCCCTATTTAACGTGAATGAGGCTGTCTCTAATGCATAACCCCAAAATGATAAAGGCAAATCGGTAAGAGACATCATAGAACGCACCATATCTAATAAAGTATGGTTACGATGTTCGGACACACCATTATGTTGTGGTCTTCCAAGTGGCGTGAATTGTGAAACAATTCCACATTGTCTTAAATGAAGGCCAAACTCGTAACTCAAATATTCACCTTCGCGATTAGATCGTAGAAACTTTATTTTCTTGTTAAGATGATTATCCACTTCACTCTGAAATTCTTTGAACTTTTCAAATGTTTCAGACTTGTGTTTCATTAAGTAGATATACCCATAACTACTTAAATCATATGTGAAGGTTAGAAAATAACGATAGTTGCCGCATGCTTCAATACTCATCGGACCGCATACATCGGTATGTATTATTTTCAATAAGTCATTAGCTCGCTTCATTGTTCCAGAGAAAGGAGTTATAATCATCTTACCCATGAGTCATGGTTCGCAGGTATCAAATGATTCATAATCAAGTGATTCCAAAAGTCCATCCGCATGGAGTTTCTTCATGTGTTTTACACCAATATGACCTAAACTGCAGTGCCACAAGTATGTTGCACTATCATTATCAACTTTGCATTTTTTGGCATCAATACTATGAATATGTGTATCACTACGATCGAGATTCAACAAGAATAGACCATTCATCAAAGGTGCATGACCATAAAAGATATTACTCATATAAATAGAACAACCATTATTCTCTGATTTAAATGAATAACCGTCTTGCAATAAACAAGATCCAAATATAATGTTCATGCTTAACGCTAACACCAAATAACAATTATTAAGGTCCAAAACTAATCCCGAAGGTAGATATAGAGGTAGCGTGCCGATGACGATCACATCAACCATGGAACCATTCCCGACGCGCATCCTCACCTCGTCCTTCGCCAATCTTCATTTCTTCCGCAACTCCTGTTTCGGGTTACAAATATGAGCAACCGAACCAGTATCAAATACTCAGGCGCTACTACGAGCATTAGTAAGGAACACATCAATAACATGTATATCAAATATACCTTTGTTCACTTTGCCATCCTTCTTATCTGCCAAGTATTTGGGGCAGTTCCGCTTCCAGTGACCATTTCCCTTGTAGTAGAAGCACTCAGTTTCAGGACTGGGTCCAGCTTTGGGCTTCTTCACGGGAGCGAAAACTTGCTTGCCATTCTTCTTGAAGTTCCCTTTCTTTCCCTTGCCCTTTTTCTTGAAACTAGTGGTCTTGTTAACCATCAACACTTCATGCTCCTTCTTGATTTCTACCTCCGCCGATTTCAGCATCGCGAAGAGCTCGTGAATCGTTTTCGTCATCTCTTGCATGTTATAGTTCATCACGAAGCCTTTGTAGCTTGGTGGCAGTGACTAAAGAACTCTGTCAATAACACTCTCAAGTGGAAGATCAATTTCCAGCTGAGTCAAGTGGTTATGATACCCAGGTATTTTGAGTATGTGTTCACTGACAGAACAGTTCTCCTCCATCTTACAGTTAAAGAACTTATTTGGAGACTTTTTATCTCTCAATCCGGGCATTTGATTGAAATATTAACTTCATATCTTGGAACATCTCATATGCTCCATGGCATTCAAAACGCTTTTGAAATCCCGGTTCTAAGCCATAAAGCATGGCACACTGAACTATTGAGTAGTCATCAGATTGAGCCTGCCAGACATTCATAACATCTGCTTCAGCTCCTGCAGCAGGTCTGTCACCTAGCGGTGCATCAAGAACATAATTCTTCTGTGCAGCAATGAGGATAATCCTCGAGTTACAGACCCAGTCCGTGTAGTTGCTACCATCATCTTTCAACTTAACTTTATCTAGGAACGCATTAAAATTCAAGGGAACGGTAGCACGGGCCATTGATCTACAACGTATATATGCAAAAACTATTAAGACTAAGTTAATGATAAATTTTATTTCAAATAATCAAATTACTAATGAACTCCCACTTAAATCAACATCCCTCAAGTTGTCTAAGTGATACATGATCCAAATCAACTAACCGATGTCTGATCATCACGTGAGATGGGGTAGTCTACAATGGTGAACATCCCTATGTTGATCATATTTACTATATGACTCACGTTTGACCTTTCAGTCTCCAGTGTTACGAGACCATGTCTATACATGCTAGGCTCGTCAAGTTTAACCCAAGTATTTTGCATGTGTAAAACTAGCTTACACCCGTTATATGTGGATGTAGAATCTATCACACCCGATCATCACGAGGTGCTTTGAAACGACAAACTTTGGCAATGGTGCATACTCAGGGAGAACACTTTTATCTTAAAATTAAGTGAATGGATCATCTTATAATGCTACCGTCATTCTAAGAAAAATAAGATGCATAAAGGATAAACATCACATACAATCAAAAATATGTGACATGATATGGCCATCATGATCTTATGCTTTTGATCTCCATCTCCAAAGCATCGGCATGATCTCCATCGTCACTGGCACGACACCTTGATCTCCATTGTTACGTCAGGGTTGTCTCGCCAACTATTGTTTCTACAACTATTGCTAACGCATAGCGATAAAGTATAAGTGATTGACACGTAGGTCATACAATAATTAAAGACAACCCTAAGGCTCATGCCGGTTGTTGTACTCATCGACATGCAAGTCGTGAACTTATTACAAAACATGATCATCTCATAGATCAACATATATCACATCATATTTTTACCATATCACATCACAACATGCCCTGCAAAAACAAGTTAGACGTCTTCTACTCTGTTGTTGCAAGTTTTATGTGGTTGTTACGGGCAACTATCAAGAACCATTCTTACCTACGCAAAACCACAACAATGATTATGAAGTTTATATTTAACCTTTTGCAAGGACCGCCGTAGTCAAATCCGATTCAACTAAAGTAGGAGAAACAGACACCCGACAGCCACCTTTATGCAAAAAAAGTTGCATGTTAGTCGGTGGAACCGGTCTCATGTGCGTGGACATGTAAGGTTGGTCCGGGATGCTTCATCCCACAATGCCGCAGAATCAAAATAAGACATTGGTGGGAAGCAATATGAACATCACCGCCCATAACTCATTTGTGTTCTACTCGTGCATATCATCTATGCATAGACCTGGCTCATGATGCCACTGATGGGAAACGTCGCATGTAAAACAAAAAAATCCTACGAACACGCAAGATCAATCCATGGAGATGCATAGCTACGAGAGGGGGAGAGCATCTACATACCCTTGTAGATCGCTAAGCAGAAGCGTTTATGAACGCGGTTGATGTAGTCGTACACCTTCACGATTTTTCCCGATCAAGTACCGAACGTACGACACCTCCACATTCTGCACACGTTCAGCTCGATGACGTCCTCGCCTTCTCGATCTAGCAACAGAGGCGAAGTAGTAGATGAATTCAGACAACGCGGTGGCATGGTGACGGTGGTGGTAAAAATATACACAGGGCTTCGCCAAGCACAACGGATATGGACGGAGGAGGAACTAGAACTAGAGGGAGAGGGGGCGCCACACACAGCTTTAGGATCATGGTGTGTGTTGCCCCTCTCCCTGCTCACATATATATAGGTGGAGGGGGGAGGGGAGGCTGCCTAGGCGCGCCCCCAAGGGGGCTGGCGGCCACCCTGGGCACCCCCCCTTCCTTCCTAGGGGGTGGAGGAGATGGCAGGAGGGGGCCGATGGCTCCCTGCCTTAGGCGCCCCCCTTTCCTTCCCTAGAGGGCCGGCGGACAGGAGGTGGGCGCCCCAGCCCCTTGTGAGCTGGTGTGCTCCCTCCCTTGGCCCGTTTGGCACAATAACTCCCCATAGGTCTCCCGGAACCCCTTCCGGTGATCCCATAATAACCCGGTGCATTCCAAAACCTTTTCGAAGACCAAATAGTATCATCCTATATATCGTTCTTTACCTCCGGACCATTCTGGAGCTCCTCGTCATGTCCGTTATCTCATCCAGGACACGGTCACCAACTACATAACTCATATAAACTATATCGTCAACGAACGTTAAGCGTGCGGACCATACGAGTTCGAGAATGATGTAGAGATGACCGAGACGCTTCTCCGTTCAATAACCAATAGCGTGACCTGGATGCCCATATTGGTTCCTACATATTCTATGAAGATCTTTATCGGTCGAACCTTTATGACAACATACGTAGTGGTTCCCTTTGTCTGTCGGTATGTTACTTGCCCAAGGTTCGATTGTCGGTATCTCCATACCTAGTTCAATCTCGTTACCGGCAAGTCTCTTTACATGTTTTGTAATACATCGTCTTGCAACTAACTCCTTAGTCACTTTGCTTGCAAGCTTCTTGTGATGTGTATTACCGAGAGGGCCTAGAGATACCTCTCTGTCATACGGAGTGACAAATCCCAACCTTGATTCACGCTAATTCAACAGACACCTTCGGAGATACATGTAGAGAACCTTTATGATCACCTAGTTATGTTGTGACGTTTGATAGCACACAAGGTATTCGTCTGGTATCCGGTAGTTGCATGATCTTATGGTCGAAGGAATATGTATTTGACATTTAAGAAAGCAGTAGCAAAAACTGAACGATCATATGATATGCTAATGGGTGGGTCTTGTTCATCACATCATTCTCCTAATGATGTGATCCCGTTATCAAGTGACAACACATGTATATGGTTAGGAAACCTTAACCATCTTTTGATCAACGAGCTAGTCTACTAGAGGCTCACTTGGGACATGGTATTTGTTTATGCATCCACACATGTATTTATGTTTCCGGTCAATATAATTCTAGCATGAATAATAAAACTTTATCATGATTAAGGAAATATAATAATAACCACTCTATTATTGCCTCTAGGGCATACTTCTAACAAAATATGTGATTGAATACAAGTGGGTGTTCAGAATAAAAAGAAGGTCTGATGGTACCATAGATCGTTACAAGCCTAGGCTTGTTGCAAAAGGGTTCAAGCAGAGGTATGGCATAGATTATGAGGACACTTTCAGTCCTGGTATTAAAGCTTTCACAATTCGTCATGTTCTATCTACTATTGTGTCCAAGCTGCCACAATTCGTCTTGTTCTATCTGTTGATGTGTCCAAAGGATGGATTCTTAGACAGCTAGATGCGCAAAATGTGTTCCTTCATGGTGTTCTAGAAGAGGAAGTCTATATGAGGCAACCTCACGGGTTTGAGCATAAAAACAAACCATTTCATGTGTGCAGGCTTGAAATCTCTCTCTATAGACTGAAACAAGCTCCAAGGGCATGGTACTCTCGTTTGAGCTCTAAGTTGCAAGCACTAGGTTTTGTTCCCTCTAAATCTGATACATCACTTTTCATTTATAACAAGTCACATACATCCATCTTTGTGCTTATATTTGTTGATGACATCATTTTTACTAGTTCCTCAAATGAAGCAGTAACAACACTTTTGAAAAATTTGAACTCGGAATTTGCACTTCAAGATTTAGGGGATTTGCATTTTTTTTCCTTGGCATTGAAGTTAAGAAAATGAAAGAAGGTGGACTTCATCTTTCTCAAGAAAAATATTCAACTGGTTTATTGAGTAAGGCTGGCCTACAGGGGTGTAAACCATCATCAACACCACTATCTAGTTCAGAAAAACACTCTTGTAGAGGGTCAATCCTTGAATCAAGAGGATGGTACAAGGTACAAAAGTCTGGTAGGTGTACTTCAGTATTTGACACTCGCCGGGCCTGATATTTTCTTTAAAGTTAATATAGTGTGTCAGTTTCTTTATGCACCAACTGCAGCTCATTTGACGGCAGCCAAGCGCATATTCAGATATGTAAAGAGTACATTGAACGTTGGATTAACTTTTAGCAAGTCATCTTCTACTCTTGTTAGTGCCTTCTCTGACTTTGATTGGGCAGGATGTTTGGATGATAGAAGGTCAACATGTGGCTTTACAATATTTTTTGGACCTAACTTGATATCCTGGTGTGCAAAGAAACATGCAACAGTTTCTCGATCAACAACTGAGGCAGAGTATAAAGCACTAGCAAATACAACAACAGAGGTTATCTGGGTCATATCCATGCTCAGGGAACTTGACATACTTCACATACAAACTCCATGCCTTTGGTGTGATAACATTGGTGCTACATATTTATCAGCTAACCCTGTGTTTCATGCAAGGACAAATCATACTGAAATTGACTATCATTTTGTATGAGGGAGGGTGCTAGTAAAAAATTGGACATACGTTCTATTCCATCTAGAGATCAATTTGCAGATGGATTTATAAAGGCCCTAGCATCAAGACCATTTGAAGAGTTCAAGAGTAATCTAAACTTCATATTATGGTGCATGTGTTGCAGCCATATTAGAGTTGTTAGGAGATAGGAGAGGTTGTTCAAACCATAATGTATCTCTATCTCTTATCCCCTTGTATTTCTCCCACGGTTGAAGTAGATCTTCAATCAAACCTTGTACTCCAAGCATCAATCAATATATAACCTGCGGACCCCTAGTCTTATGGGGGTTAGAGAAGCTTCTTCATAATTTTGACACCTGTATATATTAGTGGATAAAGGCTGAAAAGTTTTACTGTACACATATGATTTTCACTTGAAATGTGAAATAGATGTGTACCACTTTGGCTTGCAGTGTTGTTTCTGGTGGAGGCATTGCCAAGTAGTGAGGAAGGCGATTCTGAAACCATGAGTGGTCTCGAACTTCACGGATTGTGATTCTCTTCATGGGATCAACAAGAAGCATTCTTGGGATCAAATCCTTTGCAAGATCAGATAAATGACTTGGAAGGATATAGTTACCTCCCTGGAATACCAACCAAGGGGGCGTCAAATCTCCAGACATAAAGTGAATGCTAAAGTCCAACTAATCTACAAAGGTATACACTTGTCAGATCCAACTTAATATACATATGTTCTGTCTCACCGTTATCTTTTTGAACAAGTTGGGAGTATATTCATCATCAAATGGAACAGAGCCACAAAGAAGAGCATAAAGTATCACCCCACAGCTCCAAACATCAACCTCAGGTCCAGCATACGGTTTACCTGAGATAATCTGCGTAGAAACACTCGCTAAGCTATTAACGCAGACGACGTGTGTGAAGAAACACGAGGATACAGACGCGAGTAATACAAATAAGTGAATACCTCTGGTGCAGCATAGTTTGTACTCCCGCAGCTTGTCTTCAGAAAATGGTCATCATGCATGACATTACTTGACCCAAAGTCAACAAGTTTCACATTATATTTGGAATCAAGTAACAAGTTTTCTAGCTTTAGATCACGATGAACAACCATGTTTCTGTGGCAGTATTCAACACCAGATATGATCTGTTCAGGAAAAAAGTTAATAAAAAATATTGATACAAAACCTCAATATGCATTCAGTGAATCAGAAAGAACCCTTCAAATTACATATTCGCCTTCAGGAGGAAATACCATCTCTGTATGTTTTAAAGCACAATTTGATTTAAGAACTGACACTAAGACAATCAAGGCATGAAGAATAGGATGCCATTTAAACAAGAATTGGTTTAATTACTGATACTAAGATAATCAAGACATCAAAAGATGAAGACAACAGAGTGATACTAAAACATCGACACATCAAGGAGACGTTAACTGGTTGATCAGTTAAATCCAAAAGACAAAGCAATTAGCTTCGAAAGCTTCCAACAATATGTGGTATAGGTCCTGAGCTAAACATATCAGATTTTTCTTTCGGTCGAATTTTTCGGTAACACGACTGGTTACCGGAAATTTCCGTGAGCCCCGAGAAAAGTTGATACCGTTTGAAAAAGAAATCATTTGAATTCAAACGTCAAGATGGTGCCAAAAGAGAGTATGTATGGGCTACCATAAAACTGTCCACAACCAGGTGATTAAGGAGGCCTACTTCTCTGCTGGAGGTCGCCAAAAGTCAAGTCCACGTTTTTTGCAAACTTTATTTTGTTTAGTGCATAAAAAATATCAGTGACGGTGCCAATGATGAAGAGTCGAATGTGGGCCGTTGGATATCAGCACGGAAGGAAACTAGCTGACCACTGGACTAGCAACAACTTAGTGTGCACTATGTGTTAAATATAATATATTTATACACTAGAAATTTGAATTCGAAATTCATTGAGAAATTTTGGGCCAAAAAATTATGAATAATTAGTGATTTTGCGAATGATGCACAATTACTTCCGCATCGGAGGAGTAGCCGCCTGATCTACCTTATGGATGGATCGATAAATGTTTAGATTTCTGCGATTATGTTTTACGCGGGAACCGGTTTTTCCGAACACTCCCGAAAAAATGGCATCGAGGAAAAAATCCTTCTCTAAAACTTAGTCAATTAATGCAAATGAAGCAAATTGATTACGATTTGCACAGTAAGCACGTGAGAAATGTGGAGACTGGACAATTGGCCAGCATGTCCATACATTTCACAATCAAAATAAGAAGCTCAGCAAAGTTCATTAATGAACACCTCTTGGTATTCCCAAAGAATGTGTTCCTACATGCCAAGAGCAGAAAGGGCACCTGCTGGAAGATTCGACGAGCCTCATCTTCCTGTAACCGCCCTTTCTCAACAATGTAGTCGAATAGCTCACCATTCTTGCAATATTCCATGACAATAAATATATCCTTAGGTGTGTCAATGACCTCATAAACCCGGATGATATGAGGGTGAATGAAGTCAATGAACAACCTGGATATCTTTATTTCTCTATTTGCTGGAAACAAGATATGAGAAAACAGTAGAAGTAAATCGTTAGAAATTCAGCCTATGAAGAAATTCCAGCTGCAAATTTTACTAACAGCAACAACAAGAGGTAAGCTTTCTTCTGAACCAAAGCCGAATGTATACTAGACTGATGTACTTTATCTCGACTAATTGATTAACTGGGAATCAGGAACAAGCCCACAAGTCTGACCAGCACTGACATTAAGCAGATAACTCGAAATATTGAGTAAGCAAGACGAATGTATCCTAGACAAGGAGGCATACCTTTCTCTTCCATTTCCATTGTTTCCATTTGGCGGCGGTTCAGAATCTTTATAGCAACTTTGTGTCCTGTAAGCTTATGCTCTGCAAGCTTCACTTTTCCAAATGAGCCAATACCTAATGATCTGCCCAGATTGTAGTTCTTTAATGCTTCAGAATGTCTACCTCCTCTGGTGTTCCCATCCATTTTCACTATGTCAAAACAAGAGAAACGACATATGTGATTCAGCAAACAGTTTTATAGTTCAGTCAGGAATTGAGATCAGTTTCAAGTATATCGATCTCCCTTCTCCACTGTCTCCACTCCGATGATTACTGCTGTCCTAATTAAAGCACGAACATCACAGAAAGATGATTTTGAAACAATTGAATTGATTCCCTCTTCTTAGAGAACGACCGGCCTTGAGTGAAAGGAGCGGGCTGGCCATAAAAGACCACTATGGGACATGAATGGCGAGGGCAAGAGTGGTTCAAAGGTCAACAAAATGGGTGAAGTTCCCTTGTCAAATTTGGGGAAAGTTTTCTTAAAAAGGTTCACAAATTAATACTACCATGACTAGGCATATATGTGTTGTAAACATGGAAGAGATCTGACATACAAGAAATGCAGCCATCCAACAACTGAGCTGAAAAAACAACCGAGAACCAACTACTAATCGATCAATGTAATCAAGGGTTTTAACTCCCGGCATGGTCGATTCATGCTGGGCCGGTCGATCAATCAATAATCCCAGAAGATCGCTCTGAAGTGAATGTTGGTCCCGGCGGATCTGCGGCAAGCATCTCCGTTGGAGGGACGAAATGAACAGGAAGTGTCGCGCCCACCGGAATCCCCACAACCACAGTTCAGAAGGAGAGCAGCACACAAAGAAACTACTGTAGTAAATTCCCCACTTGAGCCAAACGCCGGATGGACAAGCAGCGCTCCCGGCCTCGATCACTACTAGTAAAAATTAAGAGCACGCGCGAACCACCACAGCTCTCTACCAAGCCAGGCAAGCAACGACGACGCAGAATCGCTACACTCCGGCGAGAATTGCAGCAAAGATGAGCAGGGCGATTGCCCTGATTACCTGGCCAAATCCCGTGGGCAGCCGCCGGCGAGAATTGCAGCAAAGATGAGCAGGGCGATTTGCCAGTTTAGTTCCTTGTGGGCTTGTGGCTGTCTTCCTTCTCTATCCTCCGTCGTTTCCCGGCCCCCGCCCCTATTTCTTTTCTTCTTCGGTTTCCAGTGCGTCGATCGATTCCTCCGTCCGTCGCCGGTTAATTTGGACGGTATAGGAATAGGATGGACGGCAGAGACGCTTTTCGGTCGCCGGTGACGCAGCGCTGATACGAAATATGCATGCCGTGCGGCCGGCGTTGGCGGTGAGTGGGATTAACTTAACGTGGAACGTCGCTGTGACGTGCACGACGCAACAATGCTAAATATACAAAGAGTTACACGCAATTACACATTGACAAGGATGCTGGCTATATTGGATGCATGCATGCGCACGCTGCAATGTTTTCTCCAAATTTGTTTTATTTGTTCTTGTTCATAGTAACACTAGCACTGCCTCTGCACCAGTCACGATCCCGATAGCTGCTTATTGATTATACTTTCCGCGTGACACATCTAAAAAGATTTGGAGCGTGTTTGGTTGTCTGTATAAAGCTCAATCAGATCCGTGCGGGAAGAAAACAGGTTGTTTGGTAGATTGGTTTTATTATTGGGTCTGTATAATACGAATCTTAAAACACCTCTGGATCTGACTCATTGGAAACGCTCAGAACGACAGTTTCTCTTGAGCCAGACCAAGCCGAGCGCAAACAAGTGGGCCTTGCACGAGTAGAGACGGGAGGGATGCCAGGTGATTACCTGAGGTCTTCTTCAACCTCTACTGAGCTCCTATCTAATCTCCTCCATCTGATCTACACAACGGTGCTTCGGTTCGAGGTAAGCTCTACACGAAAAAGATACACCTCGATGCTACGGTTCCATTCAGGCGATCGGTTCGTAGTTTCATCGGCCATAAGTTCTTAATCTTGTGTTCCCGTTTGGAGCAATTCTGGATGAATTTTGTCAGATTCGTCACGCATGATCGATTATTTAAAATTTTCTTTGACCAGCAGCCTAATCTCGCAGTTCCTCACAACATTCGTGTTGTAAGTTTTTGGTCTCGATGATCGTAGCTTCGTCTCTCTTTGAACAGCAGTCTACTGCACTAACGCCGCCATGTCTAGCTCCTCTGTCCTCTGCTCAGAGCCCTCTTATTCGTTCCTCTCGACGCCGAAGTCCTTCTCCTTTCCTGCGTGCTACTACACTAGAGCCGTTTCCGGCGTCGCTCATCTCGGCCTACTCTCTGTTGTCCTCCTACTGCACTAACGCTGCAATGGCGCGCACACTGCTTTCTTGTGTCCTCTGCCTCCGTGCACACTGCAGTTTGCCGTGCCGCTGACGGGGTCGATCATCTTCGCCTCCTCTCTCTCGCCCTACTACACTGGAGTCGTTTCCGGCGTCGATCATCTCGGCCTCCTCTCTCGTCCACTGCACTGACGATATCATGGCGCGAGCACTGCATTCTCCTCCTCTGTCCATTGTCTTTGCGCGAGCACCGCAACTAGTTCACCGACGGTGTCGTTCGCCGTGCCGCCAACGGGGTCGCTCGTCCACGACTCCATACTCGTCATGTCGGACAAGGCGCCACGGCCACTATCCACCGCAGTCGCCATAATCCGGCGCACAGTGTATTTCTTCTCCCTCTTCCTCTGCTAGTTCTTAACCCTGTGTGCTAAGTGCAAGTGCTAACTCTTAATCATACCCCATGCAGGCAACCAAACAGCGTGTAGTTGCATGCGTCGAGACAATGCAGGCAACCAAATAACGTGCCAAAGTTGATCTCCTATGCAGGCAACCAAACAACTCGCAGATGTTGTATATAAGGTTGTTTTTTCAAAGCCAGACTGAGTAGAGAAGGATATGCAACGTAGGTACTGTAGCGCACGGCAACCAAACACACCCTTGATGTTTTCTCTGGATTTCACGTGTGCGATCCACACAGGCTGTGTACATGCGCGACAAGGTGTGAGGCATGCATGCATGCATGCGCGGCCTCGAGTGAGCGTCTACTCCGCGGCCTCGAGTGAAAGTGCGTTGCGTCAAGATGTACTCCCGATTCGAGGGGCGTGAAGGTGAACTGTGCTTTGTGAGAAAGTATACTTCCCTCCGCGGTGTGACAAAGTGTACTGCACGCACGGCGTCAGAAGATGTGCCATAATCCCGTTGCAAATTTAGTTAGTTTTCTTTTATCCCATAATGTAAGACTTGAAAAAAAGTCTTACATTATAGAAAGGAGGAAGTATTACTTAGCAAAACAAACGGCCGTGTGCATGTCTACATGACTTGGTCGAGCTAGCTTCTGTTGGTTGGTTAGCTAGTAATAGGCGCGGCCTTGATCCGGTCATGGGATGAGGATGTCATGGCAAAGGTGATCGCGGCACAAGCACGCACCTTGCCCACATCGAGCGTCGTGGAATGGCACGACCGTCAAGTTTGGCATAGGAAGGTTTTACTTTCTATAAGCATGGGACAAATAAATAGGGAGAAAGAAAAGGAAGCGGCAAGTTGAATGTTGCGCACGCTTGTCTTCTAGCTCAGTTCTCTTTGTAGTCATTATCTTTCTCTTTGGGTAACATCACGTGACATCAGAGACATGGCTTCCGACGGGGATAACTCTGACATGGCGGCGCACTCGCGCACTCCGTCATAGACACGCGCGGTGAGCCGTTTGCGGACCAGGACGAGCCGAGGCAGGGATATGCAGATGGTCCAGCACACGGTAAAGGAGCACATTGGCTCCACCTCTTACCTCATGCTCACACGGACCAACTACCCCGAGTGGGTGCCCCTGATGCGTGTCAAGATGCAGCCTCGAGGTATCTGGGATGTTGAGCACTGCGTCGGATCCAAGCATGCAGAGAGGAATGCACTGCCGGCGACGCGCGCGTCATCCCCACGAAGGATAAGGCCAAGGATGCCTGGAATGCCATGCGCACGATGTGCGTCGGCGTCGAGCGTGTCTGGCAGGCCAAGGCATAGAAACTGCACCGGGACTACGAGAATCTGATGTTCAAGGATGGTGAGTGTGTCGAGGATTTTGCTCTGTGGCTTTCCGGGATCGTCATTGATCTTGTTAGAATAAATCTGAGGTGTACCGTCATTCTATCAAGAACCAAGCAATCACACAAGCATGACATCAAGATTTGTTAACGAGATTCATCATTATGGCTACATCCCCGGGGCCTGACTACGGGCCCTCCTCCCTGTGACACTGTCACAATACCACACACCAGCCACCCGGGCACCGGCTCCTCCTGTGCGCCTGTACTATTATGTTGACATGATGGTGAACCTCGTTAACAAATCTTGGTATCATGCTTGTGTGATTGCTTGGTCCTCGGTAGAATGACGGTGCGCCTCAGATTTATTCTAACAGATCTGCAGGTGTTCGGATATGAGATCCATGACCAGGGCGGAGATAGCTTGATGCCAAACATATTTTGCAAATTCTTTCTAATAGCATGGAGTATAAACTCTAAATTATGAACACAAAAATATAATAATACAATATTATTGTCTCTAAAGCATACTTCCAATACGAGTTGGGCCTTAATGATGAAATTGATCGGGCCGTGCGGCAGGACCGCTCGGGATCAATCAACCTAGAGATTTTGGTCCGATTTCGCACTATGATTTATGAAATCGAAATCACTAATTGAGGAGTACTCCTTCCAAAGATCAACCTCACCCTCCCAGGTTACGACAAGTGGCTCCTGGGTATTTTTTTTTCGTCGATCTGTTTATTCAAAACGTTTTTACCTCTTAAACCGTACGTTCAAATCTTGAACCGTTTTCACCATTGGATTCCTCGCGTCGAGATCTTCAAAACTAGATCTCATGATGTTAGATTTTGACAAACTTTTTTTGCATAGAAAAAACCGGAAGGAAAAAACCAAATAGGGAGCATGTTCGTTTTCTCTTTCCGAAAGAGGCACGATCATGCCTCTCGCGAAAGCAAGACCGTGCCTCTCGCGAAAGCAAGACCGTGCCTCTCGTGGAAGGAAAAAAAAGAAAATGCATTCTTCCCGTTTCCGAGAGGCACAACGGTGCCTCATGCGGAAGCAAAACCGTGCCTCTCGTGGAAGGAAAAAAACACGTTTTTTTTTCATTTCTGAGAGACATGGCCTCTCACGAAAACAAAAACGTGCCACTCACAGAAGGAAAAAAAATGCATTTTTTCCATTTCTAAGAGGCACGGACTCTCGTGGAAGGAAAAAACACGTGTTTTTTTGTTTCCGAGAGGCATGGCCTCTCGCGAAAATAAAACCGTGCCTCTCGCGGAAGGAAAAAGATAAAATAAAATGTGGTATTTTCTTTTCCCAGAGGCACGGCCATGCTTCTCACGGAAGTGAAATTGTGTCTCTCGTAGAAGGAAAAGGAGCACATTTTTTTATTTTTTAGAGGCACTGTCACGGAAGCAAAAAAAACACATTTTTCGCGCATTTTTTTTATCCAAAAGCTAAGGAAGATCGGTGGAAAACCAGCCGAAAAAATAAGAAAAAAACCGTCTAAAAAGCCGAAAACCCATGTGAAAAAATAAAAAAATTCCAAAAGAAACACCCAAAGCGCGACACGTGGCGGCAGCGGTGACGCGCTCTCAGCCCACCCCAAGTGATTGTTGGAAGGCTCCCTAAGAAGCGGTCGTCAACTAGTTGCTCTCGCATGAATACCAATAGCCGAATTGATTTTGGTTGCTATGTAGTTCATTTGGTGGCAGAGACGCCAATCTACCAAAGGAGAGTCAATCCCGTCAGCAGAACAATCAGCCTGATCAATATATTTTGCAAATTCTTTCTGATATATATGCTCATATATCCATGTACATCAACTATGGTGGTCGTTTTACACGTACAGGGCACAAAAAATCAAACCGTGAAGCATTCCAGCGTTGGGCTTCTTCTCCTGGGCCAGTATGTTGCTCCTTCAACTGGGCCAATATGTTACTTTGGGCCTGTCATCTGCTACTGCCCTACCTTGAGATTTGCCAGTTTCTCAAAAGAAAAACTTGAGATTTGCCATGGCAGTTTTTTTTTAGGGGTGAGGCTATGGTCATGAGTGTGTGGAAGCTTGCTATTCATGTGCTAGAGCCACCGCGAAATCTTATGGGTTTCACCTCTACTCTACCCCAACTTGTTTGAAACTAAAGGCTTTGTTGTTGTTGTTGGGCTAAACTTTATATTAATCGAAAACCACAGATAGTAGGACACAATTTGGATCATCTGGTTAGCCAAACCAAACATGACGACCCAGGGCCAATGAAAAAGAAAAACTAGTTAAACTATGTGCGTCGACATTGACTGCGCGGCCTTCAAAAATAAAAGTACAAGTAAAAATAGATGTTCTAGTTTTTATCTCAGTGATGACTACTCCAATTCTTCCATGATTGCCAAGCTTTATATCTTCCATCACTTGCTTTGCATCAGATGCTATAACAATGTTATGTAGGTGAAGGTCTTGTGCTAATGATAGAGCTTCTCGACAAGCTATTACTTCCAGCGCCAAAGGGTCACAGACCCCTTCGATGACAAGAGAGGAACTGCCAATTTAATTTCTGGCGTTGTCTCTGCAAACAGCCGAGGCCGAGCTCCCCCTTCCTGGTCGTACAGCCCCATCAACATGATTTTTTGCATGTCCATGGGGGGTGCCTTGAGTCGTTGGACTCCAGAACTCGCAGGTGCAGCAACTAGCACACGCATATTTATTTATTTTCCTGCACAATCTCAAGCTCCGAAATGAACCTGCATACAAACGCATGCAATGCCGCAGGTGTTTGGAAGATCCCTTCATGTATAGCCTTCATCGAGATGACCATATGGCCCATAGAGTGACCGTCATCTTCACAAACTACTCGTGTGATAATGTCTCAATAAGAGAGAAGAGCCAAGCGAGGAATAGCTTGCTCTAGCGTCGGAGTCTACAGTGACAGGCCGGCCCATTGCGGCGAACATAAAACAAGAAAAATTACAGACTTACAATGCGCGGGCGAGGGGATTCAATCTCAGGTCTCCACTGTGCTACTATAGGTTTATTGATGAAGTATATGTACTTGGGCGAAATGGCTCGGTTTTCTCCACTGTTTTTCCCCTTTTTTAACCATTTTTCTCCATTTTCTCTCTGCTTTCAATTATAAGGTATACTGATTTTCGAAAAATGAGTTTTCTTGTGTATATTTTAACATTTTTTAAAATGATCAACATTTTTTAAATACACGATCAACATTTTTTCTGTAGACATTTAACATTTTTCAAATGCTTGATCAACTTTTTTCAAACACGTGTTCAACATTTCTTTGTAATTTTTCTTCTTTGGGTGTTCTCTTTTTTCTTCTTTTTTCATTTTTCTTTTTCTTTGCTTAATTTTATTTATTTATTCAGTTTTCATTTTTTTGCTTTTCTTTATTTCTTTTTGTTTTTCAGTCTACATTCGTATATACATGATCAACATTTTTTCAAATACTTGTTCAACATTTTTTGAATACTTGTTTAATATTTTTATATATATGTTTAATGTTTTTAAAATATTTGCTTGATGACCCACAAGTATAGGGGATCTATTATAGTACTTTCGATAAGTAAGAGTGTTGAACCCAGCGAGGAGCAGAAGGAAATGACAAGTGGTTTTCAACAAGGTATTCTCTGCAAGCACTGAAATTATCGATAATAGATAATTTTGTGATAAGATAAATCATAATGGGTAACAAGTAAATAAAGTAACTAAGGTGCAGCAAGGTGGCCCGATCCTTTTTGTAGCAAAGGACAAGACTGGACAAACTCTTATAAAAAGCAAAGCGCTCCCGAGAACACATGGGAATTGTTGTCAAGCTAGTTTTCATCATGCTCATATGATTCACGTTCGTTACTTTGATAATTTGATATGTGGGTGGACTGGTGCTTGCGTACTGCCCTTCCTTGGACAAGCCTCCCACTTATGATTAACCCCTCTCGCAAGCATCCGCAACTACGAAATAAGTATTAAGGTAACCCTAAGCATAGCAGGAAATATATGGATCCAAATCAGCCCCTTACAAAGCAACGCATAAACTAAGGTTTAACCTTCTGTCACTCTTGCAACTCATCATCTACTTATTAGTTCTCAATGCCTTCCCCTAAGCTCAAATAATGGTGAAGTGCCATGTAGTCGACGTTCACATAACACCACTAGAGAAGAGACAACATACCACTACTAAAGAAAAGCTTATAGACAGACGCTTACTAGTAGCGCGGGTTTATACCCCTCGCTACTGCTACTTACTAGTAGCGCGGATTTTTATCCCTCGCTACTGCAAAGTTGATAATAGTAGCGCGGGTTTTTACCCCTCGCTACTACTAAGCGGTCTCTACCGTGCCTCCTCGAGACATGCCATAATAATAACGAGGGGTATAAATCTACGCTACTACTAAGTGAATAGCTATAGCGAAGGTAAGATACCCACGCTACTACTGAGCGTATCCCTCTCTTGCCGCACCACTCCCACCCCGATCCTAAAGAAAAAAAATTCACTCCCACTCCCACCCCACCAAACTCTCTCTCTCTCTCCAACCTCACCCCCACCCCTCAGTTGACTCATCTCCCCCACGACCTCCTCGCCGCCGCCAGCATCCACGCCGGCCGGTTCCGGCGAGCTCAGGCCGCGCGGAATACGCCCCCAAGCACCCCAAGCTCCGCCCCTCCCTCCCCTCCTCCCAGATCCGTGCCTCAAGGCCTGCACCCTTGCCTTGAGGCGGCGAGGGGGAAGGCGGCGGCGGAGAGGCAAACGGCAAGGAGGAGCAGCATGCGACTCTTCCATCCAACGGCCGCGGAGTCGTCGGTGCGGGTCGTCAGCCTCACTGAGAAGAGGAGCAGCACGGCGGCAAGGACGACGAGGGAGAGGAGGTCATGGCTGAGGACGAGGCGCGCGTACAGGTCCCTCCCGCAGGCGCTGTTGGGGCGGAAGCAGTGGCGGTGCCAGGAACCCAATTATGTGTGGTCAACTTAATGTTGTGTAGTCAAATGTATGCATTCATAAGATTTTTTGGCATGATTTTTACTTGATATATGTTGTTTTTGCAAAAAGCTGTGTAGTCAATTGACTACCCAGCTCAAGTGTGGCTTCACCATTGGGCGGAAGGCGTTTCTGATGACGAAGAAAGCGGTGAGATTAATCCTGAGCTGCTCCCTAGTAGCGGTGAGAATCCTGAGCTGTTTAAGAACTTCAGATCTCCAATCATCTCGCTATCCCTTGGTTTAATATATTCTTTTTCAATCAAGGATGTGCAATTTTTCTTGAGTTGCTGAAGACATTGGGGTATGCCTCCGGTTAATTAGCCTGAGCATAAGGGAAAATGTTTAGCTTGCGAACTTAACATACATGCAGTATGCATGTGCCCTCCATGGCAGAAACTGCCATTTTTTGTTACACAAGCATCCATATTGGCTGAGTCGTGGATCATTTAGAACCGTCTAGTTCAGTCCCTGCCTGCTTATGAGCTTCACATGGCCTCCCATGGCAGTTTCTGAAGGCACGACAAACCATGTGAAAATGAGAACAGATGTACGGGCATGGTTCTGTACAGGTGTTAGGTAAGTGTTTTTGCTGATTGTGTGAAATTTTGCAGGTACTGGTAGCATGCTATATTAATGCTTTGGACGAAATTACATTATTCGTCACCCCTGCTCAGCTCAGAGAGGTGCCTCATCCCGCCGTCCCCTGATCTCTAAATCTCAATGCTTTGGACGAAATTACATTATGAAACTTATATGCAGTAAGGCCTAGATTGGCAGAGTAGTTTTTAAAATACCGCAGTATTCGAAAAATTCGGCATCATGCTTAACTAGTGTGGAGCATGCTACGCAGAGGCCTAGTTTGCCATGTTGATAATTGTGAGTTACAAACCAAGCTGTCAGTTTGAGAAAAAAGAGGTCTGGACCTCTTTTTCTAGAAGTTAGAAAAAATTTCTATCAGGAATACAAGTGAATATGAAACTACTGTTGTTGGTTTAGCCAAACACCTCATAGTTTTCAAAACTACAGTTTTGTAGAAACCATAGTATTCTGACTGAGCTAAGCTAGCAGTGTATCTTCACCTGTGGGAATCAAGGTGATATGCTCCTTGTCTTTTTTTCACTTTCTAGACTAGATTGAATAACAGGAATTGCCAATCAACTGTAAAAAATAAATTTAATTACCAATCTGCACGCACAAGACATATATCTTTCTCATCATTTTATACAGTAACCATTGATACTCCACGTATACATTTTCTGAGAATTACTTCATATATGTAGGCTGGCAGCGGTGTCACAAATCACCACGGAGAAAGTAAAGATCTCGAGAGGATTCCGTTTGTTTGCTCTATGTATTGTCTTTCGAAGCGCAGGAAAAACACAAAAAAATGCTAGTTCATTTTACTGCCTTTTGTAGCAAAAGAAAATGAAAAACACAAAAAATGTTTGTTTCTCTGCCTTTTGTAGTAATGGAGAATGAATGTCACAAAAAAAGTTTGTTTTCAGGGTCGAGTAGTCTGTTGGTTTGTTGTTCACTCAGAAATGTTTTTGGTTTTGGAGGGTTCGATGTGTACATTGTGCATCAGCATACACTGCTAGCTGCCCGTGGAGATCAGCACTAATGAATAAACAAATCCTGGTTCTTTCATCTAGGATGCTTATGCCATCCAGAGCAATGAGCATGGAATAGCAGCTCGAGACAGGGGCGCGTTTGATTGGGAACTTATTCCGGTGTGTGCATTATTTGAGGACCCCAAAACTCTTCTTATGTATGAAATATTGTCTCTTAGTACCAGTATGCTATCACAATCTTGACTAAAGCATTTGAATTTAAGCTAGTAGATATTGATCTTTGTGATCGAAGTGTGTCTGTTTAATACCTCTAAACTAGCAATTTCATTCAGAATTATGATACTTCTTACTGTAGCATTGTAGCTTTATTTTTAAACAATCAGATTACCTTTGGTATGCAACATCAGCCAAACTATGCTGTATATCTTTAGTAGTAAATGTATCATCTTAAGAGTGTACTGAGGCTATATTAATTCATAGCTCGAATTTTAGGTTTTCTCCATGGCTAATATAAGTTATGTAAAGCAATGTTTACTTGGAAGTGTAACTGTAGTGCCATTCTCATCTTTTAATGTACAACGACGGTGCTGCTGCACTTGTACTAGTCAGTAGGGAGAAAGCTAAGAACCTTGGCCTTCAAGTTCTTGCAAGGACAAGAGGGTATGCTGATGTTGCTCAGGTAAATCTTACATGCCTCGTCATTAATCATTGTTGGTGAAACAAATGCCATTTGAGAAATCTCAGCCTATTCTTCTTGTTAATGAATACGGTTACCAACATTATCCTTTCCCGTGTCTCAAAACTGTCAACCTGACTCATAGAATGATCTTTTTCTTTAGGATTCATGGTTATTTTTTTCTTGTTATTATGCATTACTATGAGTTCATTGTATTAAGATTCCTTACAACTTCAGGCACCTGAGCTATTTACAGAAGGAGGGGACCCGGCGTTCTTCACGGCTCGCGGCAGTGTCTTCCTTTGATTCGTTCGTGCAACAAGGAGGGGACCCGCCCTTCTTCACGTCCCGTGCAACAAGTAAGGACCAGCCTCTGGCTGTTACTATTGATTCGTGTGCATCTTCTAAAAAGTAAGAAAATACCCTACTGGATTTGGACGCTGACGAGCACTAACAATTTTTTACTTTCCCGACGTGGCCGTAGGGGTGATCGACGTGGAGTACCGCTGCCCGGTGGGCGTCGTGTTCTTCAACCACTTGGAGGTGGACTTCGCCATGAAGCCCGGCAACTGCGTTGCACAGATGATCATCCAGGTGATCGCGACGCCGGAGGTCACCGAGGTGGAGGAGCAGTGGTATGTTTAGGCTGCTGGTGGAACACTAGGAAAGGTACCCACCTTTGGTTGTGTGCATTTACTGTTAAATGAAATCTCGTAATCTCTTCCAGTTGAGACGTTCAATGTTGCATCCATGAACGTGCAAGTGTTAAAATGGTCCTGTGACCTTAATTTATTTTGCACTGGACGTGTCTCTGATCTTCATCCATGAATATTGCATCTAATTTTTATTTTTTTAATTCCTAATTTTTAGTAGTAGTGTGGGGGGGTGCGCTACTAGTATTTATGATACTAGTAGCGTGTGGTATAATAGATGCGCTACTACTACTTTGTTATTAGTAGCGTGAGTTCCAAATAGTAGTAGCGTGGGCGGCACCCGCGCTACTACTAACTTTTAGCTGTAGCGCGATACTAGTAGCACGGGTACCCGCACTACTAGTGGCCAACTAGTAGCCTTTTTCCTAGTAGTGTACATCTCATCAAAATATCGAACGAATATCAAATTCACATGATTACTTATAACAAGACTTCTCTCATGTCCTCAGGAACAAACGTAACTACTCATAAAGCATATTCATAATCATAATCAGAGGAGTATTAATTATCATTAAGGATCTGAAAATATAATCTTCCACCAGATAAACCAACTAGCATCAACTATAAGGAGTAATCAACACTACTAGAAACCCACAGATACCAATCTGAGGTTTTGGGACCAAGATCGAGTGCAAGAGATGAATTAGGGTTTGAGAGAAAATGGTGCTGGTGAAGATGTTGATGGAGATTGACCCCCTCTCGATGAGAGGATCGCTGGTGATGACAATGGCGACGATTTCCCCCTCTCGGAGGGATGTTTCCCTGGCAGAACAGCTTCGCCGGAGCCCTAGATTAGTTCTACCCAGGTTTCACCTCGAGACGGCGGCGCTTTGTCCCGAAAGCTCCTTCTTGATTGTTTTTTCCATGTCAAAACACACCATATAGCCAAAGATGGGCACCGGAGGCCAGCCAGGGGCCCAGAAGGTCGAGGGCGCGCCCTCCACCTTGTGGCTGGCTGGTGGCCCCCCTCTGGTCCTTTCTTCGCCCAATATTTTTTATACATTCCAAAAATAAGCTCCGTAAAGTTTCAAGACTTTTGGAGTTGTGCAGAATAGGTCTCTAATATTTGCTCCTTTTCTAGTCCAGAATTCCAGCTGTCGGCATTCTCCCTCTTCATGTAAACCTTATAAAATAAGAGAGAATAGGCATAAGTATTGTGATATAATGTGTAATAACAGCCATAATGTAATAAATATCAATATAAAAGCATGATGCAAAATGGACGTATCAACTCGCCCAAGCTTAGACCTCGCTTGTCCTCAAGTGAAAGCCGAAATCGATGAATATGTCCACATGTTTAGAGATATAGGTGTCGATAAAAATAAAATATGGACATGAGGGCATCATGATCATCTTTAGAACAGCAACATATATTGTCATATAATTTCTTATGCCAAAGTAACATTTCATTCACAAGATAGAGTATGAATCAGAAACTTCATTGAAAACTAACAAACTATGATCTTGGTCATTAAAGCAATTGCAATTTATCATAACATCATAAAGAGTCAATTAAAGAGCTTTTCGGCAAGTCCACGTACTCAACTATGATATAATCTTTCACAATTGCTAACACTCACGCGATACTTATGGGTACAAAGTTTCAGTCGGACACAGGGAAAGATAGGGGCTTATAGTTTCGCCTCCCAACCTTTTACCTCAAGGGTAATGTTAACAATAATACTTTATGAAAACCTATATCTGAGTGGATATATATATATATATATATCCGGATCTCTCCAACCATAGAGCTTGCCAAAGGAAAAAGTATAAAAAGGGAAAGGTGATGATCACCATGACTCTCGTGTAAGGGTAGGAGATAAAGGTAAAAGATAGGCCCTTCGCAGAGGGAAGCAGAGGTTGTCATGCGCTTTTATGGTTAGATGCACAAAATCTTAGTGCAATAGAACGTCACTTTATATTGCCACTTATGATAAGGACATTTATTATGTAGTCTGTCGCTTTTATTTCTTCCATATCACAAGTTTGTATAAAGCTTATTTTCTTCACACTAATAGATCATACATATTTAGAAAGCAATTTGTATTGCTTGCACCGATGGCAAGTTACTTGGGGGATCTTACTCAATCCATAGGTAAGTATGGTGGACTCTCATGGCAAAACTGCGTTTAGGTATGTTTGAAAGCACAAGTAGTATCTCTACTTTGTGCAACGAATTTGGCTAGCATGAGAGGGAAAGGCAAGCTCAACATGTTGGATAATCCAAAACAATATAACTTCTATTCGGATATAAGCAAACATAACCCATTATGTTGTCTTCCTTGTCCAACATCAACTTATTAGCATGTCATATTTTAATGAGTGCTCATAATTATAAAAGATGTCCAAGATAGTATATTTATATGTGAAACCTCTCTTTCTTTATTACTTCCTATTAATTACAACTATGACCAAAACTATGCTTGTCAACTCTCAACAACTTTTATTCAACATACTCTTTATATGTGAAGTCATTACTCTCCATAAGATCGATATATGATCTTTTTATTTCTTTTTGTTCTTTCTTTTATTTAACTCCCTCAAGATAATAGCAAGAAAGCAAAGCCCTTAACTCAAAACTACTCTTTATTATATATCTCAAGGACTCGATTACATAGATGGAACATAAAGCAAAACTCAAGGCTAAATCAAACTAAAATTTTATTCTACTAGATCAATATGTAACCAAAAGGATTGAACTAGGAAAAACAATAAAGATAAAGATGTGATGGTGATACGATACCGGGGCACTCCCCCAAGCTTGGCAGTTGCCAAAAGGAGTGCCCATACCTGTGTATTTAGAACTCTTTCTTCGGGGGCGGTGATGTGATATTCTCTTCCTCAAGCTTATTAATTTGCTACTTAAGATCCATTACTTCCTTGCGAAGTTTACCCGTGACGGCTAAAGCTCCATCCACCCATGGATGTTTCCTTGTTGCGGGAGAAAAAGCAACACTCTTTTTCATATTTTCATAAGAGAGAAATCTAGCATTGGGAGGAATAACCGAATTTGGTATTGCTGAGCTCTGAAGTTCTTCCAGCATGAATCTGGTTTGAAGGCGAGAGGTGACTTATTGATCCTCCTCCATGTCATCCACTCTTTCAAGTCAGCCTCCATCTCTTCCTCTGTTGCTGCCCCAAAGTGGTTAGCATCATTGTATGCTCTTGGGCCTGGTGCCGGGTGAGATACCCAACTCTCCCCGACCGACTCTTGCGAAGACATCTTACTCCAAATCTGCTGTAGAAACAACTCAAAACGAAAACAGGGGATTTTGCCATGGAACGGTGGTCAAAACCTTCGGGAGATTATATAATGAATTTTTACCTACCAAAAGAAGTATCGTGCAAGAAAACGGAGTCCAGAGGGCACACAAGGTGGCCACAAGGACGGGGGGGGGGGCGCCCTCCACCCTTGTGGTGGCCTCGTGTCTGTTTCGGACTACTTCTAATTTTCCAAAAAAAATTAATATTCCAAAACGGAGAAAATTTATCATTGGAAACGTTTTCGAGTCGGTTTACTTATCGTACCACATACCTATTCCTTTTCGGAGTCTAAAACATTCTGGAAAGTATCCCTTATGTGATCCTCCAGTGTTCCGGTATCAATTATATTCGTCTCAACATTTATGGGAGTACTTGAGATATAATGCTTGAGTCTTTGACCGTTTACCACCTTTGGATTTTTGCCTTCGACATTGTTGGTTGATGTCTACTACACAACCTTATTCTTGTAGACGTTGTTGGGCCTCCAAGTGCAGAGGTTTGTAGGACAGTAACAACTTTCCCTCAAGTGGATGACCTAAGGTTTATCAATCCGTAGGAGGCGTAGGATGAAGATGGTCTCTCTCAAGCAACCCTGCAACCAAATAACAAAGAGTCTCTTGTGTCCCCAACACACCCAATACAATGGTAAATTGTATAGGTGCACTAGTTCGGTGAAGAGATGGTGATACAAGTGCAATATGGATAGTAGATAAAGGTATTTGTAATCTGAAATTAAAAAACAGCAAGGTAACTAATGATAAAAGTGAGCGTAAACGGTATTGCAATGATAGGAAATAAGGCCTAGGGTTCATACTTTCACTAGTGTAAGTTCCCTCAACAATGATAACATAATTGGATCACATAACCATCCCTCAACATGCAACAAAGAGTCACTCCAAAGTCACTAATAGCGGAGAACGAACGAAGAGATTATGGTAGGGTACGAAACCACCTCAAAGTTATTCTTTCCAATCAATCTGTTGGGCTATTCCTATAAGTGTCACAAACAGCCCTAGAATTCGTACTAGAATAACACCTTAAGACACAAATCAACCAAAACCCTAATGTCACCTAGATACTCCAATGTCACCTCAAGTATCCGTGGGTATGATTATACGATATGCATCACACAATCTCAGATTCATCTATTCAACCAACACAAAGAACCTCAAAGAGTGCCCCAAAGTTCCTACCGGAGAATCACGACAAAAACGTGTGCCAACCCCTATGCATAGGTTCATGGGCGGAACCCGCAAGTTGATCACCAAAACATACATCAAGTGAATCACGTGGTATCCCATTGTCACCACAGATACGCACGGCAAGACATACATCAAGTGTTCTCAAATCTTTAAAGACTCAATCCGATAAGATAACTTCGAAGGGGAAAACTCAATCCATTACAAGAGAGTAGAGGGGGAGAAGAAACATAAGATCCAACTATAATAGCAAAGCTCGCGATACATCAAGATCGTGCCAAATCAAGAACACGAGAGAGAGAGAGATCAAACACATAGCTACTGGTACATACCCTCAGCCCCGAGGGAGAACTACTCCCTCCTCGTCATGGAGAGCACCGGGATGATGAAGATGGCCACCGGAGAAGGATTGCCCCCTCCGGCAGGGTGCCGGAACGGGTCTAGATTGGTTTTCGGTGGCTACGGAGGCTTCTGGCGGCGGAACTCCCGATCTATTGTGCGTTCTGGAAGATTTAGGGTACGACGATATATATGGGTGCAGGAAGTACGTCGGAGGAGCCACGGGGGCCCCACGAGGCAGGGGGCGCGCCCCCCACCCTCGTGGGCAGCCCGTGTCTCCCCTGACGTGCACTCCAAGTTCCCTGGGTTGCTTTCCTTCCAAAAATAACTTCTCTAGTTGATTTCGTTCTGTTTCGACTTCGTTTGATATTCCTTTTCTTCGAAACACTGAAATAGGCATAAAACAACAAATCTGGGCTAGGCCTCCGGTTAATAGGTTAGTCCCAAAAATAATATAAAAGTGGAAAATAAAGCCCAATATTGCCCAAAACAGTAGATAATATAGCATGGAGCAATCAAAAATTATAGATACGGTGGAGACGTATCAAGCATCCCCAAGCTTAATTCCTGCTCGTCCTCGAGTAGGTAAATGATAAAAAGATAATTTTTGATGTGGAATGCTAGTTAGCATAATTTCAATGTAATTCTTCTTACTTGTGATATGAATATTCAAATCCATAAGATTCAAGACAAAAGTTCATATTGACATAGAAATAATAATACTTCAAGCATACTAACTAAGCAATCATGTCTTCTCAAAATAACATGGCCAAAGAAAGTTATCCCTACAAAATCATATAGTCTGGCTATGCTCTATCTTCACCACACAAAATATTTAAATCATGCACAACCCCGATGACAAGCCAAGCAATTGTTTCATACTTTTGATGTTCTCAAACTTTTTCAATCTTCACGCAATACATGAGCGTATACCATGGACATAGCACTATAGGTGGAATAGAATGTTGGTTGTGGAGAGGACAAAAAGGGAGAAGATAGTCTCACATCGACTAGGCGTATCAACGGGCTATGGAGATGTCCATCAATAGATATCAATGTGAGTGAGTAGGGATTGCCATGCAACGGATGCACTAGAGCTATAAGTGTATGAAAGCTTAAAAAGAAACTAAGTGGGTGTGCATCCAACTTGCTTGCTGATGAAGACCTAGGGCATTTTGAGGAAGCCCATTATTGGAATATACAAGCCAAGTTCTATAATGAAAGATTCCCACTAGTATATGAAAGTGACAACATAGGAGACTCTCTATCATGAAGATCATGGTGCTAATTTGAAGCACAAGTGTGGTAAAAGGATAGTAGCATTATCCCCCTTTTTTGGCCTTTATTTTTTTATTTGGCCTTTTTATGGCCTTCCTCTTTTTTTGGGGGGGGGACAACAATGCTCTATTTAATGATGATCATCACACTTCTATTTATTTACAACTCAATGATACAACTCGATACTAGAACAAAGTATGACTCTATATGAATGCCTCCGGCGGTGTACCGGGATATGCAATGAATCAAGAGTGACAAGTATGAAAGACTCATGAACAGTGGCTTTGCCACAAATACTATGTCAACTACATGATCATGCTAAGCAATATGACAATGATGAATGTGTCATGATGAACGGAATGGTGGAAAGTTGCATGGCAATATATCTCGGAATGGCTATGGAAATTCCATAATAGGTAGGTATGGTGGATGTTTTGAGGAAGGTATATGGTGGGTGTATGGTACCGGCGAAAGTTGCGCGGTACTAGAGAGGCTAGCAATGGTGGAAGGGCGAGAGTGCGTATAATCCATGGACTCAACATTAGTCATAAAGAACTCACATACTTATTGCAAAAATCTATTAGTTATCGAAACAAAGTACTACGCGCATGCTCCTAGGGGGATAGATTGGTAGGAAAAGACCATCGCTCGTCCCCGACCGCCACTCATAAGGAAGACAATCAATAAATAAATCATGCTCCGACTTCATCACATAACGGTTCACCATACGTGCATGCTACGGGAATCACAAACTTCAACACAAGTATTTCTCAAATTCATAACCACTCAACTAGCATGACTCTAATATCACCATCCTCATATCTCAAAACAATTATCAAGCATCAAACTTCTCATAGTATTCAACACACTCATAGGAAAGTTTTATTATTCTTGAATACCTAGCATATTAGGATTTTAAGCAAATCACCATGCTATTTAAGACTCTCAGAATGATATAAGTGAAGCATGAGAGTTCATCTATTTCTTCAAAATAAAACTACCACCGTGCTCTTAAGATATAAGTGAAGCACTAGAGCAAACGACAAACTACTCCGAAAGATATAAGTGAAGATCAATGAGTAGTTAAATAATTATTTAGCTATGTGAAGACTCTCTAACATTTAATAATTTCAGATCTTGGTATTTTATTCAAACAGCAAGCAAAACAAAATAAAATGACATCTAAGAATAGCAAACATCATGTGAAGAAGCAAAAACTTAGGATCAACCGAAACTAACCGATAGTTGTTGAAGAAGAAAGGTGGGATGCCAACCGGGGCATCCCCAAGCTTAGATGCTTGAGACTTCTTGAAATATTATCTTGGGATGCCTTGGGCATCCCCAAGCTTGAGCTTTTGTGTCTCCTTAATTCCTCTCATATCACGGTCTCCCTAAATCTCAAAAGCTTCATCCACACAAAACTCAACAAGGACTCATGAGATAAGTTAGTATAAACCATTGCAAAAACCTTATCATACTCTACTGTAGAAAATCACTAAAATTATTATTCAACATTGCATACTAAATGCCTCTGCATATTTAATAGTCCTATCCTCAAATAGAATCATTAAAGAAGCAACCATATGCAAACAATGCAAACATAACAGCAATCTGCCTAAACAGGATAGTCTGTAAAGAATGCTGCAACATCCATACTTCCCTAGCTTCAGAAATTATGAAATAAAATTCCCACTGTAGTAAATTTATCAGAGCTTAATATGCAAAAGGTTTCAACATTTTATCACATTCTGAATTTTCTAGGGAATTATTGCAACAGCGGTAAACTTTCTGTTTTCAAACAGCAACATGTGGACTTCTAAAATATGCATAGTAAAGGCTATCAATGCCACTTTTATTGAAATAAAAGATGCAAAACATTGTTCTAAATAAAAGCAAGAAAATTCTAACAAAATAAATTGACACTCCAAGAAAAACACATATCATGTGGCGAATAAAAATATAGCTCCAAGTAAAGTTACCGATGAATGAAGACGAAAGAGGGGATGCCTTCCGGGGCATCCCCAAGCTTAGGCTCTTGGTTGTCCTTGAATATTACCTTGGGGTGCCTTGGGCATCCCCAAGCTTAGGCTCTTGCCACTCCTTATTCCATAGTCCATCGAATCTTTACCCAAAACTTGAAAATTTCACAACACAAAACTTAAAGTAGAAAAACTCGTAAGCTCCGTTAGTGTAAGAAAATAAATCACCACTTAGTTACTGTTGTGAACTCATTCTAAATTCATATTGGTATAATATCTACTGTACTCCAACTTATCTATGGTTCATACCCTCCGATACTACTCATAGATTCATCAAAATAAGCAAACAACACATACAAAACAGAATCTGGAAAAAACAGAACAGTCTGTAGTAATCTGGATCAAACGTATACTTCTGGAACTCATAAAATTCTCAAATAAATTGCTGGACCTGAGTAATTTATCTATTAATCATATGCAAAAATAATTAACTAAATAGCACTCTCCAAATAAAAATGGCAGCAATTCTCGTGAGCGCTAAAGTTTCTGTTTTTTACAGCATGATCAACAAGACTTCTCCCAAGTCTTCCCAAAGGTTCTACTTGGCACAAACACTAATTAAAAGCATAAAACCACATCTAAACAAAGGCTAGATGAATTATTTATTACTAAACAGGAACAAAAAGCAAGGAACAAAAATAAAATTGGGTTGCCTCCCAACAAGCGCTATCGTTTAATGCCCCTAGCTAGGCATGATGATTTCAATGATGCTCACATAAAGGATAATAATTGTAACATAAAGAGAGCATCATGAAGAATATGACTAGCACATTTAAGTCTAACCCACTTCCTATGCATAGGGATTTTGTGAGCAAACAACTTATGGAAACAAGAATCAACTTGCATAGGAAGGTAAAACAAGCATAACTTCAAAACTTTACGCACATAGAGAGGAAACTTGATATTATTGCAATTCATACAAGCATATGTTCCTCCCTCATAATAATTTTCAGTAGCATCATGAATGAATTCAACAATATAACCAGCACCTAAATTATTCTTTTCATGATCTACAAGCATAGAATTTTACTACTCTCCACATAAGCAAATTTCTTCTCAGTCGGAATAGTGGGAGTATCATAAGAGACTTGAATACTATAAATTGTTTCCACATTAAAAGAGTAATGTTCAGAGAAAGGGTACTCATAATCATGACAAGTTTTATAAATATAATCATAACTACTCTTTATAGCACAAGTTTCATCACAATAATCATCATAAGTAGCAACTTTGTTCTTATCATAACAACTTTGCATATCAAAACTTGGAAGACTAAAAATATCATCATTAATAAACATAGCATCCCCAAGCTTGGGACAAACATTAATTGCAGCAAATATATTCTCAAAAACATCATCTTCATCAAACATAGCATCCCCAAGCTTGGGCCTTTTCATATCATAAGCATAATCACTCTCATCATTAATTGTATGAATAGCACCAATAGTATAGCAATTATCATATTCTTCCAAGCAAGTGCCAAAAAGATTTTCAAGATCATAAGAAGTATCATTATCTTCCACAATTATATTTTCATGAGGCACAATAGTAATAGGAGCAGCATTATTTGGAAGAGATATCTTTTTACCTCTCTTCCTTTTTCTTTTCTTTTTCTTCACCACATCATGTGTGGGTTCAATCCCCTTTTTGGAGCTCCTTATTAATGAGATTGGTTGAATAGGAGGCTCTTCCTCGTTACCTGATTCATTATAAGAAATAATAGGAGGGTATTGGGAAGTCTCTTCCCTTTCATTAGTATTCTCTTCATCTTCTATTTGTTTTCTTTTCTTTATGTTTGACAATATAAGGATTTTCAATACAATTCACCGCACAATACATATAAATTTCCTCTAGATCAAAATGAAGAACTCTATCAAGATTAAATTTTGGAATACCCCCAGTTATACGTTTCATTTCTTCATAACCCAAAAGAAGGCTAAGCTCTTTATGATGCTCAAGGGTAATCAAGTTATCACAATGTTTGGACACGACTTGATCATGAAACAAATAGCATTGGAGCTTTAAATGACCATGTTCATTGCAAAGTTCACAAGGGGCGCGAAAAATATTGATTTTTTCAGCACAATCATCAAGACTTTCTTGCAACAATTTAGTTTATAAGTAATTATGCCTCTTGCAATATCTATCTTCCCTATTTGGTGTGTACTTACAAACCCAATGCACTCCACAGAAATTGACATGTTTATAGGAGACATTTTCATCATAACTAGTGCAATCATCATTAGTGTCATGGATATTCAAAGAATTCGTACTAACAACATTGCAATCATGCTCATCATTCAAATATTTAGTGCCAAACATTTTATAGATTTCTTCTTCTAGCACTTGAGCACAATTATCCTTTCCATCATACTCACGAAAGATATTAAAAAGATGAAGCGTATGAGACAAAATGTTCGTAATTTTAAAAGCCTTTCATAATTTCGTATATTCAAAATGTTTGTGATTTTAAAAAATGTTCGTATATTCAAAAAATGTTCATGATTTCGAAAAAAAATATGTATTCAAAAAATGTTCATAATTTTAATAAAAATCACGAATAAAATTAGTTTTCACGATTTTTTCAGAACATGTTCAGAAAACCAAGGAATGGTCACGAAGTTCAAAATTTGTTCCCAATTTTCAAAAAAAACACTTCATGGGTTCAAAAAATGTTCGCTGATTCAAAAAAAATCAATAATTCAAATATGTTCATGCATTTGAAAAAATGTTGACCAAACAAATAAATGTTCGAGATTTTCAAAACAAATGTTCACAAATTTTCAAAAAAATGTTGGCCGATTCAAGAAATGTTGACGAGTTTAAAACAATGTTCACAAATTAAAAAGAATCTTCGTGAATTTTTTTTGAAGTTCATGAATTAGAATTAATGTTCACGAATTTAAAAAATGTTCATGAATTTGTAAAAAATCTTCATGATTTCAAAAAAATATTTGCAAATTTGAAAATAAAATGTTCACAAGGTGCGAGCACATTTGACACGGAATCTCCAGCGATGAAACTAATCGACTCAAAGAAGATGATCGCCCCTGGGATCATCTCGGTGTCGGAAGTCGATGAAGAAGGAAAGGCCATCTGCGCCATTGATCGATAGATGCGCAACTTCATAGTTGGTGCCAACTGTTGTGTTGCTAAATCTCACAGTAAGTGGGGAGGTATGAATGGAGCTTGATCTACCGAGATGCCAATGGGTGACACAAGATCATATACAGGTTCAGGTCCCTCATTGGTGGAGATAAAGGCCCTAGTCATATCTCTCTAGGAGTTGTTCTTGCATATGAGTTTGATATTTCAGATGTTCCGAACACTCAGCTTCCCTAACAAGCTTATATAGAGTCCACCATGCAGCAGGGTCCATTGGCTGGTCATAAGTGCTACTAAATGACACATTAAAAAGTTTCATGTCCATTATGATTGAAACACACGCCTTAAAAAGTTTGAAGGAAGCGGCTAGTAATGCTTGGCATTTATTGTATAGTGAAGCTCCGTGCGTAACTCTTCTTTGAATGCTCCTGAGCGTTGGACTACTATGAAATCCGACTGGTTACATCCTGAATGATAAAGCTATCGACTGATGGGCAAACCGACTGACGGGCAAACCGAGTGATGAAGATCCCCCGACTGGTGTCCACTCTGACTGGGCCGCCCACCTTCTGCTGGTGTTTATCTGGTGCTTTCCATTCATGGGCTTGGCCCTGCATGGACCTCTTAGTTGGGACCTGATGTCTTCGTGGTTCTACCCGGTGGGGAATTCCCTCGACAGTGATCATGAGGACTAGATGGCAAGGATAACCCTCAGTCAATTATTCTAAACGGTTTGTATGTGTGGGATAAGATCTACGATGCTGGACCTTTATCGCCATGAGTCGGGGTTGACCAACTAACACGCATGATTGAGAAGGTGTACGAGGTGTAGCTCTGGCCGAATCTCTATAATGAGGGAGACAATGTGAGGGCGTGTGCTCATGTTCTTACGACAAACCCCTTGACACGATCAGCGCCTCTGATAATTGAAGGAGAAGGAAAACAAATGCTAATTGTGAAATATGAGAATATTCCTCTTTTATTGTCAAGCTTGTGCACTAATGGGGCATGGCCACAAGGAGTGCGATGATGGGGTGTCAAAGATGAAAGATAAGAAGTGGGGAAGGTGGAGGGTGTTGCAGCGAAGAAATGTGGCTTATGTAGCCCCTATAGGTGGCGTGATTGCTTCTCGGGGAGACCGGGACGTGGATATAACGACACTATTAGAGGAGGACATGCACCACAAAAGAGATCCTCGAAGGACGCATTTTTCTAAGAGCGAGGACACTGCCAACACTGCATCCAACCCCCTTAAACCAGACGGAGAGGAACAATTGGGCATGGAAAGGGAGTGCAACATGCAAGAACCTTGATTTGACCCTAGTTGCAGTAGTTGGAAATGATGGAGAAAGGGTGGATCCTAGTAATATTCCGCTACCACCAACAGAGTGCATATCATCGAGGGATTTGAAGAGATTGAAGAAGAAACAGTCATCGAACAAGAATGATCATCTGGATTTATCGGGGGCCTCCCTTGCGGATCACTGCCGAAACTCATAAGTCCTCTAGCATGGAATTGTCATAGTGCGGGCAACATCACTATAGCCCGAGTGTTTCGTGAATCACGAGGGAATTTGTCCTGGAGGTGTTAGGAATTGTTAAGACTCAAATAAGTAAGGATAAAGTAGAAGCTTTCCTTATGTTATGATTATAGTCTTGTCGTTGGCAGCTCCGGTAGGAGGGGAGGCCTTGGTTTGTTAAGGAACAAGGAAATGAAACTAGAGGTTTCAAATTATTCACAATACCATATTGAGGCTAAGATGGAGGGGTTAGGCCCTAATGTGTGGCGTGTGACTTTGATTTACGGTGAAGCTCAAGCTATAGAACGACACAAAAGATGATACTAATTATTACATATAAAATGCACAATAAATTTTAGAATCAGATAGAGAGAGAAGGAATCTCTTCCATTAAATGTGCAAAATATATATCACACAAATACCAATAAAGATTAATAGGAGTGCAAAATTGGGACGAGATGGGTGTGTTATATAACGGGCGAGAGGTAAAGGTAAACATATCCACAAAACCGTTAGGATGATTACAACTTCTGCATGGAACATCACATATAGGTGCATCAACATCCAATCTATTTTTTTAGAATGACCCTCAAGGCATATTATTCATTCAGGTGGATCATGTCTGATTGCAAAATGTCAACCATATAACCAGGTATTACGCTAAACATGCTAGCATCAGTCTATATAGATAAAGCTTCCTTGGCACATCTATGGGCTGCTCCATTAGATTCCTGACGAGTACATTGCAAGTCAAATCCCTAGAAATTCATGAGATATGTGTGCATCTACCCAATGATTTGTCCTTCGAATAAACGATCATCCTTGATGCCACGCTTATGAGACCATCTAACAATCCGTATCAATCACAATCTGGTGTCGGTCATTCACCACTGTCAACATCATAGCACCTCGACATTTCAGTGGTCAAGGGATCATACATAGCCGGATATTCGCTGAACTGCCCCATCTGAAACTGCCCAAATATAATCCCACACCATGACACACACTCCTTCACCGTGTCCGTATCTCCATCCGTATTCATCTTTAGCCATCCTTAATTAGATACCTTTCAACCATGTCGATGTACCTAATCCGGACCCCTAGGCACTAATGCACAAGAATGTCCAGACTCTTATTGAGCTCCATAGACCGTTGTAGCGACTTCCTTGGAAGTGTATTTATCACGGTTCGTCTCACATCATGAAGATAATGATAGCAACTTGCTCTTCTTCATGAAATGATTATCCAAAATGTCCCCCGACCACGTCACATGGTATAAACAAGGCAACTTTTCATCGGGGAAAACTTACGCCGCCTGCTAAAATAATAATGCATGCTCGCATTTGATCGGAGCATGGTATATCGACTCCTCGTCACACGGGACACACCACACCATCTTTAATGTGTCTTCGCCGCATCTCCCCGCCGGCACAAAGTTCATAAAGAACCCGCCACCAAAACCCGGAACTTCAGCTGCACACGCAGCCTCCACATCGTCTTGCAAAATCCCTCCCCGTGTGTAGAGCTGCTCGGCATCTTACATCTCTTTTCGTTTGATGTCTCCGTCTAATAAACAATTTTATGAGCATACGCGCATAATTCATGGTGACAATTTTGACACATCAAACATTCCAAATCCGATTGTATTTTTGGTTGGGCAAGGTAAGAGAAGGTTTTTCTACGTGGCCGGAGCAATCCGGACCGTCGCCGTTCAGGACGGACGGCCGGATCCGGTATCCGAGTCGTCATCGTCCCCAACCGGGGATACTATTGCAGTACAAGTACTACTCCCCTCCTCCCTTCCACCCAAAATCCTCCTCGCGTCACGCGTGAACCCAGCCGGATCCCCAAACCTCCTTCCGGTCCGACGCCTCGTGCCGCCGGCGCCGACGGGGGACCCCTCCGCCTCTCACGCGTGCCGCCGCCCCCGCCGTCGCCGTCCCGTCTCCCTCGCCGGGGCATCGCGTTCCACCCCGCCGGCGACTAGGTATGAATCCGTCGATTCCGTTTGCTGTATCCCGCTAGGGGACCTGCACGACCTGCGGGCGTGCCGCCGCGCGCCTGGTGCACCGCCTAGATCGGGGGCACGCGCGTGCTGCGGGTTCTCCTCTCCTCTGCCGCCGGTCGAGGAATTCGTCGAGTTCCAAGCTTTAATCTTTCCGGATCCGGCGAGCAGTTCGTCCCCCAAGATTTAGCAGATCTGGGTGGTACCGAGGGAGTTAGGGAGAGGTGGCGCGGCAGTGCAGGAAACTGCAAATTGCTCTTGTTTCTAGACATCGATTCTCTTAGTTAAATCCCACTAGGGGACCTTCACAGCTTGTGTGGCACACCATCTAGATCCGTCCCTGGACTCGTCGGCGTTGGCTTACATTTTTGCTCCAGCAGGAACACGGCACCCTGAAGCTCCTGAGCTAGAGTAGGAGGGGCAAAACCATCCAGCTGAAGAATGAAAACACATGAGCGTGCTGCCAACTTGGCTCTTGCTGGTATGCTTCTTAAAAATTTACGCTTTGGCGGTGGCCGTTACCTATCGTTTGTCCGACCTGATAGGATGTTTCACGACTCGTGGTCCTAATGCGTGTTTCGGCATGTGCAGGTTTGAGCTTGGCACCGCTCGTGATCAATGTGAACCCAAATTTGAATGTGATACTGACAGCATGTCTTACTGTCTATGTGGGCTGTTACCGTTCTGTCAAGTCAACTCCACCCGCTGTGAGTGCAGCATTTTCCTCTCTCTAATCTTTTCGTGTTAGCGTATCTCCTGGTTGGTAACTACGGTGATGGGTTAACATGAAATTATTGTGTATCGCTCTGTCCAACTCAACCTTTTCATTTCTTCTTATGCAGGAGACAATGTCCAAAGAGCATGCTATGCGGTTCCCTTTGGTGGGGAGTGCTATGCTTCTGTCGCTATTCCTTCTATTCAAGTTTCTCTCCAAGGACCTGGTCAATACTGTTCTCACTGCCTACTTTTTCATTCTTGGCATTGCTGCGCTCTGGTAATTCCAACTGTTCTTTGAAGAGTTTTTCCACGGATGTAAATACTTAAAAGTGTGAATGCAAACCTGAGATTATGTGTGATCCCTATTTTCTGATGCAGTGCAACGTTGCTCCCTACCGTCAAACGTTTTCTTCCAGAAGGATGGAATGATAATGCCATCGTCTGGCGTGCTCCATATTTCCACTGTATGATTCCCACCTTCATTTTGATACTTCCCACTTTGCTCTACATCTTGTAGCTCATGTCAAATTAACACATCATAATTTCTATTACTAGCCTGCTGTCTTGAGCCACTGTTTTGTTGTATCTCTAGTAACTCCAACTTGCCATGTACTTTATAATAGTATAAATGTGCTACCAAGAGTCCATATATTACTTATGGAGTATCCTAACTAAATAAGACTTGAAGAAAATTCAGCACTCATTTTCTGGCAACATGATAGTTTTCATTTGCTCCATGGGACCATGTGTTGAATTTTGCACAAAGAATAAAGATAAATCGAAGAGTGAAATTATAGAAGATCCTGTCTTCTGTAAACAATTAAATGGCATGTACACACATTTTTGTGACAATGTTTTGTTTGATATGGGTCTCATTGTTTTCTAGATTTGCAATGCTTTTGCTGCGGCTGATCACTCTTCTTGAGTTTTGCAAAACGATTGTGACTTCTTGATCATTTTAGAATTTTTCATGCTATCCCCCTTTACAAGGTTGAGTCTTGATGGTGATGTAAGCTCATTAACTTCATATTTCAGCACTGTCGGTGGAGTTTACCAAGTCTCAAGTTGTCGCTTCAGTCCCTGGTTTTTTCTTTTGCGTATGGTATGCCATGAAGAAGCATTGGCTAGCAAACAATGTTTTGGGACTTGCTTTCTGCATTCAGGTTTGCCCTTACTGCTACTTCTGAGTTTTCCTCCCTGCTTATTACTTGCTCAAAACTTTAATACGCCAGTTTTAATCTTGCAGGGAATTGAGATGTTATCACTAGGATCATTCAAAACCGGTGGTATTCTCTTGGTATGGATTCACTCAAAATTTGTAACGAACTGAAACTTAATATCACTATTTTCTGGTGGTGTACTTGTGAACACCTTTCATTATTTCAGCCACCCACATGTCTTCCTCCTTTTCACCTCTCTGCTTTCATAATCCTCACTTTGAAGCATGACACCTTTTCTTTTAATATAATTAATATTGTTTCTAGCAGCTCACCATATGCATGGTAGATAATGCTTTTGTCCTTGTTTTTATGATTTATTTGTAATATTATAGAATCTAGTATCAATCGTGGACTACTTTTACTGTGATGGTATTATAAATGATCCTTCTCTGTTTTTACTCGGCACTTCAGCAAATTGGTTCTGATTGGTGGTATCGTGTTGGCAAGTTCATGATTGCATTTTCACCACATAGTCTGTATTGTACTCTATGTTTTTAAGGCGTCCTGCCTTGGACGCTTAGGCGATAAGGCGCCCTGGCAGCGCCTTACAAATATGTCCGCCTTAGGCGCCTAGGCGCTAGAGCGGGTGGTGCTCGCCTTAGGTCGCCTTACCGCCTTAAAAACATAGACTGTACTCATCCTCTGGCAATTAGGATTGAACTGTGATCCTACTATCTCATGAATTGGATAATTTGGAACTATGATTGTTTACTACTAGCTCTACAACTTTTGAAATTCTTGTTGGTGTATGGCTTATAAAAATGCCAGTCCTAGTCAGTCTCTGCTGTAGTTTCACATATCGTCACTGAGCCCTTCCTTTTATTATTTCTTAATATTGTTTTGTGAATGGTTGCTCAATTCCTTTTATAATTTCAGGCTGGACTTTTTGTGTATGACATTTTCTGGGTTTTCTTCACTCCAGTTATGGTCAGTGTTGCTAAATCATTTGATGCTCCAATAAAGGTTAGTGTTTTGTTTGGGTGAATTCACATTATTGTCAACGTCATTTTGTTCCATGATGAGTATTTCAATTTATCCATCTGTTCCTCTCCTTTTGTAGCTTCTATTTCCCACCGCGGATGCCGCACGCCCGTTCTCTATGCTTGGTCTTGGTGATATTGTTATACCTGGTTAGTGATAAAAGCCTTGGCTAGTTTTCTCTCATATTCTAGTGATATTTGCAGTGATACTGGATTTCTTTTCTGATTTTCGAATTGATAGTACTACCACAACTCTGATCTGAGTATTGATCTATGGTGAACTGCTAGTCTAGTTGCCATTACAACTGGATTGCTGTTGATAACTTGATATAAGGGGACTTAGCTGCGGAAAGAAACCTGTAGTTGCTTGTTTATTTAATGTAGTCAGATATCATTGACTTACTAGATTTGGGTGGGAGATTCTATGGTTTTTTCGCTATCTCATTGCATGGACTTGGGCCATTACTAATAAAACAAATATATGCTCCAGTCCAGATATCAGGATTGTAGGTATCCAGTAGCTTCAGAAAGTAGTTATGATTTCGATAACTTCCAGTTGCACACAAAATGTATTTTCCAATCTGAGTTCTGCTGTCCATAAGGAGACATAAGGCTGTCCATAAGGAGACATAAAAAATTAGCTTGGAACTACGATGAATGCTTGGTTTTTGTAGATTACAGGAACTAAATTGAATCAAAAGTTTTACATTGATTGCCTGGCAAACAATGCATCCTCATTTCCCAAGGATGAGCTTGGTTGGTAAAAATATTTTGTTGTAATGATGCATTAGTCATTTCTGCTGTCTTCTGTGTTAACTGTTTAGTACATAACCAAAATTAGAAGAGCCTTTTTCAAAGAAGTTCTGCCCCATTCAATATTGGAAAACATGCATAGCTCCCATGTTTCCACAAGAACTCACTTATAACATACAATGTATATTTGTTATTATGATTCCAGGTATATTTGTTGCACTTGCACTCCGTTTCGATGTCTCGAGAAACATTAAGAACCGTTACTTCAATAGTGCATTTTTGGGATACACTGCGGGCATGATAGTAACAATCGTTGTGATGAACTGGTTTCAAGCTGCACAGGTTAGTTCTGTTACATTTTTGGTCATCTCGTTGCTCGTGATGTCTGTCCATCTCTGAAATATTAACACCTGTTTCTTTACCCACCCCCCCACCCCTCCCCCCCCCTTTTTTTGTTTTTGATACGCAGCCTGCTCTGCTATACATCGTTCCTGGCGTGACTGGTTTTGTGGCTGTTCACTCTTTGTGGAATGGTGAAGTAAAGCCGGTAAGACCTCTGACCAGCTTCCAACCTCGTCTTGGGTAAATTCACCTAAGAAAAGATGTAATTCTGCAGAACTGTACACCAATACCAGTTACTACCTCCGTCTCGGTGAATAAGTCATTCGTGTAGTTCTAGGTTGACGATTTAAATATCTAAATATGTATTATATGTGACAAAAAAATATATATTTAGAAACTACATCCGTGTAGAAATCTAGTGATATACTTTTCATGACATATAATACATATTTAATTCCTCAAATCGATGACCTAGAACTACGCGAATGACTTATTCACCTAGACGGAGGGAGTACTTGTTTCGTCCTTTGCTGTGCTTAAGACATTGCCATGTTACTTTTGTTTTTCATCTCATATTGTATAGTACCTATAAATCACTTGCTGTAAAAAATGCAAGCCTCATTTCTGACTATTGTACATTGCAGCTACTGGAGTTCACCGAGACGCAGCCCGAGGAGGAGGGAGCCGCCGAGAAAGAAGATGAAGATTCCAGTCAGAGCAAAAAGGTGGACTAGCGCTCGCTCGGGTCGGGTTGGGTCTTTTTAATTAATTAGGAGAGGAGAACCAAACCAAAGCAGGATTTCAAATAGGCTGTATGATCTTGAGAATCGAAAAACGATTCACATGATAGAACTCTTTTTGTTTTGAAAGGTCATTAAGTATCTGTTTTGGTGAGTGGTAGATGATGGACGAAAAGGGAACATATATGCTAAAAGACTTGCAACATAATCCAATCTGTGACATGACTATATATACCTGCTGCCGCCCAACTTTTGCCCCTTGGTTCAGTAAGTACCAGAAGTTGACTCAGTTCATGATGGCTGTTGTATCCCAAAATTGGCCAACATGTCTTTTCTTTTTTTCTTGTTTTGTTTTTTGCAGCAGATTGAACCACATGTCTACTTTCTCATCGCACCATCTCTCGTATGCAAATGAATGATATACTATCTCATCTTTGTTCATTCTACTATTGGCCAGCGCATCAATGGCTCTATCATTGTATATGCAGCTACTCCACTTCGTAAAACCTTTACTGACAATAGGTCATGATCCTTCAGGGCATCTCTAAACCTAGCCCTGTCCTGAAGACTTCCTTTTTTTTGTTGTTGAGAAAATTCACAACACCTCCTATACCGTGCGCCACCTTTGGAATAGCCGATTCCCAAACCTGGCCTTGTCCGTCACAGGCCCATTTAGTGGTTTCGGCTCCTCTGTTTTGTTCCTTATGTTTTGTATAATGTACGTGCAATGATGTATGTTTGGGCTGGTTGGTTTTTGAGCCGATTATTTTGTTTGTTTTCCAGAAAAATATTGTGTACCACATTTTTAGAAAAAATATTGATTAGTTTATAAAAGTAAATTTAATAGTGGAGAATGAAATATTGGGTATGTTTCTTTACATAAAATTTGTTGCATATTTGAAAAACCTCCAACGCTTATTAAAAAGGCTCATGAATTTTAAAAAATTCTTGTGAGTTAAAAAATGATCACAAATGTAAATATTTTTTCCAAAATTTTAAAATATTCATGAATTCTCAAGATGTTTCACGCAATTTTTTTAAATGTTGACCATTCTTTTAAAAACTGTTAATGAATTATTTAAATATTCATTAATTTTTGAAAGTTTATAAATCTTCAAAATTTTATGAATTTTAGAAAATAATAAAGAAAAAGACTAATAAAATGAAAACTAGCAAAAGAACTACATAAACTACTCGGAAAAAAGGAAACTGGTGCCAGCAGGTGACGGAAAAAATGACCTCGATACGTAACTATTTCACAAAGTGAACCGTGGGCGAAACAAATTCACTCAGCTAACTCTTTTGTGTAGCGCCTGACTGATAGGCGCTACACTCCTGGCCGGCCAGCGTGGCACCCTGGGGCCAAGCTCGGCCCCACCCCTGGTGTGCAGTGCCTAGCTGACCGGTGCTATCCTGCCATGTGCAGCGCCTAGACGACATGCACTTTGCTTGAACATAGTGACGTACTTAAGCACAACTCGAACATGTTGACATACTTCTTATTATGTTTATCCCGATTCTTGATCTTTCATTATTTTTTCCTATCCAACCTGTGTGTTAAAAAGCTCAATATTAGCACCATCGAAAAGGACATCACGATGCTAAGAGCATCTTCACTGGTGCTAATATTGAGCTTTTCATCGGTTTTAGGCTCAGACGGCACTTTTCACCGAAAAACGGCCCAACCACGCCTCCAACGCTCCCTAGGACGTCAAAATAGCGCCGACAAACCCAGGCGAAACCCGGCGCGCTGGGGGTCTCTTGGGGGCGCCGTCACAAGTTTCGGCGAATCATGTCTCACCACATGTCCTTTTTCTTGGCCCACTTAATCATTCTCCTCACAAACTTTTGCTTGGGGTGGGATGTGACTGGGAAGAAGCCCTCTTTATTTCGCTGGATTTCGCCGGATGACCACCAAGACACCAACTATTTTGGTTCGGTGATGTTCTTGGGGGTGCCAACGGCTGGAGATGCTCTAAGTGTTCACGGTTCATGCTCTCTTACCTGTGAAGTTGGCGTTCCGTGTCCTCCTATTCCGGCGGGTGACCCTGAAACAACCCAAACTGCCGGTAGACACGATGTGGCAGATGAAACTCAACCGTCCAAATTGCATATCAGTGGGCACCGTATAGGCCAAAGATGCCTTTCCTACAAGCACTTCAGATTCAGCGTGACCATGTGTGCTACACCAAATCTATCCCCGGCACCATATGGCTCCCATTCCACCTGCAATATAGCACAACATGGCAACATTGATGTCGAGTTTTCATAGAGAGCATGATAATGAGTGATGTAATGTCAATATTTACCTGCTCAGCGGTAAGCGTATCCATCTCGTTGGTGTACTTCTTGTACATGATATTGACATCGCTCGTCATCTCCGATACCACGTCCCACTTGTAAGCCCAAGTAGGGAGCCGTAGAGGGTTGTCATGATCATCCCAAGGCTTGAACGATACCTCTTTCGGGCGTCCAACTAGCAGGCGCTCCCAACCCCATGTCGAAAGTAGGAGCATACAACCACCAATGCAACCCTCTTTTGAGGACCTACGACAAGCATCATCCAACCGCACGTAAAGGCAAACAAGGTTCAATTAATGGCAAGATTGCATTAGTAATGTAGAAATAAACTACGAAAAATTGATTACCTGCCGTACAAGTAGGCAGTGCCACCAAACCCCAACTAAATTTGTTGTCCAAGACAGCAAACACCTTGAGCCACATCCATTGAGCGGTCTTGCCACCACCGTCAGCAAAGAGAGTCCCAGAGATAACATACCACATGTAACACGCGAGCACATCATCATTAGCATCCTCAGGGCAATGCACAAAGTGTTTGCTACAATCCACGTGTAAGGAGCGCCGGCAGCGGCTCTTTCTTTCTTGTCTCCATTGGATGGTGCCTCTGTAGGAGCCACACCAACAAGGGCCTCCATCTGCTGGCGCCACCCCTCATAATCGGTTCTCACACACAAAGGCTTCCCCTTGATAGGAACTGCAAGGATCATGGAAACATTCTGAAGTGTCATGGTCATTTCTCCAGTCCAGAGGTGGAACTGTGCGTCTCCGGCCTCCACCAATCCGTAAGTGCGGTGATTGCCAAAACATTCAGGTTTGGCGTCGACCGGCTGACAAGCTGAATGAATGGGAGGAGTCCTATCATCTAGATGTACGGTGTGTACTGCTCATCGTACGACATGACACTCGACGAAGCCCCATGAAACCGAATCTTCAGGGGTAAAAAGTTCTGCAAACATACAGGTCAGATTATTACGACATGTCTATTCGAAATAAACACAAATTAGAAACTACAAACTAGTATGCTTGTTACCATCTTCTTCTCCGACATCAAGTAGGCCCGGTGTTCAACGTCATAGTAATCATCCAGAAGCCACACCATCCTACATATTTCAAGCAATAGACATATGTGAGCATTCTTTCATATGTGAGCACGGTTTTGGCTTATAACCAAATATGAGCAAACCAATAGGTACACTTGAGATGAATATAACCAAATATGAGCATTATTTCATACAAATTCTTATGGAAGCATGATTTACAATAGGCACTAAAAGGAATTTAAATACTCATGTAGTACTTAGCAATGATACTCAACAATCATACAATAATCCAAATAATCATCTAATATATTTTCATCTCAACAATCATACATATGTGACTTTTTTTTTCATATATACGAAACAATTCTGTGGAACCATGATTTACAATACAAATCAACAACACTAGGGTTCCACAATGATTACAAATCATCTACAATTCCTAAATCACAGCACAGTATTTCCATTTTTCATATCAAGGGTTCCACCAAAACTTGCACAAATCTGAAAACTGTGAATGATTTTTCAGATAGAAAGAGGGGATCGGAGGAGATTACCTTTTAGTATGGATTGGGGAAGAAATCCACAAACGAAATCATCAGATCTGAAGGATTTTGGAGAGGCGATTGAGAGGGGGAGACAAGAGAGCCGCCGCCGCTGCTCTTTGTTTGGTCCTGCAACGAATGGGGGTGGGATGGGGGAGGGCCAGCCCGCTGCGGTTACTAAGTCACTGTGCCGCGCCTTTGTGCTAGGCATGCACATGGAAGCATAGTGCCCGTCGGCTAGGCGATGCACATGGCAGGATAGCGGCCGTCAGCTAGGCGCTGCACACCAGGGGTAGGGCCGGGCCTGGCCCTAGGGTGCCACACTCGCCAGGAGTGTAGCGTCTGTCAGTCAGGCGCTACTCAATGTAGTGTAGCGCCGACCTGTCGGGCGCTACACAAAATGGTCAGCTCGGTGAAATAGTTACACCCACGGTTCACTTTGCGAATTAGTTGCATCTTTTGGTCATTTTGTGCATTTTGCCACATGTGATACGTGTGCTGTCTCTATCCAACGATCTGCAGGTGGAATAGGAAACACCATCCCGGACACGCAGGCGCAAGTCCCACCCAAAAACCCCACTTCCCCTTCCTTCCCCTCTCCATGTCTCCATTCCCCACCCCGTCCAACCCTCACCCTAACATTGTCCGACCACTCCTCACCATCACCATCATCCTTGTACACGTTCCCACCCAGAGCATGATGCCTGATACTCGCTGCTTGATGTTGTTTGTTCCTCGTGCTAAAGAATTCTCATACATGTCTTTTTGCAACACCAATAACAATTACTGTGAGAAAAGGCTGGAAGCGTATGCCGCTAGGCAGGGACGCCTGTGTGTTATATGGGCACAAGGCAGAAGAGATTACATAGAGGAGGTTGTGGGAGGTTAGGATCGATCTCATCTATCTACATGATAGGTACAATGAGGGAGAGATTGATCCTACCGGCCCAACCATCCAACAGAGCACACTCACGCCTACAAACGTGATACACATGGTTTATACGTACACCGTGCATATACGCAGAGAATACAATGTCTAACACACCCCCTCAATCACAACTATCTAAGTTGAGATTGCGACGAAAAGTTTCCAATTGCTTAGCTGTCAAAGGTTTTGTAAACCCATCTGCCACTTGATCACCTGCAGGGATGAACCTGATATTCAATAACTTGTTTGCAACTCCCTCGCGAACAAAATGATAGTCAATCTCAATATGTTTCGTCCGAGCATGAAAAATAGGATTGACAGACAAATACGTAGCACCAAGATTGTCACACCAAAGAGAAGCCAACTTGGGATGAGGAACACCCAACTCTATAAGAAGATTCTGAACCCAAATAATTTCTGCAGTGGCATTGGGCTTTATATTCAGCCTCTGTACTCGATCGAGAAACAGTTGGTTGCTTACGAGCAGTCTAGGACACCAAATTACTGCCAATGAAAACCGCAAAACCACCTGCGGATCTGCAATCATCAGGACAACCTGCCCAATCTTCATCTGAGAAAGCACTGACCAACATAGAATTTGTCTTACAAATTTTTAGACCATGAGTCACAGTCCCTTGTAAATAACGAAGAATGCGCTCAACCAATGTCCACTGAACAGTAGTAGGAGCATGCAAAAACTGACAAACTTTGTTGACCGAAAAAGAAAAAGAAATGTTAGACCGTGTCAAGGGTATTGCAAAGCACCTACAAGGCTCCTGTACTTGGTAGAGTCCTCTCCTCCAAGAGGCTCACCATCATAAAGAGATAACTTTTCTGACGTGGGTAGGGGTGTATTTACCGGTTTGCATCCTTTCATGTCTAGACGTTTAATCAAATCAAGCAGGTATTAGCCTTGTGATAAAACAAGACCATTGTCGGTGTCAAAACCGGCGGATCTCGGGTAGGGGGTCCCGAACTGTGCGTCTAAGGCGGATGGTAACAGGAGGCGGGGGACACGATGTTTACCCAGGTTCGGGCCCTCTTGATGGAGGTAATACCCTACTTCCTGCTTGATTGATCTTGATGATATGAGTATTACAAGAGTTGATCTACCACGAGATCGTAGAGGCTAACCCTAGAAGCTAACCTATGGTATAATTGTATGTGTTGTCCTACGGACTAAACCCTCCGGTTTATATAGACACCGGAGGGGGCTAGGGTTACACAGAGTCGGTTACAAGGGAGGAGATATACATATCTGTATTGCCTAGCTTGCCTTCCACGCCAAGTAGAGTCCCATCCGGACACGAGACGAAGTCTTCAATCTTGTATCTTCATAGTCCAACAGTCCGGTCAAAGGATATAGTCCGGCTGTCCGGAGACCCCCTAATCCAGGACTCCCTCAGTAGCCCCTGAACTAGGCTTCACTGACGATGAGTGCGGCGCGCAGTATTGTCTTCAGCATTGCAATGCGGGTTCCTCCTCCGAATACTCCATAGAAGATTTTGAACACCAGAATAGTGTCCGGCTCTGCAAAACAGGTTCCACATACTACCACAGAGAGAATAATATTTGCACAAATCTAATCTGCTGACGCGTTTTGACAGCACAATGTTATGTCATGGCTCGGTCATTATTCGAACCGTTTTTCCCAACCAGCGCTACGCATACTGCGAGGCGGTTTTTCTGTCACGTCTTGTCAAAGCAGAGATCGTGTCCCCCTTATTGTGGGATTCTCATCAATACGGACGTGGGTAACCCAACCGTGCCTGTTGGTATGACTCCTAGATCTTAGGCAAGTCCAAAACGACCACGAGGAGGACGCTTGATATTCACCCTCTTTATAAAGAGGACGAGGCCTTTTCTTTTTTCCCTCTCGTGCCCAATCGAATCCTTCCCCCGCCTCGAGTTCTAACACCCAAAGCTCAGGTCAAGCGCTTCGGACCTTCAACTATGTCTGGATCCAACCTTCAAGGTTGGTGGATGCCTTCCTCTGTCACAGAGGAGGACATCAAGAAGCTGAGAGAGGCCAGATATCTGACTGCCAAAATTTCGCATAGGCTGCCTGCTCGAGGGCAGGTCATCCCTACTCCCGAACGCACCAAGAGTGTCGTGTTCATCTCCCACTTCCTCCGAGGACTAGGCCTCGCTCTGGATCCCTTTGTTAGGGGTCTTATGTTCTATTATGGGCTGGATTTCCATGATCTGGCCCCGGATTCCCTTCTTCACATCTCGTCATTTATTGTCGTATGTGAGGCCTTCCTACGCATTACCCCTCACTTCGGCCTGTGGCTCAAGACCTTCGATGTGAAGCCAAAGATGATCAAAGGGCGGCATGCAGAGTGCGGAGGTGCCTTAATAAGCAAAATTGCTGATGCTCCATGGCCAGAGGGTTCCTTCCCAGTGGTGTCTAGATTGTGGCAGCGGGAGTGGTTTTACATCACAGCTCCCCGAAGTGCCAAGTGGGTAGCCGCCCCACCTTTCGCTCGGGCCCCCCATCGCAACTGATGTCATGGATTAGCAGGGGGCTGAGCCGGGGTCCAGCAAAGGACGTGCCAATATTGCAGAGCCGTATCCGAGATCTTTTTGAGAGAGATTTCAGTCTGGTTATGGTAATGCAAGTTATGCTAGTTCATTGAGTCCAGCCTTGCAAACGTCGGCCCCTCCGTATGTGGGAATTCAACCCGGAAGGACCGCGAGCTATTCAGCACTTCCTCGGCATGACGCTCGAAGGGATGTACAAATCGTTCTTCGGACCCCAAATAGAGTGTCCGGACACCACCGAGGATGTGGGTTTCAGCTGCAACCGCCCTGCTACCCAAGTAAGTAATCCCATGGCCGAACCCGTTGTCCTTTTGTTTATCATGGCATCATTCTAAAGAGTCGCTCTTTGACCAGGACTGAATAACAAAGGCGAAGATGATCAGGTGTTCGGCCCCCCTTCCCGAGGGCTTGGACAATCCGGTACTGGACAAGATGCTCGAGCCGGCGCCTTATCTAGTGCCCTCAAAGGAAGATGAAGGGGGGAATAAAGAGGGCGAAAGCGGGCCTCACTCGCTACTCATTCCAACCGGGGGAATGAGCACCTCCGCGAGGGAGGATAACCAGGGCGAAGAATATGACATTCTCTCGCCCCGGGGAAGGAAGAGGACTACCTCTGAAGATCCGGAAACTAAGGTTTCCAAATGGGAGAAGAAATCTTTGCTAGAGGGTCCTGCCTTGGAGGGTATCCTTGCCGCACAATGTCCGCGCGGGGATCAGCCCTCTATCGAGCTGTAAGTAATCAAAAAGTACTTAATAATTAAAATATCCTACCTTACTTCTGAAGACAATAACCGATGCGTATAAATTGTAGTCCGGATCGCAGCCCTTCTCGACATAGTTCGTCTTCGGGGGATCTTCTTCCGGAGATGATGGAGAACGAAACGCCTCCTCCTGACACCCCGCCTCCGGAGGCGGGCGACCCTGAAGTGTCGTCACGGAGGGTATCTCCTAATCCGCAGAGGCCAGAGGATAACCCTTTGGCTACCCAGAATCCTCAGTATCCAGCTCCTAAGGAGAGCGATGACAAGAGTCCGGAACCGTACAGAGCACGGTCGGATGCACTGAGGGATCTTCTGGGGCAAGCGGCCGTCTTAGAAGCGCATCGTACGCTGATGGGTCCGATAATTGAAAGGATTTCATCCGTTGAAAGCGGATTGCATGAAGCCTTTATGAGTCTGCTGAAAGGCTTTGAGGTACGTGAAATAGTGTATGTTTTTGATAGTACCGCACACGTTAGGTGTGCCCTATGCAGATAGTAGCCCCTGAGACTCTGGTTGTCGTCGAGAATGGCAGCAAACCGAGGATCATATTCCCAGGTAATAACCCGACTGCCTTTATGTGCAGGTGGCTGAGGCTCCGGTGGCTAGCCGGACTGATGAGTTTACCGAGCTAAAGCGACAACTTGATGTGGTGGATGCCGATATCGTGCTTGTCAACCAGCGGCTTGACGAGGCACAGGGTAAGTGATTTCTCTGGTGATCGTCACATAATAAGAGGAGCATGATGCCAGTATCTTTAATATTTTGTGACTGCAGATGGAGCTGCTACCGTGGAGATCCTTCGGGCGGAGCTTGCCCGAGCCAAGGAACAAGCAAGGAGTAGCAATGCGGCCGCTCTAAAGGCGGCAGAAGAGTTGAGGGCCGAACAGGCCGCGCATTGCGAGAGCAAGGAAAGAATAGACAAAATGGCTATAGAGTTGAAAGATGCCGCTGACCGCTACCAGCTTCTTGAAGAAGAAAGCCGAGCGAGGGCGACGGACCTGGAGAAGGCCCTGGTAGCTGCCAAGGAAGCCCGCTCTAAAATTAGAGCGACGAAGGAGAAGCTGCATCAAGGTGCGGATATCATGTCTGGGAAGCCCTTCTTGTTGCGGACTAAATTCGAAGATCCGAAGTATGCTCCTCTTGACCGACTATGGAGTTCTGCGGACGCCTACGTGGATTTGGCTGCAAGTGCTGCTGATGCGGCCGAGTACTTCAAGGATCAGAAAGATCACGAAGTGGAAAAGCTTTTCTGGTCATAGTTTCATGCTCGAGTCCGTCCGCTGCTGTTGAATGAGCGAATGGCCGAGTGGGCCGAGCTCCATAGGTTGTCCGGACTTGCCATGAGGTCCGTTGTGGATCATCTGTGGCCGGGAGGACCAAGGCCGAATAGCTATTTTAGTTTAGTGCAACAATTCCTTGGTGCTGTGCCGCGCATCGATGCTATGAAGAGATCGGCGTGCATAGAGGGTGCGCGGATTGTTGGAAATATGCCCTAGAGGCAATAATAAATTGGTTATTATTATATTTCCTTGTTCATGATAATCGTTTAATATCCATGCTAGAATTGTATTGATAGGAAACTCAGATACATGTGTGGATACATAGACAACACCATGTCCCTAGTAAGCCTCTAGTTGACTAGCTCGTTGATCAATAGATGGTTACGGTTTCCTGACCATGGACATTGGATGTCATTGATAACGGGGTCACATCATTAGGAGAATGATGTGATGGGCAAGACCCAATCCTAAGCCTAGCACAAGATCATGTAGTTCGTATGCTAAAGCTTTTCTAATGTCAAGTATCATTTCCTTAGACCATGAGATTGTGCAACTCCCGGATACCGTAGGAGTGCTTTGGGTGTGCCAAACGTCACAACGTAACTGGGTGGCTATAAAGGTACATTACAGGTATCTCCGAAAGTGTCTGTTGGGTTGGCACGAATCGAGACTGGGATTTGTCACTCCGTGTAAACGGAGAGCTATCTCTGGGCCCACTCGGTAGGACATCATCATAATGTGCACAATGTGATCAAGGAGTTGATCACGGGATGATGTGTTACGGAACGAGTAAAAGAGACTTGCCGGTAACGAGATTGAACAAGGTATCGGGATACCGACGATCGAATCTCGGGCAAGTATCGCACCGATAGACAAAGGGAATTGTATACGGGATTGATTAAGTCCTTGACATCGTGGTTCATCTGATGAGATCATCGTGGAACATGTGGGAGCCAACATGGGTATCCAGATCCCGCTGTTGGTTATTGACCGGAGAGTCATCTCGGTCATGTCTGCATGGTTCCCGAACCCGTAGGGTCTACACACTTAAGGTTCGATGACGCTAGGGTTATAGGGAATAGATATACGTGGTTACCGAATGTTGTTCGGAGTCCCGGATGAGATCCCGGACGTCACGAGGAGTTCCGGAATGGTCCGGAGGTAAAGATTTATATATGGGAAGTCATGTTTTGGTCACCGGAAAAGTTTCGGGGTTTATCGGTAACGTAGCGGGACCACCGGGAGGGTCCCGGGGGTCCACCAAGTGGGCCACAAGCCCCGGAGGGCTGCATGGGCCAAGTGTGGGAGGGGACCAGGCCCAGGTGGGCTAGTGCGCCCCCCACAAGGGCCCAAGGCGCAAGGGAGAGTGGAAGGGGGCAAACCCTAGGCTCAGATGGGCCTAAGGCCCACCTAGTGGTGCGCCCCCCTCTCTCCCCCCTTGGCCGCCCCCCTAGATGGGATCTAGGCTGGCCGCCACCCCTAGGGGTGGAAACCTAGGTGGGGGCGCAGCCCCTCCCCCCCCCTATATATACTTGAGGTTTTGGGCTGCCATACACACGTGAATTCTCTCCTAGTTGGCGCAGTCCTACCCCTCTCCCTCCTCATCTCTCGTAGTGCTTAGCGAAGCCCTGCTGGAGTCCCGCGCTCCTCCACCACCACCACGCCGTCGTGCTGCTGCTGGATGGAGTCTTCCCAACCTCTCCTTCCCCCCTTGCTGGATCAAGGCATAGGAGACGTCACCGGGCTGTACGTGTGTTGAACACGGAGGTGCCGTCCGTTCGGCACTAGGATCATCGGTGATTTGAATCACGATGAGTATGACTCCATCAACCCCGTTCACTTGAACGCTTCCGCGTAGCGATCTACAAGGGTATGTAGATGCACTCTCCTTCCCTTCGTTGCTAGATTACTCCATAGATTGATCTTGGTGACGCGTAGGAAAATTTTGAATTTCTGCTACGTTCCCCAACAGTGGCATCATGAGCTAGGTCTATGCGTAGTTTCTATGCACGAGTAGAACACAAAGTAGTTGTGGGCATTGATTTTGTTCAATATGCTTACCGTTACTAGTCCAATCTTGATTCAGCGGCATTGTGGGATGAAGCGGCCCGAACCGACCTTACACGTACTCTTACGTGAGACTGGTTCCACCGACTGACATGCACTAGTTGCATAAGGTGGCTAGCGGGTGTTTTTTTCTCCCACTTTAGTCGGATCGGATTCGATGAAAAGGGTCCTTATGAAGGGTAAATAGCAATTGGCATATCACGTTGTGGTTTTTGCGTAGGTAAGAAACGTTCTTGCTAGAAACCCATAGCAGCCACGTAAAATATGCAAACAAAAATTAGAGGACGTCTAACTTGTTTTTGCAGGTATGCTATGTGATGTGATATGTGTTGGCGAACGTAGTAATTTCAAAAATTTCCTACGCACATGCAAGATCATGGTGATGCATAGCAACGAGGGGAGAGTGTGATCTACGTACCCTTTGTAGATCGACAATGGAAGCGTTTGGTTGATGTAGTCGTACGTCTTCACGGCCCGACCGATCAAGCACCGAAACTATGGCACCTCCGAGTTTTAGCACACGTTCAGCTCGATGACGATCCCCGGACTCCGATCCAGCAAAGTGTCGGGGAAGAGTTCCGTCAGCACGACGGCGTGGTGACGATCTTGATGTACTACTGCTGCAGGGCTTCGCCTAAGCACCGCTACAATATTATCGAGGACTATGGTGGCTGGGGGCACCGCACACGGCTAAGAATAAGATCACGTGGATCAACTTGTGTCTCTCTGGGGTGCCCCTGCCTCTGTATACAAAGGGTGTGTAGTTGCCACCATGCGTGCGTAGCTACCACCATGCATAGGAAATCGTCTCTCACTGTCAGAAATAATTTTCTACCCATGGTGTCATCGTAACTTTAAGCGTGCGGACCCTACGGGTTCGAGAACAATGTAGACATGACCGAGACATGTCTCCGGTCAATAACCAATAGCGGAACCTGGATGCTCATATTGGCTCCTACATATTCTACGAAGATCTTTATCGGTCAGACCGCATAACAACATACGTTGTTCCCTTTGTCATCGGTATGTTACTTGCCCGAGATTCGATCGTCGGTATTCCAAATACCTAGTTCAATCTCGTTACCGGCAAGTCTCTTTACTCATTCTGTAATACATCATCCCGCAGCTAACTCATTAGTTGCAATGCTTGCAAGGCTTAAGTGATGTGCATTACCGAGAGGGCCCAGAGATACCTCTCCGACAATCGGAGTGACAAATCCTAATCTCGAAATACGCCAACCCAACATGTACCTTTGGAGACACCTGTAGAGCTCCTTTATAATCACCCAGTTACGTTGTGACGTTTGGTAGCACACAAAGTGTTCCTCTGGTAAACGGGAGTTGCATAATCTCATAGTCATAGGAACATGTATAAGTCATGAAGAAAGCAATAGCAACATACTAAACGATCGGGTGCTAAGCTAGTGGAATGGGTCATGTCAATCAGATCATTCACTTAATGATGTGATCCCATTTAATCAAATAACAACTACTTGTTCATGGTTAGGAAACATAACCATCTTTGATTAACGAGCTAGTCAAGTAGAGGCATACTAGTGACACTTTGTTTGTCTATGTATTCACACATGTATTATGTTTCCGGTTAATACAATTCTAGCATGAATAATAAACATTTATCATGATATAAGGAAATAAATAATAACTTTATTATTGCCTCTAGGGCATATTTCCTTCAGTCTCCCACTTGCACTAGAGTCAATAATCTAGATTACACAGTAATGATTCTAACACCCATGGAGCCTTGGTGCTGATCATGTTTTGCTCGTGGAAGAGGCTTAGTCAACGGGTCTGCAACATTCAGATCCGTATGTATCTTGCAAATCTCTATGTCTCCCACCTGGACTAGATCCCGGATGGAATTGAAGCGTCTCTTGATGCGCTTGGTTCTCTTGTGAAATCTGGATTCCTTTGCCAAGGCAATTGCACCAGTATTGTCACAAAAGATTTTTATTGGACCCGATGCACTAGGTATGACACCTAGATCGGATATGAACTCCTTCATCCAGACTCCTTCATTTGCCGCTTCCGAAGCAGCTATGTACTCCGCTTCACATGTAGATCCCGCTACAACGCTTTGTTTAGAACTGCACCAACTGACAGCTCCACCGTTTAATGTAAACACATATCTGGTTTGCGATTTAGAATCGTCCGGATCTGTGTCAAAGCTTGCATCAACGTAACCTTTTACGATGAGCTCTTTGTCACCTCCATATATGAGAAACATATCCTTAGTCCTTTTCAGGTATTTCAGGATGTTCTTGACCGCTGTCCAGTGATCCACTCCTGGATTACTTTGGTACCTCCCTGCTAGACTTATAGCAAGGCACACATCAGGTCTGGTACACAGCATTGCATACATGATAGATCCTATGGCTGATGCATAGGGAACATCTTTCATATTCTCTCTATCTTCTGCAGTGGTCGGGCATTGAGTCTTACTCAACTTCACACCTTGTAACACAGGCAAGAACCCTTTCTTTGCTTGATCCATTTTGAACTTCTTCAAAACTTTGTCAAGGTATGTGGTTTGTGAAAGTCCAATTAAGCATCTTGATCTATCTCCATAGATCTTAATGCCTAATATGTAAGCAGCTTCACCGAGGTCTTTCATTGAAAAACTCTTATTCAAGTATCCCTTTATGCTATCCAGAAATTCTACATCATTTCCAATTAGTAATATGTCATCCACATATAATATCAGAAATGCTACAGAGCTCCGACTCACTTTCTTGTAAATACAGGCTTCTCCAAAAGTCTGTATAAAACCAAATGCTTTGATCACACTATCAAAACGTTTATTCCAACTCCGAGAGGCTTGCACCAGTCCATAAATGGATCGCTGGAGCTTGCACACTTTGTTAGCTCCCTTTGGATCGATAAAACCTTCTGGTTGCATCATATACAACTCTTCTTCCAGAAATCCATTCAGGAATGCAGTTTTTACATCCATCTGCCAAATTTCATAATCATAAAATGCGGCAATTGCTAACATGATTCGGACAGACTTAAGCATCGCTACGGGTGAGAAGGTCTCATCGTAGTCAATCCCTTGAACTTGCCGAAAACCTTTGCGACAAGTCGAGCTTTGTAGACAGTAATATTACCGTCAGCGTCAGTCTTCTTCTTGAAGATCCATTTATTCTCAATTGCTTGCCGATCATCGGGCAAGTCAACCAAAGTCCATACTTTGTTCTCATACATGGATCCCATCTCAGATTTCATGGCTTCTAGACACTTTGCGGAATCTGGGCTCACCATCGCTTCTTCATAGTTCGTAGGTTCATCATGATCTAGTAGCATGACTTCCAGAACGGGATTACCGTACCACTCTGGTGCGGATCTTACTCTGGTTGATCTACGAGGTTCAGTAGTATCTTGTTCTAAAGTTTCATGATCATCATCATTAGCTTCCTCACTAACTGGTGTAGGTGTCACATAAACAGTTTTCTGTGATGTACTACTTTCCAATAAGGGAGTAGGTATAGTTACCTCGTCAAGTTCTACTTTCCTCCCACTCACTTCTTTCGAGAGAAACTCCTTCTCCAGAAAGTTTCTGAATTTAGCAACAAAAGTCTTGCCTTCGGATCTGTGATAGAAGGTGTATCCAATAGTCTCCTTTGGATATCCTATGAAGACACATTTCTCCGATTTGGGTTCGAGCTTATCAGGTTGAAGTTTCTTCACATAAGCATCGCAGCCCCAAACTTTCAGAAACGACAACTTTGGTTTCTTGCCAAACCATAGTTCATAAGGCGTCGTCTCAACGGATTTTGATGGTGCCCTATTTAACGTGAATGCGGCCGTCTCTAGAGCGTATCCCCAAAACGATAGCGGTAAATCAGTAAGAGACATCATAGATCGCACCATATCTAGTAAAGTACGATTATGACGTTCGGACACACCATTACGCTGTGGTGTTCCGGGTGGCGTGAGTTGCGAAACTATTCCACAATTTTTCAAATGTACACCAAACTCGTAACTCAAATATTCTCCTCCATGATCAGATCATAGAAACTTTATTTTCTTGTTACGATGATTTTCAACTTCACTCTGAAATTCTTTGAACTTTTCAAACGTTTCAGACTTATGTTTCATTAAGTAGATATACCCATATCTGCTTAAGTCATCTGTGAAGGTGAGAAAATAACGATATCCGCCACGAGCCTCAATATTCATCGGACCACATACATCTGTATGTATGATTTCCAACAAATCTGTTGCTCTCTCCATAGAACCGGAGAACGGTTTTTTTGTCATCTTGCCCATGAGGCACGGTTCGCAAGTACCAAGTGATTCATAATCAAGTGGTTCCAAAAGTCCATCAGTATGGAGTTTCTTCATGCGCTTTATACCGATATGACCTAAACGGCAGTGCCACAAATAAGTTGCACTATCATTATCAACTCTGCATCTTTTGGCTTCAACATTATGAATATGTGTGTTACTACTATCGAGATTCAATAAGAATAGACCACTCTTCAAGGGTGCATGACCATAAAAGATATTACTCATATAAATAGAACAACCATTATTCTCCGATTTAAATGAATAACCGTCTCGCATTAAACAAGATCTAGATATAATGTTCATGCTCAACGCTGGCACCAAATAACAATTATTTAGGTCTAATATTAATCCCGAAGGTAGATGTAGAGGTAGCGTGCCGACCGCGATCACATCGACTTTGGAACCGTTTCCCACGCGCATCGTCACCTCGTCATTAGCCAATCTTCGCTTAATCCGTAGTCCCTGTTTCGAGTTGCAAATATTAGCAACAGAACCAGTATCAAATACCCAGGTGCTACTGCGAGCATTAGTAAGGTACACATCAATAACATGTATATCACATATACCTTTTTTCACCTTGCCATCCTTCTTATCCGCCAAATACTTGGGGCAGTTCCGCTTCCAGTGACCAGTCTGCTTGCAATAGAAGCACTCAGTTTCAGGCTTAGGTCCAGGTTTCTTCTCTTGAGTAGAAACTTGCTTGCTGTTCTTTTTGAAGTTCCCCTTCTTCTTCCCTTTGCCCTTTTTCTTGAAACTAGTGGTCTTGTTGACCATCAACACTTGATGCTCCTTCTTGATTTCTACCTCCGCAGCTTTCAGCATTGCGAAGAGCTCGGGAATAGTCTTATTCATCCCTTGCATATTATAGTTCATCACGAAGCTCTTGTAGCTTGGTGGCAGTGATTGGAGAATTCTGTCAATACGCAATCATCTGGAAGATTAACTCCCAATTGAATCAAGTGATTATTATACCCAGGCATTTTGAGTATATGCTCACTGACAGAACTGTTCTCCTCCATCTTGCAGCTATAGAACTTATTGGAGACTTCATATCTCTCAATCCAGGCATTTGCTTGAAATATTAACTTCAACTCCTGGAACATCTCATATGCTCCATGACGTTCAAAACGTCGTTGAAGTCCCGATTCTAAGCCGTAAAGCATGGCACACTGAACTATTGAGTAGTCATCAGCTTTGCTCTGCCAGACGTTCATAACATCCGGCGTTGCTCCTGCAGCAGGCCTGGCACCCAGCGGTGCTTCTAGGACGTAATTCTTCTGTGCAGCAATGAGGATAATCCTCAAGTTACGGACCCAGTCCGTGTAATTGCTACCATCATCTTTCAACTTTGCTTTCTCAAGAAACGCATTAAAATTCAACGGAACAACAGCACGAGCCATCTATCTACAGTCAAACATAAACAAGCAAGATACTTATCAGGTACTAAGTTTCATGATAAATTTAAGTTCAGTTAATTTACTTAAAGAACTCCCACTTAGATAGACATCCCTCTAATCCTCTAAGTGATTACGTAATCCAAATCAACTAAACCATGTCCGATCATCACGTGAGATGGAGTAGTTTCATTGGTGAACATCACTATGTTGATCATATCTACTATATGATTCACGCTCGACCTTTCGGTCTCCGTGTTCCGAGGCCATATCTGTATATGCTTGGCTCGTCAAGTATAACCTGAGTATTCCGCGTGTGCAACTGTTTTGCACCCGTTGCATTTGAACGTAGAGCCTATCACACCCGATCATCACGTGGTGTCTCAGCACGAAGAACTTTCGCAACGGTGCATACTCAGGGAGAACACTACTTGATAATTTAATGAGAGATCATCTTATAATGCTACCGTCAATCAAAGCAAGATAAGATGCATAAAAGATAAACATCACATGCAATCAATATAAGTGATATGATATGGCCATCATCATCTTGTGCTTGTGATCTCCATCTCCGAAGCACCGTCGTGATCACCATCGTCACCGGCGCGACACCTTGATCTCCATCGTAGCATCGTTGTTGTCTCGCCGAGCTTGTGCTTCCATGACTATCGCTACCGTTTGGTGATAAAGTAAAGCATTACAGCGCGATTGCATTGCATACAATAAAGCGACAACCATATGGCTCCTGCCAGTTGCCGATAACTCGGTTACAAAACATGATCATCTCATACAATAAAGTTTAGTATCATGTCTTGACCATATCACATCACAACATGCCCTGCAAAAACAAGTTAGACGTCCTCTACTTTGTTGTTGCAAGTTTTACGTGGCTGCTATGGGCTTAAGCAAGAACCAATCTTACCTACGCATCAAAACCACAACGATATTCAAGTTGGTGCTGTTTTAACCTTCGCAAGGACCGGGCGTAGCCACACTCGATTCAACTAAAGTTGGAGAAACTGTCACCCGCAAGCCACCTATGTGCAAAGCACGTCGGGAGAACCGGTCTCGCGTAAGCGTACGCGTAATGTCGGTCCGGGCCGCTTCGTCCAACAATACCGCCGAACCAAAGTATGACATGCTGGTAAGCAGTATGACTTATATCGCCCACAACTCACTTGTGTTCTACTCGTGCATATAACATCAACATATAAAACCTAGGCTCGGATGCCACTGTTGGGGAACGTAGTAATTTCAAAAATTTCTTACGCACACGCAAGATCATGGTGATGCATAGCAACGAGGAGAGAGTGTGATCTACGTACCCTTTGTAGATCGACAACGGAAGCGTTTGGTTGATGTAGTCGTACGTCTTCACGGCCCGACCGATCAAGCACCGAAACTACGGCACCTCCGAGTTTTAGCACACGTTCAGCTCGATGACGATCCCCGGACTCCGATCCAGCAAAGTGTCGGGGAAGAGTTCTGTCAGCACGACGGCGTGGTGACGATCTTGATGTACTACTGCTGCAGGGCTTCGCCTAAGCACCGCTACAATATTATCGAGGACTATGGTGGCTGGGGGCACCGCACACGGCTAAGAATAAGATCACGTGGATCAACTTGTGTCTCTCTGGGGTGCCCCTGCCTCTGTATATAAAGGACCAAGAGGGGGAGGCCGGCCGGCCACATATGGCGCGCCAGGAGGAGTCCTACTCCCTCCGGGACTAGGACTTCTCCCCCAATCCTAGTTGGAATAGGACTCGCGAGGTGGGAAAGAGAGAGAGAGAAGGAAGAGGGCGCCGGCCCCCTCTCTCCTTGTCCTATTCAGACTAGGGGGGAGGGGCGCGCGGCCCAGCCCTGGCTGCCTCTCCTCTTCTTCCACTAAGGCCCATTAAGGCCCATGTACCTCCCGGGGGGTTCCGGTAACCTCCCGGTACTCCGGTAAAATCCCGATTTCACCCGGAACACTTCCGATATCCAAACATAGGCTTCCAATATATCAATCTTTATGTCTCGACCATTTCGAGACTCCTCGTCATGTCCGTGATCACATCCGGGACTCCGAACAAACTTCGGTACATCAAAATGCATAAACTCATAATATAACTGTCAGAAATAATTTTCTACCCATGGTGGTAGGTATGCATGGCCCCGAGTTTTATCTTTAATTGTTTTGATAAATAATTTTGGACTATAAAAAATAACTCTATAATGAAAATATCGTAACTTTGGACTAGCTGGGCAAGCAAACGGGCAATTATGCCAAAAAGGTAAACAAAAAGATGGACAGAACTGAGAAAAGTCCCTTTCTACACAAAGAAAAGGCACTTGTGTTAAAAAGGTAATAAAAAAGAGCAACATAAGTGAGAAAAGGTCATTTCTATACAACAAAAAATGCACTTGTGCCAATGCCATAAGAAACCCGACACCTCATATATCAAAAAAGGCACTTATGACAAAGGGTGTGTAGTTGCCACCATGCGTGCGTAGCTACCACCATGCATAGGAAATCGCCTCTCACTGTCAGAAATAATTTTCTACCCATGGTGTCATCGTAACTTTAAGCGTGCGGACCCTACGGGTTCGAGAACAATGTAGACATGACCGAGACATGTCTCCGGTCAATAACCAATAGCGGAACCTGGATGCTCATATTGGCTCCTACATATTCTACGAAGAACTTTATCGGTCAGACCGCATAACAACATACGTTGTTCCCTTTGTCATCGGTATGTTACTTGCCCGAGATTCGATCGTCGGTATTCCAAATACCTAGTTCAATCTTGTTACCGGCAAGTCTCTTTACTCGTTCTGTAATACATCATCCCGCAGCTAACTCATTAGTTGCAATGCTTGCAAGGCTTAAGTGATGTGCATTACCGAGAGGGCCCAGAGATACCTCTCCGACAATCGGAGTGACAAATCCTAATCTCGAAATACGCCAACCCAACATGTACCTTTGGAGACACCTGTAGAGCTCCTTTATAATCACCCAGTTACGTTGTGACGTTTGGTAGCACACAAAGTGTTCCTCTGGTAAACGGGAGTTGCATAATCTCATAGTCATAGGAACATGTATAAGTCATGAAGAAAGCAATAGCAACATACTAAACGATCGGGTGCTAAGCTAGTGGAATGGGTCATGTCAATCAGATCATTCACTTAATGATGTGATCCCGTTTAATCAAATAACAACTACTTTTTCATGGTTAGGAAACATAACCATCTTTGATTAACGAGCTAGTCAAGTAGAGGCATACTAGTGACACTCTGTTTGTCTATGTATTCACACATGTATTATGTTTCTGGTTAATACAATTCTAGCATGAATAATAAACATTTATCATGATATAAGGAAATAAATAATAACTTTATTATTGCCTCTAGGGCATATTTCCTTCAATATGGCCAAAGGATGTGATGAATGATATATGTGATGTATAAGATGATCATGTTCTTGTAATAGGAATCACGACTTGCATGTCGATGAGTATGACAACCGGCAGGAGCCATAGGAGTTGTCTTCATTTATTGTATGACCTGCGTGTCATTGAACAAACGCCATGTAATTACTTTACTTTATTGCTAACCGGTAGCCATAGTAGTAGAAGTAATAGTTGGCGAGCAACTTCATGGAGACACGATGATGGAGATCATGTTGATGGAGATCATGGTGTCATGCCGGTGACAAGATGATCATGGAGCCCCAAGATGGAGATCAAAGGAGCTATATGATATTGGCCATATCATGTCACTGTTATTTGATTGCATGTGATGTTTATCATGTTTTTGCATCTTATTTGCTTAGAACGACGGTAGTAAATGAGATGATCCCTCATTAAAATTTCAAGAAAGTGTTCCCCCTAACTGTGCACCGTTGCGAAAGTTCGTCGTTTCGAAGCACCACATGATGATCGGGTGTGATAGATTCTTACATTCACATACAACGGGTGCAAGCCAGATTTACACATGCGAAACACTTAGGTTGACTTGACGAGCCTAGCATGTACAGACATGGCCTCGGAACACAAGAGACCGAAAGGTCGAGCATGAGTCGTATGGTAGATACGATCAACATGAAGATGTTCACCGATGTTGACTAGTCCGTCTCACGTGATGATCGGACACGGCCTAGTTGACTCGGATCATGTAATCACTTAGATGACTAGAGGGATGTCTATCTGAGTGGGAGTTCATAAGATGAACTTAATTATCCTGAACATAGTCAAAAGGTCTTCGCAAATTATGTCGTAGCTCGCGCTTCAGTTCTACTGTTAAGATATGTTCCTAGAGAAAATTTAGTTGAAAGTTGATAGTAGCAATTATGCGGACTAGGTCCGTAAACTGAGGATTGTCCTCATTGCTTCATAGAAGGCTTATGTCCTTAATGCACCGCTCAGTGTGCTGAACCTCGAACGTCGTCTGTGGATGTTGCGAACATCTGACATACACGTTTTGATAACTACGTGATAGTTCAGTTAAACGGTTTAGAGTTGAGGCACCGAAGACGTTTTGAAACGTCGCGAAACATATGAGATGTTTCGAGGGCTGAAATTGGGATTTCAGGCTCGTGCCCACGTCAAGAGGTATAAGACCTCCGACGAGTTTCTTAGCCTACAAACTAAGGGAGAAAAGCTCAATTGTTGAGCTTGTGCTCAGATTGTCTGAGTACAACAATCATTTGAATCGAGTGGGAGTTGATCTTCCAGATGAGATAGTGATGTTTCTCCGAAGTCATTACCACCAAGCTGCTAGAGCTTCGTGATGAACTATAATATATCGGGGACATATATGATGATCCTTGAGATATTCGCGATGTTTGACACCACAAAAAGTAGAAATCAAGAAGGAGCATCAATTGTTGATGGTTGGTGAAACTACTAGTTTCAAGAAGGGCAAGGGCAAGAAGGGATACTTCATGAAACGGTAAATCAGCTGCTGCTCTAGTGAAGAAACCCAAGGTTGAACCCAAACCCTAGACTAAGTGCTTCTGTAATAAGGGGAACAGCCACTGGAGCAGAATTACCCTAGATACTTGGTAGATGAGAAGGCTGGCAAGGTCGATAGAAGTATATTGGATATACATTGTGTTAATGTGTACTTTACTAGTACTCCTAGTAGCACCATGGTATTAGATACTGGTTCGGTTGCTAAATGTTAGTAAACTTGAAATAAAAGGCTGCGGAGTAAACGGAGACTAGCTAAAGGTGAGCTGGCAATATGTGTTGGAAGTTTTTCCAAGCTTGATGTGATCAAGCATCGCACGCTCCCTCTACCATCGAGATTGGTATTAAAACCTAAATAATTGTTATTTGGTGTTTGCGTTGAGCATAGACATGATTGGATTATGTCTATCGCAATACGGTTATTCATTTAAGGAGAATAATGGTTGCTCTGTTTATTTGAATAATACCTTCAATGGTCTTACACCTAAAATGAATGGTTTATTGAATCTCGATCGTAGTGATACACATGTTCATGCCAAAAGATAGTAATGATAGTACCACCTACTTGTGGCACTGCCACGTAAGTCATATCGGTATAAAACGCATGAAGAAGCTCCATGTTGATGGATCTTTGGGCTCACTCGTTTTTGAAAAGTTTGAGACATGCGAACCATGTCTATTGGTATATATGCATGAAGAAACTCCATGCAAATGGACCGTTTGGACTCACTTGATTTTGAATCACTTGAGACATGCAAATCATACCACATGGGAAAGATGACTGAAAGCCTCGTTTTCAGTAAAATGGAACTAGAAAGCAACTTGTTGGAAGTAATACATTTTGATGTGTGCAGTCCAATGAGTGCTGAGGCGTGTAGTGGATATCGTTATGTTCTTACTTCACAGATGATTTGAGTAGATGTTGAGTATATTTACTTGATGAATCACGAGTCTGAATTATTGAAAGGTTCAAGTAATTTCAGGGTGAAGTTGAAATATCGTCGTGACAAGAGGATAAAATATCTATGATATGATCATAGAGATGAATATCTGAATTACGAGTTTGGCACAGAATTAAGACATTGTGGAAATTGTTTCACAACTAATACAGCCTGGAACACCATAGTGTGATGGTGTGTCCGAACATCATAACTGCACCCTATTGGATATGATGCATACCATGATGTCTCTTATCGAATTACCACGATAGTTTATGGTTTAGGCATTAGAGACAACCACATTCACTTTAAATAGGGCACCACGTAATGATGAGATGACACCGTATGAACTATGGTTTAGAGAAACCTAAGCTGTCATTTCTTAAAAGTTTGGGGCTGCGACGCTTATGTGAAAAAAAGTTTCAGGCTGATAAGCTCGAACCCAAAGCGGATAAATGCATCTTCATAGGACACCCAAAACAGTTGGGTATACCTCCTGTCTCAGATCCGAAAGCAATAAGGGATTGTTTCTAGAATCGGGTCCTTTCTCGAGGAAAAGTTTCTCTCGAAAGAATTGACTGGGAGGATGGTGGAGACTTGATGAGGTTATTGAACCATCTCTTCAACTAGTGTGTGGCAGGGCACAGGAAGTTGTTCCTGTGGCACCTACACCAATTGAAGTGGAAGCTTATGATAGTGATCATGAAACTTCAGATCAAGTCACTACCAAACCTCGTGGGATGACAAGGATGCGTACTACTTCAGAGTGGTACGTAATCCTGTCTTGGAAGTCATGTTGCTAGACAACAATGAACCTACGAGCTATGGAGAAGCGATGGTGGGCCTGGATTCCAAAATGGCTCGAGGCCATATAATCCGAGAGAGGATCCATACATGAAAACAAAGTGTAGACTTTGGAAGAACTACTTGATGGTCGTAAGGCTGTTAGGTACATATGGATTTTAAAAGGAAGACGAACGATGATGGTAAGTATCACCATTAAGAAAGCTCGACTTGTCGTTAAGATGTTTTCCGACAAGTTCAAGGAGTTGACTACGATGAGACTTTCTCACTCGTAGCGATGCTAAGAGTCTGTTGGAATTATATTAGCGATTACTGCATTATTTATGAAATCTTGCAGATAGGATGTCAAAACATTGTTTCCTCGACGATTTTCTTGAGGAAAAGTTGTATCTGATACAACCGGAAGGTTTTGTCAATCCTGAAAGATGCTAACAAGTATGCAAAGCTCCAGCAATCCTTCTAAGGACTGGAGTAAGCATCTCGGAGTTGGAATGTATGCTTTGATGAGATGATCAAAGATTTTGGGTGTATACAAAGTTTATGAGAAACTTGTATTTCCAAAGAAGTGAGTGGGAGCACTATAGAATTTCTGATGAGTATATGTTGTTGACATATTGTTGATCGGAAATGATGTAGAATTTCTGGAAAGCATGCAGAGTTATTTGAAAAGTGTTTTTCAATGGAAAACCTGGATTAGGCTACTTGAGTATTGAGCACTAAGATCTATAAGGATAGATCAAAACGCTTAATAGTACTTTCAAATGAATACATACCGTGACAAGATTTTGAAGGAGTTCAAAATGGATCGGCAAAGAAGGAGTTCTTGGCTGTGTTATAAGGTGTGAACATTGAGTAAGACTCGAAACCTGACCGCGGCAGAATAGAAAGAAAGGGCGAAGGTCGTCCCCTATGCTTTTGTCATAGGCTCTATACGGTATGCCATGCTGAGTATCGCACGTGATGTGTGCCTTGCCACATGTTTGGCAAGAGGGTACAAAGGTGATCTAGGAGTAGATCACCAGATAGCGGTTTAAATTATCCTTAGAGGAATAAGGATATGTTTCTCAGTTATGGAGGTGATAAAGAGTTCGACGTAAAGAGTTACGTCGATGCAAGCTTAACACCTATCCGGATAGCTCTGAGTAGAGATACCGGATACGTATAATGGAGCAACAATTTAGAATAGCTCCAAGTAGAACAGTTATTTGAAATGGCTCCAAATGCAGCGTAGTAGTTGCATCTACAAGATGACATAGAAATTTGCGAAGTACATACGGATCTGAATGTTGCAAACCCGTTGACTACAACCTCTCTCACAAGCATAACATGATCAAACCCAGAACTCTTTCGGTGTTAGTCACATGGGGATGTGACCTTGAGTGTTAATCACATATCAATGTGAACTGGATTATCGACTCTAGTGCAAGTGGGAGACTGTTGGAAATATGCCCTAGAGGCAATAATAAATTGGTTATTATTATATTTCCTTGTTCATGATAATCGTTTATTATCCATGCTAGAATTGTATTGATAGGAAACTCAGATACATGTGTGGATACATAGACAACACCATGTCCCTAGTAAGCCTCTAGTTGACTAGCTCGTTGATCAATAGATGGTTACGGTTTCCTGACCATGGACATTGGATGTCATCGATAACGGGATCACATCATTAGGAGAATGATGTGATGGACAAGACCCAATCCTAAGCCTAGCACAAGATCATGTAGTTCGTATGCTAAAGCTTTTCTAATGTCAAGTATCATTTCCTTAGACCATGAGATTGTGCAACTCCCGGATACCGTAGGAGTGCTTTGGGTGTGCCAAACGTCACAATGTAACTGGGTGGCTATAAAGGTACATTACAAGTATCTTCAAAAGTGTCTATTGGGTTGGCACGAATCGAGACTGGGATTTGTCACTCCGTGTAAACGGAGAGGTATCTCTCGGCCCACTCGGTAGGACATCATCATAATGTGCACAATGTGATCAAGCAGTTGATCACGGGATGATGTGTTACGGAAGGAGTAAAAGAGACTTGCCGGTAACGAGATTGAACAAGGTATCGGGATACCGACGATCGAATCTCGGGCAAGTATCGCACCGATAGACAAAGGGAATTGTATACGGGATTGATTAAGTCCTTGACATCGTGGTTCATCCGATGAGATCATCATGGAACATGTGGGAGCCAACATGGGTATCCAGATCCCGCTGTTGGTTATTGACCGGAGAGTCATCTCGGTCATGTCTGCATGGTTCCTGAACCCGTAGGGTCTACACACTTAAGGTTCAATGACGCTAGGGTTATAGGGAATAGATATACGTGGTTACCGAATGTTGTTCGGAGTCCCGGATGAGATCCCGGACGTCACGAGGAGTTCTGGAGGTAAAGATTTATATATGGGAAGTCCTGTTTTGGTCACCGGAAAAGTTTCGGGGTTTATTGGTAACATACCGGGACCACCGTGAGGGTCCTGGGGGTCCACCAAGTGGGGCCACAAGCCCCGGAGGGCTGCATGGGCCAAGTGTGGGAGGGGACCAGGCCCAGGTGGGCTGGTGTGCCCCCCCACAAGGGCCCAAGGCGCGAGGGAGAGTGGAAGGGGGCAAACCCTAGGCTCAGATGGGCCTAAGGCCCAACTAGTGGTGCGCTCCCCTCTCTCCCCCCTTGGCCGCCCCCCTAGATGGGATCTAGGCTGGCCGCCACCCCTAGGGGTGGAAACCTAGGTGGGGGCACAGCCCCTCCCCTCCCCCTATATATACTTGAGGTTTTGGGCTGCCATACACACGTGAATTCTCTCCCAGTTGGCGCAGTCCTACCCCTCTCCCTCCTCATCTCTCGTAGTGCTTAGCGAAGCCCTGCTGGAGTCCCGCGCTCCTCCACCACCACGCCGTCATGCTGCTGCTGGATGGAGTCTTCCCAACCTCTCCTTCTCCCCTTGCTGGATCAAGGCGTAGGAGACGTCACCGGGTTGTACGAGTGTTGAACACGGAGGTGCCGTCTGTTCGGCACTAGGATCATTGGTGATTTGAATCACGACGAGTACGACTCCATCAACCCCGTTCACTTGAACGCTTCCGCATAGCGATCTACAAGGGTATGTAGATGCACTCTCCTTCCCTTCGTTGCTAGATTACTCCATAGATTGATCTTGGTGACGCGTAGGAAAATTTTGAATTTCTGCTACGTTCCCCAACACGGATGGCCTTTGCCGGTGTCAAGACATACTGGGCGGAGATGGAGGCCACCACTGTTGCGACACAGGGTTCGGCCGTAGGCCGAGTGGCTGCCGAGCACTACTTTGAAGAAGTTCTTGAAGGCACTCGTTCGATAGAGGCTCAGTGCTCGAAGAATATTATGTTCTAGTGACATGTGCTTCCATTGTAAAAACAATGTTTTATTGAGTTATCAAGGCTGTATTTATACTTTTGCCCGAAAGTACTATGATGCCTCCTATGCGGCCGTTTATGTATATGTGTATATAACCTGAAAGTTTGCAGTCGTTGGCTTCCGCCCCCACGCATATAATGCGGGGGTGTTCGCAGAAAACGCGTATCCACACTTGATCCAACGTCTTGGTCCATTAAGGAGGTGGTAGCGCAGCGAACGAGGCAATCAGACTATATTGCTTTAACACTTTCACTTAGCCATAGGAGTTTGACGGTGGGGCTACTATATAGCCCCTGGTACTTCTGCGCTCCTCCGAATACGTGGCGCGTACGTACATGACCGGGAAACGACCCTTCGTTAATGCGGAGGAATCCCAAAGATTCTGCTGAGTCATCGAGTGGTTGACCAGTCTCTCGCTATATCATGACAGTCAGTTTTCGGCTTTCTCTACTAAGGTGCTCATCCGGATGAACCAGGGCACAATCGCAGTAGTTCTCCCAGTGCTACCTTAGCCGATATAACAGAACGTAAGGTACCAAAACGTGGGAGCCGGGCAAACCCAACATTTGACCAAAGACATGATTCGGAGCTGATGCATATAGGGCCAAACTCGCGACGCCGAACACTCCCTAAGGTGTTCGGTCTTTATAACATATACCGGGCTAAACAATGCCCTTAATAATAAACCCCGTGTGTCCAGGTACGTGCAATATCCTGACGTGGCCACATGCCAATAACGTCAGCATCCTTCTCGGTTGTGTGGAGTATCCGGAGGATGTGAGCAACAAGAGACAGTAAAAAAGGGTTTACGCATGGTCTTAATCTAAAAAGAAACCTTTGGGCGGGTCCCTGCTGCACGTCTGCACCTGTATCTCCGTTGTGCCGTGTCCTGGATGGGTGTAGCATGATTGTCATCTGTAAAAGGAAAGAACTTAGGTGAAAGTTGCCGTGCCAAAAAAGAAAGAATTGGTTATTATCAATGGACTATCAAAATTCAAGAGAAGTCAAGTTGAGCCGGGCTGGCCCTGATTACACGCGGGAAGCCCCTGGTATTGTCTATGAGGGTTTGATCATCAAACCAATCTCATGTATATGTGGTGGAGCGCCGGACTCGTCTAACCGTGTCCATGGTCTTGACGACCTGTCCTTTTTTCTGGTTGGGGATGCCATCTAGTTCGCGGCTGTTAAAGCCGTCGCATCCTCTTCCGCACGTAAAAAACGTTCGGTATTTCCGCTAACTGTGATGATGCCACATGGACCGGGCATCTTAAGCTTGAGAAAAGCATAATGTGGTATTGCATTAAAACAAGCGAAAGCCGTTCTTCCGAGTAGTGCATGATAACCACTTCGGAATGGAGCGACGTGGAAAGTTAACCTTTCGCTTCGGAAGTTATCGGGAGAACTGAATACAACCTCTAACAGTAGAGAGCCCGTACAGCGGGCTTCTTGGCCTGGTATTACTCCCTTGAAGGTAGTATTACTGTGGCTTATTTGTGTCGGGTCTATCCCCATTTTGCAGACTGTGTCCTAATATATCAGATTTAGATCACTGCCGCAGTCCATGAGGACTCGTGTGAAATGGTACCCGTTTATTATTGGGTCTAACACCAAGGCCGCCAGTCCTCTTCGTCACATGGATCACGTTTACCGTTTTAACCTCTGGTGGGAACTTTTTCTGTCCTCCGGTGCTTTGCTGGCGAGATTCATCCTCGTCTTCGCTTGCTGTTTCTTCCCCTTTGTGTTCGGCGTTTAGCTTACCAGCCTGCTTGAAGACCCAACATTCTCTGTGGGTGTGATTTGTAGGTTTGTCGGGGGTGCCGTGAATCCGACAGAGCTTGTCAAGAATCTTGTTTAGGCCGGATGGTCCTTCTCTGCTGCCTTTGAAAGCGGGTCATGAGGCTTGTTAGGGCTGCCATTGTTATCGGTTTTTCTTGGCCGAGGTGTCTGGCGAGCCATTCGTCTCGGACACTGTGTTTAAAAGCTGCTAAGGCTTCGGCGTCCGGATAGTCGACGATTTGGTTCTTCTTGGTGAGGAACCTGTTCCAAAGCTTTTGGGCGGACTCTCCGGACTGTTGGATTATATGACTTAAATCGTCTGCATCCGGAGGTCGGACATAAGTCCCTTGAAAATTAGCCCGAAAAGCGTCCTCGAGCTCCTCCCAACTTCCAATTGAGTTTTCGGGGAGGCTTTTCAGCCAGTGCCGAGCTGGCCCTTTAATCTTGAGGGGCGAGTATTTAATGGCATGGAGATCGTCTCCGCGAGCCATATGAATATGGAGGATAAATTCCTCAATCTAGACTCCAGGGTTTGTGGTCCCGTCGTACGCCACTATGTTCACTGGTTTGAATCCTTCTGGGAATTCGTGATCCAGCACCTCATCGGTGAAACATAGGGGGTGTGCGGCACCCCTGTATTGGGATATGCCATGGTGTTCGGACGGTTGTAGTATTAGGTTTTGATTTTGTGCCGGAGCGCGCTTCCTAGATCCATAGATGGATCTGGTCACGCCGGATTTTTGGCGCAAGCTCTCACATAGATTGTGTGTTGACTTATGTGCGACTTTGTTAGCCGCTCTATCGCGGTCACAAGGTGGTGGATCTGGCCGGTTGGCCGTATCATTGTTCGGCTGTGTCGGCTCTAAGGCCTCATTGTCGAATTCAGGTAATAGCTTGCGCTTTGGATAGCTATTTGTGTGGTAACTTCCACCATACTTTGTTTCGTTGTCGAGCACTTTGTTCCACCTGCTGTTGAGCGTATCTTGTGCGACCTTAAGCCTTTGCTTCTGCTTCTTCAGGCTCCTCACTGTGGCAATAAGCTTTCTGCGGAGGTTCTCTTGCTCCAAGTGCGTTTCCGGGATGATGTGTGCATCTTTGTCTGGACTGTTTTCCTCTCCAGACGGGGTTTGATGAGGTTTATCCTTGGCATCGCCGTGTTCGGACGCCGGATCTGTACTATGTTCGCCGTTTGCATCTTGATCGTGCTCTGCCACCGGGGCAGTGCAGTCGTCGTTTCTTCTAGAGTCGACTGGACTGTTATTACCTCTTGCGCTGTTATCGCTGTTTTTGCTATGGCGGGACTTAGAGCGGCCCCGCTGACGTCGGCGCTTGGGTTGCTTGGAGGGGGCATCCTCCGCTGTCTCTTCGCCATTGCCCTCTTTGGGTGTATCTACCATGTATATGTCATGTGATGAAGTGGTTGTCCGGCGCCCTGTGGGCGCTGGTTCCTGTTCGTCTCCTGCATCTTCGTTCATGCCGTCGATGTCTTCGGAGTCGAAGTTAAGCATGTCGGTTAAGTCGTCGACAGTGGCTACTAAGTGGGTGGTGGGTGGGCAGCGAATTTCTTCATCGTCCGCATCCCATTCTAGCCGAACATAGTTCGGCCAAGGTTCTCCTGACAGGGAGAGAGAGACCTGAATGTATTTAGCAGATCGCCGAAAGGCGAGTGCTGAAAAATATTCACGTAGGTGAACTCCATGATCGGCGCCCAGTCGGGTTCGACGGGGACGGATGTAAGCGGCTCGGAGTCCGTGGCCGGAGATGAATCCAGTGGTTCGGCGACACGGCTCTCGTAAGGGGTAAAGTCAGCATCCGGCTTTATCGCCGCTGAGAGCGCGGCCTCCGTGGCGGGGTCTATCCCTCCGCTCTCGGATGGCGCGATTTGCTTCGGATTGACGACCGGAGTAGTTGCGGATGCGATCTCCCGAATACTATCCGACGATAGAGTTATGTCATGCTCGTCGTGACTGTGTGGCGCACCTGACACAGGCTCGAATCCGTCGAAGATCAAGTCTCCGCGGATGTCGGCAGTGTAGTTCAGGTTTCCGAATCTGACCTGATGGCCAGGGGCGTAGCTCTCGATCTGCTCCAGATGGCCAAGTGAATTGGCCCGCAGTGCGGAGTCACCAAATACAAGCCTTATGGTCGAAGGAGCCATCAAGCCTTATGGTGACGACACAGTGGAACTCTCAATGAAAGCACCAATGTCAGTGTCAAAACCGGCGGATCTCGGGTAGGGGGTCCCGAACTGTGCGTCTAAGGCAGATGGTAACAGGAGGCGGGGGACACGATGTTTACCCAGGTTCAAGCCCTCTTGATGGAGGTCATACCCTACTTCCTGCTTGATTGATCTTGATGATATGAGTATTACAAGAGTTGATCTACCACGAGATCGTAGAGGCTAACCCTAGAAGCTAACCTATGGTATGATTGTATGCGTTGTCCTACGGACTAAACCCTCCGGTTTATATAGACACCGAAGGGGGCTAGGGTTACACAGAGTCGGTTACAAGGGAGGAGATATACATATCCGTATTGCCTAGCTTGCCTTCCACGCCAAGTAGAGTCCCATCCGGACACGGGATGAAGTCTTCAATCTTGTATCTTCATAGTCCAACAGTCCGGTCAAAGGATATAGTCCGGCTGTCCGGAGACCCCCTAATCCAGGACTCCCTCAACCATCATCAGCATGTGTTACCTCAATACCAAGAAAGTAGTGCAATGCACCTAGATCCTTGAGGGCAAAGTTCATACGCAGATCTGTCAGAAGGGCTTGAACTGCCTGTGGTGAGGAATTGGTAACCACAATATCATCAACATAGATAAGCATAAAAATGACTATCCCATGACGAGAGTAAAAGAACAATGAGGTATCTGCCTTGGAGGGACGAAAATAAAGAGACTGAAGTTTGGATGACAAACAAGAGTACCATGCTCGAGGTGCTTGCTGTAATCCATACAGTGATTTATACAGTTTGCAAATAAAGTGTGGTGATTTTGGATCTGCATACCCAGGAGGTTGTTTCATAAATACGTCCTCTTCCATAACACTATGTAGGAACACGTTCTTTACATCTAACTGTCGTATGCACCAATTTCTACAAACAGCTACATAAAGAATTAAGCGAATGGTGGCAGCCTTGACAACTGAACTAAACGTATCCTCATAATCAATACCATATTGTTGCTTAAAACCATTGGCAACAAGACGTGACTTATACCTGTCAATACTGCCGTCAGATTTTGTTTTTACCTTATACACCCATTTGCAGTGGATGACATTCTTGCCTTTACTTGGCAGGACCAAGTGCCAAGTATTGTTGCTCAACAAGGCAGTAAACTCTTCCTCCATAGCAGCTTTTCACTTGGGATGAGCAAAGGCCTCCTTTAAGTTCTCTGGTTCACCTGTAGCACAAAAAGAACCCCAACGAGGAGTTTAACAAGGACATCATATTTGACATTCTCTCCGTTTAGATCGGCCGAGAAGTTGTGGAAGTCATGTAGCAGAAGGAGGAGATCATATTTGACCAGGTCCAGTTAGCCTTAAAAAAAGCAGGTCCCAACCCATCTGGACCTGGGTTAGCATTGTCATGCATGGTCCACATGGTCCACAAGGCAGAACTCGAAGCAAGTCCCTGGAGATAGAAAGAGATGGAGTATTGAGAGGGGTTTCCGATCAGATTTTTAAAAAGGTCAAGGAGATATATTTTTTTAAAAATTCTAGGCGTGGAAGGTAAAGCTGGTGCCGTAAACTAATAGGGATTTTTCTCGCAAAAAAAGAAAAAAACTAATAGGGATTTGATCTATGTTCTTCATCATGTCAAGCATCTATTGTGAGAGAAGTGTTTCAATGACGACGCGTCCAAGCAAGGAACGGCATTTCTGGTGATTCCACAGCACCATGTATAAGCTATTTCCAATTATGTCGCCTTGGCCGTTTGTTTTCTTTCTCATTTGTCATGTTGCTTGCAGCAGCCCCATCCTACTCACAAGTCCCAGTTCGGGTGCCTTGGCAGGGCTCACTTCCTCCCTGAAACCATATCCTTCCTTCTCTACATACTGGACACATCACACACTTGAGTACCTAAGCATTCTCCAATCCTTCCTTCACCGGCCAGTTCTTCAAGCATCCTTCGTGCGCATCCAATGGGAGTCGGACCGCAGGTACGTCAAGACCAGAACACTTCTTTTAACACATCAGATTAGTATTTTAGACCGTTGAGGGTTCATTTCCGTGATTCATCGGGAAAGATATGATAAAACTAGACCGGATTTCTGGTAGTACGCTCAGCCATTAGGGGCACTTGGGTGGGGTAATTCAGAGCTACAAATCCCGCTGTCTAGGCAGAGGCTGCCATCGCACAACACAGCACAGCGAGTCACATCTTGGGCAGGACGAAGGTCAGCACCACGCCGTGCTTTTGTGGGAGTTCCGCCATGGATTTTGATCTGGATTTTTCTTTTTTTCTTTTGAGAACCACACACACAAACTATGTTGTGGTAGTGGAACATTCAGAGAGCATTCTCTGTCTTACATTATCATCATGCACATCAGTTACTCACTTGTGACCACCAGAGCTCCTAGCAGTCACTGCGATCTCATGCACCAGCGTCTGCTCACTGCCCTCATCTCCGACTTCTGAAAACCTGACAGTAACTTTTTTATTTCTGCCGTTACTGCGAAGTTTGTAGGCAGAGGTCTCTTCTTCTAACTGCAGTGCAGTCTACCTCCACGATTATTTGCCTGACATATAACTCAGATAGCTCTGTTAGTCCCATCAGGACAGCCGAGACTTCTGCCTCTTCAGCCGACATGCATTTGTTCAAACGCCTACCGACAGAGACAAAGACATGCCCCTGATTTCTGCCGTTAATTTTTTTTTGAGAACCACAGTCCCAATGGGAGGGGCAGACCAGCAGCTGTTCTCAGATTTTGATCTGGATTTTGGGCAGAGTTCATCCTGAATGATGGAACCATAGATGCCTACGTCTGTTCTCAGATTATTAGTTCTTGATGGAACCATAGGAAATTAACAATATGTTCTCAAACTAGATTCTAGCCATCACATATAAACTGCTAGATCAACCTAATATATACATTAAATTCTCAAGTACGACGTACGGTAAAAACCTCCAAGTTCTTTTGTGGGTATAGAGCTTAATTTAGCTCAATCTTCTTAAATTTCCAATTTAACATGCTGCTTTTATATATATACAGGAAGTTCTTCCGGACCACGAGTTCGCCCGCCATGACACCGGCTTTAGCGCCTGGCTGGAGTATACCGAGCCGTCACAGCGCGTCCAGACCGGCGTGCGCGCAGCAGTGATCGCCGTGGTGGTGCTGATCGCCCTCGGGCTGTGTTGCTGCTGGTTTAGGGGGTGGAGGGCGGCTGCTAGGAAGCGGCAGCTCGTCCATCCCGTTTCGGAGGGTGTGTTCGCCGCCGCTGTTCCTGCGCCAGCTCCAGCCCCGGTTCCGGACCCGGCCGGCGACCCTTGAGCAGCTACCTCAAAGATTGCTTTTCTACATATCATTAGTATTATTACCACTGTGTTAGGACCGGAAATCCAAATACTCAGGCTCCTGATATCTATACCGGCCGGTCATACTTGTTTGGATTCGCACCAGCTGTTGTATTGCAGTTGCAGACCTTATATGCATTTACCTATTGATAAGTGATCTGATCTGATGATGCCTAGCCATTTATCACTTCAAATTTGTTTAGTGGCACCGCAAATTTGGCATCTTTTTTCCAGAACAGAACACAGTCGTCACCACAGTAGTTAAAACACCACCATGTGCAAACAGAAAAGAACTCACGTCCAATCTCGTTCTCTGTAACATGAGTTCAGTTCCCACAGAGGTTTTATTAATTTACAGTAATCTGCATATGCACATATGGCAAGCATATCGACAACTGAAAAACGTGTTCTAAAAAGCATCCAGATAAGAAATCAAAGTATATAGCTTCTGAATCGATGAGGGGCACAGGCATCTTTGAGTTCCGATGCTGTGCGACTGAGTTCTTTTACGTGTCCTGTTATTGTAAACAGGGTTTCCCCCCTGCCGTATGTATGTTCTGTACGAGCCAAGGTTTTGGATCCCAGATGAAAAACAATCTCGTGGGGCTTTAGTAAGATGTGGGATCACACTGCAGTGCAAGTTCAATCATGGCCATTTCATTTGAGTGGTCCTTTGCATTGCTTATTTGCCCCCATCTGAGATTATGTATGCCTTGCTTATCACAAGATTCGGATCACTCAGGTCTTCGATCACTTCTAGAGTTGTAGTAGAATCCCATACTCATTTGCACTACCAACCTATGGTTGCAACCACCAATCAAGTCAAATCAGTACACTTGACCGAAACTTCTGTAGAAAGCAATGAACTAGGAATTATTCCCTGAAACATCACTACCATATAACATAACAAGAGTTTCATAATTCAGCCAGTTAGCTAGCTACTTATGCAGGCGACTACTCGGGCGACGCCCGTGGCGTCCACCGCTGGCTTGACGCCGGCGTCCGTCTCTGGCGTGGGGCACGTCGGCGGGAGGTTCTGGGCTCTAGCGGAGTCAGATGCGGAGGACGAAAGCGATGGGGATTGCGGCGGAGTCTCGCCGGAGGTGTACTCGCCGACGCCGTCGTCGGTGATCTGCGAGGCGTTCGATACCGGGTATTCGGAAGAGGAAGTGGCAACGATTGTTGATGGCGTCGTGCCGATTGATGATCCGGCGCGTCAAGGCTTGCGGGCAGAGGATAAGATCGAGATTGTCCGACGCATGGTTCATCGACGGACGGCGGCCGCGGCGATCCGGCCGTGGAAGGGGCCTATTCCTAAGGTAAGTCTTCCAAAACCAATCTTGTCAGATTTCATTACAGAGGGATCGTGGAAGGTCGTGAACAGGAAGAAGAAACGACGACCGTCGGCGGCGCAGGCGCCGGCGCCGGCGATCGACCGACCGAGCGTGATCCGAGCGGAGCGGATCTCGCGTTTGAATTCTTTGCTGAGTGCCAACGGGCTTGAAACGGTGGGCCGCTGTGAGGGCCTGTCCGCGTTTAGGCCGTCGGGCCACGGAGGTCTGTCCGAGTGTGGGCCGGGATTAGCAGGGCTTAAGGCCCAGGCAAAACCGGCCAAAGACGAGCGGGCTGGGGAGGCTCATGTGCATGAGATCGCATCGGATCGCGTGTTATCCCATGCACGATCGGCCTCTCTCTGCCGTAACATAGATATCGCTAGGGTTCACCGCCGCGGACGGATTGGTTTCCCTTCTGCTGCGAGTCGACGAGCGAGGCGGGTGCTGCAAAATTGTCGCGGGCTTCTGACGTTGGCCGGCGAGGTCGACATGCCGCCCAAGGCCCCGCCGCTGGCCAAGGCTCCGTCGCCGGCGAAGCCACCTCTTGCGCGGGCAGCGTCGGGTGGTCCGACTGCGGCTGTGCCGGCGTCGGCCGCGGCTTCGGCGCCTGCGCAGGCTGTGGCTCCTTCCGCCAGGGCTGCGGCACCGCCGCTACCTGGGGTCGCGCCCCCTCAGACGCAGCGCCCCTGGCCTCGACAGATGGCTGCCGGGCGGGGTGGAACTGCCAATGGTGCTGCAGGCCGCGGGTCGGGTGCGTTCGCGGGTGACGGCCGCAACCCTCCCCGTGGTCAGTGGGGTGACGATGGATACGACGCTTACGGACAAGGACTTCATCGCGGTTCGTCGTCCACCGGTGGTGGGCGGGGCTATGGTTCGACGGATCACGGTGCCGCCGGTCGAGGGTTTCAAGGACCTCCGGGGAATTTTGTTAAGGGTGCGGTTGGCCCGAGCCGTTTCCGGGGCCGCTACCGCGGTGGTCGTGGCGGTCACCGCCGCTATCCTCCGCGCAACTTGCCCGGTGCCACGGGTTCGGACACCACAGAGATGTCTACAGATGACGCTGGTCTTACTCAGGCGGCGGTGGAGACGGTTCGGGCCCTCGCCGATGTGACAGTACCGGTGACCATGCAGCCTGATGATGCTGATTCTGACAAAGGTTCGGAGAAGGCCGGGGGTGACAAGCTGTCCAAGTGGGCGACTAAGAAGAAAAAATTGATCTGTTTCCGGTGTGGTGAGACGGGTCACTTTATGGTTGATTGCTCTGCTGAGTTATGTGATATTTGTCGGAAACCCAAGCATGTGGCGGCTGAGTGTCCGCTTCTTCTAGGCCCCAAACCGACACTTAATATCTATGGGCTCTGTTGTTCTGAGTTGATGTTCTTTGAGTCACCAAGCGTGGCTCCGGTGGCTCCTGTCATTGAAACTTCCTTCCCAGGGTGGTTAAGGTGGTTAATGGACCTCTCACTGAAGCCCAGATTATTCAGCAGTTGCGGGAGTTGGCTCCGGGGAATTTTAACTGGTCCTTGTTGAAGCTATCAGATCAGACTTTCAAAGTGGACTTTCCATCTAAGGAGGATCAGAAGAGAATTCTCAAGTTTGGCATGAGTAGAGTCACCGGCACAAGTTTTGTGTTGCAGTTCGATGAGTGGAAAAAGAAGGAGCCTCAGGGCACGCCACTGACTCAGATCTGGGTGCATTTTCTGGGGGCGCCATCTGAGCCCTTGGATAACTTCTTGGTCACATGGAGCCTGGGATCCTTGCTCGGTAAGACGGAGCAGGTAGATATGCCTTTCACACGTGCTCATGGTGTGGCGCGCTTGCTGGTTAGTGTGGCTAACATCGAGTTCTTGTCGGATGTGGTCAGATGGTGTCAGAGGGTATTGCGTATATGTTGAATGTCGAGTATGAGGACCCTAATTTGTTTCAGGAATTTGAGGAGGTACATCATATGGACACTACTGAGGGGGAGGTGCTCCTAGGAACCATGGTGATGGCGCACAAAATGATGGTGACAGGGCTTCCAGGCCTGCGGATTCATCTAAGGCAGGAGAGTCTGCTCAGGGGAAATCGCCAACTTCGGTCCCGTCTAACATGTTGCAACTTGGTTTCGTAGGAGCTTTCTCAGCGCCTCCTCGTCTCTGGAGTGATCGCGTGGACATGGATGACCCGTCGAAACATTTGCCGCCGGTGATTACGGAGATTGACTCTATCTTGTTCGCCGATGGACCGGGAGGAATCACTGGACATGAGGTTCACGCTACTCCTCCTTCATCGCCGTTGCCTAGGCTGGAGGTGACAGCCACGCTGGATGGTTCGGCGGATTTGGGCGGGCGGGAGGTCCGGCCCTCATTCGCTCTTGAGGCACCTGCTTCGAGGGGGCCCATGGCCTGCGCGGAGGTTATGGCCTCCCCCGGGGCTTTGGCGGGCTCGGGTGGGACACGCGAGCAGGAGGCCTGCGCACCACTCTCTCCCTCCATGGCGATGAGTTCCCCTACGACTGATATGGCGCCATCAAAGGCGGTGGTAGCTTTCTTGGGAGGCTCGGCCGCTGGGGGCGGCCAGGGGCCGACTACCGCTTCTCCGGCCAGACCTGCTCCTACGGCGGGCTCCACGTCACCGCGCATGGGCGGGGGTGTGGCTGGGCAGGTGGCCGCCGGCTCACCGGGCCCCGTTGTGGTGGGAGAGCCGGGTGACGCGGCCGTCTCACCGGCTTCCTCCCCGGAGCACCGCGCATGGGTTTCCCCGGACCCTGCTATTGGCGGGTCGCCCGTGGACAGGCTGCGGGCGACATCGCCGCGTTGTTCTCCCGCCCCGGTGACTACGACCCGGGGCGCCGCTGTTGGGGGACAGGCAGGAGGCCTCTCCCCTAGCAGAGCTTCACGCGAGGAGGTCATCGCCTTTGGCGGTATCCCGGATCCTGTCTCCCAGGGGAGGCGGATCAGCGGGAGGCTGCAGGAGCAGCCGGACGTTGATGACATGCAGCGGAGGTGTGCTTTGAGGGCTGCCAAGTTGCGTGACGTCGAGATCTCCACTGGTATGTCTGTTAATAAGTCGAATTCCATTTTGCATTTTACTGATGATGAAATTATTCATAATGCAAATCAAATAGGAGTTTCACTTGGTAATAATGATCTTGAAATATCCAAGTCGGTTAACGACATTCTTGATTTGGAAGCTGAACGTGCGGTAGATATGATTCATCACATTGCTGCCGTTAAACCAATGAACGACTCAGAGATATATGCGCTTGGGGTTAAGGTTCTTGATGGCTTGTGTGCCGATCTTGACCCTGCACTACTTGAGACTGAGGAGGACACCAATACTGAGATGTCTCTTCATGTAGATGAGCCCTTAGTGCTAGAAGCAGAGAATGAGTGCGGTGATCAGGCTGATGGTCACATAAAGCCAAAACGGATGTGGAAACGGAAGGTCTATCCAGTCTCGGCAGCGCGTAGGAGCGCTCGGATCCGTACTGCCAAAAAATTTCATGATGAATTATGAGAGGCATTTTCTGGAATAGCAGAGGTCTTAGAGACTTGGCTAAAAGGAGGTTTCTAGCGGATGCTTCTCTTGAACATCATTTAGATTTTATTGCTTTGACTGAGACTGGAAGAAGCAATTTCACTTCCCAATTTCTTGCCACTTTGTTCGGGGGGGGGTTGATTTTGACTGGCATTGCCTCCCTCCTCGAGGAAGATCCGGTGGGGTTTTACTTGGGGTTAAGTGAGAAACGTTGGAAGTTCGGAGTGTAGTTTTGGGAGAGTTCGCTGTCAAGTTTCGAGTTAGAACTAAGGCAGATGGGTTTGATTGGGCCTTGGTGGCGGTTTACGGAGCTGCGCAACTAGAGCTCAAGCCAGATTTTTTGGCGGATCTGGTTCGTATTTGTGGTAACGAACAACTCCCTCTCTTAGTGGGGGGGGGATTTCAACATTATCCGAAGAAAAGAGGAAAAGAATAATGACAATTTTGACGGCCGATGGTCGTTTATGTTCAACACTATTATCGAAAGCTTGGATCTCAGAGAGATTGAGCTCTCGGGTAGGAAATTCACTTGGGCTAATTCGTTACCGGCTCCGACATTTGAGAAACTTGACCGTGTTCTAGCAAGTGTCGAATGGGAGCAGAAGTTTCCTTTGGTAACTGCGCAGGCATTGACACGAGGTGTCTCGGATCATACACCATTACTAGTCGACTCCGGAGTTCAAACTTTTGTGGGCAACAAGAACATTTTCTCGTTTGAACTTGCCTGGTTTGAAAGAGAAGGGTTCCTTGAGTTGTTAGCTCGGGAGTGGGCTAATGACTCAGGAGGAAGGACGCCTATCGAGCGATGGCAATGCAAGATTCGTCATCTCCGAAGGTTCCTTCGTGGTTGGGCTAAGCACACGCATGGAATTTATAAGGCGGAGAAGGAGAGACTTCTTCTACTTATTCAAAACCTTGAAGTTAAAGCAGAAACTTCTATCTTGGATTCCAATGAGTTGGAAACAAAGATAGAGGCGGAGATGCAACTTAAAAAGCTTCTTCGCAAGGAGGAATTGAAGTGGGCGTTGCGAGCTAAGGTTCGCAAAATAGTAGAAGGCGAGGATAATACTCAATTCTTTCATATGATTGCTAATGGGAAGCATCGTAAAAAGAGAATTTTCCAACTAGAACAAGACGAAGGGACGATAGTTGGTCAAGACAATCTGAAAGTTTACATTACCAATTATTATAAGCAGTTGTTTGGTCCCCCGGAAGAGACTTTTGTGTCGTTAGATGAGTCTAGGGTTGAGGATGTTCCTCAACTTGAGACTGCCGAGAATGAGCTCCCCGACTGCTCCTTTCTCGGAGAAAGAGGTGTTTGAGGCCATTGCACAAATGGAGAATAATAAGGCTCTAGGACCGGATGGGTTTTCGGCGGAGTTCTACAAAAAGTGCTGGCATTTTATCAAGGGAGATTTGATGCCCATGTTTCAGGAGTTTTTTGAGGGGCAGCTTCAGTTGTTTAAGCTGAATTTTGGGACAATAACTCTTCTTCCTAAGAAGACAGAGGCTGCTCGCATTGAGCAGTTCAGGCCTATATGTCTTCTTAATGTGAGTTTCAAAATCTTCACCAAGGTCAGGACGAACAGACTTACGCAGATTGCGCACTATGTAGTTCATCCGTCCCAGACTGCTTTCATGCCTGATAGAAACATCCTTGAAGGGGTTGTTGTCTTGCATGAAACGCTCCATGAGATCCACTCAAAAAAACTTGATGGCGTAGTTTTTAAAGTGGATTTTGAAAAAGCATATGATAAAGTTAAATGGCCTTTCCTTCAACAAGCTTTGCGTATGAAAGGTTTTGATCCGGCCTGGAGAAACCAGATTGATTCCTTTACGCAAAAAGGTAGTGCCGGGATTAAGGTGAATGACGACATAGGACACTATTTCCAAACACACAAGGGGCTAAGGCAAGGAGACCCTATGTCACCGATTCTGTTTAACATAGTGGCTGATATGCTGACTATTTTAATAGGTCGGGCAAAGGATGCAGGGCAGGTAGGTGGCCTGGTTCCACAGCTAGTTGACGGCGGGATTTCCATTCTTCAGTATGCTGATGATACTATCATCTTTATGGAGCACGACTTGGCGAAAGCAAGAAACATGAAGCTGCTGTTATGCTTATTTGAACAATTGTCTGGGCTCAAAATCAACTTCCACAAGAGCGAATTGTTTTGCTTTGGAAGAGCAAATGAGGACCAAGAGACGTATCAACAATTGTTCGGATGTGAATTGAGCTCATTACCGTTTACATACTTAGGTATACCCATTCATCATCGTAAGCTGACTAACATTGAGTGGAAATGCATCGAGGATCGTTTTGAAAAGAAACTGAGCTGTTGGAAAGGGAAGCTCATGTCATATGGAGGACGATTGATTCTGATTAATTCGGTCCTTACTAGTATCCCATGTTTCTCTTATCCTTTTTCCTGGTTCCGGTGGGCGTCAGGAAAAGGTTAGATTTCTACCGATCTCGTTTCTTTTGGCAGAATGATGAGCTTAAACGAAAGTATAGGCTTGCTAAGTGGGATATTATTTGTAGGCCGAAGGACCAAGGAGGTCTAGGTATTGAAAATCTGGAAGTCAAAAACATATGTCTCCTTAGCAAGTGGCTATTTAAGCTGTCATTTGAGACGGAGGCTACTTGGGCACAAATTTTGCGTAATAAGTATCTTTATGCTAAAACCTTGGCTCAGGTGAATGTGAGGCCTTCCGACTCACCCTTTTGGAAGGGTTTGATGAGAGTTAAACAACTCTTTTTCAACAAGACAAAATTTATTGTCGGGAATGGTGCCATTACGAGGTTTTGGGAGGATACGTGGCTTGGGGAGACCCCCCTTGCACTTCAATATCCTACTTTGTACAACATTGTCCGACGTAGAGAAGCCTATGTTGCAAATGTTTTACAATCCGCTCCCCTCAATATTAGTTTTCGACGGACGCTAGTTGGAAATCGTTGGAAGGCCTGGCTCCATCTTGTTAGACGTTTAATGGAAGTCCGGCTGTCCCAGCAGCCAGATCAGCTGCATTGGAAACTTACTAAGAACGGTGTGTTCTCGGTCAAATCAATGTATCTGGATGTCATTAACTCTAGCGTCATCCCTACCACGATACACGTTTGGAAAGTTAAGGTACCCTTACGAATCAAAGTGTTTATGTGGTTTGTGCATAGTCATTTTGACTAAGGATAACCTTGCAAAACGCAACTGGGTGGGCTCGTCTAGATGTAGCTTTTGCGATCATAACGAAAACATCAAACACCTCTTTCTCGATTGTCCGTTGGCTAAGATTCTGTGACGGTCGATTCATATCGCGGTTAATATTAATCAGCCCACCTCTATCAACATGTTATTTGGAACATGGCTTGATGGGGTTGATTCTGATACTGCAAGACACATTCGGGTTGGCGTTTGTGCTTTATTTTGGGCAGTATGGAACTGCAGAAATGATTTAGTCTTTAACAGATCAACAAACATTCACTTTTTGCAGGTTATCTTCAGGGCCATGACATTCATCCGTATGTGGTCGCTACTCACTCCGACGGAGGCCAGGGAGCGTTTGGTTACTGCGTCTACCCGATGGGAGATGGTAGCTCGGGATATTTTCAACCGGTTTGGATGGCGGTCATGTAATAGGATAGGCATGTAGTGCTCCTATTGTATTTTGTGAGCCGGTTGTGGCTTTGGGTCTTACCTCTTTTGAGCTTTTGTTTATGTTTGCACTACGACCTTTCGAGACTTTGTTACTAGATTATCCTTTTAATAATATGAGCCGTATGCATCTTTCTAATGCAGAGGCTGGGGTACACCCCTTTTTCGAAAAAAAGCTAACAGGGCAGTATAGATCCATTAGAAAGGAGACATAACTGAGGTTAAAATAAAGCCACTAGTTTGAGAGCACCCAATGGCGTTGGAGTTGAACAATCCAGCAAGGAGCAGCCGTCATAGTTCATCTGTCCACATGAAACCATTAGTTAGTTACAGTACGATTTGGTGATTACAGAGCAGCAAGAAACACATGGAACCCAAGGGAATATAGCAGAAACTAACAATATCAAAAGGAATTAATATGATGTATTCTGAATTTGAAAAGGAGCGAGAGCCATGGAGAGTTGAGGATGGAACAAAAAAAAAAATCCAAGAATCAGTTGGAACAGGGCAGAACCCCAAGACCATCAAGAAAAAGATGGAAAATGAAGACAAAGTTGTAGAAGTGCATGTTCTAGCCAATGCAACCAAAAGACCGATTTAATGGAAGAGATTAAGCAGTACATTATACGTCAACACTCTCTCTCACATGTGGCTCCCTCAGGCCTAAATATGGACCGAAAGTGGGCTGCAATATAATTGCGCCAGCCGGATCTTAAACTCAAGACTTCTTGACTCTGATACCATGTAGAAGTGCATGCTCTAGCCAATGCAACTAAAAAACCGATCTAATGGAAGAGACTAGGCAGCACATTATACGTCAACAAAAGTGACTGCAAAATGAAAGTTAGCACAAAAAGCAATGCCGCCACAGGAACAAAAAAGTTGTACGACAAGCCTTGGGCAGGTTGTACTTGAATGATGCAGATGTAGTCGTCATCGTGGCCGACGGAAACCCGGTCGACAAAGGTGTTGAGGTAGTAGTCTTGGTCAGCACTGACTTGGTCAAAGTAAATGCAGCGTCGAAGTAGTGGTCACAACAGTATGTCGCTGCTGCAGAAGTCCGCTCTCCTTCAGTTTCAGCTCATGCCCACTGAGCAAGTTCCATCCTGACCCCCCATCATGGTGAACCTCTCCTTGTGATCGGGACGAGGTAGATGCCTCCCAGCCGGGGGGGGGGGGGGGGGGGGGATCGACTGGCAGGCTCATCTAAGTTGAGAGGTAGCTTATTTGAACGAGTGCACTACATTCCTTAGTAAGAGTAACCAGTTCTGGCTCGTTAATGTTTTGCTTCTTTGTGGGCTGGTCTTTAAAGAACTGTGTATACATCTGCACCTATAAGACACCATCAAGGATGGGGGTGGTCATCATATCCAGAAACTTTGCAATCTGCTTGTCTTCAGTTGACTTCACAAACCGGAGTATGCAACAAATTAATTCCAGTCTCCAGATGATGTCTGATAAAGGCTGCACGATGCCAGCTGATGAAATTGAGCTCCAGAACACTCAAGTACAGTGGTTGTGTCCATGGATTTAGAACCTGACGGTCGTTTTTCACCCCAAGAATGGCGTGGTTTATGGAGCAATAATTCTCTATCTGCAGTACATAATTCCATTCCGTTGTAATATAATGCATCCAAATCAGAAGAGAGCTAGATGCCCCAAGATAATAATCCAGTGAAGTTCCTCAGAGTTCCTTGCTTATCAAGGTGGATGCATATATGGGTGGATGGCACTGAAAGGCAACTTGCTGTCATGCAAATGAGCAAGGCCAGACGGAATTAACTCCGTGGAAACCCCCACGTGAGGTACATAAATTCAGTCATGTTACCATTGGCACTAGTGGCACTGACAGAAACATGAGGTGGCCAAGCAATTTTCCAATGGACTTGTTCGCAGCAACGCACCTAAACAACAGCTAATTTCTCACTATTGTACATGATGCCATTAAGAAAGTCAGACAAGGTGTTACCTACAGGAGCTGCACCAAGTATCTTCCTTGGCAAGTGAGTAATAGTTAGATGAGCTCCACTTAACAAATCCGTCCATGTTGTATTTATTGATCTCACCATTTGTCTTCACAGGCAAGGGAAACGGAGAATGAATTTTGTGTGCAGCTATGACTGCTTCAGCAATGAACATATCCTTTGGGTTATCAATTGAAGACCCATGATGAAATTCCTCCACCAATGCATAGCTCGTACAAGCAAATACCATGTCAAAGGAAATATTGCCAGAACCTATTATCGAGTCATTTGCAAGAGTGCCAATTGTAAGAAATTTCATGACTGAGCAAGTGACCAACATGTTCTTATGAAATCCAATAACCAGTTGTTCAAGATAAGGAATATCTTCAGAATGAACACTCGTTGGCTACTAACACTGAATACCAAGTCTGTGAAAATTAACTAACTGCGGCGGCAGCCAACGCGATCGCCGTTCATCTCCAATGGCATGAGAGTTCCTGTCAACTATGCTAGAAACCTTGACTTTAAATGCTTTGCGCGATACAGCCGCAACAACCTTGGTGATGCTCAGGATGCCAATGACGCTGATGTCGAACACCCTGCTTAACATTGGCTTCATGGGAACTAGATCAGTACCATTGCCACTAGTAACAATCAATAGCCCAGTGTTCAGCAGAACTGCAGCCCCCCCTGCGGCAAGTACTTGATGGTTGCTAAAATGTCAAACTGGGGTCTGGGGAGCCACAGTAGTGTGGACGAATGCAAGAAAACAGCTTGCATCGGAAATGCATGGCTCGCGTCCTCCATGAGTAGGGACCTCTCAGCGATCGATCATCTGGGTCGCGAGCTCAGGGCAGGCATCCCTGGTGGTAGCAGACGAACTTGGTGTTGTTGCGTCCCTTGAGCACCTGATCGAACAGGTGGTGTGCGCCCTGGAGCAGAACCCACCAGTCGCAGGGACGGCGGACGAACGAGTTCGTCGTTGATGAAGCCGACGCCGCTGCTACACAGAGATCAATGCGACGATGGGAGCAGATGCCGCGGAAATCGTGGTCGACGTGGAGATGACTATGGCCATTGGCGCCGCTGCCGCGGAAATCGTGGACAACGCCAGAGCGCCCACTCTGCATTTGGCGACGGCGTGTCGTCAAGGACCCAGTGCGGGAGGACGGCGAGCGCGGTGACCACTGCTTGCTACCTCACGTAATCACATACCACCTGATTTTCATTCAGATTTTAGTAATGGAGAAATATCACGTGGGATAAATGATGAGGTGGAGGAAAGAGAACTCATAAGAGAAGACTTGTCTTTTTTTATTTAAGATAAGACAAGAGATGATCTCTTAGTACAATATGTCTCACCACATTTTTAAGAATTGCTAGTTATTGAAGATAAGGTTAAGAGATGACCCATTGTAGACATTTTTCTTTGTCTTCTCTAAATTACATACAAAACTTAAGATAAAACTATCTTATCAACCATTGTACATGCCCTAAACCTGCCTAACATCTCAGATTTGCTAGCTTCCTCACGTAATCATAAACGCCCCCCTGATTTTCAGGGTGGGCCCAGCCTAAGCCTCCCTAAGGCTGGTTGTAATGGGGAATATCATATACTACTATCATGCATATGACACTAGTATATAATACTACCTTCGCAATGCATAGTATCATAAGTTAGTATCTTGGTTCCTTATTAATTACTATGCATGATACAAAGTAGTACGGTATCATGATATGATATCACACCCTCTCTTTTCTCATTTAGTTGTGTGTCACATCATTCAAAAACTCTAATTGGCATGTATGATACAACTTATGATACTCTCATTACGACCAACCTAATCCCCCTGATCTTCTATATCTAAATAGCTAGTCCCAATAATTATTTCTCTCAACATGCAAGTATACAACATCATCGCACAACATGCATTGGAATAGATCCATCTCCACTACCATATGTCTCCCGACATGCAAGCATGCCACCTCATCATGACATGCATGAAAAAAAATTACCCATCTCAACATGCAAAGATATATGAGAATCTTCATTCTATTATACTATATATATTTAATAAACATATTATACAACTACATAGTAACCAAGCATAATAAATTATATGTATTTTAGTTTCAGTTTTAAATATTATTACTTCAAATATTTATGTTTCATACAATGAATCACATTGAAATATGTTACAAAATATTCCCGCAACAATCGTGTGGGGAATCATCTAGTCCTTCCTAACTAGCGTGCCTGAAACCAGATTAAGTACATCGGTGGGCTAAAAACCAGTTTACGTAAATTGATGGGATAGAAAAAAATCAGTGGGACCTTTACATGAATGAAGGTGATGCTACCAACTCACAAATGGCGGACAGGTCAGTGCCGATTTTGATAGTGTCTTGACCACAAAAGTTAGGTTGATCATAGAAAAATAAAACCAAAAAAATGAAACATAGAGAAAATAAAATAAAAACGCGCGTATGCATCAAATGGGCCGGCCAACTTTGTTTATAGTTGACGTTTTGGTAAGATTTGATTTGATTTGGGTATAAGTAGTGGAAGGCAAGAAAAGTTTGGATTTAGTTGAGATTTTTTTAGGAGTTGATTGAATGAGTTAATGCATGCCATTGTTTTTGAAAAGGCTGAATTGATTGAATTAATGCATGCGTCAAATGGGCCGGCCCAAATAGGCTGCGCTTGAGCGGAAGGTCACGTGTGAGACGCTTGCGCGTGAAATATAGGGCTGGTGGGAGTGAGGCGACGCTACCAACTCCCCTTTAGAAGTAGAGACTATAGTTGATGTTTTGGTATAATTAATTTGGTTTGGGTATTAGTAGCGGAAGGTAAGGAAAGTTTGGATTTAGTTGAGATTTTCTTAAAATTTTATTTAAATAAGATAATGCATGATGTTATGTTTGGAAATTGTCGATTTGATTGAATTAATGCACGGTCAAATGGGACGGCCCTAATTGATTGCGCTTAAGCGAAAGGTCCCTGCAAGACGCTTCCGGCCGTAATATTGAGCTCGTTGGAGTAAGATGATGCTACCAACTCTTCTTTTAGAAGTAAAGATGTGTGATGTCGAAAAATAGTAGACATGTATATACGTGGGATTCCTTCTTCTAGTGAACATGAGTTGCACACTAGCCTTTCGTCACCCATTTAGCTATACTTGCGCATAAATGCTTGCAAGCCACAACTAAATTTGGTTGACTTAGGAGTAAATTTCTTTTGCCTACAGAAAAATAACTGGCATGTATTTGAGATTCAGCATATCACCTAATAAATGAACTGATATTTATGTAAGATTTCTTCTGCATTCTCGCAAACTTTAGTTGCGCACTAGCACCTTAATACTCATGTAGCTTTATTTGTGCATATGTATTTGCAAGCCTCAGCCAATTATCATGTTGCAAATTGTTTCTATGCATTGTCAATTTCCTTGGTCACTCATTTCAGAAGTTTATCACAAACTGTAATGTACTGCTCCTTGCATTCTACCAGCACATGATTTATTTCAAAAGCTATTCGATTGGTACAAGAGAAAGAACTTCAAGGCACAATTTTTGTTAGTTTGGTTCATTTGACGGTGCTTCAAATTCTTGATTACCCATACATAAAATTTAATGAAGAATCATGTATAATGTTTAAGATCGCAAACATCAGAAGGCCAGATTGGGGTCTGCGAAGTTCCCTCTATCAAGCTGGTGTTGGTGCTGGTGATGTAAGGGAGAGGCGAGCATGACATGGCGGTAGCAGGTGCCTTCCCGTGCCCTGGTTTTGTTCTCTTTACCCATGCATTCTTCTTCAAGATCCATTGATGTTATTCTATTCTTCAACATCTCTGTTTGTGCAGGTGGTTCAACTGTATGGCTTCCTCGTTGCCACATTTTGGTCATCAAACAGATCCTCGTCTCTTCTCTCCATGACTCTTATAATTACTAGAACAACGCCCTTGCGTTGCAACGGGATATAAATATTCTAGTATGTTAGTTTGTGATTTACTTATCAATAATAATGAAATTGTGTAAATAAATTATGATGCCCCCGATTCAATCGTACACTAATCATACACGCAAACTTGTACGATCAAGATCAGGGACTCACAGGAAGATATCACAACACAACTCTAGACACAAATAAAACAATACAAGCTTTATATTACAAGCCAGGGGCCTCGAGGGCTTGAATAGATAAGCTCGATCACAGACGAGTCAGCGGAAGCAACAATATTTGAGTACAGACATAAGTTAAACAAGGTGCTATACGATGGCTAGCACAAACATGGATATAGATCGAAGAGGCGCAACCCTCCTGCCTGGGATCCTCCTAAACTACTCCTGGTCGTCGGCGGCCTACACGTAGTAGTAGGCACCCTCAGTGTAGTAGGAGTCGTCGTCGGTGGCGTCTGGCTCCTAGGCTCCACCATCTGGTTGTGACATCCGAGAAGAAGGGAAAAGGGGGGAAAAGAGGGAGCAAAGCAATCGTGAGTACTTATCCAAAGTACTCGCAAGCAAGGATCTACACTACATATGCATCAGTACCAATGAAATGGGTAGTATCTGTGGACTAAACTGTAGAATGCCAGAATAAGAGGGGGATAGCTAGTCCTATCGAAGACTATGCTTCTGGCAGCCTCCATCTTGAAGCATATAGGAGAGAGTAGCAAGGATAGCATCAAGTAACATCGTATAGCACAATCCTACCCGACGATCCTCTCCTCGTCACCCTGTGAGAGAACGATCACAAGTTGTCTCTGGAACTTATCTAGGCGTGTTTTATTAAGTATTCGGTTCTTGTTGTCATAAGGTCGGAATACAACTCCAAGTGTCATGTTACTGTGTACATGGCTATTCAAATAGATAAACTTCCCTGCAGCGGTGCACCACATTGCCCAACACACTCAATCACTCTGCCCGGACACACGTTCCTGGGTCATGCCCAGCCTCGGAAGATCAACACATTGCAGCCCTACCTAGGCCCAACAGAGAGGTCAACACACCGGTTTAAATCCTAAGCGCGCAGGGGTCTTGGGCCCATCGCCCGTTGCACTCCTACACGTTGCGTACGCGGCCGGTGAGTAGACCTGACAGCCTCCATTACAAAGGAGGGTGCTTTACGCGGTCCAACCCGTGCGCGCCGATCAGTCACTGACGTCTGGAAAGCTTCGGCTGATACTACGACGCCGAGTGCCATAACTGTCCCCGCGTAGTTGGTTAGTGCTTATAGGCCAAAAGACCAACTCAGATCAAATATCCAAATCTCGTTAAGCATGTTATTTTGAAACAACCACGGATGCTAGATAGGGATCAGGCCCACCTCTCTCATGGGTGGTAACAACCTGCCCTGTCGCTCTGCCACAAAGAATCACTCGGGGGCTGTCGGGAACCCAGGCCCATCACAACCTGGATGGAACCACCTGCCTCTTCAGCCCCAGTCCGTGAATCATTCGCGGGTACTCTACGAGCCGACCGGACTTTACTCACATCATGTATCAAGTATAGTATGTATGTATATGTATGTATGTATATACCCGTGATCACCTCCCAAGTGATCATGGCCCGATAGTATAGCATGGCATATGGACAAGAATGTAGGGCCACTGATGATAAACTAGCATCCTGTACTAAGCATTTAGGATAGCAGGTAAGGTATGAACAACAGTAGCCACAAGGACAGGCTATGCCGCAGTATAGGATCATCCGAAAGCAGTAACAACTACACTACTCTAATGCAAGAAGTAGATATAAGCAATAGATGGCATCAGGATGATCAAGGGGGTTTTGCTTTCCTGGAAGCTCTGCGGAGAAGGACGGGTCGTCAGGGGTGATGTCGACGTCAGGAGCAACGGTGTCGGTCTCGAAGTCTACAAGAGAGAAGAGGGGAAAAAACAACGAATACAATGCAAACAGAGGCATGGCGATGCATGACATGACAATAAGCGGTGCTAGAGTTGACCTAGTGCAGTACTAGGTGCTACCAGCAAAGGGGGAAAACATCCGGGAAAGTATTCCCAGTGTTAGGCATTTCCGGACAGATTTAGCAGCAAACTGGAGAAAGAAGTGGGTCTCTTTAACCTGAGAACTCAGCTTGCTGGTCATCCCCCTCATGGCTCCCCCATCTTGGGGGAGGAGTGACTCTAACTAAACCTCAATGTTCAGCAAATCTTTTGTGACATTTATGTTACTGTTGTATTGAATTTTCCGAAAGTATAAATTGCGCGAGATTTTTGATATTATTCTTGAGTTACTTCTCAATTGTGAGGCACAACCAAAGTCTCAAACTATCCGTTCTGCTATAAAATTATTACATACTAGTTATTTAATAATATATACTATGCTTCTCTCAAAAAGCGCCGACAAAGATCTCTTCAAGTTTGATTCCTCTTTACTCTTAGCTTTATTATCTATCATTCTTTTTGTAACAAATTATGTTCTGTTAAATTAAACTATTTTGTCTTTCTGAAATCACCAAGTTTTAATGAAATCATGTTCCTATTTTGAAGCTGTCCAAAGTATGCAACTCTGAATTACTTTCCGTCCATTGTAGATTTTGTTGTTTTTATGATATTTCTGTCTTCTAACAGAATGGTCAGTTACTAAAGCCATTACTTTCAAGTTTCAATATACAGAGAAACTAAGTGAACCATGATTTGAGCTAATTATATATGCCATTTTTATTCCTGGGGTTATATACCAACACCTTGTGGCACAAAAATACCAAGCCAATACTTTCAAGCTTCGATAGAAAAAATGATTGTGCTTTATGTGTTGATTTCTTGGGTAACTCTAGAGGATATTGCTTAAGAGTATAAATGGGATTCAAGGTATATTTGTGTTCAGGAACTCAGTTGACATGTTTAAATAGATACTGGTAATTGTCTCGGAATGGGAATACATCATCCTCTAGAGGTTTTTACTGCCATATAAGCAAGCAGTGGATCACTAGGGTTACTCCCAAACAGATTAGGCAATCTTCTTGCAGTTTACTTTTGAGTAACCTCTTCAGTAACAGTGAGAATGATTCATGATTTCCAAAGTTTAGGAGACCTATATATAATGAGGTGCTTCCCCTTAGAGACGTTAGTGCCCTGATTGCAGGTCTAATAACACAAACAATGTAATACTCCAAATCTTCCATACATTAAATACTTCAAATCTTCTATACGAATTAATACCTTAATATTTATGTAATAAAATAGAAGCATACCATATCTTAGGCCATAAATTGCATGAATGGTAACCATTAAATTTCTTGCATTAATTATATACCATATCTCCTATATGAATTATATACATAGAGAAAATCCGATCCTCAGGCCATAAATGACATGAATGGTTACTAAATATGTGAGATGCACAGAAGCTTATAAATATGTTAGTGCATGCACAATGAAAATTGACCATTCAAGTCTTCGAGAATGAAAGAAAAAAAGTCTTTTAGAGTAGTCCTTCTACTGTCATATCTTGTTCTAGTCGCCGTAGGAAAAGGTGCAAGAACTATACAACAATGGGAAAATACTTGTCAGATCCCCACATATCAACAATTTAATAAGACCATTATGGTACGAGCAAGTATACGTCTTACTTTATATAATTTATAATTGTTTTGATGCCTAACAAGTAGAGGAACATCAAACCAGATGGAAGAAGGAGATATCTATGATTGCATCAATGTGAATCTACAACCGGCTTTTAACCACCCATTGTTGAAAGACCACACAATTCAGGTAAATATAAAGTTATGATTTACAACCATTCGTTGATTCAAATGATAATGACTCATGTTTGGGGACATATGATAGTATGTCCTCTGAGAAACATGAATATTAGTTTGGCAGAGCATTGTTTAAACAGATCATGAGTTTTGGGATAATACATCATGTTATAATATTTCATAACGTTGCTTCTTCTACTCCCTTTTTGTTTTAAATCAAAACCGTGTGTTTGTTTCAATGTTAACTGATATGCTACAAGAGCCGTCAAACTCTGATCCCGATTAATCAAATCGGATTGGGGTGTAATTTGCCCCGATCATCTCGGGTTTTCTCTCTGATTCGCCGAATCCAAAATTGTGTGCATCTTGACATGCTTGCACTTGATTTCTTCACCATTTGTCACTCAGCCCCATCTGCCCATCGACGAGGAGTATGCGAGGCGTAGAGGAATTTTTGTTGGCTGACGCGAGGCTTAGTATTGGAGACGTGCGCAGAGATGAGAAGCTCACGTCAAGTGGTTCCTGCGGAAAAGAAGCTCGATGTGGAGGAAGAGATGGCAGAGAGACATGATACAGTTGCAGTTGTGCTATGGCGTTGGCCATGGCACTGTAACAGAAAAATTTGAGGGCTCATTTGATTCAATGGAATTCCATAAGATTTTGGGAGGGTTAGAATCCTTAGGAATTTTTCCTACATTGGTCGTTTGATTCTTAGGATTGGATCTTATAGGAATTTTTCCTATGGAATCATGTGTACTACATTTCATTGGAAATCTAGCATCCACTCCAACCTCTTTTTTCACTTTCTTCGTTTTTCCTGCCGCATTAAATACTCTGTGCTAATCCTATGGGATTCAAGTGGACATGCCACTCCAATCTTGTATTTTTCGATTCCCGTCTTTCGATAATCATACGAATCAAAGAGGGCCTGAATGAGTAGCGAGAGTGCAAGGTTTCTTGTGGTCTAGGGTTGACCGTTGGTCAGTTGGGCTTACGTGGGACAACCCAGTAAAATCTCTCTTTCTCTGTCAATATTTTCTTAAAATTTAGACATATGATCTTCAATTGTTTTTAGATATGCATATTCTTTACGGTCATGATGTGAATCAGAAATTGTGAATCCATGAACCCAATCTCTAATTCATGAATTGCAAATATGGTAACTATTATTGTTCATAACATATTCTGAAAAATAAATAGAAGTGGAAGTGAAATACAAAAATCTTATGATATATGTGCTTCACCAGTAATTAATTAAATGGCAGAATGCCTATACATGTGAGTGTGCTTTGGCAACATATACATGACTATAAGCTAACCAAGTTTTCTTGTCAAACAGATGGAACCAAGTTCTTTTCCGATTGGACTAAACATAAAATCTTTGTTCCCACATGTCGTTTCACAAGCGCATTTGTCTATCGTCGAATGCCCAAGAGGAATGGTTCCAATACTACGTAATGGTAGAAGGGACCAAATATCAGCACACTTTATAGATCAAGTGATTAACAAGGATGCACAACTTGAGGTGAGTTCTCTAGAGTTATTTTCAGAAAGATCATAGGTTGATTTTGCATCTAGCTAGAGTTATTGCATGGCTAGCATAAGTATGACATAGTTGAGCAAAAAACAAGACAACTTAAGCTAATTTAATTCCAAAATATTATTCATGTGCAAAGTCATGTTTGAATACTAATATTTGGTCTTGCGATAAAGATTCTAAGGTGAAGTATATATGGCCAATAAGTTATAGATGTAGGTCCTTCAATTTTGAAAATATGAGAAGTTAGTATTTAATACTATATCTCAAGAATGGGAATGGGCCAACCCACTGCGGCCCCGAACCGGTCCCCGCTAGCCCCTCTGATCTGTATAGGGACATGGAGCCAGCCCAATGGTCCAGCAATGAATGGCCTCATGTCGCATTCTGGAACACGGTCCAACACATTTAAGTAACATATTTGTATGAGAACAAGGATGAGTTACACAACAACATAGAATCATTTAGCAACTGAATTTTATATCAAGTTAGGATATTTAGACATTATTCATTTAACAAAAAAGGCACACATATGCAACTCCATTTAAATTTCTACGATGAACCTGATAAAATTACAAGTTTGCATATTTGCAAGTCAATAATATAAGCAATTTTGGGTAAATAGTTTGAATTTTCTACAAGCACGAAGCTAACAACCTAAAAGGTATGTGCTATTGTAATGTCATATTACATCCCAAGGCAGTAAAATCTGGGTCAACCTTCTTGCCCTAATGGGCCAGTGGTGACCAGCTCATCCTGCCCCAATTTAATTACGAGCCAACCTAGAAGACCCATTGACTTCCAAATTTTACGCCAGGACGATATCCCATGTTGGTCCATGCCCATTCTCACTATGCCTTCACCTAGTTCTTTCAACTAAACAATACATTGAGTCTTGATGTTCTTTCAGTAATCCGTGAAGGAATTTCATTTGTTTTACCATGTTCCTCCAAGACTTTGTTGAAGTGTTTGATCTATATTGGTCTCTCTAACTCTCAATTGACAATATTAAGTTATATTTGTTGATGTCATAATTCATTCGCTATTGTAGTAACCAATGTGTAGTTAATATCTGGTTCTCACATATACTGACATTAAATATTTTGTATTTAGGAGGCAGGAATGAAATATTTTGATGATTTATATGGGGTACAAGCTACAATAAATGTTTATGAGCCAAAGGTGAAGAAGGATAGCGGGGATCTTAGTCAAACAGGGATCCAAATTGATAATGGACCAAAGGGTCATATGGACAGTATAAATGCTTGTTATTCAGTATCTCCAAGCTTCTATGGCGATACTTTTGCGAGGTTTCATGTTGGTTGGGTAAGGAGCAATATTTCTTTGGTTACATATAATGTTATCAACTACACAATTTTTATTACATGAGTATACAAACATAATTTGATGCAATATTTGTTTACTTTTGGATAAACTTGGGTAACAGCGCGATGGTGTACAAAACAAGTCATGCATTGATCATGATTGCCCTGGTTTTGTTCAAGTTAGCCACAATGTTGGCCTTGGAGGAAGAGTAAAACCTGTTTCAGTTTACAATGGACCACAATATGTGATACACATTCTTATTTTCAAGGTATTCACTTATTCATTGAATTTTACAATTTCATATATATGTTATACGGTACATATGAAAATATTCACTTATCTTATTTGTTGCGCAACAACACATTTTGGCAGTTCACTATGATATCTGTTGAATAACTTAAGATAGTTAAAATCCTTATCTAGACAAAGCTAAGACAACCTTTTGGGACAAAGGTAATATACATTATGTTTTGACACACATTTGAAAAATCATCAAGACGTGGGCCTAAATTTAAAAGGTACCTACCAATAAAACAATGGAGATTTGGTACGAACTTTCAACCATGAAAATATTTCTACTTCTAGGAATCACAAATGTATCCTCTTGACTTACATCAGTTGCTTATTATGGGAAAAATTTATGAGACAAAATTCTTACTATGAACTTCAGAGGAATAGAAATAAATGCATGCATGCTAGAAAAGTTAGTAGAGTAGCATAGAGGATTTTACATCCTTGATATGTTCAATAGACTTTCATTCACATTTTATTTATCTTAGGACCCAAAGACACATAATTGGTGGTTGGCGTATGGTGAAGACAAGACACCAGTTGGATATTGGCCAAGTTCATTATTCACTCGCCTTAAGGATAAAGGGAACTTTTCATACACGGGTGGGCACGTTTCAGGACCGACAGCTTCATCAAACTCTCCACAAATTGGTAGTGGGCATTTTGCCTCCGATGGCTATGGAAAAGCGGCTTTTATAAAAGATATCCAAATTATTGATAACAACAACAAGCTTGTAACACCAAATAAAGAGAAAGTGCTTACTGGCAGTAGTGATTTAAGGAAATATACCATCAGCGATTATGGAGTTGATGACCATGGTGTGCATATGTACTATGGTGGACCGGGTAATTATGTCTAAGAATGTACCCTACAAACTACAATAAAGTTGCCATTATATTCTTGAGTTGGAAATTTTGTTTTCCAAATAAAAGTAGAACATTTTCTACCTTATGCATTTCAAAACAGGCAATGCCTGGTGACCAGAGTCAATTACGTGGTAGCCTATGTGAGCGCCACACCAAGGATGCAGCTGGGCATAGACGATTCGGGGAAAAAAAGCTAAAAGCAGAAGAAACATAAATGGGAGTGTGGGAAAGAGCCGGAGAGCAAAGTGGGTACACTTTAACCGATTTTTTGTGCCCATGTTAGGATAGCATGCTTGTGAGCGGATCAGCGTGCACAGTGGCTCCAAAGCCTCAGATTATGAGCTACATTAGTGAAGAGACCACAAGTTGTTGTCGAGCAAGCATGCCAGAGAGATACCGCACAAGCTGCAAAGATAATATGCCATACAGGGCCAAATTTGTTGGATAATTATTTTATTCCTACTAGGATTTATCATTGACATATTACTGTTTTGTTTCTGCTAATTTTTTAATTTGAGAATCATGACCATAATTCAAATACGAAATCTATCTCTGCGTTTGTGTTGGTGGGGCTGCATCATTTTCATGCACGCTCCCCCTCACCCTCCACATCTTCACGTGGAGTTGCACTTACCTATCTATGCCTGCACTTACCTATAGGTCACTTAATTATAGGTAAAAATCGTGCGCTTAATTATAGGTAAAAATCGTGCGCTTAATTATCCTCTCTCTCTCTCTCTCTCTTTCACTGTATTCGAAATCCATAAGAGAGGAGAGAGGCACGCTGCGGTGCAAATCGTCCGCCGCCCAAATCCACCGCTTGATAAAAATCAACCGTCGTGCGTGGCTGCCGGAGTTCAGGCGGCGCAGTGGGGGTCGTGTGTCTTCGAGGCGAGAGGTGTATATTGGGCACCCGTGCATGGCTGCATAGCCCCCTTAATTTTCTCCCTCCCTCTCTCCTACACCTCCTGAATAGATCTGTCATCTTCTTAAGAGCATGAACCTTGACCAATGGCTCTATAACTGGCTATTCTGACATTTTATATAGATCATTTAGAGTGAAGAGAGAAGAGATTGAGAAGAGAGGATACAGCTGAGAGAGATATTTCTACCGCTGATTTTATTGCGAGCTGTTGCTGCTTACTGCTTAACTGCTTACACAGAGAAAAGGAAAGAGATTTGAGACATGTACATTGTTTACTGACTGTGCTACTGGTGTATGTACTAATTCTTGTTATTGTTTTTTTAGGTCCAATGTTACTGTTGTAATCATATGCAGATTATTGTGCAACATTATTTTAATCTTTTGCAAAGTGAAGCACCACACGTCCATGTCAATGGGCATAAAACAACGTATTCCTCCTGTGAAACAAGCCCTTCGAAACAATATTTCAGAGTGGCGCCTTATGAGCCAAAGGTGAAGAAGGATAGCAAAGATCTTAGTCAAACAGGGATTCAAATTGATAATGGTCATCTGGACACTATATCTACTCCCTCTTTCCATCTATATAGGGCCTAATGCGTTTTTCGAGGCTAACTTTGACCAAATATTAGAGCAATAATATATGACATGCAACTTACACAAAGCACACCGTTAAATTCGTGTGTGAAAGGAGCTTTCAATGATATAATTTTGACATTGAGCATGTCATGTACTATTAATCTTGTCAATAGTCAAAGGCGGTCTTAAAAAACGCATTAGGCCCTATATAGATGGAAGGAGGGAGTATTTGTTATTCAGTATGTCCAAGCTTCTACGGCGATAGCTTCGCAAGGTTCCATATTAGTTGGGTAATCAATAACATTTCTTTGGTTACATTTAATGTTATTCAACTATGTAATTTTTATAGCAAAAAGTTACAAACATAGTTTGATGTAGTTTTTATTTACCTTTGAGTAAACTTGCATAACAACGTGATGGCACACTAAACAAGTCATGCATTGATCATGATTGCCCTAGTTTCGTGCAAGTTAGCCACAATGTTGACCTTGGAGGAAGAGTACGAGCTGTTTCAGTCTACAATGGACCACAATATGTAACAAACATTTATATTTTCAAGGTATTCTCTCGTCATTTAATTTTGTGATTTCATATATGTTATGCAGGTGGTGCATATATTAATTTGCACTTATCTTATTTGATGTTCATAACCAATTTTGGTAGTTCACTATGATGCTAGTTGAATAATTTAAGATAGTCAAAAGTTGGTTTGTTTCCTATCATTTCACACTCACGTACTATCTTTTGACACACATTTGATAGATTATCAAGAACATGGCCTTAAACTAAACTTACATGTTACCATACCATTAAAATAATAGAGATTCAATAAGAACTTTGAATCGCGGAAAATATTTATGCTGCAAAAAATCACAAATACATTTTCTTGATTAACATCCCTTGTTATGGGGAATTTTTATGAGAAGAAATGCCTACTATATATCTTCATAGGAATAGAGACATGTGCATGCATGTTAGAACATTTTGCAGAATTTGTATTGCGAGTTTACATCCCAAATGTGTTCTATAGACTTCAATTTTGCATTTCATTTATTGTAGGATCCAAAGACAAATAATTGGTGGTTGACGTAATGGTAAAGACAATACACTAGTTGGATATCGGCCAAGTTCACTGTTCACTCACCTTAAGGATAAAGGGAACTTTCCATTCTAGGGCGGGTATGTTTTGGGTTCGACAGCTTCATCAGACTATCTACAAAATGGGTAGTGGGCACTTTGCCCACGAAGGGTATGGAAAACGAAAATTCATAAGAGACATCCAAATTGTTGATAAGAACAACAAGCTTGTTTCTCCAAGTGAAAACAAAGAGCTTGGTGGCAGTAGTGATACGAGGAAATATACCATCACTGATTATGGAGTTAATGACCATGGTGTGCATATGTACTTTGGTGGACCGGGTAATTTTGTCTGAGAATATACCCTACAAACTACAATAAAGTTGCTATTATATTCTCGAGTTGGACGTTTGTATAATTCCTAGGATTTATCATCGACTTATTTCTGTGTAAGTTTCTGTGAATTTGAAAATCAAAAGCATAGTTCAAATCTGAACCCGCATCTTCCCTTTGACGAACCTATCTATGCCTGTCATGGAGTCTTTTGTTTTTCCAGCACAACGGAGCTACAACTCCATTTCAGGATGCTGTCGATCAAATTTGAAAGCAATGGCCATGGGATATCTGCCAGCATTTCAGGACAATTAACATGTTCGGGATATTCTCTTTTCTGCACGAGTGAAAGAGGGGGGCATGTGTGCACTAACCACAATGATCGATCATATCTGTGCCTTATCCCCTGTCTCGATCCCGCATGCCACCCGAGCATGGATTTTGTAAAGAGGAGAGCTCCCAGTCAGTGAAAAAGTTACCTTGTACCTTAATCTTGTTTGAAGAGCGAGTAAGATACAAGGGTATTTCATCGTTTACCTACATTAGATCGTGAGTCAAAAAATTAGTCGTGTCAATTTTTCTGCAATTTGCAGCAGCCTCATGAGCTCCAGGAATTGTGATTTCCCCTCTTTGCAAACTGTACAGCAGCTGGGGAATGAAATTTCACGCAACACCCGACCTCTGTATTTAGATTTCAACTTTGTAGCGGAATAGTTAGATTTGAGTTGACTCCACGCGTGTACAAATTGGCTACTTCTGGCACAAGCATATGATGTTCAATTTTTGCAATGTTAAAGAGTATTCACATACACTTCAATATCCTTATTCTATTCTTCTGCAATGCTGATTTCACTACCAGACTACTAATTTCCATCAAGCAACTAGGTTCATAATAAACTGAGTAGTGCTTTTGCTCGTGAAAACCATACAAATTTAGAAAGTGATAATATCATGGAGCTACTGCCTTCTTCCAGTGTTGGCCATCCCAGGTAGTGGCGTCTTTGTATCCACAATTCTTACTTTGAAACAACATATTATGCTATCACATGGTCTTCTAGGCTTTTGTCTTTTTCTGCACCATCGATAGCTAGATTTGCAGTTTTTGCTTATGTGTGCGTAGAGAAGATTTGGATTTAGAATTTTCCGGGGTTGTAAACATGTATCTTATCAATACACACAATTGTTGTCGAAATTTTAGAAATCTTTCTAGCGACGCTACCATGTATTTGTAGCATGACATTTCTTCTCATCGCCTAAAATGGACACAAGTACTATTGCTAAACTATCTTGTTTCATATTCCTAGCAAGCAAAGCTGTTGCATTTTCCCCATTTCTGGCAAACGCTCCAAAGCCCTCTCCTCGATCTGGCTTCATATAGATAGTGGTGAGGACTTCTCCTTCCTTTCCTCTCCTCTTCTCCGTTCTTCAGTCTTTTCCATAGGGGCCTTCTTCTTCTTCAGTCTCTTGAGGCGATTGATCTTCCGTGTTCCTATGGGGCGACAGGTACTTTTCGCTCATTTCTCTCCTCTTCTCCTTCCTTCCGTGTTCTTCAGAATCTGTTTCCTTTTTCTCGAATGCGCACGAGTGTGCGTACTATATTATAAAGAACATAATGGGGGTAAAGAGCTCCTCCACGTTAGTGTTACAAATTACAATCACACCAACCCCACGCCCACCCTTGCGTGTTCTTCAGAATCTGTTTAGCCATTGCTTAGTCATCCTCTTATAGTTTCCAAAGCAAATGGATCAAAAGTACAGAAGGATGAAAGATGATACTGTATAAGCTAGAGGGGGCCACGCCCCCCCCCCCCCACCTTGGACCAACTCATGAAGATTTCCGCACACTTGACAAGAACATAATCGACTGGCTGAACAGCATATAGCCGTCACGCCATGTCCGAATCGGCGTCGGCACCCGCATTCGTCGTGGTAATCATCGTCGGGGTGTGCTGCTACGGCCTGAAGAAATGGAGAGCGACGGCAAGGAAGCGCCAGTTGGTCCACCGCTCTGGCTCCCGTTCCGGTGGGCGAAGCCTGAGCGACCAACTTCACAAGGAACTGCTACGTAAAATATGAAAACAACTTATCACGCTTGTCCATGTGTGCTACGTGATATAGACTCTTAATAATAATTGATAAATCTGGATAACGAACGATCTGTAATTGTCTTTATATAGATGGTTGTTCTGTTCGGCCCAAAGATATCAATTGTATTAGGTCTTGCACCACCAGAATCGCCCCCTATGCCGACGGCCAGGGCCGTCGCCATAGCCCTGAGTCCCGTCGGGATAGGCCTATGCCGACGGTCCCCGTCGGCATAGGGCCGTCGGCAAAATATGCGTCGGCACAGCCAGGGAGGCCGTCGGCATAGAAAAGCCGTCGGCATATATGATACGCCGACGGGGGCCGTACATCTATGCCGACGGCCCTGGTCGTCGGCAACTATCACGCCTAACGGCGGCCGCCATCAAGTCTGCACAACGAACGGTCGCCACGTGGCACCACTATGCCGACGGCCTAGCCGTCGGCTTAGTCAAAAACTATGTCGACGGCTCGACCGTCGGCATAGGTGTGCCACGTGGCGACCAGCCGCTGCTCTAGGACCAGGGCTATGCCGACGGCCTGGCCGTCGGCATAATGTGAAACTAAGCCGACGGCCAGGCCGTCGGCATAGTCCTTCATATAGAGCTCCCAGTAGCTGACACGTGGGCGCCTATGCCGACGGCCTAGCCGTCGGCATAGGCGCCCACGTGTCAGCTACTGGGAGCTCACGCTAGCCCTATGCCGACGGCCTAGCCGTCGGCATAGTTTGCTTTTGCTTTTTTCTTTCTTTTTTCTGTTTGTTTTCAGATCAATTCAATTCAAATAGCAGCACATATCAGCAGATATATATGATGAGATAGACATATAAAACACAACGGGATATCATCCGGCACCATCACAACAATATATGCATAAGCATCATCACACACAAGTCTCTAAATGAACATCATCACAACCAACATGAGCATATAGAGAAGCACACAAGTCATCTAAATGATCATCACCACACACAAGTCATCTCAAGCATCATCACCACACAAGGATCATCGAGCACCGCGGAGGTCGTCACCGCCAAGACGGCCAAAGCCCAGGTCGTCACTGCTAGCGGCAGCGCTACCGCCAAGACCGCCTCCGCCTCCGCCTCCGTGGATCGGAGTGGTCGGGCTCCGTGTCTCCGGAGTGCTGCGAAGACCGCCGCCAACGGTAGATCCACATGTTCCCTAGATGTTGAAAAGACATATGCACGGGATATATGACTGTGTTGAAAGGCATGACATGCTTTGGGTGAATAGATTGGGGATGAACTAACCGGCGAGGGGCCAGCGTTCTGTGCCACAAACTCCTCAAAGCTCATCAGCACTGGTTGTGCTGGAGGGCATTGTGCTGGAGGGAACTGAGGACACCTGCCGGCCGCCATATCCTGAAAAGCCTGCTGCATCTGGCTATCCCTCTGCACTTGGTGTTCATAAAGCCTCTGATGCCACGCCATGGTCTCCTGGCGTGTGTACTCCATGTAGGCCTACGGTATGACATGATGGAACTCATAAAACTACTAAATGCGGAAAATGAAGTGAGCAATGAAGATAAGAGGGAAAATACTTACAGATTGTTGCTCCTGAAAGAGGGACTGTGTACTGGTCACTGGCTGGCTCGTGCGCTGGCTCAGGCTCGGGTCGATCTGACGAAGCTGTGTGTAGGAGATACTAGGAGTGATCACAGCATCGAGAACCGCCTCCCGACCTGCTCCTTGGGCCCCATGCTCACCACCGCCCTGTCGTCCAAAGGCGCCGCAATGGGGTCAGGTGTGTCAGGATGCAACTCCAGATACGCTTCGGAGTAGGCCTGCTTCCTCCCCGCAGTCTTCTTGCCCTAGTACTGGGGCTCGCCAGGCTTGGAGTCCTTCCGCGTATGGGCGATCTCCCACGCCTGCATGTCTGAGAGCGGCCGCTTCAGTTTCTCCTCCTGCACCACCAAACAGAGATTAGTCACACATAAGAAAGTGATGGTAAATAGAAGAAGAAGAATGTTTAATGGGGTTAGTCATACATTAACTGCCTTGTGGAGATAGTGGTTTCGGTTTCCCTGAGCATGTACTCCCTCCGTCCCTCGGTTAGCCTTATTTTTGGTTCTCATAGCCGCCCAGGCTCCAGCCTCATCACACCAAAGATCCACAAATGCCGCCCAGGACTCGTCTTTTCCATAACACCAATTTGGACACACCTACATAATAAAAGCATAATGGCATGTAGGTGTGTCCAAATTGGTGTTATGGAAGCATAAAGCATAAAGTATAATGTACCACAAGGTAATGAAAGCATAATGAAAGCATAATGAAAAATCTTTTATACTTACCGCCAAGAACTCGGGCCTCTCCAAGGTAATGGCCATCCTCCGCGCTTCTTCCTTGGTCATCTTCACACCAAGATAGTCGTGGTAGTATGTGGAGATGGCCACATAGCGCACCTCGTACTGCATCTGGCGGGCCTTCTTCTTGCATTGGCGCAGCACGATCTGGTCCACTCTAGCCCTGTGCTCCGGAAGAACTCGATAGAATGTCTACAATCATGCATGAAACAAGAATGGAAGAAGCCATGAGTTAAATCATTCATGAAACTAGAATGGACTTGTGCTTCTGAAGAGAACTCACCCAAAAAGTAGTGATCACGGCCTTGGCATGGGTCTCATGGTCCGCGTGGCGGGCCGCTTCCCAGTGGTCCCAGCTCGTGGCCAAAACCCGACGGTCCGGCTGCCTGACTGGATCAGGACAGTACAACCCCGGCCAATATAACTTCAGCAAGACGGTGATGAGGCCGTTGGGAATACGGACCCCTTTAGAATATATCCAGTTGCTGCAAAAGAATGAACTATTAGCATGTGACAAGCAAAATAAATAACAACCGGAATAAGCATGTGACAAGCAAAATAATGAACCACTTACTCTTTTCCCGTGGGCTCAATGAGCCACTTCTGCTCCTCAGTAGCAGGAACCTGCTTTGGTAGCTTTGCGTTGCCACGCAGCCACCCCTTCTTGTCAACCCCCTTCCCGTCACCACCATCATCCCCGCCACCACCCTCCTCCTCGCCTGCCTCCCCCTCCCCAACCTCCTTCCCAACCTCCTCTTCCTCCTCCTCCTCGCTTGCCTCCTCCTCCACCACCTCCTCCTCCTCCACCACCACCTCCTCCTCCTCCTCCTCCTCCTCCTCCTCCCTAGAGTGTACCTCACTAGAGGAGGGTACCTCACTAGAGGAGGGCCTCGAAGACAACACCCCTAAGTCGGTGAGGGTGCGCTCTTTCTGGCCGCGACCCCCTGTAGTGGCTCTCCCCCCAGCACCTCGTCCTCTAGAGGCTCTCCCCCCGCCCCCTCCTCCTCTAGGGGCACCTCTCCCTCGACCTCCCTGTGAGGAGTCATCGTCAAGTAGCCGAGGGGGAGGATTACGTGCTCGACCACTCCGACTAGGCAGGCCGACGACCTTGCGTAGGAAACCCACGCCGTCGGCCTTCCCCTTGCCCATGTTCCACGAACCTGCATTGAAAAGAGAAAAAGCAATTAGTAAATTAATGAAATGAAGGAAAAGGCATGATAATAAACACATTAATAAAAATGCATAAAAAGGCATATTCCTAAACTATAGAAAAAAATACTTGAAACGTACATCTGCTAGAACACATATGAATCATCACTGTTGTAACCTCTTTCTCGGTCCGTCTCATCATCACTATCAATCATATCATCTTCGTTGTCCGACGGAGGTGGAGGCTCTTCCTCGTCGTCAGCGTCTTCGTTTAACTTTTCTAGCATAAGTATGTCATTTTCATTGACAATGGTCTCACCATCATTCCGTGCATCGTCGACGTTTGGGTCCACATCATCATCACCCAATGGTCTAGCGTCATCGTTTCTAACCACATCATCATCATCATCCAATGGTCTAGCGTCATCATTTCTAACCACATCATCATCATCATCAACAGGTTTCTCTTGATAGAACACTCCCTCGTATGTCATGGGGTTAATGTTGTAGTAATTGTCTTCATTCGGGTCTGGTAGCTTACCATGTGGCGACACCTTGAACACAACTTCCCAACCCTTTAGATACACTTTTTGGCATGGGTAAGGCAGATAATATACTTGTGTAGCTTGGGTAGCCGCAATGAAGAGATCGGCTCCGGCATAGACGGTTGATGGTTTAACTTCGACCAAACCAATGGAAGGCGTATGTTTTACCCCCTCCCGCGGATCGAACCATCGGCATTTGAACACAGGTAGACTTAGGGTCTCACGCCCCTGGCGGAATTTAACCTTGTATATATTTTGTACCCTTCCGTAGTAGTCTACTGAATTTTGACCGGGGGTGTACACTCCAGTATTTATAGTTTTGGGATCGGGGCGGCTGTTTTGGTGCTCCTCTGTATGGAAGAGATACCCATTCACATCATACTTTTTACATGTCATGACGGCAGGGTCAAAACCCATGGAAACCCATCTCAATTCATCATCCATAGATATGTTCGGATCTTTTCCCTACAAGTATAATGGAAATTGTTGCGTGCATTAGTTTGGTTAACTAATAAATGTTGAAGTAGGTATTTAATAGGGGAGTGTGGGAAATTACTTTCTCCATGAACCAAGCAACAAAATTTTTACGTCTAGAGTTTCCATGACGGAGAAGAGTAAGTGCCTCCGCCTCAGTAGGAGGATTCACTCCCGTCCATTCCTCTTGAACGAAATCACTAAAAAAAGATAAGCGGTGTTAGACCGGGACTAAGTGAACATGAAACATGATGATGTGGAAGACATAAAGGAATGGTGTAGTGGTATTACCTCATCCACACTTCCTCAACTTCCTTGATGTTGTGCAAGATATAGAACATGAGGTCCTCCCACTCTTGTCGTGGCATGTTATAAGATTTCGAGGCCCCAGCCCTCCCACCTTGCGCGTTGAATAGATCGAGCCTGGGTTGATACTTGGGCTCTTCTATATTGTATCGAGGCACCTTGTTATGCAGATGGGGAACGTGGTCTGGATAGTATGATGTCCTGAGGTCTGACACCTCCTCTAGGATAACTGCCTCAGCTATGGAAGCTTCAATCTTAGCTTTGTTTCCACATTTCCGTCGGAGATGCTTGTTCTGCCTCTCAGGGCCTTACTGCCAGCGATTTTGCACAGGGCCCCCCAACAATACCTCGTTCGCGAGGTGCAGAATGAGATGTGTCATCGAAGTAAAGAAGCCTGGCGGAAAGATCTTCTCTAGCTTGACTATCAACTCCGGTGCCTTCTTATGCAATTTTTCAATCACCTCTTTACTTACTTCTTTAGCACAGAGCGTGCGGAAGAAATGGCTAAGCTCGGCAAGCACTCGCCAAACATGCTCGGGGACATAGCCTCGAACCATCACCGGCATTATCCGCTCAATCCATACATGGTAGTCATGACTCTTCAGGCCGGTCACTTTGCCCGTTGAAAGATTGACTCCCTTACTTATATTCGATGCATAACCATCGGTGAACTTCAAAATTTGTTTCAGCCAGATAAGTACTTCTTTTTTTTCTGGCGGTTTAAGGACAAAGTCAGCATCTGGCTTGAACCAGTTTTTTCGACCGCCTGTGGGGGGCTCCATGTTCAAGCGTGGTCTATCACAAATTCTCTGTTGATCGGCTCTAGCTTTTACGTTATCCTTCGTCTTATCAGGAATGTTGAGGATCGTGTGGAAAAGGGACTCTGCCACATTCTTTTCGGTGTGCATCACATCAATATTGTAAGGAAGTTTGAGGTCCTTGAAATAGGGAAGCTGCGAGAAGGGGGTAATATGCGTCCAGTTGTGCGTCTCACCATATCCCTCGAAGCCTTTGGCTTTGGCTTTGGCTTTGCCTTTGACTTTAGGCTTGAGAGCTTTTAGCTGAGCAAGAACATCTACCCCCGAAAATGTTGCAATCTCGGTTACTTCATGAACAACCCGGCCTTTCGTGAAGTTCTTCTTGTCTTCCCTGTCTGGATGGTCTGGAGGGAGGAACTGTCGATGCAGGTCAAAGGCTACATACTTGCCACCCTTACTCAGCCAAATCATTCGCAGAGCCTGCATGCACACTGGGCATGGCATCTTACCACTTGTACACCATCCGCAGAATAGAGCATAGCCGGGAAAGTCATGCATGCAATAGTGCAACCAAACTTTCATCAAGAAATTTCTCTGCAGATCCCGGTCGTATGTCAACCTCGGAAAGTACCAAGAATGGTGCAAAGCATCCACAAGCGGCTGCATAAACACACCCAATTGCTTCCCCGGGTAGTCAGGCCCCGGAATGATGAGCGACAAGAACATGGTCTTCCGTTGCATTAGGGCACCGGGAGGAAGATTGAGCGGAATTACAAACACAGGCCAGCAGCTGTATGGATTGGACGACATACCATATGGATTCAACCCATCACCTGATATGGCTATTCTGACATTCCCAGCCTCGGCTGCTTCCTCGGGGTATTCTTCATCGAATGACTTCCATGCTTCCCCTCCCGATGGATGTATGATTTTTTTTGGATTGTACCTTACACCTTCCTTGTGCCACTTCATCATTTTGGCAGACTCCTTCGTGATGAAAAGGCGCTGCAGTCTTTTTATAAAATCAAGATACCGAAGAACCTTAACGGGGATGGTTAGCTGCTTTTTCTCACCATCCTCACCGACCACCTCAATGTACCGAGACGAACCGCACTTCCTACAGTACTTGTCATCCGCATACTCGTGCTTAAACAAAAGGCAATTCTTCGGGCAAACATCTATTTTCTCATAATCCATAGAGAGTGCCTTCATGATTTTCTTTGTATCGTACATGCTTTTCGGCAGTTCATGACCCTCAGGGAGGCTGTTAGCCCATACTCCCAGGAATGCTTCGAAGCATTTCTGGCTACAGCCGTACTCAGCCTTGACTGTAATCAGTTGCGAGATGGCATCCAGCTGAGATATTTTCGCACCCGCATAAAGAGGTTTCTTCGACGAGGCCAAGACCTCCAAGAAGGCCTTTGCGGTTGCCTCCGGCTCCTCTGGTTCATTCTCTGAAGGTGTCGCATTTGCCGTTTCCGCAACAATGACATCATCTAGCATGTCCCTGACCCCATCGTCCTCATATCCATCGATGCGTTGTCGCATCACCTCCTCTCTACCACGGTCCTGCTCGGCTATGTTTATCGGCGGCATGTCAAAGTTTGGCATATATCCGTGCGTGCGAAGGTGCTCACTCATGTCCGTCTGATTTCTACGGTGACGTCTGGCACATCTCGCACAGGGGCATGGTGGGATAATTTTCATTGGACGACGGAATATCTCCTTCAAATACACATCGGTTTTCGCGATCCACTCTGATGTTATTCGATTCCGACGGATAAAACCACTGTACATCCACTGATTATCTGCCATCCTCTGCTTTTTTGCAACCCACACAACATAATTAAGGATTCACTTAAATTAATCACATCAAATTTTCAGTTTCTACCGCGTTTAATCCACCTACATCTCTAATAGGTAAAGATGGGTCCTAATCCCACCCGAGGATCTGTAGATTGAGTACGTTCTCCATTCTACCCCGTTCCGAGACAAAATTTCGGCAGCACCTCCCCGCTGTTCTCCAGATACACGTCTCTTCAAATAGCCGAGAGAATGTGCTCCGGAGAACAATGGGGAGGTGCTGCCGAAATCCTGTCTCAGAACGGGGTAGAACATGGAGAACATACCCAATCTACACATCCTCAGGCTGTCCATGGAAAACGCTGGACAATCCGAAAGAGCTGCGGTGATAAATACGCAATTGAATGTATATTTATCGATGCAACCCTTTCGGACGGGAGACGCCTAGGTTACGCCACTTGACTTGAGAATGAAATCTAGTGACATTATTCGTAGCTCACCCTCGACTGTAGAGGAAGTAGTTGAATAGTGGAGGGACAATCGGGGTCCAACAGCTCCTACGACGATCACTCCACCGAGATGGAACACCACAGAACCTGCACCGTGACAAAATTTAAGAACATCGCCGTCATCATCTATCATCATGTAACAATCATCGAAGCATAAAAAAATAATCATCATCATCATTTATCATGATCCAACAATCATCATCATTTATCATCTCTTTCGCAAAAAATGGAAATCTGTCATCGTCATCATCTAAAAATTATCAAGGCATAAAAAAAGCATTATCATCTATCGTCAACATCATCATCTATCATCATTAACATCATAATCTATCATCATCTATCATCTATTTTTTTGCATTTCTTGCGTTTCTCACATTTCTAACTATCATCAGATCATCTATCATCTAACTATCATCATACATAATGCATGCATTCATCCATATAACCATCTATCATCATACATAATGCATCCATCCATCTATCATCTAACTAAATTAAAAAAATTGCTTCAAAGAGGGAGGGAAGGAGCTCACCGTGGGGGAGGGCCGGCTCAGGGGGGGCAGGCACGGAGGGGGAGGCGGAGGGGAGCTCGGGCTCGGGCTAGGCCGGTCGGAGCAGCGGCAGAGGAGGGCCGGTGCAGCCTAGCCGCCGGCCGGAGCGACGGTCGGGCGGCGTTGAGGGAGGAGTGGGCTCGGGGAGGTCCGTCCAAACCGAGCTCGACGAGGGCGCGGGCGAGGGGTGGCCGGGAGGATTCCACGCGCCCCACCGCGGCAAGGGAAGGGCGGCGGCGGTGCGAGCCGAGACGACGAGGCCGGGGGGGGGGGAACACGGGTGGGGAGGCTGCGGCGAGTAGCGAAGGAAGGGCAGCGGCGGCCCAGAGCGTGTGCGGGGCGGCGGCGGAGCAGGGCGAGGGAAGGGCGGCGGCAGCGACTGGAGAGGAAGGGCAGCAGCGGGCGGAGCAGAGGATCCGGCGGCGGCGCGGGTGTGGGTCGGAAGGAAAAGGGGGAGATGGGGAATGGGTGGTCGGGGGCGAACCGCAGCGGATAAGGTCAACCTATGCCGACGACTTGGCCGTCGGCATAGGCCTGGCCCTTTGCCACGTCACCGATCCGTGGCCGTGCGCGCTGCTATGCCGACGGCTTGGCCGTCGGCATAGGCCTGGCCCTTTGCCACGTCACCGGTCCATGGCCGTGCGCGCTGCTATGCCGACGGCTAAGCCGTCGGCATAGATACTTTGCGATTTTTTTTGTTATGACATATGTGTGACTCTCATGACAATGTAAAAAATAGTCTCACCTCGCCCAAAAATAGTCTGAAGGTTTCACCGTGATAGTCCACTTTCCATGATGAATGTCGTTTTCCACCTCCGAGACATGGCGGCAGCGACGCCCGTGAGGGGGGCACACCCCGGAGTCACGTGTCAGGTGCCTGAGCGTGCCACCATGCTTCCACAAGCATAGTAGGGCCCACCGCAACACCTGGCGGCATTGCTACCCCCTCCGGTACCCCGTCCCGTCTAACCCTGACATAGACGACCGCCGGATCTAGCTCTTTGACTTGCGCCGGACTGGGTCTGACCGGTGGACCTTTTCACCTGACTCGTGAGAGGCCGCCTACGCAAGATTTGGCGGCATGCTAGCCCCCGGAGGCCGCCGGCCACAGCCGTAGACGCGCGAAGGGCTATCCGCGTAGAGGGAATTTTTCGGATACTTCTCCATCACCAAAAATTATGAAAAAATACCATCGTTCCTATAGCACATGTGCCCGTGTCGTGCAAAAAAACTCATGATTTTATCGCGCTCCGAGTATTTAGTAATATTGACGCCGCATCGTTACCGCAGAACGTCTACTACCGTGTCATCGCCGTCCGTGAGGGGGGGCCATGCCCCGGAGACGCGTCCCGCCTCTTCGGACATGCCACCACACCACCCCGCATGTATGAGGGCCCGGTGCGACGCTCTGGTGGCATTGCTACCCCCCAGTGCCCCCGTCCCGCCTAACCCTGTAGCGTTTGACCACGGGATCTAGCCCTTTGACTTTGCACGGACGGGCTTTGACCAGTGGACCTCCCCACCCGGTTGTGTTAGGTCAGCCCATAGGAACACTTTGGAGCAACATCCGGGCCAGACCCACAGCAAGATCCCCTCTGTGTAGACCCCACGCGTCCGTTTCCCCCCTCCAGGTGCCGGCGGCGGCGCCGTCCGTGAGGGGGGCACACCCCGGACACGCGTGCCAGGCGTTTGCAACCGCCACAACACTTCCAGACTGGTGAGAGGCCGCCTACGCAAGATTTGGCGGCATGCTAGCCCCCGGAGGCCGCCGGCCACGGCCGTAGACGCGCGAAGGGCAATCCGCGTAGAGGGAATTTTTCGGATACTTCTCCATCACCAAAAATTATGAAAAAATACCATCGTTCCTATAGCACATGTGCCTGCCTCGTGCAAAAAAACTCATGATTTTATCGCGCTCCGAGTATTTAGTAATATTGACGCCGCATCGTTACCGCAGAACGTCTACTACCGTGTCATCGCCGTCCGTGAGGGGGGGGCCACGCCCCGGAGACGCGTCCCGCCTCTTCGGACATGCCACCACACCACCCCGCATGTATGAGGGCCCGGTGCGACGCTCCGGTGGCATTGCTACCCCCCAGTGCCCCCGTCCCGCCTAACCCTGTAGCGTTTGACCACGGGATCTAGCCCTTTGACTTTGCACGAACGGGCTTTGACCAGTGGACCTCCTCACCCGGTTGTGTTAGGTCAGCCCATAGGAACACTTTGGAGCAACATCCGGGCCAGACCCACAGCAAGATCCCCTCCGTGTAGACCCCACGCGTCCGTTTCCCCCCTCCAGGTGCCGGCGGCGGCGCCGTCCGTGAGGGGGGGCACACCCCGGACATGCGTGCCGGGCGTTTGCAACCGCCACAACACTTCCAGACTCGTGAGAGGCCGCCTACGCAAGATTTGGCGGCATGCTAGCCCCCGGAGGACGCCGGCCACAGCCGTAGACGCGCGAAGGGCAATCCGCGTAGAGGGAATTTTTCGGATACTTCTCCATCACCAAAAATTATGAAAAAATACCATCGTTCTTATAGCACATGTGCCCGCGTCATGCAAAAAAACTCATGATTTTATTGTGCTCCGAGTATTTAGTAATATTGACGCCGCATCGTTACCGCAGAACGTCTACTACCGTGTCATCGCCGTCCGTGAGGGTGGGCCACGCCCCGGAGACGCGTCCCGCCTCTTCGGACATGCCACCACACCACCCCGCATGTATGAGGGCCTGGTGCGACGCTCCGGTGGCATTGCTAACCCCCAGTGCCCCCGTCCCGCCTAACCCTGTAGCGTTTGACCACAGGATCTAGCCCTTTGACTTTGCACGGACGGGCTTTGACCAGTGGACCTCCCCACCCGGTTGTGTTAGGTCAGCCCATAGGAACACTTTGGAGCAACATCCGGGCCAGACCCACAGCAAGATCCCCTTCGTGTAGACCCCACGCGTCCGTTTCCCCCCTCCAGGTGCCGGCGGCGGCGCCGTCCGTGAGGGGGGGCACACCCCGGACACGCGTGCCGGGCGTTTGCAACCGCCACAACACTTCCAGACTCGTGAGAGGCCGCCTACGCAAGATTTGGCGGCATGCTAGCCCCCGGAGGCCGCCAGCCACAGCCGTAGACGCGCGAAGGGCAATCCGCGTAGAGGGAATTTTTCGGATACTTCTCCATCACCAAAAATTATGAAAAAATACCATCGTTCCTATAGCACATGTGCCCGCGTCGTGCAAAAAAACTCATGATTTTATCGCGCTCCAAGTATTTAGTAATATTGACGCCGCATCGTTACCGCAGAACGTCTACTACCGTGTCATCGCCGTCCGTGAGGGGGGGCCACACCCCGGAGACGCGTCCCGCCTCTTCGGACATGCCACCACACCACCCCGCATGTATGAGGGCCCAGTGCGACGCTCCAGTGGCATTGCTACCCCCCAGTGCCCCCGTCCCGCCTAACCCTGTAGCGTTTGACCACGGGATCTAGCCCTTTGACTTTGCACGGACGGGCTTTGACCAGTGGACCTCCCCAGCCGGTTGTGTTAGGTCAGCCCATAGGAACACTTTGGAGCAACATCCGGGCCAGACCCACAGCAAGATCCCCTCCGTGTAGACCCCACGCGTCCGTTTCCCCCCTCCAGGTGCCGGTGGCGGCGCCGTCCGTGAGGGGGGGCACACCCCGGAGCCCCAAGACAGGCGTCTACGCATGCATGAACACTTTCACATATGCATCGGGACCCATGCGATGTTTCGGTGACATAGCTACACCCCGAACCCCCCCCCCCCAACCAGAATTCCTTGTGTGTCGACCGTTTCCCCCCTCCGTGACACGGCGATAGCGACGTTCGTAACGGGGGGCAATCGATATACCATCGGGTTTGTTTTTTAGATAAGGCATAATTATCTTATGCAAAAGCAAAAACTAAAATAAAGTAAAAATAACAAAACAAAGTAAAAATAAAAAAATAAAGTAATGCCTGCGTATGCCGACGGCAAGGCCGTCGGCATATATGTGCACACACGGAGGTTGTCCCATGGATCGGTGATGTGGCGTGGCACAACGATCGATGACGTGGCGAAGGGGCCTATGCCGACGGCTGTGCCGTAGGCATACCTTTGCCATAGATAAATATAAAAATTAAGTAAAGTAAATATATGCCGACGGCAAGGCCGTCGGCATACCTGCGCACACACGGATCGATGACGTGGCGTGGCACACGGATCGTTGACGTGGCAGAGGGGCCTATGCCGATGGCTATGCCGTAGGCATACCTCTGCCACAGATATGCCGACGGCCGCCGTTACCACCCGTCGGCGTAGGTTCAACGCCGTCAAATGGTCAGCGCTGACCGGGCAGATGGGCCCGTGCTATGCCGACGGCCTGACCTATGCCGACGGGCCCCGTAGGCGTATCTCGGGCGGTCCCGACGGCCTCGTCTATGCCGACGGCCCCGTCGGCATAGATTGATTTATGCCGACGGCTTTCCTACGCCTACAGCCTATCCTTGGCCGTCGGCATATGTCCGACGATGCCGACGGGGGCCGTCGGCATATATTTGGCCGTCGGCAACCCCAGTTTTTCTGGTAGTGTTGTAAGAAAAAGGTCTCGTAAGTCTTGGGATGATAGGTTTGATTATGCATGCCTCATAGCCATGAAAAATCTAAAAACTTGGCCGTTCAGAAGAGACTCTAAAAACTTGGTCTTTTCTAACCCTAGTCACGTTTGGCGCACTGGGAAAAGAGACGATCCCAGTCGGGTTCATCGGCTACTCTCACTAACAGTATGGGTCCACAAGTCATATTCATCTCTCTTCTTCTTCCTCTATCCTCTCCTCTCACGATCCCCTTCCCCTCACCACTACCGACCCCTTTTTCCTCTCCTACGAGGCTGGCCGAGCTGAGCACTGGTTGGTGTCGACGGCTGCTGAGCCCGTCCGGCCGACGACTCGAAGCCGCGGCTGTTGGAGACCTTCAGACGGTGGGGCTGGACAGAGTGGTGGTGGCCGCCGGCGGTGTCTCGGCGGAGCGCGACGTGGACAGCAGGGCTCGCGCACGATGTGGCTGAGGCTGGGGGATCGCGGTGGCCGGCACACGGCTCGACCCCGGCAAGCACGGCGAAGTGCGGGCAGCCGGCCGGTGACGTGCGCAACCAGTGGGTCCGAGCTGTCAAGGCACGCGGTGGGCGGTGTTACCGGGCCGGCCTATCACGCAACACCCGCGACTCATGGCGTAGTCCAGGCTTGGCGCGGTGGCGACGACCGACACAGCTCGGCCAAGCGAGCTTGCCATCCAGCAAGGGGGCGTGGTTGTGGCGTCCAATCGATGACCGGTTGGAGCGGCGGTGCGCAGGCAAGCCTCGCGGACTGCCTGGCTGCGACCGACAGCGCGTAGCTGCGAGAAACAGTGCATGAAGCAAGTGGGGCTGGGCACGAAACGGAAGCATGGCGCCGTGGCTGCCAGCGAGCCGAGGCAAACGGCGGCATGATGATTAGCGAGCAATGCGGCGGCCAACGGCGGGATGGACGCATGGATGCGTACATGCATGTGTGTGCACAAACAGACGTGAGTGCATCCTGTAGGACGTCGTCTTGGCATGGCATGGCTTGATGGCGTTGACGACCGCCGCCTCCAGGTCATCTGGAATGGCATCGATGGCTGAGCCTACCGCGTCCGGCACACTCATCAGGTCGGGCTTGCCCAGGTGTTGCACACTGTTGAGGAGCTCGTCGGCGCTGCTGCCGGTCACCACTGCACGGCACCTGGTCGGTTGGGCCGTTGGGGCGCTACCGGTCACCTGCAATGCAGCTGGTCGATAGGGTATGCATATGATAGGTGGGCCCATGTAGTAAGTCACTGCAAAAATCAATCCTGGCTGGGATCGCACCTCTCCAATTACACCAAACAAGATTTTACTCATGCAGGGTTGGGATTGAGCGGGATCTTTAAATACAGAGTATCAACTTCAGGAATTTAAATATGAAGATTTATTTATGTCAGCCTCTACAATGTCAAGGTTTATTTCAGACTTCACTCAGTTGAATAGGGACGCCGCGGACGCGTTCATGTAAGCCGATCGAGCACCACATTTGCCCCAACAAAGTGCGCTTTGGAGAACCTACGGGCCTTCGTTATATTAGAAATTGTTTCAGCACTGACCCGTCAATACTTACCGGCTGTAAGCCACCCATCATTGATTACTATACTCAGTGACCGGTCGTTGTAAGAGGTCACTAATAAGAACCTGAACGCTCGACTAGATAATCATCGAGGGACTTTTGTGTGATAGTTCAGTGATGGCTAGTTCAGACCACTTTCTTATGGCCAAAAGTCACTGATGGTCCAGTGTTAGCCCCTAGTCAGTATTATTATTTACGTTAACCATTTATAATCTTTTTTTACGTCCAACACTTTGAAAAAAACATTAACAAATTTTGAGAACATTTTTAATTTGCAAAATAATGAAAAATTAAAGAAAAAGAAAATAAAAAGGGGAAATTAGAGCAGTCAAAATAATCCAAGAACCTTCTAGAAGGTTCCCTAAAGCAGTCAGGAAACTTCCATAACGTTCCTAAAATAGGTCATAATGGTTCGCTCGATCGTTTTCATAATGCGCCGGACCATCTTCTATGCTAATGATGTCTGCCCACAAGCGGCTGCATGGCTTCCGCCCTGGCTAAGGCTGTTTAATTAGGTTACAGACTATGTCGGAGGTTATTCCGGCGGTTCCCTTGGTAGGGTAACCCTTTGGGATGAGTAGATCGAAGAGGAAACATGAGACAAGATTTACCCAGAATCGGGTCCTGCTTACACTATTGGGAAATATCTTATAAGTAGGCTGAATTTAGTGCTAGGCAAGGACACGTACCCCCCACTGCTATTTTCAAAAGTAGCAGTGGTGGATAAAAGAGGTTGCTGGTAATTGCTATGTGGACAACAGTGACAGGCAAAAACAACGACCTACCCCTTGTAAACTTCTAAAATTTAACAGTGAGATAAAAGCAGTGATTTTTCTTTTTAAATAATAATTTTCTTTTATGAAATCTCTTTAGCTTCGCCTCTCCTTCCCTTGGTCACAAATTAATTTAATTAATGAATTTTAAAAATATTGAGGAATTTGAGAAAATCACAAATTAAATTTTCTTATGAATTAAAAAAAATCATGGATTTAAAAATGATCATGGATTTGAAAAAAAGTTCATAGATTTACAAAATGTTCACAAAATCAAGAAAAGATTATCAATTCAAAAGATGTCTATGAATTCAAAGAATATTGACAGATTCGAACAAGTTCGCGGATTACATAAAAATCATGAAGAAAAGAAAGAGAAAAATTTGTTCATGAATTCAAAATATATTTGAGCATTTTATTTTTTTCGGAAATTCTAAAAATATTCATAAATTTAAAAAAGTTTCATTAATTATAAAATCATTTGTGAATTTAAAAAATTCCATGGATTTGAATAGTTCAAATTTTTTTTTTAAAAATTATGGATTTGAAAATGAAAATGAACCGTTCATGGAAACTAGAGTTGCTGCAGTTTAATATTCCAAATTTAATTATACCCGGACTGAGGGCATCTCCAACACCAATCCCCAAACTGAACACTACATTTGTCCGCGGAGAGGGGGGACCCGTCCGTGGACATGCATGTAGGAGGCAACCATCCAAAGCTGTCTGCATATGTCCGGTTACATTTCAAACAAAATTTAACAAAAATGAACAAAACTTGAAGCAAACTAAAACAAACTAGGCGATATTCATTCATACTTGGATAATTTTTACAAAAAGCGGATACTCCCTCCGGTCCTTTTTACTCTGCATATAAGAATTGCGTGAAGTCAAACAACTCAAAGTTTGACCATATTTATATGAAAAAATATTAAAATCTACCATGCTAAAGTTATACAATATGAAACTTTAAGTCATGATGCATAAACTGGTATTGATTTCACATTGTGAATGTTGATATTTTTTTCTATAAAGTTGGTCAAATTTTACGAGGCTTGACTTCAGACAAATCTTATATGTGAACTAAAAAGGACCGGATATGGCCCATTAGGCCCACTAGGCCCATTAACTTTCCCGGAGGGTTCCGGTAGCCTCCCGGTACTCCGATAATTCCCCGAATTTCTTTGGAACCATTCCGATGTCCGTATATAACCTTCCAATATATCAATCTATACCTCTCGACCATATCGAGACTCCTCGTCATCTCCATGATCTCATCCGGGGACTCCGAACAAATTTTGGTCACCAAAACTCATAACTCATAATACAAATCGTCATCGAACGTTAAGCGTGCGGACTCTGCGGGTTCAAGAACTATGTAGACATGACCGAGACACATCTCCGGTCAATAACCAATAGCGGAACCTGGATGCTCATATTGATTCCTACATATTCTACAAAGACCTTTATCGGTCGAACCGCACAACAACATACGTCATTCCCCTTGTCATCGGTATGTTACTTGCCCGAGATTCGATCGTCTGTATCATCATACCTAGTTCAATCTCATTACCGCAAGTCTCTTTACTCGTTCCATAATGCATGATCACGCAACTAACTCATTAGTCCCATCGCTTGCAAGGCTTATAGTGATGTGCATTATCGAGAGGGCCCAGAGATACCTCTCCGATACACGGAGTGACAAATCCTAATCTTGATCTATGCCAACTCAACAAACACCTTCGGAGACACCTGTAGAGCATCTTTATAATCACCCAGTTATGTTGTGACGTTTGATAGCACACAAGGTGTTCCTCCGGTATTTAGGAGTTGCATAATCTCATAGTCAGAGGAATATGTATAAGTCATGAAGAAAGCAATAGCAATAAAACTAAACGATCATAATGCTAAGCTAACGGATGGGTCTTGTCCATCACACCATTCTCTAATGATGTGATCCCGTTCATCAAATGACAACACATGTCTATGGTCAGGAAACATAACCATCTTTGATTAACGAGCTAGTCTAGTAGAGGCATACTAGGGACACTCTATTTTGTCTATGTATTCACACATGTACTAAGTTTCCAGTTAATACAATTCTAGCATAAATAATAAATGTTTATCATGATATAAGGAAATATAAATAACAACTTTATTATTGCCTCTAGGGCATATTTCCTTCAGGAGGAGCGGTGGCCTTCCAGGGACCCGAGTGCCGGAGACCTCCCATGCTGAGGTCTGAGAAACGATTCACATGATTTCAAATAAGCAAAAACTGTTTGATCTGGTGAGTGTAGAAGATGATGAAAAATAAAAGAGAGCATATGAAAAAGGAACCCAAAGTTAAGCAACCTGTTGACACTTTGTTCTTGGCACGTAAGGAATCTTTCATATCCAAAACAAATACAAATAGTATGTTATCTTTTTTCATTCTTAGCAAAATGGTTGTTGCATTTTCCCATATAATCATGTCACATCATATTCAGTGACTTTAGTGAGTGTATGAACTACAAAAACCGTGGTGTGCTTTCGACTCAACTTCAATGAGTTCGAGTGTTTTTATCTCCTTTTCTCCTTCCTTTTGTTTTTACGGAGGCCTCAACTGGAGTACATGAGTAGATAAGAATATATTTTGTAGAGATAGTCATTTCTTTAGTTATGGGAGGGAAAATAGTGGATTAGTAGTAGGATTGCACTACTAGGGAAAAGCCTAGCGGTAGCACGGGTCTAAGGGCTATCAGTAGTGCGGGGCATCGCGCTACTGATATGGCGCTACAAGTAACGTTTAGCAGTAGCGCTGTTTGACATGCTCTACTGCTATACCAACTTAGCAGTAGCGCTTTCCAAACCAGCGCTACTGCTAAGTGCTTTAGCAGTAGTGTTTTCCTATCCAACGCTAAAGAGCACTACTACTACATTTTCTCATATATTTTTTTGTTGCGTATTTGCGGTGTTTTTGTACAGGTTTTATATAGTATTCTGATCATATCATAAACATGCAATATGCTCATCATATCATACACATAATAGTCTCGTCATATCATCCAACACAAATCATGTCGTCGCATCATAATCACGATATAGCTATACAAGTTACATGACATGTCTCATCATCATCTCATACATAATGTAGTACTTCTTGAGGTGTCGGTTCGTATTCCTCTCTCGCACTAGCGTGAACCTAAACTAACTACTGGTTGTCGCTCGGAACCGGTACACCTAGGCCTGACACTCCGGCCACTCATCATTGATGTCTACTACAAAACCTTCTTCTTGTAGACGTTGTTGGGCCTCCAAATGCAGAGGTTTGTAGGATAGTAGCAAATTTCACTCAAGTGGATGACCTAAGGTTTATCAATCTGTGGGAGGCGTAGGATGAAGATGGTCTCTTAAGCAACCCTGCAACCAAATAACAAAGAGTCTCTTGTGTCCCCAACACACCCAATATAATGGTAAATTGTATAGGTGCACTAGTTCGGCGAAGAGATGGTGATACAAGTGCAATATGGATAGTAGATAAATGTTTTTGTATTCTGAAAATATAAAAACAGCAAGGTAACTAATGATAAAAGTGAGCGTAAACGGTATTGCAATGCTAGGAAACAAGAACTAGGGCTCATACTTTCACTATTGCAAGTTCTCTCAACAATAATAACATAATTGGATCATATAACTATCCCTCAACATGCAACAAAGAGTCACTCCAAAGTCACTAATAGCGGAGAACAAACGAAGAGATTATTGTAGGGTACGAAACCACCTCAAAGTTATTCTTTCCGATCAATCCGTTGGGCTATTCCTATAAGTGTCACAAACAGCCCTAGAGTTCGTAGTAAAATAACACCTTAAGACGCAAATCAACCAAAACCCTAATGTCACCTAGATACTCCAATGTCACCTCAAGTATCCGTGGGTATGATTATACGATATGCATCAGACAATCTCGGATTCATCTATTCAACCAACAGAAAGAACTTCAAAGAGTGCCCCAAAGTTTCTACCGGAGAGTCAAGACGAAAACGTGTGCCAACCCGTATGCATAAGTTCACGAGGTCACGGAACTCGCAAGTTGATCACCAAAACATACATCAAGTGGATCACGTGATATCCCATTGTCACCACAGATAAGCACATGCAAGACATACATCAAGTGTTCTCAAATCCTTAAAGACTCAATCCGAGAAGATAACTTGAAAGGGAAAATTCAATTCATCACAAGAGAGTAGAGGGGGAGAAACATCATAAGATCCAACTATAATAGCAAAGCTCACGATACATCAAGATCGTACCACCTCAAGAACACGAGAGAGAGAGAGATCAAACACATAACTAACGGTACATACCCTCAGCCCCGAGGGAGAACTACTCCCTCCTCGTCATGGGGAGTGTCGGGATGATGAAGATGGCCATCGGAGAGGGATTCCCCCCTCAGGCAGGGTGCCGGAACGGGTCTAGATTGGTTTTCGGTGGTTACGGAGGCTTCTGGCGGCGGAACTCCTGATCTAGGTTTCTTTCTGGGAGTTTTGGGTTATATAAGAGGTGTTGGAGTCGAGAACAAGGCAGGGGGGTCTCCGGGCTGTCCACGAGGCAGGGGGGTGCACCCACACCCTCGTGGGCACCCCGAGACTCTTCTGGCCCAATTCCTCTACTTGCTAGCCTTCTTCTGGTCCAAAAATAAGTTCCGTGAAGTTTCAGGTCAATTGGACTCCGTTTGTTTTTCCTTTTCTATGATACTCAAAAACAACGAAGAAACAGAAACTGGCACTGGGCTCTAGGTTAATAGGTTAGTCCCAAAAATCATATAAAATAGCTTATAAATGCATATGAAACATCCAAGGTTGATAATATAATAGCATCAAAAATTATAGTTACGTTGGAGACGTATCAAGCATCCCCAAGCTTAATTCCTGCTCGTCCTCGAGTAGGTAAATGATAAAAACAGAATTTTTGATGTGGAATGCTTTCTAGCATGTTCTCCAATGTATTTTTCTCTATTGTTGCATGAATGTTCAGATCCGAAAGATTCAAAATAAAAGTTTATTGTTGACATAAAAATAGCAATACTCCAAGTATGCTAATCAAGCAATTATGTCTTATCAAAATAACATAGCCAAAGAAAACTTATCCCTACAAAATCATATAGTTTGGCCATGCTTCATTTTTGTCACACAAAATGCTCTCATCATGCACAACCCCGATGACAAGCCAAGCAATTGTTTCATACTTAGCCTTTTCAAACTCTTTCAACTTTTACGCAATATATGAGCGCGAGCCATGGATATAGCACTATGGGTGGAATAGAATATGATGATTGATGTTGTGTGAGAAGACAAAAAGGGAGAAAGTCTCACATTGACGCGGCTAAACAATGGGCTATGGAGATGCCCACCGATTGATGTCAATGCAAGGAGTAGGGATTGCCATGCAACGGATGCACTAGAGCTATAAATATATGAAAGCTCATCAAAGAAACTAAGTGGGTGTGCATCCAACTTGCTTGCTCACGAAGACCTAAGGCATTTGAGGAAGCCCATCACTGGAATATACAAGCCAAGTTCTATAATGAAAAATTCCCACTAGTATATGAAAGTGACAAAATAAGAGACTCTCTATCATGAAGATCATGGTGCTACTTTGAAGCACAAGTGTGGAAAAAGGATAGTAACATTGTCCCTTCTCTCTTTTTTTCTCTTCTTTTTTTGTTTGAGCCTTCTTTTCCTTTTTTATGGCCTCTTTATTTATTTTTATTTTTTTATTTTTCGCCGGAGTTGTTGGAAATATGCTCTAGAGGAAATAATAAAATGGTTATTATTGTATTTCTTTGTTCATGATAATTGTCTATTGTTCATGCTATAATTGTGTTATCCGAAAATCGTAATACATGTGTGAATACATAGACCACAACACGTCCCTAGTGAGCCTCTAGTTGACTAGCTCGTTGATCAAAAGATAGTCATGGTTTCCTGACTATGGACATTGGATGTCATTGATAACTGGATCACATCATTAGGAGAATGATGTGATGGACAAGACCCAATCCTAAGCATAGCTCAAAGATCATGTAGTTCGTTTGCTGTAGCTTTTCCGAATGTCAATTATCATTTCCTTAGACCATGAGATTGTGCAACTCCCGGATACCGTAGGAGTGCCTTGGGTGTGCCAAACGTCACAACGTAACTGGGTGACTATAAAGGTACATTACAGGTATCTCCGAAAGTGTCTGTTGGGTTGGCACGAATCAAGACTCGGATTTCTCACTCTGTATGACGGAGAGGTATCTCTGGGCCCACTCGGTAATGCATCATCATAATGAGATCAATGTGACAAAGTGGTTGATCACGGGATCATGCATTACGGCACGAGTAAACTGACTTGCCGGTAACGAGATTGAACTAGGTATTGGGATACCGACGATCGAGTCTCGGGAAAGTAACGTACCGATTTACAAAGGGAATTGTATACGGATTGATTGAATCCTCGACATCGTGGTTCATCCGATGAGATCATCGTGAAGCATGTGGGAGCCAACATGGGTATCCAGATCCCGCTGTTGGTTATTGACCGGAGAGGCATCTCGGTCATGTCTACATGTCTCCCGAACCCGTAGGGTCTACACACTTAAGGTTTGGTGACGCTAGGGTTGTTGAGATATTAGCATACGGTAACCCGAAAGTTGTTCGGAGTTCCGGATGAGATCCCGGACGTCACGAGGAGTTCCGGAATGGTCCGGAGGTGAAGATTTATATATAGGAAGTCAAGTTTCGGCCATCGGGAAAGTTTCAGGGGTAATCGGTATTGTACTGGGACCACCGAAAGGGTCCCGGGGGTCCACCGGGTGGGGCCACCTATCCCGGAGGGCCCCATGGGCTGAAGTGGGAGGGGAACCAGCCCCTAGTGGGCTGGTGCACCCCCCTTGGGCCTCCCCCTGTGCCTAGGGTTGGAAACCCTAGGGGTGGGGGGCGCCACCCTTGCCTTGGGGGGCAAGGCACCCCTTGGCCGCCGCCCCCCTAGGAGATTGGATATCCTAGGCCCCCCCCCTAGGCACCCTATATATAGTGGGGGGAGGGAGGGCAGCCGCACCCAAGCCCCTGGCCTCTCCCTCTCCCTCCCGTGACACTCCTCCGTCTCCCTGCGCTTGGCGAAGCCCTGCCGAGATCACCGTTGCTTCCACCACCACGCCGTCGTGCTGCTGGATCTTGATCAACCTCTCCTTCCCCCTTGCTGGATCAAGTTGGAGGAGACGTCTTCCCAACCGTACGTGTGTTGAACGCGGAGGTGTCGTCTGTTCGGCACTTGGTCATCGGTGATTTGGATCACGTCGAGTACGACTCCATCAACCCCGTTCTCTTGAACGCTTCCGCGCGCGATATACAAGGGTATGTAGATGCACTCCTCTCTCCCTCGTTGCTAGATGACTCCATAGATTGATCTTGGTGATGCGTAGAAAATTTTAAAATTCTTCTACGTTCCCCAACAGTGGCATCATGAGCTAGGTCTATGCGTAGTTACTATGCACGAGTAGAACACAAAGCAGTTGTGGGCGTCGATATTGTCAATTTGCTTGCCGTTACTAGTCTTATCTTGATTCGGCGGCATCGTGGGATGAAGCGGCCCGGACCGACCTTACACGTATGCTTACGTGAGACTGGTTCCACCGACTGACATGCACTAGTTGCATAAGGTGGCTGGCGGGTGTCTGTCTCTCCCACTTTAGTTGGATCGGATTCGATGAACAGGGTCCTCATGAAGGGTAAATAGAAATTGGCAATTTACGTTGTGGTTTTGGCGTAGGTAAGAAACGTTCTTGCTAGAAACCTATAGCAGCCACGTAAAAACTTGCAACAACAATTAGAGGACGTCTAACTTGTTTTTGCAGCAAGTGTTTTGTGATGTGATATGGCCAAAGGATGTGATGAATGATATATGTGATGTATGAGATGATCATGTTCTTGTAATAGGAATCACGACTTGCATGTCGATGAGTATGACAACCGGCAGGAGCCATAGGAGTTGTCTTTATTTATTTATGACCTGCGTGTCAACATAAATTTCATGTAATTACTTTACTTTATTGCTAAAGCGTTAGCCATAGTAGTAGAAGTAATAGATGACGAGACAACTTCAAGAAGACACGATGATGGAGATCATGATGATGGAGATCATGGTGTCATGCCGGTGACAACGATGATCATGGAGCCCCGAATATGGGGATCAAAAGGAGCAAATGATATTGGCCATATCATGTCACTATTTGATTGCATGTGATGTTTATCATGTTTTACATCTTATTTGCTTAGAACGGCGGTAGCTTAAATAAGATGATCCCTCGTAATAATTTCAAGAAAGTGTTCCCCCTAACTGTGCATCGTTGCGAAGGTTCGTTGTTTCGAAGCACCACATGATGATCGGGTGTGATAGATTCTAACATTCGAATACAACGGATGTAAGCCAGATTTACACACGCAATACACTTAGGTTGACTTGACGAGCCTAGCATGTACAGACATGGCCTCGGAACACAGAAGACCGAAAGGTCGAGCATGAGTCGTATAGGAGATACGATCAACATGAAGATGTTCACCGATGTTGGCTAGTCCGTCTCACGTGATGATCGGACACGGCCTAGTTAACTCGGATCATGTTTCACTTAGATGACTGGAGGGATGTCTATCTGAGTGGGAGTTCATTGAGTAATTTGATTAGATGAACTTAATTATCATGAACTTAGTCTAAAATCTTTACAATATGTCTTGTAGATCAAATGGCCTACGTTGTCCTCAACTTCAACGCGTTCCTAGAGAAAACCAAGCTGAAAGACGATGGCAGCAACTATACGGACTGGGTCCGGAACCTGAGGATCATCCTCATAGCTGCCAAGAAAGATTATGTCCTAGAAGCACCGCTAGGTGACGCACCTATCCCAGAAAACCAAGACGTTATGAACGCTTGGCAGTCACGTGCTGATGATTACTCCCTCGTTCAGTGCGGCATGCTTTACAGCTTAGAACTGGGGCTCCAAAAGCGTTTTGAGAGACACGGAGCATATGAGATGTTTGAATAGCTGAAAATGGTTTTTCAAGCTCATGCCCGGGTCGAGAGATATGAAGTCTACAACAAGTTCTTCAGCTGTAAGATGGAGGAAAATAGTTCTGTCAGTGAACACATACTCAAAATGTCTGGGTTGCATAACCGCTTGACTCAGCTGGGAGTTAATCTCCCGGATGACGCGGTCATTGACATGATCCTTCAGTCGCTTCCACCAAGCTACAAGAGCTTTGTGATGAACTTCAATATGCAGGGGATGGAAAAGACCATTCCTGAGGTGTATTCAATGCTGAAATCAGCAGAGGTGGAAATCAAAAAGGAACATCAAGTGTTGATGGTGAATAAAACCACTAAGTTCAAGAAAGGCAAGGGTAAGAAGAACTTCAAGAAGGACGGCAAGGGAGTTGCCGCGCCCGGTAAGAAAGCTGCCGGGAAGAAGCCAAAGAATGGACCCAAGCCCGAGACTGAGTGTTTTTATTGCAAGGGAAGTGGTCACTGGAAGCGGAACTGCCCCAAATACTTAGCGGACAAGAAGGCCGGCAACACTAAAGGTATATGTGATATACATGTAATTGATGTGTACCTTACCAGTACTCGTAGTAGCTCCTGGGTATTTGATACCGGTGCGGTTGCTCACATTTGTAACTCAAAGCAGGAGCTGTGGAATAAGCGGAGACTGGCGAAGGACGAGGTGACGATGCGCGTCGGGAATGGTTCCAAGGTCGATGTGATCGCCGTCGGCACGCTGCCTCTACATTTACCTACGGGATTAGTTTTAAACCTCAATAATTGTTATTTAGTGCCTGCTTTGAGCATGAACATTGTATCAGGATCTCGTTTAATTCGAGATGGCTACTCATTTAAATCCGAGAATAATGGTTGTTCTATTTATATGAGAGATATGTTTTATGGTCATGCTCCGATGGTGAATGGTTTATTCTTAATGAATCTCGAGCGTAGTGCTACACATATTCATAGTGTGAATACCAAAGGATGTAAGGTTGATAATGATAGTCCCACATACTTGTGGCACTGCCGCCTTGGTCACATAGGTATCAAACGCATGAAGAAGCTCCATGCAGATGGACTTTTAGAGTCTCTTGATTACGAATCATTTGTCACGTGCGAACCATGCCTCATGGGTAAAATGACCAAGACTCCATTCTCAGGAACAATGGAGCGAGCAACCAACTTATTGGAAATCATACATACTGATGTGTGCGGTCCAATGAGTGTTGAGGCTCGCGGTGGCTATCGTTATGTTCTCACCCTCACTGATGACTTGAGTAGATATGGGTATGTCTACTTAATGAAACACAAGTCTGAGACCTTTGAAAAGTTCAAGGAATTTCAGAGTGAGGTTGAGAATCAACGTGACAAGAAAATCAAGTTCTTGCGATCAGATCGTGGGGGAGAATACTTGAGTCACGAATTTGGCACACACTTAAGAAAATGTGGAATAGTTTCACAACTCACGCCGCCTGGAACACCTCAGCGTAATGGTGTGTCCGAACGTCGTAATCGCACTCTATTGGATATGGTGCGATCTATGATGTCTCTTACCGATTTACCGCTGTCATTTTGGGGCTATGCTTTAGAGACTGCCGCATTCAATTTAAATAGGGCTCCGTCGAAATCCGTTGAGATGACACCGTATGTATTATGGTTTGGGAAGAAACCTAAGCTATCGTTTCTAAAAGTTTGGGGATGCGATGCTTATGTCAAGAAACTTCAACCTGAAAAGCTCGAACCCAAGTCAGAAAAATGCGTCTTCATAGGATACCCTAAAGAAACTGTTGGGTATACCTTCTACCTCAGATCCGAAGGCAAGATCTTTGTTGCCAAGAATGGGTCCTTTCTAGAGAAAGAGTTTCTATCGAAAGAAATAAGTGGGAGGAAAGTAGAACTTGATGAAGTATTACCTCTTGAACCGGTAAGTGGCGCAGCTCAAGAAAATGTTCCTGAGGTGCCTGCACCGACCAGAGAAGAAGTTAATGATGATGATCATGAAGCTTCAGATCAAGTTACTACTGAACTTCGTAGGTCCACGAGGACACGTTCCGCACCAGAGTGGTACGGCAACCCTGTCTTGGAAATCATGTTGTTAGACAACGGTGAAGCTTCGAACTATGAAGAAGCGATGGCGGGCCCGGATTCCGACAAATGGCTGGAAGCCATGAAATCCGAGATAGGATCCATGTATGAAAACGAAGTATGGACTTTGACTGACTTGCCCGATGATCGGCGAGCCATAGAAAATAAATGGATCTTTAAGAAGAAGACAGACGCGGATGGTAATGTGACCATCTATAAAGCTCGGCTTGTCGCTAAGGGTTATCGACAAGTTCAAGGGGTTGACTACGATGAGACTTTCTCACCCGTAGCGAAGCTGAAGTCCGTCCGAATCATGTTAGCAATTGTTGCATTCTATGATTATGAGATATGGCAAATGGACGTCAAAACGGCATTCCTTAATGGTTTCCTTAAGGAAGAATTGTATATGATGCAGCCGGAAGGTTTTGTCGATCCTAAGAATGCTGACAAGGTGTGCAAGCTCCAACGCTCATTTTATGGGCTGGTGCAAGCATCTCGGAGTTGGAACATTCGTTTTGATGAGATGATCAAAGCGTTTGGGTTTACGCAGACTTATGGAGAAGCCTGCATTTACAAGAAAGTGAGTGGGAGCTCTGTAGCATTTCTCATATTGTATGTGGATGACATACTGTTGATGGGAAATGATATAGAATTCTTGGAAAGCATAAAGGCCTACTTGAACAAGTGTTTTTCAATGAAGGACCTTGGAGGCTGCTTACATATTAGGCATCAAAATCTATAGAGATAGATCGAGACGCCTCATTGGTCTTTCACAGAGTACGTACCTTGACAAGATATTGAAGAAGTTCAAAATGGATCAGTCAAAGAAGGGGTTCTTGCCTGTATTGCAAGGTACGAGATTGAGCACGGCTCAATGCCCGACCACGGCAGAAGATAGAGAAAAGATGAGTGTCGTCCCCTATGCCTCGGCCATAGGGTCTATCATGTATGCTATCCTGTGTACCAGACCTGATGTAAACCTTGCCGTAAGTTTGGTAGGAAGGTACCAAAGTAATCCCAGCATAGAACACTGGACAGCGGTCAAGAATATCCTGAAGTACCTGAAAAGGACTAAGGACATGTTTCTCGTGTATGGAGGTGACGAAGAGCTCGTCGTAAAGGGTTACGTCGATGCTAGCTTCGACACAGATCTGGATGACTCTAAGTCACAAACCGGATACATGTATATTTTGAATGGTGGGGTAGTAAGCTGGTGCAGTTGCAAGCAAAGCGTTGTGGCGGGATCTACATGTGAAGCGGAGTACATGGCAGCCTCGGAGGCAGCACAAGAAGCAGTCTGGGTGAAGGAGTTCATTACCGACCTAGGAGTCATACCCAATGTGTCAGGCCCGACGACTCTCTTCTGTGACAACACTGGAGCTATTGCCCTTGCCAAGGAGCCCAGGTTTCACAGGAAGACCAGGCATATCAAGCGTCGCTTCAACTCCATTCGTGAAAGTGTTCAAAATGGAGACATAGAGATTTGTAAAGTACATACGGACCTGAATGTGGTAGATCCGTTGACTAAACCTCTCCCTAGAGCAAAACATGATCAACACCAGAACTGCATGGGTGTTCGATTCATCACAATGTAACTAGAATATTGACTCTAGTGCAAGTGGGAGACTGTTGGAAATATGCCCTAGAGGCAATAATAAATTGGTTATTATTATATTTCTTTGTTCATGATAATTGTATATTGTTCATGCTATAATTGTGTTATCCGGAAATCGTAATACATGTGTGAATACATAGACCACAACACGTCCCTAATGAGCCTCTAGTTGACTAGCTCGTTGATCAAAAGATAGTCATGGTTTCCTGACTATGGACATTGGATGTTATTGATAATGGGATCACATCATTAGGAGAATGATGTGATGGACAAGACCCAATCCTAAGCATAGCTCAAAGATCATGTAGTTCGTTTTCTGTAGCTTTTCCGAATGTCAAGTATCATTTCCTTAGACCATGAGATTGTGCAACTCCCGGATACCATAGGAGTGCCTTGGGTGTGCCAAACGTCACAACGTAACTGGGTGAATATAAAGGTACATTACAGGTATCTCCGAAAGTGTCTGTTGGGTTGGCACGAATCAAGACTGGGATTTGTCACTCCGTATGACGGAGAGGTATCTCTGGGCCCACTCGGTAATGCATCATCATAATGAGCTCAATGTGACCAAGTGGTTGATCACGGGATCATGCATTACGGCACGAGTAAAGTGACTTGCTGGTAACGAGATTGAACTAGGTATTGGGAAACCGACGATCGAGTCTCGGGCAAGTAACGTATCGATTGACAAAGGGAATTGTATACGAATTGATTGAATCCTCGACATCGTGGTTCATCCGATGAGATCATCGTGAAGCATGTGGGAGCCAACATGGGTATCAAGATCCCGCTGTTGGTTATTGACCGGAGAGGCGTCTCGGTCATGTCTGCATGTCTCCCGAACCCGTAGGGTCTACACACTTAAGGTTCGGTGACGCTAGGGTTGTTGAGATATTAGCATACAGTAACCAGAAAGTTGTTTGGAGTCCCGGATGAGATCCCGGACGTCATGAGGATTTCCGGAATGGTCCGGAGGTGAAGATTTATATATAGGAAGTCAAGTTTCGGCCATCGGGAAAGTTTCGGGGATAATCGGTATTGTACCGGGACCACCGGAAGTGTCCCGGGGGTCCACTGGGTGGGGCCACCTATCCCGGAGGGCCCCATGGGCTGAAGTGGGAGGGGAACCAGCCCCTAGTGGGCTGGTGCGCCCCCCTTGGGCCTCCCCCTGCGCCTAGGGTTGGAAACCCTAGGGGTGAGGGGCGCCACCCTTGCCTTGGGGGGCAAGGCACCCCTTGGCCGCCGCCCCCCAGGAGATTGGATCTCCTAGGGCCGGCACCCCCCTAGGAACCCTATATATGGTGGGGGGGAGGGAGGGCAGCCGCACCCAAGCCCCTGGCCTCTCCCTCTCCCTCCCGTGACACTCCTCCGTCTCCCTGCGCTTGGCGAAGCCCTGCCGAGATCACCGTTGCTTCCACCACCACACCGTCGTGCTGCTGGATCTTCATCAACCTCTCCTTCCCCCTTGCTGGATCAAGTTGGAGGAGACGTCTTCCCAACCGTACGTGTGTTGAACGCGGAGGTGCCGTCCGTTCGGCACTTGGTCATCGGTGATTTGGATCACGTCGAGTACGACTCCATCAACCCCGTTCTCTTGAACGCTTCCGCGCGCGATCTACAAGGGTATGTAGATGCACTCCTCTCTCCCTCATTGCTAGATGACTCCATAGATTGATCTTGGTGATGCGTAGAAAATTTTAAAATTCTTCTACGTTCCCCAACAGGAGTCTCATCCCGACTTGTGGGGGAATCATAGTCTCCATCATCCTTTCCTCACATGGGACAATGCTCTAATGATGATAATCACAATTTTATTTACTTACAACTCGATACTTAGAAAAAAATATGACTCTATGTGAATGCCTTCGGCGATGTACCGGGATTGCGATGAATCAAGAGTGACATGTATGAAAAATTAAGCATGGTGGCTTTGCCACAAATACGATGTCAACTACATGATCATGCAAAGCAATATGACAATGATGATGTGTGTCATAATAAATGGAACGGTGGAAAGTTACATGGCAATATATCTCAGAATGGCTATGGAAATGACATAATAGGTAGTTATGCTGGCTGTTTTGAGAAAGATATAAGGAGGCTTATGTGTGATAGAGCGTATCATATCACGGGGTTTGGATGCACCAGCGAAGTTTGCACCAACTCTCAAGGTGAGAAAGGGCAATGTACCGAAGAGGCTAGCAATGATGGAAGGGTGAGAGTGTGTATAATCCATGGACTCAACATTATTCATAAAGAACTCACATACTTATTGCAAAAATCTACAAGTCATCAAAACCAAGCACTACGCGCATGCTCCTAGGGGGATAGATTGGTAGGAAAAGACCATCGCCCGTCCCCGACCGTCACTCATAAGGAAAGCACTCAAAGAACACCCCATGCTTTAAATTTGTCACACAACATTTACCATACGTGCATGCTATGAGACTTGCCAACTTCAACACAAGTATTCATCAATTTAACAATTACTCAACTAGCACACCTCTAAAATTACCACCTTTATATCTCAAAACAACTATCAAGCATCCAACTTCTCTTAGCATTTAAAATTTATAACCAAAGTAAATTACCATGCTGTTCTAAAGGACTCTCAAAATGATATAAGTGAAGCATGAGAGATCAATTATTTCTATAAAATAGAACCACCGCCGTGCTCTAAAAGATATAAGCGAAGCACTAGAGCAAATGATAAACTACTCCGAAAGATATAAGTGAAGATCAATGAGTAGTCGAATAATTATGCAACTATGTGAAGACTCTCTAACATTTAATAATTTCAGATCTTGGTATTTTATTCAAACAGCAAGCAAAACAAAATAAAATAAAACGACGCTCCAAGCAAAACACATATCATGTGGTGAATAAAAATATAGCTCCAAGTAAAGTTATCGATGAACGAAGATGAAAGAGGGGATGCCTTCCGGGGCATCCCCAAGCTTAGGCTCTTGGTTGTCCTTGAATATTACCTTGGGGTGCCTTGGGCATCCCCAAGCTTAGGCTCTTGCCACTCCTTATTCCATAGTCCATCGAATCTTTACCCAAAATTTGAAAACTTCACAAGATAAAACTTAACCGAAAACTCGTAAGCTCCGTTAGTATAATAAAATAAATCACCACTTAGGTACTGTTGTGAACTCATTCTAAATTCATATTGGTGTAATATCTACTGTATTCCAACTCATCTATGGTTCATACCCTCCGATACTACTCATAGATTCATCAAAATAAGCAAACAACACATAGAAAACAGAATCTGTCAAAAACAGAACAGTCTGTAGTAATCTGGATCAAACGTATACTTATGGAACCCCAAAAATTAGAAAATAAATTGCTGGACGTGAGAAATTTATCTATTAATCATCTGAAAAAAGAATCAACTAATTAGCACTCTCTAGTAAAACATAGCAGCAAATCTCATGAGCGCTAAAGTTTCTGTTTTTACAACAAGATCGCAAAGACTTTCCCCAAGTGTTCCCAAAGGTTCTACTTGGCACGAACACTAATTAAAACATAAAAAATCAATCATAACAGAGGCTAGATAAATTATTTATTACTAAACAGTAACAAAAATCAAGGAACAAAAATAAAAATTGGGTTGCCTCCCAACAAGTGCTATCGTTTAACGTCCCTAGCTAGGCATGATGATTTCAATGATGCTCACATAAAAAAAAGAATTGTAACATAAAGAGAGCATCATGAAGAATATGACTAGCACATTTAAGTCTAACCCACTTCCTATGCATAGGGATTTTGTGAGCAAACAACTTGTGGGAACCATAATCAACTAGCATAGGAGGGCAAAACAAGCATAACTTCAAAACTTTAAGCACATAGAGAGGAAACTTGATATTATTGCAATTCCTACAAGCATATGTTCCTCCCTCATAGTAATTTTCAGTAGCATCATGAATGAATTCAACAATATAACCAGCACATAAAGCATTCTTTTCATGATCTACAAGCATAGAAAATTTACTACTCTCCCCATAAGCAAAATTCTTCTCATTCAGAATAGTGGGAGTATCATAAGAAACTCGAATACTATAAATTGTTTCCACATTAAAAGAGTAATGTTCGGGAAAAGGGTAATCATAATCATGAAAAGTTTTATAAATATAATCATCACTACTTTTTATAGCATAAGTGTCATCACAATAATCATCATAGGTTGCAACTTTGTTCTCATCATAACCAATTGAAACCTCTTCCAAGATAGTGGAATCATTACTAAATAAAGTCATGACCTCTCCAAATCCACTTTCATAATTATCACAATAAGATTCAACATCCTCCAAAATAGTGGTATCACTACTTCCTAAAGTTGACACTCTTCCAAACCCACTTTCATCAATATAATCATCATAAGTAGCAGGCATGCTATCATCGTAATAAATTTGCATATCAAAACTTGTGATACTACAAATATCATCTTCATTAAACATAGCATCCCCAAGCTTGGGACTAACATTAATTGCAGCAAATTCATTTTCAAACATGTCATTCTCATCAAACATAGCATCCCCAAACTTGGGCCTTTTCATATGATAAGCATAATCACTCTCATCATTAATAGTATGGATAGCACCAATAGTATAACAATTATCATCATCACAATGGGTAATAGGAGCAACATCATTTGGGAGGATTACCTTATTACCTTTGCTTCTCCGTCTTTTCTTTTTCTTCTTCACATCATGTGTGGGTTTAATCCTCTTTTTGGAGCTCGTTATTAATGAGATTGGTTGAATAGAAGGCTCCTCCTCGTTACCTGATTCATCATAAGAAATAATAGGAGGATATTGGGAAGTCTCTTCCCTTTCATTATTATTCTCTTCATCATCTATTTGTTTTCTTGTCTTTATGTAATTGGCAACATAAGGATTTTCAATGCAATTCACCGCACAATACACATAAATTTCCTCTAGATCAAAATTGAGAACTTTATCAAGGGAAAATTCTGGAATATCCTTAGTTATACATTTCATTTCTTCATAACCCAGAAGCAAACTAATTTCATTATGATGCGCAAGGGAAATCAAGTCATCACAATTTTTGGACATGATTCGATCATGAAACAATTTGCATTGAATATTTAAATGATCATGTTCATTGCAAAGTTCACAAGGATGGCAAAGAAATTTTAAATCTTCAGCACAAGCATCTAGCCTTTCTTGCAACCATTTAGTTTCTAAATACTTATGCCTCTTGCAAAATCTATCTTCCTTATTTGGTGTGTAGTTGCAAACTCTATGCACTCCATAAAAATTGACATGCTTATATGAGAAATTTTCATCATGACTAGTGCAATCATCATTAGTACTATGGATATTCAAAGAGTTCATACTAACAACATTGCAATCATGCTCAACATTCAAAGATTTAGTGCCAAACATTTTAATGCATTCTTCTTCTAGCATTTTGGCACAATTATCGGAATCCTTATTTTCACGAAAGATATTAAAAAGATGAAGGATATGAGGTACTCTCAATTCCATTTTTTAGTTTTCTTTTATAGAATAAACTAGTGATAAAATAAGAAACAAAAAGATTCGATTGCAAGATCTAAAGATATACCTTCAAGCACTCACCTCCCCGGCAACGACGCCAGAAAAGATCTTGATGTCTAATACACAACCTTCTTCTTGTAGACGTTGTTGGGCCTCCAAGTGCAGAGGTTTGTAGGACAGTAGCAAATTTCCCTCAAGTGGATAACCTAAGGTTTACCAATCCGTCGGAGGCGTAGGATGAAGATGGTCTCTCTCAAGCAACCCTGCAACCAAATAACAAAGAGTCTCTTGTGTCCCCAACACACCCAATACAATGGTAAATTGTATAGGTGCACTAGTTCGGCGAAGAGATGGTGATACAAGTGCAATATGGATAGTAGATAAAGGTTTTTGTATTCCGAAAATATAAAAACAGCAAGGTAACTAATGATAAAAGTGAGCATAAACGGTATCGCAATGCTAGGAAACAAGGCCTAGGGTTCATACTTTCACTAGTGCAAGTTCTCTCAACAATAATAACATAATTGGATCATATAACATTCTCTCAACATGCAACAAAGAGTCACTCCAAAGTCACTAATAGTGAAGAACAAACAAAGAGATTATTGTAGGGTATGAAACCACCTCAAAGTTATTCTTTCCGATCAATCCGTTGGGCTATTCCTATAAGTGTCACAAACAACCCTAGAGTTCGTAGTAAAATATCACCTTAAGACGCAAATCAACCAAAACCCTAATGTTATCTAGATACTCCAATGTCACCTCAAGTATCCGTGGGTATGATTACACGATATGCATCACACAATCCCATATTCATCTATTCAACCAACATAAAGAACTTCAAAGAGTGCCCCAAAGTTTCTACCGGAGAGTCAAGACGAAAACGTGTGCCAACCCGTATGCATAAGTTCACGAGGTCACGGAACTCGCAAGTTGATCACCAAAACATACATCAAGTGGATCACGTGATATCCCATTGTCACCACAGATAAGCACATGCAAGACATACATCAAATGTTCTCAAATCCTTAAAGACTCAATCCGAGAAGATAACTTCAAAGGGAAAACTCAATTCATCACAAGAGAGCAGAGGGGGAGAAACATCATAAGATCCAACTATAATAGCAAAGCTCGCGATACATCAAGATCGTACCACCTCAAGAACACAAGAGAGAGAGAGAGAGAGAGAGAGAGAGATCAAACACATAGCTACTGGTACATACCCTCAGCCTCGATGGAGAACTACTCCCTCCTCGTCATGGAGAGCGTCGGGATGATGAAGATGGCCATCGGAGAGGGATTCCCCCCTCCGGCAGGGTGTTGGAACGGGTCTAGATTGGTTTTCGGTGGCTACAGAGGTTTCTGGCGGCGGAACTCCCGATCTAGGTTTCTTTCTGAAAGTTTTGGGTTATATAAGAGGTGTTGGAGTCGGGAACAAGGCAGGGGGGTCTCCGGGCTGTCCACGAGGCAGGGGGCGCGCCCGGGGGAGTGGGCGCCCCCCACCCTCGTGGGCAGCCCGAGACTCTTATGGCCCAATTCTTCTACTTCCTGGCCTTCTTCTGATCCAAAAATAAGTTCCGTAAAGTTTCAGGTCAATTGGACTCCGTTTGGTTTTCCTTTTCTGCGATACTCAAAAACAACGAAAAAACAGAAACTGACACTGGGCTCTAGGTTAATAGTTAGTCCCAAAAATCATATAAAATAGCATATAAATGCATATAAAACATCCAAGGTTGATAATATAATAGCATCAAAAATTATAGATACGTTGGAGACGTATCAGTCGTATACTCCTGGCGTGGCACTTCTTTGCCATCGACGATCTATGCACCTGCATTGTCACATGAGTCGATGATATGCAACATATATGTGCAACTACTAAGTAGCAGTAGCGCTATGTTGTAACCAGTGCTACTGCTATTTTTTTGTGTATAAGGTTTTTTCTAGTAGTATTGCGTCTTAGGTTTTCCGTTAGGGGATGACCATGTCTTATGCGGCTGTGGCTTCTATTTTTATAGTTGGTAAACAAATGTGGGCCTAGCTTGGAGCAATGTTTTTCACAATTGAGTAAAATTTCAAATTATATGGGTCGATGTACAATGTAGTAACTCGGTACCACAAGATTAACAACTCCTGCTTTTTACTAACGGAAAATTCCAAGGGAGCCCATCTCTAGTTAGTATAGAGGTATAGATATTACACAATGTCTATTACTAATGTCCTGAGGATGCAATGCATAAGTTCTTAGTTTTTTTTTTGCACTGAACTTAAGCATAAGTTATATTCTGTTTTGCAAAAATTAAGACACTAGCAAATTTCTAACTAAAATGAGTATAACACATATGTATACCTAGCTCAAATAAATTTGAATTTGAAATACATTTAAAAGTTTTGAGCGGTAACCGCTTGATATTTTTTGGTAACCACGGTATTTTTTTGGGATTTGGTAGCCAATACCTTGCATGGGATGTGGTGGGGTGGCCTTGGGGGTGGCGCTGCACCACGTACCCATCGATGCTATAAGCGCAGACCACTTCATATACACCTAAATTTATGTTTTATTTTGCCATTGCCATTGCCATTTTTACAATTTTTATTTGCCACGCCAAATTTTACTTCATTTCCATGGCAATTCTACCCTTCATATACATGGGAATTTTACTTGGCCATGGCATATTAACTTCACATCCACGGCAAATTTTACTTTTCATTGCTTCATTGGAAGTTCTGCTTTTATGCACCATGGTAAATTAACTTTATGAAGCACGACAATTAATTTTCATCGCTTATGGGAAGTTTTGTTTTTTATAAACCATGGCAAATTTCACTAAACAATCCATGTTATCTTCTTTTGTTCTCCATGACGACAATTTTATTTTCCTTTATTTTTTGAGCCATGACAATTTTTCATAGCTTGGTAAAGAACAACTAGTTTTGCCATGGCAAAACTAGTTTGTAACTAGAACATGGCAAATTTATTACATATACCATGGAAAATTTAGTATTTGACCATGGCAAATTTAGTTAATGGATCACGATACATTTAATAATTGACCATGGCAAATTTAGTTTATGGATCATGGAAAATTTTGTTATTGACCATGGTAAAATTAGTAACTGACCATGGCAAAAAAATGACTGATCATAAAAAATATTATGCCATGTTAATTACCATGTTTTTTTCATGTCATTTTTTGAATTTTTGTTTTGTTTCACAAAGAAAACCATCTAGTTTTGCCATAGATATTTGTGTTATTAGTTCAAAAATGGCATAGGCTTTGAAATATGTTTGCCTGGATCAAACAAGGTAGAGGTGGTAGGTCCGGTGTGGCCTGGCATATCATTGTTTCTGCCAGGTTATCTTTTTCCGAAATCACTAATTAAGGAGTACTCGTTGCAAAGAACACTTCACTTTCCCAGGTCGTGCCAAGTGACGCACATACAGCACGCCACTTGTCGCAACCTGGGAGTTTTCCCTTTTTCCGTAGATCCGTTTATTCAAAACGTTTTATCTCTTAAACCGTGCGTCCAAATCTCGAACCGTTTTCACCATTGGATTCCTCGCGTCGAGTTCTTCAAAACTAGATCCCATGTTGATAGGTTTTGACGAACTTTTTTTTCACGAAAAAACCGGGCGAAAAAACCGAACCGGGAGCACGGTTATTTTCCCTTTCCGAAAGAGGCACGCCCGTGCCTCTCGCGAAATCACAACCGTGCCTCTCGTGGAAGCAAAACCGTGACTCTCGTGGAAGGAAAAAAACAGAAAACGCGTTTTTTTCGTTTTCGAGAGGCACGACCGTGACTCTCGCGAAAGCACAACCGTGCCTCTCGCGGAAGCAAAACCGTGACTCTCGTGAAAAAGAAAACAGAAAACGCGTATTTTTTTCCCTTTCCGAGAGGCACGGCCGTGACTTTCCGTAAGCACAACCATACCTCTCGCGGAAGCAAAACCGTGACTTTCACAAAAGAAAAAAAACAGAAAACGCATTTTGTTTTTTCCTTTCCGAGAGGCACGGCCGTGACTCTCGCAAAAGCATAACCGTGCCTCTCGCGAAAGAAAAACCGTGACTCTCGCAAAAGAAAAAAAACAGAAAACGCGTTTTTTTCGTTTCCAAAAGGCACGGCCGTGACTCTCGATAAAGCACAACCGTGCCTCTCGCGGAAGAAAAACCGTGACTTTTGCGAAAGGAAAAAAAAAGAAAATGCGTTTTTTCGCGCAAATTTTTATTTTTGTTTTTTTTATCGAAAAGCTAAGAAAGACCGGGGGAAAACCAAAACATGGAAAAACCCGGAAAAAACCGTTTAAAAAGCCGAAAACGCGTGTGGAAAAATAAAAAAACAAAATCCGAAGGAAGCGTCCAGAGCGCGACACGTGACGAATGGCTGAGAGCGCGCCAAGTGGCGCTGATCGTTGCGAGGCTCCTGAAGGAGCGCTCGTTAACTAGTTGCTCCCATCTTTTTCTTTTCTTTTTTCTCATTGATTTTTGGTTTTTGGACTTCTTTCCGTGCAACAGTAGGCAACTGGGTTGTGCCTGGCTTTTTTTTTCTTATTTGGGCTAACTGCTCCTGTGCTAGATGGGCCAGCAGGAAATCGTTCGACCTGGGATGCTTTCCATATCCAACGAAATCGTTCGATCCGTCCCCATGTGCTGGCGTGAAAATGCTAGACCTACATACTGTTGCTACGCAACCTATGTAAACTTCCTTTCCCTCCGACTAAACATCCCCCTGATTTTCAGGTGGACCCCAGCCCTCTCTAATGTCCAATTAAAACCTGCCAAATCATTCCATACGTAAGTTGTGTAACAACTCCTTCGTAGATGTAGCATTGCTCGTGCTGGCGAACGTCTTCATTCGGTCCGGGGAGCTCCCAGATCAAATGTTTGGGAGATACGGAAAGGTGTAACAGCTCCTGGGTGCCTAGGCACCCTCTATGAACAGTAAATTAAAAAAAAATAAAAAAATCTGAAACTTTGCAACGCTGAAGATGGTCAAACTTTGTAGGTTCTTGAAAGTTTTCATGTCAAAATGTCATGTAGAGAAAGATGTACAAACGAGTTTCAGATTTAAGTCTAAAAGTACTCGAAACTTTAAGCACTAAAATTTTTTTTCGCGTTAGAACTCGAATAGTTTTTTGGAATAGAAACTTGCAAGCACCTACAAAGTTCGATCATCTTTTATGTTGCAAAGTTTCAAAAAAATTAAAAAAAACTACTTTTTTTATTTTACCGTTCATAGAGGGTGCCTAGGCACCTTGGGGCTGAAAACCCATTATCTTGGGAGATATTAGGGTCCCATTAATATTTTAAGGGTCTGTCTAGAACACTACTAAATGTGATATAGTTATGTCACAACTAAACTATTGTCCACTCTGTTTGTGGTCTATTTTTTTCCTTTTTTTTTTGTTTCTTGTTGCTGCATTATATATTTGTGGGAAGTTGGATGTGACATCCTTAAAAAACATCTAGATGTGAATTAGACAAACTGATATTTTAAACATAATTTCAGTACAGGCTATTATTTTGTTCGGTCGTAAGGCTATAAAAGGGGAGTGTGAGAGCAAGAGTAGTCGACCCGTGTCTCTTCCTCTTGTAAGTTTCTCAGTTCTCACACAACCAGCTGAGCTCAGCAGAAGGAAAATGGGTGTGGTGGATCAACAGGAGGTGGAGGTGGTGGAGTCGTGCATGGTGAAGCCGAGCGAGGAGACGCCTAGCCATGGACTCTGGCTCTCCCAACTCGACCTCAAAATGGTCAACAGAGGCCACACGCCGAACGTATACTTCTACAGTCCGGACTCCGGCGACGTCGACAACTTCTTCGACGTGGCCAGGCTGAAGGCGGCGATGGCCAAGGCTCTCGTGCCCTTCTACCCTCTCGCCGGCCGTTTGGGCGCGGACGGCGACGGCCGGCCAGAGATCGACTGTGCCGGCCAGGGCGTGCTCTTCGTCGTCGCTCGGTCGGACCTCACCGTCGACGGCTTCGTGGACTTCCAGCCGTCGCCGGAACTAAGGAGGCTCTTTGTTCCCCGCGTGGAGGACTCGCCGTCCATCATGTGCGCCATCCAGGTGACCTTCATGGGATGCGGCGGGGTGGCCTTGGGGACGGCGCTGCACCACGTAGCCATCGACGCCGTAAGCGCAGTCCACTTCTTCCAGACGTGGTCCGGCTTCTGCAGGGACGGCGACGCGGCGGCGGCGGTGCTGGAGCTCCCATGCCACGACCGCACCCTCCTCTGTGCGCGCTCCCCACCCGTCGTCCACCCCGACGCCCTCACTGTGTTCTCCTGTCCGAAGCTGAGCCTAGCAGTATCTGCCGAGCCGTCGGGGGCCGTGGTCAACAAGATCTTCGTCCTCTCCAAGGACCAGGTCGCCGCACTCAAGCGTGCCTGCACCAGCGGCGGCGACGGCGGCCGCGTGAGCACGTTCTGCGCCGTGAGCGCCCAAGTGTGGAGGTCATTCTGCACCGCCGGCCGGCTACCGACGGACGCCACGACACGCCTCACCTTCCCGGCCAACATCCGGGGCGCCCTGCGGCCGCCGCTCCCGGCCCGCTACTTCGGGAACGGGATCATCGTCCTGGGCGCCGCTGGCAAGGTGCGGGACATCGAGTCGGAGGAGCTGGGCTCCGTCGCCCACCGTATCAGCGGCGCCGTCCGCAGGATGGATGACGAGCTGGTGCGTTCGGCGATCGACTACCTCGAGATACACGGCAGCAAGCAGCCCCCGAGCAGCATGCCGGAGACGGAGCTGAGGGTGGTGAGCTGGCTGGGCATGCCGGTATACGACACGGATTTCGGGTGGGGGAAGCCCCTGGTGATGCACCGCGCCGTGCAGCAGCGCGCCGGGATGGTCTACCTCATGGACGGCGTCAGCGGGAGCGGCGGCGTGCGCATCCTCGTGTCTACGGAGGCTGCGATTCTAAACGACTTTCAGCACCTGCTATATGCCAACTTCTAGTTCTCTATGCTTTCAGAACCCTTCGGTATCACATGTCTGTATGTTTCCTATGCTTCCCCAAGCCTTGCTCAATGCCAACTTCTGGATTTAATTTTGTTTTTCATATTGATCGATGTATTTTTATTATGTTTCGGATGCTTCATGCTTCTTGTGATGAAGTTTTATAATAAATATTTGTTTTTTCTATACAGAAGTTATAACTCCTCTTCATGAAGTTTTTTTAACACAATACAATAGCAGATCCTCACATACACGCTCCTTATGAAGGCATGCACGCACACCATACTTCTATGAGCAAGTACAAGATACAGAGTCGGTACAACATCTTGGGGTTTCTGCCACCAGTCGGCGGCATCGCGGATCAGCCTCGTCTCCTGTAGCCTTAAGGCCATAGGGGCGCAGTGGATCCCGACCCGTTGGCGGGAGGGCTCCGTTTTTATATGTTTCTTTGAGTTTTGCTAGGGTTTGTATCATGCTCAGGAAAACAAGATGGCTACGGCTCCCTGATGATGGAATAAGGTTCTGCCGATTAGCCCTCGTCCCGGTGGTGCGTCTAGCATCGTCAGAGGGCATGTGGTAGTGCGTGTCCAGTGGATCTCGCAGGATTTGACCGGTGCTTGTACTCAGTGGCGGAGATAGGGGGACCAACAGGGCCCTGGCCCCCCCTAACATCAGAGATGTAGTGCTAATTTGTCCATAAACAGTGTAAAAATTAGTGATTATTTGCTCTTAAAAGCCTATTTTCCAATGGCTTGACCCTTCCCAACCAGTTTTATTAGCATTCGGCCCTACTGATAAAATTATTTCGGCTCCTTCACTGCTTGCGCTTGTCTTTGGTGGATCCGTTCGGATCCGGTCCTCATGCGTCTATGTCAATGTGTCTTCGGGTCGGATCATTCCGATCTACACTTCTCTTCATCGGCGATGGTTGCAATTCTGGTGCACTGGTCCTATGGGGCCTTAGCACAACGACTTTCTGATTGTATACTACAGTAAGTTTGGCCCGACACCAGTGAGGGAGGGGTGATGACGGTGGTGCTCCTTTGGCTCGCTTCGGTGGTTGTACTCGTCGCTAGATGGTCTACGGATCTGGATGTAATTTTTTTATTTTTGGTGTTTGTTATACTACCATAATTAATGATGGATAGATCGCAATTTTTCCCAAAAAGAAAATGATTCTATCACAATATAGGTAAATAGGCTAGAAATTCCATAAGAAAACACAAAACCCCTAGTGGACCCGCACTAAACTAATAAATGGGAAATGATTGGGATCACCTGAAGAATAACACTGCGTGTGTCCGCCGCATCTGTGGACGTTGGATCTGATTTTAATCAGATGACTTGGAAAAACATATTACTAGACTAGGTTTTGCAACCGAGTTGTTGTTGCAATCCCCCCACCGCAACAATAGGTGTGTTGTGGGATCTGGATCTGGATCCCCTAGAGAGCAGTCGTCACCTATGCTCTTTCCGAGCTCCCTATCATGACGACTCCTCCTCGTGCTGCTTTGACCGACGGCAACACACCGACGAGGTTGCCAGCGTGGGCGTCGTATAGTTGCCACCTGCGTCCATCATGAACGTCGTTCATCAACGCGGTGCGTCTGAACCAGCTGCGTCCACCATGGCCCCGTCACCCCGAGGAAGCACCGGCCTTTCTTTCGGCTAACATGGCCGCTTCTTGCTGCTCGCTATCCGCTACGAGTTTCTGCAACAAGGTCTTTATTGCAAAAAACAGTAACAAGACCTTTGTTGCAAAAAAAATTACAACAAGATCTCTGTTGCAAAAAAGACTGTAACAAAACATCTGTTGCAAAAGTAATCCGCAACTTGACTTAGGTTGCAAAAATTTTCATAACATTACCTGTGTTGTGGAAAATTTCTGCAACACGACATGTGTTGCAATGGTAGAAGATGACCCTCGACGGCTTAATCCATTAGATGAGACGGCTGATCTTTTTAAAGATCCGCCAGCCGACGCATAGCAGCTCCCTAAAAATAGTCGTTAGATTGATTTATATGATCATATACAATCTATCCGGTGGACCCTGTCAGGCAAAAAGTATAACACGTGCCCTACAATAGAGGAAAAGGGAAAATAATTTAGTACATGGAGATGATCCAGAAGGCACTACACGCCAAATGAAAAACTTCAATTCAGCAAAGGTAACATATTATACATTTTTTAAACTCACATTATACTTTTTTTGGGGAAATTTGTAGTTTTATTCCTTAGGTAATAGGATGACAATCAGCTGGCAAGAGTTCCTCGATACAAGGGGGACCTCTTGAAGTCAAACAGCAGTACACGACTCAGTATGACTGTAATTAGCCAAACAACTTGCTATCCTATTCTGAAACCTAGTCAGATTTTGCGGAATAAACTCCCGTGCTTTTATTAAAAACTTAATTTTCATTGCCAGATGACCATACGCCGACCAAGATAATGTATCGCCTGATAAGATGGACAAAGCCTTCGAAGAATCCGACTGCACATATACTGGTAGCTCCGTATGCTGACAGGTTAATGCCATACCTTTCATAATAGCATGTATTTTCATTTCCAGTGCGTTGTTACAGTTAAAAATAACTCGGTACGCTGCAAAAATCACAGTTCCATCTTCTCCGTGTCAGAACATACCTGCAGCCGCTGACCCATCAGAGGTGAAAACGAGCCGTCAACACTCAACAGATAGGGCAGCATGTCCAGCTGGAGGCCGAGGCCATGGTGTAGGTATAGGTACATTTGTGTTGAATAACATCCACGGCCATTTTACCTTTAATAATTTCCTCAGTACTGAACCTCCTAGCATGTGATAATGACCTCAGATAGCTATCCAGAAAGTCAGCACTCCTCTCGACTGTGGGTATTGTTTTACCATGCCCAATATCCGATCTCAGCTGCCAAATATGCCATATAAGAATGATTACCATGTCGCGACTCTGCTCCGTGCAGTTAGCAAGAACGTGCAGCAGCCATTCAGTGCCATTATCAATGAGCCGCTCATTTGATGGAAGTGGCCAAATTGCTCTCATCGCTTCCCATAGACCCCTCGCATGACCACAGGTAACCAATGCATGGAATGAACTTTGCTCCTCGATACCACAAATCACGCACGTACCTCGTGTAGCTATATGGCGGAAGCCTTGCACTGGTTGGTTGTGAGTGCACCGGTCGCCGCTTTCCATGCTTCACACGCATCTTTAGCGGCACCTTAGCGCGCCAAATAAAATTCCAGAACGAGCGCTCTCCACTTGGCTAAAGCTTGGGTAGTGGCGGGGGCTACATTTCTAGGAAACATTTTACCAGGAGAGTGATTCCCTTTTCGGACCTTTATGGCCCTGTACCATTTTACAAAAACCTTGTTCTTCTCCTTCTTATTTAATGAGATGAGGCAAAGGTTTTGCCTCCATTTAAAAGAAATGACAAGGAAACGAGGTCAGAACTGGATAGTTGCGGTTACGACTTCAATAGATAAAGGAAGGCAATAAATCCCCACACCGTTGAAGGCCTCCAAAGTATGTTGACTAGACATAATATATTAGTAAAAATACTTAGAATGGCAAGGGAAAGGTTCGAAGAAGGTGACTATCATGATGTGAAATTAAAAACAGTCAATAAGAGACAGATGATAGACAATAACATGTCATCAACATGTGAAGTGGAAAGCCTTAATGTCAATGATACAACGGAAAATGGAAGTGAAGTGACATCATTGCTTAGAACACAAATACACCAAACATGGGTGCAGGCACTACTTTCCCCTAGAAGAATATCTGAGAACCACCCAAAATTTGTGGATATGTAGTATTCATTACTACTCCTATTTCCCTATGGAGAAGACAAGTATAGAGATAAAAGTACCACGCATATCAACAGAAGGTGCAACTTGCAAGAGAAGGCATGTTACAATGCTCGAGTACTATCGATATCAACTACAACAATACAACAACCAATCGATGCATTCGTTGTGTTGTGATCACCTTGCATGTATTTCACTGTTCAGCCTGGACTAGATCGATCAGAAGGCATCAAGGAAACCTAAGAATAGACCTATATGTTTTTTTTGCAGGATGCAATTGACAGGGGAGATAAGGTTGCCCAAGTAGGAATGAGGATACTACTATCGTCGAGAATCATTGCTCTTTCATTTTATTTGGGGACCAAAATGTTACGTTGCAATGCTTGCTTTACACCCCAAGACCCTAACTCAACTTCAATTATATTTGCATACAAACCAAAAATAGTGTATTCATGGCAAAAATAAAATCTGTAGCCTATGCAACATAGCTTTGTTAAAAAAGGTGCCTGCACAAAATCATAGTTCTTTAATAGTTAATCAAACCAGTTAAATTTAACAAATGGATTTACTAGAGAAATCTCACATGAATAAGATATTTTAATATCTGTTAATGTAACATTTTGACTTGTAAATGTAGCTTATACATTATACTTCTAAATAAATTTCCAATAGTGAAGGATAAAACACAAATAAACTAATATAAAACCAAATTTACATGAATATACATTCTCTAGAATTAGATTGATTGTAATTAAAAATCATATTAATGTAAATAACCAAATACATAAATATCTTAATGATCTTTCAAATAATATTAAACAATAAAATAGATAATACACTGTAAAGACGATGCCCGCGCATTTGCTCGGGCAGTTAAGACAAAAGTAATACGTAGAGTAAATAAAAATGGACGAAATACATACAATGTGTACTTCGTAAAAGAAATTCACAGCCATATGTACCCCATTTACACGTCAGGAGTACTTCTTTAATAAATTGGCTGGCAGATTTCAGAGTCCCCCACAGAAATTATGTACTCAATGTCGGTGGTTGATTTTTTTTTCAGAAAAAAAAAGGTGACCGCAGGCCCAACGCAATGTTGCTTTCTGAGCATAAAAATTGGCAGCCCAATTGAGTGGACCAGGCCAAGCACGCCCGAATGGCAAGATGCCAGCGGCCAGATCGATCACACTGATGACTTACTTCCACTGCCATTAATTTTTGTCTCATGGTAGGTACTATTGATGAAACGAAGATGGGAGTATGTGGTTCATATAGAAAGCACTAGAGGAAGCTATACATGTTACTACCTGTTTTTTTCCTTTTCTGGTGAGCAAGCGTGGCTGATTGCATACTAAATACCGACAGGATCATACTGGGACCGATCATGGTGTGGTGATAAGAGGAGGAGGAACAGTGCTGTTCAGACTCAACGTGGCCACGTGTAAGCAAGTATAATAAACTTATGTAAGCATGCTATAAGGGTTAAAATATTACTCCCTCCATTTCAAAATATAGTGCACCCACGCTTCCCCAGGTCCAACTTTGACCATAAATTTAACCAACGAGACCAACTGCGACGGGAGAAAAATTATATAATTGAAAACTTCTTTCGAATACGAATTCACTGATATAATTTTTGCTTCCGCCGCAATCGGTCTTGGTAGTTAAATTTACGGTCAAAGTTGAAGCACGGGGATAGAGAAAGCACTACATTATGAAAAGGAGGGAGTATTTTTCTGCTGACATGGAGGGGGGAGAAGAGGAGCCAGCTGCAGCACGTGCTCCTAGACACTATCTAAGAGTGTGAAGTGGGCCATATATTAATGAAGTAGTACATTTTTGTATTTTACTATTGTAATTGCCGGCTATAAGATTGATTATAAATGATATAGCAATGTCATATAGCTATCAGCTGGCTATACTATTAACCATGCTCTAAAAGACATGGGTGCCACGTACATTTACTAGAGTGGGTGGAGGCTCACGGTCTTGTCTGGCCTGAAAAGGCTCCTGGTCACGGATATTCAAAGCTGCTCCCCAACTCACATGCACCGGATGAATAGTAAAAAAGAACAATTGTTATAGAGTTCAAAAAATTCTAAATATTTGCCCCCAAATATATTTGTGTCTTATACATGAGTGAAAACTTTACATGGAAAATATCTATGGTTCGTGAATTGGATTTTTCATAGAACAAAAACTGCAACACATGTCCTTTTACCATTATATTTGCACCAATGTAGTTATTTCGCTGATTTTTCCTGTTTTCCAAACTACCCATGCACCGAGGAAATGCTCCACGAATCTCCTCCTCCGTGTCACATGCAGCCACATGAGCAGGCGTGGCTGATTATACATGATAAATGTAGAATCAACCGACAGGATCATACTGGGTGGCTATGGAAACTTCGCGATAGGAGGAGGACGACGATGGACCAGGAAGAGCAGTGCGGTTGAGATCCAACTCCGCGACGTGTACCTGCAAGCAGACACAGGGTGCTACTTAGTGGCTGGAGGCCCACTGTCTAGTCTGGCCTGAAAAGGCTCCTGCCTCACGGATTCAATGCTGCCCCTCATCTCACATGAACCGGACGCATAAGTAAAAATGCAATAGTTATAGAATTCAAAAACATCTCAATATTTGACAACATGTCTATGTTTTTTAGATGCGTGAAAAATTTCATGAAAAAAATACATGTGTTGTGATTTGGATTTTCATTCTCATAAATTTGCACAAACGCAGTTAATTTTGCTGATTTTACTGTTTTCCAAACTAGACATACAACCACGTAAATCCTATTATAATCTCCTCCATTAATAGGAATAGAAACATGTGAATGCATGTTAGAACATTTTTGCAGAATTTGTATTGCGATTTTACATCCCAAATATGTTCTATAGACTTCAATTTGGCATTTCATTTATTGTAGGATCCAAAGACAAATATTGATGGTTAGTGTATGGTAAAGACAATAAACTAGTTGGATATTGGCCAAGTTCACTGTTCACTCACCTTAAGGATAAAGGGAACTTTTTGTTTTGGGGCGGGTAGGTTTCGGGTCCGACAACTTCATCAGACTCTCCAGAATGGGCAGTGGGCACTTTGCCCATGAAGGGTATGGAAAAGCAGCTTTTATAAGAGACATCCAAATTGTTGATAAGAACAACAAGCTTGTTTGTCCGAATGAAAACAAAGAGCTTGGTGGCAGTAGTTATACACTATTAGGGAAAACCATAGCAGTAGCGCGGGTATTTTCCCTATCAGTAGCACGCGACGACGCGCTATTGATAAGGCGCTACAACTAACGTGTAGCAGTAGCGCCTGTCGTCCCACGCTACTGCTATACATGGCTAGCAGTAGCACGCTTTAGTGCAGAGCGCTGCTGCTAATATCTGCAACGCTTCTTAGCAGGAAGCGCTACTGGTAAGGGAGCGCTATTGCTAACTTTGTTCCCCTCGCTACTGCTAGTTTTATTAGTTTCTGTTTTTTTCTGCATATTTGTTTTGTATTTAAATAGACTTTATACAATAATCTTTAGCATATCATACACATACAAATGTAATCATAGCATATACATACAAATAGTCTCATCAAATCATGCCATCATCATAATCATCATCCAACACAAAGTGGTCTCTCATCATCATCTCAAAAATAGCGATACAAGTCTCGATTACTTGCACCTACATCGTCATCCATCTAAACAATGATATACGCGAGAAGAGCTATCACTTTGAGTGAGAGCGGAACTATGCAGTACATGAGTTCGTATCCCTCTCTCGCATTAGCGTGAACCTAAACTAACTACTGGCTGTCGCTCGGAAACCGGAAACCGGTACACCTGGGCCTGACATTCCGGTCACTCGTCATATACTCCTGGCGTAGCACTTCTTCGCCATCGATGATCTATACACCTGCATCGTCACATGAGTCGATGATATGCAGCATATATAGTTAAGCAACAGAAAGAGACATACTTGGCAAAAATAGAAGCAACATATCATAAGCATAAATAACAAACCCAAAATGCCCTAACTAGAGTGATATTCGCTAGTCGAGGAGGACGGTTTAATTACATCACAAATAAAGTTTCGTCATGCATAATTCAAAGTTTCGTCATACAGATAGTATGGACTAAACAGACACATTGTCATATATCGACAATCACTCCATGTCGTGCCATCCATCCAAGTCAGGGAGATAGTCACCGAGCTTAGTGAAAGGCTTCAGGTATAGAAGCTGAGCGGCTACGCGTGTTCGGACGTCTTCCAGCGACATTTTTCCTTCTTCGTAGAACATCTCTGTTTTTCCGACGACCTCCTTCATGATGATTTGGGCAAGTTCGCGATGGATGTGATAGAACTCAGCTCGAAGTCGATGATCCTCGATATCTCCTAAGTTCTTTGCCATTGCAGAATATAGGCATCGCCAGATCTAGGTGACATGCGAAGGTTCTGGTGATCCCGTCTGTACTCCAGCATGTGGTGTAGGACATAGAATCCATCATTAAGAGAATCACTCGGTTGCTGGATGCGGCAGAAGTCGGTCTTATGGCCGAAGGCGGTCCCGCCATCCCTTTTCTTCTTGTCCTTGACCTCTCCACCCCGTGCGTCGTAGTAAAACATAGCACTATCGAGAACAGACTTGATGTGGGTGTAATGCTTTTTGTTAATGTTCTTCAATGAGTCCAAGTAAAGAGCGTGGGAGTATCGAGGATAGAGGATGATGAGGACGGCACGCCCGCCGCTGCGCAAAATAAGTACACCTCAAATTAATTAGCCTCCACCGTGCAAATGAATGATCGAAATCAAAGGAAGGATATCTGCGTGGATGACTTACAGGGGATGATAAGGCACGAGAATCGCATCCTTGTCCTTATTAGCGAGCATGAAATTGGTGATGTATTCCCTCGCGTATTCGCGGTGCTCTGTGCAGACTCCCAAGAAGCCCTCATGCATGAAGTACGGGTCAGCGACACAGATATGAGGTATCTGCTCAACCCCGATGAGGTAGTTCATGTGCAAGGCATAAAGGCGGACAAACGTAAAATCCAGCTTCTTCAAGTGAAACATGTCGAAGATGTAATCGAATCGAAGGAAGAACCTCTCCGCGGGGAATGTGTCGATGTACGACAATTGCCACGACACGTTAACCACGTAGAGTGAGTATCCTGGATTTTTGAGGCGATGAGGCCTTTCTCTATCTGCAGCACATCGTCATGAAGTCTCCTTAAATCGCCGAATCTGGCCCCTAGCGCTGCTTCAGGTAGGATTGGTTGACCGGGGATATGCCATTTTGCTGGATCATAAAAGCAATTTTTTGCCTTTCCTCGATCTCTTCCTAGACTTCTTTATGACCGGAAGGTTGTCCATAATACGTTCAGACTCCGGAGGCGGCAATTCAGACACCGACTCATGACACTCAAATCCTAAGTAGGCGCCAGTATTGACATACTCTTTAGTGTCATCGTCATCCTCATCCTCATCCATGGTGATGTCACCAGCGACTAATGGAGCCTCTTCCTCACCTCTCTTCTATCACCCAGCACGACAGCCGACGCTAATTGGGTAGGTGAGGTGTTGATGTTCATACCTAACTGCGTGCTCGTGGGTGTGCTCCCGGCCACCTCCAGACGAAGTAGACTCTTTAGCCACAACAGGACCCACCCATTGCAACAATCACCAAGTCGCCACGAGGTCTCGTCGTCATCCCCCACCAGTACCAGAGGAGCCAAATTTTCATGGCCCGGTTTGACACTGGCCACGGAAACCTTGAAGACGTCTGGGGGGATTGGCCGGCTGTGGAACAATGGTTCCTTCGGCTCCATTATCGTCGCCTTCCCCACGTCCACCTTCTGGTCGCCGATGGTGTACAATATGGTGCACGGGGTTTCGTTGGCCTGCAAAGAAAAGTTTGCGACGTGAGACATCAGAAAGGTAATGAAAATGGAAGATTATACATTTATTGAAGGGGGCCGGTGTGACAGATACCGTGAGGGCGTCGAGCTCAGCCAAAGATGAAGCACCGCCGAGCACGTCCGGTGCCGGAGCAGGTGCGGGAGCAGGTGTAGGAGCCGGTGGAGCTGCAGGTGCTGGTGCAACGCTAGTCGAGCTTCTCCCGAGGAAGTCAGCAAGGGGAAAGTCCGCTGCATTTTTTTCAGGATTTTGTCTGCTCCAATTAAAAACGGCCGGAACCAAGGTAGTAGACATATCTACAAGCACCTGTTTTGCGGTAGCTACCGTTGTTGCGACTGTCTCAGATGATTTCTTTTCAACCGCAATCTCAACCTTCTTATCGATGTTTTCTTCAGTTAACCCCCGTCTTTCCTTTCTCTCCTCCGTGGTCTCATAGTAGTACTTCTTCCACGTGGCGCCGTCTCCGACACCATGCATGTGTCCATACGACGGTCGAGTCTCCACTGGGAGTCTTTTCAATATGTTCAACGCCCAGTTGAATGGAGTGTCCCGCTTGGGCCTCGCCAACGCCTCAGATGGCGAGTCGCTTTCGGTCGCAATCCTGTGCTGCTCTCTCCGCAGAAGGCACAAGGATCGTTAACAAATATGACTAACATGCATTTGAATTGATCAGAAACTAAATTACCAGCAGTCTCATGAACTCCGTCGTGACCGTGTTCGTCTCAAAAACCTTCTTCACTGGGTCCCAACAGTGTCCGCCCCTGAGGACATCACGCTCCTATGGGACGGTGAACTCCGCCAAGGGGTCTGGGATGCCCAGACTCGCGGCTTTTGCGTCCTCCTTGGCCCATATGGACCTCTTCCCGCTGTAACCAAGGCTTCCGAGGTGGTGGCACCCAATGTTCTTCTCTTGAAGCCCCTTCATGTACTTCGATTTTTTTGGCAGCTTCGGCCTCACAAGCCGCCTTGAATATTTGAAAGTTCTCTGCCGTGGTTGTCGGATTATCCTTTACAATCTCGGAGTAGGGTTCCTTTTCGTTGACAATCTGATATTTCACCCTTGATTTCCAGGCGGCCAACGCGTCGCTAAACTTGGTCATGGCGTGTTTGTTTATCTTCTTCATTGTCGGGTCCTTATCTGGATCTTTATAATCCTTTTCATTCCGGCCTAGAAACAAGAATATCTGGTGCATATTCTTTAGGAGGGAGGGCCTCATATTATCTATCTTGTTTAGTTTCTCATCGTTGATGGTGGCGGTTGTCCGTATGATGCAGCCTATTTGATTGTTGTAGCACACGCACGCTTCCTCAGGCACATTTGGATCAAAAGTGCCATCGTCCACCTCCGTGACCACCAATCTAGTAGTCCCAAGCTTGTTAGGAAGTTGTTGCCTCTTTGCTTTCGGGTTTATACCGGCTTTGCTAGTCTCGGCGCCGGTCTCAGTCTCAGCGCCGGTCTCGATGCCGGTCTCAGTCTCAGCGCCGGTCTCAGTCTCAGTGCCGGTCTCGATGTCGGTCTCAGTCTCCGATGTGACAGGTGGACCCAGCAACATCAACTGTTGATCGTCGGCTTCCCACAAAAATTTCTCTGCCGCCAGGTACACGTTGTCGCAGTCACCAGAACCCTGTCCTTCATCGTTGTTAGCCATGTTTCCTACGATTAAATGTAGTCAATTAATTCTAGACCTAATAAAATGAATAATGACATAAAAAGGCCTATGATTTGCAGGAACGTTGACTCCTTCCCGGTGCGGCAAATCCTGGGCACTCGATATGTCCTAGTTTGTAGCACAAGTCATGCCAAAATTCACGGAAAATTTCGGCATGACTTTTGCTAAAAAGTGGACAAATCGAGAACCTGAAATTTGCCAGAACGGAAATGAATCAACATTGTGGCAAAACATAGGTCACTCGGCTTCATTCCCTGGAAACAACAAAGCCACTTCGACACAATCGAAACATGTGCAAACACAATGGAGGAATTTGCATATATCCTGACCACTTCAAATTTGTATCTCCTAGCGTTTGACACTTCAAGAAAATCTACACAAATCTCATGCTCTCTCAAACTAAATTCAAAAACCAAATATAGATTATATTTAGTTAGCTACTAAACTAAACTTTACTCTAAACTAAACCCTACTTCCCTAATTAACATCTAGTTAAACAAACTCAAATCAAAAACTAAACCCTACTGAACTAATTAACATTTACATTATCTACTACTTAACATCTATTATTACCCTAACTAAAAAACATCTACTATTAACCATACTGCCCTAGTTAACTAGTACCATCACTACTACTAATTGACATCTACTACTACTACCAAAAATCATTATCTATGAACCCTAGTACTAATTAACATCTACTACTACTAATTAACATGGCAGAGGAAGAAAAAGCAGAGAGAGAGGGGGTGGGGGAGGGTGGGGGCTTACAAAGAGGGGAGAGACGGTGGCGGGGAGGTGCTCGGCGACGAAGGCAGGGGCGGCGAGGGCGGGCTCGAGATCGGGAGGCGGCGGTCCTGGGCGGGCTCGGGCGGCGGCGGTGAGGTTGAGGGCGGCCACGGTGAGGTCGAGAGCGGCGGCGGGCGGCGGCGGTGAGGTTGAGGGCGGCCTCGGGCGGCGGCGGTGAGGGCAGGCTCGGGCTCGGGCTCGGGCGGCGGCGACAAAGGAGTTAGGGAAACAGGAGGGAGAGAGGGGAGGAGGACTTAGCAAAATTTTAAGCCCACGGGTGGTTAAGTCGAACTAGCAGTAGCGTTGTTTCGGAAACGCGCTATAGCTAAGTTAGCTATAGCGCGTTTTAGCAAAACACGCTACTGCTATAGGAAGTAGTTATTTCTTTTGTTTATCCTTACAAATTTTTTTTCATTTCTCTGTTTTCTACTTCTTTCATTTTTATTTACTTTTCTATTTTTTCATTTTTCTTTTCTTTCTTAGCAGTAGCGCTCTATGCAGGAAACGCGTTGCAACAACGACCATAATGGTAGCGCGCTTTGCGCGGAACCGCTACTACTATTCCTAGTCTACCGCCAACACGGTGGCATTTATAGTGGTAGCGCTTTTTGCTGCACACGCGCTACTGCTATAGTTGTAGCTATAGCGCGCTTTCCTGGAACGCGCTACTATAAAGTAGCAGTGGCGCCCTATTTTAACCAGCGCTACTGCTATACCTCTCTGTATAGGCTTTTCCCTAGTATTGATACAAGGAAATATACCATCACTGATTATGGAGTTGATGACCATGGTGTGCATATGTACTATGGTGGACAGGGTAATTTTGTCTGAGATTGTACCATACAAACTACAATAAAGTTGCTATTATATTCTCAAGTTGGACTTATTTCTGTTTTGTTTCTGTGAATTTCAAAATCAAAAGCATAGTTCAAATACGAACCCGCATCTTCCCTTTGACGAAACTATCTATGCTTGTCATGGAGTCTTTTGTTTTTTCTAGCACCACGGAGCTACAACTCCATTTCAGGATGCTATTGATTGAAATTGAAAGCAATGGCTGTGGGATATCTGCCAGCATATCAGGACAATTAACATGTTCTGAATATTCTATTTTCTGCATGAGTGAAAGAGGGAGGCATGTGTGCACTGATCACAATGATCGATCATATGAGTGCCTTATCCCCTGTCACGATCCCGCACGCCACCCGAGCATGGATTTTGTAAAGAGGGGAGCTCCCAGTCAGTGAACAAGTTACTTTGTACCTTAATCTTGTTTGAAGAATAAGATACAAGGGTATTTCATTGTTTACCTGCATTAGATCGTGAGTCAAAACAATTAGTCGTGTCAATTTTTCTGCAATTTTTAGCAGCCTCATGAGCTCCAGGAATTGTGATTTCCCCTCTTTGCTTTACTGTACTCCAGCTAGGGAATTAAATTTAATGCAACACCTGACCTCTTGATACGTCTCCGTCGTATCTATAATTTTTGATTGCTTTATGCCAATATTATACAACTTTTACATACTTTTGGCAACTTTTTATATGATTTATTGGACTAACCTATTAATCCAGTGCCCAGTGTCAGTTCCTGTTTTCTGCATGTTTTTTGTATCGCAGGGTATCCTTATCAAACGAAGTCCAAATGCAATAAAATTTTACGGAGAATTATTTTGGAATATATGTGATTGTTGGGAGTTGGAATCACCGAAAACGGAGGCCCACACAGTCCACAAGACACCAGGGCGCGCCAGAGGCCCCTGGCGCGTGGTGGTGGGTTGTGCCCTCTTCGAACGTCGGTTGAAGCTCTACTTCGGGCACAAGGAAGCTTATATCCAGAAAAAAATCGTGTTAAAATCTTAACGCAATCAGAGTTACGAATCTCCCGGAATATAAGAAAAAAAATTTGGCCAGATCTCGGGAACGCGAAATAGAAGAGAACAAAGAGGGAGATCCAATCTCAGAGGGGCTCCAGCCCCTCCACCGCCATGGAGACCAAGGACCAGAGGGGGAACTCTCCTGCTATCTAGGGGGGAGGCCAAGGAAGAAGAAGAAGGAGGGAGGCTCTCTCCCCCTCGCTTCCGGTGGTGCAGGAGTGCCACCGGGTCAATGATCGGGACGGGGATCTACATCAACAATCTTGCTACCGTCAACACCAACTCTCTCCCCCTCTATGCAGCGGTGTAACACATCTTCGTCCCGCTGTAATCTCTACTTAAACATGGTGCTCAACTCCATATATTATTTTCTAATGATCTATGGTTATCCTATGATGTTTGAGTAGATCTGTTTTGTCCCGTGGGTTAATCGCGATCTTGGTTGGTATGATTGTATATTCTATTTATGGTGCTGTCCTACGGTGCCCTCCGTTCTCACGCAAACGTGAGGGGCCTCACTTGTTGGGTGTTGCAATATGTTCATGGTTCTCTTATGGTGGGTTGCGAGAGTGACAGAAGCTTAAACCCGAGTAGGTGGGCTATGTCGTATGGAATAAAGAGGACTTGATACTTAATGCTATGGTTGGGTTTCACGACCTTAATGATCTTTAGTAGTTGCAGATGCTTGCTAGAGTTCCAATCATAAATGCATATGATCCAAGTAGAGAAAATATGTTAGATCATGCCTCTCCCTCATATAGAATTGCAAGAATGATTACCGGTACTTATTATTGATTGCCTAGGGACAAATAACTTTCTTATTGACACAAACCCTTTTTTTCTAAACACCTAACTTTTATTATCTTGCAAAGTACTTCTAGTTTTATTCATGCAAAATAGCTCTAGCATCACACCTACAAAATAGTTTCATACTTGTTTTCGGTAAAGCAAGCGTCAAGTGTGCGTAGAGTTGTATCGGTGGTCGATAGAACTTGAGGGAATATTTGTTTTGCCTTTAGCTCCTCATTGGGTTCGACACTCATCGAAGAAGGCTACAAACGATCCCCTATACTTGTGGGTTATCACCTCTGTATTTAAATTTCAACTTTGTAGTGGAATAGTTAGATTTGAGTTGACTCCACACATGTAAGAAATGGCTACTTCTGGTGCAAGCATATGATGTTCAATTTTTGCAATGTTAAAGAGTATTCACATACACTTCAATATCCTTATGCTGTTCTTCGGCAATGCTGATTTCACTACCAGTCTACTAATGTCCATCAAGCAACTATATTCATAATAAACTGAATAGTGCTTTTGCTCGTGAAAACCATACAAATTTAGAAAGTTATAATATCATGGAGCTACAGCCTTCTTCCGGTGTTGGCCATCCCAGGCAGTGGCGTGTTTGTATCCACAATTCTTACTTTGAAACAACATATTATGCTACCCCATGGTCTTTTATGCTTTTTTCATTTTCTGCACCATCGATAGCTAGAGCTGTATTTTTTTTGCTTATGTGTGCGTAGAGCAGATTTAGATTTAAAATTTTCCGGGGTTGTAAACATGTATCTTATCAATACAAACAATTGTTGTCGCAATTTTAGAAAAAAAATAGCAACGCTTCTCATCACGTAAAATGGACACAAATAGTATTGCTATCTTGTTTCATATTCCTAGCAAGCAAAGCTGTTGCATTTTCCCCATTTCTGGCAAACGCTCCAAAGCCCTCTTTGCGATTCTCTTGGTTTCATATAGACAGTGGCGAGGATTTCTCGTTCCTTTCCTCTCCTCTTCTCCGTTCTTTAGTCTTTTCCACAGGGCCCTTCTTCTTCTTCTTCTTCTTCTTCTTCTTAGTTTCTTCAAGCGATCCATCTTCCGTGTTCCTATGGGGCGACAGGTACACCACAATAGATGAGTCTGCAGGAGTAATTGCTACCAACTGCTAACAATGGTGTATTCACCAAAGCTAGTGCCCATTGGGTAGGGATTGAGTGAAAGGGCATATAGTTGGCAAAAGAAATAAAAAATGTTAAATGTTAATCTGTTGCGCGGGAAACCCAGCTAGTTACTCTATAAGCCAGAGGGGTGCCACGCCCCCCCCCCCCCCAACTTGGACCAGCTCATGAAGATTTCCGTCCGCACACTGACAAGAACATCATCGGTTGGCTGAACAGCATACAGCTGTGACGTTGTGTCCGAATCGGCGTCGGCACCCACATTAATCTGTTTCAATGCTTTCGTAGACGGCGATGCCGGAGCAGGAGCTACCGCACCTTCACATAGGTGTCGGTGTAGCGCTTGGCCAGATCGCATATCTCTCTGCTAATCCAGTTTTTCATGCCAAAACAAAACACACTGAGATTGATTTTCATTCTGTCAGAGAACGTGTTGCCAACAAACAATTGGAAATTCGGTTTGTTCACTCAAAAGATCAGCTTGCAGATGGCTTCACCAAAGCGTTACCTACATGGAGCTTTGAAGAGTTTAAGCGTAATCTCAACTTGTCCAAGTTGTGATTAAGGGAGGGTGTTAAACATCATGTCACGTTGTCACGTTACACCCTTCAGCAGGAGGTTAGCTAGGAGGTAGTTAGGGATTCTCTTGAACCGCATGTAATCTATCCCTTTATCTCTTATCTCTTCCTTTCTCTCCAAGATGTAATCTTGCTCAATAACTTGTATGCATATCCAGGGATAAGCCCCTACCTACATTAACACGAAGGCGCGTCCCCAACAGGGTACGACGCTTCACGCATATCGCACATGGTATACAGAGCCCATCTCTTCCATCACATCTAGTTCACTAGGTTTCTACCACCAAAGCTCGCTGCCATGGCCTCCTCTGCTGCCCCCAACTCCAATCTCTTGGGCCAAGTTACCGAGAGGTTGTCCCGCACCAACTATGTCCTTTGGCGCACCCAAATCACCCCGCAGATCAGAGGAGCAGGCTTCTTCGGATACGTGGATGGAACCACACCAGAGCCGGCCAAGCAAGTTGTCACCAAGGACCAGCCTTTCGTCTCCGCCCTCGAAGCGCACAGACAACCGATCACACTTGACGAACTCTTCTCCCAGATGAGTAACTTCGACCAGCGTGTTGCGCTCTTCTAGGGGAATGGCGGCTTCAAGTCGTCGGCCAACGCTGCTGCTCGCGGTCGTGGCGGTGGCGGCGGTGGATCACGCTACCGCGGGCCACCGCAGAAAGGCAAGACTGGCAGCGGCGGCAACGGCAACACCAGCAACTCCCGCAGCCCCGGCAACAACAATGGAGGCGGGCGGCCCTCCTGCGCCAACCCCCAGGGCCGTCGGACCTCCCCCAAGTCACATCCTGACACCATCCAGTGCCAGATCTATGGAAAACCGGGGCACTCAGCAAAGGATTGCTGGTACCGATTCAAAGAGGATGAAGACTCCTCTCAAGATGAGAAAGTTGATGGCAGGGTGGAGGCCTCGTACGGAGTCGATACCAACTGGTATGTTGACAGTGGTGCTACCAACCACATCACCGGTGAGTTGGAGAAAGTCACCATGAGGGAGAAATACCGCGGCCCGGAGCAAGTCCATGCCACAAATGGAGAAGGTATGCGAATAAGTCATATTGGTCACTCAATTATCAAAACCCCTCACCGAAAAATCCATCTTAGAAAAATATTGCATGTCCCTAGAGCCTCAATGAATCGTCTTTCCGTTCATTGCATTTCCATATCATGTCTTTCTTGAGTTTCACCTCTATTTTTTTATCCGAGATCAGGTCACGAAGAAAATCCTTTATCAAGGTAGATGCGTTCGAGGGCTATATCTATTGATTCCCGAGCTTAGGAGATACAATAACATAGCATGTGGTGTCACCAAGTTATCTTCAACCCGGTGGCAGGATCGGTTAGGGCATGAATCATTTTCTTTAGTAGAACGAGTGCTTAGGAAAAATAAGCTCCCATATGTTGGAGAGCGTAATGTTGAAACAGTTTGTGATTCTTGCCAAAGAGCTAAAAAGTCATTAGTTGCCATATCCTATATCTATGAGTGTTTCTACCAAACCATTACAACTTATTTTTTCTGATGTATGGGGTCATGCCCCCTCTTCTGTTGGTAGACATACTTACTACATAAGTTTCATTGATGACTATAGTAAATTCTCTTGGATCTATCTACTTAAGAAACGATCTGATGTTTTTCAAGTGTTTCAGAATTTTCAAGCACTTGTTGAAATAAAATTCAATAGCAAGATCATTGTTTTCCAATCCGACTGGGGAGGGGAATACGAAAAGTTGAATTCCTTCTTCCAGAAAACTTGGTATTTCTCACTATGTGTCATGTCCGCATGCTCATCAACATAATTGGTCTGCTGAACGCAAACACTGTCATATCGTAGAGGTTGGTCTCTCTCTTTTAGTAGGCGCACCCGTGCCCTTGAAATTCTGGGATGAGGATTTTCTCACGACAGTACACATCATAAACATGTTACCTAGTCGTGTCATTAATAATGAAACGCCTATGGAACGTCTCCTTCATGCCAAACCTGACTATACCACTCTTCATGTGTTTGGATGTGCCTGTTGGTCAAATCTATGCCCATACAATAAACGTAAGCTCATGTTTCGATCCAAATAGTGTGTTTTCATAGGGTACAGTGCTCAACACAAAGGCGTTAAATGCCTTGATGTCTCTACTAGTCGAGTATATATTTCTCTTGACGTAGTTTTTGATGGGACAAAATTCCCGTTTCCTGATCTGCATCCAAATGCCGGTGCTATTCTTCACCAAGAAATCCTTCTCCTACCATCTCATCTCACCGGCGCTCACCAATGGGGAAATAATTGTGATGACTCAATATTGACTGACCCTCATAACAGTTTGGCTGAGCTTTATGGTGAAACAAGACAAGAAAATGCTGAAGAAATCACTCAAAATGGTGAATAAATCATGTTAAACAGGCAACATTTTATGTGCCCAGCCCGGGGGAGCATATCCTCCTCGGGATCGCCGCCGCAGCAGCCTGCTACGCAATCCTCGGTGGGATCGGCGCCGCAACAGGGAATCAGCACCTCTGGTTCCGCGCCAGGAGACAACCGTGGCAGCGCCAACACGCTAGGAGACAACAGCGGCAGCAGCGGTCCCGCTCCTGCCACGTGGGGCTCTCCCATTTGTAACGTGGAGGACACTAGCCCGCACCAATCCCCGTTCGCCACTGGGATGCCTCTGAATCGGTGGCCCACGAGGGTGGACTGCTACTACACGCGGCGTCCCACGCGCTAGTTGGATGGTCCGCTGATCGGCTCAGGATCCAGCGCCGATCTCTGTCAGCCGGCGCCATCAATGCGCCCTGACGAGCCACTGGCGGGGGCAGGCTCGGGATCTTCTACGCCGGATTCTGCTTCACCTCCACCAGTCGAAGACACAGAAGATCACGGCTCAGCGACACCTCCTGTAGAGAGATCTGGTTTGGGATCCGAGGCTGCTGATGGATCTTCCGTGCATCCTGCGTTGTGCCTGTTTCACAAACACGTACACATCTTCAAAAAGGGGTAATTAAACCTGTTAATTATAAACACATTACCAAGTTTGGCATGGCATGCACCACAGATGAACCAACTTCTCTGCAAGAAGCACTCGATGATACAAAGTGGAAAAGGGCTATGGAAGAAGAATACATGGCCCTTCAGAGGAATAAAACATAGCATCTAGTTCCCTCAAAGCAAGGTAAAAAATTGATAGATTGCAAATGGGTATTCAGAATCAAAAGAAAGTCTGATGAAACTATAGATCGCTATAAAGTGAGACTGGTTGCAAAGGGTTTTAAACAGAGGTATGGCATAGACTACGAAGATACTTTTAGTCCAGTTGTAAAAATTGCTACCATTCACCTTGTTCTGTCTATTGCTGTTTCAAGGGGATGGAGTCTCAGACAACTAGATGTGCAGAACACATTCCTTCATGGTGTTCTGGAAGAGGAGGTTTACATGAAACAGCCTCCTGGGTTTGAGGACAAAAAGTCTCCCTTTCATGTCTGCAAGCTTGACAAACCCATCTATGATCTGAAGCAAACTCCTAGGGCGTGGTCATCCAGGCTCAGTCACAAGTTGCAAGCACTTGGTTTCATTCCTTCCAAGTCTGACACTTCATTATTCATATACAATAGGTCAAATAAATCTATATTTGTACTTATTTATGTTGATGGTATAATTGTTACAAGCTCATCTGATGAGGCAGTGGCAAGACTATTAAAGGATCTGAGTGTTGAGTTTGCTTTGAAGGATCTTGGAGACTTGCATTTTTTTCCTAGGGATTGAAGTCAAGAAACATGGTAATGATCTTAATCTCTCTCAAGAAAAGTATGATACGGACTTGGTTAAAATATTTGGGTTGCAAGGTTGCAAACCATTGTTGGGGAACGTAGCAGAAATTCAAAATTTTCTTACGTGTCACCAAGATCTATCTATGGAGAAACCAGGAACGAGGGGAAGGAGAGTGCATCTACATACCCTTGTAGATCGCTAAGCGGAAGCGTTCAAGAGAACGGGGTTGAAGGAGTCATACTCGTCGTGATCCAAATCACCGGAGATCTTAGTGCCGAACGGACGGCACCTCCGCGTTCAACACACGTACAACCCGGCAACGTCTCCCATGCCCTGATCCAGCAAGGAGAGAGGGAGAGGTTGAGGAAGACTCCATCCAGCAGCAGCACAACGGCGTGGTGGTGGTGGAGGAGCATGGTGATCCAGCAGGGCTTCGCCAAGCACCGCGAGATATGAGGAGAAAGAGAGGTAGGGCTGCGCCAGGGAGAGGTCAGAAACTCATGTGTTGGCAGCCCCAAAGACCTCAACTATATATAGGGGAGAGGGAGGGGGCGGCGGCCAGCTCAGATCCCATCTGGTGGGGCGGCCAGGGGAGGGGGAGAGGGAGGCGCACCAGGCATGGGCCCTAAGGCCCATCTGCCCTTAGGGTTTGCCCCCCTCCTCTCCTTAGGCGCCTTGGGCCCTCGTGGGGGGGCGCACCAGCCCACCTGGGGCTGGTCCCCTCCCACACTTCGCCCATGCAGCCCTCCGAGGCTTGTGGCCCCACTTGGTGGACCCCCGGGACCCTCCCGGTGGTCCCGGTACGTTACCGATAAAACCCGAAACCTTTCCGGTGACCAAAACAGGACTTCCCATATATAAATATTTACCTCCGGACCATTCCGGAACTCCTCGTGACGTCCGGGATATCATCCGGGACTCCGAACAACATTCAGTAACCACGTATATCTATTCCTTATAACCCTAGCGTCATCGAACCTTAAGTGTGTAGACCCTATGGGTTCGGGAACCATGCAGACATGACCGAGATGTTCTCCGGTTAATAACCAACAGAGGGATCTGGATACCCATGTTGGTTCCCACATGTTCCACGATGATCACATCGGATGAACCACGATGTCGAGGATTCGATCAATCCCATATACAATTCCCTTTGTCTAGTGGTACGATACTTGCCCGAGATTCGATCGTCGGTATCCCGATACCTTGTTCAATCTCGTTACCGGCAAGTCTCTTTACTCGTTCCGTAACACATCATCCCGTGATCAACTCCTTGGTCACATTGTGCACATTATGATGATGTCCTACCAAGTGGGCCCAGAGATACCTCTCCGTTTACACGGAGTGACAAATCCCAGTCTCGATTCGTGCCTACCCAACAGACACTTTCGGAGATACCTGTAGTGTACCTTTATAGCCACCCAGTTACGTTGTGACGTTTGGCACACCCAAAGTATTCCTACGGTATCCGGGAGTTGCACAATCTCATGGTCTAAGGAAATGATACTTGACATTTAGAAAAGCTTTAGCATACGAACTACACGATCTTTGTGCTAGGCTTAGGATTGGGTCTTGTCCATCACATCATTCTCCTAATGATGTGATCCTGTTATCAACGACATCCAATGTCCATGGTCAGGAAAGCGCAACCATCTATTGATCAACGAGCTAGTCAACTAGAGGCTTACTAGGGACATGGTGTTGTCTATGTATCCACACATGTATCTGAGTTTCCTATCAATACAATTCTAGCATGGATAATAAACGATTATCATGAACAAGGAAATATAATAATAACCAATTTATTATTTCCTCTAGGGCATATTTCCAACAGTCTCCCACTTGCACTAGAGTCAATAATCCAGTTCACAACGATATGTGATTAACACTCAAGGTCACATCCCCATGTGACTAACACCCAAAGAGTTCTGGGTTTGATCATGTTATGCTTGTGAGAGAGGTTTCAGTCAACGGGTCTGCAACATTCAGATCCGTATGTACTTTGCAAATTTCTATGTCATCTTGTAGATGCAACTACTACGCTACATTTGGAGCCATTTCAAATAACTGTTCTACTTGGAGCTATTCCATTATACGTATCCGGTATCTCTACTCAGAGCTATCCGGATAGGTGTTAAGCTTGCATCGACGTAACTCTTTACGTCGAACTCTTTATCACCTCCATAACCGAGAAACATATCCTTATTCCTCTAAGGATAATTTAGACCGCTATCTGGTGATCTACTCCTAGATTACCTTTGTACCCTCTTGCCAGATATGTGGCAAGGCACACATCAGGTGCGGTACTCAGCATGGCATACCGTATAGAGCCTATGACAAAAGCATAGGGGACGACCTTCGTCCTTCCTCTTTCTTCTGCCGTGGTCGAGCTTTAAGTCTTAACTTCATACCTTACAACTCAGGCAAGAACTCCTTCTTTGACTGATCCTTCTTGAACACCTTCAAGATCATGTCAAGGTATGTGCTCATTTGAAAGTACCATTAAGCGTTTTGATCTATTCTTATAGATCTTGATGCTCAATGTTCAAGTAGCTTAATCCAGGCTTTCCATTGAAAAACACTTTCCAAATAACCCTATATGCTTTCCAGAAATTCTACGTCATTTCTGATCAACAATATGTCAACAACATATATTCATCAGAAATTCTATAGTGCTCCCACTCACTTCTTTGGAAATACAAGTTTCTCATAAACTTTGTATACACCCAAAATCTTTGATCATCTCATCAAAGCATACATTCCAACTCTGAGATGCTTACTCCAGTCCTTAGAAGGATTGCTGGAGCTTTGCATACTTATTAGCATCTTTCAGGTTTGACAAAACCTTCCAGTTGTATCACATACAACCTTTCCTCAAGAAAATCATCGAGGAAACAATGTTTTGACATCCTATCTGCAAGATTTCATAAATAATGCAGTAATCGCTAATATAATTCCAATAGACTCTTAGCATCGCTACGAGTGAGAAAGCCTCATCATAGTCAAGTCCTTGAACTTGTCGGAAAAAATCTTAACGACAAGTCGAGCTTTCTTAATGGTGATACTTACCATCATTGTCCGTCTTCCTTTTAAAATCCATCTGTACTCAACAGCCTTATGACCATCGAGCCGTTCTGCCAAAGTCTACACTTTGTTTTCATACATGGATCCTCTCTCGGATTTTATGGCCCCGAGCCATTTATCAGAATCCGGGCCCACCATCACTTCTCCATAGCTCGTAGGTTCATTGTTGTCTAGCAACATGACTTCCAAGACAGGATTACGTACCACTCTAAAGTAGTACGCATCCTTGTCATCCGACGAGGTTTGTTAGTGACTTGATCTGAAGTTTCATGATCACTATCATAAGCTTCCACTTCAATTGGTGTAGGTGCCACAGGAACAACTTCCTGTGCCCTGCCACACACTAGTTAAAGAGACGGTTCAATAACCTCATCAAGTCTCCACCATCCTCCCACTCAATTCTTTCGAGAGAAACTTTTCCTCGAGAAAGGACCCGATTCTAGAAACAATCCCTTATTGCTTTCGGATCTGAGACAGGAGGTATACCCAACTGTTTTGGGTGTCCTATGAAGATGCATTTATCCGCTTTGGGTTCAAGCTTATCAGCCTGAAACTTTTTCACATAAGCGTCGCAGCCCCAAACTTTTAAGAAATGACAGCTTAGGTTTCTCTAAACCATAGTTCATACGGTGTCATCTCATCGGAATTACATGGTGCCCTATTTAAAGTGAATGTGGTTGTCTCTAATGCCTAACCCATAAACTATCGTGGTAATTCGATAAGAGACATCATGGTATGCATCATATCCAATAGGGTGCAGTTATGATGTTCGGACACACCATCACACTATGGTGTTCTAGGCTGTATTAGTTGTGAAACAATTTCCACAATGTCTTAATTCTGTGCCAAACTCGTAATTCAGATATTCATCTCTATGATCATATCATAGATCTTTTATCCTCTTGTCACGACGATCTTTCAACTTCACCCTGAAATTACTTGAACCTTTCAATAATTCAGACTCGTGATTCATCAAGTAAATATACTCAACATCTACTCAAATCATCTGTGAAGTAAGAACATAACGATATCCACTGCACGCCTCAGCACTCATTGGACTGCACACATCAAAATGTATTACTTCCAGCAAGTTGCTTTCTAGTTCCATTTTACTGAAAACGAGGCTTTCAGTCATCTTGCCCATGTGGTATGATTTGCATGTCTCAAGTGATTCAAAACCAAGTGAGTCCAACCGGTCCATTTGCATGGAGTTTCTTCATGCATATACACCAATAGACATGGTTCGCCAGTCTCAAACTCTTCAAAACGAGTGAGCCCAAAGATCCATCAACATGGAGCTTCTTCATGCGTTTTATACCGATATGACTTACGTGGCAGTGCCACAAGTAGGTGGTACTATCATTACTATCTTATATCTTTTGGCATGAACATGTGTATCACTATGATCGAGATTCAACAAACCATTCATTTTAGGTGCAAGACCATTGAAGGTATTATTCAAATAAACAGAGTAACCATTATTCTCCTTAAATGAATAACCGTATTGTGATAGACATAATCCAATCATGTCTATGCTCAACGCAAACATCAATCTCGATGGTAGAGGGAGCGTGCGATGCTTGATCACATCAAGCTTGGAAAAACTTCCAACACATATTGCCAGCTCACCTTTAGCTAGTCTCCCTTCACTCCGCAGCCTTTTATTTCGAGTTCACTAACATTTAGCAACCGAACCGGTATCTAATACCATGGTGCTACTAGGAGTACTAGTAAAGTACACATTAACACAATGTATATCCAATATACTTCTATCGACCTTGCCAGCCTTCTCATCTACCAAGTATCTAGGGTAATTCTGCTCCAGTGGTTGTTCCCCTTATTACAGAAGCACTTAGTCTCGGGTTTGGGTTCAACCTTGGGTTTCTTCACTAGAGCAGCAGCTGAATTGCCGTTTCATGAAGTATCCCTTTTTTTGCCCTTGCCCTTCTTGAAACTAGTGGTTTCACCAACCATCAACAATTGATGCTCCTTCTTGATTTCTACTTTTATGGTGTCAAACATCGCGAATATCTCAAGGATCATCATATATGTCCCTGATATATTATAGTTCATCACGAAGCTCTAGCAGCTTGGTGGTAATGACTTCGGAGAAACGTCACTATCTCATCTGGAAGATCAACTCCCACTCGATTCAAATGATTGTTGTACTCAGACAATCTGAGCACAAGCTCAACAATTGAGCTTTTCTCCCTTAGTTTGTGGGCTAAGAAAATCGTCGGAGGTCTTATACCTCTTGACGTGGGCACGAGCCTGAAATCCCAATTTCAGCCCTCGAAACATCTCATATGTTTCGCGATGTTTCAAAACGTCTTCGGTGCCTCAATTCTAAACCGTTTAACTGAACTATCACGTAGTTATCAAAATGTGTATGTCAGATGTTCGCAACATCCACAGACGATGTTCGAGGTTCAGCACACTGAGCGGTGCATTAAGGACATAAGCCTTCTATGAAGCAATGAGGACAATCCTCAGTTTACGGACCTAGTACGCATAATTGCTACTATCAACTTTCAACTAAATTTTCTCTAGGAACATATCTAAACAGTAGAACTGAAGCACGAGCCACGACATAATTTGCGAAGACCTTTTGACTATGTTCAGGATAATTAAGTTCATCTTATGAACTCCCACTCAGATAGACATCCCTCTAGTCATCTAAGTGATTACATGATCCGAGTCAACTAGGCCGTGTCCGATCATCACGTGAGACGGACTAGTCAACATCTGTGAACATCTTCATGTTGATCGTATCTACCATATGACTCATGCTCGACCTTTCGGTCTCTTGTGCTCCGAGGCCATGTCTGTACATGCTAGGCTCGTCAAGTCAACCTAAGTGTTTTGCATGTGTTTCGAGGCCATGTCTGTACATGCTAGGCTCGTCAACACCCGTTGTATTCGAACGTAAGAATCTATCACACCCGATCATCACGTGGTGCTTCGAAACGACGAACTTTCGCAACGGTGCACAGTTAGGGGGAACACTTTCTTGAAATTTTAATGAGGGATCATCTTATTTACTACCGTCATTCTAAGCAAATAAGATGTATAAACATGATAAACATCACATGCAATCAAATAGTGACATGATATGGCCAATATCATATTGCTCCTTTTGATCTCCATCTTCGGGGCTCCTTGATCATCATCGTCACCGGCATGACACCATGATCTCCATCATCGTGTCTTCATGAAGTTGTCTCGCCAACTATTACGTCTACTACTATAGCTAACGGTTAGCAATAAAGTAAAGTAATTACATGACGTTTATGTTGACACGCAGGTCATAAATAAATTAAGACAACTCCTATGGCTCCTGCCGGCTGTCATACTCATCGACATGCAAGTCGTGATTCCTATTACAAGAACATGATCATCTCATACATCACATATATCATTCATCACATCCTTTGGCCATATCTCATCACATAGCATACCCTGCAAAAACAAGTTAGACGTCCTCTAATTGTTGTTTGCATGTTTTACGTGGCTGCTATGGGTTTCTAGCAAGAACGTTTCTTACCTACGCAAAAACCACAACGTGATATGCCAATTGCTATTTACCCTTCATAAGGACCCTTTTCATTGAATCCGATCCGACTAAAGTGGGAGAGAGACACCCGCTAACCACCTTATGCAACTAGTGCATGTCAGTCGGTGGAACCAGTCTCACGTAAGAGTACGTGTAAGGTCTGTCCGGGCCGCTTCATCCCACAATACTGCCGAATCAAGATTGGACTAGTAACGGTAAGCATATTGAACAAAATCAACGCCCACAACTACTTTGTGTTCTACTCATGCATAGAAACTACGCATAAACCTGGCTCATGATGCGACTGTTGGGGAACGTAGCAGAAATTCAAAATTTTCTTACGTGTCACCAAGATCTATCTATGGAGAAACCAGCAATGAGGGGAAGGAGAGTGCATCTACATACCCTTATAGATCGCTAAGCGGAAGCGTTCAAGAGAACGGGGTTGAAGGAGTCGTACTCGTCGTGATCCAAATCACCGGAGATCCTAGTGCTGAACGGACGGCACCTCCGCGTTCAACACACGTACAGCCCGGTGACGTCTCCCATGCCTTGATCCAGCAAGGAGAGAGGGAGAGGTCGAGGAAGACTCCATCCAGCAGCAGCACAACGGCGTGGTGGTGGTGGAGGAGCATGGTGATCCAGCAAGGCTTCGCCAAGCACCGCGAGATATGAGGAGAAAGAGAGGTAGGGCTGCGCCAGGGAGAGGTCAGAAACTCATGTGTTGGCAGCCCCAAAGACCTCAACTATATATAGGAGAGAGGGAGGGGGCTGCGCCCCCACCTAGGGTTCCACCCTAGGGGCGGCGGCCAGCTCAGATCCCATCTGGTGGGGCGGCCAGGGGAGGGGGAGAGGGAGGCGCACCAGGCATGGGCCCTAAGGCCCATCTGCCCTTAGGGTTTTCCTCCCCTCCTCTCCTTAGGCGCCTTGGGCCCTTGTGGGGGGGCGCACCTGCCCACCTGGGGCTGGTCCCCTCCCACACTTGGCCCATGCAGCCCTCCGGGGCTTGTGGCCCCACTTGGTGGACCCCTGGGACCCTCCCGGTGGTCCCGGTACGTTACCGATAAAACCCGAAACCTTTCCGGTGACCAAAACAGGACTTCCCATATATAAATCTTTACCTCTGGACCATTCCGGAACTCCTCGTGACGTCCGGGATATCATCCGGGACTCCGAACAACATTCGGTAACCACGTATATCTATTCCTTATAACCCTAGCGTCATCGAACCTTAAGTGTGTAGACCCTACGGGTTCGGGAACCATGCAGACATGACCTAGATGTTCTCCGCTTAATAACCAACAGCGGGATCTGGATACCCATGTTGGTTCCCACATGTTCCACGATGATCACATCGGATGAACCACGATGTCGAGGATTCGATCAATCCCATATACAATTCCCTTTGTCTAGTGGTACGATACTTGCCCGAGATTCGATCGTCGGTATCCCGATACCTTGTTCAATCTCTTTACCGGCAAGTCTCTTTACTCGTTCCGTAACACATCATCACGTGATCAACTCCTTGGTCACATTGTGCACATTATGATGATGTCCTACCGAGTGGGCCCAGAGATACCTCTCCGTTTACACGGAGTGACAAATCCCAGTCTCAATTCGTGCCAACCCAACAGACACTTTCGGAGATATCTGTAGTGTACCTTTATAGCCACCCAGTTACGTTGTGACGTTTGGCACACCCATAGTATTCCTACGGTATCCGGGAGTTGCACAATCTCATGGTCTAAGGAAATGATACTTGACATTTAGAAAAGCTTTAGCATATGAACTACACGATCTTTGTGCTAGGCTTAGGATTGGGTCTTGTCCATCACATCATTCTCCTAATGATGTGATCCCGTTATCAACGACATCCAATGTCCATGGTCAGGAAACCGCAACCATCTATTGGTCAACGAGCTAGTCAACTAGAGGCTTACTAGGGACATGGTGTTGTCTATGTATCCACACATGTATCTGAGTTTCCTATCAATACAATTCTAGCATGGATAATACACAATTATCATGAACAAGGAAATATAATAATAACCAATTTATTATTGCCTCTAGGGCATATTTCCAACAACCATCACCCACTCCCTTGTCTAGTTCAGAAAAGTTGTCTCTTATAGAAGGAGATCCTTTGAATCAAGAGGATAGCACAAACTACAGAAGTCTAGTAGGTGCACTCCAATACTTGACTCTTACAAGACCTGATATTTCGTTTGCTGTTAACAAAGTATGCCAGTTCCTTCATGCTCCCACCACAGTTCATTGGGCTGTAGCTAAGCGTATAGTCAGATACATCAAAAACACTCTGAATACTGGTCTTACTTTCAGCAAGTCTTCATCCACTTTAGTCAGTGCTTTTTCTGACTCTGATTGAGCAGGATGTCTGGATGACAGACGGTCTACAGGTGGGTTTGCAACTTTCTTTGGACCTAACCTTGTATCTTGGTGTGCAAAGAAACAAGCTACAGTGTCCATGTCTAGTACAGAAGCAGAATATAAAACATTAGCAAATGTAACTGCAGAGATCATATGGGTTCAGTCTCTTCTCAAAGAACTTGGCATAAGACGAATTCCAGCACCATGTTTGTGCTGTGACAATCTTGGTGCCACATATCTCTCTGCTAATCCAGTTTTCCATTCGAGAACAAAACATATTGAGATTGATTTCCATTTTATCAGAGAACTTGTTGCCAACAAACAATTGGAAATTCGGTTTGTTCACTCAAAAGATCAGCTTGCAGATGGCTTCACCAAAGTGTTACCTACACGGAGCTTTGAAGAGTTTAAACGTAATTTAACTTGTCCAAGTTGTGATTAAGGAAGGGTGTTAAACATCATGTCACGTTGTCACGTTACACCCTTCGGCAGGAGGTTAGCTAGGAGGTAGTTAGGGATTCTCTTGAACCGCATGTAATCTATCCCTTTATCTCTCATCTCTTCCTTCCTCTTCAAGATGTAATCTTGCTCAACAACTTGTATGCATATCCAGGGATAAGCCGCATAACTCCACCACCAACACCGCATAACTCACACACCACAGGCAGTAGGTCTCAACTCTAGCTTGTGTTCATTTGCGACAACGGCACTAACACCGGCGGTGAGAAGCAGCGGATGGATCCACGATAGACGCATGCAACTAGCGGCAGCCATGGAGAAGTATGTTACCGAAGGGAGGAGGGATAGTTTAGGGGGAATGGGCAGGTGGATGTGCTGATTATGGCCATGATTAACGGGGGCATGGAAAAACAAAAATAAGAGGCTTGGAGACCGTGGGGTGGTGACCAAAAATCAACGGCTCAAAGCTAGTCTGATGGATTGATATGGCCAGTCGTCTGAGGTGGAGAGTTTCCCTTGTTTGTTCAATTTATGAGTAATTAAAGAGGATAGATACAGTCATGTTCCTCATTATCATTGGAGACGTAATGATGGTAATGCAGGAGGTCGGAGTGTTGCGGATCAAATGGTGCTACCGTACTAAAGTCTGGATTGGACTGCACTGCATATAGTTTTGAAGAAGTAACGATTTCCTATGGTTTGGGATTCTGCCCTTGATTATGTAGCTCATGAAGATTGTACCGACTATAACCCTGTTTGAGTCAAAGATTTCCCATTCCTTAGCAAATTTGAAGTCCATATATCTGATGAAGCAATGTCAAATAGTTCTTGACAAACTTTCAACATCACTAATACGAGTTACAATTAACTTTTATGTTTTCGATGAAAAGGATACAAATATTTTATGGGAGTTCACAAGAAGTACAAAGAACCCAAACCATAAGAGAAATTGCATGAAGGTCCCTCAACCATCAAAGGCAAAAATGAAAAAAAAACAGAAGTTAGCATTTTGCAAGGCTTTGGAAGCATAGGAATCATACGATATTAGTGATACCGGAGGCTTCTGAAAGCATAGAACTAGACGAAGGTGGCATATAGCAGGCGCAGGAAGTCGTTGAGAATTGGAGCTTCCATATATAGACACGAGGATGCGCACGCCGCCAATCCCGCTGACACCGTCCATGAGGTAGACGAATCCTGCGCGCTGCTGAACAGCACGGTGCATCACGAGGGGCTTCTCCCACGCGAAATCTGCGTCATATACCGGCATGCCCAGCCAGCTGATCACCCTCAGCTCGGTCTTCGGCATGCTGCTGGGGGGCTGCTTGCTGCCGTTTATCTCCAAGTAGTCGATCGCCGAGCGCACCAGCTCGTCATCCATCCTGCGGATCGCGCCATTGATCCGGCGGGCAACGGAGCCCAGCTCCTCCGATTCGATGTCCCGCACCTTGCCAGCGGCGCCCAGGACGATGATCCCGTTCCCGAAGTAGCGGGCCGGGAGCGGCGGCCTCAGGGCGCCCCGGATGTTGGTCGGGAAGCTGAGGCGCGTCGTGGCGTCCGTCGGCAGCCGGCGGGCGGTGCAGAAGGACCTCCAGACGTGGGCGCTCACGGCGCAGAACGTGCTAACGCGCCCGCCATCGCCACCGCCGGTGCAGGCACGCTTGAGAGCGGCGACCTGGTCCTTGGAGACGACGAAGATCTGGTTGACCACGAGCCCCGACGGCTCGGCTCAGTAGCTTCGGACAGAACACGGTGAGAGCGTCGGGGTGGACGACGGGTGGGGAGCGTGCGCGGAGGAGGGTGCGGTCGTGGCATGGGAGCTCCAGCGCCGCCGCCGCCGCGTCGCTGTCCCTGGAGAAGGCAGACCACGTCTGGAAGAAGTGGACAGCGCTTACGGCGTCGATGGCCGCGTGGTTCCCATGAAGGTCACCTGGATGGCGCACATGATGGAAGGCGAGTCCTCAACGCGGGGAACAAAGAGCCTCCTTAGTTCCGGCGACGGTTGGAAGTCCACGAAGCCGTCGACGGTGAGGTCTGAACGAGCGACAACGAATAGCGCGCCCTGGCTGGCGCAGTCGATCTCTGGCCGGCCGTCGCCGTCCACGCTGAGACGGCCGGCGAGAGGGTAGAAGGCCACGAGAGCCTTGGCCATCGCCGCCTTCAACCTGGCCACGTCGAAGAAGTTATCGACGGCGCCGGCCGAGTCGGAACTGTAGAAGTGTACGGTCGTCGGTCGGCGTGTGGCCTCTACTCACCATTTTGAGATCGAGTAGTGAGAGCCAGAGACCATGGCTAGGCGTCTCTTCGCTCGGTTTCACCATGCACGATTTCACCACCTCCACCTCTTGATCCACACCCATTTTCGTTTTGCTGAGCTCAGGTCTTGTGTGCAGTACTCTTGCTGTCCCGCTCCCTTTTTACAGACATGTCTGGAGGTGGCATTTGCAAACGCTCGTATGGCAGTTTAGGTGCATTTTGAGAACCTGGGTGGCCTTTTTGCAAAATCGCCATGGCATTTGTTTAATTTTAGTGTGAAAAAAGATATTAAAAACGGCACCGTTGGATCCAGATCCCGTGGCAGTTGGGGGGGGGGGGGGGGGGTGTTGCTGGCAGATCCTCCCTGGCCAACGTTCGCCGGCTACCATTTCCATTTTATAGCCTTCACAAAAGAAAATATTAGGAAAGACATAATGTTGGTGGGATGGTGGCCAGGGACTCGTCTGGAAATTTAGGTCATCATTTTCTCGTGGGATTTTATTGGGCATTAGAGCATCTTCAACAGGCGCATAAAAATTGTTCCGCGCGCTAAAATTCGGATTTTTTGGGCGCCGGACAGCTCCAATAGAAGCTGTAAAATAGTGCACACGCAAAAAAAGTTTGGGCGCGCGTTAAAAAGCACTATCAGAAGCTGCAAATTTGGGGTGCCAGATTGCGCGTGCTTCACAATTTGCACTGCATGTTTTTTTGGACGCGCGTTTTTGGCCATATGATAAACCGATGTTGGATCCGACGCGTTAAAAGTGCTACAGTAATGCACGCGCTAAAACTATTTTAGTGCGTGAAACTTTTATGCGCCTGTTGGAGATGCTCTTATACAAATGTAGAGGAAGCAGAATTTCAGGCTTGCATTACCTTACACACATTTGTATAGATATCACTCTCCACAATCTGATTATTTAGAGACTAACACTTTTATGGCTGCCGCCCTTGCAGGTGAAATTTTTGACAGGTCCTCTCTGGTCGATTTGATGAAGGAAGCGATGAGTATATGAAAGCTTATAAATAATTTTGAAGCCTCCAAGATTAATAGATTGGCCAATGTGGTGGCTCATCAGATTGCTAAGTTTAGCTTTGATAATATATCAGATCGTGTCCTTGTTAAGAATGTTCCGCCCTGCATGGTGAGGCTGTAATGAACAATTGCAATAACTCTTTCATATTGCAAGATGAAATCAGATCAGATTTTTTTTGCGCATAAAACATATATGCAAATTGAAGCACTTATTGGGCGTTACCCAAAGTTTTAAATGTCAGATCAAGCTAAAATGTTTAGGGATTTCAGCCACGACAATTATGTATAATCTTGAAGTTAGATCATACAAATGATGTCCGAGTTGGCCTCTGGCCTCCTTCTTCCAAACTTGCATGGATTTCCATCCAGATCCGACAATGCCTCACTTTTTTCGGAGGTAGCCGGAGATCCCACCATTGAATCGCCATGAAATTTTACATTTTTTGTTGAAAACTTAATTCCGCACAATTTCACTGAAGTGATCGGAGAAAAGATACTCAAGGACGGCCGCGCGAGAGCAATGTTGATGTTCAACTCCCGAGCTCCATGGACGAAATTTTCCATAATCTCGGTGGAGATCGAAGTTGATGTTGATCAAGACCGTCCGATCTCTGAAGATCGGGCATGAGGCATAGTTCTGGACTTGGCCGACCTGGCCGCAAGTCGGTGACGAAGGTAGCAATGCCGAAGACAAATGTCTGCCCTGGTACGAAGATCGCGCCAGAACCGATCTGAGCGTGAATGCGAACTCCATCGAGCCGCAGTGTTCACCTAATAGGACAAGCATGGGCCACCACTGTATGAGCTAAATCTGGTAGATCCCTTGGTAGAGTATCCTAACTAGACTACTTGGCATGATGGTAACTGAGAAAATGTTTTATCCAGGTTCGGGCTCTCAATGAGGAGACAATACCATACATCCTACTTGCGTTGGAGTCTATACAATGTACAGGTAAAGTACCAACGTTTTGTCTGTATGTTGTCTAATGTGTTCTATTGACTATCCCAACACCGTCTTATATATGAAACCGGAGTCTACGTCGGTGAAGGGGAGTCGTTCAACTGATACAGCTTATATGAGTCCTATTCGGCTACGTCGAACGTTGTTTGTAGTGTTATGGGCCGTCCAATGTAGACCGTGATACCATCAGTATGCATTAGTTGGAGTAGATCTCATTTTATAAGGTATTTCCTTCATCCGGAAATACTTGTCCTAAAAATGATTATATCTAGATTTATTTTAGTTATAGATATATTCATTTTCAACTATTTCTAGAACAAATATTTTCGGACGGAGGGAGTACTTAATGACAACAAGAGACAAAAATCTTAGTTGGATGTACCTCACTAAGGACAAAAATTGTATTGACTTAGTTATCACTTCGTTTACCGCACGTGGTAAGAGTCATTCTCTCAACTGTATGCAAACATGCCTATTTCAATGTTCTATTTTATTACTTTATACTAGATCAACTCGCCTGGGTTACATACGTGTAAGGTGGAGTATTAGGGCATCTCCAGTCGCGCCCATAGGAAGGCCTCCCCAGGCGATTTTTTCGTGCCGGCGCTGAAAAAACGGCCCAGTCGTGCCCCCAGGAGTCCGATTTTCGCTGGCTTGGGCCGAAAACAGCGCCGGCGGACCCAGGCTGAACCCGGCGCGCTGGGGGGCGCCCGGGGGCGCTGGGGCGAGCTGTTTTGGCGCGAAAAAGCCGCGGGTCAGCTGCGTCAGCGACTCGGCGCCTCGTCTTCCCCCAACGGCCTCGGTTCCCGCGGGGATTCAATGGCAAGGCTGCTGCCGGTCAGCCTTGCCATTGATTCCTCACGGGCGGCGCGTCACAGGACGGCGCGCCGACGCCTCCCCTCCCTCGCACGCGTACACACGGGTGTGGCGCGGCTATAAAAGCCGGTGGCCTCCACTCGCCTGTGCCCACACCAGCCCCGCCCCTCGCCGCCGTCCAGCCCCTCCCTCTCCCTACCTCTCCCGAGCGCCGCCGCCCAGCCCCTCCCTCTACCTCTCCCGAGCCCGCCCAGCCCCGCCGTCGCCATGGCAGAACGCTTCCCCGGAGACGAGGCGGCGGCCAACGGCTTCGGCCGCCGTTCGCTCCGCGAACAAGAGTCCTGGCTCCTGTTCCAGGCGAACATCCCGGCGCCGCCGGACATGCGCGCCGGGCCGACGGGGTGGAGACTCAGCGCCGGGGGAGTGCCCATTCCCCCGTTGCCCGACGCCGCGGCGAAGCCGAAGTACTTCGCCGAGGAAGTCGAGGTCGTGCGCGCCTCCCTCACCGACGCGCAACTCTCCCTCCCCCAGTACGCCGCCGGCAACCACGCGGCATGGGCGGCGTATTTCGAGTGCCGCCAGCAGCAGCGCTTGGCGTCCACCAACGGCGCGCCGGTGGTCGGCGACCGGCAGAACAGCGAGGGGCGCCACCTGTGGTGGGGCGTCCCCGGCCGCACACTCGAGGGCGTGCTCACGTACCTCGAGGGCGGCAACGACCCACCGTTGGCGTACCCCCCGGCGAGGGTGGCCGCCCCGGCGCAGCACCGACGCGCCGGGCCGTGGGCGCCAAGGAGGTTCGGGTCCTCCTCCTCCTCTTCTTCCTCCCGATTCTCGTCGCACTCCTCCGGCACTCCGGCCCTGCTCGGCGTCAAGGCCGAGCCCGCGGCGGAGACGCCGCTCGGCCGGCGCACTCGCAGCGCCGGCATCGTCATCAACGAGGGCGGCCGGCGCGCCTCCCCCTCGTCGGCTCCTCCGCGCTTCGTCAAGCCAAAGACGGAGCCGGGGCTGGCGCCGGTGAAGACGGAGCTGGGGCTGGCGCCGGTGAAGGCGGAGCCGGGGCTGGCGCCGGTGAAGGCGGAGTTCGAGGACGACGACGCGGCCCTAGAATGGGCGCGCCAGGACTCCATTGCGATGGAGAAGGCGCGCCGGGAGAAGGAGAAGGAGCGTCAGTGCGCCGCCCTACGCCGCTTCGAGGAGCGCCGACACGGCCGCGATGAACACGGGGTCGTCGTCTTATGCGACAGCGACGACGACGACGACGCGCCGCCGCCAGTCCGCCATGGCGACGCCGGTCAGGGGTCCAGCAGGGGCGCCCGCGTCAAGGAGAAGAAGGCCGACGACGACGATGGCGGCGACGGCGGCGACGACTTCAGCCCCTTTCTTTTTTAGATTAGGTTAATGTAATGAAAATGCGCGAATTTCGCCGAAATTTACCATGTTTGGCCGAAATTTAACTAGTTTTTATCATAACTTCGCCGAACGGTCCTTCTTTTTTTCAATACGCGCCTGGGGCGGCCCTGGGGGCCGACGGCTGGGGACCGACTCGCCCCCAGGGCCATTTTTTGCGCCGGCTCACCCCCAGGCGGCGCTTTTTGACGCCCCCTGGGGGGCCAACGGCTGGAGATGCCCTTAGCTATTAGATGGAACGTGTGACAGTCTAGTAGAATTATGGGCGCGCTGCCTATAAAATATGATCCCATCATATGTTATGATTTTCCATGAGCGTTTGATTGCTCTACAATGATTATATTTATGTATCATCTCTTCCCTGGTCAAATTTTCCTCATAAGTAAACACTCAACTTTACTTTTACATTTATTTGCACTTTTATTTTTGGTTCATAATTAATCCAAAAATCCTGAAACACTTCGTATACCATTATCTGCTCATAAATTTTAGCAACTACCAAAATGGTGAGATTGACAGCTTCACTAGAAACATTGGGTGCACCATCTGATTGGGGGGGGGTGGTTTTTCCCCCTTTTTACCTTATTAGTGCTTGGAACCTGGGAATTGCCGGGAAAACTGGCCGATATAGTCGACCGATAAAATTGATTAATCAGCTGATCTCCGATTAATCTCTAATCCCCAATCGATCGTAACACTAACAATAAGTGATATCTTGAACATTGGTTGGTGGTGCTAGAAAACTAGGGTTAGGAACGTGAGATCGGGGGATCGGGAAGGATTCTGGGGCCAGGAGTCATAGAAGGAACGAAAAAATCCAGGGTTGAGTTGAGTCGGACAGACAAAAACCGGCGGGGTAGTAGAAGACAGAACACTATGTTATTGCGGCTGCTAGGGTTGGAAGATGGTTATGGTGCTCTAATTCGTGAATGGTGCTCTCTGTGTTGCGATTCTATTGTAGGCCCTTTTATAAAGGTTGATTGGTTGGACCGCTGGTATGAGCGCGTGCGTTCGTACCAAAGGTCGTCTTGCTCTCTAGTGCATTTGTCGCGCCTTTAATTCTTTTCCTTCTTCCTCCATTCTTCTTGTTTACTCATAAGTGATGATTCCTTTCCATGTGTAGGGCCTTTTGCTGTGGAAAGACATTAAACAAAGTATTTTGTGATCTCTCGCATTCATTAGTCATTAGTAACAATATCAGAGTGGTTTTTCTCAGAAATTCCGGGATTATCCTATTTAAACAACTATGTGATGAGCGCAAAAATATCACTCAAGAAGAGTCGGTAATTTTGAAATAGGAAATTATTGATCATGAAGTGTGAAGTCCATCTTTTTAATTGGAAGTTTTTTTATTTAAAAGTTGATAAGCTTTTTGGTATGCCACACTACTACAAAAAGGGTACTCCCTCCGGTCCTTTTTAGTCTGCATATAAGTTTTGTCCGGAGTCAAAGTATCTTTACTTTGACCAAACTTATAGAGAAAAATATCAACATTCACAATACCAAATCAACATTCTTAGATTCATTATGAAATGTAGTTTCATAGTATATATATTGGGTATTGTAGATGTTAATATTTTTTAATATAAATTTGGTCAAACTTTTCAATGCTTGATTTGACACAAATCTAATATGCAGAGTAAAAAGGACCGGAGAGAATACATCCTTCGGTTCATCACCGATGGGTCGGAGTGGACTAGTCAATGTTGAACAACACTGTTAACAGGCCCCCTTAGATCCGTTGGCGGTAACTCATAGATGATGGTCCCTATCTGAGTTGGTCCCCTCTGCCCCCCTCCTCCCTCCCGCGTCGCCCCCACATGGCGACAGGGAGGGAACCCTAGATCCCGCCGCCGGTCTCCCCTCCCCTCCTCCCTCCTCCTCCCTTGCCGCCGCCAGGGGGCTTGGCCGGGCAAAGGCCGGTCGGCGCCGGCGCCGGCAGGGCATCCTCGTCCTCCCGCGCGTTGGGGTTGGCGCGGGTCAACGCCCCGGGCCGGGGCATGGTGCTGACGCCGGCCCCACGGCGGCTCGTCTGCAGTGACGGCGTGACGGGCGGCGCGGTGGTGGTGTGTGCCTGGGGCGGCGGCGGCGGCCGGTCGTCTTCTTCTCCGGCGGCAAGGGCTGCGGTCGGCACAGGTCGTGGGTGGCTGCCTCTTCTCCGGCGCGGGCTGGCGGAGGTGGTGGCGCGGCAGCGGTATGCTCGACCCCCTCCTCTAAGGCCGTCGTGGCGCATGAATCGGCTGCTGGTGGTGGCTCCTCTTGTGCTCTGGTGTGGCTCGGCTGGCCGGTGAATGGCAAGGGCGCCGTGAGGGGGAGGCAGGGGTGCCTCCCGGACTCGTCGTCGCCGCGATTTGGAGGTGCCAGATCGGGTGTCTCGGGTGGCTGCAGCACGACTGGCTGCCGGCGTTTTCCCTGCCCAGATCTGGCTGCCGGTCGCTCCTGCCATAGGAGCTTGTTTGGGGCGGAAAGAGGGGGTCTTTGCTGCCCCTTCACCTATTGACGATGTCGGTGTGCGGGGGCGGCGGTCGAGGGGTGGTCTCGGATGCCGGGGCGGCGGCCTCGGTGGTGGGAAGCGCGATGCTCGTGGGCGGAGCTCGCGGCTCAGATGTTGGTCGGTTACCATGGTCGTGTGGGCGGCGTGGTAGCTTGGGCATGACGGTCGGTCGCGGTGGTTCTGCAGCGTGCTTGCGGCACTCCGTCTCGGAGGCGAAGAGGGCTTGCCGGGTGAAAACTCTTTCTGGCTTTGCCAGGTCAGCGGCGGCGGCGCCTACGGGCGTCGTATCCTTCTTGAAGGCATCGCCGTGGTTCCTCTTCCTCCTCCGTGTTGCTCCGAGGGAAACCTCGATCCCTGGATCAGGCGGTGGCGGTACTTAGGTGCCATGACCTTGTTGAAGGCTCCGCCTTGGAGTAATCGGTTTGTCGTGCACAGCTCTGACTCTTCGATGTGATTCGTTCACGGTTAGGCACCCGGCGACTTCAAGCGGCGCTCTCTCTTCCTTCCTGTAGATGGCTTGGAGTTGTGTTGGGTGGTGTAGCTGTTCCCAACATTCTTGTATCTTGCCCTGTGTGTGTTGGTGTGGAGTTGTATGAGGTTGGTTGTAACTGGATCGTTGCTTTATATATAAAGCGGGGCGAAAGCCTTTTTCGGTAAAGTCACTACTTATAGGCCATACATATCATTGACCCGGAGAGATGATGGTGCATAAAGTGTAAAGATAGGCAGCGTGTGGTACACTGTTGACGACTTATCACATCCGACGATTGACATAGAGAGACCGTCAGTGTTGAGGGTGTCACCACTAATGGATGCACTTCATGCCTATCATCAGTGAGATTGGCTCATTTGTAAGCGCATGTGGGCCCTCATTTCCACAGTTCCACTAAAAACCCTAAATTGCATGGGCCTCTCACTCCCCACGGTACCCTCCCCTCCAACCATCTCTCCGTCAGTTGATATTTCATTCATATATTTATAGCTTATGAAGTTTTGGTGTCAATTTTTCTTATGGTTTTCATGCACTATGTAATATTTATTGGAATAACGTCCTAAGTTTTAGCCAGAAGTCTGAATTGCATGTTTAAGTCTATGGGTGCAAGATCGTGTTTATAGATTTCAACTTACCACCTCCTAGTAGTATTTCCAATATGTTCTGGAATTGGTTCATGGGGGTTACTAGACAAGTACTTTAGCTGTAAATTTTCATGAAGAAATATGTTACTGTTTGGGCTAAAGGAAGGTGATGACTTACTTTGTATAGCCAAAATCGGGTTACTCGAGGTACTCCCGCTGGTTTTTTTTCACATATGACCAAACATATTGAAAATAATATGTGTGCGAGAACGGAAACGTCTTACCTCGATGTGAGGCGACGTGTTGCATGTTATAGGCAGGGGCGCAGGATCCCTGATAGCGCATACATGCGGTTGGAGAGAATCGGGAGTACAACTTGGAGAGAAAGAATAGAAGAGATAAGGCTAAACTAGTTACAAGAGATAAGAGATAACAAGCCGGCCTAACAACCTCTATACGTATCTACGTTGATCTCCACGAGAATACATGACTCCTGCACATATACGTCTTGTTTGACACCCTCCCTTAATCACAACTTTATTAAGTTGAGATTATGCTTGAAGTCTTCGAAACTCCTTACGAGCAGGGCTTTTGTAAACCCATCTGCCACTTGATCCCGTGAATGGATAAAGCGAATGTCCAAGAGTTTACCAGCCACTCTTTCTCTGACAAAATGAAAATCTATCTCGATGTGTTTTGTTCTGGCATGAAACACTAGATTTGCAGACAGATAGGTGGCACCAAGGTTATCACACCATAAGCATGGAGCCTGAGAGCTTTTCACACCCAACTCCTTTAAGATAGACTGTACCCATATGATTTCTGCCGTTTCATTGGCCAAAGCCTTGTATTCTGCTTCAGTACTAGACCTGGAGACTGTAGCCTGTTTTCTGGCACACCATGATATGAGATTGGGTCCAAAAAATACTGCAAAGCCACCAGTTGAGCGTCTGTCATCCAAGCATCCTGCCCAATCTGAGTCAGAAAAAGCACTGACAAGAGTAGAAGGTGACTTGCTGAAATTTAGTCCAATATTCAGTGTATATTTGACATATCTGACAATGCGCTTGGCAGCAGTCATGTGAACTGTAGTGGGTGCATGCAGAAACTGACATACTTTGTTAATAGCAAAGGAGATGTCTGGCCTGGTCAAAGTTAAGTACTGAAGTGCACCTACAAGACTTCTGTATTTTGTACTGTCTTCTAGACTTAGGAGTGTTCCCTCTGTAAGAGATAATTTTTTTGTACTAGAGAGAGGAGTGGGTGTGGGTTTACAACCTTGCAAGCCTGCCTTCCTTACCAAATCCATGGCATATTTTTCCTGAGAAAGAAGTAACCCATCCTTGTGCTGCTTCACCTCAATTCCTAGGAAGTAATGTAATTCTCCTAGATCCTTGAGAGCAAATTCTGCACCTAAATCCTTCAAGAATCCTGATATTGGTTCATCAGATGAGCTTGTGACAATAATATCATCCACATATATAAGGACAAACATGGAGGTGTTGAACTTGTTATAAATGAACAAGGAGGTGTCAGATTTGGAAGGGACAAAACCAAGTGTTTGCATCTTTTTACTGAGACGGGAATACCATGCCCTTGGAGCTTGTTTCAGTCCATATAATGCTTTATCCAACTTGCACACATGAGAAGGTGTATGTTTGTTTTCAAACCCAGGAGGTTGCTTCATGTACACTTCCTCTTCCAGAACACCATGGAGAAACGCGTTCTGTACATCTAGCTGGCGAAGGCTCCATCCCCTGGAAACAGCAATGGACAACACAAGACGAATGGTAGCAACTTTTACAACTGGACTAAAGGTGTCTTCATAGTCTATGCCATACCGTTGTTTGAAGCCCTTCGCAATGAGTCTAGCCTTATAACAACCAATGGTTCCATTAGACTTTCTCTTAATTCTGAATACCCACTTGCAGTCAATGAGGTTTTTACCTTGCTGTGGAGGAACCAAATGCCACGTTTTGTTTCTTTCAAGAGCCTTATATTCTTCAAGCATTGCCTTTTTCCACTTTTCATCAGTGAGAGCTTCTTCAATTGTGTTGGGCTCACCTGGTTCACTTGTGGAACAGACTAGGCCATATTTGATTAGATTCTTATAATTTTTCGATTGAAGTACCCCTTGTTGTAGCCTTGTGCGGCATGGTGGTGATGCAGCAGGATCCGCAGCCACAGAGGATCCCGCAGGAGCCAAATCAGCGGTAGAACCCGAGGAGGATCCGCCTGCCGCTGCCAGTTCGAGACGAACAGGATCTTCTGTGGCGGCGACTGGAGACGATGATGAGGAAGGAGCCACGGAAGATCCGGGGCAGCCACTCGGCTCATCATGAGCCCGTGATGGCGCGGGCCCGTCAGAATCAGGGGCTGGTCCCGCGTCCGCCCGACGCGTGACGGCGCGCTGCTTGTAGCAGACCGGTTGGTCCGCAAAGCGCGTGCGGTCTGGGCCATCGTTGCGCTGCCGCGTGGCAGCTGGAGATTGGTGCGGGCTGGGAGGCGCGTCTCGCCCTGTCGGGGAAGGCAGCGCGTCACGCCGCGGGTCGCTGGCGCCCGTGCGCCCGACAGCGCCTGGCGCGTCTGGCCCATCTGGCACGGGCGTGTGGTTGGCGGCTGGAACGGATCCGGAGAGGATCGCCTGGGCGTCTGCAGCTGCGATCCCAAGGGAGATATGCTCCCCACGCCGCGACACATGTGATGAAGCTCGTTTGAGGTGATTTCTTCGCCATTTTCATCTCTGTTTCCACTGTTTGGTGCTCCTGTAACATCATCAGATGACTCATGCGCAGTGTTAAGAGGGTTAGCCAACATATGATCATCACAATTATTAACGCCCCCTTGATCATAACCGGAAAGACTAGGAGGAAGCAAAAGAATTTCTTTTTGGAGGAGCGCACCAGCATTAGGGTGAAGATCTGAAAAAGGGAATTTGGTCTCATCAAAGATGACATCCCGTGAGATGTAAACGCGACCAGCGGAGATGTCAAGGCATTTTACACCCTTGTGTTGGGCACTGTGCCCAAGAAAAGCACATTGCAGGGATCTAAACATGAGCTTACGTTTGTTGTAAGGGCGTAGGTTAGGCCAGCACGCACACCCAAACACACGAAGTGTGGAATAGTCCGGCTTGACATGAAGAAGCCGTTCTAATGGAGTTTCATTATTGATGACTCGACTTGGGAGCATGTTAATGATGTGAACAGAAGCAAGAAACGCCTCATCCCAAAACTTTAATGGCATAGACGCATGGGCTAGAAGCGCAAGGCTGAAAGTGCAACTATCCATAGGTGGTTTTGGTAATTCATAACAACATATAGCTCATTGAGCTAATACTATTCCAAGATGATTATTTCAGGAAAGCTCAATGATTGGCATGGCGTGGATGTGAAAGTGGAACCCTCAAAATGTTAAGGACAAAGGATTGGCTCAAGCTCAAAAGCTCAAGACTCTTCATTTTATATTTTAGTGATCCAAGATCACATTGAGTCCATAGGAAAAGCCAATACTATCAAGGAGGGATGAGGTGTTGCTTAATGAGCCTCTTGCTTCATGTGCTTAATGATATGCTCCAAAAACCCTCAACTACTTTCCCATATCCACATATGACCTAAACTCTAAGCCAAACTCGGTCCTACCGATTTTTCCTATCCGGCGCCATCGAGTTTCAATTGTCATTAGCCACTGCCAAACCCTAGCAATTCGGTCCTACAGATAAGGATCTCGGTCCCACCGAGATGGGGTTGCAAACTCTCTGTTTCCCTTTCGTAACTTTTCGGTCCCACCGAAAGAGCGAATCGGTCCCACCGAGATTGCAATGTAAACTCAGTGTTTCCCCTTTGTAACTTTTCGGTCTCACCGAGTTCCACTCGGTCCCACCGAAAGAGAAAATCGGTCCCACCGAGTTTGCCTGACCAACTCTCTGGTTAGCTAATTACCAAACTCGGTCCCACCGAGTTTGTGTAATCGGTCTCACCGAGATTACGTTATGCCCAAACCCTAACCGAATCGGTCCTACCGAGTTGCATGTCAGTCCCACCGAAATTCCTAACGGTCACTAGGTTTACTACTTTGGTCAGACCGAGTTTATTTATTCGGTCCCACCGAGATTGGAAAATTGTGTAACGGTTGGATTTTGAGTGGAGGCTATATATACCCCTCCACCTCCTTCTCATTCGATGAGAGAGCCATCAGAACACACACATCATTCCTACTCATATGTTCTGAGAGAAAACCACCTACTCATGTGTTGAGATCAAGACATTCCATTCCTACCATATGAATCTTGATCTCTAGCCTTCCCAAGTTGCTTTCCACTCAAATCTTCTTTCCACCAAATCCAAATCCTATGAGAGAGAGTTGAGTGTTGGGGAGACTATCATTTGAAGCACAAGAGTAAGGAGTTCATTACCTACACACCATTTGTTACTTCTTGAAGAGTGGTGTCTCCTAGATTGGCTAGGTGTCACTTGGGAGCCTCCGACAAGATTGTGTAGTTGAACCAAGGAGTTTGTAAGGGCAAGGAGATCGCCTACTTCGTGAAGATCTACCGCTAGTGAGGCAAGTCCTTCGTGGGCGTTGGCCATGGTGGGATAGACAAGGTTGCTTCTTCGTAGACCCTTTGTGGGTGGTTGCTTCTTCGTGGACCCTTCGTGGGTGGAGCCCTCCGTGGACTCGCGCAACCGTTGCCCTTGGGTGGAGCCCTGTGTGGACTCGCGCAACCGTTACCCTTCGTGGGTTGAAGTCTCCATCAACGTGGATGTAGGATAGCACCACCTATCCGAACCACGGGAAAAACATCCGTGTCTCCAATAGCGTTTGAATTCTCCAAACCCTTCCCTTTATATTCTTGCAAGTTGCATGCTTTACTTTCCGCTGCCAATATACTCTTTGCATGCTTGCTTGAATTATGTGATGATTGCTTGACTTGTCCTAAAATAGCTAAAATCTGCCAAGAACTAAAATTGGGAAAAGGTTAAGTTTTTATTTGGTCAAGTAGTCTAATCACCCCCCCTCTAGACATACTTTCGATCCTACAAGTGGTATCAGAGCTTTGGTCTCCATTTGCTTGATCTCCATAGCTTTTGGTGGTCATAGCCTTGGTTTCACAACCTAGGAGAGTATGGCGTCTAGCGAGGGAAATTATCACCGTAGAGGTCCTTACTTTGATGGTACTAATTTTGCTAGTTGGAAGCATAAAATGAAAATGCATATTCTTGGACATAACCCCGCCGTTTGGGCTATTGTGTGTGTTGGTTTGCAAGGTGACTTCTTTGATGGGAAAGAACCAAACCGTGAAGCTACCGCGGATGAGTTGAGGATGTTGCAATACAATGCTCAAGCTTGTGATATTCTCTTCAACGGATTGTGCCCTGAAGAATTCAACAAAATCAGCCGCCTTGAGAATGCAAAGGAAATTTGGGACACTTTGATTGATATGCATGAAGGTACCGACTCCGTCAAGGAATCCAAGTTGGATGTGCTTCAAAGCCAACTTGACAAGTTCAAGATAAAGGATGGTGAAGATGTCGCTGAAATGTACTCTAGGCTTGCTCTCATCACAAATGAGATTGCCGGCTTAGGAAGTGAAGAGATGACCGATAAATTCATCATCAAGAAGATCCTAAGAGCCTTGGATGGAAAATATGATACCGTGTGCACATTGATCCAAATGATGCCCAATTACAAAGATCTCAAGCCAACGGAGGTGATTGGAAGGATTGTCGCTCATGAGATGTCACTTAAGGATAAAGAGGAACTTCACAACAAATCAAGTGGTGCCTACAAAGCCTCATGTGAAGCCCCTACATCATCAAGTGAGAAACAAGACTTCAATGAAGAATTGAGCTTAATGGTGAAGAACTTCAACAAGTTCTACAAGAGTAGAAGCAAAGATAGAAGCTCCAAATCAAGGTCCTACAATGACAAAAGATCTTCTAGTCGAGAGCGAAACTGCTACAATTGTGGAAGACCCGGACACTATTCCAATGAGTGTACGGCTCCCTACAAGAGAAGAGAAGACTCTCCAAAAAGAAGAAGCAAAGGATCACCACCAAGAGAGAGAAGGAGTAGAGATGATCGTTATGAACAAAGATACTCACGGAGAAGCAAGGATTCGGAAAGGAAGGAAAAATCATCAAGGAGCTACACAAGATGAAGACATCAAGCTCATGTTGGTGAATGGGTATCTGGCTCTGACTCCGACAGCCACTCCAAAAGAAGTTATCACTCCGACTCCGAAGATACTCAAGATGAAGGTGTTGCCGGTCTAGCACTTGTGTCATCCAACTCCTACGACATATTTGACTCACCAAATGAAGGAATTGGAAGATGCTTCATGGCCAAAGGTCCTAAGGTAACACACCCCTAGTATGTTGATTTCAATAGTGATGAAGATGACTTGTTAGGTGATGATTTGATTGGTGACAACTCTAGTGATGAATACTATGATGAAAGACCAATTAATCATGCTAATCAAGATAAAACGAATGACAATGATAAGGAGAAGATTGAGGCTCTAACTAAAGAACTAAAAATTCTTAAGTTAGCTCATGACACTATCTTCGAAGATCATCGAGAACTTTTAAGGGCTCATGAGAAGCTACGCTTTGAAAAGCTCAATCTTGAGCAAGAGCATGAGTTCTTAAAGGCAATCAATGATGATCTCCGCAAGAAAAGTTCTTCTTACATTGCCAAGCGTTTACTCTTATCCACTTACATGCCTCAAGTCAAATCTAACAAGAAAGATTCCTCCTCTAGTAGTAACAATGATCATGCTAAATCCAATATTGTTGCTTCTAGTAGTTCTCTTGATTCCACTAATGATTCTCTTAGCCAAGTTACACTTGAGCAAGAAAATAGCTTATTGAAGGGAATTATAGAGAAAGGAGTGTACAAGAGCCTTGCCAGGAGTAAGCAATTCGAGAAAATTGTGCGCAAGCAAGGAATGCACCGGAAGAATCAAGGTGTTGGTTTTGAACGAAAGTTCAATGCCAATGGAGTTGAATGGGAAGAAGATCAATACCCCAAGACGAAGTTTGTCCCTCAACAAGAGAAGTATACTTCTTTCAAAGGGACACAAGCTCAATATGATCTTCCACCACAAGACTACGAGCAAAAAGGCAAGGACAAGCTTCAAGAGGAAATTGATGCATTTGAAGAAGCTCCAAAGACCTTAGTCAAGTGGATTCCTAAGACTACTTCAAGTTCCACTTCATCAAGTACGACTACAACTCCAAGGATTCCCATCAAGATGATGTGGATCCAAAAGAAGAAGAACTAGAGAGTTCTCGAGGGTGACTCCGCCAACATACTTCACTCTCATCATTTTGGCAAGAACAAGTGCAATCAACTTCCACATCTTGCACTAGTTCAAGGAGTCACAAACCCTCTTGTTGGTAAGACAAGGGACAAGGTAACCTAAAGTTTTCATGGACATCATCTCTTGTGTGCATCACTCTATGTCTATGGATATCCCTGTTTGTTCCTTGTGGGACTAACCCATGTAGGTATTGAAAGTGCAATTCACTCAAAAGGATAGCTCCAAGAGATCTACATCAACATTGAGCATCCACATCTTCAATATCTACATGAAGTCATCATCGACAAAACCCAAGGTTAGTTCATCCCTCTTAGGGGGGATATCACATCTAGGGGGAGCTTTACTCTAAGACTTGAGCTAAAGCAACTCTAAAGATGTGAACAAAACGATGCTTTATGTAAAAGTGGTAACCCCACTTGAGCTTAAACGATGAGTATGACCTACGATCAAGTGTTCTCACTTGACTCCTAAGTCAATATACTCATATATAGATGACCTAGTCATCGCAAATTGCTTGATAGATGCTAGAATTGGTTGTGCATGCTTTGCCACATATCTCATTTGCCATCTTATTGTGTGAGCATGCTGATTGCATATTTTACTCATTCGAGGACATCCATTTGTTGCTTTGATTGGTTAGCTTTTTCTTCTTTTGCCAAGTGGATGGACAAGAATGCCTAAGAACCTCCTCTAGCTATCTATGCTTTTCTCGTCTCAAACTCTATTCATGCTGCATCACAAAATTTGATCAGGTCAGATTCGAACCACTCTGTGTGAGGAGCGCTCGGAGTCCCCGATTCTTCATAGACTTAAACTTCCAAAACCTCTTTATGAATCTCGGTCTGACCGATACTCCATTTTCGGTCCTACCGAGTTCATTAAGTTGATCTAGGTTTTTGATCTCGGTGCAACCGATGTGAACTTTTCAGTCACACCAAGTTGCAATAACTGTACACAGTTTTGCATCTCGGTGCCACCGAGTTGTTCCACTCGGTCACACCGACAGGGGCGGGCTATATATAGTGACGGGCAGAATTTTGGAAATTTCTCCGAAACCTCCTCGCCCGCGCGATAGCCTGCTCTGCCCTCGAGGTCTCCGAATCGTCTCCTCGCCGCCAGCAGCCTCCAGTAGATGGTCTTCGCCGCCGTCAACGGATTTCTGCCCCGCCGTTGCCGCCGTAGCAAGTCCACGCCGAACTAGGGTATGGACTTGATCATTGTGCTATTCCTCAATCTGATTCCCAGCACATTGTGATTATCATGTATCTTGCCACGATTGATAAACTTCTATCCAGTCAAAATGCTCGTAGATTAGGTTTAATTCGAAAATTTTAGGGTTAGGTTTCCGCCGAAACCATCTCGGACCCACGGAGTTGAAAAACTCGGTCCCACCGATCTGGCTTTTGCCATTGCACAAGTTAAACTCGGTCTGACCGAGAATAACTTATCGGTGCGACCGATTTTGGAATTCTGTGAAACCCTAGCAGTTTCGGTGCCACCGAACTGTGACTCGGTCTGACCGAGTTCACCAGTTCTGGTGCCAAAACTGCTTCGGTGTCACCGAGTTTGAAAATCGGTAGATCCGAGATGCTTTCTGTGGAAAACTAAAACTAAGTTTTTTGAATTAATCTTTTGCAAAAATCTCTTCTTTTTGTGATGCTTATCCACTCTATCTCTTCTATAATCTATTCACAGGGTCAGCAGTCAGCTTGCAGCATGTCTGATCAAAGTGACAGCCAAAACCTCTCTGAGCAGCAAGTTGTGATGAGTGAGGGCACTGCCCCCTCAAGTTCTTCTGATGATGGCAGCAGGAGCACACCCAGCAATCTGCCTAAGGCTGCCACACGTCAAAGGAAGAAGAGAACGTCTGATTCTGAGGATGAAGACTATGTGGCAGAGGAAGAGGCCACTTCCAAGAGGGTTGAGCCAGCTCAAGGCTCAAGGCCAGGCCTGAAAATCAAGAGGCCAGCAGGCAGGCAGCCCATGTCTAAGGCTAGAGCATCAACTGAGAAGCCTGCACCTGCTCCCATTGAGCCCATTGCTGCTGAGGGGAAGAAGAAAGAGAGAGTAAAGAAGACTGTAGCCAAAGTGCTTGGGAGAGCCTCCATCATGGTAGAAGAGGAGGAGGAAGAAGAGGTTGCTGCACCAGCACCCAAGGCAGCCAAACTTATGGGAGATGCCATAAGGTCAGGGAGAGCTGCATCCAAGCCCAAGGAAGCTCCTAAGGCTGCACCTAAGCCTAAGACAGCTCCAAAGAGAAACAAAAGGAGTATACCTACTGCAGAAAAGAACAAGGCCCCAGTGCCTGAAGCTATTGAAGAAGAGGAAGAGAGTGTCCTTCGGAAGCTCAAGCCCAAGATCCCAGACCACAACGATGCTCATCCTGTGGCTGAGGACATGAAGCTCAGGAGAGACTCAGGGCTCAGAAAATGGAGAGAAGCAAATCCATATGCTTCTAGGAGAAGGACTGCCGTGGAGTACAGATTTCACACAAAGGAGCAACAAGATTTTTATGAGACTGTTTTGCTTGACAAGAAGCCAATCGTTTGTGACATGAGATGGGTCGACTGGACCTATATCAGGGAGAATGAAGAGCACTATCCAGGAGTTCAGGACAGCTTCAGAGCGTGTGGAGTAGAGGACTTTGTTGGGCAGAAGCTCACAAAGTGGAACGAGGAACTCATCATGCAGTTCTACTCCACAGCTCACTTTTATCCGGATGGCAGGATTACTTGGATGTCTGAGGGTACAAGGTACCAATCTACAGTGGCTGAGTGGGCACAGATCATCAATGCCCCAGAAGAGCAAGATGAGGACTTGGACATCTATGCCAAGAAGAAAATGGACCATAACTCCATGTCCAACATGTACAAGGAAATTCCCAATGAAGCTCTTGACTCATTCAAGTTTGGCTCAGTGCACTATCTGCTCTCAGGATTGCCTACTATCAATTGGATACTAAGGCGCACTCTGTTGCCTAAGTCTGGAGATCACAAGATGATCAGAGGCCACGCGATCAACCTGCTTCATGTCTTTGACGTGCCTCAGAAATTCAAAGTCATGAGTCTCATTATGGAAACCATTAAGAGGACAGCTGCAGATCAAAAGAGGAGCTGTGGATATGCCCCTCAGATTCAGGAGCTCATCAACTCCAAGATGGGCACGGGCATATATCTTTTGGATAAGGAACACCTGCCCATCCATCCAGATTTTGAGAACAATGAAGTTGTAATGACAGAGAATGAGCCATCGTCTGCACAAGCATTTGCAAAGAAGGAGAAGGCGAAGAAGGAGAAAGCTGCCAGGATGCCTACTCAAGAGGAGGCATCTGAGTACTTCTTGAAGACCAAACAAGAGCAGCTCAGTTACTTGATTGCATCCTCGCTGAGAATTGAGAAAAGTCTAGCCAACCTCACCAAAAATCAGCAGAGCCTAGAGAGGATCATGGAACAGAAGTTCTATGACTTGGATGTCAAGGTAACAGAAGTCCAGTCTGTAGTGGAGCAGCTCCAGGAGGACATGAATGAAAGGAGAGGCAGGACCACAACTCATGCTTTTTCTAGAGTGCCACGAGGCCCGAGGTCGTCTGCACTGCCAGTTGCTGACACCAGAGCTACAACGTCTGCACCAGCCACAGCCTCAGCTCCAGCGTCTACCTCAGCTCCAACTCCAGCGACTACTTCAGCATCTACAGAAGCCTTCGTCCTTGGAGTGATCCGGACTCCACCACCACCTGAAGATCAAGCCTGAGCGAAGACTTAGCACTATGCATTTTCTAGGAACTTTTTGGTAACTTGTTGCCAAAGGGGGAGAAGATGTATAGATCATAGGCTTCGAGAGAGAGTGTGTTGCTTTTCTCTCTTATTTTATTTGGTGGTCTTTTCGAACATTTTCTGCTTTTGAGTGCTTGATACTATGTCATTATTTGTGAGACATCAATGATCATGTGTTTGATCGTAAGCTACACTTAATGTTTGCTTGCTTAAATATTATCATACTATCTATCGCTTGTGATCATTCACTATTCTTGGTGATGAGTGCATGTATTTCATTCTTATCATTTTTGAGCGCTCCACCAAGATGTATGTGACATGGAAGAGTAACTCATGATTCTAACTCTTTGTGCATTTGCAGTCCAAAGAAAATTTTAAATATGCACAAATTTAGGGGGAGCTCTTACTTATCACATACTTCTCAAAGCGACGATATACTTCATGCTTATTATCATTTGTCGAAGCTTTGATCTTTATGTTGTCATCAGTTACCAAAAAGGGGGAGATTGAAAGTGCAACTATCCCTAGGTGGTTTTGGTAATTCATAACAACATATAGCTCATTGAGCTAATACTATTCCAAGATGATTATTTCAAGAAAGCTCAATGATTGGCATGGCGTGGATGTGAAAGTGGAACCCTCAAAATGTTAAGGACAAAGGATTGGCTCAAGCTCAAAAGCTCAAGACTCTTCATTTTATATTTTAGTGATCCAAGATCACATTGAGTCCATAGGAAAAGCCAATACTATCAAGGAGGGATGAGGTGTTGCTTAATGAGCCTCTTGCTTCATGTGCTTAATGATATGCTCCAAAAACCCTCAACTACTTTCCCATATCCACATATGACCTAAACTCTAAGCCAAACTCGGTCCTACCGATTTTTCCTATCCGGCGCCACCGAGTTTCAATTGTCATTAGCCACTGCCAAACCTTAGCAATTCAGTCCTACCGATAAGGATCTCGGTCCCACCGAGATGGGGTTGCAAACTCTCTGTTTCCCTTTCGTAACTTTTCAGTCACATCGAAAGAGTGAATCGGTCCCATCGAGATTGCAATGTAAACTCAGTGTTTCCCCTTTGTAACTTTTCGGTCTCACCGATTTCCACTCGGTCCCACCGAAAGAGCAAATCGGTCCCACCGAGTTTGCCTGACCAACTCTCTGGTTAGCTAATTACCAAACTCGGTCCCACCGAGTTTGTGTAATCGGTCTCACCGAGATTACGTTATGCCCAAACCCTAACCGAATCGGTCCTACCGAGTTGCATGTCAGTCCCACCGAAATTCCTAACGGTCACTAGGTTTACTACTTTGGTCAGACCGAGTTTATTTATTCGGTCCCACCGAGATTGGAAAATTGTGTAACGGTTGGATTTTGAGTGGAGGCTATATATACCCCTCCACCTCCTTCTCATTCGATGAGAGAGCCATCAGAACACACACATCATTCCTACTCATATGTTCTGAGAGAAAACCACCTACTCATGTGTTGAGATCAAGACATTCCATTCCTACCATATGAATCTTGATCTCTAGCCTTCCCAAGTTGCTTTCCACTCAAATCTTCTTTCCACCAAATCCAAATCCTATGAGAGAGAGTTGAGTGTTGGGGAGACTATCATTTGAAGCACAAGAGCGAGGAGTTCATTACCTACACACCATTTGTTACTTCTTGGAGAGTGGTGTCTCCTAGATTGGCTAGGTGTCACTTGGGAGCCTCCGACAAGATTGTGGAGTTGAACCAAGGAGTTTGTAAGGGCAAGGAGATCGCCTACTTCGTGAAGATCTACCGCTAGTGAGGCAAGTCCTTCGTGGGCATTGGCCATGGTGGGATAGACAAGGTTGCTTCTTCGTGGACCCTTTGTGGGTGGTTGCTTCTTCGTGGACCTTTCGTGGGTGGAGCCCTCCGTGGACTCGCGCAACCGTTGCCCTTGGGTGGAGCCCTGTGTGGACTCGCGCAACCGTTACCCTTCGTGGGTTGAAGTCTCCATCAACGTGGATGTAGGATAGCACCACCTATCCGAACCACGGGAAAAACATCCGTGTCTCCAATAGTGTTTGAATTCTCCAAACCCTTCCCTTTATATTCTTGCAAGTTGCATGCTTTACTTTCCGCTGCCAATATACTCTTTGCATGCTTGCTTGAATTATGTGATGATTGCTTGACTTGTCCTAAAATAGCTAAAATCTGCCAAGAACTAAAATTGGGAAAAGGTTAAGTTTTTATTTGGTCAAGTAGTCTAATCACCCCCCCTCTAGACATACTTTCAATCCTACAAAGGCCAACCTCAACAATGTGACGGTGTTTGCGTTCGGCCGAGCCATTTTGTTGGTGAGCATGGGGGCATGACACATGGTGTGAGATGCCAAGGGTTTGGAAGAAGGAGTTCAACTTCTCGTATTCCCCTCCCCAGTCGGATTGAACAACAATGATTTTGGAGTCAAATTTACGCTCAACAAGTGCTTGGAAATTTTTGAACACTTGAGAAACGTCGGATCTTTTCTTAAGAAGATAGATCCAAGAAAATTTGCTGTAGTCATCAATAAAGCTAACGTAATATGTGTGTCTACCAACGGAGCTAGGAGTAGGGCCCCAAACATCAGAAAAGATTAATTTTAATGGTTGAGTATAAACACTAGTAGAAATTGGATAGGGCAATTGATGACTTTTAGCTCGCTGACAAGAATCACAAATAGTTTCAACATTGCGCTCACCAACATACGGGAGCTTATTTCTCCTAAGGAGTTTTTCAACTAAAGCAAAAGAAGCATGTCCTAAACGATCGTGCCATCGTGCTGACGAGAGTTTGACAACACCAAAAGCTTGTTTATTGAGTCTTGTGTGCTCCGGAATCAACGGGTAAAGCCCTCGAACACATCTACCGCGATAGAGAATTCTCCTCGTGGCCTGATCCTTGATCAAAAAGAAATATGGATGAAATTCAAGAAAAACATGATTATCAAGGGCAATTCTATGAACAGAAAGGAGACTTTTATTGGCAGTAGGAACATGCAAGATTTTCTTAAGATGAATTTTTCTACGGGGGGTATTAAAAATTGAGTGACCAATGTGGTTTATCCTCATACCTTCACCACTAGCTGTGTGGATTTGGTCCTTGCCGCGGTATCTCTCCTTCATGGTCACCTTCTCAAGTTCATTGGTGATGTGGTTGGTGGCACCACTGTCGACGTACCAGTTGGTGTCGATCCCATAGGAGCCATCCGCAGCAGCAGCAACTTTGTCTTCATCTTGGGAGGAGTCGGCGTCGTCATCGTAGCGGTACCAGCAGTCTTTGGCCGTATGCCCTAGCTTACCACAGATTTGGCAGCGAGGTGCATCCGGGCGTGATCTGGTGGAGCCGCCGCGGCGGCCCCTGTTGTTGCCAGAAGAGGGCCGTCCGCCGCCACCGCGAGTGGTGCTGTTGCCGTTGCCCCCGCCAGAGGCCTTGCCCTTATTGCGAGGTGGTCCGCGGTGATGAGAGGAGCCGCCGCCACGGCCACGGTAGGCGGCGTTGGCAGACGACTTGAAGCCGCCCGAGGACTGGAAGAGCGCCACGCGCTGATCAAAGTTGCTCATCATGGAGAAGAGCTCGTCGATGGAGACCGGCGTGGTGCGGGCGTCGAGGGCAGACACCAGGGGCTGGTAGTCCATGTCCAGCCCATGGAGAATGTAGGAGACAAGCTCGTCATCTGGCAGAGGCTTGCCGGCCGCGGTGAGTTCGTCCGCGAGGCCGCGCATGTGGGCGAAGTAGGTGGAGACGGATTGAGTCCCCTTCTGCGCGTTGATGAGGGCCGTGCGAATATTGTTCACCCGGCTGAGCGACTGAGACGAGAACATGCCCGCCAGAGCAACCCAGAGCGGGGCGACGTGGTGATCGTGGTCACCTGCACGAGGACCTCCTTGGACAGATTGTTGAGCAGGTAGCCAAGAACCTGCTGGTCCTCCTGTACCCAGATTTGGTGGAGAGGGTTGGGCGTCGATGACTCTTTCCCGTTTTTGTCCTTGGTGACGAGGAGTCGGGCCGGCTCCGGTGTGGTGCCGTCGGCATAGCCGAAGACACCGGCGCCCCACAGCTGCGGCACGATCTGGGCGCGCCACAGCACATAGTTCGTGCGGGTAAGCTTCTCCGTGACCTGCTGGTTGAGGTTTGGGTGGGAGGAGCCGGAGGAAGACATGGCTAGGGCACTAATGGAGATGAGCTAGATGAGATTGGAAGAGGAGGCTCTGTATACCATGTGCGAGAGCGGAAACGTCTTACCTCGATGTGAGGCGACGTGTTGCATGTTATAGGCAGGGGCGCAGGATCCCTGATAGCGCATACATGCGGTTGGAGAGAATCGGGAGTACAACTTGGAGAGAAAGAATAGAAGAGATAAGGCTAAGCTAGTTACAAGAGATAAGAGATAACAAGCCAGCCTAACAACCTCTATACGTATCTACGTTGATCTCCACGAGAATACATGAGTCCTGCACATATATGCCTTGTTTGACAATATGAACACCTACAATAATAAACATATGTAATGTGAAAATATATTCAATGATGAATTTAATGGTAATGATTTGGTATTGTAAACAGGAACGAAGCTAGAAAAAAAAGATTGATGGGGTCATATCCATGGCAATGGGGTCATCTTCTATAAATCAACAGTGATTAGTACTAAGTTTATGAAGAATTTAGTAATTTCATTGGGGTCAAGTGACCCCAATGCCTATATGCCAGCTCCGTCCCTGATTGTAAACATTAATAACGATTTCCATAAATTTGATCAAAATTTATGAAGTTTAAGACGAAAGTAATATACAAAGTAAATAAAAACATAAAAACGGATGAAATACATACAAGATATACTTCATAAAAAAACTGGGAGTGATGTGTACTTCTTTAGTTAATTGGCTGGCGGATTTCAGCTTTGAAATGCCCTATTCGACGTCGGTAGTTGATCATCTATTTTCAAAAAAAAAAGTGACTGCAGGCCAAGCGCAATGTTGTTTTCTAGAGCATAAGAATTGGTCACTGAAATTGGCAGCCCACTTGATTCGACCAGGCCCAGCGCGCCCTAGCTAATGGCAAGATGCCACGGCCAGATCGATCACACTTATGACTTATCCTTGGCTGCTTCCACTGCCATTAATCCATTTTTGTCATGGTATAGGCACTACTGATGAAACGAAGATGGGAGTATGTGGTTCATATGGAGAACACGAGAGGAAGATATATATGTTAACACAGTACCTGTTTTTTTCCTTTTCTGGCAAGCAGGCGTGGCTGATTACATACTAAGTACCGACAGGATCATGCTGGGACCGATAATGGTGTGGTGATAGGAGGAGGAGCAGCAGTGCTGTCGCGACGTGTACCGTAAGACGACATGGGGTGCCACGTACATTTACTAGAGTGGGTGGAGGCTCACGGTCTGGTCTGGCCTGAAAAGGCTCCTGGTCACACATATTCAAAGCTGCTCCCCAACTCACATGCATCGGATGAACAGTAAGAAAGAACAATTGTTATAGAATAGAATTAAAAAAATCTGAATATTTGCCCCCAAATAAAAAAATATTTTAAAAAAGGAGGATTAGCTACGGCCTCTGCATCTGGACGATGCATGCAGCTATTTTATTGATTATTCACAAAGACCTTATAAAGTAATACATCAGGTAATCTGAAGCCACCATCTTAACTATAACTTTTGCTACTCCTATCCACTTGATTAAGAAGTGCCGATAGTTCGAGCCTAATACCAAACAGACTTCGCACCAAAGCCTAACATCTAAAGTCGAAGGCCCCAACGAAGCCACATATTGGGTTTGGAGTACAAACCGGTCCGACGCACTCTCATGTGCCATCGCCACTGTCTTCCACCAATCCATCTTCAGAGCAGAAACTAAGACATCGACCTTGCCAGGCCTCTCTACCAACGACGTCACCATGACGCCAGACAATGTCCTCCTCCTGCGCGAGTCCATCTCCGTGCATCGGATGCCGAGTCTCCATTGCGCCACGCCGCCGAGATCCGCCATCATCAATGTGTAAGATGAAGCACCGCTCCACAAAAGAAGCCGTCCACTGGTCTCTCGAGTCCGTGTACACCTCCAAGAATGATGCCCCCAAGGAGGAAACGGCACCAGAGCGCCGCCGTCATCCGATCTACTGATCTAAGTTTTTATCTAGAGGTAGCGGTGTTGGAAATATGCCCTAGAGGCAATAATAAAATGGTTATTATTGTATTCCTTGTTCATGATAATTGTCTATTGTTCATGCTATAATTGTATTAACCGAAAACCGTAATACATGTGTGAATACATAGACCACAACATGTCCCTAGTAAGCCTCTAGTTGACTAGCTCGTTGATCAATAGATGGTCATGGTTTCCTGACCATGGACATTGGATGCCATTGATAATGGAATCACATCATTAGGAGAATGATGTGATGGACAAGACCCAATCCTAAGCCTAGCAGAACAAGATCGTATAGTTCGTCTGCTAAAGCTTTTCTAATGTCAAGTATCATTTCCTTAGACCATGAGATTGTGCAACTCCCGGATACCATAGGAATGCTTTGGGTGTACCAAACGCCACAACGTAACTGGGTGTCTATAAAGGTGCACTACGGGTATCTCTGAAAGTGTCTGTTGGGTTGGCACGAATCGAGACTGGGATTTGTCACTCCGTGTAAACGGAGAGGTATCTCTGGGCCCACTCGGTAGGACTAGGACATCATCATAATGTGCACAATGTGACCAAGGAGTTGATCACGGGATGATGTGTTACGGAACGAGTAAAGAGACTTGCCGGTAACGAGATTGAACAAGGTATCGGGATACCGACGATCGAATCTCGGGCAAGTACTATACCGGTAGACAAAGGGAATTGTATACGGGATTGACTGAATCCTTCACATCGTGGTTCATCCGATGAGATCATCGTGGAACATGTGGGAGCCAACATGGGTATCCAGATCCCGTTGTTGGTTATTGACCAGAGAGATGTCTCGGTCATGTCTGCATTATTCCCGAGCCCGTAGGGTCTACACACTTAAGGTTCGATGACGCTAGGGTTATAGGGAAAGTATGTACGCGGTTACCGAATGTTGTTCGGAGTCCCGGATGAGATCTCGCACGTCACGAGGAGTTCTGGAATGGTCTGGAGGTGAAGATTGATATATTGGACGAAGGGTTTTGGAGTCCGAAAGTATTCCAGAGGTACCGGGTGATGACCAGCATGACCGAAAGGTGTTTCGGGAGCCCCGACAAGTGTTTGGGGGCTTCATGGGCCAAGGGAAGGGGGAAAACCAGCCCACTAAGGGGACATGCGCCCCCCTCACCTAATCCCACGTGACCAGGGGGTTTGCGGCGCCCCATCTAGGGTTCCCACCTCCTGGCTTGGGGGCCAAGTCACCCAAGGGGGAGATCCCATCTGCCCTGGCCCCCCCCTAGGGGAAACCCTAGGGCGCCTCCCCTTGCCCTTACCCCTATATATAGTGGAGGTTTGGGGGCTGCACAACACACGAGTCTCTCTCTACCAAGGCGCAGCCCTATCTCTCTCCCTCCTCGTCTCTCGTAGTGCTTGGCGAAGCCCTGCTGGAGTACCGCGCTCCTCCACCACCACCACGCCGTCGTGCTGCTGCTGGACGGAGACTTCCCCAACCTCTCCCTCTCTCCTTGTTGGATCAAGGCATGGGAGACGTCACCGGGCTGCACGTGTGTTGAACGCGGAGGCGCCGTTGTTCGGCGCTTAGATCGGAATTGACCACGATCTGAATCGCTACGAGTACGACTACCTCATCCACGTTCTAGTAACGCTTCCGCTTAGCGATCTACAAGGGTATGTAGATGCACTCCCCTTCCCCTCGTTGCTATATTACTCCATAGATTGATCTTGGTGATGCGTAGAAAATTTTAAATTTCTGCTACGATCCCCAACAGTGGAATCATGAGCTAGGTCTATGCGTAGATTCTATGCACGAGTAGAACACAAAGTAGTTGTGGGCGATGATTTGTTCAATTTGCTTGCCGTTACTAGTCTTATCTTGATTCGGCGGCATTGTGGGATGAAGTGGCCCGGACCGACCTTACACGTACACTTACGTGAGACAGGTTCCATCGACTGACATGCACTTGATGCATAAGGTGGCTGGCGGGTGTCTGTCTCTCCCACTTTAGTCGGATCGGATTCGATGAAAAGGGTCCTTATGAAGGGTAAATAGCAATTGGCATATCACCGTTGTGGTTTTGCGTAGGTAAGAAACGTTCTTGCTAGAAACCCATAGCAGCCACGTAAAACATGCAACAACAATTAGAGGACGTCTAACTTGTTTTGTAGGGTATGCTATTTGATGTGATATGGCCAAAAGGATGTGATGAATGATATATGTGATGTATGAGATTGATCATGTTCTTGTAATAGGAATCACGACTTGCATGTTGATGAGTATGACAACCGGCAGGAGCCATAGGAGTTGTCTTAATTTATTTATGACCTGCGTGTCAATAAAAACGCCATGTAATTACTTTACTTTATTGCTAACCGTTAGCCATAGTAGTAGAAGTAATAGTTGGCGAGGCAACTTCATGAAGACACGATGATGGAGATCATGATGATGGAGATCATGGTGTCATGCCGGTGACGATGGTGTTCATGCCGCGCCTCGAAGATGGAGATCAAAGGCGCAAGATGATATTGGCCATATCATGTCACTTTATGATTTGCATGTGATGTTTGTCATGTTTACATCTTATTTGATTAGAACGACGGTAGCATAAATAAGATGATCCCTCGCAATAATTTCAAGAAAGTGTTCCCCCTAATTGTGCACCGTTGCTAAGGTCCGTTGTTCCGAAGCACCACGTGATGATCGGGTGTGATAGGTTCTAACGTTCGCATACAACGGGTGTAAGCCAGATTTACACACGCAATACACTTAGGTTAACTTGACGAGCCTAGCATGTATAGACATGGCCTCGGAACACGGAAGACCGAAAGGTCGAACATGAGTCGTATAGTGGATACGATCAACATGAAGATGTTCACCGATGATGACTAGTCCGTCTCACGTGATGATCGGACACGGCCTAGTTGACTCGGATCATGTATCACTTAGATGACTAGAGGGATGTCTATCTAAGTGGGAGTTCATTGAATAATTTGATTAGATGAACTTAATTATCATGAACATAGTCAAAAGGTCTTTGCAAATTATGTCGTAGCTCATGCTTTGGTTCTACTGTTTTAGATATGTTCCTAGAGAAAATTTAGTTGAGAGTTGACAGTAGCAATTATGCGGACTGGGTCCGTGAACTGAGGATTGTCCTCATTGCTGCACAGAAGGGTTATGTACTTAATGCACCGCTCAGTGTGTTGAACCTCGAGCATCGTCTGTAGAGGGAAACATCTAACATACACGTTTTGATGACTATGTGATAGTTCAGTACGTAATACTAACGGTTTAGAATTGTGGCACCAAAGACATTTTTGAAACGTCGCAGAACATATGAGATGTTCCAAAGACTGAAATTGGAATTTTAGACTAGTGCCCACGTCAAGAGGTATGAGACCTCTGAAAAGTTTCTTAAGCCTGCAAACTAAGGGAGAAAAACTCAATCGTTGAGCATGTGCTCAGATTGTCTGAGTACTGCAATCGCTTGAATCGAGTGGGAGTTAATCTTCCAAATGAGATAGTGATGGTTCTCCATAGTCACTGCCACCAAGCTATTGGAGCTTCGTGATGAACTATAACATATCAGGGATAGACATGATGATCCTTGAGCAACTCGCGATGTTTGACACCGCGAAAGTAGAAATCGAGTAGGAGCATCAATTGTTGATGGTTAAACCACTAGTTTCAAGAAGGGATACTTCATGAGACGGCAAATCAGTTGCTGCTCTAGTGAAGAAACCCAAGGTTGAACCAAACCCGAGATTAAGTGCTTCTATAATGAGGGGAATGGTCACTGAAGCAGAACTACCCTAGATACTTGGTAGATGAGAAGGCTGGCAAGGTTGACAGAAGTATTTTGGATATACGTCATATTATTGTGTACTTTACTAGTACTCCTAGTAGCACCAGGGTAATAAATACTGGTTCGGTTGCTAAGCGTTAGTAACTCGAAATAAAAGGCTGCGGAGACTAGCTAAAGGTGAGATGACGATATGTGTTGGAAGTGTTTCCAATGTTGATGTGATCAAACATCGCACGCTCCCTCTACCATCGGGATTGGTGTTAAACCAAAGTAATTGTTATTTGGTGTTTGCGTTGAGCATAGACATGATTGGATTATGTTTATCGCCACACGGTTATTCATTTAAGGAGAATAATGGTTACTCTGTTTATTTGAATAATACCTTCAATGGTCTTGCACCTAAAATGAATGGTTTATTGAATCTCGATCGTAGTGATACACATTTTCATGCCAAAAGACAAAAGATAGTAATGATAGTACCACATACTTGTGGCACTGCCATTTGAGTCATATTGGTATAAAATGCATGAAGAAGCTCCATGTTGATGGATCTTTGGACTCACTCATTTTTGAAAAGATTGAGACATGCGAACCATGTCTATTGGTAGATATGCATGAAGAAACTCCATGCAGATGGATCGTTTGGACTCACTTGATTTTTGAATCACTTGAGACATGCAAATCATACCACATGGGCAAGATGACTGAAAGGCCTCATTTTCAGTAAGATGGAACAAGAAAGCAACTTGTTGGAAGTAATACATTTTGATGTGTGCAGTCCAATAGTGCTGAGGCACGCAGTGGATATCGTTATGTTCTTACTTCACAGATGATTTGAGTAGATGCTGAGTATATTTACTTGATGAAACACAAGTCTGAATTATTGAAAGGTTTAAGTAATTTCAGAGTGAAGTTGAAGATCGTTGTGACAAGATGATAAAATGTCTATGATATGATCATAGAGATGAATATCTGAGTTATGAGTTTGGCACACAATTAAGACATTGTGGAAATTGTTTCACAACTAATACCACCTGGACCACCATAGTGTGATGGTGTGTCCGAACATCACAACTGCATCCTATTGGATATGGTGCATACCATGATGTCTCTTATCGAATTACCACTATCATTTATGGGTTAGGCATTAGAGACAACCGCACTCACTTTAAATAGGGCACCACACAATTCCGTTGAGACGACACCGTATGAACTATGGTTTAGAGAAACCTAAGTTGTCGTTTCTTAAAAGTTTGGGGCTGCGATGCTTATGTGAAAAAGTTTCAGGCTGATAAGCTCGAACCCAAAGCGGATAAATGCATCTTCATAGAATGCCCAAAAATAGTTGGGTATACCTCCTATTTCAGATCCGGAAGCAAAAGTGATTGTTTCTAGAAATGGGTCCTTTCTCGAGGAAAAGTTTCTCTCGAAAGAATTGAGTGGGAGGATGGTGGAGACTTGATGAGGTTATTGAACCGTCACTTCAACTAGTGTGTAGCAGTGCACATGAAGTTGTTCCTATGGCACCTACACCAATTGAAGTGGAAGCTTATGATAGTGATCATGAAACTTCGGATCAAGTCACTACCAAACCTCATAGGTTGACAAGGATGCATACTACTTCAGAGTGGTACGTAATCCTGTCTTGAAAGTCATGTTGCTAGACAACAATGAACCTACAAGCTATGGAGAAGTGATGGTGGGCCCAGATTCCGAAGAATGGCTCGAGGCCATAAAATTCGAGAGAGGATCCATGTATAAAAGAAAGTATAGACTTTGAAAGAACCACTTGATGGTTGTAAGGCTGTTGGGTGCAGATGGATTTTAAAAGAAAGACAGACAATGATGGTAAGTGTCACCATTAAGAAAGCTTGACTTGTCGTTAAGATGTTTCCCGACAAGTTCAAGGAGTTGACTACGATGAGACTTTCTCACTCATAGCGATGCTAAGAGTCTGTTGGAATTATGTTAGCAGTTACTGCATTATTTATGAAATCTTGCAGATAGGATGTAAAAAACATTGTTTCCTCGACATTTTTCTTGAGGAAAGGTTGTATGTGATACAACCAGAAGGTTTTGTCAGTCCTGAAAGATGCTGACAAGTATGCAAAGCTCCAGCAATCCTTCTAAGGACTGGAGTAAGCATCTCGGAGTTGGAATGCACGCTTTGATGAGATGATCAAAGATTTTGGGTTTATACAAAGTTTATGAGAAACTTGTATTTCCAAAGAAGTGAGTGGGAGCACTATAGAATTTTTGATGAGTATATGTTGTTAACATATTGTTGATCAGAAATGATGTAGAATTTCTGGAAAGCATGCAGGGTTATTTGAAAAGTGTTTTTCAATGGAAAATTTGGATTAAGCTACTTGAACATTGAGCATCAAGATCTATAAGGATAGATCAAAAATGCTTAATAGTACTTTCGAATGAATACATACCGTGACAAGATTTTGAAAGAGTTCAAAATAGATCAGCAAAGAAGGAGTTCTTAGCTGTGTTACAAGGTGTGAATATTGAGTAAGACTCAAGACCTGACCACGGCAGAAGAGAGAGAAAGGACGAAGGTCGTCCCCTATGCTTTAGACGTAGGCTCTACAGTATGCTATGCTGTGTACCACACCTGAAGTGTGCCTTGCCATGAGTCAGTCAAGGGGTACAAGAGTGATCCAGGAATGGATCACACGACAGGGGTCGAACTTATCCTTAGTAACTAGTGGAGTAAGGAATTTTCTCGATTATGGAGGTGGTAAAAGAGATCGTCGTAAAGGGTTACATCGATGCATACTTTGACACTAATCTGGATGACTCTGAGTAGTAAACCGGATTCGTATAGTAGAACAGTTATTTGGAATTGCTCCAAGTAGCGCGTGGTAGCTTCATCTACAAGATGACATAGAGATTTGTAAAGCACACATGGATCTGAAATGTTCAGACTCATTGACTAATAAACCTCTCTCACAAGCAAGATATGAACAAACCCCATGGGTGTTGGATTCATTGCAATCACATAGTGATGTGAACTAGATTATTGACTCTAGTGCAAGTGGGAGACTGTTGGAAATATGCCCTAGAGGCAATAATAAAATGGTTATTATTGTATTTCCTTGTTCATGATAATTGTCTATTGTTCATGCTATAATTGTATTAACCGGAAACTGTAATACATGTGGGAATACATAGACCACAACATGTCCCTAGTAAGCCTCTAGTTGACTAGCTCGTTGATCAATAGATGGTCATGGTTTCCTGACCATGGACATTGGATGTCATTGATAACGGGATCACATCATTAGGAGAATGATGTGATGGACAAAACCTAATCCTAAGCCTAGCACAAGATCGTATAGTTCGTCTGCTAAAGCTTTTCTAATGTCAAGTATCATTTCCTTAGACCATGAGATTGTGCAACTCCCGGATACCATAGGAATGCTTTGGGTGTACCAAACGCCACAACGTAACTGGGTGGCTATAAAGGTGCACTACGGGTATCTCCGAAAGTGTCTGTTGGGTTGGCACAAATCGAGACTGGGATTTGTCACTCTGTGTAAACGGAGATGTTTCTCTGGGCCCATTCGGTAGGACATCATCATAATGTGCACAATGTGACCAAGGAGTTGATCACGGGATGATGTGTTACGGAACGAGTAAAGAGACTTGCCGGTAACGAGATTGAACAAGGTATCGGGATACCGACGATCGAATCTCAGGCAAGTACTATACTGTCACACCCTGATTTTCATGGCACAACACTTAAGATGATAAATCATGATAAAGTGTGGTTTGACAAAAACTTTTGCATTATTTGACTTTTTATTTGAATTGGTTTTCTCTCTGTGTTTTTCTAGTGCTCTTAAAAGTCAACATAGCTTCACCTTCTATACTTCATCTCCTTGCTCCAAACTTCTGCCCAATGATCATGCCATGTGTATAGTGCAATATAGTATTTTCTTACAAAAATAATTTGGCCAAAAAGTATTTTCTAAAAGTAGTTTTCCAAAAACCCTTGAATTGAGATTTGCACTGCAAGTACTTGATTTGAGGTATGAAAAATCTTTAAAAAGGTATATTTGAAACCTATTAGATATATGATACCCAGAAACCACAAAAATATAATTTTAAAAGTTATTTTCCTATTTTATTTAAAAGCTTTTTCTTAAGGCCAGAAATGGTCTTTAATAGGGAAAAATTATTTTATTGTTTTAAAAATATTTGAAAAAAATCAGGGAAACTCAGTGGGCATATATTTCCCATATATAAGAGTTTCAACACATGGTCATGTTCAAAATATTGGTCAAATCCCTCAAAAACCCTTCCTGGATATTTCAAGCTTTTGATATATTTACAAAGGAAATATTCTCCAAAATTTCCAAGAAAATTCTAGCATGTCACATATGACATGTTAGATGATTTTGGCAAGTATCATGTCATGGAGAATAGTATAACCCCATGAAATCCCCTCAAAACCATTTCTGTCCATTTTGAAGTTTGAGCAACCTTACATTGCCAAACATGTCCAAATGTTCTCAAACCTTGTGAACATACTCAAATGGTCTAATAATTCATCCAGACCAAATGGCACAAGTTGGAGAACATGTTATATTGATCAAAGTGCCCAAAAACCCTCTCTGACCAGAATCAAATTTGAACAAGTTTGTACTACCAACTTTCTCTCCTTGACCTCAACTCTTGTGGACATGTTCAGAGCCTCAAATGATGACACTAAACTAAGTGGTGCATCAAGGAGAATAGATTTGCATGACTAAATCTTGAAAAGTCCATTTCTGCTAATTTCTAGGGTTTACAAAACCTGCATTGGCAACTTCGCCCAAATGAACTCAATATTGGTGAAACCCCTTATTATCTCATGCCATTTGACCCTGTCAAGCCTCATGACAATAGGAGTTCATCTTCTTGCCCAAACCAGCAACAAACACCTTCTGCCATTTTACTAAAACCCCTGTTTTGACCACTTCCACTCTTCTCCATGGCCTCAACTCTTTACCACAGCCCCTCCTAGTCCCCTTTCACCTCCAGTAGCAATGGCAAACCCATAGCTCAATTATTGGAGGGGTAAAACCCCACTTTCTCTCTCTGGACAGCCCATTTCCCTCTCTCCCTCAACCTCTCTCCTCTCCTACTGGCTGTCCAGGGCATCCAAGGCCCTCTCCCCTTTGTTTACTCCTCCCTAAACAATCTAGACACAAGTGGCCGCGCCCTACAAGCCAAAGGCATGCCCTGGCATGCAATTGGCGTGCTCCAGAGCGCGCTACAGTGCACACCCGCACTGTAGCCGCCCCCTGCCAAGCACCTCCGGCCATCTCGGGCCTCCGCAGCGCGCCCGACGATGCTCCTCGACGTCCGCGTCACGCTACACTGTCGCCCCCCCCCATCTCTCCCTCTCCGGCTCTCCTCGCATGCGGACAGAGCGCCGCCCGAGCGCGCCAGTCATTGCCCGCGATGGGGACCCGCTCTGCCGCATTCCCCGCTCCCTCTCTTCTCCCCCTGGGCATAGTCAACCCCCACGAGCACCCCAGGCACACTCAAACAGGCCCCCGTGACCTGTGGCGACGGCAACGAGCTCGCCGGCGCACAAGTCCACGGTGGACCATCGCGCGGCTATATAAGCCCGCCCCGGGCCGTTCCAGTGGCATCCGCCTCCTCCTCACACCCCCAAGAACGCGCCCGCACCACCCAATCAACCGCGGAGAGCTTCTATGCTCGGGATCGACCGGAGCTCCGCCGCCTCGGTCGATCGTTGATCTCGCGGTACAGCCCCTCTCCGCCCTCGCTCTTGCCCGATCTGGAACCACCAGACCTCACTGACCAATTCCCCTCTTTCTCCCGCTCCTATTGCAGCTCGGAATGAGATAACCAAGCACCTCCCGAAGCTCCTCCGCCGTGCCTCCTCGTCGCCGGCAAACCAGGCCACCCCGGCGACCAACTCCGTCACCACCCGAACGGCGACACGACGAGGAGTCCAGAGGTGCCATCAGCTCACCCCGCCGTGCCCGGAAATGTCGCCGGTGAGCTCGCCGCCCTCTCTGACCCTAGGTTGACGACGACGGCCGTGGGGCCCGTCAGTCAGCCTCACATACTGACGGGTGGGCCCCACCCGTCAGGTTTAAAACGCACGCGCGCGCGTACCGGTTCGCTGCGTCGGCTGAAGGCGTATTTTGCCTTTACGCCTTCGACGTGGCAGCCTCCCGCGGGCTGAATCCCCTCTGGGCCTACTGCACTGTGGCCCTTCTGGTCCAGTTGCACAGTGCTGCTTCTCCTTTTTCTTTTTCTGGAAACTTGCAAAACTTTCACATGATTAAATATTAATCCAAATGCAATAATTACAACTCCCATATTTTTATAAAAATCCCACCTATTTAATGGTGTAACTTTCATAAATATCCATCAAACTTTTCTGCACTATTCAAATTTAAATTCAAATTTGAGCATTTATATTCCCCTCTGAAAATCCATTTCTCCTATTATACAACTCCAAGTCCATAACTAGTAATTTTCCCCTTCTTAGAGTTCCCCCTAGTATTTATCAAAAATAAGTTGACATTTTTCTGAGCACTTTGGTTTTTCTGTTTTACTATTGCCTTATTTTCTCGTTATTTTCTTGCGACGAATAGATCCCGTATTAGACGAAGTTGCTGAAGAAGAAGAAGAAGAAGGAGAAGGATTTGAAGAACTTGAAGACTTTGAAGACCAAGGCAAGCAGCCCTTTGACCATGTCTATGAAACCCTTTTTATGCATGCCATATAGCATCATATTGTTGTTGCAACGGAATCATGATGAGGAGGTAACCACTTTGATGGGTTGCCTCTATTACTTCCTCATTGATACTTGCATTATGCATGACCCTACCTTCCTATGAGGGTTATGCCGGTGGGAGTAGATAGGATGCTAAAGTAGTGCTACGCAAAAAGGGACGGGAATATGCATAGTGATGGAGACAAAGTATTTTCAAAAGACTTTTCGAAACCCCCGTCGGGTGCCACTTATGCCCGAGGGAGGCAATGAGATGGGTAACCACTTGATGACGAAGTGGTGTACCGAGGCAAGTGTGTGTGTTGTTTTCGAAAACGGATTAGATTTAAGATTTGTCGACTGTCCCAACCTTACATGCGCAACCACTCTACCCTTATATGGGAAAGGGCATTATTGATTACTTAGGCCGATACTAGCTTGGAGCCCGCATTACTAGTGACGGGGGAGAGTTGGTGCTCTCTCTCGGGACGGGGTCGTGCCAGGTAGGGCGGCCATGACTGTTTTCACAGGGCATCGGATACACCGTTGTGTCCCCTCTCGGATGTTACGATCTCGAGTGAGTCTCGTATGATGTACATCGTGAGGATACGGAACAACGAGTGGACTCCTTGTTAGTGTCGTCTAGGGAAAGATAGTGATCTGGTGCTTACCCCGGGTACTTGAGGTACCGCGGGTCGTGGATGACACGGAAGTTCCCCGGATCTTGTGGGTAAAGTGTGCAACCTCTGCAGAGTGTAAAACTATTCGAATAGCCATGTCCACGGTCAAGGACAGTTGGGCGGTGCTGCTTAAACTACGTCTGCATGTTTACAAACCAGTGTGTGTGTTTTGGATAAGTGGGAAGAACTACTTGGGTCAAGTCAAAGGAATTGACATGGATGAGTTGGGTTGGAGCCCACTCCCTTTGTGTTGATATCTGTAACCTGTCCTCTTGGTTACTTGAATTCTCCTGATGCATGTCTTACGAGTTGTTGAACATGTCATTGCACTCAAAAACTAGCTTTCCGCAAAAAAAATTACCTATATCATGCATTGTTGTATCTTGAACCAAAACATGGGTTGCTTGCGAGTACATTCTAAGTACTCATTGGCTTGCCACTGGTTATTTTATTGGCCAGGCATGAAAGAACATAATATGAAGAAGAGTACCTCGGTGACGAACATGCGAGCTAGGACGCTTCCCAGTCAGAATGCCTGTAGGGTTAAGGCAGATGGCATGGGTCCAAGTTATCGACGGAGATTTCCGCTGCAATGTTATAATCAAGACTTGACCATAATGGTCCTACTTGTGTAATACAGTATGTATGGATGTAAGACTCTTGTTATTCAGCTTCTGTGTGTTCAGTGAGCATTGATCTCTGGGATCACTGTACACGTGCATTCGGTGATCACGACTTATGAGTCGGGGTCCCTACATATACCGCTAGACAAAGGGAATTGCATACGGGATTGACTGAATCCTTGACATCATGGTTCATCCGATGAGATCATCGTGGAACATGTGGGAGCCAACATGGGTATCCAGATCCCGCTGTTGGTTATTGACCAGAGAGATGTCTCGGTCATGTCTGCATTATTCCCGAGCCCGTAGGGTCTATACACTTAAGGTTCGATGACGCTAGGGTTATAGGGAAAGTATGTACGCGGTTACCGAATGTTGTTCGGAGTCCCGGATGAGATCACGGACGTCACGAGGAGTTCTAGAATGGTCCGGAGGTGAAGATTGATATATTGGACGAAGGGTTTTGGAGTCCGGAAGTGTTCCGAAGGTACCGGGTGATGATCAGCATGACCGAAAGGTGTTTCGGGAGCCCCGGCAAGTGTTTGGGGGCTTCATGGGCCAAGGGAAGGGGGAAAATCAGCCCACTAAGGGGCTCTGCGCCCCCCTCACCTAATCCCACGTGACCAGGGGGTTTGGGGCGCCCCATCTAGGGTTTCCACCTCGTGGCTTGGGGGCCAAGTCACCCAAGGGGGAGATCCCATCTGCCCTGGCCGCCCCCCCCCCCTCCCCTAGGGGAAACCCTAGGGCGCCTCCCCTTTCCCTTACCCCTATATATAGTGGAGGTTTTGGGGCTGCACAACACACGAGTCTCTCTCTACCAAGGCGCAGCCCTACCTCTCTCCCTCCTCGTCTCTCGTAGTGCTTGGCGAAGCCCTGCTGGAGTATCGCGCTCCTCCACCACCACCACGCCGTCGTGCTGCTGCTGGACGGAGTCTTCCCCAACCTCTCCCTCTCTCCTTGCTGGATCAAGGCATGGGAGACGTCACCGGGCTGCACGTGTGTTGAACGCGGAGGCGCCGTTGTTCGACGCTTAGATCGGAATCGACCGCGATCTGAATCGCTACGAGTACGACTACCTCATCCGCGTTCTAGTAACGCTTCCGCTTAGCGGTCTACAAGGGTATGTAGATGCACTCCCCTTCCCCTCGTTGCTAGATTACTCCATAGATTGATCTTGATGATGCGTAGAAAATTTTAAATTTCTGCTACGATCCCAACAAGAAGATAGAGGTCTGGAGTTTCACCACGGTGATGCCTTCAGGAAGATAACAACACAAAAGAGTGCCGCCATCGCCGGTCTTAGCAACAAGCCGAGAACGAGGTTTTTACCCGGATCCGCTCGCTGAACCTCCATCAAGCATCCTGTGCACGGGTCACCACTGATCTTAGTCGTTATGCAGCGAGCGGGCCGCACCGGCCAGATCAAATCTGTCTGAAGGCCAGACCACTCATGGCGCCGACCCGTCTACCAGGCCCTCCATGCCGCCGCCGCCACCAATCTGAGGTCGGATAGCCCGTCACCGCAGATCCGGTCGCCGCCGCCGAACACAGCCAACGCTACTGCCTGAAGCAAGGCCGGTTGCCGCACCCACAACCATCGCCGCCAGAGGCAGAGCCAGCCGTCATGCCGCCGCCGGTCAAGGCAGGGGCGCCCGCAGCGCCGCCAAGGCCAGATCGGCCGTGCCTTCTTATGTCGTGGGGCTCCACATCATTCCCATGTCGCATGAGAGAGGGAGGCCCTCACCGCCGCTGTCAGCCCCCAGGCTATAGTCCGGTGGCGGAGAGAGGGAGGGAGGGAAGGAAAGAGAGCCCCCAGCGGCGGCAGCGGGGGGGGCGGGGCGTGGGACGCGAGTTGGACACGAGAACAAGCAGTGTGGCCCCAAATATATCTGTGTCTTCTACATGCGTGAAAACTTTCATGGAAATAGATATGTTTTGCGATTTGCATTTTTCATACTGAAATTGTAGCACATGTCCTTTTACCATTAAATCTGCACAAATATATTTAGTTTCACTGGTTTTTACTATTTTCCAAACTACCAATGTAACCGAGGAAATGCTCCTCGAATATCCTCCTCCGTGTCACACATGCGGCCACATGAGCAGGCGTGGCTGATTATGCATGATAAATGTATAACCAACCGACAGGATCATACTGGGACCGATAATGGTGATAGAACCTGCGATAGGAGGAGGACGACGATGGACCAGGAAGAGCAGTGCGGTTGAGATCCAACTCCGCGACGTGTACCTGCAAGCAGACAGGGTGCTACTTGTGGCTGGAGTCCCACTGTCTGGTCTGGCCTGAAAAGGCTCCTGCCTTACGGATTCAATGCTGCTCCTCATGTCACATGCACCGCATGCATAAGTAAAAAAGGCAATCGTTATAGAATTCAAAAACATCTCAATATTTGACAACAAACGTGTCCATGTTTTTTAGATACGTGAGTATTTTCGTGCAAAAAAGACATGTGTTGTCATTTGGATTTTCATTCTCAGAAATTTGCATAAATGCAGTTAATTTCGCTGGTTTTACTGTTTTCCAAACTACACATACAACCACAGAAATGCTCTTATAATCTCCTCCTGAATCGTTAAAATTTATTTTCGAGAAGACCATGGAGTCAGGTAAACTAGACTTGTCTTCTGTAATATTTTTTTCATAAATTGTTCGAGGCTACTTTGAGATCTGAGTTGATGTGAGTGTGATCGTACACCTTGGGGCCTATTTCATTCATGCGAATCTCAAAATACATTAATATGGTTTGTTTGGCTGCGTCACAGCAAACTAAAAGGCTCGTCCCAAGAGATTATTTTCTTGAGGGAATTTCCTAGAGATTTGAGTTTGCCTATAAAATTTAGTACAAAAGAATCGCCAGAAAAAATTATGTAACATTTAATATACAAATCAAACCACCGGTCTAAGAAATTTCTCAAAGGATTCCGATCCTCCAAAATTTGCATAATTTTTTTAATCAAAGGGCCTTGATTGTTTAGAGCAACTCTAGTAGAGTCGCCATAATTTGAATCGCCAAAGTGTTGTGGAGACAATTGCCAAAAAATATGGAGGCTCTAGAGCTAGTCGGTAAAATCCAAAATCGCTAAAAGCACAACCTTCATATTTCCTCTTTTCGAGTGGGATCAATTTGTCATTTGCCTACCTACCATCAAATTTCTCTCCCGCCATGTTCTCACCACATGCAGGAAATTATAGAGTGCACTCTATAGTGTACTTTTCATGCTCCATATATAGAGGTTTGGCGGTTAGATATGGAGCTCCTTTCGTAAGATATGACGATTTGATAGCTATGACGACTCATCTAGAGCTGTTTTTTTAGGGTTCGTGCTTCATATGGCGATTATCATGTAGTTTTGGTGGATATTATGACTCAACTAGAGTTGCTCTTATGAGGTTGAAGAGAATGAGAGGACATCTTTTGTAGAGCATGTGCTGACTGACTACAAGGATAAATTGCTGGTGGGTGGTGTGGAACCATAACTATCGTGAGGTTTCGAGTCAAAACTTTGGACGAAAGACAGTTCACACGCTATTGCTATCAATAAAGTCTAGATGATTTTCTTTTTATTGAGAGAAATTACACTCGATGATTTACCAGAGCAAGTTGATCGTGTGCCCGGGCGTGTGGTGCCCATCATACAAGATGTGTCAGATCCAACTTTGATCAAGCACGGTTAGAATATAACTTATCCTATATACCTACAAGAGTGATTCTCACTAACTTATTTATCCTGACATGCAAACATGCCGCATTATCATGCAACCATGCATGGAAAAAGACTCATCACCACATGCAGTGGCGTAGCCAGGCCCCAGGCTACTAGGGCCATGGCCTGGGACGTGGCTCTACGATCCTTTGTATATTGTAGGTATTTTAGACATTGTAGTCTCAGTAGGTACTGTAGCTACAAGGGCTGGCCCGGGGCGTAGCCCAGCCCTGCCTACGCCACTGACCACATGCAACCATGCATGATTAAATACTTTTCATTCTAGTACTCTACTTATATTCAATAAATATTTTACAACTATACATAACAATTATAATAAGTCTTGTGTATTTTAAGTTTGTATTCATGAGTTATTAATCTAATGTTTATACTCCAAACAATCAAATCTCATTGAAATATATTGCAACCGATCCCCGCAACAACGTGCAGGGTATCATCTAGTTCACATAACACCTGGTAACAAAACCATGATAGATAATAGCATACTTAGGCCATGTTTGATAGCGAAGTTTTTTCGAAGTATTCTAAGAATGCTCTAGTTTTTAAGAATACTATAGTTTCCCTGAGAAAAAACACAACCTTTCAGTTGCCACACCCCTGGAATTATTGATAGATAAATAAGTTTTAGGTTTCAACTAAGCAACAATCCAACTCCATTAAAAACAATATATAGAAAATAGTAGGGCTCGGAAAAAAATCAGATATATAATTCAAATTAAATCATGTTATGATAACTGCTAAAATATGTAGAAAAAAATAATGGTCTCGAATGCTACAGTAGGGTTTGATGGACATTTTTTCTAGCGATTGGCAACTATGAGGTGACTAGCACCTCCCATAGGCCAGTTGGTGCCACTGCGGGTTTATTGGCCTTCCGTCAGACGATATGGTGGTGGGAGTGTGGGGAAACCCCGGATCCGTGTGTCCGGTCGGTGTCCTATAGGGTCTCCATGTCTTTGTTGACGGTGGAGTTAGGGGAGTGGCAACGATGGGAATAATGGTTTTTTAGCTTTCCCCATGTTGTTGCCCTTCCTCGAAGTGATTCCGCGAGTCGAAGTATGGTGTCTTTGGTTTAGCGTTTGTCCACATAGAAGGAAGACAGTGTTGATATCTTCAAGGACTTACATGTAATTTGTATTCTTGTAAATAACTTCTTTTATGGGCTGATTTTATTCAATATATGTGTTTGGGCTTTTTTGAAAAATGGGATCATATCAAATGTAAACCTTATTCATCCATAGAGTGTCATAAAAATAAAAGGATAAAACAATGGTCTAAAGAGACCAAGCACTTGAGAAGCTTGTGGACTGCGGACAAGCTTAATGAACAACGAAAGGCCCATATGCAGGTCAAGTGTGACCCAACAAAACAAAGCAAGAAGGTTCAGGCAATGAAAACACACAAATGATGCTAGGGCCATATGTTGCATGTACCGATTCCTAATAGGAATCGCCTACAAGCGACGTCTAGCAGGCTGACCCGTAGCGAGGTTCCTTCACTGCGAGTTGTAGGTTTTATGTGGATACAGTTTTCCTTCGTTTTATATTTTTTTACTTTGGTTTTATTTGTTTTTCCATGGTTTTCTTCGGTTTGCCTTTGTTTCTACATTTCCTTTGGTTTTTCTTCATTGTAGGTTCGTGCAGGTCTTGTTTTTTATGTTTTTCTTTTTTGTTTTTCTTTAATTTTGTTTGCTTTCTCAACGGGTTTCTTTCATCATTTTGCTTTGGTTTAATTTGTTTCTCATTGATTTTTTTTCTTTCTTTGTTATACTTTCTTTTATTTTTTTTTCCTCATTTTATTTTGGGTTTTTATTTTTATTTATTGTTATTTTCCACATAGGTCTTCTTTTATAGTAGCAACGCACATTTTGTAGAGTACATACGAAACATTCTTACAATACATTTTGAACATTTTTTATATTTTATGTTTTTTGAATACTTTTTTCGTAAAAAGTCAAATTTTCTCAAAAATATTTTACATTTTTAAAATGGAAATTAATATATTATTTAACCTTTGGGAACATTTTATAAATTGTGAAAACATTTTTTATACCGATGGAAATTTTCTTTAAAATATCACATACATTATTCTAATGGTACTCCCTCCATTCCAAAATATAGTGCGCCCGCGCTTCCCGAGGTCCAACTTTGACCATAATTTTAACCAATAAGACCAACTGCGGCAGGAGAAAAAATTATATAATTGAAAACTTCTTTCGAATACGAATTCACTGATATAATTTTTTTCCCGCCGCAATCGGTCTTGGTAGTTAAATTTACGGTCAAAGTTGAAGCACAGGGATAGAGGAAGCACTACATTGTGGAATGGAGGGAGTATGAAACATCTTTTATACAATATGATACATTTTTGAACATTGTATACATTGTTTTAACAATGTGAGGGAAACATTTCTGAAACTCATGAAACAATTTTTAAATGGTATGTACATTTTTTAAATGTTTGAATTTTTTTGGAATTATGCGACATTTTGCATATATTATAAAAAAATTAAAAATGGCACATACATTTTTGAAGGATGTGGCACTTTTTTAATGTAGCAAACATTTTTTATACACATGATTAACATTTTTCTTTAGGCGTTTAAAATTTTTATGAATGAAAAACTTGTTTTAATAATTATGCAAATTTGTTTTTGTTATTTATTTTTAAAATATTACATAATATAAACAAAATAATACAAAAAAGCGACATAAAAAGTTGAAGAAAAATGTGCATGACATCAACTCCCTGAAGCAAGCCATTTCGTAGGCGCCGCATTATGCGGTACATAGACGCACCCCATAAAAGATATGTGTTGATCGCTACTAGCATACCAAGCTGAGGCAATCCATTAGGAACTGAAAACCGAGCGCTTCAGCAGTGAACGGAACTAGTAGATTCCTTGTTGGTTTTAGGAACATTCATTCAGGTATTTAATTTCATCAGGTTTTTTTCTTTATGTGCTTTTTCCTTTGTTTTCCCTTTTTTCTGGTGTCTTTATTAATTCATAAACATTTTTTTAATCCACGAACACTTTTCAAACTCACAACGATTAAAATCGAGATTTGTTTCAGCCATGAAAATTTTCTAAATTCATAAACAATTTTTTCATTCAGGAACAATTTTCCGAACTTGCGAACAGTCTTCAAGTTTGTGAACATTTTTAAAATTCACGACCATTTTTTGAATTCATAATTTATTTCCAAGTTAATGAACTTTTTAAATCCATAATTTTGTTAACATTTCGAATTCATGAACCTTTTCAATTCTGCAAACAGTTATCAAAATATGAACATTTTTTGAATTTGTGAATATTTTTTAACTGAAGAATCTTTTTTAATTCATGAATATGTTTGAAAAACTCATGGACAGTTTTTGAAATCACTAACATATTTTAGGTCAAGAGCATTTTTAAAATTCACGGGCATATTTTTAAATTCGTGAACATTTTTAAAATTCAGGTTCAATTTTTGAATTAGTAATTTTTTCCAAATTTATGAAAATTTTAAATCTATAATTTTGTTAGCATTTCATATACTTTTTTGGAATATGAGAATATTTTTTCGAACTCATGAACCATTTTCAAATCCGCAAACATTTATTAAAATACATGAAAAAAACTTGAATTCATGAACATGTTTTGAATTTGTGACTATTTTTTAATTGAGGAATCATTTTTATTTCATGAATATGTTTGAAAAACTCATGAAGAATTTTTGAAATCCCTAACATCTTTTAGTTCAAGAGCATTTTTCAAACTCATGAACATATTTTTAAATTTGTGTATACTTTTAAAACCGTGAAATTTTTTGTATTCGTGAACAACTTTTGAATTTTGCAAACATTTTTCAGTTTTTAAATATTTTCTAAATTCATATTTAGTTAAAACGAAATATAGCTCATAATTAAAAACACTCATTTGCGGTCGCTGGGAGGGCTGTCGGGAGATGCTTGCTCGCGCTGGCTGGAGGAGACTTGTGTGGTGGCCTTGGCCCATGTAGCAGCTGGCAGCCTGAGGGACGCGATGCTTCTCTGCTTGCAACAAGCGATATATGACAGTATCCACGGAAAAAAAGGAAGGCCATTTGCCAGCATATTGAGTTCTGAGGAATTTATTGCGAGGGAGTAAAGATAGTGAGAGGGAGATGGCCATGTACTTTTTCACAGATAGAGGCTTGCTCCATTTGATGCTCGTTGTCTGGCTATTGTACTTTCATCCAAACTGGCCAAGGATAGATTGATGGTACAGTCTCAATACAGATATATAAATAAATCATAATATTATAATTGATTTTTTATACTGCAAATCCATAATGGAATTAACTATCACATATCAAAAGTTCCACCACAGAAATTGCATAGATGATCAAAATAATGTTCGGCAGCTTATATGATCTGGACATGGTAGCGAAATGAGAGAGAATGCTACATGGTTACATCTAGAACCAGAGGTCTAAGGGTGATCTACTAGTCTACTTACATCTCATCAGGGAGCAGTTTTGAGGTGATCTTGATGAGTAACAATGATGAATTTTCCATTCGGCGGAATGCCATAGCGGAAATAGGATACTTTTCTCTTCCTTTATAGAATATTTTGATTCGGCGGTGATGGTGGAATTTCATACATAATTTATGGTAGGCCTAACTCATATAGAAGAGGGAAACAGTCGAAGGGCATGCTCAGAAACCATAGGTGAGTTCCCCTCCCCCTTCCTTCATGCACCCAAGGAATGCTACACCCCTATCCCTCAGGTGTCATTTGGCGAGCTATGTGATCTTCTTGGAACTTGCTCCTAAATTGCTGCCCAATTTTCCTTCAAACTTTACGAAATCACAAACATTGCCAACTTAGGCTTTATGACGATAATCAACAAGGTCAGTGCCAAGAATAACAATAGTTTAATAAATTACAAAAATATGCAATTAAACTTCAAAAGGGATTAGTGTGTGAACAATTAACGTATCAATGGAGACCGCCGCGCACCAGCCTCTAGTTAATGAACAATCGAAGGTGGATGACACGATTGGCCACCACGCTCATGCAGCTCAAGGTAGCACAATTAAGGGCACTCCCAATGCATTTGCTCTTATCACGTAATTATAGATAGTGCAAAAAAAATTAGAGACAAACACCACAATGCATTGTCTCTCTTAGATGTTGTATAAAGGTGATATTGTGTTTAATTCATTTAGTGGTCGTATTTGTATCTTAACCTTGTGGCCGAGATTTTGTGAAAAACACGAAGATAAACCATGCCGCATCAGAGCATTATACACACTACATACAAAAACAAGTTAAGAGCCATATCTCCGCTACATACAACCCCCCACTATCTCCTCTTTAAATATATCTTCTTTGTGTAGAATTATCTTTAATTGAATTGCCGTAGTGTAGACTATTAGTGATTAGGTGAAGATGATTAAGAAGTGAGTGGAACAGAACTACGCCTGATGGGCATCTAGACTGGCCACACATACCAACACTAGTATTTCCTCCGCACTTTATTCTCAGTCGTATGCAACCAAGATCAAAGCAAAACACACTTAACTTTGAGGTTCTCAGAAAAGAATGAAGTACTTGTTGATATAAGTAGTCTATTGTTATTAATCAAGGAGGTCACATTCGGATCTGACTGAAAGGAAACAACTGATTTGAGCAGTCCTTCTTAGCTACGTCCAATGGCCAGAATTTATGAGCAAGCTAGCTAACATGTTGATTTTGCATCACAGGATCTCGCTTGTCCACATGTAACATATCAATCATGCCCCTAGTGTTCAACTAGCCATGCCCCGCACGGCGGCACGCTGCGCCCCATCGATGAGCTGTGTTTATACCTGGCCAAACCTTGGGCCGGGCCGGGCTTCGGGCCGGGCCTAGCCAAGCCCGAGCCAAAAAACCTGGGCCCGAGCCCGGCCCGGCAGGGCCATCGGGCCTAGTTTTTGGGTCCAAGCCCGGTCCAAACATGCAAAAGCCCGCCGGGCCTCGGGCCTCGGGCCGGGCCCCTTCAAAAAACTGCAAAAATGACGGGCCCGGGCCTGGCCCGGCCAGGCCATCGGGCTCAAAATCTAGGCCCGAGCCCGGCCCGGGAGCAGCGTCAGGCCGGGCCGGGTCGGGCTTTTTCGGGCCGGGCCTGTGTTTGAATATGTTGTTTTTATTGTTTACAATTATACTTAATTTAAAGCAAGAGAGATATATAGATGAGATTGCAATCATAAAAAGATAATATGAAAAATGACACAATTATTGTCACCGTACGTATTCCATCTTAGAAAACAGGAAGTATACATGATGGTACTTTTCTAGTAAGATCAAACAAACACGAAACATTCACTTCTAACTTAGATCATTTCGGTGGAGCCCCCTGCATGCTTGGTGCTTCCGTGCTTGTGATAAAATGATAGAGGGCATTTACAAATTGTTACATGCAATCTTCAGGTGACTTGGCACCGGTGCACGTGATGATTGGATCTTCATTGTATGGACGTTAAGAGTACATTCATAGTGGTATCATGTTGAAGAAATTATCGCATATTTTAGCTAGGATTCTAGTCTGCCTTGTAAACTCATTTTACTGGATAGTTATTAGAATGGGCCATGTTGAATTGTCATTGATTGGTTCATGTTTTCTCTTGCATTGAAGCAGATTTCCCATTTTGACTTTAAATGAATTTGGCGCCATGTGCGCCTCTCCCTTGTTCACAAAAAAATTCTGAACTTGAAGTACATGATAGTTTTGTTGGTGACCATCAGTTTGTTCTATTGTATATGTTATATGCTATAGTTAATTGTTGTTGGAAACGTGATGAAGCCACTCGGTGACTTCAAGTGCATGATAGCAGGTTTCTCATTGTGATTTGAGCGGCACGTACCCGGGGACGTACTTCCGCCGATGATACGTGGGATCGTGATTCGGGACCATACCACAGCGACCGTAACTGCACTACAGTAACCATTAACTACACACGCAAACACAACATGTTAGCCAATGAACATCGAATTAAGTGGCGTTCAGAACCAACGGAAATGCGGTGCCGGTTAAAACCGAGTAAAACAGCATCCAGAATAATCAACGGAAAAAGTGACGCTACATGGCGATGCACGTGGTCACATCACAGATGAAAATCTCCTCCAACATTGTATGCATGCACATGACTACCACTCAGAGTCCACCGTCCAACAACACGTGACTAATCCTAACACTGGCAGCCTAAAGAAATCACAGACCAAATCGCAACACACACCCATAAAACGTACGCTCACAGGTCCCCCAATAATACATGCATGCGCCATGCATCCATTAACCAATTTTGAACATCATAAAAACTCCTAAGAAACCACAAATAATTACCAGAAAGCTTTGACAAAAAAAATCATAAGCAGGCACCATTTTATTATCCTTGTGTATAAATGTATGATCAAACCCATTATTTGGTGAGATTTTAGGATACATTTTAATACGTTCCCCTTGTCTTATTTTTGTAGAATCAAGAAAAAACTAAATATAACCATACATTTGACATTCTTAATTACAATTCAGTTTTGAAAAATGGAATTTCACTTAGGCCCTGGAGAAAATCTAAATGGGAAAATTATGCTATTCCACAACCTCTCGAAAGCTGCATTTTCGGTCGTTGCAACATTTTGTTATAATTAATATTATTTCATGAAAAAATAGTTATAATACTATTTATTATCCAAGTGAATCAAAATGAATGTTTTCCTACTATTGCCAATTGGAACGAAAATATTTCATATGTTCGTATTACTGCCAGTTCTAGGCTTCAACATGAGAAGTACTAATTCCCTAGGGATTAAGAGAGCATCAGCGCGCTATAAAACACCACAAACTTGCTCACGAAATTCTTAGAAAAGAACAGTGTACATATGGGAAGAGCAAAGGTAAGCTCACATACATCTACAATAGTAAATACTGCGGCAAATTTTCCCAACAAGTCCATTTACACATGGAATCAACCACACTAAAAAAGCAAATGTAAACTACGCGAACCTAGAAAATCATTCATCACCCATGAGGAATTTGAGATACAACCATACAGGTAAGGATGGAGGTGTTCAGTATGGGATGAATCGAAACGGGAAGATGAGACCTCACCGCGTTCTGCAGTGACGGACGAATGGAAGGACGCCCATGCTCCCCGGCGTGGGACAAGGAGACGTCCCTCGGCATCGCAGACCAGTGCACTAACATTGGACACTAGAGAAGAAGGCGCCGCCGCCGCACGCCGTCGTGGACCGCGACGTAGGCGATGGTCCAAAACCGAACTTGGCGTCCGCTTGCCAAGGAAGGTCACGGACAGCATGTTCCCTGCACTGCGTGAACCGGAACACGTACATAATGCGCAGACGGCGCAAGATTACCCGCCGTAGTAGCGACGTGAGCTTTGTCGAAGCACACCGCCCATGGCCGACCTGCACCGATCGACACGTTTCATGAGCCACTCCATGGCCTTGCTGTGTCAGCGTGCCCCGTGAGAAGAATACTGAGTAAAGTGTTCTATGCTCTCATTCAGTTACAGTTCAGGTACATATACACAGAGAGTCCCCTACATGCAGGGGCACGACCAGATAAGGATGCGAAGGACTAGCAACACACCCTGAAGACTAGGACTACTAAGTTACAGACTGCCGTTATAATGTACAGAGTCGTGACAGTACAATTCAACACCCCCCCACCCCACCCCACCCCCCCCCCCCCCCCCCCCCCCGCAGTTGGAACGGCGGCTGGTAGAACGTTCAAACTGGACCTGAACTCACTGAACACAATGGTTGGCAGCCCCTTGGTGAAGATGTCGGCGAACTGAGACATCGTGGGAACATGCAGCACCTTGGCCTCACCCAGAGCGACCCGATCGTGAACAAAGTGGAGGTCGATCTCCACATGCTTCGTCCTCTGATGTTGAACCGGATTTGTAGAAAGATACATGGCACTCACATTGTCGCAATAAACAATGGTGGCACGGCGGGGAGGTCGACGAAGCTCAGTAAGAAGTTGGCGGAGCCAGCAAGACTCGGCGATGCAGTTGGCGACGGCGCGATACTCGGCCTCCGCACTCGACCTCGAGACAGTGTGTTGACGCTTGGACGACCACGAAACCAGGTTCGCGCCCAAGAACACGCAGAAGCCGGACGTAGAGCGCCGCGTATCCGGGCATCCTGCCCAATCGGCATCACTGTACGCGACCAGATCATGGGAAGAGGAGCGATGGATTTGCAGCCCATGACGAGTGGTGCCACGAAGATAGCGGAGAACCCGTTTCACCAGCTGGAAGTGGTGATCCATGGGGGCGTGCATAAAGAGACAGATCTGTTGGACGGCGTACTGGATATCGGGGCGGGTGAGACAGAGGTATTGTAGGGCACCGGCGATGGATCGGTAATGAGAGGGGTCAGGGTATGGGGAGCCGCCAGTACTCGACGGTTTGGAGCGAGCGTCGGCAGGGGTGGAGATCGGATTGCATTGAAGCATATGGGCCCGGTCCAAGATCTCCAGGGCATATTGCTCCTGAGAAAGAAAAAGCCCATTGGCGTTTCTGTGAACATTAATGCCAAGGAAGTGGTGGATGTCCCCAAGGTCACTCATCGAAAATTCACGTGAGAGGGAGGACACGAGACACTGCAGGAGAGAAGTGGTGCTGGCAGTTAGTATAATGTCGTCAACATAGACAAGAAGGTAGGCCGTGGCGCCCCGATGGTGAAGAGTAAAGAGAGACGTGTCACACTTGGACGAGACAAAGCCAAGAGTGCGGAGGAAAGTGGTGAAACGAAGAAACCATGTACGCGGGGCTTGCTTGAGACCATAGAGGGATTTACGAAGACGACATACATGCTTGGGGTGAGAAGAATCGACAAAGCCGGAAGGTTGCTGGCAGTATACCGTTTCGGCGAGATCACCGTGTAAAAAGGCATTTTTGACATCAAGTTGTCGAATGGGCCAATTGTTTGCCGTGGCGATGCTGAGGACGACACGAATGGTGGCTGGCTTGACGACCGGACTGAATGTCTCATCGTAGTCGATGCCGTGTTGTTGAGTGAAGCCACGGACCACCCAGCGAGCTTTGTACCGAGCAAGAGAGCCGTCCGGATGAAGTTTATGGCAGAAAATCCACTTCCCGGTCACCACGTTGACACCTGCAGGACAAGGCACCAAAGACCAAGTGTCATTCTGCATTAACGCAGTAAATTCATCATACATTGCAGCTCGCCAATGGGGATCCTTGAGGGCGGCGCGATAGGAGGAAGGGAGTGGCGAGACGTCCGCGGAAATGGCCAAGGAATAATGTTGTTTAGGCATGGAAAATCCGGTTTTAGAGCGCGTTAACATTTTATGTGGGTTGTTGGGCGGGTGCACCGGGACAGCCTTGGGCGGGAGAGGTGGAAAAGGCAGGTCCACCGGGGCGGGCGGCGAAGCGGGATTGGAGGAGGCAGGGGTGGCGCGTGGGGTGGAACACGAGGCTGATCCGGACGCGAGGGGTTGGTCAGGCGGGACTGATCCCGAGGAGAATCCGGGTAGATTGGCGTGGTGGGTGGGGTGCGAGCCCGAGAACGGGGCGGGGATGGCGAGGGAGGAGTGGCGAGCGCGGTATTGGAGGGCGTGGGACCCAGGGTAGGTGTGTTGGGGCGGAAGCGAGGTGGGCCGGCTGGTGGAGCGGGACTGGCGGACAACGAATCGGGCGCGCCGGCAGCTGGGTACGAGGTAGGTGCGGGGGATCCCAGAAAGGGCGGATCAGGTGGCAGGCGAGGATCTGTTGTGGATGCCTGATCCATAGCGGGCGTGTACGGGAAGAAGGTTTCATCAAAAACAACGTGACGAGAGATAATGATTTTTCGAGTGGACAAATCGAAACACCTGTATCCCTTGTGTTCGCGAGGATAGCCAAGGAAAATACAGCGTGCGGAACGGGGGGGAGAGCTTGTGGGACATGGTGGCGGAGAGGTTGGGATAGCAAAGGCACCCAAAGGTGCGAAGATGATCATACGTGAGATGGGTCCCGTAAAGGAGGAAATGCGGGGTAAAATGGTGGATGGCACGTGAGGGTCGTATGTTGAGGAGTGTAGTAGCAGTGTGGAGGGCTTCGACCCAGAAAGGGGGTGGAAGTTGCGCTTGGAGTAGTAGTGTACGAATAATGTCGTTAGTGGTACGAAGAAGGCGCTCTGCTTTGCCATTTTGCGGAGAAGTGTGAGGACATGAGAGACAAAATGACACACCATGGGAGGAGAAGAAATCACGTAGGGAGGAGGTGAGGAACTCACCTCCATTGTCACACTGCAAGCAACAGATCATCACATCGAATTGCGTTAGTATGAAAGAAAAGAAACGCCGGAGAGTTAGACTTGTGTCAGATTTAGCACGCAAAGGGAACGTCCAAGAGTAGTGAGAGTAATTATCCAATATAACAAGGTAATAGGTATAGCCAGAGAAACTAACAATTGGTGAAGTCCATAAATCACAATGTACAAGCTGGAATGGAGCAGTGGTGTAGGAGGAAGAGGTAGGGAATGGAAGGCGGGTGTGTTTTCCAAGTTGACACGCAGTACAAAGTGCGGATTCATGGGCATCATTCTTATTACATGCATCTAAGAAATCAAGAGGGAAACGAGCTAATGCTGAGGGACTAGGGTGCCCGAGCCGGCGGTGCCACAAGTCGGACGTCTGGACAGTGAGGGCCGCCGCGGAGGAGCCACCATTATTGATGGAAAAGGGGTAGAGGTCGCCGCCACTATTGCACCTCATGAGAAGGGCCCGGGTTGCCAGATCCTTCACAGAAAAACCGTCGGGGTCAAACTCAACAGAGACAAGATTATCACGAGTAAACTGGCATACAGAGATAAGATTTTGAACAACATTGGGAGACAACAGTATTTTGGTGAGATGAAAGGGGCGAGGAGGAAGAAGAGTTGTACCAGTAGCAATAACAGGGAAGTCGGGCCCCATTGCCAACTATAATGTGATGAGAATTAGGCGTTAATGGGGAACGAGACATGGAAAGAGTACCTGAGTCCCCGGTTACGTGAGAAGCAGCTCCAGAGTCCGTGATCCACTCGAGAGCGCGTGGAAAAGCGGCGCCATAGCTCGGCGCGGCATGCAGCATGGCGTTGGTGTCCCAGGCATAGGGCGCAGGAGGATACGGCGCAGGCGGTGCAGCAGCCGCCCTGGAGAACATGGCCGGATATGCCTGCGTGGGCACACCCGGGCGCGGCCCAAGGACCCTAGCCGAGTTCGGGGGGATCCATGGTGCACGGGGCGGCGGGAACGGCGCACCCCACGGGGCAAAATACCCGAGCCAAGGCTGTTGGCCACGCCCGCCGGAGGGGTCACCACGACCGCCGCCGTTGCAGCCACCACGACCACCACGCCCGCGACCACTGCGACCGCGATGCGCGTTGAGCTGGCCGCCACCGCGGCCACCACCGCCGTTGGGCGCACGGTCGCCGCCGCGCTCCTGACGGTCGCCACCGCGGTCCTGGCGATCACCACGGTCGCCCCTGCGGTCATCCCCATGCCCGCCAGCACCGCCTTGGACGTTGACGGTGAACACCTGCGAGGCGTGGGCGCGCTTATCGAGCGCGAGTTCGGCGGGGACCAGGCTGGAGCGCGCCTGGACGAACGGTGGCAGCGGCTGAGTGGCCTGGAGGATGGCGGCCTGCATGGCAAACTTGTCGCCGAGGCCCTCGATCATCTGCAGCGTCAGGGTGTTGTTGTCGACGGCACCGCCGACGTCGGCGAGCGCAGAGGCGAGGTGTTGAAGGTGGCAACAGTAGTCGTGGATGGATTTGTCGCCGCGGACGCAGGCGCGAAACTCCTGACTCAGATGGAGGCGGCGCCCGGCTTGATTGTCAAAGAAGTAGTCATGGAGCCGCGACCAGATCAAGTACGCCGAGGACTCCGGTGGTGCGACGATGTCGAGGAGCTCCCCCTCGACGGTGGCCAGAAACTAGAGCACAATCGTGTTGTCTACGTCGTGCCAATCGGGATCAGCAAGCCGGGAGTCCGGCCCCTTCTGGACGTGGTCCTGGGCGTGGTGGCGGGCGAGGAGGAAGCTGATGACTTTGCGCCAGCGGTTGAAGTTGACGGCGCCCAGATCGACCTTGAACTGGATGTAGCTGCCGATGTTGACGCCGTGGATCGAGGGGACGGCGGAGGAGGCGCCGGCAATGGGGAGGGACACGAGGGGCAGCGCACCGGCGTCAGTGGGAGCAGCAAGAGGAAGAGAGCCGGTGCGGGAGGGGTCTTCCGTAACCTGGGCGCGGGGACGAGGGGGAGACGCTATCGGTGCGCCTCCACTGTTGGCAGCCTGCTCAGCAGCCCGTTCGGCGGCGAGGTCGTCGCTGGTGACGGAGCCGACGGGGGAGGAAACGGGAGCGGCGCCGGAGGAAGACATGGGAGAGGAGGGTGGGAGAACACAGCTCTGATACCAAGAAGAGTAAAGTGTTCTATGCTCTCATTCAGTTACAGTTCAGGTACATATACACAGAGAGTTCCCTATATGCAGGGGTACGATCAGATAAGGATGCGAAAGACTAGCAACACACCCTGAAGACTAGGACTACTAAGTTACAGACTGCCGTTACAATGTACAAAGACGTGACAGTACAATTCAACACCGTGCTCACCGTCGCCATGGCCTCGCCAGCTCCGGTGTAAGCCATGCAGCGCGCCGTCGGGGCCTCGCCGATGGCTGGCACCGTCGCGTCTTCTTTAGGTCCAAATGCACATGGGAAAGCAGTGGCTAAAGCAAACCCTCCCAACAAACTGCACTTGGGCATAACATCACAGAGGAACATTCTATGCTCTAGCATGTTGCATCTAGCCAGTCTCATTTGGCACGATGCCACGAAGAGGCTCACGCAGGTGGCTTGCAGGTCGACCGTGGGCGGTGGACGTCAGCAGAGCTCAGCAGCAACACTCGTTTACTGGTTGGCGGTAGTGCGCGGCCAGGCGGACCTCACGCCACGCACGACACAGCAGCAACATGCAAGCAGCACCCAGGGCACATGGCGTAGAGAGTGACGAAGAGGCAACCACCCCTGTGCTCGTCGTCGCGCAGTTGACGTCGATCGAGATGGGCAAGGAACAGGAGTGCCTCGTCACGTCTGCTTTGGCTAGCTCTAGCCTAGCCGAGGCAGCACCTCTCCACGGCGAAAATGCTGGGGGAAGGACTCCGATGGCGCTGGACGGCAAGGGGATGACGGCCTGGGCGAGCGCAACGTCGAGCCGGTGGCGACGTGACAGGGATCGGCGGGTCGCCGTCAGTCTGAGAGGTCGCCAGCTCGTGGCCTCGGCGGGTAGGCCGAGCTCTAGGTCAAGATTGCTGGCGCATGCCTAGACGACGATGGCACACTCCATGAAGCCTTGTCCCACTGCTTGGAATCCAGAGAGCTCAGGTCGTCGGAGGCACTAACGCGGTCCTGTGCGCAACTCCTCGGCGAGCGCGGCGCCGGCGTGTAGCCTGTCCTGGAAGTAGTCGCAACCTGGGCGCCCCCGTGCGACAGCGAGGATGTGCTTGGGGAGACGGAAGGAGCTGCTGTCGAGGCCGTCGCTGCGGCACCGAAGCCGGCGACCATGCATCGCGTCATGCTGTCGAAGAGAGTGACGACAGGGGCGGCGTGCTCCATCTCCAGGAGGCGCCGCATCAAGCCACCAGAGCGGCGGGGAAAGGGCGAAGACGCTCCTGCATGCGCAACCGGATACCATCACGGTTTGGTGGGCCGCCGTGGGCAGGCCGTCCGAGAGGAGCCAGGGCGAGCCAGCGTCAGTGGAAGTTGAGAAGTGGCCCTCAAAATCGGGTGAGACGATGCTGCTGCAGTCGCCGGCAACGGAGCAAGCACTCCCCCACGCGGACCACGCATCGGCAAGAGCGAACCACGTCCATAGCGAATAGCGCGCGGCGCCGGGGATGAACATAAGCCTAGGCCTAAGCGCGGCGGCATCCTCCGCGGCAGCAGCAAGAGCAGGCCATGGCGGCCTTCGTGCACGCCTCGTATACTCTGCCTTTCATGCATACTCCATGGACTCGTGAATCATGGGCGGGTGGGGAGGTTGCGGATGATGGGTATTGCCGTGTTGACAATTTATAGGAGCTCAGAGCGGTGGTGATGAATGGTCTGGAAAGAGAGATAGTAAAAGAAGCTCCGCCTAAGGCGGTACCGCCTGGATCCCAAAAAATCTGTACGTACATGTCAACCACCCCATCACATCGTAAACAAATTCATCGCGTGGCAGCGTCGCAATCAGCCGACAGAAAATATCCACAACCGCCTATCTAGTTTGGCAAAAAAAGTCTAAGCTTACGTAAGGAAATTGCACACGTACTCTTACGGTCAGTGGACGCAAACACGACCAAAATTCACCGCAATTAATGCATGATGTAGACACTTCCAACGCACATCTCATGACCAATCAAGAACAAACATACAAAAAACGCTAAATTTACGCTAAACTTACCAAGATAAGCCGCACCCTAGTTCAAAAAATTTGAAATGAAAGATTGTATCCACCATGCGTTCGTACACAGCCAGGTACCAAAATAATACCACGTGCCAAACTCAAATCTCACTAAGAGTCACTTTCATCCAAATGGATGAACCTCAAGGCGAAAACTTGGCCTGGAATAGATGCTTGGGTATTACTACGCCTCTTGTAGAACGTCAACTTGTTAGCCCATCAAGAACTATCTTTCCTTCTCATTTGTTGGCAACCGTGGATGGTTAACCCATCAAGAAATATCATGCCTTCTCATTTGTTGGCAACTGTGGATGTTGATTACACTCACAAAAACTTTGGATTACTTAATCGACAATAGAGTCAGTGTACTCATTTGATCGGATGTCGAGCTGTTGCAGGACTCGTGTGTTGGTGCTGTTATAATGTACTCCCTTTGTTTTTATTTGTTATGCATATTAGTTTGTGCTAAATCAAAATTTATGAAGTATGACCAAATTAATAAAAATACGATATGAATACTGATAATAAAAACATATATGATGTGAAAAGATACTCTGTAATGAATCTAATGGTATTGATATTAGTAATGTAGATTTTAATAATGTTGTCTATATATTTGATCAAATCCATGCAACTAACCAAACATGCCCTCAATGATATTTATGGTTTTGTACTTGGTGCGTTTAGGGTGGTGTGCGTCTAACATGAAGAGGTTAGGTGTCAAACTCTTATGCGGTGGTATCATCTTGATGCGATTATAGTAATAATAAAGGCTTCCTTACCAAAGAAATGCCAAATACCAATACCATATTAAGTCAAATATAGTGGAGAATGGATTTTCTACCATGCACCGGATATCCCGTGTATGCATCCACCATTCCTTGTTTCTTGGGATGTGTATCGCATTATTCCATTAAACTAGGTGAATTACTTTGATATGACATATATTGTAGTGTGTACTGTATTGTTATACAGTGCTATTATGTGGGACCTCCAACAGCGTCCATGTTGTTTTCTTTCTCACCTAATATACAACCATGTGTTATTCCCTAGTCACCACCACACCTAGAAGCTAGATTCTCTCTCCAAATCAGCACAGACTTGCTGAGTTTCATTCAAATAATTAGATGCCAAATGTATTTTGAAATAGATTTTCCGATTTACATTCTGTTTGCAAAAAATTTCTTTTCCCACGAGATATATATGTAAAACAAGACCAACATATAATATATTTTTGGAAATTAATTTTTAAAACTAAAATACAATATCTTTTTACTATTCATATTGCAATTTTTTTATTAGTTTTCTCGAGAATAATCCTGATTCAGAGTACACCATAATGTTTCACAAAGCTGCATACTTGTTTCATTCAAAGTCAATAATTTCATGTGATATATATATATATATATATATATATATATTATGTTTCGCAAAAATAAAATCTTATTGTTTCACTATGGCTCGCCGTGTTCCGTAGTGTACCATAATGTTATCTTGTGTGCCGATGTGTAACAAACGGATTCATAGAAATCTCAGAGTTTGCAAATATCAATAGATTTTATTGCAACAAAGGTTTCAACTTCATTGTAGTTCATCAATTTCCAGAATGCATCGTAGTGTTTCATCGTATGTTAGTGTGCTTTAAGCTGTTTTATTCCGATATGTAAATGTTGGTAAACAAAAGTAGTTTATACCCAGGTTCGTTTGGAGGCATGTGCCCCATAGTGTACCATCATGTTCAGGGCATGAAACGGATTCAGCTAACTATATCATAGTTTTGTGTAGTTTCATAGTCTTTCGCCGGGTTTCGGATTTGAATTTTTGAACTTGTTAAAATATATTCAAAAGTGTCTTGTTTTAAATTCCTCGTCACCATAAACGCAAATATGCAAACTGATCATAAATTGGACTATTGGTTCAAAAGCTAAAATAAATTTAAACTTGAAAATAAGATGAAAATGCATGGGATGGAGGAGCGTAGCTGGCACAATGTGCTTGCAAGTTGGGGAAGAGCTGTGTGTAAATTTTAGCGGCATAACCAAATGGTTATTGAGCTGGTCTTTCTACCGCATGCTACTGACTCGATGTTTAAATTTCTGGTCTCCTTGCAACACTGACACATGCTCTGTAGGTAGCGGGACAGGGACCGTCTAGGCAGCATGATTGATGATCTTCTATTGGCGGCCCACCCTCTAGCTTCATCCATGGCTGTTGATTGTTAGCTCTATGGAGTTTGTACCCATTTTTCTCTTTTCTTTTGTATTTGGGCATGTTTGTACTGTTGCCTCGACTGTCCTTATCTTTCCTTTTCTGCACTTCAACTATACATTTGATGGTTTTATATATAAAGCAGCGCAAAAGACCAGTTCAAGATAAATAAGCAATTCTTGTACATTTTATGTTTCACTAGCAAACATGTCCGTGCGTTGCTACGGGAAAACAAGTAATGCAAGACGTGAGACAAAGATTGATGCATTATAGTGTAAACCAATTATTTATTGATGAACCAAGAAGTATAACATGTTCGTTTATTATTTATCTTGTTAGCACGTGAGCCTATCTATTGCAACTGATACCAAGTAAATAAAGAAATATGTAGCTCGATCTAGGGCTCATGTTAATGTCGAAGAAGGCGTACTGCTATGACCTATGTCTTTGGAGAGAATTGATAGCAACAAAGGTTTCTCTCCCAGAATGTATTTTTATTTTTAAAAATGTCACTCCATCCTTTTGATTGTTTATTAAATTGTTTGAGTGGTATTTTTTTCAGATTTAGAATCAATCTCAAGATACCAAAACATGATCAATAAGAATTTATTATCGCTATCCTAGTTTGTTGGTCCCCTTGGTATTTTGTGCTAAATTTTGACATTAAATTTAACTAACAAAATGTTAATGCATGTACTAAAAAATAATATCATTGAAAACTTTGTCCAAATATAAATCTAACAATATAATTTTTTTACATGCATTGATATTTTGTTAGTTAAATCTCTAGTCAAAATTTGACACAAAATATGAAGGGGGCCAATAAACCAGGACGGAGGTAGTTGTTAATCATGAATCATGAATGACTATTATGATAGATCCCTAAATACAAATACAATAACATAAACCATCCCAACTAATCAAAAATATATTTAATGATGAATTTGCAAAGCTAGCGGAAAGGATCACAAATAAAATACCAGTAAGAATGAACATGATGTATCCATCAACAATGCTCCGCACATTTATGAGGGCGGAAGGCAACCAAGAACATAACTCACCGCAGATGACTCCATGCTAGCAAGCCAGGCTAGCAGACTTAAAGTAAGGCACCGTGCAACCTCTCTAGTTATTAGACTTTTCATGGTAGATTGTCAAGTTTTACGACAAGACAGTGAGAGGGCATTTATGACCTGGATCGACCCAAACCTTGCTTAGGGTGAGAACCCGTCGCGGCAGTAGCTTTGTCTATCCATCCTAAGTAAAAACGGGAATGCGGTGACTTTAGGACATGGACGAACAGCCGGATCGTGCGTGTATACGATCAGTCTTTGGGATCTTACCACCACGTACATGTACATATGGGAACAAATGGTTCTCTTATAGAAGGGACACGCTGGTGTGTTGACGTCAGATTTTGGCACGGCCAAGAACTTAATTAAGATGACCTCAAATGGAGAAGCGGTCAAAGTGAGAAAGTTTCGTATCGTTAAAAGAAAAAACTTCGATATTTGGGCCATAGTCATCCGGTCTCATCTCTAAGGCCGAAATTGTGTTCAAAGTACTCAGATTTTGTATTCAGAACACTATTTGGCTGATTACGCCCCCAAGATGGCCTCATATGAGAAACGTTTCTACACGGATTGTCTTCGCCTCGTCGAAACGATCGATTTTGATATAAAGAACGTCTAAATTGGAGTTCATATGCAAAAGTTAGAGCCAAAACTATGTGATGCATAAGTCTGCCCCGGAAGTTCCGGGCAAAACTTCCGGGGAGGTTCCGGGCTAAACAGAAACTTTGCACGCGGTGCGCCCCGAAAACTGGAATTTTAACATTATTTGCAGATTTGCGGGGCCGGTTTCGACATCAAGATGACCTCAAATGAAAAAGTGATCAACTAAGGAATTTTTCTTCATTGCAAGATCTACAACTTTTCTTTTGGGACCATCGCGATCCGAATCCATATGCGACCTGCAGGAGCTGTGCAAGAGGGCTACTTGATGTAATTTTAGTCCGAAAGTTCCGGGCTGACCGGAAGTTCCGGCCCTCGTAGTCCGAGTTAGATTAATTTTTGATGTTTTGGACGGGATTTGAGTCTTTTTCTTGTACGGAAAGTCCAGCCGCGTCATATATATGTAAGGGGTGACGGCCGATTGAACAACACACAATCGAACAAATCATATACCACTTTTTATCTTTACCTTTATCTCTCTCCCTTGTTCTTCTTCTTCTTCCTCGTTCTTCGGTCGTTCTTCTAGTTGCAGGGCGACGATCCACGAGGCCCTAGGGGCGATCAGGTCGGCCTAGGGCAGCCCATAGCCGTCGTGCGTCCAGACGGGGTCCCTCCCAAGCGTGTGGGGTTTCGGGTCCTCAAAAGTACCCGCCGGATTGCTTACGTAACGCGCTTCCGGACAGATCTCCTTCGACGTGAGCTGCGGTGCATCACAATCGGCGTTGGAGGTACACGGTGACGTGTTCGTGTGCGAACACACTCTTTGGCGACTCCGCTAGGGACGAAGCTTTGAACGGTCTCCAGCCCGTTCTTGCTACGAAGAGAGCGTCATGTAGGGTTTGCAATCTACAAAGGTAATATGAATACCCAATTCACTTATATAGATGCAAATAATGCATATGTTGTTGCTAGATCGTTTAATCAGCATAATGTGTCGGCTAGCCCTAGTTTTATCAATCAAGCATCTAGTTATATGCAACAGCCGATTCAGAATAATCTCCATGCTTCAACTTCATATAATTTTAGCAACATGCAACATATGTATTCCAACTCCCATGCATCGGCAACCCCAGAAATTTATATGTCGATGAACAACATGATGAGTTCGGTTAATTGAGTTGAAACACCTCATGTAGGAACTTTCAATAGCATGCAACAAAGTGTTTCACCTCTTTATTCATCGGCAACTAATTTGCAACATGTTAATCTGAACATGCCGGTGGATAGGGGAATTGGCCATGGTACTACTAGTTATTCAGCAAATTCCCATCAACAATCATATGCTACACCTCATGCTTCTAATTTTTGGGCACCATATGCAACTGAATGTATTCATAATTCGGCTTCACACCTTCTTACTAATGACCGAATAAGTGAAAATTCTATAGGATCACATGTGTGTTCACCTACTACTGTAACATATCATGTTCCCCCTACACAATTACAGAATTTCGGCAACATCTCATTGCCGAAAGAGTCTAAGAGCATCGGGGGGCAACCATATCCAGACTGGGTAGTTGAGAACAAGCTTACATTCTCTTGGGATTTGTGCAACTCCATTCGAAAGGAACTAATAGAAGGCGGGAAGCCTCATGATTTTGCTGCAATAAAAGCTAGAGTTGTGCAAATGATGCAGTCGCCCAGTGTTGTACCATCCAGTGCACCCCCTAAACAATTGCAAAGTTTTGGCACCTCATTGCCGGAAAAGTCTGAAAGTATTGGGGGAAGTCTCATGAGGAGTGGATGGAAATTGAGATGAAAAAGTTTAGAACTCGCCAAGCTGAGATGTGGGCTAAAATTAGACAAGAGCGAGAAGCCTTGCAAATTAAAAAAGATAAATTTATTGATTCAGGTAACAAAGAAAATTCGGTTAATGGAAAAGCCGAGTCAAGTAGTATATATTCTGAGTCCATCAAATCTAAAGAGGCAAGCATTATTGAGAAAGGGCATGGAAAGCCTAGCAAAACAACCATGCTTGATTTTTCTGAAATTAATGGAACCTACTTCCTGCCCTATGAGTTTCGTGCCATAGAAATTGACGAGTTTCAAGGACAAGAACAAGTAGCCGAACAAAGTTCGGTTGAAAAAGATCTTCAAACTAATGATGCACGGAATCAAGAAAAAGATGATGAAGAGGCATTGGGGAGCCATCCAAAGGCGGATCAAGATATTGTTCAAGTCACACCACCATCATGCTCTCCCAACATATTTGAAGAGGTATGTTTAGCAAGTAATTTACCTATTTTCAGATTTGGTCAAAACTTTATTGTTGATGCATCTATTAGAAAAAATCCTCTTAAGTAATGTTGAAAGACCAATGAAGAAGGGTAATTTACTTGTTAGCAATAAAAACATTATAGAATATATCGGTCAACCCATTGCGCCATTTATAAAGACCGATAATGACTTATTGTTGCAGCCAAAGCTTTCCCTGTTGCTTTATTTAAAGTTTGTATCTACATGGGTAGCTTTGCTTGTTTCATACTTGGCTTACTCTTGGTCTCAATTGAGGCATGCATGTTCTAACTATTTTTGTTTCAGAAACTTAAAGTCAAGGTTAGGTTCTTTTCAGAAAACCGATGCTAGTATAATATATTATCCAATGACATCGGTAAGAGAATGCAAAATAAAGTTCATAGCCGAATGGGGTGATACAAAATCTGAACCATTCGTTTGCTTAACTCCAAAGCCGTTCTCACAGCAAGATCGGCTAGAAAATAAAAAGTTTACCTCAGTTCAAGCATGTGTGATCAAATATTTGATTTGTTGCTGAAAAATAATTACATAAGAATTCTTAATCACCATGTGAAGCCATCAATTCAAGGACGAATGTATTGTAGGTTGCATCATTCGTTCAAACATAATTTTGAGGATTGCAATATGTTTCGTCAAATAGTTAAATCGGCCATTGATAAAGGACGATTGAGAATTGTTGAAACACCAAAGGATGACCAGTCTATTCCGATTGGTCTTGATGGTAAAAAGTTTTTGCATCGGCTACTTCAAGTCGATCCATCTAAAGAGAAGATAAAAACTGCAGGTGACGGGATCATGCTTTCAAGTAAAGAAGTTGTTGAAGAGCACAATGAACATAAACTTGAGGGCGAGAATTCCATCGAAGCTACAATGAAGACGCCAAGGACTGGGGGGGCAGCAAGGAAATCCCATGATCAATGAAAGCAAACCAAAAGAAAACAAAGGCCGAAATAAGCGCAAGTGTAAGATATCAAAAATCACCTTCGCTGAACTATTGGATAAATATCAAAAGAAGAGTGAACAGCAGAATGCTTATCGGCCAAACCATGCAAAGAAACCAAGATCACCCCGAAGGCGCAAATGTGAGGATCGGTATTGGCAAAGTGGGAATTATAATGCAACATATTCATATCCTTATTTTGGGCCACCAATGCCAATGCCATGGATGCCTCCCTATACTCATTTAAATCCATATTCATCATGGGCAGGTATGATACAAGGGCACATTCTCCGTCTTATTTTAGACCATCTCACCAATACTATGCAGCTCCAAGAAGATCAACATTTGAACAATCACGCGTCAAAGACCGTTTCAATCATAAGGAATCGGTCCAAAGCTCAAGGAAGAAGAAAGAGGTGGTAGAGCGAGTTTACCGCGTGAAAAGAGATGGTCGTAAGTGTGCTACTTCAGATTTGATTTCAAATGACAAAGAGCCAATTAAAGTGTTGACATTGGCTACAAAAGGCAAAGAAGTGAAGCAATCAATTGATCAAAATCAGAGTGCCAAATCTGAAGAAAAGAAGTTAAGGGTGCACAAGGCCCCAAAAGAATTTCCACTAGTTGAATCAAAATCACAGTCGAGGTGCTCACTCGGCTTATCGTATTGGCAAAAGAAGGAGTTACAAAAGCTTAGTGCACAAGAACTTGAAGAAAGGAACATGGCATGGGTTCCCAAAGGAAGTACTCAAAATAATTATTATGTGCAAGCTTCCATTAAAAGAAGTGCGGCAAAGCTGAAGAAAGAAAAGAGTGAAAACTATGAAGGACCAAGCCGAAGGTTTCAACATCCTCGGTCTATACATTATCCATATTCTTCAACTATGTCATTAACGCCTATACCATGGAATTCGTCATCAGGTATGATTGGTAACCCTCAATGGGCTTATTTTAATCCATGGATGCAATATAATTTCTTACATTATGAAAGGGTATTGCCAAATCACTATACATTTGATTAGCTACAAGTTTGTTGTTGATCCAAAGGGCCGAAATACTTTATTTGCTATTTCATTTGTTTATTTCGGATATACATACTTTGGTGGGTAAATTCTATATGGACCTCATGTTAATGGCCGATATTTATCTATCGCCCTAAGAATATGTCAAAGCATGGCTGATGTAGTATCCTAACATCATCCTTAGTTCAATTGGAGGCCAAAACGAGGTACATGTTCATTGATATTGCCCTTGTCTTTCTAGTACTATGGAGATTATTTTCGACAGTTAAATTTGTAGCAATGGCCAAGGTGTTGGTGTTGTTTATTTATCTCCATATGAAGCTATTTTATGAAGCCTCATGCCGCTTAAAATATTTTTGCACAATGATCAAAGCCGAATATGCATTTTTATTCGGATTGAAGCTTTGCCTTGCTATAGGTGCTATACATATTGAGGCTTCCAGTGATTCGTTATTAGTAGTGCAAACAAATATTCAAGGGTTATCAACGTTTTGACGAATCACTTATAGTTTATCTTTTGATATGTCTAGATGCAAGATTTACCTTGGGTTGCTTTAAAATTGTTCATATATCTAGACATGACAATTTGAAAGAGTTGGCACAGCAAGCATCCGGCTACTATGTTAACCATGGTGTGTTGCATTTATATCAATAGCCGATGCTAGGTCTTGTCAACATAGGTAAGGCCGAACCGAAGCCCACCGCTTCGGCCACTAATGAAACTTTTATGCAGGCGAAGTAAGGATTGGATGAAGTTCATTCTTGATTATCTGTTAAATCCTAGCGAAAGGGTGAACAATATGGTTCGGAGGATGGTTTCGATCTATGAAACCTTATCACCGGATTGTTATAGAAGCTGAGAAGTTTTCACCCAAGTTTGCATCAAGAGGTTCAAACAAGCAATGGCCGATATATACTTATCGTCCTAAGAACATGCAAAATGGCCGATGGAGTGTTGGCATCGTCCTTAGAACAAGATATATGCGAGTTATTTTTCGGCACACAAGCTTTGCTGAAAAACAGGGGGGCATGTGTTGACGCCAGATTTTGGCACGGTCAAGAATTTAATTAAGATGGCCTCAAATGAAGAAGTGCTCAAAGTGAGAAAGTTGTGTATCGTCAAAAGGAAAAACTTTGATATTTGGGCCATAATCATCCGGTCTCATCTCTAAGGCCGAAGTTGTGTTCAAAGTACTCAGATTTTGTATTCAGAACACTATTCGGCTGATTACGCCCCCAAGATGGCCTCATATGAGAAAAGTTTCTACACGGATTGTCTTCGTCTGGTCGAAACAATCGATTTTGATATAAAGAACGTCTAAATCGGAGTTCATATGCAAAAGTTAAAGCCAAAACTATGTGATATATAAGTCTGCCCCGGAAGTTGCGGGCAAAACTTCCGGGGAGGTTCCGGGCTAAACGGAAACTTTGCACGCGGTGCGCCCCAAAAACTGGAATTTTAACATTTTTTGCAGATTTGTGGGGCCGATTTCGACATCAAGATGACCTCGGATGAAAAAGTGATCAACTAAGGAATTTTTCTTCATTGCAAGATCTACAACTTTTCTTTTGGGACCATCGCGATCCGAATCCATATGCAACCTGCAGGAGCTGTGCAAGAGGGCTACTTGATGTAATTTTAACCCGGAAGTTCCGGGCTGACCGGAAGTTCCGGCCCTCGTAGTCCGAGTTAGGTTAATTTTTGATATTTTGGATGGGATTTGAGTCCTTTTCTTGTACGGAAAGTCCAGCCGCCTCATATATATGTAAGGGGTGACGGCCGATTGAACAACACACAATTGAACAAATCATATACCACTTTTTATCTTTACCTTTATCTCTCTCCCTCGTTCTTCTTCTTCCTCGTTCTTCGTTCGTTCTTCTAGTTGTAGGGCGACGATCCACGAGACCCTAGGGGCGATCAGGTCGACCTAGGGCAGCCCATAGCCGCCGTGCGTCCAGACGATGTCCCTCCCAGGCGTGTGGGGTTTCGGGTCCTCAAAAGCATCCGCCGGATTGCTTGCGTACCGCGCTTCCGGACGGGTCTCCTTCGACATGAGCTGCGGTGCATCACCCTTGGCGTTGGAGGTACACGGTGACGTGTTCGTATACGAACACTTCTAAAAAGGGGCACGCTGGTTTGGTACCAAAGAGCAGCGTAAAGGAACAGTCTGCAGATCATGGCGATCGAAGCCGCCATGCAAGCCGTCATCTGCTCCATGCCCGCAACACCCCTCATAGTTCAATCACGTCTGCGATGCTGGTGGCTAGCGCGTCCCTGGCCAGCCGAGCGCAGTACGTGCATGTCCCGGTCGGACACGGCGAAGCAGTCCTCTAGGCCTCGCTGGTCAGTGTCAGGGAAGATAATGCAGAGGGCGTTGAGAAGATTGAACGTCCGCGACACCTGCAGTGCCCAAGCCATGGATACCGCTGTGGCGTGAAGTGTCCATGCTTGATAAGATGTGGCAGCTCTGGGCAGGGCTCGCTCAGGAAGGGCAGTACGCACGGGTCTTTTTCCACGCTTCGCGGGACATGCCTGGCTGTTCCCGTCAACTCCATCGGAGCTGCCGAAGCGTTAGCTCGCACCTCCGGCTGCTTGAGGACTAATCAGGTTCGCTACCTTTTGAACCTGGACGACAGTGGATACAGAGCAATTGCCTTGTCATAAAAAACACAAGGGATAGATCAGGCTGGAGCAGTACGTACCGGGCTGGCGTAGGCCTCGCTGTACATGAAGATGGCTTTGATGAGGTGGCTAGTACCCGCGCCGATGTCCTTGGCGAGCATGCCGTTGTAGCTCTGGCCACAAGTCATTCCAGTACCCGTGATGCCGACGCTGATGGGGGCGGCCTTGAGTCCCTAGAAGGCACGGAAGGTGTAGAGAAGCACGAGTCGGACTTGAGAAGGGCGTTGAGGGATGGTAGGAGCATGGCATCGGCAACGCCCTAGTTGAGGAACAGACCATCCTTGTCTGGCAGCTTGAAGAGGTAGTGCAGGCGGTCGAGCTTGATCACGGTCTCGTTCCTCGCAAGCGGCCAGCCGAGGTCGCGGCCGACGCGCACCAGGATTGTCACGCCGTTGTTGAGAAGGATGACGTCCTTGTCCGGCAGCTTGAAGAGGTAGTGAAGGCGGTCGGGCTTGACCACGGGCTTGTCCCTCCCCAGCGGCCAGCCAAGGTCGCGGCCAACCTGCAGCACGGTCGTCACTCCCACATCCTACTTAAAGATCCTCACGACCGGCTCGACGAAAAAATCTGATCCGATTCAGTGACATGGCGAGGACGGAGGTGGAGCAGGCTGCGGGTGCTGCGCCGCCACGGCAATCCCCGGGCGCGGGCCGGCGGAGTGGCAGTGGGCAGCAGGCCGTCGTGAGTGGGAAGATCGGGAGGAGGCTCCGACCTTCGAGACCGGCAGACGGTAAAAACGCTGGCGTGCGAGTCAAGCTTTTTTAATGGCTAGACAGAGAAATCGATCCGAAGCAAATATGTATCGGAAGGTGGAATCATCTTATTGGTGTGGGACTTCGTCCCGCAGCGTTTTTTCTTTTCTTATGTGTAAATTTAATTTTAAATCTCAGTCGTTAATTTTTAAGGTTATCACAAAATCAACGGATATAAATAGATGGCTTATGAAGAACTATGAAAGTCTCCATCTTTTAATATTAGGTAAAGATAAAGATTATGTTATAGCAACTCCAATGGGGCGACTCATTTCGTCCATCCGCGTCCGTTTGGATCGGCGCGGACAAAAGTGGCGGCCCAACGCGCCGACCCAAACTCAAACCATGTACGCCCGGCGTCCGCGCCGACCCATTTTCGGCCCAAAATTGCGCCTGGAATGTGTCGGCCCGCGCGTCTCCTCGCCGGCCGCTGCGTCCCCACCTGGCGGCCGCCAACCATCACCGGTCGTCTTATTTATGACGACCACCGATAGCGGGCCCACACATCAGCCAGTGGAAGTGTCTTTTTTTAGCCACGCGTGCGGCGGGGTCGGCCTCATCCACTTCTCCCGTCCACATCTGGCCCCCCACCACTCCCTTTGCTTCCTCGCCGGGGATCGCAAACCCTAGCGCGCCCATGGGCCTCTTCGGCAGCAGCAATGGCAAGGGCAAGGGCAAGGGCACCCCCGGCGCCTTGTCCTCCCGTGCTCCCCTTCCCCCTCCTCCTCCTCCGGCGGCGACGCGTTTCCGCCCTGATCGCCGGCGCTTGCACATCCCGGTGCACCAAGCACGGTGGCACTGGAAGTACAGGCAGCCATTGACGTACTCCGATGTCACGCTGTCGCACCGTTGGCATCTGGATCCGTAGCGGATCCCGGTGCTGGCGGTTCCGCGTACCCAGCGGGTGCACGACGACGAGGTGCGCAGGCGCCGCGCGCAGCTCACGCCGGAGCAGCGTCGGCACGAGTACGCCGCCGACTCCCCCAACTGGGAGGCGTGGTTCGCCCTCGAACACAAGGAGCAACGGCGCTCGGTTGTCGATGCCGTCCCGCCGCCGTTCCCACCGCCGCCCCTGCAGGTAGAGCAAGAGGACATGGAGGCGGAGGCGGAGTACCAAGCCGCCCTCGGGGAGGCCCTGCAGCACGCGCTCGAGGCTAGCCGCCTCGAGGAGGACGCGCACTGGGATGGGCTGGAGCAAGCCCTTGCCCTGTCGATGGCAGGGGACTCCGTCCACACCCCGCTCTTCGTGCCGCCACCGCCACCGTCACCGCCCGTCCAGCCCAAGCCAGAGCTGGAGCCGAAGCCGACGCGTAAGCGCACCCCGCCTCCACCCACTTGGCCGGAGGAGGCCTACTCGTGGACGGGTCAGTACCGCGAGTGGGTGAGCGCGCCTCCCGTCCACTTCGCCGCGACGCCGGAGGAGGAGGCGGCCCACCTCGAGCGATGGAAGGAGCACTAGCTCCGCCAGGAGCAGGCCGACGGCGAGGAGCAGATGCGCTACGAGGCCATGCTCCAACGCGACGCGGAGGCGCTCCGGCTTGAGGAGGAGGAGGAGGAGGAGCGCGCGCAGCTTGCCGCAATGCCGCCGCCCCAGCAGACGCCGGAGGATGCTGCCCTGCTCCGGTCTTCATCGACCTCACCGACGACGGTGGCGTCGACGGCAAGGGCAAGAGTAAGGCCGACGACGTCTAGGGCAGCATGCGAGGCGGCAGCAGGCGGTCGCGGACTTTTTTTTAATGTTCTATTTAATGTTTATTAGATTTAGGTGGACTTTGGCTGGCCACTTTATGTTTATTTATGTTTATTTCATGCATTTTTTCCACGGCGGCACATTTGGTCGGCCTCATCGTTGGGCGGTCAAGCCGACCCATTTTAAAATGCGGACGCGTACATCCGCCTGGCCGACCTAAACGGACAAAAAACGGACAAAGCGCGCGTCCGTTTAGGTCGCCCCGTTGGAGTTGCTCTTATGCAAAAAATAATCATATTGTTTAACTATGGCTCGCCATGTTCCGTAGTGTACCATAATGTTATATTTTGTGCCGATATGTATCAAACGGATTCATAGAAATTTCACAGTTTGTAAATACCAATAGATTTCAACTTCATTGTGGTCCATCAATTTCCGGGTATGTTAGTTTGCTTTAAACTGTTTTATACGGGCATGTAGAAGTTGGTAAATAAAAGTAGTTTATATCCAGATTTTTTTTGGAGGCATCGTGCTCTGGAGTGTACCATCATCGTGCTCCGTTGATTGTTGGCTCTGTGGAGTCTGTACCCCTTTCTCTTTGCTTTTGTACTCGGTCATGTTTGCACCGTTGCCCGGCCGACCTTATCTTTCCTTTTTTTTGCAGCTGTAGTATAGATTAGATGGTTGCTTTTATATATAAAGCAGGACAAAAGACTAGTTTAAGAGAAATAAGTACTCCCTCCGTTCCTAAATATTTGTCTTTTTAGACATTTCAAATGACTACTACATACGAATGTATGTAGACATATTTTAAAGTGTAGATTTACTCATTTTGCTCCGTATGTAGTCACTTGTTGAAATGCCTAGAAAGACGAGTATTTAGAAACGGAGGGAGTAATTCTCATGCATGGCTTCCAATCTCCGACCAAATCAAGGGCTGATACATGCATGCAAGGGAGAATTGTTTTTTTCCCGAATGCAGTACGTACGTGTTCATATGCCAGAGAGGAGTACAGATCGTTTTCGGGTATGCTTAATCACAGGCCGGATGTAAGACAAGCTTGACCTTTGATCATTATATATGTAGTCGGACGGTACAACCACTATATATAGAGCGGTAGCAACGGCACGGTATTGAAATGCAAACACGGCGTGGTGCTGTTCCATTCACGAAGGGCAATGGTTGATGCGGCTGCAGCCGCGCAAACCAATCTCTGATTAGGTTTGGACATACTTTCTCCGTTCCATAATATAAGAACGTTTTTGACACTAGTGCAGTGACAAAAACATTATTATATTATGGGACAGAGGGAGTAGATCTCTCACATGTACTGCATCTACGCCACATGCTAGCACACGCTTCCGGTGTATCGCGAGCAGAGTGGACCGGCCCACTTAGTGCTAGCACATGCTTCCGGTTTTAGGAACGTTCTGTGCAGTGACAAAAACATTTTTATATTATGGGACAGAGGGAGTAGATCTCTCACATGTACTGCATCTACGCCACATGCTAGCACACACTTCCGGTGTATCGCGAGCAGAGTGGACCGGCCCACTTAGTGCTAGCACACGCTTCCGGTTTTAGGAACGTTCTGCAAGATTTCGTCCCACTTTTACCGGGTCTTTTTCTTTTATTTCTTATATGAATCATTTGTCCAGTTTTGTATACGGTTTTCTTCTCTCTTTTTTAGTTTTCATTTTTTTATTTTAAATTTTTTATCGTTTTCCTATTTCTTTTTAATATTCCTTTTCTTTTTAAAAAAATCACGAAATATTCAGAAAATGTTAAATATCTTCAAAAATGTTCAGAATTTTAGAAATTCTTCGTGTTTCCAGAAAAATTTCGCATTTTTAAAAAATTGTTTGGACTGCAAAGTTGTTCGCATTCATCAAAAAAAAAAATCCTACCATCTCCTAAAATCCTTTCAACGTTTCTCTGAAAATGCTGCATTATTAGGTATATCCACTTTTGATGCGATTCTATTCATTTCTAATCACCTTCCGAAAGAAGTGGCACTCGATATTATAGTTATGAGTTGCTGGGGTATTTGGTCTGTAAGAAATGACAAGATCTTCAGGTTTGCGCCACCTGCTATTTGATTCATGGAAATTTTATCTGTCTGAAGAACTTTGGGCTGTGCAAATCCGAGCCAAAGAGGGCAAAGCGGATAAGATCAAAGAATGGACTGATATTAATCTTTAATGGGTATGCCCATGATTCCTAGAGCCGGGATTGGCTGAGAGAGCTATGCTCCTTGTTTTATTTTTTGTAACATATTTGTACCTACCATTTTATTAATGAAAATACCGTAGAACAATTGTTCTACAGTCAGGGCTTCTTCTATTTAAAATGCTGCATTAACTTTCATCGGTCCTCAGCACAAATGTGAATCACAACTCTCCTTACTTAAGCTTGATAGAGTTTTAATTCTCAAATACTTCATGCTTAGAAGAGTCTGCCACATTCCTTCAGAGTTTTCCGGATTCCACAACCATTTCACCAAAGGCTTTGGTTTATAGCTTGAAGATCAAGTACTCCCAATCCTCCATGGTCTTTAGACATACAAACTACATGTCAGTTGACCGGATAACATTTGTTTTATCCCTGCTTTCTTACCACACGATTCTTACTCTATGAGTGGTCATCCTTTTCAAAGAGCCTTTTGGAGTTTCAAGAAAAGAGAGCATATACAAAGGGATACTGCTCAAGCAGGCATTAGTCAAAGTCTCCTTGTCTCCAGTTAATAAGATATTCCCAATCCAACATACCATTCTTTTAGCTTTTTTTTCTCAACAAATCCCCACTGAGAATTCCCATTCTGATACGAAGTTGGGTGGAGATTTCTCCTAGTTTCAAATTTTATTCGGATTAAACTTGGGCAAAAAAAATTCCAAGTGCCCGGCTCAGATCAGAAGGATCTCCAAAGGGAGTCATCTCGTGTCAGTGGTCGGCATGGTTCTGAGTTGACAATCTCATACCCGAGACGACACCTCTCAACGGGATTACGTCACGCTTGACCAATAGTCGTGTCCGAACCAGTTAAAACAGCTTGGCTCAATTATCGCAAATATTTGTCAACTAGTGGTACAGTCATCGTACACACCTATTTTACAGTTGTTGACCATGACACTTGCTAGCATCATATCCGGTCAACCCGATCAAAGACAAATATCCACCATTACCTTATATTTGAGATTCATCGCTCCTCCACTCATCCACTAAGAGCAAGGATAATAATAGAGCCAACTATTGGCTGTAGCTTATTTTCATGTCATCTATAGCAATATAGTGGCCATATATAGTACTCCCTATGTCTCATAATATAAGAACGTTTCTGACACCAAAAATATATTATGATTTATTAAATATTTTATTTCAAAATTTTCATTTCTAAAAAAATTGGAACTTTTTTGAAGTCCCAAATTATCTAGAGTAGAAAAAAATGAAAACAGAAAAGAAAAATATACAAAACAAAATTTTAAAAGACAGGCCGCCCGTACATGGGCCTGCCCTAACGGACGCAGCTTCTCCCTGCATGCAGAGCGCAGTATAGGAGGTCTCTACTGCATGGGCTGGCCCAGGCGGGGGATTCTCATGTGTTAAACGTTTTTTTATCACTTATAGGTGGCATTGGTGGGCAATATTTTCCAGCTTTAAAGGCAATTTCCATGACGTACCGCAAATAGCAATAGCCTCTTTATTATTATAGGTATATATAAATCATTTTTCCATCTTTATATACGGTTTTTTTCATTATTTAGTTTTCATTTTCTTATTATTTTCATTTTTCCTACTTCTCTTTAGTTTTAGTTTTAAAAAATCACAAAATATTCAGAAAATGTTCAATATCTTCAAAAAAACTGAGAATTTTAGAATCTTCGTGTTTCGAGAATTGTTTTGCATTTTTAAACAATTGTTTCAATTTAAAATTAGTTCACATTTGTGAAAAAAATCCTACCTTCTCCTAAAATCCTTACAATGTTTCGGCAAAATGGTGCATTAACTTTTATCAGTCCTCGGAGAAATGTGAATCACCGCTCTCCTTCATTAAGCTTGATAGAGTTTTAATTCTCAAATACTTCATGCTTAGCAGAGTCTGCCACATCCTTCAGAGTTTTCCAGATTCCACAACCATTTTACCAAAAAAGGCTTTGATTTATAGCTTGAAGATCAAGTACTCCCAATCGTCCACGGGCTTTAGACATACAAACTACATGTCAGTTGACCGGATAACATTTGTTTTATCCCTGCTTTCTTGCCACACGGTTCTTACTCTATGAGTGGTCATCCTTTTCAAAGAGCCTTTTGGAGTTTCAAGAAAACAAAACATATACAAAGGGATACTGCTCAAGCAGGCATTAGTCAAAGTCTCCTTGTCTCCGGTTAATAAGATATTCCCAATCCAACATACCATTTTTGAACATTTTTCCATCAACAAATCCCCATTTAGAATTCCCATTCTGATACGAAGTCGGTGAAGATTTCTCCGGGTTTCAAATTTCATTCGGATTAAACTTGGGCAAAAAAAAAAAAAAGCTCTGAGTGCCCTGCTCAGATCAGAAGGATCGCCAAAGGGAGTCATCTCGTGTCAGTGGTCTGCATGGTTCTGACTTGACAGTCTTGTACCCAATGCGACACCTCTCGACGGGATTACGTCACGCTTGACCAATAGTCGTGGCCGAACCAATTAAAACATCTTTGCTCAACTATCGCAAGTATTTGTCGACGAGTGGACGAGTGGTACAGTCATCGTATACACCTGTTTTACAGTTGTCAGCCATGCCACTCGCTAGCATCGTATTTGGCCACCGTTACCTTATATTTGAGATTCACTGCTCCTCCACTCATCCACTAAGAGCAAGAATAATAATAGAGCCAATTATCGCAAAGACTATGTGCTCTTAATTAATATATAGCTCACCTCACAATTTCACAGAGTTTTTTGTCTGCAGCTGACTCTTAACCTGCAACTCGTTTCTCTTATCTATCATTTTCCTCTTTTTCAACTCAACAAAAATATAATATTCAAATGCTTACAACCTGCTTATATTATGGGATGGGACGGAGGGAGTAACAAACAGACCCACTTCTACCAGGCCCCTTCACCCAAAAAAAAAAGGACACGTGAGGTCCCTTATTATTTCATACAGTATATTTTTGCAGCAAGCAAAGCGCCTAATTACTACACCTGTCAACTGAGCACATGAGCATACCGTGTGCTGTGCTGTGCCCGACATGCACAGTACAATCAATAAAGAGAGCATGGTAGCAGAACAGCAGCAGGGCTTGACACTTGCACCGATGAGGCCATCTCCTAAAAACGCCCCTCGGAAACGTGCATCGTCAGCAGAAAGGCCTCTTGTCGCCGCCGGCCGCCGTGGCGTTCCGCCGTGACACCGGCGGGATCCTGAAGTGCCAGAGCCGGCCGGTCGCTCCCACCCGGAACCTCTCGCAGAGGAACTCCTCGGCGTACATCCTCTCCACCCTGCGGTCCACGTCGTGCAGGAACACGTCCGTGTCCCCCTCGCCGCGCCTCGCCCGCGCCATCGCCGCGGCGGTCCATATCGCGGCCATCCTGCCGGGCGCCGACGGGAAGTACCCCTTGGGCGCGTCCACCATGAGCATGTCCCACTCGTTCTGGTACACCTCCGGCGGCAGGTTGTGCAGCGCCAGCGGGCACTCGGCGTTGGCGCGGACCCGCAAGGGGGCGCCGTCGCCGTCGGCGCCGGGGACGCAGGAGGGGAAGTTCTTGTAGGAGCGGAAGAGGATGTCGGCGTGGTCGAGGCGCGTGCGGTACCTGACGAGGTGCGCGCGGAGGAACGGCGACTGCGCGCGCACGATGCGGTACCACTCCGGGTCCTCCTCGAGGAAGACGGTGACGCCTCCGGGGTTGAGCGCGTGCCAGAGCGGCGAGTCGTGGCCGAGCCCGAACACCAGCAGCCGCAGCGGCGCGCGGCGGCGCAGCACGGCGAGGGAGAGCGAGATCTCGGCGTGCGACTGCTGCGGGACGGTGGGCGTGGTGGCGTAGTAGAGGACGGCGTCGGCGAGCGCGGCGAGGCCGGGGGGCGCGTACCCGTCGCCCGAGGGCGCCGTGACGGCAGGCAGGCACGGGAGCAGCGGGAGCAGCGGCAGCGGCGAGGTGAGGAGGGTGGCGACGAGCAGCGACGCCGCGACGAGCAGCGCGGCGGCCGCGGCGGCGGCGAGGCGGCCGGGGGGCTTCATGGCGTTTGCTGTTTGCGGTGGCGGTCGACGCGGTTTCCCCTGGCGCGCCCTGGACGATAATGCCGCGCGGCCCTCTCTTTTTCTGCCACCACGTCCCGGTGTCGGCCCGCCCAACGATGCGACGTCGCTTTCTCCCTGCCGATCGTTGATTGGCTGCGTCCTGCATGCATGCCCATACGGACCCACCAACCACGTGGGTTCCTCTGCTAGGATTATTCCTGCGTTCGTTGCACAGCAACCATGGAATAATTACTTTTGAAAAAATCGCTGATGCCTTCGATGTTCATTTCAAAAGCCAAAGGCCAAGGGTTGTTATTTTCCAAGGAAATTCCTATACTTTTTCGTAAGCAGGAGGTGTGATCATCTAGAGTAAAACGTTCGTGGTTTTATGAGTTGAGAGTCTTATATTGTCCGGACACATGGTTTCTAATCCATATTATCGAGTTGAAATACAATATCTAGATCAAAAGTGTGTATACTCGGGTGGAAAGTCTATAATTTCGAAGTAGTCTATTGTATTTATCGAATATAAATCGACGCGAATTTTGAGGACATGCGGCCACGCGAGGTCGTTATCTCGTGCGTCGGCAGCGCGTCGCGATCGGCAGCTAATATAGCAACTCCTCCCCACTAGCAAATACGGCACAGTGTTTTATTTGTTCTTAGCCGGGATACGCCCGCTATACGCTCTCATTTATGGGTCAGTATGCATTTACTTTTGTACAAATACAGCGTTGTCCGTTAGCTAGTCGACACGCTGGGACACCCGTTCGGTGGTGTGGTCATAAACGCCCTGACGTCGGGTCCACCATCATTTAGCAATCAATTAATCATGGGTGTGGCATTGATGGGACGCATCGCCTTCTTTTATTGGTGCATTCAAGTGCATGGCGGATGACGACTGGACGATGACTCATGACTCCACTCTCTCTTACAAAAAATATGTGTTTGCATCTGTTTTTTGATTAGAGACAGTCTAATTACGACGGCGGGGGGTACATAATTAATTGCACTTAGCAGCTCCCGCCCTTGCATGGGCAAGCTGGACGTACTAACTGATACATGCAGATCGCTAGAGATACTGTAACATACGAAAAGGAAACGGCATTCCCTACGCAGAGGGGATACAGCCCATGTGTGACTACGACATTGCCCTGTTCATGGCCATGGCAATGCGGTGGGTACATCAAACTCCACTGAGCGGCAGCAAGACGAAGGCATGTATGAGTACGACACTACGTAAGCAGGACGGGGTGGTGCTTCAGAACTTGAGCTATACGAGATGGACGAACACATGCTTTGCAAGCCCAGATAATCTGAGAATAATGGAGAATGGGAGAAGTTTGGAATGGCCATCCAAAGCAAGGAAGGATGGCGTTTAAATAGCCAGCGAGGAGCGTCGCCCAGCTAGCCGTTGTGACTGAACGGTGACCAACGCGATCTCCCTCACACGCCTGATGCGGGTAGCCGTTGTCACTGCCGGGCAGTAAATGCGGTCGCTGCCTTCTGTTTCAGCTAGCCATTGTCACTACCAGATGCCATGTGGGCCTTCACTGATGCGCAGAGATTAATACGAGAGCTATACGAGATGGGATAGGCTGCCCAGTGGCCTTTATACGCGAACGTCGTATTGGAGTTAGCACGAATCACATGGGGACTACAGGTGCGCATAACGACCTCGCGTGGCCGCATGTGCACACGCGATTTATCGAATATAAATGCACTATCTAAGTCGAAAATTTGGCATTTTTAGTATTTACTTTTATGCGTAGATAGAAACATTTTGCCAGGCAAGTAGAAAGTATTTGTTTCGAAGTAGAAAGTCTATATTACCACCTAGTACAAAGATATTCTCTACAACTAAAGTTTGTGAAATTCAATTAGAAAGCTTTTATCGTACAATGAGAAAGTCTACATATGAAACAAGAAAAGTCTTCTATACAAAAATATGATTTTAAAGTTCAATTTTGTGGTTTCTACATTGAAATTACATATTGTCTAGTATCATGGCATTTTGTAAGTTGAGAGCCTGTGACTTAGAAAGTGTGTGTTTTCCAAGTAGAAATTCATACTATCACCCAGTCACTACCTTGAGATAAATAGTGACATGAATAGTTAATGGGTTTAACACACAAACTAGTTTCAATTACAAAGGTCTTAATCAGGAGTTTCTAGAACACGGGTGACTAAAAATTTCCGAAGTTCCAATCACATGCACAAACAAAAATGGGATTGCGTGAAAGTTAAAGTGCAATTGCACAAAAAATGCAAATGCAATAAAACAAACAGGATATTAACCAAAAGGTGAAAGTGCAATTGTACTAAGGACAAGGTGCAATTACAAAAAAATATAAGTGTAACTTTGCAAAAAGGGGCAACTAAATAAAAACAAAAAATGAACAAATATAAAATAATCACGCCAGACGCACTTGAGTAGGGAGTCCACGTGGATTTACCTCAGCCAAAAACAAAAACCCACAGGGCTATATTAGGGATTGATATCCCGACAAATCTTCAGGAGACCATTCATATCTTTATAAGTTTTGCGAGGACCTTTAATCCTTATTAGCATAGCAGTTTGTTCCATTCCATAACCTTCTTTGAAGCAAGTACATGCACACTCGTTACCTAGCCAAATTAAATTTCACAAACTAAATTTTAGGTGCCATTGATGATCAACCTGACCGGATGTGATTCTCAATCTGATGCAACTCTATTAGGGTAAGGAATTGCATTGGCCTCCAAAGGATAATGTGAGTTTCATAGATACGTTTCTTCTAGAGTACTAGTGTACATACCTGTAGGGCCCTATATAAGCTCAGATGGCAGAATGAACACCCAAACTAATGCACATATGGCCATGTATTCCTCAAATGAACTTAGCGGCCATGGGCCCATCAACTGATTGACCCTCAATCATATCACATAACCACTAGCTTGTAGCAAATAGTGTCAAGGGGGCATGGGCCGATCAACTGATTGACCCTCAATCATATCACATAACCACGGGCTTGCAGCAAATACTAGCAAATAGTGCAACAGAACAACTAATTGCTCATCCAAAAAACAACCAGTTGCTAATATCACACCCTTTTTATGAGGGAGTGACAAAAGCGTAGGTAACTGAAAATTTACAAATTTCAAAAAACATTTGGGCCTCATCAATAGAATGAATTTACACACATTAAAATAATATGTGGGCAAAATAAAGTGTAGTTTCATAGAAAAGTGCAATTGCAACAAATAAAAAACTAACAAAATGTAAAACAGATGACTAAAACTCCAGCGAAGTGACTAAAAGTTTCATATGAGTGGATGAATGTCACAAAAAATGATAATAATTATATTAAAATGCATTTTAAAAAGTAGAACAAATTTAGACAGGTGAAAGTGCAATTGCACGGGGTACAAAGGACAAGTACACAAAATAGAAGTTCAATTACACAAAAAAAGTACAAGTGCAACAAATACAAAACTAACAAAAATGACTAAATTAAATACGGATGACTAAAATTTCATATCATTGACAAAAACTACAGAAATTGACAAAAAAATTAGTTTAGGTTAAGGTTAAAATTAATTAATGGTCCTTTGGTAAAAGAGCATAACTCGTGTTTTTATTTCCTCGATCTCAACACTGCCAAGAATGTTGTGCAAATGGAAAAAAATGCAAAAGGAGAAAATATTTGGTCAGTGTCTATGTGATATGCCAAAGCTTGGCATGTACTTCTTTGTGTTTATGTTGGAAGGCCATTATATGCTAGGGAGTGTTTAGTTTTGTAAAATCAATCACTTTGTGCCCCTGTTTAAAGTGCAAATCCACAAATAAAAAATGCAATCGCAACAAACAAAAATAGGAAGTAAAAAACACAAGCGAGTAAAGATGAAAAGTGCAATTGCACTATGAAAATGAAAAAAATCACTGTAGTGCAAGAAAATAAAAAACTAAAATATAAACAAAATCATATAATAGAAAAAAGTAACTAGAATGTCAAAAGGTGGCTCAAATTGCACAACAAACTTTAACAGTAGCTATGTTTTAGCAATTTTGCTAAGGTTTTCCTTTAGATTTAGCTCATATATCTTGGTATTTTCTATTTTCAAGTTGCATGAATTTTATTTCTCGAGTAACTTTGTCTGATCTATGCGATTTGAATTGATATTTTCTTTCTAGTTAGGGAAAAGTGATTGGGATAAAAAAGTCTTTAGAAGATTTTAATTTACATTATCGAAGACCCCAAAACAGAAATAGCCTAGATATAAAACACTAAGAGATAAAAAAAGGCACGAAGTACCCCACAACTGACAAAAACATAGGAAATGAGTATAAAATATATGTTGATGGAAGTTATTCTAAGGTAGAATGAATTAATGGCACCGCGATTACCCTGAAAGAAGAAATAAAATGAAGAAAGAAACCTAAAGCAAATAATGGCAAGACTGGTCAAATTAGTGAGAAAACTGGTAATTGCTCTCTCAGCCTAGGCTCATCTACTCCCGGTGAATAGTAAAATAAAAAAAATAGCTGAGAAATTTAAAAAATTCTGAATTTTTTTCCATGTAAGATGCTTGAGTGTGTGATTCCCATTCCAAATTTGGTGATGTTTTAACATTCGAGGAGCTCATGAAAAAAAGACAAAACAAGCTCTGAATAGTGTGTGTTTTCAAACTTTCTCCCTAATTTTTTGTGTCCAGACCTACTCAAATGTCGAAACACCGCCAAATTTGGGACGGGTATCACGCATTCGAGCATCTTACATGTCAAAAAATTCATTTTTTGTTGCTATTTTTTGTTTTACTATTCATTCACGGAAGCAGATGAGCCCGGGAGCCAAATTGTCGCGTCCCGAGAAAAGAAAATACAATAACTACAAAACTAAAAAAATGTTGATAGTAGTTATTCTAAAGTAGAATGAATTATGGAAATTTGTATTCCCCTAGATGAAGAAATACTTAAGGAAGAAGTCTAAGGCAATGGATGACAAGAAATAACTTAGGTAATTGATGATAAAAGGAAATGGGGAAACTACATCAAAAGTTCAAACAAATGTTTCTGAAGTTATTCTAAGGCATAATGAATTAATGGCATTAATATTACTCCCAAAGAAGATTTCAAATGAATAAAGGTACAAATGAAATGTGACTATGCAAAATAATAATGAAATAGTAAAATAATGTTTTACACGTACAGTAGTGAAATTGCAACTTCAAGAGAAACCAAAAGGAAGTTTATATGGAACTTATATACTGCATTGTGCACATGCATTACTAAAATTGTGCATTGCAAAGAACACAAACTTACAGAAAAATTGCATGGAAACTAAGGTATCACAAGTAGGAGAAAAACTATAGCAAAGGGTTATTTTTACCACTATTCAAAAAGTCGTCTGATTCAATAATTTATCATCCAATTTATCGCTACTCTTGGGGTGGCCGATGAGGTTATGCCTTATCTTCACCATTTATTGTTTGGGCCAATTTATCGCTATGACAAGCGATTTATCGGGAATCTACCGATAAATCAGGCCTATTCATAGCACTGTGTTTGCAAAAACTATATTTATTTGTTTTTTGTGAACCTTGTTACATAATATGTACTGTTGTCTTATTTTGTTTGTCGTCATACGAGGATTCAATGGCTAGGAATCAATGTAACACTTATGTCAAATATTGTTTTGGTGTTGAATATAGCATATTGTAGTGTTGGGAACCTAGGATTTGCAACAAAAAAATGCCTGATTAATAGTCGACCGATAAAATTGATTAATTAGCCAATTTCAATTAATCTCTAATCCCTAGCTGACCGAGAGGCTAACGATAAGAGATGTCACTAAAGTTGCATGAAATAGATAAGTGTAACTGATATTAACAAACAATATGAAATGGAGTCATGATTGGACGAGATGTTTTCCTTTGAATGAGTAGCCAGAGCAAGGCTACCCGTGCCTATTGATTACAGTTTATTTGACTTTGTAGTCATAGTATTTAGATCAACAAAGGAAACACACTAGCTAAGATCGTTATTCACCCGCTAGGGTTTCGGTGTTGGCGAGGGTTTGGTCGTTGGCGTGCTCCAGTGCCTTGCTCCAGCCATCCTTATCCCTGGCTGGTGCTCCTGATGTGACTTTGCTACGTATAGGTTCCCACTACGCCGTTGGGACAGCGTGCTAAGCAACCCCAGCGTGGTGTGGCACTGGAGGTGTCGTGGGTTCTCTCGGTGATTCCTTTGTCAGTGGGACAATGGTGATGAGCTCTTCCGCAATCACGACAGGCTATGCTCAGCGTCATCTACAATACCATGCAGCGAGCTCATATTTAACTTTGTTCCAGGAAAGTCAATGAATCGAGAGAATATAAATGAACAACATACAACCCTAGCAGCAATGCCTCGCAATAAAAAAGCGTGACCAACAATATTAAATCAACTAAAAATGTTGGGCCGAATAAAACTAAAGGAGAAAGGAAAAGAATTAAGTGCTAGTCATGACATAAATGGGCAAATCATATTTTAGACGCTCGTAAGCATCGAATATTTGTGTGAATGCACACCGATTTTATTTCTAGTTTGTTGTATCCCCAGCTGAACAGGGTTCAAGGCCTAGACTTGACATTGGTGCTCGCATTTCCCTGGATTTATTTCATCCCTTCTGGAAATGTGGGTTCAATAGGAGGAGACGTTCCCTTCAACTACGAAAGCGTCCATGGTGATTTTGTCAATCTCAAGATGATGTGCCGGCTCAGTCTTTTCGACGTGCTCAGATGAGTAGGTTGTGCATGCGTGCGTGCGTTCATAGGTGTGAGTGTATGTGCATTTGTATGAGTGTCTGCGTCTGTACCGTGTTCAAAAAATATATTCAAAATCCATATTGTCTAGTATGATGGTATTTTTGAAGTTAAAATCATGTGACCTTTAGTAGAAAATTTGTATAGTATCACACAATCGATACCTTCAAGTAAATAGTGACATGAATAGTTTGAAGTGTTTAGCACAAAAACTAGTTTCTATTACCATAGGTCCATTTAATCATGAGTGTATAGAGCGCAAGTGACTAAAAATTTCTGAACTTTCAATCACCTTTTATGCCATGCCAAAAAAGCGCAAATATAAATTGCACAAACAAAAGTGAGATTGCACAAAAGTTAAAGTTTACTTGCACAAAATATGCAACTGTAACAAATAAAACATAATGGAATAACAAAAAGGTGAAAGTGTAGTTGCACTAAGGACAAGGTGCAGTTCCACAAAATAAAATGTAATTGTTCAAAAATATGCAACTACAAAAAAAACAAATGAACAAATAAAAAAAATGCATGTCGGATGCATTTGAGTAGGGATTTCACATGGATTTTGCTTAGCCAAAAAGAAAGAGCCACAACGCTAAATTAGTGGATTGATTGTCCAACAAATCTTTAGGAGATCAATCATATCTATGTAGGTTATATGAGGACATTTAATCCTTATCAACATAGCACTTTGTCCCATTCCATAGCCTACTTTGAAGCAAATACATGCATATTCCTTAGCTAGCCAAATTAAATTTTAGGTTCCATTGATGATCGGCCTAGCCGGGTGTAATTCTTAGTCTGATCTAACTCTGTTACGCAAGGAATTGCACTAGACTCCGTAGGAGAGTGTGAGTTTCATAAATATGTTTCTTCTAGAGTACTGGTGTACATATCCGCAAGGCCCTATGAGTTCAGATGAAAAAACAAACACACAAACTAATGTACAGGTGGCCATTTTTTCTTCAACTAAACTTAGCGGCCATGGGCCCATCAACTAATTGACCCTTAATTATATCATGTAACCACCGCCTTCTAGCAAGTAGTGTCATGCGTCTCACAAAAATAGTTGTTGTATGCAACACAACAACCAGTTACTCAGCTGACTCAAATTTTCAATACAATTTGGGCCCCATCAATAAAATACAATTACACAAACTAAAATAATATGTGCACAAAATAAAGTGTAGTTTGATAGAAAAAGTGCAACTACAAAAGCTAAAAAAATAAAGAAATGTAAAACAAGTGACTACAACTTCATCAATGTGACTGAAAATTTCATACGAGTTGCTGAAACATAACCAAATTTATAGAAATCTGATTAAGATGCAACTTTTTTTAAATAAAACTAAATCAAAATACTAAAGTGCAATTGCACTAAGTACAAAGGACAAGTACACAAAATAAAAGTTCAATTGCACCAAAATGTAGAAGTGTGACATGTACATTTATTTAAAAAATTGACTAAGACTTGATAGAAGTGTCTGAAATTCCATATCACTGACTGGAACTTCACAAAAGTGACATAAATTTCATACAAGTGGCAAACACAAAGAGACTAAAATGTTAAAAATTTCAACCACGTGCATTTTAGCAATTCCAAATTAGTTAAGGTTCAAATTAGTTAATGGTCTGTTTGATTATAGAGCCCGACTCGTGGTTTTCTCTCCTTAATCTCAACTCTGCCTAGAACATTGTTCAAATGGAAAAAATGCAAAAAAATTATCCATGTCTATGTGATCCGCCAAAGTTGGCATGTACTTATTTGTGTTTATGTTGGAAATACCATTTAATATTAGGGAGGTTTTAAGGTATATATGATTAATTGTTTTAAAAAACACCTTTGTGCCCCCATTTAAGTGTAATTCCACAAATAAAAAATGCAATCACAACAAATAACAAAAGGAAGTAAATAACACACAAGTGAGAAAATGAGAAGTGCAATTGCACTATGCAAATGCAAAAAAATAGTGCAACTAAAAGAGATACAAAACTAAAATATAAACAAAACAATATAAAAAAATGTAACTAGACTTTTTTTTGGCCTCAAACTTCACAAAAAAAGTGTCTAATTTTTATGTAGAAAATTTGTTAAGCTCATTCTTTGGATTTCGCACATATACCTTGGTATTGTCTCTATTGCCAAGTTGCCTGAACTTTTTCCTACTCTAGTCACTTTCCGTGATCCATACAATTTGAATTGTTGTTTGCTTGTTTAGCAACAAAGCTGTTTGCTTTGTAGTTAAAAAGTAGTGAGAGAAGAAAGAGAGTCTCTAGGAGATTTTCATTTACATTATCGAAGGCCCACAAATAGATATAGCCCAACTATAAAACAATAAGAGACAAAAAAGAGGCATAAAGGACCCCATAATTGACAAAAACTTAAGAAAATGAATATAAAAAAACGTATGTTCATGGAAGTTATTCTAAGGTAGAATAAATTAATGGCACTAATATTACCCTAAAAGAAGAAATAAACCTAAAGCAAATAATGATAAAACTGAAGAAAATGATGAAAAAACAAATACAATAACTATAAAATAACATGATATATGTGGTTTGTAATTATCTTAAGTACAATGAATTATGGGCATTTATATTACCCTATTGGAATAAATAGTTAAGAAAGAAACCTAAAACAAAGGATGACAACAACTTAATTAGGAAATTGATGATAAAAACAAAAGGAGAAAGTACATAAAAAATAAAACAGATGTTCACTGGAGTCATTCTATGGAATGAATTGAGGGCATTAATATTACCCCAAAAGAAGATAAAAAATGAAGAAAGATACAAATGAAATGTGACTATGCAAAATAAAAAATAAAGCAAAATTTCACTGGCACAATACCGGAATTGCAACTCTAGGAGAAACTAGAAAGGAGGTTTTAATATGCATATTAAATCAGGAGTATGAACAAGGATGGATACTGAACACATATACTAAAATTGTGCACGTGTGTTACTAAATTGCAGTTGCGGAGAACACAAACTTACTGAGAGACTGCATGGAAATTAAGGTAAAAGAAGTGAAACCAAAATTATAGCAAAGGGTTAGCTTTACATACACTAGACTACCACTAAAGTTGCATGATAGATAAGTGTAACTGATTATAACAACAATATGAAATAATTTCACATAGGATGAGATGTTTTTATTTTGAATGAGTAGATCGAGGAAGGGCGAGTTGTGCATGTTGATTAAAGCTGATATGCCCTTGTAGTCATAATATTTAGATGAGCAAAGTAATTGCACTAGCTAAGAATATTGATGAACTTTGTTGTAGGAGATTTGACGGATCAGGAGAATATAAATGAATGGCATACAACCCTAGCCTTAATGCCTAGCAAAAAAGAGCATGCCCAACAAAACAAAATCGACTGAAAATGCTAAGGTGCTGGCCGAACCTAAAGAACAAAGAAAGGGCACCAAGTGCTAGTCGCAATGTAAATGGGAAAATTACATTTTTGACGCTCATAAGCATCAAGTACTCATACAAATGCACAACCAATTTATTTCTAGTTTGATTTTCATCTTTTTTTCTGTCCTGCTCCGATTTTTTCCCTTTTCCCCCTATTTTGATTTTTTCTGTTGTGGTCATTTTCCTATATATTGTGGTTTTCACTGAGGTTTTTTGTCATATTTTTTATTTTTCTTCATATTCTGCTTTATGTTGTAACTTTGGGGGGGGGTCCATTTTTTCCTATTGTTTTCCTTTCCAAATTTCTACTGGTTTTGTTTTTTCTCTTGATTTTAATTATTATTTACTTTCATTTTTTTCCTTTTCTGTTTAAATCTTATAAATATAATTATCCATACATGGTTTTTTTGTAAATACATGATGAATATATTTTTTCATCATATGGTGAACTTTTTTTAAATACTTCATGATTTCAAAAGGTGTCCATGATTTTATCTAAATTTTTTGAGTTCTTACCAACCGTTCATAGATGTTTATTAAATGTCGGTAATTTTGAAACCAAAATAAAAGGGAAATAAATAAGGAAACACGTGAAGACCTCACGTAAAGTTAAAAGAAAAAGGAAATATTTGGACCTTATCGGCCCGAGTTATTGGATGCCCACATAAGGGCCTTTTGGATATTTGGCTTGTTGCATGGAGCAATGCACTACTAGGGAAAAGTCTAGCAGCAGCGCATGTTTTAGGTATAGCAGTAGCGCGGGGTCCCGCACTACTGATACGGCGCTACAGCTAACCTGTAGCAGCAGCGTGTGTCTGCCCGCGCTACTGCTATACAAGCGTAGCAGCAGCGGGCGGTATGAAAGCGCGCTACTGCTAATAGCTCTAGTGCACTTTATTAGGCCGCGCTACTGCTAGTGGCACGTTGCTGCTAACTTTTCTCCACTCGCTACTACTAATTTTATTAGTTTTTATTTTTTTCTGCATATTTGTTTTGTATTTGAACAAGCTTTATACAAGAATCTTTAGCACATACAAATGTCATCATCATACACATACAAATGGCTGCGACTAATCATAGCATATACATACAAATAGTCTTATCATAATCATCATCCAACACAAAGTGGTCTCTCGTCATCATCTCGAAAATAGCGATACATTCAAGTCTCGAATACTTGCAACTACAACATCATCCATCTAAACGATGATATACACGAGAAGTGCTATCACTATGAATGATAGCGGAACTATGCATTACATGAGGCAGCGGTTATGAGGCCTCTCTGGCGCTAGCGTGTACCTCAAGTAACTAGCTTGTGCTTCTTGTATGCTTGTGCCCGAGACACCCTCCACTTGCGCCTGGCACTCATACCTCTCGTCGTACACTCCCGGAACCTTCCCTTCGTACACAACATAACACTCCTTCGCCATCAAGAATCTAGGTACCTGTTAGAGATGCATCTTCATCAAGAGAATGTACGATCATATGCAACAAAATATACTAGAGCAACACGAAAAATAAAGGGTTAGCAACTAGATGCAACATATAGTACGCAAACTAATTAACTAGAGGTATGCATGTCATCGTACCCAAACTAACAAAGTAGCATTACGCAAGTTCGACAGGGACCGTGGACATCACAAAATTTAATCGCTACAGAAAGTATACAAGTTCAACCGACACATATCATCATCATCGGCATCGTAAATCACTAGAAGTTCCATCCTTCCATATCATCAAGGATGGACCCTAGCTTCTTGAACGGCATGAGGTCATGACGTTGCATGCCTATGCGAGTTCGGACGTCAGCTCGCGATATAGGGCCGTGGTGGAATATCCCCTTCTCATCGATGACTTCTTTCATGATGATTGTCGCAATGTCCCTTTGGATGCGAAAGAAGTCATCTCTAAGTTTATAATCCACTTCTCCATGATATTCTACCCCCTTGCGGATATGATCATTGTTTCTGGTTGTCATCGGAAGCTTTTGGTGATCCATTTTGAACTCAATCATTCGATGGAGGAGGTAGAATCCATCTTCCTCGCTTGATTTTGCGACATGGATGCAACAGAAGCTAGTTTTATGCGAGAAACCCAACCTCTTGTTCCTTTGTTTCCTGATCTGCAGGTGGCCACCCCTAATGTTGTAGCCTTGGAGAGCATCATCTAGAATATTCATTATGTGGGTGTAGTCCTTCTTCTCGTAGTCTCTGGTAGGGTCGAAATACACGGCGTGGGAGACTCGCGGGTAAAGAACGATAAGGACGGCGCGCCCGTTGCTGCGGGGAAAAGACACCGCAAATTATTCTCCATATGAGCGAGAAGGAATGATTGAAATGTACGAAAGGGTTGTCCGGAACTGACTTACTTTGGATGATAAGGCAGGAGGACAATTTCCTGGACAATTTCCTAGTAGTTTCACGCTCAAAGTCGCCGAGACTCAAGAAACACTCATGCATGTAGTACGGATCCGCCACACAGATTTGCGAGACTTTCTTCTCTCTTCATGATGTAGCTCATATGTAGTGCAAAAAGGCGGACGATTGTAAAATCGAGCTGCCTTGTCAGAAACATCTCAAAGATATGGTCACACCGCAGGAAGAACACCTCCGCAGGCCATGTGTCGATGTAGCACTTCCTCTCAGGCACACGAGCCGCGTATGTCGGATATCCTGGATCCTTCGAGGCTAGTAGGCTTTTCTCAGTCGACAGCACATGGTCGTGCAGTATCCTGAGATCCCCTGATAGTGCCTCCATCGATTTCGGCAGTAGCATCGGCTCACCCGTGAGATGGACCATGGCCGCACCTTTCACGGGTACACACTCTTCAGAATCCACCATCTGGCTGCTATGTGCTCTGGCTTGTTTGGAGGCAGCTATCTTCCCCGGTCTCTTCCTCTCCTTTTTCTTGGGCACACTTTCCAGACACTTCCTTAACCCCTGCCCCAGTGTTGCCGGGCTAAGCACTGTACGACCCCCGACTAGTTGAGCCTGTGTTGAGGCGGCATCTTCAGGCATGTCCTGTGAGGATTTCATAAAGAAAGACTTCTTGCAATCCCTGCTACGACGTTCCTACCTGGGCAGATTATCCATATCCTCATTAGCATGCTGATAGCCCGATCTGTCATATGGTTGACTCATCATATCTAAGTCACCCTCATATGCATTTGTATTGAGGAAACCCATTGGGTCCTTGATGTCTACTACAAAACCTTCTTCTTGTAGACGTTGTTGGGCCTCCAAGTGCAGAGGTTTGTAGGACAGTAGCAAATTTCCCTCAAGTGGATGACCTAAGGTTTATCAATCCGTAGGAGGCGTCGGATTAAGATGGTCTCTCTCAAGCAACCCTGCAACCAAATAACAAAGAGTCTCTTGTGTCCCCAACACATCCAATACAATGGTAAATTGTATAGGTGCACTAGTTTAGCGAAGAGATGGTGATACAAGTGGTATATGGATAGTAGATAAAAGTATTTGTAATCTGAAAATATAAAAACAGCAAGGTAACTAATGATAAAAGTGAGCGTAAATGGTATTGCAATGTGTGGAAATAAGGCCTAGGGTTCATACTTTCGCTAGTGTAAGTTCCCTCAACAATACTAACATAATTGGATCATAAAACTATCCCTCAACATGCAACAAAGAGTCACTCCAAAGTCACTAATAGAGGAGAACGAACGAAGAGATTACGGTAGGGTACAAAACCACCTAAAGTTATTCTTTCCAATCAATCCGTTGGGCTATTCCTATAAGTGTCACAAACAGCCCTAGAGCTCGTACTAGAATAACACCTTAAGATACAAATAAACCAAAACCCTAATGTCACCTAGATACTCCAATGTCACCTCAAGTATCCGTGGGCATGATTATACGATATGCATCACACAATCTCAGATTCATCTATTCAACCAACACAAAGGACCTCAAAGAGTGCCCCAAAGTTCTACCGGAGAATGATGACGAAAACGTGTGCCAACCCCTATGCATAGGTTCATGGGCGGAACCCGCAAGTTGATCACCAGAACATACATCAAGTGAATCACGTGATATCCCATTGTCACCACAGATATCCACGGCAAGACATACATCAAGTGTTCTCAAATCTTTAAAGACTCAATCCGATAATATAACTTCAAAGGGGAAACTCGATTCATTACAAGAGAGTAGAGGGGGGAGAAACATCATAGGATCCAACTATAATAGCAAAGCTCGCGATACATCAAGATCATGCCAAATCATGAACACGAGAGAGAGAGAGAGAGATAAAACACATAGCTACTGGTACATACCCTCAGCCCCGAGGGAGAACTACTCCCTCCTCGTCATGGAGAGCTCCGGGATGATGAAGATGACAACTGGAGAAGGATTCCCCCTTCGGTAGGGTGCCAGAACGGGTCTAGATTGGTTTTCGGTGGCTACGGAGGCTTCTGGCGGCGAAACTCCCGATCTATTCTCTGTTCTGGAAGTTTTAGGATACGTGGGTATATATGGGTGAAAGGAGTACGTCGGTGGACCGAAGGGGGGCCACGAGGCAGGGGTGCGCGCCCTAGGGGGGTGGGCGCGCCCCCTACCCTCGTGAGCTCCTCCTTCATCTTCTGACGTAGGGTCCAAGTCTATCCGGTAGGTTTCCTTCCAAAAATAACTTCTCCAGTTGATTTCGTTCCATTTCGACTCCGTTTGACATTCCTTTTCTTCGAAACACTGAAATAGGCATAAAACAGCAAATCTGGGCTGGGCCTCCGGTTAATAGGTTAGTCCCGAAAGTAATATAAAAGTGGATAATAAAGCCCAATATTGCCCAAAACAGTAGATAATATAGCATGGCGCAATCAAAAATTATAGATACGTTGGAGACGTATCAAGCATCCCCAAGCTTAATTCCTGCTTGTCCTCGAGTAGGTAAATGATAAAAAAGACAATTTTTGATGTGGAATGCTAGTTGGCATAATTTCAATGTAATTCTTCTTACTTGTGATATGAATATTCAGATCCGAAAGATTCAAGACAAAAGTTCATATTGACATAAAAATAATAATACTTCAAGCATACTAACTAAGCAATTATGTCTTCTCAAAATACATGGCCAAAGAAAGCTATCCCTACAAAATCATATAGTCTGGCTATGCTCCATCTTCACCACACAAAATATTTAAATCATGCACAACTGCGATGACAAGCCAAGCAATTGTTTCATACTTTTGATGTTCTCAAACTTTTTCAATCTTCATGCAATACATGAGCGTGAGCCATGGATATAGCACTATAGGTGGAATAGAATGATGGTTGTGGAGAAGACAAAAAGGGAGAAGATAGTCTCACATCGACTAGGCGTATCAACAGGCTATGGAGATGCCCATCAATAGATATCAATGTGAGTGAGTAGGGATTGCCATGCAACGGATGCATTAGAGCTATAAATGTATGAAAACTCAACAAAAGAAACTAGTGGGTGTGCATCCAACTCGCTTGCTCACGAAGACCTAGGGCATTTTGAGGAAGTCCATCATTGGAATATACAAGCCAAGTTCTATAATGAAAAGATTCCCACTAGTATATGAAAGCGACAACATAGGAGACTCTCTATCATGAAGATCATGGTGCTACTTTGAAGCACAAGTGTGGTAAAAGGATAGTAGCATTGTCCCTTCTCTCTTTTTCTCTCATTTTTTATTTTTATATTTTTTTATTTGGGCCTTTTCTCTTTTTTATGGCCTCTTTTCTTTCTCTTTTTATTTGGGCTTCTTTGGCCTCTTTTATTTATTTATTTATTTTCGTCCGGAGTCTCATCCCGACTTGTGGGGGAATCATGGTCTCCATCATCCTTTCCTCACTGGGACAATGCTCTAGTAATGATGATCATCACACTTTTATTTACTTACAACTCAAGAATTACAACTCGATACTTAGAACAAGATATAACTCTATATGAATGCCTCCGGCGGTGTACCGGGATGTGCAATGACTCATGAGTGACATGTATGAAAGAATTATGAACGGTGGCTTTGCCACAAATACGATGTCAACTACATGATCATGCAGAGCAATATGACAATGATGGAGTGTGTCATAATAAACGGAACGGTGGAACGTTGCATGGCAATATATCTCGGAATGGATATGGAAATGCCATGATAGATAGGTATGGTGGCTGTTTTGAGGAAGGATATGGTTGGTGTATGATACCGGCGAAAGGTGCGCGGTACTAGAGAGGCTAGCAAAGGTGGAAGGGTGAGAGTGCGTATAATCCATGGACTCAACATTAGTCATAAAGAACTCACATACTTATTGCAAAAATCTATTAGTTATCGAAACAAAGTACTACGCGCATGCTCCTAGGGGGATAGATTGGTAGGAAAAGACCATCGCTCGTCCCCGACCGCCACTCATAAGGAAGACAATAAATAAATAAATCATGCTCCGACTTCATCACATAACGGTTCACCATACGTGCATGCTACGGGAATCACAAACTTCAACACAAGTATCTCTCAAATTCACAACCACTCAACTAGCATGACTCTAGTATCATCATCTCCATATCTCAAAACAATTATCAAGTATCAAACTTCTCATAGTATTCAACACACTCATAAGAAAATTTTATTATTACTGAATACCTAGCATATTAGGATTTTAAGCAAATTACCATGCTATTTAAGACTCTCAAAATAATCTAAGTGAAGCATGAGAGTTCATCTATTTATTCAAAATAAAACTACCACCATGCTCTAAAAAGATATAAGTGAAGCACTAGAGCAAATGACAAACTACTCCGAAAGATATAAGTGAAGATCAATGAGTAGTCGAATAATTATGCAACTATGTGAAGACTCTCTAACATTTAAGATTTTCAGATCTTGATATTTTATTCAAGCAGCAAGCAAAACAAAAGGAAATGACATCTAAGAAGAGCAAACATCATGTGAAGAAGCAAAAACTTAGGATCAACCAAAACTAACCGATAGTTGTTGAAGAAGAAAGGTGGGATGCCAACCGGGGCATCCCCAAGCTTAGACGCTTGAGACTTCTTGAAATATTATCTTGGGGTGCCTTGGGCATCCCCAAGCTTGAGATTTTGTGTCTGATTAATTCCTCTCATATCACGGTCTCCCTAAATCTCAAAAGCTTCATCCACACAAAACTCAACAAGGACTCGTGAGATAAGTTAGTATAAACCATTGCCAAAACCTTATCATACTCTACTATAGCAAATCACTAGAATTATTATTCAACATTGCATACTAAATGCCTCTGCATATTTAATAGTACTATCCTCAAATAGAATCATTAAAGAAGCAAACATATGCAAACAATGCAAACATAACAGCAATCTGCCTAAACAGGATAGTCTGTAAAGAATGCTGCAACATCCATACTTCCCTAGCTCCAAAAATTATGAAATAAAATTACCACCATAGTAAATTTATCAGAGCTTAATATTCAAAAGGTTTCAACATTTTATCACATTCTGACTTTTCTAGGGAATTATTGCAACAGTGGTAAACTTTCTGTTTTCAAGCAGCAACATGTATACTTGTAACATAGGCATAGTAAAGGCTATCAATGCCACTTTTATTGAAATAAAAGATGCAAAACATTGTTCTAAATAACATCAAGCAAATCCTAACAAAATAAATTGACGCTCCAAGGAAAACACATATCATGTGGCGAATAAAAATATAGCTCCAAGTAGAGTTACCGATGAACGAAGACGAAAGAGGGGATGCCTTCCGGGGCATCCCCAAGCTTAGGCTCTTGGTTATCCTTGAATATTACCTTGGGGTGCCTTGGGTATCCCCAAGCTTAGGCTCTTTCCACTCCTTATTCCATAGTCCATTGAAAACTTCACAACACAAAACTTAACACAAAACTCGTAAGCTCCTGTTAGTATAAGAAAATAAATCACCACTTCAAGGTACTGTAATGAACTCATTCTTTATTTATATTGGTGTTAAACCTACTGTATTCCAACTTCTCTATGGTTTATAAACTATTTTACTAGCCATAGATTCATCAAAATAAGTAAACAACACATGAAAAACAGAATCTGTCAAATACAGAATAGTCTGTAGTAATCTGGATCAAACGTATACTTCTGGAACTCATAAAATTCTAAAATAAATTGCTGGACCTGAGGAATTTATCTATTAATCATATGAGAAAATAATTAACTAAATATCACTCTACAAATAAAAATGGCAGCAATTCTCGTGAGCGCTAAAGTTTCTGTTTTTTACAGCAAGATCAAAAAGACTTTCCCCAAGTCTTCCCAAAGGTTCTACTTGGCACAGACACTAATTAAAAGCATAAAACCACATCTAAACATAGGCTAGATGAATTATTTATTACTAAACAGGAACAAAAAGCAAGGAATAAAAATAAAATTGGGTTGCCTCCCAACAAGCGCTATCGTTTAACGCCCCTAGCTAGGCATGATGATTTCAATGATGCTCACATAAAGGATAAGAATGGTAACATAAAGAGAGCATCATGAAGAATATGACTAGCACATTTAAGTCTAACATACTTCCTATGCATAGGGATTTTGTGAGCAAACAACTTATGGGAACAATAATCAACTAGCATAGGAAGGCAAAACAAGCATAACTTCAACATTTTAAGCACATAGAGAGGAAACTTGATATTATTGCAATTCCTACAAGCATATGTTCCTCCCTCATAATAATTTTCAGTAGCATCATGAATAAATTCAACAATATAACCAGCACCTAAAGCATTCCTTTCATGATCTACAAGCATAGAAAATTTACTACTCTCCACATAAGCAAAGTTCTTCTCATGAATATTAGTGGGAGCAAACTCAACAAAATAACTATCATGTGATTGAAAATTAAGATCAAGATGAAAAGTTTCATTGTTATCATTATTCTTTAAAGCATACGTGTCATCACAATAATAATCATAGATAGGAGGCATGCTTTCATCATAATAAATTTGCTCATCAAAACTTGGGGGACAAAAAATATCATCTCCGTCAAACATAGCTTCCCCAAGCTTGTGGCTTTGCATATCATTAGCATCATAGATATTCAAGGAATTCATACTAACAACATTGCAATCATGCTCATCATTCAAATATTTAGTGCCAAACATTTTATAGATTTCTTCTTCTAGCACTTGAGCACAATTATCCTTTCCATCATACTCACGAAAGATATTAAAAAGATGAAGCGTGTGAGACAAACTCAATTCCATTTTTTTGTAGTTTTCCTTTATAGACTAAAATAGTGATAAAACAAGAAACTAAAAGACTCAATTGCAAGATCTAAAGATATACCTTCAAGCACTCACCTCCCCGGCAACGGCGCCAGAAAAGAGCTTGATGTCTACTACACAACCTTCTTCTTGTAGACGTTGTTGGGCCTCCAAGTGCAGAGGTTTGTAGGACAGTAGCAAATTTCCCTCAAGTGGATGACCTAAGGTTTATCAATCCGTAGGAGGCGCAGGATGAAGATGGTCTCTCTCAAGCAACCCTGCAACCAAATAACAAAGAGTCTCTTGTGTCCCCAACACACCCAATACAATGGTAAATTGTATAGGTGCACTAGTTCGGCAAAGAGATGGTGATACAAGTGGTATATGGATAGTAGATAATAGTATTTGTTATCTGAAAATATAAAAACAGCAAGGTAACTAATGATAAAAGTGAGCGTAAACGGTATTGCAATGTGTGGAAATAAGGCCTAGGGTTCATACTTTCGCTAGTGTAAGTTCCCTCAACAATACTAACATAATTGGATCATAAAACTATCCCTCAACATGCAACAAAGAGTCACTCCAAAGTCACTAATAGCGGAGAACGAATGAAGAGATTATGGTAGGGTACGAAACCACCTCAAAGTTATTCTTTCCAATCAATCCGTTGGGCTATTCCTATAAGTGTCACAAACAGCCCTAGAGTTCATACTAGAATAACACCTTAAGATACAAATCAACCAAAACCCTAATGTCACCTAGATACTCCAATGTCACCTCAAGTATCCGTGGGCATGATTATACGATATGCATCACACAATCTCAGATTCATCTATTCAACCAACACAAAGGACCTCAAATAGTGCCCCAAAGTTCTACCGGAGAATCACGACGAAAACGTGTGCCAACCCCTATGCATAGGTTCATGGGCGGAACCCGCAAGTTGATCATCAAAACATACATCAAGTGAATCACGTGATATCCCATTGTCACCACAGATATACATGGCAAGACATACATCAAGTGTTCTCAAATATTTAAAGACTCAATCCGATAATATAACTTCAAAGGGGAAACTCGATTCATTACAAGAGAGTAGAGGGGGGAGAAACATCATAGGATCCAACTATAATAGCAAAGCTCGCGATACATCAAGATCGTGCCAAATCAAGAACATGAGAGAGAGAGAGAGATCAAACAAATAGCTACTGGTACATACCCTCAGCCCCGAGGGAGAGCTACTCCCTCCTTGTCATGGAGAGCGCCGGGATGATGAAGATGGCAACCGGAGAAGGATTCCCCCTCCGGTAGGGTGCCGGAACGGGTCTAGATTGGTTTTCGGTGGCTACGGAGGCTTCTGGCGGCGGATCTCCCAATCTATTCTCCGTTCTGGAAGTTTTAGGATAGTGGGTATATATGGGTGAAAGGAGTACGTCGGTGGACCAAAGGGGGGGCCACGAGGCAGGGGGCGCGCCCCAGGGGGGTGGGCGCGCCCCTACCCTCGTGAGCTCCTCCTTCATCTTCTGACGTAGGGTCCAAGTCTATTCGGTAGGTTTCCTTCCAAAAATAACTTCTCAAGTTGATTTTGTTCCGTTTCGACTCCGTTTGATATTCCTTTTCTTCGAAACACTGAAATAGGCATAAAACAGCAAATCTGGGCTGGGCCTCCGGTTAATAGGTTAGTCCCGAAAGTAATATAAAAGTGGATAATAAAGCCCAATGTTGCCCAAAACAGTAGATAATATAGCATGGAGCAATCAAAAATTATAGATACGTTGGAGACGTATCAGTCCTCCATCTCCTCCGTCTCATAATCCATTCTCTGTTCTACGAGACCAATTACATCAGCCAGTACTATTGCACCCCCTTCATCACGTCATCCGCCACTCTCATCCAGCACTACAGGAGCTGGTAATTGCGTAGGCAGGGTGGTGGTCTCCATACATGCTTGTTGATGTGTGGTTATTGGTGTGATCTCGGTCGGCTCCAGACGAAGAAGATTCTTCGGCCATAGCAGCACCCAAGCCTTGCAGCTTCCAATCCGCGGCGGGGTCTCGTCGTCGTCTCCCCCTAGGTGTAATGGAGGAGGCAAATCCTCATGCCCCGATGTCACACTCGACAAGGTAACCCTGAAGTGCCCAGCGGGCATCGGCTGGTTGTGGAACGTGAGATCCAAGGGCTTCGTTATCATCCCCTTTCCCACGTCCACCTTCTGGCCTTTGATCAAGTAGAGTATGCTCCACGGGGTTTCGCTGGCCTGCAAACACATGCCTGCGGCATAAAACATCTGAAAGGCAACGGAAATGGAATATTCTAGATATATATGTTCGTGCGACATGTAATTACCGTGAGGGTGTCGAGCTCAGCCAAAGACGAAGGCCCGCCTAGCATGCCAGAGGCTGAGGACGGGCTGTTATGAGCGGGTGCGGTGTGAGTGGAGGCCCGGTTGCATGAGCAAGTGATGGTGCGGTGGTGTTGTTGTTCAAAGAGATGCTCACGACGAAATTGGGCAACGAGAAATCATGTACCGTCTTGTCTGGATTTTCCTTTGTCCAGTTGATGATAGCCGGGACCAAGTTAGTAGCGAAATCATTTCTGCAAGCAGTTACAACTGCATTGACTGCCTGCTGTAGCAACTCATTTTTCTCCTCGGCTGTTTTTTCGCGTCCTCAGCTGCTTTTTTCTCAAACGCAAGCTTCACCTTCTCGTCGATGTCCGCCTGACTAAACTTCTTTTTCTGCTTCTTGGCCTCCGGGCCCTCGTTGTAAAACACCTTCCATGTGGCGCCGTCTCCGGCGCCGTGCACACGACCATATTGTAGCCGCTGGCCCAAAGGGGGTCCCTTAAGTTCGTTCAAGGCCCGGTTGAGAGGGGTGTCCCACTTGGGCCTCATCATTGAAGTAGGGCTTTCGGCTGCAAGCTGGTGTTGCTTCTCCTGCAGAAGGAACGTGAACCATTTAGGAATGTGTAGTCGACTAGATCTGGAGCTAAATGTAAGGTGGTAAAAGAATAATTACCAGTAGTCTAATCAATTTCCTTATGATCTACTCCGTGTAAAAAAACCTTATTTTCCTTGTCCCACTTGTAGCGGGCCCTGATAAAGTCACGCTCCAAGGGGTTGGTGAACTTCGCGAAGGGGTCTGGGAAACCCGCGGCTTCACGTTGCGCATCCTCCTTATCCCATATGTGCCTTTTACCGAGGTAGCCACGGCTTCCGAGGCGATGCTTCCCCGTGTTCCTTTGCTGAAGGCTCTTGAATTTCGCAGCCTTAGCCTTGGTTGCCTCGGTAGCGCAAGTGTCCTTGAACTTTTTGAACCCCTCTTCCGTAAGTGTCAGATTTTCCTCCAGAATCTTGGACAGAGCTTCCTTAGCCTCAATAGCTCGTTTTAGCCTCCCTTTCAAGGAGGCCAAATCATTGCTGAACATGCCCATGGCGTGATTGTTAATCTTTTTCATCTTCAGATCATCCCACGGTTGTTCTATCTTATCATCCCGGACGGGGAACTTGAATCTCTTGTGCAACTTCATCAGGAGCAACTGCCTCAAATGTTATTTACTCCTTAAATCATCGTCGTTGATGCTCGCGCATTCCCGTAGGATGTATCCTACTTGGTTCCCATAGCACTTGCGAGGTTCTTCCAGCTCTAATGGCTCAAACTTGCCAGGTGCCATCTTTGTGATCACCAGTCGTCCAATGCCTAGTTTGTTAGGTTTCCGTATCATCTGCTTCTTCTGCTTCTTCCTTTTGGTAGCGGCATCGGGGCCGGTACCTTCCCCGCCGGTATCTTCTCCGCCGGTCTCGGCGCCGCCATCGGTGCCGGCGCGGTCGGTGTCGATGTCGATGCCAGTACCATCATCGAGGCTGGCCTACAAACCTTGACGTTGCTTAGCAGATAAAAAGTCGAGGTACTCTTGTTCACCCTCATAATCCATCTCGTCTGCATCTTGGTCAGAAGACCTGGTTTCTTCGTTGTTCGACATTGTTTCCTATGATTAAGTCTCCTCGTTTAATTCTAAAACTATGAAAAAAATGAGAAATGACATAAAAAAGATCTATGTTTGCCGGAATGTCGTTTCCCATCAACTCTCGGCACTCAATATGCCTACTATCTAGCACAAGTCATGCCAAAATTCACGGAAAATTTTGGCATGACCTTTCCTAAAAAATGGACATATCGAGCGCCTGAAATTCACCGGAATGGAAATGCATCAACATTCCGGCGTCACATAGGACACTCGGATCATTTACCCTGCACATAATCATCATTTTCTAGATATGACATGTCCAAAACATCACATGTCCAAATGACATGTCCAAATTCCAAATATGACATGTCCAAAACATCACATGTCCACATATCACATGTCCACTTCAAATTTGCATATAAAAGGAAGAAAAATATAGAACTTGAAGAAAAATGCAAGAAGTCATAACAATATTTGAAAGTAAAATTAAGCCTACCTAAATTTGCTTTAACAAGGGATGTTGATTTGGACAATTGCTTAAACTAATTCTGTTTTTAATACTAATTATAATTAACTAACTAAATAAATAACCTAATTAACCTACTGCCCTAACTAAAACCTAAGTAAATTAACCAAATAACCCTAGCTAGCAGAGAGAGGAGGAGCGGTGGGGGGCATACAGAGGGTGCAGGCCCGACGATAGCCGAGGTTGGGAGGGGTCGGGGTCGGGGCTGGGGTCGGAATTGGGGTTGAGCGCCGGGGTCGGGGCCGGGGTCAGGGTCGGGGCTAGGGCCGGGGGCGAGCACCGGGGTCATGGGCGAGCGCAGGGGTGCGGCGAGGGCAGGGCTCCGGTGGCGCGATGGGGGAAGAGAGAGTGGGGATTTCGGGGGGAAATAGGCGGGATGAAGCAGAGAGAGAAGGATTTTGGGAGTTAAGTGGACATAGCAGTAGCACGTTTAAACCAAACGTTCTACTGCTATTACAGATAGCTATAGTGGTTTTATTAGGAAACCGCTACTGCTACTTTGACTAGTTGTAGCTCTTTTTCAGAAAAGTGCTACTGCTATAACCAGTACCTATAGCAGTTTTCCTGTTTGTTTTATTCTATTTTTTTTTCCTTTATTTTCTCTCACTTTTTTCCGAGAGCAGTGAACGAAGGGAAGGCGATATATATTGCATCATTTGGCAGTTAAGTATGTATACAAAATAGGAACATATATATTACATCATTGGACCCATGCATAATGGCTAAGTGTGTATACAAAATAGCATATGGTTCCTCAACGTTGACGCTTTCGTTTGAGTGAGCTTCCTTCCGTTCTTGTTCGTTGAAGAATAATTGAGCCCCTCATTGTGACTTTTCCTTTTCCATGGAGTACAATTTTTCTTAGGTAATGTAGTATTGATACTTCTTTTGACGTATACTTCATCGTCATCGTCATCTTCCCTCATTGGGTTGCCGTACTGGTCGTAGTCTTCCTCGTTGGCGACTCCATCCATTCCAATGATGTTCCTTTTGCTTCTCCTCACGACAACACAGTTGGGATTGCGCGGTTCGGTTATGAAGAAGCATTGTGTCACGTGCTTAGCGTGTACCCATGGCTCGTTTTTTGCGATAGCGTTCACGGTAGAGCTCTTGGCGTCGGGTATAGTCATGGTAGTGAAATACCGGTTTTCGCTTTCGACATTCTTAGCCCATCTGACACGGAACATCATCGTGTGGTGCAGGCCAGAGTAGTCAAGCTCCCAGATCTCCTCGACCCTTTCGTAAAATCTCTCAGTTGCGCCATTGTCGCTGCCGGTCATGCATTCCATTGTCACCCCTGAGTTCTGATCATCACTGTCCATATCTTTGGCCTCCGTGTAGAACGTGTATCCATTGATATCGTATGTCTGATAGGTGATGAGGTTGGGCGAGGGGCCATTTGCTAAGGCGTATATGAGCAACCCGTCCTTAGAGCCCTCTTCGGGGGATTAGCAATAATATGCTCTTTGAACCAATGCAGGAAAGTGGAGTTGTGCTCTCTAGTAACTTTGGCGTCCGTCCTGCATATACCCCCCGGTCACGATACTTCTTTGCGATAATTTCTTTGTGCAGTGCCACGAAAGGATCTACCTCGTCTAGGTGTTGTAGCACTACCAAGTTTGCTCTGTCAAAGTCATTGCGTCGATCTGAGTATGCCACATGCAGTTCTATGCAACCGTTGGAGTGACCTTCTCCTTCGAGCCTCTGATACGTCTCCAACGTATCTATAATTTTTTATTGTTCCATGCTATTATATATTCTGTTTTGGATGTTAATGGGCTTTATTTTACACTGTTATATTATTTTTGGGACTAACCTATTAACCAGAGGCCCAGCCCAAATTGTTGTTTTTTTGCCTATTTCAGTGTTTCACAGAAAATGAATATCAAACAGAATGAAACCTTCGAGAGAGTTATTTTTGGAACAAACGTGATCCGGGGGACTTGGAGTGGACGTCAAGAAACAATCGAGGAGGCCACGAGGCAGGGGGCGCGCCCTCCGCCCCTGTGGGCCCCCCGTTGCTCCACCAACATTCTTCTTCCTCCTATATATACCTACATACCCCAAAAACATCCAGGAGCACCACGAAACCTTATTTCCACCACCGAAACCTTCTGTACCCAAGAGATCCCATCTTGGGGCCTTTTCCGGAGCTCCGCCGAAGGGGGCGTCGATCACAGAGGGCCTCTTCATCAACTCCATGGCCTCTTCGATGATGTGTGAGTAGTTTACCTCAGACCTTCGGGTCCATAGTTATTAGCTAGATGGCTTCTTCTCTCTCTTTGGATCTTAATACAAAGTTCTCCTCGATTCTCTTGGATATCTATTCGATGTAATCTTCTTTTGCGGTGTGTTTGTCGAGATCCGATGAATTGTGGGTTTATGATCAAGATTATCTATGAACAATATTCGAATCTTCTCTGAATTCTTTTATGTATGATTGGTTATCTTTGCAAGTCTCTTCGAATTATCAGTTTGGTTTGGCCTACTAGATTGATCTTTCTTGCAATGGGAGAAGTGGTTAGCTTTGGGTTCAATCTTGCGGTGCTCGATCCCAGTGACAGTAGGGGAAACGACATGTATTGTATTGTTGCCACCGAGGATAAAAAGATGGGGTTTATATCATATTGCATGAGTTTATCCCTCTACATCATGTCATCTTGCTTAAGGCGTTACTCTGTTCTTATGAACTTAATACTCTAGATGCATGCTGGATAGCGGTCGATGTGTGGAGTAATAGTAGTAGATGCAGGCAGGAGTCGGTCTAGTTGTCACGGAAGTGATGCCTATATACATGATCATACCTAGATATTCCCATAATTATTCTCTTTTCTATCAATTGCTCAACAGTAATTTCTTCACCCACCGTAATACTTATGCTATCTTGAGAGAAGCCACTAGTGAAACCTATGGCCCCGGGGTCTATTTTCCATCATACAAGTTTCCAATCTATTTTATTTTGCAATCTTTACTTTCAATCTATATCATAAAAATACCAAAAATATTTATCTGATCATTATTATCTCTATCAGATCTCACTCTTGCAAGTGACCGTGAAGGGATTGACAACCCCTTTATCGCGTTGGTTGAGAGGTTCTTATTTGTTTGTGTAGGTACGAGGTGACTCGCGCATGGTCTCCTACTGGATTGATACCTTGGTTCTCAAAAACTGGGGGAAATACTTACGCTGCTTTGCTGCGTCACCCTTTCCTCTTCAAGGGAAAACCAACGCGGTGCTCAAGAGGTAGCAAGAAGGATTTCCGGCGCCGTTGCCGGGGAGATCTACGCCAAGTCATGACATACCAAGTACCCATCACAACTCTTATCCTTCGCATTACATTATTTGCCATTTGCCGCTCGTTTTCCTCTCCCCCACTTCACCCTTGTTGTTTTATTCGCCCTCTTTTTCTTTCGCCCTCTCTTTCTGTTCGCCTCTTTTTCGCTTGCCTCTTGTTGCTTGTTGCCCTTATGGCTTTACCAAAAGGTTTTGATCCTCACCTTAGAAGGTTGGAAGAAATCGAAAACAACGTTAGAAGTTTTATGTCCTTGCAGTTTGAGCATAATAATTTCTTTAGAAACGAGCTTAAAGATGAAAAAGGTTTTATCGGTTTCATGAATATAGAGCTCGATGATATGTCTAAGGAATTTTATGGTTTGAAATCTCAGTTTGCTCATCTTGAAAAATTAATTGCCCAAATTTCTGATAACCAGGCCACTTTAGTTAATAAGATGGCCGCTAAACCAGAAGAGTTAAATTAATAAAGATGAAGATCTAAAAGTGATTGATGTGTCCCCTATTAAATCCTTGTTTTGCAATATGAATCTTGATAATGATGGGACTGGATATGAGTCAACTTTAGTTAGAAGGCGTCCCAAAAATTCGGAGTCTTTAGATCTTGATGCAAAAATTGGTAAAAGTGGGATTGAAGATGTTAAAACTTTAGATAACAACGAACCCACTATCTTGGATTTCAAGGAATTTAATTATGATAATTAATCTTTGATAGATTGTATTTCCTTGTGCAACCCGTGCTAAATTCTCCTCATGCTTATAGTCAAAATGAAGCTTTTACTAAACATATCGTTGATGCTTTGATGCAATCTTATGAAGAAAAACTTGAGTTGGAAGTTTCTATCCCTGGAAAACTTTATGATGAGACGGAACCTACAATTAAAATAAAAATTAAAGATCATGAATGCTATGCTTTGTGTGATTTGGGTGCTAGTGTTTCCACGATCCCAAAAACTTTGTGTGATTTGCTAGGTTTCTGTGAATTTGATGGTTGTTCTTTAAAGTTGCACCTTGAGGATTACACTATTAAGAAACCTATGGGAGGAATTAATGTTCTTATTGTTGCAAATAGGAATTATGTTCCCGTAGATTTCATTGTTCTTGATATAGATTGCAATCCTTCATGTCCTATTATTCTTGGTAGACCTTTCCTTAGAACGATTGGTGCAATTATTGATATGAAGGAAGGGAATATTAGATTCCAATTTCTGTTAAGGAAAGGCATGGAACACTTCCCTAGAAATAAAATTAAATTACCATATGAATATATTATGAGAGCCACTTATGGATTGCATACCAAAGATGGCAATACCTAGATCTATCCTCGCTTTTATACCTAGCTAGGGGCGTTAAACGATAGCGCTTGTTGGGAGGCAACCCAATTTTATTTTTATTCCTTGCTTTTTGTTCTTGTTTAGTAATAAATAATTTATCTAGCCTCTGTTTTGGTTGTGTTTTTTGTGTTTAATTAGTGTTTGTTCCAAGTAGAACCTTTGGGAAGACTTGGGGAAAGTCTTTGCGATCTTGCTGTAAAAAACAGAAACTTTAGCGCTCACGAGAATTGCTGCCATTTTTTATTGGAGAGTTATATTTAGTTAATTATTTTTGCAGATGATTAATAAATAAATTCCTCACGTCCATAAATGTATTTTAGAATTTTTGGGGTTCCATAAGTTTGCGTTAGTTACAGATTACTACAGACTGTTCTGTTTTTGACAGATTCTGTTTTTCGTGTGTTGTTTGCTTATTTTGATGAATCTATGGCTAGTAATAGAGTTTATAAACCATAGAGAAGTTGGAATACAGTAGGTTTAACACCAATATAAATAATGAGTTCATTACAGTACCTTGAAGTGGTGTTTTGTTTTCTTTCGCTAACGGAGCTCACGAGATTTTCTATTTGAGTTTTGTGTTGTGAAGTTTTCAAGTTTTGGGTAAAGATTTGATGGATTATGGAACAAGGAGCGGCAAGAGCCTAAGCTTGGGTATGACCAAGGCACCCCAAGGTAAATTTCCAGGACAACCAAAAGCATAAGCTTGGGGATGCCCCGGAAGGCATCCCCTCTTCCGTCTTCGTCTATCGGTAACTTTACTTGGAGCTATATTTTTATTCACCACAAGATATGTGTTTTGCTTGGAGCGTCTTGTATGATTTGAGTCTTTGATTTTTAGTTTACCACAATCATCCTTGCTGCACACACCTTTTGAGAGAGACACACATGAATCGGAATTTCTTAGAATACTCTATGTGCTTCACTTATATCTTTTGAGCTATATAGTTTTTGCTCTAGTGCTTCACTTATATCTTTTAGAGCACGGTGGTGGTTTCATTTTATAGAAATAATTGATCTCTCATGCTTCAATTATATTATTTTGAGAGTCCTTTAGAACAGCATGGTAATTTGCTTTTACTATAATAATAAAAATTCATATAAGTGCATTGAACACTAAGAGAAGTTTGATACTTGATGATTGTTTTGAGATATGGAGATAGTGATATTAAAGTTGTGATAGTTGAGTAGTTGTGAATTTGAGAAATACTTGTGTTGAAGTTTGTAAGTCCTGTAGCATGCACGTATGGTAAACGTTGTGTTACAAATTTTAAACATGATTTGATTGTCTTCCTTATGAGTGGCGGTCGGGGACGAGCGATGGTCTTTTCCTACCAATCTATCCCCCAAGGAGCATGCGCGTAGTACTTGGTTTTTGATGACTTGTAGATTTTTGCAATAAGTATGTGAGTTCTTTATGACTAATGTTGAGTCCATGGATTATACGCTCTCTCACCTTTCCATCATTGCTAGCCTCTTCGGTACCGTGCATTGCCCTTTCTCACCTTGAGAGTTGGTGCAAACTTCGCCGGTGCATCCAAAACCCGTGATACGATACGCTCTATCACATATAAACCTCCTTATATCTTCCTCAAAACAGCCACCATACCTACCTATTATGGCATTTCCATAGCCATTCCGAAATATTGCCATGCAACTTTCCACCGTTCCGTTTATTATGACATGCATCATCATTGTCATATTGCCTTGCATGATCATGTAGCTGACATCGTATTTGTGGCAAAGCCACCGTTCATAATTCTTTCATACATGTCACTCATGAGTCATTGCACATCCCGGTACACCGCCAGAGGAATTCATATAGAGTCATATCTTGTTCCAGTATCGAGCTGTAATCATTGAGATGTAAATAAATAGAAGCGTGATGGTCATCATTAATAGAGCATTGTCCCATAAAAAATAAAAGAAAAGAAAAAAAGAGAAAGGCCAAATAAAAAAAGGGAGGCCCAAAAAAAGGGGCAATGCTACTATCCTTTTTTCCACACTTCCGCTTCAAAGTAGCACCATGATCTTTATGATAGAGAGTCTCTTGTTTTGTCACTTTCATATACTAGTGGGAATATTTCATTATAGAACTTGGCTTGTATATTCCAACAATGGGCCTCCTCAAGTGCCCTAGGTCTTCGTGAGCAAGCAAGTTGGATGCACACCCACTTAGTTTCTTTTGTTGAGATTTCATGCATTTATAGCTCTAGTGCATCCGTTGCATGGCAATCCCTACTCCTTGCATTGACATCAATTGATGGGCATCTCCCTAGCCCATTGATTAGCTGCGTCAATGTGAGACTTTCTCCTTTTTGTCTTCTCCACATAACCCCCTTCATTATATTCTATTCCACCCATAGTGCTATATCCATGGCTCACGCTCATGTATTGCGTGAAAGTTGAAAAAAGTTTGAGATTACTAAAGTATGAAACAATTGCTTAGCTTGTCATCGGGGTTGTGCATGATGAGAGGATTCTTGTGTGACGAAAATGGAGCATGACCAAACTATATGATTTTGTAGGGATGAACTTTCTTTAGCCATGTTATTTTGAGAAGACATGAGTGCTTAGTTAGTATCCTTGAAGTATTATTATTTTTATGTAAATATTAAACTTTTATCTTGAATCTTTCAGATCTGAATATTCATGCCACAATAAAGAAAATTACATTGAGAAATATGTTAGGAAGCATTCCACATCAAAAATTCCGTTTTTATCATTTACCTACTCGAGGACGAGCAGGAATTAAGCTTGGGGATGCTTGGTATCTCTCCAACGTATCTATAATTTTTGATTGCTCCATGCTATTATATATTCTGTTTTGGATGTTTAATGGGCTTATTTATACACTTTTATATTATTTTTGGGACTAACCTATTAACCGGAGGCCGAGCCCAAATTGTTGTTTTTTTGCCTATTTCAGTGTTTCGCAGAAAAAGAATATCAAACGGAGTCCAAACAGAATGAAACCTTCGGGAGCGTGATTTTTGGAACAAACGTGATCCAGAGGACTTGGAGTGGACGTCAAGCAATCAACGAGTAGGCCACAAGGCAGGGGCGCGCCTACCCCCTGGGCGCGCCCTCCACCCTTGTGGGCCCCTCGTGGCTCCACCGACCTACTTCTTCCACCTATATATACCTACGTACCTTGAAAACATCGAGGAGCACCACGAAAACCTAATTCCATCGCCGAAACCTTCTATACCCAAGAGATCCCATCTTGGGGCCTTTTCCGGAGCTCCGCCGAAGGGGGCAACGATCACGGAGGGCCTCTACATCAACTCCATGGCCTCTCCGGTGATGCGTGATTAGTTTACCTCAGACCTTCGGGTCCATAGTTATTATCTAGATGGTTTCTTCTCTCTCTTTGGATCTCAATACAAAGTTCTCCTCGATCTTCTTGGAGATCTATTCGATGTAACTCTTTTTGCGGTGTGTTTGTCAAGATCCGATGAATTGTGGGTTTATGATCAAGATTATCTATGAACAATATTTGAATCTTCTCTGAATTCTTTTATGTATGATTGGTTATCTTTGCAAGTCTCTTTGAATTATCAGTTTGGTTTGGCCTACTAGATTAATCTTTCTTGCAATGGGAGAAGTGCTTAGCTTTGGGTTCAATCTTGCAGTGCTCGATACTAGTGACAGAAAGGGAAATGACACGTATTGTATTGTTTCCATGGAGGATAAAAAGATGGGGTTTATATCATATTGCATGAGTTTATTCCTATACATCATGTCATCTTGCTTAAGGCGTTACTCTGTTCTTATGAACTTAATACTCTAGATGCATGCTGGATAGCGGTCGATGTGTGGAGTAATAGTAGTAGATGCAGGCAGGAGCCGGTCTAGTTGTCACGGACGTGATGCCTATATACATGATCATACCTAGATATTCTCATAATTATTCGCTTTTCTATCAATTGCTCGGCAGTAATTTGTTCACCCACCGTAATACTTATGCTATCTTGAGAGAAGCCACTAGTGAAACCTATGGCCCCGGGTCTATTTTCCATCATACAATTTTCCAATCTATTTTATTTTGCAATCTTTACTTTCAATCTATATCACAAAAATACCAAAAATATTTATCTTATCATTATTATCTCTATCAAATCTCACTCTTGCAAGTGGCCGTGAAGGTATTGACAACCCCTTTATCGCGTTGGTTGTGAGGTTCTTATTTGTTTGTGTAGGTACGTGGTGACTCGCGCGTGGTCTCCTACTGGATTGATACCTTGATTCTCAAAAGCTGAGGGAAATACTTACGCTGATTTGCTGCATCACCCTTTCCTCTTCAAGGGAAAACCAACGCAATGCTCAAGAGGTAGCACTTGTCATCGGGGTTGTGCATGATTTAAATATTTTGTGTGGTGAAGATAGAGCATAGCCAGACTATATGATTTTGTAGGGATAACTTTCTTTGGCCATCTTATTTTGAGAAGACATGATTGCTGAGTTAGTATGCTTGAAGTATTACTATTTTTATGTCAATATTAAACTTTTATCTTGAATCTTTCGAATCTGAATATTCATGCCACAATAAAGATATTTACATTGAGAATATGCTAGAAAGCATTCCACATAAAAAAATATGTTTTTATCATTTACCTACTCGAGGACGAGCAGGAATTAAGTTTGTAGCGACCCGACCTCAGACGGTCAAGCCTCTGTGTATCTGTGCCATCCCTGGATCGGTATGCCGGCACACCCAGTACATCAATGTATATATCAAAGTGCAATCACATGTATAAATAATGTAAAACTGATATATACCTCATAAGTCTCAGCGGAAATAAACAATCGGGTGTGGAGTCCCATCAACACCATCGGCAAGTTGAGTGTAGACCGTAACCCTGTACCGTACTCTTACTCGTCGGAAGTAAAAATATCTGCAACATGAGACGTTGCAGCCGTGTAGGTCAGTACATTGAATGTACCGGCAAGATCACAACATGAGAAAGAAGATGATAATACTATTCTATATGCAATATGGTTTTGTGGCTCTGTGTCTGTTGTTTTTGCGTAAAAGCTAGTTTTATTTTCCCTACAATAAAGGAATATCAGGAGTCTGTACTATGGAGTTTTCTATCATGACATGGTTCCGCCAACCGATGTCTCATACCAAAATCATCATAAGTTTCCCAAAGTTAAATTATTAGTCCAGTGTTGAGAGTTCCAAGATAGATCCAAGTCCAGAGGCTCAATTTGTCCGTAACCGGGGACACGGCTAATCGATTAGGTTTTAACCCTCTGCAGAGGTTTGTACACTTTACCCGCAGGATTTGATCCCTCTTTTTATGTTCTCGCACTTCAGGTTGTTTGAGAACAAGATGACTGAAACATGGTCTTCCGAAGAGTTCCCCTGACCACTGTCCGGTGCTCATCCAATCCTACCGTAGTTCTACATCTGCTAGCACCGTCCCAGCCAGAGTCACCACTAGGGTCAACCAAGCCAGAGCCCATAGTGACTTGCGGTTGCACAGGTAAGCTTCCGGGCATGAAGTATTCTTCCATCTCTTTGTGTCTGGGTGAAGCTTTCCGCAAGATGTCATGTCGCTTCTCCATGCATCCCGACCATCCACTGGTTCCTCCAGGGTGCCCGTCAACCGTCCTTCACCCAGTAGTGTGTATTGAATTCTTGTCTTGAGTCTCGAAATCTTGAGGCTTTGGAGTCCTGAAGATGCAGCCCTTGCCGATGCCATCATGAAGTTGTCGCCATTGACGTAGAGTCCTCCTTCTTCACACCACTCTCGTGCACTCATACCAAACCCTGTCTACTATAGCATAGCATTAAAACTATATAACGTCCTGGGCTTAGTAACAGGGAGATGGGTTTCTACCTCATGCATTCTACTCAACTACAAGATTCAATAACACTACTGGAGGGATTGTTGAAAGGGTGCTACTACATGCAAATAAAACATAGGTATGGAAAACATGGTCAAAGTGAACTTGCCTTGTATTACTTGATGAAGATAATAACGCTCTCGAAATCTTTGATAAACTATTCGTCACTCCGAGAAAATCTATATAGTCAAACATTATACTCACATAAGCAATAATCCTAGCAAACAATACTAGCAATCAAAATAACAATCAAAAAGCCATAAATAAAACAATAATGAAGTCAAATAAAACCAAATAGAATTTCAAAGAAAACTTCACGAAAACAAGGGAGAAACCAACTCATACAATAACAGTCAATACTTTCTTATTAAAACTAAATTACTCTAATAACTTTTATATAGCATGGAAAATATAATTCTAATAAAACAACAACAAAATAATTTACTAAAGCATTTACTAGCAAAAAGAACTAGTATGAAAACTATTGTAACCGACTAATTAACACCAGAACATCTATAACAACTAGCAAAACACCAAGACAATAGTAAACAATACTAAAATAATTATCAAACTAATTTACTCCTAAATAACAGAATCAATGACAATATATAATGAAGTGGCAAACAAAATTACTTTTGAAACTAATGAAACTACTTTTATCAACTATCACTATGAACTAAACAAACAAATACTAAAACAGTAGCTAAACACTAATAAATAACTACAAAAATTTATCTACTACAGTCTAACATAAACATATGAAAACATGTAAAAATTTACAAAAATAATTAACTAAAAATAATTAAAAACACTAATTTTATGACCAAAACAACTACATAAGAAAAACAGTACTATTTTTGCAACAAACCTAACTTAAAATAAACTAAAAATAAATAACTATATGCTACTGGATAAAAAAAACAATAACAAAGCAGTAGCAAAAAGAATCAATCAAAAATCTATTTCTAAACTCAAGTTAGATCAAATATAAGGATTTAAGAGAATTTGATCAAGTTCAAATTTAAATAGTCAAACCTAAAAACTATTTACCTATTCAGAAACTTTACAAAATTTGTGATCTAACGCAATTGGAATCACTCAATTTGGATATGTATACTAATAGATATGAATTTTCTAAGATCGCTATTTTTCTGAAAAGAAGAATTACGGGATTTCTTTGATCTCATCGGAGTAGTCGCCGGAGTTGGGGAAGAAGACCGGATCCGAGGTTGTGGGGGCTCCTAGAGGAAGGAGAGAACAAAAGGGTGCAAAGGAGATCTTAGCAACCTCAGGGGAGGCCGAGGAAGTACCAACCGAGCCTCGGGCGGCGATGGAGAAGCCGCCGGAGTTTATGAACTCCGATGAGAAATTATGCGGGATAGGGAGGGGGATAAGCTCCCATAGAAGAGGGCTTTGGGCGAGGGGAAAGAGGGCAACACGAGGGATGTATTTATAGGGCGAGGGGGTGTCCAAATGCGTGCAGCCATGGTGAGCAAAAAAAAGGCAAGTGCGGATCTCCGGCGAGAAAATCCGGGGCATTAATGGCCTTTTACTTGGAGAAGGAGGTGTAGGGGAAGGAGGTGGATCCATTCAGAGGATCCTTGGGGAAGGGGAAGGAGGGAAGGGAGTGGGGCGCGGGGTGGGGTGCGTGCGTGCGTTCTGCTCCTGTAGGTGCAGGAGCGATTGTAGGAGGAAGACGATCTGTTGCGTCGTGGAGGGGGGCCGGGCCGGGTGCGGCTGGGCTTCAGCCAGAGTTTTTTTAAACATAGACAAGGAAAACTGAAATAAAGAGCAATAAAAAACTATTATATATGCATATTATATATCAAAAGTTTCAGAAAAATAATTTCTAAAACATGAACACATTTTCAGAGGCAAATAAAATCTACAAAAATTCAAATAAAGAAAATAGTGCTACTTTTGCATTAAAACCCCACAAAAATCATTTTTAAAATACCAAAATGATTTCAAATTTGTTTTCTCCTAATTTTCCATTGAAGGGAATCATTTTACCCTTATTTCCATTTATTTGTTTTTAGGAGAGAAAAAATATTTTAAATAAAAATCCAAATAATTCCAAATTGGAAGGGAGTTTCAAAATACTTCCAAATGACTTTAAATTGGATTCTTTGTAACTTCCAACTCATATTTCATATAATTGAAGAAGTCATTTTATCTTCTCTTGTGAAAATCATTGAGTTGCATAAAGTTTTGAATTTGAAATATTTTCGGATGGAATTCAAATCTTTTCAAAACACTTTTCATTTATTTAAATGGAAGAAGTCATATCATCTTCACTCTAGGGTTTTGTGATGAAATGAATTTGAATTTATAGGGATCAAAATGCAAAGTGAAAGTTTTGGGAAAGGCATTTCATTCCCTCTCATTCAACTTTCAAAAAGTATCAAATTTCACTCAATTTCACACAAGCAACCACACCACAATCAAACAAACAAACAAGCATATATATTTATTTAATATAACATTCCAAAATTTAGAATTTTGGGATGTTACAAAGCTTGGGGATGCTGATACGTCTCATACGTATCTATAATTTTTGATTGTTCCATGCTATTATATATTCTGTTTTGGATGTTAATGGGATTTAATTTACACTTTTATATTATTTTTGGGACTAACGTATTAACCGGAGGCCCAACCCAAATTGCTTTTTTTGTCTATTTCAGTGTTTCGCAGAAAAGGAATATCAAACGGAATCCAAACGGAACGAAACCTTCGGGAGAGTTATTTTTGGAACAAACATGATCCGGGGGACTTGGAGTGGACGTCAAGAAACAATCGAGGAGGCCACGAGGCAGGGTGCGCGCCTACCCCCTGGGCGCGCCCTCCACTCTCGTGGGCCCCTTGTTGCTCCACCGACCTACTTCTTCCTCCTGTATATACCTACGTACCCCGAAAACATCAAGGAGCACCACGAAACCCTATTTTCATGTAGCGACCCGACCTCAGATGGTCAAGTCTCTGTGCTTCAGTGTCATCCCTGGATCAGTAATGCTGACACATACAGTACTCGAAGGATTTATAACAGAGTAGCAATCACACACTTATTACATCGAATGTCTCAAGAGAGAACTTATTACAATAACATGGCTTAAGGCCATCTAATACGATAACAGCGGAAGGCTTGGAAGGTAAAGTGAGTCCATCAACTCCAACGGCATAGCTGAGCTGCACGACAATGACCTAACGAACCTTACTCCTCGTCTGAAAAGTCTGCAACATAATACGTTGCAGCCCGAAAACGGGTCAACACATGGAATATGCTGGCGAAGTAACACAGTAGAGCAAGAACAGAATAATGCTATCACTACATGCATATTTGGCTGGTGGATAGCTCTATGGTTACAGTTTTGCGAAAAGCCAATTTTTTCCTACAACAAAGGAATAGATTTTAATTTAACTATCATGGTGGTTGAACAACATTGAGAAGGTTCCTCCAACTCAATCCCAATTAAGTGATTAACAACCCAACAATATTAGTTAAACATGATGAGATACTTGTGATAACCCAAGTACTAGATACTCAAGAATTGTCCATAACCGGGGACACGGCTAACCATGATTAGATTGTACACTCTGCAGAGGTTTGCGCACTTTTCCCCACAAGACTCGATCGCCTCCGTTGGATTTCTCGCACTACATGGTGTTTGAGAAACGGATGACCGAGACACAGTCTTTCAGAAACATTAACTCTCTACTCCGGACAGACCATACCAAACCTACATCCCACTACCTGCTGATCTGCCTCTTCAAGAGCTTCACGTAACTTACTCAACTATGCTAGAGCCCATAATAGCTTGTGGCTGCACACGGAAGTTTCTAGCATGAATCATCTCAATTCCCTTTGAGCATGGGTGGTGGTCCATAGGAAGATCACACGGGTACTCCGGGATTTCCAAAAAAATACAGGCAACACTTGGTACTCCAGGTGCCTCAATCCACCCAGTTGTTTGATTAATTTGCCACCTTAAGTTGAACCGTTAATTTAACAAACTCACATCTGTCATGGATTTCACTCAAACCCAAACCACGTCTATGAGCATAGCATAGCATAGTAATATAAGCAATGCGTAGAGTAACTCCCAAGGGTTTTGAATGTAACAGGGCAATAGGTTCTACCTCATAAACTACTTCCCAACCCACAAGTTAATGACATCCTAATCATGCAATGTTTGAGGATTGGAACTAATGCATAAAAACTGGATGATAAAGGGGTATGACCAAAGTGTTACTTGCCTTGGTGACGATCTGCGAAACCTAGGGACTCGTAGTAGCACGCTTCGCACTCCGGGTGTTCTATCGCAAGCTAAAAATAGCATACATAAGTAACAACCAACGATGCACAAGCAAAACTCAAATAAAAGAGGGCTGACCAGAAGTTTCAACTTAAGAACTCCGGTCCACAAAAAGAATCAAATCAAACGGAGCAACGAAACTCAAACGGCGAAAGAAAAAAGCTTTGTTTACTAATCTGAAACGGCGAAAGAAAAAACCAACGATGCACAAGCAAAAAAGCTTTGTTAAAACGAACGTACGGACGAACATCCGCTAACTAGAAGAACCAAGAAAAACCGGCGAATCCGAAAAAAAAGGATCTAGGGTTTAAAAAAAAGAAACCGAACCATTTTTTAAAAAAACCGGTGGCGGAGTCCGGTGGCTACCTCCGGCGAGGCAAGGCAGCGGCGCTCGGCGGCGCGGGCGGCGGGGCTAGGCGGCGCGGGCGGCGGGGCTTGGCGCGGGGCGGCGGTGGCTGTGGTGGGGTGTTGGCGTGGCGGGGGCGGCGGTATATAAGGGTGGGGGCGGCGGCGGCTTGGAGTAGGGGCCAAGGCAGGGCGGAGGCAGAGTCCAACTCGGACTCCGGTCCGAGTGGCGGCGGCGGCGCGCGCGCAGGAGGCGGCGGCGGCGGCTGGGCCGGCCTGGCTCGGCTGGGCCTTAGGCCCAGTCGGGCGCGGGAACTTTTTTTAAATAATTTCGCCGACCGAAATAAAATCCTAGAAAAATAAATAAAAATCCAAAAATGCCAAAACAAATTTTCACCGTCTAAATAAAATATTTAGAACGAGATGAACATTTTCTTGACCCTGAAATGCAATTTTGAAAAAAAAAACGTGCAATTTTTCTAATGCAAACAAAATTGCAATAAAATCCAAATAAAACAAATATTTGGTTTTAATATTTTCCTCCAATATTTCAATTATCTTGGAGAAGTCATATTATCTCCTCTCATATATTTTAGTATGAAATAATTTTGGAGAGAAAATAATTAAAACCGAAAATCCTCGTTTCAAAATTTGATAAAATCAAATTTGAAAATCGGGAAGTCCCCAACTCTCTCCGAGGGTCCTTGAGTTGCTTAGGATTTTGAGGATCGCGAGACGAAATGCGAATAAAATATGATATGCATGGATGACTATGTATAACATTCCAAATTGAAAATTTGGGATGTTACAAACCTACCCCCCTTAAGATGAATCTCGCCCTCGAGATTCGGGTTGGCTAGAAAATAGGTGTGGGTGGTCTTTGCGGAGATCATCCTCTCGTTCCCATGTGGCTTCATCCTCGGTATGGTGGCTCCACTGAACTTTACAAAACTTGATAACCTTACTGCGGGTGACTCTGCTGGCAAACTCAAGAATCTTAACTGGTTTTTCCTCGTAGGTCAAATCACTGTCCAACTGAATTGCCTCCAAGGGTATTGTATCTCTTAGAGGTATGTCTGCCATCTCAGCATGACATTTCTTTAGCTGTGAAACATGAAACACGTCATGAACTCCTGACAATCCCTCGGGTAACTCCAACTTGTAGGCAACTTCTCCCATCCGTTCCAAAATACGATACGGTCCTACAAATCTCGGGGCTAACTTTCCCTTAACTGCAAAACGTTTCACTCCTCGCAAGGGTGATACTCGCAGATATGCTCGGTCTCCAATTTCATAGGTTACCTCCTTGCGTTTTGAGTCAGCATAACTCTTCTGCCTGGACTGAGCAATCTTCAGTCTGTCACGAATCAATTTAACCTTCTCCTCAGACTCTTTGATCAAGTCTGGTCCAAACAACTGTCGGTCTCCTACCTCATCCCACATTAACGATGTTCTGCACCTTCATCCATACAGGGCTTCAAACGGTGCCATCTTCAAACTGGCTTGATAGCTATTGTTGTATGAAAACTCTGTGTATGGCAAATTGTCATCCCAACTAGATCCATAATCTAGCGCACAGGCTCTCAACATGTCCTCCAGAATTTGGTTCACTCTCTCTGTTTGTCCATCCGTCTGCGGGTGAAATGTTGTACTAAACTCCAATCTCGTTCCCAAAGTCTGGTGCAACTGGTGCCAAAATTTTGAGGTAAACTGTGTTCCTCGATCTGATACGATGGTCCTCGGAATTCCATGCAGACATACGATCCTGGACATATATATCTTGGCCAACTTTGCACTTGTATAGGTGGTTTTCACTGGGATGAAGTGAGCTACTTTGGTCAAGCGATCAACTACTACCCATATGGAATCATATCCCGCTTTGGTCCTGGGCAATCCGGTGATAAAGTCCATGCCCAGTTTATCCCACTTCCATTCGGGTATCGACATAGGCTGTAACAGTCCTGCTGGCTTCTGATGCTCTGCCTTCACGCGCTGACATACATCACATACGGCTACATACTCGGCAATATCCTTCTTCATACCGGTCCACCAAAAATGTTCCTTCAAATCCAAATACATCTTGGTGTTTCCGGGGTGTATCGAGTATGGTGAGTCATGGGCCTCTTGAAGTATTAACTTCCTGACCTCCTGGTTATTGGGCACATAAACTCGGTCCTCAAACCACAAGGTATCATGCTCATCCTCACGAAAACCTTTGGCCTTTCCTTTGCCCATCTTCTCCTTTATCTCGGAAATCTCTTTGTCATCCTTCTGAGCTTCCCGAATTTTGTCCAGCAATGTTGACTGGACCTCCATTGTTGCAATAAATCATCTAGGAACAAGCTCCAATCAAAGTTCCATGATGTCCTTTGCTAATTCCTTCGGCGGTCCCTTGCTTTCAAGGATATTAGCATAACTCTTCTGGCTCAAAGCGTCTGCTACGACATTGGCCTTTCCTGGATGATAGTGTAGCTTCATGTCATAATCCTTTATAAGCTCCAACCATCTCCTCTGTCGAAGGTTCAACTCCTTCTGGGTGAAAATGTACTTCAAACTCTTATGGTCCGTGTACACATCACAACGGTTTCCAATAAGGTAATGTCTCCAGGTCTTCAATGCATGCACTACGGCTGCTAACTCCAAATCATGCGTGGCATAGTTCAACTCATGAGGTTTTAGTTGTCGTGAGGCATACGAAGCAACTCTCCCGTCCTGCATAAGCACACATCCAAGTCCTAAGCGTGAGGCATCGCAGTACACTTGGAACTCCTTATGTATATCTGGCAGTGTTAGCACTGGGGCTGTAGTCAAACATTTCTTCAACTCCTGGAAACTTGCCTCGCAATCTTCTGTCCATTTAAACTTAGTATCCTTATTTAACAGTTCAGTCATTGGCTTTGCAATCTTGGGAAAGTTCTCAATGAATCTCCGATAGTAACCTGCGAGTCCAAGAAAACTGCGGATCTCGCTAAATGAAGTGGGTGCCAACCATTCAGTGACTGACTGAATTTTTCTGGGGTCTACTGCTATACCTTCTCCCGATATAACATGTCCAAGGAACCCGACTTCCTTCAACCAAAACTCACATTTGCTAAACTTAGCATACAACTGGTGTTCCCTGAGTTTCTCGAGAACTAAGCGCAAATGCTCCTTGTGCTCCTCCTCGTTCTTAAAGTATACCATAATATCATCAATAAACACCACAACAAACTTGTCCAAATACTCCATGAACACCTTGTTCATAATGCTCATGAAATAGGCAGGGGCGTTAGTCAGTCCAAATGACATGACCGTGTACTCGTATAATCCATATCGTGTTGTGAACGTTGTCTTCGGTATATCCTTCTCTCGTATCTTCAACTGATGATACCCCGATCGCAAATCGATCTTAGAAAACACTTTAGCTCCTTGCAACTGATCAAAAAGATCGTTGATCATCGGCAGTGGGTACTTGTTCTTAATAGTCACTTCATTTAATGCTCGATAATCAACTACCATCCTCAGGGATTTATCCTTCTTCTCAACCAAAAGTATTGGGGCTCCCCAAGGTGATGAACTTCTTCGGATGTATCCTTTCTCCAATAACTCCTTAATCTGTTTCTTAATTTCTTCCAGATCATTTGCGGGCATCCGATAGGGTCTCTTGGATATTGGTCCTGTACCTGGCAATAGCTCTATCAAAAACTCAATGTCTCTATCCGGTGGCATGCCTGGTAACTCCTTTGGAAAAACATCCGGGTAATCCTTCACTACAGGCACTTCCTCCTGAACAACTCCCGTAAGGGCATTCACTTGACTCCTCCTAGGCACATGCCTAGATACATACTTAGTCCTTTTTCCTTCCGGGGTGGTGAGATAAATTGACTTACTAGCACAGTCAATGCTTCCTCCAAATTTTGACATCCAGTCCATACCCAATATCACATCCAATCCTTGTGATTCCAAGATAATTAGGTCGGACGAAAAAATATGTGTACCAATGGTTAAGGGTATTTGGTCACACCATCGGCTAGCCATATACTCTGCTCCGGGTGAACTCATTAAAAGAGGGGTCCTAAGGGTTTGGGTTGGTAGTTTAAACTTATCCACGAATCCCCTTGATATGTATGAATGAGATGCACCAGTATCGAAAAGAACAAGGGCGGTAAATGACTTAACCAAAAACTTACCTATTACCGCGTCCGGCTGTTCTTCAACCTCCTCCACGTTAACGTGGTTCACTTGTCCTTTGTTGAATGGATTTGGCTTCTTCCCAGCGCTCCCATTTCCATTTCCATTCTTTCCTTCAGGGCACTCCGTGTCGTAGTGTCCAGTCTTCCCGCACTTGAAACATGTAACATGACTTAAGTCCCTTTTGGCGGGCGTGGCTGGGTTGGGGCGGTTATGATTATTGTTGGTTCCGTTCCCATTCCCATTCTTAGAACCATTGCGGTTATGCGATCCTCCTCTAGTGTGGTTGTGACCTCCATGGTTATGAACAAGTCCTCCTGGGTTCGGGGTTAGGCGAGGTTTCTGCTGAGCTCCTGAGTTATACTTCCCCTGTCCATACTTTCTCTTGTGGCTCTCAATCTGCTGCTGCTTCCCTTCAATCATAAGAGCCTTATCTACCAACTCATGTTAGTTGTTGAAGGTTGCTACCATCAACTGCATGCTTATCTCATCATTCAGCCCTTCCATAAACTTCTCCTGCTTCGCGGCATCTGTGGCCACATCATCAGGGGCATAGCGAGATAACTTGCTAAACTTGTCCACGTACTGAGCCACAGTACGGTTCCCCTGGCGTAAGTTGCAGAACTCCCGCTTCTTCATTTGCATAGCTCCAGTGGAGACATGGGCTGTGCGGAAAGCTTGCTGAAACTGGTCCCAAGTGACATTGGCTATAGGAAAAGTGGCTGTGTAATTCTCCCACCATGAGGATGCTGGTCCATCCAATTGATGTGCGGAAAAGCGCACTCTCTCAGCATCTGTGCAACCTGCGGTGGTCAACTCCCTTCCAATACGGCGTAGCCAATCATCCGCAACTATGGGCTCGGTGCTACTGGAAAACACCGGCGGTTGTAACCTTATAAAACGGGCTAGGTTGTCCATGGGTGACGGGTGTGTTGTTGTTGTTGTTGTTATTGTTGTTGTTGTTGTTTCCCTGGTTCTAAACTAGCAATTGCATCAAAGTATTTTGCTGTTGGATCAACTGGGTGAGCTCCGGTGGGAAAGCAAAACCGGTGTCACGTCTCGGAGGCATCTGAGGGGTTTAGATGGAAGATATTTAGAATAGAAAAGAGGTCTAATGAGAAAACACTACCCATATGCACATGAGACAAACACAATCATTTCACTCAATCAATAAAGCAAGGGCATACAAACGATCTAGAACTAGCGCACAAGTGCTCAACTACTACTAAATACATGGGGGAATACTAGTGATATATGGTAGTCATCTAGAAATTTTGATCGGTGGAAGACTCCATGATGTCTGCTCCAGCTTCGTCTTCAAAGTCATCATCACTAGGATCGGAATCGGTGTCGTCGATGATGATGTAGTCCTCGGGGCGTATCTCCTTGGGTTCTTCTTCTTCTTATATTGGTGCTGGTCCTCCCATGAATACTCTGATCTTCTTGACTAAGTCGTCATTCTTCTCCAGTAGTGTCTTGATTTCCTCCTCATATCCATCGCGTGTAAACTTGAGTTCTTCCTCCAGCTCAATGATCCTAGTCTTCGCCTTCTTCAAGTCCATCATGTCCGCGCACATCTAGTTTTCCTGACGTCGGATGTGCTGGTTTAACTCCTGGATGAAAGCTGCAATGGGTCTATCCTTCCTGGTGCTGATTACTTCCCATTGCTCGTCTCGGCGCCCACATATTTGGTAAATAGTGTCCTTAAGCTCCCTGTTGTAAACTTCTCCAATGCGTCCCATGGTAATGTGGGCTGCCATGCTCTTGCCTAGACTCCAGGTGGGTGCATCGAAAGAAAACTCTATGGGTTTAGAGGTTGGCGAGAACGTCCTTCCTGGAACTTGTGCTTGAATCATCCAGCGCTCCTCTTTAGGTAAGGTGGCGTTGTACGTCCCGGTGAAGCTGGGTATTCCAATGTTCAAGTACCTAGTGACTTCCTTCAAGTGGCGTCCAAAAGGGGTGTCTTCATCTGGTTGTGCAAACTTGTTCTTCATCTCCGTCATCCTAAAGAGTAGAAAATGGAGAGGAGTCAGAAATGAGAAGAGAAGGGTGACCTAGGGTTTATCTTAGTGGTGTGTCCTACCCTCAGCGTGTGCTCTGATACCATCTTGTAGCGACCCGACCTCAGATGGTCAAGTCTCTGTGCTTCAGTGTCATCCCTGGATCGGTAATGCTGACACACACAGTACTCGAAGGATTTATAACAGAGTAGCAATCACACACTTATTACATCGAATGTCTCAAGAGAGAACTTATTACAATAATATGGCTTAAGGCCATCTAATACAATAACAGCGAAAGGCTTGGAAGGTAAAGTGAGTCCATCAACTCCAACGGCATAGCTGAGCTGCACGACAATGACCTAACGAACCTTACTCCTCGTCTGAAAAGTCTGCAACATAATACGTTGCAGCCCGAAAATGGGTCAACACATGGAATATGCTGGCAAAGTAACACAGTAGAGCAAGAACAGAATAATGCTATCACTACATGCATATTTGGCTGGTGGATAGCTCTATGGTTACAGTTTTGCGAAAAGCCAATTTTTCCCTACAACAAAGGAATAGATTTTAATTTAACTATCATGGTGGTTGAACAACATTGAGAAGGTTCCTCCAACTCAATCCCAATTAAGTGATTAACAACCCAACAATATTAGTTAAACATGATGAGATACTTGTGATAACCCAAGTACTAGATACTCAAGAATTGTCCATAACCGGGGACACGGCTAACCATGATTAGATTGTACACTCTGCAGAGGTTTGCGCACTTTTCCCCACAAGACTCGATTGCCTCCGTTGGATTTCTCGCACTACAGGGTGTTTGAGAAACGGATGACCGAGACACGGTCTTTCAGAAACATTAACTCTCTACTCCGGACAGACCATACCAAACCTACATCGCACTACCTGCTGATCTGCCTCTTCAAGAGCTTCACGTAACTTACTCAACTATGCTAGAGCCCATAATAGCTTGTGGCTGCACACGGAAGTTTCTAGCATGAATCATCTCAGTTCCCTTTGAGCCTGGGTGGCGGTCCATAGGAAGATCACACGGGTACTCCGGGATTTCCAAAAAAATACAGGCAACACTGGGTACTCCAGGTGCCTTAATCCACCCAGTTGTTTGATTAATTTGCCACCTTAAGTTGAACCATTAATTTAACAAACTCACATCTGTCATGGATTTCACTCAAACCCAAACCACGTCTACGAGCATAGCATAGCATAGTAATATAAGCAACGCGTAGAGTAACTCCCAAGGGTTTTGAATGTAACAGGGCAATAGGTTCTACCTCATCAACAACTTCCCAACCCACAAGTTAATGACATCCTAATCATGCAATGTTTTAGGATTGGAACTAATGCATAAAAACTGGGTGATAAAGGGGTATGATCAAAGTGTTACTTGCCTTGGTGACGATCTGTGAAACCTAGGGACTCGTAGTAGCACGCTTCGCACTCCGGGTGTTCTATCGCAAGCTAAAAATAGCATACATAAGTAACAACCAATGATGCACAAGAAAAACTCAAATAAAAGAGGGCTGACCAGAAGTTTCAACTTAAGAACTCCGGTCCGCAAAAAGAATCAAATCAAACGGAGCAACGAAACTCAAACGGCGAAAGAAAAAAGCTTTGTTTACTAATCTGAAACTAGGTCAAATTTTAAAGTAGCAAAAACTTGTTTGAGTTGGTTAAATGGAAAGAGGGTTTCGGGACGAAACTCTAGGTGCTTGAATCGCTTGATTCCGACTAACGAGCGAAAAGATAAATAGAAACTAAGATCGGATCAGAAATCGCGATCAGAAAAATCATGGAATAAATCTGATAAAAGAAAACTCACGAATAGACTAATGAACGAGCGTTCGTTAGCTGTAACTAACGGGCAAAAACTATTCGTTAAAACGAACGTACGGAGGAACGTCCGCTAACTAGAAGAACCGAGAAAAAACTGGCGAATCCGAAAAAAACGGATCTAGGGTTTTAAAAAAGAACCGAACGGTTTTTTTTAAAAAAATCGGTGGCGGAGTCCGGTGGCTACCTCCGGCGAGGGGGCTCCGATGAGGTGGGGCAGCGGCGGCGCTCGGCGGCGGCGACAAGCGGCGGCGGCAAGCGACGGCGGCGACGGCTAGGCGGCGCGGGCGGCGGGGCTAGGCGGCGCGGGCAACGGGGCTTGGCGCGGCGTGGGGCGGCGGTGGCTGTGGTGGCTGCGGTGGGGTGTTGGGGTGGCGGGGGCGGCGGTATATAAGGGCGGCGGCGGCGGTGGCTTGGAGTAGGGGCCAAGGCGGGGTGGAGGCAGAGTCCAACTCGGACTCCAGTCCGAGTGGCGGCGGCGGCGGCGCGCGCGCAGGAGGCTGCAGCGGCGGCGGCTGGGCCGGCCTGGCTCGGCTGGGCCTTAGGCTCAGTCAGGTGCGGGAACTTCTTTTAATAATTTCGCCGACCGAAATAAAATCCTAGAAAAATAAATAAAAATCTAAAAATGCCAAAACAAATTTTCACCGTCTAAATAAAATATTTAGAACGAGATGAACATTTTCTTGACCCTAAAATGCAATTTTGAAAAAAGGTGCAATTTTTCTAATGCAAACAAAATTGCAATAAAATCCAAATAAAACAAATATTTGATTTTACTATTTTTCCTCCAATATTTCAATTATCTTGGAGAAGTCATATTATCTCCTCTCATATATTTTAGTATGAAATATTTTTGGAGAGAAAATAATTAAAACCAAAAATCCTCGTTTCAAAATTTAATAAAATCAAATTTGAAAACCGGGAAATCCCCAACTCTCTCCGAGGGTCCTTGAGTTGCTTAGGATTTTGAGGATCGCGAGACGAAATGCGAATAAAATATGATATGCATGGATGACTATGTATAACATTCCAAATTGAAAATTTGGGATGTTACATTCCACCGCCGCAACCTTCTGTACCCAAGAGATCCCATCTTGGGGCCTTTTCCGGAGCTCCGCCGGAGGGGGTATCGATCACGGAGGGCCTCTACATCAACTCCATGGCCTCTCCGGTGATGTGTGAGTAGTTTACCTCAGACCTTCGGGTCCATAGTTATTAGCTAGATGGCTTCTTCTCTGTCTTTGGATATCAATACAAAGTTCTCCTCAATTCTCTTGGAGATCTATTCAATGTAATCTTGTTTTGCGGTGTGTTTGTCGAGATCCGATGAATTGTGGGTTTATGATCAAGATTATCTATGAACAATATTTGAATCTTCTCTGAATTCTTTTATGTATGATTGGTTATCTTTGCAGGTCTCTTCGAATTATCAGTTTGGTTTGGCCTACTAGATTGATATTTCTTGCAATGGGAGAAGTGCTTAGCTTTGGGTTCAATCTTGTGGTGCTCGATCTCAGTGACAGTAGGGGAAACGACACGTATTGTATTGTTGCCATCGGGGATAAAAAGATGGGGTTTATATCATATTGCATGAGTTTATCCCTCTACATCATGTCATCTTGCTTAAAGCGTTACTCCGTTCTTATGAACTTAATACTCTAGATGCATGCTAGATAGCGGTCGATGTGTGGAGTAATAGTAGTAGATGCAGGCAGGAGTCGGTCTACTTGTCACGGACGTGATGCCTATGTACATGATCATACCTAGATGTTCTCATAACTATGCTCAATTCTATCAATTGCTCAACGGTAATTTGTTCACCCACCGTAATACTTATGCTATCTTGAGAGAAGCCACTAGTGAAACCTATGGCCCCCGGGTCTATCTTCCATCATATTAATCTACCGTTGTTTCCATTATCTTTTGTTTTGCAATCTTTACTTTCAATCTATATCATAAAAATACCAAAAATATTATCTTATCATATCTATCAGATCTCACTCTCATAAGTGACCGTGAAGGGATTGACAGCCCCTTTATCGCGTTGGTTGCGAGGTTCTTATTTGTTTGTGTAGGTACAAGGGACTCGCGCTTGGTCTCCTACTGGATTGATACCTTGGCTCTCAAAAACTAAGGGAAATACTTATGCTACTTTGTTGCATCACCCTTTCCTCTTCAAGGGAAAACCAACGCAGTGCTCAAGAGGTAGCAGCCTCCCATCATGCTTGTTAACGGGCAAACCAACACGAACACCAGGCAGCTGGTCTGCTCCATATATAAAATTCCCGCAGAAAGAGATGCACTCTTGTGTTAGATAGCCCTGGACGATGCTTCCATCCGGACGGGACATGTTACGAACGAATCCTTTAATGACCCCATTCATCCTCTCAAACGGCATCATGTTGTGTAGGAATGACGGCCCCAGGTCTATTATGTCGTTCAAAATATGGACACACGGATGCACCATGACATCAAACAATGTGGGCGGGAAGTACATCTCAAGCTCATTCAGTATCACAACTATCTCTTCCTGTAGCCTTTGGAGCTGCTTCACCTTGATCGACTTTCGAGAGATGACGACGAAAAAATTGAAGAGACCAATAAGCGTGTCACGGACATGCTTGTCCATTATCCCACTAAGGGCAACATGTAGTATCTGTGTCATCATCACATGACAGTCATGGAACTTCATCCAACTAAACCTTTTCTTGTCCGTGTCTAGATATTTTTCTTATCTTTCCACAGTAACTGGAACTAACTTTGACTCCGATAAGGCACTTAAAGAACTGATCGATCTCAGCCTGACTTAAGGTGAAGCAAGAAGGGGGGCAATAATCCTCTTCCTTTACTTTCTTGCCCTTCTTCTCCCGCGCCTCTATCTTTGTATCTGTCTCGTCTGACTTTTTGCGGGGTGACATGTGCAGATCTTCCCTGATATTCAAATCTTGCAGGTCTTTTCTTGCCTTCGGCCCATCCTTGGTCTTATCCGACATGTTCATCAGTGTCGTGAGCAAGCTCTCAAGGACATTCTTACATATATGCATTTGATCAAGGCAATGAGTTGTGTCGAGTTTGTGCCAGTACTCCAAGTCCCAGAACACAGACCTTGTCTTCCATACCTTCAGCAGCGGCTTCGGCGCCTTTTTCATCATCTTTTCCGACGCGGGGCACTTTTCACAGTTTTTCAACAGCTCATCGATTTCGGCGCCGCTCCGCTTAAGTGGAGGTCCTCGATGCTCAGTGTGACCATTGAATAGATCTCCACGGTTTCTCCACAGGTCGTCCGGATCGAGCCATCTTCGATGCCGCATGTACACGATTTTCCCAGACCTGCCATCTTTCCTTCATGTTAGCTACTAAGACATCGTATCATCCATGCACCGCGTGCATCCGCAATATCCATGGCACACCTGGCCTGTGACATATCCGTAACCGAGATAGTCATGCACCGTCATGATCAGCGCGACTCTCATGTAGAAATACTCGCCTTTGCTGGCGTCCCATGTCTTGGCCGGTGTTTTCCACAACGTGTCTAACTCCTTGATAACCCACAAGCATAGGGGATCGCAACAGTTTTTGAGGATAAAGTATTCAACCCAAATTTATTGATTCGACACAAGGGGAGCCAAAGAATATTCTCAAGTATTAGCAGCTGAGTTGTCAATTCAACCACACCTGGAAAACTTAATATCTGCAGCAAAGTATTTAGTAGCAAATTAATATGATAGCAACGGTAACGATGGCAAAAGTAACGGTAGCAGTTTTGTAGTGATTGTAACAGTGGCAACGGAAAAGTAACTAAGCAGAGATCAATATGTGAAAAGCTCGTAGGCAATGGAGCAGTGATGGATAATTATGTCGGATGCGATCAATCATGCAACAGTTATAACATAGGGTGACACAGAACTAGCTCCAGTTCATCAATGTAATGTAGGCATGTATTCCGAAGATAGTCATACGTGCTTATGGAAAAGAACTTGCATGACATCTTTTGTCCTACCCTCCCATGGCAGCGGGGTCCTATTGGAAACTAAGGGATATTAAGGCCTCCTTTTAATAGAGTACCGGACCAAAGCATTAACACTTAGTGAATACGTGAACTCCTCAAACTACGATCATCACCGGTAAGTATCCCGATTATTGTCACTTCGGGGTTCACGGATCATAACACATAATAGGTGACTAACTTGCAAGGTAGGATCAAGAACTCACATATATTCATGGAAACATAATAGGGTCAGATCTGAAATCATGGCACTCGGGCCCTAGTGACAAGCATTAAGCCTAGCAAAGTCATAGCAACATCAATCTCAGAACATAATGGATACTAGGGATCAAACCCTAACAAAACTATCTCGGTTACATGATAAATCTCATCCAACCCATCACCGTCCACCAAGCCTACGATAGAATTACTCACGCATGGCGGTGAGCATCATGAAATTGGTGATGGAGGAAGGTTGACGATGACGATGGCGATGGATTTCCCTATTCCGGAGCCCCGAACGGACTCCAAATCAGCCACCCCGAGAGAGTTTAGGGCTTGGCGGCGGCTCCGTATCGTAAAACGCGATGAATCCTTCTCCCCCATTTTTGTCTCCCCGAACGTGAATATATGGAGTCGGGATGGACGTTGGTGGAGCACCAGGGGACCCACGAGGCAGGGGGCACACACCCCACCCTCGTGGACAGGGTGTGGGCCCCCCGGCCTTGATTCTTCCGCCATTATTTTTTATATATTCCAAAAATATTCTATGTTGATTTTCAGGTCATTCCGAAAACTTTTGTTTCTGCACAAAAATAACACCATGGAAATTCTGTAGAAAACAGCGTCAGTCCGGGTTAGTTCCATTTAAATCATGCAAGTTAGAGTCCAAAACAAGGGCAAAAGTGTTTGGAAAAGCAGATACGTTGGAGACGTATCAACTCCCCCAAGCTTAAACCTTTGCTTGTCCTCAACCAATTCAGTTGACAAACTGAAAGTGATAAAGACAAACTTTTACAAACTCTGTTTGCTCTTGTTGTTGCAAATATGTAAAGCCGTCATTCAAGTTTTCAGCAAAGATTATGAACTAACCATATTCACAATAACATTTAGGTCTCATGTTTACTCATATCAATAGCATAATCAACTAGCGAGAAATAATAATAAATCTCAGATGGCAACACTTTCTCAAAACAATCATGATATGATATAACAAGATGGTATCTCGCTAGCCCTTTTTGAGACCGCAAAACATAAATGCAAAGCACCTTTAAAGATCAAGGACTGACTAAACATTGTAATTCATGGTAAAAGAGATCCAGTCACAATATATTAATAGTAATGAATGCAAATGACATCGGTGCTCTCCAACTGGTGATTTTAATAAGAGGATGATGACTCAGCATAAAAGAAAATAGTTAGGCCCTTCGCACAGGGAAGCAGGGATTTGTAGAGGTGCCAGAGCTCGGTTTTGAAATAGAGATGAATAATATTTTGAGCGGTATACTTTCATTGTCAACATAACAACCGAGAGATCTCGATATCTTCCATGCTACACACATTATAGGTGGTTCCCAAGCAAAATGGTAAAGTTTATACTCCCCCTACCACCAACAAACATCAATCCATGGCTTGTCCGAAACAACGGGTGCCTCCAACTACCAACAATCCTGGGGGAGTTTTGTTTGCAATTATTTTGATTTGATTTGAGCATGGGACTGGGCATCCCGGTGACCATCCATTTTCTTGTGAGTGAGGAGCGGAGTCCACTCCTCTTGAGAATAACCCGCCTAGCATGAAAGATACAGACAGCCCTAGTTGATACATGAACTATTCAAGCATACAAAACATAATTTTTATTTGAAGGTTTAGAGTTTGGCACATACAAATTTACTTGGAACGGCAGGTAGATACCGCATATAGGAAGGTATGGTGGACTCATATGGAATAACTTTTGGGGTTTATGGGGTTGGATGCACAAGCAGTATTCCTGCTTAGTACAAGTAAGGCTAGAAAGAGACTGGGAAGCGACCAGCTAGAGAGCGACAACAATCATGAACATGCATTAAAATTAATCCACACTAAGTGCAAGCATGAACATGATATAATTCACCATGAACATAAATATCGTGGAGGCTATGTTGATTTTGTTTCAACTACATGCGTGAACATGTGCCAAGTCAAGCCACTCGAATCGTTCAAAGGAGAATACCACCCCATCATACCACATCACAACCATTTTAATAGCATGTTGGCACGCAAGTTAAACCATTATAAACTCCTAGATAATTAAGCATGGCATAAGCAACTATAATCTCTAATTGTCATTGCAAACATGTTTCATTCATAATAGGCTGAATCAGGAACCATGAACTAATCATATTTACAAAAACAAGAGAGGTCAAGTTCATACTAGCTTCTCTTATCTCAATCAGTTCATCATATATCGTCATTATTGCCTTTCACTTGCACGACCGAACGGTGTGGATAATAATAATAGTGCACGTGCATTGGACTAAGCGGAAATCTGCGAGCATTCAATTCAAGGGAGAAGACAAGGTAGTATGGGCTCTTCGTTAGATCAACAATAATGCATATGAGAGCCACTCAACATTTTCATCGTGGTCTTCTCCTCTCGACCCCCAAAGAAAAGAAAAGAAATAAAACTATTTACATGGGAAAGCTCCCAAGAAGCAAAAGAAGAACGAGAAATCTTTTCGGGTTTTCTTTTAATTACTACTACTACAAGCATGGAAAGTAAACTAGCTAAAAGCTACAAGTTTTTTTTGTTTTTATTAAGGTTTTTCAAACACACAAGAAGAAAGCTTAAAACAGAAAATAAACTAACATGGATGATACAATGAAAAAGTATGAGCACCGACAACTATCATGAGTGTGTGAACATGAATGTAATGTCGGTGAGGAATATGTACTCCCCCAAGCTTAGGCTTTTGGCCTAAGTTGGTCTATGGCCACGGTTGGCCTGGTGGAAACCCAAAGTTGTAGCTGAGGTCGTACTGTGGAGCAGCGGCTATTGCCTGATGAGCTGCAGCTTGGAGGCGAGCTGCCTCCGTCCTCCTCTCGTACTCGTTCGCCTCCTCCCTGGTTATAACATATCTCCCTTTTGTATGAAAGTCAAACAAAGTAGGAGCAGGGAGAGCAACATGCAGTGCAACGCCTGTCAAAGATTAGTCGATATTGGAGAGGTTGTTCATTCCTCTCAATAAACTGATGGCGAACCATAGCATTAAAATCTAAATAAGCAGGAGGTAACTCAATTTCATTTCCATGTATGGGTACACCGAGATAGTTAGCTACACGAGTTGCATAAATTCCACCAAACAAATCTCCAGTTAAACTATTAAGATGCAACCTACGTGCAACAATAGCCCCCAAGTTATATTGTCTATCTCCTAATACAGCACTCTTGAGAACATTGAGGTTGGGAACACACATGTGACATGCCTCATCCTTACCATTAATGCATCTACCTATAAAGAGAGCAAAATAATGTATGGCAGGAAAATGAATGCTCCCTATGGTAGCTAGCATGATTTCCCTAGATTCCCCCATAGTTATACTAGCAAGAAAGTCTTTATATTCAGATTTGCGACGTTCACTAGCACTACCCCACTGCGGGAGTTTACAAGCAGTATTAAAATCCTCTAAATCCATGGTATAAGATTTATCATAAAGATCAAATAGGACCATGCGAGAATTGCGTGAGGATGTGAATTTAAACCTTCTGACAAAGGAGTCAGTTAGGTAGTAATGTTGCGGGCACTTATCTAACACGAAGCCCTCAAGTTCAGCATTACGCACATACGCGTCAAATTCATCCTTAATTCCTCCTTGAACCATAAAATCTTCTGAAGGCCATTCACAAGGCCACACTTGAGCTTCTCTTGGTAGTTCATGGTCCGGCTCACGTATCGTGGGCCTGGGTCCTTGCTTCCTTGAGGAACCACCTTGGTACATTTTTCTAAACATATTTCTTCCTCTGAAAAGTTTTTGAATTTTTAGTAACTTAAAATACAAGTGAACCAAACTCAACAAGATTGATTGCAACTACTCCTACAAGTGCCTAGAGGCCATATCATGCATTAAAACTACTTTGGACCATATAAATTTGACATGCAAGCTCAAGAACAGGGTCACCTAACCAGCAAAAATTTGCAATAAATAAAGCACTAGAATAAAAACTAATTGGACCATTGGAGGAGTCACATACCGAAGAACAATCCCCCAAAGCAGTTTTGTGAATGGAGCTTTGAGCAAGGATATCGAAAATGGCAGCAAGATGAGCTAGAACTCGGGTTTGAGCTGGTGGGTGATTTTTTTCTGGAGCAAGACAAAGTGTGTGGGTGCAAGGGTAAGTGGAGGGGACCCATGTGGGGTTCACGAGGCAGGGGTGCGCCCTCCACCCTCGTGGGCACGTGGTGGGTCCCCCTGGTGTGTTCTCAATGCCAATAATTCTCAAATATTCTAGAAAAAATCATATTAAATTTTCAGGGCATTTGGAGAACTTTTATTTTTTGGGTATTTTTTATTGCAAGGATAATTCAGAAAACAGACAGAAAATATTATTTTTGCTTTATTTAATCTAAATAACAGAAAGTAAAAGGAGGGTACAGAGAGTTGTGCTTTCTAGCTTCATTCGTCTCATGCTCATCAAAAGGAATCCACTAACAAGGTTGATCAAGTCTTGTTAACAAACTCTTTTCTAATAACATGAAACTGGAGAATTTTCGAATAACACTAGGTTACCTCAACGTGGATATGCATGTCCCCAACAATAAGAATATCATATTTCTTCTTGACAGTAGGAAGAGGAAATTCAAAACCTCCAATATTAATAGTTGAACTTTTTCCAATAGAATTGATACTGTGGACTTGAGGTTGTTTCCTCGGAAAGTGTACCGTATGCTCATTACCATTAACATGAAAAGTGACATTGCCTTTGTTGCAATCAATAACAGCCCCCGCAGTATTCAAAAAGGGTCTTCCAAGAATAATAGACATACTATCGTCCTCGGGAATATCAAGAATAACAAAGTCCGTTAAAATACTGATGTTTGCAACCACAACAGGCACATCCTCACAAATACCAACAGGTATAGCAGTTGATTTATCAGCCATTTGCAAAGATATTTCAGTAGGTGTCAACTTATTCAAATCAAGTCTACGATATAAAGAGAGAGGCATAACACTAACACCGGCTCCAAGATCACATAAAGCAGTTTTAACATAGTTTCTTTTAATAGACCATGGTATAGTTGGTACTCTTGGATCTCCTAGTTTCTTAGGTATTCCACCCTTAAAAGTATAATTAGCAAGCATGGTGGAAATTTCAGCTTCCGGTATCTTTCTTTTATTTGTAACAATATCTTTCATATACTTAGCATAAGGATTCATTTTAAGCAAGTCAGTCAAACGCATGCGCAAAAAGATAGGTCTAATCATTTCAGCAAAGCGCTCAAAATCCTCATCATCCTTTTTCTTGGATGGTTTAGGAGGAAAGGGCATGGGTTTCTGAACCCATGTTCTCTTTCTTTACCATGCTTCCTAACAACAAAATCTCTCTTATAACGTTGATTCTTTGATTGTGGGTTATCAAGATCAACATCAGGTTCAATCTCTACATCATTGACATTGCTAGGTCGAGCATCAACATCAACATCATCATTAACATTATCACTAGGTTCATGTTCATTACCAGATTGTGTTTCAGCATCAGAAATAGAAATATCATTGGGATTCTCAGGTGTATCAACTACAGGTTCACTAGAAGCATGCAAAGTCCTATCATTTTTATTTTTATTCTTCTTAGAAGAACTAGGTGCATCAACAGTGGCTCTCTGATAATCTTGCTCAATTCTTTTAGGGTGGCCCTCAGGATACAAAGGTTCCTGAGTCATTTTACCCCCTCTGGTCATAACTCTAACAGCATTATCATTTTTCTTATTATTCAATTCATTGAGCAAATCATTCTGAGCTTTAAGTACTTGTTCTACTTGAGTGGTAACCATAGAAGCATGTTTACTAATAAGTTTAAGTTCACCTTTAACATTAGCCATATAATCACTCAAGTGTTCAATCATATAAGCACTACGTTTCAATTGTCTACCAAACATAAGCGTTGAAGTTTTCTTGTTTAACAATAAAATTATCAAACACATCCAAGCATTGCTTAGCAGACTTATAACGAGGAATATCACCTTCATCAAATCTATAGAGAGAATTTACCTTTACTACCTGTGTCGGGTTATCAAGACCATGTATTTCTTCAATAGGTGGTAAATTCTTAACATCTTCAGCTTTAATACCTTTTTCTTTCATAGATTACTTTGCCTCTTGCATATCTTCAGGACTGAGAAATAGAATACCCCTTTTCTTCGGAGTTGGCTTAGGAGTTGGTTCAGGAAGTGTCCAATCATTTTCATTACTCAACATATTATTCAATAGCAATTTATCTTGATCAACAGTTCTTTCCCTGAAAACACAACCAATACAACTATCCAGGTGGTCTTTGGAAGCATCGGTTAGTCCATTATAAAAGATATCAAGTATTTTATTTTTCTTGAGAGGGTGATCAGGCAGAGCATTAAGTAATCGGAGAAGCCTCCCCCAAGCTTGTGGGAGACTCTCTTCTTCAATTTGCACAAAATTATATATTTCCCTTAAGGCAGCTTGTTTCTTAAGAGCGGGGAAATATTTAGCAGAGAAGTAATAAATCATATCTTGGGGACTACGCACACAACCAGGATCAAGAGAATTAAACCATGTTTTAGACCTTTAATGAGAACGGAAATAAATTAAGGATAAAGTAATAGCGAGTTTTATCATCATTAGTGAACAAGGTGGCTATATCATTTAATTTAGTAAGATGTGCCACAACAGTTTCAGATTCATAGCCATAAAAAGGATCAGATTCAACCAAAGTAATTAACTCAGGATTGACACAGAAATCATAATCCTTATCGGAAATACATATAGGAGAAGTAGCAAAAGCAAGGTCATATTTCATTCTAGCATTCAAAGATTTTTCTTTCATCTTAGCTAATAATTTCTTAAGATCATATCTATCATTGCAAGCAAGAAAATATCTAGTAGTTTCTTCATCCATAACATAACCCTCGGGCACAACAGGCAATTCATATCTAGGGGGAGAATCTTCATCATCGCGTTCATCAATATTATTGGTTTCAATAATTTCATTCTCTCTAGCCCTAGCAAGTTGTTCATCAAGAAATTCACCTAGTGGCACAGTATTATGAAGCATAGAAGTAGTTCCATCATAAGTATCATGCAAAGCAGACGTGGCATCATCAATAACATGCGACCTATCAGAATCAATAGCATGTGTAGGTGTCGCAAGTTTACTCAAAACAGAAGGTGAATCAAGTGCAGAGCTAGATGGCAGTTCATTACCTCCCCTCGTAGTTGAGGGAAAAATCTTGGTTCTTTGATCTTTCAAGTTCTTCATAGTGATCAACAGATATAAATCCCAAGTGACTCAAAGAATAGAGCTATGCTTCCCGGCAACGGCGCCAGAGAATAGTCTTGATAACCCACAAGTATAGGGGATCGCAACAGTTTTCGAGGGTAAAGTATTCAACCCAAATTTATTGATTCGACACAAGGGGAGCCAAAGAATATTCTCAAGTATTAGCAGCTGGGTTGTCAATTCAACCACACCTGGAAAACTTAATACCTGCAGCAAATTATTTAGTAGCAAATTAATATGATAGCAACGGTAACGATGGCAAAAGTAACGGTAGCAGTTTTGTAGTGATTGTAACAGTGGCAACGGAAACGTAACTAAGCAGAGATCAATATGTGAAAAGCTCGTAGGCAATGGAGCAGTGATGGATAATTATGTCGGATGCGATCAATCATGCAACAGTTATAACATAGGGTGACATAGAACTAGCTCCAGTTCATCAATGTAATGTAGGCATGTATTCCGAATATAGTCATACGTGCTTATGGAAAAGAACTTACATGACATCTTTTGTCCTACCCTCCCGTGGCAGCGGGGTCCTATTGGAAACTAAGGGATATTAAGGCCTCCTTTTAATAGAGTACCGGACCAAAGCATTAACACTTAGTGAATACATGAACTCCTCAAACTATGGTCATCACTGGTAAGTATCCCGATTATTGTCACTTCGGGGTTAACGGATCATAACACATAATAGGTGACTATAAACTTGCAAGATAGGATCAAGAACTCACATATATTCATGGAAAGATAATAGGTTTAGATCTGAAATCATGGCACTCGGGCCCTAGTGACAAGCATTAAGCATAGCAAAGTCATAGCAACATCAATCTCATAACATAATGGATACTAGGGATCAAACCCTAACAAAACTAACTCAATTGCATGATAAATCTCATCCAACCCATCACCGTACAGCAAGCCTACGATGGAATTACTCACGCACGGCGGTGAGCATCATGAAATTGGTGATGGAGGAAGGTTGATGATGACGATGGCGACGGATTCCCCTCTCCGGAGCCCCAAACGGACTCCAGATCAGCCCTCCCAAGAGAGTTTAGGGCTTAGCGGCGGCTCCGTATCGTAAAACGCGATGAATCCTTCTCCCCCGTTTTTTTCTCCCCGAACGTGAATATATGGAGTCAGGATGGACGTCGGTGGAGCACCAGGGGGGCCACTAGGCATGGGAGGCACGCCCCCCACCCTCATGGACAGGGTGTGCGCCTCCTGGCCTTGATTCTTTCGCCAGTATTTTTTATATATTCCAAAAATATTCTCCGTTGATTTTCAGGTCATTCCGAGAACTTTTGTTTCTGCACAAAAATAACACCATGGCAATTCTGCTGAAAACAGCGTCAGTCCGGGTTAGTTCCATTCAAATCATGCAAGTTAGAGTCCAAAACAAGGGCAAAAGTGTTTGGAAAAGCAGATACATTGGAGACGTATCACTCCTCTTGAAGTAGCCCCAGATACAGATTAATATTATTTCCTGGTTATTTTGGCCCTTGAATCAGCATGCTCATGTGAATGTACTTCGACTGCATGCATTTCCATGGGGGGAGGTTGTACATCCATACAAACACGGGCCATGTGCTATCGTTGGTGTTCTGGTTGCCAAACGGATTCATACCATTGGTACACGCGCCGAGCACAATGTTCCTTGCATCACATTCGAAATACCGATAGAAGCCGTTCAACGCTCTCCACTGGCTTCCATCCTTGATGTGTCTCAGCTTCAGACCATCTGCATCATCGGGCTTCTTCCTCTCCGCGTGCCAGCGCATGAGCTTTGCTTCCTTGGGATCTACGAAATACCGCTGGAGATGGGGAGTGATCGGTAAGTACAATACAACTTTCTGGGGACATTTCTTCCCGGCCTTCTTGTATCGAGAAGCATTGCACACCGGACAACTTATTTTTCCGCATGCTCCTTCTGATAAATTATGCAATTGTTGATGCATGGTTGGTATCTAACATGCGGCAGATTAAGAGGGCACACGGTCTTCTTGGCCTCGTCCACACTAGGACATAGATTCCCCGCGGGAAGAACATCCTTTAGGTACTTGAGATGCTCATCAAGGCTAGTGTCAGTCCATTTGTTTTTAGCCTTCGTCTTCAGGAGTTGGAGCATGAAACTCAAGCGGGTCATCTCAGGATTGCAACCATCATACAATGAAGTGTTCGAGTCTACCACGAGTTGCTGCAGCTTAGCCTCCTCTCTAGAAGCAGCTCTCTCAGTACTCGTCTCCTTGCGAAGCAATGCTTGAACATGAGGGTCCCGTGAACTTAGTACCGATGAACTCTGCGGCGTGGAGTCCACGTTCTCTCCGCCACCATGTCCGGCCCCTTCTCCTCCACCATGTTCGGCCTCTTCCCTGACGGCATTATCGATCATCTCTTCGTCTTGCCCCGTGTCATCATTGCCTGCCCCGTCAGCGTCCTCAACATCATCATCCTCATCTTCAATTATCCACCGAGTATAGCCATCCATGAAACCAGTCATGAGCAGGTGCGCTACGACACGACCATCGTCATGGGGGTCGAGCCAAACTATTCCTTTGCATCTTCGACACGGACATAAAACCTCTGTCAAGTTATTTTCTTTCATGTCCCGCACCACCGACCGCAACCACCTGTCCACCATCGTTCCACTGACCATCATGAACGCCTGCGCGATAATAATAATAAACAAATTGATTATAAAAATACGTGCATGCATCAAAGTCATACAAAAATTCGGCATGACCTTCCCTAAAAATAGGACATATACATCTAGAGAGTTTGCCCGGAATTCGCCGAAACGGAAATAAATCGACATTTCGGCAAAACATAGGCAACTCACAAGCATAATTCGGTGTCAACTCATGCCACACACACAATTTCAATCATATCGCCCAATTATCATATCGCACACACATACACATATTTCCATTCTTGCAAAAGTATGAATTTTTAATCACACCTATCTCGAGATCAAGCACACGGTGGAGATGATGATGTAGTAGGGAGATCAAAAGTGGACAAAGCTTTTCTTGACAAAGCTAGATCTAGTTAGGGGGCACATAGGTCACTTCACTAAATGCTACATCTACCTAGCTAGCTAATTTGGAAGGAGACAACTTCAACTAGTGGAGGGGAAGGAAAAACAGAAAGGAGATGCATTAATGGAGGTGGTGTAGTTAGCTAGGAGTAATAAAGAGAGCGAAAGGTAGGTAGAAGAGGGAGAGTAATGGGGGAGAAGTATTGAGGAAGAAGCAAAGTGGGGGGGAGGTGGGGGGTAGGGGAAAGTGAGGAAGAGAGGAGATGGGGAGATGGGGAGGGGGAGGGGAGGGAAAAGGTGGCACTGCGTCTTAGCAGTAGCGTGGGTGGTTAAGCGCGCTACTGCTAAGTGAGGCCCGTCATGTGGCCAGTTTCAAAATTAGCAGTAGCGACAAGAAAAAAAGCGCGCTACTGCTATTACTTTAGTAGTAGCACGGGTCGTAGAAGGGCGCTGCTGCTAAATCTAGGTTGGTGGGTAATGTCAGTCGCTTTTAGTAGCAACGCGGTTCGGCTAGGCCGCACTACTGCTAACTAACTAGCACTGGACGTGTTTTGAACACGCGCTACTGAAAGTTAGCAGTAGCGTCTTTTTTTGTATTGCGTTGCTGCTAAAATTTTGTGTATAAGGTTTTCTCTAATAGTGATGGATGGCAAGTAAGATATGGCTCTCGTGGCCTTCTACCCCCCACGCTGGCCGTCTCGGTGTTGACGGCGATGGTTAGGCAGAGAGACTGCGCCAACCAGGGCGAGGGTGCTCTAGCTTTGCGGCGTCGCTCAGTTGGACCTCACTGTCGACAACTTCAGCAGCTTCAAGCCGTCGCTGGAGGTATGGAGGCTCTTTGTCCCCTCAGTAGTTGACTCATGGGTTTATTTCATATTGTTTGTTATAATCAGTTACACTTATTTATATTATGCAACTTTAGGGGTAGTCCTGTGTATGTAAAGCTAACCCTTTGCTATAATTTTGGTTCTCTGCAATGTGCAATTAAGTAGCGCCCGTGCACAATTTCAGTATATGTGTTCAATATCCATCCTTGTTCATACTCATGATTTAATATGCATAATATTAAAACCTCCTTCTAGTTTCACCTAGAGTTGCAATTTCGGTATTGTGCTAACGAAATTTGTCTTCACCTTTTCTTTATTATCTTGCCTAGTCACATTTCATTGTATCTTTCTAGCCATCCCGATGACCTTTGTTGAAGTGTGGCGACGTGTACAATGCAAATTTTAGGTGAGGGAGGCGCTGATGATGATTTACCTCGCATGTCCAGCAGAGCTGGCCAAACGGGCTGGCCCGGCACGGCCCGACCTGGCCCATACTAATAATGCCAGACATGGCACAACCCACGGGGGCATGTTTAGTTTTTTTAGAAACAACGCGCTTTATTTCATATCTCAATGTTTATAGGAATACAAAGATGATCCGGTGGATCGATGAGCCACACATGACAGCCAAAATCTAAAATAGTTGCCATTCTAGCTAATCTATGTGCCTCACCATTACTTGCACGTTGTTCATGGACGAACTCACAACTCTGAAACTGTTGCTTCCTGTCGTTGATTTCCTGCAAGATCATGCAATAATCGCCGAGATGCACCGAGCTCCTTAGGTCGTTTATGACTCTCAGACAGTCAGATGCAATGCGTACTTTGTTCACAACCAAATCCTCGGCTAATGCGAGAGCCTCCCTGCAAGCATATGCTTCCAAAGTCACCGGTTCAGTCACACCTTGGAACACCACAGCAGAAGCACCCAAAAACAGCCCGGCTGCGCCCCATCTACATTCATCTTGACCTCTCCCTCTGCCGGTGGGATCCAAGTTGCATTGTGTCCTGGAACTGATCTCTTGTGGGTCTAGCACCTTGTTTCTTTGCCGCAATATCCTGGAACTCCTGCAGATATCTAATGATGAACTGATGCGTGGACAGCGGGCTTTGTAGTTCGTGCTCATGGATCGCTCTCCGCCTAGCCCACCATATCGCCCATAGGGTGACCAATACCGAGATGAACTGCTCCTTGTTGAGTGTGTTGCATAAATTGAACAGCCGCAATTTGGGATTGGTTGTCTCATCGCCATAAACTGAAAGTAGAGAATCGTCATCATGCAATGCCCAAACGCTTTTGGACATGTTACAGTCCAATAACGCATGTCGCCACGAGTCCACTGCCGCTTGAAAGATTGAACACAGCTCTCCATCTGTCATATGCCTCGGGGGCACGTTTAGTAAGCTGGCCGTGTCGTGCTGACCCGTGTGTTGCGCCTCCAGGCCCAGACACGGCGTAATTAGTAAACGGGCTGGCACGTTGGCCTATTTAACATGCTGGGCTGCATATATAATTCCAAAAAGTATTAAAAAAAACCTCAAAAGTATAAAAAAATAAACAGGCCATACCGTGCCTCCCCGCGTGCCCAGCATACAGGCCCAGACACAGCCTCAGGCGTGCCATGTGCTGGGCACGGCACGTTTAGCCCGTGCCATGCCTGGTCCATGACGGACCGTGCCGGTGTGCTTGCGGGCCGGCCAGTTTGGCCAGCTTTGATGTCCAGCAGCGCGCTGGGTTCGTCCACCTCATGGGCAGCGCTGGCGGAGCCTGCAATTCTCGACGACTTGCGGTGCAAATGAACATCCTCTCTTGATCTGCTTCGCGAAGGAATCAACCTTAGCTAATGGCAGCAGCACCACGTGGCACGGGCAGTGGTGTTTTGATGGTTTCACTTTCACCTCCGTGGTTCCAAGGGCAAATTAACACGCAGCCAGCCGACACCCCAATTGCTGTAGACACTGCTAGTCCGTCCTCAACTACAGTTGCTTGCTGCATGTGTAAATACAAGACAAGACCGTCAGATTCTGCTCATCCCTCCATGCAGATTGGTCTCGCAAAAATGGGGGCAGTGGAACCGTGATTGATTGATGCAATGGCTGTTCTAACACAAATAGTCACTCACTCACTCACAAGTTTCGATGGGCTCCAAGGGAAGGGAACGCACAAGATGGGAAGACTGAAAGCAGCATACAAGTACTCAGATATAGTGGGCACTCAAGAAGGGCTAGTGCATTGAGAAACGGGAAGAAAATCAAGAGACTAATGATTAAAAGAAAGACTTTCGTCTCATTTTATAAATAGAGCAACATACAGAGGTAGAGCATACACAATCCTGTCCGGGATTCCAGCTATCCAAGAGAAGCTACAAATGGCTAAGCAGGAAATAAATAAATAAACAATGATGAAACAAAGCTAAGCTAGGACAAGTTGATTTCTGCATGTGCTGCCAATCTGTGACATGGGTTTTGATTCGTCCTCAATTTATTATGTGCGGTACACTGCGGACCAGCTTTTACTCCACTGTGTCAGGTCTGACATGATGATACAAAGAATTGAACTGCTCTTGTTTAATGTGTCAACTACCACGAGGGCAGCAATCAGTATGTACAGCAAATGAACAAGATATGTAGCTTGTCATTTCCGATCTGTTTAGAGCATATGCAACGGTGAGAGCATCTCCATTCGTTCGACCCCCAAACACACCGGGGATTGTGGTACTTCGGCCGGCGTTTTTTGGACCCTGTGGGCGATCTAGTTCCCAGTCATACGCCCTCAGATTCGGCCTCAAGACGCGTAAATTCAAACATGCCATTTCCCGCTACACAAAAAGATGTCACAAGTTCGACGTTCAACGCACAAAGTTCGGTGATCACCATGCCACAGTTCGGTGATCAATCATACTCGAAAGTTCGGCGTTCAAAAGGAAGGACGTGTAGGCAATGCATCGTGCTACTCCGGCATCGGACTGATAGGAGTCGGCATGCTCGGGCTGGTCGGCGTCGGCGCGGCTTCTGTGCTGGGCGTCGTGGAGGCATCCTCACTCGGGCTTGGCGGTGGCGCGGGGGTCGGCGTGGAAGTTGGCGCGGCCCTCGACGTTGGCGCCACTTTCCGAGTAAGCGGCGATCTCCTCGACGATCCCATGACATTTGTTGCATGCCGTTTGGATGAGCGCCCAATGGTTCGCCATGACCTTCGAGCCACGCTTCATGTGGATGGTGGTGAAGTAGGGGCCGACCAACTTGCGCTCGTCGAACTCCGACTTGATACGCTCCCAGTAAGTGTCGGCGCTCTGGTTTGTGCCGGTGATCGGGTCGAGGCAGATGGTCTTCCATGCTTTGGCGAGGCACTTGTCTTCTTTGGACGTCCACTTGACACGCGGCTCGCCGGTCCTGGCCCCCCGCTTCTTCTTTTTCCCTTTCCTCACCGGCGCAGGAGCCGGCTCCTCCTCCTCTTCCTCCTCCTCCTCCTCGTCCTCCTCACCGTAGTCGAGCTCGTTGTCCATGTCACCGGCGAGGTCCATTGTATCGTCTTGCGCCTGGAACCGGGGGGAGGCAATCAGTATGTACAACAAATGAACAAGATATGTAGCTTGTCATTTCTGATTTGTTTAGGGCATATCCACATGAACACCCGTAAATTTTCTTCGTCCACTGACACATATATTCAAAACATCTGGCTAAACATTTGGCTAAATGAACCTACTAAAAGCATTAAGCAAGCACTAAACAAGGCTACTAAGCACACCATCATGGTGGAAGCCAACCTTCCGCCAAATCTAAGCCAGGCTAACAAGCATGCCATCCAATGGCGGAAGCCCGCCAAATGAAATGAGCACCTTCCAGTCAAATAACTGGCTAATTTGTTTAATAAAAATATTAATTAGCACCTTCCACCAAATGAATTATACTATTCAGTACTACCTTCCGCCAAAATGCTAGCTATCCGCTGTAATTAGCACATTGCATTTCGCTAAATACTAGTCATTATAGGCAGACGCAGAGTAGAAACGGTATGTGGCGGCTTTTTGTTGGTCATGCAGGTGTCCGGACTCCCGCAAAACTCTCCTACGTTTGTCTCAGATTTGCCGGAAAAGGTACGTTCGGACCGCTTGACAGACCGATGTAGGATCGCATTGGATGGCAAAGTGTGTCTAGACACCATGGTCCGGATACTTGCGGAGGTTTGAGGGTCTGTTTTGGAGATGCCCTTAGGTGGGAAGAGAGATTGAGAATCATAGAGAGAGGTCTTTGTCGCTAAATAGGTTGATGGGATAATTCAAAATTGTGGCAACATTAATCATCATGTCACAACCATAATTTCCTAGCCTCGTTATATAAAACATCATAACACTTCATGTTAAAACTTAAAGTATTGCTCGAGAAACTTCGTATGACATGACCGATCTGGATCCGCTAATTAACATACATAAAGAAAGTTAGAGAACCTAAAGTATCCTGACTTGCCTTCTTTCAATCCATGCCTTCTTTCAATCCATATGATAAAGCTAAAATGACTTAAATTGATTTACAAATTAAAGATCTATTGTGTACATTTAGATAGTTACATACAAACAAATTGATGTTGAAATAAAATTAATTATAGACCATGTATATGTACAGTAAAAATACCAACAGTAAACAACCTGCTAACAGTCCCTAACTTTTCTTCTTCATTTTACACTAGGCTTGCAGTGCAGCATCGTGAGTTTCCTTCTCTAAGAGCATCTCCAACAGACGCGCTATATAACCGTCGCGCTGAAAAATTAGTGGTTTTTACGCGCGCTACCGCTCCGGGCGCTCCAGCGGAGGCGCAAAAACCGCGCGTGCGGCATAACTAGTTTAGCACGCAGACCGAAACGTCATCGCGTGCCATTTATTTGTTGCGCCCGCTCCCGCGCGCTGGACACTCGCATGGCATGGCCAATTCCATGGCCCAAAAAAGGGTTCCACTATAATCCTTCAAGTAGTGGCCGATCAAGAGACTTGGATTTGGCATGCTTTTTTTGGAATGTCTGTATCTTTGAATGACATCAACGTTGTTAATCGGTCACCACTGATGAATAAGATTGCAAATGATTAACTGCCACTAGTGCAGTTTGTAGCAAATGGCCGTACATACAACTATGGCTACTATCTTGCAGATGGCATCTATCCAAAGTGGCAAACATTTGTGAAGCCGTTGAAAAAACCGAAAGGTAAGAAAAATCTTGATTTCCACAATGCTCAGACGGTGGCTAGACAAGATGTGAAGAGAGCTTTTGAGATTTTGCAAGCCCAATTTGCTACTGTGAGAGGACAGGCTAGATTTTGGGATCAAAAGATGTTTTGGTACATCATGCATGCTTGTGTGATCATGCGCAACATGATCATCGAGAATAAGCGTGGCCAAGATTTAGACTACTCTCACTATGATCTCTTGGGACATCCCATGCGAGTGCGGCGGAGGGCTGCCAGGGTGGCCCGTTTTGTTGCTTCCTATCATGCCATTCGACGTGCCGAAACGCATGATGATCTTCAGAAGGATCTCATCAAGGAGTGGTGGGCATGAAATGTCCGACAAAAAGCATCATGATTTGTGCGTTTGATGTTGTAATGTTGAACTATTTGTTGTAGTGAAAGATAAACTATTTGTTTGAGTTGTAATAACGGAATTGAACTATTTATTGTTGATTTATTTTGTTTGCGGTTGATCTTCTTGGTTGTGTTTGGAGTGCATATGTTATTTGTGCGAGAGCGCGCGTGCAGTATTTTTGCAGCGCCCGCTGGAGCTACTCGCGCGCGCTAAACTTTACAACGGCCGCTAGAGTCAGTGCTTCGTGCCGCGTAAAAACAGACGATCAACGCGCTGCAAACGCTTTTTTAGCACACCACGCGTTGGGTGGCTGTTGAGGATGCTCTAAGTTAGAGGATCCGGTTCCGACATCTTCATCATCTAAGTTGGATGACATTTTCTTATGTCAAAGTCGGTTCAGTTTCAATTTACCAACATTACAACTTGTACTTTTCACTAAGTTGCACTTCCTTCGTTTACATTTATGTAAGCAGTTTTGCATATTTTAATACGGACTACATATGACTGAAACGGGTGAACAAATGCACTAAAACAAGAAGTCTATATACATTCAATTCAGAAGAAAAAAAAGAGGTTAGAACATCTTATATTTATGAACGGAGGGACACTATTTTGCATGTAATTTGTACTTTTCATCAATGGAAGTTGTACTCTAGAAATCAGTCTATACGTAAATATAGACTGTAAACCTAGAACTCTACAGTAGATTTGCTAGTCCATACTAAATTTGGGACATATACCCACCCTCATAAATCTCTGCGCTCTCCGCATGGGCACAGCATTGCACCAGCAGTACGTCCTCTGTAATTCAATTCGCTATATGATTGTGCTTGCCCCACTCTATTTTTTTCTACTTTTGTAGAGCGATCTCCACCTTATATACGTGGCGCTGCCTCCTGCAACAAACACACGCATGCACTCCCTGTCCTTCGTCTTGCTCAGCTCACGCTCGCCCACTGTGAGACGCGCGCAGGGATGGCCGAGACCAACGGCAACGGCAACGGCAATGGCGCCGCGAGCGGCGTGACCGCGCCGCTGATGCTCCACGGGCGCGTGGCGATCGTGACGGGCGGCGCCGGCGGCATCGGGTCGGCCGTGTCGAAGCACCTGGCGGCCCTGGGCGCGCGCGTGGCCGTGGCCTACGTCGGGGACCCGGCGCCGGCCAAGCAGCTCGTGTCCGGCATCAACGCGGCGCACGGCGACGGCCATGCCATCGCGGTGGAGGCGGACGTGTCGGACGCGGCGCAGGTGCGGGCGCTGTTCGACGCGGCGGCGGCGGCGTTCGGCGGGGAGCTGCACGTGCTCGTCACGACGGCGGCGGTGCTGGACTACTCGTACCCGGCGCTGGCGGAGACGAGCGAGGCGACGTACGACGCCGCGTTCGGCGTCAACGCGCGGGGCACCTTCCTGTGCCTCCGGGAGGCGGCCAACCGGCTGGCGCGCGACGGGCGGGGCCGCATCGTCACCTTCTCGTCGTCGGGGGTCGGGTCGCTGCGGCCGGGGTACGCGGCGTACGCGGCCAGCAAGGCGGCGGTGGAGACGATGACGAGGATCCTGGCCAAGGAGCTGCGGGGCACGGGGATCACCGCCAACGCCGTGGCGCCGGGGTCCACGGCCACCCCGATGTTCTACAACGGGAAGACGGAGGAGGAGGCCGAGCGGTACATCGCCGAGGCGCCGCTGGGGCGGCTCGGCCAGCCGGAGGACATCGCGCCGCTCGTCGGCTTCCTCGCCAGCGACGCCGGCGGGTGGGTTAACGCCCAGGTGCTGCGCTGCAACGGCGGCACCATCTAGACAGTCTCCCTCCCTCGCTCGTCCTTGGCGAAATGAGCTAGTCGTATCTGCTTCCGTCAGCGTGTTCTCTGCATGATCAAGGAGTTTGTGTTCATCGTTTTTGATATAGCTTACCACTCATGCGGAGTGGTAAGGAGTTTCTGTGTTCGAGTGACAAACATTTGTGTTCCTATGCTATGCATGGGTGTGTGTGCTCCGTATTTGGTCTGTACTCAGTAGTGATCTAAATGCTCTTATATTTCTTTATGGAGGGAGTATTTGTTTTCGGTACAATCCCTTTCCATATATTGTCTCCAGGATTTACATTGTTTTTACATGAAGTCTCATGGATTTACATACTATTCATTTCCCTTGGGTGGGGGTACGAGAATATTGATGTCCAAAGGCGCTTTGCTAGAAAACCAAACACAAATCGCCCATGCCCAAGTACTTCGAGTCCAACACTGCTTTGACCCATTTCTGCGCAAATTCGCTTCAAACCCAAAACCCTGATCTGCAAATAGCTTGACCATTCAGACCTACATTTGAGCTCATTTAGTTGCAGATGGTCAAGCTTGGTCCTGGTCGACATTAGCCAATTGCCCATTGGCCACCGACACAATGCACCGACATAAATGTGAGATCCACCATTCATTTAGGCTATCAGTTACAACCGAGCAGTGATATTAAGCACACCTCTCCAAAATCAAGGAGCAGGTAACTTGCAGCATGTTTCAAACCTGCTGCATGCTGTACTTTTAGCTTTCAGCAAGCTATGCATGCTGCTATTCAAATGGGTTGTCAAAAGGTGATGTTTGAAACAGATTGCATGGTGCTAATGCAAACTATTACTCCCTCCGTTCCAAATTAGTTGACTTGAATTTATCTAGATACGGATGTATCTAACACTAAAACATGTCTAGATATATCCGTATCTAGACAAATCTGAGTCAACTAATTTGGAATGGAGGGAGTATTTGTGATGAATATGACCTGTAAACTATAGGCGCTTTGTTTAAAGAGGTTAAATTTCTTATACATGTCATAGTGCATTGTAAGCGTGAATGTAACATAGCCACTCACACTTTAGCTGTAATGTAGCAGCTCACAGTTTAGCAGCCAGAGGCGTTTATATTGAAGTTGCCTGTTCTGATAATTGGCTAAGCCAATTTCCAAAGTTTGTATCAAATGCTCTAGCTGAATATATGCCAAGCATTTACTATATTAAATGCATTGCGTTCCTTTCTTTACAGAGGGAGTCTGTTGCAGTTAACACCAACTCCATGACTTGTGGTTTTGTGATATTTTTAATCAAAAACACAACTGAACTGAACATACAAAAGGTTTGACATGGGAGCTTCTATGAGCCCGCATGTCTTCCTTAATTGTAAGACATGCAGGCTTGTTCAGAAGAATGGACAATAATTTTGATGGAGGGTTCTTTCCCAGTTGCAAAAATCTTCAACAGCACAACTAGACATTATAGGTAACATAATTGTCCGTGGTACATCAGAATGACAGTGTAGACGACCTTCCAAAACATACCCAGGGAGACTGCCCATAAACATGTAAATAAAACAAACCGAGAAAAACCATACACATATGGACAATCACAAAACAAGCTAGAGCATATTAGGACCTTGCAAACAGCACAGCACTCAGTCCATGTACAAACGAAAGAATGACCTATAAAATTCACAAAACCAACCAACCAAAGCCACAGGTAGCCGTTCGCACAAAGATGACCAGCAATGGATCGTGCCAATCAATCAATCATGATGAGAGGGATAAAAACAAGCACATGATTGATTGATCTCATTCTGCGGGAGAACCGGAAGCAGCCGCTTATTTAAAAGAGGTCGGCTTTCCGCTTCTGAAGCTCTTGCTTCCACCCTGGCTGCAGGTAGAACGCGTCCTTGGTGATGCCGAAGACAGTCTGGAACTCGCTCTCCGATAAGTACGCCTAGAGAAGCAACAGCCAAAAACATCAGCAATTCAGCTGCAACCTAAACAAGCTTAACCCTAGTCTAAGAAACAACGCTAAACCAGCAAACCTAAAAAGTGCTTCGGAAGAATAACCTAGCAGTACATGTGGACTCTGGATATAAAGTGTTCTCGAGAACAAACCTCTCTGCGTTTGTAGTCTATCCCGCGGATAGGATCAGTAGATTTAGATATCAAGCGGTCGTAGCTAAATGTTGCTTCACCAACATGCTCAGTTTCTTGTTCCTCTGGCACCTCCGGCGCCGCAGGCTGTGCTACATCTACCTCAGGTGGCACCTCATGCACTGCAGCATCTTTCTCTGACTGAAATTCAGAGGATTCCCCAGCTTCAGAGCGAGGAGATGCCTCCGCTGGAGATATTACGACGACCTCCGCTTCTGCAATGATTAAAGGTAGCAAGCTTTGAAAAACAGAAATACCAGCAAGTCCATAAGGGCTCACTTCATCTATGGATCTCCCCACTAGTCTGGTGAACATCACGCAGTTACTCCAGTATACCAGCAAATTAAATATACAGCACAGTGGACATGCATTCACTATTCCAAAGTTATTTGCAGAGAGACGAGCACAATTGTTTTGAAGTCTTGGTGGAACACTTTTACAGAAAACACAAATCGGACAATCCACAAGTCATTATTGTTCTCTAAGAAGATGAAATTTAAAAGGGGGGTATGGCTGTACCAGTCTTTTCTGATGTTGTGCTCGTCTTGCTAGCTCTGAGATTCTCAGATGATCCAGACTGCTCAGCAGTCAGCACAGAGGATAGCGCAGCAACTGCAGCTGCTCTTTGTGACCCTTGACCTGAACGTGACGGAGGTGGAGTTTTTGGTTTTGAGGATGGATTAAACGCATTGGACAAGGCAGCCAGTGCAGAGGCACGTTGAGTGGGTCCATCACCCGAGCTTGGAGACCTACTGTCAGTAGCCTGAAAGGGATTGCCTAGTTAGTTAATAACATGATATTCTGGTAGAGAGAATATTGAGCATTTACCTGCTTCTGCTGCGGAGCTGGATTGAATGCAGATGAGGACAAGGCAGCCAGTGCAGAGGCACGTTGAGTGGGTCCATCACCCGAGCTTGGAGGCCTACTATCATTAGCCTGGAAGGGATTGCCTAGTTAATTAATCACTCATAATATTTTGGTAGAGAAAATACTGAGCATTTACCTGCTTCGGCTGCGAAGATGGATTGAATGCAGATGATAGAGCTGCTAATGCAGATGCCCTTTGAGTGGGTCCACCATTACCAGAGCTCCTAGATGCACCCTGTAAAGTAATTATGGCATCAATATCATGCTACTATTATATTCTCTATATTTTGCATCTCCAACGAATTCATGAAATTTGTATCATGTACTACAGCATGATCAATTGTCTAAATATTGGGTTTATGAAGTTCATTCTGTAAAAGCAATTCAGCTATACTATACTTGTTATACATCCAAGCAATGCTGCGAGTGTTACCCAAATTACCTCTGAGCGTAATCCAAAAAGAAGTGAAAGTTTCTTTTGGAACGAATTCCCATGAATCTGCACAAAACAAGATACCTGTTAATAGCCCATAACAAGCGCTAACAGAATAAACAACACGAATAGCATACACAAGTAGAAGTGAACAAGGAGAACTACAACGAAGACTGCCTTCAGAAGTACATGAAACCACAACTGTTCAGTAGGTTTTCACTTTAATTAACTTAAGTAGATCATATCATCACTATAAATTAATAATAGACAATAGCACACAAAGATATAGCAGCATAAGATATCCGACAGCATACCACAGATTTTGTGTTATCCCAAGAGAAGTATGTCTTGAAGAAGCATGGCTCATTCCCTTCAGAGACTTTGTAAAGTGGTACATACGGGGAAAGATCTTCAATCGACATCGCATGCTCTATGTATTTCTGTGGTAAAGAGGTATAAGAAGAATCAAGTGTTGATTGTAAAACGACAGCAAACTATAATAACAAGGTCAAAGCTTCAGTTCACCTGGCCAACTTCGAACGCCTTTTGTTTCTCTTTTGGTTCCACGCACTGACCAATCCAAATAAAGACCTCTCCGTGTGTGTCAAGAATCATCAAGTCTTCAGTCAACAAATCATCTTGGCAAAAATTGAATATCTCGGTAACCTGCCGAAGCTCATTGACATCACATACCCTGAATTGCTATAAGCAAGTCTAATTTAGGAAAATCAAGGGCAAGAGGAATACCTCCAGTCTCCCTGATCAATGGTAAATTGATGACCATGTTACCATGAATGAAACCAAGCAACAAAAGATAATTAGGACAAGTACATGTACCATATAGATATTGACATAATGAGCAAAGAAGTCAAAGTAAGAAATCTACAATGACTAACCTTTCCTAATTGAGAAGGCATACAAATGAGGATCTCTGACAATAGTATCCTGCATGATGGGTTTGCTTGTATAGCTCTGTTTTCCATCAAGAGCAAACCAGAAAGCAGAACTCTCTGTTCCCTCCTTGCAATGTTTCACGGTCACACCAGGCTGCAATATTGGATACAGAAATCTTAGCAAGGGATAGTTGGGAATGGCAGTGATTCATGAAACAATGCTTCATAAAAAAATTGTTATGGAACAACTTTGCAGCAATCCATAACCACGTTCATTTAATTCGATGTGATATTTTTAAAACTATGCTGTATCACGATTACTAAAACAGAAGAACTCTTTAGGTAACCGTGACACTATGACCATCCATCAAGCTACAGTGAATAGACATTTAGAAATGTCTTCCATAAATAAACAGGGGCATGTAACCGAAAAGGTTGTGCCGACCAGTAAAGAGTCGAATAAAAAATTAGATACATGCTGCTGCAGATTGGCTGTATTTGAGATGTGCCATTGAAAAGGTCCTTCGTGATGTGACATTAAGTGGCTGATTTCAGATATATGCCATTACGAATAGGACGCCAGAGCTTTGGAGATGGGCTGTGTTCAGGAAACACGTGGAAAGAGCATGGCTGTATTTTTATGTACAAGAACGTTGGGATGGGACGCTAATACTACAACTAGGGTACAGTGAAGTCTGCAACGGCTCTACACAGGTCGGTACAGTGAAGTCTGCAACGGTTCTACACAGGTTGGTGCAAGGATGGCTCAGATGGCACCCAAAAAAAGGAGAAACGGGAACTCGATAATATTGGCGCAAGAATATGTGGTGGAAGCAGCTCAGTTACGACAATGGTGTGACTGGAGTTTACCCAGCAGTTTCAAGTGGTGGCATCAACAGAGAGTGGTGGGACACAATGATTGAAGATTGTATCCAAAGTTCCAGAAGCAACCTTACTGCAAATTCCATGGTTCAATGTTGCAACAGCGGCATCCTCAATGATGTAACGCGATGAGATTGTACAGCCTCAAATAGCCTGGCAAGCAACGGAGTCTGTCCATGGAGAACACTATGGAATGACGTGGAAGAAGTCAGGACTGGTGTGAGGTTGACAAAGGAAACAGGGGTAGTTCCATCCATACTGACGTATTTTTTAAATCAGACAATTTGAGATTCAAACGGTAAAACAGACAATCTGCAATGGCATATCTCGAAGAGGGGTCCTTTTAGTAGCACATCTCTAATATGAACACACAGTGGCATGTATCTAAATTTTCCATCCAAAGAGATTACATTGAATTTTTACCTCGTAAATTTTGGCAAAAGCCAGCAATCAGTACAAGTACTGAACTGCAATCAGTAGTAGTGCTGAACTGCGTCAGTACACAGAGAAATTATATTATATAACTAACTGGACCGGCACTTTTTGCTAATTGTGCAATAGCTTTATTTCAGTTGACACTGACATTGTGATACATGTTACCACAAGCCACCAGAATGATGAGCTTCAATCTTCATATGTCACCTTTATAAGGTTCCCATTTCCATTCAAAATCAGCGTATAAGCTTGAATTTTTCACGAGTTAAACTGTTAGTGTCACTATTAACATCTTATATGTATGTGGTAATAACTTGTATCTGTAAGATGGATGAGTCATGGGTGAATCTGTCATTCAACAAACTCAATAACAAATCACGTTATAAAGACTTCTGCAAAAGGTGCATAGACATTTGAAAAGATCTCTGTTTAAAGATGGTCATGTACCTTCAAGAATTCAGCAACTTTCGCTGCCCACTGCTGTTGCTCGTAAGTGCTAGAATTGCCATGCCATGTAAACATAGCACTTCCAGTTTGCAATACAAAACAGTCTGTGGAGCTTAAAGATGTAGCTAGCTGTAAAATAATAACCAATTAGCTCAAGGGAAAAATAACAGAATTTATGTACAGTTGTAGATTTTGCGAATATTCTCTGTGCATCAGAGGTATATTTTTTCTTAGAAATGGGCACAAAGGTATACTTTTGAAAGACTAATCTTGGTAGCTCGAAGCCCAATATTCTCACTTGCACAGCTTTTGTTGTACTAAATCAGCGACAATTAATATAGATCGGAGGGAGTATGTGTCATTCACTCATTCTAGATATCAACAAAAATAACAGGGGGGCAGGTTATACCGCGTCAACGTGAAGCGTTTTATTGTTATGGATAGCTGTTCCAGACACCCGAAGCAGAGCTATGCCCTCGGGAGAGTAAGTTCCACTGGCCGCACCCTTTTCTTCTGTAATCTTCTTGTATCCAGAACTGATACCACCCTACATGATTAATAAAAGAAAAATACTTTACATATATTATTTAGACTCAGAGACTGGAATGTACCCAGCGATTTGGCTCTGGCTAGAACTGCATGGAAATCAGCAATCCATGTACCAGAACTTTAATTTACTTTCCTTCACTGTGTTTACTTGTACTTGATCACTTCATTTATGGGTTCTCATAGGTTTCTGTTGGGTTTCATCTCTAGCCTATACCAACTTGCTTGGGACAAAAGGCTTTGTTGTTGTTGTACATTATTTTATACTAAGAATTGAACTATGCAGTCCTTTTAGCATAACAGTATCAAAGGGAAGCCACCACACAGGTGGTGAGTGATTGTCAAAAAAAAAAGATAAATTCAGAAACAGTGATACCTTCAAGATAACCATGGGCTGGAAAAGAGCAACAAATTGCGGTGGTTCCTTCCCTTGATAAATACGACCCTACAGTACAACTACAAATAAATTAAACTCTTCTCTTGGGAATAAATATTATATACACTTGTTTAAATGTGAAATAAAATGCAGCACCAGAACAGGCCTTCCTTTCAGTGAATTCCACATTGTATTGGCTAGTTCAGCTCCCATCACTTGATCATCCTGCACAGAGTACACCAAAAAGGTAAACATAGACACCAGCTCACTTTTAAAAGCACATGAGTCATGTTGATGTAAAAATGTGATAAACAGAGATCAGTTAACTCTTTTAATACCAATAACGTGAGTTTGTCCTTGGAAATCTATTCTAACATAGAACAGACACACTTAAATTTAAGCTATGTATGGAAAGATTTTGGCAGGCAGATCTGGAGCATCCTAGCAACATCTGCAGTTTAAAGATGAACCCTTCCAGCAAAAACATTCTGAGACTAGTTGCTGCAACACCTGTTTTATGCATGCACCCTGATTTATCTATTTATAACCTTTCTAATATGATCAGGCAATGTGGCTTCGACATTTGCATTGACAGTGAATATAAATAATTCTACAGAAAGGCTTAGGCATAGGTTTTATTTAAAGTACACCATAATGTAAGTAAATGCACGATATATAAAACAGCAAACGCCGAATCACCAAGACAATCACTAATTCATTATCACGCTAAGAAATTATTATTTGAAAAGAGCATCAACAATTAGGATCAAGTGAAAAGAAAAGGTTAGGCATTAGCTAAGTGGGGCAGCATGCAACGTATTATTACCGCTGTGCTTTCCTTCCCAATCCAGTAATTGAGATAATATTCTTCTTTCTTGTCACCCGAATGATATGTATAAAGAACAATATAACAGTCTCCACTGTAAAATTTTCCATTGTCCTCTTTTGGAAGTGGACTCCTAGCATTTCCATCGATGCACCACACCTGAAATAGGAACAATTTATTTGTAAGGGCATTTTCATTAATGCATTTTGGGAATAAATATTTTAATGAATGCAACTCATAAAGTAGAACATAGGATCAGCCAAACCTCGAGCCTTCCACCACCTTCAAGCAAAGGAGGAACTTCCTCGTTTACTGGAGTGCTGCTTTTTGGAGCTCCCTTTACATCAACGCCTTGTTGCTTCAATAAAGCTAGAAGAAACGCCAAAGATCATCAGCAATAATCAAAATAGAATTTTTGTTATCCTGTTAGTTGTAACTGAATAAACTACCTGCAACTTTTCCCCGCCCGTCCTCTGCACCTGAGTTCCCTGTTGCAGTACCCGCAGGCCATGATTCAAATTTTGACTTGAATGCATGGCTTTCATAACCCTGAATCACTTGTGTCACTCTTGTTGTCTTTGGCCTTTTCTGATTAATGATGAATTCCTACAAGAGGCAAAACCATAACAGTGTTGCAAATCTGAAATGACAATCAAAAACATAAAAAGAGAAGGAGAGACTTTCTGTAAGCTCACCTCAACTGCTTTAGTGGCAGCTTTTCTGTCCTCGAGTTGTGTTACCCGACCAACCCATACAAACATTTCAGCCCCACAGTCAAGTAAGAAACATCTTGTGTTCTCAAGGACTGCTTTTGTAAGAGGTATATCTTCAAACTTTAATTCACCGCCATTGATACTGCAAGGAGAACAATGGACAGGGCAAACAGTAAAATATCAATAGAGCCACGTCTTCCAACATCAAGTGATATTTACAGATACTGCAACTATAAACATTTGACAAGTAACTGCTTCTAGGCAAACCTCCTGGCTACCTTTGCACCCCCACCTCCTAGCGGTCTTTTAAAGGCCTTTAGCTGGTGGTCCGGGCTATTTCCAGAAGGAATGTGGAATACACAGATTAGGGACACAAGAACTTGAGGCAAGCTATGACAGTCTGTGGGTCGCTGTATTGTATTGTGTTGTGTTGTGGACTATTTGCTGCTACAATCATCATTACTGATGCTAATAAAATCTTATTACTGTGTTGCTGCTCCCGAAAAGATACTTCTGTTTAGTTAATATCTTATAGAGTAGAAAGCAAAATTTATGGGTGTAAAAGACATGTAGCCTATCATGTAAAAAGGTATGTAGCCAAGGACTGGCTAGAAGCCATTTTTAAGTGTAGGAGGCACAACTGAAGAAAATAACAAGCTATAACTAAGCATTCATCTGTATCGTCTAGCGATGAATAGAGATTCAATTTATTTATTTTAAATGCCAACCATACGCTCATTTCTAAATAATTATTAACTTGTACGTGCTTATCTTACAAATGTGAGAACATAAACAACAATAATGTCATGCACATGGCCCCAGCAAGTAGCAACAGTAGACATAGAATTTTGAATCATGATGATTAGTTTCCTTTAATTATCTTATTTCCTTTGGATTGGTTGCTACCATTAAGTATCAACAAAAGTCACTTCTATTAATAAATACCTGTAGAGCTTGGGTGCTGTAGTTTCCAGTACAACATCGTCATCACTAACAGTTTTTTTCCCAATAGGTGCAAAACCTCCAAAAAGGACCCAGAATTCACCAGAGTCTGATTCCGCTTGTAGTTTTCCATCATCTGGCATTATTAGAGTTAAACCACGTGAGTAGAGAAAAAGGCACATCAGTTAACAAAGATACTGATGCCAGGTTAAATATCCCCTTACCAACGATTGCAACATCACACACACCCCCATGGTACTTCTCCTTTAAATGTTGGATCACTTCCAGTGATTTAGCCCTTTCTTGGATATTGGAGTTTGCACCATTGAATTGATAAATTTTATTTTCAGTATCTAAGATAAACACATCATCATGGTTTAATGATGACCGTGCAAAGGGAACCTGAACAATGTAGGCACCATATTAATGTAGCATACAGAATTGACAAGCTGAAATTTGAAAAGAATATGCAGGAAGAGTGTAAAATATCCCATACCTGCTTAATTCTAATAGCTCTTTTTCCTTTGCAAATATATAACCGTGTTTCAAACGTCTCCTCTTCTGGCGTTTTGAACCCAGAGGCAAAACCACCCTCCATAGGTATAATGCAAGGTTTGAAGTATGACAGGAACTTGTCAGATTCATAACCTTGGAGCTCCCTATACTGGACTGCACGACCCCCAAGTACAGAATCGAGTTCGACCGTCTTGATTGCTGCAGTGCCAGCTTCATCCTGCACAGCGACAAGTCGTCAGTTGGTTGAAAATGTATTTCTGAGTGTCACAGAAATTGAATTTTACACGGTGTGTACTTGGCTTGAGTCTTTCCCAATCCAGAAGTGGACGTCGTACAGATATGCACCACCCTTAGGAGAAGTTGTCTAGAAAAATACAAAGAAATAGCTTAGTAACTTTTGTATGATAGAAAAATAGAAAGACCAATGATGCATCAGAGAATGCAAGAGTCAAAGCAATCACCTGCAAAACTATATATGAATCTCCAGAATAGAATTTACCATAATCAGATTTTGGCAATGCAACTGGCTTAAAATCTTCAATTCGCCATATTTCTATCCCACTAAGTGACGTCAAGGGGCACGCATACATAAATAAAGAAGTACAGTCCAGATTTGTGAGCTTAAGGAACAAAATCAATTCAATCAAAGATAATTAACTGGCTGACAGTCATGTGGAAGGATACACTTTTTGGCCAGCCCCTTGGAAAGCAGGATCCACCACTTTCGGGGTCGACATTTGGAAGCAACTTTACCAGGGCTCACTTTGAAGGTGATGAAATAGCAGCAATGGCTCCACTATACAGCAAGGGCCCTGAAATTTGAGAGTAGGTCATAAGCTGAAAAGGGAACACGCTGAACCAAATCAAACAACAATTGTAATATGAAAACACATTCAGTTACTCCAACAAGGAAATCGAAGAAGAAAAAACTCCAATCAAGTGCAGATAAGATAACTAATGAAGTCGTGTGTGAGATGCTGAGAGTAGAATGCATCAAGCCGTGGACAATGCTCATGAATCAGCGCTGGGCATCTGTCTAGATAGAGGTCTAAAATAATCAGCATTGATGTGCTCTCTCTTTGACAACATATATCCATCAACGCATGATTTCTATTAAAAAAGCTTACGCTGTAAAAATACATGTGTTGAGATTTATGTTGGTGTCAAAAAAAAAATTCCAGAAGCCTCACTCTCTCTCTCTCCAAACTCCATGACACGGAAGCCTCCTCTTTCCACCCTGCTCCAAAGTGAGCAGAGAAGAGCACAGCTTCCCCTGCACGCATAGGAGTCCGCCATGGTCACAGAAGCAGCACATGGCCAAGGTGTGTCTTATTACTGCAAGGACTTGATGCATTTGAATGGCTTTTTGATCTCTTCGAAAAATGAGTTCCAATTGTACCATCTCTCGACGATAACTTGTGCTATACTGCTAGTTCCAACTGTTTACCCCCCAGGACAGGATCAGCGGCGGCTGAGGTGCAAGCACACACACTTATGTCTGGTCCAGTTAAATCGATTTTCAGGAAACATGTGCCCCTCGCTCCAGGCGATGCTAGTCTTCGTCCGAGCTGTGAATTCCACTTGGCATAGGGAACGCAATAACTTGCATACGGTGGCCGGCAGCTAGCCGGCCTGGCCGATGTAATGAGCAAAAAAAAAAATCTGAGCGTGCGGAGGGAGAGTGACAGTCTGAAATTCAGCGAGCATTCATTATAATCCGGAGAGTGCGTATAATGAATGAGCATTCATTATAATCCGGAGAGTGCGTATGTAACGCCGGGATCACGGCGTAATGGCCCGGATCTCACGATCTAGCGGGGCGGATCCGAGCGCGTGATCCCCGATCCTGCCGACGATCCCGGCCCCCGGGGCCTCCGTTCACGGGCCCTCGGCGCACGCTGCCGGAATTCGCGGGCGGGGAAGGGAGGGGGAGGGGAGGATCTGCAGAGCGAGGCGAGTAGAGGGAAGGCGACTCACCCTTGCCCGGGGAAGGGGGTGCCGGTGGGGCCGCCGACGATGATGGAGGGCCCCCGCGCCGTCCGCGTAGATCCGCCGCCGCCGCAGGCCCGGGAGGAGGAGCGCGGTGGCCGCTGATCCGGCGGTGGCGAGGGGGAGGGAGGGGCTCGTCGACGGGATGGCGAGGCGAGAGTGAGGAGGGAAAGGGGCCGTCCCACCGCGTGTGTGGGAAGGAAGGGAGGGAAGGGGAGGGAAGGGGAGGAGGGAGGGAGGACGGGTTGGCTGGGCTGGGCTGAGCTGGGGTGGTGGTGCCGCGTCGATGCGGGGCTCGTGCCACCGCACCGGGGGTAATAATGGTCGCTGCATGGCACGGCAATGGATCCAGCCATCCAGCCAGCCCAGCCAAGGTCGCCCCGGTCGGTCGGTCGGTCGCCCAGTGGCGGCCATCATCACTCGTCGCCGCCCTCGCCCGACCCCGACCTGGCCTGGCCTGGTACAAGTGTACACACTGCGCAATAAGTGCCACATGGCGCGCGCTGCAGGGCCAGAGCAGTACATACACATACACACTGGCCGGTGACGCATACTGCAGTATATTCTTTTTTTTTAGGGGATACGCATAGTATAGTATATTCGGCTGCCTTGTCCGGCGGGAGAAAGATATATCTTGTTTCTCTCCTTCTTCTTCTTGGAAAGAAAAGGGAGGAGAATGTCTGTGGCATGCGTTTTCTTCTTCTTCCTCTTCCAACCGGCCGGTTGACGATTCCTTGCACGTTTCGTGGTTTCTCTGCCTCTGATTTGATGACGGCGACACGTTTCTGTTTGTTTTCTTGCGTTTGAGACGGCGCAGAGAAATGTATGCATGGCCACGATGCGTCCTGCGGTTTGGCCGGCTGGAGCCCCTTTGTTTTATCCGGTCGTGTCGGTGTCAGTCTTCTCCAAACTAGTCCAGATAATAATATAGGTGCATTCCTATTCAACAACAACAAAAACTATATCTATACTCCCTCGCCTCTAGAAAAAAAAAAGAATACTCGTATATATACAGTAGGATGGCTACAAGTATTGCACCCAGCAGGTCCTGACGCTCGGCGATTCTTCACTCGACCGCGTGCTCGTGTTCCGCAAAGTGAAAAAAAACATGGCGTGCTCGAATCATTCCATCTGTCGCGCAAACATATACTACAGCGATCTCGATCTTCCTCCCGCTCCCGATGGGCCGTCGCGATTTCTTTAATTCGATTCGATTCCATACTACCACATCGATCTAGTACTGTTTACTCCTGCCTGGCCGGGGCAGGATTTTACCAGTACTACTGTTTACTACCCGATCCAAGATTATGAACACGTGGATGATTGCCGGGCCATCTCTAACGGAAACGGGTATCAAATCTCAAAATAGACGGCGAATCAACATGTGGTTTCGATGGTTAGGAAGACGGCGATATCCCCGGTCCATCAGAGTTTAAATCTTAGAGTTAGTATTGGTGCTTAGTTGGATTTATCTTAGACTTTCGGTAGAAGAAGATATTCCCGTCGACTTTGAGGCGCATGTGATGACTTCATAAAATCTCAATATGCCATGCCAGCTCCATCTCTCAGATCTCCGATGTAGATCATTCAATCGAGGTGGTCCGAACGTTTGAAATCCCACGCCCAGGTCCAAAATTGGAGGAAGCTATGGGGGAGTTTTTGGACGATAGCCACCTCGAACTCTAACACCTCAGATTCACCCAAAACCATGTCGGCTCTAGAATCCTCCGCATTTATAACTGTTTCAACCCGGTCGTCTGCCTATCCGCATTCAAGGTGGTGTGCTGCCCAAGAAGCCTGCTACAGCTGTCCCCATTGAACTTCGCCGCTTTACATGTCCCAACTATCTAAAGTCGGCCGGCCACCCCTAAAACCCTACCGCTAGCCCTACTGTACGAGCCCCTAGTCCAAATTCATTGTATGTTGTCCGAACCCACTTGTTCGCATCCGTCATCCAAACTCATTTTTTGCATCTGTTGTCTACCCTCTGTCGTTGGCTTGGTCCAGAGTGGCGATAATGTGGTACAAGGCGCTATTGCGGGGCGCACATTGCAAATCGTGGCGGGCGCCAAGCACCAGGCTCGGATTGAGGCGGGCCAACCTCCGAGCTCCAAGTCGGGGTCGAAGGAGGAGGCGGTGGTCGTCGACGCCATGTGCGGCGCGACGTCTGGACACCATGTTGCATGCGGATAAGCAGTTCAATCTGGCACTCCTGAAGAGCACCATGCGGCGGTGACTCGAGTGGAAGTGGGGCGTGTGGCTGTCGCTGCCATGGCGGAGCTCCTTGCAAGCCCAACTGCCGTCGACAAAGAACCGGACAGTGCTCACGTCAATGCACGATGGGAGCGGCTCTTTGAGGAGTTCGAGGCCGAGGACGGCAAGGGGCTGGCAAAGCATGACGACGATGCCGAATAGGCACATGTCCACGGCTCCGGCCGGTTGGCGCCGACCGCCAACAACGACGAGGCTGGTAGCGTCAGGGCAGGGTCGTCGACCTCACCTCCGACGTTTTTTCTTTTTCTTTTTCGTTAAGCGACCCCTCTGCATTGTAAAGAAAAACCATGAACTCGTTCAAGGCTTGGTGTCCACTCAGCTTGATGAATTGCGTTCAAACGTGTTTACCGACGTTTGGCAACTCCATTTGCTTGCGTTGAAGATGCCCTCTTAACCCAACAGCCGTACGTGCAGCGCTGCGCGTGACTTAAATTGATCGATCGGCCCTTCGGTCGGGGCTCCGCGGCGGCGTCGCCGGCCGGCCGGCCGGCATGCCATGTGCGTCGCCACGGCCTGCTGCTTTGCGCGCCACCGCAGCCTCTGCACCGGCGCAGTGGCAGAGGATCTGCTAGCTCAGGCCAGAAAGATCCCCATAATTGAGGCGCATGCAGGGGCAGCTCCGGCTCCGGTCGTTGGTTGGGAACGGCACGATCCATCGATCCATGCTTTAAGACCCGGCCGGCTCCATGATTAGATTTCTTCCGGCCTCACGTGACCGTGCTCGCTCCGGCAGGTTCCACAATCCACACCGTGTACATGTTGACGTTGCTCATGTAGTTACTAACAGATTTTCCCACACACACAAAAAAAACTAGAGAAAAGTATACTTTTCGTCTCTCAACTCTTGACCGAGTCTAAATTTGGTCTCTTAATTTTGAAACCAGACAACTTGCACCCTCAACTATTGAAACCGGACAAGCCTCGTCCCTGGTCTTGGTTTTGACCAGTTTTGGAGCTGACTCACCCTGGTTTTGACCGGTGCTGACTCAAATTCGCGTATTTTTTTTGATCCGTGATTTTTTTTAAATTCACGTATATTTTCATATGTGTCCACTCTTTGAAATTCGTATACTTTATTCAAAACATTATTATTTTTAAGTCTGTAGACCTTTCTGAAATTCGTGTACCTTTCTCAGTTCGCGTAATTTTTTCAAACCCTTTACTGTTTCTAATCCATGAACTTTTCTACAATTCATGTGCTTCCAATAATCCATGCACCTTTTCCAAGTTAGCCTATTTTTCAATATTCTTGTAATGTTTTCATGTTCGCGTATTTTTTTTAAATTCACGAACTTTCTACAATATTCGTGTAAACCTTTTTGAAATTCATGAATATTTTTCAACTTCACGTACTTTTATTCTAGTTCATGTACTTTTTTCAAATTCAGATATTTTTCTACAAACCCACGTACATTTTTCAAGTTTGCATATTTTTTTCAAATTCACCTACTTTTAGTATAGTTCGCATACTTATTTAAATTCACATGTTTTTCTACAAAACTGCTTACATTTTTCAAGTTCGCATATTTTTGAAAATTCACGTATTTTTATTCTAGTTCATGTACTTATTTAAATTCACGTATTTTTCTACAAAGCACGTACATTTTTCAAGTTCGCGTATTTTTTTCAAATTTGCTTACTTTTATTATAGTTCGCATACTTATTTAAATTCACATGTTTTTCTAAAAAATACTATGCGGATTTGGAAAAAGTATGTGAATTTGAAAAAATTACGCAAACTTGAAGAAAGTACGTGGATTTGGATAAAGTACACTGATTTGAAATATACATAAATTTAAGAAAATGTGCAAACTTGGAAAAAGTATGTGGGTTTGGAAAAAAACAGGAATTTGAGTCAGCTCAGTCAAAACCGGGTGAGTCGGCTGCAAAACCGGTCAAAATAGAGTCCAAGGACGAACCTTGTCCGGTTTCAATAGTTGAGGGTGCGTATTGTCCGGTTTTAAAGTTGAGGGACCAAATCTAGACTTGTGAAGAGTTGAGGGATGAAAAATATACTTTTCTCAAAAAAACTACTAAGAGATTTGAAATTTGAAAAACAAACTTGAAATTTGTAATTGGACTTATGATAGCGAAGAGTTTGGTGTCAGAGTCAGATCATATATGTAATGGCATCTCCAATCGGACCCTACTACGCCCTCATATTTTTTTTAGACAATCTCGCGAAGCTTTTATTCAAGTTGTCATAATGTTTACATGGATAACATCAAGATCTCCGGGGTGCCCTAACCAGACATGGCGACCCACCCCTAACTTCAAACCCCGCTTCGCTAAATTGTGAGCCTTGAAATTCGAGCTCCTAAACTCATGGACAAAATTACAAACACTAAAAGAAGAACTGTGATCAATGATTTCATATATGATTGCTCCATAGCTAGCCTTGCTCCGATGCTTGATGTCGTCCACCACCACCTTACAATCGGATGCCACATGAATTCTTTGCAAGTTTAAATCATCGGCGAGGGCTAGAGCCTCCCGAACCGCCAAGGCTTCCAGAGATGGGAGACCACTGACCCCTTTGATCAGCATGGACGAAGCACCCTGGAAATTACCTTCATGATCTCGACATATGGCCGCTACAGCCCCTCGGCCCCGGTTCCTAGCCACCGAGGCATCAACATTAATCTTGGAAAATAGTTCTGGTGGTTGTATCCAGTGAGCTGGGCGCACAACTGGTTCCTGAGTACATTTTCTCGTGTCAAAGCAATGGCTTCCAGATCATCTATGTAAGATTGTATAAATATATTTGTTGACGCCGGACTTTGGAACAGGCCCTCATAGATAGCTTTTCTCCTTGACCTCCACACAGCCCAGAGTGTCACCACCAAGAGCACAAATTCTTTCTGCGACAGATCGTCAGATAACTCAAACAGCCAGTTATTCGCATTGGTATTTTGGTTCAGGTTCATCTTCGCCACCATGTCTTCATCAAAGAGCGCCCAGACGCATCGATACATCGTGCAGTCTAGAAGCGCGTGCCTCCACGAGTCCTCTTCTCCACAGAGCGCACATGCCGATGAGGTAGACATATTACGGTGATTCAGCAGTGCAGCCGCCGGGATCGACTGTCGCGCCAGTCTCCAAGCGAAAATTTTCAGTTTTGATAGGACCTTCATATGCCACAGTGAGGTCCATGCATTGCTGCTCTTGTTCAGGTCCGATGCTCCTGCATTCTCCTCTAACCAGCTCTCTCTATGCTCTTTGGTGTTCAAAATCATTTGGTAAGCCGATTTGACTGAAAGCCTCCCTCTATATCCGGGCGCACACCATCCGGACCAAAAAAAGTCACTCAGCCGGATTTTCAAACTCAGCCCATATGTTAGTGTTGTCCAGCACCCTTCAAACCTAGCTCATATATGAGACGGATTTTTAAGCTCGGTCCATATATTCGTATTGTCCGGCACCCCTTAAACATAGCCTATATGTGATTCGCCACATCGGATCCAACCTGGAGGGCCCATCACAAATCCCTTCAAATTGACCAAATAGACCACCCTTCCTCCCACACATGCCCCCCTTTCATGCGTCTGCGCCCTCGCCCTCCTTCGCCCTTGCTTCGTGCCTTTGCCGCTAACCTCCTCCTCTATCCTAGTTTTCAACACCTGCTCAGTCGTCCGCCCGCACCATGGATGATCATTGAGAAGGAGATGATACACACGGAGAAGCATGAGAAAATGGTTGAAGATGGATCTTGAAAAAGGCAAAGAATTGTGAGACAATTGATCTTGAGAAAGAGAAGATGAGGCTAGTCAGGGACACAGAGTAGCCAAGCATCATGTTGCAGGACACTAGCCTCTTAGACAACGAAACCAAGAAGTGGCATCACAACAAGAAAAGGAAATCAACGAGAGCAACAAGGGAAGCGACTATTTCATTTGTGTAGTGCTTATGTTTGAATTATTGTTTTTTATTTTGGATTGTGTTGAATTGTTGAATAATGGTTTGTTTTGTTTTGTTTTGAATTGGTTATGAATTGGTTGTGTGTTATATGATCTATGTGCATGCACTTGCATAAATATGAGGGGCGTGCTTGCCCGGGCAGACAAATGAGGAGCGGGTCGACATTGCCCGTGGACTTTTAGGGGGTCAAATTTGCCTAGTCTGGCTGGAGATGCTCTAAGTACGAAATCGAGTATAATATACAAGGATGTCAATGACACACAACTAGCCATGGTGGGCCGATCAGAGACGACATCGAGGCCCCGATGGGTACGAGTGCTTGTATCATGTCGATTACACAAACATGGGCGCATGTGTAAGGCATCTACAGAGAGAATGTCAACAAGATCGTCCCGCCATCGTCTATTTTCTATGTTGATCAGAAATTCTACTAATCTAGTCCCCTTCAAACCCTAAAATCTAAAGTTTTCTTCTTTGACTCTTAACTAAGAGTCAGATACAAACCCTACCTGCCCCAAGGGGCCTCAATGCGACTTTTGAGCAAGGGTATCTGCTTGTTGGGAGATTTGGTCTAGTTTATTAGTACATTTTAGTCTCCTCTTATCATTCGTAAGGGAACTGAGGTGTTGGCACAGTGACATAAGTACCTATGGACATGTGAGGGTTTCCCATATCCAATCCTTCGTATTGTGGGGGTGAGTCATTGTCTCATTGACCATAATGCTTCCACCCTAGTTCACAACCCCGTCAATGGTCTCTTCAATAACATCTTGCGATGGTGCTTTCAGAGTCGATGTGGCATTCAGTTTTCGTGTTCGGCTTTCGCCTTATTCTCTTGTGCAACAATATGTGCTTGGAGTATCATGACAACGTCAGATGACTTCATGGTGGTCGACAGTGATGCGGAGCAAGTGCAACATCGAGATCGAATCATGACATGACATCGACTTGTGGAGGTTTGGATACCACACCGAATTTTCTTGGACTTATTTGTATTTTTCATTTTCTTTAGGGGTTTTCTTATAAGACTTGGACTTATTTAATCTAGGGCTTCTGGCCTTTGTAAAAATAAATATTTTTAATTAAAAAGTTTTTCTTGTTTCCTTTTGTAAAAAGACCCTAAGTATCTAAAAATCCATAGCTGATCCCGGGCTCATGTGCTCCCCGGTGAACAACAAGTTCAAATAAAATAGCAAAAAAGTCTGAAGTTTCTGTACATCAAAGATGAACAAATTTTTTGTGTGCGTGATAATTTAATGCCAATATGACATTGGAGGAGCTCGGTACAACATGAGTGCTCTAAAACCAAAAATATTAAACCTATCTTAGAACTCTGATTTTTTTTTATCATATCACCATGAGATTTTGCACACACCTAGAAAACTTGTGCATCCTTGGTGCCATTTTCTTTTTCGTTTTCACTGCTCATACACAGAGCAGATGTTCGTCCTCCCAAGTATATCTAGCTATAATCTCCCCGCAAAAAATGGTATATCTCTACTCCTAATGGAGGAGTTGGTAGCCTGGTATGGTTTATTTTCATACGGTTTTTATTCGTCACCTCCCACCACCCCCACCAACTGGTTTTTCTCCTTCCCATTAAAAAACCAAATCTTATTAAAGGAGATATCTTGTTTCGTTCTTACTTTGGCAGGTTCTGATTCATTCCAATCGCGTAAATAAATAGGTAATTAAGAATTCAGAACTTGCACCATATATTTGAGATTACCTTTCTAAAATATAGACATAATATTTTCCTCGATAACCTTCCAAAACAAAATGAGATATTCCTCAATAACAAATCATTAATCCTGCGCACTATGTCATTATTATTATCTCCACTAGGTAATTAAGAATTCAAAACTCGCATCATATATTTGAGATTACCTTCCTAAAATATAGACATAATATTTTCCTCGATAACCTTCCAAAACAAAATGAGATATTCCTCAATAACAAATCATTAATCATGTGCACTATGTCATTATTATTATCTCCACTATTAATTGACTATCACAGGTTTCTTAAACAACAAAAGAATATATCTATTACTTGTGGGCGTATGCATCCGCGCGCCCCTACGGAGGACGCCGTGCGCGACATCATGGAGGATGTGACGGCCGAGCCTGACACTTGCGTGATGCTCGAGAATGCCAAGGCATGCATCACGACGTCAAGGACGACCATGACAGAAGGCATGTCGTCATACTGCGCTTCACTCCCCGGCAACGGCGCCAGAAAAGAGTCTTGATGACCCACAAGTATAGGGGATCTATCGTAGGCCTTTCGATAAGTAAGAGTGTCGAACCCAACGAGGAGCAGAAGGAAATGATAAGCAGTTTTCAGTAAGGTATTCTCTGCAAGCACTGAAATTGTCGGTAACAGATAGTTTTGTGATAAGGTAATTTGTAACGGGTAGCAAGTAATAGAAGTAAATAAGGTGCAGCAAGATGGCCCAATCCTTTTTGTAGCAAAGGACAAGCCTGGACAAACTCTTATATGAAGGAAAGCGCTCCCGAGGACACATGGGAATTATCATCAAGCTAGTTTTCATCACGTTCATATGATTCGTGTTCGGTACTTTGATAATTTGATATGTGGGTGGACCGGTGCTTGGATACTGTCCTTACTTGGACAAGCACCCCACTTATGATTAACCTCCATTGCAAGCATCCACAACTACAACAGAAGTATTAAGGTAAACCTAACCATAGCATGAAACATATGGATCCAAATCAGCCCCTTACGAAGCAACACATAAACTAGGGTTTAAGCTTCTGTCACTCTAGCAACCCATCATCTACTTATGACTTCCCAATGCCTCCCTCTAGGCCCAAACAATGGTGAAGTGTCATGTAGTCGACGTTCACATGACACCACTAGAGGGATGACAACATACATCTCATCAAAATATCGAACGAATACCAAATTCACATGACTACTTATAGCAAGACTTCTCCCATGTCCTCAGGAACAAACGTAACTACTCACAAAGCATATTCATGTTCATAATCAGAGGGGTATTAATATGCATAATGGATCTGAACATATGATCTTCCACCAAGTAAACCAACTAGCATCAACTACAAGGAGTAATCAACACTACTAGCAACCCACAGGTACCAATCAAAGGTTTGGATACAAAGATTGGATACAAGAGATGAACTAGGGTTTGAGATGAGATGGTGCTGGTGAAGATGTTGATGGAGATTGACCCCCTCCCGATGGGAGGATCGTTGGTGATGACGATGGTGATGATTTCCCCCTCCCGGAGGGAAGTTTCCCCGGCAGAACAGCTCTGCCGGAGCCCTAGATTGGTTCCGACAAGGTTCCGCCTCGTGGCGGCGGAGTTTCGTCCCGTGAGCTTGCTTATGATTTTTCCTCGACGAAAGACTTGATATAGCAGAAGATTGGCATCGGAGGGCCACCAGGGGGCCCACGAGGCAGGTGCGCGCGCCCAGGGGGTAGGGCACGCCCCCCACCCTCGTGGATGGTGGGTGGCCCCCCTCTGGTACTTCTTTCGCCCAATATTTTTCATATATTCTGAAACGTGCTCCCGTGAAGTTTCAGGACTTTTGGAGATGTGCAGAATAGGTCTAATATTTGCTCCTTTTCCAGCCCAGAATTCCAGCTGCCGACATTCCCCCTCTTCATGTAAACCTTGTAAAATAAGAGAGCATAGGCATAAGTATTGTGACATAATGTGTGATAACAGCCCATAAGGTAATAAATATCGATATGAAAGCATGATGCAAAATGGACGTATCAACTCCCCCAAGCTTAGACCTCGCTTGTCCTCAAGTGGAAGCCGAAATCGAGAAATATGTCCACATGTTTAGAGATAGAGGTGTCGATAAAATAAAATATGAACATGAGGGCATCATGATCATTCTTAGAACAACAACATATATATATATATATATATTATCATATGATCTCTTATGCTAAAGTAACAATTCAATCACAATTTCAAGTATGAATCATAAACTTCATTGAGAACCAACAAACTCTAATCTCAGTCATTGAGGCAATTGCAATTTATCATAACATAGGAAAGAGTCAATATAAGAGCTTTTCAGCAAGTCCACATACTCAACCATCTTTTAGTCTTTCATAATTGCTAACACTCACGCGATATTTGGTTATGAAGTTTTAATCGGACATAGAGAAAGATAGGGGCTTATAGTTTTGCCTCCCAACGTTTTACCTCAAGGGTAATGTCAACAATAATAGTTCATGAAAACTCACATCCAATTAGCTATATATACCAGGATCTTTCCAACACATTGTGCTTGCCAAAGGATAAAATGTAAAAAGGAAAGGTGAATATCACCATGACTCTTTGCATGAAGTATAAGACAAGAATAAAAGATAGGCCCTTCGCAGAGGGAAGCAGAGGTTGTCATTGTTGGAAATATGCCCTAGAGGCAATAATAAAATGGTTATTATTATATTTCTTTGTTCATGATAATTGTCTATTGTTCATGCTATAATTGTGTTATCCGGAAATCGTAATACATGTGTGAATACATAGACCACAACACGTCCCTAGTGAGCCTCTAGTTGACTAGCTCGTTGATCAAAAGATAGTCATGGTTTCCTGACTATGGACATTGGATGTCATTGATAACGGGATCACATCATTAGGAGAATGATGTGATGGACAAGACCCAATCCTAAGCATAGCTCAAAGATCGTGTAGTTCGTTTGCTGTAGCTTTTCCGAATGTCAAGTATCATTTCCTTAGACCATGAGATTGTGCAACTCCCGGATACCGTAGGAGTGCTTTGGGTGTGCCAAACATCACAACGTAACTGGGTGACTATAAAGGTACACTACATGTTGGGGATATTACTACTGGGCGTAAACCGGCCTATCTGGGCTGGATTAACTTCATCAGTAGTTAAGCATGTTAAAGCCCATGAAGATAGATGAGGGCTCAAGACCCATAATCGGTGAGAGCCTGTAGCCGTAAACCGGCATCAATATGTAACTTGTATTGTAAGTTAGAAATAAGTAGAGACCAAACCGGACACATCTATGAGCCGGTGTTAGGACTCTGTAAACCGACGGGCGTCACCCATGTATATAAGGGGACGACCCGGCGGCGGTTCAAGGACAATAGACGGCAACTCGAGACATAGGCGAAGCTTATTTGCTCCCTAGTCATCGAAACACCCATCAATTCCATCACAACTAGACGTAGGCTTTTACCTTCATCGAAGGGGCCGAACTAGTATAAACTCTCTTGCGTCCTTGTGTCCGCTTTAACCCCTTCAAGCTAACCCGTCGCGATGGCTCCACGACTAAGTCCTTTCTCTAGGACATCTGCCGTGACAAAACCATGACAGTTGGCGCCCACCGTGGGGCTATCGCATGATGGTTTCCGGTTCTTGGAGGGCCGCTTTAAAGGACTCAAGGGCTACGCTGTAGGCCGGATGACTAAGAGTCGTCGCGGCAAGCTCTACATCGACGACGCAGGCTGGGGCCTCGAGGCCGGCTCAATTGAGTACGGGTACCGGGTCCCCTTTGGTAGTATTCATGTTTTCATTGGCAAGATCGGTGAACCGGGCCCTGAGCCGGACATTTGCACCGACCTCGTCGAGACGGCTCAGCGTGCGCGATCCGCCCGGGTTAAACCGGCCATGAAGCGTGCCTTCGTGGGAGTGATCCATGGAGGAAGTTATGAGGACGGATCGGACCTTCGCGGGGCGACTGCCGTTTGTTCCGGTGACGAATCTTTGACCGGAGAAACCGAATCTCTTTATCAGCTACAAGATGGCCGGATTGAGAGCTGTTCCGATGGCGACAGTATTCCGGACCCCTCTGATCTGCCTAACCGGGTTGGAATATTCATGACCGGAACACAAGCAGCGCTTCATTCTTCGACAGCTGCGTCAACGATCTCCGGTTCAGCAGCGGCGATGGCTGCCGGGGCAGGAGGCCCTGTGCGCCCACCGGCTCAGGTTCTATCAGAACTATTTGATGCGTTGGCTGTGCTTATGGCGGAAGTTAATCCGCCAGATCAGGACGTTCACAACACGGAGATTGCAAAGGTAAAGGAACAAATCACCCAAGCCAAGACGGATCTGGCAGCTGAGGATACCAGGATGGCCGCAGAGCGGGCCGCTTTAGACGCATAGGCTTACAGGCTTATGTTGGACCAGAGCGCGTCGCATGAAGTCATGAGGAGGAAGCACCGATCCCGCTTACCTCCGGTTTTCGAGGCCAGAGACCTTTTCAACACTCCAGGACCAAGAGCCAGCAATCCGCTGGAGGGGAACCGGGCAGAAGCCCCTGGGACCGGTGCACCGGTTCAGCCCCGTCAGATGGACCCGCCTCGTCAAAATACCGTTATACCTCAGGATGCTTTAACACCTCCGGGTCACTACTCCAACCCAATGGACAATCTTGTTGCCGCTGCTGCACGACTGGAGGCCATTCCAATTGAAGGTGACTCACCGCAGGCAGTAGAGACGCGACGGGTGAAGGAACTTCTAAGGACAACTTTGGCCCAACAGGAAGCGTACTCGTACAGCCGCGACCGGATCCACTCGACCCCCCGTCCAAGCCGGAGCTATAGCAGACATATGGATGAACCAGCAGTGTCGAGTAATGAACGACGTGGAGCACCCCATGGCAACAACCCGACGGGTGGTGCTGATGACGCTCAGGAAGTGGTGAACCGGGCCCGAGCGCGCAGGGAGGCCGAGTTAGCCGCACAGCATCAGGCTCGGCAGCTCACACCAGTTCGTCCAACCATCTCGATCGAACCTGGTGTTACTTCTAGTTCTTTGGGGGGTGCCTTGCCTTATCCCCGCTTTACGCAACGTGCGCCTGCCCAAGGATTTCAAAGGCCCACGCAAAGTACCAAATTATACGGCGGATCAACCTCCAGAGACATGGGTAGAGAGCTATGAGATGGCCATGGAGATGCTTGATGTGGATGACACGGCGTGTGCGAAATACTTCACCATGATGCTTGAAGGAACGGCCCGTACTTAGTTAAAAAGCTTGCCAGCTAATTCTATCAGTTCATGGGCCCAATTACGAGCCCGGTTTATCAACAATTTCAAGGATACCTGTAAACAGCCTATGTCGATAGTGGACTTAGCTGCATGCATCCAGGAGGAAGGAGAATCAACGACTCATTGGGTGCGCCGGGTTTCACAAGTGTTGCACTCCTCAGACCGCATCAACGCTGACACCGCAGTATTAACCCTAGAAGGCAACTGCCGGTTTGGGCCCCTGAAGTTGAAATTGGGACGGATGAAGCGTCATTGCACTGACATGGGGACCCTCATGGCCGCTTTGGTAATATGATAATTCTGATAGTACCAAGGATCCCGAATCTGATGATGACAAGACAGGGAAGGGGAAGAAGAACAGCAGCTCCAAAGGTCAGCAGCATCACTGGGTAGGCAATGGTGGAGGAGGCAAGCGTAAAGCGGATGGTAACATGGATTTTTTGGCTAATACCAACGCACAGGACAATGGCCAGCGGCGCAAGGGTAAGCCGAAAAATCGTAGTGGAGCACCCAACCCTAACCCAAACCGCCTGAACTATCTGCTAAGCCAGCCCTGTCCAAGACATGGGACGAAGGAGGAGCCAGCAAACCACCTTTGGAAGGATTGCTTTATTATGTAGGAGTTCAAGAATTCTAATAATTTCCGGTGTGATCACGGATCTGGCGGTGGCTCAGGGTCCGGGCCGGGTTACGATGGAGGAAGTTCCGGTTCAGGATTTAATGGTAATCCGGGCGGACATAATGGTCAAAATAGTCAGAACAACTAGGGTGGTTACAACCAACATCAGCAACAGTCAGGTTACCAGAGCAACCCAAAGCAGTTGAGTAGTGGGCAGTACCATGTCTTTACCACTAGCTTGGACAAGCGAGACCGGAAGGTGTAGAGACGGGCAGTCAACTCTGTTGAACCGGCCACACCCCGTTATCTACGTTGGTCCGAACAGCCAATCATATGGAGCAGAGAGGATCACCCACCCCAGGTCGATAATCCGGGTCAGTTGGCTCTGGTGGTGGCGCCTCAGGTGGGAGGTTATAAGTTCACCAAGGTGCTCATGGATGGAGGAAGCAACATTAACATCCTGTACTATGAGACCTTCCGTCGTATGGGACTAACAGATAAGAATCTCAAACCGTCTAATACAGTATTCCACGGTGTAGTGCCTGGCAGATCAGCATATCCCGTTGGTAAGATAGCTCTGGAAGTGGCCTTTGGGGATGATCATGATTCCAGGTCGGAGACATTGATGTTTGAAGTGGTGAAAATCCAAAGTCCATATCATGCCCTGTTTGGGCGACCGGCATACGCCAAGTTTATGGCTCGGCCCTGTTATGTGTATTTGCAGCTCAAGATGCCGGGTCACAAGGGGACAATAACGGTTCACGGAAGCCGCAAAATCGCTTTGGAATGCGAGGAAGGAGATGCGGCTTATGCAGAGTCGGTTTGTGCCACCGAGGAGTTGAAGTACTATAAAGACAATGTTGATCTGGCGGACATGACTCCATTGAAGAAGCCAACTACGGAGCATGATCCGGCCCTGAAGTTCAAATCGGCAGCAGAAACTAAGCTTGTTGACTTCGTACCTGGCGATTCGTCCAAGCAGTTCAACATCAATGCCAACTTGGATCCGAAATAGGAAAGCGCGCTCATCGAGTTCATCCGTGAGAATCGGGACATTTTTGCATGGAAGCCCTCTGACATGCCAGGTGTACCGAGGCAACTCGCTGAGCACACCCTTAATGTGGATCCTAAATACAAACCGGTGAAACAGTTCCTCTGCCGGTTTAACGAAGAAAGACGCAAGGCGATTGGAGAAGAGGTAGCCAGGCTCTTAGCAGCTGGTTTTATTGTTGAAGTTTTTCACCCTGAGTGGCTTGCCAATCCGGTGCTAGTCCTTAAGAAAAACAGCACCTGGCGCATGTGTGTGGATTACACAGATCTTAATAAGGCTTGTCCAGCAAATCCTTTTGCCCTCCCCCGTATTGATCAAATCATTGATGCTACGGCGGGTTGTGAGCGTTTAAGTTTTTTGGATGCATATTCTGGCTATCATCAGATCAAAATGGCAGTTAAGGACCAGGAGAAGATGGCATTCATAACTCCCTTTGGAGCCTTCTGCTATGTGTCTATGCCCTTTGGGCTCAAAGGTGCCCAGGCAACTTATCAACGGTGTGTACAAAATTGTCTTCACAAGCAGATTGGCCGTAATGTACATGCTTACGTGGATGATATCGTGGTTAAATCCAGGGAGAAGGAGACTCTGGTTGACGATTTGAAGGAAACCTTTGATAACCTAAGGACGTACAAGATGATGCTTAACCCGGACAAGTGTGTCTTTAGTGTACCGGCGGGCAAGTTATTGGGTTTTCTGGTGTCCAACAGGGGAATTGAGGCTAACCCGGAGAAGATCACAGCCATCACCTCCCTGGCTAAACCAAAGTGCATTAATGATGTTCAACGCCTGGCAGGCCGGATTGCCGCGTTAAGACGGTTTATCAGCCGCCTTGGTGAGAAGGCGATCCCTTTGTATCAGATGTTGAAGAAGACGGATCAGTTCGTCTGGAGTTCTGCTGCTGATGAAGCATTTGAGGACTTAAAGCGACAATTGGCCAATCCGCCTGTGCTCGCCGCTCCCATTGACAAGGAGCCGTTACTACTATATGTTGCTGCTAATGCTCGTGTGGTCAGCGTGGCTATTGTGGTGGAGCGAAAGGAGGCAGGCAAGGAGCATTCGGTTCAACGTCTGGTCTATTATATCAGCGAGGTACTCATTGAGTCCAAGCAAAGGTATCCGCATTGGCAGAAGCTGGTGTACGGAGTTTTTATGGCAAGCCGGAAGCTTAAGCAATACTTCCAAGGGCACCCAATTACGGTGGTCAGTTCTGCTCCTTTGGGAGATATCATCCAGAACCGGGAAGCAACTGGCCGGATTGCAAAGTGGGCTATAGAGCTAGGGCCATACGGTTTGAAGTATGTGCCTCGGACAACGGTTAAGTCTAAAGCACTTGTTGATTTCATCAATGATTGGACGGAAATGCAAGCACCTGAAGAAAAGCCGGATCATACGTATTGGACCATCCATTTTGACGGATCCAGGCAGTTGGAAGGCTCGGGGGCTGGAGTCATATTAACTTCCCCACGAGGTGATAAGTTTTGTTATGTTCTCCGTTTAATGTTCCCTTGTACTAACAATGCAGCTAAGTATGAAGCCTTTCTCCATGGTCTTCGGATGGCTAAGGAGATGAATCTAAGTCGAGTTAAGTGCTTCAGTGATTCGGACCTTATGGCTCAGCAAGTGTCTGGCACTTGGGACTCCAAGGACCCACTCATGGCAGCATATCGTCGTGAGGTGGATATTGTTGCAGGTTATTTCAGAGGCTATCAGGTGGACCACGTGGACCGGCGAAAAAATGAAGCGGCGGACGCTTTAAGCCGGCTGGGCTCTCAGCGCAAACCGGTCCCGCCCAATGTTTTTCTGGATGTGCTGCACAACCCGTCGGTGAAGATCCCTAGTGAAGAGGATTTGCCTATTCCTGATCCGGAGGCTCAATTGGTGGCAGTTCTTCATGTTATTCCAGATTGGACGCTTCCTTACCTGGCGTACAAGAACTGGGGCGAGTTGCCAGAAGATGAGATTCTGGCCCGGCAGATAATCCGGCGATCCAAGTCCATGGCTGTCATCAACGGCGAGTTGCATTATTGCAGTGTATCAGGAGCTTTTCAACGTTGCGTGTCTCCTGAAGAAGGCCGTGAAATTTTGCGTGAGATCCATGAAGGAGATTGTGGTCACCACGCCGGTTCAAAGTCTCTGGTGGCTAAAGCGTTTCACCATGGTTTCTATTGGTTAACTGCTCATGCTGATGCGGAGGATCTGGTCAGACGATGTGATGGTTGCCAAAGGTTTTCAATACGTGCTCATGTACCGGCTCAAGAATTGAGGATGATTCCAATTACTTGGCCGTTTGAGACTTGGGGGCTGGATATGGTTGGGCCTTTCAAAAGGTCCAAATATAAGAAGACCCACCTCCTGGTGGCGGTTGACAAGTTTACAAAGTGGGTGGAGGCAGAACCTGTTAGCAAATGTGATGTGGCCACGGCGGTTCAGTTCATCAAAAAGGTGATTTTCCGGTTTGGTTTTCCGCACAGTATTATCACAGATAATGGTACCAATTTGTCCAAAGGTGCTATGAAGGAGTTCTGCGAACGGGAGCACATCCGGCTCGACGTTTCATCAGTGGCACATCCACAGTCCAATGGTCAAGCAGAAAGAGCTAATCAAGAGATCTTGAGAGGCATCAAGCCCCGGCTCATGGTTCCTTTGCAGAGAACGCCGGGTTGTTGGGTAGAAGAATTACCATCTGTGTTATGGAGCATCAATACAACACCCAACAGATCAACAGGATACACACCGTTCTTCATGGTTTATGGAGCGGAGGCGGTTCTCCCCAGTGATATCCGTCATGATTCACCTCGTGTCACGGCTTATATTGAAGCGGACAACGAGACAACACGGCAAGATGCTTTGGACCGGTTGGATGAAGAGCGTGACATCGCAGCCGCCCGATCGGCGATTTACCAGCAGGATCTTCGTCGTTATCACAGTCGCCGGGTCAGAACCAGAGCCTTTCAGGAAGGAGATTTGGTGCTTCGGCTCATCCAAGATCAGTCTGATATGCATAAGCTATCCCCACCTTGGAAGGGGCCTTTCGTGGTCAGCAAGAATCTGCACAACGGGTTGTACTATCTGATCGATATTCGAGAGCATAAGGACTCACGTACATCAGAGGAGGAGACTAACAGGCCGTGGAATATAGCTCATCTTCGGCCTTACTATACCTGAGCCATTGGCTATACTTATGTACATATTACGACAATGTATATATTATGATTAAATATAATAAACCGGAACCTCAGCTAAAGCGGGGTATCTGTTCTTTTACATCATGTGAGGTTACACGGAGTTGATCTAAAGCGGCCTCTGGTTTACCCCTTGAGTTCGCTTTGCTAAAAGCATCGTGTTATATCACTTGGAGGATTGGTCGTGTCCGAATAAATACCATGCCTCTTGATAGGCGAGAGCCACCAGATCACTTGGGGACTTGGTCATGTCTGAACCGTCATGCCTCTTGATCGGCCTAAGGCCACAGAATCACTTGGGGGCTTGGTCGAACCCGAACCATGACCACGCCATTTGGTCGGCATAAATGCCACAAGAATCACTTGGGGACCTGGCTAACTAGAACCATAGTTACACCTAATGGGAGCTTGGTCGTGTTTGGCCATGGTAACACCATTTGATCAGCTTAAATGAATATTTTTTGGCAAACGTTTTTGTCTTTGTTTTATATTTTTCTTTGAAGGGTTTTTTTGCTTTTTATTGCGTTTTTTAAACCGACAAAGTTTTTTAACCAATCAATTGACGGAACATAGTTCACGTCAATCCGGAGACTATTTGCCCGGTTTGATCCTTGTTGTTAACATCCTCTTATGGAGTAACACGGTGTTTATCACAACCCGGCACGGTTTTATTATAAACCGGCACAATATGGAAGGAGTTATCAGTACTCAAGATTTGGGTTATCACCCTTACTACAAAAAGTTGGTAAAACCAACGATGTGATTCAATGTCACAGGTATGATATATTTCATATTTGATTATACATATATACAGGAGTTGTTATTTCCTCCAACAGTGTGGGTTTGCAAAACTCCGCTTCAAGGTTGGCCAAGCCGACTTCACACTCAACGATGGCAGGTATTATGTATCTCAAAAAATTTGATCATATACTTAAAATTTTGTTTTGGAGGTTTTGATTTTATATATACAGACATCATACTCCGCCTGACGGTACAACCGCGGTGGCACTTGACGAATTTCTTATTTCAGAAAGTATTTTGGAAAGTTCATTACCACAGGAAGAACAAGTTATGCACGAAGGCATATCAACATCAAAGGTATCAGCTAGCCTATTACAAGGCAACATGGTGCCCATAATAACATAATTGTTTTTCACAAAGGAGAGGAAGTTTTTAAACCGGCTTCCGGTTTAAGCTTGACCACCAGCCTGGCCTGATGGTTGTGGGTCATCTTGCGCCGCTTCAGCTTCCGTGTCTCTACCCAGTGGCTGGAAATCCACAGTTGTCCAGTCTATTCCCATTAATGCTTGAAAAACAGCCTCATCATGGATTAGCAATGACGGGTCAATATCGGGAGCGTAAGTATGCTTACGGATTGGAGGGATCAGATTTTTCTATTCATGGATTGGTGCAGCTATTCGCTTGTTCTGACTGTCATATTGGGCTTGATAATGAGACAAGTCTGCTTCCTCAGCCAGTTGACAAGCTAGCGGACGTACCTCCCGGTTTATTGCTCGCAAATCCGCTTCACCAAATTCTGACCCATCTTCCTTCAAGTTGGGATAGGCCTGAGCCGCTTCAATAGGATCAAAATCCGGCACCCAGGCTTTTGCTCGGATTAAAGCATTGATTGCACCGGTTCGAGCAGCAGATTTCTTCAGCTCTTCAACCCGGGCAGGAAGCACCGACAGTTTCATCAGAGTATCTTGAATCAAAGTGGGCGCCGGTTTGTTATGAGACGCGGTACAGATGATCCGCTGGGCACCAGTCTACAATTGTTCAACCAAGGTATAGGCGGCTTTCAATTTCTTCCGCACATCTGACCCCAAGTGACCAATGCGTGTCCCTGAAATACCATAAAGGATTAATAAACCGGCGACTCTGTAAGAAGGCAGAACCAATTCAGAAGGCAAGCTGACTTACCAAAGATAGCAGTGGTCATGGCATGAACGTGCCGCTTTATGCTGGCCAGTTCATCCGTCACTAGTTTTAGTGCGGCCTCGGCATCCTCTGCTCGTTTGATCAAAGCGGACTTTTCAGTGGCCCAATCCGCCCGTATCTTCTTGAAGTTCTCCTTAAGTTGTTCCATGGTGCTTAAGGCACTGGCCAATTCCTCTTTTGCTTTGGAGGTTTCAGTCTGTTGGGTTTTCAGGTTTTCTTGCAGATCGATGACTTGGTTTTCTTTCGCCTTCAGCTCCGCCTGCAGGCATACAGATATATGTTTCAACAAATCGGTAGAAGGATTCAAGTACCAACCACATAACAAGTTATGCGCTTAGCACTTGGGGGCTAATGTGTATTAGATCTTCATCTTTCAAATGTTTACAAAGTCCCAAGATCAATACAAGCATTCAACTTGGCACTTGGGGGCTAATGGCTATTTGATCATATGTATTCTGATGCGGCAGTTTCAATTATTTAAAGTACCGGTTTAACTACACTAAGTTGAACCGGCCCTTGGGGGCTACATCAGCAAATTTTCAAAGCATCAAGGTTTATATTATTAAGTCCCGGTTTGAAAGAATATTTCAAACCGGCCCTTAGGGGCTAGGAGAGTCAGCAAGAATGAAAGCATACAAGCAGGAAGGAGCATATGGAAGTTACCTCATATTTATCTTTCATCATGTTAACCAGACCGGCTTCATAGTCACGGCTGGTATATAGCCGGTTCAGATAGCCGGAATGGATATCTTGGGCATTCAGAGCAGCGTAAGTTGTCAGATCGGCGTTCCACTTGCCTTTGCCAAAAGCAGCAAACTCTTCCTTGGCAGAATGTTTGGATAAGGCAATAGGGTTGCTTGGCTCAGTATGGCCAGTACCAGTAATGACAACCTCATCATCCTTGGTACCGCCGGTTTGCACTAGAGCTGTTGGCTTGTCAGCAGGGTTTGCTGGACCGGTGGAGCGTTCAATCCGGATGGAACCTGTGGGCTGATGGATAGGACATGAGGTATCAGTAGGTGTCTCTTCAGCAATAAGATCATCATCTGGCTGCGGTGGATCATTGGGAATATCCTCAGGAATAGCTACTTCAAGATTGGATGTTTTGCCTGGTTCAAGAATGACATCTTCTTCGGCCGCTTTGTCCAGGTGGGCCTTCTTGCTTGGCCTAGGTTTGGCCCTGAGAAGAATAACAAAATTAAATACAGCATATGTTCTAAGGCAATATACTGCAAACATCACAATAAATATAGCTTACCCAAGCACCGTTTTGAGCGGTGGGAGCTGAGTAGCCGATGACTCGCCAGAAGATGAGTGGGAAATAACCTGGTAATCGGAGTCAGACGGATTAAGAGGTTGATGAAAGCAGCCCGCTTTAGGACAAGCACTGACAAGCGAATTAGAGACCTCGGAATGACGTTTCCGAACCGGACTGTTCGGTAAACCGGCGGAGGTAACTACCTGGCCGCTGTGCCAGGTGGTGCGGCGAGCTTCGTGTTGTTGAGTCTTCATAAGAAGTTTAGGATCCAAATAAGCAAGAGGATGAGAAAATTTAACTTTCCGGTTTGCTTGACGGATTTTTTATGAAGGCAAAGTTTCTGAATCGGAAGAGAGAATAATTACCTCTGAAACATCCGTGTGGCTGGCTTCGGCATCATCCTGACAAATATCATCATCAATAAGACGCATGAAAAATCAACCAAGTGAGTCAAGCTCTACCTCAAAGTCCGGATTATCCACCTCGTCATCAGGGGCCGGATTAGAAGATGCAGTGGTTCTTTTCCGGTGGGCAGTCTTCTTCACAACTTTAGTCTTTTGCCGGGTTGCTCTTTCCGGTTTATCTGTTTTCTCTGGTTTTTCCTGCGGTAGCTTTTTGCTCCAAAACGGATCATCTCCCTGATTATGCAGACACTGATATTAAAAACAATGACCAGACATGTCAATAACAGATTCAGCAAAGAGAAAAATCAAAGTCTTACAGCTGGCGGTTTGTTGGTGGCACAGAAGGGAAGCAGGCCGGTTCTAGCGCAGACGTGCTCCGGTTCATTCAGTATCTTACGCACAGCCTCTGTGATTTCTTCACCGGAGAGCTGGAGTTTTGAATGTCGCAGTGGGTCATCAACATTATCAGTATACTCGCACATCAAACCGGAGCGCTAACTAAGAGGCAGTATGCTCCATGATATCCAACAGCGAGCGAGATCAACCCCTGTTAAACCGTTGGCCATAAAGGCTCTGAGCTTTGACAGTTGGGGAGCATATTTTCTTCTCTCCTAGGCAGTCAATCTTTGAGGAAAAGGGTGTGTATTGCTGAGCCGCTCCGGACGAAAGCCAGGCAAGGGATTCTCACCAGCAGGGGAGGTGTCTTTGCAGTAGAACCATGTCTGATTCCACTCCTTGGGGTGACTGTGCAGCTTGGCGTGAGGGTATGTGACCTCTTTCCTTTTTTGAATCGCCATGCCACCCAACTCCGTATTGGAGCCATCAGTAAACTCAGTACGGTGGTTTAGATGGAAAAGATCTCTGAATAATTCCACTATGGGCTCCTCTTGAAAGAACACCTCACAGAGCACTTGGAAGTGGCACATATTTGTAACAGAGTTGGGGCCAGTGTCTTGCGGATGGAGTTGGAAATCGGCTAAAACATCCCGGTAAAATTTAGAACCGGGCGGCTTAAAGCCCCGGGCTAAGTGATCTACGAAAACAACAACCTCTCCTTCTCGAGGTGTGGTGGGCATTCTTTTGCCAGGAGCCCTCCAATGGATGGTGTCTTTACTGCCCAAGGCGCCAATCAGGACTAAATCGTCCAGTTGATCCTCTGTGACGCGAGAAGGGACCCAATTGCACTCATACACTTGCTTGGCCATGATGGAATCTACAAGGTAGAAGATCCCGGTTCAAAAATGCATTTGATCAAGGTACGTTGGTATGGGCACTATTAAACCGGAGACAGAACTATCTGAACCGGAGTTTCATGAAGCAACCAACATCTGGCGGTTCAACAAGGGGACTAATGATATATACCGGTTTGTCAAATTTTTCTACAAAGTTAAACCGCCTGATCTAAGCATTGAACAGTCAAGACTGCAGATGAGTAAGTACGCAAAAACAGATTTCACAAGATTATACTACAGCTTTGGATCTGGAACATGTTTATAAAGGAGATAAATATTCAAGGCCCAAAAGGAGCAGTGCCAAATCAATAAGCAAAGGTACGGATAAGATCTATGGTCTTAATATGCCGACAGTGAAGATGGAGGATAAAAACTACTGCTACACAGAGCGAAGATTCACAGACTCGTCTAAGGATCTATCATATGAACAAGAAGCAAGCGATGAACACTGGAGAACATGGAAACCCTAGAACAGATCTATGATGAAAAGGATAGAAGACTTACCGGAGCTGAGGAAGAAGCGGAAGGTCACCGTGGTGCTCTGGTACGTTCAGGGTGATGCAGCGGCCAAGGTTGGTGCGGAGGTCGATGGCGGCGGCGGAGCTCCGAAGACTGGGCGACGCGAGGAAGATGAAGCAGAAGGGCACAAAGGGGAAAAAGAAATGACCCTTCGGTCCTATTTATAAAGCAAGGGACAAGTGTCAGTCGCGAAAATCAAGGGGCCGCAAGTTTGGAAACAGAGCTGTCGCCTCGATTATCGCAGATCTATTAAACAGGAAGGTATCATGGATAATTTCTTTATGACAAATGATGTCACGCCGGCTTACAACAATCAGAGAAGATGACATCACGGCGGTTCACCAAACTACAAGAAGAAGTTGAAGATGAAGTTTTTGCTAAGGATTGACATGAACCTGTTCAAATCAATCTGGGGCCTAATGTTGGGGATATTACTACTGGGCGTAAACCGGCCTATCTGGGCCGGATTAACTTCATCAGTAGTTAAGCATGTTAAAGCCCATGAAGATAGATGAGGGCTCAAGACCCATAATCGGTTGAGAGCCTGTAGCCGTAAACCGGCGTCAATATGTAACTTGTATTGTAAGTTAGGAATAAGTAGAGACCAAACCGGACACATCTATGAGCCGGTGTTAGGACTCTGTAAACCGACGGGCGTCACCCATGTATATAAGGGGACGACTCGGCGGCGGTTCAAGGACAACAGACGGCAACTCGAGACATAGGCGAAGCTTATTTGCTCCCTAGTCATCGAAACACCCATCAATTCCATCACAACTAGACGTAGGCTTTTACCTTCATCGAAGGGGCCGAACTAGTATAAACTCTCTTGCGTCCTTGTGTCCGCTTTAACCCCTTCAAGCTAACCCGTCGCGATGGCTCCATGACTAAGTCCTTTCTCTAGGACATCTGCCGTGACAAAACCACGACACTACAGGTATCTCCGAAAGTATCTGTTGGGTTGGCACGAATGAAGACTGGGATTTGTCACTCCGTATGACAGAGAGGTATATCTGGGCCCACTCGGTAATGCATCATCATAATGAGCTCAATGTGACCAAGTGGTTGATCACGGGATCATGCATTATGGCACGAGTAAAGTGACTTGCCGGTAACAAGATTGAACGAGGTATTGGGATACCGACGATCGAGTCTCGGGCAAGTAACGTACCGATTGACAAAGGGAATTGTATACGGACTGATTGAATCCTCGACATCGTGGTTCATCCGATGAGATCATCGTGGAGCATGTGGGAGCCAACATGGGTATCCAGATCCCGCTGTTGGTTATTGACCGGAGAGGCGTCTCGGTCATGTCTTCATGTCTCCCGAACCCGTAGGGTCTACACACTTAAGGTTCGGTGATGCTAGGGTTGTAGAGATATTAGTATGCAGTAACCCGAAAGTTGTTCGGAGTCCCGGATGAGATCACGGATGTCACAAGGAGTTCCGGAATGGTCCTGAGGTAAAGATTTATATATGGGAAGTCAAGTTTTGGCCATCGGGAAGGTTTCGGGGTTACCGGTATTGTACCGGGACCATCGGAAGGGTCCCGGGGGTCCACCGGGTGGGGCCACCTATCCCGGAGGGCCCCATGGGCTGAATTGGGTGGGGAACCAGCCCCTAGTGGGCTGGTGCGCCCCCCCTTGGGCCTGCACTGCGCCTAGGGTTGGGAAACCCTAGGGGTGGGGGCGCCCCCCACTTGGCTTGGGGGGGAAGCCACCCTTGGCCGCCCCCCCCTTGGAGATCCATCTCCCTAGGGCCGGCGCCCCCCAAGGCCCCTATATAAAGAGGGGGGAGGGCAGCCTTACCCCTTGCTCTTGGCGCCTCCCTCTCCCTCCGTAACACCTCTCCTCCCCGCTTGCGCTTGGCGAAGCCCTGCCGGGATCCTGCTGCATCCACCACCACGCCGTCGTGCTGCTGGATCTTCATCAACCTCCCCTTCCCCCTTGCTGGATCAAGAAGGAGGAGACATCTTCCTAACCGTACGTGTGTTGAACGCGGAGGTGCCGTCCGTTCGTCACTAGGTCATCGGTGATTTGAATCACGTCGAGTACGACTCCATCAACCCCGTTCTCTTGAACGCTTCCGCGCGCGATCTACAAGGGTATGTAGATGCACTCCTCTCTCCCTCGTTTCTAGATGACTCCATAGATTGATCTTGGTGATGCGTAGAAAATTTTAAAATTCTGCTACGTTCCCCAACAGTGGATCAGAGCTAGGTCTATGCATAGTTACTATGCATGAGTAGAACACAAAGCAGTTGTGGCCGTCGATATTGTCAATTTGCTTGCCGTTACTAGTCTTATCTTGATTTGGCAGCATCGTGGGATGAAGCGGCCCGGACCGACCATACACGTACGCTTACGTGAGACTGGTTCCATCGACTAACATGCACTAGTTGCATAAGGTGGCTGGCGGGTGTCTGTCTCTCCCACTTTAGTCGGATCGGATTCGATGAACAGGGTCCTTATGAAGGGTAAATAGAAATTGGCAATTCACATTATGGTTTTGGCGTAGGTAAGAAACGTTCTTGCTAGAAACCTATAGCAGCCACGTAAAAACTTGCAACAACAATTAGAGGACGTCTAACTTGTTTTTGCAGCAAGTGTTTTGTGATGTGATATGGCCAAAGGATGTGATGAATGATATATGTGATGTATGAGATGATCATGTTCTTGTAATAGGAATCACGACTTGCATGTCGATGAGTATGACAACCGGCAGGAGCCATAGGAGTTGTCTTTATTTATTTATGACCTGCGTGTCAACATAAACGTCATGTAATTAATTTACTTTATTGCTAAAGCGTTAGCCATAGTAGTAGAAGTAATGGATGACGAGACAACTTCAAGAAGACACGATGATGGAGATCATGATGATGGAGATCATGGTGTCATGCCGGTGACAACGATGATCATGGAGCCCCGAATATGGAGATCAAAAGGAGCAAATGATATTGGCCATATCATGTCACTATTTGATTACATGTGATGTTTATCATGTTTTACATCTTATTTGCTTAGAACGACGGTAGCTTAAATAAGATGATCCCTCGCAATAATTTCAAGAAAGTGTTCCCCCTAACTGTGCACCGTTGCGAAGGTTCGTTGTTTCGAAACACCACGTGATGATCGGGTGTGATAGATTCTAACGTTCGAATACAACGGTTGTAAGCCAGATTTACACACGCAATACACTTAGGTTGACTTGACGAGCCTAGCATGTACAGACATGGCCTCGGAACACGAAAGACCGAAAGGTCGAGCATGAGTCGTATAGAAGATACGATCAACATGAAGATGTTCACCGATGTTGGCTAGTCCGTCTCACGTGATGATCGGACACGGCCTAGTTAACTCGGATCATGTTTCACTTAGATGACTGGAGGGATGTCTATCTGAGTGGGAGTTCATTGAGTAATTTGATTAGATGAACTTAATTATCATGAACTTAGTCTAAAATCTTTACAATATGTCTTGTAGATCAAATGACCCACGTTGTCCTCAACTTCAACGCGTTCCTAGAGAAAACCAAGCTGAAAGATGATGGCAGCAACTGTACAGACTGGGTCCGGAACCTGAGGATCATCCTCATAGCTGCCAAGAAAGATTATGTCCTAGAAGCACCGCTAGGTGACGCACCTGTCCCACAGAACCAAGACGTTATGAACGCTTGGCAGTCACGTGCTGATGATTACTCCCTCGTTTAGTGCGGCATGCTTTACAGCTTAGAACCGGGGCTCCAAAAGCATTTTGAGAGACACGGAGCATATGAGATGTTCGAAGAGCTGAAAATGGTTTTTCAAGCTCATGCCCGGGTCGAGAGATATGAAGTCTTCGACAAGTTCTTCAGCTGTAAGATGGAGGAAAATAGTTCTGTCAGTGAGCACATACTCAGAATGTCTGGGTTGCATAACCGCTTGACTCAGCTGGGAGTTAATCTCCCGGATGACGCGATCATTGACAGAATCCTTCAGTCGCTTCCACCGAGCTAAAAGAGCTTTGTGGTGAACTTCAATATGCAGGGGATGGAAAAGACCATTCCTGAGGTGTATTCAATGCTGAAATCAGTAGAGGTGGAAATCAAAAAGGAACATCAAGTGTTGATGGTGAATAAAACCACTAAGTTCAAGAAAGGCAAGGGTAAGAAGAACTTCAAGAAGGAAGGCAAGGGAGTTGCCGCGCACGGTAAGCAAGCTGCCGGGAAGAAGCAAAAGAATGGACCCAAGCCCGAGACTGAGTGTTTTTATTGCAAGGGAAGTGGTCACTGGAAGCGGAACTGCCCCAAATACTTAGCGGACTAGAAGGCCGGAAACACTAAAGGTATATGTGATATACATGTAATTGATGTGTACCTTACCAGTACTCGTAGTAGCTCCTGGGTATTTGATACCGGTGCGGTTGCTCACATTTGTAACTCAAAGCAGGAGCTACGGAATAAGCGGAGACTGGCGAAGGACGAGGTGACGATGTGCGTCGGGAATGGTTCCAAGGTCGATGTGATCGCCGTCGGCACGCTGCCTCTACATTTACCTACGTGATTAGTTTTAAACCTCAATACTTGTTATTTAGTGCCAGCTTTGAGCATGAACATTGTATCAGGATCTCGTTTAATTCGAGATGGCTACTCATTTAAATCTGAGAATAATGGTTGTTCTATTTATATGAGAGATATGTTTTATGGTCATGCTCCGATGGTGAATGGTTTATTCTTAATGAATCTCGAGCGTAATGCTACACATATTCATAGTGTGAATACCAAAAGATGTAAGGTTGATAATGATAGTCCCACATACTTGTGGCACTGCCGCCTTGGTCACATAGGTGTCGAACGGATGAAGAAGCTCCATGCAGATGGACTTTTAGAGTCTCTTGATTACGAATCATTTGACACGTGCGAACCATGCCTCATGGGTAAAATGACCAAGACTCCGTTCTCAGGAACAATGGAGCGAGCAACCAACTTATTGGAAATCATACATACTAATGTGTGCGGTCCAATGAGTGTTGAGGCTCGCGGTGGCTATCGTTATGTTCTCACCCTCACTGATGACATGAGTAGATATGGGTATGTCTACTTAATGAAACACAAGTCTGAGACCTTTGAAAAGTTCAAGGAATTTCAGAGTGAGGTTGAGAATCAACCTGACAAGAAAATCAAGTTCTTGCGATCAGATCGTGGGGGAGAATACTTGAGTCATGAATTTGGCACACACTTAAGAAAATGTGGAATAGTTTCACAACTCACGCCGCCTGGAACACCTCAGCATAATGGTGTGTCCGAACGTCGTAATCGCACTCTATTGGATATGGTGCGATCTATGATGTCTCTTACCGATTTACCGCTGTCATTTTGTGGCTATTCTTTAGAGAATGCCGCATTCACTTTAAATAGGGCTCCGTCGAAATCCGTTGAGACGACACCGTATGAATTATGGTTTGGGAAGAGACCTAAGCTGTCGGTTATAAAAGTTTGGGGATGCGATGCTTATGTCAAGAAACTTCAACCTGAAAAGCTCGAACCCAAGTCGGAAAAATGCATCTTCATAGGATACCCTAAAGAAACTGTTGGGTATACCTTCTACCTCAGATCCGAAGGCAAGATCTTTGTTGCCAAGAATGGGTCCTTTCTAGAGAAAGAGTTTCTCTCGAAAGAAATAAGTGGGAGGAAAGTAGAACTTTATGAAGTATTACCTCTTGAACCGGTAAGTGGCGCAGCTCAAGAAAATGTTCCTGAGGTGCCTGCACCGACTAGAGAGGAAGTTAATGATCATGAAACTTCATATCAAGTTACTACTGAACTTTGTAGGTCCACGAGGACACGTTCCGCACCAAAGTGGTACGACAACCCTGTCTTGGAAATCATGTTGTTAGACAACGGTGAACCTTCGAACTATGAAGAAGCGATGGCGGGCCCGGATTCCGACAAATGGCTGGAAGCCATGAAATCCGAGATAGGATCCATGTATGAAAACGAAGTATGGACTTTGACTGACTAGCCCGATGATCGGCGAGCCATATAAAATAAATGGATCTTTAAGAAGAAGACAGACGCGGATGGTAATGTGACCATCTATAAAGCTCAGCTTGTCGCTAAGGGTTATCGACAAGTTCAAGGGGTTGACTACGATGAGACTTTCTCACCCGTAGCGAAGCTGAAGTCCGTCCGAATCATGTTAGCAATTGTCGCATTCTATGATTATGAGATATGGCAAATGGACGTCAAAACGACATTCCTTAATGGTTTCCTTAAGGAAGAATTGTATATGATGTAGCCGGAAGGTTTTGTCAATCCTAAGAATGCTGACAAGGTGTGCAAGCTCCAACGCTCGATTTATGGGCTGGTGCAAGCATCTCGGAGTTGGAACATTCATTTTGATGAGATGATCAAAGCATTTGGGTTTACGCAGACTTATGGAGAAGCCTGCATTTACAAGAAAGTGAGTGGGAGCTCTGTAGCATTTCTCATATTGTATGTGGATGACATACTGTTGATGGGAAATGATATAGAATTCTTGGAAAGCATAAAGGCCTACTTGAACAAGTGTTTTTCAATGAAGGACCTTGGAGAAGCTGCTTATATATTAGGCATCAAGATCTATAGAGATAGACTGAGCCGCCTCATTGGTCTTTCACAGAGTACGTACCTTGACAAGATATTGAAGAAGTCCAAAATGGATCAGTCAAAGAAGGGGTTCTTGCCTGTATTGCAAGGTACGAGATTGAGCACGGCTCAATGCCCGACCACGACAGAAGATAGAGAAAAGATGAGTGTCGTCCCCTATGCATCGGCCATAGGGTCTATCATGTATGCTATGCTGTGTACCAGACCTGATGTAAACCTTGCCGTAAGTTTGGTAGGAAGGTACCAAAGTAATCCCGGCATGGAACACTGGACAACGGTCAAGAATATCCTGAAGTACCTGAAAAGGACTAAGGACATGTTTCTCGTGTATGGAGGTGACGAAGAGCTCGTCGTAAAGGGTTACGTCGATGCTAGCTTCGACATAGATCTGGATGGCTCTAAGTCACAAACCGGATACGTGTATATTTTGAATGGTGGGGCAGTAAGCTGGTGCAATTGCAAGCAAAGCGTTGTGGCGGGATCTACATGTGAAGCAGAGTACATGGCAGCCTCGGAGGCAGCACAAGAAGCAGTCTGGGTGAAGGAGTTCATTACCGACCTAGGAGTCATACCCAATGCGTCGGGCCTGATGACTCTCTTCTGTGACAACACTGGAGCTATTGCCCTTGCCAAGGAGCCCAGGTTTCACAGGAAGACCATGCATATCAAGCGTCGCTTCAACTCCATTCGTGAAAGTGTTCAAAATGGAGACATAGAGATTTGTAAAGTACATACGGACCTGAATGTGGCAGATCCGTTGACTAAACCTCTCCCTAGAGCAAAACATGATCAACACCAGAACTGCATGGGTGTTCGATTCATCACAATGTAACTAGAATATTAACTCTAGTGCAAGTGGGAGACTGTTGGAGATATGCCCTAGAGGCAATAATAAAATGGTTATTATTATATTTCTTTGTTCATGATAATTGTCTATTGTTCATGCTATAATTGTGTTATCCGGAAATCGTAATACATGTGTGAATACATAGACCACAACACGTCCCTAGTGAGCCTCTAGTTGACTAGCTCGTTGATCAAAATATAGTCATGGTTTCCTGACTATGGACATTGGATGTCATTGATAACGGGATCACATCATTAGGAGAATGATGTGATGGACAAGACCCAATCCTAAGCATAGCTCAAAGATCGTGTAGTTCATTTGCTGTAGCTTTTCCGAATGTCAAGTATCATTTCCTTATACCATGAGATTGTGCAACTCCCGGATACCGTAGGAGTGCTTTGGGTGTGCCAAACGTCACAACGTAACTGGGTGACTATAAAGGTACACTACTGGTATCTCTGAAAGTATCTGTTGGGTTGGCACGAATCGAGACTGGGATTTGTCACTCCGTATGATGGAGAGGTATCTCTGGGCCCACTCGGTAATGCATCATCATAATGAGCTCAATGTGACCAAGTGGTTGATCACGGGATCATGCATTATGGCACGAGTAAAGTGACTTGCCGGTAACGAGATTGAACGAGGTATTGGGATAACGACGATCGAGTCTCGGGCAAGTAACGTACCGATTGACAAAGGGAATTGTATACGGATTGATTGAATCCTCGACATCATGGTTCATCCGATGAGATCATCGTGGAGCATGTGGGATCCAACATGGGTATCCAGATCCCGCTGTTGTTTATTGACCGGAGAGGCGTCTCGGTCATGTCTTCATGTCTCCCGAACCCGTAGGGTCTACACACTTAAGGTTCGGTGACGCTAGGATTGTAGAGATATTAGTATGCAGTAACCCGAAAGTTGTTCGGAGTCCCGGATGAGATCATGGACGTCACGAGGAGTTCCGGAATGGTCCGGAGGTAAAGATTTATATATGGGAAGTCAAGTTTTGGCCATCAGGAAGGTTTCGGGGGTTACCGGTATTGTACCGGGACCACCGGAAGGGTCCCGGGGGTCCACCAGGTGGGGCCACCTATCCCGGAGGGCCCCATGGGCTGAATTGGGTGGGGAACCAGCCCCTAGTGGGCAAGTGCGCCCCCCCTTGGGCCTGCCCTGCGCCTAGGGTTGGGAAACCCTAGGGGTGGGGGCGCCCCCCACTTGGCTTGGGGGGGAAGCCACCCTTGGCCGCCGCCCCCTTGGAGATCCATCTCCCTAGGGCCGGCGCGCCCCCAAGGCCCCTATATAAAGAGGGGGGGAGGGCAGCCTTACCCCTTGCTCTTGGCGCCTCCCTCTCCCTCCGTAACACCTCTCCTCCCCGCTTGCGCTTGGCGAAGCCCTGCCGGGATCCTGCTGCATCCACCACCATGCCGTCGTGCTGCTGGATCTTCATCAACCTATCCTTCCCCCTTGCTGGATCAAGAAGGAGGAGACGTCTTCCTAACTGTACGTGTGTTGAACGCGGAGGCGCCGTCCGTTCGGCACTAGGTCATCGGTGATTTGAATCACGTCGAGTACGACTCCATCAACCCCGTTCTCTTGAACGCTTCCGCGCGCGATCTACAAGGGTATGTAGATGCACTCCTGTCTCCCTCATTGCTAGATGACTCCATAGATTGATCTTGGTGATGCGTAGAAAATTTTAAAATTCTGCTACGTTCCCCAACAGTCATGCGCTTTTATGGTTGGATGCACGAAATCTTAGTGCAAAATAACGTCACTTTATATTGCCACTTGTGATATGGACCTTTATTATGCAGTCTGTCGCTTTTATTTCTTCCATATCACAAGATCGTATAAACCTTATTTTCTCCACACTAATAAGTCATACATTAGAGGGAAATTTTTATTGCATGCACCGACGACAACTTACTGATGGATCTTACTCAATCCATAGGTAGATATGGTGGACTCTCATGGCAAAACTGGGTTTAGGGATATTTGGAATTACAAGTAGTACATCTACTTGGTGCAAAGAAATTGGCTAGCAAGAGAGAGAAAGGCAAGCTCAATATGTTGGATGATCCATGACAATATAATTTATCTCAGATGTAAGAAAACATAGCCCATTACGTTGTCTTCCTTGTCCAACGTCAACTCTTTAGCATGTCATATTTTAATGAGTGCTCACAATCATAAAAGATGTCCAAGATAGTATATTTATATGTGAACCTCTCTTTCTTGATTACTTCCTATTAATTGCAACGATGACCAAAACTATGTTTGTCAACTCTCAACAACTTTTATTCATCATACTCTTATATGTGAAGTCATTACTCTCCATAAGATCCATATGATCTCTTTATTTCTTCTCTTTTATTCATTTCCCTCAAGATCATAGCAAAATAATCAAGCCCTTGACTCAACACTAATCTTTATTATATATAGCTCACGGACTCGATTACATAGGAAGACCATAAAGCAAAACTCACAACTAGATCATACTAAAAATTTATTCTACTAGATCAAGATATTATCAAAAGGATCAAACTAAGAAAAACGGTAAAGATAAAAGTGATGGCGATACGATACCGGGGCACTCCCCCAAGCTTGGCAGTTGCCAAGGGGAGTGCCCATACCCGATGCTCGGTTCTTCTTTGTTGGTGAAGAAGGTGTTGGTGATGATGGGTAGTCGCACATCGAGCATAAGAGATCCTCCAATTTGCGGATAATTCCCTTGAGTGCGATGATATGCTCCTTCAACAAAATATTTTCACTTGTGAGATACTTGTTTTGAATACGAGCTAACTCAATCATCTCGAAAGCCTCAATCTCTATTGGGGTAAAGAGATTGTGGCGAGGTGGAAGGATGTCTTCTTCTGCTACTGCCGGAACTTGATCCCCCATGGCCTTCCTGATCCCATCATGCTTGTTGATCTCTCCGGGTTCTTCTCTCTTCAGCTCTATCTTCATTAGCCAAGCATCGTTACCCTCATTGTTGGAGGAGGAGGGAGACAACATGATGCTTCGCCTTGACAACCTTGGCAGAAAACAGCTCGAAACAAGAACATGAGATTTTTGCATGATACGATGGTTAAAACCTTCGGGAGATTATATAATGAATTTTTACCGACCAAAAGAAGTATCGTGCAAGAAAACGAAGTCCGGAGAGCACACGAGGTGCCCATGAGGTAGGGGGCGCGCCCAGGGGGTAGGGGGCACCCTCCACCCTCGTGGAAGCCTCGTGTCCTTTCTGGTCTACTTATTATTTTCCTATTTTCTTAAATATTCCAAAACGGAGAAAAATTGCCATTATAACTGTTTTGGAGTCGGTTTACTTAACGTACCACGTACCTGATACGTCTCCAACGTATCTATAATTTTTGATTGCTCCATGCTATATTATCTACTATTTTGGACTATATTGGGCTTTATTTTCCACTTTTATATTATTTTTGGGACTAACCTATTAACCAGAGGCCCAGCCCAGAATTGCTATTTTTTGCCTATTTTAGTGTTTCGAAGAAACGGAATATCAAACGGAATAAAACCTTCGGGAACATGATTTTCTCACCGAACGTGATCCAGGAGACTTGGACCCTACTCCAAGGAGTCAAAGAGGCGGTCACGAGGGTGGGGACGCCCCCCTAGGGCGCGCCCCTGCCTCGTGGGACCCTCGATGCTCCACCGACGTACTCCTTCCTCCTATATATACCTACATACCCCGAAACGATCAGAACAGGAGCCAAAAACCTAATTCCACCGCCGCAACTTTCTGTATCCACGAGATCCCATCTTGGGGCCTGTTTCGGAGCTCCGCCGGAGAGGGCCGTCATCACGGAGGGCTTCTACATCATCATAGCCTCTCCGATGAAGTGTGAGTAGTTTACCTCAGACCTTCGGGTCCATAGTTAGTAGCTAGATGGCTTCTTCTCTCTTTTTGGATCTCAATACAAAGTTCTCCCCCTCTCTTGTGGAGATCTATTCGATGTAATCTTCTTTTTGCGGTGTGTTTGTTGAGACCGATGAGTTGTGGGTTTATGATCAAGTCTATCTATGAATAATATTTGAATCTTCTCTGAATTCTTTTATGTATGATTGGTTATCTTTGCAAGTCTCTTTGAATTATCCGTTTGGTTTGGCCAACTAGATTGGTAGTTCTTGCCATGGGAGAAGTGCTTAGCTTTGGGTTCGATCTTGCGGTGTCCTTTCCCAGTGACCGAAGGGGCAGCAAGGCACGTATTGTATCGTTGCCATAGAGGATAACAAGATGGGGTTTATTTCATATTGCATGAATTTATCTCTCTACATCATGTCATCTTGCTTAAGGCGTTACTCTATTTTTAACTTAATACTCTAGATGCATGCTGGATAGTGGTCGATGAGTGGAGTAATAGTAGTAGATGCAGAATCGTTTCGGTCTACTTGTCATGGACGTGATGCCTATATACATGATCATGCCTAGATATTCTCATAACTATGCTCAATTATGTCAATTGCTCAACAGTAATTTGTTCACCCACCGTAGAATACTTATGCTCTTGAGAGAAGCCACTAGTGAAAGCTATGGCCCCCGGGTCTATTCTCATCATATCAATCTCCGTCACTTTAATCTTGCTTTGATTTTTTACTTTGCTTTTACTTTTTACTTTGCATCTTTATACCAAAAATACCAAAAATATTATATCTATCAGATCTCACTCTCGTAAGTGACCGTGAAGGGATTGACAACCCCTAATCGCGTTGGTTGCGAGTAGCTATCGTTTTGTGCAGGTACGAGGGACTTGAGCGTGGCCTCCTACTGGATTGATACCTTGGTTCTCAAAAACTGAGGGAAATACTTACGCTACTCTGCTGCATCATCCCTTCCTCTTCGGGGAAAACCAACGCAAGCTCAAGACGTAGCAAGAAGGATTTCTGGCGCCGTTGCCGGGGAGTCTACGCAAAAAGTCAACAACTAAGTACCCATCACAATCCTATCTCTCGCATTACATTATTTTCCATTTGCCTCTCGTTTTCCTCTCCCCCACTTCACCCTTGCCGTTTTAGTCTCCCTCTCTCTCTCTATCCTCCCTCTCTATTTGCCTCTTTTTGCCCGTTTGCTCTTGTTTGCTCGTGTGCTAGTTTGCTTGCTTGTCGTTATGTCTGAAATTGGGGAAGTTATCGCCAATATGGGCGATAACAATATCATGGAAAATTCTGATGCTCCTGCTGAAGAACCCCCTACCTACCATACAAAAAGATTTCGAATCGGTAGTGGTAATATTATTGGAAAAGAAGTTATTCAAGATTTATTTACTTGTGCCAGTGCTTTGCCCTCTATGGGCGGTTCTATTCTCCATAGAACTAGTAGTCTTGCGGATGCTATTGCCATGCTTATCGTTGAACTTGAAAGGCAATTTATGCATATGCACCCATCTATACAAAGAGTTTTCCTAGAATTTTCTAATATCGAGCATTCCTCTGTTAAGCGTGCCGCTACTATCTTTTTGGCTCATGAATTCAGATTTATAATATAGAAGCCAAATAAATCTCTGCGCACTATAGGGTGGACGCTTATCGTCCTCCCATAGAATCTATCCTCTTCGATCAAGAAGAAATTATGCGCTTTCAATCTCTTGACTATGTTGCCTTTAATGAAAACCTCAGAAAAAGGTACCAATCAATATTTTAATTGATAGAATCTCTGAACTTAATGATGATTTGGCTATTCGAAATAATGAGCTAGGATGCTCTCTTGTGTTTAGGCTCACAAGGTTCTGTCAAAAGAATGCTTATAATGATGAATTGGTTGTACAATACGAAGGGCCGAAAGAGGAACCTATACCTCCTAAAATTGATCTTGGGGACTTCTGTCCTATTAAATTTAGCCCTTTTTATTACTTTTGCTTGCCTCAAAGAAAACTTGGTGCCGAACGTAGAGAATATGAAATGAGTTTCACCGATCTATCTTATTACTACGGCAATACCTAGATCTATCCTCGCTTTTATGCCTAGCTAGGGGCGTTAAACAATAGCGCTTGTTGGGAGGCAAACCAATTTTATTTTTGTTCCTTGCTTTTTTCTCCTGCTTAGTAATAAATAAATTATTTAGCCTCTATTTTGGTTGTGTTTTTTGTGTTTAATTAGTGTTTTTGCCAAGTAGAACCGTTGGGAAGACTTGGGGAAAGTCTTATTGAACTTGCTGTAAAAAACAGAAACTTTAGCGCTCACGAGAACTGCTGTAATTTTTATTTGAAGAGTGATATTTAGTTAATTCTTTTTTCATATGATTAATATATAAATTCCTCACGTCCGTCAATTTATTGTAGAATTTTTGGGGTTCCAGATATTGCGATAGCTACATATTACTACAGACTGTTCTGTTTTTGACAGATTCTGTTTTTCGTGTGTTGTTTGCTTATTTTGATGAATCTATGGCTAGTAAAATAGTTTATAATCCATAGAGAAGTTGGAATACAGTAGGTTTAACACTAATATAAATAAAGAATGAGTTCATTACATTACCTTGAAGTGGTCTTTTGTTTTCTTTCTCTAACGGAGCTCACGAGTTTTCTATTTTGAGTTTTGTGTTGTGAAGTTTTCAAGTTTTGGGTGAATTCTTTTGATGGATTATGGAACAAGGAGTGGCAAGAGCCTAAGCTTGTGGATGCCCATGGCACCCCCAAGATAATCCAAGGATACCAAAAAGTCAAAGCTTGGGGATGCCCCGGAAGGCATCCCCTCTTTCGTCCACTTCCATAGGTAATTTACTTGGAGCTATATTTTTATTCACCAACATGATATGTGTTTTGCTTGGAGCGTCTTGTATTATTTGTGTCTTTGTGTCTTAGTATGCCACAATCATCCTTTCTGTACACACCTTTTGAGAGATCCATACATGAATTAAAATTTGAAAGAATACTCTATGTGCTTCACTTATATCTTTTGAGCTAAGTAGTTTTGCTCTATGTGCTTCACTTATATCTTTTGAGCTAAGTAGTTTTGCTCTATGTGCTTCACTTATATCTTTTGAGCTAAGTAGTTTTTCTCTATGTGCTTCACTTATATCTTTTGAGCGTTATAATTTTGCTCTATGTGCTTCACTTAGATCTTTTAGAGCACGGTGGTGGATTTGTCTTAAAGAAACTATTGATCTCTCATGCTTCACTTAAATTATTTTGAGAGTCTTAATAGCATGGTAATTTGCTTAATAATAATATGCTTGGTATTCAAGATTTGTGAAACTTTCTTTTGAGTGTGTTGAATACTAAGAAAAGATTGAAGCATGATAATTGTTTTGAGATATGGAGGTGATAATCTTAAAGTCATGCTAGTTGAGTAGTTGTGAATTTAAAGAATACTTGTGTTAAAGTTTGTGATTCCCGTAGCATGCACGTATGGTGAACCGTTATGTGATGAAGTCGGAGCATGATTTATTTATTGATTGTCTTCCTTATGAGTGGCGGTCGGGGACGAGCGATGGTCTTTTCCTACCAATCTATCCCCCTAGGAGAATGCGCGTAATACTTTGCGTCTGGGTCCAGACGCCGGGAACCCTGGCGTCTGGCCCTGGAGTCCGAGAAGGACTCTTGCCTTTCGGGTGAAACCGACTTTGTGGAGGCTTTTACTCCAAGTTTCGACCCCAAGGCTCAACATATAAATAGAGGGGTAGGGCTAGCACCCAAGACACATCAAGAAACACCAAGCTATTTGCCGGCAAGCCCATCCCCTCTAGTTTATCCTCCATCATAGTTTTCGTAGTGCTTAGGCGAAGCCCTGCGGAGATTGTTCTTCACCAACACCGTCACCACGCCGTCGTGCTATCGGAACTCATCTACTACTTCGCCCCTCTTGCCGGATCAAGAAGGCGAGGACGTCACCGAGACGAACGTGTGCAGAACTCGGAGGTGCCGTGCTTTCGGTACTTGGATCAGTCGAACATGAAGACGTACGACTACATCAACCGCGTTGATATAATGCTTCCGCGAACGGTCTACGAGGGTACATAGACAACGCTCTCCCCTCTCGTTGCTATGCATCACCATGATCTTGCGTGTGCATAGGATTTTCTTTGAAATTACCACGTTCCCCAACAGTGGCATCAGAGCCAGGTGTTATGCGTTGATGTTATATGCACGAGTAGAACACAAGTGAGTTGTGGGCGATATAAGTCATACTGCTTACCAGCATGTCATACTTTGGTTCGGCGGTATTGTTGGATGAAGCGGCCCGGACCGACATTACGCTTACGCGAGACTGGTTCTACCGACGTGCTTTGCACACAGGTGGCTGGCGGGTGTCAGTTTCTCCAACTTTAGTTGAACCAAGTGTGGCTACGCCCGGTCCTTGCAAAGGTTAAAACAACACCAACTTGACAAACTATCGTTGTGGTTTTGATGTGTAGGTCAGAACGGTTCTTGCTAAGCCCGTAGCAGCCACGTAAAACTTGCAACAACAAAGTAGAGGACGTCTAACTTGTTTTTGCAGGGCATGTTGTGATGTGATATGGTCAAGACATGATGCTAAATTTTATTGTATGAGATGATCATGTTTTGTAACCGAGTTATCGGCTACTGGCAGGAGCTATATGGTTGTCGCTTTATTGTATGCAATGCAATCACACTATAATGCTTTACTTTATCACTAAGCGGTAGCGATAGTCGTGGAAGCATAAGATTGGCGAGACGACAACGGTGCTACGATGGAGATCAAGGTGTCGCGCCGGTGGCGATGGTGATCATGACGGTACTTCGGAGATGGAGATCACAAGTACAAAATGATGATGGCCATATCATATCACTTATATTGATTGCATGTGATGTTTATCTTTTATGCATCTTATCTTGCTTTGATTGACGGTAGCATTATAAGATGATCTCTCACTAAATTTCAAGATAAAAGTGTTCTCCCTGAGTATGCACCGTTGCCAAAGTTCGTCGTGCCCAGAAACCACGTGATGATCGGGTGTGATAAGCTCTACGTCCATCTACAACGGGTGCAAGCCAGTTTTTGCACACGTAGAATAGTCAGGTTAAACTTGATGAGCCTAGCATATGCAGATATGGCCTCTGAACACTGAGACCGAAAGGTCGAGCGTGAATCATATAGTAGATATGATCAACATATTGATGTTCACCATTGAAAGCTACTCCATTTCACGTGATGATCGGTTATGGTTTAGTTGATTTGGATCACGTGATCACTTAGAAGATTAGAGGGATGTCTTTCTAAGTGGGAGTTCTTAAGTAATATGATTAATTGAACTTAAATTTATCATGAACTTAGTACCTGATAGTATTTTGCTTGTCTATGTTGATTGTAGATAGATGGCCCGTGCTGTTGTTCCATTGAATTTTAATGCGTTCCTTGAGAAAGCAAAGTTGAAAGATGATGGTAGCAATTATACGGACTGGGTTCATAAATTGAGGATTATCCTCATTGCTGCACAGAAGAATTACGTCCTAGAAGCACCGCTAAGTGCCAAGCCTGCTGCAGGAGCAACACCAGATGTTATGAACGTCTGGCAAAGCAAAGCTGATGACTACTTGATAGTTCAGTGTGCCATGCTTTACGGCTTAGAACCGGGTCTTCAACGGCGTTTTGAACGTCATGGAGCATATGAGATGTTCCAGGAGTTGAAGTTAATATTTCAAGAAAATGCCCGGATTGAGAGATATGAAGTCTCCAATAAGTTCTATAGCTGCAAGATGGAGGAGAATAGTTCTGTCAGTGAACATATACTCAAAATGTCTGGGTATCATAATCACTTGACTCAAATGGGAGTTAATCTTCCTGTTGATAGTGTCATTGACAGAGTTCTTCAATCACTGCCACCAAGCTACAAGAGCTTCATGATGAACTATAACATGCAAGGGATGGATAAGACAATTCCCGAGCTCTTCGCAATGCTAAAGGCTGCGGAGGTAGAAATCAAGAAGGAACATCAAGTGTTGATGGTCAATAAGACCGCCAGTTTCAAGAAAAAGGGCAAAGGGAAGAAGAAGGGGAACTTCAATAAGAACAGCAAACAAGTTGCTGCTCAGGAGAAGAAACCCAAGTCTGGACCTAAGCCTGAAACTGAGTGCTTCTACTGCAAGCAGACTGGTCACTGGAAGCGGAACTGCCCCAAGTATTTGGCGGATAAGAAGGATGGCAAGGTGAACAAAGGTATATGTGATATACATGTTATTGATGTGTACCTTACTAGAGCTCGCAGTAGCACCTGGGTATTTGATACTGGTTCCATTGCTAATATTTGCAACTCAAAACATGGACTACGGATTAAGCGAACACTGGCCAAGGACGAGGTAACGATGCGCGTGGGAAATGGTTCCAAAGTCGATGTGATCGCGGTCGGCACACTACCTCTACATCTACCTTCGGGATTAGTTTTAGACCTAAATAATTGTTATTTGGTGCCAGCGCTGAGCATGAACATTATATCTGGATCTTGTTTGATGCGAGACAGTTATTCATTTAAATCAGAGAATAATGGTTGTTCTATTTATATGAGTAATATCTTTTATGGTCATGTACCCTTGAAGAGTGGTCTATTTTTGATGAATCTCGATAGTAGTGATACACATATTCATAATATTGAAGCCAAAAGATGTAGAGTTGATAATGATAGTGCAACTTATTTGTGGCATTGCCGTTTAGGTCATATCGGTGTAAAGCGCATGAAGAAAATCCATACTGATGGACTTTTGGAATCACTTGATTATGAATCACTTGGTACTTGCGAACCGTGCCTCATGTGGTCCGATGAATGTTGAGGCTCGTGGCGGATATTGTTATTTTCTCACCTTCACAGATGATTTAAGCAGATATGGGTATATCTACTTAATGAAACATAAATCTGAAACATTTGAAAAGTTCAAAGAATTTCAGAGTGAAGTTGAAAATCATCATAACAAGAAAATAAAATTTCTATGATCTGATCGTGGAGGAGAATATTTGAGTTACGAGTTTGGTCTACATTTGAAATAAAGCGGAATAGTTTCGCAACTCACGCCACCCAGAACACCACAGTGTAATGGTGTGTCCGACCGTCGTAATCGTACCTTACTAGATATGGTGCGATCTATGATGTCTCTTACTGATTTACCGCTATCGTTTTGGGGTTATGCTTTAGAGACGGCCGCATTCACCTTAAATAGGGCACCATCGAAATCCGTTGAGACGACGCCTTATGAACTGTGGTTTGGCAAGAAACCAAAGTTGTCGTTTCTCAAAGTTTGGGGCTGCGATGCTTATGTGAAAAAGCTTCAACCTGATAAGCTCGAACCCTAATCGGAGAAATGTGTCTTCATAGGATACCCAAAGGAGACTGTTGGGTACACCTTCTATCACAGATCCGAAGGCAAGACATTCATTGCTAAGAATGTATCCTTTCTAGAGAAGGAGTTTCTCTCAAAAAAAGTGAGTGGGAGGAAAGTAGAACTTGATGAGGTAACTGTACCTGCTCCCTTATTGGAAAGTAGTTCATCACAGAAACCGGTTTCTATGACACCTACACCAATTAGTGAGGAAGTTAATGATGATGATCATGGAACTTCAGATCAAGTTATTACTGAACCTCGTAGATCAACCAGAGTAAGATCCGCACCAGAGTGGTACGGTAATCCTGTTCTGGAAGTCATGCTATTGGATCATGATGAACCTACGAACTATGAAGAAGCGATGGTGAGCCCAGATTCCGCAAAATGACTTGAAGCCATGAAATCTGAGATGGGATCCATGTATGAGAACAAAGTGTGGACTTTGGTTGACTTGCCCATTGATCGGCAAGCAATTGAGAATAAATGGATCTTCAAGAAGAAGACTGACACTGACGGTAATATTACTGTCTACAAAGCTCGACTTGTGGCGAAAGGTTTTCGACAAGTTGAAGGGATTGACTACGATGAGACCTTCACACCCGTAGCGATGCTTAAGTCTGCCTGAATCATGTTAGCGATTGCCGCATTTTATGATTATGAAATTTGGCAGATGGATGTCAAAACTGCATTCCTGAATGGATTTCTGGAAGAAGAGTTGTATATGATGCAACCGGAAGGTTTTGTCGATCCAAAGGGAGCTAACAAAGTGTGCAAGCTCCAGCGATCCATTTATGGACTGGTGCAAGCCTCTCGGAGTTGGAATAAACGCTTTGATAGTGTGATCAAAGCATTTGGTTTTGTACAAACTTCTGGAGAAGCCTGTATTTACAGGAAAGTGAGTGGGAGCTCTGTAACATTTCTGATATTATATGTGGATGACATATTACTAATTGGAAATGATATAGAATTTCTGGATAGCATAAAGTGATACTTGAATAAAAGTTTTTCTATGAAAGACCTCGGTGAAGCTGCTTACATATTGGGCATCAAGATCTATAGAGATAGATCAATACACTTAAGTGGACTTTCACAAAGCACATACCTTGACAAAGTTTTGAAAAAGTTCAAAATGGATCAAGCAAAGAAAGGGTTCTTGCCTGTATTACAAGGTGTGAAGTTGAGTAAGACTCAATGCCCGGCCACTGCAGAAGATAGAGAGAAGATGAAAGATGTTCCCTATGCTTCAGCCATAGGCTCTATCATGTATGCAATGCTGTCTACCAGACCTGATGTGTGCCTTGCTATAAGTCTAGCAGGGAGGTACCAAAGTAATCTAGGAGTGGATCACTGGACAGCGGTCAAGAACATCCTGAAATACCTGAAAAGGACTAAGGATATGTTTCTCGTTTATGGAGGTGACAAAGAGCTCATCGTAAATGGTTACGTTGACGCAAGCTTTGACACTGATCCGGACGATTCTAAATCGCAAACCGGATACGTGTTTATATTAAATGGTGGAGCTGTCAGTTGGTGCAGTTCTAAACAAAGTGTCGTGGCGGGATCTATGTGTGAAGCAGAGTACATAGCTGCTTCGGAAGCAGAAAATGAAGGAGTCTGGATGACGGAGTTCATATCCGATCTAGGTGTCATACCTAGTGCATCGGGTCCAATGAAAATCTTTTGTGACAATACTAGTGCAATTGCCTTGGCAAAGGAATTCAGATTTCACAAGAGAACCAAGCACATCAAGAGATGCTTCAATTCCATCGGGGATTTAGTCCAGGTGGGAGACATAGAAATTTGCAAGATACATACAGATCTGAATGTTGCAGACCCATTGACTAAGCCTCTTCCACGAGCAAAACATGATCAGCACCAAGGCTCCATGGGTGTTAGAATCATTAATGTGTAATCTAGATTATTGACTCTAGTGCAAGTGGGAGACTGAAGGAAATATGCCCTAGAGGCAATAATAAAGTTATTATTTATTTCCTATTTCATGATAAATGTTTATTATTCATGCTAGAATTGTATTAACTGGAAACATAATACATGTGTGAATACATAGACAAACAGAGTGTCACTAGTATGCCTCTACTTGAATAGCTCGTTGATCAAAGATGGTTAAGTTTCCTAACCATAGACATGAGTTGTCATTTGATTAACGGGATCACATCATTAGGAGAATGATGTGATTGACTTGACCCATTCCGTTAGCTTAGCACTTGATCGTTTAGTTTGTTGCTATTGCTTTCTTCATGACTTATACATGTTCCTATGACTATGAGATTACGCAACTCCCGTTTACCGGAGGAACACTTTGTGTGCCACCAAACGTCACAACGTAATTGGGTGATTATAAAGGTGCTCTACAGGTGTCTCCAAAGGTACTTGTTGGGTTGGCGTATTTCGAGATTAGGATTTGTCACTCCGATTGTCGGAGAGGTATTTCTGGGCCCACTCGGTAATGCACATCACTATAAGCCTTGCAAGCATTGCAACTAATGAGTTAGTTGCGGGATGATGTATTACGGAACAAGTAAAGAGACTTGCCGGTAACGAGATTGAACTAGGTATTGAGATACCGACGATCGAATCTCGGGCAAGTAACATACCGATGACAAAGGGAACAACGTATGTTGTTATGCGGTCTAATCGATAAAGATCTTCATAGAATATGTAGGAGCCAATATGGGCATCCAGGTCCCTCTATTGGTTATTGACCAGAGAGGTGTCTCGGTCATGTCTACATAGTTCTCGAACCCGTAGGGTCCGCACGCTTAACGTTTGTTGACGATATAGTACTATATGAGTTATGTATGTTGATGACCGAATGTTGTTCGGAGTCCGGGATGAGATCACGGACATGACGAGGAACTCCGGAATGGTCCGGAGATAAAGTTTGATATATGGGATAATAGTGTTTGGTCACCGGAAGGATTCCGGAAATCACCGGAAGGGGTTCCGGATGTTTCCCGAAATGTTTGGGTACGAGAGCACTTTATTTGGGCCAAAGGGGAAAGCCCACAAGGTTTTTGGAAAGCGCAAAAGGAAGTTTTGCGGAGTCCAGGGGCCAGACGCCAGGGTCCCTGGCGTCTGGGTCCAGACGCCGGGAACCCTGGCGTCTAGCCCTGGAGTCCGAGAAGGACTCTTGCCTTTCGGGTGAAACCGACTTTGTGGAGGCTTTTACCCCAAGTTTCGACCGCAAGGCTCAACATATAAATAGAGGGGTAGGGCTAGCACCCAAGACACATCAAGAAACACCAAGCCGTGTGCCGGCAACCCCGTCCCCTCTAGTTTATCCTCCGTCATAGTTTTCGTAGTGCTTAGGCGAAGCCATGCGGAGATTGTTCTTCACCAACACCGTCACCTCGCCATCGTGCTATTGGAACTCATCTACTACTTCGCCCCTCTTGCTGGATCGAGAAGGCGAGGACGTCACCGAGCCGAATGTGTGCAGAACTCAGAGGTGCCGTGCTTTCGGTACTTGGATCGGTCGGACGTGAAGACATACGACTACATCAACCGCGTTGATATAACACTTCCGCGAACGGTCTACGAGGGTATGTAGACAACACTCTCCCCTCTCGTTGCTATGCATCACCATGATCTTGCGTGTGCGTAGGAATTTTTTTGAAATTACTACGTTCCCCAACATTGATATCTATTGATGGGCATCTCCATAGCCTGTTGATACGCCTAGTTGATGTGAGACTATCTTCTCCTTTTTGTCTTCTCCACAACCACCATTCTATTCCACCTATAGTGATATATCCATGGCTCACGCTCATGTATTGCGTGAAGATTGAAAAAGTTTTGAAAAAGTTAGAGTATGAAACAATTGCTTGGTTTGTCATCGGGGTTGTGCATGATTTAAATATTTTGTGTGGTGAAGATAGAGCATAGCCAGACTATATGATTTTGTAGGGATAACTTTCTTTGGCCATGTTATTTTGAGAAGACATAATTGCTTTGTTAGTATGCTTGAAGTATTATTATTTTTATGTCAATATAAACTTTTGTCTTGAATCTTTTGAATCTGAATATTTATATCACAATTAAGAAGATTTGCATTGAAATTATGCCAAGTAGCACTCCGCATCAAAAATTCTCTTTTTATCATTTACCTACTCGAGGACGAGAAGGAATTAAGCTTGGGGATGCCTGATACGTCTCCAACGTATCTATAATTTTTGATTGCTCCATGCTATATTATCTACTGTTTTGGACTATATTGGGCTTTATTTTCCACTTTTATATTATTTTTGGGACTAACCTAGTAGCCGGAGGCCCAGCCCAGAATTGCTATTTTTTGCCTATTTCAGTGTTTCGAAGAAACGGAATATCAAACGGAGTCCAAACGGAATAAAACCTTCAGGAACGTGATTTTCTCACCGAACGTGATCCAGGAGACTTGGACCCTACTCCAAGGAGTCAAAGATGCGGTCATGAGGGTGGGGGGCGCGCCCCCCCTAGGGCGTGCCCCCCTGCCTCGTGGGCCCCTCGATGCTCCACCGACGTACTGCTTCCTCCTATATATACCTACGTACCCCTAAACGATCAGAACAGGAGCCAAAAACCTAGTTCCACCGCCGCAACTTTCTGTATCCACAAGATCCCATCTTGGGGCCTGTTCCGGAGCTCCGCCGGAGAGGCCGTCATCACAGAGGGCTTCTACATCATCATAGCCTCTCCGATGAAGTGTGAGTAGTTTACCTCAGACCTTCGGGTCCATAGTTAGTATCTAGATGGCTTCTTCTCTCTTTTTGGATCTCAATACAAAGTTCTCCCCCTCTCTTGTGGAGATCTATTCGATGTAATCTTCTTTTTGCGGTGTGTTTGTTGAGACCGATGAATTGTGGGTTTATGATCAAGTCTATCTATGAATAATATTTGAATCTTCTCTGAATTCTTTTATGTATGATTGGTTATCTTTGCAAGTCTCTTTGAATTATCCGTTTGGTTTGGCCAACTAGATTGGTAGTTCTTGCCATGGGAGAAGTGCTTAGCTTTGGGTTCGATCTTGCGGTGTCCTTTCCCAGTGACCGAAGGGGCAGCAAGGCACGTATTGTATCGTTGCCATCGAGGATAACAAGATGGGGTTTAGTTCATATTGCATGAATTTATCTCTCTACATCATGTCATCTTGCTTAAGGAGTTACTCTGTTTTTAACTTAATACTCTAGATGCATGCTGGATAGTGGTCGATGAGTGGAGTAATAGTAGTAGATGCAGAATCGTTTCGGTCTACTTGTCACGGACGTGATGCCTATATACATGATCATGCCTAGATATTCTCATAACTATGCTCAATTCTGTCAATTGCTCAACAGTAATTTGTTCACCCACCATAGAATACTTATGCTCTTGAGAGAAGCCACTAGTGAAACCTATGGCCCCCGGGTCTATTCTCATCATATCAATCTCCGTCACTTTAATCTTGCTTTGATTTTTTACTTTGCTTTTACTTTTTACTTTGCATCTTTATACCAAAAATACCAAAAATATTATATCTATCAGATCTCACTCTCGTAAGTGACCGTGAAGGGATTGACAACCCCTAATCGCGTTGGTTGCGAGTAGCTATCGTTTTGTGCAGGTACGAGGGACTTGAGCGTGGCCTCCTACTGGATTGATACCTTGGTTCTCAAAAACTGAGGGAAATACTTATGCTACTCTGCTGCATCAACCCTTCCTCTTTGAGGAAAACCAAAGCGAGCTCAAGACGTAGCAGTACCTATTCCTTTTCAGAGTCTGAAACATTCCGGAAAGGGTCCCTTATGTATTCCTTCGGGGTTACGGTTTCAATAATATTAGTTTCAACATTTATGGGATTACCTGAGATATAATGTTTGATTCTTTGACCGTTCAACACCTTCGGATTTGTGCCTTCGAAGTTGTTGATTTTTATGGCACCGGAACGATAGACCTCCTTGATAACGCAAGGACCTTCGCATTTAGAGAGAAGTTTGCCTACAAAAAATCTTAAATGAGAGTTGTATAACAATACATAATCACCTACATTGAACTCACGTTTTGTATCCTTTTATCATGCCATCTTTTAACTTTTTCTTTAAACAGCTTGGCATTTTCATAAGCTTGGGTTCTCCATTCATCAAGTGAGCTAATGTCAAAAAGACTCTTCTCACCAGCAAGTTTGAAGTCATAGTTGAGCTCTTTAATAGCCCAATATGCCTTATGTTCTAATTCAAGAGGTAAGTGACATGCTTTACCATAAACCATTTTATATGGAGACATACCCATAGGATTTTTATATGCAGTTCTATAAGCCCATAATGCATCATCAAGTTTCTTGGACCAATTCTTTCTAGATCTATTAACAGTCTTTTGCAAAATTAATTTGAGCTCTCTGTTACTCCACTCTACTTGACCACTAGACTGTGGATGATATGGAGATGCAATTCTATGATTAACATCATACTTAGCAAGCATTTTACGAAAGGCACCATGAATAAAATGTGAATCACCATCAGTCATTAAGAATCTAGGGACTCCAAACCTCGGAAAAATAACTTCTTTAAGCATCTTAATAGAGGTGTTATGATCAGCACTACTAGTTGGAATAGCTTTTACCCACATAGTAACGTGATCAACAGCAACTAGAATATGTGTATACCCATTAGAGGAAGGAAAAGGTCCCATATAATCAAAGCCCCAAACATCAAATGGTTCAATAACAAGTGAATAATTCATAGGCATTTCTTGACGTCTACTAATATTACCAATTCTTTGACATTCATCCCAAGACAAGACAAACTTACGGGCATCCTTGAAGAGGGTAGGCCAATAAAAACCGGATTGCAGTACCTTATGTGCAGTTCTAGCTCCAGCATGGTGTCCTCCATAAGCTTCGGAGTGACACTTGCATATATAGGATCTGTTCCTATTCATGCTCAGGCACACAATGTATAATAACCCCATCTACTCCTTATTTATAAAGATGTGAGTCATCCCAGAAGTAATGTCTTAAATCATAGAAAAACTTTTTTTTGCTGGTATGTGAAACTAGGTGGTATAAATTTAGCAACAATGTAATTAGCATAACTAGCATACCATGGAGCAGTACGAGAAGCATTTATGACAGCTAATTGTTCATCAGGAAATCTATCATCAATAGGTAGTGGGTCATCAAGAACATTCTCTAACCTAGATAAATTGTCTACAATGGGGTTCTTGATACGTCCATTTTGCATCATGCTTTTATATTGATATTTATTGCATTATGGGCTGTTATTTCACATTATGTCACAATACTTATGGCTATTCTCTCTTATTTTACAAGGTTTACATAAGGAGGGAGAATGCCAGCAGCTGGAATTCTGGGCTGGAAAAGGAGCAAATATTAGAGACCTATTCTGCACAACTCCCAAAGTCCTGAAACTCCATAGAATACCTTATAATAAATAATGAAAAATCCTCGCCAAAGATGAAGAGGGCCCACACCCTTTCCACGAGGGTGGGGGGCGCCCCCCCCTAGGGCGCACCCCTACCTCGTGGGCCCCCTGGTGGCTCTCCGATGTCCATCTTCTGCTATATGAAGTCTTCCGTCGAGAAAAAAATCGGAGGCAAACTTTTTGGGACGAAACTCCGCCGCCATGAGGCGGAACCTTGGCGGATCCAATCTAGGGCTCTGACCGAGCTTTTCTGCCGGGGAAACTTCCCTCCCGGAGGGGGAAATCATTGCCATCATCATCACCAATGCTCCTCTCATCAGGAGAGGGCAATCTCCATCAACATCTTCATCAGCACCATCCCATCTCAAAACCCTAGTTCATCTCTTGTATCCAATTCTTGTCTCCAAGTCCGGGATTGGTGCTAGTAGGTTGCTAGTAGTGTTAATTACTCCTTGTAGTTGATGCTAGTTGGTTTAATTGGTGGAAGATCATATGTTCAGATCCTATATGCATATTAATACCCCTCTGATTATGAACATGTTTATGCTTTGTGAGTAGTTACATTTGTTCCTGAGGACAAGGGAGAAGTCTTGCTATTAGTAGTCATGTGAATTTGGTATTCGTTTGATATTTTGATGAGATGTATGTTGTCTAGCCTCTAGTGGTGTTATGTGAACGTCGACTACACAACACTTCACCATTATTTTGGTCTAGAGGAAGGCATTGGGAAGTAATAAGTAGATGATGGGTTGCTAGAGTGACAGAAGCTTAAACCCTAGTTTATGCGTTGCTTCGTAAGGGGCTGATTTGGATCCATATGTTTCATGCTATGGTTAGGTTTACCTTAATACTTTTGTTGTAGTTGCGGATGCTTGCAATAGAGGTTAATCATAAGTGGGATGCTTGTTCAAGTAAGAATAGCACCCAAGCACCGGTCCACCCACATGTCAAATTATCAAAGTACCGAACGCGAATCATATGAACGTGATGAAAACTAGCTTGACGATATTCCCATGTGTCCTCGGGAGCGCTTTTCCTTATATAAGAGTTTGTCCAGGCTTGTCCTTTGCTACAAAAAGGATTGGGCCACCTTGCTGCACTTTATTTACTTTTGGTACTTGTTGCTCGTTACAAATTATCTTATCACAAAACTATCTGTTACCACTTATTTCAGTACTTGCAGAGAATACCTTGCCGAAAACCGCTTATCATTTCCTTCTGCTCCTCGTTGGGTTTGACACTCTTACTTATCGAAAGGACTACGATAGGTCCCCTATACTTGTGGGTCATCAAGACTCTTTTCTGGCGCCGTTGCTGGGGAGTGAAGCCCCTTTGGTAGGTGGAATTTGGTAAGGAAAAAAATTTATATAGTGTGCTGAAATTTACTATCACTTGTTACTATGGAAAGTAATCCTCTGAGGGGCTTGTTCGGGGTATCTTCACCCTGACTAGTAGAGCAAAGAATTGCTCCTCAACCTACTAAACCTATTGAAAATGAAATTTCTTATGAGTATCCTTCGGGTATGATAGAAAAACTGCTAGCTAATCCTTTTACAGGAGATGGAACAAAGCATCCTGATGAACACCTAATATATGTGGATGAAGTTTGTGGATTATTTAAGCTTGCAGGTATACCCGATGATGTTGCTAAGAAGAAGGTCTTCCCTTTATCTTTGAAGGGAGACGCATTGACATGGTATAGGCTATGTGATGATACGAGATCATGGAATTATAGAAGATTGAAATTGGAATTTCATCGAAAGGATTACCCTATGCATCTTGGTCATCATGACCGCAATTATATATATAATTTTTGGCCTCGCGAAGGAGAAAGCATCTCTCAAGCTTGGGGGGCGGGGGGGGGGGCTTAAATCAATGTTATATTCATGCCCCATTCATGAGCTCCCAAGAGAAACAATTCTTCAAAAAATTTATGCTCGGCTTTCTGAAAATAATCGCACCATGCTCGATACTTCTTGTGCTGGCTCTTTTATGATGAAGACTATTGGATTTAGATTGGATTTATTGGATAGAATTAAACGCAACTCTGAAGATTGGGATCTCGACAAAGATAAGGAGTCAGGTATGACACCTAAGTTTGATTGTGTTAAATCTTTTATGGATACCGATATTTTCCGTAAGTTTAGCACTAAATATGGACTTGATTCTAAGATAGTAGCTTCTTTCTGTGAATCTTTTGCTACTTATGTTGATCTCCCTAAGGAGAAGTGGTTTAAATATAATCCTCCCATAGAAGTAAAAGTAGCTGCACCCATTAAAGTTGAAGAAAAGACTATCACTTATAATGATCCTATTGTTCCTACTTGTTATGTTGAGAAACCACCTTTCCCTGTTAGGATAAAGGATCATGCTAAAGCTTCAACTGTGGTTCGTAAAAGCAATATTAAAACATATACACCTCCTGAGCAAGTTAAAGTAGAACCTAATATTTCTATTGTTAAAGATCTCTTGCCTGATAATATAGATGGGCATGTTATTTACTTCTGTAATGAAACTGCTAGAATTGCTAAACCCCGTGATACAGATAAACCTAGACCTGTGGTAGGCATGCCTGTTATTTTTGTTAAAATGGGAGATCATTGTTATCATGGCTTATGTGATATGGGTGCCAGTGCTAGTGCAATACCTATTGACTTATACAAAGAAATTATGCATGACATTGCACCTGTTGAGTTAGAAGAAATTGATGTTACTATTAAACTTGCTAATAGAGATACTATTTCACCAATGGGAATTGTTAGAGATGTTGAAGTCTTGTGTGGGAAAACTAAATATCCTACTGATTTTCTTGTTCTTGGTTCCCCACAAGATAGCTTTTGTCCCATTATATTTGGTAGACCCTTCTTAAATACTGTTAATGCTACCATAGATTGCACAAGGGATGTTGTTACTGTCGGCTTAGATGATATGACTCATGAGTTTAATTTCTCTAAATTTAGTAAACAACACCGTGAATAAGAATTGCCTAGTAAGGATGAAATTATTGGTCTTGCTTCTATTGTCGTACCTCCTAGTGATCCTTTAGAACAATATTTGCTAGACCATGAAAATGATATGTTTATGAATGAAAGAAGGGAAATAGATGAAGTATTCTTTAAACAGGAACCTATGCTGAAACACAATTTGCCTATTGAAATCCTAGGGGATCCCCCTCCACCTAAGGGTGATCCCGTGTTTGATCTTAAACCGTTGCCTGATAATCTTAAATATGCTTATCTTGATGAAAAGAAGATATATCCTGTTATTATTAGTGCTAACCTTTCAGAGCATGAAGAAGAAAGATTATTGAAAACTCTGAAGAAGCACCGTGCTGCTATTGAATATACTCTTGATGATCTTAAGGGCATTAGTCCCACTCTATGTCAACATAAAATAAATTTGGAAGCAGATGCCAAACCAGTTCGTGATCCTCAACGACGTCTGAATCCTAAAATGAAAGAAGTGGTAAGAAAAGAAATACTAAAGCTTCTGGAGGCAGGTATAATTTATCCCGTTGCTGATAGTCAGTGGGTAAGTCCTGTTCATTGTGTCCCTAAGAAGGGAGGTATTACTGTTGTTCCTAATGATAAAAATGAATTGATTCCACAAAGAATTATTACAGGTTATAGGATGGTAATTGATTTCCGCAAATTAAATAAGGCTACTAAGAAAGATCATTACCCCTTACCTTTTATCAATCAAATGCTAGAAAGATTATGCAAACATACACATTACTGCTTTCTAGATGGTTATTCTGGTTTCTCTCAAATACCTGTGTGGGCTAAAGATCAATCAAAGACTACTTTTACATGCCCTTTTGGTACTTTTGCTTATAGACGTATGCCTTTTGGTTTATGTAATGCACCTGCTACCTTTCAAAGATGCATGATGGCTATATTCTCTGACTTTTGTGAAAAGATTTGTGAGGTTTTCATGGACGACTTTTCCGTCTATGGATCTTCTTTTGATGATTGCTTGAGCAATCTTGATCGAGTTTTGCAGAGATGTGAAGAAACTAATCTTGTCTTGAATTGGGAAAAGTGCCACTTTATGGTTAATGAATGTATTGTCTTGGGGCATAAAGTTTCTGAAAGAGGTATTGAAGTTGATAAAGCCAAGGTTGATGCTATTTAAAAGATGCCATGTCCCAAGGACATCAAAGTTATAAGAAGTTTCCTTGGTCACGCTGGATTTTATAGGAGGTTCATTAAGGACTTCTCAAAAATTTCTCGGCCTCTGACTAATTTATTACAAAAAGATATACCATTTGTCTTTGATGATGATTGTGTAGAAGCATTTGAAATACTTAAGAAAGCATTAGTCTCTGCACCTATTGTTCATCCACCTGATTGGAATTTACCCTTTGAAATTATGTGTGATGCTAGTGATTATGCCATAGGTGCTGTTCTAGGGCAAAGAGTTGATAATAAATTAAATGTTATCCATTATGCTAGTAAGACTCTAGAAAATGCTCAAAGAAATTATGCTACTACTGAAAAAGAACTTTTACCAGTTGTATTTGCTTGTGATAAGTTCAGACCTTATATTGTTGATTCTAAAGTAACTATCCACACTGATCATGCTGCTATTAAATATCTTATGGGGAAGAAAGATGCTAAACCTGTTAGATGGGTTCTCTTGCTACAGGAATTTGATTTGCATATTGTTGATAGAAAAGGAGCTGAGAACCCCGTTGTAGACAACTTATCTAGGTTAGAGAATGTTCTTGACGACCCACTACCTATTGATGATAGCTTTCCTGATGAACAATTAAATGTCATAAGTACTTCTCGTAGTACCCCTTGGTATGCCGATTATGCTAATTACATAGTTGCTAAATTTATACCACCTAGCTTCACATACCAACAAAAGAAAAAGTTCTTCTATGATTTGAGACATTACTTTTGGGATGACCCACATCTTTATAAAGAAGGAGTAGATGGTGTTATTAGACGTTGTGTACCTGAGCATGAACAGGAATAGATCCTACGCAAGTGCCACTCTGAAATTATGGAGGACACCACGCGGGTTATAGAACTGCACATAAGGTATTGCAATCCAGTTTTTATTGGCCTACTCTCTTCAAGGATGCCCGTAAGTTTGTCCTATCTTGTGATGAATGTCAAAGAATTGGTAATATTAGTAGACGTCAAGAAATTCCTATGAATTATTCACTTGTTATTGAACCGTTTGATGTTTGGGGCTTTGATTATATGGGACCTTTTCCTGCCTCTAATGGATATACACATATTTTAGTTGCTGTTGATTATGTTACTAAGTGGGTAGAAGCTATTCCAACTAGTAGTGCTGATCATAACACTTCTATTAAAATGCTTAAAGAAGTTATTTTTCCGAGGTTTGGAGTCCCTAGATATTTAATGACTGATGGTGGTTCACATTTCATTCATGGTGATTTCCGTAAAATGCTTGCTAAATATGATGTCAATCATAGAATTGCATCTCCGTATCACCCACAGTCTAGTGGTCAAGTAGAATTGAGTAATAGAGAACTTAAATTAATTTTGCAAAAGACTGTCAATAGGTCTAGAAAGAATTGGTCCAAGAAACTTGATGATGCATTATGGGCCTATAGAACTGCATATAAAAATCCTATGGGTATGTCTCCGTATAAAATGGTATATGGAAAAGCATGTCACTTACCTCTCGAACTAGAACATAAGGCATATTGGGCTATTAAAGAACTCAACTATGATTTCAAACTTGCCGGTGAGAAGAGGTTATTTGATATTAGCTCACTTTATGAATGGAGAACCGAAGCTTATGAAAATGCCAAGTTGTTTAAAGAAAAGGTTAAAAGATGGCATGACAAAAGCATACAAAAGCGTGAGTTTAATGTAGGTGATTATGTATTGCTATACAACTCTCATTTAAGATTTTTTGCAGGAAAACTTCTCTCTAAATGGGAAAGCCCCTATGTTATCGAGGAGGTCTATCATTCCGGTGCCATAAAAATCAACAACTTCGAAGGAACAAATCCGAAGGTGGTAAACGGTCAAAGAATCAAACATTATATCTCAGGTAATCCCATAAATGTTGAAACCAATATTATTGAAACCATAACCCCGGAGGAATACATAAGCGACACTTTCCAGAATGTTTCAGACTCCGAAAAGGAATAGGTATGTGGTACGGTAAGTAAACCGACTCCAAAACAATTTTTAAGGCAATATTTCTCCGTTTTGGAATATTTAGAAAAATAGAAAATTAAGTAGTAGTCCAGGAAGGACACGAGGGCCCCACGAGGGTGGAGGGCGCGCCCTACCCCCCTGGGCGCGCCCCCTACCTCGTGAGCACCTCGTGTGCCTTCCGGACTCCGTTTTCTTGCACGTTACGTAATTTGGTCGGTAAAAATTCACTATATATTCTCCCGAAGGTTTTGACTCCCGTATCACGCAAATATTCTCTGTTCTTGTTTCGAGCTATTTTTTTTGACAGATCTAGATTATCATGACGTCCCCAAGTGCTTCCAAGGACAAGTTCTTCGATAAGGTCATCAACCCTTACCTCGCGGAGGTGCTGCGACACCCTCAAACCATTGAGATGCGTGATGGGTTGCTGCACATCCGCGATGCTGAGGGACCAAAGGGAACCGGAAGCGTGGAGACGAGGCTCGAAGCAATGGAGCAACAAGTTTCCAAGTGCCAGGGGATGGTGGAGCGTGGAATCAACGCCAGCCACATGATGCTCGCGGAGTTCACTAATAACTACAAGCCAGATGCCAAGAACACCGAGGAGGCCATCTTCAAGCTACATGAGAATATCGAGCACCTCCAAGCCCAAATCTATGACCTGCAAAACCAAAACTGTGAGTATGAATATAGATTCAAAAGAATGAGTTTGGCTGCAGATTCGAGGATTCCGGAGACTCGGTCATCCTTCTATGATGGTGAACCTATGCCTTGGAAGATGGATGACAAGCCCGCATCATCAACAACACCTCCACCTTCTTCACCAACCAAGGAGATATAATCACATGGGTATGGGCACTCCCCTTGGCAACTGCCAAGCTTGGGGGAGGTTCCCCGGTATCGTATCACAATCACAACTCCTATCTTTACCATTTTCCTTAGTTCGATCATGTTAGTAGTATTTTGATCTAGTAGAATAAAGTTTATGGCATGATCTAGTTTTAAGTTTTGCTTTATGATCTCTCTATGTAATCGAGTTCGTGAGCTATATAATAAAGATTAGTGTTGAGTCAAGGGCTTGATTTTCTTGCTATGATCTTGGGTGAATAAAAGAAAAGAGAAAAAGAATAAGAAGAAACAAAAGTTCATATTGATCTTATTGATAGTAATGACTTCACATAGAAAGAGTGTGATGATTAAAAGTTGTTGGGAGTTGGCAGACATAGCTTTGGTCATCATTGCAATTAATAGTAAGTAATAAGGAAAGAGAGGTTTCACATATAAATATACTATTATTGACATCTTTTATGATTGAGAGCACTCATCAAAATATGACATGCTAAAGAGTTGATGTTGGACAAGGAAGACAACGTAATGGGTTATGTTTTCTTATATCTGAGATAAAGTATGTTGCCATGGATCATCCAACATGTTGAGCTTGCCTTTCCCCCTCATGCTAGCCAAATTCTCAGCACCAAGTAGATGTACTACTTGTGCTTCCAAATACCCTTAAACCAGTTTTGCCATGAGAGTCCACCATATCTACCTATGGATTGAATAAGATCCTTCAAGTAAGTTGTCATCGGTGAAAGTAATAAAAAATGCTCTAAATATGTATGATTAGTGTGGGAGAAATAAGCTTTATATGATCTTGTGATGTGGAAGTAATAAAAGTGATGGACTGCATAATAAAGGTTCATATTACAAGGGGCAATATAAAGTGACGCTCTTTCGCATTAAGATTTTGTGCATCCAACCATAAAAGCGCATGTCAACCTCTGCTTCCCTCTGCGAAGGGCCTACTTTTATTATTATATTCTACCTTATGCAAGTGTCATGGTGATCTTCACCTCTCCCTTTTTCATTTTATCCTTTGGCAAGCCCAGCATGTTGGAAAGAACCTGATATATATATCTAATTGGATGTAGGGGGAATGAGTTATTATTGTTGACATTACCCTCGAGGTAAAAAGTTGTGGGGCGAAACTATAAGCCCCTATCTTTCTCTGTGTCCGATTAAAACTCCGTAACCACAAGTATTGCGTGAGTGTTAGCAACTATGAAGGACTAGATGATAGTTGAGTATGTGGACTTGCTTTTTAGCTCTGACATAGACTCTTTCTGATGTTATGATAAATTGCAATTGTTTCAATGACTGAGGTTATAGTTTGTTGGTTCTCAATGAGGTTTCTGATTCATACTTTTGCATTGTGAATAGATCATCACTTGAACATAAGTAATCATATGACAATATCTATATATGTTGCTGTTATGAGAATAATCATGATGCCTTCATGTCCGTATTTTATTTTTATCGACGCCTCTACCTCTAAACATGGGGACATATTTATTGTTAATGGCTTTCGCTTGAGGACAAGCGAGGTTTAAGCTTGGGGGAGTTGATATGTCCATTTTGCATCATGCTTTTATATCGATATTTATTGCTTTATGGGCTGTTATTTCACATGATGTCACAATACTTATGGCTATTCTCTCTTATTTTACAAGGTTTACATAAGGAGGGAGAATGTCGGCAACTGGAATTCTGGGCTGGAAAAGGAGCAAATATTAGAGACCTATTCTGCACAACTCCAAAAGTCCTGAAACTCCACGGAATACCTTATAATAAATAATGAAAAATCCTCGCCAAAGATGAAGACCATGGGGCCTGATACGTCTCTGTCGTTCTATAACTTTTGATTGTTCCATGCCAATATTATTCAACTTTCATATACTTTTGGCAACTTTTTATACTATTTTTGGGACTAACATATTGATCCAGTGCCCAGTGCCAGTTCCTGTTTGTTGCATGTTTTTTGTTTCCCAGAATATCCATATCAAATGGAGTCCAAACGGAATAAAAAATGATGGAGATTTTTTTTGGAATATATATGATTTTTGGGAAGAAGAATCCACGCGAGACGATGCTCGAGGGGCCCACGAGGTAGGGGGGGCGCGCCCCAGGGTGTCAGGCGCGTCCCTGACCCTCATGGCCACCCCGTAAGGCGGTTGGTGCCCTTCTTTCGCCGCAAGAAAGCTAATTTCTAGATAGAGATCGTGTCAAAATTTCAGCCCAATCGGAGTTACGGATCTCCGGGAATATAAGAAACGGTGAAAGGGAAGAATCTGAGAACGCAGAAACAGAGAGAGACAGAGAGACAGATCCAATCTCGGAGGGGCTCTCGCCCCTCCCGTGCCATGGAGGCCATGGACCAGAGGGGAAACCCTTCTCCCATATAGGGAGGAGGTCAAGGAAGAAGAAGAAGGAGGGGGGCTCTCTCCCCCTCGCTTCCGGTGGCACCGGAGTGCCACCGGGGGCCATCATCATCACCGCGATCTACACCAACACCTCTGCCATCTTCACCAACATCTCCATCACCTTCCCCCCTCTATCTACAGCGGTCCACTCTCCCGCAACCCACTGCACCCTCTACTTGAACATGGTGCTTTATGCTTCATATTATTATCCAATGATGTGTTGCCATCCTATGATGTCTGAGTAGATTTTCATTGTCCTATCGGTGGTTGATGAATTGCTATGATTGATTTAATTTGCTTGTGGTTATGTTGCTGTCCTTTGGTGCCCATCATATGATTGCGCGCGTGGATCACACCATAGGGTTAGTTGTATGTTGATAGGACTATGTATTGGAGGGCAAGAGTGACAGAAGCTTCAACCTAGCATAGAAATTGATGCATACGGGATTGAAGGGGGACCAATATATCTTAATGCTATGGTTGGGTTTTACCTTAATGAACATTAGTAGTTGCGGATGCTTGCTAATAGTTCCAATCATAAGTGCATAGAATTCCAAGTCAGGGATGACATGCTAGCAGTGGCCTCTCCCACATAATACTTGCTATCGGTCTAGTAAAGTAGTCAATTGCCTAGGGGCAATTTCGCAACTCCTACCACCACTTTTCCACACTCGCTATTTTTACTTTAGTTGCTTCTTTACCTTAACAGCCCCTAGTTTTATTTTCGTGCTCTTTACTTTCTTGCAAGCCTGTCCGAAAACACCTACAAAGTACTTCTATTTTCATACTTGTTCTAGGTAAAGCGAATGTCAAGCGTGCGTAGAGTTGTATCGGTGGTCGATAGAACTTGAGGGAATATTTGTTCTACCTTTAGCTCCTCGTTGGGTTCGACACTCTTACTTATCGAAAGAGGCTACAATTGATCCCCTATACTTGTGGGTTATCAGGGCCCACACCCTTTCCACGAGGGTGGGGGCGCCCCTAGGGCACGCCCCCTACCTCGTGGGCCCCCTGGTGGCTCTTCGATGTCCATCTTTTGCTATATGAAGTCTTCCATCGAGAAAAAAATCAGAGGCAAACTTTTTGGGACGAAACTCCGCTGCCACGAGGCGGAACCTTGGCGGATCCAATCTAGGGTTCCGGCAGAGCTGTTCTGCCAGGGAAACTTCCCTCCCGGAGGGGGAAATCATTGCCATCGTCATCACCAACGCTCCTCTCATCGGGAGAGGGCAATCTCCATCAACATCTTCATCAGCACCATCTCATCTCAAAACCCTAGTTCATCTCTTGTACCCAATTCTTGTCTCCAAGTCCGGGATTGGTGCTAGTAGGTTGCTAGTAGTGTTAATTACTCCTTGTAGTTGATGCTATTTGGTTTAATTGGTGGAAGATCATATGTTCAGATCCTATATGCATATTAATACCCCTCTGATTATGAACATGTTTATGCTTTGTGAGTAGTTACGTTTGTTCCTGAGGACAAGGGAGAAGTCTTGCTATTAGTAGTCATGTGAATTTAGTATTCGTTCGATATTTTGATGAGATGTACGTTGTCTAGCCTCTAGTGGTGTTATGTGAACATCGACTACATAACACTTCACCATTATTTGGGCCTAGAGGAAGGCATTGGGAAGTAATAAGTAGATGATGGATTGCTAGAGTGATAGAAGCTTAAACCCTCGTAAGGGGCTGATTTGGATCCATATGTTTCATGCTATGGTTAGGTTTACCTCAATACTTTTGTTGTAGTTGCGGATGCTTGCAATAGAGGTTAATCATAAGTGGGATGCTTGTTCAAGTAAGAACAATACCCAAGCACTGGTCCATCCACATGTCAAATTATCAAAGTACCGAACGTGAATCATATGAACGTGATGAAAACTAGCTTGACGATATTCCCATGTGTCCTCGGGAGCGCTTTTCCTTATATAAGAGTTTGTCCAGGCTTGTCGTTTGCTCTAGTGCTTCACTTATATCTTTTAGAGCATGGTGGTAGTTTTATTTTGAAGAAATAGATGAACTATCATGATTCAATTAGATTATTTTGAGAGTCTTAAATAGCATGGTAATTTTCTTAAAATCCTAATATGCTAGGTATTCAAGAATAATAAAATTCTCTTATGAGTGTGTTGAATACTAAGAGAAGTTTGATACTTGATAATTGTTTTGAGATATGGAGATGGTGATATTAGAGTCATGATAGTTGAGTGGTTATGAATTTGAGAAATACTTGTGTTGAAGTTTGTGATTCCCGTAGCATGCACGTATGGTGAACCGTTATGTAACGAAGTCGGAGCATGAGGTGTTTATTGATTGTCTTCCTTATGAGTGGCGGTCGGGGACGAGCGATGGTCTTTTCCTACCAATCTATCCCCCTAGGAGCATGTGCGTAGTACTTTGTTTCGATAACTAATAGATTTTTGCAATAAGTATGTGAGTTCTTTATGACTAATGTTGAGTCCATGGATTATACGCACTCTCACCCTTCCACCTTTGCTAGCCTCTCTAGTACCGCGCAACTTGCGCCGGTACCATAAACCCACCATATACCTTCCTCAAAACAGCCACCATATCTACCTATCATGGCATTTCCATAGCCATTCCGAGATATATTGCCATGCAACTTTCCACAGTTCCATTATTATGACACGCTTCATCATTGTCATATTGCTAGCATGATCATGTAGTTGACATAGTATTTGTGGCAAAGCCACCGTTCATAATTCTTTCATACTTGTCACTCTTGATTCATTGCATATCCCGGTACACCGCCGGAGGCATTCATATAGAGTCATACTTTGTTCTAGTATCGAGTTGTATCATTGAGTTGTAAATAAATAGAAGTGTGATGATCATCATTCAATAGAACATTGTCCCCCAAAAAAAGAGAGAAAGGCCATAAAAAAGAAAGGCCAAATAAAAAAATAAAGGCCAAATAATAATAATAATAATAAGGGACAATGCTACTATCCTTTTACCACACTTGTGCTTCAAAGTAGCACCATGATCTTCATGATAGAGAGTCTCCTATGTTGTCACTTTCATATACTAGTGGGAATCTTTCATTATAGAACTTGGCTTGTATATTCCAATGATGGGCTTCCTCAAAATGCCCTAGGTCTTCGTGAGCAAGCGAGTTGGATGCACACCCACTAGTTTCTTTTGTTGAGCTTTTATATACTTATAGCTCTAGTGCATCCGTTGCATGGCAATCCCTACTCACTCACATTGATATCTATTGATGGGCATCTCCATAGCCGTTGATACGCCTAGTCGATGTGAGACTATCTTCTCCCTTTTTTCCTCTCCACAACCACCATTCTATTCCACCTATAGTGCTATGTCCATGGCTCACGCTGAAAGTGGTGTTAATTGTCACGCTAAGGAGCTGACCAGTGACATTTCTGTCTCAATTGAAGTCAACCTTACTATACTCGCTTGTAGGAGATCATCACTCAGAAGGGCGTTCTTTCGCTAGAAAAACAAGAGTTTGAAGATCACCCAACCCACGAAAAGGTCAGAACTCTCGATCTAGCCCCGGCAACTGGCAGGAGCCATATGGTTGTCGCTTTATTGTATGCAATGCAATCGCGCTGTAATGCTTTACTTTATTACTAAGCGGTAGCGATAGTCGTGGAAGCATAAGATTGGCAAGACGACAACGATGCTACGATGGAGATCAAGGTGTCGCGCCGATGACGATGGTGATCACGACGGTGCTTCGAAGATGGAGATCACAAGCACAAGATGATGATGGCCATATCATATCACTTGTATTGATTGCATGTGATGTTTATCTTTTATGCATCTTATCTTGCTTAGATTGACGGTAGCATTATAAGATGATCTCTCACAAATTATCAAGAACTGTTCTCCCTGAGTATGCACCGTTTCGAAAGTTCTTTGTGCTGAGACACCACGTGATGATCGGGTGTGATAGGCTCTACGTTCAAATACAACGGGTGCAAAACAGTTGCACACATGGAATACTCAGGTTATACTTGACGAGCCAAGCATATACATATATGGCCTCGGAACACGGAGACCGAAAGGTCGAGAGTGAATCATATAGTAGATATGATCAACATAGTGATGTTCACCAATGAAACTACTCCATCTCACGTGATGATCGGACATAGTTTAGTTGATTTGGATCACGTAATCACTTAGAGGATTAGAGGGATGCCTATCTAAGTGGGAGTTCTTAAGTAATATGATTAATTGAACTTAAATTTATCATGAACTTAGTCCTAGTAGTATTTTGCAAATTATGTTGTAGATCAATAGCTCGCGTTGTTGCTTCCCTGTGTTTATTTTGATATGTTCCTAGAGAAAATTGTCTTGAAAGATGTTAGTAGCAATGATGTGGATTGGATCCGTGATCTGAGGTTTATCCTCATTGCTGCACAGAAGAATTATGTCCTTGATGCACCGCTAGGTGATAGACCTATTGCAGGAGCAGATGCAGACGTTATGAATGTTTGGCTAGCTCAATATGATGACTACTTGATAGTTTAAGTGCACCATGCTTAACGGCTTAGAATCAGGACTTCAAAGACGTTTTTGAACGTCATGGACCATATGAGATGTTCCAGGAGTTGAAGTTAATATTTCAAGCAAATACCCGAGTTGAGAGATATGAAGCCTCCAACAAGTTCTATAGCTAAAAGATGGAGGAGAATCGCTCAACTAGTGAGCATGTGCTCAGATTGTCTGAGTACTTCAATCGCTTGAATCAAGTGGGAGTTAATCTTCCAGATAAGATAGTGATTGACAGAATTCTCTAGTCACCATCACCAAGTTAGTAGAACTTCGTGATGAACTATGATATGCAAGGGATAACGGAATCGATTCCCAAGCTCTTCGTAATGCGGAAATTGACGAAGGTAGAAATCGAGAAAAACATCAAGTGTTGATGGTAGACAAGACCACTAGTTTCAAGAAAAGGGTAGAGGGAAGAAGGGGAACTTCAAGAAGAACAACAAGCAAGTTGCTGCTCAAGTGAAGAAGCCCAAGTCTGGTCCTAAGCCTGAGACTAAGTGTTTCTACTACAAAGGGATTGGTCACTGGAAGCGGAACTACCCCAAGTGATTGGCAAATAAGAAGGATGGCAAAGTGAACATAAGTATATTTGATATACATGTTATTGATGTGTACTTTACTAGTGTTTATAGCAACCCCTCAGTATTTGATACTATTTCAGTTGCTAAGATTAGTAACTCGAAACGGGAGTTGCAGAATAAACAGAGACTAGTTAAGGGTGAAGTGACGATGTGTGTTGGAAGTGGTTCCAAGATTGATATGATCATCATCGCACACTCCCTATACTTTCGGGATTAGTGTTGAACCTAAATAAGTGTTATTTGGTGTTTGCGTTGAGCATGAATATGATTTGATCATGTTTATTGTAATACGGTTATTCATTTAAGTAAGAGAATAAATTGTTATTCTGTTTACATGAATAAAACCTTATATGGTTACACACCCAATGAAAATAGTTCTTTGGATCTCGATCGTAGTGATACACATAATCATAATATTGAAACCAAAAGATGCAAAGTTAATAATGATAGTGCAACTTATTTGCGGCACTGCCGTTTAGGTCATATTGGTGTAAAGCGCATGAAGAAACTCCATGCTGATGGGTTTTTGGAATCACTTGATTATGAATCACTTGATGCTTGCGAACCATGCCTCATGGGCAAGATGACTAAAACGCCGTTCTCCGGAACAATGGAGCGAGCAACTGACTTATTGGAAATAAATACATACTGATGTATGCGATCCGATGAGTGTTAAGGCTCGCGGAGGGTATCATTATTTTCTGACCTTCACAGATGATTTGAGCAGATATGGGTATATCTACTTGATGAAACATAAGTCTGAAACATTTGAAAAGTTCAAAGAATTTCAGAGTGAAGTGGAAAATCATCGTGACAAGAAAATAAGGTTTCTATGATCTGATCGCGGAGACAAATATTTGAGTTACGAGTTTGGTCTTCAATTAAAGCAATGTGGAATAGTTTCACAAATTCATGCCACCTGGAACACCACAGCATAATGGTGTGTCCGAACATCATAACCGTACTTTATTGGATATAGTACAATCTATGATGTTTCTTACCGATCTACCAATATCATTTTGGGATCATGCATTAGAGACAGCTGCATTCACGTTAAAAAAAGGGGCACCATCTAAGTCCGTTGAGACGACACAATATGAACTATGGTTTGGCAAGAAACCAAAGTTGTCGTTTCTTAAAGTTTGGGGTTGCGATGCTTATAAGAAAAAGCTTCATCATGATAAGCTCAAACCCAAATCGGAGAAATGTGTCTTCATAGGATACCCAAAGGAGATAGTAGGGTACACCTTCTATCACAGATCCAAAGGCAAGACATTCGTTGCTGAGAATGGATACTTTCTAGAGAAGGAGTTTCTCTCGAAAGAAGTGAGTGGGAGGAAAGTAGAACTTGATAAGGTAACTGTACCTGCTCCCTTATTGGAAAGTAGTTCATCACAGAAATCTGTTTCTGTGACACCTACACCAATTAGTGAGGAAGCTAATGATATTGATCATGAAACTTCAGATCAAGTTACTACCGAATCTCGTAGGTAAACCAGAGTGAGATCCGCACCCGAGTGGTATGGTAATCCTATTCTGGAAGTCATGTTACTAGACCATGACGAACTTGCGAACTATGAGGAAGCAATGATGAGCCCAGATTCCGCGAAATGGTTTGAGGCCATAAAATCTGAGATATGATCCACGTATGAGAACAAAGTATGGACTTTGATGGATTTGCCCGATGATCGGCAATAAATGGATCTTCAAGAGGAAGACGGACGTTGATAGTAGTATTACTATCTACAAAGCTAGACTTGTCGAAAAAGGTTTTTGACAAAGTTCAAAGTGTTGACTACGATGAGAGTTTCTCACTCGTATCTATGCTTAAGTTTGTCCAAATCATGTTAGCAATTGCCGCATTTTATGAAATCTGGCAAATGGATAAACAAAACTGCATTCCTTAATGGATTTATTAAAGAAGAGTTGTATATGATGCAACCAAAAGGTTTTGTCAATCCTAAAGGTGCTAACAAAATATGCAAGCTCCAGCGATCCATCTATGGACTAGTGCAAGCATCTCAGAGTCGGAATATACGCTTTGATAAGTTGATCAAAGCATATAGTTTTATACAGACTTGCGGTAAATCCTGTATTTACTAGAAAGTGAGTGGGAGCACTACAACATTTCTGATAAGTATATGTGAATGACATAATGTTGATCGGAAATAATGTAGAATTATTCTGCAAAGCATAAAGGAGTGTTTGAAATGAGTTTTTCAAAGAAAGACCTCGGTGAAACTGCTTACATATTGAGTATCAAGATCTATAGAGATAGATCAAGACGCTTGATAAGTTTTTTTTCAATGAGTACATACCTTGACAAGATTTTGAAGTAGTCCAAAATGGAACAGTCAAAGAAAGAGTTCTTGCCTGTGTTACAAGGTGTGAAATTGAGTAAGACTCAAAACCCGACCACGGCAGAAGATAGAAAGAGAATGAAAGTCATTCCCTATGCCTTGGCCATAGGTTCTATAAAGTATGCCATGCTGTGTACCAGATCTATTGTATACCCTACACTGATTTTAGCAAGGGAGTACAATAGTGATCTAGGAGTAGATCACTGGACAGCGGTCAAAATTATCCTTAGTGGAATAAGGATATGTTTCTCGATTATGGAGGTGACAAAAAGGTTACTGAATCTAGTAAACCCTTTGGGTGTTGGTCACATGGCGATGTGAACTATGGGTGTTAATCACATGATGATGTGAACTATCGATGTTAATCACATGGTGATGTGATCTAGATTATTGACTCTAGTGCAAGTGGGAGACTGAAGGAAATATGCCCTAGAGGCAAAAATAAAGTTATTATTTATTTCCTTATATCATGATAAATGTTTATTATTCATGCTAGAATTGTATTAACTGGAAACATAATACATGTGTGAATACATAGACAAACAGAGTGTCACTAGTATGCCTCTGCTTGACTAGCCCGTTGATCAAAGATGGTTATGTTTCCTAGCCGTAGACATGAGTTGTCATTTGATTAACGGGATCACATCATTAGGAGAATGATGTGATTGACATGACCCATTCCGTTAGCTTAGCACCTGATCGTTTAGTATGTTGCTATTGCTTTCTTCATGACTTATACATGTTCCTATGACTATCAGATTATGCAACTCCCGTTTGCCGGAGGAACACTTTGTGTGCTACCAAACGTCACAACGTAACTGGGTGATTATAAAGGTGCTCTACAGGTGCCTCCAAAGGTACATGTTGGGTTGGCGTATTTCGAGATTAGGATTTGTCACTCCGATTGTCGGAGAGGTATCTCTGGGCCCTCTCGGTAATGCACATCACTTAAGCCTTGCAAGCATTGCAACTAATGAGTTAGTTGCGGGATGATGTATTACGGAACGAGTAAAGAGACTTGCCGGTAACGAGATTGAACTAGGTATTGGATACCGACGATCGAATCTCGGGCAAGTAACATACCGATGACAAAGGGAACAACGTATGTTGTTATGCGGTCTGACCGATAAAGATCTTTATGTGGGAGCCAATATGAGCATCCAGGTTCCGCTATTGGTTATTGACCGGAGACGTGTCTCGGTCATGTCTACATTGTTCTCGAACCCGTAGGGTCCGCACGCTTAAGGTTTCGATGACAGTTATATTATGAGTTTATGAGTTTTGATGTACCGAAGGAGTTCGAAGTCCCGGATGAGATCGGGGACATGACGAGGAGTCTCGAAATGGTCGAGACGTAAAGATCAATATATTGGATGACTATATTCGGAGATCGGAAAGGTTCCGAGTGATTCGGGTATTTTTCGAAGTACCGGAGAGTTACGGGAATTCGCCGGGGAGTATATGGGCCTTATTGGGCCATACGGGAATAGAGGAGAGAGGCCAAAAGGAAGGAGGCCTGCGCCCCCCCTCTGGTCCGAATTGGACAAGGGGCGCAGCCCCCTTTTCCTTCTTCCTCTCCCCCTCTTTCCCCTTCTCCTACTCCAACAAGGAAGGAGGGAGTCCTACTCCCGGTGGGAGTAGGACTCCCCTTGGCGCGCCCCCTCCTAGACCGGCTGCCCCCTCCCCCTTGCTCCTTTATATACGGGGGCAAGGGGGCACCCCATGACACACAAGTTGATCTTCGTGATCGTTCCTTAGCCGTGTGCGGTGCCCCCCTCCACCATATTCCACCTCGGTCATATTGTAGCGGTGCTTAGGCGAAGCCCTGCGATGGTAGAACATCAAGATCGTCACCACACCGTCGTGCTGACGGAACTCTTCCCCGACACTTTGCTGGATCAGAGTCCAGGGATCGTCATCGAGCTGAAGGTGTGCTAAAACTCGGAGGTGCCGTAGTTTCGGTGCTTGATCGGTCGGGCCGTGAAGACGTACGACTACATCAACCGCGTTGTGCTAACGCTTCCGCTGTCGGTCTACAAGGGTACGTAGATCACACTCTCCCCTCTCGTTGCTATGCATCACCATGATCTTGCGTGTGCGTAGGAAATTTTTTGAAATTACTACGTTCCCCAACACACACATGATTTCAAAGGATAAATTCCAATCAGGTGGTTGAACAATAGGTGCAGAAATCAAAGCTTTCTTAAGTATTTCAAATGCTTCTACACAATCATCATCAAAGACAAAAGGAATATCTTTTTGTAATAGGTTAGTCAGAGTCCGGGAAATTTTTGAGAAATCCTTAATGAACCTCCTATAAAAACCGGCATGACCAAGGAAACTTCTTATACCTTTAATGTCCTTGGGACACGACATCTTTTCAATAGCATCAACTTTAGCTTTGTCAACTTCAATACCTCTTTCAGAAATTTTATGCCCCAAGACAATACCTTCATTAACCATAAAGTGGCACTTCCCCCAATTCAAGACACGGTTAGTTTCTTCACATCTCTGCAAAACTTGATCAAGGTTGCTCAAGCAATCATCAAAAGAGGATCCATAAACAGAGAAATCATCCATGAAAACTTCAGAAATCTTTTCACAAAAGTCAGAGAATATAGCCATCATGCATCTTTGAAAGGTAGCAGGTGCATTACATAAACCAAAAGGCATATGTCTATAAGCAAAGGTACCGAAAGGGCAAGTAAAAGTAGTCTTTTCTTGATCTTCATCTGACACAGGTATTTGAAAGAATCCAGAGTAACCATCTAGAAAGCAAAAATGTGTATGTTTGGATAATCTTTCTAGCATTTGATCAATGAAAGGCAAAGGGTAATGATCTTTTTTAGTAGCTTTATTTAATTTGCAGAAATCAATCACCATCCTATAACCTGTAATAATTCTTTGCGGAATCAATTCATCTTTATCATTAGGAACAACAGTAATACCTCCCTTCTTAGGGACACAATGGACAGGACTTACCCACTGACTATCAGCAACGAGATAAATTATACCTGCTTCAAGGAGCTTTAATATTTCCTTTCTTACCACTTCTTTCATCTTAGGATTTAACCGTCGTTGGTGATCAATAACTGGTTTGGCATCTTTCTCCAAATTTATTTTGTGTTGACATAGAGTGGGACTAATGCCCTTAAGATCATCAAGAGTATATCCAATAGCAGCACGGTGCTTCTTCAGAGTTTTCAATAATCTCTCTTCTTCATGCTCTGAAAGGTTAGCACTAATAATAACAGGATATATCTTCTTTTCATCAAGATAAGCATATTTAAGAGTATTAGGCAATGGTTTAAGCTCAAACACGGGATCACCCTTGGGTGGAGGAGGATCCCCTAGGATTTCAACAGGCAAGTTATGTTTCAAAATAGGTCCTTGTTTAAAGAATACTTCATCTATTTCCCTTCTTTCATTCATATACATATCATTTTCATGGTCTAGCAAATATTGTTCTAAAGGATCAGTAGGAGGCACAGCAATAGAAGCAAGACCAATAATTTCATCTTTACCACGCAATTCTTTATCATGGGGTTGTCTATGAAATTTAGCAAAATTAAACTCATGAGACATATCCCCTAAACCAACAGAAACAATATCCTTATTGCAATCTATCTTAGCATTACAGTGTTCAAGAAGGGCCTACCAAATATAATGGGACAAAAGCTGTCTTGTGGGGAGCCAAGAACAAGAAAATCAGCAAGATATTTAACTTTCCCACACAAGACTTCAACTTCTCTAACAATCCCAATCGGTGAAATAGTATCTCTATTGGCAAGCTTAATTGTAACATCTATCTCTTCTATCTCAGCAGGTGCAATATCATGCATAATTTCTTTGTATAAGGAATGAGGTATTGCACTTGCACTAGCACCCATATCACATAAGCCATGATAGCAATGATCTCCTTTTTTAACGGAAATAACAGGCATGCCTACAACAGGTCTATGTTTATTTTTAGCATCAGGTCTAGCAATTCTAGCAGCTTCATTGCAGAAGTAAACAACATGCCCATCGATATTATTAGCCAAGAGATCTTTAACCATAGCAATTTTACGTTCAACTTTAATTTTCTCAAGGGGTTTAGGTGTCTTAATATTACTTTTGTTAACCACAGTTGAAGCTTTAGCATGATCCTTTATTCTAACAGGGAAAGGTGGTTTCTCAATATAAGCAGCAAGAACAGCAGGATCATCATAAGTGATAGTCTTTTCTTCAACTTTAATAGGTGCAACTAATTTTACTTCAATGGGAGGATTATATTTAAACCACTTATCCTTAGGGAGATCAACATGAGTAGCAAAGGATTCACAGAAAGAAGCTACTATCTCAGAGTCAAGTCCATATTTAGTGCTAAATTCACGGAAAGCATCAGTATCAATAAAAGATTTAACACAATCAAACTTAGGTGTTATACCTGACTCCTTACCTTCGTCGAGGTCCCAATCTTCAGAGTTGCGTTTAATTCCTTCCAATAAATCCCATTTGAATTCAATATCAAGTACAAGAAGTATCGAGCATGGAGCGATTACTGAGAGAAAGCCGAGCATAATTTTTTTGAATAATCATTTCTCTTGAGAGCTCATGATTGGGGCATGAATATAACATTGACTTAAGACTCCCCCAAGCTTGAGCGATGCTTTCTCCTTCGCGAGGCCAAAAATTATATATATAATTACGATCACGATGAACAAGATGCATAAGATAAAACTTCTGATGAAATTCCAATTTCAATCGCTTGTAGTCCCATAATCCCATATCATCACATAGACTATACCATGTCAATGCCTCTCCCTTCAAAGATAAAGGGAAGACCTTCTTCTTGATAACATCCTCGGGCATACCTGCAAGCTTAAATAATCCACAAACTTCATCCACATAGATTAGGTGCAAATCGGGATGTAATGTTCCATCACCTGCAAAAGGATTAGCTAGCAGTTTCTCTATCATACCCGAAGGAATTTCAAAGTAAACATTTTTAGTAGGTTCAGTAGGTTGAGGAGAAACTCTTTGCTCTACTGGTCGGGGTGAAGATACCCCGAACAAGCCCCTCAAAGGATTATGTTCCATAGTAACAAGTGATAGTAAATTTCAGCACACTATATAAATTTTTCCTTACCAAATTCCACCTACCAAAGGCGCTTCACTCCCCGGCAACGGCACCAGAAAAGAGTCTTGATGACCCACAAGTATAGGGGATCTATCGTAGTCCTTTCGATAAGTAAGAGTGTCGAACCCAACGAGGAGCAGAAGGAAATGATAAGCAGTTTTCAGTAAGGTATTCTCTGCAAGCACCGAAATTATCGGTAACTGTCGTGGAATTGTCACGGCAGATGTCCTTTTGCAACGACTTAATCGTGGAGCCATCGCAACTAGGAAGCTTAAAGGGGTTAATCGGGACAAGGACACACGAGGTTTATACTAGTTCAGCCCCTTACGGTGAAGGAAGGCCTACGTCTAGTTGGGTTGGAATTGCTTGAGGTTTCGATGACCAGGGAGCGAGATACGCTATGCCTGGCTCTCGATCAGTTGTTTCTCCCCCTAAGCCGCTGGCGGGTCGTCCCCTTATATACACGGGTTGACGCCCTGCGGCCTACGGAGTCCCGGCCGTCTCATAAACAGTGTCCGGCTCGGCGACTAGTTACTTCTACCTTACAGTACAAGTTATACCATCATGGTGGTTTATCTTTACGGGCCTCAGAGTCGCCTGTGGGCCTTTAAGCCTTTTAGTGAACCGCCATCTTCATGCCTTGGTCTTGGGCTTCTGATGAACCTCTATTTGCGTAACCCGGCCCCTCCTGGATGGCTTACACAAATAGTCATATCCCCAGCATTAGGCCCCAGATTGATTTGAACCGGTTCATGTTAATCTTTAAAAACCTTATGAACTGGCCTTTAGTCTTCTGTCTTGCGTGAAAATTGTAACCCGCCGTGACGTCATCCTCTGGCTCCGGGTTAAATCATCGTGACGTCATCTTCAATAAAACTTATATTTTAATTCATCATATCTTCAACGGATCTTTGCCTTTACTGACCCTCCCAAAAATCGAGGCGTCGGGGCCGCTGGATAATGATGTCTTGGTCTCCTTGTTTCTCGTGCCGTCTCAGTCGGTCCTCCTTATAAATAGGCGCGACCTAGGTCTTTTTCATTTCCTCCGGTCGTCTTCTTCCTCGCACTCCCTCTTCTGCCGCTCGAGCTCCGCCACTGCCACCGTCAGAAACCTCGTCTTCACCGACTCAGGCCACTGCATCACCCTATTTTTTGACCAGAGAACAACGGCAACCCTCTGCAGTTCTTCCACATCGGTGAGTTCTCTTTCCCCCCTTTCTCAGATCAGCATTAGTACTGTCTTGAGTTCGTCGACGTTCATCGTCGCCCAACGCAACCTCCATTAGTTCTTACCTCTAATACTTTGTTCAGATTGTAAAAACCACATAGAACTGCTGCGGAGGATGTTGTGTGCTTATTCTGTATGAAAAAAGATCTCATTTCCTTGTTTTGGAAGCCCTCCTTGAGTATATGAACTTCCCTGTACTGTTTTAGGTCTAGAAATTTTCCCTTTCCAGAGCATCGTTTGATCCAAAATAATAATTGCAATTTGTGAAACCTGTTTGCTCCACACTTAGCCAAAAACTGTGTCTGTTGACTCTGTTTCAGCCATAGTAGTCTGTGTAACCGGTTTAAGATAATACCGGCTGTCAGCACCGCTTGCCTCTGGCGACTTAAGAAAACCTAAATCATCTTTAATACCTGCAGCTGTTAAACGTTATCACATAGTTACCTGTATGTCATTAGGCCCCTTCTTAAGCTGCCATCCTAAATAACCCAATAATGTTTATTCTCCGGGTTATAATAAACCGGAAAATTTCCTTTATCTTGTTGTAGGCTTCAATTTATCCAATGGCACCCAAAGCTGTTAAACCTCTGGTTACCTGCAACTGGGTCCCATCCATTGTTACAGAGAGCAAACTGTCCGAGTTTGTAAAGTCTGGCCATCTGCCCAAGAAGGATGTCATGTCTTATCGTGCTCTTGACCCGTCTAAAGAGAAACCTCAACCCAAGGAAGGAGAGGTGATCATTTTTACTGATCAAATGAGCCGGGGATTTGCTCCTCCCGGTTCAAAATTCTTTAGAGACGTTTTGCACTTCTTTGACTTAAGACCTCAAGACATCGGGCCCAATTCCGTGTCAAATATCTGCAACTTCCAAGTTTTCTGTGAGGTCTACCTTGGAGAAGAACCCAGCCTACTTTTGTTCAGGGAATTGTTCTATTTGAACCGGCAGAATGAGCGGGCCAACAGGCCCAGTCTGGAGCTTGGTGGCATATCGATTCAAAGGCGGAGAGACTGCCTGTTCCCTTATGCTGAATTGCCGAGTCATCCAAAGGACTGGAACCAGACATAGTTCTACTGCCAAGATACTTCTCCGGCTGGTGAAAACCCACTGCCCGGCTTCCGGGCATTGCGCCTTGAACCTACTCACCCGCTGCCGGATAAGTTGACTGCTATTGAACGTCTGCCACTCACCCCCAAGATCAAGAAGATTAAAGCTCTTTTAGGGAACGGCTTAGATGGCATTGACCTGGTCCGAGTCTAGGTTGCTTGGAGAATAATTCCGTTAAGCCGCCGCCCCGGCTTAGTGTGTAATTATTCAGGCGAGAAAGATGGCCCTCAGCGTCATAGTCCTGACGACTTACCAGATGATGTAGTGGAAGCTACAACTCAGTCTTTGTTGAAAGAGGGTACAGTGAATAGTAACGCTTTCGGCTTACTACCTTTTTGCAAGAAGAACCCAGCCCCTGCAGTAAGTTTCTAGCCGTCGGGTTATTTTTTATCATGTTATACTGTATTCTTACGCATAACCCTTTATAACCTTTTACAGGCAAATGATAACTTCTAGAAAATCCAATATGATCATGAGGCGGCCAAGAAAGCCAGGGCGGCCAAGAGAGCCGAAAGGAAAACCGCCAAGCCCACCACTTCAAGGAAAAGGAAGCCAAGCGCTTCTGAGCTGTTTCAGCTTGATGATTCTGATGATAATGAGGAAGAGGTAACTTTTTAATTTCCATTTCTCCTTTATCACTACCTTACTGATATTAACCTTCTTTCAGGAAGACACGGGCAATAGCCAACCCGTCGAGGAAGACGTAACTATAATCTCCTCCGACTCCGAGCTTCGGCCGCGTCAAAAAATTCGAAGAGTAACCCGGAAAGTAAGATTCTCACACCCTTTGGCTTACCAAGATCCTGACTTTCTTTTGAAGCAACAGCAATTTGAAAACCGGAGGCAGACCCGGACCAGCAAGGATGCAGAGCTATCCTCCGGCTTGCCTGACACAACCCGGAAGTGTCGGAGTGAGGTTATCTCCAACTTATACCCTTTTTTACCTTTGGCAGGTCTAATCCGTCAACCTCTCAATTCCTCTGACTCCAATTACCAGGATACCTCTCCTTCATCCGGTGAGTCCATGCAATCAAACATGCCGGCTTTTAAGACTGCCCCTGGGTAATATCAATTTATTCACCTTATGTTTTTATTTCTTCATGTTTCCTTACTTATTTCTCTGCTTTGCCCACAGCGTGCAGGTTAAGCCCAGGAAGAAAACCAAGAAGGATAAACCGGCCCAAACCCCTGTGGTGACTGAACCGGAACAGGGTATAGCTGCTCCCGACTCTTCCACACATCAACCGCCGCCTGAGCCGGCTCAAGACATTGCAGCACCAACTTCTGACCCGCCTGCTAAAGATATTCTTGATGGTTCTGTTAACCCGGAGGCACCTAGCCCAGTCAAAACGGCTGACCCAGAAGTGGAATTTCTCAAGGCTCAATTCGTTGAGCCGGCCAGGCCCACCGTCCTTGCCAAATGCTCGGCTAAAGAGGAGTTGCTAGAACACCGTAAGGCCAAGATGGATATCACCGACTATACTTATTTGAGTATTGGAGAGATCGTCTCGGGCTATATCAACCAGGTGCAAAGCAGCCATGACCTGGAAATTGACATGGTGAAGCAAATACAGCAAAAATCTGAGGTATGACTTATGCTTCCTTACTTTCAATCATACTTACTGTACCAGCCCCCAAGTCTATTGCTTATGAATAAATATGCTGTAGACTTAGAAAAATTGTTAGAGCTGCTTCCCCGGCTTAAAGAAAAATATTTAAACCGGATGTAACACAATACCTTTAACTTGAGATACACATTAGCCCCCAAGTGTCAAGTATCTTTGCTTGCAAAGTATTTGGGACTTAATATCCAGGACCGGCTTAATAATTTAGAAAGCTTCGGTATACATTAGCCCCCAAGTGTCAAGTATCTTTGCTTGAAAAGTGCTTGGGACTTAATATTATTTACTGTAATCTTGACTACTATCTGGTGCAATACAGGCCACCATAAGTCAATTTGAATCGGAGATTGATGACCTGAAGAACCGCCTGGCAGCCCAGGAGATTGAAATTCAAAAGGCTAACTCCAAATTTGAATTCAGCGTCTCTGAACAAGAGAAGCTGAAGAAAAATTTTGAGTCGGAGAAGAAAATTTGGACTGACGAAAAGGCCGGACTGGTGACCCGGGCCGAGACAGCAGAGACATCGATGGCAAATGCAACAGCCGAACTGACCGGCTTACAATGCCAGATATCTCGGATGGTCTCAGCGATCTTTGGTAAGTTATCTTAAGCAAGCATTAAATATTGTAAATATTCCTTCAATTGTTACCTGAGGTTTACCTTATACTTACCAATACAGGCCCCAGGAGCACAAACCTCAAGCAGAATATGCTGATCAAATTGAAGGCGGTGTTGTTGGGTTTCGTAGTAATTTCAAAAAAATTCCTACGCACACGCAAGATCATGTGATGCATAGCAACGAGGGGGAGAGTGTTGTCTACGTACCCAACGCAGACCGACTGCGGAAGCGATGACACAACGTAGAGGAAGTAGTCGTACGTCTTCACGATCCAACCGATCAAGCACCGAAACTACGGCACCTCCGAGTTCGAGCACACGTTCAGCTCGATGACGATCCCCGGACTCCGATCCAGCAAAGTGTCGGGGAAGAGTTCCGTCAGCACGACGGCGTGGTGACGATCTTGATGTACTACAGCAGCAGGGCTTCGCCTAAACTCCGCTACAGTATTATCGAGGTATATGGTGGTAGGGGGCACCGCACACGGCTAAGGAATAGATCACGTGGATCAACTTGTGTGTCTAGAGGTGCCCCCTGCCTCCGTATATAAAGGAGGAGAGGAGGGGAGGCTGGCCGGCCAAGGGAGGAGGCGCAGGAGAGTCCTACTCCCTCTAGGAGTAGGATTCCCCCTCCAATCCTAGTCCAACTAGGATTCCTCGGAGGGGAAAAGAGGAGGAGGGTGCCGACCACCTCTCCTAGTCCTAATGGGACTAGGGGAAGGGGGGGCGCGCAGCCCATCTAGGGCAGCCCCTTCTCTTTTCCACCAAGGCCCACTATGGCCCATATAGCTCCCGGGGGGGTTCCGGTAACCCTCCCGGTATTCCGGTAAAATCCCGATTTCACCCGGAACACTCCCGATATCCAAATATAGGCTTCCAATATATCAATCTTTACGTCTCGACCATTTCGAGACTCCTCGTCATGTCCGTGATCACATCCGGGACTCCGAACAACCTTCGGTACATCAAAATGCATAAACTCATAATATAACTGTCATCGTAACCTTAAGCGTGCGGACCCTACGGGTTCGAGAACAATGTAGACATGACCGAGACATGTCTCCGGTCAATAACCAATAGCGGGACCTGGATGCCCATATTGGCTCCTACATATTCTATGAAGATCTTTATCGGTCAGACCGCATAACAACATACATTGTTCCCTTTGTCATCGGTATGTTACTTGCCCGAGATTCGATCGTCGGTATCCAATACCTAGTTCAATCTCGTTACCGGCAAGTCTCTTTACTCGTTCCGTAATACATCATCTCACAACTAACATATTAGTTGTAATGCTTGCAAGGCTTATGTGATGTGTATTACCGAGAGGGCCCAGAGATACCTCTCCGACAATCGGAGTGACAAATCCTAATCTCGAAATACGCCAACCCAACATCTACCTTTGGAGACACCTGTAATGCTCCTTTATAATCACCCAGTTACGTTGTGACGTTTGGTAGCACCCAAAGTGTTCCTCCGGCAAACGGGAGTTGCATAATCTCATAGTCATAGGAACATGTATAAGTCATGAAGAAAGCAATAGCAACATACTAAACGATCGTGTGCTAAGCTAATGGAATGGGTCATGTCAATCAGATCATTAATGATGTGACCTCGTTAATCAAATAACAACTCATTGTTCATGGTTAGGAAACATAGCCATCTTTGATTAACGAGCTAGTCAAGTAGAGGCATACTAGTGACACTTTGTTTGTCTATGTATTCACACATGTATTGTGTTTCCGGTTAATACAATTCTAGCATGAATAATAAACATTTATCATGATTATAAGGAAATAAATAATAACTTTATTATTGCCTCTAGGGCATATTTCCTTCAGTCTCCCACTTGCACTAGAGTCAATAATCTAGATCACATCACCATGTGATTAACATCGATAGTTCACATCATCATGTGATTAACACCCATAGTTCACATCGCTATGTGACCAACACCCAAAGGGTTTACTAGATTCAGTAATCTAGTTCACATCGCTATGTGATTAACACCCAAGGAGTACTAAGGTGTGATCATGTTTTTCTTGTGAGAGAATTTTAGTCAACGGGTCTGCCACATTCAGATCCGCATGTATTTTGCAAATTTTTATGTCAACAATGCTCTGCATGGAGCTACTCTAGCTAATTGCTCCCACTTTCAATATGTATCTAGACCGAGACTTAGAGTCATCTAGATTAGTGTCAAACTTGCATCGGCGTAACCTTTACGACGAACCTTTTTTTTCACTTCCATAATCGAGAAACATATCCTTATTCCACTAAGGACAATATTGACCGCTGTCCAGTGATCTACTCCTAGATCACTATTGTACTCCCTTGCCAAACTCAGTGGTAGGGCATACAATAGATCTGGTATACAGCATGGCATACTTTATAGAACCTCTGACTGAGGCATAGGGAATGACTTTCATTCTCTTTCTATTTTCTACCGTGGTCGGGCTTTGAGTCTTACTCAAGTTCACACCTTGTAACACAGGCAAGAACTCTTTCTTTGACTGTTCCATTTTGAACTACTTCAAAATCTTGTCAAGGTATGTACTCATTGAAAAAACTTATCAAGCGTCTTGATCTATCTCTATAGACCTTGAAGCTCAATATGTAAGCAGCTTCACCGAAGTCTTTCTTTGAAAAACTCCTTTCAAACACTCCTTTTATGATTTGAAATGCTGTAGTGCTGTAGTGCTCCCACTCACTTTCTCGTAAATACAGGCTTCACCGCAAGTCTGTATAAAACTATATGCTTTGATCAACTCATCAAAGCGTATATTCCAACTCCGAGATGCTTGCACCAGTCCACAGATGGATTGCTGGAGTTTGCACATTTTGTTAGCACCTTTCGGATTGACGAAACCTTCTGGTTGCATCGTATACAACTCTTCTTTAGTAAATCCATTAAGGAATGTAGTTTTGTTTATCCATTTGCCAGATTTCATAAAACGCGGCTATTGCTAACATGATTCGGACAGACTTAAGCATAGATACGAGTGAGAAACTCTCATCGTAGTCAACACCTTGAACTTGTCGAAAACCTTTTGCGACAATTCTAGCTTTGTAGATAGTAACACTACTATCAGCGTCCATCTTCCTCTTGAAGATCCATTTATTCTCAATTGCTTGCCGATCATCGGGCAAGTCAACCAAAGTCCACACTTTGTTCTCATACATGGATCCCATCTCAGATTTCATGGCTTCAAGCCACTTTGCGGAATCTGGGCTCACCATCGCTTCTTCATAGTTCGTAGGTTCATCATGATCTAGTAGCATGACTTCCAGAACAGGATTACCGTACCACTCTGGTGCAGATCTTACTCTGGTTGATCTACGAGGTTCAGTAGTATCTTGATCTAAAGTTTCATGATCATTATCATTAGCTTCCTCACTAACTGGTGTAGGTGTCACTGAAACAGTTTTCTGTGATGTACTACTTTCCAGTAAGGGAGTAGGTACAGTTACCTCGTCAAGTTCTACTTTCCTCCCACTCACTTCTTTCGAGAGAAACTCCTTCTCCAGAAAGTTTCCGAATTTAGCAACAAAAGTCTTGCCTTCGGATCTGTGATAGAAGGTGTATCCAATAGTTTCCTTTGGATATCCTATGAAGACGCACTTCTCCGATTTGAGTTTGAGCTTATCAGGATAAAACTTTTTCATATAAGCATCGCAACCCCAAACTTTAAGAAACGACAGCTTAGGTTTCATGCCAAACCATAGTTCACATGGTGTCGTCTCAACGGATTTAGATGGTGCCCTATTTAACGTGAATGCAGCTGTCTCTAATGCATAACCCCAAAACGATAGTGGTAGATCGGTAAGAGACATCATAGATTGCACTATATCCAATAAAGTACGATTATGACGTTCGGACACACCATTACACTATGGTGTTCCAGGTGGCGTGAGTAGTGAAACTATTCCACATTGTTTTAATTGAAGACCAAACTCGTAACTCAAATATTTGTCTCCGCGATCAGATCGTAGAAACTTTATTTTCTTGTCACGATGATTTTCCACTTCACTCTGAAATTCTTTTGAACTTTTCAAATGTTTCAGACTTATGTTTCATCAAGTAGATATACCCATATCTGCTCAAATTATCTGTGAAGTTCAGAAAATAACGATACTTGCCGTGAGCCTTAACACTCATCGGACCGCATACATTAGTATGTATTATTTCCAATAAGTCAGTTGCTCGCTCCGGAGAACGGAGTCTTAGTCATCTTGCCCATGAGGCATGGTTCGCAAGCATCAAGTGATTCATAATCAAGTGATTCCAAAATCCCATCAGCATGGAGTTTCTTCATGCGCTTTATACCAATATGACCTAAACGGCAGTGCTACAAATAAGTTGCACTATCATTATTAACTTCGCATCTTTTGGTTTCAATATTATGAATATGTGTATCACTACGATCGAGATCCAATGAACTTGTTTCATTGGGTGTATGACCATCGAAGGTTTTATTCATGTAAACAGAACAATAATTATTCTCTGATTTTAATGAATAACCGTATTGCAATAAACATGATCAAATCATATTCATGCTCAACGCAAAAACCAAATAACACTTATTTAGGTTCAACACTAATCCCGAAAGTATAGGGGAGTGTGCGATGATGATCATATCAATCTTGGAACCACTTCCAACACACATCGTCACTTCACCCTTAACTAGTCTCTCTTTATTCTGCAACTCCCGTTTCGAGTTACTAATCTTAGCAACTGAACTAGTATCAAATACTGAGGGGTTGCTATAAACACTAGTAAAGTACACATCAATAACATGTATATCAAATATACTTATGTTCACTTTGCCATCCTCTTTATCTGCCAATCACTTGGGGTAGTTCTGCTTCCAGTGACCAGTCCCTTTGCAGTAGAAACACTTAGTCTCAGGCTTAGGACCAGACTTGGGCTTCTTCACTTGAGCAGCAACTTGCTTGCCGTTCTTCTTGAAGTTCCCCTTCTTCCCTTTGCCCTTTTCTTGAAACTAGTGATCTTGTCAACCATCAACACTTGATGTTCTTTCTTGATTTCTACCTTCATCAATTTCATCATCATGAAAAGCTCGGGATTCGTTTCCGTTATCCCTTGCATATCATAGTTCATCACGAAGTTTTACTAACTTGGTGATGGTGACTAGAGAATTCTGTCAATCACTATCTTATCTGGAAGATTAACTCCCACTTGACTCAAGCGATTGTAGTACTCAGACAATCTGGGCACATGCTCACTAGTTGAGCGATTCTCCTCCATCTTTTAGCTATAGAACTTGTTGGAGACTTCATATCTCTCAACTCGGGTATTTGCTTGAAATATTAACTTCAATTCCTGGAACATCTCATATGGTCCATGACGTCAAAACGTCTTTGAAGTCCCGATTCTAAGCCGTTTAAGCATGGTGCACTAAACTATCAAGTAGTCATCATATTGAGCTAGCCAAACGTTCATAACGTCTGCATCTGCTCCTGCAATAGGTCTCTCACCTAGCGGTGCATCAAGGACATAATTCTTCTGTGTAGCAATGAGGATAAACCTCAGATCACGGATCCAATCCGCATCATTGCTACTAACATCTTTCAACACAATTTTTCTCTAGGAACATATCAAAATAAACATATGAAAGCAACAACGCAAGCTATTGATCTACAACATAATTTGCAAAATACTACCAGGACTAAGTTCATGATAAATTTAAGTTCAATTAATCAGATTACTTAAGAACTCCCACTTAGATAGACATCCCTCTAATCCTCTAAGTGATCACGTGATCCAAATCAACTAAACCATAACCGATCATCACGTGAGATGGAGTAGTTTTCAATGGTGAACATCGTTATGTTGATCATATCTACTATATGATTCACGCTCGACCTTTCAGTCTCCGTGTTCCGAGGCCATATCTGCATATGCTAGGCTCGTCAAGTTTAACCTGAGTATTCTGCGTGTGCAAAACTGGCTTGCACCCGTTGTAGATGGACGTAGAGCTTATCACACCCGATCATCACGTGGTGTCTGGGCACGACGAACTTTGGCAACGGTGCATACTCAGGGAGAACACTTCTTGATAATTAGTGAGAGATCATCTTAAAATGCTACCGTCAAACTAAGCAAAATAAGATGCATAAAAAGATAAACATCACATGCAATCAATATAAGTGATATGATATGGCCATCATCATCTTGTGCTTGTGATCTCCATCTCCGAAGCACCGTCATGATCACCATCGTCACCGGCGCGACACCTTGATCTCCATCGTAGCATCGTTGTCGTCTCGCCAATCTTATGCTTCCACGACTATCACTACCGTTTAGTAATAAAGTAAAGCATTACATCGCGATTGCATTGCATACAATAAAGCGACAACCATATGGCTCCTGCCAGTTGCCGATAACTCGGTTACAAAACATGATCATCTCATACAATAGAATTCAGCATCATGCCTTGACCATATCACATCACAACATGCCCTGCAAAAACAAGTTAGACGTCCTCTACTTTGTTGTTGCATGTTTTACGTGGCTGCTACGGGCTTAAGTAAGAACCAATCTCACCTACGCATCAAAACCACAACGATAGTTTGTCAAATAGACTCCGTTTTAACCTTCGCAAGGACCGGGCGTAGCCATACTTGGTTCAACTAAAGTTGGAGAGACAGTCGCCCGCAAGCCATCTATGTGCAAAGCACGTCGAGGGAACCGGTGTCGCGTAAGCGTACGCGTAAGGTTGGTCCGGGTCGTCTCGTCCAACAATACCGTCGAACCAAAGTATGACATGATGGTAGGCAGTATGACTTGTATCGTCCACAACTCACTTGTGTTCTACTCGTGCATATAACATCAACATAAATAACCTAGGCTCGGATGCCACTGTTGGGTTTCGTAGTAATTTCAAAAAAATTCCTACGCACACGCAAGATCATGTGATGCATAGCAACGAGGGGGAGAGTGTTGTCTACGTACCCAACGCAGACCGACTGCGGAAGCGATGACACGACGTAGAGGAAGTAGTCATACGTCTTCACGATCCAACCGATCAAGCACCGAAACTACGGCACCTCCGAGTTCGAGCACACGTTCAGCTCGATGACGATCCCCGGACTCCGATCCAGCAAAGTGTCGGGGAAGAGTTCCGTCAGCACGACGGCGTGGTGATAATCTTGATGTACTACAGCAGCAGGGCTTCGCCTAAACTCCGCTACAGTATTATCGAGGTATATGGTGGCAGGGGGCACCGCACACGGCTAAGGAATAGATCACGTGGAGCAACTTGTGTGTCTAGAGGTGCCCCCTGCCTCCGTATATAAAGGAGGAGAGGAGGGGAGGCTGGCTGGCCAAGGGAGGAGGCGCAGGAGAGTCCTACTCCCTCTGGGAGTAGGATTCCCCCTCCAATCCTGGTCCAACTAGGATTCCTCGGAGGGGAAAAGAGGAGGAGGGGGCCGGCCACCTCTCCTAGTCCTAATGGGACTAGGGGAAGGGGGGGGCGCGCAGCCCATCTAGGGCAGCCCCTTCTCTTTTCCACTAAGGCCCACTATGGCCCATATAGCTCCCGGGGGGGTTCCGGTAACCCTCCCGGTATTCCGGTAAAATCCCGATTTCACCCGGAACACTTCCGATATCCAAATATAGGCTTCCAATATATCAATCTTTACGTCTCGACCATTTCGAGACTCCTCGTCATGTCCGTGATCACATCCGGGACTCCGAACAACCTTCGGTACATCAAAATGCATAAACTCATAATATAACTGTCATCGTAACCTTAAGCGTGCGGACCCTACGGGTTCGAGAACAATGTAGACATGACTGAGACATGTCTCCGGTCAATAACCAATAGCGGGACCTGGATGCCCATATTGGCTCCTACATATTCTACGAAGATCTTTATCGGTCAGACCGCATAACAACATACGTTGTTCCCTTTGTCATCGGTATGTTACTTGCCCGAGATTTGATCGTCGATATCCAATACCTAGTTCAATCTCGTTACCGGCAAGTCTCTTTACTCGTTCCGTAATACATCATCTCACAACTAACATATTAGTTGTAATGCTTGCAAGGCTTATGTGATGTGTATTACCGAGAGGGCCCAGAGATACCTCTCCGACAATCGGAGTGACAAATCCTAATCTCGAAATATGCCAACCCAACATCTACCTTTGGAGACACCTGTAATGCTCCTTTATAATCACCCAGTTACGTTGTGACGTTTGGTAGCACCCAAAGTGTTCCTCCGGCAAACGGGAGTTGCATAATCTCATAGTCATAGGAACATGTATAAGTCATGAAGAAAGCAATAGCAACATACTAAACGATCGTGTGCTAAGCTAATGGAATGGGTCATGTCAATCAGATCATTAATGATGTGACCTCGTTAATCAAATAACAACTCATTGTTCATGGTTAGGAAACATAGCCATCTTTGATTAACGAGCTAGTCAAGTAGAGGCATACTAGTGACACTTTGTTTGTCTATGTATTCACACATGTATTATGTTTCCGGTTAATACAATTCTAGCATGAATAATAAACATTTATCATGATTATAAGGAAATAAATAATAACTTTATTATTGCCTCTAGGGCATATTTCCTTCAGGTGTATACTCTAGTAGAGCAACTGTACATCGGGTCACAACGTGACTTGGCCGTTGTAGCCTTATCAAATGATGTGCCCCACCTCTTGCAAGATGTGTTACAACGGCTTGCTGTACTTCCTCAGCGGATTCAAGAGTTGAGACGGGCCCAAGCAAGAGCCGGAGCAATAGCCGCTTTGAGTCGGGGCAAAGCCTGGTTACCAGAGCTAGACCCGGCCGACATCGCTCTTGGGTATCCAAGTTTAAAGGAGGATGGCACTCCATTTGATGAAAAGGATTTCACCACCTGCGTGAGGGATATACGCCCTGTGGCCACTCAAATTGGAAACGACACTAACCTCACCAAGTATCAGTTGGGGTATGACAAGGAGAATCGGAGAATCCCCACGCCGCATTACGACGATGTCAGCTTGATCCCTCCAATCCGTAAGCACACCTTTGCCCCTGAAGTCGACCCAACCGGTTTAATAGATGATGAAGCTGAGTTTGAGGCCTTGAGTGGCATTGACTGGGCCTCATCATCCTTCCAGGACAAAGCAGCCGGCGGAGAGGCGGAGAAGGATAACCCAGAGGCTTCAAGTCAACCCCAAGAGTAGATTGCCAGGCGCCACCTGCTTATGTCGTTGTAGAAAAACAATGCCGCATCATTCAGACTCGGGGAGTCTTGTAACAGAGTAGAAAATACTTTGAGTTTTGCTATGCCTTTGCGCATGCTTATGGCCCTTAATACTTGCATAAGCCGCCGTCACTATGCACTTTGTAGTTTATATGAATCTGTTATGTCCTTTGCAGAAATGTCTTGCACTGCCCTGTGATGCTTCCTGCTGCTTTTCCGGCTTATATAAGCCAACCCCTGAGGGTAAGTTTAACTCCTGAAAATTGGCACATAAAAGTTCACCTGGTACTTAACAACCTGATGTAACCAATTTTAATCCTGGAGGATTGCAATGTACTCCATTGTATTTTCAAGAGGGTCGCAAGATATCCAATGTTGATACTTGTAAAATATGATGAACAAAAGGGTTTCTGATTCGAATACGATCAGTGAACCGTTCCAAAGGGGTTGAGCTAAGATTCGGATACGATCTGTTAGCCCCCAGTGGCTGTGGCGATGCCGATCAAGTGGGTATCGACAGCTATGTTCTCTTTGGTTCGAATATGACGTATGTTTGAACAGGAAGCCCCCAAGTGACCATAAGAGTTGTTTAATGACGCTGATTCGAATACGATCCACGTCAGACCCAAAGGGGTTAAGCTATGATTCAAATATGATCAAGAAGCCCCCAAGTGGGTTTGGCAGTATGCCGATCAAGTGGGTATCGACAGCTATGTTCTCTTTGGTTCGAATACGACCTATGTTTGAACAGGAAGCCCCCAAGTGATCACAGCTAGATTCAGATATGATCATAAGCAGGACCAAAGGAAAGCCGGATTCAGATATGATCCGCTTCTCCTTAGTTATCTCCACCACCTGACAAAGAAAACACATAAACCTTTTTTGGGAGTGGAAAAAAGGACAAAGGTCCTGCTTTATTGCTTTATGTAATATACATAATGTAAATATATACACATTAGAGCCGATGGCTCAAGTATAATAAGGCCGAAGATGAGCGATATTCCACAGCCGACGGGTCTCCTCCTCCGACTTACGTGAGTCTTTGTGCTCCCGAACGTCGATAAGGTAGTATGATCCGTTGTTCAGATTCTTGCTGACCACAAAGGGTCCTTCCCAAGGAGGGGATAGCTTGTGCATGTCAGATTGATCCTAGATGAGTTGGAGCACTAAGTCGCCTTCCTAAAAGGTTCTGGACCTAACCCGGCGGCTGTGGTAGCGGCGCAGGTCTTGCTGGTAAATCGCCGAGCGGGCTATTGCCAAGTCTCGCTCTTCATCCAACAGGTCAAGTGCGTCTTGCCGAGCTTTTTGTTGTCTTCCTCAACATAAGCCGCCACACGGGGTGAGTCATGACGGATGTCACTTGGCAGGACCGCCTCTGCTCCATACACCATAAAGAAAGGCGTGTAACCCGTAGATCTGTTAGGTGTAGTATTGATGCTCCAAAGTACAGAAGGTAACTCCTCCACCCAACAACCCGGCGTCCGCTGCAAGGGGACCAAGAGCCGGGGCTTGATACCCCTCAAGATTTCTTGATTAGCTCGTTCTGCCTGACCATTGGATTGAGGGTGAGCCACAGCTGAAACGTCAAGACGGATATGCTCTCGTTGACAGAACTCTTCCATAGCTCCTTTGGAGAGGTTAGTGCCATTATCAGTTATGATGCTGTGTGGAAAACCAAAGCGAAAAATCACCTTTTTCATAAACTGGACCGCCGTGACTGCGTCACACTTACTGACTGGCTCCGCCTCCACCCACTTTGTGAACTTGTCAACCGCCACCAAGAGGTGCGTCTTTTTATCCTTAGACCTTTTGAAAGGCCCAACCATATCAAGCCCCCAGACTGCAAACGGCCAAGTAATTGGAATCATCCTCAATTCTTGAGTCGGCACATGGGCTTGTCGTGAGAATTTCTGACATCCGTCACATTTACTGACCAGGTCTTCTGCATCAGCATGAGCCGTCAGCCAATAAAACCCATGATGGAAAGCTTTGGCCACAAGAGATTTTGAGCCGGCGTGATGACCACAATCGCCTTCATGAATCTCACGAAGGATCTCCTGACCCTTTGTAGGTGACACGCAACGTTGAAATGCTCCAGTGACGCTGCAATGATGTAACTCGCCATTGACAATTGTCATGGACTTGGACCGCCGGGCGATTTGTCTTGCCAAGGTCTCATCTTCAGGAAACTCTCCCCGGGTCATGTAAGCCAAATAAGGCACTGTCCAATCCGGGATAACGTGGAGAGCTGCCACCAGCTGTGCCTCCGGGTCTGGTATTGCCAGATCTTCCTCTGTAGGTAACTTAACAGAAGGATTATGCAAAACATCAAGAAAGGTGTTAGGCGGCACCGGCTTACGCTGAGATCCCAGCCGGCTTAAGGCATCAGCCGCCTCATTCTTCCTTCGATCAATGTGTTCCACCACATAACCCTTGAAATGTCCAGCCACAGCATCGACTTCATGACGGTAAGCCGCCATAAGGGGATCTTTAGAGTCCCACTTGCCTGACACCTGTTGAGCCACAAGGTCTGAGTCTCCCAAGCATCTTACCCAGCTCAAGTTCATCTCTTTGGCCATCCGGAGACCATGGAGTAGGGCCTCGTACTCAGCTGCATTGTTAGTACAAGGAAACATAAGCCGGAGCACATAACAAAATTTGTCACCTCGAGGGGAAGTTAACATGACTCCAGCCCCCGAGCCTTCCAACTGTCTGGACCCATCAAAGTGAATAGTACAATAAGTGTTATCGGGCTTCTCCTCGGGTGCCTGTAGCTCTGTCCAGTCGTTGATGAAATCCACCAAAGCTTGAGATTTAATGACAGTGCGTGGTACGTACTTCAGACCATGAGGCCCGAGCTCGATGGCCCACTTGGCGAATCGTCCTGTAGCTTCTCTGTTTTGAATAATGTCTCCCAAGGGGGCAGAACTTACCACAGTGATAGGGTGACCTTGGAAGTATTGCTTCAGCTTCCGGTTTGCCATGAACACCCCGTAAACAAGTTTCCGCCAATGAGGATATCTTTGTTTTGACTCGATGACTACCTCACTGACATAATAAACCGGCCGTTGAACCGGATGTTCCTTACCAGCCTCCTTGCGCTCTACCACAATTGCCACACTGACGGCTCCTGAATTAGCAGCCACATATAACAGCAAAGGCTCTTTGTCAATGGGAGCTGCAAGAACTGGCGGCTCAGATAACTGCCTCTTCAAATCCTCAAAAGCAGCATTACTCCAGACAAAGGTGTCTGCCTTGTTCATCAATTGGTACAGCGGTAGGGCCTTCTCACCTAACCGGCTTATGAACCGGCTTAAAGCGGCAACACGACCCGCCAGTCGCTGAACATCATTGATACATGCCGGTTTAGCCAAAGAAGTGATTGCCTTAATCTTCTCCGGATTAGCCTCGATGCCCCTATTTGAGACCAAGAATCCCAAAATCTTGCCTGTAGGCACACCAAATACACACTTCTCCGGGTTAAGCATCATTTTGTAAACCCGGAGATTGTCAAAGGTTTCTTTGAGATCAGATATCAAGGTTTCCGCCTCTCTGAATTTCACCACTATGTCATCCACATAAGCATGAACATTGCGCCCAATCTGATTGTGGAGACAATTCTGTACACACCGTTGATAAGTCGCCTGGGCACTCTTGAGCCCAAAAGGCATAGACACATAGCAGAAGGCTCCAAACGGAGTGATGAAAGCCGTCTTCTCCTGGTCCTTAACTGCCATCTTGATCTGATGATAACCAGAGTAAGCATCCAAAAAGCTCAAACACGCACAACCCGCCGTAGCATCAATGATATGATCAATACGGGGGAGAGCGAAAGGATCAGCCGGACAAGCCTTATTTAACTCCGTGTAATCAACACACATCCGCCAGGTGCCGTTTTTCTTGAGCACGAGCACTGGGTTAGCCAACCACTCCGGGTGAAAAACTTCGACAATGAACCCAGCCGCCAAGAGCCGGGCGACCTCTTCTCCTATAGCTTTTCGTCGTTCCTCATTGAATCGCCGCAGAAACTTCCTGACCGGCTTATACTTCGGATCAATATTAAGAATGTGCTCAGTGAGTCCTCTCGGTACACCCGGCATGTCAGAAGGCTTCCATGCAAAGATGTCCTGGTTCTCACGGATGAACTCGATGAGCGCGCTTTCCTATTTAGGATCCAAGTTGGCACTGATGTTGAATTGCTTAGACGAATCGCCCGGAGTAAAATCAACAAGCTTAGTCTTTGCAACCGATTTAAACTTCATGGCCGGGTCATGCTCCGTAGTCGGCTTCTTGAGGGAGGTCATATCCGCCGGGTCAATGTTATCTTGATAAAATTTGAGCTCCTCTGCTGCACAGACAGACTCGGCATAAGCCGCATCGCCTTCTTCGCATTCCAGGGCCACCTTTCGGCTTCCATGCACAGTGATGGTACCCTTGTAACCTGGCATCTTGAGCTGTAAATAAACATAACATGGCCACGCCATGAACTTGGCATAAGCCGGCCGCCCGAACAAAGCGTGATATGGACTCTTGATTTTTACCACTTCAAAAGTTAACTTTTCCGCCCTAAAATCATGCTCGTCTCCAAAGGCCACCTCTAGCTCAATCTTACCCACATGATACGCCGACTTACTAGGCACCACTCCATGGAAGACGGTGTTGGAAGTCTTTAAATTCTTGTCAGTTAAGCCCATGCACCGAAAGGTCTCGTAATAGAGGATGTTGATGCTGCTACCTCCATCCATGAGCACCTTAGTAAATTTATAACCACCAACCTGCGGTGCCACCACCAGGGCCAGTTGACCCGGATTATCAACCCGGGGAGGGTGATCCTCCCTGCTCCAGACAATAGGCTGTTCTGACTACCTCAAGTAACGAGGGACTGCCGGCTCAACAGAATTCACCGCCCTCCTATGAACTTTCTGATCACGTTTACACAAACTTGTGGTGAACACGTGATACTGCCCACTGTTTAGCTGTTTTGGATGGCTCTGATAATCCGACTGCTTCTGCTGCTGACCTCCTTGACCAGACTGCTGTTGATTATAACCACCCTGGCTTCCCTGAAAACCGGATCCTGAACCGCCGCCCGGGCCATGAAAGCCGCCAGCTCCTGAGCCGCCGCCTGGGCCTTGATTGCCATCAAACGTATTAGAATTCTTGAAAGCCTTCATGATTGCGCAATCCTTCCATAAATAAGTCGCTGGTCGTTCCCGGGTGCCGTGTTTCGGGCAGGGCTCATTGAGTAGTTGCTCAAGAGACGGACCTGACCCGCCAAACCGAGGGGGTGTCTTTCCTTTGCGCTTCTGATTGTTACCCTGTGCATTGGCCACAAATTCCGGGTTACCGTCCGCCTTACGCTTATTGCCTCCTTGACTCGCCGGGTTATGCTGCTGACCCTTTCCATTACCGTTCTTCTTTCCTTCCCTGTCTTTTCCTCATCAGACGCGGGATCCTTGGTACTATCAGAATCGGCATACTTGACTAAAGCCGCCATCAGCGTCCCCATATCGTTGCAATCACGCTTAAGGCGCCCCAGTTTCTGTCTCAGAGGCTCAAAGCGGCAATTCTTCTCCAGCATGAGAACTGCTGAGCCGGCATCCATCTTGTCAGACGAATGTATTATATCTTTGACCCGGCGCACCCAATGAGTCGTAGATTCACCTTCCTCCTGCTTACAATTTGTCAGGTCCACAATCGACATAGACTGCTTGCAAGTGTCCTTGAAGTTCTGGATGAAACGGGCCTTTAGCTCCGCCCATGAACTAATGGAATTGGGTGGCAAACCCTTTAACCAAGAACAGGCCGTTCTGTCCAACATCATGGTGAAGTATTTAGCCATCGCTTCATCACTAACCTCCAGCAGCTCCATGGCCATCTCGTAACTTTCAATCCACGCCCCAGGCTATAAATCGGTCGTATAATTTGACACCTTTCGAGGTCCCTTGAAATCCTTGGGCAGACGTACATTACGTAGAGCCGGTACCAGACAAGGAACTCCTCCGGTTCTAGTAGCAACACCCGCCTCAATGGAAGTCGTCGGGTAAGCCGGTGAGTCCTGTTGGGCTGCTAGCTGAGCCGCCCGCTCGTCCTCCTGATGTATCCGATCCTGAACCGGGTTATACCCGCCGGGCTGGTTCCGGCGCTGAGCGATACTTGACAAGGCCTCTGACTCCATGTGTCTACTGTAACTCGGGCTCCGGTTTTGACGAGGCGAAGCTAACCAGGGCGGAGGAGTTGAGTGAATCTTGTCCCGGCTGTAGGAGTAGGTCTGTTGCTGAGCCAGGGCTGTTTGGACAAGTTCCCTGATCCTCCGGGTTTCCACCGGTGTCGGATCATCACCATCTACTGGGAGAGCCGCCAAACGTGCTGATGCTGCGATTAAGTTCTCCATGGGGTTGGAGAAGTGACCCTGTGGTATTGGTACGTAATGGGGCGGTGCCATATTGCCGTGAAGAGGCGCCGTCACCGGAGGCTGGACTGGGCCTCCCGCTCCGGATGTCATAAACTGATTTGCACCTGGCGGGTTACTTGGGCCGGCCCCGGGTGTAGCAAAGAGATTCCGAGGATCATAAATCTGAGGTAAACGAGACTGAGTTTTCTGATGTCTCCTCCTCATTACCTCATTAGATACGTTCAAGCTCAACGTGAGCTGAAAGGCCTCTGCCTGAAGTTGCTGCGCCCGTACGTCCAAAGCCGCCCGCTCTGTGGCTAATCTATTATCTTCAGCTGCTAAGGTTTCCTTGGCCCGGGCGATCTCATCGCGAACCTGTGCCACCTCTGCCTCATGCTCAGATTGGTTCGCAGGGACGACTAAAGCAGTTAACAAGATCGTAAGTTTATCCATGAGATCCATCAGTACCTGAGCCGGTGAGCGCACAGGGCCTCCTCCCCCGGCTGCTCCTAACCCGGACATTATCGCTGCTGAAGCCGTAGAATTTTGGCCGGGTTGAGTACCAGCCATGAAGACTCCTGCCCAGTTTGGCGACTCTGAGGGGTCCGGAATAGTGCTGCCATCGGAACAGCCCCCAAGTACACCATCTTGAACTTGATACAGCGAATCTGTTGAGCCGGCGGACGAATCACCGTCAGAGAGGACGGCCGGCTCACCATCACCTTCAGATCCTTCAGAAAGTTCACCTCCGTGGATGCAACCCACAAAGGCACGCTTCATGACGGGTTGAGCTCGGGCGGGTTTCGCACGCTGAGCCGTCTCGACGAGGTCGGTGCAGCTGTCCGGCTCAGGGCCCGGCTCACCAATCTGGTCGATGAAGACGTGAATTTCGCCAAAGGGGACCCGGTACCCGTACTCAATTGAGCCGGCGTCGGGGCCCCAGCCTTCGTCATCGATGTAGATCTTGCCGCGACAACTCTTGGTCATCCGGCCAACTGCGTATCCCTTGAGCCCTTCGAAGCTGCCCTTCAAGAACTCAAATCCACCGTGCGCTGGCCCCACGGTGGGCGCCAACTGTCGTGGAATTGTCACGGCAGATGTCCTTTTGCAAGGACTTAATTGTGGAGCCATCGCAACTAGGAAGCTTAAAGGGGTTAATCGGGACAAGGACACGCGAGGATTATACTAGTTCAGCCCTTTACGGTGAAGGAAGGCCTACGTCTAGTTGGGTTGGAATTGCTTGAGGTTTCGATGACTAGGGAGCGAGATACACTATGCCTGGCTCTCGATCAGTTGTTTCTCACCCTAAGCCACTGGCGGGTCATCCCCTTATATACACGGGTTGACGCCCTGCGGCCTATAGAGTCCCGGCCGGCTCATAAACAGTGTCTGGCTCAGCGACTAGTTACTTCTACCTTACAATACAAGTTATACCATCATGGCGGTTTATCTTTACGGGCCTCAGACTCGCCTGTGGGCCTTTAAGCCTTTTAGTGAACCGCCATCTTCATGCCTTGGTCTTGGGCTTCTGATGAACCTCTATTTGCGTAACCCGGCCCCTCCTGGATGGCTTACACAAATAGTCATATCCCCAACAGTAACAGATAGTTTTGTGATAAGGTAATTTGTAGCAGGTAGCAAGTAATAAAAGTAAATAAGGTGCAGCAAGATGACCCAATCCTTTTTGTAGCAAAGTACAAGCCTGGACAAACTCTTATATGAAGGAAAGCACTCCCGAGGACACATGTGAATTATCGTTAAGCTAGTTTTCATCACGTTCATACGATTCGCGTTTGGTACTTTGATAATTCGATATATGGGTGGACCGGTGCTTGGGTACTATCCTTACTTGGACAAGCATCCCACTTATGATTAACCCCCATTGCAAGCATCCGCAACTACAACAAAAGTATTAAGGTAAACCTAACCATAGCATGAAACATATGGATCCAAATCAGCCCCTTACGAAGCAACGCATAAACTAGGGTTTAAGCTTCTGTCACTCTAGCAACCCATCATCTACTTATTACTTCCCAATGCCTCCCTCTAGGCCCAAACAATGGTGAAGTGTCATGTAGTCGATGTTCACATGACACCACTAGAGGGATGACAACATACATCTCATCAAAATATCGAACGAATACCAAATTCACATGACTACTTAGAGCATCTCCAGCCGTGCCCCCAACAGGCCCCCCAGGCCACTTTTTCGGCGCCGGCGCCAAAAAAACGCCCCAGTTGCGCCCCCAGGACGACGAAAAGCGCCGGTTCGGCCCTTTTTCCGCCCGGCGGCCGTAGGCCGAACCCGGCGTACTAGGGAGGCGATCGGGGGCTTCGGCGCAAGGGAAAAGCGCGGCTGGCCCACACCTTCAGGTGAAAAGTCAAGATTTTCTTCCCCGACTCGCCTCCCACCCCCTGCGCCCTCGGCCGCCACTAGCTATATCCCGGCGCCGCCCGCCGCCCTTCACCGCTAGATAGCCATTCCCCGCCGGAAAAGTAGCAGAGGTTCGCCGCAGCAGCCCCTCCAACAGCAGCTTGGCGTTTCCGGCCGCCGTTTCCGGCCGCAGAGGGGCAGTTTAGCGGTGGGGGCACGCCCACCGGGCGCAAGGTGTTCGGCGATTTGCCTGCCTCGATGATGGACTCGGATGACGAGGAAGCGCTCGCCGCGCTGCTGGAGGAGGAAGCCGAGGCCGACGTCCAGGAAGAAGAGCATCTCATGGTGCTCGCCGCCCTCGCCCAGCTGCTGGCGAGCAATGAAAAGCCGCGGCAAGGTGGCTCGACGCCGGGGCAGGTGAAAGCAAAGAACCAGCATCGTCTCGAAGGCTATTGCATGCTCTACTCTGACTACTTCGCCGATGTTCCACTTCACGGCGACAAAACATTTCGGCGCCGTTATTGGATGAGCCGAAAGCTCTTCCTCGGGATTGTGAATTCCATCCAGGAGTTTGACAACTACTTCAAGTGCAAGATGGATTGCACCGGCAAACTTGGATTCACCTCGATCCAGAAGTGCACGGCAGCGATGAGGATGCTTGCATACGGAGCTCCCGGTGATTCACTCGATGACTATAGGCGCATGGCCGAGTCCACCAGCATAGAGTGTTTCTACAAGTTCTGTCGGGCAGTGGTGGCAGTGTTTGAACCGCAATACTTGAGAACACCCAATGCGGAAGACACTGCTCGGATCCTAGCACAGAATGCAGCAAGAGGATTTCCTGGGATGCTTGGAAGCATCGACTGCATGCATTGGAAATGGAAGAATTGCCCATTTTCTTGGCAGGGGATGTACAAAGGCGCCAAAGGCGGTTGCAGTGTGGTACTTGAGGCGGTGGCCACACATGACCTCTAGATTTGGCACTCATTCTTTGGTATGCCAGGAACTCACAATGACATCAACGTGCTGCAGTGCTCTCCTATCTTTGCCAAGCTTGTCAAAGGTCATTCTCGTCCGGTGAACTTCGAGATCAATGGGCGGCACTACAACAAGGCGTACTTTCTAGTTGATGGCATCTATCCGAGATGGTCGACATTTGTGAAGATGATCTCAAACCCCGTGCCAGGAGGCAAGAACGCCTGGTTTGCGAAGATTCAGGAGGCTTGCAGGAAGGATGTCGAGCGGGCATTTGGTGTGCTCCAATCTCGATTTGCTATTGTCCAGTACCCAGCTCAGACCTGGTCGAAAGATCAAATGTGGGAGATCATGACTTGCTGTGTCATCTTGCACAACATGATCATCGAGAGCGAGCAAGAATACCCAGTGTTTGACACTGAACCATACTACAGGCAGGGTCCTCTAGCCGAAGTTGATCACCAGCTACCGGCAACCTAGAGTGCCTACCTCAGTATGCGTCAGGAGATCTGAGACCCACAGGTGCATCATCAACTGCAGCATGATCTGGTGGAGCACCTATGGAGGCTCAAGGGCGACGCCGGGCGCGACGTGTGATGAAATATGAGTTTTTATTTGTTGAACTATATAATTTGTATTGAACTATTTGTTGTTGTACTATTTTGTTGAAGTATTTGATTTTTCTGTGATGAAATATGTGATAAAAATTATTTATGTTGGTAATTGAACTCCGAGCCACGGCGAACCACGCTGAATATGGGCCTATTCTCGCCCATATGGGCCCTTTATTCGCCGAAAGGGGGCTGAAAAGTGGGCCAATATCGGCGCCTGGGGGCGAGCTAGCGGCGACGACTGGGCGCAAAACCGCCCCCAGCGCCGATTGTATCGCCGGCTCGCCCCCAGGGGGCGATTTTTATGCGTCCTGGGGGGCCAACGGCTGGAGATGCTCTTATAGCAAGACTTCTCCCATGTCCTCGGAAACAAACATAACTACTCACAAAGCATATTCATGTTCATAATCAGAGGGGTATTGATATGCATAATGGATCTGAACATATGATCTTCCACCAAGTAAACCAACTGGCATCAACTACAAGGAGTAATCAACACTACTAGCAACCCAAAGGTACCAATCTGAGGTTTCGATACAAAGATTGGATACAAGAGATGAACTAGAGTTTGAGATGAGATGGTGCTGGTGAAGATTTTTATGGAGATTGACCCCCTTCTGATGAGAGGATCGTTGGTGATGACGATGGTGATGATTTCCCCCTCCCGGATGGAAGTTTCCCCGGCGGAACAGCTCTGCCGGAGCCCTAGATTGGTTCTGCCTCATGGCCGTGGAGTTTTGTCCCGTGAGCTTGCTTATGATTTTTCCTTGACGAAAGACTTTGATATAGCAGAAGATGGGCATCAGAGGGCCACCAGGGGGCCCACGAGGCAGGGGGCGCACCCAGGGGGTAGGGCACGCCCCCACCCTCGCGGATGGTGTGTGGCCCCCTTCTGTTACTTTTTTCGCTCAGTATTTTTCATATATTCTGAAACGTGCTCCCGTGAAGTTTCAGGACTTTTGGAGATGTGCAGAATAAGTCTCTAATATTTGGTCATTTTCCAGCCCAGAATTCCAGCTGCCGGCATTTACCCTCTTTATGTAAACCTTGTAAAATAAGAGAGAATAGGCATAAGTATTGTGACATAATATGTGATAACAGCCCATAATGCAATAAATATCGATGTGAAAGCATGATGCAAATGGACGTATGACATACCACCACGTACATGTGTTCATGGACACGGTCATATTATATTTCTTGTCATTAATACACAGAGACACAGAGACTATATTCTCAAATCAAATGTGTCCACTCAAATGTCAAGAAGTTCGTGAAGGAAATGTGTCCTACAATACTTGGTAGTCGTCGTCATTCGTAGTAGCCATTCATGCGAAAATATTTTGGAAATCGAGTGCTGAATCAATTTGGAAATAAAACCATTAATGTAATTAATTAACTAGATGGTTAATTATGTATGCAATTAATTAGGTCCATTTAAATAGAAATTATTTTTTTGCACCCAATCAATTTTGAAACCAAGTCATTTATGTAATTAATGGTTTAGGTTGACACTTAATTATGCCTATAGATAATTAGAAGCGGAGATTTTTTCCAATTAGGCGGGTAATTAGTCGATTTGGTTGGCAGTTAATCAGGCGTGTGAAGAATTAGGTAGGTGGTTAATTATTTGTGTAATTAATTAATTAAGCAAGCGGTTCATCGCGTTGAATCATTTTAAAAGCGCTCATCGGCAAGGACAATCAACAAGCTCTCAGCGAAATGGTCGAGCACCACTTGTCAGCATGGACAACGGACACCATGCGCCCGCGACATGGACGACCTAGCGTTCAACAAGATGGATGACGATCATGCTCTACAGGAGGTCCACATGTTGACGGTTTCCAAAACGTTCGCGGATGAGTACAACACGACACTAGATTGGCGAGGTGGTTCATGCTATAATTGAAAGGGAGAGTGCTCCATGAATAAGAAGGAAAAAGAACTAAAGCGACCAAGTGGTCCATGGTGTTGGAGATGGAAAGAGTGTTCCAAAAACATAAAGCGAAACAAGAAAGAAAGAGTATTATAAAAAATAAGTAGGAATGAGAATTAAAACTGACAAGGAAGGAGGAGGAGGAAGAAGAAGAGGCGTCGCTGACAAACGCGTTGATGTTGACGTGAACGAACTGGTTGGCGAAGAGACTAGGAGTAGAAAATGTGGGAAAGGTCGAGGAAGAGAAGGAACATCAATTATCCCTTTTAGCAATGAATGGTATCTGGGCTGGAGGTGGAGCTTATTGGTGACTAGAAATACATTCAGGTTGCCACTTACCTCCCATGTCAGTGTGTATTTGCGAAGTTGAATGGACCTTTGAGACTGATCTCTATAGTTATTTATTATTTTGTGTCAATAGTATGTGTTAGTTTAATCCACTTTATTATACAGTAATTATGAAAAATTTCATCTTTGTTGCAACGCATGACGAAGGTGAGGTGGCTGTCATTTGATTTTAAAAAAGGAGGCTTCATCGAGAAATGTCCCACTACGGTAGGAAACCGAGTGAGAAAGGGAGGGTCCGAGAGAAAAAGGGGGCGATACGTTGTAGGGTGGGTTTTTTGTGTTGGGCCCATGTGTTAGAGATAACATGGGGATAGTCTAAACAACCGCATTTCTCCCCCATATATGGTCTAAATTTGAAGGAGTCCGGACTGTCCATACAGTTGAATTTTGAAGAGCCTACTAAGCGTTCGTTTAATATCCAAACATGTCCGGACCTTTAAGAAAAAATGAGCTTTAACCTTACAGACGATCTTAATCATTTGTTTAGTTAATTTATATATGCATAGCATGTAGCAACGCATGGACGTTTTGCTAGTCTAGCTATAAAACTTGAAATTCACAAAACTCGTATAGCTACAATTTTGTGATGACCCGGCGGTCCGATCCTTGCAAGTTGCAACTAGAGATAAGCATCAGGGTGACAGTACTGCCGGGTGGTGGTATCAATCACCATGTGGTGATGAAATTAAGGCTGTACGAACCTGGTTAGTAATTGCAAGCAGGATTGAGGCATCTGCTCTTGCAACGTGTGCGCGTGGGTGGGCCTTGTTCGTTTCATTCATAATCAGCAATGGTCCATGGAGGCATGAACTGGCCAAGGGACGGACGAGAGCTTTCCACGTACCACCAGCTAGGCAGCGAGATCGATTGAGAAGGACCAATGGACCATGCACGAAGCATGAAGCACTCATCAATTGTGCGTCCTTTCGGACAGCGCCTTCAACCATGCATCGGGCAGTTGATCTTGAGCACTGTTTCTATTCAATTGAAAAACTTTACAGAGAGAGAGAGAAAAAAAGGTTCCATGACTTCGATCGAGGAGGACACGGCCGGCCTGGTGCTGAAAGGAGGGGTAGCTCTAACTGAATCAAATTCCACAATTTCTAAAAACGATATGTTTCTTTTTCATTTTTCACTGTGAGAGCTTCTCTCAATCCTTTCCTAGTCCTTTCTTTCTTGGGCACTGCCCAGACTTACCCGGATTGGTCACCCACATTCATTCATTGTTTGTTCTGTTGCAGAATCGACCCACAGAGCTAGTGCAATTGGGATGTAGAGTCCCATGCATGACTGCTGCCATGGGCCGCTCCATTGCTCGCAGCAGCGCCAAATAGTGCAAGGCATGGCTATACCTCGCTCAAAGCGGTTGAATGGTAGCCTCGCTTGAAGGAGCGCCAAACTGGGCCGGCCCAGCTCGCGTGAGGCCACACGCCAATTTTTTCTTCTGTTTTTTTTTTGTTTTCGCATTTTGCTTATTTGACTTTTGTTTATTCTTCCAAATATTCTAAATAAATATATTACAAAAAACACTTTACATAAACATTTGAAAAATATGTTAAACAAGCATTTGAAAAATGTTAAATGTGTGTAGAGAAAATGTTTCTCATGTATACAAAAAATGTGTATGAAAAAAATGATCATATATTTATAATTTTTAAATCAAGCATTTGAGAAAATGTTGAACAAGTATTTTGATTTTTTTAATGAAGTATTTGAAAAATATTAAACGTGTATAGAAAAATTGTTGACCATCTATTAAAAAATGTAAATCTTGTATTTGAAATGTTAATCAAGCATTTGATAATGTTCAAAATGTATAGATAAATATTGACCATGTATTAAAAATGTTAATACTTTATTTGAATTTTTTTAATCAAGCGTTAAAAAATGTTTAGAATGTGTATAAAAAATGTTGACCATGTACTAAAATAATGCTATATGTACCAAAAATGTACAATATGTATGGCAAAACAAGACATCAAGTTGTCAAAAAATGTTAATCATATATTTAAAAAATGTTAAACTCGTATATATAAAAAATGTTTCTGATGTATATGAAAAATGTTGAATGGGTACCGGAAAAAGACCCAATGATGAACGAGAAAGAAACAAGCAAAACCTAAGAGAGAAGGAAGGAAAGAAACAAGGTAGCTTGATAAATGTTATTATTTTCCCCACGCTAAACTATGTATCAAGTAATCAGCTGAACCAAGAAATAACTTTTAGAAGATAAAGAAGTAGTATAAACCATGCTATATTTTTCCGGTATATGTACAAACTATGTTGCTGATTCAACAAATAACTATATGAAGACCATGCCATATTTTCCAGTATATGTACACTACCAAATCCAGAATGTCTAGTCTGCCAATCTACATAACAAGCATCCGTTAATCAAAACAGAAATACAAGTAGTACGAGCATCATTCAGGGGAGATTGAGATTGAGAAAAAACGACAGAAATCTTTACCGAAGATTTTTCTCTTTAATTAGAAGAAATTCATGCTTGGAGTCAAAACCAAACAAACTTGCATCATAATCTGCTACATACCGACTGTACACTGCACGTTGTCTACAGAGCAAACTGAAAGACATGCAGTTCTTGTTTGAGATCAAAGAGACATGCACACATATCATGGTATGGAAAGATGATAGAGTGCCGTGAGGAGTTACAAACTGATGCCCACCAGCAGCGAGGAAGTACAAACGACTTGGATTTAACAGGAGTCGGTCATCAACTCATCATCACACTACAGCAAGAGATGCAAGCACAGGTCCAAGGTCTGGTCGTTGGCTCCATCGTAGTCTCAGGCATACCCGTGATCACAAACCTTGCAACATGGAAAATCATAACATAAAATTCTAATCGATTTGGTTATCTTCCCATGAGATTTGGTACGTCCCCTTCGCCATATGTCCGCACTCTGCAGTTGCTGCTCCAAATCACATCGCGACGCAAGATTGGGATGGCGACCTTGACCACTCGTCGCACGTCACCACACTCTTCATAGGCGAGATGTATGTCGCGGGAGGGAGGAACCTCATGCTGATGGTAACAAACCTAACGGGGAGACGTACTGGACTGGACTTCCGGCGGCTGCCGGCGACTGGCGTGATGCCGATCCCCTTCTTCCCCTCTTCTTCTCCTTCCTCTCCTCCACCCCACCTTCTTCCCTAGCTGATCCACTCTTCCCTGCTCTGTCGCTACTTCTATCTCTGTTTCCTTTCTCTCAGATCCCTTTCCTTTCCCCTTGTTCCTGCCGGATTCAAGCCGGAGGCGATCTTTCTGACCGGATCTGATGCGGCGTCGTTCGATCCGACCGGATCCAGGGCTTCCTTGTCTCCTCCGCAGAGTCCATCCCCAGCCTTTGCTGTTCTTTCTACCTTTCCCGTCTTCCACTCCTCCAATCCCCTTGTTTTTGTTTTCTGTTCCTCTCAACTTGTCCCACTTATAATCTTCGATTCAAGTTTCCCAAAACCTGTTTTGCTGGATCTGCTTTTGTGCAATCTTTTTGTCTGGTTTAAGCCCTCTCTCTCGCGCAGGGGTCAGCAGTGCATCGTCCTTAAGGATCTTGGGTGCCATGAAAGCTATAGCGTGGAATTGCCGAGGCATGGGCCGGAGCCTCAGCAATGATCGTATGCTATTTCTGGCTAATCTGATCCGTTCTACTAAAGCGCAGGTAACTTTTGTTTCTGAAATAAAATCTTCTAAAGTGCGATCAATTGATCTGGTTAATAAATTTGATGTTGCCAACAGTTTTGTTGTTCCTTCGAGAGGGGCCTCTGGAGGGCTCTGGCTAATGTGGAATGATGATCTCAAAGTCACTATTCATGCTGCTTCCTTCCACTATATATTAGCTACTGTACTTCATGTAACCACTGGTGTCCAATTCTGTTTGGTCTGTATATATGGTGATCCCTATCATAGACAAACTACTGCCATTTGGAGTGAGATTTCAACTTTTGTGTATGATAATCTGGGTCTGCCCATGATGTGTATGCGAGACCTTAATGACATCTTGTATGATACGGATGGTTGTAACGGCAATGTTAACTATTATCATATGAATGTTCTCCGCTCTCTTGTTAAAAATTGTGGATTCTATGATATAGGTTTTAGTGGTCCTGCGTATACTTGGCGTAGTAAACAACACACTTCGAAACCTATTTATAGACGCCTTGATCGCTGCTTGGTTAATTCTGAATGGTGCATGCATTATCCTAATACTAAAGTCCTCAACTTGCCTATTATTCTTAGTGATCATGCCCCCATTCTAGTGTCTACTGAAGGTACTTTTGTTAAACCTAAGCAAACATTTAAGTTTGAAAATTGGTGGCTGCTGGAGAAAGATTTCGCTAGTTTTGCTAAATCTGCATGGAATAATTGCTCAGTTCACTCCTTTGCAGCCAAAACCTCTTATTTGGCAGGTTCCTTAAAGATGTGGTGCAAGAAAAAAAAAGCCTCTCCAGCAGGATCTTCTTGACCTAGAATCGAAGATTAATCAAATTCAACAACTTCCTTTGCAACCGCAGAATCATGCATTGGAAAGTTCTCTTATTTTCAGGTATGAGCAAACTCTTTCTAAGCTTAACCAATTCTATAAGCAGAGAAGTAAGAAAGGTTGGGCTACTGCTGGAGATCGTAATACTAAATTTTTCCATCAAGCGGTGGTTAAACGTAGGAAGAGGAATACTATTTGTTCTGTTAAGGATGAGAATGATATGATCCATTTCAAACCTAGTGCTATCACTAACACTTTTGTTAATTATTTTCGTTATATTTTCTCATCTCCCGATAATAATGCTGATAGGCCTTATCTTGATACACATTGTCCTAGTGACTCTCTGGATCCTACCTATGCTCTTCCTGATAAACATGAGGTTTTACAGATTCTCAAAGAAATGAAATTGAATGCTTCTTCAGGGCCAGATGGGTTTAATGTTGAATTTTATTTGGCGGCCTGGGACTGGATAGGAGATGAAGTCACTCAACTTGTCATTAACTTTTACACTACTGGTATTTTGCATCCACATATTAATGACACTAACATTGCTCTTATTCCGAAAAAGCTTGTGCCTCAAGTTCCCATGGACTATCGCCCTATTAGCCTTTGTAATGTTGTTTACAAAATCATTGCGAAGTCGCTTGCTAATAGGATCAAGCCTCATCTTCCTGATTATATCGATCCTGCTCAACAAGCTTTCATTGAGGGTAGACGTATTAGTGATAACATCATTATTGCCCGGGAGATTGCCCACTCTTTCTCTCTTAAATCTTGGAAACATAGTGCTTTCATACTTAAGATAGATCTAGCCAAAGCTTTTGATCGTCTAGAATGGAATTTTATTGTGTCTGCTCTTGCTCGTAAAGGGCTGCATGGTCACTTCATTAATTTAATTCATGCATGTGTTTCTTCTCCTATGTTCTCTGTGCTGATTAATGGACAACCCTCTCACAAGTTTAGGAGCTTTCGAGGTATTCGCCAGGGCTGTCCGATGTCTCCTTTTTTGTTTGTTATTGCCATCAATGAATTATCTATTGCTCTCAACGAAGCTCTTGCTGCTCATCATTTGCAGGGTATTTCGCTTGGACCAAATTGCCCTTCTATCCACTCTTTGTTATTTGCAGATGACTTGTTGGTTTGTGGGCAAGCCAGTCTTCAAGAAGCTCGCACTATGGCTCATCTTATTAATCATTTTTGTTCTATCTCAGGTCAAACTCCAAATTGGGCCAAATCAGCCATTCTTTTCAGTTCTCATGTTCCTCAAGCTATGTTGCAGGATATTAAGCAGATTTTCCCTGTTTCTAATCTGGATAGCAATTTCACTAATCTTGGTCATCCACTTGTTCTTCCTGCAAAAAGAAGAGCTGCTGCATATAACTTTGTTCTAGACAAATTTCTGAATAAGTTGCCCATTTATAAAGCTAACATGCTTTCTCATGCTGCCAGACTTGAATTGATTCGCTCGGTTTTCTCGGCTATCCCTGTCTATTACATGGCTAATATCTTGTTTACGAAGAAATTCATTGCTAAGCTTACTGCTGTTATTAGGAATTTTTGGTGGACAGGTGTTCGAGAAAATGACTCAAAAAAGAGTCTTTGCCTTAGAGCATGGAAGGACATTTGCAATTCAAAATATGAAGGTGGCTTAGGTGTCAGAAATTTAAAAGCTATTAATGAGAGTCTTCTTATTTCTGCTGCCTGGAGGTTAGCCAAGTTCCCTTCTTCTCACTTGCATCTTGTGCTTAAGGCTAAGTACTTTCATGATGCTTCTATTTGGACAGCTACTGCTATTTCTCCCAAATCAGCTTTCTAGGCCTCTATTTTGAAATTGTTGCCTAAACTTAAAGCTCATTCTTTTTATCAGTTATCTCAAGGTAATATTTCAATTTGGAGCACACCTTCGTGCACTCTTTGGAGCTCGGTTCATGATCATCTTATTGCTCAACAACCTGGTTTTATATATCCTTCTTTAGTTAAAGATCTTTGGCTTCCAGGTCAAAAAAGTTTGAATCATGATCTTGTTTTCTCCCTTTTCCAGCAACCTTTGGCCTCTCTCATTGTTCAAACTGAAATTATTGATGACGAAAGTCTAGACTTGCTTTGTTGGGATCTTACCCCTAATGGAATTTGTTCTTCTAAATCTGCATATAAACTCTGTTTACAGGAGATTCATGCTAATCCCAGAAATGCGCCTGCTACTCTTCCTTTGGATTTGTTAGATTTGCTCAAATTAATTTGGAAACAGAAGAATTTGCTTCCTAGGGTCAAAACTTTCGCCTGGAGATTACTTAGAAAGGCCTTGCCTACGGGTTTGCGAGCTGGTCGTTTTTCCATTCATATTTCTAAAAATTGTTGTCGTTGTGGCCAGTAAGAGGATGAGTTCCATCTATTTTTTCTGTGTAACTTTTCCCGTGCGGCTTGGTTTTCCTCTCCTTGGTTCCTTCGATCGGATGCTTTAATTCAGGGCCATTCCACTATGCATTCTGTTCTTTTTGACTTGCTTCGTATGGGACATCCTCATGGTTCTATTTCTAGTGTTTTAAATTTTTTGTGGTGTCTCTGGAAGGCTAGAAATGATTTTCTCTTTGATAGAAAAAGGCTCTTCCCCACCAAGTTCATATTGTAGCTCTTGCTTTAGCTTCTGATTGTTATGATAATGTTCCATGTTTACCTTCGAAGCAGGATCAAGCTCATAATCAATTGCCTCCTAATCAGCTCCCTATGCAAGGTAGAACGCTTAAGACAGTTCTGTTAATTGTTGGCCCTAAGATCTATTCTAATGCTGCTTATAGGACCAAGAAAGTTCCAGGTTTGTTGCAAGGAGAGGTTGCTACAGGTGTGGGAGTGTACATCTCTATGCCCTTCAACCAAAAGAAAATTAATGTGCAAGTTCAAGCTTCGGCTTCTCCTACTTCTACTCCTCTGCAAGCTGAAGCATTGGCTCTTTCTTTTGCTGCTCATCTTGCTTCTCAACTCAATATTGCGAAGCCCATTTTTCTTTTGGATTGTCTTGCTTTAGCTTTGGCTGTTGCCTCAGGTAATATTTGTGATTCTGCCACCTCTTGGAGTATTAGAAAGTCTTTGGCTAGCTTTTTCAAATGTACATCTAATTTGCAACCGCGCGTGTTTCACATTTCTAGAGAAATCAATGGTATTGCTCACAATCTTGCGCAACAGGTTTTTCGTTCTGATGGGCACACTCAACTCTCTTGTTTTGCTGCTACTCATTCTCAAGTTTCTTGTCCTGTGTTGCCCCTTCTTTCAAATTTCCAGATTCAGGGTTTTAGAATTCATACTATACATTGCTACTAACAACCTTGTTGTGCATGGATCTTCTGCTTCTATTCATAGTGTTGCTGTGCTGGCTTCTATACTCTCTCTCTCTCTTTCAGGATACGCCTTTGCCAGATTAAGGATGGTCTTCTTCAACCTGCTGGTTTCTCACAGGAACAGGAATCCTCTTCCATGTTGTGCATTTTGCAGAGTTTGCCAAGCTGAGGCCAGTTGACGTCTTAAGCTCTGCAGGATTAAATTTAGAGGCTTGTATTACACCTGCCTTTGGGTGCTTCAGTACACTTTCAAGTCATCTTTGTTTGGCACACTTGTTGTTTTAGGCTGTCTGTTGTCTGTCTTTCTGTTCTTCTGATCATGGTGTTTATCAGTTGGGGTTTCCCTCTCTGTCTTCCAGGATAGCTCCTCAGCTCATATAGCCTTAGACTCTGCTTCTCTTTCTTTCAATTTCTTGGCAGGTCTATGTAATGCTTGATGTACTCTGTCAATGAGCTGAATGAAATTGGCACCTGTTGGTGCCTTCTCTTGTTCAAAAAAAATTGTCACGGGAGGAGTTGACTATACCACGATGAGGGAGAATGGGGCCAGTGATGGCGGCGACGCTCGGACTAAGCTGTCGGCGGTAGAGAAAACCCGGGATGGTCGGATAGGGGGGCAACGGCCGCCATAGATCACGAGTAAGAAGCGACACCGAGATGAAGTGCGGATTAGGTTAGGATCGTATGGCTCACAATGTCTCTGTCGAGCAAAACTTGCGGGCTGGAGACGAATGGCGACGTACGAAGCGACTTACCATCACAACCACTCTTTAGAAGTAGAGATGATGAGCCGTCAAACAATGCTTTGTAAATAACGCATCTTCGTCAAAACATGACATGTTTGTTGCTCGGTCGCAAAAAAGAAAAGAGTTCGCTACTCATATCCCAGTCTATATCTTCATATATCCCTCCAAAACCAAGATAAGAAGCACACCGTCAAACAATACTACTCAAGTAAAAGAAATGAATAATAACAATCAAATATATAGTCCTTAGAGATTATGCTTATGTTTTCATTAAGGTAGAAAACTCTAATATTTCGCCATCTAATCAATCAGTCGACAACTCTATGAAGACGAGACGGCGGCGGCTCTCTGAAGATGGAATAAGGTTCTCTCCGTCTAACCACTATCCCGGTGGTGCGTCTAGCATCGTACGGTGGGCGTGTGAAGATGTGTCTCCGACGGATTTATTCTTAGTGGATTTGCTCAGATCTGGTCATAGTTCGTCTACGATTAATGTATTTTCAAGTTGGATCATTTTGATCTACGCTACTCTTCAATGGCGGCGATTGCTGTTCCGGTGCGCTGGTCCTATGGGGTCTTAGCACGACTTCCTGACTGTCTACTAAGTTTTGCCCGACTCCGGCCAAGGAGGGGCGATGACGGCGCCGCGCCTCCGGCTCGCTTCTATGCTTGTAGTCGTCGCTAGGTGGTCTACGGGTCTGGATGTAATTTTTATTATTTCTGGTGTTCATCATACTGCCATGACTGAAGATGAATAGATCGGAAGTTTTCTCGCACAAAAAGAGAGAAACTATAAAATTTCACGGATGTGCCATCAATGGACTCACACAAAATTGGACCGAAAGCAGAAACAATATTTTTTTTCTAATTGGAAGAACAATATTTTAAGGTACATATTTGGCATGCATTTTAATATTTATTGTTCTGTTTTCAATTTTTTTATTTCTTATGTTGAACATAAACTACATTATTTTTTAAGTCACCGTGGATGTCTGAAAAAAAATTGTTGCAATATTTCAATCTATACCTACTATTAAAGGGAGGTGATATTCTTGGTTTCGTCCCACTTCGTTTGGTCCCGCTTCAATTAATTTCACATACGCTATTGATTTCAATATAGATTTACGCAAACTGATGGTACCACATTAATCCAAAAATTAATATTGCCCTTAATGTATCCTCGTGTGTTGGAATATTTACGTATCCATAATATCCTTAAATATCTACATGAGTTTCAATGTTGGAAGACGATACTTCGAAGTTTTAAACAATCAATGTGTTCTAGTATAGTTAAGAGACATATACTACCTCCATTTCGGTTAATAAGTCTTTCGTGTAGTTCTAGATCGATGATTTAACTATCTAAATATGTATTATATGTAGTAGATGTTTTCACTCAATGTATATGTAAGAAAAACATCAAATAATATGTTGATGTGTCAGCTACACAAAAATGCAATTTTCTAGCTGAACGCCCACAAAACACCATTTTAAACAGCGTATTTATTTATTTGTATATACACCACATATATAAAAAACATATAAATTTATAAACATGTATATACTTCGTACCCACTCCATCCCAAGTTACTTGTCGTGAAAATGGATAGAAATAAATGTACCATGGAAAAAACGCCACAATCTGAAAAAAGGGAACCGCCCCCGCGTCGTCCCGGTGACTCGAGCGGACACCATCTCCTTCTGGCCGGTGACCCTCCCTGCTCTTCCCCTCATCCTCCTCGCCGCCACCAGTAGCTGCTGCCTGGCAAAGCCCGCGTGTGGTGGCGGCGACGGGGCAACTCGGCTGGTCTCCTCTCCGTGGTGGTTGATGGTACACCGACGGCGATGGATGGCAGAGATCAGGGCGGAGATAGGGCTCCAGCGTGGCGGCCCCTCTTCATGGCGATGTCGGCTGCGGTGGCCACGTGGGCGGCGTCATGGCTAGGCTTGTAGGCTACACACGGTGTTGCTGTAGTAGCAGCGGTAGGACTGGGATTCGCCAGATCTGGCCATGAGTGTCTGGTCCCGCTCCTGCCATGGTTGGCGTCTCGCCAAGTTCGGGCCTCTGCGGTTGCGGGTGGCACGATGTGGCGTCGCAGACTTTGTCTGAAGGTCTGGATTGAGAGGAGGGTGACATGCCGGTTGTTGGCTTCGGCCTACTAATGGTGTTTGGCCCTAGCTCTCTTCTTCTACCAAGTCGTCTTTCTGCCGTATGTCGAACTCTTGAATCTGGCCGCTGACGAGTTTCGGTATTCCCCGTCGGAGATCTATATGGATTGAGATCGGAAAGGCTCCGGTCGTGCGTGCTCATATTATCAGCCAGCACAACCTCAAGAGGGCGCAACGCGAAGCTTTGATTCTTATCGATGTCATGGGACATGTCTAAGTCAAGATTCCCAAGGCATTGATAGAGATGGAGAAAGTCATGGCGGCTGTGATTGCAGGTATTGAAGCTTTGGTGGAAGGGTGTATTGGATGTGATGATGACTGTGTGCCACGTGTTTGGTGACTTGCAACAGCGGCCTCGGCAAGCGGAGGAGGTGGCACTGAAGGACTGCATTTTTTGTGGTGCTTCTCGAGTACCGAGTCTCGATTTTCAGGGTGAAAATCTAAGGTTTGGCCTTTATTGATTGTACCTGCCAATGGCCTTGGTGAAGGCATTGATTTTGGGTGAACTCGAACTTTCTCCAAGGTGAAAATCTAAGATCTCCGATTGGGCAACGACCACATTTGTGCATTGTTTTTTTTTTCAAAGGCATTGTTTTTGGAGAACCTCTTTTGTATCTGATGTTTTCTTCAATGGTGGTGTGTATCCTTAATCTCTTTGGACATCTTTTTTTTACATTATTTTTTGGCATTTTGTTGATACAGAGACCCGGTGTAATTGATATCTTTACGATGTTAATATATTACCTTTGAAAAAAAAATACAACCATTTCAACTACAAGTAACTGGGGACGGAGGGATTGCTTACGAGTTACGAGAGCATCCATCGATCATCCTGCTAGCTCACGTGTGTCTTCCCCGGCTCCGGCTCAACCGTCGGTCGGCCACCGCTAACAGATGACGCGCGCTGAGCAGAATTTGCCAGCTTCGACGACCACCGTGTTGGTCACTTGGTCTTCGTCTTCCCTGTTGCGACCACAAACTGGACCGATCTCCGTCCAGAAGAAAAGTCCGTGTTTATCACGAGACTAGGACTGTACGTACATACCGACCAACCACCACACCAGTCAATCATGGTGGTCATGGACGGGAGCATCACGCTGCTGCTGCTGCTGCTCTTCCCTGTCCTCCTCGCCGTCTACCTCCGGCGCCGCAGCGTCGCACCGGCTGCGGCGAGCGCGAACCACTGTCCGCACCCAAACCGCGTCTTCGGCAACGCCGTGCCGCTCCTCCGCAACCTGCACCGCTTCCTCGACTGGGCCACGGACCAGCTCGCGGAGTCCCCGGCCTCCACCATCGAGGTCCGCGGCCCGCTCGGCCTCGGCAGCGGCGTCGCCACTGCCAGCCCGGAGGCCGTCGACCACCTCCTGCGCGCCAACTTCCCCAACTACGTCAAGGGCGCGCGCTTCGCGGACCCCTTCGCCGACCTGCTCGGCCGCGGCATCTTCCTCGCCGACGGCCGCCTCTGGACCCTCCAGCGCAAGCTCGCCTCCTACTCCTTCTCCTCCCGCTCGCTCCGCCGCTTCTCCGGGCGGGTGCTCCGGGAGCACCTCCACCGGCGCCTCCTCCCGCTCCTCGACTTCGCCGCGGGCTCCAGCGTGGCCCTTGACCTGCAGGACGTGCTCCGGCGCTTCTCCTTCGACAACGTCTGCGGCGTGGCATTCGGCGTCGAGAGCTCCACTCTGCTCGAGCTCGAGGCCGGGGATCGCCGCAGCCGGAGGCACGAGGCGTTCTTCGCGGCGTTCGACGACGCCGTCGAGATCTCCTTCGCGCGGATACTCCACCCGACGACCCTGCTGTGGAGGGCTATGAGGCTGGCCAACGTGGGGAGCGAGCGGCGGATGCGTGAGGCCATCGGAGTCATCGACGAGTACGTGATGGGGATGCTGGAGGCAGAGCAGCCGCCGCCAGGTGCGCCGGCCGAGGACGGCGAGGGCGAGCACGAGCAGCACCTCCTTTCGCGGTTCGCGTCGGCGCTGGACGAAGAATCCGCCAGCGGCAGCGGCAGTGAGCTCGGCGAGATGTTCAGCTCTCCGGAGGCGAAGCGGCGGTTCCTGCGGGACGTGGTGGTGAGCTTCGTGCTAGCCGGGAAGGACAGCACATCCACCGCGCTCACCTGGTTTTTCTGGCTCCTGGCCGCCAACCCAGGGTGCGAGCGGCGCGTGCACGAGGAGGTCACGCGCATGCCGCACGGACACGACGCCGGGGAATACGTGGAGCTGAAGGGGATGCACTACCTGCACGCGGCGCTCACGGAGGCGATGCGGCTGTACCCGCCGGTGCCGATCAACACGCGCGTGGCGGCGGCTGCGGACGTGCTGCCGGACGGCACGACGGTGCGGGCCGGCTGGTTCGCGGACTACTCGGCCTACGCGATGGGGAGGATGCCGCGGCTGTGGGGTGACGACTGCCGCGAGTTCCGACCCGAGCGGTGGCTCGACGGTGATCGCGGCGAGTTCGTGGCGGCGGACGCGGCGAGGTACCCGGTGTTCCATGCGGGGCCGCGGGCGTGCCTCGGGAAGGAGATGGCGTACGTGCAGATGAAGGCCGTGGCGGCCGCCGTGATCCGGAGGTTCGCGGTGGAGATGGTGGAGACGCCGGCGAGCATGGACGCGCCGCCGCCGTACGAGCTGGGTGCGACGCTGAGGATGAAGGGCGGGCTCCGCGTGCGGATCAAGAGGCGGGAGGATCACTTTTAAATAGTAGTATCTCTCTGTTCCTAAATGTAAGATGTTTTTTAAGTTCAAATTCAAACTGCAAAAACATCTTAGTACTCAACCACATCTTGGGCTATCTCGCGTCCAGTCTCTGGGTAGGACCCCGATCGAACGATTCATTCAAAATGAGAGAAAAACCATATAAACTACCACATCTCAAAAGATCTGCATGTACAACAGCTAGTACAAAAATAAGGGGGAAAATGCCATCATATATAAATCATGCATGACAGATTTATAATAAATGCCACGATAAAAAATGCCATCCTGTTATAAAATGACATTCTCTTATAATAAAAAATGCCATCCTCTTTATAAAAATGCCACTCTCTTATAATAAGAAAATGCCATCCCCATAATAAACAAATGACATGATAACAAATGCCATCTTCTTATACAAAAAGCTGAAATCCTCTTATAATAAAAATGCCATCATATTGCTAATAAAAATGACATGCGCTTAGTAATAAAATTGCCTTGCCATTAAAAATAAAAATGTCATCTCTCAATAATAAAAATGGCATGCTACAAAAGATCAAACTGCCATGGGATTTTCGGGATTGAAAAATATATGTGGCATTTTAAACACAGAATATTCATAAAATGCCCTCATCTTTAGTATGACAAAAATATAAGAAGATATCCCAAATATAGCTCATTATGCTTGCACTAGTTGAAATTGAAATATCCTGGAGTATATAAGCCTGAGTGTAGCTGCTTCATACTAAAACCTCATATGCTCATCAGTTGTCTATGTCTTTCCCCAGTTTATTTTTGTTCACATACATGAAAAACTTCTATATTATTTTGTCCTTAAATTGCTCGGATCTTGAATGTTTCATAATAAGTGTTGCCTACGAGATAACCTTTGAGAATCACATCATAGAAAACTTAAATCATGAAAAATATGATATACCAAACATTTACAACATAAATGTCACCATAATCTACAGATGGAAAAGAGGTCATAACATTTTAGAATACCGAACGTGTTACAATTTTCTGAGAAAATTCAAATGGAAAGGAAACAAATAAACATATCCAGACAGGAAGGAAAGAAATTAATGAGATGCCCTATAAATTTATTCGGTTTCTGATGTGTGTTGCTGTAACAGATCACCAAAACGCATCCCCAGTATACTCATGGCATGTGGGAATGACATGTTGGCCAGCCAGATTTTTCTTCTTCTTATTTATTCCTCTCTCTTTCGTTGTCATGGTGGTGGCGACGGGTGGTGTCACAAGTGGACGGCGACAAGGTGGAGAATGTGTGGCCCAAAGGACAAAGGTGGAATGGGGGTTTCGTGATGTGCATATCTTTGCACGGGAAATTTTTTGGAGACTCATAGAGCACCATGATTCATTATGTGTAAAGGTGCTTCGATCCAAGTATTACTCATCCGGTGAGTTGCTCAACTGCGAGTTAAAGAAAAGCACATCTTATGCGCGGCAAAGTATTTGGGTTGGAGTTTAAACTTTCAATAAAAGGGAGTATGTGGAGGGTTGCAATGGTTTGAAGATAATATTTGGGAGTATTGTTGGATCCCAAACAATTCTTCTAGGAAAACCATCAAAGTCCGTGGAAAGAGAGTGCTTACTCGAGTTCATGAGCTTATTGGTCCGATAATAGGCGGACGGGATGAAGGCTTGCTTTGGGATTTTTTGGCCCATTGATGCAGACCGTATTTTGCAAATTCCCTCACATCAACATGATGCAGAGGACTATGGTGCATGGCACTTGACAAAATTTGGAGTTTTTAGTGTTCGCTCGGCCCACTATAAACAATGAGTATGGCAATCTGGGTCATAGTTCTTCTCTTTCTGGTGGTTCATCACCCCATCCTATTTGGAAGAAACTATGGGGGCTTAAAGTACCAAGCAAAGTGAAAATATTCATATGGAGATCTCTACATGACGCCATTCCATGTTTTAGTGTACTGGCTAATCGTCACATATCCACTTGGGCGCAATGTCCGGTTTGCCAGCGCCATCCAATGATGTGGGACATGCCTTGTTTGGGTGTGATCATGCCACTGAAATATGGCCTTTTCTTGGACTACATGAAGTCATTTACAATGTCGGGCTCCCTGGGAGGTTCGGAGCGGAGATACTCGATTTTCTTCTTTGCGACTTGGCGAACCAGAAGACCTACCTAGACGTGGTTGAATTACCGGAGATGATAGAAGTGTCTTGCTGGTATATTGTGTGGCAGCGGTGTCTCATTGCCAAGAGGAAGAGGTGCAAACACTTGTATGCTCGGGCCTGACTGTGAAGGTAGTGGCCTTGAATTTTGTTCGAGCTGCGGGCAAACCAACTACTAATATGAGACTTAACATATGGATGAAACCCATGCTGGGCCAATTGGTGTTAAACATCGATGCTTCCTTTTGGAGGACGATCACTTCAGTTCTTGTGGTGGTATCGTTAGAGGTTACACCGGAGCATTCATTACCGCATCTACGGCCAAGCTATAACATGTTATGGAAGTCGTCTTGGAGGAAGCGATAACTCTCACTGTGCGTATGAATAATCTGATCGTTGTGGATGCTCTAGATTTTAGCATAGGTCATTCGATGGTGGCCGGCCCTATCTTTGAAGAATGTCAACAGTTATATGGCGACTTCGGGATGGTTCTTTTCGAACATTGTAATAGAGAGTCAGACATGGTCGCTCATATGCTAGCTCAACAGAGAGGTGTTGATCCACCAACCATGTGGTTGGACTCACCCCCTAGTTTTCACTCTTGCTTTTTTTGCGGATGATGTAAATGCTATTTGATTTTAAGAAAGCTTGCCATAAAAGCCATCCCATAACACACACACACCCTCGCATGCTATCCTTTTTCTAAACACACACACTCTTGCTTTTTTGCAGATGATGTAAATGCTATTTGATTATAATAAAGCTTGCCATAAAAGCCTTCCAGTAAAAGCCTATTTGATTTTATGGGTCTACTTCCTTGGCACGTGGGCGTGTTTGCCAACTGGGCTTCTCGCATGCGTTGTCGCCGTTCAATGGTCCTCCGTTTTACTTTCAGACCCTAGTAGCCAGCGCGAGAGCTATACTCGCTATAAGTGAGATATAGAGGGTGCTTGGATCCAAGGGACTATTTTTAGTCTGACTAAAAATAGTCTCTTTTAGAGGCTAAAGTTTCCAGTACCCCTGACTAAAGAGAGGCTAGGACTAATCTTGAGGCTAAAAATTTTTAGTCATAGGAAACCTACTAAAATATGTATTAGCCCTCTCTCTCCTCATTTAATGCCTCTTCTTTAACACATGCGATTTCTGGATTGGAGGGTTTGGAGGATAATAAATGCTCAATAACTTGATTTTAGTCTCTTTAGTATTTGGATCCAAGCATGAGTGAGGCTAGCAAGTTTTAGTCCCGCTACTTTTAGTCATGGTACTAAAACGTATCCAAGCACCCTCATAGAATGAGCGAGCGACCGAGCGAGAAAATGCATTCATGACCCGGCCTCGATATAGCTCTCGTCTCACCTAAAGAGTCCGCAGGTATGCTCTTGTCTCATGCATGACAGATTTATAATAAATGCCACGATAAAAAATGTCATCTTCTTATAATAAAAATACCTTCCTCTTATAATAAAAAATGCCATCCGCTTTATAAACAAATGACAAGGTAAAAAAATGCCATCTTCTTATAATAAAAGCCGACATCCTCTTATAATAAAAATGCCATCATATTGTTAATAAAAAATACCATGCTCTTAGTAATAAAATTGCCATGCCATTAAAACATAAAACGCCATCTCTCAATAATAAAAATGGCGTGCTACAAAAGATAAAACTGCCATGGAATTTCCGGGATTGAAAAATGTATGTGGCATTTTAAACACAAAATATAAACAAAAGGCTCCCTTCTTTAGTATGACAATATAATAAGAAGATATGCAAAATAGGTCATTATGCTTGCACTAACTGAAAATGGAATATCCTGGAGTATATAAGCCTGAGTGTAGCTGCTCTCATACTAAAACTTCAAATGCTCATCAGTTGTCCATGTCTTTCCCCAGGTTATTTTTGTTCACATACACGAAAAACTTCGATTATTTTGTCCTTAAATTGATCAGATCTTGAATGTTTGATAATAAGTGTTGCCTACGAGATAAGCTTTGAGAATCACATCTAGAAAACATAAATCATAAAAAATATCATCTGCCTAACATTTACAACATAAATATCACCATAATCTACAGAAGGAAAAGAGGTCACAACATTTTAGAATACTGAACATATTACAAGCTTCTAAGAAAATTCAGATGAAAAGGAAAGAAATAAACATATTCATACGGGAAGGAAAGAAATTAATGAGATGTCCTATAAATTTATTCGTTTCGATGTGTGTTGCTGTAACAGATCACCAAAACTGATCCCCAGTTTACTCATGGCATGTGGGACTGACATTTCGGTGAGCCAGTATTTTTTTGCCTTTCTCTTTCTCTGTCATGGCGGTGGCGAGGGGTGGTGGTGCAAGTGGACAGCGACAAGGTGGAGAATGTGTGTCCCAAAGGACAGAGGCGGAATGAGATTTCGTGCTATACTTGGCAATGCTAGCCAAACAATGTTGGAGATTCATAGAGCGCCATGATTCATTATGTGCAAGGGTGCTTCAATCTAAGTATTACCCATCCGGTGTGTATTTGGGCAGGAGTTTAAACTTTCAATAAAAGGGAGTATCTGGAGAGTTGGCAATGGTTTGAAGATAATATCTGGGAGGACTGTTGGATCCCAAACAACTGTTCTAGGAAAATCATCAAAGTTTGTGAAAATAGAGTGCTTACTCGAGTTCATGAGCTTAGTGATCCAATAATAGGCGGATGGAATGAAGGCTTGCTTTAGGAATTTTTTTGGCCCATTGATGCAGAATTTATTTTGCAAATTCCCCTGCATTAACATGATATAAAGGACTATGTTGCATGACACTTGATAAGAAGTGGAGTTTTCAGTGTTTGCTCGGCCTACTATAAACAATGAGAAGATTCCTTTGGCAATCTGAGTCATAGTTCTTCTCTTTCTGGTGGTTTCCTATTTGGAAGAAACTATGGGGGCTTAAAGTACCAAGCAAAGTGAAAATATTCATATGGAGATCTTTACACAACTCCATTCCATGTTTTGGTATACTGGCTAATCGTCACATACCCACTTCGGCGCAATGTCCGGCTTTGCCAGCGCCATTCAATGACGTGGCACATGCTTTTTTTGGGTGTGGTCGTGCCACTGAAATATGGTCTTTGTTTGGACTGCATGAAGTCATTCATAATGCCAGGCTCCCTCACAGGTACGGGGCGGAGATACTCGATTTTCTTCTTTGCGAATCGGCGGACTAGAAAACATACCTAGAAGTGGTTGAATTACCGGAGATGATGGCGGTGTCTTGCTGGTATATTTAGTGGCAGCGGTGTCTCATCGCCAAGGGGGAAGAGGTGGAAACACATGTATGCTCGGCCCCAGCTGTGTAGGCAGTGTCCTTGATTTTCGTTCGTGCTGCGTGCAAATTGGCCACTAGACCGAGACTTAACAGATGGATGAAACCCATGCTGGGCCAGTTGGTGTTAAACGTCGATGCTTCCTTTTTGGAGGACGATCACTTCAGTTTTTGTGGTGCTATCATTAGGGATCACACAGGAGCATTAATTACTGCATCTACGACGAAGCTAGAAGATGTTGCGGATGTCGTCTCGGCAAAAGTGGCAGCTCTAACCGAGGGCTTGAAGTTTGCTCTCTTGATTGGACTCTCTATCATCGTGCATATGGATAATCGGATCATTGTGGTGCTCTAAGTCTCAACGTAGGTCATTTGATTGTGGATGGTCCTACACTTGAAGAATGTCCACTATCATATGGTGACTTCGGTAAGGTTCTTTACAAACATTGTAATAGAGAGTCGAACATGGTCGCTCGTTTGCTAGCTCAACAGGGACGTGTTGATCCACCGGCCGTGTGGCTGGACTCACCCCCTAGTTTTATCTCCATCTTTCTTGTGAGGATGTAAATGTCATTTGATGTTAATAAAGCTAGCTATGAAGGCCATACCATAAAGAAAAACACACACACGCGACCCTTGTTTAAGCACACAGACTGCACCCACTACCAGATTTTTTGGGCTTGCTCCCTTAGCCCGTGGGCGTTTTTGCCAACAGGGCTTCTCGCAGTTGTTTCCGTCGTTCATCGGACCTCCGTTTCACCTCCAGAGCCTGGCAGCCAGCGCGAGAGCTAATCCTCTCTTAGAGCAAGTATAGCTATCGTCTCGCCTGAAGAGTCTGCAGGTATGGGCCAGCCCATTAACGCATTTTCTCGCTCGGTCGCTGTTCGCTAGGTCGATCGCCCGTTTTATGGATTTTCTTTACCGTATAATGTATATCGGTTGTATCGGTCATTTTTTTCTTTTTTCGTTTTCCTCTTTGTTTTTTCTTCAATTCCTTTTGTTTTTTCAATGTTTTTTCTTTGTTATAAACTTGGTTTTCTTTTGTTTTTCACTGGTTCTTTTGTTTTTCTTTTATTCTTCATTATACTTTGGTTTTTTTGTTTCCTTTTGTTTTATTTGCTTTTCTTCTTCTTTGTCGATTTTCATCGGTTTTCTTTTTTGGTCAGCACTTGTTAACTTTCTTCAGTACACATTCAATACATATATATATATATATATAATATATATATATGTATATATATATATATATAGGGTCGCGCTATTCGTCACCCTGGGTGAGAAATAGTCATTCTTTACCCTCCTCTATTTTACCATCAATGCATCATAATTTTACGTTTCGTAATTTTTGTCTTATTTCCGACGCAAAAAGGGACCGTAAGAAAATATATAATCACCGTAAAAAATATTTTATATTATGTAAAATTACAGACGTAAAAACATAGTCTAAAATACACATAAACTACAAATTTTCTTGTCTTATGACCTATATTTTTATTTTCTTATGTCAATTTTTACGTAGTGAATCAATAGGAATGTAATTATTTGAATTCGAAACGTAATTTAATTATGAAATGATCGTAAGATTACCTCGGGTATAGAATAACTTATTCTGCACCCTGGGTGATGAATAGTAACACTATATATTTTTTAAATGAACTATTAACTTTTTTATGTCTACAATTGTCCATAGACATTGTACATTTTTTGATATGTAACTAATACATTTTTATAATACATGTTTAACATTTTCCGAATTAAAGATTAATAGTTTTTGAATGAATGGTCAATATTGTTTCCATAAACATTTTTTATATTTTTCAAATGCTTGATTATTTAAAAAAAATACAAGATTCACATTTTTTGAATACAGGTCAACATTTCTCCTCTACACTTTAACATTTTCAAATGCTTGATTAACATTTTTCAAATACAGAACTCACATTTTTTAATGCATGGTCAAAATTTTTTCTATACAAATTTAACATTTTTCAAATACTTGATTAACAGCTTCTGAATACATGGTAATTTTTTAATTACATGATCAACTTTTTTCAAACACATTATATTTTTTTTGTATACATGAGAAATATTTTCTCTATACACATTTAACATTTTTCAAATATTTGGTTAACATTTTTTCTAAATATTTTATGTAAATTTTTTTTATTAATAGATTTATTTAAAATGTTTTAAAGTATAAGAAAACTAGAAAAAACAAAAAAACAAAAAAAAACACATGAAAAAACCCGAGGCCGTGGCATCCCGCGCGCCAGGGCCGGGCCATCTCGCTCCTCCCTTGAGGCGAGGGTTCCCTCGGTCTTGCTAGAAGTGAGGTATAGCAACGCCCGATAGCCAGCTTGTTGTGCTATAAAAAAAAACGCTTGTCGTGGCAATCAGTATGTCAGACGCGTAGTCGCAGTCACGGAAATGTTCCAACCAGCATGTGCCTATATTCTTTTCCAGCCAAAAAAGAATACGCGCTGTCAAGAGCAAGTGCTGTATTTTTGGTGGTATCTGTTTGGCTCCATCGTTCCGTGACACCTCTTTGCTGTTACGAGCGCCCGTGCATGGGAACTACTAGATCAGATTATGAAGCTACTGCATGTGGACGGCTGAGACGGACAGATATTAGTATCGTTGATTGGATTCAAACGGGGGCCATGAGAGGTGCCCAGTACCAACAAACTGTTAGCTTAATCTTGATCACTTGTATCTGCATATTTGCTTTAGTCGTGCATGTAGCATAGATTAGGGAGTTCTTTTCCGGAGAGGTCTCGGCTGAGCGGGCAAAGAAAACGAGATACTAGCTGCCGTGTGATACGGCGAGCATGACGAGATGCCGATGGCAGTGTGAAACTGCAGTGTTGCGTGAGGCGGCAAGGTCATGTGATACAACAAGCACGTGTACGAATGGAGCAAGACCAGACGTGATTAGTTGGAGGAGCCAAGAAAAATAAAAGTAGAGAAGAAGTGGTCGGGCTGTGCGAGGCAGCCGGCCACCAAATATCTTGTGTCTTCATTGTCATGTGTGTGTTGTGAGAGGCAACCGAGAGGGAGAATAAGAAGGGCCGCTGCGAGGAGAGGCAGCGCCAACACAAACGCCGATGCTGCTCCTTGCTACTTAGCGGGACTCGCAGCACTCTCCTCCACGGCCGCCCAGCACAAACGGACCGAGTAGCTAAGCTTGTCATCATGGACAGAAGGGCGGTGTGCATCAGCTGGCTTGTGATCCTCGCGCTTGTGCTGCTCGCCGGCCCGGGCCTGGCGGCGTCGTCGCTCGCGGGCGGCACTGCCAGCATCGACGTGGCGCGGCAGTTGATGCCGTCGTCGTTGATGAGGCTGGAGGACGGCGTGGCGCCGGAGCTGGCGGTGGACCTGGGGCTGCACCGGCGCGTCCTCGCCGGCATCGACTCGGGGGCGGGACCACTGAACGCCAACAAGCAAGCCTGCAAGCCCAAGTGCGCGGAGCCCGGACAGCCCAACACCGGCCCGGGCTGCCTCAAAATTTATGGCTGCCGAGGAGGAAGCTGAGCGGCACAGCACTAAAGACGTCGACTCAACCTCCGGCACCTACACAGCCATGGGTGCATGCACTCGCGTTCCCATGTTCTATTTCCGTTTCCATTCTGCAATTCAACACCGCGTCGTCTTGTTGTACTATTGTGCAGTGGCAGTGATTGTACCACCCGCTCGATGATGATCAAAAGTGAATATTATCTTACAACCAGTTTGTGAATAAACACAAGTGAAAACAATTTAACTGTACTCCTCTTTGGCCAAGGATAACAGCACATCAAAGCTGGAACGGGCATCGCAGTGGTGGTGTTCTTGTAGCCCGGTAGGGAGATCATATGGCATGGGAAATGTCCGGGCGGCGGATGCATGCATGCTGAGGTCACTCATAATTTGGCCCACCACCTCCATTCAGACCATCTATCCAATAATGTAGAAGAAAACACAGCGATTTTTTTTGTCAAATAGTTGTCGCCAGCCTTGTGTTCTGTCCTTCTTTGTTTCTATTTTTTCTTTAGTTTAACATAGTACAGACGCAGATGCTCATACATACACATATGCATTAACCTTTATGAACGCACGCACGCACGCACCGATGTCAAGTCTAGTAATTGAAACCTGGTGGGTTGGGGATATCACGATCCTCCTAACCATCCAACCACAGGTTGCTTCGCTCTATTTCTATTTTCCTAGGTACGTGCACATGCAGACTTTTTGTCCTGCTCTGTTACTAAGGCTGCTCATAGTGGTCAGTAAGTTAGACTAGTAAAACATTACTATTTTTATTATAGGTAGTGTCATATATGGAGATGATTCAATTCAAAATGCCCTCACCATGTTTTAAGCTCTAACTCCTCCAACCAATCACCAACATCTTTGTTTCGAACATCTTGTTCTTGTTCTCCCTCCGTCGACCATAAGTAGTACTTCTAGCACACCTCCATACTGATTCTTCCATATACCTCCTTTAAAATGTTTATTGAAATGTCATCATATATGTCTCACAAAATATATGTGCTTCGAATCATTAAAAAATTCTCTAACTACCTTCACTAGAACCTGGTAATGAACAAACATTCAAAGACCAAATATTCTAGTCTAGTCCATTCTCTATGTAAATGGTTCCACTCCATTAGAAAAGAACAAATATTCAGACCCATTAGCACGACCATCGATGACATATCAGCGTCTCAGTAAATGTTGGATGTGTGGAGTTCATCTTCATTTGTGATTCCATTGTTGATCATGACATTATAACAAGTATCGGGTGGTGGCAACACATGGGACTTGGGCAATGGTGGTGCTCTTCAAGTATCGGGTCTCGAGTTCCGGGATGAATACTCTAGCTTGACTTTCAACGGTTATACCCGAGAATAGCATTCCAGTTTACACTCCCTTGTTGAAGACACCTTTTGGAGTTTTGCTCGGACTTTCTCTCATGGGTGAAAACCCATGATCTGAGCTATGTGGTTGGATCTGGTTCATGCACCGTTTTCTTGTTGTGTTGGGGAGCCTTCTCGTAGTCTGGGTAATGTAAAAAGGCACGGGATTGTTGATGTTTTGCTATAGTGGGTCATTTTTCTAAGCTAAACCTTTACGGACCCTTTTCTTGTCTTTCCCTTTTTTTCTTGTTGGATGTGTGTATTCTAATTGTTCAAAGGCTGGAGGTGTACTGTGTACTTGTTATGTTTGTATCCTCTTGACATGGCATTGTGTGTTGAAGAAAAAACTCTATAAAATTATAAGCTAAAAGATTTCAAGTTTTACATCATGTGTATCAAAGTCAGATTATATTCTTAGTGATGAAGATTGACAATATACTCGTCACTCTGGGGTTCACACGCGTCTATGTTATACTTGGTGTTTTATTTATATAAAAAATAATTACTTTCAAGGTTTAGCACGTGGCATCACTTTGTCAGATGCGTAGCGGCATGCGCTAGCGGACTCTTCCAAGCAGCATGTGACTAGTGTACGTGTTGCCATATTGCGAGACGGCTAGCTGGCGCTGCATGTTCGGCGGTATCTCTTTTTGTTTGGCTCCATCGTTCTTCGACACCAGCCGTCCCTCCTCACTGTCACGAGCGCTAGCTCGATCTTGCGTGCCGACATCGATTATTTCTACACTCCCATGCATGCATGGGAACTAGAGCAAATCAAGCTGCTACTGCATGCATGTGCGTAGACGTACGAAAGCTCTTGCATTTGGAAGGCTCGGACAGATGTATCGATATTGTCCAATTCAAATGGGTGCCATGAAAGGTGCCCAGTGCCAAACCTCCATCTACTATAAGCTGGCGCTGCTAGTCCTAGCTACGGCCTACGGGAACTCGTGACACTCGCGTTCCAGTTCCACTCCATAGTTATCCAACACAAGCGGGTCGATTAGCTGGCTGGCTAGCATGGATAGGAAGGTGTGCATCTCTGTCGTAATCCTCGCGCTAGCTGTGCTCGCTGGCCCGGGCGCGAAGGCGGCCGCGCTCGCCGGTGGCGCTGCCAGCATCGACGCGGGGGCGGCGGTGCGACAGCTGATGTCAGTGTCGCTGCCGTCGTCCATGAAGCTGCAAGACGGCGTGGCGTCGGAGCTCGCGGTGGCATCGGTGGTGAACCTGGCGAGGCACCGCCGCCTCCTCTCATTAGGCTTCCCCCCGGCCGTCCTGGGCAACAGGGCAGCTTGCAACCCAACTTGTCCGGGGCAAGGACAGCCGTACACCGACCATGGATGCAATAGCAGGTACCTCTGCCGGCACTGAATGGACCAGCGCCACTACGTTTGGGCGTCGACGCAACCTCCATTCCTGCCTGGCCGGCGTCCACGTCCATGAGTGCACTCGCGCGTTCCGTCCATCCATGTCCTATTTCATTTCCATTCTGCATTTCGTACTGTTGTTGCTATTGCTATATATCTTGGAATAACTATTAACTTTTGTTATCATCTCCCTCCCGGCCGGCCTCTGCATCTAGAGTATATGGGAATATCATTAGTGAGATTAATAGGAGGTCTCAAATGTTTAATTGTACCTTTTCCATTGAAGGCCGAGACCCTAATAGCTACGCTGATAGGTTAGCCAAGTTTTTACATTCTCTCGATTAGAGGCGATCCAGCCCCATGATCCCTTTTATATCCTACATCACGTGGAATTTGAGCAATAAAAATTGATGGTAGTCCAAAAAGATGTAGATGCAGTGCAGGTGAGAGATCTATGTCAGAACCTAAGCAGAGCATGATTGTAGCTATAGATGTTCCATCGATCGGGTTCTCACACACAGAACAAACAAGGCACCTCCTTCACCAAAACCTTCCATGGAAGCAACCCGTTAGGGTGACGGGAAGCAACGTAAAGAACTATGGAGCTGGTGGTCCTAGCTGCTAGCGGCTAGATTGGGCCATGAGAGCTGCCTCACACCAAATTTACCTCGGTGCATATACAAATCGGTGCACTCTCCTGTTGGAATAAGCCACGGCGTCTAGTGCAGTCGGGCTCGTCGGACGCGTCCGATGCGCGCGGGACGTGTGGGACGCACTGGTGCGATTGGGCTTGTCGGATGCGTTGGATGCGCGCGGGACGTGCGGGACGCAGCAGCGGCGTGGCGTATGTGTGTGCATGTGTAGTGCCGTGTCATGTGGCAGTATTGCACGTACGGAAGCGGCTGTACATACGGTGGTTAGTTGCATGCATATGTGAGTTTGTTAGCTGCATGCGCTGATGGCCTAGTCTTTGGGACGTAGGAGAGAATCTAGGAAACAGATTAGATGCATGCAAGTAGTTGGATAGTATTGTGCGTCTGTTAGTGGGGCTAGTGGCCGAGCGTGGTGGCTGGACTATGCATGTGCGGGTACTACTTAAGCATTGTAATCAGCTTGGTTCTGTTAATGAGAAGAGGAGGAAAATGTAGCCCATGTGTTCTCGTCGGGAGAACGAGGCAAAGCCAATTTTCTCCACGGTGAGCTGTGTATATGTGTGTGTTCCTTTTATGGTGTGTGTTTATGGGATAAGAGAGAAACCACAAGAGAGTTGGGAGGTACCTCCCGACGGCTGCCCATCACAAACGGATCGATTAGCTAGCTAGCTACCATGGATAGAAATGTGTGCCTGACTCTGGTGCTCCTTGCGCTTGTGCTCGCTGGCCCGGAGGCGGCGGCGGTCTGCAGCACCAACCAGGCGGTGAGGCCAACGTCGTCGTTGTCGTCGACGAGGCTGGAGGACGGCGTGGCGCCGGAGCTTGGGGCGGGCATCAGCGTCAACCGTAAAGGCCTGGACCCCAACAGGCAAGTCTGCCCCCAGAGTCCGTGCGCGGCCCACGGACAGCCGTACACCGACCCTAAATGCGAATATACTTACCACTGCCGCCATGGACCACCACTACGTTCGGGCGTGGACGCAACCTCCTTCCTGCCCGGCGTCCGTCCATGGGCGCACTAGCGCGTTCTGTCCATCCATGTGCTATTTCCATCTCCATTCTGCGTTTCTTCGGGCGTCAACTTGCTATACGTATCTCGAAATAACTTTTTTTAAAGGGAACTTTCGTTACCATCTCCCGACCGGCCTCTGCATCTAGAGTATGAACGAGAAGTCAACGTTATCTTAAGTCTTCTTTGTGAACAATATGTACTTCCTTAGCACAAGAATACTGTTTTTTTAGGGGAAATAAGGATACTGTATTTGAATTATGATGGTATTGGCACGATACTTTTCTCAGTAATGCAGGTTTCTCCTTATTAATCTTGCCGTCGCCCGTCACATCAGGGTGATATAACTGCACAAGAGTATAATATCGGCCTCAGAATACCAAGCTTTTAAACATTCTAAACACACGAAGTGCACAATCAAAAATATCATCGGAAGTACAAAACAAGGAGGAGCAAAAACTACAGTGGAGCAGCCACAGTCTAAAAGTTTTGACAGCATCCGCCACGCCATCGCCACTCTTTGGTCCCTGCTCACTCGCGAAAAACCTAACAAAGCAGGCGCTCGCTAAGGAAACCAAAACTTCTTTTTATGAGAAGGGCCACAACTTTATTGCTTGAAATTTACATAAATAGGAATGCAAAGAGGGTCACGGGGATGGCCCAGTCATACATGCACTAGTAGAAAAAAAGTTAAATGTGAAGCACATTAGTGCCGGTTTGAATTTGAGCCGCCACTAATATGACCATTAGTGCCGATTCCAACGGCTAGGCGAGCGGGCATCATTAGTACCGGTTCGTGGGCAACCTTTACTACCGGTTCATGCCACGAACCGGTACTAATGTGGCCAGTGTGGCTGGAGCCCCCACGAAGACCTTTAGTACCGGTTCATGTCATGAACCGGTACTAGAGTTTCTTAGTAAGCTGATTTTTAGTCCCACCTCGCCAAGAGAGAGGCAGTATGAGCGGTTTATAAGCCGTGAGTGCACAGACAATGACGAAGAGGCGCAATGCTCACCTGCATGTTGATTAGCTTCAAGCCTTTCGGAATAGCAAAGATTGCACTGAGCTATGTGCAGTGCAGTCTACACTATTCGGCTTGAAGCAAATTAACCAGCATTGCATCTCTTTTTTATTTTTAATAATTTATTTGAACTCCGGACTTCTTTTGTGTTCAGTATGCAGCATTCAAAGCGACGTCATCAATTTCCAACATGTTCTGACATCATTTGTTGTTTTTCGGTCATTTACCTAATTGTTTATAGAGCTAAATGACCGTGAAATTGAAAATCATTACAAAAATGGACTCTGAAAATATTGAAACTTGGCATGATATCATCATTTCACCCGCATAGCATGTGCGAAAGAGTAAAGAGGGTCACGGCAAAAACTGGACGCACTTCGTGTACAAACTGGACAAACTCTTTCGGAGTATCAGAGTTTCGGACGAGAACTCATCTGTTACACGGACACTTCAATGTTTTTTAAACTTATTTGAACTCCGAACTTCTTTTGTGTTCAGTATGCAGCATTCAAAGCGACGTCATCAATTTCCAACATGTTCTGACATTATTTGTTGTTTTTCGGTCATTTACCTAATTGTTTAGAAAGCTAAATGACCGTGAAATTGAAAATCACTACAAAATGAACTCTGAAAATGTTGAAACTTGGCATGGTATCATCATTTCACCCGCATAGCATGTGCGAAAGAGTAGAGAGGGTCACGGCAAAAACTGGACGCACTTCGTGTACAAACTGGACAAACTCTTTCAGAGTATCAGGGTTTCGGACGAGAACTCATCTGTTACACGGGCACTTCAATGTTTTTTAAACTTATTTGAACTCCGGACTTCTTTTGTATTCATTATGCAGCATTCAAAGCGACGTCACCAATTTCCAACATGTTCTGACATCATTTGTTGTTTTTCGGTCATTTACCTAATTGTTTAGAGAGCTAAATGACCGTGAAATTGAAAATCACTACAAAATGAACTCTGAAAATGTTGAAACTTGGCATGGTATCATTATTTCACCCGCATAGCATGTGCGAAAGAGTAGAGAGGGTCACGGCAAAAACTGGATGCACTTCGTGTACAAACTGGAAATAGAAGAAAAAAAATAGAAGAAAAAAAATAATGCAGAAAAGAAAAAACTATACAAAAAAATTACTCAAAAATAAATAGAAGAAAATAAATAATGCAGAAAAGAAAAACTATATAAAAAATTACTCAAAAATAAATAGAAGAAAATAAATAATGCAGAAAAGAAAAAACTATATAAAAAATTTGTTGGCGCGTTGCCCAGTGGGCCTGCCAGACCTAGGGTGTGCAAATGCAGGCCCAGAAGGGCCAGCAGACTCACAGGGCAGCACACCCTAGTTAGGCCCAGAAGCCTGCTATATAGAGAAGCTCGAAGGAGCAGTCGCGGCTGGGTTTATAAACCAGTGCGGCTGCCCTTCGCTCGGCGAGGTGGGACTAAACATTGTGCACCGCCGGTGACAGCGCACAACTATTAGTACCGGTTGGTGCCTCCAACCGGTACTAAAGGGGGGGTCTTTAGTACCGGTTTGTGCCAGTACCGGTTCGTGGCACAAACCGGTACTAAAGGGGACGTTTCCTGCCCCTTGGCCTGGCGAAAATTTTCAACCGGTACTAAAGACCCCTCCTATATATATGGCACTTACGAAAAAATCAGTTTCATCGACCACCAGTACTTCTTCTCGATCCAACTTCTTCGCCACGCCCGTCGCCCATCGCGCGCCGCCCTCGCCGCCCCCGCCGCCCGTCGTCGCCGTCACCGCCGTCGCCCACGCCACCCGTCACCGCCGTCGCCCCCGCCACCCGTCGTCGCCGTCACCGTCGTCGCCGCCGCCGCGCCCGTCGCCGCCGCCTCTCGCCCGCCGTGCCCGTCCCCGTCGTCGCCCGCCGCCGCCCGTACGCCGTCGCCCCCCGCTCGTACACACACACATACACACACACACACACGCACACACACACATTGTTTTTTACTTATTTTCTATTTTCTGTTGTTTAGATTAATGTTAGATAAATTACGTAGATAATAATGTTAGAATGTTAATGTTAGATGAATTATATGGAAAATATGTTAAATATTAATGTCAAATATATTTTACATGAATTAGAACAAGTTGAACTAGTTGAATTAGTATAGCTAGATATTAATTAGGTATATATATGAGATTTGAACTAGTTGAATTAATATAACTAGTTTATTTTTAGTATGAAAATTAATAGAACAAGTTTATTTTTAGTAAGAAAATTTAGGTATATGAGATTTGATGATCTAATCAAAATATTACTATATAGAACTACCTACTTTATTTTAGTAAGAAATTAATAGAACTAGTTTATTTTTAGTAAATGCTTAGTTGAATTAATAGAACTAGTTTATTTAGTTGAATTAATAGAACTAGTAAGTGTTTAATGTTTCACTTATATATGAACATATGTTAGATATTAATGTCAAATGTTAGATGAATTAGATATAAATTATATGTTAGATATATATTTAATTTAGTTATATGAGATTTCATTATCTAATTAACATTTTATTATATAGAACTAGCTACCTTATTTTTAGTAAGAAAATTAATAGAACTAGTTTAGTTGAATTAATTAGTTGAACTAGTTAGTTGAATTAGTTCAATTAATTAGGTATATTTTTTGTAAGTGCTTAGTTGAATTAGTTCAATTAATTAGTTGAACTAGTTGAATTAATAGAATTAGTTGAATTAATAGAACTAATAAGTGTTTAATGTTTCACCTATGAACATAGAAATGTCGTCTGACGACGAACACGATTTCATTATGTGCGAATACTGCGAAGACCAGCGCGGCCTGTGCGGCAGAAATTTTCTAGTTGATGATAGACGCTTCAGCATCAAGCTGGATGAGAACTTCGAAGTGGATACAGTAAGTCACAACGACAACTCTTTTTTCGTAATTAAGCATGACTTATGCTTCATTTGCTTCAACTTTTAATTTTAATTTTTCACTATTCTATTAGTGTATCCCCTGCCATGTAAGAATTTTTGTCTTGGATAAGATAGGTTTCAGTCCTAACGAAACTATGGAGGTAAAAAGAGTTTACTTGAAGACCGAGCATGGTTATACCTTCAACGTCAAATTATACAATGCAGACACATACACCTATTTTGAATGCAAAACTTGACAAGCACTATGCAAGGCTTATGCATTTGAGCCTGATATGGTTATCACCTTTGATATTCGTCCGGAAGATGATATTGAAGGTAATAGAGACATCTGGGTCGATGTGCAGACGCCTCCAGTTCTATCATTATGTGAGTTTCTCAACCATATTTATGTCTTTGATATGAGATTATTTGAACCGGTTGAATAATTAATAGATCTCAATTTATATTGACAGCTTACTTCCGATCAAGCAAACATGTCCGGCGCTTGGTAGACAGGACCGTCCACTATCTCGGGGCTGAACTAAACTGCGAGGAGACAAGTCATTATGTTTCATGACTTGAGGATCTTGATGCTGTCAAGACAAATTTCTTTCCTGCACTTAGAAATGTTAGTAATCAAAACGTGCGACCAATAGTGTTCGTACTGAACTACGGTCATATATATTTAGGAAAGATGGTAAGATTTCTACTATTTCTCCTTAGTGCATATTTTGCATACATTATTTTTTTAAGCTAAACTTCATTGCTAAGTATGTTACTATACGATGTTCTTCAACAGGGACTCCCGATGAATGTTGTGCCTAATTGGATCGAGACTAAAGGTACCATGAATATCGGCCAAGATATCCTACAATGCACTTTAGTGCATTCAGGATTTCTAATAGAGAGGAATGCTTAATAGTAAAAGACTGGAGCAAAATTGTGAACGATCACAGAGAAGTACTAGGGGGCAGCAATCAGAAGCGCAACCCACGATTAGGAGACGGGTTCATCTGCATGCTCCAATATGATGAATCAGCAAAGCTATACATGTTCTATGCTATTTTACCTGAGAGAGAGCAGCAGGAGTGATTAATTAGCTAGTTCATGCTCTTAGTACTTGTCCTCTCATGTCCGTGTTCTTCGTCCTGAACTTAATCTCAAAGAGTGATTTGCTTTTGTGGTGTTATGAACGCTTATAATATCATTACCATGTTGAACTCGATGATATCTTTGCTTCTGGTACAAGTGAATGTTTCTTTTTTAAGCTAGTGTTGGTGGTGATTAGATAGCGGTAATGACTATATGATGATTAAGTACTGGTAATGAGACGACTATTATATGATGATTTTTAGCTGCTATGAAAACTGTTGTTGGTGATGATATATATGATGCAAGAGTTTTTATATTAATATGATGATGATGATGATGAGTTATTATATCATTTATGAAAGAAACTGCATATTAGTTTCAACTGGATGGATTCTAGGTAAGTGATCAAGTATATGCCATATCCATATTACCTCGATCATTTAATTAGGTGATCAAGTATATATAATATGGATATGCATGGCATATACTTGATGACTTAGCTAGGATCCACATGCATCCAGTCAAACTAATCTGCGGTACATTCACCTAATGATTTAACAACTCATTATAATGTAAAACAATCACTAAATTAAATTGAAAAAACAAAATTAAAGTAAAAATAAAAAATAAAACCAAAACACACTCAAACATTTAGTACCGGTTGGTGTTACCAATTGGTACTAATGTCCTACGCGCCCACGGAGCTGGCTCGTGCCACGTGGTTGCCCTTTAGCACCGGTTCGTGCTGAACCGGTACTAAAGGGGGGGGCTTTAGTGCCCACAATTTAGTGCCGGTTACCGAACCGACACTAAAGGGCCTTACGAACCGGTGCTATTGCCCGGTTCTGCATTAGTGATGGCAACCATGACATAAAGAGTGAGAAATTTTGGCTAACAAATGCGCCTCATAATTTGATGCTCTTCCCTCGTAGCGAAAGATGCACCTGAACTCCTGTGCTCTTTGCTTGATCTCAGCTATAATCTGTCCATAGAGCCTACAGCTACCATTGATTATATGGTTGGCCACCTGTTTCGAATCAGTCACTACCAACACCTCATGAAGCATAAGATCTTCTGCTAGACATAGGGCTTCTCTACATGCGACTGTTTCGAGTGTTGCAACTTCCTGAACTCCATGGACAACCAGTGAAGAGGAGCCTAAATAGTTGCCTAGATGATCTTGGCACACAACAGTTGCAACTCCTCCAATCCTTGAACATGCAAGCCCAACGTCCACTTGAATTTTTTCACAACCATGAGGTGGTGCGATGATGGGAGCACAAGCGTTCATACCAGATCCTCTGGGGTGTCCAGTGGCGGCCTTCTTAGTTATTTGTCCAAGCTCAGAGATAAAACATCTGACAAACATGTTAGTTAACAAGGGGCTTTGGAAGACCCCCACATGTATCCCCTTTCCTTCTCGCCCACCATATCACCCATAATGTCACCCACAAACGGACAAAGGCGTCGTGTGAAATAGATTATATCATTGTGAACAACCATTGTTTGGCACTGGGTTTAGTCATCGCTATCATATGCTCCAAAAGCTCATCATCAACAAGAGCCCAAACGCTTCGTGCCATTGAGCATTCTATTAACAAGTGCCGCCATGAGTCCTCCACTCCACATAATCTGCAAGCCACCGTGTCAACCATCTTGCGATGGCAACGAACATCTTGTGTGGGCAACGAAGGTCTGGCAAGCCTTCAAAGAAACATCCTTATCTTCCCGCACCTGAGTACTCCATAGAGATTTCCAAGATGATTCATCATGTGCTAGGTTCGAAGAGCCAGCTCTTTCCTCTAGCCATGCCACCAACATTTTATACGTGGATCGGACTGTGAACGTACAGTTCTTTTTGAAGTGCCATGCCCAACAATCTTAATTTTTTTTCTAAAACAAAGAAACGGAAACAGAGAGCAACTAACTGAGAAGTACCCCTTGCATGAGCCCTTTAAAGGTCATTTTTTGATGGATTGAGAGCGCACCACTTGACATGGTAAGCCCCCTTTCCTCTTCTCTCCAATTAAAACATGGTAAGCCCTGTAACACGTACGTAACGAGCCCGTGGATGTAGCATTACTCTTTGTAGCTTTTGCGTCTGGAGAATCAGTTTGTCAGACGCGTAGTCGCACTCACAGAATGTTCCAAGCAGCATGTGCCATCTTCTTTCCCGACAAAAATACGCGCCAGTATCTGTTTCTGCTTGGCTCCGGACACGGGGCGTCCGTCTCATAGTACTTCCTCCGTTTTTATTTACTCTGCATATTAGAGTTGATTAAAGTCAAACTTTGTAAAGTTTGACCAAGTTTATAGAAAAAAGTACAAACATTTATCATAACAAATCTATATGATGTGAAAGTACATTTAATAATAAATCTAATGATGTTGATTTGATATTGTATATGTTAATATTTTTGTTTATAAATTTGGTCAAAGTTTACAAAGCTTGACTTTGACTAAAGCTAATACACAGACCAAATAAAAACGGAGAGAGTACCTCGTTTGCGTGCCGACATCACCCACATGCATGGGAACGGGAGCACAAAATCTCTTGCATTTTGGAAGACTGAGGGAGATACCCGCAAAAAAGGTAAAAGAAAAAAAAAGGGAAGACTGAGGCAGAGACATATCGATATTGTCCTATACAAAAACGGGGGCCATGAGAGGTGCCCAGTACCGACCGTTGATCCACTATATGCCTGCAGTGCTGCTCGTAGTGAGATTTGCAAGACTCTCCTCCACAGCTAGCCACTACCATGGACAGAAAGGTGTGCATCTCACTCGCAATCCTCGCGCTTGTGCTCGCTGGCCCGGGCACGACGCGGGCTGCGGCGGCGTTCGCCGGCGGCACCGCCAGCATCGACGTGGCGGCGGTGGCGCGGCAGCTGATGCCAACGCCGTTGTCGTGGTCGTCGATGAGGCTGGAGGACGGCGTGGCGGTGGACCTGGAGCACGAGGTGCACCGCCGCGTCCTCGCCGGCCAAGGAAACCTCGGCTATGGAGCCCTGGACAGCAAAGGGCCAGCCTGCCACGGTCAGTGCGGGGCTCACGGACAGCCGTACACCGACCATGGATGCAAAAGCGTTTTCCTCTGTCGCAACAAGAATATCTGAATGGACCAGCACCACGTTCGGGCGTCGGTGCACTCGCGCGTTGCATCGATCCATGTTTCATTCTCATTCCAATTCTGAATTTCGGACTGTTGTTGCTATTGCTATATACATCTTGAAATAACTTCTTTTTTTAAGGGAACTTTCGTTATCATCTCCCTTCCGGCCGGCCTCTGCATTAGAGTACGAACGGGAACTCAACGTTATCTTAATTATAACGAAATATGTATGTGGCAACCCAAATTGTTTTTGCAAAACTGCCAACCCACCTGGATGTCGTCTGTTTGTAGATGCCGAGGTCGCGATCTCACCACTCAGGCGCTGGAAACACAAAAGATGGAGTTGAGATGTACGTATTTACGCATGTATGCCACCGCTAAGTGAACCCAACGTACCGATTCGCTTGATCAAAGTCGTGCACCATGCCGCGATAAGATGGAAACTCTTGTTCGCCGCAGTCGCCACTCGCCAATACTCTGCATTCGTCCACCTCAATCCCGTGGCTCGTCCTCGAGCCGACCGCCGGCTGGGCCGGTCGTCCCCGTCGACCTCGCCATCAACACCCAGTAATTCGATCTGATCTCAACTCCGCTGCTCGCCCTCAACCTCACCTCTGCTCATACGCCGCCGGCTTGGCCGCTTTCCCCGTCGAGCTGACCTCCGAGCTCGTCCTTGTCTAGGTTCCCATCTGTGCTCATTCCTGTCCTGCTTGTTTCTTTGAGATCAGCGAGCAGACTCCTCCTTCTACATACGTCCAAGCTCGTCCTTGTCTTGCTCATCCCATACAATATCAGCAGTAGTCTGAAGGTGTAGGTGCGGAAGCTAGACATCACCTTCATGGACTGATAGGCCCGGGCACTGGCTGCAGCCCTCCAGTGCATCAACCGTAAGGTATAGATTCTAGGTAGGTGACTTTTCTGATTTTTTTTACGGGTGGACTTTTCTGAATTCTAATGTACTAGTAGAGAATAAGCCGCCTAAATGTGCCTCGATCCTGGTGTGCAAAAATGATTGATACATGCACGGATGTAGCACATGTATCAGTGGCATAACCACATTATTATGATCTATTGCTAATCTGCCTTGATAGAACAGACTGTAATCAAGATTATTTGCCATTGTTCTTTTTCCCAAAGTTTGTAGTTTCGTCTGATTGAGTATGGTTTCTTCCATACATCTGGACATGATTCAGTTTAGTCATCCATACGATACTCAACAATTTTGATTGTCTTCCACGTGCACATGATTAGCTCATAGTTTATATAGTGAATTAAATTTATGTTGTGAACAAGAAAATGAAAGTCCAACCTCTGTTCTGGATGTGGCCTTCTCATATCATCCTGCTGCTAGTTCAGAGAACCATTCAATGTTGGATGGTGACATTTTTCATCTAGTACATATGCAGAACCTGCATAAGCCTTCTATAAAGTAACATGTTTACATCAGAATCTTTGTTGTGAGAGTACTTAACCTGGGTTAGCATCTTAGCATGACATTCTAAACAAGCAAAATTGTATTTTATTCATTTCTGCTTAAGGTGCCATGAACATATGTTGCCCATATTAACCATGTCCATATTCTGTTGTATTTGTTGAAAAAGTACACAACAGTAACTTTTGTGTAAATAACACGGTAATATGCACACCGTAGACCTGATAATGTAGGTGCAAACGCCGCGGTATTTTTGGACCCGAGAAAAAATTTGTTAAAAACATACACATTGTAAATTCTTTGTAAGTAGCATGATAATATATGCACCACATACCAGATAACTTAGGTACAAACACTGTGGTAACTTTCATCATGGGGAAGAGAATTGTTGAAAAGATACCCGGTAAAATTTGTGTAAATAGCATGAGGATATACGTATCACAGACATGATAACTTAGGTACGAAACACCATGGTAAGATTTTTTTTTTGAAAATATACACATGGTAAATCAAGTTTAAATATCATGATAATATACGCACCGCAAATCTGAGAACTTGGTGAAAACACCATGATAATTTGAACCCGAGCAAAAAAAATTGTTGAAACATGCCCCTGTAACTTATGTAAAAACAACAATATATGAATTACATACCCAATACTTTACGCATAACTTTGACCAAAGAGGGGAAAATGTTATTGACAAAATACCACTGAAAACTTATGTGAAAATAGCACGATAATGTGCGAACCGCATTCCCGACAATATACGTAGAAACACCGTGGTAACTTTGATCAAGGGGGAAAATAGTAGTTGAAAAACATAGCCCCGATGACTTATGTGAAAATAGCACGGTAATGTACAAACCACATATCCGATAACTTACGTAGGAACATCTCGGTAACTTTTACCAAGGAGGAAAAAAAGTTGTTTGAAAAATATACCCCTGGTAACTTATGCGAAAATAACCCGATAATATACGAACCACATACACAATAACTTATGTACAAACACTATGGTAACTTTAACCAAGGAGAGAAAAATGTTGTTGAACACCCCCCCCCCCTCGGTAACTTGTGTGAAAATATCATGGTAATATACAATCACCGCGGTATCTTTGACCAAGGAGGGGGAAAAGTTTTTGAAAACATACCCCCTCGCTAACTTATGTGAAAATTGCATTGTAATATATTAACCATATACCTGATAACTTACGTAAATTCACTGTGGTAACTTTGACAAAGTCGGATTTTTTTTGTTGAAAAATATAACCACAGTAACTTATGCGAAAATAACACGGTAATATAGGAACACATACCCGATAATTTACATGCAAAGACCGTGGTAACTTTGACTGAGGAGGGGGTCAAAGTTGCTGAAAACATACCCCCAATAACTCCACATACCTGATAGCTTATGTACAAACACCTTGGTAAGTTTGACAAAGTCGGAAAAAAGTTGTTGAAAAACATACCCCCCTCCCACTAACTTATATAAAAATAACACGGTAATATATGAACCGCATACCCGATAACTTACGTACAAACACCATGTTAACTTTGATCAAGAGGGAAAAAAGTTGTTGAAAAACGTAACTCTGCTAACTTATGTGAAAATAGCACGATAATATACGCGTCACGTACCCGATAACTTATGTACAAACACCGTGATAAGTTTGACCAAGTTGGGAAAAAGTTGATGAAAAACATATCCCAATAACTTATGTGAAAAATACCATGATAACTTGCATATCATAGGTGTCGTAACTTTTGAACCCCAAAAAGAAGTCGTTGAAACATACCAATATGAAATCTACTTTTGAAAATCTCGTCGCCATGAATCTTTTATGTGAAAACGATTTTTTGCATTGTACCGATGGTTTGAACTACAAAACATTTTAAATTTTCAGAATAAGGACAATCTAGAATGATATCAACTTTTGTGTACTCTTGTGTAGACATGCATGTGCATGTGGAAATGGTGGGAGAACCATTTTTATGCCCCTGGTAACTTATGTGAAAATGCCACGATAACTTGCATATCACAGACGTGATAACTTATGTAGCCCAGACATGGTAACTTTTGACCCCTAGAAAAAGTCGTCGAAACATACCAGTATGGGATCTAGTTTCGAAGATCTCGTCGCGACGAATCTTTTATGTGAAAACGGTTTTTGCATCGGACCGACGGCTTGAGCTAAAAAACATTTTAAATCTTTGGGAAAAGGAGAATCTAGGATGACATCAACTCTTTTGTCCTCTAGTGCATGAATATAATTAGAAGAAGTGGATGCCGGGAAGGGGGAGAAATCATGGTAATCCATGCATGCATGTAGATAGAGATAAGGAAAAAGGTATGTGTGATAGTTTTGCTTATATGGCACACGTGTGCCAAATATCGTGGTCCTAAAGTTTTGACAACATCCGCCGCGCAGTTGCCACCTATCTCTTCAGTCCCCGCTGGCTCGGGAACAACATAAGGCAGCGCTTCAGGCGCCCATTATTGTGTATTTTGCAAACTGGCGCGCACACCCTCTCATGCTGGGCCGGCCCATCAATTTTTTTTCATTTTTTAATATACAAAAAATACTCTTGGAGTGAATCAGACCTATGACCCCGTAAAACATCGCAAGCTGTAGTAACCACAACACCACCAAACCTGAAGTGGTTACTTGAATCTTTTTCCTTTTCTTCTTCTTTATTTTACTTTTCCCTTTTCCCTTTTTTCTTTTTCTTCTTCGATGAACTTTTCTTAAAATTTGTTAGAAAAATATTCAAATCATTCAACAGTTTTTCTTAAAATTTATGAACTTTTTTCAAGTTCGATGAACTCTTTTTCAAAATCCATGCATTTTTTTTCAAATCGACGAACTTTTTCCCAAATTTGATGATTTGTTTTTCAAATTCATGAACCTTCTTTCAAAATCCATGAACATTTTTGAATTCACTATTATTTGTCTTTTTTTACAAATTTTTGTTTTTTTTCGTCAGTCAACAGTAAATGCGGTCGGTGAACCAGGACTGAGAATCGAGCGGTCGCCACGTACATGGGCTGGCCCACGAGTGATGGCACATGGGCGCCAGAAAGCTTTCATGGTGTTTAACGCGCCGAATAGGAGCCCCCAGAACAGAATGAGGCAGGCGCTCACTCAGGAAGCGGAAATGATTGGTACCAAAGTATTTCCGCGGCCAAGGCCCAACGTCAGGTACATGCGTTGAGCAATCGCTGGGTTATATTTAGGCTGAAGGCAAAATCCTAGTGTGGTCCATGGACCACCGTGGCCACCTACTGGCCTGCACTCACCCTCATCTTCAAGGGCAGATATTCCAATTCCGAGGCTCGCTAAAGATGCTTTTAATCTGGATGTTGGGCGTCATATTTGAGTTTTAAAGCCACCAGATTTACATTGTATCCCGATGAACATTATTGATTAATAAAGCAAGTGTGTTTAGATTTTTAAAAAAGGAGTACCTCCCATGTCTTCATGTTGCATGGAGATTCAGTGTGTAGTGCAGGTGAAAGATCTATATCATAACCTAAGCAGAGCTCCGCCGCCACTTATCTCTTACTAGCTAACTACCCGCGCATTGCAATGTGACATGCATATTTTTATTGTTCAACATCACTCATGTCTCATATATACTTTACCCAAATCTCCACCTCCCTAGTCCAATCTCACAACCTATGTCAATGGCCTATCCTTGGCAACGCCTGTAAAAAGATTTAGTACTATATATGAAATGGTGTACACTAATGGATTAGGAAAAAAAAAGGGTTAGTCTCCACATTACTGCAAGATTGTACGAATTCAGGATAGGCATGGGTGAAAAAACAGCAAGCGAATCGAGAGAGGGATTGAGTAGGAACGGAAATAAAAGTATTGATTTAGTATAGATTATCCTATGTTACTCCACATTTTTGTTTTGTGCAGCATCAGTTGAGATAACCAGAATAATATACAGGAAACAGGGGGTCGTGAAGACGAAAAAACTAACACACGGGAAAACGGGGGGAGGTGTCGAGGACAGATATCTCCAATGTCAAGTAGACGCGCTTGATAATGCTCAAAAAAAAAGTAGACGCGCTTGATAGCGCTGGGTTTTATTTGGGCTGAAGTACATGTATTAAAGGCAAAATTCTAGTATAGTTCATGGACCACTCTGGCCATCTACTGACCGGCACGTACCTCGCACGTCTGCGGGTTGCATGTAGATGCAGTGCAGTGCAGGTGAGAGAACCTAGGCAGAGCTTGACTGTAACTAAAGGTGTTCCATCGATCGGGTTCTCAGACACAACAAACAAGACACCACCAAAACCAAAACCTTCCATGGAAGCAACCAGTTATTGTGACGGGAAGCAACGTAAAGAACTATGGAGCTGGTGGTCCTAGCAGCTAGCGGCTAGATTGGGCCATGAGAACTGCCTCACACCAAATTTACCTCGATGCATATACAAATCGGTGCGCTCTCCCCCATGGTTGCCATCACAAACAGATCGATTAGGTAGCTAGCTACCATGGACAGAAATGTGTGCGTCTCTCTTGTGATCCTTGCCCTTGTGCTCGCTTGCCCAGACACCGAGGCGGCGGCGGTCTACAACGTCGACCAGGCGGTGATGCCAAAGTCGTCGTCGTCGTCGATGAGGCTGGAGGATGTAGTGGCGCGGGAGCTCGCGGTGGTGACGACGATGGACCTGGACGTGCGCAGCCGCGTCTACGGCGCCGGCGACATCTCCAACGGAGCCCTGGACGCCAACAAGCCACGCTGTGTCCGTAACTGCCCGGCGCCGGCCGGTTATCCGTACACGGGCCGGGGATGCAACAAATACTACGATTGCCGTGATTGACAAGGGCAGTGAGCCAGTGAATGGAACGGCGATACCTCCAAGAAATCCATGCTCTATTTCCAATATTCATGTTGCATGCATCTCTGTAACGTTGTTGCTATCGCCATATGTGTTGAAATAACTTTTTTAGCATGTCTTGAAATAGGAAAATGTTTAGATTCAACCGACTGATTTCTTGAAAAATCAGTCGGTTCGCACGTCGTCTGGTGGTCCCGTAACGTGTGTCATCCTTATCTCTTCCGCTCAGCCCTTCTTCTAGATCGAGCTGATCCCTTTTCCCCCTTTTCTTCTCACACTCCCGTACAAGATGTGGCACGACCGCCGGAACCCCGCCATCTTCCCTTCCCCTCCCTGCAGCCTGGCCTTCCTTTTTCTCCATTGAATCGATTTCCACCGCCGCGGCTAGGATGCTGCATCGCAACGCAGCATCCATGGTTGAAATGGGTTCATAGTAGTTTATAGCATCGCATCGCTATTGGTAAAATTTGCTATTTCTTTTCTACTGCATATTGTCGCTGTATTTGTACTGGTTTATAGTAGTCTCATGATATGATTTTATGATCATGATGAGTTATTATTTTAGTAGGTGAAAAAGACATGGATTGATCAAGTTTGGCTTAGTAGTACTTTGGATATGCACCATGTTGCCTCCACTTGAATCTAACCATGTTTATTTCACCCACCGATATATATAATAACTGATCATGCTCATAGTGATATAACAACTAAGCATCGTCATCGTTAATAATAACTCATCATCGTTATCATAATAACAAGTCATACTCATCATCATCATAGTCATCAAACAACTTCTACTCGTTAACATAATAACAAGTGATACTCATCATCATCATAGTCATCTAACCAACCCTACTTAATTGTTCTTAGGACCTACTACCCTCTCTAATGTAAAATAGCATAAAACAAGATAGGCCCTGACGCTCCATTATGGAGAATGGAGATTATCCTGTCTACAATTCTTGCGCTTCACACAATGTTGCTTTCAAGTAGATCCCTATAATTCTCCATACATTTTTTCCATTCTTTGATTGTCATGTATTCATCGGTTTTAGAAATCCGGTATGAACAACGGTGAAGCCTAGGCAGACTTGGCCGTAAGCTAATAACATCAAGGCGACCTTTTGAAAACATCAGATCAGGCACACAATCCTTTGGGGTCTTCTGTTGAAAAAACATAATAATAACGTCGTAGTTAGCAATGTAGTTTAGCTTTAGAAGAATATATGCAACAGATGTGCGGATGTCGTAATAGTGAAAAATCTTACCATGCCACCATCTCCATGGATGTTGTCGTAGTTCAACATGTGCACTAGTGGCACGTATTGACCATAATGTGCAGGAGTTTCATAATTAATATTGTAATTCTCAACATCACTAATAAATGAGATAAGATGATCTTTCTCCTCATAAGTTAATTCAGCGCCATCAGTGTAGTAGATTTTTTCTACCATCTTCCGTACATTTTTTGAAGAATGAAAATAAGATCTCAACTATTTTGAAATAAACAATATAAATTACTTAATAAATATGTTTGAGAAACTCACATAGAGGTAGAAGTGGAAGCGTATCAACAAGAACCCAAATGTCGATATTAGCTACCTCGGCCGGTGGCGGTAGAAAGGAGGGAGGGAGGGAGGGATGGAGGACGGTCGGAGGGAGAGAGGGAGACATACCCGGGGGGGCGACGTGGGTGGCAGCGGCAGGCAGGCGGCAATGCGGCGGCGGCAACGGGCCGACAGCGACAGCGGCAGCGGGACGATGGAGATGGAGAGTGTGGGGAGGGGAGAGTGAGGGCCGCATGGTGAAGGTAAGTTAGACTTACCAGTAGCGCGGTATAGCAAAACACGCTACTAGTACCCACTTAGAAAGCGCTACTACTATGCCTAGCTTGACGGCAACAGTGATGGCCAAAAATATTAGCAGCGCATTTTCATAGTGCCGCGCTACTGCTATGTGTGTAGCAGTAGCGCGTGGGTAAAGCACGCTACTGTTAAATAACAGTAGCGCCCTATTCTAACCAGCGCTACTGATAATTCTCTATATGTAAGGTTTTCCCTAGTAGTGTGGAAATGCTTTGTATCTCTGATAAAGTTTTATAATTGGTCTTTCTGCGAAAGAAAAAGGAGCCTATTTGTAGTTCTGTTGGCATAAGAACACTGCATTTCGAAAGTGCTATTTTGATTCCAAGCTCACATGCTCTCTGATGAACAGTAAAAATACAAAACAATAGTAAAAAGTTTAAAATTCTGAATTATTATGTCATAAATAATGATGATTTTTTATTCACATGGACATTTTTGTGGTGAAATGAAGTTCGTGCATGTTTGGGCTAAAGTAACAAAATCGATGCTCCAAAATGCTTCGAACAATAGTCTTTTCAAAGCATCGTTCTTGTTTTTTTTGTCTAGACCTGTACGAATGTCATTTCATCATAAACTTTTGCATGTAGTTGAAATATTCACCAATGTTTAAAAAATCGGTTTTTTTAACTGTTTAACTATTTTATTTTGATTTTACTGTCCTTGAGAGAGCAGGTGAGCTCGAGTTCAAAAATGACAAGAGACTCTTTCTATGAAGGCTATTTAACTCTGACATGGCACCGATATGGAGCCGGTAGCCGGCGTTTCTATTAGCCATGCTCTCAGCTTGTCAGATACGTAGCTGCACGCGGACTCTTCCAAGCAGCATGTGACCATCTTCTTTTCAGACAAAAATACACGCTGTCCAGTGTTTTACTATATGTTTGTTGTTTGTTGGCGGTCCCTCCATCGTTCTGCGACACCATACGAGCCGTCCCTCTTCACTGTTACGAGAGCTAGCTCGAGTTTTCTACACGCCCCATGCATGCATGGGAGCAAATTAAGTGGCTATTGCATGTGTATTTGGAAGGCTGAGAGAGAAAGACAGACAGATGTTGTCCGGTTCAAATCGGGGCATTGAGAGGTGCGCGACACCAAACCTGGATCTACCATAGGCCGGTGCTGGTCCTGGCTACTCACGCGCAACACTCGACTCCACAGTTGCCCAGCACAAACGGATCAATTAGCTATAGTAGTAGTAGATCCATGTATGGTGTTGGGCACATCCCTCGAGGTCTACTCTACAGCGTCGGAGAGACGTTGCTGCCAATGTCACCGTCGATGAAGCTGGAGGATGGCGTGCCACCGGAGCTCGCGGTGGTGGACCTAGAGCCGGAGGTGCACCGCCGTGTCCTCGCCAGCTTCAGCGACGGCTTGGACAGAACCAGGTAACACTTTTTTTTTGAATAGTTTAAATTGTTTATCACATGTGCCACAGCCACACTGCTTTTAATCACACAAAGTGCACTATAAAAAAATATCATCAACAGTATACCATATGAAACATGGAGGAACAGAAACTACGGCGGAGCAGCCATTGTGTAAAATTTTGACAACATACACTGCGTCGTCGCCATCCATCTCATCTCTTCAGCCCCCCTTGCCCGGGAACAACAAAATGAGGCAGGCGCTCACTGAAGAAACTGAAATTATTTATTTTTTGAAACAAAGAAACGGAAACTACTCATACGAAAGTATGTCCACTGTTTAAGTAGAAATGTGTAGTTCGTCTTTTTCCATTAGTTTGAGTTTTTGGATGACCTGGCTAGTGTGTAAAGCTTAACATGGTATCAGAGTTAAGGTCTAAATGAGTTCAAGTCGCCTCTTGACCCAACTTCACATCCATGGCTAACAGGGCCGTCGACAAGGGGGGCCAAAGTGGGCGACCGCCCAGGGCCCCCAAATTCCTAGGGGCCCCCAAATCGCAGTTTTGTGTCAGGTTGAAAAAGGCCCAGCTTACCTGCCTGCTGGATCATCCCTGATGTACTCCCTCCGTTTTTATTTACTCCGCATATTAGAGTTGATTGAAGTCAAATTTCGTAAAGTTTGACCAAGTTTATAGAAAATAATATAAACATTTACCATAACAAATTTATACTATGTGAAAGTACATTCAATAATAAGTCTAATGGTGTTGATTTGTTATCGTATATGTTAATATTTTTGTTTATAAAATTGGTCAAAGTTTACAAAGCTTGACTTTGACCAAAGCTAATACGCGAACTAAATAAAAACGGAGGGAGTACGACAGCGCCGTAGCGCAACCCCAATCGAGCAGTTCGCCTCCCGCCGCCAGACGATGACAGCGCCGAAGCGTAGCGCAACCCCAGTTCAGAAATTCGACTCGCGCTGCCGGATGACAACATCGCCGTGCAACAATTTTCTGTAATCTGCGCCTTCTTTGGCCGCCTCAAGTTTAGGCCTCTCGATAATGCATGTACCACCGTATCCATAGGTAACTTCCTGTTGTTCCTACTCTGCTCCTATCGATAATTAGTTAATTATCCATGATTGAATTACTTGTCTTGCTCGCACAACACTAAACTTAAACTGCGACGTGCTCTTAAATTTTGGTTTTCAGAATTGATTCCCGCTGAACATGTACTAGTAATACTGTAGTTATGCTATCAGGTTGTCTGCAGGACAGTCCTGACTTTGTGCATCAAACCTCCAATGAATCATCGATCTATTCATTATTCATCAATTGATCATGTATTGTAGCTCATCTAGCTGTTGTTGGCAGAGTGTACTTTTGTTCTCCTTTTGTTATTACCTTGATGACATTTGTCCATCTATCATGTATTTGTTCTCAAATCATCGATCGACCATGCATTTCTTTGATTGTTTTAGATAGAACTATTTTGAGGATAGTTGCTCATACAAGATTTTGAAGATAGTTGTTCATCCGAGTATCAAGGTTCGCATTCTTTTGTTCTCTTACCTTGGTAAGCCTAGAATACATGTAATGATGCTTTTCAGTAGAGCACGATGTTAGTTTTATTGCTTTAGCAGTACCTTCAGTACTTTAAATTCATAATTGATGTATTTTGAAATTATATGAAATAACACACAATTAAGAAATTGAATTAAATGAAATTATATATGTTTAATGTTTGAGCCTCATTTTGCGTTTCGTCCCGGGGGCCCAAATGTCTGGAGACGGCCCTGATGGCTAAGAGCGAATGTCAGGTACATCATCGCTGGGTTTCATTTGGGCTCAAGGCAAAATCCTAGTATGGCCATGGGCCACTCTGGCTACCCACTGGCCTGCACGTGCCTCGCTTGTCTTCAGGTTGCATGTAGATGCAGTGGAGGTGAGAGATCTATGTCAAAACCTTATATAGAGAGATTAATTGTACTAGTAACTAAAGGTGTTCGATCGACCGGGTTCTCATATATATACTGAACAAACAAGGCACCTCCCGCACCCAAACCTTTCATTGAAGTAACCAGTTACAGTGACAGGAGAACATTGGGCGGGTGGTCCTGGCTAGCGGTTAGGTTGGGCCTTGAGAGCTGCATGTCACCAAATTAACCTGGATGTATATATAAGTCGGTTCACTCCCCCCCACGGTTGCCTATCACAAACGCATCGATTAGCTAGCTAGCTACCATGGACAGAAACGTCTGCATCTCTCTTGTGATGCTTGCGCTTGTGCTCGCTGGCCCGGACACGGGGGCCGCGGCGGCGGCGGTCTACAACGTCGACCAGGCGGTGATGCCAACGCCGTCGTCGTTGAGGAGGCTGGAGGATGGCGTGCCGCCGGAGCTCGCGGTGGTGACGACGTTGGACGTGCACAACCGCGTCTACGGCGCCAGCGGCGTCGCCAACGGAGCCCTGGACGCCGTCAAGCCACGCTGCGTCCGCAACTGCCCGGCGCCGTCCGGTGCTCCGTACACGGGCCGGGGATGCAACAAATACTACGATTGCCGTGTTTGACAAGGGCAGCGAGCCAGTGAATGGAACGGCGGTACCGGCAAGCGGCAAGGAATCCATGTTCTATATATTTCCAATTTCATTTTGCATGCATTCATGTACCCTTTTTTAAACATCTTCCTATACCGTTGTTGCTATCGCCATATGTCTTGAAATAAAAAATTTAGCATGTCTTGAAATAGCTTGGCAGTACGTCTTGTTGGTACGATTTGTGAAGCCACCGATGATCGAAATTCAATGTTATTTTGCGCCCCGTTTGTAATTACACACAAGTGAACACGGAAAACTATCTGTACTTCTGTTGTTAAGAACCCTCATGTCAAAAAAAGAGAAGAAGTTAAGAACCCTGCATCCTCAACTCATGGCCAGTCCACCTAAAGGTTTTTTTTATGTAGCTAGATCTCAGTCGACTGATACTTAACCAAGTCTCCGTCAATGAGATTTTACATGGAGATCAGTGCATTTTTTAACCTTTTCTTTTTGTATATGTTTCTTAGTGCAATTTAATGTTCATATAGGTATAAGAGCATCTCCACCCGGGCATCAAAAAAGGATGTTGTAAAAAAATTGGGCACTAAAGTGTTTTTTTTTGCAGGAGCAAGTGTCGTCTCCAACCGCTGTCGTAAAATATGGCACCACTGCTCCAAGGCCGCATCACATTCTTCTTCTACACATATGATCAAACACCTGCAAGGCACAAATGCAGTACATGTACAATGGCATGAACCTGAACTGAATTTAGTTTGTAGCTTGTCATATGTGTGTTAGAAGTAAATCGATTGGACTGCATACCTGCATCATCTATGTTCAGGTAAACTATCACTGAACAACGACAGCAGTGCAAACTGCACCATCTAATTCAGTGCAATACAATTGCTTGTTCCTTCATTGAACAACAGCAGCAAGTTCATACCTTTACAGCAACAGCAGCGCAGCCGGGTAATAATTTCTCTCAATACAGTAACAGCGCCAAAACTTCCCATCTTCAGTTTGGCGCAGCCGTTGCCCACCGGGTCCCAACCAATGATGCCATATATCTTTTTCCCCATGTCTCTGTGCTAGATTCCCCTTGGCCCACTGCTGAAATGATGAGCTAAATGCATGCCTATGCCTGAGCTAAGAGCAACTCCAAGGCGCCCGATGCGCGTTTTGTCCGTTTTTTATCTATTTGGATCGGTATGCCCGTCCTCTTCCCTGTTTGGGTTAGCAGTGTGCCTAACGTGTCAACGCATTTTCTTCCTTGCGGCCTTTTTTCTAGCTCTTTTCGTGACATACCAACAAAATTGACCCAAGTTCACATAATTCAAACAAAATACAAATATATCATAGTTTCATAACTAAATAAATATCTCATAGTTTACAAGCCAAATAAAATTTAAATTGTCTCAAATACATTTGAAAGAAATTACGGGAGAGGTACTCGTCACCGGAATCCATTTGTACCTTGCAGGCAAACCGTCGAACACCTTGCGGGCGTCGTGGAAGAAGTCGGACGGTGAAGAGCCTCGGGCCTCTCCGAGACCAGGTAGCAGGCCTATCGGCGTGGAGGCGTACGTGGTAGCATCCGACGAGTGAGGAAGCCGCGTTTGTGTGCTGCTGGCAGGGGGCGAGGGGTTGGTGGCGTCGACATCGGGGTATCGCGACGGCGGTGAAAATAGTCTACCAAACGCCAGAGTATGTGGCCGTTGGGAGGTGGTGTGCCACAGGGGGAGGTATGTATGTGGGGCGGCCAGCCTAGGCACCGAAACTGGCGGTGGCGGCAACTGGTGGGGCGGCCGGGTGTGCTGGCTGTCGATGGGAGGAAGAGGGAATGACCAATGTGCCACGGACTAGGGGAAATTTCTGGTGCACCGGAGCTTGTGGTGCTACCGGCGCACCGAACTCACATTGTGCTTTTAAAATGTTCAAAAAATTCTGAAAAAAATTAGCACACTCATACAACATCAATGTAGGTTGTGACAAAATTTCAAGTCAAAATCCGAAATATAACTCGAAAAACAAAAATGACAAATTCAACACTGAGTTGTACATAACATACCTTGGGCTTTAGATTTGTCCTATTATCACACCGATATCAAATTTATCAATTTTCTATCTCAAAAAATATTTTGAATTTGTATACGAAATTTTGTGACATCATACATTGATGTTGCCTTAACATGCTAGATTTTTTTTTTCAGATTTTTCAAAATATTCTATAGCATCAGGTGCACCGGTAGCACCACAAATGCGGGTGCACCGGATACATTCCCCCACTGACTAGTGGACCAGGGGGAGGACAAGGGCGGGTGTGGCCCCGTCCGTTGCATGTCCGAGCCGACGCAAACGCGGCCCCAATTTGGGCCTGAAACGGGCTGTGTGTGGACAAAAAGCGAACGATGGTCTGTTTGCGTCGGCAGGTTGGGCTGATTTTTTTGTACATTTCGACCCAAATGGACACGCGCGAACAATTTGGGCCGGCGCGTTGTAGTTGCTCTAACACAGCTAGCAGAAGCTGCGGCTGCCTATTCTAGCTCTTTAAAACAAAATTGCACTACACACAAATGCATCACCATAACTTTTTATTGCTTTTGTGAAAAATTAAATTAGCTTATTTATTTGACTTTTTCATGGTGTGCTCTTCAAAGCAAGCCCAATATCAACATATTTAAATTTAGATATGGGAATTACTATGCATCAAACACATGACAGAGACTAAATGTTTATTGAATTATACCACAAAGTTCTTCAGAATTGTCATACAAAGTGCCAGCAAGGTAAATGTAATATTGCGTAAAAAATTCTTAATTGGCAAAAAATGAGCAGCACATTCAACGACAAAGTTTATTGAATTATACCACAAAGTTATTCAGAATTCTCATACAAAGTGCGAGCTAGGTAAATGTAAAGTTCATTGTTTTCCCATAAAGTTCGATGATTATAACAGTAAAGTTCATGGGATTTTTCCATAAAGCTTGCTGATTATAGCAGTAAAGTTCATTGGATTTTCCCATAAACTTAGGTACATCCATATGTTTTCTTTGGGAACTATCAAATATTCCCTCCCTTCCAAATTACTTGTCTTGAATTTGTCTAGATACGGAAGTATCTAACACTAAAATGAGTCTAGATACATCTGTACCTAGACAAATCCAAGACAAGTAATTCGGAACGGAGGGAGTAGTTAATTAACAACAGTTTATAGCAGTAAAGTTCTTGTAGTATTTAAGATTAATTAACAAGGGTTTGACCCATTTAATTAAACACGGTTAAAATCATCCATTAGTCTGCCTTTATTAATGGTGCATGACCAAGTAGTACCTACAAGAGAGATTCCCTGTCCTAGATAGTGGGCGGTCTAGAGTCAAAATCGTGCATGGCAGCATGCAGTTAATGTGACGTGCATGGAAGATGAGTGGGGGAGATATGCATGTGTGTGCAACCAGTTTGGATAAATCCACGTCCTCGTATATTTGCAGCATTTGGTGACTCATTTCAGGGCTGCACAATTCTTTTTGCAAATGTTTTAAGATTAGACAACTGTTGAAGAGACTTTTTGGCCCCAAGTGTCTCTTGTGACCCTCGTGGTCGTGCTGGCTGGCCCAGGTGCCAAGGCCGCGACCGGCAAAAACTTCGATGATTCGGTGAGTCAGGGCCTGTTTGGTTTCAATAAGTCACCCGACTTATAAGTCAGGTGACTTAAAACTAGTGATTTATAAGTCACGCCTGTTTGGTTGTCACCTGACTTATAAGTCACCTGACACATCTTTTCACACCAATCAACATCATGTAGGTGGTGGGACCCACGCAAAAAGAGGTGACTTATAAATTTTAAGTTGGGGTGGAGCAACTTATGATTTATAAGTTGGGGTGACTTATAAGTTAGGTCTGTTTGGCAAAATAAGTCACTTTTTTCACTTTTCAATTTATAAGTTGATGACTTATTTAGAACCAAACAGGCCCTTAATATCATCATTTTGTACGCTAGAGGACAGCATAGCGCCAGAGCTCAGGATGGTGAAGGCGGTACACCTCAACTCGAAAGGCCTGAAGCACAGTAGGATAATGGCCAGGATAGGGAACTCTCTATTCCCCTCGTAGCTACCTAGAGCGTACCCCCCATCACGCACCTGGTACTCTGCTGGGCCGGCCAATTCTGGGTTTTTCACCATACTAGTTTTGGCTAGAACCTTCTTGAATTGTTTTTTTTCATTTCTTTTGTTTTTCTTTCTTTCCTTTATTTTCTTGAATATTTCTTTTAATAAATGTTATTATATTCTCTTTTTTATTTTTCCTTTTTTTAATTCGTAAAAGTATGTCTAATTCATGAACATTTCTTTTGAAACCCTGAACATTTTTCGAATCATGAACATATTTTTTAAATCATGATTTTTTAAAAAATTCAAGAACATTTTCTAAAAATTTGTGAACATTTTTAAAAATCTCGAGCATTTTCCGAATTCGCGTTACAAATCCGTGAACTATTTTAAAAAATTGAGAACATTTGTTTTGAAACTCATGAATTTTTTAATTGATGACCATTGTTCTGCACCGATAAACTTTTTTGAATCAACGAATATTTTTTTGAATTCGCAAACGTTTTTTAAATCGGCGATTTTTTTAAAATTTATGAATATTTTTGTTTGAATAACATTTTTGAAATGCATAACCATTTTTCGAATTCATGAACTTTGTTTGAATCAGCAAACATTTTTTGAAACGGTGAACTTCTTTTGTAATTCATGATCATTTTTTTTATTTCTGTGAAGATTTTGAAAAATTCCTGAATAACTTTTTAATTCATGAACATTTTGTTCCAATTCAAGAACATTTTTCCAGTATGCGAACTTTTTTTTGAAATCATGAATAGTTGTTTTACTCCACGGACAGTTTATGATTTTTGGAACACTTTTTCGAAATTCACGTTTTTAAAAGAATTTGGAACTTTTTAAAATCTTGAATTATTTTCAATAAGAAAAAAAAGTAAAAACAAAAAGCAGATCACTGAAAAACGAAATAAAAAATCAGAGGGTCTCCAGCCCTGCTCATGGGTCAGCCCAATAGAGCGCTCGGGGTCAGCCATATGGGTCCTTTGTGAGAAAATCCTACGCCTACATAAGATATACGATCCCTAAAAAAACATAAAATTTACTATCCCTCAAAGAAAATATCAAATTTACGTAGGTCTAACGTAACCCCTATCACAATCCTCCATGTTGATTTACGTAAAAGTTTGTAGTAAAACGTACATAAGTCTAGCATTGCTCATGTATGAATAGTTTTTTTTTGCGGGGTCATGCATGAGTAGTTGTGCACTCGCATTCCATCGGTGATCGGTCCATGTTATTTTATTTCCATTTCCATTCTGCGTGCACTTCAATACAGTTATGTATTTGTAAACTTTGCGTGCAGTCTCGTTGTACAATTGTGAAGTGTCTGATTAGTGATGTTCGAAAGTCAAGGTTGTCTTGCATCCGGTTTGTAATTAAACAGAAGTGAAAGCTATTTGCACCTCTATTTGTCACAACAACACTGCATTTGACTTACTCTGGTATTAGTATTTGACTTTTTGATTGTTGTAAATGGACAGAAATGCACGATGTGTTTGACTTTTTGGTTGTCATTTGATTTATTCGCGTAATTTTTTTTCCTTTAATTAAAATGGCTACGGCAGTCGCTGTGGTTCACCTAGAAATGCTGCTGCATTCAATTCAATTAAGCAGAGGCAAGTAGACAGGGCCATGAGAGCTGCCCAATACCGAACGTCGACTATTCAACAAAATACCGAACGTCGATCTATAAGTCAGTAAGTGCTCCGACCAGCTAACACTCTCCAGCGGATCGATTAGCTAATCTAGCATGGACACAAAGGCGTGCATCTCGCTTGTAATCCTCGCGCTCCTGCTCGCCGGCCCGGACACGAGAGCTACGGCGCTCGCCCGCATCGACGCGGCGGCGGCAGTGATGCCAACGTCGTCGGCGACGTGGATGAAGCTTGAGGACGGCGTGGCGCCGGAGCTCTTGGGTTCGACGGCGGTGGACCTGGAGGGGCACCGCCGCGTCCTTGCCAGCACAAGCATCACCGCGAGTTCCCTGAACCCCAACAAGGCAGCCTGCACCAGGACGTGCCCGGCGCGAGGACGGCCGTACACCGGCCGGGCATGCCTCAGAAGGTACCAGTGCCGTCAGGGACAGTGATCGGAACAGCACTCCTGCTGTCGCTCCAACCTCCTTCCTGCGTCTGTCCATGGGTGCACTCCCGCTCGATCGGTGTTTTGCTGTATATTTCCATTTCCGTTTTGCCCGTGTCTCGTCTGCGATCGACATGTATTATGAAATATAACTTTGCACGCTGTCTCGTTTGTACAATTGTCGAGTGGTGGTGACTGTACACCAATCAAGATAGAAAGCAAATGTATGCTACATCCTGTTAACAATCTGTGCACCTCGTTGACATAAGAACGCCGCAGTGTGGAAATACCATGCATTATGGTATATCTCTTATATCGAAAGCCATGTCATTTTCGCATATCCATTATTAGAGCCGGAGCCGGAGGCTGCTATCCCCCAGGAGACGGACGTTGTCTACATCCGCGATGACGGGTAGTCTAGGTTTATCTATGTAGCTGTTGTGTGATGCATGATCTAGTATGATTGCAACAGACCAAAAATTAGCGATGTCAGGGATGTGTTTGCAGACGTTTTTTTTTCGCGAATACACAAAGCTTGCGTATGTTTCATTAATAGAAGAAGTTGAAATGAGAGGACATCACATGGCACAACCAAAGATAGCGTAAACATGATGGCAAAGCAGAGTGGTATGGGATGCTCAGCCCAAACAGAAGCTAGAAGTGTTTATTTTTGCTGGAAGGAAGGTCCAACTGTGTGAACCATGTGCACAATAATACAAGATAATACCCTAATATAAGACTAATTTGTAACAGTAGAGATAATACCCTATTCCTGCTCTCGTGTATTATGTTGAGGTGTGTACAAAATACATGTGAATACCAATAGAGTGTGTAAGATGTTCTATCATGAGCCCAGCCTCTGGCTTATATGACATTCCAAGTGTATCGGTCGGGGACGCTCGAGCAGCAGGTGTGTGCCATCTGACCACCGAATTGCAATCATTACCGCGATAGATCACCGGTCGGTGGTCCGCTGAAGACCCATCTATACCAAACGTTATGCATGCTTGGTACGCTGGAGCATCACTTATCTATTAGCATTGAAGTTCAGTATAACGACTCGATAACGATCAAAGATGGTAATCTGGACAGAGCATTCTACCATTAGAGATTTACGTGCCACACGTAAGTAGGTACATACTCTACTTATAATCTCAGAAAATGAATTAAGCTCTCTAGCATTTCTGGCCAGATCATGAAAAGCTGTATGTAATTCGCAGCTTTGGCACACGGTACTTCTTAGATTTTTTTTTTTTTTGCATTCAAGATTCAAGTGGTCCGGACCGTTCCAAGTGTTGGACCTAAGAACCTGTAGGAAATTTTCAGGTTAAAAAAGTTTGGGCCGGACCGTTCCAAGTGTTTGAGCTCGTATATTAAATAGAAAACAAATGTAAGTCATGACCGCCTCATGTGGCCACCACGGGGAGAAGCTGGATGGAGACGGCATGCTCTGGTCTGATGGGACACGCTTTGGACACTCGGGCGGCCTGCGACTTGCTTGACACGGCTCCAACTACGGTGAAGATTTGGAGACCCACGAGACAGAGGAGGAGAGATAAATTGCAAAGTATCAGAGATAAATCTAGCAGATCTCTCGGTCGGGTGTTCTAACTAGGCGACTTGGCACAATGGTAATAGGAGCAAGATTTTACCCAGGTTAGGTATGTCACGGTAGAGATAATACCCTACTCTTGCTCTCATGTATTATGTCGAGGTGAGTACAAAGTGCATGTGAATACAAAGTGTGTAAGATGTTCTACGATGAGCCCAGCCCTCAGCTTATATAATATTCCGGGGGGTCTAGGGTTACAGATCCAAGTCGGTTGTCCATGGAGGTAAAGTCTGCCTCGGCTCCGACTTCCTTGGCTTGTATGCCAAGTCTTCCATAGTCTTCGAATAACCTGCCATGGGTCGTCCAAAGTGGCCCAAGTTGGAACCAACCTAGGGGACCTCAGCCCGGCCCACCAGCCCGGGAACCGACGTGGTGAGAGATCCATGTGTCGGGCCACCGTCACAGAGGAACCAACAGGGGCCTGCTGAGGGGAGAGAGAGGAAGATGCACTACTGGGGAAAGGCTTATAGATGGGCTCAATTTACTGGCGGGCGTGGACAGGTACCCGCCACTGCTATTTTGGAGAAGTACCAATGGCGAATAGAAGAAGTCGCTGGCCACAACTATGTGTATACACTAGTAGAAAAAGGGCCTATTGTCCCGGTTCGTAAGGGCCTTTTGTCCCGGTTTCTGAACCGGGACTAAAGGGTCTGTACTAATGCCCTATCCCTTTAGTCCCGGTTCAATCCAGAACCGGGACTGATGGGCCTCCACGTGGCCTGTGCGCGGAGCCCAGGCAGGAGGGCCTTTGGTCCCGGTTGGTGGCACCAACCGGGGCCAATAGGCATCCATGCATCAGCATTTCTGTGGCTGGGGTTTTTGTTTTTTTTGAAGGGGGGGGGGTTGGGGGTTTTGGGGGGTTAATTTAGATGTTTCATATATTGTGTTAGCTAGCTATAATTAATAGAGAGAAGTGTCCTCTTTTATGTCCGTGCTTGGTCGACGCTACGTACTATACATACGTATAGAGAGGACTAGACACGCTAACTAGCTAGTAAGCAAACGAAGGAAACAGAAGATCGTCATGAACATATATGCATACAGAGAAGTGATATCGACCACCTCTCCTTCTCCGAGAGATTGGTCGAACAACAAGTTCTCGTATATCTATCCGACACTACCAGCTACATATATACAATAATTATCTCTTACAAATATAATCTCCTAACATACGGATGCATAGCCCACATAATATTCTCCGTCTTCAGCGATCACGTGGTCAAAAAGAATGCCGCCAATTCCTCTTGAATTGCTCGCATGCGAGCTGGTGCTAGGAGTTCATCCCGCTTCCGAAACATCTAATTTGAAGAAGGGGGTCAATACATATATATGAATGAATGAAACTCAACACAAATGATGGTAATAAAATAAAATTGTGAATGTTGTTATTTACGCACTTCATATTGTTCGTCAGAGTAGCCCCCCTCACAGGTCGTGTGGCGGATGGACTCGCAAACGTAGTATCCACAGAAATCATTCCCTTGTTCCTGCCACAACCACTTTACAAGAAATAGAGGTCAATCAAACTGATAAGCAAGAATCCCAAATGGTATTGATGAAACTAGCGTTGAATCACTAGGAGATGCGCGGAACATGCTACTATAGTACTTACTTTCAGGTGTCTAAATTGCAGCTTCTTCGGGAGTCCCGGAGCTTTTTTGGTGACTTTTTTCCAAACTCTGCCAGACAAAGAAAACAATTATTTGATATATCAGGAAATGAACAAAGTTGCTGATATGGTGGATAATGATCGATTTAACTTACTTCTCGACCATTTGAGTCATGTCCGCATAGTCCTGAGGATCTTTTCGTCTTGAGTCTAAGACGATTACTAGTCCCTGCTCAAGCTTAATCTCTAGGAGAATATATAGTGGAAACTGCACACGCATGCATAACTCATCAATTACATTACTATAACCTTGACTAATATATAAGGGAAACTGAATATGCACAAGACAGTAACACTCACTTGAAGTTGTAAGGAAAGAGTATTATATCTTTGTTTTCATTTATTACCAACGATCGTAGCAAGTTGGCCTCGGTATCTGCGGCATGAAATTTAACCTGAGTTGCATCTATGAGATTTGTGTTAATGAATCCAATATCACCGATTTGTCTTTTCTTCAATTCGGCGATCTTCAATCTGCATAATATAGTAAGGATAATTATAAATACATGCAATGAAAGAGCTGAGCTATATAGAGAGACTTAATGACAGAAGTAGTACTACTTACAGACAGTAGCAGGTGACCGTTGCTTTATCGAGGGCCAATTGATTGAAAAACTGAAAGAACTCCTCAAATGGAACAGGCAACAGTTCAATTCCAATGAGGTCATGCTCCTTTTTAACTCTCACATACAAAGTACTCCTCCCCCCAGACTCTCTGCAGATTTTCAAGTACCAATCATGCAATCTTCGCATCATCGTTGATAGAGATCTTTCATCTTTGACGAGAGGCTTCCCGTACTCGTATCTTTGTATCTGCACCTCCATGAAATCGTAATGTACATCGTCGGGCAGGTAATCTCCAAGATTGCTATAACCGGGCACCATCCTCGGATCATTAGCGACGATGTCGCTAGGCACCTTGAGCGGGGGGCACGATTGCTTCGCTTCTTCGCCGAGCTGGGAAATTTGTTTCCCAGCTCGTCATTCTTTCAGCCTTTGATCACTAACAGTACTTCCCGACCACTCCGCTTCGGCAAATTCCTTTCCAATAATGCGGTCATAGTTGCCTTTCGGCGGAGACTTGGGTGGTTTTGTCAGGGCAACCAGAGTGCGCTTCGCTTTCACCGGATCTACCTTCTCCTCCGGAGGTGGATGTTTCTTTGCTTTCACCCCTTCAAAGTAGTTCCTCACTTCTTCTCGTGCAATCTCGGTGTTCTCCTCCGGGGTCCTCTCGTATGGTAACTTCTCTGGAGTCTTCAGAGAAGGACCGAATCTGTATGTCCTCCCGCCTCTGGCTGTACTGCTAGACGCCGGCAGAGCAGACTGAGCGGTTGTCTTCTTTACTTGCTTACGAGGCAGAAGAGAAGAACTACGACGCGCCGGAGCAGCCGGAGCGGCGGCAGGTCTCTTCCGCCCTTGCTGACGAGGCGGAGAAGGAGGAGGTGAAGGAAATATGCCCTAGAGGCAATAATAATGTTATTATTTTATTTCCTTATATCATGATAAATGTTTATTATTCATGCTAGAATTGTATTATCCGAAAACATAATACTTGTGTGAATACATAGACAAACTAAACGTCACTAGTATGCCTCTACTTGACTAGCTCGTTAATCAATGATGGTTATGTTTCCTAACCATAGACATGTGTTGTCATATGATTAACGGGATCACATTATTAGGAGAATGATGTGATTGACATGACCCATTCCATTAGCTTAGCACCCGATCGTTTAGTATGTTGCTATTGCTTTCTTCATGACTTATACATGTTCCTATAACTATGAGATTATGCAACTCCCGTTTGCCGGAGGAACATTTTGTGTGCTACCAAACGTCACAACGTAACTGGGTGATTATAAATGAGCTCTACAGGTGTCTCCAAAGGTAAATGTTGGGTTGGCGTATTTCGAGATTAGGATTTGTCACTCCGATTGTCGGAGAGGTATCTCTGGGCCCTCTCGGTAATGCACATCACATAAGCCTTGCAAGCATTGCAACTAATGAGTTAGTTGCGAGATGATGTATTATGAAACGAGTAAAGAGACTTGCCGGTAACGAGATTGAACTAGGTATTGAGATACCGACGATCGAATCTCGGGCAAGTAACATACCGATGACAAAGGGAACAACGTATGTTGTCATGCGGTCTGACCGATAAAGATCTTCGTAGAATATGTGGGAGCCAATATGAGCATCCAGGTTCCGCTATTGGTTATTGACCGGAGACATGTCTCGGTCATGTCTACATTGTTCTCGAACCCGTAGGGTCCGCACGCTTAAGGTTTCGATGACAGTTATATTATGAGTTTATGAGTTTTGATGTACCGAAGTTAGTTCAGAGTCCCGGATGTGATCACGGACATAAGGAGGAGTCTCGAAATGGTTGAGACATAAAGATTGATATATTGGACGGCTATATTCGGACACCGGAAGTGTTCCGGGTGATTTCGGAGAAAACCGGAGTGCCGGAGGGTTACCGGAACCCCCCGGGAGAAGTAATGGGCCTTATGGGCCATAGTGGAGAGAGAGGGGCGGCCAGGGTGGGCCGCGCCCCCCCTCCCCCTCTGGTCCGAATTGGACTAGGAGAGGGGGGGCGGCGCCCCCCTTTCCTTCTCCCTCTCCCCCTTCCTTTCCCCCTCCTAGTAGGAGTAGGAAAGAGGGGAGTCCTACTCCTACTAGGAGGAGGACTCCTCCTCCTTGGCGCGCCCTAGGGCCGGCCGGCCTCCTCCCCTTGCTCCTTTATATACGGGGGCAGGGGGCACCCCTAGACACACAAGTTGATCCACGTGATCTTTTTCTTAGCCGTGTGTGGTGCCCCCTTCCACCATACTCATTGATAATATTGTAGCAGTGCTTAGGCGAAGCCCTGCAATGGTAGAACATCAAGATAGTCACCACGCCGTCGTGATGACGGAACTCTTCCCCGACACTTTGCTGGATCGGAGTCCGGGGATCGTCATCGAGCTGAACGTGTGCTAAAACTCGGAGGTGCCGTAGTTTCGGTGCTTGATCGGTCGGGCCGTGAAGACGTATGACTACATCAACCGCGTTGCCATAACGCTTCCGCTATCGGTCTACGAGGGTACGTAGATCACACTCTCCCCTCTCGTTGCTATGCATCACCATGATCTTGCGTGTACGTAGGAAAATTTTAAAATTACTACATTCCCCAACAGTGGTATCAGAGTCTAGGTTTTATGTGTTGATGTTATATGCACGAGGAGAACACAAGTGAGTTGTGGGCGATATAAGTCATACTGCTTAACAGCATGTCATACTTTGGTTCGGCGGTATTTTTGGATGAAGCGGCCCGGAGCGACATTACGCGTATGCTTACGCGAGACTGGTTCTACCAACGTGCTTTGCACACAGATGGCTGGCAGGTGTCAGTTTCTCCAACTTTAGTTGAACCGAGTGTGGCTATGCCCGGTCCTTGCGAAGGTTAAAACAACACCAACTTGACAAACTATCGTTGTGGTTTTGATGCGTAGGTAAGATTGGTTCTTGCTAAGCCCGTAGCAGCCACGTAAAACTTGCAACAACAAAGTAGAAGACGTCTAACTTGTTTTTGCAGGGCATGTTGTGATGTGATATGGTTAAGACATGATGCTAAATTTATTGTATGAGATGATCATGTTTTGTAACCGAGTTATCGGCAACTGGCAGGAGCCATATGGTTGTCGCTTTATTGTATGCAATGCAATTGCGCTGTAATGCTTTACTTTATCACTAAGCGGTAGCGATAGTCGTGGAAGCATAAGATTGGCGAGACGACAACTATGCTACGATGATGATCAAGGTGTCGCGCCGGTGACAATGGTGATCATGACGGTGCTTCGAAGATGGAGATCACAAGCACAAGATGATGATGGCCATATCATATCACTTATATTGATTGCATGTGATGTTTATCTTTTATGCATCTTATCTTGCTTTGTTTGATGGTAGCATTTTAAGATGATCTCTCACTAAATTATCAAGAAGTGTTCTCCCTGAGTATGCACCGTTGCGAAAGTTCTTCGTGCTGAGACACCACGTGATGATCGAGTGTGATAGACTCTACGTTCAAATACAACGGGTGCAAAACAGTTGCACACGCAGAATACTCAGGTTATACTTGACGAGCCAAGCATATACAGATATGGCCTCGGAACACGGAGACCGAAAGGTCGAGCGTGAATCATATAGTAGATATGATCAACATAGTGATGTTCACCAATGGAACTACTCCATCTCACGTGATGATCGGACATGGTTTAGTTGATTTGGATCACGTAATCACTTAGAGGATTAGAGGGATGTCTATCTAAGTGGGAGTTCTTTAGTAATATGATTAATTGAACTTAAATTTATCATGAACTTAGTACCTGATAGTATCTTGCTTGTTTATGTTTGATTGTAGATAGATGGCCCGTGCTATTGTTCCGTTGAATTTTAATGTGTTCCTTGAGAAAGCAAAGTTGAAAGATGATGGTAGCAATTACACGGACTGGGTCCGTAACTTTAGGATTATCCTCATTGCTGCACAGAAGAATTATGTCCTGGAAGCACCACTGGGTGCCAGGCCTGCTGCTGAAGCAACACCAGATGTTATGAACGTCTAGCAGAGCAAAGCTGATGACTACTCGATAGTTCAGTGTGCCATGCTTTACGGCTTAGAATCAGGACTTCAACGACGTTTTGAATGTCATGGAGCATATGAGATGTTCCAGGAGTTGAAGTTAATATTTCAAGCAAATGCCCGGATTGAGAGATATGAAGTCTCCAATAAGTTCTATAGCTGCAAGATGGAGGAGAACAGTTCTGTCAGTGAGCATATACTCAAAATGTCTGGGTATAATAATCACTTGATTCAATTGGGAGTTAATCTTCCAGATGATTGCGTCATTGACAGAATTCTCCAATCACTGCCACCTAGCTACAAGAGCTTCGTGATGAACTATAATATGCAAGGGATGAATAAGACTATTCCCAAGCTCTTCGCAATGTTGAAAACTGCAGAGGTAGAAATCAAGAAGGAGCATCAAGTGTTGATGGTCAACAAGACCACTAGTTTCGAGAAAAAGGGCAAAGGGAAGAAGAAGGGTAACTTCAAAAAGAATAGCAAGCAAGTTGTTGCTCAAGAGAAGAAACCCAAATCTGGACCTAAGCCTGAAACTGAGTGCTTCTACTGCAAGCAGACTGGTCACTGGAAGCGGAACTGCCCCAAGTATTTGGCGGATAAGAAGGATGGCAAGGTGAACAAAGGTATATGCGATATACATGTTATTGATGTGTACCTTACTAATGCTCGCAGTAGCACCTGGGTATTTGATAGTGGTTCTGTTGCTAACATTTGCAACTCGAAACAGGGACTACGGATTAAGCGAATATTGGCTAAGGACGAGGTGACGATGCGCGTGGGAAATGGTTCCAAAGTCGATGTGATCACAGTCGGCACGCTACCTCTACATCTACCTTCGGGATTAGTATTAGACCTAAATAATTGTTATTTGGTGCCAGCGTTGAGCATGAACATTATATCTGAATCTTGTTTGATGCGAGACGGTTATTCATTTAAATCAGAGAATAATGGTTGTTCTATTTATATAAGTAATATCTTTTATGGTCATGCACCCATGAAGAACGGTCTATTCTTATTAAATCTCGATAGTAGTGACACACATATTCATAATGTTGAAGCCAAAAGATGGAGAGTTGATAATGATAGTGCAACTTATTTGTGGCACTGCCGTTTAGGTCATATCGGTATAAAGCGCATGAAGAAACTCCATACTGATGGACTTTTGGAACCACTTGATTATGAATCACTTGGTACTTACGAACCGTGCCTTATGGGTAAGATGACAAAAACACCGTTCTCCGGTACTATGGAGAGAGCAACAGATTTGTTGGAAATCATACGTACAGATGTATGTGGTCCGATGAATGTTGAGGCTCGTGGCGGATATCGTTATTTTCTCACTTTCACAGATGACTTAAGCAGATATGGGTATATCTACTTAATGAAACATAAGTCTGAAACATTTGAAAAGTTCAAAGAATTTCAGAGTGAAGTTGAAAATCATCGTAACAAGAAAATAAAATTCCTACGATCTGATCGTGGAGGAGAATATTTGAGTTACGAGTTTGGTGTACATTTGAAACAATGCGGAATAGTTTCGCAACTCACGCCACTCGGAACACCACAGCGTAATGGCGTGTCCGAACGTCATAATCATACTTTACTTGATATGGTGCGATCTATGATGTCTCTTAGTGATTTACCGCTATCGTTTTGGGGTTATGCTCTAGAGACAGCCGCATTCACGTTAAATAGTTCACCATCAAAATCCGTTGAGACGACGCCTTATGAACTGTGGTTTGGCAAGAAACCAAAGTTGTCGTTTCTGAAAGTTTGGGGCTGCGATACTTATGTGAAAAAGCTTCAACCTGATAAGCTCGAACCCAAATCGGAGAAATGTGTCTTCATAGGATATCCAAAGGAAACTATTGGATACACCTTCTATCACAGATCCGAAGGCAAGATTTTTGTTTCTAAATTCGGAAACTTTCTAGAGAAGGAGTTTCTCTCGAAAGAAGTGAGTGGGAGGAAAGTAGAACTTGATGAGGTAACTGTACCTGCTCCCTTATTGGAAAGTAGTACATCACAGAAACTTGTTTCTGTGACACCTACACCAATTAGTTAGGAAGCTAATGATGATGATCATGAAACTTCAGAACAAGATACTACTGAACCTCGTAGATCAACCAGAGTAAGATCTGCACCAGAGTGGTATGGTAATCCTGTTCTGGAAATCATGCTACTAGATCATGATGAACCTGCGAACTATGGAGAAGCGATGGTGAGTCCAGATTCCGCAAAATGGCTTGAAGCCATGAAATCTGAGATGGGATCCATGTATGAGAACAAAGTGTGGACTTTGGTTGACTTGCCCAAAGATCGGCAAGCAATTGAGAATAAATGGATCTTCAAGAAGAAGACCGACGCTGACGGTAATGTTACTGTCTACAAAGCTCGACCTGTCGCAAAAGGTTTTCGACAAGTTCAAGGGATTGACTACGATGAGACCTTCTCACCCGTAGCGATGCTTAAGTCTGTCCGAATCATGTTAGCAATTGCCGCATTTTATGATTATGAAATATGGCAGATGGATGTCAAAACTGCATTCTTGAATGGATTTCTGGAAGAAGAGTTGTATATGATGCATCCGGAAGGTTTTGTCGATCCAAAGGGAGCTAAAAAAGTGTGCAAGCTCCAACGATCCATTTATGGACTGGTGCAAACCTCTCGGAGTTGGAATAAACGCTTTGATAGTGTGATCAAAGCATTTGGTTTTGTTCAGACTTTTGGAGAAGCCTGTATTTACAAGAAAGTGAGTGGGAGCTCTGTAGCATTTCTGATATTATATGTAGATGACATATTACTAATCGGAAATGATATAGAATTTCTGGATAGCATAAAGGGATACTTGAATAAGAATTTTTTTTATGAAAGACCTCGGCGAAGCTGCTTACATATTGGGCATTAAGATCTATAGAGATAGATCAAGACGCTTAATTGGACTTTCACAAAGCACATACCTTGACAAAATTTTGAAGAAGTTCAAAATTGATCAAGCAAAGAAAGGATTCTTGCCTGTGTTACAAGGTGTGAAATTGAGTAAGACTCAATGCCCGACCAATGCAGAAGATAGAGAGAAAATGAAAGATGTTCCCTATGCTTCAGCCATAGGCTCTACCATGTATGCAATGTTGTGTACCAGACCTGATGTGTGTCTTGCTATAAGTCTAGCAGGGAGGTACCAAAGTAATCCAGGAGTGGATCACTGGACAGCGGTCAAGAACATCCTGAAATACCTGAAAAGGACTAAGGATATGTTTCTCATATATGGAGGTGACAAAGAGCTCATCGTAAATGGTTACGTTGATGCAAGCTTTGACACTGATCCGGACGATTCTAAATCGCAAACCGGATACGTGTTTACATTAAATGGTGGAGCTGTCAGTTGGTGCAGTTCTAAACAGAGCGTTGTGGCGGGATCTACATGTGAAGCGGAATACATAGCTGCTTCAGAAGCAGCAAACGAAGGAGTCTGGATGAAGGAGTTCATATCTGATCTAGGTGTCATACCTAGTGCATCGGGTCCAATGAAAATCTTTTGTGACAATACTGGTGCAATTGCCTGGGCAAAGGAATCCAGATTTCACAAGAGAACCAAGCACATCAAGAGACGCTTCAATTCCATCCGGGATCTAGTCCAGGTAGGAGACATATAGATTTGCAAGATACATACGGATCTGAATGTTGCAGACCCGTTAACTAAGCCTCTTCCACGAGAAAAACATGATCAGCACCAAAGCTCCATGGGTGTTAGAATCATTACTGTGTAATCTAGACTATTGACTCTAGTGCAAGTGGGAGACTGAAGGAAATATGCCCTAGAGGCAATAATAATGCTATTATTTTATTTCCTTATATCATGATAAATGTTTATTATTCATGCTAGAATTGTATTATCCGGAAACACAATACTTGTGTGAATACATAGACAAACTAAACGTCACTAGTATGCCTCTACTTGACTAGCTCGTTAATCAATGATGGTTATGTTTCCTAACCATAGACATGTGTTGTCATATGATTAACGGGATCACATTATTAGGAGAATGATGTGATTGACATGACCCATTCCATTAGCTTAGCACCCGATCGTTTAGAATGTTGCGATTGCTTTCTTCATGACTTAGCACCCAAACGTCACAACATAACTGGGTGATTATAAAGGAGCTCTACAGGTGTCTCCAAAGGTAAATGTTTGGTTGGCGTATTTCGAGATTAGGATTTGTCACTCCGATTGTCGGAGAGGTATCTCTGGGCCCTCTCGGTAATGCACATCACATAAGCCTTGCAAGCATTGCAACTAATGAGTTAGTTGCGAGATGATGTATTATGAAACGAGTAAAGAGACTTGCCGGTAACAAGATTGAACTAGGTATTGAGATACCGACGATCGAATCTCGGGCAAGTAACATACCGATGACAAAGGGAACAACGTATGTTGTTATGTGGTCTGACCGATAAAGATCTTCGTAGAATATGTGGGAGCCAATATGAGCATCCAGGTTCCGCTATTGGTTATTGACCGGAGACATGTCTCGGTCATGTCTACATTGTTCTCGAACCCGTAGGGTCCGCACGCTTAAGGTTTCGATGACAGTTATATTATGAGTTTATGAGTTTTGATGTACCGAAGTTAGTTTGGAGTCCCGGATGTGATCACGGACATGAGGAGGAGTCTCAAAATGGTCGAGACATAAAGATTGATATATTGGACGGCTATATTCGGACACCGGAAGTGTTCCGGGTGATTTCGGAGAAAACCGGAGTGCCGGAGGGTTACCGGAACCCCCCCGGGAGACGTAATGGGCCTTATGGGCCATAGTGGAGAGAGAGGGGCGGCCAGGGTGGGCCGCGCGCCCCCTCCCCCTCTGGTCCGAATTGGACTAGGAGAGGGGGGCGGCGCCCCCCTTTCCTTCTCCCTCTCCCCCTTCCTTTCCCCCTCCTAGTAGGAGTAGGAAAGAGGGGAGTCCTACTCCTACTAGGAGGAGGACTCCTCCTCCTTGGCGCTCCCTAGGTCCGGTCGGCCTCCTCCCCTTGCTCCTTTATATACGGGGGCAGGGGGCACCCCTAGACACACAAGTTGATCCACGTGATCGTTTTCTTAGCCGTGTGTGGTGCCCCCTTCCACCATACTCCTCGATAATATTGTAGCAGTGCTTAGGCGAAGCCCTGCAACGGTAGAACATCAAGATAGTCATCACGCCGTCGTGCTGACGGAACTCTTCCCCGACACTTTGCTGGATCGGAGTCCAGGGATCGTCATCGAGCTGAACGTGTGCTAAAACTCGGAGGTGCCGTAGTTTCGGTGCTTGATCGGTCGGGCCATGAAGACGTACGACTACATCAACCGCGTTGTCATAACGCTTCCGCTATCGGTCTACGAGGGTACGTAGATCACACTCTCCCCTCTCGTTGCTATGCATCACCATGATCTTGCGTGTACGTAGGAAATTTTTGAAATTACTACGTTCCCCAACAGGAGGCTGGCTGCTCGGGCACGCGGGCGCAGGCGGAGAAGGAGGCGGAGTGCCGCCACGCGCCGGAGAAGGAGCCGGCCGAGTGCCCTGATCGACACTCGCCGGAGGAGGAGGCGGTGGAGGAGGCGGAGTGCCCTGACTCGCCGGAGGAGGAGGAGGAGGCGGAGGCGTCTAGTTCGGAAGGTTGATGAGCTCCTTCCGCCATAGGCATGGAGTCTTTAGAGCAGAACCCAGCCGAGTCTCCCCTTCACTGGTAGGGTGGTCAAGCTGGAGGTCCTCAAATCCCTCCGTTATTTCATCGACCATCACCCTAGCATATCCTCCTGGAATCGGCCGGCAGTGAAAAGTTGCGCCGGGTTCAGTAGGAAAAATAGAGCCAACAGCCGCCTTGACCTTCATATTAATCCATTGTGTAATAAGGTGGAAATTTTGAGATTTCGTGATAGCATCCACAGGATAGCTGGCAGGAGCCGTCAAGACATGCTCCGGCTGAAGCAGCTCGGTGGAAGCCACGCTGCTTCTCCGCTGAGATGGCGGGGTAGCTTTGGGGGAAGCTTCGGCAGTTCATTTGCTGCGATTTGCTTCTCGTTCCTCTATCGCTTGTACCCTAGCGTGCAGCGCCTGCAGTTGGGTCTGCTCCACTTTCTTCCTACTCTCGTGGCATTTGTAACCGCCTGCGTCCGGAAACCCAGCCTTCCATGGAATGGAGCCTGGCGTGCCTCATGTCCGTCCAGGGTGCTCAGGATTCCCGAGGGCCATTGTGAGCTCGTCGTTCTCTCTGTCTGGAACGAACGTTCCTTGCTGCGCTGCTTCGATATACTGCTGAAGTTTCTTGACTGGTATTTTCATTTGATCGTCCGTCCAAATGCACTTCCCTGATACAGGGTCCAAGGATCCGCCAGCCCCGAAGAACCAAGTCCGGCAACGGTCTGGCCAGTTAATTGTCTCTGGTTCGATCCCTTTATCAACCAGATCATTCTCAATCTTGGCCCACTTAGGCCGGGCTACGAGGTAGCCACCTAATCCCATGCGATGGTGATGCTTCTTCTTCGCAGCATTTTGCTTGTTTGTCGCCGACATCTTCTAACTCTTTTCTGATGTCTTGTGGGCCACAAATGCGGGCCAGTGATCTCTGATCTTCTCATATCTGCCCTTGAATTTTGGTGTCTCTTTTTTATCGACAAACTTATTCAGCTCTTTCTTCCACCTCCTGAATAGTTCTGCCATCCTCTTAAGAGCAAAAGACTTGATTAATTTCTCTTTAACTGGCTTCTCCGGATCATCCTCTGGCGGTAGGGTGAAATTTGACCTCAACTCAGTCCAAATATCATTTTTCTGCATATCATTGACATAAGACACATGAGGGTCTTCTGTAGCCGGCTTTAACCATTGCTGGATGCTGATCGGGATCTTGTCCCTAACCAGAACCCCACACGGAGCAACAAATGCGCTCTTTGTCCGGAGGGGTTCAATCGGTTGGCCGTCGGGCGCGATTGCTATGATCTCAAACTTTTCATCCGAGCTCAACTTTTTCTTCGGGCCTCGTCTCTTTACCGAAGTTGTGCTCGATCCGAAGGGCTATAAAAAAGAACAAAGACTTAATTAATATGTGTACATACCAAAACAATGAATGCATCAATTAGCTAGTCAGCACAGGCTTAACTAATATATATACCTGGCCGGACTCGGTTCGGTCACCGGAGACGTCATCACGGTCTCCTTCTTGCACCGGCATTGGGTCACCGGAGCCGTCCTCACGGTCTCCTTCTTGCACCAGCATTAGGTCACCGGAGCCATCATAATCATAGCCAGCTGCTTCCAGACCATCGGTGTCGTTGAGAAACAACGAACAGATGGCATCACTTCCTCGTGCGATTATGTCCCCCAACAACTCTTCTTGTACTTCGACTCGGGCGGTGGTCCATAGTTTCTACAAATATTTACAACATGGCAATTATTATTCAAACATGACAGATGGATATATTAGAGGCAAACGTAGAACTAATATTAATTAGTGGCCTCGACGCTGCTTCTCTAGGGTTTGGGGTGGCCTCGACGCTGCTTCTCTAGGGTTTGGGGTGGCCTCGACAACGTTTCAAGGATAAAAAAAGAAGAGGAAGAAGAAGAAAAAAAAGAGGAGAAGAAAGAATAGAGGAGTTACTCCTCTATTCTTTCTTCTCCTCTTTTTTTTCTTCTTCCTCTTTTTTTTATCAGGAACGAGGGTCGTCGAGGGTTGCCGAGCGGTAGAGGAAACCCTAAATAGCAAGTATCGTGGGTGTGAGATACATGTGGCCGTCGGTGTCGGACACTACATCCATGTCCCACAAGTGACGTAGGCGTCGAAGCCCGTGTCACTTGTGGGACGTGGATGTAGTGTCCGACACCGACGGCCACATGTATCTCACACCGACGATACTTGCTATTTAGGGTTTCCCGGGGGCCATATTGGTTTCCCAGGGGCCATGAAGCAATATACACAATACACACAAGCATATAATATATGAAGCAATATACACAATATAAATCATGTCCGTAGTCAAGTTCCCATATGTCCACTATGTAATCATAATATGTGTCCTTTCCGCTCTCGGTTGCTGCATCAAAGCGGACACCGCTGTTTTGGTTGGTGCTCTTTTGATCTTGGGCGATCGTGTAAAATGTATTCCCATTTATCTCGTATCCTTTGTAAGTCAATACAGTCAAAGATGGTCCCCTGGACAACAAGTACAGCTCATCACAAATAGTATTGTCACCTCTGAGACGTGTTTCCAACCAACTGCTGAAAGTCCTGATGTGTTCACATGTAATCCAGTCGTCGCACTGCTCCGGGTGTTTGGAGCGCAGACTGTTCTTGTGTTCATCGACATACGGGGTCACCAAGGTAGAGTTCTGTAGAACTGTGTAGTGTGCTTGAGATCAAGAATATCCGTCCCTGCATATTATTGAGTCACTTCCAAGAGTGCCTTTTCCAGTCAGTCTCCCCTCATACCGCGATTTAGGGAGACCTATCTTCTTAAGGCCAGGAATGAAGTCAACACAAAACCCGATAACATCCTCTGTTTGATGGCCCATGGAGATGCTTCCTTCTGGCCTAGCGCGGTTACGGACATATTTCTTTAGGACTCCCATGAACCTCTCAAAGGGGAACATATTGTGTAGAAATACGGGCCCCGGGATGACAATCTCATCGACTAGATGAACTAGGACGTGCATCATGATATTGAAGAAGGGTGGTGGGAACACCAGCTCGAAACTGACAAGACATTGCGCCACATCACTCCTTAGCCTTGGTATGATTTCTGGATCGATCACCTTCTAAGAGATTGCATTGAGGAATGCACATAGCTTCACAATGGCTAATCGGACGTTTTCCGGTAGAAGCCCCCTCAATGCAACCGGAAGCAGTTGCGTCATAATCACATGGCAGTCATGAGACTTTAGGTTCTGAAACTTTTTCTCTGGCATATTTATTATTCCCTTTATATTCGACGAGAAGCCAGTCGTGACCTTCATACTGAGCAGGCATTCAAAGAAGATTTCTTTCTCTTCTTTCGTAAGAGCATAGCTGGTAGGACCTTTATACTGCTTCGGAGGCATGCCGTCTTTTTCGTGCAAATGTTGTAGGTCCTCCCGTGCCTCAAGTGTATCTTTTGTTTTACCATACACGCCCAAGAAGCCTAGCAGGTTCACGCAAAGGTTCTTTGTCACGTGCATCACATCGATTGAAGAGCGTACCTCTAGGTCTTTCCAGTAGGGTAGGTCCCAAAATATAGATTTCTTCTTCCACATGGGTGCGTGTCCCTCAGCGTCATTCGGAACAGCTAGTCCGCCGGGACCCTTTCCAAAGATTACGTGTAAATCATTGACCATAGCAAGTACGTGATCACCGGTACGCATGGCGGGCTTCTTCCGGTGATCTGCCTCGCCTTTGAAATGCTTGCCTTTCTTTCGACATTGATGGTTGGTCGGAAGAAATCGACGATGGCCCAGGTACACATTCTTCCTGCATTTGTCCAGGTATATACTTTCAGTGTCATTTAAACAGTGCGTGCATGCGTGGTATCCTTTGTTTGTCTGTCCTGAAAGGTTACTGAGAGCGTGCCAATCGTTGATGGTCACGAACAACAACGCCTTTAGGTTAAATTCCTCCTGTCTGTGCTCATCCCACGCACGTACAGCATTTCCATTCCACGGCTGTAAAAGTTCTTCCACTAATGGCCTTAGGTACACATCAATGTCGTTGCCTGGTTGCTTAGGGCCTTGGATGAGAACTGGCATCATAATGAACTTCCGCTTCATGCACATCCAAGGAGGAAGGTTATACATACATAGAGTCACGGGCCAGGTGCTGTGATTGCTGCTCTGCTCCCCGAAAGGATTAATGCCATCCGCGCTTAAAGCAAACCATACGTTCCTTGGGTCCTTTGCAAACTCATCCCAGTACTTTCTCTTGATTTTTCTCCACTGTGACCCGTCAGCGGGTGCTCTCAACTTCCCGTATTTCTTCCGGTCCTCATTGTGCCATCGCATCAACTTGGCATGCTCTTCGTTTCTGAACAGACGTTTCAACCGTGGTATTATAGGAGCATACCACATCACCTTCACAGGAACCCTCTTCCTGGGGGGCTTTCCATCAACATCACCAATGTCATCTCGTCTGATCTTATACCGCAATGCACCGCATACCGGGTATGCGTTCAGATCCTTGTATGCACCGCGGTAGAGGATGCAGTCACTAGGGCATGCATGTGTCTTCTCCACCTCCAATCCTAGAGGGCATACGACCTTCTTTACTGCGTATGTACTGTCGGGAAATTCGTTATCCTTTGGAAGCTTCTTCTTCAATATTTTCAGTAGCTTCTCAAATCCTTTGTCAGCCACAGCATTCTCTGCCTTTCACTGCAGCAATTCCAGTACGGTATCGAGCTTTGTGTTGCCATCTTCGCAATTGGGGTACAACCCTTTTTTGTGATCCTCTAACATGCGATCGAACTTCAGCTTCTCCTTTTGACTTTCGCATTGCGTCCTTGCATCGACAATGACCCGGCGGAGATCATCATCATCGGGCACATCGTCTGGTTCCTCTTGATCTTCAGTAGCTTCACCCGTTGCAGCATCATTGGGCACATCGTCTGGTTCCTCTTGATCTTCACCAGCCCCCCCCCCCCGTTGCAGCATCACCGTATTCAGGGGGCACATAGTTGTCATCGTACTCTTCTTCTTCGCCGTCTTCCATCATAACCCCTATTTCTTCGTGCCTCGTCCAAACATTATAGTGTGGCATGAAACCCTTGTAAAGCAGGTGGGAGTGAAGGATTTTCCGGTTAGAGTAAGACCTCTTATTCCCACATTCAGTGCATGGACAACACATAAAACCATTCTGCTTGTTTGCCTCAGCCGCATCGAGAAACTCATGCACACCCTTAATGTACTCGGAGGTGTGTCTGTCACCGTACATCCATTGCCGGTTCATCTGCGTGTGTTATATATAATTAAGTGTCCAAATTAATAGAAGTTCATCATCACATTAAAACCAAAGTACATACATAGTTCTCATCTAACAACATATAGCTCTCCAGAGCATCTAATTAATTAAACCATACAATGAAACTATGTAAAACATTTCAATGAGAAAACAAATGCGATCATAATCGCAACCAAGGTAACAATTGATCCAACGGCATAATGATACCAAGCCTCGGTATGAATGGCATATTTTCTAATCTTTCCAATATTCAAGCGCATTGCATCCATCTTGATCTTGTGATTATCGACGACATCTTGATCTTGATCTTGTGATCCAATAGTTATAAAGATAATATATATACCACATCCGAATCATAGACAGGACGAGGGCTGACGGGGGCGGATACCAAAACCATCGCACTATATAAGATGCAATAATAAAAGTAAGAAAATAATACAAGTATCTATGTAAACATACAAGTAAGATTATTTTTTCCTTTCAGAAAGAAGATAAGAACAAGAGGCTCACCACGGTGGTGCCGGCGATGAGCTCGGCGCGGGTGATCGACGGCGGTGAAGACGGGGACGGGGCGTGATGGACCGCTAAACCTAGACAAATATTGAGGAAAATGGAGCTTGGAGGTCGAGCTTGGAGAGGAGAAACTGTAAGTAGTGTGGCTCGGGCATTCCATTGAACACCTTGTGTGCATAGGAGGTGAGCTAGAGCACCACCAAGTCCTCTCCCCCTCGGCCAGAAAAAATAGAGCAGTGTGCTCTGCTCTTACGCGAGGGGGTATATATAGGCACCTCATTGGTCCCGGTTGGTGGCATGAACCGGGACTAAAGGGGAGCCTTTGGTCCCGGTTCATGCCACCAACTGGGACCAATGGTGGTGGGCCAGGAGCGAGGCCCATTGGTCCCGCTTCGTCCCACCAACCGGGACCAAAAGGTCCAGACGAACCGGGACCAATGGCCCACGTGGCCCGGCCGCCCCCCTGGGCTCACGAACCGGGTCCAATGCCCCCATTGGTCCCGGTTCTGGACTGAACCGGGACTAATGGGCTGACCCGGCCTGGACCGTTGCCCCCTTTTCTACTAGTGATAGAAGTGGCGGGCAAAAATAACCACCCGCCACTTGTAAAGTTTTACAAATTGACCCATTGGATAAAAGCAGTAGTGGCGGGCATCCAACAAGTACCCGCCATTATTTTGTCATGCACCAATGGCGGGCGAAATCACTATACCCATAATTTTAACCAAAATGTGTATAGAAGCTCCCAAACTAAAACCCACAAATCACTATACTTATAGAGCATTGCAAGAGCTAATCTAGCAATGAGAGATGAAAGGACAAAGTTGCTAACCCTTGTGAACACTTGGATGGATGGGGTGCCTTCAAATCTTGATAAATTTTGGCAAAAATGAAGGTGAGCTCGAGCAAGAGGGGAAGAAAATAGAGAGCTTCGGCTCGGGCTGGACGAAGCACTATATATAGTGATCTCTTTAGTCCTGGTTGGTTATACAAACCGGGACTAAAGGTCTACCTCTAGTCCCGGTTTGTGACACGAACCGGGACTAAAGGGTTCGTGGGGTCCCAGCCTAACACTAGCCTGCCACCACCCCTTTAGTACCGTTTTGTGATGCGAACCGGGATTAGAGGCATGCCACGACCGGGACTAATGATGCACGCCCCCTAGCCATTGGAACCGGGACTAATGGTCACATTAGTACCGGGCCGTTATCAAACCAGTACTAATTGGGCTCACTTAAAGTTGTTTTTCTACTAGTGACACTTAGCTGGAGAGTGTTTGATTTGTCAATGAAGTGCATCAAGTTTTTGTCGTAACGTTCTCAAATTTTTACCACACCGTATAGGGTTCTATAAAGACATGATGCAAATTAACATCGATTTCCGAGCTCATTTGCATGCTATGTTGAATTGAAGAGGGTTTTCTCTTTTAGTGGCCAAAATATCAGTTAATGCTTCGAAAATAGAAAACCAACTCAAATGCTGTAAATTTTGAACATGTGACTTTCAGTTATGTGTGTTAATCTTAGAATAAGTTTGAAGTTCAAATGATGTAAAAAAATGGAGTTGGGTGTGAAAGGAGTCGGTTTCCCTTTGAAACCCTACACTTGACCGGAGAATATTCAAAAAGTACACGAAGTGCATTAAATTTTTGCAATAGGTACCTACTGGAAGATGAGACCAAAACCTCCTATGGCAGCAACCAGCTTAAGGGTAACTGGAAGCAACATCAAACAAGAATTATAAGTTATAGCTAGATAGCTAGATTAGGCCATGAGAGCTGCCCAACACCAAATTAACCTCCGTCTATAAAGATTGTGCACTCCTTTTGTGGTTGCCTTAGCCCAGCACATAAGGAGTAGCTAGCTGGATTACCATGGGCAGAAAGGTGTGCATCTCGCTTGTAATCCTCGCGCTTGTACTGCTCGCTGGCTCGAACACGAGGGCCGCGGCGGGCTACAGCAAAGGCGAGGCGCTGATGCCCTCGTCGTCTTCCTCCATGAAGCTGGAGGACGGCGTGGCGCCCGAGCTCGGGGTGATGACGGTGGTGAACCTGGACGTGCACAGCCGCCTCCTCGGCGGCAATAATGTCGCCCCGAGGTCCCTGGATCCCAACAGGCCTGTCTGCCTTGTTACTCCGTGCGCCGCCGGAGGGCCGTCCAGTGGCGGCGGCCGGGGCTGCAGCCCACATTACCAGTGCCGCCACTGAGTGGAACGGCACTACGTACGAGCGTCAATGTAACCTGCAACCTCCTGCACTGCACAGCGTCAGTCCATGGGTGCACTCGCGCGTTCCATTGATCCATGTTTCATTTTCATTTCCATTTCCGTTTTGCGAGCATTTCAATACGATGTCGTTGCTACCGGAAGCGCCATATATCTTGAAATATAACTTGGCAGTAGGTTTGTTGGTACGACCGTAAAGTGGTAGGCTGGCAGTGGGCCAGTGATTGTACCATCCGACTACTGATCGACAGTCAAGGTTGGCTTACATCTAATTTGTAGTAACACATGTGAACTATTTGTGTTACTTTCGAATTAGGCTCTCGTCCTGCTTTAGATAAAGCTACGTAGCCGCTGCCTCCTCCTCTTCCAAAAAAAGCTAGGGTCCGTGCTTCTCGCCGGCACCACCGTAGGTCCGTCTCATCTCCAGTGGCCCTAGGGCCATGGGATACGGTGGGTCCTGGCAACGGCCGGCGGGAGGGCTCCGTTGATAGTCGTTTTTTTGAGTTTTGTTAGGGTTTGTGTCCTGCTTAGAAAGGCGAGATAGCGGCGGCTCCCTGAAGATGGAATAAAGGTCTCCTCGCCTAGCCCTCGTTCCGGTGATGAGTCTAGCATCATTGATGGGCGTGTGGAGGTGTGTATCCGGCGGATCTATCTGTTGGGTTTCGTAGTAATTTCAAAAAAATTCCTACGCACACGCAAGATCATGGTGATGCATAGCAACGAGAGAGGAGAGTGTGATCTACATACCTAGTAGATCGACAACGGAAGCGTTTGGTTGATGTAGTCGTACGTCTTCATGACCCGACCGATCAAGCACCGAAACTACGGCACCTCCGAGTTTTAGCACATGTTCAGCTCGATGACGATCCCCGGACTCTGATCCAGCAAAGTGTCGGGGAAGAGTTCCGTCAGCACGACGGCGTGGTGACGATCTTGATGTACCGCTGCAGCAGGGCTTCGCCTAAACTCCGCTACAATATTATCGAGGACTATGGTGGCTGGGGGCGCCGCACACGGCTAAGGAAAAGATCACGTGGATCAACTTGTGTGTTTCTGGGGTGCCCCTGCCTCCGTATATAAAGGACTAAAGGGGGGGAGGCTGGCCGGCCAAGGAGGGCGCGCCAGGAGAGTCCTACTCCCTCTGGGAGTAGGATTCCCCCCCCCCCCCCCCCAATCCTAGTTGGAATAGGATTCGCGGAGGGGGGAAAAGAGAGAGAGGGGCCGGCCCCCTCTCCTTGTCCTATTCGGACCAAGGGAGGGGAGGGGCGCGCGGCCCATGAGGGGCTGCCTCTTCTCTTTTCCACTAAGGCCCATCATGGCCCATATAGCTCCCGGGGGGTTCCGGTAACCTCCCGGTACTCCGGTAAAATCCCGATTTCACCCGGAACACTTCCGATATCCAAACATAGGCATCCAATATATCAATCTTTATGTCTCGACCATTTCGAGACTCCTCGTCATGTCCGTGATCACATCCGGGACTCCGAACAACCTTCGGTACATCAAAATGCATAAACTCATAATATAACTGTCATCGTAACCTTAAGCATGCGGACCCTACGGGTTCGAGAACAATGTAGACATGACCGAGACACGTCTCCTGTCAATAACCAATAGCGGGACCTGGATGCCCATATTGGCTCCTACATATTCTACGAAGATCTTTATCGGCCAGACCGCATAACAACATACGTTGTTCCCTTTGTCATCGGTATGTTACTTGCCCGAGATTCGATCGTCGGTATCCCATACCTAGTTCAATCTCGTTACCGGCAAGTCTCTTTACTCGTTCCGTAATACATCATCCCGCAACTAACTCATTAGTTGCAATGCTTGCAAGGCTTATGTGATGTGCATTACCGAGAGGGCCCAGAGATACCTCTCCGACAATCGGAGTGACAAATCCTAATCTCGAAATACGCCAACCCAACATGTACCTTTGGAGACACCTGTAGAGCTCCTTTATAATCACCCAGTTACGTTGTGACGTTTGGTAGCACACAAAGTGTTCCTCCGGCAAACGGGAGTTGCATAATCTCATAGTCATAGGAACATGTATAAGTCATGAAGAAAGCAATAGCAACATACTAAACGATCGGGTGCTAAGCTAATGGAATGGGTCATGTCAATCAGATCATTAAATAATGATGTGACCCCGTTAATCAAATAACAACTCTTTGTCCATGGTTAGGAAACATAACCATCTTTGATTAACGAGCTAGTCAAGTAGAGGCATACTAGTGACACTCTGTTTGTCTATGTATTCACACATGTATTATGTTTCCGATTAATACAATTCTAGCATGAATAATAAACATTTATCATGATATAAGGAAATAAATAATAACTTTATTATTGCCTCTAGGGCATATTTCCTTCAGTCTCCCACTTGCACTAGAGTCAATAATCTAGTTCACATTGCCATGTGATTTAACAGCAATAGTTCACATCACCATGTGATTAACACCCATAGTCCACATCGATATGTGACCAACACCCAAAGGGTTTACTAGATTCAGTAATCTAGTTCACATCGCTATGTGATAAACACCCAAAGAGTACTAAGGTGTGATCATGTTTTGCTTGTGAGATAATTTTAGTCAACGGGTCTGTCACATTCAGATCTGTAAGTATTTTGCGAATTTCTATGTCAACAATGCTCTGCACGGAGCTACTCTAGCTTATTGCTCCCACTTTCAATATGTATCTAGATCGAGACTTAGAGTCATCCAGATCTGTGTCAAAACTTGCATCGACGTAACTTTTTACGACGAACCTTTTTGTCACCTCCATAATTGAGAAACATATCCTTATTCCAGTAAGGATAATTTTGACCGCTATCCAGTGATCTACTCCTAGATCACTATTGTACTCCCATGCCAATCAGTGTAGGGTATACAATAGATCTGGTACACAACATGGCATACTTTATAGAACCTATGGCTGAGGCATAGGGAATGACTTTCATTCTCTTTCTATCTTCTGCCGTGGTCGGGTTTTGAGTCTTACTCAATTTCACACCTTATGACACAGGCAAGAACTCTTTCTTTGACTGTTCCATTTTGAACTACTTCAAAATCTTGTCAAGGTATGTACTCATTGAAAAACTTATCAAGCGTCTTGATCTATCTCTATAAATCTTGATGCTCAATATGTAAGCAGCTTTACCGAGGTCTTTCTTTGAAAAACTCCTTTCAAACATTCCTTTATGCTTTCTAGAAAATTATACATTATTTCCGATCAACAATATGTTGTTCACATATACTTATCAGAAATGTTGTAGTGCTCCCACTCACTTTCTTGTAAATACAGGCTTCACCGTAAGTCTGTATAAAACTATATGCTTTGATCAACTTATCAAAGCGTATATTCCAACTCCGAGATGCTTGCACCAGTCCATAGTTGGATCGTTGGAGCTTGCATATTTTGTTAACACCTTTAGGATTGACAAAACCTTCTGGTTGCATCATACACAACTCTTCTTTTAAGAAATCCATTAAGGAATGCAGTTTTGTTTATCCATTTGCCAGATTTCATAAAATGCGGCAATTGCTAACATGATTCGGACAGACTTAAGCATATATACGAGTGAGAAAATCTCATCGTAATCAACACCTTGAACTTGTCGAAAACCTTTTGCGACAATTCTAGCTTTGTAGATAGTAACACTACTATCAGCGTCCGTCTTCCTCTTGAAGATCCATTTATTTTCTATGGTTTGCCGATCATCGGGCAAATCCATCAAAGTCCATACTTTGTTCTCATACATGGATCATATCTCAGATTTTATGGCCTCAAACCATTTCATGGAATCTGGGCTCATCATCGCTTCCTCATAGTTCGCAAGTTCGTCATGGTCTAGTAACATGACTTCCAGAAAAGGATTACTGTACCACTCTGGTGCGGATCTCACTCTGGTTTACCTACGAGATTCGGTAGTAACTTGATCTGAAGTTACATGATCATCATCATTAGCTTCCTCACTAATTGGTGTAGTAGTCACAGGAACAGATTTCTGTGATGAACTACTTTCCAATAAGGGAGCAGGTACAGTTACCTCATCAAGTTCTACTTTCCTCCCACTCACTTCTTTCGAGAGAAACTCCTTCTCTAGAAAAACTCCGAATTTAGCAATAAAAGTCTTGCCTTCGGATTTGTGATAGAAGGTGTACCCAATAGTCTTCTTTGGGTATCCTATGAAGACATATTTCTCCGATTTGGGTTTGAGCTTATCAGGATGAAACTTTTTCATATAAGCATCACAATCCCAAACTTTAAGAAACGACAACTTTGGTTTCTTGCCAAACCACAGTTCATATGGTGCCGTCTCAACAGATTTAGATGGTGCCCTTTTAACGTGAATGCAGCTATCTCTAATGCATAACCCCAAAACGATAGTGGTAGATCGGTAAGAGACATCATAGATTGCACTATATCCAACAAAGTACGGTTATGACGTTCGGACACACCATTATGCTGTGGTGTTCCATGTGGCATGAGTTTGTGAAACTATTCCACATTGTTTTAATTGAAGACCAAACTCGTAACTCAAATATTTGTCTCCGCGATCAGATCGTAGAAACTTTATTTTCTTGTTACGATGATTTTCCACTTCACTCTGAAATTCTTTGAACTTTTCAAATGTTTCAGACTTATGTTTCATCAAGTAGATATACCCATATCTACTCAAATCATCTGTGAAGTTCAGAAAATAACGATACTTGCCGTGAGCCTTAACACTCATCGGACCGCATACATCAGTATGTATTATTTCCAATAAGTCAGTTGCTCGCTCCGGAGAATGGAGTATTAGTCATCTTGCCCATGAGGCATGGTTCGCAAGCATCAAGTGATTCATAATCAAGTGATTCCAAAATCCCATCAGCATGGAGTTTCTTCATGCGCTTTACACCAATATGACCTAAACGGCAGTGCTACAAATAAGTTGCACTATCATTATTAACTTTGCATCTTTTGGTTTCAATATTATGAATATGTGTATGACTACAATCGAGATCCAACAAACCATTTTCGTTGGTGTGTATGACCATAGAAGGTTTTATTCATGTAAACAGAACAACAATTGTTCTCTAACTTAAATGAATAACCGTATTGCAATAAACATGATCAAATCATATTCATGCTCAACGCAAACACCAAATAACACTTATTTAGGTTCAACACTAATCTCGAAAGTATAGGGAGTCTGCGGTGATGATCATATCAATCTTGGAACCACTTCCAACACACATCATCACTTCACCCTTAACTAGTCTTTGTTTATTCTGCAACTCCCGTTTCGAGTTACTAATCTTAGCAACTGAACTAGTATCAAATATTGAGGGGTTTCTATAAACACTAGTAAAGTACACATCAATAACATGTATATCAAATATACTTATGTTCACTTTGCCATCCTTCTTATTTGCCAATCACTTGGGGTAGTTCCGCTTCCAGTGACCAGTCCCTTTGCAGTAGAAACACTTAGTCTCAGGCTTAGGACCAGACTTGGGCTTCTTCACTTGAGCAGCAACTTGCTTGCCGTTCTTCTTGAAGTTCCCCTTCTTCCCTTTGCCCTTTTATTGAAACTAGTGGTCTTGTCTACCATCAACACTTGATGCTCTTTCTTGATTTCTACCTTCATTGATTTCATCATCATGAAAAGCTCGGGAGTCGTTTTCGTCATCCCTTGCATACTATAGTTCATCACGAAGTTCTATTAACTTGGTGATGGTGACTAGAGAATTCTGTCAATCACTATCTTATCAGGAAGATTAACTCCCACTTGATTCAAGCGATTGTAGTACCCAGACAATCTGGGCACGTGCTCACTAGTTGAGCGATTCTCCTCCATCTTTTAGCTATAGAACTTGTTGGAAACTTCATATCTCTCAACTCGGGTATTTGCTTGAAATATTAACTTCAACTCCTGGAACATCTCATATGGTCCATGACGTTCAAAACGTCTTTGAAGTCCCGATTCAAAGCCATTAAGCATGGTGCACTAAACTATCAAGTAGTCATCATATTGAGCTAGCCAAACGTTCATAACGTCTGCATCTGCTCCTGCAATAGGTATGTCACCTAGCGGTGCATCAAGGACATAATTCTTCTGTGCAACAATGAGGATAAACCTCAGATCACGGATCCAATCCGCATCATTGCTACTAACATCTTTCAACACAATTTTCTCTAGGAACATATCAAAATAAACACAGGGAAGCAACAACGCGAGCTATTGATCTACAACATAATTTGCCAAATACTACCAGGACTAAGTTCATGATAAATTTAAGTTCAATTAATCATATTACTTAAGAACTCCCACTTAGATAGACATCCCTCTAATCCTCTAAGTGATCACGTGATCCAAATCAACTAAACCATGTCCGATCATCACGTGAGATGGAGTAGTTTCATTGGTGAACATCACTATGTTGATCATATCTACTATATGATTCACGCTCGACCTTTCGGTCTCCGTGTTCCGAGGCCATATCTGTATATGCTTGGCTCGTCAAGTATAACCTGAGTATTCCGCGTGTGCAACTGTTTTGCACCCGTTGTATTTGAACGTAGAGCCTATCACACCCGATCATCACGTGGTGTCTCAACACGAAGAACTTTCGCAACGGTGCATACTCAGGGAGAACACATCTTGATAATTAGTGAGAGATCATCTTAAAATGCTACCGTCAAACTAAGCAAAATAAGATGTATAAAAGATAAACATCATATGCAATCAAAATATGTGACATGATATGGCCATCATCATCTTGCGCGTTTGATCTCCATCTCCAAAGTACTGTCATGATCTCTATCTTTACCGGCATGACAGCATGATCTCCATCATCTTGATCTATATCAATGTGTCGTCACACGGTCGTCTCGCCAACTATTGCTCTTGCAACTATTGCTATCGCATAGCGATAAAGTAAAGCAATTATTAGGCACTTGCATCTTATGCAATAAAGAGACAACCATAAGGCTTTTGCCAGTTGCCGATAACTTTAACAAAACATGATCATCTCATACAACAACTTATATCTCATCACGTTTTGACCATATGACATCACAACATGCCCTGCAAAAACAAGTTAGACGTCCTCTACTTTGTTGTTGCAAGTTTTACGTGGCTGCTACGGGCTTAAGCAAGAACCAATCTTACCTACGCATCAAAACCACAACGATAGTTTGTCAAGTTGGTGCTGTTTTAACCTTCGCAAGGACCGGGCGTAGCCACACTTGGTTCAACTAAAGTTGGAGAAACTGTCACCCGCAAGCCACCTATGTGCAGAGCACGTCGGGAGAACCGGTCTCGCGTAAGTGTACGCGTAATGTCGGTCCGGGCCGCTTCATTCAACAATACCGCCGAACCAAAGTATGACATGCTGGTAAGCAGTATGACTTATATCGCCCACAACTCACTTGTGTTCTACTCGTGCATATAACATCAAACCATAAAAACCTAGGCTCAGATGCCACTGTTGGGTTTCGTAGTAATTTCAAAAAATTTCCTACGCACACACAAGATCATGGTGATGCATAGCAACGAGAGAGGAGAGTGTGATCTACATACCTAGTAGATCGACAACGGAAGCGTTTGGTTGATGTAGTCGTACGTCTTCACGACCCGACCGATCAAGCACCGAAACTACGGCACCTCCGAGTTTTAGCACACGTTCAGCTCGATGATGATCCCCGGACTCCGATCCAGCAAAGTGTCGGGGAAGAGTTCCGTCAGCACGACGGCGTGGTGACGATCTTGATGTACCACTGCAGCAGGGCTTCGCCTAAACTCTGCTACAATATTATCGAGGACTATGGTGGCTGGGGGCGCCGCACACGGCTAAGGAAAAGATCACGTGGATCAACTTGTGTGTTTCTGGGGTGCCCCTGCCTCTGTATATAAAGGACTAAAGGGGGGAGGCTGGCCGGCCAAGGAGGGCGCGCCAGGAGAGTCCTACTCCCTCTGGGAGTAGGATTCCCCCCCAATCCTAGTTGGAATAGGATTCACGGAGGGGGGAAAAGAGAGAGAGGGGCCGGCCCCCTCTCCTTGTCCTATTCGGACCAAGGGAGGGGAGGGGCGCGCGGCCCATGAGGGGCTGCCTCTTCTCTTTTCCACTAAGGCCCATCATGGCCCATATAGCTCCCGGGGGGTTCCGCTAACCTCCCGGTACTCCGGTAAAATCCCGATTTCACCCGGAACACTTCCGATATCCAAACATAGGCTTCCAATATATCAATATTTATGTCTCGACCATTTCGAGACTCCTCGTCATGTCCGTGATCACATCCGGGACTCCGAACAACCTTCGGTACATCAAAATGCATAAACTCATAATATAACTGTCATCATAACCTTAAGCGTGCGGACCCTACGGGTTCGAGAACAATGTAGACATGACCGAGACACGTCTCCTGTCAATAACCAATAGCGGGACCTGGATGCCCATATTGGCTCCTACATATTCTACGAAGATCTTTATTGGTCAGACCGCATAACAACATACGTTGTTCCCTTTGTCATCGGTATGTTACTTGCCCAAGATTCGATCGTCGGTATCCCATACCTAGTTCAATCTCGTTACCGGCAAGTCTCTTTACTCGTTCCGTAATACATCATCCCGCAACTAAATCATTAGTTGCAATGCTTGCAAGGCTTAAGTGATGTGCATTACCGAGAGGGCCCAGAGATACCTCTCCGACAATCGGAGTGACAAATCCTAATCTCGAAATACGCCAACCCAACATGTACCTTTGGAGACACCTGTAGAGCTCCTTTATAATCACCCAGTTACGTTGTGACGTTGGGTAGCACACAAAGTGTTCCTCCGGCAAATGGGAGTTGCATAATCTCATAGTCATAGGAACATGTATAAGTCATGAAGAAAGCAATAGCAACATACTAAACGATCGGGTGCTAAGCTAATGGAATGGGTCATGTCAATCAGATCATTCAACTAATGATGTGATCCCATTAATCAAATAACAACTCTTTGTCCATGGTTAGGAAACATAACCATCTTTGATTAACGAGCTAGTCAAGTAGAGGCATACTAGTGACACTCTGTTTGTCTATGTATTCACACATGTATTATGTTTCCGATTAATACAATTCTAGCATGAATAATAAACATTTATCATGATATAAGGAAATAAATAATAACTTTATTATTGCCTCTAGGGCATATTTCCTTCACTATCCATGGTGGAATTGCTCGGATCTAGTTGTTGTTCATCTACGTTGGTGTGTTCTTCGGGTTGGATCCTTTCGATCTTTCTTATTCTTCATCGACGGCGATTGCTGTTCTGGTGCGCTGGTCCTATGGGGCCTTAGCACGATGACTTCCCGGTTGTCTACTAAAACAAGTTGTGCCTGGCTCCAGCAAGGGAGGGACGATGACGGAGGCACGCCTTCGGCTTGCTTCAGTTCTTGTTGTCGTCGCTAGGTGGTCTACAGATCTCACTGGTAGAAAAAGGGCCTGTTGTCCCGGTTCGTAAGGGCCTTTTGTCCCGGTTCCTGAACCGGGACTAAAGGGTGGGTACTAATGCCCTGCCCCTTTAGTCCCGGCTCAATCCAGAACCGGGACTGATGGGCCTCCACGTGGCCTGTGCGCGGAGCCCAGGCAGGAGACCCTTTGGTCCTGGTTGGTGGCACCAACCGAGACCAATAGGCATCCACGCGTCAGCATTTCTGTGGCTGGGGTTTTGTTTTTTTTGAAAGGGAGGAGGGGTTTGGGGGGTTAATTTAGGTGTTTCATATATTGTGTTAGCTAGCTATAATTAATAGAGAGAAGTGTCCTCTCTTATGTCCGTGCTTGGTCGACGCTACGTACTATACATACGTATAGAGAGGACTAGACACGCTAGCTAGCTAGTAAGCAAACGAAGGAAACAGAAGATCGTCCTGAACATATATGCATACAGAGAGAAGTGATATCGACCACCTCTCCTTCTCCGAGAGATTGGTCGAACAACAAGTTCTCGTATATCTATCCGACACTACCGGCTACATATATACAATAATTATCTCTTACAAATATAATCGTACGGACTCATGGTCCACATAGTATTCTCCCTCTTAAGCGATCACGTGGTCAAGAAAGAATGCCGCCAATTCCTCTTGAATTGTTCGCATGCGAGCTGGTGCTAGGAGTTCATCCCGCTTCCGAAACATCTAATTTGAAGAAGGGGGTCAATACATATATATATGAATGAATGAAACTCAACACAAATGATGGTAATAAAATAAAATTGTGAATGTTGTTATTTACGTACTTCATATTGTTCGTCAGTGTAGCCCCGCTCACAGGTCGTGTGGCGGATGGACTCGCAAACGTAGTATCCACAGAAATCATTCCCTTTTTCCTGCCACAACCACTTTACAAGAAATAGAGGTCAATCAAACTGATAAGCAAGAATGCCAAATCAATAGGAGATGCGCGGAACATGCTACTATAGTACTTACTTTCGGGTGTCTATATTGCAGCTTCTTCGGGAGTCCTGGAGCTTTTTTGGAGAATTTTTTCCAAACCCTGCCAGACAAACAAAACAATTACTTGATATATCAGGAAATGAACAAAGTTGCTGATATGGTGGATAATGATCGATTTAACTTACTTCTCGAGCATTTGAGTCATGTCCGCATAGTCCTGGGGATCTTTTTGTTTTGAGTCTAAGACAGTTACTAGTCCCCGCTCAAGCTTAATCTCTAGGAGAATATAGTGGTAACTGCACACACATGCATAACTCATCAATTACATTACTATAACCTTGACTAATATATATATAAGGGAAACTGAATACGCACAAGACAGTAACACTCACTTGAAGTTGTAAGGAAAGAGTATTATATCTTTGTTTTCATTTATTACCAACGATCGTAGCAAGTTGGCCTCGGTATTTGCGGCATGAAATTTAACCTGAGTTGCATCTATGAGATATGTGTTAATGAACCCAATATCACCGACTTGTCTTTTCTTCAATTCGGCGATCTTCAATCTACATAATATAGTGAGGATGATTATAAATACATGCAATGAAAGAGCTGAGCTATATAGAGAGACTTAATGACAGAAGTAGTACTACTTACAGACAGTAGCAGGTGACCGTTGTTTTATCGAGGGCCAATTGATTGAAAAACTGAAAGAACTCCTCAAATGGAACAGGCAACAGTTCAATTCCAACGATGTCATGCTCCTTTTTAACTTTCACATACAAAGTACTCCTCCCCCCCAGAGTCTCTGCAGATTTTCAAGTACCAATCATGCAATCTTCGCATCATCGTTGATAGAGATCTTTCATCTTTGACGAGAGGCTTCCCGTACTCGTATCTTTGTATCTGCACCTCCATGGGTTCATAATGTACATCGTCGGGCAGGTAATCGGCAAGATTGCTATAACCGGGCACCATCCTCGGATCATTAGCGACGTTGTCGCTAGGCACCTTGAGTGGGGGGCACGATTGCTTCGCTTGTTCGCCGAGCTGGGAAATTTGTTTCCCAGCTCGTCGTTCTTTCAGCCTTTGATCACTGACAGTACTTCCCGACCGCTCTGCTTCAGCAAATTCCTTCCCAATAATCCGCTCATAGTTTCCTTTCGGCGGAGACTTGGGTGGTTTTGTCAGGGCAGCCAGAGTGCGCTTCGCTTTCACCGGATCTACCATCTCCTCCGGAGGTGGATGTCTCTTTGCTTTCAACCCTTGAAACCAGTCATCCACTTCGGTTCGCGCGATCTCGGCGTTCTCCTCCGGGGTCCTCTCGTATGGTAACTTCTCTGGAGTCTTCAGAGAAGGACCGAATCTGTATGTTCTCCCGCCTCTGGCTGTACTGCTAGACGCCGGCCGAGCAGACGGAGTGGTTGTCTTCTTTACTTGCTTACGAGGCGGAGGAGAAGGACTACGACGCGCCAGAGAAGCCGGAGCGGCGGCAGGTCTCTTCCGCCCTTGCTGACGAGGCGGAGAAGGAGGAGGCTGGCTGCTCGGGCGCGTCGGCGCAGGCGGAGAAGGAGGCGGAGTGCCTCCACACGCTGGAGAAGGAGCCGGTCGAGTGCCCTGATCGTCACTCGCCGGAGGAGGAGTCGGTGGAGGAGGCGGAGTGCCCTGTCTCGCCGGAGGAGGAGGCGGTGGAGGAGGCGGAGTGCCCTGACTTGCCGGAGGAGGAGGAGGAGGCAGAGGCGTCCAGTTCGGAAGGTTGATGAGCTCCTTCCGCCATAGGCATGGAGTCCTCAGAGCAGACCCCAGCCTAGTCTCCCCTTCACCGGTAGGATGGTCAAGCTGGAGGTCCTCAAATCCCTCCGTTATTTCATCCACCATCACCCTAGCATATCCTTCTGGAATCGGCCGGCAGTGAAAAGTTGCGCCGGGTTCAGTAGGATAAACAGAGTCAACAGCCGCCTTGACCTTCAAATTCATCCATTGCGTCATAAGGTGATAATTTTGAGACTCCGTGATAGCATCCACGGGATAGCTGGCAGGAGCCGTCAAGGCATGCTCCGGCTAAAGCAGCTCGGTGGAAGCCACGCTGCTTCTCCGCTGAGATGGCGGGGTAGCTTCGGGGGAAGCTTCGGCAGTACATTTGCTGCGATTTGCTTCTCGTTCCGCTATCGCTTGTACCCTTGCTTGCAACGCCTGCATTTGCGTCTGCTGCACCTTTTTCCTCCTCACATGGGATTTGTAACCGCCTGCGTCCGGAAACCCAACCTTCCACGGAATGGAGCCTGGCCTGCCTCATGTCCGTCCAGGTTGCTCAGGATTCCCGAGGGCCATTGTGAGCTCGTCGTTCCCTCTGTCTGGAAAGAACGTCCCTTGCTGCGCTGCTTCGATATACTGCTGAAGCTTCCTGACTGGTATGTCCATTTGATCGTTCGTCCAAATGCACTTTCCTGTTACAGGGTCCAAGGTTCCGCCAGCCCCGAAGAACCAAGTCCGGCAACGGTCTGGCCAGTTAATTGTCTCTGGTTCGATCCCTTTATCAACCAGATCATTCTCAGTCTTGGCCCACTTAGGGCGGGCTACGAGGTAGCCACCTGACCCCGTGCGATGGTGATGCTTCTTCTTCGCAGCATTTTGCTTGTTTGTCGCCGACATCTTCTTACTCTTTTCTGATGTCTTGTGGGCCACAAATGCAGGCTAGTGATCTCTGATCTTCTCATATCTGCCCTTGAATTCTGGTGTCTCATTATTTTCAACAAACTTATTCAGCTCTTTCTTCCACTTCCTGAATAGTTCTGCCATCCTCTTAAGAGCAAAAGACTTGATTAATTGCTCTTTAACTGGCTTCTCTGGATTATCCTCTGGCGGTAGGGTGAAATTTGACTTTAGCTCAGTCCAAAGGTCATTTTTCTGCATATCATTGACATAAGACACCTCAGGGTCTTCTGTAGCCGGCTTAAACCATTGCTGGATGCTGATCGGGATCTTGTCCCTAACCAAAACGCCGCACGGAGCAACAAATGCGCTCTTTGTCTGGAGGGGTTCAATCGGTTGGCCGTCGGGCGCGATTGCTATGATCTCAAACTTTTCATCCGAGCTCAACTTTTTCTTCGGGCCTCGTCTCTTTACCGAAGTTGTGCTCGATCCGGAGGGCTAGAAAAAAGAACAAAGACTTAATTAATATGTGTACATACCGAAACAATGAATGCATCAATTAGCTAGTCAGTAGAAGCTTAACTAATATATATACCTGGCCGGACTCGGTTCGGTCACCGGAGACGTCATCACGGTCTCCTTCTTGCACCGGCATTGGGTCACCGGAGCCGTCCTCACGGTCTCCTTCTTGCACCGGCATTAGGTCACCGGAGCCATCATAATCATAGCCAGCTGCTTCCAGACCATCGGTGTCGTTGAGAAACAACGAGCAGACGGCATCACTTCCTCGTGCGATTATGTCCCCCAACAACTCTTCTTGTACTTCGTCTCGGGCGGTGTCCATAGTTTCTTCAAATATTGACAACATGGCAATTATTATTCAAACATGACAGATGGATATATTAGTGGCAAACGTAGAACTAATATTAATTAGTGGCCTCGACGCTGCTTCTCTAGGGTTTGGGGTGGCCTCGACGCTGCTTCTCTAGGGTTTGGGGTGGCCTCGACAACGCTTCAAGGATAAAAAAAGAAGAGGAGAAGAAAGAATAGAGGAGTAAGAACTCCTCTATTCTTTCTTCTCCTCTTTTTTTCTTCTTCTTCCTCTTTTTTTTATCGGGAACGAGGGTCGTCGAGGGTCACCGAATGGTAGAGGAAACCCTAAATAGCAAGTATCGTGGGTGTGAGATACATGTGGCCGTCGGTGTCCGACACCGACGGTACATGTATCTCACACCGACGATACTTTCTATTTAGGGTTTCTCCTCTACCACTCGGCGACCCTCGACGACCCTCGTTCCCGATAAAAAAAAGAGGAAGAAGAAGAAAAAAAAGAGGAGAAAAAAGAATAGAGGAGATCTTCTCCTCTATTCTTTCTTCTCCTCTTTTTTTCTTATTCCTCTTCTTTTTTATCCTCTTCTACCTCTCATGTTTGACGACCCTCGACCCCTCGGCGACCCTAGACCCCTCGAACCCTCGACGACCCTGGAACCCTCGACCCCTAGACGACCCTGGAACCCTGGAACCTCGATCCCTAGACCCTATAGAACCCTCGAACCCTCGACCCTGAAACCCTCGACCCTTGACCCCTTAACGACCCTCGACCCTCTACCCTAGTTCCCGACCCTCGACCCCTCGGTGATCCTCGACACCCTCATTCCCGATAAAAATTAAGAAGAAGAAGAAGAAGAAGAAGAATAAAAAGAGGAGAGGAAGAAAGGAATAGCTAGAGGAGAAGATCGAAGAAAAAAAAGAAGAAAAAAAAGAGGAGAAGAAGAAAGGAATAGTGGAGAAGAAGAGAAAATAGAATATTCTATTTTCTCTTCCTCTCCACTATTCCTTTCTTCTTCTCCTCTTCTTTTCCTTCTTTTTTATTCTTCTTATTTATTTCTCCTCTTCTTCTATCTTTCCTCTTCTTATTTTCTTCTTTCCTATCCTTCTTTTTCTAAAATTGTAACTTTTGCATATATAAAACTTTTCTAAAATTGTAACTTTCTATATATGAACAAAAAACTTTCTATGAACAAAAAAACATTTTAAACATATATATTTAGCAAATTCTAGCCACATACATCACATACACATATGCATTATAGCCACATACACATATACATCATATATGAACAAAAAAATAAACTAATAAAAATAAAAAAAAACATATTGCAACATATGAACAAAAACATATAGCCACATACATACACATACATTATATATATATATATGAAAAAAATTAAACTAATAAAAAAAGTGGTGGCGCCGGCGGGGCAGAGGGGCATGGCGACAGCGGTGGTGCCGGCGGGGCAGGGCAGGGGCGGGAGGCAGGTGCTCACAGAGGGGTGGCGGAGCACGGCGGGCGGCGTCGGGGCGCGGGGACGACGGTGAGGTGGCGTTCGAGGGCGGCGGCGACGGCAAAGTTGAGTAGCCTGACGGCGTCGGAGGCGGCGACGACGGTGAGGTGGACCAGCCTGACGGCGTCGGAGGCGATGGCTACGACGAGGTGGAGCAGCCTGACGGCTCGGTGGCGACGGCGATGAGGCAGAGCAGCGGGCGTCGGGCGGAGAAGAAAGGGATGGATTTTGGAGAAACTGCTAAGTGCTGCTTATATAGCGAAGCCTTTAGTCCCGGTTCGTGGCACAAACCGGGACTAATGCCCCCCTTTAGTCCCGGTTGGTGCCACCAACCGGGACCAAAGGCCGCTAAAGGCCGCCGCTTCCCGCCCTTCGGGCTACTGAAAATTGGCCTTTGGTCCCGGTTGGTGGCACCAACCGGGACTAAAGGGGGCATTGGTCATGGTTCAACCGTGACCAATGCTCCCTTTAGTCCTGGTTGGTGCCACCAACCGGGACCAAAGGCCTTGTGCTGCCCCGTGCCCAAATGTTTAGTCCCACCTCGCTAGTTGAGAGGGAGCCGCACCTGTTTATAAGGTGCGGTGCGCCTTCCCTCTCGAGCTCCTCTCTAAAGCAGGCTTTCGGGCCTAACCGTGCAATGTGTGCATGTGGGCCTACTGGGCCTCACGCGGGCCTGAATCCTGGCCCATGGTAGGGTTTCTAGTCGTATTCAGGCCATGGGTGCCCAGTAGGTGGCACTTTTTTTGTTTTTTTATTTTTTTTATTTCTACTTACAACAAAATACTTATTGTTGCTATATTTATTTTTTTCCAGTTTTTTGTTTTGTTTTCTGCATTATTTATTTTCTTTTGTTTTTTGCTTTATTTTTTAATTCTTTTTGCTTTTAGTTTTAGAAAAATTATAAACTTTCTGTTAGTGCCATTAGTTTTCAAATTTGAATAGTTAAAATTTGAATTCTTTGAAATTTGTTTGAATCACAAGTTTGTGATTAACTTACTAAAAAAATGAGAATAGATGCGCTTATAGAGAAAATTCAACCTAAATTCCTAGTAAATTTCTATGAATTTCAGAGAAATTCACTATGAATTTAGGTTAAACTTTTCTCTATTAGGGAATCTATTTTCACTTTGAGAGGAGCTCAATAAGGCAGAGAGGGAAGGGCTTATAAACCGGTGTGAGCCCCCTTCGGTTGGCGAGGTGGGACTAAACTCTGCCCGCAACGAGGACCAACCCTTTAGTCCCGGTTTGTGGCACAAACCGGGACTAATGGTCATGGGCCAGGGGCGAGGAGCAAAATTATAAACTTTCTGTTAGTGCCATTAGTTTTAGAAAGTTGAAAGTTGGCATGGGCCAGGGACTAATGGTCATGGTATTACGAGGGCCGAACCATAAGACATGAAAGCATTTCAAATGAACTCTGGAAAAATTGAAAGTTGGCATGGTATCATAATTTCACCCACATAGCATGTGCATGTACAAAACGGACAATGGTAGCATGTTCGTGTGTTACAAAGTTGGCATGGTATCATCATAATAGTTGCGGGAGAAAGTCTTCACTTTTTCTTCGCTTGTGTCATTTGCTTATTGCGCCGTAACCATGGATAATCTTCATTGTTTATCAGGATGCTTGGGTCAGCCTTGACATTGAAGGGAGGAATTTCATGAAACTTTTCATAATCTTCAGACATGTCTGTCTTGCCGTCCACTCCCAGGATGTCCCTTTTTCCTGAAAGAACTATGTGGCGCTTTGGCTCATCGTATGATGTATTCGCTTCCTTATTTTTCTTTTTCTCGGTTTGGTAGACATGTCCTTCACATAGATAACCTGTGCCACATCATTGGCTAGGACGAACGGTTCGTCAGTGTACCCAAGATTTTTCAGATCCACTGTTGTCATTCCGTACTGTGGGTCTACCTGTACCCCGCCGCCTAACAGATTGACCCATTTGCACTTAAAACAAAGGGACCTTAAAATCAGGTCCGTAGTCAAGTTCCCATATGTCCACTATGTAACCATAATATGTGTCCTTTCCGCTCTCGGTTGCTGCATCAAAGCGGACACCACTGTTTTGGTTGGTGCTCTTTTGATCTTGGGCGATCGTGTAAAATGTATTCCCATTTATCTCGTATCCTTTGTAAGTCAATACAGTCAAAGATGGTCCCCTGGACAACAAGTACAACTCATCACAAACAGTGTTGTCACCTCTGAGACGTGTTTCCAACCAACTGCTAAAAGTCCTGATGTGTTCACATGTAATCCAGTCGTCGCACTGCTCCGGGTGTTTGGAGCGCAGACTGTTCTTGTGTTCATCGACATACGGGGTCACCAAGGTAGTGTTCTGTAGAACTGTGTAGTGTGCTTGAGACCAAGAATATCCGTCCCTGCATATTATTGAGTCTCTTCCAAGAGTGCCTTTTCCAGTCAGTCTCCGCTCATACCGCGATTTAGGGAGACCTATCTTCTTAAGGCCAGGAATGAAGTCAACACAAAACCCGATAACATCCTCTATTTGATGGCCCATGGAGATGCTTCCTTCTGGCCTAGCACGGTTACGGACATATTTCTTTAGGACTCCCATGAACCTCTCAAAGGGGAACATATTGTGTAGAAATACGGGCCCCAGGATGACAATCTCGTTGACTAGATGAACTAGGACGTGCATCATGATATTGAAGAAGGATGGTGGGAACACCAGCTCGAAACTGACAAGACATTGCGCCACATCACTCCTTAGCCTTGGTACGATTTCTGGATCGATCACCTTCTGAGAGATTGCATTGAGGAATCCACATAGCTTCACAATGGCTAATTGGACGTTTTCCGGTAGAAGCCCCCTCAATGCAACCAGAAGCAGTTGCGTCATAATCACGTGGCAGTCATGGGACTTTAGGTTCTGAAACTTTTTCTCTGGCATATTTATTATTCCCTTTATATTCAACGAGAAGCCACTCATGACCTTCATACTGAGCAGGCATTCAAAGAAGATTTCTTTCTCTTCTTTCGTAAGAGCGTAGCTGGCAGGACCTTTATACTGCTTCGGAGGCATGCCGTCTTTTTCGTGCAAATGTTGCAGGTCCTCCCGTGCCTCAGGTGTATCTTTTGTCTTCCCATACACGCCCAAGAAGCCTAGCAGGTTCACGCAAAGGTTCTTCGTCACGTGCATCATGTCGATTGAGGAGCGGACCTCTAGGTCTTTCCAGTAGGGTAGGTCCCAAAATATAGATTTCTTCTTCCACATGGGTGCGTGTCCCTCAGCGTCATTCGGAACAGCTAGTCCACCGGGACCCTTTCCAAAGATTACGTAGTGTAAATCATTGACCATAGCAAGTACGTGATCACCGGTACGCATGGCGGGCTTCTTCCGGTGATCTGCCTCGCCTTTGAAATGCTTGCCTTTCTTTCGACATTGATGGTTGGTCGGAAGAAATCGACGATGGCCCAGGTACACATTCTTCTTGCATTTGTCCATGTATATACTTTCAGTGTCATCTAAACAGTGCGTGCATGCGTGGTATCCTTTGTTTGTCTGTCCTGAAAGGTTACTGAGAGCGGGCGAATCGTTGATGGTCACGAACAGCAATGCCTTAAGGTTAAATTCCTCCTGTCTGTGCTCATCCCACGTACGTACACCGTTTCCATTCCACAGCTGTAAAAGTTCTTCAACTAATGGCCTTAGGTACACATCAATTTCGTTGCCGGGTTGCTTAGGGCCTTGGATGAGAACTGGCATTATAATGAACTTCTGCTTCATGCACATCCAAGGAGGAAGGTTATACATACATAGAGTCACGGGCCAGGTGCTGTGATTGCTGCTCTGCTCCCCGAAAGGATTAATGCCATCCGCGCTTAAAGCAAACCATACATTCCTTGGGTCCTTTGCAAACTCATCCCAGTACTTTCTCTCGATTTTTCTCCACTGCGACCCGTCAGCGGGTGCTCTCAACTTCCCATCTTTCTTTCGGTTCTCACTGTTCCATCGCATCAACTTGGCATGCTCTTCGTTTCTGAACAGACGTTTCAACCGTGGTATTATAGGAGCATACCACATCACCTTCGCAGGAACCCTCTTCCTGGGGGGCTCGCCGTCAACATCACCAGGGTCATCTCGTCTGATCTTATACCGCAATGCACCACATACCGGGCATGCGTTCAGATCCTTGTATGCACCGCGGTAGAGGATGCAGTCATTAGGGCATGCATGTATCTTCTCCACCTCCAATCCTAGAGGGTATACGACCTTCTTTGCTCCGTATGTACTGTCGGGCAATTCGTTATCCTTTGGAAGCTTCTTCTTCAATATTTTCAGTAGCTTCTCAAATCCTTTTCAGCCACAGCATTCTCTGCCTTCCACTGCAGCAATTCCAGTACGGTACCGAGCTTTGTGTTGCCATCTTCGCAATTGGGGTATAACCCTTTTTTGTGATCCTCTAACATGCGATCGAACTTCAGCTTCTCCTTTTGACTTTCGCATTGCGTCCTTGCATCGACAATGACCCGGCGGAGATCATCATCATCGGGCACATCGTCTGGTTCCTCTTGATCTTCAGCAGCTTCACCCATTGCAGCATCATTGGGCACATCGTCCGGTTCCTCTTGATCTTCACCAGCTCCCCCCGTTGCAGCATCACCGTATTCAGGGGGCACATAGTTGTCATCGTACTCTTCTTCTTCGCCGTCTTCCATCATAACCCCTATTTCTCCGTGCCTCGTCCAAACATGATAGTGTGGCATGAAACCCTTGTAAAGAAGGTGGGAGTGAAGGATTTTCTGGTTAGAGTAAGACCTCGTATTCCCATATTCAGTGCATGGACAACACATAAAACCATTCTGCTTGTTTGCCTCAGGCGCATCGAGAAACTCATGCACGCCCTTAATGTACTCGCAGGTGTGTCTGTCACTGTACATCCATTGCCGGTTCATCTGCGTGCATTATATATAATTAAGTGTCCAAATTAATAGAAGTTCATCATCACATTAAAACCAAAGTGCATACATAGTTCTCATCTAACAACATATAGGTCTCCAGAGCATCTAATTAATTAAACCATACATTGAAACTATGTAAAACATTTCAATGCGAAAACAAATGTGATCATAATCGCAACCAAGGTAACAATTGATCCAACGGCATAATGATACCAAGCCTCGGTATGAATGACATATTTTATAATCTTTATAATCTTCAAGCGCATTGCATCCATCTTGATCTTGTGACCATCGACGACATCCGCAACATGCAACTCCAATATCATCTTCTCCTCCTCAATTTTTTTTATTTTTCCTTCAACAAATTGTTTTCTTCTTCAACTAAATTTAACCTCTCGACAATAGGGTCGGTTGCATTTCCGATTCACATACATCCTACATAAATAAAATCTATGTCACGTTGGTCGGCATAATTTTCATAAACAATAAATGAACCAATAGTTATAAAGATAATATATATACCACATCCGAATCATAGACAGGACGAGGGCCAACGGGGGCGGATACCAAAACCATCGCACTATATAAGATGCAATAATAAAAGTAAGAAAATAATACAAGTATCTATGTAAACATACAAGTAAGATTATTTTTTCCTTTCAGAAAGAAGATAAGAACAAGAGGCTCACCACGGTGGTGCCGGCAATGAGCTCGGCGCGGGTGATCGACAGCGGTGAAGACGGGGACGGGGCGTGACGGACCGCTAAACCTAGACAAATATTAAGGAAAATGGAGCTTGGAGGTCGAGCTTGGAGAGGAGAAAGCTTAAGTAGTGTGGCTCGGGCATTCCATTGAACACCTTGTGTGCATAGGAGGTGAGCTAGAGCACCACCAAGCCCTCTCCCCCTCGGCCAGAGAAAAACAGAGCACTGGGGTGCTCTGCTCGCGAGCGAGGGGTATATATAGGCACCTCATTGGTCCCGGTTGGTGACATGAGCCGGGACTAAAGGGGATCCTTTGGTCCCGGTTCAAGCCACCAACCGGGACCAATGGTGGTGGGCCAGGAGCGAGGCCCATTGGTCCCGGTTCATCCCACCAACCGGGACCAAAAGGTCCAGATGAACCGGGACCAATGGCCCACGTGGCCCGGCCGGTCCCCTGGGCTCACGAACCGGGACCAATGCCCACATTGGTCCCGGTTCTGGACTGAACCGGGACTAATGGGCTGACCCGGCCTGGACCAAAGCCCTGTTTTCTACTAGTGTCTGGATGTAATTTTCATTATTTCTGGTATTCGTTGTATTGCTATGATTGAAGATGAACAGATCTGAAATTTTCTCGCAAAAAAAAACACGCGACATGACACCACACAAAACAACACACATGGCAAGATACAAAGATGATGAGAAACAGCAACACCACCCTAGAAAACATCAACCAATTGACAAATGGTAAAAATGGAACAACGCCTAGAGTATTCGAAGGCCTCATCCATGATCGAGCAGACTCATGAACATTATTTTTGAAATTGTGAGTTTTTAAAACTCTTGAACATTTTTTTGAATCATTGAAATTTGGGTAATTTTTTTGAAATTCATGAGCATTATTTGTTTGTCAAACATTTTTTTTGAAAAGCACGAACATTTTTTGAATCAGCGATTTTTTTGAAACGATGAACTTTTCTGCAGTTCACAATTCTATTAAATTTTCTTAACCCCGGCCCAAGTGTTGGAGGGTATGATGAGAGTTAAGATGGCACCCTAAGAAGGAAGGACACCCACACGCATCGCCGCCACCGGCACCGAGGCGCATAGCTTTTGCTTGATCTTCCCTACCCACAACATCGTGAGAACACCACGAGGAGGATCCCATACCAGCGGACGAGAACTCCACATTTTGAGTACTACCTCCGTCTAGGTGAATAAGTCATTCACGTAGTTCTAGATCATCGATTTGAACAATTAAATATGTGTTATATGTCATGAAAAGTATATCACTAGATTTCTACACGTATGTAATTTCTAAATATATACTTTTTGTCACATATAGTACATATTTAGATAGTTAAATCGTCGACCTAGAACTACGCAAATGACTTATTCACCGAGACGGAGGGAGTACCATTGTTTCAAACATGATGTCACCTTGTACCTTGAAATATATTAGCATGCCACATTTTGATATCGTTTTATTAGCAGTGTGACCACATTTTGGCAAGGCAGTGGTATTTTGGCAAATATTAGTGACGTGCTTCTTTTGGGGAACGTCACTAATGCAGATTCTCTATCAGGGTTTTTGCACTAGTGATAGATGCTTTTAGGGCAACTCCAATGCGGGTCACCAAAATAGATCTTACAAAATGCTAGAGGACGTGTGAGGTTGTGTCCGCGAACAGAGATAGGGGCGAGGCCATCCGACTTGAATCAGAAAGAAAATTGGACACATCAGTTCGTTAATATTCGGAATAAGTTTTACATAGCAAAAGAACCGGACCCTATCATGTCCCACATCCTACTTTGGGCCAGTTCTTTTCGGCGATTCTCCCAGAATCGCCACTCCATATATATTTCACAATCCTATCTAGTTAAGGTCTAATTAGCTAGGATTGTAAAAAACATATGGAGTGGCGATTCTAGGAGAAGCTGGGGAGGGGGCGATTCTGGTAGAATCGCCCAAAAGAACTAGCCCTTTAGTCCTCTCCGTCGGAGTTAACATGGCCATCGGATTCACCGGTGAAGGTCGGGTCAACGATCCCCACGCCGAATGGTGGAGCCTGATTGTCCTTGCTAGGTGGGGCAAATGAGGCAAAGCTGAACTCATATGCCTCTTTGACATCATTGTCGTGTGGCTCTGACAAGTCATTGTCCTCTGTCTCCAGCCCCTCGAAGAGGCGGTTGTGCTCCGCCTCATTGGCACGAAGTTGTCAGCGCTCATGGGGTGATTGTGTAGGCTCTATGCAAAGAATCGAACACCACCCATTGCCCACTCTACCTTATTTGGTTCTTGTGACATACGGATAATTAAGCTATAGTAACCCTCTGCTAATGATGCCACGTCACCTCGGTTATTGTTACTAATCTCGCCTTAGTTCAAAACCGATTCAAAATTCAAATTCAAAATTAAATCAAACAGTTAAAGTTTTTAAAGGTCAAAACTAAAATGTTCTTAATGTGACAAATAAATCATGGATAATATTGGTGGAGAAACAACATCCTTTTAAAATAATTCAATACCCTAAAGTGATTAAAACAGCATCAAAAACAATTAATTATACCCCTATTTTATTTTATAAAATACTAAACTATTTTAGGTGGGTGCCAAAGTTATTGTGGCAGTGGTATAATTAATGTTACTATTTTAGGTGCTAATTGAATATTTTACAAAAACGAAAACAATTTGGGAGATAAAATAAAAATAGTAAAAGAATAATAAAGAAAAATAGAACAAAAAAAGAAATGAAACCAGAAAAGGCCCCCCTCCACTGGGCCACAGCCCAGCTGGCCACTTGACTGCCAGGCCGGCCCACCAGCCACGCCCATATCCCTCCACTACCACAAAACCCTAACCCCTGTCCCCCCCCACGTTCCCCACTCGTCTCCCGATCTCTCTCCCTCTCCTCCCTCTGTTCCTCCCGAACCAGATCGAGGGAACCGCCCCCGACGTTGCATGTCGCTGCCCCATCACGCCTCCGTGCTCCCCCGCAACATTACCTCGCCGGCGTCGCCCATTACCCTCTCCTCACCCCTCTCCCTCTCCGACCTCGTTCGCCCGAGCGCGTCCGTCGCCGTCGCCCGCCATTTGCCGCAGCCACCAGCCACCCCGAGGCGTTCAAGCGTGTCCGGGGGGCCCTCGCCTTCGACTATGTCGCCGGCACCCCTGAATCGGGACGGGGGAGCCTCAACGCCATCGCTCCAGGCCTCTTCTTCCCCAGTGCCGCACGCCACGATCGTCGTTGATGCGCCGCCCTACGACCATCGCCGGCCTCCTCGGGCATTCTCTGCGTTCTTTGTGAGCCCCCGCATTCTCCTCTCTCCCCCTTGAACCTTGCCCCCATAGGTAGCCCCGTCGCCGCGTCCGAGAACTAGCCGCCGCCGCGAGACTAGCTCGCGTTCGAGCACACAGGCGTGTTACTGGGTTCACCAGGGACCCGTGGCTGCCTTCATTTGTCCTCCCATGCCTCCTACCGCCATCTGGGCCGAAGCCGTGCTCCTCGTATGCCCCTACTCGCCGTCGGCGCCTTTTCTGGCCGTTCCTGACGAGCCACCACCCCCCACTCGATGCGACACTCCACGGCGGTTCGAACGTGCCCCCACACGCTCATTTTCGTCCACCGCAGCCAAGTTCCGACGAGCCCCCGGCCATCTCCGCCGCAGATCGGGTCATCGGAGCCAACTCCGATGCCACTGCTGACGTGGCCTGCCCTGGGCCCCTCCTTGGGTCGCTGTAGGTGGGCCCGTGGGTCCTGTTGGCCGCGTTGACCAAGGTCAACGGGCTGACTGTGCACCCCCTGCCAATGACGTGTGGGGCCTCCCCCGAGAACGCTAAAAAATATATAATAGAAAATTAATTAATTAATTAATTACTTAAAGAGCCAATTAGCTTAATTAACCTGTGTTAGTTAATCTAATAACCTAATTAGTATATTTAATCTGTTAGGTTAGTAAAACAGTGTATGACAAGGGGGGCCCACCCCCTGTTGACCAGTCAAACTTTGACTGGTCAACTGGGGCCTCTTGGACCCACATGTCAGCCCCTCTGGTACACTTATGTGTACCCAGAGCTGGGTGCACCTAGCAATTCACATTTATTTCAAATTAAAATAATTTGATAAATCTAGAAAATGATTTGAAACTTTGAATATTAATATAAAATAATCCATAGCTCGGATGAAAATACTTTGTACATGAAAGTTGCTCAGAACGACGAGACGAATTCGAATATGCAGTTCGTTCGTCCGTCACATGTCCCTAGCATATCAAACATGCAACAATCCACCTCCGGTTCATCTGCCCGAAAAAGCGAAACACTGGGAATACTTTCCCGGATGTTTCCCCCCTTCGCCAGTAGCACCTAGTACTGCGTTAGGTCACCCCTAACACCGCGTATTGCCAGAGCAACCAGGCAAGCCCCCCTGATCACCAGATATCGCCTATTCTTATATCTACTGCTTGCATTAGAGTAGTGTAACATGTTACTGCTTTCCATAAATCCTATCCTGATGCATAACCTGTCGTTGTTGCTACAGTTGTTGATACCTTACCTGCAATCCTAAATGCTTAGTATAGGATGCTAGTTTATCAACGGTGACCCTACATTTTTGTCCGTCTGCCATGCTATACTATCGGGTCGTGATCACTAGGAAGGTGATCACAGGTATATATTATATATCTTATACATGATACATGTGATGACTAAAGAGGGGTCGGCTCATAGAGTACCCGCGAGTGATTCATGGATTGGGGGCTGAAAGGACCTTTGTCCCGACGGCCCTCTGGGTGGATCTTTGTGGCGGAGCGACAGAGCAGGTTGAGACCACCTAGGAGAGAGAAGGGCCTGGCCCTGGTCGGCGTTCTCAATTACTTCAAAATAACAGGCTTAACGAGATCTTGGTATTTGATCTGAGTCTGGCCACTGGCCTATACGCACTAACCAACTATGCAGGAACAATTATGGGCACTCGACGTCGTGGTATCAGCCGAAGCCTCCGCGACGTCAGTGACTGAGCGGCGCGCGCCGGGTTGGACTGGAACACCTGCTCTTGTATAAGGGAGACTAGGTCTGCTCGCCGGCCGCGTACGCAACGTGCTGGTGTACAATGGGCGATGGGCCCAAACCCCTGCGCCCTAGGATTTAGACCGGCGTGCTGACCTCTTTGTTGTGCCTAGGTGGGGCTGCGACCTGTTGATCTTTCGAGGCCGGGCATGACCCAGGAAAGTGTGTCCAGCCAAAGGGGATCGAGCGTGTTGGGAAATGTGGTGCACCCCTGCAGGGAAGTTTATCTATTCGAATAGCCGTGTCCCTCGGTAAAAGGATGACCCGGAGTTGTACCTTGACCTTATGACAACTAGAACTAGATACTTAATAAAACACACCCTTCCAAGTGCCAGATACAACCCGGTGATCGCTCTCTCACAGGGCAACGAGGAGGGGATCGCCGGGTAGGATTAAGCTACACGATGCTACTTGGTGAACTTACCTTCTACTCTCTTCTACATGCTGCGAGATGGAGGTGGCCAGAAGCGTAGTCTTCGATAGGACTAGCTATCCCCCTCTTATTCCGGCATTCTATAGTTCAGTCCACATATGATACCCCTTTTCCATTTGATACCAATGCATACATATGTAGTGTAGCTCCTTGTTTGTGAGTACTTTGGATGAGTACTCACGGTTGCTTTGCTTCCCTCTTTTCCCCCTTTCTATACCCGGTTGTTGCGACCAAACGTTGGAGTCCAGGATCCAGACGCCATCGTCGATAACGACTCCTACTACACCGGAGATGCCTCCTACTACGTGCAGACCGCCGACGACAACCAGGAGTAGTTTAGGAGGATCCCAGGCAGGAGGCCTGCGCCTCTTTCAATTTGTATCCCAGTTTGTGCTAGCCTTCTTAAGGCAAACTTGTTTAACTTATGTCTGTACTCAGATATTGTTGCTTCCGTTGACTCGTCTATGATCGAGCTCTTGTATTCGAGCTCTCGAGGCCCCTGGCTTGTAATATAAAGCTTGTATTATTTTAATTTGTGTCTAGAGTTGTGATGTGATATCTTCCCGTGAGTCCTTGATCTTGGTCGTACACATTTGCGTGCATGATTAGTGTACGGTCAAGTCGGGGGCGTCACATGTTGGTATCAGAGCCGACTGCCTGTAGGTAGCCCCCTTTCCAACTCCTTGGCCGAAGTTGAGTCTAGTCGCTGAAAAATCTGATTTACTAACATGGCTGTGTGTCTTACGGGCCCACGTGGCCATTGGGTGGTATTAGGATCTTTTATTCCTCGTCTATACTCTGGGAATCTGATCTCTCTTCTATTTGGGTTAAATGATTTTGTTAACTCTGACTCTAGGTTCTCGTAAATACTTTCTCCCGGAGAGCCCTCACTCTAGATGATTGCTTGGTGCACCAGAAGATTCTGAAGATACTTTCCGATGTTTTCCCGGGACCCTTCTTCCCTTCGCCATTGCGATCCCTACCACCGATAAATCCTTATGAGTAATGTGACGCCCATATGTAACCTGCCATATTTGTATTCCAACTCTTGCCATTTTCGGCACTAAGTTATGTTATTTCCTCGTTATTGGGTTTTTGTCTTCATGTTGCTTTTGTCTTTGTCATGCATCTCATATCATGTCATCATGTGCATCGCATTTGCATACGTGTTCGTCTCATGCATCTGAGCATTTTCCCTGTTGTCCGTTTTGCATTCCGGCGCTCCTATGTCCTCCGGTGTCCCCTTTTACCTCTTTTCGTGTGCGGGTGTTAAACGTTCTCGGATTGGACCAAGACTTGCCAAGCGGCCTTGGTTTACTACTGGTAGACCGCCTGCCAAGTTTCGTGCCATTTGGACTTTGTTTGATACCCCAACGGTTAACCGAGGAACCGAAAAGGCCTCGTGTGTGTTGCAGCCCAACACCACTCCAAAGTGGCCCAAAACCCACCAAAACCCCCTCCATCATCTCGGTCGTTCGATCACGATCGCGTGGCCGCAAACCGTGCTCAATTTGGAGCCTCCTAGCTCCCTCTACCTATAAAAAGGCATCTCCCCCCAAAAATCCGGATCCCTAACCCTAGTCCCTCTCTCCTCCGTGCGGCCGGACGTGTCCGCCCGCCGCCGGACGAAAATCCCGCCGCCGTCCGCCACGTGTCGCCTCGCCATTCGCCACCTCGCGCCCCACATCGCCGCCTCCACCGCGGGCCGGAGAGCCCGGATCCGGCCCCCGCGGCCCGTCTCCGCCGCCGGCCGCGCCCGCGCCCTGGGCGCCGCGCCCCGCCGCCTCCCGCGCTGGCGCTCGCCGTGCCACACTGCCGACGCCGGCCGCCGCGCCCCGCCGCCCTCGCGCGCCTCCGCGCGCCGCGCCGGACGCGCGCCACCTCGGCCTCCTCCGCTCCGCCTCAGCCTCCCCACTCCCCTTCCTCCACTCCGGCCGAGCTCCGACGCCGACTCCGGCGAGCTCGAGTTCGTCCTTGATCCGCGTGCCCGATCCAGATCTGGATGACTTAGGATTGACTTTTGTCCCAGTTTTAGTAACTTTTAGCATATTTCATCGCATCATAACTTTGCATCCGTGGCTCCGTTTTGGGCGTGTAGCATATCAAATTGTTCGTCTCGACGAGCACTTCATTTCATTCCATTGCACCATGTTCATTTGAGTTCATCTTGATGCCCTAAATGCTGTTGCAAGAGTGCTATGCAATGTTAGTTTCAGATTCTTAGCAGAGTTTGGACATTTGTCATTTTTGCCATGTTTAATGTGTGCCTCCTATGAAGTTGAGCCCTACATGTGTTTTGAAGTATGCCATGCCATCTTTACAGGGGTGTATGCCATGTATTTTTGTGATCTCTGTGGTGACTAGCACAAGCATGCAAAGTAGCTCTCGTGATGTTGCTGATTTCAGGGACTTGGAAATCTTCCAAGTCTTTTCCCTGATAATATTTTTATGCCATGTATTCTTGTTGCTACAGAGTGATCCATGCCTCTTTTAAGCATGTTCAGTAAGGATCATTTTGAGATATTGTTGTGCTCTATCCATCCATGTCTTTGTTTGCAATTATGGAGCACCCTAGCATGACTCAATCTTGCTCTACTTTCGCTATAAAATGTTCCTGGCAGATTGTTTACATGTTAATCAATTTTGCCGAGGTTGTTGTAGTTGATCCATGCATGCTATGAGGTTGTTCTTGGCATGGTTAGCTTATTTATCATGTCTACTTGCCGGGTGTATGCTTAGTTTGTCACGCAATGCCTTGTGGTGAGTGCATCAAGCTCATAAACATGTCTACGTGAATCTGTTTTGCCATGTTCCAGTTTTCTGCTAAGTTTGAATCTGTTAACGAAAGTTGCTATGTTCACATGGTTGCCATTGTATTTTCTCATCCCTTTTGGCTTATGGTCAGTAAGGGACTTTTGTTATATGCTTTGTGTAGTTTCATGCTATGCCTTGATTTGCCATGATATATTCCTGTAGCATGTTGCTATCGTGCTCTAAACATTGCTTCCTGATGTTAAATTCTTGACATGGTGTTATTTTCACTTAGTCTGTAACCTGTTATCTTTTGCACTTTTGCCATGCTTGTTTGAACCTACTATTGAGTGAATTAGCCGTAGTTCAGTGTTCATCTTTTGTCAAGCATATTGAGTGGATCACTGCCATGTGATTTGTTTGTATGTTAGAGTGCAGTAGCTTGTTGTTCTTGATGCATTTAGATGCCTCGTGCTGTTAATCGCAGATTTGTGTCATTATTGTTTTGCTTGCCATTTGCAAACCGTGCATCCGATTCCGGTGATCTTTATATCGATTTCGGACGAAATCAACTCATCTTTCCAGCGGCACTCTTGGTTTTCCAAGTTGAGGCCAGGTTCAATCTTTTCTTTCCGAAACATGCATATTCATCGCATATCACATCCCGCATATCATGCCATGTTTTGCATCTTGTTGATTGTGCATTGCACCGTGGTTGATTGTGTCTCCCTTTGCTAGTGTTCTTGCTTGGGTAGAGCCGGGAGACGAGTACGTGACCGAGGAACCGTTGAGTACGCTTACGAGGATCAAGCTAACATCAACTCGGAGAACTTTGCAGGCAAGATGACCATACCCTCGAAATCACTTCTATCTTTGCTTGCTAGATGCTCGCTCTATTGCTATGCCTATGCTACGATACCTACCACATGCTTTATCATGCCTCCCATATTGCCATGTCAAACCTCTAACCCACCTTGTCCTAGCAAACCGTTGTTTGGCTATGTTACCGCTTTGCTCAGCCCCTCTTATAGCGTTGTTAGTTGCAGGTGAAAATTGGAGTTTGTTCCTTGTTGGAACATGTTTATTGTTGGGATATCACTATTATATCTTGTCTACTTTAATGCATCTATATACGTGGTAAAGGGTGGAAGGATCGGCCTTGTGCCTGGTGTTTTGTTCCACTCTTGCCGCCCTAGTTTCCGTCATACCGGTGTTATGTTCCTTGATTTTGCGTTCCTTACACGGTTGGGTTATAATGGGAACCCCTTGACAGTTCGCCTTGAATAAAAGTCCTCCAGCAAAGCCCAACCTTGGTTTTACCATTCGCCACCTAGCCTCTTTTCCCTTGGGTTCCGCAGACTCAAGGGTCATCTTTATTTTAAACCCTTGGGCCAGTGCTCCTCTGAGTGTTGGTCCAAACTAGAGCCCCTTGTAGCGCCACCTCGGGGAAACTCGAGGGTTGGTTTTAGTTGTACGGATTGCTTATCCGGTGTGCCCTGAGAACGAGATATGTGCAGCTCCTATCGGGATTTGTTGGCACATTCGGGCGGCTTTGCTAGTTTAGTTTTAGCATTGTCGAGATGTCTTGTAACCGGTATTCCGAGTCTGATCGGGTTGTCTTGGGAGAAGGAATATCCTTCGTTGACCATGAGAGCTTGTGATGGGCTAAGTTGGGACACCCCTGCAGGGATTTGAACTTTCGAAAGCCATGCCCGCGGTTATGGGCAGATGGGAATTTGTTAATGTCCGGTTGTAGAAAACCTGAAACTTAACTTAATTAAAATGAATTAACAGAGTGTGTGGCCATGATGGTCTCTTTTCGGCGGAGTCCGGGAAGAGAACACGACCTCGTGTTATGCTTGAACGTAGGTTGTTCTAGGATCACTTCTTGATCATAGTTTATCGATCGTGCCTTTGCCTTCTCTTATCGCTCGCATTTGCGTATGTTAGCCACCATATATGCTAGTGCTTGCTGCAGCTCCACCTCATACCTTTTCCCTACCTATAAGCTTAAATAGTCTTGATCGCGAGGGTGTGAGATTACTGAGTCCCCGTGACTCACAAATTCCTTCCAAAACCAGATTCAGGGACCGATGATACCGCTCCAGGAGATACGACTGAGCTCAAGTGGGAGTTCAATGAGGACTCAGGATGATACTACGTTTTCTTTCCAGACGATCAGTAGTGGAGCCCAATTGGGTCGATCGGGGACATTATGCATTTGGGGTTGTCTTTATTTTGGTTCCGTAGTCGGACCTTGATTGTATCTGGATGATTGTAATGCTATATTTATGCATTGTGTGACGTGGCGATTGTAAGCCAACTATGCACCTCTTTCCATATTAAGTACATGGGATGTGTAAAGATTACCCATCTTGCGACATTGCCTACAATGCGGTTATGCCTCTAAGTCGTGCTCTGACACGTGGGAGATATAGCTGCATCGTGGGTGTTACAAGTTGGTAATCAGAGCTTTCCCCGACTTAGGAGCCCCCTGCTTGATCGAATCGTTGGCGTTGTTGAGTCTAGAAAAATGTTTTGAGTCTTTTAGGAATTATATATATATCGGAGAGTAGGATTATTTTTACTCCTCAGTCCCTTCGTCGCTCTGGTGAGGCATCCTGCCGTAGAGTTTTGACTCTTCTCTTCTCAAATTTCACTAAAAAAATTTAGGATCACGCGGGTATCTTGGAATCATTCCGATGGTTTTGTGACGAGAACATTGTTCTTGGTGCCTCCTGGCATTTAGGGGTTGTGGCAGTGTCCCGGGGAGTTGAGCTCCGAGGTGTTGTCGTCACAATTTTATCGTTGCAGTTCTGGAATACCCGAGTTTCGCCGACATCGAAAATCTCTTTTATGCAGTTGTTGGTGAGATAACCTCGACGCCACCCAGTACTGGGCAGGAGTTCGGGAGTATTGCCATAACTCGTATAACGGATGCTTTTCGAAGGTTGAGGTAAATGATTTCCGAAGGTTTCTTGGTTATTTGTTGAAGGATGGATACAGCTGGATGTAGGATTTGCTAGCTTTGGGTGAGATATTATGCTTCCCCTGTATCCCCTACACCTGATTGCATAACCGGGAAAATTTCGGGAGTTTCATAGGTGGGAATTCATGTAGCTCTAGTATTTCTTCCGCGAATATTTGGTTTGTGATTGGGTAATCCTCACCAAGTATTTGTTCATGTTCGTACCTTGTTGTTTTATTCTTCTACCTCTATCTAAGTGGCTTCTCAATTTATGGAAGTGTGACCATTTAATTTGGAATGCATTCGTTCATTCTTGTTCGGATGTTAAGACTATATGTTGCAATTTCGATCCATTTGATTCAGCTTGAATATTTGTCTGTCAAGATGCTAACGGATGTCACCCTCTTCAGGATGGCTCCTCCAACGCGTCAGAATCCTGAACCACCGGCACCACCTCCACCTACGGAGGCATGGCAAGCTATGATGGCCGCTACCAATGCCAGCACGCAGATGCTTATGCAACTCCTGCAAGAGCGCAACCAAGGAAATCAAGGCCATGGCAACAATCAGAATCAGTTTGCTACACTCAACCAGTTCCTCGCAAACCAACCAAAGACCTTCAGTAACCGTGTCGAGGCAACAGATGCTGATGATTGGCTCGTGGATATCTGCAAGCATTTCGAGTGCAGCAACGTCAGGCCTGAGGACTTTGTCAAGTTTGCCTCGTTCCAACTCAAAGACCAAGCTGCTGAGTGGTATCAGCAATACAAAGATTCTAGAGGAGGTCGTGTGATTACCTGGGATGAATTCCGTCAAGACTTCAATGCTCACCACATTCCTCAGAGTGTTGTTGAGAGCAAGCGTGACGAGTTCCACAATCTGAAGCAAGGCAGCTTGTCTGTTTACCAGTATAACATCATGTTCCAGAAGCTCGCTCGTTTCGCTAAGCAAGACGTCCCTGACGAGAAGAGCGTGATTTATCAGTTTAGAGGTGGCCTCAGAGAAGATCTCCAACTAGCTCTCGTGCTTTTCGAGCCGCAGAAGTACGATGAGTTTTACAACATGGCACTAAAACAAGAGACTGCTCAACTCAAGTGCGATGCTTCCAAGAAACGAGTCAGTGATGCAACCCCTTCTTCCTCAACTCAAGTGGCAACTAAGCAGCAAAAGTATTGGTTGCCTCCTCCCCCTCCGTTCCTTTAGCCTTATCAGCAGAAGAGCAAAGGTGGCAATGGATCTTCCCACCCACCCAACCCAGGCTTTCAGAACAAGACTTCGTCTCATGCTCCAAGATCAAGTGCTCCGCATCACCGTCCGCTTTCAGAGGTCACGTGCAACAAGTGTCAGTAGAAGGGTCACGGCCAACAAATGCTTCAATCAGAGGCGTCTTCCTCCTCCTCCTGTGAGATCTGCTAGCACTGCAGTGGTCAAGCATAATCCCAAGTTTGCCAAGGTCAACATGATGAACGCAGCTCAGGCAGAGGACTCATCAGATGTGATCATGGGTAACCTTCCTGTTAATGATATTCCTGCAAAAGTCCTTTTTGATACTGGTGCATTGCATTCTTTCATTTCAAGACCTTTTGTGGCTATGCATGATTTGGTTACTCAAGTTTTCCCGAGACCTTTGGCTATTGTTTCTCCGGCCTGACAAATGACTTCTAGAGTTTTCGTTCCGGATGTCTCTATCATGTTGGGCGACTATAAGTTTCTGTCTTCTCCTAATGTTCTTGGTGACTCAGATATTGATCTTATTCTCGGAATGGACTGGCTTTCTAAGCACAAGGCTCACCTTGATTGTGCTGCCAGGCAGATTCAATTGACACATTCGTCTGAGGATGTAATCGTCTTTGTCGCTCATGATGATACCATTCGACTGTTTTCTCTCAATGAGAAGGGCGAGTTGGATGCCATCTCTCAGATTCCAGTCGTTTGTGAATATCAAGACGTCTTTCCAGAAGAGCTTCCAGGAATGCCTCCTCACCGGCCAGTTGAATTCCTCATCGATCTTGAGCCTGGCACGGAACCTGTTTGCAAACATCCTTACAAGCTTGGACCTGAAGAGTTGAAGGAGCAGAAGAAGCAACTCGATATTCAAGAGCGTATGGGTCTCATCCGACCAAGTTCTTCTCCATGGGGTTGTGGTGTTCTTTTCGTCAAGAATAAGGATGGAATGGACCGACTTTGTGTCGACTACCGTCCATTGAACAAGAAGACCATAAAGAACAAGTACCCACTTCCCAACATCAATGCGCTTTCTGAAAAACTCGAATGTGCTCAAGTATTCTCCAAGCTTGACCTCCATATGGGCTATCATCAGATTCACATTCGTGAAGAAGATATCCCCAAGACAGCATTTAGAACAAGCTATGGTTCATATGAATACACTTTCATGTCTTTCGGCCTCGCAAATGCTCCTCCAACATTCTCTCGCATGATGAACTTCATCTTCAACGCCTACACAAATGACTTCGTCTTTGTCTATCTCGATGACAGTTTGGTCTTTTCCAAGAACAAGGAGGATCATGCCAAGCATTTGAGATTGGTGCTGGATAAACTCAGAGAACATCAGTTCTATGCGAAGTTTTCAAAGTGCGAGTTTTGGCTCGATGAGGTTCTCTACCTTGGGCATATCATCTCCGCCAAGGGCATAGCTGTTAATCCTGGGAAGGTGTCTGCAATTGTGAATTGGGAACCACCTCAGAATGTGAAGCAACTCCGCAGCTTCCTTGGGCTCGCAAGCTATTGTTGAAGGTTCATTGAGAACTTCTCTAAGATCGCGAAGCCTCTTTCAAACCTCCTCTAGAAGCATGTGAAGTATGTCTAGTCGCCTGAATGTGACATTACTTTCAACACCCTCAAAGAGAAGTTAGTCTGTGCTCCAGTTCTGACCCCTCCTAATGAATCCAAACCGTTCGAGGTCTTCTATGATGCTTCCCTTCAAGGTCTCGGTGCAGTGTTGATGCAAGAGAAGAATGTTGTGGCCTATACCTCTCGCCAGTTGAAGCCCAACGAAAATAACTACCCCACTCATGACCTCGAGTTGGCGGCAGTTGTGCATACTATTTTAACTTGGAGACATCTCTTGTTGGGAAGAAAAGTGGACATCTTCACTGATCATAAGAGTCTCAAGTACATCTTCACTCAGCCAAACCTCAACCTCAGGCAGACTCGTTGGGTTGAAATGATTCAAGAGTATAATCCGAGTATTGAATATACACCAGGCAAGGCCAATGTAATTGCCGACGCATTGAGCAGAAAGGCTTACTGCAACAGTTTGATTATCAAGCCCTACCAACCAGAGCTTTGTGAAGCTTTCCGCAAACTTAATCTCCAAGTTGTTCCTCAAGGATTCCTTGCCAACCTCCAAGTCTCTCCTACTTTGGAAGATCAGATTCGTGAGGCTCAACTTCTTGATGCTATGGTGAAGAAGGTGAAGATTGGGATTGCCAAGAGTCAACCCAAGTACAAGTGCTATCGTCTTGATGACAAGGATACTCTATTCTTCGAGGATCGCATTGTTGTGCCTAAAGGTGACCTTTGTAAAGTCATTTTGAACGAGGCTCACAATTCACTTCTCTCTATTCACCCTGGAAGTACAAAGATGTACCATGACCTCAAGCAGTCGTATTGGTGGACTCGAATGAAGCGCGAGATTGCTCAGTTTGTGAATGAATGTGATGTCTGCAGAAGAGTGAAAGCATAACACAAACGACCAGCTGGTCTCCTCCAACCTCTTTCCATTCCAGAATGGAAGTTTGACCACATTGAGATGGACTTTGTGACTGGATTTCCCAAGTCCAACCGTGGCAATGATGTTATCTTCGTTGTCATCGACAAGCTCACCAAAGTGGCTGATTTTCTTCCTATCAAAGAATCTATCACAGTAGCTCAGTTGGCAGAGCTATATACCTCCAGGATTGTCTCTCTGCACGACATTCCGTAGTTGATATCTTCAGATCGTGGACGCATCTTTACCTCTAAGTTCTGGGATTCTTTCCAGAAGGCCATGGGCACCAACATTCGCTTCAACACAGCTTTTCATCCTCAAACCAGTGGCCAAGTTGAGCGAGTCAATCAAATTCTTGAAGATATGCTCAGGGCATGTGTCATCTCTTTCGGCATGAAGTGGGAAGATTGTCTTCCATATGCCGAGTTCTCCTACAACAACAGATTCCAAGAGAGTTCGGGCAAGGCCCCATTCGAGATTCTCTATGGCAGGAAGTGTCGTACTCCTCTTAACTGGTCAGAGACTGGTGAACGCCAACTTCTTGGCAATGACTTGATCACAGAGGCTGGAGAAATGTGCAAAGTCATTCGTGAAAATCTCAAAGCCGCGCAATCGCGCCAGAAGAGTTACTATGATAGCAAGCATCGTGACTTGGCTTTCGAGATCGGAGACCATGTCTACCTCCGCGTCTCTCCAATGAAAGGTACTCGTCGCTTCAGTATCAAAGGGAAGCTTGCCCCTAGATACGTGGGTCCTTTCAAGATCATTGGCAAAAGAGGCGATCTCGCCTATCAACTTGAGCTTCCATCCAACTTTGCAAACGTGCACGACGTGTTTCACATGTCTCAGCTCTGCAAGTGTTTCAAGACTCCTGACCGCACCATCAACTTCGAAGAGATTGATCTCCAAGAAGACCTGTCTTATCATGAGCATCCCATTGCTTTTCTTGAAGAAACTGAGCGCAAGAATCGCAACAAGTCTATCAAATTCCTAAAAGTGAAGTTTTCGCATCATTCCGACCGTGAAGCCACCTGGGAACGCGAGGACCACCTCCGTTCCGAATACCCGGAGTTTTTCCAGTCCTTGATCTCGGGACGAGATCCTTTCGTAGTGGTGGAGTGTTGTAACGCCCCATATGTAACTTGCCATATTTGTATTCCAACTCTTGCCATTTTGCCACTAAGTTATGTTATTTCCTCGTTGTTGGGTTTTTGAATTCATGTTGCTTTTGTCTTTGTGATGCATCTCATATCATGTCATCATGTGCATCGCATTTGCATACGTGTTCGTCTTATGCATCCGAGCATTTTCCCCGTTGTCTATTTTGCACTCCGGCGCTCCTATGTCCTCCGGTGTCCCCTTTTTCCTCTTTTCATGTGCGGGTGTTAAATGTTCTCGGATTGGACCGAGACTTGCCAAGAGGCCTTGGTTTACTACCGGTAGACCGCCTGTCAATTTTCGTGTCATTTGGACTTCGTTTGATACTCCAACGGTTAACCGAGGAACCGAAAAGGCCTCGTGTGTGTTGCAGCCCAACACCTCTCCAAAGTGTCCCAAAACCCACCTAAACCCCCTCCATCATGTCGGTCGTTCGATCATGATCGCGTGGCCGCAAACCGTGCTCAATTTGGAGCCTCCTAGCTCCCTCTACCTATAAAAAGGCATCTCTTCCCAAAAATCCGGATCCCTAACCCTAGTCCCTCTCCCCTCCGCGCGGCCAGACGTGTCCGCCCGCCGTCGGACGCCACGTGTCGCCTCGCCATTCGCCACATCGCCGCCTCCACCGCGGGCCCGGAGAGCCCGGATCCGGCCCCCGCGGCCCGTCTCCGCCGCCAGCCGTGCCCGCGCCCTGGGCGCCGCGCCCCGCCGCCTCCCGCGCCGGCGCTCGCCGCGCCGCCGCCCGCCGACGCCGGCCGCCGGGCCCCGCCACCCTCGCTCCATGCCGGCGACCCCGCCGCCCTCGCGCACCTTCCCGCGCCGCGCCGGATGCGCGCCGCCTCGGCCTCCTCCACTCCGCCTTGGCCAACCCGCTCTCCTTCCTCCACTCCGGCCGAGCTCCGGCGCCATATCCGGCGAGCTCGAGTTCGTCCTCGATGCGCGTGCCCGGTCCAGTTCTGGATGAATTAGGGTTGACTTTTGTCCCAGTTTCAGTAACTTTTAGCATATTTCATCGCATCATAACTTTGCATCCGTGGCTCCGTATTGGGCGTGTAGCATATCAAATTGTTCGTCTCGACGAGCACTTCATTTCATTCCATTGCACCATGTTCATTTGAGTTCATCTTGATGCCCTAAATGCTGTTTCAAGAGTGCTATGCAATTTTAGTTTCACATTCTTAGCAAAGTTTGGACATTTGTCATTTTTGCCATGTTTAATATGTGCCTCCTATGAACTTGAGCCCTACATGTGTTTTGAAGTATGCCATGCCATCTTTACAGGGGTGTATGCCATGTATTTTTGTGATCTCTGTGGTGACTAGCACAAGCATGCAATGTAGCTCTCGTGATGTTGCTGATTTCAAGGACTTGGAAATCTTCCAAGTCTTTTCCCTGATAATATTTTTATGCCATGTATTCTTGTTGCTACAGAGTGATCCATGCCTATTTTGAGCATGTTCAGTAAGGATCATTTTGAGATATTGTTGTGCTCTATCCATCCATGTCTTTGTTTGCAATTATGGAGCACCCTAGCATGACTCAATCTTGCTCTACTTTCGCTATAAAATGTTCCTGGCAGATTGTTTACATGTTAATCAATTTTGCCGAGGTTGTTGTAGTTGATCCATGCATGCTATGAGGTTGTTCTTGCCATGGTTAGCTTATTTATCATGTCTACTTGCTGGGTGCATGCTTAGTTTGTCATGCAATGCCTTGTGGTGAGTGCATCGAGCTCATAAACATGCCTACGTGAATCTGTTTTGCCATGTTCCAGTTTTCTGCTAAGCCTGAATCTGTTAACGAAAGTTGCTATGTTCACATGGTTGCCATTGTATTTTCTGATCCCTTTTGGTTTATGGTCAGTAAGGGACTTTTGTTATATGCTTTGTGTAGTTTCATGCCATGCCTTGCTTTTCCATGATATGTTCCTGTAGCATGTTTCTATCGTGCTCTAAACATTGCTTCCTGATGTTAAATTCCTGACATGGTGTTATTTTCACTAAGTTTGTAACCTGTTATCTTTTGCACTTTTTCCATGCTTGTTTGAACCTGCTATTGAGTGAATTAACCGTAGTTCAGTGTTCATATTTTGTCAAGCATCTTGAGTGGATCACTGCCATGTGATTTGTTGCTATGTTAGAGTGCAGTAGCTTGTTGTTCTTGATGCATTTAGATGGCCTCGTGCTGTTAATCACGGATTTGTGTCATTATTGTTTTGCTTGCCATTTGCAAACCGTGCATCCGATTCCGGTGATCTTTATATCGATTTCGACCGAAATCAACTCATCTTTCCAGCGGCACTCTTGGTTTTCCAAGTTGAGGCCAGGTTCAATCTTTCCTTTCCGAAACATGCATATGCATCGCATATCACATCCCGCATATCATGCCATGTTTTGTATCATGTTGATTGTGCATTGCACTGCGTGGTTGATTGTGTCTCCCTTTGCTTGTGTTCTTGTTTGGGTAGAGCCGGGAGACGAGTACGTGATCGAGGAACCCGTTGAGTATGCTTACGAGGATCAAGCTAACGTCAACTCGGAGAACTTTGCAGGCAAGATGACCATACCCTCGAAATCACTTCTATCTTTGCTTGCTAGATGCTCGCTCTATTGCTATGCCTATGCTACGATACCTACCACATGCTTTATCATGCCTCCCATATTGCCATGTCAAACCTCTAACCCACCTTGTCCTAGCAAACCGTTGTTTGGCTATGTTACCGCTTTGCTCAGCCCCTCTTATAGCGTTGTTAGTTGCAGGTGAAGATTGTAGTTTGTTCCTTGTTGGAACATGTTTATTGTTGGGATATCACTATTATATCTTGTCTACTTTAATGCATCTATATACTTGGTAAAGGGTGGAAGGCTCGGCCTTATGCCTGGTGTTTTGTTCCACTCTTGCCGCCCTAGTTTCCGTCATACCGGTGTTATGTTCCTTGATTTTGCGTTCCTTACACGGTTGGGTTATAATGGGAACCCCTTGACAGTTCGCCTTGAATAAAAGTCCTCCAGCAAAGCCCAACCTTGGCTTTACCATTCGCCACCTAGCCTCTTTTCCCATGGGTTCCGTGGACTCAAGGGTCATCTTTATTTTAAACCCCCAGGCCAGTGCTCCTCTGAGTGTTGGTGCAAACTAGAGCCCCTTGCAGCGCCACCTCGGGGAAACTCGATGGTTGGTTTTAGTTGTACGGATTGCTTATCCGGTGTGCCCTGAGAACGAGATATGTGCAGCTCCTATCGGGATTTGTCGGCACATTCAGGTGGTTTTGCTTGTTTAGTTTTATCAATGTCGAGATGTCATGTAACCGGGATTCCGAGTCTGATCGGTTGTCTTGGGAGAAGGAATATCCTTCGTTGACCGTGAGAGCTTGTGATGGGCTAAGTTGGGATACCCCTGCAGGGATTTGAACTTTCGAAAGCCGTGCCCGCGGTTATGGGAAGATGGGAATTTGTTAATGTTCGGTTGTAGAAAACCTGAAACTTAACTTAATTAAAATGAATCAACAGAGTGTGTGGCCATGATGGTCTCTTTTCGTCAGAGTCCGGGAAGAGAACACGGTCTCGTGTTATGCTTGAACGTAGGTTGTTCTAGGATCACTTCTTGATCATAGTTTATCGATCATGCCTTTGCCTTCTCTTCTCGCTCTCATTTGCGTATGTTAGCCACCATATATGCTAGTGCTTGCTGCAGCTCCACCTCATACCTTTTCCCTACCTATAAGCTTAAATAGTCTTGATCGCGAGGGTGTGAGATTGCTGAGTCCCTGTGACTCACAGATTCCTTCCAAAACCAGATGCAGGGACCAATGATACCGCTCCAGGAGATACGACTGCGCTCAAGTGGGAGTTCGCTGAGGACTTAGGACGATACTACGTTTCCTTTCCAGACGATCAGTAGTGGAGCCCAGTTGGGTCGATCGGGGACATTATGCATTTGGGGTTGTCTTTATTTTGGTTCCGTTGTCGGACCTTGATTGTATCTGGATGATTGTAATGATATATTTATGCATTGTGTGATGTGGCGATTGTAAGCCAACTATGTACCTATTTCCTTATTCAGTACATGGGATGTGTAAAGATTACCCCTCTTGCGACATTGCCTTCAATGCGGTTAAGCCTCTAAGTCGTGCTCCGACACGTGGGAGATATAGCCGCATCGTGGGTGTTACAAGTAACTACCTACATTGTTGTTTATTACAAGATGCCCTGAATTACTCTCTATTGTCCTGAGAATCCGTTGAGCCTACTGCCTTGCAGTTCCTTGTCACCTGAATACACATACAAATTAATCCTCACATGCACCGAGGATTTGTTTCTCCCGAGTTGTTCATGTGTTTCACCAAAGTCTTCGAAATATTATTTGATCTTCCAAAAATCCTCAGCAGCTTATTGCTCTTGAAATTCTTGCTTGCTTGCATTATGGTTAATCCCATAAGTATAGTAATCTTATTAACATCCTTTGTCACTATCATCTTGAGCCCATCCATTCAATGAATTACGAATGCTCGCAATCCTCAACCAGATCCTAGAAGTCATCCTTCTGGCTCAGACGTCATTTTAAACATGAGCTGGATCTCAACCAATCGAATTGCCATCGATTGTACCCCTAAGGCTATTCAACTTATCCATCCCTAATCACAGCATTGCTTCTAATCCCTTGTCTTGGAATTCCTAATTCGTTTGCATTTGAGCTTTGAGTTAGTCAGTTGTTTCTATAATCTGATCTCCTTGTGTTCTTTCTTCTTCTGGTTGAGTACCGATACTCACATCAGATCCATTATGGACCACCAGATCCTTTGTTGGATTTTGTCCGACACTGTCCTTCATATTCATTAAACTTGTGAGCCTTCCATCGGATACATAACGCCTTTGGTAAATTGTACTCCTTGCTTTTGTCAACCATGCTCTGCTCCTGAGCTTGAGTTATTTGCTCCCGAAGTTTGTGGTATATGTTTCTACGATGACCTGATGGGTTGAACCTATGCCTTCCTTAATCTGTGTGAACCTGAAAGGTTTCATGGGTCATACTTATCTGGTATTGCACCAGGTAAAACTTTCAACAACTAATGTCATTTTTGAAAAAGCGAGAGGTGAATGGAAGGTTATACATTGAAGAAGTGGGAGTCGACCTTGAACATTGCGTTCATGCCCATGGACATGATGTATATCCTATCATGGAAGCTTCTTGTAATAATAACTATTCCCTTGATATAATATCATTTGGTATTTGTGAATTGACCCTTTGCAATCGTGGTTCCGACCATATTTTCTCCTTGATTCCATATTCGGGGACAAGTTAAAGCACCTGTCTTTTGCAGATCAATACACCTCTGCAACCTCTATTATGATCTACCTTCGAGTATTACCCCGTGGTATCTCGACAATATCAAAAAACCATATTACTTCTTATGAGTTCTTCTTCAAGTATTAATTCTCACCGGTTCCAATTTTCCCCGGGTTCTGAGCTGTTAGACACCCAAGGACACCGATAATGAATTGAGTATGTACTCTGATTCAATAACTCTAAGTAATTTTCATTTCTTATGAGTTTAATAATCCTTCAAGTCATTCCTAGCCCGATTGGCTATACAATTATCGTGCTAAATTTTAACTGTGCTACCTGGTCCTTCTTCTCGGAGCACAATTTTCGACGATCGATGACCTAATCTTACGTTGATTTTCCTTGTCATATCATTTCTCCTTGAACAACAAACTTGATTTCGAGTTTGTGTTGTACCCTTGGTTCCCATAACCTTTTGCTTCATCATCATTCGACTTGATGTCATCGCCGACCAATTACATCTTCATGAAATCTATCGACAAATGTGTCGTGTTCATCATCAACATCCTGAGCTCTTCCAAGATATATATCAAATTCTTGATGAGAAATACCATCCTCGCCCCTCGATGGTTTGTGTTATCATTGACCACTTTATTGCCTTCCGTTAAACACAAATTTATTTGTGTTTTGTGTTATACCTTGAGATCCTTGCTATCCAGCATTTGTTCTTCTTTACCTTGGAGTATTACCATCTTTTATGTCAAGAAAGTCGTGAGAATTTCACCACCTCTTAAAAATTCTTGATACAAGTGATACTTCTTGCCATCTCCCTTTATTCCTTAGTCCCCGTGCTATTTCTAAGAGGAATACCGACAAATGGACTGTGATGTGAAAAATTCAAAACTTCTAGCAACCCTATTGCTTCTAAGTTAATGAATGATAGTTACATTCTTTGTGTATTGGATATCAAATCACCCTTCTAACGTTGATCTTGCTACCTAAGCCTAGAATTACCAATGTTTAATTGTGTATGTTTTCCTCGAGCATACATCATTATATGATTTGATCTGACAAATGTTATCTCCTTGTTCGCATAATTATGGAAATCCATCTTGTTGGAAGTCTAGATGAATTGTCGCCGAGTTCATCAGCTACCTCCTTATCCCTTCATTGGTTTAATGATGAGCTCTTGTTTCGGAACTCGCTTCCATAGTACATTTACCGAGAATCTTACAATGTTGTCTCATCAATTTGTTTTGCACCTTTTCTTCTCAGGCATCCTGAGCCTGAGGTATCCCGACACCAATCAGATCTGAATCTCGGTCAGATCTGATGGTTGGAACATATTCCCAAGAGTTATAACAGTGGTCTTTTATATGACCCAGTAAGATGATGTCATGCCTAGCACACCTGGCCGGAGGCCCTATTGTTATAACTTCCCTTTTAGCAAGGTTAACCATTCTGCCATGAGGGAATTGTAAAACTTATTCTATAAGTTGTTTCCGATGGATCCTTGGTGTATCCATAGCCTGATCTTACCTGATGACCATGTCAATGCTATCTCAAAGCATGTATGTGGTACTTCGATTTACAACAAGAACATTTGAAGCCCAATGCTAAATGTTTCTTGCTCAATTATCCAAACATCGTTGTATGGGTAATGTCATGAAATTTCTCTCCCCTTACCTAAAGGGTTTTCTACTTTATATCCTATCATGGATATCTTGCTCTGCCTGTCCTTGGGAAGGATATACCCCTGAAATATGTGTTTAAACACATTTTCCTTTCCATTGTTCTGTTTAACCTGGTTAAATTAAAAATCACATTTTCCTTCCCATTGTTTTGCTTAACCCTTCTTGTAATATGACTTAACTGAGCAGTGAGAATTCCCTGCTTAGGTAAACACCTCGTTGTACCACTCTGTCAGTAAGACCCTGTTACTATTGTTGATGACATTTCGATAACCACCGATGGACGAGAACTTTGCCTATTGGCCCGCCTCGTTCAACGAGCAGGAAAATGGTTCTCTTCGTCCCTCGCCCTTGGTATCGATGTTGTTGCCGACATAACTGACAGGTTATCCTCTAACATGCCTTGCTATCATAACCATGCAAGATATCATCACTCTTTCTACTTTAAACCCACATGGTGGGCCCATAACCCACAGTTCCATAGGATCGAAACCTGACTCTCCTGTACACCCTGTTTCCAAAGTTAATCCTCACGCTTGGCTTCGTATGCAATTCACGAGCCACGGTCCTAGAGATGATCTATTCTGGTATCAAAGACGATACTTATTCCGTTGCTCTGAACCCCCTTCACACTCTACTTCAGGTATCGAACGATTGCTTACCCGTTTGAAACTTTCGTACCCCCCCCCCCTATAATGCTCTCGAGGTGTTTCTTGTAATCAACTCGAGAGACACTTTATGCTTCTTCCCCTGAGTTAATCGTCCGATGCTCAATCTTGTTAAAACCTATCCTTACAGAATTTCCCTCTCTCATCCTTTCATAAGTATGGCAAAGACCTTGAAGGGAGGACGATGACTGCATCATGATGCCCTGATGCAGCGCAATGAAGGCATCAACGAAAGGGATCACCTTCTTCGAGAAGGGCAACCAAGACCGTGAAGACTCGTTAGGATTTCGTAACCAGAACTTCCCCCCTCTTATACACCTCTTAAATCTCGGGACAAGATTTCTTGTAGTGGAGGAGAATTGTGACATCCGGATAATTAAGCTACAGTAACCCTCTGCTAACGATGCCATGTCACCTCGGTTACTGTTGCTAATCTCGCGTTAGTTCAAAACCGATTCAAAATTAAATCAAACAGTTAAAGTTTTTAAAGGTCAAAACTAAAATGTTCTTAATGTGACAAATAAATCATGGATAATATTGGTGGAGAAACAACATCTTTTTAAAATAATAAAATACCCTAAAGTGATTAAAATAGCAGCAAAAACAATTAATTATACCCCTATTATATTTTATAAAATACTAAACTATTTTAGGTGGGTGCCAAAGTTATTGTGGCAGTGGTATAATTAATGTTACTATTTTAGGTGCTAATTAAATATTTTACAAAAACTAAAACAATTTGGGAGATAAGACAAAAATAGTAAAACAAAAATAAAGAAAAATAGAACAAAAAAAGAAATAAACCAGAAAAGGCCCCCCTCCACTGGGCCACGCTGGCCACTTGACTGCCAGGCCGGCCCACCAGCCGCGCCCATATCCCTCCACTACCACGAAACCCTAACCCCTGTCCCCCCCCCCCCCCCCCCCCCCCCCCCCCCCCCACGTTCCCCACTCGTCTCCCGATCTCTCTCCCTCTCCTCCCTCTGTTCCTCCCGAACCAGATCGAGGGAATCGCCCCTGACGTCGCCGGTCGCTGCCCCGTCGCGCCTCCGTGCTCCCCCGCAACATTACCTCACCGGCGTCGCCCATTGCCCTCTCCTCACCCCTCTCCCTCTCCGACCTTGTTCGCCCGAGCGCGTCCGTCGCCGTCGCCCGCCAATTGCCGCGGCCACCGGCCACCCCGAGGCGTTCAATCGTGTCCGGGGGGCCCTCGCCTTCGACTATGTCGCCGGCACCCCTGGATCAGGACAGGGGAGCCTCAACGCCATCGCTCCCGACCTCTTCTTCCCCGGTGCCGCACGCCACGGCCGTCGTTGATTCGCCGCCCTCCGACCATCGCCGGCCTCCTCGGGCCTTCTTTGTGTTCTTTGTGAGCCCCCGCATTCTCCTCTCTCCCCCTTGAACCTTGCCCCCATAGGTAGCCCCGTCACCGCGTTCGAGAACTAGACGCCTCCGCGAGACTAGCTCGCGTTCGAGCACACAGGCGTGTTCCTGGGTTCACCAGGGACCCGTGGCTGCCTTCATTTGTCCTCCCATGCCTCCTACCACCATCTGCGCCGAAGCCGTGCTCCGCGTATGCCCCTACTCGCCGTCGGTGCCTTTTTTGGCCGTTCCTGACGAGCCACCAACCCCCACTCGATGCAGCACTCCACGGCAGTTCGAACGTGCCCCCACACGCTCGTTTTCGTCCACCGCAGCCAAGTTCCGACGAGCCCCCGGCCATCCCCGCCGCAGATCGGGTCACCGGAGCCAACTCCGATGCCACCGCTGACGTGGCCGGCCCTGGGCCCCTCCTTGGGTCGCTGTAGGTGGGCCCGTGGGTCCTGTTGGCCGTGTTGACCAAGGTCAACGGGCTGAATGTGCACCCCCTGCCAATGACGTGTGGGGCCACCCCCCTGAGAACGCTAAAAAATATATAATAGAAAATTAATTAATTAATTAATTAAAGAGCCAATTAACTTAATTATCATGTGTTAGTTAATCTAATAACCTAATTAGTCTATTTAATCTGTTAGGTTAGTAAAACAGTGTATGACAAGGGGGGGCCACCCCCTGTTGACTAGTCAAAGTTTGACTGGTCAACTGGGGCCTCTTGGACCCATATGTCAGCCCCTCTGGTACACTTATGTGTACCCAGAGCTGGGTGCACCTAGCAATTCACATTTATTTCAAATTAAAATAATTTGATAAATCTAGAAAATGATTTAAAACTTTGAATATTAATATAAAATAACTCGTAACTCGGATGAAAATACTTTGTACATAAAAGTTGCTCAGAACAACGAGACGAATTCGAATACGCAGTTCGTTCGTTCGCCACACGTCCCTAGCATATCGAACATGCAACAATCCACCTCCGGTTCATTTGCCCAAAAAAGCCAAACACCGGGAATACTTTCCGAGATGTTTTCCCCCTTCGCCAGTAGCACCTAGTACTATGTTAGGTCACCCCTAACACCGCGTATTGCCATGTTATGCTTTGATTGCTCTGTTATTTATTGTGTTCCCCCCTCCGTTACTTCTTTCCAGTAGACCTCGAGACCGTTGCCGATACCCCCCCCCCCCCCCCCCGTGATCGACCACATCGACGACGACTTCTCCTTCTTGCCAGAGCAACCAGGCAAGCCCCCCCTGATCACCAGATATCGCCTATTCTTATCTCTGCTGCTTGCATTAGAGTAGTGTAACATGTTACTGCTTTCCGTAAATCCTATCCTAATGCATAGCCTGTCATTGTTGCTACAGTTGTTGATACCTTACCTGCAATCCTAAAATGCTTAGTATAGGATGCTAGTTTATCATCAGTGACCCTACATTTTTGTCCGTCTGCCATGCTATACTATCGGGTCGTGATCACTAGGGAGGTGATCACGGGTATATATTATATATCTTATACATGATACATGTGATGACTAAAGACGGGTCGGCTCATAGAGTACCCGCGAGTGATTCACGGATTGGGGGCTGAAAGGACCTTTGTCCCGACGGCCCTCTGGGTGGATCTTTGTGGCGGAGCGACATGGCAGGTTGAGACCACCTAGGAGAGAGGCGGGCCTGGGCCTGGTCTGCGTTCGCAATTACTTCAAAATAACACACTTAATGAGATCTTGGTATTTGATCTGAGTCTGGCCACTGGCCTATACACACTAACCAACTACACGGGAACAATTATGGGCACTCGACGTCGTGGTATTAGCCGAAGCCTTCGTGATGTCAGCGGCTGAGCGACGCGCATCAGGTTGGACTGGAACGCCCGCTCTTGTATAAGGGAGGCTAGGTCTGCTCGCCGGCCGCGTACGCAACGTGCAGGTGTGCAATGGGCCATGGGCCCAGACCCCTGAGCCATACGATTTCGACCGGCGTGCTGACCTCTCTGTTGTGCCTAGATGGGGCTGCGACGTGTTGATCTTTCGAGGCCGGGCATGACCCAGGAAAGTGTGTCCGGCCAAAGGGGATCGAGCGTGTTGGGAAATGTGGTGCACCCCTACAGGGAAGTTTATCTATTCGAATAGCCGTATCCCTCGGTAAAAGGACGACCCGGAGTTGTACCTTGACCTTATGACAACTAGAACCGGATACTTAATAAAACACACCTTTCCAAGTGCCAGATACAACCCGGTGATCGCTCTCTCATAGGGCAACGAGGAGGGGATTGCCGGGTAGGATTAAGCTACACGATGCTACTTGGTGAACTTACCTTCTACTCTCTTCTACATGCTGCGAGATGGAGGTGGCCAGAAGCGTAGTCTTCGATAGGACTAGCTACCCCCCTCTTATTCCGGCATTCTGCAGTTCAGTCCACATATGATACCCCTTTTCCATTTGATACCAATGCATACATATGTAGTGTAGCTCCTTGCTTGCGAGTACTTTGGATGAGTACTCACGGTTGCTTTGCTTCCCTCTTTTCCCCCTTTCTATACCCGGTTGTTGCGACCAGACGTTGGAGTCCAGGAGCCAGACGCCATCGTCGATGACGACTCCTACTACACCGGAGATGCCTCCTACTACGTGCAGACCGCTGGCGACGACCTGGAGTAGTTTAGGAGGATCCCAGGCAGGAGGCATGCGCCTCTTTCGATTTGTATCCCTGTTTGTGCTAGCCTTCTTAAGGCAAACTTGTTTAACTTATGTCTGTACTCAGATATTGTTGCTTCCGCTGACTCGTCTATGATCGAGCTCTTGTATTCGAGCCCTCGAGGCCCCTAGTTTGTAATATAAAGCTTATATTATTTTAATTTATGTCTAGAGTTGTGATGTGATATCTTCCCGTGAGTCTTTGATCTTGGTCGTACACATTTGCGTGCATGATTAGTGTACGGTCAAATTGGGGACGTCACAGTTCTCTTTCGGTCGGTGCTCCACAAGGAGCACTAGATTGTACCTCTTCTCCTCCTACAACAGAGGAACGTGGGCACCGATGGCGCCTCCTCCTCCTACATGCCCCACCATGGCCAACACCCGGATGTAGTGTTGCTCCACCTACAGCAAGGTGAAACCGGATGATGGCACCTATTCCTCGATCTCCATCTCCACCATATCCATGGAGTGGTGCTCCTCCTCCTCCACCATCCCCTACTCGTCTGAGCTCTCTTCCGGAGAGCTTGGAGGTTGGCCCAACGAAATGCGTGAGGTTGGCCTGCCGAAATACAAGCATGACGCCATGCCTCTCGACGTGGATCTTGACGTGGCACTGCGGTGTCAACAACCTCCGCCAACCATGAGATTTCCTGGTCATTGCAACGGCAGACGATGGACAAAGACAGATAATGATGTGGTGGTCGGCTAGTGGCTGAGATGGAACGTGGGCTGAGATGGAGGGAGAAGCTGCTCGGAATGGTAGGGTTTTGGGGCATTGCCAACCAGCTTTAAATAGCCGGGCAGGTCAAGCGTTGGGTTGAATGCGGGCGGCTGGAGGAGGCTTCTCGGTCGCCGCACCAATATGAATGCTGGACAAGTAGATGACCGGTCAGCCAACATGAATGTAGGTAGGAAGCTGCCTCATCCAGTCACGTCGGCATGAATGCATCATGGAGAGTGAGTAGAAACGGCAGGAGAGGGGTCTTAGGTGTTTCCACGTTGTCAGAGTCCGACGTGACGGAGGTCCGGACACTTGCAAACTTCACTTTCGGTTGGTTCCGGCTTATGGGATTTTGGACGTCCGAACCTGTCAAGATAACTTTGGTTGAATGACAAAAAAAAACCAAACAGTCTGGTTTGGGCATTTGGGATGATTTGGTGGTTCGTGTTGGAGTTGCCCAAATAAAAGAAACAGGCAGCTGTCAAGTAGATACCCCTATACTTTGGGTGTTTCTAAGAAAAGTTAGCGAGGGACCTAAATTTCAAGTTTAGGACATGACATGAGTTTGTCAGATGCGTCGTGGCCTCAGACCCTTCCAAGCCGCATGTGACTAGTATGTTTGGCGAGGAGCAACATCAGGCGTCCCTCTTACATTATATCTAAACGAAACTACAATGCATTGGAATCAAGAGGCCGGTCAGCAGACACATACGTCCAATCTATATGGGGGCCATGAGAGGTGCCCAGTACCAAACCACGATGTACTATAATTAGACCAGTGCTGATCATAGCCAGCATAGCACACACGGATTAGCTAAGCTAGCATGGGCAGAAAGGTGTGCATCTCTTTTGCCATCCTCGCGCTTCTTCTGGTCGCTGGTCCGGGCGCGAAGGCTGCAACCTTCGCCGGCGGCCCCGCCAGCATGGACGCGGCGGTGGCGATGCGGCAGCGGATGTCAGCGATGAAGCTGGAGGACGGCGTGGCGCCGGAGCTCACGGTGGACCTGGAGGTCCACCGCCGCATCCTCGCCATCAACGTCGGCCAGAGCGCCCTGGACGGCAACAGGCCAAGCTGCATCCAAAACTGCCCGGCGCGCGGAGACTCGTACACCGGCCGGGGTTGCCTGAAAAGGTATGGATGCAATGGAGGAAGCTGAATGCAACGGCACCGCCGGCGTCCGTACATGAGTATTGGTCTTTCATGTTTTTTTTTTCATTTCCACTTTCGCATGCATTTCAATGTTGTAGGGTCGTCCTCCTTTTCTAAAAAAAAAATCATGGCGATGCTATCGCTATGTATTTTTATTTTCATATATTATTATTGTTCTAGGATGATACGTCTTGAAGTATAACTTGGCATGTAGTCTTGTTATACAATATCGTGAGGTGCCAATGATTGCGCCATCCGGACTGATTAAGAGATTATCCTGTCAGTGTTGTATATCCTACATCCATTCTGTGGAACGGTATTGAGGAACAAACTAGTTTGTTGGTTTTGCACAAGGACACTGCAATTGAGTCATTATGGTATTGGCACGGTATTGAGGAACAAACTAGTTTGTTGGTTTTGCAGGATATACGGAGTGCCTCTTGCATCCTAGCTGCAACCCTTCTAAGAGCAAGTTCAATAGCAGGCTTATATCCGGCTTACATGAAATTTTTGCCTATGTGAAGAAGAGATAGAAAAGTAAGGAGGCTGCTAGGCGCCATCCAGATGCACAAAAGCAAAACAACATCCACCTGATGAACCGTATAGTCTGGGCGTCTGTAGCCGTCAATGGAAGTCAACACGACATTATCTTCCTTCCCTCTGTCTTCTCATCGCATAACCCCACCACAACCATAGCACCTAGCAACTCCGGCGGCCTGCACGGCGGCGCCATCGCAACACCGACATGCAGCACTCCCGCTCACAGCATGGCGGTGTCGCCGCAGCACTGGGTCGCAGTATGGCCGCGCCGGCAGCATCAGCTCATAGCAATGCCACCCGTCATAGCAACCCCGGCCGCCTCGCAGCACCCGCTTGCAACTTGTCGACGGTTGTGGCAACACTGGCTTGCAGCACTGGTTGAACATGGTCTATTTTTAGACATTTTTGAAATGACCCCAACTTTTGCAAGCAGGTGGAAATGCCCATGGTAGGCATTCATACCAGGTTTGACGATTTTCGACACCGAATCCAAGTTGCGACACGTCCGGTCATTTATGGCCCTTTTTTATTGCGAACACTCTAGAAAATGTAAAAAAATGATGAAAACGAAAACAACTTGATTTTTTCATACAAGCCAACGAAAGAAATTGGGGTCATTTAACGGACGTCGAGAAACAACGTGCTCCAAACAAAGCTTTTTGGCCTACCTGGAGAACCTACATTGAACGTGGTGTTTTTTGGGACATTCTTAAAATGATTTCAACTTTTGCTAGCAGGTGGGTATACGCATGGTACGCATCCATGCCCGACTTAAAGAAAAAAGAATTTGAAATTGTAATTTAGACAGATACTTACAAATGTTATTGTATGTTCTAAGATAACTAATACTTATAAAAGGATAAAACCTGAAATTAATAAATACTATTTAAGAAAAATCATTTAATAAATATTTTGAGGAAAAAAGAATTTTAAATCATAATTTAGAACATTTACTTAAAAATATTTTTTTTGGTATTTCAGATGATATTTCAAATTTTTGAACAGCTTTAAAAAAATAAGAAAATTAAAGAAGGAAAAACTGAATTAACAAAACAAACGAAGAAATAAAAAACAAAAAAAATGCTTAGGCCTTGGCCCAACTAAGTGACGGCATCGCTCCCGCTGGGCGCTTGTTGGACCGGACCAAGCGCTCAAAGATTTGAGAAAAGTTCATCGATTTTGAAAATTATTTGTGTTTGTAAAAATGTTCAAAATTCATAGAAGTGTTTGTGATTTAAAATTTTACTCATAAACTCAGAAAATTATCGAATTTTAAAAATGGGTATTTTTCAAAAAACAAATCATGTCTTTCAAGTATCATTCAGCTATTTCAAATTTTGTTAGTAATTTTTTTGCAATTTAAAAATTGTTTGGCTTTCCAAAAAAATGAGTTTTTGATAATTGTTTGGGTTTTGAAATTATGGTTCATAAATTCATAAAGTGTTCTAATTTTTTCAAATTTGGTTTACTTTGCATTGAATATTGGTATTGTTCAAGGATTGTTCAGAATGCCAAAAAATATTCTTGATTTAAACTTTCTCACGAACTGTAAATCCAACGATTTTTGAACCTGCGAAATTTTTGTGAAAATGCGCATTTTTTGAAAATGGTATCTTGTTTCAAAAACTGGAGTCAATTTTAATACATTTATAACTTTATAAAATCCAACTATTTTTATAAAATGGGGAAATTAAAAAAAACTCTGAACAATTTTAAATTTACCGAATTTTTTTTGGAAATGTAAACAGTCTGATAAAATGCTATCGATTTGTGAAATTTTTGTTTATAAAGAAGAATCAGGAAATAAAAAGAAAAAGAAAAACTAATAAAGAAATAAAACTGGGAAAAATCGCATTTCAAAATTTAAAACAATTTTTCAGATGTGGTTCTGGCTGCTGGTGCTTATTATACACGCTTTCCTAATTTACAAAGAAGTTTGTTAGCTCGTCTGGCAATTGATCAGCACTCACGTGTGGTTGGTGCGGGGTTCGATAGGTTGCACCTACAGACCTTGTAGTGTATCGAAGCGGGACTCCTTTTGGGAATGATTGCCACATACTTGGTTTTGATTTGCACAATCTTTGAAGACAAGGACAAAGAAAAAAGACTAGGTTCAGTGGTGGGCGTATGTGAAATAGAACTGTGTCGCCAAGGTTGCTGAAGCTCGGTCCACTTGATTCAACCCTGACTCAGACTGACACTTCATGAGTAAGTGTCAATTCTTATTCAGGGACATAATACGTGGAATTGTTTTACCGAGCTCAACCGTTGAATTGTATTGATATGTTCAGTGCGCATTTACACATGTACAAAAGTGGTACAAGAGGGCAGGGGATAGGTCATGTACGACATCTCGGAGCCGAGCATGCCATGCACACGGGGTGAGATTATCTATTCATCTACACTTTTGTAGACTGTCGTCTTGGTTATAGGAAAAATTTCCATGGTGTTTGAAATTGGTGAAAACTTTAGTGAAACATGTCCGCAGAAATTGTGAATAATTTTTCATCATTAATTATAGAGGTTCTTGTTTGTCTAATTTGGATACATACTATTCATAATTTTTGCAACGAGATGTTTTTACACTGGCAACCAAATGACTGAGTTGTGATGAACGTGAACAAAGTTTCCTGGAGCATCTTAAATGGGTAATTCTACAGGTAAAATGTTCCGACTTATCTTTCGAGTAGAACATAAGAAAGACAAGAAATGCTTGTCACGACGTTGTCAGATATCACGCTCATTTGATTCTTCTCAAACCGAACACACCCTAATGGAAACACTGATCTGAACAAGGACTTTAATGACACGGTTTGGAGTGAAAGATCACATAAAGCTCTCTCTCCCTCGCGTCGCCCCGCTCGGGCGGCCCGAGGGGCGAAACCCTAGCCGCGCCGTCTCCCTCCCCTCCTAGATCTCCCCTCGCCGCCGCCTGAAGCAGCCGCCGGGCAAGCCCGCGCGCTGCTGATGAAGGTGGCGGCGGGGCCCTCGCTGCCCCGCCTCGCTCGCGGGGGGCCCTGGGTTTCGGGGCGGCGGCCCCGGCTGGTGAGGCGCCCCAGCTTTCGGCATCTAGTGGCGCGGGCGCGGGCCGGCGGATCTCGGCCGTGCAGACGGCGAATCCACCGGAGGACGCGGGCCAGGGCGCTGTGGCGGCGTCGGCCTCGGCGGCGTCAGATCTGGCCATCTCCACTCCTACACCTCTCCAGCGAGCTCATCCCCCAGATCCGGCCTGCTCCGTCGTGCGGCTCCGGTTTTCGTCGGGTGGGAGCGGGTGCCGGGATGCAGGACCGGGGGAAACCCTGCCAGCCTTGCCGGCTGCGACGGCGGCGACGCCCACGGGCGCCGCTCACCTTCCTGGAGGCGTCGGTCAGGTCCTGTTCCCCACCCCCGTCCCCCTTGTCTCCCGGGTTAACACCTCAACTCTGTTGGACGGCGGCGACGCTTCTGGCGCCGTAACCTTCTTGAAGGCGCTGTTTTTGGGAACAAGGATGTGATGTGGGCTTTGTTGCGGTGTGGGCGGAGGGTGTGTTCATCCTGGCTGCTCACCCTCTTTCGTGCCAGAGCTCTGGCCTTTGGCGTTTGGTTACTCTAGGTGAGTCGACGACGGCAAGCGGGGATTGCCTGGTTCCGCTCCTGTGGCTTCCTCCGATACCAGCCATCCAGGTTCTAGGGTGAACATGTCCATCATTCAACGGTGCGGCGCCCTCGAGCCGGGCGAGGAGGCAGGGGCCTTCTTTGATGATGGATCTGGTAGGCTACGTCTTCTCCAAGTCCTGGAGTTATTGGCAACGACATGCCTTGTTTTGTCGTCGTTTCCCTCTCCTGAGCCGGCTGTCGCCTCCTCCTTGGCTCTGTGCGTGCAAGAGGTCGCTGGCATCTTCAAGCATTTGCTCTTTGTCTTATCTCTAGCTTGTTGTATGTGAGCATTGTGAGCTGTCCCCGGCGCCTCTGTACCTTTCGCCGTTTTTCTGTTCTTTTTCTTTGTGTGGTGTATGGTTGTAATCTTGCATTGTTATCCTGGTCGATTGATGGCTTTGTTAATTCAAAGATGGGCTTCTCTGGAGCCTTCGTTCTAAAAAAAGAAAGATCACATAAGGGCATGCCAGTTGGGGATATAGAGATTACGCTTAATCAACAAACGATTAATTATTAAGTCCACCATTTACCTGAACAACGGTCTCAACCAACAACTATCTCAACATCGGCCAATCCAACCAATACAGTATGTACAAACAACAGAAGACTGAGGTGCAAGGAACCATCCAACCAACATCCTCACACAACTTATCTGTTACAACTTGGGAGCATTTTGGAAACATGAATGCGCCCATCAGACCAGTGGCGCAAAAATAATTAGCGAAGTGAAACAGTACGGTTAGAAAGTACAACAGGGACTTCGCTGATGGCAAAAATGGAAAAATCCCATTCGGCTAAGTTGATGTAGAGTCACTATTGGACGATAACTCTGGTTTCCTTGAAGCTTTCCAAATAATAAACGCAGAATAAGCAGGCATAACAACCATGTAAGACCAAATCATGTACTTCATTGCCCTTTCACACCTCTCGGTAAACCCCCTTAAAAAGGCGGAGAAAGCAGAAGAAGGATCAGCTGGGCTGAAACCATGCACAAAAAAGTCGCAGCTAAAATCGTGTGATGCTCCATACCTCACATTTCTTTTTCTTTTTTCGATAGAGGGCGCTTTTATTAACTCAAAATGTAGCATCGAGCGGATACAAAACATAAAGAGCGACACCCGGCCTCTGCATAGCTAAGATGCACACATACATCAAACAAACAGTCTAACAAAAAAAATATAAAAACGACAAAGTGGCAACAGTAAAGCCATATGGGGCCGACAGAGAAGGTGGATCGATTCGGAGATTATGCTGCCACCCATGTTGGGTAAAAACCTCTCTGGCCACCCGCTCCAACAGCATACACACCGCCTTGAAAAGCGATTGGTACTCCGTTCGGTGCAGAGTAGACCACATACGAAGCCAGTGCATACAACGGTAAATAACCTGCATAGGAGAAGAGATTTTGTCATTAAAAACACAATCATTTCTACATAGCCAAAGCGACCATAGTAAGGCAGACGCTCCCACCCGTATTAGCGTACTAAAAGTATTTGGTATTCCATCAAGCCAGTGACCATATATATTGGTAACACTTGTTGGTGGATACAAATTTGACGCTATTTGGATAACTGACCATGTAGAACGCGCAAACTTGCATTGAAAGAAGAGATGTTTGATTGTCTCGTCATGAGTACAAAAACTACATTTCTTGCTTCCTTTCCAGTTGCGTCGAGGGAGGTTGTTTTTAGTTAGCACAACTCCTCTCCGAAGATACCACATGAAAATCTTAACTTTTAGTGGCATCTTCGATTTCCAGATTTGTTTATTATTGGCCACTGGAATATCTGTGTGCGATAGTGCACGATACATAGAGTCAACTATGAAGGACCCAGATGTAGTAAGATTCCAGCGAAAGACATCCCGGCCTTGTGTCAAGTTAATCGAATCCAAACGGGATAGAAGATGTTGCCATGACACAAGACGGGTTCCAACCAAATCCCTTCGAAATGATATATCTGGTGGAGAAGTGGTCATCACATGCGCAAGAGTACCGTTCTTATCGCGTACAATGCGGTACAAGGCTGGGTACTATTCTCGGAGAGTGGTATTTCCTAGCCACTTGTCCTCCCAGAAGCGTATCTCCGAGCCGTCCTTTATCGCGAAGGATCCGAAACGAAAAAGATGTTTCTTTACCGCCATCAGACCAGCTCCATACCTCACATAATCCAGGTTCTTCTGCACACGTTCAAGGTGGTCCAAATGAAATTCGTAGTTACCTCTAGCAATCATCCTAAGCCTATCTTCATGTTCACCCTACAAAAAAATGATACTACAAAATAAGCTAGGATGGCAATACGCAATGTAAATGAAGATAAACTGTTGCAAGTGATGTTGTCATGAATCCTCTCATGTCACGTAGGAGGTGATGAAGGCAGAAATATATCAGTAACGATATATGGTATGATCATTATGGATATACAGTACATACAAATAAACAGAGTGGTAAATAGTATGCAAATGTGCTTGCTTTGAAGCTACGCAAAGGTGGTCTCTTTTGTGCTCCCTCTGTGATCTAAAACGTATTATATTAGTTTACAGATGCAGTACATCTGTAGTAGAAGAAACAACGACAACATCTGCAACAAGAAATAGCAGCAATCTCTGGAAGAAGGGACAGTAGCAATACATGCGAGGAAGCATATCTCTGTTGGAGAAGTGCATGGATGAACCCGGGTACATATGAACCCACTTTGAAAAACACATTTATAAATAAATTCTAAAAAAATGTGAAAAAAATTGCACGGGTACGTGTAACACCCCCGGTTTCCAATAATCTATTTTCATAAATCGTGCTTTCGGACTCTCTTTATCCATGTTTAACTGGTCCATCAATTCATAAATCCGACTCTTTAGTTGTGTCGGGCTCGCCGAGATAGTCGAAATGCACTACCTATTTCCTCGAGTCGGACTCCGGGTTCGTCTCCTATGATTTATGTCAATGCCATGGCTTATATTATAGGGAATTTCAAAATATTCTCTAATTCAAGAAATAGAAAAAAAAAACTGAACCTTATCTCTTACCTCTCCCTCACAATGTGAGCTCTCCTTGTCCATAGGAGGCGTGCTCACAGTTCAGACCCATATGCCTCCTTAATGTCAGCTTCAAGATTTTCACCAAAGTGGCGACGAATAGATTAAACTCGGTAGCTGACCATGTTGTCCGGCCATCTCAAACAGCTTTCATGCAAGGAAGGAACATACTCGATGGTGTAGTAATCCTGCATGAGACCGTCCATGAGATGCACCGAAAAAACATGAGTGGAGTAGTATTCAAAATAGACTTCGAAAAAGCCTATGACAAGGTCAAATGGTCTTTCCTCCAACGGGCCCTAAGGATGAAAGGCTTCTCCGATAAATGGTGCAAGTGGATCCAAAATTTTGTATCCGGCGGTAGTGTGGCCATCAAAGTCAATGATGATGTCGGCCATTACTTTCAGACAAAAAAAGGACTACGACAGGGTGATGCCATATCCTCAATGTTATTTAACATTGTGGCTGACATGTTGGCTATTCTGATTGAGCGCGCCAAGCAGGACGGACAGATTGCAGGAGTAGTGCCACATCTAGTGGATGGTGGTCTCTCTATTCTGCAATATGCCGATGACCAATTCTCTTTATGGAACATGACCTAGACAAGGCTAGAAACCTGAGACTTTTGATGTCAGCGTTTGAGCAAATGTCGGGTCTTAAGATTAACTTCCATAAAGGTGAATTGTTCTACTTTGGAGAAGTCGTTGATGCAGCGGCCGATTATGCTGACCTTTTTGGTTGTGCACATGGACAACTCCCAATTAAATATTTGGGAATACCAATTCATTATCGGCGTCTCACCATTGCGGAGTGGAAGCATGTAGAGGAGCGACTAGAGAAACGCTTGAGCAGCTGGAAAGGCAAGTTGCTCTCGGTTGGAGGACGGTTGGTTTTAATAAACTCTGTCCTCACAAATATGGTCCTCTATATGCTTTCGTTCTTCCAGCTCCCAAAGGGGGCCTTTCAAAGATTGGACTATTTTAGGTCCAGGTTCTTTTGGCAAGGAGATGGTGAAAAGAAAAAATATAGACTGGCCAAATGGAGTGTGGTTTGTAGGCCGAAAGACCAGGGCGGCCTCGGTATTCATGACCTACAGGTTAAGAATGAGGCCCTACTTAGTAAATGGTTGTTCAAACTTCTTACTGAGGATGGTGTTTGGCAAACCATGCTGCGCAATAAGTATATAGGCCAAAAGGCAGTGTCTCAGGTATATTGGAAACCTGGAGAGTCACACTTTTGGGCTGGCCTAATGGCGGAAAAGAAACATCTCTTTCGCTTTGGGTCTTTCGCGATAAAGGACGGGTCAGAGATTCGTTTTTGGGAAGACATCTGGCTAGGCAATGCTAGTCTCCGAGAACAATACCCAGCCTTATACAACATTGCACGCGATAAGAATAATACTATTGCGCAAGTGCTCAGCTCATCCCCGCCAAATATTTCGTTCAGGCGGGATTTGATTGGCACCTAACTTATGTCATGGAATAATCTATTGTCCCGTCTGGATTCGATTATGCTGACACAAGGTCGTGATGTGTTTCGCTGGAACCTTACTACATCAAGGTCTTTCACAGTAGACTCTATGTATCGTGCACTCACGCATTCTGAGGTACCGGTGAGTAATAACAAAAAAATTTGAAAAGCGAAGGTACCACTTAAAGTCAAAATATTCATGTGGTATCTCCGTAGGGGAGTTGTGCTAACAAAAGAAAATCTCGCACGACGCAACTGGTCGGGAAGTAAGAAGTGTTGTTTTGTACTCATGACGAGACAATTAAACACCTCTTTTTTCACTGTAAGTTTGCGTGTTCTACATGGTCAGCCATCCAAATAGCGTCAAATTTGTATCCGCCCACAAGTGTTGCCAATATTTTTGGTCATTGGCTGGACGGTATTTCAAATGCATACAAAACGCTAATAAGGGTGGGAGTATATGCCTTACTATGGTCGCTTTGGCTATGTAGAAATGATGTTTTTTTAATGACAAAATTGTTTCTCCTTTGCAGGTTATTTTTCGTTGTACGCACTCGCTTCGTATGTGGTGTACGCTACAACGAGCGGAGTACCAACCGCTATTCAAGTCGGTGTGTACGCTGTTGGAGCAGGTGGCTATGGAGGTGTTTACCCAACATGGATGACAGCATAATCTCCGGCTCGGTCCACCATCTCTTTCGACATAGGCATAGTGTCGGTCTATGGACTCTACTGTTGCCGAATTGTCGGTCTTTTATCTTTCTGTTAATCAGACTACTGGTGTTTGACTGTGTGCATCCTAGTTATGCAGAGGCCGGGTGATACTCCTAATTCTTTGTATCACTTTGATGCTACATTTTGAGATAATAAAAGCGCCCTTTATCGACAAAAGGAGGCGTGCTCCACATCTTTCTTCTCTTCCCCAAGCCAAAGGGAAGAATCCCTTTCTCCTCTCTTCTCCAGCCAACCTACTCTCTCCTCCCTTCCTTCCCCACTCCTCCCCAGGTGCCTCCTTACTGCACCACGCCCTTCACCACCTTCATGGCTGCCCTTTGATTTAGGGCTTTGAGGAAGAAGGGAAGGAGACAAGAAGAGGGAGAACAAGAAAGCTTCCCCAACTTTTCCCTTCACCAAATCTTTGTGATTTGACCATAGAGGTGAGGTTTCCCATCATTTATGATCTCTCACCCTCTATTAGTGATGATTCTTGGAGTATAGGGTTAGGACTAGAAACCTATGTGAAGGAATTGGGGGGAAAAGTTGTTCTTGTTGCTGTTTCTGGGCGTTCAGATCTGGAAACCAGCAATTTCGAGTTCCTATATGGCACAATTAGGTGGGGGTCATCTGGAATGTTTTGTAGGTATTGTTCCCACGATCGTTTTGAGTGGTCATTCACTCAATTTGGTTCAGCCGTTTAGCCGGGGCGATAAAAACAAGTTGCTGCTCTGTTTCTGCAAAACAGCATTTCTATGGTTTTTGCCCATAGCTTTTCAGGACCTTCGAGGGCTGATAAATTGATGCTATACAATTTTATAGCTACCTGATACCTTTTAGTTCATATATCAATTTTATTTACTTACTCCCCATGAGTATTGGTCTTGCTATGGATTTTCAAAGGCGGCTACTCATTATTCCTGAATCTGAAAACAGCAGAGATGTTTTTGCTGGTTTTGACCCCCATAACCTCATAATCTGAGGTTGAATAGTTGGAGTTATTTGTAGATGAGTTCCCCATGAATCCATATCCATCTCGTTTGCATGTTTTAGAGCTTCCTAGCTTGAACTATGATTTTTTTTCGTGAAGGGACAGCAAAGGGTTGCTTCCCAGGAATGCGATTAGGCGCGTTTTTGTGTGTGCTTTACATAGCTTGCTTTGATGCAATCTTTAAAACTTGTATGTATGTCTCTACAGCAGGTTGCAGCACCAATCCACCGGATATAGCCTCGCACCACCTCCCTCGCAACGGTTGAGGCGAGTACACCGGGCAACAAGACCTAGATTGCTCCCTTAATATTATGTTCATGTTCACGTTATTCCTTTACATTCATGCAATGGTGAACATACAACTCCCTAGTGTACATTTCAATACACCATACCACTGGTATGTGATAGGGATTGTTTTTTCTTGGTTCTTGATAACAAATCCATCATGAGTGAATCTTCCAAGTTCAAGGAGTGATCCTCGCTTCGCGAGTGTATGGTCCTTCGGGTCCGTCCTCATGTTATGGTCCTCTCACTTGGTGAGGGTTGAAAAGGAGTGAGGTGATACGTCGCCCCTCCTCAGCTTGCCAGCAAAAGCTCAGAGTCTAGTCCTCGGTCTTATTTGGCTGCATCATTTCTTCATGTTTTCTCATGCCATTCCAAGCATGGAAGATTCGAGTATAGTATTTACTTGATCAAGCATGGTTCATATTCATGGTATTACTTGCCATTTTATTACATGCTTTGTTGTGTACTCGCCGAGTCCTTGGACTCACCCCACTACCGGACTCGCGGCCTATGCCTACGGCCCAGGGCCGTCGGCATAGGTCCTCTACCGTTGGCATAGATCTATGCCTACGGCTGCCGTCGGCATAGATCTATGCCTACGGCTGCCGTCGGCATAGATCTATGCCTACGGCTGCCGTCGGCATAGGCTCGTCGGCGTAGTCTTGCCAGACCGTCGGCGTAGTATAGCCGGCCGGGCGTCAGCCGTCCGCACAGTTTAGCCGTCGGCAGTGTTTTTCGCCTGACGGCAACGGACGTCGCCGTCAAAAGCGCCGACGATTCACGAGAAGCCACGTGGCAGAGGTATGTCGACGGCTTGGTGGAAATCTATGCCGACGGCTGAGCCGTCGGCATACCTCTGGCATGTGGCATTCCGTGGTAGGGCTATGCCTCTATGCCGACGGCTTTGCCATAGGCATAGCCCTGCCGCCAAGAGGAACCGGGGGACGACACATGGCACGGCTATGCCGACGGCTTTGCCGTCGGCATATCGGCATAGATTTATGCCGACGGCTTTGCCGTAGGCATAGCCCTGCCACGTGGCGCGCCTCTGGTGTCACGACAGCCATCTATGCCTACAGCATTGCCGTCGGCATACTTGCTGACCAGAACCAAAAAAAAAGATTAGCCAACAAGGCTAGCTATTTACAAATGCTTATACAGACATGATTCAACAGCCATGGATTTGCAAACACAGACCATAGTATATTTTTTATGTACATAACAATTCCGTTCTAAGAATCCACAACTACATTATAGGAGGCCGAGGGACGGTGGTGGGGGAGACAAGGCTGCAACGATGGAGGTGGCATACAGTCAGTACAACAAACCGAAGATCCTACACATGAGGATGAATATGTAATCTATACATTGAATTTACCAAAAGAAAATCGCCTAGAACAGGGGCATCAATCTAAAAAGGCAGAAAATTATTGCTTTTGCTCAAGATAACTTGTCATGTTGGTGCTTGAACCGAACAATACTACTAATACATACAGTACAGAGATGCTCCAGTTTCGGTTGTATCTATCAAGCATCAGTTGTTGTTCAAGGCAAGCTTCAAAGAGAAAAGGAGTGGTGCTGATTCATATGTATATATGTATATACAGAAGATGCAAGTGTCATCAAGTTGGCTTTAGTCAAAGTAAAAACAAATGGACACATACAAAACTGAACCAAGGGTGATGCTGATTCATGTGTATGTACAGATTGAGGTGCCATCCAGTTGGTTTCAGTCAAAGTTCAACCAAAAAAATTGACACATACAAACTGAAGAAATGTGTGGTGTTGATTCATATGTATGTATGTACAGGAGATGCAAGGGCCACCAAGATAGATAGTTTCAGACAAAAGTAAAAAACAATTGGACACATAAAAACTGAAGCAAACCGTTGTGCTTTTTCATGTGTACATACAAAAGATGCAAGTGGTATCCAGAATTTGGATATAGGTAGTACGCTCATGTGGTGAATTTTGTGAATCTATACTCTGCATCAACCAAAAGGATCACTCCCCTCACATGCAAATATAATTCGGTCCAATGGCTTTCTTCTCCCCTCGCATGCATAAGACGAGAGCAGACCATCTAAACAGGCGGATCAGACCTTCACCTTGGGAGAGAGGCCAGTGCTACCTGTTGCCATGTCGTCCTCGAGCTCGGGTGGTCCTCCTCCTCCTCCTCCTCGAGCAGGACAAGGTTGTTTCTCCCCTACACTCCAACGGCCATCTTCTCCAAGGACATCTACAAGGGAAGAACACGCTATTGACGCAAGTGTCACCAAGATAGTTTCAGTCAAATTTAAAGCAAATGTAAATATGCAAACTGAACCAAACCGAGGTGCATATTCATATGTGTGTGTATGTAGAGATGCACGTGCAATCTGAATTTTGGGGAACCAAAGGATGGTTGTTGTCGTTGTTGTTGCTACTTTAGCAGCAACAACATCCTTGAAATCAAACGAGGAGCAAGTTGTTTTAGCAGCAGCGCATACTAGTAATTAGCTAGGACCATTATTATTGAACAACCATTCAAGGACGGTGGCAGACACATCAATCTCACATGGCTCTACTGGAGAAACAAAAGCATAGGATATGTGATGCTAGCAATCTTAGCACAAGAAGAAAAAAACACAGCCACTCCGATAGAATGGATGGATGCATCATGCACAATCATCGGTTCCATCATTGCAGCACTAGTTGAGCAACAAATCAAATATAACAGTAGTTCCATTCGTTCAGCCAACAAGTTAACAAAAGTTTATTTCCCACTACTAATTTTGCAACTTGTCATAATAAAGAAAACAGAGCTCGACATCACAGCAACAAAAGCGGTAGACTGGGAGCCTGGAACCATGCAAACCAAATCGCAGAGCATAAAAATAACAGTACTACCTGGAGCAATAAGACACTCAACGGACTAGGGCAACATTTGGAAGGAGACAAGCAAGTACTACAACAGCTAGCTGGGCTGAATTGAAGATTAACCAAAATCATATCAAGTATTTGTTGAGCATGATTATACACGGGAAGGGGAAGGGGTTCACGGCAGGGACCTTTAGGTCATGGCCTGGCTTGCATCTCTCCTCATGTGCATTGGTTTGCATCCAATCCTTGCAGTCCAATCCATGGACTTCCCTCCCTCCCTGCATCTCTAGAACAACACGACACTTAAATTTCATCAACTTCCATTGCTACTGATAAAAGAGGAGCAAGATGTATATGCTGCATAAATCATACATGGAGAAGCAAGCTGCTTGAAAACAGAGGAGGTCCATGATGGTTGTTCTCATTCGCAACAGAAGAACTCAACAAAATGTGCAAGTGTATGCTATCTATGGATACACCAACTCTATCAGTACCTAGCACCCAAACTAAGAAAAAAATCATTCATATGCAGCAGCCTATACTCAACTTTGAGAGAGCGGACTGATTAACATTTTGTTTTGTTGGGTCGAATTTTTCACAAATATAGATAGAAGCACTCCAGAAGCTACATAATAAATCATAGAGGCTGGCCGAACTAATTGGCGCACTCAAACGATACAAGAGAGCGGCCCGATGGACAACTAAGCAAGCATACACAGCAAGTAAAACTACATCACCAATATTATGTAATTAACTGGAAGCTCTTGTTCATCATACCAGTACGAATATACTATCTATATCTATACTTTGATCATGCAGTCAATTGAAGTAAAAGCTGGCTCGGCCAGGAATCAAGCCTAGGATGTGAATTTGTCACAGGATTTGTCACAGGATCCAACTAGGCCACTGTACTTTACTTGTCAATTGGAGTAAACCGATTCTTCATGTACATTGTAAAGTAGTGCTAAAGTTCCCTTGAACGTGATTCCACGCGTACGTGCCGAATACATGTGAATATGTGTGTCCGAGTAGGACTGGAAGTAGACATGGCTAGGGGCTATATACTTATACACTGGTAAATTATGGAATTGATCGTAAGCATCAACAAAGAAAAAAAGAGATTGTCACGAGCCTATGGCCAATAACAAATTAGAGGACAAACTAAAAAAAGCTAACTAGAGATTTCCTCTCTGTGTGTGAGTACGTTGTGCTCTGGCCGGTGGGGGAATGATAAAAGAGCAACTACTGCTATGTATGTAGCTTGTCTGTCATGATAGATCAAACTAGCTACCGGTGAAGGATATAGCCAGCTTCGTGTGGTGTAGTGCATCACATATTCCTCTACTTAGCAGCAGAAGTAGTGAGCAGAGGAAGGAGGCGGAGGAGATGGAGGTGTTACCTGCCGAGGTGGGTCGTCGTGGCCGTGCTTGAGCTCGGCAGCCCCCGCCTCCTCGAACAGGACAGGGCCACCAGCTAGGTGCGCCCCTCGTCCTCCGCCTCCTTGAGTAGGAAGGACGATCCTTCCTGCCGTAGTCGCCGTCCAGACCGCACCAAGGTGACCTGCAGCAAGGGAAGGAAAGGAGAAGGTGAGGTGGGGAGGGTGGATCCGGGCGAGGAAAGAGGGGAAGGACGTACCTGCGCCACGCCCGTAACGGATCCGTCGAGCTCTGGCCTCGCCCTCGCCGGATTTGGCTGATCCCGGCGATGTTAGGGGTGGCAGTCGAAACCCTAGCTAGCCACGGGGTCGGTGGAGGACGGGAGCGCCGATTCTGGACGGAGGGGAAGGTGGAGCGGACCTAGGGGAGCTCGGGGGCGTGCTGCGTGCCGCCGGAGCTCGCCGGAACCGGCCGGCGTGGGTGGTGGCGGCGGCGAAGGAGAGGGGTTCGTGGGGGAGAGAGGAGTCGCGAGAGACAGAGAGGTTTGTGCGGAGAGAGCGAGGTAGGGGTTGGGTGGGCTCTTTTTTCTTTTTCTTTTTTTTCTCCTTTTCTCTAGATGGATGGATGGATGGTTGCGGGGTGGACAGCTAGATGGATAGATGGATGGATATGCGCCACGTCATCGATCCGTGGCACAAACGTTTCCACCAATAGAAACCAAGCTCATACAATTGTGTTCTCCCTTTTGTTTTTCTTCTATTTTTTTCTAACCTCTTGGAACGACCGTCGACAATCCGTGACGGGAGAGGAGGGCGGCGAGGAGGAGATGGTGAGGTGAGGTGGGGAGGGAATGGATCGGGGAATGGTGCGTCCGGTATGACGACAATGAGTCCGGACAGGGACCTACGGACAGTCGCACGGAACATCTCTTCGGCTTTCCCCGTCACCGTCGACGAAGACACGTGCGACGTCCCTCAGCATCGAACAACGGCACCAAAGGAGGGGTAGTCACCACCATCGGGGGCGAATGTACCTCGACGGCATGCCGGATCCAGCGGTTAAAATCGACCAAAAATCATACGATGCCGGAAATCCTTGGGACCTGGCACGGTGTCGTCATATGGCCCTTGTAGGGTGTGCTGAAAGTTTTAGCGTGTTTCGTAGAAGCCTGACCGGAAGTCGCTTGTAAACTGCACCATCTCCGAGGTACTATCTGGCTATCGAGAGAGAACGTGTCCAGTTTGTGAAGGAAGTGTGTTGCCCGTTGCTCCGGTGACCTCAAAACTTCTCGTGCTCTCAAAGGGGGCAATTGCATGACATGTGTCAGTACATGGCATTTTTCGGGGCCGCCTGCAATATTTGAGACATTTAATGCAACCATAGGGTTTCAATTCGGGAATGGCAGATTTGCACGGCGGCCACCTGAAATGATGTCCAGAAGTGGTTTTTCAAATCATATATGGTGTCTTTGCAGTATGTGTAGGCCTAGTGCAACCCAAGAGGGGGCATGCCCCACCACCGAGAGGCGAATGTACCTCGGCGGCATGCCGGATCCAGCCGTTAAAATCGACCAAAAATCATACGGTGCCAGAAATCCTCAGGACCTGGCATGGTGTCATCATATGGCCCTTGTAGGGTGCGGTGAAAGTTTTAGCGTGTTTCGTAGAAGCTTGACCGGAGGTTGCATGTAAACTGCACTATCTCCGAGATAGTATCTGGCTATCGAGAGAGAACATGTCCGGTTTTGTGAAGGAAGTGAGTTGCCCGTTGCTCCGTTGACCTCGAAACTTCTCGTGCTCTCAAAGGGGGCCATTGCATTACATGTGCAAGTACATGGCATTTTTGGGCCCGCCTGCAATATTTGAGACATTTACTGCATCCGTAGGGTTTCAAGGCGGGAAATTACAGATCTGCACAGCGACCACCTGAAATGATGTCCAGAAGTATTTTGTTAAATCACATATGATATCTTTGCGGTATGTGCAGGCCTAGTGCAACCAAAAGAGGGGCAGGCCCACCACCATAGGGTGAATGTACCTCGGCAGCATGCCCGATCTAGCCGTTAAAATCCACGGGAAATCATGCGATGCCGGAAATCATCGGGACCTGGCACGGTGTAGTCATATGGCCCTTGTAAAAGTTTGAGCATATTTCATAGAAGCCTGACAAGAGGCCGCTTGTAAACTACACCATCTCCAAGGTAGTATCTGGTTATCGAGAAAGAACGTGTTCGGTTTTGTGAAGGAAGTGTGCTGCCTGTTGCTCTGTTGGCTATTTCAACCCTCCATCACACTTGTATATATATGTTAAGACACAATGCAAGTTTCGGTGGCATTGCTACCCCCGAAGGCCCCCGACCGGCCTTACCCTAGCACCGTTGACCCGGAGATCTAGGCCTTTGACTTACATCGGACGGCCTTTGACCAACGGACTTTTCCACCTGATTGTGATAGGTCAGCCCATAGGAACATTTCAGAACAAGGTCTAGGCCCAACCCACCATCGGATCCCCCTCGTGTCGACCTGGCGCGGTTGTTTCCCCCGTCCAAGTGCTGGCGGCAGCGCCTTCCGTGAAGGGGGTCACACTCCGGAACCGCATGACGGGTGTTTGCACCTGACAGCACACTTCCAGACATGTAAGAGGAGCCAACGGAAGATTTGGTGGCATGGCTAGCCCCCGAAGGCCCCTGGCCACACTCGTAGACACGCGAAGAACAATCCGTAGTAGGGGGGTTTTCACATACTCTTGCATCTTTAAAAAATATAAGAAATTGCCACACCTATTATATCACATGTGTCTGCACTGTGTAAAAATCTCATGAATTGGTCACACTCCGAGTGTTCAGAACTATTTCATGCAACGCCAGAACCGCAGAGAGATTACTTCGATTTCATTGCCGTCGGTGAGGGGGGAGGACCTCACACTGGAGCCGCGTATTGCCTCTTTATACGTGCCACCACACCTTAAGGCCTTGCCGTAGGCATTGATGGATAACTATGCCTACGGCTTTGCCGTCGACATAGCTCTGCCACGTGGCAACTCCTAGTAAAAAACCCGATGATATTTATGTCGACGGCCGCCATCAGGGCCGTCGGCATAGATTTGACGGCGTCAGCCCGCCGCCTGTCCCCGAGCCACCAGGGCCACTGAGGGAGTCCTGGATTAGGGGGTGTCCGGATAGCCGGACTATACCTTCGGCCAGACTCCTGGACTATGAAGATACAAGATTGAAGACTTCATCCTGTGTCCGGAAGGGACTTTCCTTGGCGTGGAAGGCAAGCTTGGTGATACGGATATGTAGATCTCCTACCCTTGTAACTGACTCTGTGTAACCCTAGCCCTCTCCGGTGTCTATATAAACCGGAGGGTTTTAGTCCGTAGGATGAACAACAATCATACCATAGGCTAGCTTCTAGGGTTTAGCCTCTCTGATCTCGTGGTAGATTTACTCTTGTACTACCCATATCATCAATATTAATCGAGCAGGACGTAGGGTTTTACCTCCATCAAGAGGGCCCGAACCTGGGTAAAAACATCGTGTCCCTCGTCTCCTGTTACCATCCGCCTAGACGCACAGTTCGGGACCCCCTACCCGAGATCCGCCGGTTTTGACACCGACATTGGTGCTTTCATTGAGAGTTCCTCTGTGTCGTCACTTTTAGGCCTGATGGCTTCTTCAATCATCAACAGCAATGTGATCCAGGGTTAGACCTTTCTCCCCGGACAGATCTTCATATTTGGCGGCTTTGCACTGCGGGCCAATTCACTTGGTCATCTGGAGCAGATCGAAAACTACGCCCCTGGCCATCAGGTCAGATTTGGAAGTTTGAACTACACGGCCGACATCCGCGGAGACTTGATCTTCGACGGATTCGAGCCACAGCCGAGTGCGCCGCACTTTCACGATGGGCACGATCTAGCTCTGTCGCCGAACAGTGCACTGGAGGCCGCACCCGCATCAGCTCCGACCCTTAATTCGGAGCCAACTGCGCCAACCGAGGATGGGTGGTTGGACACCGCCTCGGGGGCTGCAATCTCTACGGCGATCGAACCGAACACCAGCCCTATTCTCTGCGAAACCCGTGACTCCAAGGAACCGGACTCCTCTCCAGACTCCGAGCCCTCCGCACCCCTACCGATCGAACCCGATTGGGCGCCAATCATGGAGTTCACTGCCGCGGACATCTTTCAGCACTCGCCCTTCGGCGATATTCTGAATTCACTGAAGTCTCTCTCTTTATCAGGAGAGCCCTGGACGGACTATGGTCAGCAAGGTTGGGATGCGGATGATGAAGAAATTCAAAGCCCACCCACCACCCACTTCGTGGCCACTGTCGATGATTTAACCGACATGCTCGACTTCGACTCCGAAGACATCGACGGCATGGACACCGATGGAGGAGACGATCAAGAACCAGCGCCTATAGGGCACTGGAAAGCCACCTCGTCGTATGATATATACATGGTGGACACCCCAAAAGAAGGCAATGGCGATGGAACAGTGGAGGATGACCCCTCCAAGAAGCAGCCTAAGCGCCGGCGTCAGCGGCACCGCTCTAAATCCCGCCAAAGCAAAAACGGTGGTTCCGACACGGGAGATAATAACACCCCGGATAGTTCCGAAGACAACCACCTCCAGCAAGATTCAGCACAGGAGGATGGAAAAGCCAGCCCTCATGAGAGAGCGGCAGACAGAGAGGTCGAGGACGATAATTATATGCCTCCCTCCGAAGACGAGGCAAGCCTCGACGACGACGAATTTGTCGTGCCGGAGGATCCCGTCAAACAAGAGCGTTTCAAACGCAGGCTTATGGCCACGGCGAACAGCCTCAAGAAAAAACAGCAACAGCTTAGAGCTGATCAAGATTTGCTAGCCGACAGATGGACTGAAGTCCTCGCGGCCGAAGAGTATGAACTCGAACGCCCCTCCAAAAGCTACCCAAAGCGCAGGTTGCTACCCCAATTAGAGGAGGAAGCACCTAAACCTACATCACCAGCGGATGATGCGGCTGACCGGCCACCCTGTGGCCGCGACAGAGAGGCCTCTCGGCCCTCCACTCAAGCCGCACCCCGGCGCCGCTCAAAAAATACCAAGGCACAGGAAACACGCCAGACCTGCGAGATATATTGGAGGACAAGGCAAGGCAAACAAGATCGATCTACGGATCGCGTGGGCGCCCCACGGCACGAGACGGTAACCGCCCCTTTGGATACAGTAAATCCGGCCGGGCCGAACACAGTAGACAAAGCTCGCTTGAGCTGCGTCGTGATATAGCCCAATACAGAGGCGCCACACACCCACTATGCTTCACAGATGAAGTAATGGATCATCAAATCCCCGAGGGTTTCAAACCCGTGAACATAGAATCATCCGATGGCACAACAGATCCTGCGGTATGGATCGAGGACTATCTCCTTCATATCCACATGGCCCGCGGTGATGACCTACACGCCATCAAATACCTCCCACTCAAGCTTAAAGGACTAGCTCAGCATTGGCTTAACAGCTTGCCAGCAGAATTAATTGGTTGTTGGGAGGACCTGGAAGCCGCATTCCTCGACAATTTCCAGGGCACTTATGTGCGACCACCAGACGCCGATGTCCTAAGCCACATAATTCAGCAGCCAGAGGAATCGGCCAGACAATTCTGGACACGGTTCCTAACCAAGAAAAATCAAACCGTCGACTGTCCGGACGCAGAGGCCCTAGCAGCCTTCAAGCATAACATCCGCGACGAGTGGCTTGCACGGCACGTAGGACAGGAAAAGCCGAAATCCATGGCAGCCCTCGCGACACTTATGACCCGCTTTTGCGCAGGAGAAGACAGCTGGCTAGCTCGCAGCAATAACATGACCAAGAGCCCTGGTAATTCGGATACCAGGGACAGCAGTGGCAGGTCGTGTCGCAACAAGCAAAAGCGCCGCATTAACAGCGACAATGCTGAGGATACGACAGTTAATGCCGGATTCAGAGGCTCTAAACCCGGTCAGCGGAAAAAGCCATTCAAAAGAAATACTCCGGGCCCGTCCAGTTTGGATCAAATACTCGACTGCTCATGCCATATACATGGCACCCCCGAAAAACCAGCCAATCACACCAACAGGGATTGTTGGGTGTTCAAGCAGGCAGGCAAGTTAAATGCCGAAAGCAGAGACAAGGGGCTGCATAGCGATGACGAGGAGGAGCCCCGGCCGCCGAACAATAATGGACAGAAAGGTTTTCCCCCACAAGTGCGGACGGTGAACATGATATACGCAATCCACGTCCCCAAGAGGGAGCGGAAGCGTGCGCTAAGGGACGTATACGCAATGGAGCCAGTCGCCCCAAAGTTCAACCCATGGTCTTCCTGCCCGATCACTTTTGATCGAAGGGACCACCCCACTAGCACCCGTCATGGCGGGTTCGCCGCATTGGTTCTAGACCCAATTATTGACGGATTTCACCTCACTAGAGTCCTTATGGACGGCGGCAGCAGCCTGAACCTGCTTTACTAGGATACAGTGCGGAAAATGGGCATCGATCCCTCGAGGATTAAACCCACTAAAACGACCTTTAAAGGCGTCATACCAGGTGTAGAGGCCAACTGTACAGGCTCAGTTACACTTGAAGTGGTCTTCGGATCTCCGGATAATTTCCGAAGCGAGGAGTTAATCTTCGACATAGTCCCATTCCGCAGTGGCTATCACGCACTGCTCGGGCGAACCGCATTTGCCAAGTTCAATGCGGTGCCGCACTACGCATACCTCAAGCTCAAGATGCCAGGCCCTCGAGGAGTCATCATGGTCAAATGGAAACACCGAACACTCTCTTCGAACGGAGGAGCATACGGCGGCTATCGCAGCAGAAGTACAAAGCAGCCTCTCAAGGCAATTCTCCAGACCGGCCATTAAACGTCTGGACACCGTCAAACGCGCCCGGAGTAACCTACAACAAGACCGCCTGGCACGTTCCGAGCAAGCGTAGCAATGCGGCCCCAACCCCAGCCCTCGCGAACTTGCGAAACCAGTGTTGCGCGTACGTAACTACGCTCTGGAAATACCATGGGCACAGGGGGAGGGGCACCATCACGGCACGCCCGAAACGCGGCTTAAACCACACTAGGGGCTGCCGATTTCTTAATTTTCTCTCATTTTCAGGACTCCATTCTTCGGAAGGCTTGTCCGGCAGTACAATTACCGCACAAACGATACAACCAGGGAAGCAGAAAGCTACGCCGCACTACAGAACTCTAAGGTGGTCTCTATAACAAGCAGTATACCTGTTTCACATACCATTCCGCAGCTCGCCCCTGGAAAGGACATGTTAAATAGTCCCATCTTTTGCTTATTGCACTATTTGTATCGTTCTGCTTTGATCGCAGCCTTTTTAAATAAACAATGCATAGCTTCCGTCTATTATTGCATTACTCTTTTTACGAATATATGTTCATTAATGTCATGTTGCACCCGTACAATTTGGTACGGCCAATACGCCAGGGGCTTAAGTACCCCACAATACGGTGTGAGAATTCCGAACACTTTCACAAGTGTGGCACCCCAAACTTATAGCATTGTAGCATCGGCTCCGAATCATGTCTTGGGTCAATAGTTGGGTTTGCCCGGCTCCTATGTTTTGGTACCTTACGTTCCGTTATATCGGCTAAGGTAGCACTAGGAGAACTACTGCGATTGTGCCCCAGTTGAGCTGGGCTAAGCACCTCAGTAGAGAAAGCTAAAACTGACCGTCATGATGAGGAGAGAGCTGGTCGCTGTTCGAGAGGTTTTCGAGTCCCTAAAGACTTATGCCACTTAGAGCGAGGAGTCGGCTTTGTCCGGCCTAGGCGTGGATAGCGCCCCGAACTCGGTCTTCCGAACACTAGGGGCTTCGCCGAAATTTAAAATTATAGAAATCTATGGCTAAGTGAGAGTGTTCAAGCATTATAGTCCGATTGCCTTGTTCATTGTGTTGAGCGCCTCCCTCGAAGGAACATTCATGTTTATCCCGAACATCCCAGCACTCGTGGCATGGGGGCAAAAGCCGACGACTCGCCATCTCTCAAATTTGATAAACGGCCGCACAGAAGGTAATATTTTAAATTCAAAAAGCATTGCTTAGCGCACATGAACAAGTTTTCAACGCACAGGACAAAACGAGCGAGTTTACTCAAAAATTACATCCCTGGAACATTCATCCGCCATAAGGCGGGCACCCTTCAGAACACCCTCATAATACATCTCGGGCTTGCGATGCTCCTTGCCCGGTGATGGCCCGTCCTTCACAAGCTTCTCAGCATCCAGCTTGCCCCAGTGCACCTTCGCACGGGCAAGCGCCCTACGGGCACCCTCGATGCATACGAAGTGCTTGATGACTTCGAGCCTTGGACAGGCCTCCACCAGCCGCCTCACCAGCCCAAAGTAGCTCCCAGGCATGGCCTCTCCAGGCCACAACCGGACTATGAGGCCCTTCATGGCCTGTTCGGCCACCTTATGGAGCTCGACCAGCTACTTCAGCTGGTCGCTTAAGGGCACCGAGTGTTCGGCCTCAGCATACTGAGACTAGAACACCTTCTCCGTCGAACTTCCCTCCTCGGCTCGGTAGAAGGCGGCAGCATCTGACACGCTACGGGGCAAGTCTGTGAATGCTCCTGGAGAGCTCCGGATTCGGGTAAGTAATAAGTAATTCACTTTTACGTGCTTGCTTTGCATAAAGAATGCCTTACCCGCCGCTATCTTTTTTATTGCCTCAACCTCCTGGAGGGCCTTCTGGGCTTCGGCCTTGGCAGACTTGGCATCTTCAATGGCCGCCGCGAGCTCAGACTCTCTCGTCTTCGAGTCAAGCTCCAAACTCTCATGTTTTTTCATGAGAGCCTGGAGCTCTTGCCGCACCTCGCCAACCTGCGTCTCATGCTTCTCCCGCTCGGTGCGCTCCGTGGCCGCCCTCTTCTCGGCCTCGGCCAGCGCTTGCTTAAGGGTCGCCACCTTAGTTGTGGCCCCTACAATAGCCATGTTAATCCTATCACTTTTTGCAATTGCAACTTTCACATATTTAAATAAGGTATTTCTTACCTTCCTTCTCCTCGAGCTGCTGCTTGGCTAGGCCGAGCTCTTGCTCGGACCGCTCGAGGTTCTGCTTCAGCGTGCCCACCTCCGCAGTCAGTGCGGTGGATGCTAGCAGCGAAGCCTGCAAACGCATATTGACTTACTTTTGTTAGACTCCTGCGAACGGTATTAGATCCTCTATTCGGCTTTTCTTTCCGAACGCCAAACAGAGCATCAGGGGCTACTGTCTATGCGGTAATATTTTTACATATCTTTTACTTACCTCAAAGCCTGTTAGAAGGTTGGCACCACTACTAGGAAAAGGCCTACTAATGGCGCACCAGTTTTGCCTACTAATGGCGCATCACTGGTGCGCCATTACTAGCACGCCATTAGTAATTTTTACTAATGGCGCACCACTGATGCGCCATTAGTATCTGGTATACTAATGGCGCACCACTGGTGCGCCGTTAGTATAGGCCACAGTGCGCCATTAGTATAGGCCACTGGTGCGCCATTAGTATAGGCCACGGTGCGCCATTAGTATTTTTGAATTTTGAAGGCGGGAAAATAGTAGTGGCGCACCGTCTAACCCCCACCGTGCGCCATTGCTATTTTTGAATTTTGAATTTGGATCTGGATCGTGATTCTTTTGCTATGCCAATGCTACGATGCCTACCCCTTGCTTTCAAGCCTCCCAAATTGCCATGTCAAACCTCTAACCCACCTTGTCCTAGCAAACCGTTGATTGGCTATGTTACCGCTTTGCTCAGCCCCTCTTATAGCGTTGCTAGTTGCAGGTGAAGATTGGAGGCCGTTCCTTGTTGGGACATTTATTTACTTGTTGGGATATCATTATATTATCTTGTTATCTTAATGCATCTATATACTTGGTAAAGGGTGGAAGGCTCGGCCTCTCGCCTAGTGTTTTGCTCCACTCTTGCCGCCCTAGTTTCCGTCATATCGGTGTTATGTTCCCGGATTTTTGCGTTCCTTACGCGGTTGGGTTATAATGGGAACCCCTTGACAGTCCGCCTTGAATAAAACTCCTCCAGCAATGCCCAACCTTGATCTTACCATTTGCCACCTAGCCTTTTCCCTTGGGTTTCGCGGACTCAATGGTCATCTTATTTTAAACCCCCCGGGCCAGTGCTCCTCTGAGTGTTGGTCCAACCTAGAGCACCGTGCGGGGCCGTCCCTTGGCAACTTGGGTTACGTTGGCTCCCGTACGCTTAGCTTATCCGGTGTGCCCTGAGAACGAGATATGTGCAGCTCCTATCGGGATTTGTCGGCACATCGGGTGGTGTTGCTGGACTTGTTTTACCATTGTCGGAGTTGTCTTGAAGAACCGAGATACCGAATCTGATCGGAACGTCTTGGGAGGAGGTCTATTCCTTCGTTGACCGTGAGAGCTTGTCATGGGCTAAGTTGGGACTCCCCTGCAGGGATTTGAACTTTCGAAAGCCGTGCCCGTGGTTATGGGCAGATGGGAATTTGTTAATGTCCGGTTGTAGATAACTTGAACCTTAATTTAATTAAAATGAATCAACTGAGTGTGTTACCGTGATGGCCTCTTCTCGGCGGAGTCCGGGAAGTGGACACGGTGTTGGAGTAATGCTTGCGCAGGTTGCTCTCTAGTTTCTCGCTCGCGCTTTGCCTCCTCTTCTCGCTCTCTTTTGCGAACAGGATAGCCACCATATTTGCTACTCGCTTGCGGCTGCTCCACTTATATTTACCTTGCCTTACCTATAAGCTTAAATAGTCTTGATCGCGAGGGTGCGAGATTGCTGAGTCCCTGTGGCTCACAGATTACTATTACACCAGATGCAGGGCCTGATGATTCCGCTCCAGGTGACGCGCTCGAGCTCAAGTGGGAGTTCGACGAGGACTCTCAACGTTACTATGTTTCTTTTCCTGATGATCAGTAGTGGTGCCCAGTTGGGGGTGATCGGGACCGTGTCGCATGTTGGGTTATCTTTTATTTTGGAGCCGTAGTCGGGCCATGAGTGATTGGATGATGTAATGTTATTTATGTACCTTGTTTGACGTGGCGAGTGTAAGCCAACTATGTTATCTCCCCTTTATTATTATATTACATGGGATGTGTAAAGATTACCTTACTTGCGACATATGCCTTCAATGTGATTATGTCTCTAAGTCGTGCCTCGACACGTGGGAGCTATAGTCGCATCGAGGGTGTTACACTCGTCTCCTATTACCATCCGCCTAGACGCACAGTTCGGGACCCCCTACCCGAGATCCGCCGGTTTTGACACCGACAGCCACCTCTATGCCGACGACCTAACTATGCCTACGGCTGCCGTCGGCATAGATCGATGTATGCCGACGGCCTTACTATGCCTACGGCTGCCGTAGGCATAGATAAAGCTATGCCGACAGATTTTCTATGCCGACGGTATTCGCCAGGCCATCGGCATAGCGCCATCTATGCCTACGGCAGCCGTCGGCATAGATATGGCCGTAGGCATATAAAGTTATTCCAGTAGTGCCCCTCGTGGACTTTGTTTCAGGTACATCACCGTGAGGCTTTGCAAGTATTAGGAAGGACGTAGCTCCCATGGGTGTTCACTCACACATTCCACACCCCTTCCATCCACCTAGCTGATCATGGTAACTCTCATACTTAGTTCATGATTCTTGGTAGCTAGGATCTACTTGTGTTGTATAAACTTTGCCTTGGTTTGTTTCCATATCACTGTATTTACCTGTCAAGGTGGGTTGGAGTTGACTAGTCCCCACCTTGCACCATGGTGTGTTGGAACGTATGTTTTCTTTGCTATGTGTAGCATAACGGTTGGTGGCTTCACCACTTTGCTCTACATGGGTTGTAGGAGGTTGTTGGATGCTTCTGCTTGTGATATTATGAATATGTGCTTTGTTTATTCATTTGCCTGTCGTGGATGTCCGGCGGTACAAAGGAGGTGTTGCCGGATTTTCTCACGAGCATGTTTGGTTTGTTTACGTTTTTGGTGGTTACATTCCTTCCTACAAGGAGGGGTGTTATAGTTCATAACGGTTGGTGGCTTCACCACTTTGCTCTACATGGGTTGTAGGAGCTTGTTGGATGCTTCTTCTTGTGATATTATGAATATATGCTCTGTTTATTCATTTGCCCGTCGTGGATGTCCGACGGTACAAAGGAGGTGTTGCCGGATTTTCTCACGAGCATGTTTGGTTTGTTTACGTTCTTGGTGGTAGCATTCCTTCCTACAAGGAGGGGTCTTATAGTTGGTTTCAGTTAAGCTCTATCTTTGCTATACATGTGTAAGCATGTATACCAAAGAAAGATCCTATGACCTTTCAAATGCTTGCTTGCTAGATATAATTGTTTGCTTGTTAGTGTATAACAAAATTGACGAGGGCGTCAATTCTGTTGAGATTGGGTGAAATACCCCAATTCTCTTACTAGTATGTTGTTAGGTTCTTTTTAAATAAAAACCTTGATTAGATGGTTAAAAAACATGACACACTGGTGCACAATAGGAACGATCTTTTTAGTTACATACTTGCAAGCCTTGTTCTATGTGCATAGATTGCTTGTTGTGTTTCTAATGCATATTAAGCAGTCTGGTGTTCGAGTAGTACTCGTTTCTGGGTCTCCTGGGTTTATATTTCAATGGATCCAGTGTCTAGTATGAGCTTGTATTTTTACCCGTCCATATTCTACCTTTTTATTTCTTTGGTTGTCTGGGTAATCTTCTTGTGTTCCTTAGATGCCTAGGGGTAAAGCAGGTAGAAAGCAAGTTCCACCCACTCAGGGAAAAACAGTTGATGGTGCTAAACCCCGAGGCCGTGGACGCAGGAGTGTCCAACCTATAGCTGAGGAGAGTGGTGAGGGATCAGTGGCAGCTGATGATGTTGCTCCGCTACCTCAAGTTGAGTGGCGTGAGTTGATGCAAGAACTCCACACACTTCGTCAGCAAGCTCAAGCCCAAGCCACAACTCCTGCACCTGCCAATGCTCAGGGCATGATGAATGAGCCATTTGGCTCAAGACAAGTCAATCCTCTTCTCACATGGTCTATGGTACACTCTGACACTTCTAATGGGACTGGGACTCCTGTAGTGGCAGCTGATTGGTTGCGCATCATGGAACAACGCCTTGAGGTCATGCAAGTGCAACCAGTCCAGAAGGTGATGTTTGCTACTATTCAGCTAAAGGGAAATGCAGACATCTGGTGGGAGAATGTTCGTTCCTCTTTACCACCAGAGCATGCCACACCTACTTGTGAGTTCTTTCGAACTCAATTCATTGAGAAGTACTATCCGGCTTCCTATGTAGAGAGGATGGAGAATGCACTAAGCAAGTTAAGGCAAGGAAACAAAACAATTCAGGATTATGAAACCGAGTTCAATGATATCATCCGCGTTGTGCTAATAGTGGTTAATAATGATAAAGAGAAGGCAAGGAGGTTCAAGGATGGGCTAGAGCAGCAGTATCATGTTGTGCTCAGCGCTACTAGGTCCTGTAGCTTTGCTTCCTTGGTTGAGAAAGCCAAAAAGATAGAGTTCGAGCTGCAGAATGGCTCACCTCCTCCAATGATATATTCCTCACCTGGTGGCCCCGGTAATTTCTCTACTGCAGGTGCCAACCAAAAGCGGGACTATGGTGACAACCGCAAGTCTAACCATCGCCCCATGAAGAAGTTTAAGAATGTCCCGTCTACCCCCCAGCTCTTCAAGAAGAGGTCGCAGAAGGCCTCATCCTCTACTGGCCCACGTGTGCACCATAGTCCAATACCTGGTCAAGGGATGATGTGCTTCAAGTGTGGCGAAGGCCATAGAGCTAATGAGTGCAATTGGACCGGTGTGTGCAACGGCTATCACAAAACTGGTCACATGGAACGGGTTTGTAAGTTATACCCTGCTAGCATTATCAAGTGGCAGACTGTGTCTTCCCAACCGAAGTCCTCATCAATGCCCATGTCCTCACATGTGTCTGTCCAAGCAATGAAGAATATTCAAGCTCCTCCGTATCAATATGCAACTTGGGGTCCTCCTCCTCAAGGGTACTATTGGCCACCAACTCACACAGCGCCACCTAACTACCCAATACCCCATGCTCCTCCAATCGTGCCCCAGATTGGCGCTCCACCTGCACCAACTTGTCAGATCTTTTATACCTTGCCTTCATCATCTACTTCTGGACGTCCGGATGTCGTCATAGGTACTCTACCTGTCAACTCAATTGAAGCTCTAGTACTATTTGATTCTGGTTCCAGTTTCTCATATGTATCGGTAGACTTTGCGAATCGGGCAAACATGTCTAGGCAAGAAATTTCCCAACTAGTGAGGGTTAGTTCTCCAGGGGGACTCCTTTCTTGTAGAACTGTGTGTCCTGGCTGTGATATTTCTATTGAGGATGAAGATTTCACTGTAAATCTGTTCATCCTTCCACTTCAGCCTTTTGATGTAATTCTTGGCATGGATTGGCTACAAGCTTACAGAGCAGTGATCTCTTGCTTTTGGAGAATTATCACCCTTGACTCCCCCTCAGGGAAGGAGTGTGTCTACCAAGCTAGTGCACCTCCACCATCTTTGTCAATGTTGGCCAGTCTCTTTCCAGGCCAGCCATCTCCGAAGAGTGGGATATTGTGGACTCTTCTTGGAAAACCAAGTACCCCACTGTGCCTCCAAAATATAGTAGTAGTGTGTGACTATCCTGATGTCTTCCCGGATGAGCTCCCAGGCATGCCTCCAGAGCGAGACACTGAGTTCTGCATTGAATTGATTCCTGGCACTCAACCTATTTCTATAGCACCATATCGTTCGGCTCGACTCTTCCAAGAAGAGCTCAAGAAGCAAATAGATGACCTTATCTCTAAAGGACTTATTCAAAAGAGTGTTTCTGAATGGGGTGCACCCGTACTCTTCGTTGCTAAGAAAGATGGCAGCTGGCGCATGTGTATTGATTACCGTGCCCTCAATCGGGTGACTATAAAGAACAAGTATCCACTTCCTCGTATTGAGGACCTTTTTGATCAATTGAAGGGAGCGGAGGTTTTCTCTAAGATCGACCTGCAATCTGGTTATAATCATATTCGAGTTCGAGAGCAAGATATCAAGAAGACAGCTTTCTCCACTAGGTATGGGCATTATGAGTTTAAGGTGATGTCCTTTGGTTTGACAAATGCCCCAGCCTGTTTCATGGAGACAATGAATAGCATGCTTCACCCTTATCTGGACAACTTTTTGGTCGTATTCATTGATGACATTCTTATTTATTCCAAGACAGAGGAAGATCATGCTCGACATCTTAGAATAGTGCTTGAAACCTCGCGGCAACACAAATTCTATGCCAAGTTGAAGAAGTGTGAGTTCTGGCTTTCAGAAGTTGGCTTTCTAGGCCATGTAATCAACCAACATGGCATATCCGTTGACCCGAGCAAGATCTCCACTGTTGTTAATTGGGCAAGGCCAACCAACGTCAAAGAAGTAAGGAGTTTCCCGGGCTTCGCCGGGTATTATCGGCGGTTTGTAAAAAATAATTCTACCATTGCCAAGCCAATGACCAAGCTGACACAAGTCAACTCCAAATTCCTTTGGGATGAGGATTGTGAGAAGAGTTTCTGTCATCTCAAGGAGCGATTGGTGACTGCCCCGATCTTGTCACTACCTGAACCAGGTAAGCGTTTTGCGGTATATTCAGATGCATCCCAACTTGGACTCGGATGTGTGCTCATGCAGGACGACAAGGTTATTGCCTATGCATCGCGACAGTTGAAGCCACATGAGCAGAATTACCCAACCCATGATCTAGAATTGGCAACAATCGTTCATGCTCCCAAAATCAGGAGGCATCTTCTCTATGGAGAGGGTTGTGACATGTATACGGATCACAAAAGTTTGAAGTGCATCTTTACTCAGAAAGAGTTGAATCTAAGACAGAGAAGGTGGTTGGAACTGATAAAGGATTATGATCTCACCATCCACTACAAACCCGACCGAGCTAATGTGGTGGCCGATGCCCTAAGCCGCATGGTAGTTGCTCCTACTATGGCGACCCTCTCATCCGAGCTGGAGAGAATGGATATTTGTTTTTGTTATGCGGGCGCAGCACAAACGAAAATCCAATTATCCATTGAGCCTGACATTGTGGAGCACATTATACGAGCACAAGAACAAGATCGTTTTCTAATGCAAGCTGCTAAGCGCGTCCGTGAAGGAAGGGTAGGTCCATTCACCATTGATGGAACTGGAGTTGTGCGATTTCAAGGTCGCCTTTGCAATCCGCAGAGGTCTCAGGTGAAAGATGATATCCTCAAAGAAGCTCATCGCACCCCTTACACAGTTCATCCTGGTGAGACCAAGATGTACCATGATCTAAAGCAAAACTTCTGGTGGAAGCGGATGAAAGTAGACGTGTCTAAGTATGTGGCTTCATGTGGCGTTTGCCAACGAGTCAAAGCCGAACACAAAAGCCCTGGTGGGAAGCTTCAACCTTTGGAGGTCCCGCAATGGCCATGGGAAGATATCACCATGGACTTTGTCATTGGCTTGGCACGCACCCCAAGAGGTAAGGATGCCATTTGGGTTGTGGTGGATTGTCTCATCAAGTCGGCACACTTCATTCCAATTCGTACCACAAACTCAGCTAGTCAATTAGCTCCAATATATACACGTAAGATCATTCGTCTCCATGGTGTGCCTAAAACGATCATCTCTGATCATGATGCAAAGTTCACCTCCAAATTCTGGGAGAGCTTACAAAATGCCTTGGGTACTGAGATCCGGTTCAGCACAGCTTTTCACCCTCAGGCTGATGGTCAGTCTGAGCATACCATTCAAACTCTCGAAGACTTGCTTCGCACATGTGCCCTGTCATGGCAAGGTACATGGGAAGACCACTTGCCTCTTGTGGAATTCGCCTATAACAACAGCTATCATGCAAGTATCAAGGCTGCACCCTTTGAAGTCCTTTATGGCCGAAGGTGTAGGTCACCTCTCTGTTGGGATTCAGTGGGTGAGCGGGCAGTTCTTGGACCGGATTGGGTTCAACAAACTGTTGATCGTGTCACGGAGATTCGTCAAAACATGCTTACAGCGCAAAGTAGACAAAAGAGCTATGCTGATGTCAGACGGCGAGCTCTAGAATTTCAAGTGGGTGACAAAGTGCTTCTTAAAGTGTTGCCAACCAAATGAATTGTGAGATTTGGCACCAAAGGCAAGCTTAGTCCTCGGTATGTCGGGCCGTTTTCTGTGGTTGCTCGAGTCAGGAAGCTTGCCTACCGCATAGATTTGCCACAATCAATGCATGGAGTGCACAATGTTTTCCATGTTTCCATGCTTCAGAAGTATCTTGAAGACTCTAAACATCTTGTTCTTACCACTAGTAGAAAAAGGGCCCGTTGTCCCGGTTCGTAAGGGCCTTTTGTCCCGGTTCTTGAACCGGGACTAAAGGGTCGGTACTAATGCCCTGTCCCTTTAGTCCCGATTCAATCCAGAACCGGGACAGATGGGCCTCCACGTGGCCTGTGCGCGGAGCCCAGGCAGGAGGCCTTTGGTCCCGGTTGGTGGCACCAACCGGGACCAATAGGCATCCACGCGTCAGCATTTCTGTGGCTGGGTTTTTTCTTTTTTAAGGGGGGGGGTTGGGGGTTTTGGGGGGTTAATTTAGGTGTTTCATATATTGTGTTAGCTAGCTATAATTAATAGAGAGAAATGTCCTCTCTTATGTCCATGCTTAGTCGACGCTACGTACTATACATACGTATAGAGAGGACTAGACACGCTAGCTAGCTAGTAAGCAAACGAAGGAAACAGAAGATCGTCATGAACATATATGCATATAGAGAGAAGTGATATCAACCACCTCTCCTTCTCTGAGAGATTGGTCGAACAACAAGTTCTCGTATATCTATCCGACACTACCGGCTACATATATACAATAATTATCTCTTACAAATATAATCTCCTAACATACGGACTCATGGTCCACATAGTATTCTCCGTCTTCAGCGATCACGTGGTCAAGAAAGAATGCCGCCAATTCCTCTTGAATTGCTCGCATGGGAGCTGGTGCTAGGAGTTCATCCCGCTTCCGAAACATCTAATTTGACGAAGGGGGTTAATACATATATATATGAATGAATGAAACTCAACACAAATGATGGTAATAAAATAAAATTGTGAATGTTGTTATTTACGCACTTCATATTGTTCGTCAGAGTAGCCCTGCTCACAGGTCGTGTGGCGAATGGACTCGCAAACGTAGTATCCACAGAAATCATTCCCTTCCCTTGTTCCTGCCACAACCACTTTACAAGAAATAGAGGTCAATCAAACTGATAAGCAAGAATGCCAAATGGTATTGATGAAACTAGCGCTTGAATCGATAGGAGATGCGCAGAACATGCTACTATAGTACTTACTTTCGGGTGTCTAAACTGCAGCTTCTTCGGGAGTCCCGGAGCTTTTTTGGTGAATTTTTTCCAAACCCTGCCAGACAAAGAAAACAATTACTTGATATATCAGGAAATGAACAAAGTTGCTGATATGGTGGATAATGATCGATTTAACTTACTTCTCGAGCATTTGAGTCATGTCCGCATAGTCCTGGGGATCTTTTCGTCTTGAGTCTAAGACGGTTACTAGTCCCTGCTCAAGCTTAATCTCTAGGAGAATATAGTGGAAACTGCACACGCATGCATAACTCATCAATTACATTACTATAACCTTGACTAATATATAAGGGAAACCGAATACGCACAAGACAGTAACACTTACTTGAAGTTGTAAGGAAAGAGTATTATATCTTTGTTTTCATTTATTACCAACGATCGTAGCAAGTTGGCCTCGGTATCTGCAGCATGAAATTTAACCTGAGTTGCATCTATGATATTTGTGTTAATGAACCCAATATCATTGATTTGTCTTTTCTTCAATTCGACGATCTTCAATCTGCATAATATAGTGAGGATAATTATAAATACATGCAATGAAAGAGCTGAGCTATATTGAGAGACTTAATGATGGAAATAGTACTGCTTACAGACAGTAGCAAGCGACCGTTGCTTTATCGAGGGCCAATTCATTGAAAAACTGAAAGAACTCCTCAAATGGAACATGCAACAGATCAATTCCAACGAGGTCATGCTCCTTTTTAACTCTCACATACACAGTACTCCTCCCCCCAGACTCTCTGCAGATTTTCAAGTACCAATCATGCAATCTTCGCATCATCGTTGATAGAGATCTTTCATCTTTGACGAGAGGCTTCCCGTACTCGTATCTTTGTATCTGCACCTACATGAAATCATAATGTACATCGTCGGGCAGGTAATCTCCAAGATTGCTATAACCGGGCACCATCCTCGGATCATTAGCGACGATGTCGCTAGGCACCTTGAGCGGGGGGCACGATTGCTTCGCTTGTTCACTGAGCTGGGCAATTTGTTTCCCAGCTCGTCGTTCTTTCAGCCTTTGATCACTGACAGTACTTCCCGACCGCTCCGCTTCGGCAAATTCCTTTCCAATAATGCGCTCATAGTTTCCTTTCGGCGGAGACTTGGGTGGTTTTGTTAGGTCAGCCAGAGTGCGCTTCGCTTTCACCGGATCTACCTTCTCCTCCGGAGGTGGATGTTTCTTTGCTTTCACCCCTTCAAAGAAGTTCCTCACTTCTTCTCGCGCGACCTCGGTGTTCTCCTCTGGGGTCCTCTCGTATGGTAACTTCTCTGGAGTCTTCAGAGAAGGACCGAATCTGTATGTCCTCCCGCCTCTGGCTGTACTACTAGACGCCGGCAAAGCAGACAGAGCGGTTGTCTTCTTTACTTGCTTATGAGGCGGAGGAGAAGGACTACGACGCGCCGGAGCAGCCGGAGCGGTGGCAGGTCTCTTCCGCCCTTGCTGACGAGGCGGAGAAGGAGGAGGCTGGCTGCTCAGGCACGCCGACGCAGGCGGAGAAGGAGGCGGAGTGCCGCCACGCGCCCGAGAAGGAGCTGGCCGAGTGCCCTGATCGTCACTCACCGGAGGAGGAGGCAATGGAGGAGGCGGAGTGCCCTGACTCGCCGGAGGAGGAGGAGGCGGAGGCGTCCAGTTCGGAAGGTTGATGAGCTCCTTCCGCCATAGGCATGGAGTCTTCAGAGCAGAACCCGGACGAGTCTCCCCTTCACCGGTAGGGTGGTCAAGCTGGAGGTCCTCAAATCCCTCCGTTATTTCATCCACCATCACCCTAGCATATCCTTCTGGAATCGGTCGACAGTGAAAAGTTGCGTCGGGTTCAGTAGAAAAAACAGAGCCAACAACCGCCTTGACCTTCGTATTAATCCATTGCGTCATAAGGTGGCAATTTTGAGACTCCATGATAGCATCCACGGGATAGCTGGCAGGAGCCGTCAAGACATGCTCCGGCTGAAGCAGCTCGGTGGAAGCCACGCTGCTTCTCCGCTGAGATGGCGGGGTAGCTTCGGGGGAAGCTTCGGCAGTTCGTTTGCTGCGATTTGCTTCTCGTTCCTCTATCGCTTGTACCCTAGCGTGCAGCGCCTGCAGTTGGGTCTGCTCCACTTTCTTCCTCCTCTCGTGGCATTTGTAACCGCCTGCGTCCGGAAACCCAACCTTCCATGGAATGGAGCCTGGCGTGCCTCGTGTCCGTCCAGGGTGCTCAGGATTCCCGAGGGCCATTGTGAGCTCGTCGTTCTCTCTGTCTGGAACGAACGTCCCTTGCTGCGCTGCTTCGATATAGTGCTTAAGCCTCTTGACTGGTATTTCCATTTGCTCGTCCGTCCAAATGCACTTCCCTGATACAGGGTCCAAGGTTCCGCCAGCCCCGAAGAACCAAGTCTGGCAACGGTCTGGCCAGTTAATTGTCTCTGGTTCGATCCCTTTATCAACCAGATCATTCTCAATCTTGGCCCACTTAGGCCGGGCTGCGAGGTAGCCACCTGACCCCGTGCGATGGTGATGCTTCTTCTTCGCAGCATTTTGCTTGTTTGTCGCCGACATCTTCTTACTCTTTTCCGATGTCTTGTGGGCCAAAAATGCGGGCCAGTGATCTCTGATCTTCTCATATCTGCCCTTGAATTCTGGTGTCTCTTTATTTTCGACAATCTTACTCAGCTCTTTCTTCCACCTCCTGAATAGTTCTGCCATCCTCTTAAGAGCAAAAGACTTGATTAATTGCTCTTTAACTGGATTCTCTGGATCATCCTCTGGTGGTAGGGTGAAATTTGACTTCAGCTCAGTCCAAAGATCATTTTTCTGCATATCATTGACATAAGACACCTTGGTGTCTTCTGTAGCCGGCTTTAACCATTGCTGGATGCTGATCGGGATCTTGTCCCTAACCAAAACCCCGCACTGAGCAACACATGCGCTCTTTGTCCGGAGGGGTTCAATCGGTTGGCCGTCGGGCGCGATTGCTATGATCTCAAACTTTTCATCCGAGCTCATCTTTCTCTTCGGTCCTCGTCTCTTTACCGAAGTTGTGCTCGATCCGGAGGGCTAGAAAAAAGAACAAAGACTTAATTAATATGTGTACATACCAAAACAATGAATGCATCAATTAGCTAGTTAGCAGAAGCTTAACTAATATATATACCTGGCCAGACTCGGTTCGGTCAACGGAGACGTCATCACGGTCTCCTTCTTGCACCGGCATTATGTCACCGGAGCCGTCCTCACGTTCTCCTTCTTGCACCGGCATTAGGTCACCGGAGCCATCATAATCATAGCCAGCTGCTTCCAGACCATCGGTGTCGTTGATAAACAACGAGCAGACGGCATCACTTCCTCGTGCGATTATGTCCCCCAACAACTCTTTTTGTACTTTGTCTCAGGCGGTCCCCATAGTTTCTTCAAATATTTACAACATGGCAATTATTATTCAAACATGACAGATGGATATATTAGTGGCAAACATAGAACTAATATTAATTAGTGGCCTCGACGCTGCTTCTCTAGGGTTTGGGGTGGCCTCGACGTTGCTTCTCTAGGGTTTGGGGTGGCCTCGACAACGCTTCAAGGATAAAAAGAGAAGAGGAAGAAGAAAAAAAGAGGAGAAGAAAGAATAGAGGAGTAAGAACTCCTCTATTCTCTTACTCCTCTATTCTTTCTTCTCCTCTTTTTTTTCTTCTTCTTTCTCTATTTTTTTATCGGGAACGAGGGTCGTCGAGGGTCACCGAGCTGTAGAGGAAACCCTAAATAGCAAGTATCGTGGGTGTGAGATACATGTGGCCGTCGGTGTCGGACACTACATCTACATCTACATCCATGTCGACGCCCGCGTCACTTGTGGGACGTGGATGTACTGTCCGACACCGACGGCCACATGTATCTCACATTGACGATACTTGCTATTTAGGGTTTCCTCTACTGCCCGGCGACCCTGGACGACCCTCGTTCCCGATAAAAAAAGAGGAAGAAGAAGAAAAAAAAGAGGAGAAGAAAGAATAGAGGAGAATAACTCCTCTATTCTTTCTTCTCCTCTTTTTTTTTTCTTCTTCCTCTTCTTTTTTTATCCTCTTCTTCCTCTCATGTTCGCCCCCCCTCGTGTTGAAGTTATCGGGAGAGGGTATATCGACCCCCCCACGTGTTGAAGTTATCGGGAGGGGGTATATCGACCCCACCCCACGTGTTGAAGTTATCAGGAGTTTATATCGACACGACATACATACATGCGGGAAAATAATATTATCGGGGAGGGGTATATATATCGACCCCCCCTCGTGTTGAAGTTATCGGGAGTTTATATCGACACGACATACGTACATGGGAAAATAATATTATCGGGGAGGGGGTATATCGACCCCCCCTCGTGTTGAAGTTATCGGGAGGGGGTATATCGACCCCCCCCCCACGTGTCGAAGGTTTTGCCTAATTCATTGTTCATATGAATATGCAAACATTTGCATATTTACAATAATCAATATCACCAAAAAAATCTATGAACAGAAAAAAATACTATTTTTTCTGTTAATCTATCTTTTGCATACATATACACACATACATATACTATACATATACATATAATCAGGAAAAACATATATGAATTTGCAAAAAAACAGGGGGGGAGAGGGGGGTGGTGCCGGCCCTGACCAAAGCGAGAGGCGACGACGGCGCGGGGCGGCGACGGCGAGGCAGAGGCGGGGCGGCGACGGCGTCGGGGTGGCGACGCGGGGCGGCGACGGCGTAGGGGCGCGACGCGGGGCGGCGACGGCGTCGAGGCGGCACGGGGAGGTGACCGCGACGGCGCGGGCTGGCGCGCGGTGACGGAGTCGGGGCGGCGTGGGGTGGCGACGGCGTCTGGGCGGCGCGGGACGGTGTCGGAGGCAGGGCGATGACGGCAATGGCGAGGCGCAGAGGGGCAGCCTGGCGGCGTCGGGCGGGGAAGACGAACTGAATGGAAATTTTCACAAGTGCTAGTTATATAGAGGAAGCATTGGTCCTGGTTCATGGCACCAACCGGGACCAATGCCACCTTTAGTCCCGGTCGGCGGCCTTTGGTCCCGGGTGGTGGCACCAACCGGGACTAAAGGGGGGCATTGGTCACGGTTTGTGCCACGAACCGTGACCAATGCCCGCTTTAGTCCCGGCTGGTGCCATCAACCGGGACCAAAGACCCGCGCCTGCCAAAGCCGCGGTGCGGTGGGATGTTTAGTCCCACCTCGCTAGCTGAGGAGCGACCGCACCTGTTTATAAGCGCTGCCCCGCCCTCTCCATCGAACTCCTCAGAACTGCAGGCCTTTGGGCCTAATCTCACACCGCTATGCCTGTGGGCCTGCTGGGCCTTCTGCGGGCCTGAATCCTGACCCATGAATGGGCTTCTAGTCATATTCAGGCCGTGGTGGCCCAGTAGGTGGCATTTTTTTACTATTTGTTTTTCATTTCTACTTAGAACTAAATACTTATAGTTTTTTAGTGATTTTTTTTCTTTTAGGTCACAAAAATTATAAACTTTCTGTTAGTGCCATTAGTTTTAAAATTTGAATAGTTTAAATTTGATTTTTTTAAAATTTGTGTGAATCACTAGTTTATGAATAACTTTACTATAAAAATTTATTTTTGAGTCATTTTTTTCTTGCTATTTAATATTACTGTGTTTTATCATTATACTCAATTTGGTAATTTTAGTTAGTCATAACAAATATTATAGGCATTTTTTTCTTTTTTGCTATTTATTTTTTCATTTCTACTTAGAACAAAATACTTATAGTTTTTTAGTGATTTTTTTCTTTTAGGTCACAAAAATTATAAACTTTCTGCATTATTTATTTTCTTTTGTTTTTTGCTTTGTTTTTTAATTCTTTTTGCTTTTAGTTTTAGAAAAATTATAAACTTTCTGTTAGTGCCATTAGTTTTCAAATTTGAAAACACTTTTTTCGTTTTTTTTCTTTGTTGCTTTATTTATTTTATTTTGTTTCTACTTACAACAAAATACTTATTGTTGCTATTTTTTTCAGTTTTTTGTTTTTTTCTGTATTATTTATTTTCTTTTGTTTTTTGCTTTATTTTTTAATTCTTTTTGCTTTTAGGTCAGTAAAATTATAAACTTTCTATTAGTGCCATTAGTTTTAAAAAAATTATAAACTTTCTGTTAGTGCCATTAGTTTTCAAATTTGAATAGTTAAAATTTGAATTCTTTGAAATTTGTGTGAATCACAAGTTTGTGATTAAATTTACTAAAAAAATGAACATAAATGCACCTATAGAGAAAATTCGACCTAAATTCATAGTTTTTAAATGAACTCTGAAAAAGTTGGCATAGCATACTCGTGTGTTACAAAGTTGGCATGGTATCATCATAATAGTTGCGGGAGAAAGTCTTCACTTTTTCTTCGCTTGTGTCATTTGCTTATTGCGCCGTAACTATGGATAATCTTAATCGTTTATCAGGATGCTTGGGTCAGCCTTGACATTGAAGGGAGGAATTTTATGAAATTTTTCATAATCTTCAGACATGTCTGTCTTGCCCTCCACTCTCAGGATATCCCTTTTTCCTGAAAGAACTATGTGGCGCTTTGACTCATCGTATGATGTATTTGCTTCCTTATCTTTTCTTTTTCTCGGTTTGGTAGACATGTCCTTCACATAGATAACCTATGCCACATCATTGGCTAGGACGAACGGTTCGTCAGTGTACCCAAGATTTTTCAGATCCACTGTTGTCATTCCGTACTATGGGTCTACCTGTACCCCGCCGCCTGACAGATTGACCCATTTGCACTTAAACAAAGGGACCTTAAAATCATGTCCGTAGTCAAGTTCCTATATGTCCATTATGTAACCATAATATGTGTCCTTTCCGCTCTCGGTTGCTGCATCAAAGCGGACACCGCTGTTTTGGTTGGTGCTCTTTTGATCTTGGGCGATCGTGTAAAATGTATTCCCATTTATCTCGTATCCTTTATAAGTCAATACAGTCAAAGATGGTCCCCTGGACAACAAGTACGGCTCATCACAAACAGTATTGTCACCTCTGAGACGTGTTTCCAACCAACTGCTGAAAGTCCTGATGTGTTCACATGTAATCCAATCGTCGCACTGCTCCGGGTGTTTGGAGCGCAGACTGTTCTTGTGTTCATCGACATACGGGGTCACCAAGGTAGAGTTTTGTAGAACTGTGTAGTGTGCTTGAGACCAAAAATATTCGTCCCTACATATTATTGAGTCACTTCCAAGAGTGCCTTTTCCAGTCAGTCTCCCCTCATACCGCGATTTAGGGAGACCTATCTTCTTAAGGCCAGGAATGAAGTCAACACAAAACCCGATAACATCATCTGTTTGATGGCCCATGGAGATGCTTCCTTCTGGCCTAGCGCGGTTACGGACATATTTCTTTAGGACTCCCATGAACCTCTCAAAGGGGAACATATTGTGTAGAAATACGGGCCCCGGGATGACAATCTCGTCAACTAGATGAACTAGGATGTGCGTCATGATATTGAAGAAGGATGGTGGGAACACCAGCTCGAAACTGACAAGACATTGCGCCACATCACTCCTTAGCTTTGCTACGATTTCTGGATCGATCACCTTCTAAGAGATTGCATTGAGGAATGCACATAGCTTCACAATGGCTAATCGGACGTTTTCCGGTAGAAGCCCCCTCAATGCAACCGGAAGCAGTTGCGTCATAATCACGTGGCAGTCATGAGACTTTAGGTTCTGAAACTTTTTCTCTGGCATATTTAGTATTCCCTTTATATTCGACGAGAAGCCAGTCGTGACCTTCATACTGAGCAGGCATTCAAAGAAGATTTCTTTCTCTTCTTTCGTAAGAGCGCAGCTGGCAGGACCTTTATACTGCTTCGGAGGCATTTTTTCGTGCAAACGTTGCAGGTCCTCCCGTGCCTCAGGTGTATCTTTTATCTTCCCATACACGACCAAGAAGCCTAGTAGGTTCACGCAAAGGTTCTTCGTCATGTGCATCACGTCGATTGAAGAGCGGACCTCTAGGTCTTTCCAGTAGGGTAGGTCCCAAAATATAGATTTCTTCTTCCACATGGGTGCGTGTCCCTCAGCGTCATTCGGAACAGCTAGTCCGCCGGGACCCTTTCCAAAGATTACGTGTAAATCATTGACCATAGCAAGTACATGATCACCGGTACGCATGGCGGGCTTCTTCCGGTGATCTGCCTCGCCTTTGAAATGCTTGCCTATCTTTCGACATTGATGGTTGGTCGGAAGAAATCGACGATGGCCCAGGTACACAGTCTTCCTGCATTTGTCCAGGTATATACTTTCAGTGTCATCTAAACAGTGCATGCATGCGTGGTATCCTTTGTTTGTCTGTCCTGAAAGGTTACTGAGAGCGGGCCAATCGTTGATGGTCACGAACAGCAACGCCTTTAGGTTAAATTCCTTCTGTCTGTGCTCATCCCATGTACGTACACCGTTTCCATTCCACAGCTGTAAAAGTTCTTCAACTAATGACCTTAGGTACACATCAATGTCGTTGCCGGGTTGCTTAGGGCCTTGGATGAGAACTGGCATCATAATGAACTTTCGCTTCATGCACATCCAAGGAGGAAGGTTATACATACATAGAGTCACGGGCCAGGTGTTGTGATTGCTGCTCTGCTCCCCGAAAGGATTAATGCCATCCGCGCTTAAAGCAAACCATACATTCCTTGGGTCCTTTGCAAACTCATCCCAGTACTTTCTCTCGATTTTTCTCCACTGCGACCCGTCAGCGGGTGCTCTCAACTTCCCGTCTTTCTTCCGGTCCTCACTGTGCCATCGCATCAACTTGGCATGCTCTTCGTTTCTGAACAGACGTTTTAACCGTGGTATTATAGGAGCATACCACATCACCTTCGCAGGAACCCTCTTCCTGGGGGGCTCGCCGTCAACATCACGAGGGTCATCTCGTCTGATCTTATACCGCAATGCACCGCATACTGGGCATGCGTTCAGATCCTTGTATGCATCGTGGTAGAGGATGCAGTCATTAGGTCATGCATGTATCTTCTCCACCTCCAATCCTAGAGGGCATACGACCTTCTTTGCTGCGTATGTACTGTCGGGCAATTCGTTATCCTTTGGAAGCTTCTTCTTCAATATTTTCAGTAGCTTCTCAAATCCTTTGTCAGCCACAGCATTCTCTGCCTTCCACTGCAGCAATTCCAGTACGGTACCGAGCTTTGTGTTGCCATCTTCACAATTGGGGTACAACCCTTTTTTGTGATCCTCTAACATGCGATCGAACTTCACCTTCTCCTTTTGACTTTCGCATTGCGTCCTTGCATCGACAATGACCCGGCGGAGATCATCATCATCGGGCACATCGTCTGGTTCCTCTTGATCTTTAGCAGCTTCACCCGTTGCAGCATCATTGGGCACATCGTCTGGTTTCTCTTGATCTTCACCAGCTCCCCCCGTTGCAGCATCACCGTATTCAGGGGGCACATAGTTGTCATCGCACTCTTCTTCTTCGCCACTTCCATCATAACCCCTATTTCTCCGTGCCTCGTCCAAACATTATAGTGTGGCATGAAACCTTTGTAAAGCAGGTGGGAGTGAAGGATTTTCCGGTTAGAGTAAGACCTCGTATTCCCACATTCAGTGCATGGACAACACATAAAACCATTCTGCTTGTTTGCCTCAGCCGCATCGAGAAACTCATGCACGCCCTTAATGTGCTCGGAGGTGTGTCTGTCACCGTACATCCATTGCCGGTTCATCTGCGTGCATTATATATAATTAAGTGTCCAAATTAATAGAAGTTTATCATCACATTAAAACCAAAGTACATACATAGTTCTCATCTAACAACATATAGCTCTCCAGAGCATCTAATTAATTAAACCATACATTGAAACTATGTAAAATATTTCAATGCGAAAACAAATGCGATCATAATCGCAACCAAGGTAACAATTGATCCAACGGTATAATGATACCAAGCCTCGGTATGAATGACATATTTTCTAATCTTTATAATCTTCAAGCGCATTGCATCCATCTTGATCTTGTGAGCATCGACGACATCCGCAACATGCAACTCCAACATCATCTTCTACTCCTCAATTTTTTTTATTTTTTCCTTCAAAAAATTGTTTTCTTCTTCAACTAAATTTAACCTCTCGACAATAGGGTCGGTTGGAATTTCTGATTCACATACATCCTACATAAATAAAATCTATGTCACGTTGGTTGGCATAATTTTCATAAACAATAAATGAACCAATAATTATAAAGATAATATATATACCACATCCGAATCATAGACAGGACGAGGGTCGACGGGGGCGGATACCAAAACCATCGCACTATATAAGATGCAATAATAAAAGTAAGAAAATAATACAAGTATCTATGTAAACATACAAGTAAGAATATTTTTCCTTTCAGAAAGAAGATAAGAACAAGAGGCTCACCACGGTGGTGCCGGCGATGAGCTCGGCGCGGGTGATCGACGGCGGTGAAGACGGGGACGGGGCGTGACGGACCGCTAAACCTAGACAAATATTGCGGAAAATGGAGCTTGGAGGTCGAGCTTGGAGAGGAGAAAGCTTAAGTAGTGTGGCTCGGGCATTCCATCGAACACCTTGTGTGCATAGGAGGTGAGCTAGAGCACCACCAAGCCCTCTCCCCCTTGGCCAGAAAAAAATAGAGCAGTGTGCTCTGCTCTTACGCGAGGGGGTATATATAGGCACCTCATTGGTCCCGGTTGGTGAGCCTTTGGTCCCGGTTCAAGTCACCAAAGGGGAGCCTTTGGTCCCGGTTCAAGTCACCAACCGGGACCAATGGTGGTGGGCCAGGCGCTAGGTCCACTGGTCCCGGTTCGTCCCACCAACCGGGACCAAAAGGTCCAGATGAACCGGGACCAATGGCCAACGTGGCTCGGCCGGCCCCTGGGCTCACGAACCGGGTCCAATGCCTTCATTGGTCCCAGTTCTGGACTGAACCGGGACTAATGGGCTGACCCGGCCTGGACCGTTGCCCTTTTTTCTACTAGTATACCGAACCGGTCACCATTGCGCAAGATCTTACACTTCGAGTCCCGTCCATTGAAGATTCTTGACGAGTCTGAGCGTGCCTTGAGGCACCGAAAGCTCAAGTATGTGAAGATTCGTTGGACAAACCAAACAGAACGAGAAGCGACCTGGGAACTAGAGTCCCAAATGCGTGAAAAGTACCCAGAATTGTTCTATGATGGTATGTTCTAACCACTAAAATTCTTTCCCGTTATGTCCTATGCCATGTATAAAGCTTTTCCGGTAGTTTAAGGAGAGAAGAACTCGTGGGCAAGTTCTAGTTAAGGTGGCGAGACTGTAACACCCCCGGTTTCCAATAATCGATTTTTCCATAAATTGTGCTTTCGGACTCTCTTTATCCATGTTTACCTGGTCCATCAATTCATAAATCCGACTCTTTAGTTGCGTCGGGCTCGCCGAGATAGTCGAAATGCACTACCTATTTCCTCGAGTCGGACTCCGGGTTCGTCTCCTATGATTTATTTCAATCCCATGGCTTATATTATTACGGAATTTCAAAATATTCTCTAATTCAGGAAATAGAAAAAAAAACTGAACCTTATCTCTTATCTCTCCCTCACAATGTGAGCTCTCCTTGTCCATAGGAGGCGTGTTCCACATCTTTCTTCTCTTCCCCAAGCCGAAGGGAAGAATCCCTTTCTCTCTTCTCCAGCCAGCCTACTCCACCCTCCCTTCCTTCCCCACTCCTCCCCAGGTGCCTCCTTGCTGCCCTTTGATTTAGGGCTTTGAGGAAGAAGGAAAGGAGACAAGAAGAGGGAGAACAAGAAAGCTTCCCCAACTTTTCCCTTCACCAAATCTTTGTGATTTGACCATAGAGGTGAGGTTCCCCATCATTTATGATCTCTCACCCTCTATTAGTGATGATTCTTAGAGTATAGGGTTAGGACTAGAAACCTATGTGAAGGAATTGGGGGGAAAAGTTGTTCTTGCTGCTGTTTCTGGGCATTCAGATCTGGAAACCAGCAATTTCGAGTTCCTATATGGCACAATTAGGTGGGGGTCATGTGGAATGTTTTGTAGGTATTGTTCCCACGATCGTTTTGAGTGGTCATTCACTCAATTTGGTTCAGCCGTTTAGCCGGGGCGATAAAAACAAGTTGCTGCTCTGTTTCTGCAAAACAGCATCTCTATGGTTTTTGCCCATAGCTTTTCAGGATCTTCGAGGGCTGATAAATTGATGCTATACAATTGTATAGCTACCTGATACCTTTTAGTTCATATATCAATTTCATTTACTTACTCCCCATGAGTATTGGTCTTGCTATGGATTTTCAAAGGCGGCTACTCATTATTCCTGAATCTGAAAACAGCAGAGATGTTTTTGCTGGTTTTGACCCCCATAACCTCATAATATGAGGTTGAATAGTTCGAGTTATTTGTAGATGAGTTCCCCGTGAATCCATAGCCACCTCGTTTGCATGTTTTAGAGCTTCCTAGCTTGAGCTATGATTTTTTTCGTGAAGGGACAGCAAAGGGTTGCTTCCCAGGAATGCGATTAGGCGCGTTTTTGTGTGTGCTTTACATAGCTTGCTTTGATGCAATCTTTAAAACTTGTATGTATGTCTCTACAGCAGGTTACAGCACCAATCCACCGGATATAGCCTCGCACCACCTCCCTCGCAACGGTTGAGGCGAGTACACCGGGCAACAAGACCTAGATTGCTCCCTTAATATTATGTTCATGTTCACGTTATTCCTTTACATTCATGCAATGGTGAACATACAACTCCCTAGTGTACATTTCAATACACCATACAACTGGTATGTGATAGGGATTGTTTTTTCTTGGTTCTTGATAACAAATCCATCATGAGTGAATCTTCCAAGTTCAAGGAGTGATCCTCGCTTCGCGAGTGTATGGTCCTTCGGGTCCGTCCTCATGTTATGGTCCTCTCACTTGGTGAGGGTTGAAAAGGAGTGAGGTGAGACGTCGCCCCTCCTCAGCTTGCCGGCAAAAGCTCAGAGCCTAGTCCTCGGTCTTATTTGGCTGCATCATTTCTTCATATTTTCTCATGCCATTCCAAGCATGGAAGATTCGAGTATAGTATTTACTTGATCAAGCATGGTTCATATTCAGGGTATTACTTGCCATTTTATTACATGCTTTGTTGTCTACTCGCCGAGTCTTTGGACTCACCCCTCGTGGACTTTGTTTCAGGTACATCACCGTGAGGCTTTGCAAGTATTAGGAAGGGCGTAGCTCCCATGGGTGTTCACTCACACATTTCACACCCCTTCCATCCACCTAGCTGGTCATGATAACTCTCATACTTAGTTCATGATTCTTGGTAGCTAGGATCTACTTGTGGTGTATAAACTTTGCCTTGGTTTGTTTCCTTGATCACTATGTTTACCTGTCAAGGTGGGTTGGAGTTGACTAGTCCCCACCTTGCACCATGGTGTGTTGGAACGTATGTTTTCTTTGCTATGTGTAGCGTAACGGTTGGTGGCTTCACCACTTTGCTCTACATGGGTTGTAGGAGCTTGTTGGATGCTTCTGCTTGTGATATTATGAATATATGCTCTGTTTATTCATTTGCCTGTCGTGGATGTCCGACCATACAAAGGAGGTGCTGCTGAATTTTCTCACGAGCATGTTTGGTTTGTTTACGTTCTTGGTGGTAACATTCCTTCCTACAAATTACGTGTTTGGTGGATATCAATAATTGGACACACCTGACTGGTACTTGCAGAGAAGGGCCGAGGGCGTGCGGCCGTCGACCCGCAGTACACCGATGGCAGCCGGAGAGCAGCAGCGGCTGGGCTCCGCATCCTTGTGACCAAGTAGCGCAGCCCCATGAGACGAGCAGGCCAAGATCGATCGATCGATTTAATTGGGTGAGAGGCGGCTAGGGTTGAGTTTTTCGTGGAAGTTTTCTTTCTGCTCTTTTCTTTACAGATTTTCTAAGTCTCATCTAATTTCCTAACCGTAATGTGTACTTCAAGATTGGTGTCTTGTAACAACGGGGCTAGCGCTACGTGTCGTCGCAGGCGCGTTCAGTGTGTTTGCCTGGTCCATTCTCGCTTGATGCATTTGCCCTATTTGGGCCGATTTTTTATTTTACGAAATATGTATCTGGCACACGTGGGTTTTTTCTGCAAAATGACCAAACTGTTTTGATGCCGTTCATTTTTAGATCGTGCGGTCACGATCTCGCCATCTGATTGCTCAAAACGTCGCCACCTGATTGCTCAAAACGTGGAAGATAGAGTTGCGACATATTTACGCAGAATGCCACCGCCTAGTGAGTTCAGCGAACCGGTTCCACGGGACTCGCTCGCAACGCCCGTGCAAGAGCTGGAGGTTATTCGGCTAAAAAAAAGAGTACATGCTATGCTCGTCAGATCCATGGGGCCGAGGCTCTCCCCGCCATCGTAGCCGCAAAAGCAGGAGCAGCAGGCGGGGTCTGTGACGCCATGGCGGAGTCGGTGTCGGACGGGGGCCAGTTGGCGGCCGCCCCTGCAAGGCGTGTCATGACCAAACACCGGCCACTGTGTCCAAGCAGTTCCTCTTCGCGACGGTGGTGCGCTCGAGGACGGCGCGCACGCGGCGGCCCAGGCCTTGCTGCCCTACGAGGACGGTGATGGGCTCACCAGGTACTCGCCGTGGAGGACCCCTTTGGCCGCGTCTTCTTCTTCTCTGCGGCCGGTGATGTGCTACTCGAGCTTGGGTTCCCCGACGAGTCCTCCAACTCGCAAGAACTACTCACTGTACATGAAGGAACGGGAGAAATAAGTGTTGTTGAATATATTCTCAAGTGTATCTGCAGAGCAAAGATTCGATCTGATGAATCAACGCTTTGGTACGTACACATTTTGTGACTAGATCTTGTAAATTTGACCATGGGAAGAAAATTGTTGAAAAAATCCCCCCTATATTTTTTGTGTAAAATGCATGGCAATAGATAGACCGTAGACCTAATAAATTAGGTAAAAATAAAATGGTAACTTTAACCATGGGAAAGAAATTTCTTGAAAAAATACCCCGGTAACTTTTGTGTAAATAGCATGATAATATATGCATCGCAGACCTGATAACTTACCTGAAAACATCATCGTAATTTTGACCCGAGCTATTTTTTTTGTTGAAACTTACCCTCGACAATTTCTGTGTAAATAGCATGATAATATACGCACCACTCACCTGATAACTTACGTCCAAAACACTACGGTAACTTTTTTGAGTTGTGGGAAAAAAAGTTATTGAAACATACCCCCGTAACTTTTTCTTAAATAACATGATATTTTAAGCACCACATACCTAATAACTTATCAACAAACACCATGACAACTTTTTGACCTAGAAACAAAGTTTCTCAAACATACACCGGGTAATTTATGTGTAAATAACATGGTAATATAAGTACCGCATAACCGATAACTTGCACAGAAACAACATGGTAACTTTTGTCTTGAGGAAATTAAAAAACATATCCATCAATAACTTATGTGTAAATAGTATGGTAATATACACCCCACTGATCTGATAACTTACATGCAAACACCGTAATAATATTGACCAAAGGAAAAAAGACATAAGCCCAGTAACTTATGTGAAAACAACATGATAATATACAAGCCGCATACCCAATAACTTACGTACACAAACCGCGATAACTTCGACCATAGGAAAAAAATGTTGAAAACATACCTCGGTAACTTATTTGAAAATAGCACGGTAATATACAAACCGCATACCCGATAACTTTCATACAAACACTGCAATGATTTTGACCAAGAAAAAAGTTGTTGAAAAACATAACCCCGGTAACTTATGTCAAAATAGCACGGTAATATACAAACCGTATACCCGATAACTTATGTAAATTTTCGTCCAAGAGGAAAATTTGTTGAAAAATATAACCCCGACAACTTATGTGGAAAATAGCATGGTAACTAGCATACCACAAATGTAGTAACTCATGTAGCCCAGAGGTGGTAATTTTTTACCCCAAAAAAGTCAAGGAAACATAACATGAGATCTAGTTTCGGAGATTTCGTCGTGATGAATATTTTATGTGAAAATGATTTTTGCATCGGATTGATAGTTTGAGTCACGGAATATTTTGAATTTTCAGAATAAGAAGAACTTAAGATGACATCAATTTTTTTGTTCTCTGGTACATACATGCATGTGCATGTGAAGAAGGTGAGAGAGAGCCTTATTTATGCCCCCAATAACTTATGTGAAAAATAGCATGGTAAATTGCATATCACATACGTGGTAACTTATGTAACCGGGGCGTGGTAACTTTCGACCAAAAAAAGACGTCGGAACATAACAACATGAGATCTAGTTTCGAAGATCTCACCGCAACGAATCTTTTATGTGAAAATGTTTTTGGCACCGGATCGACGGTTTGAGGTACATAACATTTTGAATTTTCAAAATAAGGAGAATCTATGATGACATCAACTTTTTTGTCCTTTAGTGCATACATGTAATTAGAGAAAAAATGCATGTGAAGGAGGATAACTCATCCCTAGGCATCAGACTACTGATGACTCCTATCTATCAGACTAGTGGGAAGCCGTTGGATGCAAGCTAAATGAGTGGTGGATGATGCATGGTTGCATGCAACCCACAAAACGTGGAAGAGTTCCAAATTTGAAACAAACCATGTATGTGGGGTTTGACCCATTGATTGCTTCCAGTAATCACTCACACAATTGCTGATTTATTGATACTAATTATGATTGTAGATTTTAAGGAAATTAATTAATTATTTTAGAACAATGATTTCCATTTTATTTTGTTTGTGGTATTTGTCTGTGCTGCTTCCAACGCAACTGAATTGTGCTTCTATCTAAAGCAGTGCGAATTTAATTTTGTTTCCAGTATATTCACAACTTTCTCTAATCATCATAGGCCCTGTTTGGATCATGGGGTTAGAGCTAGTTTAGGTTAGTTGGGGGCTCAAATAACCCAAAAGTATCCAAACAGGGAGGGTTATAGTGGGTTAGTTTCATCTAATCCAACTATCCCGGTGGAGAGGTGCTTATTTGGGTTAGAGTGGGTTAGAAAATAACTCTAACTCTAACTGTGTTAGAGTATCCAAACAGGGCCATAGTCATGTTTCTTATGATTTTCTACTCTGGGTCCCTAGAATCATGTGCTTCCTTTCATTCCATATTTGTTTCCATCGTAAGATAAACATGCTTCCGGCATTACAATCCGTGCTCCATATTTGTTTCCATGGTAAGATAAACATGCTTCCGGCACTACAAACCAAGCTTCATAGTTTTTGCTATTAAGTGTTTGTGGTTATATTTCAAAGCACGATTTCATGATGGTCGAAACATGTCAAATGTGCTATTGATGCATTTTATGCGTTTGTGAGCCAATGAAAACGTAGTTTGATAATTGTTGAAGCTTGAACAAAAGTACTACTGGTGCATTGAACCGTGATTGTAAAAGAACGAATCAATCACGTAGATACATGGTGACATATTATATGTAAGTTGAAAACATGCAGCATATGATGCCGAAGCAGGTGTTGCATTTAATTGTGACAATGAAAACGACATCCACACTCTCAGGCGCATGGCATGATACATCGAGGAACCGGTGGTGTCTATGGCAGGAAGCATCAGAAATATGGTGGTGGCTCAGAAAACAGCCGGTGGTGTAGAGGGATTGGAATGAGGACGACAATTGCAACGACTCCAAAGTAGGTGGTTGTCGTTGCCGGCACTATGGAGAGTGACACCGTGTGGTAGATCGATATGCTGAGATGATCGATCTCCATGGCCGTGCCAAGCGATCGACCATCAAACTCTCGCTCATGATCATCGGCCCATGCACACTTCCGTTCTTGTCGATCTTGGTGGATCAAGATCACGGCGCCGTTGAGAATCACCGTCTCGGCAGATCACAGCCACGTCATCATGGAAAATTAGCCGGCTCTCCCAATTGACAAGGAGCTGCTCCCCGTTGACGTACTCGCCAATGAGATGTTCCTCGTCCTTGATCCCCATCGGCGGCGGCAGCGGTGATGGGCATGATATTTCTGGATGGCGGCTGTGGTGGTTACCCTAGCTAGTCGTGGTCATGATAATGTGGAGGTGATAGGATTATATAGCCAGCTTGCAAGGCGTTGGATCTTTTTCCAAAATCCAACGAAGGGAGAGAGGTCTGACACAAGGCATGGAATCAGGCTACTGATACAAAGCATTTCCTTTCATCCCAATGCAATCATGCATGTAATTAGATGAAGGAAGAAAGTGTGGTAGTTTCAGCTATATGTCACACGTGTGCCAAATATTACAATCTTTTTACAGATTTGTTTTCCACAAAGATGGGTGCACCCCATACATTCCCACACACGAGGGGAGGATATCTAGTGTACTATTCAGGGTTGAGTTTTGATTTGAAATTTTATGATAACATATATTGATCTTGTGTGAATGTGCTAATTATTTCAGAATTTTTTGAACATTTGAAAATGTTTAACGGGAGTTTGGTGCATTGGCAGCATCACAAGTGTTAGTGCACAAGATATCCTCCTCATATCTGTTGTAATACATTTCAAAATATTTATTTTTTGAAAAAAGATCTAACACATTGAAACAACATCGGTCTATATTTTCATGAAATTTCATATCAAAATTCAAAATTTTACTCGTGATACAAAATGATAAATTTGGCATCGATGTGAGGATATATGTTTCTCGGTTGGTCCAGTTTGATGTCATCTGGGTGGGCATGCGGTCGTGTGATGGCACTTAACGGACTACCCTAGTAAAGGACACAACATGAGCATAGTCATTGGCGTAGATAATTCTTTTCTTTGAAATGGTAACCACGTGTTTTAATATTTGTCAAAGTTACAACACACGCAGTCCCTGACGAGACAAAGAGAGGACAGAAGTACAAGTGCATTTGCACAAAACACCCCGAGATGAGATAAATTACAATCACGGTCTTGGAGGTGCTTGTGCAGATTGCCAACTGCCGCCGATCTCCACCACCGCGGCAGCGCCGCCGGAGATAAGAGAGAACAAACCTTCATACCCTGGTCCGAAGAAGCACCATCGCGGACAAAGCCGCTTTGTGAGCCGATGAACCCGCCCGTCGCGAACGGCAGAACCTTCTTCGATGTGGGTCGTCGCTCCCGGTGACGCTGACGTGACGGCGGCGCCTTCTCCAGCACGCCTCCTCCTCATATGGAAAAGTCACGCTTTAGTCAACACTACCCACAGTACTAGCACACTGCACATTGCCAGAGCTTTGCTCCTCCTCCCTCCTCCCACACCACCACACCACACTCCCTGCCTCGCCGGTCGTCGCCGGCGGCCATGGACGCCGCCGCCATGGAGGCCCTCATCCTGGAGCTCCACGCGGTGGAGGCGTACAAGTTCGGCGCCTTCGTGCTCAAGTCCGGCATCACCTCCCCGATCTACCTCGACCTGCGCGTGCTCGTCTCCCACCCGCGCCTCCTCTCCCACGTCGCCGCCCTCCTCGGCTCCCTCCCCTCCACGCGCCCCTACGGCCTCCTCTGCGGCGTCCCCTACACCGCGCTCCCCTTCGCCTCCGTGCTCTCCGTCGCCCGCGGCATCCCCATGATCCTCCGCCGCTACCACGAGACCGGCGCGGGGGCCCCTCCCGCCATGCGCACCCAGGGCTCCTTCCGCGCCGGGGACACCGTGCTCATCGTCGAGGACCTCGTCACCAGCGGCGCCTCCGTGCTCGAGATCGTCACGCCGCTCCGCGCCGAGGGGCTCGTGGTCGCCGACGCCGTCGTCGTCGTCGACCGCGAGCAGGGCGGGAGGGAGAACCTGGCGGCGAACGGGGTCACGCTGCACTCCCTCATGACGCTCACCGAGGTGCTCGCCGTGCTCGTCAGCCACGGCAAGGTCACCCACGAGAAGGCCGCCGAGGTGAAGCGCTTCCTCGACGCCAACAGGAAGGTCTTGGTGCCGGCGGAGCCCAAGGCGGTGTCGGCCAGGACGGCGCTCGCCGAGAGGGCGAGTCTGGCCAAGAACCCGGTGGGGAGGAAGCTGCTTGAGGTGATGGAGGCCAAGCAGAGCAACCTCTGCGTCGCTGCCGATGTTACAACAGCAAAGGAACTCCTTGAGCTAGCCAACAAGGTATATAAATCATACTCCTTGACCTGTATTAATAAACTTGTCATCTGTTGTCACACAACACATCAGTAATTCCTCATCTTTGGTAATCAAGCATTGTGTTATGTGTCAAGATGAAATTTATTGCACATTAGCATCAGTAATTCAGTATTCAGTACCTCTGTACCTGTATGTAACTATGTACAAGAAGTAAAAACACTGATTTGGGGGTTGTCTGAATACATCCAGAATTCCAGAATCAGATTTATTCCTTCCTTTCAATTGCGTACTTACTCCATTGTATATATGTCGCATCTAATGTTTCAAATACTTTTGAAGAATCTAATGTTGCACTAATTATGAATAGAACAAAAAAAAAATCAGGTGTGTTCAGTAGAGGTGCTAAATAGTGTCATCTCAATATCTCATAGTCTCATACAGTTCTTCACTAAGCTGGATTACCTTTGACATTTTCACTATTCTTCCGAAGCCCGTTTGATTAATTTCCGTTACTAGGCCCCCAATCATAACATGTATTAGTAATTTTGTTTTCCAATTGTAGGTTGGTCCGGAGATTTGCATTCTGAAAACCCATGTGGATGTCTTGTCTGATTTTACACCAGATTTTGGCGCCAAGCTCCGTTCGGTATGCAACCTTTATTTTCTTTCAACCATCCTTATTATTGATGATTTTTCTCGCATTTTATGTCTGGTCGTAGACTAGTAGTGCCATACTAGTCCAGCACTGAGTTGGAGTTTGTTTGCAAGTAATCAAATCTTACATCATTTTGAAAAAAGAAAAGAAATCAAGTGTAGAATCATGCTTCATGCCTAGCAGCTGTAGAAAAATAAACCAGGTGTAAGTTCAGTACAGGGTATCTCTCTTCATACTGTTCTGTCAGGAAGCATGTTTCACTTCTGCACTTGTTAAAATGCGGAAGTGTGCTTTTCCCCATCAGTTCCGTGCACCCACAGTAATGCCTTCTTCGCATTTGGGCAAAATAGCCTTGTATACCAAGGAAATGTACTCTGTTTGCGATCTTTTTTCTACTGGCGAAATGCGGTATTTGCTGTTTGCTTTCTCCCACGTCACCCTGCAAGCTTAATTCCGTAAGGCCCATACACGTAGCATTGTTCAGTAGACTAGTATGCCACGTCATCCCACAGTTTTTTCAGTAATCAGATATTGGATCATTCTGAAAGGAGAAAATAAATCATGTGTTGGCTCATGCCTATCAGGTGTAGAAAAATAAAGCAGGTGTAGGTTCAGTACAGAGTGCCTTTGTTCGTACAGTTCTACCAAGCAATGTTTCACTTCTGCATTTGTTCAGTCTGAAAGTGTGTTTCTTCCATCAGTTCTGTACACCCATAATAATCCCTTCTTCGCATTTGGACAGTCCAAAATAGACCTTTATACCAAGGCAATGCATTATGCTCGCTATAGGTCTGTTTGTTTTCTACTGTAGAAATGTGGCTTTGGCTGCTTGGTTCTTACGTAGATTGTTTTTTATTTGATGTTTCCTGAAGATTGCAGAAGAGCACAACTTTTTGATCTTCGAAGACCGCAAATTCACTGACATTGGGAACACGGTAACTATGCAATATGAAGGGTGAGAGCAGAGTATTGTAAACCACCTATTGAGTTTGTTTACTTTATATTTACCAACATAATATAACAAGTGTTCTTACGTTGATTCAGAGGAACATTCCGCATATCAGACTGGGCCGATATTGTCACTGTGCATGTAGTTCCTGGACCTGGAATTGTAGATGGCTTGAAGCTGAAGGTATACTGTGCTAATTACTTAATTTATAACTAGTTAATCCTGAGCTGAGAAGCCAAAGTGTCAATGTTACAGCTGATAATGGCTGATATGTTGTAGTAGTGCACTAGTGCTCAACTGCTCATAGACAGTAAATCTGACGCATAATTGTCTTCAAGGGTTTGCCAAAGGGAAAAGGGTTACTCTTGGTTGCTGAGATGAGCTCACCTGGCAACCTTGCTCATGGAGATTACACCGCAACAGCCGTGAAGTTTGCCGAGCAACATTCTGATTTCGTTATCGGATTCTTGTCGGTAAACCCTGCATCCTGGCCAGCTCTGGCGCCGAGTCCGGCGTTCGTCCAAGTTGTCGATCCCGTGGTTGATGTTGTTGCCGGAGGAGATTCTCCTGGTCAGCAGTATGACACCCCTCATTCGGTGAGTCTGACCTTTGCCATTTCAGTTTTGTGTGACCAGCACTCTGTTTTCTTCACACACTCTAGCAGTAATTTCTCAGGGGGGGTTGGCTGTGTTTTTTCACCGCAAAGTCCCTGCTGCTTATCTGCTGACAGACACTGATCTCTCACCTGGACTCACTGCAACCTGCTGCTCATTACTCCTTATTTTGTTTGCAGGTCGTAAACGAGCGAGGCGGCGACGTGATCGTGGTCGGGCGCGGGATCATAGAGGCGAGCGATCCTGCCGGCGCCGCGAGAGAGTGCCGCGCCCGAGGGTGGGAGGCCTACCAGACCAGCTTGTTGTCAAGCTAAAGCTTCATCGCATCCATCTCCTCGCAGTGCTACTAAACCCATGTAAGAAGTGGGGATTTCAGGCAGGCGATGGATGTAATAATAAGGAGCGCGGGAGTATAGTACTACGTGCGTAACAATGAACTTCGTATCAGAAAAATCTAAGAATAAAGTAGAGTGATCCGATTAGTACTCCCTCCGTCCGGAAATACTTGTCGGAGAAATAGATTTATCTATGTATTTTAGTTTTAAATACATTCATTTTTATCTATTTCTGCGACAAGTAAATTTCGGACCTACAGCTTTTGATGATCGATCTGGTCACAAAATGAATGAATGGTGCCTACATGCGTACGTGAATAGCTGATACACACATGGGTGATGCTAGTGATGTCGGGAAATTAATAAGGCGGCATACTTACGCTCCTAATTATTGTCAGTTGAGTGAAGATAATGGAGTGGACAAACTTTTGGTCAGTATTTGTACGCAAGAAGCTGCATGTATGTTTGATCAAGGTGTGCAGGAATTTGGTTGTTTCTTCTGGTTGTCACGTACAAAACATGGTCCAGCTATAGATGCACAAGAGAAATTTTTTATTGGGATTAATCAAAGAATCCTAACCTACTACTATTTCTCGCAGTCAAGACCGCCGGAGCAACAAGCGTACGTCAACAGATTTAAATGGTGGCAGTTGCTTTCCTTGAGAGATATAGGTTAGGGCCACCAAATAAATTGTGTTTAGTTATTTTAGGTATTTATTTTGTAATGATTACCTGCTAAAATAAAGCACGTGATCAGTTTTACTTTCCTTGGTTATTTTGATCGAGAGTTAGAGGTAGGAAGAAAGCTTGTTCGGTCAACTTCTTAGGCAAGTTTGAGTTCGCAGGTATACTAGTATATATAGTCATAGTACGATCAATGTAAAAGGGGCAGGTTATTTTTTATGAAATAGACACGATGTGTTTTTCAGGGTAGACATCCGTATCAAGTTTTGGAGGGACCTTTAGAAAACCTCTGTGTTGCGATTTCTCTTCATGGAAATTGTTTTGCGCGTGAGTACCATTGTCAAGATTGGTTTTCTCGTGCTAGGCCGCAAGGTTCAAACCCTCTACTTCGTGTACATCGCGTGCGCGGGCGAGAGGTTGCTACTGCTGATGGTGGAGTGTCGTGAAAGGTCGGGCCGCAACAACGGATTGGATCTCACCACGAGGTTCGGTCCACATCAATAGCTGCCCCTGGTTTCAATCGAGAAAATTACCATCTTTCTCGACAATGTGGTACATCACAGACAAAGCAACTCACTCAATAGTAGCTTATGTTTATCTACTATATCGACACCATATAAAAAAGGTGAGTTGTAGAGATCTAACAAATCTCACCCGTTCAACCACATCTATCTCTACATGGCTTCGTGTTTACCATTAAACATATTTAGCACTAAGCACATTTAACACCCTTACTAATTAATAACATTTCTAATACCAACGTCAGCACATGTGGTTAGCAAACTAAAAATCTTCCACAGTTTCACAGTTTTGATTAAGACGAGATCATCAAAGTTCCCCATCAACCCATGCGTGTCCCCCCCCCCCCCCCCCCCCAAGAGACGTCTTTGACGACTGGGGGCAAAGTTCTTGGTGGCCAGACGAGAACATAACTAAACATAACTAAGGGTCAATTACTAATTACTTCCTCCGTTCATAAATACAAATCCTTTTAGAGATTTTGTTGTAGACTTCATACGGAGCAAAATGAGCAATCATATATACACTTTAAAAGGATCTATATAGTGGAATCTCTAAAAGACTTATATTTGGGAACAGAGGGTGTGGACTACACAGAGACTAGATAGAGTTAGTAATCTTATGGTGCTGCGTGCCGTCGGTAGAGCTGGAGCAGCTGCCGCCCGGATCAGACTTGCATTTCTCGTCGCCGCTACCGGCTGGAGGATCCTCCGCCAACGTGATCTCCGAACACTCCTCCTAATCAAGCAAGAGACCACAAAATAAGTACTATCTTCATCAATATATGAACACGATTGAATTCATTAATGTAACAGAGTTTGATCAGTTTGTAGTTTACCGGCTCCGGCTGGGACGGGAAGACTGCCCATTGCACGTTGCTGTCATGTTCTGGTGACTCGTGCCCTGAGCTTGGCTCGTCCCTGCAGAACAATTCTAGCGCCGTCTCGAGGATGGCCACGATCTCCGATATGGCCGGCCGGTCTTTCCCTTCCTCCTGAAGGCAGCATCGTGCAGTCTGGGCGACATCCTCCAGCGCCTGGAACTGCCCCGGCGTTGGCTCCGGCACAGGTCTCGTGTCCATCAACATCCTAGTATTGCCGGCCTCAATGATGGGGACTGCGAACGATGGCAAGTGTAGAATATCCCCCTTGTCGTCCTCAATCACTTTTTTACCTGTCAGAACCTCGAGCATCATGATGCCCAGCGCATACACGTCGCTCGCCGGCTTCACGTGGCCATACTCTGGGTCGATGTACCCCCTTGTGCCAGTAATGACTCTGCCCATCCCGAACTCCTCACTCATCGCCTTGTCACAGACCAAGGACAAGCCAAAGCCCGACACATGCGGTACCCAGTTGGCGTCGAAGAGGATGTTTTGCGGCTTGATGTCCTTGTGGATGATCGGCGGGTTGGCATGGCAATGCATGTGCTCGATGGCGCGCGACACGCCGAGGAGCACATCGATGCGCGTCTTCCAGGACACCGTCACGGGTGACAGCTCGGAGGAGCCCTCATCAGGGTGTAGGTGGTGGAAGAGCGTGCTGTTCTCCATGTACTCGTAGACGGTCAGCCACTCCGGCTCTTTCGGCTCCTTTCTCCACCAGGATAGCAGACGCCTTCTTTTCTGTCGCTTGTCCTTGCTTGCAGTCATGCATGATCCGAGGAGGCGGACGATGTGTTTGTGTTGGAGCCGTGGTAGGATGTCCAGCTCCGTGCACAAGTTCTCCTGTAACAAGTTTGACTGCCGGTCCATGATGCGCTTGACGGCCACTTGTCGCCCATCGTGAAGCGTACCTTTGTACACAGTTAGTTGTCCAGACCGGGCCGGCTTGATCACTGTGTGAGGGCCGAAGTAATCGGTGGCAGCCACGATCTCTGCAAACGTGAATTCATGAGTTTCGTACGGTTCCTGAGCCACCACTGTAGACTCCTGAAAAAGAGACCAGAAATGAGCCGTTAGAGCATCTCTACCAGAGCCCTCAAACCCCCAAACCCTTATAAATAACTGCCTTTTTACGGTTTCCGAGCAAAAAATTGCGTAGACTAGAACCCTTAACTCTCAAACCCTCAAATTTTTTGAAGGGTCCGACCCTCAAACCCTCTCCCAACTCTGAAAAGTAAAGATTGGGGAGCAAAACCTACCCCAACCTTCATTTGGCGGTTATCCTCGCGCGGGAGGGAAAAATCCTCCCAACTCCCGCGCCCACTCCCGCGTCCGCCGCCGGCCGCCCCGTCGACCTCCCGCTCGCCCCGTCCCCGGCCGTCGCCATCCGTCCCGCCGCCCGCCCCGCCTGCCCACCGCCTCCGCCTCCCGCCCCCCGGCCTCTCCTCCTCCCGCGCCCCTCCGCCTCCGCGCCCTCCGCCTCGACCCGCCGCCACCGCCCTCCGGCCCGTGCCCGTGCCCGCTCCCGCGCCATCCGCCTCCCGCCCCCGCACCCTCCGCCTCCACCTCCCACCCCCTGGCCACTGCCGTCCGCCCGCGCCCGCCCCGCCCTCCGCCCTTCGCCCCCGAGCCGCCCGTCATGCACGAGGTGCTCGACGGTATGCCCGCAACGACAATGTTGTTCATGGGGAATATTTCGTTATAAGGGTTGGGTTTGAGGATTCTAATCTTTGCCCCTGTTTTTCAACCCGTAAAAGTGCACAAAAGGATCATTTTTGGACCCTTAAAACGCTAGTGAGGGTTTGAGGGTTCTTCTAGACATGCTCTTAGCATTCATGGAACATAGGCTACACCCCCGGGATGATTTCAAGACGACACAGCATATCCCACCGTCCATTGGAAAGGCAAAAGTGCACAGCACTGTTGGATAAGCCATCGTCCTAGAATCGTGAGAGCAATTGTCGTGTGTGAAGTATTTTCGATACCAATTCGTACTCAAGATGTACATACCTGCAGCTGGGACGACTCTGAAAGCGTAGACGGTTCAGCTCCGGCTCCCGCGGTGTCAAGGAGCTTGTAGATCCGGTCGAGACGGCGTGCAATGCCGATGTGGCTGGTTACGGGGAAGAGCAGAAGGTAGAAGTCGATCTTGTTCTGCATCTCCCTGAACCTCACGGCCTTCCTGCCAGCCATGAAAAAATGGTACGCCGCGCTCCTCCTCTGGCAGGACATGAGGAGCTCGTGGGCTTCCTGCAGCGTGTCACCCAGCCCGGCCATCGGCCGCGCCGCCTCCGGGTCCTCCACGAGCGGCAGCAGCCGCGAGATTATGAGCACCCGACGCGCGAGCTGCCGGCACTCCCTCCTGTTCTGCCGCGCCGTCTCCGCAGCCTGCGTGATCCTTGAGATGAGCCCGACGACGTCTGCGCCGACAAGCTGTGCCACCGTCGCCACATCGCCGAGCTCGGTCCACATCGACATGGCAGCAGCCTACCTATAGCTAGGAGTGTTTGGCCGACCTGCACCCAAGCCCCAAGGGCGAGACTCGGAATGATGGCGCGGTTGCCTTTGATTTATATATACTGCGCTCCTTTTTTTAGAGTCTCCATGCTGGGGCCAAGCCGTTGAAACCACTTTGCGGTCGTGGTCGCGGGGGTGGGTCGCTCTTGGCAGAAACTCCCCGGAAGCTAGGTGAAGGACTCAAGGTCAAGGGGACGCGTTTCACTTGGATGACTGCTGCTCACGCGGTCACTTTTTCTAGTTTTCACACGTCTGTTTTTTATTTGGCGTTAGGCCGTTTTTCTATCCGTCCGATCTGCACGGATCACTGTGGCTCGACTGTCCTTCAGTTTTTTTTGATTGGCGACTGTCCTTCAGTTAGCGCGCCGGGTTGGTCTGTGTCGAGGGCTTTTTGCTTTGTTGGGATTTTCCTTTCGGGTTTGCGGGTCGTGATTGGTTCTCGCTCTTCGCCCCGTGCGCCTCAGTTTATTTACTTGTTTTTTGACTCTTTTATTTATTCAGTTGGCGGGGCGACATGCAGGGGCGGAGCCCAATGGGCCAACAATTTCATTTTACGTACTAAATATCAGGTATTTAGCTCGGGGCATCAGGGTGGGCCGAATATTGTGCTACAGGGCCCATTATTCCAGACGCACCAGGCCTCCTTTGGTCCGCTTCCAGCAGCCCATTGAACACAATGAACTATCCATCTGGTGCTCTGTAGCGAACAGAACAATCGATCTAACTAAAACAACCACGTCTCCTCGTCTCCTAATCTATCCCGACCCCCGATTCATCGACTTGTGCAGCGGCCGGTGGCGATCGATCGATTCACAGATTGAGAACTTGTGCAGCGGCGGCAACCATCGAGCCAAGAGGCAAAATCTAGCTAGCTAGTACTTCTAATCTTCTACTGTAGTACTCTAGTCGGTAGGCTGTAGCTAATCTTTCTACAGATTTAAAGATTGGAATTGATATGTTCCCTAGTCCTGACGAATTGACGATTTGTGGCAGCCGGCAGCATGGATCCGTTCCTGTCTTCTGGATTGATCCGATCATCCAAATGTCCGCACAGCTACGGCAGCGGCAGGCGGCACCGGCGGCGGCGTAATTTTCTCTTCTTCTGTTACAATGTGAGTTTGGCTAACCCTCAGGATTTTGATTCCAGGGATTTGAGGGATCTTGATAAGGATCTACGGCTCTATATTGCTGATGTGCGCACAGATAATAGCTTTTCCAACATAGCAACAATCACTGAGCTTTCAAAAAATATGGTGCAGACGAGGAGGCATATTATGTACCTTTTGTTTTATCGGTTGTTGAAACTAGTAATTGTGTGGCCTATTGCTACTGCTACAGTTGAGAGGTGCTTCTCGGCAATGAAATTGGTCAAAACTTGCTTGCGCAATCGCCTCAACGATGACAGCTTGAGTGATGATGTTATTTGTTATGTGGAGAAGGAAGAAATGAAAAAGGTCACCAATGATCAAGTGGTTGAGTATTTCATGGCTCGAAGGAAGAGAATGTACTAAAGGTAATTTATAACATTTTAAGTACTTTCATAGCAAATTTAAGTACTTTGATTTAGGCATTTTATTATATTCTACTCAAAATTTTAATTCTAGTTTTGTTATTGTAGGTTAATAAACCTTTGTGTCTGATGATGTGTTTTCAAATTTCAGAATGCAAGACATGTTTTCAAGTAATTTTTTTGTTTGATTTGGCATTATATTAAACAGTTTGAGTGTAGCATTTTGTTTTTAATTTTTTACAATATGATTTCTCTTATGTTTGGTAATCCGTGTTACAAGCTATGAAACACGCCTTTTTTTAATGCATTGGTTGCTTGCAAAATTTATGCCATGGTTAAGTAGTGCATCAGGGTAAGATTAGCTCCAGATCCGCCCCTGGCGACATGGAAACAAGGCTCCCCGCCGGTGATTAGCGGCACGGGCTGGTGGAGGAGGTCCATGGCGCATGGCGAGCCGCCGGCAAGCAGCTCACTTGTCGGCGGGAGGAAGGCCACCTTTGATTGAAAGGAATTTCATAGGATTTTTGAATGGTTAGAATTCTTAGAATTTTTTTTTAAATTGGTCGTTTGATTCATAGGATTGAATCCTATAGAAAATTTTCCCATGAAATCATGTGTTCTAAGTTTCATTGCAAATCTAGCATCCGCTACAATATATTTTTATTTCCTTTGTTTTTCCGTAAAAGATAAACCGACCAAGATATGCTCCTAATGTAACACTTCACGATGATGAACAAAATTAATCAATTAGATGTGTGATGTCCTGTATTTTTCAGAGCAAAAATAAGCCCCAACAAAACCAGATTCGGTGCAACAATTCTAGTAACCAAAATCTGGGTGTGTACTGGTCCAGAAAATTACATAACAAGTGATTGCACCTGTAGAGGAATCTGGCATTCCAAAGAAACAGTAAGCAAACGCCACAAAGGGGTCTTGATATATGAAAAATGTTCTGTACATTACAAGAAATCACCATATAGGAATAAGATTAGTCGTAAGTAATTGGACATCACATATGAGATGCTAATATTGAAATCAGTAACCATGCTATTTACTCCTATGCTCCACCTGCTTGCTCTTCAAACAGATTGAAAGAACCAAATCACCTTCATCAGAATGCTACCCAAAGGTTAAAACAACATAGCAGCATACAAGTTATGCCTTCATAGAAAAATTGTCGAACACATACCTGGGGTGGCGGGGCTGGCTGGGGATGCGCGTCGGATGCGTGGTGCGGCTAGGCAAGGTAGAAACGGACGGCGGCGGGGCAGTTCCGGTCGTCGCCGTCGTCGATCTGGTCGGGAGGAAGGCCGGCAGTCGCGAGGGAAGGTCCCGCAAAGCTTTGGTCCATGGCCATGGCGTCTTGCAGCATGGGAAGAGAGAGATGGAGAGAGATTAGTGAGGAAAGGGAGAGAGAAGGGAGGAGGAGGGCGCTGAGTGCGGCTGACCAGCAGAGGAGGTCGGCGGCGGCGGCTTGCCGTAGCACGCGCGATGACCAGAGGCGGGGTCGACTCGCGACGATGGGGCGAGGAAGCACCTGGGAGGAGGGGTCGCGCAAGTTGCTGCGGATCCACTATTCTCCAGAATGAGAGCATCTCTAGCAGACCCCTTAAACTGGTCAAACCCGTAAAAAGAGGTGTTCATAGTTTTGGTCGAAAAAACGGCGTCTAGCAGATCCTGTAAAAATTGTTCGGCCGTTAAACTTTTAAAGGGCACTGAAAATCCATTCGCGATAACCTTATATGTACAATTTTGAAGCCAGTATACAGTTCAACTCGCAAACCGGTCAAACCTCGTCGGAGCAGACGCGCCGCCATGGAATTGGCCAGAATCTACCCTGAACTCACCGGAATCCGTCGCCGCCTATCAGAAGAAGCCGCCACACGCCGGAATTTTCCGCCGCCGGTCCAAATTGCGGTCGGTTCGACCTCCGCTACTGAGGCGAGGCCGTCCACGGGCAGGGCGGAGCAAGCCACCGGCGGCCTGAATCAGGGTGGGGCAGCGCCGAAGAAGGGCGGGGGGCACTGGGAGCTCACGCGACCACGTCGAGGAGGGGAGGGGGCAGGGACCTCACGGGCAACGCCGAGGAGTGCGCGCACGGCAGCTGGACGGGCAGGCGCGCCAGGGAGCACGCGGTCGGTGCGGGCGGCGACTGGGTGAGGCGGGCAGCGCCGGGGTGAGGCACATCTTGGCCGGAGACGGGCTCTGCCGGGACGGGAGAAAAAGAAAAAAAAAGAAAAAAAGGGCTATTGTGTCATACAGCTTCATTTACGGGGCTGTTCTGCGTGGGGCAATTTCGCAACGTAAAAACGGTTTGCGGTGCGCCTTATATGTGTTTTTAAAGGTTAATTTTTAAGGGTCTGCTAGGGATGCTCTTAGGGAGTTGATTCGGTTGGAATCAATCCTGAAATCAGGGACCGCGGCGACGCCGTGGGGATCGGGGACGTGGAGCGCTGCGAAGATCGGCAGACCAAGGCTTCTGCTCTGAGACGTTGATTTAGCTGACAAACCACTAACATGATATAGGCAGTAGAATGTGTTTAAGTTAATTTGATAAAAGAGTCTTCGTTATCTTGTGTACAATTTATTGTGTAGCTTTGGAGAAATTTAAGTTTGCTCTTTTAATAATAGCGTACACTTGTTTAGCTCCCTACCACTTCTTTTTCATCGTCCCCTCGCCCCTTGCACCCAAATAGTACTATCCTACCCGAGTGTGGCGTTGCAAAGACCAGGCTCCATGGAGCACGTTTTGCAAAAAATAATTAAATATGTTTAAAAGTTTCAAAAACTGTCAATTATTTTCTACAAGTACATATACACATTCTTCAAGTATGTATAAAATTTCATCAACTAATTTGATTATTTGCAAGCTACTCCCTCCGTAAATTAATATAAAAGCGTTTAAGTTATTAAATTAGTGTTCTAAACGCTTTTATATTAGTTTACGGAGGTAGTACACAAAAAGACAAATATCTGACACAAATATTACAAAGAAAAGCCTATTTTAATCTGTATATTTGTCTTTTTGTGTACATCACATATGAATATATATGTTCATGAAATTTTATACATGTATACTACAAGTATATGTCTACATGAAAAACTTTTTTTCAGTTTTTTTAAGATATGGAAAAGGTATTTTTGCTGGGAAAAAATGAGCTGGAGCTTGGCCTTTGCAGCCACTTTTTATAGCTTACCCCCTCTCTCGTCTCTAGCCGTCCCTCTCTCTCTCCATCTTTCGGACGATGCATCCCAGCCTGAAAAAGGGAACCTAGGCAGCTTTCCCTTTCGGGAAACTCATTGTCCTGCCGTGGCATGCCCACCTGCCCGCACGCGCATGAGGCGGCGGCGGCCTTCCGTTTCTCCTCTCCCCGCGGTCAGTTCTGGTGGTCGTGATTTGGTGCGGGTGGGTGTGTTCAGTTGTCAGGCCCGGCGAATCCTGACCTCTCCACTCCGTTTCACAAGTATCACAAGGTGCATGTGCGCTAGGAGAGGCCATACTTAAATCGCTTTTGCATGCATATAGACATAGAGGAAGCAAATTTTGGTCCGGCGGAAATGGATGTTACTTCAACAAGAGTAATGTAGAAGCACATATAGAAGAATTGATATTTTATTTTGACATTAACCAAATTATTTAACCGGTTCATCAAGTGAAATGAAAATAAACTCCACAAGATATGAAACTTCAACTAAGTCAAATTTGGGTGTTTGTGTTACCAAATAAACGACATCGCCTTGTGCTGCCATCATCACCATTGTCGAGTTGCCTGATGGAGCACGCCTCGCACACCCAACAATTCTCACTGCTGATATATCTTTTCTCTTTGTTCCGCTCCTGGTATTCTCCATCTTCTGTAACACATTAGTATGGAGGTTTTAATCGTGCTTCCTATTAGAAAATTCCAAAAACACAATTTTTATTTATTTATACTAAACATTTTTATTTATTTGCAACTCATTCAATTAATTACAATTTTAACATATTATATTTGTTTCATTTAATAAAATTAATCATATTAAAGTGATGTCGAAGTTACAATATCCAATTTTAACATATTATATTTGTTTCATTTAATAAAATTAATTACATTTATAATATTTCGTGACAAATAAAGGTGTAGCCATTATGATCTTTACATTTTGCAGTTAAAGTTATGTTTGTCACATTTTGGAGACCTTTCCATTTGTAAACTTTCAATATATCCAATCCCTTTAAATCGGAGGGAAAAATTACAATATCACATGAGTCCACGGATTAGTTTGTGCCCCTTCAGATGGATACCGTATATATGTACCACATTCACTTTACTATTCTCAAATATCTTTTTTCAGATGGTTCTAAACAGCATGGTATAATAAATATCTTGGTAGAGTATTTGCCAGTTTTAGATATAAGAAATTTGAAAATGCGTGGGTATATATGGTGTCCACTATGGATTCTCCACGAAATATTGACATCATTGCTATTTCTAACTATTTGACGACCATATATGTCTTTTTGGTTAGTAGTGTAAACATACTCTCTACTTTATATGACGACCATATGCAGCAGACACTTCGCGGTGAAAAACCACAGCACGCAAACTCCCTCTAAGAAATTACTGCTAAGGCGTGTGAAGAAAAAAGCTAGTCACAGAAAACTGAAACGGCAAAGAGGTCAGACTCACCGAATGAGGGGTGTCACAGTCATACTGCTCACCAGGAGAATCTCCTCCGAGCAATGCTACACGCACGGACAGATTTTTACCAATTCTACGGGGATGCTTAGCTGGAATGAATTGATTGGAAGAAAAGGGGTGAGGGGCCCACACCCCTTGAAAATCAGAGGAGTCAAGATTAGTTAACAACACTGGTGCAGAACCAGGCATTATCACCGGTTCGAAAGACCCTTTAGTGCCGGTTCTGTAACCGGCACTAAAGGGTGGGGACTAAAGCCCCTCCCCCCTCCCCTTTAGTACCGGTTTAATACGAAGTAAAGATATCATCGAGTTCAACATGGTCACAACATTATAAGCGTTCATAAGACCAAAAAAGCAAATCACTTTGAGACTAAGTTCAGGACGAAGAACACGGACATGAAAGGACCAGTACTAAGAGCAGGAACTAGCTAATCACTCATACTGCTCTCTCTCATGTAAAATAGCATAGAACATGTGTAGCTCTTCTGATTCATCATATTGGAGCATGCAGATGAACCTGTCTCCTAATCGTGGGTTGCGGTTCTGATTGCTGCCCCCTAGTACTTCTCTGCAATTCTTCACAATTTTGCTCCAGTCTTTCACTACTAAGCATTCCTCGGTTTTAGAAATCCTGAATGCACTCATGTGCGTTGTAGGATGTCTTGGCCGTAAGCTAACCATTGACATGCGACCTTTAGTCTCAACCCACTGAGGCACAATTATCATTGGGAGTCCCTGTTGAACACATCGTATAGTAACATACTTAGCAATGAAGTTTAGCTTAAAAATTAATGTATGCAAAAGATGCTTTGAGGACAAAAAGTAAAAAATTTACCATCTTTTTCTAAATAGATGTGACCGTAGTTCAATACGAACACTATTGGTCGCACATTTTAAGTACTAAGATTTTCAAGTCCAGAAAAATAATTTCGCTTGACAGCATCAAGATCCTCAAGCCATGAAACATAATGACTTATCTCCTCGCAATTTAATTCAGCCCCGGGACAGTGGACGATCCTATCTACCAAGTGTCGGACATGTTTGCTTGAATGGAAATAAGCTGTCAATAGAAATTAGTTATCAACTATTTTTGAATAAACAATATCAAAGACATAAATATGGTTGAGAAACTCACATAATGGTAGAATTGGAGGTGTCTGCACATCGACCCAGATGTCGATATTACCTTCAATATCATCTTCCAGACGAATATCAAAGGTGATAACTATATCAGGCTCAAATGCATAAGCTTTGCATATTGCTTCCCAAGTTTTGCATTCAAAATAGGTATAGGTGTCTGCATTGTACAATTTTGCGTACAAAGTATAACCATGCTCGGTATTCAAGTAACTCTCTTTACCTCCATACTTTTCATAGGAATGAAACCAATCTTATCCAAGATAAAAAAATTGCATGGCAGGGGATACGCTAGTAGAATAGTAAAAATTTAAAATTATGAGTTGAAGAAAATGAAGCATAAGTCATGCTTAATTACGAAAAAAGACTTGTCGTTGTGACTTACTGTATCCACTTCGAAGGTCTCATCTAGCTTTATGCTGAAGCGCCTACCATCACCTAGGAAATTTCTATCGCACAGGCCGCGTTCGTCTTCGCAGTATTCACACATACCGAAATCCTTTTCGTCGTCAGACATTTCCTATATTCATAGTTGAAACATTAATTGATAAACACTTACTAGTTCTATTAATTCAACTAATTCAACTAGTTATATTAATTCAACTAAGCACTTCCTAAAAACAAACTAGTTCTATTAATTTTTTTACTAAAACTAAACTAGTTCTATAGTAAAATTTTAATTAGATCATCAAATCTCATATACCTAAATTTAATATTCTAATTCATCTAACATTAATATATCTAGTTCATCTATAACTAAAAGTATTAAAAAACTAACTCATCTAACATTAATATCTAGCTAATTCATCTAATCCATCTAACATTTGACATTAATATCTAACATTTCTATCTAATTCATCTAACATTTATATATATATATATAAAATCATCTAACAATTGACATTAAGCTAACATTTATATAAGTTAAAAGTATAAAAAACTAAAAAACATAAACATAAAATAATTAAGAAAAATCTATCTCTGTGTGTGTACTGTGTGCGTATTCTCTCTGTGTGTGTGTGTGTGTGTGCAAGGGCCGCCATGGCGCGGCAGGGGGTGGTCTTACAGCGGGGCGACGACCGACAATGCGAGTGTAGGATCGAAAGTATGTCTAGAGGGGGGTGATTAGACTACTTGACCAAATAAAACTTAACCTTTTCCCAATTTTAGTTCTTGGCAGATTTTAGCTAATTTAGAACAAGTCAAACAATCATCACATCACTCAAGCAAGCATGCAAAGAGTTTATGGGCAGCGGAAAGTAAAGCATGCAACTTGCGAGAATGTAAAGGGAAGGGTTTGGAGAATTCAAACGCTATTGGAGACACGGATGTTTTTCCCGTGGTTCGGATAGGTGGTGCTATCCTACATCCACGTTGATGGAGACTTCAACCCACGAAGGGTAACGGTTGCGCGAGTCCACACATGGCTCCACCCTAGGGCAACGGTTGCGCGAGTCCACACAGGGCTCCACCCACGAAGGGTCCACGAAGAAGCAACCACCCACAAAGGGTCCACGAAGAAGCAACCTTGTCTATCCCACCATGGCCATCGCCCACACAGGACTTGCCTCACTAGTGGTAGATCTTCACGAAGTAGGCGATCTCCTTGCCCTTACAAACTCCTTGGTTCAACTCCACAATCTTGTCGGAGGCTCCCAAGTGACACCTAGCCAATCTAGGAGACACCACTCTCCAAGAAGTAACAAATGGTGTGTAGGTAATGAACTCCTTGCTCTTGTGCTTCAAATGATAGTCTCCCCAACACTCAACTCTCTCTCATAGGATTTGGATTTGGTGGAAAGAGGGTTTTTGTGGAAAGCAACTTGGGAAGGCTAGAGATCAAGATTCATATGGTAGGAATGGAATGTCTTGATCTCAACACATGAGTAGGTGGTTCTCTCTCAGAACATATGAGTTGGAATGGTGTGTGTGTTCTGATGGCTCTCTCCTCGAATGAGAAGGAGGTGGAGGGGTATATATAGCCTCCACACAAAATCCAACCGTTACATACAATTTACCAATCTCGGTGGGACCGAATCAGAAAACTCGGTCTGACCGAAGTAGTAAACCTAGTGACCGTTAGGAATTTCGATGGGACTGACATGCAACTTGGTAGGACCGATTCGGTTAGGGTTTGGGCATAACGTAATCTCGGTGAGACCGATTACACAAACTCGGTGAGACCGAATTTGGTAATTAGCTAACCAGAGAGTTGGTTAGGCAAACTCGGTGGGACCGATTTGCTCTTTCGGTGAGACCGAGTGGAACTCGGTGAGACCGAAAAGTTACAAAGGGGAAACACTGAGTTTACATTGCAATCTCGGTGGGACCGATTCGCTCTTTCGGTAAGACCGAAAAGTTACAAAAGGGAAACAGAGAGTTTGCAACCCCATCTCGGTGAGACCGAGATCCTTATCGGTAGAACCGAATTGCTAGGGTTTGGCAGTGGCTAATGACAAGTGAAACTCGGTGGCGCCGGGTAGGAAGAATCGGTAGAACCGAGTTTGGCTTAGGGTTTAGGTCATATGTGAATATGGGAAAGTAGTTGAGGGTTTTGGAGCATATCACTAAGCACATGAAGCAAGAGGCTCATTAAGCAACACCTCATCCCTCCTTAATAGTATTGGCTTTTCCTAAAGACTCAATGTGATCTTGGATCACTAAAATATAAAATGAAGAGTCTTGAGCTTTTGAGTTTGAGCCAATCCTTTGTCCTTAGCATTTTGAGGGTTCCACTTTCACATCCATGCCATGCCAATCATTGAGCTTTCCTGAAATAATCATCTTGGAATAGCATTAGCTCAATGAGCTATATGTTGTTATGAATTACCAAAACCACCTAGGGATAGTTGCACTTTCAATCTCCCCCTTTTTGGTAATTGATGACAACATATAGATCAAAGCTTTGACAAATGATAATAAGCATGAAATATATCGTCGCTTTGAGAAGTATGTGATAAGTAAGAGCTCCCCCTAAATTTGTGCATATTTAAAATTTGCTTTGGACTGCAAATGCACAAAGAGTTAGAGTCATGGGTTACTCTTCCATGTCACATACATCTTGGTGGAGCGCTCAAAATGATAAGAATGAAATACATGCACTCATCACCAAGAATAATGAATGATCACACAAGATAGATAGGATAATGGCATTAAGCAAGCATTAAGTGTAGCTTATGATCAAACACATGATCATCAATGTCTCACAAATAATGACGTAGTATCAAGCACTCAAAAGCAGAAAAGGTCGAAAAAACACCAAATAAAGCAAGAGAGAAAAGCAACACTCTCTCTCTCGAAGCCTATGATCTATAGAGAAAAGCAACACACTCTCTCTCGAAGCCTATGATCTATACATCTTCTCCCCCTTTGGCAACAAGTTACCAAAAAGTTCCTAGAAAATGCATAGCACTAGATCGACGCTCAGGCTTGATCTTCAGGTGGTGGTGGAGTCCGGAGCACTCCAAGGACGAAGCCTTCGGTAGACGTGGTCGGAGTCGAGGCTGAAGTGGATGCTGGAGCTGGTGGAACTGAGGCTGTGGCTGGTGCAGACGTTGTAGCTCTGGTGTCAGCAACTGGCAGTGCAGACGACCTCGGACCTCGTGGCACCCTTGCAAAAGCATCAGTCATGGTCCTGCCTCTCCTCTCATTCATGTCCTCCTGGAGCTGCTCCACGGCAGTCTGTATCTCTGTCACCTTGATGTCCAAGTCATAGAACCTCTGTTCCATGATCCTCTCTAAACTCGCCTGGTTCTGAGTCAGGGTGGCTATACTCTGCTCAATCCGCATGGTGGACGCAATCAGGTAACCAAGCTGCTCTTGTTTGATTTTCAGGAAGTAATCAGATGCCTCCGCTTGAGTAGGCATCCTGGCAGCTTTCTCCTTCTTCGCCTTCTCCTTCTGAGCTTGTGCATGGGCAGATGATGGTTCATTCTCAGTCATAACAACTTGATTATCTTCGAAATCTGGACGGATGGGCAGGTGTTCCTTATCCAACAAATATACGCCCGTTCCCATCTTGGAGTTGATGAGCTCCTGAATCTGAGGGGCATATCCACAGCTCCTCTTCTGATCTGCCGCAGTCCTTTTGATTGTTTCCACTATGAGGCTCATGACTTTGAATTTTTGAGGCACGTCAAAGACATGAAGCAAATTGATCGCGTGACCTCTGATCATCTTGTGATCTCCAGACTTGGGCAGAAGGGTGTGCCTAAGGATCCAGTTGATCGTAGGCAATCCTGATAGCAGATAATGCACTGAGCCAAACTTGAACGTGTCAAGTGCTTCATTCGGAATCTCCTTGTACATGTTGGACATGGAGTTGTGGTCCATCTTTTTCTTGGCATAAATGTCCAAGTCATCTGCTTGCTCCTCTGGGGCATTGATCAGCTTCGCCCATTCCTCAACAGTAGAGTGGTACCTTGTACCCTCTGACATCCATGTGATCCTGCCATCCGGATAAAAGTGTGCTGTGGAGTAGAATTGCATGATTAGCTCATCGTTCCACTTTGTGAGCTTCTGCCCAACAAAGTCTGCAACTCCACACGCACTAAAGCTGTCAAATACTCCAGGGTAGTACTCTTCATTGTCCTTGATATAGGTCCAGTCGACCCATCTCATGTCACATACAATTGGCTTCTTGTCAAGTAGCACTGTCTCATAGAAATCCTGCTGCTCCTTGGTATGAAACCTGTAGTCCACTGCAGTCCTTCTCCTAGAAGCATATGGATCTGCTTCTCTCCACTTCCTGAGCCCTGAGTCTCTCCTGAGATTCATATCCTCAGCCACATGATGAGCATCGTTGTGGTCTGGGATCTTGGGCTTGAGCTTCCGAAGGACATTCTCTTCCTCTTCCTCTACAGCTTCAGGCACTGGGGCCTTGTTCTTCTCAGTGGCTGGGATGCTTCTTGTGTTTCTCTTTGGTGCACTCTTAGGCTTAGATGCAGCCTTAGGTGCTTCCTTGGGCTTGGATGCAGCTCCCCCTGACCTTATGGCATCTCCCATTAGCTTGGGTGCCTTGGGCGCTGGTGCAGCTGCCTCTTCTTCCTCTTCCTCTTCCATGATGGAAGCTTTGCCAAGCACTCTAGCCACGGTCTTCTTCACCCTCTCCTTCCTTTTCTTGCCCTCAGCTGCAGCTGGCTCTTGTGAAGTGGGCTTCTCAGTTGAGGCTCTAGCCTTTGACATGGGCTGCCTGCCTGCTGGCCTTTTGATTTTCAGACCTGGCTTAGTGCCTTGAGCTGGTTCAATTCTCTTGGAAGTGGCCTCTTCCTCTGCCACATAGTCCTCATCTTCAGAGTCTGAAGTTTTCTTCTTCCTTTGTCTCGTGGCAGCCTTTGGCAAATTGCTAGGAGTGCTCCTGCTGCCTTCATCAGATGAACTGGAGGGACTAGTGCCCTCACTCATCACCACTTGCTGCTCTGACAGATTCTGGCTATCACTCTGGTCTGACATGCTGCAAACTGACTGCTGACCCTGTGAATAGATTATAGAGGAGATAGAGTGGATGAGCATCACAAAATGCAGAGATTTTTGCAAAAAGAATGATCCAAAAACTTAGTTTTAGTTTCCCACTGAAATCATCTCGGATCTACCGATTTTCAAACTCGGTGATACCGAAGCAGTTTTGGAACCTAAACTAGTGAACTCGGTAGGACCGAGTCACAGTTCGGTGGCACTGAGACTGCTAGGGTTTCACTGAGTTCAAAAATCGGTCACACCGATAAGTAATTCTCGGTCAGACCGAGTCTCACTTGTGCAATGGCATAAGCCAAATCGGTGGGACCGAGTTTTTCAACTCGGTGGGTCCGAGATAGTTTCGGCGGAAATCTAAACCTAGAATTTTCAAATCAAACCTAATCTATGAGCGTTTTGACCGGATAGAAGTTTATCAAACGTGGCTAGAAACAATATGATCACAATGTGCTAGGAATCAGATTGAGGAATAGCACAAAGATCAAGTCCATACCCTAGTTCGGCGGGGACTTGCTACGGCGGCAACGGCGGGGCAGAATTCCCGTTGACGGCGACGGAGACCAGCGACTGGAGGCTGCTGGCGGCGAGAAGACGATCCGGAGACCTCGAGGGCAGAGCAGGCTATCGCGCGGGCGAAGGGGTTCGGAGAAATTTCCAAATTTTGCCCGTGACTATATATAGCCCGACCCTATCGGTGTGACCGAGTGGAACAACTCGGTGGCACCGAGATTCATAACTGCGTGCAGTTACTGAAACTCGGTGTGACCGAAAGGTTCAAATCAGTTGCACCGAGATCGAAAACCTAGATCAACTTAATGATCTCGGTAGGACCGAAAGTGGAGTATCGGTCAGACCGAGAATCATAAAGAGGTTTTGGAAGTTTAAGTCTATGATGAATCGGGGACTCCGAGCGCTCCTCACACAGAGTGGTTCGAATCTGACTTGATCAAATTTTGTGATGCAGCATGAATAGAGTTTGATACGAGAAAAGCATAGATAGCTAGAGGACGTTCTTAGGCATTCTTGTCCATCCACTTGGCAAAAGAGGATAAAACCAAGCAATCAAAACAACAAGTGGATGTCCTCGAATGAGTAAAATATGCAGTCAGCATGCTCACACAATAAGATGGCAAATGAAATATGTGGCAAGGCATGCACAACCAATTCTAGCATTTATCAAGCAATTTGCGATGACTAGGTCATCTATATATGAGTACATTGACTTAGGAGTCAAGTGAGAACACTTGATCATAGGTCATACTCATTGTTTAAGCTCAAGTGGGGTTACCACTATTACATAAAGCATTGTTGTGTTCACATCTTTAGAGTTGCTTTAGCTCAAATCTTAGAGTAAAGCTCCCCCTAGATGTGATATCCCCCCTAAGAGGGATGAACTAACCTTGGGTTTTGTCGATGATGACTTCATGTAGATATTGAAGATGTGGATGCTCAATGTTGATGTAGATCTCTTGGAGCTATCCATTTGAGTGAATTGCACTTTCAATACCTACATGGGTTAGTCCCACAAGGAACAAACAAGGATATCCATAGACATAGAGTGATGCACACAAAAGATGATGTCCATGAAAACTTTTAGGTTACCTTGTCCCTTGTCTTACCAACAAGAGGGTTTGTGACTCCTTGAACTAGTGTAAGATGTGGAAGTTGATTGCACTTGTTCTTGCCAAAATGATAAGAGTGAAGTATGTTGGCGGAGTCACCCTCAAGAACTCTCTAGTTCTTCTTCTTTTGGATCCACATCATCTTGATGGGAATCCTTGGAGTTGTAGTCGTACTTGATGAAGTGGAACTTGAAGTAGTCTTGGGAATCCACTTGACTAAGGTCTTAGGAGCTTCTTCAAATGCATCAATTTCCTCTTGAAGCTTGTCCTTGCCTTTTTGCTCGTAGTCTTGTGGTGGAAGATCATCTTGAGCATGTGTCCCCTTGAAAGAAGTATTCTTCTCTTGTTGAGGGACAAACTTTGTCTTGGGGTATTGATCTTCTTCCCATTCAACTCCATTGGCATTGAACTTTCGTTCAAAACCAACACCTTGATTCTTCCGGTGCATTCCTTGCTTGCGCACAATTTCCTCGAATTGCTTACTCCCGGCAAGGCTTTTGTACACTCCTTTCTCTATAATTCCCTTCAATAAGCTATTTTCTTTCTCAAGTGTAACTTGGCTAAGAGAATCATTAGTGGAATCAAGAGAACTACTAGAAGCAACAATATTGGATTTAGCATGATCATTGTTACTACTAGAGGAAGAATCTTTCTTGTTAGACTTGACTTGAGGCATGTAAGTGGATAAGAGTAAACGCTTGGCAATGTAAGAAGAACTTTCCTTGCGGAGATCATCATTGATTGCCTTTAAGAACTCATGCTCTTGCTCAAGATTGAGCTTTTCAAAGCGTACTTTCTCATGAGCTCTTAAAAGTTCTCGATGATCTTCGAAGATAGTGTCATGAGCTAACTTAAGAGTTTTTAGTTCTTTAGTTAGAGCCTCAATCTTCTCCTTATCATTGTCACTCGTGTTAGCATGATTAATTGGTCTTTCATCATAGTATTCATCACTAGAGTTTTCACCAAGCAAATCATCACCTAACAAGTCATCTTCATCACTATTGAAATCAACGTACTCGGGGTGTGTTACCTTAGGACCTTTGGCCATGAAGCATCTTCCAATTCCTTCATTTGGTGAGTCAAATATGTCGTAGGAGTTGGTTGACACAAGTGCTAGACCGGCAACACCTTCATCTTGAGTATCTTCCGAGTCAGAGTGATAACTTCTCTCGGAGTGGCTGTCGGAGTCGGAGCCGGATACCCATTCACCAACATGTGCTTGATGTCTTCGTCTTGTGTAGCTCCTTGATGATTTTTCCTTCCTTTCCGAATCCTTGCTTCTCCGTGAGTATCTTCGTTCATAACGATCATCTTTACTCCTTCTCTCTCTTGGTGGTGATCCTTTGCTTCTTCTTTTTGGAGAATCTTCTCTTCTCTTGTAGGGAGCCGTACACTCATTGGAATAGTGTCCGGGTCATTGTAGGACCTTGACTTGGAGCTTCTATCTTTGCTTCTACTCTTGTAGAACTTGTTGAAGTTCTTCACCATTAAGCTCAATTCTTCATTGAAGTCTTGTTTCTCACTTGATGATGTAGGGGCTTCACATGAGGCTTTATAGGCACCACTTGATTTGTTGTGAAGTTCCTCTTTATCCTTAAGTGACATCTCATGAGCAACAATTCTTCCAATCACCTCCGTTGGCTTGAGATCTTTGTAATTGGGCATCATTTGGATCAATGTGCACACGGTATCATATTTTCCATCCAAGGCTCTTAGGATCTTCTTGATGATGAATCTATCGGTCATCTCTTCACTTCCTAAGCCGGCAATCTCATTTGTGATGAGAGCAAGCCTAGAGTACATTTCAGCGACACCTTCACCATCCTTCATCTTGAACTTGTCAAGTTGGCTTTGAAGCACATCCAACTTGGATTCCTTGACGGAGTCGGTACCTTCGTGCATATCAATCAAAGTGTCCCAAATTTCCTTTGCATTCTCAAGGCGGCTGATTTTGTTGAATTCTTCGGGGCACAATCCGTTGAAGAGAATATCACAAGCTTGAGCATTGTATTGCAACATCTTCAACTCATCCGCGGTAGCTTCACGGTTTGGTTCTCTCCCATCAAAGAAGTCACCTTGCAAACCAACACACACAATAGCCCAAACAGCGGGGTTATGTCCAAGAATATGCATTTTCATTTTATGCTTCCAACTAGCAAAATTAGTACCATCAAAGTAAGGACCTCTACGGTGATAATTTCCCTCGCTAGACGCCATACTCTCCTAGGTTGTGAAACCAAGGCTATGACCACCAAAAGCTATGGAGATCAAGCAAATGGAGACCAAAGCTCTGATACCACTTGTAGGATCGAAAGTATGTCTAGAGGGGGGGTGATTAGACTACTTGACCAAATAAAACTTAACCTTTTCCCAATTTTAGTTCTTGGCAGATTTTAGCTAATTTAGAACAAGTCAAGCAATCATCACATCACTCAAGCAAGCATGCAAAGAGTTTATGGGCAGCGGAAAGTAAAGCATGCAACTTGCGAGAATGTAAAGGGAAGGGTTTGGAGAATTCAAACGCTATTGGAGACACGGATGTTTTTCCCGTGGTTCGGATAGGTGGTGCTATCCTACATCCACGTTGATGGAGACTTCAACCCACGAAGGGTAACGGTTGCGCGAGTCCACACATGGCTCCACCCTAGGGCAACGGTTGCGCGAGTCCACACAGGGCTCCACCCACGAAGGGTCCACGAAGAAGCAACCACCCACAAAGGGTCCACGAAGAAGCAACCTTGTCTATCCCACCATGGCCATCGCCCACACAGGACTTGCCTCACTAGTGGTAGATCTTCACGAAGTAGGCGATCTCCTTGCCCTTACAAACTCCTTGGTTCAACTCCACAATCTTGTCGGAGGCTCCCAAGTGACACCTAGCCAATCTAGGAGACACCACTCTCCAAGAAGTAACAAATGGTGTGTAGGTAATGAACTCCTTGCTCTTGTGCTTCAAATGATAGTCTCCCCAACACTCAACTCTCTCTCATAGGATTTGGATTTGGTGGAAAGAGGGTTTTTGTGGAAAGCAACTTGGGAAGGCTAGAGATCAAGATTCATATGGTAGGAATGGAATGTCTTGATCTCAACACATGAGTAGGTGGTTCTCTCTCAGAACATATGAGTTGGAATGGTGTGTGTGTTCTGATGGCTCTCTCCTCGAATGAGAAGGAGGTGGAGGGGTATATATAGCCTCCACACAAAATCCAACCGTTACATACAATTTACCAATCTCGGTGGGACCGAATCAGAAAACTCGGTCTGACCGAAGTAGTAAACCTAGTGACCGTTAGGAATTTCGGTGGGACTGACATGCAACTCGGTAGGACCGATTCGGTTAGGGTTTGGGCATAACGTAATCTCGGTGAGACCGATTACACAAACTCGGTGAGACCGAATTTGGTAATTAGCTAACCAGAGAGTTGGTCAGGCAAACTCGGTGGGACCGATTTGCTCTTTCGATGAGACCGAGTGGAACTCGGTGAGACCGAAAAGTTACAAAGGGGAAACACTGAGTTTACATTGCAATCTCGGTGGGACCGATTCGCTCTTTCGGTAAGACTGAAAAGTTACAAAAGGGAAACAGAGAGTTTGCAACCCCATCTCGGTGAGACCGAGATCCTTATCGGTAGAACCGAATTGCTAGGGTTTGGCAGTGGCTAATGACAAGTGAAACTCGGTGGCGCCGGGTAGGAAGAATCGGTAGAACCGAGTTTGGCTTAGGGTTTAGGTCATATGTGGGTATGGGAAAGTAGTTGAGGGTTTTGGAGCATATCACTAAGCACATGAAGCAAGAGGCTCATTAAGCAACACCTCATCCCTCCTTAATAGTATTGGCTTTTCCTAAAGACTCAATGTGATCTTGGATCACTAAAATATAAAATGAAGAGTCTTGAACTTTTGAGCTTGAGCCAATCCTTTGTCCTTAGCATTTTGAGGGTTCCACTTTCACATCCATGCCATGCCAATCATTGAGCTTTCCTGAAATAATCATCTTGGAATAGCATTAGCTCAATGAGCTATATGTTGTTATGAATTACCAAAACCACCTAGGGATAGTTGCACTTTCAGCGAGGCGACGGGGGGTGGCGACGGGGACGGGCCGGGGGCGGGCACGCGCGGCGATGGGGGCGGGGACAGGTGCGGCGATGGGGACGGGGACGTCGACGGGGACGAGGATGGATACGGGCGCGCGCGACAGGGGCAGCGACGGGGACGGGCGCGACGACGAAGCAGATGAAGAAGAAACTAACTGAAATTTTCGTAAGTGATATATATAGGAGGGGCCTTTGGTACCGGTTGGAGCCACCAACCTGTACTAAAGGTCAAATTTGGCCAGGCCAAACGGCAGGAAGTGACGCCCTTTAGTATCGGGTCATGGCTGCAACCAGTACTAAAGACCCCCCCTTTAGTATCGGTTCGAGCCACGACCCGGTACTAAAGTGGTGTGCTGGTGCAAGTGTGGTGCGGCAAGTTTAGTCCCACCTCGCTAGCCGAGGGGCATCCGCACTAGTTTATAAACGCCAGTGCGGTAGCTCTCTCGAGCTCCTCTCTATAGCAGGCTTATGGGCCTAACTTTCCGTGCTGCCCTGTGGGCCTGCTGGGCCTTACGGGCCTGCATCCTGGCCCAAGGCCAGGCAGGTCTACTGGGCGCGCAATGTTTTTTTATTTAGTTTTTTTCTTTTCTGCTTTATTTATTTCTGAGTTGTTTTTGCTGTATTTAGAGTTTCTTTGTGAATATTTTTTGCTTTAGGTACAAAAAATTACAAACTTTTTGTTAGTGCCAGTAGTTTTCAAATTTGAATAGTTTAAATTTGTGTGAATCACTAGTTTGTGAATAACTTAACTTAAAAAATAGATTTTCATTGATTCTTTTTTCTTATTTTAATATTAGTGTGTTTTATCACTAGTTTGGAGCTATGAACCGGTACTAAAGGGGGTGCGCTGCCATCCCGCGGTGCACACAGTTTAGTCCCACCTCGCCAAGCGAAGGGCGGCTGCACTGGTTTATAAACCCAGTCGCGGTTGCTCCTTCGAGCTCCTCTCTAATGCAGGCTTCTGGGCCTAAACTGTTGCTCTGTCCTATGGGCCTATTGGGCCTTGCGGGCCTGCATCCTGGCCCAACTACAGGTTGAGTTTTTAGTCGTATGCTGGCCGCTGTGGCCCAGTAGGTAGGCTTTTTTTCTTCTTTTTTTCTGCTTTATTTATTTTCTTTTATTTATTTGTGAGTTGTTTTTTTGCTGTATTTAGAGTTTCTTTGTAAATATTTTTGCTTTACGTACAAAAAATTACAAACTTTCTGTTACTTCCAGTAGTTTTTGTCGTAACCCTCTCTACTTTTTTGCACACGCTATGTGGGTGAAATGATGATACCATGCCAAGTTTCAACCTTTTCAGAGTTCATTTGTAGTGCTTTTCAATTTCAGAGTCATTTAGCTCAAAACAAATCAGTAAATGCATGAAAAATAACAAATGATGTCAGAAAGGGTTGAAACTTGATGACATGACTTTGAATGGTGTATACTGAACGCACAAAAAGTCTAGAGTTGTAATAAGTTTAGAAAAATAAAGTGCCTTTGTAACAGACGAGTTTTCGTCTGAAACCCTGATACTTCGAAAGAGATTGTCCAGTTTGTACACGAAGTGCATCCAGTTTTTGCCGTAACGCTCTACTTTTTTGCAGATGCTATGTGGGTGAAATGATGATACCATGCCAAGTTCCAACATTTTCAGAGTTCATTTGTAGTGCTTTTCAATTTCAGGGTCATTTAGCTCAAACAAATCAGTAAATGCATAAAAAAATAGAAAATGAAGGCAGAAAGGGTTGAAAGTTGATGACGTGACTTTGAATGGTGCATACCGAATGCACAAAAAGTCTGGAGTTATAACAAGTTTTAAAAAAGGAAGTGCCTTTGTAACAGATGAGTTTTCGTCTGAAACCCTGATACTTCGAAAGAGATTGTCCAGTTTGTACACGAAGTGCATCCAGTTTTTGCCGTAACCATCTCTACTTTTTTGCACATGCTATGTGGGTGAAATGATGATACCATGCCAAGTTTCAACCTTTTCAAAGTTCATTTGTAGTGCTTTTCAATTTCAGGGTCATTTAGCTCAAAACAAATCAGTAAATGTATGAAAAATAAAAAATGAAGGCAGAAAGGGTTGAAAGTTGATGACGTGGCTTTGAATGATGTATACTGAACGCACAAAAAGTCTGGAGTTGTAATAAGTTATAAAAATGAAATGCCTTTGTAACAGATGAGTTTTTGTCCGAAACGTTGATACTTCGAAAGAGATTGTGTAAGCATGTAAAAATATACATCAAAAATACATTGATCAATAGCGCCTTTCAGCCAGAACGCGCTACTACTATGTGAAAACATGTAAAAATATACATAAAAAATACATTGATCATTAATGATCTTTTTGTATACAGTCTGAATTGTCAATATGAGTCCTCGCCAGTTTAGAAACCGAAGAAGACTCATATTGCGGCCACAAATTCTACACATAGATTTCAATGAAGACCAAGTGGTTGTGATAGCGGAGCGAGGTGTGACTAAAAAACCGCTGCAAAAAGAATCAAGTATAAAACTCTAGTACCGGTTTGTGGAGATCGTATCCTGTGTAACAGAGTGACTCGTGCACCAGGTGCTCCGATGGAACAGCAGCCCTTCGATGAAAAAGAGAGGGACAGGATGAGGAGCAAGGGGAGCTGCTGGTACTTTTTGCAAAACGGACCTTGAAGTGCAGCTAAATCGAGCGATTCGACCTCTGAAACTCGGTTCGTCTATCCCCTTTCCCCCCTGTTCTGTTCCACTGCTCGAGGTCGCCGGCTGATCTAGGGTTAACCGAAAGTTGGGCGAATCGACTCTCTCCCTCTCCCTCTCCGGCTTCCGGCGTTGAAACACCAGCGCCCAGATCCAAATCATGATGTCCGGCAGCGGCTAGCTGTCATTGCATCTCTGTAGCGACGCCGACCTGTAGCTCTGTGGATCAATGGTACAACTCCATACGAGCGGACCATCGTACTTTACAGCTCAAGGATCCAAGGTATGTTTGTTATGTTATTCATGTGCGGTCATATTGGTACACAGAACAAAGGAAAAGGGGAATAGACGACCTGAGTTTGAAACCAGAGTACTGTTAGAGTTTATGTGCGAGATGCAGCCATAATTGAGAGGTTTTACCACTACTACGGCTAGTGGAAAATAGATTAGGGATGTGTCTACATACAGCAGCAACCAATTCTCTTTGACCATATCAGATGGTAAAAATGTGTATGGTTAGCTAAGCAGGTTCTACAAACAACGACAGTACCATTTCCTTTCATTGGTAGTTCAGTAGTAGGATTGTACTGTGAGAATGGAAAAAGAACGCTAACAATACAATCTAGTTGTTGGCAAGCACTCAAAATTCAAGAAAACCAAATTGATTCTATTAAAGAAAGACAGTGTGTACAATTGGTAAATGCTATGAAATGTTTTGTTCCATCTTAAAATCGACATAGCTTCTCAGAGTTGAATCATATCATTGGTCGAATCGTATCTATACCTAGGAATTCATCTGTATACGGCAAGACTCTGTAAATTACTAGTTGTTCCTGTGATGTTCTTGTACATGAACTAGTAATGTTCTATATGCTCGCGATATAGAATAATTATTAATTTGAAGCCATATTGTGTAAACTTGATATAGTGGATGCCAATCCATTCAAGTCCATTGGTGCTTCTATGTCATTTACGCACTTTGATTGTTCGAGTGCAAAATAGCTCGTATGCAAGTGCCATGCCAAATATATGCAGCAAGTTATGTAATCTGATTAAAGTAACCATTCCAATGGTTTCTGACTTTCTGTTATAAGTGTACAGTTTATCTTTGGTGATGTACTGGAAACCTGGAAAAGCGAAGACTGGGTATAGCTCTATGAAATAACTGGATATCTACCAGATGTAGTGTGCAAAAATATTGTAAGATTTCCTATTCTGGCTTTGAACGCCTACTTTTCGTCTGCTTTTCAAGTGCAGTCTTACTCTGCTGTAGACTCTATGGGATGGCATGTGTCATCTTCATTTATACATTTGTTTGACCGAGCTTCTGTTTTAAGCCGTGCGTAGCAATTGAGAAAATTGGCAAAGATGTGCTCTTGTATCAGTTTATGTAACTGTTGTGTGGTGGCTCATTGCTATCTTTGGCAAAAAATGCAGATTTTTCATGGAATTTATTCTTGGGACAGTTGGAAAACTCAACAGTTATAACTCTGTAATATTAAGTATGAGAGAAAATAACTTTAGAAATAAATGTTGTGATGTTGTTTTGTAACTGAACCAAAGACCTCAGAACACATTTTTTATTTTGGTCATTTCCTGCATTTGATGATTCCATGTAAAGCATGCCAGTGTATGTATGAAACAACTGAATTTTGTACGCCAGTTGTTTGTCAAGTTATATATCCAATCAATTTGTGATGCAATTTCCACATCATCTAGATCATTGATGTTCTATTGCTGCCCAATCTGTTGATACTAGTGCCGTGTTTTTTGCTGTAACTGTATCTACAAAGTGAAATGGAGCACTAATCTACAGTAATGCATCCGGAGCAGTCTGATCCGGAGTGTTGTTGGAGCATTTCACTACAGTACGGGTTCAGATTCAAAGTGGACATGGCTCGACTAATATAGCTACATGAAATGAACTTGTCTTCTAGTGGTAGCAGCTCATGTGACCCGTTGAAAGAAAATACAGAAAAGATGGGAGATGTACTGTGAAAGAGCTTGCATAGAAATAGACTTGGTCCCGCTTTGCTCTTTCTTATGAAAACGAGGACTAGTATACAAAAGTACCAGCAGCCCACCTTGGGGCAGAATCTTGCCCCCTTGTTCTTCATCCAACGGCCCACAAGTCCCTGGTGCATCAGTAGCACCAGTTCGGCCGTTGCACAGGATACATTCTCCCGGTTTGTGGCATGAACCAGTACTAAAGGGGCTGATGGGGCCCGAGCCTGACAACAGCCTGCCACAACCTCTTTAGTACCGGTTCGTGGCGAACAAGGTTCGCCACGAACCGATACTAATGAGCGCCGACCGGGACTAATGAGCTTCACATTAGGCCATTTTTCTACTAGTGCAAGAAGGAATCTCGTAAAACCCCCGTATTAGGCTGTTGATCTAGAATTTTCGATCTCCTCTGGCAACAACATCAACTCCGGGATCGATAAACACTAAAAATAATAAAAAAATACATCTAGATCCATAAACCACCTAGCGACGACTACAAGCACTGAAGCGAGCTGAAGGCTCGCCGCTGTCATCAACCCTCCCTCGCCGGAACCGAACAAACCTTGTTGTAGTACATAGTCAGAAAGTCATCGTGCTAAGGCCCCATAGAACCAACACACCAGAACAGCAACCGCCGCGATTGAAGAGTGTAGATTAAAAGGATCCAACCTAAAGACATGCGAACAAAGACGAACAATGAACAGATCCGAGCAAATCCATCAAAGGAAGACTCGCCGGAGACACACCTCCATACGTCTATCAATGATGCTAGATGCATCACCGGAACGGAGGCTAGGTGAGGTGACCTTTATTCCATCTCCAGGGAGCCGCCGCCGTCTCGCCTTCCTGAGAAGGACACAAACCCTAACAAAATGGTATTCTTTGATGAGATGGCTCAACCCTGCTCGCGCTCTCACGACAACCGACCCCCCTCCCCTCGCCGTTGTCCACCAACCCCTCCCGGCAGCCGCCGCTCCGGCGCAGCTGGCCACCCAACCCGGTTCGCCGCTGCTCCCGCGCCTGGTCGCCGCCCCGCCTGCACTGCTTTGGGGCTTCCCCTTTCCCCCGCCCGCTGGGCAGCAGATCCCTTCTGCGTCAGTCCGAGATCTAGATCAGGAACTGGCCACCCCGCCCCCTCCGCGTCCTGGTCGGCCGCCGTGTGACCCGCGTGGTCTGTCGGTTGTTCTGGAGACGCCTCCTGAGCTGCTCCGCGTCGGGGCCGGGCTGGGCGCCCCCTCCTTCAATGCTGCAGCAGCACGCAATAACTATGGTAGCTGGGCTGAGGCCGTCCAGGGCGTGGGTGGCCGAGCCCTTGAGGCGCATGCAACGTGCCGCCAAGTGCACAAACCAGATCGTTTGCCGTCGCTGCTTTCATCCAGGACACCGTCACTAGTAGAAAAAGGGTCAAACGTGAAGCACATTAGTGCCGGTTTGAATTTGAGCCGGCACTAATGTGTGCATTAGTGCCGGTTCCAACGTCTAGCCGGCCGCTCTCATTAGTACCGGTTCGTGGCGAACCTTTAGCACCGGTTCACGCCACGAACCGGTACTAAAGTGAGTGGTGGCAGGATGTTGTCAGTCCGGGGCCCCTCCAGCACCTTTAGTACCAGGTCGTATCACGAATCGGTACTAAAGGTCGTCCTACATAGACCCTTCGTCCACCCGAGCTCGCTCTGTTCTTCCCCTTTCCTCTCTCCTCTCTGTTCTTTTCCCTCTTCCTCTCAAGCTCATCACACATTTTGCCCAAAATTTGTCAAGATTTGAAGGCCCCCATCCATTCAAATGACCACAAAGGTTAGCAACTTTGTCCTTTCATCTCTCATTGCTAGATTAGCTCGTGCAATGCTTTATATAGTGATTGATTTTTGAGTTTAGTAATTTGGGAGGAATTATATATATGTGCTAGTATTGATTTATATGAAATTTGAGCTCAAAAATAACACTTAGTTTGCATATGTAGGTGTGGTTTACTTAGTACCTTCTAAATCTCCGTCGCAACCACCGTCGATCGCTCGCAACGTCCTGTCGCCGGCACCATCTTGTGGTGAGCCTCTTGTTCATGAAGTTTTATATAAAAAATTGTTGTTTGTGTGATTTGGATATATAGTTACTCGTATAATTATCTTACCCATACGTTGTTTGTTATACATAGTGCCATGGTTTTGATATCCGTCCCCGTCGGCCCTCGTCTGGGTTATGACTCAGATGTGGTATATTCTCTTTTAAAACTATTCATTGCATTTCGTGTTTATGAAAAATTATGCCCATCAAGTTGACATAGATATTTGTATGTAGGAGGTAGTTGAATCGGAAATTCCAACCGACCCTATTGTCGAGAGGTTAAATTTGGTTGAAAGAGAAAACGAGGATTTGAAGGAAAAATTGAAAAGAATTGAGGGGGAGAAGATGGAATTGGAGTTGCATGTTGCCGATGTCGTCGATGATCACAAGATTAAGATGGAGAAAATGCGCTTGAAGATTAGAAAGATTAGAAAATATGCCATTCATAGTGAGGCTTGGTATCATTATGCTGTTGGATCAATTGTTACCTTAGTTGCGATCTTGATTGCATTTGTTGTTGCATTTAAATTCCTTAGCTAGAGAGTTATTTGTTTGTTGCATTTAAGTGTTGTATGATCTTTATGTATGAACTTTATGTATTGTATTAATTTGGTGTTTTCGGTGTTGTGTATTGAAGATGAGCCGACAATGGATGTACGATGACCAATGCTCTCCCGAGTTCATTAATGACGTGCGTACTTTTCTGCTTGTGGCTGAGGCAAACAAGCGGGCGGATGGTTTTATGCCTTGTCCATGTGCTGGCTGTAAGAATGGTCACAATTACTCTACGTCAAGAACCATTCACATCCACCTGTTTGAGTCCAGTTTCATGCCCCACTATAATGTTTGGACCAAGCATGGAGAAAGAGGGGTTATGATGGAAGACAATGAAGAAGAAGAGGACGACAACAGCTATCCTTGCCATGGGTTCCCTGAATACGATGATACAACAATGAGGGAAGAAGCTGAGCCGGTAATGCGGGAAGAAGCTGAGCCGGCAATGCGGGAAGAAGCTGAAGAAGAGGCATCGGATAAGCCCGTTGCTGATATAGGTCGGGCCATTGCCGATGCAAAGAGAAACTGCGCAAGTGATTTGGAGAAGAAGAAGTTGCAGCGCATGTTAGAGGATCACAAAAAATTGTTGTACCCGAATTGCGTAGGTGACAAGAAAAAGCTGGGCACCACACTGGAATTGCTACAATGGAAGGCAGAGAATGGTGTATCTGACAAGGGATTTGGAAAGTTGCTGGTAATGATAAAGAATATGCTTCCAAAGGACAACAAATTGCCCGAGAGTACGTACGAAGCAATGAAGGCTGTCTGCCCTCTAGGGTTAGAGGTGCAGAAGATACATGCATGCCCTAATGATTGCATCCTCTACCGCGGTGAGTACGAGGATTTGAACGCTTGCCCAGTATGCGGTGCATTGCGCTATAAGATCAGCCGCAATGACCCTGGTGATGTCGAGGGCGAGCGCCCCAGGAAGAAGATTCCTGCCAAGGTGATGTGGTATGCTCCTATAATACCACAGTTGAAACGTTTGTTCCAAAACAAAGAGCATGCCAAGGCGATGCGATGGCACAGAGAAGACCGTATGAATGACGGAAAGTTGAGAGTACCCGCTGACGGGTCGCAGTGGAGAAAAATCAAAAGAAAGTACGGGAAGGAGTTTGCAGATGACGCAAGGAACGTATGGTTTGGTCTAAGCGCAGATGGCATTAATCCTTTTGGGGAGCAGAGCAGCAACCATAGCACCTGGCCTGTGACTCTATGTTTGTATAACCTTCCTCCTTGGTTGTGCATGAAGCGGAAGTTCATTATGATGCTAGTGCTCATCCAAGGCCCTAAGCAACCCGGCAACGACATTGATGTGTACCTAAGGACATTAGTTGAAGAACTCTTACAACTGTGGAATGGAACAGGTGTACGTGCGTGGGATGAGCACATGGGGGAAGAATTTGACCTAAAGGCGTTGCTGTTCGTGACCATCAATGATTGGCCTGCTCTCAGTAACCTTTCAGGACAGACAAACAAGGGATACCGCGCATGCACACACTGTTTGGACGATACCGACAGTATATATTTGGCTAATTGTAAGAAGAATGTGTACCTGGGACATCGTCGATTTCTTCCGAGCAGGCATCTCATAAGAAAGAAAGGCAAGCATTTCAGAGGTGAGGCGGATCACCGGACGAAGCCTCTCCACTGTACTGGTGCTGATGTACATGATATGGTCAAGGATTTGAAGGTGGTCTTTGGAAAGGGTCCTGGTGGACAACCTGTTCCGAATGACGCTGACAGACGCGCACCCATGTGGAAGAACAAATCTATATTTTGGGACCTGCCCTATTGGAAAGACCTAGAGGTCCGCTCCGCAATCGACGTGATGCACGTGACGAAGAATCTTTGTGTGACCCTACTTGGCTTCTTGGGCGTGTATGGGAAGACAAAAGATACACCTAAGGCACGGGAGGACCAGCAATGTATGCACGGAAAAGACGGCATACATCAGGGTCATGCAAGCTATGCTCTTACCAAAGAAGAGAAGGAAATCTTCTTTGAATGCCTGCTCAGTATTAAGGTACCGTCTGGCTTCTCGTCGAATATAAAGGGAATAATAAACATGGCAGAGAAAAAGTTCCAGAACCTAAAGTCTCATGACTGCCACGTGATTATGATGCAACTGCTTCCGGTTGCATTGAGGGGGCTTCTACCGGAAAACGTTCGATTAGCCATTGTGAAGCTATGTGCATTCCTCAATGCAATCTCTCAGAAGGTAATCGATCCAGAAATCATACCAAGGTTAGAGAATGATTTGGTGCAATGTCTTGTCAGTTTCGAGTTGGTGTTCCCACCATCCTTCTTCAACATCATGACGCACGTCCTAGTTCACCTATGTGAAGAGATTAACGTTTTGGGTCCTGTATTTCTACACAATATGTTCCCCTCTGAGAGGTTCATGGGAGTCTTAAAGAAATATGTTCATAACCGTGCTAGGCCAGAAGGAAGCATCTCCAAGGGCCATGAAAATGAGGAGGTCATTGAGTTTTGTATTGACTTTATTCCTGACCTTAAGCCGATTGGTGTTCCTGAATCGCGGCATAAGGGCAGACTGGATGGAAAAGGCATGCTAGGAAGGGAACAAATAATATGTATGGACAGACATTCTCTCACTGAAGCACACTACACAATTCTACAGAATTCCGCCTTGGTAGCTCCATATATGGATGAACACAAGAATTTGCTACGCTCCAAACACCCGGAGCGGTCTGATGACTGGATTACACGTGAACAAACCAGGAGTTTCGCCAGCTGGTTGCAGACACGTACCATGCATGATGCCTCTATTGAAGATGACCTGTACTTGCTGTCCCCGTTACCATCTTCGAATATAATGACTTTCAAAGGGTACGAGATAAATGGTAATACAGTTTACACGATCGCCCAAGATAAGAAGAGCACCAACCAAAATAGTGGTGTCCGCTTTGATGCAGAAACCAAGACGGGAAAGGAAACATATTATGGTTATATACAGGACATATGGGAACTTGACTATCGACGTGGTTTGAAGGTCCCTTTGTTTCGGTGCAAATGGGTCAATATGACACGAGGCGGGGTAACGGAAGACCCGCAGTACGGAATGACAACAGTGGATCTCAGCAATCTTGCGTATGCAGACGAACCATTCGTCCTAGCCAATGATGTGGCACAGGTTTTCTATGTGAAGGACATGTCTACCAAGCCGAGAAAAAGAAAAGATAAGGAAGCGAATGCATCGTACGATGAGCCAAAGCGGCGCATTGTTCTTTCTGGGAAGAGAAACATTGTGGGAGTGGATGACAAGATAGACATGTCTGGAGATTATGAAAAGTTTGATGAAATTTCTCCATTCATAGTGAATATTGACCCGAGCATCCAGTTAAATGATGAAGATTTTCCATGGCTATAACGCAAAGGGACACACGCGAAGAAAAAGTTTCACACCCAAAGATCTGGGATGTGATCGGCTTCACTATCATCACTTTCTTCTGTGTTTCACACCCAGGAGGGAATCTCTGTAATAGTTAGGGTAGCTAGTTATGTGTTTTGGCATTTGAAACGCGAAGAAATTTTATGTGCAAGCAAATTCTTTCATGCATTTACTAATTTTTTCAGCTAAATGACCCTGAAATTGAAAAGCATTTCAAATGAACTCAGAAAAGGTTGAAAGTTGGCATGGTATCATAATTTCACCCACATAGCATGTGCAAAAAAGTAGAGAGGGTTAGCGCAAAAACTGGATGCACTTCGTGTACAAAATGGACAATCTCTTTCGAAGTATCAGGGTTTCGGACGAAAACTGATCTGTTACAAAGGCATTTCATTTTTTAAATAACCTAAGCATTACCAAATTGAATATAATGATAAAACACACTAATATTAAACATAAAAAAAGGAATCACTGAAAAATCTATTTTCAAAGTCAAGTTATTCACAAACTAGTGATTCACACAAATTTCAAATAATTCAAAATTTAAACTATTGAAATTTGTAAACTACCGGTACTAACAGAAAGTTTGTAATTTTTTGTACCTAAAGCAAAAATATTCACAAAGAAACTCTAAATACAGCAAAAAACAACTCAAAAATAAATAAAACAAAAATAAATAAAGCAAAAAAAAGAAAGAAAAAAAGCCCACCTACTGGGCCACAGCGGCCTGCATACGACTAGAAACCCAAATTCTAGTTGGGCCAGGATGCAGGCCCGCTAGCCCAGTAGGCCCAACAGGGCATCACAGAAGAGGTAGGTACAGAAGGCCTGCTTAAGAGAGGAGCTCGAGACAGCAGCGACGGCGGGGCTTATAAGCAGGTGCGAGTGCCCCTCGGCTAGCGAGGTGGAACTAAACTTTTGCGCCCCTCGCCTGGCAGCGCACACCCTTTAGTACCAGGTCGTGGCTCCAACCGGTACTAAAGGGGGGTCCTTTAGTACGGGTTGGCGCCACGACCCGGTACTAAAGGGGGTGCGGTTCCCGCCGCTTCGCCTGGCCAAAACAGACCTTTAGTACCGGTTGGTGGCTCCAACCGGTACTAAAGGTGGGTTCTATATAAGAAAACACTTCAAAAAAATTGTCAGTTTCTCATCTCTCCCTGCTTCTTTCTCCTCTGCCCCGTCGCCGCCGCCCCTCGTCGCCGCCCCCGTCGCCGTCCGTCGCCGTCCCTGTCGCCGTCCGTCGCCGTCGCCATCGCCGTCCCCGTCGCCACGCCGCGCCGCGCCCCGTCCTCCCGTCGTCCCCGCCCAGCCCGTCCTCCCGTCGTCCCCGCCCAGCCCATCCCCGTCCCCGTCGTCGCCGCCCCATCCCCGTCGTCGCCGCCCCGTCTCCGTCTCCGTCCCTGTCCCCGTCGCCGCCCACCGTCGTCACGCCTTGCCGGTGAGCTCCTGCCCCGGCCGCCAACCACACACACACACACACACACACTGTTATAGAATTGTTAGCAATCTTTCTATTTTTTAGTTATAGAATTATTATAAATGTTAGTTTTAGTTATAGAAATGTTAGTTATATAGAAATGTTAGTTATATAGAAATATTAGAAATGTTAGTTATATAGAAATGTTAGTTATATTAGAAATGTTAGTTATATAGAAATGTTAGTTATATAGAAATGTTTTTTAGTTATAGAAATATTAGAAATGTTAGTTTTAGTTACAGAAATATTAGAAATGTTAGTTTTAGTTATAAAATTTAGAATTTGCATATATGAAATCACAATCCATCATTTAAAAAATGTTACTTTACTTTTGCGGCATATAGTATTTGTTGTCGATGATGCCCGGCCCGCATCCTCGTCGTCGACCTGTTCGCGACGACGTCCTGCTTCAGAGGACCCATGTCCGGGACTGGGCTCCGCCGGGCTGGCACTGGGAGGTGCTACCTTCAAGGGCGCGACGCTTGGTGAGGAACCCGGCCCCAGGTCCCGTCGTCGACCCTCATCTCCTTTGGTGGTGTTCGCGTGGGCCACTTTCGGTGCGGAGGGAGCCGGCCCCGCTGGAGGTGGTACGTCGCTGTGTCAGGGAGGAGGACGAGCACGTCCATCGCTACATGGCTGCTATGGACGTCAGGTTCTCCAATACCTGGCAGGTTCTTTTGGGAGATCACCCGAGCTATGATCCAGTGATGGTTCCTTCCGTTTGGGTGTCCACCGCCCGCACCTCAGGAACCGTGAGTGGCCTAGATTACTCTGTAGTATTCGATCTTTATTAGCTTGCTAGCTAGCTAGCTAGTGATGTATTCGATATTATATCTATTATTCAAGACGATGTATTCGAGATTATATCTATTATTCGAGACGATGTATTCGAGATTATATCTATTATTCGAGACGACGTATTTGAGATTATATTCGATGATGCTTATTATGTACTATGATTGATTCAGTTTTTCCTTATTAATTGATTCCATCCATGCATTGTAATTTGAATATATTTCTTTTGGATTAGTTAAACAAAACCTATGGCGGACAATACCGGCAGAGAGGGAGAAGAGGCCCTGTTCAATATCATACGCAATCCTCGCGGGCTAGATGATGATCAGAATGAAGAAGATTATGACGGCTCCGAATATCTAAACAACACCGAGGAGGGTGATATGATATTCGATCGCGACGACCGAATTGATGAAGTCATGAACTATGAACATGACGAAGAAAATGTTGATCTTGAAACAACAAAGACCGGTGAGGTATATATATTTATATAAGCAGGCATCTGGTGATCATCACATGTTTTAAATGACTTGAAGATATATTAACGAATCGATCTTTCTTCTTTCAGCCATCCGGATCGAGCAAATCTTCAGGCAACAGGAAACGAGGCCCGAACAAAAAGTTGAAGGAGGGCGTAAAGTACAATATCGAGGCCATCAAACCTAATGGCGAACCATTAGCGCCTAAGAAGATTGCGAACAAGTTCATTCGTCAGTGCGGAGTTCTTGTGAAGGACCAACTCCCGATCTCCCTTCAAGAATGGAGAGAGCCAGCAAAGCCACGTCCAGGAGTTACTTTTGTCGATGACAGACAAAAACTTCTGCTTTGGAAACGCTCATGGAACATTTCACCCTACCAGATCATTTCACAGATGCAGATGAGGAGAAAGTCAAGGACGCTGCTCTTAGGAAGATGGTGGTTGCATTCAAGAACCACAAGATTCGTGAATGGGCCAAGTACGTCAAGGGAGGAAGGAAGACTCCAGTATTCGAGGGAACACTAGAGAAGCAAAGTGCTCATTGGGACGATTTCGTGAAATTCAAGGATTCGGAATTATCTAAGGAACGGTCGAGAATAAACAAGGCCAATGCCGCAAAAAAGGATAAGTTCCATAAGCTGGGGCCAGGTGGCTATGCAGTGGGAATGCCTAAGTGGGATAAGTCTGAGAAAGAGATGCTGGATGCAGGTGCCACTCTAGAAACATTGAGCTGGCCCCCCAGGTGCAGGACTTGGTTCTATGCGCATGGGGGGGAGTTGGACCCGAAGACAGGCAAAGTTTCAAAGAAGGCATGTCTGGACGGAGCCGAAGATAAGCTACTTGTTGCAATAGAAGAGGCTCGATCAGGGGTGTTCGAGCCCAACAGAGAGAACGACGAGCTTACGCGTGCCCTGGGAAATCCTGAACACCCGGGAAGAACACGAGGCATGGGCGCTATGCCATGGTATGAGGGGTTTTCGGACTTGAACACCGACTACAGAACCCGTGTGAGAAAGAAGATTGCGGAGGAGAAGAAGAGGAAGATGGAGGAGCAGAGGAAGCTAGACTATGAACGCCTTCAAGGCCTAGAAGCAGCGCACATGGACTTGGCAGTCAAATTCCAGCGGCAGCAGGAGCAGATCGACTCACTTAGCCAGCAAAGGGGGTCTCAGCAGCTAGCGGATGATCCACCATTGGATAGCACCGTCCCATCCATGCCGAGAAGCAGCATGGGTTCCACCCCGGCCGACGCATTGCTGGATAGCTACCCAGTGGATGACATCATGGAGAACACTAACTGCGAGCTACACTTCAAAATGAAGAACATATCCATGAAGGTGGCGGACGCCCTTGCTTTTACAAATCCCCCCGAGGCAACCTTCCATTGAAACCCGATTCCAGCGGGCTATGCTTGACATTCCTGGAGGTGACGATGAGCACACACTGGGAGAGGCCAACCATCGTATCATCCTATGGAGAAAGGATTGCATCATCTTTCGAAGGCCACCGACACCGCGTCATCCGACTCCTCGTCGAAGTCCGCCACCGAGTCAGTAGAATCCCGTTCCTCCAAGTCCACCAACGCGTCAGGCCACTCCTCCTCCAAGTCCGGCACAGCTTCAGGCCACTCCTCCTCCTCCAAGTCCGGCAAAGCGTCAGGCCACTCCTCCTCCAAGTCCGGCACAACTTCAGGCCACTCCTCCTCCTCCAACTCAGCCACATCAGCCGTCTTCGCCGCCTCAGCAATCATGGAAGAGAGCCGCCTCAGCTATGGAGCGTAGTGGTACAAGTCGAGGTAGTACTGGAGGTACATGCAGAGGCAAGCGATTACAATATGGTCCAAGCCTCGCGCCTCTTCCGCAGAGGCCTTACGACAAGTCCAAGGAGGAAAACGTAACCATATCGAAGGCCGAGGTGGAAGCCCATTTTGCACCGAAACCGCCATCGCTGCTAAGGGAGAAAGTGTCTGTGGAAAAGATTGACCACATCATTCATATGGCTAGAGCACCAGCTCCCAAGCCTGTTGACACAGACTATGAGCGCCACATCAAGAAGTTAAATCGAGCACGTCTACAGAAAGAGGCGAGCTCGAGCTCGAGCAAATCAGCTGGCAAAAGGAGCGGTAAAACCGTTCCCCAGCTGGGAGAACAGGCGGCGCAATCAATCCCCCCGCTTGTTGTGCCAACAACACATGAGAGTAGGCACGCCCAATATTATTGTGGGCAAACCGTTAACGTTCCCGGGGTGGGCGATGTGGTAATAACCGAGGAGCATATTGCGCAGGCTGAAACGATCGGGGTCACTGTTGGACAACTCCTCGATATCGAGCCCATGTCTCCGACTAGAGAGGAGGAAATAAAACGGAAATATGTCCGGGGCCAACCTTTGGTCGAGCCAGACAAGGTCAAGAACCTCCCAACGAGAATGTATGAATTGCATCGATGGTACATGGACATTACCAAGATTTCCAATCGAGAGTCCCTCATGGTGAATGTCAAGGAGGAGCATTACTACCATGAGAAAGCTCTGGCCGTTGAGTATTCAGAACTGTTTCAGTTCTACAATCAAGACGCACTCGACAAATCTATCATCAGTTGCTATTGTCTGTAAGTGATTTCTTTCTGTAATTTAAGTCTCAAGCTAGCTGTAGTGATCATTTTGATCAACATTACCTGTAATTATACGCACTATATTCTTTTCTGTGGTATTATGCAGGATGAAGATTTATGAAATGAAAAAAGGTGGATGCTATGGCATTGGGTTCGTTGACCCAAATACCATTAATGAATACACATGGAAATTAGATCCATATTACGAAAAAAGTGTAGAGGAAAGCATGCTAGAGTTCTTCAAGCGCCTCAAATACAATGAAGATATACTACTTCCTTACAACTTCGAGTGAGTCACACTGTCTTGTACTACAAATTCTTTTTTTCCTACTAGCTAGCTACATGTTTTTTCTTACATATGCCCGCTTAATTAAGACATGCAAATTTCACTGGATCTTGTTAATCATTAAAGTTGATGAAGGAACAGTTGAAGTACTAGACTCACTACTTAAGAAAGCAAGTGACTACACCATCGTGAAGGGGATAGTCAACAGGTAATTTCAATCATTATTAACTATATCTCGGCCTATTTAATTAGTTCGTCATTTCTTGATAACAACTATTTAATAACCTATTTATTCATTTTCTTTGTCGGCGGGCAGGGCTTGAGCAAAGTTCATCAGGGCCACTCCAGGCCCATGGAAAAACAAGATCTGAAATGGTATCGACCCCAGGTAAGTAATTAAGTAGTACTAGCTAGCTGCCATCTCTTTAATTATCATGCTTGATTAATTATTATCTGATCAAATTCCATTCTCGTAAAGGCCCTAAAGCAGGCGCCGGGGAATAATCTTTGTGCATACTACGTTTGCGAGAACATTCGCATGATGGCGTCCGAAAGGAGCAAATCTCAAAGACAGGAGTGGGTACGTTTGTCAGAACACTATTTACAATTTTTACACCATTATCGATATCTAGTCACACAACTAATACACATGGATATTGATCTCCTTCTTAACAGTTCAAAGAGGTGCGGGAGCAGCTCCTACCAATGGAGCACATACAAGCAATTCAAGAGGAAATAGCGGGATTTTTGCTCGACCAGGTCATAGATCCCAAAGGAGAATACTATTACCCGCTACCGCCCCCATGAACCACTTCCAATTTGTTATCGTGCTCCGAAGGCACCAATTAGGCTAATGTCACTGGCTCCGAAGGCACCAATTAGGAGAAATTATATATATATATATATACACAAACATACATGTGTGTATATATGTGTGTGAATTAATTAATGGTGGTTGTGAGACATTCGATGATATATATATATATATTATGGTCGGTTCTACTAGAAATTCTATTTACATATATGCATAACGTGTACAATATGTAGTATCGTAAAATACCAGCAAACGAAAAAGAATTAAACCGAAAACACAAAATTAAATGAAAAAGAAATCATAAACCCAAAACCCCCCAATCTTTTAATACCGTTGGTGACACCAACCAGTACTAAAGGGCTCCCTGCCCCCGAAGCTGGCTCGTGCCACGTGGTTGCCCTGTAGCACCGGTTCGTGTTGAACCGGTACTAAAGAGGGGGGGGCTTTAGTGCCTGCACTTTAGCACCGTTTACCAAACTGGCACTAAAGGGCCTTACGAACCGCTGCTATTGCCCGGTTCTGCACTAGTGCGTGCTAAATCCTGCTACAACAAGCCAACTCCTCATCTCTGACTGGGCGTCCCGACCACACGTCCTCTTCGCCCGCCCCCTACGCGCGTGCCGTCTGGCCACCCCTCGCCTCCTTCACGCCCTACGTGCCGGCCATGCCCTTCCCCGCGCATGGCCAGGTCTGGCCAACACTCGCAGCGGCCTACGGAGGTCTTCACGGTCATCCATGGGACGCGGCCATGCACCAGGAGGCGGCCCTTCTGGGCTTGCAAGCGTTGGTCGCGTGGCTGGACCGGGACATATGAGCAAGCACGAACGACATCGCCGATGCCATCGTCTCTGAGCTCGGCATGTTGTCGGACGACGTCTCCGTTGTCATGCACATCCCGGAGGCATTCCTGGTCTGGTTCTTTCACCGGGATCACTGCACCTACACGATGGGGCGCCGGGACCTGCCATTCCATGGGACGAGGCTGCAGCTCCAGCCATGGCGGCTGGAGGATCACTCCGGGACCGTTGATATCGTCCACCACACCCGCTCGTGGCTGGATGGTCTGCCTCTGCAGGCCTGGGATGAGCACACGGTCGCGCAGGCCATCGGGCTGGGCTGCTCCATCGACGACATCGAGCTGGCCTCAAGGCTCAATACGGACTGTGAGGTGCTTGGGGTCTGGGCATGGATGGCGTCGCCGGCAAACTTCCCGCGCGTCAACTCGGTGACGTTGTCGGCGCGTGCGGACAGCCAGCCGGTTTTCGGGCAGCGCGGCCTAGAGCAGCGGGTCATCATCCACCTGTCGATCCATGAGGACCCAACTCAAGGCGCAAGGATTGTTTCCAACAGGTATGACTTTGTGAAGGGCGTCGTCGACGGCGAGCGGCAGGCCCGTGGTCGACGTGAGTGCATCTCCCGGCCGAACAACAGTCACCGGCGAGACCGGGACGATGACCTAGATAGGTGCCGCAGCGACCGGGATCCCAGGGGTTGCGACGACTCGCGCAACAGAGAAGGGTGGGGCACGCGCATCAGGTGCAGCTTCTCCAAGCAACCGCGGGACGCCTCGCGTGATCATGGTCGCGACAACGGGCGCGACGGCCGTCGTGATGATGCTGGTCGTGACCGCGGCGGTCGCCTTCGTGATGCTGACATGCCTCCTGTATTGCTGAGCTCCAGATCCTCAAGTGTGGTGGCGGCCCGTGCCTCCGAGATGCAGCCTCTGCAAACCGTGCCGCTGGAGGCTGGGCGTGGCCGCAGCATCGCAAGGCATCCCTTGCCATGTGCTGCCCGGCGTCGCTTGATGTCTACTACACAACCTTCTTCTTGTAGACGTTGTTGGGCCTCCAAGTGTAGAGGTTTGTAGGACAGTAGCAAATTTCCCTCAAGTGGATGACCTAAGGTTTATCAATCCGTATGAGGCGTAGGATGAAGATGGTCTCTCTCAAGCAACCCTACAACCAAATAACAAAGAGTCTCTTGTGTCCCCAACACACCCAATACAATGGTAAATTGTATAGGTGCACTAGTTCGGCGAAGAGATGGTGATACAAGTGAAATATGGATGATACATATAGGTTTTTGTAATCTGAAAATATAAAAACAGCAAGGTAACTAATGGTAAAAGTGAGCACAAACGGTATTGCAATGTGTTGAAACAAGGCCTAGGGTTCATACTTTCACTAGTGCAAGTTCCCTCAACAATAATAACATAATTGGATCACATAACTATCCCTCAACATGCAACAAAGAGTCACTCCAAAGTCACTAATAGCGGAGAACGAACGAAGAGATTATGGTAGGGTACAAAACCACCTCAAAGTTATTCTTTCCGATCAATCCGTTGGGCTATTCCTATAAGTGTCACAAACAGCCCTAGAGTTCGTAGTAAAATAACACCTTAAGACACAAATCAACCAAAACCCTAATGGCGCCTAGATACTCCAATGTCACCTCAAGTATCCGTGGGTATGATTATAGGATATGCATCACACAATCTCAGATTCATCTATTCAACCAACACATAGAACCTCAAAGAGTGCCCCAAAGTTTCTACCGGAGAGTCAAGACGAAAACGTGTGCCAACCCCTATGCATAGGTTCATGGTCGGAACCCGCAAGTTGATCACCAAAACATACATCAAGTGGATCAATAGAATACCCCATTGTGACCACGGGTATCCCACGCAAGACATACATCAAGTGTTCTCAAATCCTTAAATACTCAATCCGATAAGATAACTTCAAAGGGAAAACTCAATCCATTAAAAGAGAGTAGAGGGGGAGTAACATCATAAGATCCAACTATAATAGCAAAGCTCGCGATACATCAAGATCGTGCCACCTCAAGAACACGAGAGAGAGAGAGAGAGATCAAACACATAGCTACTAGTACATACCCTCAGCCCCGAGGGAGAACTACTCCCTCCTCGTCATGGAGAGCACCGGGATGATGAAGATGGCCACCGGAGAGGGATTCCCCCTCCGGCAGGGTGCCAGAACGGGTCTAGATTGGTTTTCGGTGGCTACGGAGGCTTTTGGCGGCGGAACTCCCTATCTATTGTGCTCCCCGAAGTTTTTAGGGTATATGGGTATATATAGGAGGAAGAAGTACGTCAGGGGGGCCACAAGGGGCCCACGAGGGTGGAGGGTGCGCCCAGGGGGGTGGGCGCGCCCCCCTGCCTCGTGCCTTCCTCGTTGCTTCCCTTACGTACACCCCAAGTCTTCTGAATTGCTTCCGTTCCAAAAATAAGTTTCATGAAGTTTCAGGTCAATTGGACTCCATTTGATTTTCCTTTTCTGCAATACTCTAAAACAAGGAAAAAACAGAAACTGACACTGGGCTCTAGGTTAATAGGTTAGTCCCAAAAATCATATAAAATAGCATATAAATGCATAGAAAACATCCAAAACAGATAATATAATAGCATGGAACAATAAAAAATTATAGATACGTTGGAGACGTATCAGCATCCCCAAGCTTAATTCCTCCTCGTCCTCGAGTAGGTAAATGATAAAAATAGAATTTTTGATGTGGAATTCTACCTAACATATTCATCATGTATTTCTCTTTATTGTGGCAAGAATATTCAGATCCATAAGATTGAAGACAAAAGTTTAGTATTGACATAAAAATAATAATACTTCAAGCATACTAACTAAGCAATCATGTCTTCTCAAAATAACATGGCCAAAGAAAGCTATCCCTACAAAATCATATAGTCTGGCTATGCTCCATCTTCACCACACAAAATATTTAAATCATGCACAACCCTGATGACAAGCCAAGCAATTGTTTCATACTTTTTATGTTCTCAAAATTTTTCAATCTTCACGCAATATATGAGCGTGAGCCGTGGATATAGCACTATAGGTGGAATAGAATGGTGGTTGTGGAGAAGACAAAGAGGAGAAGATAGTCTCACATCAATTAGGCGTATCAACGGGCTATGGAGATGCCCATTAATAGATATCATTGTGAGTGAGTAGGGATTGCCATGCAACGGATGCACTAGAGCTATAAATGCATGAAAGCTCAACAAAAGGAACTAAGTGGGTGTGCATCCAACTTGCTTACTCAAGAAGACGTAGGGCATTTGAGGAAGCCCACTGTTGGAATATACAAGCCAAGTTCTATAATGAAAAATTCCCACTAGTATGTGAAAGTGATAACATAAGAGACTCTCTATCATGAAGATCATGATGCTACTTTGAAGCACAAGTGTGGTAAAAGGATAGTAGCATTGCCCCTTTTTATTTTCTTTTTTTATTTGGCCTTTCTTTTTTTATTTGGCCTTCCTTTTTTTGGCCTTCCCCTTTTTTTGGGCACAATGCTCTATTAATGATGATCATCACACTTCTATTTATTTACAGCTCAATGATTACAATTCGATACTAGAACAAAGTATGACTCTCTATGAATGCCTCCGGCGGTGTACCGGGATATGCATGACTCATGAGTGACATGTATGAAAGAATTATGAACGGTGGCTTTGCCACAAATACAATGTGAACTACATGATCATGCAAAGCAATATGACAATGATGAAACGTGTCATAATAAACGGAACGGTGGAAAGTTGCATGGCAATATATCTCAGAATGGCTATGGAAATGCCATAATAGGTAGGTATGGTGGCTGTTTTAAGGAATATATATGGTGGGTTTATGGTACCGGTGAAAGTTGCGCGGTACTAGAGAGGCTAGCAATGGTGGAAGGGTGAGAGTGCATATAATCTATGGACTCAACATTAGTCATAAAGAACTCACATACTTATTGCAAAAATCTATTATTTATCAAAACAAAGTACTACGCGCATGCTCCCAGGGGGATAGATTGGTAGGAAAAGACCATCGCTCGTCCCCAACCGCAACTCATAAGGAAGGCAATCAATAAATAAATCATGCTTCGACTTCGTCACATAACGGTTCACCATACGTGCATGCTACGGGAATCACAAACTTCAACACAAGTATTTCTCAAATTCGCAACTACTCAACTAGCATGACTCTAATATCACCATCTCCATATCTCAAAACAATTATCAAGTATCAAACTTCTCTTAGTATTCAATGCACTTCATATGAAAGTTTTTATTATATCCCTCTTGGATGCCCATCATATTAGGACTAAATTCATAACCAAAGCAAATTACCATGCTGTTTAGTACTCTCAAAATAATATAAGTGAAGCATGAGATTTCATCTATTTCTATAAAATAAAACCACCACCATGCTCTAAAAGGATATAAGTGAAGCACTAGAGCAAATGACAAACTACTCCGAAAGATATAAGTGAAGATCAATGATTAGTCAAATAATTATGCAACTATATGAAGACTCTCTAACATTAAAGAATTTCAGATCTTGGTATTTTATTCAAACAGCAAGCAAAACAAAAGAAAATAAAATGACTCTCCAAGCAAAACACATATCATGTGGTAAATAAAAATATAGCTCCAAGTAAAGTTACCGATGAACGAAGACGAAAGAGGGGTTGCCTTCCGGGGCATCCCCAAGCTTAGGCTCATGGTTGTACTTGAATATTACCTTGGGGTGCCTTGGGCATCCCCAAGCTTAGGCTCTTGCCACTCCTTATTCCATAGTCCATCGAATCTTTACCTAAAACTTGAAAACTTCACAACACAAAACTTAATAGAAAACTCGTAAGCTCCGTTAGCGAAAGAAAACAAAACACCACTTCAAAGTATTGTAATGAACTCATTATTTATTTATATTGGTGTTAAACCTACTGTATTCCAACTTCTCTATGGTTTATAAACTATTTTACTTGCCATAGATTCATCAAAATAAGCAAACAACACACGAAAAACAGAATCTGTCAAAAAAAGAACAGTCTGTAGTAATCTGTAATTAATGCAGACTTTTGGAACCCAAAAAAATTCTAAAATAAATTTCTGGACCTGAGAAATTTATCTTTTAATCATCTGCAAAAAGAATTAACAAAATATCATTCTCCAAGAAACAATGGCAGCAATTCTCGTGAGCGCTAAAGTTTCTGTTTTTTACAGCATGATCGCAAAGACTTTCCCCAAGTCTTCCCAAAGGTTCTACTTGGCACAAACACTAATTAAAAGAATAAAACCACATCTAAACAGAGGCTAGATGAATTATTTATTGATAAACAGGAGCAAAAAGCAAGGACAAAAATAAAGTTGGGTTGCCTCCCAACAAGCGCTATCATTTAACGCCCCTAGCTAGGCATGATGATTTCAATGATGCTCACATAAAGGATCAGAATTGAAACATAAAGAGAGCACCATGAAGAATATGACTAGCACATTTAAGTCTAACCCGCTTCCTATGCATAGGGATTTTGTGAGCGAACAACTTATAGGAACAATAATCAACTAGCATAGGAAGGTAAAACAAGCGTAACTTCAAAACTTTAAGCACATAGAGAGGAAACTTGATATTATTGCAATTCCTACAAGCATATATTCCTCCCTCATAATAATTTTCAGTATCATCATGAATGAATTCAACAATATAACCAGCACCTAAAGCGTTCTTTTCATGATCTACAAGCGTAGAAATTTTATTACTCTCCACACAAGCAAAATTCTTCTCATGAATAATAGTGGGAGCAAACTCAACAAAATAATTATCATGTGAGGCATAATCCAATTGAAAACTAAAATCATGGTGACAAGTTTCATGGATATCGTTATTCTTTATAGCATACAAGTCATCACAATAATCATCATAGATAGCAACTTTGTTCTCATAATCAATTGGAACCTCTTCTGCAATAGTGGATTCATCACAAAATAAAGTCATGACCTCTCCAAATCCACTTTCATCAATATAATCATCATAAATAGGAGTCATGCTTTCATCATAATAAATTTTCTCATCAAAACTTGGGGAACAAAAAATATCATCTTCATCAAACATAGCTTCCCCAAGCTTGTGGCTTGGCATATCGTTAGCATCATGGATATTCAAGGAATTCATACTAACAACATTCCAATCATGCTCATCATTCAAATATTTAGTGCCAAACATTTTAATACATTGTTCTTCTAACACTTTGGCACAATTTTCCTTTCCATCATACTCACGAAAGATATTAAAAAGATGAAGCGTATGAGGCAAACTCAATTCCATTTTTTGGTTTTCTTTTATAAACTAAACTAGTGCTAAAACAAGAAACAAAAAGATTTGATTACAAGATCTAAAGATATACCTTCAAGCGCTAACCTCCCCGGCAATGGCGCTAGAAAAGAGCTTGATGTCTACTACACAACCTTCTTCTTGTAGACGTTGTTGGGCCTCCAAGTGCAGAGGTTTGTAGGACAGTAGCAAATTTCCCTCAAGTGGACGACCTAAGGTTTATCAATCTGTGGGAGGCGTAGGATGAAGATGGTCTCTCTCAAGCAACCCTGGAACCAAATAACAAAGAGTCTCTTGTGTCCCCAACACACACAATACAATGGTAAATTGTATAGGTGCACTAGTTCGGCGAAGATATGGTGATACAAGTGCAATATGGATGATAGATACAGGTTTTTGTAATCTGAAAATATAAAAACAGCAAGGTAACTAATGGTAAAAGAGAGCACGAACGGTATTGCAATGTGTTGAAACAAGGCCTACGGTTCATACTTTCACTAGTGCAAGTTCCCTCAACAATAATAACATAATTGGATCACATAACTATCCCTCAACATGCAACAAAGAGTCACTCCAAAGTCACTAATAGCGGAGAACGAACGAAGAGATTATGGTAGGGTACGAAACCACCTCAAAGTTATTCTTTCCGGTCAACCCGTTGGGCTATTCCTATAAGTGTCACAAACAATCCTAGAGTTCTTAGTAAAATAACACCTTAAAACACAAATCAACCAAAACCCTAATGTCACCTAGATACTCCAATGTCACCTCAAGTATCCGTGGGTATGATTATACGATATGCATCACACAATCTCAGATTCATCTATTCAATCAACACATAGAACCTCAAAGAGTGCCCCAAAGTTTCTACCGGAGAGTCAAGAAGAAAACGTGTGCCAACCCCTATGCATAGGTTCATGGGCGGAACCCGCAAGTTGATCACCAAAACATACATCAAGTGGATCAATAGAATACCCCATTGTGACCACGGGTATCCCACGCAAGACATACATCAAGTGTTCTCAAATCCTTGAAGACTCAATCCGATAAGATAACTTCAAAGGGAAAACTCAATCCATTACAAGAGAGTAGAGGGGGAGAAACATCATAAGATCCAACTATAATAGCAAAGCTCGCGATACATCAAGATCGTGCCACCTCAAGAATACGAGAGAGAGAGAGAGATCAAACACATAGCTACTGGTACATACCCTCAGCCCCGAGGGAGAACTACTCCCTCCTCGTCATGGAGAGCACCGGGATGATGAAGATGGCCACCGGAGAGGGATTCCCCCTCCGGCAGGGTGCCGGAATAGGTCTAGATTGGTTTTTGTTGGCTACGGAGGCTTCTGGTGACGGAACTCCCGATCTATTGTACTCCCCAAAGTTTTTAGGGTATATGGGTATATATAGGACGAAGAAGTACGTCAGGGGGGCCACGAGGGGCCCACGAGGGTGGAGGGCGCGCCCAGGGGGGTGGACGCGCCCCTGCCTCGTGCCTTCCTCGTTGCTTCCCTTACGTACACCCCAAGTCTTCTGGATTGCTTCCGTTCCAAAAATAAGTTCTGTGAAGTTTCAGGTCAATTGGACTCTGTTTGATTTTCCCTTTCTGTGATACTCTAAAACAAGGAAAAAAACAGAAACTGGCACTGGGCTCTAGGTTAATAGCTTAGTCCCAAAAATCATATAAAATAGCATATAAATGCATATAAAACATCCAAAACAGATAATATAATAGCATGGAACAATAAAAAATTATAGATATGTTGGAGACGTATCATCGCTCTCAAGAAGCCCTCACGCCGCCTGCCTCGCCATCGCTGTCACCAACCTTCGTTCTGCCGCCGTCGCCCAGGTCCAAGAGGAATGAAATCCAGTCGTCCACACTGCTGCCAGAGGAGCGAAGAGGGGCGCTGCGACAGCTATGCGCGCCCACGAGGATGCTGCTGCCTGTGCCGTCCCCGTCTAGGCCCCCTGGGTTTGAGGCCTCGCCAACGCCGCCCCTGCCGTCCAGCTGGCCGGTGCGCCACACCCCTTCTCCCATGCGGTGCCGTAGGGCCGACGCTTCTGGTGCTGTTGGACTGCAGTGCCTTGCACCGTTGTTTGAAGATCGGCAGGAGGCCATCCTGCGCACCCTTGTTCCAACACCACCTCGAGCTCTTACGGCGCACCGTAAACTATGGCCGAAGTCTCCATCTCCAGGGTCAGCGACACCTTCTCGCTGCACAAGACAAAGACGGCAAGCCGCCACAAGGCCACGCCCGTGACTCGTGCAACAGAAATCCTGATATGTCGCTCTCTCTGCATCATCAAGGATGGAGAGGATGTCACCATCGCAGCCTTGGACGCCTTCGCAGACCACTTCAAGGAGCATCTGTCGCCGGAGGTGCTCACAACCATGAGGGGCATGTTTAAGCTAGATGACGCCAATGCAGATGCTGTGGAGGAAGCCCTACTGGCGCATGGAGGAGGAGGCACACTGGACCTGGAGAGGGCCGATGAGGAGGCCGTGCTGCAGCAGGCAGCATCCTGAGCCCCTACTCACAACCTGGGTTATTTAGTTGCTATATTAGTACAACTATTTGCATGTTGTCGGATGGCTAGGTGTCGGGTCAAGTTTCAGCTTAGTAGTAAAGTGTGTGGGCATGCTGTCTATGCACCATGTATCAAGTTGTTTATGCAACCGTGGGTGTTGGCTATTGCATATGTGTGCACACCAATTGCTGTTCTCGCTACCAGTTCAAACACTGCCATCTTTCTTCTTGCCTATGATCAGTGGCTATGCTCCAGGGTCCTCGCTGTTAAATTATGTCAGCACAACCAGTAAATTTTCTGAGCTGGAATGTTCGGGGCCTTAACTGTCCGAATCGGTGGTCGACAGTTAATATTACTATCGCTTCCTCCTCCTGCCATGTAGTGTGCCTCCAGGAAATGAAGCTTGACAGTATCGATCAGTTCACCGCTGCTTTCTTGGGGGGCCATAGGCTGCGTAGCTTCGAACAGCGTCCAGCAAATGGCACCAGGTTGGTATCCTTCTTCTTTGGGATGCCTTATTGGTGGAGATGTCAAGCATCACCACCTTCTGCCTCTCGGCCATGGACTGTGTCAGAGACCCAGGCGTGAGCTTTGAGATAACCACCATTTACGGCCCCTCGCTCAAAGATGTGTTCTTTGCCGAGCTCATTGGCCAAAAGCCACCCGCTAGGGTGGCTTGGTGTCGTGGTTATCTCGCGGGAGGGTTCGCGAGACGAGAGATGCCACGGGGTGTCTTGAGGTGAGGGCAAGACTGTTGTGGAGATTAGGGGACGGGATCAGGCAAGTAGCACGTGGTGGTTACCCAGGTTTGGGGCTCTCCGGAGATATAATACCGCTACTCCTGCATGTCTGATGATATATGCAGTGTATATGTAGTAGTATAGAGTTGCTCCTGGAGCTGTATCCAGAGGAGGAATAAGGAGGCTGGGAGCTCTCCTCTTCTCCGCCTCACGTGTGAGTGTGTGGCGTGAGAGTCCGAGATATGTGAGCATGTGTGTCTGATGGATAAAATGGGCACCCTGGGTCACCTTATAAAGGGGTGCCCAGGGGACAAGGGGTGGCCCACATGGCCTAACTCCACTATTGGAATGGACATATACCAACTATGCACTGTCGGAGGTGTCACATGATGCAGGAACAGTGCTGGTTGTTCATCTACAGTGCTTCACTATAGAGTATGTCCGTCACGTCTGCGCAGGTCTGACGGGACATCCTGGTTGACTTGGCTAGATTCCAGCTGGACGGGCTTAACCCGGACGGTTCAACCCGGATGGGGCCCAACCCGGACGGCTCTACCCGGACAGGCACAACCCAGATAGGGAGAACCCGGCCAGGTGCATGGGTCATAGTAACAGAAATTTAAAGAATAGGTGCATGGTAATTAATCAAATTGGGTTCGAAAAAATAGCGAAAAGGTGAAAGCTAATCCAGCTTAGTGAAGAACTGCATGACACTATTTAGCACCTGTAATGAACCTACTCTTGGTTTTTAGTACTAATTCTGTATATTCAGAAATCTACAATTCTGAATGCATTCAGTTTAGACTTCACACAACCCTCAAACTTGTGTTTTTTTACTTCATACGTACAATTAGTGATTCTAACATGCAGTCAATTTCATCTTAACCCATTATCTAATATAAAAAATGGACGTGGCTCGCTGGCGCACGGGCGCCCGATCGCAGCACCGAGCGCTCTCCCAGAAAAGGAAGGAGCGGCCCGCGCGCGTGACCAAACAGCCAAAAAAGGAATGGTGCCCCCCACCCCCACGCGAAATCGACCTATCCAAGCCTGCGAGAATCACGGGTGGATCGCGCGCACGCCCCGATCACACGTGGTCCTTCCCTGGCCCCCGCTTCGTCGCCCAAAGCTTCAATCCCCACCCCTCCCTGCACCCCCGCCCACGCTCCCTTACGGACGCCTCACGCAACCCCCTCCTCCCTTTTCCTTGAAGGACAAGCCACGCAAGCGTCCCCTTCTTCCTCCTTGCTCCTCCCTTTCTTCCTCTAAACAAGATCTGCCCCATCTATGGCATCTTGAAGAACAAAGCCGACGCAGGAACACCTCCTTCCTCCTCCTTGCTCCAAAAATCAGATCTGGAAAGAAAAAACCAGACCTACCTCCCCCCAAAAAGGTAAGCACCACCTCCACCCGACTCCGCTCTCTTCCCTACTCAACCATCCCTGCCCTTCCCTGCTTGAACATCAACTAGTCCAGTTTTTAGTTCGTTCTTTTGATCTGGTGAAAAAGCAACTTGTAGACCGCTTTGAGCCAACCCTATGTATGGCATGCATCTTGAGCAACTGTTATGATACAAAAAAGCAACACAGTACAAAAATAGGGCAACTCTAGTGGGAAACAAAATGCAGGACCATTGCGCAGTTTTGCAGGTGCATTGCAACACCACAACATAATTTCTCTATATTGTATGCATTGAAACCTGCTTGGCTTTCTTTCCTATCCTAGTATAAGGTGCTTAGGGTTCATGAGCGACCCTAATCAGGAAACAAACCTGACAACTCGAACAGTTAACTGAAGCAACTATGTTCATTTTTGAAGCAACTCTAGTAAAAAAAGAGATGTGCAAGCGTAGCTGTTCAGAAATTCTAGAGTTGCCTCTACCAAATGTGAGAACATGGCAACTCTAGTACTAAAACACATGCAACTTCCTGATACGTCTCCGTTGTATCTACTTTTCCAAACACTTTTGCCCTTGTTTTGGACTCTAACTTGCATGGTTTGAATGAAACTAACCCGGACTGACGTTGTTTTCAGCAGAATTGCCATGGTGTTATTTTTGTGCAGAAATAAAAGTTCTCGGAATGACATGAAAATCAACGGAGATTATTTTTGGAATATATAAAAAATACTGGAAGAAGAATCCATGTCAGGGGGCCTACACCCTGTACATGAGGGTGGGGGGCGTGCCCCCTCCCTCGTGGGCCCCCTGACGCTCCTTCGACCTCAACTCCAACTCCATATATTCGTGTTCGGGGAGAAAAAATCATAGAGAAGGATTCATCATGTTTTACGATACGGAGCCGCCGCCAAGCCCTAAACTCTCTCAGGAGGGCTGATCTGGAGTCCGTTCGGGGCTCCGGAGAGGGGAATCCGTCGCCATCGTCATCATCAACCATCCTCCATCACCAATTTCATGATGCTCACCGCCGTGCGTGAGTAATTCCATCGTAGGCTTGCTGGACGGTGATGGGTTGGATGGGATCTATCAGGTAATCGAGTTAGTTTTGTTAGGGTTTGATCCCTAGTATCCACTATGTTCTGAGATTGATGTTGCTATGACTTTGCTATGCTTAATGCTTGTCACTAGGGCCCGAGTGCCATGATTTCAGATCTGAACCTATTATGTTTTCATCAATATATGAGTGTTCTTGATCCTATCTTGCAAGTCTATAGTCACCTATTATGTGTTATGATCCCTTAACCCCGAAGTGACAATAATAGGGACCATTACCGCTGATGACCGTAGTTTGAGGAGTTCATGTATTCACTATGTGTTAATGCTTTGGTTCGGTACTCTATTAAAAGGAGGCCTTAATATCCCTTAGTTTCCAATAGGACCCCACTGCCACGGGAGGGTAGGACAAAAGATGTCATGCAAGTTCTTTTCCATAAGCACGTATGACTATATTCGGAATACATGCCTACATTACATTGATGAACTGGAGCTAGTTCTGTGTCACCCTATGTTATAACTGTTGCATGATTGATTGCATCCGACATAATTCTCCATCACCGATCCAATGCCTACGAGCTTTTCACATATTGTTCTTCGCTTATTTACTTTTCCGTCGCTACTGTTACAATCACTATAAAACCAAAAACATTACTTTTGCTACCATTACCACTACTATCATATTACTTTGCTACTAAACACTTTGCTGCAGATATTAAGTTTCCAGGTGTGGTTGAATTGACAACTCAGCTGCTAATACTTGAGAATATTCTTTGGCTCCCCTTGTGTCGAATCAATAAATTTGGGTTGAATACTCTACCCTCGAAAACTGTTGCGATCCCCTATACTTGTGGGTTATCAAGACTATTTTCTGGCGCTGTTGCCGGGGAGCATAGCTCTATTCTTTGAGTCACTTGGGATTTATATCTGCTGATCACTATGAAGAACTTGAAAGATCAAAGGACCAAGATTTTCCCCTTAACTACAAGGGGAGGTAAGGAACTGCCATCTAGCTCTGCACTTGATTCACCTTCTGTTTTGAGTAAACTTGCGATACCTACACCTGCTAGTCATTCTGATATGTCGCATGTTATTGATGATGCCACTTCTGCTTTGCATGATACTTATGATGAAACTACTTCTATGCTTGATAATACTTTTCCACTCGGTTAATTTCTTGATGAACAACTTGCTAGGGCTAGAGAGAATGAAATTATTGAAACTGATGAAAGTGATGATGAAGTTTCTCCCCCTAGATATGAATTGCCTGTTGTGCCTGATGGTTATGTTATGGATGAAGAAAATGCTAGAGACTTTCTTGCTTGCAATGATATATCTGATCTTAAGAAATTATTGGCTAAGCTTAAAGATAAGTCTTTGAGTGCTAGAATGAAATATGACCCTGCTTTTGCTACTTCACCTATCTTTATTACTGATAAGGATTATGATTTCCCTGTCAATCCTGAGTTAATTACTTTGGTTGAATCTGATCCTTCTTATGGCTCTGAATCTGAAACTGTTGTGGCACATCTTACAAAATTAAATGATATAGCCACCTTGTTTACTCATGATGAGAAAACTCGCTATTACTTTATCCTTAAGTTATTTTCGTTGTCATTAAAGGGTGATGCTAAAACATGGTTTAATTCTCTTGATCCTGGTTGTGTGCGTAGTCCCCAGGATATGATTTATTACTTCTCTACAAAATATTTCCCCTCTCATAAGAAACAAGCTGCCTTAAGGGAAATATATAATTTTGTGCAAATTGAAGAAGAGAGACTCCCACAAGCTTGGTGGAGGCTTCTCCGATTGCTTAATGCTTTGCCCGATCATCCTCTCAAGAAAAATGAAATACTTGATATCTTTTATAATGGACTAACCGATGCTTCCAGAGATTACTGGATAGTTGTGCTGGCTATGTTTTCAGGGAAAGAACTGTTGATCAAGCTGAATTGTTATTGAATAATATGTTGACTAATGAAAACAATTGGATACTTCCTGAACCAACTCCTAAGCCAACTCCGAAGCAAAGAGGTATTCTATTTCTCCGTCCTAAGGATATGCAAGAGGCAAAGAAATCTATGAAAGAAAAAGGTATTAAAGTTGAAGATGTTAAGAATTTACCACCTATTGTAGAAATACATGGTCTTGATAACCCGACACAGGTAGTAAAGGTAAATTCTCTCTATAGATTCGATAAATGCGAAATTCCATTTACTAAGTTTGCTAGCCAATGCTTGGATGAGTTTGTCAGGACCCCGATTCCAAGTCACATCGATCTAGCCGGTAACACTTCATATCACATTGCGGCCTCACGCACGGTATCCCCACGGGTGTCGCCTTACCATGGCCTGAGACTGTTTGCGCCTTTTGGCTCACGTATATGATAGTGTCGCTAGCATCCATATGACAGAGAACCCGGGCCGCCATGGCTAGTCGTGAACCCAAAGCGGCACAGACCTATGGAGACAGGCATACGTGAATCACATCGAGCATGTCGGTCATCAGCGTGTGAATTCGAGCTGTAGCACTGGGCTAACAGGACTCCGGGGAACCCAGGCTGTAGCAGGCTAGGCAGGACTCCGGATGTCACCGCGTGACATTTCCCCAAAGGGACAGACATAGGAACGAAGTGAAACACATGCCGGCCAGTCAAGTGTCCTTAGCAGTAGTGCTGGGCTAGCAGGACTCCGGTGAACCGGGCTGTAGCGGACTACTATGGCTCGAGGAACACTAGACTACATTTCCCCATAAGAAAGGCTGCCAAGGATAAACAACTAGATTGTCGGATCCCACACATACCAAGCATTTCAATCATACACACAATATCCTCGATATGTGTAAATACAACATGGCATCACAACAAAACTCTACAACTCAAGTACTTTATTTAAAGGCTCCAGAGAGCCATACATAACATGTTCATACAGGTAGGGGTCACATGACCCGACACTCAAGTAATACAAGCATACAAGCACATGCGGAAGCAAATAGTCTGAGTATAGACACTAGAAAGAAAGAAGGCTTCTCGAAGCCTGTCTATCTACATAGGGCCCTCCATGGCCAGGATCACCACCTGGGTGGCAAGTCACTCATCAACGTCGAGATCTACATAAAACCCATCGGAGGGGGCGGTGTTGTCGTCTGAAAACAGTAATTAAACAAACATGAGTACAAAGGTACTCAGCAAGTCTTACATCAGAACCTACTATACATGCTCATTCTCAAGAAGGTGGTGGAGTTATTGCAGCAAGCCAGCTTTGACTCTTGGCTAAGCTATCCTACGGGACACCACTAGTAAAATAGTTTTTGCACACGAGTCCACTAATCACCAACACAATACTCCACCGGGGATCCTCCCTCGTCATCCTACGAGAGAGCCATCCTCGGTACTCACACTTATCTTGAGTCTTTTAGTAGTACCCATTAACTTGTCTTTGAACTGTATAGGCAACCAAGTAGTCCTTTACCGCGGACGCAGCTATTCGAATAGATGATGTTAACCCTGCAGGGGTGTACTTCTTCATACATGCTCTCACCACTTACCGCCGTTTACACGACATGTACTCGGCAACCTTCAAGCGGAAGCCCAACGAGGGTGTCGGCCACGTCCTACCTAAACACTCAAGTCTCTAGTCCAGGTTTATCGCCTATCCAGGTTCCATCCGCAGGGAGTCCGGCCGAGGTTTCCACATACTGCCTCGAACGATGTGAACAGGGTTCCGGAGACACCAAACGGGTGACTCGGTACACCATGCCACGGTGTATCTACCGCAACATAGCCCACCCCTAGGGTCAGCGCTACGCACGTCCGCCAACACATAACCTACAAACACCAGAAACTAATTGCAACTCCTGGACATAGTACTAGAGTGATTAAGAAGTCGAGAGGGTCCATTGGTTTCGGGCCCAATGTATGGTAGTAACTGAATCTTAAATCACACATACAGATCTCAGTTCTTAGGGACGGCCTCAATGAAACAACCCACCATGTACTCCTACATGGCCTCTCATCGATACCTTTACCAAAACATGTTCAACACATCCCTCACATTACCGACATAATCATTTCACTCTAGCCCATCACCCAGATGAACCAGACCTGACACAACTCTAAGCGTAGCAGGCATAGCAAGGTAGGAAACACAAACATGGCTCAATCAACTCCTACACATGCTAGTGGGTTTCATCTAGTTACTGTGGCAATGATAGGTCATGCAGAGGATAAGGGTTCAACTACCGTAGCACACAGCAGTTTGAAACGATGTTGTCTTAATGCAGTAAATGAGAGCAGAGGAGAGAACATGGGATTGTATCGATATGATCAATGGGGCTGCTTGCCTGAGGGAGTGGTAGTAGGGTACTGCCCTTCAGTTGGATACTCGGAGATATCCTCGAAGGCAGAACCTACAACGAGGGACACACAGAACATAATCAACACTTCACAATATGCAACAATATGATGCATGCTATGACATGGCAAAATGATGTGTCCTGCCTAATGCAATGTGAAACAAGTTGAAATGGGTCCATTTGAACCAAAGATTCAAATGGAAGTTAAAGTTCTTATGCATAATAAGTGTGTTAGCTTGTTTCACCTATACAGCAAGGTTAAAGTGGTTTCTCATGAATGAAACCATTACAGATGGATAGATTGAATTCTTCTGATCATTTTTCATATATAAATCTTTTCACTTGGAGTTACAGATTAATTTCTATGATATTTAGAAGTTTTGGCTATTTTCTGGAATTTCCTATATAAAAATAAAACCAGAAAATGAATAATTGCGTCAGCACTGCGTCACTGTGACGTCAGCAAGTCAAAGGCGCCAGGGCCAGTTAAACCTGACTGGTGGGCCCTGTCTGTCAGTGTCTCAGCTAACTAACAGAGTTAAGTTAGTACTAATTAACTGTCAGTGGGGCCTGGGCCCACATGTCAGTGACCTAAACTAACTAAAATTAGTTAATACTAATCCTAAACTAATTAACAGGTCGGCCCCACCTATCATAGGCTCAGGGGGAAGTCAACTTGGGCCCACACGTCAGTCCACGAGTCAAAACATGGTCAACTCGCCGGCGGCTTGACGCCGGCGACGATAGGAACGGCGGAGGGGCTCGGGTTTGCGTCTCCGGCGACCAAACAGGCGGCCGAGACCATCTACGGGGAGCTGGAAGCGAGCCGCGTCGTTTGGTGGTGGAAGTGGAGCTCGGGGAGGCCGGGAACGACGCCGGCGACGACCTTGGCGGTCGCCGGAGCTCGGGTGAGCTCGGGCTCGTTGCTGCAGTGGCCTAGGCGGGGCGATGCTAGCATCTATGGCTCCTACGCGATGCGGGGAGTGCGTTGGACACAAGCCCGGGACCAAATGGTCACCGGAGCATGACCGGCGACGACGTGGGCGGCGGCGCGTGCGGGTGAGCTTCGTGCAGTCGATGCAGGGGACGTCAGCGAGAACAGAGAGGATGGGAATGTAGTTAAGCTCACGGCGGTTGCGACGATCTAAATGGCGAGGTCGGGGACGAGCTGGAGCAGTGGTGACGGCGAAAGGGATCTCCGGCGGTGATCAGCGAAGACGAGGACGAGGCGGTAACTCCAGGGCGAGCGAGCGCTCGGGGCTCGGTCTGCTCGACGGAGAGGAGGGTGGCGGAGCTCCTGGACACGGTGGCGTGGCACGGAGACGAGGGAGAGCACGGCTATGGCGACGGTGCGGCTATGGCAGCGTCGGCCATCGTGGGAGACAGCAAGGGAGAGAGGCAGGGGCACATGTGAGGTGTCCACGGGGTCGGGGCGGTGCCACAGAGGCGCTTCGAGGCGTCGCGCTGGCGCGGGCGACGGCAGGCAGGCAGGGAGGTGGCGTAGTGAGCTCCTGTGCTCGCTGTCGAGCACCTGCTCGCCTCGCTGGCTAGGCGAAGCAACTGCGTGGTGCGGCTGCTGGGCCGGGCCAGCTAGGTGGGCCGGCTGGTGGGCTTCCAGGTAAGCTCTAACTCTCCCTCTCTTTTTGTTTTGCTTTATTTATTTCCTGCTATGTGTATTGAAATAGAATAAATACTATTTCATTTCCAAAAACTCTGGAAATATTCAGAGGCACATTTGGGAATATTCTCAACTGCCTAAAAATGCTTCCAAGATTATTTGAGCACTTTAAAATATTTATAGCATTTAAAATGCCCAAATTCAAATACTTATGGCTTGTTCAAAAATCCAGAATGGCTCCATAAATTGCAAGACCATTTTTGGCAGAGGTTTTAGTCAAGACCAAAAATGGTGGGCTTTTATGAAGGGCATTTTGGGTTCATTGAAATTCCAATTGTTGGAAATTAGCATTTTCAGGGGGGGTGTTGGGGTTGATTAGGCCCCATTTCAAGTTTCTGTAAAAGTAGACATGATGCAACACTCTAATGCATGAACCAGCTAGGGTGTGACAGAGTTTGATGACTTTATGGTTAAACAAGAAAACTTCAATGCTTATGTTGCTAGACAATTGAAACACAATGCTGATATACTTGAACACTTGAGTGATTATATGTCTAGAGTTAAAGGCGAACTTAAACTTATTAGTAAACATGCTTCTATGGTTACCACTCAAGTAGAACAAGTACTTAAAGCTCAGAATGATTTGCTCAATGAATTAAATAATAATAAGAATGATAATGCTATTAGAATTATGACTAGAGGTGGTAAAATGACTCAGGAACCTTTGTATCCTGAGGGCCATCCTAAGAGAATTGAGCAAGATTCTCAGAGAACTAATTTTGATGCACCTAGTCCTTCTAAGAGGAAGAAAAAGAAAAATGATAGGACTTTGCATGCTTCTAGTGAACCTGTTGTTGGCACACTTGAGAATCCCAATGATATTTCTATTTCTGATGCTGAAACACAATCTGGTAATGAACATGAACCTAGTGATAATGTTAATGATGATGTTCATATTGATGCTCAACCTAGCAATGATAATGATGTAGAGATTGAACCTGCTGTTGATCTTGATAACCCACAATCAAAGAATCAACGTTATGATAAGAGAGACTTTGTTGCTAGGAAGCACGGTAAAGAAAGAGAACCATGGGTTCAGAAACCCATGCCTTTTCCTCCTAAACCATCCAAGAAAAATGATGATGAGGATTTTGAGCGCTTTGCTGAAATGATTAGACCTATCTTTTTGCGTATGCGTTTGACTAATATGCTTAAAATGAACCCTTATGCTAAATATATGAAAGATATAGTTACTAATAAAAGAAAGATACTGGAAGCTGAGATTTCCACCATGCTTGCTAATTACACTTTTAAGGGTGGAATACCAAAGAAACTTGGAGATCCAGGAGCACCAACTATACCATGCTCCATTGAAAGAAACTATGTTAAAATTGCTTTATGTGATCTTGGAGCCGGTGTTAGTGTTATGCCACTCTCTTTATATCGTAGAATTGATTTGAATAAGTTGACACCTACGGAAATATCTTTACAAATGGCTGATAAATCAACTACTATACCTGTCGGTATTTGTGAGGATGTGCCTGTTGTGGTTGCAAACATTACTATTTTAATGGACTTTGTTATTCTTGATATTCCCGATGACGATAGTATGTCTATTATTCTTGGAAGACCCTTTTTGAATACTGCAGGGGCTGCTATTGATTGCAATAAAGGCAATGTCACTTTTCATATTAATGGTAATGAGAATACGGTACACTTTCCGTGGAAACAACCTCAAGTCCACAGTATCAATTCTATTGGAAAAATTTCAACAATTACTATTGGAGGTTTTGAATTTCATCTTCCTACTGTCAAGAAGAAATATGATATTCTTATTGTTGGGGATGTGCATATCCCCATTGAGGTAAACTAGTGTTATTCGAAAATTCTTCGATTTCATGTTATTCGAAATGAGTTTATTAACAAGACCTGATCAACCATGTTAGTGGATACCTTTTGATGAGCATGAGATGGATGAAGTTAGAAATCACAACTCTCTGTACCCTCCTTTTACTTTCTGTTATTTAGTTTAAATAAAGCAAAAATAGTAATTTTTGTCTGATTTCTGAATTATCCTTGAAATAAAAATACCCCAAAAATAAAAGTTCTCCAAATGCCCTAAAAATTAAATATGATTTTTTCTAGAATATTTGAGAATATTTGGCACTAAGAACACAGCAGGGGGAGCAGCCACGTGCCCACGAGGGTGGAGGGCGCGCCCACCCCCTGGGCGTGCCCCCTCCCTCGTGGACTCCACGTGGGTCCCCTCCACTTATTCCAGCCACCATACACTCCTTCTTCCTCCCAAAAAATCACTAGCCAGCTCAAACCCGAGTTCTTGCTCATCTTGCTGCCATTTTCGATATCTTTTCTCAAAGCCGAGTTATTTGGTGTGTGACTCCTCCAATGGTCCAATTAGTTTTTGTTATAGTGCTTTATTCGTTGCAAATTTTTGCTGCTTAGTTGACCCTGTTCTTGAGCTTGCATGTCAAATTTATGTGGTGAAAAGTAGTTTTAATGCATGATATGGCCTCTAGGCACTTGTAGGAGTAGTTGCTATCAAATTTGTTGAGTATGTTCACTTTTATTTTAAGTTACTAAAATTTCAGAAATTTTCAGAAAAAGATCAAGAGATTTTTGAGGGGCTCATCAAGCCGAAGCTCGAAGGATAAGAAAAGTGAAGAGAACAAGAAGCCCAAGTATAATCTCCCTCGTACCGCGGAGGTTCGGCCATGTGAATGGCCTTGTGATGAGTTCTTGAAAGAGGCCATGATTCATGAAGATTTTTACCATTTGGCTGAGAATGCAGGCCTCACCGCCTTCCTCCACGACCAGCGTGAACAGTACCTCTTACTCACCAATATCTTTGTGCAAAATTTTCATTTCCATGCTAGGAGATCAACACCTTTGGTGGAATTTTATTTATATGATGAGCAGAAGGAGATGTCACTTTATGATTTTTGCTGGGTCTGTTTGATACCCTTTAAGGGCAGCATAGAGGAACCACATCGTAATGATGTGGAGGGATTTATTGATATGATTGGTGTAGGGGAAACGAGGAAAGTTTCCGATGCGAGAATCACTAGCATACATTTTCCTGTTCTACGTTACTTCGCAATATTTGCTAGTAGATGCTTAATTGGGCCGCGAGAACTGTGGGAACCTTAGTGCTCCTGATATTGCTATTTTGCGCCATGCCCTGTTTCATGATACTGCTTTCAGCTTAGGCGCTATTGTTGCTAGACGGTTAAATCTGAACCGTACAAAGGGCCCCGACCTCGGAGGCATCTTTGCCTCGCGCCTTGCTGCACACTTTAACATACCTATCAGGCATTATGAGAAAGAGGAAAAGTTGCTGCCTCCTATTGTTCTAGGTTATAAGAGTATGGTAGCACATGAGTTTATTGTTAAGGATAAGAATAAGATACTCAAATATAAATTGATATTTAACAAAAATTATTGTGAGTTTATTACCTTGCCTTTGCCCTCTTTGTTTAACATATTTTCAGGCATATACCTTGTTCCGCCGGAGGACATTCATGCCTACGGGAGCCAGATGCCAGCTGCAGAGCCGGAGCCACCATCTGACCCTCACTGTCAGTCCATTTACCAGTGGAATTCGGAGGAGATCGCCATCCAGTGGCAATCTGAGGACTCTTCTCAGTACGACCCCAACTACAACTTTCATCCATGGGCATAGACCAACTTAGGCCAAAAGCCTAAGCTTGGGGGAGTATGTATCTCTCACCGACATTACATTCATGTTCACACACTCATGCCAGTTGTCGGTGCTCATACTTTTTCATTGTATCATCCATGCTAGTTTATTTTGTTTTTAAGCTTCCTTATTGTGTGTTTGAAAAACCTTAAGAAAAACCAAAAAAACATTAGTTGTAGCTTTTAGCTACTTTACTTTCCAGGCCTGTAGTAGTAATTAAAAAGAAAACCCAAAAAGATTTCTCATTCTTCTTTTGCTTGTTGGGAGCTTTACCGTGTAAATAGTTTTGTTTCTTTTCTTTCCTTCGGGGGTCGAGATGAGAAGACCATGATGAAAATGTTGAGTGGCTCTCATATGCATTATTGTTGATGTAACAAAGAGCCCATATTACCTTGTCTTCTCCCATGAATTAAATGCTTGCAGATTCCAGCTTAGTCCAATGCACATGCACTATTATTATTATCCACACCGTTCAGCCATGCAAGTGAAAGGCAATAATGATGATTATTTGATGGACTGATTGAGATGAGAAAAGTTGGTCTGAACTCGACCTCTCTTGTTTTTGTAAATATGATTAGTTCATTGTTCCCGGTTCAGCCTATTATGAAAGAAACATGTTTGTAATGACAATTAGAGATTGTAGTTGCTTAAGCCCTGCTTACTTAGCTAGGAGTTTATAATGGTTTACCTTGCGTGCCAACATGCTATTAAAATGGTTGTGATGTGGTATGATAGGGTGGTATCCTCCTTTGAACGATTCGAGTGGCTTGACTTGGCACATGTTCACACATGTAGTTGAAACAAAATCAACATGCCTCTACGATATTTATGTTCATGGTGCATTATATCCTACTCATGCTTGCATTCGGTGTTGACTAATTTTAATGCATGTTCTTGACTGTTGTCGCCCTCTAGCTGGTCGCTTCCCAGTCTTTTTCTAGCCTTCACTTGTACTAAGCGGGAATACTGCTTGTGCATCCAATTCCATAAACCCCAAAGTTATTCCATATGAGTCCACCATACCTACCTATATACGGTATCTACCTGCCGTTCCAAGTAAATTTGTATGTGCCAAACTCTAAACCTTAAAATAAACATTCTGTTTCGTATGCTCGAATAGCTCATGTATCAACTAGGGCTGTCTGTATCCTCCATGCTAGGCGGGTTATTCTCAAGAGGAGTGGACTCCGCTCCTCATTCACGAGAAAATGGCTGGTCACCGAGATGCACGGTCCCTTGCTCAAATCAAATCAAAATAATTGCAAACAAAACTCCCCCAGGATTGTTCTTAGTTGGAGGCACCCGTTGTTTCGGGCAAGGCATGAATTGATGCTTGTTGGTGGTGGGGGAGTATAAGCTTTACCATTCTGCTTGGGAACCGCCTATAATGTGTGTAGCATGGAAGATATCGAGATCTCTTGGTTGTTATGTTGACAATGAAAGTATACCGCTCAAAATATTATTCATCTCTATTTCAAAATAGAGCTCTGGCACCTCTACAAATCCCTGCTTCCCTCTGCGAAGGGCCTATCCATTTACTTTTATGTTGAGTCATCACCCTCTTATTAAAAAGCACTAGTTGGAGAGCGCCGCTGTCATTTGCATCCATTACTATTAGTTTACATTGAGTATGACTGTGACTAGATCTCTTTTACCATGAATTACAATGTCTACACTACAAAAAAAGACACATCCGTGACATTTTGGGCCGAACGAATTTTTTTCTGTCATACATACGACACTTCTATGACGATAATTGTGACAAAACCCGGTATCATCATAGATGTGGTGGGCTCCTACTTCTATGACAAAAAATCATGACAGAAAATGGGATTTTCATCCTGGGCGGGCCGGAGACGCAGCTACATGACATTCTTTGGGCCGTCCATGACGGAAAAAACCGTGGTAGAAGCGAGGGGGAGGAAAATTTCGGGGAGTTCCCGGTTACGGTGGGAGGTTGGGGGCCGAGCGATGCGCGTTTCTCTCGTACACGTACGCGTGTGTGTGCGGGGCGTTGGCTCTAACTGAACCCGAGCGAGGCGTTGGGCTCTAACTGAACCCGAGCGATTGCACTTCAGGCTACGCGTTACTGAACCCGAGCGATCGATTGATGGTTGTTAACTGAACCCGTTCGAGCGATTCCTTCGCTACTCTGCTAACTAAAGCCGATCGATGGGATGAACAGTGAGCGTTGCGGCGAGGGGGGGGTGGATGAATAGTGAGCGGTGGCGTTGCCTCTGGATGAACAGGACCCCGTGGTGTGGTGGAGGGCTGGATGAACAGTAGACGGTGGAGGGGTGCCCGTGGAGGGGTGGATGAACAGGACCCCGTGGTGTGGAGGGCTGGATGAACAGTAGACCGTAGAGGGGTGGTTGAACAGGACCCCGTGGTGTGGAGGGCTGGATGAACAGTAGACGGTGGAGGGGTGGTTGAACAGGACCCCGTGGTGTGGAGGGCTGGATGAACATTAGACGATGGAGGGGTGGTTGAACAGTAGCCGGTGGAGTAGCGCGCGGTGGAGGCTGGATGAATAGGAGCCCGTGGAGGCTGGAGGAGGTCGACGGTGGAGATGAACAGTATCCCGTGGAGTCCCGTTTTGCGGTACGCCACACCCCTCCCGATGAACAGGACCCCCGTTTCGACCGTAGCGCTCCAACACAAGTCCGTTTCCTCCGTTTTGCGGTACACCACACCCCTCCCGATGAACAGGACCCCCGTTTCTATCGTAGGAGGTCCGTTTCGTCCGTTTTGCGGTACGCCAGACCCCTCCCGATGAACAGGATTCCGTTTCGAACGTGGCCGGTCGAACACAAGGCCGTTTCCTCCGTTCTGCAGTACGCCAGGCCTCGTTTCCATCGCCTATTCCGTCCAAGCCCTTCTGATGAACACGACGCATTCCGTTGCCTCCCCATGAACACGACGACGACGTTGTTTCTCCGTTCCGACCCAGCCATGTACACGAGCCGTCGCCGTACGTATGCGTGAGTTGGCGTTCAAGACCCCGCCCGTATGTACACATATGTGGCAGTATTTTCTTTCTTGCACCCTGGCCGCTGTACGTACGTGTAAATGCTACGTGCGCGCCTCTACTACGACACGTGCGCGCCTCTACATCAACCAGTATGTACGTACATGTTCGCGACTAGAATGACAACGCTACGTACGCTTCGACCAAGTGGGTCCCGACCGTCAAGCACTCCCTTGCCTGCGAAGATGTAGCTGGTCGGTCCCAGCAGTCAGGGGGCGAATCGTTTTGTTTTTTTGCCCGGACGCACTTCCTTGCGTGCGAAGATGTAGCTGGTGGGTCCCAGCAGTCAGGGGGAATCATTTTTTCGCAAAATACGGTTGCCCGTCCGGTGGGTCCCGCTGTCAGGTGGAGGAATAATTATTTTGCACGTAATAAGGAGGCACTTCCTTGCTGCGGCGGTGGACCCAGCTGTCAGCCTCTCCACGTACAGTCCATGTCCGATGGAAGCCATTCCTTGACCACGTTGACCACGCCGCGCCCAGAGCCCCAGGGCGGTGGACGACGGCGAGGCCTAGGAAGGGGACGACGCGGAGCCGGGGAAGACGCGGCAGTGGATGCCCACGCATACAGGAGTACGAGGGTTCACTGGTTCGCTGCGGTGTGAGGCTGCCGTCGCCGCAGAATAACAGGGGTGTGGGTGAGTAGAGGGATGGCCTGGCCAGCGGTGGGAGTAGTAGGGGGCGGTGAGGCCTCCGCCCCATCGCAGCCGGCCACGGGAGGCAGGAGCACGAGGCACGACCGGCGCTGGTTTGGGCGGCTGGAGCAAGAAGACCAGAGGTTGAAGAAGCACTACGGCCGTTGGATGGACATCGTACGGTCACTTGAGCTAGAATCGTGCATATTGACTAAGTTGACAAAGCCCTCCGTCCCCGTCAACTTAGTAGGCCCACAAGTCAGCCTCCCACCAAGGTGGGTCCCAGCTAGCAGGGGGTATTCATTTTTTTGAGCGTAATAAGGAGGCACTTCCTTGCGTGCGAAGATATAGCTGGTGGGTCCGAGCTGTCAGCGGTGGTAACGTTTTTTTCGCGAAATACAGAGGCCCTTTCGGTGGGTCCCTGATATCAGGAGAGGAATCATTATTTTGTGTGTAATAAGGAGGCATTTCCTTGCGTGCGGCCGTGGACCCAACTGTCGGCCTCTCCACGTAAAGTCCACTTCAGATGCATGTCGGTCGTTGACCACGTTGACCAGGCCGCGCCGAGAGCACTAGGGCGGTGGACGACAGCGAGGCCTAGGAAGGGGACGACACGGATGTAGGGAAGACTCGGCAGTTGTTTCCCACGCGGAGGGGAGTACGACTGTATGAGGGTTTACTGGTTCGTCTGCTGTCGCCGGAGTATAAGAGCAGTGTGGGTGAGTAGAGGGATGGCTAGGCCAACGATGTGAGTATGGTCGGGCGGTGAGGCCTGCGCGGTAGCACAGCCGGCCGCGAGGAGGAGGGAGTAGGAAGTCCCGCCCGCGCTTGTTTGAGCGGCTGGAGCAGGAAGAGCAGAGATTGAAGAAGCACGACGGCCGTTGGATGGACATCCAACCGTCAGTGCTTGTGCATCAACCTTTTTGTAGGAAAGCCTCAAATATGTGGAAAACAACATACAGGCCATCTGCCATTATTTCTAATAATTTACAACCCATTTGCTAATTCTTAAGGTTTTTTTGGAGACCGTATTCTTTTTGTTAGCATTACAGCCCATATTGTGGCAACTGTTAAAAAAATATACGAAATTTTGCATATTTCGGTGCGGTCCGAACTGTTTTTAATCCCGAAATTTCGACTCACATTCAAACTAATTTTAAAAATAAATGTATATCAATATAAAATCCAACAAATTCTCCACACATAAAAATTAATGTAATTTAAAATCTTAAAATGAAAAAAAGATATTTGAAACTAATTGCCGGTTTGATGTGTTTTAAAAATGTACAACCCATTGCTCATTACTGATGGGCCATTTTCTCGGCCAGCCGAATGAAAGCTCTCCTCGTCTTGAAATATTTGCAGCCCAATAGGCCTAACAAAGTGACTTACTTGGCAAATCACAAAAAAACTGGGTTGTGGCCGTGGAACCAGCTGTCAGCCTCTCCACGTATAGTACTCTTCCGATGGAAGTCGTTCCTTGACCACGTTGACCATGCCGTGCGGAGAGCACCACAGCGGTGGACGACGGCGAGGCGTAGGAAGGGGATGATGCGGCAGTGGAAGCCCGTGTGGAGAGGACTACGAGGGTTCACTGGTTCGGCTGCGGTGTGAGGCTGCCGTCGACGCAGGGCCTGGACAGTGGTGGGAATAGTAGGGGGCGGTGAGGCCTCTGTGGCAGCATAGCCTGCCACGGGAGGCAGGACCATGCGGCACGACCGGCGCTGCTTTGCACGGCTGGAGCAAGAAGACCAGAGGTTGAAGAAGCACTACGGTCGTTGGATGGACATCGTACGGTCATTGGAGCTAGAATCGTTCATATTGACTAAGTTGACAAAGCCCTTCGTCCCCGTCAACTTAGTAGGCCCACAAGTCAGTCTCCCAACAAGGTGGGTCCCAGCTAGCCGGGGGAGTATTCATTTTTTTGTGCGTAATAAGGAGGCACTTCCGGTAGGTCCGAGATGACAGCGGGGGGAACATTTTTTTTGCGAAATACGGTGGCCCGTCCCGTGGGTCCCAGCAGTCAGGGGGAAACGATTTTTTTCGCAAAATACTGGTGGCTCGTCCGGTGGGTCCCCGCTGTCAGGTGGAGGAATAATTATTTTCTGCGTAATAAGGAGGCACTTCCTTGCGGCTGCCGTGGACCCAGCTGTCAGCCTCTCCACGTACAATACTCTTCCGATGGAAGTCGGTTGTTGAGCATGTTGACCACGCCGCGCCGAGAGCATCAGGGCGGTGGGCGACGGCGAGGACTAGGAAGGGGACGACTCGGAGCCGGGGAAGACGCAGCAGTGGATGCCCACGCGAAGAGGAGTACGAGGGTTCACTGGTTCAGCTGCGGTGTGAGGCTGCTATCGCCACAGAATAACAGGGGGTGTGGGTGAGTAGAGGGATGCCTGGCCAGTGGTGGGAGTAGTAGGGGGCGGTGAGGCCTCCGTGGCATCACAGCCGGCCACGGGAGGCAGGAGCACGCGGCACGACCGACGCTGGTTTGGGCGGCTGGAGCAAGAAGACCAGAGGTTGAAGAAGCACTACGGCCATTGGATGAATATCGTACGGTAACAGGAGCTAGAATCGTTCATATTGACTAAGTTGACAAAGCCCTCCGTCCCCGTCAACTTGGTAGGCCCACAAGTCAGCCTCCCACTATGCCGGGTTCCAGCTGGCAGGGGGAATATTCATTTTTTTGTGCGTAATAAGGAGGCACTTCCTCGCGTGCGAAGATAGCTGGTGGGTCTGACATGTCAGCGGGGGGCACTTTATTTCGCGAAATACAGAGGCCCTTCCGGTGGGTCCCAGATGTCAAGTGGAGGAATCATTATTTTGCGCGTAATAAGGAGGCATTTCCTTGTGTGCGGCTGTGGACCCAGCTGTCAGCCTCTCCACGCACAATCTACTTCCGATGGTGTCGTTTGTTGACCATATTGACCACGCCGCGCCGAGTGCATCCAAGGTGGTGGACGACGGCGAGGCGCCGGACAACAACGAGCCGGAGATGGGAAGACGCGGGAGTAGAGTCGCAGACAGAGAGGTGTACGAGGATTAACTGGTTCTAGTGCGGTGTGGTTCGGCAGTCGGTGGAGAAGAACAGGAGGTGTGGAGGGGTGGAGGGATGGCCTGGCCAACGGTGGAGTAGCGCTTCATAGCGAAGCGTGCTAAGCAGAGCTGCTAGCAGCAGGAGGCGGGAGGTGGTCCCGGCAGCGCTGGAGGAAGAAGACGAGAGATTGAAGATGGATGCCGGTCGTTGGATGTAAATCCAACGGCTAACATGTCAGAATAATTTGTTGACTAAACTGACAATGACTTGCATTGCCTTCGACCTATTGGCCCACATTTCAGCCTCCAAAAATGTGGCACGTATTCAACCCATTTTTTCAGAATTTACAGTCTTTTTTTTGCACGGTAGAATTTACAGTCAATTTGATCTTTTTTTTGAATTACAGCCATTAGCTGGGCCGGGTGAGCAAATAATGTAGCGTCCATGCGACCGTTTATTTTATTTCCTAAAAAATTACAGCCCATTTGCACTTTCTCGAAATACACGATTTTGCTGGGCTGATTCTAATTATAATGTTAGGTTGGGCCAGCAATGTAATCAAAAAATAAAAAGGGGCTGGGCATTTTGTTATAAATATATTTAAATAATAAGTGATATTATTACATTCGTCCTTAAATTTACACTCTTACCAAGCTTTATATAATAACATATATAATATTTTTTTTAGAAAAATAGGGAGCATCTCCCCGGTTCCATTGCTGAGAACGAAACCACAACATATTCTGATACAGCAGCTCAAAGAGCAGTTCGAAAGCAAACGTAGAAAAGCTACAAACTAGGGGGGTGGATGAACAAGTTCTCTGAATAACACAAATCACCCGAGCGGTGCCAAAGGCAGAGCGGATAGAGTACTCAAATGACACAACGAGGGTCCAGCGAAGCCTTCATGGTCTTCAGCCGAGGGGTCGTGTCAGCCTGCGCCGGGCTGGAAGGCGTAGCATGGTGGATGTCCCTCTTTTTCAGCGCCAGGTGCCCATCATCTTCATCAGAGATCTTGAGACGAGCCCACGGGTCCAGCCCCAGAGCAAGTCGAGCCTTGTTTAGCCACAAGTGATCGCCAACAGTTTCTGGAGGGATCTTGTTAGGGTTTCCACGAAGCTCATCAACTTGTCCTTGTCCGATCCGGAGGAGAGAATCGCCCAATTCCTCACCATGTTCCTGATCAACCTCAAGACCCGCGGAATGGAAATCCAGGAGGTGTTACTGAAAATCATAGCATTTCTATATTTCCAGAGGCACCAAAGGACAGCTGAGCTAATAGTGTTTAAAACTGAGCACTTTTTGGTAGCAATCCAGAATCTGGCGACAGATTCGAAGGTTGAGCCAATCTGACTAGAGAAATATTCCTCAATGTGGGCCCAGAGATGTTTAGCAACTATACATTCAAAAAATAGGTGAGAACAAGACTCTTGTTCCAAGTAGTAAACACAATCAAGGGGTTTGATGATGTGTCTCTTCCTAAGGTTATCCCTAGTCATCAATTTGTTTTTGGAGAGAAGCCAGAGAAATACATGAATTTTAGGGGGAACTCTCAATTTCCAGACAGCAGGGATAAACACGGGTTGAACCCCTCTAAAGTTGATAACATGATAGAGGGAGCTGGAGGAATACTTCCCCTTATTGTCCAGCTGCCAAATCAGGGCATTCGGCTCAGCAGTAAAGGTAATGCTTTTGGCAATTTGGTCCAACTAGAACCATTGTTCCATGAGACTATCACTAAAGTTCCTTCTAAAAGAGAGTTTTAGGCATTGATCGTCCCAAACTTCGTTGGCACTTTTGTTAAGCTCATTGCGGACAGAGTAAATAGGCCAAAATTTGACTGCTAGGGGGGATGTGCCAAACCAAGTATCTTCCCAGAACCTGGTTCTGCTCCCATCCCCTATGTTCCATCTGTAGCCAAATTTCACAGCATGCATAATAGATTTTAATCCTTTCCAGAATCTAGAGGTCTTAGGGTTGGAGGAAGGGATAAAAATATTAGGTTTATTTCCTAGGTATTTATGGACAATAAGAAGCTTCCAGGGTTTCAGGTCTTCCTCATAGAATCTTTTAATCCAAGACCCTAGAAGACAGATGTTAATGTCTTGGAGGTTAGGGCATCTCCAGCCGCTGGCCCCCCAGGGGGCGTCTAAAAGCGCCGCCTGGGGGTGAGCCGGCGAAAAAAACGGCACTGGGGGCGAGTCGGTCCCCAGCCGTCGGCCCCCAGGGCCGCCCCCAGGCGTGTATCTTTAAAAAAACAGAACCGTTCGGCGAAGTTATGATAAAAACTAGTTAAATTTCGGCCAAACATTACAAATTTTGGCGAAATTCGGCCAAACATTACATTAACCTAATCTAAAAAAAGAAATGGGCTGAAGTCTTCGCCGCCGTCGCCGCCGCCGTCGTCGTTGGTCTTCTCCTCCTTGACGCGGGTGCCCCTGTTGGACCCCTCCCCGGCGTCGCCATGGCGAATAGGCGGCGGCGCGTAGTCGTCGTCGTCGCTGTCGCACAAGACGACGACCCCTCCTTCCTCGTGGCCGCGTTGGCGCTTCTCGAAGCGGCGTAGGGCGGCGCGCTGGCGCTCCTTCTCCTTCTCGCGGCGCGCCTTCTCCATCGCAATGGAGTCCTGGCACGCCCATTCGAGGGCCGCGTCGTCGTCATCGTCGAACTTCGCCTTCACCGGCGCCAGCCCCGGCTCCGTCTTCACCGGCGCCAGCCCCGGCTCCGTCTTTGGCTTGACGAAGCGCAGAGGAGCCGACGAGGGGGCACGCCGGCTTCCCTCATTGATGACGATGCCGGCGCTGCGAGTGCGCCGGCCGAGCGGCGTCTCCGCCGCGGGCTCGGCCTTGACGCCGAGCAGCGCCGGAGAGCCGGAGGAGTGCGAAGAAGAACGGGATGAGGAGGAAGAAGAGGAGGCGCCGAACCTCCTTGGAGCCCATGGCCCGGCGCGTCGGTGCTGCGCCGGGGCGGCCACCCTCGCCGGGGGGTACGCCAACGGCGGGTCGTTGCCGCCCTCGAGGTACGTGAGCACGCCCTCGAGTGTGCGGCCGGGGACGCCCCACCAGAGGTGGCGCCCCTCGCTGTTCTGCCGGCCGCCGACCACCGGCGCGCCGTTGGTGGACGCCAAGCGCTGCTGTTGGCGGCGCTCGAAATATGCCGCCCAGGCCGCATGGTTGTCGGCGGCGTACTGGGGGAGGGAGAGCTCGGCGTCGGGGAGGGCCGGGCGCACGATGTCGACCTCCTCGGCGAAGTACCTCGGCTTCGCCACGGCGTCGGGCAACGAGGGAATGGGCACTCTCCCGGCGCTGAGCCTCCACCCCGTTGGCCCGGCGCGCATGTCCGGCGGCGCCGGGATGTTCGCCTGGAACAGGAGACAGGACTCCTGTTCGCGGAGCGAACGGCGGCCGAAGCCGTTGGCCGCCGCCGTATCTCCGGGGAAGCGTTCTGCCATGGCGAAGGCGGGGCTGGGCGGGCTTGGGAGAGGTAGAGGGAGGGGCTGGGCGGCGGCGCTCGGGAGAGGTAGGGAGAGGAAGGGCTGGACGGCGGCGAGGGGCGGGGCTGGTGTGGGCGCTGGTGAGTGGAGGCCGCCGGCTTTTATAGCCGGGCCGCGCCCGTGTGTACGCGTGCGAGGGAGGGGAGGCGTCGGCGCGTCGTCCCGTGACGCGCCGCCCGTGAGGAATCAATGGCAAGGCTGACCGGCGGCAGCCTTGCCATTGATTCCCCGCGGGAACCGAGGCCGTTGGGGGAAGACGAGGCGCCGAGTCGCTGACGCGGCTGGCCCGCGTCTTTTTCGTGCCAAAACAGCTTGCCCCGGCGCCCCCGGGCGCCCCCCAGCGCGCCGGGTTCGGCCTGGGTCCGCCGGCGCTGTTTTCGGCCCAAGCCGGTGAAAATCGGGGTCCTGGGGGCGCGACTGGGCCGTTTTTTCGGCGCCAGCACGAAAAAATCGCCTGGGGAGGCCTTCCTGGGGGCGCGGCTGGAGATGCCGTTAGGTATGCCTAGGCCTCTAAAATCTTTTTTCATAGAGACTAGGGCCCAATTAGCAAGGTGTAGCTTCCTATTTCCCTCAAAATCATTCCACAAGTAATGAGACATCTGAGAATTGATGAGGTTCACTGGCCATTTAGGGAACTTGAAGAAGGAGAGGAGATACACTGGAATGCTAGCCAAACAAGCCTGTATGAGGATCAATCTACCTCTGTAAGAGAGAAGTTTGCCCCTCCACCCAGCAACCCTTTTAATGATTTTATCCATAAGGGGTTGGATATCCTCTCTCCTCAGTTTATCATAGGGGAGAGGGATACCTAGGTACTTAATGGGGAAGTTACCTTTATTACAGACTAGAATAGAGAGGAAGTCAGCTAACTCCTGATCATCCATGTTGATAGGGATGAGTTCACTTTTAGAGTAGTTGATTCTCATGCATGAGACTTGTTCAAACCAGGTTAGAACAGTTTTTAGATTGCTAGCATGTGTGGAGTCATTGTCTAAGAAAAGGATGATATCATCTACATATTGAAGGCAGATGATGCCACCAGGGGAGACCTCAGGACAGAGCCCTGCAATCAGACTATGATCAGCAGCTTTGCTCAGCATTTTAGTAAGAACGTCCACTACTAAATTAAACAAAAGCGGGGAGATGAGGTCACCTTGCCTAAGGCCTTTACCAGCAAGGAAAAAATCACTTTCACAGTTATTTAACTTGACCCCAACAGAACCCCCATGAGTAAGTTGCTGGATCCAACTCTCCTCTATGAAAGGCTTGGAAAAGATCTAAGAGATCATTTTTCACCAAGTCCCAAAAATGCTGGTAAAACAAGAAGGGAATCCCATCAGGACCAGGAGCCCCATCAGGATAAGAGCTAAAAATGGCTTCCTTCACCTCTGTCTCCGAAAAGGGGCTTCTAGCAGCTCATTTTCAGCAGCAGAGACTTTTTCAGAAGTAGAGAAAAAATTATTTTGTAGAGAGAACCCAGAAGGGTTTTCTTTCTTAAACAGGTCTTTGTAGAAGTCACTAGCCACTTTCAGCATCTCATCTACCTCAGTAACAGGGCCATTAGGGCCATCAAGGGAGTGAATGGGGGTTTTCCTCCTCCTCTGGTTAGCTACTGCATGGAAGTAAGCAGTATTTCTATCACCCTCCTTAATGTTCCTATCTCTAGACCTTTGTTTGGCTTTGATTTCTTCTTGAAGCCAAATTTTCTTGAGCTCTCCATGGACAAAGTTTAATCTATTAGTCTCAGCCTCAGAGAGGTCAGTGGTTTCTGCCTTAATATATAGAGAATCAAACTCAAGGAGGAGAAGCCTTTTGTATCTTCTATGATTAGCTTCCTCATTGGAGTTCCACCCTTTGGTAATTCTTCTAAATCTCCTGATTTTGATCTGCCAATTTTCTAGGGGGCAGCTGCTCCCAGTAGGCTCATTCCAGATTTTCCTGACTAGCTCAGTAAAATCTTCTCTAAGCAACCACCACTTTTCAAATTTAAAACCATTGCTCTTTGGAGTTTGGTTAAGACCAGAGTCCTAGAGCAAAGGAGTGTGGTCACTACCACATCTCGGCAGAGCTCTACAACTAGAAAGGGGAAAAAACTATCTAATTCTGTGTCACAGAAAATTCTGTCAATGGTGGACATAATCCTGGAGCAGCACTTCCAATATATCCAGCAGAACTGTGGGTTTTCCTTCTGACAGGGCAATTCTCAACTTTATGGGTAACCATTTTGCAGATAAAACAACTCTTGGGCTTGACACATTTATCCAAATGATGCCCTGGTTCCCCACAGTTGTAGCAGATCACCTCAGAGTATGCCATAAGGCCCGAAGCAGGGCAGGAGCAGTTTTCTGGATGTCCTGTCTCTTCTTTTGCTGATTCTTGCCTTGAGATTTCCCACTGATCTGAGAGTCAGAACCACCAGCCCAGATTGATGTTGGGCAATTATAGGAGCCTGCCCAGATTGTGCCCCCATTTGGGGTGGAGGTGGGCCGTACCACGGCCCAACCGGCGCTTCCCCCCCATTGTGATAGGGGAAATTCATCGGAGTTCCTGGTTCCTTCTCATCCTCCAGCCAGATGTTGTCTCTCAGAAAGCAGAAATAACCACCAGACAACTCAATTGAAGCAGATTGCAAGCCTAATTTCAATCTTCTGCAGGTTTGGGGGAGAGGTAAGGTAGGGGATCCACCTGCTCCGGCTCCGGTGGCATGCTGGTGGGCAGGAGTCCAGTCAAGCATTCCCATCTCGCAGCACGGCGTGGATCTCCTGAATTCACTTCTCCTTTCGCCCATCGAACGAAGGCAATCGGCGGCTCACTAGGGTGGGGCATCCTGTGCTTCTTCGAGAAATCTCCTTCGAAGTAGATCCGCAGGGCTAGATTCAGCAGCTCTCAATCCACATGATCCTTGCACATCCGAGCATGCCTGCGCAAGTGAGAGAACGGATTCGGTCCCTCCTTGGCTTCCTCCCTTGCAGCTACCTCCTCTCCTTACCTCCATTCGCGCGTGCACTGGGTCCAGGAGAGAGCGTCGTCACGGATCCGCATCGCCCGCTCCCTCCATCTCCTCCCTCGAGTCTCCCGCAGCAGCGCCGGCGCGACGGAGTCGAGCGGCTGGAGCATCCGCGGGAAGGCTTTGTAGACATGTGGGAGATGCATCTTGTACATCTGCCTGTCTTCCAGCCATTCCCCCGTGGATATGGCCGGCGACTCCATGGGGCACGCGAGCGGACTTGCTGAGGGGGGCAGGTGCTCCCGGAGTCAGGAGGCGGGGGTGGCGGCGAGATCTATGGCGGCGGCGAGGGTGGAGGTAGTGGCAGGGCGGCGGCGAGGGTGGAGGTGGTGGCGGGGGCGAAGGGGATCGCGAGAGAGGTCATCTATTTGCCAATTATGTGAACTAAACAATCAACATATAAAATAATTTAAATATATACAATATAGTTAGAAGGGAAACATAAGTTGGACCTGGTGTTCCTATTCTTATATAAAAATAGAACAGACCTCTGTGTTTTCTTCAAAAAAATACATAAATTGGGCTGCCAAAAATAAATCCTCGGATGGGAGGTCCATAGGCCGGTCGATACATGACGGCCCTAAGAAAATACAAATAGGCCTATGGACCTCCCATCCGAGGACGTGGGCTGTGCATGTTAAAAATGAAAGCCTAGATGGGAGCCCAAAACCACGTCCAACACTTGCCAAAACTTCGTCCCTCGTTTTCTCTGTGTTTCGCACACTCGACATTGTGTGGGCATTTTGACTGTGCATCATATGAAGATGTGCTATGCATGAATGTTGATCAGCATGATGTTAACTGGCTGGTAGTTCCATTTTCGACCATGAATAAAACTTCCAACATGATGTTAACCCTGTTTGAAAAGGCCATGTTAATATAAATGCTCTGCCTCTGAAAGTTGCAGTTTCTTATCTGAAACTAAACTTGCAGTTTCTTATCTGAAACTGAAACTTGCAGTTTCTTCCCGTGAGGCGATGTGAACGGCGAGGGAGACGATGGCGGGGAAGCATCGTCGGGCCAACTGCTTTTATCCTCTTGCAGTTGGGTTCGGTCGACGAAGACTCCACCGGCTCGCTCTGGCAGGACACCCTCACAAACGGCACCCTGTAGATGATCGATCCTTCAATCTCTGGTGGATGCTCCATCTGGGATCGATACTCCCACCACCGCTCCCTCACGATCGGATTCGGTGAATCTGTTTGCTCCATGGCCCAGAGGAGGAGCTCTATGTACTCCGGCGCGACTCCCTTCGGGAGTATCGCCGCCTTTTCGCTCTGTTGCAGATATTTGGCCATGGATGTCGCCGTCGCCTCTAGTTGGTCCTTGTTGTCAAACCAAAATTGTATCTCCAACATCCTAGCTAGCTTCACAGGGTCGCTGTCTGCAATCCTCACGTATCGGTTGTACTCCTCCATCGATCTACTTCTCCACAGCACCTTCACTCGCCGGCGGTGGTTTTTGAATGGAAGAGGAGAGGAGCAGCGCTGGTTTTGGATTAGAACGGGAGAGGAGCGACGCTGGTTTTGGACTGGAACAGGAGAGGAGCGGCGGTGGTTTTGAAATGGAAGAGGAGAGGAGCGGCGCTGCATTTAGATTGGAACAGGAGAGGAGCGGTGGTGGTTTAAGAGGAGAAGAGCGGAAGAGCGACGCTGGTCTTGGAAGTATTTTTTTTGTTGTGTCGCGTATTTTGGGTTAATGTTTGAACACGTACTGTATTTGACAAGCAAAATGTGAATGCATGTCACCAAATTGATTTTGATTTTGATCCAGTCAGAGCGCGCCGGCCCTCTCGTCCAATCCTAAATCGCTGCCGCACGCTCCTCTCCCTCTTCTCCATTGCAAAACCACCTCCTCTCCTCTCCATCATCTCCATTCCAAAACCATCGTCTCGCCTCTCCCTCTTCTCTATTGCAAGACCACCGTCTCTCCTCCGTTTTCTAGACGCTTTGCTCCATGGCGCGGGCACAATCCATGGATACAAAATTAGTATACTGTATACTATTTAAAAGTCGAGGGCGGGGCTTTTCCTGCGTGGTAGGCGGCGGGGCAGTTCCGCCTAGTTGGTTCAACAGATACGCGAGAAGATGAGGGAGTAGGCTGCTGCAAACGTAGGGCTGTGTGATTTGACAGCGAGTTACTGCTGGACAGGTGGGCCCCATGATTTGACTTGCTATTATCATTTTAACTGCGGTGCTACGACCGGCGTGAGTCTCCCAGATTCCTGACCACCTCCATACAGGTGCCTCTCCCAATGCTCCACCATGTAGTAGAGGTTGGTTCTTGCATGAGAGCCCACTTCTCCACTTTTTCCTTGCCTCTCTTTCCTCCACATATGCAAAAATGCCATGTAAAGCGCACTATTGTACTTACTTTTACTTGCTCCTACAGGTGCTTAATCTTGCCACATAAGCATAAAGTCTGATGTGGCAAGTTAATCAAGAAGAGAGAGACTAGTTTGGTGACCCAAGGAAGAAACGGTGCTAAGAGCGTGTACCTAGGTGAAAAGACAATTTTGAGTCTATAGCTAATTAAATGAAGCAAACTTAGCAACACCATTTCATTGGAAGAGGTCACTCCTTGGCAAATGCAATAAATACACGCGCTTAGCACCGTTTCTTCCTTGAGTACAAAGAAAGAGATAGAGAGGAGTAAAAAAATACACTTATAGCCAACCTTGTTGTAGTATGAGTGACTAAGTGATGACTATGTATGACATGCCAACATCAGATAGCCTAACGCACCGTGTTAAATCTCCAAGGGCACGACCGTGCGAGCAACGCGACGGTCGTGGTAGGCGCGACCATGATACGGGCTGCTGGCAGCCCTTGGATCTGAGATCAAACGGTCGCATGCTAAGTTGTTGAAAATTTGCAGAATAACCCTCCAGGATAGGATATTCACCCATAGGTCTAGAATCACGCCATGCAACCATTCGATCTCAGATCCAAGGGCTCTCGGAAGCTCGTATCATGGGAGAATGGAAAGTCACTACCCTGCCTGGCAGTTCGCTCCTACTCGTCCCCGCACGTCCTTCAATACTACGGCGGTTCGCTCCTAGTCGTCCCGTCCATTCACATTATGGTAGTTCCACTAATCCTAACCCTCCTCCCAAATCCATGGCGTCCCAAATCTCCACGATCGGCGGTGAGTACAAGGTTAGAACCATCACCGGCGATGAGTTCGACGTCATCTACACCCATTCTTCCGCGACGGTGAAAGGATGCCTTTCTCGCTTCAGACGCATGTTCGAAGACTCAGATGATGAGTGGGTCGCTGGGCTAGATGTTGAGTACACCACAGTCCTGGGACGAGAGAAGGATCTAAAGGACGAAGAGAGGAAGAAGCCCGCCGTGATCCAGGTTTACGTGCATGACTTATGCTTGGTCTACCACATATGCCATGCCGACGTTGAGTGCCAGGATTTTAAGGACTTCCTCGAGAGCAACCTAGTCAAATTCGTTACTGTAGACTTTGGTAACGACAAAGATGTCCTGCATCGAATAGGCCTCGTTGTAGGCAACACCTTCGACCTCCAGAAGAATCGGCTGGTGTCTGCTCATCAGCCTTCAATGCTGACCTTGGCAGGAGCCATGGTTCATCCTTCGTATGGTAAACTGAAGAAACCTCCATACACGTTTCATCGTCATGCATGGCAGCGGAATGTACTAGATATAGACCACATCCACTATGCTGCAATGGATGGCTACCTTTGCTTCAATATCTACAAGGGTTGGATGAAGAGCAATAGCCAAGTGTGCGGTTCAAGCAAAGAAGTATCGGCCAAGAGGAAGAGGGACAAGGACGAAGTCGAGGACGTGGACGAGGACTCCGAGTATGGTGGCAGTGTCATTGCTCATGGTGGTTCTAATGCAGTGTCTACCGGAATAGTTGCAAAGTTTAATTTTAGGTGTGCTTAATTTAATTTGAGGGGTGTGTTGTGCTGAGCCCCCAGCAGAACTATGTTATGTTTCTTCTCGTTACTTTAACTCTTCAGTACGTACATACTAGTATTTCTTACATTTCATCTTTTAGTTGGTATAGTACTACCACTGGTTTCTTCACATTATATACGTACAATATATATGGCCAACATCATATAGCCAGCAATTTAGTTGTCAAAGAATTTCAGGGTGCTTAGTTTTGTCAAAGAATTCCAGGATGCTTAGAGGGTGCTTGGATCCAAGGGACTTATTTTGGTCTGACTAAAAATAGTCTCTTTAAGAGGCTAAAGTTCCAAGCACCCCTGACTAAAGAGGGGTTAAAACTAGTCTTGAGACTAATTTTTTTTAGTCAGGGGTACCCCTACTAAAATGTGGATTAGTCCTCTCTCTACTCATTTAACTCCTCTCCTTTAACACAGGTGAGTTCTGGATTGGAGGGTTTGGAGGATAATAAATGCTCATTAACTTGATTTTAGCCTTTTTAGTATTTGGATCCAAGCATGGGTGAGGCTAGCATGTTTTAGTCCGACTACTTTTAGTCATGGGACTAAAACGTATCCAAGCACCCTCTTAGTTTTATTTGAGGGGTGGGTTGTGCTGGACACCATTATTGTGACTAGCCTTTTTAATAGTACTATATGCATAATTTGGCGATGAGCTCTCTCTATATGTACCACCTTTTTTTAATTTCAAGTTTTGCTCCATGGCGCAATCCATCGATACTAGTGCTGTACAAAAGTATACATTTTTTAAAAGGCTAGAGGGCGGGGCAGTCTAGCTTGGTCGGTTTCACGAGAGGCGAGGGCCTTTGTGATTTGACGGCTCATTACTGCTGGAAGGCGGGGCCTTGTGATTTGAATGCTCGTATAAATGCGCAGACGACCTGATCGAGGAGGAGCAAAGAACCATGCGGTATACTCAAGTTTTCCACTGGAGTAGTACTGCGACGGAGGAGCACGAAACACGGCAGCCCAGTGCCATATGGCAATAAAAAATGATCTAATTTGCTAGTCATCTCATTGTTAGCATTGTTCTATTCATTCCCTAAAAAACATTGTTCTATTCATGCCTCGCAGAGAATGTGACACGTGTGGCGAAACACCCGAAGCAAAAGATGAAACACAGGAGCAAAAGAAGAAGGAAGATTATCACCCCAAATGATCTAATTCGCCGCGGAGTCATAACTGCTTCTTCATCGCCTCCACGACCTCCATCTCCTTGCGCGTATCCTCCGCCATCTTCAACATTGTGTCCATGACGCGGCATTTCTCGACGCGAGCCTTCATCATCTGTTCCACGGCCATATTACGTACCTTGACAGCAGCCGAGTGCTCGATGCGGAGCTTCGCCAACTCTTCCTTCTGTTCCATGGCGAGGGCCAGCAGCATCTTCATTGAGGAACTACTATTCTCATGCAGCTTCTTCCAACCGGTGTTCTTCTCCTTCAACAGGTCGATCTCGTGGCAGAGCTTCGCATTGTCCTCCCGAAGTCCCAGGATTTCGCTGGTCGCCTTCTTCTCCGAGGCAATGCTCTTCTTCAGCAGCATCACCAAGCCGGCGGTAAACTCCCCCTGCTGATTGAGCTCAGCGGGCATGTCGTCGAGGCTCTCCTTCAGCAACTCCATCAAGCCTTGGATGAACTACTTCTGCTTATTAAGCTGATCGGGCATGCCATCGAGGGATAACGACTCCAGCTCCGCCTGCTCGGCATGTTCGCCTCCGCGGCTAGGGTGCTCCTGGGAGCCATCGCCTGCCCGTGAGAGATCTTTCGAGGTCTCTGCATGGCGGCGAGCCCTCTCTTTTTTTTCCGCAGCCTTGGTTGCCGCTCCCTTGTTACGAGTAGTTCTCGACCTAGAGCTCTGCTCAGCGGCCATGGCAACGACGGACGAAGAAGAAGCACTTATGAGGAGGAAATGTAGAGTGATTTTTGGTTAGGTAGTTCCCCTTTTTATAACCTAAGTACTAGCACTAGTACTAATACCTGAATAGTGGGAACACGTTCAGGTTTGGTACGTACTACTAGTAGGTGTGAGCAGGCTTTCGAATGTGATGGGAACAAGGTAAAGATTAATTTATGGCTTTGGTTTCGAGGCCCGAAATGGCTGCCGATGAGTTTAGCAAAACATAAATTTCAAGTACTACTACACTGCTCAAATGCGTAAATATTATGTTACTGTCAAAAATTGGCACAAAATACGAAGGAGACCAATGGAAGTACTGCTAGCAACCCACGATTTAACTACTCGCATGCGCGCAGTGGAGTAATAATGTCTTTCTTCCGCCCTCACGTCCACTCAATTTGCATGCGCTATATTAATTGACCATCAATGAAGTGAGCGACTTTACACGCGTCAAATTATCACATGGGGTGGATCTTGGTACAAAATTGCGTCCGCCCGTGTACCCGCGTGTGCGTGCGAGGAATGAGTGCGTGCATGGTGTGCGTGCACATCTTCGCTTCATGCATGTACCGCCAGTATGGCTCAGGGAGGAGTACATTCTTCTGGAACCAGCAGCACATCACCATGATCAATCCTCGCAAGGAGGTCGCGACAACGCCTACACATGTGCCACGTGGCTTCATGAACTGTAAGAGAGACACTGTGTAGCGTGCCATTGGTATTCTAATTTACGTGTTTTGCACATACTCGAAGTACTAGTAAGGCACACGTGCATTGCACGCATCAGATTTTGCAACCAAATTATGAATAAATACCACACTATAGCATGTAAGCTCTGAGTCATATATGCCTGATGTAGCCCTTCGTTTAATTCTTATAGTTCATCTCATTCAAAATCAATTAGTTTTTATAAAAAAGCTAAGAACGCGGGAATAGGAAAAACATGGGATTATAGTGGAATGTCGTCTTGAATCCTGATCGTGCATAGACAATACACAGAATTCTTTCAAAGAGGTTTGAGTGGATGGGATGTTTCCTATGAAATCTAGTGCAAATGAATCATATGGAAAAATTCCTATGGTTTACAATCCTACGAATCAAACAACCAAGATAGGAAAAATTCCTAATGATTAGAATCCTCCAAAATTCCTTTGAGAATCCTTTGAATCAAAGAAGCCCTTAATCTATTTTATGATTCATGGAATTGTGCGTTGTAAAGCATAAAGTAAAAACAAATAATGGCAATTCAACTAGAAAAAAGTTTGGGCAGTTATGATACGGAAGATTCTAGAACAAAAGAGAACCACTGTTGTTTTGAGGTTTGTGCATTATGCTTAAGTTCAACCATGGAGTCTGCTAGATTGTACATGTGGCAAAATCTGGTGGGGGGGCTAGAAGATGGTGCGAGGGGCCGAGTGGAGGGAGACTATGAAGGAATACACAAGTGCGAGATCGATATTTAGAGAGAGAGGGCGAACACGTGCGCTGATGCGCGCAGTGGTGTAGCCATGAAAAATAAATGAGTTAGGTGGCCAAGCATTGCTAATCCTTTACGAGGAGGGTCAATTCATGAACTTAAACCATTTTTATCAGCAATTGTCTAATTATCACATTCATATTAGCCTTGATATATAGTGATGTTAGGGGGGAGGGGGGCAGGGCCCTTACTGCCCCCTGTCTTCGCCATTGTGCACGCGTCTGAGAGATGAAGCAGAAGGCATGGATGATGAGAGGGGGACGTTGGATACATAATTAATGTGGGTGTATTAGCTATATATGTTAATCCTATATAGAGAGGTATAGATTGATCGATGTGGACGTGGGAAAGAGGGTGAGACCTCACTGGATATATCGATTGATCGGTTTGTGTGGAAAACTATTAAAGACCTAGCTATATACACACATACATAGAGGAACATCGATCGTTGCGCATGCACGCGTGAGAGATAAAGAATGCCCGATATGATGGAGAGGGGGATGTGTGTTGGTGTGTGCCTTCATGGGAGACCGACCTGAAGAAAAAGATTGCATGCGTGTGATAGATAATGCCGACTGGTAGTGTGTGTGCATGCATGCACGAGAGAAGGTTAGTGGTACAATTATAAAGAGAAGACTACTGTGTGGGTGTAAAAGCATAGCTGAATAGGTGAGGTCACAATCAATGTAAAGTTGAATTCAAATATTTGAATAAGAGATCCTGATGTTTGAAACCCATGCATGCATGAATATAACGGAGATCTGCGTGGTGTGGTTTGGAAGCGAGCATGTTGTAATGTATACACATTGAACAAGGTCAGACTGATTTGAATTGGAGATACCGATGGATGACATCATTTGGCCACGTCGCATTCGTGCATGAACACACTATTCTAATTGGAGATGACGGGTGGCTTTTGCATCACATATCTATATCTATTCCCCTATATATATATTATATTATATATATTTTTTATATTGTGTGCGGGTAACTTTAACTTTGAAAGATGGTCGTTGGATGAGGCGAATCCGATGGTCCAAAGATGGCAAATTTGAGCACTACTAGCCGTTCGATATCATCTAGATTCCACTAGATTTCGCCACATGTATAATCTAGAAGACTCCATGGTTGAACTTAAGCATAATGCACAAACATCAAAACACAAGCACTTCTTATTTGTTCTAGAATTTTCCGTATCAGAATTGCCCAAATGTTTTTCTACATGATTTGCCATTATTTGTTTTTACTTTATGTCTCACGACGCACAATTCCATGAATCTTGAAATAGATTAGATTTCTTATAAAAACTAGATGATTTTGAATGAAATGAACTATAAGAATTGAACGAACATCTACATCATGCATATATGACTCAAATCTTGCATGCTATAATGTGGTATTTATTCATAATTTGGTTGCCAAATCTCATGCGTGCAATGCACGTGTACCTTACTCTAGTCTAAATGGTGTTTGTGTGTGTGTTGTGCGTGTTGAGGTGCAAATTGTCTTTTTTTGGTACACGTTAAGCTTGTACGTCCGAAATTTCAAGCCGCGCCTTGTTATGCCGAAAATTCAAGCTAGCGTCTCTGTCTATCGTGCTAGGAAACTCCCGCCTCTTCAACCCGCACCTTGTTAGCCCGAAATATTTAAGATATGTCTTTGTCTCGTTGTGCTCCGACAACTCCCTCCATCTCAACCCGCACCTTGCTATTCCGAAATTACAACGCGCGCGAAAACTCCCACCTCCTGTGAAATCCCGACACGCGAAATGCCCGTGGTACCCCTGAACCGAAAGAACCGCCTCAAATCGGTGGGGGTACTTTCGTAACTTACCCCACATTTCGGACAAGCGCGTCTCTAAGCCATGGTTCCCCACTGCCATCCCATCCGCCCACCCATTCATACGCCGAGCCTCTTCCCCGACGATGTCGTCCATAGCAACACCTCGACGTCCCTCATCCACCGTACCGGGTGAGGATCCGTCGTCGATCTCATCGTCCCGCCGGTTCAGCCACACCGTCCTCCACCTCCAAGGAGCTGCCCCGATGTTCCCCTTGTCTTTCGCGCCACCTCCATTCCCACACCACCGTCTTCACCTGCACCACCGGAAGAGCATCATCATCACCGTTTCCTCGGATGAAGCTGCGGCCTAAACAGGTTGTACACTAGTCGCCGCATTTTCTTCTTGATTCGATCTCACGGTGCTACCGGCGCTCGGTCCCGAGCCGACATGGCGCGGCTCCATCCACGGCGGCGTCACCAGCCACTTCTTCCATGGCGTCGCTCCCTCGGCGGCGACGTCCGCATCAGTAGGACCTGCTGCTGCTTTAGCTCTCACTCGCGCTGCTGCTCTGCTCTTGCTCTCGGTCCCTTGCCTGGTCTGCTCTTGCTATTGCTCTTGCTCGCGCTGCTGCTCTCACTCTTGCTCTTGCTTGCGATGCTGCTCCAATTTAGCTACACTTCACTCCGATGCCGCGGGGGTGAAGGAAGAACCAGCCGCAGCGGGGAGGGGGGCTCGCCGGAGAGGTACCCCACTATCTATCTTAGGGTTCAGGATGTGGGCGGTGGTCGCCGGTGGTGGCAGGGCGGTGGCGTGGGGATCGCCGGAGAAAAAGCTCGGCACGGGGGGCCTAGAGGGATGGCCGGGGTGGCGGCGGACCAGCGGTGGGGAGTGTTTTCGGGGCGGGCGGGGCGGCGCACCGCCGGCCGCGGGGGGCTGCTGTTTGGCCGGCTCAGGGGGGTGGAGGTTGAAGATGAACCGCAGGCCCTTGATTTCATATCCAACGGCTGCAAAATCGACTGACCAGAGATGAAAAAAGTCAGTTGACTGACGTGTAGCCTCACCTTGCTAGTGCGTCCAGTTTCGACAGCAAAATTTAGTTTCGACAGCAAAATTCAGTTTCGACAGGTAAGTTCAGTTTCGACAGTTAAGTTCACTTTCGACAGTTAAATTCAGTTTCGACAGTTAAGTTCAGAGATGATCGGCTGATGTATTTTACATTTAGCACTTTGTGGTTATGTATTTTACGTCATGTATTGGAGATGCTATTAAAATTCCACTCAGGATAACGTTGTTGGTTGTCTCTCTTGTCCTACTTCAGCCTCGGTGTCGTACAACTCACCGGAGCTGCTCCAACGATGAAACCCTCCATCAGTACCTCGGGCTCCATCTCCAGACGCCTAAGATCTTCTTCCCCTCCTCCGACAGCCAAGTCAACCGGAGCATCCTCACCGGCCAACCCAATCACGCTGAGATCGACATGGCTTCGCCAAAGAGGTTGTACACTTGTTGCATCTCTTTTTTACTCTACATGTTATATATATTGTCCACTGAGCACTCGTAGTAACGGGAAATACGATTATTTTATCCTACTATATGACAAGCAGTGAGGTACCATGCAACTTAGCTATCCATGATGGACTCTCTTGAATGCCATCATTATTTATCTCTGCGCGTTTGAGTTGTGCATTTGTTGATGGGCCTGGGAGTTGAGCTAGTATGGCAGTGTCCTGGGTCCAAAGTAATAGAAGTAGCACAAAAACATTTTTTTAGTGTAGGATTTTCCTTGCTCAAGCCTGCCTACTAGAATCGCAAGTGCTTGAAAGGAAAAGTGAATGAAAAACATCGGAATTGGAAAGTTTCCTATGGTACTACTTTTCATGAATTTGGTGCAAAGGAATGGAGCAAAGGAAAACTGTAGGATTTGTTCCTTTAGTGTCTCCTTGAAAGAAAAACCGTAGGAATTCTAATTTCCACTTCTCCTCCTTTTCATATTCCTATTCATCAAGCACAAGACTAAGAGATAGTAGCATAATAGCATTATAACCGTACATTTTCTTGTGGTTTGACTTAATCTCACCATGCTTTTTTGCATCCCGTGATCTTCCAATTGTTGTGAATCAAACAGCCAGATTGGCAGAAATCTTGTGTTTTTAAATTCTCTGTTTTGCACGTGCATTCCTATCCTATTCCTATCTATTTCTTATCCCTGCATTGTTAGAATCCTCACATTCAAACAAGCCCTTACTCAATTACTTCTGTTACAAATATGTGTCAAAGAAAACCTTGTGTGGTTTGTCCTGCTCCTGCGGCGCTATGTTCCACCCCAGCTCAGCTGCTCCAATGACGGAAGGGTTCACCACAGCAGGGATCCGCTCTCCAGACTGTCTTTCGCCGCCTCAGATCTTCTTCCCCGCCGCCGGCAGCCACGGCAACTTCATTACCATCATTAACTGAGCAGATGACCTTGAGGACTACACGGGTCCGCAAGAGAGGTCGCACTCTTCCGTGTCTGCTTACGTTATGCATCGCTTAATATGATGACATGCTACATTATCGTCGTGTTCACCTATTAGACTCCGAGTCAGGTCCAAACTAATGCTGAAACTTGATTTTTTAAATGTTTGTGGGGCACATATTGGGGTAGCAATCAGTACTATCTGTCTACTATCTGGTTAATCTCCGGTGTCTACTATGAGTTTCATGTTGGGTGCAAACAAACATTAAAGGAGCCATTATCTATATTTTTTAACTAAAGCTATTATCTGCCTGCTATCATTGGTTTTGGGTCTATCCACAGTTTGCTACCATCACTCTGGATTTGTGCATGCACTCCTTACATAATCTCACTATTTTTTATTCCTATGCATGCCAGTTATTGTACACAATGGAACTGATCATGTAGAGCAAAAGAGACGAGCCTTGCGTGGCAATAAAATTTCATGCAAACGTCGTTCCATGGTGGGCGCAAAGGCAGCCCCCCTCCACCCATTTCGGATCGTAATCAAGAGGAAGATAACTGTTATGAGGGGGATTCAGAAGGAGAAGACCACTCCTATTTACCCCATGAGGTCTTCGCTCAAACTTGGCATGCTGATGTTGGTAATATCGTGCATATGGTGCCTTGCATTGCTTACTATATACATTAAAGATGTCATCTGGTTAGTTTAGACATGCGTTGTGTCAATGCCATCTGTTTAGTTTCTTTATCGTATATGTGAATCATGCAATGCCATCTTGTCTAGGCAGGCATCATATATGTGAATTTTGCAATGCCACCCTGGTTAGCCAGTCATCTTATATGTGAATTATGTCATGCCATCATTTTTTATTACATGTTAAATTTGTCAACAATTTTAGTACATTCAATTACTCTTCCTATGCATCAGCCATTTGGCACGGTCATGGAAAAATCTGGAGTGGAAACAAGGTCTTCAGAGCAGACAATGCTATCTGACGAAGCGCATGTCTTGCTGGTTACCGATAGCTCCTCAGAGGAGGATTCAGAGACAGATGACCAGTCATATCCCCCCCGAGGTGCATGCCCTAACTTGGCAGGGTTATGTTGCTTATATCGTGTGTATGGTATCTTGCATTGCTATGTCATTTGCTTAGTTTAGACATGCTTTATGTGAATGCCACCTGTTTAGTGTCTAATTACCATATGTGTGAATTATGCAATGCCATCTTGTTGCAAGACATTATATATGTGAATTATGCAATGTTATCTTGTTGCAAGGCATTATGTATGTGAATTATGCAATGCCATGCTGTTTAGGCAAGCGTCATATATGTGAATTATATCATGCCGTCCTTTTTTGTATTTCTCATTGCTTTTGTCGACAATGTTTGTATATTCAACTACTCTTCCTGTGCATCAGCCATTTGAATTGGTGATGGAGAAATCTGGAGTGAAAACAAGGTCTTCAGAGCAGACAATGCTACTTGCTGAAGCAGATATCTTGCTGGTTACAGATAGCTCTTCAGAGGAGGATTCAGAGGCAGATGACCAGTCCTATTATCCCCCTGAGGTGTATGCTCAAACTTGGCAGGGTTATATTACTCATATAATGCATATGTTGTATTGCAATGCTTAGTTTTTACATCATATACACAATATTGAATGACATCTCCTTAGTTGACACATCATATATGCGATTGCCCTCTGCTCACTTCCTTAGTATATAAATCGTATATTTGAATTATGTCATTCCATGATGTTTACATAGACATCATGTATCTGAATTATGGCATGCCAACCCATTTTCTAAAGACATAATATAGTTATATCATCTCATCCTGTTTACATAGTCATCATATTTAAATTATGTCATTCTATCCGTGAATTATATCATGCCATCATGTTTCCATCGACGGCATGTTTGTGATTTATGGCATGCCAACCAGTTTAATAGACACATCGTATAGTTATATCATGTCATCCTATTTACATAGTCATCATATTTTGAAGTATGTCATTCTATCCTGTTTAGTTAGCCATCATACATGTGAAATTGTGTCATGCTATCCTGTTTAATTAGCCATCATATATGTGAAATTATGTCCTGCTATTCTGTTTGCTTAGACAACATAAATGTGAATTATTTCATGCCCTGTTTTCTTCCCTACTATCCATTGCACCTGTCTATCTTACAATGTCTGTACATTCAATTACTTTTCTTGTTTATCAGCCATTTCAATTGGAGGGAGTGATGGCAGTATCTGTGGGAGTAAAAACATGGTCTTCAGAAAAGATCGTGCTACCTATTGATGCAGATAGAACCACGGTTGTACTTGCCCAAGAACCAGCCCCACCACACATAACCCACACTCATGCAGATTGTACCCCTACCCAGTTGGACAGAGAACCAACTACACCCCTTCTAACCCCAACCCCAGCAGATAGACACCCAGTTCCCGTTGACACAACACTGTCTCCTCCACAGAGCACCCAAACACGAGCAGTTAGTAAGGAAACTGCAGTGCCCAAATCACGAGGACCACCACTCCGAACCCGAAGTCAGCGGTTAAAGCAGAAGAAGAATTGTTCTCAGGTCAAGTTCCGTAGCTATGGTTCATACTACTTTGCTCTTGCATCACTGTATTTACTGATACCAACTAATTTCAAATTTGAAGGATGCAATTGAAACTCCAATGGCGCAACAGGTATGTTTTAAGCCTGTTTCCTCAACGTGTTTGGCTATTTGCTGTTGTAACTTGCTCTATGTTGATTTCAGTTTCAGTTGAATAAACAGTTATGTTCTCATGCCATGCACATTACAAGTGGTGTTATTGATGTGTAGTTTCCCACACTTATATTCTGTCTATGCTGCGTTGTCTTAAATAGATATGATTCGAACTGTATCTATCTTGATTTGGCAACATAAACTAGAATGATATAGACCATACAGTGACCATACTACATAGATATATGTTTGTTTCATGCTGTTATCCTGTCCACCTTACTACTGAACTGGTTTACCAAAATGAGTTCCATATACTACATTGTAAACCTGAGATGTGTTTGTTTGTTTCTCTTTTAGAACGCAGATAAAATATTGGAGAAGAGTACCCTGTTATGCAATGGTAAAGGAAGTAATGCAGATAAGGTTCAAGATAGTGAGACATCTCTGTTGGTCTCCAAGAAAGCTGATAAAAACTATATTGAAGACATTGAGACAACCCCAAAGTCCTGTCTTGGTGTAGTGTTCGAGTTACTGGCTACCACTACTGGCACCAGCTCTTCGAACTCATTGCCTGAATCAGTTCGGCTTCTTGAGTCTCAACTTCAAGTTGAAAGACATCGATCAGATGTTATGCGACAGGAAGCTGAAGGACTGATGAAGTTCCTGCAGAATTCAGATGCATACTTTCTAGTGCAACAGCAAGCGCTGGAGGACTTAAGCGCCAAACAAGAGAAACTTAATAAGCTTGCTAAGAATCTTGCCAGCATTATGGGTACCCAGGATATTGTTTCTTGAGCTCTTCTGAAGTGCTTTCAGTTCTGGACTTGTTTTGCTGCGGTGTTTATATGCTGCTGTGTTCCCTATATTTGCACCGGTGGCGAACTTTGATGCCCAGTGGATGTAATATGTGTAATAGCCGTGATAGCCTAGTGTAAGTTGCGTGCTTATTTATTTCCTTGTTGTCTTGTTTATTTGTTTGCTTTTAGTCAGTGCAGTTCTTTTTTTGCGGTTTGCTAGTGGCTGCAATAACCTATTTTTTAAAACTAGGCCACAATAACCATGGGCTAATATTTACTGTAGTGACATTGGGCCTCCTACGGGCCGTAGAAATAGTGGGCCTTCTACGGGCCATAGAAAGAGTGGGCCTTCTATGGGCCGTAGAAACAATGGGCCTTCTATGGGCCGTATCATCAATGGGCCTTCCGCGGGTCGTATCATCAATGGGCTTTATACGGGCCGTATGATCGATTGGCCAAACATGGGCCAAACAGACCGCATTCTGGCCGTAAACGGGCTAGAGTTGGAATCGTCCGTTCATGGGCCGACCATAACGGGCCATCGTTAATAGGCCGTATTTGATGACGCTATGAAAACGACCCAATGTATTAACGGACCACAAACGGTCCGACTGTAACCACGGGCTGAATTTGGCCCACAAGCAGAAAATGACAGTAACGGGCCGTAAGTAAAAAACTGCTGGAAATGAGCCCAAGAATAAATGGGCTCTGAGAAGGCCGAAAGATAACATGGGCTGGAGACGGCCCAATGGAATAACGGGCCGTTAATGGGTATAGAGTGATACACTGTTCATTACGGGCCAGTTTCACCACGGGCCGTTAATGGGTTTAAAGTGATACATTGTTCATTACGGGCCAGTTTCAGCACGGGCCGCTAATGGGCGAAGAGTTACAAAGGGCCTCATATGGGCCGAAAAATGCCATGGACTATACATGGGCCAGAAGTGAAAACGGCTTGGAATATATTGGACGGCCCAGATGACGCTACTGGGCCTAATTCGGATAGGGAGTAACGGGCCTTGGGTTAGCGGGCTGTAAATGGGCTATATGCGAACATGCCGTTAACAGGCTTTCCATGGGCCGGCCCACCAGCTTTTGACCAAGTCAAATGGGCCGGCCTTTTCACAGGAATGGGCCACTGTTGGGCCGTGCCACGTGTCGACGTATCATAGGCGCCTTCTGTCCAGTGAGTGGATGACATCTGTCCCAACGATGAGCCGACACGTGTTTCCTCTAGCCAATGATGATTTTACACGTGGAAAATCCCCATTGGTTGGGGCTGTTAACGGGTTATCGGATCCAAAACCCGACCCGATAGCTTAACGGCGTTCCGTTACGGTGGATGCCACGTGTCGGTCACCCTTGACGAAAGCACTTCTGTGATGCATGATTTATTGTCATGGCAGTGGACACTTCCATGATGATAATTTTGGTAATGTCATGGAACACTTCTACGACAGCACACGTATGACTATCTTGATTATGTCATAAATTTGTCATGGATGTACATGCATGACAAAAAAGCGACCTACTGTGACTAACACGTATCATCATGGAAGTGTATTTTTTTTGTAGTGCTAGTCTGTCCTTGATCTTTAAAGGTGCTCTGCATTTATGTTTTGCGCTCTCAGAAAGGGCTAGCGAGATACCATCTTGTTATATCATATTATGATTGTTTTGAGAAAGTGTTGTCATCCGAGATTTATTATTATTGCTCGCTAGTTGATTATGCCATTGATATAAGTAAACATGAGCCCTAAATGTTATTGTGAATATGGTTAGTTCATAATCTTTGCTGAAAACTTGAATGCTGGCTTTACATATTTACAACAACAAGAGCAAACAGAGTTTGTAAAAGTTTTTCTTTATCACTTTCAGTTTATCAACTGAATTGCTTGAGGACAAGCAAAGGTTTAAGCTTGGGGGAGTTGATACGTCTCCATCGTATCTACTTTTCCAAACACTTTTGCCGTTGTTTTGGACTCTAACTTGCATGATTTGAATGGAACTAACCCGGACCGACGCTGTTTTCAATAGAATTGCCATGGTGTTATTTTTGTGCAGAAATAAAAGTTCTCGGAATGACCTGAAAATCAACGGAGATTATTTTTAGAATATATAAAAAATACTGGAAGAAGAATCCACGTCAGGGGGCCTACACCCTGTCCACGAGGGTGGGGGCGCGCCTACCCCCTGGGCGCGCCGCCTGCCTCGTGGGCCCCCTGACGCTCCACCGACCTGAACTCCAACTCCATATATTCGTGTTCGGGGAGAAAAAAAATCAGAGAGAAGGATTCATCGCGTTCTATGATACGGAGCCACCGCTAAGCCCTAAACTCTCTCGGGAGGGCTGATCTGGAGTCCGTTCAGGGCTCCGGAAAGGCGAATCCGTCGCCATCGTTGTCGGTGTCAAAACTGGCGGCTCTCGGGTAGGGGGTCCCGAACTGTGCGTCTAAGGTCGATGGTAACAGGAGACAGGGGCCACGATGTTTACCCAGGTTCGGGCCCTCTCTATGGAGGTAATACCCTACGTCCTTCTTGATTGATATTGATGAATACGAGTATTACAAGAGTTGATCTACCTCGAGATCGTAATGGCTAAACCCTATAGGTCTAGCTTGTATGGTTATGGTAATGAATATCTCCCTTTCCGAACTAAGTCCCCCGGTTTATATAGACACCGGGAGGATCTAGGGTTACACAAGGTCAGTTACAAAGAAAGGAATCTACATATCCGGTCGCCAAGCTTGCCTTCCACGCCAAGGAGAGTCCCATCCGTACACGGGTGCAGTCTTCGGTCTTCGTATCTTCACAACCCATCAGTCCGGCCCATGGCTAACAGGCCGGACGCCCGAGGACCCCTTAGTCCAAGACTCCCTCAATAGCCCCTGAACTAGGCTTCAATGACGAGGTGTTCGGCGCGCAGATTGTCTTCGGCATCGCAAGGTGGGTTCCTCCTCTGACGACTTCCAAGTAATGCATTCGGCTTATAATTCAATGCCGCACCCCTTGGCTTCTGTGCATCTATGACTTCAGCTTCCACGTGTCGGGCGAATGCGGACGACCAGGGTATTTTTTGCAAATAACACCCCGGCCATGCAAGAAAGAGCGTCTATTTAAAGAGACTAGTCGTAAACCCGTGCATCTGCACGGGCTAGCCAATTTTAGGTAGATGTATTGAAGTTGAACTTCTATTAGTACCTCCTATTCAATATAAGTGTCGCAGTATTGAACTAACCCAACTTCAAAATTGCGACACTTATTTTGGATTGGAGGGAGTAACAATTTGTTGCATGCAATATTCGACAGAAGTTAGCTATTTTTACACAAACTGGGTATAAAAGAGAACATGTAAATATAGTTTCGAAAATTACTCTTCAAAATATAATAGAAAGCACACCGTAATTTATAGAGCCTAAAGTTGTATATATTCTTATTTGCAAATATCAGGGTGAAGAATTATTAACCTTTGTAAAACTGACTGATGTCCAATGATCAATTGCCAACAACAAAACCTAGAGCAAGCATGAAAATATTTTGTGGTTGTACCAGGTTAGGTACCCTTGTTGATGCTATTGTCAAGTTTTGAACTAAACTCCATTTAACATAATTTGAATATTTTGATGAACATGCAGAAGGAATACACAACTGAGTGCAATACATCACTGATTTGTGTTTTTATATTCCATGTGATTGGTTCGTCTATACTAACGCTATTATAGAAGGCAACATAGTATAGATGAAAAAAGTTCACCATGAATTTCACAAAGAAGAAACATGTGAATACTCCTCTCCCTTTTTATATTTACAAACTGAATCTCCTATGGCACAAACTTCTTTGAAAAATAATTCGGTAACATACATTACTTGAAAATTCCCATACACTTTTAATGACATAGCAGAACAATATACCCCTCTCGTTGGTTAGAAAGAGCTGCCACGAGCTGCTACTGTATGCAGATCTAGATTCTTGCTTCCATTTTTCTCATCTCTTCATTGGAAGAGAACATGTGCAACTTAGCATGTATGTGTGTGAAGATATCGATTGGCCAGCTACAGAATATTTATCTGAAATAAAATCACAAACTTGGAACGCAAGCCATACTGCACTGCTAACAAATCCTTTAGTAGAGAAATCAACCATATCAATTATTATATTGGAAAGAAACAAAGAAATGAAAGGGTCAGATGGATAATGTCTTCAACCAAATAGTAGTCTGACACACCATCTGGAGAGGAAAACGTACATAGCCATCATGCATGCATATAATACGTGATCCCCAATTTCATTCATAACCAACTGAATAGAGAAAACTATATATCGATACAGGACATACTCTTCCTATCTGCCCACTGCGTCCAGCAGGTACACTGTCGCCAGCCGCTGCACCATCGACCTAACACTTCGGGACCTCACACAACCACATGTAGGAACAGGCAGGTTATCAATATGTTGTTACAGAGGCTCAGTGCATGGAATAAGTTCTGAAATATAGACAACCGACTGCCGTTGTTGAAATGAGCATCATCCTGCATGCTTTATATTAGTAAAGCAATATAAATTTAATCATGATGCAACTGTTGGTAATGTGTCATATATCATAAACCCAGAAAGACCCATGCTTACTCGACCTGCTCTGTAGGACTGGTAGATCAACAATGGAGAGGGCGCGGGTGGATCTGTGCGGTACAAAGGCCAAACACACGTCTGTGATGATACCATGGCGAAATAGGAGAAGAGCAGGTCAATTGCTCGATCTTGCAGAGAAGAAGCCACTACTGATGGCACCCAAAGATAGGTATTGCGGCGTCTTTAGGATTGCAAATTCGGTAGCCTTGTTGTGCCTTTTCTTTAGATGTTCGGTGATATATTGAGATTCTTTTTAGGGACAGTGATCTGTTGAGTAGAGATGACGTGAAGACAGCAACCTTGCTAGAAACACACAAACGAAAATTATTATAGAAAAAATTATACAATTGCTAGTTTCATGAGCATTATATTAATGGTTCCGCTGAGTGTAAAGTCTCATCAATCCGGGAGAAGAGAAAGTTATATGCACATACCATCGAAGCATTAGGGATGCAAGAACAGATAAGAACTGGCAAAAAGGTTAAAAAAATAACTATATTGTAGAAATATTAAAGAAAAACACCATCAGCTGGCACGCCAGGAGTTTTACCTCAAATGTTGCTATCAACAGGCGTTCTGAAGAAGCACCCAAAACTTATTTTAATTAACTCACCCCTTAAATAATAAGCACGGGGCAACAAAATTAATTGGGTCTTGCCATAAGGAATCAAAACGACATGGTTGATCAGGCAGGGCGAGTGATTCTGAATTCATGATTGAAGCTGCAGAAGAACAGTTTAAATGGACATAATGGGAAAGTAACCCTGATCACAATGAACACCTAGATTTACATATAAAGCACAAAATCTGCTGCCAAGAAATCAATCACAATTGGATGGCTTGCTAGTAGGCACAATTGAAGTCCGATGTTGCTGCACGGCAGAGAGAAAGAGATTGCTGAGGGTGTTGTTATCCAGGTGATAGCAAAACGGCGTCATGGCGCAGCGGCAACATGGAGGGTATTGGGCATGACGTCACCAATAAGGTTAAGTCATGACCACACGGGTACCTTCAATAGCAATGGCAGTGGCGGTCATAGCCTGGGTGTTGTAGGCACGGAAAAGATAACCACGGTAGATGCACCGAGGAAAGAGTTATCACCCAAATCTGCAAACAATCAAATAGATCGATCTAGCCCGTAGCCTAGGTGATGTACACACCAACGAAAGATATGGCAGAAAATAGATTTGATCTAGATCGACAAACGAATAGATCGATCTAAACCAATGGTCAAATGCAAGTCTGGGATACCTGACGGCATAGGAGAAGTGCATACCAATGGGTCGAGCATGAGGAGAAGAACCCACCACGAAAGTCATGGTGGCGGCGTGAGGACAGGAAGCCTGGACCATCAGCGATCAAGGGAGATTTTATCTTTTTTTTGAGTGCTAGGGAGATTTTATCTTTATACAGGGACGGGGATCTTTTTTGTTTGTTTGAGGGAATGATGATCTGTTCTGAAGATGACGTGAAGACATCAGGCTTGGTGGGCCTTTTTACCAACGAACGCAAAGAATTTTTATATTGTAGAAAAGAAGATGCGTGCAAGATTGACCCCTCAAAGGAAAAAAAGATGGAGATTGAGATGAGTTTTTTTTTCGTTTGCAAGTTGATCTACACCGTCATATATAATTCGGTCCCACCAAATTAACGGCTCGTAAATTCTAATTAATGTGGGATTTTCTAGGGAGTCTAGGATTAGTATTGATGATGATGATGATGATGATGATGATGATGATGATGATGATGATGATGATGATGATGACTACACCGTTATATATAATTCGGTCCCACCAAATTAACGGCTCATAAATTCTAATTAACGTGGGATTTTCTAGGGAGTCTAGGATTAGTATGGTAATAGATAGATAGATAGATAGATAGATAGATAGATAGATAGATAATAGATAGATAGATAGATAGATAGATAGATAGATAGAATAGATAGATAGATAGATAGATAGATAGAATAGATAGATAATAGATAGATAGATAGATAGATAGATAGATTGGGTCTCAGATCCATTCGCTACCACATGGAGAAAATCCTCAGAGATTGCCAGGAAAGACCATTCCAACATGGCTAATATTCCTAGCTCCTCCTCCTGTTCCGACCCATAGAAAGGCGAGTGGGAGAGGTGCTCTGTGTCCCACAGTCAATTGGAGAAGTTGCAAACGCAAGGATTTCTCCCTCCTGCAGATCTGGTCCCTGTTCAAGCGGGGCTGGCCAACTTCAATGGCAAAACCCAGGCGGAGGATTTCCCCAATCCATCTGCGGGAGAATGAGTGTGCCTCCTCCCCTATTGGCTAAGGGATGTGTGATTTCCAATTCACCCATTCCTCCGAGGGCTTCTGAAATATTATGGCCTCCAGCTGCACAATTTTACCCCAGCCTCCATACTGCATATCATAGGCTACGTCGCCTTATGAAAACTATTCCTGGGTTATGAGGCCCATTTTGATCCGTGGAGAAGGTTATTTTGTCTTCTCCCACGCAACCACGAGGGATCGAGTTTTGAAGTGGGCGGAGCCGAAATATGGCGTATTGCTGAGACTGGATACCTATCCGGCACGCCGAAGAAAGCTTCCGAAGAGTAGACCTCTGAATGGTTTTGAAGTGGTACTTCCAGATCCAGTCCGGAGGGGTCTCCCCGAGTTTGCAAGTGTTCCTCCGAAGAAACGCCACAGCTGGGGCCCTCGGAGCCTCGAGGAGGAAGATAGTGCGGAAGTCCGCCAACTCCTGAGCAAGATCAGGACGCTTGCCCAATCCGGATACACGATAGTCGAAGTGATGGCGACCTCCATAGTGCAGGGGGTCTAGCCACTTCAATACAGAGGACTTCCCATGTGGAACTACAATGCAGAAGATGACGCCTCCCGCTGCTGCAGGAAAGGTCCGGACACCCCTGCCGCCCTAGCCAAAATATTGGCTGAATTGTTCAAGGGTGAGGAAGAGGAGTTCCTGCGCATCACGCATAGAGAAGGATATTCCATGTACAGTCCTCCTAGCTGAGTAAGCCCTCAACTCTTCCGCTCTACTCATCCCACTCCCTGAGCTTTGCTTTAATGAATATTAACCCATCCATTTTCTTCTTCTTTCTTTCTCTATCTATATATAGAACCCTCGTGTCATTTCTTCTTTTTGGTCTCATATAATTAAGGAATTATATACATATAAAATCCAATATAAATTCGCCTATAAAAGAAGGATTACTTTTCCTTGGTAATATATAGGAAGAAGGGGTCATCTTTTTCTTTTTTAGGGATAGGAAAATTTCGTCGATATGGTTCATTTTATATATAGCATAACAATCTTGGGCAAGAGTTTATGATCATATATGTATTCCAACAAGGAGGATTTTCAATGCGGGATATAAAAACATATCTCTCTGTAGCACCCGTGCTAAGTACTCTATGGTTTGGTGCTTTAGCAAGATAACAGCATTGGCGAAAGATTTCCGAGGGGCTTCACAGCCCCGCCCCGCAGCCCGAGGGCCATAATCGGGACCTTGACCCTGGATTCGAAGAGGATCCAGATATATTCGTGGTGCTCGAGAATGGCGTGTTTTATTAGGCGAGCTACACGGCACCGAAGTGCCCATCATCGCCGATTACCCTGGTCTTCTTCCCGCTTCGCACGTAAGTAGTCAGGAGACATCTCTCCCGAAAGGGTTCCCTCGTTCTGCCTCACCCACCGCACTGTCTCGTGCTTCGAAGGGGAGACGTTCTACATAATGTGCTACTCCAGGAGCGACTCCGAAGAGAGCGGCCGTCGCACCTGGCAAGCCTTCGAAGAGGAAGGCAAACGAAGACACGGTCGGGCCCTTGTCAAAGAGGTATGGGTTTGCAAATACGTTTTCTTAATAGTCGCGTCCAACCGTGACTTTAATGTCCATCCTGTATCAGGAAGAAAGTCCGCCGGACTGTGTCCGTGGGTCCGATCAGTAATAGTCCCAACAGCCAGGATCCCGCCTCAGCCGAGGGGACGGGGGACGATATGGGAGTGATGCCGAACTGTCCTTCGGCCGAGGGCTCGGAAAATATGTCCGTTACCAACTCGGAAGTGGAGAGCGCCATGAATCATCGGCGCCGGAGGGCCATTTTACGAGACCACCGCTTTTCGGAAGAGGCGTTTAATGCCTTCAGCTCGGCTGATGCATACATCCGAGCTGCTCGAGATGGGCTTAGCAGAGCCACAAAGCAGCATTTAAAAGATGCGCAGGTAAGTTTACTGTGTCTCAGTATGATAACCATATGCTAGTAGCCCCCGAGCCTTAAAGTAGTTGGGACAACTGATTTGAGGATCGCTGCATGACCAGGTTCTGTCGGAGAAGAACAACGTGCTAGCCCAAGAGCTATAGAAGTGTCGGACGCAATGACCACCGAACTAGAAAAATCCAAAGCGGCGTCTTCTGGTGATATTTCCCTCCATCGAGAAACAATTATTGCATAGCGACCGTGTTAACACTGTGGTTTTATCTCATAACAGGATCATCAGATCAATTGGAGGAAAAAGAGTCGAAAAGACTGCATGCCGCAGGCGAGTGGGTTTTGACCCGTGTCAGACAGCAGAAAATCAAACTCCAAGATGCAAACACCCGGCTGGGCGAAGAGCTGAAGGATGTGCGGGCCCAGCTAGCCGACTCCGTGAAGGAGAACAAAAAACTGCGAGACGGCATATTCAGTATGTGGCCGTATTTACCTTATAACAGTTTGGAAAGTAAAAGTAGCTGATATAGCTGTGATTGCGGGTATATTGATGGGCCCTCCCGAAGAGGAGGTGTCCGGATCATCAAGTGATCTTCTGCAAGGGTAGTCGCAGTTGCACGAGCAAGCTCGGCAAGCAATGCGGAGTGTAGCCAAGGCCTTATGGCCATCCGACTCCCCTCCAGGGAGTATGGAGAAGCTTGTAGAGCTGTTCAAGGGAGCGCGGCGGCGTATCCGGCTATGGAAGATATCGGCCTGCCGAGAAGGTGCGTGAGAGGCCTGGGCCATGGTAAAAACACGATATACCAAGCTGGATCCGAATCACATGGCCCGGGTCATACCGCTAGGGTCAAATGGGAAAGAAATTCCCGTTAGTTTAGTATATGGCCAGGTAGAGGTGGCTGCTAGATACTCCCAACAGGATTGTAAATTAGACCGCCTATTGGACGGTATAGAGGATGAAATTTTTAAGTCCTAAGTGACTATGTATTTTCCTTCTAGCTGGATTGTAAAACGATTGTCATGGACGACCTTTTCGCTTCAATCTCTCGACCCGAAGATGCGGAGTGTTTCCGAATACCTAAGCGGCAAAATAAACCGGGGTATGAGTGGAAACCAGGCGTAGGGGTCATAGGTGCTTGAACAGACAAGTTGTATCCGGCTAGTCATGTTATGTTACATTGAAATTGTAAGAAACATCTTCCAGAAAGAATAGTTCCGTTAAGGGTTCCTTTCCCTTGGTGTGCATGCATCTATGTGCATGTACGGATTGTGATGAAAAAAATCACAGTGTGTATAACTTCTGGGGGTTCATAGTGGAGCGAGTGCAAAAACATCTTTAGTTCATCGACCGAATATTCCCTTAAGAATGCTAGCTTTCGGCTTCACCCAGTCTGAGGTACACATCCGGATGACCCAGCAGTAACAATCGCAGAGGTGCTCCCTTTATGCCCTAGCCAAACTAACGGGGACGTAGGACATAAGCACAGGAGCCAGGCAACCCAGCTTGGCCAAAACTTAAGTCATATCGATGCATATAATGGCAAAGAAAAGGTACATATGGGAGAAAACGCATATGTGATGAGCTTTATGCTCGGAAAATAGAAATAGCAAGCTTCTGTCCAAGAAGCCCCAGGTATGATAGACGTACATACTTGAAGATGTATGCATCGGGGGTGCACGGTCTAACCGCACGAAAGCCTTTAAGGCTAAAAAGAAAAAATGAAAAGAGAGAAAAAATGATGAAAACAATAAGAGGAAGGAGACGAACAAAGAGTTCAGCGCTAGGCATAGAATCTTCGGAGTCTGGCCGCGTTCCAGCGATTCGGCTCTAGTCGATTGTCTGACGCATCACGCAAGTGATACGCTCCTCCAGTGAGAACTTCATCGATGATGAAGGGACCCTCCCACTTGGGCTTGAGTTTGTCCTTTTTCTTCTCCGGCGAGCGTAGAACGAGTTCGCCGACGTTGTAAGTTTTGGCCCGCACTTCTCTGATTTGATACCTGCGAGCCTTCTGTTGATAAAATGCGGAACGGGCTTTTACGATGTTGCGCTCCTCCTCCAGGGCGTCTAAGCTGTCCTGCCGATCGAGCTCGGCCTCTCTCTCTTCTTACATGTGCACTCGAGGTGAGTCATGAATAATGTCGCAGGGTAATACTGTCTCTGCGCCGTACTCCATGAAAAAGGGGGTGTATCCGGTAGTGCGATTCGGCGTGGTCCTAAGCCCCCAGAGTACGGAGTCGAGTTCCACAACCCAGTGCTTGTCTGATTCCTTCAAAGACCGCACTAGTTTGGGTTTAACGCCGCTCATAATAAGACCATTGGCTCGTTCGACTTGGCCGTTTGTCTATGGATGATAGACAGAGGCGTAATCGAGCTTGATGCCTAGATTAGCGCACTAGGTTTTCACTTCGTCGGCTGTGAAATTGGAGTCGTTATCAGTGATGATGCTGTGCGGAACACCATAACGGTGTACGACGCCGGATATAAAGTCTATTACTGGCCCGGACTCGGCCGTTTTAACTGGTTGGCCTCTATCCATTTGGTGAATTTATCGACCATGAGTAGCAAATATTTTTTCTTATGGCTTACTCCTTTAAGGGGTCCAACCATATCCAGTCCCTACACCGCAAAAGGCCAAGTGATGGGATTTTTTGTAGGGCGGTGGGGGACATATGGCTTTGGTTGGCGAAGATTTGGCATCCAACATAATGTTTGGACAAGTTCCTGTGCATCCGCTCGGGCTGTCGGCCAATAGAACCCTGTACGGAAGGCCTTGCTAATAAGGGCCCAAGCTGCGGCGTGGTGCCTACAGAGACCGGCATGAATCTCAGCCAGGAGCTGCCGCCCCTCCTCCTCGGAGATACATCTTTGAAGGACTCTGGTAGCGCTTTTCTTATAGAGCTCTCTATCGTGAACCTTGTAGGCCTTCGAACGCCGCACAATGCGGCGGGCCTCATTTTGGTCCTCGGGAAGCTCCTTCCTGTTAAGGTAGGCCAGGAAGGGTTTGTTCCATGGGGCAATGACTGCCATGATGAGATGCACCGACGGTGTTATTTCGGTGGCTGAGCCTCCGATGATGTCAGTGTTATCGGAATCTGGGGTTATGTTCAGATCCGGACGAGTGTTGTCGTTTTCCCCCTGCCACGCCACAGATGGCTTAAAAAGCCTTTCCAGAAAGATATTGGGTGGGATGGGGTCGCGCTTAGCGCCGATACGAGCAAGAACGTCCACCACTTGATTACTTTCTCGAGCCACATGTTGGAACTCGAGCCCCTCGAACCGGGCCGACATTTTTATGACGACATTACGATAAGCTTCCATCTTCGGATCTTTGGCGTCGAAGTCTCCATTTATTTGAGATATTGCAAGGTTTGAGTCCCCGCGCACTTCTAGGCGTTGTATGCCCATGGAGACAGCCATCCGGAGCCCATGCAATAAGGCCTCGTATTTTACTACATTGTTGGAGTCTGTGTATAGTATTTGGAGTACATACTGAACGACGTCTCCAGTAGGTGACGTTAAAACGACGCCCGCCCCTAGCCCTGCCAGCATTTTGGAGCCATCGAAATACATAACCCAATTGGAATATGTGTCGTATTCTTTGGGGAGTTCAGCCTCTGTCCATTCGGTGACGAAGTCAACTAGTACTTGGGATTTAATAGCTCAACGTGGTTTGTATGTAATATTAAATGGAAGGATCTCAATGGCTCATTTGGCAATCCGGCCTGTGGCATCGCGGTTGTTTATAATGTCATTGAGTGGTACTTCATAAGCCACCATGATCGAACACTCCTGGAAGTAGTGACGGAGCTTTCGGGATGCCATGAAGACCGCGTATGCTATCTTTTTATAATGGGGTACCGGGATTTGCATGGTGTAAGGACAGTGGATATGTAGTATACTGGCTTTTGAAGCGGGAATTTGTGTCCGTCGTGTTCTCGTTCAACGATGAGCACGGCGCTCACCACCTGATGTGTTGCCGATATGTATAATAACATCGGTTCGCTGACATTTGGCGCTGCCAGGATTGGGTTGCTCGCAAGAAGGGTTTTTATTTCCTCCAGTCCGGCTTTTGTCGCGTCCATCCACTCGAAGTGATCGGTTTGCCGTAGAAGGCGATAGAGTGGTAGTGCCTTTTCTCCCAATCTGGAGATAAAACGGCTTAGAGCTGCCATGCAACCCGCGAGCTTTTGGACTTGTTTAAGGTCTGTTGGCGTAGCCAATTGTGACAAAGCTCGGATTTTGGCTGGATTTGCTTTGATTCCTCTGTTGGAAACGATGAAGCCAAGCAGTTTTCCAGCGGGGACGCCGAAAACGCACTTTTCCAGATTGAGCTTACTGTCATACACGCGGAGGTTATCAAATGTGAGACGTAAATCATCTATTATGTTTCGACACGCCTAGTTTTGATGACGACGTCGTCCACATAAGCTTCAACTATCTTGCCGATCTGCATCTCCAGGCATGTTTGAATAATGCATTGGTATGTGGCGCCGGCGTTCTTGAGCTCGAAGGGCATGGTGTTGACGCAGAATGGCCCATATGGGGTGATGAATGCTGTTGCAGCTTGATCAGACTCCTTCATTTTGATTTGATGGTATCCAGCATATGCATCAAGGAAACACAGTGAGTCGTGTCCTGCGGTAGCATCAATTATTTCATCAATGTGGGGGAGGGGGAGGGATCCTTAGGGCAGTCCTTATTGAGGTCTTTAAAATCGACGCACAACCGCCAGGATTTGTCCTTCTTTGGTACCATCACCAGGTTTGCTAGCTAGTCCGGATGTTTTATTTCTCTGATGAATCCGGCCTCAATTAGCTTGGCCAGCTCCTCCCCCATAGCTTGGCATTTGGGCTCGGAAAAGCGTCGCAGTGCTTGTTTGATTGGTTTGTATCCCTTTAAGATATTGAGGCTATGTTCGGCCAGCTCACGTGGGATTCCTGGCATGTCAGAAGGGTGCTAGGTGAATATATCCCAGTTTTCGCGAAGGAAATCCCTTAGTGCGGCATCGACAGTTGGGTGTAATTGTGCTCCAATAGATGTTGTCTTCTTGGGGTCCTTTGGGTGGACCTGGAATTTGACTATTTCTTCTGCCGGTTTGAAGGAGGTGGATTTGGGGCGTTTGTCTAAGATCACATCGTCCCTATCCACCGTGGAGCGTAGTGCGGTTAATTCTTCGGCTGCGAGGGCTTCAGATAATGCCTCAAGGGCCAGGGATGCAGTTTTGTTTTCGGCATGAAGTGCTATGCCCAGATCACTGACAAGAGTGATTATGCCGTTTGGTCCGGGCATTTTGAGCTTCATATACCCGTAATGAGGTATAGCTTGGAAGCGTGTAAAAGCATCCTGCCCCAACAGGGCGTGGTATCTGCTCCTGAAAGGAGCCACTTGGAAGGTGATTTCTTCAGACCGATAATTCTCCGGCATGCCGAATACCATGTCAAGTGTGATTTTTCCCGCACACCGCGCCTCCCGATTGGGAATGATTCCTCGAAAGGTCGTGTTGCTTTGCTTGATGCGTCTCCTGTCTATTTCTATTTTGTGGAGTGTATCCTCATAGATGAGGTTTAGTCCGCTGCCATCGTCCATGAGCACTGAGGGAGTCCTGGATAAGGGGGTGTCGGTGTCAAAACCGGCGGATCTCGGGTAGGGGGTCCCAAACTATGCGTCTAGCCAGATGGTAATAGGAGGCAAGGGACACGAAGTTTTACCCAGGTTCGGGCCCTCTCGATGGAGGTAAAACCCTACGTCCTGCTTGATTAATATTGATGATATGGGTAGTACAAGAGTAGATCTACCACGAGATCGAAGAGGCTAAACCCTAGAAGCTAGCATATGGTATGATTGTTGATGTCTATGTTGTCCAACGGACTAAAACCCTCTGGTTTATATAGACACCGGATAGGGTTAGGGTTACATAGAGTCGGTTACAATGGTAGGAGATCTACATATCCGTATCGCCAAGCTTTCCTTCCACGCCAAGGAAAGTCCCTCCCGGACACGGGACGAAGTCTTCAATCTTGTATCTTCATAGTCCAGGAGTCCGGCTGAAGGTATAGTCCGGCTATCCGAACACCCCCTAATCCAGGACTCCCTCAGTAGCCCCTGAACCAGGCTTCAATGACGACGAGTCCGGCGCGCAGACTGTCTTCGGCATTGCAAGGCGGGTTCCTCCTCCAAGTACTTTGTAGAAGATTTTGAACACAAAGATAGTGTCCGGCTCTGCAAAATAAGTTTCCACATATTGCCATAGAGAGAATAATATTTACACGAATCTAATCCACTGACGTATTCCGTAGCGTGACACACCACGGCCAAGCCTTTATCCGAGTCGTTTCATTATCCGAGTCTTGTTAAAGAAGAGATCATGTCCCCTTATCCCGGGATTCTCATCAATACGGGCGTGGTAACCCAACCGCGCCATTGATTACGGTGCTTGGAGATAAGCGAGTTTTACCAGGCTGGTGGGGACATGTAGTTGCGTCCACCCACATAAGGGGATGAAGATCCACCTCTTCACCTACGCCTTCTTCCTCCTTCGCCTATCCATTCTTGCGCACTCGAGCTCCAGCGCCCAAGTCCGCACTCCCCACCTCAACCTTCTCCAGCCATGTCCGGAGCGGGAGGCAAGTGGATTGTCTCCTCCGCCACAGAGGGACACATCAAAAAGCTGAGGAAGGCCGGATACCTGTCTAACGACATCGCGTACCGGCTTCCCGAAAAGGGGTAGCTCATCCCCACCCATAGGCCCCATGAGAGGGTGGTGTTCCTCCCCCATTTCCTCCGCGGACTGGGCTTCCCTCTCCACCCATTCGTCTGGGGGCTCATGTTCTAGTACGGCCTGGATTTCCATGATCTGGCCCCGAACTTCGTCCTCAACATCTTGGCGTTTATCATCGTGTGCGAGGCCTTCTTCCGCATCCGCCCCCGTTTCGGCCTATGGCTCAAGACTTTCAACGTCAAGCCGAAGGTGGTGCACGGCAACCAAGTGGAGTGTGGAGGCGCCATGGCGGCCAAGATGGCCAACGTCCTATGGCTCGAGGGCTCCTTTGTGGAGACCCTGAAGGGGTGGCAATCGGGGTGGTTTTACATCCCCGAGCCGCGCGACGCGGAATGGGTCGCACCCCCCGAGTTCCGATCTGGACCCCCTACGCGGCTCACCTCCTGGAAGGAGACGGGCCTGTCTTGGGGTAAAAAAGGAGAGCTGACCGGACTCCAAACATGCATCCAAACCCTGGCGGACAAGAAGCTCAAACTTGTCAACGTAGTCCAGGTTATGCTCATCCGCCTGATCCTCCCGTGTCAACAACGGGCTTTCAACCTGTGGGAGTTCGACCCGGCGCGGCACCAAACTCTGAGCAGGCTCTTCGACACGATGTACGAAGATGCCTGGAAGGTGCTTTTCAAAGGCGCCGAGGCTCCCGCATCGGCTACCGAGGATCGTGGATTCAGTGCGCAGCGTCACGCTCTCGCGGTAAGCTGTTTTTTTCTTTTACAGGGTATCAGTTTTTCATAGTTTGACTCCATGCGGGATCTAAGCTCCCTTACCTTTGATAGGATTGGCAGGTGACGTCCGGACAGATCAACTGTCCGGCTCCTTTGCCCGAAGGCCCAGCGGATGCTCGCTTGGCGAATCTGCTGGTTCCAACACCCTATGTGGTGCCGGAGAAGAAGGCCACGAAAAAGGCCGTGGGGACACGAAAGAGTGCCCGGCGCCAGGAGGCGTCGGATCCATCATCCGATGGTTCCGAGGCGCATTCCTCCCGTGAAGACGAGGAGGAAGAAGAGGAGAACTCTCCCCCTCCAGTGGGAGGAGAGAAGAAAAGGAAGGCTGCCCTCTCTGGGGAGGCCGGAGGGTCCAAGAAGGGGAAAACCCTTCCTCCAGAGTACTCCACCGACGCCGACGGCGGAGAGGATTGGCAGCCCAGGGCCAAGCCCCTGGCAAAATCGTAAGTATCCGGATACCAGAGTAATTCATAGTATTCGTTTATTGCACAGCTTTCCCTTACGTCGAATATGTTTATGCAGCCCACCCAAAGACCGGCTCGACGCGTCGTCGAGCGGCTCACTGGACTCATCGGATGTGAACTCGCTTCCGACGGCTTCCTCCCCCCGCCCTACGGACGACACCGAAGTGTTGTCCCAACAGGTTCCAAGCCGGGAGGAGGTGGTCCTGGAGGCATCGCAAGGTGACCTCCCGGACTCCGGGAGTAAAGGGGATGAAACCCCCCAGGGCTCCAAGTCCAGCTCTAGGCCGGACACCGCTCCGGAACCTTCAAAGGTTCCAGAGTCCGGCGGGGGGCCTCCTTCCAAGAGGAGCAAGTCCACCGTGCCGGCGACCCCCGTCCAACCGGAGGCGCCGAACAATATGTTGGAGGCGCTCCAAGGCGCCTCCATCGACGAGGAGCACCGCATTATTATGAGTGCGGTGGTCCGGAAGGTTCAGTCCGCCAAGAGCGGACTGACTGAAGCTTGTACTAGCCTTTTAATAGGCTTTGAGGTAAGTAAAGAATGTGTAAATAATATTATCGCATAGACAGTGGCCCCTGATGCTCTGTTTGGCGTTCGGGAAGAAAAGCCGAATAGAGGATCAAATAGAATTCCCAGGAGTCTAACAAAAATGAGTCAATATGCATATGCAGGCTTCCCTGCTTGCGTCCGCCGCACTGACAAAAGTGGACACGCTAAAGCAGAACCTCGAGCGGTCCGAGCAAGAGCTCGGGCGTGCCAAGAAGCAGCTCGAGGACAATGAAGGTAAGAAATACCTTGTTTTTAAATATATATATATATATATATAAAAAGGTGCAATTGCAAAGAATGACAGGATTATCGTGGCTATTTTAGGGGCCATGTCTGAAGTGGTGACCCTTAAGCAAGCGCTGGTCGAGGCCGAGAAGGGGGCGGCCTCGGAGCGCACCGAGCGGGAGAAGTATGAGGCCGAGGTTGGCAAGGTGCGGCAAGAGCTCCAGGCTCTCATGGAAAAACATGAGAGTTTCGAGCTTGACTCAAAGACGCGAGCGTCCGAGCTCGCAGTGGCTATTGAAAATGCCAAGTCTGCCAAGGCCGAATCCCAGAAGACCCTCGAGGAGTTGGATGAGGTGAAGAAGATAGCGGCAGGTAAGGCATTCTTTATGCAAAGCAAACACATAAACGTGAGTTACTTGTTACTTACCCGAATCCGGAGCTCTCCAGGAGCGTTCGCAGATCTTCCCCGGAGTGTGGCCGATGCCGCCGCATTCTATCGAGCTGAGGAGGGCAGCTCGACAGAGAAGGTGTTCTGGTCTCAGTATGCTGAGGCCGGACACCCCGTGCCCCTGAGCGACCAGCTGAAGCAACTGGTCGAGCTCCACAAGGTGGCCGAACAGGCCTTGAAGGGCCTCATTGTTCGGCTGTGGCCTAGAGGGGCTCTGCCTGGGAGCTATTTCGGGCTGGTGCGGCGGTTGGTGGAGGCCTGTCCAAGGCTTGAAGTCATCAAGCGCTCCGTCTGCATTGAAGGTGCCCGTAGGGCCCTTGCCCGTGCTAAGGTGCACTGGGGCAAGCTGGATGCTGAGAAGCTGGTGAAGGACGGGCCACCGCCGGGGAAAGAGCATCGCAAGCCCGAGAATTACTATAAGGATGTTCTGAAGGGTGCCTGCCTTGTGGCGGATGAATATTCTAGGGATGTAATTTTTTAGTGAAACTTGCTCTTTTTGTCATGTGCGCTAAAAACTTGTTTGTATGCGCTAAGCAATGCTGTTGGAATTTAAAATATTACCTTCTGTGCGGCTGTTTATCAATTCTGAGAGATGGCGAGTCGTCGGCTTCTGCCCCCATGCCGCTAGTGCTGGGGTGTTCGGGGATAAACCTGAGCGCTCTTTTTCCCATGTTTGGGTCCTTCGAGGGAGGCGCTCAGCCCAACGAACAAGGCAATCGGACTATAATGCGTGAACACTCTCACTTAGCCATAGAATTCTATAATTTTAAATTTTGGCGAAGCCCCTGGTATTCGGAAGACCGAGTTCGGGGCGCTATCCACGCCTTGGACGGACAGAGCCGGCTCCTCGCCCTAAGCGGCATAAGTCTTTAGGGACTCGAAAAACCTCTCGCACAGCAACCAGCTCTCGCTTCATCACGACAGTCAGTTTTAGCTTTCTCCACTGAGGTGCTCGACCCAGCTCAACTGGGGCACAATCGCAGTGGTTCTCCTAGTGCTACCTTAGCCGATATAGCGGAACGTAAGGCACCAAAACATAGGAGCCGGGCAAACCCAACTATTGACCCAAGACATGATTCGGAGCCGATGCATATAATGCTATAAGTTCATGGTGCCGCACTTGTTAAGTGTTCGGACTTCTCACACCATATTGAGGGGTGCTAAAGCCCCTGGCGTATTTTGGCCGTACCAACGTGTATGGGTGCAACATGTCGTTAAGGAACATATATAAAGAAAAAAGGTGATGCAAAAATAGACGAAAGCTATGCATTGTTTATTAAAAAGGGCTGCGATCAAATCAGAACGATACAAATAATGTGATAAGTGGAAGGTTGGACTAGTTAACATGTCCGTTCCAGGGGCAAGCTGCGGAATAGTATGCGGAACAAGTATACTGCTCGTGATAGAGACCACCTGGGAGTTCCGTACTGCGGCGTGGCTTGTCTGCTTTGCTGGTTCTTGCATCGTTTGTGCGGCAATTGAACTGCTGAACAGGCCTTCCGAAGGATGGAGTCCTGAAAGTAAGAGAAAATTAAAAAAATCGGCAGCCCCTGGTACAGTTTAAGCCATATTTTTGGGCGTGCCGTGATGGTGCCCCTCCCCCTGTACCCATGGTATATCTAGAGCGTAGTTATGTACGTGAAGTACTGGCGTCGCCTTTTTGCGAGGGTTGGGGTTGGGGCCGCATTGCTATGCCTGCTCGGATCGTGCCAGGCGGTCTTGTTGTAGGTTACTCCGGGCGCGCTTGACGGTGTCCGGTCGTTTAGTGGTCGGACTGGAGAACTGCCTGGAGAGGCTGCTTTGTACTTCCGCTGCAAGGGCCATCGTGTGCTCCTCCGTTCGGAGCGAGCGTTCGGTGTTTCCATTGACCGTAATTACTCCTCGAGGGCCTGGCATCTTGAGCTTAAGGTATGCGTAGTGCGGTACCACATTGCACTTAGCGAATGCGGTTCGCCCGAGCAGTGCGTGATAACCACTGCGAAACGGGACTATGTCGAAGATTAACACCTTGCTTCGGAAATTATCCGGAGATCCGAAGACCACTTCAAGTGTGACTGAGCCTGTACAGTTAGCCTCTACACCTGGTATTACGCCTTTAAAGGTCGTTTTGGTGGGCTTAATCCTCGAGGGATCTATGCCCATTTTTCGCACTGTATCCTGGTAAAGCAGGTTCAGGCTGCTGCCGCCGTCCATAAGGACTCTAGTGAGATGAAATCCATCAATAATTGGGTCTAGGACCAATGCGGCGAATCCGCCATGACGGATGGTAGTGGGATGGTCCCTTTGATCAAAGGTGATCGGGTAGGAGGACCATGGGTTGAACTTTGGGGCGACTGGCTCTACCGCGTATACGTCCCTTAACGCGCGCTTCCGCTCCCTTTTGGGGACGTGGGTTGCGTATATCATGTTCACCGTCCGCACTTGTGGGGGAAAACCCTTCTGTCCACTGTTGTTCGGCGGCCGGGGCTCCTCGTCGTCATCGCTATGCAGCCCCTTGTCTTCATTTTCGGCGTTTAACTTGCCTGCCTGCTTGAACACCCAACAATCCCTGTTGGTGTGATTGGCCGGCTTTTCGGGGGTGCCATGTATCTGGCACAAGCGGTCGAGTATTCGGTCCAAACTGCACAGGCCCCTAGGATTCCTTTTGAATGGCTTTTTCCGCTGACCGGATTTAGAGCCTCTGAATCCGGCATTAACTACCGTATCCTCAGCATTGTCGCCGTTAATGCGGCCCTTCTGCTTGTTGCAATGCGACCTGCCACTATTGTCCCTGGTGTCGAAATTACCAGGGTTCTTGGTCATATTGTTGCTACGAGCAAGTTAGCTGTCTTCTCCCGCGCAAAAGCGGGTCATGAGTGTCGTTAGTGCTGCCATAGATTTCGGCTTTTCCTGTCCAAGGTGCTGGGCCAGCCACTCGTCACGGATATGGTGCTTGAAGGCTGCTAGGGCCTCAGTGTCCGGACAGTCGACTATTTGATTTTTCTTTGTTAGGAACCGTGTCCAGAATTGCCTGGCCGATTCCTCTGGCTACTGAATGACGTGACTTAGGTCATCGGCGTCTAGGGGTCGCACATAAGTGCCCTGGAAATTGTCAAGGAATGCGGCTTCCAGGTCCTCCCAACAACTGATTGATCCTGTTGGCAAGCTGTTAAGCCAATGCCGAGCTGGTCCTTTAAGCTTGAGTGGGAGGTATTTGATGGCGTGGAAATCGTCGCCGCGGGCCATCTGGATATGAAGGAGATAATCCTCGATCCATACCGCAGGATCTGTTGTGCCATCATATGATTCGATGTTTACGGGTTTGAAACCCTCGGGGATTTGATGATCCATTATTTCGTCCGTAAAGCATAGGGTGTGCGGCGCCTCTATACTGGGCGATATCATGACTTAGCTCCAATGAGTTGTGTTCGGCCCTACCGAATTTGTGGCCAGCGTGACAGTTACCGTCTCGAGCCATGGGGCTCCCACGCGATCCGTAGATCGAGCGTGTTTGCCTTGCCTTGTCCTCCAACATGTCTCATAAGTCCGGCGCATATTCCCGTGCCTTGGTACGGGGTGCGTCTTGAGTGGAGGGCCGGGAGGCCTCTCTGTCGCGGCCACGAGGTGGCCGGTCGGCCGCATCAAGTGCTTCCTCCTCTAATCGTGGTAGCAACCTACGCTTCGGGTAGCTCTTGGAGGGGCGTTCGAGTTTATGCTCTTCGGCCGCAAGGACTTCAGTCCATCTGTCGACCAGCAAATCTTGATCAGCTCTAAGATGTTGCTGTTTTTTCTTGAGGCTTCTTGTCATGGCCATAAGCCTGCGTTGAAAACGCTCTTGCTCGACGGGATCCTCTGGCACGACGAATTCGCCGTCGTCGAGGCTTGCCTCGTCTTCGGAGGGAGGCATATAATTATCGTCCTCGACCTCTCTATCTGCCGCTCTCTCATGAGGGCTTATTTCTACATCCTCCTGTGCTAAGTCTTGCTGGAGGGGGTTTTCTTTGGCACTTTTTGGGGTATTATTATCTCCCGTGCTGGAATCACCGTATTTGTTTTGGCGGGATTTTGAGCGGCGCCGCTGACGCCGGCGCTTAGGCTGTTTCTTGGAGGGGTCATCCTCCGCTGTTCCATCGCCATCTCCCTCTTTTGGGGTGTCCACCATGTATATGTCATATGACGAGGTGGCTTTCCAGGGCCTAGTAGGCGCTGGTTCTTCATCATCTCCTTCATCGGCGTCCATACCATCGATGTCTTCAGAGTCGAAGTCGAGCATGTCGGTTAAGTCGTCGACAGTGGCTACAAAGTGGGTGGTGGGTGGGCTTTGAATTTCTTCATCGTCCGTACCCCAACCTTGCTGACCGTAGTCTGGCTAGGGCTCTCCTGATAAAGAGAGAGACTTCAGTGACTTCAGGATATCGCCGAAAGGCGAGTGCTGAAAGCTGTCCGTGGTAGTGAACTCCATGATCAGCGCCCAATCGGATTCGATCGGCAGGGGCGCGGAGGGTTCGGAGTTTGGAGAGGAGTCCGGCTCCTTGGAGTCACGAGTCTCGCAGAGTACGGGGCTGGTGTTCGGCTCAATCGTCGTTGGGGTCATAGTCCCCGGGGTGGCGTCCAACCGCCTATCCTCGATCGGCGCAGTTGGCTCCGAATTAAGGGTCGGAGCCGATGCGGGTGCGGCCTCTAGGGAACTGTTCGGCGGCAGAGCTAGATCATGCTCGTTGTGACAATGCGGCGCGCTCGGCAGTGGCTCGAACCCGTCGAAGATCAAGTCCCCGCGGATGTTAGCCGTGTAGTTTAAACTTCCAAATCTGACCTGACGGCCAGGGGCGTAGCTTTCGATCTGCTCCAGACGGCCAAGTGAATTGGCCCGCAGTGTGAAGCCGCCGAAGACGAAGATCTGTCCGGGGAGGAAGGTCTCACTCTAGACTGCATCGTTATCGATGATCGTAGGAGCCATCGAGCCTGACGGCGACGACACAGAGGAACTATCAATGAAAGCACCAATGTCGGTGTCAAAACCGGCGGATCTCGGGTAGGGGGTCCCGAACTGTGCGTCTAGGCCAGATGGTAACAGGAGGCAAGGGACACCAAGTTTTACCCAGGTTTGGGCCCTCTCGATGGAGGTAAAACCCTACGTCCTGCTTGATGAATATTGATGATATGGGTAGTACAAGAGTAGATCTACCACGAGATCGAAGAGGCTAAACCCTAGAAGCTAGCCTATGGTATGATTGTTGATGTCTATGTTGTCCTACGGACTAAAACCCTCCGGTTTATATAGACACCGGATAGGGTTAGGGTTACATAGAGTCAGTTACAATGGTAGGAGATGTACATATCCGTATCGCCAAGCTTGCCTTCCACGCCAAGGAAAGTCCCTCCCGGACACGGGACTAAGTCTTCAATCTTGTATCTTCATAGTCCAGGAGTCCGGCTGAAGGTATAGTCCGGCTATCCGAACACCCCCTAATCCAGAACTCCCTCAGGGGGTCTCCGGACAGCCGGACTATATCCTTTGGCCGGACTGTTGGACTATGAAGATACAAGATTGAAGACTTCGTCTCGTGTCCGGATGGGACTTTTACTTGGCGTAGATGGCAAGCTAGGCAATACGGATATGTATATCTCCTCCTTTGTAACCGACCTTGTGTAACCCTAGCCCCCTCCGGTGTCTATATAAACCGGAGGGTTTTAGTCCGTAGGACAACAACGATCATACCATAGGCTAGCTTCTAGTGTTTAGCCTCTCAGATCTCGTGGTAGATCAACTGTTGTAACACTCATATCATCAAGAATAATCAAGCAGGACATAGGGTTTTACCTCCATCAAGAGGGCCCGAACCGGGGTAAAACATCGTGTCCCCTGTCTCCTGTTACCATCCGCCTTAGACGAACAGTTCAGGACCCCCTACCCGAGATCCGCCGGTTTTGACACCGACATTGGTGCTTTCATTGAGAGTTCCACTGTGCCATCACCGTAAGGAAGGATGCCTCATCTCGTTGTTAAAAACAACATTACCGCCGGGGGAGCCCTAGCTGTCGGCCAAACTCTCCTGCTAGGAAGTTTCATCATGACCGCCCGTTCGGCCGCTTCACCGACGATGACTTCTCGGGTCATCGAAAACAGCCTCCACGTCGGCTCGGAATTTGCCGAGCAGATGGATCCAATGTAGCTCTCATCCCTGAACGAGCTCTTGGATCGCATCGCCGCCTTGGGAGTTTCTACGGACTATGATCAGATTGGGCTTAAACCCGATCAAAGGGAGATTAACTCTGCACCGGTCACCCATCATATTGCGGTGGTGGAGGAACAATGCGGCGATTCTTCCTCTATCTTGAGGACTAACTATGTCCGGATTCCTGAGCTCTCCGAGCCGGATACCCATTTACGGGAGGACTTCACCCAAGCCCTGAACCTAGAGTCAGGCGGCGGGCCAGACTTATCGGGCAACATCCCGAAACCCGAACTTCCAAGATTGGAAACTCCTCGGCCCCTGGGTCTTAGATCGGGTAAGGGTTCGGACTCAAAGCCACCCACCCACCCAAGCATAAACGATCTTTCCAACATCAGGCAAGCACCCCAGGAAATAGTACATCATTATTGGGCCAGATTCCTCCTTGTGATGAACAAGGTTAAGGACTGTCGCGAGGAAGCCGCAGTCTCATTTTTCTGCAATAATTGCACGGACAAGGGAATCCTTAACACCATAAGTCGCCATGACATATCACGCTTCGCCGACTTGGCGTCCATAGTACGAAAGTATTGTGCGATGGAAAGTGCCTGGAAAACCGAAACAAAATTTTGGGATAATCCGACTCCGAATATACACCCAGTCCGAAGTAAAAGGGTGCACTATCATAAGACACATGAGTTAATTACAAAGAAGCAAAGACCCTCTACAGGGTGTGGAACCATATTGGAGGGATGGCTCAACGGACCCTGCAAAATTCATAGCACAGCGGATACCATACCAACACACAGCCTTAGAGCATGTTGGGTACTCCGGCAGATGGCCAAAAGTGGTGAGGATCTTCTCATCCCAGATGCAACAGAGCACCATCCCGGGGATAACAATACAGTATTAACAGTCTTTGAAATCTTCGCATCAAATAATAGGCGCAAGTGAACACTCCGCAGCCTTGCCGAAATCTGCCATGTGGCAGCAATAAATCCATGGAGTGACACAGCTATTACCTTCAATGCCAGTGACGAACCTAAATTCCAAACAGCCCAAGCACCAGCTGCACTGGTCCTCAGTCCAATTGTGGACGGCTTTCGACTCACCAAAGTACTCATGAACGGCGGCAGTGGATTAAACCTCATCTATGAGGAAACTCTTCAAAAAATGGAAATAGACTGGAACCGCATTGAGCAAAGCAGCACAACCTTCAGAGGAACCATCCCCAGTCGGGAAGCACGCCGTGCTGGGAAAATCATGCTAGATGTGGTATTCGGCATGCCAGAGAACTATAGGTCCGAAGAAATTATATTCCAAGTGGCCCCGTTCAGTAGCGGATACCACACCCTTTTAGGGCGGAGGTGTTCACGATCTTCCAAGCTATACCCCATTACAGGTACATGAAGCTCAAAATGCCTGGGCCCAACGGAATCATCACTCTCGCTAGTGATCCGGACACAACACTCCGCGCAGAAAACAGAACAGCCGCATTGGCCCTCGAGGCATTATCCGAAGCCCTTGCGGCCGAGGAATTAACTGCGCTGCGCTCCACAGCGGACAGGGACGACGTGACACTCGACAAGAGATCCAAGTCCACCTCTTTAAAACCAGTGGATGAAATAGTCAAATTCCAAGTCCACCCAACGGACCCTACAAAAAGAGCCTCCATCGGGGCACTATTAAACCCCGCTGTGGACGCCGCACTACGAGAGTTCCTGCGCAAGAATTGGGACATATTCGCCTGGCACCCCTCAGACATGCCAGGAATCCCACGCAGACTGTCCGAACACAGCCTTAATATTCTAAAGGGATTCAAGCCGGTCAAGCAGACTCTTCGGAGTTTCTCGGAACCTAAGAGACAAGCTAGGGGAGAGGAACTAGCCAAGTTATTGGAGGCCGGATTCATTAGAGAAATAAATCACCCGGACTGGCTAGCGTACCTGGTGATGGTACCAAAGAAGGACAAATCATGGCGCCTATGTTCGATTTCAAGGACCTCAACAAGTATTGCCCAAAGGATCCCTTCCCCCTCCCTCGCATCGATCAAATTATCGCTGCTACCACAGGACACGATTCATTGTGTTTCCTCGACGCATACTCCGGCTACCACCAAATCAAGATGGTGGAGTCTGACCAAGCTGCAACGGCATTTATCACACCATACGGCCACTTCTGTTTCAACACAATGCCTTTTGGGCTCAAAAACGCCGGCGCAACATATCAGCGCATGATTCAGACATGTTTGGAGAAACAGATCGACAAAACAGTAGAGGCATATGTAGATGATGTGGTCGTCAAAACCAAGCACGTCGACTCTCTAATAGACGACTTGAGGCTCACATTCGACAACCTCCGAACATACGACATCAAGCTCAATCCGGAAAAATGCATTTTCGGTGTACCAGCCGGAAAGCTCCTGGGTTTCATTGTCTCCAGTAGAGGAATTGAAGCAAATCCGGCCAAAATCCGAGCTCTGTCATAGTTGGCTATAACAAGGGACCTCAAACAAATCCAGAAATTAACCGGATGTGTGGCGGCTATAAGCCGCTTTATCTCTCGCTTAGGAGAAAAGGCATTACCCCTTTATCGCCTCCTTCGGCGCACCGAACACTTCGAGTGGACGGACGCTGCCATAGCCGGATTGGAAGAAATAAAAGCCATACTGGCAACCAACCGAATCCTGGTCGCGCCAAACATCGGCGAACCAATGCTATTGTACATTGCGGCAACTCATCAGGTTGTAAGCGTGGTGCTCGTCGTCGAACGAGAAACGGACGGACATAAATTCCCCCTTCAAAAGCCGGTATATTATGTATCCACTGTCCTCACTCCATGCAAATCACGGTACCCACATTATCAAAAGATAGCCTATGCGGTATTCATGGCATCCCGGAAGCTGCGACACTACTTTCAAGAGTGTTCAATTACAGTAGCCTCGGAAGTGCCACTTAATGATATTATAAATAACCGCGACGCCATGGGCCGGATTGCCAAATGGGCCATTGAGCTCCTCCCGTTCGACATAACATACAAACCCCGGCGAGCCATTAAATCGCAAGTATTGGCCAACTTTGTCACCGAATGAACGGAAGCCGAACTCCCTAAAGAGTACGGCGCATACTCCAATTGGATCATGCACTTCGACAGCTCCAAAATGCTGGCTGGTTTGGGGGCTGGCGTCGTCCTGACGTCCCCAACCGGAGATACAGTTCAATACGTACTACAGATACTGTATACAGACTACAACAACGCAGCCGAACGCGAAGCCCTGTTACATGGTCTTCGGATGGCAGTCTCCATGGGCATTCAACGCCTGGAGGTGCGTGGGGATTCGAACCTCGCAATATCCCAAATAAATGGATACTTCGATGCCAAGGATCCGAAGATGGCGGCCTATCGCAACGCCGTCCTAAAGATGTCAGCTCGGTTTGAGGGGCTCGAATTTCACCATGTGGCTCGGGAAAACAATCAGGCGGCGGATATCCTCGCCCGCATCGGCGCAAAACGCGATGCGGTCCCCCCCAACATATTTTTGGAGAGGTTGTTTAAGCCATCCGTGTTATGGGAAGGGGACTCCGGTAACAATAGTCCGGACCCGGCCAAAAAGGCCGATACCGAACACTCTGACATAATCGAAGGCTTTGCCACTGAAATAACACCTTCAGCCCACGTAATAATGGCCATCATCGCCCCGTGGGCAGAACCATTCCTAGCCTACCTAACTAGGCAGGAACTTCCCGAGGACCAAAATGAGGCACGCTGCATAGTGCGGCAATCTAAAGCCTACAGGGTCCACGAGGGAGTCCTTCAAAGGTGCATCTCCGAAGAGGAAGGACGGAAGCTTTTGGCAGAAATTCATGCCGGACTCAGCGGCCACCACGCCGCAGCCCAGGCCCTTGTAAGCAAGGCCTTCCGTACAGGTTTTTATTGGCCGACGGCCCGGGTAGATACACAGGACTTGGTCCAATGATGCGTCGGTTGCCAGCTTTTTGCAAACCAAAGCCACATGCCACCCACCACCCTCCAAACAATCCCCATTACCTGGCCTTTCGCGGTCTGGGGTCTTGACATGGTTGGACCCCTTAAAGGGGGAACCCATAAGAAAAAAAATACTTACTGGTCATGGTGGATAAATTCACCAAATGGATAGAAGCCAAACCTGTTAAAATGGCCAAATCCGGACCGGTGATAGACTTCATATCCGGGGTTGTACACCGTTATGGCGTCCCCCACAGCATCATCACTGACAACGGCACGAACTTCACGGCCGACGAGGTAAAACTCTGGTGCAGCAACATGGGCATTAAGCTCGATTATGCCTCTGTCTATCACCCACAAACTAACGGTTAAGTCGAGCGAGCAAATGGTCTTATCATGAGCGGCATCAAACCCAGATTAGTGAGGTCCTTAAAGGAGTCTAACATGCACTGGGTAGAGGAGCTCGAGTCCGTACTCTGGGGGCTGCGGACCACGCCGAACCGTACGACCGGATACACACCCTTCTTTATGGTGTACGGCGCAGAGGCGGTTCTGCCCTGCGACATAATTCATGACACACCTCGAGTGCGCATGTACGAAGAAAGAGAAGCCGAGCTCGATTGGCAGGATAGTATGGACACCTTGGAGGAGGAGCGCGACGTGGCAAAAGCCCGTTCCGCATTCTATCAGCAACAGGCTCGCAGATACCAAAGCAGAGAAGTACGGGCAAAACTTATAACGTTGGCGAGCTAGTTCTATGCCTGTCGGAGAAGAAAAAGACCAAGCTCGAGCCCAAATGGGAAGGTCCCTTCATTATTGACCAAGTTCTGACCGGTGGAGCGTACCGTCTGCGGGATGCATCGAATAATCGACTTGAGCCAAACCCATGGAACGCAGCCAGGCTCCAAAGATTCTACACCTAGTGCCGGACTCTATGTGCGTATCCTTCCTCTGTCCATTTTTTTGCATATACATTATCTGTTTTTTTTCTCTTCCTTTCTTTTATTTCATTCTTTCTCAAGGCCTTCAAGGGCCAACTTGTGCCTTGCTTGCACACTATTGATGCGCTAACCACGCTCATTATACCTGGGGGCTTCTTACACAGAAGCTTAATTATTTATCTGGGCTTCATGCCCCGCACATGTGTTATTCTTCCGCATGTACCTTTTCTTCGCCATTATATGCATCGATATGACTTAAGTTTTGGCCAAGCTGGGTTGCCTGGCGCTTGTATTTGCCCTACGTTCCCGTTAATTCGGCTAGGGCATAAGGGGAGCACCTCTGCGATTGTTACTGCCGGGTCAGCCGGATGTGTACCTCAGACTGGGTGAAGCCGAAAGCTAGCATTCTTAAGGGAATATTCGGTCGGTGAACAAAAGATGATTTTTATTTACTTTCCATATGTGCCCCCAGATGTTTTTGCCTGCGTCTCCTCTCGCAGTCCGAACATGCACTTTAGGGCATGTGTACCTAGGGAAAGGAACCCTTAACGAACTATTCTCCCTGGAAGATGTTTCTTACTACCCATGTAATATAACATAACTAGTTGGATACTTGTCTGTTCAAGCACTAATGACCCCTACGCCTGGTTTGCACGCATACCCCGGTTCTTATATAACTGAGCGGGTATTCGGATACACTCCGGACTATTGGGTCCTGAGGTTGAAGCAAAAAGGTCCGCCATGACAAATGATTTACAATCCGGCTAGAAGGCATTATACATGTCACTTTAATTACATAGTCATGTAGACTGACTAAATTCCTCTTCTATACCATCCAACAGGCTGTCTAGTCTACAATCCTGTTGGGAATACTTTGCGGCTAATTCTACTTGCCCATACACTAAGCTAACGGGGATCTCTTTCCCATCGAGCCCCACAGGTCCGACTTCGGCCATGTGGTTTGGGTCAGCCTTGGTATACCGCGTCTTCACCATGGCCCAGGCTTCCCTGGCACCTTGACGGCAGGCCGATATCTTCCATAATCGGAAGCGCCGCCGTGCTCCCTTGAGCTTCTCCGCAAGCTCTCCAATGCCTTCTGGCAGGGAGATGGATGGCCACAAGGCCTGGGTAATACCTTGCATCACCTGCCGAACTTGTTCGTGCAGTTGTGAGAGCTCGGGTAGAAGATCACCCGCAGACCCAGGCATCTCCTCCGCGGGACGACCCGTCAGCATACCTGCACACATAACTCTGTTAGCCGGCTTCTTCGCCGCACCCTTTTAAGGGTTCGTTCAAGCACTTACTGAAAATGCCGCGTCGAAGCCGCTTATTCTCCTTCTCGGAGTCCGCAAGCTGGGCTTGAACATCTTTCAGTTCCACGCTCAGCTTGGTATTGGCATCTTGGAGATTGTTTTTCTCCAGCCTGACCTTAGTCAGCACGCGTTCGCCAGCCTTTAGCTGTCGTACGACATGCTGGTCCTCCGGATTCTCTCCGGAGTCATCTGCAATATCTACTGTTAGATCTGCAGCCATGCCGCACACCATATGGTACCTATCATTCTTTGAAACAAATGTTACCAGCTGGGGACTTTTCAGGTTCCTTCAATGCGGCAATAGCGGCCCGAAGTTGGGTCTTGCATTCCTCCAGCTCCTGTGACAGTCGAGTATTCTTCTCTGTAAGAACCTGCACAATAAATGATCCTTAAATCAGTTGTGCCAACTGTTTCAAGTCTCAGGGGCTACTGATCCCTTACATACTGGTCCGTGGCTCTGGCTAGACCATTTTGAGCAGCACGGAGGTACGCGTCTCCAGAATTGAAGGCATCAAATGCCTCTGGTGAGAAGCAAGCGTCATGGAGTACGGCCCGGCGACGCCTATGATTCATGGCGCTCTCCACTTCTGAATTTGTAGCGGACAGTCTATCTGCATCCTCTGTAGGAGGAGTATCCGTCGTCCGCCTCTATGTCCGACCCTGGAGCCCGACTAGTGGAAGCATGGTCGGCAGCCTCTCCGGACATATTCCGGCGAGCGTTTTTTCTATTAAGAAACATGGACGTCATTACATTTTGAGAAAGACGACAACCACGGAGCGGGGTTTTTGTCATACCTCTGCGCCGGCGTCTCCGTCCTGACCGCCTTCCTTTTTGGCCTACCCGGCCTCGGTGCCTCTTGTTGGCGAGTTGCTGCGGGTTCGGCACGGCGTCTCGAATGCCTTCCATGTAAAACACCATATGTATATGGTAGGTGAAGTGTCTAAAAGGGGATCCTAGTTTTTGGAGTCAGGATTTTGGTTTTTCTTACGTGCGACGCAGGGAGCAGTCCGGGATAGTCGGCCGTGATGGCCACCATGGCGTCATCACAGCTCAATTGATAGAACTGCCTATCTATCAGCTCCACGAATATGTCCGGATCTTCTTCGAGTCCGGGACCGAGGGCCCGGTCAGGGTCCTCTGGTTGTGGAGATGGGCTATTGACCTCCCTTACGGCTTTTTGCAGTTCCTGCCGTAAAATGGCAAGGTGAGTACCTACGACAAAGAATGCCGGAAGAATGGGAATAAGGAGATATAACTCACCCAGCTTGGAGGGTTGTACATGGAGAATCCATCCCGTGGCTTGATGCGGATGAACTCCTCTTCCTCTCCCTTGAAAAACTCGGACAGAATTTTTGCTAAAGCAGCAGCAGTGTCCAGACCCTTACGCCCGCAACGGGTGGCATCATCTTCCCCGTTAAAACACCACAGGGAGTGCCCTCGATATTGAAGTGGCTACACTCCCCGCATTATGCATATTGACATAACCTTGATTACTGTCAATCCTGATTGAGCCAGCACTTTAATCCGGTTCATCGGGTAAAGGACTTCCCCGTTGTCTTCCTCCTAGGGGCTCCGTGGGCGCCAGCTTTGGTGTTTCTTTAGAGGAGCATTGTTGAACTCAGGAAGACCCCGCCGAACAGGGTCCGGAAGGGGGACGTCCTCCATATAAAACAATTCCGAAGGCCAGTCTTCGGACGTCTTCTTCGGAGTACCGGACAGGTATCCGGTTTTGGCAATGCGCCATATTTCGGCTCCGCCCACTTGATAAAGTGACCCCTTCTGTGTGTGGTGGACGAGGCAAAATAACCTTTTCCACAGCTCAAAATGAGCCTCGCAACCCATGAATAACTCGCAAAGGGCAACATAGCCGGCGATGTGTAATATGGAAGCAGGGGTGAAATTATGCAGTTGGAGGCCACAAAACTCCAGGAGCCCGCGGAGGAACGGATGAATCAGAAATCCGAGTCCCCTTAATAAGTAAGGAACAAGGCACACCCGCTCCCCCGTAGAGGGGCTGGGGAAGCTCTCCGCTTGCTCCCCGCCATTGTAGGTGGCAAGCCCGGCTCGGACGGGAACCATATATGCTGGAGGGAGAAATCCCTGAGTCTGCAGTTCGACTAATCGACTGTGTGAGACAGAACACCTCTTCCAATCACCGGGCTTAGGGCTACGGGGGCGAGAGGAGGAGCTACGACGGTCGGCCATGTTGGAGTGGATTTTTCCGAAGCGCACTCCGATGGATTCTCACCGTGGGAGGATGGTATGGATTGGATCTAAGAATCCCCATCCCTTTAATAGACAATTTATTTATCTGGCTAGGGGGCGAATGTAAAAACGCCCTGGCTCCTCGTATTCATTCGACGCGTGGAAGATAGCCCTTATTGGGCACAGAAGCCAAGAAGTCCAACATTTATGCTGCCGGACACTACTTGACAAACATTCAAAATTTGGAGAAGAACCCGCCTTGCAATGCCGAAGACAATACTGCGTGTCGGACTTGACGTCATTGAAGCCTGGTTCGGGGGCTACTGAGGGAGTCCTGGATTAGGGGGTCTCCGGACAGCCAGACTATATCCTTTGGCTGGACTGTTGGACTATGAAGATACAATATTGAAGACTTCGTCTCGTGTCCGGATGGGACTTTTACTTGGCATAGAAGGCATGCTAGGCAATACGGATATGTATATCTCCTCCTTTGTAACCGACCTTGTGTAACCCTAGCCTCCTCCGGTGTCTATATAAACCGGAGGGTTTTAGTCCGTAGGACAACAACGATCATACCATAGGCTAGCTTCTAGGGTTTAGCCTCTCAGATCTTGTGGTAGATCAACTCTTATAAAACTCATATCATCAAGAATAATCAAGCAGGATGTAGGGTTTTACCTCCATCAAGAGGGCCCGAACCTGGGTAAAACATCGTGTCCCCTGTCTCCTGTTACCATCCGCCTTAGACGCACAGTTCGGGACCTCCTACCCGAGATCCACTGGTTATGACACCGACAAGGACCTTGGTGAGTCGAAAGCCGTCCATGATGGGACTGAGGACTAAAGCGGCTGGTGCTCGGACTTTCCTGTATTTTGGTTCGTCGCCGACATTAAAGGTTATAGCCATGTCGTTCCAAGGGCTTACTGTGGCGATTTGACAGACTTCGGCAAGGCCGCGAAGTGCCCTTTTGCGCTTATTGTTTGAAGCAAATGTCTCAAAGACCGTCAGTACTATGGGGTCATCGTCTTCTGGAGGGTGTTGCTCTGGGTTTTTTGGTAAGGATGTCCTTGCCGCTTTTGGCTACCTGCCGGATTATCCAACATGCTCTAAGGCTGTGGGTTGGTATGGTATCCGGTGTTGTGTGTATTTTCCATGGGCCATCGAGCCATCCCTCCAGAATGGTTCCGCGCCGCGTAATTGGTTTGTATTTCTTGGCTATTGGACTGGGCGCATCACGTGGATGCGCCCTTTTCGCCTGGACCAGTGGTTGAGTTGGGACCGATGGCTCCCAACAAGCTGCCTGATCCCTCCAGGTGCTTTCCATTGCACTGTACTTCTGTATGATATTTGCCAAGTCAGCGAAGTGTACTATGCGGCGGCGATTAATGGCATTGAGGATTCCTTCGTTCGTGCAATTGTTGTGGAACATTGATATCGCGTCCTCATCGTGGAAATATTTAACCTTGTCCTTGACAAGGAGGAATCTGGCCCAGAAGTGGTGGACCGTTTCCTGAGACTGTTGTTGTATGCTCGTGAGAGCACCTATGTCTGGGTGGGTGGGTGGAATTGGATCTGGACCCTAACCCGATCGATGATCCGGAGTCTGAAGTTTTTCCAGACTTAACAGTCTGGGCTCCGGAGTATCTTCTAGTTGCCTTTACCCGCCATCTGATTCCATGTTCGAAAGGCCGGTCACCTCCTTTTGCGGGTGGGTATCCGGCTCTGTAGGGTTGGTGTAAGTGCATCTAGTGCCACCCCTAGTTGGTTTTGGAGTGTTGACGACAAACCTAGTTGAGGGACTAATGTGTTTGTGAGAATTGCAGGATAACACAGGTAGAAGTCCCTCATTGATTCGGTTTTCCTACCAGAGATGACCCCTAAAAATGTATGAAGACATTGATGTCAAAGGTGGTATGTGAAGATATTCACATTGAAGAATATCACAAGAGAAGACATCGTATGAAGCCTATGGAGATCGAAGACTTAGATCTTTCGTAGTTCTTTTTCTTCTTTGTTGAGTCATAGGAACCACCGTACTATTAAGTAGGGTCCAAGAGAACCAGTCAGAATGACTGAAGTGATGCTTAACCAAAACCTATGTCTTCGAGTGAAGACTATGAGAGCGAATCTTGTCCAGAGTCGGACAAGTCAGCTTTGCTTGTAGCCCAACTAAAGTTGTCATGTGTGTTTGAAATCTGACCGTTGGACACGTGTCAGTTCCTTAGTGACCCAGGGTCATTTCGGACAAATCAGGTCGGGTTGCCTAGTGGCTATAAATAACCCACCCCCTACAACCATAAATGGTTGGCTGCTCAAAGTGAAAGTACGACTTTTGTCGTTTGAGAGCAACCCACCTCGAAGCCTTTGAGAGAGAATTCCTTGCGAGGATAAAGCCCTAACCACCCAGAGCCAAAGAGTGTTAGGCATCACTTAAGTCTTCCTGTCTGTGTGATCTGAAGACTTATTACACTTGAGGACTGTGAATCCTCTAGCCAGTTAGGCGTCGCGTTCTGAGCATCCAAGAGTCATTGTGGATCACCGGTGAACAAAGTCTGTGAAGGTTTGTAGTCTACCTTGAAGACTTACCAGAGTGATTGGGCAAGGTCTGTGTGACCTTAGCTCAAGGGGAATACGGTGATGACTGGGTGTCCTGAGCTGCATGTTCAGGACTGGGTGTCTGGGACTGTGTGTCCTTAGGTTTAAATACCTAGCCGCCTGTCGGTGTCAAAACCGGCGGATCTCGGGTAGGGGGTCCCGAACTGTGCGTCAAGGCCGGATGGTAACAGGAGACAAGGGACACGATGTTTTACCCAGGTTCGGGCCCTCTTGATGGAGGTAAAACCCTACGTCCTGCTCGATTAATATTGATGATATGGGTAGTACAAGAGTAGATCTACCACGAGATCAAGGAGGCTAAACCCTAGAAGCTAGCCTATGGTATGATTGTTGTATATATTGTATATCTATCGACTAGCCTGGCCTCGTTTTATATAATGCACCGGAGGCCTAGGATAACAAGAGTCCTAGCCGAATACGCCGGTGGGGAGAAGTCCTTGTCTTGATCGCCAAGTCTTGTGGAATCTTCCTTGTATGCGGCAGCCGTCCGAACTGGCCCATGAGTATACGGCCACGGGGGTCCTCGGCCCAATCTAATAGATCGGGAGACGACGTGGTGAGTACCCCCTAGTCCAGGACACCGTCAGTAGCCCCCTGAACTGGTCTTCAAGTTAGGGACGCTCCTCGATTCTTCCGAATTGTTCTTCATCTTCGGTTGCCGGTCTTGAAAACTGGTTCAACAAATCTTCTTTATCTTCGATCTTGAGGATCGCCGAAATGCATTCGACGAGTTTACACGTCGGGTATCCGAGGAGCCCCTTTAAGTTTCCGGCCTTTATCAATGCCTTGTTTATTTTTATGCCACACCTCGGGTTTGAAGTTGTTCCCGGGAGGCATGGTCCTCTTGCGTCCGAGCTCCAACGCCAGACTGCATTCGAGGTATCTTTTGCAGCCGAGCACCAACGCCGGACCGCTTCCCAGCTCTAGCGCCGGAATGTATCCGAGCTCCAACGCCGGACTATGTATCCGAGCTCCAACGCCGGACTATATATCCGAGCTCCAACGCCGAAATATATCCGAGCTCCAACGCCGGACTGTGTCCAGGCACCAATGCCGGACTATATCCGAGGTGTCATATCACCTTGGTTCAAAAAAGTTGAAGGAGTTTAGCCGAGCTTAATGCTGGAAATGCCCTCTATGGAGCCAGCCACTAGCGCCCGAGCTTTATGCCGGACTGCTTCCGAGGTGGTGCACCACCCCGACTATGGGCCGATTTTTTGTCAATATTTTTTTATTGGTGCAATTTATTCTCTGCCGAGATATATAGCCAGTAGCCCTCAAGGTGTGTATCGGTCTATAACCCGAGATGCACATGAAGGATGACATAAGACCGCTGATCCCAGTAGCCGCTGAGACTCAGGTTGATTTGCAAAATCGGCCTGAGGATCAAGTCCTAGCTCGGCGGAATACTTCGGGACACAAAAGCGGCATGCTCAGTCCTCAAGACTCAGGTTGGGTGCGGCCGACCAACCTGAGGATCAAAATCTCCTTGAAACTATATTGCACATAAAATTTTCTGCATTGGACAAGCAATGCAGTAGCCCCCGAGGCACTGGTCGGGTGGCAACACCAGATCAGGGGATCGATGTGCCCGTTTAATATTTGTAAATAATAAGCCCGAAGCCCAGTAGCCCCCGAGCCTTAATGCGGGCACGGGTGACCGAATTAAGGATCAATATCCATAGTAAAATCACAAATTATGTGTAATGACTCTATGTATCCAAGTACTTTATGTCATTAATGCTCGGATCCGCATTGTACAAAACTTTGTTGACCGACCATCGGCTTCCACCTCCTTGGCCAGTAGCCGAGGAGTGTTTGTCCTACTTTATAAAGCCTTTATGAGGGCAAAGATTTACGACAAACAAGGCAATCTGGCCACACGGTTTTATAAACAAAGGTACGCAGAGAGATATGTTATGTTACTATTTAACAGAAGAAATGTATTCCAAAGAAAATAGTCCCGCTATCGGTTCCTTTCTTTGGGTTGTCATGCTAAGCATGATCATGAAACCTCAGCTCGAATGTAAGAGCAAAATATCGAGGATTTAGTTTGGGAGGCCAGTTAATAGCCCCCGGTAGTGTTCGGCGACAGTCGAGGTCAAGCCGTAAACACTTCGGCCAATGTTATGAATGGCCCGTCATAGTCATCGGATCGCTGACAAGTTTACGCTTATTGTGACAGTCAGTTTTCGGCTTTCTCCACTAAGGTGCTTAACCATGTGAGCTGGAAACACAATCGCAGTGGTTCTCCCTTTGCACGCCTAGCTGAACAAAACAGAATGTAGGAAGCAAGTGCAGGAGCCGGGCAACCCAACTATTGACCGAAGACACAATTCGAAACCGATGCATATATAGCAATATCTGAGAATGTTTTTGCCGAATCCCTAAAGGTGTCCGGCGTTGCACTGCGAGACTAATGCTGGAAAAGCACAAATAGTTTAAAAGTGCCAAAAAGCTTGGAAAACCAAGAAAACGTCAGTAAAAACATGACGTCTGAACAAGATCAAGTGTTCGGTGCCAATCCGAAAATTGGTCTTAGAAAAAAGAAGTGCTTCTGTTGTCCTTTAACATGACACATCCTATCTCAAGACTTCGAGCGGGTTAGCCTATGGCTTCAACCTCCTATCCCGAGGGCGGAGTACTTCTCATTAGGCCAGTTAAGCAAACTAAACTCTAGCGGCTTTAAGAGAGAAATTAGGCTCCCCGGCTAGTGACCGCACACTCGCGTCGAAAAAAGGAGTGATAAATAATAATAATAATAATAATAATAATAATAATAATAATAATAATAATAATAGAACTTTGCAACGACTGAGAAGAAGAACACTTATTATAAAACGGCTCAAATAAACTTAAGAGCCCCTAAGTGACTTGGGTAGAAGAATGATTGCATGTACTGAAGTACTTATATCATATCTATGTTCAACCGAACTTTAAACGCATCTTAACCGACCGTCGGCTTCTCCCTCTTCGGTTAAGGACCGAAAAGTGTTATGTACTCCATCGGTCGAGAATATCGACGGTGTTTCCAATAACCAGGCAATCAGGCCATAAGGCTGTAACAGACAAAGCGCGCTCAGGGAACTTATCCTATATTACTGCGAAGAGTAAGAAGCATCTTCGAAGAAAATAGTACCCCCACTGATACCTTTCTTCGGTGCTTATTGTTATTATGAGACTTGTGCAATAGATTTTTTGTACTCATGAGTTCCGTTGTGTGCCGACCATCATTGAATAACTATAAGAGTGCTAGCTTTCGGCTTCACCCAGTCTGAGGTCCGGTTCGGGTGACCCGATCGTGACAATCGCAGAGGTGCTCCCTTTACTCCCTAGCCGAACAATCGGGAACGTAGGGGTAAACACAGGAGCGAGGCAACCCAGCTTGCAAATCGCTTAAGTCAATATGGTGCATATTGTGGCGTAATACACGAACAAGGAACGAAGCCGTACAAGTATAATCATATGCAACAGGAAAAGCTTCATAAAGGAAGCCCCCAAGTAAACGGGGTATTTGAATTTATGCGTCACAAACAAAGTTTGGACAAGGAAATTTTTTAGAAGCAACTTTTTTCCAAAAAAGTATAATGCTTGGTCGAACCGAACGCAAATTAGAAATTAAAGCTTTGAGCATGAAAGCGACTTAGCTGGTTAATGTGTTTGATATTGATGACGCGGTCCGAGCTTGATGCGGGGCAAGGTTCCATCCCTCAAGCCGGTCCCGAGGTGGCGGAGCGGAGAGCTTGACACGCCGAAATGGTGACATAGCACGATCAATGCAGACCGGCAGAGTGACGCCGAAGTCCCCGGATCATTTTCCTGTGCACAAAAAATAGTGCAAACCGGAGATAACAGTAATAATGATAATTAAAAAATCGTTGCATAATAAATAATTTATGCAAAGTGAGTAATAAAAGAAATATGGCCTGGCGCTGAAGTCAATGTCGATGCAGGGCGTCGGCGTGATGCGGTAAAGGCGTGGCAAAGCCTGAATTCGCAGATCGGTCCGAGCTCCGAGTGCGGCGTTCGCCGGACTATGTACGGAAACTGACCGAACCACCATGCGACTGTCGTTAATGCGGCCACCATTTGATAGACCTGTGTACATATGACGGACAAACCAGAGTAATAATTCCTTGGGAAAAATGAACCCAAACAAGCAAAAAATACTGGGATTAATAGCACCCGGTTTATTTGTTGTAGCAATCCGAAGGAAGGTGATTCCTAAAATTGGGACCCGCTCCGCACACCCATTGCCTGATGGGCGATAAAATGACGGCATGGCAATGCTGGTAAAGGTTGACCCACCGAGGCAAAGCCCTCGGCCCAGCTAACGTGACGGAGCTGGTCGGCTAGTGACGCCGAAGTGTCCAGATTAGGTTGATGAAGAGATGGCGAAGCCCCCGGTCCAGCCGAGATGTCGAAGCCTCGATGTCAGCCGATGAGTCGAAGTAGGTCGGCGTGATGGACACCAGCTTGAAGAAGCAATAGTGCGGCCCTGTCGATGCAGGTCATGACGTGGTCGATGCCGGCTTGATGAAGCGACCGTGCGGCCATGCCGGTATGCCCGCTCCGTGTAATCCGTGGGGCGGCGATGTTGGTGATGATTTATCCTTCGCGATGCCGGGCTCTTGTTCGGCTTGCCGAGATGATGATCCGAAGAAGTTGAGCTCGGCTCAACAAAGTGACGCCGTGTCTAGCGCAGGTCGGCAGCCGTGGAGTAATATTGCCGGACTGGTTTGACACCAGCATGATGTTGAAGATCATGTTCAAAAGACCTTACAGTTAGTGGGATGTGTTCGGGAACAAAACACAATACCCCATACAAAACTTCCTTCAAAAGGGATGTCCGAAAGGCTATTCATAAAAAAGATGAACTCGGGTCGGATTCGTTTTCGCGCAGAAAACAGATCCGAAAAGTGATGCACTAATCGGAAGGTTCCCGGAGTTTGGACGGTCGGATCGAGCCGAAATTTTGAGAGGTGGTAGATATAGGAATTCCGCAGCCCATCAACGGTTGGATCTTCCAAAGGACGTCCGAGCTAGAAGCTGGACACCATTCCCTAAACTCATCCAAATTCCCGTCCAGATTTGACAGGGCTCCGGTATATCGTGGATTGCCAGAGATTCCTCCAACGGAACTCGATGAAATTTTCCAAGGTTGTTGTAGACTCAATTCCGCACAATTCCACCAAAGCGATCGTGAAAGCGATACTCGAGGAGGTGGTGGTGGCAGATACGAGTTCGCTGTCCAAAAAAACAGCACGGTCGCTTGAGGGCAATGTTGACGTTGAGCCCCCGAGCTCCATAGATGATTCCTCCGTGATCTTGATAGAGATCGGAGTTGATGTTTGATGAAGGCCCTCGTCCGGACATGGTGATCCGAACACGGGGCGCAATTCTTGGTCGAACCAAGGTGACCAGTCGAGCTGGTGACGAAGATGCCGAAGTCGCAGTTGATCTGCAGGCGAGCCATCGATCCTTTTGTCGATCACACAGCGGAACTCTCAATGAAAGCACCAATGTCGGTGTCAAAACCGGCGGATCTCGGGTAGGGGTCCCGAACTGTGCGTCAAGGCCGGATGGTAACAGGAGACAAGGGACACGATGTTTTACCCAGGTTCGGGCCCTCTTGATGGAGGTAAAACCCTACGTCCTGCTCGATTAATATTGATGATATGGGTAGTACAAGAGTAGATCTACCACGAGATCAAGGAGGCTAAACCCTACAAGCTAGCCTATGGTATGATTGTTGTATATATATTGTATATCTATCGACTAGCCTGACCTCGGTTTATATAATGCACCGGAGGCCTAGGATAACAAGAGTCCTAGCCGAATACGCCGGTGGGGAGAAGTCCTTGTCTTGATCGCCAAGTCTTGTGGAATCTTCCTTGTATGCGGCAGCCATACGAACTGGCCCATGAGTATACGGCCACGGTGGTCCTTGGCCCAATCTAATAGATCGGGAGACGACGTGGTGAGTACCCCCTAGTCCAGGACACCGTCACCGCCCTAACCAGACGTACAGTTGTCACAGCAACTGGAACTGGTCTAACAAATCATTGTCTTCAACGAGTCACTGGTTTCATCCTTCCCTTCGCTTTACTTACTGTTGGTCCTTGTGAAGTCATTGTATGATTGCATTATCTTTTGTCTTCACTGAGTGACTGCTTGTTTTGATTGGCTTCATAATATCTTCCTACCTGATCCATACTACCTAGCTGCTATAGGTCATTGTGCTTTCACTTCATTAAAATACTTGACTATGGTTTGCCTAGTGTAGTCTACCTTCCGCTGCATGGTAATAGGTTTATTTCTATCGTTTGTCTTCGAAACTTCTACGTTTTGAAGACTTTCATAAAAATCGCCTATTCACCCCCCCTCTAGTCGATATAACGCACTTTCAATTGGTATCAGAGCAAGGTACTCCCTTGTTCTGTGTGATTCGGTTTAACCACGTGGAGTTTTAGCTATGTCGACTGCAGGGATAATTAAAGTCTCCGTTGCGTGCCCCGTCTTTGATGGAACTGAAAATCCCTACTGGAAGAATAAGATGCGCATGCATCTTGAAGCCATTGACGTCGACCTATGGTATGTTGTCAAGAACGGCGTTCCCAAGGCTGGAGAAGGTGTCACTGCTGCTGACGTCAAAAAGTTCGTTCAACTGGACTCTACTACCAAGAATATCATCTGTGGTCATCTGACCAAAGGACAGTATGGCCGCGTGAGTGCTTTGGAAACATCTAAGCTAGTCTGGGACTGGCTCTCCAAGGTCAACGAAGGCGTCTCAACCCAGAGAGATCAGAGAATCAGTGTCCTTCGCAACCTCTTCAACCGCTTCAAGAGAAATGACAATGAGAATGTCCAGCTCACGTTTGATCGACTCACTGACATCGCAAATGAGCTTCAAGCCCTCGGCTCTACTGAGATCACCAAGCATGAAGTCGTCAAGACACTCCTGAGATCACTTGACAGTTCGTTTGACACCCTAGCCCTGATGATTCAAGAACGTCCTGATTTCAAGACACTCATCCGTCTGACATACTTGAGAGGCTCAACACACATGAGTTTCAGCTCTCTGAGAAAAGAGATATCTATGGTCCCAACTATGGGCGAACTCGTGCCTTGAAGGCAAAAGCTGTCTCCTCATCTGAAGAAGAATCTGACAGCAGTTCTGATGATCCTGAAGACATTGGAAAGGAGCTTGCTATGCTTGTGAAGAAGTTCCAAAAATTCACCAAGAAGAAAGGCTTCAGAAAGTCTTCACGATCAAGCTCAAGGAATGATGAAGCTTCTGCTCATGACTACAAGAAGAAAACATGCCACAAGTGCAAGAAACCTGGCCACTACATCTTTGAGTGTCCGCAGTGGGACATTGAGAACAAGAAGAAAAAGAAGAGCAAGGAGTATGATTCTGATGACAAGAAGAAGAAGAAATACTCAAAGTCTTCTTCCAAGTCCTCCTCAAAGTCTTCATCACACAAGAAGAGCTCATCTGGCAAGGCACGTGCATTTGTTGGCAAGGAAATGGATTCAGAGGAGGAGTCCGCTTCTGAGGAGGCGGAGGTGGAGTCTGAGGAGGAGTCCGATTCTGGCGTTGCGAGTCTGGCTACAGCATACGTTGCCAAGTCCATCTTCAACACTGAAGACAATGACTCCATCACCGACACCGATGCAAATGACAAGGACTACTCCGCTCCTACCTACTGCTTCATGGCACGCGGTGCCAAGGTAAACACACGCACTACTCACTATTAAACATCTAGTGACGATGAATCTGATTGTGGTTCCAAACCCAGCTACAAAACACTTGCTAAAATTGCAACTTAACAATAGAAAACCATGGAACACATTCAAAAACTGTTAGACAAAAGTGATGATCTGTTAGACGCTGAAATGACTCGATATCAGTCCTTAATTGAAGACATAAAAAATCTTTATGTTAAGTATGAGGAACTTGAAAGTCGTCATGAAACGCTCTCAACGGCTCATGAAAGGCTTTCCTATGATTATATTCAAAGGAAGCAAGATCTTGAGAAATTGAGAGCGGCTCATGAAGATCTTCAAAAACAAAAACGAGTCGCTTCACGCCGAACAAATCAGTTCAGCTCAGGAAGGATTTGAACCACCATGTCTTAAATGCATTGAGCGTGATAATGCTACTTCTGTTGCTGAATGTTCTACTGCTGCTACTATTGCAATATCTTCAACTGTTGATGTGGGAACTAACCCCTCTGCTGAGGATACCACTGCTATTGCTGATGAGAATGCTAGGTTGAAGACATTGCTTGAAACAGGGATGTAAAAAAGTCTCAAAGGGCATCAGACACTATGTGATGTCCTCAAAAGGCAGATCCTGAACCGAAACCCTAGGAAAGAGGGTGTTGGGTTCGTAAGGAAAATGAATGCTGATGGCTCTTACTGGAAACCTGAGCAGTACCCCAAAACCACATGGATTGCTGCAAAGGAACCTTCAGCAGATCCATCCACTCTATCTGGCTTCACTTGTGCTAACCCCATTGTCATTGATGAATCCTTTGATGCAAACTATAAACTGTTTAAGAATCAGAATGGTGAAGTGTTTGCCAGGTATATTGGTACTAACTGCAGGAATGGACCGCCTATGAAGAAGATCTGGGTGCCGAAAAGGTGTTTGGAGAATCTTCCTGTGAATGTCATCATGACACCACAGGTGAAGAAGACAAACCCCAGACCACAGGCTTCATACGGTCCAAAGGCTTCATACAGATAGAGGACTCACCTGAGTCACACTAACTCAAATGTTTTGCAGGGAAGCCATACTCAGGCCTATGAATATGAGCGCGGTTCATCAAACCGCCATGTTCATAAAACCAAGAACTATTCTGCTTATTCTTATGAGTACTATTGTCCACCTGCAAGACTATTTGCTAGGGCTCCAAAGCCAAAGTTCTCAGATGCTGCACTTAGACTTATTGCTTCTAAGCCACGCCTTGGAGATGTGGGTGGCTAAGAAAGCTTAACTCTCTTTTGCAGGGAAGGGTCTCCAGCAGAAAACCAAAATCATCTGACGCTATTGCTGGGGACCTTAAACATCTTGTAGGGCGCAAGATCAAATGCCCAAATGGTCTTATTATGTACTTCGTTCCTGAATCGCTTGCTACTCGCCCTATTAGTTCAGATCTCGATCTAAGCTTTCATAACCCACTGGTTCGTCAAATGTTTTTGCTTCACAATTCTCTTCGTGAAGCCTATCCCCCTAACTGCACTGTAGGGTACGACACCAGCAGCTTCAGAATGGATTATTGATAGTGGGTGTACCAATCACATGACTGGCAAGAGAAGTCTTCTTATGGACTCAACCTTATGTCCATCCGACAAGAGTCACATCACATTTGCTGACACTGGTAAAAGTAAGGTATTGGGTCTAGGTAGAGTGCAATCTCAAAGGATCAACACATGGATAAAGTCATGCTTGTTGAATCCCTTGGTTTCAACTTAATGTCTGTCTCAATGCTTTGCGATTTAAACATCATCTGGGTCCCGACGACAATGGTAAAGAGTTCGATCAAAAGGTATACCGCTCCATGATTGGTTCTTTACTTTATCTATGTGCATCTAGGCCAGATATTATGCTTAGTGTTTGCATGTGTGCTCGATTCCAAGCGGCACCAAAGGAATCGCATCACTTAGCTGTCAAGCAAATTCTTCGATATTTGGCTTACACCCCAACTCTAGGATTATGGTATCCAAAGGGCTCAGAGTTTGATCTAGTTGGATTCTCGGATGTTGATTATGCTGGTGACAAGGTGGATCGCAAGTCTACATCAGGCACATGTCATTTTCTGGGACGATCACTTGTATGTTGGTCTTCAAAGAAGCAGAACTGTGTATCTCTCTCCACTGCTGAATCTGAATACATTGCTGCTAGATCTTGCTGCGCTTAGCTTTTGTGGATGAAGCAAACACTCAAAGACTATGGCATTCATCTGAAGCAAGTGCCACTCTACTGTGTCAACGAAAGCTTCATCAAGATTGCCAACAACCCAGTTCAGCACACGAAGACAAAGCACATTGAGATTCGTCATCACTTTCTCAGAGATCATGTTGTGAAGGAAGATATTGATATCATACACGTCAACACTGAAGAGCAATTGGCAGATATCTTCACCAAGCCCTTGGATGAGAAGAGATTTTGCAAGTTACGGTGTGAGCTAAATATCTTGGAATCCTCAAATGTCCTGTGATCAGGCACACATCCTAACACTTATGCATATTGATGACTTAGATGTGCAACACACGAAGTAAAGTATATCTTCAATCAATGAAGACATGCATTCTAAGTGTGAATACATTAATGAGGAATTTGACTTCGGAGCGCCACGATAATTGTGCGCCGTGTCTGGGTCTAATACTTCCTATACGGTGGGTAATGCCACCACCAAATGTTCTGTTTGAAGTGTTTCACTCATGGCGTTACATTTGCTATGTCTTCACATTTGGTTTGGCTTCAATCTCAACATGTCTTCATGATTATCTTCACTATGTTGATTATATATATATACTAGTGTTCTGTCCTCTATAGCATTCACTTATAGCTATGTCTTCTTGTTGAATCTTTTGAACTAAGTGAATGTGATCGGACCCTAACCTCTCTATGCTTTCTATATCAAACTCTATCTCTCCAAATCATATGCATTCTTTTGAAACTGTCAAATGTCTTCTCTGCGTCCTTGTCAGCAGAAGATACAGAGACAAACATTAAGTCTGCTTTCAATGCTAATTCCTTCACCCGAAACCCGGAGAAGTGGGAACGACCACCCGACAATCCAGGCATGCGTGGGACGTGGAACAACCTCCGAAATGCTGCATGATAGCCACGTGTTCCTCAGATGTGAATCGCCAGGGGCACCTATGTAATAACACTGAGTCGCCCCTGTCCCTATGAATACACGCCTCACCACAATCATTATCTCTTCTTTCACTCTCGCATGAACCCTAGCGCCACCGCTAGCCCTCGACGACGCCGGCGACGAAGCGCTTAGCTGCCGCAACCTCTCCGACGCCGTATTCACGCTGACCGCGGACATCGTCTTCTCCGCCGTCGTCATAGGTGTCCTCCATCGCCAAGTTAGTGCACGGACGATCGAACTGCTCGGCCTCCTCTTCCACTCCGTCTAGCAGTTCTATGTGTGGTAAATAAAACTTCCTTTTTACGGCCCCTTTGATCCTATAGATTCGTCACCTTCAACCACAAGCAGTTTCTGTTCACACAAGTTGGATCCAGTTCACACTGCATCTCATAATATGCCTAGTATATTCACTTATGCTTCACAAAGTAGTTAGATTCCTCACTTGTACTGATCCGTGGATTCGTACAAATCTAGAACCAACTCCTTATCTATGAGTGAATGTCTTCGCACGATGAGGTCAATGTCTTCTAAACTGATTTATCATCAAAATCTTCTGAGAATGCATATGACCTCTGCCCGTTCCCTCGCACCTTAATGCTGTCATAGGTACATGTCTGTGGGAGAATCCCTTGGTTTTCATAGTCTGAATTCATTTGCAGAATTCTTACAGTATCATATAAATTCTCCCGAAGCCAGTTCCTGTTTGTCCAGCAAGCGAAAGCCTTTGAAGCCTCTGAACATGTTGAAGCCATTCAGTTTGAAGTTCATGGCTGCAGAGAAATCAGTAAGGAAGGGTGGCAGACAGCATCGTGGGGGAACATCAAGAGATTTGCCTAATGACCTCTCAGAGCTTTACAAGATAGATCCTGAAGAGGATTACAATTAGCGCAAGACACGAATCCAATGGATTCGAAGATATTGGGCTGAACAATGGTTCAAATACCGGTTTGTGACCCAGGAATATGCTGAGAAAAATGCCATCAAGCGACCGTGGGGAGACATCCTATACAAGAATCTTCAACCCAGGTCCAGAGAAGAAGCCATTGGACAAGGCTTCTATCCCTGCATGGTCCGTGGGCCACAGCCTGTAGATGCACACCCATCGTCACTACTATGGTGTCGTGACGACAATCTATTCAAGCGCAACTTCCAGTTTGCCAAGAACTCAGCGAAGCAGAACAAGAAGTCTTTGGGATTAGACTTCAACCCTGGTCCCTCTGCTCCTCGTGCCGATGGAACTCGCGAAGCTGAACCCAATCTTCTTGGGCCCTTCTACAACTTGGAAGGTCTCATCACTCATATCGGACAGCCGTGAATGAGCCTGCAGATGGCGCTGAATCAGATGAAGCGCCTGCAGCGCCGAAGCCAAAGATACTAAAGCAGCCTAAAGCTTCAAAGCCTACCTCAGCACCAAAAATCTCACGGGCGAAGCCACTGGCTACTGCACCTCCTGAAGACAGTGTGCAGTCTGAAGATTTGTCACGCATCTCCAAGCCCCAGAAAGTCAAGATGCCTCTGCCACACACCGGCCAAGAACTGACAGCTCCTGCTATTCTGTGCAACGATGTCATCGATTTGTCCAGTGATGAAGATCTTGCAGATGACGCTCTTGAGCAACTGATCAAGAGCAAAGAAGAAGCAGAAATCTTCAATGATCTGCCTCTCTTTGACGTGGCAATCATCCACAACTTCATTGATGAGTGGTTTGACACGCCCAACCTCAGCTTCGAAGATCTGCAACTTCCAATTGGCATTAGTGTCGCCTTCCATGGCGCCATTGCTTTAGAGCTAGCTCTAGCTCAGCGCATCGTTGAACTGAAGCAAAAGATTGACTTTGAAAAAGCTCAGTTCAAGAAGCATATGGCCAAGCTCAGCGTGCAAGAGGTGAAAAACTTCAAGATTATGCTGCACGAGCTCAAGGAAGCCTTTCTCAAGAAACATGCAGAAGCTCAGGGTTCTTGTGAGTGCATGAAGAGCCTGGCTGACAAGTGTGTGCAAGGCTACAACGAGGATGAGAAGCGCAAGGCCCTTGGGCATCCGAGCATTGATCCCAGGATGGCTGCTAAGAGGAAGAAGAAGCCCACTGTGGCCGAACCCAACGCACCAAGGCAGGAAGCAGATCCCATTGTCTTCCCAACTAGCATGACTGGCTCGAAGCCAAAGGCCAGGTCAACCGCTTCAGAACTGAAGAAGACGAGGACTGCTGAGGCTGAAGCCAGAAAGAGGAAACATCCTGAAGCCTCTGCTGCTGGTCCCTCCAAGAAGAAGCGGAAGACCAAGAAGGAACGGGTTGCTCGCACAGAGCCCTTAATTGTTGAACCCATCTCCATGGTTCGCCCTGCCACTGAACTTCAAGAGCGCCAACTGACTATCCATGAGCCTGCTTTCACATAGGCTCACCCAACTGAAGGCTTTCCAGCAGCTGATCCTACCGCTGCTGAAGACATTGGTCACCATGACAATGTTGAAGATAATGTAGTCCTTCCTCAGATCGAGCACCAACAGGTATCATCGCGTGTGCTTACGCACAGCGAACTCATCAGCATTGATCTCCCTTGACGCCAATTGCTCAGGATACAACATGGGCTGATCACCCACAAGCACAAGAAGAAGATGACTTTGAGGCCCAGCCAACTCCATCGCCACAGGCATCGCCAGCATTACGCAAGCTTTGCAAAGGACCAAGGCCTCCAGTCTCTGAGTCTGAAGCTAAAGCTGCTGAAGACATTCCGGCTGCATCAGCCGATGACACCCAAGAAGAAGAACATGTCTCCACTCCCCCAACTACTGACGAAGCTATTCTCGCGGAGAACGTGTCTGTGCCCGACCCTCCAGCTCATCAAGTGGAGGTAGAAAATCTTGAGGCTGCCACCACCAACACCAATGAAGCCACTGACGCTGTCATGGCTGAAGCAAATGTGGAGCCTCCACCAACCCAAGAACCAGAAGTCAGTGAAGCAAATGATGCTACTGCTCCTATTCCTGCGTCTGCTGCTGGTCCTCAGTTTAACTATCATGTTGAGCATAGGCCTCAGGTACAGAAGCCAATTCCAAGGTTTCCCAGGTTTCCAGGTCCTGCATCAGCACCTGGATCCTTCAATGTCAACGGCTTCAAAGCAGACAACACTTTCTTCAATAGATCCAAGAACCCCTACTCAAGGGAAAGAATATCTTCTGACCGGTTCTGGAGCTATCCGCAGCGAAGCTATTACTCCTGCATTCTGTACTATCAAGGTCGCATCTTCCCACATAAGCATCTTGACACCGAAGCAATAGCTGGTCTGCCCTGTCTGGAAGAAGCTCTGGATTGCTTAAAAGAGGTTGGATTGTTGCCATTTTTCACCGACCAAGAGCACTAGAATGAAGAGTTGCTGCTCCAATTCTATGCCACACTTCACATCTGTGGGTACAACAGAGATCCGAAGACTTGGGTCCTAGAGTGGATGACAGGAAATGTTCATCACGAAGCCAAAGCCTTTGATATCATTGAGCTCACTGGTCTGCCCACTCCTGGCGATCTCTATGAACCTGGCTGTATGCTTCACAGTGAAGCTATGGAGAACATCTTTCAGAAGCCTGAACCGAACATGAGTCAGATGCTCAGTATGATGAAGCCCTTGCCACAAGATGCTACATATCCTAAGGAGTTCTTTGTTGAAGATCTTGAGTATCTGCCAAGGACTATCTATCACATCATAAGGCGAACTCTCTGGCCCATCAAAGGACATTCTCCACATGCCAAGCTGGAAGGTGCAATGAAGACTTTGGTCTTCTATATTCTTCATGGCAAATGCTTCAATGCACAAGACTTCTTCATCCGCCAACTTGCTGCATCAGGCTCTGATCTTTTTGGCTTGAAGTTCTACGCTCCATGGATAATGCGGCTGATTAAACTCCACTCCGCTATCTCATATCAGCCGTCTGCTCGCAATCATCGGATCTTTCTACGTGATGTGGATATGTCCGTTGAAGCCATTTATCCTGAGCCTGCCAAGGAGCCTCTTAGTCTTTAGAATGCGGAGCATCAAAGTTTCTCTCAGAACATTGAAGGAGTTGAAGCAGTCACTCGTGTTTATCCTCTGGCTGGAACTACACGTGCACCTCATCGTGCCCTTACTGAAGCCACCGAAAGCACTATTGCCCAACGACCCAAGAAGCGATCTCGTGTTCTCAATGACTGAGAGCTTCTGGTGGCTCTTCATCAGAAACAGGATAGGCATCATGACTGGCTGAAGCGCCAAATGCAAAGCCTCTTGGTGGATGTTAACCGCATTCGCAATCTTGCCACCAAGAATGCCTTTGTTGCCCATGAAACCTCTCGACGCACATGGAAAGGGCTGACACTTATGTGCTCTGAAGATGATCTTCAAGAGGATGGCTTCTCTGAACGCTTCAAGTTTGACTCCACACCTCCCCGAAGGGCAGTGCTGCGACGAACTCCATCTCTTGAAGACTCTGAGTTCTCTTCCTCTGCGGCAACTGTGAATGCCAGAGTGATCGAGGACGAACACGATGCTACTTCACCGCCCCCTCCTTCAACACACTTCAACACTGCTCCAAGTTCTTCTGCACTGCCGAACACCACCGACAACCCTGCCGCTTCACCTACTCCTCATGGGAACGAGTAGATGCTCTATGTCTTCAAACCTTTTTGGTCCTTACTGACAAAAGGGGGAGAAGCATATGAGTTTGATAGTCTTCAAGCGGGTCCATATGGGCGGTTGCTTTATATTTTTCCTAGTGTTTACAACTCTCGTTTTGACACATTTGGTTCTTTGAGTCGAAACACCTAAACTCGATGGTCGTCTGCTACTTATTTGCTACTTTGTGATGCGATGATAAATTCCGCATGTGCGACGATAAATTCCGCACTTAGATCATTTTGCAGACTTCCATTTTCCATTATGCATGTCATTATCTTCACATACCTTCACATGCATAATGAATTGTCATCATAAGTTGAAGAGGATCTCCACGAGTACAACCTGCCATGTGCATTTGCATTCCAAAAGCAAATTACTTATATGCACATCTTCAGGGGGAGCCCTTGCAACTTATGAAGACAATTCCTTATCCTTTACAATTTCACATATTATATTCCCGTTGAAAACTTCAACTAGTTTGTCATCAATCACCAAAAAGGGGGAGATTGTAAGTGCATCTAGTGCCACCCCTAGTTGGTTTTGGAGTGTTGACGACAAACCTAGTTGAGGGACTAATGTGTTTGTGAGAATTGCAGGATAACACAGGTAGAAGTCCCTCATTGATTCGGTTTTCCTACCAGAGATGACCCCTAAAAATGTATGAAGACATTGATGTCAAAGGTGGTATGTGAAGATATTCACATTGAAGAATATCACAAGAGAAGACATCGCATGAAGCCTATGGAGCTCGAAGACTTAGATCTTTCATAGTTCTTTTTCTTCTTTGTTGAGTCATAGGAACCACCGTACTGTTAAGTAGGGTCCAAGAGAACCAGTCAGAATGACTGAAGTGATGCTTAACCAAAACCTATGTCTTCGAGTGAAGACTATGAGAGCGAATCTTGTCCAGAGTCGGACAAGTTAGCTTTGCTTGTAGCCCAAGTAAAGTTGTCGTGTGTGTTTGAAATCTGACCGTTGGAACACGTGTCAGTTCCTTAGTGACCCAGGGTCATTTCGGACAAATCAGGTCGGGTTGCCTAGTGGCTATAAATATCCCACCCCCTACAACCATAAATGGTTGGCTGCTCAGAGTTAAAGTACGGCTTTTGTTGTTTGAGAGCAACCCACCTCGAAGCCTTTGAGAGAGAATTCCTTGCGAGGATAAAGCCCTAACCACCCAGAGCCAAAGAGTGTTAGGCATCACTTAAGTCTTCCTGTCTGTGTGATCTGAAGACTTATTACACTTGAGGACTGTGAATCCTCCAGCCGGTTGGGCGTCGCGTTCTGAGCATCCAAGAGTCATTGTGGATCGCCGGTGAACGAAGTCTGTGAAGGTTTGGGAGTCTACCTTGAAGACTTACCAGAGTGATTAGGCGAGGTCTGAGTGACCTTAGCTCAAGGGGAATACGGTGAGGGCTGGGTGTCCTGAGCTGCGTGCTCAGGACTGGGTGTCCGGGACTTTGTGTCCTCAGGTTTAAATACCTAGCCGCCCTAACCAGACGTATAGTTTTCACAGCAACTGGAACTGGTCTAACAAATCATTATCTTCAATGAGTCACTGGTTTCATCCTTCCCTTCCCTTTACTTACTGTTGGTCCTTGTGAAGTCATTGTATGATTGCATTACCTTTTGTCTTCACTGAGTGACTGCTTGTTCTGATTGGCTTCATAATATCTTCCTACATGATCCATACTACCTAGCTGCTATAGGTCATTGTGCTTTCACTTCATTAAAATACTTGACTATGGTTTGCCTAGTGTAGTCTACCTTCCACTTCATGGTAATAGCTTTATTTCTATCGTTTGTCTTCGAAACTTCCATGTTTTGAAGACTTTCATAAAAATCGCCTATTCACCCCCCCTCTAGTCGATATAACGCACTTTCAGTCGGCGATCCGGACGTAGTCCATCTTCAGTATAGGGGAAGAGTCGCTGTCTTGCTCCTCGACTACCGCTATCTGGTGGGTGATCGGTGGAGATTTGATTTCTCTTTGGTCGGGTTTGAGCCCGATCCGATCGTAATCTATGGCGATTCCCAGGGCGGCGATACGATCAAGGAGTTCGTTTAAAGACGAAAACTCCGCCGAATCCATCTGCTTGGAGTGTTTGGGGTCGATACGAAGAGGATTTTCGATGGCCCGAGAAGTCATCGTCGGCTTAACGGCCGAACAGGCGGTCATGGTAAAGCTGCCCAACGGGAGGGTTTAGCCTGGGGCCAGTTCTCCTCCGGTAGTGATATTGTCTTTAAGGATGAGGCGAGTCATCGATCCTGTTGTCGATGACATAGTGGAACTCTCGATGAAAGCACCAATGTCAGTGTCAAAACCGGCGGATCTCGGGTAGGGGTCCCGAACTGTGCGTCTAAGGTGATGGTAACAGGAGACAGGGGACACGATGTTTACCCAGGTTCGGGCCCTCTCTATGGAGGTAATACCCTATGTCCTGCTTGACTGATATTGATGAATACGAGTATTACAAGAGTTGATCTACCTCGAGATCGTAATGGCTAAACCCTAGAGGTCTAGCTTGTATGGCTATGGTAATGAATATCTCCCTTTCCGAGCTAAGTCCCCCGGTTTATATAGACACCGGGAGGATCTAGGGTTACACAAGGTCGGTTACAAAGAAAGGAATCTACATATCTGGTCGCCAAGCTTGCCTTCCACGCCAAGGAGAGTCCCATCCGGACACGGGTGCAGTCTTCGGTCTTCGTATCTTCACAGTCAATTAGTCCGGCCCATGGCTAACAGGTCGGACGCCCGAGGACCCCTTAGTCCAGGACTCCCTCAATCGTCATCATCAACCTTCCTCCATCACCAATTTCATGATGCTCACCACCGTGCGTGAGTAATTCCATCGTAGGCTTGCTGGACGGTGATGGGTTTGATAAGATTTATCATGTAATCGAGTTAGTTTTGTTAGGGTTTGATCCCTAGTATCCACTATGTTGTGAGATTGATGTTGCTATGACTTTGCTATGCTTAATGCTTGTCACTAGGGCCCGAGTGCCATGATTTCAGATCTGAACCTATTATGTTTTCATGAATATGTGTGAGTTCTTGATCCTATCTTGCAAGTCTATAGTCACCTATTATGTGTTATGATCCGTTAACCCCGAAGTGACAATAATTGGGACCATTACCATTGATGACCATAGTTTGAGGAGTTCATGTATTCACTATGTGTTAATGCTTTGGTCCGGTACTCTATTAAAAGGATGCATTAATGTCCCTTAGTTTCCAATAGGACCCCGCTGCCATGGGAGGGTAGGACAAAAGATGTCATGCAAGTTCTTTTCCATAAGCACGTATGACTATATTCGGAATACATGCCTACATTACATTGATGAACTAGAGCTAGTTCCGTGTCACCCTATGTTATAACTGTTGCATGATTGATTGCATCTAACATAATTCTCCATCACCGATCCAATGCCTACGAGCTTTTCACATATTGTTCTTCGCTTATTTACTTTTCCGTTGCTACTGTTACAATCACTATAAAACCAAAAATATTACTTTTGCTACCGTTACCACTACTATCATATGACTTTGCTACTAAACACTTTGCTACAGATATTAAGTTTCCAGGTGTGGTTGAATTAACAACTCAGCTGCTAATACTTGAGAATATTCTTTGGCTCCCCTTGTGTCGAATCAATAAATTTGGGTTGAATACTCTACCCTCGAAAACGGTTGCGATCCCCTATACTTGTGGGTTATCACTTCCCTGTGCATTAAAGCGTGTACTATCAAGAACATAAAACTTGTGTTATAAGCAGGGGTAGAAAGTATTAATTGCATGTGTTAACACATAACTTTTGCCATATCAGTATGGTTCTCGCTAAAAAAGACACAAACAACAAACGCACAAAACAAAGGACATGCCATAAACAGATTTGAACAATCCCACACTGCTATACTTTGCTACATTCCATATGGTCTCACTAAAAAAATAAAAAAGACATAAACTACACCAAATGATAGGCCTCCTGCTCCTGGTAAGCTCCTCGTCAGATATGCACATTGTTTCCCATCATCCAAAGTTGTAATCTGCTGCTGAGAAAAAGGCACAAATGAATCAGCGCATGTCATGTAAAACAAAGTTTTGCTGCTATATATGTGTGTCATACTGGTAGAAACATAAAACATATAAGAAAAAATAAGAAACAAGAAACTTTTGAGAAAAAAGAAGATAGGAATTGCCTCTGTTTAACTTTATAGTTGCCCACACAAGTGTTTATAGTTGCTCCTTTATATTCTACACTAGTTTGTTCAAAAAGGTCATGTATGCTTTTGTGGTGGGCTAACACACAGTTTGTTGCAGGTTGATTGTTCATGATGATTGATCTGAATGAACCACCGCTTGATGTCAAGTCCATCAACATTTCAGTCGTGTTGGGTGCACCCTTCTTGCATGCAGGGGATGAGTAGGAGCATCAACATTTGAAGGACGAGGTTGGTGAGTCTCCTGACCCCAACGTCTGCTCTAACGCTACTCATGTCCCAGACAATCGTGTTGCCGCTCCCCCACCTATGGTTGCTCCTGCTAATGCTTTAGTTCATGAGGCACACGAGTTGGAAGACGAAGAAGATGGATCACATCCACAACAACCTTATGTTGGCATGCGCTTCGACACATTAGAGGATGCGAGGGAACACTACAATCGCTACGCTTTGATGGAGGGATTTTCAATCAAGTCAAATATGTCTTAAAGGTCGGCCTACACACGCGTGCTGGAAAAACAGCAATTTTGCTGTAACAAGTTCCGCAAACCAGTAGAGAGGGTTGGGATCCCGGATGTTGCCTCGTCAAGCAAAAACACTACATGTCCGAGTTCACCTGAACAAGATGTTGAAGAGGATGTCAAGGAACACACTTTCAAGAAGAAGAGGAAGCAAGAAACTAGGAAGCAAACAAAATGTCGTGCTAAGATGGCGGTGAAGCTTAAAGATGACAGATGGGAGGTTATCACTTTTATTGCAGATCACAACCATCCACTGATTGACAAGCCATCGCTTTTGAAATACCTCCGTTCTCACCAAGCCATCCCGCCGGAACAGAAAAAAAAATTTGACTCACCTAAACGACTGCAACTTGACAGCAGGTACAACTCACATTGGATTAAAATCTTTTTACCACGGAACTGTTACTTTCCTACATCAAGTACTTTGACCTGAGCCAACTATGTTCATTTTTTATGCAACTATGTTCGTTTTTTGTGCAACTCTGGTAATTAAAAAAATCATGACCCGAAACAGAAAAGCTTGGTGTTGCCTATTCCTACCTCAACTACTTGGATTTCTTTCCTATCCTAGTATAAGCTGCTTAGGATTCATGGGCAACCCTGATCAGGGAGAAAAACTGGCAACTTGAATAGTAAACTGAGGCAACTATGTTCATTTTCCATGCAACTCTGATAAATAAATAAAAAATACATCACCCAGCAGAAAAAAATTTGGTGGGATACAGGCTTGGTTCTTGTTCTACTTATGCATAATTGTTACTTTATTTTCTCTATAAAAACAAGTTGCTCGATGCATTGTGGTTAGGTAGTCCTGAAAAACACAAGTTTCTGTTTTTTATGGTGGGAAAGATGATGATGTTAATGTCATCATACTACGGCTCGGAGTTGATTGTTCCATACACAGCTAAAGCAATCCATAACCACTGTTCGAAGGTTAATGCCCCAACTTAAGACATTGACATTGAAGAAACACTAAACTACTTTTGCAAGGTGATGGAAAAAGACCCAGGCTTCTTCTTTAAATGCAAGACAGATGCGGAAGGCAAGACAGAAAACTTGTTTTGGGTGGATGGTGTGGCACGGAAAGCATACACAGAGGCTTATCATGATTGTGTATCATTTGATGCAACTTATCTCACGAACATGTAGAATATGCGTTTGCCCCCTTCATTGGCATCAACAGGCATGGGCAGTCAATTATGCTTGGGTGCGGATTTGTCCGATAGGAACTAGCCTCAAGTTATGGCTAGTTGTTTGATGCTTTCCTAGAAGCAATCGATGGTTTGGCTCCGGACAACATCATCACGGACCAAGATGTTGCTATGGCAGAATCTATCAAGATGAAGTTCTCGGCAACGATTCACCGTTGCCGCCGTTGGCATATAATGAAGAAAGCACAAGAGAAGCTTGGCCCTGTGTTGGCTAGGAACGCGGAATTTGTAAAAGACTTCAATGAATGCATTGATTTCTGTCAACGCAACACAACAAAGGGTTCAATGTTGTGTTGAAGCGCTATGTGAACCCACACAAGTCAATTCTCAACTTCGTCAAGCAATATGAGAAGAGTCAGGTACACATATTCGTGAAGGAGGGCGGGAACGACTACCGGACAGAGCATCTAGACACAAAAAGATGGTCGCGTTTCCCCATTGAGAGGCATGCCTACAAAGCATACACTAGGGACATCTATGTGAAATTTAGAACTGAGTTTCAGATGATTGGCCGATACGATGTGCGTCCCGCTAGAATCAACTTCTATTACCTTGAGCCCAATACATAAGAAGTTCTAGGGTATGGCTCAAGGAAGTACCTAGTCACCATGAGACCGGAGCTAGCTATCTATGATTGCGAATGTTGCAAGTGGCATAGGGACGGCATGCTTTGTTGCCATGTCTTGAAAATCTTCACACACCTTGGCATTAATGAGATACATGAACACTACATCAGGCACCGCTAGACCCAAGATGCAGTGCCAAGTGCACCACCGCCAACTAATGAGGGCCCTCCGCAGGACTTGCCTGCTGAGTCAGAGAACCAAGTTCGGCAAGTTACTCTAACAATGGATTTTGCAAAGCTAGCCAAGAAGGCAATGACTAGTGATGAGGCAGCCGCTGCAGTTAGGAGGCACATGAAAGCAGCAGATACTGAGGTTGCTAAGCTGAATAAACTGGGGAAGAAGAGGCTAAAGGCAGCCCGAGAAGCGGCTCGGGCTACGGAAGCATCAAACCCTAATGCCCCAAGTGCTTCAAACCAACCTCCTGCCCCACCTGCCCCCTGCTCCTATGGATCCACCTCCTTCAGTCACAAAAGGGCGCAGCCGCAGCAAGCGCTTCAAATCAGCCCTGGAACTACAACCTAAGAAAAAGAACAAGTGCAGCATTTGTGAATCAATCGATCACACTGCTGCGACATGCCTGCTACTTCTTGAGCACTGCGTCGGTTTTCCCTTGAAGAGGAAAGGGTGATGCAACAAAGTAGCATAAGTATTTCCCTCAGTTTTGATAAACAAGGTATCAATCCAGTAGGAGACTACACGCAAGTCCCTTGTACCTACACAAACAAATAAGAACCTCGCAACCAATGCGATAAAGCGGTTGTCAATCCCTTCACGGCCACTTACGAGAGTGAGATCTGATAGAGATAATAAAATAACTATTTTTGGTATTTTTATGATATAGATTGAAAGTAAAGATTGCAAAGTAAGATAGATTGGAAACTTATATGATAAAAGATAGACCCGGGGGCCATAGGTTTCACTAGTGGCTTCTCTCAAGATAACATAAGTATTACGGTGGATGAACAAATTACTGTCGAGCAATTGATAGAAAAGTGCATAATTATGAGAATATCTAGGCATGATCATGTATATATAGGCATCACGTCTGCGACAAGTAGACCGAAACGATTCTGCATCTACTACTATTACTCCACTCATCGACCGCTATCCAGCATGCATCTAAAGTATTAAGTTCATAAGAATAGAGTAATGCATTAGGCAAGATGACACGATGTAAAGGGATAAACTCAAGCAATATGATATAAACCCCATATTTTTATCCTCGATGGCAAAAATACAATACGTGCCTTGCTGCCCCTCCTGTCATTGGGAAAGGACACTGCAAGATTGAACCCAAAGCTAAGCACTTCTCCCATTGCAAGAAAGATCAATCTAGTAGGCCAAACCAAACTGATAATTCAAAGAGACTTGCAAATATAACCAATCATACATAAAAGATTTCAAAGAAGAATCAAATATTGTTCATAGATAAACTTGATCATAAACCCACAATTCATTGGATCTCGACAAACACACCGCAAAAAGAATTATATCGAATAGATCTCCAAGAAGATCGAGGAGAACATTGTATTGAGATCGAAAGAGAGAGAGAAGAAGCCATCTAACTAATAACTATGGACCCGAAGGTCTGTGGTGAACTACTCACACATCATCTGAGAGGCTATGGTGTTGATGTAGAAGCCCTCCGTGATCGATTCCCCCTCCGTCGAAGCTCTGAAAAAGGCCCCAAGATGGGATCTCTTGGGTACAGAAGGTTGTGGCAGTGGAAATAGGGTTGTGTGGTGCTCCTGGATGTTTTCGGGGTATATGGATATATATAGGAGGAAGAAGTAGGTCGGTGGAGCTGCGAGGGGCCGATGAGGGTGGGGGCGCGCCTCCCTGCCTCGTGGCCACATTGTTTCTTTCTTGACGTCTACTCCAAGTCCCCTGGATGATGTTTGTTCCAAAAATAACTCTCCCAAAGGTTTTATTCCGTTTGGATTCCGTTTGATATTCCTTTTTTGTGAAACACTGAAATAGGCAAAAAAACAGCAATTTGCACTGGGCCTTGGGTTAGTAGGTTAGTCCCAAAAATAATATAAAAGTCTATAAATAATCCCATTAATCCAAAACAGATAATATAATAGCATGGAACAATCAAAAATTATAGATACGTTGGAGACGTATCAAGCATCCCCAGGCTTAATTCCTGCTCGTCCTCAAGTAGGTAAATGATAAAAACAGAATTTTTGATGTGGAATGCTACCTAGCATAATTCTCAATGTAATTTTCTTTATTGTGGCATGAATGTTCAGATCCGAAAGATTCAAGACAAAAGTTTAATATTGACATAAAAATAATAATACTTCAAGCATACTAACTAAACAATTATGTCTTCTCAAAATAACATGGCAAAAGAAAGTTCATCCCTACAAAATCATATAGTTTGGTCATGCTTCATTTTCGTCAAACAAGAATTCTCTCATATTGCACAACCCCGATGACAAGCCAAGCAATTGTTTCATACTTTAGTAATCTCAAACTTTTTTCAACTTTCACGCAATACATGAGCGTGAGCCATGGATATAGCACTATGGGTGGAATACAATATGATGATGGGGGTTATGTGGAGAAGACAAAAAAGGAGAAAGTCTCACATTGACGCGGCTAATCAACGGCCTAGGGAGATGCCCATCAATTGATGTCAATGCAAGGAGTAGGGATTGCCATGCAACGGATGCACTAGAGCTATAAATGTATGAAAGCTCAACAAAAGAAACTAAGTGGGTGTCCATCCAACTTGCTTGCTCACAAAACCTAGGGCATTTGAGGAAGCCCATCGTTGGAATATACAAGACAAGTTCTATAATGAAAAATTCCCACTAGTATATGAAAGTGACAAAACAAGAGACTCTCTATCATAAAGATCATGGTGCTACTTTGAAGCACAAGTTTGGAAAAAAGGATAGTAGCATTGTCCCTTTTTATTTCTTTTTTCTTTTTTTGGGCCTTTCTTTTTTTGGCCTTTCTCTTTTTTTTATTTGGGACAATTCTCTATTAATGATGACCATCACACTTCTATTTATTTACAACTCAATGATTACAACCCGATACTAGAACAAAATATGACTCAATATGAATGCCTCCGGCAGTGTACCGGGAAGGGTAATGAATCAAGAGTGACATGTATGATAAATTATGCATGGTGGCTTTGCCACAAATACGATGTCAACTACATGATCATGCAAGGCAATATGACAATGATGAAGCGTGTCATAAATGAAACGGTGGAAAGTTGCACGGCAATATATCTCAGAGTGGCTATGGAAATGCCATAATAGGTAGGTATGGTGGCTGTTTTGAGGAAGATATAAGGAGGTTTATGTGTGATAGAGCGTATCATATCACAGGGTTTGGATGCACCGGCGAAGTTTGCACCAACTCTCTAGGTGAGAAAGGGCAATGCACGGTACCGAAGAGGCTAGCAATGATGGAAAGGTGAGAGTGCGTATAATCCATGGACTCAACGTTAGTCATAAAGAACTCACATACTTATTGCAAAAATCTACAAGTCATCAAAAACCAAGCATTACGCGCATCCTCCTAGGGGGATAGATTTGTACGAAAAGACCATCGCTCGTCCCCGACCGCCACTCATACGGAAGACAATCAAAGAACACCTCATGTTTCAAATTTGTTACACAACGGTTACCATACGTGCATGCTACGGGACTTGCAATCTTCAACACAAGTAGTTCTAAAATTCACAACTACTCAACTAGCACACTCTAATATCACCACCTTTATATCTCAAAACAATTATCAAGTATCAAACTTCTCATAGTATTCAATGCACCTTTTATGATAGTTTTTATTATACCCATCTTGGATGCCTATCATATTAGGACTAATTTAATAACCAAAGCAAATTACCATGTTGTTCTAAAGGACTCTCAAAATAATATAAGTGAAGCATGAGAGATCAATAATTTCTATAAAATAAAACCACCACCGTGCTCTAGAAGATATAAGTGAAGCACTAGAGCGAAATTATCTAGCTCAAAAGATATAAGTGAAGCACATAGAGTATTCTAATAAATTCCCATTCATGTGTGTCTCTCCCAAAAGGTGTGTACAGAAAGGATGATTGTGGTAAACTAAAAATCAAAGACTCAAATCATACAAGATGCTCCAAGCAAAACACATATAATGTGGTGAATAAAACTATAGCCTCAAGTAAAGTTACTGACGAAAGAAGACGAAAGAGGGGATGCCTTCCGGGGCATCCCCAAGCGTAGGCTTTTGGTTGTCCTTGAATTTTACCTTGGGGTGCCTTGGGCATACCCAATCTTATGCTCTTGCCACCTCTTATTCCAAAATCCATCAAATCTTTACCCAAAACTTGAAAACTTCACAACACAAAACTCAACAGAAAATCTCATGAGCTGCGTTAGTATAAGAAAACAAACCACCACTTAAGGTACTGTAATGAACTCATTATTTATTTATATTTGTGTTAAACCTACTTTATTCCAACTTCTCTATAGTTCATACCCTCCGATACTAGCCATAGATGCATCAAAATAAGCAAACAACACACAAAAAACAGAATCTGTCAAAAACAGAACAGTCTATAGTAATCTGTAGGTTTCGAATACTTCTTTAACCCCAAAAATTCTGAAATAAATTGGTGGACGTGAGGAATTTGTCTATTAATCATCTGCAAAAATAATCAACCTAATAACACTTTCCAGTAAAAAATGGCAGCAAATCTCATGAGTGCTAAAGTTTCTGTTTTTACAGCAAGATCGCAAAAACTACCCCCAAGTCTTCCCAAAGGTTCTACTTGGCACAAACAGTAATTAAAAGCATAAAACCACATCTAAATAGAGGCTAGATAGAATTATTTATTAATAAACAGAACCAAAAATCAAGAAACAAAAATAAAATTGGGTTGCCTCCCAACAAGCGATATTGTTTAACGCCCCTAGCTAGGCATAAAAGTAAGAATAGATCTAGGTATTATCATCTTTGGTTTCAATTTTTTTTAGTGGAGTCATGCTCGAATCCGGGAGGTTCTTTACGTTTCCCTTCATATTTGGAAATTTTTGGATCTAAAGAATCGAACCGCTTATTGCAAAGGGTAATTAACATATTCATGCGGTGAAGGTTCCCGCTAACACTTTTAAGATGTTCAAGAGACTTTTGTAAAATTTTCGTTACTTCGCAAATCTTCTCAAAAACTTGTGTCTCTTCCTGGGTATGATGTGGTCCATTTTGTGGAGGTAGTATTCCCACTATCCCCTCTATGATTTCATGAGCAATACTGGGATCTGTTTCAATAAAATTTCCTTTAGCAACGCAATCCAAGAGTTGTCTATGGGACATATTTAGTCCAACATAAAAATTGTGAAGTAAAATTCTAAAATTCACCTCTAAGGTGCAATCACGATAAGATTCCATCATCCTAAACCAAGCATCTTTTAAATTTTCTCCTTGTCTTTGTTTGAAGTGAAGAACTTCAAACTCAGGAGACAAAGGGGCAGATAAGGGACTAGCCATGACGACACACGGCCACACAAGAAGCAACCAAAAAGAGGCAAACGGAAAAAGAGGGCGAATAAAACGGCAAGGGTGAAGTGGGGGAGAGGAAAATGAGAGGCAAATGGCAAATAATGTAATGCGAGGGATAAGAGTTTGTGATGGGTACTTGGTATGTCTTGACTTGTGCGTAGATCTCCCCGGCAAAGGCGCCAGAAATGGCTTGTTGACAGGAGATCAAATCTTGACTTGACTTCGTGCAACCTCCCCGGCAACGGCGCCAGAAATCCTTCTTCCTACCTCTTGAGCACTGCGCTGGTTTTCCCTTGAAGAGGAAAGGGTGATGTAGCAAAGTAGCATAAGTATTTCCCTCAGTTTTGAAAACCAAGGTATCAATCCAGTTGGTGACTACACGCAAGTCCCTCGTACCTACACAAACAAATAAGAACCTCGCAACCAACGTGATAAAGGGGTTGTCAATCCCTTCACGGTCACCCACGAGAGTGAGATCTGATAGAGATAATAAAATAAATATTTTTTGTATTTTTATGATATAGATTGAAAGTAAAGATTGCAAAGTAAGATAGATTGGAAACTTATATGATAAAACATAGACCCGGGGGCCATAGGTTTCACTAGTGACTTCTCTCAAGATAGCATAAGTACTACGGTGGGTGAACAAATTAATGTCGAGCAATTGATAGAAAAGTGCATAATTATGAGAATATCTAGGCATGATCATGTATATAGGCATGACGTCCGCGACAAGTAGACCAAAACGATTCTGCATCTACTACTATTACTCCACACATCAACCGCTATCCAGCATGCAGCTAGAGTATTAAGTTCATAAGAACAGAGTAATGCATTAGGCAGGATGACATGATGTAGAGGGATAAACTCAAGCAATAAGATATAAACCCCATATTTTTATCCTTGATGGCAACAATACAATACAATACATGCCTTGCTGCCCCTACTATCACTGGGAAAGGACACTGCAAGATTGAACCCAAAGCTAAGCACTTCTCCCATTGCAAGAAAGATCAATCTAGTAGACCAAACCAAACTGATAATTTGAAGAGACTTGCATAGATAACCAATCATACATAAAAGATTTTAGGTAAGAATCAAATATTCTTCATAGATAAACTTGATCATAAACCCACAATTCATCGGATCTCGACAAACACACCGCAAAAAGAGATATATCGAATAGATCTCCAAGAAGATCGAGGAGAACATTCTATTGAGATCCAAAGAGAGAGAAGAAGCCATCTAGCTAATAACTATGGACCCGAAGGTCTGTGGTAAACTACTCACACATCATCGGAGAGGCTATGGTGTTGATGTAGAAGCCCTCCGTGATCGATTCCCCCTCCGGCGGAGCTCCGGAAAAGGCCCCAAGATGGGATCTCTTGGGTACAGAAGGTTGCGGTGGTGGAAATAGGGTTTCGTGGTGCTCCTGGATGTTTTCGGGGTATGTGGATATATATAGGAGGAAGAAGTAGGTCGGTGGAGCTGCGAGGGGCCCACGAGGGTGGGGGCGCGCCTCCCTGCCTCGTGGCCACCTCGTTTCTTTCTTGATGTCTACTCCAAGTCCCCTGGATCACGTTTGTTCCAAAAATAACTCTCCCGAAGGTTTTATTCCGTTTTATATTCCTTTTCTGTGAAGCACTGAAATAGGCAAAAAATAGCAATTTCCACTGGGCCTTCGGTTAGTAGCTTAGTCCCAAAAATAATATAAAAGTGTATAAATAAGCCCATTAAACATCCAAAACAGATAATATGATAGCACATGGAACAATCAAAAATTATTGATACATTGGAGACGTATCAATGCCTAGGGAAGCTGTTGTGATTGCTACCACATGAAGATAATGACCCCCTTGGCTTGCAAAACTAGCTGAAGTAAGAAAAAAAAAGCAACAGTTTCCTGGTAGATGAAGCAATTGTGGTCTGGTTTCTGAGCAAATGTAGAAGGGAAATCAAGCAACTGCCAGTTTCAAAAAAAGCAACTATGAAATGATTTGCATGGACTTGTTTTAATTTATGTGTTTTCCTAGCTTTAAATTGACAAATTGGAGACTGTGTGGAGGTAGATTCTTGACATTTGTGCTTATATTCCTTACTCATAAATTTGCAAATCCTATGGACGCTTGTGATTTATGCAAACTTGTTATAGGTGGTTTGGGACAAACTTTTGTGAGTTTTCTAATGGAACACATTAGTATTCGCATTTGATATTCTCTAATGGAACACATTCATCAGGAAAAAAATGTACCTAGTTATTCGTCCACTTGTTGGCTGGTTTGAGGATCTCCTGCCATAGAATCTTGTTCAAGTCACGATTCAACATGGAGATGGTCATCTTCTTCCTGATGTTTGGTATGTCGCTTTGTCCGTAGTTCGGGAGCCACGTCCCGTTCCACAATAATGTGTTCATCAATGCGAATATGCTACAGTCACCGCTGCAAAAAAACCAAATGTCAAGAAAGCACTTGCAAAAAAAAGGCAAAAACTACGTCTTATAACAACAATATGTACGTATGTGGGTTAGTCCTTACGATACAGTCTGCTTTGGTGCATTGATATCCACAAGTGGGAACTTGTCCATTGTCTTTGCTTGTTTTGGATAGTATTTGTCCGACAACACACGAACTGCTGCTACAATAGCCCTTGCAACATCATCCAGCCTCTTGCTTTTCTTTAACATCCTCCATGAGTCAAACACTTCGAACCTTTTGTCCCTCAAATTGATGTTGAGTAGCCAGTAGTGGTGTGCACCATCGGCGTTCTCTGGGTCTAAATTTTCAAGCACAGGAATCATAACCTTCAAGAAAAAAAACCATGTCAGCATAACAAAGGACATGAACTGCTGATATGTTTTTGGGCAACTCTATATGTTTTTAGGAGCAACATCTGATATGATTTTTAAGCAACTCTCTAGAATTTTAGGCAACTTCTGACATAGCTCGCAAAACACTAAAAACATCAAAAAACTTCTGTCATGTGTATGAAGCTTCTGCAATGGCTTATCAGGCAACTCTGTGGGTTTTTATGAGCAACTTATGATGTGATTTCAAGCAACTCCTATGATTTCCTGATATCAGTTTCTAAAAAATGATCTAAGAAAAAACAGCAAAAATACCAACTTTCTGATGTGATTTCAGGCAACCCTGAGTTGGTACGGGCAACTTTACTTGAGTAAGTGCGAGGGATATGTAAAAACCAAAAATAAAGAAAAAACTGACTTCTGAACAACAAAGCACAGACAATGCTCTTGGTTTTCAACCTGTGCAGAAAAAATGTCACTATAACCATGCACTTTTTAGGCAACATTGCAAACTAAAACAGGCAACTTATATGTAAAGAAAAGCCAACTAATAGATACTGCTCACTCATATCTTGAGGGGGCTATTATAGTAGGTACACAGCAGGGGTGGTTGTGTACATGCATAGAAGGAGGGGTTTGTACATGCACCTAAGGCCATCCTAATTATGTGTCACATGTCATAGAAATTTAGACAACAAACACACACACGATTATAGACAACTATAAAAATGTTTTTAAAAGGGAAACAACTAGTAAACACATGGAGCATACCATGTCTTGCTCATCCAAACGGTTTGATTCTTTGAACCTGTCATGCAGCTCCTTCACATCGAGATTGAGTCTTTGAAGCCAAGTCTATGAAGAAATGTAGAATGAGATGATAAAGAAACAACTTCAGTCCCAAAACAAAAAAAGGTAAAAACTGTGCGTTTTATTTCTCTTACCAAAAACCTAACAGACATGATTATTTTCTTGGACCCCACCTCTCTGTTGTACATGATTGCTTCAATCCCTAACTCAAAGACATGTGTCTTCATCCATCCTGCCTTCCTCATTGATTGAGCAAGCTCCTTGATTGTGCAAAAGTAACCACGATAGTTTATGATTTGCGGCATGTAGAACAAAAAGAAAGGCTCTGTTGAGAAAAGTAACAATAGGAGAGATCATTGCATGCAAAAAAAACAGGAAAAAAAAGTGGCTACTGGAAGAAACACACACGTTGTATCATCACCCTGCGACGTCCTTCTCATCCCTCCTCCTCCTCCAAGCAACGGAATCAGTGCATACACTCTGTTTGTCTCTGCATTGCATGTGAAATCCTTCCTCATCTCTACATTCACATATGGTGACCTCTGTGATGGTGGAGCTTTCAGTATCCTCCTCTCGCGCTTCTTAGGAACGGGCTCTTCCGAGCTGCTGGTGATACGTCTCCGTCGTATCTACTTTTCCAAACCCGTTTGCCCATGTTTTGTACTCTAACTTGCATGATTTGAATGGAACTAACACGGACTGATATTGTTTTCAGCAGAATTACCATGGTGTTATTTATGGGCAGAAACAAACGTTCTTGGAATGACCTGAAACTTCACGGAGCAACTTTTTGGAAAATATAAAAAATACCTGCAAACGATGAAGGCCAGGGGGGCCCACCACCTGTCCACGAGGGTGGGGGGAGCTCCCCCCTACCTCGTGGGCCCCTGGTGCCTCTCCGACTCCAACTCCAACTCTATATATTGTGTTTCGGGGAGAAAAAAATCAAAGAGAAGAATTCATCGTGTTTTACGATACGGAGCCGCCGCCATCGTCATCATCAACCATCCTCCATCACCAATTTCATGATGCTCACCACCGTGCGTGAGTAATTCCATCATAGGCTTGCTGGACGGTGATGGGTTAGATGGGATCTATCATGTAATCAAGTTAGTTTTGTTAGGGTTTGATCCCTAGTATCCACTATGTTCTGAGATTGATGTTGCTATGACTTTGCTATGCTTAATGCTTGTCACTAGGGCCCGAGTGCCATGATTTTAGATCTGAACCTATTATGTTTTCATCAATATATGAGTGTTCTTGATCCTATCTTGCAAGTCTATAGTCACCTATTATGTGTTATGATCCATTAACCCTGAAGTGACAATAATCGGGATACTTACCGGTGATGACCGTAGTTTGAGGAGTTCATGTATTCACTATGTGTTAATGCTTTGTTCCGGTACTCTATTAAAAGGAGGCCTTAATATCCCTTAGTTTCCGTAAGGACCCCGCTGCCACGGGAGGGTAGGACAAAAGATGTCATGCAAGTTCTTTTCCATAAGCACGTATGAATATGTTCGGAATACATGCCTACATTATATCAATGAACTGGAGCTAGTTCTGTGTCACTCTAGGTTATGACTGTTACATGATGAACCGCATCCGGCATAATTCTCCATCACCGATCCATTGCCTACGAGCTTTCCATACATCGTTCTTCGCTTATTTACTTTCCCGTTGTGATTGCTATCATCACTACAAAATACCAAAAACATTACTTTTACTACCGTTACCTTTTGTTACTGTTACTACTACTATGATATTACTTTGCTACTAAATACTTTGCTGCAGATACTAAGTTTCCAGGTGTGGTTGAATTGACAACTTAGCTGCTAATACTTGAGAGTATTCTTTGACCCCCCTTGTGTCGAATCAATAAATTTGGGTTTAATACTTTACCCTCGAAAACTGTTGCGATCCCCTATACTTGTGGGTTATCAAGACTATTTTCTGGAGCCGTTGCCGAGGAAGCATAGCTCTATTCTTTGAGTCACTTGGGATTTATATCTACTTATCATTATGAAGAACTTGAAAGATCCAAAAACCAAGATTTATCCCTCAACTACGAGGGGAGGTAAGGAACTGCCATCTAGCTCTACACTTGATTCACCTTCTGTTTTGAGTAAGCTTGCGACACCTAAACTGCTTCTGCTATACATGATACTTATGATTGAACTACTTCTATGCTTGATACTACCGTGCCACTTGGTGAATTTCTTGATGAACAACTTGCTAGGGCTAGAGAGATTGAAAATATTGAATCTGATAATACCGATGAAAGTGATGATGAAGAATCACTTGTTATTCCTGAGGGTTATGTTTTTGATCAAGAAGCCTTTTTAGCTATTTTAGCTTGCAAAGATAGATACGAACTTAAGAGGTTATTAGCTAATGGAACAAGCAATCTCTAAATGCTAGAATGAAACCTGACCCTGCTTTTGCTACTTCACCTATCTGTGTTACCGATAAGGATTATGAATTCTCTGTTGATCCTGATATAATTACTTTGGTTGAATCTGATCCTTTTCATGGTTATGAATCTGAAACTGTTGTGGCACATCTTACTAAATTAAATGATATAGCCACCCTATTCACGACTGATGAGAGAACTTGTTACTTTTATATCCTTAAAATATTTCCGTTCTCATTAAAGGGTGATGCTAAGATATGATTTATTACTTCTCTGCTCAATATTTCACTGCTCATAAGAAACAAGCTGCTTTAAGGGATATATATAATTTTGTGCAAATTAAAGAAGAGAGTCTCCCACAAGCTTGGGGGAGGCTTCTCCAATTACTTGATGCTTTGCCTGATCATCCTCTTAAGATAAATGAAATACTTGATATCTTTTATAATGGACTAACTGATGCTTCCAGAGATTACCTGGATAGTTGTGTTGGTTCTGTTTTCAGGGAAAGAACACCGGATGAAGCTGAAATTCTATTGAATAATATGTTGACAAATGAAAATAATTGGACACCTCCGAAGCCTATTCCTAAACCAACTCCGAAGAAGAGGGGTATTCTATTTCTTAGTCCTGAAGATATGCAAGAGGCAAAGAAATCTATGAAATAAAAAGGTATTAAAGCTGAAGATGTTAAGAATTTACCTCCTATTGAAGAAATACACGGTCTTAATTTACCGCCTGTTGAAGAAACATATGATCTTGATCCATCACCTATTGAAGAAACTCATGGTCTTGATAACCTAACACGGGTAGTAAAGGTAAATTCTCTCTATAGATATGATAAAGCTGAAATCCCATTTACTAAGTTTGCTAGCCCATGCTTAGATGAGTTTGATAAATTTATGGCTAAGCAAGAAGACTTTAATGCTTATTTTGGTAGACAATTGAAATACAATTCAAATATGCTTGAACACTTGGGTGATTATATGGCCAATATCAAAGGTGGACTTAAACTTATTAGTAAACATGATTTTATGGTTACCACTCAAGTAGAACAAGTACTTAAAGCTCAAAATGATTTGCTCAATGAATTGAATAGTAAGAATAATGATAATGCTATTAGAGTGGCTACTAGAACTGGTAGAATGACTCAGGAACCTTTGTATCCTGAAGGCCACCCTAAGAGAATTGAGCAAGATTCTCAGCGAAATAATATAGATGCACCTAGTCCTTATAAAAGGAAGAAAAAGAAAAATGATAGGACTTTGCATGCTTCTAGTGAACTTGTTATTGAACCACCTGAGAATCCAAATGATATTTCTATTTCTGATGCTAAAACTCAATCTGGTAATGAACCTGAAACTAGTAATAATGTTAATGATAATGTTCATGATGATGCTCAACCTAGTAATGATAATGATATAGAAATTGAACCTGTTGTTGATCTTGATAACCCACAATCAAAGAATCAATGTTATGATAAGAAAGACTTTGTTGCTAGGAAACACGGTAAAGAAAGAGAACCATGGGTCCAGAAACCCATGCCTTTTCCTCCCAAACCATCCAAGAAAAAGGATGATGAGGATTTTGAGCGCTTTGCTGAAATGATTAGACCTATCTTTTCGCGTATGCGATTAACTGATATGCTTAAAATGAATCCTTATGCTAAGTACGTGAAAGAAATTGTTACAAATAAAAGAAAGATACCGGAAGCTGAAATTTCCACCATGCTTGCTAATTATACTTTTAAGGGTGGAATACCAAAGAAACTAGGAGATCCCAGTGTACCAACTATACCATGCTCCATTAAAAGAAACTATGTTAAAACTGCTTTATGTGATCTTGGAGCCGGTGTTAGTGTTATGCCTCTCTCTTTATATCGTAGACTTGATTTGAATAAGTTGACACCTACTGAAATATCTTTGCAAATGGCTGATAAATCAACTGCTATACCTGTCGGTATTTGTGAGGATGTGCCTGTTGTAGTTGCAAACATTACTATTTTAACGGACTTTGTTCTTGATATTCCCGAGGACGATACCATGTCTATTATTCTTGGAAGACCCTTTTTGAATACTGCAGGGGCTGTCATTGATTGCACTAAAGGCAATGTCACTTTTCATGTTAATGGTAATGAGCATACGGTACACTTTCCGAGGAAACAACCTCAAGTCCACAGTATCAACTCTATTGGAAAGATCCCATCGATTATATTTGGAGGTTTTGAATTTCCTCTTCCTACTGTCAAGAAGAAATATGATATTCTTATTATTGGGGATGTGCATATCCCCGTTGAGGTAACATAGTGTTATTCGAAATTTCTCCAGTTCCATGTTATTCGGAATGAGTTCTTTAACAAGACTTGATCAACCTTGTTAGTGGATTCCTTTTGATGAGCATGAGATGGATGAAACTAGAAAGCACAACCTTCTGTACCCCACTTTTACTTTCTGTTATTTATATTAAATAAAATAAAAATAAATATTTTTCTGTCTGTTATCTGATTATCCATGCAATGTAAAAATACCCCGAAAATAAAAGTTCTCCAAATGCCCTGAAATTTAAATATGATTTTTTCTAGAATATTTGAGAATATTTGGCACTGAGAACACAGCAGGGGGGGTCAACCACCTGCCCACAAGGGTGGAGGGCGCGCCCTACCCCCCTGGGCGCGCCCCCTGCCTCGTGGGCCCACAGTGGCCCTCTTCCACTTATCCTTTCACCCACACACTACTTCTTCTTCCCCCAAACACGAATATCCAGCTCAAACCCGAGTCCAAGCTCATTTCGCTGCCATTTTCGATCTCCTTGCTCAAAGCACCTCTCACAAAACTGCTTGGGGAGATTGTTCCTTGGTATGTGACTCCTCCATTGGTCAAATTAGTTTTTGTTCTAGTGCTTTATTCATTGCAAATTTTTGCTGCTTAGGTGACCCTGTTCTTGAGCTTGCATGTCAAATTTATATGGTCAAAAGTAGTTTTGATGCATGATATAGGCCCTAGGCACTTGTAGGAGTAGTTGCTATCAATATTATTGAGTTTGGTTTATTTTTATTTTGAAGTTACTAAAAATTTCAGAATTTTTCAGAAATGATGAAGAGACTTTTGAGGGGCTCATCGAGCCGAAGCTCGAAGGAAAAGGTACCGAAGCCTAAGTATCATCTGCCTCGCACCGCGGAGGTTCGGTCGTGTGAATGGCCTTTCGATGGTTTCTTGAGAGCGGCCGGGATTTATGAAAATTTTCATGAATTGGCTAAGAATGCAGGCTTCTCCGCTTTCCTCCACGACCAATGCGATCAGTATCTCTTACTCACAAATATATTTGTGCAAAACTTTCATTTCCATTCTAGAAGCTCACCACCTACGGTGGAGTTTTATTTATATGATGAGCATAAGGAGATGTCACTTTATGATTTTTGTCGGGTTTGTTTGGTCCCTTTCGAGGGCAAGACAGAGGAACCACATCGCGAGGATGTGGACGGGTTTATTGATACTATCACTGTAGGGGAAACAAGGAAGGTTTCTGATGCACGAATCACTAGCATACATTTCCCTGTTTTACGCTATTTTGCATTATTTGCTAGTCATTGTTTAATTGGTCGCGGAAACTGTGGAAACCTTAGTATCCCTGATATTATTATTTTGCTCCACGGTTTATACGGTGATAACTCTGTTAGTATGGGCGCCATTATTGCTAAACGGCTAAGTCTGAACCATACCAAAGGCCCCATCTTTGGAGGCATCTATGCTTCACGCCAAGCTGCACATTTTAACATACCTATTAGGCATTATGAAAAGGAAGAAAAAGTGCTGCCTCGTGTTTATTTAGATTATAAAAGTATGGTGGCACATGATTTTATTGTTAAGAATAGGGAAGGAGAACTTAAATATAAATTGTTCTTTGATAAACGTCATCCTAAGACTATTACCCTACCTGCTCCTTCTTTGTTTGATTTATCTGCAGGCCAGTACCTTGTTCCGTTGAAGTCTATTCATGCCTACCGGAACCCTGCACCAGCCATGGAGCCAAAGACGGAACCACAAGTTGATCCTTCACGACAGTCTAATTACCAGTGGGATCCGGAGATGATTGCCAGCCAGTGGCAATCGGAGTCTTCTTCTTCTTCTCAGTACAACCCCAACTATTATTATGGATATCTTCCAGGCCAGCCGTGGCCATAGACCAACTTAGGCCAAAAGCCTAAGCTTGGGGGAGTACGTATTTCCCACCGACATGACATTTATGTTCACACACTCATTACTAGATATTGGTGCTCATACTTTTTCATTGTATCATCCATGCTAGTTTATTTTCCTTTTTTATGCTTTCTTCTTGTGTGTTTAATAAACCTTAAGAAAAACCAAAAAAATTAGTTGTAGATTTTAATTAGTTTACTTTCCATGCTTGTAGTAGTAACTAGAAAGAAAACCCAAAAAGATTTCATATTCTTCTTTTACTTGTTGGGAGCTCTCCCGTGTAAATAGTTTTATTTCTTTCTTTTATTTGGGGGTCGATAGGAGAAGACCATGATTAAATTGTTGAAGTGGCTCTTATATACATTATTGTTGATCTGACAAAAGAGCCCATATTGCCTTGTCTTCTCCTGTTTATTGAATGCTTGCAGATTCCAGCTTAGTCCAATGCACGCGCACTATTATTATTATTCACATCGTTCGGTCGTGCAAGTGAAAGGCAATTATGACGATATATGATGGACTGACTGAGATAAGAAAAGATGGTATGAACTCGACCTCTTTTGTTTTTGTAAATATGATTATTTCATCATTCCTGATTCAGCCTATTATGAATAAACATGTTTGCAATGACAACTAGAGATCATAGTTCCTTGTGGCATATTTGATTAGCTATGAGTTATAATGGTTTACCTTGCATGCCAACATGCTATTGAAATGGTTACGATGTGGTATGATATGGTGGTATCCTCCTCTGAATGATTTAAGTGACTTGACTTGGCGCATGTTCACGCATGTAGTTGAAACAAAATCAACATAGCCTTCACGATATTTATGTTCATGGTGGATTATATCCTACTCATGCTTGCATTCGGTGTTGATTAATTTTAATGCATGTTCATGACTGTTGTCGCTGTCTAGCTGGTCGCTTCCCAGTGTTTTGCTAGCCTTCACCTGTACTAGGGCTGTCTGTATCTTCCATGTTATGCGGGTTATTCTCAAGAGGAGTGGACTCCGCTCCTCACTCGTGAGATAAATGGCTGGTCACCGGGATGCCTAGTCCCATGCTTTATGCAAACTAAATCAAAATAATTGCAAACAAAACTCCCCCTGGGACTCTTGTTAGTTGAAGGCACTCATTGTTTAGAGCGAGCCATGGATTGATGCTTGTTGGTGGAAGGGGGAGTATAAACTTTACCATTCTGTTTGGGAACCGCCTATAATGTGTCTAGCATGGAAGATATCGCCATCTCTTGGTTGTTATGTTGACAATGAAAGTATACCGCTCAAAATATTATTCACCTCTGTTTCAAAACCGAGCTCTGGCACCTCTACAAATCCCTGCTTCCCTCTGCGAAGGGCCTATCTATTTACTTTCATGCTGAGTCATCATCCTCTTATTAAAAAGCACCAATTGGAGAGCACCACTGTCATTTGCATTCATTACTGTTAGTTTACATTGAGTATGACTTGATTGGATCTCTTTTACCATGAATTACAATGTCTAGTCAGTCCTTGGTCTTTAAAGGTGCTTTGCATTTATGTTTTGCGGTCTCAGAAAGGGCTAGCGAGATACCACCTTGTTATATCATATTATGATTGTTTTGAGAAAGTGTTCTCATCCGAGATTTATTATTATTGCTCGCTAGTTGATTATGTAATTGATATGAGTAAACTTGAGACCTAAGCGTTATTGCGAATGTGGTTAGTTATAATATTTGCTGAAAACTTGAATGTCGGCTTTACATATTTACAACAACAAGAGCAAACAGAGTTTGTAAAAGTTTTTCTTTATCACTTTCAGTTTGTCAACTGAATTGCTTGAGGACAAGCAAAGGTTTAAGCTTGGGGGAGTTGATACGTCTCCGTCATATCTACTTTCCCAAACACTTTTGCCCTTGTTTTGGACTCTAACTTGCATGATTTGAATGGAACTAACCCGGACTGACGCTGTTTTTAGTAGAATTACCATGCTGTTATTTATGTGTAGAAACAAACGTTCTCGGAATGACCTGAAACTTCACGGAGCAACTTTTTGGAAAATATAAAAAATACCTGCAAAAGATGAAGGCCAGGGGGGCCACCACATGTCCATGAGGGCGGGGGGCGCGCCCCCCTACCTCGTGGGCCCCCTGGTACCTCTCCGACTCCAACTCCAACTCTATATATTGTGTTTCGGGGAGAAAAAAATCAGAGAGAAGAATTCATCGTGTTTTATCATACGGAGCCGCCGCCAAACCCTAAAACCTCTCGGGAGGGCTAATCTGGAGTCCGTTTGGGGCTCCAGAGAGGGGAATCCGTCGCCATCGTCATCATCAACCATCCTCCATCACCAATTTCATGATGCTCACCGCCGTGCGTGAGTAATTACATCATAGGCTTGCTGGACGGTGATGGGTTGGATGGGATCTATCATGTAATCAAGTTAGTTTTGTTAGGGTTTGATCCCTAGTATCCACTATGTTCTGAGATTGATGTTGCTATGACTTTGCTATGCTTAATGCTTGTCACTAGGGCCCAAGTGCCTTGATTTCAGATCTGAACCTATTATGTTTTCATCAATATATGAGTGTTCTTGATCCTATCTTGCAAGTCTATAGTCACCTATTATGTGTTATGATCTGTTAACCCCGAAGTGACAATAATCGGGATACTTACCGGTGATGACCGTAGTTTGAGGAGTTCATGTATTCACTATGTGTTAATGCTTTGTTCCGGTACTCTATTAAAAGGAGGCCTTAATATCCCTTAGTTTCCGTAAGGACCCCGCTGCCACGGGAGGGCAGGACAAAAGATGGCATGCAAGTTCTTTTCCATAAGCACATATGAATATGTTCAGAATACATGCCTACATTATATCAATGAACTGGAGCTAGTTCTCTGTCACTCTAGGTTATGACTGTTACATGATGAACCGCATCCGGCATAATTCTCCATCACCGATCCATTGCCTACGAGCTTTCCATACATTGTTCTTCGCTTATTTACTTTCCCGTTGTTATTGCTATCATCACTACAAAATACCCAAAACATTACTTTTACTACCGTTACCTTTTGTTAACGTTACTACTACTATCATATTACTTTGCTACTAAATACTTTGCTGCAGATACTAAGTTTCCAGGTGTGGTTGAATTGACAACTCAGATGCTAATACTTGAGAGTATTCTTTAGCTCCCCTTGTGTCGAATCAATAAATTTTGGTTGAATACTTTACCCTCGAAAACTGTTGCGATCCTCTATACTTGTGGGTTATCAGCTGGCTGCACCTTTGCCCGATGATTCCCCCTTAGCGGTAGTTTTTGCAACTTCGGTTGGTGTGCTGAAAGCGACAGGTGACATGTGCCCCGCACTCTGTCCTACAACATTTTTCACTGCCCCCTCGACAACTTCATCGAAATCCATATTGCCCCAGTCAATTCCCCACTCAATGTCACCGGTGGCAGGTGCGTTTGCCACCCTCTTATCCTCTGCTGCCTTGCCCTCCTCGCCTGTTATTCCTGTTGGCTCATCTATCCCAAGATCGAAAGGTGGAGCTGGATAGTAATCATACCACATAGCACTCCCAGACTTTGATCTTTGCAGCAATCGTGCTTCTTCACCTGAATCGCATGCTCCGTTGTTTGCTGGTAGATTGATGGCAGCTGATGTCCGTATTACATGTATGGTGCCAGCAGAATTACTCCTCGCGAGCGGTGGCGTCGAACCTGGGCTCACACACTTCTCGAACAGCTCGTTGATGTCCCTAACATCATGGAATGAGATTTCTTTCCCCTTTGCAGAGCACGCTTGCTTGTTGGGGAGTACCGGTGGTTTGTGTGTTGATTCCTGGGCAGTTTCTTGCTCCTGCTCAGGGGTTGCTTCCTCAAGCACATCAGTTGCCTCCGTACATTGCGTGGGAGGGGTTGCTGATTCCTGGGCAGTTGCTTCCTGCATGCTCACTCTGGTTGCCTGAGTTTTTTGCTGAGTTGCTTCAAAGGTAGCACCAGTTGCATTGTTTTCAGTCTTTACTGATTCAACAGTTGCTTGTTTTTTCTGTTTAGTTGCTTGCAGAATGTGATCAGTTGCTCTGTTTTGCTTCTTTGCTGCTCTTTTCTGGTAAACCTTGCTTTTTGCTGGTGATGTGGCTTTCTGACTTGCCTCTTCATCTGTTGGCCTCTGAGCTGTCGGAGCTTGCTGGCTGGTTGTCGTAGTTGCAGCACTTTGAACAGCCTCATCCTCGTTTCCCTTTGGAGACATAACAGAATCCTTAACTATCTTATGGCTCACTTTCTTGACCTTCCTCATGGCAGCCGCTCCAACTCCTCCTGCAAGCTTTCTTTCTTTCTCTTTTTGGAACAACTTGGTAGTTCCAACTCATCTACCATCGTCTCAAGGCACAAATCCATCACGGAGAATTTTTCCTCAGTTGGCCTCACAGGCATCGGGAAAAGAGGGATATCATGGGCCTCGGGGATGACCTGTTTTTGTCTATACTGGGTATCTCCAATCCTCACCACATCTGCAGCTGAAATGATAGGCCCACTCTAAACCTCAAACGGCTCCTTCTGCATGTCCATCTTAACGAAGCTGCTCTAAAAAACCTGTCGACGCTTTGGATGCTTCCTTGTGTGCTCTCAACGGACATCGTTTCCTATGGCTCACTTTTTTCCTTGCCAGTGTGCTTCAGTCTCTCCATGATCGTACTTAGCGGCACCTCGTCATCACAACTGCCCCCACGCCACCCCGGATTTCATGCAACTCCCTCATCATCACCACCTCCCCCGCTGGGCTGGTCGGTGCTAGCGTTGTCGCCAGTGCCGATATCATCCTTATCCTCGCCCCCCTTCTTCCCGCCCCTGCCATCTTGCTCCGCCTCATCATCTTCATCCTCTCTGTCTTACTCCTCTTTTTCCTCCTCTTCATTATTTTCATCATCCTGTTTCTCCCCCGATTTCCCCTCTTTCTTTTCTGGTTTATTCTCTTTCTCATTGCCCTCTTCCACATTTCTCTCCTTCTCTTTGTTATCTTCATCGTCTTGTTCCTCTTCATCATCCTCCTCCCTGTCTTGATCTTCCTCTTCAACATCATCCTCGTCATCCTCTTCCTCATCTTCAGCATCATCTTCATCAGCAAGGGGCGGTTGTGAATTGTCAACATCCATGTGCCGTGAATCATCATCACCAGTTTCTGTGGCTGCTTGCGGGATGTTGTATGACGGAGCATCATCATCATAGTCATCATCGTCGTCGTCGTCATCATTGTTGTCATCGTCCTGATCCGAACTCTCCTCTTCAGGACTGTCCTCATCTTTCCCTTCCTCCTCTTCTTTCTTCTGAAGATTCAAATTCCTCCTCGTCAGATTCCTCCTCCTCGTCATCGGACGCCAAACGTGTCTCCTTGCACCGACTGCTACTGCCCCTTGTATTCTTTTGCTTTGCAACCTTCTGCTATTTCATACTTGTCGTTGCCTTTATCTGCCATGTTGATTGACGTACGCTTGCGACCCTAGAAACGCTTGTGGCTGTTGGTTCAACTTCCTCCTCTTCCAACTTGCCCACCCATTGACCAAACCTCCCAATTTGGACTGATATTTCAGAGCACATATCGTGGACCAGCATTGACAACCTCCTCTGTTTCTACAAAACACAAAAATACAAAACTCAAAGATGAGCAGTCTATACAACAACAATGATGAACAAAAAAAGAAGTCTGTTTCTTATGAAAAGAGAAAGACCATGGTAGCAAAAGAAATACATTGGTGTTGTGGTTTTGAGGAAGCCTCGTAGCAACAAACTTCTGGATGTGATCCATGCTCCCCAAAACACTATCTTCTGCGCACCTTGAGAACTCGGCTTTGAGCTGTTTTTGGTAAAAAAAAATATACATGATAAACTCAGTTAGCAAAAAAGATCAAGAAAGTTCAAAAAGAGGGGGTGGATGAGCAACTGCCTCCCTAACTTAGGGCAACACCAGCACTATTGATGGCAACTGCACTTATGGACATCACGAAAAACTACAGCACCTACAGCAACCCCCAGATAAATTGGGCAACTAAAAAAACTACAAATTATTGGCAACTGTTGCTTAAAAAAACTCATGTAATTGGACATGTATGACCAGTTGGAGACAAAATGTGGAAGATTACCATACAAATTTCCATGCAAAAAAAAAATTTGTCATGAAACTAGCTTCAAAGCAACTAGCTCCTAAAATTAGGCAACATAATCCCTATAGGTGGGCAATTGCATGAAAAAATCATGCAACTACAAAAAATTATGTTCAGAAAGTAAAGTAACACTTACTCGCAACTTTCCATAGAGACCCTTCCTAATCTTGTCCTTCTTAATTACTGCTTTGATCAGACCTTCATTCCATGCTTTGACCCTTGGAAGAACAGTTGTCGTCATCTCATCCACATAATCCTTATGGATTGTCCTGTAGTCCACATCAAGCGAGTCAAGGTAGAGGAGTTGTTTCAAAAAATAGACAACACATGTGAGTTGCGAAAAGACTTATCCAACTTCAGCATGAAACACTAGGTGAAAAAGGCAGCAACATATAGTATTCTTCTTGTCTCCAAAATCCATGAAAGCAAGCCAAAGTTGGTCGACGACAAACTGGCAAACATTTGAATTCGCAACCTCACGTGGATTCAGTGCAGCTGAGTATGCGCGTGGTGACACCTTCAAGCTGGTCGTCGGCACAAGAAAACAGCTATAAACAACAACCAGCCAGGCATTTAAGAACTTGTCGTCTGCAACAACTCCCATATCATTTATCATTTTACACCACTCGGTCACTGATGGCGCGAGCCCTGTCGGGATGTCGAACTTCTCGTTGAACAACCTAACTACGTCTGGGTCCACTTCATACGCAACCTTCATCTGCCCCCTTGGCAAACCCCAGATTCTTTCTACGCTTGCTGCATCAACTGGGATCTTCCCCCTATATGGGATAACAAGTTGCGACAACTCTGGATCATAACACTTCATGACAAACTTCACAAGATCTCCTTTCATTGTTCTTGTCCCGATATCAAGCACGCCCCCAAAGCTTATATCACCGATGGCATCCTTTTGTGTATCATCGAGGCCACTGTTTAGGACAAAAAGTCTTGAAGGTGATGCCCTGTTCCTCGGTGGTGGCCCACTGCTACCAATCTGCATACAAAAAAATTGAATGGGAAAACTCATTAAAAAAGACAACTGCAATTATATTAAATTGAGCAACCCACTATATTAAGCTGAGCAACTCACTGTACTAAGCTAAGAAAACCACACCATAATTAGAAAAAGCAAAGTTGTGTTTGCTAAAAAAACTGAGCAACTAGATCTATATTGAACTGCAACTGCTAGTACTAAACTAGGAAACTGCTACACTGCTATTCTGGTGCTTATCAAATGATATGAGTGCATATACAAAAGAAAATGCCATGCTAATTGAGCATTACATATTTCAAGGATGCCTCCCTTCTTTCAAGTTTTTCATTAAAAAATACCTCGTCCGCGACTTTCTTCGCACGTTTCAGATTTCTCCCCCCTTTATCACGAGGGGCGGAATCGGTGCCCGGTTTTCCCGCCCGACCACCCTGGGCAGAATTGGTGGCCTGTTTCCCTGCCCGACCACCATGTACAGGATCCTGATTCGTCCGCCCGCGCTTGCGTCCAACATTACTCCTTGCTGATTGAGCTGCCACTTCTTCTCCCTCATTTTCACCATTAGTTCTACCCGCATGCCTTTTGCTTTTTGGAGCCATTCTATAAAAGAAAACACAACAAAAAAAGCCATGTTAATGAAAAAATATACAAAGCCCTATAACTCAACAACTCAATGATACTACTTGCATTTGGAGGTAACATCACAGTCACTTGGAGATGAACGAACTCCATTTATTCCTACCCAGAGATAACTCAACTACTAAATGCTAGTGCTTGCAAAGGCAATTTGGTGTTGAAAACTATGCAACTACTCATCACAAAAAAAGTCACATATTCATCTTCATTACATTAGCTAAAACATCAAAAACACTCAGGCTTTGCCGCTTATTCGTGAGAGATATCTCATCTCCTATTCATAGTTGCGATAAAAACCGCAACTCAATGGTGGATATAGGCAACGTCATGTTTCATACAGTAATTTTAAAGAACACTACAAAAAGGATAACAATTTGGTGCTAAAAATCTGGGCAGTAACTAAAATCAACCAATCACAAAAACCATTCCCCCCCCCCCAAAAAAAATAGTGTGCTACTTTAATGTTGAACGCAAGGCGACTACTGCCCCTAATTAGTGCAACTGTGGATACTATGAACTTCGATCACCCCTCCATGAACTGCCCAAGTCAGATGCATCCCCTGACCCTCCCCTCGCAAATTTGCAGGAAAAATCTAAGCAACTAGCATCAAATTTATGAACAACTGCCCAAGTCAGATGCATCCCCTGACCCTCCCCTCACAAATTTGTAGGAAAAATATAAGCAACTAGCATCAACTTTATGAATAACTGTCCCAGTCAGATGCATCCCCCTTACCCTGCCCCTCCATCTCGCAAATTACAGGAAAAATCTAAGCAACTGCCTTCAAAATTATGAGCAACTGCCCCAAGTCAGATGCATCCCATTACCCTGCCCCTAAATCTCGTAAATTATAGGAAAAAACTAAGCAACTGCCATCAAAATTATGAGCAACTGCGTCGACTTGAGTAGCAAGCAACATAAAAAACGAATCCTATGCCCCAGTCACCAGGATTCGATCGCGTGTATCCCCTTACAACGACTCAATCCCGCCTACCCCCAGCACAACCCCACCGCCACCCCCTTCCCCGGCCATAGCAACGTCGCACCCTCCCAAGCATTGATGACACGGAGCCCGAGGACGCCATGGACAACCTCGTGCCCACCCCCTCCCCGAAACCCTAACTCTATGGACTGTAGCCAGGGAGCAAAGAAAGAATTAGGGAGAATAGGTGCCGGGTTTACCTCCGCCTGTAGCTAGCGACTCGCGGCGCTCGCGGACGGCCTCTCACATCGGCGACTCTGTGCCGGATCCACCACCACAGCACCCCGTCTCATCGCGTAAATTGCTAGAGGAGAGGAAGGGAGAGGGGGAGGAGTTCGAATGAAATCTGTGGGTGCGGGCGGGCGGTTTCAAACAAGACGAGCGGGGGGTGCGGGCAGTTTTCGCCTGGAATAAAGGTGTCGGGCCCACCACGCGCCGCACGCCTCGCGTAATCCCGTAACGGCACCTGGTCAGGACGCATCGCGCGCGGGGGGATCCCCAGACCACATCGGACGGCTGGAGCGCGTGCGCTCAAGACAGCGAACGAGCGCAGCTCACGAGTCAGAATTCAAGATAAAAAAATTAGTAAGATTTGTATATCTTGTTGGCTAGCTCAAGAAGTCTGTTTGCTATTATAACATCGGCAGCGACATAGAGGTCGCTCTGCTTGGCCTCCATGACCTCGAGCTGCTTCCTCCCCACCGGGTTCTTGGCCAGCCTCGCCCTCTCGGCGAGCGCCGTGTTGGCCGACACCACCTTGGGCTCCGCCGGCACCAAGACCTTCCTGTTGGCGTCGAGGCAGCGCTTCACCTCGGCGGCCTTCTCCCGGGTGACCTTGCCGTGCCTGACGAGCACGGCGAGCACCTCGGTGAGCGTCATGAGCGAATGTAGTGTGACCCCGTTCGTCACGAGGTTCTCGCGGCCGCCCTGCTCGCGGTCGACGACGGCGGCGGCGTCGGTGACCACGAGCCCCTCGTCGCGGAGCGGCACGACGGTCTCGAGAACGGAGGCGCCGCTGGTGACGAGGTCCTCGGCGATGAGCACGGTGTCCCCGGCACGGAAGGAGCCCTAGGTGCGCATGGCGGGAGGGGTGCCCGCGCAGGTCTCGTGGTAGCGGCGGAGGATCATGGGGATGTCGCGGGCGGCGGAGAGCACGGAGGCGAAGGGGAGGGCCGTGTAGGGGACGCCGCAGAGGAGGCCGTAGGGGCGCGTGGAGGGGAGGGAGCCGAGGAGGGCGGCGACACGGGAGAGGAGGCGTGGGTGCGAGATGAGCACGCGCAAGTCGAGGTAGGTCGGGGAGGTGATGCTGGACTTGAGCACAAAGACGCCAAACTTGTATGCCTCCACCTCATGCAGCTCTAGGATGAGGGCCTCCATGGAGGCTGCGTCCATGGCCGCCGGCGACGGCCGGCGAGGCAGGGAGTTTGGTGTTGGAATTTTGCTAGTAGGCCTTTGGCCCAAAGCCCAACTAAAATTCTGAAATTCTCTTGGCCCATTCATGCACACATGTGAGTGGAGTGAGTGAGACTAAAGTTTAGTCCCACCCCGGAAGTTGAGAGAGAGTTGCACCTCTTTATAAGGTGAGCTCTTCTACCACTTGTATGAGCATGAGAAGAGGGGGCCTACACGTGCGCTCCTCCTCCTTGCTCGCCTCGCCACGCCATGCCACGCCTCGTCACGACGCGCTGCGCCGCGTCGCGGGTTGCGGGATTGAGCCGAGCCGAGGACAGAGCTATGCACGTTGTCTATATTTTTGCTGCTGAGGAAAAATTAATGAGTCATTAGTTAATAATTAACAGATGCGTTAATTACTGAACCATTTTCGATTCTTTTGGATCGTGACGACTCGGACGTGGGGTTTACTCCCATGACCTACCCAGCCCCCACTATATAGTCAGGCAGACGTCTACCCTAGCCGCGGCCGCATCGTATGGTCTCTCACAACCGTTCCAGATCATTGCGCTGCCAAGCAAGTCTTCTCCATCCCTCCTATCGGCATGCAACGGGATAAGGGATAGCAGGCCTCTGGAACCCCGCCTCTCGTGATCCTGTACGGGAGAGGGGCGATCAGGTTTTTGGGGAGCGCACTCGCGCGATTGCTGGCAGCGACGACTTCGCGAACGACGACCTCTTCCCCGACCTCGGCAACCTCATCCTCGATGACATGGGCGACAACGTCAACGCCAGCGGTGCTGCTCCCGCTGCATCGTATGTGATTCTATCCTTCCTGTTCGAGATCATGGTAGAATTCATGTTTCTAGTATGTGCCCTAGATGTGATCTGCTCATCTACTATGCTAGTTCGCATGATTAGTTCAATCTCTGCTACTGTAGTCATGATTTATATTTTGTTTATTCGGATTAAATCTCATAGTAATTTGCTCATATTTCCAACAATCCAAAAACTTGATTATAGGCAATTTACTCCGAGTGGTTTTGCTGCGCATCTGAAGCTGCCTGCCTTTAAGGGGGCGCAATATAAGAGGTGGCGCACGAGAGCAGTCTACTGGTTTCAAACCATGGGCTGCTATGACGCCACCAAGGGCAAGCCTGAGGGCGATCTTAATCCAGCACAGTTGGAAGCTTTTGAGAAGATAGATACTCTCTTTAAAGGCGCTCTTCTAAGTGTTCTTGATGACTCCATTGTGGATTCGTATATGTCGTTTGACAACGGCAAGGACATGTGGGCTGCGCTCGAGGCCAAGTTTGGTGCCTCGGACGCCGGCAGCGAGTTGTACGTCATGGAGCAATTCTATGACTACAAGATGACTGATGAGCGCTCTGTTGTACAGCAGGCTCATGAGATACAGTCGCTTGCAAAAGAACTTGAGTACTTCAAGTGTGTGTTGCCGGACAAATTTGTTGCCGGAGGCATCATTGCCAAGATTCCACCTTCGTGGAACAATTTTGCTACTTCCTGAAACACAAGAGACAGGAGTTTTCTGTTGCAGACCTCATTGGTACTCTTGATGTTGAAGAGAAGGCGAGAGCAAAGGACACACGTGCTCGAGTTGCTGAGGGAGCTTCTAGTGCCCACATGGTACAGAAGAAGAACTCCCAGCCCAACAAATTCAAAAACAACAAGAACAAAACTCAGGGCAAAGGCAAGTTTGATACAAAGAACAAGCCATCACATTCTACCAACTTCAAGAAGAATTCTCATAAGAAAGGGAAGGGGCTTTGCCATGTCTGCGGTGATCCTAATCACTAGGCTCCGAAGTGTCCTAACCGCTTTGAGGAGCGCGAACATGAGAAGAGCGGCAAGTCCGCTAATGTTGTCATCGGTGATACTGATATGAAGGATTCTGGGTACGGTATTCTTCCTACCATCCTTTCAGTATTTCAATCTCCTGATTGGTTAATTGACACCGGTGCCAATGTACATGTTTGTGCCGATGCCTCCATGTTTTCTTCTTACCAGGTCACAGGGACTTCTCCCGTGATGATGGGGAACAGGTCACATGCCATCGTTCGAGGTGTTGGTACGGTCGATCTGAAGTTTTCTTCGGGAAAGACCGTGCGTCTGAAGAACGTTCATCATGTGCCGTCCATCCATAAAAATCTCGTTAGTGGTTCCCGTTTATGTCGAGATGGTTTTAAGTTGGTTTTCGAATCCAATAAAGTTGTAATTTCTAAGTATGGACAATTTGTTGGAAAAGGCTATGAGAGCGGAGGCTTGTTCCGCTTGTCTTTGTCAGATGTTTGCACTAAAGTTATTAATAATGTTTGCCACAATAATGAGTCTGATATTTGGCATTCACGACTTTGTCACATTAACTTTGGTTGCATGATGCGGCTAGCCAATATGAATTTAATTCCGAAAATCTCTACTGTCAAAGGCTCTAAGTGCCAAGTATGTGTGCAAGCTAAGCAACCTCGCAAGTCCCATAAGGCTGCAGAGGCAAGAGACTTGGCGCCACTAGAGCTTATACATTCTGATCTTTGTGATATGAATGGTGTGTTGACAAAAGGTGGAAAGAGATACTTCATGACGTTGATTGATGACTCCACTAGATATTGTTATGTGTATCTTCTGAAATCTAAAGATGAGGCTTTAACTTTCTTCAAAAACTATAAAGCTGAGGCAGAGAACCAACTTGATCAAAAAATTAAACGGCTTAGGTCCGATCGTGGTGGAGAGTATTTTTACAATGAATTTGATCTGTTTTGTGTGGAACATTGTATAATCCATGAGGGGACACCTCCCTACTCACCTCAGTCAAATGGGGCAGACGAAAGAAAGAACTGAATTCTAACTGATATGGTTAACACCATGTTAGACACATCGGGTCTTTCCAAGGAATGGTGGGGGGAGGCGCTAATGACTGCGTGTCATGTCCTAAACCAAGTTCCCACAAAGCATAAGACCATGACTCCATTTGAGGAATGGGAAAGGAAAAGATTGAAACTCTCTTACCTACGTACTTGGGGTTGTTTGGCGAAAGTCAATATACCAATTCCCAAGAAGCGCAAGCTTGGACCAAAAACCGTGGATTGTGTTCTTCTGGGCTATGCTTTTCATAGCATCGGCTATAGATTTTTGATAATAAAATCTGAGGTATCCGACATGCATGTTGGTATGATTATGGAGTTGAATGATGCAACTTTCTTTGAGGACATATTTCCTATGAAGGATATGTCGAGTTCATCAAATCAGAAGATACCTACTCCATCTAGTGAGGAATTCGTTATAATTCCTGAACCCACCATTGCGATGGAACACGTTGAGAATCCTGTGGAGGGTGAGAATGGAACTCCTATGAGGAGTAAGAGATAGAGGACTGTAAAGTCCTTTGGTGATGATTTCATTGTGTACCTCGTGGATGACACACCCAGGACTATTTCAGAAGTCTATGCATCTCCTGATGCTGACTACTAGAAGGAAGCTGTATGTAGCGAGATGGATTCCATCTTAGCTAACGGAACCTAGGAGATCACTGACCGTCCTTATGGGTGCAAACCTGTAGGATGTAAGTGTGTGTTCAAGAAGAAGCTTAGACCTGATGGTACGATAGAAAAGTACAAGGCACGGCTTGTGGCTAAGGGTTATACCCAGAAAGAAGGTGAAGACTTCTTTGATACTTACTCACCAGTGGCTAGACTGACCACAATTCGGGTGCTACTATCACTGGCTGCCTCACATGGTCTTCTCGTTCATCAAATGGACGTTAAGACGGCTTTCTTCAATGGAGAGTTAAAGGAGGAAATTTATATGGATCAGCCAGATGGTTTTGTAGTACCACTACTAGGAAAATGCTTATACATAGAATTTTAGTAGTAGCGCCTGTTTGGGCACACACGCTACTGGTATTTACCAGTAGCACCGGCCAGAACGGGCGCTACTTCTAGTGAGTAGTAGCAGCGCTGGTTGGCGCAGGCCGCGCTGCTGTTTAGCGGGCCGCCGGGGCCAAAGGGCAGGCCACTTAGCTGTAGCATGTGTTTTGCACCAGCGCTACAGCTAGTGGGCTTAGCAGTAGCACTGGCCCATTGCCCGCGCTGTTGCTAAGCCCACTCCCTCTCCCCCCGCACGCCCCCGGCCCGGCCTGCCTCATGTCTCACTAAAGCTCACTCACACTCTCCACACTCCTCCCTCTCAATCCCCCGCGTGCCGCTGTCGACCCGCACGCTGCCGTCCCCCGGGCCGGCCCTCCTCCCTGCTGCTTCGGCCGCCCTCGCCCACGCCGGCCCTCCTCCTCGCCGGCCGCCCTCCCCCGCCGGCCGCCCCAGCCCCCGCGCCGGCTCTCCTCCCACGCCGGCCCTCCTCCACCGTACCGAGAGGTACTCCTCCCTCTCCTTCCTCCTCCTCCCTCCCCCTAGCTAGTTATAGTTATTAGAGTAGTTATTTTGAATCCTATGTAGTTGAAAAAATGTAGGTTATTAGAATAATTAGGTATGAACCCTAGTTAATTCGTATGAAACCTAGGTTTTTAAATTTAGCTACGTTTTAAAGTTAGGACAGAAATTTAGCTAGGTTTTTAATTAGGTGTAGTTAATAGAATTTAGGTGTTTTTGGTTGTTTTAGGTGTAGTTAACAGAATTTTAGGTGTTTTAGTTGTTTTAGGTGTAGTTAACAGAATTGTAGGTATCTTTTTAATTAAAGCAATTGTTGTTATTTTTTTAGTTAAAGCAATTTTTCCTGTTATATGCAAATTTGTAGTGGACATATCATATTTTGAACATGTCACATTTTGGACATGTCATATTTTTCCGAGTGGCCTATGTTTTGCCAGAAATGTCGATTCGTTTACGTTCTGGAAAATTTCAGGCGCTCGATATGTCCTATTTTTAGCAAAGGTCATGCCAAATTTTGCTAAGTGTTTATTAATTTTGTTTTCATAATTAAGCATTTAGTTCTCGACGTCGACGATGCCTATCCCGCATCCCCGTCGTCGACTCGGCGGAGGACTCTTGGTTGAGCCGAGGGGCCATGTCCGGGACTGGGCTCCGCCGGGCTGGTACTGGGTTGTGCTACCTTCTCGTGAGCGCAGTTTAGTCAGGAGCCAGCCCGTCGTCGACCCAGAGCTTCTTTGGTGGCGGTCACGTGGGCCTGCATCGGTGGAGAGGCTTGAGTCCCCCGCGCAGGTGGTACAGCACCGTGTCACGGAGGAGAACGCGCACGTCCAGCGCTACTTGGTTGTGTTGGCGAACGGCCGGTTCTCGAATACCTGGCAGATTATTTGGGGATCTCACTGGAGCTATGATCCGGTGATGGTTCCTTCTCTTTGGGTGTACACCGCGGCCCACTGAACCTAGAGGAGCTATTATTCGAGATGTATTAGTGATATTATATGATGATCTTTGCTACAAACTACTATATATGTATTCGATGATGGATTATTAATTACCTATTAGTTATTTGCTTATTGAATGCAAAAGATGAGCGCGGTGTGTGCTACAAACTACTATATATGTATTCATGATGGATTATATGATGATATTTGCTACAAACTACTACAAACTAAAAAATTTAGGTGTTTTAGTTGTTATATGATGATCTTTGCTACAAACTACTATATATGTATTCGATGATGGATTATTAATTACCTATTAGGAAATGTCTGACGACGAAAGGGAATTTGCTATGTGCGAGTACTGCGAAGATAAGCGCAGTCTGTGCGACAGGCCTCACTTGGTAGAAGGTCGGCGCTTCAGCATCAAGCTCCAAGAGACCTTCGATGTTGAAACGGTACGCAACGATGACAAGTGTTTTTTTTTATTTTTTGCATGACTTCTCTGCTTCTTCAACGTGTAATTTCCGTCTTTTACAATTCGACTAGCTTATCCCATGCCATGCAAGACGCTATGTCTTGGAGAAGATGGGTTTTGAAGATCATGAAAGAATGGAGACAAAGATAATTCAACTAAGGACCCATCATGGTTATGATTTTGCTATAAATCTATACAATTCTGTGAACTCATCCAATTTTGGTTGCCTGAATTGGGAAGCCCTTTGCAAGGTGTATGATTTTCATGAGGGTATGCTTCTCACCTTCGATCTTGGTGATCCTGACATCAACGAAAATGATATGACCATTTGGGTCCTTGTTGACACGCTTCCAGTTCTACCGCTGTGTGAGTTTCTTAAACATATTTACTAAGTAATTTATATTTTTTATTTCAAAATATTTGACAATTTATTTCCATTGACAGCTTATTTTCATTCTTCAAAAAATGTACGGAAAATGCTAGATAGAACCTACTACTACAATGATGAAGCACAATTAACTTATAAGGAGCAAGATGGTCTTATCGCATTTTTTACTGATATTGAGAATTACAATAGCTATTATCAAACTCCTTCACATTATGGTCAATATGTGCCACTAGTGCACATGTTGAACTACGGTAACATCAATGGAGATATCATGGTAAGATTTTCTACTATTACGACATCCGTGCATCTTTTGCATAAATTCTTCTAAAACTAAACTATATTGCTAACTACAAAGTTATTACTATGTTTTTGAACAGAAAATCCCGATGGATTGTGTGCCCCATCTAATGTTGACGAGAGGTCGCGTTAATGTTATGAGCTTACGGCCACGGCAGCCAGGTCAGCCGCAGTATCCACATCACTCCTGTCCATACTGGATTTCTAAAAGCGAGGAAGCCATGATAATAGACGATTTCAAAAAGTGTTTGAACCATCGTACAGAGCTACTTGGAAGCAACATTGTGCGTAGGCCAAGACTTGGAGACAAGATGATCTCCGTTCTTTATTATGGAGAGTCAATTTTCCTTAATGCAGCGTCAATGCCTATCTTGTTTTATGATATTTTACCTAAGAGAGGGTAGAGTAGGTCCTATGAGAGGAGTAGGTCGTAGCTAGAATGTGTTTCTATGTGCTACAATGTGTTAGAGTTGATGATGATGAGGAGGAGGAGTTGTGATTATGACTAGTGACCAACTTGTTATATGATGTCTCATTGACGAACATTGTTTGATGGTGATGACAAGTGGTAATGAATATGCTATTTAAACATACTAGTTCATGATGAGTTATTATTGTATAAAATATATATCTGTTTAAACATGTATAGCGCCAAAATGCTAAAAAAACATAAAAGTTAGCAGTAGTGCTGGCCTAAAAACGCGCTACTAGTAGTTGAACTTACCAGTAGCGCTGGCCTAAAAACGCGCTACTAGTAGTTGAACTTACCAGTAGCGCTGGCCTAAAAACACGCTACTGCTACAAAATAGCTGTAGCGTCTTAGCAGTAGCGCTGGTGCCAGTGCTACTGGTAGCACAAAAACCGGCGCTACTGGTAAGCATTTTCATAGTAGTGTACCTGGTCAGGAAGGAAAGGTGTGCAAGTTATTGAAGTCTTTATATGGCCTTAAACAAGCTCCTAAGGAGTGGCATGAGAAGTTCGAAAGAACATTAACTGCTGTCGGCTTTGTAGTAAACGATGGTGACAAGTGTGTGTACTATTGCCATGGTGGGGGCGAAGGAGTTATTCTTTGTCTGTATGTCGACGACATATTGATCTTTGGAACCAAACTTGATTTAATCAAGGAGGTTAAGGATTTCTTATCTCGCTGTTTTGAGATGAAGGATTTAGGACACTACAAGAAATATGCTCAATTATGACCTTCTGGCAGTGACCGTGGAAGAAATCGTCATAAATCTATGACCATTTCGATCCAATTGGTCGTGGCCTATTTAGAAGAGTCGAAACCATAAACCATAGTAACTATTTTGGTCAAAAAGGTCGTAATTGCCTTACACAAAATGGTCATAAGCAGACAACAGTGGTCGACAGCCTTATTTCTAGCTGATTACGACCAATCCAGATGGTCATGGTGTTGTAACATGGATGACTGGACATCCACATCATCAATTTTACCTATGTGTCGTGTCATTTTGGCTTATTTGTCGGTAGTAGCATCAGTCCGTTCATAGATTGACTTGTTGACTAAACTAGGTCTACATTTACAGACGGGGCCAACTAACACAATACAAATGACATGTGGGACCCGTCCCACAAAGGTGAATAAAGCAGAAAAAGGCGAAAATTCACTTTGGCTCATAGGTGTATATGCACCCATGTCTAAATACATATTTTAAAAAGTTAAAAAAATTCGAGAAAAAATCCCGCATGTAAATTCGGACACTATATGTGTGTGCACCAAGTTTCGATGAAAAATGACATTTTTATGGCTTGTGTAAAAAAGACAATTTTCGATGCTTGATTACAGCTATTCACAAGCCATTTATAATCTTTTTTACACATGCAACAAAAATGACCTTGTTCACCGAAATTTTTTGTGCGAACATAGGACGTCCAGATGTACACACGCGATATTTTCTATACATATTTCATAATAGGTGTATCTACATCTAAGATCCAAAATGCCACTCTCAAAGAAAAAAAAGACCCGTCCTACAAAGGTGAATAAAGCAAAAAAGAAAGTCCACCGCGCCAAAACGCCACTCTCAAAGAAAAAAGGACCGGCGCGCAAAGGTGAATAAAGCAAAAAAGAAACCACACCACGTGATTCGAACTAGCTACCAGTCGAGTTCCCCTAAGGAGATTAACCACCACACCGTAACAAAGACACTGGTACATTCTCGCCCGTAACTTATTTAATGGGTAGTGTCGAGTGGGCTTGGGCCTTGGTGGGACAAGGGCACATTTTTTCTTTTATATTTTTCGTCCGTCGAGTGGGCCAACTACTGGGCCGCGGCTCGTTTTTTGGTCTGTTTTTTGTTCGTTCATTCTTTTTTTACTTTTGTTTATTATTTATACTTCCATAAAATGTTTGAAAAATGTTAACCAACCATTTGAAAATCTTACATGTGTATAAAGAAAATGATTACCATATGTACAAAAAATATGCAATGTCTGAGAACACTTTTTTAAAATAATTATCGTATTACAAGTTTATTATTTTTCCTGGTAACTTGGCCACATATAATGACACAATGCGAAGGCTTTCCATTTTTTTTGAATTTTTCATGCTCGTTTCAAAATGCGGTCATAACGGCATGCATGACGTTCCTAGCTAGTGGTTTAATATTGGAAATTTTTTGGTGTTTCTGTGATGAAATAGATACTTATATACCTAGAAATGATTTTTTGGAAAAAATAAAGAGCAAACTATGAGGCAGCTGCAGTTCAAATTTGACCCGCTTCGAACTGAATCGGCAAAAAATTGTCTTTTTCACGAGAGGTGGATAAAAGCTTTTGACACCCAACCATTTGGTCAATTTTGCATTAAATGTGTCATAGTATTTTAGAAAATTAATTTGGTCCAAATTTGCAACAAATATATGGCAGGTCCTTCACAAAAAAAATCTCATTTTGGGCACTCAGAAAATGGAAAATGATTTTTTCGCTCAAAGAAAATGAAAAATTCCTTAGGCAACATTGTTTGCCATTCCAATATGCACCCTTGTGCACAATATGAGATCATTTGAACAAACCAGGCCATGAATGTGGGCATAAGATTGATCATTTGGCTTGAAAGCCATTGATCTCGACACATGATAGCTCGTTTCTAAGAACAGTTTTTTAAAATAATTACCGTATTACAAGTTTATTATTTTTCCTGGTAACTTGGCCACATATAATGACACAATGCGAAGGTTTTCCATTTTTTTGTTTTTTTTAATTTTTCATGCTCGTTTCAAAATACGGTCATAACGGCACGCATGACCGTTCCTAGCTAGTGGTTTAATATTGGAAATTTTTTGGTGTTTCTATGATGAAATAGATACTTATGTACCTAGAAATGATTTTTGAAAAAAATAAAGAACAAACTATAAGGCAGCTGCAGTTCAAATTTGACCCGCTTCCAGCTGAATCGGCGGAAATTTGTCTTTTTCACGAGAGGTGGATCAAAACTTCTGACACCCAACCATTTGGTCAATTGTGCATAAAATGTGTCCTAATATTTTAGGAAAATAATTTTGTCCAATTTTTCAACAAATATATGGTAGGTCCTTCACAAAAAAACTCATTTGGGGCACTCAAAAAATGGAAAATGGTTTTTTTTGTCAAAAGAAAATGAAAACTTCCTTAGGCAACATTGTTTGCCGTTCCAAAACGCACCCCTATGCAAAGCATGATATAATTTGAACAAATTATGTCATTCCAAAATGCACCCTTGTGTAAAAAATACAAGAGAAACAAATAGAAAAACACAATTAACTAAGCTTTGTTCTCATTGGTTGAAATGTTTGTGTCATGGATTGATGGCATAGCATCCATCCATCCATCCATCCATCCCATTTATCTAAACAAAAAAGAGAAAGAAAGAAAAAGAACCCCCACCCCCCGAGCAGCCCAACCACCCAAACCCTATCCCCTCCCACTCCATCGTCGCCGCCCCAGATGCAATCTTGCTGCCACTCCATCCTCTCCCGCTCGTGCACGCGCGACGCCACCGCGGCCGCACTCAGGGCGCAGCGGCCTCCTCCCCGCTCGTCGCCCTCCTCGCCTCATCCAAGGCCGCCTCCTCATTCTACTCCGACGACGAAGGCATGATAGTCCAGCAGGGCCTGGCGCGGGCCTCGTCCGTCCCGACCAGGGCCACCTCCGTGCTGGTCCCCGCAAATGAGGGGGGCTCCCTCTTCGCGCGACCCTCATGATCCACTAGGGTTTGGGCCACCGCCTAGCTGGTGTGGCTCCAGCATTGCTCCGGTGAGTCAGATCCCCTCTGTTCCCTCGCCACATCCCTCCTTCCTTACCTTCTTTACCACATCCCCTCTAACTCTCTGATCCGTCATCGCTCGAGCACCGAGACGCCATGGACAGGATGGCCACTTCCTCGCCTGCCCGGACGCCATGGAGTGGCTAGATCTGGTCGTGGACGACGACGCCCAGTGACAAGGGACGGCCTGGCCTGCCACCCTGAAGCCATAGCAAGGCGGATGAACGAGGAGGAGACCACCATCGGAGGGGAGCTAGGAGGGGTCTGAAGCGGTCGTCTCTTTCGAGCGCAAAGACGGGTCTGCGGTGGATGTTGGGTTGCAGCTCAGGTCGATGGTGCGGCCATGGACACGACCTCCTCAACCTCGACAACCAATGCGTCGGCAGGGGACCAACTAATTCCTGAACCTTTGCTTCTCCTCTTTTAATTTGAAGTTCTTAGTTTAGTTCCAGATTTCTATGCATGCCACCTTGTTGTGATTAATTAGGTTAGTTTAGTTCCAGATTTTTGAAATCTACTCTACTTACTATTCAGGGTTGATTGCAAATTAGTTCTAGTACATATGTAGTGGAGTAGAGTGTGGGGTGCAAAGAAGCAAACAAGATTTATCTCTTTCAATTCAGTTAATTTGCTTACTGAACTTAGGTTGCTGCCTCGATACAGTATTGTACAGTGGCTCTGCCCCAACTCTGTTGTACTGAACCTTATAGATTCAGTGTTAGTTTTTAGTTGTCATCTATCTCTTTAAATTGAGTTAATTTGCTTGCTGAAATTAGGTTGATGCCTTGTGTACTGTTTTTCTTGATATGTTTCATGTTCATCGATCGTCCAGATTTACTAGCACACCAGATAGAATTTAGGACTGATGCCATTCAATAGATTTTCTAGACATTTTATTGGGTCATGAGATGATTGGAGTGGCAGGGTGTGTTACGCTAACGGATTGCATTGGAAATATATTGTTCTTCAATGCCTAATGTTCTTGTTGCTAATAATAGGGCCTGTAGATAGTAAGTTATTTTCCTAGTGGTTACTTATGTTTATTGTGTCTCATGCTGAAAAAGAAAATGCACAATGAGCTTGTTTGACTTTTTTGATGCTTAGAGTATACTTGATCAGGGGCAGTGTTATTTCCTGTGATCTTTCATGTCATTTGCTAGTGTGATGCTTCAAGATGACAAATTTAAAATAATGTAACTTGTTAGGACAGTAGATAATGGCAGTTCTGTAAGTAAGCGTTCTGAATGTCATTTCCTGTGACTTGTAAATAAGCGTTCTGCATCTTGAGCATTTAAATGTGAGCACTTAACCATTGTACAGCTTTTGCATATTTTGTTTTGTATTTCTTTTATAAATGATGATAGTCTACGCAAGATGTACACATGTTAATATTTGTTGACTTGAATCTGTTATGCCCTTGATTTTTTTACTTAGCTTAACCCAGAACAACAACATCCTTGATATTTACTGATCCCCACCTCGCTCTTGCACTCGCAGACTTGAAGGCATCTATCGTCCCAACTTTCAGAATGGAGAAACTAGTGACTCTCATATATGATCTAAATGAAATGTTTAGGACTTGCGGTAGTGGACTTTGCTACTGGTGCGATCTATTTCCTGTTTTTGTCTACTAATCATCAGTCACTAGAATTTACCTTGTGCGTGCTACTGCTTGTTTCTTGACGCCACTAGTTTGTACTGAAATGTGGAGACTTTACACCTTGCAAGATCATTCGGTGGTGGTGACCCATATGATGGCGATTCGCTCCGGCCATTCCAGTTTTGGCGGTGGTGGTGCTGCTGCTCCTATGATGGTAGACTCGTCTGATTCCCCTAGCCACATCCGTGGTGATGAAGCTCGGCCTAGGCTACAACCCCCTCCGGTGAGCTCCTCACATCCTCTTATACCACTCCTACTTGCTTGTTGGTTCTATGCTCCGCCTTTGTGAGGTGTAATTGTTCAATTTTGTTCATAGTCGAGCATTGGATGGTATTGTATTTGTCATGATGTACATGGTTCGTGAACTATGCCAACCTGCAGCTTTGTTGTACTAGTGATAGTAGGATAATGCAAGTTTTGACAATCCATGCATATTTCCGCATGTTCAGTGTCTCTCCGATTTCTGATCTGTCTGTCTTCTAACCTAGTGAAACCAAGAACATACACTTTGATTGATGCACGATTCAACCTGTTCTCTGTTTAAGTGCCTTCTTATTGTTGTTACCGAATGTTATGGATTGCCATTGTGATCGAATTTGTTTCACTCATGGAGATTGGCTCCTTTACTTGCTCTGGTTTGGTTAAGATTGATGATACCATGGATAAGAGCACACACATTACTACTGAATTTGTTTCCTGTATGTGTCTACTCATCATCAATTACTACTAGTTGGCTTTTACATGCTGACCACTATTGATAGTTAGATACTAGGTATGTGATGCGCTAATTGTACACATGCATTTCCAAGTTAATTCAGTGTTGGTTTTGATTTGATGCCCATGTTTAGAAACAAATTACAATAGGCTAAATAGGTTAATCTTCTTGGTTTGTTCTCGTGCAGGTGATTGATGAGCTGATCTTCTTCCATCAGTGGTAGGGGAGTGATGCTGGAGTAGTACAACGATCAGTAGATCACCCTTCCATTTGGGCAAGGAGAAGCTGGGATGGCCCTAATGTAGTAACATCACCATGTGGCAAATCCAGTAGATGGACACAACATTGGTGCCTGGGTGATGGGATAAAGTACGTGTACAAGTGACATGATATTTGTGCTTCTCATTGATGTTATGTGTGAACAGCTAAAATTTGTGCTTCTCGTCCAATCTATGTTGATGTGCGCTTGTGCACTTGTTGGGCTTTTTTGCTATGCACTTGCACTTGTAGAACTATTTTGTTGTGCACTTGTTGGGCCTTGAACCCTGCTGTGTAGAGGAGTCGATCGATGATTTATTGTATTTCATGTGATGTGTTACTGAAATGAAATATACTGAAATATAGTATTATATTGTATTTGTTTTCTAATGGGCCTATCCTGAAATGTGCATGCTTTTGACAAAATAATGTGGCAGCCCAAATAAATCAAACCAATTCAATTGAGAAAATAGGTATTGGGCTGGGCCCATGTCAGCTAGACTGGTAGATTGGGCTGAGAAATTTATGATAATTGGGCCAGGCCCATGTAGGCTGGTGGACTGGGCTATGAAATATATGACGATTCCATTTGGTCACTAACAATGCCACATCGGCTCAGCCACGTCAGATCCTACGTGGCAGAGGCAAATGGGTAATGACCTTTCTGAAATTTTGATCATTAGTCTATCTACGACAAAAATTCCAAAAAGGTCATGTTTGTTCGTTCTTGACGGCCAACTGTTGACCTTCTGAATTTTGTCAAAAAAAGGTCAATAAATGATAACAATGACGAATCAACGACCAAAATGGGGAGTCATAATTGACCGTATTTCTTGTAGTGGGAGTAGCTGATGTTATCTTAAACAACAAGCTGTTGAGAGATGAGAATGGTGGGATCACACTGCTTCAGTCTCACTATGTGGAAAGGTCGTCGTTTTGGGTATAACGACTGCATGCCTTCTCCAACTCCATATGATGCTAGTGTGTTGCTTCGAAAGAATTGACGAATTGCTAGAGATCAACTGAGGTATTCTCAGATTATTGGCTCGCTTATGTATTTGGCGAGTGCCACGAGGCCTGACATCTCGTTTGCTGTGAGCAAGCTGAGTCGGTTTGTGTCAAAACCGGGAGATGATCATTGGCATGCGCTTGAGAGAGTTATGCGCTATTTGAAAGGCACCGCGAGCTATGGGATTCACTACACCGGGTATCCAAGGGTACTGGAGGGTTATAGTGACTCAAACTGGATATCTGATGCTGATGAGATTAAGGCCACAAGTGGTTATGTTTTTACACTTGGTGGTGGCACTGTTTTCTGGAAGTCTTGCAAGCAGACCATCTTAACGAGGTCAACTATGAAAGCAGAACTCACAGCATTAGACACTGCCACTGTTGAAGCAGAGTGGCTTCATGAGCTCTTGATGGATTTACCTATGGTTGAAAAATCAATACCCCCTATCCTGATGAACTGTGATAATCAAACTATGATCGTCAAGATAAACAGTTCTAAGGACAATATGAAGTCCTCAAGGCATGTGAAGAGGAGACTAAAATCTGTCAGAAAATTGAGGAACTCCGGAGTTATTACGTTGGATTATATTCAAACATCGAAAAACTTGGCAGATCCCTTCACAAAGGGTCTATCACGTAACGTGATAGATAATGCATCGATGGAGATGGGTTTGAGACCCACCGCATGAGTTGTCCATAATAGTAACCCACTCTATGTGATCGGAGATCCCGTGAAGTAGAAGTGGGAGACAAGCTGTTGGTCAGCTGGGAGGAGAGTATCCCTATATTAACTATCCCACTCCGTGAAGATGCAATACTCTCCCGATCTGTATGGCAGGTTGATACTTATCTTAATGTGTTCCAAGTGGTTTATTCGGGTAAGCAGAGATATTGTCCTATAGAACATCTTCTGAGGAACAAATCTATATGAATTTGACTGTTAACGTCACAGTCTGTGAGAATTGGGTGTACTCTAATAAATTCATGAAAAGGCCCTGGAGTATGACGTATATGCTCCACCCGCGGGGAAGCCTTGCGGCAGCGCAGTATCGGTCAAGAATTTGTGTGAAACTAGTCTCGCAGAAAACTTGTAGTTCAAGGCATGGTCCACTATTCAAGTTGTGATCTAGTGTAGCATAAATCACTAAGTGGAAGTTCAACTTTACAGTCTCCACTAAGCACCGGTATATAAACAATGTTTTGGAACTAAATGATGAGATGTGCCAATGAGACTTTGGGTGTACTCGCCTCGCCACACCACGCCACGCCTCGTCACGCCGCGCCGCGCCGCGCCGCGCGGCCGCATCGTATGGTTTCTCACCACCGTTCCAAATCATTGCGCCACCAAGCAAGTCTTCTCCATCCCTCCTATCGGCGTGCACCGGGAGAAGGGACAGCAGGCCTCCGGAACCCCGCCTCTCGTGATCCTGTACGGGAGAGAGGCGGTCAGGTTTTTGGAGAGCGCACTCGCGCGACTGCTGGCAGCGACGACTTCGCGAACGACGACTTCTTCCCCGACCTCGGCAACCTCATCCTCGAGGATATGGGCGACAACGTCAACGCCGGCGGTACTGCTCCCGCTGCATCGTATGTGATTCTATCCTTCCTGTTCGAGATCGTGGTAGAATTCATATTTCTAGTATGTGCCTTAGATGCGATCTTCTCATCTGTTATGCTAGTTCGCATGATTAGTTCAATCTTTGCTACTGTAGTCATGATTTATCTTTTGTTTATTCAGATTAAATCTCATAGTAATTTGCTCATATTTTCAACATTTGGTGTGATGGAGCGGGAGGAGAGAGGAGACGGAGGAGCGAAGCTCTGGCGTTGTGCAGTGTACTACTGTGGGTAGTGTTGACTAAAGCGTGACTTTTCCATATGAGGAGAAGGTGAGGAGTGCTGGAGAAGGCGCCGCCGTCACGTCAGCGCGAACGTGGCACTGACCAACAGCCGCCATATATGGAGGGTGGGGTCCGCGCGTTGATTGGTACAGTGGGGTCGGGGGCGCGGCGGCTAAGAGCCGCCAGATTCGCTACTTTAAGATGAGGTAAAAAAAGAACTAGCTTCTTTAAAAAATGAAAACTTTTGGATTTCTGTATCCCAAGAAAAATGTTGAAAATATTGGACATAGACTTTATATGGAGGTGTAGTATGTGCTTGTGAATTTCTTTCAAATATATATTTTATGTATACGGTGTACATGAAAAAAAATACGAATATGTGGATTAGAAACGCTTACTTTTTAGTTTCTTTTTGCCACAAACTTTTTTCCTGTAGCCCACAAATCAGAAAAGGTGTTATTTAGTAAAAAAAATGTGAAGATATATAGAGAACACATTTATTTGTCCTTTCTAGCTCCCATAATTAGATGTCATATACACTCGTTCTCGACACCGTCCATTCAAAATAATCTGAATGTATAAGTCAAATTTCTCTATATTTGACCAAAATTTATAGAAAAATATGTTAATATATACACCGGCAAATATGTCGTACACAAATACCTTTTTTATGATGAACATAATAAAACTAACTAGATTGTTGTAGATGTCTGATGCAATGTTAATTGTCGCTGACTTAGTGCAAATTAAGTACAATTAATATAAATCAAGGGGAGTACGTAATAAAGTTTAACTTTAAGACACAATCAAAAAAGTTTTGGGTTAATGGAAAACTAGAAGTTGAATTAATTCATAACAAAAGGAGTAACAAACAACGGCCAGCAGCTCCCTTCGCTGGACTTTTTGCACAGTCAGACAAAGACACGATAGATGTTCCTGAGCAGAGCACACCGGATGGTCTTCATATCTTCAGAAAATAATTTCCAAGTGGAGATGCAGAGAGCCAACAATACCAGCAAACTAATCCCACTTGAAACCAGAACGGGCATTACTTGTTAGGCATGCATGTTTCCAACAAAAATTTCAGAAACTAATCCCAAATCAAACAAAAGGCAAATGTGCGTTCATTTTAAACCCCAGGATGCCGCCGAAGCCAAGGATAACTGGAGTAGGACGCATTCATGTCAAATGCTACACACCACTCCTGCATCTAAACAGTTATAGGTTTACTGGAAATGATCTAGCCACCTGACCATTAAGGGGCCAAAATAACGTCATGTCCACTTAGGTACTCCCAGCAGATTCAGCGTCTGATGTCCTCCACTTGAGTACTTCCAGCATCTTCTTGGGTGCGCTTTCTCTTGAGCTTGCTCCTGTCCACTCGCCATTGGTTCTGGACGTAAGCGACGACTTCTTCCAGGGTCGCTTTCCGGTCCTCCTTGTAGTTCCACAGCTCGCTGAAAGGATAGCGCCCATTGGGATTGTGTTTGTTGACTTCGATCAGAGCCTTTGTCACCAAGTCACAGATCTGCTCGCCGTGTTCTTCTTTCAGAGCCTGGAGCTTCTCGTCGTCCTCACAGAGAATTTCCTACAACAGAGCACGTACTGTTAGACGGACGGCATTTTTTCCAAGCCAAACAAACTATTATTCACAGCTTCAAAGCCTGCATTTCATGGATATGCCAAGCTTGCTGTTACATGCGTGTTATGATTAACTTAAGATACGGATACTCCATTAGTATGGTCATATATCATTGCAGAGAGTTATGTCAAATTAACACAACTAATGTTCCAAGTAGGTGGTAGGTGTGAATTACAGAATGTTCAGGAAAAACAACTCTTCCACATGGTGGCGGAGCTTCATAGACGGCGTATATGTCATAAATTTCAGAAGCCTGCCAGGATATACCCAATTAGCCTAGCATTGGATCTAGAATGGGAAGTAACAGTAATATTATGCAACAACTTTTTGTCGTCTAAACAAGCCCAAGCAGTGAAAACAATTCACATTCCTGATTCAGTTGACTAGCGTGCATTTTTAAACGGTCGACATCTCAACATATAACTCTGAGCAAACGGTACATAACTGACATATAACTTTTTGAAGAAAAAAAATAGTATAAAGTTGATCATATCAGAGGAAATCGACAATTAGAAGAAACCAACAATTGAATATAGAGCAAATCACTATTTATTCAATAAGATTCTGTATATTCTGACCCAGAGCAGCTACCTAACACACTAACATAAGTTCTAGCCCTCACGGACAAACCTGGAATTGCTCCACAAATTATATTTTTTGAAAGTCACACCACATTTTTAGTACGTGTCTTAGGTAACATATATACGTCTAAATAGACAGACTCAGTAATCAAGCATCCATGGAACAAAATTAACTATTGTACTTAAAAGGGAATTAAACGTTTGAGTGTTATATAAACTAAACCAATCTATTAAATAATTCATTGTAAAATCTGCATGTGGTAAAGAACATTTGGAGCATACCATGACAAAAAAGATTACTCTCTGCTATTTTGTTCCTTTTGGGTTAACTAAGAAAATCTGGAGAGAGAATTAAACTAAGCACCTCTAATTTCCACCAGAGTTTATTAACAAATACTCCATGTACTGCAGAAATGCTTGCAAAGCCAAAAGTCAACCATGAAACCACTGACACACGATATTAGAGTAAGCAAATCGTGAAGTAGCAACAGTAAAGAGATATATACCATTTCTTTTCCTTCAACCATGATAGCTTGAAAAGGGTGCCATTTTGGATTTCTTATCTCATTCTCCCATTTTTCACAAAATAAGGCAGCATGATAACTTGATTCTGCAGGTTCTGACAATCTCTGGTTGAAAGCTTTTTCAAGTGATTCCAGGTTAAGCATGCCCATCTTTTTGATGCCTATAGATGTTCGGCCAGTTGTAAGATCCTGGAAGCCCTGTAGAGCATGCAACAGGTCAGAAGGAGAATGGATTTCAGCTGTTATGCAAAATCATCAACAGTAACACATCACCATCTCATGGACAGGTGCTCAGTCAATGAGGTAACTTACACGTATCAGTGCCTTCCGAGCAAGCTGTAACTCATCATTGGATTGTCTTTCCTTGGTAATCAAAGTCCGAACAATTGATTCCACTCTGTCATATTTTTCTTGCAGCTCCTCACTCTGTTCAGCCATTTTCTTCTTTGATTCAGAGTCTTCACCTTGCATAGGTTTCACTGCTTCCAATTTGCTCTGCAGTTGCTTTGTTTCCAACTCAAGCTTCTGCTTGGCATTCAGTTCCTGCTCTAACATGTGAAATAATAGAGCAACTTGTTTCTCCTTCTGCATTAACAGTACAGAGAAACACTCAGATCACTAAGCTTCTCAAAACTAAAATTGCAAAAACAAGTTATGATCCTTCTTTACGGTATTATTGAATAACAGAATATCAGATGAAAACTAAAACAGGGGGGAAAGAACAGCAGTAATAAGCAGTTAAGCAGAATGCTGCTATGCAAAAGAAGCAAATAGCAATCAAACATCCTAAGCAGACCCCAAAAAAGAGAGAAAGAAAAGAAACAAACTTCCATAATTCCAGGAGATATTCAATAGCAGAAGCAAGGTATCACACACCTGTTCTTTCTCTTCCTCATACTTCCTTTCTTGGGAGATACTTTGTGAAGCTAGTTCATCCAGCTTCTTGGATGCTAAGTCAAGATCAAACATCTTGCACTTCAGTTCCAAACGAAGCTTTTTATTCTTATCACGAATCCTCTGATAACATCTACGAGAAAGCTCCTGAGCCTTGTGAAATACTGATACAAGCGTTCGTTTTGAAAGGCGATTAATAAACATGTAAAAGCTCAAAGTGTGAGCACAGAGATGCATACATGCTTAAAACCAAACCATATCAGTGCATATAATGGTGTAAATAGCAAAAGATCATCCCAAACCTTCGTCGTAGAACTCCTGTGTTTGCTCCGACATCCTGTCAACATGTTAAATATGGTTATTGTTTCCTTTTTTGACGAAAAACAGCGAGCGCTGATTTCATTTCATTAAGAGAAAGGCCGAGAAGGCCGAGTTACAGGTTTACATAGACGAAGTTAGATATATACATCTAAACTGCAGCTTTTGTCAGCGACAAGAATGTGCCAAGTTGCGGTTATGCCTCCGTACTGCAGTTTTTGTGCTACATTCGTGACTTGACAGATTGCAACATTTTCTACTTATGACTATATAGAGGCAAGGTCTTACCTAACGAATTCCCAAAGAGAAGTGACAAATTTGGGATTAATTTGGAGCTTGGTAAGCAAATGCTTGTATCCAAGCAAATATCTCCCAAATCAGAGTACAAACTACCGAAAAGTTTCAGCTAATGTTGCGCCTATGGCCGAAAATAACCGATCAAATCAGAAGGAGACTCATCCTATGTTGTTCATATGACATCCAACCCGCAGAAACAGAGGTGGCGAAGGTGAAGTAACTAACAGCCCCTGCAAACAGAAGAACACCGACTAATTCCAACCATTTCAGCCCAACAACAGTAGGCACACGGATCTGAGCGCTAAAATCCGTAAGTAAAGCATGCATTTCACGGCAAAAGGCCGCGGCCATACCAAAGCGCAACAAGGCATGGATCTGCAAGACTGCAATGAACTGAACCTAACTACAGGTCGATGCAAAGCCCGGATAGAACTAGCAATGCAGCAATCCATGTACAGGCACAATAAAAGGGTGCGTTTCTTCCAAGCATCCAGCTGGGCCGTACAAAATCTTCGAGCCAAAGAACCACATAGCTCCGTCCGCCACGGAAATTGGTAAACCCTCGCGGATCTGGACGGAACTGAACGGCGGAGCCTTGCCGTCCCCTCGATGACCGTCGGAGAGAGAGAACCGGCACTACACTACTGAACGACCCGCGCGCTCCGCCGCCGTCCTCTCGCGCAGAGGGGGGCGGAGCGAAACACACGGCGGACGCTCCGTACATGTACATTCGTCCACCCTCGCCGCACGGGACACCCAAATGCAACACCCAGCGAACGCTCCGTGGATCGTAGCAAAGTAGGGGCGAGCGGGAAGAGAGCCTCACCTCGCGAGGTCGATCGCCGGCGACGGCGACGGCGACGGCGGTGGTCCGTGGTGGTGGGCGGACGAGGGTTTTTGCCTCTCCCCTGCTTCCCCCGTTTTCCCCTTTCGCGCGGTTGGGCTGTGGCTGTGCTGCCACACAGTCCCACTTACTGCTTTGGTTAATGAGCGAAGGTGACGCAACTGGATGATACTATGGGCCGGGCCGGGTTTTGTACCAGGCTTAGCAAAGCCCGGTCTGGAAATGCCAAGGCTGAGCCTGGCCTGGACCAAAACACGTGAACGGTAATATTTTAACTTTTGATAAATAAAGGTAATATTTTGAGTTAAGTTGATTACTTTTGGGTTTAAAAAATTGTTATATCTAAATTTTGATAAAACACTCGTTCTTACCCTGTTTGGGCTTTTCTGGTCTTCGGCTGAAAAAACTAAGCACGAGCTCATCCCAAATATTTGGTTCATGCTCGGGTTTAGACACGAGAGCTATATCTCACATCAAGCGAGACGAAAGAAGCTCTCACTGAAGGGCTCTCCCTGCTCGCTACAGTAATGGGCCAGGCCCATTCATTCAATCAATCGTGTTTTCTTCCCTTCAGTGTTTTCTTTCATTTTTTCTCCCTTTGTTTTCTTTTATTTTTTTCTTAGATTTTCTCTATATCTTCATCGGTTTAATTTGGTTTTTTACTTTTTCATTGATATACCATGATTTTTTTGTTTTTCATTGGTTTTCTTTGTTATACTTCAGTTCCTATATTTTAAAAGTTTTCTTTGTGTCTTTTTTTCATTTTACTTGGGTTCCATTTTTTTTGTTTCTTCATTTCTCAGTTAAATGTCCTACATTTTTGTTAAATACATGTTATTGAACACTTCTTCAAATACACGTTCAACATTTTCTAAATACATGTTAATCATTTTTTAATATATGGTAAACAATTTTTGAATGCTTGCTCACCTTTTTTTTCAAATTCTTGATTAATATTTTTAAATACATGATCAAAAAATTCATAAATTTTTTATTGCAGGGTCAGTATTTTTTCTATACACATTTAACATTTGTCAAATGCTTGATCAATATTTTTCAAATACTCGCTCAAAATTTTTTTGAAATGTTTCATTAACGTTTTTATAAACATGATCAAAATATTTTCATATTTTATATACATTTAACATTTTTCAAATGTTTGATAAACATATTCCAAATACGTGCTCCACATTTTGTCAAAAGCTTGATTAACATTTTTTCATATAATGATTAAAATATTTCATAACTTTTTTAATTCATGGTCAACCCTTTTTTCTTTACACATTTAACATTTTTCGAATGCTTGATCAATATTTTCCAAATACTCACTCAACATTTTTTCAAATGTTTCATTAACATTTTTATAGACATGATCAAAATATTTTTATTATTTTTTAATTATATGGAAAAATATATATTTCACATTTTTTCATATTCTTGATGAATATTTTCTAAATACTTGTTCCACATTTTGTCAAAAGCTTGATTAACATTTTTCTATCGAATGATAGAAACATTTTTCTATCTAAATACTTGCTCCACATTTCTTCCCTTTTTTCTATACACATTAATTTTTCAAATGCTTGATTAACATTTTTTAAATACTTGTTCGACATTTTTTTTAAATGCTTGATTAGCATTTTTATATACATGATCAACTTTTTTTCATCATTTTTTCCATTTGCTTATTTGAAAAGAACATGAGCTGATTTTGTTTCTGAACTTAGCACACTGATTACTTCATAGATTAGCAGTAAAAATTGAAAATAATATCTCCGAGGGAAGTGATATGTGTTGCATTTTTTTCCTTGCTTGTTATCTATGTCTTCAAGTTATTGATTACACTAACGGATAGGTTGTTCATGAGAATGTTTATATGAAGTATGCCCACAATTCTTTGTTGTTTATTTTATTGGAAAAGGGTAATGCATCATGGAATTGTGGTCAAACAAGATTTCTTGTACCAATGATGAAACAACATGTGGATGCCTCCTAATGGGCGAAGTTCTGTGGTCCAAATGGATAGACACAGGAGTTGCAGCATCTAAAGCAGAAGTGAGATGCAAATCAAAACCTATCTAAGGTACCTATAACACTTTGGTAGTACCTCTCCCATTATTTATTTATGCATTACTTATTTACGATGAGGGAGTACAAAGCGGGCCAAAACCTCTTTAAGAATGTATCTACCTGATATGTTTCTCACCATCCCTTTATTTTTTTCAATAGTAGTTCTCATTAATGTTGTAAATGACTTCGTAGGGGGGACACCTATTTATCCCATGTGTAGCTTGGATGATGGTGCTATAGACAACCACGTCAACAATGGCGACACTATATGCAACAATGATGATGAGAACATTGGTGGTAGTCTAGATGACATAGAAACTTATGAGCTGATATGCATGTAGGTGATGGATAAAAATTTAGAGAGGGGAAGGCATGTATGTGTACAACTATTATTTTATTGCCTTTGAGCAAGTAAACTTTTCACATGCCAATTACCAGATATCTGATCATGGATTGATACGTGCTATGTATACACTGATTTTGGATGCATGCATAGAGGAATGATGTTGATCATGGTTTAACTTACAAATATTCTGGAATTGTTCAATACAGCATGCAAAATATTTTCCCTTTCTCCCCGAGTGTCAACCACGTAAGGAAAAAGCATGTTTCCCTGTCGGCTGGCTGTTACAAAACTTTGGTTCCTAAACTTGACGAATCAACATATTCCTGAGGGTGGCCGACAGGAATAGCCACTAGGAAAAGTATTTCCTGTCGGTTTACTATCAGGCATTAGTGAATTTCCCTGTCATTTTATTCTTGATGGATTTTGCCCGTAGGTCAGCCGACAGGAAATATTTTCCTTAAGGTAATTGTCATTTTCCTGTGGGTTTTTGGCCGGCGGAAAAAGTGTTGTTTCTGGTTGACCGACAAGAAATATTTTCCTTAAGGTAATTGTCATTTTCATGTGGGTTTTTGGCCGTCGGAAAAAGTGTTGTTTCTAGTATTGATGGTTGCATGAATAGATTAGTTCACAAATTATAACTTATGACATATGCATGCCTTGATGATGTGGCATAGTTGCATTTTGTCCTAGAATCACTACCAGAATAACTGGCGATGCCGACGGCCGAACCTATGCCGACGGGCCCCATCAGCATAGATTGGCCTATCCCGAAGGCCCAGCCCAGGCCGTCGGCATAGAAAAGCCGTCAGCGTATATCAATCTATGCCGACGGCCCCCGTCGGCGTCGATAGAAATATGCCTACGGTGGCCGTCGACACAGAGAAGGCCGTCGGCATAGCTCGTGGGCCCGGCTACCCGGACGGAGACGGCCTTTTGACGGCGTCAATCTACGCCGATGGGCTAACGGCGGCCGTCGGCATAGACGCCACGTCATCGATCCGCGTCGCCCGCCACGTCATCGATCCGCGTCGCTCGCCTGTCCGTGGGGTGGCAAATCTATGCCGACGGCCGTCGGCATAGGTCTGGCCCATGGATGTTGCCACATCACCGATCCGCGCCCTTAGGCACGTCATCGATCCGTGGCCATGTGCGCAGGTCTTGCCGTCGGCATATCTCTATTTTTTTATTTATTTTTATTTATTTTTACTTATTTTTTTTTACTTTTCCCTGTTTTTTTCACAACATAAATGCGCCTTGTCTAACACAAAAAAAACATACCCAGATGGTATATCGATTGCCCCCCTCACGGACGTTGCTGCCGCCGCGCCGTGCCCCACAGCGATGCGGGAGATGGGGGGCACACCCCGGAGCTGCGTGCCGGGTGCCTGCGCTAGCCACCACGCTTTCACAACCGTAGGAGGGCCCAAAGCAACACCTAGCGGCATTGCTACCCCCAAGGTACACCCTCCCGTCTAACCGGGCCCTCATACATGCGGGGCGGTGTGGTGCCATGTCTGAAGAGGCGGGACGGGGCCCTGGGGGATAGCAATACCACCGGAGCGTCGCACCGGGCCCTCATACATGCGGGGTGGTGTGGTGCCATGTCCAAATTAGAGGCGGCACGCGTCTCCGGGTTGTGCCCCCGCTCACGGACGGCGCCGCCGCCGGCACCTGAAGGGGGGAAACGGACGCGTCGGGTCTACATGGAGGGGATCTTACTGTGGGTTTGGCCCGGATGTTGCTCTAAAGTGTTCGTATGGGCTGACCTAACACGGCCGGGTGGATAGTTCCACTGGTCAAAACCCGTCTGTGCAAAGTCAAAGGGCTAGATCCCGTGGTCAAACTCTACAGGGTTAGGCGGGACGGGGGTCGTGGGGGGGGGTAGCAATGCCACCCGAACGTCGCACCGGGCCCTCATACATGCGGGGTGGTGTGCTGGCATGTCCGAAGAGGCGGCACGCGTCTCCGGGGTGTGCCCCCGCACACGGACGGCGCAGCCGCCGGCACCTGAAGGGGGAAACGGACGCGTCGGGTCTACACGGAGGGGATCTTACTGTGGGTTTGGCCCGGATGTTGCTCTAAAGTGTTCGTATGGGCTGACCTAACACGACCGGGTGGATAGTTCCACTGGTCAAAACCCGTCCGTGCAAAGTCAAAGGGCTACACGGAGGGGATCTTACTGTGGGTTTGGCCCGGATGTTGCTCTAAAGTGTTCGTATGGGCTGACCTAACACGACCGGGTGGATAGTTCCACTGGTCAAAACCCGTCCGTGCAAAGTCAAAGGGCTAGATCCCGTGGTCAAACGCTACAGGGTTAGGCGGGACGGGGGCCCTGGGGGGTAGCAATGCCACCCGAGCGTCGCATCGGGCCCTCATACATGTGGGGTGGTGTGCTGGCATGTCCAAAGAGGCGGCACGCGTCTCCGGGGTGTGCCCCCTCACACGGACGGCGCCGCCGCCGGCACCTGAAGGGGGGGAAACGGACGCGTCGGGTCTACAGGGAGGGGATCTTACTGTGGGTTTGGCCCGGATGTTGCTCTAAAGTGTTCGTATGGGCTGACCTAACACGACCGGGTGGATAGTTCCACTGGTCAAAACCCGTCCGTGCAAAGTCAAAGGGTTAGATCCCGTGGTCAAACACTACAGGGTTAGGCGGGACGGGGGCCGTGGGGGGTAGCAATGCCACCCGAGCGTCGCACCGGGCCCTCATACATGCGGGGTGGTGTGCTGGCATGTCCGAAGAGGCGGCACGCGTCTCCGGGGTGTGCCCCCGCACACGGACGGCGCAGCCGCCGGCACCTGAAGGGGGAAACGGACGCGTCGGGTCTACACGGAGGGGATCTTAATGTGGGTTTGGCCCGGATGTTGCTCTAAAGTGTTCGTATGGGCTGACCTAACACGACCGGGTGGATAGTTCCACTGGTCAAAACCCGTCCGTGCAAAGTCAAAGGGCTAGATCCCGTGGTCAAACGCTACAGGGTTAGGCGGGACGGGGGCCCTGGGGGGGTAGCAATGCCACCCGAGCGTCGCATCGGGCCCTCATACATGCGGGGTGGTGTGCTGGCACGTCCGAAGAGGCGGCACGCGTCTCCGAGGTGTGCCCCCTCACACGGACGGCGCCGCCGCCGGCACCTGGAGGGGGGAAACGGACCCGTGCTGCCTCTTCGGACATGCCAGCACACCACCCCGCATGTATAAGGGCCCGGTGCGATGCTCGGGTGGCATTGCTACCCCCCCCCAAGGCCCCCGTCCCGCCTAACCCTGTAGCGTTTGACCACGGGATCTAGCCCTTTGACTTTGCACGGACGGGTTTTGACTAGTGGAACTATCCAGCCGGTCGTGTTAGGTCAGCCCATACGAACACTTTAGAGCAACATCCGGGCCAAACCCACAGTAAGATCCCCTCCGTGTAGACCCGACGCGTCCGTTTCCCCCCTCCAGGTGCCGGCGGCGGCACCGTCCGTGTGAGGGGGCACACCCCGGAGACGCGTGCCGCCTCTTCGGACATGCCAGCACACTATACGGCATGTATGAGGTCCCGGTGCGATGCTCCAGTGGCATTGCTACCCCCTACGGCCCCCGTAGCGCCTAACCTCCCAGGGTCCCGGTGTCACGGTTGTCGCACCGGGTACCGGGTCCCACACAGACAGTAAACTAAAAATCTAAAAATGTAATAATTGAATTGATTAAAAACTCCGGTATTCATCATTGAAAACGTACTATCACTCTGAAACCTTTAGTGCCCGGGCACCGGGCCGGCTGCCCGGGCACTAAAAGTTTCAGAGTAATTGTCCGTTTTCTTCATATAAGTCTAATGAATACCGGAGCTTGTAACGTATGGATTAGTGAACTATTTAAACAGGTCAAATTGCTCTCCCCTCGGCGAGGTGGGACTATTTTAAAAAAAATTGTGGTTTGCATATATGCCGAGGGCCTAGCCGTCGGCATAGGCCTCCCATCTATGCCGACGGCCGTGCCGTCGGCATATGTGCACGTTATCAACTCCCCCGGCTGCTGACATGTGGGCCCAGGCCTATGCCGACGGCCATGCCGTCGGTATAGGGCCAACTTTATCCACACCGCACCCGACCGCACCCGACCTCCTCCACTCATTTTCTCCCTCAACCGCACCCGACCCCGACCCCAACCGCCGCCGCCCACCTCCTCCGCCGCCCGCCCTGAGCACGCCACCGCCCGCGCAGCCCCGCCCCGAGCATGCCCCCGCCGGTGCCTCCCCGCTCCGACCCGCACCGCCCCACCCCGAGCCCGCCGCCGCCCGCGCCTCCCCGCCCCGACCCCGAGCCACCCCGCCCCGACCCCGGGCCGGCCGCCCCGCCTCGACTCCGGCGCCCCGCGCCGGCCTCGCCGGCCGCCCCGCCCCGACCCGCCTCCGACCTTCCGGCCCAGACCCCGCACCGCACCGCCCCACCCCGACCCCCCTCCGGGCCGCCCCGCCCCGACCCCCCTCCGGCCTCCCCGCCCCGACCCGACGCCGGCCGCCCCGCCCCGATGAAGGAAATATGCCCTAGAGGCAATAATAAAGTTATTATTTATTTCCTTATAATCATGATAAATGTTTATTATTCATGCTAGAATTGTATTAACCGGAAACATAATACATGTGTGAATACATAGACAAACAAAGTGTCACTAGTATGCCTCTACTTGACTAGCTCGTTAATCAATGATGGTTATGTTTCCTGACCATGAACAATGAGTTGTTATTTGATTAACGAGGTCACATCATTAGTTGAATGATCTGATTGACATGACCCATTCCATTATCTTAGCACCCGATCGTTTAGTATGTTGCTATTGCTTTCTTCATGACTTATACATGTTCCTATGACTATGAGATTATGCAACTCCCGTTTGCCAGAGGAACACTTTGGGTGCTACCAAACGTCACAACGTAACTGGGTGATTATAAAGGAGCATTACAGGTGTCTCCAAAGGTAGATGTTGGGTTGGCATATTTCGAGATTAGGATTTGTCACTCCGATTGTCGGAGAGGTATCTGTGGGCCCTCTCGGTAATACACATCACATAAGCCTTGCAAGCATTACAACTAATATGGTAGTTGTGAGATGATGTATTACGGAATGAGTAAAGAGACTTGCCGGTAACGAGATTGAACTAGGTATTGTATACCGACGATCGAATCTCGGGCAAGTAACATACCGATGACAAAGGGAACAACGTATGTTGTTATGCGGTCTGACCGATAAAGATCTTCGTAGAATATGTAGGAGCCAATATGGGCATCCAGGTCCCGCTATTGGTTATTGACCGGAGACGTGTCTCGGTCATGTCTACATTGTTCTCGAACCCGTAGGGTCCGCACGCTTAAGGTTACGATGACAGTTATATTATGAGTTTATGCATTTTGATGTACCGAAGGTTGTTCGGAGTCCCGGATGTGATCACGGACATGACGAGGAGTCTCGAAATGGTCGAGACGTAACGATTGATATATTGGAAGCCTATGTTTGGATATCAGAAGTGTTCCGGGTGAAATCGAGATTTTACCGGGTTACCGGGAGGTTACCGGAACCCCCCGGGAGCCATATGGGCCTTCATGGGCCTTAGTGGAAAGGAGAAAGGGGCAGCCCAAGGTGGCTGCGCACCTCCCCCCTCCCCTAGTCCTATTAGGACTAGGAGAGGTGGCCGGCCCCCCTCTCCCTCTTTTCCCCCTTGGGAATCCTAGTTGGAATAGGATTGGGGGGGAGTCCTACTCCCGGAAGGAGTAGGACTCCTCCTGCGCCCTCCTCCTGGCCGGCGCCCCCCCCCCCCCTTGGCTCCTTTATATACTAAGGCAGAGGCACCCCAGAAACACACAAGTTGATCCACGTGATCTATTCCTTAGCCGTGTGCGGTGCCCCCTGCCACCATATTCCTCGATAATACTGTAGCGGAGTTTAGGCGAAGCCCTGCTGCTATAGTTCATCAAGATCGTCACCACGCCGTCGTGCTGATGGAACTCTTCCCCGACACTTTGCTGGATCGGAGTCCGGGGATCGTCATCGAGCTGAACGTGTGCTCGAACTCGGAGGTGCCGTAGTTTCGGTGCTTGATCGGTTGGATCGTGAAGACGTACGACTACTTCCTCTACGTCGTGTCAGCGCTTCCGCAGTCGGTCTGCGTTGGGTACGTAGACAACACTCTCCCCTCTCATTGCTATGCATCACATGATCTTGCATGTGCGTAGGAATTTTTTGAAATTACTACGAAACCCAACAGTGGCATCCGAGCCTAGGTTATTTATGTTGATGTTATATGCACGAGTAGAACACAAGTGAGTTGTGGACGATACAAGTCATACTGCCTACCAGCATGTCATACTTTGGTTCGGCGGTATTGTTGGACGAGACGACCCGGACCAACCTTACGCGTACGCTTACGCGAGACCGGTTCCCTCGACGTGCTTTGCACATAGATGGCTTGCGGGCGACTGTCTCTCCAACTTTAGTTGAACCAAGTATGGCTACGCCCGGTCCTTGCGAAGGTTAAAACGGAGTCTATTTGACAAACTATCGTTGTGGTTTTGATGCGTAGGTGAGATTGGTTCTTACTTAAGCCCGTAGCAGCCACGTAAAACTTGCAACAACAAAGTAGAGGACGTCTAACTTGTTTTTGCAGGGCATGTTGTGATGTGATATGGTCAAGGCATGATGCTGAATTTTATTGTATGAGATGATCATGTTTTGTAACCGAGTTATCGGCAACTGGCAGGAGCCATATGGTTGTCGCTTTATTGTATGCAATGCAATCGCGATGTAATGCTTTACTTTATTACTAAACGGTAGTGATAGTCGTGGAAGCATAAGATTGGCGAGACTACAACGATGCTACGATGGAGATCAAGGTGTCACGCCGGTGACGATGGTGATCATGACGGTGCTTCGGAGATGGAGATCACAAGCACAAGATGATGATGGCCATATCATATCACTTAAATTGATTGCATATGATGTTTATCCTTTTATGCATCTTATCTTGCTTTGATTGACGGTAGCATTATAAGATGATCTCTCACTAAAATTATCAAGAAGTGTTCTCCCTGAGTATGCACCGTTGCCAAAGTTCGTCGTGCCCAGACACCACGTGATGATCGGGTGTGATAAGCTCTACGTCCATCTACAACGGGTGCAAGCCAGTATTTGCACAAGCAGAATACTCAGGTTAAACTTGACGAGCCTAGCATATGCAGATATGGCCTCGGAACACGGAGACCGAAAGGTCGAGCGTGAATCATATAGTAGATATGATCAACATAAACGATGTTCACCATTGAAAACTACTCCATCTCACGTGATGATCGGTTATGGTTTAGTTGATTTGGATCACGTAATCACTTAGAAGATTAGAGGGATGTCTATCTAAGTGGGAGTTCTTTAGTAATATGATTAATTGAACTTAAATTTATCATGAACTTAGTCCCTGATAGTATCTTGCTTGTTTATGTTGATTGTAGATAGATGGCTCGTGCTGTTGTTCCGTTGAATTTTAATGCGTTCCTTGAGAAAGCAAAGTTGAAAGATGATGGTAGCAATTACACGGACTGGGTCCGTAACTTGAGGATTATCCTCATTGCTGCTCAGAAGAATTACGTCCTGGAAGCACCGCTGGGTGCCAGGCCTGCTGCTGGAGCAACACCAGATGTTATGAACGTCTGGCAGAGCAAAGCTGATGACTACTCGATAGTTCAATGTGCCATGCTTTACGGCTTAGAATCGGGACTTCAACGACGTTTTGAACGTCATGGAGCATATGAGATGTTCCAGGAGTTGAAGTTAATATTTCAAGCAAATGCCCAGATTGAGAGATATGAAGTCTCCAATAAGTTCTATAGCTGCAAGATGGAGGAGAACAGTTCTGTCAGTGAGCATATACTCAAAATGTCTGGGTATAATAATCACTTGATTCAATTGGGAGTTAATCTTTCGGATGATTGCGTCATTGACAGAATTCTCCAATCACTGCCACCAAGCTACAAGAGCTTCGTGATGAACTATAATATGCAAGTGATGAACAAGACTATTCCCGAGCTCTTCGCAATGCTGAAAGCTGCGGAGGTAGAAATCAAGAAGGAGCATCAAGTGTTGATGGTTAACAAGACCACTAGTTTCAAGAAAAAGGGCAAAGGGAAGAAGAAGGGAAACTTCAAGAAGAATGGCAAGCAAGTTGCTGCTCAGGAGAAGAAACCCAAGTCTGGACCTAAGCCTGAAACTGAGTGCTTCTACTGCAAGCAGACTGGTCACTGGAAGCGGAACTGCCCCAAGTATTTGGCGGATAAGAAGGATGGCAAGGTGAACAAAGGTATATGTGATATACATGTTATTGATGTGTACCTTACTAGAGCTCGCAGTAGCACCTGGGTATTTGATACTGGTTCTGTTGCTAATATTTGCAACTCGAAACAGGGACTACGGAATAAGCGGGCACTGGCAAAGGACGAGGTGACGATGCGCGTGGGAAACGGTTCCAAAGTCGATGTGATCGCGGTCGGCACGCTACCTCTACATCTACCTTCGGGATTAATATTAGACCTAAATAATTGTTATTTGGTGCCAGCGTTGAGCATGAACATTATATCTGGATCTTGTTTAATGCGAGACGGTTATTCATTTAAATCAGAGAATAATGGTTGTTCTATTTATATGAGTAATATCTTTTATGGTCATGCACCCTTGAAGAGTGGTCTATTTTTATTGACTCTCGATAGTAGTAATACACATATTCATAATGTTGAAGCCAAAAGATGTAGAGTTGATAATGAAAGTGCAACTTATTTGTGGCACTGTCGTTTAGGTCATATCGGTGTAAAGCGCATGAAGAAACTCCATACTGATGGACTTTTGGAACCACTTGATTATGAATCACTTGGTACTTGCGAACCGTGCCTCATGGGCAAGATGACTAAAACACCGTTCTCCGGTACTATGGAGAGAGCAACAGATTTGTTGGAAATCATACATACCGATGTATGTGGTCCGATGAATATTGAGGCTCGTGGCGGATATCATTATTTTCTCACCTTCACAGATGATTTAAGCAGATATGGATATATCTACTTAATGAAACATAAGTCTGAAACATTTGAAAAGTTCAAAGAATTTCAGAGTGAAGTTGAAAATCATCGTAACAAGAAAATAAAGTTTCTACGATCTGATCGTGGAAGAGAATATTTGAGTTACGAGTTTGGTGTACATTTGAAAAACTGTGGAATAGTTTCGCAACTCACGCCACCCGGAACACCACAGCGTAATGGTGTGTCCGAACGTCCTAATCGTACTTTACTAGATATGGTGCGATCTATGATGTCTCTTACTGATTTACCGCTATCGTTTTGGGGTTATGCTCTAGAGACGACTGCATTCACGTTAAATAGGGCACCATCAAAATCCGTTGAGACGACGCCTTATGAACTGTGGTTTGGCAAGAAACAAAAGTTGTCGTTTCTTAAAGTTTGGGGCTGCGATGCTTATGTGAAAAAGCTTCAACCTGATAAGCTCGAACCCAAATCGGAGAAATGTGTCTTCATAGGATACCCAAAGGAAACTGTTGGGTACACCTTCTATCATAGATCCGAAGGCAAGACATTCGTTGCTAAGAATGGATCCTTTCTAGAGAAGGAGTTTCTCTCGAAAGAAGTGAGTGGGAGGAAAGTAGAACTTGACGAGGTAACTGTACCTGCTCCCTTACTGGAAAGTAGTTCATCACAGAAAACTGTTTCAGTGACACCTACACCAGTTAGTGAAGAAGCCAATGATAATGATCATGAAACTTCAGATCAAGATACTACTGAACCTCGTAGATCAACCAGAGTAAGATCCGCACCAGAGTGGTATGGTAATCCTGTTCTGGAAGTCATGCTACTAGATCATGATGAACCTACGAACTATGAAGAAGCGATGGTGAGCCCAGATTCCGCAAAGTGGCTTGAAGCCATGAAATCTGAGATGGGATCCATGTATGAGAACAAAGTATGGACTTTGGTTGACTTGCCCGATGATCCGCAAGCAATTGAGAATAAATGGATCTTTAAGAAGAAGACCGACGCTGATGGTAATGTTACTGTCTACAAAGCTCGACTTGTCGCAAAAGGTTTTCGGCAAGTTCAAGGGATTGACTATGATGAGACCTTCTCACCCGTAGCGATGCTTAAGTCCGTCCGAATCATGTTAGCGATTGCCGCATTTTATGATTATAAAATTTGGCAGATGGATGTCAAAACTGCATTCCTGAATGGATTTCTGGAAGAAGAGTTGTATATGATGCAACCGGAAGGTTTTGTCGATCCAAAGGGAGCTAACAAAGTGTGCAAGCTCCAGCGATCCATTTATGGACTGGTGCAAGCCTCTCGGAGTTGGAATAAACGTTTTGATAGTGTGATCAAAGCATTTGGTTTTATACAGACTTTTGGAGAAGCCTGTATTTACAAGAAAGTGAGTGGGAGCTCTGTAGCATTTCTGATATTATATGTGGATGACATATTGCTGATTGGAAATGATATAGAATTTCTGGATAGCATAAAGGGATACTTGAATAAGAGTTTTTCTATGAAAGACCTCGGTGAAGCTGCTTACATATTAGGCATAGATCAAGACGCTTAATTGGACTTTCACAAAGCACATACCTTGACAAAATTTTGAAGAAGTTCAAAATGGATCAAGCAAAGAAAGGGTTATTGCCTGTGTTACAAGGTGTGAAGTTGAGTAAGACTCAATGCCCGACCACTGCAGAAGATAGAGAGAATATGAAAGATGTTCCCTATGCATCAGCCATAGGATCTATCATGTATGCAATGCTGTGTACCAGACCTGATGTGTGCCTTGCTATAAGTTTAGCAGGGAGGTACCAAAGTAATCCAGGAGTGGATCACTGGACAGCGGTCAAGAACATCCTGAAATACCTGAAAAGGACTAAGGATATGTTTCTCACATATGGAGGTGACAAAGAGCTCACCGTAAAAGGTTACGTTGATGCAAGCTTTGACACTGATCCGGACGATTCTAAATCGCAATCCGGATACGTGTTTACATTAAACGGTGGAGCTGTCAATTGGTGTAGTTCTAAACAAAGCGTCGTAGCGGGATCTACATGTGAAGCGGAGTACATAGCTGCTTCGGAAGCAGCAAATGAAGGAGTCTGGATGAAGGAGTTCATATCCGATCTAGGTGTCATACCTAATGCATCGGGTCCAATGAAAATCTTTTGTGACAATACTGGTGCAATTGCCTTGGCAAAGGAATCCAGATTTCACAAAAGGACCAAACACATCAAGAGACGCTTCAACTCCATCCGGGATCTAGTCCAGGTGGGAGACATAGAGATTTGCTAGATACATACGGATCTGAATGTTGCAGACCCGTTGACTAAGCCTCTTCCATGAGAGAAACATGATCAGCACCAAGGCTCCATGGGTGTTAGAATCATTACAGTGTAATCTAGATTATTGACTCTAGTGCAAGTGGGAGACTGAAGGAAATATGCCCTAGAGGCAATAATAAAGTTATTATTTATTTCCTTATAATCATGATAAATGTTTATTATTCATGCTAGAATTGTATTAACCGGAAACATAATACATGTGTGAATACATAGACAAACAAAGTGTCACTAGTATGCCTCTACTTGACTAGCTCGTTAATCAAAGATGGTTATGTTTCCTGACCATGAACAATGAGTTGTTATTTGATTAACGAGGTCACATCATTAGTTGAATGATCTGATTGACATGACCCATTCCATTAGCTTAGCACCCGATCGTTTAGTATGTTGCTATTGCTTTCTTCATGACTTATACATGTTCCTATGACTATGAGATTATGCAACTCCCGTTTGCCGGAGGAACACTTTGGGTGCTACCAAACGTCACAACGTAACTGGGTGATTATAAAGGAGCATTACAGGTGTCTCCAAAGGTAGATGTTGGGTTGGCATATTTCGAGATTAGGATTTGTCACTCCGATTGTCGGAGAGGTATCTCTGGGCCCTCTCGGTAATACACATCACATAAGCCTTGCAAGCATTACAACTAATATGGTAGTTGTGAGATGATGTATTACGGAACGACTAAAGAGACTTGCCGGTAATGAGATTGAACTAGGTATTGGATACCGACGATCGAATCTCGGGCAAGTAACATACCGATGACAAAGGGAACAACGTATGTTGTTATGCGGTCTGACCGATAAAGATCTTCGTAGAATATGTAGGAGCCAATATGGGCATCCAGGTCCCGCTATTGGTTATTTACCGGAGACGTGTCTCGGTCATGTCTACATTGTTCTCGAACCCGTAGGGTCCGCACGCTTAAGGTTACGATGACAGTTATATTATGAGTTTATGCATTTTGATGTACCGAAGGTTGTTCGGAGTCCCGGATGTGATCACGGACATGACGAGGAGTCTCGAAATAGTCGAGACGTAAAGATTGATATATTGGAAGCCTATGTTTGGATATCGGAAGTGTTCCGGGTGAAATCGAGATTTTACCGGGTTACCGGGAGGTTACCGGAACCCCTCGGGAGCCATATGGGCCTTCATGGGCCTTAGTGGAAAGGAGAAAGGGGCAGCCCAAGGTGGCTGCGCACCTCCCCCCTCCCCTAGTCCTATTAGGACTAGGAGAGGTGGCCGGCCCCCCTCTCCCTCTTTTCCCCCTTGGGAATCCTAGTTGGAATAGGATTGGGGGGGGGTCCTACTCCCAGAAGGAGTAGGACTCCTCCTGCGCCCTCCTCCTGGCCGGCGCCCCCCTCCCCCTTGGCTCCTTTATATACTGAGGCAGAGGCACCCCAGAAACACACAAGTTGATCCACGTGATCTATTCCTTAGCCGTGTGCGGTGCCCCCTGCCACCATATTCCTCGATAATACTGTAGCGGAGTTTAGGCGAAGCCCTGCTGCTATAGTTCATCAAGATCGTCACCACGCCGTCGTGCTGATGGAACTCTTCCCCGACACTTTGCTGGATCGGAGTCCGGGGATCGTCATCGAGCTGAACGTGTGCTCGAACTCGGAGGTGCCGTAGTTTCGGTGCTTGATCGGTTGGATCGTGAAGACGTATGACTACTTCCTCTACGTCGTGTCAGCGCTTTCGCAGTCGGTCTGCGTTGGGTACGTAGACAACACTCTCCCCTCTCGTTGCTATGCATCACATGATCTTGCGTGTGCGTAGGAAATTTTTTGAAATTACTACGAAACCCAACACCCGAACCCCCGCCGGCCTCCCCGCCCCGACTCCGCGCCTCCCCGCCCCAACTCCGGCCGGCCCTCTCAAAGGTGAAAATTTTATGTATTTTTAGTGTTTTTTAGTAATTTTGTATCTAGTTAGATAGGTATTTAGATAGATATTTAGATAGTTAGATACCTAGTTAGATAGATAGTTATATAGATAGTTAGATAGGTAGATAGTTAGATAGGTAGATAGTTAGATAGTTAGTATGTAGTAAAAAAATTTGGTTAGATGAGATGCTATATGTTGCATATCTTGCAAAAAAAATTGGTTCGATGGATTAATCAATGATTATGACGAATAGGTGATAATGATGATGATGAATATGTGATGACGATGATGAATATATTGTTAATGTTTTTAGTTTTTTTGCCTACATGATGCAAAAATAAATTGACCGTCGTCCGATGGAATTTGCAGGCTTTATGGTGTTGCATTTCATTAAAGTGACCGTCGTCCGACGCGTTGTTCCCTGAGCATCCCTCTGTTGTTCGACTCCTTCCCCTACAGCCGAAGGTGAGCTACAAGTCCATCTCCTCCATTTTTTGATGTCACTAGATTTCATTCTCAAGTCAACTGGCGTAACCTAGGCGTCTCCCGTCCGAAAGGGTTGCATCGATAAATATGCATTCAATTGCATATTTATCACCGCAGCTCTTTCGGATTGTCCAGCGTTTTCCACGGACAGCCCGAGGATGTGTAGATTGGGTATGTTCTCCATGTTCTACCCCATTCCGAGACAGGATTTCGGCGGCGCCTCCCCATTGTTCTTCGGAGCACATTCTCTCGGCTATTTGCCGAGACGTGTATCTGGAGAACAGCGGGGAGGTGCTGCCGAAATTTTGTCTCGGAACGGGGTAGAATGGAGAACGTACTCAATCTACACATCCTCGGGTGGGATTAGGACCCATCTTTACCTATTAGAGATGTAGGTGGATTAAACGCGGTAGAAACTGAAAATTTGATGCCATTAATTTAAGTGAATCCTTAATTATGTTGTGTGGGTTGCAAAAAAGCAGAGGATGGCAGATAATCAGTGGATGTACAGTGGTTTTATCCGTCGGAATCGAGTAACATCAGAGTGGATCGCGAAAACCGATGTGTATTTGAAGGAGATATTCCGTCGTCCAATGAGAATTATCCCACCATGCCCCTGTGCGAGATGTGCCAGACGTCACCGTAGAAATCAGACAGACATGAGTGAGCACCTTCGCACGCACGGATATATGCCAAACTTTGACATGCCGCCGATAAACATAGCCGAGCAGGACCGTGGTAGAGAGGAGGTGATGCGACAACGCATCGATGGATATGAGGACGACGGGGTCAGGGACATGCTAGATGATGTCATTGTTGCAGAAACGGCAAATGCGACACCTTCAGAGAATGAACCGGAGGAGCCGGAGGCAACCGCAAAGGCCTTCTTGGAGGTCTTGGCCTCGTCGAACAAACCTCTTTATGCGGGTGCGAAAATATCTCAGCTGGATGCCATCTCGCAACTGATTGCAGTGAAGGCTGAGTACGGCTGTAGCCAGAAATGCTTCGAAGCATTTCTGGGAGTATGGGCTAACAGCCTCCCTGAGGGTCATGAACTGCCGAAAAGCATGTACGATACAAAGAAAATCATGAAGGCACTCTCTATGGATTATGAGAAAATAGATGTTTGCCCGAAGAATTGCCTTTTGTTTAGGCACGAGTATGCGGATGACAAGTACTGTAGGAAGTGCAGTTCGTCTCGGTACATTGAGGTGGTCGGTGAGGATGGTGAGAAAAAGCAGCTAACCATCCCCATTAAGGTTCTTCGGTATCTTGATTTTATAAAAAGACTACAGCGCCATTTCGTCCAATCCATACAGCTGCTGGCCTGTGTTTGTAATTCCGCTCAATCTTCCTCCCGGTGCCCTAATGCAACGGAAGACCATGTTCTTGTCGCTCATCATTCCGGGGCCTGACTACCCGGGGAAGCAATTGGGTGTGTTTATGTAGCCGCTTGTGGATGCTTTGCACCATTCTTGGTACTTTCCGAGGTTGACATACGACCGGGATCTGCAGAGATATTTCTTGATGAAAGTTTGGTTGCACTATTGCATGCATGACTTTCCCGGCTATGCTCTATTCTGCGGATGGTGTACAAGTGGTAAGATGCCATGCCCAGTGTGCATGCAGGCTCTGCGAATGGGTATCCATGGGTTTTGACCCTGCCGTCATGACATGTAAAAAGTATGATGTGAATGGGTATCACTTCCATACAGAGGAGCACCAAAACAGCCGCCCCGATCCCAAAACTATAAATACTGGAGTGTACACCCCCGGTCAAAATTCAGTAGACTACTACGGAAGGGTACAAAATATATACGAGATTAAATTCCACCAGGGGCGTGAGACCCTAAGTCTGCCTGTGTTCAAATGCCGATGGTTCGATCCGCGGGAGGGGGTAAAACATACGCCTTCCTTTGGTTTGGTCGAAGTTAAACCATCAACCGTCTATGCCGGAGCCGATCTCTTCATTGCGGCTACCCAAGCTACACAAGTATATTTTCTGCCTTACCCATGCCAGAAAGTGTATCTAAAGGGTTGGGAAGTTGTGTTCAAGGTGTCGCCACATGGTAAGCTACCAGACCCGAATGAAGACGATTACTACAACATTAACCCCATGACATACGAGGGAGTGTTCTATCAAGAGCAACCTGATGATGATGATGATGTGGTTAGAAACGATGACGCTAGACCATTGGGTGATGATGATGTGGACCCAAACTTCCACGATGCACGGAATGATGGTGAGACCATCGTCAATGAAAATGACATACTTATGCTAGAAAAGTTAAACGAAGACGCTGACGACGAGGAAGAGCCTCCACCTCCGTCGGACAACGAAGATGATATGATTGATAGTGATGATGAGACGGACCGAGAAAGAGGTTACAACAGTGATGATTCATATGGGTTCTAGCAGATGTACGTTTCAAGTATTTTTTTCTATAGTTTAGGAATATGCCTTTTTATGCATTTTTATTAATGTGTTTATTATCATGCCTTTTCCTTCATTTCATTAATTTACTAATTGCTTTTTCTCTTTTCAATGCAGGTTCGTGGAACATGGGCAAGGGGAAGGCCGACGGCGTGAGTTTCCTACGCAAGGTCGCCGGCCTGCCTAGTCGGAGTGGTCGAGCACGTAATCCCCCCCCCCTCGGCTACTTGACGATGACTCCTCACAGGGAGGTCGAGGGAGAGGTGCCCCTAGAGGAGGAGGGGGCGGGGGGAGAGCCTCTAGAGGACGAGGTGCTGGGGGAGAGCCACTACAGGGGGTCGCGGCCAGAAAGAGCGCACCCTCACCGACTTAGGGGTGTTGTCTTCGAGGCCCTCCTCTAGTGAGGCAGGCGAGGAGGAGGAGGTGGTGGAGGAGGAGGAGGAGGAGGAGGTTGGGGAAGAGGTTGGGGAGGGCGAGGCAGGCGAGGAGGAGGGTGGTGGCGGGGATGATGGGGTGACGGGAAGGGGGTTGACACGAAGGGGTGGCTGCGTGGCAACGCAAAGCTACCAAAACAGGTTCCTGCTATTGAGGAGCAGAAGTGGCTCATTGAGCCCACGGGAAAAGAGTAAGTGGTTCATTATGTTGCTTGTCACATGCTTATTCCGGTTGTTATTTATTTTTCTTGTGACATGCTAATAGTTCATTCTTTTGCAGCAACTGGATATATTCTAAAGGGGTCCGTATTCCCAAAGGCCTCATCACCGTCTTGCTGAAGTTATATTGGCCGGGGTTGTACTGTCCTGATCCAGTCAGGCAGCCGGACCGTCGGGTTTTGGCCATGAGCTGGGACCACTGGGAAGCGGCCCGTCACGCGGACCATGAGACCCATGCCAAGGCCGTGATCACTACTTTCTGGGTGAGTTCTCTTCAGAAGCACAAGTCCATTCTAGTTTCATGAATGATTTAACTCATGGCTTCTCCCATTCTTGTTTCATGCATGATTGTAGAAATTCTATCGAGTTCTTCCGGAGCACAGGGCTAGAGCGGACCAGATTGTGCTGCGTCAATGCAAGAAGAAGGCCCGCCAGATGCGGTACAAGGTGCGCTATGTGGCCATCTCCACATACTACCACGACTATCTTGGTGTGAAGATGACCAAGGAAGAAGCGCGGAGGATGGGCATTACCTTGGAGAGGCCCGAGTTCTTGGCGGTAAGTATAAAAGATTTTTATGCTTTCATATATTATGCTTTCATTACCTTGTGGTACATTATGCTTTATGCTTTATGCTTCCAAAACACCAATTTGGACACTCCTACATGCCATTATGCTTTTATTATGTAGGTGTGTCCAAATTGGTGTTATGGAAAAGACGAGTCCTGGGCGGCACTGGTGGATCTTTGGTGTGATGAGGCTGGAGCCTGGGCGGTAATGAGAACCAAAAATAAGGCTAACCGAGGGACGGAGGGAGTACATGCTCAGGGAAACCGAAACCACTATCTCCACAAGGCAGTTAATGTATGACTAACCCCATTAAACATTCTTCTTCTTCTATTTACCATCACTTTCTTATGTATGACTAACCTCTGTTTGGTGGTGCAGGAGGAGAAACTGAAGCGGCCACTCTCACACATGCAGGCGTGGGAGATCGCCCATACGCGGAAGGACCCCAAGCCTGGCGAGCCCAAGTACTACGGCAAGAAGACCGCAGAGAGGAAGAAGGCCTACTCCGAAGCGTATCTGGAGTTACATCCTGACACACCTGACCCCATTGCGACGCCTCTGGACGACATGGCGGTGGTGAGGATGGGGCCCAAGGAGAACGGTCGGGAGGCGGTTCTCGATGCTGTGATCACTCCTAGTATCTCCTACACACAGCTTCGTCGGATCGACCCGAGCCTGAGCCAGCGCACGAGCCAGCCAGTGACTAGTACACAGTACCTCTTTCAGGAGCAACAATCTGTAAGTATTTTCCCTCTTATCTTCATTTCTCACTTCATTTTCCGAATTTAGTAGTTTTATGAGTTCCATCATGTCATACCGTAGGCCTACATGGAGTACACACGCCAGGAGACCATGGCGTGGCATCAGAGGCTTTATGAACACCAAGTGCAGAGGGATAGCCAGATGCAGCAGGCTTTTCAGGATATGGCGGCCGGCAGGTGTCCTCAGTTCCCTCCAGCACAATGCCCTCCAGCACAACCAGTGCTGATGAGCTTTGAGGAGTTTGTGGCACAGACCGCTGGCCCCTCGCCGGTTAGTTCATCCCCAATCTATTCACCCAAAGCATGTCATGCCTTTCAACACAGTCATATATCCTGTGCATATGTCTTTTCAACATCCAGGGAACAGGTGGATCTACCGTTGGCGGTGGTCTTCGCAGCACTCCGGAGACACGGAGACCGACCACTCCGATCCACGGAGGCGGAGGCGGAGGAGGAGGCGGTCTTGGCGGTAGCGCTGCCGCTAGCAGTGACGACCTGGGCTTCGGCGGTCTTGGCGGTGACGACCTCCGTGGTGCTCGACGTCCTGGCGCTTAAGCCTTTGGGTCACATTGTGGCGGTCTTGGTGGTGATGATACTTATATGCTTGTGATGTTTCTTATTGTTGTTTGTGAGATTCTTATGCTTGGTGGTGATGATACTTATATGTTTATGCTTTGCGATGCTTCTTATGATGTGTGATGATGAATTTGTTCTGTGATGCTGCTGGGCCAGCTGTTATGTGATGCATATATTTGTTGTGTGATGTATATATTCAAATGAATTGAGCTGAAACAAAACAGAAAAAAGAAAAAAAACAGACAGAAACTATGCCGACGGCTAGGCCGTCGGCATAGAGCTGCCGTGAGCTCCCAGTGGCTGCCACGTGGCAGGTCTATGCCGACGGCTTAGCCATCGGCATAGTTTCAAACTAAGCCGACGGCTAAGCCGTCGGCATAGGCCTGCTCCAGGAGCTCCCAGTGGCTGCCACGTGGCAGGTCTATGCCGACGGTCTAGCCGTCGGCATAGTTTCAACCTAAGCCGACAGCTATGCCGACGGCTAGACCGTCGGCACAGACCTGCCACGTGGCGAGCAAGCATTGGTCAGCACTTGACGGCGGCCGCCGTTACGCGATAACGTTGCCGACGGCCGGGGCCGTCGGCATAGATGTACGGACACCGTCGGGATAGGGCCTATGCCGACGGCCTTTCTATGCCGACGACATTCCTGGCTACGCCGACGGATATGTTGCCGACGGCCCTATGCCGACGGGTGCCGTCGGCATAGGCCTGTCCCGACGGCCTTTCAGGGCTATGCCGATGGCCCTGGCCGTCGGCATAGGGTGCGATTCTGGTAGTGAATGCAGGACGATGTGTCAATTTGGTTTGTAAGAATATCTGGTAGCTTTTCAGTATCGCACCCAGCAAGTCCAAATTCTCCTTGTGTAGCGACAGCCAAATATATACGTTGCCAAAAATAAGTAAAAAAATGCAGTACATTTTTCCTATTCTGAGAAACTTTTGCACAATATTATTTTTGACTTAGCTTTGACTTACTATCCGATCCCGATCGAAAGAAAACTCCTCCCTGGTCGCTTCCGCCCGAGCGACTCCGGAGGCGCCCATCTCGATTCCGCCGATCCTTCTCCCCCCTCTCGTTGATCCTGGCCGATGCCGGCGCCGATGCCGGCGGCGGTCGCGGCGCCCTTCTCGTCAAATGATGGAGGGCAGGGGAGTGCATCGCGTCGGCGTACCACGAGCGGTGGTGGGGCGATGGCGGCGGTGCAAGGCGACGCGGTCTTGTGGGCCGTGGCCTGGAGCCGGAGTGGCGGGGTGGAGGCGGGCGGCAGGCCGCTCCTGCAGCGAGAATCTCCGGCGGCGCAGGTGCAGATCCCATCTCGGGCAGTTTTCATCCTTTCGAGGAGGACCGATCTGGACTGGCTGGTCTTGCTCTGGCTGGAGTACTGCGGGCGTGCGGAGGCGTTGCGACCGTTTTCTCCTCTGCTGCTTTGACCGGTGGCGTGGGGGCCTGCTGGTTTTGCTCATATAAGAGCATCTCCAGCCGTTGGCCCCCCAGGGGGCGCCTAAAATCGCCCCCTGGGGGTGAGCCGGCGCAAAAAATCGGCCTGGGGCCGAGTTGGTCCCCAGCCGCGCCGGCCCCAGGGCCGTCCCCAGCCGCGTTAAAAAAATTAAAAAATATAGTAAAGTTCAAAGTTCGGCGAAGTTCGGCATATATTACATTTAAAAAGCGTGTTTTTATTACATAATATATATAATTAAAAAAAGAACTGGCTAAAAGCGGAGTAGTCGCCGCCGTCGTCGTCGTCCGGCTTCTCCTCCTTGACGCGGCCGTCCCTGGTGGACCCCTGACCGGCGTCGCCTATGCGGGCTGGTGGCGGCGATGCGGCGTCGTCGTCGCTGTCCTCGATGACGACGATTCCTCCTTCGTCGCGGCCCTGGCGGCGCTGCGCGAATCGCTGCAGGGCGGCGCACTGGCGCTCCCTCGCCATCTTCAGGGAGTCTGCGCGCGCCCATTATAGGGCCGCGTCGTCGTCGAGCTCGACGTCGCCGCCGTGCTCCGTCTTCACCTCGGGGAGGCCTGGCTCCGTCTTCACCGGCGCCAGGCCCGACTCCGTCTTGGGCTTGAAGGAGCCGACGAGGGAGCGCGCCGGCCGCCCTCATTGATGATGATGCCGGCGCTGCGAGTGCGCCAGCCGAGCAGCATCTCCGCCGCGGGCTCGGCCTTGACGCCGAGCAGCGCCGGACGAGTGTGAGGAAGAGCGGGAGGAGGAGGAAGAAGAGGAGGCGCCGAACCTCTTGGGCAACCATTGCCCGTCGCGTCGGCGATGAGCCGTGGCCATGGCGGCCGCCCTCGCCGGGGGGTATGCCAACGGCGGGTCGTTGCCACCCTCGAGGTACGTCAGAACGCCCTCGAGGGTGCGGCCGGGGACACCCCACCACAGGTGGCATCCCTCGCTGTTCTTCGGTCCGCCCACCACCGGCGCGCCGTTGATGGACGCCATCCTCTGCTGCTGCCGGCGCTGGAAGTACGCCGTCCACGCCGCTATGTTGTCGGCGGCGTACTCGGGGAGGGCGAGCTGGGCGTCGGTGAGGGAGGCGCGCACGACGTCGACCTCGTCGGCGAAGTAGCCCGGTTTCGCCACGGCGTCGGGCAACGGGGGAATGGGCACTCCCCCGTTGCTGAGTCTCCACCCCGTTGGCCCGGCGCGCATGTCCGGCGGCGCCGGGATGTTCGCCTAGAACAGGAGCCAAAACTCCTGTTCGCGGAGCGAGCGGCGGCCGAAGCCGTTGGCCGCGGCCTCATCTCTGGGGAATCGCTCGGCCATCGGGAGAGGGAGGGAGGAGAGGGAGGGCTCGGCGGCGGCGCTCGGGAGAGGTAGACGGCGGGCTAGGGCTGGTATGGCTGGTGTGGCCAGAGGCGAGGGAGGCCACCGGCTTATATAGCGGCGCCGCCCCGTGTGTACGCATGCGAGGGAGGTGAGGCGTCGGCGCGCCGCCCCGTGACGCGCCGCCAGTGAGGAATCAATGGTAAGGCTGACCGGCGGCAGCCTTGCCATTGATTCCCCGCGGGAAACCGAGGCGTTCGGGGACGAAGACGCGCGGTGTCGCTAACGCTGTGGGCCCGTGGCTCTTTCGCACCAAAACCGCTCGCCCCGGCGCCCCCGAGCGCCCTCCAGCGCGCCGGGTTCGGCCTGGGTCCGCCGGCGCTAAATTCGGCCCAGGCTGGCGAAAATCGGGCTCCTGGGGGCGCGACTGGGCCGATTTTCTGCGCCGGCACGAAAAAAATGCCTGGGGAGGCCTTTCTGGGTGCGTGGCTGGAGATGCTCTAAGGAGGTGACCCTAGTGCTCTTCTTGCTTCACGGCAGCGTACTGCATGACCGGTCCTCCTCGATCTCGTCATCGACAATGTTCCAGAACTGCGGCCAGAGATCATGCCCAGGATATCTGGATCGGATAGATTTCGGTCGTGCACGTCCATTTCAGCCTACGAGGTTCCATGAGGGCGTGGCACGAAGCTCTGTTGTTTGTTGCCACCATGGGACATGTTGGCTTCTCGATTTCTATGGTGTTGACAGCTGCGGAGAAGGTCATAGTGACTGAGGTCGGAGGATTAGTTAGCTGGACGGCGCCTTCGTGGCGATGGAGTCAGTCAGGTGTTTGATAAGTCTCATGAGCAGCAATGTCAAGTGGGGGTGGCAGCACCGGAGGAATTCATTTTTGGTGGTGCTCTTCGGGCACCGAGCCAGGACTTTCAGGGTGAAAACCTAAGGTCTGGCCTCGCTGGTTGTGCCTGGCAATTGCTTTGTTGAAGTAATTGTTTTGAGAGCTCGGGCTTCTCCAGGGTTAAAATTTAAGATCTTGGATCGGGTTCCTTCTTTGAGGCGTTGTTTTTAGAGACTTTTTATGTTTTCCGGGTGTTGTACTTGGTGGTGGTTTGTGTGCGGCTGCTGAGAGAAGTCGATCACTGTGACGAGACCTTTATTTTTTCATTTCTTCATTTCTTTTTCTTTGGCTGTGTGCATCGTGAATGTCTTTGCAACATTTTATAGATGCAGAGACTCGGTGTAATTGGTATCTTCGTCATATTAATATATTCCCTTTTCAAAAAATCTTGTTCAGTGCTGAGACGCAACGCAACGGTTTGAGGTTTAAAAAGGGCAGGAGTTGAGACTTGGGACGCAACGTACTTATTAGCCAACAGAATCCAGTCATTCTGCCAGGCATGCATTTGTTTGCTTGACTGAATTGACTCTTCCATAGCTTATTAGATGGCATGCACTACTGACTGTGAAGCACTGAAGGGAGCTATCTAATGCAAGAAGGTGGTGGTCAGGATTCAGGCGGCGGTGCCACCATCTTCTGCTGCTGGTGGTGGTCAGGATTCAGGATTCAGGTGACGGCGGGGCGGCATCACCGGGGTCAGAATCGTCGGCGCAGCAGTAGCAGCCCATGCCGTGCAAGGGGTTGCAGCGGCCGTGGACGAAGCCCCAGTTCTTGCAGCAGCGCATGCACTTGCCGGACTTGTAGCACTTCTCAATGCACAGGGGCCAGTGGATGTTGCACACCAGCTTCGCCCCAACCTCCTCCACCATCTCACCTAATTTCACACAAAATTATACATGAGATTCACAACAAACTTGAACCAAATGCACAAGTGTTTTTAGAAAAATTTATGCATCTAGGAGAGATTTTGACTTACAGCAGGTGATGAGGAGGATTGCCAGGAACAAAGACAATGGGGCAAGATTCTTCTTGCCCATCTTCTCTAGTCTCCACTGCTACCTACCTTAATCAGTATTACCTTTCTCGTTAGGAATGTGATTTGGTTGGACGTTTTGGAGACTAAAGTTGAGTGGTATTTATACACCAAGGAGGAAGAGAGGATACGTACATGATCCTGTCTTCAGATTTCAGAGCACCGGTACAGGACCTGAGATTCGATATCTAGCTATCTTTATCTATCTCTCTATCTCTCTATCTGTCTATCTAAAACCAAAAAAAGAAGCCATCACATTCTCCCATATAGATTGAAGATACTTACGCTGGTTGATTTTAGTTATAGATATACTTAAACTTAAAGCCAAACGCTAGAAAGTGCATGGAGTCTCGTTGTCATTTTTGAGCGCACTATCCCTGACCTTAGATGGAGGTGATCACGACCGACCGCGTGGAGCGTTTCAACTGAAGACAATTGTTGGACCCCCACACCCACGTGGCCAGCAGAGACCCTATTTCTTGAATACCAGGAGTCGCCACTGCTAAAATGAACACATCAGCAAAAACAAACAACAGTAAAAATAAAAGACGAAAAACAAGACTCAAGACTCTACTACTTAATTATATCACTAGTGGTTTTGAATGCTTGGGTTGAGTGGTATTTAAACACCTAGGAGGAGTAGGAAGAGAGCATACGTATAGGACAAGGACATAGAAGGGTAAATTTTTGAGACGGTCTCGATAGACAGTTCAGAACTCTTCAGATTTGGAATGCCAAAGATGGGAGACCATGCTTCAGAGTTAAGCATGTCCTTCGATTCTTTGCTGTCCAAGGTATGTACATGCAAGCTATCTAACCTATGAAGCAAAATGGCAACACCACTCCCACAAGCCTGAATAACACATTCATCATCTGCTATATAGAGAACTAGCCCAGTGGCCCACATAAGTGCGGTGCATGGGCAACTTCTTCGGTAATGTGGTGCAACTGTGTTTCAAAATAAAATTCGTTGAACCATTATGGGCCTGGCCAATGTGTGTTGCTGACCTAGAAGTGAGGAAGGAGTAAGTTGTCTCCTCGATGGTACACACCCGAGTTTCATGTGCAGCCACCGCTCTCTAGGTTGGTGCTCCTCAAAGCACAATAGGGTATCAAAGCAAGGCGACGGCGGGGCCAACAGGATGGTGATTCCGACCGGGATCGAAGGTGGTCCTTGGAACAAGGAGGACCACGGTAGCATGAGGAGTTGCCACCACGCCCGTGGGTTGCCGCATTTGCAGAAGATTTGAAGCCGCCGCCGCCTGAGCTCTGGAATTGGGCCATGCGCTGATCGAAGTTGCTAAGCATGGCGAAGAGCTCGTCGAGGGTGACGGGCGTGACGCAGGCATCAAGGGCCAGGACGAGGGGCGGGTAATCCATGTCCAGCCTTTGAAGAATATAGGAGATCAGCTCATTGTCCTGGATGGGCTTGTCGGCCACGGCAAGTTCATTGGCGAGGCCGCGCATGGAAGCGAAGTAAGCGACCACCGATTGGTTGCCCTTCTGCGCGTTGATCAATGTTGTGCGGATTTTGGTTACGTGGCCGAGAGACTACGACGAAAACATGCCTGCTAGCACCGCCCAGAGTGTGTGCCCCGTGGTGAGCGCAGTCACCATGACGAGCACCTCTTTCGCTTGGAGGCTTTTTAAGACGAGATTTACCCACAGGTATGAGAGGAGACGGGTACATTGCTCATATTGATAAACGTTTCTCTACTTGTGATGTTGAAGAGGATGACGTGCATCTATTCTTTTCCTGTTCCTTTGCTGAAGCTGATTGGTTCTCTGACACATGGTTTATTAGATCAGAACTGTTATTGCAACATCACAGGTCTGTGCCACAACTTATTCAGGCGATTCTAGACTAAGGGCATCCCAGGCATCCATGTGTAACACAATGACACTTCTTTGGTGCGTATGGAAGGCTAGGAACGACAAGCGCAGGTTCATCCTGCACAGGTTAATTTCGCCTTGCAAGCACTTATGCAGGGACAAAAAATAGAAGATGATATTACTCCCTTCCAGGCCTATCTTCCAGAGTGCAGAGAACAGGCGCATACATTGACGGTAGAAGGACAATTTCCTTCTTTTAAAAAAAAAGAGGATGCACCCCGGCCTCTGCATCTGGACGATGTATATGGCCATTTTATTAATTATTAAGCACAAAAGACCTTACAAAGTAGTACATCAGTAAGCCTGAAGCCACCATCTAGACAACATCTGTCGCTACTCCTACCCCTTGGTGCAGTGGTGCCAAATGTCCGAGTCTAATACCAAACAGACATTGCACCAAAACCTAACATCTAATGCCGGATGCCCCATCCTAGCCACATACCGGGACTGGGTCACACGCCGGTCCGGCGCACTCACTGAGGCTGCCGCCGCCTTCTTCCACCGATCCATCTCCAGAGCAGGTACTGATACACAGACCTTGCCAGGCCTGCCGTCGACGCCACCATGACACCAGACAGCTCGACCACCCTGCGCTCGTCCATCCAGCCGCATCTGTCGTCGATATGCAGCTACACCATGCCGCCACCACTCGTCGTCAATGACGCGGTAGATACAACGCCGCACCACCTGGCAACCTCCACACCATCGCCACTGCTGGAGTTACTCGGAGCCCTCCATCCACAACATCTCTCCCCCGAACATCAGTTCCTCCCAAGACGGTGCCTCGATGGAGGATACGACGCGCAGGACGCCGCCGCCGCCCAATCCAGACTAAATTTTGGACTTTCGTCCGGGAGGGGTTCGGGGGTGGATAGGGGGGACCTCGGCTTCGCCTCCAGGAAGGGTAACGGCATCAATTGACGTCACCGATGCCGGGCCGAACACGCCGACCAAAGTTTCCTCCGGTCCCCATCCTATGCCACCAAACCTCTGTGTACTCCGGATCCGGCAAGCCACGATCCAAAACCCGCGAAGATGAAAGAGCCATGGGGCTCGACCCACCAGAAAGGAGGATCGAGAAGAACTCCTTGTAGATCTCCAGACGCCGAATCCAACGATCTGACATGGCCAACGACGATCATCACCACCCCGCGGTGGCCGACGGAGTCCGAAGAAAGGATCCAGATGGATCCGATCTGGATCTGGCGGCACCCGCGACCACCGGTCAGGCGAACGCAGCCACCGCCGCGCCGCGCACGACGCCGATGGGAGACCCGCCCGCCGCGCCGCCGAACCCCACGTTCACCCGGCGTTCCTCTGGATCTCGCTGTCCCGCGCCAGCCAAGACGGAGAGGATGGGGAGAAGCCCTACCGCCGCCCAGCCGGCCAGGCTTCGCCCGGCGGTGCTATGGACGGCGGCGAGGAGGGGGAGAGGTGAAGGAGACTCGAGGGGCAGCGGCTAGGGTTTTCCCCCCGGGTCGCCCGCGGGGGCGACGCGAGGGACGACGTCGAGAGGGACAAATTTCCTTCTGGAAGCACTATCAGGACTGATCATCAGCTTACAGGTTTCAAGGTCTCTGTGATGCAGCTTGGAAGGAGGGTTCTGAACGGCTTTCTACAGGAATTGGTATTTATATTTGTATAATGAATAGGTGGACCAAAGAACTGATGTTATGATTTCAGCCACTTATAGTGCTGTCAACTCTACTCTCCATGCTGAAGCCAAAGCTCTGCTTCTTGCCTCTAAGCTCGCTTCTACCACTCAGCTTAACCAAGCAACACTTCTCACAGACAATCAGGTGCTTGCTAAAGTCACAGATGCTGGAGATATTCGTTGGCAAATCAGGTCAGATTTAGAACAGATAGCCAACCTCTTCAAAGCTCACTCTTTCTACATTCACCATATTAAGAGAGACTTGAATGGGATTGCTCACGGTTGTGCCAAAGATGCTCAAAAGAAGTAATCTATTGCTTCCTCTCCTACTTTCTGTACGAATTTCTTCCATAGGGGTATGCAGTGCCCTCTGTTGCTTGCCTTAAGCAACTTTGTACTTGAAGGATTCAGAATCCTTGATGTAAAATGTGTGTGAGCTAATAAATGGCACCTTTCAATGCCTTCTCAAAATAAAAAAGAAAAAAAGAGGTGAGTTAATGACGAAAGGAGTGAAGGAAGATCTGATGGACGATTTAGTTCGGCTAGAGGATTAGAACTTATACAAATTGAGAACAAAAGGGGTAACAAAAGGGAATTTAGATGTAGAAAGCCAAGAAATAGCAGCAAAGTAAACCAGAGCAGTTGTTTCTTGTTAGGCATGCATGGAAACTTTAACATCCAGAAGCTGATCCCAAATCAAAGGCAAACTGCACCTTCATTCACATCAAATCAGTGTCAAACCCCAGAGAAACCTGAAGAGGATAACCACCAAGCATTCATGGCAATGCTACACCACCACCGCAACTAAAAGGTTATAAGTTTACCGGAAACCATCTGCCTCGGCGTCAAGAGTCTCACTGCTCTAACACGCCAGGGCCAAAATAACCTCATGTCCAACTTATTAATTACTTAAAACTTATTAAGTACTGCCAGAAACTTCAGCCCGTCATGTCCAGTTGACTAAGTGCTTCCAGCATCTTCTTCAATGCGCTTCCTCCTGAGGTTGCTCCTGTCCACACGCCACTGCTTCAGGAGGTGCTCAACGGCTTCTTCCAGGGTGGCTTTCCGGTCCTCCTTGTAGTTCCACAGCTCGTTAACAGGATGGCGGCCACTGGGATTGTGCTCGTTGACTTCAAGCAGGGCCTTTGTCACCACAGCATAGATCTGTTCGCCATTTTCATCTTTCAGAGCCCGAAGCTTCTCGTCATCCTCGGAGATAATTTCCTACAATGGAGCACACACTGTTAGGTGACAACATTTTTCAAGGCAAACAAACTATTTAATTGGTTCAAACACCTGCATTTCATGAATAAGCTAAGATTGCTATTTATAGTGATTTGTTCAACCACGAGTAGCACACACTAAGATACGTTCTCAGAGGTAACACAATGAATCTATGCATTAGCTGAACACTCTACAAGCAAGGAGCCAAACTCGTGTGACACAGCATATTATTATGTTTTGAAAGTCATGCCTTAGCTAACCTGGTATTATTGATCAGTGATACACATACATGTCTAAGTTAACAGATTCAGTAATCAACCATCCATTGAATAATTAACTGTTGTACATAAAAGAGAACTAACTGACCTATGAATACATTAGTGTTATATTACAAAACTAAACCAAGCTATTAAAAAACTCACTGCAAAATCTGCATGCAGAGACCACTTGCAGCACACCATGAAGAAAAGATTGTTCTCTGCTGATTTGTTCTTTTTGGATTAATTAAGAAAATCTAGGGGAGTATATTAAACTATGCACATCTAGTTTCTACCACAGTTTATTAAGAAGCAGATGTACCAGGGAAACATTTGCAAAGCCGAAAGCCTACTGCAGAAGCAATGACGCACAATTACAGAATACTACCTCTGTCCTGGTTTATTGGTCCCCATTGTATTCTGTGCCAAATTATGACCATAAATTTAAATAATAAAATGTTTATGCATGTCACGAAAAATTATATCATTGAAAACTATGATATATTTTTTGGTGACATGCACTAACATTTTGTCAGTTAAATGTTTGGTCAAAATTTAGTACATATTACAAAGGAGACAATAAACCAGGACAGAGGTAGTATTAGAGAAAGCTGATTGTGCAGTAGCAACAGTAGAGAGATCTATACCAGCTGTTTTCCATCAACCATGATAACTTTAAAAGGGTGCCAATCTGGATTTCCTATCTCAGCCTCCCATCTTGCACAAAATAAGGCAGCATCATGCTCTGACAATTTCTGTTGGAAAGCCTTTTCAAGTGATTCCTGGTCAAGCATGCCCATCCTTTTAATGCCTATAGATGTTTGGCCAGTTATAAGATCCTGGAAACCCTGTAGAGAATGCAACAGGTTAGAAGGAGAATGAATTTCAGATGTTATGCAAAATCAATAACAGCAGCGCATCACCATCTCATGCACAGATACTGAATCAATGAGTTAACTTACACGCATCAGTGCCTTCCGAGCAAGCTGCAACTCATCGTTGGCTTTCCTTTCCTTGATAACCAAAGTTTGTGCAAATGACTGTACTGTCTCACACTGCTCTTTTAGCTCCTGAATTTGCTCAGCCATTTTCTTCTTTGATTCAGAGTCTTCATCACCTTGCATGTGTTCCATTGCTTCCCATTTGCTGTGAAGCTGTTTATTTTCTAGCTCAAGTTGCTGCATGATATTCCTTAACTCCTCTGACGTATGAAATAATATAGCGTCTTCTTTCTCCTTCTGCATTATCAGTACAGACAAACACTCAGATAGCTAAGCTTCTCAAAATCTAAAATTACAAAAAAAAAAGAAAAAAAAGATGTTACCTCATTTTTCTCTTGCCTAATTTGTGAAACCAGTTTATCAAGGGATTGGGATAGCTTTTCCTGCTCTAATTCAGCGAGTTGTAGCTCCTTCTGCCTGATTTCCTGCTCTAACTTCAATAATGGAGCAGCTTCTCTCTCCTTTTGCATTATCAATACGGAATTACGGATAAACACAAACATAAGTAGGCTTCACAACATCTATAATTGCAAAAACAAGTTACCTCATTTTTCTCTTGCTCATAGTTCCTTGCTAGCTCGTCCAGATGCTTGGAAACTGAGTCAAGATCATGCTTCTTGGACTCCAGTTCAGAACTAAGCTTTTGATTATCATTGATAATCCTCTCCGAATACCTGCAAACAACCTCCTGAATCTTACGAGCTTCTGGAAAAGAGAGGTTCATTTTGAAAAGGTTATTAAACACGTGAAAGCTCAAAGTGTGAGCAGAGAAATGCATGCATGCTGATGCGAATAGCAAAAGATAAACACAAACCTTCCTTGTAGAGCTGCTCCCTTTGCTCCGCCATTCTGTCAAAAGAGATAATACGGTTGTTATCAGCGACAATACTGTGTCACGATGGCTGTTGTGCCTCTGTCCTACTGTTTTTGTGCAAAATTTTCAAAGATTCAAACATATTCTATTTACTAGATATCAGAATGGTCCCGCCTGCCGATTTGCCCCATAAAAGAGCAACAAGGGACAAATCTGGAGCTTGCAAACCAAAAACTTGCATCCAAAACAACATCTACCAGATCAGAGTACCACCGACCAAAATATTTCACCTAATTTGGCAGCTATTGCTAAAAACAACTGATTGCAAAAAACAAGTTAAGACAAATTTGGGATTAATTTGCAGCTGGCAAACCAAGTACTTGTATCGAAAACAATATTTCCCAGATAAGGGTACTAACTACGAAAACATTTCAGCTCATTTGGCACCTATGGCTGGAAAACCCCGATTAAATCAGAAGGGTATATAAAATCAAATGCATGCACACATTCAGCATATGTTGTTCAGACGACATCCAACATGCAGTGCAAACTCTCAAAGAAGGACTATTTCCAACCATTTGTTTCGAGCATCAGGATCTGAGCGCACAGAAATCATAAACAGAGCATGCATCTCGCACCAGAAAGGCTGCGGCCGTACCGAAGCGCGTCAGGGCATGGATTTGCAAGAGAGAGACGGTACCAACTATCAATCCATGTAGGAGCAAAGGAAACCCAAACACATATAACAATCGAGGAATCCATGTAGAGCAAAAAATAAAAATAAAACAAAAACGGCGCGTTTCTTTCCAAACATCTCGTTAGGTCGTGCCAAATTTCGAGCAAACGAACAGCACCTCGAACCGCCGCTGCCTATATATCGATCCGAAATTGTAAACCCTCGTGGATCTGGATTGAACACGAGAGTACACACGACACACTAGACACTACTGCCCCCCCCCCCCCTACAAGAACATGGTCCATTACTGTTTTTGTGCAACATTCATGATTTCAAAGATTGTAACATTTTCTATTTACTAGACTAGTAAACATGCACGTGCAACGCACGTATCAAGCATTAACCATGTAATCATAAGCACATATAATAAAAATATGATATTTTCCAAAAAATATATGAATTAAATATAAATACATTGTTGCAATGTCCACTCATGTTGTGTTTTCAATGTGAGAAACCATTGCGGATTTGTGGTCGCGTTGCTGGATAATAATGTAAGTTGTTTCACCATTTAGTGTTCTTACAGGTTTTAAAAGATGATCAAATCTATTGATCTTGCACAGACATTTTTCTTTCATGGAACCATAAAATTTCAGGATTGAATCATTGGCTACATAAAGGATTACTCCCTCCGTCTGAAATACTTGTCGGAGAAATGGATGTATCTAGATTTCTCCGACAAGTATTTCCGGACGGAGGGAGTATATAGACAGGACAGTCCATCAGCAACATAGAATGGCCTCCGTGAGCATCACTCGTACCCAAATTGGCTAGCACAAATATTCAAAAAAACTGTCTAGCACACCTTGCCATCCAGTGTTTGAACTCGCCTACTGATGTGTTTATTTTATCTCTCTGCCCCCAAAAGAGCCAAATGAGGCATCCTGTTCATAGATGTAGTTTGTCCGACAACCTGAAAAGTACTTACTGTAGAACTGCACTTTCAACAATTTAGTTGTACTTGCTTTTCTAACGGGGCCAAGACTGCTAATTTTTAGACAAATGTACATTGATAATTCAATCAGTTTCCGCTATCAAATTGAGTTATTACAAGATAAACACCAACAGAAGTTCCCCTGCTTCAACACATGTCACCAATAGCAACACCTCTCAGCCTTGAAAAACAACTATGAAGAGTGTTCTTACGATACAACCATATATATGTATGCAAGCACGGCCTCAATAACTTCGCTGATATGCAAGGCAGCTCGTCAACATGTAAAACTTGCAGTGCATGACAAGCCTCTAAAATCCAAATGTTATGAAACCAATTTATCTATTTACTAAGCTTTTAGAATACTCATTTTACTAAAAATGTGGAGAAGAAAATGAAAAATGGATAAAATTTTGACGACACTCACCACGTCCAGTTTTTAGCAATAACAGTGAAACAATTAGTATGTTGCATCTTCCGGCATCATTAGTAAGCAAAGCAAAGGAATAGACTAAGCAAGTCTTCTTTACCATCCAAGGTTATCCATTTTCATACTGAGGTTACCGACTTTGTACATTCCACTGAATTGTTCTACAAAACATGAGGCCCGTATATTTCATCAGCATGGATAATTGCTATGAAAGAAAGATTTTGTACACTCAGTTCCATTGTGCTGCTAGTAGTAATGGTATTTGATGCAGATATTTAAATTCTTTTCTGATTTAGCCGAAGTGATTTGAAATATGTAACAACCAATAGTCTGCAACAACACTAACAGGCTGGAATCAGAAAAGAATTTAAATATAGCGGAAACGAATAAATGTAGTGTGGTTCTAATTATAGTTTTGATACTGCCAATGATTATTATAACTATCTTATCCTGGTAATTTTTAAAGAACCATGCTGCTAGTTCTTTATGAAGGGCCTCCAGTCAGAAGAACTGCTACCAAACCATTGTAAAGACCTCTGATCAAGACCATCACAAATATCTAGAACTTTTTACTTAGATCACTGGGAATACCATCACAAATGCTTGAGAACCTCGAGATTCAACCTGACATCATCCAAGCTTCTGATTTGGTTGTACAAAAGTCAAAGGAAATGAGCTAAAGAAGAAACCGGCAAAGCTTTAAACTGCAACAACTCCTTATGGTTCTCCCCTTTCTGAACTAAACTAACCAGCTATGCACTGTAATTATTCCAAAATGTGTCTGTTATTCTTTACACATGATACTAAAAAATCCTGTAGAAATAGAACAGTCTTGATACTTTAGATTTCTAAACAGTCATAAAGGGAAGATTTTTAAACACACATACTATATTTATTCTAAGCTCACACTGAAATGGTGGTGGTTCTTGAAATTGCTTGTCATCTGGGGGTCAAAGACAGCAACATAGATTCATACCATTTCAGAATTATACGTGTGCTAGAAATCTGCGCTTCTAAATAATAAAATTGACAAGAACATCGAATTGGGTGCACTTACAGTGGGTGAATTGATTGTATTTGGACAGCAGCAGGCAAAACATGGTCTATTACTGTTTTTGTGCAACATTCATGATTTCAAAGATTGTAACATTTTCTATTCAGCATGGTCTCGCCTGCCGATTTGCCCCATAAAAGAGCAACAAGGGACAAATCTGGATCTTGCAAACTAAACACTTGCATCCAAAACAACATCTACCAAATCAGAGTACCACCTACCAAAACATTTCACCTAATTTGGCAGCTATTGCCAAAAATAACTGATTGCAAAAAAAAAAAACAAGGTAAGACAAATTTGGGATTAATTTGGAGCTTGCAAACCAAATATACTTGTATCTAAAACAATATCTCCCAGATAAGGGTACTAACTACAAAAACATTTCAGCTCATCTGGCACCTATGGCACCAACACGCAGTGCAAACTCTACAAGAACATGGTCTATTTCAAACCATTTGTTTTGAGCACAAGGATCTGGGCGCACAGAAATCCTAAATAGAGCATGCATCTGACACAACAAAAAGGCTGCGGCCGTACCAAAGTGCGACAGGGCATGGATCTGCAAGAGGAGACCGGACCTAACTAGCAAGAGCGAGAAAACACAGAGGAGCATGTCGGAGCAAAGGAAACCCCAGACACATGTAACAATCCAGCAGTCTAGGTACAGAAAAAATAAAAATAAAACGGCGCGCTTCTTTCCAAACATCTAGCTACGTCGTACTGAATCTTGGAGCTAACGAACAGCACCTTGATCCGCCGCTGCCTATCCATCCGAAATTAGTAAACCCTCGCGGATCTGGAATGAACACGCAAGAGATAATACACTGCTGAGCAACCCCCTCCATCGCCGGCCTCTCTTCGCGCAGCCCACGCGCGGAGGGGAAAAGCGAGACGAACTGCGGCGGGCGGCGGCTCCATCCACCAACGCCACGCCCAGCGAACAATCCGTGGAGCGTAGCAAAGTAGGGGCGTGCGGGAGGAGAGCCTCACCTCCCGAGCCGGGATCGCTCGCCGGCGACAGCGGTGGTCGGTAGTGGTCTGGTGGACGAGGGTTTTTGTCTCTCCTTCTTCTCCCCCTCCGTCGTTTGGGCTGTGACTGTGCCGCACTGACGCTTGGCGTTCATTCAAGAGGGAGGGAGGGAGGTGGGCGGTAGGGACCGCTTGGTAAATTTCTTCTTCGGCGAGGGTGTCCGTGAACGACCAAAGAACACGAAACGATAATCACGCCCTCGACCGACTGTGCGACCGGCCCTCGCTGGAGCTTCGTCCACGAGGCATTGATTTTTTTTTCTTTAGTCAGGGAGGCATTTTTGGGCACTACTCTGCGCCGGTACACCGGCGCAACAATTTGGCCTGTCACTTAGGACCCTACGATTCCACATGCGCGAACGCCCAGGATCTGCTTTGCCTGTTGATTCCTCGTGTTGTCTAGCATCGTCTCATCCACAGATGGAAAATCCCCCCTCCCCCTCCCCTCCACACCTCCTGCGCGCTGCCATGGCTCGCCATAAACAAGCTGCTACCTCCCGGCGTCCTCCACGTCCATTGTCGGATGCAGCTCGCTGCACCCCTTGCTGCAGCTCGCCGTAGCCGTCGCCGTCGCCGGATGCCCTGCCAATCACGCAATTGATTTCCAGCGCCACCCACTTGTTGGATGCAACTCAATCGAGCCTAATGCAGCTTGCGATTAATTCGGTTCCAGCATACTCACACACCCATCGAACCATGGCATCGTCGTCCTCCCGGCCGGCTCAACATCGTCAACAAAGCGTAGCACTGCGTTCTAGCAGAAAAACAAATCTGTGCACTAAGAAATTCAAGAAAAGTCAGTTGAAGCAAAAACATAAGCCGCTTCCAGCAAAACAAATTGCAGGGTTCCAGCAAAAACATGGATCTTTGTCTACAGGTCGTAGCAATATTTCTGGCCGATCGTAGCAAAACCAAAAGCTAGTTCCAGCAAATGGCCACCATGGTTGCAGCAGCCTCAGAGGCGTGGTTCATTGTCGGCAGCTGCGGGCTTCCAGCATCTTGCCGCCAAGGTTCCAGCATCTGACACCACGGTTCCAGCTTCCAGCAATTACGGTTGTAGCTATTTCTACGGTTTGAAGGTTTTTCTCATGGCCATTGAAGCTTCCTCCTTCATCAGTTGAAACTTTTTCCCGCACAGCTCTAAGATTATTTTCGCGGTTGAAGCTTTTTATCCACGTCCATTGAAGCTTTTCACCCATGGTTGAAGCTTTCTCCCTCGGGGATTGAAGTTTTGTTACAAACCGGTTGAAGCTTTTTCCGCGGTTGTAGCTATTTTCATGCCTAAAATTTCTACGGTTGAAGCTTTTTTCATGTCGGTTGAAGCTTTTCTTTATGTCGGTTGAAGCTTTCACCAGCATCCCCACCGCTAGTCGAAGGACGTCTCGCTGCTGGTCCCAGCATTGCGCACCAACGGTTCCAGCTTTTGCTCTTGCCGATTGCAACATGCAGTGTTGTTGGTTCCAGCATCTCTGTCGTTGTCGTTGTTCTTATGCTTGGCTCACATCAATGGTGACGCCAGTCACACCAAAGACCTCAGCCTCGTCGTGATGCGCCGCACCGCCGTCACCCACCTCTCTCTCTTCTATCTCCTGCGCGTGGCCTACCTAGCACCATCATCGCGCCCTCCCGCTCACCACGCATCCCCCGGGCACCGCTCGCACCAGCACAGGTGCGGCTGTTATTCCTCGCTAGCTGGAGGAGGAGGAAGAAAGCAGTATGGCTAGGAGAGGTGCGGTGGCGGGCTCTCACCGGATGCACAATTTCTGGCCGGGGTTAATGGAGGAAGAGAAGCGGAGAAGAAAGGAGAAGAGACGATGTGTTGGGAATAAGAACAGAGGGAAAAGGTGTTGGAAGGGATAAGGTGTGTGGGTCTGGACGTACGCGCGTGAGGAAGGCGACCGGCCAAGTGTTCGGCCGGTCAGCCGCCGTTCCTAAACGTTTACCCATTAATTTTCGACCCTCTTAGTTGGCGAACTCGCAATTGCAGTTTTTTTTACAGTTTCTTCATGGAAATGATATTTTTCTTCTAAAATTATTGCAGTTCAAGGACTGGGTGGGCCGCGGCCCACCTTGAGATTTTGGGCTGGCCTATATATAGTATAGGTTATTAGGAGTCATGGGATGTGACACTGACTGACCTGGGTGATGGTACCGGTATTAGTGCGTTTGAAAGAGGACTGCCATCTAACAGTAAATTTTGTCTAAAAACCTACCTGATTCCATCTCAAGCAAGCTCCTACCAGCAAACATCTTGAGTTGGTGATAAAGCACAAGCATCATAAGACCGAAGCAACCAAAAGGCACAGGGCATGAGCGCCAAGGAGCAAGCAAGCAAGCAGTGTCCATGGGAACGTTCTGGTTTCTGTTACCGCGACTTCGAAGTTATTTCCCCAAAACAGCACGTGCCGCTGACACCAGGCACAAGGGGGAAATCACTCAGCGCCGACAGGAGGCACTCTTAGAGCATCTCCAACGCGGGCGCTAACAGTGGGCCTCAGGATTTGTTTCCCAGTCAATCGGCGGTTACCACGCTTAATCCTGACATCGGCTGCCGCGTCGGCGCAAAACTAGGAGGCGGGTGCTAGGCCTTTTTTTTTTGACAAGCTGAGACTACGCGTTGTTTCAAATCCAAGTATTAGCACCGGTCGTTAACGCCTTGTATTGTGGAACAGGTGGCGCTTAGCATTTTTTATTTTTCTGATACTTTTCTTATGCGTTTAAGTGTCTAGATAAACGCCTCCCATTGGAGATGTCCTTATTACATTGATCGATCGATGGCACGAACGCCAGCGCATTTCGTTTGGGTTTACACTGAGAGAGGCGTTTGCGTTTGAGCAGCAACTTTCCTCACAAGCTGGACAGGTACACCTGCCACCCTTGGACGCGGTACTCCCTCGCCGTCTGCTCGGGGTCGCTCGCCTTGAAGCCCTTCCCGATGCTTCACCTTATACAGGTGCTAAGATTACCAACTAAGCAAAAAATCTGATATGGTATACTAGTTAAGAAGAGAGAGAGTAGTATGATGGCCCAGGAAGAAACGGTGCTAAGCACGTGTACGTAGGTGGAAGCAAATTCCGAATTTACAACTAATTAAATGCGTGAAGCTTAGCACCCAAAAGCTTAGCACCTATGTATTGACGACTTAAATTGCTAAGGCATTTAATATACTTAACACCTCATTTACTATACCTTTGCATTGGAGGAGGTCTGATGATCCCGCGCCCAACTATGATTATGTCGCTGCCTCTGTCGTTTATGACCTGTAAGAAACAACCAAGTTGCAGGTGAGACACAACATCAGGTAGGCAGACCACAACGGTACAGAAGAACTCAAGTTCTGAAAAACTCCCAAAGAATATGTCCCGCTACAAAATACTACTTGTACAGTATACCAAACAGGAAACAAACTATGTGGTGCATGAGAATCCAAAATTAAATGTTATCACCCAAGGAAATTCTTAAGCTAAGGACCACATAGGCGAGACCTGCTTATTGTGTTATTCGTGTGAGCATGAGAAAAATATAGCCAAACTACTGGACAATACTGGGTTATCTCAACATCAGTCAATACTCCATACCAGCACACAGCTGTGCAATATTTCTACAGCAGCAACTAGCAAGATCTCAACAACTTACAGATATTACACCAGTAAATATGGCCGTACTAAATCCAAAGACACGTCACCTTCAAGCTTTGCAAGTACTTCCTCCGCCCCATAATATAAGAGCGTTTTTGACACTAATTTAAGAGCACTTTTGATGCTAGTGAGCATTTTTGACACTACACTAGTGTAAAAAATGTTCTTATATTATGAGACGGAGGGAGTACTATATTAACCAGCACACAGCACAATAACAAAATTCTGGTGCAGCATAGTAAATACAAAAATAATACTGTGAAGTCAAACTTCATGAAAGCTCCACGGAAAATTGAATGCATTAACATATGTGAAGAAAGCACTTTGTAAAGTCAAGGTTAAACTCACTGAATAGGGAGTGGTGTATTGTTGCCCAAGAGCATCTCCTCCAGAAACCATCTGCACTCCAGGGCTGGCATGGATGAACGCTGGGCTTGATGGTGCCACCGACCACGATGCAGGATTTACTGATATAAACCCAATCACAAAATCAGAATGTTGCTCAGCAATCTTTACAGCTGCTGCAGTGTAATCTCCTTGAGCAAGGTTGCCAGCTGAGCTCATTTTAGCAAGCAAAAGTAGCCCTCTTCCTTTCGGTAAACCCTTCAAAATACCACAACAGAACAGTTATAGTGAGCACTACAATACACAAGCTATTCAAAGCTGCAATTATAATATTTACTGTTTATAGGACATTTAAAGTGTACTATACCTTAAGCTTCAAGCCATCAACAATCCCAGGCCCAGGAATTACATGGGCTTTAACAATATGAGCCCATTCTAATATGCGGAATATTCCTCTGAAATAAAGTTTTAAAAAAATCTAAGCATACTGCATACATATGCAAACAGAAAGAGAAGAAGGTTTATAGTGCCTTTTCTCACCCTTCATATTGCATAGTTACTGTGTTACCAATGTCAACAAACTTGCGGTCTTCAAAGATCAAAAAGTTGTGCTTCTCAGCAATCTAAAAAAAAAAGAGAAAGAGCTCCATTATTATATACTAAGCTTGTTTCACATAAATTACGAATTCATGTGAAAGCATGACGGATAATTATACAAAAGAAGGCTAAGTACGTATATTGTCACTTTAGAAGCAACAAGAGAGGGTAATGAATCAAAGGTTCATTTCTGAACTTAGTATGGTTTCTACATGATTGTGCAAACAGAACATTGTTCTCAATAGTGGTTCTATGGCTCATTCTAAGGAATCAAAGGTCCTTCCAGTTTTTTCAATATATACTAAGCTTGTTTCACATAAATTATGAGTTCATGTGAAAGCATGACGGATGCATTGAAATGCAAATGATACACACCGGATATGAAGATTGTCATACCCGATAGGACAAAGTCTATACCACAAGAAAAGCGTGGACTGTTACTGGATTGCCATTGGTGTAAAGGTTAAAAATGCTAACTAGATTATTGACTCTAGGGCAAGTGGGATACTGTTGGAAATATGCCCGAGAGGCAATAATATATGTATTATTATATTTCTGTATTCATAATTAAAGAGTTTATGTTTCATGCTATAACTACTATAATTCTGAAATATGTGATTCAGTTGAAAACACATATGCACGTGTAAAATGATAAACTGTTAAATGAAAGGTTCCTAGTCTTGCCTCTAGGACTAGCTCAAGTGTTGTTGGTGATCATGTTTTCCGGATCTTAGGATATCGTTAAGTATAATGATGATCCTAAAACAATATTGAGATTATGACGTTGGAAGAACAATCATATTGAACTGACCCAAACTTGTCTGTTATGAATTGGGTCAATATCGTCTGTAATCAATTGTAATAATACGGAGTGTTGACGTGTGAAATTGTAATAATACGGAGTGTTGACGTGTGAAATTGCTCCTTAGACCATGAGAGTATCATAGTCACTTCTTACCGTACGGTGGGCTTTGGGGTTGCTCAAATGTCACCTGTAACATGGTGATCATAACTACAACTTATAGATTCATCGAAAGGTTTGACAAGAGACTAGATAGCATGAGAATGAGATTTGCTCCTCCGACGATGGAGAGATATTCTTAGGACCCTCTCGGTGTAACGTCGTCAATCATCGTCTGACGAGACACAGATGACTTCATCACGAGGATGCCAAATGTCGTGTCCAGACCGTTTTGGACCATAACAGAATCCGCATACGAGTTGGAGGGGCACTTTTGTGGGATTTTTTAGTCCTTATATACGAATCTGTTCCCACCCCTACAAGTTTATGTATAAATTGTGGTATTAACTCATATATAAATCATATGAAAATATACTTCACAATAAATCTGATGTTATTGATTTTTGTTGTTGTATAAATATTTTTTAATGTATAACTTTTGAATAAAACTCCGGTGAGACCTAACCACTACTTGGATGACCAGGATGCTTTTGATCAGACGGTCTACTCTCTTTTTTGAAACGGAGGCAAAAGCTTTGCCTCATCTCATTAATAAAGAAGGAGTATAGAACAAAGTCTCAATGAGGGTCATTACTCCTCAACAAATGCGAAAACAAAACGGGCTACTCTCACGGCATCAAGGATCCCAAGTGTTTAGCCCCGGCCAGAACCCAATTCCTGGCCTCCACCTTGATGCCCTCTAGCACCGTGGTTGGCATTGAGGATTTCTTTTGGAACATCCTCGCATTTCTCTCTTTCCAAACCTTCCAAGAGACTAGCATTACAAGCGAAGAGATCGTCTTCCTCCGGTGTCCGCGGCCAAGGATCGTTCTAGTCGACCACTCATGGACCGAAGAGATTCCAACCCAATCGGCGGTGTCGAGCTCCGGCGTGTCAAGCCAACATCTCACCGCATTCCAAATGCGCATGGAGAACCTACACTGGAACATAATGTGTGCCGCCGTCTCCGGCTCCCTTTTGCATAGTTGGCATAAATTGCAATTTGGCCACCCTCGCCGTTGTAGCTGGTCTGCCGTCCAAACCCTGTTCTTGTTGATGAGCCACGCGAAAAACTTGCACTTGGGGGGTGCCCAGTTTCCCCATATCACTTTCTTCATGTTGGTTGCCACCGCCCCTTCGAATTGCACCTTGTAGGCCGAGGCAGACGAATATGTGCCATTGGTCGTGAGGTTCCACTTTATGTCATCGGCCAGGTCATCTCGAAGTTCAACTTGGCTGAGCTTCTCCCAAAGCGTGCAGAACTGTGCAATATGGTCAACTGAAAGCCCATCCTCCATTTTAATCCAGTGCACCCAATTTTGATCCTGCATGGCCTCCTTTACAGATTTATTCTTGTTGGATGAGCTCGCGAACACGAGCGGGGTGATGTCCTTGGGTTTCTTTCCTTCCATCCACGGTGAGTGCCAGAAATGCGCCATCCGACCATCCCCCACGGTGATAGTAGTCGCCGCATAGAAGAGCTCTCTGTCCATGGAGTCGCATGGGTTTCCCAAGCCGACCCATGGTTTATCGGGTTCCTTCCATTCGTACCATAGCCATCTCAGGCACAAAGCTCTCGCATATAAGTGAAGGTCGAGGACTCCCAAGCCGCCAAGGCTCTTTGGTCTGCACACGGCCTTCCAGTTGACCTTGCATTGCCCGCCAGAGACCTTCTCCGCTCCCGCCCAAAGGAAGGCCCTCTCGAGCTTATTGAGATTGCTCAGAGTACTCTCAGGAAGTTTAATCGTTGTGGCATGGAAAGTGGCCTGGGAGGTGGTCACCGATCTAACCAACTCGGTTCGCCCAGCCGCCATGATGAACCGGCCCTGCCAAGGAACCAAGCTCCCTGCAGCTTTGTCTACCAAGTGTTGAAGATCAATTTTCCTGAGCCGGTGAACGGACAGCGGGAGGCCGAGGTAGCGCATTAGGAAAGTAGCACGCTTGGCCGAAAAGCCCTCAAGAACGGCATTCAGGTCAATGCCGCTACAACTAATAGGAACCACCGAGCTCTTTTCGAGGTTCGTTGTGAGACTGGTGACTTCGCCAAACCCAGCTAGGATGGAGGTTAATTGCTGGATGTCCTCCTTGAAAGGCGCCACAAATATGGCGGCATCATCGGCATATAGCGAGGAGCGCATGCAGGTGGCCCTGCCCCCTATCCGGTGTAGCTTGCCCTGTCTTGTGGCGGTGTCGAGAATGCTCTGGATAGGGTCAATGGCCAGGACAAATAGAAGGGGGGAGAGCGGCTCTCCCTGCCGGAGGCCCACACCGTGCCACATAGGCTCACCCGGAATCCCATTGAGAAGGACTCTGGATGAGGACGACCGCAGCAGGGCGGTGAGCATATCTCTGAACTGTGTCGGGAAACCGCGTTGACTGAGAAGGCTGAGCAAGTAGTCCCATCTGACAGAATCAAAAGCCTTTTTTATGTCTAGCTTGAAGAGGAGGGTAGGCTTCTTTAACCGGTGCATCCGCCGAGCAAGGTTGCGCACGTACATAAAATTATCGTGGATGCTTCTGGACTTGATGGAGGCGCTCTGGCTACGGGATATCAGAGTGTGCATGAATGGTGCTAACCGAGTTGCCATCATCTTGGCCACAATCTTAGCCACCGCATGGATGAGGCTGATTGGTCTGAAGTCAGAGATGCTCTCCGCCCCATCTTTCTTGGGAAGGAGAACTACGTTAGCCGTATTCACCCATTGGAAGTGCTCAGAACGTAGGTCGGCAAAACTATTGACCACAGCCATGATGTCCGCCTTAATGACCTCCCAAGAAGCCTTGAAAAAGGCCCCCGTAAAGCCATCCGGCCCCGGGGCTTTATCCTTGGGCATGTCTCCTATGGCGTCAAGGGCCTCATGCTCGCTGAACGGTTCATCCAGGCTGGACAGATCGCACTGATTGAAGTTTATGTTGTTCCAGTTAAGGTTGCTATGCGGTCGAGGCTTCTTTTGCAGCATAGCGGAGAAGTGGTCATGAACCACCTTCTCCTTCTCCTCGTGTGTGCAAGCCCAAAGAGCCCCCACCCGCAGCCTGCGGATGAAATTCTTCCTTCTCCGTGCGTTCACTTTAATGTGGAAGAACTTTGTGTTGGCGTCACCCTCCTTCAGGTTCCTGATCCTCGAGGCTTGCCACTTCCTTGCCCTCTCCAGAATCGCATAGCCAATGACTCTCCTCTTGAGCCTCATCCTCAAATCCCATTCCTCCGGAGAAAGAGGCCTTAGATCCATGGCCATGTCAAGCCTGAGGATAACCTCCAAAGCCATCGTGAGTTGTAGCTTCGCACTAGAAAAGAAACTATTGCTCCATCTTCGCAGCGCGACGCCGAGCCGACGAAGCTTTTCGGCAAGTATTCGGCAAGGCTCAGTGTGCTTGGTAGGCTTTCCCCACACCTCCACAACAACCTGACCAAAGCCCGGCAACTTAATCCAGAAATTCTCAAATCTGAAAATCCGGGGCTTCTTTGGCCCATATTCGCTAGCTAGGATGAGTGGGCAATGATCAGAGAGAGAAGTTGCCATGGCGGAGTGGACGTGGGAACTGAACTGGATATCCCAGTCGGAGTTGCAGAAAAAAGTATCGAGCTTGCACAGCGTAGGATCAAGCCTCTCGTTGCTCCACGTAAATTTACGATTTTGCAAATGTATCTCCTTTAGCTCACAGGCATTCAGGGCGTTGCGGAAGCGATTTATGCATGAGATATTTGCGTTCCTCTTGTTTTTGTCCCGCGCCTTATATATCTGGTTGAAATCCCCGTTTGCAAGCCATAAGGTGCCGGCTGCAGGTTTCTGGGCTAGCAACTCCGCGAAAAAAATCATCTTTTCTTCTACTGTCCGTCGGGCCATACACTGTGGTCAGCTTGAAAGAGATGTCGGAGTTGAGGAGCGTGATCGTGGCCGACAGGTAGAACTCCCCCACGGCGATGTCAGAGGCGCTGATGGTATCTTCGTTCCAAAGCAAGATTATTCCTCCCCTAGTACCCAAAGCTGGCAAAAAAGCGAAGCCTTTCAGCCTATATCCACCAAGATAGGCCGATGTGGCCGCGTCCAGGGCAGCTAACTTGGACTCCTGAATGCACAGCAGGTTGCAGCGGGACGCGGAGATGGCCTCATGCACGGTAGTTCTGCGATCCGGACAATTTAGTCCTCGCACATTCCAACTGATAATGCTTAGGTTGTGTTCACTCATCTAGACAATTTTGGCATCAGAGAGACCGTGGCAAAGAACCACTTCATTACATCAAGGCATACAGCCGGTTGCAAGTACAGGAACGGACACAACCATACATGAGGAACAACAGCCATCGAACAGGGATTGGCTTCACACAGAAAAGAGAACTTGGACTGGACTAACATCTCGAACTAAAAGGACTCGAACATGACTACTACCAGGCGGACAATCAAACAGCAGCAGTGTCGTCTAGCTGCACAGCCTCCTCGTGGTCCAGCCCCTCTGCTCCACCATGCTCCAGAAGGGCGTCTTCTACGGCTGTTGCAAGATCACAGTCCAGGCGAAATAGTGCACGGAGTGCCCCGACAGCAATGGGAGGTAGCTGTCCTCGAAACAGCTCAGCGAACTTGGAGATGACCTCTTCAGTGATCTGGTTTCCTTCGTGCGTGATCCCCACATGTTGGCACAGAATCTTTTGAGCCATTTGAGCCACTAGTGTTCCTCTGTTTTTTGCCTTTAGCCGGGCGCTGCGCCTGCTCAGCGAGAACCCCGGCGCCAAAGTCTTGCGCCTAGCTGCATGGTCCACCCTCTTGGTGGGTTGCGGCGTAGGGAGCAAGGGGGCCTCCCTCTGCACAAACAAGGGTGTGGAGATGGCATCTTCAGGGCTCGGTGACCCCAGCGGGGTGGAAATGATTGGTGATGTCTCTGAAGGCTCATCCGCCGTAAAAGGCATAGTAGAGCAGTTGGCCTGGCCTGGAAAAGTGTTTGGCACATGCAGCGGCGTCCTGGGCGACCTAGCAGCAGCCTCTAGCGCTGCTGCACACCTGGCTCCCCCTTGCAGAGAAGCCTCGCGCGTGAGCAGCCTCAGCTGGGCCACCTCCGGTTCAGCAGCAGCTCGTGCCCCAACCGAAGTAGTCCTGGACGGCGTAAAGCTGGGAGTGCCAACGGTAGACGACGACGGGGTGACCACGGCCGTGGAGTGGACACCCAGGCATCATGCAACCGCCCTCTTAAGGCGCCAGGCGAGGGCAGCAACAGGTGAGCGGCGCTTGTCAGGTGTCCTCGCCACGGTTCTGGAACTGCGGCGTCTTGTGGAGACTGGTGACATGGCCCGACGACGGCGTCCCGAGGCAGGGATGACTGCACCTCCGGGCAACAGCTGCACCTTGGACAGGTCGATCCTTCGGCCGCCCTCCTCATGCCGACGCCCATCGCGGCGGTAGTCCCGCCGGTCCTCGCGGCGCCCATCCTCCGCCCGCCTATCCGCAGCCCGCGACCGGCTATGGAAGAATCGATCACGCCAGGAGGTAGGACGGTCGTCTCGGCGCCCGCGGCGATCTTCCTCTCGGCTCCGGTCCTTGTTGCCGCGGCGGTCTCTGCCATTATCATCACGCCGCCGACCACCACCTCCATTGCTGGGCGGCCGACGCCCCTGGTCGCGCAGCGCGGCCTCGCCGTCGATGATCCCGTGCACCCAGTCATAGCGGTCGGGGCTGCGTGGCCTCGACGGGATGGACCCGTCCTCGTACGGGGTGAAGTCTTCTAGCCTGTCCAGATGGACTATGACCCTGTAGGTGAGCCCCTTGCGCCCGCCCATGGCCGATGTAGACACAACGACCTCGCTGCCGACGATGTTCACCTACATGACCTTGGGGATAGTGGAGGGGTTGACGCACCATGCCCAGAGGTCCAAAGTGGTCGCGTCCACCTTCTGCAGTGTGGCAATGTCAAAGTAGTGGAGGATGCACGAGCTGCCGATGATCTTGCCGACCGCCTCCTCCGACCATGCCTGCAACGGCACCTCCTCAAGGCACAAGTGGACATGGTGGTGGAAGGACGCAGCATCCGCCCTGGTCAGCGGCCTCCAGTTGGCCGCATGGATGTCAAGGTCCCCATGAGAGAACCTGCCTGGTGCCGCCGTCATCAAATCCCGGTGATGCGGGAAGGTGAACTTGACGAAAAAATCCTCCGGGTAGTGGGGGACGACCGTGATGTCTGCCTTTGGCACCCTGGTATAGCGGTGGATCGCCTCCTCCATGGTGGCCGCGTTGATCCGCGGGCGGTTGCCGCCGAGCCAGACCAGAGCAGCAACGTTGGCGAGCGCCGCCGCCTGCGCGTCCATGTCTGGCGTGGACGCCATGACGACAAACCCCTCCGCGGGACACGAGGCCGGCTCACCCAGTCGTGGCATGGCAGCCGGCACCAGGGGGCGCGGGCGAGGTGGAAAGGGCACGGTGGGAGCGCGTCGAGCGCGAAGCTGCTGCAGCCTGGTGGAACACTCTCGGAGCCGGTGGCCTTGCCTGTTGCAATAGTCGCAGACGATGGGATCCCTGCAGTCCACGGATATATGCCCGCGTTGCTTGCAGCGATGGCACTTGCGTTTATGAGGCTTCACCGCCCTTCTGTCTCTCCATGAAGTCGCTCGATTCCCGGCGCCAGATGACGAGACGGCCGCGCGGCGCGGCTGCCCCCTCTGACCACAGACGCCTTGATGGCGCCACCAATGCGCCGGGCGCACCACCTGCCACTGGTGTGCGTTGTTGTCTGAATAGGAGTTGGAAGGGCGACCGGCGAGGGATGCCCATGAATGCACAGGCGCGGGCGCAGCTGGCCGAGGATCAGTAGCATGAATGCACCCAGTAGACGGATACGCATCAGAAGCTTCATTGAATGGTGGCGCAGCTGCACATCCCCGGCCCGCATCAATGCGGCTGGAGGAGATCTCGAAGCTCACGCGCTTGGGCCCAGAGACGCCCCGCGCTCCGCCCATAGCCGCCGCCCCGTGCTCAGGCGACTCCGGGACGACTGATGAGCCCGAGCGGAGCACCCGACGCGGTGACAGATCTGGATCCCACGCTGGATCCCGCGGCGGAGGGGGAGGGGGCGTGGGGAACCCGGGAGGGCGCCGCAGGGAGGGAGTGGAGGCGGGGTCCACCTGGACCGACACCGCCTGGATTTTGGTGGCTGCAGCCGCCGGAGCGGACGGACGCGGGTGGGTGGCTGTGGTCGCCGGAGCGGGTTCGCAGGGGGGGGGGGGGGGGGCATGTTAGACTTGACAGTCTACTCTGATAGGAAGCAAAAAAATCAATCGTGAGACGCTTACTGGTGCGCCGTATTATTATTATTTTTGGTGGGTGGTGCTCCGTAGTTGTGAATGGGCAAGGTTGACCTGTTCCTACGTGACTAACCAACCGATTAGAATGAGGCGAGCCCCATGTGGATTGATTTGGCGGGTTTCTTGGATCCATCGTGCGCCATCGTGGCGTGAGATGGGCCTCCAGTTTTCTACGTGCGCCATCGTGGCCTGAGATGATACGTACAATACAATAGCTCGACGTCGTATACGCGTTGCCTTCTGCTAAAAGGAAAAAAAAAGCGCGTTGCAAATTTCATTGATTCTTTCGTATTTACCGCGTAATCTCTACACCATAAAACCACTCTTCTGCCTTTCGCATATACTCGTACTATACACAACATAGTAGTTCCCCAGTTCCCTAGCTAGACTCTGCCGACCATCAATTCTTCCTTGCTACCGCGCGCGCCATGGCTCAGCAATACGTGCCGGTGGCAAGTGTCGAAGATCCGGAAATCCAAGGAAGCCCCGGCAATGGCAGTGGCAGCTCGTCCAGCTGGATCGAGAAGGTGCAGGAGAAAATCAACGAGGAAGCTGAGGGCGTTACCCTGAGCATCCATACCTGCTACTCCCCAAGGCTCGACTCCGTTGGTACTACCAACCCGTCAATTTTCAAGCTTCGCCACCGCGCCCCCGTTGGCGTAGCGCCCATGCCCACGCTTCCGCAGGCGGCCGCCTCGCCGGCCTCGGATCACACCGAGCACGCAGCCAGCAGCATCATGGTCGCCGCTGTCGGGCCGTACCACCGCCCGTCGTCGGACTCTCTCATCACAGATGCCAAGAAGTGTGCCATCGTCAAGTTCCTTGCTAGCCAAGGCCAAGGGTGCGGCCTCGACACCGCCGACTTTCTTCGTTGGGCCAAGGACAGTGATGCCCAAGTTCGCAGCTGCTACGAGGCTGGCTCGTTTACCATGAGCTCTGAGGAGCTCGCCGAGATGCTTCTGCTCGACGGTTGCCTGCTCATCTTGGCCGTCTTCCTGCTCAGGTCGGGCGTGCAGGCGGCGCCGGCGCCGCTGGCCCATGCCCCTCTTGGCCGTCTTCCTGCTCAGGTCGAGCGTGAGAAGCAGTTCAAGTACTTGTCCGCGGACATGTGCCGGAACATGAAGCAGACCAGGCTGGACCTGCTGACGCTGAGCAACCAGATCCCCTTCTTTGTGCTGGCCGAGCTTCACACACGGTTGAAAGGAACCTTCTTCGAGGGAATCAGTCGCGGCATAAAAGAGCTTGCTCTCTCCTGCTTCGACGACATCCAGCCGCCCCCCAGGCGCAACATGAAACAATCCGAAGCAGCAGGAACCACCACCCGGACCCGGTTCCCGAAAGTAGTTCATCACCTCCTGCATCTTTTCCACTCGTCCAGGGTGCCCCAACACACCCACATGCTGCCCAACGATTCTTCCTCCCTGCACGCCGAGCCAGAGTCGCACCTCCCCTGCGCGACCTGGTTCGAGGAGTGGCGGACCAGTTTCAGCAAGCAGGCCGCTCCGGGCGGCAGCTCGTTACACATCGTCTTCAAGAGGAACATGATGGACGTGCGAGGGGTGATGCACGTCCCTGCCCAGCACATCCACGGCTACAGCGAGTCCGTCTTCCGCAGCCTCATCGCGTTCGAGCAGAGCTACCAACAGTGCGGCCTCGGCGTCACCGCCTACTCCATCTGCATGGCTCGGCTGCTGCAGACCGAGGCCGACGCCAAGCTGCTGAGGGAGCGCGGGATCCTGGCGCACACACACCAGACCGACAAGGAGATCGTCAACCTCTTCACTGGACTCGCAGATGAGTACAGCAACACAATCTATACCAAAGACCTGCTCCGCCTCTGCAAGGACGTGTCGGCGCATCATAAGAGCACAGCCGCCAAGGCCATCAAGTGGGTCAGGCTGCAGTGCTTCCCCAGGCAGTCTGTCACCTTCTTCGTCATCTTTGGCGCTTTGATCTCCTTTGCCACGGTTATCAACACGGGGTACTCCGTCTATAGGTTCTATCACCCACTCCCGGTCAAGTAATAGTGGGCACAGATCTGGAAACACCCCAACTTACAGAGCTGGTGGCGAAGCTATGGGAGGTGGCTAAGTTATTCAGTTTAGGTCAAATGAAATACGGTTTGTAGACAGGCCACTTTGTGATGTAAAAGACTGTATCGAGCACATCGTGCTTTCCTCCTGCAATACAACAGATACACAATGCTTGTTGTGTATGCCTAGAAGAAATGAGACTAATCTATATATATAGCTATAAAGTATGATGTGTTTCTCTGAATTTTGGTCCGTTCATCATATAGAATTATTTTCTTTTGTACCTATCTGACATGTCCACCTATGAATAAATTTTTGGGTTGGCCCTCCAAACCGTGTAGTGAACGGCCTACGCCGCATCTTTTTTTCTTCTTCGATTGGGCCATGGGGAGTTAGACCACTACATGGGCCAAGTGGCCTGCTCCAAACCATGTAGTTAATGGCATATATTCTATGTTGGTATAGAATAGTACCACCTCGCCTCCTTAAAACCAAAACAACCAATTTATATATGTCTTGGAGTTATCTATTATAAGCTAACTCAATAAATAGGCTCGGGAATCAATAAGCTAAGGATGAGGATGATGATGTGAGAATAAGAGAACGAGTCCTGCTAAAGAAAGAAAGGAATATGTTGGCCTATGTGGACTAATTATATTATTAGGGAAAAGCCTAGCAGTAGCGCGGGGCACCGCGCTACTGATACGGCGCTATAGTAGCATTTATATAGAATTATTTTCTTTCGACATGTCCACATATGAATAAATTTTCAGGTTGGCCCTCCAAACCGTGTAGTGAACGGCCTGCTCCGCATCTTTTCTTCTTCTTCGATTGGGCCACAGGGAGTTAGACCCCTACATGGGCCAAATGGCCTGCTCCACATCTTTTTTTTTCGATTGGACAGCTGGAAAAATTCAAAAATAAATTAGCATTCCATTTTAACCTACGCTCCAAGTAGGCCAACTGGAATTACATAACGCATGCTGCATTGGGCCTGAAAAAAACACCAACTCAATAAGCCGGCTCTTCCTATTATCTTTAACCAGCAAAACATCATGTGCATTGCAACAGGAGAAGAAAAATACTGCATGGCACTAACCTAATAACCATAATTCAGGATCCCAATAGATCTTGCCGAGGTGTCTCTCTCTCGGCATAAGATGGGAAATCTGCCTTTTTCCCATGCAAGATTTTGCCGAGGCATGCATGCATGGTTATTGATGGTTTTTTCGTTTCCAATTTGGCTATGCAAAGGTGTTCATTTGCGATCCGAGTCGGTGTCAATAAGAAAGAAAGATGGATCGTGTGTTGTTGATTAAAATTGCATCCTAAATCACATTTTAAATATAGTTAACAGGAAAAATAACATCATATGCATATTTTACATATATTTCTAATCAAATTTCATATATAACATGTTAAAATTAAAGTTAGAGTTTAAAAGATACGGATATTTTAAAAAGCATTATCTGTTCTAGATGGATTGTGGGTTAAGTAAAAAAACAGTAGTGGTTTTCTGCTGAAATGCAAAAAAAAGGTTTATTTTTTTCACTTAATGGTGGAGTGCGGGTTATTTACCAAAAAAGGAGGGGGGTTTCTATAAAATAAAATAAAAATCTTCTCGTCAATGACAGGTAAATTACCAAAAAACAGGGGGGTTACTATGAAACTGTGCGACGGAGGGGCAGAAACACTACTCCTTTATTAGTAAGTATAGAATAGTCCCACCTCGCCTCCTTAGAACCAAAACAACCAATTTATATATGTCTTGGAGTTATGTATTATCAACTAACTCAATAAATAGGCTTATATGGACTAATTACACTATTAGAGAAAAGCCTAGTAGTAACGCGGGGAACCACGCTACTGATACGACGCTGCAGCTAACGTATAGTAGTAATGCGTTTTGACGCGCGCTACTGCTATACCTACTTAGCAGTAGTGTTTTCCTGTCCAGCACTAAAGAGCGTTACTACTATATTTTCACATATATATTTTTTTGCTACGTATTTGTGATATTTTTTAAAGGTTTTATACAGTATTCTAATCACATCATAAACATGTAATATGCTCATCATATCATACATATAATAGTCTTATCATATCATCCAACACAAATCATGTCGTCACATCGGTGTCGGTCTCAGCGCCGGTCTCGGCACCGGTGTCTGTCTCAGTGCCGGTCTCGATGCCGGTCTCAGTCTCGAATGTGACAGGTGGGCACTGCAACAACCGTTGCTCCTCGAGAAGGTTCAAATAGGCGTCTACCGCCTCATAGATGTTGCAATCACCAGAAGCATGTCCTTCATCATTGCTAGTCATGTTTCCTACGATTAAATCTAGTCAATTAATTCTATACCTAATTAAATGAATAATGACATAAAAAGGCCTATATTTTGCAGGAATGTTGATTCTTTCTCGTTGCGGCAAATTCCGGACACTCGATATGTCCTAGTTTGTAGCACAAGTCATACCAAAATTTACGGAAAATTTTGGCATGACCTTTGCTACAAAGTGGACAAATCAAGCACCTGAAATTTTTCAGAACGGAAATGAATCAACATTCCGGCAAAACATAGACCACTCGGCTTCATTCCCTGCAAACAACAAAAGGCCACTTAGGTACAATCGAACCACTTCAATGTTGCATATAACAGGACCACTTAAGAACATGTACATCATCAACTACAACAGTAGATATACATGAGCAACACTATTAAGGAATTTGCGTATAACATGACCACTTCAATAAAAAGATATAATCAACAATAATGAAATATGCAAATGAACGTCAGTGACATATATCATATAACATCAATCTTGTTTTTGTTTATATAGCAACAATTACTTTAACCAAGTTTTTGAAAAGAAAAACAATTATGTTTTTTGTTTATAGATAAATGCCATAACTACTGTTTTTTATGTATAGCTAAATGCTTTTGTTTTTTTGTTTAAAGCTAATTTATAGCTAAATGCTAAATGCTACTAACTAGTAGAAAACGGGCCTTTAGTCCGGTTCTGAAACCGGGACTAAAGCCCCCCCCCCTTTTAGTCCTGGTTCTTATACGAACCGGGACTAAAGGCTCTTCATGTGGCCGCTGTCTGAGACTCCACCTTTAGTCCCGGTTGGGAAATTTTTTGAATTTTTTTTTGAATTTGTTCCCGATTTTTAAATTTCTGAATTAATTTACAATTTAATCTCTAATCACCCCTCATCACTGTTCAATTTAATCTATAATCTCTATTCTCTAATCACCCCTCATCATTCCTAATTGTCTAACTTCCTGAACGGTCACCCATCCTGCCACTAATCCAGTCTGAGCACGCTTAACTTCCGAGTTTTATTCCCCCTAGTTTCCAAGTCTACACTTGTTGTTTTTCTGACAATAGTAAGATGTCAATCCTATTAACCCTCAGGAGTTTAGCTTGAGCATGAAGTCACGTGTTTCACTGTTTGAATTTGAAATTATTATTCTAAAAACAATAATTATTTAGTAACACTAATATTTCTTGAATAAGTAGTTCGACCATAGTTTGACCAGATTTGACCAAAATTCAAAAAAAATGAAATAATTATTTATTAAAACTGATATTCTTGAATAATTATTTAGTAACACAAATACTTCTTGAATAAGTATTTTGACCAAATTTAACCAAAGTTCAAAAAAAACTAAAATTTGAGCATAACTTTTTTCCTTTTAGAATTTGAGGATTCTAAAAATTTGCAAAACGGCCTATGACAGCCAAAATCAAATGCGTATTTTTGTGCTGAACATTTTGATATATTATACGTTTTTTTCCGACATCGTATGCAAAAGTTATAGCCGTTTTACTTTTTCATAACATTTTTTGCAAAACATGTCCAAATTTAAGTTTTTTAATATTCCTAACTAGTAGATGTAGTAATATAACTACAACTCGAAGGATTTTATTTTCTTAAGTTTTTATCATGTTCTTTTGTTTTTTCTAAAACAGAAATGGCGATACATGAGGGGGGTAGAGTTTGAGACATGAACCCCTTTAGTCCTGGTTTGAGACACGAACTGGGACTAAAGGGCATCGCACCCTTTAGCCCCGGTTCGTGTCTCAAACTGGGACTAAATATTAGCTTTAGTCCCGGTTTGAGACACGAACCGGGGCTAAAGGGTATCACACTCTTTAGTCTCGGTTCGTGTCTTAAACCGGGACTAAAGGTCTCATTTGAACCGGGGCTAATGCCTTTAGCTGCTCGAACCGGAACTAATGCTCACATTAGTCCTGGTTCGTAATACAACCGGGACTAATGTGTATATTGAGCTATGACCAAAGCCCCGTTTTCTACTAGTGATTGTTTTTTATTTACAGCTAAATGCTACTGTTTTTTTATGAGATTATAGCTAAATGCTACTGTTTGTTATTTATAGCTAATTTACATACCTGCCACCGCCCAGTTCAAGTGCCCAGGCCTGCCGTCCACACCCACATACCATCCCCCGCAGCATGTCGCCTTCGAACATCGTCGCCCCCCAGTTTAGGTGCCCAGGCCAGCCGGCCGCACCCACATACCATCCCCCGCAGCATGTCGCCTTCGAACATCGCCGCCACCACCGCCTCATCCCACCGCAGCCGCAGCACCCCGACCCCGCCGCCACCGTTGCATGCGGCATCCAAGCGCGGCGACCTTGCTCGCTGGACATCGACAGGCCTGCTACCAGGTCCAGGGGAGGTGCGAGGCTCTTCATCGACCGGCATCTTTCACGGCGCCTGCAAGCTGTTCGACGGTTGGCCCACGAGGTCAATATGGACTCCGTCGGCGAGTCTTTTTTTCCACAATTTTCTTTGCGACTCGGATGATTCTTCATCCAACGATGAGGAGCTTGTGGCTGCTGTGTTGGTCGTCCATGACCACCTTAGTACACAGGGGCTCGATCCCGGGGCACACCCTGGCGTTGAATCGCAATCGAGAGAGTGATCATTTCCTACGCTGGAAGGACTACTTCGAAACCCCCAACCCGCTCTTCAAACACCACCTATTCCGACGTCGTTTCTGTATGGCTAGACATGTGTTCAACCATATCCGGAAAGAGTGGTGGCATGTGATAAGTATTTCGAGTGCTAGAAAGCATGTGGAGCGTGCCTTTTGTGTTCTTCAATCTCGATGGGGTATCCTTCAATATCCTGTTATAACTTGAAGCACCAAGAAGTTGTGGGAGGTGATGACTGCTTGCGTGATCATGCACAATATGATAGTAGAGGATGAGCACCCGGAACGTATTTATGACTAAGGGTTTCAGTGGGTGAGAACATTTGCATAATTCACCTAATTTCATCATCAAATGCGTGGGAAACTCACATTCAGCTGCAAGATGATTTGATCGAGCATACGTGGGTTTACGTTGACAACCAATAGATGTATCGGCTATCTTTTAAAAAATTGAGACAATTTAATTTTTATTTGGCTTGTAAACTATGAGATATTTATTTGGTTGTGAAACTATGAAATATTTTTATTTTGTTTCATGTGTTTGCAAAAGAGGCTAAAATAATGGACGCAAGACGGCCGCGAGAATGAGTGTGCAGCCGACCCAAACGTAAAAGGGGGCAGATGAGCCGATCCAAATAAACAAAAGCAAAACAGGCGTCTGTTTAAGTCGACGCGTTGGAATTACTCTTAAGACGAGAGGTTGGAGCAAGGTCTGCGTGGTAAATAGTATTTCTCACCAGCTCTATGAGCATCTTCAGCAGTTTCCCTATTATCCTAGAATAATCGTATAGGCGGGACTATAGCGCAAAAAACACTCCATCAGCTCGAAAGTCATATCCTGCTTCCGAGGTCAAATGCTCTCTTATGAATAGTAAAACCAAAAAAGGTAAAAGAATTTGAAAAATTCTAAAAAAAATTGGTGTTAAACTTTGACAAATGTTTTGTAATCTTGCAAAGTTTCAGCACCAAGTGACATCTGTGCAAGGCGTGGCAAAAAAAATCAGCACTCCAAAATGTTTTCAAAACTAACATTTTTGAAACATTGATTTTGTTGTTTGGTCACAAGTTCCACGAATGTCATATCGTGCTGAAATTTTGTAAGCATACGAAATATTTATCAGAGTTTACCAAAAAAATGGAATCTTTTGATTTTTTTACTATTTTCTTCCATTTTATTGTTCATAAGGGAGCATTTGAGTTCGGGAACAGATACTACATCTTCCTTGTTCTTAACATTTTTTATCACAAAAACACCTCATCTTCCCCTCTACGGAGGGGAAGATTTCCCCTCCAATTGACCGGTGGCGGGGAAGCCAAACACATGAGCCTTCGCACCCCGGTGCACCACTGCGCCCGCCTCATAGCTTGTGATTGCCATTCCTTCACCACCTCCCCGGCCCCCGGACGCGCCCTCATTGGTGACCGCCTCACCGCGCCATTGGTGTCTTCTGTGCAAGCGAGAGAGCAATAGAGCAATATTGGTCACTATATGGTGAGGCACATATGTCAAGCTAAGTATAGTGGAAATCATATTGGGGATCTACTACAGCAGCACTCTCAATAAATGTATTGAGAGAACCCCAATAATCACTTATAGGGGGGAGGTTTTTTGGAAAGCTATTGGAGATGCTCTAAGGACATCTTAGAGGATGGCCCAGGGGTGCCTCATCCTACGGGTAGCCGGCCTAAGTACACTTTGGGCCATCATGTTGGCCCATGGGCCCAATAGAAGGAAGACCCTGGAAGCTTTGTCGTCCAAGACAAGGAAGCCGGAGCCATTAAGGACTCCATTCCGTCAACGAAGATGACTAGGTTGTGTAACCCTAGGGGCTCCGATATCTCATATATGTCGGGCCCGAACTAGTCGATAGAACAATTGTAGTCTCTCGCTTATACCTGTACTTTGTACACCCTAATCATAATATACGCGAGCAAGAGTAGAGTTTTACCTTGTAAGGAGGGCCTGGACCTAAATAAACTTGTCTCATGTTTCCCCTCCGGCCTTATCGTTAGGTCGGGATACCCAACCGAGGGATCTGCCGAAATCAGCTCCACTGGTGTCTTCGATGGACGTCAGCACAATCTATGTGTTGAGTCAACTCTTCATCTTCGGCACCATGACGTTTGTTGCCGACCCGCCCAGCCACATCAGCCAGGTCGAGAACTACACTCTGGGCCAGATCGTCAGATTTGGCAATCTGGAGTACATCGTGGATTGCCGCAATGAACTTGTTCTCCAAGGCTTGGCGTCATGCCGGGCCCAGGAACGGCAGCATGCCAAAACTTCTGCCCAGGTGCGCTAGACTAACGGAAATAAACATGTGGCAACCCTAACACTCTCCCCTCTTTGCCTGCAACTGCAATACACATGCAGCAGCGTTGTGGCATTTCCACAAACATCTCATGACCACAAAGAGGCCCCTGCCGGTGAACTCAAACTTTGATCTCATCGAATTGTTACAGACCTGGGATGAGAGGCAGATTCTAGGATGGTGGGGACTTCTTACCATTCTGACGTACGCTGAAAAAAAGCCGGACACTGCATCGTCAGGGCCAGACAGACCGTAGACACCCAGCTCATTCTACATCGCCAGCTGCTGGGTCCTCCTTAACAGGCATCGGCTGGTACACAGAAGAGTGGCTGCCCAGACAGATTACGCGGTTCGCAGGTTGTCAAATGCTATTGGCCGGAATAAGATTAGAAGGTTGAAGAAGAAGGATGGTACGGCGGTGGAGGAAGAGGGGGCCATGAAAGATGTGGTGACTAACTACTTTTTGAATCTTTTTACCTCCCATGCAGGTACGAGGACGGAGGAGCTCTTCGGTCACGTTGACCCCCAAGTGACTCTGCAAATGAATGCCTTACTCGGGGAGGCGTTCACAGAAAAGGAGGTAGTTGATGCCTTACAAAGTATTGGAGACCTAAAGGCCCTGGGTCCCGGATGGTATGCCGTCTACCTTCTATAAAAAAATGTTGGGATATTGTGGGAGAGAATGTGATTACTGAAGTTCTGAGTGTGCTTAATGGGGGTTCTATGCATGAAGGTTGGAATGATACATGTGTTGTCCTCATACTGAAGGTGCTTAATCCAGAGAGCATGAAGGACTTGAGGCCCATTAGTCTGTGCAATGTGGTGTATAAACTCATCTCGAAGGTACTCGCTAACCGGCTGAAACAAATACTCCCTGACATCATTTCACCAAACCAGAGCGCTTTTGTACGAGGCCGCTTGATCACGGATAATATCTTGCTTGCTTATGAATGTACCCATTACATGCAGAATAAGAGAACGGGAAAAGATGGCTATGCTGCGGTAAAGTTAGATATGAGCAAGGCATATGATAGGGTGGAGTGGGACTTCTTGGAGAAGATGATGTACCCGCTTGGCCTTGATCAGAGGTGGATTAAGCTGGTAATGCTATGTATCTCCATTGTGTCATACAAGTTTAAGGTGAATGGAGAATGCACGGATGTGGTGGTGCCCCAAAGAGGTCTCCGTCAAGGTGATCCTCTATCACCGTATCTGTTTTGATTGTTGCCGAGGGGTTTTCTTCCTTTCTTAATAAAGCAGAAAGGGAGGGAAGATTAATTGGAATACGTATTTGCAATGGTGCCCCGAGTTTAAACCATCTACCGTTTGCAGATGACTGTTTGGTACTTATGAAAGCTTTACGAGAGAGTGCCATACATCTGCAGAACGTGCTAAATCTGTATGAGGTGTGCTCGGGACATATTGTGAACTACGACAAGTCTTCCGTTATGTTCAGCAAGAACACAGGTGTGGTGCAGAAACAACAGGTGCTAGCAGAGTTGCAAATTGGAAATTTGACCAGATCAGATAGGTACTTGGGGCTGCCGGTGTATGTGGGCAGGAACAGAACCAAAATGTTTGAATACTTGAAAGACCGCATGTGGAATCGAATCCAAGGCTGGTTGGAAAGGCTAATGTCGAAGGCATCCAAAGATGTGCTCATAAAAGCTTGTGTCCAAGCAATACCCACCTTCGCTATGTCATGTTTTGATCTAACAAAAACTTTGTGTGAGCAAATGGGAGAGATGATCTGTCGATTTTGGTGGGCAAAGCAGGAGAAGACCAAGACTATGCATTGGTTAAGTTGGGAACTCATGACACAACCGAAAAAATGGCGGCCTCGGGTTCAGAGACTTGCATGGAGGATACTCACTGAACCAGAGTCCCTCTGTGCATGGGTTTTGAAAGCCAGGTACTTCCCGAATACCTCGATCCTGGAAGCACAAGCTAACCCAGGGATCTCTTACACTTGGAGAAGTATTCTCAAAGGGGTTGAGTTGCTGAAAGAGGGACTTATCTGCAGAATCGGAGATGGAACCAGTGTTAAAATTTGGTCTGATCCTTGGCTGAATAGAGAGGGTTCTTGGCGACCGAAGGCGGAGCGAGGTAGATGCTTGCTGACTAGAGTCTGTGAACTGATCAACCCGAATACATGCTCATGGGACGAACAGCTGGTGCGACACATCTTCGTAAGCAAAGATGCAAAGGTGATCCTTTCTACACCCATAAGAGATGATTTTGATGACCTCTACGCATGGTTTTTTGATAGCAAAGGTACATTCACGGTGAAGTCTACATACAAGTTGTATATTAGATTGCGTGATGCGGGGCTGCCGTCCACCTCCCACCCTGTTGATGGTGACATCGGTTGGAGGAACATATGAAAGATCACAATCACATGCCAACCAAAAATGCAGCAGTTTATTTGAAGACTTGCGCACAACAGTCTGCCCATGCTGATGGGCCTGAAGAGAAGAGGCATTGAGTGTGATAATTTGTGTGTTTGTTGCAGAAGGCTCGACGAGGACGGGGCGCATCTGTTCTTAAAATGCAAAGAGGTGAAGCAGGTATGGCGAGCACTACAAATGGAAGAGGTACGGCTGCGTATGTGTGCGCGTACCGATGCAAGAGGAGTGGTTAAATTACTGCTAGAACTGGACGAGGAAAAAAAGACCCTAGTGGTCTGTATGCTATGGTGTTGGTGGACGAGGCGGAACAAGATAAATGCAAAGGAGAAGGGGGAACCGATTGATGGTTTACTGTCGAGAATCCGTGAGTGTACTTCTGACTATCTGAACCTGTGTGCAGCAAAAGAATGTTCAGAGAGTGCCAGTGTTCAGCGGGTTTGGAGAAGGCCAGTGGGTGACAAGCTAAAGATCAATATTGATGGTTTTTTTCATGCAGAGACTGGAACAGGAGGCTAGGGCTTCGTTGTACGCGACAACCAAGGGGTGTGAGAGGCTCGGGTGCGGGCTGCTTCCGGCATGTGGCCACGGCGGTACAGGCGGAAGCAATGGCGTGCTTGGAGGCCATGCAAGCTGCTGCTGATTGGGGAATGACAGACATAATTGTTGAAACAGATTGCCAATCTCTGGTGCGTGCAGTACAGAGAACTGAATTTGATGTAGCATCTGAAGGAGTTATCTTCAAGGACCTGCCTCTATTTGCTCATCTGCACTTTAATTCCGCTAGCTTTTCTTTTACCCCAAGGGGCTGTAATATTTTGGCCCATGTACTTGCTGCCATGGGTGCTCGTCTAGTTGTAATGGGAGTATCATAGCTAGTATCATGCATGCCAACTAGGTAAATTTAATGAGGTGTCATAGAATTAAATGAAGAAAGAAAGAGTTGAGTAGTAAATGCTAGGCTAGTACTCCCTCCGTTCCTAAATACTTGTCTTTCTAGTCATTTCAACAAGTGACTATATACGGAGCAAAATGAGTGAATCTACACTTTAAAATATGTCTACATACATCCGTATGTAGTAATCATTTGAGATGTCTAGAAAGACAAATATTTAGAAACGGAGGGAGTATGTGTCATGCATGGCAATAAATAAAGTACTACATGATACTAATATATGATACCACGCATTAGGGAGGTAGTATCATACACTAGTATCATATGCATGATAATAGTATATGATACTCCTCATTACAACCAGCCTAAACAGCTGTGGTCTGAGGAATTGCCGGACGGTGTAAAAGTCAGGACGGCCAGCGTTTCTGCTGAGCCAGTGGGTTAATGGAATCGGGTGTTCCATCTAAAAAAAATGCTCTGGGCCCTCTTTGTAGGCTTAGGCTTCTATAGGCCCAACTGGTTCAAGGCCCACTCCCAGCGTACACTCACCGGAGCTGCAGCTGCCACTGGCGGCGGCAGAGCTCGCTCGCCCAACCATGCTCATGGGACAAGACACTGACTGACCATGGGTGATAGTGCGTTTGAAAGAGGACCGCCATCTAGAGTATCTAACAGTGAATTTTGTCTAAAAACTTAACTGATTCCATCTCAAGCAAGCTCCTACCAGCAAACATCTTGAGTTGATGATAAAGCTCAAGCATCAGACGACCAAAGCAACCAAAAGGCACAGGGCAAGCAAGCAGTGCCCATGGGAACGTTCTGGTTTCCATTACCCCGATTTCGAAGTTATTTCCCCAACACCAGGCACAAGGGGGAAATCACTCAGCGCCGACAGGAGGCACTCTTATTACATTGATCGATCCATGGCACGAACGCCAGCGCATTTCGTTTGGGTTTACACTGAGAGAGGCGTTTGCGTTTGAGCAGCAGCTTTCCTCACAAGCTGGACAGGTACGCCTGCCACCCTTGGACGCGGTACTCCCTCGCCGTCTGCTCGGGGTCGCTCGCCTTGATGATCCCGCGGCCCACAATGATTATGTCGCTGCCTCTGTCGTTTATCACCTGTAGGACACAGCCAGGTTGCAGGTGAGACACAACATCAGATAATAAGCAGACTGCAACAGTGAGACAAAGAAACTCAAATCCTGAATAACTCCCAAGAATATACTCCCTCCGTCCCTAAATACAAGTCTTTTTAAAGATTTCAATATGGACTACATACGGATGTATATAGACATATTATAGAGTGCACATTCACTCATTTTGCTCTGTATGTAGTCCATATTGGAATCTCTAAAAGGACTTATATTTGGGAACGGAGGGAGTATATGTCTGGCTACGAAATACTAGTAAGTATTCTGGTGCATGAGAAATCAAAATTAAATGCTACTCCATATCTTCTAAGGAAATTGAAATTCTTAAGAACACCAATCTAGCCCACAGAGGCGAATCTTGCTTGTTATGGTATTCCTGTGAGCATGAGAAAAGTACAGAGGTGTGCCCTATATCCAGAAAATTCTCAACAACTGACAGATATTTGGTACATATCGCAAGTATGTAATCCAAAAACACATGTCACCTTCAAACTTTGTAATTTATTATATTAACCAGGAGACAACATGACAACGAAATTCAGCTGCAGTATAGTACATAGAAAAATAATACTGCTAAAGTCCAATTTATGAAAGCTCCACAAAAACTTGAATGCACATGTGTGAAGAAAGCACTTTGTAATGACAAGGTTAAACTCACAGAAAAAGGAGTTGTGTACTGTTGCCCAAGAGCATCTCCTCCAGAAACCATCTGCACTCCAGGGGTGGCATGGATAAACGCTGGGCTTGATGGTGCCACAGACCAAGATGCGGGATTTACTGATATAAATCCAATCACAAAATCAGAATGTTGCTCGGCAATCTTTACAGCTGCTGCAGTGTAATCTCCTTGAGCAAGGTTGCCAGCCGAGCTCATTTCAGCAAGCAGAAGAAGCCCTCTCCCTTTTGGTAAACCCTTCAATACCACAACACAACAGTTACAGTGAGCACCACAATACACAGACTATTCAAAGCTGCAACATTAACTTTTAATATTTACTATTTAGGACATTTAAAGTTTAATATACCTTAAGCTTCAAGCCATCAACAATTCCAGGCCCAGGAATTACATGGGCGTTAACAATATCAGCCCATTCTAATATGCGGAATATTCCTCTGAAATAATGTAAAACGTTATAAGCATACTGCATACATATGCAAACAGAAAGAGAAGATGGTTTATAGTGCCTTTTCTCACCCTTCATATTGCATAGTTACTGTGTTACCAATGTCAGCAAACTTGCGGTCTTCAAAGATCAAAAAGTTGTGCTTCTCAGCAATCTAAAAAGAAAAGTTAAGAGCTCCATTATATAAAGAATGTGACATTAAGAAGTCCCAGATAGGACAACATCTTTTGCATCTTAGACAGTGATTGACACATTGTTATAGTAGAAAACAGCTCTAGCAATTGATAAAATAAATTCAGGTCCTGGTCAAAAAACAGATAAACAAAAACCAGATCTAAGAAAGTAAATGGCCCTGGTATCTTAGTTGGTTACAGGTCGATTGTTTACAAATGAGAGGAAGATGGACGACATTAGAATGACAGTACATAATGAATTAAACAAACGAGCCTCTAATAAATACAGAAATCAAACATGCTCCCTAACAGAATAGTATGGAGAAAGGAATTCCATTCTGATAGACATGAAGATGCTACATCAGATTACTGACAAACGAAATGAGAAGACTATTGCGGACACTGGCATTTTACTACTCGTAGTAAACACAAAGATCCAAAGGTACCATCTGAGAGAGAAGCATTATTATCATTGAAAATAAAAGACGATATTGCATCATAAGAGAGCATACCGAGCGCAGCTTGGTGCCAAAGTCAGGTGTAAAATCTGACAAGATATCGACATGGGTTTTCAGCATGCAAATCTCAGAGCCAACCTGCATAAAAATTATAGAAAGATGGGTTAAACCTTGTGTTAAGGATAGGTTCTAGTGATGTCACTACACAGCAGCATCCAAGTGCAGAAAACATCATACATAATGCAATTGAAAATGTTGTTATGATGTCACCAGTCGTGCAACAAGTCAATGCTTTCACTCCTGAAGGACTGCAGTCATGCACACCTAATAGATCTGTTTCCTACCTAATTCAGGAGACTCTGCTAGCTAACACAAGTCATGTCTTAATATTAACAAATTCCAGAAATAGCCATGTCTATTCCAGGATTCCATCCCAAAAGATAATTTAACTTGCTGAACTAAAGGTGCTGAAATCTAACCCCAAGAATTGACCTACGCAAATACTCAACATACTGTACTGTCATACCTTGCTGAAATGGTCAATTCTGTCAATGTCAGAAAGCATAATTATATAACTTGCTGATTTGGAAGTGCCTAAATCTAACCCAACAACTGACTTAACACCAAAACACAACAAATTGCACTGTGTTATACCTTTTCGGCAAGCTCAAGGAGCTCCTTGGCTGTCCCAACATCCGCGGAGACGCAGAGGTTGCTCTGCTTTGCCTCCATGACCTCGAACAGCTTCTTCCCCATGGGGTTCTTGGCCAAGGCTGCCCTCTCAGGGAACCCCTTCCTGACCACCTTGGGCTTGGCGGCGGCGGCCGCGCCCGGCACGGTGACCTTCCTGTTGGCATCGAGGAACTGCTTCACCTCGGCGGCCTTCTCCTCGGTGACCTTGCCGTGCCGGAGCAGCACGGCGAGCACCTCGGTGAGGGTCATGAGCGAGTGCAGCGTGATGCCGTTCGCCGCAAGGTTCTCCCTCCCGCCCTGCTCGCGGTCAACAACGACAAACGCGTCGGCCACGACGAGCCCCTCGGCGCGGAGGGGCGCGGCGGTCTCGAGCACGGAGGCGCCGCTGGTGACGAGGTCCTCGATGATGAGCACGGTGTCGCCGGCGCGGAAGGAGCCCTCGATGGCCTTGGCGGTGCCGTGGGTCTTGACCTCCTTGCGGCGCATGAGCATGGGGAGGCCGCGGTCGACGGAGAGCACGGAGGCGATGGGGAGCGCCGTGTAGGGCACCCCGCAGAGGATGCCGTAGGGGCGGGTGGCCGGGAGGGCGGCGAGGAGGGAGGCGATGGCGGCGAGCAGGCGCGGGTGCGAGACGAGCGCGCGCAGGTCGAGGTAGATCGGGGAGGTGATGCCCGACTTGAGCACGAAGGAGCCGAGTTTGACCGCCTCGATGGCGTGCAGGTCGAGGATGAGGGTTTCCAGCGCGGCGGCGTCCATGGCGGCGGCGGCGGGGCGGGGCGGGCCGGCGGCTAGGGTTTTGGGCGGGGTTTGGGGTTGGTGGGGAGGGCGACACGGCGGCGGGGGGCGGGGGAATGGAAAGGGGAGGTAGGGGACGAAGGAAATTTATTGACCGGCCGCGTATCAACGTCGCGTCATCACTGTCGAGTCTTTAGTTCCATATATATTCCAAACGGATGACATTATTAGGAAACGCTTAGCGTGGTGGTGTAACTTTGTTTTTCAGTTGGGTTTCAGGGCATTCAAAGGAAAAGAATCCCAGGCACTTAAACCTCCCTTCGTTCGTAATTACTTATTATAAAATGAATAAAAATAAATGTATTTTCTTTTTTAACATAAAAATAAATGTATCTAGAATTAAAATATATCTAGATATATTCATTTCTCTTACAAGTATTTCCAGGCGAAGGGAGTGTATTTTTTTTCGTTTTTCAAATCTAATCAGTAGCATCAACGAGTTCCTAGTCGTTGCTTTTATGAGCTCTTGGGTTTTTAAAGTTTGCTCTGCCAAGGCGAAGGCTCACGGACAACATTGAACCATGCTAAAGCTGGATACAGGAGGGAGAAAGAGGACTTCGACACCCCTAAATTTTTTAATGTCTTTTTTTTCCTTGTCAGGGTGTATTTGCAAAGACACGTGAAATTTGATACATGGCTTTAGCCTTTTTGCGGAAAAAAAAAGGCCAATAAAATCGTTGTCGCATTGTAAATCCACACCTCCCCTTTGCCTGCAACGTCTAGCTGCTCCGATCAGTATAGCCTGCAATCTCACGTGTCACCTCGCCACCCCGCCTCAAACAACTGTCACACACCACAAGTCTCTGTCACCCATCCCTCTAACCGTGTTGAGCCTCCACCATTTTCTCCCACACCACCTAACCCTAACCCCTTGAATTGCAAAGTTTTATTGTATCTTCGCATCGGTGTCACCTTCTAAAACCACACAATAATCTCCATTAAAAAAATTCCAAACCAACCCCCGCCACTTTATAAGAAATCCCTTGCAAAGCAATCAACGGAAAGTAAAAAAAATTGTCAATACCGTAAAAATCTTTTTCACGCAAACAACAAAATCAACTCACGTAGTTGCAGGGGCGAATCTACTGGGGGGCTTTAACAGGCTCGAGCCCCCCCCCCCCCCCTCCCTCCAGAGAAGCAATTTATTTTTTTCTACTAGTATTTGGCCCAGCCCAGGCAATCAGCGGCAGCCCATTAAACCCACACAATCAAAATCCTGTCTATACTCGTCTAGAATCGTTCCTTCGTCTAGTTTTCATATTTGTTTCCTTATCTTTGCCTATGTATTCCTTCCCCGTAGCATATCTCAATCTCGGCCCAATAAAAAGAATCCTAGATTGAACCAGTAGAACAAATTTGCCCCGGTTACAATGCACATATATTTAGCTAGTACTATCAACTAATTTTGAGTGGCACACACACATACTCGCACGATACGCACAAATTCGACCCTCTATTCCGCGACTCAACACACCACTGAGCACTTGGATTCAAATCTTGTCCTTCTATACGCATTATTACACTTTCCTTATTACAGTCTAGAGGAGTCTACATCATTGAGTATCTTCTAGTGGAATAAAAGTGCAAGAGAGTCCTAAAGAGAATTTTCTATGTGTAGATAACATTCTTTTTCTCGCAACATGACATTGTGGTATGTGCCCCCATATTTATAACATAAAGCCTTTACCTTCAAAAATCTTAATTCTTTCACTACAAACCATCCTTTCCATATCAGATGTGCACATTGCATTGTTTTTTTCCCCTTATCTTGAGCATACAATGATTTCTCAGGCTTGCGGACCTTTTAGATTTTTATTTCCATACGAAACATGTGCCTCCTTGTTTGAGTATCAAGGCTTCTTGGATTTGAAAGTGTGAGGAGTTTCTAGTTAGTTGGAAGCTGCGAGGAGTTACTAGTTGTCAAATATAGTAGATACTCATCCTCCCCGCAAGGGAATAATGGTTGTTTGTTTGAAATTTGAAGTGGTTCTAGACTCCTTTGTTCATGAAAGAAATGGGCATGGTGTGGATTATGACTTCATTTGGCATGGGGTTGTCAAGTGCTTGGTGGTGGCAGCAGCAGCAGCAGCAGCACAACAACAACAAGAGGAAGAAGAGAATAACATAGAAAGGTAAAAGTGCATTTCTATAACCCCATAAAATCGAACGATAGTACAAACCACTCTCACCAAAACAGCATTCTCAACCTCAGTCAGGACAAAACCATGCTCACAAAAACTGCATTCTCAGCTCCTGTAAGGACAGAAAAGTCCCACCCCGCTGCAGCACTTCAAATCGACCAACCAACATACAAAAAACTCATAAGAATTGCAATGATATAGAGTTTCTGTGCGGTCTTTGATCAACACTCCCCCCGCACGCGCGCAATGGTTCACTGTTCTTACTTACCCCCTCTTCATTCAAGTGCATAAAATTGATCAACATATGGAGCTGTGAAACAGGCAGAGTCATGCTAGAATGACCTCCACTTTACTGGACAAATTACAGGTCACATTATGTCTCTTCCTTCTAACTTTACATAGTATATATCTTTTACAGAAAAGCCTTGAACGTATGATTGGGATCCTAGGTACTCACACTGATCACACAAGCAAGTCTCAGGTGTTCTGTAAAGAAATTCTTCATGTGACCATGTTGACAACAACATGCTAGGGCGACACAATTCCGGGCGCAACACAGCTATTGCGTGAGCGGGACGCACTCGAGCTCCATCTCGAGGTGGCCACGCTCGACGTTCTGAAGCCTGACAGTCACCTCCTGCTTAACCTTGTTGTCGATGATGGTGATGGCACTGTCCCTTGGGATCCAGATGCCGTCTTTCGCCATCCATTTGTTGAGCTCGGCATTGTCGGTGATGGACTTGGTTTCATAGGCTCTGGCTGCAGCAACCAGTGGTTGAATGTTAATCTCAGCCTCCCCCATTCGGTCGTCGGTGGTAAATGTGTCCTTGTCATAGACTTGCTGCAAGGAGAATTGAAGGCAAATGTTACCCGAAAAAAAACCGACCTAAACCATACCACTGCACTGCACATTTTACTGATTATTTTCATCGCCCCTGTAAATAAAACATATTTACCACTTTTAGCAGTGGAACCGGATCGGGTATTGATAGCAGAAGTCTTTCATTCCATACAGGATTCAGGCTGCTCTTTATCACCTTCGTTTTCATCGACTACAAGGGCGAAAAGGGGATCTGGAGCGTCACAAAACAAATAACTTCACACAACTAGGTTATAGTGCAAATGAATGGAGTAGCTCACCTGGTGTCCTAGGTTTAGGATAACATAAGGGTCGCTTGACATCACATCACGAATAGCTAGATTTGTGCCTCTTATGATATTGACCTTAATCAATCCAACAAACTCTACCATACCAACCTCCACCTAAGACAGAATAAATTCAAATAAGAAATAATATTTCAAGTTAAGAGTATAAACTGAACTATAGATTTGGGATGATTGATCATACAGCTGCAGGTTTCTTTACTGATTTGTCTTCTTTTCTCCTCCAGCTGTTCCTGAAAGCATGGCCTAAACCATGTCGATTTGAGCTACCATGCTGCTGCTGGTAACAATGTTTGCCATTGTTTTGTGAAGAGCATGAAAGCTGTTGGTTAGACAAAAACTGTTGAAACTCATATTTTCTCCTGCACATATGCGAGTAAGGAGAAACATCATTCATCGGTAGAGTTGTGTTGGGCAAATATGAAAGAAACCTGTTATACTAGTGGCAGGCGTCTCAGATAATAAGAACTTGCTACTTCAGTATACCTTATAAAATCATTTCGGTCATCCGCTGAGCAATCTTGCCTTGGCTTTGTGTAATTGCCAAGAAATGCCTCATATGTACTGTTTACTGCACCATTACCACCCGCTTCGGTCAAAAAATCAACTTGTTCATCTGTCCATTCATCTAGCTTCACTGAGACTATCTGAAATAAACAGGGTTCTACTCAAACACCAGAAATGGATAGTTGAACCACCAGACATTATATATCTTCACCGGCCAACTGACATTACTCTCACTTATCGTGTGTATTTCATGGCAAAATTTTGTATACTAAGAATATTAGCAAAACTAATATTATCTCAAGGGGAAGGAAAATAATATTGGGAATGTCAAACTTATATGTGCCTGGTATCTTCCTTAAAAAGCCTATGATCTAATTATGTTTGTCAAAGACGCTTGCTTCTGAATTTATTTATTTATTGCTTATGTATGGGCGTGGCTCTATGCAGGTGTTTCTCAAGTTAGAAAAAACTGTACATCCTAGAAAAGTATAGTTGAAACTTGAAACATATGCTGTACTGTCTAATGTCTGACAACCTTGCACGTGTTGCTCTGCAGACTGGGACAGTAGCAATCCCTAGGACAATCAAAATATCAAACAGTCCCTACGAGCTCTAAAGTAAGTGTCAGATTTCAGTGAAAATGGCTGAATGGTTGCACTCCCTAGTTTCAGAAGGGGCTAGCGAATAAAAGCCTAACTATATATATAGCTGAAAGGTTTAATCCATTTTTAGCCAACATCTCCTATGGCTGAATCAAAAATCATTCCAGGTAAGAAATTAAACTGAAAATGGAAGGACGCTGATGACAAATAGCTAACAATACATAGATATCGTGGCTACCTTAGAAATGTGCACCCCGAGGCTTCTATGAGCTCCAGAACACTTGATACAGATGAACGCGCCAAAAGTTAATGATCTGCAAACACCACAATATTCAAAGACTGAGAACAATGCGAAACACTCAGTCTCAGATACCGTGCCAGTCAAAAGTGTTACTCCCTCTGATCCATATTAGGGGGTATCTTATCTCATAAGAAATTAAGAAATACACATAGTGCTGTAACTTAACCTTCGTCCAAACACATGGGTGATATTACACAATTCAGTATCATCCACACACGCGATATTTCTGTAAGATGTGGAGTGATTTGTATACAGTGCAAAAAAAAGGAAAGGAACATCTTACAGGTCAAGAATACTTACACCCATTTTGGATCTGGAGCACCACAGTCGGCACAACATTTGTTTGCTGGTTGACTTAAAAGACGATCTAATCTGTCCGTTGTAGCAAGTTGCCCTGGCAGTGATCATGGAAGCGAATTCAATCAATGCAGCCAACAGCGGATGTATATGCAGCAACACCATCTAACTGTTTATATGATGCATCATACTCCCTCCGTTCCAAATTACTCGTTGTAAAAATGGATGTATGTAGAACTAAAATACATCTAGATACATTCATACCTATGACAAGTAATTCGGAACGGAGGAAGTAGGATTTAGCTCAAGAAAGGCTATGTTGTTTCAGGGGAGTGACAGGACACATCATGTTCAAGATGGTGCTCGAAACTAATAGGTCCAATGCAGTTAGGGATTTTTTTTAAAATGCAAGACTATTCATGATTTGTGGCTCATATTTATTAGATCTTGTGGTTCCTGTTCAAATTGTTGATTATCCAAACCATAGGCAAATTGCTAAATTGTAAAACAAAGGCTGCATTTGCATCAAAATGAGGCTAACGCCTGAAGATTTGACAGCTTTGAATTGGGGCAATCAATGGGCCTGCGATATTCCGGATGAAAGCCACAATGATTTTGCCCCTGCATTTCTGCAATGACACGATTGCAAAGGGGAGGAACGGTGGGGCAGAGGGGGCAAGCGAACCTGCTTGATTGGCTTGGTCGCCGGCGCGCATCTTGGTACTTGGCGGGCTGGCTTGGTCGCCGGCGCGAAACTTGGTACTTGGCGGGCTGGCTTGGTCGCCGGCGCGAAACTTGGAACTTGGCGGGCTGGCTTGGTCGCCGGCGCGCATCTTGGTACTTGACGGGCTGGCTTGGTCGCCGGCGCGCAACTTGGCACCTGGCGAGGTGGCTTGGTCGCCGCTGGTGCCCGCCTTGGGGGGGCATGGTAGATTGGGAAAGTCCCCGCCGGCGCCCGCCTTGGTGCCCCCTAGTTGACAGGCCTGGTCTCCGCCGGCGCCCGCCTTGGCGCCCGGCGGACTGGCCTGGTCGCCGCCGGAGCCCGCCTTGGTCGACGTCCCACCCTGTTTCCTTCACGAATCGAAGAAGAAGGCGCTGCAAATTAGGTGATTTCGGGGAAGAAATCGACAGAAATCGCGACCCGATCCGCACAAGAACACGCACGCATTGCCTAGTACCTCCGATTGTGCTTTTGCCCATCCATCCCTCCTCCTCCTCCGCCTCCCCCCTGCGCCTGCCGCCGCTCTTATCCTCCTCCTACGACTGCGCCTACACCATCCTCCTCGCCGTGGAGACGAGAATGTGGCGGCCCATCACCGCAATAATCAATTCGGGATCTGGGGGCCTGGCGTGCGGGCGTGCGCTCCGACGTAGCGATTAGAAAAATGGTGGGAGTCGCCGGCCGGCGATCTGCCGCCGAGGCAATAGCTGGTGTCGTCCAATTTAGTATTTTTCTTCAAAGAAGAAGAGTTGTGTTGAATGGGCGAAAGCATTTATTTTTGGTTATTATTAGGGGGCGGTTGCGGTGGTGGCTGGACAGCGCGCAGGTGAAAAGGGAGAGTCTTTGCCGTCCCGTCTGCCTTCAAAAAATTCACACAAAACAAAAATTGAGATTTTTGTCCACTGTAAACAAGCATTTTCACAACTTTAGAAAATATATTTGTTTGCGGAAAAAGTTTAGAAATGTATAAGGGCATTCATAAGAAAAAACACCGAAATGCTGCCCTCCATCTTTCCACGTGCATATCTGTAGACAACATGGTTTCATCCACCAAAAGCCGGACACCAACGTCATTCCCCGTTCTGCCTCCTCCTATCTCCGAACCATTTTGTTTGCATATTTTGCATTGTTTAGACTTGATATGAATATCCTAAGGCATAGTTTAAATATAGGAATACATGTTGATGTAATTGTTGGTGCCATGTCCCTTTTGATTCGGGTAGCTAGCTGGATGGAGAGATATCGAGGGATGCCTCTGCGACGCCTCGATACCTGGATCCCACGGCGGCCGTGGTGCTATTATTTTTTATCGCGGGGGGGGGGGGGGGGGGGGTGTTGAAGGTAAACCGAGTCGACGCTTTTATCTCCTTTCATGCGTGTGCCATGTTTGTGAAGTGTCCATTATCGTCGATTCCATTTTCCCTCATCGGTCAACTGTTAAGGGCTAAGCAATGGGGGAAGAGTGCGTCCGCCACACCTTGGGAGGCCCCTATGTGGTCACCCCCATGGGTTACTGGTGAGCTCCTCTCGCAGTAAGGGCGGATCCCGGCCAATCTGATTTCTCAGCGCCATCCAGCCGCGTCCCCAGTCACAAGTGTGATGCTGTTGTGATCCTAAAGCACTTTTGGGTTGGACCGAGCTTTCCCTTTTCCTCATTCATGAGTGATATGCTGGATTTGTATCAAAGTTCTAGTTGACACACCTCACCCCTACATCTCTGACCTATTTGGCCATTTTCATGCATTTTGTAAGAGGCTTTTCTCAAGGAGCTACCGGATCGAGTAGACCATCTTCTGCCACTTCTTCTAGCTCTATTACACAGGTCAGAGCACGCATGAGCCTAGTAGAAGTTCCTTTCCCCTCATTTGGAAATTGCGGACATATTTTTTATCATACCGCTGCTCCCCTCCTGCAATGAAGCTACCAAACGGTGGTTCAACATGGAATGGATGTCGTCCTTCCACCTTTCAACAACACCAAAGTTGTCCCCTTGATCGAATGACAGACACCTCCCTCCTTTTTCGATTCGATTATATCTATGACTCGGTCCTTTAACATTGTGAGCCGTCGGGGCCTCACCCTTCCCATGGCGGCGGAGGATTTAATCTAGCGCCTTTGAAGTTTTGACCGTCTCTAGCCAGGATGGGGGATTTTGATCCTGATTGGTGGGGTGACTTGTAATTTTCCCCTTGCTCGCCCCTTGCCTTCTTTTCAGCATGGCTTACGGTCCCAACCAAACTCGCTTCTTAAGTGTGTCGTGCCGATGGATGACATTGCAGTGGATGAGGCCTTGGGGCGTGTGTTCCAAGAAGGGTCCTGGCTTCCCTGGCAGCCGGCGGGATTCATGTTGAGGCCACTTTAGCAGATGTCTGATGCGGCTAGAGCGCACTTACTGATGGATGTTTTATCTCCGAGGCTTCGAGTGTTCCTTTTGTGTTGCCTTTGGCGAGATTTATTAACTTTCTACATGTGCTTGTTGTGGTAGCTTCATCGTTAAGGAGTCAGCGGTGTAGAGGTCGCAGACACGGCGGTGCTAGATGATGAGAATGTAGGCGGTCTTTTGATTATGTTTGGATCGCCGCAATTGGAAGCCATGGGGGCATCGGCGCAGTGGAACTGGAAGCCACGAGACCAACGGGAAGTAGCTTTATATGGTACTAGCACAAATGCCCGTGCGTTGCAACGGGATAAAAATTGACACGATGACCATAGTCTAAGATGCCGACATCACGCGCCGCTTGTCACTATAAGAAAATTGACATACTGTGACGAAAATCCTTGTGACGGTGGTTGACAATGTCACCCAAGTACCTAATGTGTGACGTCTTGGAGATCGTGTCATTGATTACCGTGAATCGGTGACGATTAATGTCAATGAATGAATTGGGGCACTGAGCGCCACCGGTATGCCAATTTCTATGACGTTTTGCTAATTTCCGTGATGAACCTACTAGTGTCACATATTATTACGAGTGTGTGATGCTCTTTTTTGTCGTTAACAACTACCACTAGGACCTATCATAACCGCTTCACCAGTTGTTGAGTGGTAGGACCCACGCATCGGTGTTTTTTATGTGACCCATGATGTAGTTATTTTGTTCAACCTAATATAAACAAGTTGTGGCTTATTGACGGTGTTTGTGAGCTCACGATTTTTTTTGAACACAGTACAGACGCAAGTGCACATATACACGCATATACGCACCCCCTAAGCATCTCCGAAAGACTGAGTCGGCAGGCACCTCGTCGGATATGGTAGAACTGATGCACTACTTGTTTTGTTCTTCTGTCTAAAAAAGGAGAAAAGGAAACTAAGCGATTCGATGAGTTTGAACCCACAAACTCCATGGTCTTTCCTAACTTGCTTGCCACTAGGCTAGGGCTCACGTGTTGATACAATTTTGTGCTAACATATTTTTAATGGTCTGACACCTATACGACCTATAGTAGCAAGTTATTAATTTGTTTATTAAGAGGCGTGCATGAGCCAATATGTTCCAGGAGCTATATGACGATTTGGAAATATTCAAAAACATCAAATTTTTACTAGTAAACCATCTTAAAATAGAAATATATGGATGCCGTGTATGCACCATACGATCATATCTAACCCATGTTACTCTTCACTATATGTGAAAAAACTAAACATGAACTAGAATATATTTTAGTGTTCTCCTACCGGTCTGCACTATTTTTTATGTAACAATGTAAGCGTTTCAAAACAGCCCGACGATCACGTTCTCTAATCGCCCGGTTGATGTTTTGGAAGCGATTTGTGCACTCAATGCTCATCATGGTTGGTGAGGTGGTTGATTTGCAAGGCCGGCGCCTAACGTCATCCTAATGTTTTTCTACATATTATTATTTTTTGATAAATTCCTATTTCTGTCAAAGTTTGCTAATCATAAGAAATTGCATTTATATTTGACTGAAAACAGAACCTTCTCTCCACTAAAAATACTTTGAGCTCCGTGTTTCTAAAATTTTGCACAATCCCTCAGTGTCAGTCATCCACGCAATTATTTTTCGTTTTTTTAAGCCGCGCGAAACTACCTCGCCCGATTTCTACCTTATCTCCTAACCCTCTCTCCCCCACAACCGCATCCAGAGGCAAGGCGAGGCGAGATTGGAGGATCCCGGTGGCGCACCCTGCCTGTAGCCGCCGCCACGATCTCGAGCGCCAGCGCCCCGCGCCTTCTCGCACACGGCTGCTCTCCCGCGCTCCCTCAGGCCTCGACCGCCTCGTTCGCTCCCCTCAAGGACCAGTCGTCACGTCTGGCCGGCCGACATCGGAGCCGCCAGCATGTACAGGCGACATTAATATCTTGCCTCATCCTCGCCGGCCATGGTCAGAGGCTCCTGCGTCGACCCTTTCGTAGCGCCAGCACCGCAACAATTTCCTCCATGTCTGGCTCCCACGACCAAAGCGAGCTTCTTCTGGTTGCCAATGGCTTTGGGAGGCTACGACTGTTGACCCTAATGACCGCCGCATGGAGTCGTATGCACGCGACTTGTTGTTCCGGCAGGTCGCCGTCGCCATGGAGGTGGAGCGCCAGGCTCTCGCTAAGGACGGTGGTGGTCACAGATTCTTTCCTTTCTGCTCCGTATAACCTTCCCTTTTTTCTACCAAGTATTTTCTAAAAATTCCATCTGTTGTGCCCAAAATTGATTTCTGGGTAGCGTTTTACTCTTCCCATGTTAACAATGGAGTTCCTCTTTCCAGGTTGCGAGGCATATACTCAGATTTAAACTAGAAGATCTAGGTAAGCTAGATCAAAGATGAAGATGTGATTCACTGCGAGTGGGGAAACAAGTTACATTGCCTTTTTTTTTGCCCCTTTTCAATGTATTAGTTGCACAGTTGCGCTGAAGTTTATTTTCAGCTACATCCTTAGCCCATACTTCCTCCGTCCGGATTTATTAGGCCTCTCAACATCACAAGCATGTCCCCTTTTATAAGGCCCCAAGTTGGAAAGGTGCATGCATGCAACCATTTCATTGGTTGTATTGAAAGCTATTGTTGTTGGTGCCATGACTAAAAAGTTAATACACTTCATGTGTGCTTTTTCATTGGCTGCATGCATGTGAGAGAGTGCATTGGGAGTGGAATGGAAGAATTAATGTGAGCAAATTACTATGTGTCTTGGTCTATTAATAGAAGTTGTCTTTAGGCCTAATAAATCCGGACGGAGGGAGTACCAATTATATGTGACTCGACACCCTGTACTAGTAACACTGTAATGAATGTAGATGTTATTCCTTCACTCTTCCAAGCATTTAGTAACTGTACTCTACCAAACAGATGGTATTGGTCGTGAAGAACTCACGCTAAAGAATTTTTTTAGAAGACCTTTTCTTTTTTCTTAGTCTCCTGTTATAACCTGAAATTGGATTTTGGCTGACTGTTTTTACTACTCAGTATTCACATTATAGACCTATTTCTATTTTGTCAATCTAACATGATCACAATCACCGCATTCAGTTGGACAGATTATGCTAAGCGCATGCAAACGCGCAAGACTATAAATTATCTATGTGAGATTAAGTGCAGAAGGTCTTTCATAAAAGTCAATGTTAGTCTTTGTTTTTTTGTTGATATGTTTTGAGATAGCTTACCGCTCACGCTGAGCGGTATAGTGAAGGTTAGTCTGAACATTAAAGATTTGTTAGGCATCAAATCAGACAAATTGGTGAACATTTGTGGAGATATAGAGAGTGGCCTTGTTATATAGGTTTCTACAAACTATGCATGCATTTTACCTTTCCTTCCAATGATGTTTACCTCTGAATTGTGAACAAATAAACTCAAAATTGATCCTTTCGTCATCCATATTGTTTGTTATTTATTGAGCCATTATCTATCATTACGGTAAAAACGCCATATAGGTTTCACAGTACCATTCTCTAGCAAGAACTCCAAGCAATCACTTCATACAAACTAAAATTCTTATTTCCCGATAAAATATATATTTGAGAGATGAAGAGGAGGTTGCTTTCTCTGTTCGGTACCTTCCTATTTGAACTAGTGCTGACTTCCGTACGTCAAATGTTGATTTACTGCTTTTTCTCTAACTTGTTTTACCCAGGCACATAAAGGTTCTACCATGCCAAATATACAAATACTGGAGGTTTAAGAGGTCTTCACGTATTCAGGCTAAAAGAATGAATTGAACAGAAGGGTACAGAGGCAAGAAATGCAAATGGCATGTACTTCTATGTTTTTCTCTTTATGTTCTTGTTGTTTCTTATTTTCTCGTTTTGTGTGCACAGTGCACTCCTGACAGTAAAATTGAAAACACAATTGAGTTACTGACTCATTGTCTTATTGATGAAGATTGCTGCTTTTCAAGATTGATAGATGAAATCTTGCTCTTCCTTATGCATGCTCTTTAACCACTATAACTTGATATTGCATTTATTGTTTCATTGGCCCATCTGCATGTTTGTCTATACATTTAATAAGGTACTTCTCATTTTAGTTTTATAATTTAATACTCTTGTACCATGGTATCTTATCGATTTTCATGTAGTAAGCATGCAACGTTGCTATGTTTCGTCAATTTCATAGGCACCGTGAGGAGTTAGCTGCAAGACTTGAATCACAAGAAAGAGAGGAAGAATCAAGAAAGTTTTAAGTTCTAAAGAAGAGTCGACAAGACAGGAGTGAAGCCTGGGAAAAGAAGCAAAAAGAAATTGATAACCTGGTTACCTTTCTCTCAATCAAGGGATCGAGCAACTTAGTAGTCCTTGTCCAATCCTGATGGTGCATGAAGGTCATCCTTTTGTGAATTAAGATAGTTGTTGAATGATACGTAATAATCACGAGGACAACACTTTCGTGGTCTTTAGTTATCATTATCTAAATATTAGTTTCCAACTTGTATATTGTCGTGATTGTCAAACTTGTGAATCAATGTTGTTCTTTTTACTGTTATTTAGAGGATGATTTGGCTGAGATGATTGACTTTGTAATATGATTAGGCTGTCAAATACGTTTGGAAAATACGTTTTGTAGTCGTGGGATACTTTGGTTAGTGCTGACATGGCACCAAGTCATGACATTGCTTTGTCACTGAATATGGTAGATTATGCCATACTTGCCCCTAACACGTGACATTAATTGACCATCATAGAAATAGCAAGCTGTTGACGTTCTAGAAAACGTCACTGAAGGTCCCATTTTCAGTGACATTCTTTTGCGTGCGCCGTCACTAGGAGTAATCTGTGACGGGGATTCCATGACGATGCTTGTGACGCCCATAGAACGTCACTTAGGGGTAATGTGTGACGTTATTAGCTATTTGATGACATTTCTTGGCTCGTCATAGTAGGCCTGATCTCTTGTAGTGTGTGTCCTAGAAGCCCAGTCATCCACATCATCGCCACACTCCGATAACAATATAGTTGAACACCTACACCCTCTCTAATCATACAAACACACAAAAGATCACACAGTTTGGTTTCGGTTGGGTGAACTAAAAGAAAAAAATGTGAGTTGATGTGACAAATAGCTTAGCATTTTTTTGCGGGGAGCTTTGTATTTTTTAACGTACCGTGTGTCTCAATTACCGGCTTGCAAATTGTTTATAATTTTAATATATACCGAAGATGTCAATGCATTGCAACGGGATAAAAAGTCACACACCCTAACCCAATAAGCATGACTCAAGACCCCCCCTCTCCTGTCAGCGTCCTCTATTTTGACACGGCAACCATACATATCTACCCTCGTCGATATTGGCAAAAAATACATGGTCATTTACATATATGTCTATATATATTGTACATTGAGAAAATATTTTTGGATTTGTCACGAGCACAACAATAAATTTAAGAAGGAAAGAAATATAAGCAATCACTGCCTACATGAGACTGTTGGGGAACGTTGCAGAAAACAAAAAATTTCCTACGGTTTCACCAAGATCCATCTAGGAGTTCATCTAGCAACGAGTGATTGGATTGCATCTACATACCTTTGTAGATCACGCGTGGAAGCGTTCAAAGAACGGGGATGAGGAAGGCATACTCGACGTGATCCAAATCACCGGAGATCCTAGCGCCGAACGGACGGCACCTCCGCGTTCAACACACGTACGGTTAGCGTAACGTCTCCTCCTTCTTGATTCAGCAAGGGGGAAGGAGAGGTTGAGGGAGATGGCTCCAGCAGCAGCACGACGGCGTGGTGGTGATGGAGCTGCAGTACTCCGGCAGGGCTTCGCCAAGCACTATGGAGGAGGAGGATGTGTTGGAGAGGGAGAGGGAGGCACCAAAGATGTGGGGTAAGAAGTCCTCCATCTCCCCACTATATATAGGAGGGCCAAGGGGGGGGGCGCCGGCCCTAGGAGATCCAATCTCCTAGGGGGGTGCGGCCAAGGGGAGGAATCCCTCCTCCCCAAGGCACCTAGGAGGTGCCTTCCCCCTTTGGGACTCTTCCCTTCTTGAAACCCTAGGCGCATGGGCCTCTTGGGGCTGGTGCCCTTGGCCCATGTAGGCCACGGCGCACCCCCTACAGCCCATGTGGCCCCCCGGGGCAGGTGGCCCCACCCGGTGGACCCCCGGGACCCTTCCGGTGGTCCCGGTACAATACCGGTGACCCCGAAACTTGTCCCGATGCCCGAAATAGCACTTCCTATATATAATTCTTTACCTCCGGACCATTCCGAAACTCCTCGTGACGTCCGGGATCTCATCCGGGACTCCGAACAACATTCGGGTTACTGCATATACATATCCCTACAACCCTAGTGTCACCGAACCTTAAGTGTATAGACCCTATGGGTTCGGGAGACATGTAGACATGACGGAGATCGCTCTCCGGCCAATAACCAACAGCGGGATCTGGATACCCATGTTGTCTCCCACATGCTCCTCGATGATCTCATCGGATGAACCACGATGTCGAGGATTCAAGCAACCCTGTATACAATTCCCTTTGTCAATCGGTATGTTACTTGCCCGAGATCCGATCGTCAGTATCCCAATACCTCGTTCAATCTTGTTACCGGCAAGTCACTTTACTCGTACCGTAATGCATGATCCCGTGACCAGACACTTGGTCACTTTGAGCTCACTATGATGATGCATTACCGAGTGGGCCCAGTGATACCTCTCCGTCATACGGAGTGACAAATCCCAGTCTTGATCCGTGTCAACCCAACAGACACTTTCGGAGATACCCGTAGTATACCTTTATAGTCACCCAGTTACGTTGTGACGTTTGGTACACCCAAAGCACTCCTACGGTATCCGGGAGTTACACGATCTCATGGTCTAAGGAAAGGATACTTGACATTGGAAAACTCTAGCAAACGAACTATACGACCTTGTGCTATGTTTAGGATTGGGTCTTGTCCATCACATCATTCTCCTAATGATGTGATCTCGTTATCAATGACATCCAATGTCCATAGTCAGGAAACCATGACTATCTGTTGATCAACGAGCTAGTCAACTAGAGGCTTACTAGGGACATGTTGGTGTCTATTATTCACACATGTATTACGATTTCCGGATAACACAATTATAGCATGAATAAAGACAATTATCATGAACAAGGAAATATAATAATAATGCTTTTATTATTGCCTCTAGGGCATATTTCCAACAGAGACATCATAGAATCAATATTAGTTGGTAGGTAGAGAGAGAATTCTGGTCTAGAAGTTCAACTACAAAGTTTCACAACTCAAACTTTTACACTCTTGGGTCCATCCATCATCCATGGCAGATCCACCACATGCGTGGCGGTTCACCACCTTCATCTCACACTATGTGTCACACTGCACTAACTAGATGATACCCCGCATGTTGCTGCGGGACTTTCTTCCTTTGATGAGTAGATTAAATGAAAAGGAAATATGGCTTTAAATGTTGAACAATTGCATTTACGTTTGAAATTTTGATGTTAGGGATCCGACAAAATATTTATGCTTACATTTGAATGTTGCAACAAATACATTTATACACAAATATACAAAGGTTTATCCCTAACTGCATGGATTCATCTCCTCGGTAGTTATGTTTTCTTGTAAGACCATTGGATTAATGCTAGTACACTTGGTTGACCTAAATAGTGACTTCAAATGAGGCATTTGTTCACCTGCACACAAATGTTCAAATTTGTGTAGCCAAGTATTTACCACTGGAAACAAAATATGGACATAAGAATTAACAGTTGCCATAAGATGGTAATTGTAAAGCACACCTCGAATCTAGTAATTGTTTCCTCAAGCAAGACATGAGCAGCTACCTGAGATATATGTTCAAACATCCAAAGGCATCATGAATAACATGCAACTATATAGCTCTTAAAATTGGTAAGGAACATACACAAACAAAACTAAATGATCCAAAACGTCTTATATTAGTTTACAGAGGGAGTATTTCTGAAAGGCTTATACCTGTAGGTTGTAGTTTGTATAGAAAATCTCCTATTTAGATGCTTTTACCTTTTCTATTCCTAGCAAAGCAACAATTAGAATCATGGTTTTGTCCTTGGCATTCTTGATTTGTGAAAGATACTGAAATGAAAAATAAATTTAGGAAAAACAACTGAAAACACTTGGAGAATGTAATCTTCCATTCACTCCGCATATTTTGTTTCATAACCACACACCATTCAGATTGGCGTTGGGTAGAGGCTGCAAGATCTCTTGGTAAACGAGCCACGATGGTGAGATAACATGTGCTTCCACGAATGGAAGGAATTTTTTATACAACACGAACTATCTTCATGATAGATATAGCCAGGGAAACAAGCTGCAGTGTTGTAGCTGCTCGACAACCTAGTATAATCAATTTTGTAGTTTTGATATTGCGCATGAAAAAAATTACAGAACTCCAGTGCTGTGCCAAATTAGATAGCACGATTTAAGTTCAATAGGACGATAAACATGCATTGTTAGGATGGCAAATAATACATACATTCATATCCGAGCATTATTATAGAATGCATGGCAAAAAATAATCAACAAATCATATAGGATAACCTTACAATGAGTATCAATATAGAAGGTGAGGATTATGATGGAGAAATCAGGAATGACCTGATATGAATCGGATGTCGTGATGGTCGGAGGAAGGAACTAGCAGGCTCAAGGGGAAATCCAGATTTCTACGAGCATGTCCATTATCCTATTTATGTAATCATAGGTTTCAGAATGTTGTAAGGCCCTCGCAGTTTCTTCTCACGTGTACAAATACTTTTATTCCATAACTGAACCAAGATGTACCATCTACCATCTTCAGGTCTGTACTAAAACTTCAATCTTGCACTCAAAAAAGAAAAAACTTCAATCTTGACTTGAAATTAACTACTGAGGCGATCCAAGAAATGAAATGATTGATGCACGTTTATCAAATTTATTAGAAAGAGTACTACTCATCTGATTAATGTTTTGATATGAAAAGATCCAAATTAAGGGGAGGACTATACAGGATTGCCTTGCATGGGCATATCAGTACATACACCAATGTCAAAGCTCAGGCAAACAGATCATATTGCTCAAACTTGACTTCGCTAAGGCATTTGACACAACTGCACATGATCCGATGATCCAGATTATGCGTCACATGGGCTTCAATGACAAGTGGATCTCTTGGATCAAGTGTTTATTTTCTTCTGGGCGGTCTTATGTTCTTCTTAATGGAGTCCCGGGCCGTCAATTCCAATGTCGTTGCGGAGTCAGACAAGGAGACCCCCTGTCCCCTCTTATTTTTGTCCTAGATGCGGATTTGCTTCAGTCTGCCATAAATGATGCATTCAGACAAGGTAAGATTGAGCTCCCCTTCCCTGCAACGGACAAACAGACTATCCCGTTATTCAATACGCAGATGACACTTTGATAGTCCTACCCGCATGCATCCGCCAAGCTACTTTGGTCAAGGAGATCTTATCGGATTACGCCACCTCTGTTGGCCTCAGACTCAATTTTCACAAATATACCTTGATCCCGATCAACCTTGACCCGTCCTCAACAATCGCACTAGCCAGGGTTTTTGGCTGCACTGTTGGCACGATGCGATTCACCTACCTTGGTCTGCCCCTGGGTACAATTAGACCTACAATCCAAGACCTCATGCCCCTAGTTTGCAGATTGGAAAGGCATTTAACGTCGACGATTGCTATGATGTCTTATGGTGGCAGATTGTCCTGGCTGAATGCCTTAGTCACGTCACTTCTTATTTTTGCCATGTGTACACTCAAATTTCCACTCAAGCTTCTTGAAATCTTAGACAAAATAAGAAGACGTTGCCTCTGGACTAAGAAAATCGAGCAAGGTGACAAATGCTCTTCTCTTGCTGCTTGGGACATGGTCTGTCGACCCAAAGACAAAGGTGGGCTAGGAGTGATCAATATCAAAATCCATAATGAAGCCCTGCTCCTCAAATTCCTCCACAAATTCTATAACAAAATGGATATTCCCTGGGTAAATCTGCCATGGGACAATCTCTACGACGACAAAATACCACATGTTGTGGACCCTGTAGGCTCTTTCTGGTGGCGCGATATCCTAAAATTGACAACAATCTTCAGGGGCATATCTCGCGTTCAGTTGGTGGATGGTGCGACCACTTTGCTTTGGAAAGATCTGTGGGCGCGTGATGTGCTTCTTGACTCTCACCCATGTGCCTTCTCATTCACTTTGCATGTAGACATCTCAGTTGCTGACTTCTGGGCCTCCAACGATCTGCATGAAACCTTCCACCTCCCCGTGTCACCGCTCGCATTGGAAGAAATACGTGATGTGCAGCTAACCTTGACCAAGATCTGCCCTTCCACATCGAGTGCTGATATTTGGCACTACATATGGGGCGCGGCCACTTTCAGACCTAAGGACTACTATTCCTATTTCTTTAGAGATTCCCGAACCGACCCCATGTTCAAACACCTGTGGAAATCAAAATGTACAATGAAGTTGAAGGTGTTTGGCTGGCTGCTTCTTCACGACAGACTCAACACACGTAATATGTTGAAGCGGAGGCACTTTAACATCGGAGATGATTTTGACTGTCTCCTTTGCGGGCTTCCAATCGAAGAAACAGTGGACCATATGATCTTCACCTGTGATTTTAGCAGGACATGCTGGACCAAACTTGGTATTCAATGGACCCCCTTTGGTAACAGTGACACTGCCCTCAAGTTGAACAGAGACTCCTGGCGTGACCCATTCTTCATGGAAATTTTTCTCACTGCCGGATGGAGCCTATGGAAGGAAAGGAACAACAAACACTTTCGTGGAGTTGACCCTACTGTTGGGTCCTGGTTTTCACGCTTCAAAAATGACCTAGGTCAACTCCAGCATAGAGTCAAAGTGGCCCATAGAGGCTCATTTGTCAATCTTTGTACTGCTCTATGTTGATAGTTTCTATCTCTCTTCTTACCTGACTCCTCCTGTGGAGAGCTGGTAATTCACCCCCTCCCTGGTTTGTGGGGAGGGGGAGTAGATGATGAGCAGAGTTATACACCTTATAAGTCTATGTAAACACCCCATCTATATAGATTTATAAAATCACAGTGGGAGTTCTCTCCTACTATCAGTTCCCTCAAAAAAAATTCTTTTTTGAGGGACAGATCCAAAATTTTCAACAGCTAAAACAATCAAGAGAGAACCAACGCTAACCACACAAGCAAAAGATTGCAACGGTGGTGAAGATGTGGTTGCTGAACCATTCTTGTAGACCAAGAAGGTCCGCGAGCACGACGAATACATTCAACGCCAACGTCCTGATACGTCTCCAACGTATCTATAATTTTTGATTGCTCCAAGCTATATTATCTACTGTTTTGGACATTATTGGGCTTTATTATCCACTTTTATATTATTTTTGGGACTAACCTATTAACCGGAGGCCCAACCCAGAATTGCTTTTTTTTTTGCCTATTTTAGGGTTTTGAAGAAAAGGAATATCAAACGGAGTCCAAACGGAATGAAACCTTCGGGAACGTGATTTTCTCGCCGAACATGATCCAGGAGACTTGGACCCTGATACGTCTCCAACGTATCTATAATTTTTTATTGTTCCATGCTATTATATTATCAACTTTGGATGTTTATGGGCTTTATTATGCACTTTTATATGATTTTTGGGACTAACCTATTAACCCAGAGCCCAGTGCCAGTTTCTGTTTTTTCCTTGTTTTAGAATATCGCAGAAAAGGAAAATCAAACGGAGTCCAATTGACCTGAAACTTCCCGGAACTTATTTTTGGAAGAAGAAGCCTAGAAGACTTGGAGTGCACGTCAGGGGATCAACGAGGAAGCCACGAGGCAAGGGGGTGCGCCCACCCCCCTGGGCGCGCCCTCCACCCTCGTGGGCCCCTCGTGCCCCCCTCGACGTACTTCTTTCGCCTATATATCTCCATATGCCCTAAAAACAACAGGGAGCACAATAGATCGGGAGTTCCGCCGGCAGAAGCCTCCGTAGCCACCAAAAGCCAATCTAGACCCATTCCGGCACCCTGCCGGAGGGGGAATCCCTCTCCGGTGGCCATCTTCATCATCCCGGTGCTCTCCATGACGAGGAGGGAGTAGTTCTCCCTCAGGGCTGAGGGTATGTACGAGTAGCTTTGTGTTTGATCTCTGTCTCTCGTGTTCTTGAGGTGATACGATCTTGATGTATCACGAGCTTTGCTATTATATTTGGATCCTATGATGTTTTCTCCCCCCTCTACTCTCTTGTAATGGATTGAGTTTCCCCTTTGAAGTTACCTTATCGGATTGAGTCTTTAAAGATTTGAGAACACTTGATGTATGTCTTGCCGTGTGTATCTGTGGTGACAATGGGATATCACGTGATTCACTTGATGTATGTTTTGGTGATCAACTTGCGGGTTCCACCTATGAACCTATGCATAGGGGTTGGCACACGTTTTCATCGTGATTCTCCGGTAGAAACTTTGGGGCACTCTTTGAGGTTCTATGTGTTGGTTGAATACATGAATCTGAGATTGTGTGATGCATATCGTATAATCATACCCACGGATACTTGAGGTGACAATGGAGTATCTAGGTGACATTAGGGTTTTGGTTGATTTGTGTCTTAAGGTGTTATTCTAGTACGAACTCTAGGGCTGTTTGTGACACTATAGCCCAACCGATTGATTGGAAAGAATAACTTTGAGGTGGTTTCGTACCCTACCATAATCTCTTCGTTCGTTCTCCGCTATTAGTGACTTTGGAGTGACTCTTTTTTGCATGTTGAGGGATAGTTATGTAATCCAATTATGTTATTATTGTTGAGGGAACTTGCACTAGCGAAAGTATGAACCCTAGGCCTTGTTTCAACGCATTGCAATACTGTTTACGCTCACTTTTATCATTAGTTACCTTGCTGTTTTTATATTTTCATATTACAAATACCCATATCTACTATCCATATACCACTTGTATCACCATCTCTTCGCCGAACTAGTGCACCTATACAATTTACTATTGTATTGGGTGTGTTGGGGACACAAGAGACTATTTATTATTTGGTTGTAGGGTTGCTTGAGAGAGACCATCTTCATCCTACGCCTCCTACGGATTGATAAACCTTAGGTCATCCACTTGAGGCAAATTTGCTACTGTCCTACAAACCTTTGCACTTGGAGGCCCAACAACGTCTACAAGAAGAAGGTTGTGTAGTAGACATCAAGCTCTTTTCTGGCGCCGTTGCCGGGGAGGTTAGTGCTTGAAGGTATGTCTTTAGATCTTGCAATCGAGTCTTTTAGTTTCTTGTTTTATGACTAGTCTAGTTTATAAAAGAAAACTATAAAAAAATGGAATTGAGTTTGTCTCATACGCTTCATCTTTTTAATATCTTTCGTGAGTATGATGGAAAGGAAAATTGTGCCAAAGTGTTAGAATAAGAATGCATTAGAATGTTTGGCACTAAATATTTGAATGATGAGCATGATTGCAATGTTGTTAGTATGAATTCCTTGAATATCCATGATGCTAATGATATGCAAAGCCACAAGCTTGGGGAAGCTATGTTTGATGAAGATGATATTTTTTGTCCCCCAAGTTTTGATGAGCAAATTTATTATGATGAAAGCATGCCTCCTATTTATGATGATTATATTGATGAAAGTGGATTTGGAGAGGTCATGACTTTATTTTGTGATGAATCCACTATTCCAGAAGAGGTTCCAATTGATTATGAGAACAAAGCTGCTATCTATGATGATTATTGTGATGACTTGTATGCTATAAAGAATAATTATATCCATGAAACTTGTCATCATGATTTTAGTTTTCAATTGGATTATGCCTCACATGATAATTATTTTGTTGAGTTTGCTCCCACTACTATTCATGAGAAGAATTTTGCTTGTGTGGAGAGTAATAAAATTTCTATGCTTGTAGATCATGAAAAGAATGCTTTATGTGATGGTTATATTGTTGAATTCATTCATGATGCTACTGAAAATTATTATTAGGGAGGAATGTATGCTTGTAGGAGTTGCAATAATATCAAGTTTCCTCTCTATGTGCTTAAAGTTTTGAAGTTATGCTTGTTTTGCCTTCCTATGCTAGTTGATTATTGTTCCCATAAGTTGTTTGCTCACAAAATCCCTATGCATAGGAAGTGGGTTAGACTTAAATGTGTTAGTCATATTCTTCATGATGCTCTCTTTATGTTACAATTCTTATCTACTATATGAGCATCATTGAAATCATCATGCCTAGCTAGGGGCGTTAAACGATAGCGCTTGTTGGGAGGCAACCAAATTTTATTTTTGTTCCTGTTTAGTAATAAATAATTTATCTAGCCTCTGTTATGATTGTGTTTTTTATGTTTTAATTAGTGTTTGTGCCAAGTAGAACCGTTGGGAAGACTTGGGGAAAGTCTTGTTGATCTTGCTGTAAAAAACAGAAACTTTAGCGCTCACGAGAATTGCTACCATTTTTATTTGGAGAGTGCTATTTAGTTAATTATTTTTGCAGATGATTAATAGATAAATTGCTCAGGTCCAGAAATTTATTTGAGAATTTTATGAGTTCCAGAAGTATACGTTTGATCCAGATTACTACAGACTGTTCTGTTTTTGACAGATTTTGTTTTTGATGTGTTGTTTGCTTATTTTGATGAATCTATGGCTAGTAAAAGAGTTTATAAACCATAGATAAGTTCGAATACAGTAGATATTACACCAATATGAATTTATAATGAGTTCACAACAGTACCTAAGTGGTGATTTATTTTCTTATACTAACGGAGCTTACGAGTTTTCTGTTAAGTTTTGTGTTGTGAAGTTTTCAAGTTTTGGGTAAAGATTCGATGGACTATGGAATAAGGAGTGGCAAGAGCCTAAGCTTGGGGATGCCCAAGGCACCCCAAGGTAATATTAAAGGACAACCAAGAGCCTAAGCTTGGGGATGCCCCAGAAGGCATCCCCTCTTTCGTCTTCGTTCATCGGTAACTTTACTTGGAGCTATATTTTTATTTACCACATGATATGTGTTTTGCTTGGAGCGTCGCTTTATTTTATTTAGTTTTGCTTGCTGTTTGAATAGAGTACCAAGATCGGAAATTATTAAATGTTAGAGAGTCTTCACATAGTTGCATAATTATTCGACTACTCATTGATCTTCACTTATATCTTTCGGAGTAGTTTGTCATTTGCTCTAGTGCTTCACTTATATCCTTTTAGAGCACGGTGGTGGTTTTATTTTGAATAAATAGATGAACTCTCGTGCTTCACTTATATTATTTTGAGAGTCTTTAGAACAGCATGGTAGTTTGCTTTGGTTATGAAGCTAGTCCTAATATGATGGGCATCCAAGAGGGATATAATAAAAACTTTCATATAGAGTGCATTGAATACTATGAGAAGTTTGATACTTGATAATTGTTTTGAGATATGAAGATGGTGATATTAGAGTCATGCTAGTTGAGTAGTTGTGAATTTGAGAAATACTTGTGTTGAAGTTTGTGATTCCTGTAGCATGCACGTATGGTGAACCGTTATGTGATGAAGTCGGAGCATGATTTATTTATTGATTGCCTTCCTTATGAGTGGTGGTCGGGGACGCGCGATAGTATTTTCCTACCAATATATCCCCCTAGGAGCATGCGCGTAGTACTTTGTTTCGTTAACTAATAGATTTTTGGAATAAGTATGTGAGTTCTTTATGACTAATGTTGAGTCCATGGATTATACGCACTCTCTGAAGGAAATATGCCCTAGAGGCAGTAATAAAGTTATTATTTATTTCCTTATATCATGATAAATGTTTATTATTCATGCTAGAGTTGTATTAACCGGAAACATAATACATGTGTGAATACATAGACAAACAGAGTGTCACTAGTATGCCTCTACTTGACTCGCTCGTTGATCAAAGATGGTTATGTTTCCTAACCATAGACATGAGTTGTCATTTGATTAACGGGATCACATCATTAGGAGAATGATGTGATTGACTTGACCCATTCCGTTAGCTTAGCACTTGATCGTTTAATTTGTTGCTATTGCTTTCTTCATGACTTATACATGTTCCTATGACTATGAGATTATGCAACTCCTGTTTACCGGAGGAACACTTTGTGTGCTACCAAATGTCACAACGTAACTGGGTGATTATAAAGGTGCTCTATAGGTGTCTCCGAAGGTACTTGTTGGGTTGGCGTATTTCGAGATTAGGATTTGTCACTCCGATTGTCGGAGAGGTATCTCTGGGCCCTCTCGGTAATACACATCACTTAAGCCTTGCAAGCAATGCAACTAATAAGTTAGTTGCAAGATGATGTATTACGGAACGAGTAAAGAGACTTGCCGGTAACGAGATTGAACTAGGTATTGAGATACCGACGATCGAATCTCGGGCAAGTAACATACCGATGACAAAGGGAACAATGTATGTTGTTATGCGGTCTGACCGATAAAGATCTTCGTAGAATATGTAGGAGCCAATATGAGCATCCAGGTTCCACTATTGGTTATTGACCGGAGACATGTCTCGGTCATGTCTAGATTGTTCTCGAACCCGTAGGGTCCGCACGCTTAACGTTACGATGACAATTTCATTATGAGTTTATATATTTTGATGTACCGAAGGTTGTTCGGAGTCCCGGATATGATCACGGACATGACGAGGAGTCTCGAAATGGTCAAGACATAAAGATCGATATATTGGACGACTATATTCGAACACTGGAAGTGTTTCGGGTGATTTCGGAGAAAACCGGAGTGCCGGAAGGGTTACCAGAACCCCCCGGGGAAGTATTGGGCCTTAGTGGGCCTGAGGGGAGAGAGAGGGCAGCAGCCCAGGAGGTGGCGCGCCCCCTCCCATGGGGAGTCCGAATTGGACTAGGGGAGGGGGGCGCGACCCCTCTTTCCCTCTCCCTCTCCCTCTCTTTCCTTCCCCCTTCTCTCTTCCTAGTTGGACTAGGAAAGGGGAGTCCTACTCCTACTAGGAGGAGGACTTCCCCCTCCTTGGCGCTCCCCAAGGGCCGGCCGGCCTCTCCCCCTTGCTCCTTTATATACAGGGGCAGGGGGGCACCTCTAGACACACAAGTTGATCTTCGTGATCGTTCTCTTAGCCGTGTGCGGTGCCCCCCTCCACCATAATCCTCGATAATATTGTAGCGGTGCTTAGGCGAAGCCCTGCGACGGTAGAACATCAAGATCGTCATCACGCCGTCGTGCTGACGGAACTCATCCCCGACACTTTGCTGGATCGGAGTCCGGGGATCGTCATCGAGCTGAACGTGTGCAAAAACTCGGAGGTGCCGTAGTTTCGGTGCTTGATCGGTCGGGCCGTGAAGACGTACGACTACATCAACCGCGTTGTGCTAACGCTTCCGCTTTCGGTCTACGAGGGTACGTAGACAACACTCTCCCCTCTCGTTGCTGTGCATCACCATGATCTTGCGTGTGTGTAAGAATTTTTTTGAAATTACTACGTTCCCCAACAGTGGCATCCGAGCCTAGGTTTTATGCATTGATGTTGTGCACGAGTAGAACACAAGTGAGTTGTGGGCGATATAAGTCATACTGCTTACCAGCATGTCATACTTTGGTTCGGCGGTATTGTTGGATGAAGCGGCCTGGACCGACATTACGCGTACGCTTACGCGAGACTGGTTCTACCAACGTGCTTTGCACACAGGTGGCTGGCGGGTGTCAGTTTCTCCAACTTTAGTTGAACCAAGTGTGGCTACGCCCGGTCCTTGCGAAGGTTAAAACAACACCAACTTGACATACTATCGTTGTGGTTTTGATGCATAGGTAAGAACGGTTCTTGCTAAGCCCGTAGCAGCCACGTAAAACTTGCAACAACAAAGTAGAGGACGTCTAACTTGTTTTTGCAGGGCATGTTGTGATGTGATATGGTCAAGACATGATGCTAAATTTTATTGTATGAGATGATCATGTTTTGTAACCGAGTTATCGACAACTGGCAGGAGCCATATGGTTGTCGCTTTATTGTATGCAATGCAATTGCACTGTAATGCTTTACTTTATCACTAAGCGGTAGCGATAGTCATGGAAGCATAAGATTGGTGAGACGACAACGATGCTACGATGGTGATCAAGGTGTCGCGCCGGTGACGATGGTGATCATGACGATGCTTCGGAGATGGAGATCACAAGCACAAGATGATGATGGCCATATCATATCACTTATATTGATCGCATGTGATGTTTATCTTTTATGCATCTTATCTTGCTTTGATTGACGGTAGCATTATAAGATGATCTCTCACTAAATTTCAAGATAAAAGTGTTCTCCCTGAGTATGCACCGTTGCCAAAGTTCGTCGTGCCCAGACACCACGTGATGATCGGGTGTGATAAGCTCTACGTCCATCTACAACAGGTGCAAGCCAGTTTTGCACACGCAGAATACTCAGGTTAAACTTGACAAGCCTAGCATATGCAGATATGGCCTCGGAACACTGAGACCGAAAGGTCGAGCGTGAATCATACAGTAGATATGATCAACATATTGATGTTCACCATTGAAAGCTACTCCATTTCACGTGATGATCGGTTATGGTTTAGTTGATTTGGATCACGTGATCACTTAGAAGATTAGAGGGATGTCTTTCTAAGTGGGAGTTCTTAAGTAATATGATTAATTGAACTTTAATTTATCATGAACTTAGTCCTGGTAGTATTAGCATATCTATGTTGTAGATCAATAGCTCGCGATGTTGCTCCCCATTTATTTTTATATGTTCCTAGAGGAAACTAAGTTGAAAAATGTTAGTAGCAATGATGCGGATTGGATCCGTGATCTGAGGATTATCCTCATTGCTGCATAGAAGAATTATGTCCTTGATGCACCGCTAGGTGACAGACCTATTGCAGGAGCAGATGCAGACGTTCTGAACGTTTGGCTAGCTCAATATGATGACTACTTGATAGTTTAGTGCACCATGCTTAACGACTTAGAATCGGGACTTCAAAGACGTTTTGAACGTCATGGAACATATGAGATGTTCCAGGAGTTGAAGTTAATATTTCAAGCAAATACCCGAATTGAGAGATATGAAGTCTCCAACAAAAGTTCTATAGCTAAAAGATGGAGGAGAATAGCTCAAGTAGTGAGCATGTGCTCAGATTGTCTGGGTACTACAATCGCTTGAATCAAGTGGGAGTTAATCTTCCAGATAAAATAGTGACTGATAGAATTCTCTAGTCACCATCACCAAGTTAGTAGAACTTCGTGATGAACTATAGTATGCAAGGGATGACGAAAACGATTCCCGAGCTTTTCATGATGATGAAATCAACGAAGGTAGAAATCAACAAAAGCATCAAGTGTTGATGGTTGACAAGACCACTAGTTTCAAGAAAAGGGCAAAGGGAAGAAGGGGAACTTCAAGAAGAACGGCAAGCAAGTTGCTACTCAATTGAAGAAGCCCAAGTCTGTACCTAAGCCTGAGACTAAGTGCTTCTACTGCAAAGGGACTGGTCACTGCAAGCGGAACTGCCCCAAGTATTTAGCGAATAAGAAGGATGGCAAAGTGAACAATGCTATATTTGATATACATGTAATTGATGTGTACTTTACTAGTGTTTATAGCAACCCCTCGGTATTTGATACTGGTTCAGTTGCTAAGAGTAGTAACTCGAAACGGGAGTTGCAGAATGAACAGAGACTAGTTAAGGGTGAAGTGACGATGTGTGATGGAAGTGGTTCCAAGATTGATATGATCATCATCACACACTCTCTATACTTTCGGGATTAGTGTTAAACCTAAATAAATGCTATTTGGTGTTTGTGTTGAGCATGAATATGATTTGATCATGTTTATTGCAAAACGGCTATTCATTTAAGTTAGAGAATAATTGTTATTCTGTTTACATGAATAAAACCTTCTATGGTCATACACCCAACGAAAATGGTTCGTTGGATCTCAATCGTAGTGATACACATATTCATAATATTGAAGCCAAAAGATGCAAAGTTAATAATGATAGTGCAACTTATTTGTGGCACTGCCGTTTAGGTCATATTGGTGTAAATCGCATGAAGATACTCCATGCTGATGGGATTTTGGAATCACTTGATTATGAATCACTTGATGCTTGCGAACCATGCCTTATGGGCAAGATGACTAAAACTCCGTTCTATGGAACAATGGAGCAAGCAACTGGCTTATTGGAAATAATACATACTGATGTATGCGTTCCGATGAGTGTTAAGGCTCGCGGCGGGTATCATTATTTTCTGACCTTCACAGATGATTTGAGCAGATATGGGTATATCTACTTGATGAAACATAAATCTGAAACATTTGAATAGTTCAAAGAATTTCAGAGTGAAGTGGAAAATCATCGTGACAAGAAAATAAGGTTTCTATGATCTGATCGCGGAGATGAATATTTGAGTTACGAGTTTGGTCTTCAATTAAAACAATGTGGAATAGTTTCACAAAATCATGCCACCTGGAACACCACAGTGTAATGGTGTGTCCGAACGTCATAACCGTACTTTATTAGATATGGTGCGATCTATGATGTCTCTTACCGATCTACCACTATCGTTTTGGGGTTATGCATTAGAGACAGCTACATTCACGTTAAATAGGGCACCATCTAAATCCGTTGAGACGACACCGTATGAACTATGGTTTGGCAAGAAACCTAAGCTGTCGTTTCTTAAAGTTTGAGGTTGCAATGCTTATGTGAAAAAGTTTCAACCTGATAAGCTCAAACCCAAATCGGAGAAGTGCGTCTTCATAGGATACCCAAAAACAAAATGTTGGGTACACCTTCTATCACAGATCCGAAGGCAAGACGTTTGTTGCTAAATTCGGAGTCTTTCTAGAGAAGGAGTTTCTCTCGAAAGAAGTGAGTGGGAGGAAAGTAGAACTTGATGAGGTAACTGTACCTGCTCCCTTATTGGAAAGTAGTTCATCACAGAAATCTGTTCCTGTGACTACTACACCAATTAGTGAGGAAGCTAATGATGAAGATCATGTAACTTCAGATCAAGTTACTACCGAAACTGTTGGGGAACGTAGCATAAATTCAAAATTTTCCTACGTGTCACCAAGATCTATCTATGGAGAGACTAGCAATGAGGGGAAGGAGAGTGCATCTACATACCTTTGTGGATCGCTAAGCGGAAGCGTTCAAGTGAACGGGGTCGATGGAGTCGTACTCGTCGTGATTCAAATCACCGATGATCCTAGTGCCGAACGGACAGCACCTCCGCGTTCAACACACGTACGGAAGGGAGACGTCTCCCATGCCTTGATCCAGCAAGGAGGAGGGAGAGGTTGATGGAGATCCAGCAGCACGACGGCGTGGTGGAAGTAGCGGGATTCCAACAGGGCTTCGCTAAGCGCTGCGGGAGGAGGTAGATGTGTCACGGGAGGGAGAGGGAGGCGCCAGGCCTTAGATTGGTTTGCTCCTCCTTTTTCCCCACTATATATAGGGCCAAGGGAGAGGGGGAGGCGCAGCCCTTGCCCCTTCCTCCAAGGAAGGGTGCGGCCAAGGGTGGGGAGGAGTCCATCCTCCCCAAGGCACCTCGGAGGTGCCTTCCCCCTTTAGGACTCTCCCCTTTTTCTCTTCTCTTGGCGCATGGGCCTCTTGGGGCTGGTGCCCTTGGCCCATGTAGGCCAAGGCACATCCCCTACAGCCCATTTGGCCCCCCGGGGCAGGTGGCCCCACCCGGTGGGCCCCCGGGACCCTTCCGGTGGTCCCGGTACAATACCGATGACACCGAAACTTGTCCCGATGGCCGAAATAGCACTTCCTATATATAATTCTTTACCTCCGGACCATTCCGGAACTCCTCGTGACGTCCGGGATCTCATCCGGGACTCCGAACAACTTTCGGGTTACCGCATACTAATATCTCTACAACCCTAGCGTCACCGAACCTTAAGTGTGTAGACCCTACGGGTTCGGGAGACATGCAGACATGACCGAGACGTTCTCCGGTCAATAACCAACAGCGGGATCTGGATACCCATGATGGCTCCCACATGTTCCACGATGATCTCATCGGATGAACCACGATGTCAAGGACTTAATCAATCCCGTATACAATTCCCTTTTTCTATCGGTATGTTACTTGCCCGAGATTCGATCGTCGGTATCCAATACCTTGTTCAATCTCGTTACCGGCAAGTCTCTTTACTCGTTCTGTAAAACATCATCCCGTGATCAACTCCTTGGTCACATTGCGCATATGATGATGTCCTACCGAGTGGGCCCAGAGATACCTCTCCGTTTACACGGAGTGACAAATCCCAGTCTCGATTCGTGCCAACCCAACAGACACTTTCAGAGATACCTGTAATGCACCTTTATAGTCACCCAGTTACGTTGTGACGTTTGATACACCCAAAGCATTCCTACGGTATCCGGGAGTTGCACAATCTCATGGTCTAAGGAAATGATACTTGACATTAGAAAAGCTATAGCATATGAACTACACGATCTAGTGCTATGCTTAGGATTGGGTCTTGTCCATCACATGATTCTCCTAATGATGTGATCCCGTTATCAACGACATCCAATGTCCATGGTCAGGAAACCGTAACCATCTATTGATCAACGAGCTAGTCAACTAGAGGCTTACTAGGGACATGGTGTTGTCTATGTATCCACACATGTATCTGAGTTTCCTATCAATACAATTATAGCATGGATAATAAACGATTATCATGAACAAGGAAATATAATAATAACCAATTTATTATTGCCTCTAGGGCATATTTCCAACAGTCTCCCACTTGCACTAGAGTCAATAATCTAGTTCACATTGCAATGTGATTAACATTCACAGGTCACATCGCCATGTGACTAACACCCAAGAGTTTACTAGAGTCAGTAGTCTAGTTCACATCACTATGTGATTAACACTCAATGAGTTTTAGGTTTGATCATGTTGCTTGTGAGAGAGGTTTTAGTCAACGGGTCTGAACCTTTCAGATCCGTGTGTGCTTTACAAATCTCTATGTCATCTCCTAGATGCAGCTATCACGCTCTATTTGGAGCTAATCCAAATAACTGTTCTACTTGGAGCTATTCTAAATTGTTGCTCCATTATACGTATCCGGTGTCTCTACTCAGAGCTATCCGGACAGGTGTTAAGCTTGCATCGACGTAACTCTTTACGACGAACTCTTTTACCACCTCCATAATCGAGAAAATTCCTTAGTCCACTAGTTACTAAGGATAATTTGACCGTTGTCCTGTGATCCATTCATGGATCACTCTTGTACCCCTTGACTGACTCATGGCAAGGCACACTTCAGGTGCGGTACACAGCATAGCATACTGTAGAGCCTACGTCTTAAGCATAGGGGACGACCTTTGTCCTTTCTCTCTATTCTGCCGCGGTCGAGCTTTAAGTCTTAACTTCATACCTTACAACTCAGGTAAGAACTCCTTCTTTGACTGATCCATCTTGAACACCTTCAAGATCACGTCAAGGCATGTGCTCATTTGAAAGTACTATTAAGCGTTTTGATCTATCCTTATAGATCTTGATGCTCAATGCTCAAGTAGCTTAATCCAGGCTTTCCATTGAAAAACACTTTCCCAATAACCCTATATGCTTTCCAGAAATTCTACATCATTTCTGATCAACAATATGTCAACAACATATACTCATCAGAAATTCTATAGTGCTCCCACTCACTTCTTTGGAAACACAAGTTTCTCATAAACTTTGTATAAACCCAAAATCTTTGATCATCTCATCAAAGCATACATTCCAACTCCGAGACGCTCACTCCAGTCCTCAGAAGGATTGCTGAAGCTTTGCATACTTATTAGCATCTTTCAGGATTGACAAAACCTTCCGGTTGTATCATATACAACCTTTCCTCAAGAAAATCGTCGAGGAGACAATGTTTTGACATCCTATCTGCATGATTTCATAAATAATGCAGTAATCGCTAATATAATTCCGACAGACTCTTAGCATCGCTACGAGTGAGAAAGTCTCATCGTAGTCAACTCTTTGAACTTGTCGGAAAACATCTTAACGACAAGTCGAGCTTTCTTAATGGTGACATTTACCATCATTGTCCGTCTTCCCTTTTAAAATCCATCTGTACTCAACAGCCTTACGACCATCAAGTAGTTCTTCCAAAGTCTACACTTTGTTTTCATATATGGATCCTCTCTCGGATTTTATGGCCTCGAGCCATTTATCGGAATCCGGGCCCACCATCGCTTCTCCATAGCTCGTAGGTTCATTGTTGTCTAGCAACATGACTTCTAAGACAGGATTATGTACCACTCTGAAGTAGTACGCATCCTTGTCATCCTACGAGGTTTGATAGTGACTTGATCCGAAGTCTCATGATCAATATCATAAGCTTCCACTTCAATTGGTGTAGGTGCCACAGGAACAACTCTTTGTGCCCTGCTATACACTAGTTGAAGTGACGATTCAATAACCTCATCAAGTCTCCACCATCCTCCCACTCAATTCTTTCGAGAGAAACTTTTCCTCAAGAAAGGACCCGATTCTAGAAACAATCCTTTATTGCTTTCGGATCTGAGACAGGAGGTATACCCAACTGTTTTTGGGTTGTCCTATGAAGATGCATTTATCCGCTTTGGGTTCGAGCTTATCAGCCTGAAACTTTTTCACATAAGCGTCGCAGCCCCAAACTTCTAAGAAATGACAGCTTAGGTTTCTCTAAACCATAGTTCATACGGTGTCATCTCATCGGAATTACGTGGTGCCCTATTTAAAGTGAATGTGGTTGTCTCTAATGCCTAACCCATAAACTATTGTGGTAATTTGATAAGAGACATCATGGTATGCATCATATCCAATAGGGTGCAGTTATGATGTTCGGACACACCATCACACTATGGTGTTCCAGGCTGTATCAGTTGTGAAACAATTTCCACAATGTCTTAATTCTGTGCCAAACTCGTAATTCAGATATTTATCTCTATGATCATATCATAGATCTTTTATCCTCTTGTCACGACGATCTTTCAACTTCACACTGAAATTACTTGAACCTTTCAATAATTCAGACTCATGATTCATCAAGTAAATATACTCAACATCTACTCAAATCATCTGTGAAGTAAGAACATAACGATATCCACTACATGCCTCAGCACTCATTGGACTGCACACATCAAAATGTATTACTTCCAACAATTTGCTTTCTTGTTCCATTTTACTGAAAACGAGGCTTTCAGTCATCTTGCCCATGTGGTATGATTTGCATGTCTCAAGTGATTCAAAATCAAGCGAGTACAAAACGGTCCATTTACATGGAGTTTCTTCATGCATATATACCAATAGACATGGTTCGCATGTCCCAAACTTTTCAAAAACGAGTGAGCCCAAAGATCCATCAACATGGAGCTTCTTCATGCGTTTTATACCGATATGACTTACGTGGTAGTGCCACAAGTAGGTGGTACTATCATTACTATCTTTTGGCATGAACATGTATATCACTACGATCGAGATTCAACAAACCATTCATTTTAGGTGTAAGACCATTGAAGGTATCATTCAAATAAACAGAGTAACCATTATTCTCCTTAAATGAATAACCGTATTGCGATAGACGTAATCCAATCATGTCCATGCTCAACGCAAACACCAAATAACAATTATTTAGGTTTTAATACCAATCTCGATGGTAGAGGGAGCGTGCGATGCTTGATCATATCAACATTGGAAACGCTTCCAACACATATCGTCAGCTCACCTTTAGCTAGTCTCCGTTTATTCCGTAGCTTTTATTTCGAGTTACTAACACTTAGCAACCGAACCGGTATCTAATACCCTGGTGCTACTAGGAGTACTAGTAAAGTACACATCAACACAATGTATATCCAATATACTTCTATCGACCTTGCCAGCCTTCTAATCTACCAAGTATCTAGGGTAATTATGCTCCAGTGGCTGTTCCCCTTATTACAGAAGCACTTAGTCTCGGGTTTGGGTTCAAACTTGGGTTTCTTCACTAGAGCAGCAGCTGAATTGCCGTTTCATGAAGTATCCCTTCGTGCCCTTGCCCTCCTTGAAACTAGTGGTTTCACCAACCATCAACAATTGATGCTCCTTCTTGATTTCTACTTTTGCGGTGTCAAACATCGCGAATATCTCAAGGATCATCATATATGTCCTCGATATATTATAGTTCATCACGAAGCTCTAGCAGCTTGGTGGTAATGACTTCGGAGAACCATCACTATCTCATCTGGAAGATCAACTCCCACTTGATTCAAATGATTGTTGTACTCAGACAATCTGAGCACAAGCTCAACAATTGAGCTTTTCTCCTTAGTTTGCAGGTTAAGAAAATCGTCGGAGGTCTTATACCTCTTGACGTGGGCACAAGCCTGAAATTCCAATTTCATCCCTCAAAACATCTCATATGTTTCGTGACGTTTCAAAAAACGTCTGTGGTGCCTCAACTCTAAACCGTTTAACTGAACTATCACGTAGTTATCAAAACGTGTATGTCAGATGTTCACAACATCCACAGACAACGTACGAGGTTCAGCACACTGAGCGGTGCATTAAGGACATAAGCCTTCTAAGAAGCATTGAGGACAATCCTCAGTTTACGGACCTAGTCCGCATAATTGCTACTATCAAATTTCAACTAAATTTTCTCTAGGAACATATCTAAACAGTAGAACTGAAACGTGAGCTACGACATAATTTGCAAAATCCTTTTTGACTATGTTCAGGATAATTAAGTTCATCTTATGAACTCCCACTTAGATAGACATCCCTCTAGTCATCTAAGTGATTACATGATCCGAGTGAGCTAGGCCGTGTCCGATCAACACGTGAGACGGACTAGTCAATGTCGGTGAACATCTTCATGTTGATCGTATCTTCTATACGACTCATGCTCGACCTTTCGGTCTCTGTGTTCCGAGGCCATGTCTTCACATGCTAGGCTCGTCAAGTTAACCCTAAGTGTTTTTGCTGTGTAAAACTTCTTACACCCGTTGTATGTGAACGAAAGGATCTATCACACCCGGTTAACACGTGGTGCTTCGAAGCGACGAACTGTAGCAACGGTGCACAGTTAGGGGAGAACACTTCTTGAAATTTTAATGAGGGATCATATTATTTACTACCGTCGTACTAAGTAAACAAGATGCATAACATGATAAACATCATATGCAATCAAATAGTGACATGATATGGCCAATATCATGTAGCTCCTTTGATCTCCATCTTGGGGCTCCATGATCATCTTGTCACCGGTATGACACCATGATCTCCATCATCATGATCTCCATCATTGTGTCTTCTTGAAGTTGTCTCGTCATCGACATGCAAGTCGTGATTCCCTTGACAAGAACATGATCAATCTCATACATCACATATATCATTCATCACATCCTTTTGGCCATATCACATCACATAGCATACCCTGCAAAAACAAGTTAGACGTCCTCTAATTGTTGTTTGCATGTTTTACGTGGCTGCTATGGGTTTCTAGCAAGAACGTTTCTTACCTACGCAAAACCACAACGTGATATGCCAATTGCTATTTACCCTTCATAAGGACCCTTTTCATCGAATCCGATCTGACTAAAGTAGGAGAGACAGACACCCGCTAGCCACCTTATGCAACTAGTGCATGTTTGTCGGTGGAACCGGTCTCACGTAAGAGTACGTGTAAGGTTGGTCCGGGCCGCTTCATCCCACGATGCCGCCGAATCAAGATAAGACTAGTAACGGCAAGCATATTGAACAAAATCAACGCCCACAACTACTTTGTGTTCTACTCGTGCATAGAATCTACGCAATAGACCTAGCTCATGATGCCACTGTTTGGGGAACGTAGCATAAATTCAAAATTTTCCTACGTGTCACCAAGATCTATCTATGGAGAGACTAGCAACGAGGGGAAGGAGAGTGCATCTACATACCTTTGTAGATCGCTAAGCGGAAGCGTTCAAGTGAACGGGGTCGATGGAGTCGTACTCGTCGTGATTCAAATCACCGATGATCCTAGTGCCGAACGGACAGCACCTCCGCGTTCAACACACGTACGGAAGGGAGACGTCTCCCATGCCTTGATCCAGCAAGGAGGAGGGAGAGGTTGATGGAGATCCAGCAGCACGACGGCGTGGTGGAAGTAGCGGGATTCCAACAGGGCTTCGCTAAGCGCTGCGGGAGGAGGTAGATGTGTCACGGGAGGGAGAGGGAGGCGCCAGGCCTTAGATTGGTTTGCTCCTCCTTTTTCCCCACTATATATAGGGCCAAGGGAGAGGGGGAGGCGCAGCCCTTGCCCCTTCCTCCAAGGAAGGGTGCGGCCAAGGGTGGGGAGGAGTCCATCCTCCCCAAGGCACCTCGGAGGTGCCTTCCCCCTTTAGGACTCTCCCCTTTTTCTCTTCTCTTGGCGCATGGGCCTCTTGGGGCTGGTGCCCTTGGCCCATGTAGGCCAAGGCACATCCCCTACAGCCCATGTGGCCCCCCGGGGCAGGTGGCCCCACCCGGTGGGCCCCCGGGACCCTTCCGGTGGTCCCGGTACAATACCGATGACACCGAAACTTGTCCCGATGGCCGAAATAGCACTTCCTATATATAATTCTTTACCTCCGGACCATTCCGGAACTCCTCGTGACGTCCGGGATCTCATCCGGGACTCCGAACAACTTTCGGGTTACCGCATACTAATATCTCTACAACCCTAGCGTCACCGAACCTTAAGTGTGTAGACCCTACGGGTTCGGGAGACATGCAGACATGACCGAGACGTTCTCCGGTCAATAACCAACAGCGGGATCTGGATACCCATGATGGCTCCCACATGTTCCACGATGATCTCATCGGATGAACCACGATGTCAAGGACTTAATCAATCCCGTATACAATTCCCTTTTTCTATCGGTATGTTACTTGCCCGAGATTCGATCGTCGGTATCCAATACCTTGTTCAATCTCGTTACCGGCAAGTCTCTTTACTCGTTCCGTAACACATCATCCCGTGATCAACTCCTTGGTCACATTGCGCATATGATGATGTCCTACCGAGTGGGCCCATAGATACCTCTCCGTTTACACGGAGTGACAAATCCCAGCCTCGATTCGTGCCAACCCAACAGACACTTTCAGAGATACCTGTAATGCACCTTTATAGTCACCCAGTTACGTTGTGACGTTTGATACACCCAAAGCATTCCTACGGTATCCGGGAGTTGCACAATCTCATGGTCTAAGGAAATGATACTTGACATTAGAAAAGCTATAGCATATGAACTACACGATCTAGTGCTATGCTTAGGATTGGGTCTTGTCCATCACATGATTCTCCTAATGATGTGATCCCGTTATCAACGACATCCAATGTCCATGGTCAGGAAACCGTAACCATCTATTGATCAACGAGCTAGTCAACTAGAGGCTTACTAGGGACATGGTGTTGTCTATGTATCCACACATGTATTTGAGTTTCCTATCAATACAATTATAGCATGGATAATAAACGATTATCATGAACAAGGAAATATAATAATAACCAATTTATTATTGCCTCTAGGGCATATTTCCAACAGAAACCTCGTAGGTAAACCCAGAGTGAGATCCGCACCAGAGTGGTACGGTAATCCTGTTCCGGAGGTCATGTTACTTGACCATGACGAGCCTACGAACTATGAGGAAGCGATGATGAGCCCAGACTCCGCGAAATGGCTTGAGGCCATGAAATCTAAGATGAGATCCATGTATGAGAACAAAGTATGGACTTTGATTGACTTGCCCAATGATCGGCGAGCCATTGAGATTAAATGGATCTTCAAGAGGAAGACGGACGCTGATAGTAGTGTTACTATCTACAAAGCTAGAATTGTCGCAAAAAGGTTTTCGACAAGTTCAAGGTGTTGACTACGATGAGAGTTTCTCACTCATATCTATGCTTAAGTCTGTCCGAATCATGTTAGCAATTGCCGCATTTTATGAAATCTGGCAAATGGATAAACAAAACTGCATTCTTTAATGGATTTATTAAAGAAGAGTTGTATATGATGCAACCAGAAGGTTTTGTCAATCCTAAAGGTACTAACAAAATATGCAAGCTCCAGCGATCCATCTATGGACTGGTGCAAGCATCTCGGAGTTGGAATATACGCTTTGATAAGTTGATCAAAGCATATAGTTTTATACAGACTTGCGGTGAAGCCTGTATTTACAAGAAAGTGAGTGGGAGCACTACAGCATTTCTGATAAGTATATGTGAATGACATATTGTTGATCGGAGATAATGTAGAATTATTCTGCAAAGCATAAAGGAATGTTTGAAAGGAGTTTTTCAAAGAAAGACCTCGGTGAAGCTGCTTACATATTGAGCATCAAGATCTATAGAGATGGATCAAGACGCTTGATAAGTTTTTCAATGAGTACATACCTTGACAAGATTTTGAAGTAGTTCAAAATGGAACAGTCAAAGAAGGAGTTCTTGCCTGTGTTACAAGGTGTGAAGTTGAGTAAGACTCAAAACCCGACCACGGCAGAAGATAGAGAGAGAATGAAAGTCATTCCCTATGCCTCAACCATAGGTTCTATAAAGTATGCCATGCTGTGTACCAGACCTATTGTATACCCTGCCCCGAGTTTGGCAAGGGAGTACAATAGTGATCTAGGAGTAGATCACTGGACATTGGTCAAAATTATCCTTAGTGGAATAAGGATATGTTTCTCGATTATGGAGGTGACAAAAGGTTTGTCGTAAAGGGTTACGTCGATGCAAGTTTTGACACTGATCCAGATGACTCTAAGTCTCAATCTGGATACATATTGAAAGTGGGAGCAATTAGCTAGAGTAGCTCCGTGCAGAGCATTGTTGACATAGAAATTTGCAAAATACGTACGGATCTGAATGTGGCAGACCCGTTGACTAAACTTCTCTCACAAGCAAAACATGATCACACCTTAGTACTCTTTGGGTGTTAATCACATAGCAATGTGAACTAGATTATTGACTCTAGTAAACCCTTTGGGTGTTGGTCACATGTCGATGTGAACTATGGGTGTTAATCACATGGTGATGTGAACTATTGGTATTAAATCACATGGTGATGTGAACTAGATTATTGACTCTAGTGCAAGTGGGAGACTGAAGGAAATATGCCCTAGAGGCAATAATAAAGTTATTATTTATTTCCTTATATCATGATAAATGTTTATTATTCATGCTAGAGTTGTATTAACCGGAAACATAATACATGTGTGAATACATAGACAAACAGAGTGTCACTAGTATGCCTCTACTTGACTAGCTCGTTGATCAAAGATGGTTATGTTTCCTAACCATAGACATGAGTTGTCATTTGATTAACGAGATCACATCATTAGGAGAATGATGTGATTGACTTGACCCATTCCGTTAGCTTAGCACTTGATCGTTTAATTTGTTGCTATTGCTTTCTTCATGACTTATACATGTTCCTATGACTATGAGATTATGCAACTCCCGTTTACCGGAGGAACACTTTGTGTGCTACCAAACGTCACAACGTAACTGGGTGATTATAAAGGTGCTCTACAGGTGTCTCCGAAGGTACTTGTTGGGTTGGCGTATTTCGAGATTAGGATTTGTCACTCCGATTGTCGGAGAGGTATCTCTGGGCCCTCTCGGTAATAAACATCACTTAAGCCTTGCAAGCAATGCAACTAATAAGTTAGTTGCAAGATGATGTATTACGGAACGATTAAAGAGACTTGCCGGTAACGAGATTGAACTAGGTATTGAGATACCGACGATCGAATCTCGGGCAAGTAACATACCGATGACAAAGGGAACAACGTATGTTGTTATGCGGTCTGACCGATAAAGATCTTCGTAGAATATGTAGGAGCCAATATGAGCATCCAGGTTCCGCTATTGATTATTGACCGTAGACGTGTCTCGGTCATGTCTACATTGTTCTCTAACCTGTAGGGTCCGCACGCTTAACGTTACGATGACAGTTTCATTATGAATTTATATATTTTGATGTACCGAAGGTTGTTCGGAGTCCCGGATATGATCAAGGACATGACGAGGAGTCTCTAAATGGTCGAGACATAAAGATCGATATATTGGACGGCTATATTCGGACACCGAAAGTGTTTCGGGTGATTTCGGAGAAAACCGGAATGCCGGAAGGGTTACCGGAACCCCCCGGGGAAGTATTGGGCCTTAGTGGGACTGAGGGGAGAGAGAGGGCAGCAGCCCAGGAGGTGGCGCGCCCCCTCCCATGGGGAGTCCGAATTGGACTAGGGGAGGGGGTGCGGCCCCTCTTTCCCTCTCCCTCTCCCTCTCTTTCCTTCCCCCTTCTCTCTTCCTAGTTGGACTAGGAAAGGGGAGTCCTACTCCTACTAGGAGGAGGACTTCCCCCTCCTTGGCGCGCCCCAAGGGCCGGCCGGCCTCTCCCCCTTTCTCCTTTATATACAGGGGCAGGGGGGCACCTCTAGACACACAATTTGATCTTCGTGATCGTTCTCTTAGCCGTGTGCGGTGCCCCCCTCCACCATAATCCTTGATAATATTGTAGCGGTGCTTAGGCGAAGCCCTGTGACGGTAGAACATCAAGATCGTCACCACGCCGTCGTGCTGACGGAACTCATCCCCGACACTTTGCTGGATCGGAGTCCGGGGATCGTCATCGAGCTGAACGTGTGCAAAAACTCGGAGGTGCCGTAGTTTCGGTGCTTGATCGGTCGGGCTGTGAAGACGTACGACTACATCAACCGTGTTGTGCTAACGCTTCCGCTTCCGGTCTATGAGGGTATGTAGACAACACTCTCCCCTCTCGTTGCTGTGCATCACCATGATCTTGCGTGTGCGTAAGAAATTTTTTCAAATTACTACGTTCCCCAACGCTCTCATCCTTCCACCATTACTAGCCTCTCTAATACCGCGCACCTTTCGCCGATATCATATACCCACCATATACCTTCCTCAAAACAACCACCATACCTACCTATTATGGCATTTCCATAGCCATTCCGAGATATATTGCCATGCAACTTTCCACCGTTCCATTATTATGACACGCTTCATCATTGTCATATTGCTTTGCATGATCATGTAGTTGACATCGTATTTGTGGCAAAGCCACCGTTCATAATTCTTTCATACATGTCACTCATGAGTCATTGCACATCCCGGTACACCACCGGGGGCATTCATATAGAGTCATATCTTGTCCTAAGTATCGAGTTGTAATTCTTGAGTTGTAAGAAAATAAATGTGTGATGATCATCATTATTAGAGCATTGTCCTAGTGAGGAAAGGATGATGGAGACTATGATTCCCCCACAAGTCGGGATGAGACTCCGGACGAAAAATATAAAAGAAAATAAAAGAAAAGAGGCCATAAAAAAGGAGAAGAGGCCCAAATAAAAAAATGAAATGAGAGAAAAAGAGAGAAGGGACAATGCTACTATCCTTTTACCACACTTGTGCTTCAAAGTAGCACCATGGTCTTCATGATAGAGAGTCTCCTATGTTGTCACTTTTATATACTAGTGGGAATCTTTCATTATAGAACTTTCCTTGTATGTTCCAATGATGGGCTTCCTCAAAATGCCCTAGGTCTTCGTGATCAAGCGAGTTGGATGCACACCCACTTAGTTTCTTTTTGAGCTTTCATATACTTATAGCTCTAGTGCATCCATTGCATGGCAATCCCTACTCACTCGCATTGATATCTATTGATGGGCATCTCCATAGCCCGTTGATATGCCTAGTTGATGTGAGACTATCTTCTCCTTTTTGTCTTCTCCACAACCACCATTCTATTCCACCTATAGTGCTATGTCCATGGCTCACGCTCATGTATTGCGTGAAGATTGAAAAAGTTTGAGAACATCAAAAGTATGAAACAATTGCTTGGCTTGTCATTGGGGTTGTGCATGATTTAAATATTTTGTGTGGTGAAGATAGAGCATAGCCAGACTATATGATTTTGTAGGGATAGCTTTCTTTGGTCATGTTATTTTGAGAAGACATGATTGCTTTGTTAGTATGCTTGAAGTATTATTATTTTTATGTAAATATTAAACTTTTGTCTTGAATCTTATGGATCTGAATATTCTTGCCACAATAAAGAGAATTACAAGGATAAATATGTTAGGTAGCATTGCACATCAAAAATTCTGTTTTTATCATTTACCTACTCGAGGACGAGCAGGAATTAAGCTTGGGGATGCTGATACGTCTCCAATGTATCTATAATTTTTGATTGTTCCATGCTATTATATTATCAACTTTGGATGTTTATGGGCTTTATTATGCACTTTTATATGATTTTTGGGACTAACCTATTAACCCAGAGCCCAGTGCAAGTTTCTGTTTTTTCCTTGTTTTAGAATATCGCAGAAAAGGAAAATCAAACGGAGTCCAATTGACCTGAAACTTCACGGAACTTATTTTTGGATCAGAAGAAGCCTAGAAGACTTGGAGTGCACGTCAGGGGATCAACGAGGAAGCCACGAGGCAGGGGGCGCGCCCACCCCCTGGGCGCGCCCTCTACCCTCGTGGGCCCCTCGTGGCCCCCTGACGTACTTCTCCCGCCTATATATCTCCATATACCCTAAAAACAACAGGGATCACAATAGATCGGGAGTTCCGCCGGCAGAAGCCTTCGTAGCCACCGAAAGCCAATCTAGACCCGTTCCGGCACCCTGCCGGAGGGGGAATCCCTCTCCGGTGGCCATCTTCATCATCCCGGTGCTCTCCATGACGAGGAGGAAGTAGTTCTCCCTCGGGGCTGAGGGTATGTACCAGTAGCTATGTGTTTGATCTCTCTCTCTCTCTCTCGTGTTCTTGAGGTGATACGATCTTGATGTATCGCGAGCTTTGCTATTATATTTGGATCCTATGATGTTTTCTCCCCCCTCTACTCTCTTGTAATGGATTGAGTTTCCCCTTTGAAGTTACCTTATTGGATTGAGTCTTTAAAGATTTGAGAACACTTGATGTATGTCTTGCCATGTGTATCTGTGGTGACAATGGGATATCACGTGATTCACTTGATGTATGTTTTGGTGATCAACTTGCGGGTTCCTCCCATGAACCTATGCATAGGGGTTGGCACACGTTTTCATCGTGATTCTCCGGTAGAAACTTTGGGGCACTCTTTGAGGTTCTATGTGTTGGTTGAATAGATGAATCTGAGATTGTGTGATGCATATCGTATAATCATACCCACGGATACTTGAGGTGACAATGGAGTATCTAGGTGACATTAGGGTTTTGGTTGATTTGTGTCTTAAGGTGTTATTCTAGTACGAACTTTAGGGCTGTTTGTGACACTTAGAGGAATAGCCCAACGAATTGATTGGAAAGAATAACTTTGAGGTGGTTTCGTACCCTGCCATAATCTCTTCATTCGTTCTCCGCTATTAGTGACTTTGGAGTGACTCTTTGTTGCATGTTGAGGGATAGTTATGTGATCCTGTTATGTTATTATTGTTGAGGGAACTTGCACTAGCGAAAGTATGAACCCTAGGCCTTGTTTCAGCGCATTGCAATACCATTTACACTAACTTTTATCATTAGTTACCTTGCTGTTTTTATATTTTCATATTACAAATACCCATATCTACTATCCATATACCACTTGTATCACCATCTCTTCGCCGAACTAGTGCACCTATATAATTTACTATTGTATTGGGTGTGTTGGGGACACAAGAGACTCTTTGTTATTTGGTTGCAGGGTTGCTTGAGAGAGACCATCTTCATCCTACACCTCCTACGGATTGATAAACCTTAGGTCATCCACTTGAGGCAAATTTGCTACTGTCCTACAAACCTCTGCACATGGAGGCCCAACAACGTCTACAAGCAGGTTGTGTAGTAGACTTCAGACCCTGCGTCAAGAAACAAAGGAGGAGGCCACGAGGTAGGGGGGCGTGCCTACCCCCCCAGGCGCGCCCTCCACCCTCGTGGGCCCCCTGTTGCTCCACCGACGTACTCCTTCCTCCTATATATACCTACGTACCCCCAAACGATCAGATACGGAGGCAAAACCCTAATTCCACCGCCGCAACTTTATGTATCCACGAGATCCCATCTTGGGGCCTGTTCCGAAGCTCCGCCTGAGGGGGTATCCATCACGGAGGGCTTCTACATCAACACCATAGCCCCTCCGATGAAGTGTGAGTAGTTCACCTCAGACCTATGGGTCCATAGTTATTAGCTAGATGGCTTCTTCTCTCTTTTTGGATCTCAATACAATGTTTTCCCCCTCTCTTGTGGAGATCTACTCGATGTAATCTTCTTTTTGCGGTGTGTTTGTTGAGACCGATGAATTGTGGGTTTATGATCAAGTCTATCTATGAACAATATTTGAATCTTCTCTGAATTCTTTTATGTATGATTGGTTATCTTTGCAAGTCTCTTCGAATTATCAGTTTGGTTTGGCCTACTAGATTGATCTTTCTTGCAATGGGAGAAGTGCTTAGCTTTGTGTTCAATCTTGCGGTGTCCTTTCCCAGTGACGGTAGGGGCAACAAGGCACGTATTGTATTGTTGCCATCGAGGATAACAAGATGGGGTTTTCATCATATTGCATGAGTTTATCCCTCTACATCATGTCATCTTGCTTAAGGCGTTACTCTGTTTTCATGAACTTAATACTCTAGATGCATGCTCGATAGCGGTCGATGAGTGGAGTAATAGTAGTAGATGCAGGCAGGAGTTGATCTACTTGTCTTGGACGTGATGCCTATATACATGATCATACCTAGATATTCTCATAACTATGCTCAATTCTGTCAATTGCTCAACAGTAATTCGTTCACCCACCGTAAAATACCTATGCTCTTGAGAGAAGCCACTAGTGAAACCTATGGCCCCCGGATCTATCTTCATCATATTAATCTTCCAACACTTAGTTATTTTGGTTGCCTTTTATTTTACTTTGCATCTTTATCATAAAAATACCAAAAAATATTATCTTATCATATCTCACTCTCGTAAGTGACCGTGAAGGGATTGACAACCCCTTATCGCATTGGTTGTGAGGAGCTATTTGCTTTGTGCAGGTACGAGGGACTCGCGCGTAGCCTCCTACTGGATTGATACCTTGGTTCTCAAAAACTGAGGGAAATACTTACGCTACTTTGCTGCATCATCCCGTCCTCTTCGGGGAAAACCAATGCAGTGCTCAAGAGGTAGCACGTCCCCATGAGCACCATCATCTACTTCTTGTCCCACCGGTTCACTTTTACCTACACACGCACAAACGCCATGATAGAGAGCTCATATATCCAACCGTCGGCAGCTGCTGAGGTAGGGCAGGTGAGGCACGACAGCGCGAGCGTATCGTGTGATGAAGACCGTGATGGAGTGGGTAATGGCGAAGGCGAGAATGACGGCGAGGGCCGTGGAGTTGCCAAACACGGTTGAGAAGAGGTTGACGCCCGGCTGCGCAGCGGAGGTAGTTTCTCCCACAGACAGATGACTGATTCTAGAAGCTTACAACTTCCGTCCCCTCTTAGAGACCTCTAACAGTAGATGACAGACATCGAACATGGGAGGTTCAAATTCGTTAGTCTCCAGCTAATATTCAAGGCCTAAACCTGAATAAGTGATTAATCCTCTTGGGCAGAAGCGCTACCTTGTGGGTGAGAAAATCTTTGTATTACTTCTCTATTTATTTAGTGGTAGTGGAGAAGAAAAGACACCGGTTTACAAGATCGAGAGATTGATGAGAAATCAATCTCCCGCAAAAAAAAGATGAGAAATCAATCGGAGTGGGAGTTAATTAGGGAGATAATAAATGTGCATGCCGACTATTGGCCTGCGAATTTAGCATGCAAAACGCATCAACCATTGGTTTTATCTGACTCAACCGTGCATGTTCAGCAGAAATGACCCCTTAAAAAGTGTTCAGCAGGAAACGTGGGGACGTAGCAGAAAAATGTGCACCCGTAGCAACATGATCTATCGATAACGTGGCTGTTGTTCTGTATGCTAGTCAACCGGTGGCGGGTCCCTCATGTAAGCCTGTAAGGAAACACTGATGTGGCTGGTTGCTAATGTGGACAACTTGCATGTTAAGATAAACTAGCACAAGGGCCCATGCATTGCAACGGGACATACAAAGATTAGTCATTTTCTAGTGGTTCAACATTTTGTAAAAGCAAAAAACGGACATGTGTTACAGCGAATACAAAATAAATAAGCATGTGTTTAGAAACCCAAAACATAATTTACCAATCAAACAACTTCTATTATCTAGTGGTTCAAAATGAATGGTTTCAAAGATACACATCAAGCTACATTGTTGACTAATTGAATTTGCATGCAATGGCAACTCAATACTCATGTGACATGCTCCCAACTGCAACAGAGAAGTATCTATTTTAGCTTGTTACACGAAATTCACTTTTTTCTTGAAGAATTATTAATCAAATAAGAATGATAAATTTTAGCACAGCGCAATGGTTCATATTTTTTTAACTTAAGATGAAGGATATGAAAGAGAAAACGATGACCGTACTAAGGATATGGGGAAAGGCATAAGCAGCATAGTACACAATAATATGAAACCACACGCCTTTAGACATTTCCAAATATACAAAACATAAGGTACTGACTTCTTTTAGATACACTGGTATGACTCAAAAATACAATGGTCGATGAGAGGGCAAAAAGGCCACAGGATTTTCATTTATATATCATGCCAGCTAAAAATAATAAAAAATTTAATTAAAGACATAAACAACATAAAAAATTGTTAAAAGCATTTGACTTGTGCTTTGACTCAATTTTTTTATGGTGCATGTCCTCATGAACAAACTTGCTTTACTAACCCTCCTATAAACTTTCTGTAAGCTTTCAACTGGATGTCGGTGCTACCAAACTACCCACTCAATTGAAGGCTCAACTTCAACCAGCTCCATTCTAGGAATAGAAGATTTGTAGTTTTCGACTCCTGCTTTAACAAGATCATATATGTGGTGATCATAAGTCCTTCCAAAAAAAGTTTGTTGGGACTCTACTTTGAGTGAGAACCATAAAGTCATATTGCAAACACATAAAAAGTAACAGTTGAAGTAATGCAGAATAATATTCTCTAGTTTAATATACAATGGAAAAATGAAAACATCATTATAACAAACATGGTTTATAAGTTCTATATTGGTGCTCAAAAATTCGCTATCTAGCTCAGAAAGTCATTTTACTTTCGAGAGCATCATCGGTTTAATCTTTATTTTCTTCTCAAGTAGATAACAATTCCTCGTTGTCACCAACTACAGAATAGGAAATGTAAGTAAAATGCTGCAGTAAGATTTAAGGGAGAAGAACTCCAGGGAAATTTAACCCCCACTCTCAAATGGTCTGATGTTGTCGTTATTCTTGGCGTACTTCACAGAATGATCACGCTTCAGGTGAAAAAGATCTGACAGCATGGGAGTTCAAAACTGCGCTAGTCTTTGTACCATGGAGAATAAGCGTCTTCTTGCCATTCTCAACCTAGAATAAACATTAGAGCAACAGTCTCATGTGGGAGCCTATGCTTGGCCAGTGTCACAAGACAATAAGGATGAAATACTACCTACGAAAATACATATACTTTCTTGTGTCCATAACAATAATGACTTGATGCTAGATAGGGTTGGTGTTCTTCTGACATTGTAAACTGAAGGCGAAATTGCAGCAGCTAAAGAAAGGGACCGAAGAAATGAGAAGCTTACGAGCTTAGGGGCGTGCTTGAGGAGCTCAAACATGGCAAGCATGGTCATGGGAACCCTGATGCCGCCATCTTGATCCTCCAGCAACCTAGGGATCAGGCCTTTGGCGAAGGGTTCATAACTCTACCCAAACTTGGAAAATCACGAATGGATGCTCGTGTTTGCTGCCAAACTTGAAAAATTAGATAGACCATGTAAGCATGATCTTGGCTGGGCTCTTGAGATCACATAGACCATGTTAGCATTAGGTAGAGTAGAGCTTACAGGGAAAATGAAATAAGGTGACTGATATGTCTCCAACGTATCTATAATTTTTGATTGCTCCATGCTATATTATCTACTGTTTTGGACTATATTGGGCTTTATTTTCCACTTTTATATTTTTTTTGGGACTAACCTATTAACTAGAGGCCCATCCCAGAATTGTTGTTTTTTGCCTATTTCAGTGTTTCGGAGAAACAGAATAACAAATGAAGTCCAAATGGAATGAAACCTTCGGAAACGTGATTTTATCATCACATAAGATCCAGGAGACTTGGACCCTCCGTCAAGAAAGCCACGAGGCGGCCACGAGGGTGGAGGGCGCCCCCCTGCCTCATGGGCCCCTCGAAGCTCCACCGACGTACTTCTTCCTCCCATATATATCCACGTACCCCCAAACGATCGGGGACAGAGCCAAAAACCTAATTCCACCGCCACAACTTTCTGTATCCACGAGATCCCATCTTGGGGCCTGTTCCAGAGCTCTGCCGGAGGGGGCATCGGAGGGCTTCTACATCATCATCCAAGCCCCTCCGATGAAGTGTGAGTAGTTTACTTCAGTCCTACGGGTCCATAGTTAGTAGCTAGATGGCTTCTTCTCTCTTTTTGGATATCAATACAATGTTCTCCCCCTCTCTTGTGGAGATCTATTCGATGTAATCTTATTTTTGTGGTGTGTTTGTTGAGACCGATGAATTGTGGGTTTATGATCCAGTCTATCTATGAATAATATTTGAATCTTCTCTGAATTCTTTTATGTATGATTGGTTATCTTTGCAAGTCTCTTCGAATTATCAGTTTGGTTTGGCCTACTAGATTGGTTGTTCTTGCCATGGGAGAAGTGCTTAGCTTTGGGTACGATCTTGCGGTGTCCTTTCCCAGTGACAGAAGGGGCAGCAAGGCACGTATTGTATCATTGCCATCGAGGATAACAAGATGGTTTTTTTTATCATATTGCATGAAACTATCCCTCTACATCATGTCATCTTGCTTAAGGCGTTACTCTGTTCTTAACTTAATACTCTAGATGCATGCTGGATAGCGGTCGATGAGTGGAGTAATAGTAGTAGATGCAGGCAGGAGTCGGTCTACTTGTCTCGAACGTGATGCCTATATACATGATCATACCTAGATATTCTCATAACTATGCTCAATTCCATCAATTGCTCAACAGTAATTTGTTCACCCACCGTAGAATACTTATGCTCTTGAGAGAAGCCACTAGTGAAACCTATGGCCCCCGGGTCTCTTTCTCATCATATCAATCTCCATCACTTTATTATTGCTTTGCTTTTACTTTTTACTTTGCATCTCTATACCAAAAATACCAAAAATATTATTTATTATCTCTATCAGATCTCACTTTCGTAAGTGACCGTGAAGGGATTGACAACCCCTAAGCGCGTTGGTTGCGTTGAGCTATTGTTTTTGTGTAGGTACGAGGGACTCGCGCGTAGCCTCCTACTGGATTGATACCTTGGTTCTCAAAAACTGAGGGAAATACTTACGCTACTTTGTTGCATCATCCTCTCCTCTTCAGGGAAATCCAACGCAGTGCTCAAGAGGTAGCAAGAAGAATTTCTGGCGCCGTTGCCGGGGAGTCTGCGCAAAAGTCAACATACCAAGTACCCATCACAATCCCTATCTCCCGCATTACATTATTTGCCATTTGCCTCTCGTTTTCCTCTCCCCCCAATTCACCCTTGTCATTTTATTCGGCCTCTCTCTCTCTATCCTCCCTCTCTATTTGCTTCTTTTTGCCCATTTGCTTTTTGTTTGCTTGTGTGTTAGTTTGCTTGTTTGTCGCGATGGCTCAAGATAATACTAAATTGTGTGACTTCACCAATACCAACAATAATGATTTCCTTAGCACTCCGATTGCTCCTCTTACCGATGCTGAATCTTGTGAAATTAATCTTGCTTTGCTGAATCTTGTCATGAAAGATCCGTTCTCTGGCCTTCCTAGTGAAGATGCCGCTACCCATCTTAATAGCTTCGTTGATTTGTGTGACATGCAGAAGAAGAAAGATGTCGATAATGATATTGTTAAATTGAAGCTATTTCCTTTTTCGCTTAGAGATCGTGCTAAAGCTTGGTTTTCATCTTTGCCTAAAAATAGTATTGATTCATGGAACAAGTGCAAAGATGCTTTTATCTCTAAGTATTTTCCTCCCGCTAAGATCATCTCTCTTAGAAACGATATATGAATTTTAAGCAACTTGATCATGAACATGTTGCACAAGCTTGGGAGAGAATGAAATTAATGATACGTAGTTGCCCTACTCATGGTTTAAATTTATGGATGATTATACAAAAATTTTATGCCGGATTGAATTTTGCTTCTAGAAATCTTTTAGATTCGTCCGCGGGAGGCACTTTTATGGAAATCACTTTAGGAGATGCTACTAAACTCCTAGATAATATTATGGTTAATTATTCTCAATGGCACACTGAAAGATCCACTAATAAAAAAGTGCATGCGATAGAAGAAATTAATGTTTTGAGTGGAAAGATGGATGAACTTATGAAATTATTTTCTACTAAGAGTGTTTCATCTGATCCTAATGATATGCCTTTGTCTACTTTGATTGAGAATAATAATGAATCTATGGATGTGAATTTTGTTGGTAGGAACAATTTTGGTAACAACGCGTATAGAGGAAATTTCAATCCTAGGCCTTATCCTAGTAATCCCTCTAATAATTATGGTAATTCCTACAACAATTCTTATGGAAATTATAATAAGATGCCCTCTGATTTTGAATCTAATATTAAAGAATTTATTACTTTGCAAAAGAATTTTAATGCTATGATTGAAGAAAAATTGCTTAAGATTGATGATTTGGCTAGGAACGTTGATAGAATTGCTCTTGATGTTGATTCTTTGAAACTTAGATCTATTCCACCTAAGCATGATATCAATGAGTCTCTCAAAGACATGAGAATTTCCATCGAAGAGTGCAAAGAAAGAACCACTAGGATGCGTGCTAAGAAAGATGCCTTTATAAAAGCGTGTTCTTCTAGTTCCTATGAAAATAATGATGAAGATCTAAACGAATTGATATGTCCCCTATTAAATCTTTGTGTTGCAATACGAATCTTGATAATGATGGGACTGAATATGATCCACCTCTACCAAGAAGGTGTTCCAATAATTCTGAATCTTTTGATCTTGATGCTAAATCTGATAAAAGTGGGATTGAAGAAATTAAAACCCTAGATGTTACTAAACCCACTATATTGGATTTCAAGGAATTTAATTATGAAAATTGCGCTTTAATTGATTGTATTTCCTTGTTGCAATCCGTGCTAAAATCTCCTCATGCTTATAGTCAAAATAAAGCGTTTACTAAACATATCGTTGATGCCTTGATGCAATCTTATGAAGAAAAACTTGAATTGGAAGTTTCTATCCCTAGAAAACTTTATGATGAGTGGGAACCTACAATTAAAATTAAAATTAAAAATTATGAGTTTTATGCTTTGTGTGATTGGGTGCTAGTGTCTCTACTATTCCCAAAACTTTGTGTGATTTGCTAGATTTCCATGATTTTGATGATTGCTCTCTAAACTTGCATCTTGCGGATTCCACTATTAAGAAACCTATGGGAAGAATTAATGATGTTTTTATTGTTGCAAATAGGAATTATGTGCCCGTAGATTTTATCGTTCTTGATATAGATTGCAATCCTTCTTGCCCTATTATTCTTGGTAGACCTTTCCTTAGAACGGTTGGTGCGATTATTGATATGAAGGAAGGGAATATTAGATTTCAATTTCCATTAAAAAAGGACATGGAACACTTCCCTAGAAAGAAAATAAAATTACCATATGAATCTATCATGAGATCCACTTATGGATTGCCTACCAAAGATGGCAATACCTAGATCTATTCTTGCTTGGTATGCCTAGCTAGGGGCGTTAAACGATAGCGCTTGTTGGGAGGCAACCCAATTTTATTTTTATTCCTTACTTTTTGCTCCTGTTTAGTAACAAATAAATTATTTAGCCTCTGTTTTTGTTGTGTTTTTTGTGTTTAATTAGTGTTTGTGCCAAGTAGAACCGTTGGGAAGACTTGGGGAAAGTCTTGTTGAACTTGCTGTAAAAAACAGAAACTTTAGCGCTCACGATAACTACTGTCATTTTTATTTGGAGAGTGATATTTAGTTAATTATTTTTGCAGATGATTAATAGATAAATTCCTCACGTCCAGAAATTTATTTTAGAATTTTTGGGGTTCCAGATCTTGTGCTAGCTACAGATTACTACAGACTGTTCTGTTTTTGACAGATTCTGTTTTTCGTGTGTTGTTTGCTTATTTTGATGAATCTATGGCTAGTAAAATAGTTTATAATCCATAGAGAAGTTGGAATAAATTAGGTTTAACACCAATATAAATAAAGAATGAGTTAATTACAGTACCTTGAAGTGGTCTTTTGTTTTCTTTCGCTAACGGATCTCACGAGTTTTCTTCTTTAAGTTTTGTGTTGTGAAGTTTTCAAGTTTTGGGTAAAGATTTGATGGATTATGGAACAAGGAGTGGCAAGAGCCTAAGCTTGGGTATGCCCATGGCACCCCCAAGATAATCTAAGGACACCTAAAAGCCAAAGCTTGGGGATGCCCCAGAAGGCATCCCCTCTTTCGTCTACTTCTATCGGTAACTTTACTTGGAGCTATATTTTTATTCACCACATGATATGTGTTTTGCTTGGAGCGTCTTTTATGATTTGAGTCTTTGCTTGTTAGTTTACCACAATCATACTTGCTGTACACACCTTTTGAGAGAGCCATACATGATTTGGAATTTTGATAGAATACTCTATGTACTTCACTTATATCTTTTGAGCTTTATAATTTTGCTCTAGTGCTTCACTTATATCTTTTAGAGCACGGTGGTGGATTTTTTTTATAGAAACTATTGATCTCTCATGCTTCACTTAGATTATTTTGAGAGTCTTAATAGCCTGGTAATTTGCTTAAAATCCTAATATGCTTGGTATGCAAGATTAATAATAAAACTTTCTTATGAGTGTGTTGAATACTAAGAGATGTTTGATGCTTGATGATTGTTTTGAGATATGGAGGTAATAATATCAAAGCATGCTAGTTGAGTAGTTGTGAAATTGAGAAATACTTGTGTTGAGGTTTGCAAATCCCATAGCATGCACATATGGTAAACGTTATGCAACAAATTTGAAACATGAGGTGTTATTTGATTGTCTTCCTTATGAGTGGCGGTCGGGGACGAGCGATGGTCTTTTCCTACCAATCTATCCCCCTAGGAGCATGCGCGTAGTGTAGATTTTTGCAATAAGTATGTGAGTTCTTTATGACTAATGTTGAGTCCATGGATTATACGCACTCTCACCCTTCCATCCTTGCTAGCCTCTTCGGTACCGTGCATTGCCCTTTCTCACATTGAGAGTTGGCGCAAACTTCGCCGGTGCATCCAAACCCCGTGATATGATACGCTCTTTCACACATAAACCTCCTTATATCTTCCTCAAAACAGCCACCATACCTACCTATTACGGCATTTCCATAGCCATTCCGAGATATATTGCCATGCAACTTTCCATCATTCCGTTCATCATGACACATTCATCATTGTCATATTGCTTTGCATGATCATGTAGTTGACATAGTATTTGTGGCAAAGCCACCGTTCATAATTCTTTCATACATGTCACTCTTGGTTGATTGCATATCCCGGTACACCGCCGGAGGCATTCATATAGAGTCATCTTTTGTTCTAGTATCGAGTTGTAATCATTGAGTTGTAAATAAATAGAAGTGTGATGATCATCATTATTAGAGCATTGTCCCAAGTGAGGAATAAAAAAAAGAGAAAGGCCATAAAAAAGAGAAGGCCCCCCAAAAAGAGAAAGGCCATAAAAAAGGGCCCAAAAAATGAGAGAAAAAGAGAGAAGGGACAATGCTACTATCCTTTTACCACACTTGTGTTTCAAAGTAGCATCATGATCTTCATAGTAGAGAGTCTCTCATGTTATCACTTTCATATACTAGTGGGAATTTTTCATTATAGAACTTGCTTGTATATTCCAACAATGGGCCTCCTCAAGTGCCCTAGGTCTTCGTGAGCAAGCAAGTTGGATGCACACCCACTAGTTTCTTTTGTTGAGCTTTCATACATTTATAGCTCTAGTGCATCCGTTGCATGGCAATCCCTACTCCTTGCATTAACATCAATCAGTGGGCATCTCCATAGCCCATTGATTAGCCTCGTTGATGTGAGACTTTCTCCTTTTTTGTCTTCTCCACATAACCCCCCTCATTATATTCTATTCCTCCTATAGTGCTATGTCCATGGCTCGCGCTCATATATTGCGTGAAAGTTTATAGGTTTGAGATTACTAAAGTATGAAACAATTGCTTGGCTTGTCATCGGGGTTGTGCATGATGATAGCATTCTTGTGTGACGAAAATGAAACATGACTAAACTATATGATTTTGTAGGGATGAACTTTCTTTGGCCATGTTATTTTGAGAAGACATAATTGCTTAGTTAGTATGCTTGAAGTATTATCATTTTTATGTCAATATGAACTTTTGTCTTGAATCTTTCGGATCTGAATATTCATACCACAATTAAGAAGAATTACATTAGAATTATGCCAAGTAGCACTCCGCATCAAAAATTCTGTTTTTATCATTTACCTACTCGAGGACGAGCAGGAATTAAGCTTGGGGATGCTTGATACGTCTCCAATGCATCTATAATTTTTGATTGCTCCATGCTATATTATCTACTGTTTTGGACTATATTGGGCTTTATTTTCCACTTTTATATTATTTTTGGGACTAACCTATTAACCGGAGGCCCACTCCAGAATTGTTGTTTTTTGCCTATTTCAGTGTTTCGGAGAAACAAAATATCAAACGGAGTCCAAACGGAATGAAACCTTCGGAAACGTGATTTTCTCATCAGATAAGATCCAGGAGACTTGGACCCTCCGTCAAGAAAGCCACGAGGCGGCCACGAGGGTGGAGGGCGCGCCCCCTACCTCGTGGGCCCCTCGAAGCTCCACCGACGTACTTCTTCCTCGCATATATATCCACATACCCCCAAACGGTCGGGGACGGAGCCAAAAACCTAATTCCACCGCCGCAACTTTCTGTATCCACGAGATCCCATCTTGGGGCCTGTTCCGGATCTCCGCCGGAGGGGGCATCGATCACGGAGGGCTTCTACATCATCATCCAAGCCCCTCCGATGAAGTGTGAGTAGTTTACTTCAGACCTACGGGTCCATGGTTAGTAGCTAGATGGCTTCTTCTCTCTTTTTGGATCTCAATACAATGTTCTCCCCCTCTCTTGTGGAGATCTATTCGATGTAATCTTATGTTTGCGGTGTGTTTGTTGAGACCGATGAATTGTGGGTTTATGATCCAGTCTATCTATGAATAATATTTGAATCTTCTCCGAATTCTTTTATGTATGATTGGTTATCTTTGCAAGTCTCTTCGAATTATCAGTTTGGTTTGGCCTACTAGATTGGTTGTTCTTGCCATGGGAGAAGTGCTTAGCTTTGGGTTCGATCTTGCGGTGTCCTTTCCCAGTGACAGAAGGGGCAGCAAGGCACGTATTGTATCATTGCCATCGAGGATAACAAGATGGGTTTTTTATCATATTGCATGAAACTATCCCTCCACATCATGTCATCTTGCTTAAGGTGTTTCTCTGTTCTTAACTTAATACTCTAGATGCATGCTGGATAGCGGTCGATGAGTGGAGTAATAGTAGTAGATGCAGGCAGGAGTCGGTCTAGTTGTCTCGGACGTGATGCCTATATACATGATCATACCTAGATATTCTCATAACTATGCTCAATTCTGTCAATTGCTCAACAGTAATTTGTTCACCCACCGTAGAATACTTATGGTCTTGAGAGAAGCCACTAGTGAAACATATGGCCCCCGGGTCTCTTTCTCACCATATCAATCTCCATCACTTTATTATTGCTTTGCTTTTACTTTGCTTTTACTTTTTACTTTGCATCTCTATACCAAAAATATTATTTATTATCTCTATCAGATCTCACTTTCGTAAGTGACCGTGAAGGGATTGACAACCCCTAAGTGCGTTAGTTGCGTTGAGCTATTGTTTTTGTGCAGGTACGAGGGACTCACGCGTAGCCTCCTACTAGATTGATACCTTGGTTCTCAAAAAACTGAGGGAAATACTTACACTACTTTGCTGCATCATCCTCTCCTCTTCAGGGAAATCCAACGCAGTGCTCAAGAGGTAGCAGTGACACATCATGCTCAATCAATTTTCTGATCTTCCCCTGAACAAGATAGAGCCTGCATAGAAGTCAAATCAATAAATTTTACTCTTGTTGTGAAATCCAAAAATAAATCTCACATGTACTGAATACCAAAACAACAGTAGCATACAACTCGTCCATGATTTTCTGGGCCACATTATATATTTCTTCCTCCCATCTGGTCAAAATATGTTGGTCTTTTATAGTTGTGCTTGTTAAGGGAGTTGTTTACCAATATGGAAAACAATAATAATAATAATTCGTTTGATACAAGCAAAGTAGCATCAATATGATTAAAAACAAATGAATAGGCACTCGATAAGCAAAAGTGATAAAAAGGATGAAACATGCAACAAATGAACATGCACTCAATAAGCAAGAATGATAAAAAGGATGAAACATGCACCTCTACAGATCAGTTGAAATTTTATCCCGTTACTGCATGATCACTAATTAAAATTGCGGGAGAAAGGATTTAGCGGCAGCCAAATTTGCAGCGAAATTGTAGCATAAGGCGGCGCAGTCTACCTCAACCTCCTGTGAATTTGTATTGCATGAAAATCATGTGGCAATTGCGGCCAAATCGATCTCATGATTAGTATAATATCATAACACTTGGAACTTGCGAACACTTCAAAACAAAGGAGAATGAAATCATGGTGTGGGCTGATTTCTTTTGGTAGTGCCTATTGTAGATTTTTACTCGTTCTCACTGGCAATTCCACGAGGCAAATCTATGCCTTCTTTCATAGCAATGAACTCTAGAACCTTGACCATCAAAGAGAAGATAAATTTTCATCAAATTTTCCAGCACTGTAATGAGAAGATAAGCATCCATAAAGTAATAAACAAACCGAATCTGAATCTACCCCATCAAATGAAGGTGGCTGAAGTGTGGCGACCTAGCATAGATGTTTCACAGCCTCAAGGCTTGAGGAATCAGAGAAGTCAGAAGCCTGCCATGTATAATATGTAGGCATGTCTTCTTTTTGCTTCATGAGCCTCTTATTTACTTTCCAGTAGGCAAATTTTTGTAAGCACACTTATCTTATTACTTGATAATCCTCGCTTCTTTCCAGATTTCTTGAGAAAAGTGACCGCAGTGGTAATTCTGAAGTTGATGAGTGCGCTAGGATACTAAAAGCTGCAACTGAAAGCTGGAGTTCTGATTTTATTGATGAACATAGTGGAGGAAGAACAGGAGGTGCGTAATGAAGCTGCTGCTGAAAATAAATCAAGAAACCCCCAACTTGAAACAAAAGGCGGGTGCTCGGCATCGCCGCGCTCTACCATGGCGTGCAGCAGCTGACTGACCGATGCCACCACACACAACGCCTACCGGTCCCAGTTGAGCGCCCGGAACTCCAGCCACAGCACCGTCGTGCGTCCAGCCTTCAGCGGCCACACATGTTCCCCGGCGACCGTATCCGAGATCGAAGGGACCGGTGGAAGGTGTGGTGGCGTAAAGTAAACTGATAATTAACTATTTACTATCCGAAATTCCATAACTGATAAATATAAACAAAAAAAAGTTCATTGTATCAAATAAAGCAAACTGATAATTAATTATTTACTATCCGAAATTCCATAAGATCCAGATCCATTCATGTGTATAATGAGCCTAACACAAATTTATCGTCTACTATGTGAATCAATGGATGCATGATAGCTGATGTGCTAGAGAGAGGGCTTTTGTAGGGTAATCTATTGGTTGTTAGCACCAACCTTCAGGAACAATATCTATTGCAGAGCAGTTAACAAAATGAAGCACAAACTTCATGTATATTCGTGAGCAAATTATAATCAGCAATAGAATTATAGTAGACAGAAGCATTGTACCTGACTGAAATCACAACTGGTTCAATTTTCTAAATTTGGCCTCTACAACTATGAAAAAGGACAATAAATCTAGACCTTCATTCCAAATCCAATATAATATTATCAAGATTAAGAAAAAATGAATCACAACATAGTCCACTGAAATGCAGTTCTCAAAATAGCTTGGGATCACTCTGCCTAATCTTATTTAGTGTGCTTGTTCACCTTGCCATTGACAGTGCAGTGGCTATCAATCAATGCAGAAAGTCTTCTGCTAAGCCATATTTCGACAGCCTGAGGCCCTTCCAGTACACCATGGCCGTCAGCCTTGACATGGATCCCAATGACTGTCCACGCCCGACCTGAAACTGAAAATGAAACTATTGGTATAACAGTCTACTGACCTGAAATCCTGCTATTCGTATATATGAACAGAAAAAGTTAACTAAACACCATTAGGCCCCAAAATAAAATACAGAATTTTACTGAGTTGAGGTCCGAATATATGTAAACATCATACAACATAATTATGCAGCATTGACAATATCCCCTTTAGCATGTTCCTTGCCTCATCACATAAAGGAGAAAAAGAGCAAACCAAAATCCATGGCTCACTAGCCTATATTCATTGGCTACTCAAGAAATGACCATATGGTTGTCATTCATTGTCGTCAAGCTCTTCTACTACCATCCTTATCTGCACAAAAGAAAATGTTTGAACTAAAGATTAAACTTATGAAATCTTGAAGTGCAGTATTGTCATGGTGACATACACACGCGAGCTCCAAACATTCTGGAGGTAGTCCTCACTATCTACTAATTCTTAGATACAGTTCTTGTAAGCATTTCTTTCATAAAGCTGAGCTGGCTAATTAGAAGGAATTTGTATCGTTTTACTTTATGGAGACCATAAATCATATTTTTCATCAAAAGGATGAAGAAAAACAAAAAGAAGATGTTTCCTGTTGATATTCTTGTGATGAATCAGATTCATAAAAGAGAGAGAGAGAGAGAGAGAGAGAGAGAGAGAGAGAGTACAGAGAGAGAGAGAGAGAGAGAGAGAGAGCTATTTTCATTGCATCAGGAGAGAAATTTTTGGTGGCTAGTCTCCATCAAATAGAAATGGAATTTAGGTATATACTAGGATGAAGCAATCCAGTTAATGTCTCATGATGCATTACCTGGATGCAGATGGATTGATGAGAAAAGATCGTTCAATTGTTCAATCAGATGGATCACCTGTGAGGAGTTGACACAGATGGCGCACCGCCGACAGCTTGCGGCTGAACTTTTGGAAGTCTATAATGGTCCCTCTCTTTCCTCCTCTCAACCATCTTTTTCCGTAGTTTCTCCTCACAACATGGAGTAACCTTTGGATGCCTAATGGGTCGGCGGGTGGTAGACGGTGGTGCAGCACACCCGGAGTCAGAGGGTGCTCTGGCAACGTGCGTGCTATGCTAGTTGGCATAGTTGGCACGATGTGACATCATGTAGTATGAGGTCCAGCGAACATAGCGTTGAGGTGTTGGTGCTCCGGTTAAGCTCTGGTGATGGGAGCTGGCATGTGGCTGTGGCACATTTCGGCTGGAGTGGTGGCGCATCCGGCGAGCACACATAGCAGTAAAGGGAAACAATGAGTGTCGAGCCTCGCCAGCGACACTGCAGGGTGAACATGAGCATGGAGGACAGCTAGTTTGCTCCACGGTAGCACATACCGTGCATATACCTGGACATGTCGAATGTCCACGCCCGCCTACAGGTAGCCGCTGCTCGCGCCTTTCCAACTTCTACCCTGTTGGGAAACGCAGTAATTTTAAAAAATTTCCTACGCACAGCAAGATTTATCATGGTGATGTATAGCAACGAGAGGGGAAGAGTGTTTTCCATGTACCCTCGTAGACCGTAAGCGGAATCGTTATGACAACGCGGTTGATGTAGTCGTACGTCTTCATGATCCGACCGATCCTAGTACCGAAGGTACGACACCTCTAGATCCAGCTGAGTGTCAAGGGAGAGTTTCGTCAGCACGACGGCGTGATGACGGTGATGATGCAGCTACCGGCGCAACGCCTAAGCACTGCAATGATATGACCGAGGTGGATTATGGTGAAGGTGGGACACCGCACACGGCTAAGACAGTTGTCCGTTGTGTGTTCTAGGGTGCCCCCTGCTCCCGTATATAAAGGAGCAAGGGGAGGCCGGCCGGCCCTAGGGCGCGCCAAGGAGGGGACGAATCCTCCTCCTAGTAGGAGTAGGATTCCTCCTTTCCTAGTCCTACTAGGAGGGGGAGGAAGGAGTGGGAGAGGGGAAGGAGGGGGGCGCCACCCCCTCCTAGTCCAATTCGGATTCAAGGGGGAGAGGGCGCGTGACCTGCCCTGGCAGCCCCTCTCTCTCCACTAAGGCCCTGATGTCTACTACACAACCTTCTTCTTGTAGACGTTGTTGGGCCTACAAGTGCAAATGTTTGTAGGACAGTAGCAAATTTCCCTCAAGTGGATGACCTAAGGTTTATCAATCCGTAGGAGGCGTAGGATGAAGATGGTCTCTCTCAAGCAACCTTGCAACCAAATAACAAAGAGTCTCTTGTGTCCCCAACACACCCAATACAATGGTAAATTGTATAGGTGCACTAGTTCGGCGAAGAGATGGTGATACAAGTGGTATATGAATAGTAGATAATAGTTTTTGTAATCTGAAATAATAAAAACAGCAAGGTAGCAAGTGATAAAAGTGAGCGTAAATGGTATTGCAATGATGGTAAACAAGGCCTAGGGTTCATACTTTCGTTAGTGTAAGTTCCCTCAACAATACTAACATAACAGGATCACATAACTATCCCTCAACATGCAACAAAGAGTCACTCCAAAGTCACTAATAGCGGAGAACGAGTGAAGAGATTATGGTAGGGTACGAAACCACCTCAAAGTTATTCTTTCCAATCAATCCGTTGGGCTATTCCTATAAGTGTCACAAACAGCCCTAGAGTTCGTACTAGGATAACACCTTAAGACACAAATCAATCAAAACCCTATTGTCACCTAGATACTCCAATGTCACCTCAAGTATCCGTGGGTATGATTATACGATATGCATCACACGATCTCAGATTCATCTATTCAACCAACACAAAGGACCTCAAAGAGTGCCCCAAAGTTTCTACCGGAGAATCACGACGAAAACGTGTGCCAACCCCTATGCATAGGTTCCCAATGTCACGAAACCCGCAAGTTGGTCACCTTAACATACATCAAGTGGCACGCGGTATCTCATTGTCACCACAGATATCCACGGCAAGACATACATCAAGTGTTCTCAAATCTTTAAAGACTCAATCCGATAAAATAACTCCAAAGGGGAAACTCAATTCATTACAAGAGAGTAGAGGGGGGAAGAAACATCATAGGATCCAAGTATAATAGCAAAGCTCGCGATACATCAAGATCGTATCATCTCAAGAACACGAGAGAGAGAGAGAGAGAGAGATCAAACACACAGCTACTGGTACATACCCTCGGCCCCGAGGGAGAACTACTCCCTCCTTGTCATGGACAGCGCCGGGATGATGAAGATGGCCACCGGTGAGGGATCCCCCCTCCGGCAGGGTGCCGGAACAGGGTCCCGATTGACTTTTGGTGGCTACGGAGGCTTCTGGCGGCGGAACTCCCGATCTATCTTGCGTTCTGGAAGTTTTAGGTCATGTGGGTATATATGGGTGCAGGAGGTACGTCAGGGGAGCCACGAGGGCCCCACGAGACAGGGGGCGCGCCCCCCACCCTCGTGGGCAGCTCCCGTATCTTCTGACGTAGGGTCCAAGTCCATCAGGTGTGTTTCCTTCCAAAAATAACTTCTCTAGTTTATTTCGTTCCGTTTCGACTCTGTCTGATATTCCTTTTCTTAAAAACACTGAAATAGGCATAAAACAGCAAATCTGGGTTGGGCCTCCGGTTAATAGGTTAATCCCAAAAGTAATATAAAAGTGGATAATAAAGCCCAATAATACCCAAAACAGTAGATAATATAGCATGGAGCAATCAAAAATTATAGATACGTTGGAGACGTATCAGGCCCATCTAGGCACACTAGTTCCCCGGGGGGAGGGGTTCCGGTAACCCTCCGACACTCCGGTTTTCTCCGAAATCACCCGGAACACTTCCAATATCCGAATATAGCTGTCCATTATATCAATCTTTATGTCTCAACCATTTAGAGACTCCTCGTCATGTCCATGATCCTATCCGGGACTTCGAACTATCTTCGGCACATCAAAACACATAAACTCATAATATCGATCGTCACCGAATGTTAAGCGTGCGGACCCTACGGGTTCGAGAACTATATAGACATGACCGAGACACGTCTCCAGTCAATAACCAATAGCGGAACCTAGATGTTCATATTGGCTTCCACACATTCTACGAAGATCTTTATCGGTCAAACCGCATAACAACATATGTTGTTCCCTTTGTCATCGGTATGTTACTTGCCCGAGATTCAATCGTCGGTATCTCAATACCTAGTTCAATCTCATTACCGACAAGTCTCTTTATTCGTTCCGTAATGCTACATCCCGTAACTAACTCATTAGTCACATTGCTTGCAAGGCTTATAGTGATGTGCATTATCGAGAGGGCCCAGAGATACCTCTCTGATACATGGAGTGACAAATCCTAATCTTGATCTATGCCAACTCAAAAAACACCATCGGAGACATCTGTAGAGCATCTTTATAATCACTCAGTTACGTTGTGACGTTTGATAGCACACAAGGTGTTCCTCCGGTATTCGGGAGTTGCATAATCTCATAGTCAGAGAAACATGTATAAGTCATGAAGAAAGCAATAGCAATAAAACTAAACGATCATTATGCTAAGCTAACGGATGGGTCTTGTCCATCACATCATTCTCTAATGATGTGATCCCATTCATTAAATGACAACAAATGTCTATGGTCAGGAAACCGAGTTTTCTTATCTTTATTGTAAAAACCGAAAATTCCGTTTATTCGGTGTCGGTGTCGGTTTTGGTTCAGTTTTCGGTTGCTCGGTTTTTATGCCCAGCCCTAGGCGGCAATGGATTGGATTTTGGGGGAGGCGGCGGCCAGGACGGAGGATTTTGGGGAAGAAGGAAGCTCGCGTCGCGTGCGAATGGCTTAGGGTCGGCTTGCTTGGGCTTGGGCCCTTTAGTTTCATCGCTGAATAAACTTATACTTCTGCCATGAACTTCCAACTTTAGTTTTTTTTAGATTCTTACTCAGGAACCTCCCCCTGATTTCAGTTTAAGAAAATCAAATGCATATTCATTAATTTTGGTGCAACTTATAAAAAATTCAATGTATTCGAATTTGTCAACTTCAAATAATGAGAGGGAATAAAACGACTTTCCTGGAAACCCGTGAAGTTAGAGATCATCTATACTGTATCAATGTTGCATGGTTGGGTTTAAAAATTATATATTATGCCAACTTATTAAGTAAACTGTTTATTTAATAAAAGAACTATAAAAATGTGTTTAAATGGAAATGTGCTTATGAAAACATCAAATTGGGTGGAATACATTTTTACTCAACTCTAACTATTTTAAATTATTATTGTTTTTTCTTAAATATTTAAGGCACTTAAATAAAGCCAATACGTTTCCTAGGATTAAAATGTATCCAAAATGAATTTACATTCCTTCTCTAATTATTTTCTTATTTTCCAAAAAACCAACCAATCTAGACCGTCAAATCACGATCATTGCCAGATGTGGACGCTTTTCGACACTGTATGCAAGTTGTGGCACGTTCGGCCATTTATCTCTTTTTTAATGAGATAACTCTAAAAAAAGCAAAATTTGTGAAAAACCAAAACAACTTGGCATGATGCGTTGAATTGGTCATATAATAAAAAAATTAGGATCATTTGAGAGATGTTGAGAAACAACGTGCTCTCAAATGGAGTCTTCTTGCCTACCCGGACACACTACGTTGAACATGGTGTTTTTTCTACACAAATACAAACAATATTTGGGGAAATTTGGTAAAAAATATATGGTTCCCATTTGTTGTTCTTATTTTTCTCACTTTTTGTTTAGACTTCCAGATTTGTTAGGGTTTTAAAAAATGTTCGTGTTCAAAATCCGGTCACTCTTTAAAAAAAACATGTTTTGACATTTCAAGCAGTTTTGAAAGACACGAACATTTTATTGAAATTTTGTACAGTTTTTAAAATGCGAACATTTGTGTTTTATTATCAAAATTTGAAGAAGTGTTCATTTTTTGAAATTTTGAACAAATTTATATAAACATGGGCATTGTTTGAAAATCAAGAAAATGAAAACGAAAAAAAGTAAACCGGATGTTCATATATTTTAAAAATGTTCGCAATTTAAAAAAATCATCATTTTTTCAAGAAAAATCCTGTTTAGAATTTGGTTCAGAAATTATATCAAAGTATATAATTCCAAATTATGTTCGTTTATTTATAGAAAATGTTTGAAAATTCCCAGAAATTTCCAAAAATATTCAAAAAACATTAGAATTTCGGTTTTTTTTCTTCTTTTCAATAAACTTGAACATTTCGGTCAGAAATTTAGAAAAGTTTGGAGTTTCAAATTTGCCAAAAATGTTCTCATGTTTAAATTTTATTAATAAATTCAGAAAATTTCCACGAAATTTAAAAGATATTTGTATTTTCGGAAATAAAAAAATAACGGGGAATTTCATAAATTGTTTGCGTTTTGAAAATTGTTGATAATTTCAAAAAATATTTGCGTTTTCACAAAATGTTCCTGTTTTAAAATTTTGTTCACAACTTCGAAAGTGTTCATGTTTTCTGGGAATCTCATATAATGTTGATGTTTCTAAAAAATTGTTCATAATTTGAAAAGATGTTCAGGTTTTCAATTTTGTTCCTGTTTTTCAGGAAATGTTCGTACTTTCAATAAATTGTTTGTATTTTCAGAAAATTTTCCCATTATCAATTGTGTTCCTATTTTTTTCAAAATGTTTGAGATTCCGAAACAATGTTCAGAAGATGTTCCAGTTTTTTAAAATACGTTCATAATTTTTTTTTAAAAAATTGCGAGAAATGTTCAGGGCATTTACAATGGAGAGGTGCCTGTGCAGGCGCTTAGAACATTAAAATAATTAATTAGGAAAATAAATGGAAGGAGGAGTCCGCTGACCCAACGCACGGGCGCCTATTCAGGTGCTAACAGAATTGATTTTTTGGCTGAAGGACAGGGAATGTACTCGTTAGAAGGTGCATGCAAAAAAAAAGGACCAAGCGCCGGGCGACAAGCTTGGCATCGATGCCAGCCAAAATCTCAGGATCGAACGGGATTACGTCAAAACGGTCAGGAATCAAAGCCTAGCGCCTCCTCTAAGCGCCTGCATTGGAGATGCCCTCAGAGTGTCTTCTCGCAGAAATGTTTCACTTGCGACATGGTTTTAAAAAACATTTAGTTTTGCGAAAAAGAAAATCACATATGAAATTTCAAAAAATGTTTAATCTTTCGTGACCTATAGTGCATACAACATGCGCTGCAATTTTGGCCAACAAATCTGGTGTGCTGCAGTGGCTATAGGTGTTATGCACTCGCGGGAGGTCCTGTGTTTGATCTTGCTCACCCATTTTAGTTACTGCGGATTGGTGTTTAAGTTTTGCGGCTTTCTTTCTAAGATTGATTAACCATGAGCATCAATATCAATATACTTTATTCCTAGAAAAATATCAATATACTTTAACTGCTCGAAAGGAGAAGTGTGAAAGAAAGAAAATGATGTTCTCCCCAAATCAAGTAGTGGAAATGTTGCTCACGTGTAAGAACACTGAAGCAGCCAGCCGGCGAGTAGGCGTTCCCACGGGTTCCATATGGACATTCACACTGAAATTACCCATCTGTATTGGTACATTTGCTGAAGCACCCATTCTTTTTTGAATTCTCACACTCGTCAATGTCTGCATACACATATAATCTAGTAAGTCAGCGTGTATAAAGCAGGTTAAACAAGTGCAGCAGTTTCAGGACAAACCACTAGTATTTTTTTTTCATATTCTAGATTTTGGTAGGAGGTGTAAAGATAATTATCCATTTAATGTACTTGCAGAAAAAATAGAAAAGCATGCATTCTAAAAATCTTGTCAACTTTATAACTCCAAGCCATGATATTTAAGAGAACTAATGGACACAAACACCAATCATATCTCCAATTCATCTAAGTATCGCATTTTAATTCATACATTTATCTCTCATCTAGAATATTTTGGTTAAATAGAAGAGAGGCAAAGTCTCGAATAGGAAAAGTGAACTATGTCAAAGTCATTGTAATACATGCTTCGAATTTAGTGAAGTTGTAATTACCATAAAACATGTTAAAATTACATAATAAGAATATGTATCTTGTTTAGTTGTATCATTACATAGTTGCTAAATTTAATAGAAAACTACAACGTTTAAGATCATATGTAGAAAATACAAATTTTAATTATGAATAAAATAGAAATGTTTAGTATAAATAAATGGTAAGTGTTTATAACTTATCGAAGGATCACTAATATACTTCAAACTATTTGGTATTTCTCCACTCTTACGACTCATTCATGCAATTCAATGTTAAACTTGAAAATTTACATATTTGTCATTACATTTAATAATAACCGGAACGACATAAATGAATTCTATGCATGGATATTGTTAGTACACAACATCATATATCCTGAAAATAGAAATTTGCGCAACATAATTTTGAGTAAAACCGGACAAAATGGATTGTCTATAATCAACACAATCAGAAAAATATATATAAAAAAAGTGGAAAACAAGACTAAACACACAAAAGTAGAATGTAAGAACCGTACTTCCGCCTTTGCTGCTAGCTGGCGAAGCAATCGTCATAGTTGCACCTCCGGTAGTGTGTTGCTCTCCTAGAGAGACAATGGGGTGGCGAGAGAAAGCCGGTGACAGTACGTATCAAGCATTCCCAAGCTTAATTTTCCTCATCCTCGAGTAATTAAATGACAATAACAGAATTTTTGATATGGAATGCTACCTAACATATTTATCCATGTAACCTTGTCTTAAATTTGGCTATGAGATTGCAATGCCATAATCAGTACCTACAAAATGGTCGATATCGCCATTTTCAACAAAATGGTATTTATAACACGAAGGACAGTCAACTGTCACATTGTTTTGTCCGGAACCGTGCAGAGGAGGCTGTCTGAAGCCAATGCAACAGCGAGGACTAGCTATAGATTCCAAACATCGACTAGACATGCTTTTATCTTTGTGTAGATCAACGTTGCAGCAACAAAGACTGGAACTCTGAATCTTGTTGTAACTTGATACGGAAGCTGGGAGGAAACATGCTTTTATCTTTGTGTAGATCAACTAGACATGATTTCATTCATCCTCCTAACCGCGGTCGGATGGCGCGTGCTTTGTGCACAGTATTTTTTTCTGTTTGTATGAACATACGTAGGACCTGATGGCCGGCCCGATATCTAAGAACCTCGGCAGAGAGCGGTGTTATGTTTTTGCAGAGCATGCTGGAAAATGCTTGTGTTGGCTTTGCCTGAAGGGAATTACTAACATTGCAGTATAGAAGAAAGGACCGAGATTTAAGGATTGGAAAGTCAGTACAGAAAATCATTCAGAAGCTTGCAACAAGCGTACATTGTCAGATAATTGACTAAAACAAGCATTCATGAACACAGCTGCTGCACATCAAGCCGTATAGATGACTGTTATATTTTCTTCAACCGATTCAGCTTCCCATTCCATCTTTGCCTGCTGATGTTCTTCATTCAATATCCACTGGCAACTCTTGATATTAGTCACACCCCCATTACTTATATATACCCACTCTCAGTCCAATGCTCCTGCGTTCTCTATATTTCACAAAGATTCAGATAAAATTTTCGGAAGCAACCTTCACTCTGTTTCTGTTGAGCATCTTTCATCGAGTTAAACATCTAGCTTCACTACAACAAGAACTGTCATGATATGGCAACTACGACAAATACACTGCATCCTGCCAGGTTGTGACACCTCCTGTCGCATCGTAATATCTTTCGTGTTGATTTCTTTGCCGACGCAAGCTTTTGGCCGCTGCCTCCAGGCTCCAGCAACAAGTCTGGGCAATCTCCTTCCCCGCTTGGCAGCTGCACTCACCCTGTTTTTTTGGTTTATAATCTCCTAGATTCAAACAAAATTCAATTTTGGTCAGGAAAAAAAATCCAGATTTGACTAAATTATATGGACCAATTCTGAATTAAATTTCAAAATGCCATATACATAGGTTTGCAATCCAAATGTAACATTTTCAATGGTTATCAACAATTTCTAATGGTCTAATATGCACTATGAAACCACAAGCTTATTTTTCATACCTGTTAGACACACTTAAGCGATTCCCTTTGCAATTACGAGGGCCACTGCCCTAGTTCCTATAAGAACAAAGCTACAGGCAGGAAAAGAGGCAGCAGCACGCCTGCCCCAATCTTTACAGCTCCGGTGGAAGAACCACCTGCGTCCATCCTCTTGTAGCCTTTTTTTTGAAAGAAAAGGTAGAGATAGTCTACCTTATGCATTCAAAACGGGGTAAACCTGAGAGGCCAAAGGCCGATTACATGAAGGTGGTGTAAACGTGCACTGTGAGTGCAGCAGGCCACCACTGAGCCGTTTAGGAAGAAGATTACAAGAAGAGGGATTGGGGGAGCAGTGTTAGGGAGTTACAAGAAAGTCAGCCCATCCTAAAATCGTGCAGCGATCATCCACCACTCTGGCACGCAAGCTCCAAAGCCTAAGAAGCTCAAAACCTCGTGGAGTGCACGTGCAGCATGCCAGCTTTCCTTGTTAAAGACCCGTTCGTTCCGTGCTCTCCATAATCCGACAGCACCCGCCGCAAGCAAAACGTTCCAAAGCTTACCATAAGAATCTGCTGAAGCGCGGCAGCATAGGAAATCCTTCATTGAAGATGCCATAGTGGCAGTTGCAAGAAGCCCCATCTTGTCCCATACTTTGTCCGCGAGCTTACATCGCAGGACGATATGATCAGTACTTTCAACTGCTGGGCAGACATCACAACCATTATGTGGCGCAATGGCCGTCCAATTCTCTTGTAGCCTGACAAACTTCACTTCAATTCGAGCCTGAAACTGTTTACTCTTCTTATGATTGAAACCGGCTTCTTATCATTCAGATTAACTCGAAACCTGGTACTACTTGTTTTGGTGAAATACTGCATAAGCAGATTCTTTTTTCCCGTTAACCACTGTATAACCGGATTGAAAGACAGTTCCTAGATATTGAGAAATTTTTATTCGATGGGTACATTAAAGATGTAACCAGACACTCAAGGTAATACTACGAGTACAACACACCCATTGTCAGAACACGGACTGAAATAAGGGTTAATGAACAGCTGATAAACAACATCAGTCGAGCGATGCAAGAATACATAAGATGAAGGAGATAAGCAAAATAGTACATAAAAATGTTCCAATATGGGAAAACCTACTACTACTTAATCTACTACTCACAGTGGCATGAGGCAGTAGCAGCAAGGCCAGCACAGGTTTATTTTCACAACCTTTACAATTTGGGAAGGACATCACAGTACCGCAAGAGAACCTGGACAAGGCTGAAAGGTCGAGCACAAAAGTCCTTGCTGTAGATGATGTCCACCATGTCACCTCTTAGGTTATACACGCACATCTTGTCTCTAGAATCTGACATGGACATGTCTTCAGAATCTGACATGGACGCGCTTTCAGAATCTGACATGGGCGTGTTTTCAAAATCTGACATGTATATGCAATCTCCGTCAACGGACGGAAGCTTAGCTGCATCGACAGACACACACCTCTCTTGGCCAAGGAGCAAGGTGCGGCCACCGAGGCTCTTGACCTCCTCCAACAACTTGTGCTCGACGTCGACTCTGAAAACTTTCAAAGTTTGATCGACCGAGCGAACGAGCAGCAGTCCCCAGCAGACTCTACGAGATAAAAAGGCATTTCGCTGTGATCATCTCCCTCTTTTGTGTCATCATCTCCCTCTTGTGTATATACGTGCACATCCGGCAGTGCCGCGGCAGGTATGACCAGGAGCTCATCATCATCATCATCATCAGGGGCGGGCCCAGGATTTAAAGATAATGTATTCAAAATTTTAATGGTTATTTTAATCCTATAAATTCTTCTTTTTGGCGTATATAATTGATTATAGCACCATTATTTTGGCACCATGTAACACAATGTAATAGAATCGTAAAATTGGTCATACTTAGAAACCGTTCAACAGATAGAAAGACTAATAAGTCAACATATCAAACTGACAACATCTTAACATATAGGAGTACAAAAAGGTAGGAAATAGAAAATGATTAGAAAAAACTTACAAGCTATAGGAGAACTATTTTTTTATAAATAATGTTTGTTGTAATAATTCCCCAATTTTTAAACATTCCCAAATTGTAATTCATGTGGAAAATTGCGAATCGTCATGTCTAAACAATTCATAATTCATTTAAAACAAGTTTGTAGTTTCGAAATACTAAAGCAGAAATCTAACTAACCAAGTTAACTTAGTGTTGTAAGTCAATGCTAGACAACTGAAGAAGACGACCATGCGCTGACACCTGCAGATCATAATTTTAACAGGCGGACGGTTAATATGTTTAGAAACACAAACACATCAAATTATCAATCAGATTTTGAACGACTGAATTGTGACTTTGGAACTGGAAACCTAGAGCCTTCGATGCGGTGATGCCTGATGCTGCCGACTGATGAGATGGATTAAAGATGAAGCGAAGCTGCGAGGGTTGAGGGATGGATGCCGTCAGATGTTTTCGTCGTCGCCGCACGCCTGCCTGTGCCGCCGTGCGCGCGTGCTTTCAGGGGATCGCGATCAGCCCTGCCGCCATGCCCTACCCACGATCCCACGAGTGCGAACAGAATTGGGAGGCGCCGGTTCGTCTCTTGCGATATGCCTCATTAGCGAAGCGCGTGCGGGCTCTGCGTCTTGCTGCAGCGATTTGGGCCACTTGGACCATGTCGGGGTGGTGAGGAGACCATACAGAGAAGTGGGCTAGTCTTGTTTTCGGGCTGAAATCCTTAGCTGGCCTTTTTTTCCTGCATCTATTTCGTTTTCCCCTGAGTACACATGAAAAACACTATATATATATATATATATATATATATAGAACTTTTTTTGCCAAATATAATGGGTATTCAACTGAATACCCTTGAATTGTACTGGGCCCGCCCCTGATCATCATCATCACACTGGTCTGCTGCTGGTGCGAGTGCGACCAACTTGAATACACATCCATGGCCATCGGCACAATAGACGTCGCCCTGGAAGTTGGCAATGCTCACCAAGTAGGTTTCAACGGCCTTCTCTGTCTGTGTAAAGAAATCGCTGCTTGGGGCAGCACAGAACACCGAGCCCCATCTCAGCAAGACCAGCGTCGGGTGAGAGCCTCCCTTCACCGAGGTAAAGGTAAAATGCCGAGGTAACGCGGCGGGGAAGTGGAGCATGTCACCTGTAAATGGGTTGAGGACACGAGCCAAGTGCGGTGGATACATGTCCGCGAGCACGAGGAGACCGTCGGCGGCACCGGCGACGAGGTTGTCGCGGAGCGCCGGGACGTGCAGGCGGCGGAAGCGGCCGGTGGGGACGTGGAGGAAGAGGCGAGACTCGTCATTGAGGCCGTCGGGTTGCAGGTCGAGCATGACCCAGTGGCGCGGGCGGAAACGGAGGCCGGCTACCGCGGCGAAAGGAGATGGCTTGGCGACGGCAGAGCGCCAGGTTGAGCAGACGGCCCTCATGTCCATGTACGCGTCGACGCCGCCGGTGGTGGAGAGGACGCGGTCGGCGACCGCTTGGACAAGCTCCGGTGGAAGCGAATCCCATTCCGGGACCATGGATAGGCCACCCAACTTGGTGCTGCCGTGCGGCCGCCGCCACTCGCTGCTCCAGTCGCCCCCCTCCTTCATCTTCATGGCCACGCCCAGGGTCCTCGCGCTGAGGGGCGGATCTGCTGGGAGCAAACTTGTATGGGGGAATGGAGCTGGAGAAGGGCGGCAATGGATCGGATTTTGGGGGAGAAGGGAGGCGGCGGCCGGGACGGAGGATTTTGGGGAAGAAGGAAGCGTCGCGTGCGAATGGCTTAGGGTCGGCTTGCTTGGGCTTGGGCCCTTTAGTTTCATCACAGAATAAACTTACAGTTCTGCCATGAACTTCCAACTTTAGTTTTTTTAGATTCTCACTCAGGAACCTCCCCCTGATTTCAGTTTAAGAAAATCAAATGCATATTCATTAATTTTGGTGCAACTTATAAAAAAAAGTTTCAATGTATTCGAATTTTTCAACTTCAAATAATGAGAGGGCATAAAACGACTTTCCTGGAAACCCGTGAAGTTAGAGATCATCTATACTGTATCAATGTTGCATGGTTGGATTTAAAAATTATATATTATGCCAACTTATTAAGTAAACTATTTATTTAATAAAATAGCTATAAAATGTGTTTAAATGGAAATGGGCTTATGAAAACATCAAATTGGGTGGAATACATTTTTACTCAACTCTAACTATTTTAAATTATTAATGTTTTCTCTTAAATATTTAGGGCACCTAAATAAAGCCAGTACATTTCCTAGGATTAAAAATCTATACAAAATGAATTTAAATTTCTTGTCTAGTTATTTTCTTATGTTCCAAAAAAAACCAACCAATCTAGACCGTCAAATCATGACCCATCCCAGATTTGAATGCTTTTCGACACCGTATGCAAGCTGCGGCACGTCCGGCCATTTAACTTTTTTTTTAATGAGAAAACTCCAGAAAAATAAAATTTTGTGAAAAAACAAAATAACTTGGCATGTTGCGTTGGATTGGTCATACAATCAAATAAAAACACTTAGGGTCATTTGAGAGATTTTGAGAAACAACGTGCTCTCAAATGGAGTCTTCTTGCCTACCCGGACACGCTACGTTGTACATGGTGTTTTTTCTACACAAATAAAAACAATATTTGGGGAAATTTGGTAAAAAAATATGGTTCCCACTTATTGTTCTTATTTTTCTCACTTTTTTGTTTAGACTTCCAGATTTGTTAGGGTTTTATAAAATGATCGTGTTCAAAATTCGGTCGCTCTTTAAAAAAAATCATGTTTTGACATTCCAAGCAATTTTGAAAGACACAAACATTTTATTGCAATTTCGTACAATTTTTAAAAAGCGAACAATTGTGTTTTATTATCAAAATTTGAAAAAGTGTTCATTTTTTGAAATTTTGAACAAATTCATATAAGCACGGGCATTGTTTGAAAAAGAAAACATGAAAACGAAAAAAAAGTAAACTGGATGTTCATATATTTTACAAATGCTCGCAATTTTAAAAAATTCATCATTTTTTTAAAACAAATCCTGTTTAGAATTTGGTTCAGAAATTATATCATAGTATATAATTCCAAATTATGTTCGTTTATTTATAGAAAATGTTTGAAAATTCCCAGATATTTCGAAAAATATTCAAAAAAATAGAATTTCGTTTCTTTTCTTCTTTTCAATAATTTTGAACATTTCGTTCAGAAATTTAGAAAAGTTTGGAGTTTCAAATTTGCCAAAAATGTTCTTATGTTTAAATTTTATTAATAAATTCAGAAAATGTCCACGAAATTCAAAAGATATTTGTGTTTTTGAAAATTAAAAAAATAACGGGTAATTTCATAAAATGTTTGCGTTTTGAAAATTGTTGATAATTTCAAAAAATATTCGCGTTTTCACAAAATGTTCCTGTTTTAAAATTTTGTTCATAACTTCGAAAGTGTTCATGTTTCCTGGGAATCTCATATAATGTTCACGTTTCTAATATTTTTTTCATAATTTGAAAAGATGTCGGGTTTTCAATTTTGTTCCTGTTTTTCAGGAAATGTTCGTACTTTCAATAAATTGTTTGTAGTTTCAGAAAATGTTGCCACTATCTATTGTGTTCCTATTTTTTCTCAAAATGTTTGAGATTCCGAAATAATGTTCAGAAGATGTTTCAGTTTTTTAAAATATGTTCATAAATTTAGAAAATGTTTGCGAGAAATGTTCAGAGTGTCTTCTCACAGAAATGTTTCACTTGCGACATGGTTTAAAAAAAATTAAGTTTTGCGAAAAAGAAAATCACATATGAAATTTCAAAAAAGGCTTTAATCTTTCGTGACCTATAGTGCATACAACATGCGTTGCAATTTTGGCCAACAAATCTGGTGTGCTGCAGTGGCTATATGTGTTATGCACTCGTGGGAGGTCCTGTGTTTGATCTCGCTCGCCCATTTTAGTTATTGCGGATTGGTATTTAAGTTTTGCAGCTTTCTTTCTAAGATTGATTAACCATGAACATCAATATCAATATACTTTATTCCTAGAAAATTATCAATATACTTTAACTGCTCGAAAGGAGAAGTGTGAAAGAAAGAAAATGATGTTCTCCCCAAATCAAGTAGTGGAAATGTTGCTCACGTGTGAGAACATTGAAGCAGCCACCCGGCGAGTAGGCGTTCCCACGGGTTCCATATGAACATTCACTCTGAAATGACCCATCTGTATTGGTACATTTGCTGAAGCACCCATTCTTTTTTGAATTCTCACACTCGTCAATGTCTGCATACACATATAATCTAGTAAGTCAGCGTGTATAAAGCAGGTTAAACAAGTGCAGCAGTTTCAGGACAAACCACTAGTATTTTTTTTTCATATTCTAGATTTTGGTAGGAGGTGTAAAGATAATTATGCATTTAATGTACTTGCAGAAAAAAAAATAGAAAAGCATGCATTCTAAAAATCTTGTCAACTTTTTAACTCCAAGCCATGATATTTAAGAGAACTAATGGACACAAACACCAATCATATCTCCAATTCATCTAAGTATCGCATTTTAATTCATACATTTATCTCTCATCTAGAATATTTTGGTTAAATAGAAGAGAGGCAAAGTCTCGAATAGGAAAAATGAACTATGTCAAAGTCATTGTAATACATGCTTCAAATTTAGTGAAGTTGTAATTACCATAAAACATGTTAAAATTACATAATAAGAATATGTATCTTGTTTAGTTGTATCATTACATAGTTGCTAAATTTAATAGAAAACTACAACGTTTAAGATCATACGTAGAAAATACAAATTTTAATTATGAATAAAATAGAAATGTTTAGTATAAATAAATGGTAAGTGTTTATAACTTATCGAAGGATCACTAATATACTTCAAACTATTTGGTATTTCTCCACTCTTACGACTCATTCATGCAATTCAATGTTAAACTTGAAAATTTACATATTTGTCATTACATTTAATAATAACCGGAACGACATAAATGAATTCTATGCATGGATATTGTTACTACACAACATCATATATCTTGAAAATAGAAATTTGCGCAACATAATTTTGAGTAAAACCGGACAAAATGGATTGTCTATAATCAACACAATCGGAAAAAAATATATAAAAAGAGTGGAAAACAAGACTAAACACACAAAAGTAGAATGTAAGAACCGTACCTCCGCCTTTGCTGCTAGCTGGCGAAGCAATCGTCATAGTTACACCTCCGGTAGTGTGTTGCTCTCCTAGAGAGACAATGGGGTGGCGAGAGAAAGCCGGTGACAGTACGTATCAAGCATTTCCAAGCTTAATTTTTCTCATCCTCGAGTAATTAAATGATAAAAACAGAATTTTTGATGTGGAATGCTACCTAACATATTTATCCATGTAACCTGTCTTAAATTTGGCTATGAGATTGCAATGCCATAATCAGTACCAAAAAATGGTCGATAACGCCATTTTCAACAAAATGGTATGTATAACAGGAAGGACGGTCAACTGTCACATTGTCTTGTCCGGAACCGTGCAGAGGAGGCTGTCTGAAGCCAATGCAACAGCGAGGACTAGCTATAGATTCCAAACACCGACTAGACATGCTTTTATCTTTGTGTAGATCAACGTTGCAGCAACAAGGACTGAAACTCTGAATCTTGTTGTAACTTGATACGGAAGCTGGAAGGAGACATGCTTTTATCTTTGTGTATATCAACTAGACATGATTTCATTCATCCTCCTGACCGCGGTCGGATGGCGCGCGCTTTGTGCACAGTATTCTTTTTTCTGTTTGTATGAACATACGTAGGACCTGATGGCCGGCCCGATATCTAAAAACCTCGGCAGAGAGCGGTGTTATGTTTTTGCAGAGCATGCTGGAAAATACTTGTGTTGGCTTTGCCTGAAGGGAATTACTAGCATTGCAGTACAGAAGAAAGGACTGAGATTTAAGGATTGGAAAGTCAGTACAGAGAATCATTCAGAAGCTTGCAACAAGCGTACATTGTCAGATAACTGACTAAAACAAGCATTCATGAACACAGCTGCTGCACATCAAGCCGTATAGATGACTGTTATATTTCTTCCACCGATTCAGCTTCCCATTCCATCTTTGCATGCTGATGTTCTTCATTCAATATCCACTGGCAACTCTTGATATCAGTCACACCCCCATTACTTATATATACCCACTCTCAGTCCAATGCTCCTACGTTCTCTATATTTCACAAAGATTCAGATAAAATTTTCGGAAGCAACCTTCACTCTGTTTCTGTTGAGCATCTTTCATCGAGTTAAACATCTAGCTTCACTACAACAAGAACTGTCATGATATAGCAACTACAACAAATACGCTGCATCCTGCCAGGTTGTGACACCTCTTATCGCATCGTAATATCTTTCGTGTTGATTTCTTTGCCGACGCAAGCTTTTGGCCGCTGCCTCCAGGCTCCAGCAACAAGTCTGGGCAATCTCCTTCCCCGCTTGGGAGCTGCACTCACCCTGTTTCTTTGGTTTATAATCTCCTAGATTCAAACAAAATTCAATTTTGGTCAGGAAAAAAATCCAGATTTGACTAAATTATATGGACCAATTCTGAATTAAATTTCAAAATGCCAGATACATAGGTTTGCAATCCAAATGTAACATTTTCAATGGCTGTCAACAATTTCTAATGGTCTAATATGCACTATGAAACCACAAGCTTATTTTTCATACCTGTTAGACACACTTCAAGCGATTCCCTTTGCAAATACGAGGGCCACTGCCCTAGTTCCTATAAGAACAAAGCTACAGGCAGGAAAAGAGGCAGCAGCACGCCTGCCCCAATCTTTAGAGCTTCGGTGGAAGAACCACCTGCGTCCATCCTCTTGTAGCCTTTTTTTTGAAAGAAAAGGTAGAGATAGTCTACCTTATGCATTCAAAACGGGGTAAACCCGAGAGGCCAAAGGTCGATTACATGAAGGTGGTGTAAACGTGCACTGTGAGTGCAGCAGGCCACCACCGAGCCGTTTAGGAAGAAGATTACAAGAAGAGGGATTGGGGGAGCAGTGTTAGGGAGTTACAAGAAAGTCAGCCCATCCTAAAATCGTGCAGCGATCATCCACCACTCTGGCACGCGTCGCGTCGCGTGCGACTGCAAATGTGATGTGACAGCGGCCCGATCTTTCGATGAGAGTGGGGATAATTATCGATTTGGTGGATTTTGACCTTGACGACCCGGCTATACCATACCCGACGATACGCCTCGACAATCGCTAAACCAATCTCCGATGGTTATTGACCTTGCCGTAGGCACGATCAACCTGAACAACGAGGTTCGAGTTCCTGCAAGCAACCGAAGAACCGGCAAGAACAAAGGTGAATTGCAATTGAAATTGCGGATAATAAACTGAGCACACGAACTAGATGAAAAAGTTGGGGTTCCATTATGGATCTGACAAGGCGGTAGTCCTACACGTCTCGTAGATGCGAATTGTAGCGATGGCTAGACAATACAATAAAACCCAGGTCTAAAACCTAATCTAGGATAGCTATTTATTAAAGGCAGATGTACGTAGAGGCAGATATGCGGCCAGTCGGTTCGCTGTCCCATCCTCACACGGAGACCACGGGCCTGCGTGTAGAGGCCAAAACGTTGCAGCCAAAGGATAGGGCCCACCTCCGTCTTCGTGGCTGATATATGAGACTAATCCAAGTACTTGGATGGTTCGGAGCGCATGCGCGCAAGGCCTTGCCTTGGACCTTTGACTGTTTGAGTTGATGAGTCTTGACATGCATGGCTAGCTAGCCCATTTGCATGGTACGTATGGTAGTCAAGACACATGCATGGTATCTTTTTATTTGAAGAGCACACACACGATGCATGGATGCATGCTGCTTGTACGCATGCATGCCTCTCTCTATATATACATACTTTCCTTCTTCGTCGCATCTTGACACGTGGCTTGTATAATTCCTTAATTCTGCATATAATTAAAAAAGGTGTTGCATTTTTGTTTTCAACCATAAAATAATTCATGAAATTATTGTTAATAGAAGTCACCTTTGAAATATGTAATTTTGTGTTATTTTTGGTCGTATCCGAGGCAGCCATGTCCACATCAGAATGGCTTAGGGTCGGCTTGCTTGGGCTTGGGCCTCGTCTCCGACTGCCCTTTAGTTTCATCACTGAATAAACTTACAGTTTTTCCATGAACTTCCAACTTTAGTTTTTTTAGATTCTCACTCAGGAACCTCCCCCTGATTTCAGTTTAAGAAAATCAAATGCATATTCATTAATTTTGGTGCAACTTATAAAAAGGTTTAAGACAGTTGCGGCACGTCCGGCCATTTATCTCTTTTTTAACGAGAAAACTCTAGAAAAAGCAAAATTTGTTGAAAACAAAACAACTTGGCATGATGCACTGAATTGGTCATACAATCAAATAAAAAAATTACGATCATTTGAGAGATGTTGACAAACAACGTGCTCTAAAAATGGACCTTTCTTGCCTACCCGGACACGCTACATTGAACATGGTGACTTTTCTACACAAATACAGACAATATTTAGGGAAATTTGGGAAAAAATGGTTCCAATTTATTGTTCTTATTTTTCTCACTTTTTTGTTTCGAATTCCAGATTTGTTAGCGTTTTAAAAAATGTTCGTGTTCAAAATTCGATCGCTCTTTTAAAAGAATGTTCATGTTCAAAATTCGGTCGCTCTTTTAAAAAGATGTTCATGTTCAAAATTCGGCCATTCTTTTAAAAAAATGTTCATGTTTTGACATTCCAAGCAATTTTGAAAGACACAAACATCGTATTGAAATTTTGTACAATTTTTTAAAATGTGAACATTTGTGTTTTATTATCAAAATTTGAAAATGTGATCATTTCTTGAAATTTTGAACAAATTTATATAAGCACGGGCATTGTTTGAAAAGAAAAAGAGAAAATCAAAAAACATGAAAACGAAAAAAAAGTAAACTAGATGTTCATATATTTTAAAAATGTTCACAATTTTAAAAAATTCATCATTTTTTAAAAAAATCCTGTTTAAAATTTCGTCAGAAATTATATTAAAGTATATAATTCCAAATTATGTTCCTTTATTTTTAGAAAATGTTTGAAAATTCCCAGATGTTTCCAAAGATATGAAAAATAAAAAAAGTTTAGAATTTCGATTTTTATTCTTCTTTTCAATAAACATGAACATTTTGTTCAGAAATTTAGAAAAGACTAAGACTCCTCCATTTGATATTAATAATGGCCGCATTAGACTAAGAACGCTATGCCTTCAAAATAATTATTGATGGAAGCATAGATAACACAATCAAGAATTTCACTTCAATGACATATCTAGATTTGAGGACGAGCCTTCTCAAGGACATACCCAAAGAATTATGCTCCTTGCAAACTTGGAGTACCTTGATATGTCACATAATCCTGACATGTATCAATTGCCATACTGCTTTAGAAACCTCATTAAGCTCAAGTTCTTGTACCTACAGTGAACTCATATACGAATAATACCAAAGGATGTCATATCTAACCTTAAAGTTTGCAAGTAATATACTTGAGGACTTGGCGGGCATATCGTGGAGGAGGCTTTGTCAACTATAACCCTGCAATATTCCAAGAGTTGGGCACCCTACATGAATTGAAAGCAGGTGGTATTGAGGCAGATGCCTTTACTGAGTATGAATCACTAAGAGATGTGGCCGCGAATCTCTCCATTCGATATTTAGTATACTAGGGAGTCTCAAAGAAACACACCCCTTTTGCTCTGGTATTCTTTCAGCTGACTTTGCGCAAGAGACCTTGTATGAACTGGAAATTATATGGAGCAAATAACGGGAAGACAAGACAAAACTATTGTTTCGATAGTCTGAATAAGCCCTTCCTGTGGTTTTTGGTGAACTTGAAAGAGATCACATGGGTATGAAGATCTCCAGCGCATGTGCTTCCAAGGCTAACTTGTTTTGGATGTGAATAGCTACTCCAAGCTAGAGCACGTCTCCTGGGTGATGTACCTGCCTTGCCTTGAATGACTGGAGGCACGTTTCTACGACAACATGAAGGAAGCATTTCGGAGGACCCTGCACCAGGGTCAAATAATGAGCACGGGTCAGGAGAGTTAAAGTGCATCTGATGGTACATTTCCTTGCCCAAAATAGCTGCGCCTTTCAAACAACCCTATGTTGGTGACCCTCTGCGGTCCCGGCGTGATGTTCCCGTCCCTGGAGTAGCTGATGCTCACAAAGTCTCCAGAGTTGATCAGGCGCCCTTTCCAGATGCACAGCTTGCCGCTAAAGCTGTGGGAGCTACAGTTTGATGACGTTGAATGCTGGGGCAGATTGGAACGTGAAGAAGGTGTCAAGCCTTTCCTGCAACCCTCTCTTAAATTTGGCTATGTGAGTGAAACACTATGATCAGCCCCTCCGTTCTGTACCGCCATGCTTCCTCGTTGGGCACACACGGTATGCCACAGGGCGTTTTATCATAATTTCCTACATAATGGAACTCTTCAGAGGGGGCTATCTGAAGCCAATGATGCAACAGCGAAGACTGGAATTCTGAAGCTCAAAAGCTCTATCTGAAGCCAACGATGCAACAGAGAAGGATTGGAATTCTGAAGCTCAGTATATGGAAGCTGGAAGGAGGAGCCATGTGTTTTTATTCATGATCCTGAGCGCGCTTTGTGTCTTATTTTTCTGTTTGTATGAACATATAGGTAGGACCTGGTGGTTCATACACTTGGCCAAGGCAGTCACCGCATCCCCCGTCCCCCATGCCGCTCCCGCGAGCGGCCCGGGTGGAACCCTAGATCGCCGCCGCCGCTCCCTTCCTTCGCCTTCCTTCTCCCTCGCCGCCGCCAGGGGACGCCGCCGGGCAAAGCCCGCGCGTGCGCCGGCGGCGGCGGGGCTCCCTCCCTCCTCGCGAGGCTCCTGGGCGGCACGGGACGGCCGGCCCTCGCGGCGGCGCTCGGCTCGGCGGCAGGTCGTGTCGCCGGCGGATCTGCGGGGCTCCCCTTTGGTGACGCTGCGGCGATGGCGGCGGCGTGGTCTGCGCGGGGCGGCGAGGCGCGGGCTCTTCCTCCTCCCGATCTGATGGCGCCGCGGTGGCGCCGGCGCTCGGGCGTGCGGCGGGGTCCGCGAGGGTGGTCGGCGCGGGACGTCTCCCTCCCCGATCTGATGGCTCCACGGTGGCGCCAGTGCTCGGGCGGCGGTTGGCTTCGGCAAGCGGTGGCGGGCGCTGGGATCTCGGCGGCGCTCCGGCGTGTGCAGGCGGCGGCGGTCCCTGTGCGCGGTCGGCAGCTCCGTCTCTGACCCGGACGGCGCGGGGGATGGCGGCGGCTCGGCGTGGCCGGCGATCTGGATGCGGTGGTGCCGGTGGCTCGCTGATTGCCGGTACTCCAGGGTCTGCCTGGTGGTGCTGGTGGTGACGGCGGCCCGTGCACGAGAGTTGGATTCCTTCGAACTGATCTGGGTGAAAACTTGCCTTCGGCTTCTGCTAAGGCCGGCGGTGGCGGCGCTATTTGCGTCGTTCCCTTCTTGAAGGCATCGCCGTGGAGAAGTTCAAGGCCACTCTCTGCTACCTCTGGGGGAAACCCTAGATCGGATGATCGGATGACGGCGGCGCTCTGGTGTCGTTCCTCCTTTGGGGGCGTCATTTTTGGAGGCACACACGTGATCGAGAGACCAGTGGACGGATTCTTGGGTGGAGCGGTGCTTCATCCTACACACTGATGGCGACGGATCTTGACGGCGTGGCGCAGTGCAGATTCGGAGTTCGCTGTGGGAGGATGGACTCGCGCAGGAGGACGACGCTGTCGGGCGTCGTGGTGGCGTCGATGGCAGAAAGACCTGGCACAGTACATGCAACAGTACAGCTCTGAAGATGGATTTGTGGCAGGTGGCTGCGGCGGCCTCATACCCGGCAGGCGTCCTGGTTGAGGAGTGCGCCGGACTGGTAGGTGCCCCATACCCGGCAGGCGTCCTGATTGGGACCTCAGGTCTTAGATGTTTAGGTTTGGCTGCGATGTCTGTTTGGTATTAGGCCCAAACTATCTGCGCCCCTTCATCATTTGGATAGATGTAGCGACAGATGTCGCTTAAACGGTGGCTTTAGTCTTGCTGTTGTATGGCTTTGTAAGGTTTTGTGATAATAATTAATAAAGTGGCCGTATGCATCGACCAGATGCAGAGGCCGGGGGTCATCCTCCTTTTCTAAAAAAAAAGGACCTGGTGGTCGGTTCGATATCTAAAAATCTCATCGGAGAATGTTGTTCCTTATGTTTACGCAGATTATGCTGGAAAATGCTTCTATTGGCATTTCATACGGGGCAAAATGAGTGAATCTATGCTTCAAAATGCGTCTATATACATCATTATATAGTTCGTATTGAAATATCTAAATAGGCCTATATTTAGAACAAGATTTGTAAATTCCGAACGTTTGGAATCTCGCAACAGATCCGAACGATCTTGTTGCCGCCCGATCAGAATGGCACGCTGCGGAATAATTGCCGCTTTAATGAGATCCAAGTTTATGAAAACAGACACGTCACGGAATAATTACCCCTTTAATGACTTTCCGTGTGGCCGTGGAATTGTTGGTGCTTTAATGGGATCCAATTTTACAACAGACTCTTTGCGATTAATAACTTTCCTATCATGCGCCCCAAAATTACGATTTTAGAACAATTTTTTGCGATTAATAACTTTCCTATCATGCGCCCCGAAATTGTTGACGCTTTAATGGGATCCGATTTTGTAAATTTTTATATGGTGCATGGCCTCTAGATAAATAGCCAAAAATTGTTGTAGTAGTCGGGAATCAAACCCACAACCTCATGTGCCAATCCGATGCCAACAGCCAACTAGATTAGATCAATTTGTTGGTTTATCACAAGATGCACACTACTTATACCTTCTTAATACGAGTTTCTAAAAGAAATCGAATCAACAGTCTTATCAGTTCCAATTACTTTAAGTTGTCCATCCAAATTTGATCATTTTCTTGCACGTTTCATACCACTTCACATGGTTCAAAAAAGTTTTTTCAAACATTTCCGATAAGTTCTGTGTAAATAGCATGGTAATTTACGCGTTATGGATCTGATAACTTATATACAAATATCATGATAACTTTGACCCAGAAAAAAAGTTTGTTGAAACATATCCGATAACTTCGGTGTAAATTGCATGATAACTTATGTGCCACTGACCTAGTAAATTACATACAAGCACCACGATAACTTTGATATTGGAGTTTTTTTGTTAAAACATAGGTATACGTAAATGACGAACGTTCCATTTTTTTAGCCAAATGTACATGATTTTTCACATGAGATTTTTTCATTGAAACATATCCCTGGTAATTTTTGTGATAATATAGGCTCTCGGACTCGATAACTTAAGTACAAACACCACGATAACTTTGACCCGTGGATAAAAGTTGTTGAAAACATACCACCGATAACTTCTTTGTAAATGACATGATAATATATAATTCTGGACTTGATAACTTAGATATAAACACCATGGTAACTTTGACCCTTGGAAAAAAGTTGTTGAAAACATACTTCGGTAACATCTGTGTAAATAACATGGTAATATAGGCTCCTGGACCTAATAACTTGGGTACAAACAGTACGATAACTTTGACCCTTGAATTTGTTTTGTTGAAAACACACTCTGATAACTTTTTGTGTAAATAGCACGATAATATAGGCTCCCGGTCATAATAACTTAGGTACAAACACCACGATAACTTTGACCCGTGGAAAAAATTGTTGAAAACATACCACTATAACTTCCCATGTAAATAACATGATATTATACGCTTCCGGACATGATAAATTAGGTACAAACACCACAATAACTTTGACCCATGTAAAAGTTTATTTGAAAACATACTCCGATAACATAAGTATAAATAATATGGTAATATAGGTTCCCTAGCCTAATAACTTAAGTACAAACACCATGATAACTTTGACTCGTGAAAAAAAGTTGTTGAAAACATACTTTGGTAACTTTTGTGTGTAAATAGCATGATAATATAGGGCTCTTGGTCCCCATAACTTAGTGATAGATGGGAATCGTTCACGGCCGAGGGTGGCCCGATCTTCATGTCGCAGGATCGAATCCGGGAGGATAACTAGTTGCAAGCAGTTGGGGTAACTAGCTTTATACCTGCCAAGGTTGGATGCAACCCGTACGTTGGGTATGGCTGACCAAAGCTACAAGAACTCCAACCCTCTATCCGAATAATCGTAGAACCACAAACCGGAACTAACCCATAAAAAACAACCGGAATCATAGAACACGAATTAGGGGGAACCAGAGGCTCCTTCTCGTGAATCTGGATGAACTCACAAGAGTAAAGATAGTAAGGATCTCTCAGATCTCTCTAGCAGTCTTGTTGCATAAGCTTGTAGCTAAATGGTTTGATAAAAGGTTCCTAAGAGGATGGGGGAGATGAGGTTTTATAGCTGTGACAACCCCCTAGCTAGGTTTGAAAATAGTTTCAAAAGTAAGCATATTTGCGAGGCTTCCTTGGGGGAATAAGCAGTCAACTTTGAGAATTGTTGGAGAGCTCCTCGGAAATTCGCAAAGCCTTGACAGCCTGGACCCCTTCCACGAGAATGACTAGAGCTTTTGACTCACAACTCCAAATGATGTGAGGTTTTTTGCATTGGAAAGCAAATTTTATGTAGCTTCTGGTGATGTACCTCTGTGGCTCCGTCTTGCCACCACATGTGTGGTACTATGAAACATCAGAGGTAAAAACTGACAGCATCAACTTCACTTAAAACTTGTTTTCTCCAAACTTGTTCCTACTAACCGGTTGCTTCAAGAGCTCATAGGTTGTTGGATTTATTCCATGTGATACCTAAGTTCAACCAACAACAATGGGGATGAAAGCATAGTTGTGTCATCAAGGTTACATTTTTTAGGACTAACTTATTAACCTAGTGCCAAGTGCCAGCTGTTGTTTTTCCTTGTTTTTGTCTTTTACAGAAAATCAATACCAAACGGAGTCCAAATGGAATGAAACATTTTGAGGATTTTTTTGGACCAGAAGACACATAGGAAGCTTCGGGAGGAGGCCAGAAGATCCACAGATGAGCCATAAGCTCGGGAGGCGCGCCCTAGGGGGCGTCCCCCAGGCTTGTGGGCCCATCGTAGCAACTCTAACCCTAATCTCAGCTCTATAAATACCCAAATATTCCCCTTATACCGAAGGACACACCAAAAATACTTCTCCACTGCCCCAAGCTTCTGTTCTCATGAGATCCCATGTTGGGGCCTTTCCCGGCACTCCGCCGGAGGGGGATTCGATCACAGAGGGCTTCTACATCAACCTTGTTGCCCTTCCGATGATATGTGAGTAGTTTACCACAGACCTATGGGTCCATAGTTAGTAGCTAGATGACTTCTTCTCTCTCTTTGATCTTCAATACAATGTTTTCCTCGATGTTCTTGGAGATCTATTCGATGTAATCTTCTTTTGCGGTGCTTTTGTTGAGATCCGGTGAATTGTGGATTTATGATCATATTATCTATGAATATTATTTGAGTCTTCTCTGAACTCTTATGCATGATTTAAGATAGCTTTGTATTTCTCTCCGATCTACTGATTTGGTTTGGCCAACTCGATTGATTTTTCTTGCAATGGGAGAGGTGCTTTATAGTTGGTTCAATCTTGCGGTGCTCATACCCAGTGACAGAAGGGGACATGACACGTATTTGTATTGTTGCCACTAAGGATAAAAAGGTGGGGTTTATTCATATTGATTGGATCTATCCCTCTACATCATGTCATCTTGCTTAAGGCGTTACTCCGTTCTTGTTAACTTAATACACTAGATGCATGCTGGATAGCGGTCGATGTGTGGAGTAATAGTAGTAGATGCAGGTAGGAGTTGGTCTACTTGTCGCGGATGTGATGTCTATATTCATGATCATTGTCTTGGATATCATAATAACTATGCGCTTTTCTATCAATTGCTCAATAGTAATTTGTTTACCCACCGTATGCTTTCTTTCAAGAGAGAACCCTCTAGTGAAAACTATGGCCTGATGAGGCACAGACTAGCGAGATGCTAATTCACGCGCGTAGATGGCCCGATCTTTCACGGCGATGCTCAATCAACAATTTCTTCTCGCAACCTCCAAGAATAATTCTCACCCGCGTATGAAAATACACGAACAAAAAATAATGATCCCCTCGGATCAGCACGTAGGCGTCGATGTGATGATCAACCCTCCGTCGCTTGTAATTTCCTCCATGGGAAAATCACAGATAATACACATGATATGGTCGTCCGCGACTCGGATGTTTTTATGTATATTTCATAACTCCCAAATAAACTCAAAACTGATCTCTCTGTTACATGGACGCCATCCACTTTTATATAACCAACACATGGCCTAAGGCCCACACCGCCTAGACTCCTAAGTAGTACGTAACTAGTACAACTTGCCATCACGATTTATATGGCACGCAATTAGAAGGAAAACTACTAGCTAACTAGAAGATATACTTCCTATTTTTAAAATAAAACACATACGTACGTAAGGTAAAGGGACTACGGAAAAAAAGACTATTCTCCATGCAATTAGGACCCAACGTGCAGCTCCATCGTCCCTTTTTTAATCCATCGGGGAGGTGTACGAAAGTTGGGCTGCACCTTGCCACGTATGGGTTCCTCCATAATCTCAAGTTTGTTGCCGTGATGAGCATATACTTCTTGGAAAGGATCTGACTTCCTTTTATTTATCAAACCAAATTGATATATTGGCTTAATATATGGACGTGGCTCACATGGCTTCTGCGGTTCTCTTATATCTCCTTGTGTATGTGCATGTACAAGATTTGCACAAGCACGTCTACACATCAATTTGTTGTCCAAATACCCCTCAAAAAAATATTGTTGTCCAAATTACCAGCTTGACATGCACCCATCTTTGCGACACGAATACCTGGACCGCATAGCAAACGTTCCTTGCCATCTCTGCCGGTGTGCAATATATCTGGACAACTTATAATTGTACCAGCATCCTCGAATAGACTCTCCTTGCTCACCTTAGTTGGTTCGAGTTTAGTAGCAGCCGCACTTGATAATATTCTAGACGTTGCAATGTCCGTATCATGGCCCCTGTCGTGGTTCTAGGACTGACAGTAGAATAGGGGGTAGGAATGTAGAGGAAAGATCCTAGCTATGGAGGAGTTGTACACGCGAGTTTTACGAGTTCAGGCCCTTCTTGGAGGAACTAACAGCCCTACGTCTCGGAGCCCGGAGGCGGTCGACTGGATATATGCGTGTGAATTACAGAAGGTGCGAACCCCTGTCTTAGAGGAGGGGGGTGGCTTATATAGAGTGTGCCAGAACCCCAGCTCCCCTCCGTTACACAGGGTTCAATGTTCATAAAGGAGGAGCGTTACTGGTAACGTCCGAAGTAAAGTGCTATAAATGTCCATAAAGCTATGACTTAAACCCCGACCGTTGCAGAGTGAAGGGCTTCACATCTTCTGGTGGTCGAGTGGTTGTTAGCATGGTCGAGTGTCTTCATGGTGGTCAAGTGAACACATCTTCATGGTCGAGTGGATGATGGTTTCTCTTCGACTGCTTCTGGTTCTTTGTAGAGATGTCCTTGGGGAGGGTATGTTGGACAGATCCATGACCCTACCCTAGGTACATAGCTTCATCGCTAGCCCCCGAATGGATCAGGGTTTGAGTGAGGAAGGAGTTGGGAACACTTCTGACTCATTCTTTGTGCTATGAGTATACCTTGTTCTGGAACAATGAACTGAGGAGAAAACGTCAACTCCTTTTTCAGTCGCCTTGGTCCATTCTTGGTTTTTTGTCGAGTGAATTTTCACGATAGAATTCCGAATGATAATGTAGAGGGCGTTTTCAGTCTGACAAGTTGCTGCGCTCTCCGCGGATTTCGCGGGATTCGAATTTCTGGAAGCGCGCCAGACGGGCGAGACCGTGGTAATCGGGACGGATTAGGCAAGTCTCCTTGATCTCCGTGCCACCTTTTTCGCCACATACTGCGCGCGCGACTGTTGCGGGATTTGTTTAGATCGTCCGGGTCCACCAGTCAGTCACTCGGGGAACGACCTTATAAAAGGCACCGGACCAGGCCTCTGCCCCGTGCGCTCCCATTCTCTTTTCTTCTTCCTTCGACCTCTCCACCACACTCGCTCCTGCCCTCGTCGGCGAACCCTCGCTCGAACTCGACCTGCCGCCATGGGAAAAGAGAAGACGACGACACTGGAGCGCGCGAAGAAGGCGACCGCGAAGGCGAAGGGTGAAGGAAATATGCCCTAGAGGCAATAATAAAGTTATTATTTATTTCCTTATATCATGATAAATGTTTATTATTCATGCTAGAATTGTATTAACCGGAAACATAATACATGTGTGAATACATAGACAAACAGAGTGTCACTAGTATGCCTCTACTTGACTAGCTCGTTAATCAAAGATGGTTATGTTTCCTAACCATAGACAAAGAGTTGTTATTTGATTAACGAGGTCACATCATTAGTTGAATGATCTGATTGACATGACCCATTCCATTAGCTTAGCACCCGATCGTTTAGTATGTTGCTATTGCTTTCTTCATGACTTATACATGTTCCTATGACTATGAGATTATGCAACTCCCGTTTGCCGGAGGAACACTTTGGGTGCTACCAAACGTCACAACGTAACTGGGTGATTATAAAGGAGCATTACAGGTGTCTCCAAAGGTAGATGTTGGGTTGGCGTATTTCGAGATTAGGATTTGTCACTCTGATTGTCGGAGAGGTATCTCTGGGCCCTCTCGGTAATGCACATCACATAAGCCTTGCAAGCATTGCAACTAATGAGTTAGTTGCGGGATGATGTATTACAGAACGAGTAAAGAGACTTGCCGGTAACGAGATTGAACTAGGTATTGGAATACTGACGATCGAATCTCGGGCAAGTAACATACCGATGACAAAGGGAACAACGTATGTTGTTATGCGGTCTGACCGATAAAGATCTTCGTAGAATATGTAGGAGCCAATATGGGCATCCAGGTCCCGCTATTGGTTATTGACCGGAGACGTGTCTCGGTCATGTCTACATTGTTCTCGAACCCGTAGGGTCCGCACGCTTAAGGTTTCGATGACAGTTATATTATGAGTTTATGCATTTTGATATACCGAAGGTTGTTTGGAGTCCCGGATGTGATCACGGACATGACGAGGAGTCTCGAAATGGTCGAGACATAAAGATTGATATATTGGAAGCCTATGTTTGGATATCGGAAGTGTTCCGGGTGAAATCGGGATTTTACCGGAGTACCGGGAGGTTACCGGAACCCCCCGGGAACCATATGGGCCTTGATGGGCCTTAGTGGAAAGGAGAAAGGGGCAGCCCAAGGTGGCCGCGCGCCTCCCCCCTTCCCCTAGTCCTATTAGGACTAGGAGAGGTGGCCGGCCCCCCTCTCTCTCTTTCCCCCCTCAAGGAGTCCTATTCCAACTAGGATTGGGGGGGGGATCCTACTCCCAGAGGGAGTAGGACTCTCCTGGCACGCCTCCTATGGCCGGCCAGCCTCCCCCCTCTAGTCCTTTATATACTGAGGCAGAGGCACCCCAGAAACACACAAGTTGATCCACGTGATCTATTCCTTAGCTGTGTGCGGTGCCCCCAGCCACCATAATCCTCGATAATACTGTAGCGGAGTTTAGGCGAAGCCCTGCTGCTGTAATACATCAAGATCGTCACCACGCCGTCATGCTGACGAAACTCTTCCCCGACACTTTGCTGGATCGGAGTCCGGGGATCGTCATCGAGCTGAACGTGTGCTCGAACTCGGAGGTGCCGTAGTTTCGGTGCTTGATCGGTTGGATCGTGAAGACGTACGACTACTTCCTCTACGTTGCGTCAACGCTTCCGCAGTCGGTCTGCGTGGGTACGTAGACAACACTCTCCTCTCTCGTTGCTATGCATCACATGATCTTGCGTGTGCATAGGAAATTTTTGAAATTACTACGAAACCCAACAGTGGTATCAGAGCCTAGGTTATTTATGTTGATGTTATATGCACGAGTAGAACACAAGTGAGTTGTGGGCGATATAAGTCATACTGCCTACCAGCATGTCATACTTTGGTTCGGCGGTATTGTTGGATGAAGCGGCCCGGACTGACATTACGCGTACGCTTACGCGAGACCGGTTCTCCTGACGTGCTTTGCACATAGGTGGCTTGCGGGTGACAGTTTCTCCAACTAAGTGATCCGAGTGTGGCTACGCCCGGTCCTTGCGAAGGTTAAAACGGAGTCTATTTGACAAACTATCGTTGTGGTTTTGATGCGTAGGTGAGATTGGTTCTTGCTTAAGCCCGTAGCAGCCACGTAAAACTTGCAACAACAAAGTAGAGGACGTCTAACTTGTTTTTGCAGGGCATGTTGTGATGTGATATGGTCAAAACGTGATGAGATATAAGTTGTTGTATGAGATGATCAAGTTTTGTTAAAGTTATCAACAACTGGCAAAAGCCTTATGGTTGTCTCTTTATTGCATAAGATGCAAGTGCCAAATAATTGCTTTACTTTATCGCTATGCAATAGCAATAGTTGCAAGAGCAATAGTTGGCGAGACGACCATGTGACGACACATTGATATAGATCAAGATGATGGAGATCATGGTGTCATGCCGGTAACGATAGAGATCTTGACAGTACTTTGGACATGGAGATCAAAGGCGCAAGATGATGATGGCCATATCATGTCACATATTTTGATTGCATATGATGTTTATATTTTATGCATCTTATCTTGCTTTGATTGACGGTAGCATTATAAGATGATCTCTCACTAAATTATCAAGAAGTGTTCTCCCTGAGTATGCACCGTTGCGAAAGTTCTTCGTGCTGAGACACCACGTGATGATCGGGTGTGATAGGTTCTACGTTCAAATACAACGGGTGCAAAACAGTTGCACACGCGGAATACTCAGGTTATACTTGACGAGCCAAAGCATATACAGATATGGCCTCGGAACACGGAGACCGAAAGGTCGAGCGTGAATCATATAGTAGATATGATCAACATAATGATGTTCACCATTGAAAACTACTCCATCTCACGTGATGATCGGTTATGGTTTAGTTGATTTGGATCACGTAATCACTTAGAGGATTAGAGGGATGTCTATCTAAGTGGGAGTTCTTAAGTAATATGATTAATTGAACTTAAATTTATCATGAACTTAGTCCTGGTAGTATTTTGCAAATTATGTTGTAGATCAATAGCTCGCATTATTGCTTTCATATGTTTATTTTGATATGTTCCTAGAGAAAAATTGTGTTGAAAGATGTTAGTAGCAAAGATGCGGATTGGATCCGTGATCTGAGGTTTATCCTCATTGCTGCACAGAAGAATTATGTCCTTGATGCACAGCTAGGTGACAGACCTATTGCAGGAGCAGATGCAGACGTTATGAACGTTTGGCTAGCTCAATATGATGACTACTTGATAGTTTTGTGCACCATGCTTAACGGCTTAGAATCGGGATTTGAAAGATGTTTTGAACGTCATGGACCATATGAGATGTTCCAGGAATTGAAGTTAATATTTCAAGCAAATACCCGAGTTGAGAGATATGAAGTCTCCAACAAGTTCTATAGCTAAAAGATGGAGGAGAATCGCTCAACTAGTGAGCATGTGCTCAGATTGTCTGGGTACTACAATCGCTTGAATCAAGTGGGAGTTAATCTTCCAGATAAGATAGTGATTGACAGAATTCTCTAGTCACCATCACCAAGTTAGTAGAACTTCGTGATGAACTATAGTATGCAAGGGATGACGAAAACGAATCCCGAGCTTTTCATGATGATGAAATCGATGAAGGTAGAAATCAATAAAGAGCATCAAGTGTTGATGGTTGACAAGATCACTAGTTTCAAGAAAAGGGCAAAGGGAAGAAGGGGAACTTCAAGAAGAACGGCAAGCAAGTTGCTGCTCAAGTGAAGAAGCCCAAGTCTGGTCCTAAGCCTGAGACTAAGTGCTTCTACTGCAAAGGGACTGATCACTGGAAGCGGAACTACCCCAAGTGATTGGCGGATAAGAAGGATGGCAAAGTGAACATAAGTATATTTGATATACATGTTATTGATGTGTACTTTACTAGTGTTTATAGCAACCCCTCAGTATTTGATACTGGATCATTTGCTAAGATTAGTAACTCGAAACGGGAGTTGCAGAATAAACAGAGACTAGTTAAGGGTGAAGTGACGATGTGTGTTGGAAGTGGTTCCAAGATTGATATGATCATCATCACACACTCCCTATACTTTCGGGATTAGTGTTGAACCTAAATAAGTGTTATTTGGTGTTTGCGTTGAGCATGAATATGATTTGATCATGTTTATTGTAATACAGTTATTCATTTAAGTAAGAGAATAAATTGTTGTTCTGTTTACATGAATAAAACCTTATATGGTTACGCACCCAATGAAAATAGTTTGTTGGATCTCGATCGTAGTGATACACATAATCATAATATTGAAACCAAAAGATGCAAAGTTAATAATGATAGTGCAACTTATTTGTGGCACTGCCGTTTAGGTCATATTGGTGTAAAGCGCATGAAGAAACTCCATGCTGATGGAATTTTGGAATCACTTGATTATGAATCACTTGATGCTTGCGAACCATGCCTCATGGGCAAGATGACTAAGACTCCGTTCTCCGGAGCGAGCAACTGACTTATTGGAAATAATACATACTGATGTATGCGGTCCGATGAGTGTTAAGGCTCACGGCAAGTATCGTTATTTTCTGAACTTCACAGATGATTTGAGCAGATATGGGTATATCTACTTGATGAAACATAAGTCTGAAACATTTGAAAAGTTCAAAGAATTTCAGAGTGAAGTGGAAAATCATCGTGACAAGAAAATAAAGTTTCTACGATCTGATCGCGGAGACAAATATTTGAGTTACGAGTTTGGTCTTCAATTAAAACAATGTGGAATAGTTTCACAAACTCATGCCACATGGAACACCACAGCATAATGGTGTGTCCGAACGTCATAACCGTACTTTATTAGATATGGTGCGATCTATGATGTCTCTTTTCGATCTACCACTATCGTTTTGGGGTTATGCATTGGAGACAGCTGCATTCACGTTAAATAGGGCACCATCTAAGTCCGTTGAGACGACACAATCTGAACTGTGGTTTGGCAGGAAACCAAAGTTGTCGTTTCTTAAAGTTTGGGACTGCGATGCTTATGTGAAAAAGTTTCAACATGATAAGCTCGAACCCAAATCGGAGAAGTAAATCTTAATAGGATATCCAAAGGAAACTATTGGATACACCTTCTGTCACAGATCCGAAGGCAAGACTTTTGTTGCTAAATTCGGAAACTTTCTAGAGAAGGAGTTTCTCTCGAAAGAAGTGAGTGGGAGGAAAGTAGAACTTGATGAGATAACTGTACCTGCTCCCTTATTGGAAAGTAGTTCATCACAGAAATCTGTTCCTGTGACTACTACACCAATTAGTGAGGAAGCTAATGATGATGATCATGTAACTTCAGATCAAGTTACTACCGAATCTCGTAGGTAAACCAGAGTAAGATCCGCACCAGAGTGGTACGGTAATCCTGTTCTGGAAGTCATGTTACTAGACCATGACGAACTTGCGAACTATGAGGAAGCGATGATGAGCCCAGATTCCGCGAAATGGTTTGAGGCCATGAAATCTGAGATATGATCCATGTATAAGAACAAAGTATGGACTTTGGTTGACTTGCCCGATGATCGGCAAGCCATAGAAAATAAATGGATCTTCAAGAGGAAGACGGACGCTGATAGTAGTGTTACTATCTACAAAGCTAGAATTGTCGCAAAAGGTTTTCGACAAGTTCAAGGTGTTGACTACGATGAGATTTTTCTCACTCGTATCTATGCTTAAGCCTGTCCGAATCATGTTAGCAATTGCCGCATTTTATGAAATCTGGCAAATGGATAAACAAAACTGCATTCCTTAATGGATTTACTAAAGAAGAGTTGTATACGATGCAACTAGAAGGTTTTGTCGATCCTAAAGGTGTTAAATAAATATGCAAGCTCCAGCGATCCATCTATGGACTGGTGCAAGAATCTCGGAGTTGGAATATACGCTTTGATAAGTTGATCAAAGCATATAGTTTTATACAGACTTGCGGTGAAGCCTGTATTTACAAGAAAGTGAGTGGGAGCACTACAACATTTCTGATAAGTATATGTGAATGACATATTGTTGATCGGAAATAATGTAGAATTATTCTGCAAAGCATAAAGGAGTGTTTGAAAGGAGTTTTTCAAAGAAAGACTTCGGTGAAGCTGCTTACATATTGTGCTCCAAGGTCTATAGAGATAGATCAAGACGCTTGATAAGTTTTTTCAATGAGTACATACCTTGACAAGATTTTGAAGTAGTTCAAAATGGAACAGTCAAAGAAAAAGTTTCTTGCCTGTGTTACAAGGTGTGAAGCTGAGTAAGACTCAAAGCCCGACCACGGCAGAAGATAGAAAGAGAATGAAAGTCATTCCCTATGCCTCAGTCATAGGTTCTATAAAGTATGCCATGCTGTGTACCAGATCTATTGTATACCCTACACTTTGTTAAGCAAGGGAATACAATAGTGATCTAAGAGTAGATCACTGGACAGCGGTCAAAATTATCCTTAGTGGAATAAGGAAATATTTCTCAATTATGGAGGTGACAAAAAGGTTCGTCGTAAAAAGTTACGTCGATGCAAGTTCTGACACAGATCTGGATGACTCTAAGTCTCGATCTAGATACATATTGAAAGTGGGAGCAATAAGCTAGAGTAGCTCCGTGCAGAGCATTGTTGACATAGAAATTCGCAAAAATACTTACGGATCTGAATGTGACAGACCCGTTGACTAAAATTATCTCACAAGCAAAACATGATCACACCTTAGTACTCTTTGGGTGTTAGTCACATAGCGATGTGAACTAGATTACTGACTCTAGTAAACCCTTTGGGTGTTGATCACATATCGACGTGAACTATGGGTGTTAATCACATAGTGATGTGAACTATTGCTGTTAAATCACATGGCGATGTGAACTAGATTATTGACTCTAGTGCAAGTGGGAGACTGAAGGAAATATGCCCTAGAGGCAATAATAAAGTTATTATTTATTTCCTTATATCATGATAAATGTTTATTATTCATGCTAGAATTGTATTAACCGGAAACATAATACATGTGTGAATACATAGACAAACAGAGTGTCACTAGTATGCCTCTACTTGACTAGCTCGTTAATCAAAGATGGTTATGTTTCCTAACCATAGACAAAGAGTTGTTATTTGATTAACGAGGTCACATCATTAGTTGAATGATCTGATTGACATGACCCATTCCATTAGCTTAGCACCCGATCGTTTAGTATGTTGCTATTGCTTTCTTCATGACTTATACATGTTCCTATGACTATGAGATTATGCAACTCCCGTTTGCCGGAGGAACACTTTGGGTGCTACCAAACGTCACAACATAACTGGGTGATTATAAAGGAGCATTACAGGTGTCTCCAAAGGTAGATGTTGGGTTGGCGTATTTCAAGATTAGGATTTGTCACTCCGATTGTCGGAGAGGTATCTCTGGGCCCTCTCGGTAATGCACATCACATAAGCCTTGCAAGCATTGCAACTAATGAGTTAGTTGCGGGATGATGTATTACAGAACGAGTAAAGAGACTTGCCGGTAACGAGATTGAACTAGGTATTGGAATACCGACGATCGAATCTCGGGCAAGTAACATACCGATGACAAAGGGAACAACGCATGTTGTTATGCGGTCTGACCGATAAAGATCTTCGTAGAATATGTAGGAGCCAATATGGGCATCCAGGTCCCGCTATTGGTTATTGACTGGAGACGTGTCTCGGTCATGTCTACATTGTTCTCGAACCCGTAGGGTCCGCACGCTTAAGGTTTCGATGACAGTTATATTATGAGTTTATGCATTTTGATATACCGAAGGTTGTTCGGAGTCCCGGATGTGATCACGGACATGACGAGGAGTCTCGAAATGGTCGAGACATAAATATTGATATATTGGAAGCCTATGTTTGGATATCGGAAGTGTTCCGGGTGAAATCGGGATTTTACCGGAGTACCGGGAGGTTACCGGAACCCCCCGGGAACCATATGAGCCTTGATGGGCCTTAGTGGAAAGGAGAAAGGGGCAGCCCAAGGTGGCCGCGCACCTCCCCCCTTCCCCTAGTCCTATTAGGACTAGGAGAGGTGGCCGCCCCCCCTCTCTCTCTTTCCCCCCCTCAAGGAGTCCTATTCCAACTAGGATTGGGGGGGGGGGATCCTACTCCCAGAGGGAGTAGGACTCTCCTGGCGCGCCTCCTATGGCCGGCCAGCCTCCCCCCTCTAGTCCTTTATATACTGAGGCAGAGGCACCCCAGAAACACACAAGTTAATCCACGTGATCTATTCCTTAGCCGTGTGCGGTGCCCCCAGCCACCATAATCCTCGATAATACTGCAGCAGAGTTTAGGCGAAGCCCTGCTGCTGTAATACATCAAGATCATCACCACGCCGTCTTGCTGACGGAACTCTTCCCCGACACTTTGCTGGATCGGAGTCCGGGGATCGTCATCGAGCTGAACGTGTGCTCGAACTCGGAGGTGCCGTAGTTTCGGTGCTTGATCGGTTGGATCGTGAAGACGTACGACTACTTCCTCTACGTTGCGTCAACGCTTCCGCAGTCGGTCTGCGTGGGTACGTAGACAACACTCTCCCCTCTCGTTGCTATGCATCACATGATCTTGCGTGTGCGTAGGAAATTTTTGAAATTACTACGAAACCCAACAAAGGGAAGCGGACCAGCCGGGGCGGATCCTCGTCGAGATCCGGCCTGCCGTCGGGCTGGATCCAGGGCGACTGGATCCGCTCAACGATCAGCCAAGATGACCTCGACGACCTGGTGGAGGGGGGACTGATCCCCCACAAGTCAACGCGGCTCCCGAGGAACGAGACCGAGCCGCAGCCAAGGGAGGACGAGTGCGTTCTCCTCGCCACCCACGTAGATCGCGGATTCTCTCTGCCTCCCCATCCTTTCTTCCGGGGCTTTTTGAACTTCTTTGGGGCTCAGCTCCACCATTTCACTCCAAACACCATAGTCTATCTGGCTGCTTTTGTGTCAATGTGTGAAAATTTCTTGGGCTGTCGACCGCACTGGGGTCTTTTCAAACACATCTTCACCTGCCGCTCCCAGTCGGTCCAAAAGGCCAATCCGAGAGATGAGAGGATGCACGTGATCCAGATGTGCGGGGGCCTGGGGATCCAGATGAGGAACAAGAGCACCTTCTCAGCAATGATCCTTCCCGACTCGGTCCGGGGTTGGCAGTCGACTTGGTTTTACTGTAAGGACCAGCCGACCCCGGGTCAGTCGACTGGACTCCTCCCTTTTCTTTGGCTCGAGTGGAGAAGCCCTCCTCCCTGAAGGTGGTCTAGAAAAGAAGGCGCAGGTCAAGGTGCTGGTCGAGCGGGTCATCCAACTCGTCCGCGATGGGGTGACTGGGATGGACCTGTTGGAGGTCTTTCTCGGTCGAAGCATCCAACCGCTTCAGGCACGTGATCATCCGATGTGGATGTACTCTAGGCTCGAGTATTCCACTCGGGCGAGATCTCCCCAAGTATAAATACTGCCAGGTGCCAACTGATTCAGCCATGCTCTAGCCGAGACCTCCAACATCAGAGGAAGGTGTTTCATGGCCACTTCATCATTGCCGCCACCAATCTGGACAGCCACTCGGTATTCTTCAAGCCAAGTGTCAGGCTTGGACTCACCAATGAACTTACTGACTCCAGTCGCCAACCTGAAGTTGGGGGGAATCACTGCAGCTCTGATAGCTCTGCTGAAGCACTCTGGATTGAGACATGCACCCTGTTGCTGGTTTGCAAATCCCTGTCATGGCCCTCTCGGTGAGCTCTGTTTCTGTCGACCAAGCCCTGAACGAGAATAGATCTCGCATCAAAGCCTGGCTCCCTGGGGTTGACTGGAATACCTCGCCCAACACTGTGAGGGCGTCTGTGTTCATGTTGCCGAGGCACGTACGACCCACTCCTTGGGGGAGACGTGGGCACTCGACAACGATCATCGCGATCGACTCGGTGATCATACTGCTCACGGTTTCTGTACTGATCTCGTCGATCCCCACGTCCTCACGCCTCGGGGGCGATCTTGGGCTATGGGCCGACTAAACTGCGTCTGCAACCATGGATCTGCTATGGATCCTATTCCGTGACTGAGATACGACCGTATTCTGTTCTCCCGCCGCCCGGAGCAAGGCTCGAATCTGCACCAGACCTCGGCCAGCTTCTGACTGGGAAGGTTGGATCGACTCCGCTATCCGGGCAGCAGCTGCTAGATTCTGGATCTAGGTTCGGTATACCTGAGTTGGAGGTGGAAAAAGTTGGCGTCGACTGGATTCGGGAGCACGCTGCCGAGCACGATGGTCGAGTGCGCGCTGGAGGTTCTCCAGTCGAGTGCGCTCAACTAAGTTGGCCAAGCGCGCCTGCTCCAAGGCCTGGGCCTCAGGGATTTCTCCGACTATAGGAGTATGTAGTGCATCCATGTTCCGGCGGCGAAGTTCCTCCCTCTACTGCGAAGAGAGGGGTTCGGGGCGGTACTCTTCATGAACGCGCGACGGATCGCCGTTCCCGTCGCCTCCGTCTTCACGGGCGAAGCCAGGAGGGCTGCGTGGTCCATTGACCATCAGAACTTTAGCCGCTGGGTCGCTGCTCTCACACTCGGATGCGGTCTCTACGGAGCCAGTCGACAGATCGAACAGGCCATAGAGAGTTTCGTCGGGCTCGATCGCCGCGACTTGAGGGGTGGCCGACTGGCGGGCCACCGCATGCCTCACCCACCGCTGAAGCCTCGACCGACCGGAACGTTTGCTCCGGCGGGTTGAAGGGAGGGGGAAAGCTGTTGGAGCCGACCGATACTGGGTCGACGGCTGCCGCGGGAGGACGCCGCGAATGCACGCGCGAAAGTGCATCGCTCCGCGAGCGGGGAGTGCGTCGACGTCGAGTGGAGCCTCCTGAAGCCAATTGGAGTCGTCAGCGACAAACATGAGTGCGCTGAGACGGATCTCGCGGCCCTCAGCCAAACCTCCGCCTGGAACCATGATGAAGGGAATCGAAAAAATAGCAACTTCTCCAACAAGTCGCTAAGACACCTGCCCCATGGTGGGCGCCAACTGTCGTGGTTCTAGGACTGACAGTAGAATAGGGGGGTAGGAATGTAGAGGTAAGATCCTAGCTATGGAGGAGTTGTACATGCGAGTTTTATGAGTTCAGGCCCTTCTCAGAGGAACTAACAGCCCTACGTCTCGGAGCCCGGAGGCGGTCGACTGGATATATGCGTGTGAATTACAGAAGGTGTGAACCCCTGTCCTAGAGGAGGGGGTGGCTTATATAGAGTGCGCCAGGACCCCAGCTCCCCTCCGTTACACAGGGTTCAATGTTTATAAAGGAGGAGCAATACTGGTAACGTCCGAAGTAAAGTGCTATAAATGTCCATAAAGCTATGACTTAAACCCCGACCGTTGCGGAGTGAAGGGCTTCACATCTTTTGGTGGTCGAGTGGTTGTTAGCATGTTCGAGTGTCTTCACGGTGGTCGAGTGAACACATCTTCATGGTCGAGTGGATGATGGTTTCTCTTCAACTGCTTCTGGTTCTTTGTAGAGATGTCCTTGGGGAGGGTATGTTGGACAGATCCATGACCCTACCCTAGGTACATAGCTTCATCAGCCCCCGGGTCTATTTTTATCATATTATTTTCAGATCTATAAAAAATACAAAAATACCTTGCTGCAATTTATTTAATTTTACTTTATTTTGTACTTTTACTTATCTTTTATATCAATCTCTATCAGATCTCATCCTTGCAAGTGACCGTGAAGGGATTGACAACCCCTTTTTCGTGTTGGGTGCAAGTATTTGTTTGTTTGTGCATGTGTATCTATTAGGGACTTGTGTGTTCCTCCTACTGAATTGATACCTTGGTTCTAAACTGGGGGAAATACCTATCTCTATTTTGCTACATTACCCTTTCCTCTTCAAGGGAAAAATCAACGCAAACTCAAGAAGTAGCACCCTCCATGAGCAGCAGCACCACACCCACGAGCAGGAGCCACATATCCACCATAGTTGTTGTTATCATCCTCCAAGGCACCGTCCACTGCAGCGTACACGGAATTTTCATCCCCTAGTTCCTCAAGTGGGTCAATAGGGTGGATTCGGTGTCTAAGCCTATCCCCACCTGCTGGAGGTTGCTCGTGAAACATCCTTCCAAGGTCTCGAACCATGTTCCGTAATTCCTGAAACTCAGCATGTGTGATCGGGACAACTTCTTCCCCTTGATCTTCTCTGTGAACACTCGATGCAGTTCCAGCCATGTTAGTAGGGCTAAAATGTGAAATAGGATAATTTTGTTGGAATCACACAACCTCACCTCTTACTCACCAAAATTCTTATGAGTTCACATCAGACTGTACTTCTCTCGGATGTGTTAAAGCGATTGAAAGACAGGGATCAAATAACTAGCTTCGGTTTTTGGTGGAGGTTGGTGGGGTAAACAAAAAGGGGCTTGTGCTAAAATCAAGTTGATGCAAACCAAGAAAATATGCGGATGGATCCGCTGAACCTTTGCACCAAGATTGAAAGAACAAACAACACACAAGCTTCTGAAATTTTTCTACCATGCTGAAACTTTTTGATCTTACACAACACTTTCTTTTTCTCTCTTAACTTTTTTTTTCTGGCACTCTTTTCTTTCTCTCTTTGATATTTTTTGCCACTTTTTTTTATCTCTTTTTCCAAAGCACAACAACAAAATTTGAAAACAACTGTGAAGATGAACTTGACGTAGATCTAAAAGATGAAGAACATACAAGATATGCAACAACAAGATCTCAGCACCAACAAGGCTTGAATTTATTTTTGTTGGGGCTTTAGACTTCTAGGACAGAAAATACAGCATGAAAAACACTCGATCGAAAGGGATGACAGCAATATAAACTCTAATAACAGATCCTACTGTGTGAACGAAGGATCTGATGCCAGGTGATAGGAGGAAACCTGATGAACGAGTTCACACCCAAGGGTGGCCTGATCTTCACGTTGTACTCTCTCCGTCCGGAAATACTTGTCATCAAAATGAATAAAAAGGGATGCTAGATGTATTTTAGTTTTAGATACATCCATTTTTGTCCATTTTGATGACAAGTATTTTCGGACGGAGGGAGTAGGATTGAATCGGGGAGGATAACTAGCTGCAAGAAACCGGGATAACTAGCTTTATACCTGTCAAGGTTGGATGCAACCCGTATGTTTGCGGATGGCTGACCGAAACTACAAGAACTCCAACCCGCTATCCAAACAATCACAGAACCACAAACTGGAACTAACCCACACAAAATGGCCGGAACCGTAGAGCACGAATTAGGGGGAAACAGAGGCTCCTTCTCACGAATCTGGATGAACTCGCAACAGCAAAGGTAGCAAGGATCTCTCAGATCTCTCTAGAAGTATTGCTACATAAGTTTGTAGCTAAATGGTTTGACAAAAGGTTCCTAACAGGATGGGGAAGATGGAGTTTTATAGCAGGGACTACCCACCTTAGCTAGGTGTGAAAATGGTTTCAAAAGTAAGCAGGTTTGCATGGCTTTCTTGGGGAAATAAGCAGTCAACTTTGAGAGTTGTTGAAGAGATCCTTGGAAATTCGTGAAGCCTTGACAGCCTGAACACCTTTCATGAGAATGACTAGAGCTTTTGACTCACAACTCTAAATGATGTGAGGTTTTTCGCATTGGAAAGTAAATTTGATGTAGCTTCTGGTGATATACCCATATGGCCCCGTATCTTCATCACATTGGTGTGGCACAACGAAACATCATAGATAAAAACCGACAGCATTAGCTTCACTTAAAACTTGTTTTCTCCAAACTTGTTCCTCCAAACCAGTTGCTGCAAGAGCTCATAGGTTGTTGGATTTCTTCCATGTGATACCTACGTTCAACCAACAACAATGGGGATGCAAGCATAGTTGTGTCAACATGGTAATATACGCATAGCAGAGATTATAACTTATTTAGCCCAGGCATGATAACTTTTGACCCAAAAAAAGTATTCAAAACATGCCAACATGGTATCTAGTTTGGAAGGCTCGCCGTGGAGGATTTTTTTTTGTGAAAATAGATTTTGGATCAAACAGGTGATTTGAGCTACAAACATTTTGAATTTTCAAAATAAAGAGAATCTACTATGACATTAGTTTTTTTTTTTTGCACTTTTAGTGCATTTGCACGTGTGGAGAAAGTCGGAAGAAGTCACTTTTATTCCCGGAATTTGCCTATTTAAACATTGTGGCAACTTATGTAGCATAGACGTGATAACTTGCATACCCTAAGCATGGTAACTTTTTACCCGAGAAGAAGTCTTCGAAATATACCAACATGAAATCTAGTTTCAAAGGTCTCGTCGCGACGAATCTTTTATGTGAAGACAATTTTTTCATCGAAACGATGGTTTGAGCTACAAAACATTTTGAATTTTGAAATTGGTGGAATATTTTGCTGATGTCAGCAATTTTTTATCATATTATTTTCAGATCTATATGTGAAGACCTTGCTGTAATTTATTTACCTTTACTTTATTTTGTACTTTTACTTATCTTTTATATCAATCTCTATCAGATCTCATCCTTATATGTGATCGTGAAGGGATTGACAACCCCTTTTTCGTGTTGGGTGCAAGTATTTGTTTGTTTGTGCATGTGTTCCTCCTACTACTGGATTGATACCTTGGTTCTAAACTGGGGGAAATACCTATCTCTATTTTGCTACATCACCCTTTCCTCTTCAAGGAAAAAATCAACGCAAACTCAAGAAGTAGCACCCTCCATGAGCAGCAGCACCACGCCCACGAGCAGGAGCCACATGTCCATCATAGCTGTTGTTATCATCCTCCAAGGCACTGTCCACTGCAGCATGCACGAAATTTTCATCCCCTAGTTCCTCAAGTGGGTCAATAGGGTGTAATCGGTGTCGAAGCCTATCGCCACCTGCTGGAGGTCGCTCGTGAAACATCCTTTCAAGGTCTCGAACCATGTTCCGTAATTCCTGAAACTCAGCATGTGTGATCGGGGCAACTTCTTCCCCTTGATCTTCTCCATGAACACTTAATGCAGTTCCTGCCATGTTAGTGGGGCTAAAATGTGAAATAGGATAATTTTGTTGGAATCACACAACCTCACCTCTTACTCACCAAAATTCTTATGAGTTCACATCAGACTGTACTTCTCTCAGATGTGTTAAAGCGATTGAAAGACAGGGATCAAAGAACTAGCTTCGGTCTTTGGTGGAGGTTGGTGGGGTAAACAAAAAGGGGCTTGTGCTGAAATCAAGTTGATGCAAACCAAGAAAATATGCGGATGGATCCGCTGAACCTTTGCACCAAGATTGAAAGAACACACAACACACAAGCTTCTGAAATTTTTTCTACCATGCTGAAACTTGTTGATCTTACACACCATTTTCTTTTTCTCTCTTAACTATTTTTTCTGGCACTCTTTTCTTTCTCTCTTTGATATTTTTTGCCACTTTTTTATCTCTTTTTCCAAAGCACAACAACAAAATTTGAAAACAACTATGAAGATGAACTTGGTGCATATCTAAAAGATGAAGAATATGCAAGATATGCAACAACAAGATCTCAGCACCAACAAGGCTTGAATTTATTTTTGGTGGGGCTTTGGACTTCTAGGACAGAAAATACAACATGAAAAACACTCGATCTAAAGGGATGATAGCAATATAAACTCTAATAACATATCATATTGTGTGAACGAAGGATCTGATGCCAGGTGATAGGTGGAAACCTGATGAACGAGTTCACACCCAAGGGTGACCCGATCTTCACGTTGTAGCTAGGATTGAATCAGGGAGGATAACTAGCTGCAAGCAACCGGGGTAACTAGCTTTATACCTGTCAAGGTTGGATGCAACCCGTATGTTGCGGATGGCTGACCGAAGCTACAAGAACTCCAACCCGCTATCCAAACAATCACAGAACCACAAACTGGAACTAACCCACACAAAACGGCCGGAACCGTAGAGCACAAATTAGGGGGAACCAGAGGCTCCTCCTCGCGAATCTGGATGAACTCACAAGAGCAAGGGTAGCAAGGATCTCTCAGATCTCTCTAGCAGTCTTGCTACATAAGTTTGTAGTTGAATGGTTTGACAAAAGGTTCCTAAGAGGACGGGGGAGATGGAGTTTTATAGCAGGGACTACCTACCTTAGCTAGGTGTGAAAATGGTTTCAAAAGTAAGCAGGTTTGCATGGGTTTCTTAGGGGAATAAGCAGACAACTTTGAGAGTTGTTGGAGAGCTTCTCGAAAATTCACGAAGCCTTGACAGCCTAAACACCTTTCATGAGAATGGCTAGAGCTTTTGACTCACAACTCTAAATGATGTGAGGTTTTTCGCATTGGAAAGTAAATTTGATGTAGCTTCTAGTGATATATCCATATGGCCCCGTATCTTCATCACATGGGTGTGGCACAACGAAGCATCATAGGTAAAACCAACAACATCAGATTCACTTAAAACTTGTTTTCTCCAAACTTGTTCCTTCAAACCAGTTGCTGCAAGAGCTGGTAGGTTGTTGGATTTCTTCCATGTGATACCTACGTTCAACCAACAACAACGGGGATGCAAGCATAGTTGTGTCAACATGGTAATATACGCATAGCAGAGCTTATAACTTATTTAGCCCAGGCATGATAACTTTTGACCCAAAAAAAAAGTATTCAAAACATGCCAACATGGTATCTAGTTTGGAAGGCTCGCCGTGGAGGATTTTTTTTGTGAAAACAGATTTTGGATGGAACAGGTGATTCGAGCTACAAACATTTTGAATTTTCAAAATAAAGAAAATCTACGATGACATTAGTTTTTTTTTGCACTTTTAGTGCATTTGCACGTGTGGAGAAAGTCGGAAGAAGTCACTTTTATTCCCGGAATTTGCCTATTTAAACATTGTGGCAACTTATATAGCATAGACGTGATAACTTGCATACCCTAAGCATGGTAACTTTTTACCCGAGAAAAAGTCTTCAAAATATACCAACATGAAATCTAGTTTCAAAGGTCTCGTCGTGACAAATCTTTTATGTGAAGACAATTTTTCCATCAAAACGATGGTTTGAGCTACAAAACATTTTGAATTTTGAAATTGGTGGAATATTTTGCTGATGTCAGCAATTTGAGCTACAAAACATCGAAACATGTTTGGAGGCATACGCATGCAGCATGTGCTCGTTCCTTTGTCCACGTCGGCCACTTTAAAGGAAGAACTCGCGAGCGGGATGAATCGAAGGGATTTACAAATTGTTCGGATATGTCGCTTATAAACATAGGGTAACGTTTGAACGTTATCACTGTCCTGTTTAAAAACTGAGGGAGTAGATATTTAACCAAGATAGATTAGCCTTCCATCCTGCTATTTTCACTGTAGAGCTGGGCTATAAACCACAGTATGTGATGTGATCCCTGATCGAAGGTTCGGATGCTGAAGCAAGCAAATAACACCACACCCGCAAACCTGGACTCAGATTTGGCAAAAGCTGGATTCACATTTGGCATCTTCCAGCTCCAAAGCAAAATCAAAATGCTTGTTGGTGTATCATGTGATTTAGTCATCTCAGCTGTTTAGCTTGTTGGTGTACCTCTTCCTCTCAAAATTCAACGAGTCTGACTCCTTTTACCCGGAACAGAGCAAGTTCAGTAGAAGCAGCAGCAGTACTCGTATTGGGCAGAGGAGAGCCGTCCGATGTGTTGTGTGCGGTGGATATGGGCCGGCTCCAAGCAGAGGAGAGGATGTCGCCGTGGAACAAAATGAGATGAGAGGCATTGCATTGGGTGGTGCTCTGCTGCTCGCCGGCATGGCGCTGGGTCTGGGATGCACCACGTCGCCCGCCAGCCAGCCACCCGACCCGAGCCATGTCCCTCCCTCCCAGCGCAGGTGGCCGAATCCAAATTCCAATCCAGCCCGCCTCATGCCGCCTCTTCCCCTTTCCACCGCTCCGCTGCCCCGTGCTTCTTGCCATGGCCGCCGCCTCGCCCTCACGCCGCCGGTGTGCCGCCGCGGCCTCGTGCGCGTCAGGGCGTCGGGGGATAAAGCCCAGCCGCCGCCCTCCAGAACCCAGATGATCATGGACAAGATTTCCTCAGCCGGCGACGAGGTCGGCGGCGCCGGCGGGGCCTACTCATACGACGCGCTCAAAAGGCTGGACCAAATCTGCTCCAGCATATGCTCAGCTCCCCTAGAAGTTTCCTCCTCCTCCAAAGCCCCTCCGCAAATCGTCACCCGCGTCCAAGGCCCGGCACCGGCGGCGGCTGCCGACCTCGGCGCGGAGACCTTCGACGTGCTGGTGTGCGGCGGCACGCTGGGCATCTTCATAGCCACCGCGCTCAGCTACAGAGGCCTCCGAGTCGGGATCGTCGAGAGGGGCGCCGTCAAAGGGAGGGAGCAGGAGTGGAACATCTCCAGGAAGGAGCTCATGGAGATCGTGCAGGTCGGCATCCTCTCGGAGGCCGAGGCCGAGCAGGTGGTCACCAGCGATTTCAACCCCAACCGATGCGGCTTCGAGGGTAAAGGCGAGATATGGGTGGAGGACATCCTTCACCTCGGGATTTCGCCGGCGAAGCTCGTGGAGATCATGAAAGGCAGATTCATTTCCTCAGGAGGAGAAATCTTTGAGGGGAAAAGCGTGTCGAGCATTTCGGTTCACGATGATCTTGCGGTGCTGCAACTGAGTGACGGTGATCGTCTGCGTTGCCGGCTCGTCGTCGATGCCATGGGCAACTTCTCCCCGATCGTGCGGCAGATCCGCTCCGGCAGGAGACCGGACGGACTGTGCCTTGTTGTCGGTGCCTGTGCTCGTGGGTTTGAGAAGAACACAACGAGTGATGTTATCTTCAGTAGCTCGTCAGTGAAGAGTGTTGGTGGAGATTCAGGAGGATCAGTGCAGCTCTTCTGGGAGGCATTTCCTGCCGGCTCCGGTCCGACTGATCGTACCACATACATGTTCACATATGTCGATCCGCAGTTCGGGTGCCCGAAGCTGGAAGAGCTCTTGGAGATGTTCTGGGATCTCATGCCTGGTTACCAGGATACAGTTCTTGACAACTTGGACATAAGGAGAGTCATATATGGGATCTTCCCGACTTACCGGGACAGCCCGTTGCCGGCCGCATTCGACCGGATCTTACAGGTCGGCGACGCCAGTGGGATCCAGTCACCCGTTTCATTCGGAGGGTTTGGGAGCCTGACAAGGCACCTCGGCCGACTGTCCAACGGCGTGTACGAAGCGGTTTCAGGAGATTTCCTGGATGCACAGAGTTTGAAGCTGTTAAACCCTTACATGCCGAACCTAAGCGCATCATGGCTGTTCCAAAGAGCAATGTCGACGAGGCCGGGGACTGACATCTCGCCGACATTTATCAATGAGCTTCTCTTTGCTAATTTCCAGTCGATGCAGAAACTTGGGGACTCGGTGCTACGCCCATTTCTCCAGGATGTGATACAGTTTGGACCCCTGGTGAAAACGTTGGGCCTGGTCATGATCAGCCGACCGCAGATTTTGCCTGAAATATTCAGGCAGGTTGGAGTTGGGGTCATCCTCAACTGGTCTGGCCACTTTGTGATGCTTGGTTACTACACCTTCCTTTCCAGCTTTCTCGGTCCGGCTGTTCGGCCCTGGGTTGAATCTTTGGCGCCGAGGGATAGATATCAATGGGAGCGGTATCTTGAAGCGTGGGAGTATGGAGCTGGCTTAGACTATCGCCAAGAGGAATGAAGAAGCTCCGGCCATTAAAAAGGAAGGAAAATACCATACTTACTTCCTTGGCAGAAAAACAGGGGAATTTGCTCGCTGGTTGGGACGATGATCAAGTCTCTTATTACTATGCTCCCCTTGAGAGATACACTTGCTGGGCTGAAGAACTGACTGAGGTGCTGCAATAATAAATAATAAAGTTTGTATATACCGTTCTGCATTGGGTTCATGCTGGTTGCATTTTCAAAAGCTGTGTCTGAAGCCGACGGTGCAGCCAGGACTAGAATTCTGAACCTCAGAAGCTGTGTCTGAAGCCAACTTTGAAGCTGTGTCTGAGGACTACTGGAATTCTGAAGCTCCTCTACATTGTGAGCTTCAGACTGAAGCTGAGAGCTGCCACTTTTAACTGACGCTCCTGATCATTGACAGCGCTTTGTATCCTACTCCCTCCGTTCCAAATTACTCGTCGCAGAAATGGATGTATCTAGAACTAAAATACATCTAGATACATCCATACTTACGACAACTAATTCAGAACGGAGGGAGTACTTTTGTGTTTGGGTCATCATATGTTTATAAGATTGCTATCATGTTTATAGAGTGTATGCTGGAAAATGCTTCTGTTGGCATTTTCTACAGGGAACTTATATCTGATACGCTTTTCTGGGTTGAAGAGCTGAGGTGCTGCAATAACAATAATCAAGTTTGTTATTACTTTGCTCCCCGAATAGGGAGGTGCTGCACAACACAATGCGGTTTCACAGAGCTGGGGTGATGTCTGTAATAATCAAGTCTGTTGTTACTAGTATGCTCCTGTTGTATGGAACGGTAACCACTGTGTTTTGGAATGGAAAATAATGATATTTATCATTCGAAAATATATATTACATTCTGCTTGGACCATGATGAATGGGTGGATATGAAATGTGGGATGCTTTGTGGATCCTTACCTGTCCTTTGGATGTTATGTTATATTTCTCCGTCAGAGATGGTGCTGAGGAGGCTGGGATAGTAAACCTGCAATGCAGTATGCATTTTGTTATGTTCTGGAGTTTAAGGGAGAGGCTACTGAAATTTGAAAGCTGTTCGGCCGTGCACTGTGGTCTGTGCTTTATCTACAAAGCGGGACGAGAGCCTGTTTCGTGAAATTTGAAAGTTGTTCGTTTTGTTTTTCAACTCTGGGTGAGTAGATGCACGTGCAGTCAGGCTGGGCACATTTGCAGAAGCTCTGTCTGAAATCAATATTAGGAAACGATGCAGCAGCGAGAACTGGAAATCTGAAGTCCATTCTGGATCCGAAATGGAACTATGTTCATTCACGATCCTGATTGCCGATGGGACCGACATGCTGTCACGCAGTTGGTCGGCCGGGCCCACGAGAGGAACACTCTCGCAAATTATGATGTAAGTAATCATAGTCAAACCTCAACTTGTGCTTAAATAAGTGTTACTAGTAGTAGTACTTAGTCGTTCCCTATTCAAATTTCCAAGAGCTATCATCTAGTTCCCGGTCAAACTCTTTGAAACCAAGTCACCTGTCTTTGCAAATTGCAAGTGTGCCTTATATGCATACCCAGTCACACGTCTTGATCTAGCTTCATTCTCCCTCAGCTCCATCCAATAAGTCAGCATTATGGCCACCGCCGGGACGAAGCCATCAACCATGCGCGCTGTCCAGACTCCAGTACAGCGGATACGGTGGCGGTGCCGCAGCACTCAAGGTCAGCTCTTGTTTCCGTCTTAATGAACATCAGAATGCATGATTTTTGTAGTGTTTACAAGTGAAACCATATGCAGCTTCATGCGAAGTTTGCAGCTAGTTGCAAGAGATCTGTAGCTTCAAAAGTTCAAATAGATCCTAAAACTTGTTGATGAATACTACCGAGTTTAATGATTCGGAGCCATGCAAACCTTTTGCCCTGGAAAGGGAGATAGAGTTAGAAGTTTTCTCAATCAAGAGCCATGACTTAGAATTTAGGACCTGTGAATGCAGTTGACTTCTCAAGATTAGGTACGACGTATGCGAGTGAAATGAAGGTTGACTTGGTTTTATTTCAGTACGTGGATATCCCTGTCCCTTCACCGAAGAAAGATTGAAGCAGCAAGTATAAATCCAGCGGATTGGAATATCCAGAAAGGCTTGCTACGTCCTTTCGTTCCTAAGTTCCCGTTTATTCCAGGTATTCACATATAAATTTCCGGATTTTCAAAAATAGATTACTTCACTAGTAGAAAAAGGGTCAAACGTGAAGCACATTAGTGCCGGTTTGAATTTGAGCCGGCACTAATGTGTACATTAGTGCCGGTTCCAACGGCTAGCCGGCCTGCTCTCATTAGTACCGGTTCATGGCGAACCTTTAGCACCGGTTCGTGCCACGAACCGGTACTAAAGTGAGTGGTGGCAGGATGTTGTCAGTCCGGGACCCCTCCAGCACCTTTAGTACCGGGTCGTATCACGAACCGGTACTAAAAGTCGTCCTACATAGACTCTTCGTCCACCCGAGCTCGCTCTGTTCTTCCCCTTTCCCCTCTCCTCTCTATTCTTTCCCCTCTTCCTCTCAAGCTCATCACACATTTTGCCCAAGATTTGAAGGCCCCCATCCATTCAAATGATCACAAAGGTTAGCAACTCTTTCCTTTCATCTCTCATTGCTAGATTAGCTCGTGCAATACTTTATATAGTGATTGATTTTTGAGTTTAGTAATTTGGGAGGAATTATATATATGTGCTAGTATTTGATTTATATGCAATTTGAGGTCAAAAATAACACTTAGTTTTGCATATGTAGGTGTGGTTTACTTAGTACCTTCTAAATCTCCGTCGTAACCACCATCGATCGCTCGCAACGTCCCGTCGCCGGCACCACCTTGTGGTGAGCCTCTTGTTCATGAAGTTTTATATAAAAAATGATGTTTGTGTGATTTGGATATATAGTTACTCGTATAATTATCTTACCCATACGTTGTTTGTTATGCATAGTGCCATGGTTTTGATATCCGTCCCCGTCGGCCCTCGTCCGGGTTATGATTCAGATGTGGTATATTCTCTTTTAAAACTATTCGTTGCATTTCGTGTTTATGACAAATTATGCCCATCAAGTTGACATAGATATTTGTATGTAGGAGGTAGTTGAACCCGAAATTCCAACCGACCCTATTGTCGAGAGGTTAAATTTAGTTGAAAGAGAAAACGAGGATTTGAAGGAAAAATTAAAAAGAATTGAGGGGGAGAAGATGGAATTGGAGTTGCATGTTGCCGATGTCGTCGATGATCACAAAATTAAGATGGAGAAAATGCGCTTGAAGATTAGAAAGATTAGAAAATATGCCATTCATAGTGAGGCTTGGTATCATTATGCTGTTGGATCAATTGTTACCTTAGTTGCGATCTTGATCGCATTTGCTGTTGCATTTAAATTCTTTAGCTAGAGAGTTATTTGTTTGTTGCATTGAAGTGTTGTATGCTCTTTATTTATGAACTTTATGTATTGTATTAATTTGATATTTTTGGTGCTGTGTATTGAAGATGAGCCGGCAATGGATGTACGATGACCGATGCTCTCCCGAGTTCATTAATGGCGTGCGTACTTTTCTGCTTGCGGCTGAGGCAAACAAGCAAGCGGATGGTTTTATGCATTGTCCATGTGCTGGCTGTAAGAATGGTCGCAATTACTCTACGTCAAGAACCATTCACGTCCACCTATTTGAATCCGGTTTCATGCCCCACTATAATGTTTGGACCAAGCATGGAGAAAGAGGGGTTATGATGGAAGAAAATGAAGAAGAAGAGGACGACGACAGCTATCCTGGCCATGGGTTCCCTGAATACGATGATATAACAATGAGGGAAGAAGCTGAGCCGGTAATGCGGGAAAAAGCTGAGCCGGCAATGCGGGAAGAAGCTGAAGAAGAGGCATCAGATGAGCCCGTTGATGATCTAGGTCGGGCCATTGTCGATGCAAAGAGAAACTGCGCAAGTGATTTGGAGAAGAAGAAGTTGTAGCGCATGTTAGAGGATCACAAAAAATTGTTGTACCCGAATTGCGAAGGTGACAAGAAAAAGCTGGGCACCACACTGGAATTGCTGCAATGGAAGGCAGAGAATGGTGTATCTGACAAGGGATTTGGAAAGTTGCTGGTAATGATAAAGGATATGCTTCCAAAGGACAACGAATTGCCTGAGAGTACGTACCAAGCAAACAAGGCTGTCTGCCCTCTAGGGTTAGAGGTGCAGAAAATACATGCATGCCCTAATGATTGCATCCTCTACCGCCGTAAGTACGAGGATTTGAACGCTTGCCCGGTATGCGGTGCATTGCGCTATAAGATCAGCCGCGATGACCCTGGTGATGTCGAGGCCGAGCGCCCCAGGAAGAAGATTCCTGCCAAGGTGATGTGGTATGCTCCTATAATACCACGGTTGAAACGTTTGTTCCAAAACAAAGAGCATGCCAAGGCGATGCGATGGCACAGAGAAGACCGTAAGAAAGACGGAAAGTTGAAAGTACCCGCTGACGGGTCGCAGTGGAGAAAAATCGAAAGAAAGTACGGGAAGGAGTTTGCAGATGACGCAAGGAACGTATGGTTTGGTCTAAGTGCAGATGGCATTAATCCTTTTGGGGAGCAGAGCAGCAACCATAGCACCTGGCCTGTGACTCTATGTTTGTATAACCTTCCTCCTTGGTTGTGCATGAAGCAGGAAGTTCATTATGATGCCAGTGCTCATCCAAGGCCCTAAGCAACCCGGCAACGACATTGATGTGTACCTAAGGCCATTAGTTGAAGAACTCTTACAGCTGTGGAATGGAACAGGTGTACGTGCGTGGGATGAGCACATGGGGGAAGAATTTGACCTAAAGGCGTTGCTGTTCGTGACCATCAATGATTGGCCTGCTCTCAGTAATCTTTCAGGACAGACAAACAAGGGATACCGCACATGCACGCACTGTTTGGACGATATCGACAGTATATATTTGGCTAATTGTAAGAAGAATGTGTACCTGGGACATCGTCGATTTCTTCCGAGCAGGCATCCCGTAAGAAAGAAAGGCAAGCATTTCTCCGGTGCGCGGATCACCGGACGAAGCCTCGCCACCGTACTGGTGCTGATGTACATGATATGGTCAAGGATTTGAAGGTGGTCTTTGGAAAGGGTCCTGGTGGACAACCTGTTCCGAATGACGCTGACGGACGCACACCCATGTGGAAGAAGAAATCTATATTTTGGGACCTGCCCTATTGGAAAGACCTAGAGGTCCGCTCCGCAATCGACGTGATGCATGTGACGAAGAATCTTTGTGTGACCCTGCTTGGCTTCTTGGACGTGTATGGGAAGACAAAAGATACACCTGAGGCACGGGAGGACCAGCAACGTATGCACGGAAAAGACGGCATACATCAGGGTCATGCAAGCTACGCTCTTACCAAAGAAGAGAAGGAAATCTTCTTTGAATGCCTTCTTAGTATTAAGGTACCGTCTGGCTTCTCATCGAATATAAAGGGAATAATAAACATGGCAGAGAAAAAGTTTCAGAACCTAAAGTCTCATGACTGCCACGTGATTATGACGCAACTGCTTCCGGTTGCATTGAGGGGGCTTCTACCGGAAAACGTTCGATTAGCCATTGTGAAGCTATGTGCATTTCTCAATGCAATCTCTCAGAAGGTAATCAATCCAGAAATCATACCAAGGTTAGAGAATGATTTGGTGCAATATCTTGTCAGTTTCGAGTTGGTGTTCCCACCATCCTTCTTCAACATCATGACGCACGTCCTAGTTCACCTATGCGAAGAGATTAACGTTTTGGGTCCTATATTTCTACACAATATGTTCCCCTTTAAGAGGTTCGTGGGAGTCTTAAAGAAATATGTTCATAACCGTGCTAGGCCAGAAGGAAGCATCTCCAAGGGCCATGAAAATGAGGAGGTCATTGAGTTTTGTATTGACTTTATTCCTGACCTTAAGCCGATTGGTGTTCCTGAATCGCAGCATAAGGACAAACTGGATGGAAAAGGCACGCTAGGAGGGGAACAAATAATATGTATGGACGGACATTCTCTCACTGAAGCACACTACACAGTTCTACAGAATTCCGCCTTGGTCGCTCCGTATATGGATGAACACAAGAATTTGCTACGCTCCAAACACCCGGAGCGGTCTGATGACTGGATTACACGTGAACAAACCAGGAGTTTCGCCAGCTGGTTGCAGACACGTACCATGCATGACACCTTTATTGAAGATGACTTGTACTTGCTGTCCCAGTTACCATCTTCGAATATAATGACTTTCAAAGGGTACGAGATAAATGATAATACATTTTACACGATCGCCCAAGATAAGAAGAGCACCAACCAAAACAGTGGTGTCCGCTTTGATGCAGAAACCAAGACAGGAAAGGAAACATATTATGGTTATATACAGGACATATGGGAACTTGACTATCGACGTGGTTTGAAGGTCCCTTTGTTTCGGTGCAAATGGGTCAATATGACACGAGGCGGGGTAACGGAAGACCCGCAGTACGAAATGACAACAGTGGATCTCAACAATCTTGTGTATGCAGACGAACCATTCGTCCTAGCCAATGATGTGGCACAGGTTTTCTATGTGAAGGACATGTCTACCAAGCCAAGAAAAAGAAAAGATAAGGAAGCGAATGCATCGTACGATGAGCCAAAGCGGCACATAGTTCTTTCTGGGAAGAGAAACATCGTGGGAGTGGATGACAAGACAGACATGTCAGAAGATTATGAAAAGTTTGATGAAATTGCTCCATTCACAGTGAATATTGACCCGAGCATCCCGTTAAAGATGAAGATTTTCCATGGTTACGGCGCAAAGGGACACACGCGAAGAAAAAGTTTCACACCCAAAGATCTGGGATGTGACCGGTTTCACTATCATCATTTTCTTCTGTGTTTCACACCCAGGAGGGAATCTCTGTAATAGTTAGGGTAGTTATGTGTTTTGGCATTTGAAACGCGAAGAAATTTTATGTGCAAACAAATTCTTTCATGCCTTTACTGATTTTTTAAAGCTAAATGACCCTGAAATTGAAAAGCATTTCAAATGAACTGAGAAAAGGTTGAAAGTTGGCATGATATCATAATTTCACCGACATAGCATGTGCAAAAAAGTAGAGAGGGTTACCGCAAAAACTGGATACACTTCGTGTACTAAATGGACAATCTCTTTCGAAGTATCAGGGTTTCGGACGAAAACTCATCCGTTACAAAAGATATTTCATTTTTTAAATAACCTAAGCATTACCAAATTGAATATAATGATAAAACACACTAATATTAAACATAAGAAAAAAGAATCACAGAACAATCTATTCTCAAAGTTAAGTTATTCACAAACTAGTGATTCATACAAATTTCAAATAAATCAGAATTTAAACTATTCAAATTTGTAAACTACCGGTACTAACAAAAAGTTTGTAATTTTTTGTACCTAAAGCAAAAATATTCACAAAGAAACTCTAAATACAGCAAAAAAAAACAACTCAAACAAAACTAAATAAAGCAAAAAAAAAGAAAGAAAAAAAGCCCACCTACTGCGCCACAGCGGCCTGCATACGACTAGAAGCCCAACCTGTTGTTGGGCCAGGATGCAGGCCTGCAAAGGCCCAGTAGGCCCACAGGGCAGCATAGAACATTTAGGCCCAGTAGGCCTGCTTTGGAGAGGAGCTCTAGGGAGCTACCACACTGGGGCTTATAAACCAGTGCGGACGCCCCTCGGCTAGCGAGGTGGGACTAAACATTTCGCATCGCACCTGCGCCAGCGCACCCCCTTTAGTGCCGGGTGGTAGCACCAACCGGTACTAAAGGGGGGGCCTTTAGTACCGGTTGGAGCCACCACCCGGCACTAAAGGGGTGCGGTTCCCGCCGCTTGGCCTGGCCAAAACAGGCCTTTAGTACCGGTTGGTGGCTCCAACCGGTACTAAAGGTCCATCCTATATAACTAAACACTTCAAAAATTTCAGTTTCTCCTCTGATTCTTCTCCTCTGCCCCGTCGCCCGCCGCCCCCGTATCCATAACCCTCGTCGCCGCCCGCGTCCCCGACGTCCCCGTCGTCACCGCCGCGCCGTCCCGGCCCGTCCCGCGTCGTCCCCGTCCCCGTCATCGCCGCCCCGTCCCCGTCGTCGCCGCGCGCCCCGGCCCGTCCCCGTCGTCGCCGCCCCGTCCCTGTCCCCGTCGTCGCCATCCCCGTCTTCGCCGCGCCCGTCGCCGTCCCCGTCGCCGCCCCCCATCGCCTCTCGCCTCGCCGGTGAGCACACACACACATATAGCATTGTTAGAAATTTTTCTTTTTTTAGTTATAGAAATAGTTAGTTATATAGCATTGTTAGAAATGTTATAGAAATGTTAGAATTGTTAGAAATTTTTCTGTTTTTTAGTTATAGAAATAGTTAGAATTGTTAGAAATTTTTCTGTTTTTTAGTTATAGAAATAGTTATAAAAAAGTTAGAAATTTTTCTTTTTTTTAGTTTTAGAAATATTAGAAATGTTATACAAATGTTAGTTATATATATAGAAATGTTATAATTTTTTTTCTGTTTTTTAGTTATAGAAATATTAGAAATGTTATAGAAATGTTAGTTATATAGCATTGTTAGAAATGTTATAGGAATGTTAGTTATATAGAAATGTTAGAAATTTTAGTTATCAAAATCCAATCATTAAAAAAATGTTACTTTTTGCGGGCATATATCTAGTATTTGTTCTCGACGATGCCCGGCCCGCATCCTCGCCGTCGACCCGTCCGCGACGACGTCCGGCTGACCCATGTCCGGGACTGGGCTCCGCCGGGCTGGCACTAGGAGGTGCTGCCTGGAGGGGCGTGCCGCTTGATGAGGAACCCGGCCCCGGGTCCCGTTGTCGACCCTGATCTTGTTTGGTGGCGTTCGCGTGGGCCAGTTTCGGTGTGGAGGGAGCCGGCCCCGCCGGAGGTGGTACGTCGCTGTGTCAGGGAGGAGGACGAGCACGTCCATCGCTACATGGTTGCGTTAGAGGGCGGCAGGTTCTCCAATACCTGGCAGTTTCTTCAGGGATCTCACTTCAGCTATGATCCTGTGAGGGTTCCTTCTCTTTGGGTGTCCACCGCCCGCGCCGCAGGAACCGCGAGTGTCCTAGATTCTTCTGTAGTATTCGATCTTTATTAGCTACCTAGCCAGTGATGTACTCGATATATAATATTCGAGACGATGTATTCGAGATTATATATTATTCACGACGATGTATTCGAGATTATATCTATTATTCGAGACGATGTATTCGAGATTATATCTATTATTCGAGATGATGTATTCGAGATTATATCTATTATTCGAGACGACGTATTCGAGATTATATTCGATGATGCTTATTATGTACTATGATTGATTCAGTTTTTCCTTATTAATTGATTGCATCCATGCATTGTAATTTGAATATATTTCTTTTGGATTAGTTAAACAAAACCTATGACGGACAATACCTGCAGAGAGGGAGAAGAGGCCTTGTTCAATATCATACGCAATCCTCGCGGGCCAGATGATGATCAGAATGAAGAAGATTATGACGGCTCCGAATATCTAAACAACACCGGGGAGGGTGATATGATATTCGATCGCGACGACCGAATTGATGAAGTCGTGAACTATGAACATGACGAAGAAAATGTTGATCTTGAAATAACAAAGACCGGCGAGGTATATATATTTATATAAGCAGGCATCTGGTGATCATCACATGTTTTAAATGACTTGAAGATATATTAACGAATCGATCTTTCTTCTTTCAGCCATCCGGATCGAGCAAATCTTCAGGCAACAGGACGAAACGAGGCCCGAACAAAAAGTTGAAGGAGGGCGTAAAGTACAATATCGAGGCAATCAGACCTAATGGCGAACAATTCACGCCTAAGAAGATTGCGGACAAGTTCGTTCGTCAGTGCGGAGTTCTTGTGAAGGACCAACTCCCGATCTCCCTTCAAGAATGGAGAGAGCCATCAAAGCCACGTCCAGGATTTACTTTTGTCGACGACAGACAAAAATAGTTGCTTTGGGAAACGCTCATGGAACATTTCACCCTACCAGATCATTTCACAAAAACAGATGTGGAGAAAGTCAAGGACGCTGCTCTTAGGAAGATGGCGGTTGCATTCAAGAACCACAAGATTCGTGAATGGGCCAAGTACGTCAACGGAGGAAGGAAGACTTCAGTATTCGAGGGAACACTAGAGAACAAAGTGCTCATTGGGACGATTTCGTGAAATTCAAGGATTCGGAATTATCTAAGGAACGGTCGAGAATAAACAAGGCCAATGCTGCAAAAAAGGATAAGTTCCATAAGCTGGGGCCAGGTGGCTATGCAGTGGGAATGCCTAAGTGGGATAAGTCTGAGAAAGAGATGCTGGATGCAGGTGTCACTCCAGAAACATTGAGCTAGACCCCGAGGTGCAGGACTTGGTTCTATGCGCATGGAGGGGAGTTGGACCCGAAGACAGGCAAAGTTTCCAAGAAGGCATGTCTGGACGGAGCCGAAGATAAGCTACTTGTTGCAATAGAAGAGGCTCGATCCGGGTTGTTCGAGCCCAACAGAGAGAACGATGAGCTTACGCGTGCCCTGGGAAATCCTGAACACCCGGGAAGAACACGAGGCATGGGCGCTATTCCGTGGTATGAGGGGTTTTCGGACTGGAACGCCGACTACAAAACCCGTGCGAGAAAGAAGATTGCGGAGGATAAGAAGAGGAAGATGGAGGAGGATCAGAGGAAGCTAGACTATGAACGCCTTCAAGGCCTAGAATCAGCGCACGCGGACTTGGCAATCAAATTCCAGCGGCAGCAGGAGCAGATCGACTCACTTAGCCAGCAAAGGGGGTCTCAGCAGCTAGCGGATGATCCACCAATGGATAGAACCGTCCCATCCATGCCGAGAAGCAGTGTGAGTTCCGCCCCGGGCGACGCATTGCTGGATAGTTACCCAGTGGATGACATCATGGAGAACACTAACTGCGAGCTACACTTCAAAATGAAGAACATATCCATGAAGGTGGCGGACGCCCTTGCTTTTACAAATCCCCCCGAGGCAACCTTCCATTGCAACCCGATTCCAGCGGGCTATGCTCGTGTCTTGGTTGATGAGGTGGTGGACCAATATTCGGGGCTAGAGCTTGACATTCCTGGAGGTGACGATGAGCACACACTAGGAGAGGCCAACCATCGTATCATCCTCTGGAGAAAGGATTGCATCATCTTTCAAAGGCCACCGACACCGTGTCATCCGACTCCTCGTTGCAGTCCGCCACCGAGTCAGCAGACTCCCGCTCCTCCAAGTCCACCAACGCGTCAGGCCATTCCTCCTCCAAGTCCGGCACAGCTTCAGGCCACTCCTCCTCCAAGTCCGGCAAAGCGTCAGGCCACTCCTCCTCCAAGTCCGGCACAGCTTCAGGCCACTCCTCCTCCAAGTCCGGCACAGCTTCAGGTCACTCCTCCTCCTCCAACTCAGCCACGTCAGCCATCTTCGCCGCCTCAGCAATCACGGAAGAGAGCCGCCTCAGCTATGGTGCGTAGCGGTACAAGTCGAGGTAGTACTGCAGGTACAGGCGGAGGCAAGCGATTTCAATATGGTCCAAGCCTCGCGCCTCTTCCGCAGAGGCCTTACGACAAGTCCGAGGAGGAAAACGTAGCCATATCGAAGGCCGAGGTGGAAGCCCATTTTGCACTGAAACCGCCACCGCCGCCAAGGGAGAAAGTGCCTGTGGAAAAGATTGACCACTTCATTCGTATGGCTAGACCACCAGCTCCCAAGCCTGTTGACACAGACTATGAGCGCCACCTCAGGAAGTTAAATCGAGCACGTCTACAGAAAGAGGCGAGCTCGAGCTCGAGCAAATCAGCTGGCAAAAAATGCGGTAAAACCGTTCCCCAGCTGGGAGAACAGGCGGCGCAATCAATCCCCCCGCTTGTTGTGCCAACAACACATGAGAGTAGGCGCTCCCAATATTATTGTGGGCAAACCGTTAACGTTCCTGGGCTGGGCGATGTGGTAATAACCGAGGAGCATATTGCGCAGGCTGAATCGATCGGGATCACTGTTGGACAACACCTCGATATCGAGACCATGTCTCCGACTAGAGAGGAGGAAATAAAACGGAAATATGCCCGGGGCCAACCTTTGGTCGAGCCAAAGGAGGTCAATAAGCTCCCAACGAGAATGTATGCATTGCATCAATGGTACATGGACATTACCAAGATTTCCAATCGAGAGTCCCTCATGGTGAATGTCAACAAGGAGCATTACTACCATAAGAAAGCTGTGACCGTTGAGTATTCAGAACTTTTTCAGCTATACAATAAAGACGCACTCGACAAATCTATCGTCAGTTGCTATTGTCTGTAAGTGATTTTTTTCTGTAATTTAAGTCTCAAGCTAGCTGATCATTTTGATCAATCATTACCTGTAATTATCCTCACTATATTCTTTTCTGTGGTATTATGCAGGATGAAGATTTATGAAATGAAAAAAGATGGACGCTATGGCATTGGGTTCGTTGACCCAAATACCATTAATGAATACACATGGAAAATAGATCCATATCACGCAAAATGTGTAGAGGAAAGCATGCTACAGTTCTTCAAGGAACTCAAATACAATGAAGATATACTACTTCCTTACAACTTCCAGTGAGTCACACTGTCTTGTACTACAAATTCTGTTTTTCCCTACTAGCTATAGCTACATGTTTTTGCTTACATATATATGCCCGCTTAATTAAGACATGCAAACGTGTGGGCATGCAGATTTCACTGGATCTTGTTAATCATTAAAGTTGATGAAGGCATAGTTGAAGTACTAGACTCGCTACTTAAGAAAGCAAGTGACTACAGCATCGTGAAGGGGATGGTCAACAGGTAATTTCAATCATTATTAACTATATCTCGGCCTATTTAATTAGTTCGTCATTTCCTGATAACAACTATTTAATAACCCATTTATTCATTTTCTTTGTCGGCGGGCAGGGCTTGGGCAAAGTTCATCAGGGTCACTCCAGGCCCATGGAAACAAAGTCTGAAATGGTATCGACCCAAGGTAAGTAATTAAGTAGTACTAGCTAGCTGCCATCTCTTTAATTATCATGATTGATTAATTATTATCTGATCAAAATTCCATTCTCGTAAAGGCCCTGAAGCAGGCGCCGGGGAATGATCTATGTGCATACTACGTTTGCGAGAACATTCGCATGATGGCGTCCGAAAGGAGCAAATCTCAAAGACAGGAGTGGGTACGATATCGATTGTCAAAACACTATTCACAATTTTTACACCATTATCGACATCTAGTCACACAACTAATACACATGCATATTGATCTCCTTCTTAATAGTTTAAAGAGGTGCGGGACAAGCTCCTAGCACATGACCGCATAGAAGCAATTCAAGAGGAAATAGCGGGATTTTTGCTCGACCAGGTCATAGATCCCAAAGGAGAATACTATTACCCGCTACCGCCCCCATGAACCACTTCCAATTGTTATCGTGCTCCGAAGGAACCAATTAGCTAGGCTAATGCCACTGGCTCCGAAGGCACCAATTAGGAGAAATTATATATATATATATACATGTGTGTATATATGTGTGAATTAATTAATGGTGGTTGTGAGACATTCGATGATATATATATATATATATTTATATATTATGATCGGTTGTACTAGAAATTTATTTATATATATGCATAACATGTACAATATGTAGTATCGTAAAATACCAGCAAACGAAAAAGAATTAAATGGAAAACACAAAATTAAATGAAAAAGAAATCATAAACCCAACCCCCCCCCCCACATTTTAATACCGGTTGGTGACACCAACCGGTACTAAAGGGCTCCCTGCCCCCGAAGCTGGCTCGTGCCACGTGGTTGCCCTTTAGCACCGGTTCGTGCTGAACCGGTACTAAAGTGGGGGGCCTTTAGTGCCTACATTTTAGTGCCGGTTACCAAACCGACACTAAAGGGCCTTACGAACCGGTGCTATTGCCCGGTTCTGCACTAGTGCTTGTATGCCAGACTTTCGCTTTTGTGGTGAGAATATTTCCCATAGACTTGATTGCAATTCGTTACGGAATGGTTTAGCTAAGAGGGGGGGTGGGGGGTCGTATGAGACAACATGAGAGTTAAGGGGGAAAAAGACCCGGTCTCATTTATAGTAATTCATGACTGGTCAAATCTTTGCAATGGTATTACATTTTTCTTTTTGGCACGTACCATATCTAATTTTGTTGGTAATAACAAAATGAAAGATTTGTGTATACTTTGTTATCATGAAATGGCAATCTAACCACTCATTTCCCTGCCTACCAATGAAACAGTAACCGATGTTGCTGGAGAGGTTGTTGAGGTAGGCCCTGCGGTTACAGAATTGAAAGTCGGTGACAAAGTTGTGTCCAAATTAGTCTTCTAGGTAATTCAGAAAGTTCCAATTTTAACAATTCATTTTATGTTATTGTACATATCGATCATTCATGACACAAGGTATGTAATTACAGAAATCTGGTGGCCTCGCTGAGTACGTTGCAGCATCCGAGAGCATCTCTGTCGCCCGCCCTGCCGGAATTAGGGATGGCAATGGGTACCCATTACCCGCGTACCCTGTGGGTAAAAACCCTATTAGGGTAAGGGTATGGGACAAAAAATTACCCATGGGTACTTAAATGGGAAAATATCATACCCATCGGGTAGAGAGGGTACGGGTATGAGATCGTATAACCCATGCCCGTGTACCCATGTACCCATCTAAAATGTTAACATGTGGGTTTCCGTTAATATCCCAATGTATTGATTTCCCCTCTTAATCACGCTAGGTAAAAACTCTAATGTGTATTCAAATTATCTCTATAATTTATCATGATTTTGTGAACTTAAAGTGTATGCATATGTGTTGTTATTTATGATTATGTGTTGTTATTTATCATTTTTATATGTCACTTTATAGGAAAGTATTGTTGTTTATGAGAATATGTTGTTGTACATTGTTGTTTAAAATGTGTTGCTATTAATAATTTATGATTATATGTTACCTTTTACAACTACTTTCTACTCAATTGATGTGCTGTAAACACGGGTATTTTTACCCACGGGTATCCATATACCCTGTTGGGTGACGGGTATGGGAAAAAATTGTACCCTTGACGGATATGGGTATGGGTGATGGGTAAACTCAGGGCGGACAGGTAAGGGTATGGGGTAGCTCCACCCGTACCCATACCCGGCGGGTGCCATCCTTAGCCGGAATATCCGCTGCTGATGCCACAGGGCTGCCCCTCGCCGGCTTCACTGCTCTGCAGGCCCTGAGGGCCATTGGGACCAAGTTTGACGGCACCGGCAGCGGCGGCAACATCCTGATCACCGCAGCATCAGGTGGCATCGGCACTTATGCTGTTCAGCTGGCCAAGCTCGGAAACCACAACGTCACAGCCACCTGTGGTGCGCGCAACCTGGAGGTTGACGCGAACATCGGTGCCGATGAGGTGCTTGACTACAAGACCCCGGAAGGTGCAGCACTGAAAAGTTCTTTGGGCAAGAAGTACGACTACATTGTGAACATCACGAGCGATGGCAAGTCGTCGGCCTTCAAGCCGGCCCTCAACTGCCCTGGCAGAGTTGTCGACATAGCTTCCAACTTTTGGAACTTCGTCACATCAATTCTGACATTTTTCTCCAAGAAAAAGCTATCCATTATGATCGTGTCGATGGAGAAGGAGGACTTGAGGTTCCTGCTTGACCTGATGTAGGAAGGGAAGCTCAAGACAGTCGTCGACTCACGGTACCCTTTTGAGATGGTAGCTGATGCGTGGGAGAATAGCATGAGCGGGCACGCAACAGGAAAGGTCATTATTGAGATGTGAAATTCATGCATATGATCCTTTATTGCAAACTAGAGTATTAGCAAACGCATCCACAATAAACGTTTTAATCATCTACTCCTTCTGCCTCAAAATATAAGACGTTTTTTGACACTGTTCAGTGTTAGAAATATGAGCAATTTACCAAATGATTTTGTTAATAGAAATATTAAATAAAACATGACTAATATAACATGGATAAAAGTAGTCATGCGATCTGACAGAGAGAAGGTAAATAACATCTTCATATATGAACCACAACCAAACATGTCTAAAGCAGATAATAGAACAGGTTGCATAAATGGCGTAGAACGTAACATATGTAGGACAGACACTAGAGCAAAGAACAGCGAGAGGACCTCTAACAGAAAGAGCAAGAACACGTATGGGACAGCAGCAGCAGTAGCACTGGACTTGGGGTCGGTGTCCTCGCCAGCCATGTCGTCGAGAAGGTTGTCGGCGTCAGGGAAGAAATCATCATCGGGGAAGTAGTCGTCGGAGTCCGGGGCGTCCGTGACGAAGAAGTCAGTAGTCGCGCTGAGCAGTCCCCAAAAACCTTATCACCCTTCTCCCGTACAAGACTCAAAAGGTGCGGTTCCGGAGGCCTGCTATCCCGACCTGCGGTGCATGCCGCAAGCCGGGATGGGGAAGAACGTAGCAGCAGCGCAGTGCTCAGGAACTTGTGGCGAGAGAAAGAAGAGATTCTGGTGTGTCTCTCTGAGAGGAGCGACCTCCCTTTTATAGGCGCAAGAGAAGGAGACGAGAGGCTGTGCTGGGAGCTGAAGAGAACGAGGGAGACGAAACGAAAAGGCAGCAGGCGAAGAGGTGCGCCGTTCGTATGCAATCTCCACTACGGCAAAACGTTTCAGCTTCCGCGTGACCTTTCGTATACACGTCGTGCGTGGCAAAAATTTAGACATTGGCTCATTCCCGCAACCCGCGGCGCGTCGTGATGAGGCGAGGCGAGGCGTGGCGAGGCGGAGGAGGAGCACACATGGATGTCCCTCTTGTTCTCATCCTCATACATGTGGAGAAAGAGCCTCCCTTATAAAAAGGTCCAACTCCCTCTAAACTAGCAATGTGGGACTAAACTTTAGTTCCACCTCTTGCCTTGCATGAATGGGCTGTGTGGGCCTCTAGGATTTATTAGGAATTTCTAAAACTGCTATTGGGCTAGGCCCAAAATAGACAAAATTTCAGCATTCGATGCCAAAAACGTCTTATATTTAAGGGAGAAGGGGTATTACTTTATCTTGTAAAAGTCCACATGGTGTAACAGCACATTTAGTCTAGAAGTCATGTAATGTTAATCAATATTTATTATTACTATCATAGTTTTTTTCTTCTTCCATTGTAATAAAAAATATCAAACAAAACCTAAAGAACACAATAAATTTTAGGCATGAAGTTTAGCTTACTAGACCCAATTTATTTACTATAGAACTTGTATTAGAGTTTACATCAACCACCTATCCTTCGATTTAGTAAAGTTTCATGATCGGACTATTTGTCAACAATTTATTCGCGTATGGGTGCAATATTGGCCCATCCACTCATTGGCCCATCCACTCTGACATTAACATTTCCCTCCAATAATGTTAGTTATATGCACTAGAGGCAATCACAAAGATCATTATATTTCATTGCATCCTTGATTTATTAAATATTCATTGAATAATGTAATTTGTATTAAATGGGAAAGTATGTGATATTCTAAAGTAATCCCTCGGAAACTGATAAAGCATATATGAGAGTTATTTACCCAAAACCACCACACTTGGGGCTAGGGTAACCGGTCAGTACCACATTTAAGCCATATCACAAAAAACCACCAACTCTGGGACTAATCGGTACCGCGGAGCACTGACTGGCCATTTTAGCCGCGGAAACAGCGAAACCGACATGTCAGGCCCACCTGTCGGGTCGACGTGGCGCGGGCTGATGGACGCCGTTAGACGGAGGGGGGCAGCCATTTCCGCGCCCGTGTATTAGTGGGCCGTGAGGGTCGCTGGTCGGACCAGACCGCACCAGAGCACATCCGACCCCTCTGTCTCGACCTTGACGACCGCCGCCGCCGTCCGCCGGTCCGCCATGGTTTCTTGGAGCGAGGGGTCAAGCTCTTCTTCTTCGGACGACGAGTCAGTGACTAGCCAGGTACGTTCATTTGGGGATTCCAACATTTAGGGTTAGGGTTCTTGAGTTGGGGATTTCTTACCAAGACGCTGATTTCTTCAATCTCTTTGGTTTTAAGCTTCCTAGGATTATCCCATGCTATGAATGGAGTGGCATTGCTCATGAGCTCTCCTCTCACTGTCTGCATCGCGAGCCTTGCCTCAGTCTAGTAGCATTTGAATCTACGGACACTGGCCGACGTTTTCTTGCTTGCGCTGAGGAGAAGGTATGTTGGTTAGTACTGTATTTAGTTAACCTTAGTTAGTTTTTGCTCCATTCAAATGCCAGAAGGAAATTTTGCTCTGCTTATTAGTGTGAACAATTGTCAATGCCCATAGTTGGATTTAATTATGCTCTGACAGTAGTAAATTATGCTATGCCAGTGTAATTTGCTCCAAATAATTACGTAGTGTACAACATTGTTAGTGCCAGTAGGAAATTATGCTATGGCAGTGTAATTTGCTCAAATAATTAAGTAGTGTACAACATTGTTAGTGCCAGCACTAAATTTTGTATTTATTAATGACAACATATATTTATTTTATATGCTGTTAAAAGTGACAAAAATTTCTTATTGACAACACATATTAATTTGATAGGCTTTCTTAATTGTTTGTGCATTTAAATGAACACAATTTCTTACTGAGAACATCTCTTGTGTAGTATGATTGACAATATTTTTTCTGAATTATAGGCTGAACTAAAGTGCAACTATCTGGAATGGATAGACCCTGAGTGGTCAGTGGCTTTGCAGTTCTGCCTAACTGAATTGTGGGGCATGTATGACAAAGAAATCAATGACAGGCTGAGAGACAATGTTCAGCTTGGTGAACAGAATTACAAAGTAGTTGGAGAAAAGAGGAAGATAGAAGAAGAGCTGAGATTTTTCAAACTTGATTTTGCAAAAATGGTTGCTGACAAGGAGGATGCTATTACCGAGCTGGGCAATACTAGGTTGGCTCTCAATGATCTGAAAGAGGAGATGGAGAAGAAGAAGCTGGCAGACCATGGTTGCACAAACCTACATCAGTTACTCAGGGCAAAGGCAGAGAAGTAGAGGGACAAGCTTGTGGTAGAGAGAGACCAAGTGCTCACAGAGAGAGACCAACTAAAGGAAGAGAAGAAAAAGCTAGAGTACATCATCTCTGATTTGCTGAAACAGAAGCATGGCTACAAGGACAAGATCAAGAAGTTGAAGGAGATCTGTGATGAATTTTAATTATGTAATGTGGCATTGTACTGGTGTAGTTGTGCTCTATTGCACTGAATAATCAACCCTACTAGAAGTGCACTGTACTGTTGTAATGGTTACATTTGTACTGAATTATGCAGTTTATCTGCAAGTCTAGAATTTGAACTTATGGCATGAATTTGAACTTAATTTGTAGTGCTATCTCCTGTATCATATTGAGTACTCTATTATATTTACTTCACTCCAGGTGAAACTGGTGTGATAGTCAAATTATTGTGCACAGAAAAATTTGAAATACCAGTAACTTATGGAATGAGTATACCAGGAACTTTCTGGCATTATTATTATGCACATAATGTGATGATCAGGGAGTGCAAACAACATAGCAGTACAGAGTAAATGTAGCAGTGCAAGCACATAATTATAGATAGGTACATGATGATTGAAGCAAGCCAACATAGCAGTACACAAGAATAATAGATAGTAGTTCCTCATAGCATAAAACCAAGATCCATACATAGGTTTAGCATAACATTACACAATAGTAGTTCATAGTGGCACACATAGGTTCAACACAGCATTACATAAGTTCAAATTTAGTCTTGGCATAGATAAAGTGCTGTAGTGCCTGATGGAGCACACATGCACTTGGATACATAGTCAAACAAGAACTCTCAGTAGTTCCCACTGGCATAGAAGTACCCGTCCATCCTTTTGCTCATGTATCTTGCCCTTTTTGGCCTATTTCCTGTTGGCTGGCTAGTTGAAGCTTCTGCAATAGTTCTTGGAGGATTGAAGCTTCTTGCACCTGTTTTTGCACCTCTCCTTGCAGCAGTAGTACGAGCACCAAAAGGAGAAGAATTTGCAGCTCTAGCAGATGAACCAGCAGCTCTAGCAGATGTAGCAGCAGCTCTAGCAGATTTGCCCCTTGAAGCAGCAGCAACAGATCCCCTTGAAGCAGATGTAGAGCTTGCACCCCTAGGAGTTGTTGTACCAGATGTTGAGCTTCAACCTTGCTTCCATGCAGGGGCTGTCCTGTTTTCCTGCAATTATTTTTGTTGGATAAATTTCAGTGATACTTAATGAGTGATGAGATAGAGAAGGAAGTCAAAAATAACATACCATGTGTTTGTTCTTCCTGATTTGCAGATCTGGCCTCAATGGCTTTGCACAACTTGTGTATTTGTGGCCCTGCAACTTGTAGTTACTACAAGTTATTGTAGCCATCCTTGATGTCTGCTTTGCTTGAGGAGGCTCAAACCTGCCTTTCTTCCTTTTCTCTTCTGCTGGTCCCTTCTTGTCTTCTTTGAACTGAGGTGGGTCAATGTCAGGAGTTGCAGTTTTCACCCAACAATCAGGACCAGGAAATGGGTAAATGATAGGCTTGTATGACTCCAAGTACATAGCCTTTTTGAAGAAAATATTTACATGGCCTCTGGTAGTTGTTTGGACCTGTAGATGGCAGAACAACCATGGTTGCAAGGAATTCCAGAGATGTTCCACTTCTTACAACCACATGTTTTCAGATTAGTGTCAACAGAGTAGGTCTTATACCCACTACTCACTTGGAAAAGACCTGGTCCGGCTATCAATGATTTGCAGTCCCTTGCATATCTCTTGTTCATATCTAACCTCTCAACATAAGTTGGTGCAATTTCCCATCTTGAAACTAGTCCACCCTCTCTCTTTTGCTGATACCTTACCAGAAGTTTGTCCTTGATCCCATTGATCATGGTGACAATTGGCTTGTTCCTTACATCAAGTATGTACTTATTAAAAACTTCACTTAAGTTATTGACAACCAGATCAGTTTTGCAGTTAGTATCCATTGCATGTCTTGACCAAGCTTTTGGAGGAATCCTTGACATCCACTCCCAAGCAGGCTTGCACTCAGCCTTCATGCTCTCCATTGCCAACTGAAAGTCATGTTCAGTGTAAGCATATGCAGCTGCATCCATGCATTTCTTCAAGTCTTCTCCTCTGAATCCTGCTCTCTGAAAGTTGGCATAAATGTGCCTCACGCAGTACCTATGAGGGCAGTTGGGAAAGACTGCTGTGACTGCATTCAACAGACCCTGCAAAGGATTTTGAATTTGTTAAAATGAAATAAATTATCAAAACAAGGGTAGGTGGGAGGTTGGTTGGGCTATGGTGGCCCATAAGGGTCACCCTAGGCTATCTTGACCGAAGTATTGACAAGATGCGTTACCACTCGACACATGCCAACTAGGGTAGGTGGGTTAAAAGAAAGGTTGTTTAGGCTATGGTGGCCCACCCTATTGACCTAATTGTCGACAAGATGCATCACCACTATACACATGCCAACTAGGGTAAGTGTTCAACAAATTAATGAACTAAATACACTAAATGCAGAACTAATTAGACTAAATACACTAAATGCATAACTAATTAAACAAATTAATGAACTAATTAGAGTACTAATTTAGGGACAAGTGAAGATGTAGATGAACTCACCTTCTGTCTATCAGACATGAATGTGTACTTCCCAAATTTTCCCTCTTCCGTCCCTCCTAGGGCATACTTGAGTTGAGTCAAAAACCATGACCAATTTGGTGTGTCTTCAACTCCAACCACTCCAAATGCTATGGGGTACATATTGTTGTTTGCATCCCTTCCAGTAGTAGCTAGTATTTGTGCCCCACTAGTTAACTTAATGAAACAATCATCTAGGCCTATGAATGGCCTGCATCCATTCAAAAATCCCTCAACACATGCATTCAAACAGAAAAAAAGACCATGAAACCTTGGTCCTGCAGTTGGCTTTTCTCTTGTTTTTCCACTCACAGTACTGACAATGCATCTTGATCCAGGATTTGTAGCCTTCACAGTCTCCAAAAAATCTCTCAGCCTCTTGTATTGCCTCTTGTGATCTCCAAGCACAATCTCCTTTGCTTTCCTCTTTGCTCTCCATGCCATCGTCTTGGGCACCTCAACACCAAACTGCCTCTTTACCTTGTCAACTATAGCAGGTACAGTAGTGTTGGGGTCTGATCTGATAGTTTCAAGCATTTTCTTGCCAAGCCACTTGGAGCTGATCCTTGTCTTCTCAGATTGGGTGGGACATGTGTCCTCCAATACCATCTTCTTAATGTAGAAAGTGGGCTCATTACTGATCTTTGCTGCAACCATGTGGAACTGACAGCCCTCTCCATCACAACACACTATTACCCTATCACTGCAGTTTCTGTGATATTTGTATCTTCTAAGTTGTTTCACATGCAAATTCACAAGAGCCTCTCTAAATTGGTACACATCTCTGAAACAAAGCCTAAGCTGGAATTGCTGCTCTGGATGCAGCCTGCCCTCGTCATACCAGACCCTAGGTGGTCTTTTCTTAGCTCTGCTCTTTCTACCAGAGGGGATTATAAAAGACATAGGTTCATTGCCATCATCATCGGCTTCAAAGCATGTATCATCCTCTTCTGAAGATGGATACCAGTCCTCATTCATGCTTCTGTTAGCACTAGAGTGGGACCTATTAGTAGGCCCATGAAGGAAATATGCCCTAGAGGCAATAATAAAGTTATTATTTATTTCCTTATATCATGATAAATGTTTATTATTCATGCTAGAATTGTATTAACCGGAAACATAATACATGTGTGAATACATAGACAAACAGAGTGTCACTAGTATGCCTCTACTTGACTAGCTCGTTGATCAAAGATGGTTATGTTTCCTAGCCATAGACATGAGTTGTCATTTGATTAACGGGATCACATCATTAGAGAATGATGTGATTGACTTGACCCATTTTGTTAGCATAGCACTTGATCGTTTAGTTTGTTGCTATTGCTTTCTTCATGACTTATACATGTTCCTATGACTATGAGATTATGCAACTCCCGTTTACCGGAGGAACACTTTGTGTGCTACCAAACATCACAACGTAACTGGGTGATTATAAAGGTTCTCTACAGGTGTCTCCAAAGGTACTTGTTGGGTTGGCGTATTTCGAGATTAGGATCTGTCACTCCGATTGTCGGAGAGGTATCTCTGGGCCCACTCGGTAATGCACATCACTATAAGCCTTGCAAGCATTGCAACTAATGAGTTAGTTGTGGGATGATGTGTTACGGAACGAGTAAAGAGACTTGCCGGTAACGAGATTGAACTAGGTATTGAGATACCGACGATCGAATCTCGGGCAAGTAACATACCGATGACAAAGGGAACAACGTATGTTGTTATGCAGTTTGACCGATAAAGATCTTCATAGAATATGTAGGAGCCAATATGAGCATCCAGGTTCCGCTATTGGTTATTGACCGGAGACGTGTCTCGGTCAATACTACATAGTTCTCGAACCCGTAGGGTCCGCACGCTTAAAGTTTGATGATGGTTATATTATGAGTTTATGTGTTTTGATGTACCGAAGGAGTTCGGAGTCCCGGATGAGATCGGGGACATGACGAGGAGTCTCTAAATGGTTGAGACGTAAAGATCGATATATTGGACGACTATATTCGGACATCGGAAAGGTTCCGAGTGATTCGGGTATTTTCGGGAGTACCGGGGAGTTACGGGAATTCGTATTGGGCCTTAATGGGCCATACGGAAAAGGAGAGAAAGGCCTCAAAGGGTGGCCGCACCCCTCTGTTGGAAATATGCCCTAGAGGTAATAATAAAAGCATTATTATTATATTTCCTTGTTCATGATAATTGTCTTTTATTCATGCTATAATTGTGTTATTCGGAAATCGTAATACATGTGTGAATAAATAGACACCAACATGTCCCTAGTAAGCCTCTAGTTGACTAGCTCGTTGATCAACAGATAGTCATGGTTTCCTGACTATGGACATTGGATGTCATTGATAACGAGATCACATCATTAGGAGAATGATGTGATGGACAAGACCCAATCCTAAACATAACACAAGATTGTATAGTTCGTTTGCTAGAGTTTTTCCAATGTCAAGTATCTTTTCCTTAGACCATGAGATCGTGTAACTCCCGGATACCGTAGGAGTGCTTTGGGTGTACCAAACGTCACAACGTAACTGGGTGACTATAAAGGTATGCTATGGGTATCTCTGAAAGTGTCTGTTGGGTTGACACGGATCAAGACTGGGATTTGTCACTCCGTATGACGGAGAGGTATCTCTGGGCCCACTCGGTAATGCATCATCACAATGAGCTCAAAGTGACCAAGTGTCTGGTCACGGGATCATGCATTACGGTACGAGTAAAGTGACTTGCCGGTAACGAGATTGAGCGAGGTATTGGGATACCGACGATCGAATCTCGGACAAGTAACGTACCGATTGACAAAGGGTATTGTATACGGGGTTGCTTGAATCCTCGACATCGTGGTTCATCCGACGAGATCATCGAGGAGCATGTGGGAGCCAACATGGGTATCCAGATCCCGCTGGTGGTTATTGACCGGAGAGCCATCTCGGTCATGTCTACATGTCTCCCAAACCCGTAGGGTCTACACACTTAAGGTTCGGTGATGCTAGGGTTGTAGGGATATGAATATGCAGTAACCCGAAAGTTGTTCGGAGTCCCGAATGAGATCCCGGACGTCACAAGGAGTTCCAGAATGGTCCGGAGGTAAAGAATTATATATAGGAAGTGCTATTTCGGCCATCGGGACAAGTTTCGGGGTCACCGGTATTGTACTGGGACCACCGGAAGGGTCCCGGGGGTCCACCGGGTGGGGCCACCTATCCCGGAGGGCCCCATGGGCTGAAGTGGGAGGGGAACCAGCCCCTAGTGGGCTGGTGCGCCCCCCTTGGGCCTTCCCCCTGCGCCTAGGGTTGGGAACCCTAGGGTGGGGGGCGCCCCACTTGTCTTGGGCGGCACTCCACCCCCCTTGGCCGCCGCCCCCTTGGGAGATTGCATCTCCAGGGCCGGCGCCCCCCCCTTGGGGACCCTATATATAGAGGGGGGAGGGAGGGCAGCCGCACCCATGCCCCTGGCGCCTCCCTCTCCCCTCCAACACCTCCTCCTCCTCCGTAGAGCTCGGCGAAGCCCTGTCGGAGTACTGCTTCTCCACCACCACCACGCCGTCGTGCTGCCGCTGGAGCCATCTTCCTCAACCTCCCCTTCCCCCTTGCTGGATCAAGAAGGAGGAGACGTCACGCTGACCGTACGTGTGTTGAACGCGGAGGTGCCGTCCGTTCGGCGCTAGGATCTCCGGTGATTTGGATCACGTCGAGTACGACTCCCTCATCCCCGATCTTTGAACGCTTCCGCTCATGATCTACAAGGTATGTAGATGCATCCGATCACTCGTTGCTAGATGAACTCATAGATGGATCTTGGTGAAACCGTAGGAAAATTTTTGTTTTCTGCAACGTTCCCTAACAGTGGCATCATGAGCTAGGTCTATGCGTAGTTCTCTTTGCACGAGTAGAACACAATTTGTTGTGGGCGTAGATGTTGTAAACTTTCTTGCCGCTACTAGTCTTATTTTACTTCAGTAGTATTGTGGGATGAAGCGGCCCGGACCAACCTTACACGTACGCTTACGTGAGACCGGTTCCACCGACTGACATGCACTAGTTGCATAAGGTGGCTGGCGGGTGTCTATCTCTCCCACTTTAGTTGGAGCGGATTCGATGAAAAGGGTCCTTATGAAGGGTAAATAGAAGTTGACAAATCACGTTGTGGCTTTCACGTAGGTAAGAAAACGTTCTTGCTAGAACCCTATTGCAGCCACGTAAAACTTGCAACAACAATTAGAGGACGTCTAACTTGTTTTTGCAGCAAGTGTTTTGTGATGTGATATGGCCAAAGTTGTGATGAATGATGAATGATATATATGTGATGTATGATATGTTCATGCTATTGTAATAGGAATCACGACTTGCATGTCGATGAGTATGACAACCGGCAGGAGCCATAGGAGTTGTCTTTATTTTTTTGTATGACCTGCGTGTCATTGAGAAACGCCATGTAAATTACTTTACTTTATTGCTAAACGTGTTAGCCATAGTAGTAGAAGTAATAGTTGGCGAGCAACTTCATGGAGACACGATGATGGAGATCATGATGATGGAGATCATGGTGTCATGCCGGTGACAAGATGATCATGGAGCCCCAAGATGGAGATCAAAGGAGCTATGTGATATTGGCCATATCATGTCACTATTATTATTTGATTGCATGTGATGTTTATCATGTTTTTGCTTCTTGTTTACTTAGAATGACGGTAGTAAATAAGATGATCCCTCATAATAATTTCAAGAAAGTGTTCCCCCTAACTGTGCGCCGTTGCGACAGTTCGTTGTTTCGAAGCACCACGTGATGATCGAGTGTGATAGATTCCAACATTCACATACAACGGCTGTAAGACAGATTTACACATGCAAACACTTAGGTTGACTTGACGAGCCTAGCATGTACAGACATGGCCTCGGAACACAGAAGACCGAAAGGTCGAGCATGAGTCGTATAGAAGATACGATCAACATGAAGATGTTCACCGATGTTGACTAGTCCGTCTCACGTGATGATCGGACACGGCCTAGTTAACTTGGATCATGTTATACTTAGATGACTGGAGGGATGTCTATCTAAGTGGGAGTTCATTGAATAATTTGATTAGATGAACTTAATTATCATGAACTTAGTCTAAAATATTTACAATATGTCTTGTAGATCAAATGGCCAACATTGTCCTCAACTTCAACGCGTTCCTAGAGAAAACCAAGCTGAAAGACGATGGCAGCAACTATACAGACTGGGTCCGGAACCTCAGGATCATCCTCATAGCTGCCAAGAAAGATTATGTCCTACAAGCACCGCTAGGTGACGCACCTGTTCTCCCTGCAGAACAAGACGTTATGAACGCTTGGCAGACACGTACCGATGATTACTCCCTCGTTCAGTGCAGCATGCTTTACAGCTTAGAGCCGGGGCTCCAAAAACGTTTTGAGAGACACGGAGCATATGAGATGTTTGAAGAGCTGAAAATGGTTTTTCAAGCTCATGCCCGGGTCGAGAGATATGATGTCTCTGACAAGTTCTTCAGCTGTAAGATGGAGGAAAACAGTTTTGTCAGTGAGCACATACTCACTATGTCTGGGTTACATAACCGCTTGACTCAGCTGGGAGTTAATCTCCCGGATGACGCGGTCATTGACAGAATCCTTCAGTCGCTTCCACCGAGCTACAAGAGCTTTGTGATGAACTTCAATATGCAGGGGATGGAAAAGACCATTCCTGAAGTATTTGCAATGCTGAAATCAGCAGAGGTAGAAGTCAAAAAGGAACATCAAGTGTTGATGGTGAATAAAACCACTAAGTTCAAGAAAGGCAAGGGTAAGAAGAACTTCAAGAAGGACGGCAAGGGAGTTGCCGCGCCCGGCAAGCAAGCTGCCGGGAAGAAGCCAAAGAATGGACCCAAGCCCGAGACTGAGTGTTTTTATTGCAAGGGAAGTGGTCACTAGAAGCGGAACTGCCCCAAATACTTAGCGGACAAGAAGGGCGGCATCACGAAAGGTATATGTGATATATATGTAAATGATGTGTACCTTACCAGTACTCATAGTAGCTCTTGGGTATTTGATACCGGTGCAGTTGCTCACATTTGTAACTCAAAGCAGGAGCTACGGAATAAGCGGAGACTGGCGAAGGACGAGGTGACGATGCGCGTCGGGAATGGTTCCAAGGTCGATGTGATCACCGTCGGCACGCTACCTCTACATTTACCTACGGGATTAGTTTTCAACCTCAATAATTGTTATTTAGTGCCAAGTTTGAGCATGAACATTGTATCAGGATCTCGTTTAATACGAGATGGCTACTCATTTAAATCCGAGAATGATGGTTGTTCTATTTATATGAGAGATATGTTTTATGGTCATGCTCCGATGGTGAATGGTTTATTCTTAATGAATCTCGAGCGTAATGCTACACATATTCATAGTGTGAATACCAAAAGATGTAAGATTGATAATGATAGTCCCACATACTTGTGGCACTGCCGCCTTGGTCACATAGGTGTCAAACGCATGAAGAAGCTCCATACGGATGGACTTTTAGAGTCTCTTGATTACGAATCATTTGACACGTGCGAACCATGCCTCATGGGTAAAATGACCAAGACTCCGTTCTCAGGAACAATGGAGCGAGCAACCAACTTATTGGAAATCATACATACTGATGTGTGCGGTCCAATGAGTGTTGAGGCTCGCGGTGGCTATCGATATGTTCTCACCCTCACTGATGACTTGAGTAGATATGGGTATGTCTATTTAATGAAACACAAGTATGAGACCTTTGAAAAGTTCAAGGAATTTCAGAGTGAGGTTGAGAATCAACGTGACAGGAAAATCAAGTTCTTGCGATCAGATCGTGGAGGAGAATACTTGAGTCATGAATTTGGCACACACTTAAGAAAATATGGAATAGTTTCACAACTGACGCCGCCTGGAACACCTCAGCGTAATGGTGTGTCCGAACATCGTAATCGCACTCTATTAGATATGGTGCGATCTATGATGTCTCTTACCGATTTACCGCTATCATTTTGGGGCTATGCTTTAGAGACTGCCGCATTCACTATAAATAGGGCTCCGTCGAAATCCGTTGAGATGACACCGTATGAATTATGGTTTGGGAAGAAACCTAAGCTGTCGTTTCTAAAAGTTTGGGGATGCGATGCTTATGTCAAGAAACTTCAACCTGAAAAGCTCGAACCCAAGTCGGAAAAATGCGTCTTCATAGGATACCCTAAAGAAACTATTGGGTATACCTTCTACCTCAGATCCGTAGGCAAGATCTTTGTTGCCAAGAATGGATCCTTTCTAAAGAAGGAGTTTCTCTCGAAAGAAGTAAGTGGGAGGAAAGTAGAACTTGATGAAGTATTTGTTGGGGAACGTAGTAATTTCAAAAAAATTCCTACGCTCACGCAAGATCATGTGATGCATAGCAACGAGAGGGGAGAGTGTTGTCTACGTACCCTCGTAGACCGACTGCGGAAGCGTTGACACAACGTAGAGGAAGTAGTCGTACGTCTTCACGATCCAACCGATCAAGCACCGAAACTACGGCACCTCCGAGTTCGAGCACACGTTCAGCTCGATGACGATCCCCGGACTCCGATCCAGCAAAGTGTCGGGGAAGAGTTCCGTCAGCACGACGGCGTGGTGACGATCTTGATGCACTACAGCAGCAGGGCTTCGCCTAAACTCCGCTACAGTATTATCGAGGAATATAGTGGCTGGGGGTACCGCACACGGCTAAGGAATAGATCACGTGGATCAACTTGTGTTTCTTTTTCTCTCTTTGGTGCTAGCCCTGCCCCTCTATTTATATCTTGAGCCCTGGGGTCGAAACTTGGAGTAAAAGTCTCCACAATGTCGGTTTCACCCGATAGGCAAGAGTCCTTCTCGGACTCCAGGGCCAGACGCCAGGGATCCCGGCGTCTGGACCCAGACGCCAGGGACCCTGGCGTCTGGCCCCTGGACTCCGCAAAACTTCCTTTTGCGCTTTCCAAAAACCTTGTGGGCTTTCCCCTTTGGCCCAAATAAAGTGTTCTCGTACCCAAACATTTCGGGAAACATCCGGAACCCCTTCCGGTGATTTCCGGAACCCTTCCGGTGACCAAACACTATTATCATATATATCAAACTTTATCTCCGGACCATTCCGGTGTTCCTCGTCATGTCTATGATCTCATCTCGGACTCCGAACAACCGTCGGTACATCAAAATGCATAAACTTATAATATAACTGTCATCGTAACCTTAAGCGTGCGGACCCTACGGGTTCGAGAACAATGTAGACATGACCGAGACATGTCTCCGGTCAATAACCAATAGCGGGACCTGGATGCCCATATTGGCTCCTACATATTCTACGAAGATCTTTATCGGTCAGACCGCATAACAACATACGTTGTTCCCTTTGTCATCGGTATGTTACTTGCCCGAGATTCGATCGTCGGTATCCCATACCTAGTTCAATCTCGTTGCCGGCAAGTCTCTTTACTCGTTCCGTAATACATCATCTCGCAACTAACTCATTAGTTGCAATGCTTGCAAGGCTTATGTGATGTGCATTACCGAGAGGGCCCAGAGATACCTCTCCGACAATCGGAGTGACAAATCCTAATCTCGAAATACGCCAACCCAACATCTACCTTTGGAGACACCTGTAATGCTCCTTTATAATCACCCAGTTACGTTGTGACGTTTGGTAGCACCCAAAGTGTTCCTCCGGCAAACGGGAGTTGCATAATCTCATAGTCATAGGAACATGTATAAGTCATGAAGAAAGCAATAGCAACATACTAAACGATCGGGTGCTAAGATAATGGAATGGGTCATGTCAATCACATCATTCTCCTAATGATGTGATCCCGTTAATCAAATAATAACTCTTTCGTTCATGGTTAGGAAACATAACCATCTTCGATTAACGAGCTAGTCAAGTAGAGGCATACTAGTGACACTTTGTTTGTCTATGTATTCACACATGTATTATGTTTCCGGTTAATACAATTCTAGCATGAATAATAAACATTTATCATGATATAAGGAAATAAATAATAACTTTATTATTGCCTCTAGGGCATATTTTCTTCAGTCTCCCACTTGCACTAGAGTCAATAATCTAGATCACATCGCCATGTGATTTAACATCAATAGTTCACATCTTTATGTGATTGGTTCACATCTCCATGTGACTAACACCCAAAGGGTTTACTAGATTCAATAATCTAGTTCACATTGCTATGTGATTAAAACCCAAAAAGTGATCATGTTTTGCTTGTGAGAGAAGTTTAGTCAACGGGTCTGTCACATTTAGATCCGTAAGTATTTTGCAAAATTCTATGTTTACAATGCTCTGCATGGGGCTACTCTAGCTAATTGCTCCCACTTTCAATATGTATCTAGATTGAGACTTAGAATCATCTGGATCAGTGTCAAAAACTTGCATCGACGTAACCCTTTACGACAAACCTTTTTGTCACGTCCATAATCGAGAAACATATCCTTATTTCACTAAGGATAATTCTGACCGCTGTCCAGTGATCTACTCTTAGATCACTATTGTACTCCCTCGCTTAACACAGTGTAGGGTATACAATAGATCAGGTACACAGCATGGCCTACTTTATAGAACCTATGGCTGAGGCATAGGGAATGACTTTCATTCTATTTCTATCTTCTGCCATGGTCGGGCTTTGAGTCTTACTCAATTTCACACCTTGCAACACCGGCAAGAACTCTTCCTTTGACTGGTCCATTTTGAACTATTTCAAAATCTTGTCAAGGTATGTACTCATTGAAAAACTTATCAAGTGTCTTGATCTATCTCTATAGATCTTGATGCTCAATATGTAAGCAGCTTTACCGAGGTCTTTCTTTGAAAAACTCCTTTCAAACACTCCTTTATGCTTTGTAGAATAATTCTACATTATTTCTGATCAACAATATGTCATACACATATACTTATCAGAAATGATGTAGTGCTCCCACTCACTTTCTTGTAAATACAGGCTTCACCGCAAGTCTGTATAAAACTATATGCTTTGATCAACTTATCAAAGCGTATATTCCAACTCCGAGATTCTTTCACCAGTCCATAGATGAATCGCTGGAGCTTGCATATTTAGTTAACACCTTTAGGATCGACAAAACCTTCTAGTTGCATCGTATACAACTCTTCTTTAGTAAATCCATTAAGGAATGCAGTTTTGTTTATCCATTTGCCAGATTTCATAAAATGCGGCAATTGCTAACATGATTCGGACAGACTTAAGCATAGATACGAGTGAGAAAATCTCATCGTAGTCAACACCTTGAACTTGTCGAAAACCTTTTGCGACAATTCTAGCTTTGTAGATAGTAACACTACTATCAGCGTCTGTCTTCCTCTTGAAGATCCATTTATTTTCTATGGCTTGCCGATCATCGGGCAAGTCAACCAAAGTCCATACTTTGTTCTCATACATGGATCCCATCTCAGATTTCATGGCTTCAAGCCATTTTGCGGAATCTGGGCTCATCATCGCTTCCTCATAGTTCGCAAGTTCGTCATGGTCTAGTAACATGACTTCCAGAACAGGATTACCGTACCACTCTGGTGCAGATCTTACTCTGGTTTACCTACGAGATTTGGTAGTAACTTGATCTGAAGTTACATGATCATCATCATTAGCTTCCTCACTAATTGGTGTAGTAGTCACAGGAACAGATTTCTGTGATGAACTATTTTCCAATAAGGGAGAAGGTACAATTACCTTATCAAGTCTTCTATTTTCCTCCCACTCACTTCTTTCGAGAGAAACTCCTTCTCTAGAAAGGATCCATTCTTAGCAACGAATGTCTTGCCTTCGGATCTGTGATAGAAGGTGTACCCAACTGTCTCCTTTGGGTATCCTATGAAGACATATTTCTCCGATTTGAGTTTGAGCTTATCGAGATGAAACTTTTTCACATAAGCATCGCAACTCCAAACTTTAAGAAACGACAGCTTAGGTTTCTTGCCAAACCATAGTTCACACGGTGTCGTCTCAACGGATTTAGATGGTGCCCTATTTAACGTGAATGCAGCTGTCTCTAATGCATAACCCCAAAACGATAGTGGTAGATTGGTTAGAGACATCATAGATCGCACTATATCTAATAAAGTACGGTCATGACGTTCGGGCACACCATTATGCTATGGTGTTCCATGTGGCATGAGTTTGTGAAACTATTCCACATTGTTTTAATTGAATACCAAACTCGTAACTCAAATATTTGTCTCCGCGATCAGATCGTAGAAACTTTATTTTCTTGTTACGATGATTTTCCACTTCACTCTGAAATTCTTTGAAATTTTCAAATGTTTCAGACTTATGTTTCATCAAGTAGATATACCCATATCTGCTCAAATCGTCTATGAAGTTCAGAAAATAACGATACTTGCCGTGAGCCTTAACACTCATCAGACCACATACATCAGTATGTATTATTTCCAATAAGTCAGTTGCTCGCTCCGGAGAACGGAGTCTTAGTCATCTTGCCCATGAGGCATGGTTCGCAAGCATCAAGTGATTCATAATCAAGTGATTCCAAAATCCCATGCGCTTTACACCAATATGACCTAAATGGCAGTTCTACAAATAAGTTGCACTATCATTATTAACTTTGCATCTTTTGGTTTCAATATTATGATTATGTGTATCACTATGATCGAGATCCAATGAACTATTTTCATTGGGTGTGTAACCATATAAGGTTTTATTCATGTAAACAGAACAACAATTTATTCTCTTACTTAAATGAATAACCGTATTACAATAAACATGATCAAATCATATTCATGCTTAACGCAAACACCAAATAACACTTATTCAGGTTCAACACTAATCCCGAAAGTATAGGGAGTGTGCGATGATGATCATATCAATCTTGGAACCACTTCCAACACACATCGTCACTTCACCCTTAACTAGTCTCTGTTTATTCTGCAACTCTTGTTTCGAGTTACTAATCTTAGCAACTGAACTAGTATCAAATACTGAGGGGTTGCTATAAACACTAGTATAGTACACATCAATAACATATATTTCACTTTGCCATCCTTCTTATCTGCCAATCACTTGGGGTAGTTCCGCTTCCAGTGACCAGTCCCTTTGCAGTAGAAACACTTAGTCTCAGGCTTAGGACCAGACTTGGGCTTCTTCACTTGAGCAGCAACTTGCTTGCTGTTCTTCTTGAAGTTCCCCTTCTTCCCTCTGCACTTTTCTTGAAACTAGTGGTCTTGTCTACCATCAACACTTGATGTTTTTCTCGATTTCTACCTTCGTCAATTTCCGCATTACGAAGAGCTTGGGAATCGTTTCCGTTATCCCTTGCATATCATAGTTCATCACGAAGTTTTACTAACTTGGTGATGGTGACTAGAGAATTCTGTCAATCACTATCTTATCTGGAAGATTAACTCCCACTTGATTCAAGCGATTGTAGTACTCGGACAATCTGAGCACATGCTCACTAGTTGAGCGATTCTCCTCCATCTTTTAGCTATAGAACTTGTTGGAGATTTCATATCTCTCAACTCGGGTATTTACTTGAAATATTAACTTCAACTCCTGGAACATCTCATATGCTCCATGACGTTCAAAACATCTTTGAAGTCCCGATTCTAAGCCATTAAGCATGGTGCACTAAACTATCAAGTAGTCATCATATTGAGCTAGCCAAACGTTCATAACGTCTGCATCTGCTCCTGCAATAGGTCCGTCACCTAGCGGTGCATCAAGTACATAATTCTTCTGTGCAGCAAATGAGGATAAACCTCAGATCACGGATCCAATCCGCATCATTGCTACTAACATCTTTCAACACAATTTTCTCTAGGAACATATCAAAATAAACACAGGGAAGCAACAACGTGAGCTATTGATCTACAACATAATTTGCAAAATACTACCAGGACTAAGTTCATGATAAATTTAAGTTCAATTTAATCATATTACTTAAGAACTCCCACTTAGATAGACATCCCTCTAATCCTCTAAGTGATCACGTGATCCAAATCAACTAAATCATGTCCGATCATCACGTGAGATGGAGTAGTTTCATTGGTGAACATCACTATGTTGATCATATCTACTATATGATTCACGCTCGACCTTTCGGTCTCCGTGTTCCGAGGCCATATCTGTATATGCTTGGCTCGTCAAGTATAACCTGAGTATTCCGCGTGTGCAACTGTTTTGCACCCGTTGTATTTGAACGTAGAGCCTATCACACCCGATCATCACGTGGTGTCTCAGCACGAAGAACTTTCGCAACGGTGCATACTCAGGGAGAACACTTCTTGATAATTTAGTGAGAGATCATCTTAAAATGCTACCGTCAAACTAAGCAAAATAAGATGTATAAAAGATAAACATCATATGCAATCAAAATATGTGACATGATATGGCCATCATCATCTTGCGCCTTTGATCTCCATCTCTAAAGTACTGTTATGATCTCTATCGTCACCGGCATGACACCATCATCTTGATCTATATCAATGTGTCGTCACACGGTTGTCTCGCCAACTATTGCTCTTGCAACTATTGCTATCGCATAGCGATAAAGTAAAGCAATTATTTGGCGCTTGCATCTTATGCAATAAAGAGACAACGCCGATAACTTTATCAAAACATGATCATCTCATACAACAACTTATATCTCATCACGTTTTGACCATATCACATCACAACATGCCCTGCAAAAACAAGTTAGACGTCCTCTACTTTGTTGTTGCAAGTTTTACGTGGCTGCTACGGGCTTAAGCAAGAACCAATCTTACCTTCACATCAAAACCACAACGATAGTTTGTCAATTTGACTCCGTTTTTACCTTCGCAAGGACCGGGCGTAGCCACACTTGGTTCAACTAAAGTTGGAGAAACTGTCACCCACAAGCCACCTCTGTGCAAAGCACGTCGGGAGAACCGGTCTCGCGTAAGCGTACGCGTAATGTCGGTCTGGGCCGCTTCATCCAACAATACCGCCGAACCAAAGTATGATATGCTGGTAGGCAGTATGACTTATATCGCCCACAACTCACTTGTGTTCTACTCGTGCATATAACATCAACATATAAAAACCTAGGCTCGGATGCCACTGTTGGGGAACGTAGTAATTTCAAAAAATTTCCTACGCTCACGCAAGATCATGTGATGCATAGCAACGAGAGGGGAGAGTGTTGTCTACGTACCCTCGTAGACCGACTGCGGAAGCGTTGACACAACGTAGAGGAAGTAGTCGTACGTCTTCACGATCCAACCGATCAAGCACCGAAACTACGGCACCTCCGAGTTCGAGCACACGTTCAGCTCGATGACGATCCCCGGACTCCGATCCAGCAAAGTGTCGGGGAAGAGTTCCGTCAGCACGACGGCGTGGTGACGATCTTGATGCACTACAGCAGCAGGGCTTCGCCTAAACTCCGCTACAGTATTATCGAGGAATATAGTGGCTGGGGGTACCGCACACGGCTAAGGAATAGATCACGCGGATCAACTTGTGTTTCTTTTTCTCTCTTTGGTGCTAGCCCTGCCCCTCTATTTATATCTTGAGCCCTGGGGTCGAAACTTGGAGTAAAAGTCTCCACAATGTCGGTTTCACCCGATAGGCAAGAGTCCTTCTCGGACTCCAGGGCCAGACGCCAGGGATCCCGGCGTCTGGACCCAGACGCCAGGGACCCTGGCGTCTGGCCCCTGGACTCCGCAAAACTTCCTTCTGCGCTTTCCAAAAACCTTGTGGGCTTTCCCCTTTGGCCCAAATAAAGTGTTCTCGTACCCAAACATTTCGGGAAACATCCGGAACCCCTTCCGGTGATTTCCGGAACCCTTCCGGTGACCAAACACTATTATCATATATATCAAACTTTATCTCCGTACCATTCCGGAGTTCCTCGTCATGTCTGTGATCTCATCTTGGACTCCGAACAACCTTCGGTACATCAAAATGCATAAACTCATAATATAACTGTCATCATAACCTTAAGCGTGCGGACCCTATGGGTTCGAGAACAATGTAGACATGACCGAGACATGTCTCCGGTCAATAACCAATAGCGGGACCTGGATGCCCATATTGGCTCCTACATATTCTACGAAGATCTTTATCGGTCAGACCGCATAACAACATACGTTGTTCCCTTTGTCATCGGTATGTTACTTGCCCGAGATTCGATCGTCGGTATCCCATACCTAGTTCAATCTCGTTGCCGGCAAGTCTCTTTACTCGTTCCGTAATACATCATCTCGCAACTAACTCATTAGTTGCAATGCTTGCAAGGCTTATGTGATGTGCATTACCGAGAGGGCCCAGAGATACCTCTCCGACAATCGGAGTGACAAATCCTAATCTCGAAATACGCCAACCCAACATCTACCTTTGGAGACACCTGTAATGCTCCTTTATAATCACCCAGTTACGTTGTGACGTTTGGTAGCACCCAAAGTGTTCCTCCGGCAAACGGGAGTTGCATAATCTCATAGTCATAGGAACATGTATAAGTCATGAAGAAAGCAATAGCAACATACTAAACGATCGGGTGCTAAGATAATGGAATGGGTCATGTCAATCACATCATTCTCCTAATGATGTGATCCCGTTAATCAAATAACAACTCTTTTGTTTATGGTTAGGAAACATAACCATCTTCGATTAACGAGCTAGTCAAGTAGAGGCATACTAGTGACACTTTGTTTGTCTATGTATTCACACATGTATTATGTTTCCGGTTAATACAATTCTAGCATGAATAATAAAAATTTATCATGATATAAGGAAATAAATAATAACTTTATTATTGCCTCTAGGGCATATTTCCTTCAGTATTACCTCTTGAATCGGAAAATGGCGCAACTCGAGAAAATGTTCCTGAGGTGCCTGCACCGACTAGAGAGGAAATTAATGATGATGATAATGAAACTTCAGATCAAGTTGCTACTGAACTTCGTAGGTCCACAAGGACACGTTCCGCACCAGAGTGGTACGGCAACCCTGTCTTGGAAATCATGTTGTTAGACAACGGTGAACCTTCGAACTATGAAGAAGCAATGGCGGGCCCAGATTCCGACAAATGGCTAGAAGCCATGAAATCCGAGATAGGATCCATGTATGAAAACGAAGTATGGACTTTGACTGACTTGCCCGTTGAGCGGCGAGCCATAGAAAATAAATGGATCTTTAAGAAGAAGACAGACACGGATGGTAATGTGACCATCTATAAAGCTCGGCTTGTCGCTAAGGGTTATCGACAAGTTCAAGGGGTTGACTACGATGAGACTTTCTCACCGGTAGCGAAGCTAAAGTCTGTCCGAATCATGTTAGCAATTGCCGCATTCTATGATTATGAGATATGGCAAATGGACGTCAAAACGGCATTCCTTAATGGTTTCCTTAAGGAAGAATTGTATATGATGCAGCCGGAAGGTTTTGTCGATCCTAAGAATGCTGACAAGGTGTGAAAGCTCCAACGCTCGATTTATGGGCTGGTGCAAGCATCTCGGAGTTGGAACATTCGCTTTGATGAGATGATCAAAGCGTTTGGGTTTACGCAGACTTATGGAGAAGTCTGCGTTTACAAGAAAGTGAGTGGGAGCTCTGTAGCATTTCTCATATTATATGTAGATGACATACTTTTGATGGGAAATGATATAGAACTCTTGGACAACATTAAGGCCTACTTGAATAAGAGTTTTTCAATGAAGGACCTTGAAGAAGCTGCATATATATTAGGCATCAAGATCTATAGAGATAGATCAAGACGCCTCATAGGTCTTTCACAAAGCACATACATTGATAAGATATTGAAGAAGTTCAATATGGATCAGTCTAAGAAGGGGTTCTTGCCTATGATGCAAGGTGTGAAATTGAGCTCAGCTCAATGTCCGACCATGGCAGAAGATATAGAAGAGATGAGTGTCATCCCCTATGCCTCAGCCATAGGTTCTATTATGTATGCCATGCTGTGTACCAGACCTGATGTAAACCTTGTCGTAAGTTTGGTAGGTAGGTACCAAAGTAATCCCGGCAAGGAACACTGGACAGCGGTCAAGAATATCCTGAAGTACCTGAAAAGGACTAAGGAAATGTTTCTCGTTTATGGAGGTGACGAAGAGCTCGTCGTAAAGGGTTACGTCGACGCTAGCTTCGACACAGATCTGGATGACTCTAAGTCACAAACCGGATACGTGTATATTTTGAATGGTGGGGCAGTAAGCTGGTGCAGTTGCAAGCAGAGCGTCGTGGCGGGATCTACATGTGAAGCGGGGTACATGGCAGCCTCAGAGGCAGCGCATGAAGCAATTTGGGTGAAGGAGTTCATCACCGACCTAGGAGTCATACCCAATGCGTCGGGGCCAATCAAACTCTTCTGTGACAACACTGGAGCTATTGCACTTTCCAAGGAGCCCAGGTTTCACAAGAAGACCAGGCACATCAAGCGTCGCTTCAACTCCATTCGTGAAAATGTTCAAGATGGAGACATAGATATTTGTAAAGTACATACCGACCTGAATGTAGCAGATCCGTTGACTAAACCTCTCCCTAGAGCAAAACATGATCAACACCAGAATTCCATGGGTGTTCGATTCATCACAATGTAACTAGATTATTGACTCTAGTGAAAGTGGGAGACTGTTGGAAATATGCCCTAGAGGCAATAATAAAAGCATTATTATTATATTTCCTTGTTCATGATAATTGTCTTTTATTCATGCTATAATTGTGTTATCCGGAAATCGTAATACATGTGTGAATAAATAGACACCAACATGTCCCTAGTAAGCCTCTAGTTGACTAGCTCGTTGATCAACAGATAGTCATGGTTTCCTGACTATGGACATTGGATGTCATTGATAACGAGATCACATCATTAGGAGAATGATGTGATGGACAAGACCCAATCCTAAACATAGCACAAGATCGTATAGTTCGTTTGCTAGAGTTTTTCCAATGTCAAGTATCTTTTCCTTAGACCATGAGATCGTGTAACTCCCGGATACCGTAGGAGTGCTTTGGGTGTACCAAACGTCACAACGTAACTGGGTGACTATAAAGGTATACTACGGGTATCTCCAAAAGTGTCTGTTGGGTTGACACGGATCAAGACTGGGATTTGTCACTCCGTATGACGGAGAGGTATCTCTGGGCCCACTCGGTAATGCATCATCACAATGAGCTCAAAGTGACCAAGTGTCTGGTCACGGGATCATGCATTACGGTACGAGTAAAGTGACTTGCCGGTAACAAGATTGAACGAGGTATTGGGATACCGACGATCGAATCTCGGACAAGTAACGTACCGATTGACAAAGGGAATTGTATACGGGGTTGCTTGAATCCTCGACATCGTGGTTCATCCGACGAGATCATCGAGGAGCATGTGGGAGCCAACATGGGTATCCAGATCCCGCTGGTGGTTATTGACCGGAGAGCCATCTCGGTCATGTCTACATGTCTCCCGAACCCGTAGGGTCTACACACTTAAGGTTCGGTGACGCTAGGGTTGTAGGGATATGAATATGCAGTAACCCGAAAGTTGTTCGGAGTCCCGGATGAGATCCCGGACGTCACGAGGAGTTCCGGAATGGTCCGGAGGTAAAGAATTATATATAGGAAGTGCTATTTCGGCCATCGGGACAAGTTTCGGGGTCACCGGTATTGTACTGGGACCACCGGAAGGGTCCCGGGGGTCCACCGGGTGGGGCCACCTATCCCGGAGGGCCCCATGGGCTGAAGTGGGAGGGGAACCAGCCCCTAGTGGGCTGGTGCGCCCCCCTTGGGCCTTCCCCCTGCGCCTAGGGTTGGGAACCCTAGGTTGGGGGGCGCCCCACTTGCCTTGGGGGGCACTCCACCCCCCTTGGCCGCCGCCCCCTTGGGAGATTGGATCTCCAGGGCCGGCGGGCCCCCCTTGGGGACCCTATATATAGAGGGGGGGAGGGAGGGCAGCCGCACCCATGCACCTGGCGCCTCCCTCTCCCCTCCAACACCTCCTCCTCCTCCGTAGAGCTCGGCGAAGCCCTGTCGGAGTACTGCTTCTCCACCACCACCACGCCGTCGTGCTGCTGCTGGAGCCATCTTCCTCAACCTCTCCTTCCCCCTTGCTGGATCAAGAAGGAGGAGACGTCATGCTGACCGTACGTGTGTTGAACGCGGAGGTGCCGTCCGTTCGGCGCTAGGATCTCCGGTGATTTGGATCACGTCGAGTACGACTCCCTCATCCCCGATCTTTGAACGCTTCCGCTCACGATCTACAAGGTATGTTGATGCATCCCATCACTCGTTGCTAGATGAACTCATAGATGGATCTTGGTGAAACCGTAGGAAAATTTTTGTGTTCTGCAACGTTCCCCAACACCCTCCCCATTGGCTGGTCCGAATTGGACTAGGGAGGGGGGCGCCCCCTTCCTTCCTTCTCCTTTTCCCTTCCCTTTCCTTCCCTCCTACTCCTACTACTTGGAAGGGCTCCTAGTTCTACTAGGAAAGGGGGAATCCTACTCCCGGTGGGAGTAGGACTCCCCTAGGGCGCGCCATAGAGAGGGCCGGCCCTCCCCCTCCTCCACTCCTTTATATACGAGGGCAGGGGCACCCCAAAGACACAACAATTGATCTCTTGATCTCTTAGCCGTGTGCGGTGCCCCTCTCCACCATAATCCACCTCGGTCATATCGTAGCAGTGCTTAGGCGAAGCCCTGCGTCGGTAGAACATCATCATCGTCACCACGCCGTCGTGCTGACGGAACTCTCCCTCAAAGCTCGGCTGGATCGGAGTTCGAGGGATGTCATCGAGTTGAACATGTGCAGAACTCAGAGGTGTCGCGCGTTCGGTACTTGATCGGTCGGATTGTGAAGACGTACGACTACATCAACCGCGTTGTGCTAACGCTTCCGCTTTCGGTCTACGAGGGTACGTGGACTACACTCTCCCCTCTCATTGCTATGCATCACCATGATCTTGCGTGTGTGTAGGAATTTTTTTTGAAATTACTACGATCCCCAACAGCCCAGGCCTCTTTATCTTCTTCTCAACAGGCTCAGGAACTGCTATCTCTTGACAGTCATCATCCTCTTCCTCCAAGTCTATGTCATAAAAATCTTCAGGGTCTGTGTCTCCTTCACGGTGTGTACTGCTCATGTATTGAGATCTCTTCCTCTTAATGTCAGCAATTGTGTCTTTTAGATCACTGTCCACTTTCCTCCTCTGTTCTTCTTCTCTAGCTACATTATCTTCTTCTTCATAGTCCATGGAATCTGAATCTGCATCTGGGAGGTCTTCATGAGCTACAAAGTCTTCATCAAATATTGAGTCATCATCTTCATCAGATGTGTCCTCATTTCCTGCATGCTCCTCCTCATCTGTATCAAACTGGAAATCTGCATAATTAACACTAACTTGAGTGTTAACCTGCTGCAATGCATTATTTTCCTCATCTGCATCTACCATCTCTGGCTCAATTGGGTGATCTTGTGTCCCAAGCAGTAACTAGCATGGTGGAGGAACTGATTTTATTGGCATATAGTTCACACTTTCTTGTGTACCAACAAAATATGATGAGCCAACATGATCAGTGTTGGTTTTGTGCACAACACCTGACTCATTAACAGCAAATACAACTGGTGGGTCCACTGTTAAATCTTCAATTGTTTCATCTGGGTCCACTTCTTCATCTTCTGCACTTTTGTTAACTGGTGCTTGCTTTATATCTAATTTCCCCTCTTTAACATACAAACACAGTGTCTGACTGCTTTTAAACTGCTTTATCATCTCATCCACTTCAGTGTTGTTTCTGACGAAAGTAATCCCTTGCAGCCCTGTGCAATCCTTCCTCAAGTAGCAAATACTGTCATCACTTCCATATCCATTTCTGACCATCACATTAAGCAAACTGCCATAAGTGATGTCTCTCTCATACATCTTCACAAGGGCATATTTTTTGGCAGCATCTTTAGAAGGAAACTGAAAATATAATGATCATGGCTCCTCAGGCCTACAGAACAAAAAACATATTAAAACATATTAATGACCATGAAATTTTCAGTAACATTTTCAAGCCTATAGAACACAAATCAAATTCATGACCATGACATTTTGAGTGCCACAATAAAAACTATGACATATTCACATATAAAACAAAGTAACAACAATAAGATCTATGCCACAAGAGCCAACAAATGCAGAATAAACTATGATACATTTAGTAATTCAGAAAAAACAAAGAAAAAACTTCATCTAGGCATAGGAGCTTCCTCCCCCAACGAAGCAGTATTGCTAGAAGTAACCCTAGGCATCCTAACTAAGTGAGTACTCTAACTAAGCAGTATTGCTAGAACCCTAACCCTAGGTTTTTGCACTGAGATTTACCTGGGTGGAGATGGATGCCCGGGGGGTACTTCCTCCCCCAATGAATCAGCCGCCGCCGACGCCTTCTCCGCGTCCGCAACATCCTTCTCTGCCTCCTCCGCATGCTGCGACGGTGGCGGCAGGACAGCTTTTCCCCAATCCGTCGTCGAGTGCGAATCGCCATCGGGGTTGGGGCCCAACTTGCCAACGGGGTCGCATTGCGGGCGGCGGCCACCGAAAGAACGACCACCGCCGCCGGAGCCGTCGAGACCTTCTCCGCCATAGCCGCCGCCGGAGCTGGTCGCCATGAGCAGCGCGGGAGGGAAACTGAATCGGGGATTGGAGGACGAAACGGCAGGGGCGTGACCTAATACACGGGCGCGGAAACGGCCGTCCCCCTCCGTCTAACGACGTCCGTCAGCCCGCGCCACGTCGACCCGACAGGTGGGCCCGACCTGTCGGTTTCGCTGTTTCCGCGGCTAAAACGGCCAGTCAGTGCTCCGCGGTACCAATTAGTCCCACAGTTGGTGGTTTTTTATGACATGGCTTAAATGTGGTACCGACCGGTTACCCTAGCCCCAAGTGTGGTGGTTTTGGATAAATAACTCCATATATGAATATTAGACTAGCACAGTTTCTCAGCTCATGGACTGGTAGATGTCAAACTAATAAACGTGAACACGTGTTAGGTTGGATTCATATTATATGGGCAGTACGTTTGTAAATCCACCAGGTTAACACAACAAACCTCTTTTTACCGGGAGGCAGTTAAACCTAATGGCTAATACTCCACCCAAGGTTATTGAAACCCTCATATACACCCCCAAGTATTAGTAAAATAGAGCGTTACATAGAACGTGACATATGTGAGGACCCATTGGTTGAGATGTTGTTATCTTTTATCGAACAAATCGTGTGTGATGTTGTTATACCAAAAGAAAAGGCTTTGATTGCATTTTCTATAGGGAATTCTCCAACCACCGCTTGAAGCTCTCCCCATGTTTTTTTTCTTCTCGTGCTTGTTACATGGGCTAGTTTAGCTTGTTGCAAGTTTTTTCTAGATTTTGTGGCCACTTCTTGGTCGGAAAAAGTCCAAAATAAATCTTAAACTTGTAGACCAAAGCTAAATCGAACCCCGAACTTCAAATCCCTGAAATCAGCACACCGAACTATCTAATCCCGGTCTATATTAAACCTTGGGCATTTTTTACGAAGGGATTGTCGACGTGGCAGCTGGTCGAACCAGGATCGCTGGCGACTGGGCCGGCCCACCAAGCGTGAAACATGTTTTTATTTTGAATTAAAAATACCAGAAAATATCATGGGGAATCGAACCTGAGATCTGGAGCTGCTAAACTCATCTTGTAACCACTCCACCTAAAAACTGTTACTGATAAGTGAAAGGAGCGAACATATTTAATCAGAGTAATTAGCATTGACGTTTTGGAATTTTGACATAGATTTTTTTTAGACATTTTCTTGAAATATTTAATCAGAGTAATTAGCATCGAGATTTTGACTTAGAATTTTTTAAAACATTTTCTTGAAAATAATCATCGATTTTGAAATCCGGATATTCTTAAAAGCAAAAAAACAGTTTTTTAAAATTCCGAACATGTTTTGCAAAAGTGTAAACAAATTTTGGAATTACGACTTTTCTAAAACACAAACAAATTTTCAAACATGAATATTTTGAAATCCCTGAATATATTTTACACATGAACCTTTTTCAAACTTGATTTTTTTTCAAATCAGAAACAATTTTTAAACCTAAACAAAAAATTGAATTGAGAACAATTTTTAAAAACATGAAAATTTTTAAACATAACCATATTTTGAAAAAATAGGAACAAATTTTGAATCCTAAACAATATTTTAGAATGTGAACATTTTGTAAAAAACTTAATAATGGGGAAAGAATCGTACTTCAATTTTTTTCAGATTTCAAAATTGTTTGTGTTTTCAACAATTTGTCCTTTTTTGCCACAAAGGCTTCACACTTTAAAGAATGTTCGGGGCTTTAAAAAATGTTCATGCTTAAAAGAAAGTTGGTTTCAAACAATTGTAGAATATTCGGATTTCGAAATGGTTGACAAAAAGGGTTCACACTTTAAAGAACGTCTGGAATTTTAAAAATTGGTTTTTTCTTTTAAGAATATTCGGATTTCGAAATTGTTGACAATTTTCAAGAAAATGTTTCAAACAATTGTAGAAAATGTTTTCAAATCTCGACGCTGCGTTGGTTTAAATATTTTCGCGCTTTTCTTGTCTCAGCAGCACCAATCAGTTAGAGTGGCTAGCAGGAGGACTGTACTAGTGTTAGGTCGGAAGTTCGATTCACATGGCTACTCTTTTTCAACGTTTTTATGTGGCGCGGTTCGGAAAAAAGGTTGCAAAGAAAAAAAATACACTTCGCCCTGCCTGATGGGCCGGTCCAGTCGGGTTCGGTCTACAACTTCGACTATCCCTATTCGGGAACGCACTAAGGTTTAAAATAGACCGGTATTAGATAGTTTGGTGTGCTAATTTCAGGGATTTAAAGTTCAGCGTTTAATTTAGCTTTGGTCTACAAGTTGAAGGTTTGTTTTGGAGCTTTTCCCTTCTTGGTCCTTGTGTAGCTTTCCTTGGCTCTTGATGATCGTGCTTTGCGCCATTTTGACGTATTTTTTCTAATGCAAATGACACGAGTTGTGTGACCTCCTCGAGAATTAGGAGGTACAGAGAGTAACACCAAGGTCTTTGAGAACTATTAACTAGAGATCAAACACACATGAAATCTATGGACTTCTGCTATTTTTTCTGTGGAAGTAGATGTCTGCCTTTTTTAGGGAATAATATCACAGCGACAATGCATGAGAACTTTGAAGAGGGACTTGCTGGTCCGTTGGCAGCAAATAGATGATCTTTGTGCTGATATTAGTCTGTCTAGTAAACAAAAACAAGCTATATGGACATTTACCAGCTCTTCTAATTTTGTTCTAGCAAATTCAATGTTACTATGTTGAAAGTTGTTCAGGCCAGGTGTCCTTTTAGGAAATTATGGTTTGTAAAATTCCTTCGAAGATAAAGTTTTCTTTTCGCTTATGTCGAAGAATAGTACACTTACTATAGATAACCTTTTGAGGAGGGGACGGGAGCATGGTAAAAAAACTGTAGATTTTGTAATAAACAGGAAATGGTGGATCATCTTTTCAACCATTGCTTGCTTGCGAGCAGTGCATGTGGGTGGTAAAATGTGCTTTCAGATTTTCCATGAACTTAAATTATCTACAAAAGATATGTAATTGGGCAATTTAGTGCCTTGGTAAGGTGAGAAATGTTGTATAGGGGTAGCTGTCATTATGTTGGAAGACCAGAAAGAAGAAGAAAAAAATCATGTTTTCATAATATATTTCCTTTTGATCCTACTAGTGTTATACTACACGCAGATCATTAGTTAGATTTTTTTCTCCAGCTTACAGAGGTCAGTGGTGAAGCTATGCACATGCATCGCCCCAAGCCTAGGAGAAATCACCGAGGAAATAATTTTCTGAGGGGCCTAGATTGAAGATAATAGTCTCATTTGCCCCCTCAATCATCCATAGTTTGCATTTTGCACCCGCTGACTTCCACATATAGCCCCTCCACAATCTAAGGTGCAAGGCTACTGATGATGTAGGTCACCCATTAATGTATTCATAAAAAAGTGTTTAGGCGGCGATGGCCTTGCGGATTGCTTAATAGTTCCAAAAAAAGACGAGGATCTGTTGGCGTGAGCATGCCACTGGGGGTGATGATGGTTGTCAAGTTCATAGTTGTGTAAGATATGAGAGAGTTTCCGATGTTGATCAAGCGTCAGTTTGTATGGTTTTTGCATTGTGATGTTATGTTCTAGTGTGTTCTCGTTCAATGCTTGCAGCCTTGATCATGAGAGGACTGTAATAATCTCAGGAACTGTGCGATAACGGTCCTTGACATGTTTTATCAGTTTCAGACATGAAGTTGGAAGAACCGCTTAGTTTTTGAGGGTTAGGAAGCGAGGAACAGCTTAGTTTTTGAGGGGGTAGGAAGTAGGAACCGCTTACTTTCTACAAGCTTCCAACCGGTTTTCTAAGGCTTTTATAAGCTCTCGACCAGTTTATTATTTTCTTACCATGTTTCTGTTTGCTTTCATTTTTTCGGCCATTTTTTATTTCTTTCCTTAATAATTTTTTTTTCATTTTATATTTTATGATTGGCTTTTCAAATTCATGAACATTTTACAAAACATGATTCTTTTTTAAATTTATGTCCTCTTAAAAATTTCAAAATATTTATCAAATACGCTATTTTTTCAAATTCATGAATTTTTTTGAATTTTGTGAACAGATTATTATTGTGAAACTCCATTCAAATTCACCAACTATTTTGGAAACCATCGTCAATTTTCAAATTTGCGAAAATTTCAATTTCACGATAATTTTCCAAATTCACAAACTATCTAAAAGTTTTTGATAATTTTCAAATCAAACCAGCCTTTTCTGTTTCACGAGCTTCTGATAATTTTGTGAATAGTTTTAAATTCATGAAATTTATTCAGAGTTGCTAAGTATTTTGAAAACCACAAACAATTCTCCAATTCGCAAACTTTGTTCAATCTCTTGATCATTCTTCAAATTAGTGAGCTCTTTTTAAAAATCTGTGAACTTTTTCAAATCCATGAAATTGTATCCAATTCACAAACTTTGTTCATATTTTGTGAAAATTTAAATTTTTGACCTTTTTCCTGATCTAGTAGGCTACTTCTTTTTTAGGGAAATTTAGTACATGCTGGGATGAGCGAGCTGTCAACTCCGAGCCAGCGAACGAGATACCTCGGCCTCGGCCCGCTAGGGCGCGCGTGAGCGCCAGCTAGTCAGTGATGTTAAGATTCACTCATAGCATAGGTGCAAGATCCATACAATTTTCTTTATAGATTTATTCGTTCAAAGAAAAGATGGCTAAAAATCATCCAGGGAACCTACTCTTGGTATCCATTACCACATTCACTTTCAATATTCCCTTTCTTTTGTTCAGACACTGATGTTCATGCGCTTCGGAGGCTTCAAGCTTTTTTTTGGGAGCTTCTATACGACGCTTCAGGCACCCGTTCACGGAAGTGGCGCTCATGCAGCAACACACCTGGGCCGGCCCAATGCGCGCGCTCGCTCGCCCGACACGTTGGCCAGTTCCTTCGCTCGTTCGTTGTTGACTGGTCGCTTGGTTCGCTGACTAGTAGTTCCAGTTGATCGGTCAATCATTGACCAGTGAACCGTTGACTTTTGAAAAGAATCTGAAAAAATGCACACAAAAATAAAAAAAATCGTGAATTAAAATTGTTCACGGATTTTGAAAAAATGTAGAAAGTTCATGAATTTGAAAAAGCCGTAGATTTTTTAAAAATTTCATTAATATTTGGAAAAATACAAATTTGGGAAAAGTTCAACAATTTTGAAAACAAAGTTCACAAAATTGGAAAAAAAACTCATGTTTCTTGGGGGAAAATGTTCATCATTTAATAAAAAAATCACCAATTTTTAATAAGTTAATATTTCAACAAAAGTTTATCAATATGAGAAAATGTTCATTGATTTTGAAAAGAGTACAGACGCTTGTTTATAAAATGATCTATAACGGAAGCCTGAAGCGCGAAATAGGAAATGCCCTTTTTTTTCTTCTTATGACATCTCATATGCTCTGCCTCTCGTGCTGCTTGATGTGGTTTCGTCGATTGCACAGGAGGAGAAAGAGAGAGATGATCGTAAGCTACGTCTCTCAGAAAGTGAAGAGACCACACTCCAGTCCACATGAGCTGAACCAGGACCAGCAAGATGAGTATAAAGTTGGGTCATCTATTTTGAAACGGAGAGAGTACTACTTTGCACGAAGCAGACACGCTGCTAAAAGAAAAACAAACAGTGTCTCTCGGTGAGACAGGTGACACCTCAAGATGAGCATAGAAGCAGGAATATAGCTGGCCAAATGGGCTGGGCCAAACAGGCCAGCCCGGTCCGCCTTGGGCCAGGCCTGGGCCTGGAGCCTAGGCACGCGTGCCGGCACGGCACGGCCCGTTTATTATATATATATATATATTAGAATTTTTTTATAAATGTATACGTAAAATATAACCCAATAGGCTTAAAAACCAGCCGAACAGGCTGAAAATATGCAGTCCCGACGTGCTAAACGGGCCATCGGGCCGGCACGTTTACTAATCAGGCCGTGCCTGGGCCAAGGAGCACTGCCCGTGGGCCGGCCCGGCCCGGCCTGACTATTAAATGTGCCACGATGGGCCGTGCCGGGCCAGGCACGATTAGCACAGGCTGGGCCGGGCCGGGCCGGCCCATTTGGCCAAGTATGAGCAGGAACAAGACGGCATGGGGTAGGATTATTCTTCCCTCCCCTTTGGCCGATGTGGTGCCACGCCGCACGTCGCCGCCTCCTCTCGGCAAATTTTCATGTTTTGACCCTTTTCTGAAACCTATTCGAGATTTGACCCTAGTTTGAATTTTTTTTGAGATCTAACCTTTTGCTACCTCCAGAGTCCATGGTGGTAGAGTCTAACAGCCTACCGTCAGGGACTTTGGCGGTAGGAAACATCGCTACCGCCAAACGAGCTGGCGGTAGCCAGTGTTGGGGAACGTAGCATAAATTCAAAATTTTCCTACGTGTCACCAAGATCTATCTATGGAGTCATCTAGCAACGAGGGAGGAGTGGATCTACATACCCTTGTAGATCGCGCGCGGAAGCGTTCAAGAGAACGGGGTTGATGGAGTCGTACTCGTCGTGATCCAAATCACCGATGATCCTAGCGCCGAACGGACGGCACCTCCGCGTTCAACACACGTACGGAGCAGCGACGTCTCCTCCTTCTTGATCCAGCAAGGGGGAAGGAGAGGTTGATGGAGATCCAGCAGCACGACGGCGTGGTGGTGGAAGTAGCGGGATTCCAACAGGGCTTCGCCAAGCGCTGCGGGAGGAGGGAGATGTGTCATGGGAGGGAGAGGGAGGCGCCAGGGCTCAGTTATGGCTGCCCTCCCTTTCCCCCACTATATATAGGGCCAAGGGAGAGGGGGAGGGCGCAGCCTTGCCCCTTCCTCCAAGGAAGGGTGCGGCCAAGGGGGGGAGGAGTCCATCCTCCCCAAGGCACCTCGGAGGTGCCTTCCCCCTTTAGGACTCTCCCCTCCTCTTGTCCCTTTGGCGCATGGGCCTCTAGGGGCTGGTGCCCTTGGCCCATGTAGGCCAAGGCGCACCCCTACAGCCCATGTGGCCCCCCGGGGCAGGTGGCCCCACCCGGTGGACCCCCGGGACCCTTTCGGTGGTCCCGGTACAATACCGGTGACCCCGAAACTTGTCCCGATGGCCGAAATAGCACTTCCTATATATAAATCTTTACCTCCGGACCATTCCGGAACTCCTCGTGACGCCCGGGATCTCATCTGGGACTCCGAACAACTTTCGGGTTACCGCATACTAATATCTCTATAACCCTAGCGTCACCGAACCTTAAGTGTGTAGACCCTACGGGTTCGGGAGACATGCAGACATGACCGAGATGACTCTCCGGTCAATAACCAACAGCGGGATCTGGATACCCATGTTGGCTCCCACATGTTCCACGATGATCTCATCGGATGAACCATGATGTCAAGGACTTAATCAATCCCGTATACAATTCCCTTTGTCTAGCGGTACGATACTTGCCCGAGATTCGATTGTCGGTATCCCGATACCTTGTTCAATCTCGTTACCGGCAAGTCTCTTTACTCGTTCCGTAACACATCATCCCGTGATCAACTCCTTGATCACATTGTGCACATTATGATGATGTCCTACCGAGTGGGCCCAGAGATACCTCTCCGTCACACGGAGTGACAAATCCCAGTCTCGATTCGTGCCAACCCAACAGACACTTTCGGAGATACCCGTAGTGCACCTTTATAGTCACCCAGTTATGTTGTGACGTTTGGTACACCCAAAGCACTCCTACGGTATCCGGGAGTTGCACAATCTCATGGTCTAAGGAAATGATACTTGAAATTAGAAAAGCTTTAGCATACGAACTACATGATCTTGTGCTAGGCTTAGGATTGGGTCTTGTCCATCACATCATTCTCCTAATGATGTGATTCCGTTATCAACGACATCCAATGTCCATGGTCAGGAAACCGTAACCATCTATTGATCAACGAGCTAGTCAACTAGAGGCTTACTAGGGACATGGTGTTGTCTATGTATCCACACATGTATCTGAGTTTCCTATCAATACAATTCTAGCATGGATAATAAACGATTATCATGAACAAGGAAATATAATAATAACTAATTTATTATTGCCTCTAGGGCATATTTCCAACAGCCTCCCACTTGCACTAGAGTCAATAATCCAGTTCACATTTATATGTGATTAACACTCAAGGTCACATCCCCATGTGACTAACACCCAAAGAGTCTACTAGAGTCAATAATCTAGTTCACATCATCATGTGATTAAGACTCAATGAGTTCTGGGTTTGATCATGTTTTGCTTGTGAGAGAGGTTCTAGTCAACGGGTCTGAATCTTTCAGATCCGTATGTACTTCGCAAATTTCTTATGTCATCTTGTAGATGCAACTATTACGCTACATTTGGAGCTATTCCAAATAACTGTTCTACTATACGTATCCAGTTTACTACTCAGAATAATCTAGATTAGTGTCAAAGTTTGCATCGGCGTAACCCTTTACGACGAACTCTTTTACCACCTCCATAATCGAGAAAATTCCTTAGTCCACTAGTTACTAAGGATAACTTTGACCGCTGTCCTGTGGTCCATTCTTGGATCACTCTTGTACCCCTTGACTGACTCATGGCAAGGCACACTTCAGGTGCGGTACACAGCATAGCATACTGTAGAGCCTACGTCTAAAGCATAGGGGACGACCTTCGTCCTTCCTCTTTCTTCTGCCGTGGTCGAGCTTTAAGTCTTAACTTCATACATTACAACTCAGGCAAGAACTCCTTCTTTGACTGATCCATCTTGAACACCTTCAAGATCATGTCAAGGTATGTGCTCATTTGAAAGTACCATTAAGCGTTTTGATCTATCCTTGTAGATCTTGATGCTCAATGTTCAAGTAGCTTAATCCAGGCTTTCCATTGAAAAACACTTTCCAAATAACCCTATATGCTTTCCAGAAATTCTACATCATTTCAGATCCATAATATGTCAACAACATATTCTCATCAGAAATTCTATAGTGCTCCCACTCACTTCTTTGGAAATACAAGTTTCTCATAAACTTTATATAAACCCAAAATCTTTGATCATCATCAAAGCGTACATTCCAACTCCGAGATGCTTACTCCAGTCCTTAGAAGGATTGCTGGAGCTTTGCATACTTATTAGCATCTTTCAGGATTTACAAAACCTTCCGGTTGTATCACATAAAACCTTTTCTCAAGAAAATCGTCGAGGAAACAATGTTTTGACATCCTATCTGCAAGATTTCATAAATAATGCAGTAATCGCTAATATAATTCCAACAGACTCTTAGCATCGCTACGAGTGAGAAAGTCTCACCGTAGTCAACTCCTTGAACTTGTCGGAAACTTCTTAACGACAAGTCGAGCTTTCTTAATGGTGACATTTACCATCATTGTCCGTCTTCCTTTTAAAATCCATCTGTACTCAATAGCATTACGACCATCGAGCCGTTCTGCCAAAGTCTATACTTTGTTTTCATACATGGATCCTCTCTTGGATTTTATGGCCTCGAGCCATTTATCGGAATCCGGGCCCACCATCGCTTCTCCATAGCTCGTAGGTTCATTGTTGTCTAGCAACATGACTTCCAAGACAGGATTACGTACCACTCTGAAGTAGTACGCATCCTTGTCATCCTACGAGGTTTGGGAGTGACTTGATCCGAAGTATCATGATCAATATCATAAGCTTCCACTTCAATTGGTGTAGGTGCCACAGGAACAACTCTTTGTGCCCTGCTATACACTAGTTGAAGTGACGGTTCAATAACCTCATCAAGCCTCCACCATCCTCCCACTCAATTCTTTCGAGAGAAACTTTTCCTCGAGAAAGGACCCGATTCTAGAAACAATCCCTTATTGCTTTCGGTTCTGAGACAGGAGGTATACCCAACTGTTTTGGGTGTCCTATGAAGATGCATTTATCCGCTTTGGGTTCGAGCTTATCAGCCTGAAACTTTTTCGCATAAGTGTCGCAGCCCCAAACTTTTAAGAAATGACAGCTTAGGTTTCTCTAAACCATAGTTCATACGGTGTCATCTCATCGGAGTTACGTGGTGCCCTATTTAAAGTGAATGTGGTTGTCTTTAATGCCTAACCATAAACTATCGTGGTAATTCGATAAGAGACATCATGGTATGCATCATATCCAATAGGGTGCAGTTATGATGTTCGGACACACCATCACACTATGGTGTTCCAGGCTGTATTAGTTGTGAAACAATTTCCACAATGTCTTAATTCTGTGCCAAACTCGTAATTCAGATATTCATCTCTATGATCATATCATAGATCTTTTATATATCCTCTTGTCACGACGACCTTTCAACTTCACCCTGAAATTACTTGAACCTTTCAATAATTCAGACTCGTGATTCATCAAGTAAATATAGTCAACATCTACTCAAATCATCTGGGAAGTAAAAACATAACGATATCCACTACACGCCTCAGCACTCATTGGACTGCACACATCAAAATGTATTACTTCCAACAAGTTGCTTTCTAGTTCCATTTTACTGAAAACGAGGCTTTCAGTCATCTTGCCCATGTGGTATGATTTGCATGTCTCAAGTGATTCAAAATCTAGTGAGTCCAAACGGTCCATTTGCATGGAGTTTCTTCATGCATATACACCAATAGACATGGTTCGCATGCCTCAAACTTTTCAAAAAATGAGTGAGCCCAAAGATCCATCAACATGGAGCTTCTTCATGCGTTTTATACCGATATGACTTACGTGGCAGTGCCACAAGTAGGTGGTACTATCATTACTATCTTTTGGCATGAACATGTGTATCACTACGATCGAGATTCAATAAACCATTCATTTTAGGTGTAAGACCATTGAAGGTATTATTCAAATAAACAGAGTAACCATTACTCTCTCCTTAAATGAATAATCGTATTGCGATAGACATAATCCAATCATGTCTATGCTCAACGCAAACACCAAATAACAATTATTTAGGTTTTAATACCAATCTCGATGGTAGAGGGAGCGTGCGATGCTTGATCATATCAACATTGGAAACACTTCCAACACATATCGTTAGCTCACCTTTAGCTAGTCTCCGTTTGTTCCGTAGCTTTTATTTCGAGTTACTAACACTTAGCAACCGAACCGGTATCTAATACCCTGGTGCTACTTGGAGTACTAGTAAAGTACACATCAACACAATGTATATCCAATATACTTCTATCGACCTTGCCAGCCTTCTCATCTACCAAGTATCTAGGGTAATTCTGCTCCAATGGATGTTCCCCTTATTACAGAAGCACTTAGTCTCGGGTTTGGGTTCAACCTTGGGTTTCTTCACTAGAGCAGCAGCTGATTTGCCGTTTCATGAAGCATCCCTTTTTGCCCTTGCCCTTTTTGAAACTAGTGGTTTCACCAACCATCAACAATTGATGCTCCTTCTTGATCTCTACTTTTGTGGTGTCAAACATCGCGAATATCTCAAGGATCATCATATATGTCCCTGATATATTATAGTTCATCACGAAGCTCTAGCAGCTTGGTGGTAATGACTTCGGAGAACTATCACCATTTCATTTGGAAGATCAACTCCCACTCGATTCAAGCGATTGTTGTACTCAGACAATCTGAGCACAAGTTCAACAATTGAGCTTTTCTCCCTTAGTTTGTAGGCTAAGAAAATCGTCGGAGGTCTTATACCTCTTGACGTGGGCACGAGACTGAAATCCCAATTTCAGCCCTCGAGACATCTCATATGTTTCGCGACGTTTCAAAACGTCTTCGGTGCCTCAACTCTAAGCCGTTTAACTGAACTATCACGTAGTTATCAAAATGTGTATGTCAGATGTTCGCAACATCCATAGACAACGTTCGAGGTTCAGCACACTGAGCGGTGCATTAAGGACATAAGCCTTCTATGAAGCAATGAGGACAATCCTCAGTTTACGGACCAAGTCCGCATAATTGCTACTATCAACTTTCAACTAATTTTTCTCTAGGAACATATCTAAACAGTAGAACTAAAGCGCGAGCTACGACATAATTTGCAAAATCCTTTTGACTATGTTCAGGATAAACAAGTTCATCTTGTGAACTCCCACTCATATAGACATCCCTCTAGTCATCTAAGTGATTACATGATCCGAGTCAACTAGGCCGTGTCCGATCATCACGTGAGACGGACTAGTCATCATCGGTGAACATCTTCATGTTGATCGTATCTACCATACGACTCATGATCGACCTTTCGGTCTCTTTTGTTCCGAGGCCATGTCTGTACATGCTAGGCTCGTCAAGTCAACCTAAGTGTTTCGCGTGTGTTCCGAGGCCATGTCTGTACATGCTAGGCTCGTCAACACCCGTTGAATTGAACGTAAGAATCTATCACACCCGATCATCACGTGGTGCTTCGAAACAACGAACTGTCGCAACGGTGCACAGTTAGGGGGAACACTTTCTTGAAATTATTATGAGGGATCATCTTATTTACTACCGTCGTTTTAAGTAAACAAGATGCAAAAACATGATAAATATCACATGCAATCAAATAGTGACATGATATGGCCAATATCATATTGCTCCTTTTGATCTCCATCTTCGGGGCTCCATGATCATCATCGTCACCGGCATGACACCATGATCTCCATCATCATGATCTCCATCATCGTGTCTTCATGAAGTTGTCTCGCCAACTATTACTTCTACTACTATGGCTAACGGTTAGCAATAAAGTAAAGTAATTACATGACGTTTATGTTGACACGCAGGTCATAAATAAATTAAGACAACTCCTATGGCTCCTGTCAGTTGTCATACTCATCGACATGCAAGTCGTGATTCCTATTACAAGAACATGATCATCTTATACATCACATATATCATTCATCACATCCTTTTGGCCATATCACATCACATAGCATACCCTGCAAAAACAAGTTAGACGTCCTCTAATTGTTGTTTGCATGTTTTACGTGGCTGCTATGGGTTTCTAGCAAGAACGTTTCTTACCTACGCAAAAACCACAACGTGATATGCCAATTGCTATTTACCCTTCATAAGGACCCTTTTCATCGAATCCGATCCGACTAAAGTGGGAGAGACAGACACCCGCTAGCCACCTTATGCAACTAGTGCATGTCAGTCGGTGGAACCAGTCTCACGTAAGAGTACGTGTAAGGTCGGTCCGGGCCGCTTCATCCCACAATGCCACCGAATCAAGATTGGACTAGTAACGGTAAGCATATTGAACAAAATCAACGCCCACAACTACTTTGTGTTCTACTCGTGCATAGAAACTGCGCATAGACCTAGCTCCGATACCACTGTTGGGGAACGTAGCATAAATTCAAAATTTTCCTACGTGTCACCAAGATCTATCTATGGATTCATCTAGCAACGAGGGAGGAGTGGATCTACATACCCTTGTAGATCGCGCGCGGAAGCGTTCAAGAGAACGGGGTTGATGGAGTCGTACTCGCCGTGATCCAAATCACCGATGATCCTAGCGCCGAACGGACGGCACCTCCGCGTTCAACACACGTACGGAGCAGCGACGTCTCCTCCTTCTTGATCCATCAAGGGGGAAGGATAGGTTGATGGAGATCCAGCAGCACGACGGCGTGGTGGTGGAAGTAGCGGGATTCCAACAGGGCTTCGCCAAGCGCTGCGGGAGGAGGGGGATGTGTCATGGGAGGGAGAGGGAGGCGTCAGGGCTCAGTTATGGCTGCCCTCCCTTTCCCCCACTATATATAGGGCCAAGGGAGAGGGGGAGGGCGCAGCCTTGCCCCTTCCTCCAAGGAAGGGTGCGGCCAAGGGGGGGAGGAGTCCATCCTCCCCAAGGCACCTCGGAGGTGCCTTCCCCCTTTAGGACTCTCCCCTCCTCTTGTCCCTTTGGCGCATGGGCCTCTAGGGGCTGGTGCCCTTGGCCCATGTAGGCCAAGGCGCACCCCCTACAGCCCATGTGGCCCCCCGGGGCAGGTGGCCCCACCCGGTGGACCCCCGGGACCCTTCCGGTGGTCCCGGTACAATACCGTTGACCCCGAAACTTGTCCCGATGGCCGAAATAGCACTTCCTATATATAAATCTTTACCTCCGGACCATTCCGGAACTCCTCGTGACGTCCGGGATCTCATCCGGGACTCCGAACAACTTTCGGGTTACCGCATACTAATATCTCTATAACCCTAGCGTCACCGAACCTTAAGTGTGTAGACCCTACGGGTTCGGGAGACATGCAGACATGACCGAGATGACTCTCCGGTCAATAACCAACAGCGGGATCTGGATACCCATGTTGGCTCCCACATGCTCCTCGATGATCTCGTCGGATGAACCACGATGTCGAGGATTCAAGCAACCCCGTATACAATTCCCTTTGTCAATCGGTACGTTACTTGTCCGAGATTCGATCGTCGGTATCCCAATACCTCGTTCAATCTTGTTACCGGCAAGTCACTTTACTCGTACCGTAATGCATGATCCCGTGACCAGACACTTGGTCACTTTGAGCTCATTGTGATGATGCATTACCGAGTGGGCCCAGAGATACCTCTCCGTCATACGGAGTGACAAATCCCAGTCTTGATCCGTGTCAACCCAACAGACACTTTTGGAGATACCCGTAGTATACCTTTATAGTCACCCAGTTACGTTGTGACGTTTGGTACACCCAAAGCACTCCTACGGTATCCGGGAGTTGCACAATCTCATGGTCTAAGGAAATGATACTTGACATTAGAAAAGCTTTAGCATACGAACTACATGATCTTATGCTAGGCTTAGGATTGGGTCTTGTCCATCACATCATTCTCCTAATGATGTGATCCCGTTATCAACGACATCCAATGTCCATGGTCAGGAAACCGTAACCATCTATTGATCAACGAGCTAGTCAACTAGAGGCTTACTAGGGACATGGTGTTGTCTATGTATCCACACATGTATCTGAGTTTCCTATCAATACAATTCTAGCATGGATAATAAACGATTATCATGAACAAGGAAATATAATAATAACTAATTTATTATTGTCTCTAGGGCATATTTCCAACAGCCTCCCACTTGCACTAGAGTCAATAATCCAGTTCACATTTATATGTGATTAACACTCAAGGTCACATCCCCATGTGACTAACACCCAAAGAGTCTACTAGAGTCAATAATCTAGTTCACATCATCATGTGATTAAGACTCAATGAGTTCTGGGTTTGATCATGTTTTGCTTGTGAGAGAGGTTCTAGTCAACGGGTCTGAATCTTTCAGATCCGTATGTACTTCGCAAATTTCTTATGTCATCTTGTAGATGCAACTATTACGCTACATTTGGAGCTATTCCAAATAACTGTTCTACTATACGTATCCAGTTTACTACTCAGAATAATCTAGATTAGTGTCAAAGTTTGCATCGGCGTAACCCTTTACGACGAACTCTTTTACCACCTCCATAATCGAGAAAATTCCTTAGTCCACTAGTTACAAAGGATAACTTTGACCGCTGTCCTGTGGTCCATTCTTGGATCACTCTTGTACCCCTTGACTGACTCATGGCAAGGCACATTTCAGGTGCGGTACACAGCATAGCATACTGTAGAGCCTACGTCTAAAGCATAGGGGACGACCTTCGTCCTTCCTCTTTCTTCTGCCGTGGTCGAGCTTTAAGTCTTAACTTCATACCTTACAACTCAGGCAAGAACTCCTTCTTTGACTGATCCATCTTGAACACCTTCAAGATCATGTCAAGGTATGTGCTCATTTGAAAGTACCATTAAGCGTTTTGATCTATCCTTGTAGATCTTGATGCTCAATGTTCAAGTAGCTTAATCCAGGCTTTCCATTGAAAAACACTTTCCAAATAACCCTATATGCTTTCCAGAAATTCTACATCATTTCTGATCCATAATATGTCAACAACATATTCTCATCAGAAATTCTATAGTGCTCCCACTCACTTCTTTGGAAATACAAGTTTCTCATAAACTTTGTATAAACCCAAAATCTTTGATCATCATCAAAGCGTACATTCCAACTCCGAGATGCTTACTCCAGTCCTTAGAAGGATTGCTGGAGCTTTGCATACTTATTAGCATCTTTCAGGATTTACAAAACCTTCCGGTTGTATCACATAAAACCTTTTCTCAAGAAAATCATCGAGGAAACAATGTTTTGACATCCTATCTGCAAGATTTCATAAATAATGCAGTAATCGCTAATATAATTCCAACAGACTCTTAGCATCGCTACGAGTGAGAAAGTCTCACCGTAGTCAACTCCTTGAACTTGTCGGAAACTTCTTAACGACAAGTCGAGCTTTCTTAATGGTGACATTTACCATCATTGTCCGTCTTCCTTTTAAAATCCATCTGTACTCAATAGCATTACGACCATCGAGCCGTTCTGCCAAAGTCTATACTTTGTTTTCATACATGGATCCTCTCTCGGATTTTATGGCCTCGAGCCATTTATCGGAATCCGGGCCCACCATCGCTTCTCCATAGCTCGTAGGTTCATTGTTGTCTAGCAACATGACTTCCAAGACAGGATTACGTACCACTCTGAAGTAGTACGCATCCTTGTCATCCTACGAGGTTTGGGAGTGACTTGATCCGAAGTATCATGATCAATATCATAAGCTTCCACTTCAATTGGTGTAGGTGCCACAGGAACAACTCTTTGTGCCCTGCTATACACTAGTTGAAGTGACGGTTCAATAACCTCATCAAGTCTCCACCATCCTCCCACTCAATTCTTTCGAGAGAAACTTTTCCTCGAGAAAGGACCCGATTCTAGAAACAATCCCTTATTGCTTTCGGTTCTGAGACAGGAGGTATACCCAACTGTTTTGGGTGTCCTATGAAGATGCATTTATCCGCTTTGGGTTCGAGCTTATCAGCCTGAAACTTTTTCGCATAAGTGTCGCAGCCCCAAACTTTTAAGAAATGACAGCTTAGGTTTCTCTAAACCATAGTTCATACGGTGTCATCTCATCGGAGTTACGTGGTGCCCTATTTAAAGTGAATGTGGTTGTCTTTAATGCCTAACCATAAACTATCGTGGTAATTCGATAAGAGACATCATGGTATGCATCATATCCAATAGGGTGCAGTTATGATGTTCGGACACACCATCACACTATGGTGTTCCAGGCTGTATTAGTTGTGAAACAATTTCCACAATGTCTTAATTCTGTGCCAAACTCGTAATTCAGATATTCATCTCTATGATCATATCATAGATCTTTTATATATCCTCTTGTCACGACGACCTTTCAACTTCACCCTGAAATTACTTGAACCTTTCAATAATTCAGACTCGTGATTCATCAAGTAAATATAGTCAACATCTACTCAAATCATCTGGGAAGTAAAAACATAACGATATCCACTACACGCCTCAGCACTCATTGGACTGCACACATCAAAATGTATTACTTCCAACAAGTTGCTTTCTAGTTCCATTTTACGGAAAACGAGGCTTTCAGTCATCTTGCCCATGTGGTATGATTTGCATGTCTCAAGTGATTCAAAATCTAGTGAGTCCAAACGGTCCATTTGCATGGAGTTTCTTCATGCATATACACCAATAGACATGGTTCGCATGCCTCAAACTTTTCAAAAAATGAGTGAGCCCAAAGATCCATCAACATGGAGCTTCTTCATGCGTTTTATACCGATATGACTTACGTGGCAGTGCCACAAGTAGGTGGTACTATCATTACTATCTTTTGGCATGAACATGTGTATCACTACGATCGAGATTCAATAAACCATTCATTTTAGGTGTAAGACCATTGAAGGTATTATTCAAATAAACAGAGTAACCATTACTCTCTCCTTAAATGAATAACCGTATTGCGATAGACATAATCCAATCATGTCTATGCTCAACGCAAACACCAAATAACAATTATTTAGGTTTTAATACCAATCTCGATGGTAGAGGGAGCGTGCGATGCTTGATCATATCAACATTGGAAACACTTCCAACACATATCGTTAGCTCACCTTTAGCTAGTCTCCGTTTGTTCCGTAGCTTTTATTTCGAGTTACTAACACTTAGCAACCGAACCGGTATCTAATACCCTGGTGCTACTTGGAGTACTAGTAAAGTACACATCAACACAATGTATATCCAATATACTTCTATCGACCTTGCCAGCCTTCTCATCTACCAAGTATCTAGGGTAATTCTGCTCCAATGGATGTTCCCCTTATTACAGAAGCACTTAGTCTCGGGTTTGGGTTCAACCTTGGGTTTCTTCACTAGAGCAGCAGCTGATTTGCCGTTTCATGAAGCATCCCTTTTTGCCCTTGCCCTTTTTGAAACTAGTGGTTTCACCAACCATCAACAATTGATGCTCCTTCTTGATCTCTACTTTTGTGGTGTCAAACATCGCGAATATCTCAAGGATCATCATATATGTCCCTGATATATTATAGTTCATCACGAAGCTCTAGCAGCTTGGTGGTAATGACTTCGGAGAACTATCACCATTTCATTTGGAAGATCAACTCCCACTCGATTCAAGCGATTGTTGTACTCAGACAATCTGAGCACAAGTTCAACAATTGAGCTTTTCTCCCTTAGTTTGTAGGCTAAGAAAATCGTCGGAGGTCTTATACCTCTTGACGTGGGCACGAGACTGAAATCCCAATTTCAGCCCTCGAGACATCTCATATGTTTCGCGACGTTTCAAAACGTCTTCGGTGCCTCAACTCTAAGCCGTTTAACTGAACTATCACGTAGTTATCAAAATGTGTATGTCAGATGTTCGCAACATCCATAGACAACGTTCGAGGTTCAGCACACTGAGCGGTGCATTAAGGACATAAGCCTTCTATGAAGCAATGAGGACAATCCTCAGTTTACGGACCAAGTCCGCATAATTGCTACTATCAACTTTCAACTAATTTTTCTCTAGGAACATATCTAAACAGTAGAACTAAAGCGCGAGCTACGACATAATTTGCAAAATCCTTTTGACTATGTTCAGGATAAACAAGTTCATCTTGTGAACTCCCACTCATATAGACATCCCTCTAGTCATCTAAGTGATTACATGATCCGAGTCAACTAGGCCGTGTCCGATCATCACGTGAGACGGACTAGTCATCATCGGTGAACATCTTCATGTTGATCGTATCTACCATACGACTCATGATCGACCTTTCGGTCTCTTTTGTTCCGAGGCCATGTCTGTACATGCTAGGCTCGTCAAGTCAACCTAAGTGTTTCGCGTGTGTTCCGAGGCCATGTCTGTACATGCTAGGCTCGTCAACACCCGTTGAATTGAACGTAAGAATCTATCACACCCGATCATCACGTGGTGCTTCGAAACAACGAACTGTCGCAACGGTGCACAGTTAGGGGGAACACTTTCTTGAAATTATTATGAGGGATCATCTTATTTACTACCGTCGTTTTAAGTAAACAAGATGCAAAAACATGATAAATATCACATGCAATCAAATAGTGACATGATATGGCCAATATCATATTGCTCCTTTTGATCTCCATCTTCGGGGCTCCATGATCATCATCGTCACCGGCATGACACCATGATCTCCATCATCATGATCTCCATCATCGTGTCTTCATGAAGTTGTCTCGCCAACTATTACTTCTACTACTATGGCTAACGGTTAGCAATAAAGTAAAGTAATTACATGACGTTTATGTTGACACGCAGGTCATAAATAAATTAAGACAACTCCTATGGCTCCTGTCAGTTGTCATACTCATCGACATGCAAGTCGTGATTCCTATTACAAGAACATGATCATCTTATACATCACATATATCATTCATCACATCCTTTTGGCCATATCACATCACATAGCATACCCTGCAAAAACAAGTTAGACGTCCTCTAATTGTTGTTTGCATGTTTTACGTGGCTGCTATGGGTTTCTAGCAAGAACGTTTCTTACCTACGCAAAAACCACAACGTGATATGCCAATTGCTATTTACCCTTCATAAGGACCCTTTTCATCGAATCCGATCCGACTAAAGTGGGAGAGACAGACACCCGCTAGCCACCTTATGCAACTAGTGCATGTCAGTCGGTGGAACCAGTCTCACGTAAGAGTACGTGTAAGGTCGGTCCGGGCCGCTTCATCCCACAATGCCACCGAATCAAGATTGGACTAGTAACGGTAAGCATATTGAACAAAATCAACGCCCACAACTACTTTGTGTTCTACTCGTGCATAGAAACTGCGCATAGACCTAGCTCCGATACCACTGTTGGGGAACGTAGCATAAATTCAAAATTTTCCTACGTGTCACCAAGATCTATCTATGGATTCATCTAGCAACGAGGGAGGAGTGGATCTACATACCCTTGTAGATCGCGCGCGGAAGCGTTCAAGAGAACGGGGTTGATGGAGTCGTACTCGTCGTGATCCAAATCACCGATGATCCTAGCGCCGAACGGACGGCACCTCCGCGTTCAACACACGTACGGAGCAGCGACGTCTCCTCCTTCTTGATCCAGCAAGGGGGAAGGATAGGTTGATGGAGATCCAGCAGCACGACGGCGTGGTGGTGGAAGTAGCGGGATTCCAACAGGGCTTCGCCAAGCGCTGCGGGAGGAGGGGGATGTGTCATGGGAGGGAGAGGGAGGCGTCAGGGCTCAGTTATGGCTGCCCTCCCTTTCCCCCACTATATATAGGGCCAAGGGAGAGGGGGAGGGCGCAGCCTTGCCCCTTCCTCCAAGGAAGGGTGCGGCCAAGGGGGGGAGGAGTCCATCCTCCCCAAGGCACCTCGGAGGTGCCTTCCCCCTTTAGGACTCTCCCCTCCTCTTGTCCCTTTGGCGCATGGGCCTCTAGGGGCTGGTGCCCTTGGCCCATGTAGGCCAAGGCGCACCCCCTACAGCCCATGTGGCCCCCCGGGGCAGGTGGCCCCACCCGGTGGACCCCCGGGACCCTTCCGGTGGTCCCGGTACAATACCGTTGACCCCGAAACTTGTCCCGATGGCCGAAATAGCACTTCCTATATATAAATCTTTACCTCCGGACCATTCCGGAACTCCTCGTGACGTCCGGGATCTCATCCGGGACTCCGAACAACTTTCGGGTTACCGCATACTAATATCTCTATAACCCTAGCGTCACCGAACCTTAAGTGTGTAGACCCTACGGGTTCGGGAGACATGCAGACATGACCGAGATGACTCTCCGGTCAATAACCAACAGCGGGATCTGGATACCCATGTTGGCTCCCACATGTTCCACGATGATCTCATCGGATGAACCACGATGTCAAGGACTTAATCAATCCCGTATACAATTCCCTTTGTCTAGCGGTACGATACTTGCCCGAGATTCGATCGTCGGTATCCCGATACCTTGTTCAATCTCGTTACCGGCAAGTCTCTTTACTCGTTCCGTAACACATCATCCCGTGATCAACTCCTTGATCACATTGTGCACATTATGATGATGTCCTACCGAGTGGGCCCAGAGATACCTCTCCGTCACACGGAGTGACAAATCCCAGTCTCGATTCGTGCCAACCCAACAGGCACTTTCGGAGATACCCGTAGTGCACCTTATAGTCACCCAGTTACGTTGTGACGTTTGGTACACCCAAAGCACTCCTACGGTATCCGGGAGTTGCACAATCTCATGGTCTAAGGAAATGATACTTGACATTAGAAAAGCTTTAGCATACGAACTACATGATCTTATGCTAGGCTTAGGATTGGGTCTTGTCCATCACATCATTCTCCTAATGATGTGATCCCGTTATCAACGACATCCAATGTCCATGGTCAGGAAACCGTAACCATCTATTGATCAACGAGCTAGTCAACTAGAGGCTTACTAGGGACATGGTGTTGTCTATGTATCCACACATGTATCTGAGTTTCCTATCAATACAATTCTAACATGGATAATAAACGATTATCATGAACAAGGAAATATAATAATAACTAATTTATTATTGCCTCTAGGGCATATTTCCAACAGCCAGCACAACCCTACCGCCAAGGTGCTTGGAGGTAGGCACGAGCACACACTGCATTCAATACTTAGGAAGTTTTTGGCGGTAGGGCATGCAACCCTACCGCCAGGGGCCTTGGTGGTAGGCTGTTATACCCTACCGCCATGATGCTTGGCGGTAGCAAAAGGGTCAGATCTCAATTTTTTTCAAACTAGGGTCAAATCTCGAATAGGTTTCAGAAAAGGGTCAAAACACGAAATTTAGCCCCTCCTCTCAGGGGCAGCGTACACGGATGTTTTCATGGTAGTTGGGCTCCCGCCAACTGCTCTCAGGGGCAGCGCGCCCAACACACCGACCTATATGTGCCGGCGTGGCCGGCTGGCCGTCCTATTTCAACAAATAGCTCATTTTTACATTGATTTTGTATTTAAACATATAATCAACTAACATAGTTCGAACCGAATAAAATAGCATAGTTTTACAAGCCGAATAAAAATAAAAATGTCTCACATAGTTTTGCAAGCCGAATAAAAAAGATACATTTATTGGTTGCCAACATGAGCCACATATGCTCAACCAAATCATTTTGCAATTGCACGTGAGTTTTTCAACCACGCATGTCATGATGAAATTGGGTGATAGTGCTACTCCACTCCACTAGTCGAAACACATCTTTTGCAATGCTTTTCGCAAATGAGCACACATTATTCATCCACGGCAACTGCAGTACATTCACCTATCATTTCCATAGCCATTGCATGTGTAGGAAAGCAAGTCTGTCGTGACCCCGACATACATGCAACAAAGAGACAAAAGAGAACGATTCGTTCTTACTCCATTATTTTCCATCCGCGGCAACTAGTTTTTTTAGAGAGAGACGGAAAACATCTACTATTTCTTTCATGTCAAAAACACTCTTATATTATGAGATGAGAAGTAAAAGTTTTCCATCCACGGCAATTAGAAGTTCTCCAGCATGTTTTTCTTGTCATCTGCTCTGCCTGTCGTAGGCTTGTTGTGGTTTTGGCGATTGTACAGTCAGCCACGTCTCTCATAAAGGAAAGAAACCGCACCCCAGTCCACATGAGCCGATGGATATGATATGAACCAGGAGCAGGACGATGCGTCGCCGATCCTCATCTACTACTCTGCACAGAGCAGACACGCTGCTAAAGGAAAAACATACAGTGTCTCGCGGTGAGACAGGTGACACCTCATGACGAGCAGGGAGCAGGAACAAGACGGCATGGGGTAGGATTATTCTTCCCTCCCCTTTCGCCGATGTGGTGCCACGCCGTCGCCGCTTCCTCTCCGGCCATGTGCGGCGATCTCGCGGTCTCCTGCTTCCCGTACAGACACTGTACCGCCCATGCACGCCTCGATCGGTGGCTCCATCCATCTCCTTGGGGTCGAACGCAGCAGCTTTTGTCTGCCCCCGGCGCGCGCCTTTCCGGTCGTCCTCGGCAACACCGATCGACACGATCAACTTCCCGGGATCGGCAGAGATCCTGCTTGCCTGCTCGCTGCCGGCGTGGCGTGGAAAGCTCCTTCGTGCCTAGACAAGCTCTGCATGATCACTGTTCTCAGTAACCTAGATACCCATACCGGTAACCAGAGTCTGGTCACGTACACGATTGGTATGTGTGGCAACTTATCCATCTACTTCCTCTGTTCGGAAATACTCGTAGAAGAGATGGATGTATCTGTTGGAATTTTGCTAGTAGGCCTTTGGCCCAAAGCCCAACTAAAATTCTGAAATTCTCTTGGCCCATTCATGCACACATGTGAGTGGAGTGAGTGAGGCTAAAGTTTAGTCCCACATTGAAAGTTGAGAGAGAGTTGCACCTCTTTATAAGGTGAGCTCTTCTACCACTTGTATGAGCATGGGAAGAGGAGACCTACACGCGCGCTCCTCCTCGCTCGCCGCGCCGCGCCGCGGGTTGCGGAATTGAGCCGAGGACAGAGCAATGCACGTTGTCTATATTTTTGCTGCATGGAAAAATTAATGAGTCATTAATTAATAATTAACGGACGCGTTAATTACTGAACCGTTTCTGATTCTTTTGGATCGTGACGACTCGGACGTGGGGTTTACTCCCACGACCTACCCGGCCCGCAATATATAGTCAGGGCAGACGTCTACCCTAGCCGCCGCTTCGTATGGTTTCTCATCACCGTTCCAGATCATTGCGCCGCCAAGCTAGTCTTCTCCATCCCTCCTTCCGGCGTGCGCCGCGAGAAGGGACAGCAGGCCTCCGGAACCCCGTCTCTCGTGATCCTGTACGGGAGAGGGGCGATCAGGTTTTTGGGGAGCGCACTCGCGCGACTGCTGGCAGCGACGACTTCGCGAACGACGACTTCTTCCCCGACCTCGGCAACCTCATCCTCGACGACATGGGTGACAACATCAACGCTGGCGGTGCTGCACCCGCTGCACCGTATGTGATTCTATCCTTCCTGTTCGAGATCGTGGTAGAATTCATGTTTCTAGTATGTGCCCTAGATGTGATATGTTCATCTACTATGCTAGTTCACATGATTAGTTTAATCTCTTCTGCTGTGGTCATGATTTATATTCTGTTTATTCGGATTAAATCTCGTAGTAATTTGCTCATATTTCCATCAATCCAAAAACCTGAATATAGGCAATTTACTCCGAGTGGTTTTGTTGCGCATCTGAAACCGCCTGCCTTTAAGGGGGCGCAATATAAGAGGTGGCGCACGAGAGCAGTCTACTGGTTTCAGACCATGGGCTGCTATGATGCCACCAAGGGCAAGCCTGAGGGCGATCTTAATCCAGCACAGCTGGAAGCTTTTGAGAAGATCGATACCCTCTTTAAAGGCGCTCTTCTGAGTGTTCTTGATGACTCCATTGTGGATTCGTATATGTCGTTTGACAACGGCAAGGACATGTGGGCTGCGCTCGAGGCCAAGTTTGGTGCCTCGGACGCCGGCAGCGAGTTGTACATCATGGAGCAATTCTATGACTACAAGATGACTGATGAGCGCCCTGTTGTACAGCAGGCTCATGAGATACAGTCGCTCGCAAAAGAACTTGAGTACTTCAAGTGTGTGTTACTGGACAAATTTTTTGCCGGAGGCATCATTGCCAAGCTTCCACCTTCGTGGAACAATTTTGCTACTTCCCTGAAACACAAGAGACAGGAGTTTTCCGTTGCGGATCTCATTGGTACTCTTGATGTTGAAGAGAAGGCGAGAGCAAAGGACACACGTGCTCGAGTTGCTGAGGGAGGTTCTAGTTCCCACATGATACAGAAGAAGAAATCCCAGCCCAACAAGTACAAAAACAATAAGAACAAAACTCAGGGCAAAGGCAAGTTTGATACAAAGAACAAGCCATCACATTCTACCAACTTCAAGAAGAATTCTCATAAGAAGGGGGAAGGGACTTTGCCATGTCTGCGGTGATCCTAATCACTGGGCTCCAAAGTGTCCTAACCGCTTTGAGGAGCGCGAACATGAGAAGAGCGGCAAGTCCGCTAATGTTGTCATCGGTGATACTGATATGAAGGAATCAGGATACGGTATTTTTCCTACCATCCTTTCAGTATTTCAATCCCCTGATTGGTTAATTGACACCGGTGCCAATGTACATGTTTGTGCTGACGCCTCCATGTTTTCTTCTTACCAGGCAACAGGGACTTCACCCGTGCTGATGGGGAACGGGTCACATGCCATCGTCCAAGGTGTTGGTACGGTCGATCTGAAGTTTACTTCGGGGAAGACTGTGCGTCTGAAGAACGTTCATCATGTGCCGTCCATTAATAAAAATCTCGTTAGCGGTTCCCGTTTATGTCGAGATGGTTTTAAGTTGGTTTTTGAATCCAATAAAGTTGTAATTTCTAAGTGTGGACAATTTGTTGGAAAAGGCTATGAGTGCGGAGGCTTGTTCCGCCTATCTTTGTCAGATATTTGCACTAAAGTTATTAATAATGTTTGCCACAATAATGAGTCTGATATTTGGCATTCACGACTCTGTCATATTAACTTTGGTTGCATGACGCGGTTAGCCAATATGAATTTAATTCCAAAAATCTCTACTGTCAAAGGCTCCAAGTGCCAAGTATGTGTGCAAGCTAAGCAACCTCGCAAGTCCCATAAGACTGTAGAGGCAAGAGACTTGGCGCCACTAGAGCTTATACATTCTGATCTTTGTGAGATGAATGGCGTGATGACAAAAGGTGGAAAGAGATACTTCATGACGTTGATTGATGACTCCACTAGATATTGTTATGTGTATCTTCTGAAATCAAAAGATGAGGCTTTGACTTTCTTTAAAAACTATAAAGCTGAGGCAGAGAACCAACTTGATCGAAAAATTAAACGGCTTAGGTCCGATCGTGGTGGAGAGTATTTTTCCAATGAATTTGATCTGTTTTGTGCGGAACATGGTATAATCCATGAGAGGACGCATCCCTACTCACCCCAGTCAAATGGGGTAGCCGAAGGAAAGAACCGAACTCTAACTGATATGGTTAACACCATGTTAGACACTTCGGGTCTATCCAAGGAATGGTGGGGGGAGGCGCTAATGACTGCGTGTCATGTCCTAAACCGAGTTCCCACAAAGCATAAGACCATGACTCCATTTGAGGAATGGGAAAGGAAAAGGTTGAAACTCTCTTACCTACGTACTTGGGGTTGTTTGGCGAAAGTCAATATACCAATTCCCAAGAAGCGCAAGCTTGGACCAAAAACCGTGGATTGTGTTCTTCTGGGCTATGCTTTTCATAGCATCGGCTATAGATTTTTGATAATAAAATCTGAGGTATCCTACATGCATGTTGGTACGATTATGGAATCAAATGATGCAACTTTCTTTGAGGACATATTTCCTATGAAGGATATGTCAAGTTCATCAAATCAGGAGATACCTACTCCATCTAGTGAGGAATTCACTGTAATTCCTGAACCCACCATTGCGATGGAACACGTTGAGAATCCTGTTGAGGGTAACAATAGAACTCCTGTGAGGAGTAAGAGACAGAGGATTGCAAAGTCTTTTGGTGATGATTTCATTGTGTACCTCGTGGATGGCACACCCAGGACTATTACAGAAGCCTATGCATCTCCTGATGCTGACTACTGGAAGGAAGCTGTACGTAGCGAGATGGATTCCATCTTAGCTAACGGTACCTAGGAGATCACTGACCGTCCATATGGGTGCAAACCTGTAGGATGTAAGTGGGTGTTCAAGAAGAAGCTTAGACCTGATGGTACGATTGAAAAGTACAAGGCACGGCTTGTGGCCAAGGGTTATACCCAGAAAGAAGGTGAAGACTTCTTTGATACTTACTCACCCGTGGCTAGACTGACCACAATTCGGGTGCTACTATCACTGGCTGCCTCACATGGTCTTCTCGTTGATCAAATGGACGTTAAGACGGCTTTCCTTAATGGAGAGTTGAAGGAGGAAATTTACATGGATCAGCCAGATGGTTTTGTAGTACCTGGTCAGGAAGGAAAGGTGTGCAAGTTATTAAAGCCTTTATATGGCCTTAAACAAGCTCCTAAGGAGTGGCATGAGATGTTTGAAAGAACATTAACTGCTGCCAGCTTTGTAGTAAACGATGGTGACAAGTGCGTGTACTATCGCTATGGTGGGGGCGAAGGAGTTATTCTTTGTCTGTATGTCGATGACATATTGATCTTTGGAACCAAACTTGATTTAATCAAGGAGGTTAAGGATTTCTTATCTCGCTGTTTTGAGATGAAGGATCTAGGAGTAGCTGATGTTATCTTAAACATCAAGCTGTTGAGAGATGAGAATGGTGGGATCACACTGCTTCAGTCTCATTATGTGGAAAAGGTCTTGAGTCGTTTTGGGTATAGCGACTGCACGCCTTCTCCAACTCCATATGATGCTAGTGTGTTGCTTCGAAAGAATCGACGGATTGCTAGAGATCAACTGAGGTATTCTCAGATTATTGGCTCGCTTATGTATTTGGCGAGTGCCACGAGGCCTGACATCTCTTTTGCCGTGAGCAAGCTGAGTCGGTTTGTGTCAAAACCGGGAGATGATCATTAGTATGCGCTTGAGAGAGTTATGCGCTATTTGAAAGGCACCGCGAGCTATGAGATTCACTACACCGGGTATCCGAGGGTACTGGAGGGTTATAGTGACTCAAACTGGATATCTGATGCTGATGAGATTAAGGCCACAAGTGGTTATGTTTTTACACTTGGTGGTGGCGCTGTTTCCTGGAAGTCTTGCAAGCAGACCATCTTAACGAGGTCAACTATGGAAGCAGAACTCACAGCATTAGACACTGCCACTGTTGAAGCAGAGTGGCTTCGTGAACTCTTGATGGACTTACCTATGGTTGAAAAACCAATACCCCCTATCCCGATGAACTGTGATAATCAAACTATGATCGTCAAGATAAACAGTTCTAAGGACAATATGAAGTCCTCAAGGCATGTGAAGAGGAGACTAAAATCTGTCAGAAAATTGAGGAACTCCGGAGTTATTACGTTGGATTAAATCCAAACGTCGAAAAACTTGGCAGATCCCTTCACAAAGGGTCTATCACGTAATGTGATAGATAATGCATCGATGGAGATGGGTTTGAGACCCACCGCATGAGTTGTCCATAGTGGTAACCCACTCTATGTGATCGGAGATCCCGTGAAGTAGAAGTGGGAGACAAGTTGTTGGTCAGCTGGGAGGAGAGTATCCCTATATTAATTATCCCACTCCGTAAAGATGCAATACTCTCCTGATCTGCATGGCAGGTTGATAATTATCTTAATGTGTTCCAAGTGGCTTATTCGGGTAAGCAGAGATGTTGTCCTGCAGAACATCTTCTGAGGAACACACCTATATGAATTTGACTGTCAACGTCGCAGTCTGTGAGAATTGGGTGTTCTCTAATAAATTCATGAAAGGCCCTGGAGTATGACGTATACGCTCCACCCGCGGGGAAGCCTTGCGGCAGCCCAGTATCGGTCAAGAATTTGTGTGAAACTAGTTTCACAGAAAACTTGTAGTTCAAGGCATAGTCCACTATTCAAGTTGTGATCTAGTGTAGCATAAATTTCTAAGTGGAAGTTCAACTTCACAGTCTCCACTAAGCACTGATATATAAAACAATGGTTTGGAACTAAATGATGAGATGTGCCAATGAGACTTTGTGGGGGATTGTTGGAATTTTGCTAGTAGCCCTTTGGCCCAAAGCCCAACTAAAATTCTGAAATTCTCTTGGCCCATTCATGCACACATGTGAGTGGAGTGAGTGAGGCTAAAGTTTAGTCCCACATTGGAAGTTGAGAGAGAGTTGCATCTCTTTATAAGGTGAGCTCTTCTACCACTTGTATGAGCATGAGAAGAGGAGACCTATACGCGCGCTCCTCCTCCTCGCTCGCCTCGCCTCGTCACGACGCGCCGCGGGTTGCGGGATTGAGCCGAGCCGAGGACAGAGCTATGCACGTTGTCTATATTTTTGCTGCATGGGAAAATTAATGAGTCATTAATTAATAACTAACGGACGCGTTAATTACTGAACCGTTTCCGATTATTTTGGATCGTGTCGAATCGGACGTGGGGTTTACTCCCATGACCTACCCGGCCCGCAATATATAGTCAGGGCAGACGTCTACCCTAGCCGCCGCTTCGTATGGTTTCTCATCACCGTTCCAGATCATTGCGCCGCCAAGCTAGTCTCTCCATCCCTCCTTCCGGCGTGCACCGCGAGAAGGGACAGCAGGCCTCCGGAACCCCGCCTCTCGTGATCCTGTACGGGAGAGGGGCGATCAGGTTTTTGGGGAGCGCACTCGCGCGACTGCTGGCAGCGACGACTTCGCGAACGACGACTTCTTCCCCGACCTCGGCAACCTCATCCTCGACGACATGGGCGACAACATCAACGCTGGCGGTGCTGCACCCGCTGCACCGTATGTGATTCTATCCTTCCTGTTCGAGATCGTGGTAGAATTCATGTTTCTAGTATGTGCCCTAGATGTGATATGTTCATCTACTATGCTAGTTCACATGATTAGTTTAATCTCTTCTGCTGTGGTCATGATTTATATTCTGTTTATTCGGATTAAATCTCGTAGTAATTTGCTCATATTTCCATCAATCCAAAAACCTGAATATAGGCAATTTACTCCGAGTGGTTTTGTTGCGCATCTGAAACCGCCTGCCTTTAAGGGGGCGCAATATAAGAGGTGGCGCACGAGAGCAGTCTACTGGTTTCAGACCATGGGCTGCTATGATGCCACCAAGGGCAAGCCTGAGGGCGATCTTAATCCAGCACAGCTGGAAGCTTTTGAGAAGATCGATACCCTCTTTAAAGGCGCTCTTCTGAGTGTTCTTGATGACTCCATTGTGGATTCGTATATGTCGTTTGACAACGGCAAGGACATGTGGGCTGCGCTCGAGGCCAAGTTTGGTGCCTCGGACGCCGGCAGCGAGTTGTACATCATGGAGCAATTCTATGACTACAAGATGACTGATGAGCGCCCTGTTGTACAGCAGGCTCATGAGATACAGTCGCTCGCAAAAGAACTTGAGTACTTCAAGTGTGTGTTACTGGACAAATTTTTTGCCGGAGGCATCATTGCCAAGCTTCCACCTTCGTGGAACAATTTTGCTACTTCCCTGAAACACAAGAGACAGGAGTTTTCCGTTGCGGATCTCATTGGTACTCTTGATGTTGAAGAGAAGGCGAGAGCAAAGGACACACGTGCTCGAGTTGCTGAGGGAGGTTCTAGTTCCCACATGGTACAGAAGAAGAAATCCCAGCCCAACAAGTACAAAAACAATAAGAACAAAACTCAGGGCAAAGGCAAGTTTGATACAAAGAACAAGCCATCACATTCTACCAACTTCAAGAAGAATTCTCATAAGAAGGGGAAGGGACTTTGCCATGTCTGCGGTGATCCTAATCACTGGGCTCCAAAGTGTCCTAACCGCTTTGAGGAGCGCGAACATGAGAAGAGCGGCAAGTCCGCTAATGTTGTCATCGGTGATACTGATATGAAGGAATCAGGGTACGGTATTTTTCCTACCATCCTTTCAGTATTTCAATCCCCTGATTGGTTAATTGACACCGGTGCCAATGTACATGTTTGTGCTGACGCCTCCATGTTTTCTTCTTACCAGGCAACAGGGACTTCACCCGTGCTGATGGGGAACGGGTCACATGCCATCGTTCGAGGTGTTGGTACGGTCGATCTGAAGTTTACTTCGGGGAAGACTGTGCGTCTGAAGAACGTTCATCATGTGCCGTCCATTAATAAAAATCTCGTTAGCGGTTCCCGTTTATGTCGAGATGGTTTTAAGTTGGTTTTCGAATCCAATAAAGTTGTAATTTCTAAGTGTGGACAATTTGTTGGAAAAGGCTATGAGTGCGGAGGCTTGTTCGCCTATCTTTGTCAGATATTTGCACTAAAGTTATTAATAATGTTTGCCACAATAATGAGTCTGATATTTGGCATTCACGACTCTGTCATATTAACTTTGGTTGCATGACGCGGTTAGCCAATATGAATTTAATTCCGAAAATCTCTACTGTCAAAGGCTCCAAGTGCCAAGTATGTGTGCAAGCTAAGCAACCTCGCAAGTCCCATAAGACTGCAGAGGCAAGAGACTTGGCGCCACTAGAGCTTATACATTCTGATCTTTGTGAGATGAATGGCGTGATGACAAAAGGTGGAAAGAGATACTTCATGACGTTGATTGATGACTCCACTAGATATTGTTATGTGTATCTTCTGAAATCAAAAGATGAGGCTTTGACTTTCTTTAAAAACTATAAAGCTGAGGCAGAGAACCAACTTGATCGAAAAATTAAACGGCTTAGGTCCGATCATGGTGGAGAGTATTTTTCCAATGAATTTGATCTGTTTTGTGCGGAACATGGTATAATCCATGAGAGGACGCCTCCCTACTCACCCCAGTCAAATGGGGTAGCCGAAAGAAAGAACCGAACTCTAACTGATATGGTTAACACCATGTTAGACACTTCGGGTCTATCCAAGGAATGGTGGGGGAGGCGCTAATGACTGCGTGTCATGTCCTAAACCGAGTTCCCACAAAGCATAAGACCATGACTCCATTTGAGGAATGGGAAAGGAAAAGGTTGAAACTCTCTTACCTACGTACTTGGGGTTGTTTGGCGAAAGTCAATATACCAATTCCCAAGAAGCGCAAGCTTGGACCAAAAAACGTGGATTGTGTTCTTCTGGGCTATGCTTTTCATAGCATCGGCTATAGATTTTTGATAATAAAATCTGAGGTATCCGACATGCATGTTGGTACGATTATGGAATCAAATGATGCAACTTTCTTTGAGGACATATTTCCTATGAAGGATATGTCGAGTTCATCAAATCAGGAGATACCTACTCCATCTAGTGAGGAATTCACTGTAATTCCTGAACCCGCCATTGCGATGGAACACGTTGAGAATCCTGGTGAGGGTAACAATGGAACTCCTGTGAGGGGTAAGAGACAGAGGACTGCAAAGTCTTTTGGTGATGATTTCATTGTGTACCTCGTGGATGACACACCCAGGACTATTTCAGAAGCCTATGCATCTCCTGATGCTGACTACTGGAAGGAAGCTGTACGTAGCGAGATGGATTCCATCTTAGCTAACGGTACCTGGGAGATCACTAACCGTCCATATGGGTGCAAACCTGTAGGATGTAAGTGGGTGTTCAATAAGAAGCTTAGACCTGATGGTACGATTGAAAAGTACAAGGAACGGCTTGTGGCCAAGGGTTATACCCAGAAAGAAGGTGAAGACTTCTTTGATACTTACTCACCCGTGGCTAGACTGACCACAATTCAGGTGCTAATATCACTGGCTGCCTCACATGGTCTTCTCGTTCATCAAATGGAAGTTAAGACGGCTTTCCTTAATGGAGAGTTGAAGGAGGAAATTTACATGGATCAGCCAGATGGTTTTGTAGTACCTGGTCAGGAAGGAAAGGTGTGCAAGTTATTAAAGCCTTTATATGGCCTTAAACAAGCTCCTAAGGAGTGGCATGAGAAGTTCGAAAGAACATTAACTGCTGCCGGCTTTGTAGTAAACGATGGTGACAAGTGCGTGTACTATCGCTATGGTGGGGGCGAAGGAGTTATTCTTTGTCTGTATGTCGATGACATATTGATCTTTGGAACCAAACTTGATTTAATCAAGGAGGTTAAGGATTTCTTATCTCGCTGTTTTGAGATGAAGGATCTAGGAGTAGCTGATGTTATCTTAAACATCAAGCTGTTGAGAGATGAGAATGGTGGGATCACACTTGAAAGTGCGTTATATCGACTAGAGGGGGGGTGAATAGGCGTTTTTTATGAAAGTCTTCAAAACGTGGAAGTTATGAAGACAAACAGTAGAGATATGCCTATTACTATGCAGCGGAAGTTAGACTACACTAGGCAAGCCATGGTCAAGTATCAATAGAGTGTAAGCACAGTGACAAATAGCTGTAGTGTAATTAGGATCAGGTAGGAAGATACTATGAAGCCAAACAGATCATACACTCACGTTGTGAAGACAAAAGATAGAACAGACACGCAATGACTTCACAATGAGTGATCAGTAAGTAAAAGGAAGTGAAGATGAAACCAGTGACTCGTTGAAGACAATGATGTGTTGGACCAGTTCCAGTTGCTGTGACAACTGTACGTCTGGTTGGAGCGGCTAGGTATTTAAACCTTAGGACACACAGTCCCGGACACCCAGTCCTGAACACGCAGCTCAGGACACCAAGTCCTCACCGTATTCTCCTTGAGCTAAGGTCACATAGTCCTCGCCTAATCACTCTGGTAAGTCTTCAAGGTAGACTCCCAAACCTTCACAGACTTCGTTCACTGGCAATCCACAATGTCTCTTGGATGCTCTGAACGCAACGCCTAACCGTCTGGGGATGCACAGTCCTCAAGTGTAATAAGTCTTAAGATCACACAGACAAGAAGACTTAAGTGATGCCCAATGTTCTCTGGCTCTGGGTGGTTAGGGCTTTATCCTCGCAAGGAATTCTCCCTCTCAAAGGCTTCGAGGTGGGTTGCTCTCAAACGACAAAAGCCGTACTCTCAATCTGAGCAGCCAACCGTTTATGGTTGTAGGGGGTGGGCTATTTATAGCCACTTGGCAACCCGACCTGATTTGTCCAAAATGACCCTGGGTCACTAAGGAACTGACACGTGTCTCAACGGTCAGATTTCAAACTCTCATGGCAACTTTACTTGGGCTACAAGCAAAGCTGACTTGTCCGGCTCTGGACAAGATTCGCTCTCATTGTCTTCACTCGAAGACATAGGTTTTTGGTTTAGGCATCACTTCAGTCATTCTGACTGGTTCTCCTGGACCCCACTTAACAGTACGGTGGTTCCTATGACTCAACACAAAAGAAAAAGAACTACGAAAGATCTAAGTCTTCGAGCTCCATAGGCTTCATATCGTGTCTTCTCTTGTCATAGTCTTCAATGTGAATATCTTCATATACCACCTTTGACTTCAATGTCTTCATACATTTTTAGGGGTCATCTCTGGTAGTAAAACCGAATCAATGAGGGACTTCTACCTGTGTTATCCTGCAATTCTCACAAACACATTAGTCCCTCAACTAGGTTTGTCGTCAATACTCCAAAACCAACTAGGGGTGGCACTAGATGCACTTACAATCTCCCCCTTTTTGGTGATTGATGACAAACTAGTTGAAGTTTTCAACGGGGAATATAGTCTGTGAAATTGTAAAGGATAAGGAATTGTCTTCATAAGTTGCAAGGGCTCCCCCTGAAGATGTGCATATAAGTTAATTTGCTTTTGGAATGCAAATGCACATGGCAGGTTGTACTTGTGGAGATCCACTTCAGCTTATGATGACAATCCAGTATGCATGTGAAAGTATATGAAGATAATGACATGCATAATGGAAAATGGACGTCTGCAGAATGAGATAAGTGCGGAATTTATCGTCGCACATGCGGAATTTATCTTCGCAAAACAGGGTGGCAAACAAGTAGCAGACGACCATCTGGTTTAAGTGTTACAACTCATAAGAACCAAATGTAGCAAAAAATGAGAGTTGTAAGCACGAAGCAAAATATAAGGCACCCGCCCATATGAACCCGCTTGAAGACTATCAATCTCATATGCTTCTCCCCCTTTTGTCAGTAATGACCAAAAAGGTTTGAAGACATAGAGCCTCTACTCGTTCCTATGAGGAGTAGATGAAGTAGCAGGGTTGTTAGCGTTGTTTGGCAGTGCAGAAGAGCTTGGAGGTGCTGAAGCAGGTGGCGGTGAGGTAGCATCGTCTTCTTCCTCAATGATTCTGGCAGTGACTGTGGCAGCAGAGGAAGAAAACTCAGAGTCTTCAAGAGATGGAGTCCCCAGCAGCACAGCTCTTCGAGGAGGTGTGGAGTCAAATTTGAATCTCTCAGTGAAGCCATCCTCTTGAAGATCAGCTTCAGAAAGCATCATCGTTAGCCCTTTCCATGTGCGGCGACAGGTTTCATGGGCAATGAAAGCGTTCTTGGTGGCAAGATTTCGGATGCGATTTACATCCACCAAGAGGCTTTTCATCTGTCTCTTCAACCAGTCATGATGCCTATCCTGCTTTTGATGAAGGGCCACAAGAAGCTCTCGGTCGTTGAGAACAGAGTGCGCTTCTTGGGTCTTGAAGCAGTGGCACTGTCAGTGGCTTCAGTTGAAGCAGGGTGTGGTGCACGTGTAGTGCCAGCCAAAGGATACACCCTGGAGATGGCTTCAACACCTTCAACGTTTTGAGTGAAGCTCTGGTGTTCTGCATTCTGAAGACTCAGAGGTTGCTTGGCAGGTTCAGGATAGATGGCTTCAGCAGAGGTATCCACATCAGGCAAGAAGATCCGATGGTTGCGGGCTGAGGGCTGATACAAGATGGCAGAGTGAAGTTTGATCAGCCTCATTACCCAGGGAGCATAGAACTTTAAACCAAACAGATCTGAGCCTGATGTAGCTAGTTGGCGTATGAAGAAATCATGTGCGTTGAAGCATTTGCCATGAAGGATACAGAATATCAGAGTCTTCATTGCACCCTCGATCTTGGCATTTGGAGAGTGTCCTTTAATGGGCCAGAGAGTCCGCCGGATGATGTGATAGATGGTCCTGGGCAGGTACTCAAGGTCTTCAACGAAGAACTCTGTGGGATAAGGAGCATCGTGGGGCAATGGCTTCATCATGGAGAGCATCTGACTCATATTCGGTTCAGGCCTCTGAAATATGCTTTCAATAGCTTCAGTGTGTAGCCGACAGCCTTGCTCGAAGAATTCGCCTAGAGTGGGCAGGCCAGTGAGCTCAATGATATCAAATGCATTGGCTTCGTGATGAACGTTGCCTGTCATCCACTCCAGGACCCAAGTCTTCGGATCTCTGTTGTATCCTTTGATGTGCAGTGTGGCATAGAATTGTAGCAGGAGCTCTTCGTTCCAATGCTCTTCATCAGTAATGAACTATAGCAGACCCACTTGTTTGAAGCAATCCAACGCTTCCTCTAGACAGGGCAGACCAGCAATAGCTTCAACATCAAGGCGCTTGTGCGGGAAAATACGACCTTGGTTGTACAGTATGCAAGAGTAGTAGCTGCGCTGAGGATAGCTCCAGAACCTATCTGATGAAATCCTTTCCCTTGAATAGGGGTTCTTGGAGCTATTGAAGAAAGTATTATCTGCCCTGAAGCCATTGATGTTGAAGGAGCCAGGTGCTGATGCAGGACCTGGAAACCTTGGCAGTCTGGGGATGGGCTTCTGGACCTGAGGCCTGTACTCAACATGATAGTTGAATTGGGGACCTGTAGCAGACTCAGGAACACAGGTTGTGGGTTCAGTGGCTTCGCTGTCTTCTGAAGCTTTTGCTGGGGAGGGCTCCACATTAGCTTCGTTGTTGGTTGTGGCAGCCTCAAGATTGTCATCCTCCGCTTGACTAGCTGGAGGGTCGGTCACAAGCACGTTCTCCTGGAGAACTACTTCGTGGTGGAGCAGAGGAGTGGGCTCTTGTGGTGCTTCTTCTGCGGCTGATGCAGCCGGAATGTCTTCAGCATAGACTTGAGGCCTTGGACCTTTGCGAAACCTGCGGAACGCAGACGACGCCTGTGGGGTTGGAGTGGGCTGGGCCTCATAGTCTTCTTCCTCTTGAGGGCGATCCTCCCATGAAGCATCCTGTGCAATTGGCGTCAGTGGACGACCAATGCTGATGAGTTCGCTGTGTTCTAACTGAGGAAGGGCTGCATCATCTTCAACATTGTCACGATGACCAATGTCTTCAGCAGCGATGGGATCAGCTGCTGGAATGTCTTCAGCTTCAGGAGCCTCTGTGTAAGCAAGCTCATGAACCGTCAGTTGACGTTCTGCGTCAGGGTGAACCATAGAAATTGGTTCAACTATCAAGGGCTCTGTGGGAGCAGCCCGAGATTTCTTGGTCTTTCTCTTTTTCTTGTTGGGGGCAGTTGGAGAGGCATCAGAGCTTTTCCTCTTTCTGGCTTCAGCCTCAGCAGTTCTTGTCTTCTTGAGCTCTGAAGCTGTTGACCGGCTCTTTGGCTTCGAGCCAGTCGTTGCAGTTGGGAAGACAAGCGGAACTGCTTCCTGCCTTGGTGCCTCTGGTTCAGCTGGAACGGTCTTCTTCTTTTTCTTTGCGGCCATCTTGGGGTCGATGCCAGGACGCCCAAGTGCCTTGCGCTTCTCAGCCTCATTGTAGGCTTGCACACATCTGTCAGCCAGAGACTTCATCCGCTCACGTGAACCCTGAGCTTCTGCACGCTTCTTCAGAAAGTTTTCCTTTAGCTCATGCAACAGGATCTTGAAGCTCTTCACTTCTTGCACGCTGAGCTTGGCCATATTCTTCTTGAACTGAGCCTTTTCATGATCAATTTTCTGCTTCAGTTCAACAATGCGCTGGGCAATAGCAAGTTCTGAAGCGATAGCGCCTTGGAAGGCGACGCTGAGGCCAACGGGCAGCTGTAGATCTTCAAAGCTGATGTTTGGTGTGGCAAACCACTCGTCAATGAAGTTGTGGATGATGGCGACATCAAAGAGAGGCAGATTGTTGAAGATTTCTGCTTCTTCTTTGCTCTTGATGAGTTGCTCAAGAGCGTCATCTCCAAGATCTTCATCACTTGACAGATCAATGGCTTCACTGCGCAGGATAGCAACAGCTGTGAGCTCTTTGCCAGTGTGAGACTAAGGCATCTTGTCCTTCTGGTGCCTTGAGACGCGTGATAAGTCTTCAGACTGCACACTGTCTTCAGGAGGTGCAGTCGCCAATGGCTTCACCTTTGAGATTTTTGGTGAAGGGGCTGGCTTTGAAGCTTTTGGCTTCTTCAACTGCTTAGGCTTCGGCACTGCAGGCACTGCTGGTGCTTCATCAGACTCAGTGTCAGCTACAGGCTCATTCACTGCAGTCCCTTGAACCAAGATGTAGGTGATGAGGCCTTCAAGGTTGGCATACGGACCGATGACATTGGGTTCTGCTTCTCGTGTGCCATCTGCCCTTGGTGCTGAGGGACCAAGGTTGAAGTCTAACCCAAATTTCTTCTTGTTCTGCTTCGCTGAGTTTTGGGCAAACTGGAAGTTGCGCTTGAACAGATTGTTGTCACGACACCAGAGTAGTGATGACGGATGTGCATCATCAGGCTGTGGCCCACGAACCATGCATGGATAGAAGCTTTGGGCAATAGCTTCATCTCTGGACCTGGGTACAAGGTTCTTGTATAAGATGTCTCCCCACGGTCTTTTGATGGCACTTTTCTCAGCATACTCTTGGGTTGTGAAGCGGTATTTGAACCATTGTTCTGCCCAATAGCATCGAATCCATTGGATTCGGGTCTTGCGCTGACCATAATTCTCTTCAGGATCTGTTTTATACATTTCTGCCAGTTCATCAGGCAGATCTTTGGATGTTCCTCCACGTCGCTGTCTGCCCCCCTTCCTTGCTGCTGTTTCTGAAGCCATAAACCTTAACTTGGAAGGCTTCAAGACGTTCAAAGGCTTCAAAGGCTTTCTTTTGCTGGACCAACAGGAACTGGCTTCAGGAGAATTTATGTGATGCTGTAGGAATTCTGCAAATGAATGCAGACTATGAGAACCAAAGGATTCTCCCACGGACATGTACCTGTGACAGCATTAAGGTGCGAGGGAAGGGGAAGAGGTCATATGCATTCTCAGAAGATTTTGAAGATAAATCAGTTTAGAAGACATTGACCTCATCGTGCGAAGACATTCACTCATAGATAAGAAGTTGGTTCCAGATTTATACGAATCCACAAATCAGTACAAGTGAGGAATCTAACTACTTTTTGAAGCACAAGTGAATATTCTAGGCATGTTATGAGATGCAGTTTGAGAGAGATCTAGTTTGTGTGAGCAGAAACTGCTTGTGGTAGAAAGTGACAGATCAATAGGATCAACGGTGCTGTAAAAAGGCAGTTTTATTTACCACACTGAGAACTGCTAGACGGAGCGAGAGATGAGGCCGAGCAGTTCACTCGTCCGTGCCCTAACTTGGCGACGGAGGAGACCTACGGCGACGGCGGAGAGGACGATGTCCGCGGTCGGCGTGAAGACGGCGTCGGAGAGGTAGCGGCAGCGAAGCGCTTCGTCGCCGGCGTCGTCGAGAGCTAGCGGTGGCGCTAGGGTTCGTGCGAGGGTGGAAGAAGAGATAGTTACCGCTGTGAGTGTGTATTTATAGGCACAGGGGCGGCACTGTGCTATTACACAGGTGCCCCTGGCGATTCGCATCTGAGGAACGCGTGGCCAGTTTGCGGAAGTTTGGGGTTTGTTCCACGTCTCACGCACGCCTGGATTGTCGGGTGGTCGTTCCTGCTTCTCCGGATTTTATGTGGAGGAATGAGCATTGAAAACGGACTTTATGGTTGTCTCTATATCTTCTGCTGACAAGGACGCAGTGAAGACATTCGACAGTTTCAATAGAATGCATATGACTTGGAGAGATAGAGTTTGAGATAGAAAGCATAGAGAAGTTGGGGTCCGATCACATTCACTTAGTTCAAAAGATTCAACACGAAGATATAGCTATAAGTGAATGCTGTAGAGGACAGAACACTAGCATATATATATATATATATGTATATATATATATATAATCAACATAGTGAAGATAATCATGAAAATATGTTGAGTTCGAAGCCAAACCAAATGTGAAGACATTGCAAGGTAACGCCATGAGTGAAACACTTCAAAATAGAACGTTTGGTGGTGGCGTTACCCACCGTATAGGAAGTATTAGACCCAGACACGGTGCACAATTATCGTGGCGCTCCGAAGTCAAATTCCACATTAATGTATTCACACTTAGAATGTATGTCTTAATTGATTGAAGATATACTTTACTTTGTGTTGCACATCTAAGTCATCATATGCATAAGTGTTAGGATGTGTGCCTGATCACAGGACATTTGAGGATTCCAGGATATTTAGCTCACACCGTAACTTGCAAAACCTCTTCTCATCCAAGGGCTTGGTGAAGATATCTGCCAATTGCTCTTCAGTGTTGACGTGTATGATATCAATGTCTTCCTTCACAACATGATCTCTGAGAAAGTGATGACGAATTTCAATGTGCTTTGTCTTCGAGTGCTGAACTGGGTTGTTGGCAATCTTGATGGCGCTTTCGTTGTCGCAGTAAAGTGGCACTTGCTTCAGATGAATACCATAGTCCTTGAGTGTTTGCTTCATCCACAGAAGCTGAGCGCAGCAAGATCCAGCAGCAATGTATTCAGATTCAGCAGTGGAGAGAGATACACAGTTCTGCTTCTTTGAAGACCAACATACAAGTGATCGTCCCAGAAAGTGACATGTGCCTGATGTAGACTTGCGATCAACTTTGTCACCAGCATAATCAGCATCCGAGAATCCAACCAAATCAAACTCTGAGCCCTTTGGATACCATAATCCTAGAGTTGGGGTGTGAGCCAAATATCGAAGAATTCGCTTCACAGCTAAGTGATGCGACTCCTTTGGTGCCGCTTGAAATCGAGCACACATGCAAACACTAAGCATAATATCTGGCCTAGATGCACATAGATAAAGTAAAGAACCAATCATGGAGCGGTATACCTTTTGATCGAACTCTTTACCATTGTCGTCAGGACCTAGATGATGTTTGGCTGGCATTGGTGTTGTGAAGCCTTTGCAGTCTTGCATACCGAACTTCTTCAGGCAATCTTTGAGATACTTCTCTTGAGATATGAAGATGCCATTGCGTTGTTGTCGTATTTGAAGACCAAGGAAGAACTTCAGCTCCCCCATCATGGACATCTGATATTGCTCTTGCATCATATATCCAAACTCTTCACTGTACTTCTGATTGGTGCAGCCGAAGATAATGTCATCCACATATATTTGGCACACAAACAGTTCACCATCATATGTCTTCGTGAAAAGAGTGGGATCTAGGGAACCAGGTATGAAGCCTTTGCTCTTCAGGAAGTATTTGAGTGTGTCATACCAGGCCCTAGGGGCTTGTTTGAGGCCATACAGTGCCTTGTTGAGCTTGTATGCCATGTCAGGATGTTTTGGATTTTCAAAGCCAGGCAGTTGTGCAACATACACTTCTTCTTCAATCTTGCCATTGAGAAAGGCACTCTTCACATCCATTTGATATAGAAGTATGTTATGATGATTTGCATAGGCCAGCAGTATGCGTATGGCTTCAAGCCTAGCCACAGGAGAAAATGTTTCATCGAAGTCAATGCCTTCCACTTGAGTATATCTTTGAGCAACGAGACGAGCTTTGTTTCTGACAACTTGACCATGCTCATCTTGCTTGTTGCGGTATATCCATTTGGTGCCTATTATGTTGTGCTTCCGTGGATCAGGACGCTTAACCAGTTCCCATACATTATTCAGCTCAAACTGTTGAAGCTCTTCTTGCATAGCTTGAATCCATTCAGATTCCATGAAGGCTTCTTCAACTTTCTTGGGTTCTGATATTGAGACGAATGCGAAGTGCCCACAGAAATTTGCTAGCTGAGTTGCCCTTGAACGAGTGAGTGGACCAGGTGCATTGATGCTATCAATTATTCTTTCAATCTGCACTTCATTGGCAACACGAGGGTGTACAGGGCGAAGACTTTGCTCTTGCTGTTCACTGTCGTTGTTGGAAGGAATGTCTTCAGGCTGAGCAATGTATTCATGTTGATCAGGTGCTGAAATGATAAGTTCTTCTTCAGGATGAGCTTCAGAAGGTATAATCTCTCCAGTTCCCATTAGCTTGATTGATTCACTGGATGGAACTTCATCTAGCACACTTGGCGGCTGCTCTCTTTGTGATCCGTTGGTCTCATCGAACCGCACATCCACTGTTTCAACCACTTTGTAATGAAAGAGATTGAAGACTCTGTAGGAGTGCGAATCCTTTCCATATCCAAGCATAAAATCTTCATGTGCTTTTGGTGCAAATTTTGAGGTGTGATGTGGGTCCTTAATCCAGCACCTTGCGCCAAATACTCTAAAGTAACTGACATTTGGCTTTTTGCCAGTAAGGAGCTCATAAGATGTCTTGTTCAGTAGCTTGTGAAGATAAACACGATTGATTGTATGACATGCAGTATCAATGGCTTCGGGCCAGAATTTTCTTGGAGTCTTGTATTCATCTAGCATCGTTCTGGCCATCTCAATTAGTGTTCTGTTCTTGCGTTCGACGACGCCATTCTGCTGTGGCGTGTACGGGGCTGAGAATTCATGTGTGATGCCCAAGGCATCAAGATATGTATCAAGGCCAGTGTTCTTGAATTCAGTGCCATTGTCACTTCTGATGTGCTTTATCTTGGCGCCAAAATTGTTCATAGCACGATTGGCGAAGCGTCTGAAGACATCCTGCACTTCAGTCTTGTAAAGGATTATGTGCACCCAAGTATATCTAGAATAATCATCAACAATAACGAAGCCATAGAGGCAAGCAGTAGTAGTTAGAGTTGAGTAATGAGTGGGACCGAAAAGATCCATGTGGAGCAGTTCGAAGGGTTGAGTAGTAGTCATGATTGTCTTCGAGGGATTTTTGGCCCTCGTCATTTTCCCTGCTTCACAGGCACCGCATAAGTGGTCTTTCTTGAACTTGACGCCCTCAATGCCTATGACATGCTTCTTCTTCGCAAGGGTGTGGAGGTTCCTCATTCCAGCATGTCCAAGCCTCCGATGACATAGCCAGCATTCTGAGGCCTTTGCTAGAAGACATACTGCAAGCTGTGGCCCTGCTGAGAAATCTACCACGTACAGATCATCTTTTCGATACCCTTCAAACACTAGAGACTTGTCAGATTCCATTAGTACAAGGCAACGATATTTTCCAAACATTACGATCATGTTCAAATCACAAAGCATTGAGACAGACATTAAGTTGAAGCCAAGGGATTCAACAAGCATGACTTTATCCATGTGTTGATCCCTTGAGATTGCAACTCTACCTAGACCCAATACCTTTCTTTTACCAGTGTCAGCAAATGTGATGTGACTCTTGTCGGATGGACGCAAGGTTGAGTCCATAAGAAGACTTCTTTTGCCGGTCATGTGATTTGTACACCCACTGTCAATAATCCATTCTGAAGACGCCGGTGTCGTACCCTACAGTGCAGTTAGGGGGATAGGCTTCACCAAGAGCATTGTGAAGCAAAAACATTTGACGAACCAGTGGGTTATGAAAGCTTAGATCCAGGTTAGGACTAATAGGGAGAGTAGCAAGCGATTCAGGTACGAAGTACATAGTAAGACTATTTGGGCATTTGATCTTGCGCCCTACAAGATGTTTAAGGTCCCCAGCAATAGCGTCAGACGATTTTGGTTTTCTGCTGGAGACGATTCCCTGCAAAAGAGAGTTAAGCCTTCTTAACCACCCACATCTTCAAGGGTGGCTTAGAAGCAATAAGTCTAAGTGCAGCATCTGAGAATTTTGGCTTTGAAGCCTTAGCAATCAGTCTTGCAGGTGGACAATAGTACTCGTAAGAATATGCAGAATAGTTCTTGGTCTTATGAACATAACGGTTTGTGAACTGCTCTCATATTCATATGACTGAGTATGGTCTCCCTGCAAAACATTTGCGTTAGTGCGACTCAGGTGAGTCCTCTGTTTGTATCAAGCCTTTGGACAGTATGAAGCCTTTGGTTTGAGGTTTGTCTTCTTCAAGTGAGGTGTCATGAAGACATTCACAGGAAGATTTTCCAGATACTATTTCGGAACCCAGATCTTCTTCATAGGCGGTCCATTCCTGCAGTTAGTACCAATGTACCTGGCAAACACTTCACCATTCTGATTCTTAAATAGTATATAGTTTGCATCAAAGGATTCATCAATGATAATGGGGTTAGCACAAGTGAAGCCAGTTAGATTGGATGGATCTGCTGAAGGTTCCTTTGCAGCACCCCACATGGTTTTGGGGTACTGCTCAGGTTTCCAGTAAGAGCCATCTGCATTCATTTTCCTTACGAACCCAACACCCTCTTTCCTAGGGTTTCGGTTCAGAATCTGCTTTTTGAGGACATCACATAGTGTCTGATGCCCTTGAAGACTTTTGTACATCCCTGTTTCAAGCAATGTATTCAACCTAGCATTCTCATCAGCAATAGCGGTGGTATCCTCAACAGAGGGGTTAGTTACCGCATCAACAATTGAAGATATTGCAACAGCAGTAGCAGTAGAACATTCAGCAACAGAAGTAGCATTATCACGCTCAATGCATTTAAGACATGGTGGTTCAAATCCTTCCTGAGCGGGACTGATCTGTTTGGCGCGAAGTGACTCGTTTTCCGTTTGAAGATCTTCATGAACCGCTCTCAATTTCTCAAGATCTTGCTTCCTTTGAAGACAATCATAGGAAAGCTTTTCATGAGTTGTTGAAAGAGTTTCATGACGATTTTCAAGTTCCTGATATTTAACGTGAAGATTTTTTATGTCTTCAATTAAGGATTCAGATCGAGTCATTTCAGCACCCAACAGATCATCGCTTCTGTCTAACAGTTTTTGAATATGTTCCATAGCTTTCTGTTGTTCAGTTGCAATTTTAGCAAGTGTTTTGTAGCTAGGTTTTGAAACACAATCAGAGTCATCGTCACTAGATGTTTGATAGTGAGTAGTGCGTGTGTTTACCTTGGCACCGCGTGCCATGAAGCGATAGGTAGAAGCGGAGCAGTCCTTGTCATTTGCATCGGTGTCGGTGATGAAGTCATTGTCTTCAATGTTGAAGATGGACTTGGCAACGTATGTTGTAGCCAGACTTGCGATGCCTGAGTCGGATTCCTCTTCAGACTCCACCTCCGCCTCCTCAGAAGCAGACTCCTCCTCTGAATCCATTTCCTTGCCAACAAACGCACGTGCCTTGCCAGATGAGCTCTTCTTGTGTGATGAAGACTTTGAGGAAGACTTGGAAGAAGACTTTGAGTATTTCTTCTTCTTCTTCTTGTCGTCAGAGTCATGTTCCTTGCTCTTCTTCTTCTTTTTGTTCTCATTGTCCCACTGTGGACACTCAGAGATGAAGTGGCCAAGTTTCTTGCACTTGTGACATGTTTTCTTCTTGTAGTCATGAGCATGAGCTTCATCATTCCTTGAACTTGATCGGGAAGACTTTCTGAAACCTTTCTTCTTCGTGAATTTTTGGAACTTCTTGACAAGCATAGAAAGTTCCCTTCCAATGTCTTCAGGATCATCAGAACTGCTATCAGATTCTTCTTCAGATGAGGAGACAGCTTTTGCCTTCAAGGCACGAGTTCGCCCATAGTTTGGACCGTAGATATCTCTTTTCTCCGAAAGCTGAAACTCATGTGTATTGAGCCTCTCAAGTATGTCAGATGGATCGAGTGTCTTGAAATCAGGACGTTCTTGGATCATCAGGGCCAGGATGTCAAACAAACTATCAAGTGATCTCAGCAGCATCTTGACTATTTCGTGTTTGGTGATCTCAGTGGCGCCGAGGGCTTGAAGCTCATTTGTGATGTCAGTGAGTCTGTCAAATGTGTGCTGGACATTCTCATTGTCATATCGCTTGAAGCGGTTGAAGAGATTGCGAAGGACACTAATTCTTTGATCTCTCTGGGTTGAGATGCCTTCATTGACCTTGGGGAGCCAGTCCCAGACCAGCTTGGATGTCTTCAAAGCACTCACACGGCCATACTGTCCTTTGGTCAGATGACCACAGATGATGTTCTTGGCAGTAGAGTCCACTTGAACGAATTTCTTGACATCAGCAGCAGTGACACCTTCTCCAGCCTTGGGAACGCCGTTCTCGACGACATACCATAGGTCGACGTCAATGGCTTCAAGATGCATACGCATCTTATTCTTCCAGTAGGGATATTCAGTTCCATCAAAGACGGGGCACGCAGCGGAGACTTTAATTATCCCTGCAGTCGACATAGCTAAAACTCCAAGTGGTTAAACCGAATCACACAGAACAAGGGAGCACCTTGCTCTGATACCAATTGAAAGTGCGTTATATCGACTAGAGGGGGGTGAATAGGCGATTTTTATGAAAGTCTTCAAAACGTGGAAGTTATGAAGACAAACAGTAGAGATATGCCTATTACTATGCAGCGGAAGTTAGACTACACTAGGCAAGCCATGGTCAAGTATCAACAGAGTGTAAGCACAGTGACAAATAGCTGTAGTGTAATTAGGATCAGGTAGGAAGATACTATGAAGCCAAACAGATCATACACTCACGTTGTGAAGATAAAAGATAGAACAGACACGCAATGACTTCACAATGAGTGATCAGTAAGTAAAAGGAAGTGAAGATGAAACCAGTGACTCGTTGAAGACAATGATGTGTTGGACCAGTTCCAGTTGCTGTGACAACTGTACGTCTGATTGGAGCGGCTAGGTATTTAAACCTTAGGACACACAGTCCCGGACACCCAGTCCTGAACACGCAGCTCAGGACACCAAGTCCTCACCGTATTCTCCTTGAGCTAAGGTCACATAGTCCTCGCCCAATCACTCTGGTAAGTCTTCAAGGTAGACTCCCAAACCTTCACAGACTTCGTTCACTGGCAATCCACAATGTCTCTTGGATGCTCTGAACGCGACGCCTAACCGTCTGGGGATGCACAGTCCTCAAGTGTAATAAGTCATAAGATCACACAGACAAGAAGACTTAAGTGATGCCCAATGTTCTCTGGCTCTGGGTGGTTAGGGCTTTATCCTCGCAAGGAATTCTCTCTCTCAAAGGCTTCGAGGTGGGTTGCTCTCAAACGACAAAAGTCGTACTCTCAATCTGAGCAGCCAACCGTTTATGGTTGTAGGGGGTGGGCTATTTATAGCCACTTGGCAACCCAACCTGATTTGTCCAAAATGACCCTGGGTCACTAAGGAACTGACACATGTCTCAACGGTCAGATTTCAAACTCTCATGGCAACTTTACTTGGGCTACAAGTAAAGCTGACTTGTCCGGCTCTGGACAAGATTCGCTCTCATTGTCTTCACTCGAAGACATAGGTTTTTGGTTTAGGCATCACTTCAGTCATTCTGACTGGTTCTCCTGGACCCCACTTAACAGTACGGTGGTTCCTATAACTCAACACAAAAGAAAAAGAACTGGATATCTGATGCTGATGAGATTAAGGCCACAAGTGGTTATGTTTTTACACTTGGTGGTGGCGTTGTTTCCTGGAAGTCTTGCAAGCAGACCATCTTAACGAGGTCAACTATGGAAGCAGAACTCACAGCATTAGACACTGCCACTGTTGAAGCAGAGTGGCTTCGTGAACTCTTGATGGACTTACCTATGGTTGAAAAACCAATACCCCCTATCCTGATGAACTGTGATAATCAAACTGTGATCGTCAAGATAAACAGTTCTAAGGACAATATGAAGTCCTCAAGGCATGTGAAGAGGAGACTAAAATCTGTCAGAAAATTGAGGAACTCCAGAGTTATTGCGTTGGATTATATCCAAACGTCGAAAAACTTGGCAGATCCCTTCACAAAGGGTCTATCACGTAATGTGATAGATAATGCATCGATGGAGATGGGTTTGAGACCCACCGCATGAGTTGTCCATAGTGGTAACCCACTCTATGTGATTGGAGATCCCGTGAAGTAGAAGTGGGAGACAAGCTGTTGGTCAGCTGGGAGGAGAGTATCCCTATATTAATTATCCCACTCCGTAAAGATGCAATACTCTCCTGATAATTATCTTAATGTGTTCCAAGTGGCTTATTCGGGTAAGCAGAGATGTTGTCCTGCAGAACATCTTCTGAGGAACACACCTATATGAATTTGACTGTCAACGTCGCAGTCTGTGAGAATTGGGTGTTCTCTAATAAATTCATGAAGGGCCCTGGAGTATGACGTATACGCTCCACCCGCGGGGAAGCCTTGCGGCAGCCCAGTATCGGTCAAGAATTTGGGTGAAACTAGTTTCACAGAAAACTTGTAGTTCAAGGCATAGTCCACTATTCAAGTTGTGATCTAGTGTAGCATAAATTTCTAAGTGGAAGTTCAACTTCACAGTCTCCACTAAGCACCGATATATAAAACAATTGTTTGGAACTAAATGATGAGATGTGCCAATGAGACTTTGTGGGGGATTGTTGGAATTTTGCTAGTAGGCCTTTGGCCCAAAGCCCAACTAAAATTCTGAAATTCCCTTGGCCCATTCATGCACACATATGAGTGGAGTGAGTGAGGCTAAAGTTTAGTCCCACATTGGAAGTTGAGAGAGAGTTGCACCTCTTTATAAGGTGAGCCCTTCTACCACTTGTATGAGCATGAGAAGAGGAGACCTACACGCGCGCTCCTCCTCCTCGCTCGCCTCGCCACGCCACGCCTCGTCACGACGCGCCGCGGGTTGCGGGATTGAGCCGAGCCGAGGACAGAGCTATGCACGTTGTCTATATTTTTGCTGCATGGGAAAATTAATGAGTCATTAATTAATAATTAACGGACGCGTTAATTACTGAACCGTTTCCGATTCTTTTGGATCGTGACGACTCGGACGTGGGGTTTACTCCCACGACCTACCCGGCCCGCAATATATAGTCAGGGCAGACGTCTACCCTAGCCGCCGCTTCGTATGGTTTCTCATCACCGTTCCAGATCATTGCGCCGCCAAGCTAGTCTTCTCCATCCCTCCTTCCGGCGTGCACCGCGAGAAGGGACAGCAGGCCTCTGAAACCCCGCCTCTCGTGATCCTGTACGGGAGAGGGCGATCAGGTTTTTGGGGAGCGCACTCGTGCGACTGCTGGTAGCGACGACTTCGCAAACGACGACTTCTTCCCCGACCTCGGCAACCTCATCCTCGACGACATGGGCGACAACATCAACGCTGGCGGTGCTGCACCCGCTGCACCGTATGTGATTCTATCCTTCCTGTTCGAGATCGTGGTAGAATTCATGTTTCTAGTATGTGCCCTAGATGTGATATGTTCATCTGCTATGCTAGTTCGCATGATTAGTTTAATCTCTGCTGCTGTGGTCATGATTTATATTTTGTTTATTCGGATTAAATCTCGTAGTAATTTGCTCATATTTCCATCAATCCAAAAACCTGAATATAGGCAATTTACTCCGAGTGGTTTCGCTGCGCATCTGAAACCGCCTGCCTTTAAGGGGGCGCAATATAAGAGGTGGCGCACGAGAGCAGTCTACTGGTTTCAGACCATGGGCTGCTATGATGCCACCAAGGGCAAGCCTGAGGGCGATCTTAATCCAGCACAGCTGGAAGCTTTTGAGAAGATCGATACCCTCTTTAAAGGCGCTCTTCTGAGTGTTCTTAATGACTCCATTGTGGATTCGTATATGTCGTTTGACAACGTCAAGGACATGTGGGCTGCGCTCGAGGCCAAGTTTGGTGCCTCGGACGCCGGCAGCAAGTTGTACGTCATGGAGAAATTCTATGACTACAAGATGACTGATGAGCGCCCTGTTGTACAGCAGGCTCATGAGATACAGTCGCTCGCAAAAGAATTTGAGTACTTCAAGTGTGTGTTACCAGACAAATTTGTTGCCGGAGGCATCATTGCCAAGCTTCCACCTTCGTGGAACAATTTTGCTACTTCCCTGAAACACAAGAGACAGGAGTTTTCCGTTGCGGATCTCATTGGTACTCTTGATGTTGAAGAGAAGGCGAGAGCAAAGGACACACGTGCTCGAGTTGCTGAGGGAGGTTCTAGTGCCCACATGGTACAGAAGAAGAACTCCCAGCCCAACAAGTACAAAAACAATAAGAACAAAACTCAGGGCAAAGGCAAGTTTGATACAAACATTCTACCAACTTCAAGAAGAATTCTCATAAGAAGGGGAAGGGACTTTGCCATGTCTGCGGTGATCCTAATCACTGGGCTCCAAAGTGTCCTAACCGCTTTGAGGAGCGCGAACATGAGAAGAGCGGCAAGTCCGCTAATTTTGTCATCGATGATACTGATATGAAGGAATCAGGGTACGGTATTTTTCCTACCATCCTTTCAGTATTTCAATCCCCTGATTGGTTAATTGACACCGGTGCCAATGTACATGTTTGTGCTGACGCCTCCATGTTTTCTTCTTACCAGGCAACAGGGACTTCACCCGTGCTGATGGGGAACGGGTCACATGCCATCGTTCGAGGTGTTGGTACGGTCGATCTGAAGTTTACTTCGGGGAAGACTGTGCGTCTGAAGAACGTTCATCATGTGCCGTCCATTAATAAAAATCTCGTTAGCGGTTCCCGTTTATGTCGAGATGGTTTTAAGTTGGTTTTTGAATCCAATAAAGTTGTAATTTCTAAGTGTGGACAATTTGTTGGAAAAGGCTATGAGTGCGGAGGCTTGTTCGCCTATCTTTGTCAGATATTTGCACTAAAGTTATTAATAATGTTTGCCACAATAATGAGTCTGATATTTGGCATTCACGACTCTGTCATATTAACTTTGGTTGCATGACGCGGTTAGCCAATATGAATTTAATTCCGAAAATCTCTACTGTCAAAGGCTCCAAGTGCCAAGTATGTGTGCAAGCTAAGCAACCTCGCAAGTCCCATAAGACTGCAGAGGCAAGAGACTTGGCGCCACTAGAGCTTATACATTCTGATCTTTGTGAGATGAATGGCGTGATGACAAAAGGTGGAAAGAGATACTTCATGACGTTGATTGATGACTCCACTAGATATTGTTATGTGTATATTCTGAAATCAAAAGATGAGGCTTTGACTTTCTTTAAAAACTATAAAGCTGAGGCAGAGAACCAACTTGATCGAAAAATTAAACGGCTTAGGTCCGATCATGGTGGAGAGTATTTTTCCAATGAATTTGATCTGTTTTGTGCGGAACATGGTATAATCCATGAGAGGACGCCTCCCTACTCACCCCAGTCAAATGGGGTAGCCGAAAGAAAGAACCGAACTCTAACTGATATGGTTAACACCATGTTAGACACTTCGGGTCTATCCAAGGAATGGTGGGGGAGGCGCTAATGACTGCGTGTCATGTCCTAAACCGAGTTCCCACAAAGCATAAGACCATGACTCCATTTGAGGAATGGGAAAGGAAAAGGTTGAAACTCTCTTACCTACGTACTTGGGGTTGTTTGGCGAAAGTCAATATACCAATTCCCAAGAAGCGCAAGCTTGGACCAAAAAACGTGGATTGTGTTCTTCTGGGCTATGCTTTTCATAGCATCGGCTATAGATTTTTGATAATAAAATCTGAGGTATCCGACATGCATGTTGGTACGATTATGGAATCAAATGATGCAACTTTCTTTGAGGACATATTTCCTATGAAGGATATGTCGAGTTCATCAAATCAGGAGATACCTACTCCATCTAGTGAGGAATTCACTGTAATTCCTGAACCCGCCATTGCGATGGAACACGTTGAGAATCCTGGTGAGGGTAACAATGGAACTCCTGTGAGGGGTAAGAGACAGAGGACTGCAAAGTCTTTTGGTGATGATTTCATTGTGTACCTCGTGGATGACACACCCAGGACTATTTCAGAAGCCTATGCATCTCCTGATGCTGACTACTGGAAGGAAGCTGTACGTAGCGAGATGGATTCCATCTTAGCTAACGATACCTGGGAGATCACTAACCGTCCATATGGGTGCAAACCTGTAGGATGTAAGTGGGTGTTCAATAAGAAGCTTAGACCTGATGGTACGATTGAAAAGTACAAGGAACGGCTTGTGGCCAAGGGTTATACCCAGAAAGAAGGTGAAGACTTCTTTGATACTTACTCACCCATGGCTAGACTGACCACAATTCGGGTGCTACTATCACTGGCTGCCTCACATGGTCTTCTCGTTCATCAAATGGACGTTAAGACGGCTTTCCTTAATGGAGAGTTGAAGGAGGAAATTTACATGGATCAGCCAGATGGTTTTGTAGTACCTGGTCAGGAAGGAAAGGTGTGCAAGTTATTAAAGTCTTTATATGGCCTTAAACAAGCTCCTAAGGAGTGGCATGAGAAGTTCGAAAGAACATTAACTGCTGCCGGCTTTGTAGTAAACGATGGTGACAAGTGCGTGTACTATTGCTATGGTGGGGGCGAAGGAGTTATTCTTTGTCTGTATGTCGATGACATATTGATCTTTGGAACCAAACTTGATTTAATCAAGGAGGTTAAGGATTTCTTATCTCGCTGTTTTGAGATGAAGGATCTAGGAGTAGCTGATGTTATCTTAAACATCAAGCTGTTGAGAGATGAGAATGGTGGGATCACACTGCTTCAGTCTCATTATGTGGAAAAGGTCTTGAGTCATTTTGGGTATAGCGACTGCACGCCTTCTCCAACTCCATATGATGCTAGTGTGTTGCTTCGAAAGAATCGACGGATTGCTAGAGATCAACTGAGGTATTCTCAGATTATTGGCTCGCTTATGTATTTGGCGAGTGCCACGAGGCCTGACATCTCTTTTGCTGTGAGCAAGCTGAGTCGGTTTGTGTCAAAACCGGGAGATGATCATTGGCATGCGCTTGAGAGAGTTATGCGCTATTTGAAAGGCACCGCGAGCTATGGGATTCACTACACCGGGTATCCGAGGGTACTGGAGGGTTATAGTGACTCAAACTGGATATCTGATGCTGATGAGATTAAGGCCACAAGTGGTTATGTTTTTACACTTGGTGGTGGCGCTGTTTCCTGGAAGTCTTGCAAGCAGACCATCTTAACGAGGTCAACTATGGAAGCAGAACTCACAGCATTAGACAATGCCACTGTTGAAGCAGAGTGGCTTCGTGAACTCTTGATGGACTTACCTATGGTTGAAAAACCAATACCCCATATCCTAATGAACTGTGATAATCAAACTGTGATCGTCAAGATAAACAGTTCTAAGGACAATATGAAGTCCTCAAGGCATGTGAAGAGGAGACTAAAATCTGTCAGAAAATTGAGGAACTCCGGAGTTATTGCGTTGGATTATATCCAAACGTCGAAAAACTTGGCAGATCCCTTCACAAAGGGTCTATCACGTAATGTGATAGATAATGCATCGATGGAGATGGGTTTGAGACCCACCGCATGAGTTGTCCATAGTGGTAACCCACTATATGTGATCGGAGATCCCGTGAAGTAGAAGTGGGAGACAAGCTGTTGGTCAGCTGGGAGGAGAGTATCCCTATATCAATTATCCCACTCTGTAAAGATGCAATACTCTCCTGATCTGCATGGCAGGTTGATAATTATCTTAATGTGTTCTAAGTGGCTTATTCGGGTAAGCAGAGATGTTGTCCTGCAGAACATCTTCTAAGAAACACACCTATATGAATTTGACTGTCAACGTCGCAGTCTGTGAGAATTGGGTGTTCTCTAATAAATTCATGAAAGGCCCTGGAGTATGACGTATACGCTCCACCCGCGGGGAAACCTTGCGGCAGCCCAGTATCGGTCAAGAATTTGTGTGAAATTAGTTTCACAGAAAACTTGTAGTTCAAGGCATAGTCCACTATTCAAGTTGTGATCTACTGTAGCATAAATTTCTAAGTGGAAGTTCAAATTCACAGTCTCCACTAAGCACCGATATATAAAACAATGGTTTGGAACTAAATGATGAGATGTGCCAATGAGACTTTGTGGGGGATTGTTGGAATTTTTCTAGTAGGCCTTTGGCCCAAAGCCCAACTAAAATTCTGAAATTCTCTTGGCCCATTCATGCACACATGTGAGTGGAGTGAGTGAGGCTAAAGTTTAGTCCCACATTGGAAGTTGAGAGAGTTGCACCTCTTTATAAGGTGAGCCCTTCTACCACTTGTATGAGCATGAGAAGAGGAGACCTACACGCGCGCTCCTCCTCCTCGCTCGCCTCGCCACGCCTCGTCACGACGCGCCGCGCCGCGCCGCGCCGCGGGTTGTGGGATTGAGCCGAGCCGAGGACAGAGCTATGCACGTTGTCTATATTTTTGCTGCCTGGAAAAATTAATGAGTTATTAATTAATAATTAACGGACGCGTTAATTATTGAACCGTTTCCGATTCTTTTGGATCGTGACGACTCGGACGTGGGGTTTACTCCCACGACCTACCCGGCCCGCAATATATAGTCAGGGCAGACGTCTACCCTAGCCGCCGTTTCGTATGGTTTCTCATCACCGTTCCAGATCATTGCGCCGCCAAGCTAGTCTTCTCCATCCCTCCTTCCGGCGTGCACCGCAAGAAGGGACAGCAGGCCTCCGGAACCCCGCCTCTCGTGATCCTGTACGGGATAGGGGCGATCAGGTTTTTGGGGAGCGCACTCGCGCGACTGCTGGCAGCGACGACTTCGCAAACGACGACTTCTTCCCCGACCTCGGCAACGTCATCCTCGACGACATGGGCGACAACATCAACGCTGGCGGTGCTGCACCCGCTGCACCGTATGTGATTCTATCCTTCCTGTTCGAGATCATGGTAGAATTCATGTTTCTAGTGTGTGCCCTAGATGTCATATGTTCATCTGCTATGCTAGTTCGCATGATTAGTTTAATCTCTGCTGCTGTGGTCATGATTTATATTCTGTTTATTCGGATTAAATCTCATAGTAATTTGCTCATATTTTCATCAGTATTTAGTCTAGATACGTCCATCAAGTCTCTTCGACGAGTATTTCCAAACGGAGGTCTAGATACATCCATCTCTTCGCCGAGTATTTCCTCACAATTCACACATCTCACCTGCTGGAGTACTAGTAGTAGTTAGTTATCCACCTGTTTCTATTGCACTACACGTACTATTTGCATATCGAGGGTCCGAGTTAAAATGCATAAGAGCATGTACAGCCGGACCTTGCTAATCTGATACGTCCACGGAGACTGCCCGGTCACCTTTCATTTTCCTGCGGTGAAATCATATACCTCACACTTCAAACTTCAAACTTCATACATCTCCATACTAAACCATGAAACAGAAAAAATAAGTACTACTACATAGATAAACCAGCCTACCATTACTGGTCGCTGTTGCTAAAAAACCAATTACTTATCGTTGAAGATGTAGACGACCTTTATGCCGGCAGTGTTGGATGGACCAGTGTCCCGGTCGTTGGTTGTTGCCCGCGGCTCCGGCTCCTTGTCGGACTCGATGTCCGCGAAAGGTTTGTCTCGCTCCGCCTGCGGCCCTGCGCCTCGCAGAGGAAGCGGCAATTAGCCACAACCTCCGCCTCCGACTGGATGGAGTTGAGGATGGTCCATTCCTCTGTCGCCTTCTCCACTTGGGCGATCTCATACTTCGCCTGTGTGTAGCCAATGCCGGATCTGGCAACCGAAAGCGCCCGCTTGCCTCACATTCCTCCCCCTCCATCTTTGCGTCCGGCGCCTACTCGTCCTCCTCATGCTTCAGAGAGTCTGGAGATAGGTTGGCTACAATCCAAATGGCGCTCGGTCATGGGTCTGCTCTTGGAGCTGCAACCGGCAATCCGAGTGAGCGTCAGGTACGTGGTGATCCGTTATTGGACCAGAGCTACATGTGGACAACAAGCTACGAGCAGATGTGGTGGTGGTGGTGCACAGGGGGAGGAAAATGGAACTGTGACTAGGGTTGGTGGTCACAATCCGGCTTAAATAGCCAAATTTTGCCCCTCGGACAGACTGCCCGAGCGACGCCTCACCGGACCGTTGGGTAATGACGGATGTCCGCATAGGTCCCATACTCCGGTTTGGCGTGGCGGACGCTCCCGGACTATATTTGGACGGGATATGAAGGCTGTCAGTCAGTCCGGGCATATAGAGGCGGTTTGAGAAACTCAGCTGGGTCACGTTTTTTGTGACAGGTCACTGACTGTGCCGTCTGCCCGAACGTATAGGGGGCGTTTGAGGAGCCCAGCTGCAGATGCTCTTAGAATTTATCTTGTTGTTCTTTGCAACATTCGAGCGCAACACCCTTCGCGTGACTAAAGCCCACAAACTGTAAGATGAAACTGTTTTTTTCTTTTAAACTAGGGCCCTGAAAAGGCACGTGCCTGAGGCCGAGGACAGACAAAACCGAGGGAACTCGATAAATTTGATATATTGTACATATATAAATAGTATTCTTTGTAAACTTGATTAAAACTTGTAAAGTTTGACTTTTCAAAAAATATACAGTATATGTGATTACATTATGTAACGGAGGGAGTACAATGCAAGCATCAACGATCCTCGGTAGTACATAGGAAGATCTGCTTGAAAAGGTAGTGAAATGTTGTTTGGCTACTACCCAAATTGCTCCCTTTGAATTCATCACAACCTTTTTATGCAGGAAAACTGCAATTTTTTCGTAGAACATTCTCGCGTCATGTTTGCATGTGAACGAAGAGACGAGCTCCGAGCTACTCCTTCTAGTGATTCTTAGGTTTTGTTGTTATTGAGAAGAGAAACCTGGTGGTTCGTACGTTAGGCATATGCATATGCATGCATGCCCCAAAGGTCGCCAGAGTCCAACAACATGCGACGCACCCATCCAATGATCGGCGGTCTTCTTCCTCCTCTTGTCCCATGTGCATGGTGCACTGTATCCAGACCGACTGTGTCTTCGTCTTGCCGATTCGCAATCTTTTTCTCAAATCGGCCGTACGCGATTCTGTTGGTGAGCCGAAGATCTGGTCCACGGCCTCTGCCGGTCAGTTTGCCATGGTGAATTGGCGGTGTAGGTCACAGATAAAACCAGCCATGGCTCGTTTGGAAGGAAACAAGTAGAGTAGCCCGTACGTGGTCCTGCTGTGCTCTGGGCCGCGTCATCTTGAGGATCCTCGTGCGCTTCTTGTCAAAGTATGCATCACACACCACCGCATATGGCCAAGGTTTTATAATGGCACGCAGATCTGCTGGAATTCAAGGACGAGAGCTACCCGGCCCCCTTCCAATATTCGTTACCCGACGACGGCACGTCCAGATCGTCAAACAAACCGAGCATCTCCTCTGCTTCAGAGCAGAGTCCATGTGCGTAAGCATGGCTTGGTTTTTGATTGGCTTGGCATGCTCCGTCAAATCGGATCAGGATACGGAGTAGTAGGAGAGATCGGGGTTGTTTGGTTCTAGGCTTAACCATGTCACATTTGCCTAAATTTAGTTCTTTAAAATGAAAGCCATAAGTTGGCAAGTCTAGGGAAATCTTACCATACCTTTTGGGTGTATGTGATGTGGGACTCTAGTGTGACTTGTCTAAGATGTGGCTTGAACCAAACACTCATTCAAATTGGTCAAACTTGCCTAACCTTAGATGTGGCAACCTTGGACAAACTTAGTCTCAAACCAAACAGCCCCATCGACCAAGATAAAAACAATGCATGCACCCGCAGAGCAGAGTGAGGGGGATTAAATTACATTAGATTGAGATGATCCTACTGCTCGTCCTCATACTGTGCACTGTACTGTAGTAGGAACATATCTTTTTCAATGGAGTATTTAAAAAAAACTATCACAATTCATGAAACCATGCCTATAAACTCTCACTTTACGAATTTGTACAAAAAACTACCATTTTCTTATTAATCCTTGACTAAAAACTACCATGTCTGAAACGTGTCCGATTTGGCTCTTTTAAACTCGTTTCTGACTAGTTGGGCCCACACATAAGCAGGCTAAAAATGCAATCAGGTCCTACTTTTTTTTTCATAAAAGCAATACAGTCCTGTAGCAGCGGCAGCGGGAGGAGGAGGGTGGTGGTGACGAGTGAAGGCGGCGGCGGAGGGACCGGGACGACCACCTGCCGAACCTCCACCGCGGCTCCATGTCCTGGTCCTCCGCCTCCTTCTCCTTTTCGTCGCTGGCCTCCTCCTTCCGCGGCCACTTGCCGCCGGCGGACGGGAACGGCTGCTGCTACGGCGAGTCCTCGTCGTTGTCGAGGCCCGGCGACGGATGGTCATCGAGGAGCACGTCGAGGACCTTGCTGTTGCCGCCGATGACCCCCGACGGGTTCGGGTCCTCTAGCTCGTCCTGCAGGTCCTTCACCTGCTTCTGCAGCCCCGGCCATGAATGGCAGCGACGGCACGGAGGAGGGGGCCGCGGGCGCGGCGGTGGGTGGAGGCTGGTGTGGCGGTGGATGTTCGTCGGCCCCCGGCCGTGGTAGTGGCCAGCCAGCCATGGCCGCACAGGTCCCCTTCCAAGGACTGGTTTGTTTTTTTTAAAAAAAACTAAAGACCCGATTGTTTTTTTAGCCCGCTTATGTATGGACCCAACTAGTCAGAAATGTGTTTAAAAGACCCAAATCAAACACTTTTCAGACATGATAATTTTTAGTTAAGGATTAATGAGAAAATGGTAGTTTTTCGCACAAATTTGTAAAATGGTAGTTTGTAGTCACGGTTTCAGAAATTGTGATAGTTTTTTGTTAAATACTCTTTCCAATGCCATTCCTCAAAAGAACACTCGTTATTCATCCACGGCAACTGTATGAAATCAGGATTTTACATTATTTCCCATCCCGCGATCGAGCAGATTGCACTAGTTGTCGACTTGCCGATCGAACACCTTGCCAGCAGCAGCACTCTTCGAGTACTTTACGACAGACAGGCACAAAGCTCAAAGGGGCACAAAGAAACCGATCTCTCGGTCAGGGAAATGACACCTCCGTTCTCATAAGCAGTTTGTTTGTCAGATGGCTAGCACTGCGCAGCATAATGGGTTATTCCCCTTTGCGAGCTCGCCGTCTGGCCGCGTGCCACACCGTTGTCTGACTGTCTCGCCGGTGGCGGGCGAACTCGTGGTCTCCTGCCTTCCCGGCACCTCAGTGTCTCGCGCCTTTTCGATCATATACTCCCACCACTTCACAATATAGTATGCCCCCACTTTTCGAAATCCAACTTTGACTGTAAATTTAATCAGCAAGACTGACTGCGACGGGGACAAAAATTATATCATTAAATTTATATCGAAAATACGAATTCGGTGGTATAATTTTTACACCCGCCGCAGTCGGTCTCGGTAGTTAAATTTACGATCAAAATTGAATCTCGAAAAACATAGACACACTACATTATGAAATGAAGAAAGTAATAAACACGGAGCCCGGGGGAGATCCCGCCCCCAAGACATTGGCCGATTTTCTCATACGACACCCCCAGTCTGTTGGTCAGACCAAAAGGTTCAGAGTTCGTAGGCTGCACTTGGATTCCCGTTTTGCAGCAGTTTACCTGCGTTAGAAATACACCCGTAAACTTCCAGATATGTTACCTGGCGAACGTTCGCGAAGGTAGATTAGCTGGAGTTGTTCGTTGTAAAACGTTTAATGGCGAATGCTGGCTTTGTACAAAATACGAGCGACATGCAAGGGCGGGGGAATTCAAACTCGATATCTCCTGCAGAGAGGCGTGCATGCTTTACCACTTGGGCTAAAGCACGTTTTGTGGAAATTTGTACTTAAAAATCCTTCTTGTATTTGAAACTAAATTATTTTTATTTCAACATTTCATTTAAAACAAATCTTAAAATCCAGAAACTTTTCCATTTTTGAAAGAAAAATACCTATTTTTTAGATGGCAATTTTTCTAAACTTGGCGTGTGCATTTTTTTTACAGGTAATATGGCATTTTCTATGTCTTTATTGTAATGCTCACCATGGCAAATTTTTGGGGAATTTTATCACTTAATCATGATAATTTTGGAATTGTTTTTTTATTTCTCACATGGCAGTTTTATTACTAAGAGCATGGCATTTTAATAGAAATAAAATGACATTTTATTACTAAGAGGATCACGGTTTTATGATTAAGAGTATGAAATTGTTAGTACTAATAACATGACATTTTTATTATTAGGACAATGTCAGTTTAAGTATTAACAGGACGTCAATTTTATTATTGAGAGACTGGCATTTCAATGTTTATTGGTATATCATTCTATAATAACAAGATGGCAGTTTTATTATTAAGAGGATGGCAAATTTATTTTTATTAGCATGGCAATTTTCTTTATTTTCAATGGAATGAAAGTTTTATGAATTTTCGCACAGTGGACCAAATAGAGAAAACAAAAATACAGCATGGCATTTTGTTTTTGGTCCTTGTAAAAAATAAAGAAAAAATTTCTCGAAAACATGAGCTTTTTTGTACAGTGGAGCATCTTGATGTCTATATATATAAAAAAATAGGTCACATGACACATTTTTGAATCATAACATTTGTAAATTTATAAATTTGGAGAAAGTAGAGTTTTTATAAAGTAGCATGTGTCTTTTCATATTTTCATGTCATGGCAAATATACATTTATGTTTTTCTGTTTTTCATATAAAAACTGTATTTCATTTTGTTCATGGCATTTAAAACGTAGGATGCATTTCACACACAAGAAAAACGCTGGATGCATCCTCTTCTTCTTGCCCCATCTGCCTGGGCACCACGGGGTACGATACGCCTGTAACCTGCCCGGCTGACCCCCGGAAGGGGAAGCAGCCGATCCCGCCATCCTTCTCGAATCGGTCGTACAAGATTTCTCTGTTTGGTGGAGGTGACGATTTGGTTCACACATCACCGCACGCTGTCCCGTAAAACTCCTCGTCTGCACAATGCTCCACCGCGGTTTCAACGGACCACATTGACACAGTCGCCACGCGCAATACGTGGCTGGTGCGGATCACCTTGCCCTGGCTCGTTTGGATTACCCTGCTTTGCTTGGTTCGGTCCGTCAAATCAAATCGCACGAACACAAGAGAAAGAATGCATGCACCGCTCTAGCAGAGTAGAGGGAAGAAAGATCACATCTTTACGAGGCAGATAGTCCAACCACATCTTTCTTTTTGCATTACAATGCTTTTCATAAAAAAGCACAAGCATTGTTCATCCACCGGAATAACTGTGCTCGCTCCTCCGGCCACCTGTCGTCGTCTCTGCTTCGCATCCAGCATCCGCATGCAGTGCAGGGAACCACGGTCATTGAGTTGAGCCGCACATGAAATGAAGCAAAGCGAAAATGTCGCCACCACGTGTAAATTCTTTCTATCTTTTATAAAAATAAGGTACGCCATTAACGTACTCTCGAAAAGAAAAAAATGTCGCCACCCCAGCACCAGCAGGCAGGCAGGCAAAGGGATCCATCTGCTCCGCATCATTTCCCATTCCCCCGACCCCGAGCAGATTGCACCCGCTGTCGACTGACTTGCCGATCGATTGGAAACCCGGGCAGGCCAGCAGTGCTGCAATTCGTTCCAGTCGTCGGTGTCATCGATGGGCTAGACACAAAGCTAAAAAGGGGCACAAGGAAGCAAATCTCTGGGTCAGGCAAAGCGACACACCTCCTCTGCTAATCTCTGGGTCAGGCAAGCAAATCTCTGGGTCAGGCAAGACATGTTAACCTCTCTACTGATCTTTGTCACGTAGAAAGAAGCAAAGCTTTTCAACATGCCCAGAGCATCTTCATACGTAGGACTACAACTTCTATTCTTCTCGTGTTGTCTGACGAGATCCAGTGGATTAGAGAGTCTATTGTTCCTGACAACACTCCAAAGCGACGCTCCAATGATGGATGTATATTATCAAAACAGCGTGCACGGTGACGTTTTCACTTATAAAATATAATGTGACTTTTTTGTCTACTTTTATTTTTTTTGAATGATATCCGCTTTGTGATCCATTTGAAGTCGGGACCGTTGTCATCCTCCGAAATGAGGCGTTTTTGTGGTTGTCAGATATGTCTTGTGTTATACTCCCTTCGTTCCTAAATATTTGCCTTTCTAAAGATTTCAACAAGTGACTACATACGGAGCAGAATGAGTGAATCTGCATTCTAAAATATGTCTATATACATCCGTATGTGGTCACTTGTTGAAATCTCTAAAAAGACAAATATTTAGAAACCAAGGGAGTAATATGATAACAATATTTTATATTTACCATTAGCAGACATGTAGCTTTTCTTGTTGTGTAGAGTGTTTTAACTGCGTGGTGGTCGTGAGCAAAGTTTACACACGGAGAATGCAACATCTTTGCCACATGAGCACATCAGAAGGCGCCTTCATCTGAACAAGCGGCTGGATCCTGTCGATCCGGTGATTTCGTGGCATTCATTGGCTACGGCCAACAACGATGCAACTACAAGTCAATCCCTTTGGTGAAGGCATAGTGTGTATAGTACATCTAAGAACAATGGTGATCTAGCCTTCAATGGGCCGCGACCGGCTGCGTGTCAGTTCGGTTCGTGTCACCATTTTATGCCCTGCTCGCGTGTTTTATTTATAGTTAAAATTAGTAGTAAATTACCTCTAAAAAATAGTACTCCCTCCGTCCCATAATATAAGAGCGTTTATGTAACAAACGCTCTTATATTATGAGACGAAGGGAGTAGTAAATTGTCAGACACACGCAGAGCACGAATATTACATTTTTGCGTGGACAAGGATACAAGTTAAATATTTCCTTTAAAATTTTCGGTGCAGGTGAATTTGGGAGACTGTATTCTAACTGCAGGACGCCTTCCTCGCTGGCGACGGCACCTTTTTCTATGGCTGGAGGCGATCGGATGAAGATCTCTGGACAATATTATAGGCATGTGGATGCCGATCCCGGGCGATCCTGCCGGATCCTGCCTGCCCCAACCTCCAACCACCGCTCGCTGCCCTGCCCAAGTTGCTTCCATCCATCCATGCCGCAAATAGCATAATGCAACGTGCCGCCACCCACCCACCCTGGCACCCTCCGCGACGCAACGCAAACAACAACGCAGCGCCAGCACACGCCCGTACGTGCCACACCATAAAATTCCAAGTACTCCGATTTTTCTACTACAACTTGTAGTAGTATTGTGCAAGTTAGTACAGCTTAGGCCAGAGCTTTGGCTGACTAATTGGCATGTCTGACTAAAATTTCGATGAGTTGTTCGTCGGTCCATCACAGAGTTTCAGCGGTAGCACAAGTACAGAAACGGTGGTCAGAATAAATAAGCCATGAAATTAGTCTTAGAATCATCATCATCATCGTCGTCCGGCGGCATTATCTACAACTTGGTTTCACTTTTCACACCCCCCCCCCCCCCTTCCCTCCCCTGCTCCTTCCTCCCTGAGCGCACCAAAATTCAGCTAGTGTAAAAGTAGTATGGTTTTCCTAGTTATTTTACCCGCCTGCGCACCCTTCCCCCCAGGAGCTACTATTAGCCATGACGATGATGATTCTTCCATACGAACGAGTAAATCCCAAAAATTTGCAGACGGACGACCTCTGGTGTTGGGGGCTTGTGTTCAGTTTCTTCACGAGGATTCAGGTCTCCACCGCCAGGCCGCTGCCGCCGCTGGAGAGGCTCGCGCTCGTCCCGTCCTGCTCCATCATCGCCGCCTTCCGCTTCCTGCTGCCGACGCCGCAGTCACTCGTCATTCCGGTGCTGCTCACTTCCTCCACCGGCGGCTCGGTTGGCGCTTGCTCTGCTTTCTGCTGCTGCTCTGGCTGTGGTTTTTGCTGCTGCTGCTGTGGCTTTGCTTGTGGCTGCGGCTGGAGCTGGGGCTGCTTCCGCCGGACCAGGTGAGACTTGAGCTTCTTCATGTCAGCCAGCTTCACGGGCTTGAGGAAGAACTCCTCCGCGCCGTCCTCCAAGCACCTGAAAATCAAATCCCGACCACCCCATTCATTCTTCAGCACTCAAACAAACAAGATTTACTGCACGAACTGCACACTGAATGAAAAGAAACATTGCTTCCAATGCTTGATAGCCATTCTTTTCTTGCCATCACATCACTCAAAGGCAAGGGCATGTCAGAGATCTTTCCCCGGACAAGCAAAAGATACGGTCTTTTGGGTTTCCAGGCCCTTTTGACTCACGCCCAATGGCCTTCTTTATTGCCACCCAGCCAGCCCTTTTGTTTTGCCCCCCAAGTGTTCCCTTTTTCTCCCTCTTGACCACTAGCAGCAGCAGCCAAGTGGCCACAGAAATTTTCAGAAAAAATGAAGCGACATTTCTTTTTCACAACAAATCTTTGGGTTGAGCATGAAAAGATTGTGTGAGATCTTGACCACCCACCACCACCACAAGGCAGGCACTGACGATGACAGCAACATTTTCTCCTAAAATGCTTTGGGTCATTGTCACCAGGATATGCAATCTACGCATGAAAACACCCGGCATTCATGGCCCCCCGGTTGCATTGCCGTTGCGACAACATCAACGGGACTGTTGCGGGGGCGAATTCCTCCGCTTTTTCTCCACTTGTCATATCATGTCACTAATGCTATCGTTCACATCCGAGGGGCCAAATCTTTCGTGCTTGGATTCTATTACCACGTTATTTCAGCAACTATTTGGAGGTTTGCGGAAACTTTTATTAGGTAGTATTGCAGGAAACAAGAGCATTGAAAAACACATTTTCTGTGGTTCGAATCATTTGTTCTAGAAAAATGTCCTCTTCCAAAAGAAGAAAGATAATAGTATTCATATTTTATAAAAAAAATTCTTTGCAAGTTTTAGAGCTAGTAGCAGTGCCAAACTACCAGACAGCCTATTTCTGGATGAATGAATGAATGACCAGCTGGCTGCTAGCCTTTTCACTCATACTCCCAAAGTTGCAAATTGAGGGAGGAAGGAAAAGTTGCAAATCTTTGATGCTGTTTAAAAAACCAATCCCAAAGTCTGAAGAGGCCTCCTTGCACATATCCAGAAAGATGCATAGTGGGAGGAAGCCAGCCTCTTTGGAGTTTAGCACTTCCTGGCCGTCGGATCCCGTCCTTGATGCGTTTTCGTCCGTTCGATCGCGAGATGGAGGGGTACGGGCCGTCGGATCGAGGCGAGTCACTGTAGATCGAAACAGTGTCAAAACTTCGTGCCACCGCGCGTGAATAGCCTGCCCCACCGAGGGCATTTTCGTCATTTCGCGTCCTGAGGTATAAAAGGGCCCCCCTCCTATTGCAGCAACCTCCTCCCGCACTCGCGCGCTGCCTCTCCTCTTCCTCCCGCCCGCCTCTCTCTCTCTCCCTCCAAACCGGCGAGGTGTGTCGTAGCGCTTGCTCATTCTATATGTTGTTCCGTGCATAAGCGTGTGAGGTTCAGTGTTGTAGCGGTAATCGTTGCTCATTTTACATGGCATTCTCTGCATAAGCTTGTGAGGTTCAGTGTTGTCGTTTCCGGCTTACAAGAATCTGTGTGGTTGTGTGTCTCAGTTGGTGCTGCTTCTCATTGTTGTCCTCGACTGAAGTTAGTTTTTGCTGTAGTATTAGGAACCTGTTATTTGGTGGCACTCTTTGGTCAAGCTTGAAATTTTTTGGGGCTCAAGCCTACCGTTCTTATGATGGTAATTGGCCCATTTTTCTTACTAATGGAAGGTAATTAATAAAAAGTTATGGTTCATGATTTATTTACTGAAACAGGGAGATGGGGTGGTAAGAAGAGAGGGTGAGGAAGGAGGAAGAGGAGATCCTCCCGGCACTCATGGTGGTCGCCCAGATCCCAGCGGGGATGGCAGTCCAACATGCTCTGTGTTGTTCTAAAGGTGAGATGCCACCACCATGTTTTAGTAGCTCACATCTATCTGTACTCATTAGACTGAACTTGTGTTAAAACAAGAATACTGATAACCTGGCCATCTTTATAATAAGAATAGGGTTGATGTATCTGCAGAATATATGAAGAATACTGCATGTGCAGAATACATATATGTTACTGCATCTACATTTGAGACAGAACACTTTTGACACATTTGTAAAGCATCTACATTGATAACCTGGCCATCACAGAATACCTAAATCTGACGAATATATTATATGCCTTCAGTACCAGCTTAGGGGAAGTACAATATCGAATCTCTTGCTCCACCCACTAGGTTCCAGCCACATTCCATTGGTTAATTTTATTTATAATAGTGTTGATAAGACAGTGTCACATGATACCTACAAGAAGTGAGTTTCTCTTAATTACATGAGAGTAAAGAACAGATGACCGGATACAGGGTTGAGTATGGTTGTAATCAAACTGCATATTCACTTGAGCTTTTAAAACAGGAAAACATGTTAATTCTTTTCTCGAGTTACTCTACAAAATAGTCATCTTGATGTATGTATTGATATCTCCGGTTCTACATTAGGGGATTAAATGTATGTCTGTTACACAACGACTACTGCTTCACAACCCCCTCTTTTTATTCACTCTACTGCTTTAGGTGTGTGTTATTGCATCAATTGGTTACATCCTGCGGTAGCCTGATAAGTAGCTGTCTTGGTGTCGTATTTATATTGGTTTTATATGGTATTTTTTATATAATATACTGGGTAAGCATGCATTTTCCTCATGCGGAGCATACTTGCATAGATGTGGTTTTGTAGAATTCATTTTGTTTTCACTGAGAAAACCACATACTGCTGGAGAAGTATTTATTTATCCTCTTACTTTACATGTTCTTTTATTGTCGTGTAAACTGCTAGCCGAGCTACACTGCGGACTACAGAGTTGATCTGAATGTCTGCTATTCTAAGGTTCAATATATGATTCTTTCTGTCAGCGTTCTTCCTTGGAAACAAAATGATCAAATCATCTTCTTCGGTATTTAACTACTCCTCCTTTAAGCAAGAACTGCTGCTCTATGATGGCAAGATATTCCTTCTGCTCCCCACCACAGCCCCCCTACTCCGACCCCCATCTCATCACACAGTACATAAGAGGACCATGTACTGCACTGTTAAAACAAAACCAGATGCAGGCAGGCAGACGCCGGAACAGTGAAAACCAAATCATTCCCATTTACTACAACACGCCGATTTCATGAGCTACTGGTACTAGTAAAAAGTAGGGGCAGAGCAGAGCAGAGCATTCATGGAGGGAGGGAGGTTATGGTGCTGGCTGACCTGCTGATCCTGGCAGGCACATTCTCAGACGACATGATCACCACTGGAATGTCCTTCAATGAAGATGACCCCTGCAAATTAACACGGAACAGCAGCAACTTTTTGAGATGAATGAATGAATGAAAGAATGCTGGAGTTAAAGGGCTCTGCAAATGCTTTTACCTTGACCCTCCTCAGCAGATCGTATCCTGTCATGCCAGGCATGCAGTAGTCTGTGATGATCAAATTCACGCCCACCTCCTGCGACAAAAGGTTCAGAGGAGCACGTGGCCGGTTCAGATCTCATTCCATGCCGCAAGAACAGGGAATCAACAACCAAAATCTCTTAAAAGAACAACCACTCGGATGGGAGAAAATCAGAAGAATGAACCGGGTCAACTGATTGATGGTAGTAGTACCTGATGGTGGTCAGGGGCGGAGGAGGAAGGGGATGAGGAGTCGTCGTCGCCCTCTTCTCTCAGTCCCAGGACCTCCAGCGCCTTGCTCCCGGAGTCCACCATGGTGACTGCACGCGCCGGCCCCCAAGAAGAACAGAGTCCGTCCGTGAGAGTTGGGAAGGAGCAGCAGCAACAAAGAAGAGGAAATTTTGGACGGAGGGAGGAGCAATCTGGATGAGGTTGCGCACCTTGGTAGGAGGAGGTCCTGAGCAGCATCTCGATGAGCTTCCGGTCGATGACGCTGTCGTCCACCGCCAGGACGTGGAACCGGGCCTCGGCGTCGACCACCGTCATGGCTCGTAGGCGGAGCAAGAACCAGAGGAACCGAGCCTATCCGCACGGAGGCCCTCCCAATCTTTCTGCCTCTCCTCGCGCTCAGACAGAGACAGAGTAGGATCTCGCCGGTCTCTCCGCCGTCGCCGCCGCCGGAGGGAGGCTTGGATTGGAGAGGTGGAGGGGAGAGGGCAGATGCGGCATCTCGGGGCAGGGAGGGGGGGCTACGGGGAGGATATAGGCGGGGGCGGAGGACATCATTCACTCACACCACACCATGGCAGCACCCACCACAGACCACATCACCGGCACCACCGCCACGGCCTCTTCCCGGGAAAGCAGGATCCGACCAGATCACGCACCCGAATCTCCACAGCAAATCGCCTCCATGATTTCCCCTTTATCTCCTCCTCGTGGCCTCTCTCTCTGTCCCGGTGGTGGTGGTGGGTTTGAGGAGGGAGCGCTCTGTTCTGTTCTTGGCTTTGGAACCGGGCGGACAGGCGCTACCCGGTTGCTTTCCCTCCCCTCCCCTGCATTTATCGGCGCCGTGGCCCGTGCGTCGCGGATCGGCGGCTCTGCTTGCTCCGAGATTCGTGCGGAGCACATGACTGGGAATGCTGTTCTTACCGCCTGCTGCGGCTTCACCTGTTGACTAGCAAGATGCCCGTCCATTGCACGAAACGTCAAGATGCATTTTTTTTATAAAACACATGTTGTGATTGACCTATGCGGGAGTAATCTCATGTGTAAAAACTAATGATATCTCAAGAAGAGAAGAGATGGGGTGAGGAGGAGTGTAAAAGCCCATGCGGCCACCATGCCAGATTGTTCCGGAGGTTTCTTTTTTTAATTGCTCAACAATAAGGTTGTGGGAGATAAGGATGAACAAGGGAAGGCCTTATCTGCAAATGTAGAGAGAGGTGTGGGTATCTTTTTGCAAAATTGCCATAATTTGCTTTTTATCCATCAGATATAGATCAAACGGTCTATATTTCAAGATGGCAGGCACACCATCATCACCAACTCAGTTTTTTATAAGAGTAGAGAAAGGCAACCGAGTTGGAAAAAAAAAGTGTCTTGTTACATGCTAGGCTAAGATATTTGAAACCATGAATTTATTCTAAATTGCGATTGTAATCCTAGATTTTGTAATTGAATCTCGGAAACAAGGACGGCGAGCATCGGTTCAGCCTGCTCTCTTCGAATTGAAAGGAATTTGTACGAATGATGGTGGGTTATAACCCGTAGTTTTTCTTTTACAAAATAAAACTCTGTGGATTGTAGGATTGGGTCATCAAATTTCGATGGCATCCATCGTTATGCCTCTTTTTCGACAACATCAAGGTCATAGATAAAAAAAATGTTAAACCTTTATAAGACCATCCATATACAAGCAAAAAATCAAACACAAAATTGGATATCGATGCCATCTTCCTCCTGCACTCAGCGACGCCGTTATATCGGAGAAGATCTCGGAATACCGTGCAACCTCTAGATCTCGGAATCACACTAAGGGTACCGTTGGTATACAACTACCACCAAGTCATCGGTTGTATTCCAAAGAAATCGACAACAACACGCTAAGGATTGTATTGTTGTACCGGTGAAGAAGGATATGACAAATAAATGGGGATCAGATTGTTGTGCCTTAGAAGAAGACAACGACAATGAAGTGAGGATCGTCGTCATCCTGGAGAAGATGGAAACAACATTGAAATGTGGGTCGTCATCATCTTGGAGAAGACAGTCAGGAAGGAGGTTGGACAACATGAACCGGGATGCTCAACAAACCGAAATTGGCCACGCATCGCCTAACGGAATATGCCATAAGACCGAAATTGACAACATTTTATATGAATATTAATCAAGCTTTTAAATCTAGGCCGGTATATTATTTTTAGGGCTCTACCGATAGAAACATAACATATCATTTTGTAAATATCATTTTCAAAATATGATCCGATATTGACCGAAATATCGACCCATATGGCCGAACGATACGTATATGACAACAATCTTTATTAAAAAAGCAATGAAATAAGATTATGCATTTATAACTTCATTATATATTATCAAATTCATGCACAATGTTTCTAACAAATGCATATATATTGTATTGTTTATAATCATAGAGGAAGGATTTTATGAATCTTTCCTTAATAGTTTCTTAATCAACAAGTTAACAACTAGGAATCCAAAAGTGTTATGTTAAATCATTGACATCATACATTTTGTTTTACAAAAAAAATTGAAAAAGAATAATGGGAAAAAACTAGAGATGTTTTCTCTAATACATCTACATATCGTCCGATATATCACCCGATATCCGACATCCAATATATCGAAGCTAAACCGATACGAACCCGATGTCCGATATTTTGACACTTGATATGAATAAAAGCTTAAAACCTATTTTGTTTTTCTGTTGAGAAATCCACTGCACTCCCACATTATCTCTTTTTTTTCCATACAAAAACTAGATATATTATAAAAGTTCACAAAAAAACACCTCCAGCATATTAAAAATTACATCAAGGTTCATAATTCACTTTTTTGTGAAAAGGATCGGATATATTATAAAATTGCATTGAGGTCCACAGACCACCGAGCGACCAGTGGCATCATCAAAATGAGCCGATGACGCTGCGTTGTTATCACCGCTTGCACACCGAAGCCGACCTAACGTTGTCGATGGTCTCAAGGACCAGCGCTCCAGAGCCACAACCGTTGACGTTGAAGGCTCGAATCGACCTTGAAACTGCTCTATGCACGATGCAAGTGCACGATTCATGGACGACATATCAATCCAGCGGCCATCGAGTTATTTAATCATATGTACGTTCGGTCAGATTAGCCTATCGTCTGTGCATCGTCTGAAGTTTGTCGTGTGTATAGCAGTTCTGAATCGATCTAAAAGATCTGACATCAAATATCACCGTTGCGTATACATGACGGGAGATCCTCAGCTCGCCGCTCCGAGGAGCTGGCAAGAACCTAAGGCGGACCTCTGTCTAAGCCGTCGACGGGTGCATTGGACACGCGTGTGCGCTTCCATTTGTGTTGGCCGGTCGGAGTTGCCCTAATAACGATCTAAAAGAAACAGTGGTATTCTTTTTTCCCTATGACCGGCGACCAAGAGACAGCGAAACCGTAAATCCATTCCGTTCCGTTGCGTGCGGCCTCGTGGAGGGGACCCACCAGAATCCCGAGGCGGGATACGCTGACGTCACCCGCTCGCCACGCAAATCAAGAGATAAAAAGCCCATCCCCTCAAAAAAAAAAAGAGATAAAAAGCCCGGCGTGGGAAACCATGCGCTTCACGCTCGTGCTCGCTAGGCCAACCAGTAAATAATTTGTCTATCCACGGTGGTGTTAGAAGGCGGGCGAGCAGTTCGACGTGATCCGGTCAAGATCTCGTCCCACACGTCCATCTTTCTTTCGGCCCGGCCGGTGCGTGTCGGTCTCTTCTTTTCTCCCTCACCTAGCCTGCCAGACTGAGCGAGAGCAGACGCTGCGGGTGGGGATCATCGCCTCCCTTTTTTCATTGCTTGCGGCCGGTCCAGTACGAACCGAAGCACAACGAATGAACGAACGGAAGTTTCTTGGTGACTAAAAAAGTATGCTCCGAATAAAATGTCTGTCAGATGAATGAGAGAGGCTCAGCAGATCGCTTTAGTGTTGTTGCTGACTTGTTCCTTCTTCAGTGGACCTCTCCGTTGATATAAAACGGATGATTGTTCTTCTTCCTTGAACGCATTGCAAAAAAGATGTGCAGTAGGGTCGGTCATCTCTATTCTAATCCGACCCTTGGCTCCGCAGTCTGCACTCTGCTTATCTCGGGAGATCTCCTACACTAGTTGCTGATTTGATTTGACGGTCCAAAGCCAAGCAAAGCAAAAGAAGCAGATGGAAGATCAAGATACGCACGCACCAGCCTCGCTCTCCAACGGCGGAGCGCATTGAAACCCAACCATGCCGATCGATCCACGGCACCGCGATCCGATGGATGGATCGACGCGCCCAAAAGAATCGCAATCTTGACCATCATGACGGATCGACGGACGGACCCATCTTATCTCTGCTCTGAAACGGAAGCGGAAACGGAGGCGGAGGAGATGACTAATAAACTACTCCCTCCGTTTCTAAATACTTGTTTTTCTAGTCATTTCAACAAGTGACTATATACGGAGCAAACTGAGTGAATCTACACTCTAAAATCTGTCTACATATATCCGTATATAGTAGTCATTTAAAATGTCTAGAAAAACAAATATTTAAGAACGGAGGGAGTACTTTGGCCGCATGCGGTACCATGCGTATTTTGACAACAAGTACGCGGCCGCAGAGCAGGACCGCGCACGTACGTACGGTATGTCCCTGGTGTTTTTTTTTCTCTACCAAGTCTTTCTTCCAAACCAGCCAGGGTTGCGAATCAACCTGTGATTGAGTTGATTAGGTGAACAGTGGTATTCTCAACCCATCAGGGTTCAAATCCTGGTGCTCGCATTATTCCTAGATTTATTTTAGGATTTCCGGCGATGCGCTTTCAGTGGGAGGAGACGTTCCCGTCGACGAGGAAGCGCCTACGGTGACTTCGTAAATCTCAAGATGATATGCCGGCTCAGTCTTTCAAAGTTGCTCATAGGGATAGGATGTGCGTGTGTGCGTTTATAGGGGTAAGCGTATGTGCGTGTATATGAGCGCTTGTGTCGACTCGCCGTAGTTTACCCCCCCCCCCCCCCCCAAGAAAAACTACTGGTACGACCACGTTAGTAGCGCGGCGACGTACGTGCGTACGTACGCTGCTAGTCTGGTCAATACAGCGGTGGAATGGAACATTGTGCACAACAGGACCGGGGCAGCGGCGGTGGACCGGATCGCTGGCTCGACCAGCTGAATCTCGTACGGCCGATACAAGAAAAGATTGCGGGCTCGGCTCGGATCTTCTCATCATCCTTGGCACAACACGGTGTACGTACCATGGTGGCCATGCATGCACATGGAACAAGAAGAAGGAGACTTGTCCTCGGGTTCCGGCGTATCCTCAGCTGGATTCGTCTGTTGGACGGGTGTGCGTAGCCTACCTCTAAGTCCAGCTAGGTGTTGGACTTTGGCGTTCATGGCTAATCGTATATAAGAATTTGTTAATAAGGGAGAGGCAATGGCAACTTCCCCTTCGGTTCCTCACGTCCAAATTCGGCATCCTCCGTGGACAGCGACCAGGCACTTCTCAAATCGTTACATCCACAGCCGCGTATCTCATATGTGGAAGGGACGATTCTAAGGGGGGGCGAGGGGGGGGGCTAGACACCCCCCCCCCCCTAATGATCTCGTCACCCCTTAATAGCGATTAGGTACCACGTATAATTTTCTTCGTACACACAAAATTCTGGTTGTCTCGCCCCCCTATGATCCATCCGGCATCCCACAACGAGAGGCCTAGAGCCCATGTACGTGGCCAGCAGCCCTAATACGTGGAAAAATAAAAATAAAAACAGCGCACATGGAAGACAAGGAGTCTGGAAGCAATACGCACAACCACGATGTACGCACGATCGTTTCGTTTCCACAATGTGCCCGCTCGTCGTTCCTCGGTTGGTGCGATTGGAAAAACTTTCTTGCCGCCGCCGCCTGCCCAGTAGATCTAGATCGTCCACCTCTCCATCGAATCTTCCATCCGCCGAGGAGGGAAGGCCTCCGTCCGACCGTCCCCGACGGCTCGACTCCCCGCCGTGCCGATCCGCAGACCGCAGGCGCAATCCGGCCGGCCGCACACACACGGATGAGCGACCAGACAATCAACAAAAGGTTAGTTTATTTTCAGTATTAGATTAGTCTGTGTTTTAGAATCTAATTGTAGAAATATATGGACATTAAAAACTAATTAGATATTCTTGTATTGTCCAATTATGTGTGTGTAGACAACTAGACATACAGAGGAAGAGAACTCAGTCATTTCATATTTTTTTTCAAGCCAATTGGTTCAAGCTCTTAGTATTTGCCTTATTTTGATGTGTTCCTTAAAAATAATAGAACTAGAAGCTAGAACATAGAAAAAATCAGAAAAAATGACCGTCAAATTATGGGTTTGTAGCCATGAAGAGAAAGTGTTTCGCTGAGAACATTTTCTAGCCAATTGAAACTAGTAACAAATTCTGAAGAAATTATCTACTCATGATTTTCATTCGATTAACAGATATGCAAATTATTCATATTGTAGAACGGCGGCAATATTTTGAGTATTCAGACCCTACGATATTTACTATGTTATATGCCTATATGATTGTCTCTTATATGATTGTGATCGACTCTTGTACTTCAAGCCGCCCCCCCCCCCCCCCCCCATCGCTATTTTCTGGCTCCGTCCCTGTATGTGGCACCCTACATCCATAATAGATCATGCAACGTGTAACTACACTTCGTAGATCTTGAAACGAACATTCAAATTCAACAGCAAACCGACATATAAACCAACAGCAAACTGACATAATTCACATAAACATCACCAAAAGTACACCACAATTTAACTGCCCGACAAATTCTAACTAGATTAGTAGTAGGAACAGGATTAGAAACTGACAGAGGTCGAGCTTCACCACTTTTCCTCGCCGGCCCTTTACCCTTCCGATCACCAGGGCCGTTGTAATGTAGAAATAGACAACATTTTAGATTAATCATGACATATATCTCATATTATATATATTTTGTAATGTAGAAATAGATAATATTTTTGATAGTATCAGTAAAAAAACATTAAGTTTGGCTTTCATGAAAATCAATGAATGCCCACTATATTATTGGACGGAGGGAGTGTATGAGGAGCGAGAATACATAATCTCAGGAGGATTAAATCATTTCTATATGAGACATGCTCTCCACACTACCGGATGTAGTTACATTGACGTGAGTTTCGTATGATGTAGGAAGAGTATGTACGCATAGTATATGAGGAGTGGGAACACATATTTTTTACATGCAGTTATCTATTATACAAGGAGTATGTATGCGCAGTATATCTAAGAAAATCTTGGTAGCTACACATCAATTTGGTGTTTTCCTCCAAGAAACCGGGAGTCTCCACAGCAAATCGCCTCATTGATTTCTCCTTTATCTCCTCCTCCTCATGGCCCTGTGTGTGTGTGTGTGCGCCTTTTAGATGTGTTCCTCTGTGGCTGCAGCTTCCTTTACATCCATGGTTGTACTCGGAGGAGATTCAAGAAGGTCTGGCATGTAAGAACTCACTTAATTAAGTTACACAAATTTGTATCGTGGGCAAGTGTTCAGTTGTTACTTGTGAGGTGAAGAGGTGCTCACGCACGCACGCACACAACACGCGCGCGCACACACACACACGCATGCACACGCACACGCACACGCACACGCACGCACACATGCACGCACACGCACACACGCGCGCGCGCGCACACACACACGAGGGCAGCACAGTTTTTTCAAAACCATAGTAGGTGAAATTTTTTTCTCAGTTTGGCAAATGCAGTATTCCTCACTTTCCCTGGTTTTGCCGTTGCATGCATCGTTTAGCCGAACCAAACTCAGCTGCATCAAAGGACAAGGAGTTACAAGCAACCTGATCAGCTTGTGCATGCAAACGGCTGCCACATGAATGTAGAGAGTGCTTGGATATGTTTTAGTCTCATGACTAAAAGTAGTGGGACTAAAACTTGCTAGCCTCACCCATGCTTGGATCCAAATAGTAAAGAGACTAAAATCAAGTTAATGAGCATTTATTATCCTCCAAACCCTCCAATCCAGAACTCGCAAGTGTTAAAGGAGAGGAGTTAAATGAGGAGAGAGAGGACTAATCCACATTTTAGAGCATGCTTGGATACGTTTTAGTTCCATGACTAAAAATAGTGAGACTAAAACTTGCTAGCCCCACCCATGCTTGGATCCAAAAACTAAAGAGACTAAAATTTAGTTAATGAGCATTTATTATGCTCCCTCTCCCCTAATCCTACTTGTCCCTGCAACCAACTCCTCCCCCACGGTAGTTTGGCTCCCGCCAACTCCTCTCCCGCCCCTACTGCTACAGGTACAAATTGTACAACTACAGTCAAGCAGAAGTATTGCATATATATCAGAGGTGACATATATATCAACAGACCAACATAAGAAATCCAAGGAAACAGAGGTGACAAGTAGACCTAACAAGGCTGGTGAATCCACAATAGGCATATATATCAACAGACCAACATAAGAAAACAACAATGTTGACACTACAGACTCGAGAACAGTACCCAGAAAAAATTGTGCCTAATGGACTGACCATCCCGCCCCTGTTGCTCTCAAGAAAAAATTGTCTATACACAAGAAAATAAAAATTGTCCATACAAGTAAAGTAAAATTCTCCATACATAAGGAAATTAGTATTGTCCATACACAGGAAAATAAATAACATGACACTGATCTCAATGGCCCTGGAACAAACCATCAGCAATTCTATCTCTCAATTGATTCATGTCTACCGAATCTTGCTCCATTTCTAGATCCCTCCTTTTACGACGCCTTCTTCTTGTTTCCTCAAGGAGAGGTTGATAATTCTCATCTCTATCACACCTGTCAAATTCTTTATCCGCCAACTGACTTTCGCGGATAAAATTGTGCAAGGCCATACATGCAACAATAATTTTTGTTTGCTTGTGTAGAGGATAACTTTGTATTTTAAAAAGGATCCTCCACTTATTTTTCAAGACTCCAAAAGAACGCTCAATGGCATTGCGTAGTCTAGAATGAGTGTAGTTGAAGTGCTCTTTTTTACCTCTCGGCATGGTGCCTTGCTGGAACTCTTGGAAATGGTACTTCTGTCCCCTATATGGTGCAAGATAATTCGCCTTGTTGGGGTAGCCCGAGTCAACAAGATAAAATTTTCCTATTGATGGCAATGCATTTCAGTCAAAGTCAATGTCAATGTATAACAATTCAATCATGTACTAAATGTGAAGTATGGTACCTAGAGGTGGATGAGGAAACTTGTGACTAAACCGGCTAAGGGCATCCTTGAAGGGCCTCATATCATGCACCGATCCAGGCCACCCGGCAAGAACGAAAGTGAATCTCATGTCGAAATCACATACAACCATAACATTTTGACTACAGTAGCCATGCCTGTTTAAGTACTGCGGAATCTTGGTAGGTGGCACCACAATTTGCACATGAGTCCCATCTATTGCCCCAATGCTGTCATTGAACCATGGATGCCACTGAGCATTTCTTAACCTTTCATGCACAACTCTGAATTCAGGATCTCGTGGCTTAATTATGTCAGCCGCAAGCTTAACCACACAATGCAATACTGTGTCAAACTTCCTAACAACTGTCTCCATGGACCTTACAAAACGATTCTCACTCTGCCTAATGGACTGACCATCTCCCACCATTCATAAAAACATAGCTAGAGCCTCAATTGATGACATCTTCTTAGTAGACTTCAGCCCATAAGAATCCACTAGCAAATTATGTAGTTTATGAAACACAGGTGGTACATCCTAAACATTTTATAGCAGTCTGTTCTGTGTCCCAGAGTTCTTAGTACCCATTCATAGCCGGACCCTTTAGCTTTTAAAATCCTCCTTTCCCCCTTATCCATGAAACGCTCAATGTAATATGAACCAAACATTTGGACGATCATACCTATATTGTTGAGCCTTTTCCGCCTCAACTGGAGTAGTGCTAGCACTCTATTTCTCTTTGCATCTTCCTCTTCCTCATCACTAGAGTCCTCATCTTCCTCTTCCTCTTCACTGGACTCATCAATACTATCACCATCACTAGAGTCATCCTGCAACATATGAATTATGTTCAACACATAGTAATTAGGTGCACATAGCGATTCAAAACATAAAGGGTCCACATAGCAATTCAAAACATAAAGGGTTCACATAGCAATTCAAAACATAAAGGGTCCACATTAGCCTAACTCATCATAGGAAACATGACACAATAGGAGACACTTGATACATGACAACCTAGCTACGACTCATCTTCGTCATACAACTTCTTTGCTTTGCACCATCTCTTCAACCATATGAGCCTAGCTTGTGGGGTCTTCATGTTCTGGAAGACAAATCTGTTGTGTTTGACCTTGAATAAGTCACATGCTACAAAGTACTCAATTGACTCCTCTGCTGCCCCACACTCAATGGCAAGTTGCTGACATGTAGCTACTGCTACCTTACGCTCCTCACTTATCTTTGCCTTTTCTTTGCCTTGGTCTACAATTGCTTGCAATATAGTGTTTGATGTCTCAGCTTCCTTGTCCATTCTGGTGGTGATCTCCTTCAAGGTCCTCAAAAATGGACCCTTAGTTTTGCCATTCTCCATGTTCATTTTGATTTTCTTTAAAGGACTACTTGCTGTACTCCTAAAATCAACTGAGCTGGCACCCCTCTTGCGGGTACTGGTACTCATTGGGCTGCCATCGTCGTTTGCCTCTGTATCTTCATCGTCGTTTGCCTCTGTATCATCTGCTGGCCCAGGTACATAAGCAGAAGTACCATCCACAGCTACCTCATGAAACATCTCATGCAACAATCCAATGTACTCAGGGATACCCTTTCTAAATTTCTTGAGATTTGGTCTACTCTGCAAAATAGTATTTGTACAACATTAGCATATGTCTCTATTGCTCATGTACTTGTCATTGAAAAAGCTTTAGTTGTCGTACCTTGATCTCCCTCTCCCACCAAGTTGTAGTTGCCGTAACTTCTCCATGTTCGCCGCGGCCGCATCCGGTTTGTTGCTGCAGCCATACCCAATCATTGTACACACCCTTCAGGTTCTGGATTTTGTTCTTCACTTCCCTCCCTGGATGCCACAATTTTGTCTTTTGATAATATTTCTCCTTCATATTTTTGTAGCCCTGACTGGTCCAAGCTTTAGCAGTAAAATTGCCATCCTCTATCTCCTCACAAGCTAACTCACACAAAATGTACGTATTTTCGTCTATCCAATTAGCCTTGCTTTTTGGCCTCTAAAAGAAATATGCATAAGTAAACAACCTAAATCTCTCTTTTCAAAGAAATGGTGTGAGCAGAATTTCAAAGAAAATTGTATACCTTCCTATGCTGGTTCAGCGTGTTCTCATCTTCATCTTCGTCTTCTTCGATGCCGTCATCATCATCCACCGGAATCGCCGCTACCTGCGGCTGCCTGCTGCAGCCTGTGCCATTTGAACCCCCACGACATGCAACAACTCGCATGGCAGCAGCATCACCTCCCCCCGACACCACGGCGGCCTTGCCGCGAGCACCTGGTGCCCTCGCTACGGACAGACCTTGGCGAGGTGGACAACCTCGCAGCGGCAAGCCATCTGATCTAGCCCTTTGTGGGGGGAAACCTTGACCGGAGCCGTTGTCCCGTTGGAGGATATGCGTGTACATGGTCATGTCGGGGTACAAGGCGGCGCCGCAGTCGGCGTTGAGGTCAAGGTCCCCCAGGTCCATGCGCGGTGCAGTGACGTTCCCGGCCCTCGGAACGCGGCCGCCGGAACTATCACGCCGGAGACGGGGCGGCGTCAAGCCCCACCCTTCGCCGTCCATGGCCTCCGCCGCAGCACCAGATGATTCCGTTTGAGACAAGAAATCGAACGGGGCGCCGTCCATGACGGATGGATCTGAGACAAGACACTCATCGGATTAATGGAAAAACAAGCACAAAACTAAAGAAATCGAACGGGCGCCGTCCATGGCGGATGGATCTTGGCCTTCAGTCTCACCTTTCGTCCTCGCACGAACAGAGGGAGGGGGAGAGGAGCGCTCGAGTAGGCGGAGGCGGGAGGCGCTGCAGTAGGCGGAGGCGGGAGCCGCGGCAGTAGGCGGAGGCGCGGCGGTAGGCCGAGCCGGCGGGGATCAGCGGAGGTGGATGTTGGAAATATGCCCTAGAGGCAATAATAAATTAGTTATTATTATATTTCCTTGTTCATGATAATCGTTTATTATCCATGCTATAACTGTATTGATAGGAAACTCAGATACATGTGTGGATACATAGACAACACCATGTCCCTAGTAAGCCTCTAGTTGACTAGCTCGTTGATCAATAGATGGTTACGGTTTCCTGACCATGGACATTGGATGTCATTGATAACGGGATCACATCATTAGGAGAATGATGTGATGGACAAGACCCAATCCTAAGCCTAGCACAAAGATCGTGTAGTTCGTATGCTAAAGCTTTTCTAATGTCAAGTATCATTTCCTTAGACCATGAGATTGTGCAACTCCCAGATACCGTAGGAATGCTTTGGGTGTACCAAACGTCACAACGTAACTGGGTGACTATAAAGGTGCACTACAGGTATCTCCGAAAGTGTCTGTTGGGTTAGCACGAATCGAGACTGGGATTTGTCACTCCGTGTAAGCGGAGAGGTATCTCTGGGCCCACTCAATAGGACATCATCATAATGTGCACAATGTGATCAAGGAGTTGATCACGGGATGATGTGTTACGGAACGAGTAAAGAGACTTGCCGGTAACGAGATTGAACAAGGTATCGGGATACCGACGATCGAATCTCGGGCAAGTATCGTACCGCTAGACAAAGGGAATTGTATACGGGATTGATTAAGTCCTTGACATCGTGGTTCATCCGATGAGATCATCGTGGAACATGTGGGAGCCAACATGGGTATCCAGATCCCGCTGTTGGTTATTGACCGGAGAACGTCTCGGTCATGTCTGCATGGTTCCCGAACCCGTAGGGTCTACACACTTAAGGTTCGATGACGCTAGGGTTATAAAGGAAGTTTGTATGTGGTTACCGAATGTTGTTCGGAGTCCCGGATGAGATCCCGGATGTCACGAGGAGTTCCAGAATGGTCCGGAGGTAAAGATTTATATATGGGAAGTCCTGTTTTGGTCACCGGACAAGTTTCGGGGTCACCGTATTGTACCGGGACCACCGGAAGGGTCCCGGGGGTCCACCGGGTGGGACCACCTGCCCCGGGGGGCCACATGGGCTGTAGGGGTGTGCACCTTGGCCTATATGGGCCAAGGGCACCAGCCCCAAGAGGCCCATGCGCCAAAGGATAAGGAAAGGAAGAGTCCTAAAGGGGGAAGGCACCTCCGAGGTGCCTTGGGGAGGAGGGACTCCTCCTAGCCGCACCCTTCCTTGGAGGAAGGCCAAGGCTGCGCCTCCCCCCCTCTCCCTTGCCCCTATATATATGTGGGGGTGGGAGGGCAGCCAGACCAATGTTCTGGTGCAGCCCTCTCCCCTCTCCCAAGTACTTCTCCTCTCCCGTGGTGCTTGGCGAAGCCCTGCAGGATTGCCACGCTCCTCCATCACCATCACGCCGTTGTGCTGCTGCTGGATGGAGTCTTCCTCAACCTCTCCCTTTCTCCTTGCTGGATCAAGGCGTGGGAGACATCGTCGGGCTGTACGTGTGTTGAACGCGGAGGTGCCGTCCGTTCGGCACTAGGATCTCCGGTGATTTGGATCACGACGAGTACGACTCCATCAACCCCGTTCTCTTGAACTCTTCCGCTTAGCGATCTACAAGGGTATGTAGATGCACTCTCCTTCCCCTCGTTGCTGGTTTCTCCATAGATTGATCTTGGTGATACGTAGTAAATTTTGAATTATTGCTACGTTCCCCAACAGTGGCATCATGAGCTAGGTCTATGCGTAGTTTCTATGCATGAGTAGAACACAAAGTAGTTGTGGGCGTTGATTTTGTTCAATATGCTTGCCGTTACTAGTCTTATCTTGATTCGGCGGCATCGTGGGATGAAGCGGCCCGGACCAACCTTACACGTACGCTTACGGGAGACCGGTTCCACCGACTGACATGCACTAGTTGCATTAGGTGGCTGGCGGGTGTCTGTCTCTCCCACTTTAATCGGATCGGATTCGATGAAAAGGGTCCTTATGAAGGGTAAATAGCAATTGGCATATCACGTTGTGGTTTTTGCGTAGGTAAGAAACGTTCTTGCTAGAAACCCATAGCAGCCACGTAAAACATGCAAACAACAATTAGAGGACGTCTAACTTGTTTTTGCAGGGTATGCTATGTGATGTGATATGGCCAAAAGGATGTGATGAATGATATATGTGATGTATGAGATTGATCATGCTCTTGTAATAGGAATCACGACTTGCATGTCGATGAGTATGACAACCGGCAGGAGCCATAGGAGTTGTCTTAATTTATTTATGACCTGCGTGTCAACATAAACGTCATGTAATTACTTTACTTTATTGCTAACCGTTAGCTGTAGAAGTAGAAGTAATAGTTGGCGAGACAACTTCATGAAGACACGATGATGGAGATCATAATGATGGAGATCATGGTGTCATGCCGGTGACGATGATGATCATGGAGCCCCAAGATGGAGATCAAAGGAGCCATATGATATTGGCCATATCATGTCACTATTATTTGATTGCATGTGATGTTTATCATGTTTATACATCTTATTTGCTTAGAACGACGGTAGTAAATAAGATGATCCCTCATTACAATTTCAAGAATGTGTTCTCCCCTAACTGTGCACCGTTGCTAAAGTTCGTCGTTTCGAAGCACCACGTGATGATCGGGTGTGATAGATTCCAACGTTCACATACAACGGGTGTAAGACAGTTTTACACATGCAAAACACTTAGGGTTAACTTGACGAGCCTAGCATGTACAGACATGGCCTCGGAACACAAGAGACCGAAAGGTCGAGCATGAGTCGTATGGTAGATACGATCAACATGAAGATGTTCACCGATGATGACTAGTCCGTCTCACGTGATGATCAGACACGGCCTAGTTGACTCGGATCATGTAATCACTTAGATGACTAGAGGGATGTCTATCTGAGTGGGAGTTCATAAGATGAACTTAATTATCCTGAACATAGTCAAAAGGTCTTCGCAAATTATGTCGTAGCTCGCGCTTCAGTTCTACTGTTTAGATATGTTCCTAGAGAAAATTTAGTTGAAAGTTGATAGTAGCAATTATGCGGACTAGGTCTGTAAACTGAGGATTGTCCTCATTGCTTCATAGAAGGCTTATGTCCTTAATGCACCGCTCAGTGTGCTGAACCTCGAACGTCGTCTGTGGATGTTGCGAACATCTGACATACACATTTTGATAACTACGTGATAGTTCAGTTAAACGGTTTAGAATTGAGGCACCAAAGATGTTTTGAAACGTCGCGAAACATATGAGATGTTTCGAGGGCTGAAATTGGGATTTCAGGCTCGTGTCCACGTCAAGAGGTATAAGACCTCCGACGATTTTCTTAGCCTACAAACTAAGGAGAAAAGCTCAATTGTTGAGCTTGTGCTCAGATTGTCTGAGTACAACAATCATTTGAATCGAGTGGGAGTTGATCTTCCAGATGAGATAGTGATGTTTCTCCGAAGTCATTACCACCAAGCTGCTTGAGCTTCGTGATGAACTATGATATATCAGGGACATATATGATGATCCTTGAGATATTCGCGATGTTTGACACCGCGAAAGTAGAAATCAAGAAGGAGCATCAATTGTTGATGGTTGGTGAAACCACTAGTTTCAAGAAGGGCAAGGGAACAAAGGGATACTTCATGAAACGACAATTCAGCTGCTGCTCTAGTGAAGAAACCCAAGGTTGAACCCAAACCCGAGACTAAGTGCTTCTGTAATAAGGGGAACAGCCACTGGAGCAGAATGACCCTAGATACTTGGTAGATAAGAAGGCTGGAAAGGTCGATAGAAGTATATTGGATATACATTGTGTTAATGTGTACTTTACTAGTAGCACCAGGGTATTAGATACCGGTTCGGTTGCTAAGTGTTAGTAACTCGAAATAACAGCTACGGAATAAACGGAGACTAGCTAAAGGTGAGCTGACGATATGTGTCAGAAGTGTTTCCGATGTTGATATGATCAAGCATCGCACGCTCCCTCTACCATCGAGATTGGTGTTAAACCTAAATAATTGTTATTTGGTGTTTGCGTTGAGCATAGACATGATTGGATTATGTCTATTGCAATATGGTTATTCATTTAAAGAGAATAATAGTTACTCTGTTTATTTGAATAATACCTTCAATGGTCTTGCACCTAAAATGAATGGTTTATTGAGTCTCGATCGTAGTGATACACATGTTCATGCCAAAAGATAGTAATGATAGTACCACCTACTTGTGGCACTGCCACTTAAGTCATATCGGTATAAAACGCATGAAGAAGCTCCATGTTGATGGATCTTTGGGCTCACTCGTTTTTTAAAGGTTTGAGACATGCGAACCATGTCTATTGGTGTATATGCATGAAGAAACTCCATGCAAATGGACCGTTTGGACTCACTTGATTTTGAATCACTTGAGACATGCAAATCATACCACATGGGCAAGATGACTGAAAGCCTCGGTTTCAGTAAAATGGAACCAGAAAGCAACTTGCTGGAAGTAATACATTTTGATGTGTGCAGTCCAATGAGTGCTGAGGCATGTAGTGGATATCGTTATGTTCTTCACAGATGATTTGAGTAGATGTTGAGTATATTTACTTGATGAATCACGAGTCTGAATTATTGAAAGGTTCAAGTAATTTCAGGGTGAAGTTGAAAGATCGTCGTGACAAGAGGATAAAATATCTATGATATGATCATAGAGATGAATATCTGAATTACGAGTTTGGCACAGAATTAAGACATTGTGGAAATTGTTTCACAACTAATACAGCCTGGAACACCATAGTGTGATGGTGTGTCCGAACATCATAACTGCACCCTATTGGATATGATGCATACCATGATGTCTCTTATCGAATTACCACGATAGTTTATGGGTTAGGCATTAAAGACAACCACATTCACTTTAAATAGGGCACCACGTAATTCCGATGAGATGACACCGTGTGAACTATGGTTTAGGGAAACCTAAGCTGTCATTCCTTAAAAGTTTGGGGCTGCGACGCTTATGTGAAAAAGTTTCAGGCTGATAAGCTCAAACCCAAAGCGGATAAATGCATCTTCATAGGACACCCAAAATAGTTGGGTATACCTCCTGTCTCAGATCCGAAAGCAATAAGGGATTGTTTCTAGAATCGGGTCCTTTCTCGAGGAAAAGTTTCTCTTGAAAGAATTGAGTGGGAGGATGGTGGAGACTTGATGAGGTTGTTGAACCGTCTCTTCAACTAGTGTGTGGCAGGGCACAGGGAGTTGTTCCTGTGGCACCTACACCAATTGAAGTGGAAGCTTATGATAGTGAGCATGAAACTTCAGATCAAGTCACTACCTAATCTCGTGGGATGACAAGGATGTGTACTACTTCAGAGTGGTACATAATCCTGTCTTGGAAGTCATGTTGCTAGACAACAATGAACCTACGAGCTATGGAGAAGCGATGGTGGGCCCGGATTCCGATAAATGGCTCGAGGCCATAAAATCCGAGATAGGATCCATGTATGAAAACAAAGTGTAGACTTTGGAAGAACTACTTGATGGTCGTAAGGCTGTTAGGTACATATGGATTTTAAAAGGAAGACGGACAATGATGGTAAGTATCACCATTAAAAAGGCTCGACTTGTCGTTAAGATGTTTTCCGACAAGTTCAAGGAGTTGACTACGATGAGACTTTCTCACTCATAGCGATGCTAAGAGTCTGTTGGAATTATATTAGCGATTACTGCATTATTTATGAAATCTTGCAGATAGGATGTCAAACATTGTTTCCTCGACGATTTTCTTGAGGAAAGGTTGTATGTGATACAACCGGAAGGTTTTGTCAATCCTGAAAGATGCTAATAAGTATGCAAAGCTCCAGCAATCCTTCTAAGGACTGGAGTAAGCATCTCGGAGTTGGAATGTATGCTTTGATGAGATGATCAAAGATTTTGGGTGTATACAAAGTTTATGAGAAACTTGTATTTCCAAAGAAGTGAGTGGGAGCACTATAGAATTTCTGATGAGTATATGTTATGGATCAGAAATGATGTAGAATTTCTGGAAAGCATATAGGGTTATTTGGAAAGTGTTTTTCAATGGAAAGCCTGGATTAAGCTACTTGAACATTAAGCATCAAGATCTATAAGGATAGATCAAAACGCTTAATGGTACTTTCAAATGAGCACATACCTTGACATGATCTTGAAGGTGTTCAAGATGAATCAGTCAAAGAAGGAGTTCTTGCCTGAGTTGTAAGGTATGAAGTTAAGACTTAAAGCTCGACCACGGCAGAATAGAAAGAAAGGACGAAGGTCGTCCCCTATGCTTAAGACATAGGCTCTACAGTATGCTATGCTGTGTACCGCACCTGAAGTGTGCCTTGCCATGAGTCAGTCAAGGGGTACAAGAGTGATCCAAGAATGGATCACAGTACAGCGGTCAAAGTTATCCTTAGTAACTAGTGGACTAAGGAATTTTCTCGGTTATGGAGGTGATGAAGAGTTCGACGTAAAGAGTTACGACGATGCAAGCTTAACACCTATCCGGACAGCTCTGAGTAGAGATACCGGATACGTATAATGGAGCAACAATTTAGAATAACTCCAAGTAGAACAGTTATTTGAAATGGCTCCAAATGGAGCATGGTAGCTGCATCTAGGAGATGACATAAAGATTTGTAAAGCACACACGGATCTGAAAGGTTCAGACCCGTTGACTAAAACCTCTCTCACAAGCAACATGATCAAACCCAGAACTCATTGAGTGTTAATCACATAGTGATGTGAACTAGATTATTGACTCTAGTAAACTCTTTGGATGTTGGTTACATGGCGATGTGACCTGTGAGTGTTAATCACATGGCGATGTGAACTAGATTATTGACTCTAGTGCAAGTGGGAGACTGTTGGAAATATGCCCTAGAGGCAATAATAAATTAGTTATTATTATATTTCCTTGTTCATGATAATCGTTTATTATCCATGCTATAACTGTATTGATAGGAAACTCAGATACATGTGTGGATACATAGACAACACCATGTCCCTAGTAAGCCTCTAGTTGACTAGCTCGTTGATCAATAGATGGTTACGGTTTCCTGACCATGGACATTGGATGTCATTGATAACGGGATCACATCATTAGGAGAATGATGTGATGGACAAGACCCAATCCTAAGCCTAGCACAAAGATCGTGTAGTTCGTATGCTAAAGCTTTTCTAATGTCAAGTATCATTTCCTTAAACCATGGGATTGTGCAACTCCCGGATAGCGTAGGAATGCTTTGGGTGTACCAAACGTCACAACGTAACTGGGTGACTATAAAGGTGCACTACAGGTATCTCCGAAAGTGTCCGTTGGGTTAGCACGAATTGAGACTGGGATTTGTCACTCCGTGTAAGCGGAGAGGTATCTCTGGGCCCACTCGGTAGGACATCATCATAATGTGCACAATGTGATCAAGGAGTTGATCACGGGATGATGTGTTACGGAACGAGTAAAGAGACTTGCCGGTAACGAGATTGAACAAGGTATCGGGATACCGACGATCGAATCTCGGGCAAGTATCGTACCGCTAGACAAAGGAAATTGTATACGGGATTGATTAAGTCCTTGACATCGTGGTTCATCCGATGAGATCATCGTGGAACATGTGGGAGCCAACATGGGTATCCAGATCCCGCTGTTGGTTATTGACCGGAGAACGTCTCGGTCATGTCTGCATGGTTCCCGAACCCGTAGGGTCTACACACTTAAGGTTCGATGACGCTAGGGTTATAAAGGAAGTTTGTATGTGGTTACCGAATGTTGTTCGGAGTCCCGGATGAGATCCCGGACGTCACGAGGAGTTCCGAAATGGTCCGGAGGTAAAGATTTATATATGGGAAGTCCTGTTTTGGTCACCGGACAAGTTTCGGGGTCACCGGTATTGTACCGGGACCACCGGAAGGGTCCCGGGGGTCCACCGGGTGGGGCAACCTGCCCCGGGGGGCCACATGGGCTGTAGGGGTGTGCACCTTGGCCTATATGGGCCAAGGGCACCAGCCCCAAGAGGCCCATGTGCCAAAGGATAAGGAAAGGAGGAGTCCTAAAGGGGGAAGGCACCTCCGAGGTGCCTTGGGGAGGAGGGACTCCTCCTAGCCGCACCCTTCCTTGGAGGAAGGGCCAAGGCTGCGCCTCCCCCCCTCTCCCTTGCCCCTATATATATGTGGGGGTGGGAGGGCAGCCAGACCAATGTTCTGGTGCAGCCCTCTCCCCTCTCCCAAGTACTCCTCCTCTCCCGTGGTGCTTGGCGAAGCCCTGCAGGATTGCCACGCTCCTCCATCACCATCACGCCGTTGTGCTGCTGCTGGATGGATTCTTCCTCAACCTCTCCCTCTCTCCTTGCTGGATCAAGGCGTGGGAGACATCGTCGGGCTGTATGTGTGTTGAACACGGAGGTGCCGTCCGTTCGGCACTAGGATCTCCGGTGATTTGGATCACGACGAGTACGACTCCATCAACCCCGTTCTCTTGAACGCTTCCGCTTAGCGATCTACAAGGGTATGTAGATGCACTCTCCTTCCCCTCGTTGCTGGTTTCTCCATAGATTGATCTTGGTGATACGTAGTAAATTTTGAATTATTGCTACGTTCCCCAACAGTGGAGGCGGCCGCCGGCGCGTTCTGCGGGGGCCCGGCGCCTGCCCGCTGCTTTCCTCCTCGCACGAACAGAGGGAGGGGGAGAGGAGCGCTCGAGGGGGAGACGAGGGAACAGGAGGGGAACCGGCTGTGTTAAAGAGAGGAATTAAATGAGGGGAGAGAGAGCTAATCCATATTTTAGTAGGGTTCCCTTGACTAAAACTTTTTAGCCTCAAGACTAGTTCTAGTCTCTTTTTAGTCACAAGTGCTTGGAACTTTAGCCTCTAAAAGAGACTATTTTTAGTCAGACTAAAAATAGTCCCTTGGATCCAAGCACCCTCTTAGTAAGGGTACCCCTCACTAAATTTTTTTAGTCTTCAGACTAGTTCTAGCCCCTCTTTAGTCAGGCGTGCTTGGAACTTTAACCTTTTAAAAAGACTATTTTTAGTCGGACTAAAATAGGTCCCTTGAATCCAAGCACCCTCTAGCCTTGCGACTCCTAGATACTAGGACCTGTAGTGGAGTTATCTACTCATCTCTTGTTTCCCTGGCCGCATAGAATCGATCAGTGTACAACTGCTCCAATGATCGATCGATCTAAGCCTCGGCATGCACGTGTTTCCAGCCGACGTTGTAGTGTTGTACGACTGTATGCTGTGTATAGGATCATTGATACAATCAAACTAGCATACTAACTTAGTATGGCACGTACGACTGTCTCAGGAAGTCCGGATCAATCAATCAACTCGCCATTCTAATGGATATATAGGCTGCCCTTGTTGCATTGGCACGATAGTCAACAAATTAAATAGATCAATGGTGGAGGTTAGATGTAGGAATGGCAGAACAGTCAATGTAGAAGAGCACATACTTTTTTCCCCAGGTTGGCTGCAGAGAAACGAAGCAATGGCAGATAACTGGCGGCTGGAAGAAGAAGTCGAGCAAGTGTTTCTCAGTTTACCAAAAAAGAGGTTAGGACCTCTTTTTCAAATACCGCAAAAAAAACACAGTATCAGATATACTACGGTTTATAAAACTGAAGTATTAATTAATGCCAAACACGTCAAAGTATTTAAAACCAGTCCCCGCAAAAAAAGTATTTAAAACTAGTGTTTTTTCTCAAAACCATGGTATCCTTGTAAAACGTCAAAAATACTGAGCTGCCAAACCCAGCCTAAGGAGAAATTTAAACAAAATAATGGTATATATTTACTATATTATAAATGGGATGTTGGCGCTAAGTTATCATGGCCATTGTTTCCCGTCTCACACATGAATGCATGCTTTCTTTCCTGTCAAATGTATTTTACAGTTGATTCAATTTATTTTGTACACAGAGCTATCGGCCCTTTATGATTCATGCGATTGTTGACAAGTTATAGAAATGTTCTACAGTTTAAATTCCTCTGTACCAATGCTTTTAGCTTTCCATATTATTTAATTATGGTTTTAGATTTATTCACTCACAGATCACTTGTAGAAATGTTCTTCGATTGGAGGAAGAGTGATGAGCCAACAAGAGAAGTTGTGAAAGTCGCTTGACATACATGAGGATCCCACAAAAATCAACAGTGCAAAATCGAGGTTTTGCTAAAACAATTTGCGGGAACATGAAGGGCCCGACAGAACAGATCCCCTATCTCACACTAGAAATTTAAAAACTTCTTACGCTACATCTAAAAAAACATAGTTCATCGTACATAGATCATCACATCCGAAACTAAACTAAATCGACCGACTCTCACTTATCATCTATGCCACTGCACGCTCTGCGGCGACGAGCTCTTAAGCAGCGTCCCGACACTGCTTGATGTGCAGGAAAAGATTGTTGTGGAGCTCGTTGAAGCAGGCCCATAGGCCCCGCCCGCCGTTGTGGGAGAGACGGCCGCGGTCGCGCACCTGCTTGGACCGCCATGGCTTGACAGCGAGCCAGTTGGAGCTGTCGGCTTCCGCATCGCGTTGGGTGAGCTTGCGCTCACGGCCGCCACGCCCATGAGCAGCACCGGCCATGGAGGAGGAAAACGACGGAAATGCGGAGGGATTTGATGCCGGAGGCCGGGATGGCTAGCGGCGGGGCGGGTGAAATTGCGGTGGAGGGATAGCGTTTGTGAAAGGACATGCGGTGCCCCCATGTGTGGTTTTGGTAATTGATGACAATCTCTATGGACTAACGGTTGCCTTGAGTTATATTTGAAGGATTTGTCCATAGGATTGTCTTGAAGTCCATGTGTTGGTTTCAAGGAGTTTATGAGATGGCCAAAGTGCTTTTCAAGGAATTATCCAAAGATTGGTCATGTGTGAGTTCGGATGGCCAAAGTGCTTTTCAAGGAATTATCCAAAGATTGGTCATGTGTGAGTTCGGATGGCCAAAGTGCTTTTCAAGGAATTATTCAAAGATTGGTCATGTGTGAGTTGAGCTTATTGCAGGCATGTCTTGAAGAAGAAGATTGTGTGATCATTCATGTTTACCTTCAAGATATCATCCAAATGAAGAGAGTTGGAAAGATTCAATGTTGATCAAGACTAAGTCAAGAGTGAATCAAGTTGATCAACTCACAAAGCGTAGAAGAAGTACCGAGAGGGATCAAGTGATCCCATGGTATGGTAAGCATTGTCCATTACGCTTTGTGTACTAACCCATGGTCTACGTGAGAGTTCTTTGTGAGGTTAGGTATGTTTCCATGGTCTTGCATCAAGAGGAAGATCTCATACAACCCATGGAGGATGACATCAAATGGTGATCGTTATCAAGTTTGTAGTGTGCAAGTTCAAGTGGAGCAACTCGAAGAGTGGCTCACCCATAATGGAGTATGGGGGAGCAATCAAGCTTGAAGCTTGCCGTCCATTGTGGTGTTAATGGAATTATGAAGATGTGCCAAATAGTGGCTCACCCATAGTGGAGTATGCGGGAGCAATCAACTAGTCTTCATCGAGCCAATACAATCAAGAAAGGTGGTCCAACTTGAGGAAGTCAAGATCGTCATCATCTAGCTCAAGTGGACTATGTGCAAGGCAAAGATTTGCCCTTGATAGGTTTTCTATTTTACCGGTCTCATAGTGGTAGTTGGGAGACCGGGTTGTAGGATCGATCGTCGTACTATCAAGGGGGCTCTCTAGGGAGTAGCTTGATCGTATCATTCGTCGAGAGCTCAAACCATTGCATCCTTGCATCATCTTTCTTGTTTCTTGTTTGGTTTCATTTGTGAGTCTTATAGCTTATGGTCATCTTGATGACAAGCTCGAGTTCATCGAAAACGGAGTTCGCATGCATCTTCTATGATGTTTTCGGTGTTGGAGGTTTTACCGGTCTTATCCAAGGAAGGGTTCTCACCATTTTATTATGGTCCTTTTCTCATTTGCTTATTATTGATATTTCTCTTAAGATTGTGTTAGCCCTTGTCCAACAAACTTGATTTCGTCGAATTCGAAGCTCGTATGCGAAAATTGTGGCTGTTTTGATATTGCCTGTTTTACACAGAGAGGTTGTACCGCCCCATGGAGAGGTTGTACCGCTTGACCGGTACAACCGGTGTTTGGAGCGGTTGTACCGCTCCAGAATTGGTCCGGAGGTTGTACCGGTCATGTACCGCTCTACCACCGGACTGGTCTCTGTTGTGGTGCGGTTTTTGGGCGGTTGTGGGCCGGTTGTACCGCTTATTGCCTGTTACCGGTTGTACCGGTGCTCACAGAGGTTGTACCGCTCCTATGTTGTTCTGTACATAACGGACAGATTCGTGGGGACCTATTTAAGGGGGTCTTCTTCCCCAATGGTTCCCTATCTTTTGAGCTTGTTTTTGCCCCCATTGTTGACCTTCTTTGAGCTTGCTAACTCTCACTCTCTCCATGGATTCTTGCTAGTTTTTGAGGGAAAAGAGAGAGGAGATGTAAATCCACATTTCCACCAATCACTTTCTTCTCTATGTGAGGGGAACCCCTTGGATCTAGATCTTGGAGTTCTTGGTGTTCTCCGTCTTGTTCTTCCTCTCATTTCCCTCCCTATCATTAGTTGCTCCGGTGGGATTTGAGAGAGAAGGACTTGGGCACTCTGTGTGCCCTTGCCATTGCATTTGGTGCATCGGTTTGAGTTCTCCACGGTGATACGTGGAAGTGAAGTTTGAGAAGCTTATTACTCTTGGGTATTACTCTTGGGTGTTTGGACACCCTAGAGCTTGTTCCTCTTGGGTGCCTTGGCGCCCTAGACGGTTGGTATTGTTCGGAGCTCAATCATTGTGGTGTAAAGCTCCGGGCAAGCGTCGGGGTCTCCAATTAGGTTGTGGAGATCGCCCCGAGCAATTTGACGGGTACCGGTGACCGCCCCCAAGGGTTGCCAAAGTGTACGGGTTCGGTGACCGCCCCCAAGGGTTGTCATTTGTACGGGTTCGGTGACCGCCCTCAAGGGTCCCTTAGTGGAATCACGACATCTTGCATTGTGCGAGGGCGTGAGGAGATTACGGTGGCCCTAGTTGCTTCTTGGGAAGCATTGTGCCTCCACACCGCTCCAAACGGAGATTAGCATCCGCAAGGGTGTGAACTTCTGAATACATCGTCGTCTCCGCGTGCCTCGGTTATCTCTTACCCGAACTCTTTATTTATGCACTTTACTTTGTGATATCCATATTGTTTCTTGTCATATATCTTGCTATCACATAGTTGCTTATCTTGCTTAGCATAAGTTGTTGGTGCACATAGGTGAGCCTAGTTGTTTTAGGTTTTGTGCTTGACAAATTAACCGCTAGGTTTATTCCGCATTTGTTCAAGCCTAAATCGTAATTATTTTAAAACTCCTATTCATCCCCCCTCTAGGCGACATCCACGATTTTTCAGTTTGGTAACCTAAATACCGGCCAGACTTGTAGATATAGTGTCGGAGGGACGGTTTTGTTGGCCGCCTCTAATTTTTTTTTGCAGGCCATACTAAATTTAGCGGATCTGTTCAGGCTGCAAAAGCGCTTATTCCCGCAAAATGGCTGAAGTTTTACGAGCCGGCGAGTTTTTGCGAGATTTGCTAGAGATGCTCTTATAATGTATGTTGGACATAATTTATGTTGAATCACTAAAAAATATATATCCCGTTGCCATGCACAGACAATTAGCTAGTCCCTTAAAAAAGAGGAAGTGAATTGAAGTGCCAACCCTACCATCCAAATGGCACGCAGGAAAAAACACTGTGTACGATTTCGTTTCTATGAACTATATTTTTGAGGGAATCGTTTCTACGAATTTCTTGAAAATTTCTAGTTCTAATAGTAATTGGGGCTGTTTACATCTTCTTAAAACATAAGAGAAATCGATGGAGAGATTAGGAACTGCCGGCCTGTCTCCGATGAGTCCCAGACTTTTCTTCTTCCCGGTAGGACGCGAAGGAAGGGAGGATAGAAAAAGGCCCGGCGTGGAAATCCACGCACTCCACGCCCCTGTACACGCCAGTAAATAAAAACGAAGAAATGCTCTGTATTTGGATGCGTATCTTCTTCCACATGTCTTCCTTTTCTTTTTTTTCGGCCCTGCTCCTGCTGCCGCCACCTTCTTTTCTTCCCTCCACGATCATCGCCGCGCTTTTTCTCTCTTGCCGTTGTTGATCTGTTTCGTTTCTTGTTCAATGGACCTCTCTATTTCGATCGACCGATTATTGCAAAAGATGCGTCCGTACGGCGGGGCCGGCCATCTCTGATCTGCCGGTGCATGCATTCCGTTCGGCGTACGTGCGGGCCAACCCTTATCCTGATTTGATTTGACGGACCAATGGAAGACATGCTTACGCAGATGGAACAAGATATACGCCCGCATGCACGCATCAAAATCCACTCCACACCAACGGCCGGGCCTCCTACACCGAACGAGATCACGAGACGTGACCGTGCATGAACCATGCCGATCGACCTGCCGCGATCCGATCCGATGGATGGAATGATGGATCGATGCGGCCGAAAAGAATCGCGATCTTCAGCATCGATCTTGATCTTCATCTTGACGGGTCGACGGGTCTTGTCTCGACCTGAAACGGAAAATGAGATGATGCCCTCTTTGGTTGGCGATCTGGACGGCGCCGTTGTCTCGTCTTTCTCCGGTAATAATGCATGCATGCTAGGAGTAGCTCCCAGCCTTCTTCAATTCCTGCACATCTGCGCGCCACGATAAAACTTTGGCCGCATGTGGTGTGATGCGTGCATGCGTATTTTGATGCCATGTCCCCGTTTCTTCTAGCAAGTCTTCCCTCCAAACCACCCACGGTTGATCTGCTCGACACACACGCCACACAAGTTCACCGCCACGTCAAGAAATTCGCCCCAGTTTATCCGGAGAAACTACTGATACACGCGTTCCTACGTACCGCGGCGATGAAAGAGCAACTTCAATAGAGCGATCCATTTTATTCGCCTGCATCTGTTTGGGTTGGCGCGGATAAAAGTGAAGGCCCAACGTGCCGACTGAAATTCAAATTGCGTCTGCTTCGCATTCGCGCCGACGGTGAGCTGATCGGGTGAATTCGATTGTTGGACGGGCGTTGTTGGCCTGACCTAAAAATTACTGTAGCGGAGAAAGCATGTCAACCTCCCTTCGTTCCCTAGACTTTGTTCACATCGTGAGAATGTTCTTTGGAACTTCCATAAAAAAAAAGAGAATGTTCCGGCAAATACTTTCTGAAATTTCTGACATATGAAAATTCCCATTAGTTTTACTATTAGGGCGCACTCTTAATTTCAAATAAAACAATAGCTTGATAACAGAAAAATAATTTCTAAAGATTCTAATTCTCTGCCGCACGGTCTCGACTTCCCGTAACTTGGCGAAAAACCATAACCGTCACATGGCTCTCATTCGCAAGTTAAATCCGTTGGTTGCCTTGTTAAGAGGAGGTCTTGATCTTGAGGAGCATGTCGATGAGCTTCTTGGCGGTGACGCTGTCGTCCACCGCCAGGACATGGAAACCGGACTCGGCGTTGATCACCATCATGCTGCACGGGTGGAGGAAGAACGAAGTGCCAAGCCAATCCATGGAGCCCCTCTGAAACTTTCTTTCTCTCCTAGCGCTCAGGTCTCTCAGTCGCCGGCGACGGGACGGGGTCCGGTCCGGGGGCATACAGTAAATAAAGAGTATTTTGTCTCTCTCTATGTAGTATCAACGGTGGTGGTAAAAAAGAGGCGAGCGAGCAATTCCACGACGTGATCGGGTCAAGATCTCATCGGCACGGCGCTGTGGCGCGCGCGACCCACATGTCTTTCTTTTCTTTCGGCCCTGCTGCTGCTGCTGCTGCAGCCGGTCTCTTCTTTTCTCCCTCCCCTACGGCCCTACATCCTCTGCTATGCTACGATAGGAGGCATGCCAGGCAGTCGAGCGAGACCACACGCGGCCTACCAGTGGGGATCATGGCCGCCTTTTTTCTTTCTTATCGTTCGTTGGTGACCTGTTCCTTGTTCAATTGACCTCTCTCCTTTTTCGATAGAATAGACGGATGATTCTTCTTCCCTGAACTGAACGCATTGCAAAATCTGCCGGTGCATGCACGCTCTTCTACCGGAGTAGTAGTACTGTATCTTGGGCCATCTCTTCCTAGTTCCTATCCTGATTTGACTTGACGGACCAAGGCCAAGCAAGCAAAGGAAGGAAGCCGTGCTTTTAGGCAGATGGAAAATACGCATGCACGCATCGAATCACATCTCCACGAACTATCCTCCGCATTGAAACCTTAACCAACCCGCAGCGAACAAGATCCCCCACGCAAGGGGTGATCGCGATCCGATGGATGGATGGATTGATGTCTCCGCCGAAAAGAATCCCGATCTTCACAATCCTGACGGATCGAAACATCTTATCTCTGCTCTGAAACGGAGGAGATGCTGTGTTCTTTTGACGATCTGGACGGTGCCGTCGTCCTCGGGTCTTTTTTTCTCTGTCAGTTGGCAGGAGTGGTAGCTCTCGTCCTTGAATTTCTGCAGATCTGCGTGCGATAATAAAACAACTTTGGCCGGATGTGGTGTGATGCGTGATGCGTATTTCGACGACAAACGCACGGGCGGGCGCATGGAAGGGAAGGCAGGACCACGTACGGATGTCCCCGTTCCCTTCCATTCCAAACGAGCAGTCGAGCGCACTACGGTGAAAAGGTAAAGTACACCATGTAGAGTATGTATGTACTGCACTACGGTAACACTGTGTGGTTGCCGTAACAGACTAACAGTGTGGTCAACACTGCGTTGGATCATTGTGCAGAGAAAAGGGACGACGGCGGTGCTGGGGCGTGGACCGGATCGCCGCCTCCACCAACAGAATATCGTACGGCCGATACGAGAAAGATTGCCCGGTCGGCTCGGCTCGCCTCTTCTCCATTCCACCTCGGCCGAATACAGTAGTACTGTATACCCATTTAACAAATTATTGACCCAGCCAAAATTGTGATGTGATGTGATGAGAGGATGCGCGGGACTAATATGTTTTTATAGGTTGTCTACCCATTTAACAAATTATTGACCCAGCCAAAATTGTGAACCAAACCCAAAATTGGACACCTTCATCAAATGAGAGAGCTCCTTCAAAATCGTTGACCAAGTTAAAATTGTCAACCAAGTCCTAAATTGAACACTTCAGCAAAATGAGAGAGCTTCAAAATTAGGAAGCATAGTGAATTTAAAGATATGGCTCATGGTTTTCGTAATTTTCTAAACTTTTCTATTTTCTCCAGAAATTAATCCTGCAGCGAAAGGGGTCTAAAAAACTAGTCATCTCGGGGCATTTTGGTCCAGTAGCATAGTCACGAGGAATTCAAAGTGGGGGCAATTGGGTAACGAACAAACGATTTCAGTACTTTTTAAACAGAGCCCCCATGTACAACGGACCAGTTGATGCTTGCATCTAGTATATATTTATTCTGGACTAGTTTATTTCACATGTGAACGAGAAGGGGTGTCAGCTAGTAGCAAGGCTGTGGATTGTGATGCACTGCGTTGATTTGGTAGATATACCTCACATGGTTATGATAGTCGAATGGAATCACGGACAAGATACGTCAAACCAGGGCCGCTCAGGATTCTTTTTTTTTTTTGGAATCAAAAATTGTATACGACAGATACGTAGTGCTGGTTACATATACTAGGAGAACCTAGCTAGTGAAACACAAAATTGACTAAAATTGACAATCATTTCTATTGAATTCATGCATCGATCAGTTGCTCCAAAAGTCCGAACTAATGGAGGAAGATGGACAATATATTTTAACACCCCTGCACGTCTAGGTTTATTTAGTCCTTAGACCCGTGATCCATGTAGGTCGCGGAATCTTCTTTTTAATATTGCGTTTGTAGTCTTGAACTTGAGAGTTGAGACCTCTTACCTTGGATGCCATATATTGGACTCATGCACCGATCAGTTGCTTTGAAAGTCTGATATATGAGGGCAACATATTTCAACAATTTCTGTTTTGAACTCTTACTCCTCTGTAGAACTTGATGCTTCACAAAATCTGGGCTGGAAAGCTTTCTTTGTAAAAAAACGTATATCAGGTAGTGATTCTTTTCTTGGTTTAGGGCGAACCACTCTAGCTTCTCAAAACTCCAGAAATCCAGCTTCTTGACCTAGCTTCTCACTTCACCTGGCTATTCCTATGCGTTCGGTCGCTTGTCAGCTTCTCCGAACACATGTACAATAGCATGACCATGACTGCCATAGGGAAGAAGCAAAGGCAAGCTCACCTTGGATTAGGGAGGGGGGCGGAGGGCGAGGAGGCTGGCTCAGAGGACGACTTGGTGAGCACCGGCATCAATGGCGTCAAGGTGGGCGTCTCCTGCTGGTGGGGTTGCTGCTCCTGGCTGCGGGGGAATTGCTCCTTCGGGATGGGATCCGGCAGGAACGGAGTTGGAATGGTCGGATCTACCGATGTTGAGGCTCACCGGCCGGCGAAGAGGTGGAATCGGGCGTGGCGGCGGCGACCGGCAGCGTTGGGTAGGTCACGAGGGGAAGAGATATCGAGGGAGAGGGGCCTAACGCGAGCTGTGCGAATCGTTTTTTACAACTTTGCGGTGGCATCCCCTTGTAAATATGCCGGACTCCTCGCTTCGGGAGCAACTAGTTAACGAGCGCTCCTTCGGGAGCCTCGCAACGATCAACGCCACTTGGCGCGCTCTCAGCCATTCGCCACGTGTCGCGCTCTGAACGCTTCCTTCGGATTTTGTTTTTTTATTTTTCCACACGCGTTTTTGGCTTTTTAAACGGTTTTTTTTTCGACATTTTGGTTTTCCCCCGGTCTTTCTTAGCTTTTCGATCAAAAAAAATTCGAAAAAAAATTTATTTTTTGCGCGAAAAAATGCGTTTTCTTTTTTTTCCTTTCGCAAAAGTCATGGTTTTTCTTTCGCGAGAGGCACAGTTGTGCTTTATCGAGAGTCACGGCCGTGCCTTTCGGACACGAAAAAATAAAGCGTTTTCTGTTTTTTTTCTTTTGCGAGTCACGGTTTTTCTTCCGCGAGAGGCACGGTTGTGCTTTTGCGAGAATCACGGCCGTGCCTCTCGGAAAGGGAAAAACAAAACGCGTTTTCTGTTTTTTTTCTTTCGTGAGAGTCACGGTTTTGCTTCCGCGAGAGGCATGGTTGTGCTTACGCGAAAGTCACGGCCATGCCTCTCGGAAAGGGAAAAAAATACGCGTTTTCTGTTTTTTTTTCTTTCACGAGAGTCACGGTTTTGCTTCCGCGAGAGGCACGGTTGTGCTTTCGCGAGAGTCATGGTCGTGCCTCTCGAAAACGAAAAAAAACGCGTTTTCGGTTTTTTTCCTTCCACGAGAGTAACGGTTTTGCTTCCACAAGAGGCACGGGCGTGCCTCTTTCGGAAAGGGAAAAAAACCGTGCTCCCGGTTCGGTTTTTTCGCCCAGTTTTTTTCATCCGGTTTTTTTCGTGAAAAAAGGTTCGTCAAAACCTATCAACATGGGATCTGGTTTTGAAGATCTCGACGCGAGGAATCCAATGGTGAAAACGGTTCGAGTTTTGGACGCACGGTTTAAGAGATAAAACGTTTTGAATAAACGGATCTACGAGAAAAAGGGAAAACTCCCAGGTTGCGACAAGTGGCGCGCTGCATGTGCGCCACTTGTCACAATCTGGGAAAGTGAAGTGTTCTTTGCAACGAGTACTCCTTAATTAGTGATTTCGCCTCGCTTCTCCTGTTCATGAAGCTGGGTGAGGGAGTCCTGGATTAGGGGGTGTTCGGGTAGCCGGACTTTACCTTCAGCCGAACTCCAGGACTATGAAGATACAAGATTGAAGACTTCGTCCCGTGTCCGGATGGGACTTTCCTTGGCGTGGAAGGCAAGCTTGGCGATGCAGATATTCAAGATCTCCTACCATTGTAACCGACTCTATGTAACCCTAACCCTATCCGGTGTCTATATAAACCGGAGGGTTGTAGTCCGGAGGACATCAACTCCATATACAACAATCATACCATAGGCTAGCTTCTAGGGTTTAGCCTCCTTGATCTCGTGGTAGATCTACTCTTGTACTACCCATATCATCAATATTAATCAAGCAGGACGTAGGGTTTTACCTCCATCAAGAGGGCCCGAACCTGGGTAAAACATCGTGTTCCCTGCCTCCTGTTACCATCCGGCCTAGACGCATAGTTCGGGACCCACTACCCGAGATCCGCCGGTTTTGACACCGACATTGGTGCTTTCATTGAGAGTTCCTCTGTGTCGTCGCCTTTAGGCCCGATGGTCCTTTGATCATCAACAACGATACGGTCCAGGGTGAGACTTTTCTCCCCGGACAGATCTTCGTCCTCGGCGGCTTCGCTCTGCGGGCCAATTCGCTCGGCCACCTGGAGCAGATCGAAAGCTACGCCCCTGGCCATCAAGTCAGGTTTGGAAGCTTAAACTACACGGCTGACATCCGCGGAGACTTGATCTTCGACGGGTTCGAGCCACGGCCAAGCGCGCCGCACTATCTCGAGGGGCATGATCTAGCTCTGCCCCCGGACAGTGTCCTGGAGGCCGCACACGCATCGGTTCCGACCACTAACTCGGAGCCTATTGCGCCAATCGAGGATGAGCGGTTGGACGTCACCTCGGGGGCTGCGATCCCAAAAGCGATCGAGCCGAACGCTAGCCCCGCACTCTGCATGACCCGTGACTTCGAGGATCCGGACTCCTCCCCGGACTCCTCCCCGGACTCCAAACCCCCCGCGCCCCTGCCAATCGAATCCGATTGGGCGCCGATAATGGAGTTCACTGCCGCAGACATCTTTCAGCACTCGCCTTTTGGCGATATCCTGAACTCTCTCAAGTCTCTCTCCTTATCAGGAGAGCCCTGGCCGAACTACGGTCAGCGAGGATGGGATACGGACGATGAAGAAATTCAAAGCCCACCCACCACCCACTTGTTAGCCACTGTCGACAATTTAAACGATGTGCTCAACTTTGACTCCGGAGACATCGACAGCATGGATGACGATGCAGGAGATACCGACGAACCAACGCCCATAGGGCATTGGACAGCCACCTCATCTCACGATGTGTACATGGTGGATACCCCTAAAGGAAGCGACAACAAGGAAAAAGGGGATGGGACGGGAGATCGACCCCCCGAAAAGAAATCAAAGCATTGGCGTAAACGCCGAACCAAGCCCCGCCTCGACAAAAACCCAGCCTTAGAGCAGGATGAGCCGATAGACGATGAGCAAGCCTTAGAGCAACCGTCCGAACAGGGCAACACGGATAGAGAAACCGAACATCCCTCCTCCGACGAAAACGGCATTCCGGACGACCTCACGCCGGATAAACCTATGGAGCAGAAGAATCTCCACGAGAGGCTCGTTGCAACTGCACGCAGCCTAAAAAAGCAGAAGCGGAAGCTAAAAACAGCGGAAGATGCACTCCGGATTAGATGGAGCAAAGTAATCAATACCGCAGATAAATACGGCGACATTCGCCGCACTAAAAGCTATCCGAAAAGAAAGCTACTGCCTGAATTCGACGAAGAGGCCCTAGAACCCTCGCATTCAAAAAATGAGAAAGCCACACGGTCGGATAGACGCCCCCATAAAGCGGCAAGCGGCGCCGCACCTAAATCGGCATGCGACCCACTTAAGGATTCGCATCATGGCCCAGACAGGTCCATTTATGGGCCAAGAAAGCAAGCTCTCGTAAGCAACGCTATGAAGCCATCATCAGAATCCAGCACACCCAAATACAGGGGCGCCGCACACCCCCTATGTTTCACCGATGAGGTCCTGGACTATGAATTTCCAGAGGGATTCAAACCCGTAAACATAGAGGCATATGATGGAACAACATACCCTGGAGTTTGGATCGAGGATTATTCCTCCACATACACTGTTGGAAATATGCCCTAGAGGCAATAATAAATTGGTTATTATTATATTTCCTTGTTCATGATAATTGTTTATTATCCATGCTAGAATTGTATTGATAGGAAACTCAAATACATGTGTGGATACATAGACAACACCATGTCCCTAGTAAGCCTCTAGTTGACTAGCTCGTTGATCAATAGACGGTTACGGTTTCCTGACCATGGACATTGGATGTCGTTGATAACGGGATCACATCATTAGGAGAATGATGTGATGGACAAGACCCAATCCTAAGCCTAGTACAAGATCATGTAGTTTGTATGCTAAAGCTTTTCTAATGTCAAGTATCATTTCCTTAGACCATGAGATTGTGCAACTCCCGGATGCCGTAGGAATGCTTTGGGTGTGCCAAACGTCACAACGTAACTGGTGGCTATAAAGGTACACTACAGGTATCTCCGAAAGTGTCTGTTGGGTTGGCACGAATCGAGACTGGGATTTGTCACTCCGTGTAAACAGAGAGGTATCTCTGGGCCCACTCGGTAGGACATCATCATAATGTGCACAATGTGATCAAGGAGTTGATCACGGGATGATGTGTTACGGAACGAGTAAAGAGACTTGCCAGTAACGATATTAAACAAGGTATCGGGATACCGACGATCGAATCTCGGGCAAGTATCGTACCACTAGACAAAGGGAATTGTATACGGGATTGATCGAATCCTCGACATCGTGGTTCATCCGATGAGATCATCGTGGAACATGTGGGAACCAACATGGGTATCCAGATCCCGCTGTTGGTTATTAACCGGAGAACGTCTCGGTCATGTCTGCATGGTTCCTGAACCCGTAGGGTCTAACACTTAAGGTTCGATGACGCTAGGGTTATAAGGAATAGATATACGTGGTTACCGAATGTTGTTCGGAGTCCCGGATGATATCCCGGACGTCACGAGGAGTTCCGGAATGGTCCGGAGGTAAAGATTTATATATGGGAAGTCCTGTTTTGGTCACCGGAAAGGTTTCGGGTTTTATCGGTAACGTACCGGGACCACCGGGAGGGTCCCAGGGGTCCACCAAGTGGGGCCACAAGCCCCGGAGGGCTGCATGGGCCAAGTGTGGGAGGGGACCAGCCCCAGGTGGGCTGGTGCGCCCCCCCACAAGGGCCCAAGGCGCCTAAGGGGAGGAGGGGGGGGCAAACCCTAAGGGCAGATGGGCCTTAGGGCCCATGCCTGGTGCGCCTCCCTCTCCCTCTCCCCTGGCCGCCCCACCAGATGGGATCTGGGCTGGCCGCCGCCCCTAGGGTGGAACCCTAGGTGGGGGCGCAGCCCCCTCCCTCTCCCCTATATATAGTTGAGGTCTTTGGGGCTGCCAACACATGAGTTTCTGACCTCTCCCTGGTGCAGCCCTACCTCTCTTTCTCCTCATATCTCGCGGTGCTTGGCGAAGCCCTGATGGATCACCATGCTCCTCCACCACCACCACGCTGTTGTGCTGCTGCTGGATGGAGTCTTCCTCAACCTCTCCCTCTCTCCTTGCTGGATAAAGGCATGGGAGACGTCACCGGGATGTACGTGTGTTGAACGCGGAGGTGCCGTCCGTTCGGCACTAGGATCTCCGGTGATTTGGATCACGACGAGTACGACTCCTTCAACCCCGTTCTCTTGAACGCTTCCGCTTAGCGATCTACAAGGGTATGTAGATGCACTCTCCTTCCCCTCGTTGCTGGTTTCTCCATAGATAGATCTTGGTGACACGTAAGAAAATTTTGAATTTCTGCTACGTTCCCCAACAGTGGCATCATGAGCTAGGTCTATTGCGTAGATTCTATGCACGAGTAGAATACAAAGTAGTTGTGGGCGTTGATTTTGTTCAATATGCTTACTGTTACTAGTCCAATCTTGTTTCGACGGTATTGTGGGATGAAGCGGCCCGGACCGACCTTACACGTACTCTTACGTGAGACAGGTTCCACCGACTGACATGCACTAGTTGCATAAGGTGGCTAGCGGGTGCCAGTCTCTCCCACTTTAGTCGGAACGGATTCGATGAAAAGGGTCCTTATGAAGGGTAAATAGCAATTGGCATATCACGTTGTGGTTTTGCGTAGGTAAGAAACGTTCTTGCTAGAAACCCATAGCAGCCACGTAAAACATGCAAACAACAATTAGAGGACATCTAACTTGTTTTTGCAGGGTATGCTATGTGATGTGATATGGCCAAGAAGAATGTGATGAATGATATGTGATGTATGAGATTGATCATGTTCTTGTAATAGGAATCACGACTTGCATGTTGATGAGTATGACAACCGGCAGGAGCCATAGGAGTTGTCTTTATTTATTGTATGACCTGCGTGTCATTGAACAACGCCATGTAATTACTTTACTTTATTGCTAACCGGTAGCCATAGTAGTAGAAGTAATAAGTTGGCGAGACAACTTCATGGAGACACGATGATGGAGATCATGATGATGGAGATCATGGTGTCATGCCGGTGACAAGATGATCATGGATCCCCAAGATGGAGATCAAAGGAGCTATATGATATTGGCCATATCATGTCACTATTATTTGATTGCATGTGATGTTTATCATGTTTATGCATCTTATTTGCTTAGCACAACGGTAGTAAATAAGATGATCCCTCATAATAATTTCAAGAAAGTGTTCCCCCTAACTGTGCACCGTTGCGACAGTTCGTTGTTTTGAAGCACCACGTGATGATCGGGTGTGATAGATTCCAACGTTCACATAGAACGGGTGTAAGACAGATTTACACATGCAAACACTTAGGTTGACTTGACGAGCCTAGCATGTACAGACATGGCCTCGGAACACAGAAGACCGAAAGGTCGAACATGAGTCGTATAGAAGATACGATCAACATGAAGATGTTCACCGATGTTGACTAGTCCGTCTCACGTGATGATCAGACACGGCCTAGTTGACTCGGATCATGTAATCACTTAGATGACTAGAGGGATGTCTATCTGAGTGGGAGTTCATAAGATGAACTTAATTATCCTGAACATAGTCAAAAGGTCTTCGCAAATTATGTCGTGGCTCGCGCTTCAGTCCTACTGTTTAGATATGTTCCTGGAGAAAATTTAGTTGAAAGTTGATAGTAGCAATTATGCGGACTAGGTCCGTAAACTGAGGATTGTCCTCATTGCTTCATAGAAGGCTTATGTCCTTAATGCACCGCTCAGTGTGCTGAACCTCGAACGTCGCCTGTGGATGTTGCGAACATCTGACATACACATTTTGATAACTACGTGATAGTTCAGTTAAATGGTTTAGAGTTGAGGCACCGAAGACGTTTTGAAACGTCGCGAAACATATGAGATGTTTCGAGGGCTGAAATTGGGATTTCAGGCTCGTGCCCACGTCAAGAGGTATAAGACCTCCGACGATTTTCTTAGCCTGCAAACTAAGGGAGAAAAGCTCAATTGTTGAGCTTGTGCTCAGATTGTCTGAGTACAATCATTTGAATCGAGTGGGAGTTGATCTTCCAGATGAGATAGTGATGTTTCTCCGAAGTCATTGCCACCAAGCTGTTAGAGCTTCGTGATGAACTATAATATATCAGGGACATATATGATGATCCTTGAGATATTCGCGATGTTTGACACGACAAAAGTAGAAATCAAGAAGAAGCATCAATTGTTGATGGTTGGTGAAACCACTAGTTTCAAGAAGGGCAAGGGAAAGAAGGGATACTTCATGAAACGGCAAATCAGCTGCTGCTCTAGTGAAGAAACCCAAGGTTGAACCCAAACCCGAGACTAAGTGCTTCTGTAATAAGGGGAACAGCCACTAGAGCAGAATTATCCTAGATACTTGGTAGATAAGAAGGCTGGCAAGGTCGATAGAAGTATATTGGATATATTGTGTTGATGTGTACTTTACTAGTACTCCTAGTAGAACCATGGTATTAGATACCGGTTCGGTTGCTAAGTGTTAGTAAACTCGAAATAAAAGGCTACGGAGTAAATGGAGACTAGCTAAAGGTGAGCTGGCGATATGTGTTGAAAGTTTTTCCCAAGCTTGATGTGATCAAGCATCGCACGCTCCCTCTACCGTCGAGATTGGTGTTTGCATTGAGCATAGACATGATTGGATTATGTCTATCGCAATACGGTTATTCATTTAAGGAGAATAATGGTTACTCTGTTTATTTGAATAATACCTTCAATGGTCTTGCACCCAAAAATGAATGGTTTATTGAATCTCGATCGTAGTGATACACATGTTCATGCCAAAAGATATAAGATAGTAATGATAGTACCACCTACTTGTGGCACTGCCACGTAAGTCATATCGGTATAAAATGCATGAAGAAGCTCCATGTTGATGGATCTTTGGGCTCACTTGTTTTTGAAAAGTTTGAGACATGCGAACCATGTCTATTGGTGTATATGCATGAAGAAACTCCATGCAAATGGACCGTTTGGACTCACTTGATTTTGAATCACTTGAGACATGCAAATCATACCACATGGGCAAGATGACTGAAAGCCTCGTTTTCAGTAAAATGGAACTAGAAAGCAACTTGTTGGAAGTAATACATTTTGATGTGTGCAGTCCAATGAGTGCTGAGGCGTGTAGTGGATATCGTTATGTTCTTACTTCACAAATGATTTGAGTAGATGTTGAGTATATTTACTTGATGAATCACGAGTCTGAATTATTGGAAGGTTCAAATAATTTCAAGGTGAAGTTGAAAGATCGTCGTGACAAGAGGATAAAATATCTATGATATGATCATAGAGATGAATATCTGAATTACGAGTTTGGCACAGAATTAAGACATTGTGGAAATTGTTTCACAAGTAATACAGCCTGAAACACCATAGTATGATGGTGTGTCCGAACATCATAACTGCACCCTATTGGATATGATGCATACCATGATGTCTCTTATCAATTTACCACGATAGTTTATGGGTTAGGCATTAGAGACAACCACATTCACTTTAAATAGGGCACCACGTAATTCCGATGAGATGACACCGTATGAACTATGGTTTAGAGAAACCTAAGCTGTCATTTGTTAAAAGGTTTGGGGCTGCGACGCTTATGTGAAAAGTTTCAAGCTGATAAGCTCGAACCCAAAGCGGATAAATGCATCTTCATAGGACACCCAAAACAGTTGGGTATACCTCCTGTCTCAGATCCGAAAGCAATAAGGGATTGTTTCTAGAATCGGGTCCTTTCTCGAGGAAAAGTTTCTCTCGAAGGAATTGAGTGGGAGGATGGTGGAGACTTGATGAGGTTATTGAACCGTCACTTCAACTAGTGTATAGCAGGGCACAAAGAGTTGTTCCTGTGGCACCTACACCAATTGAAGTGGAAGCTTATGATATTGATCATGAGACTTCGGATCAAGTCACTCCCTAACCTCGTAGGATGACAAGGATGCGTACTACTTCAGAGTGGTACGTAATCCTGTCTTGGAAGTCATGTTGCTAGACAACAATGAACCTACGAGCGATGGAGAAGCGATGGTGGGCCCGGATTCCGATAAATGGCTCGAGGCCATAAAATCCGAGAGAGGATCCATGTATGAAAACAAAGTGTAGACTTTGGCAGAACGGCTCGATGGTCGTAAGGCTGTTGAGTACAGATGGATTTTTAAAAGGAAGACGGACAATGATGGTAAATGTCACCATTAAGAAAGCTCGACTTGTCGTTAAGATGTTTTGTGACAAGTTCAAGGAGTTGACTACGATGAGACTTTCTCACTCGTAGCGATGCTAAGAGTCTGTTGGAATTATATTAGCATTATTTATGAAATCTTGCAGATAGGATGTCAAACATTGTTTCCTTGACGATTTTCTTGAGGAAAGGTTGTATGTGATACAACCGGAAGGTTTTGTCAATCCTGAAAGATGCTAATAAGTATGCAAAGCTCCAGCAATCCTTCTAAGGACTGGAGTAAGCATCTCGGAGTTGGAATGTATGCTTTGATGAGATGATCAAAGATTTTGGGTGTATACAAAGTTTATGAGAAACTTGTATTTCCAAAGAAGTGAGTGGGAGCACTATAGAATTTCTGATGAATATATGTTGTTGACATATTGTTGATCAGAAATGACGTAGGATTTCTGGAAAGCATGTAGGGTTATTTGAAAGTGTTTTTCAACGGAAAGCCTGGATTAAGCTACTTGAACATTGAGCATCAAGATCTATAAGGATAGATCAAAACGCTTAATGGTACTTTCAAATGAGCACATACCTTGACATGATCTTGAAGGTGTTCAAGATGTATCAGTCAAAGAAGGAGTTCTTGCCTGAGTTGTAAGGTATGAAATTAAGACTTAAAGCTTGACCGCGGCAAAAGAAAGAGGAAGGATGAAGGTCGTCCCCTATGCTTTTGTCATAGGCTCTATACGGTATGCCATGCTGAGTACCGCACCTGATGTGTGCCTTGCCACATATCTGGCAAGAGGGTACAAAGGTAATCTAGGAGTAGATCATCAGATAGCGGTCTAAATTATCCTTAGAGGAATAAGGATATGTTTCTCAGTTATGGAGGTGATAAAGAGTTCGACGTAAAGAGTTACGTCAATGCAAGCTTAACACCTATCCGGATAGCTCTGAGTAGAGATACCGGATACGTATAATGGAGCAACAATTTAGAATAGCTCCAAGTAGAACAATTATTTGAAATGGCTCCAAATGTAGCGTAGTAGTTGCATCTACAAGATGACATAGAAATTTGCGAAGTACATACGGATCTGAATGTTGCAGACCCGTTGACTGAAACCTCTCTCACAAGCATAAAATGATCAAACCCAGAACTCTTTGGGTGTTGGTCACATGGGTATGTGACCTTGAGTGTTAATCACATATCGATGTGAACTGGATTATTGACTCTAGTGCAAGTGGGAGACTGTTGGAAATATGCCCTAGAGGCAATAATAAATTGGTTATTATTATATTTCCTTGTTCATGATAATCGTTTATTATCCATGCTAGAATTGTATTGATAGGAAACTCAAATACATGTGTGGATACATAGACAACACCATGTCCCTAGTAAGCCTCTAGTTGACTAGCTCGTTGATCAATAGATGGTTACGGTTTCCTGACCATGGACATTGGATGTCGTTGATAACGGGATCACATCATTAGGAGAATGATGTGATGGACAAGACCCAATCCTAAGCCTAGCACAAGATCATGTAGTTCATATGCTAAAGCTTTTCTAATGTCAAGTATCATTTCCTTAGACCATGAGATTGTGCAACTCCCGGATGCCGTAGGAATGCTTTGGGTGTGCCAAACGTCACAACGTAACTGGGTGGCTATAAAGGTACACTACAGGTATCTCCAAAAGTGTCTGTTGGGTTGGCACGAATCGAGACTGGGATTTATCACTCCGTGTAAACGGAGAGGTATCTCTGGGCCCACTCGGTAGGATATCATCATAATGTGCACAATGTGATCAAGGAGTTGATCACGGGATGATGTGTTACGGAACGAGTAAAGAGACTTACCGGTAACGAGATTGAACAAGGTATCGGGATACCGACGATCGAATCTCGGGAAAGTATCGTACCACTAGACAAAGGGAATTGTATACGGGATTGATCGAATCCTCGACATCGTGGTTCATCCGATGAGATCATCGTGGAACATGTGGGAACCAACATGGGTATCCAGATCCCGCTGTTGGTTATTAACCGGAGAACGTCTCGGTCATGTCTGCATGGTTCCCGAACCCGTAGGGTCTACACACTAAAGGTTCGATGACGCTAGGGTTATAAGGAATAGATATACGTGGTTACTGAATGTTGTTCGGAGTCCCGGATGATATCCCGGACGTCACGAGGAGTTCCGGAATGGTCTGGAGGTAAAGATTTATATATGGGAAGTCCTGTTTTGGTCACCGGAAAGGTTTCGGGTTTTATCGGTAACGTACCGGGACCACCGGGAGGGTCCCGGGGGTCCACCAAGTGGGGCCACAAGCCCCGGAGGGCTGCATGGGCCAAGTGTGGGAGGGGACCAGCCCCAGGTGGGCTGGTGCGCCCCCCACAAGGGCCCAAGGCGCCTAAGGGGAGGAGGGGGGGGCAAACCCTAAGGGCAGATGGGCCTTAGGGCCCATGCCTGGTGCGCCTCCCTCTCCCCTGGCCGCCCCACCAGATGGGATCTGGGCTGGCCGCCGCCCCTAGGGTGGAACCCTAGGTGGGGGCGCAGCCCCCTCCCTCTCCCCTATATATAGTTGAGGTCTTTGGGGCTACCAACACATGAGTTTCTGACCTCTCCCTGGCGCAGCCCTACCTCTCTTTCTCCTCATATCTCGCGGTGCTTGGCGAAGCCCTGTTGGATCTCCATGCTCCTCCACCACCACCATGTCGTTGTGCTGCTGCTGGATGGAGTCTTCCTCAACCTCTCCCTCTCTCCTTGCTGGATCAAGGCATGGGAGACGTCACCGGGCTGTACGTGTGTTGAACGCGGAGGTGCCGTCCGTTCGACACTAGGATCTCCGATGATTTGGATCACGACGAGTACGACTCCTTCAACCCCGTTCTCTTGAACGCTTCCGCTTAGCGATCTACAAGGGTATGTAGATGCACTCTCCTTCCCCTCGTTGCTGGTTTCTCCATAGATAGATCTTGGTGACACGTAAGAAAATTTTGAATTTCTGCTACGTTCCCCAACATACACATGGCTAGAGGAGATGATCTCCACGCCATAAAATATTTACCTCTTAAGCTTAAAGGGCAGCCCGGCATTGGCTTAAAAGCCTTCCCGAAAACACAATTGGAAGCTGGGAAGAGCTCGAGGATGCTTTCCGAGCAAACTTTCAAGGGACCTATGTCCGCCCTCCGGATGCAGATGATCTTAGTCACATAACTCAACAACCCGGAGAATCAGCTCGGCAGTTCTGGAATAGATTCCTCAGTAAAAAGAATCAGATAGTCGACTGTCCGGACGCCGAAGCCTTAGCAGCTTTCAGGCATAATGTCCGAGACGAATGGCTCGCTAGACACCTCGGCCAAGAAAAGCCAAGAACAATGGCCGCACTAACAAGCCTCATGACCCGCTTTTGTGTAGGGGAGGACAACTGGTTGGCAAGGTGCAGCCCCAGCGACCCAAGTACATCCGAAACTAGGGATGAAAACGGAAAACCGCGACGCAACAAGGACCGTCGCTGGACTAAGGACAAAAGTCCGAAGAGAAGGGCAGTCAATGCCGGATTCAAAGGCTCACGACAAAATCAAGCAAAATCGCCCCCCCGGGATAACAGGGACGATCCATCCAACCTTAATAAGATCCTGGATAGGATATGCCAGATACACAGTACTCCCGAGAAGCCTGCTAACCATACTCACAGAGACTGTTGGGTTTTCAAACAACCGGCAGACTCAATGCCGAACACAAGGGGCTCGACACACCAAGCGAAGACGAGGACGAACCCCAAAAGCAGAGCACCAGAAAACAAAAGAACTTTCCACAAGAAGTAAAAACAGTGAACTCACTTCACATAACAAAACGTGCGGCGCCCGTAAAGGTACGCACCACACGGCCCATCCCCAAAGGGTCCTGCCACTGGTTGTCAAAACCGATCATCTTCGATCAGCTAGATTATTCTAGAAATATCAAGAATGTAGGCTGGACTGCCTTGATACTCGATCCAATAATTGGCGGACTTCAGTTTTCAAATGTCCTTATGGACGGCGGCAGTGGACTAAACCTGATATATCAGGATACAATCCAGCACATGGGGATAAACCCAGCAAGAATCCGCCGCAGCAAAACCACCTTTCAAGGGGTAATACCTGGTCTGGACACCCATTGTATGGGTTTCCTCTGGCTCGAAGTCATATTCGGCTCTGCCGATAACTTCCGCCGCGAAAAGCTGACCTTCCATATCATCCCGTTCTCAAGTCGCTATCAAGCACTACTGGGACGCGAAGCTTTCGCTCGCTTTAACGCAATACCGCATTATGCATCTCTTACGCTTAAGATGCCCGGTCCACGAGGCATCATCTCTTTGAAGGGGAAGCACTAAAGTGCGCCTCCCCAAGCGGAGGACTGTGCGGCCGCTTTGACATCCCCACAGCAAAATGGCCTCACGGCCAAAAAACTTCGAAATAGGTCATTCAAGACCACGAACGCGGATAGACGAGTTCGGTGCAAAATCATCATTGATGCAGGCCTAGTGGCCATATAATCCCGCACTAGGGGCTCCACGCATATACAATAAGAGACAATAAAGCTCAATCTTATATATTTTACTTTATACTTTGTTTATTTTAAACCTTTTTGGCACGACCCATTTTCAACTCAGTTCCTCTCTTTTACAGATGAACGTCGTGCGGCGCCCGTCAAGGATACGGCACAACGGAGACACAGGCGCAGACGTGCAGTAGGGACCCGTCCTAAAGGATTCTTTTTAGATTGAGACCCTGCGTAAACCTTTTTTACTGTCTCTTGTTGCTACACATCCCCTGGTTTTTTCTGATATAACCAAGGAGGAGGCTGGCGTCTTGGCATGTGGCCACGTCAGAATTTTTGCACGTACCTGGACACTAGGGGCTTTTTTAATAAAGAGTGTTGTTTCGCCCGCACTCATAAAGACCGAACACCTTAGGGAGTGTTCGGCGTCGCGAGTTTTGGCATTATATGCATCAGCTCCGAATCATGTCTTTGGTCAAATGTTGGGTTGCCCGGCTCCTGAGTTCGGCTACTTACGTTCTGCTCTATCGGCTAAGGTAGCACCAGGAGAACTACTGCGATTGTGCCCCGGTTCGGCCGGGCGAGCACCTCAGTAGAGAAAGCCGAAAACTGACTGTCATGATGTAGCATGAGACTGGTCAACCAGTCGATGACCTATCGGAATCTATCGGATTCCTCCTCTTTAACGAAGGGCCGCTTCCCGGTCAGGCACATACGCGCCCCGAACTCGGACGAGCGCAGTTGCCACCAAGGGGCTACCTAAATAGTCTCACTGTCAAACTCCTATGGCTAAGTGAAAGTATTAAAGCATTATAGTCTGGTTGCCTGGCCCGCTGCGCTATCACCTCCTTTGTAGGACCAAGACGTTGGGTTAAGTGTGAAAATGTGTCTTCTGCGAGCACCCCCGCACTATGTGCGTGGGGGCTGAAGCCAATGACTGCCATCTTTCAGATTTTGTATATATATATATATATATATATATATATATATATATCTTAAAACGGTCGCGCAGGAGGTGTTCCCAGTACTTGGAGGCACAAGTATAAAAAAGGCCACTACAGTTTATCAAAATATTACTTTATAATTACATATGCTATCATAACATAGCATCTTTCGGGCACTGCGTCTCTATTACACGAGCGCCTTCAAGAACTTCCTGAGAATAGTGCTCGGAAGGTACTCGGCTTTTGTCCGAATCTCGGGACGCAACAACGGTGGTCTCCATCTCTGCCCAGTATGTCTTAACACGGGCAAGAGCCATCCTAGCGCCCTCTATGCATGCTGACCTCTTCATTGCATTTATACGCGGCACCGCGTCAAGGAATTGCTGCACTAAGCTGAAATAACTCTTCGGCTCCGATCTCCCCGGCCACAGGTGACCCATGACGTACTTCATGGCGAGTCCAGACAACCTATTCAGTTCGGCCCATTGAGCCAAATGATCATCCACTGCCAGTGGACGCTTTGGATTGTGAAACTGCGACCAGAAAAGCTTTTCCACTTCGCGATCTTTCTGATCTCGAAAGTGTTCGGTCGCATCAGCAGCACACGCTGCCAAGTCTAGATAGGTATCCTCCACACTCCACATCTGGTCCAACGGAGCAAACTTCGGATCGCAGAATTTCCTTCGCAGCATAAAGGGCTTTCCAGCCGCAATCTGTTCGGCCTGACGCAGCTCCTCCTTCGCAGCTCTCATCGCAGAGCGTGCGTCCTTGGCATTGGCAACGGCCTTCTCTAAGTCCGTCTGTTTCGCCTGGTCTTCTTTTTCAAGAAGTCTGCAACGGTCTGTAGCGCTTTTTAACTTTTCGGCCATCTCGGCCATCTCTTCCTTGCTTCGGCAATGAGCAGCCTGTTCGGCTCTCAGCTCTTCAAGGGCTTTCCTGGTGGCCGCATCACTTTCGTCGGCTTGTTCTTTAGCTCAGGCAAGTTCTGCCCTAAGACTCTCCACGGCGGCCGCACCATCTGCGTCAAGCACACACATCGTAAGACACATGCATAAAACTGTTCTTACCTGATGCCGCCCGAGGAATTACATACCTTGGGCCTCATCAAGCCGCTTATTGACAAGCGTGATGTCGGCATCTGCCACGTCCAGTTGTCGCTTTAGTTCGGCAAAATCGTCAGTTCGGCTCGATTCCGAACACCCTGCCGCCTACATTCAAAGGCGACATCTTAGACCTGGGGTTATGATCCTCCGCGTGCCGTCATTTCTTGACGACGCGTAGAGTCTCAGGGGCTACTATCTACACAGGGCGCATCTTATTCATGCGCAACTGACAAAAGTATACATTATCTAATGTACCTCGAAACCCATCAGTAAACTTTTGACGGCCTCATAAAATCCGCTCTCTGCGGATGAAATCCTTTCAATCACCGTGCCCATCAATGCGCGGTGCTCCTCTGAGATAGAAGCTCGCCCCAGCAAAATCTTTAGTTCCTCCGGCCGAGCACCAGACGGTGTCGGGCTCGTCCCATGACCTCTTTCGGAGGCCGGACACAGAGAACCTCGGGGGGCCGCATAGCTACCTTCCGCCCCTGCCGGATTCGGAGAAACCCTCTGCGACGACACCTCAGGGTCGCCCGCCTCGCTAGGCGGCACGGCAGGGGGAGGCGTCCCGCTCTCCATCATCTCCGGAGGGAGATCCCCCGAAGACGAGCTCTGCTGAGAAGGGCTGAGGTCCGAGCTACAAGGTAAATGTTTGGTTAATCTTCTCAGATATAAATCAAGGATTTCCCTCATCCCTCAAAAGGAAAATCTTTCTCCACTTACGGCTCGCTGGAGAGCTGATCCCCTTGAGGGCATAGTCCGGCCCAGGGACTCCCCGGCGTCGGACCCTCTGACGAGAATTTTCTCCCCCGCTTCGAGGCCATGGTTTCCGGGTCGTCAGAGGCGGCTCTCTTCTTCCCCTTAGAAGAGGAATTGTCGGTTCCTCCCTTCGGAGCAGCCTCCTTCGAGGAGGCCATAGCTTCCTTGTCCTCCCACTCCAAAGGCATTATCTCCAGCATCCTGACCAGCATGGGATCCGGCCTGGTTTCAGGAAGGGGAGCCGGACACCTGATCAGTTTTGCCTTCGCTATCCACTCCTGTTTAAAAGGACGTCTCTTTTAGGGGCAAGCTTATGACAATTATACGGATAGAAGGTCCGGGCACAAGGTTGCTTACTTGAGTATCCGGGTGATTGCAGCTTAGGCCTGCGTCCTCGGTTAAATCCGGACACATCTCTAGTGATCCGAAGAACAGTCTATACATCTCCGCGGGCGTTGCGCCCATAAAGTTCTGGAGAGCTCGCGGTCCCTCTGGATTAAACTCCCACAGGCGAAGGGGGCGACGTTTGCCGGGCAATATTCGGCGAATCAGCATGACCTGCGTCACCTTGACCAAGATGAGGTCTCCTTCCAGGAGATCCTTAATTCGGCCCTGTAACAAGGGCACGTCTTTGGGCAAACCTCAATCTAACCCTCTGTTAACCCATGACGCTAGCCGTGGTGGGGGACCCGAGCGAAAGGCAGGAAGCGCCACCCACTTGGTGCTCCGGGGAGTGGTGATATAAAACCACTCTCGTTGCCACAAGCCTAGCTCCTCTTGAAAAGAGCCCTCGGGCCATGCAGCATCAGCATTTTTGCTTATAACAGCGCCTCCGCACTCTGCGTGCCGTCCCTTGATCATCTTCGGCTCCACTTTGAAAGTCTTGAGCCATAATCCGAAGTGAGGGGTAACACGGAGGAACGCTTCACATACAACGATAAACAAGGAGATATGGAGGATGGACTCCGGAGCTAAGTCGTGAAATTCCAGCCCGTAATAAAACAGCAGTCCCCTCACAAAGGGATCCATCGGGAAGCCTAACCCCCGAAGGAAGTGAGACACGAACACTACGCTCTCACTGGGCTGGGGACTGGGGATAACCTGCCTTTGAGCAGGCAACCTGTGCGAAATTTCGGCGGTCAAGAACTTAGCCTCTCTCAACTTTAGCACGTCCTCCTCCGTTCCATCGGCCTTGAAAGTCGGAACCGGACATTGTCGAAGGTCTGAGGCGCCCGGAATCTGGAGCCTAGGGTGTTGGAACTCGAGGCAACGGGCGAACTTGTTTTGGGATTGGAGAAAAGGAGTAAGGCCCTGGTCTCTTCATAAGAGGTTGAATACCAGGAGCTCTCCCCGTAACCGTTTGGGACTCGCCTTTAATCAAGAAAACATGCTAACAGGCACGATTGGGTTACCCACGTCTGTATTGATGAGAATCCCGTAAAAGGGGGGTACACGATCTCTGCTTTGACAAGACGTGCCAAGGAAACCGCCTCGCAAAACATGCTGAGGTGGAAAGGTGAAAATGATTCGAGTAAAGGACTTGGCTATAGTGTGATGACGCACTGCGGAATACGTCAGCAGATTTGGTTTGTGTTAATATTATTCTCTCTATGGCAATATGTGGAAGCTTATTTTGCAGAGCCGGACACTACTCTTGGTGTTTACAATCTTCTATGAAGGACTTGGAGGAGGAACCCGCCTTGCAATGCCGAAGACAATTTGCGCGCCGGACTCGTCGTCATTGAAGCCTGGTTCAGGGGCTACTGAGGGAGTCCTGGATTAGGGGGTGTTCGGGTAGCCGGACTATACCTTCAGCCGAACTCCAGGACTATGAAGATACAAGATTGAAGACTTCGTCCCGTGTCTGGATGGGACTTTCCTTGGCGTGGAAGGCAAGCTTGGCGATGCGGATATTCAAGATCTCCTACCATTGTAACCGACTCTATGTAACCGACTCTATGTAACCCTAACCCTATCCGGTGTCTATATAAACCGGAGGGTTGTAGTCCGTAGGACATCAACTCCATATACAACAATCATACCATAGGCTAGCTTCTAGGGTTTAGCCTCCTTGATCTCGTGGTAGATCTACTTTTACTACCCATATCATCAATATTAATCAAGCAGGACGTAGGGTTTTACCTCCATCAAGAGGGCCCGAACCTGGGTAAAACATCGTGTTCCCTGCCTCCTGTTACCATCCGGCCTAGACGCACAGTTCGGGACCCACTACCCGAGATCCTCCGGTTTTGACACCGACACTGGGCTTTAGCTGCTTCGCTATTTTGCACTAGAGGGCCGCAGCGCTTCGCGAAGCTCACTCCACGGAGCCCAGACGTTTGGCCCGGCTTCGCTCGCGGAGTTGGAGAAGCGTGGAGCGGAAGGAGTTCCGAACAGGCCCTTATTTAGCACAAAAAAGGAAACAGTGGAATCTTGACTATGTTTTCTTATTTCTTCGACTATGTTTTGTCCACGGCTTGAAGTTTTCATGCTGGCATCAACCTTGTATTTAAAATTATAGAGTACAAAAACATGCCACTAGCCGTGGACAGTTAGTCGTGAGATTAGTGTTGTTTTTGGATGCATGTTCTAGTCCACCCTTACCATGTGAATAGGCTTTCACACGAAGGGCGTAGAGCCCATGGGACAAGTTGGTCCATGAAGCTACTGAAGCGCTTGATTGCTCACCCATCAGGGATTCCCCATCCCGACTCGTCGTGGAAACGGGGAGTTTTCCACGTCTCGAGGGGTTGGGGAGGAAACCCTCGGCTCGCCCTCTCTCGCATATGCATGGAGCCTGTAAACTAAAAGCAAAGTAAATAATAGGAGCCTGTTCTACAAAACATGAACGTGGCTTAGGAAATACTCTTACCTAGGGAACTTGTTGCTGAGCTTTTATAACTTCAAGGTCAACCAACAAGTCAATAGCAGCAACAATCAGCAAATCCAGTACTGAAACTGAGGCAGGGTGCATCTAAAGTTCAGAGCATAACTGAAATGGGTAGTAACATATAGTAGTAACATGCACATCTTAGGCTGGTCACAATGGGGAGGAACTTAGGAGTAACATCACACACTCCAATACAACTTTGCTTATGTGGCACATATTTAATGAAGAGAGAGGTGCTTGTGGTAACTAGCTAAGTTACCGGAACATCACACACTCCAAGAAACAATGAGTCTATAACCTAATAAATACATCGTTGCATGACACTACATAGATGTTCCTACCCACTATGAAGATAGTAACATAGTCTAAGAAAGTGTGTATGTTACTAGCTTATGTTCTTGCCCATTGTGACCAGCCTTACTACTCTATGTTACTACCTCTATAGTGGGGAGTAACATATGTGTGGTAACATGCAACACTTCATTTATTAGCCCATAGACTCATCTTGCCTTGATATGTGTGATGTTACTCATACTACTAGTAACATGCAACACTTCATTTATTAGCCCATAGACTCATCTCTCCCTTCTTCTCTCTCCCCTTTCTCGCTCTGGAGCACGCCCGCGTCGGCCTCTCCCGGCTCACGCACCTCGCAGGACCAGCAGCAGCTGCAGTTCCAGCCGGCGCTCGTCCTCGCAGAACGTGGGCGGAGGGCACGAACGCGGCAGGGCGGCGTGAGCATGTGCGTGGGTGAGCGGGCGAGCACGGGAGGCGGGCGCGCGTGCTGGCGAGCACGTCCGGGCGCGGGCGAGCGCACGGCGACAAGCATGAAGTGCAGGCGCGCGCGGCGGGGGCGGGGCCGCGCGTGGTGGTGGAGCGAGCGGGCGGGCGAGGCCGCGACGCGCGTGGGCGTGCGCGGCGCGAGCAGGCGGGCGAGGCCGTGGCGCGCGATGGCGTGCGACGCGAGCGGGCGGGCGGGCGAGACTGCGACGCGCGTGCGGGCGAAGGCGGCGGCGCGGCGAGGCGGCGATGCGAGCGGGCGGTTGCGGCGGCGTGCGCACGAGAGCCGGGGTGCGCCACGCACCTCCAGGAGGAAGGCGTCCATGCAGTTCCTGAAGGAAATATGCCCTAGAGGCAATAATAAAGTTATTATTTATTTCCTTATATCATGATAACTGTTTATTATTCATGCTAGAATTGTATTAACCGGAAACATAATACATGTGTGAATACATAGACAAACAGAGTGTCACTAGTATGCCTCTACTTGACTAGCTCGTTAATCAAAGATGGTTATGTTTCCTAACCATGGATAAAGAGTTGTTATTTGATTAACGGGATCACATCATTAGGTGAATGATCTGATTGACATGACCCATTCCATTAGCTTAACACCCGATCGTTTAGTATGTTGCTATTGCTTTCTTCATGACTTATACATGTTCCTATGACTATGAGATTATGCAACTCCCGTTTGCCAAAGGAACACTTTGTGTGCTACCAAACGTCACAACGTAACTGGGTGATTATAAAGGTGCTCTACAGGTGTCTCCAAAGGTACATGTTGGGTTGGCGTATTTCGAGATTAGGATTTGTCACTCCGATTGTCGGAGAGGTATCTCTGGGCCCTCTCGGTAATGCACATCACATAAGCCTTGCAAGCATTGCAACTAATGAGTTAGTTGTGAGATGATGTATTACGGAACGAGTGAAGAGACTTGCCGGTAACGAGATTGAACTAGGTATTGAGATACCGACGATCGAATCTCGGGCAAGTAACATACCGATGACAAAGGGAACAACGTATGTTGTTATGCGGTCTGACCGATAAAGATCTTCGTAGAATATGTAGGAGCCAATATGGGCATCCAGGTCCCGCTATTGGTTATTGACCGGAGACGTGTCTCGGTCATGTCTACATTGTTCTCGAACCCGTAGGGTCCGCATGCTTAAGGTTTCGATGACAGTTATATTATGAGTTTATGAGTTTTGATGTACCGAAGGAGTTCGGAGTCCCGGATGAGATCGGGGACATGACGAGGAGTCTCAAAATGTTCGAGACGTAAAGATCGATATATTGGACGACTATATTCGGACATCGGAAAGGTTCCGAGTGATTCGGGTATTTTTCGGAGTACCGGGGAGTTACGGGAATACAGAGAAGAGTATTGGGCCTTAATGGGCTTTAGTGGGAAGGAGCCAGGAGGTGGCGCGCGCCCCTCCCAAGCCCAGTCCGAATTGGACAAGGGGTTTGGGGCGCGGCCCCCCTCTCCCTTCCTTCTCCACTTCCCTCCTTTCCCCCCTTCTCCTAGTTGGACTAGGAAAGAAGGAGTCCTACTCCCGGTGGGAGTAGGACTCCCCTTGGCGCGCCCTCCTCCTAGGGCCGGCCTCCTCCTCCCTTGCTCCTTTATATACGGGGGCAGGGGGCACCCTAGAGACACAAGTTGATCCACGTGATCATATTCTTAGCCGTGTGCGGTGCCCCCTTCCACCATAGTCCTCGATAATATTGTAGCGGTGCTTAGGCGAAGCCCTACGACGGTAGAACATCAAGATCGTCACCACACCGTCGTGCTGACGGAACTCTTCCCCGACACTTTGCTGGATCGGAGTCCGGGGATCGTCATCGAGCTGAACGTGTGCTAGAACTCGGAGGTGCCGTAGTTTCGGTGCTTGATCGGTCGAGCCGTGGAGACGTACGACTACATCAACCAAGTTAACGCTTCCGTTGTCGATCTACAAGGGTACGTAGATCACACTCTCCCCCCTCTCGTTGCTATGCATCACCATGATCTTGCGTGTGCGTAGGAAATTTTTTGAAATTACTACGAAACCCAACAGTTCCACATGCTCAACACTGCCCACGACGCTAGCGGCGCAGCGAGGAACGCCTCGATGTCCCCGTGCCAACTTGTTCCCGCCGGCAGCGCCAGGAACGTGCCGAGCGACAGTGTGTTGGACAGCACGGCGTCGATGTCGGCGGGGAAGAACTCGATGGCGGCAAAGTGCCAGCGGTAGAGGCGCTCGGCGTCGGGGGGGGGGGGGCTCGAGGCGCACGATGGAGGCGCGCGCGCAAGGGCTTGAGGGCATGGCGGAACACCGGGTGCACGAGAGACGACGACGTGAGGCGCGCGGCGCGGCGAGGCGGCGGCGCGAGCGGGCGGTCGCGGCGGCGGCTCTTCACTACTATGGGACGGCCACGACGGGCGAGTGGGCGCGGGCGGGGAGGAGGTGTGCCGGTCACGGCGAGCTGGCGCGTGCACGACGCAGCGCGTGCTGCTGTCGACGGGCCAAATGCATACGCCGACAATTTGGGGTTGGTGGCTGCGTTGGGCGCCTTCAACAAAGCCCGGACACGCACGTCTGTTTTGACACCCATTGTCATCCCAAACGGATGAAATCCGAACAAAGCACTAATGCATGTAAGGCCAACTCCACCGCCCGACCCCAAAACGGATGTCCGCTTTGTTCGTCGGAGGAGGGTCAAAACCGTGAGATCGATCTTGACCTGATTTCCGTGTTGCCGTTGATGTGTTGCGGTTGTGGTTGCTATCCGGCCGGCTGACTCTGTCCGCCCACCCCGCCGCTCATCCAGGGGAAAATTCCTAAACGTAGTAGACTTGACCCGATTTTTTACCGGCCGGCCTAATTCAACACTCTTCGAAAGTGCGGGGGGGGGGGGGGGGGGGGGGTTAAACCAAATCACATGCTTTCTTGAGGTCAAATGTTTACGTGACCTTGCACGTACGCACCTACGTACGTACGGTGCTCCTCGTGTTGCACAGTTGCATGGTGATGCATGCTGGTGTGCTCCCATATTTAACAAAATATAGCATGAATCATTTCCACAGATATGCTACTGCAGGTATACAATCTAACCAGAAGAGTAGCAAATCGACTGGCATGACAATACCAGCATATCTAATGTCACATATGGATAACTCAACTGATTTTTTTGGAACAACTATTATCTTGTACATATTTATGGTCACATTATACATATGGGTAAAATGGTCTTTTCACGTGTACAAAATGCACTAGAGTGTTATATAGGGAAAACAATTAAGATTAGAGATCATATAGGGAAGAAAATTTTTTCCAGTGTCAAATAAGAAACACAATTTTAAAAGAGTGTAAAATAAGGAATTCTCTCTATATACATACTGGGCTGTATGAACATGCATGCATGCAGCACAGGCACACAGTCTGGATCGAATGCAAGTCAAAGCCTACCGCCACTATCGCCTTTTTTTTGCGGGGTTACCGCCACTATCACCGGCGGTAAGCTACAAAAGCTACCGCCACTAGCTATGTCGGTAGGCCTTGCGTACTGAGCAAACGCCGTCTGTATATTGACTAACGCCTATCGCCATTGATCTTGACAGTAGACAGTGAAAACCTATCGTCAAAGACGATATCGGTAGCGAAAGGGTCAGATCTGAAAATATTTTTAAAATGGGATCAAATTGCGCTAAACATTGACAAAAGGGTCAAAACAGTGAAATCGGCCGTCGGAGGAGGGTAGGCGAGCAATTCGACGTGATCGGGTCAAGATCGATCTCATCGGCGGCACTGTTGCGCGCCCGACCAACATGTCTTTCTTTTCTTTCTTTCTTTCTTTCGGCCCTGCTGCTGCTGCAGCCGGTGCCGGCCGGTCTCTTCTTTTCTCCCTTTGTGATACTAGGCTGACAGAGCGAGCGAGTGGCCACTGATCATGGCCTCGCCTTTTCCCTTGCGTGCCCACGGTTGCCCGTCCCGTCGCCGGCCGGACTATCAAGGGAGTAGGGTCACATGCATGCGTACAGTAGGTTCGGTTATCTCTAATCTAATACCATCCTCCCTCCCTTCCTCTGCACCCTCTGCTCTGCTGGTGCATGCATTCTCTTGTGCTTATCCTGGAAGATCTCATAGTGATCGCGGATTTGATTTGAGATTTGACGGACCCAAGCCAAGCATAGGATATTGAATTCATGCTCCAACCAACTCATCCAAAAGTCCGAACTGATGGAGGGAGGCGGGCAATATATTTCAACACTCCCCCTCACGTCTAGCCTATTTTAGTCCTTAGACGTGGGATCGATGTACGCCGCAGAATCGTTTTTATTTAATACTGCGTTGGCAGGGTCTTGAACTCAAGACCTCTTGGCTCGAATACCATATTGAATTCATGCTCCAACCAACTCATCCAAAAGTCGGGGAGAACACTTCAGAGTCAGTGGCTAGGTGGGAGGGTGTCAGTTATGCGCCACCGCCTGCCGTGCGCCGATCTTCCCCATCTCGCCGTCGGATGCCTCGAATGAGGATCCAGTGCTGCTTGCGAACAGGCGACCAAATAAGCAGCTCCCCTTTGGGAGCTGCAGCCCCCAATCGAATCAGCAAGAGCATCAGCTCTTTAGGGAGCGGTGATCCGCAATCAAGCGGCTCCTCTCCGAGCTGCGACCGGCAATCCAAGCAATCAAGCGGCTCCTCTCTGAGCCGCAGTCGGAAATCAAAGCGGCTCCCTTTTTTAGTGGCTAATCCGGAATCAAACCAGTCCTTTCCAGATTACAATCAGAAACAGGCCCTCTTTCGAATTCAGTCTCCGAGTCTCTATTGGTGGCGAGGACCTAGCGGCTATATATAAATATCTGGCCGGGTGGACGCCGCCATACTTCTCCCAGCCAATCTTCGGAGGAGACCAAGCGGGGGCAACTCGTGAGCCTTCATCAGCTGCCAAATTCACGGTGACCAATTCTTCTCCTGCCTCGGCGGATCTTCGTGGCAGCCATGGGGAAAGGCAATAAAGATGATAGGCTCAGCGCACTGCCTGATGACATTCTAGTCAACATTCTTGATTGTCTCAATGTCCCCGAGGCTGCAAGAACCAGCATCCTCTCAAGACGGTGGAGTCAGCTCTGCGCTAAGCTCTCTCGTCTTATAATAAATGCTCTGGACTTCCTGCCTGAGGTTGTGTTACGCACCAACATCTCTGTTGATGAAGTGGTTAAGATCAATGCAGCTGTGGCTGAAGCGACAGAGAGTGTACTGGCACGTAGAAATCCAGGTGAACACACCATCCACCTTCTTTCTACGACGTTCTACCTGAGAGGTGATGTCCCCATATTCATTGGACATGCTGTTGGTCATGCCATGTCAACACACTTGGTCGAGAATGTCGAATTCAGTATTAGGACAGGGAAGGATCATGTCGCTGAAATTGAAGGTGATGATGAATCGGTCACCTAGGCGAGAGAATTCATGTTGTTCTTTGATGCTTTTCCAAATGCATTTGGTGGTCTCACAAGCCTTGACCTGGGGAATTTGAGGTTTGGTGAATCAGGCATATCCTGCATCCTCACCACCTGCAAGCGGTTGAAGCATCTGTACTTGTACAATTGTGACTCTGGTGATGGCAGCACGCTGCAAGTCGAACACGCTAATCTCAGTGTGCTTTGTATCGTCAATTGTTGTCTTGCACAAGTTAAGCTGAACTGGCTCCCTCAACTCACACAGCTGGCGTTTGACGGTTGGATAGAATTACAAGATCCACTGGTTCTTGGTCATGTTCCATTGCTTGAGGCTGTATGCCTCACGAATGTTGGCCTTAGTGTCAACAAGATGGTCAAGTTAAGTACATTTCTTAGCAGTACCTCTGTACAAGATCTGAAGTTGGGATTTTGTTCCGAAAAGATTTGGGTGCAGCCAGAATGTCCGACGGAAAGTCTGGCATCTGTGTTCCGACAACTAAGGTTTGTGAATCTAGTTGAACTTCTTGAAGGGTATGATCTCACCTGAACAATGTTCATTCTTGAAGCTGCACCCTTTCTGAAGGAGCTATACATGACAGTATGGGATCATGTGTGTCATATGGAATTGGATGAGGAGAAGCGGAAAAAATTACAGTATAGTGAGAACAAGGGTGTAGAGTGGGGCTCGACTGCATCTGATTTCCAACACCACAGTTTGGTCACACTCGTCATATTTGGCTTTGAATCTGAAGAATACTTTGTTAGTTATGTCAAACGTATTATGGCGGCGGCGATCAATCTAGAGGATGTGTTCCTGTATAGTAGGTTGGACTTGGAGTGTGGCAAGTGCCAGGACTTGAAGCCGACAAGGTTCCCCTAGACTAAAAGGCAGAAGATTTCATTGAAGAAGAGAATCACTACAGGGATTGAGTCGTTTGCCATAATCCACTCGTCCGGGCCGTCGCGCCGCCGCTGCTTCCTCCCGCCGCCCATCCTGCGGAACCTCGTAGGCGGGCGCGGTGGGGGAGCTGGGGGCCGAGGGGAGAGCGCTGCGGCGGCTGGTGGACAGCATGATGAGGTCAATAGCACCTATTTTTGTGGGTGTTGTGAAGGATAGTGAGAACTTTGACTTCTGTATGTGCAATCCACCTTTCTTTGAGAGTATGGAGGAAGCTGGCCTTAACCCCAAAACTTCTTGTGCTGGAACTGCTGAAGAGATGGCTTGTCCTGGTGGCGAGCAAGCCTTTATAACACATATAATTGAAGACAGTGTTTCTTTTAAGAACTCTTTCAGGTGGTTTACGTCGATGGTTGGCAGAAAAGAAAATCTAAAACTATTAGCATCCAAAGTCCGTGAAGCTGGGGCCTCAGTTGTGAAAACTACTGAGTTCGTGCAAGGACAAACAACGAGATGGGGCCTTGCATGGTCGTTCATTGCTCCGAGAAAAAATGTTATAAGATCCAGTACACCAGGAAAAGTCCACCATTCTTTCATGCTTCAGGGTCTCCGACGTGGAAATGGTGCGTTTCAGGTGTTGAAGTCAGCTGAGACCTTTTTCTGTGCATCTAATCTATCATGTAAAACCGATTCTCTGTCATTTTCTATTGATGTTACATTGCCAGATGAGCAGACTCAGGCTGCAACATTGGATTGTGATGACCTTCCTGGTTCTGTTGAAGACAACTCTACAAAGGTGCATAGCATTGTTACAGGAGCATCCTTCCGTATTTCGGTGTTTGAACAGATGCCTGGCACACTGTTAATCAAAGGTTCATTATTGAACAAGTCACTGTCAGGTACCTTCACATCGCTGTTCTCCCAGCTGGAGGAGACGCTGAAGACGGAGTTCGTCAGCAAGGACCGGTAGCTCAAGAGTCCATCCCCGTCAACGGGGCCTTAATCATGACCAAGCGGATGAGGCTATTATTGTAACCCCTGCTGGCCTGAACTCTTTTCAACGCCAAGAAATGTGAAGCGTGGGCATCACGAGACTGACAGCAATGGCCCTGGCGGCCGGTGATAGCCACGAGCAAAGTCGTCACCGAAGGCGGCCTGCACCACACCCGATTCCAATTCCAATTCCATCTTTTGCTGCGCCGATGCCTACCAGCATGTTGTGTTGCTGTCATGGCGCCCCGTTGCTCGTCCGAATCTCGAAAGCGACTCCGGCAACGCCCGCCCATTCGAGAACCTCGCTCTGATACAATATTGAATTCATGCTCCAACCAACTCATCCAAAAGTCCGAACTGATGGAGGGAGACGGGCAATATATTTCAACATAGGAAGCCATGCTTACCCATCGGATCCCATGTGCACAAACTAATAACCAGCCTCGAACGGCAGACCGCATTGAAACCAACAAACCCGCGGCGAACAAGATCGCACTTCACACACGCAGACGTGACCTGACCTCCCATGCACGCACGCGAAACACAACGCCGACCCATCAATATCGCGATCCGATGGATGGATCGATGTGCCGAAAAGAATCGCGATCTTCCCGATCATGACGGATCGACGGACCCATGAACCCATATGATCTTCACGATCGACGGATCGACGGAGGAGAAATGCTCTGTTGTTCGTTTGACGATATGGAAACGGTGCCCGTCGTCGTCGGGTCTTTTCTTCTCCGGTAAGGTAAAAATGCATCACTTCAATGCATGGTAGGACTTTTTTTCTTTTTCGAAAAGGGGACTCCCCGGCCTATGCATCAGAGTGATGCATACGGCCATCTTATTAACCAAATAACAAAAAGTGCCAACAAGGTTCCAAAGTCTCCAACTGAAAAAAAAGAAAAAGACAGCTCACACAGAGCCTAAAAGGCTAGATACACAAACTAGCCAGAAAAAGACGCCACAACCGGCTGGCTAAAAATAGATAGGTAAACTAATTGCCTATCCTATTACATGACCGTCATCCAAACCGGTTGAAGATATCCCGAACTACCATCTCCCAACGGATAGATCCAGTAACCAAATGCTTCCTGGCCTCCATCGGAGTGAGTAGCGACCACGAACGGATCACTGCTGTAGCTCGGAAAATAACCTGCAAAAATGAATCCGTGATGTTCTGTTAAAAACCAAATCATTTCTGCAATTCCAGATAGTCCACAACAAAGCGCAGACTCCAACCCGAATATGTCTTGCTAAGTCGGGCTCAACCCCATTAAGCCATGTCCCAAATAATGCGTTGACAGAAGTCGGTGGAGTAATATTAAAAGCAATATGGACCGTCTGCCAAAGAACTTTGGCCAACGGGCAATCAAAGAATAGATGCTTAATCATCTCATCCGATCACAGAAACTACACCTAGTAGGTCCTGTCCAATTATGCTTTATCAAGTTGTCCTTTGTTAAAATAAATTGTTTATGGACGAACCACATAAACACTTTAATTTTTAAAGGAACTTTGACGGCCCAGACATACTTGGAAGTTGGAATGGAGTTTGAATTAATACATCAATATACATTGATTTAACTGTAAATACTCCAGATCTAGTCAACTTCCAGCATAATTCATCGGGTTGGTGAGAAAGTTGAACCTCCATCAGTCTCCTAACTAGATGGAGCAATTCTTCCCAACGATTGCCCGCTAGCGACCGTCTAAACTGAATATTAAGGGGGATAGATTGTAATACTGTTGCCACGAACACCTCACGTCGTTGAGCAATCTGATATAAAGACGGATATTGAATGGCTAAAGGTGAGTTGCCAAGCCAAGTATCCTCCCAGAAACATGTACTTGCACCGTTTCCAATAACAAACCTCGTCCTATTGAACTTTGATTGTTTGACTTTCATTAGTCCTTTCCAGAAAGGCGAATCAGTCGGCCTGACTGTGACCTGGGATAATGTTTTAGTCTGCAGGTACTTGCTGCGGAGGATCTGCGCCCACATGGCCTCAGTCCCAAAAGAAAGCTTCCACAACCACTTACTAAGAAGGCATCTGTTCTTAACTTCAAGATTTTCAATACCAAGACCCCCTTGGTCTTTCGGTCGACAGATGATGTCCCATTTAGCAAGCCGGTATTTTCTTTTAAGTTCATCACCCTGCTAAAAGAAGCGCGACCGATAGAAGTCCAGTCTTTTCCTAACACCAACTGGGACCTCAAAGAACGATAAGAGGAACATAGGCATACTCGTGAGCACCGAATTAATCAAGATCAAACGACCTCCGTATGACATGAGCTTACCCTTCCAGCAGCTCAGTTTCTTCTCAAATCGATCCTCGATGCACTTCCATTCTCTGTTTGTCAGCCTACGATGGTGTATCGGAATGCCAAGGTATGAGAAAGGTAAACTCCCCAACTCGCACCCAAACAATTGCCTATAAGACTCCTGTTCATCTTTGGCTCTACCAAAGCAGAACAACTCGCTTTTATGAAAGTTCATCTTTAACCCGGTCAATTGTTCAAAAAGGCATAACACCAGCTTCATATTTCTCGCCTTGGCCAAATCATGCTCCATAAAGATGATTGTATCATCAGCGTATTTAAGGATGGATACACCTCCATCAACAAGATGAGGTACCAAACCACCCACTTGATCATTCTCCTTATCCCTTCCTATCAAAATTGCTAACATATCCACCACAATGTTAAACAGGATAGGGGACATCGGATCTCCTTGTCTGAGGCCTTTATGTGTCTGGAAGTAATGACCTATATCGTCATTCACTTTAATTCCCACACTCCCTTTTTGCGTAAAGGATTCGACCTGTCGGCGCCAGGCTTCATCAAAACCTTTCATACGCAATGCCTGTTGGAGGAATGGCCACTTGACCTTATCGTACGCTTTTTTGAAATCCACCTTAAAAATTACTCCATCTAATTTTTTTGGAGTGGATTTCATGGAGCGTTTCATGAAGAACAACCACCCCTTCAAGGATGTTCCTGTACGGCATGAAAGCAGTTTGGGATTGTTGCACCACAGAATGCGCAATCTGTGTGAGCCTATTGGTCCCGACCTTGGTGAAGATTTTGAAACTAACATTGAGGAGGCAGTCGGCCTGAACTGCTCAATTCTCACAGCATCCGTTTTCTTAGGGAGCAATGTGATAGTTCCAAAATTCAAGTGAAATAATTGAAGCCATCCAGAGAATATATCATGAAACATAGGTACTAAATCCCCTTTAATAATGTGCCAGCACTTTTTATAGAACTTGACCGGGAACCCATCCGGTCCGGGAGCCTTATTGTTTTTCATTTGTGCAATAGCATCAAACACCTCCTTCTCTAAGAACGGGGCAACCAGGATATCATTATCGGCACTAGACAATTGAGGCACATCCTCAGTCCTGGACTCATCGAGGGACACACAATTATCCTCCGGAGGTCCAAATAACTGTCTATAATAATCGGTAATATAGGTTTTGAGATTATCCTGACCTAAAATAGTACCCTCATCCTGTTCAAGTTGAAAGATCCGCTTCTTTCTGTGCTTACCATTAGAAATGAGGTGAAAGAATTGAGTATTCGCGTCCCCTTGGATCACTTTGCGGACCTTAGCTCGCAAAGCCCACTCCAATTCTTCTTCGCGGAGAAGTTCTTTCAACCTCTTCTCCGCCTCATTTTTAACCTGGAGCTCAGGAGGCAGCAAAATCGCGGATTCGGCTTTTATGTCCAGGGCCTGTACAAGAGAAAGGAGCCTATCCTTCTCGATCTTATACACCCCACTGAGGTGCTTAGCCCAACCCCATAAGAAACTTCTCAAATGCCTAATTTTATTCTGCCAATGCATGGTAGGAGTGGTAGCTCTCGTCCTTCAATTCTCGCAGATCTCTGCGTGCCATGATAAAACTTTGGCCGCGTGTGGATGCACATTTCGACAAGGAGTATCTTGAAGATCGACGCGGGGCTGCTGGGCAGGACCACGTTTTTTTCTTTCTTCTAGCAAGTCATCCTTGCAAACCAGTCAAGGTTAATGTGCTCGACAGACACGCCACACAAGTTCACCACCACGCCCTGAAATTCGCCATAGTTTAGCGGCGGTGTACGTGGACCGGATCGCCGGCTCCACCAGCTGAATCTCGCACGACCGATACGAGAAAGATTGCCGGGTCGATCGACTCTTCTCCATTCCTCGGCGGAATACAGTGAGTGAACCATAGACCATATGGGAAAATTTCAGGTGATATCGAGACTTAGATGGTACCGTGATACAGACTTCTTGATCGTTGGATCTCAAATTGGACGACATCTAAAGAGCTATTGTAACTGCACACGATTTTGAAACTCTTGGATGCCTTTGTTGCAAAATGTTTGAGAGCTTCCCATGGCCCTTGGATCTGAGATCCAATGGCTCTCAGGAGCCCGTATCATGGTATCACCTAAGTCTTGGTATCACCTGATATCTTCCCTAGACCATACCACGACGCGCATGCACATGGGACAAGAAGACAGAGACATCTCCACGGATTACGACGTATAGGATCAAACGCTTAACAGGCAAGCCCATCAAGGAAACGATCGGCAGCGAGTCATACTGTAGCTAAAAAATTAAGCAGCCATCGCAGGGGATCAAACACAAGATCTTAACCAACAGACAAGACAGTACTGCCGGCTGAGCTATGAAGGTTATTGAATCTAGAGCAGCATAGACCTTTAAGAAGCAACATCCAACCTAGTTCTGACATATTTTTTGAATTTCGAATGCAAATTTTTTTGAGAAACCCTTGGTGTTTTATGAAACAAAAACACGTTTTCAACTTTGTAAACAAATTTTTTGACAAACAGAAACATTTTGAAAAACAGGAATATTTTCTGAATGTCTAAACAAATTTTGGAACCTGAACATTTTCTGAAATTCCCAAACATATCTTTATTTGTGAACAAATTTCGAAAATGAACAATTATTGAATTTATGAACAAATTTGGAAAGCAGGAACATTTTCTAGAATTCCCAGATTTTTTTTGAATATTTGAACAAAACTGAAAAATGTGAAAGTTTTCAGAATTTGCGAAGAAATTTTGAAAACGGGAACATTTTCAAAATTTTATGAACAATTTTCGAAAATGCATACATTTGTTAAAATTTCTGAGCATTATCTAATTCATGAAAAAAAATTTAAAACACGAAAACCTTTTGAATTTGTGAACAAATTTTGAAACATGAATATGTTTCGAATTTCTGAACCATTTTTTAAAACAGGAACATATTTCTTGAACCGAACATTTTTTAGTTTGTGAACTAAATTGACGAACACTTTTTGAAATATTGAACATTTTTTGAAAATAAGTGAATAGTTTTTTAAATTCTAAACCAATATGAAATTTCAGAAAAACGTTTGTAGAAAAGAAAATTTTCTGAAAAATTGAAAAAATCTGATATTTTCATTTAATTTTTTTTCTGAAACATTAATTGAAAAGAGAAAAAATCAAAAAGAAAAGAGCAAGAAGAAAGAAAAGGAAGACAAAAAAATAGAGAAAAAAGAAAAAGGATAGAAGAATCAAAAATAAAACAAAAAACGAATAAAAAAGAAAAACCGTTTCCGGAACCTTTTAGAAGGTTCCCAAAACCAGTACGGTTGGAACACTTAATAGGCCGGCCCACCCGCGAGCGCACCGTGGATAGCCTGTGCGGAACCCGGACTGTTTGCCGCAGAGAGTGGCAATAGGATTTTCCGTCTCGCATTAAGCTGAAGGAATTTTTCATCTCCTATAGAAACTGGGCCGATCCATTAAATAAAAGAAAAGATAGAGAAAAAGCGAGCGGAACCGGGGTTTCCTGGATAAGAGCTAGCCACAACCACCGGGTCTGGTTCATGATGAAATGTAGGGCGGGACCACCTTTAAGGTAAAAGAGCCGATTTGCTCCATCATTTTTCTCTTTTATTCAGTGTTTTCTCGTATTTTTAATTTTATATGTTTGCTTTAGTTTCTTTTCCTTTTGCTTCTCCGTTTTTATTATTTTTTCTATTGTTTTTTTTCATTTTCTTAGTTTGGTTTATTTTGTGTTCTTTTTCAGTTTTATTTTTTCTTTTGGTTTCCATTCTACATTTTTTCTATATGCCCACAACATTTTTCGAATACACGTTTAACATTTTTGAAATACATTCACATTTTTTAATATATGGTCAACATTGTTTCTATAGACATTTTTCAAATGCTTGATTATCATTTTTTTCATACAAGATTACCGTTTTTTCATATATGGTCTACATTTCTTCTATTCATGTTCTTTAAATGCCTGATTAGCAGTTTCCAAATAAAAACATTAACATTTTTTAATACATGGCCAACACTTTTTCTATATACATTTAACAATTTCCAAACGCTTGATTAACAATATTCAACTACTTGTTCAACATTTTTTCAAATGCTTGATTAACTTTTTTGTATACATGATCAAATGTTTTCATCATTTTTTAATACATGGTCTACATTTTTTCTATACATTTTTTAAATGTGATTAACAGTTTTCAAATAAAAATATTAACATTTTCGAATACATGGTCAACATTTTGTCTATACCCATTTAACATTTTCGAAATACTTGATTAATAGTATTCAAATACTTGTTCAACATTTTTTCTAATGCTTGATTAACATTTTTTATATACATGATCGAAAATTTTCATAATTTTTTGAATACATGGTGAACATATGTTCTATACACATTTAACATTGCCCAAATACTTGATTAAAGTTTTTCAAATACTTCTTCAATTTATTTTCAAATTATTGATTAACATTTTTATATACATGGTAAAAAAATTCATCATTTTTTAATACATGATCAACAATTTTTCTATACACATTCAACATTTTTCGGAATGCTTGATGAACATGTTTCAAATACTTGTTCAGTATTTTTTGAATAATTGATTAACGGTTTTTCAAATACGTGTTCAACATTTTTCATATACTTGTTCAAAACATTTCAAATGCTTGATTAACATTTTTAATACTTGTTCAAGATTCTCCAAATGTTTTTTGTATTGTGTTTTTTGATAATATATATTTAGGATATTTTAAAATTTTATTTTAAAAAAAATAAAACAAAAAATAAACCTTTTAAAAAGCAGAAAATGAGCTTTTTCATGTCTACACGCTCAAGTAGCCGCATGTATAGCTAGAATAGTTCAAATGTGCAAATGCAGCATTAGTTCTAACCTAAATAAGTTCAAACATTAAACTCCAACATTGTTATCCCTTTGGCCGCCTACATACACTCAATCAGATCTTCCTTCAGTTGCTTGTGAGTTGCTCAATGCCGAATTTGTTGATGCATTTGGACAAACTCATCAAATGAGGCCGGATTCTGGTCTGAAACTTCGATAGGATCACCCATGTTGTCAAATTCAATACCTACGACAACATCCTCACCCCCCATCCTCCACGACCATGTTGCCCTTGTAAAGCTTTTGGGCAGTACTTGCATTTTCAATGCATGTACTCAAGAGTCCGAGCAAACCTACCCTCTTGCTTTCGAGATTGCTAAGAGCCTCTCGGTGTCTGCGACAGTTGGTTCTCTCAGGTACCGAGGTTCAACTACCTCAACCACGGCGGTTGCAAACTTCACCATGCCATCTCCGCATGTGCTCTCAAACATCCGTAGGTACTCGTGTCACGAATCAGCGGTCGTGCCATATGCAAGCACGCAATGCGGCCGTGCACTCCTGGTAACCAGAGAACCCAATCCTTCTCACAACGTCCTTCTTCAATATGAAATAGTCATCAAAAGGACTAGATGTCATGGTAGAGACGACCAAAGACATTTTTGCGCTTCCAGAAGCGCCGACAAAAATTGTTAGCGAAGAGGGCATCAGGGGCAAAGTAGTCAGCCATCAACATAAAATGCTCACATGCCCTGTTGCGATTGAGCACTTGATGAACCTTGACCGACCCCTTGAAATTGAGAAGATGCTCTTTCGCATGCTCCGCGTCTGCAAGGATCGCCTGCATCATCGCTGTCTCATCCGTGTAGTCTTCCTTGTCGAACGAGCCGTCAGACGACTCAACATAGTGCTCGTATATGTACTCCATATCCGAATCTATTGCTTCAAAGAAGAAGGGACAAAAGTTTTAGCATGAACATTTCATTGAACAATTGTCGGGCACAGTGAGTATGGTAGGAGCGGATGGTACCTGTGCAGCCGTAGGAGGAGAGGTGCGAAACAACGGTGGAGGAGAAGTGGCGTGGAGCCCGGGTTGTACCATTGGAGGTGATGTACTCGTTGGGTTCTGGCAGGGTGTAGCAGAGCGGTCGGGGTTGTGGAGCGGCAGCGATGGTAAGGGAAAATGGAAGGAGAGAAAATGAGAGGATGAAGGCGCAGGGTTCAAAAGGGGTTTGGTGGGGTTTTGGGTGGGACAGGGGTGTCAGAGTACTACATGGTTGCTGTCCAGACTCCTGCAAAGCTCCCCCTCCCACTTTGTCTCAGTTTTGTGGGGAAAAGTGCGTCCAGACTCAGTCGGCGGACCGATACAGGGCTGCATTGGATGGTTAAACAGGTCTAAATAGTGCAGCCTGGACAGTTGCGGGCTGTTTGAGGATGGAAAATGCGGTAACTGTATCTTTGCTTGCAGATTTCGTGCTGGCTTCAACCTCGTATTTAAAATTATACACAATAAAATGCCACTAGCCGTGGACAGCGGGTCATGAGAATGCTGTTGCTTTTGGATGCATGTTCTTGTCCACTTAGTTGACACACTTACCATGTTTTAAAAAAAAAGGAGGATGACCCCAGCCTCTGCATCTGGGAGATGCATGCGGCCATTTTATTGATTATTCTTGAGAACCTTACAAAGTAGTATAACAATATGTCTGAATCCATCATCTTGGCAACATCAGCCGCTACTCCAATCCATATGATGAAGGGGTGCAAGCTGGGCCAATTACCCAGACCTCTCACCTAAGCCTAACATCTAAAGCCGGAGGCCTCGACCGAGCCACAACTTCGGTATAGAAACGAGGTCCGAAGAAAAATTTGCGCCCGGATGAAAGGTTCACGATCACAGCAATCGCGCGCGATGGCCAACCGATTGAACCCATCCAGACCAAGGAAGCATTTGCTGCTCAGTGCGGGGTTCTTGTTAGGGACAAGATCCCGATCAACATCCAACAATGGTATAAGTCTAAGAAGGAAGACCCTGAGGTGTCTTATGTCAACGATATGCAGAAAGATGATCTTTGAACCGCGCTGAAGGCAAATTTCACCCTACCGCCAGAGGAGGATCCAGGAAAGCCAGTTAAAGAGCCATTGATCAAGTCTCATGCTCTTAAGAAGATGGCAGATCTATTCAGGAGGTGAACGAATGAGCTGAAAACAACGTTTGTCGACAAACAAGAGACACCAGAATTCACCGTCCGGTATGAGAAGATCAGAGATCACTGGGACGCATTTGTGGCCCATAAGACATCGGACAAGAGTAAGAAGATGTCAGCGACAAATAAGATAAATGCTGCGAAGAGGGAGCATCACCATCGCACGGGGTCAGGTGGCTACCTCAAAGCCCGGCCGTTGTGGGCTAAGGCTGAGAATGACCTGCTTGATAAAGGGGTAGAACCAGAGACATTGAACTAGCCAGACCGTTGCCGGACTTGGTTCTTCGGGGCTGGCGGATCCTTGGACCCTGTAACAGGGAAGTGCGTTTGGACGAACGAGCAATTGCGAATACCCGTCACGAAGCTTCAGGACTATATCACCGCAGCGCAGCAAGGGACGTTCATTCCAGACAGATAGAATGACGAGCTCACAATGGCCCTCGGGAATCCTGAGCACCCTGGACGGACACGAGGCACGCCAGGCTCCGTTCCGTGGAAGGCTAGGTTTCCGGACACAGGCGGTTACAAATGCCAGGAGAGGAGGAGGAAAGTGGAGCAAACCGAACTGCAGAAACTGCACGCTGATACGTCTCCAACGTATCTATAATTTTCGATGGTTCCTGATACGTCTCCGTCGTATCTACTTTTCCAAACACTTTCGCCCTTGTTTTGGACTCTAACTTGCATGATTTGAATGGAACTAACCCGGACTGACGCTGTTTTCAGCAGAATTACCATGGTGTTATTTATGTGCAGAAACAAAAGTTCTCGGAATGACCTGAAACTTCATGGAATAACTATTCAGAAATAATAAAAAATCCTTGCAAAAGATGAAGGCCAGGGGGCTCACCACCTGTCCACGAGGGTCGGGGGCACGCCTGCCCCCCTAGGGCGCGCCCCCTACCTCGTGGGCCCCCTAGAGGTCCTCCAACTCCAACTCCAACTCTATATATTTGGTTTCGGGGAGAAAAAAATCAGAGAGAAGAAGTCATCGCGTTTTACGATACGGAGCTGCCGCCAAGCCCTAAAACCTCTCGGGAGGGCTGATCCGGAGTCCGTTTGGGGCTCCGGAGAGGGGAATCCGCCGCTATCGTCATCATCAATGTAGCGACCCGACCTCAAACGGTCAAGTCTCTGTGCTTCAGTGTCATCCTTGGATCGGTAATGCTGACACACACAGTACTCGAGGATTTATAACAGAGTAGCAATCACACACTTATTACATTGAATGTCTCCAAAGAGAACTTATTACAATAAATATGGCTTAAGACCATCTAATACGATAACATCGGAAGTCTTGGAAGATAAAGTGAGTCCATCAACTCCAACGGCATTGCTGAGCTGCACAACCACGACCTAACGAACCTTACTCCTCGTCTGAAAAGTCTGCAACATAATACATTGCAGCCCCAAAACGGGTCAGCACATGGAATATGCTGGAAAAAATAACACAGTAGAGCAAGAACAGAATAATGCTATCACTACATGCATATTTGGCTGGTGGAAAGCTCTATGGCTACAGTTTTGCAAAAAGCCAATTTTTCCCTACAACAAAGGAATAGATTTCAATTTAACTATCATGGTAGTTGAAAGATCATTGAGAAGGTTCCTCCAACTCAATCCCAATTAAAGTAATTATCAACCCAACAATATTAATTTAGAGTGATGAGATACTTAAGATACTCCAAGTACTAGATACTCAAGATTGTCCATAACCGGGGACATGGCTAACCATGATTAGTTTATACACTCTGCAGAGGTTTGTGCACTTTTTCCCACAAGACTCGATCTCCTCCATTGGTTTTCTCGCACTACAGGGTGTTTGAGAAATGGATGACCGAGACACAGTCTTTCAGAAATATTAACTCTCTACTCCGGGCAGACCATACCAAACCTACAATACCACTACCTGCTGATCCACCTCTTCAAGAGCTTCACATAACTTACTCAGCTATGCTAGAGCCCATAATAGCTTGTGGCTGCACACGGAAGTTTCTAGCATGAATAATCTCAGTTCCCTTTGAGCCTGGGTGGTGGTCCATAGGAATATCACACGGGTACTCCGTGATTTCCAAAAATACAGGCAACACTTGGTACTCCAGGTGCCTCAATCCACCCAGATGTGTATTTAAGTTGCCACCTTAAGTTCAACCATTAATTGTAAATCTCACATCTGTCATGGATTTCACTCACCCAAACCTCGTCTACGAGCATAGCATAGCAATATAAGCAACGCGTAGAAGTAACTCCCAAGGGTTTGAATGCAACAGGGTAATAGGTTCTACCTCATCAACTACTTCCCAACCCACATGTTAAATGACATCCTAACCATGCAATATTTGAGGATTGGTACTAATGCATAAAACTGGTGGATAAAGGGGTATGATCAAAGTGTTACTTGCCTTGCTGATGATCCGCGTAACCTAGAGACTCCAAATAACAAGCTTCGCACTCCGGGAATTCTATCGCAAACAAACAATAACTTACATAAGCAATCAAGCAAAGAAACACGGGTAAACCTCAAATAAGAAGATCTAACCAGAAAGTTCAACTTAAGAACTCCGCTTTGCAAAAAGAATCAAATCGAACGGAGCAACGAAACTCAAACAGCGAAAGAAACAATATCCATTTACTAATCTGGACCTAGGTCAAATTTTACAATAGCAAAAACTTGTGCAAGTTGGTTAAACGGAAAGAGGGTCTCGAGATGAAGATCTAGGCGCTTGAATCGCCTGATTCCGACTAACGAGTGAAAAGATAAACTAGAACGAAAATCGCATCAGAAATCACGATCAGAAATAATCGCGAAATAATCTGATAAAAGAAAACTGACGAACAGGCTAACGAACGAGCATTCGTCATCTGGAACTAACGAACGAAAACCGTTCATTAAAACGAACATACGGACGAACGTCCGCTAAAATGAAAAACCGGGAAAAAACCGGCGAATCGAAAAAAAACAAGCTAGGGTTTTTTAACGAAAACCGAACCGGTTTTCTAAAAAAAACCGAACGGCGCTATACCTCTGGCGAGGTCCGGCACGGCAGCGGCTCCGGCGAGCGGCGGGCAGCGTGGGGTGGCGGCGACGCGGGCAAATGGCGGGGGGCGGCTCCGGTGAGAGGCGGCGCAGCAGCGGGCAAAGGGCGGCGGGGCAGCGCGGCGGCTTGCAGCGGCGGAGTCGGCGGCTCGCGGCGGCGGGGTGGGCGGCTCCAAGGGGCGCGGCCTTTAAGGAGGGGGGGGTTCGGCTTGGGGAAGGGGGCACGCCGCGGGGGAAGCGGAGTCCGAGCCGGACTTCGGTTCGGGCGGCGCGGGGAGGTGGGCCTGGCGGCTGGGCTTCGGCCCAGTTAGCCCTGGTGTTTTTTTAAATAATTCCGCCGAAACTGAAACAAAATCCTAGAAAATAAAATAAAATTCTAAAATGCCAAAACAAATTTTCTCCGTCTAAATAAAATATTTAGAACGAGATGAACATTTTCTTGGCCCTAAAATGCAATTTTGAAAACGTGCAATTTTTTTCTAATGCAAATAAAATTGCAAATAAAATACAAAATAGAACAAATATTGATTTTAATATTTTTCCTCCAATATTTCATTTATTTTGGAGAAGTCATATTACCTCCTCTCATATATTTTAATATGAAATATTTTCGGAGAGAAAAATAATTAAAACCAAAATCCTCGTTTTAAAATTTGATAAAAATCAAATTTGAAAACCGGGAAAATCCCCAAATCTCTCCGAGGGTCCTTGAGTTGCTTAGAATTTCGAGGATCGCGAGATGAAATGCAATAAAATATGATATGTAAGAATGATTTATGTATAACATTCCAAATTGAAAATTTGGGATGTTACAAACCTACCCCCTTTAAGATGAATCTCGCCCCCGAGATTCGGATTGGCTAGAAAATAGGTGAGGGTGGTCTTTGCGGAGATCATCCTCTCGTTCCCATGTGGCTTCGTCCTCCGTATGGTGGCTCGACTGAACTTTGCAAAACTTGATGACCTTGCTGCGGGTGACTTGACTAGCAAACTCCAAAATCTCGACTGGCTTCTCCTCATAAGTCAAGTCATTGTCCAACTGAATCGCCTCCAAGGGTACGGTATCTCTTAGCGGTATGTCGGCCATCTCAGCATGGCACTTCTTCAACTGGGAAACGTGAAACACATCGTGAACTCCTGGCAGTCCTTCAGGTAACTCCAACTTGTAGGCAACTTCTCCCATCCGTTCCAAAACACGATATGGTCCTACAAATCTCGGGGCTAACTTTCCCTTGACTCCAAAAAGTTTCACTCCTCGTAGAGGTGATACTCGCAGGTATGCTCTTTCTCCAATTTCATAGGTTACCTCCTTGCGTTTCGAATCTGCATAACTCTTCTGTCTGGATTGAGCTATCTTCAGTCTATCCCGGATCAGTTTAACCTTCTCCTCAGACTCTTTGATCAAGTCTGGTCCAAACAACTGTCGGTCTCCGACTTCATCCCACATCAATGGTGTTCTGCACCTTCGTCCATACAGGGCTTCGAACGGTGCCATCTTCAAACTGGCTTGGTAACTATTGTTGTATGAGAACTCTGCGTAAGGCAGATTGTCATCCCAACTAGATCCATAATCTAGCGCACAGGCTCTCAACATGTCCTCTAGAATCTGATTGACTCTCTCGGTCTGTCCATCCGTCTGTAGGTGAAATGCTGTACTGAACTCCAATCTCGTTCCCAAAGTCTGGTGCAGCTGATACCAAAACTTTGAAGTAAACTGTGTTCCTCGATCCGATATGATGGTCCTCGGAACTCCATGCAGACATACGATCCTGGTCATATATATCTTGGCCAACTTTGCACTGGTATAAGTTGTTTTCACTAGGATAAAGTGTGCCACTTTGGTCAAACGGTCAACTACTACCCATATAGAATCATATCCTGATTTGGTCCTGGGCAATCCGGTGATAAAATCCATGCCAAGTTTATCCAACTTCCATTTGGGTATCGGCATAGGTTGTAACAATCCTGCTGGCTTTTGATGCTCTGCCTTCACTCTCTGACATACATCACATACGGCCACATACTCGGCGATATCCTTCTTCATCCCTGTCCACCAGAAACGTTCCTTTAAATCCAAATACATCTTGGTGTTTCCGAGGTGTATCGAGTATGGTGAGTCATGTGCCTCCTGGAGTATTAACTTCCTGATCTCTGTGTTATTGGGCACATAGACACGGTCCTCAAACCACAGGGTGCCGTGCTCATCCTCACGAAAACCTTTGGCCTTTCCTTCGCTCATTTTCTCCTTTATCTCGGCAATCTCTTTGCCATCCTTCTGAGCTTCCTGAATCTTTCCCAACAATGTAGACTGCACCTCCATTGTTGCAACAAAACCTCTAGGAACAATCTCCAATCAAAGTTCCCGGAGATCCTCTGCTAACTCCTTTGGCAATCCCGTGCTTATTAGGGTATTAGCCTAGCTCTTCCGGCTCAAAGCGTCTGGTACGACATTGGCCTTTCCTGGATGATAATGAAGCTTCATGTCATAATCCTTTATAAGCTCCAACCATCTTCTCTGCCTAAGGTTCAGCTCATTCTAGGTGAAAATGTACTTCAAACTCTTATGATCCGTGTACACATCACAATGGTTTCCAATAAGGTAATGTCTCCAAGTCTTCAATGCATGCACTACGGCTGCTAGCTCCAAATCATGCGTGGCATAATTTAACTTGTGTGGTTTTAGTTGTCGTGAGGCATATGAAACAACTCTTCCGTCCTGCATAAGAACACTTCCAAGTCCTAAGCGAGAGGCGTCGCAATACACTTGAAAATCTTTATGTATATCTGGCAGTGTCAGCACTGGAGCTGTAGTCAAATGTTTCTTCAGCTCCTAGAAACTTGCCTCGCAATCTTCCGTCCATTTAAACTTGGTATCCTTCTTCAATAATTCTGTCATGGGCTTTGCAGTCTTTGAAAAATTCTCAATGAATCTACGATAGTATCCTGCGAGTCCAAGAAAACTGCGGATCTCGCTAACTGAAGTGGGTGCCAACCATTCAGTGACTGACTGAACCTTGGTGGGATCTACTGCTATACCTTCTCCTGATATAACATGTCCAAGGAATCCGACTTCCTTCAACCAAAACTCGCATTTGCTGAACTTGGCATAATAACTGATGTTCCCTGAGTTTCTCGAGAACTAAACGCAAATGCTCCTTGTGTTCCTCTTCATTCTTCGAATATACCATTATATCATCAATGAACACCACAACAACCTTATCCAAATATTCCATGAACACCTTGTTCATCATGCTCATGAAATAGGCAGGGGCGTTAGTCAGTCCAAATGACATGACCGTATATTTGTATAGCCCGTACCGTGTGGTGAAGGCTGTCTTTGGTATATCCTTCTCTCGAATCTTCAACTGATGATATCCTGATCGCAGATCGATCTTTGAAAACACCTTAGCTCCTTGCAGCTGGTCAAACAGATCATTGATCATCGGCAATGGGTACTTGTTCTTAATCGTTACCTCGTTCAAGGCCTGATAATCAACAACCATTCTTAGGGACTTATCCTTCTTCTCAACCAAAAGCACTGGAGCTCCCCATGGTGATGAACTCCGTCGAATGTAACCTTTCTCCAATAACTCCTTGATCTGTTTCTTAATCTCCTCCAGATCATTCGCGGGCATCCTGTAGGGTCTCTTGGATATTGGCCCTGTGCCTGGCAGTAGCTCTATCAAAAACTTGATATCTCGATCCGGTGGCATGCCTGGTAACTCCTCTAGGAAAACATTCGGATAATCCTTTACTACAGGCACTTCCTCCTGAACAACTCCCGTGAGGGTATTTACTTGGCTCCTTCTAGGCACATGCCTAGATACATACTTGATCCTTTTTCCCTCCGGGGTGGTGAGACAAATTTACTTACTAACACAGTCAATGCTTCCTCCATACTTTGACATCCAGTCCATTCCTAATATCACATCCAATCCTTGTGACTCCAAGATAATTAGGTCGGACGGAAAAACATGGTTGCCAATGGTTAAGGATATCCGATCACACCATCGACTAGCCATATACTCTGCTCCAGGTGAGCTTACTAACAGAGGGGTCCTAAGGGTTTGGGTCGGTAGTTTAAACTTATCCACGACTTCCCTTGATATGTATGAATGCGATGCACCAGTATCAAAAAGAACAAGAGCGGTAAATGACTTAACCAAAAACTTACCTATAACCGCGTCTGGCTACTCTTCAACCTCCTCCACGTTAATGTGGTTCACTTGTCCTTTGTTGAATGGATTGGGCTTCTTCCCAGCGCTCCCATTTCCGTTTCCTTTCTTCCCTTCAGGGCACTCCGTGGCATAGTGTCCAGTCTTCCCACACTTGAAACAAGTAACTGGCTTAGGTCCCTCTTGGTGGGTGTGGTTGGATTTGGGCGGTTCTGATTGTTACTTGCTCCATTCCCATTCCTAGGGCCAGTATGATTATGGTTACTCCCTCCATTATGGGTGTGGCCTCCATGGTTATGAACAAGTCCTCCCGAGTTCGGGGTTAGGCAAGGCTTCTGCTGAGCTCCTGAGTTATACCTCCCTTGTACATACTTCCTCTTACGGCTCTCAATCTGCTGTTGCTTCCCTTCAATCATAAGAGCTTTATCTACCAACTCCTGATAGTTGGTGAATTTTGCCACCATCAACTGCATACTCATCTCATCATTCAGCCCTTCCATAAACTTCTCCTGTTTTGCGGCATCTGTGGCCACATCATTAGGGGCATAGCGAGATAACTTGCTAAACTCATTCGCGTACTGAGCCACAGTACAGTTCCCCTGGCGTAAGTTGCGAAACTCACGCTTCTTCAAGTTCATGGCTCCAGTTGAGACATGGGCGGTACGGAAGGCTTGCTGAAACTGGTCCCATGCCACCATGGCTATGGGGTAGGTGACAGTGTAATTCTCCCACCATGATGCTGCTGGTCCATCCAACTGATGTGCGGCAAAACGCACCTTCTCAGCATCAGTACATCCTGCAGTGGTTAACTCCCTTCCAATCTCGTGGAGCCAATCATCTGCTACTATAGGCTCGGTGCTATTGGAAAACACCGGCGGCTGCAACCTCAGAAAACGGGCTAAGTTGTCAACTGGTGGTGGTGGTGGTGGATTGTTGTTGTTGTTGCCTTGGTTCTGAACTAACAACTGCATCAGGGTATTCTGCTGCTGGATCAACTGAGTGAGCTCCGGTGGGAATGCAAATCCGGGTTCATGTCTCGGAGGCATCTGATGGGTTTAGAGGGGAGAGATTAGAATAGAATGAGGTCTAATGAGAAAGCACTACCCATATGCACATGAGACAAACACAAACATTTCACTCAATCAATCAATCAAGTCATACAATCGGTCTAACTATCACAAAAGTGCTCGGACTACTCTATTTACATGGTGGAATACTACTACTGATGTGGTGGTCTACTAGAAATATTCCTCGGTTGCAGACTCCATGATATCTGCTCCAGCTTCGTCTTCAAAGTCATCATCGCTCATGTCAGAGTCAGTGTCGTGGATGATGATGTAGTCTTCCGGGCGAATCTCCTTGGGTTCTTCGTCTTCTTCTACTGGTGTGGGGTCTCCCATGAATATTCCAATTTTCTTAATCAGGTCGTCATTCTTCTCCACTAGTACGACGATTTCCTCCTCATAATCTTCACGTGTAGCCTTGAGTTCTCCCTCCAGTTCCGCAATCCTAGTCATTGCATTCTTCAGATCTATCATGCCTGCGCACATCTGATTCTCCTGGCATCGAATGTGCTGGTTTAGTTCCTGGATGAAAGCTGCAATTGATCTATCCTTCCTGGTGCCGATCATCTCCCATTGCTCATCTCGGCTCCCACAGATCTGGTAGATAGTGTCTTTAAGCTCCTTGTGATAAACTTCTCCAATGCGTCCCATGGTGATGTGAGCTGCCATACTCCTTCCTAGAGTCCAAGTTGGTGCATCGAAGGAAAACTATATGGGTTTAGTGACTGGCGTGAAGGTCCTTCCTGGAACTTGAACTTGAATCATCCATCGCTCCTCTTCTGGTAAGGTGGCGTTGTATGTCCCGGTGAAGCTTGGTATTCCTATGTTCAGGTACCTAGTGACTTCCTTCAAGTGTCGTCCAAAAGGTGCTTCTTCATCCGGTCGTGCAAACTTGTTCCCTGCGCCTGCCATCCTAAAGAGTAGAAAATGGAGAGGAGTCAGGAATGAGAAGAGAATAGTGATCTATGGCTTTTAGCTTAGTGGTCGTGTCCTACACTCAACGTGTGCTCCGATACCATCTTGTAGCAACCCAACCTCAAACGGTCAAGTCTCTGTGCTTCAGTGTCATCCCTGGATCGGTAATGCTGACACACACAGTACTTGATGATTTATAACAGAGTAGCAATCACACACTTATTACATCGAATTTCTCCAAAGAGAACTTATTACAATAAATATGGCTTAAGGCCATCTAATACGATAATAGCGGAAGGCTTGGAAGATAAAGTGAGTCCATCAACTCCAACAGCATTGCTGAGCTGCACGGCCACGACCTAACGAACCTTACTCCTCGTCTAAAAAGTCTGCAACATAATATGTTGCAACCCGAAAACGGGTCAGCACATGGAATATGCTGGCAAAATAACACAGTAGAGCAAGAACAAAATAATGCTATCACCACATGCATATTTGGCTGCTGGAAAGCTCTATGGTTACAGTTTTGCGAAAAGCCAATTTTTCCCTACAACAAAGGAATAGATTTTAATTTAACTATCATGGTAGTTGAAACATCATTGAGAAGGTTCCTCCAACTCAATCCCAATTAAAGTAATTATCAACCCAACAATATTAATTTAGAGTGATGAGATACTTAAGATACTCCAAGTACTAGATACTCAAGATTGTCCATAACCGGGGACACGGCTAACCATGATTAGTTTATACACTCTGCAGAGGTTTGCACACTTTTCCCCACAAGACTCGATCTCCTCCGTTGGTTTTCTCACACTATAGGGTGTTTGAGAAACGGATGACCGAGACACAGTCTTTCATAAACATTAACTCTCCACGCCGGGCAGACCATACCAAACCTACAATCCCACTACCTGTTGATCCACCTCTTCAAAAGCTTCACGTAACTTACTCAGCTATGCTAGAGCCCATAATAGCTTGTGGCTGCACACGGAAGTTTCTAGCATGAATAATCTCAGTTCCCTTTGAGCCTGGGTGGCAGTCCATAGGAAGATCACACGGGTACTCCGGGATTTCCAAAAATACAGGCAACACTGGGTACTCCAGGTGTCTCAATCCACCCAGATGTGTATTTAAGTTGCCACCTTAAGTTGAACCATTAATTGTAAATCTCACATCTGTCATGGATTTCACTCACCCAAACCTCGTCTACGAGCATAGCATAGCAATATAAGCAACACGTAGAAGTAACTCCCAAAGGTTTGAATGTAACAGGGTAATAGGTTCTACCTCATCAACTACTTCCCAACCCACATGTTAAATGACATCCTAACCATGCAATATTTGAGGATTGGTACTAATGCATAAAACTGGGTGATAAAGGGGTATGATCAAAGTGTTACTTGCCTTGCTGACGATCCGCGTAACCTAGAGACTCCAAATAACACGCTTCGCTCTCCGGGAATTCTATCGCAAACAAACAATAACTTACATAAGCAATCAAGCTAAGAAACACGGGTAAATCTCAAATAAGAAGATCTAACCAGAAAGTTCAACTTAAGAACTCCGGTTTGCAAAAAGAATCAAATCGAACGGAGCAACGAAACTCAAACGGCGAAAGAAACAAGATCCGTTTACTAATCTAGACCTAGGCCAAATTTTATAGTAGAAACAACTTGTGCAAGTTGGTTAAACGGAAAGAGGGTCTCGAGACGAAGATCTAGGCGCTTGAATCGCCTGATTCCGACTAACGAGCGAAAAGATAAACTAGAACGAAAATGGATCAGAAATCGCGATCAGAAATAATCGCGGAATAATCCGATAAAAGAAAACTGATGAACATGCTAACGAACGAGCGTTCGTCATCTGGAACTAACGAGCGAAAACCGTTCGTTAAAACGAACAAACGTACGGACGAATGTCCGCTAAAAAGAAAAACCGGGAAAAAAATTGGCGAACCGAAAAAAGACAAGCTAGGGTTTTTTTAACGAAAACCGAACCGATTTTCTAAAAAAAACCGAATGGCGCTATACCTCCGGCGAGGTCCGGCATGGCGGCGACTCCGGCGAGTGGCGGGCAGCGCGGGGCGACGGCGGCGCGGGCAAAGGGTGGTGGGGCGGCTCCGGCGAGGGGCGACACGGCAGCGGGCAAAGGGCGGTGGGGCGGCGCGGCGGCTTGCAGCGGCGGGGTCGGTGGCTCGCGACGGTGGGGTGGGCGGCTCCAAGGGGCGGCGGGGCGCGACTTTTAAGGAGGGGGGTCGGCTTGGGGAAGGGGCACGACGCGGGGGAAGGGGAGTCCGAGCCGGACTCCGGTTCGGGCGGCGCGGTGGCGGTCTCCCGCTAGGAGACGGCGGCGCGGGAAGGTGGGCCTGGCGGCTGGGCTTCGGCCTAGTTAGCCCTGGCGTTTTTTTAAATAATTCCGCCGAAACTAAAAAATCCTAGAAAATAAAATAAGATTCTAAAAATGCCAAAACAAATTTTATCTGTCTAAATAAAATATTTATAACGATATGAACATTTTCTTGGCCCTAAAATGCAATTTTAAAAACTTGCAATTTTTTCTAATGCAAACAAAATTGCAAATAAAATACAAAATAGAACAAATATTGATTTTAATATTTTTCCTCCAATATTTCATTTATTTTGGAGAAGTCATATTATCTTCTCTCAAATATTTTAATATAAAATATTTCCAGAGAGAAAAATAATTAAAACCAAAATCCTCGTTTCAAAATTTGATAAAAATCAAATTTGAAAACTAGGGAAATCCCCAACTCTCTCCGAGGGTCCTTGAGTTGCTTAGGATTTCGAGGATCGCGAGACGAAATGCAATAAAATATGATATGCAAGAATGATCTATGTATAACATTCCAAATTAAAAATTTGGGATGTTACAATCAACCATCCTTCATCACCAATTTCATGATGCTCACTGCCGTGCGTGAGTAATTCCATCGTAGGCTTGCTGAACGGTGATGGGTTGGATGCGATCTATCATGTAATCGAGTTAGTTTTGTTAGAGTTTGATCCCTAGTATCCACTATGTTCCAAGATTGATGTTGCTATGACTTTGCTATGCTTAATGCTTGTCACTAGGGCCCGAGTGCCATGATTTCAGATCTGAACCTATTATGTTTTCATCAATATATGAGAGTTCTTGATCCTATCTTGCAAGTCTATAGTCACCTATTATGTGTTATGATCCGTTAACCCCGAAGTGACAATAATCGGGATACTTACCGGTGATGACCGTAGTTTGAGGAGTTCATGTATTCACTATGTGGTAATGCTTTGTTCCAGTACTCTATTAAAAGGAGGCCTTAATATCCCTTAGTTTCCGTAAGGACCCCGCTGCCATAGGAGGGTAGGACAAAAGATGTCATGCAAGTTCTTTTCCATAAGCACGTATGACTATATTCAGAATACATGCCTACATTATATCAATGAACTGGAGCTAGTTCTGTGTCACCCTAGGTTATGACTGTTACATGATGAACCACATCCGACATAATTCTCCATCACTGATCCATTGCCTACGAGCTTTCCATATATTGTTCTTTGCTTATTTACTTTTCCGTTGCTATTGCTATCATCACTACAAAATACCGAAAACATTACTTTTGCTATCATTACCTTTTGCCACCGTTACCACTACTATCATAGTACTTTGCTACTAAACACTTTGCTGCAGATATTAAGTTTCCAGGTGTGGTTGAATTGACAACTCAACTGCTAATACTTGAGAATATTCTTTGGCTCCCCTTGTGTCGAATCAATAAATTTGGGTTGAATACTCTACCCTCGGAAACTGTTGCGATCCCCTATACTTGTGGGTTATCAAGACTATTTGTTGGCGCCGTTGCCGGGGAGCATAGCTCTATTCTTTGAGTCACTTAGGATTTATATCTGCTTATCATTATGAAGAACTTGAGAGATCCAAAAAGCAAGATTTATCCCTCAACTACGAGGGGAGGTAAGGAACTGCCATCTAGCTTTGCACTTGATTCACCTTCTGTTATGAGTAAGCTTGCGACACCTAAACCTGCTTCTGTTATTCGTTCTGATATGTCGCATGTTATTGATGATGCCACTTCTGCTATGCATGATGCTTATGATGAAACTACTTCTATGCTTGATACTACTGTGCCACTTAGTGAATTTCTTAATGAACAACTTGCTAGGGCTAGAGAGAATGGAAATATTGAATCTGATAATACTGATGAAGTTGATGATGAAGACTTACCTGTTATTCCTGAGGGTTATGTTTTTGATAAATAAGCTTCTTTAGCTATTTTAGCTTGCAAAGATAGATACGAACTCAAGAGGTTATTAGCTAAATGGAATCAGCAATCTCTAAATGCTAGAATGAAACCTGACCCTGCTTTTGCTACTTCACCTATTTGTGTTACCGAAAAGGATTATGAATTCTCTGTTGATCCTGATATAATTACTTTGGTTGAATCTGATCCTTTTCATGGCTATGAATCTGAATCTATTGTGGCACATCTTACTAAATTAAATGATATAGCTACCCTGTTCACTAATGATGAGAGAACTCGTTACTTTTATATCCTTAAAATATTTCCGTCCTCATTAAAGGGTGATGCTAAGATATGGTTTAATTCTCTTGATCCTGGTTGTGTGCGTAGTCCCCAGGATATGATTTATTACTTCTCTGCTAAATATTTCCCTGCTCATAAGAAACAAGCTGCTTTAAGGGATATATATAATTTTGTGCAAATTGAAGAAGAGAGTCTCCCACAAGCTTGGGGAGGCTTCTCAAGTTACTTAATGCTTTGCCTGATCATCCTCTTAAGAAAAATGAAATACTTGATATCTTTTATAATGGACTAACCGATGCTTCCAGAGATTACCTGGATAGTTGTGTTGGTTCTGTTTTCAAGGAAAGAACACCGGATGAAGCTGAAATTTTATTGAATAATATGCTGACAAATGAAAATAATTGGACACCTCCTGAGCCAGTTCCTGAGCCTATTCCTAAACCAACTCCGAAGAAGAGAGGTATTCTATTTCTCAGTCCTGAAGATATGCAAGAGGCAAAGAAATCTATGAAAGAAAAAGGTATTAAAGCTGAAGATATTAAGAATTTACCTCCTATTGAAGAAATACATGGTCTTAATTTACCGCCCGTCGAAGAAACATATGATCTTAATCCATTACCTATTGAAGAAACTCATGGTCTTGATAACCCGGCACGGGTAGTGAAGGTAAATTCTCTCTATAGATATGATAAAGCTGAAATCCCATTTACTAAGTTTGCTAGCCCATGCTTAGATGAGTTTGATAAATTTATGGCTAAGCAAGAAGATTTTAATCCCTATTTTGGTAGACAATTGAAATAAAATTCAAATATGCTTGAACACTTGGGTGATTATATGGCTAATGTCAAAGGTGAACTTAAACTTATTAGTAAACATGCTTCTATGGTTACACTCAAGTAGAACAAGTACTTAAAGCTCAAAATGATTTGCTCAATGAATTGAATAGTAAGAATAATGATAATGCTGTTAGAGTTATGACTAGAGGTGGTAAAATGACTCAGGAACCTTTATATCCGGAAGGCCACCCTAAGAGAATTGAGCAAGATTCTCAGAGAAATAATGTAGAAGCACCTAGTCCTTCTAAAAGGAAGAAAAATAAAAATGATAGGACTTTGCATGCTTCTAGTAAACCTATCACTAAAACACCTGAGAATCCAAATGATAATTCTATTTCTGATGCTAAAACACAATCTGGTAATGAACCTGAAACTAGTGATAATGTTAATGATAATGTTCATGATAATGCTCAACCTAGTAATGATAATGATATAGAAATTGAACCTGCTGTTGATCTTGATAACCCACAATCAAAGAATCAACGTTATGATAAGAAAGACTTTGTTGCTAGGAAACATGGTAAAGAAAGAGAACCATGGGTTCAGAAACCCATGCCTTTTCATCCCAAACCATCCAAGAAAAAGGATGATGAGGATTTTGAGCGCTTTGCTGAAATGATTAGACCTATCTTTTTGCGTATGCGATTAACTAATATGCTCAAAATGAATCCTTATGCTAAGTATATGAAATATATTGTTACTAATAAAAGAAAGATACCGGAAGCTGAAATTTCCACCATGCTTGCTAATTATACTTTTGAGGGTGGAATACCAAAGAAACTTGGAGATCCAGGAGTACCCACTATACCATGCTCCATTAAAAGAAACTAAGTTAAAACTGCTTTATGTGATCTTGGAGCCGGTGTTAGTGTTATGCCCCTCTCTTTATATCATAGACTTGATTTGAATAAGTTGACACCTGCTGAAATATCTTTGCAAATGGCCGATAAATCAACTGCTATACCTGTCGGTATTTGTGAGGATGTGCCTATTGTAGTTGCAAACGTTACTATTTTAACGGACTTTGTTACTCTTGATATTCCCGAGGACGATAGTATGTCTATTATTCTTGGAATACCTTTCTTGAACACTGCAGGGGCTGTTATTGATTGCACTAAAGGCAATGTCACTTTTCATGTTAATGGTAATGAGCATACGATACACTTTCCGAGGAAACAAAACCTGAAGTTCATAGTATCAACTCTATTGGAAAAATTTCATCGATTATATTTGGAGGTTTTGAATTTCCTCTTCCTAATGTCAAGAAGAAATATGATATTCTTATTATTGGGGATGTGCATATCCCCGTTGAGGTAACATAGTGTTATTCGAAATTTCTCCGGTTCCATGTTATTCGAAATGAGTTTGTTAACAAGACCTGATCAACCTTGTTAGTGGATTCTTTTTGATGAGCATGAGATGGATGAAACAAGAAGGCACAACCTTCTGTACCCCACTTTTACTTTCTGTTATTTATATTAAATAAAATAAAAATAAGTATTTTTCTGTTTGTTATCTGATTATCCGTGCAATATAAAAATACCCCGAAAATAAAAGTTCTCCAAATGCCCTGAAATTTAAATATGATTTTTTCTAGAATATTTGAGAATATTTGGCACTAAGAACACAACAGGGGGGTCATCCACCTGGCCACAAGGGTTGAGGGCGCGCCCCCTGCCTCGTGGGCCCATGGTGGCCCTCCTCCACTTATTCTTTCACCCACACACTCCTTCTTCCTCCCACAAACACAAATATCCAGCTCAAGCACGAGTTCTATCTCATTTTGCTGCCATTTTCGATCTCCTTACTCAAAGCACCTCTCACAAAACTGCTTGGGGAGATTGTTCCTTGGTATGTGACCCCTCCATTTGTCCAATTAGTTTTTGTTCTAGTGCTTTATTCATTGCAAATTTGTGTTGCCTAGGTGACCATGTTCTTGAGCTTGCATGTCAAATTTATATGGTTCCAAGTAGTTTTGATGCATGATATAGGCTCTAGGCACTTGTAGGAGTAGTTGCTATCAATATTATTGAGTTTGGTTCACTTTTATTTTGAAGTTACTAAAAAATTTCAGAATTTTTCAGAGGAAGAAATATGCTTAGGAAAATGTTCCAAGGTGGTTCTTCAAGGAAGCAAGGACACAGGCTTGCAATGCGTGATGCTGATGAAGAGCCACCAAGAAACGCTCCAGTGCGTCCTTGTGAATGGCCTTCGGAAAAATTTATGGATCAAGCAGGAATTAAGGAAGAATTTAACGCATATTTGCGTAACACTGATCTTGTGAGCTTCGAGGAAGAGAAGTGCAGCCAGTATCACCATCTCACTAGTTCCTTTGTGAGGAGGTTTGAATTTTCATCTTCACGCAATTCTCCATTTGTCCTGTTTGATCTTTATGAAAATTCTTACACTATGGACTTAGAGGATTTTACCACTGCTTGGAAACTTCCACAATGGGGTAGTATCAGAGATCCTCACAAATCTGAATTTAGAGATTTTCTTGCTAGTATAACTGTGGGGGAATCTATAGAGATATAACACAAGCTACCATAGGGAGCATTCATTTTCCTGCTATACATTATTTTGCTCTCTTCATAGGTAGATGTATAAATGGTAAAGATGAAGCATGTCATATGTGTGTTCCTGACCTCAGTATTCTTAGGAGTGCTGTGTTAGGAGACAAATCTTATAATTTGGGAGCCATTATTGCACATAGGTTGCATCTTAATAGATTTAATGGAGATTTCTTTGGTGGAATTTATGCAACCCGCATTGCTAATTTTCTTGGTATAGCCATATGCGAGGATGATATTGAGTTGCCTCCTGCTTATTTAGATTTTAAAGTTATGGTTCACCACCAGTTTGTCGAGAGGAATGAATCACCTCTTCAGTATCGACTAATCTTTGACAGACGGCGTGCTGTCCGTATTACTCTCCCTACTCCTGCCTTCTTTGATTATCAGGCAAAAAGAAGATATGTTATTACTAGAGAGGAGGCAGATGAGTATGAGAGGAGAGCAGAGGCCGTTCGTCGCCACGCTGCAGCCCAGGAGACGATAGCCGCTGCATCGTAGTACGACCCTAACTATTATTATGGATATCCGCCAGGCCAGCCGCGGCCATAGACCAACTTAGGCCAAAAGCCTAAGCTTGGGGGAGTACATATTTTCTACCGACATTACATTCATGTTCACACACTCATTGCTAGATGTCGGTGCTCATACTTTTTCATTGTATCATCCATGCTAGTTTACTTCCCTTTTTATGCTTTCTTCTTGTGTGTTTAATAAACCTTAAGAAAAACCAAAAAAAATTAGTTGTAGCTTTTAATTAGTTTATTTTCCATGCTTGTAGTAGTAATTAAAAAGAAAACCCAAAAATATTTCATGTTCTTCTTTTTCTTGTTGGGAGCTTTCCCGTGTAAATAGTTTTATATCTTTTCTTTTCTTTGGGGGTCGATAGGAGAAGACCATAATTAAATTGTTGTAGTGGCTCTTATATGCATAATTGTTGATCTGACAAAAGAGCCCATATTTCCTTGTCTTCTCCTGTTTATTGAATGCTTGCAGATTCCAACTTAGTCCAATGCACTCGCACTATTATTATTATTCACATCGTTCGGTCGTGCAAGTGAAAGGCAATTATGACGATATATGATGGATTGATTGAGATGAGAAAAGCTGGTATGAACTCGACCTCTTTTGTTTTTGTAAATATGATTAGTTCATCGTTCCTGATTCAGCATATTATGAATAAACATGTTTGCAATGACAACTAGAGATCATAGTTTCTTGTGCCATGCTTGATCAGCTGGGAGCTTATAATGGTTTACCTTGCGTGCCAACATGCTATTAAAATGGTTATGATGTGGTATGATAGGGTGGTATCCTCCTCTGAATGATTTAAGTGACTTGACTTGGTGCATGTTCACGCATGTAGTTGAAACAAAATCAACATAGCCTTCACGATATTTATGTTCATGGTGGATTATATCCTACTCATGCTTGCATTCGATGTTGATTAATTTTAATGCATGTTCATGACTGTTGTCGCTCTCTAGCTGGTCGCTTCCCAGTCTTTTGCTAGCCTTCACCTGTACTAAGCGGGAATACTGCTTGTGCATCCAATCCCTTAAACCCCAAAGTTATTCCATATGAGTCCACCATACCTTCCTATATACGGTATCTACCTGCCGTTCCAAGTAAATTTGTATGTGCCAAACTCTAAACCTTCAAATAAATATCATGTTTTGTATGCTCGAATAGCTCATGTATCAACTAGGGCTGTCCGTATCTTCCATGTTAGGCGGGTTATTCTCAAGAGGAGTGGACTCCGCTCCTCACTCACGAGAAAGTGGCTGGTCACCGGGATGCCCAGTCCCATGCTTTATGCAAACTAAATCAAAATAATTGCAAACAAAACTCCCCCTGGGACTCTTGTTAGTTGGAGGAACTCGTTGTTTCGAGCAAGCCATGGATTGATGCTTGTTGGTGGAAGGGGGAGTATAAAAACTTTACCATTCTGTTTGGGAACCACCTATAATGTGTGTGGCATGGAAGATATCGCCATCTCTTGGTTGTTATGTTGACAATGAAAGTATACCGCTCAAAATATTATTCAACTCTATTTCAAAACCGAGCTCTGGCACCTCTACAAATCCTTGCTTCCCTCTGCGAAGGGCTTATCTATTTACTTTTATGTTGAGTCATCATCCTCTTATTAAAAAGCACCAGTTGGAGAGCACCGCTGTCATTTGCATTCATTATTGTTAGTTTACATTGGGTATGACTTGACTGGATCTCTTTTACCATGAATTACAATGTCTAGTCAGTCCTTGATCTTTAAAGGTGCTCTGCATTTATGTTTTGCAGTCTCAGAAAGGGCTAGCGAGATACCATCTTGTTATATCATATTATGATTGTTTTGAGAAAGTGTTGTCATCCGAGATTTATTATTATTGCTCGCTAGTTGATTATGCCATTGATATGAGTAAACTTGAGACCTAAGCGTTATTGTGAATGTGGTTAGTTATAATATTTGCTGAAAACTTGAATGCTGGCTTTACATATTTACAACAACAAGAGCAAACAGAGTTTGTAAAAGTTTTTCTTTATCACTTTCAGTTTGTCAACTGAATTGCTTGAGGACAAGCAAAGGTTTAAGCTTGGGGGAGTTGATACGTCTCCGTCGTATCTACTTTTCCAAACACTTTTGCCCTTGTTTTGGACTCTAACTTGCATGATTTGAATGGAACTAACCCGGACTGACGCCGTTTTCAGCAGAATTACCATGGTGTTATTTATGTGCAGAAACAAAAGTTCTCGGAATGACTTGAAACTTCACGGAACAACTTGTCGGAAATAATAAAAAATCCTTGCAAAAGATGAAGGCCAGGGGGCCCACCACCTATCCACGAGAGTGGGGGGCGCGCCTCCCCCCTAGGGCGCGCCCCCCTACCTCGTGGGCCCCCTGGAGCTCCTCCGACTCCAACTCCAACTCCAACTCTATATACTTGGTTTCGGGGAGAAAAAAATCAAAGAGAAGAAAAACCATCGCGTTTTACGATATGGAGCCGCCGCCAAGCCCTAAAACCTCTCGGGAGGGCTGATCTGGAGTCCGTTCGGGGCTCCGGAGAGGGGAATCCGTCGCCATCGTCGTCATCAACCATCCTCCATCACCAATTTCATGATGCTCACCACCGTGCGTGAGTAATTCCATCGTAGGCTTGCTGGACGTTGATGGGTTGGATGGGATCTATCATGTAATCGAGTTAGTTTTGTTAGGGTTTGATCCCTAGTATCCACTATGTTCTGAGATTGATGTTGCTATGACTTTGTTATGCTTAATGCTTGTCACTACGGCCCGAGTGCCATGATTTTAGATCTGAACCTATTATGTTTTCATCAATATATGAGAGTTCTTGATCCCATCTTGCAAGTCTACAGTCACCTATTATGTGTTATGATCCGTTAACCCCGTAGTGACAATAATCGGGATACTTACCAGTGATGACCGTAGTTTGAGGAGTTCATGTATTCACTATGTGTTAATGCTTTCTTCCGGTACTCTATTAAAAGGAGGCCTTAATATCCCTTAGTTTCCGTAAGGACCCCGCTGCCACGGGAGGGTAGGACAATAGATGTCATGCAAGTTCTTTTCCATAAGCACGTATGAATATATTCGGAATACATGCCTACATTATATCAATGAACTGGAGCTAGTTCTGTGTCACCCTAGGTTATGACTGTTACATGATGAACCGCATTCGGCATAATTCTCCATCACCGATCCATTGCCTATGAGCTTTCCATATACTGTTCTTCGCTTATTTACTTTTCCGTTGCTATTGCTATCATCACTACAAAATACCAAAAACATTACTTTTGCTATCATTACCTTTTGCCACTGTTAGCAGTACTATCATATTACTTTGCTATTAAACACTTTGCTGCAGATATTAAGTTTCCAGGTATGGTTGAATTGACAACTCAGCTGCTAATACTTGAGAATATTTTTTGGCTCCCCTTATGTCGAATCAATAAATTTGGGTTGAATACTCTACCCTCGAAAACTGTTGCGATCCCCTATACTTGTGGGTTATCAGTTCCATGCTATTATATTATTTGTTTTGGATGTTTATGGGCTTTATTATACACTTTTATATTATTTTTGGGACTAACCTATTAACCGGAGGCCCAGCCCAAATTGCTGTTTTCTTGCCTATTTCAGTGTTTCGAAGAAAAGGAATATCAAACGGAGTCCAAATGGAATGAAACCTTCAGGAGAGTTATTTTTAGAACGGAAGCAATCCAGGAGACTTAGAGTAGACGTCAGGGAAGCTTCAAGGTGGCCACGAGGCAGGGAGGCGCGCCTACCCCCTGGGCACGCCCCCACCCTCGTGGGCCCCTCGTGGCTCCCTTGACCGACTTCTTTCTTCTATATATGTCCATATACCCTAAAAATATCGAGGAGCAGAATAGATCGGGAGTTCCGCTGCCAGAAGCCTCCGTAGCCACTGAAAACCAATCTAGACCCGTTCCGGCACCCCGCTGGAGGGGGGAATCCCTCTCCGGTGGCCATCTTCATCATCCCGGCACTCTCCATGACGAGGAGGGAGTAGTTCACCCTCGGGGCTGAGGGTATGTACCAGTAGCTATGTGTTTGATCTCTCTCTCTCTCTCTCTCTCGTGTTCTTGAGGTGGTACGATGTTGATGTATCGCGAGCTTTGCTATTATAGTTGGATCTTATGATGTTTCTCCCTCTCTACTCTCTTGTGATGGATCGAGTTTTCCCTTTGAAGTTATCTTATCGGATTGAGTCTTTAAGGATTTGAGAACACTTGATGTATGTCTTGCATGTGCTTATCTGTGGTGACAATGGGATATCACGTGATCCACTTGATGTATGTTTTGGTGATCAACTTGCGAGTTCCGTGACCTCATGAACTTATGCATAGGGCTTGGGACACGTTTTCGTCTTGACTCTCCAGTAGAAACTTTGGGGCACTATTTGAAGTTCTTGGTGTTGGTTGAGATGAATCTGATATTGTGTGATGCATATCGTATAATCATACCCACGGATACTTGAGGTGACATTGGAGTACCTAGGTGACATTAGGGTTTTGGTTGATTTGTGTCTTAAGGTGTTATTCTAGTACGAACTCTATGATAGATTGAACGGAAAGAATATCTTCATGTTATTTTACTACGGACTCTTGAACAGATCGATCAGAAAGGATAACTTTGATGTGGTTTCGTACCCTACCATAATCTCTTCGTTTGTTCTCCGCTATTACTGACTGTCGGTGTCAAAACTGGCGGATCTCGGGTAGGGGGTCCCGAACTATGCGTCTAGGCCGGATGGTAACAGGAGGCAAGGAACACGATGTTTTACCCAGGTTCGGGCCCTCTTGATGGAGGTAAAACCCTACGCCCTGCTTGATTAATATTGATAATATGGGTAGTACAAGAGTAGATCTACCACGAGATCAAGGAGGCTAAACCCTAAAAGCTAGCCTATGATATGATTGTTGTATGATGAAGTTGTCCTACGGACTAAAACCCTCTGGTTTATATAGACACCGGAGAGGGTTAGGGTTACACAAAGTCGGTTACAATGGTAGGAGATCTTGAATATCCGCATCGCCAAGCTTACCTTCCACGCCAAGGAAAGTCCCATCCGGACACGGGACGAAGTCTTCAATCTTGTATCTTCATAGTCCTGGAGTCCGGCTGAAGGTATAGTCCGGCTACCCGAACACCCCCTAATCCAGGACTCCCTCAGTAGCCCCTGAACCAGGCTTCAATGACGACGAGTCTAGCGCGTAGATTGTCTTCAGCATTGCAAGGCGGGTTCCTCCTCCAAATTCTTCATAAAAGTTTGTAAACACCAAGAGTAGTGTCCGGCTCTGCAAATTAAGTTTCCACGTATTGCCACAGAGAGAATAATATTAACACAAATCTAATCTGCTGACGTATTCCGCAGCGTGACATCACACTACGGCCAAGCCTTTATTCGAATCGTTTTCACTTTTCCACCTCAGCGTGTTTTGCGAGGCGGTTTCCTTGGCACGTCTTGTCAAAGCAGAGATCGTGTCCTCCATTTACGGGATTCTCACCAATACGGACGTGGGTAACCCAACTGCGCCATTTATCACGGCGCTTGGGAGGCAAGCGAGTTTTACTAGGCTGGTGGGGACGCATAGTCGCATCCGCTCATATAAGGGGATAAGGATCCACCTTTTTACCTACGCCTTCTTCCTCCTTTGCCTACCCATCTTCTGCGCACCCGAGCTCCAGCGCCCAAGCCCGCACTTCCTACCTCAACCTTCTCCAACAATGTCCGGAGCGGGAGGCAAGTGGATGGTCTCCTCCGTCATGGAGGGCCGTGTCAAAAGGCTAAGGAAGGCCGGATACCTGTCCAAAGACATCGCGCACCGGCTTCCTGAGGAGGGGCAGCTTCTCCCCACCCCGAGGCCCCATGAGAGGGTAGTATTTCTTCCCCACTTCCTCCGCGGACTGGGTTTTCCTCTCCACTCATTTGTCCGCGGGCTCATGTTCTACTATGGCCTAGATTTCCATGATCTGGCCCCGAACTTCATCCTCAATATCTCGGCGTTTATCGTCATGTGCGAGGCTTTCCTCTGCATCCGCCCCCATTTCGGCCTCTGGCTCAAGACTTTCAACGTCAAGCCAAAGGTGGTGCGCGGCAACCAGGCGGAGTGCGGAGGTGCCATGGCGGGCAAAATAGCCAACGTTCTATGGCTCGAGGGCTCCTTTGTGGAGACCTTGAAGGGGTGGCAGTCAGGGTGGTTTTACATCACCGAGCCACGCGATCCGAAGTGGATCGCAGCCCCTGAATTCCGATCCGGACCCCCTACGCGGCTCACGTCCTGGAAGGAGACGGGCTTGTCGTGGGGCGACGAAGAAGAGGTGACCGGACTGCAAAAATGCATCCAGTCCCTGGTGAACAAGCAGCTCAAGCTTGTCAACGTAGTCCAGGTCATGCTCGACCGCCGGATCCTTCCGTGTCAAGAACGGGACTTCAATTTGTGGGAGTTCAACCCGGCGCAGCACCGAACTCTGAGCAGGCTCTTCGACACGATGTACAAAGATGTCTGGAAGGGGCTAACCAAAGGCGCCGAGGCTCCCACATCCGCCTCCGAAGACCGCGGATTCAGCTCGCAGCGTCCTGCTGGCGAGGTAAAATATTTTCATCTTTTACAGGATGTTAAGTTTTCTTCATAGTTTGACTCTATGCGGGATCTAAACTCCCTCACCTTTGACAGGATTGGCAGGCGAAGTCCGGACTGATTAACTGTCCAGCTCCCTTGCCCGAAGACCCAGCCCCTGCTCTCCTAGTGAAGCTGCTGGTTCCGGCACCTTATGTGGTGCCGGAGAAGAAGGCCAAGAAGAAGAGGGCCACGGGGACTCGAAAGAGTTCCCGGCATATGGTGGTGTCGGACTCGTCGTCTGATGAGTCCGAGACACACTCCTCCCATGAAGACGAGGAGGAGGAAGAAGAGACCTCTCCCCCTCCAGCGGGGGGGGGGGGGGGGGGGGGGGAGGAAAGAAGAGGAAGGCCGCCCTAGTAGGGGAGGCTGAAGGGTCCAAGAAGAGGAAAACCCCTCCGCCGGACTACGCCCCCGATGCCGACGAGGACGAAGAGGAGTGGCCGGACAGGGCCAAGCGTCCGGTGAAATCGTAAGTGTTCGGATACTAGAGTAACTCATGATATTCCTTTTGTTGCACAGCTTTCCCTAATGTCGAATATAATCATGCAGCCCGCCCAAGGACGGGCTCGACGAGTCGTCGAGCGGCTCCCTGGATTCATCGGACGTGAATTCAGTTCCGCCCGCTGCCTCCCCCTGTGCTGCGGATGACGCCGAAGTGGCGTCGCGACAAGCTCCGGGGCAAGAGGAGGTGGTCCAGGAGGAGCCGCGAGGCGACCTCCCGGACTCCAGGACTAAAGGGGACAAGACCCCCTAGGGATCCAAGTCCGGCTTTAAGCCAGACACCCCGCCGGAATCATCAACGGTTCCGGACCGCGGGAGGCGAACTCCTGCCAAGAGGAGCAAGCCTATTGAGCCGGCGTCCTCCGTCCAACCGGAGGCGCCGGACAATCTGCTGGAGGTGCTTAAGGGCGCCTCCATCGACGAGAAGCACCGTGCCATCATGAGTACGGTGGTCCAGAAGGTTCGGTCCGCCCAAAGCGGACTTACTGAAGCTTGTACTAGCCTTCTAACAGGCTTCGAGGTAAGTAGAAATATGTAAAAATATTACCGCATAGACAGTAGCCCCTGATGCTCTGTTTGGCGTTCGGAAAGAAAAGACAAATAGAGGATCTATTAAATATCACAGGAGTCTAACTAAAAAGGAGTCAATATACGTATGCAGGCTTCACTGCTGGCCACCGCCGCACTGACTGCGGAGGTGGGTGCCCTGAAGCAGGGCCTCGAGCGGACTGAGAAAGAGCTCGGCCTTGCCAAACGACAGCTCGAGGAGAAAGAAGGTAAGAGATACCTTATAGAAAAAATTCCTATAAGAAGACGCAATTGCAAAAAATGACAGGAGTATACTGCTTATTGTAGGGGCCACAACTGAGGTGGCGACCCTCAAGCAGGCGTTGTCCGAGGCCAAGAAGAGAGCGGCCACGGAGCGCACCGAGCGGGAGAAATTTGAGGCGCAGGTCGGCGAGGTGCAGCAAGAGCTTCAGGCTCTCATGAAAAAACATGAGAGTTTGGAGCTCGACTCGAAGACGCGAGCGTCCAAGCTTGCTGCGGCCCTTAAAACTGCCAAATCTGCCAAGGCCGAAGCCCAGAAGGCCCTCCAGGAATTGGATGCGGTGAAAAAGATAGCGGCGGGTAAGGCATTCTCTATGCAAAGCAGACATGTAAAAGTAAACTACTTGTTACTTACCCGAATCCGGAGCTCTCCAGGGGCATTCGCAGATCTTCCCCGCAGCGTATCCGATGCCGCCGCATTCTACCGAGCCGAGGAAGGCAGCTCGATGGAGAAGGTGTTCTGGTCTCAGTACGCTGAGGCCGGACACCCTGTGCCCTTGAGCGACCAGCAGGAGCAGCTGGTCGAGCTCCACAAGGCGGCCGAACAGGCCCTAAAGGGCTTCATAGTTCGGCTATGGCCTAGAGAGGCTCTGCCTGGGAGCTACTTCGGACTGGTGCATCGGCTGGTGGAGGCTTGTCCAAGGCTCGAGGTCATCAAGCGCTCCGTCTGCATCGAAGGTGCCCGTAGGGCCCTTGCCCGTGCAAAGGTGCACTGGGGTAAGCTGGACGGTGAGAAGCTTGTGAGGGACGGGCCGCCGCCGGGGAAGGAGCATCACAAGCCCGAGAACTATTACAAGGATGTTCTGGCCGGTGCCCGTCTTATGGTGGATGAATGCACCAAGGATGTAATTTTTGAATGAACTCGCTCGTGTTATCCTGTGCGCTAAAAACTTGTTCATATGCGCTAAGCAATGCTTGAATTTAAAATATTACTTTCTGTGCGGCCGTTTATCAAAAAATTGAGAGATGGCCAGTCGTCGGCTTCTGCCCCCATGCCACTAGTGCTGGGGTGTTCGGGATAAACCTGAGCTCTCTTTTTCCCATGATTGGGTCCGTCGAGGGAGGCGCTCAGCACAACGAACAAGACAATCAGACTATAATGCTTGAACACTCTCACTTAGCCATAGAACTCTATAATTTTAAATTTCGGCGAAGCCCCTAGTATTTGGAAGACCGAGTTCGGGGCGCTATCCACGCCTTGGCCGGACAAAGCCGATTCCTCGCTCAAAGCGGCATAAGTCTTTAAGGGCTCGAAAAACCTCTCGAACAGCGACCGGTCTCTCGCCTCATCATGATAGTTAGTTTTAGCTTTCTCTACTGAGGTGCTCAGCCCAGCTCAACTGGGGCACAATCGCAGTAGTTCTCCTAGTGCTACCTTAGCCGATATAGCGGAACGTAAGGCACCAAAGCATAGGAGCCGGGCAAACCCAACTATTGACCCAAATCATGATTCGGAGCCGATGCATATAGTGCTATAAGTTCGGGGTGCCGCACTTGTGAAAGTGTACGGACTTCTCACGCCATATTGATGGGTACTGAAGCCCCTGGCGTATTTTTGCCGTACCACAGTGTACGGATGCAACATGTTATTGATAAACATATATACAAAAAGAGGATAATGCAAAAAATAGACAAAAAGCTATATTGTTTATAGAAAGGCTGCTATGAAAGCGGAACAATACAAATAGTGCGATAAGCAAAAGAAATTGGACTATTTAAAATGTCCTGGCCAGGGGCAGGCCGCGGAATTGTATTAAAAAACAGGTATACTACTCGCAATAGAGACCACCTGGGAGTTCCATAATGCGGCGTGGCTTGTCTGCTTTCCTGGATCTTGCATCGTTTGTGCGGCAGTTGAATTGCCGAACGGGTCATCCGAAGTATGGAGTCCTGAGAGTAAGAGAAAAAAAGAAAAAAAGGAATCCGGCAGCCCCTGGTGCGGTTTAAGCCGTATTTCGGGCGTGCCATGATAGTGCCCCTTCCCCTGTGCCCATGGTATTTCAAGAGCGTAGTTATGTACGCGAAGCATTGGTTTCGCTATATCGCGAGGGCTAGGGTTGGGGCCGCATTGCTACGCTAGCTCAGAACATGCCAGGCGGTCTTGTTGTAGGGTACTCCGGGCGCGCTTGATAGTGTCCGGCTTTTTGAAGGCCGAACTGGAGAACTGCCTAGAGAGGCTGCCTTGTACTTCTGCTGCGAGCGCTGCCATGTGCTCCTCCGTTCAGAGGGAGCGTTCAGTGTTCCCATTAACCGTGATTACTCCTCTAGGGCCTGGCATCTTGAGCTTGACGTATGCATAGTGCGGTACCGCGTTGAATTTTGCGAATGCGGTTCGCCCGAGCAGTGCGTGATAGCCACTGCGGAATGGGACTATGTCGAAGATTAACTCCTCGCTTCGGAAGTTATCCGGAGATCCGAAGACCACTTCCAGTGTGACTGAGCCTGTACAGTTGGCTTCTACACCTGGTATGACGCCTTTAAAGGTTGTTTTGGTGGGCTTGATCCTCGAGGGATCTATGCCCATTTTTCGCACTGTATCCTGGTAAAGCAGGTTCAGGATGCTGCCGCCGTCCATGAGGACTCTTGTGAGATGAAATCCGTCAATGATTGCGTCTAGAACCAATGCGGCGAAGCCGTCGTGGCGGATGCTAGTGGGGTGGTCCCTTCGATCAAAGGTGATCGGGCAGGAGGACCATGGGTTGAACTTTGGGGCGACTGGCTCTATCGCATATACGTCCCGTAACGCATGCTTCCGCTCCCTCTTGGGGATGTGGGTTGCGTATATCATGTTCACCGTCCGCACTTGCGGGGGAAATCCCTTTTGTCCACTGTTGTTCGGCGGTTTGGGCTCCTCCTCGTCGTCGCTATGCAACCCCTTGTCTTTGTTTTCGGCTCTTAACTTGCCTGCCTGCTTAAACACCCGATAGTCCCTGTTGGTGTGATTGGCTGGCTTTTCGGGGGTGCCATGTATCTGGCACAAGCGGTCGAGTATTCGGTCCAAACTGGACGGGCCCTGAGTATTTCTTTTGAATGCCTTTTTCCGTTGACCGGATTTGTAGCCTCGGAATCCGGCATTAACTGCCGTATCCTCGTTGCTGTCGCTGTTAATGCGGCGCTTTTGTTTGTTCCGACGCGACCTGTCACTTTTGTCCTTGGTATTCAAATTACCAGGGTTCTTGGTTAAATTGTTGCTGCGAGCTAGCCAGCTATCTTCTCCCGCGCAAAAGCTGGTCATGAGTGTCATGAGGGCTGCCATAGATTTCGGCTTTTCCTGTCCCAGGTGCCGGGCAAGCCACTCGTCACGGATATTATGCTTGAAGGCCGCTAAGGCCTCTGCGTCCGGACAGTCGACTATCTGGTTTTTCTTTGTTAGGAACCGTGTCCAGAATTGCCTGGCCGATTCCTCTGGCTGCTGAATTATGTGGCTTAGGTCATCGGCGTCCGGTGGTCACACATAAGTGCCCTGGAAGTTGTCAAGGAATGCGGCTTCCAGGTCCTCCCAAGAACCGATTGAGTCTGCTGGCAAGCTGTTAAGCCATTGCCGGGCCGGTCCCTTAAGTTTGAGTGGGAGGTATTTGATGGCGTGTAGATCATCACCGCGGGCCATGTGGATATGAAGGAGATAATCCTCGATCCATACCGCAGGATTTGTTGTGCCATCGTACGATTCGATGTTTACGGGTTTGAAGCCCTCAGGGATTTTATGATCCATTACTTCATCTGTGAAGCATAGTGGGTGTGCGGCGCCTCTGTATTGGGCTATATCACGATGCAGCTCGAAGGAGCTTTGTCTGTTGAGTTCGGCCCGGCCGGATTTATTGCACCCGGAGTGACGATCACCGTCACGTGCCGTGGGGCGCCTACGCGATCCGTAGATCGATCTTGTTTGCCTTGCCTTGTCCTCCAGTATGTCGCGCAGGTCGGGCGCATTTTCCCGTGCCTTAGTATGCTTGACGCGGCGTCGGGGCATGGCTTGAGTGGAGGGCCAAGAGGCCTCTCTGTCGTGGCCACGAGGTGGCCGGTCGGCCATGTCATGCGCTGGTGATGTAGGTGCTTCCTCCTCTAGTCGGGGTAGCAGCCTGCGCTTTGGGTAACTCTTGGTGGGGCGTTCGAGTTCATACTCTTCGGCCGCAAGGACTTCAGTCCATTTGTCAGCTAGCAAATCCTGATCAGCTCTAAGCTGTTGCTGCTTTTTCTTGAGGCTGCTTGCCGTGGCCATAAGCCTGTGTTTAAAACGCTCTTGTTCGGCGAGATCCTCTGGCACGACGAACTCGTCGTCGTCGAGGCTTGCCTCGTCTTCGGAGGGAGGTGTATAATTATCGTCCTCAACCTCTTAGTCCGCCGCCCTCTCGTGAGGGCTGGCTTCTCTGTCCTCCTATGCTGAATCTTGCTGGCGGGGGTGTTCTTCGGCGCTATCCGGAGTAGTATTATCTCCCGTGCCAGAATCACCGTTTTTGCTTTGGCGGGATTTAGAGCGGCGCAGCTGACGCCGGCGCTTGGGCTGTTTCTTAGAGGTATCGTCCCCCGCTGTTCCGTCACCATCTCCATCCTTTGGAGTGTCCACCATATATATTTCATATGACGAGGTGGCCTTCCAGCGCCCTACAGGTGCTGGTTCTTGTTCGTCTCCTGCATCGTCGTCCATGCCGTCGATGTCTTCGGAGTCGAAGTGAAGCATGTCGGTTAAGTCGTCGACAGTGGCTACGAAGTGGGTGGTGGGTGGGTTTTGAATTTCTTCATCGTCCGTATTCCAATCTTGCTGACCGTAGTCCGGCCAGGGCTCTCCTGATAAAGAGAGAGACTTTAGAGAATTCAGGATGTCGCCGAAGGGCGAGTGCTAAAAGATGTCCGCGACGGTGAACTCCATTATCGGCGCCCAATCGGATTCGATCGGCAGGGGCGCGGGGGGCTCGGAGTTCGGAGAGGAATCCGGCTCCTCAGAGTCACGGGCCATGCGGAGTGCGGGGCTGGAGTTCGGCTCAATCGCCTCTGAGATCGCAGCCCCTGAGGTAGCGTCCAACCACTGATCCTCGATCGGCGCAGCAGGCTCCGAATCAATGGTCGGAACCGATGCGTGTGCGGCCTCCAAGGCGCAGTTCGGCGGCAGAGCTATATCATGCCCATCGAGACAGTGCGGCGCGCTTGGCTGTGGCTCGAATCCGTCGAAGATCAAGTCCCCGCGGATGTCAGCCGTGTAGTTTAGGCTTCCAAACCCGACCTGATGGCCAGGGGCGTAGCTTTCGATCTGCTCAAGGTGGCCAAGCGAATTGGCCCGCAGTGCGAAGCCACCGAAGACGAAGATCTGTCCGGGGAGAAAAGTCTCACCCTGGACTGCATCGTTGTTGATGATCGAAGGAGCCATCGGGCCTAAAAGCGACGACACAGAGGAACTCTCAATGAAAGCACCAATCTCGGTGTCAAAACCGGCGGATCTCGGGTAGGGGGTCCCGAACTGTGCGTCTAGGCCGGATGGTAACAGGAGGCAAGGAACACGATGTTTTACCCAGGTCCGGGCCCTCTTGATGGAGGTAAAACCCTACGTCCTGCTTGATTAATATTGATGATATGGGTAGTACAAGAGTAGATCTACCACGAGATCAAGGAGCCTAAACCCTAAAAGCTAGCCTATGGTATGATTGTTGTATGATGAAGTTTTCCTACGGACTAAAATCCTCCGGTTTATATAGACACCGGAGAGGGTTAGGGTTACACAAAGTCAGTTACAATGGTAGGAGATCTTGAATATCCGCATCGCCAAGCTTGCCTTCCACGCCAAGGAAAGTCCCATCCGAACACGGGACGAAGTCTTCAATCTTGTATCTTCATAGTCCTGGAGTCTGGCTGAAGGTATAGTCCGGCTACCCGAACACCCCCTAATCCAGGACTCCCTCAGTGACTTTGGAGTGAATCTTTGTTGCATGTTGAGGGATGGTTATATGATCCAATTATGTTACTATTGTTGAGAGAATTTGCACTAGGGAAAGTATGAACCCTAGGCCTTGTTTCCTAGCTTTGCAATACCGTTTGTGCTCACTTTTACCACTTGCTACCTTGCTGTTTTTATATTTTCAGATTACAAAAACCTATATCTACCATCCATATTGCACTTGTATCACCATCTCTTCGCCGAACTAGTGCACCTATATAATTTACCATTGTATTGGGTGTGTTGGGGACACAAGAGACTCTTTGCTATTTGGTTGCAGGGTTGTTTGAGAGAGACCATCTTCATCCTACGCCTCCCACGGATTGATAAACCTTAGGTTATCCACTTGAGGGAAATTTGCTACTGTCCTACAAACCTCTGCACTTGGAGGGCCAACAACGTCTACAAGAAGAAGGTTGTGTAGTAGACATCAATCTCTTTTCTGGCGCCGTTGCCGAGGAGGTGAGTGCTTGAAGGTATATCTTTAGATCTTGCAATCGAATCTTTTTGTTTCTTGTTTTATCACTAGTTTATTTTATAAAAGAGAACAAAATAATGGAATTGAGTTTGCCTCATGCGCTTCATCTTTTTAATATCTTTCGTGAGAATGATGGAAAGGAAAATTGTGCTCAATTGCTAGGAGAAGAAGTGTATAAAATGTTTGGCACTAAATCTTTGAATGATGAGCATGATTGTAATGTTGTTAGTATGAACTCCTTGAATATCCGTAGTACTAATGATGATTGCACTAGTCATAATGAAAATGTCTCTTATAAGCATGTCAAATTTTGTGGAGTGCATAGAGTTTGCAAGTACACACCAAATAGGGAAGATGGATTTTGCAAGAGGCATAAGTATTTGGAAACTAAATGGTTGCAAGAAAGGCTAGATGTTTGTGCTGAAAATTTAAAATTTACTCACCATACTTGTGAACTTTGCAATGGACATGGTAATTTAAATCCCAAATGCAAATTGTTTCATGATCGTATCGTGTCCAAAAATTGTGATGATTTTATAATTTCATGTTATAAAATTGTTATACTTGATAATATAATGTGTAAAAGAGGAAATGCTATTAATTACCCAAACAACATGAAACCTTGCAAAGCTATCGCCAGTGGAGTTTGGAGCTACCGAATAACAAGCGCCTACACCTTTTTGAACCTTTGGTCCAATATCAATTAGTATCCCTGATTGACTAATATCCTTGCTATCTTTCTTCACCTTTGGCTCGTACACATTTATGGTAGCTCGTACCCCATACAAATCATCTGAATATCTAATCCCTGCCATCTGCAAAATAATGTTGGTCATTGTGATAACTATAATAACCACATCAATATAAGTCCAATACCATATAACATCAATGACCATAACTTAATGGTGTCAACTTGGAGTTAGAGAGACCAATGCATATCAAACGCTTTGAGAAAGTCTTGGACTAACATTGTGAAAATATGGAACTACTACACATATACTTGAAAGAACATTCACACAACTTAGAGAAACTCTAGAAGATTCAACATATTTACGGTCCCCAAGCCAGTTTAAAGAGCCATCAATTGTTTTTTGGAGGTTGCGAAAGCTGTGCGCAAACACACACCCACCAAAAATGTAGCTCCATAATTATTTTACTTTGTTCTTGATTTTGTGGACAAGTTTGATATGAACTAAATTGCTAAGTTGCAAAATATATTTCATTCATATATAATGGGGTGGAAAATGGGTCACAATGACTTTGTACGTATAAAATATTAATAACTAACTAAGGGGCACATGTCCTATTGGGGCACGCTGATGTGCTATTTGTATGGGCAAAAGAGAGAGAGAGAGAGAGAGATAGAGAGAGGAAGAAGTAGACGAAATTCCCCTTCCTTGCAACATTTAGGTTTGGAGTGATGCATATGGCCACTTTGCTGGAGTGTTATTTTGTATGATGTTCCACATAATAGTGGTTATTATGGTGATCATCCACTTATGGGAACTTTGCTAGAATTGCTCTCACTATTTGTTGAAAACAATGTGTGATGAATTCAATACTAATTACTCAAATTTCTATATTTTAGGACCTTTATGTTTGTGTGTGTGTGTGCATGCGCAGCGACGGAGCCGGAATTAAAGTAAACCGTGGGCTAGGTTTTTTGGCAACATGGAAAGTTTGGCCTTTATACCTTCCTAAAAATATAACAAAAAGTACACATGCACACTATGTATACAAATAAAAACTACCTAATGCTGGAACGGCTGCCGTAGCAGCAACATGGCAGCATGTTAGTGCGGGATGTGACACTGGAGCTGCTTTGTAGCTAAGACGAGTGAATGTAGAGCCGGTGACCGGGGCGTAGAAGCGAAGGGGAATGTCTTGCTGGCTTGCTGCGAGGGTAGTGGTAGCTGAGAAAGCATCGGGCGACGGTGGGCCACATGGTCGCCGAGTAGGAGCCAGTTTGGGACATAATTGCCGATTGAAGGGATTTAGGTAGCTAGCTTATTGTTTGTGTGCCTGGGCTATGTTGGGCTAGTGGGCTGAACCACACGGCCAATATACAATGCATATATGTAACAGTAAAAAAAATCCAACTCCTTGGGCCTAGCCCTGGGTGCTTGGGGCACGGATCCATCGTTGTGTATGTGTTCATACACAATATGCGCTCATGTATGTGTATTCTAAATTTCTGTTCCATAAAATTGACTATTCCACACCCTAAGACAAATAGTTGTATGATTAAACATTAGCATTCAAATTAAAAATACTTTGCATTGGAATTATCTTTGAGAACTATATTAGATTATTTGGCCATGATTGTATTCAACTATATTGTTCATTTTCTAGGCACACAAAACTCGGTGTTTGTTGCGCAATTACTATGATAACTAGATCATTATGACAAGCAAAACCAAATAAATGAAAACTCACCTCTAGTTGGTCATCCTTGTTAATCACTTGTTCGGTAATGTGTGCTGCTATATGGCCCCTTCTATTATTACATAGAATTGGAACCATCCCCGCCGGGCATTCGACCATAGACAGATTTGCTTGTAAAACACCATTTAGGGCGGGAGATTTAATACTCTGTCCAACGGGTAAAGAACTTGGTTCCATCTATTTAATAATGAAACTTTAAATCCTTATTAGTCCCATATATTAGCAACACACAATCACATATACAAAAATTGCATAGTTTAATTCATTTCTAATGAAGCACGCATATCATAAGGTTTATTTATTTCACTCTGACTTCCATTATTTGTAGAAATACTGGTAAAGAATAGATAAACATTGTGATTTGAACCCGGGAGTAGAACAAACCATGCTATGAAATATTACAATTCAAACAAAGTTTCATCACACAATAGATGATCTATTCCCATAAATTTGATGTCTAGCTAACATTCATGTATCTATGGGAACTAACTATTCATTTGTCTTTCGTCATTAATCGACATCCATTTGAGGGACATAATGATTGTAGATCATATCTTCATGAAAGTAATTTACCTGAATCTGGTGATGTTTCAACAATGGGTGGTCCAAAGTCGGTTGGACATTCACATCAATGCAATCATATACATGTCCACCTTCCATCTACTTTTATGTTCATCTGCTTGTTAGCCATTGAAACCAATCCTATATATAATTTGATGAGTATTTTTTCTTACCATGATGGTTTTATTAACTTTTCGATGGGCAAGGATCTCGCTATTATTTTCCCTTTGCGTTGTAGTTGTATCTATTCCTTTGGTTACTAGAACAAGATATGAGAGTAGAAGGAGTGCTCTAATAGCATTCCTTTCTTTCATTTTGGAAACCCCAAATGGTCAATTTTCATACTGCATATCAACTATATTTATAGGCTTTCTGGCAAATCAATAGTTTAATGGTTGTCATTCAAGCAATTAATGGCCCAAATATCAGATTTTTTATATGTATATACAACCATATTATTAATCATAAGATAAAGATATGTATCTCAGTATATGATTCACATTTATTGCATAAATCTCAGATTGTTAATGTCATATGGAAAGTATGAAGTATTTAATGCATAGAAATATCCATACCTATCCATTCTATTTATTTCAAATATTCGAATGTGATCATTCTAGCCTCTCACCCACTCAAAACTTCTTTTTATGTAATCACACATCACGTACATAGGGATGGCAATGGGGCGCGTTTGGAGGGTAGAGCTGAACCTAATCTATAGCAATATACCCATGAGCCTATCCATTGCCCACCCATAAAAATATCCATGGGCCACAAACGATCTCCACACCTACACCACTAGATATCTAGATATACAGATATACATGGATATTCATATCCATGTAACACCAATAACAAGTGTACATGTAACAAACAACCATGGTAATAAAAAGGTCACGTAGCATCATATAAAAATAGAAATTAACAACTTTAAGCACCAGCACAACTACAAATATCAGACCAGAATATAGTTAATACTTAACAGTCAATGTTGTGTAACATTAGTAGAAAAAAAAATCGCCGTAGGATCAACCAGTAACACTATGAAGATGCAATAATGATACATCCATTTTGCGTCATGTTTTCAACTATTATTTATAATGTTTTGGGTCAATATTTCACTTTATAATGCAATTCTAATGCTCTTTCTCTCTTATTATGCAAAGATTTATATGAGGAGGGAAATTGCCGGCAACTGGAATTCTGGACATGAAAAGAGCTACAGTAGAGACAACTATTCTCCAGAGTTCCAAATGATCTGGAAATTTACAGAGATTTATTTTGAAATTAATAAAAAATACCGGAATAAGAAATACTAGGAGGGGCCCCACCAGTGAGCCACAAGCTCAAGTGCCCCCTTTGGGCACGCCATGTGAGCTTCTAGGGCCACCAGCAGGCCTCCGTGGCTCGCCTTCTCCTATATTTATACTTATACTTACTTATACTAATTAGGGACTGCTAAGAAATTACCACATTAATTAAAAATTGCAAGCCGTTAATCTCGTAGGACTGAATTATTAGGGTCCAGATCTTACGAAATTGTGTTGGGTTCATCAGAAAAAAACAAATTATGGTTGCTCGCGAGTTATGGCTGTGCAAATCGTTCTCTCCTTGGACTCTCCACGTTTCTCTTATAAAGAAAAAGGATAGGAAATCTGAGTGTTGATTCCTACTTCTAAACCCTCACAGGATCCTACGTGATCTCCTCTTTCCCCGCACATGCCCTCTCCTTCGGCACATCCGCCGCTGCCGAATCCTTCTTGACGCTTAGGGTGGTTCCGTAGTACGGGGCTAGTAGCAGCGTGAGTTTCCACCTCCACTGCCGTCCATCGTCAGTTGGGAGCCATGCCCGTGAGGCCCCCAAGGTGTACGTCCACATGCAGCATCGAGGAGGAAGCTACTCAGCCGGTGCTAGGGCAGTAGGCTGATTCAAGTGCCGTCCAAGGTCTATTCGAGCGTCGTTGTAATCTCTTCCCACTTCCTCCCTCGCCCGAATACTGACGTTGTCAACTCCATTGCCTGCTCCATAGGCCAGTGTGGCAACTTCTTTTTTCTCTTTTGTAGATCCCACGTCCTTCTCATACTGCGGTGGAGAATCAGATGGGTAGATGTCACCAACGGCAGGAGAGGAGTCCTATTCTTTTTTAGTTGGGGATGAAGAAGACGGTGGCAAGCACACCTTACTGCCGGAGAAGGAATAATTAGTCTGTGGCTCCTGTTTGCACTTGGCACTCATGCATGCTTTCTTGCCGGAAAAACAACAACAGTGGCCACCTCCGGTAATTGATCTTACTCAACATATTTTCAGGTGTGTCTCAGAACCTATTTATGGGTCAAATTCATGATCAGGCGAGGCAGTCCTCCAAACTATGTACGGTTTTCTATCACAATGCACTAAAAAAAAAATACACTTCCGTGATGATACGTGTTTGTCACAGTAGGTCACGTTTTCTGTCATGCATGTACATCCATGACGATTTTATGACAGAATCAAGATAGTCATACATGTGCTTTCGTAGAAGTGTTCCATGACACTACCAAAATTATCATCACGGAAGTGTCCACTTCCATGACGATAAATCGCGCGTCACAAAAGTTCTTTCATCAAGGGTGACCGACACGTGGCATCCACCGTAATGGGTCGCCATTAAGCTATCGTGTTCCGGTTTAGATCCAATAACCCGTTAACAGCCCGGACCAATGGGGATGTTCCACATGTAAAATTCTCATTGGCCGGAGAAAACACGTGTTGGCTCACCGTTGGGACAGATGTCATCCACTCATTGGACAGGAGGCGCCTATGATAGATTGACACATGGCATGTCCCAACAGTGGCCCATTCTGGTGAAAAAGGCTGGCCAAGTAAAAATTAGCAGGCCGCCCCATATAAGGCCTACTTGTGTCAGGTCCATTTAAGCCCACAACCCATACAAGATGTGCCAATTCGGCTCGTCAACGGCCCATTAACGATTTGACACCATTGCAACCCATCATCAGTTCGAGCCCGTTAACAGTCTGCTATATATTTGGGCTCAATATCGGCCCGATGTGGTTTCAGCCTGTTAACGGCCCATTCAAGGGATGGGCCAATTTTCATGATGTACATATTTCGGCCTTTTAGCGACCCATTTAAGTGTTGGGCCAATTTCTGGCCCGGTGTGTCTTTCAGCCTGTTGGCGGCCCATAAATGAGTTGGGCCATTTGCAGTCGGACCCGAGTTTTGGCCTTTTAATGGCCCATCCTCTTCATGGTCCAATACCAGCCCGGTTTCTCTTTCGGCCTGTTAAAGGCCCACAACACAGTTGGGCCATATACAATACGACCTGTCTTTCGGCCTCTTAACGGCCCATGCTCTTCATGGTCCAGTACTAACTCGCTGTCTCTTTCGTCCTACTAAAGGCCCACAGTATAGTTGGGCCATATGTAGCCCGAACTTAATATCGGCCTGTTAACGACCCGTGAAATCAAATGGGCCCACCTATTGCCCGCTTCGATGTCGGCCTGTTAACGACCCAGGTGGTAAGAGGGCCAACCATTAACTTTCGGCCTGGTAACGGCCCATTAACTTAATGGGCCCACTAAAGTTCATACATGTCTGTCGGCCCAATTAGATAATTTGAGCCCATTACAACGAGCAATTATGCACATGAGCAAAACCGATCAAGCAAAGGTACGGCATACAGGAAAAAACATTGCACATGCAGCATATATTACAGGGAATTACATCCACTGGGCAATCAAAGATTGATGCCGGTGCAAATAAATGAATAGAACCTAACGTTCTACAACGTCACAATCTGCAACCTCAACACGGATGACGCCCATAAGCATGTGGGCAAGTTCTTACTGCTTTGCTACACTGTCTCTGAAAACATTGATCAATTGTTGTTGTGCAAAAATGTGCACCTCTGATTCCTCCACCATTTCCATCATTGCTTCAGCCATTAATTGGTTCACAAACATACATTTTTTCTGTTGCATTTGAGACAAAGGAAACTAAACAGATTCAGATGGCGATTTTGGCAGGCTTGTATTATTGATAATGGAGAGTGCCTCGACCACTGCATCATAACATAAATTAGGAGGGGAACCGAACAAATTAATCAAGAGTTATTGACATATTACCTAGCCTAGATTTATAGGAAAGAAACAATGGAGTTGCCTTGCTGTTTTCAGAGTTTGCCTTCTTATCTTCAACAGCCTGCACCAAATTAACACGCTAACATTTCTATCATTGGCCAGGTTAGATAATAGGAAAGCAACATTGACACAACGAACGTTTGGGCAACCAGACCACACCAGCCTACACCAAATTAACACAATATGGCATGGCTATCATCAACTAGGTAAGGTAATATGAAAGCAACATTGACATAATGAATGAATGGGCAACTAGTGCAGCACTACAATTCAGTAATGTGCATGATATGAGATAGTACACTCATGCAGCTCAGTATGCAAAACTACCAGGTAGTTTTCCTTACAAAAATCAACATTGTTGCCTTTAGGGTCTGTTTGGTTGAAGACTAGTGTGGCCAAGCCAAAGTGTGGCTAGCCACACAAGTGTGGCTGAGAAATTGGACGCCAAACTTTGGCAAAAGTTGGCAAGGAATTGTCTCTATGACAAGTGGGCCATAGGGGCAATAAAGTGTGGCAAAAACCAAACACATGCCAACTAAACTGTGGCTGGGAACCAAACAACCCCTACATTTTGCTACAACTAAATTTAGGTCAGATAAAGGTTGGATTCACGCTGATTAACAAAAGACATACTAATGTAAAAATATAGTGATATACAACAGGTACTTACGTCAGCATTGGAGCACAGAGAATTCCGCAAGATACTTTTCTCGAATACGATCCCAGTGCATAAAGTCTTGTATCGTTTAACCTTATTTTCTAAAAGAGAGATGGGCAAGAAACATGTAGAAAATATGATCAGAATGCTATAAAATTTCATGATGCAAGGATACACACACGCTTCTTAGAATGGAGTTGACACATTTTTGCTGGACTTGAGCGGACTAGTTCTTTGGACATTGGAATCTGCTTATTATTAGTAGGAGTTGGGTTTCTCTGTGCTGGAGCAGTATCTATGAAAACTGGAGTTTGTTTACTATCTCATGGCATTTGGATCTTTTGCAAAGACCTGGTTTGTAACCCTTCAGATTCTAACATAGCCGTCTTCCCCTTACATGCCTTATATAGAAGAATGATGCTTCAATTATAAAACATGCCACAACAGAGATGGAATAGGTACTGAAGAATAGAAAGGCATGGCATATCGACATGTATTCCCTCCATCCGGTAATAAATGGATGGGTCTAGGCGTATTTCAGTTCTAGATACATCCATTTTTATCCATTTCTGCCACATTTAATTCGGACGGAGGCAGTATGATGCAAGAGCTAGGGATACGACAGGACAACAGTGAAAAAACACTACTTGAATGTAAAACTATATGCTAGAGGAATACATACAGAGAAACACTAAGGCAACATATGCGTGTATGATTGGGAAACTAAGATGGCATTGCAACAGAACACTAGAACAACACTTTAATGTAAAAAAAGAACATGGTATGGTAGACAGATGAAGTACATACTGATGAATAACAATGCATAAGATATTCAGAAACATGATGTCCAAACTAAGCAGATGGCATTGCGATAGAGTAGAATGACAATACTTGAATTTGAAAACATGTTATCATGAATGGAATAGGTACTGAAAAACAGGAGGGCATTCCATATTTACATGCATGACCAGCAGGCTAAGCACAAGGCATAGCAACAGAGTAGATGTACTCCAGGACATTATATGCATGTTGTACCCATATCACGGGCCAAGTTAGAGCAAGGACCTTGTGGGGTGAATAATATTCATCATCTTTCTACAAGCCTTGTGAAGAACTGCATTTACATGTTCCATCCTATTGGGTATCATTGACGCCAAGTTTGTTGGCCGTTACATTGCCCCATGAGGTTCTTGTGGATAAATCAGTGTGTGCAATTATATCTGACATGCATGGAAGACAACTAGTAGTTAGATTTATCTAATGAGTGCCTGTAGGAGACAACATAAATAGTAGGACTGGGGTTAACTAGCAGCAACGGGTCTCGAAAACTAAAGGGAGAACACAAATGAAAGATACAGAATATGTATCGTTTGTACTCGAGATTAACTAGATGATACACAAAAGTATTAAAGAACAACATAGGTAATACTAGAAGTGGTATAATACTAAATCACCAGCCTGTGGGATAGCATTGGCTGATGGATGATAACTATGGAACAACGTTACCTAAAGAACAAGTCTCTTAGCTGAACTATGGAACAAGGTTAACTCCTAAACAAGACCCGCAAGAGATCAACATGAATATAAAGTGAAATGTGATAATATATTTTCCATGCTTAGATGAATAATAAAGCCATAAATGTTGCACACAAGTAATATGAGGGTACAACCTATCTGGCCGCCATCCATAGGAGTGAGCATCATGTGCTGACTTATCGGTGGCCTTGCAGTTGTTGTGGCTGTCCATGTCGGGCACGCGCATTCGATGCGGGGAACTGTTGAGTGGGGACTATAGCTCCCTTTTGTTGTATGCTTCCCTTGTTGGAGCACCTGCGGTGAGTCGGAAGATGGTGTGGCTGAAGATGCAGAAAATGCATAATGTTAAGAATGACACATCTCTCTGATTTGAAGAAATACCCTAAGAGATCAACATCAAGGTACGAGAGTGGTCACACGTCTGTTGACTGAAGACTAAATTGGGGTCACACGATTTTGTTTTATTTTGGTACTTTCCGATCTACGTCGGATGGCTTGATTGCCATCTTATGCCTCCCGGCTGACACAGTTCGGAATCTTCCTCGAAGAGCCAGCGACCACCGGCAGAGCAGCTTGCCTCCGCCGTCCGTGGCCGCGAGATCTCCGACCAAAACCCTGCTCCTCACCCCACCGCACTGTCGTGGTTGCGCTGTCCTCGACCAATCCACAAAGACTCGCCGTCATCCAGATCCGACGGCGACAGTACCTTCAACCCACGCAACTCTAAGATAGTCATCTAAGTGCTGCTTCCGCGGTGAACTTGCACCCCCGCACCCTTACGTTAGAAACCAGCTAACCGACAGCCTAGGATCTCCACCGCCTCGAGGGGTGCTGCTTCCCATTATGAATCGATTGGCCCAGAATAAAAATTCAGACAACTGACGCCTAAATAAAGTGATTTGATGATGGTGCGACCTATCTGGTGGCCCGGTGAAGTAGGCAACTCTAGCTGCCGAGTCGATGAGGCCGGCGCGGTTGCGGTGGCTACCGGCGGCAGGGAAACAGAGATGTCGCGACGGTCGACGGCTACGGGGAAGCAGCGATGGGGCTCTGGACGGATCCGAAGTTGGAGCCACTCCGGCACCGTGAACAATGGAAGGGGTGAATCGGCACCGGTGCAGTTCACGCGGCCATCGTCGAGGCAGCTCCGGCAGCACGGAGTAAGAGTCACATGGCCCAGTGCACGACGACAAATGGAGAGCGTCTCCGACATTAGGGAGGAGGGCGACTGTGAATTTGGTGCGGTGGGGGCGCCATGGAGGAGGGGCTGAGGTTTTGCGGCTGGGGAGAAGGGAGATTTCAGGGAGAAGGTGATTTGGCGCCCACGAGGTATGAATAGGGAATTGGGAGGGGGAACCATGTCTTACGGACGCATTTGTCTAAAATCTGGGGGAGTTATAGTTCTACCCCTCCCTTTAGGCTTCTCGGCTTGGGTCTGTGTACTGAGGGCCGGGGATAGTAGAGTAACTTTGCTTCTCCCAAATAGTGGGCGCGAGCGATTTCGGGCGAGGAGGGCGTGTTTTGAAATAGTGGGCGCGAGCGATTTTAGGCGAGGAGGGCGTGTTTTGAAATAGTGGGCGCAAGATATTTCGGGTGAGGAGGGCGTGTTTTGAAATAGTTGGCGCAAGCGATTTCGGGTGAGGAGAGGGTGTTTTGCCGCCCATGGTTTATAAATTATTTGGCACATGTCATTTCGGCCGAGGAGAAGGCGCGCTTGGAGGAAGTGTTGAACCTACCCTCGATGTACAATGGGCCAATTGATGCGTGTCCCACATAGGCCAGTAATTCTGCGTCTCCAATTTCTTTCCTCGGGCGAATTCCACTGAGCAGAGGGTGTTTAACGGTTCATTCAAATTTTGGGAGAACGAGCATCCACGTCTACCTTACCAAGTCGTTCGAATCAAATTTTGAAATATTAGCTTGCCACTTCTTTTTTAGATGGAGAGATGATGCTCGGGAGTAATGTGTTTTTACATGCTCGGTGCTAACGATTTACTATATGACAAATATTTAACCCACTCAAAAACGGGAATCAAACCCAAAATGAAATATGTCGATTCAATGAAATAGCTCGTTCACCAGGTTAAAATAGTGAACTAAATCCAAAATTGAACACCTCAATCGAGTAGCATGTTGTACAGTATTATAGTACTCCATGAACATGTTCAAAGTCAAATTAATGAACTTGTTTGATACGCATATCTCCGTTCATGTGTGGATTGCAGACAACATGTTCTCCAATTTAAATATTTGAATGCAAGTTTGTATCGAAACATGGTTTAATTATATCAGTCTTTGATGCATAAAACGCGACCTCCCCGTCTCCCGGACTCCTGCTCTCTCTCTCTCTCTCTCGCCCACACTCTTCAATTCTGTCACACGCATCCAACACACAAGCTTGTTGGTCCCTCTCCCTCTCTCTCTCTCTTTGTGTGTGTGTGTGTGGGGGGGGGGGGTCTTTCTAGTTCGCATGCATATATACTCCATGTGTAGGTCTCTCTCAGACACTATGTATGATTCTCTAGTCCAAGCTAAATATCTTGGGTGCATTCTGATGTCGCTTGAAGCTACATCGGTATTTCCCCAAAGAGGAAGGGATGACGCAGCACAACGGCGGTATGTATTTCCCTCAGATATGAAACCAAGGTTATCGAACCAGTAGGAGAACCAAGCAACACAACGTAAACAGCCCCTGCACACAAATACCAACCACTCGCAACCCGACGTGTTAAAGGGATTGTCAATCCCTTTCGAGTAACGGCGCCAAAAACGGTGCGCGGATGGGAGAAAGTTGTAATAGATTAAATAAATAGATCGCAAATAAAATAAAGTGCAGCAAGGTATTTTTGGGTTTTTGGATTAATAGATCTGAAAATAAACACAAATAAAAGCAGATCGCAAAGGCAAACATATGAGAAAGAAGACCCGGGGACCGTAGGTTTCGCTAGTGGCTTCTCTCGAGAAAATTAGCAAACGCTGGGTAAACAAATTACTGTTGGGCAATTGATAGAACTTCGAATAATCATGACGATATCCAGGCAATGATCATTATATAGGCATCACATCCAAGATTAGTAGACCGACTCCTGCCTGCATCTACTACTATTACTCCACACATCGACCGCTATCCAGCATGCATCTAGTGTATTAAGTTCATGGAGAAACGGAGTAATGCAATAAGAACGATGACATGATGTAGACAAGATGTATCTATGTAGAGATAAACCCCATCGTTTTATCCTTAGTAGCAATGATACATACGAGTCGGTACCCTTTTTGTCATTGGGATCAAGCACCGTAAGATCGAACCCACTACAAAGCACCTCTTCCCATTGTAAGATAAATAGATCAAGTTGGCCAAACAAAACCCAAATATCGGAGAAGAAATACGAGGCTATAAGCAATCATGCATATAGGAGATCAAATAAACTCAAATAACTTTCATGGATATAAAAAGATATAACTGATCATAAACTCAAAGTTCATCAGATCCCAACAAACACACCGCAAAAGAGTTACATCTTATGGATCTCCAAGAGACCATTATATTGAGAATCCAGCGAGAGAGAGATAGCCATCTAGCTACTAACTACGGACCCGAAGGTCTACAAACAACTACTCACGCATCATCGAAGAGGCACCAATGGAGGTGGTGAACCCCATCCGAGATGATGTCTAGATTGGATCTGGTGGTTCTGGACTCTGCGGTGGCTGGATGAATATTTCGTCGATGCCTTTAGGGTTTCTGGAATATTGGCATATTTATAGAGCAAAGAGGCGGTTCGGGGGGCACCCGAGGTGGGCACAACCCACCAGGGCGCGCCTGGGCCTCCTGGCATGCCCTGGTGGGTTGTGCCCCCTCGGGGCACCCCCAGGTGCAGCCAGGGTGCGTTGTGTTCCTTCTGGCCCACAAAAATTCTCCGTAAATTTGGAGCATTTGGACTCCGTCTGATATTGATTTTCTGCGATGTAAAAAACATAGAAAAACATCACTTGGCACTATGTCAATAGGTTAGTACCAAAAATGATATAAAATGACTACAAATGATTGTAAAACATCTCAGATTGATAATATAACAGCATGCAATAGTAAAAAATTATAGATACGTTGGAGACATATCACATTCATCATACGCACACAAATTCCCTGGCTCATTGCCCGTAACTCTCTCATGAACCACTCGGTCGTCTCAGAGCTCTTCCCTCTCTCTCTCTCAAACTCTCCATCTCCCTAGGTCACACATACACATGGTAGACCCATCTAAAAATCTATATCTCTCCCTCGTTCTCTCTCCATCTCACACGCACACACACAATCTCATGCCTAGACAAGTATTATGGTCTCTCACTCAATTGTAGGAACACACAGTCCCCCCTATATGTATATGACTAGCTAATTCTTAGTCTCCATCACAAACATGTGCATGGTCTATCTCGATTTCTCTCGGGGCATCTTTCTATCGCACACGCACCTCGTCCCTCGATCTCCCACCCATATAGTCCCCTAACGATCTCGAGGGGATCTCTCTATCACAAACACACCCTCTCTCCCTCCCCATACGTCCATCTTCTCCACGCGTCCCTCTCGACCTTTGTTCCCTGTTGGCCAGACCTCTATTGGACATGTGCTATAGGGGTGTCTCTCTCCGTTGCAAACAATCATGCACTACCTATTTTTGTGTATCTCCTCACCACGCTTTTCTATCTCGGAGATGCATGCGTGATATGTTTGCATAAGAAATGAACACACACACACACACACTCTCTCTCTCTAATTTATCATTTGTTGCCCCTTTCTCTTTCCCACACGTACTATTTTTGCACACTCACTCATTCTCCTTCACACGCACTTGATCTCTCTCAACTTAGGCACTCTCTTCGGTCCATAGCATATAGATTTATTGAAAAGTCAAACATCACAAAGTTTGACCATGTACGTGGAGAAAAACATTTACATCTAGAACGGCAAACATATACCATTAGATTCATCATGAGATGTAGTTTTGTATGATGTATCTTTGGTATTGTAGATATAAATAATATTTGCGTAAAACTGGTCAAAGTTTCCAAAGTCCGACTTCTAAAAAATTTATATGCACTGCATTATCGAGCGGATGGAATATCTCTTTCCCCCTCTCAGCTATCTGACGCACACCACTCAACCTTATCGGGGATCCTCTATCACTCTCAAACTTTATATCTTCCTGGTTCACACATACACATGTCTCGCTCGCGCTACATAGACCCATCTAACACTCTTCGCCTTTGTTCTCTCTCTATGTGACACGCACCCCTCTAAGTACCATAATCCCTCACTCCATCATAGGCGCACGCACTCCCCCCTAAGTATGACTATCTCTCACTAGCCATCAGGAACACACATATTGTCTCCTTCAATCCATACGTCTATCTCGGTATCTCTGGGGGTATCTTCTATCACGCACACACCTTCTCACTCGATCTCCCACCCATGTAGTCCCATCACGATCTTCAGGGGATCTCTCTATGACAAACATACTCTCTCCTCCCCATGTCTGCAGTTTCTCCGTACGTCTCTCTCGACCTCTCTCCCTTGTTCGTCATACCCCTCTTGGCCACGTGCTACGGGTCTTCCTCTCTCGGTTGCAAACAACCACACACTATCTCCTCACCTTGCTTCCGTTGTCGAAGATGCATGTGTGATATGTTTGCATAAGACACACACACTTTTTATCTACTTTTATCGTGTGTTGTCCATGTCTCTTTCACACACGCACACACACTTTTTTCAGTCACTCTTTCTATTTCACACACACATACCCTCTCTCTAGTTAGGTAGTCTCTCACGTCCATAAGCATATGGATGTTTTGAAAAGTCAAACCTCACAAAAGTTTGACCAGGTATATGTGGAGAAAAACATTTACATCTAGAACGATCATTAGATTCATCACAACATGTACTTCATACTATTATTTATCTTTGGTATTGTAGATATAAGTAATTTCTTTATAAACTTGGTCAAAGTTTCAAAAGTTTGACTTTAAAAAAATGTAGGCACTACATTATCGAACGGAGGGAGTAGCTCTTTCTCTCTCTGCTATCTCTCACGGGCCTCCCCTCTCACTCGAACTCTCTATACCGACAGATTATAAATTATAGATACGTTGGAGACATATCAACATCCCCAAGCTTAATTCCTACTCGTCCTCGAGTAGGTAATTGATAAAATAAATAATTTATGAAGTGTCAAGTGTGAATGCTAGCAAAGTGCATAAGTTTGATCAATGATAATTTCAATCACTTTTCCTAGCATCATAACAGCAACTCTTTCTCATAAAACTCATCATGACAAAGTAGCAACCAATTCACATGTTAAGGTTCAAACAATGAATTCTCGTGAAACTCAACAACCTATATTCTTAGTCACCAAACAATTGCAATTCAACTTATTCAACAGAGTCTAACACTAGTAGAAAACAAGCCTTTAGTCCCGGTTCCAGAGGGCCTTTAGTCCCGGTTCTAGAACCGGGACTAAAGGGTCGGGACTAAAGCCCAAAGCCTTTATTCCCAGTTTGCTTATGAACTGGGACTAAAGGAGCTCCACGTGGCTGGTTTCTGGAGCTCCACCTTTTGTCCCGGTTGGTAACTTCTTTTTGATTTTCAAATTTCTGAATTATTTGACAATTTAATCTCTAATCATCCCTCATCACCGCTCAAGTATGCACCACTCATTCCAAATCACGCTTAACTTTCGAGTTCTATTCTCCCTGGTTTCCAAGTGTGCACTTGCTGTTTTCCTGACAATAGTAAGCTGTCAATCCTATTAACCCTTAAGAGTTAAACTTGAGCATGAAGCACCGTTTGAGTTTGAAACTATTATTCTAAAAAACAATAATTAATTAGTAACACTAATATTTCTTGAATAAGTAGTTTGACCAAAAAATCAAAAAAACTTAAATTTGAGGATATTTTTTCCTTTCAGAATTTGAGGATTCTAAAAATTTGCAAAACGGCCTACGGTAGTCGAAATCGGAACCGGATTTTCATGCTGAATATTTTTGATATATTATACTTTTTTCGACATCGTATGCAAAAGTTATAGCCATTTTACTTTTTCATAACACTTTTTTGCAAAACATGTAGAAATTTATGCTTTTTAGTTTTCCTAACTAGTAGATGTAGTAACATAACTACATCTCGAAGGATTTTATTTTTTGAAGTTTTTATCATTTTGTTTTGTTTTTCCCAAAACTGAAATGGCGATACGGGGGGGGGGGGGGGTAGAGTTTGATGGTGTCCAACAGAAGCATACTACAACATGGTGTCCATCCAATCCTACCGTCGACTACATCTGCTAGCACCATCCTAGCCAGAGTCACAACTAAGGTTAACCAAGCCAGAGTCACGTTCTATTAAAGTGGCAAAAAGAATTACTTTTAATATAGCAAAACTAATTCTATCAACTATTATTAAAGGCTAAACAACTATTAATACAAAACTTTAGCAAAGTTAATATTAATTACTTATAAAAATTATATACTTTTGTCTAACAAAAGCATACTACAACATGCTAAAATCTATAGAAAGAACTAACATGTTAAAGCCCTGTTTTCTATTAGTGTAAGTAAGAGCTCCACATACTCAATCATCATATAGTCTTCCATGATTGCTAGTACTCCATATTCTTAAATAAATGGCATCCATCGAACATAGAGAAAGATAGGGGCTTAATGTTTCGCCTCCCAACTCATTTATCATATAGATAATTGTCAACAATAATAAATCATGATCAAATATATTTGACTGGTCATTGCCTTGATCTTTCCCCACCACATGATGCTTGCCAACTAGAGAATAGTTCAGATTGAAATGAGAATCATACTATTGAATCCTTGAATAAAAGTAAATACTGAAAAGTAAAAGATAAGCCCTTCACAGAGGGAAGCAGAGGTTGTCATGCGCTTTTTATTTGGATGCCCAAGCTCTTAATGCAAAGGAACGTCACGTTATATTGCCCCTTATGATATCAACCTTTATTATGCAGTCTGACGCTTTTATTACTTTGTCATCACAAGTTCGTACAACGCTCAATTTTCCCTTACAATAAAAGATCAAACATATTTAGTAGCAATTTTTATTGCTTTATGCACCTATGGCAACTTACTTGGAGGATCTTATTCAATCCATAGGTAGGTATGGTGGACACTCATGGCAAGAAACTGGGTTTAAGGGTTTTTGGATGCACAAGTACTATCTCTACTTAGTACGAATTTTTGGCTAGCAAAAGATCCTACGCAAACACCACATGTTGGAGGATCCATGATAATATAACTTCGATGCAAATATACACAACCATAACTCATCACGTTGTCTTCCTTGTCCAACTTCAACTAATTTGCTCAAGTTTGAAAATAATTAATGGGTATTCACAATCATACAAGATTTCTAATATAATATATTTGTATGTGAAGGTTCTCCTCTTTATATTAATCATTCATGAATTGCTTGTATGACCGATATTGTGATTGTCAAGCTTCAAAAGATTTCACTTTCTAAACCCAATGTGAAGCTGCTACTAGGCATGATATGAACATATAATTTCAACTTCATGATATTCAATTCATTCAACAATTTACTCATAGGATATAAGTGAAGCACAAGAGTAAATGATAAACAACTCCAAAAAGATATAAGTGAAGATCAAGCGAGTAGTTATGTAAATGGGTAGCTATTTGAGGACTCTCTTTTATTTAAAAACTTTCAGATCTAAGTATTTTATTAAAACATCAAGCAAAACAAAATAAATGACATTCCAAGGATAGCACACATCATGTGAAGAAGCAAATACTTAGGCTCAACCTATACTAACCGACAATTGTTGATGAAGAAAGGTGGGATGCCTACCGGGGCATCCCCAAGCTTAGATGCTTGAGACTTCTTTAAATATTATGTTGGGATGCCTTGGGAATCCCCAAGCTTGATCTTTTGTGTCTCCTTAATTTCTTTTATATCACGGTTTTCCTAAATCTTAAAAACTTCATCCACACAAAACTCAACAAGAACTCGTGAGATAAGTTAGTGTAAATCAATGCAAAAACCTTATCATTCTCTACTATATCAAATCAATAAAATTATTATTTAACATTGCATACTAAATTCCTTTGCATATTTAATACTCCTATCCTCAAATAGAATCATTAAACAAGCAAAAACGTGCAAACAATGCAAACATAACAGCAATATGCCAAAAACAGGACAGTCTATAAAAAATGCAACAAGATCTATACTTCTTTAACTCCAACAACTCTGAAAATTTGCCACACGGTAGAAAATTTATCATAGCTTATTCTTCAAAAAGTTTCAACATTTTATCACATTTTGACTATTCTCGGGAATTTTTGCAACAGCGATAAGCTTTCTGTTTTGAAACAGCAACATGTAGACTTACAAAAAAACATGGCAAAGGCTATACTTGACATTTTTATTGAAATAAAAGATGCAAAACATTATTCTAAATAACATCAAGCAAATCCTAGAAAAATAAAATGACACTCCAAGCATAACACATATCATGTGACGAATGAAAAAAAAGCTCCAAGTGAGGTTACCTATAATGTTGGAGATGAAAGAGGGGATACCTTCCGGGGCATCCCCAAGCTTAGTTGCTTGGATCTTCCTTGAATATTACCTTGGGGGTGCCTTGGGCATCCCCAAGCTTAGGATCTTGTCACTCCTTATTCTCCTCATATAGATATCTCACCCAAAACATGAAAACTTCAATCACACAAAACTTAACGGAACTTCATGAGATAGGTTAGTATGATAAAGGCAAATCATCCACTTTGGTACTGTCAAAGACAAGATTCATAATAGTTCTCACACAATGCCTGTTGTACCTTATCATTTCCACAATTTATATTGAGAAATATAAGGAATAGGAACTAGAAAGCAAGCAAACTATGCTTTGAAAACGGAATCTGTCAAAAAACTGAATAGTCTGCAATGATCTGGAAACTACGTATAATACTGTAACTCAAAAAATTCTGAAAATTTAGGAAAACGTAGGCAATTTTTATATCAATAATGTGTCATAAATTCAGGATTTTATCACATTCCAGTGAATTTTCGAAATTCTGCTACTGGACGCAAAAGTTTCTGTTTTTCAACATGAACAAATCAACTATCATCCACACTATCCCAGAGGCTTTACCTGGCACTTTATTGAAACAAAAGCTATAAAACATGATTATTACAGTAGCCTAATCATGTGAAGACACAAAAACAGTAGGTATAAGTGTTGGGTTGTCTCCCAACAAGCGCTTTTCTTTAATGCCTTTCTAGCTAGGCATGATGATTTCAATGATGCTCACATAAAATATAAGAATTGAAACATAACGGGAGCATCATGAATCACATGTTCCTCTGTCATAATAATCTTCAGTAACATCATGAATGTATTCATCAATATAACTATCATAGAAAGCATTCCTTTCATGATCCACAAGCATAGTATTTTTATTACTCTCCACACAAGCAATTTTATTCTCATTCAAAATAGTGGGAATATCATATGAAACTCGAATACTATAAATTGTTTCCACATTAAAAGAGTAATGTTCAGTAAAAGGATATTCAAAACTATGACAATAATTATCACTACTTTTTATAACATAAGTATCATCACGATACTCATCAAAAGTAGCAACTTTGTTCTCATCATAGTCAAATGAAACCTCTTCCAAAATAGTGGAATCATTACTAAATAAAATCATGAACTCTCGAAATCCACTTTTATCATTATAATAAAATTCAACACCCTCCAAAATAGTCGGATAATCATTATCTAAAGTTGACACTCTTCCAAACCCACTTACATAAAAATTACAATCATCATAAATAGGAGGCATGCAATCACCATAACAAATTTGACCATTCAAAGTAGGGGGACTAAAAATATCATATTCATTAAGAATACTATCCCCAAGCTTGGGACAAACATTAATTGTAGCAAATAAATCCTCAAATATGTCATACTCATCAAACATAGCATCCCCAAGCTAGGGCTTGGCATATCATAAGCATAATCACTCTCATCATTAATAGTATGAATAGCACCAATAGGATAACAACTATTATCATCATAATTTCCCAAGTTGGTGCCAAAAAGATTTTCAAGATTATAAGAAGTATCATTATCTTCCCAATCATAATCATCACAACAAGGAATAGGCATAAAAAATCATCATCAATAGTTCTTTTGAACATTATGCCATAAGATAAAGAAGCAATATCATCATCAAGTGCATCATCTTCCACAATTATTTTTGATTCATTTTCATGAGGCACATCAAATAGTAGGAGCAACATTATTTGGGAGAGATACCTTTTTACCTCTACTCTTTCTTCTTCTATTCTTCTTCACCACATCATGTGTGGGTTTAATTAAACTTTCCGAGCTTCTTATTGATGAGACTGGTTGAATAGGGAGCTCCTTCTCATCACCTATTTCATCATGAGAGCCAATAGAAGGGAAAGTGGAAATCTTTACCCTTTCATTAGTATTCCTTTTATATTCTATTGGTTTGTCCATCTTTCTATAGTTGGCAATATAAGCATTTTCATTGCAATTTACCATGCAAAACATATGGATTTCTTTCAAATTAGTTTCAACATGGTCTGTAAATATGAATGCTTCAAACCAACCATTTTTATGTGACAATTCTTCACACCCCAAAAATAAACAAAGTTCATTATAAAGTTCAAGGGTGATCAAGTTATTGCAATATTTGGACATGATTCGATCATGAAAAAGCATGCATTGGAAATTAAGGTGACCAATTTTATTGCAAGGTTCACAAGTAATTGGATAAAGAGAACATAATTTTGTAGAAAATCCATCTATCACTTTGAGCAAAAAATAGGTTCTATCATATTTATGCTTCTTACAAAATCTATCATCCCTACAAGGCATGTCTTCAAAGTGTCTTTCCACTCCACAAAAATTGGCATGCTTATAAGAAACCGTTTTGTCATGACTTGTGCAATCATAATTAGCATTTTGGATATTCATAGAATTCATACTAACAACATTGCAATCATGCTCATCATTTTTGCCAATCATTTTATTGAATTCTTCTTCTATCAATTGAGCATAATTTTTCTTTCCATCATTTTCAAGAAAGACATGATAAAGATGAACACTACGAGGCCACCTCAATTCCATTTTTGTTGTTTTGTTTTACAAACCAAACTAGTGATAAACAAGAAACTGAAATATTCAATTTCAAGACTTAAAGATATACCTTCATGCACTCACCTCCCCAGTAACGGCGCGGGAAAAGAGCTTGATGTCTACTACACAACTTATTCTTGTAAACTCGTGTTGGGCCTCCAAGCGCAGAGTTTTGTAGGACAATAGCAAATTTCCCTCAAGTTGATGACCTAAGGTTTATCAATCCGTGGGAAGTGTAGGATGAAGATGGTCTCTCTCATACAACCCTGCAACCAAATAATGAAAAGTCTCTTGTTTCCCCAACTCGCCAAATACAATGGTAAATTGTATAGGTACACTAGTTCGGCGAAGAGATGATGATACAAGTTTAGTAATGATAGTAGATATTGATTTTTGTAGTAGTAACAATAAAAAAATAGCAAGGTAGCAAGTGATAAAACGGATCACAAATGGTATTGCAATGCTTGAAAATGAGGCCTAGAGTCCATACTTTCGCTAGTGCAATCTCTCAATAGTACTAATATAATTGGATCACGTAACCATCCCTCAACGTGCGATGAAGAATAACTCCAAAGTTCCTATCTAGCGGAGAACGTTGATGTCTACTACGCAACTTTATTCTTGTAGACTCTTGTTGGGCCTCCAATCGCAGAGTTTTGTAGGACAATAGCAATTTTCCCTCAAGTGGATGACCTAAGGTTTATCAATCCGTGGGAGGCGTAGGATGAAGATGGTCTCTCTCAAACAACCCTCCAATCACATAAGAAAGATTCTCTTGTGTCCCCAACATACCCAATACAATGGTAAATTGTATAGGTGCACTAGTTTGGCGAAGAGATGGTGATAAAAGTGTAGTAATGATAGTAGATATAGATTTTTGTAATAGGAACAATAAAAAACAGAAAGGTAGCAATTGATAAAATGAAGCACAAACGGTATTGCAATTCTTGAAAACAAGGCCTAGGGTCCGTACTTTCGCTAGTGTAATCTCTCAACAATGCTAATGTAATTGGATCATATAACCATCCCTCAACGTATGATGAAGAAACACTCCAAAGTTCTTATCTAGCAGGGAATATAAGAAGAAATTGTTTGTAGGGTACGAAACCACCTTAAAGCTATTCTTTCCGTTTGATCTATTCAAGAGTTCGTACTGAAATAACGCAAAGTTATTCTTTCCGTTCGATCTATCCAAGAGTTCGTACTAAAATAACATCATATGATATGCATCAACCAACTCTAATGTCACCTAGAGACTCCAATGTCACAACAAGTATCCATGAGTTAATTATACGATACGCATCAAACAATTTCAAATTCATAATACTCGATCCAACACAAAGAACCTCAAAGAATGGCCCAAGATTTCTATCGGAGAAACAAGGACGAAAACATGCATCAACCCCTATGCATAGATTACCCCAATGTCACCTCGGGAATCCGCAAGTTTTGTGCCAAAACATATATCAAGTGAATTAATATAATACCTCATTGTCACCACGGGTATTCATATGCAAGACATATATCAAGTGCTCTCAAATCCATAAAAAATATTCAATCCAATAAAACGAAATCTCAAAGGGAAAACTCAATTCACCACAACAAGATAGAGAGGGAGAAACACCATATGATCCAACTATATTAACAAAGCCCGCGATACATCAAGATTGTGACATCTCAAGACCACGAGAGAGAGAGAGAGATTAAACAAATAGCTACCGGTACAAATCCTCAGCCCCGAGGGTGAACTACTCCCTCCTCACCATGGTGGCCGTTGGGATGATGAACATGGCCACCGGTGATGATTTCCCCCTACGGAAGGGTGCTGGAACGGGGTCTAGATTGGTTTTTCGTGGCTACAGAGGCTTGCGGTGGCAGAACTTCTGATCTATCGACTCCCCTAAGGTTTTTGGAATATTTGGGAATTTATAGGGCGAAAGGCGGTGCGGGAGGCCACCGAGGTGGGTACAACCCACCAAGGCGCGCCTGGGAGCCCAGGTGGGTTTTGCCCCCCTCGGGGCACCCCTCTGGAACTTCTTTGGCCCAATTTGTGCCTTCTAGTCCATCAAAAATCTCCAAAACTTTTTGCTGCATTTGGACTCCGTTTGGTATTGATTTTCTGCGATGTAAAAACAAGCAAAAACAACAACTGGCATTGGGCACTATGTCAATAGGTTAGTCCCAAGAAATGATATAAAGTTGCTATAAAATGATTTTAAAACATCCAAGAATGATAATATAACAACATGAATTCTTCATAAATTATAGATGTGTTGGAGACGTATCAAACGTAAGAGAAATTGTTTGTAGGGTATGAAACCACCTCAAAGTTATTCGTTCGGATCGATCTATCAAGAGTTCGTACTAAAATAACATCAAGTTATCATTTCCGATCGATCTGTCAAGAGTTCGTACTAAAATAGCACCATATGATACACATCAACCAACTCTAATGTCACCTAGATACTCCAATGTCACCGCGAGTATCCGTGAGTTGATTATACGATATGCATCAAACAATTTCAGATTCATAATACTCAATCCAACACAAAGAACCTCAAAGAGTGCCCTAAGATTTCTACCAGAGGAACAAAGACGAGAACGTGCATCAACCCTTATGCATAGATTACCCCAATGTCACCTCGGGCATCTGCGAGTTGAGTGCCAAAACAAATATCAATTGAATCAATATGATACCCCATTCTCACCACGGGTATTCATAGCAAGACATATATCAGGTGTTCTCAAATCCATAAAAGTATTCAATCCGATAAGAATGAAATGTCAAAGGGAAAACTCAATTCATCACAACAAGATAGAGAGGGAGAAACACCATATGATCCAACTATATTAACAAAGTCCGCGATACATCAAAATCGTGCCATCTCAAGAACAAGAGAGAGAGAGAGAGAGAGAGAGAGAGAAAGAGAGAGAAAGATTAAACACATAGCTACTGGTACAAACCCTCAGCCCCAAGGGTGGACTACTCCCTCCTCATCATAGTGGCCACCGGGATGATGAAGATAGCCTCCGGTGATGATTTCCCCCTCTGACAGGGTGCCAGAACAGTGTCTAGATTGGTTTTTCATGGCTATAGAGGCTTTTGGTGGCAGAACTTTTGATCTAGGGTTATTTCTGATCATTTCTCTATTTATAGGATTTTACAGCGTTGGAATCACGCGAAGATGGGACTCGAGGTGAGCACAACCCACCTGGGCGCGCCTGGGCCTCCTGACGCTCCCAGGTGTCACGTGCTCACCTCCTTCACCTCCTTCCAAGAAAATCATCAAAAAGTTTTGTTGCAATTGGAGAACTTTTATTTCTGCACAAAAAACAACACCACGGTAGTTCTGCTGAAAACAACGTCAGTCCGGGTTAGTTCCATGCAAATCATACCAAAACCATATAAATTTGTAGAAAACATGGCATGAGTACTTCATAAATTATAGATACGTTGGAGACGTATCAGCCCTTACTAATCTTCTATATCTAAATAGTCAGGCCGCACTAACCTTTTTTTTGAAACATAACCTCTGTTGCAAAGATTTCTGTAGCATAACATATGTTGCAAAAGTTTCCGCAATATTATCTTTGTTGCAATGGTGAAGGGTGTCGGTCAACCGCTCGATTGCGTTAGATCTGACGTCTCGTGACCCAACCGATCTTTTAAAAAGATCAGCTGGCGGACATGTAGCATGCCCTTAATACAAGACATAAGCTTTCATAGTTCTCCATACGTCACCTCTTTATATCCGTTAATTTTGTTTTAACAATAAAAATAGATGGCTGAGATTTAAATGTAGAGGTACATAACAGATCGGACCGGAACAGAGAAGATCTCTAGATGATCGTACGTCTCTGGATCAATTGATCAAAACTTCCGACATGCGTCCAACGAGGTAGGCTGTGTTATTTTCCATGGATCGAGGGAGGATGAGGAGTCTCCCACTGTGGTTTTTCTAGATATTTCATCTAGTTTTCATTCACAATAATACGTTTTGTCCATCCCTTTTATATCATGGGCGGGACTAGGCATGAACGAAATCGCGACCATAATAAGCGCTCGATATTTCGGCTCGTTTTGGCTCGTGCTCGTTAGTTAATGAACCAAGCCAAGTAGTATTTTTTTCCTCGTTAAGATTAATGAACTTAACGATTGAGCAAACGAGTTTCATGAGCTAACTCGTTTAGCTCGATAATTTTCAAAAGTTTGACATGAGACCCCTAGTTCGAATTAGCCCACTAACAAAAGAGTTGTTAGTTAGCCCAGCCTAGGGGGCTAGCGCCCCAACCCACTTCAGCACTTCTACTAGACCTAGGACCTAGCCGCCAGGAGATCCTTGTTTAATTTATTCCATCCTGAATTTTTAATGGGGTCATGGGATCTTCTGGGTTGTTTATTACCTTCACGAGCACTCGTGAATTTTCGCGACTATAACGAGCCCATAACAAACCGAGCCGAACCGAGGTTTTAGCTTATTAATATTAACGAGCTTAATGATAACGAGCTTAACGATAATGAGCTTAATGATAACGAGCCAAATGAGCCGAGCAACTCGTTAATCCAGCCCTGGCCGGGACTACATGCATCTTCAAAGCCATGGACCTGAGGCGGCGAGTTCCCATGAGGGCGGCGTGGAGTACTCCTACTTGGGCCTGAGGTGCCACGGCGCTGGCGGGAGACACATCCTTGAGGCCGTTGACCTGAGGCTCGCCGCCAGCGAGATCATGGAGGGCGACCCTCCTGATGTTGGGCTAGCGTGCAACCAACAGAACCCTAAGAGCGAAGGCCATGGTACATATCCTGGCAATGTCGACACCAGCGTTCATGTGGTATGCGCCTAAAAAAATCAGGATGCAATCCCCTCCTCTGATCTGATCTGATTCTAGCCAGATTTCACTTAGGCCTTGTTTGGCGCACAGGGTTTGGGGAGGTTTCTAGGGGATTATCCCCGAGGGGGCCAGAAACCCCACAATTCCCCGCATGTCCATTTGGCGGATAGGGTTTGTTATGGGCAAACCCCTTCGATCCACTAAAATCCCCCTCAAACCACGTGGTTTTGAAGCATCGAGGGGGGCCTCGCGGAATCATGGGGCGAGAAGGGACAAGACGGCGACACGGAAGGAGACAAAATCGCCTCCTCGACACGACACCACCGGGACCTCGACGCCGGCGTCCACCTCCTCCAGAGTGGTGTTCTCTCCCTTCCCCACCCCCGCTCCCCCTCCTAGGGTTTCTTGCAGTGGCGGAGCGCTCCGGTGGGCGAGGTATGGCACCTGCCATACCTTGATTATTGGCAAAAAAATTTTATACATATGTATCTTTCACTCGGCCCAGTTCTGCCTCGACCACAGCCAGGCCCAGGCAGAGCCAGTGGTGGCCTCGAGTGCCCTCTGCCCACAAGTCCACGACCCCACGTCCCACCCACCTAAAAAAAAGAAAACGAACGACCAGGGCACGCTCCTTCCCTGCCCGAGACCCAAACCTAGCTAGCGCCTAGCGTGGCGGCGGCGGTGGCGGCTTACCTGGCGGGCGCGAGGTCGCGAGGACCAGGGCACCAGGCGGGCGCGGGCGGCGGAAGGCTGGGGGCTTGGAGCCTTGGAGGGCGGCGGCTCCAGCGGCGCAGCAAGCGACGGCAGCAGCAAGCGGCGGCTCCGGCGGCGGCTTCACCAGCAGCTCCGGCGGCCACTCCAGTGGCGCGGCGGCTTCAATGGCGGCTACAGCAGGCGACGGCCACAGTCGGGGTTTGGGATTCAGGTGAGACCAACTGACCAAACTCTGAACTTTGATGGGCAGTAGCGTTTTTTCTTCTGTCAAAGTGTCAATTCTTCATGGACAGAAAGGCAGTGACTAATAAGATGCCCAACCGGCTCAGTTTTGTCTAGATTGCTAGAAGATGGAAGGAAAGGGAAAGGGACTAGTAAATCCAAAGAAAAGAGGAAGAGGTAATTTCTCATTTTTCTGAAAATTTTGTAGCAATTTTGAATAGCCTTAAATTCAACCATATTTTAGTGATATATTAATCTATTCATTGCAGATTTGAAAAAGTATTTTGAAGTGCTTGGTAGTGGCAGCAACTCACAAACAAATCCAAGCACCCGCGAAAGTGTCAATATTTCAGCAAATGTCAATCATCAAGATCAAGTGACTTCCATGGAAGAAGAGCATGAAAATTTGATGCCAACCGAACAAGTGGAAGAACAAACTGCAGATTCGGTCGAAGCTATAGTAGAAGAGAATGTTGAAGTTCACGGGGTTGAAGGTACAACTATTTTTAGTGAAGATTACATAAATGGTGATCCAGGCCTTCGCATTCCACTTGATAGTTTTGCCCCCAACATTAGAGATGATGTTAGATTTACTTATATCCGAATGGGTGCAACTCAACCAACTAGTTGCACTTTCCCCCCAAATAGAGATGGAAGATGCTTCCGGCCACAATGGTATAAGGATTTTGAGTGGTTGGAATATAGTGTGGATAAGCGTAAGGCATATTGCTTCTATTGTTATCTTTTTAAGCATGACCGAATGGATGATAAATTTGGGCATGATGTTTTCTCCAAATTGGGTTTTGACTGTTGGAAAAATGCGGTTGCAGCATTCCGTAAACATGTTGGTGGGCCATGTAGCATCCACAATATTTCAAAAACAGCATGTGATGATTTTAAAAATCAAAGGGCAAGTGTGAAAAGTAAAGTTACAACTTACAGCAAAGGTTCACTAGTCAAGTATGAAACTCGTGTGGATACATCTTTGGCCATTGTAAGTTATCTAGCATTGCAAGGTGAACCATTTCGTGGACACGATGAATCCAGTTCTTCTTTGAACAAGGGGAATTTTTTGGAGCTACTTGATTGGGTGAAAGAAAGAATTCCAGAAGTGAAGGTTGCATTTGATGAGCTATGCCCTAAGAATGCCCAAATGACTTCCGGAAAAATTCAAAAAATCCTTATTTCCCATTGTGCAAATGCGGTCACCAAAGCAATCAAAGAAGAGATGTGTGATTGTCTTTTCTCTGTCCTTATTGATGAGTGTCGTGATATATCAGTGAAAGAACAAATGGCTGTGGTTATTAGGTACGTGTTTAAGCTTTTGAAGTGTCTATGTGCTTTTTGATCATTTTGTTCTATGTGGAGTGGTCAACTAATTATATGACATTTTGTAGGTACTTGAGCAAACAAGGAGAGACTATTGAACGATTTTTAGGTATTAAGCATGTCCCGGACACAACATCTGCTTCTTTAAAGAAGGCATTGTTGGAGGTTTTTGCAAAACACGGTCTGGTTGTTGCGCGACTATGAGGGCAAGGGTATGATGGGGCATCTAATATGAGAGGAGAATTCAATGGCCTTCAGAAGTTAATTCGAGATGAGAACTCATATGCTTTCTATATCCATTGCTTTGCCCACCAACTGCAGTTGGTAGTTGTTGCTGTTTCGAGATGCTGCAAGGGTGTTGAGGATTTTTTTTGAATATGTGACCATGATATCTAATCTCAGTACGTCATCTTGCAAGAGGAAGGATAAATTGCTTGACAAGCAAAAACAAGTTCTTTTGGATAAGATTAGGGGAGGTGAGATGCCCACAGGAAAAGGGAAAAATCAAGAAACATCATTGGTCAGACCTGGAGATACAAGATGGGGCTCTCATTACACAACCTTATCTCGCATTGAATCAATGTGGGATGCAGTCATAGAAGTTTTGGGCATTGTTGAGGATGATGTGCGTGTTCCATGTAGAGCAGGAGGTTTGGTTCATCAAATGGAGACTTTTAGCTTTGTGTTCATCCTGAAGATGATGCTAAAGATCCTTCATATGACAAATGATTTGTCTCTTCTATTGCAAAAGAAGGATCAAAATGTTGTTCAGGTATGTGATCGATCATGTTATATGTATCTACTCTGCTTGATATATTTTGTTCATGTAAACATACATGCATCTAAAATTGTAATTGTCTCATTTCAGGCAATGTCGTTGGTTACGGATGTGAGAACACGTTTGATCAACTGGAGAAATGATGGTTGGGAGCCACTCTTGGAAGATGTCAAAGCCTTTTGCCCCAAAAACGACATTCCAATACCAAATATGGATGACATGTTTACAAAGTGGGGAAAATCAAGAAAAGGTGGACGAAACAATATCACAGCTGATCATTTTTTTTCGTGTGGACACATTCTATGCTGCCATAGACTCCATCACCACAGAGTTTGATCATCGTTTTAATGAGGTATCTTCAGAGCTGCTCCAGAACTTCTCTTGTCTTGACCCAAGAAACTCCTTTTCTAGGTTCAATGTGAATAAGCTTGCTAGACTCACAGAGATTTATTATGAGGATTTCTCAGATTATGAACGTGAACATATAGTTGATAACCTCGAGCTATTCATTATCCATATGAGAAGAATTGAAGAATTTAGAGCTTGTCATGATATTGCAAGCCTAGCTAAAAAGATGGTTGAACTTGAAAGGCATGTCATGTTTCCTGCTGTTTATCGCCTCATTGAGTTGGCATTGCTACTACCGGTAGCGACGACAACAGTTGAAAGAGCCTTCTCATCAATGAAAATCATCAAGACTGAGTTGCGCAGCAAGATGTCTGATGGCTGGCTTAATGACTTGATGGTGTGTTACATTGAGCGAGCGATCTTCAAAAGTATTGATCTTGATAAAATTAAGGAAGATTTTCAGAAGGAAGGTAGGGCACTGCCATTGCCTGGGTCTTCTACACTCCATTAAAAGCTTCATTATCGGTATGTTTTAGGTTGTTTTCCTATTGAGACATGTCTACATTTCCATTGTATTTGGTTATTCATTCGTAGTGTGTAACTGTGTATTGTTAGTGTATTGACTCTTTGATTCGCATTAAAAAAAATCTTAATGAGACTTCGCCACACCTTAATTTTTTTCTGTGGTCCGCCTTTCTTGCCACGGACACTCGCCCGTCTCCCACTTGCCGCCACCGCCAATCTATTCTTTTTGTTGTGAGCCGACCAAATCGATCCACACACAATCCATGCTTTCTCTTACTATAGATTGAATTGCTGGAGTTGGGGTGAGGACAAGGGCTGGTGTAGATCTCAATTTTGGGCCCTGGATTTGCTGCCTGCAAGATGTTAGCTTAAGATGTTCAACCAGAGAATGTTTCCTGCGACTTGTCTCTGATAATGGCCGTAAAGTAACTATCCTATGCAGATTGTTATCTCAGCTATGTTTCAGCTTGCTTGCATTGTAGGCGTCCAAGTTGTTTAGCATGCTCCAGATTTTCTAGCAACCTCTACCCCTGAATCAACTAAACAATGACTTCATGTGCAGGTTCTTGCTTACTTGGTTGCATACAACAGCTTTTGATGACTTATAACAGTAGTTAGGTGCTCATTGCCTACAAATTTGTGGCTCTAGAATTTGGCTTCAGACCTGAACATGTACTAGTTTTATTAGCCAAATTGTAATGGATCCAGTAACCATGCGCAGATGAAATAATTTGCAGTGCCCCAAGACGGTAGCTAGTCCCCCAAAACCTACAGCAATTGTATCACTGTCCTTATCTGAATGAACTAGTTGTAATCGCATACTAGATTAAGTTGTTTGTTGTCAATGTTCTCTCTGTATGCTCAAGATCTTAATTGTCTTTTTTGTCAAAACTAAATCTTAAGATATAGGGCCTCATGGTTTGCAACGGAGAAAGTACTTGACTTAAATATTTACTTGTAGTAATTGTACACTTCTTTCTTTGTATCTAGAGGTAAGTTTTCTAGGAAATGTCATGTGCAGGTGTGAAGGGCGATCTCTCCGGAGCTCGACTTCGTCTAGCCAGTACCACCACCTCAGCTGCAGATGCGCCATCTCCTCCCTCGGGTACCATCGCCACCTTCACTGCTACTACACTAGTATTAGCTACGCCGGAGCTATGTTGAGGCCGGGGAGGGGGCTAGCTGCCCCCCACCCTTGTATCAATTCCTAAAGCAAAAAAATTTAAGAAAGGCTTACATTAGAATTTTTTTAGCATTTGCCCCCCCCCCCCCCCCCCTCTCAATCACTGATCATTTCTGTTTCGCGCCCCGGTGATTTTTGGCTGCTTCAGCCACTGATTATTAGTACACCATGATCCACTGAGCTGATTGTGATGTATGTACAGTAGTAAATAAAGGACCAGTGCACTCTATGGATGATGATTTTAATGGACCACACACACATGATTATTATTAGCTTCTTTTTTTCCTTTCAATTTCTTGATTTGAAGACTCTATGATTTGAATCACTCTTGATTAATCTGCCCGTGGAGGATGACAGTGGCGGAGCGCTCCGGTGGGCGAGGTATGGCACCTGCCATACCTTGATTATTGGCAAAAAAAATTTATACATATGTATCTTTCACTCGGCCCACTTCTGCCTCGACCACAGCCAGGCCCAGGCAGAGCCAGTGGTGGCCTCGAGCGCCCTCTGCCCACAAGTCCACAACCCCACGTCCCACCCACCTAAAAAAAAGAAAACGAACGACCAGGGCACGCTCCTTCCCTGCCCGAGACCCAAACCTAGCTAGCGCCTAGCGCGGCGGCGGCGGTGGCGGCTTACCTGGCGGGCGCGAGGTCGCGAGGACCAGGGCACCAGGCGGGCGCGGGCGGCGGAAGGCTGGGGGCTTGGAGCCTTGGAGGGCGGCGGCTCCAGCGGCGCGGCAAGCGACGGCAGCAGCAAGCGGCGGCTCCGGCGGCGGCTTCACCAGCAGCTCCGGCGGCCACTCCAGTGGCGTGGCGGCTTCAACGGCGGCTACAGCAGGCGACGACCACAGTCGGGGTTTGGGATTCAGGTGAGACCAACTGACCAAACTCTGAACTTTGATGGGCAGTAGCGTTTTTTTCTTCTGTCAAAGTGTCAATTCTTCATGGACAGAAAGGCAGTGACTAATAAGATGCCCAACCGGCTCAGTTTTGTCTAGATTGCTAGAAGATGGAAGGAAAGGGAAAGGGACTAGTAAATCCAAAGAAAAGAGGAAGAGGTAATTTCTCATTTTTCTGAAAATTTTGTAGCAATTTTGAACAGCCTTAAATTCAACCATATTTTAGTGATATATTAATCTTCTCATTGCAGATTTAAAAAAGTATTTTGAAGTGCTTGGTAGTGGCAGCAACTCACAAACAAATCCAAGCACCCGCGAAAGTGTCAATATTTTAGCAAATGTCAATCATCAAGATCAAGTGACTTCCATGGAAGAAGAGCATGAAAATTTGATGCCAACCGAACAAGTGGAAGAACAAACTGCAGATTCGGTCGAAGCTATAGTAGAAGAGAATGTTGAAGTTCACGGGGTTGAAGGTATAACTATTTTTAGTGAAGATTACATAAATGGTGATCCAGGCCTTCGCATTCCACTTGATAGTTTTGCCCCGAACATTAGAGATGATGTTAGATTTGCTTATATCCGAATGGGTGCAACTCAACCAACTAGTTGCACTTTCCCCCCAAATAGAGATGGAAGATGCTTCCGGCCACAATGGTATAAGGATTTTGAGTGGTTGGAATATAGTGTGGATAAGCGTAAGGCATATTGCTTCTATTGTTATCTTTTTAAGCATGACCGAATGGATGATAAATTTGGGCATGATGTTTTCTCCAAATTGGGTTTTGACTGTTGGAAAAATGCGGTTGCAGCATTCCGTAAACATGTTGGTGGGCCATGTAGCATCCACAATATTTCAAAAACAGCATGTGATGATTTTAAAAATCAAAGGGCAAGTGTGAAAAGTAAAGTTACAACTTACAGCAAAGGTTCACTAGTCAAGTATGAAACTCGTGTGGATACATCTTTGGCCATTGTAAGTTATCTAGCATTGCAAGGTGAACCATTTCGTGGACACGATGAATCCAGTTCTTCTTTGAACAAGGGGAATTTTTTGGAGCTACTTGATTGGGTGAAAGAAAGAATTCCAGAAGTGAAGGTTGCATTTGATGAGCTATGCCCTAAGAATGCCCAAATGACTTCCGGAAAAATTCAAAAAATCCTTATTTCCCATTGTGCAAATGCGGTCACCAAAGCAATGAAAGAAGAGATGGGTGACTGTCTTTTCTCTGTCCTTATTGATGAGTGTCATGATATATCGGTGAAAGAACAAATGGCCGTGGTTATTAGGTACGTGTTTAAGCTTTTGAAGTGTCTATGTGCTTTTTGATCATTTTGTTCTATGTGGAGTGGTCAACTAATTATATGACATTTTGTAGGTACTTGAGCAAACAAGGAGAGACTATTGAACGATTTTTAGGTATTAAGCATGTCCCGAACACAACATCTGCTTCTTTAAAGAAGGCATTGTTGGAGGTTTTTGCAAAACACGGTCTGGTTTTTGCGCGACTACGAGGGCAAGGGTATGATGGGGCATCTAATATGAGAGGAGAATTCAATGGCCTTCAGAAATTAATTCGAGATGAGAACCCATATGCTTTCTATATCCATTGCTTTGCCCACCAACTGCAGTTGGTAGTTGTTGCTGTTTCGAGATGCTGCAAGGGTGTTGAGGATTTTTTTGAATATGTGACCATGATATCTAATCTCAGTACGTCATCTTGCAAGAGGAAGGATAAATTGCTTGACAAGCAAAAACAAGTTCTTTTGGATAAGATTAGGGGAGGTGAGATGCCCACAGGAAAAGGGAAAAATCAAGAAACATCATTGGTCAGACCTGGAGATACAAGATGGGGCTCTCATTACACAACCTTATCTCGCATTGAATCAATGTGGGATGCAGTCATAGAAGTTTTGGGCATTGTTGAGGATGATGTGCGTGTTCCATGTAGAGCAGGAGGTTTGGTTCATCAAATGGAGACTTTTAGCTTTGTGTTCATCCTGAAGATGATGCTAAAGATCCTTCGTATGACAAATGATTTGTCTCTTCTATTGCAAAAGAAGGATCAAAATGTTGTTCAAGTATGTGATCGATCATGTTATATGTATCTACTCTGCTTGATATATTTTGTTCATGTAAACATACATGCATCTAAAATTGTAATTATCTCATTTCAGGCAATGTTATTGGTTACGGATGTGAGAACACGTTTGATCAATTGGAGAAATGATGGTTGGGAGCCACTCTTGGAAGATGTCAAAGCCTTTTGCACCAAAAACGACATTCCAATACCAAATATGGATGACATGTTTACAAAGTGGGGAAAATCAAGAAAAGGTGGACGAAACAATATCATAGCTGATCATTTTTTCGTGTGGACACATTCTATGCTGCCATAGACTCCATCACCACAGAGTTTGATCATCGTTTTAATGAGGTATCTTCAGAGCTGCTCCAGAACTTCTCTTGTCTTGACCCAAGAAACTCCTTTTCTAGGTTCAATGTGAATAAGCTTGCTAGACTCACAGAGATTTATTATGAGGATTTCTCAGATTATGAACGTGAACATATAGTTGATAACCTCGAGCTATTCATTATCCATATGAGAAGAATTGAAGAATTTAGAGCTTGTCATGATATTGCAAGCCTAGCTAAAAAGATGGTTGAACTTGAAAGGCATGTCATGTTTCCTGCTGTTTATCGCCTCATTGAGTTGGCATTGCTACTACCGGTAGCGACGGCAACAGTTGAAAGAGCCTTCTTATCAATGAAAATCATCAAGACTGAGTTGCGCAGCAAGATGTCTGATGGCTGGCTTAATGACTTGATGGTGTGTTACATTGAGCGAGCGATCTTCAAAAGTATTGATCTTGATAAAATTAAGGAAGATTTTCAGAAGGAAGGTAGGGCACTGCCATTGCCTGGGTCTTCTACACGCCATTAAAAGCTTCATTATCGGTATGTTTTAGGTTGTTTTCCTATTGAGACATGTCTACATTTCCATTATATTTGGTTATTCGTTCATAGTGTGTAACTGTGTATTGTTAGTGTATTGACTCTTTGATTCGCATAAAAAAAAGTTTAATGAGACTTCGCCACACCTTAATTTTTTTCCGTGGTCCGCCTCTGGAGGATGATTTTGTTGTTTGTTTCCTGAAGTCATCCTTCCATGTGCCACGTGTTTTTTTACTCGTTCAGTTATGTGCTTACGAACGAGTGTTGTGCGGTTGATTGGAGTACTTGACAAGAAAGTTTTATTATGACCACCGTTTATCAGTTGTGTGTATTAGACAGTAGACGTATCAGGAAGTAGACTCTAGAGACCATATTAGGCGGTGTCCGTTTAGGAAAGTATGCTAGATTTTAGAGTCTATTAGATTATTTATTTGATATATGTAACTTAGCATTGAAAGAAAGAACAACCAACATTCTTACTCAAGACCAGCACTAGTATTGCTCGAGCAAAATACATGATGCCACTAGCAGTACTCAACATGTAAATTCTGCAGCAACAAGTCTTTGCTACTAAACAATCATCGGAGTACCCAAAATAGGCCGTTTAACTTGTACACTTAGGCCACAAAAGACTATTGTTAGCCCCAACTATAGTTAACTCTGTCCAAAATACTATCTAGAAGATTTGCACATGCTAAAATAAATAATGAACATCACAAGATGGAGCTGTCAAGAGTTGGGTGAAAGTGAAGATTGCATTGCACTCTTGAAACTCCAAGTTTGCTCGACAGCTGATAGTATAAACAACATAAGTCAGTTTTGATCAAACATGCATCACCAATTCATGAACGCATCCAGCCATCATCCACACATTAGAAAACTGAAGAAGAAAAAAAAAATACATACTTACTATTCTTTAGACAGCCGACGGTACAAACAACATCAGTCAGTTTCCATGCAATTAGAGGTGAAAACAACATCAACTATTTGAGGTTAAAAAGAGGTAAAAAAATATATGTTGTACATGATCGAGTCCATAAATTCAACACTTAGCATTGAAAGAAACAACAACCAACATTCTTACTCAAGACCAGCACTAGTATTGTTCGACCAAATTAAATGAGTACTCAACATGTAAATTCTACAGCAACAAGTCTTGCTACTAAACAATCATCAGAATACCCAAAATAGGCCGTTTAACTTGTACACTTAGGCCACAAAAGACTATAGTTAGCCCCAACTATAGTTAACTCTGTCCGAAATACTATCTAGAAGACTTGCGCATTCTAAAACAAATCATGAACATCACAAGATGGAGCTGTCAAGAGTTGGGTGAAACTGAAGATTGCATTGCACTCTTGAAACTCCAAGTTTGCTCCTTTGTTCTTGTCATCCTACTCCACTTCCTTTGTGAGGCCAACAAGTGGCGGGTTTGTGGCAGTCCAAGGTAGTTGTTGTGTTCCAATATAACTTCAGTAATTTCATAACTTTCTGTCGCTTGATCCAATGTAATAACCATCCAAACTAGACAACTAGTTCTTGTTTCAGCTCTAAAACGCTTTGGCTCACGTTCGATTTGACATTTCCTTCTAAGACCCTCATTGGAACAAAAAAAATCTGCATGAAGTCACCTTTTCATCAAATTTGCTTTCCTTGGTGCATCTTTTCCTCACATCAAAGCCTATGTGACCCCCCGTATCTACCCAAAACAACCAAGCCTCATCTGAATCTTTGAATCTCATACCAACTTGAGGTATCCTCTTGTCAATTTGTGCCATTGCACAACACTTCCACAATTGCATCATACCCAAATTCTGCCAAAATCCAAAATGACATATATATTAGAGAAAAAACAAGCACGAATGTGAAATAATGATTAAGAAAACTGAATGTCGTGCACAAATACAATGACATCACTTCAACATTAGGGACCTTGTTCTAACTGTTGTCTTCATTCAAAAGATATAAACAGAATGATACTTTTCTACAGATTACCTCCTCAAGCAACACACATAGTTGTGCTAAATTTTGAACTAAATATCCTCAGACAAAAACATATACGAAACAAAGGAGGGGTTGTGCCTTCGTACCTCTGAACCTTCCTGCAAGTTGCTCCTGTTTAGCTGGAGAAGCTCCACAATCTGTAGCGGAGAAGCCCCAAAATCGGCGGAATCGGAGAGGTTCGATGCGTCGGCGTGGCACTTCCGCATTGGCTTAGCCCCGACCCCCTCGAGCACCTCTGCAGCAGCTCAGTCCCAGCCCCCCTTGAGCACCACCGCGGCGGCTCAGCCCCAGCCCCCTTGCTCACCTTAGCGGCCGTGATGCCCCAACCCCGTCGCCATCCGTGAGATGCCCGTCCACCCCAACCCCTCGTCCAGTCCCTTGCGGCGGCTTGGTGGTGGACCTCGGCGGCCCGGTGGTGGACGCCAGCAGTGAACCCATTGTTGTCGAGTGTGGCTTGGCGTATGTACGTTTGCCAAGTGCCCATGGTTTGGCTCTCGGCGAAGAGCCAGACACCCAACATATACGAAATTCCAGTAGTGAGTGTTAGAACCACATATTTTTGCAAGAAAACCAACCATCATTCTTTAGGCTCTGAGCATTATCTATAATTGTGACTAACACATTGATACCGCCAAGGAAGTTATCACACGTACAGTTATTACAATGACACATGGCATGCCTTGACAAAACATGAGGAAGCGGAAGAGATGGCATACATAATATACAAGAGAAATATATATCGGGAACAGACAATGTATATCAGAGATGTCACTATCAGTGCATATGAGAAGGTGATCCGCACGACCACGCCACCAACTTTAATGCACCATCATACTGAATTCAACTCTTGATTTTCTCAGTAACTATCATACAAATTGCGAAACATGATCTTTAGTCTGTACACAGCAGACATGACGGATATGCAGAATTAATTGTACGAATCTCGTTCTTGTGTGTCAGAACTGAAGTAAACAAATGTGAACATCATCGTAAGGAATGTAGAAATGTAAAGAGTTATCCTACTAAATTGCTGCTTTTCTACTTTGGACATCTATATATAGACAACCAAAGCAGATTACCTTTCTTTACATCATTGGGAACGTAGAAGATGCTAGAAGCTGGAAATGCTTACTTCTTGTTGTTAATTAAAGTAGCCTAATTGCTTAAAAGTGCAGCTGCGCGATTTAGCTGCCGCGAGCGCACGCGCTACCGACAAAAAACATACGCGTCAACCAACTTCCTCACGTTATCCACTCATCCCACTTCCTACTCGTCGTCCCACCACAAGTCGTCCAGCGCCTCCTCACTGAGATGCGGCCGCCGCCCCGCTCCTCCTCCGGGCTGCGTGTGCCTCCGCCGTGCTCCTACTCCCGGCTACGAGGCTGCCGCCCTGATCCTCCTACCGGCGCCGCTCGGCGCGCCAAGCACATCCCCGGCCGCCTCCTCCTCTTATCTTCTCCCGGCGATGAGCGCCGCACCCAGTACGCGCCCGTCCGTCCCGCTCCTCCTGGTGCCGTACGCCGAGCCCGGTAGGACCTGCTCTCCTGGTCCCCTGCGCCGCCGGTCGCCAGCCCCTTATGCCTCCCTACGGCAGAAGCCCATTGTGGCGAGGCGCAGCCGCAGCTGGCCTTCAAGGCGCTGCTGCAGACGCAGCTGTTGAGGGAAGGGAAGTACATCCAGGACTCCATCAAGTTCCTCTCTCATCCCAAGGTTAGTGGATCGGCCGTCGTCTAACGCCGCTCCTTCCTCAACAACAAGGGCCTCACCGCCGAGGAGATCGAAGAACAGATTTGTGAAATGTGCAGTTTTGAGAACCTATCTGTAGTTGCCTGTGTGATTGATGCAGGGCACTATTTTTGCTAGGGGGTGAGCGTTGCTTGAGAAGGTGGAGTGTGCTCCCACAGTGCAGGAAATCAAGAAGTACTGCCGTTGTAGACTCGTTGTAAATTCTGAACTGGCTTTGTATCTACAAATAGAAATAAAACTCGTTGTCCATTCTGAACTGTGGCCATTTTTTTATTCCGTTTGTGATGCAGACTGGTCACTGGTGTGTGTTGCTTCGTACTAGGTAACCCATTTTAAGTGAATAATCAGCATGGGCAGCTATAATTTTCTTCCAGGAAATTTTTCTATGCGATCAGGCAAGTTGTAACCAAAATTTAGGCAAGTATATGTCAGTAGGGAGGCTACCCTCCACTTTTTTTCATGCAAAACCAACCGATGCATATACTGTTTGTTGGTTTTGAGAGGTGGATGCAGTGATTAAGGCATCTACATAGTCTACATTTTCTTTTGCCTATACAAGATTGCAAACTTATTATGCACTCTATTGTATATGCAGCCTAGGATTGCGTCGTTGTAGCTTGACTGTGGTACATCGAGGGGACTAACTTGGTATGGTTTTGTGATCGGTGGATTAGAAGTGCCTTGTTTTTTTTTCATGTTTTTCTATTTGTCGAGTGGAGTTGCCCAGTAGCAATTTTTTTGTAAGTGTTTTATGTGATAGGAGCTTGGAGCTAAATACAGTACTAGAAGTTGGACAAGTTAGGGTGACGTGCCGGGGGGAGGGGGGTCATCACAGTTGCATAAAGATCAGAAGTTGCATAGTTGTATGGGGCGATTAGTCATCACAATTTGTTGCTTCAGTTACAAGCATGAGTTTGCCTGCAATATTCAACTAAAGTTGCTTCGATTTTACTGAATTCATGGGGGCTTTATATTCAGTAATCTTTAGTCTACCTTTTTTATTTGTTACTCTACAAACCAATTCCTACTATCATGGAACTACTTTTTTGGTAATGCAGTTGCTGGGTTTTGTTAGGACAGTTGCTTGGTTTTGATAGGACATTTTGCATTTCTTTTCTGTAATACAGTTGCTTGATTTTGCTAGTACAGTTGCTTGAATTTGCTAGAACAATTTTTGCATTGTGTTTTCGTAGTCCAGTTGCTTGGATTTTGGTAGGACAGTTGCTTGAACTTTTTGCTAGGGATGAGTGATGAACTAGATTCAGAGATGGTTTTACAAGGCAACAATCAACCCACGCCAAGCCTGATTGAAATTGAAGAGGAACTTTCAAGATTTCTTGATGGAATAAGCACAATGCCATGTTGATCTCGATTCCATCAGCCTTGAATAGAGGGTTGTAGTGGGTCTGTTGTTTGTTGGAATGTATACACATGTTTTGCAATCTCTGGAATGTAGGTGGCATAAAAGTTTCCCAAAATTAAGACATAGTGCATGGAGTGGTGTGTGTGGGGGAGATATAGGTGGAGGGTGGTGAGGTGTGAGATAGGGTGTGTGGCGGGGGAGACGAAGGTGGTGGGCGGCGAGGCAAGAGAGAGGAAGCGTGTGTGGTGGATGAAGGTGGAGGGAACTGCCCAGGTTATGGCTGGAGTTGCACAATACAATGTCGAAAGGAGCTGCCTAGGAGTGGATCGGAAGTGGCCCATTTTTATTTTCTTTTTTTGTTTGTCGAGTGGATTTGCCCAACATTTTTTATAAGTGTTTTCTGGTGGTGCTCTTCTTGATTGGATAGGTTGGTTCAGATGAGTGTTCTTTTCTCCCTGCTACTATTTGGTTGCATTTATTTTTTGCCTATAGTCGTCAGCTGCATTGATGAGTACGTATAACATCGTGTGATTTCAGAAAAATTACCGCACATCAAAAGCAACAAAAACACACAGCCACAATTGCCCTACATAGTTTGCATCCCCTTTTTATGCACAATGCATGAAAGATAACATAGTTGCCCACAATTAATCATATAGTTGCCTACAACCATGTATCCCATTGCCCAATCCTCATGAACAGAAACATTACCAAGACCATGATTTGGCCAATATCTAAAGGTTTTAGATACCTTTCAATTAAGTTTGTGTCATAGTCGTATGTCAAGAATTTCTTCTCTTTAGGTGGAAATGGGATCCCTTTGGTATGATCGTAAACATCTGGCGAATGATCATAGAGGGTGGCGGGATGGAGCTGGTCATGGGGACATAACTAAAACCATGTTGTTTCTTATGGGATTAAGTTTATCTGTGAACCCCTAATAAAAAGAACATGTGCATGTTCTTTCTCCCTTTTTCAGTTGTCAGTTGCTCACAATCAGCCATACGGTTGCCTAGAACCATGTATCCAGTTGCCCAATCCTCATGAACAGAAACATTACCAAGACCATAATTTAGCTAATATGTAAAGGTTTTAGATACCTTTCAATTAAGATTGTGTCATAGAGCTGCATCAAGAATTTCATCTCCTCAGGATGGGATCCCTTGGTATGACCGTAAATACTTGGCGAAAGATCATAGAGGGGGAGCGGTGTGGAGCTGGTATGGGGGCATAACTAAAACCATAGTGTTTTAGGGGATTAAGTTTATTTGTGGCCCCCTCCAAAAATGAACATGTTTATGTTCTTTATCCCCCTTTTTAGGTGCCATAGTTGCCTACAACCAACCATATTGTTGTCTAAAACCATGTATCCAGTTGCCCATAATCAATCATACGGTTGTCTAAAATCATGTATCCAGTTTCCCACAATCAATCATACCATTGTCTAAAATCATGTATCCAGTTGTCCAATCCTCATGAACAGAAACATTACCAAGACCATAATTTGACTAGTATGTAACAGTTTTAGATACCTTTCAAGTATATTTCATAGAGATGCGTAAAGAATTTATCTCCTCACAGTGAGATCCCTTGGTATGATCGTAAATACTCGGGAAAAGATTACAGAGGGGGAGCAAGGTGGAGTTGGTCATGGGGATGTAACTTAAACCGTGAAGTGTTTTTAGGTGATTATAAATTTATCTATGAACCCTCCAAAAATGAACATGTGTAAGTTCTTTATCCCCTTTTTTAGGTTTCATAGTTGCCCACAATCAACCATACAGTTGCCTAAAACAATGTATCCGGTTGCCCATAATCAACCATACAGTTTGCCTAAAACCATGTATCCAGTTTCCCAATCCTCATAAACAGAAACATTATCAAGACCATTATTTGGTAAATATCTATAGGTTTTATATACCTGCAATTAAGTTTGTTTCATAGAGGTGGAGTCGACATTTTCATCTCCTCGGGTGGGATCCCTTGGTGCAGCCGTAGATGGGACGGGGCGGAACTGGTAAGGTTTCCTAGATAGAGATATGAGGCACATGAATGTGTGTGTGTGTGTATGTGTGTGTTTTTTTTCTTCTCTGCTACTGCCTAGTTGCCCAAGGAAAACAATGGAGTTGTTCCGAAAAATGCACATAGTTGCCCACTAATCACATCTCATCAGGATCACAAGCACCCGCAAAATTAGGGAGGGCTAGGGGGTTGCGTTGGGTCGCCTTTACTGTGTGCGTTTTTCTGCTGTACTACTACCTAGTTGCCCGAGGAAAACAGTAGATTTGTTCAAAAAAGTCCACATAGTTTCTCGCTAAACGACATCATCAAGATCACATGCACCAGCACTACTGGGAGGAAGTTGCTCCTTTTTAAATAGTAGGACATAAACAATTTATTTATTTTTCCTTGTATTTTTGTTTTAGAACCAAAATAGTTTCTAAGCTTGTGTGGGCAAAGTTTGATCGTTTTCCCATTCTTTTGACATTACATGGAGGCAAGTTTAGCACTGAAGGAGGCAAATTTCATTATGAAGGAGCTTACACTATATATATTGCATACACGGTCCTATAATGATATATTCATGTTTTGTAAAAGTAGGTAAAATATTTTTCTCGTATGTATACCATGGTTTTGAAGTTGCCTATAGCATAATATGTGGATCAAATTAGGATTAAAGTTAGAAAAACAAATAGGTTGGCTGCTTCACTCCATTTAAAAGTAAATAGTTAGCAATGATAGAAACAAATTAGCAACAATGAGCAACTTGTGGAGTTTCTACCAGTCATTCGGGGCACAAGCGCTACACGACAAGACTAACGCACCCCGACTTCCCTAACCTAGATTCACTTGATGTGGACGAACCAATATCAAATGTTGTCCCTCTGGTTGCCTAAGATGTGCACAGGAGTTGCACAACCCAAGTGCAAAGTTGCTTTATCATTCTTCTTTTAGTGTTTTTACCCGTTCTTTGAACTAAGTTAGTACTAATACATTTTATAAGTTGTTTTTATCTTTCAACTATATTTTTTCTATGCATACATATGTAGATATTTTCTGAACATAATTTTGTGTGTTTTCTTGGTCCAATCTTGTTCGGTTTGTATGCAAACTTTTTTGCTTGATGAAAACACACAATGAGTTGCCTGATGAATGCACTAGAGTTACACAAAAACATCCCAAAAGTTGATGGATATTTATGTGCAACTTTAGTGCATATCAATCACAAACTTGTTGTCCTTTTTACCCCCAATAGTCTCAATTTGGTGCACTTGGTCTTTTCTACATGTGACTACTTTATTTAGATACCAAGTCGAGCCAGGACTACACACGAGTTGCCTGAAAATGCACTGGAGTTGCACAAATACCCAAAAGTTTTTGACTTCTTATTATGCAACTCCAATGCATATCAATCATAAAGTTGTTGTCCTTTTCCACTCCTAATAGGCCATGTTAGTTGAACTTAGTCTTTTCTATATGTGGCTTCTTTATATAGATACCAAGTCAGACTTGGACTATGCACACGTTGTTTGGTGAATACACTAGAGTTACACAAAAACACCACAAAAAGTTGTTGACTTTTCAGTGTGCAACTCTAGTGCATATCAATCACAAAGTTGTTGTCCTTTTTATCCCCAATAGGCTATGTTGGGTGAACTTAGTATTTTCTATATGTGGCCGCTTTATCTAGATACCGAGTCAGACTGGGACTACACACGAGTTGTCTGGTGAATGCACTGGAGTGGCACAAAAACACCCCAAAAGTTGCTGCCTTTTTTAAGTACAACTTCAGTGCATATAAATCACATAGTTGTTTTCCTTTTCTACCCCCAACGGGCTCTGCTGGGTGAACTTATTATTTTCTATATGTGGCTGCGTTTATCAATATCCAAAGTTGCTGTTCCCACCTCCTTGTTACAACATAAATGGTTGGCACGGTGGGGACAACGTCTCCTCCTTTACGCGACATCCAGTTTTGGACGCCGTGTTTGCTCGGGAGCTGCAAAGAGGGCATCGTCAGACCACGATCGAAGATTGACAGTTGGATTAGCATCTCCATGTGTAGCATGTACTCTTTGTCCATCATGGCAGCCTCGACTAGGAGGGGCGGATTCTACTCTTCTTGTTGTTTGAGGAGATGGGATTCGACTTGATGTCGGAGGGAGCAACGGACACAGAGGGACCTTGAGAACGCCCCCTCATCATTTGGTTTGGAGGGTTTTAGATCTACAAACTTGTTCAAACAAATTGGATGACCATCATTTGATGGTTAAAGATTTCTAGAGAGGCCGATCCCGACATTTGGATCAATTTCGTGATCCGCGTTGGAGTTGCCCTTATGGTAGGCGACTTAGAGGTGAAGCTAGTCAATTGGTAGTCATGGTAACTAACTTAGAAGGATCCTCCACTCATAGGTAGTAATACTAGGGGGGAAATTAATGAGTTGCTTTCCTATAGCACTAAAGTTGTCTCTATATCACACAAAGTTGCTCGGAAGAAAAAATTCGTCGAAACCTACTCATATGGGATCTAGTTTTAAAGAACATAGATGAGGGCCACACAACGACAAGGTACGCAATGGAGTGATGCCTTGGTTCAGGGGCAGGGGGTGGATCCGCTTCATTGTGGTGGTCGTCGCAAGAGGCATAGATCGGGCATCGTAGTGATCATCATAAAGGAACTAATTGTTGGAAATATGCCCTAGAGGCAATAATAAATAAGTTATTATTATATTTCCTTGTTCATGATAATTGTTTATTATCCACGCTAGAATTGTATTGATAGGAAACTCAGATACATGTGTGGATACATAGACAACACCATGTCCCTAGTAAGCCTCTAGTTGACTAGCTCGTTGATCAATAGATGGTTACGGTTTCCTGATCATGGACATTGGATGTCATTGATAACGGGATCACATCATTAGGAGAATGATGTGATGGAAAAGACCCAATCCTAAGCATAGCACAAGATCGTGTAGTTCGTATGCTAAAGCTTTTCTAATGTCAAGTATCATTTCCTTAGACCATGAGATTGTGCAACTCCCACATACCGTAGGAATGCTTTGGGTGTACCAAACGTCACAACGTAACTGGGTGACTATAAAGGTGCACTACAGGTATCTCCGAAAGTGTCTGTTGGGTTGGCACGAATCGAGACTAGGATTTGTCACTCCGTGTGACGGAGAGGTATCTCTGGGCCCACTCGGTAGGACATCATCATAATGTGCACAATGTGATCAAGGAGTTGATCACGGGATGATGTGTTATGGAACGAGTAAAGAGACTTGCCGGTAACGAGATTGAACAAGGTATCGGGATACCGACGATCGAATCTCGGGCAAGTACAATACCGCTAGACAAAGGGAATTGTATACGGGATTGATTAAGTCCTTGACATCGTGGTTCATCCGATGAGATCATCGTGGAACATGTGGGAGCCAACATGGGTATCCAGATCCCGCTGTTGGTTATTGACCGGAGAACGTCTCGGTCATGTCTGCATGTCTCCCGAACCCGTAGGGTCTACACACTTAAGGTTCGATGACGCTAGGGTTATAAAGGAAGTTTGTATGTGGTTACCGAATGTTGTTCGGAGTCCCGGATGAGATCCCGGACGTCATGAGGAGTTCCGGAATGGTCCGGAGGTAAAGATTTATATATAGAAAGTTCTATTTCGGCCATCGGGACAAGTTTCGGGGTCATCGGTATTGTACCGGGACCACCGGAAGGGTCCCGGGGGCCCACCGGGTGGGGCCACCTATCCCGGAGGGTCCCATGGGCTGAAGTGGGAAGGGATCCAGCCCAAAGTGGGCTGGGGCGCCACTTTCCCCTAGGGCCCATGCACCTAGTGTGGGGGAAACCCTAAAGGAAGAGTCCCAGAAGGGGAAGGCACCTCCTAGGTGCCTTGGGGAGGAGGGATTCCTCCCCTGGCCGCCGCCCCCCTAGGAGATTGGATCTCCTAGGGCCGGCGCCCCCCCTTGGGCTCCCTATATATAGTGGGGAAGGAGGGCCTCTCAAGACACACCTTTTGCCTTTGGTGCAGCCCTCCCCCTCTCCCAAGTCCTTCTCCTCTCCCGTGGTGCTTGGCGAAGCCCTGCAGGATTGCCACGCTCCTCAACCACCACCACGCTGTTGTGCTGCTGTTGGATGGAGTCTTCCTCAACCTTTCCCTCTCTCCTTACTGGATCAAGGCGTGGGAGACGTCGTCGGGCTGTACGTGTGTTGAACGCGGAGGTGCTGTCCGTTCGGCACTAGGATCTCCGGTGATTTGGATCACGACGAGTACGACTCCATCAACCCCGTTCTCTTGAACGCTTCCGCTTAGCGATCTACAAGGGTATGTAGATGCACTCTCCTTCCCCTCGTTGCTAGTCTCTCCATAGATAGATCTTGGTGACACGTAGGAAAATTTTGAATTTCTGCTACGTTCCCCGACAGTGGCATCATGAGTTAGGTCTATGCGTAGTTACTATGCACGAGTAGAACACAAAGTAGTTGTGGGCGTTGATTTTGTTCAATATGCTTACCGTTACCAGTCCAATCTTGATTCGGCGGCATTGTGGGATGAAGCAGCCCGGACCAACCTTACACTTACGCTTACGTGAGACCGGTTCCACCGACAAACATGCACTAGTTGCATAAGGTGGCTGGCGGGTGTTTGTCTCTCCCACTTTAGTCGGATCGGATTCGATGAAAAGGGTCCTTATGAAGGGTAAATAGCAATTGGCATATCATGTTGTGGTCTTTGCGTAGGTAAGAAACATTCCTGCTAGAAACCCATAGCAGCCACGTAAAACATGCAAACAACAATTAGAGGACGTCTAACTTGTTTTTGCAGGGTATGCTATGTGATGTGATATGGCCAAAGGATGTGATGAATGATATATGTGATGTATGAGATTGATCATGTTCTTGTAATAGGAATCACGACTTGCATGTCGATGAGTATGACAACCGGCAGGAGCCATAGGAGTTGTCTTAATTTATTTATGACCTGCGTGTCAACATAAACGTCATGTAATTACTTTACTTTATTGCTAACCGTTAGCTGTAGTAGTAGAAGTAATAGTTGGCGATACAACTTCATGGAGACACAATGATGGAGATCATGATGATGGAGATCATGGTGTCATGCCGGTGACGATGATGATCATGGAGCCCCGAAGATGGAGATCAAAAGGAGCAATATGATATTGGCCATATCATGTCACTATTTGATTGCATGTGATGTTTATCATGTTTATACATCTTATTTGCTTAGAACGACGGTAGTAAATAAGATGATCCCTCATTAAAATTTCAAGAAAGTGTTCCCCCTAACTGTGCACCGTTGCGACAGTTCGTTGTTTCAATGCACCACGTGATGATCGGGTGTTTGATCCAAACGTTCACATACAACGGGTGTAAGACAGATTTACACATGCAAACACTTAGGTTGACTTGACGAGCCTAGCATGTGTATAGACATGGCCTCGAAACACAGATGACCGAAAGGTCGAGCATGAGTCGTATAGAAGATACGATCAACATGAAGATGTTCACCGATGTTGACTAGTCCGTCTCACGTGATGATCGCACACGGCCTAGTTGACTCGGATCATGTAATCACTTAGATGACTAGAGGGATGTCTATCTGAGTGGGAGTTCATAAGATGAACTTAATTATCCTGAACATAGTCAAAAGGATTTTGCAAATTATGTCGTAGCTCGTGCTTCAGTTCTACTGTTTAGATATGTTCCTAGAGAAAATTTAGTTGAAAGTTGATAGTAGCAATTATGCGGACTAGGTCCGTAAACTAAGGATTGTCCTCATTGCTTCATAGAAGGCTTATGTCCTTAATGCATCGCTCGGTGTGCTGAACCTCGAACGTTGTCTGTGGATGTTGCGAACATCTGACATACACATTTTGATAACTACGTGATAGTTCAGTTAAACGGTTTAGAGTTGAGGCACCGAAGACGTTTTGGAACGTCGCGAAACATATGAGATGTTTCAAGGGCTGAAATTGGGATTTCAGGCTCGTGCCCACGTCAAGAGGTATAAGACCTCCGACGATTTTCTTAGCCTGCAAACTAAAGGAGAAAAGCTCAATTGTTGTGCTTGTGCTCAGATTGTCTGAGTACAACAATCGCTTGAATCGAGTGGGAGTTGATCTTCCAGATGAGATAGTGATGTTTCTCCGAAGTCATTACCACCAAGCTGCTAGAGCTTTGTGATGAACTATAATGTATCAGGGACATATATGATGATCCTTGAGATATTCGCGATGTTTGACACCACAAAAGTAGAAATCAAGAAGGAGCATCAATTGTTGATGGTTAGTGAAACCACTAGTTTCAAGAAGGGCAAGGGCAAGAAGGGATACTTCATGAAACGGCAATTCAGCTGCTGCTCTAGTGAAGAAACCCAAGGTTGAACCCAAACCCGAGACTAAGTGCTTCTGTAATAAGAGGAACAGCCACTGGAGCAGAATTACCCTAGATACTTGGTAGATGAGAAGGCTGGCAAAGTCGATAGAGGTATATTGGATATACATTGTGTTAATGTGTACTTTACTAGTACTCCTAGTAGCACCATGGTATTAGATACCGGTTCGGTTGCTAAGTGTTAGTAACTCGAAACAAAAGGCTACGAAATAAACGGAGACTAGCTAAAAGGTGAGATGATGATATGTGTTGGAAGTGTTTCCAAGGTTGATATGATCAAGCATCGCACGCTCCCTCTACCATCGAGATTGGTGTTTGCGTTGAGCATAGACATGATTGGATTATGTCTATCGCAATACGGTTATTCATTTAAGGAGAATAATGGTTACTCTGTTTATTTGAATAATACCTTCAATGGTCTTACACCTAAAATGAATGGTTTATTGAATCTCGATCGTAGTGATACACATGTTCATGCCAAAAGATAGTAATGATAGTACCACCTACTTGTGGCACTGCCACGTAAGTCATATCGGTATAAAACGCATGAAGAAGCTCCATGTTGATGGATCTTTGGGCTCACTCATTTTTGAAAAGTTTGAGGCATGTGAACCATGTCTATTGGTAGATATGCATGAAGAAACTCTATACAGATGGATCGTTTGGACTCACTTGATTTTGAATCACTTGAGACATGCAAATCATACCACATGGGCAAGATGACTGAAAGCCTCGTTTTCAGTAAAATGGAACTAGAAAGCAACTTGTTGGAAGTAATACATTTTGATGTGTGCAGTCCAATGAGTGCTGAGGCATGTAGTGGATATCATTATGTTCTTACTTCACAGATGATTTGAGTAGATGTTGAGTATATTTACTTGATGAATCACAAGTCTGAATTATTGAAAGGTTCAAGTAATTTCAGGGTGAAGTTGAAAGATCGTCGTGACAAGAGGATAAAATATCTATGATATGATCATAGAGATGAATATCTGAATTACGAGTTTGGCACAGAATTAAGACATTGTGGAAATTATTTCACAACTAATACAGCCTGGAACACCATAGTGTGATGGTGTGTCCGAACATTATAACTGCACCCTATTGGATATGATGCATACCATGATGTCTCTTATCGAATTACCATGATAGTTTATGGGTTAGGCATTAGAGACAACCACATTCACTTTAAAAGGGGCACCACGTAATTCCGATGAGATGACACCGTATGAACTATGGTTTAGAGAAACCTAAGCTGTCGTTTCTTAGAAGTTTGGGGCTGCAACGCTTATGTGAAAAAGTTTCAGGCTGATAAGCTCGAACCCAAAGCGGATAAATGCATCTTCATAGGACACCCAAAATAGTTGGGTATACCTCCTATCTCAGATCCGAAAGCAATAAGGGATTGTTTCTAGAATCGGATCCTTTCTCGAGGAAAAGTTTCTCTCGAAAGAATTGAGTGGGAGGATGGTGGAGACTTGATGAGGTTATTGAACCGTCTCTTCAACTAGTGTGTGGCAGGGCACAGGAAGTTGTTCCTGTGGCACCTACAACAATTGAAGTGGAAGCTTATGATAGTGATCATGAAACTTCAGATCAAGTCACTACCAAACCTCGTGGGATGACAAGGATGCATACTACTTCAGAGTGGTACGTAATTCTGTCTTGGAAGTCATGTTGCTAGACAACAATGAACCTACGAGCTATGGAGAAGCGATGGTGGGCCTGGATTCCGATAAATGGCTCGAGGCCATAAAATCCGAGAGAGGATCCATGTATGGAAACAAAGTGTAGACTTTGACAGAACAGCTCGATGGTCGTGAGGCTATTGAGTACAGATGGATTTTAAAAGGAAGACGGACAATGATGGTAAATGTCACCATTAAAAAGCTCGACTTGTCATTAAGATGTTTTTCGACAAGTTCAAGGAGTTGACTACGATGAGACTTTCTCACTCGTAGCGATGCTAAGAGTCTGTTGGAATTATGTTAGCGATTACTGCATTATTTATGAAATCTTGCAGATAGGATATCAAAACATTGTTTCCTCGACGATTTTTGAGGAAAGGTTGTATGTGATACAACTGGAAGGTTTTGTCAATCCTGAAAGATGCTAATAAGTATGCAAAAGCTCCAGCAATCCTTCTGAGGACTGGAGTAAGCATCTCGGAGTTGGAATGTATGCTTTGATGATGATCAAAGATTTTGGGTTTATACAAAGTTTATGAGAAACTTGTATTTCCAAAGAAGTGAGTGGGAGCACTATAGAATTTCTGATGAATATATGTTGTTGACATGTTGTTAATCAGAAATGACGTAGAATTTCTGGAAAGCATATAGGGTTATTTGGAAAGTGTTTTTCAATGGAAAGCCTGGATTAAGCTACTTGAACATTGAGCATCAAGATCTATAAGAATAGATCAAAACGCTTAATGGTATTTTCAAATGAGCACATTCCTTGACATGATCTTGAAGGTGTTCAAGATGGATCAGTCAAAGAAGGAGTTCTTGCCTGAGTTGTAAGGTATGAAGTTAAGACTTAAAGCTCGACCACGGCAGAATAGAGAGAAAGGACGAAGGTCGTCCCCTATGCTTAAGACATAGGCTCTACAGTATGCTATGCTGTGTACCGCACCTGAAATGTGCCTTGCCATGAGTCAGTCAAGGGGTACAAGAGTGATCCAAGAATGGATCACAAGACAGCGGTCAAAGTTATCCTTAGTAACTAGTGGACTAAGGAATTTTCTCGATTATGGAGGTGGTAAAAGAGTTCATCGTAAAGGGTTACACCGATGCGAACTTTGACACTAATCCAGATTATTCTGAGTAGTAAACTGGATTCATATAGTAGAACAGTTATTTGGAATAGCTCCAAATATAGCGTAGTAGTTGCATCTACAAGATGACATAGAAATTTGCGAAATACATACGGATCTGAATGTTGTAGATCCGTTGACTAAAACCTCTCTCACAAGCAACATGATCAAACCCAGAACTCATTGATTGTTAATCACATAGTGATGTGAACTAGATTATTGACTCTAGTAAACTCTTTGGATGTTGGTCACATGGCGATGTGACCTGTGAGTGTTAATCACATGGCGATGTGAACTAGATTATTGACTCTAGTGCAAGTGGGAGACTGTTGGAAATATGCCCTAGAGGCAATAATAAATAAGTTATTATTATATTTCCTTGTTCATGATAATCGTTTATTATCCATGCTAGAATTGTATTGATAGGAAACTCAAATACATGTGTGGATACATAGACAACACCATGTCCCTAGTAAGCCTCTAGTTGACTAGCTCGTTGATCAATAGATGGTTACGGTTTCCTGACCATGGACATTGGATGTCATTGATAACGAGATCACATCATTAGGAGAATGATGTGATGGACAAGACCCAATCCTAAGCATAGCACAAGATCGTGTAGTTCGTATGCTAAAGCTTTTCTAATGTCAAGTATCATTTCCTTAGACCATGAGATTGTGCAACTCCCGGATACCGTAGGAATGCTTTGGGTGTACCAAACGTCACAACGTAACTGGGTGACTATAAAGGTGCACTACATGTATCTCCGAAAGTGTCTGTTGGGTTGGCACGAATCGAGACTTGGATTTGTCACTCCGTGTGACGGAGAGGTATCTCTGGGCCCACTCGGTAGGACATCATCATAATGTGCACAATGTGATCAAGGAGTTGATCACGAGATGATGTGTTACGGAACGAGTAAAGAGACTTGCCGGTAACGAGATTGAACAAGGTATCGGGATACCGACGATCGAATCTCGGGCAAGTACAATACCGCTAGACAAAGGGAATTGTATACGGGATTGATTAAGTCCTTGACATCGTGGTTCATCCGATGAGATCAATGTGGAACATGTGGGAGACAACATGGGTATCCAGATCCCGCTGTTGGTTATTGACCAGAGAACGTCTCGGTCATGTCTGCATGTCTTCCGAACCCGTAGGGTCTACACACTTAAGGTTCGATGACGCTAGGGTTATAAAGGAAGTTTGTATGTGGTTACCGAATGTTGTTCGGAGTCCCGGATGAGATCCCGGACGTCACGAGGAGTTCCGGAATGGTCCGGAGGTAAAGATTTATATATAGAAAGTCCTATTTCGGCCATCGGGACAAGTTTCGGGGTCATCGGTATTGTACCGGGACCACCGGAAGGGTCCCGGGGGCCCACCGGGTGGGGCCACCTATCCCGGAGGGTCCCATGGGCTGAAGTGGGAAGGGATCCAGCCCAAAGTGGGCTGGGGCGCAACTTTCCCCTAGGGCCCATGCGCCTAGTGTGGGGGAAACCCTAAAGGAAGAGTCCCAGAAGGGGAAGGCACCTCCTAGGTGCCTTGGGGAGGAGGGATTCCTCCCCTGGCCGCCGCCCCCCTAGGAGATTGGATCTCCTAGGGCCGGCGCCCCCCCTTGGGCTCCCTATATATAGTGGGGAAGGAGGGCCTCTCAAGACACACCTTTTGCCTTTGGTGCAGCCCTCCCCCTCTCCCAAGTCCTTCTCCTCTCCCGTGGTGCTTGGCGAAGCCCTGCAGGATTGCCACGCTCCTCCACCACCACCACGCCGTTGTGCTGCTGTTGGATGGAGTCTTCCTCAACCTCTCCCTCTCTCCTTGCTGGATCAAGGCGTGGGAGACGTCGTCGGGCTGTACGTGTGTTGAACGCGGAGGTGCCGTCCGTTCGGCACTAGGATCTCCGGTGATTTGGATCACGACGAGTACGACTCCATCAACCCCGTTCTCTTGAACGCTTCCGCTTAGCGATCTACAAGGGTATGTAGATGCACTCTCCTTCCCCTTGTTGCTAGTCTCTCCATAGATAGATCTTGGTGACACGTAGGAAAATTTTGAATTTCTGCTATGTTCCCCGACAGTAATGAGGTCAACTCCATCGTGCGCCCCAAACGGACGTCCGTTTTGTCCGAATTCTGTCTGTTTGGGTAGGGCAATGGGGTCGTGTCCGGGCGTGTCCTGGGATGCGGTGGCCGTGCGCCCAGCGCGCGGACGCATCCGTTTGCCCCATCCTATCCGCGTCTATTTTTAAAAAAGGAACAACTTTCAAATGCCAAGCCCTAGTTCATCAGGCCAGCAGCCCAGTTCATCACGCGGGAAACAGAGCCAGTGGCCTACACGTCCATCGCCGGCATCAGCCAACAGCCGGCAACACAGCCAGCCTCCAAAATGAAAAGTTGTCCTTGCCGGCAACACAGGCAACACAACCGACCTCCAAAATGAATGTTTTCTCGCCGGCACACTGCCAGCGGCCCAGCGGGCGGGCGGCACCCATGCCAGCCTCCAAAAAAGAATGGCCACGGCCGATCGGACGACCTTGTTCAGGCCTTCGGCGTCGAGCATCTCCTTCTGCCTAGCCTCGAACCAGGCCCTCGTATTCTCGCTCATCTTCGACAAGTCCACGCTCATGATCTCAAGGGCCACCTCCTTCGCTTTGGTGGCGGCATTGGTGGCCTCGATGTCGAGCTGCCTCTGCCTGGCCTTGACGTTGTCGGCCTCGATGTCGAGCTGCCTTTGCCGGGCCGCCTCCTCCATGTCGAGCTGCCTTTGTCGGGCCGCCTCCTCCATGTCGATCTTCCTCCTCTTGGCCGCCTCCTCCATCTCAAGCTTCTTTCTTGAAGGTCTAGGTATTGCTTCATTTGCTCGTCCTTGCTTTGCTGCTTCTTCTCGTCCCTCACATCCTTTTGAGACATCATGCCATGCAAAGTGTCATGCAATGCCATGGATGAGGCATCACGTATGTCGTCAACCTTGGAGTTGGTCTTGCCCCTCGGCCTCTTCAACGCCTCGCCATCTACACCTCCGGCGAACTTGGCCATCTCCAGTCCTCTCTTTCTTTGTAGTTCACGGTATTGGTCCTTGAACTTAGGGCAATTGTTGATGATCGTCCAACAATGCGTAAGAGTGAATGGCTTGTCATTGTGTCGGGCCTTGAATGCCTCCAAAGATTTAAATGCATACACGACATGATCAACAACAAGTGAACATGCAAACATATACACGGCCGAAGTCTCATGGCCGTGGCAAGGAAAGGGCTAGGAAGAGGAGAGCATACCATGTCCCCAACGCCGAGACCACTCACGGGCCGTGCTTCAACGCTCTCAAATGCGGCGCAATACTTGTTGCACTCTTGTTGGATGAACAACCACCTCTTTTGAATCGAGCCGATGCCACGGTTGCTTGTAATTTGGTAGGGCTCAAACATCTTCCTTTCATGGAATGTTTTGTGGACTCTCGTCCAAAAAACAATGCCCTTTTGTTGCGTGCCGGTCCTCGGATCTTGGCTAATCTCCATCCAAGCTTGGCAAATCAACTTGTCCTCATCTTGTGTATATGAACCCGTGCGAATGCTCTTCCTCTTCTTTTGTGCTTCCGCTCTTTGGGTGAGCTCGTTGATGAACAATGGCTCGCTACTAATATCAACGTCATTGCCTTCTTCTTCATCACCATCACCTTCGACATAGATGTCATCGTCTTCATGTCACGAGTCACCATGGTCATAGCGGCCATGCCCACCCTCGAAGATCACGTCCTCCATGTACTAGTTGTAGAAGGGGTTGTCGACCGTTGGCGTTGGTGTTGGCATTCCGTCAAACAAGACGCGGGAGGCCGACATGGTGCCCGTGAACGGTGCCCGTGCTTGCTTTCTTTGCATCTCGACGGACGGCCGGCCGGCCGCTGCTGCTTGACCCAGGCGTGACATTGAGGTCGATGACGGCCGCTGGGCGCGGTGTGGACGGCGCGAACAAGCCCATGTCTGGCGACCCCGAGAAACGGGTCTGGTCGTCGTGCCTTGGTGAAGAAAAGCCGGGCGACATGGGCACGGTCCGCGATGTCGGCGACTGGCAGGGCGGAGGCCGGGCGACCGACGAGCCTGTGCTCGCCGGGCCGACGGCCGCTGCAGGGAACCCGGCCGGATGGCCCATGCCAAGCATGAGGAGGGCGTGCGCTTTGTTGACGAGGTCCTCCTTCTCGTCGACCGCGGCCTTACGCCGCGCGGCCTCCATCGCATCGCGCTGGGCGGCGAACTTGGCCGCGGCGGCATTGACCTTGACGATCGTTCTCCGTTCCCTCCTCTTCGCCGATTCCGCGTCCAACTTGGCGATCTCCTCCGGCGTGCACTCCGATCGCGGCTTCCTTGGCGCCTTGGCCGCCTTCTTCTTCACCTTTGTGGGCGGGTCGACGGGTAGGCCGCCGGAATTCGGCCGGGTATCGGCCATGGACGGGGGAGAGAGGGGGCGGCGGGAGGGACGTGGGAGGGTTTGGGGAAATGACGCCAAATGGGGCGGGGGGGGGGGGGGGGGGGTTGGTTTCTCCCACCGACAGGCGGGTCAGGGGAGGACAAGCGTGTGCGTCCCGCCCGTCCGCGCGCTGTCCGTTTCACCCCAAAACCGGCGCAAACTTGGGCCGAAGATGGTTCGAAAGCGGACACAAAGCGGACAAAAGTCCGTTTGCGCCCGCGCGTTGGGCCGTCTGGTTTGTCCGTTTTACCCAGTCGGATGAGGACGAATAGGATAGGGTCACGAGATAGAGTTGGCTTGAGAAATGCGATCGAGCACACGCCTTGAAAGAGAGAAACGCGACGGACGTAGTCTGACGTCGGAGTCGTCATATCAGTCTACCCGGCTCCTGACCAGGGGTGCCAATGAGCGGTACGCTAGGCAGCATACAGACGCATCGGCCGACAACGTGGCGCTCGGCGTTGTATACTAGACAGCACGCAGACGACTCGGTCAGCGAGGGATTGACGACGGGCCGCAACGCAGCGAGCATGGCGGGTGCGTGGAGCCGTGCTGGGGGCGTTCGGTTCGGCGAGCGGAGGAAGGGTGCGCTGGAAACCTCTAACAAGCGCCGCTGCGCTCTGTAGTCGGGTCCTTAAAGTAGAGATGATCTACTACTTCGACAATCCTAAATGAGTATGTACAGGAAAGAGATGGCACCTGCAAATCAGTCAAATTAAAACTTGCAGACACGAACATACCTAGCATACTGTTTTTCTTTCCATGTGAACTCCCTGCTCAGCATGCTTGAGTTAAAGTGGATAAAGCTCCGCCTCATTCGCAACCGCGAGCGAAGAAGTGCTGCAGAAACTATTTGTTTGCAAATAAAACACTCATACTAATAGTGGAATCCATTGTAGCCTTCGTTCGGACCTTATCCCCTTCCCCCGAGCCGCTCCCGCGAGCGGACGGGGGAACCCGCGGCCGCCGCCTCCCAGTCCCTCTCCTCGGCCCCCCTCCCTCGCCGCCGCCTAGAGGCGTCGCCGGGCGAAGCCCGGCCGGCGCAGGCGGCGGCGGGCCTCTCCTTTCCCCTTTGCACGGAACCCCTAGCCGGTGCGGGACGGCTGGCCGCCGAGGGCGCTGCGCTATGGTGGGGTTTAGCGGTGCGGCGTCGGGCTCGCGCGGGAGCGGTGGCTCCGTCCGGTGGCGGCGCGGCCTCTCCAGGCGGCTTGGTTGCGGCACGGTGGCTGCTGGGGCAGCGGTCCAAGGTGGTGATGGGGACATCTGCTTCGGGTCGTTCGCGGGTGACGGCCCGGTCAGGTCCAGCCGGATCTGCTGCCGGTGGCCCGTCCAGTGGCAAGGGCTGAGGCCAGCAGGGGCCACAGGCGACCGGTGCTGCCGTGGATCGTTTGGCGGTGCTGGTGGCGTGGCTGCGGTGGTGGAGGTGCGTGTGCATCTTGGCGTTTGGCTGGGCTTCTCTTCCTGGACGACGGCGTGCGGCGTGGGAGGGCTTGCTTGGGCCCGTCCTTGGTGGCGGTGGCGGCGGATCAACCATCCTTCTTTGGCGGACGGGCGGCTGTTGGTGGTCTCTCATCGGTCAGTGCCAGTATCTGTGTTGGGGCGACGTGGTTGAGCTGCCCGTCGCCGGCACAGGGGGTGCCGGTCGTGGCCGTGTGCCGCTCCTCCCCCTTCCTCCTTCCCTGACATGGTGTTTTCTGTTCGCTTTCCTGTGATGCTTGAGGCGGGATAATCGCTGCCGATTCCGACGGTGGTTGGGTTTGGTGGAGCTGTCCAAAGCCTTCCCCTTTGATGGTCTTAGGGCAGCCTGGGTGCAGGGAGGTGGGAGACGTGTTGGTCTTGGACAGACTGCGCGACTCGGGTGTGGGCGAGCAAACATGGCCGCTCGGGCGGCATGGTTGCAGGTGGTTGTCGGAGAGGGGTTGCATCGGAGGGGTCAGAGCAACGGGGTTTATCACCTGCCCGGTCCTTGGACTAGCCGATGGCGGTGGCGACTGCGGTCGTCGTTTCCTCCTTGCAGGCTCAGTCGCGGTGCTTCTACTCCCTTCGTGTTGCTCCGGGCGAATGCTTGATCCGCGAGGATCGGACGGTGGCGGCTGTCCATGGTCGTGCCCTTCTTGGAGGCACCATTTTGGAGTCCCGCTCCGACATTGGCCGTATCACCTCTCCTCGGTGGATTGCACTTGTGGTGGTCTTCGTCGGCTCAAAGCGGTTCTTCTTTGCTTATTTGTAGTGTGCTTCGTAGTCGTTGGGGTAGTGTGTCCGTGTCCGGCACCCTTGTATCTTGCCTTGGGTGTGTGTGTGGTTGTGTGGTGATGGCGTGTGTTTGTATCGGTGTTCTCGGATATTGCGGTGTTGGTTGCTTTCTATATATAAAGCAGGGAAAACTCTTTTTCATAATCCACTGTAGCCAATCCACTAAAATATATACCTCGGCGGAGTGCACGTCAGATCGTCATTTATACCATTTTTATGCAAGCATTCCTTTTCTTTTTATCAACAACACTAAGCTGCTGAAATACAAAAAATACTGACTAACTGCCATAGAGCAATCTGCTCTCTCAAGGTTACAAAATATGAGCGATTTGAGGGCTAAAAGAACGGATCAAACCAACTATAATTTGTGGTCATTTAAATTAATGCTTTTAGAAATCTTGGCCAAACACATGCATGGTATGCACAAACTAGACTTGAATACTTGATGCATAACTAATTAATAGGAAAAGGAGTTTAACCTACTACTTATAGAACAGTGGTACCCATGTATATTAATTATATTGATACATACAGATGCGTATAAATATCATCAAGAATGTCATACATTTTACCATAGCAAAATACAGAAGCAGAGAAGGGAAGTGAGAGAGGAATTACTGTACTTCTATCGCCATCTTGGCACTAACTATATGCAGCAACCTGCATGGATTCGAGGATCTCGCTTAAATGCCATCGACGCAGCATTACAAACTCTAACTAAGCCATCTTCCAGATTAATCGATGGGAAAAAGAATTGTTTTCTTTTATTTTCACAATAATAGTTTTGGCAAAAGGTGGCACCCCAATGATTAGTAACAAACATTTTAAACAACATGTAGAGAGAGAACAAGCCGATGATTCCAATTGCATATATCTTCATCAGTGCGTGAATTCCAATCAACATGGTGAGCAGCTGTTACTTGCCAAACAATGAATTAAGGAAAATAAGAAAAAGGATCAATTGTACCACCAAAACTGGAAGTTCCAAGTAGCTGCCACTTGTCAAATTCTGATCGAGCATAGGATTTACCGAAGGAACAATCCAGCAGAACAAGCTGAGTGAGCCCTATGTGCCCCGGATGGACCAATCACAGCAAAACCTGTAAACACAACACACAATCTTAAGTGCAAGTAGAAGGAGAAAACCCACAAAACAACAAAAATGGTGCACTGGAATCCACTATGAGAAGATACTTCTGAATATGGGCATTGATAAGAGAAAGCACACCAGACAACAAATATTGTGCGCTGGAATCTACTCTGAGCAGATACCTGTAAACAAAGGGCATTGATACGCGTTGTTGCTACTTTATAAGTACCAACATGATCAAGACATTCCTGCACACAAAGGCACAGCTACACAACATTTGTTTCCATATTCCACAGATCACAATCCCAAGGAATTAACATGTTGGGGAACTGGTCAGTTGGGCTTTGTGACTGCTTCAGCGATTCCGGCACCTGTACGGACAACTATCCCTCATGCTCTTCTCGCACGTCCTTATGGCATATGCATTATGGGGTTTATAAGACTTCATTTCACTTATATCTCGATGCTCCATGTTTTGTTGCTAATGTTACAGGTTGCTTGACTTGTTGGTGCCCCTGCATTACATTTGGACGCATTGCCAAGGTTGTGGACGAAGGTTCATCATGTATGCGCTTCCTTATATTTTACGCTGGGGATCAAGCATAAAGAATGCCCATATCTTGTTGGCTAACTACCCTTGTTTTCAGCATGCTGCATGCATGGGACCCTCTATCTTTTGCTAGGGTCCGTAGGCTGGAACTGGTTGTATTCTTGTACCAAGCGCACCTCAATGCGCGCACAATACAACTTCCCAGGGTCACCCTACATGGACTGCCTTGTTCACCTGTGCTGTGAGAGGTGCGCGCTATGCCAAGAGTACAAAGAGCTGGAAAATCGCGGCTTCAACATGTCCAAAGGTATCTCTCCTTCTTACTGATACAAGATACTATAAGATAAAACATTCCTGTTCACAATACATGCCTTGATGACTAAAATACTAACTTGTGATCTGCATCACATTTGCAGGAAAGATGATGGAAAGCATGGCAGCACCAGAAAAACAAGGGATGGATGCACTTTTAGACCGCGAATAAATCCAGAATTTGATGGCTGTGATGGTTGGCACCTGTCTTCAACAGTTCTCTGTTAATCTTCATTTCCCAATCCCAAGCCACATTTGGGTTTCAAGTTGTTAAATCTCCTTTTTATGTAACCTTGTGTTTCGGTTCATTTTTCTTACTTCTATTTCTGTCCAACACCACCAGGAATATATGCAATATAAATATCTATTCAGTGAGCAAGCTATAAATTGTTTTTGCATTATGATGTAAAATATATCCCTAATTTCCAAAATGAAATGACTCATTAGTGCACCACTCAGTGGCAAACTGGCATAGGCAAACAAGTGTTCACTTAAGGACAAGGCATCATCCAGGTACAGTTTAACTGATTGACAGAACATGGATGAATTTTTGTGAAGTTCTGCTAACTACAGAACCTCATTATTGCAACGCCAAAAATGACTAGACAGAACATGGATGAATGTTTGTAAAGGTCCAGTATCTCTAGAAAACCTCATGACAAAGCCAAAAATGCACACAGGAGTTGAACTATAAAAATACTTTGTCCTAATCAGCATAACAAACACCTGGGAAAATGTTTAAAATCCAGGGAAATGTACCTCAAATATGCTCCTCACTGAAGTTCCATTTCTTGGGATAATGATATTTGCTATACAAAACATACTCCACAGGAAGGCTACGACTCTAACTGTCCTCAAATATCAAACAATATCACGGTGCTCTGTTCTGTAGTTAGTCAACTGCACATGCTTGTATGCAACATTTTGTTCTCATGGGTTCTGTTCTCTCTGACGATATAAGACCAGTCTGCTTTGGCATTTCACTTGCAAGTTCCTGCAGGTCTTTCGATCTTGATCACACACATTGTCAACTGATTTCATCCATGTGTTTGGTTTCCTCGACAGAAATCACTTTTACCCCATCATTTATTCTGATGTGTGATTGCTGTGGTACATGGTACGATCTACCGAAAGATCAAACTAACTTGCTGGAGGTATTTTGCAGTTCTTCAATCACAATGTTCTTGCAGGAAACACTAGCAGGTCAGGAATATATTCCCTTTGACAAGCAATAAGCCCACAACCACCCAAACTATTCCCACCTGCAGATGGATACGGTCTTGCCTCTTGCCTTGGTAGCAATATCCCTCTTAATGCATCCATCAGTCACTGCTTTAATGCACTGCAAAATATCACCCTTGGTGATTCGTGAACAATGTGTATGAGGGAAGGGCCTCAGAGTCAGACCTGCATACACCAATAGCCGAACAACACTTATAAAACCTCCGTCTTTCCTCCCTCTTCTCCGCGCTATCCAAGCGGACCACTGCGTCTGCAGACCTTCCTGCATCAGCTCCCTGAGTCTATCCTTATTCCTTCGCCGCCATCCCACCACTGGATCCTTCACTCTCAGCTCGGACCCCTCGTAGCCCTTACGGAGCACAGCCGTCAGCCGTGTGAATCTTGTGCCGATTCGACACATAGAAGAAGCATGAGCACGAATGCCGGAGCAGCGTCCTAAGTCCTAACAATGTCCTCCGGCAGGCCAAACTCCCATCTGAAATGCTCTAGCTTGGTAACCCAAACCTTTTGAGCCATCGGCATCGACTCCAGGCGCCGTCCAGTTCTCAAAGTAGGGCGAAATGTAAGGCGTGGTGGAGTGGAAGCCCGCCATCTTGTTCTTTTCGTGCTCGTGCGACTGGAGACCTGGAGGCGGCGGCACCGCGCGAGGCGGTCCGCCATGGCCGGGGCGGACACGACGGCGCTGGCCTCCTGGTCATCGCCGAGCTCCGCCATTCGCTTGTCGAAGCCGAACCGGAACTCCCCGCCGCTCCTCGCCGGGCCAGTTGCCGGCGCGGCCGAGCGTCTTGAAGCTGGAGTGGAAGAGGCGGACGGGCGCGGAGCGGGACGGGAAGCAGAGGAGGAGCCGCTTGATCTTGTTGTTCACGAATCACGACCCAGCGCCGGTTTTGGCGCGAGGCAGCCACCAGAGACGGGTCCTTCGGAGACGACCACCGCGCCATGCCGCGGTTCGGCGGCGGCGGCAACAAGGGGTGATGCCAGTGATTGGGCCGGTGCTCCACGGCCATGGATGATGGATTGCGTTCGTCTGGTTAACGGGGCCCCAACAGGCCCTTTTCCATTGGACTCGGTTTACGGGATGGTTTCTTGGCAAAAAGAAACGAAAACACTTAAATTCTGATGTTTCCTCAAAGAAAAACTAAAATTCTGAAGTTATTCTAAAAAAACTAAAATTATGATGTCATATTTTTAGGCATGACTAGCACATATGCCCGTGCGTTGCAATGGGAAAAATTGATGTTTTACAAGCATAATGTCCTATAGCACCTACAAAATGAAATATAAAAAAAACGTTGCAATTTAGCCGTGTTCATATTTTCTTTGCCGGGCATAATCTCCCACTAATTCCATTTAAATTCAATCCTTTTTAATGACATTTAAGTATAATCCTTTCATTAATTACCATGATGCTCTCACCCGTTTTAGTCGGGAATCAAATCCTTCCTTTTTTAATTTAGTAGCCACAACTCATTGATGCCTATAGATCCTTTCTTTTAATTATCCTACTACCTTTTTACCTCACATCCTTCATGTTGAATTAATTAAGATCACAATCTTTCTTTTAGTTGTTCCACCAGTTTACTCATAATCCTTTATTTAATTAGCCACATTCATTTAAATATTCTATTTAAGCCCATAATCCTTCCTTTATTAGTTCATTCGCTTAATTAGCTCACCCTAAACATGATGACTACCACTTGTATATTTAGAGCGAGTTGGGATTAGTAAATGTGAAATGCGCATTAGTCGTTGGTTGTTACATCAAAGAGCTAGATAGGAGGTCATGTGTTCAATTCCCACGATGTTGATTTATTTTGACCTAATTATTTTTCGCGGTCTCTAAGTACCTGGCCCAGATCGCTTAGCATGTGTAAACCAACCAACAATACATATTCCCTTTAATAGTAGATATAGATAAATCTGATATTTTTTATGATAATTTATATTGGTGCGATGATGGCAAATTTAGTTTGCAAGCACGGTAATATTCTGATAAAAAAAATGAACTGAGACATATTCGCCATGCTCGCCAACTAAATTTGTCATCCTCGAAAAACATAATTTGCCATAAAAATGTTCAATTGGTAAAACATCTCATGTCAGATTTGTAGTGGAGTTCAAGAGAAAGGGGTTTTCTAAGAAAAGGCAAAAGGAAAAGATTAAAACTCAGCTTAAACCACTATGATGTTGATATAATTTTCCTTAGAACTGCACTGGTATATGATTTTAGTTCTTTAAGTGGCATTCCTCTAATGAAAATTCACAATCACTTTCTTTCTTGTGAACAAGAAAACAAACTAAAACCCTAAACATGATGACTACCACTTGTATATTTAGAGCGAGTTGGGATTAGTAAATGTGAAATGCGCATTAGTCGTTGGTTGTTACATCAAAGATCTAGATAGGAGGTCATGTGTTCAATTCCCACAATGTTGATTTATTTTGACCTAATTATTTTTCGCGGTCTCTAAGTACCTGGCCCAGATCGCTTAGCATGTGTAAACCAACCAACAATACATATTCCCTTTAATAGTAGATATACATAAATCTGATATTTTTTATGATAATTTATATTGGTGCGATGATGGCAAATTTAGTTTGCAAGCACGGTAATATTCTCATAAAAAAAGAACTGAGACATATTCGCCATGCTCGCCAACTAAATTTGTCATCCTCGAAAAACATAATTTGCCATGAAAAATGTTCAATTGGTAAAACATCTCATGTCAGATTTGTAGTGGAGTTCAAGAGAAAGGGGTTTTCTAAAAAAAGGCAAAAGGAAAAGATCAAAACTCAGCTTAAACCACTATGATGTTGATATAATTTTCCTTAGAACTGCACTGGTATATGATTTTAGTTCTTTAAGTGGCATTCCTCTAATGAAAATTCACAATCACTTTCTTTCTTGTGAACAAGAAAACAAACTAAAACCCTTGTGAAAACTAAAACATGTTGTCTCTAGTGCTAGCACACAGCGAAAAGAATGCGCATCAGGTGCACCATCCGAAGCCACCTTTGGTTCAAGAAAAAGTGGACGAATCACATAGGAAAATTTTGTTTCTATGATGACGCTATTCAAGCCTTTGGTTCAAATAAAAAGTGGAGGAAACACATATGAAAATTTTGTTTCTATGATGTCGCTATTCAAGCCTTTTGTTCAAAGAAATGTAGCAAATAAAAAAATGGGTGAAATTTTTCTTTGGTCTCAGTTTTAGAGGAAAACACATGTTTTTTTATAATCCACTTGGATCTATTTTTCAAATTTCTGTGCATGAAGAGGGAGACTGGAAACCTTAGTGGCACAATAACATGCTAATTACACATTTCCTTGTGTTTTGACTTTGATTTGACTTTGTTTATTAGGATTCATGTGTGTGTTTTTACTCCTATGAACCAAATATCTAAGTATGCAAAATTCCTAACTTTTTCTATCCTCTGTTTTACACATGCAATCCAATCCAATTTTCAGGTTTTTTTCCTTTCCTGTGTTTCTAGAATACTGTGAACCAAAGGTGGCCTGAGTGTTTTGGGGCTATTTTTTCACCCGATCAAGAAGAGCAATCGAGTCCCTCTTGATAGTTATACTAGTTTTGTGATATCCAAATTTTAAATAGAATCATCTTTTGAATAAAGTCTTCAACTACGATTCATCTTTACCATTGCATAGCTGTTTGAAATGATATCCCATGATGATAGGTTTCGACAAACGTTTTTCCATGCAAGTTGTGATTCTCACAATAGTTAATTGTACTTTCCTACGTTTGTAATTCATATTCATATTCTAGTTCCAACACCCTAGCATTGAGAAGAACATGTATATGTCCATAGGGATCTATCCAACCAAGCCTAAATCACTATTAGTAGCATTATGTCACATAATTTTTAAAATATCGATGGTAGCACAAACTTACCAAACAAAATTTCACAATTTCAGTGCAACATAGCAGGTCAATGAGAACCACATGCACATCTAATTTTAGTTTTTTCTAAGAGTGATGTTTTCAGTGTGCATGAAATACCTGATGCACCATTGCTTTGAAATTGATGTCATGTTTTTCTAATCTTGATAAAATGATACCCAACGAAGCACTACGATACAATTTGAAAAATAGTACATTATGTAACACAATGAGTGAAAGGAAATTTTGTCACAGTTTTTTTTCTTCTTTTCTGAGAAACTTTGTGTCACAATTTAGATGGTACAAATCTGAAAGCAATGATGGATGCTGGATATATGCATGGGATATCCGAATATCATTTATCACTTTTCCTTGCTTATTATATTAATAAAAATTCTATGTTATATTATGTTTAAAGCAAACAATATGTTTAAAGCAAAAATCTATGACGGATGATGAGTAACCTTAGCCAAACATACACCATTTCAGAATGCACTCAATTCTTTAAAGCAACACACAACTCTCATTCAAAGTAAATAGCGTTTTATTTTCCAAGAAAAATCTATGCTGTGTTTCGGAGAGCATTTTCTTTTGAGCCGAGGACCGTAGAACAATAGTTGTACGGTAATTTCATTAACTAAAATATGTACAGAAGGGGAAAAACAAATGGTGCAACAATCAACCTATGCCACTTTTGGGAAACTTAGATGACCAAGAGGATTCAACAGCTATCTCGTTTTTCTTAAGAATATATGTACCGAGAATAGTGTTCATCTTCTTCAAGTACCCACATAAAAATATGCACAATATATGGAATGGAAACCCAATAAACTAGTTCATCTCTTAATATTTTTGGAAAAAAATGAACATCATATGCTGAAGAACAGTACTGTGCTATGTCTTCATTAGTCATGCTTGGCCCTACTTCTTGAATCCTTGTGTGGGTTACACCAAATTCTAGTATTGTTATTAGTGGAAGCAAATTTCTGTTGTGTGGGAAACAAAAATAAAGTGTACACTGGATACAAGTTTTCATCACATCAAAGAAATTTAAAGAAAAGTTTACTAACGTCTAAGAAAATTGTTGAATAATCTTTTCCAAAAATAAACAAGTACTATAAGATTTCACTAGTACTATTAGTTGAGCGATGGAACGGAGAGTTAACGACACGGCCAGAAATAGTTACAAGAAGTGTGTAATGTACGATGGCCATTACTAATCTTCTATATCTAAATAGACAGCTCCCACTGACTTATTTCTCTCAACATGCAAACATGGTACCTCATCAAGCAACATGCATTTTAGAAAAGGCCCACGTCAACATTCAATGAGCCATAGAAAAAGGTTAACCTCAACATGCAAACATGCATGATATATTTAATAAATATTTTGCAAAAATACAATAATCAAACAAAAATATCTTTGAGATATATTGCAAAATATTCCCGCAACAACGTCCCGGAGGGATCATCTAGTAAATCTAACAAACCCACTTTCTTCACGCACATGATCTGACGTCTAGTGTGTTGCTAATCCCACGGCCACTGACTAGTCTGATGGAACACTAAGGATCAGTAGTCTGATCCGTAGTGGTTCCCTATTTTTTATCATAGGGTAAGAAAATAATTAGGCAGGTTGAGGTTGTTCTTAATGAGAAAAAAGTGTTCCTGTTAACCATGATGATATATCTAATTATTGTTCTATGGTTGTTGACTTGTACAAGTAATAGGTTCTTCTTGTAGTGCTAGCCTCCATTAAACCTTTTAAGGCATGTTTAGGTCTGAAGATTAGTGTTGATAGAAGCGCACTACACACTAGTCTCCATTAAACTTTTGGTTTATAGTAGGGTTAGGTTTGATTGGTGTTAATAGCGCGCAGGTGCAGCTGTAGCTCCAGCTCCGGAGCTCGAGCTTGTCTAGCAAATACCACCACCCCAGCTGCAGATGCGTCGTCTCCTACCTCGGGTACCACCGACACCTTCACTGCTACTACACTATTATTAGCAGTGGCGGAGCTATGTTGAGACCAGGGGGCGCTGCCCCCCCCCCCCCCCCCCCCGCCCCCCAACCACCACCCTTGGATCAATTCCTGAAGCAAAAAACTTAAGAAGGGCTTAGATTAGGATTTTTTAGCATTTTCCCTGCTCTTGATGAGAAAAAAAGTGCACATTAGGTACATGTAAGTCGCCTGGAAAAATGAATTTGGGTCAGTCAATTTTTGAGCCATTGATTTCTGCTTCACGATTTGTGCTATTTGTTTTTTTTCTGTTGCGTGTTGTCTTGTTTTGAGCTAATATTTTCAACATACCACTGTTTTGGGTCAGTCGAATGCCAATTGGGCTAAAGCCCACTTCCTGTTTTTATAGGCCCATGGTGCTTATCTTTTCTTCTGTTTGCATGCCTTTTTTTCTTTTTTCTTTATCTTAGCCGGTTACTATGGGTATTTTTAGGATGGTGGGTGAGTGTAAAATGTATAGATGTGAATACCATATAACATAGTATAAATTAAATTAGAGTGTAAAAATTACACCATTGTACGTTTATTTCTTACATACTAAATATGTGCAAAGTTGTGTGCAAATTTATAACCTCATTTTTTTGTTTTTCTTTATTCTTAAATGAAAAACTTCATTTTTATTATCTTACAGTTTTATTTCATTTCCTTTCTTCTTTGAGGTTGATACTAATGTCACTATATCATTCCTATTTAAGAAACATCTTTTTTTTCTTCAAGTACCACCATTATATGCTCATTCTTGCATATTATAGAAAAGCATAATTTTCGTGTAAATTTTGTGCAAATTTTTTCACTGTTTGCTTCTTTCATATTCTGTGTTGTTAAATGGTAATACAAAATTCATTTCTTATTAGGAAAATTTATTTTTTAAAATTTATTTCTATGTAAGTTGTGTGCAAATTTTGTCTTATCTATTTATTTTTCTTTCTTCTGGATGAAAAATACTAATGCTAGAAATTCATTCTTCCATAGAAAATTTCATTTCTTTTTTTTGTTTCATTTTCTTCCTTCTTTATATTATACTAATGCCATTAAATTCATTTCATCTTAGGAAAATTCATTTTTTGAAATTCCACTATTATATACTTATTCTTGCATATTATAAGAAAGTGCAATTTCTCTGGAAATTGTGTGTAAATTTTAACATTTTGTTGTTTTTTTCTTCTGAAATGGTAATACCAATGCTACAAATTCATTCTTCCTTAGAAAAACTTCATTATTTTGTTTTTGTTTCTTTTTATTTTTTCTTTAAGGGTAATACCAATACCACTAAATTATTTTCTTTTTAGGGAACTTCATTATTTCAAAATTTCACTATGTTATGCTTATTCTTTCATATTATAAAAAAAGTGCAATTTCTATGTAAGCTGTGTGCAAATTTTATTTTTCTTTTTTCTTTCTTCTGGAAGGGAAATACTAATGCCACAATTCTTCCATAGAAAGCTTTCTTATTTGGTTTTTATGTTTTTGTTTCATTTTCTTTGTTTTAAGGGTAATACAAATGCCACTAAATTCCATTATTTATATGCCTGCATAAAATATTATAAGAATAATTAGGAAATACTTTGCTATCAAACAGAGCCTTAGCTATATATGATTTGGAATTTGTGCGCGTGCATTATTAGGTAATACTCCCTCCGTCTCAAAATGAGTATCTCAACTTTGTACTAACTTTAAATTTAGTACAAAATTGTACTAATGTTGAGACTCGAACGGAGGGAGTAATAGGTACATAGTTTAGACAAGAACTCACAAGTATTAGAAGGCTAATACAAATCCACATTTGTAAAGAATATCTTTAACCCTTACGGCGTCCGCCGGTATGCATCGACAGAGGCTGGGCATTGACAATAAATAAAGTAATAAAATAACTAAACAACGGTGACTGTGATTACAAACGAAACACGTGATGTACGTGCATGCAAGCAGATAAACCCAATGCGTGTGGATCAAGGTCGTGCGTCAAACATTTGGCCCAAATTTGTACGCACGCGCATATTGTCAACTTTTTTATCGAGAATCGTGTGTATTGTCAGCTGAGAGCAAATCAACTTAAACAGGCTAAAAGTAAAAAAGCAAATCGACTTACACAAACCTCTGGTCAGTTGACTGACCCAAGTTTTATTTTCAGTCAACTTACCAATAGCCGGTCCCAAAAAAGTGTTCCTGGTAAAAATGATGATATATCTAATTATTGTTCTATGGCTGTTGACTTGTACAAGTAATAGGTTCTTCTTGTAGTGCTAGCATCCATTAAACCTTTTAAGGTATGTCTATGTCTCAAGGTTAGTGTTGATAGAAGCGCACTACACACTAGCCTCCATTAAACTTTTTGTTTATAGTATGTTTAGGTCTCATGTTTAGTGTTAATAGAAGCAGAATGTGCACTGAATAGAAAGACGGTGGCGGTGTGCGCAGGTGCAACTGTACCTGCAGCTCCAGTGGTCGAGCTCGTCTAGCCAATACCACCACCCCAGCTGCGGATGTGTCGTCTCCTACCTCGAGTACCACCGCCACCTTCACTGCTACTACACTACTATTAGCAGTGGCGGAGCTATGTTGAGGCCAGGGGGCGCTGCCCCCCACCCTTGGATCAACTCCTGAAGCAAAAAACTTAGGGCTTAGATTAGAAAAAAAATAGCAATCCCCCCCCCCCCCCCCCCCCCCAAAAAAAAGAAAAAACACTAATCATTTGTGTTTCACCACCCAGTTATTTTTGGCTAGCTCCGCCACAGATTATTAGTACGCCATGATCCGGCGAGCTGATTGTGATGTATGTACAATAGTAAATAAAGGACCTGTGCACTCTATGGATGACAATTGTGATGGATTATGATTGGGATGGACTATGTACATATATACGCGCGCTCACACACACACACTTGATTATTATTATCTTTTTGTGCCTTTCAATTTCTTGATTCGAAGACTGTTTCGAAAACAAAATACAATGACAAACGTGTAAATAATTATGGGAACTATGTATCTTTATTTCTCATCATACATATTACAAGTACATAGACGTTACATGCTCCCATGGGAGTTTGCCTATTTTGTCTTCTTGAGACTATGCTTAAGGAGTATCTGACTTGGAGAGATTGTGTGTAATCCGCTGATTCCCGGCGCTTTGCTTTTGCAATGCATCCGGTCAATTACATCTGCAGGTTGAGCCTTCAAAAAACCTCCGATTAAGTTGCGCGCGATCGTCGTCGTGCAATTTGCTCATCAATATACTTGCAAAATGTAGGGGAGAAAAGCTATTGATCGTGGTGATGCATAGGTGCGGGTGGCTATTTTTTACCTGGACCTAGTCACAATACGCCATTGTCATGTCAGTATTTGGAACAAAATTTGTTGATGAAGATGGTGACTTTCGTCTTGTCGGTGCCCAGTCATGTACCCATGAATTCATCGAACATGGACGTGTGTGTTGCTTTTGCCTCGTCGGTGCCCTGGAACAAAGTGTCCCATCTTGTTTGGGATTGTGACATATTGATAGAATATAGTGACCCAGCCTACTCGGCGCTCGGCCATAAATTTTTCTAGCCTTGTTGGCACTAGACAATGATGATCACGATCTATCTTGGGACTGATGTAGATTTTTGCAACAAACACATCAGCGCCCTCCATGGGATTGATGTAGAGTTTTGAAACAAACACACCAACACCCGTCATCAGACCGATGTAGGATTTTCTTTGGTAGAACAAGCCTTTTGCTCGTCAGTACCCAGCCACGGTACTAATAGTAGGCCCTTTTTCTCGTCAGTTTTCGGCCAAGATACTAATGTAGAACTTTCTTTTGGTAGTAGAGGCCTTTTGCTCGTCATTATCCGGCCACGGTATTGATATACAACTTGCTTTTCATGGGACAGGCCTTTTGATCGTCAGTATCCGGCCATATGTAGACCCTTTTTCTCGTCAGTACTCGGCCAAGGTACTGATGTAGAATTTGTTTTTGCCACAACCTCGAGGCCGGTGAGATAAAACGAATCAAACTCCCTCGTAAGGGGCAAGATCAATTTATTTGCCGCTTGTTTTCACGGATGCATAGTTTGGTATAAACTTGCTTCTTTTGTAATCATCGATGTAACCTTACGATCGGCTCTTACAACTTCCATCAAACCCACCGGTTGGCCAAAGGTTAACTTCGATGAAGCTTTGGCGTGCTCCCGTGATCGAGGAAATTATGTGGTGGTGGTTGAGGAGGGAAGGGATGGTGTGCGCGTGGAGTTAGTTGATTGCCGATGAGAGCCTCGCGTGCGTGGAAAAGAGCTGCGGTTGGCGGCGTGCGTTTCTGAGCCTGGCGTGGCGTGCGGCGTCTCCGTGCGAATGTCTTCTCTTGGTACGCGGATGCCGGCTATATGTAGGCGTCTGGCAGTGCCCACGTCGGTTCAGCGACACATTGTTCGTTTTTTTTTTCGGGTTCAAAACTTGTATTACTCAGTTAATATCAGTACAATCCATCGCAACCAGTTCTAACACATCCGGAGGAGCCGAACCAATCCAGGTCATGGTTCTACCTTAAGCTCTACCAAAAGCAGCTAGACTATCGCTGGCCTTATTTTCCGACCGCGAGACATGAGTAATACAAGATTGACGAAGACTAAGAAGATATCTAATCTCCTTTACCAGAAAAGTATAAGCAGACCGATCACAACCATCACATGTGATCATAGATACCGTCACAAGAGAATCCGATTCGACTGCAATAGGCAAATCTGACCGCTGCAAAGCATAGGAGATGCCCTCCATACATGCACACCGTTCAGCCTCCAAAGCATCTCTACAGGAGAAGAGAGCCCTGCACGCCGAGAAGATGATCTTTTCTTGGCAGCTAAAGCGGGCACCCTTGAGCATCTCTCCAGTCCGTTACATGCGGAGGCGCTGGCATGTGTCAAGGCTACAGAAGCGAGCGCCAAACTGGGCGTCCATAGGCTGGTGCTGGAGTCCGATTGCCAAGTTCTGGTGAAGGCGCTGCACACTGATGAGTATGAGCCAGCGATGGTTGGTGTTCTTCTACGGGAGACACGCAATTTGTGCCATGCAAACTTTCAGTCATTCAAGTTCAGCTTTTGTAGTCGAGATTGTAATAAGGCTGCCCATGAACTAGCTGCCTACAGCTTCAGGGCAGGAGCTATTGATCTCTCCTGGATTGATCAGGCTCCAGACTTTATCTCTGCTATGGTCGCCAGCGATATGGCTGTGCGGGTCTAGGTTTGGAATGAATTGTTCCAGGTTCAAAAAAAAAGTTGGATCCCCGTGTCCTAGCATCTCACCACTCCACTGAGTCAAGGCCGAGTTTAGGTTGCTTGAGCGGAGTATGATTTAATTCGTAACCATGTACAGTTCTGTCTGGTTTGATTTCACCATTTTAGATCATGAAACAAACATGTATTGGATGGATAAAGGCAATGTGCACGTCAAGCAGAGTCTATCAATTCCTTGAGATTACAACCATGTCTACACAAGTCTAGACTCGAGACAGTCAAAATCTTCATGCACTAAACACTCATTGTACTGAGTTTTTTTTGACAACTCACTCATTGTACTGAGTATTTTTAGCAATACTCATTGTAATATGTGGTCAATACATATTTTTGTTACCCCGTTGCAACGCACGGGCCCTTTTGCTAGTCTATCCCTAATAATAAAGCACGGATTGACTCCGTGGGTTCACCGTCACAATACGCTTCTTTCCGTGATTTTACACTTTCATTTTTTTCACCTATATTATTTTCTACATCCAAGGTGGTACTATTGCTTCTTATCATTGAAATTTTGTCCGCTCACATCAAACACAAGCGACCTACGGTATATTGGGCTTCAACGTGTTCAGCCCAACAAACAAATCGAACGAAGAGACCGATAAGAAGACGAATCAGAGGCCCATAAAAAACAAGACAGATCCGAACACGTCCTCCCGCTCCTAAGTGGCGCCGATGGATCCGTGGAGGTTGGATTTCTCTGCGGGGTGGGAGATGAGAGAAGAACGTGACGCACGTTCTTCTCTCATCTCCCACCCCGCAGAGAAATCCAACCTCCACGGATCCATCGCCGCCACCATACCAAGATCCGGCGAGAGAGCGATCGTCCCAGACGTGGGCGACCATCTGGAACATGGAGCTGCCATGAAAACACTCGGTGTCATGGAGGGCGAGGTCAAGGTCCGCTACCTAGGCCACGAGCCCACGATCTCAACTTGAGCTTGTCGAGGCGGATGTTTTGCAAGCTGCTGGCGCGCCGTGTGCAGCCCCAGCGCCAACGATAGCCTGATCATCCCGGCAGCCGAGGTAGCCAACCAGCTTGGCCTTTGCCCTCGCTGCGCCGCCGTTGGAGTGTGTGGCCGCGGTGGAGTAGCTCTATAGGGCGGCTGCACGGAGACCGGCAGAAGATTGTGAAGAGCCATGACTGTGATCGATAGCAGCAATCGCGATTATGAATTCTACTTTTGTTTCCCTTTGAGTTGATGGGGGCTAGATGTACTTCAAACAAGGCTTCAACAAGGAAAAGCGGAAGACCACTAATACTTTTTAGTATTGAATGATGTAGTGTACTATCTATCTATCCATTCAAGAAAATTGATGGCGATGGAATCCGCTTGTGTGCGTGTGTGGGTGTGCCTCTGCACTAGTAGAAAACGGGCCTATTGTCCCGGTTCGTAAGGGCCTTTTGTCCCGGTTCCTGCGGGACTAAAGGGTCGTTACTAATGCCCTGACCCTCTGGGACAGATGGGCCTCCACGTGGCCTGTGCGCTGAGCCCAGGCAGGAGGGCCTTTGGTCTCGGTTGGTGGCACCAACCGGGACCAATAGGCATCCACGCGTCAGCATTTCTGTGGCTGGGGTTTTTGTTTTTTTGAAGGGGGGGGGGGGGTTGGGGGTTTTAGGGGGGTTAATTTAGGTATTTCATATATTGTGTTAGCTAGCTAATTAATAGAGAGAAGTGTCCTCTCTTATGTCCGTGCTTGGTCGACGCTACGTACTATACATACATATAGAGAGGACTAGACACGCTAGCTAGCTAGTAAGCAAACGAAGGAAACAGAAGATCGTCATGAACATATATGCATACAGAGAGAAGTGATATCGACCACCTCTTCTTCTCCGAGAGATTGGTCGAACAACAAGTTCTCGTATATCTATCCGACACTACCGGCTACATATATACAATAATTATCTCTTACAAATATAATCTCCTAAATTACGGACGCATGGTCCACATAGTATTCTCCGTCTTCAGCGATCACGAGGTCAAGAAAAAATGCCGCCAATTCCTCTTGAATTGCTCGCATGCGATCTGGTGCTAGGAGTTCATCCCGCATCCGGAACATCTAATTTGAAGAAGGGGGTCAATACATGTATATATATGAATGAATGGAACTCAACACAAATGATGGTAATAAAATAAAATTGTGAATATTGTTATTTACGCACTTCATATTGTTCGGCAGAGTAGCCCTGCTCACAGGTCGTGTGGCGGATGGACTCGCAAACGTAGTATCCACAGAAATCATTCCCTTGGTCTTGCCACAACCACTTTACAAGAAATAGAGGTCAATCGAACAGATAAGCAAGAATGCCAAATGGTATTGATGAAACTAGCGCTTGAATCAATAGCTAGGAGATGCGCGGAACATGCTACTATAGTACTTACTTTCGGGTGTCTAAATTGCAGCTCCTTCGGCAGTCCCGGAGCTTTTTTGGTGAATTTTCTCCAAACCCTGCCAGACAAAGAAAACAATTACTTGATATCAGAAATGAACAAAGTTGCTGATATGGTGGATAATGATCGATTTAACTTACTTCTGGAGTATTTGAGTCATATCCGCATACTCCTGGGGATCTTTTCGTTTAGAGTCCAAGACAATTAATACTCCCTGCTCAAGCCTAATCTCTAGGAGAATATAGTGGTACCTGTGCATGCATGCATAACTCATCAATTACATTACTATAACCTGGACTAATATATAAGGGAAACCGAATATGCACAAGACAGTAACACTCACTTGAAGTTGTAAGGAAAGAGTATTATATCTTTGTTTTCATTTATTTTGAATGATCGTAGCAAGTTGGCCTCGGTATCTGCGGCATGAAATTCAACCTCAGTTGCATCTATGAGATATGTGTTAATGAACCCAATATCACCGACTTGTCTTTTCTTCAATTCGGCGATCTTCAATCTGCATAATTAATATAGTGAGGATAATTATAAATACATGCAATGAAAGAGCTAAGCTATATAGAGAGACTTAATGACAGAAGTAGTAGTACAGACAGTAGCAGGTGACCGTTGCTTTATCGAGGGCCAATTGATTGAAAAACTGATAGAACTCCTCAAATGGATAGGCAACAGATCAATTCCAACGAGGTCATGCTCCTTTTTAACTCTCACATATAAAGTACTCCTCCCCCCAGACTCTCTGCAGATTTTCAAGTACCAATCATGCAATCTTCGCATCATCGTTGATAGAGATCTTTCATCTTTGACGAGAGGCTTCCCGTACTCGTATCTGTGTATCTGCACGTCCATGAAATCATAATGCACATCGTCGGGCAGGTAATCTCCAAGATTGCTATAACCGGGCACCATCCTCGGATCGACGATGTTGCTAGGCACCTTGAGCGGGGGGCACGATTGATTCCCTTGTTCGCCGAGCTGGGCAATTTGTTTCCCAGCTGCTCGTCGTTCTTTCATCCTTTGATCACTGACTGTACTTCCCGACCGCTCCGCTTCGGCCCATGTCTTTCCAATAATGCGCTCATAGTTCCCTTTCGGCGGAGACTTGGGTGGTTTTGCCAGGGCAGCCATAGTGCGCTTCGCTTTTACCGGATCTACCTTCTCCTCCGGAGGTGGACGTCTCTTTGCTTTCAACCCTTGAAACCAGTCATCCACTTCGGTTCGCGCGATCTTCGCGTTCTCCTCCGGGGTCCTCTCGTATGGTAACTTCTCTGGAGTCTTCAGAGAAGGACCGAATCTGTATGTCCTCCCGCCTCTGGCTGTACTGCTAGACGCCGGCCGAGCAGACGGAGCGACTGTCTTCTTTACTTGCTTACGAGGCGGAGGAGAAGGACTATGACGCGCCAGAGCAGCTGCCGGAGCGGCGGCGGGTCTCTTCCGCCCTTGCTGACGAGGCGGAGAAGGAGGAGGCTGGCTGCTCGGGCGCGCCGGCGCAGGCCGAGAAGGAGGCGGAGTGCCGCCACGCGCCGGAGAAGGAGCCGGCCGAGGGCCCTGATCGTCACTCGCCGGAGGAGGAGGCGGTGGAGGAGGCGGAGTGCCCTGACTCGCCGGAGGAGGAGGAGGAGGCGGAGGCGGAGGCGTCCAGTTCGGAAGGTTGATGAGCTCCTTCCGCCATAGGCATGGAGTCTTCAGAGAAGAACCCAGCCGAGTCTCCCCTTCTCCGGTAGGGTGGTCAAGCGGGAGCTCCTCAAATCCCTCCGTTATTTCATCCACCATCACCTTAGCACATCCTTCTGGATTCGGCCGGCAGTGAAAAGTTGCGCTGGGTTCATTAGGAAAAACAGAGCCAACAGCCGCCTTGACCTTCATATTAATCCATTGCGTCATAAGGTGGCAATTTTGAGACTCCGTGATAGCATCCACGGGATAGCTGGCAGGAGCCATCAAGACATGCTCCGGCTGAAGCAGCTCGGTGAAAGCCACGCTGCTTCTCCGCTGAGATGGCGGGGTAGCTTCAGGGGAAGCTTCGGCAAGTCATTTGCTGCGATTTGCTTCTCGTTCCTCTATCGCTTCTACCCTTGCGTGCAGCGCCTACAGTTCGGTCTGCTGCACTTTCTTCCTCCTCTCATGGCTTTTGTAACCGCCTGCGTCCAGAAACCCAGCCTTCCACGGAATGGAGCCTGGCGTGCCTCGTCTTCGTCCAGGGTGCTCAGGATTTTCGAGGGCCTTTGTGAGCTCGTCGTTCTCTCTGTCTGGAAGGAACGTCCGTTTCTGCGCTGCATCGATATAGTACCGAAGCTTCTTCAAGGGTATGTCAAGTTGCTCGTCCGTCCAAATGCACTTCCCTGTTATAGGGTCCAAGGATCCGCCAGCCCCGAAGAACCAAGTCCGGCAACGGTCTGGCCAGTTCATTGTCTCTGGTTCGATCCCTTTATCAAGCAGATCAGTCTCAGCCTTTGCCCACTTAGGCCGGCCTTTGAGGTAGCCACCTGACCCCGTGCGATGGTGAAGCATCTTCTTCGCAGCATTTTTCTTGTTTGTCTCCGACATCTTCTTACTCTTATCCGATGTCTTGTGGGCCACAAATGCGGGCCATTGATCTCTGCTCTTCTCATATTTTCCCTTGAATTCTGGTGTCTCTTCTTTGTCGACAAACCTTTTCAGCTCATTCTTCCACCTCCTGAATAGCTCTGCCATCTTCTTAAGAGCAGTAGACTTAATTAATTGCTCTATAACCGGCTTCTCCAGATCCTCCGCTGGCGGTAGGGTGAAATTTGCCTTCAGCTCCTTCCAAAGATCATCTTTCTGCATATCATTGACATAAGACACCTCAGGGTCTTCTTTAGTCGGCTTAAATCATTGGTGGATGCTGATCGGGATCTTGTCCCTAACAAGAACCCCGCACTGAGCAGTAAATGCATCCTTCGTCCGGATGGGTTCAATAGGTAGGCCGTCGCGCACGATTGCTGTGATCTCAAACCTTTCATCCTCGCGCAAATTTTTCTTCGGGCCTCGTCTCTTTACCGAAGTTGTGCTCGATCCGGAGGGCTAGAAAAAAGAAGAAAGACGAGAGTTAATTAATATGTGTACCTACCAAAACAATGAATGCATCAATTAGCTAGTCTCAGCACAGGCTTAACTAATATATTTACCTGGCCGGACTCTGTTCGGTCATCGGAGCCGTCACCCTGTTCTTCCGGACCTGCTTCTTCACCTTGCTGTTCTTCCGGACCTGCTTCTTCACCCTGCCGTTCTTCCAGACCATCATTGTCGTTAAGAAAACACGACATGACATCACCTCCGTCTAAGATTATGTCCCGCAACCTCTCTTCTGCTTCCTCGTCTCGTCCGTGCTCCATTGTTTCTGCAAATATAACATGGCAATTATTACACAAGCATGACAACACGTGGATATATTAGTTTGGGTGTACTCCTCGAGAGTTTTCACTGTCGAAGTTATCCTGGAGGGGGTAATATCGACAATGATGAGATACATACACGGGAAAATAATGTTATCGGGGAGCGGGTATATCGACCCCCCACGTGTTGAAGTTATCGGGAGGGGTACATTTATATTGACAACGACAATATATGTACATGGGAAAATAATATTATCGGGGAGGGGGTATATCGACCCCCCCCCCCCACGTTATGAAGTTATCGGGAGGGGTACATTTATATCGACAACGACGATATACGTACATGGGAAAATAATATTATCGGGGAGGGGGTATATATATCGACCCCCCCCCCCCCCACGTGTTGAATTTATCGGGAGGGGTTTATATATCGACAACGACGACATAGGTACATGGGAACATAATATTATCGGGCAGGTGGCATATCGACCCCCCCCCCCACGTGTTGAAGTTATCGGGAGGGGGTATATATATATCGACCCCCCCTCGTGTTGAAGTTACCGGGAGGGGGTAATATCGACAACGATGAGATACATACACGGGAAAATAATGTTATCGGGGAGGGGGTATATCGACGATGACAGACCTGATAAAACATAAGAAAACGAAGAAGAAATAAAAAGAGGAGAAGAAGAAAGGAATAGCTAGAGGAGAAGATCGAAGAAAAAAAAGAAGAAAAAAAAAGAGGAGAAGAAGAAAGGAATAGAGGAGAAGAAGAGAAAATAGAATATTCTAATATTCTATTTTCTCTTCTTCTCCTCTATTCCTTTCTTCTTCTCCTCTTCTTTTTCTTCTTTTTTCTTCTTCTTATTTATTTCTCCTCTTCTTCCTCTCCCCTCTTCTTCTCCTTTCTTCCTCTTCTTATTTCCTTTTTCCTCTCATTCTTTTTCTTCTTCTTCCTTCTTAAAAATACATGAAGTATTATTGCCTAATTCATTGTTCATATGAATATACAAACATTTGCATATTTACAATAATTAATATCACCAAAAAAAATCTATGAACAGAAAAAAATCCTAATTTTTCTAAAAATTATCTTTTGCATATATACATGAACATATATATACACAGAGAACATATATACATATATATAAAAAACAAGCATATATAAGAAAAAAAGCATATATATATGAAACAAAATGCTAGCTAGGGAGGGCGCCGGCCGGACAAGGAGGACAGCGGGGTCGGCGGCGAGGATGGCGACGGGGCAGTGGGCGCGCGCTCGGGGTAGGGGGCGCGGGCGACGACAGCGGCGGGCCGGGGCGGCGCGCGTCGGGGAAGGGGCCGGCGCGGGCGATGGCGAGGGCGGGCCGGGGCGGCGTGCGTCGGGGCAGGGACGCGGGCGACGGCGACGGGGGCGGGCCGGGGTGGCGCGCGTCGGGGCAGGGGCGCGGGCGACGGCGACGACGGGGACGTGCCGGGGCGGGCGGCGTCGGGGCAGCCTGGCGGCGTCGGCGTCGTCGGGGGCGGCAACTGCAAGATGAGAGTGAAAATTTCCTAAGTGTGGACTTATATAGCAGAGCCTTTAGTCCCGGTTCGTGGCAGCAACCGGGACTAAAGGTGGGCATTAGTCCCGGTTGGTGCCAACAACCGGGACCAAAGGCCACTTGTCAGCAGCCCAAAGGGCGGGAAGCGGCGGCCTTTGGTCCCGGTTGGTGGCACCAAACGGGACTAAAGGGGGTCATTGGTACCGGTTCGTGGCACCAACCGGGACCAAAGGCCTTGTGCTGCTGCGCCCGCGTCGAAAGTTTAGTCCCACCTCGCTAGTTGAGAGGGGTGCGCAGTGGTTTATAAGCCCCACTGCCGCACCCCTCTCGAGCTTCTCTCCATTGCAGGCTTACGGGCCTAATTGTCACTGCTATGCCTGTGGGCCTACTGGGCCTCCTGCGGGCCTGAATCCTGGCCCATGGATGGGTTTCTAGTCGTATTCAGGCCGTGGGGACCCAGTAGGTGGCACTTTTTTGTTTTTTGTTGCTTTATTTATTTTATTTTCTTTTGTTTTTTGCTTTATTTTTTAATTTTTTATGCTTTTAGTTTTAGAAAAATTATAAACTTTTTGTTAATGCCATTAGTTTTCAAATTTGAAAATATTTTTTTTGTTTTTTTTTGTTGCTTTATTTATTTTATTTTGTTTCTACTTACAACAAAATACTTATTGTTGCTATTTTTATTTTTTATTTTTCAGTTTTTTTGTTTTGTTTTCTGCATTATTTATTTTCTTTTGTTTTTTGTTTTATTTTTTAATTCTTTTTGCTTTTAGTTTTAGAAAAATTATAAACTTTCTGTTAGTACCATTAGTTTTCAAATTAGAATAGTTAAAATTTGAGTACTTTGAAATTTGTGTGAATCACAAGTTTGTGATTAACTTTACCAATGGCCCACGTGGCTGCCCTCTTGAGAGTGTTCTTGGTGAGAACATTGTTGACAAGGAGCGAACCGGGATTAATGGTATTACGAGGGCCAAACCATAAGACATTAAAGTATTTGAAATGAACTCTAAAAAAGTTGGCATAGCATGTGCATGTACAAAACGGAGAATGGTATCATACTTGTCTGTTACAAAGTTGGCATGGTATCATCATAATAGTTGCGGGAGAAAGTCTTCACTTTTTCTTCGCTTGTGTCATTTGCTTATTGCGCCGTAACTATGGATAATCTTCATCGTTTATCAGGATGCTTGGGTCAGCCTTGACTTTGAAGGGAGGAATTTCATGAAACTTTTCATAATCTTCAGACATGTCTGTCTTGCCCTCCACTCCCACGATGTCCCTTTTTCCTGAAAGAACTATGTGGCGCTTTGGCTCATCGTATGATGTATTAGCTTCCTTATCTTTTCTTTTTCCCGGCCTGGTAGACATGTCCTTCACATAGATAACCTGTGCCACATCATTGGCTAGGACGAACAGTTTGTCAGTGTACCCAAGATTTTTCAGATCCACTGTTGTCATTCCGTACTGTGGGTCTACCTGTACCCCGCCTCCTGACAGATTGACCCATTTGCACTTAAACAAAGGGACCTTAAAATCATGTCCGTAGTCAAGTTCCCATATGTCGACTATGTAACCATAATATGTGTCCTTTCCCCTCTCGGTTGTTGCATCAAAGCGGACACCGCTGTTTTGGTTGGTGCTCTTTCGATCTTGGTCAATCATCTAAAATACAGTCAAAGATGGTCCCCTGGACAACAAGTACAGCTCATCACAAACAGTGTTGTCACCTCTGAGACGTGTTTCCAACCAACTGCTGAAAGTCCTGATGTGTTCACATGTAATCCAGTCGTCGCACTGCTCCGAGTGTTTGGAGCGCAGACTGTTCTTGTGTTCATCGACATACGGGGTCACCAAGGTAGAGTTCTGTAGAACTGTGTAGTGTGCTTGAGACCAAGAATATCCGTCCCTGCATATTATTGAGTCCCTTCCAAGCGTGCCTTTTCCAGTCAGTCTCCCCTCATACCGCGATTTAGGGAGACCTATCTTCTTAAGGCCAGGAATGAAGTCAACACAAAACCCGATGACATCCTCTGTTTGATGGCCCATGGAGATGCTTCCTTCTGGCCTAGCGCGGTTACAGACATATTTCTTTAGGACTCCCATGAACCTCTCAAAGGGGAACATATTGTGTAGAAATACGGGCCCCGGAATGACAATCTCATCGACTAGATGAACTAGGACGTGCGTCATGATATTGAAGAAGGATGGTGGGAACACCAGCTCGAAACTGACAAGATATTGCGCCACATCACTCCTTTGCCTTGGTATGATTTCTGGATCGATCACCTTCTGAGAGATTGCATTGAGGAATGCACATAGCTTCACAATGGCTAATCGGACGTTTTCCGGTAGAAGCCCCCTCAATGCAACTGGAAGCAGTTGCGTCATAATCACGTGGCAGTCATGAGACTTTAGGTTTTGGAACTTTTTCTCTCGCATATTTATTATTCCCTTTATATTCGATGAGAAGCCAGTCAGGACCTTCATACTGAGCAGGCATTCAAAGAAAATTTCTTTCTCTTCTTTCGTAAGAGCGTAGCTGGAAGGACCTTCATACTACTTCGGAGGCATGTCGTCTTTTTCGTGCAAACATTGCAGGTCCTCCCGTGCCTCAGGTGTATCTTTTGTCTTCCCATACACGCCCAAGAAGCCTAACAGGTTCACGCAAAGGTTCTTCGTCACGTGCATCACGTCGATTGAAGAGCGGATCTCTAGCTCTTTCCAGTAGGGTAGGTCGAAGAATATAGATTTCTTCTTCCACATGGGTGCGCCTCCCTCAGTATCATTCGAAACAGCTAGTCCACCGGAACCCTTTCCAAAGATTACGTGTAAATCATTGACCATAGCAAGTATGTGATCACCGGTACGCACGGCGGGCTTCTTCCGGTGATCTGCCTCGCCTTTGAAATGCTTGCCTTTCTTTCGACATTGATGGTTGGTCGGGAGAAATCGATGATGGCCCACATACACATTCTTCCTGCATCTGTCCAGGTATATACTTTCGGTGTCATCCAAACAGTGCGTGCATGCGTGGTATCCCTTGTTTGTCTGTCCTGAAAGGTTACTGAGAGCGGGCCAATCGTTTATGGTCACGAACAACAACGCCTTTAGGTTAAATTCCTCTTGTTTGTGCTCATCCCACGTACGTACACCGTTTCCATTCCACAGCTGTAAAAGTTCTTCAACTAATGGCCATAGGTACACATCAATGTCGTTGCCGGGTTGCTTAGGGCCTTGGATGAGAACTGGCATCATAATAAACTTCCGCTTCATGCACATCCAAGGAGGAAGGTTATACATACATAGAGTCACGGGCCAGGTGCTGTGATTGCTGCTCTGCTCCCCGAAAGGATTAATGCCATCCACGCTTAAAGCAAACCATACGTTCCTTGGGTCCTTTGCAAACTCATCCCAGTACTTTCTCTCGATTTTTCTCCACTGCGACCCGTCAGCGGGTGCTCTCAACTTCCGTCTTTCTTACGGTCCTCATTGTGCCATCGCATCAACTTGGCGTGCTCTCCGTTTCTGAACAGACGTTTCAACCGTGGTATTATAGGAGCATACCACATCACCTTCGCAGGAACCCTCTTCCTGGGGGGCTCACCGTCAACATCACCAGGGTCATCTCGTCTGATCTTATACCGTAATGCACCGCATACCGGGCATGCGTTCAGATCCTTGTATGCACCGCGGTAGAGGATGCAGTCATTAGGGCATGTATGTATCTTCTGCACCTCCAATCCTAAAGGGCATATGAGCTTCTTTGCTGCGTATGTACTGTCGGGCAATTCGTTATCCTTTGGAAGCTTCTTCTTCAATATTTTCAGTAGCTTCTCAAATCCTTTGCCAGGCACAGCATTCTCTGCCTTCCACTGCAGCAATTCTAGTACGGTACCGAGCTTTGTGTTGCCATCTTCGCAATTGGGGTACAACCCTTTTTTCTGATCCTCTAACATGCGATCGAACTTCAGCTTTTCCTTTTGACTTTCGCATTGCGTCCTTGCATCGACAATGACCCGGCGGAGATCATCATCATCGGGCACATCATCTGGTTCCTCTTGATCTTCAGCAACTTCACCTGTTGCAGCATCATTGGGCACATCGTCTGGTTCCTCTTGATCTTCACCAGCTCCCCCCGTTGCAGCATCACCGTATTCAGGGGGCACATAGTTGTCATCGTACTCTTCTTCTTCGCCGTCTTCCATCATAACCCCTATTTCTACGTGTCTTGTCCAAACATTATAGTGTGGCATGAAACCCTTGTAAAGCAGGTGGGTGTGAAGGATTTTCCGGTCAGAGTAAGACTTCGTATTCCCACAATTAGGGCATGGACAACACATAAAACCATTCTGCTTGTTTGCCTCAGCCGCTTCGAGAAATTCATGCACGCCCTTAATGTACTCAGAGGTGTGTCTGTCACCGTACATCCATTGCTGGTTCATCGGCGTGCGTTATATATAAGTGTGTCAAAAACCATTACAGAACATCATGAATAAATAATTAAGTGACCAAATTAATATAAGTTCATCATCACATTAAAACCAAAGTACATACATAGTTCTCATCTAACAACATATAGCTCTCCAGAGCATCTAATTAATTAAACCATACATTGAAACTATGTAAAACATTTCAATGCGAAAACAAACGCAATCATAATCGCAACCAAGTTAACAATTGATCCAATGGCATAATGATACCAAGCCTCGGTATGAACGGCATATTTTCTAATCTTTCTAATCTTCAAGCGCATTGCATCCATCTTGATCTTGTGATCATCGACGACATCCGCAACATGCAACTTCAATATCATCTTCTCCTCCTCAATTTTTTTATTTTTTTGCTTCAATAAATTGTTTTCTTCTTCAACTAAATTTAACCTCTCAACAATAGGGTCGGTTGGAATTTCTGGTTCACATACCTCCTAGATAAATAAAATCTATGTCACTTTGGTCGGCATAATTTTCATAAACAATAAATGAACCAGTAGTTATGAAGATAATATATACCACATCCTAATCATAGACAGGACGAGGGCCGACGGGGGCCGATACCAAAACCATCGCACTATATAAGATGCAATAATAAAAGTAAGAAAATGATACAAGTATCTATCTAAACATACAAGTAAGAATATTTTTCCTTTCAGAAAGAAGATAAGAACAAGAGGCTCACCACAGTGGTGCCGGTGATGAGATCGGCGCGGGTGATCGACGACGGTGAAGACGGGGCCGGGGCATGATGAACCGTTAAACCTAGACAAATATTGAGGAAAATGGAGCTTGGAGGTCGAGATTGGAGAGGAGAAAGCTTAAGTAGTGTGGCTCGGGCATTCCATCGAACACCTTGTGTGCATAGGAGGTGAGCTAGAGCACCACCAAGCCCTCTCCCCCTCGGCCAGAAAAAACAGAGCAGTGTGCTCTGCTCTTGCGCGAGGGGGTATATATAGGCACCACCATTGGTCCCGGTTGGTGGCATGAACCGGGACTAAAGGGGAGCCTTTGGTCCCGGTTCATGCCTCCAACCAGGGCCAATGGTGGTGGGCCAGGAGCCAGGACCATTGGTCCCGGTTCGTCCCACAAACCGGGACCAAAAGGTCCAGATGAACCGGGACCAATGGCCCACGTGGCCCAGCCGGCCCCCTGGGCTCATGAACCGGGTCCAATGCACCCATTGGTCCCGGTTCTAGAGTGAACCGGGACTAATGGGCTTACCCGGCCTGAACCTTTGCCCCATTTTCTACTAGTGTTGGTCGCTCGATGGTTTCTGCAGGTTCCGTAAAGTAAGAAACTGTTGGTCCTATTCTGAATTCTAATAATGTTGATCACCAGGGACAGAGAGATCAGAGGACGGATGGAAGGGATGGCGACAACGTTATATTCGAAAGGGAATAACGCTGGAATACCTTGCTGTTGCTACCTGTAAGAGTGCATAATTATGAAGTAAATTACTCGGCACTGCTTAGTTGCCAAACTTGACAGTTGCTAAGACCTTCTGTCGACAAGATACACAAACATACAATTGCATGGTAAGTTAACGTCTTCTGATGGATTTTGTTTGCCTTTCTTGACAAGAAAACTATAACTATTTGCTTATACCAGCGACATGAGAAGTATATTCATTGATTTCATGTGGACTAACTTACTGGATGATTTTATTCATTTCTTATAGCTTCACTCAAATAATTCTCCCTATATTTTTGGGTAATTCATTTCATCCAATAGTTGATAGTTGCTTCATTATTACAAAAATTGATCAGACCAGGAAAAGAGATCTTACGATAGTTTTTTCGTTATTACGAAAAATTCATCAGAGAGAAAAATAAATCTTATCTGATAGTTTGTTCTTTTCCCCCATTATCTGAGAAAAGTTCTCCCTAGATTGCGGATGCAGTCATGGCATGAGATTGTTAAGAGTAAAGACATGCATATGGGTACTTTCCATTGGCACATCACTCTGTAATGAAAATAATAGCATCATATTTTATTTACCCAACTATTGTTCTCCAAAACTAATATTATTTGCTTTCTACAGGTACTATGTAGAGTATTCAAAGAGGTCATCTTCATGAAACTAGCAGAGGATAGACATTAGGAAAAATGAGAGATGAGGTGAGTTTTTGTTGTTCACCATCCAATTCAAGCATCACACAAATTAAGCATTACTATTCAAAGGATGTAGAGTTAACCTGTTCATCCTTTCTAGAGGAATTAATAAGTTAAAATTTGTATCCCGTTGCAACGCACGGGTTTTTTGCTAGTCTATCCCTAATAGTAAAGCACGGATTGACTCCGTGGGTTCACCTTCACAATACGCTTTCTTCTCATGTCATATTACGCTTTTACAATTTGTATAGACAAAATCATAATATAAACGAGGTGGTATTATTAGGGAAAGATAGAACCCGCAGTCCCAGCCCAACCCTTGCTGAACCGTGCTGCATCTTCCTGCGCGGTCTGGCCTGGGCCGGCGCGCTTCCCTTGGCCGAGCTGGGCCAGCTACGCATCTTCCTGCGCGGTCTGGCCTGGGCCAGCGCGCTTCCCTGGGCTGAGCTGGGCCAGCTACACATCCTTTTTTCAGTGAAAGGCAACAATCAGCAAAAAGTTAAGGACGCCAATAACTACCGAACGTTTGGGCTGGGAGACCCCCAACCCGAATGACTCGTTCGTACTGGAGGGGAGATCGATGTGAACGAATCCGTTCGGCAGGAGAGCCCCCAACGCGAACGCCCCTCCCCGTCGACCCTACAGCTCGGTAGCAAAAAAAGCCCAATATTTTTTTGCTGTGCCAGATTAAAGCCCATATTTTTCCTGTGCTATGAAACAAAAATGTGATCAACTTTAAAAGCACAAAAAATGCCATGGGTAAAAAGAATTTGTTTTTCTTTGCAATGACCCAGAGGAAAAATAGTCATGGAATTTCCACCATATAAATAAAAAACATTGCCATGGAAGATTCATAGTAAAAAATGCCATGGTATTTTAATTAAATTTTCATATATTGTATACACAATTTGAACACAAAACTATGTGCGAGGAATTTGCCATGGTGTGGTAGTATAAATTGCCATCTTTAAAAAGTACAATTGCCATGGCACTAAAGAATAAAATTCCCATCATGAAAATTAATGAAAAGAAAGGAATTTTCTATGGTCCATGATCTCAGACATAAATTTCCATGATCTCAAAACATAAATTTACATTTGTTTAAAAAAAATTAGCTAACTATAATGAAATGTTTACACATGGCAAATTTAGTAAGTTTTTCTTCAGAAAAAGATGGCAAATTCAGGAGACTTTTCACTAAACCACATGGCAACTTTTTGGGAAACTGTAACAGGTACATGGATTTTTGTTGGAAAAGATGGCAAAAGAACACTCATGAAAAATAATCTAGGAAACACGTCCTACACGATAAAAAATTTGCCATGCTATGTAGTGAATGAACTTTTTTTCTGCCATGGAAATAAAAGTTAAATATTTGCCATGGCGATCTGGGTAAATTTGCCATGGCAAAAATAAAAATAAAAAACTTGCCATGGCCATAAAAGTTAAGAGTTGCCATGGCAATTTAGGTAAATTTGACATGTCAATTAAGGTAATTTTGCCATGGCAAAAATAAATAGTTAATCTTATTGCCATAATATTTTACTATATACATGAAGAAACAAAAAAATGTGGATTGAAAAATGCCATGGCAAATAAAGAAGTAAAATTTTCCATGGATGTAAAAGTTAATTTGCCATGGCAAGTAAAGAATTAAATTTGCCATGAAGAAAAGTAAAAGTAAAAAAAGTTTCCATGTATGTAAAGAAGTAAATTACCATGTACGTAAAGGTTAAGTTGCCATGGCAAAACAAAAAAAAGTTTAATTTGGCATGGCGCTTTAAAAAAGGCAAAAATTGCCATGGCAAAAAGATGGTAAAGTTGCCATGGCTATAAAACTAAATTTGCCATGTTGCAAAAAGAAATAATTTCGCCATGCCATTGTTCCAAAAATTTGACATGGTCCATGCACTAGAAATGCCATGATGCATAAAAAATAAATTTGCCATCACAATGAACTCTATTTGTCATCGTCCCATGAAAATGTAATTGCCATGGCAAAACATTCTTTGGATGGACTTTGTAAAAGAGAAAAAACGAACCATGGCAAATAATGCTTTTAGTTGCCATGGCAAAAAACACATCCATAAAAAAACTGATTTTAGTTGCCATGGCAAGTTTTCCATGTTTTTGAACATCTTAGATTGCTATGTTTTTGAACATCTTAATTTGCCATGTTTTTTAACATCTTAAAAATAAAGAATTTTGACATGTTTGCCATGGCAAGTTTTCCATGTCAAGTTTTCCATGATTGAGACAGGCCATGATATTAGGACAAAAACAATCAGAAATATTGTCATGTGAATGAACTGACAAATTATAAAGTTGCCACGGTCCGAGAATTTGTAATAATCTAAGAAATTGCCATGTTTTGCTAAACATCGTGGTTAGAAATTGCCATGTATTATAGGACCAAAAAACTAAATTTTTGTACTACTCACATGGTAAAGTTAGTAACTAAATAAATCACAGCAGAAAATTGTGTTCTACTCAGATTTAAGCGTAGCATGGCAAATTTAGGGACTATTTCATATACAAACCGTGGCAGAAATGTGTTAAAAAGCTCATAGTAGCATCTAGCAAAAAATATCATCATACATCAGTTAAAAATGGGGCGTAGTACATGTGTACACACAAAAAATGCAGAAGGGAGCGGCAGCGCATCGACCTGTCGGATCCCTTCGGCCGTGGTATTGCTCGAGCTCGATGAGCACCTCCCCGCTGGGCTCCCTTCTTAGAATGGACGCCGACACGCCGTCGGTGAGGAGCCCATTGCCCCCTCCATGGACACATGGCGCTGTCCCAGGGAACTCGTCGCAGGGCACCCGCCTCCGCTCTCCGCCCGGTGCACGCCGGGAACCCGTCGCTGCCTTCCCCAAGTCACCTGACGAGAGCGAAGATGGCACGATGCTTCATTGCTCCGCCGCCGTTGCTGCTCCTGTACGGCCCAGTCATCGCCGTGCCCGCCCTCTCCGTGTGACCGCACCTCGAGCCGGTCGGTGAGTTTGAGGAGGGGAGACGACCGAGATGCCCGCCGTCGCGGCGCAGGCGAGCAGGCAGCGCTCTGCCTCCGCCACGGCCACACCTCTAGCCGGTGGGCGCGGACCAGTCACGCCGCTCTCCACTCAGCATCGGCTGCCGCGACAGCGCGGACGAGCGGGCGGAGCTCGCCCTTCGCCACGAGGATCACGCCGGCGAGGATCACGCGGATGGATGCGGTCTCGACCGCCCAACGCAGCGGCGCGAGGACAGTGACGATCTAGCTCACAGATAAGCTGTGGAGAGGAAGAGTGGGTGAGAGCAAGAAAAGGATAAGGCTGGGAGGGAGGGGTGGGGGCAAAGGAGACGAGGTCGTTCGATGGAAAATCCCGAACTAATTTTCTCTGTCACCTGCTCTAAGATTTGTGCAAATCATCTGACGGCAGTCGAGGCGTTCGGGTCCAAATGCCAAAATCCCTCACGTTCGGGAGTTATTGATCCCGAAAGTTAATAGAGCTCGTGTGGGATTCAAATGCTGGACCATCCCACAAATATAAGGGCGCAACCAGCTGGGAAAGCATGCACTTTTCGATGATAACATGGTTTGCTTTCCAATAGTCCCACCTCTATTATTTTTACCAAATCTTTACTTAATAATAAAGCAAATTGAGTTTCTTTCGTCCGTCATGGCATTTTTCAGAAAAGTCTCTCTATTTCATAGAATTCAACCCACAGTCCTGTTTTAAGTCAAAACAAATCATTATTTTCGTATTTTACAGAAAAGTCCCTGTGTTTTCTTGAAATCGACCCGCCGTTCGGATTTAAGTCACACCCAAACCGTTATTTTACATTTTTCGAAAACCCCCCCTGACGTTTTAGGTAATTCAGCCGCGGATCATATTTAAGTCAAACAAATACTTTTTTAAATCATCCATATCTTTTAAACCGTAACTCCAATTTGAACATGTTATATATGAAATTTGATTAGAGAAATATGTAGAAGATGAATATGAGATTATTTTTACCTATTAAGTATTTTTAAATATTATTTTAGAATATATTTAAATCAAACAAATGATTTTCTAAATTATTCGTATCTTTTAAACCGTAACTTTGATTTTAACATATTATATATGAAATTTTATTACAAAAATGTGTGGAATCTAAATATGATGTTAATTTTACCTGTTAAATATTTTTAAAATATTATTTTGGAAGCAAACTTATAATTTCTAGCGCAAGATCTGTTTTTCTTTAGTACCGGCGGCGATCCGGATTGCAAATAAACACCCCACTATAACCATATAGGGAAAAGAAAACAACGATAACTACACATGCATACCTCTGAAAAATGTCGCAGGAGAAAACAACAAATTTCTCATCGCGAGAGTGAGAGAGAGAGAGCGAGGGAGTAGAGAGAGGGCGAGAGAGACGCCTTAGGATTAATCATTTTCAAACACGTTTTTTGTTGTTTTGTGTGAACACCGAGGCCATTGCCGACGAGGGTGAGAAGGAGGATAAGCGGCAACACAAATATGATGCCTCGCAAAAATAAAAGAGATGGACCTATTGAGTGATGGTTGTTGGGTTAAGAGCGTGTGTTATGTTTTTTCTCCCGTTGCAACGCACGGGCTCTTTTGCTAGTTCTACTAATTTATATACCTTCACAAGTTGCCTATCAACAAGCCTCGAGAAGCGAGAAATAAGGGATCAAATAAATCAACTTCAAAAATTGAGTGGTCAATGCACTGCTGCTGATTGGCTGGCTAATTATTGTAAAAGGTATCTTAAGGAATTAAGTCAGCGTTGCATGTAGAATCAGCGGGAAGGAAGGACAAATGGAACCCCGGCCGTGCATGCATGCGAGCTCCGGTGATAGATCAATTCCGCCCATTAAATTATGTTGCTCCCTTGAGATTTTTTTCTTCTAAAATCCCGAACGGATTTTCTAAATTTTACGTGAATGAACCCCAAACGGATTTGTGGGCGATATGTTTGAATCTCCAAGAAGCTTCAGCGAGGGGCGCAGGTGCATGCGTTCGGGTTGTTGCTGCAAGCGAGTTCATCCATTTTTTTTAACACAACTAAAATATTTTTTAAGAGAAAAAGCAAGTGTGTTAATTGGACAGTGGGCTGGTTCGTTGTTGTTGCAAGCGAGTTCATCCATTTTTTTAACACAACTAAACTATTTTTTAAGAGAAAAAGCAAATGTGTTAATTGGACAGTAGGCTGGTTCAAATTCTTGAGATAGCCCCAAGAAACTTAAAGGGATGGATGAAGTAGATTTCAATCTAATGGTTTTGTTCAACTCTGATTTATTCATGGATGGTCTCAATAGATTGTCGTACAAAAATCATACCAAAAATATTGCATGTCTATCATGGTTTTCAACGCCAGACTAATGTGCACTTCTACTAGACCTCAGCATGCGCCTCCCCGTTGCTGCCAGGTTGCACCGTTTGGATGTTTTATTAGTGTCGCGTTGACGAGTGTTTTGGTGACATCCAATTGTCTTTCCCGTTGCAACGAACGGGCATATTGTGCTAGTCTATTCCTAATAATAAAGCACGGATTGACTCCGTGGGTTCACCGTCACAATACGCTTTCGCCCAGTCATAATACGTTTTTACGATTCGTGTAGACAAAATCGTAATATAAATGAGGTGGTACTAATTAGCTCTAGCTAGATTGGTTGGTTGATTCGTGTCAACAGGCGCTCTCTTCCGAAAGTCCACCGATTACGTGGCCTCGACCTCGTTGCTATCAGCAGCGGCAGCAAGCATGCAGCGGCAAAGGGAGTCCGGCGAGGACATCGTGATCGTGGGAGCCGGGCTCACCGGGCTCGCCGCCGCGCTCACCGGGCTCGCCGCTGCGCTCGGGCTGCACGGGAAAGGGGTGAGGAGCATGGTGCTGGAGTCGTCCCCGGCGCTCCGGGCCTCGGGGTTCGCCTTCGCCACCTGGCCCAACGCCTTCCGCGCGCTCGACGCCCTCGGCGTCGGCGACCAGATCAGGAAGCTCCACCTGCACATCCAAGGGCTGCGCGTCATGTCAGCGTCCACGGGTGAGATAGCGAAGGAAGTGGACTTCAGGGACGAGTTCCGTTGTGTCAGGCGGGACATGCTGCTGTAGGTCCTGGCGGCGGAGTTGCCGACGGGCACCATCCGCTACTCCTCCAGGATCGTGTCCATCGACGACGGCGACGGCGACGACGCCAAGATGCTCCACCTCGCTGACGGCTCGACTCTCCGGGCAAAGGTGCTGGTCAGCTACAACGGGATCAACTCCGTGGTGGCAAGATGGCTGGGGCTCACCTGTTGGGACAAACCCGGTCCGGCGACGAACGCCGCGTACCCTCCGGCGACACGAACGCCGGACGAACCCCTCTCTCTCTTTCACCCGCTCGAACAGAGGTAGAAAAAAGGAGCACAGCACACTGGATTTTTTCAGACGACGAACGCCATGCCGCACAAACGGCGCTACGCCGACGAACGGCGCCTCGGCCGCACGCACGACCTATTCTTTTTTTACTCAGCTCAAATTGTGGCTCACACCACGTACAAGGAGGGGCTTTTTATGCCTAGGTGCACTCACGCGGTCTAGTTGCCAAACCGGCCACTAATCACGCACGGATGATCCCTATCTCTCCTAGAATATCTCTAAGATGCACTACTGGCTAACAACCCATTCGTGCATGCATATCTCCTAACGTGCTACATGCACTAGCTGGCTCCGGCCGTTCGCAACGGCCCCTGCGCAACGCGCCGGACGCACCAACGTGACACACACATAGATGACCATGGAGAACCGTGGTTTATTCCTAACAATCTCCTCCTAAACCACGACGTCGTCATCATGGCCGTCACTACAGCCTCCACCATGCGTGACGCAGTCTTTATCATCTTCCTCATCTTCGGTTGCGGAACATACGCCATCTCCTCCGGTTCCGGCAACGCATGCCGGTGACAGCCGCAGCACTACGCATCTCCTCAGGCTGACACACGGCCCAGAGCTCCACCGCGCAGCCGCCGACGAACGCCGCAACCGCTGGCACGTGTCCGGCATGGGGAACGACACCACCGCGCGCCTCAACGCTGACGTGCGGCGCCTCCATGCCGTCTCGCCGTGCCGCGCCTCCACTGCTTCCTCGCCGCGCCACCACGGCCTCTGTGCCATCATGCTCGCTGCGGACTCACCGCGGATCGACAAGGCTCTGATGCCAATTGTTGGGACAAACCCGGTCCGGCGACGAACGCCGCGTACCCTCCGGCGACACGAACGCCGGACGAACCCCTCTCTCTCTTTCACCCGCTCGAACAGAGGTAGAAAAAAGGAGCACAGCACACTGGATTTTTTCAGACGACGAACGCCATGCCGCACAAACGGCGCCTCGGCCGCACGCACGACCTATTCTTTTTTTACTCAGCTCAAACTGTGGCTCACACCACGTACAAGGAGGGGCTTTTTATGCCCAGGTGCACTCACGCGGTCTAGTTGCCAAACCGGCCACTAATCACGCACGGATGATCCCTATCTCTCCTAGAATATCTCTAAGATGCACTACTGGCTAACAACCCATTCGTGCATGCATATCTCCTAACGTGCTACATGCACTAGCTGGCTCCGGCCGTTCGCAACGGCCCCTGCGCAACGCGCCGGACGCACCAACGTGACACACACATAGATGACCATGGAGAACCGTGGTTTATTCCTAACATCACCAAGCCGTCGGGCGCTCGGCCACGCCGGCCCTCGCGCGTTACCCCCGACGGCCATGGTTTCCTGCCAAGGTTCTTGCTGGCCGGCGTGGCCTGGGCACTTGGGCGGCAAAACGGCTCGTGGTGGCACGGCGGCACGATGGTGCGTGCGACGCGGCCTTGGCCCATCGCAGTGGTGCCAAGAACGCGATGCTCGCGGCCAGGTAGGCCAAGGCGCGTGGGTTGTTCGGGAACGCGGTTGCCGTTGATGCATGGTGGTGACGGCCAGGAGCGGTGCAGCGACTCCTGCAGGCAGACGTGTGATGCTCGCGACAGCGCACGGGAGGCGGAGGCATGCGAGTGAGAGCCGGCGACGCGCATCAGATGGCAATGGCATTGAGGCTCGGCACCGGCACACCAGCGGCAGCCAGCAACGCAGCGAGCGGCTGCATCGAGCCGTGATGCGAAAACCAGCATTCCAGCAGTTGCCTAACAGCCCGAGCATGCACTGCTGCGGAGCCAAAGCACGGCGGCGAGTGCAACCTGTTCGGGAACGGCTGCACGCTGGCTAACACTCGAGGCAGCTCCCAAACAGTAATATTTCTCCATATATTACACACGTATTCTATTTATTTCTCTTCACAATTTTTTAATTTCATCGTACGTATAGCAATGTATGGATATGCACAGTGCCAATGCATCTGATAACAACGCAAGTCCCTCCCATTGCATGTTGTATTTTTTATATGGACTACATAGTTCTGCAAGTGAACATATATATGCCAACAAAGCGAGCTTATACTGGATTTTATTACTATTGTGCTCAAGTTATAGTATGAAGCTTTAATTAGCACTTAATTACTCTTCTTGCCATGCTTGCAAAGGTAGAGGGATCACGCCTCATATGCAGAGTTACGCCACATATGCAGAGTTACGTATACTTAAGAATCAGGTGCAATTTCGTCGTATTTTTATTTACTTTCTACGGCTTCTTCTCCGAGTGCATATTTAGTGTATATATGTAGAACAATGACATCTATGCTGATATGTGTATGCAACTCTCCTTATTTTGTTAGTTTCTACAAGGGTCTATCACAATTTTGTTTTATTTGTCTGGGGTGATTTATTTCCCACTGCTTGTAATTTATGGTAGAGAAATTGAGAAGGAGGCTCCACTGTGAGAGTTTGCAGTTTGTGTGTTGATGTTGCTTGCGGTGGTGAATGGAAAGCCGACCGTGTAGCCGTCTGTTGCGTAGTTATGTGCCGATGTTGCTCGCAGTGGTGAATCGGAAGGCCGGCCGTGTAGCCGCCTGTTGAGTACCATGGTGGCAGTGGTCAGCCTTGTGAGGAGGAAAGAGAAGATTGTCATGTAGATCAGTGGGTAGCAAGAGTTTCGCTCTGGTCATGTGCCCCTCAAGCACAGGCACGGGAAGATGGACGACAATAAGATTGATCATATGGTTACGGCTAAAAGTGTAAGTGGTCAAGGGGGAGGGGGGATTGAGGAGAGATGGCATGGAACTGACCAAAGTAAATGGGAGGGAACTGATGAGTGGGGGAGGGATGCATCGGTGATGGAAGATGTGACTGGTTGCTGAATTGCTAGCTAGGAGAGCAAATCGGCCAATTGTGGTTCATGAAATTTGTGTTCTCTCCGTAGAAAAGCACGAGCATAGAATATGTATACCCGTTGCAACGCACGGGCTCTTTCCTTAGTCTCTCCCTAATAATAAAGCACGGAGTGAATCTGTCGGGTTCACCGTCGCGGCTTTTTTGCATAAAAGTCCTTCTGTTTTCTGGTAATTAAACCCGCAATCCATTTTTAAGTGTAAAAACGTTTCATTCTTACAAAAAGGACCCTGAGTTTTTCGAGGGTTCAACCCACGATGGAGAGCGTCGGCAGGGGCTGGAGCTTGCAGGGACCGAACCGTGCGCTGCAGGGGTTGGGGAGGCGGATCCAGAAACGGGCGGCGAGGTGGCGGTCGCCGGTGATGACGAGGAAGGCTGGAGCGTGGATTCCCAGGCGGATCCATGGCATCCACGACTTTTAGGCCCAAAGGAGACATGAAGGTGAGGGAGAGAAGAAGGAAGGAAGGAGGGGCTTGGTGTAGCAGACGACAGCGCGAGTAGGAGGTGCGGTGGCGCGGTGCATGGTGCCGTTGCGGCGGTGATGGCCACAGGGGTCATGGGGACGGAGGTAGAGCGGCTTGGGCAGGGTGGGTGCGATGCAACAGGAGAGTAGGAGCACAGAGGTGAGGTGAGGAAGAGCGAGGCCGGCGGCGATGCAGCCCTGCCGGGGTCGGCCGGAGCCAACAGAGCCGGCGGGTGCCGGGGATCGGGCGCGCGCCTGCGGCGCCTCCCCTGACGGCGCTAGGTGGGAGAAAGGGATCGAATCGATCGGGACAGAGAGGAGTGAGGGGTTCGATCTGACTGGGTTAGGGCAAGGTGCGGCTGGGCTGGGCCTTAGGCCAAATGGGCCGGTCGGGTTAGTTGCTAGGCTGGTTTCTCCCTCCCTCTCTCTCTCTCCATCTCCTAATTCACCTATTTTTTCTATTTATTAAATATAAATAGAAAAATAGTAAAAAAAGGATAATAAGACAAAGTTTCGGAACTAAACTTGAAGTACGAAAAGTATGGGATTTTTGAAATGACACAAAAGGAATTTGGAAAAGCAATTGTATAAAATAGAAGGAAGGGTCAAATGTTTTTTTTGGAAATGTTCATAGTTTTCAATTTGGTGTAAATTATTTAATGGAATGATGAAATGCAAATGCAAAAATAAATAAGATAAACAAAATACGCAAGTTAATGGAAGGTATGGAACAAATCATTTTAGATCATGGAACAAATCATTTATTGGGATGAATAAATGTGAGGTGTATGGTCATCAATATAGGTAAAGCAGGGTCTATCATTTGCTTGAGATCTCTATCATGTCCACACAAGCTTTATGTGGCTTGTTCTTCCATTGTAACACACAGGCATATTTTTTATAAATTCATATTCGCAAGATTATTGTTCTTATTATGATTGATTCCAATCGAGATCTGACATATGACCTAAGGACTCCCGTGAGCTTCCAGGATCAAACGAGATGAGCGAGTAGAAGAGGCTATACCTAATCGACTGAATTTGCCGAACACAACTTGCTGACGCAGGTTCTGTTAATAGCATGGAGGTAATTTATGCATGGTTCATCTTTTTATGTTCGTTCTCAATTTACTTGAAAATCGTACCACATATCCTGATCAAATGATACATCATTTTTTTTTTGTCATTAGCAACCATCGTCCAACAGCATAGTTCCTTGATCCTGCAGAATTATAGGAACCGATGTTTTCTCCCGTTGCAACGTACGGGCATTGTGCTAGTAATAATAACGCACGGATTAACTTTGTCGGGTTCACCGTCGCAACGCTTTTTCAAAAATGTCCCTATGATTTAGGGTAATACAACCCGCGGTCCTTTTAAATCTCTCCCTAATCTAAAGTTAACCGAACCGGTTTGAGATAAAAGAAAAAAAAATATCCCCTGCCTCCCGATATCATCTCGACCTCCAGGCTCGAGCGCTTCGCCACCTCCGGCCGGCCGCGCCCCCTCTCCCCCCGTCGCCGCGCGCCGCCACCGACGCCATGGCCGTTGGCGGCTCCCCCCGCCCCTGCTACCATGGTGCCGCCGGGACTCCTGCCCGCTGCTGAAATTCCCCATCGCCGTCCCAAGGGCATCGCCCACCGCGCTACCCTGGACCCTGAGCGCCGCCGCCCCAGCCACCCTCGAGCCTCCACCAGGTGACCCCAGGCGCCGCTGATCCCGTGTGCTGCTGCTCGAAGATTCCCCTGCTCGCTGCCCTCTCCCTCCCACTCCACGGTGCACGGGGCAAGGGGAACCGGGTGGCGGCGGCATGATCTCCGGTAAGCGGTGGGGCCGGGATCCGGTGGCGGCGGCAAGCTCCTGTAGATAGGCGACGAGCGAGAGAGAGAGGGATTGAGAGAAAGGGAGATGCAGGGGAGAGAGATGGGAGGGAAGGAGAAGAAGACGAGCATGGACAGTGGGGCGTAGGAGAGAGAGAGGGCGGAGGGAAGGAGGATAAGGACATATGGCAGGGGGCGGCCTGTGTGATTGCTCCGGTGATGGCGTCCGGCGTCGGTTCATACCTCGGCGCGCAGCCGCAATACCTCCCCTCCACCGTCTCCACGTGGTGTAGGCTGCTGCAATCTCGCTATCCCAGCGATGTCCCAACTGCGCGCCACAGCCAGCCAACAAGACCACTATGTAGCTCAGGCCCAGAATTGGTCAATTTTATACAGCTGCAATACACAACGACACACAAAATAGATGCTCCTAGGCTCGATCTTTCTACTGCAACTAAACATACTCGCCCAATACTTATTATCGCACTTTTCTCAACTAAACATACTCTGTCCCTTGAGGAGGATTTCAGGGGAGATCGACTACTGTAAGTCTGTGACGATAACAAGAGGCTGATATTTGAGCTGGACTCTTGCGGACAATAGGTTCAGGAGCTCCAAGCCAACAACGGCCATTGCCTTGAAAAAGATGTAAGATTTCTACTATCTAGCTTCTGTCACAAGATTTGGTGTAGCCTGTTATTTTGTACGGTAGTCAGTTTTGTTGTAAGAATGAGTAATAGATCTATTGTTCAATTCTTGTTTGAGATAGAATACAAGTTATGTTAAAATATTCAATGTTTATTGAACATGACCATAGTGGAAAAGGCTTTAAAGATCAAGAGATGAGATATTTTTTCCTTTAACAGTTCAATTTCTGAAAAAAATTCAACACAATAGCCGAATTTATTCCAATTTTCACATATAATACTTGCCGCTAAGAACTTATAGGTATATGCTTTCACATGCAGTCCTGTCTTTGCTAACACGTATGGTGTCAGTTTAGAAAGACCTACGTAATGTTGTTTTGATTCTTGGCTTCAGGAAAAAAGGGATAGGTTCGGAAAATATTTATCTAGAATAGATGTATATTTATGTAAGAGGATAGATGTACTTACTTGCAGAACTACAGTTTGTTGCAGTTGCTAGGGACTGTAAATTATGATTCTAATTCATTCTTTTGCATTTTAGTCTGTCATTCATTGTTACTTGAATGTTTCTCTTTTTGTGATCTCCCATAGAAGCTTTTTGTTTGTTTTTTCATGGGAACAGCTTTACACGCCTTGTGAAATTTCTGATGTAGTTTGGAAATATGAGTGAGAACTGCAAGTGCGGCTATACTGCCCTCTATGTATCGAATCCAAGGATTTTTTTAATATGTATTCTTTTTGTTAATTTCAAGGGAGGAAGAGAACTCCAGTACTATGATAATGTTCTTGATTCTGATTCTCCATGATTGATAATGTTGTTTAGGACCCTAAGCTTTGTCATGGCTGATTTAAATAGGCACAGTTGGTTTAGAAGGAAAGCATTGCTACTAATTTTAGAACTAGGATGTCGTTTTTGACAGCTGTCAGGTATTGCTTATTTGCATCGTAAGATTACAATTCTAAGGTTAATCTTTTTAGTTGTGTAGCATTGCATATTTGGGTCCTTGAATTTTCTCCTCGAAGATCAACACATTTGGTCAGATTTGGCTTATTTAATAATTAGCAAACAATAAATATTGAACATCTATGCAGTGCGACATTTCTTACGGATGGTCAGGTCGACACCGGCAACATCGTCTATATTGTACCAAGGTTCTGCTGCTGCTACAACGGCAACCTCCTACTTCTTGAACATGACCATTGCAGCTATCCTTGCTACTGTAAATTTTGTTTCTTTTCTTTCTCATAAATTATGGACATATAGGCACTCTGATCAGGTAATGTTCTTCTCTAAGATTTGATATTTGAAGCATGATGTTTGCGGTCAGGTAATTTTCCTAGGGTCCTTCAGATGTCGATGTCGATGTCGGTGTTGATGGAAAATACGCATGTTGCATACCTTTTTTGAAATCAGAAGTGGATACTAACATTTCCCATCATGATATTGTAGTTTATAGTGCTAAACTTGACTCCTCCATGGTTATAATAATGGACTTACAGTGAGTTGATTTGTAGTTAACTTTGTCATCAAGTGGCTGGCTTTTATCTGAACAATGCAGTCTTGCATTCTCTAGGGAGGCAGAGCAAGTCCTTCCTTCCGATTTGAATTTGGGGATTCGATGATTTCTTTCGGATTTATCATGTCTATTTGATCAGCAAACATGAGATGCAAAACATGTTTTTCCAGTAGAAATGAATTCATGGACTGGAACTCCTGCAGATTTGAAGTTGTATGCTAGATCGACTGCATGTTTTATTAAGGGTTTATCAGTTCATCATTCCCATTAGTTCAGTCGTGGTGAGAAACATATGCACGTTTTTATGCCAAAAGCTGTGAATATTTTTTCTCATAGTGTAAGTAAACTGATGATGCATGTCATTGCTAAGGATGGTTCCAACAGAAGCAACACATATTCATCTTGCCTGCTGTCAGTCTCATTTTCCTGATCCTACACTTGAGCCAAGAATTCATTGCCTTTTTTTTAACAGGCTGCAGTAACGAGTTTGCCACTACTTCAATGGATATAATGGAGCATAATCGACATTATGTATGCAAAAGCATGTATCAAAATTTGAATTACCAAGGCGCATTTAATTCTCTTGGAGTACTAAACAATCGTGCGGCTCTCCACAGATTTAAAATTCATGGTAGGATAATAGGGGTGCACTACTTTGTTGGGGGGGGGGGGGGGGGGTGGCTATCTCGGAATTTCTTCCAAATGCAGCAAGTTCCGAGCAAGCAAAACTATACTCTGTAAATAATCTTTCTGAACCAGATTTCTTAATTTTCTTTCTATTTTTACCTTTTCCTGTACTGGATTTTAATGTACTGAACACTCTCCTTAATCAGTGGGAGCAACACCTGATTGCCTTCATATAAAGAAACACAATGTAAACACATACGAGGCGATGTATAGCTAGCAGGAACAAGAAAAAAATGCTGCTGGAAGGTGAGTGGAAGTGCATGATTTTCTAGAATTATTTTCTTGACAGAAGTTACTATATTCTCAATATACATCACAGTTGTAATCATCTAAAAATAGAAAATCACTTCTAGAGTTGTAGTAATGCAAGTGATTAAAATCCCTTGCTAATTAAAATTGTAGTTTCTTTTATTTCACCGTAATGTTTTTTTGGAGAACGATCATCTAATACATAGGTTGAGATAAGTAGATGAAGGTTAACTTTGTGCCGGAATATATTTACTCTCTACCAGTTTCTATGTAAACCATCACTGAATACACGAGTATGACATCCATATCATTTCCAGTAAAAAAGTGTTGAGATATTTAGCTCCCGTACAATCAGTATGAATTTATATCTATATGTGAACAAATAATTTCAGGCTGAAGATCACTAGAACCAGCATGAAAAATTGACCTCTCAAAACATGAAAACAGTGGCTTACTTCAGCAGTCAAGCTTATGAGATGGTTCACAATTAACAGCTGAGTTCACAAATGTGGCTCAACTTGAATTGTTTTATGTTGGACATTATAATTTTTGTGAGGTTTTGTTGTTCGCCCGTTGCAACGCACGGACATTTTTACTAGTGAAATATAAATGGAATCCAATTGCACTATTTGAAAAGACCAACTCTCGATCCCGCACTCGCTCGCCTAGCTGCCTCCTCTCCCGCGCTGGTTCCCCTACTGCCTCTCTAATGCCGCCACTGCCCATATCCCCCCGCACTTCCCATCGCCGAGCTCAAGCTGCAGAGATGCGTTGGTGCTCAACTCGAGCAGCGCGCTCCATTGTTCGTGCCAGAGCTCCGCATGCCTCCTCGTCGACCCTCAGACGAGGATCAGCGCCACCGCAAGTTCATCTCGCTGCTTGCGCTCCGCAACCTCATTGCTTGTGCTCCGCTTTCCCTCCTCGATGCTCAACAAGGAGAGCACAGGCCGCCACTCGGCGCCGTGGCCGGGTTGTTCCTCCACCTCGCAAATAACCAAAGGAGCTAGGGTCACAAGCACATCACACGATGGTGCTCCACCCCTGCTGCATTCATCGATCCATAGGTATGTGTCTATTTAGTTCCATTCGTGGTCATTGGTCGTGCTAATCTTTGATTTTCTTTTGTTTATCATGCAGATTGGTGCATTATTACCAGATTCTTGTCGGTTACACTATAAAAATAACACTTCCGTGATGATACATGTTTGTCACAGTAGGTCAGGTTTTCTGTCATGCATGTACATCCATGACCATTTTATGACAGAATCAAGATAATCATACCTGTGCTGTTGTAGAAGTGTTCCATGATAATACTCAAATTATCATCATGGAAGTGTCCACTTCCATGATGATAAATGGTGTGTCATGGAAGTGCTTTCGTCAAGGGTAACCGACACGTGACATACACCGTAACGGGTCGCCGTTATGCTATCGGGTCCTGTTTTGGATCCGATAACCCGTTAACAGCCAAGACCAATGGAGATTTTCCAGGTGTAAATTTCTCATTGGCCGGGTGAACCACGTGTCAGCTACCCGTTTGTACAGATGTCAATCGTCCAATGGACAGGACGCGCCTATGATGCGTTGACACGTGGCGAGGCCCAACAGCGACCCATTTAAGTTAAAAAGGTCGGCCCAGCCAAAGGCCCACAATATGTTTTCAGACACTAGTGGGCCAGCCTGTTAATAGCCTACCATGCTTTAGGTGAAATTATGGCCCATATCAGATCTGGCCCGTTCACGGCATGTCGTGTTTTGGGCCAAATGATGGCCCACATCAGATACGGCCCATTAAAAGCCTGCAATATTATGGGCCAGTTTACGACCCATATCAGATCGGGCATGTTCATAGCTTGCAATAGTTTGGGGCAAATTACGGCCCATAACAGATACTGCCCGTTAACAGCTACTGTGTCTTTGGGCCCAATGGGGCCCTGATTTGCTCTCTTAATTGCATGTTTAACAGTTCGGCCAGATATTAGTTTCAGCCTGTCAGCGGCCCAGTGTACATATGGGTCGCTTTCGGCCATTTAAAGGCCTGAGCTGCATCTGGGCCTAATTTTGGTTTGTAGTGACTTTCAGCCTCTCAACGCCCGTAGTTTTCCTGGATACATTTTATCCCAAATTGCCTATCCGCCCGTTAAAGGCCCTAATTTTGGCCCGCTATGCATCCAGCCTGCTTTCAACCCATCATGTGATTGGGCCAACCAACGCCCAACTACATTTCGGCCTGTTAATGGCCCATCATACCTCTGGGCCAATAATGGGCCGATGTATATTCCAGCCTGCTGTCGACCAGTGATTTATTCGGCACAATTCAGACTCAATCTACAACTCAGCGTGTTAAAAGCCCATTTTATTTTTTGGCCCAATTAAGGCAAGCGGTTTACTCGGCATTTTTAAGGTCTGAAACTAATGTGGGCCAAATTAAGTCTAGGCCTGCTAATGGCCCAAGATAAGCCCATGGTTCGGCCCATTTATAGCGATTGGCGGCCGGCCAGTTCTAGTACCCAACTTTTATATATACTAGTAATCATGCCCGTGCGTTGCAACGGGAGAAAGAAAATGTCGCATGGCCTTAATCCTATACGTGAAGAAACACCCCCACCCCCCACACGCACACACACACACACATCCACGTTGTCTATTTCAACATGTCCCACTCGTATCACCACTTATTGTCCTTCTTGTCCTGGTCCGCCTCTGTGTGTGTGGGTGTTTGTTGTAATTGCGGAGAATAGAAAAACATTTCAAGATAAAGTGATAGTTTAGAACCTAGTACCCACAATGTTCTCACCATAGGCAGAAGTTGACAAGTTTATGAAAACAAATAAATTATTCAGTAGTTCCAAATTATAGTTTGCTCCGAAAATAAAAGAACAAGTACAAAGGATCATGTTCATCTAACAAAAAACGCAGGATAACACTGCCATTTGGATGTACCTAAACGATAAAAAATAAGCATTAACATATTTTCAAATACACAAAGGAAAATTTTAAAACATATGTACATTCTTTTGCTACATTGATTTGTTGGAAAATTATGTATTTTGTGGCAATTGGAGGAGAAACGCAGAGACCTAAAAACCCACGGGCCTGCAAATCGGTTACATGACTACATAGTTTGATAGAATCTACAATGATGGATCCATTTTCACTAAAATCAATAATGCAATCATATTGATATTGCTGGGAGAGTAGTTAAAATCATTTGAAGATTTGTGATGAAGATTACAAATCCTATGCGCGATCCATATACCAATATTACCAATATTACGATGTATTAAATTTGTCAGGGTCAGTCAAAAATTTGAAGGCCACGATGCAGGACGAGATGTTTGCTAATGTACACATATCGAAGATCAAGAGAGCTAAGGCAATTGTCTCAAAAAGGATTCAAGAGTCAAAATTGGGTGAATATAGCCAAGTCTTCGATTATCAGCTAGAGCTTCTTAGAAGCAATCCTAGTTCTACTTGCATAGTGAAGCTAAACCCTGACAATGAAGTTCCAACCTTTGACAAATTCTATATATGTTTTGATGCGTGTAAGAAAGGTTTTCCGGCTGGATGCAGAAAAGTCATAGGTTTGGATGGATGTTTCTTGAAGGGGAGAGGAGGAGAGGTGTTGAGTGCAATTGGAAGAGATGCAAACCATCAGATGTACCCGATAGCGTGGGCACTTGTAGACAAAGAGACCAATGAAACCTGGGATTGGTTTGTTAGCCTGTTGTGCTCAGACTTAAAACTTGGAGACGGATCGGACTATGTTATTATTTCTTATCAGCAGAAAGTAATTCTCTTTTAATCACATTTTATCATATTACATTGTGTTGTATGTTGTATGTTCTGACTCATGTTGTCGTTGCTTGTAGGGTATTCTCAAGGCTGTTGAAAATTGGCTACCAAGAGCAGAGCATAGGAATTGCACAAGGCACTTGTATGCAAACTGGAGGAAGACCTATAGAGATAAGGAATGGCAGAAGCTATTTTGGGCATGTGCAAAAGCTAGTTCTCCAATGCTTTTCAATCTTGCAAGAGCGAAGTTAGCACAAGAGACTGTTGAAGGGGCAAGGGATGTGATGAAAACTGACCCACACCATTGGAGCAGGGCTTGGTTCAGGTTGGGCTCTAATTGTGACTCAGTAGATAGCAACATTTGTGAGTCTTTAAATAAGTGGATTGTGGAGCCTCGCTGTTTGCCAGCAATCAGCATGTTTGAAGCCATTAGTGTGAAGATAATGGCTAGAATATCAAAGAACCGAGTCGGACAAGTGGAATGGCACCATTTGTCCCACAATACTTAGAAAACTGAAGAAAAGCATAAATGCCTCTGCCTATTGTCTTGCTGTTTTGAATGGTGAAGATTTATATGAGGTGACTCATAGAGAACATAGGTTCCAAGTGAATCTAGAAGAGTGGACATGTAGTTGCAGATATTGGCAACTATCTGGCCTTCCATGCCCTCATGCTATATCATGCATTTTTTTTCAAAACCAACAACATAGATAATTACATTGACATGTGCTATAGCATAGAAGCATTCAAGAAAACTTATGCCTTTTGCCTTCAACCTGTGGAAGGTAGACCTGCATGGCCTGTGTCTGAGAGGCCAAGACCTAATCACCAGGGGAGATTACGATGCCCGGTAGGAAGAAAAAGCAAAGGACTAGAGAGAAACAAGAGAAGCCAAGGTGTGCCACTAGGGTTTCTAAGAGTGGTACAAAGATAAGATGCAGCATGTGCAAGCTACATGGGCACAACAGGACATCATGCAAAGCAAGAAATGACACAGGGAGTTCAAATACACCAATGCAGCAGCCTCCTGAGCAAGGCCAATGTCCTGCTAGAAGCAAAGCACCATCAGCTGCTTCCAAATAGCCTGCTGCAAGCCAAACTGCAACAAGTAGCCAAGCACCATGTGCTAGTCAAGGGCCAGGTATGGTACGCTATCCAGGAAATATGTATGAGCAAACCTGATTACACTATCATGTATATATAACTAACATTTGTCATGTTTCTTGTAGCCTTCACGTTAGAGCAGCACTAGGCAGAGCAAAAGGAAGGCCACTGAGGAAGTGGCTGCACCTAACCCAAAGAGAAAGGCACCAACTGGAAGCAGCAGCAGGTCCAACAATTTCTCCGGAAATACAATTAATGTGCAAAGAAGCTCCAGTGTCACTATTAATGTATCTACCGGCAATTCTAGCGCTAGAGCTAGCAGCAGAGTTGTCAAGCACACAAATAAGTATCTGGGGTTTTGAAGGCTGCTTGGATTTTGATCATGAATCAGCTAGCAACATCGCTGCTTGCCAGAAATGCGTTATGTATTGTGTGAGACATCTATGTGTTGTGTGTGAGACCTCATCCATGTATTGTGTGTGAGACATCTATGTGTTCTGTTTGAGACATCTATATATTTTGTTTCAGATCACTTCTTTGTGTGTTTGCAATCATTTTTTCCATATGATGACCAAATGCTACCAAATGGTATCAAAATGCTGCCCAAAGGCTATCAAAATGCTGCCAAAACTTTGAACCGAAAAAAAGTGCCCAGAAAATTCTGAAATTTTTACACAACAACACTCATATGATGTTTATATAGCTGGGAAATTTTCAACTTAAATGGATTTACAGATTGAGAGAACCATCAAAATTTCAAATTCAGCCACTATTCGGTCAAATTTTTGAACCGAAATAAAAGTGCCCAGAAAATTCTGAATTTTTTACACAACAACACTCATATGATGTTTAGATAGCTGGGAAATTTTCAACATAAATGGATTTATAGATTGAGAGAACCATCAAATTTTCAAATTCAGCCACTATTCGGTCAAAATTTTGAACCAAAAAAAATGTGCCCAGAAAATTCTGAAATTTTTACACAACAACACTCATATGATGTTTAGATAGCTGGGAAATTTTCAACTTAAATGGCTTTACAGATTGAGAGAACCATCAAATTTCCAAATTCAGCCACTATTCGGTCAAAAAATTTAACCGAAAAAAGTGCCCAGAAAATTCTGAAATTTTTACACAAAAACACTCACATGATGTTTAGATAGCTAGGAAATTTTCAACTTAAATTGATTTACAGATTGATAGAATCATCCATTATTCAGATTTACACGTAGCATGCTGACTGGGCTGCCTAGTCAGCTTTGACCGGGTCAAAACCACTTGACTAGCCTCAAACCGAGTCAAGGGGGGTAAAGTGGACAGTGTGACAAGTTCAGGGTTGAAATCCGACGGGTTTTAGAGTTGAGGGTTGAGAATCAAACGCTGTGGTTAGTTGAGGGTTGAAATGTGGACTTTTCTCTAAACAGTTAGGTATTATGCCAACATAATTGTTCAATGCGCGGCTGAACTGGAGCACTGGGCGCCTTGAGGTATTGCTTGATGATGTGGTGCTGGCGTTGGATGCACACACTCTTGGGCCACTTCACGAAACGGTGGAGGTCTTGTTTGGAGGAAGAGTGCTGCTGATGCCAAATTGCTTCGGCCTCTTCTGGAACAGCGGGTTCGATACCTTCTATACCACGAACGCCGAACCGCACTAAGAACTGAACGAATGGAATTGAAGCAAGGTTTTCGATCAGTAGAAGCTTGCCGCTTTCTTTGACCTGCACCTTGCCTCCTGGCTTTGTAGACTGCATACCGGCCAACACACACAGGAAGAGTTCCCCGCCTAGCCACACGAACTCACAGCACGCCGGCAGCAAACATGCACGCATCAACCAGCCAGCAGCCCCAGACACGCGTCGGTCAGCCGTGTACGCCCTCTGGCAGCTAACTGTCATTTACAACACACCGGCACCATTACACACACACAACATGCCCCGTTATGCCGCCAATGCCGATGGCTGCCCCGCCTAGATCGAAGCAGCCAACACATGATGTAGCTTGCTCTGTCCCCACAGGCCGGATAGCAGACTCCAGAAATATGTCTTACGATCAGCATCCTTTTATTCCTGTTCATTCCGGCATTCTCCTTGACCTTCACAACCTCAGACGGTGTTGCATCTTCAGGCTTCTTCTCATCCTCTATCACCTAGGAGCAAGAGCAATACCAACACATCGAACGCAACACCATGAGGAACAGAAATCAAAGATCACATCTAAAGACACATGCAACGATCGGTGGGTAGCGTGAGGCAGTTGACGAAGGACAAGCACATCGGCTGTTGGCTACAGGCTCGACTTGTGTCGGCTCGATGAGTTCTTGCCGCCAAGATGCACACGTACGCAACAGCCACTAACTTTACTTGCTAGTCAATTGGATTCCGCCCGGAGAACGCAGGCACGTACGCTAGCACATGCATGTACGTTGACATTACAATCAGCCGCCGTCTTGATTGCTTCGATCTCTCGCCAAAACACAGCAGCCTGAGACCCATTTGGACGAAGCATCATGGAGATGCATCTAGGCCAGCAAAGGCGATGCTGGAGAAGGATAGCAAGGGGGGAGGATAGTGCTGCCGGCTTGGACGGCGTGTCCGGCAGCGGTAGTTGGGTCCATGGTGGATTGATCTCGAATGACGAACCCTAGCTAAGTGGAATCAAACCGGAGTGGAATCCATGTGGGGCTACAAACATGGAAGGGCTAGCCAGGCCAGACAAACAAGAGGCGGATAGGCTAGAATAGAAAAAAGTCCTCTTTAAATCTCGGCCATCTATTTCTTTTGTTAACGTAAAATCGACGGATCTAAAAGGATGACGTATGAAAAACTATGAAAGCCTCCGTATTTTATTATTAGGTAAAGATAAGCCTATCGTATTGGCCTATTGCAACCCGATCGAAGCTTACGACCTTTTCATAGAGCGACGACAACATATACAACAAATAAATTACAGTATCGTGACGAAGAATAAACCTAGACTATACAACAAAGAAATTAGAGCATATTACATCCCTGGGAATCAAAGTTCGCCGCCAGTGATAATAAAAGACAACCAGACATCATATTACATACACTGAGCATCAAAGGTCGCCACAAGTGGAAGTAAACACGTCGACAAAATAATAGACAGATCCGACAGAACTTCAACACAGGTCAAGAAAGGTTAGTCCTGCCCAGGAGCTGCAGTGCAAGCAACTTAGCAACCTGATGAGACTGCGCTTGTTTGATGCTGATATCCACCAACTCAAGCTGCATAGCATCAATAAACGGCATGTACTTATGATTAATCTTGCATAGAGATTGGAGTTCTGGTCGGACTTGAGCGGAAACATGTCTTTCTGCTTGAACTTCATACTGAAGAAGTCGAACAGATTTAGACGGCAACTTCATCGAGCTTGTGTAACTGTTATTAGCGAGTAAGTTCGACACTACATCAAGGCGCCCTCAGCGGTTATGGAAGCGTCCAAGGTGTTTCGACCAGAACAAGTACTGTGATTCGAGCATGGTTATGTTTGTTGAGCACTTGGTTCTGTTTGTTGAGCACTTGGTTCCTTGTGGGCAAGAACGATTGAGTTTGTTGCTTGTTGCTATGTGAAATTCAATTGATTGCAACCATGCATGTGTTCTGATTGCTGTTTGAGTTCCAACCCAGATCTTGCTTATGTTTGTGTTTGAGGTAGTCCACACCATCCACTTCTTGACTTAAACATGGACCGACCGCATGCATATATGGTGGTCGGGTGGTGTGGACACTGATGCGTTCATGCATCAAGGCACACACAGAGCACAACATGCATGCATGTGGTCCATGATTAATTCAAGCTGATACTCCCTCGTTGCTCTCCCCGACCTCTCTCCCCGCCAGCACAAATTACATGGACCTCTCTCCCCCGAGGCGGCGGCGCCGCGCCACCCCCGGTGAGTCCCCGTCCACACCGCCCGCAGCCCTCCCCCTCCATCGCCTCCCTCTACCGCCACCGTCGCTGATGACGCCATGGGGCGAAGCCCCTGTGGTGAGGCGGCGGCGGCGCAGTCCTCGGCCGGTAGTAACGCGTGGGGGCAGCGGCGTCCATCTCCCTCCTCCTCCAACAGCAATGCGCAGCGGGTTGGCGGTGGCCAGGAAATCTCTGGCGGTCGTTTGGCGGATGAGATTTGGCTGTGATGAGATATGATCTGGACCCGAGGGGTTAAGATCGAGATCCAATGCGGTTGCGCCTCGTCTTGACAACGACAAGAGGAGATCCCCCTGGGTAATCTTCGCGGCACGAGGACGTCCGGGTCTCTTGGTCCGGGCATGGTGGTGGTGGCTGCCTTCTCCATCGAAGACGGTTGGCTAGGCTAGTAGTGACGGATCTTGGATCCCACTATTAGCACCGGCGGCGAGTTGGGGAGACATAGTCGCCGGTGAAAACCAAGCCGACTCCGGTCATGGCGGGCGATGGTGGCGTCTACGTCGTTACTTGATGAAGGCATCGTCAAGCAACTATCGTCAACCCGCTCGTGCCGCTCCAGGAGAAATCCTAAGATCTCTGGATTGGATGATGGCGGCGCTGCGGTGTCGTGTTCCCTATTGGTGGCATCATTTGTGGAGCGGCGCCGGATGGAAGAGGCGTGAGGTGGTGTGGCGTGCCCTCTCTCGCGTCGATGACGGCGGGTCTCGGCGGCATGGAGCAGCGGGGTCTCACTGGTGGGCGTGTGATGATGGACGAGCGCAGGATGGTGGCGTTGTCTGGCGTCGTGGTGGCGTCGACAACAGCTAGACCGGGCAAGATAGATGCAGCAGTACATCATTGAAGATGGATTGGTGGCAGGTGGCTGTGGCGGCCTCATACCCGGCAGGCGTCCTGGTTGAGGAGTGCGCCGGACTGGTGGGTGCCCCATACCCGGCATGCGTCCTGATTGGGACCTCAGGTCTTAGATGTTAGGTTTGGCTGTGAGGTCTGTTTGTTATTAGGCCCAGACTAGATAGGAGTAGCGACAGATGTTGCCTAGACGGTGGCTTTAGTCTTAATGTTGTATGATTTTGTAAGGTCTTGTGTGAATAATTAATAAAGTGGATGCATGCATCGTCCAGATGCAGAGGTCGGGGGTCCTCCTCCATTTCTAAAAAAATATAAAAATTCAAGTGGTGGTAGTCTTATCTAGCTCTAGGACGTACGTCTTTCTACACGACTCTTCCGTCTCAACATACCACAAAGGCTATGTATTACCTTTCTCCAGTTGGCTTGTCCCACTCCAAACATTACCAGTATTCAGAGTAAGTAGGGCACAAGGGCACGAGGCAAGGCAGTTGAGATACCTAAACTGGCTTTAAGGCAAACTGAGTATATATGGTGTCATAAATGTTAAAAGCAGAGAGGAAGATCTTGAATTCAATTCAGATTTTGGGTTTCTATGTTACGACTTGTGGTTGGGTGGACAAATAGTTCAATTTTATAGATAGATTTTAGATTTATTATGATGAAGTAGTGACTTGATGGTAAGTTTTTTTATGAATTTCAACAAGTTTGACATAAAGTTCTACTGTTGACCTTTGGGGGAGGGTGTTTGGGCTTCCAAATTAAATTGAAAATAAATTTTTTCTCCTAAATCGGGAAATGCATGTGATGATTCTAACAAATTAAACATACAAATTTGACACAATGGCCTGTTTTGTGGACTAGGCTCAAATCGTAGCTACATGGAAGAACATGTTGAAATGTTTGGTTGTCAAAGGAGATTTTGAATTTGAATTGTTTCATTTTTTATTCAAAAAATAGTAGACATAAAAAGTGAAACTTTAGTGTATATCATCCTCGAAGAACAAAGTCTACAAAGTCAACGCTCTGTTGCGGCACGAATAGGAAATATCAAATTTATGTGTCTAATAGGAGATATGTTTCTCACATGAGGACTTTGTACCTGCCCAAACCCTCTCATTAGAAACATGTCCATCATCGTAAGTATGAGAATGTCATTTGCGAGGACAAACCCAAGCAATTATCCATGATCAACAAAAATATTAGAGTGTGCCCCTCAAATTTTGTATTCATGTTATTTTTTTTTTCATATGCTCATTTCCTTGATGGGATTGATGAACTACTCACCACATTAAAAACTTGAATGTACGTGAACTCCTAATAATTATGTAAATGTCCAACTCGAGAAGTATATTGAAAATTTATTGTAGTTTGTAGAGTACATGCTCAGACTAAATTACCGGGCCCACCATAGTACATATGCATACCATGATTATCAACTACATAACCATCAATACTATATTTCGTTTTATCACTAGTTCCAAGAAGGTCTTTGTGTCTATTTGGAGTGACAAGCTTGTTGTTGATGTCAACAATCTGGATGTTTCTCATAAAAGCTGCTTTTCCATACCCTTCAGAGGCAAAATGCCCACTACCCATTTGTGGGGAGTCGGATGAGGCTGTTGGGCCCTGAACAAAACCGCCCCAGTATGAGAAAGTTCCTTTATCTTTAATGTGAGAGAAGAGTGAACTTGGCCAATATCCAATCGGTGTCTTTTCTTCACCATACATCAGCCACCAATTCGCCGTTTTGGGGTCCTAAGGAAAATCAAAATGCATGAAAGATTACTGAACACATACAAGGACATAGAATCCTCAATACTATTATGCTAAATATCTAGTGTGCTTGCAATTGTTTTTGTTCCTCTGAAGATATATAGGATGCATTCTTCTCGTAATATTTTCCCTTACTTGGTGATGTACATCAAGACAATGTGTATGGGAACCATTGAAGATCAAATGGTCTCCATGTTTGGAAGTGCTTGTTGAATATCTGTTATTTTAATGGTAAGGTGACTGGTAATTTTATTTTAGCCCATGTCCTTGATAATTTGTCAAATGACAGTATGTGGGTATTGGAACTCTACAAATAAAACAAATGTCGGCATACCAAAATTACGCAGTTGATATCATATCAACTAATTCATGTAAGTACAAATTTCCACATGCACCCCCCTGTAAATTATATGTAGAAAACCATAAATTGCATTGAGAAAGAGAGTACCTTGAAAATGAAAATGTCTATCACATATTGTGGTCCATTGTAGACTGAAACCGGGAGTAATCTTCCTTCAAGACCATCACGGTCACTAACTTGCACAAAACCAGGACATACATGATCGTAGCAGGGCTTGTGTAGTTTGCCATCACGCTATTATCCAAGTTCGTTCAAAGATAGAAACAAAGTATATCAATTTATATTTACAACTTCATGTTATAAAATTTTTGTACTTGATAATATAATGTGTATGATAGTAAATATTATTAATTACCCAAACAACATGAAACCTCACAAAGCTATCACCAGTGAAGCTTGGAGCTACCGAATAACAAGCACCTACACCTTCTTCTTGGCCCTTTGGTCCATTATCAATTAGTACCGCTGATTGACTAATATCCTTGCTATCTTTCTTCACCTTTGGCTCATACACATTTATTGTAGCTCGTACCCCATACAGATCATCTGAATATCTAATTCCTGCCATCTACAAAAACATGTTCATCAATGTCATAACTAGATTAACCAGATCATTATAAGTCCAATACCATATAACATCAATCTTATCTTATATATTTACTAATTGGAGGCACCATTAGAGGCTCTGCAGTAATCCACATCATTAAAATTAAATTAGCCATTGGATATTAAATTTGATGGTCAAGATCTATTAATAGAAGACGCTGCCTAAAAATTAACAAAAGAAACACCACGTACGTACGTACTTGAATAGGATTCATCCACAGGTACAAAAAGAAGTTCTGGACCCTCCACGTTAAAGTTAGTTGCAAGGAAAAAAAAACCACGTCTAGGTTCTGAAAATATAATATAAAAAACTTATCTTCTTTCTTTTAAATTTGGTGGTTAAGATCAATTAGAAGATGCTGACTCATTAAAAAAAAGAAATACAACATACTGTACATGAATAGATTAATCCAACATGTATAAAAAAAATCTCCAAGGCCACGTCTAAGTTTATCTCAAAAAGAGGCCACCTTTAAATTATTTCCAAAGTAAAAACGGCAACACTACGTTCTAAAAAAAATACTAAAACAACATGGCTTCTTTTCTTAAAAAAAGACGTGCAAAGAAGTCTTCAAACCCCACGTCCCAACAGTGTCCACATCTGAGACCGAAAAAGCAAAATCAAGGCACGTACATAAAAAGAGACCTCAAGCCTCACGTCCAAGAAAAGGGAGTCTGTGAGTGATTTTTTTTAAGATCTATATCTCGGTAGCTTTGTTTAGAGTCATGAAATATTACGATCTATTTCAAGCAAAAGAAGAAGAAAATCTGCAGCCTCCTCACGGCAGCTTCTCACTTGCCCTTAATCTGTCCCTGCCTCCCAGTGTCATACTCCATGCGCTTCCAATGGTGACGAGGATGGGAGATCGGTTCCAATGACCAGGAAGACATTGGCACCTCCCAAACCCTCCTTCTGTTCTTATATCTGGCAAAGCAAAATTCAGGCGGATGGCTTGCAGCAGCAATGCGATGGATGGATCGGCTACAGTGGAAGTGCGGGCATCACACGATCGCATACCAGAGCCCCTGGTTCTATCACGTGCCTCACTTCTCCTCTCCTCAGCATATTTCATGCCTTCGTGGACGACCTAAATTAGAACTGTTCCTTAATATATTTGCAAACTCTCGCCAGGTTCTTTCTCGCCCTGCTGTATAGTCCTTAGAAGTACTGCATGAGATTTCCGGACAAAGCATGTGCGAACCAGATTAGTGATTGGAGCATTGGTTGTTTTTCTATAGTGATTGCAGCCGGAATGAAAATTCTAGACGGAGCTGAGAGGCGAGTCAGCAACATGGAGGAGCATGGATTGTACGTGATACTGAGGGTGACCCGTCTTTAGAGCACCCTGCAGCACAACAAGTCCCCATGCGAATCAAGGAGGATGTAGGGGCCAAGAGGTACAGGATACGAAGCAAAGAAGGTGCCCATGTGAGAGAAGGAGATGTTGTGGCAAGCGCATTTATCCAACGGTCATACAGATCATCTAGCAAATCGGACAAAAAATCATACTACTTTTTTTTAATGAATTTTGCTTTATTTTCTATGATTACTGTGGAGGCATGCAATCGTGATCCAGTGCCGGAGAGTTTCTCCAAGGCCTTTGACGCAAGGGTCAGGCTACATATGATGTCTCCTGATGTTGTGCACCAGCTATCGTCCAATGTCTAACATAGTTTGGTCTAAATTAGTATGAAAACAGATAGAATAACCTATTGTTATCATGCAATCGCACGTATATGGTACACAATTTCTCCTAAATTTACTACCTTTTTTTGCATGATTCTCGCCGGTATGAGATATAGAGTTCATACTTACCTACACATATAGTTTATATACATGTCTAGATTTCTTTATTAACATCAGGTTTAGAAGTTATTTTGTGTGTAAGTGCGAAATAATAATATCCACGACAGCCTTCCCTACTGCATCGGTTAGCTTGCCATCAGATTCCAATGCAATCGTTTAGATTCCAGTATGGCTAGCCCCATCCACAAACCTAATGTATTATATGTAATTTCCTTTTTTCTCTGTTTTTATAATAAAAAATAATTGAAAAATATACTATACTTCAATGGAAGAAATCGGAATATGTGCATGGAACAAAATTTTCAAATATCATGCCCGTTTTCTTATTTCGGAGGGATGGAATAATGATCCAACAACCTGTATGAACATAAACCCCAAATATATGTTTCTATACTGTTCATAGAATTTTGGTTCTTTAATTCGAAACTAAATTGCATGTCTTAACTTCTTATCTTCTTTTCAGAGAGTGGTTCCGTACTTTCCCTTTCAGGTTATACTATGGTTTGTTGACAGCGCACATATTGTGTCTCCTCTAAGCTTTGCGTTCAATGCATCCAATATTAATTAATGTATCTTCCTCTACAGGTTCGCCAGTGTGGCTCCCCTGGCAATGGTTTCATGATACAATGTTGCACCTGGGATCATGTTCTAAATAGCTTCGTGTTGGGTAAAATTAATATGTAAACATCTACTTCCACATGAGATGGCAGTCTTTTTCTGTTGCGATGTCGATTGCAGGTTAGAATGGTCTTCATTCATACCAACCCTGAAATTTCCAATGGTAACATCATGAAGATCAGGTACGTCCATGTGCCATTATATTGATGCTGAAGCAGCACTTTTCTTATTAAGTGTATCCATTTAGCACTTTTTGCAAGCTCAGTTCAGCGTTGGCTCATTGATAACAAACATCAAATTTGGAAACTTCAAAGCTCAGGTGGGTCAATAGTAGAGTATTTTTTTCACTAAATACACTAATCCGAGAGACATTAATAATATCAGTGTGTAACATTTATCCTATGGGCTACCGTTCGGTTTTGCAGGTTGACCATACTTATTCATCACCTGACAAACATGAGAATTTCAAGATAGTAATACTATAAAAATTATATTGGAAATTCTCTTTATTTTAGTGTCATTTGTGCTTTTCCAGTTTTTCTATTCAGTGTGATTCGTACCTTCTAATACATTGTTGAAATTACTGAGGTTTTGTATGTATATGATATTGCTACCTGAAGATATTGGTACTTCTGCATTCCTCACTTTCGGTGTAATATCTGTTGGGATTAATTAGCTAATTATTATCGAGGTATATCTATTGCATTTGACATAGATTGTATCATATCGCTTTTATAACCCCAAGTACCATAAATATCGCTTCAAATGTAAAAATATATACTAATTTAAAAAATAAATGTTTGAAAAAAGGAATCATTTTCAAATAAAGTTGAACTCATATTTTGAAGCATATATACATGTTTGTTTCATAATACCATAGATTTCACAACAATTGTAAAAGAAAAAATATCCCTAGCCCGTGCAGGTGCACGGGTTGATGACTAGTGACAATAACTTAGTGGTGTCAACTTGGAGTTAGAGAGAGGAATGCATATCGAATGATTCAAGAAAGTCTTGGACTAACATGGTGAAATTATGGAATTACTACACATACAATTGAAAGAACATTGACACGACTTAAAGAAACTCTAGCCGATTCAGTATATCTATTGTCCCCAAAATGGTTTAGAAAAACATCCATAGATTTTCGGAGGTTGCGTAAGCTGTGCGCAAACACATAGTAACCAAAAATGTGTCTCCATAATTTATTTTATTTATTGTTTTTTCGCCAAGTTCAACATGAACTCAATTGCTAATTTGCAAAATAGATTTCAGTCATATATAAGAGGGTGGAAAATGAGTCACACGACGACTTCGTACATATAGGATATTAATAACTAATTAAGGGGCACTTTTTCGTATTAGGGCACACTGATGTACCATTGGCATGGGAGCAGAAGAGAGAGAAACAAGTAACTGAAATCCCCCCCCCCCTCGCAATGGCTGGGTTTGGAGTGACGCATATGGCAACTTTCCTACTTTCCATTTGAATTATCTTTGAGAAATATATTTGGTTATTTTCCATGACTGTATTCAACTATATTGTACATTTTCTAGGCAAACAACAAGTTGTTGTTAGTTGTGCCATTACTATGTTAACTGGATCATTATGACAAGCAAAAAAATGAACACTCACCTCTAGTTGTTTATCCTTGTTAATCACTTGCTCGGTAATATATGATGCTATATGTCCCATTCTATTATTACGTAGAATTGGAACCATCCCCGTTGGGCAATCAACAATAGGCAGTTGTGCTTGTAAAACGCCATTTGGGGAGGGAGATTTTATACTTTCTTCAACCGGTACCAAACTTGGTTCCATCTGTTTCATAATAACACTTTATTACCAACACACAATCACATATACAAAACAACTTGTACTTTAATACACTTCCAATGGGGCACGCATATCATAAATTTTATTCATTTCACTCTAATGTCCATTGTTTGAAGAAATATACATAAATAATAGATAAACATTATTATTTGAATCTAAAGGGAGTAAAATAAACTATGCTACGAAATTCATGAATATGTGGGAACTAACTATTCATTATTTATTCAGTCATGAATCGACGTCCATTTTAGCCACATAATGTTTGTAACTCATGTCTTGATGAATGAAATTTACCTGAATTTCGTGATGTTTCAACAATGGGTGGTCCAAAGTCGGTTGGACACTCACATTGATGCAATCATATACATCTCCACCTTCCATGTAGTTTTATGTTCATCTGCTTGTTAGCCACTGAAACTGATGCTATATATATAATATAATATGATGAGGAATTGTTCTTACCATGATGGTTTTATTAACCTTTTGATGGGCAAGGATCTCTCTGTTGGTCTCCCTTTGCATTATAGCTACATCTATTCCTCTGGTTACTAGAACAAGATATGAGAGTAGAAGAAGCACTCTAATAGCTTGCCTTTCTTCCATTTTAGAAACCTGGAATGGTCAATTTTCATACTGCATATCAACTATATTTATGGGCTTTCTGGCACTAGTTTAATGGGTGTCATTCATTGAATTAATGCCTCAAAGATCAGATTTTTTGTATATGTATGTACAACCATATTATTAATGTCATGGGATAAAGATATGTATCTCAGTATATCATTCACATTTATTTCATAAATCTCAAATTGTTAATGCCATACAAACAATATGAAGTATTTAATTTAGAGAAATATCCATAACTATCCATTGTATTTAATACAGATATGAAAATGTGATCCATCTAGCTCTCAAGCCCTCAACACTTCTTTGATGCAATCAAGCGTGACGTAGGGATGGCAAAGTGGCGAGTTTGGAGGATATGGCCATATGTCCGTGAGCCTATCCATTGTCCACCCTTGAAAGTATCCATGGGCCAAAGCCGATGTTCACACCTACACCACTAGATATCCAGATGTACATGGATAATCATATCCGTGTAAAAGCAATAACAATTGTACATGTAACAAATAATGATGGTAATAAAAAGGTCACGTGGCATCATAGTCTATAGAAATAAACACCTTTGCACACCAGCACAACTACTAATGTCGGACCAAAATACGGTTAATATACATAGTGGTCGATACGGAGTTAGCACATGTTATATGACCCATGTCAATCTGTGTCCCACTATTCAGACTGGCATCCATCGGGTACCCATGGATGAAGATATGAATTCATGACCAACCCATCATTCACACCTATCCACCCTTGAAGATCATGTTTAGAAGAGGTCCTCCAAATTTGGATATGTATCCATGGATAATATTTCCATCCCTAAATGTCATGCATGATTCTCGTTGTAGGATTTCTCTACAATTCTAAAATTTCTTGTGACTGGGCCTGATGTCCTATATGCAACATTGTCGATGGAAAACCGGCCTACTCTAGTCGACTAGGCCATGTGCACCCGCGAGTGTACAGTCTATTGTTGAAACAAGGTGACCCATTGCGCCAATTAGCGCAGAGAGCAACTCCAACCTGCAAGTTAAGTGAGCTATATGAAACTTAAAAGGAAGTCAAGTGAATTATTTGAAGAGATCAGGAAGAGAAGTAACTTATACAACCAAAAATTGAGGTGAAATTATTTACTGATGTTTGTATCTACATTGCCCATGCTTGCCTCTTATGTAAAATTAGATGACTCATTGTAAAATTAGCACATAGACCTACTGTAACATGCAAGTGATACGTCTCCAACGTATCTATAATTTTTTATTGTTCCATGCTATATTATATTCCGTTTTGGATATTTATTGGGCTTTATTATACACTTTGATATTATTTTTGGGACTAACCTATTAACCGGAGGCCCAGCGCAAATTGCTGTTTTTTGGCTATTTCAGTGTTTCGAAGGAAAAGGATATCAAACGGAGTCCAAACGGAATGAAACCTTCGGGAACATGATTTTCAGAACAAACGTGATCCAGAGGACTTGGAGTCTACGTAAAGCAATCAACGAGGAGAGCACGAGGTAGGGGGGCGTGCCTACCCCCCTGGGCGTGCCCTCCACCCTCGTGGGCCCCTTGTTGCTCCACCGACGTACTTCTTCCTCCTATATATACCCATATACCCTGGAAACATCATATACGGAGCCAAAACACTATTTCCACTGCCGCAACTCTCTGTACCCGTGAGATCCCATCTTGGGGCCATTTCCGGCGCTCCGCCGGAGGGGGCATCGATCACGGAGGGCTTCTACATCAACACCATAGCCTCTCCGATGATGTGTGAGTAGTTCACCTCAGACCTTCGGGTCCATAGTTATTAGCAAGATGGCTTCTTCTATCTCTTTGGATCTCAATACAAAGTTCTCCTCGATCTTCTTGGAGATCTATTCGATGTAATCTTCTTTTGCGGTGTGTTTGTCGAGATCCGATGAATTGTGGGTTTATGATCAAGTTTATCTATGAACAATATTTGAATCTCCTCTAAATTCTTTTATGTATGATTGGTTATCTTTGCGAGCCTCTTCAAATTATCAGTTTGGTTTGGCCTACTAGATTGATCTTTCTTGCAATGGGAGAAGTGCTTAGCTTTGGGTTCAATCTTGCGATGCTCGATCCCAGTGACAGTAGGGGAAACGACACGTATTGTATTGTTGCCATCGAGGATAAAAAGATGGGGTTTATATCATATTGCATGAGTTTATCCCTCTACATCATGTCATCTTGCTTAAAGCGTTACTCTGTTCTTATGAACTTAATACTCTAGATGCATGCTGGATAGCGGTCGATGAGTGGAGTAATAGTAGTAGATGTAGAATCGTTTCGGTCTACTTGTCACAGACGTGATGCCTATATACATGATCATACCTAGATATTCTCATAACTATGCTCAATTCTATCAATTGCTCGACATTAATTCGTTTACCCACCGTAATACTTATGCTCTTGAGAGAAGCCACTAGTGAAACCTATGGCCCTGTCTATTTTCCATCATATTAATCTTCCAACACTTAGTTATTTCTATTACCGTTTATTTTACTTTGCATCTTTATTTCTCTTTATTATAAAAATACCAAAAATATTATCCTATCATATCTATCAGATCTCAGTCTCGTAAGTGACCGTGAAGGGATTGACAACCCCTTTATCGCGTTGGTTGCGAGGTTCTTATTTGTTTGTGTAAGTGCGTGGGACTCGCGCGTGGTCTCCTACCGGATTGATACCTTGGTTCTCAAAAACCGAGGGAAATACTTACGCTACTTTACTACATCACCCTTCCCTCTTCAAGGGAAAACCAACGCAGTGCTCAGGAGGTAGCAAGAAGGATTTCTGGCGCCGTTGCCGGGGAGGCTCACACCAAGTCAAGTCAAGTCAAGATTTGATTTCCCGTCAACGAGCCATTTCTGGCGCCGTTGCTGGGGAGTCTACGCACAAGTTAAGACATACCAAGTACCCATCACAAACTTTTATCCCTCGCATTACATTATTTGCCATTTGCCTCTCGTTTTCCTCTCCCCCACTTCACCCTTGCCTTGTTATTCGCCCTTCTTCTGTTTGTCTTTTTCATTTGCTTTGATGTCTTACTTGGCTCGTTTGCTCGTTTGGTTGGAATAGTTGTTTATTTATTGCTAAACAGAGAACCTAAGACCTATGGATCCTCATCCGCTTGCTAATCTTTTTAAGAGATCCAATTATGATGAACCAATTTCTAGTGAGTTTTGTGCACTATATTATCTTTATGAAGTTTTGCTTGAAATTCGTGAACCTGAAAATTATGATGAAGAAATTTATGAAGAGATCCACGATAGTCCTTTAATAAAAAGCATGATTGCAATGATTTTACTATAAATTCTCTTAATGTCAATTGTGCTAATAATATGCAAAACCCTAAGCTTGGGGATGCTATTTTTGCTATGTCTACTACTTGTTGCAATGATCATGATTGGGATGATTCTTCTTATGATCTTGAAAATTTATTTAAGTCCCATGATGAATATGAGATTGATAATAGTGTTTGCAATAATATTGAAAGTTGGTTTGGAAGAGTGTCAACTTCAGATCCCACATATTTGGAGAATGTTCAATCTTATGGTATTTTTGATAAAAGTGGGTTTGGAGAGGTCATGACTTTAGTTAATGATAATCCCACTATTTTGGAAGAGTGTCAACTTTGCATGCATGTGGATCGTGTTGAGAATATGTTATGTGATAGCTATTTTGTTGAATTTTCCTATGATCCTACATGTAATTATTATGAGAGAGGAAAATATGGTTGTAGAAATTTTTATCTTACTAAATTACCTCTCGTCATGTTGAGATTGCTATCGTCTCTTTCTTCTTCCTTGCATATGCTAATTTTTGCTTGCTATGATAATTTGTTTGCTTAGAAAATGCCTATGCATAGGAAGCATGTTAGACTTAGATGTGTTTGTCACGTGTTTTACGATGCTCTTTTTGCACTTCAATTCTTATATTTTATGTGAGCATCATTGAATTCTCAATGCCTAGCTAGGGGCGTTAAACGATAGCGCTTGTTGGGAGACAACCCAATATTTTTACATGCTGTTATTCAATAAATAATTAATATAGCCTCTGGTTAGATTTGTTTTTATGTTTCAATTAGTGTTTGTGCCAAGTGAAACCTATAGGATCTTCTTGAATGATAGTTATTTGATCTTGCTGAAAATTCCAGAAACTTTCTATTCACGAAAATAATTGTTAAAAATCACCAGAACGTGATAAAATACTGATTACAATTGCAGTAGATCAATAAATTTTTTTTCTAGGTCTTCCTATTTTGGTAGAATTATTTGAGTTCCAGAAGTTTGCGTTAGTTACATATTACTACAGACTGTTCTTTTTTTGACAGATTCTGTTTTTCGCGTGTTGTTTGCTTATTTTGATGAATCTATGGCTAGTAAAATAGTTTATAAACCATAGAGAAGTTGGAATACAGTAGGTTTAAAACCAATATAAATAAATAATGAGTTCATTACAGTACCTGGAAGTGGTGTTTTGTTTTCTTTCGCTAACGGAGCTCATGAGATTTTCTATTAAGTTTTGTGTTGTGAAGTTTTCAAGTTTTGGGTAAAGATTAGATGGATTATGGAACAAGGAGTGCCAAGAGCCTAAGCTTGGGTATGCCCATGGCACCCCAAGATAATCTAAGGACACCAAAAAGCCAAAGCTTGGGGATGCCCCGGAAGGCATCCCCTCTTTCGTCTTCGTCCATCGATAACTTTACTTGGAGCTATATTTTTATTCACCACATGATATGTGTTTTGCTTGGAGCGTCTTGTATGATTTGAGTCTTTGCTTTTTAGTTTACCACAATTATCCTCGCTGAATACACCTTTGAGAGAGACACACATGATTCGGAATTTATTAGAATACTCTATGTGCTTCACTTATATCTTTTGAGCTATATAGTTTTTGCTCTAGTGCTTCACTTATATCTTTCAGAGCACGGTGGTGGATTTATTTTATAGAAATTATTGGTCTCTCATGCTTCACTTATATTATTTTGAGAGTCCTACAAAACAGCATGGTAATTTTCTTTAATTGTGAAATTAGTCCTAATGTGATAGTTATTTAAGATTAGTAAAACTTTCTTATGAGTGTGTTGAATACTAAGAGAAGTTTGATGCTTGATGATTGTTTTGAGATATGGAGGTAGTGATATTTAAGTTGTGCTAGTTGAGTAGTTGTGAATTTGGGAAATACTTGTGTTGCAGTTTGCAAATCCCGTAGCATGCACGTATGGTAAACGTTATGTAACAAATTTTAAACATGAGGTGTTCTTTGATTGTCCTCCTTATGAGTGGTGGTCGGGGATGAGCGATGGTATTTTCCTACCAATCTATCCCCCTAGGAGCATGCGCGTAGTGCTTGGTTTTTGATGACTTGTAGATTTTTGCAATAAGTATGTGAGTTCTTTATGACTAATGTTGAGTCCATGGATTATACACACTCTTTACCTTCCATCATTGCTAGCCTCTTCAGTACCGTGTATTGCCCTTTCTCACCTTGAGAGTTGGTGCAAACTTCGCCGGAGCATCCAAACCCCGTGATACGATACGCTCTATCACACATAAGCCTCCTTATATATTCCTCAAAACAACCACCATACCTACCTATTATGGCATTTCCATAGCCATTCCGAGATATATTGCCATGCAACTTCCCACCATTCTGTTTATCATGACACATTCATCATTGTCATATTGCCTTGCATGATCATGTAGTTGACATCGTATTTGTGGAAAATCCACCATGCATATTATTTAGTACATGTCACTCTTGATTCATTGCCCATCCCGGTACACTGCCGGAGGCATTCATATGGAGTCATACTTTGTTCTAGTATCGAGTTGTAATCATTGAGTTGTAAATGAATAGAAGTGTGATGATCATCATTCATAGAGCATTGTCCCAAAAAAAGAGAAAGGCCAAAAAGAAAAAAAAAGGGCCCAAAAAAAGAAAATAAAATAAAAGGGGCAATGCTACTATCTTTTTTTTCATACTTGCGCTTCAAAGTAGCACCATGATCTTTATGATAGATAGTCTCTTGTTTTGTCACTTTCATATACTAGTGGGAATTTTTCTTATAGAACTTGTCTTGTATATTCCAACAATGGGCTTCCTCAACTGCCCTAGGTCTTCGTGAGCAAGCAAGTTGGATGCACACCCACTTACTTTCTTTTGTTGAGCTTTCATACATTTATAGCTCTAGTGCATCTGTTGCATGGCAATCCCTACTCCTCACATTAACATCAATTGATGGGCATCTCTATAGCCCGTTGATTAGCCGCGTTGATGTGAGACTTTCTTCTTTTTTGCCTTCTCCACATAACCCCCAACATTATATTCTATTCCACCTATAGTGCTATATCCATGGCTCACGCTCATGTATTGCGTGAAAGTTGAAATAAGTTTGAGATTACTAAAGTATGAAACAATTGCTTGGCTTGTCATCGGGGTTGTGCATGATGAGAGCATTCTTGTGTGACGAAAATGGAGCATGACCAAACTATATGATTTTGTAGGGATGAACTTTCTTTGGCCATGTTATTTGAGAAGACATAATTGCTTAGTTAGTATGCTTGAAGTATTATTACTTTTATGTCAATATTAAACTTTTATCTTGAATCTTTCGGATCTGAATATTCATACCACAATTAAGAGGGTTACATTGAAAATTATGCCAAGTAGCATTCCACATCAAAAATTCTATTTTTTATCATTTACCTACTCGAGGACGAGCAGGAATTAAGCTTGGGGATGCTTGATACGTCTCCAACGTATCTATAATTTTTTATTGTTCCATGCTATATTATATTCTGTTTTGGATGTTTATTGGGCTTTATTATACACTTTTATATTATTTTTGGGACTAACCTATTAACCGGAGGCCCAGCCCAAATTGCTGTTTTTTTGCCTATTTCAGTGTTTCGAAGAAAAAGGATATCAAACGGAGTCCAAACGGGATGAAACGTTCGGGAACGTGATTTTCGGAACAAACATGATCCAGAGGACTTGGAGTCTACGTAAATCAATCAACAAGGAGAGCACGAGGCAGGGGGGCGCGCCTACCCCCCTGGGCGCGCCCTCCACCCTCGTGGGCCCCTCGTTGCTCCACCGACGTACTTCTTCCTCCTATATATACCCATATACCCTGGAAATATCATATACGGAGCCAAAACACTATTTCCACTGCCGCAACTCTCTGTACCCGTGAGATCCCATCTTGGGGCCTTTTCCGGCGCTCCGCCGGAGGGGGCATCGATCACGGAGGGCTTCTACATCAACACCATAGCCTCTCCGATGATGTGTGAGTAGTTTACCTCAGACCTTCGGGTCCATAGTTATTAGCAAGATGGCTTCTTCTCTCTCTTTGGATCTCAATACAAAGTTCTCCTCGATCTTCTTGGAGATCTATTCGATGTAATCTTCTTTTGCGGTGTGTTTGTCGAGATCCGATGAATTGTGGGTTTATGATCAAGTTTATCTATGAACAATATTTGAATCTCCTCTAAATTCTTTTATGTATGATTGGTTATCTTTGCGAGCCTCTTCAAATTATCAGTTTGGTTTGGCCTACTAGATTGATCTTTCTTGCAATGGGAGAAGTGCTTAGCTTTGGGTTCAATCTTGCGATGCTCGATCCCAGTGACAGTAGGGGAAATGACACGTATTGTATTGTTGCCATCGAGGATAAAAAGATGGGGTTTATATCATATTGCATGAGTTTATCCCTCTACATCATGTCATCTTGCTTAAAGCGTTACTCTGTTCTTATGAACTTAATACTCTAGATGCATGCTGGATAGCGGTCGATGAGTGGAGTAATAGTAGTAGATGCAGAATTGTTTCGGTCTACTTGTCGCGGACGTGATGCCTATATACATGATCATGCCTAGATATTCTCATAACTATGCTCAATTCTATCAATTTCTCGACAATAATTTGTTTACCCACCGTAATACTTATGCTCTTGAGAGAAGCCACTAGTGAAACCTATGGCACCGGGTCTATTTTCCATCATATTAATCTTCCAACACTTATTTATTTCTATTACCATTTATTTTACTTTGCATCTTTATTTCTCTTTATTATAAAAATACCAAAAATATTATCCTATCATATCTATCGGATCTCACTCTCGTAAGTGATCGTGAAGGGATTGACAACCCCTTTATCGCGTTGGTTGTGAGGTTCTTATTTGTTTGTGTAGGTGTGTGGGACTCGCGCGTGGTCTCCTACTGGATTGATACCTTGGTTCTCAAAAACTGAAGGAAATACTTACGCTACTTTACTGCATCACCCTTTCCTCTTCAAGGGAAAACCAACGCAATGCTCAAGAGGTAGCAGCAAGTTATGCGACCTATATGAAATATAAATGGAATTCAATTGAAATATTTGAAAAGACCGATGTCGGTGTCAAAACCGGCGGATCTCGGGTATGGTGTCCCGAACTGTGCGTCTAGGCGGATGGTAACAGGAGACGGGGGACACGATGTTTTCACCCAGGTTCGGGCCCTCTCGATGGAGGTAAAACCCTACTCCCGCTTGATTGATCTTGATGATATGAGTATTACAAGAGTTGATCTACCACGAGATCGAAGAGGCTAAACCCTAGAAGCTAGCCTATGGTATGATTGTTCTTGTTCCTACGGACTAAACCCTCTGGTTTATATAGACACCGGAGGGGGCTAGGGTTACACAGAGTCGGTTACAAGGAAGGAATCTACATATCCGTATTGCCAAGCTTGCCTTCCACGCTAAGGAGAGTCCCATCCAAACACGGGATGAAGTCTTCAATCTTGTATCTTCATAGTCCAACAGTCCAGCTGTCCGGATACCCCCTAATCCAGGACTCCCTCAGTAGCCCCTGAACTAGGCTTCAATGACAATGAGTCCGGCGCGCAGATTGTCTTCGGCATTGCAAGGCGGGTTCCTCCTCCGAATACTTCATAGAAGATTTTGAACACAAGGATCTTGTCCGGCTCTGCAAAACAAGTTCCACATATAACCGTAGAGAGAATAATATTTCCACAAATCTAATCTGCTGACGTATTTTGTAGTGTGACATCACACCACAGCCAGGTCACCATCCGAATCATTTTTCACAACCAATCCCAGCGTGTTTCGCGAGGCAGTTTCCTTGGCACGTCTTGTCGAAGCAGAGATCGTGTCCCCTTTATTATGGGATTCTCATCAACACAGACGTGGGTAACCCAAGCGCGCCCGTTGGTATGACCCCTGGATTGAAGGCAAGTCCCAAACGGTCATGAGGAGGGCACTTGGTATCCAACCTCTTTATAAAGAGACCAAGGCCTATTCTTTTTCCTTTCAATCTTAATCGAATCCACCTCCCGCCTCGAGTTCCAACACCCAAAGCTCAGGGTTAGGCGCTTCGGACCTCCGATTATGTCCGGATCCAACCTTCAAGGTCGGTGGATGCCTTCCTCCGTCATGGAGGAAGACGTAAAAAAGCTAAGGGAGGCCAGATACTTGACCGGCGAAATCCCGCATAGGCTGCCTTCCCAAGGGCAGGTTATTCCCACTCCCAAGCCCGGTGAGAGCGTCGTGTTCGTATCTCACTTCCTCTGAGGGCTAGGCTTCACGCCAGATCCCTTCGTGAGGGGGCTGATGTTCTATTATGGGCTGGATTTTCACGATTTTTCCCCGGAGTCTATCCTCCACATCTCATCGTTCATCGTCGTGTGCGAAGCTTTCCTCCGTATTACCCCTCACTTCGGACTGTGGCTCAAGACCTTCAAAGTGGAGCTGAAGATGATCGAGGGGCAGCACGCAGAGTGCGGAGGCGCCGTAATAAGCAAAAACGCCAACGCCCCATGGCCCGAGGGCTCTTTCCAGGAGGTGTCAAGCTTATGGCAACAAGAGTGGTTTTATATCACAGCTCCTAGGGGTACCAAGTGGGTGGCTCCCTCTGCCTTTCGCTCAGGTTCCCCGCCACGACTAACGTCATGGGTCAACAAGGGGCTGGACTGGGGACCAGTAAAGGATGTGCCCACATTGCAGGGCCGCATCCGAGATCTCCTTGAGAGAGATATCAGTCTGGTCATGGTAATGCAAGTCATGTTAATTCGCCGAGTCCCGCCCTGCAAACGTCGTCCCCTCCGCATGTGGGAGTTCAACCCAGAGGGACCGCGAGCTACTCAACACTTCCTCGGCATGACGCCCGATGAGATGTACAAATTATTCTTTGGACTACAAATAATGTGTCCGGACACCACTGAGGATGCAGGTCTGAGCTACAATCGCCCGGATACCCAAGTAAGTAGCCTCGCATCCGAACACACTGTCCATTTATTTATCACAACGTCGCCCTAAAAAGCCGCTCTTTAACCAGGACTGGATAGCGAAGGCGAAGTTGATCAGGTGTCCGGCCCCCCTCCCCGAGACCTCACCAAATCCCGTGCTAACCAGGATGCTGGAGATCGCGCCTTATCAAGCGCCCTCAGGAGAAGATAAAGGGGGGAACAAGGAGGCTAGCACCTCCGCGAAGGAGGTTAACCGGGGAGGAGGAACTGAAACTTCCTCTCCCCAGGAAAGGAAGAGGACCGCCTCCGAGGACCCGGAGACAATGGTCTCCAAACGGGGGAAGAAATCTTCGCCAGAGGGTCCTACCCCGGGGGATACCCCGGCCGTACTATGCCCTCAAGGGGATCAGCCCTCCACCGAGCTGTAAGAAGAAGGGTACTTAACAATGAAAATATATCGCTTTACTTCTAAGGAGAATAATCGAAGCATTTATCTTGCAGTTCGGATCTTAGCCCTTCTCAGCAAAGCTCGTCTTCAGGGGATCTTCTTCCGGAGATGATGGAGAGCGAAACGCCTCCCCCTGCCATACCGCCTCATGAGGCGGGCGACCCCGAGGTGTCGTCGTGGAGGGTTTCTCCTGATCCGGCAAGGCCAGAAGGTAATCCTATGGCCACCCGAAGTCCTCAGTATCCGGCTCTTGAAGGGAGCAATTGAAAGAGTCCGGCACCTTCTGGTGTGCGGTCGGACGTACTGAGGGATCTGCTAGAGCAAGCGGCTATCTCAGAAGAGCACCGCACGTTGATGGGTACGGTGATTGAAAAGATTTCGTCCGCCGAAAGCGGGTTGCATGAAGCCTTTATGAGCCTACTGACAGGTTTTGAGGTACGCGAAATGATGTACATTTTTGGCGGTACCGCGCATTTTTAGATGTGCCCTGTGTAGATAGTAGCCCCTGAGACTATGGGTGTTGTCGAAGATGACGGCGCACAGAGGATCATAGTCCCAGGAATAATCGTGCCACCTTAATATGCAGGTGGCGGAGGGTCCGGTGGCCAGCTGGACTGATGAGTTTGCCGAGCCAAAGCGGCAGCTTGATGTGGCAGATGCCGACATCGTACTTGTCAACAAGCAGCTTGACGAGGCACAAGGTATGTGATTCCTCCGGTGACACGTGGGAAGAGGAGCATGATGCCAGCATCTATAACATGTGTGTGAATGCAGATGGAGCTGCGGCCGTGGAGAACCTTCGGGCGGAACTTGCCCGAGCCAAAGAACAAGCCAGAAAAGCGATGCGGCTGCCCGAAAGGCAATCGAGGAGCTGAAAGCCGAACGGGCTGCTCACTGTCAAAGCAAGGAGGAAATAACCAGGATGGCTGTGGAATTGAAGAATGCCGCTGACCGTTACGAGCTTCTTGAAAAGGAAGATCGAGCGAAGAGGACAGACCTGGAGAAGGCCATGATGCCGGCCAAAGACACCCGCTCTGCAATGAGAGTGATGAAGGAGGAGCTGCGTCAGGCCGGGTATATCACGGCTGGGAAGCCCTTTATGCTGTGGATGAAGTTCGGAGATCCTAAGTACGCCCCTTTGGACCGGCTGTGGAGTTCTGCGGATGCATATCTGGACTTAGCGGCGAGTGCTGCCGATGCGGCCGAATACTTCCGAGATCAAAAAGATCGCGAAGTGGAAAAGCTGTTTTGGTCACAATTTAACGTTCTAGAGCGTCCGCTTCCATTGACTGATCGGTTGGCTGAATGGGCCGAGCTAAATAGATTGGCCGGACTCGCCATGAGGTCTGTCGTGGATCATCTGTGGCCGGAGAGGCCAAAGCCGAACAATTATTTTAGTTTGGTGCAGCAGTTCCTTGGTGCAGTGCCGCGCATCAACGCGATGAAGAGTTCGGCGTGTGTAGAGGGTGCGCGGATGGCCCTTGCCCGTGTGAAGACATACTGGGCGGAGATGGAGGCCACCGCCATTGCAGCCCAAGATTTGGACGAGAGCCGACTACTTGCCGAGCACTACTTTTGAGAAGTTCTTGAGGGCGCTCGTTCAATAGAAGCGCAGTACTCATAGAATATTATGTTCTAATGACATGTATTCCCATTGAAAAACAATGTTTTACTGAATTGTAAAGGCTATTTTATACTTTTTGCTTAAAAGAATTATAGCACCTCCTGTGTGGCCGTTTATGTATATATGTATAGAACCTGAAAGATGGCAGTCGTCGGCTTCAGCCCCCATGCATATAATGCAGGGGTGCTCACAGAAGACGCATGTTCAGACTTGATCCAACGTCTTGGTCCATGAAGGAGGTGATAGCGCAGCGAACTAGGCAATCGGACTATGATGCTTTAACACTTTCACTTAGCCAGAGGATTTTGACAGTGAGGCTACGATATAGCCCCTGGTGGCTTCGCGCTCATCCGAATTCGGGGCGCGTACATGCCTGGCCGGGAAACGGCCCTTCGTTAAGGCGGAGGAATCCCGAAGATTCTATTAGGTCATCGAGTGGTTGACCAGTCTCACGCTATATCATGACAGTCAGTTTTCGGCTTTCTCTACTAAGGTGCTCGTCCGGACCAGGGCACAATCGCAGTAGTTCTCCTGGTGCCGCCATAGCCGATAGAGCAGAACGTAAGGCAGCAAAACATAGGAGCCGGGAAAACCCAACATTTGACCAAAGACATGATTTGGAGCGGATGCATATAAGGCCAAACTCGCGACGCCGAACACTCCCTAAGGTATTCGGTCTTTATGATGTAAACCGGGCTAAACAGTGCCCTTTGTAATAAGCCCCTGGTGTCTAGGTACGTGCAATATTCTGACGTGGCCACATGCCAATACGTCAGCATCCTTCTCAGTTGTACTGAGAATCCGGGGGATGTGTATCAACAAGAGACAGTAAAAAAGGTTTACGCAGGGTCTTAATCTAAAAAGAATCCTTGGAACGGACCCCTGCTACACATCTGCGCATGTGTCTCCGTTGTGCCGTATCCTGGACGAGCGTAGCACGATGGTCATCTGTAAAAGAGAGGAACTTAGTTGAAAAGTTGTCATGCAAAAGGTAGGTTATACTAAATAAACCATGTACAGTTCAAGATGAGTAAAGTTGAGCCTAATTGTCACTTGTTTACACGCGTTGAGCCCCTTGTATTGTTATAGGGGTATAGCCATCAAACCTGTATCAATTATATATAGCTACGCCGGACTCATCTAAACCGTGTCCGTGGTCTTAACGACCTGTCAGATGCTCTAGTTGGTGAGGTCGTTTAGTGTGCGGCTACCAAGGCAGCCGCATGGTCTTCCGCGCGCAAGGAGCGCTCAATATTTCCATTTACTGTAATGATGGCACGTGGACCGGGCATCTTAAGCATGAGAGAAGCGTAATGCGGTATTGCGTTAAAGCGAGCGAAAGCTTCGTGTCCGAGTAGTGCTTGATAGCCACTTTGGAACGGAGCGATGTGGAAGGTTAACTTTTCCTTCGGAAGTTATCGGGAAAGCCGAATATAACCTCTAGTAGCAGGGAGCCCGTGCAATGGGCTTCTAGGCCTGGTGTTACTCCTTTAAAGGTAGTGTTGCTATGGCTAATTTTTATTGGGTCTATCCCCATTTTGCGGACTGTGTCATGATATATTAGGTTTAAACTACTGCCGCCGTCCATCGGGACTCGTGTGAAGTGGTATCCGTCAATTATCGGGTCTAACACCAAGGTAGCCCATCCTGCATGCCGGATACTTGCCGAGTAATCCTGATGGTCGAAGGTGATCGGTTGGGACGACCAGTGGCAGAACTCCGCGGTGATAGGCCCTGGGGCATGTGTCTCTAGGAGTGCCGCTTTGTTTCTCCCCTGCATCACGTGTAACACGTTTACGGTTTTGACTTCTGGTGGGAATTTCTTCTGTTCCCCGGTGCTTTGCTGGCGAGGCTCGTCCTCGTCTTTGCTTGGTGTATCCTGCCCCTTGTGTTCGGCGTTGAGCTTGCCGGACTGCTTGAAGACCCAACATTCTCTATGGGTATGATTTGCAGGTTTATCGGGGGTGCTGTGGATCTGACATAGTTTGTCCAAAATCTTGTTTAGGCTGGTCAGTTCGTCTCTGTTGCCTTTGGAGGGCAGCTTTTGCTGACCTGGCCGAGAGCTTCTGAATCTGGCGTTTACCGCCGTGCTCTTCGGGCTGTCTTCTTTATCCTGACGCTTGTTTTTGCTGCGTCGTGGCTTCCCGTTTCCGTCCCTGACTTCGGATGTACTTGGGTCGCTGGTGCAACATCGGGCTAACCAGCTGTCCTCCCCCGCGCAAAAGCTGGTCATGAGGCTTGTTAATGCTGCCATTGTTCTCGGCTTTTCTTGGACGAGGTGTCTGGCAAGCCATTCGTCTCGGACGCTGTGCTTGAAAGCTGCTAAGGCTTCGACGTCCGGACAGTCGACTATTTGGTTCTTTTTAGTGAGAAACCTGTTCCAAAGCTTTCGGGCTGACTCTCCAGGCTGTTGAATTATATGACTTAAATCGTCTGCATCCGGTGGTCGGACATAGGTCCCTTGAAAATTTTCCCGAAAAGCGTCCTCAAGCTCTTCCCAACTTCCAATGGAGTTTTCGGGGAGGCTTTTAAGCTAGTGCCGAGCTGGCCCTTTGACCTTGAGGGGTAAGTACTTGATGGCATGGAGATCGTCTCCTCGAGCCATGTGGAGATGGAGGATGTAGTCCTTGATCCAGACCCCAGGGTCTGTCGTTCCGTCGTACGCCTCTATGTTTACGGGTTTGAATCCCTCTGGAAATCCATGGTCCAGCACCTCATCGGTGAAACATAGGGGGTGTGCGGCGCCCCTGTATTTGGGTGTACCATGGTGTTCGGATTATTGTTGTGTTGCATTGCGTGGTGGAGCGCGCTTTCTTGGCCCGTAGATGGATCTGGTTGCGCCGTCCTTTTGATGTGAGTCCTCACGTGGATCGCGTAGTGGCTTGTGTGCGGCGTCGTTTGCCGCTCTATGTTGGCCACGAGGTCGTCTATCCGACCGGGTGGACGTTTTGTTTTTTTTTATTGCGGGGGCTCTAAGGCCTCATCATCGAATTCAGGTAGCAGCTTTCACTTCGGGTAGCTCTTTGTGTGGTGACTGCCGCCGTACTTTTATGCGGTGTTGAGTACTTTACTCCATCTAATTCTGAGTTTATCTTGCGCAGCCTTGAGATTTCGCTTCTGCTTTTTCAGACTCCTCGCAGTGGCGACAAGCCTTTGATGGTGATTCTGTTGCTCCGGGTGCCTGTCCGGTGTGATGTCATCCGGACTGTTATCTTCGCCGGAGACGGGTTGTTCGGTTTGATTCTCCGTGTTGCCGTGGTCGGACGGTGGTTCAATGCCGTGTTTGTCATCCGCTGGCTCACCCTGCTCTATTGCTGGGTCTATATGGTCGCTGTTTCTGCCGACGCGGGATTTGGAGTGGCGCTTATGCCACCGCTTCGACTGCTTCTCGAGGGAACGATCCTTCGCTGGGTCCTTCCGTTCCTTGTCGTCGTTTTCTTTGGGTGTGTCCAGCATGTATATATCATATGATGAGGTGGCTGTCCAGTGCCCTGTGGGCGGTGGTTCCTGTTCGTCTCATGCATCGTCGTCCATACCGTCGATGTCTTCAGAGTCGAAGTCGAGCATGTTGGTCGAATTGTCGACAGTGGCTACTAAGTGGGTGGTGGGTGGGCGGCGAATTTCTTCGTCATCCGCATCCCAATCCTGCCGGACATAGTTCGGCCAGGACTCTCCTGACAAGGAGAGAGACCTTAATGAGTTCAGTATGTCGCCGAAGGGCAAGTGCTGAAAGATATCCGCGGAGGTGAACTCCATGATCGGCGCCCAGTCGATAGGCCCGAGCGCAGGCGGTTCGGAGTCCATGGTCGGGGAAGAATCCAGCTGTTTGGCGTCACAGCTCTCGTGAAGGGTAAGGTCGGTATTTGGCTCGATCACCGCTAAGCATGCGGCCTCCGTGGCGGGGTCTAGCCACCCGTCCATGGATGGCGCGATTGGCTCCGAATTGAGGGTCGGTGCGGTTGCCGGTGCGATCTCCTGAACACTGTGCGATGGCAGAGCTAAATCATGCTCATCGTGACCGTGCGGCGCACTCAGCAGGGGCTCGAATCCGTCGAAGATCAAGTCCCCGCAGATGTCGGTCGTGTAGTTTAAGCTTCCAAACCTGACCTGGTGTCCCGTGACGTAACTCTCAATCTGCTCCAGATGGCCAAGCGAGTTGGCCTGCAGTGCAAAGCCGCCGAATACAAAAATCTATCCGGGGAGAAAAGTCTCACCCTGGACTACATCGCTATCGATGATCGAAGGAGCCATCAAGCCTAACGATGACGACACAGAGGAACTCTCAATGAAAGCACCAATGTCGGTGTCAAAACCGGCGGATCTCGGGTAGGGGGTCCCGAACTGTGCATCTAGGCGGATGGTAACAGGAGACAGGGGACATGATGTTTTTACCCAGGTTTGGGCCCTCTTGTTGGATGTAAAACCCTACTCCTACTTGATTGATCTTGCTGATATGAGTATTACAAGAGTTGATCTACAACGAGATCGAAGAGGCTAAACCCTAGAAGCTAGCCTATGGTATGATTGTTCTTGTTCCTATGGACTAAACCCTCCGTTTTATATAGACACCGGAGGGGGCTAGGGTTACACAGAGTCGGTTACAAGGAAGGAGATCTACATATCCGTATTGCCAAGTGTCGGTGTCAAAACCGGCGGATCTCGGGTAGGGGGTCCCGAACTGTGCGTCTAGGCCGGATGGTAACAGGAGGCAAGGGACACGAAGTTTTACCCAGGTTCGGGCCCTCTTGATGGAGGTAAAACCCTACGTCCTGCTTGATTAATATTGATGATATGTGTAGTACAAGAGTAGATCTACCACGAGATCGGAGAGGCTAAACCCTAGAAGCTAGCCTATGGTATGATTGTTGTTCTGTATGTCGTCCTACGGACTAAAACCCTCCGGTTTATATAGACACCGGAGAGGGTTAGGGTTACACAAAGTCGGTTACAATGGTAGGAGATCTATATATCCGTATCGCCAAGCTTGCCTTCCACGCCAAGGAAAGTCCCTTCCAGACACGGGACGAAGTCTTCAATCTTGTATCTTCATAGTCCAGGAGTCTGGCTGAAGGTATAGTCCGGCCATCCAGACACCCCCTACTCCAGGACTCCCTCAGTAGCCCCTGAACAAGGCTTCAATGACGACGAGTCCGGCGCGCAGATTGTCTTCGGCATTGCAAGGCGGGTTCCTCCTCCAAGTACTTCATAGAAGATTTTGAACACAAAGATAGTGTCCGGCTTTGCAAAATAAGTTTCCACATATTGCCATAGAGAGAATAATATTTACACAAATCTAACCTGCTGACGTATTCCATAGTGTGACATCGCACCATGGCCAAGCCTTTATTCGAATCGTTTTATTGTCCCACCTTAGCGTGTCATGCGAGGCGGTTTCCTTGGCACGTCTCGTCGAAGCAGAGATCGTGTCTCCTTATTCCGGGATTCTCATCAATACGGGCGTGGGTAACCCAACCGTGCCATTGATTACGGCGCTTGGAGATAAGTGAGTTTTACCAGGCTGGTGGGGACACGCAGTTGCGTCCACCCATATAAGGGGATAAGGATCCACCTTTTCACCTACTCCTTCTTCCTCCTTTGCCTATCCATTTTCGCGCACTCGAGCTCCAGTGCCCAAGTCCGCACTCCCCACCTCAACCTTTTCCAGCCATGTCCGGAGCGGGAGGCAAGTGGATGGTCTCCTCCGTCATGGAGGGACACATCAAAAAATTGAGGAAGGCCAGATACTTGTCTAACGACATCGCGTACCGGCTTCCTGAAGAGGGGTAGCTCCTCCCCACCCCAAGGCCCCATGAGAGGGTAGTGTTCCTTCCCCACTTCCTCCGCGGACTGGGCTTTCCTATCCACCCATTCGTCCGGGGACTCATGTTCTACTACGGCCTGGATTTCCATGATCTGGCCCCGAACTTCATCCTCAACATCTCGGCGTTTATTGTCGTGTGCGAGGCTTTCCTCCGCATCCGCCCCCATTTCGGCCTATGGCTCAAGACTTTCAATGTCAAGCCAAAGGTGATGCGCGGCAACCAGGCGGAGTGCGGAGGTGCCATGGTGGGCAAGATGCCCAACGTCTTATGGCTCGAGGGCTCCTTTGTGGAGACCCTGAAGGGTTGGCAATAGGGGTGGTTTTACATCACCGAGCCACGCGACCCTGAGTGGGTCGCAGCCCCCGAGTTCTGGTCCGGACCCCCAACGCGGCTCACGTCCTGGAAAGAGACGGGCCTGTCTTGGGGCAGCAAAGAGGAGGTGTCTGGACTGCAGACATGCATCCAAACCCTGGTGAACAAGCAGCTCAAGCTTGTCAACGTAGTCCAGGTTATGCTCATCCGCTGGATCCTCCCGTGTCAACAACGGGCCTTCAATCTGTGGGAGTTCAACCCGGCGCAGCACCGAACTCTGAGCAGGCTCTTCGACACGACGTACGAAGATGCCTGGAAGGTGCTTTTCTAGGGCGCCAAGGCTCCCGCATCCACTACCGAGGATCGCGGATTCAGCGTGTAGCGTCACGCTAGCGCGGTAAGTTCTTTGTACCTTTTACAGAGTATTAGTTTGTCATAGTTTAACTCTATGCGGGATCTAAGCTCCCTTACCTTTGACAGGATTGGCAGGCGACGTCCGGACAGATCGACTGTCCGGCTCCTTTGCCCGAAGACCCAGCCGATGCCCGCTTGGCGAAGCTGCTGGTTCCGGCACCCTATGTGGTGCCGGAGAAGAAGGCCATGAAGAAGGCCACGGGGACTCGAAAAGGTGCCCAGCGCCAGGAGGTGTCGGGTTCATCATCCAACGGCTCCAAGGCGCATTCCTCCCGTGAAGACGAGGAGGAGGAAGAAGAGACCTCTCCCCCTCCAGTGGGAGGAGAGAAGAAAAGGAAGGCCGCACTCACTAGGGAGGCCGGTGGGTCCAAGAAGGGGAAAACCCTTCCTCCGGACTACTCGACCGACGACGATGACGGCGGAGAGGAGTGGCCGCTCAGGGCCAAGCCCCTGGTGAAATCGTAAGTATCCGGATACCAGAATAATTCATAGTATTCCTTTATTGCACTGCTTTCCCTTATGTCGAATATGATTATGCAGCCCACCCAAAGACCGGCTCGACGCGTCGTCGAGCGGTTCACTGGACTCGTCGGATGTGAATTCGCTTCCGACGGCTACCTCCCCCCGCCCTACGGACGATGCCGAAGTGTTGTCCCAACAGGTTCCAAGCCAGGAGGAGGTGGTCCTGGAGGTGCCGCAAGGCGACCTCCCGGACTCCAGGAGAAAAGGGGATAAAACCCCCCAGGGCTCCAAGTCCGGCTCTAGGCCGGACACCGCTCCGGAACCTTCAAAGGTTCCAGAGTCTGGCGGGCGACCTCCTTCCAAGAGGAGCAAGCCCACCGTGCCGGTGACCCCCGTCCAACCGGAGGCGCCGGACAATCTGTTGGAGGTGCTCAAAGGCGCCTCCATCGACGAGGAGCACCGCACCATTATGAGTGCGGTGGTCCAGAAGGTTCAATCCGCCAAAAGTGGACTGACTGATGCTTGTGCTAGCCTTTTAACAGGCTTTGAGGTAAGTAAAGAATGTGTAAATAATATTAGCGCATAGATAGTATCCCCTGATGCTCTGTTTGGCGTTCGGGAAGAAAAGCCGAATAGAGGATCAAATAAAATTCGCAGGAGTCTAACAAAAAGGAGTCAATATGCGTATGCAGGCTTCTCTGCTGGCATCCGCCGCACTGACTGCGGAAGTGGACACGCTAAAGCAGAACCTCGAGCAGTCCGAGCAAGAGATCGGGCGTGCCAAGAAGGAGCTCGAGGACAAGGAAGGTAAGAAATACCTTGTTTAAATATATATAAAAAAGGTGCAATTGCAAAAAATGACAGGATTATCGTGGCTATTGTAGGGGCCATGTCTGAGGTGGCGACCCTTAAGCAAGCGCTGCTTGAGGCCGAGAAGAGGGCGGCCATGGAGCGCACCGAGCGGGAGAAGTATGAGGCCCAGGTTGGCAAGGTGCGGCAAGAGCTCCAGGCTCTCATGAAAAAACATGAGAGTTTGGAGCTTGACTCAAAGACGCGAGCGTCTGAGCTCGTGGTGGCTATTAAAAATGCCAAGTCTGCCAAGGCCGAATCCCAGAAGACCCTCCAGGAGTTGGATGCGGTGAAAAAGATAGCAGCGGGTAAGGCATTCTTTATGCAAAGCAAACACATAAACGTGAGTTACTTGTTACTTACCCGAATCCGGAGCTCTCCAGGAGCGTTCGCAGATCTTCCCCATAGCGTGTCTGATGCCGCCGCATTCTATCGAGCCGAGGAGGGCAGCTCGACAGAGAAGGTGTTCTGGTCTCAGTATGCTGAGGCCGGACACCCCGTGCCCCTGAGCGACCAGCTAAAGCAACTGGTCGAGCTCCACAAGGCGGCCGAACAGGCCATGAAGGGCCTCATAGTTCGGCTGTGGCCTGGAGAGGCTCTGCCTGGGAGCTATTTCAGGCTGGTGCGGCGGCTGGTGGGGGCCTGTCCAAGGCTCTAAGTCATCAAGCGCTCCGTCTGCATTGAAGGTGCCCGTAGGGCCCTTGCCCGTGCTAAGGTGCACTGGGGCAAGCTGGATGCTGAGAAGCATGTGAAGGACGGGCCACCGCCGGGGAAAGAGCATCGCAAGCCCGAGAATTATTATAAGGATGTTCTGAAGGGTGCCTGCCTTATGGTGGATGAATGTTCCAGGGATGTAATTTTTGAGTAAAACTCGCTTGTTTTGTCCTGTGCGCTGAAAACTTGTTCATATGCGCTAAGCAATGCTGTTGGAATTTAAAATATTACCTTTTGTGCAGCTGTTTATCAATTCTGAGAGATGGCGAGTCGTCGGCTTCTGCCCCCGTGCCGCTAGTGCTGGGGTGTTCGGGGATAAACCTGAGCGCTCTTTTTCCCATGTTTGGGTCCTTCGAGGGAGGCGCTCAGCACAACGAACAAGGCAATCGGACTATAATGCGTGAATACTCTCACTTAGCCATAGAATTCTATAATTTTAAATTTTGGCGAAGCCCCTGGTATTCAGAAGACCGAGTTCGGGGCGCTATCCACGCCTTGGCCGGACAGAGCCGACTCCTCGCTCTAAGCGGCATAAGTCTTTAGGGACTCGAAAAACCTCTCGAACAGCGACCAGCTCACGCTTCATGATGACAGTCAGTTTTAGCTTTCTCTACTGAGGTGCTCGACCCAGCTCAACTGGGGCACAATCGCAGTAGTTCTCCTAGTGCTACCTTAGCCGACATAGCGGAATGTAAGGCACCAAAACATAGGAGCCGGGCAAACCCAACTATTGACCCAAGACATGATTCGGAGCCGATGCATATAATGCTATAAGTTCGGGGTGCCGCACTTGTTAAAGTGTTCGGACTTCTCACACCATATTGAGGGGTACTAAAGCCCCTGGCGTATTTTGGCCGTACCAAAGTGTACGGGTGCAACATGTCGTTAAGGAACATATATTTGTAAAAAAAAGAGTAATGCAAAAATAGACAAAAGCTATGCATTGTTTATTAAAAAGGGCTGCGATCAAAGCAGAACGATACAAATAATGCGATAAGCAAAAGGTTGGACTATTTAACATGTCCATTCCAAGGGCAGGCTGCGGAATGGTATGTGAAACAGGTATACTGCTCGTGATAGAGACCACCTGGGAGTTCTGTAATGCGGCATGGCTTGTCTGCTTCCCTGGTTCTTGCATCATTTGTGCGGCAATTGAACTGCCAAACAGCCCTTCCGAAGAATGGAGTCCTGAAAGTAAGAGAAAATTAAAAAATCGGCAGCCCCTGGTGCGGTTTAAGCCGTGTTTCGGGCGTGCCGTGATGGTGTCCCTCCCCCTGTACCAATGGTATTTCTAGAGCGTAGTTATGTACGCGAAGCACTGGCGTCACATTTTTGCGAGGGCTGGGGTTGGGGCCGCATTGCTACGCCTGCTCGGAACGTGCCAGGCGGTCTTGTTGTAGGTTACTCTGGGCGCGCTTGACGGTGTCCGGACGTTTAATGGCCGGACTAGAGAACTGCCTGGAGAGGCTGCTTTGTACTTCCGCTGCAAGGGCCGCCGTGTGCTCCTCCGTTCGGAGGGAGCATTCGGTGTTTCCATTGACCATAATTACTCCTCGAGGGCCTGGCATCTTGAGCTTAAGGTATGCGTAGTGAGGTACCACGTTGAACTTGGCGAATGTGGTTCGCCTGAGCAGTGCGTGATAGCCACTGCGGAATGGGACTATGTCGAAGATTAACTCCTCGCTTCGGAAATTATCCGGAGATCCGAAGACCACTTCAAGTGTGACTGAGCCTGTACAGTTGGCCTCTACACCAGGTATTACGCCTTTAAAGGTCGTTTTGGTGGGCTTAATCCTCGAGGGATCTATGCCCATTTTCCGCACTGTATCCTGGTAAAGCAGGTTCAGGCTGCTGCCGCCGTCCATAAGGACTCTAGTGAGATGAAATCCGTCAATAATTGGGTCTAGAACCAATGCGGCGAATCCGCCATGACGGGTGCTAGTGGGATGGTCCCTTCGATCAAAGGTGATCGGGCAGGAGGACCATGGGTTGAACTTTGGGGCGACTGGCTCTACCGCGTATACGTCCCTTAACGCGCGCTTCCGCTCCCTCTTGGGGATGTGGGTTGCGTATATCATGTTCACCGTCCGCACTTGTGGGGGAAAACCCTTCTATCCACTGTTGTTCGGCGGCCAGGGCTCTTCGTCGTCATCGCTATGCAGCCCCTTGTCGGTATTTTCGGCATTTAACTTACCTGCCTGCTTGAACACCCAACAATCCCTGTTGGTGTGATTGGCCGGCTTTTTGGGGGTGCCATGTATCTGGCACAAGCGGTCGAGTATTCGGTCCAAACTGGACGGGCCCCTAGGATTTCTTTTGAATGGCTTTTTCCGCTGACCGGATTTATAGCCTCTGAATCCGGCATTAACTGCCGTATACTCAGCATTGTCGCCGTTAATGCGGCGCTTCTGCTTGTTGCGACGCGACCTGCCACTACTGTCCCTGGTATCTGAATTACCAGGGTTCTTAGTCATATTGTTGCTACGAGCAAGCCAGCTGTCTTCTCCTGCGCAAAAGCGGGTCATGAGTGTCGTGAGTGCTGCCATAGATTTTGGCTTTTCCTGTCCAAGGTGCCGGGCAAGCCACTCGTCACGGATATTGTGCTTGAAGGCTGCTAGGGCCTCTGCGTCCGGACAGTTGACTATTTGATTTTTCTTTGTTAGGAACCGTGTCCAGAATTGCCTGGCCGATTCCTCTGGCTGCTAAATTACGTGGCTTAGGTCATCGGCGTCTGGTGGTCGCACATAAGTGCCCTGGAAATTGTCGAGGAATGCGGCTTCCAGGTCCTCCCAACAACTGATTGATCCTGCTGGCAAGCTGTTAAGCCAATGCCGAGCTGGTCCTTTAAGCTTGAGTGGGAGGTATTTGATGGCATGTAGATCATCGCCGCGGGCCATGTGGATATGAAGGAGATAATCCTCGATCCATACCGCAGGATCTGTTGTGCCATCATATGATTCGATGTTTACGGGTTTAAAACCCTCGGGGATTTGATGATCCATTACTTTGTCTGTGAAGCATAGTGGGTGTGCGGCGCCTCTGTACTGGGCTATATCACGACGTAGCTCGAATGAGCTTTGTCTACTGTGTTCGGCCCTACCGGATTTGTGTTCGGTGTGACGGTTACCGTCTCGAGTCGTGGGGCGCCCACGCGATCCGTAGATCGATCTTGTTTTCCTTGCCTTGTCCTCCAACATGTCTCACAGGTCAGGCGCATTTTCCCGTGCCTTGGTACGTGGTGCGGCTTGAGTGGAGGGCTGAGAGGCCTCTCTGTCGCGGCCACGAGGTGGCCGGTCGGCTGTATCAAGTGCTGGTGATGTAGGTTTAAGTGCTTCCTCCTCTAATCAGGGTAGCAACCTGCGCTTTGGGTAGCTCTTGGAGGGGCGTTCGAGTTTATGCTCTTCGGCCGCAAGGACTTCAGTCCATCTGTCGACTAGCAAATCTTGATCAGCTCTAAGCCGTTGCTGTTTTTTCTTGAGGCTTCTTGCTATGGCCATAAGCCTGCGTTGAAAACGCTCTTGCTCAACGGGATCCTCTGGCACGATGAATTCGTCGTCGTCGAGGCTTGCCTTGTCTTCGGAGGGAGGCATATAATTATCGTCCTCGACCTCTCTGTCTGCCGCTCTCTCATGAGGGCTGGCTTCTACATCCTCCTGTGCTGAATCTTGCTGGAGGGGGTTTTCTTCGACACTCTCCGGAGTATTATTATCTCCCGTGCTGGAATCACCGTATTTGCTTTGGCGGGATTTTGAGCGGCGCCGCTGACACCGGCGCTTAGGCTGTTTCTTGGAGGGGTCATCCTCCGCTGTTCCATCGCCATCTCCTTCTTTTGGGGTGTCCACCATGTATATGTCATATGACGAGGTGGCTTTCCAGGGCCCAATAGGCGCTGGTTCTTCATCGTCTCCTGCATCGGCGTCCATACCGTCGATGTCTTCGGAGTCGAAGTCGAGCATGTCGGTTAAATCGTCGACAGTGGCTACAAAGTGGGTGGTGGGTGGGCTTTGAATTTCTTCATCGTCCGTATCCCAACCTTGCTGACCGTAGTCCGGCCAGGGCTCTCCTGATAAAGAGAGAGACTTTAGTGTCTTCAAAATATCGCCGAAAGGCAAGTGCTAAAAGATGTCCGTGGCAGTAAACTCCATGATCGACGCCCAATCAGATTCGATCGGCAGGGGCGCGGAGGGTTCGGAGTCCGGCTCCTTGGAGTCATGAGTCTCGCGGAGTGCGGGGCTGGTGTTTGGCTCGATCGCCGTTGGGATCGCAGCCCCGAGGCAGTGTCCAACCACCCATCCTCGATCGGCGCAGTTGGCTCCGAATTAAGGGTCAAAGCCGATGAGGGTGCAGCCTCCAGGGCACTGTTCGACGGCAGAGCTAGATCATGCTCGTTGTGACAGTGCGGCGCGCTCGGCAGTGGCTCGAATCCGTCGAAGATCAAGTCCCCGCAGATGTCAGCCGTGTAGTTTAAACTTCCAAATCTGACCTGACGGCCAGGGGCATATCTTTCGATCTGCTCCAGATGGCCAAGTGAATTGGCCCGCAGTGCGAATCCGCCGAAGACGAAGATCTGTCCGGGGAGGAAGGTCTCACCCTGGACTGCATCGCTATTGATCGTAGGAGCCATCAAGCCTAACGGCGACAACACAGAGGAACTCTCAATGAAAGCACCAATGTCGGCGTCAAAACTGGCGGATCTCGGGTAGGGGGTCCCGAACTGTGCGTCTAGGCCGGATGGTAACAGGAGGCAAGGGACACAAAGTTTTACCCAGGTTCGGGCCCTCTTGATGGAGGTAAAACCCTATGTCCTGCTTGATTAATATTGATGATATGGGTAGTACAAGAGTAGATCTACCACGAGATTGGAGAGGCTAAACCCTAGAAGCTAGCCTATGGTATGATTGTTGTCCTGTATGTTGTCCTACGGACTAAAACCCTCCGGTTTATATAGACACCGGAGAGGGTTAGGGTTACACAAAGTCGGTTACAATGGTAGGAGATCTATATATCCGTATCGCCAAGCTTGCCTTCCACGCCAAGGAAAGTCCCTTCCGGACACGGGACGAACTCTTCAATCTTGTATCTTCATAGTCCAGGAGTCCGGCTGAAGGTATAGTCCGGCCATCCAGACACCCCCTAATCCAGGACTCCCTCACCAAGCTTGCCTTCCACGCCAAGGAGAGTCCCATCCGGACATGTGACGAAGTCTTTAATCTTGTATCTTCATAGTCCAACAGTCCGGCTAAAGGATATAGTCCGGCTGTCCGGATACCCCCTAATCCAGGACTCCCTCAACCAACTCTTGATCCCGCACTCGCTCGCCTAGCTGCCTCCTCTCCTGTGACAGCCCCAGTTCAGGCCTTGCCTGCCTTTGCATTAGCCTCCATGCATCATGTCTAAATTCTATTAATTTTGAAATGGGGACTGATAAACCCTAGCAGCAAGTGAAATACAACTAGGGTCAAATTAAATCTTTTCAATCTACCCAAAATGGCTTTTAGAAAAGTTCATAAATTTTGGAATGGGTGAAAACTTCTTCCAAAAATGATGCACACATTTCTAGGACATTTCTGGATTTTGGAGTTAATTCATACGTATTTGCATTTGGACAATTAAATGCTATATAATATATTAAATGTCCAAATAATTCTGAACTTAAGTGAGGGCTATTGGAAATATTCCATAGAGAGCCCACAATTATTTTTAGGGTTTTAGAAAATGCCTTAGCATTTTAATTAAGTCAAAACAATTACAGAAAAATAGAAAACAGAAACTAAATAAAAGAGAGAGAGAGAGAGAGAGAGAAGGAAGAAACCTGGGCCTCCCCTGTGCTAGGCCCAGCCACCTGGCAGCCCAGCCACCTAGCCGGCCCACCGAGGGCAGGGGCGTCTTCTTCCTCCTGCCAGAAGGCAGAGGAGAAGACAGCCACGGCGCCGTGGCGTGCCATGCCGGCAGCTGCCTGCCTGGCTGCCCCATCGTCGCCCTGGACTCCCTCTGCGATGCCACGCTACCCCCTGGACCCCTTGACGCTCTCGCTCTCTCCCTGCCTTGCTCTCTCTCACTCTCTCTCCCAAAGCTGAGCGGAGCCATCGCCGCCTCTCGTCGTTGCCGTGTCCACCGCCTCTCCCTCGCTTCCCCGACCAGTCCAGGCGCTCCGCCATGTCATCTACATTCTATATGTATCCCTAGCACACCAAGCCACTGATTGATTTGTTCAAGGAGAAGAAGTTTCTTCTTAAGAGTTAGACCTACGCAAGGACTTCGATATCCTCGTTGATGGTTCCCCCTGAACTCGGTAGTGTTTCATTTTAAGACTACCAGGTGACCATGCTTGTCTAGGACAACGTGTTCACATGCTTGTAGCAGAACCGGCTCATGTTTTGGAGCTTACTACCGTAGTTCATTCCCCCGAGAATCTCGCAACGTTGTCTCGTCGATTTGTGTTGCAAACCTTCATTTTCCTTTCTAGACTCGATGAGTCTGGAATATCCTGACACCAACCAGATCTGAATCTCAGGCAGATATGATGGTTGGAGCATTTTCCAAGAACTATAATATTGGTCTCTCGATAACCGGTAAAGTGGATGTCGTGGCCAACACATCCAGCCGGAAGACCTATTATTGTAGTATCTCGATTGAAGAAAGTTGGCCACCTTCCCATGAGGATTTCATAGGATTTACCTCCGTAGTTAATCCTTACGGATTCTTGTGCTCCCGAAGTCCGACCTTTCACTTGATGTCTTAGATACCAAACCATATCAATAAATGAGTTATCCTAGCACATCAAGGAGAACATTAGAAGCGGAGTGCTAAATGTCTCTCGGTCGATTATCAGATTTTGTTTCCTTGGCCTCGCTAAGGTGAAATCTGAGAAAGTGTTATCTTCCTTTGCATCAGCATCATCCATCACCATTCATCATGGTGGTATGTTGTGTTGCCAGGATCCTTGACACGGATATTGGTAAAACCTTGACGAATATGGAGATACTCAAGTTCTTGAGAGCACGCGCAAGCACCAGGTTTTACCGTTGGCGTTAACTGGGATTTGCCTCCAGTTTCCTCGGTTAGGTTATAACCTTTTCAAACAGTGGACTCACTCTCGACTGTTGAGCTCTTCCCCAGTTACCAGAATCATTCCCAACATTTGCATTTTGTTCCCAGCCTGCACCTCAGTAGTTGTTGTTCAGGATCATCTTCAAAAGTGGACTTACCATGGGTCCCATCCATTTCCGATGATAAGCAAAAATCATCCATTGCGTTGTCTTCAACAAGATAGTCCACATCATCCATCCTAGTCGGAGTATGCCATTCTTTCAAACCCCTTCCAATGATCGATTGTGATTACCTCAGGCTGGTATAAAGAGTTTCAATGATCTTTGTATCAAAAGTAATTCTTTTTGCCACTTAAGGGAATATTTCTGTGAGTCACCTTCCTTAAGATGTCTCGCTATGGTATCATGGCAACCCAACCCCTCGCTACGTTGACACCGTTCACCACCCTCCTAGGTGTGGGAATTCCTCTACTTACTTAAACCTTGTCATATGCTCATTTCCATCATTCTTGATGTGTGTATTGTGTCTCATCTCGACAGATGTCGCTATGTCTCGTTCTGTGAGTTGATCGTCGGTTGCTCGATCTTCAAGAAGATCGATTCTTCGAGAGTTTCTTTTCTTCTCGTCATCGCGTGGATGAAGATCTCAAAGGCAAGGATGTCAGAGTCAACGTATGCAACGAATCAACAGCCCTAAGAGGTGTAACCTGGATCGTGAAGATTATGTTAGTTTGTGTTCCCCCTTCATCTTACCCTACACCTGAATCTCGGGGCAAGATTCTTGTTTAGTGGGGGTGAGCTGTCACGGCCCCAGTTCAGGCCTTGCCTGCCTTTGCATTAGCCTCCACGCATCATGTCTAAATTCTATTAATTTTGAAATGGGGACTGATAAACCCTAGTAGCAAGTGAAATACAACTAGGGTCAAATTAAATCTTTTCCATCTACCCAAAATGGCTTTTAGAAAAGTTCATCAATTTTGGAATGGGTGAAAACTTCTTCCAAAAATGATGCACACATTTCTAGGACATTTCTGGATTTTGGAGTTAATTCATATGTATTTGCATTTGGAAAATTAAATTCTATATAATATATCAAATGTCCAAATAATTCTGAACTTAAGTGAGGGCTGTTGGAAATATTCCATACAGAGGCCACAATTATTTTTAGGGTTTTAGAAAATGCCTTAGCATTTTAATTAAGTCAAAACAATTACAGAAAAATAGAAAACAGAAACTAAATAAAAGAGAGAGAGAGAGAGAAGGAAGAAACCTGGGCCTCCCCTATGCTAGGCCCAGCCACCTGGCCGGCCCACCGAGGGCAGGGGCGTCTTCTTCCTCCTGCCGGAAGGCAGAGGAGAAGACAGCCACGGCGCCGCGGCGTGCCACGCCGGTAGCTGCCTGCCTGGCTGCCCCATCGTCGCCCTGGACTCCCTCTGCGATGCCACGCTACCCCCTGGACCCCTTGACGCTCTCGCTCTCTCCCTGCCTCGCTCTCTCTCCCAAAGCCGAGCGGAGCCATCGCCGCCTCTCGTCGTTGCCGTGTCCACCGCCTCTCCCTCGCTTCCCCGACCAGTCCAGGCGCTCCGCCACATCGTCCCCAACCTCTCCGCCAAGTCAAGCAAGCCGGGACACACCGCAGCACCGCCATCGCCGTCTTCTTCAACCTCGGTCCGCCGAGATCGCCGGCAACCATGCGCCCGCTCCGTTGCTTCCCCGAGCTCCCCAAGACCACCGCTGCACTCCCCGTGAGCTTCTCCTTCGATCCCCACTCCCCCCTGCTCGTTTGCGCCGTGTAGTCGCTGCCCTCTTCGAGCCCGAGAGCATCTCGCCGCCGGCCATGGCGTAGCCGTGGCCACACCCGCGCAAGCTCGCAACCGAGCACTTCACCGCACTCGCTGTGTCCCCAGGAGGCCGCAGCACCCCTCCGCACCTCCTGCTGTGCCTCCTAGCGACGACCCCGAGCTCGCTCGAGCTCGGGCAGCCGCCAATGTCGTCGTCGGCGTCTTTTCCGGCCACCCCAGGCCCGGCTACTGCCACCAGGCGAGGCGCTGCAACGCCAGCTACCCGTAGAGACCAACCGCGGCTCAAACTGCGGCCTGTACGCGAAACCCGAGCAACTCCGGCGAGTTGCCACCACGGTTTTGGTCGCCACCGGCTGAACTCCGGTGACTCCGACGTGGCACACTTAGTTAACACTAATGACGCCATTAGCTAATCACTTTGCCACTGACGGATGGGCCCCACGCGCTAATTAACCCGAGGATTTATTCCCTGTTTAACTTAGACTAAACCACCGGGCCCACATGTCAGGTTGACTTTGCTGACATGGCCTTTGACCGGTCCCACCTGTCATTGACTCGAGCCAGCACTGTGTCATTGACCAGTAGGCCCCACTGGTCAGGTTTGACCTGGCCAGCCACAGTTGACCTGATGACGTCACTCTTACGTCATGCTGACGCAGTAAAACCTTTTCTGCATTTTAAATAAATCTAAATGATTTATTTATTTCAGAAAATATCCAAAACTTTGAAAAATCATAGAAAATAATCTATAACTCAGATTGAAAAGATTTATATATGAAAAATTATCAGAAAAATTCAAGGAATCCATCTGTACCATTTTCATGCATGTTTGAGCAAGTTAACCTCACTGTTTAGGATGAAACATGATTAGGGCAAATTTCATAATAGGTTTGGAGTTGGAATTTGATATAGTTTTGAATTCCACATCAATTTAAACGACTTTCTGTTGCATTAGACCAAATCACAACATATTGCCTTGTCATGATCATGCATCATATTGTTGCATTGCATTGATTGTATTCTTCCTTGTTTGCCGGTAATTGCCCCCTCTCAGTAGATGTTGTTTCCGACGACGTGATCGATGACACTGATGAAGACTCAATGTTATCTTCAGAAGTGCCAGGCAAGCAAAACCCCCCTTGTTCATTCCGATACAATCCCACTCTCGCTCCTGCTCTCTTTTACTGCATTAGGACAACAACGTTTCAACTGTTACATGTTGCGGTAGTTGAACCCCTTTCCTCGGCATGACCTGTCATTGCCCCAGTAAATAGATGAAACCCACTAGCATGAGTAGGAGTTGTTTGAGCCTTGATGTGCCTACTCGTTCATGCTTGTTTGTCATGCCTGCTATTGCATAGAGTTGTGTCAGGTCTGATTCATCAGGAATGAATCGGAGGTGTGTGAACATGTCCTACTGTGTGTGAGCTAAGTGTGTGAACATGATTTGGTAAAGGTAGCGGTGAGAGGCCATGTAGGAGTAAATGGTGGGTTGTCTCATTGCAGCCGTCCTCAGGAACTGAGTTCTGTGTCTGTGATCCATGAACAGCTACTACCACTCATTGGGATCCTTAATTGACCCTCTCGGCTTCTTAATCACCCTAGTACTCTGTCCAGGAGTTGCAACTAGTTTCTGGTGTTTGTAGGTTATGTGTTGGCGGCCGTGCGTAGCGCTGACCCTAGGGGTGGGCTATGTTGCGGTAGATACACCGTGGCACGGTGTACCGGGCGCCCGTTTGGTGTCTCGGGAATCCTGTTCACATCGTTCGGGGCCGTATGTGGAAACCTCGCCCGGACTCCCTGCGGATGGAACCTGGATAGGCGATAAACCTGGACTAGAGACTTAAGTGTTTAGGTAGGCCGTGGCCGACACCCTCGCCAGGCTTCCGCTTGAAGGTTGCCGAGATACATGACGTGTATATGGTGGTAAGTGGTGGGAGCGTGTGTGAAGAAGTACACCCCTGCAGGGTTATCATTATCTATTCGAATAGCCGGATTCCTCGGATATGGAAACTTGGACCCCTTGCATAGTTCATAGACAAGTGAAATGGATACTCTAAAACTCGCAAGATAAGTGTGAGTGCTATGGATGGCCTTCTCGTAGGGAGACGGGAGCGGATCCATAGTGGTGTATTGAATGGTGAATATGTGGACTCGTGTGCGCCACCTCAAAAGAGTTGCTTGCAGTCGTAGTTCAGGTTAGCCACTGAGTCAAAGCTGGCTTGCTGCAGTTAAACTCCACCACCCCCCCCCTTGTTGATACTGATGCATATGTAGCTAGTTCTGATGTAAGTCTTGCTGGGTACATTTGTACTCACGTTTGCCTATTTTATGTTTTGCAGAGAGACGTCAGTCTCGCTAGTAGTTCCGCGTGGACTACAACGTTTAGCTTGATACCTCAGCTACGATCTTGTGCCCTTGGCAGGATCTGGTAGATAGTCAGGCTTCTCAGCCTTCTTCATTTGTAGTTGTCTGTACTCAGACAAGTTAAGCTTCCGCATGTGCTTGTTGTTTGTATGCTCTGTGAGTTGGGTCATAAGACCCATGTTTGTAATATCTCGCTCCTCGGAGCCTAATGAATAAATACTTTGAGTCGTAGAGTTATGTTGTGATGCCATGTTATATTTACACATATCGAGCATATTGTGTGTATGATTGAAATGCTTGGTATGTGTGGGATCCGACAATCTAGTTGTTTATCCTTGGCAGCCTCTCTTATGGGGAAATGTAGTCCAGTGCTTCCTTGAGCCATAGTAGTCCGCTACAGCCCGGTTCACCGGAGTCCTGCTAGCCCAGCACTACTGCTCAGATCACTTGACTGGCCGGCATGTGTTTCACTTCGTTCCTGTGTCTATCCCTTCGGGGAAATGTCACGCGGTGACATCCGGAGTCCTGCCTAGCCTGCTACAGCCCGGGTTCCCAGAGTCCTGTTAGCCCAGTGCTACAACCCGGATTCACACGCTGCTGACCGACATGCTCGATGTGATTCATGTATGCCTGTCCCCATAGGTTAGTGCCGCTTTGGGTTGACGACTAGCCATGTCGGCCCGGGTTCTCTGTCATATAGATGCTAGCGACATTATCATATACGTGAGCCAAAAGGCGCAAACGGTCCCGGGCCATGGTAAAGCGACACCCGTGGGAATACCGTGCGTGAGGCCGCAAAGTGATATGAGGTGTTACCGGCTAGATCGATGTGACTTGGAATCGGGGTCCTGACATCTCCCGCGCTGGTTCCCCTACTGAATCTCTCTAATGCTGCCGCTACCCATATCCACCCGCACTTCCCATCGCCGAGCTCAAGTTGCAGAGATGCATCGGTGCTCAACCCGAGCAACGTGCTCCATTGTTCGTGCCAGAGCTCGGCATCCCTCCTCGTCGGCCCTCAGACAAGGATTAGCGCTGCTGCAAGTTCATCTCTCTGCTTGCGCTCCGCCACCTCACTGCTTGTGCTCCGCTTTCCCTCCTCGATGCTCAACAAGGAGAGCACAGGCCGCCACTCGGTGCCGTGGCGGGTTGTTCCTCCACCTCGCAAATAACCAAAGGAGCTGGGGTCACAAGCACACCACACGATGGTTCTCCACCCCTGCTGCATTCATCGATCCATAGGTATGTGTCTATTTTGTTCCATTCTTGGTCATTGGTCGTGCTAATCTTTGATTTTCCTTGGTTTATCATGCAGATTGGTGCATTGTTACCAGATTCTTGTCGGTTACACTACAAAAATAGCACTTCTGTGATGATACATGTTTGTCACAGTAGGTCAGGTTTTCTGTCATGCATGTACATCCATGAAGATTTTCTGACAGAATCAAGATAGTCAAACCTGTGCTGTCGTAGAAGTGTTCCATGACAATACTCAAATTATCATCACGGAAGTGTCCACTTCCATGACGATAAATAGCGTGTCATGGAAGTGCTTTCGCAAAGGGTAACCGAATCGTGGCATCCACCGTAACGGGTCGCCCTTATGCTATTGGGTCCTGTTTTGGATCCGATAACCTGTTAACATCCTGCCTTGCTTTAGGTGAAATTACGGCCCATATCAGATCTGGCCCGTTAACGACATGTCGTGTTTTGGGCCAAATGATGGCCCACATCAGATACGGCCCATTAAAAGCCTGCAATATTATGGGCCAGTTTACAGCCCATATCAGATCAGGCCTATTCATAGCCTGCAATAGTTTGGGACAAATTTCGGCCCATCACAGATACGGCTCGTTAACAGCTACTGTGCCTTTGGGCCCATTGGGGACCTGATTTTCTATTAGGCCTCTTAATGGCATGTTTAGCAGTTCGACCAGATATTAGTTTCGGCCGGCCTGTGTACATATGGGTCGCTTTCACCATTTAAAGGCCCGAGCTGCATCTGGGCCTAATTTTTGTTTGTAGTGACTTCCGACCTCTCAATGGCCCGTAGTCTTCCTAGATACATTTTATCCCAAACTGCCTATCGGCACGTTAAAGGCCCTAATTTTTGCCCGCTATGCGTCCGGCCTGCTTTCAACCCATCATGTGATTGGGCCAACCAACGCCCAACTATGTTTCAGCGTGTTAATGGCCCATCATACCTCTGGGCCAATAATGGGCCGATGTATATTCCAGCCTGCTGTCGACCCGTGATTTATTTGGCACAATTCATACTCAATCTACAACTTAGCGTGTTAAAAGCCCATTTTATTTTTGGGCCCAATTAAGGAAACATTTTACTCGGCCCGAAACTAATGTGGGTCAAATTAAGTCAAGGCCTGCTAATGGCCCAAGATAAGCCCACGGTTCGGCCGATTTATAGCGATTGGCGGCTGGCCAGTTCTAGTACCGATTTTTTTATATAAGCCTATCATATTGGCCTATTGCGCCCCGATCGAAGCTTATGACCATTTCATAGAGCGACAACAGCATATACAACAAATAAATTACATCATCGTGACAAAGAATAAACCTAGCACTACTAGGGAAAACCCTAGTAGTAGCGCTTGAAATATACATAGCAGTAGCGCTGGGTCCAGCGCTACTACCGCGCTACACCTAATTTGTGGCAGTAGCGCTGGTATGGGCGGCGCTATGATACGTCTCCAACGTATCTACAATTTTTTATTGTTCCATGCTGTTATATTATCATTCTTGGATGTTTTATAATCATTTTATATCATTTTTGTTACTAACCTATTGACATAGTGCCAAGTGCGAGTTGCTGTTTTTTGCATGTTTTTTAAATCGCAGGAAATCAATATCAAACGGAGTCCAAACACCGCAAAACTTTGTGTGGGTGTTTTATGGACCAGAAGACCAACAATGGGCTAGAGCAGCACCTGGGGGGTGCCCCGAGGGGGGCACAACCCACCAGGGCACGCCTGAGGGCCCAGGCGCGCCCAAGTGGGTTGCGCCCACCTCGGTGGCCTCCCGCACCCCTTCTTTACCCTATAAATTCACAAATAGTCCGAAAACCCTCGGGGTGAACCTAGATCAGAAGTTCCGCCGCAGCAAGCCTCTGTAGCCACCAGAAACCAATCTACACCCCGTTCCGGCACCCTGTCGGAGGAGGAAATCGTCACTAGTGGCCATCTTCATCATCCCGGCGGCCACCATGATAAGGAGGGAGTAGTCCACCCTCAGGGCTGAGGGTTTGTACCAGTAGCTATGTGTTTAATCTCTCTCTCTCTCGTGTTCTTGAGATGTCACGATCTTGGTGTATCGCGGGCTTTGTCAATATAATCGGATCATATGGTGTTTTCCCTTCTCCATCTTGTTATGAATTGAGTTTTCCCTTTGAGATTTCATTTTATTGAATTGAATATTTTTATGGATTTGCGAGCACTTGATATATGTCTTGCATATGAATACTCGTGGTGACAATGGGGTATCATATTGATTCACTTGATATGTGTTTGGCACTCAGCTTGCGGATTCCCGCAGTGACATTGGGGTAATCTATGCATAGAGGTTGATGCATGTTCTCGTCTTTTGTTTCTCTAGTAGAAATCTTGGGGCACTCTTTGAGGTTCCTTGTGTTTGATTGATTATTATGAATATGAAATTATTTGGTGTTATTTTAGTACGAACTCTTGGATAGATCGATCAGAAAGAATAGCTTTGAGGTGGTTTCGTACCCTACAAACGATTTCTTCTTATGTTCTCTGCTAGATAGGAACTTTGGAGTGATTCTTCATCGCACTTTGATGGGTGGTTATATGATCCAATTATATTAGCATTGTTAAGAGATTGCACTAGTGAAAGTACGGACCCTAGGCCTCATTTTCAAGCATTGCAATACCGTTTTTGTGCCCGTTTACTATTTGCTACCTTGCTGTTTTTATTTATTTAGATTATAAAAATACATTTCTATCATCAATATTACACCTTTATCACCATCTCTTCGCCGAACTAGTGCAGCTATACAAATTACCATTGTATTTGGTGTGTTGGGGACACAAGAGACTTTTTATTATTTTGTTGCAGGGTTTTTTGAGAGAGACCATCTTCATCCTACACCTCCCACGGATTGATAAACCTTAGGTCATCCACTTGAGGGAAATTGCTACTGTCCTACAAAACTCTACTCTTGGAGGCCCAACACGTGTCTACAAGAATAAAGTTGCGTAGTAGACATCAAGCTTTTTTCTGGCGCCGTTGTTGGGGAGGTGAGTGCTTGAAGGTATATCTTTAGATCTTGCATTTGAATCTTTTAGTTTCTTGTTTTATCACTAGTTTAGTTTATAAAATAAAACTACATAAAAAATGGAATTGAGGTTGCATCATATTATTGATCATCTTTATAATATCTTTATTGAAAATGATGGATCGGAAAATTGTTCTCAATTGTTACAAGAAGAAGGCAATAAAATGTTTGGCACAAAATATTTGAATGATGAGCATGATTGCAATGTTGTTAGTATTAATTCTTTGAATATCCATGATGCTAATCTTTACCTAATAATAAAGCGAATTGGGTTTCTGGTCGTCCGTCATGGCATTTTTCAGAAAAGTCCTTCTATTTCAGAGAATTCAACCCGCAGACCTGTTTTAAGTTAAAATGAATTGTTTTTTCGTATTTTACACAAAAGTCCCAGTGTTTTCCTGAAATCAACCCGCCGTCTGGATTTAAGTCACACCCGAACCGTTATTTTACATTTTTCGCCCCCCCTTGATGTTTTAGGTAATTCATCCGCGGATCATATTTAAGTCAAACAAATGCTTTTTTAAATCATCCATATCTTTTAAACCGGAACTCTGATTTGAACATGTTATATATGAAATTTGATTAGAAAAATATGGATAATATGAATAATATATTATTTTTACCTGATAAGTATTTTTAAATATTATTTTGGAATATATTTAAATCAAACAAATAATTTTCTAAATTATCCGTGTCTTTTAAACCGTAACTTCGATTTTAACATATTATATATGAATTTTTACTAGAAAAATGTGTGGAATCTAAATATGATGTTAATTTTACATGTTAAATATTTTTTAAATATTTTTTTGGTAGCAAACTTATAATTTATAGCGCAAGATCTGTTTTTCTTTCGTATTGGCGGCAATCCGGATTGCAAATAAACACCCTACTATAACCATATAAGGAAAAGAAAACATCGATAACTACACACACATACCTATGAAAAATGTCGCAGGGGAAAACAACAGATTTCTCATCAGGGGAGTGAGAGAGAGCGCGCGCGCGTGCGAGAGAGAGAGAGAGAGAGAGAGAGAGAGAGAGAGAGAGAAACGCCTTAGGATTAACCATATTCAAACACGTTTTTTGTTGTTTTGCATGAACACCGAGGCCATCGCCGGCGAGGGTGAGAAGGAGGATAAGTGGCAACACAAATATGATGCCTCGCAAAAATAAAGGAGATGGACCTATTGTGGTCTTGAGTGATGGTTGTTGGGTTAAGAGCATGTGTTATGTTTTCTCTCCCGTTGCAATGCATGGGCTCTTTTGCCAGTGATATGCAAAGCCATAAGCTTAGGGATGCTATGTTTGATGAAGATGATATTTTTAGTCCCCCAAGATTTGATGTGCAAATTTGTTATAATGATTGCATGCCTCCTATTTATGATGATTATAATGATGAAAGTGGATTTGGAGAGTTCATGACTTTATTTAGTGATGAATCTGATATTTTGGAAGAGGTTGGAATTGACTATGACAATAAAGTTGCTATCTATGATGATTATGGTGATAACATGTATGCTATAAAGAATAATGATAACCATGAAACTTGTCATCATGATTTTAATTTTCACTCTCATGATAGTTATTTTGTTGAGTTTGCTCCCACTACTATTCATGTGAATAAATTTGCTTATGTGGAGAGTAATAAAATTTCTATGCTTGTGGATCATGAAAAGAATGCTTTATGTGAGAACAATAGTTTGCTTGTTTTCTAGTTTCTATGGCTTATATTGCTCAATATAAATTGTGGAAATGATGAGGTACAGTAGGCATTGTGTGAGAAGAATTATGAATCTTGTCTTTGATAGTACCAAAGTGAATGGTTTGTCTTTATCATACTAACCCATCTGACGAAGTTCCATTAAGTTTTGTGTGATTGAAGTGTCAAGTTTTGGGTGAGATATCGATATGATGAGACTAAGGAGTGACAAGACCCTATGCTTGGGGATGCCCAAGGAACCCCTAGTTAATATCCAACGAATACCCAAGCAACTAAGCTTGGGGATGCCCCGGAAGGCATCCCTCTTTCGTCTCCATCATTATTGGTAACCTCACTTGGAGCTATATTTTCATTCGTCACATGATATGTGTTTTGCTTGGAGAATCATTTTATTTTTTTAGGATTTTCTTTCTATTATTTATAATAATGTTTTGCATCTTTTATTTCAATAAAAGTGGCATTGATAGCCTTTACTATGCTTATTTTACAAGTCTACATGTTGCTGTTTGAAAACAGAAAGTTTACCGCTGTTGCACAAATTCCCTAGAAAAGTCAGAATGTGATAAAATGTTGAAACTTTTTGCAAAATAAGCTATGATAAATTTCTACTGTTTGGTAAAATTCTCATAATTTTTGGAGTTGAATAATTATTTATACTCTTGCATTCTTTACAGACTGTACTATTTTGGCAGATTGCTGTTATGTTTGCATTGTTTGCATATGTTTGCTTGTTTAATGATTCTATTTGAGGATAGGAGTACTAAATATGCAGAGGAATTTAGTATGCAATGTTGAATAATAATTTTAGTGATTTTCTACAGTAGAGAGTGATAAGGTTTTTGCATTGGTTTATACTAACTTATCTCACGAGTCCTTGTTGAGTTTTGTGTGGATGAAGTTTCTAAGATTTAGGGAAACCGTGATATAAAAGAAATTAAGGAGACACAAAAGCTCAATCTTGGGGATGCCCAAGGCATCCCAAGATAATATTTCAAGAAGTCTCAAGCATTTAAGCTTGTGGATGCCCCGATAGGCATCCCACCTTTCTTCTTCAACAATTATCAGTTAGTATCGGTTGAGCCTAAGTTTTTGCTTCTTCACATGATGTGTGTTATCCTTGGAATGTCATTTTTTTGTTTTGCTTGATGTTTTAATAAAGTACTTAGATCTGAAAGTTATTAAATAAAATAGAGTCCTCAAATAGTTGCCAGGGAGGCTAGGTAAGCGACACACACATCCCGTCAACGAAGCTCTTTTCTATGGAATTGCTCTAGTGCTTCACTTATATCTTTTTGAGCACCGTGTGCTTTAGTGTATTGGGAGAAATTCTCTCTTGCTTAACTTAAATTAATTTGAGATAAAGAAATATTATGCTCATGATCTTCACTTATATTTGTTTGATCTTATCAAAAGCTACACATGGAAATTAGTTCCAAAGTGATAGATATCTAAGAAGGATATAATAAAAACTTTCATGAAGATCATTGGACAAAATAAACTTGATTCCTCATAATAGTTTTGAGATATGATGATGTGATATGTGAGTCATGTTGATGAGTAATTATGCTTTAGTAAGAATATTGGTGTTAAGGTTTGTGATTCCCTATCCAAGAACGAAAGCCAATAGTTGTGCGATGAAATTACATCTTACTTGTGGTGCATTATTCGGTGTTAATTATGCTCAATGCTCGCTTATGAGATTATTTGTTTCTTGGTTGGTCACTTCTCAATCTTTTGCTAGCCTTCATTTTGCACTAAGTATGATCACTACTTGTGCATCCAAAATCCTTTAAACCAGTTTTTCCACATGAGTCCACCATACCTACCTATATGCCGGTATTCTTTTGCCATTCTAAGAAAATTTGTATGTGCCATCTCTAATTTTCAAAATAAATTTCTCTTTTGTGTGCTCGTACCGCTCGCGAGGCAGTGAGGGGTGGCCAATATTTTACATGCTAGATATGTTATTCTCACGATGAGTGTTTATTCACTTGTCATTACACGAGAGTAAGGAAAAGGTATTAGGGATGCCCAGTCCCGAAATGGAAAATGAATTTAATTTATGTTGTCAAATAATAAATTCCTTGGAAAGTGTTGGTATGGAGGGCACTCGTGGATACGGTTAGCCATGGAAAGTGAAAGTTTGGTGGAAAAGGGAATAAATTTTATTTTCTGTTTGGGAACCGCCTATGATATATCTAGCATGGAAAGTGTTGGGAACTCTAAGTTGTTTCCGTTGGTGGGAAAAGTATGCCTCTCAAAATGTTTTTATCAATCAATTTTCTCTTTGAGCTCTGGCACCTCTACAAATCCCCACTTCCCTCTGCGAAGGGCCTTTATTTTACTTTATGCAATTTTTATTTTTAATTTGAGTCTCCATCTTCTCTTATAAAGCACCAAATAGGAGGCACTATGATCGTACTTGAGCATTGGCTGTAGCTAATATGCGAATGTGTTTCATGAATGGATCAATGATTGAGCATGATGGGCTAGGGATAACTTATTTTAGCATTGATATTTTGAAAGACATGGTTGCTTGTTGGTTTGCTTGAGTATTTAAGTCCTCATGTCAAAACTAGACTATTGCTTTGAATCATATAAAAGTCCAAATGTCCATGCTATGAAGAAAAGAATATAAGATGACATGTTAGGTAGCATTCCACATCAAAAATTCTATTTTTATCATTTACCTTCTTAAGGATGAGCAGGAATTAAGCTTGGGGATGCTGATACGTCTCCAACGTACCTATAATTTTTGTGTTCCATCCTGTCATATTATCATTCTTAGATGTTTTATAATCATTTTATAGTCATTTTATATCATTTTTTGGTACTATCCTATTGACATAGTGCCAAGTGCGAGTTGCTGTTTTTTTGCATGTTTTTTTACATCGCAGGAAATCAATATCAAACGGAGTCCAAACACCGCAAAACCATTTGTGGATTTTTTATGGACCAGAAGACCACCAATGGGCCAGAGCAGCACCTGCGGGGTGCCCCGAGGGGGCCACAACCCAGGTGGGTTGTGCCCACCTCGGTGGCCTCCTGCACCCCCTCTTTACCGTATAAATTAACAAATATTTCGAAAACCCTCGGGGTGAACCTAGATCAGAAGTTCCACCGCCGCAAGCCTCTACAACCACCAAAAACCAATCTAGACCCCGTTCTGGCACCCTGCCGGATGGGGAAATCATCACCGATGGCCATCTTCATCATCCCGGCGGCCACCACGATGAGGAGGGAGTAGTCCACCCTCAGGACTGAGGGTTTGTACTAGTAGCTATGTGTTTAATCTCTCTCTCTCTCTCGTGTTCTTGGGATGTCACGATCTTGATGTATCACGGGCTTTGTTAATATAATCGGATCATATGGTGTTTTCCCTTCTCCATCTTGTTGTGAATTGAGTTTTCCCTTTGAGGTTTCGTTTTATTGAATTGAATATTTCTATGGATTTGAGAGCACTTGATATATGTCTTGCATATGAATACTCGTGGTGACAATGGGGTATCATATTGATTCACTTGATATGTGTTTGGCACTCAGCTTGCTGATTCCTGCGGTGACATTGGGGTAATCTATGCATAGAGGTTGATGCATGTTCTCGTCTTTTGTTTCTCCGGTAGAAATCTTGGGGCACTCTTTGAGGTTCCTTGTGTTTGATTGAGTATTATGAATATGAAATTATTTGGTGTTATTTTAGTACGAACTCTTGGATAGATCGATCAGAAAGAATAGCTTCGAGGTGGTTTCGTACCCTACAAACGATTTCTTCTTATGTTCTCTGCTAGATAGGAACTTTGGAGTGATTCTTCATCGCACTTTGATGGGTGGTTATATGATCCAATTATATTAGCATTGTTGAGAGATTGCACTAGTGAAAGTACGGGATGCTAGGCCTCATTTTCAAGCATTGCAATACTGTTTTTGTGCCCGTTTACTATTTGCTACCTTGCTGTTTTTATTTATTCAGATTATAAAAATATACTTCTACCATCAATATTACACTTGCTGGTATGATTGTTCTTGTTCCTATGGACTAAACCCTCCGTTTTATATAGACACCGGAGGGGGCTAGGGTTACACAGAGTCGGTTACAAGGAAGGAGATCTACATATCCGTATTGCCAAGTGTCGGTGTCAAAACCGGCGGATCTCGGGTAGGGGGTCCCGAACTGTGCGTCTAGGCCGGATGGTAACAGGAGGCAAGGGACACGAAGTTTTACCCAGGTTCGGGCCCTCTTGATGGAGGTAAAACCCTACGTCCTGCTTGATTAATATTGATGATATGTGTAGTACAAGAGTAGATCTACCACGAGATCGGAGAGGCTAAACCCTAGAAGCTAGCCTATGGTATGATTGTTGTTCTGTATGTCGTCCTACGGACTAAAACCCTCCGGTTTATATAGACACCGGAGAGGGTTAGGGTTACACAAAGTCGGTTACAATGGTAGGAGATCTATATATCCGTATCGCCAAGCTTGCCTTCCACGCCAAGGAAAGTCCCTTCCAGACACGGGACGAAGTCTTCAATCTTGTATCTTCATAGTCCAGGAGTCTGGCTGAAGGTATAGTCCGGCCATCCAGACACCCCCTACTCCAGGACTCCCTCAGTAGCCCCTGAACAAGGCTTCAATGACGACGAGTCCGGCGCGCAGATTGTCTTCGGCATTGCAAGGCGGGTTCCTCCTCCAAGTACTTCATAGAAGATTTTGAACACAAAGATAGTGTCCGGCTTTGCAAAATAAGTTTCCACATATTGCCATAGAGAGAATAATATTTACACAAATCTAACCTGCTGACGTATTCCATAGTGTGACATCGCACCATGGCCAAGCCTTTATTCGAATCGTTTTATTGTCCCACCTTAGCGTGTCATGCGAGGCGGTTTCCTTGGCACGTCTCGTCGAAGCAGAGATCGTGTCTCCTTATTCCGGGATTCTCATCAATACGGGCGTGGGTAACCCAACCGTGCCATTGATTACGGCGCTTGGAGATAAGTGAGTTTTACCAGGCTGGTGGGGACACGCAGTTGCGTCCACCCATATAAGGGGATAAGGATCCACCTTTTCACCTACTCCTTCTTCCTCCTTTGCCTATCCATTTTCGCGCACTCGAGCTCCAGTGCCCAAGTCCGCACTCCCCACCTCAACCTTTTCCAGCCATGTCCGGAGCGGGAGGCAAGTGGATGGTCTCCTCCGTCATGGAGGGACACATCAAAAAATTGAGGAAGGCCAGATACTTGTCTAACGACATCGCGTACCGGCTTCCTGAAGAGGGGTAGCTCCTCCCCACCCCAAGGCCCCATGAGAGGGTAGTGTTCCTTCCCCACTTCCTCCGCGGACTGGGCTTTCCTATCCACCCATTCGTCCGGGGACTCATGTTCTACTACGGCCTGGATTTCCATGATCTGGCCCCGAACTTCATCCTCAACATCTCGGCGTTTATTGTCGTGTGCGAGGCTTTCCTCCGCATCCGCCCCCATTTCGGCCTATGGCTCAAGACTTTCAATGTCAAGCCAAAGGTGATGCGCGGCAACCAGGCGGAGTGCGGAGGTGCCATGGTGGGCAAGATGCCCAACGTCTTATGGCTCGAGGGCTCCTTTGTGGAGACCCTGAAGGGTTGGCAATAGGGGTGGTTTTACATCACCGAGCCACGCGACCCTGAGTGGGTCGCAGCCCCCGAGTTCTGGTCCGGACCCCCAACGCGGCTCACGTCCTGGAAAGAGACGGGCCTGTCTTGGGGCAGCAAAGAGGAGGTGTCTGGACTGCAGACATGCATCCAAACCCTGGTGAACAAGCAGCTCAAGCTTGTCAACGTAGTCCAGGTTATGCTCATCCGCTGGATCCTCCCGTGTCAACAACGGGCCTTCAATCTGTGGGAGTTCAACCCGGCGCAGCACCGAACTCTGAGCAGGCTCTTCGACACGACGTACGAAGATGCCTGGAAGGTGCTTTTCTAGGGCGCCAAGGCTCCCGCATCCACTACCGAGGATCGCGGATTCAGCGTGTAGCGTCACGCTAGCGCGGTAAGTTCTTTGTACCTTTTACAGAGTATTAGTTTGTCATAGTTTAACTCTATGCGGGATCTAAGCTCCCTTACCTTTGACAGGATTGGCAGGCGACGTCCGGACAGATCGACTGTCCGGCTCCTTTGCCCGAAGACCCAGCCGATGCCCGCTTGGCGAAGCTGCTGGTTCCGGCACCCTATGTGGTGCCGGAGAAGAAGGCCATGAAGAAGGCCACGGGGACTCGAAAAGGTGCCCAGCGCCAGGAGGTGTCGGGTTCATCATCCAACGGCTCCAAGGCGCATTCCTCCCGTGAAGACGAGGAGGAGGAAGAAGAGACCTCTCCCCCTCCAGTGGGAGGAGAGAAGAAAAGGAAGGCCGCACTCACTAGGGAGGCCGGTGGGTCCAAGAAGGGGAAAACCCTTCCTCCGGACTACTCGACCGACGACGATGACGGCGGAGAGGAGTGGCCGCTCAGGGCCAAGCCCCTGGTGAAATCGTAAGTATCCGGATACCAGAATAATTCATAGTATTCCTTTATTGCACTGCTTTCCCTTATGTCGAATATGATTATGCAGCCCACCCAAAGACCGGCTCGACGCGTCGTCGAGCGGTTCACTGGACTCGTCGGATGTGAATTCGCTTCCGACGGCTACCTCCCCCCGCCCTACGGACGATGCCGAAGTGTTGTCCCAACAGGTTCCAAGCCAGGAGGAGGTGGTCCTGGAGGTGCCGCAAGGCGACCTCCCGGACTCCAGGAGAAAAGGGGATAAAACCCCCCAGGGCTCCAAGTCCGGCTCTAGGCCGGACACCGCTCCGGAACCTTCAAAGGTTCCAGAGTCTGGCGGGCGACCTCCTTCCAAGAGGAGCAAGCCCACCGTGCCGGTGACCCCCGTCCAACCGGAGGCGCCGGACAATCTGTTGGAGGTGCTCAAAGGCGCCTCCATCGACGAGGAGCACCGCACCATTATGAGTGCGGTGGTCCAGAAGGTTCAATCCGCCAAAAGTGGACTGACTGATGCTTGTGCTAGCCTTTTAACAGGCTTTGAGGTAAGTAAAGAATGTGTAAATAATATTAGCGCATAGATAGTATCCCCTGATGCTCTGTTTGGCGTTCAGGAAGAAAAGCCGAATAGAGGATCAAATAAAATTCGCAGGAGTCTAACAAAAAGGAGTCAATATGCGTATGCAGGCTTCTCTGCTGGCATCCGCCGCACTGACTGCGGAAGTGGACACGCTAAAGCAGAACCTCGAGCAGTCCGAGCAAGAGATCGGGCGTGCCAAGAAGGAGCTCGAGGACAAGGAAGGTAAGAAATACCTTGTTTAAATATATATAAAAAAGGTGCAATTGCAAAAAATGACAGGATTATCGTGGCTATTGTAGGGGCCATGTCTGAGGTGGCGACCCTTAAGCAAGCGCTGCTTGAGGCCGAGAAGAGGGCGGCCATGGAGCGCACCGAGCGGGAGAAGTATGAGGCCCAGGTTGGCAAGGTGCGGCAAGAGCTCCAGGCTCTCATGAAAAAACATGAGAGTTTGGAGCTTGACTCAAAGACGCGAGCGTCTGAGCTCGTGGTGGCTATTAAAAATGCCAAGTCTGCCAAGGCCGAATCCCAGAAGACCCTCCAGGAGTTGGATGCGGTGAAAAAGATAGCGGCGGGTAAGGCATTCTTTATGCAAAGCAAACACATAAACGTGAGTTACTTGTTACTTACCCGAATCCGGAGCTCTCCAGGAGCGTTCGCAGATCTTCCCCATAGCGTGTCTGATGCCGCCGCATTCTATCGAGCCGAGGAGGGCAGCTCGACAGAGAAGGTGTTCTGGTCTCAGTATGCTGAGGCCGGACACCCCGTGCCCCTGAGCGACCAGCTAAAGCAACTGGTCGAGCTCCACAAGGCGGCCGAACAGGCCATGAAGGGCCTCATAGTTCGGCTGTGGCCTGGAGAGGCTCTGCCTGGGAGCTATTTCAGGCTGGTGCGGCGGCTGGTGGGGGCCTGTCCAAGGCTCTAAGTCATCAAGCGCTCCGTCTGCATTGAAGGTGCCCGTAGGGCCCTTGCCCGTGCTAAGGTGCACTGGGGCAAGCTGGATGCTGAGAAGCATGTGAAGGACGGGCCACCGCCGGGGAAAGAGCATCGCAAGCCCGAGAATTATTATAAGGATGTTCTGAAGGGTGCCTGCCTTATGGTGGATGAATGTTCCAGGGATGTAATTTTTGAGTAAAACTCGCTTGTTTTGTCCTGTGCGCTGAAAACTTGTTCATATGCGCTAAGCAATGCTGTTGGAATTTAAAATATTACCTTTTGTGCAGCTGTTTATCAATTCTGAGAGATGGCGAGTCGTCGGCTTCTGCCCCCGTGCCGCTAGTGCTGGGGTGTTCGGGGATAAACCTGAGCGCTCTTTTTCCCATGTTTGGGTCCTTCGAGGGAGGCGCTCAGCACAACGAACAAGGCAATCGGACTATAATGCGTGAATACTCTCACTTAGCCATAGAATTCTATAATTTTAAATTTTGGCGAAGCCCCTGGTATTCAGAAGACCGAGTTCGGGGCGCTATCCACGCCTTGGCCGGACAGAGCCGACTCCTCGCTCTAAGCGGCATAAGTCTTTAGGGACTCGAAAAACCTCTCGAACAGCGACCAGCTCACGCTTCATGATGACAGTCAGTTTTAGCTTTCTCTACTGAGGTGCTCGACCCAGCTCAACTGGGGCACAATCGCAGTAGTTCTCCTAGTGCTACCTTAGCCGACATAGCGGAATGTAAGGCACCAAAACATAGGAGCCGGGCAAACCCAACTATTGACCCAAGACATGATTCGGAGCCGATGCATATAATGCTATAAGTTCGGGGTGCCGCACTTGTTAAAGTGTTCGGACTTCTCACACCATATTGAGGGGTACTAAAGCCCCTGGCGTATTTTGGCCGTACCAAAGTGTACGGGTGCAACATGTCGTTAAGGAACATATATTTGTAAAAAAAAGAGTAATGCAAAAATAGACAAAAGCTATGCATTGTTTATTAAAAAGGGCTGCGATCAAAGCAGAACGATACAAATAATGCGATAAGCAAAAGGTTGGACTATTTAACATGTCCATTCCAAGGGCAGGCTGCGGAATGGTATGTGAAACAGGTATACTGCTCGTGATAGAGACCACCTGGGAGTTCTGTAATGCGGCATGGCTTGTCTGCTTCCCTGGTTCTTGCATCATTTGTGCGGCAATTGAACTGCCAAACAGCCCTTCCGAAGAATGGAGTCCTGAAAGTAAGAGAAAATTAAAAAATCGGCAGCCCCTGGTGCGGTTTAAGCCGTGTTTCGGGCGTGCCGTGATGGTGTCCCTCCCCCTGTACCAATGGTATTTCTAGAGCGTAGTTATGTACGCGAAGCACTGGCGTCACATTTTTGCGAGGGCTGGGGTTGGGGCCGCATTGCTACGCCTGCTCGGAACGTGCCAGGCGGTCTTGTTGTAGGTTACTCTGGGCGCGCTTGACGGTGTCCGGACGTTTAATGGCCGGACTAGAGAACTGCCTGGAGAGGCTGCTTTGTACTTCCGCTGCAAGGGCCGCCGTGTGCTCCTCCGTTCGGAGGGAGCATTCGGTGTTTCCATTGACCATAATTACTCCTCGAGGGCCTGGCATCTTGAGCTTAAGGTATGCGTAGTGAGGTACCACGTTGAACTTGGCGAATGTGGTTCGCCTGAGCAGTGCGTGATAGCCACTGCGGAATGGGACTATGTCGAAGATTAACTCCTCGCTTCGGAAATTATCCGGAGATCCGAAGACCACTTCAAGTGTGACTGAGCCTGTACAGTTGGCCTCTACACCAGGTATTACGCCTTTAAAGGTCGTTTTGGTGGGCTTAATCCTCGAGGGATCTATGCCCATTTTCCGCACTGTATCCTGGTAAAGCAGGTTCAGGCTGCTGCCGCCGTCCATAAGGACTCTAGTGAGATGAAATCCGTCAATAATTGGGTCTAGAACCAATGCGGCGAATCCGCCATGACGGGTGCTAGTGGGATGGTCCCTTCGATCAAAGGTGATCGGGCAGGAGGACCATGGGTTGAACTTTGGGGCGACTGGCTCTACCGCGTATACGTCCCTTAACGCGCGCTTCCGCTCCCTCTTGGGGATGTGGGTTGCGTATATCATGTTCACCGTCCGCACTTGTGGGGGAAAACCCTTCTATCCACTGTTGTTCGGCGGCCAGGGCTCTTCGTCGTCATCGCTATGCAGCCCCTTGTCGGTATTTTCGGCATTTAACTTACCTGCCTGCTTGAACACCCAACAATCCCTGTTGGTGTGATTGGCCGGCTTTTTGGGGGTGCCATGTATCTGGCACAAGCGGTCGAGTATTCGGTCCAAACTGGACGGGCCCCTAGGATTTCTTTTGAATGGCTTTTTCCGCTGACCGGATTTATAGCCTCTGAATCCGGCATTAACTGCCGTATACTCAGCATTGTCGCCGTTAATGCGGCGCTTCTGCTTGTTGCGACGCGACCTGCCACTACTGTCCCTGGTATCTGAATTACCAGGGTTCTTAGTCATATTGTTGCTACGAGCAAGCCAGCTGTCTTCTCCTGCGCAAAAGCGGGTCATGAGTGTCGTGAGTGCTGCCATAGATTTTGGCTTTTCCTGTCCAAGGTGCCGGGCAAGCCACTCGTCACGGATATTGTGCTTGAAGGCTGCTAGGGCCTCTGCGTCCGGACAGTTGACTATTTGATTTTTCTTTGTTAGGAACCGTGTCCAGAATTGCCTGGCCGATTCCTCTGGCTGCTAAATTACGTGGCTTAGGTCATCGGCGTCTGGTGGTCGCACATAAGTGCCCTGGAAATTGTCGAGGAATGCGGCTTCCAGGTCCTCCCAACAACTGATTGATCCTGCTGGCAAGCTGTTAAGCCAATGCCGAGCTGGTCCTTTAAGCTTGAGTGGGAGGTATTTGATGGCATGTAGATCATCGCCGCGGGCCATGTGGATATGAAGGAGATAATCCTCGATCCATACCGCAGGATCTGTTGTGCCATCATATGATTCGATGTTTACGGGTTTAAAACCCTCGGGGATTTGATGATCCATTACTTTGTCTGTGAAGCATAGTGGGTGTGCGGCGCCTCTGTACTGGGCTATATCACGACGTAGCTCGAATGAGCTTTGTCTACTGTGTTCGGCCCTACCGGATTTGTGTTCGGTGTGACGGTTACCGTCTCGAGTCGTGGGGCGCCCACGCGATCCGTAGATCGATCTTGTTTTCCTTGCCTTGTCCTCCAACATGTCTCACAGGTCAGGCGCATTTTCCCGTGCCTTGGTACGTGGTGCGGCTTGAGTGGAGGGCTGAGAGGCCTCTCTGTCGCGGCCACGAGGTGGCCGGTCGGCTGTATCAAGTGCTGGTGATGTAGGTTTAAGTGCTTCCTCCTCTAATCAGGGTAGCAACCTGCGCTTTGGGTAGCTCTTGGAGGGGCGTTCGAGTTTATGCTCTTCGGCCGCAAGGACTTCAGTCCATCTGTCGACTAGCAAATCTTGATCAGCTCTAAGCCGTTGCTGTTTTTTCTTGAGGCTTCTTGCTATGGCCATAAGCCTGCGTTGAAAACGCTCTTGCTCAACGGGATCCTCTGGCACGATGAATTCGTCGTCGTCGAGGCTTGCCTTGTCTTCGGAGGGAGGCATATAATTATCGTCCTCGACCTCTCTGTCTGCCGCTCTCTCATGAGGGCTGGCTTCTACATCCTCCTGTGCTGAATCTTGCTGGAGGGGGTTTTCTTCGACACTCTCCGGAGTATTATTATCTCCCGTGCTGGAATCACCGTATTTGCTTTGGCGGGATTTTGAGCGGCGCCGCTGACACCGGCGCTTAGGCTGTTTCTTGGAGGGGTCATCCTCCGCTGTTCCATCGCCATCTCCTTCTTTTGGGGTGTCCACCATGTATATGTCATATGACGAGGTGGCTTTCCAGGGCCCAATAGGCGCTGGTTCTTCATCGTCTCCTGCATCGGCGTCCATACCGTCGATGTCTTCGGAGTCGAAGTCGAGCATGTCGGTTAAATCGTCGACAGTGGCTACAAAGTGGGTGGTGGGTGGGCTTTGAATTTCTTCATCGTCCGTATCCCAACCTTGCTGACCGTAGTCCGGCCAGGGCTCTCCTGATAAAGAGAGAGACTTTAGTGTCTTCAAAATATCGCCGAAAGGCAAGTGCTAAAAGATGTCCGTGGCAGTAAACTCCATGATCGACGCCCAATCAGATTCGATCGGCAGGGGCGCGGAGGGTTCGGAGTCCGGCTCCTTGGAGTCATGAGTCTCGCGGAGTGCGGGGCTGGTGTTTGGCTCGATCGCCGTTGGGATCGCAGCCCCGAGGCAGTGTCCAACCACCCATCCTCGATCGGCGCAGTTGGCTCCGAATTAAGGGTCAAAGCCGATGAGGGTGCAGCCTCCAGGGCACTGTTCGACGGCAGAGCTAGATCATGCTCGTTGTGACAGTGCGGCGCGCTCGGCAGTGGCTCGAATCCGTCGAAGATCAAGTCCCCGCAGATGTCAGCCGTGTAGTTTAAACTTCCAAATCTGACCTGACGGCCAGGGGCATATCTTTCGATCTGCTCCAGATGGCCAAGTGAATTGGCCCGCAGTGCGAATCCGCCGAAGACGAAGATCTGTCCGGGGAGGAAGGTCTCACCCTGGACTGCATCGCTATTGATCGTAGGAGCCATCAAGCCTAACGGCGACAACACAGAGGAACTCTCAATGAAAGCACCAATGTCGGCGTCAAAACTGGCGGATCTCGGGTAGGGGGTCCCGAACTGTGCGTCTAGGCCGGATGGTAACAGGAGGCAAGGGACACAAAGTTTTACCCAGGTTCGGGCCCTCTTGATGGAGGTAAAACCCTATGTCCTGCTTGATTAATATTGATGATATGGGTAGTACAAGAGTAGATCTACCACGAGATTGGAGAGGCTAAACCCTAGAAGCTAGCCTATGGTATGATTGTTGTCCTGTATGTTGTCCTACGGACTAAAACCCTCCGGTTTATATAGACACCGGAGAGGGTTAGGGTTACACAAAGTCGGTTACAATGGTAGGAGATCTATATATCCGTATCGCCAAGCTTGCCTTCCACGCCAAGGAAAGTCCCTTCCGGACACGGGACGAACTCTTCAATCTTGTATCTTCATAGTCCAGGAGTCCGGCTGAAGGTATAGTCCGGCCATCCAGACACCCCCTAATCCAGGACTCCCTCACCAAGCTTGCCTTCCACGCCAAGGAGAGTCCCATCCGGACATGTGACGAAGTCTTTAATCTTGTATCTTCATAGTCCAACAGTCCGGCTAAAGGATATAGTCCGGCTGTCCGGATACCCCCTAATCCAGGACTCCCTCAACCAACTCTTGATCCCGCACTCGCTCGCCTAGCTGCCTCCTCTCCTGTGACAGCCCCAGTTCAGGCCTTGCCTGCCTTTGCATTAGCCTCCATGCATCATGTCTAAATTCTATTAATTTTGAAATGGGGACTGATAAACCCTAGCAGCAAGTGAAATACAACTAGGGTCAAATTAAATCTTTTCAATCTACCCAAAATGGCTTTTAGAAAAGTTCATAAATTTTGGAATGGGTGAAAACTTCTTCCAAAAATGATGCACACATTTCTAGGACATTTCTGGATTTTGGAGTTAATTCATACGTATTTGCATTTGGACAATTAAATGCTATATAATATATTAAATGTCCAAATAATTCTGAACTTAAGTGAGGGCTATTGGAAATATTCCATAGAGAGCCCACAATTATTTTTAGGGTTTTAGAAAATGCCTTAGCATTTTAATTAAGTCAAAACAATTACAGAAAAATAGAAAACAGAAACTAAATAAAAGAGAGAGAGAGAGAGAGAGAGAGAGAGAAGGAAGAAACCTGGGCCTCCCCTGTGCTAGGCCCAGCCACCTGGCAGCCCAGCCACCTAGCCGGCCCACCGAGGGCAGGGGCGTCTTCTTCCTCCTGCCAGAAGGCAGAGGAGAAGACAGCCACGGCGCCGTGGCGTGCCATGCCGGCAGCTGCCTGCCTGGCTGCCCCATCGTCGCCCTGGACTCCCTCTGCGATGCCACGCTACCCCCTGGACCCCTTGACGCTCTCGCTCTCTCCCTGCCTTGCTCTCTCTCACTCTCTCTCCCAAAGCTGAGCGGAGCCATCGCCGCCTCTCGTCGTTGCCGTGTCCACCGCCTCTCCCTCGCTTCCCCGACCAGTCCAGGCGCTCCGCCATGTCATCTACATTCTATATGTATCCCTAGCACACCAAGCCACTGATTGATTTGTTCAAGGAGAAGAAGTTTCTTCTTAAGAGTTAGACCTACGCAAGGACTTCGATATCCTCGTTGATGGTTCCCCCTGAACTCGGTAGTGTTTCATTTTAAGACTACCAGGTGACCATGCTTGTCTAGGACAACGTGTTCACATGCTTGTAGCAGAACCGGCTCATGTTTTGGAGCTTACTACCGTAGTTCATTCCCCCGAGAATCTCGCAACGTTGTCTCGTCGATTTGTGTTGCAAACCTTCATTTTCCTTTCTAGACTCGATGAGTCTGGAATATCCTGACACCAACCAGATCTGAATCTCAGGCAGATATGATGGTTGGAGCATTTTCCAAGAACTATAATATTGGTCTCTCGATAACCGGTAAAGTGGATGTCGTGGCCAACACATCCAGCCGGAAGACCTATTATTGTAGTATCTCGATTGAAGAAAGTTGGCCACCTTCCCATGAGGATTTCATAGGATTTACCTCCGTAGTTAATCCTTACGGATTCTTGTGCTCCCGAAGTCCGACCTTTCACTTGATGTCTTAGATACCAAACCATATCAATAAATGAGTTATCCTAGCACATCAAGGAGAACATTAGAAGCGGAGTGCTAAATGTCTCTCGGTCGATTATCAGATTTTGTTTCCTTGGCCTCGCTAAGGTGAAATCTGAGAAAGTGTTATCTTCCTTTGCATCAGCATCATCCATCACCATTCATCATGGTGGTATGTTGTGTTGCCAGGATCCTTGACACGGATATTGGTAAAACCTTGACGAATATGGAGATACTCAAGTTCTTGAGAGCACGCGCAAGCACCAGGTTTTACCGTTGGCGTTAACTGGGATTTGCCTCCAGTTTCCTCGGTTAGGTTATAACCTTTTCAAACAGTGGACTCACTCTCGACTGTTGAGCTCTTCCCCAGTTACCAGAATCATTCCCAACATTTGCATTTTGTTCCCAGCCTGCACCTCAGTAGTTGTTGTTCAGGATCATCTTCAAAAGTGGACTTACCATGGGTCCCATCCATTTCCGATGATAAGCAAAAATCATCCATTGCGTTGTCTTCAACAAGATAGTCCACATCATCCATCCTAGTCGGAGTATGCCATTCTTTCAAACCCCTTCCAATGATCGATTGTGATTACCTCAGGCTGGTATAAAGAGTTTCAATGATCTTTGTATCAAAAGTAATTCTTTTTGCCACTTAAGGGAATATTTCTGTGAGTCACCTTCCTTAAGATGTCTCGCTATGGTATCATGGCAACCCAACCCCTCGCTACGTTGACACCGTTCACCACCCTCCTAGGTGTGGGAATTCCTCTACTTACTTAAACCTTGTCATATGCTCATTTCCATCATTCTTGATGTGTGTATTGTGTCTCATCTCGACAGATGTCGCTATGTCTCGTTCTGTGAGTTGATCGTCGGTTGCTCGATCTTCAAGAAGATCGATTCTTCGAGAGTTTCTTTTCTTCTCGTCATCGCGTGGATGAAGATCTCAAAGGCAAGGATGTCAGAGTCAACGTATGCAACGAATCAACAGCCCTAAGAGGTGTAACCTGGATCGTGAAGATTATGTTAGTTTGTGTTCCCCCTTCATCTTACCCTACACCTGAATCTCGGGGCAAGATTCTTGTTTAGTGGGGGTGAGCTGTCACGGCCCCAGTTCAGGCCTTGCCTGCCTTTGCATTAGCCTCCACGCATCATGTCTAAATTCTATTAATTTTGAAATGGGGACTGATAAACCCTAGTAGCAAGTGAAATACAACTAGGGTCAAATTAAATCTTTTCCATCTACCCAAAATGGCTTTTAGAAAAGTTCATCAATTTTGGAATGGGTGAAAACTTCTTCCAAAAATGATGCACACATTTCTAGGACATTTCTGGATTTTGGAGTTAATTCATATGTATTTGCATTTGGAAAATTAAATTCTATATAATATATCAAATGTCCAAATAATTCTGAACTTAAGTGAGGGCTGTTGGAAATATTCCATACAGAGGCCACAATTATTTTTAGGGTTTTAGAAAATGCCTTAGCATTTTAATTAAGTCAAAACAATTACAGAAAAATAGAAAACAGAAACTAAATAAAAGAGAGAGAGAGAGAGAGAAGGAAGAAACCTGGGCCTCCCCTATGCTAGGCCCAGCCACCTGGCCGGCCCACCGAGGGCAGGGGCGTCTTCTTCCTCCTGCCGGAAGGCAGAGGAGAAGACAGCCACGGCGCCGCGGCGTGCCACGCCGGTAGCTGCCTGCCTGGCTGCCCCATCGTCGCCCTGGACTCCCTCTGCGATGCCACGCTACCCCCTGGACCCCTTGACGCTCTCGCTCTCTCCCTGCCTCGCTCTCTCTCCCAAAGCCGAGCGGAGCCATCGCCGCCTCTCGTCGTTGCCGTGTCCACCGCCTCTCCCTCGCTTCCCCGACCAGTCCAGGCGCTCCGCCACATCGTCCCCAACCTCTCCGCCAAGTCAAGCAAGCCGGGACACACCGCAGCACCGCCATCGCCGTCTTCTTCAACCTCGGTCCGCCGAGATCGCCGGCAACCATGCGCCCGCTCCGTTGCTTCCCCGAGCTCCCCAAGACCACCGCTGCACTCCCCGTGAGCTTCTCCTTCGATCCCCACTCCCCCCTGCTCGTTTGCGCCGTGTAGTCGCTGCCCTCTTCGAGCCCGAGAGCATCTCGCCGCCGGCCATGGCGTAGCCGTGGCCACACCCGCGCAAGCTCGCAACCGAGCACTTCACCGCACTCGCTGTGTCCCCAGGAGGCCGCAGCACCCCTCCGCACCTCCTGCTGTGCCTCCTAGCGACGACCCCGAGCTCGCTCGAGCTCGGGCAGCCGCCAATGTCGTCGTCGGCGTCTTTTCCGGCCACCCCAGGCCCGGCTACTGCCACCAGGCGAGGCGCTGCAACGCCAGCTACCCGTAGAGACCAACCGCGGCTCAAACTGCGGCCTGTACGCGAAACCCGAGCAACTCCGGCGAGTTGCCACCACGGTTTTGGTCGCCACCGGCTGAACTCCGGTGACTCCGACGTGGCACACTTAGTTAACACTAATGACGCCATTAGCTAATCACTTTGCCACTGACGGATGGGCCCCACGCGCTAATTAACCCGAGGATTTATTCCCTGTTTAACTTAGACTAAACCACCGGGCCCACATGTCAGGTTGACTTTGCTGACATGGCCTTTGACCGGTCCCACCTGTCATTGACTCGAGCCAGCACTGTGTCATTGACCAGTAGGCCCCACTGGTCAGGTTTGACCTGGCCAGCCACAGTTGACCTGATGACGTCACTCTTACGTCATGCTGACGCAGTAAAACCTTTTCTGCATTTTAAATAAATCTAAATGATTTATTTATTTCAGAAAATATCCAAAACTTTGAAAAATCATAGAAAATAATCTATAACTCAGATTGAAAAGATTTATATATGAAAAATTATCAGAAAAATTCAAGGAATCCATCTGTACCATTTTCATGCATGTTTGAGCAAGTTAACCTCACTGTTTAGGATGAAACATGATTAGGGCAAATTTCATAATAGGTTTGGAGTTGGAATTTGATATAGTTTTGAATTCCACATCAATTTAAACGACTTTCTGTTGCATTAGACCAAATCACAACATATTGCCTTGTCATGATCATGCATCATATTGTTGCATTGCATTGATTGTATTCTTCCTTGTTTGCCGGTAATTGCCCCCTCTCAGTAGATGTTGTTTCCGACGACGTGATCGATGACACTGATGAAGACTCAATGTTATCTTCAGAAGTGCCAGGCAAGCAAAACCCCCCTTGTTCATTCCGATACAATCCCACTCTCGCTCCTGCTCTCTTTTACTGCATTAGGACAACAACGTTTCAACTGTTACATGTTGCGGTAGTTGAACCCCTTTCCTCGGCATGACCTGTCATTGCCCCAGTAAATAGATGAAACCCACTAGCATGAGTAGGAGTTGTTTGAGCCTTGATGTGCCTACTCGTTCATGCTTGTTTGTCATGCCTGCTATTGCATAGAGTTGTGTCAGGTCTGATTCATCAGGAATGAATCGGAGGTGTGTGAACATGTCCTACTGTGTGTGAGCTAAGTGTGTGAACATGATTTGGTAAAGGTAGCGGTGAGAGGCCATGTAGGAGTAAATGGTGGGTTGTCTCATTGCAGCCGTCCTCAGGAACTGAGTTCTGTGTCTGTGATCCATGAACAGCTACTACCACTCATTGGGATCCTTAATTGACCCTCTCGGCTTCTTAATCACCCTAGTACTCTGTCCAGGAGTTGCAACTAGTTTCTGGTGTTTGTAGGTTATGTGTTGGCGGCCGTGCGTAGCGCTGACCCTAGGGGTGGGCTATGTTGCGGTAGATACACCGTGGCACGGTGTACCGGGCGCCCGTTTGGTGTCTCGGGAATCCTGTTCACATCGTTCGGGGCCGTATGTGGAAACCTCGCCCGGACTCCCTGCGGATGGAACCTGGATAGGCGATAAACCTGGACTAGAGACTTAAGTGTTTAGGTAGGCCGTGGCCGACACCCTCGCCAGGCTTCCGCTTGAAGGTTGCCGAGATACATGACGTGTATATGGTGGTAAGTGGTGGGAGCGTGTGTGAAGAAGTACACCCCTGCAGGGTTATCATTATCTATTCGAATAGCCGGATTCCTCGGATATGGAAACTTGGACCCCTTGCATAGTTCATAGACAAGTGAAATGGATACTCTAAAACTCGCAAGATAAGTGTGAGTGCTATGGATGGCCTTCTCGTAGGGAGACGGGAGCGGATCCATAGTGGTGTATTGAATGGTGAATATGTGGACTCGTGTGCGCCACCTCAAAAGAGTTGCTTGCAGTCGTAGTTCAGGTTAGCCACTGAGTCAAAGCTGGCTTGCTGCAGTTAAACTCCACCACCCCCCCCCTTGTTGATACTGATGCATATGTAGCTAGTTCTGATGTAAGTCTTGCTGGGTACATTTGTACTCACGTTTGCCTATTTTATGTTTTGCAGAGAGACGTCAGTCTCGCTAGTAGTTCCGCGTGGACTACAACGTTTAGCTTGATACCTCAGCTACGATCTTGTGCCCTTGGCAGGATCTGGTAGATAGTCAGGCTTCTCAGCCTTCTTCATTTGTAGTTGTCTGTACTCAGACAAGTTAAGCTTCCGCATGTGCTTGTTGTTTGTATGCTCTGTGAGTTGGGTCATAAGACCCATGTTTGTAATATCTCGCTCCTCGGAGCCTAATGAATAAATACTTTGAGTCGTAGAGTTATGTTGTGATGCCATGTTATATTTACACATATCGAGCATATTGTGTGTATGATTGAAATGCTTGGTATGTGTGGGATCCGACAATCTAGTTGTTTATCCTTGGCAGCCTCTCTTATGGGGAAATGTAGTCCAGTGCTTCCTTGAGCCATAGTAGTCCGCTACAGCCCGGTTCACCGGAGTCCTGCTAGCCCAGCACTACTGCTCAGATCACTTGACTGGCCGGCATGTGTTTCACTTCGTTCCTGTGTCTATCCCTTCGGGGAAATGTCACGCGGTGACATCCGGAGTCCTGCCTAGCCTGCTACAGCCCGGGTTCCCAGAGTCCTGTTAGCCCAGTGCTACAACCCGGATTCACACGCTGCTGACCGACATGCTCGATGTGATTCATGTATGCCTGTCCCCATAGGTTAGTGCCGCTTTGGGTTGACGACTAGCCATGTCGGCCCGGGTTCTCTGTCATATAGATGCTAGCGACATTATCATATACGTGAGCCAAAAGGCGCAAACGGTCCCGGGCCATGGTAAAGCGACACCCGTGGGAATACCGTGCGTGAGGCCGCAAAGTGATATGAGGTGTTACCGGCTAGATCGATGTGACTTGGAATCGGGGTCCTGACATCTCCCGCGCTGGTTCCCCTACTGAATCTCTCTAATGCTGCCGCTACCCATATCCACCCGCACTTCCCATCGCCGAGCTCAAGTTGCAGAGATGCATCGGTGCTCAACCCGAGCAACGTGCTCCATTGTTCGTGCCAGAGCTCGGCATCCCTCCTCGTCGGCCCTCAGACAAGGATTAGCGCTGCTGCAAGTTCATCTCTCTGCTTGCGCTCCGCCACCTCACTGCTTGTGCTCCGCTTTCCCTCCTCGATGCTCAACAAGGAGAGCACAGGCCGCCACTCGGTGCCGTGGCGGGTTGTTCCTCCACCTCGCAAATAACCAAAGGAGCTGGGGTCACAAGCACACCACACGATGGTTCTCCACCCCTGCTGCATTCATCGATCCATAGGTATGTGTCTATTTTGTTCCATTCTTGGTCATTGGTCATGCTAATCTTTGATTTTCCTTGGTTTATCATGCAGATTGGTGCATTGTTACCAGATTCTTGTCGGTTACACTACAAAAATAGCACTTCTGTGATGATACATGTTTGTCACAGTAGGTCAGGTTTTCTGTCATGCATGTACATCCATGAAGATTTTCTGACAGAATCAAGATAGTCAAACCTGTGCTGTCGTAGAAGTGTTCCATGACAATACTCAAATTATCATCACGGAAGTGTCCACTTCCATGACGATAAATAGCGTGTCATGGAAGTGCTTTCGCAAAGGGTAACCGAATCGTGGCATCCACCGTAACGGGTCGCCCTTATGCTATTGGGTCCTGTTTTGGATCCGATAACCTGTTAACATCCTGCCTTGCTTTAGGTGAAATTACGGCCCATATCAGATCTGGCCCGTTAACGACATGTCGTGTTTTGGGCCAAATGATGGCCCACATCAGATACGGCCCATTAAAAGCCTGCAATATTATGGGCCAGTTTACAGCCCATATCAGATCAGGCCTATTCATAGCCTGCAATAGTTTGGGACAAATTTCGGCCCATCACAGATACGGCTCGTTAACAGCTACTGTGCCTTTGGGCCCATTGGGGACCTGATTTTCTATTAGGCCTCTTAATGGCATGTTTAGCAGTTCGACCAGATATTAGTTTCGGCCGGCCTGTGTACATATGGGTCGCTTTCACCATTTAAAGGCCCGAGCTGCATCTGGGCCTAATTTTTGTTTGTAGTGACTTCCGACCTCTCAATGGCCCGTAGTCTTCCTAGATACATTTTATCCCAAACTGCCTATCGGCACGTTAAAGGCCCTAATTTTTGCCCGCTATGCGTCCGGCCTGCTTTCAACCCATCATGTGATTGGGCCAACCAACGCCCAACTATGTTTCAGCGTGTTAATGGCCCATCATACCTCTGGGCCAATAATGGGCCGATGTATATTCCAGCCTGCTGTCGACCCGTGATTTATTTGGCACAATTCATACTCAATCTACAACTTAGCGTGTTAAAAGCCCATTTTATTTTTGGGCCCAATTAAGGAAACATTTTACTCGGCCCGAAACTAATGTGGGTCAAATTAAGTCAAGGCCTGCTAATGGCCCAAGATAAGCCCACGGTTCGGCCGATTTATAGCGATTGGCGGCTGGCCAGTTCTAGTACCGATTTTTTTATATAAGCCTATCATATTGGCCTATTGCGCCCCGATCGAAGCTTATGACCATTTCATAGAGCGACAACAGCATATACAACAAATAAATTACATCATCGTGACAAAGAATAAACCTAGCACTACTAGGGAAAACCCTAGTAGTAGCGCTTGAAATATACATAGCAGTAGCGCTGGGTCCAGCGCTACTACCGCGCTACACCTAATTTGTGGCAGTAGCGCTGGTATGGGCGGCGCTATGATACGTCTCCAACGTATCTACAATTTTTTATTGTTCCATGCTGTTATATTATCATTCTTGGATGTTTTATAATCATTTTATATCATTTTTGTTACTAACCTATTGACATAGTGCCAAGTGCGAGTTGCTGTTTTTTGCATGTTTTTTAAATCGCAGGAAATCAATATCAAACGGAGTCCAAACACCGCAAAACTTTGTGTGGGTGTTTTATGGACCAGAAGACCAACAATGGGCTAGAGCAGCACCTGGGGGGTGCCCCGAGGGGGGCACAACCCACCAGGGCACGCCTGAGGGCCCAGGCGCGCCCAAGTGGGTTGCGCCCACCTCGGTGGCCTCCCGCACCCCTTCTTTACCCTATAAATTCACAAATAGTCCGAAAACCCTCGGGGTGAACCTAGATCAGAAGTTCCGCCGCAGCAAGCCTCTGTAGCCACCAGAAACCAATCTACACCCCGTTCCGGCACCCTGTCGGAGGAGGAAATCGTCACTAGTGGCCATCTTCATCATCCCGGCGGCCACCATGATAAGGAGGGAGTAGTCCACCCTCAGGGCTGAGGGTTTGTACCAGTAGCTATGTGTTTAATCTCTCTCTCTCTCGTGTTCTTGAGATGTCACGATCTTGGTGTATCGCGGGCTTTGTCAATATAATCGGATCATATGGTGTTTTCCCTTCTCCATCTTGTTATGAATTGAGTTTTCCCTTTGAGATTTCATTTTATTGAATTGAATATTTTTATGGATTTGCGAGCACTTGATATATGTCTTGCATATGAATACTCGTGGTGACAATGGGGTATCATATTGATTCACTTGATATGTGTTTGGCACTCAGCTTGCGGATTCCCGCAGTGACATTGGGGTAATCTATGCATAGAGGTTGATGCATGTTCTCGTCTTTTGTTTCTCTAGTAGAAATCTTGGGGCACTCTTTGAGGTTCCTTGTGTTTGATTGATTATTATGAATATGAAATTATTTGGTGTTATTTTAGTACGAACTCTTGGATAGATCGATCAGAAAGAATAGCTTTGAGGTGGTTTCGTACCCTACAAACGATTTCTTCTTATGTTCTCTGCTAGATAGGAACTTTGGAGTGATTCTTCATCGCACTTTGATGGGTGGTTATATGATCCAATTATATTAGCATTGTTAAGAGATTGCACTAGTGAAAGTACGGACCCTAGGCCTCATTTTCAAGCATTGCAATACCGTTTTTGTGCCCGTTTACTATTTGCTACCTTGCTGTTTTTATTTATTTAGATTATAAAAATACATTTCTATCATCAATATTACACCTTTATCACCATCTCTTCGCCGAACTAGTGCAGCTATACAAATTACCATTGTATTTGGTGTGTTGGGGACACAAGAGACTTTTTATTATTTTGTTGCAGGGTTTTTTGAGAGAGACCATCTTCATCCTACACCTCCCACGGATTGATAAACCTTAGGTCATCCACTTGAGGGAAATTGCTACTGTCCTACAAAACTCTACTCTTGGAGGCCCAACACGTGTCTACAAGAATAAAGTTGCGTAGTAGACATCAAGCTTTTTTCTGGCGCCGTTGTTGGGGAGGTGAGTGCTTGAAGGTATATCTTTAGATCTTGCATTTGAATCTTTTAGTTTCTTGTTTTATCACTAGTTTAGTTTATAAAATAAAACTACATAAAAAATGGAATTGAGGTTGCATCATATTATTGATCATCTTTATAATATCTTTATTGAAAATGATGGATCGGAAAATTGTTCTCAATTGTTACAAGAAGAAGGCAATAAAATGTTTGGCACAAAATATTTGAATGATGAGCATGATTGCAATGTTGTTAGTATTAATTCTTTGAATATCCATGATGCTAATCTTTACCTAATAATAAAGCGAATTGGGTTTCTGGTCGTCCGTCATGGCATTTTTCAGAAAAGTCCTTCTATTTCAGAGAATTCAACCCGCAGACCTGTTTTAAGTTAAAATGAATTGTTTTTTCGTATTTTACACAAAAGTCCCAGTGTTTTCCTGAAATCAACCCGCCGTCTGGATTTAAGTCACACCCGAACCGTTATTTTACATTTTTCGCCCCCCCTTGATGTTTTAGGTAATTCATCCGCGGATCATATTTAAGTCAAACAAATGCTTTTTTAAATCATCCATATCTTTTAAACCGGAACTCTGATTTGAACATGTTATATATGAAATTTGATTAGAAAAATATGGATAATATGAATAATATATTATTTTTACCTGATAAGTATTTTTAAATATTATTTTGGAATATATTTAAATCAAACAAATAATTTTCTAAATTATCCGTGTCTTTTAAACCGTAACTTCGATTTTAACATATTATATATGAATTTTTACTAGAAAAATGTGTGGAATCTAAATATGATGTTAATTTTACATGTTAAATATTTTTTAAATATTTTTTTGGTAGCAAACTTATAATTTATAGCGCAAGATCTGTTTTTCTTTCGTATTGGCGGCAATCCGGATTGCAAATAAACACCCTACTATAACCATATAAGGAAAAGAAAACATCGATAACTACACACACATACCTATGAAAAATGTCGCAGGGGAAAACAACAGATTTCTCATCAGGGGAGTGAGAGAGAGCGCGCGCGCGTGCGAGAGAGAGAGAGAGAGAGAGAGAGAGAGAGAGAGAGAGAGAGAGAAACGCCTTAGGATTAACCATATTCAAACACGTTTTTTGTTGTTTTGCATGAACACCGAGGCCATCGCCGGCGAGGGTGAGAAGGAGGATAAGTGGCAACACAAATATGATGCCTCGCAAAAATAAAGGAGATGGACCTATTGTGGTCTTGAGTGATGGTTGTTGGGTTAAGAGCATGTGTTATGTTTTCTCTCCCGTTGCAATGCATGGGCTCTTTTGCCAGTGATATGCAAAGCCATAAGCTTAGGGATGCTATGTTTGATGAAGATGATATTTTTAGTCCCCCAAGATTTGATGTGCAAATTTGTTATAATGATTGCATGCCTCCTATTTATGATGATTATAATGATGAAAGTGGATTTGGAGAGTTCATGACTTTATTTAGTGATGAATCTGATATTTTGGAAGAGGTTGGAATTGACTATGACAATAAAGTTGCTATCTATGATGATTATGGTGATAACATGTATGCTATAAAGAATAATGATAACCATGAAACTTGTCATCATGATTTTAATTTTCACTCTCATGATAGTTATTTTGTTGAGTTTGCTCCCACTACTATTCATGTGAATAAATTTGCTTATGTGGAGAGTAATAAAATTTCTATGCTTGTGGATCATGAAAAGAATGCTTTATGTGAGAACAATAGTTTGCTTGTTTTCTAGTTTCTATGGCTTATATTGCTCAATATAAATTGTGGAAATGATGAGGTACAGTAGGCATTGTGTGAGAAGAATTATGAATCTTGTCTTTGATAGTACCAAAGTGAATGGTTTGTCTTTATCATACTAACCCATCTGACGAAGTTCCATTAAGTTTTGTGTGATTGAAGTGTCAAGTTTTGGGTGAGATATCGATATGATGAGACTAAGGAGTGACAAGACCCTATGCTTGGGGATGCCCAAGGAACCCCTAGTTAATATCCAACGAATACCCAAGCAACTAAGCTTGGGGATGCCCCGGAAGGCATCCCTCTTTCGTCTCCATCATTATTGGTAACCTCACTTGGAGCTATATTTTCATTCGTCACATGATATGTGTTTTGCTTGGAGAATCATTTTATTTTTTTAGGATTTTCTTTCTATTATTTATAATAATGTTTTGCATCTTTTATTTCAATAAAAGTGGCATTGATAGCCTTTACTATGCTTATTTTACAAGTCTACATGTTGCTGTTTGAAAACAGAAAGTTTACCGCTGTTGCACAAATTCCCTAGAAAAGTCAGAATGTGATAAAATGTTGAAACTTTTTGCAAAATAAGCTATGATAAATTTCTACTGTTTGGTAAAATTCTCATAATTTTTGGAGTTGAATAATTATTTATACTCTTGCATTCTTTACAGACTGTACTATTTTGGCAGATTGCTGTTATGTTTGCATTGTTTGCATATGTTTGCTTGTTTAATGATTCTATTTGAGGATAGGAGTACTAAATATGCAGAGGAATTTAGTATGCAATGTTGAATAATAATTTTAGTGATTTTCTACAGTAGAGAGTGATAAGGTTTTTGCATTGGTTTATACTAACTTATCTCACGAGTCCTTGTTGAGTTTTGTGTGGATGAAGTTTCTAAGATTTAGGGAAACCGTGATATAAAAGAAATTAAGGAGACACAAAAGCTCAATCTTGGGGATGCCCAAGGCATCCCAAGATAATATTTCAAGAAGTCTCAAGCATTTAAGCTTGTGGATGCCCCGATAGGCATCCCACCTTTCTTCTTCAACAATTATCAGTTAGTATCGGTTGAGCCTAAGTTTTTGCTTCTTCACATGATGTGTGTTATCCTTGGAATGTCATTTTTTTGTTTTGCTTGATGTTTTAATAAAGTACTTAGATCTGAAAGTTATTAAATAAAATAGAGTCCTCAAATAGTTGCCAGGGAGGCTAGGTAAGCGACACACACATCCCGTCAACGAAGCTCTTTTCTATGGAATTGCTCTAGTGCTTCACTTATATCTTTTTGAGCACCGTGTGCTTTAGTGTATTGGGAGAAATTCTCTCTTGCTTAACTTAAATTAATTTGAGATAAAGAAATATTATGCTCATGATCTTCACTTATATTTGTTTGATCTTATCAAAAGCTACACATGGAAATTAGTTCCAAAGTGATAGATATCTAAGAAGGATATAATAAAAACTTTCATGAAGATCATTGGACAAAATAAACTTGATTCCTCATAATAGTTTTGAGATATGATGATGTGATATGTGAGTCATGTTGATGAGTAATTATGCTTTAGTAAGAATATTGGTGTTAAGGTTTGTGATTCCCTATCCAAGAACGAAAGCCAATAGTTGTGCGATGAAATTACATCTTACTTGTGGTGCATTATTCGGTGTTAATTATGCTCAATGCTCGCTTATGAGATTATTTGTTTCTTGGTTGGTCACTTCTCAATCTTTTGCTAGCCTTCATTTTGCACTAAGTATGATCACTACTTGTGCATCCAAAATCCTTTAAACCAGTTTTTCCACATGAGTCCACCATACCTACCTATATGCCGGTATTCTTTTGCCATTCTAAGAAAATTTGTATGTGCCATCTCTAATTTTCAAAATAAATTTCTCTTTTGTGTGCTCGTACCGCTCGCGAGGCAGTGAGGGGTGGCCAATATTTTACATGCTAGATATGTTATTCTCACGATGAGTGTTTATTCACTTGTCATTACACGAGAGTAAGGAAAAGGTATTAGGGATGCCCAGTCCCGAAATGGAAAATGAATTTAATTTATGTTGTCAAATAATAAATTCCTTGGAAAGTGTTGGTATGGAGGGCACTCGTGGATACGGTTAGCCATGGAAAGTGAAAGTTTGGTGGAAAAGGGAATAAATTTTATTTTCTGTTTGGGAACCGCCTATGATATATCTAGCATGGAAAGTGTTGGGAACTCTAAGTTGTTTCCGTTGGTGGGAAAAGTATGCCTCTCAAAATGTTTTTATCAATCAATTTTCTCTTTGAGCTCTGGCACCTCTACAAATCCCCACTTCCCTCTGCGAAGGGCCTTTATTTTACTTTATGCAATTTTTATTTTTAATTTGAGTCTCCATCTTCTCTTATAAAGCACCAAATAGGAGGCACTATGATCGTACTTGAGCATTGGCTGTAGCTAATATGCGAATGTGTTTCATGAATGGATCAATGATTGAGCATGATGGGCTAGGGATAACTTATTTTAGCATTGATATTTTGAAAGACATGGTTGCTTGTTGGTTTGCTTGAGTATTTAAGTCCTCATGTCAAAACTAGACTATTGCTTTGAATCATATAAAAGTCCAAATGTCCATGCTATGAAGAAAAGAATATAAGATGACATGTTAGGTAGCATTCCACATCAAAAATTCTATTTTTATCATTTACCTTCTTAAGGATGAGCAGGAATTAAGCTTGGGGATGCTGATACGTCTCCAACGTACCTATAATTTTTGTGTTCCATCCTGTCATATTATCATTCTTAGATGTTTTATAATCATTTTATAGTCATTTTATATCATTTTTTGGTACTATCCTATTGACATAGTGCCAAGTGCGAGTTGCTGTTTTTTTGCATGTTTTTTTACATCGCAGGAAATCAATATCAAACGGAGTCCAAACACCGCAAAACCATTTGTGGATTTTTTATGGACCAGAAGACCACCAATGGGCCAGAGCAGCACCTGCGGGGTGCCCCGAGGGGGCCACAACCCAGGTGGGTTGTGCCCACCTCGGTGGCCTCCTGCACCCCCTCTTTACCGTATAAATTAACAAATATTTCGAAAACCCTCGGGGTGAACCTAGATCAGAAGTTCCACCGCCGCAAGCCTCTACAACCACCAAAAACCAATCTAGACCCCGTTCTGGCACCCTGCCGGATGGGGAAATCATCACCGATGGCCATCTTCATCATCCCGGCGGCCACCACGATGAGGAGGGAGTAGTCCACCCTCAGGACTGAGGGTTTGTACTAGTAGCTATGTGTTTAATCTCTCTCTCTCTCTCGTGTTCTTGGGATGTCACGATCTTGATGTATCACGGGCTTTGTTAATATAATCGGATCATATGGTGTTTTCCCTTCTCCATCTTGTTGTGAATTGAGTTTTCCCTTTGAGGTTTCGTTTTATTGAATTGAATATTTCTATGGATTTGAGAGCACTTGATATATGTCTTGCATATGAATACTCGTGGTGACAATGGGGTATCATATTGATTCACTTGATATGTGTTTGGCACTCAGCTTGCTGATTCCTGCGGTGACATTGGGGTAATCTATGCATAGAGGTTGATGCATGTTCTCGTCTTTTGTTTCTCCGGTAGAAATCTTGGGGCACTCTTTGAGGTTCCTTGTGTTTGATTGAGTATTATGAATATGAAATTATTTGGTGTTATTTTAGTACGAACTCTTGGATAGATCGATCAGAAAGAATAGCTTCGAGGTGGTTTCGTACCCTACAAACGATTTCTTCTTATGTTCTCTGCTAGATAGGAACTTTGGAGTGATTCTTCATCGCACTTTGATGGGTGGTTATATGATCCAATTATATTAGCATTGTTGAGAGATTGCACTAGTGAAAGTACGGGATGCTAGGCCTCATTTTCAAGCATTGCAATACTGTTTTTGTGCCCGTTTACTATTTGCTACCTTGCTGTTTTTATTTATTCAGATTATAAAAATATACTTCTACCATCAATATTACACTTTTATCACCATCTCTTCGCCGAACTAGTGCACCTACACAAATTACCATTGTATTTGGTGTGTTGGGGACACAAGAGACTTTTTATTATTTGGTTGCAGGGTTATTTGAGAGAGACCACCTTCATCCTACAACTCCCATGGATTGATAAACCTTAGGTCATCCACTGGAGGTAAAATTGCTACTGTCCTACAAAACTCTGTGCTTGGAGGTCCAACATGTATATACAAGAATAAAGTTGCGTAGTAGACATCACGCTACTGGTAAGTAACTGTAGCGCTTGTGCAAATGAAGCGCTGCTGCTAATCAAGAGCTACTAGTAGACGCTTTCAAGCGCTATTGCTAGTATTCCCGCTTTCACAGATTTACACCCCCTCTACGTCTTTGTGATGTATTTATACAGAATCTATACAGTAGTTTCATCAGATCATACTAAACATACACTATTCTCATCATTTCATAGACATACTGTACTCTCGTCATACCATCGTCATCATCATCATCAACATCATCATTCAACAGAAATATCATCACATCTCGAAAAAATAGCGATACACAAGAGTGATCATGTCATGTCTCGAATAAGTGCAACTGCATGGTCATGGCAGACACACAAGTTTCATCATCTCTATCTAAACCATGATGTAGAAGAGAAGAGCGATCAACATGAGCAAGAGCGCGACTATGTAGTACTTGAGGCACCGGCGGTCCCGCCCCCGCTCATGCCGGAGTGTCCACCTTAAGTAACCACTTTCCGCTTCGGTTCTACTATTGAACCCTCTGTGGCTAGCACCCGGGTACCTGTCCACCTGGGCCTGAGCGTCTGGCCGGTGGTCGTAGACTCCTGGAACCCTCCCAATGAACACGACATAGCAGTCCCTCGCCATCTCTAATCTATGTACCTGCATCATCAGTTGATGAATTCAATGATAATATGCAACATAATGTACTTAAGAAAACAAAGAGGCATAATTAGCAAAATACAAGGAACCAATAGTAAACATAAATGACGAAGTTCCTCATACCCAAACTAATTAACTAGAGCGATCTACACTAGTTCAAGACCACGAGGTTTAATTACATCACATAGTTTCGCCGTGCAAAAATTCAAAGTTTTGCGAGAGAAAGATAGTAGTGACACATTGTCATCGACAATTAGTCCTCCATGTTGGCGGTCCAATCTTCATAGTCAGGGAGGAAGCACCCGAGCTTCTTGAAAGGCCTTAGGTCCAGACGTTGAGTGAGTAGTAGTGCTCGGACATCAGCCCACGTGATTGGCGGATGGTAGAACATCCCCGTTAGTTCAAGGATCTGCTTCATCATCACTTGGGCAAGTTCACACTGTACGTGATAAAACTCAGCTCGAATTCGATGATCCGGTGTCTGTCCTATGCTTGTGGCCCAGCTGATAATCTTGGCATCTTCGGTAGTAGATGACATGCAAAGGCGTTGATTATCCCTTCTGTACTCGAGCAAGTGATGCATGAGGTAGAATCCATCAGCCTTACTGGTGTGCGGTTGCTGGATGCAGCAGAAGTCGGTCTTATGGCAGAAAACCAGCCCGTTCTTCCTATGCCTTTTCACCTTGATATATCCACCAGACAAGCTGAAGGTTAACAGGGCACTATCGAGAACACTTTTTACGTGAGTATAATCCTTTTTCTTGAGGTTCTTCGATGAGGCCAAGTACATAGCATGGGAGTATTTCGGGTACAGAATGATGAGCACGGCGCCGCCCCCCGCTGCGCAAATTAAGTACACCACAAATTAGCCTCCATGCTTGCAAAGGAATGATTAACACTTACGAAAGGATATGCGCGGATGACTTACGTGGGATGATAAGGCAGGAGAATCGCTTCCTTGTCCATATTAGCGATCATGAATTCGACGAGGTACTTGCTCGCATAGTCATGATGCTCTTTGCAAAATGCCAAGAAGCTCTCGTGCATATAGTACGGGTCCGTGACGTAGATATATTTTATGTTCTCGATCTTGATGAAGTAGTTGAGATACAACGCATACATGCGGATGAACTGGAAATCCAGCTTGGTCATGTGGAACATGTCGTAGATGTAGTCAAATCGCAGGATGAACTGATTCGCGGGCTAGGTCTCAACGTACAACTTCCCACACGGCACCTGAGCTACGTAAAGCGGGTATCCTGGTTCTTCCGCAATCAGAAGGCTTTTCTCTCTGGCCAGCACATCTTCATGGAGTCTGTTTAGATCATTGTTCAGTATGTGCTTTAGCGCTTTGGCAGGTAGGATCGGCTCGCCGGCGACATGGAAGTGCTTTGCACCTTCGACAGGTATTCTGTCTACCACCCGGGGCTTCAGAGGCGGCTAACTACTTGAAGAAGCTCTAGCGCCTTTAGGGCCTTTCCTGTTCGGTCTCCTCCTTTGCTTCTTGGCGGGTGGCGGTAGTGAGCCCGCCATACCTTCCCTAACCACCACCCCCAGTGTCGTCGGGCTAATTAGTGGACGGGCCTCGGGGGGTTCCTGGGTAGAGGCGGCATCTGGAGGCGTCTCCTACAAGGATCGCTTGAAGAGAGACTTTTTGCATTCTGCCTTAGGACGTTCCGGCTCCGGCAAATCAGGCGGCATCAAGTCATCATCTCCATGCTCATAGCTTGAGTCTTCATCGTCCTGAGCCATCAAAGTTCCATCATCATAGGCGGTATTGAAATACTTGTCTGGGCCATCATCATCATCATCCATGTCATCATCAACATTTGCTTCTTCGATAGCGGGGGCGACATGATCTGGCACCAATGGAGGCTCTCCCTCGTGTCATCCGCTATCACCCACCACGGCAGGTGTAGGTAATTTGGTAGGTGGGGTGGTGTTCATACCTTCTTGAGAAGGTGGCGTTGGTGTGATACTAGGCGCCTCGAGACAAAGAAGAGACTTCGGCCAAGGCAAGAACCAGCTCTTGCATGCGCCAATCCTCGGGGGGGGGGGGTCTCGTTGTCATCGACTGGTACCGGAGGAGGCAAATCCTCGAAGCCCGCTAAGACACTGGCCACGTTAACCTTGAAGACGCCATTGGGCATCTCTCGGTTGTGGAACATGCTTTCCTTTGGCTTCACGATCGTCGTCTTTCCCACGGCCACCTTCTGGCCCTTCATGTCGTACATTAGGGTACATGGGGTTATCGTCGGCCTACGAAGAAGACATGTCTGCGATGTCAAACATCCGAAAGGCAACTGAAACGAAAGACTATAGACATGCTAATGAAAAGGGTATGACGCGTAATTACCGTGAGGGCATCGAGCTCAGCAAGCGATGAAGGCCCGCCGAGCATGCCAGAGACGGAGGTCGGGCTGCTATGAACAAGAGCTGGACCTTTTGCGGTTGCTTGAGCAGGTGCTGGTGCTGTGGTGTTTGCCGAATTGCTCCCGGAAAAGCTGGGAAGGGGAAAGTCCTCTGGCCGTGCATTTGGATTGTTCTTCGACCAATCGAAAATTGCCAGAATCAAGCACTGCACCACGTCAGTAACCGCTACATTGACTAGCCTGACCAACTCTTCTTTGGTCTCATCTTTGGTCTTATTGACTGCAATCGCGACCTTCTCATCGATGCTCTACTGAGTGATGACCAACCGTCTCTTCCTTCTTTCCTCTGGCTCCTCGCGGTAGCACGTCTTCCACGAGGCGCCATCTCCGACGCCGTGCACATGTCCCTGGGTTGGCGGCTTGTCCACCAGAACCTTTTTAAGTATGTTCAGGGCCCGGTTGAATGGGGTGTCCCACTTGGGCCTCGCCGATGACTCTAACAACTTGTCGCTTTCGGCTGCCTTTTGGTGCTGCTCTTTTTGCAAAAGGAACGTGGATGGTTTACTAATGTGACAAAACTTGTAGTCGAATTGACTAGAAGCTAATATGATAATGTGGTAATATAACAATTACCAGAAGTCTCATGAACTCCCTCGTGTTAGGGTCCGTGTAAAAGATCTTTTTGACTTTGTCCCACTTGTACCGAGCCCTGATCCAGTCATGCTCCAGCGGGTCGGTGAACTCAGCCAAGGGGTCTGGGATTCCGTGACTTTCACGTTCGGCGTCTGTTGGGGATATGACTATCAGATATGACCCGCCCAGGAGGGGTCGGGTCATCCCTATGGCGGTTCATCTCAATGAAGCCCAAGAGTATATTAAGATGGCGGTTCATAGACAGGCCTGTTAGAGGCCCCAAACCCAAAGGCGGCTTAAGGCCCATGAGTATAAACCACCATGTATATGTGAACTTGTATTGTAAGGCATGTAAGATAAGTCACCGAGCCGGACACGTTGTATGAGCCGGCCGGGACTCTGTAGGCCGTAGGGCATCAACCCGTGTATACAAGGGGACGACCCGACAGCGGCTTAGGGCAGGGAAACAACAGATCGAGAGCCGGGCAAAGCATATTCGCTCCATGGTCATCGAAACCCTAGCAATACCACCCCAAACTGGATTAGTCCTTTACCTTCACCGCAAGGGGATGAACCAGTATAAACTCCTCGTGTCCTTTGTCCCATTTTAACCCCTTTAAGCTAATTCCGTCGCAATGGATCCGCAACTAAGTCCTTCCATGAGGACATCTACTGTGACATGTTGCTGTTTGAAAACAGAAAGTTTACCGCTGTTGCACAAATTCCCTAGAAAAGTCAGAATGTGATAAAATGTTGAAACTTTTTGCAAAATAAGCTATGATAAATTTCTACTGTTTGGTAAAATTCTCATAATTTTTGGAGTTGAATAATTATTGATACTCTTGCATTCTTTACAGACTGTACTATTTTGGCAGATTGCTGTTATGTTTGCATTGTTTGCATATGTTTGCTTGTTTAATGATTCTATTTGAGGATAGGAGTACTAAATATGCAGAGGAATTTAGTATGCAATGTTGAATAATAATTTTAGTGATTTTCTACAGTAGAGAGTGATAAGGTTTTTGCATTGGTTTATACTAACTTATCTCACGAGTCCTTGTTGAGTTTTGTGTGGATGAAGTTTCTAAGATTTAGGGAAACCGTGATATAAAAGAAATTAAGGAGACACAAAAGCTCAATCTTGGGGATGCCCAAGGCATCCCAAGATAATATTTCAAGAAGTCTCAAGCATTTAAGCTTGTGGATGCCCCGGTAGGCATCCCACCTTTCTTCTTCAACAATTATCAGTTAGTATCGGTTGAGCCTAAGTTTTTGCTTCTTCACATGATGTGTGTTATCCTTGGAATGTCATTTTTTTGTTTTGTTTGATGTTTTAATAAAGTACTTAGATCTGAAAGTTATTAAATAAAATAGAGTCCTCAAATAGTTGCCAGGGAGGCTAGGTAAGCGACACACACATCCCGTCAACGAAGCTCTTTTCTATGGAATTGCTCTAGTGCTTCACTTATATCTTTTTGAGCACCGTGTGCTTTAGTGTATTGGGAGAAATTCTCTCTTGCTTAACTTAAATTAATTTGAGATAAAGAAATATTATGCTCATGATCTTCACTTATATTTGTTTGATCTTATCAAAAGCTACACATGGAAATTAGTTCCAAAGTGATAGATATCTAAGAAGGATATAATAAAAACTTTCATGAAGATCATTGGACAAAATAAACTTGATTCCTCATAATAGTTTTGAGATATGATGATGTGATATGTGAGTCATGTTGATGAGTAATTATGCTTTAGTAAGAATATTGGTGTTAAGGTTTGTGATTCCCTATGCAAGAACGAAAGCCAATAGTTGTGCGATGAAATTACATCCTACTTGTGGTGCATTATTCGGTGTTAATTATGCTCAATGCTCGCTTATGAGATTATTTGTTTCTTGGTTGGTCACTTCTCAATCTTTTGCTAGCCTTCATTTTGCACTAAGTATGATCACTACTTGTGCATCCAAAATCCTTTAAACCAGTTTTTCCACATGAGTCCACCATACCTACCTATATGCCGGTATTCTTTTGCCGTTCTAAGAAAATTTGTATGTGCCATCTCTAATTTTCAAAATAAATTTCTCTTTTGTGTGCTCGTACCACTCGCGAGGCAGTGAGGGGTGGCCAATATTTTACATGCTAGATATGTTATTCTCACGATGAGTGTTTATTCACTTGTCATTACACGAGAGTAAGGAAAAGGTATTAGGGATGCCCAGTCCCGAAATGGAAAATGAATTTACTTTATGTTGTCAAATAATAAATTCCTTGGAAAGTGTTGGTATGGAGGGCACTCGTGGATACGGTTAGCCATGGAAAGTGAAAGTTTGGTGGAAAAGGGAATAAATTTTATTTTCTGTTTGGGAACCGCCTATGATATATCTAGCATGGAAAGTGTTGGGAACTCTAAGTTGTTTCCGTTGGTGGGAAAAGTATGCCTCTCAAAATGTTTTTATCAATCAATTTTCTCTTTGAGCTCTGGCACCTCTACAAATCCCCACTTCCCTCTGCGAAGGGCCTTTATTTTACTTTATGCAATTTTTATTTTTAATTTGAGTCTCCATCTTCTCTTATAAAGCACCAAATAGGAGGCACTATGATCGTACTTGAGCATTGGCTGTAGCTAATATGCGAATGTGTTTCATGAATGGATCAATGATTGAGCATGATGGGCTAGGGATAACTTATTTTAGCATTGATATTTTGAAAGACATGGTTGCTTGTTGGTTTGCTTGAGTATTTAAGTCCTCATGTCAAAACTAGACTATTGCTTTGAATCATATAAAAGTCCAAATGTCCATGCTATGAAGAAAAGAATATAAGATGACATGTTAGGTAGCATTCCACATCAAAAATTCTATTTTTATCATTTACCTTCTCAAGGATGAGCAGGAATTAAGCTTGGGGATGCTGATACGTCTCCAACGTACCTATAATTTTTGTGTTCCATCCTGTCATATTATCATTCTTAGATGTTTTATAATCATTTTATAGTCATTTTATATCATTTTTTGGTACTATCCTATTGACATAGTGCCAAGTGCGAGTTGCTGTTTTTTTGCATGTTTTTTTACATCGCAGGAAATCAATATCAAACGGAGTCCAAACACCGCAAAACCATTTGTGGATTTTTTATGGACCAGAAGACCACCAATGGGCCAGAGCAGCACCTGCGGGGTGCCCCGAGGGGGCCACAACCCAGGTGGGTTGTGCCCACCTCGGTGGCCTCCTGCACCCCCTCTTTACCGTATAAATTAACAAATATTTCGAAAACCCTCGGGGTGAACCTAGATCAGAAGTTCCACCGCCGCAAGCCTCTACAACCACCAAAAACCAATCTAGACCCCGTTCTGGCACCCTGCCGGATGGGGAAATCATCACCGATGGCCATCTTCATCATCCCGGCGGCCACCACGATGAGGAGGGAGTAGTCCACCCTCAGGACTGAGGGTTTGTACTAGTAGCTATGTGTTTAATCCGGTAGAAATCTTGGGGCACTCTTTGAGGTTCCTTGTGTTTGATTGAGTATTATGAATATGAAATTATTTGGTGTTATTTTAGTACGAACTCTTGGATAGATCGATCAGAAAGAATAGCTTCGAGGTGGTTTCGTACCCTACAAACGATTTCTTCTTATGTTCTCTGCTAGATAGGAACTTTGGAGTGATTCTTCATCGCACTTTGATGGGTGGTTATATGATCCAATTATATTAGCATTGTTGAGAGATTGCACTAGTGAAAGTACGGGATGCTAGGCCTCATTTTCAAGCATTGCAATACTGTTTTTGTGCCCGTTTACTATTTGCTACCTTGCTGTTTTTATTTATTCAGATTATAAAAATATACTTCTACCATCAATATTACACTTTTATCACCATCTCTTCGCCGAACTAGTGCACCTACACAAATTACCATTGTATTTGGTGTGTTGGGGACACAAGAGACTTTTTATTATTTGGTTGCAGGGTTATTTGAGAGAGACCACCTTCATCCTACAACTCCCATGGATTGATAAACCTTAGGTCATCCACTGGAGGTAAAATTGCTACTGTCCTACAAAACTCTGTGCTTGGAGGTCCAACATGTATATACAAGAATAAAGTTGCGTAGTAGACATCACGCTACTGGTAAGTATTGTTAGCAGTAGTGCTTCCCTAACAAGCACTACTGGTAAGTAACTGTAGCGCTTGTGCAAATGAAGCGCTGCTGCTAATCAAGAGCTACTAGTAGACGCTTTCAAGCGCTATTGCTAGTATTCCCGCTTTCACAGATTTACACCCCCTCTACGTCTTTGTGATGTATTTATACAGAATCTATACAGTAGTTTCATCAGATCATACTAAACATACACTATTCTCATCATTTCATAGACATACTGTACTCTCGTCATACCATCGTCATCATCATCATCAACATCATCATTCAACAGAAATATCATCACATCTCGAAAAAATAGCGATACACAAGAGTGATCATGTCATGTCTCGAATAAGTGCAACTGCATGGTCATGGCAGACACACAAGTTTCATCATCTCTATCTAAACCATGATGTAGAAGAGAAGAGCGATCAACATGAGCAAGAGCGCGACTATGTAGTACTTGAGGCACCGGCGGTCCCGCCCCCGCTCATGCCGGAGTGTCCACCTTAAGTAACCACTTTCCGCTTCGGTTCTACTATTGAACCCTCTGTGGCTAGCACCCGGGTACCTGTCCACCTGGGCCTGAGCGTCTGGCCGGTGGTCGTAGACTCCTGGAACCCTCCCAATGAACACGACATAGCAGTCCCTCGCCATCTCTGATCTATGTACCTGCATCATCAGTTGATGAATTCAATGATAATATGCAACATAATGTACTTAAGAAAACAAAGAGGCATAATTAGCAAAATACAAGGAACCAATAGTAAACATAAATGACGAAGTTCCTCATACCCAAACTAATTAACTAGAGCGATCTACACTAGTTCAAGACCACGAGGTTTAATTACATCACATAGTTTCGCCGTGCAAAAATTCAAAGTTTTGCGAGAGAAAGATAGTAGTGACACATTGTCATCGACAATTAGTCCTCCATGTTGGCGGTCCAATCTTCATAGTCAGGGAGGAAGCACCCGAGCTTCTTGAAAGGCCTTAGGTCCAGACGTTGAGTGAGTAGTAGTGCTCGGACATCAGCCCACGTGATTGGCGGATGGTAGAACATCCCCGTTAGTTCAAGGATCTGCTTCATCATCACTTGGGCAAGTTCACACTGTACGTGATAAAACTCAGCTCGAATTCGATGATCCGGTGTCTGTCCTATGCTTGTGGCCCAGCTGATAATCTTGGCATCTTCGGTAGTAGCTGACATGCAAAGGCGTTGATTATCCCTTCTGTACTCGAGCAAGTGATGCATGAGGTAGAATCCATCAGCCTTACTGGTGTGCGGTTGCTGGATGCAGCAGAAGTCGGTCTTATGGCAGAAAACCAGCCCGTTCTTCCTATGCCTTTTCACCTTGATATATCCACCAGACAAGCTGAAGGTTAACAGGGCACTATCGAGAACACTTTTTACGTGAGTATAATCCTTTTTCTTGAGGTTCTTCGATGAGGCCAAGTACATAGCATGGGAGTATTTCGGGTACAGAATGATGAGCACGGCGCCGCCCCCCGCTGCGCAAATTAAGTACACCACAAATTAGCCTCCATGCTTGCAAAGGAATGATTAACACTTACGAAAGGATATGCGCGGATGACTTACGTGGGATGATAAGGCAGGAGAATCGCTTCCTTGTCCATATTAGCGATCATGAATTCGACGAGGTACTTGCTCGCATAGTCATGATGCTCTTTGCAAAATGCCAAGAAGCCCTCGTGCATATAGTACGGGTCCGTGACGTAGATATATTTTATGTTCTCGATCTTGATGAAGTAGTTGAGATACAACGCATACATGCGGATGAACTGGAAATCCAGCTTGGTCATGTGGAACATGTCGTAGATGTAGTCAAATCGCAGGATGAACTGATTCGCGGGCTAGGTCTCAACGTACAACTTCCCACACGGCACCTGAGCTACGTAAAGCGGGTATCCTGGTTCTTCCGCAATCAGAAGGCTTTTCTCTCTGGCCAGCACATCTTCATGGAGTCTGTTTAGATCATTGTTCAGTATGTGCTTTAGCGCTTTGGTAGGTAGGATCGGCTCGCCGGCGACATGGAAGTGCTTTGCACCTTCGACAGGTATTCTGTCTACCACCCGGGGCTTCAGAGGCGGCTAACTACTTGAAGAAGCTCTAGCGCCTTTAGGGCCTTTCCTGTTCGGTCTCCTCCTTTGCTTCTTGGCGGGTGGCGGTAGTGAGCCCGCCATACCTTCCCTAACCACCACCCCCAGTGTCGTCGGGCTAATTAGTGGACGGGCCTCGGGGGGTTCCTGGGTAGAGGCGGCATCTGGAGGCGTCTCCTACAAGGATCGCTTGAAGAGAGACTTTTTGCATTCTGCCTTAGGACGTTCCGGCTCCGGCAAATCAGGCGGCATCAAGTCATCATCTCCATGCTCATAGCTTGAGTCTTCATCGTCCTGAGCCATCAAAGTTCCATCATCATAGGCGGTATTGAAATACTTGTCTGGGCCATCATCATCATCATCCATGTCATCATCAACATTTGCTTCTTCGATAGCGGGGGCGACATGATCTGGCACCAATGGAGGCTCTCCCTCGTGTCATCCGCTATCACCCACCACGACAGGTGTAGGTAATTTGGTAGGTGGGGTGGTGTTCATACCTTCTTGAGAAGGTGGCGTTGGTGTGATACTAGGCGCCTCGAGACAAAGAAGAGACTTCGGCCAAGGCAAGAACCAGCTCTTGCATGCGCCAATCCTCGAGGGGGGGGGGTCTCGTTGTCATCGACTGGTACCGGAGGAGGCAAATCCTCGAAGCCCGCTAAGACACTGGCCACGTTAACCTTGAAGACGCCATCGGGCATCTCTCGGTTGTGGAACATGCTTTCCTTTGGCTTCACGATCGTCGTCTTTCCCACGGCCACCTTCTGGCCCTTCATGTCGTACATTAGGGTACATGGGGTTATCGTCGGCCTACGAAGAAGACATGTCTGCGATGTCAAACATCCGAAAGGCAACTGAAATGAAAGACTATAGACATGCTAATGAAAAGGGTATGACGCGTAATTACCGTGAGGGCATCGAGCTCAGCAAGCGATGAAGGCCCGCCGAGCATGCCAGAGACGGAGGTCGGGCTGCTATGAACAAGAGCTGGACCTTTTGCGGTTGCTTGAGCAGGTGCTGGTGCTGTGGTGTTTGCCGAATTGCTCCCGGAAAAGCTGGGAAGGGGAAAGTCCTCTGGCCATGCATTTGGATTGTTCTTCGACCAATCGAAAATTGCCAGAATCAAGCACTGCACCATGTCAGTAACCGCTACATTGACTAGCCTGACCAACTCTTCTTTGGTCTCATCTTTGGTCTTATTGACTGCAATCGCGACCTTCTCATCGATGCTCTACTGAGTGATGACCAACCGTCTCTTCCTTCTTTCCTCTGGCTCCTCGCGGTAGCACGTCTTCCACGAGGCGCCATCTCCGACGCCGTGCACATGTCCCTGGGTTGGCGGCTTGTCCACCAGAACCTTTTTAAGTATGTTCAGGGCCCGGTTGAATGGGGTGTCCCACTTGGGCCTCGCCGATGACTCTAACAACTTGTCGCTTTCGGCTGCCTTTTGGTGCTGCTCTTTTTGCAAAAGGAACGTGGATGGTTTACTAATGTGACAAAACTTGTAGTCGAATTGACTAGAAGCTAATATGATAATGTGGTAATATAACAATTACCAGAAGTCTCATGAACTCCCTCGTGTTAGGGTCCGTGTAAAAGATCTTTTTGACTTTGTCCCACTTGTACCGAGCCCTGATCCAGTCATGCTCCAGCGGGTCGGTGAACTCAGCCAAGGGGTCTGGGATTCCGTGACTTTCACGTTCGGCGTCTGTTGGGGATATGACTATCAGATATGACCCGCCCAGGAGGGGTCGGGTCATCCCTATGGCGGTTCATCTCAATGAAGCCCAAGAGTATATTAAGATGGCGGTTCATAAACAGGCCTGTTAGAGGCCCCAAACCCAAAGGCGGCTTAAGGCCCATGAGTATAAACCACCATGTATATGTGAACTTGTATTGTAAGGCATGTAAGATAAGTCACCGAGCCGGACACGTTGTATGAGCCGGCCGGGACTCTGTAGGCCGTAGGGCATCAACCCGTGTATACAAGGGGACGACCCGACAGCGGCTTAGGGCAGGGAAACAACAGATTGAGAGCCGGGCAAAGCATATTCGCTCCATGGTCATCGAAACCCTAGCAATACCACCCCAAACTGGATTAGTCCTTTACCTTCACCGCAAGGGGATGAACCAGTATAAACTCCTCGTGTCCTTTGTCCCATTTTAACCCCTTTAAGCTAATTCCGTCGCAATGGATCCGCAACTAAGTCCTTCCATGAGGACATCTACTGTGACACTTCCACGATAGTTGGCGCCCACCATGGGGCCAGCGCACGGTGGTTTTGAGTTCTTCAAGGGAAGCTTCGAAGGGCTCAAGGGATACGCTGTGGGCCGGATGACCAAGAGTCGTCGTGGCAAGCTCTACATCGACGATGCAGGCTGGGGTCCCGAGGCCGGCTCAATCGAGTACGGGTACCGTGTCCCCTTCGGCGGAATCCATGTTTTCATCGACAAGATCGACGAACTAGGCCCTGAGCCAGACACCTGCACCGACATCATTGAGACGGCTCAGCGTGCACGACCCGCCCGGATTCAGCCCGCCATGAAGCATGCTTTTGTTGGATGGATCCACGGGGCCAAATTGGAATGCTCCATGTCTGGCGGTGAGACGGACATCTACTCTAATGGTGAATCGTCCACGGGCGAGACCAACTCCATGTACCAGTTACAAGACGGCTGGCTTGGGGGTTGTTCCGATGGCAACAGTATTCCAGCCCCCCATGAGCTTCCGAACAGGGTGGCGATCTTCATGGCCGGCACCTAGCCGGTTCTCGGTTCAACAACTGTCGCGGCCATGACTTCCAGCGCAGCGGCGGTGACGGCAACAGGTGTTGGCGGTTTAACTCGCCCGCCGGCTCAAGTTTTAATAGATCTATTGGATGATCTAGCAACTCTGATGGGGGTGGAGGTAACCCTGGACAACGCGTAACAACATAAGGCGGATATTGCTAGGCTGCGTGAGGAGATAGCACATGCTAAGGAAGACCTGGCGGCTGAGAATGCTAGGATGAATGCAGAACGGGCCGTCTTAAACGCCCAAGCACAACGGATTCAAGAGGACTCATACCGGCTTTCGGTGGATCAGAACGCTGCGAATGAAGTCTTGAGGTGTCGGAGTAATGGGCCACGGGCAGGCTAACCCGAGTCCCTGAACCTTCCAAGACATCGGGGCTGGCTGCGCCCCTCAAGGCATCAAGACGAAGTGTCGCCTTCTGGTGGCCGGTTGGAGGAATAGCCGGCTGCGTGTAGACGGCCAAGTTTCAGAAGCCGGCATCAAGACAAGCTGACTCCTAGTGGGCGGCTTCTAGAGAAGCCGGCCCCTAGCAGTCGGCCTGTGGCACCCACAAAGTCTGCACCCTCATCAAGAAAGACAAGACAAGGAGTGGCTACAGTGTAGCCCATCCCTCCCAAATCCAGGGCCGGACGTGGCCACAGTGCCCCATACAGGCGGAGATCTCCGCACGGTGCGGCACTGTTGCCACTCCCCCCTTGACGTCACTCCTGACGGACGGAGCCTATTCCCACGACGGCCTGTCGGTACGGCTCGCAGGCAGCGGGCCCTCCCAGGCAGTGAGAGCCGTGAAGGCGGAGGAAGCCGGACTAGCCGGACCGGAGGGAAGCTGGGTTCCAGCAGGCGGCCCATTCCTCCCTCGAGGCCTGCGCGCCATTAACCAGACAAGACATAGTGTGGCTACAGTGATCGCCCGCCAGGCAGCGGGACTGTAGCCATGCTTCCCCGACCAAGCCTGCGTCATTAGCGTCACAGCTACAGTGATCAGCAGCCGGCCAGACCCGCAAGCGGTGAGAGCGGCCTGTCGGCTCCGTACAAGACCAGTCGGCGGGGCCCACTAGGCGGCGGGCCCCAGCAGCCAGTGAAGAAGCCGGAGACCAGAGACACTGGCAGCCGAGCCCTACACCCGACGAGATTACCAATGTACCCCTGGGGGGTAGGCCTATATAAACCCCCAGGGCACCCATGCAAAGGGTTCCCAAACTGTTAGAACTAGACTCACCCATAGAGAAAGGAGAGAGCTAGACTTGCTTTCTTCCACCTCTAGCAAACAGCTCAAGGAGCACCATTGTATCCTAGTGCCTTAGTGATCATGCGGAGACCCCGCAGAGCAGGACCAGGGGTGTTATCTCCACGGAGAGCCCCAAACCTGGGTAAAGTTCGCCGGCGTACGTGTCTACGCCTTATCCCGCTTTCAGGCACCGGCGACGTTCTACTCGCTCCCACCATGATAAGCCATCCATTGGCATATGTCGCACCAAACCCCCGACATTTGGCGCCTACCACGGGGTGACGTGCACTGTTGTCGGGAGACCTGTTCTGGACGGGAACCCTTTTCCTCCATGGCGAGCGCAGCCAGCCCGGCACGCCAGATGGAGTCTGCGCCAACGCGCTGCATGGCACGGAAGTCGCCTGCACGGCAAGCTGCCTCGTCGATCTCGTTGGCGAGATTCGCCTCTCCAACGAGCCCGCGTCTGATGTTGGAACGGAAGACCCCGAGAACCGCCTCATCAGCCTCCTCGATCAGCTCCACGTTGCCAGCGAGCCTGCTGTAGACTTGGAGTCCGTCGGCTCCACCAACCTGATGCTTGTCGACTCCGACACTGCGTCGCTTGACGTGTTCCCCACCAACGTGGTGGTCTATGACGAGACGCTTCCTCGCGCGGAGAGCGGAGGAAGCACCGTCATGGAGGTGTTGGTCATCGGCCACAGCCAGCACTCTGACGGAGGTGCTCATGACCCGCTCGATGCGGTGCTGCAAGACCTGACGGCGCCCATTCCAGAAGATGCTGACGCTGAGATGCTGGAAGCACGCGGAGCCCAGCTCGTCGAGAGCACCAAGAACCTAGCCAGCATGAGGCGCCTATCGGAGGCCTACCAGCGTGAGATGGACCGAGCTATGGGTGGCACGGCGGCTCCTGGCGGGCGTAGCCGCATCGGCACGGTCCAGCAACACGACGTGGCCATCGCCAGCCTGTTCGGGGAAGATCGCCCCGTCTACGCCACGCCCGCGGAGAACATACGAGCTGCCCAGGCGGCAGTAGAAGAGTTGGACAAGTTCGAGGGCGAGGAGCGTCGCCAGATGGCGGAACGCGTCCAGCGACTCCTTGATGCGGCTGCTGAGCAGCACGAGGCCAGATGCCGCACTGAGGCGCCCAACCAGCAAAATGATGATCCACCTCCCCACCGAGACCAAGGCGCGACATCTCGGACGCCGACTGGTGGCGTCCACGGAAGAAGAGACAAGGAGCCGGCTGCCAGCCGCAGCCGGACTCACATCACTATCGAGCGCGACCAAGACGGCTACCCAAGAGCAGTGGAATGACGGGATGACTGTCCGCCTCCTCCCCCACCCCCCACCCCCCGCAGGGAGAGGCACATCTCCCCGCCGCCTGTTGAGCACCTGACACTCGGCGACCGCCTTGGCTGCAGAGAAGGAGTCGGAGAGAACGATGCCCGCCACTGGATAGACCGTCTCAACCGATCCCTAGCGCTAGAAGAAGAAGATGAGCTGGGTCCGCCTTGTTTTGGCCCCCGCATTCAAGATGAGCCCTTCCCCAAAGGGTTCACGTCCCGAGAGATACGCCCAAATACACCGGCTCTGTGAAGCCGGAGGACTGGCTAGTCGACTATTCCACAGCTGTCAACATCCCAAACGGCAACAAGCGCGTTGCCGTGAAGTACATTCCGCTCCTGCTCCAGGGCACGGCCCGGACATGGCTGAACAGCCTGAAGCCCCGCAGCATCAACAGCTGGATCGACTTCACCGAAGCCTTCATCCGCAACTTCACCAGCACGTACAAGCGGCCGGCCAAGCCTCGCCAGCTCTCCTTGTGCGTCCAAGGCCCCAAAGAGTTGACTCGTCACTACCTCACGCGCTGGGCCGAGCTCCGCAACTCTTGCGAAGGCGTGCACGAGGTGCAGGCCATCGAGTACTTCACCGCCGGGTGCCGAGAGGGCACCCTTCTCAAGCACAGGCTTCTCTGCGACGAGCCGGCTACCCTCGACGAGCTGCTGATCATAGCAGATAAATACGCCACGGCCGACTCCTCCATGAAGGCGGAGATCCAAGTTGATGCATCTGGCAAAGTGGCTCCTCCAGCTCCTCGGGCCTCGGCTGGTGACACCAGTCGGCGTCAGCAACCCAACGACAACAAATGCAAGGCCACGCAGCCGGCTTCTACAAGCCGGCAGGTGAAGACAGTCGAAGACCAGCAGCCAGAAGGGCAGCCTCCATCCAAGCGCCAGAAGGGTGGCAAGCCCAATTGGCTGCCCGCTTTCTCGTATGAGCCGACTCTTGATGCACCCTGCAAATTTCACAGTGGCGCGAAGCCGTCCAACCACACCACTCAGAAGTGCCATTGGCTCACCAGGATCGCCAAGGGTGATGGCCTTATGCCTCCTCCGCCTGCTGGGCAGCCACCTCCTCCTCCACCCAGCAGTCGGCAGTTCGACCGGTCGGAGCCATACAAGATGAGTATCCCGAAGAGCACAGAGCTTATGTCGTGTTCACCAGCGTGGCCGACGACAAGAACATCAGACGGCAACGACAGCAAGAAGTAAATGCAGTGGCATCAGAGACCCCCGAGTTCATGCATTGGTCTGAGAAGCCCATCAGCTGGAGCAGAGCCGACCACCCGGAAGTAATGCCCAATCTCAGGTCCTATGGCCTGGTTCTGGATGCCAGCTTTGCCACAGAGAGGCGAGCTGCTCATTTTTCCCGAGTTCTGATAGATGGCGGCAGCAGCATCAGCATCCTGTACAAAGATACTATGGAGAAGTTAGGAATCAAATGAAGGCAGCTTCAGCCCAGCCGGACTGTATTCCATGGCATAGTTCCTGGCCTTTCCTGCTCACCAATCGGCAAGACACAGATAGACGTCCTCTCTGGGACAAAGATCACTTCCGCCGACAGCCAGTCTGGTTTGAGGTGGTGGACCTTGAGAGCCCATACCATGCACTACTTGGCCGGCCTGCTCTGGCCAAGTTCATGGCGGTCCCCCACTATGCTTACCTCAAGATGAAGATGCCGAGTTCCAAGGGAATTCTGACCATAGCAGGGGATTACAAGAAGTTGTCCGCCTACGCGGTAGATAGTAGCCGGCTGGCCGAGTCCCTTGTGATCGCGGCTGAGAAGCGGCTCCTTGACCGAATTGTGGTGATGGAAGGCAAGCAACCGGAAATGTCACCCAACCCCAAGGAGTCGGAAGCCGAGGGCTCGTTCAAGCCTGCGAAAGAGATAAAGAAGATACCCTTGGACCCGGAGCACCCGGAGAGGCACGCTGTCATAGGAGAAAACCTTGACCTCAAATAGGAAGGCAAGCTCGTCGATTTCCTCAGTGTGAATCGGGATATCTTTGCATGGTCTCCCAAAGACATGCCGGGTGTTCCGACGGATTTCGCCGAGCACAAATTGCATGACCGGTCTGATGCCAAGCCAGTCAGGCAGCCCTTGCGCCGCCTGCCGAGAGGAGAAGAGAAGAGTCATTGGAGAAGAGATAGCCCGGCTCCTAGCAGCCGGCTTCATCATGGAAGTGTTCTTTCCAGAATAGCTAGCCAACCCGGTCTTGGTGCTGAAGAACAACAAACAGTGGCGCATGTGTATTGACTATACCAGCCTCAACAAAGCATGCCCCGAAGACCCATTTGCTTTGCCAAGAATTGACCAAGTGATTGACTCCACAGCCGGATGCGAGCTGTTGAGCTTTTTGGATGCATACTCAGGGTATCATCAGATCAAGCTAAACCCGGCCGACAGGCTGAAGACCGCCTTCATCACACCGTTTGGAGCCTTCTGCTACTTGACCATGATGTTTGGCTTGAGGAATGCCGGCACCACGTTTCAACATTGCATGCAGAAGTGCCTCCTCAAGCAACTCGGCAGGAACGCCCACGTTTATGTGGATGATGTTGTGGTGAAGACGGAGAAGCGTGGAACGCTGTTGGAAGACCTCAAGGAGACCTTTGAGAACTTTCGCCGATTTCAAATCAAGCTCAACCCGGAGAAGTGCGTCTTTGGAGTCCCAGCCGGCCAGCTTCTTGGCTTCCTGGTCTCAGAGCGCGGCATAGAATGCAACCCCGTGAAAATCAAGGCCATCGAGAGGATGGAAGTGCCCACCCGACTGCTGAACGTGCAGAAATTCACCGGTTGCTTGGCATCCATCAGCCGCTCCATCAGTCGATTGGGCAAGAAGGCTCTTCCCCTGTACCAGCTCATGAAGAAGAGCACTTTTTTCGAGTGGAACGACAAGGAGGACGAAGCTTTTCTCCAGCTCAAGAAGATGCTGACCACTCCGTGAAAGTGCAACTATCCCTAGGTGGTTTTGGTAATTCATAACAACATATAGCTCATTGAGCTAATGCTATTCCAAGATGATTATTTCAGGAAAGCTCAATGATTGGCATGGCATGGATGTGAAAGTGGAACCCTCAAAATGTTAAGGACAAAGGATTGGCTCAAGCTCAAAAGCTCAAGACTCTTCATTTTATATTTTAGTGATCCAAGATCACATTGAGTCCATAGGAAAAGCCAATACTATCAAGGAGGGATGAGGTGTTGCTTAATGAGCCTCTTGCTTCATGTGCTTAATGATATGCTCCAAAACCCTCAACTACTTTCCCATATCCACATATGACCTAAACTCTAAGCCAAACTCGGTCCTACCGATTTTTCCTATCCAGCGCCACCGAGTTTCAATTGTCATTAGCCACTGCCAAACCCTAGCAATTCGGTCCTACCGATAAGGATCTCAGTCCCACCGAGATGGGGTTGCAAACTCTCTGTTTCCCTTTCGTAACTTTTTGGTCCCACCGAAAGAGCGAATCGGTCCCACCGAGATTGCAATGTAAACTCAGTGTTTCCCCTTTGTAACTTTTCGGTCTCACCGAGTTCCACTCGGTCCTATCGAAAGAGCAAATCGGTCCCACCGAGTTTGCCTGACCAACTCTCTGGTTAGCTAATTACCGAACTCGGTCTCACCGAGTTTGTGTAATCGGTCTCACCGAGATTACGTTATGCCCAAACCCTAACCGAATCGGTCCTACCGAGTTGCATGTCAGTCCCACCGAAATTCCTAACGGTCACTAGGTTTACTACTTCGGTCAGACCGAGTTTATTTATTCGGTCCCACCGAGATTGGAAAACTGTGTAACGGTTGGATTTTGTGTGGAGGCTATATATACCCCTCCACCTCCTTCTCATTCGATGAGAGAGCCATCAGAACACACACACCATTCCTACTCATATGTTCTGAGAGAGAACCACCTACTCATGTGTTGAGACCAAGACATTCCATTCCTACCATATGAATCTTGATCTCTAGCCTTCCCAAGTTGCTTTCCACTCAAATCTTCTTTCCACCAAATCCAAATCCTATGAGAGAGAGTTGAGTGTTGGGGAGACTATCATTTGAAGCACAAGAGCAAGGAGTTCATTACCTACACACCATTTGTTACTTCTTGGAGAGTGGTGTCTCCTAGATTGGCTAGGTGTCACTTGGGAGCCTCCGACAAGATTGTGGAGTTGAACCAAGGAGTTTGTAAGGGCAAGGAGATCGCCTACTTCGTGAAGATCTACCGCTAGTGAGGCAAGTCCTTCGTGGGCGATGGCCATGGTGGGATAGACAAGGTTGCTTCTTCGTGGACCCTTTGTGGGTGGTTGCTTCTCCGTGGACCCTTCGTGGGTGGAGCCCTCCGTGGACTCGCGCAACCGTTGCCCTTGGGTGGAGCCCTGTGTGGACTCGCGCAACCGTTACCCTTCGTGGGTTGAAGTCTCCATCAACGTGGATGTAGGATAGCACCACCTATCCGAACCACGGGAAAAACATCCGTGTCTCCAATAGCGTTTGAAATCTCCAAACCCTTCCCTTTACATTCTTGCAAGTTGCATGCTTTACTTTCCGCTGCCAATATACTCTTTGCATGCTTGCTAGAATTATGTGATGATTGCTTGACTTGTCCTAAAATAGCTAAAATCTGCCAAGAACTAAAATTGGGAAAATGTTAAGTTTTTATTTGGTCAAGTAGTCTAATCACCCCCCCTCTAGACATACTTTTGATCCTACAAGTGGTATCAGAGCTTTGGTCTCCATTTGCTTGATCTCCATAGCTTTTGGTGGTCATAGCCTTAGTTTCACAACCTAGGAGAGTATGGCGTCTAGCAAGGGAAATTATCACCGTAGAGGTCCTTACTTTGATGGTACTAATTTTGCTAGTTGGAAGCATAAAATGAAAATGCATATTCTTGGACATAACCCCGCCGTTTGGGCTATCGTGTGTGTTGGTTTGCAAGGTGACTTCTTTGACGGGAGAGAACCAAACCGTGAAGCTACCGCGGATGAGTTGAAGATGTTGCAATACAATGCTCAAGCTTGTGATATTCTCTTCAACGGATTGTGCCCCGAAGAATTCAACAAAATCAGCCGCCTTGAGAATGCAAAGGAAATTTGGGACACTTTGATTGATATGCACGAAGGTACCGACTTCGTCAAGGAATCCAAGTTGGATGTGCTTCAAAGCCAACTTGACAAGTTCAAGATGAAGGATGGTGAAGGTGTCGCTGAAATGTACTCTAGGCTTGCTCTCATCACAAATGAGATTGCCGGCTTAGGAAGTGAAGAGATGACCGATAAATTCATCATCAAGAAGACCCTAAGAGCCTTGGATGGAAAATATGATATCGTGTGCACATTGATCCAAATGATGCCCAATTACAAAGATCTCAAGCCAACGGAGGTGATTGGAAGGATTGTTGCTCATGAGATGTCACTTAAGGATAAAGAGGAACTTCACAACAAATCAAGTGGTGCCTACAAAGCCTCATGTGAAGCCCCTACATCATCAAGTGAGAAACAAGACTTCAATGAAGAATTGAGCTTAATGGTGAAGAACTTTAACAAGTTCTACAAGAATAGAAGCAAAGATAGAAGCTCCAAATCAAGGTCCTACAATGACAAAAGATCTTCTAGTCGAGAGCGAAACTGCTACAATTGTGGAAAACCCGGACACTATTCCAATGAGTGTACAGCTCCCTACAAGAGAAGAGAAGATTCTCCAAAAAGAAGAAGCAAAGGATCACCACCAAGAGAGAGAAGGAGTAGAGATGATCGTTATGAACGAAGATACTCACGAAGAAGCAAGGATTCGGAAAGGAAGGAAAAATCATCAAGGAGCTACACAAGACGAAGACATCAAGCTCATGTTGGTGAATGGGTATCCGGCTCCGACTCCGAGAGAAGTTATCACTCCGACTCCGAAGATACTCAAGATGAAGGTGTTGCCGGTCTAGCACTTGTGTCAACCAACTCCTACGACATATTTGACTCACCAAATGAAGGAATTGGAAGATGCTTCATGGACAAAGGTCCTAAGGTAACACACCCCGAGTATGTGGATTTCAATAGTGATGAAGATGACTTGTTAGGTGATGATTTGATTGGTGACAACTCTAGTGATGAATACTATGTTGAAAGACCAATTAATCATGCTAATCAAGAAAAAACGAATGACAATGATAAGGAGAAGATTGAGGCCCTAACTAAAGAACTAAAAACTCTTAAGTTAGCTCATGACACTATCTTCGAAGATCATCGAGAACTTTTAAGGGCTCATGAGAAGCTACGCTTTGAAAATCTCAATCTTGAGGAAGAGCATGAGTTCTTAAAGGCAATCAATGATGATCTCTGCAAGAAAAGTTCTTCTTACATTGCCAAGCGTTTACTCTTATCCACTTACATGCCTCAAGTCAAGACTAGTAACAAGAAAGATTCTTCTTCTAGTAGTAACAATGATCATGCTAAATCCAATATTGTTGCTTCTAGTATTTCTCTTGATTCTACTAATGATTCTCTTAGCCAAGTTACACTTGAGCAAGAAAATAGCTTATTGAAGGGAATTATAGAGAAAGGAGTGTACAAAAGCCTTGCTGGGAGTAAGCAATTCGAGGAAATTGTGCGCAAGCAAGGAATGCACCGGAAGAATCAAGGTGTTGGTTTTGAACGAAAGTTCAATGCCAATGGAGTTGAATGGGAAGAAGATCAATACCCTAAGACGAAGTTTGTCCCTCAACAAGAGAAGTATACTTCTTTCAAGGGGACACAAGCTCAAGATGATCTTCCACCACAAGACTACGAGCAAAAAGGCAAGGACAAGCTTCAAGAGGAAATTGATGCATTTGAAGAAGCTCCTAAGACCTTAGTCAAGTGGATTCCCAAGACTACTTCAAGTTCCACTTCATCAAGTACGACTACAACTCCAAGGATTCCCATCAAGATGATGTGGATCCAAAAGAAGAAGAACTAGAGAGTTCTTGAGGGTGACTCCGCCAACATACTTCACTCTTATCATTTTGGCAAGAACAAGTGCAATCAACTTCCACATCTTGCACTAGTTCAAGGAGTCACAAACCCTCTTGTTGGTAAGACAAGGGACAAGGTAACCTAAAAAGCTTTCATGGACATCATCTTTTGTGTGCATCACTCTATGTCTATGGATATCCTTGTTTGTTCCTTGTGGGACTAACCCATGTAGGTATTGAAAGTGCAACTCACTCAAATGGATAGCTCCAAGAGATCTACATCAACATTGAGCATCCACATCATCAATATCTACATGAAGTCATCATCGACAAAACCCAAGGTTAGTCCATCCCTCTTAGGGGGGATATCACATCTAGGGGGAGCTTTACTCTAAGACTTGATCTAAAGCAACTCTAAAGATGTGAACAAAACAATGCTTTATGTAAAAGTGGTAACCCCACTTGAGCTTAAACGATGAGTATGACCTACGATCAAGTGTTCTCGCTTGACTCCTAAGTCAATATACTCATATATAGATGACCTAGTCATCGCAAATTGCTTGATAGATGCTAGAATTGGTTGTGCATGCTTTGCCACATATTTCATTTGCTATCTTATTGTGTGAGCATGTTGGTTGCATATTTTACTCATTCAAGGACATCCACTTGTTGTTTTGATTGTTTGGCTTTATCTTCTTATGCCAAGTGGATGGACAAGAATGCCTAAGAACCTCCTCTAGCTATCTATGCTTTTCTCGTCTCAAACTCTATTCATGCTGCATCACAAAATTTGATCAAGTCAGATTCGAACCACTCTGTGTGAGGAGCGCTCGGAGTCCCCGATTCGTCATAGACATAAACTTCCAAAACCTCTTTATGAATCTCGGTCTGACCGATACTCCATTTTCGGTCCTACCGAGTTCATTAAGTTGATCTAGGTTTTCGATCTTGGTGCAACCGATTTGAACTTTTCGGTCACACCGAGTTGCAATAACTGCACACAGTTTTGCATCTTGGTGCCACCGAGTTGTTCCACTCGGTCACACCGACAGGGTCGGGCTATATATAGTGACGGGCAGAATTTTGGAAATTTCTCCGGAACGTCCTCGCCCGCGCAATAGCCTGCTCTGCCCCCGAGATCTCCGGATCGTCTCCTCGCCGCCAGCAGCCTCCAGTCGCTGGTCTTCGCCGCCGTCAACGGATTTCTGCCCCGCCGTTGCCGCCGTAGCAAGTCCACGCCGAACTAGGGTATGGACTTGATCATTGTGCTATTCCTCAATCTGATTCCTAGAACATTGTGATCATCATGAATCTTGCCACGATTGATAAACTTCTATCCAGTCAAAACGCTCGTAGATTAGGTTTAATTCGAAAATTTTAGGGTTAGGTTTCCGCCGAAACCATCTCGGACCCACCGAGTTGAAAAACTCGGTCCCACTGATCTGGCTTTTGCCATTGCACAAGTGAAACTCGGTCTGACCGAGAATAACTTATCGGTGCGACTGATTTTGGAATTCTATGAAACCCTAGCAGTCTCGGTGCCACTGAACTGTGACTCGGTCTAACCGAGTTCACCAGTTCTGGTGCCAAAACTGCTTCGGTGTCACCGAGTTTGAAAATCGGTAGATCCGAGATGCTTTCTGTGGAAAACTAAAACTAAGTTTTTGAATTAATCTTTTGCAAAAATCTCTGCTTTTTGTGATGCTCATCCACTCTATCTCTTCTATAATCTATTCACAGGGTCAGCAGTCAGTTTGCAACATGTCTGATCAAAGTGACAGCCAGAACCTCTCAGAGCAGCAAGTTGTGATGAATGAGGGCACTAGCCCCTCAAGTTCTTCTGATGATGGCAGCAGGAGCACACCCAGCAATCTGCCTAAGGCTGCCACACGTCAAAGGAAGAAGAGAACGTCTGATTCTGAGGATGAAGACTATGTGGTAGAGGAAGAGGCCACTTCCAAGAGGGTTGAGCCAGCTCAAGGCTCAAAGCCAGGCCTGAAAATCAAGAGGCCAGCAGGCAGGCAGCCCATGTCAAAGGCTAGAGCATCAACTGAGAAGCCTGCTCTCATTGAGCCCGTTGCAGCTGAGGGCAAGAAGAGGAAAGAGAGAGTGAAAAAGACTGTGGATAGAGTACTTGGCAAAGCCTCCATCATGGTAGAAGAGGATGAGGAAGAAGAGGCAGCTGCACCAGCGCCCAAGGCAGCCAAACTCATGGGAGATGCTATAAGGTCAGGAACAGCTGCATCCAAGCCCAAGGAAGCTCCTAAGGCTGCATCTAAGCCTAAGACAGCTCCAAGGAGAAACACAAGGAGTATACCTGCTGCAGAAAAGAACAAGGCCCCAGTGCCTGAAGCTATTGAAGAAGAGGAAGAGAGTGTCCTTCGGAAGCTCAAGCCCAAGATCCCAGACCACAACGATGCTCATCCTGTGGCTGAGGACATGAAGCTCAGGAGAGACTCAGGGCTCAGGAAATGGAGAGAAGCAGATCCATATGCTTCTAGGAGAAGGACTGCCGTGGACTACAGATTTCACACAAAGGAGCAACAAGATTTTTATGAGACTGTTTTGCTTGACAAGAAGCCAATCGTTTGTGACATGAGATGGGTCGACTGGACATACATCAAGGAGAATGAAGAGCACTACCCAGGAGTTCAGGACAGCTTCAGAGCGTGTGGAGTAGAGGACTTTGTTGGGCAGAAGCTCACAAAGTGGAACGAGGAACTCATCATGCAGTTCTACTCCACAGCTCACTTTTATCCGGATGGAAGGATTACATGGATGTCAGAGGGTACAAGGTACCAATCTACAGTGGCTGAGTGGGCACAGATCATCAATGCCCCAGAAGAGCAAGATGATGACTTGGACATCTATGCCAAGAAGAAAATGGACCATAACTCCATGTCCAACATGTACAAGGAAATTCCCAATGAAGCTCTTGACACATTCAAGTTTGGCTCAGTGCACTATCTGCTCTCAGGATTGCCTACTATCAATTGGATACTAAGGCACACTCTGTTGCCTAAGTCTGGAGATCACAAGATGATCAGAGGTCACGCGATCAACCTGCTTCATGTCTTTGACGTGCCTCAGAAATTCAAGGTCATGAGTCTCATTGTGGAAACCATTAAGAGGACAGCTGCAGATCAAAAGAGGAGCTGTGGATATGCCCCTCAGATTCAGGAGCTCATCAACTCCAAGATGGGCACGGGCATATATTTGCTGGATAAGGAACACCTGCCCATCCGTCCAGATTTTGAGAACAATGAAGTTGTGATGACAGAGAATGAGCCATCGTCTGCACAAGCATTTGCAAAGAAGGAGAAGGCGAAGAAGGAGAAAGCTGCCAGGATGCCTACTCAAGAGGAGGCATCTGAGTACTTCTTGAAGACCAAACAAGAGCAGCTTGGTTAGTTGATTGCGTCCACCCTGCGGATTGAGCAGAGTCTAGCCACCCTGACTCAGAACCAGGAGAGTTTAGAGAGGATCATGGAACAGAGGTTCTATGACTTGGACATCAAGGTAACAGAAGTTCAGTCTGCAGTGGAGCAGCTCCAGGAGGACATGAATGAGAGGAGAGGCAGGACCACGACTCATGCGTTTGCGAGGGTGCCACGAGGTCCGAGGTCGTCTGCACTGCTAGTTGCTGACACCAGAGCTACAACGTCTGCACCAGCCACAGCCTCAGCTCCAGCGTCTACCTCAGCTCCAACTCCAGCGACTACTTCAACATCTACAGAAGCCTTCGTCCTTGGAGTGATCCGGACACCACCACCACCTGAAGATCAATCCTGAGCGACGACTTAGCACTATGCATTTTCTAGGAACTTTTTGGTAACTTGTTGCCAAAGGGGGAAAAGATGTATAGATCATAGGCTTCAAGAGAGAGAGTGTTGCTTTTCTCTCTTGCTTTATTTGGTGGTTTCTCGAACAGTTTCTGCTTTTGAGTGCTTGATACTTCGTCCTTATGTTTGTGAGACATCGATGATCATGTGTTTGATCATAAGCTACACTTAATGTTTGCTTTATGCTTGCTTAAATATTATCATTCCATCTATCGTTTATGATCATTCACTATTCTTGGTGATGAGTGCATGAATTTCATTCTTATCATTTTGAGCGCTCCACCAAGATGTATGTGACATGGAAGAGTAACCCATGACTCTAACTCTTTGTGCATTTGCAGTCCAAAGAAAATTTTATATATGCACAAATTTAGGGGGAGCTCTTACTTGTCACATACTTCTCAAAGCGACGATATACCTCATGCTTATTATCATTTGTCGAAGCTTTGATCTATATGTTGTCATCAATTACCAAAAAGGGGGAGATTGAAAGTGCAACTATCCCTAGGTGGTTTTGGTAATTCATAACAACATATAGCTCATTGAGCTAATGCTATTCCAAGATGATTATTTCAGGAAAGCTAAATGATTGGCATGGCATGGATGTGAAAGTGGAACCCTCAAAATGTTAAGGACAAAGGATTGGCTCAAGCTCAAAAGCTCAAGACTCTTCATTTTATATTTTAGTGATCCAAGATCACATTGAGTCCATAGGAAAAGCCAATACTATCAATGAGGGATGAGGTGTTGCTTAATGAGCCTCTTGCTTCATGTGCTTAATGATATGCTCCAAAACCCTCAACTACTTTCCCATATCCACACATGACCTAAACTCTAAGCCAAATTCGGTCCTACCGATTTTTCCTATCCGGCGCCACCGAGTTTCAATTGTCATTAGCCACTGCCAAACCCTAGCAATTCGGTCCTACCGATAAGGATCTCGGTCCCACCGAGATGGGGTTGCAAACTCTCTGTTTCCCTTTCGTAACTTTTCGGTCCCACCGAAAGAGCGAATCGGTCCCACCGAGATTGCAATGTAAACTCAGTGTTTCCCCTTTGTAACTTTTCGGTCTCACCGAGTTCCACTCGGTCCTACCGAAAGAGCAAATCGGTCCCACCGAGTTTGCCTGACCAACTCTCTGGTTAGCTAATTACCGAACTCGGTCTCACCGAGTTTGTGTAATCGGTCTCACCGAGATTACGTTATGCCCAAACCCTAACCGAATCGGTCCTACCGAGTTGCATGTCAGTCCCACCGAAATTCCTAACGGTCACTAGGTTTACTACTTCGGTCAGACCGAGTTTATTTATTCGGTCCCACCGAGATTGGAAAACTGTGTAACGGTTGGATTTTGTGTGGAGGCTATATATACCCCTCCACCTCCTTCTCATTCGATGAGAGAGCCATCAGAACACACACACCATTCCTACTCATATGTTCTGAGAGAGAACCACCTACTCATGTGTTGAGACCAAGACATTCCATTCCTACCATATGAATCTTGATCTCTAGCCTTCCCAAGTTGCTTTCCACTCAAATCTTCTTTCCACCAAATCCAAATCCTATGAGAGAGAGTTGAGTGTTGGGGAGACTATCATTTGAAGCACAAGAGCAAGGAGTTCATTACCTACACACCATTTGTTACTTCTTGGAGAGTGGTGTCTCCTAGATTGGCTAGGTGTCACTTGGGAGCCTCCGACAAGATTGTGGAGTTGAACCAAGGAGTTTGTAAGGGCAAGGAGATCGCCTACTTCGTGAAGATCTACCGCTAGTGAGGCAAGTCCTTCGTGGGCGATGGCCATGGTGGGATAGACAAGGTTGCTTCTTCGTGGACCCTTTGTGGGTGGTTGCTTCTCCGTGGACCCTTCGTGGGTGGAGCCCTCCGTGGACTCGCGCAACCGTTGACCTTGGGTGGAGCCCTGTGTGGACTCGCGCAACCGTTACCCTTCGTGGGTTGAAGTCTCCATCAACGTGGATGTAGGATAGCACCACCTATCCGAACCACGGGAAAAACATCCGTGTCTCCAATAGCGTTTGAAATCTCCAAACCCTTCCCTTTACATTCTTGCAAGTTGCATGCTTTACTTTCCGCTGCCAATATACTCTTTGCATGCTTGCTAGAATTATGTGATGATTGCTTGACTTGTCCTAAAATAGCTAAAATATTCCAAGAACTAAAATTGGGAAAAGGTTATGTTTTTATTTGGTCAAGTAGTCTAATCACCCCCCCCCCTCTAGACATACTTTCGATCCTACACTCCGCCTGTCCTGGCGGCTCTGACTCCTAAGGAACCCATGCTCCTCTACATCGCCGCCACCAGCCAGGTGGTCAGCACTGTCATAGTTGTTGAGCGCAAGGAGGAAGGCAAAGCACTACCAGTTCAGAGGCCAATGTATTACCTGAGTGAAGTGTTGTCCACCTCCAAGCAAAACTACCCCCACTATCAGAAGATGTGCTACAGCGTGCACTTTGCCGCCAAGAAATTGAAGCCATATTTTCAAGAGCACCCAATCACTGTGGTCAGCTCCGCTTGCCGAGATCATTGGAAGCCAAGATGCTTCGGGCCGAGTGGCCAAATGGGCCATAGATTTGCCCCCCTACACCATATACTACCAGCCTCGCACGGCCATCAAGTCCCAAGCACTGGCCGACTTCCTCATCGACTGGGCCGAGACTCAGTACCTACCGCCAGCACCAGACTCCACCCATTGGCGAATGCATTTTGATGGTTCCAAGATGCGCACCGGTTTGGGAGTCGGCATCGTCCTTACCTCTCCCAAAGGCGACAAGCTCAGATATGTGCTGCAAATCCATTTTGCCGCCTCCAACAAATTCGTTGAATACAAGGCACTCATTCACGGACTCCGGCTTGCCAAGGAACTCGGCATTCGCCGGATCCTGTGCTATGGTGACTCCGACTTGGTGGTCCAGCAGTCGTCAGGCGACTGGGACGCTAAGGATGCAAACATGGCGAGGCTACCGCTTCCTCGTACAGCAACTCAGTGGATACTTTGAAGGGTGCGAGTTTCTCCATGCGCCAAGGAACGACAATGAGCAAGCAGATGCCTTGGCACGAATCGGCTCCACCCGGCAAGAAATACCAACCGGCGTCGCCCTACAACGCCCCCTTAAGCCGTCTGTCAAGCCATCGGCAGAGTCGGATTCCATCTTTGTGCCGGCTCCTCCTGAAGCAGTCGGATCCGACTTGAGGACCCCAGCAGCCGGCGCAAGGAATTCGGCAGGCGACTCGGGGACTGCAGCAGCCGCACCCGGCCTGGGGACTTCAGAGCCCGGCTCGGGGACTGCAGTAGTCGTCTCGAGGACTTCATCGACTCAGCAAGCGGCAGCTGACTCCAACCCACCGCCTCCCGGCCCAACCGCCCTCGTATAAGTTGTAGTCCTAGCAGTTGAAGAAATTACAACGCCTTCCTAGGCTCAGCCCATGCTCAACTTTCTGGTGAACAAAATGCTGCCGGCTGACGAGATCTCGGCCCGACAAGTGCAACGCCGAGCTGCAGCATACACCATCATCAACAGAGAGCTTGTAAGGTGCAGTGTCACTGGTGTCTACCAGCGCTGCGTGGAGCCGAAGCAAGGCCAAGAAATCCTCAAAGATATCCATCAAGGCGAGTGTGGTCATCACGCGGCTTCAAGAGCACTTGTTGCCAAAGCTTTCCGCCGTGGTTTTTTCTGGCCGACTGCTCTAGAAAACGCCAAAGACTTGGTCCAGAGATGCAAAGGGTGCCAGAAGTTCTGCTCCAAGCCTCATCAGCTGGCTTCCGCACTCAAGACCATCCCCATTGCCTGGCCCTTTGCTGTCTGGGGCCTGGACATGGTGGGACCATTCAAAACAGCATGAGGTGGCATGACTCATCTGCTTGTCGCAGTGGACAAGTTCACCAAGTGGATAGAAGCAAAACCAATAAAGAAGCTGAATGGTCCGACTGCTGTGACTTTCATCTCCGACATCACCATCCGGTATGGCATACCGCACAACATCATCACCGATAACGACACAAACTTCGCCAAAGGCGCATTGGCCCATTTCTGCGCAACACAGGGCATCCGACTGGACTTAGCGTCTGTTGCCCATCCGCAGTCAAACGATCAAGTGGAGAGAGCAAACGGCCTCATTTTGTCCAACATCAAGCCCCGACTGGTCGAACCTCTAGAGCGTTCGGCCGGCTGCTTGCTCGACGAGCTGCTGGCCGTCCTCTGGAGTCTGCACACAACCTCGAACAAGTCAACCGGCTTCACGCCTTTCTTCCTCGTCTACAGTGCCGAAGCCATCATCCCAACGGACATAGAATTCAACTCCCCCCGAGTCACCATGTACATCGAAGAGGAGGCCAAAGAAGCACGATAGGACGGTGTCGATCTGTTGGAAGAGGGCCGGCTGTTGGCACTCAGCCGGTCTAGCATCTACCAGCAGAGCCTGCGCCGATACTACAACCGGAAGGTCAAGCAGAGATCCTTCCAAGAGCGAGACCTTGTGCTCCGGCTGATCCAGCGAATAGCCGGCCAGCAGAAGCTCTCAGCGCCTTGGGAAGGCCCCTTCATCATCAGCAAGGTGCTGGGCAACGACTCCTACTACCTGATCGACGCTCAGAAGCCTCGAGCGCGCAAGAGGGATGACTCCGGCAAGGAGATGGAGCGCCCATGGAATGCAAATCTCCTCCGAAGATTTTACAGTTGATGTATTATGTACCACGCTACCTTTTGTAGTAAAGTACGAAGACTCTGGGCCCCCCGAGAAGAGCTCGGGGACTGCCCTCTTTTATCTATATGATAATAATTATGCCTATGAATGTGTTATTTCATTTATGACGCCTGGCACCGGGTCCGACTAGTCGGCCCGGGGACTCGCCGCCTTGCACTATGTAATGCTTCCTGCAGCCGGACAAGTAATGTGTTGGCACTTAAGCCGTCTCCTGCCGGAAGCCACAGCTCGCAGAGCGACTGTCTAGTGGGCAGGAGTAAGGCAGAAAGGGTGCCCACATAAAAAATGGCTAAGGACCGAAAGCATGTGCATATATAGTTTAAGCCGGCTTCCCGCCTCTACGACCGGCTGTTGAGCAGCCGGCCGGACGGCTTCTCCTTAACTTGCTAAAACGTTCTAATTGGCCAAGTACTTGCCTTCCCGAAGGTAGCTAAGTACTTGACCCAGCCACAGTCCGCAGAGCGGCTGTTCGGCTGGCAAGACGGCAACTAAGGGAGGGCGGCAAAGGAAAAAGGCCAAGGAACAGAAGCCAGGAAAAGATAGGACCGACAAAAATATTTACACATCAAGGCCCTTGGCCAGCATTCAACAAAGTTTGAAATACACCCCGCGGGTGGAATTGTGCAAAGTTAACAAGTTCGTCGAGACTAATAAGCGGGTAAAACAAAAGACAAACTGGCAGCCTAGGGAGCAGCAGACGGGTTTGGTGGATCGGAGGAGTCGGTGGCGCCGATTGGTGGAGCGGCCGGCTGGTCAGTCCCCGCTTGGTCGCCTCCAGTGGCAGCCGGCTCGCCCGGGCGTGGCTCGTTGCTGGAGGCGCGGTCAAGCTAAGGTTGGCCGTCCGCTCCGACCTCTGGCGTCTCCTCTTCGCCTTCCTCCTCCTCGGCTTCTCCGTCGCCGCTGGAGTCGATCACCACGGCCGAGTCCTCGCCGTCCTCCGGGTTCAGCCCGAACCATTTTGGTGGCGCCTCAGCGCCGTTCTCGGCCCACTCCGGGATGAAGACGCTGGTGTTGCTGTACTCGGTGATTGCTGCCACGCGCTTGACAAGGTCATCCTCTACTACCACCAGCTCCTCCTAGGCCTCCTGCCGAAATGTGGTCAGCTGGGCTAGATTTAGCCCAGGGTACCATGCCTTGACAAACTCCAAGGCCCGGCGCGCTCCAGCTCAGGCCGAGGAGCCCTTCCAGGCCTCAAGATGGCCGGCTGCCACCTCCAGCCAGTCGGCAGTCCGACTGGGAGTGCATGGTGTTGGCATGTCCGGCCACGGGGCGGCGATCGCCTGGGCGCCGACACGCTGAAGACGGCGCAGCATCCGGTGAGCCGGTCGAAGACGGGCCTCGATGCTCAGGAGCTGCTCGCTAAGGTTCCAGGGAGCGTTGGCAGCAATCCGCGCACCTTCCGCCCTCCGTCCTTCGCAATCAGCTTCAATGGCCTGATTGGCGGCGTCAGAATGACCAGGGAAGAAGTCTGCTCAAACAGAAAAGCCAAAGCCAAAGTTAGAAACAAGAAACCTACCTGACCAGAAGACGACGGCTCGAAGAAAGAGTAAAGAAGGAATCCTACCATCAACCATGTCTTCGATCTGGCCGAAGCCGGCAGTCAGCAGCGTCTCCTTGTCGGTCCAGGCAGAGCGTTCTGTCTCGAAATCGGCAAGGAGGTTGGACTCCTTGTCCTCTGCCTCCTTCTGGGCCTTCTTGAGAAGCTCTACCTGCTCTGCCAGTTGCGTGACCAGTTGGTCACGCTCTTCGGCCGGTTTGCTGCACTCCACCTCCTTAGCACGAAGTGCGGTGTTGGCTTCACCCAGCTGCTGCTATAGGGTGGCGTTGGCCTCTACAAAAGCAGAGAAAGAAAAGGATATCAGCATCAACAAAAAGAGATATAGCTGTCGGGAAGATCCGGCCCGACTGCTCAGCCGTCGGCCTGAATCTCGGGGACTACAGTCCGCGGGTGCGCCAGCGCGCCCCCGCAGAGAGAGAAGACAAAGACTTACTATGGCTTTCCGACAAGTCGGCGGTCCGCTGACCCAGCTCCTAGACATTGGAGTTAAAAGTGGCCACGTGAAGGTTATGATAATCCTGTGATGAAAATTTCAGATAAATGTTAGTACTTGGAACTCGCCGATTAGAGTTCCGAGCCGCCTGCTCAGCAGCCGGCCCGAAACTTGGGGACTACACCCAGTGGGTGCGCTGGCGCCCCCCCCCCCCCAATAGAGAAGCACAAGAAACAAAAACAAAGAAAGAAGGAAACATACCCAGATGGCCTCTCGCGAGTCCAGAAACGCCGTGTTACAGCGCTTGAGAGCATCGGCCTTGGCTCGAAGTTTGGCTTGAACGTCTAGGAGCGCCTGATTCAACGGGCCCATTCCGCCTCCCCGCACCCAATTGACGGGCGTGGCGCTGGACGCCTCGGCATCCGGGATCGAAGAGCTCGTGGCACCAGTATCCAGCGGGCGTGCCACCGAAGCCGCCTTTGCAAGCCGGTGGTGCATTGGTTTGCGGACCTCAGGAGTCAGGCCCATCACCACCTTGTTTCCGGTTGGCAGCACCGGCGGGTCCGCCGGCTGCTCGCCTTGCGCGTTCCTGGACGGCGGCGGTGGAGGCACGATCACGTCCGGCATGGCGGCATCGCCGCCATCCCTCTCCATGATAGGGTGCTCGCTGTCGGCTTCCCCAATCTGTGCCACGAACTCCGGTGGTGGCGGCGCGAAGTTTAGGGGAGTGACGAATATCGCCGACTGGCGGCGTGCGGCTTCTTCAGCCTGCTTCTTCGCCACGGCGGCTGCCTCGGCTTCTGCCAGCTTCTTTAGGGCGGCAGCCTCCGCCCTTTCCGTTTCCGCCTTCTCCAGGCGGGCGGCCTCCTGCTCCTCGCGTGCCTCCCGCGCGTTTCGCTCCGTTGCCTCCCGGAGGTCGGCGGCCGGGTTGATTCACCGGGTGGTGGCAGAAGTCTCTGCCGACCCAACAATGGAGGCAACGGCCGACTTCTCAAGAGAGAGTGGGGCCCTAAGTCAAGAAGATAAAGCGAAAGAAACTCAGAAAGAATCAACAAGGAAAAAATGAAGGCACGAGAGGAAGGCAGTACTTACGCGGAAACCAGCTGCGGCTCCTTCACCGCCCTGCGGAAGCGGATGGCCTTCGTGGCCGCTTCATCCCGCTTAGTCGCCGCGGCCAAGCCCTTGGGTTTCTTTGGCCGGCTGCCGAATAGGTTTGGCGCGGCCCTGCGCTTGTGCGCGCCACCTCGGGCTGCCGGCGCAGCAGACGAGCTCGCGCCCTGCTGGTCGGACCCCGGCTGGCGGTGCGGGACGACTTCCCCCGCATCGTCATCGGGCTAGTCCTCGAGGCCGGCCCCGAGCCCTGAGCCACCTGCTTCGCCGCCTCCTCCCTCGGCGTCATCCTCCAAGGCCGCCGCCCCCAAGTCGGGGTCATCCACGTCCCTCTCCACTCAGTCGGGGAGGAATTGACGCTCTGGCCCCGTGGCGCCGGTGGCCGGCTAGAGGAGGGGGCTCTGTTCAAAGGCCGATTGGTCAGGTTGGACTGGCAGAACTCGACAACAAAAAAGATAGAGAAAAAGAAAGATAACTTACCATAGGCGCGGGGTCGGCGCGTGAATGCGGCTCCTTTCCGAACCGCCACTCCTCCGTGAGCTCGCAGTTCGCAAGGTAGTTAACCATATGAGCTACCTCTGTGTGAGGCATCTCCTTGGTGCATAGCCGGCTTGGGTCCCGATGCCCGCTCATCTGACAGATCATGTGAGGGTGGCCCTGGAGCGGGAGCACCCGGCGCACCACGAAGCTGGACAGCAAGTCGGGCCCGGTCAGGCCCTCCGACTGTGTCAACACCCGGAGCCGCGCGATTGCGGCGGCTCCAGAAGGCGACAGTGTCCTGGCCCGGTACGACCAGTTGGGCCGCCTCCCAGCCGGCGGGCCGGCTACGTAAGCCGGCAAGTTGACCCAGTCGCCCTCCGGGAAGACGCTCTTCACGTAGAAGTACGACCGTTGCCACATCTTCACCGACTTGATCAGCGTGATGGGAGGAAACGGATTTTCGGCCGCCGGCCTCCGCACCACAATGAAAGCGCCGCATTGAGCCGGCACGCCCGCGACGAGGGTGCCGAGCTTGGTGTAGAAGAACTCCCCCCAAAGCTCGATGGTGGGGAGGACACCGAGGAAGCCTTCGCACAGAGTGACAAAGGCGGACAGGAGCACCACTGTGTTCGGGGTGAGGTGGTGCGGCAGAACTCGAGGAAGGACCAGAAGAAGCCGCTCGCCGGCAGGCCAAGGCCGCGCAGGCGGTGCGAGCGGAAGACGACCCACTCGCCCTCCTCCGGCGCCGGCGAGATCTCCCTCTCCAGCGCGAGGCAAACCTTCACCTAGTCTTTGTCGGGCAGCCGCCGCGTCTGGCGGAGGAAGTCGATGTGGTCTTCATGGACTTCGGAGCCATCCCATGCTCCGGAGCGCGCCATGGGGGGCGTGAGGTTGACAGACAAGCTCATCGGGGACGAGCAGCGGCAGCGCCCCGACGTGGCTTGGAGGTGCTGCTTCGAAAGGAAGAAGAAGGAGGCAAGAATGGGGTGGAGGGGCGTGCGTGCTCTGCCGCTCCCTCTCCCCCCCCTACTTATAGGCTTACGGGCTGCAAAGCCGAGGGGGCGATCGTGGGATTTACGGCGCCCATGACCCCACGCCCCCACATTTATCGTGCGAGTTACTGCACGCGGTAACTCCGTGGGGAAACTCAACTGCCCACCTCGGCCGCAGCAGATCCGCTCGCGTGCCGAGGCCCGGTAGTGGCGGCCCCGCCCGTAGGCGCGTCCCATCGCTCGCGTGGGCTGGCAGACCGGCCCGGCCGCTCGATGCCGCATGGCATGCCCACGATGGGCGGCGGCCTAGAAGCTTAGCAAGCATGCCACCTGGTTCCCGCCGTCACATTCAAAGTTTTGGGTAAGTCAGGCTGGACGAGGCCGACTCCCGCCAGGCGGCTCGGCAGAAGTCGGATGAAGCTCCACCTCAAGCACTCGGAGAAGGAAACTGCTGAGGCTACTCGGCTGCTCAGCCATGGCACCTCACTAGCTTCAGGGACTACTGTCGGAGTAATGGGCCACGGGTAGGCTAACTCGAGTCCCTGAACCTTCCAAGACATCGGGGCTGGCTGCGGCCCTCAAGGCATCAAGACGAAGTGCCGCCTTCTGGTGGCCGGCTGGAGGAATAGCTGGCTGCGCGTAGACGGCCGAGTTTCAGAAGCCGGCATCAAGACAAGCCGACTCCTAGTGGGCGGCTTCCAGAGAAAGCGGCCCCTAGTAGTCGGCCTGTGGCGACCACAAAGTCTGCACCCTCATCAAGAGAGACAAGACAAGGAGTGGCTACAGTGTAGCCCATCCCTCCCATATCCAGGGCCGGGCGTTGCCACAGTGCCCCGTACAGGCGGAGATCTCCGCACGGCGCGGCACTGTTGCCACTCCCCCCTTGATGTCACTCCTAATGGACGGAGCCTATTCCCACGATGGCCTGTCAGTACGGCCCGTAGGCGGCGGGCCCTGCCAGGCTATGAGAGCCGTGAAGGCGGAGGAAGCCGGACCAGCCGGACCGGAGGGAAGCCAGGTTCCAGCAGGCGGCCCATTCCTCCCTCGAGGCATGCACGCCATTAACCAGACAAGACACGGTGTTGCTATAGTGATCGCCCGCCAGGCGGCGGGACTGTAGCCACGCTCCCCCGACCAAGCCTATGTCATTAGCGTCACGGCTACAGTGATCAGCAGCCAGCCAGACCCGCAAGCAGCGGGAGCGGCCTGTCGGCTCCGTACCAGACCAGTCAGCGGGGCCCACCAGGCGGCGGGCCCCAGCAGCCAAGGGAGAAGCCGGAGACCAGAGACACTGGCAGTCGGGCCCTACACCCGGTGAGATTACCAATGTACCCCTGGGGTGTAGGCCTATATTAACCCGCCAGGGCACCCGTGCAAAGGGTTCCCAACCTGTTAGAACTAGACTCACCCATAGAGAAAGGAGAGAGCTAGACTTGCTTTGTTCCACCTCTAGCAAACAGCTCAAGGAGCACCATTGTATCACTAGTGCCTTAGTGATCATGTGGAGACCCCGCAGAGCAGTACTAGGGGTGTTATCTCCACGGAGAGCCCCAAACCTGGGTAAAGTTCGTCGGCGTACGTGTCTATGCCTTATCCCACTTCCAGGCACCGGCGACATTCTACTCGCTCCCACCATGATAAGCCATCCATTGGCATATGTCGCATCCAACCCACGACATGACGAGAAAGCACTGGAGCCGTGTGCCCTTGGTCTATGATTCAAGGAACCTCTTCAATACGCCTGGGGATGGGGCCAGTAACCCGCCAGGCTTAAATCAGATGACTGAAGAGCCAGGAGGTGGAGCGCCGACTCAGCCGCACGTGACAGGTTCACCGCGTATGAATAATAACCCGCCTCAACATGTGGTGACACTGCCGGGTCATTATGCTACCCCTCTGGACAACATGATCGCTGCAGCTACACGATTGGCGGCTCTACCAGTTGAGGGCGAGACTCCAACGGCGGTTGAAACCCGCAGGGCCAGGGAGCTTCTTCAAACGGCTTTGGTACAACAGCAGGCTTATTCCTATAGTCGTGACCAGATTCATTCAACCCCTCGTCCAAGCCGGAGTTACAGTAGGCACATTGACTCGCCAGCGGTCTCGAGTATGGAGCAGCGCCGTAACCAACCTCATGGACATGAGCCGGCACGCAATGGTGCCAATGCACAGGATTTGGTGGATCAGGGAAGAGCGCGCCGGGAGGCCGAGATGGCGGCTCAGCTGGCGGCTCATCAGCACACGCCGGTTTACCCAATGGCTTCAGTTGAGGCGGGTGTAACTTCTAGAGCTTTCGGTGTGCCGTGTCTAACGGCGTCTCTATGGAACGAGCATTTTCCCAAGGACTTCAAAGGCCCTCGTAAGGTACCCAATTACACAGCAGACCAGCCCCCTGAGGCTTGGGTGGAGAGTTATGAGATGGCTATGGAGATGTTGGATGTTAGTGAGGCTACGTACGCCAAGTACTTCACCATGATGCTGGAGGGGATGGCTCGTACCTGGTTAAAGGGGCTATCGGCTAATTCCACTACAAAAAAAGACACATCCGTGACATTTTGGGCCAAAAGAAAAAAAATTATGTCATACATATGACACTTCTATGACGATAATTGTGACAAAACCCGGTATCATCATAGATGTGGTGGGCTCCTACTTCTATGACAAAAAATCATGACAAAAAATGGGCTTTTTGTCCTGGGAGGGCCGGAGACGCAGCTGCATGACATTCTTTGGGCCGTCCATGACGGAAAAAACCGTGGTAGAAGCGAGGGGGAGGAAAATTTCGGGGAGTTCCCGGTTATGGTGGGAGGTCGGGGCCGAGCGATGCGCGTTTCTCTCGTACACGTACGCGCGCGTGTGCGAGGCGTTGGCTCTAACTGAACCCGAGCGATTGCACTGCTGGCTACGCGTTACTGAACCCGAGCGATCGATCGATGGCTATTAACTGAACCCGATCGAGCGATTCCTTCGCTACTGCTGCTAACTGAAGCCGATCGATGCTGCCCCTGGATGAACAGTGAGCGTTGCGGGGGGGTTTGGATGAACAGTTCCTGGTGGGGGTGGATGAACAGGACCCCGTGGTGTTGCCTCTGGATGAACAGGACCCCGATCGATCGAGCCGGTTGGGGCTGGATTAACAGGACCCCATGGAGGGCTGGATGAACAGGACCCCCCCCCCCCCCCCCCCCGTGGAGGGTTGGATGAACAGTGGACGGTGGAGGGGTGCCCGTGGAGGGGTGGTTGAACAGGACCCCGTGGTGTGGAGGGCTGGATGAACAGTAGACGGTGGAGGGGTGGTTGAACAGTAGCCGGTGGAGTAGCGCGCGGTGGAGGCTGGATGAACAGGAGCCCGTGGAGGCTGGAGGAGGTCCACGGTGGATGAACAGTAGCTCGTGGAGGCTGGAGGGGGTCGACGGTGGAGATGAACAGTATCCCGTGGAGTTCCGTTTTGCGGTACGCCACACCCCTCCCGATGAACAGGACCCCCGTTTCGACCGTAGCGCTCCAACACAAGTCCGTTTCCTCCATTTTGCGGTACGCCACACCCCTCCCAATGAACAGGACCCCCGTTTCGACCGTAGGAGGTCCGTTTCCTCCGTTTTGCGGTACGCCACACCCCTCCCGATCAACAGGAACCCCGTTTCGACCGTAGGAGGTCCGTTTCCTCCGTTCTGCGGTACGCCACACCCCTCCCGGTCAATAGGACCCCCGTTTCGACCGTAGGAGGTCCGTTTCCTCCGTTCTGCGGTACGCCAGGCCTCGTTTCCATCGCCTGTTCCGTCCAAGCCCTCCCGATGAACATGACCACACATTTCGTTGCCTCCCCATGAACACGACGATGACGTTGTTTCTCCGTTCCAACCCAGCCATGTCAACGAGCCCTCGCCGTATGTATGCGCGAGTAGGCGTTCGAGACCCCGCCCGTATGTACACATGCGTGGCCGTATTTTCTTTCTTGCACCCTGGCCGCTGTACATACGTGTACATGCTACGTGCGCGCGTCTACTACGACATGTGCGCGCCTCCACTACGACACGTAAGTGCCTCTACATCGACCAGTATGTACGTACACGTTCGCGACCAGAATGACAACGCTACGTACGCTTCAACCAGGTGGGTCCCGACTGTCAGGCACTTCCTTGCCTGCGAAGATGTAGCTGGTGGGTCCCAGCAGTCAGGGGGGCGGAATACGGTGGCCTGTCTAGTGGGTCCCCACTGTCAGGTGGAGGAATAATTATTTTGCACGTAATAAGGAGGCATTTCCTTGCTGCGGCCGTGGACCCAGCTGTCAGCCTCTCCACGTACAGTCCACGTCCGATGGAAGTCGTTCCTTGACCATGTTGACCATGCCGCGCCGAGAGCACCAGGGCGGTGGACGACGGCGAGGCCTAGGAAGGGAACGACACGGAGGCAGGGAAGACTCGGCAGTTGTTTCCCATGCGGAGGGGGGTACGACTGTACGAGGGTTTACTGGTTCGTCTGCCGTCGCCGGAGAATAACAGCAGGTGTGGGTGAGTAGAGGGATGGCTAGGCCAGCGATGGGAGTACGGTGGGGCGGTGAGGCCTGCGCGGCAGCACAGCCGGCCGCGGGGAGGAGGGAGCAGGCAGTCCCGCTGGTGCTTGTTTGAGCGGCTGGAGCAGGAAGAGGAGAGATTGAAGAAGCACAACAGCTGTTGGATGGACATCCAACAGTCACTGCTTGTGCGTCAACCTTTTTTTTAGGAAAGCCTCAAATCTGTGGAAAGCATACATCCCATCTGCCATTATTTCTAATAATTTTCAGCCCATTTGCTAATTCTTAAGGTTTTTTGGAGCCCATATTCTTTTTGTTAGTATTATAGCCCAAATTGTGGCCACGGTTAAAAAATTATACGAAATTTTGCATATTTCGGTGCGGTCCAAACTGTTTTTAATCCCGAAATTTCGACTCACATTCAAACTGATTTTAAAAATAAATGTATATCAATATAAAATCCAACAAAATTCTCCATGCATAAAAATTAATGTAATATAAATCTTGAAATGAAAAAAAAGATATTTGAAACTAATTGTCGGTTTGATGTGTTTCAAAAATGTACAGCCCATTTCTCATTACTGATGGGCCATTTTCCCGGCCAGCCAAATGAAAGCTCTTCTCGTCTTGAAAGATTTGCAGCCCAACAGGCCTCACAAAGCGACTTGCTTGGCAAATCACAAAAAAACTAGGATGTGGCCGTGGACCCAGCTGTCAGCCTCTCCACATACAGTACTCTTCCTATGGAAGTCGTTCCTTGACCACGTTGACCATGCCGCGTGGAGAGCACCGGCGGTGGACGACGGCGAGGCCTAGGAACGGGACGACGCGGCAGCGGAAGCCCGCGCAAAGAGGAGTGCGAGGGTTCACTGGTTCGGCTGCGGTGTGAGGCTGCCGTCGTCGCAGGGCCTGGCCAGCGATGGGAATAGTAGGGGGCGGTGAGGCCTCCGCGGCACCACAGCCGGCCATGGGAGGCAGGACCATGCGGCACGACCGGTGCTGCTTTGGGCGGCTGGAGCAAGAAGACCAGAGGTTGAAGAAGCACTACGGCCGTTGGATGGACATCGTACGGTCACTGGAGCTAGAATCGTTCATATTGACTAAAGTTGACAAAGGCCCCCGTCCCGGTCAACTTAGTAGGCCCACAAGTCAGCCTCCCACCATGGTGAGTCCCAGCTAGCAGGGGGAGTATTCATTTTTTTTGTGCGTAATAAGGAGGCACTTCCGGTGGGTCCGAGCTGACAGCGGGGGGAACTTTTTTTCACGAAATACGCTGGCCCGTACGGTGGGTCCGAGCAGTCATGGGGGAAACGTTTTTTCGCGAAATAAGGTGCCCGTTCGGTGGGTCCTGCTGTAAGGTGGAGGAATAATTATTTTGCGCGTAATAAGGAGGCACTTCCTTGCGGCCGCCTGGACCCAACTGTCAGCCTCTGCACGTACAGTACACTTCCGATGGAAGTCGGTCGTTGACCACGTTGACCACGCCGCGCCGAGAGCACCAGGGTGGTGGTCTGGACGACAGTGAGGCCTAGGAAGGGGACGACGCGGAGCCGGGGAAGACGCAGCAGTGGAAGCCCGCGCGGAGAGGAGTACGAGGGTTCACTCGTGCGGCTGTGGTGTGAGGCTGCCGTCACCGCAGAATAACAGGGGGTGTGGGTGAGTGGAGGGATGGCCTGGCCAGCGGTGGGACTAGTATGGGGGGCGGTGAGGTCTCCGCTGCAGCACAGCCAGCCACGGGAGGCAGGAGCAGGCGGCACGACCGGCGCTGCTTTGGGCGGCTGGACCAAGAAGACGAGAGGTTGAAGAAGCACTACGGCCGTTGGATGGACATCATACGGTCACTGAAGCTAGAAACGTTTATTATTGACTAAGTTGACAAAGCCCTTGGTACGCTCCAACTTAGTAGGCCCACAGGTCAGCCTCCGAAACGGTGCGCCCCAGTTGTCAGGGGGAGGAATCATTTTTTAGGTGGCCGAAGCTAAGAATATCCGAGATTGAAGAAGAAGCATGACATCCGTTGGATAGACATCCAACGGCCACTGCTGCTAGAACCATGTGTTGACTATAATAAGTTGGCAAAGCCTTGCATACGCGTCAACTTATTTTTTAGGGGACGCGTCACTTAGTAGGCCCACAAGTGTGTGGCAGAGAACTTATAGCCCATTTACGTTTTGTAAGAATGTACAGCCCATTTTGGAATTCTAATGAAATTTACAATAGCCCATTTACAGTTTCTTAAAAGTACAGCCCATTTTCTAGCTAGGACAATGATTAATAATTTCAACCAACCGTTGAAGACAGAATTCAATAAAATTTCCCCCATTTTGATGGGCTTCGAAATATTTTTATCCCGAAATTTCTAGTCAGATTAAATATAAATTTGTATTACGTAAAAATCTAACAAAACATTGCACGCGCAACAATGAAAATTTAAGATTTTCAAAATCCATAAATAATATTTTATAAACTAATTTCGTGTTTGGTGCATTTTTTTATAGTTACTGCCCAGTTTTTATAATTACATCCCATTTATTATTTTTTAAAGCCCATTTTCCTGTTAAGCCTAATGCATCCCTCCTAGGAAAGATTTGCAGCCCAGCGGGGCGGAGAATAACAAGTTGACCTTGCCTGGGTATTCCTCAAAAAGACGTATAGCTGGGCTAGCCATTTTCATCTTGAAGAAATTAGTATCTGGGCTGGATATCTGGCCTGGGCTAGACGGGCCACATCCCGCCCAGTTAATACCCTGCTCTCCTCTGAACAACAACGAAATCATCGCCAAGAAAAACTCTGTAGTGCTCATGCCTCAAAAACACAAATACTGCTCGAGCTGCTTGGTCCCAGCTGTCGGCCGCACCTTGTGCAACTCTCTCGTTTATATTGACTACACAGGTTGACAATGGTGTGGGACCGTGATGTTAGGAAACCAGGAGAAAGCAAAAAAAATATAGTTGTACATAATAAGGAGGCACTTGCGTACGTACGGCTATGGCCCTAGTGGGTCCCTAGTGTCATCCAGTCAAAATAAAGTCATCTCCTGAATCCCCATGTTCGTTGACAATGTTAACAATGCTCGGCGCCACGGCGAGCGCATCAACTCAAAGGACAACGGAGAGGGCCTCGCGGGCCCTACGGATGGTCTGATACAGCGCCCGCTACTCATTCAGGAAGCCAGGATCATCGGACACCTATGAGCACCTTCGGGAAACTAAGACGGCATGAAACGGTAAGGCCGCGCTTGGGAGCTCTAGTTTATTTCAAACCTGTATTAACATACAAGTGTAATTTACTCGTCATCGAAAACAACGCGTAAAATACAGGCGTAATGAAACTGAGGGCCCGAGGTCTGTAAGTAAAACCGTCGGGTTACGCGTGTAATTTGAGAGACCAGTGTATATTTTACGAGCACTGCTATATGGACAACATTACCAGATGATACATGCACGACGTGCATATCATGCCATCCATGGGCAAGGCTGAAACAGCAGCTAACGGCTGGATTAGCAATCGTCTGAGTGTCGTTCAGCGTTTTTATCGTGTGTCAAGTACTTCGAATATTTTACTAGTCGAAATCGACCAACCAAGCGCCTTCGCCCGAGACCATCTGCTTTAATTTACAAGCGTCAGTTTTACAAGCGGTTGTGGTTGGAAAATGACGATCCAATCACGGCCTAATATCATGAGTTGGTCGGAAGATCATATGGTTTCATGTCTAACCTACCTGACTTGTCGTATAGGCTATGAATGAAACATCAGACGATGAACTTCTTAAGCACGGAAACAACAGAAGAGCATGATCTTCTTAACAAGCAAATCACTGGCATTAGATCAACATGCAAAACAATATGAAGCATTATTCTCAGGAGGCACGGTGAACAGCTCCTGATGTCGCATGCCACAACATTCCAAGCTCAAAACACAAGGCCTGGCATTACATAGACAATATTCAGAACAAACTCTTAACACAGGAATATCTCAGCAGAGTAACTATTTACTTCTAAACTGAACACAGGAATAGGAAAAAACACTCGATGCTGCTCACAGCAAGGGCGTTTGTCGGTGTCAAAACCGGCGGATCTCGGGTAGGGGGTCCCAAACTGTGCGTCTAGGCCGGATGGTAACAGGAGGCAAGGAAAATTATGTTTTACCCAGGTTCGGGCCCTCTTGATGGAGGTAAAACCCTACGTCCTTCTTGATTAATATTGATGATATGGATAGTACAAGAGTAGATCTACCACGAGATCAAGGAGGCTAAACCCTAGAATCTAGCCTATGGTATGATTGTTGTGTGATGAAGTTGTCCTATGGACTAAAACCCTCCGGTTTATATAGACACCGGAGAGGGTTAGGGTTACACAAAGTCGGTTACAATGGTAGGAGATCTTGAATATCCGCATCGCCAAGCTTGCCTTCCACGCTAAGGAAAGTCCCATCCGGACACAGGACGAAGTCTTCAATCTTGTATCTTCATAGTCCTGGAGTCCGGCTGAAGGTATAGTCCGGCTACCCGAACACCCCCTAATCCAGGACTCCCTCAGTAGCCCCTGAACCAGGCTTCAATGACGACGAGTCCGGCGCGCAGATTGTCTTCGGCATTGCAAGGCGGGTTCCTCCTCCAAATTCTTCATAAAAGTTTGTAAACACCAAGAGTAGTGTCCGGCTCTGCAAAATAAGTTTCCACGTATTGCCACAGAGAGAATAATATTAACACAAATCTAATCCGCTGACGTATTCCGCAGCGTGACATCACACTACGGCCAAGCCTTTATTCGAATCGGTTCACTTTTCCACCTCAGCGTGTTTTGCGAGGCGGTTTCCTTGGCACCTCTTGTCAAAGCAGAGATCGTGTCCCCTTTATTTACGGGATTCTCATCAATACGGACGTGGGTAACCCAATCGTGCCCGTTAGCATGTCTTCTCGATTAAAGGCGAGTCCCAAACGGTTATGGGGAGGGCTCCTGGTATTCAACCTCTTATAAAGAGACCAGGGCCTTACTCCTTTTCTCCAATCTCAAAACAAGTTCGCCCATCGCCTCGAGTTCCAACACCCTAGGCTCCAGATTCCAGGCGCTTCGGACCTTCGACAATGTCCGGTTCCGACCTTCAAGGCCGATGGATGCCCTCCTCCGTCATGGAGGAGGACGTGCTAAAGTTGAGAGAGGCTAAGTTCTTGACCGCCGAAATTTCGCATAGGTTGCCTGCTCAAAGGCAGGCTATTCCCAGTCCCCAGCCCGGTGAGAGCGTAGTGTTCATGTCTCACTTCCTTCGGGGGTTAGGCTTCCCGATGGATCCCTTCGTGAGGGGGCTGATGTTCTATTATGGGCTGGAACTTCATGACTTAGCTCCGGAGTCCATCCTCCACATTTCCTCATTCATCGTTGTGTGCGAAGAGTTCCTCCGTGTTACTCCTCACTTTGGATTATGGCTCAAGACTTTTGGAGTGGAGCCGAAGATGAACGAGGGACGGCACGCAGAGTGCGGAGGCGCTGTCATAAGTAAGAATGTTGATGCTCCATAGCCCGAGGGCTCCTTTCAAGAGGAGCTCGGCTTGTGGCAATGAGAGTGGTTCTATATCACCGCTCCCAGGAGCACCAAGTGGGTGGCGCCTCCTGCCTTTCGCTCGGGTCCCCCACCACGGCTAGTGTCATGGGTCAACAAAGGATTAGATTGGGGGTTATCCAAAGACGTGCCCTTGTTGCAGGGCCGCATTAGGGATCTCTTAGAAAGAGACCTCAACCTGGTCAAGGTGACGCAGGTCATGCTGATTCGCCAAACACTGCCCGGCAAACATCGCTCCCTTCGTCTGTGGGAGTTTAATCCGGAGGGACCACGAGCTCTCCAGCATTTTATGGGCGCAACGCCCGTGGAGATGTATAAAATGTTCTTCGGATCACAAGCAATGTGTCCAGATTTGACCGAGGATGCAGGTTTAAGCTGCAATCGCCCGGATACGCAAGTAAGTAACCTTGTGCCCGGACTCGCTATCTGTAAAATTGTTATAAATTCGCCCCTAAAAAGAGCTGCCCTTTTAAACAGGAGTGGATAGCGAAGGAAAAGCTGATCAGGTGTCCGGCTCCCCTTCCTGAGACCAGGCCGGATCCCGTGCTAGTCAGGATGTTGAAGATCATGCCTTTGGAGGGAAGTGAGGGGGAGGACAAGGAAACTATGGCCTCCTCGAAGGAGGCTGCTCCGAAGGGAGGAATCAACAATTCCTCTCCTAAGGGGAAGAAGAGGGCCGCCTCTGACGACCCGGAGACCATGGCCTCAAAGCGGGGGAAAAAGTCCTCGTCAGAGGGTCCGACGCCGGGGAGATCCTCGGCCGAACTACGCCCTTAAACGGATCAGCCCTCTAGCGAGCCGTAAGTACAGAAAGATTTTCCTTTAGAGGGATGAGAGAAATCCTTGCTTTTTATCTGAGAAGATTAACCAAAATTTTACTTTGTAGCTCGGACCTCAGCCCTTCTCAGCAGAGCTCGTCTTCGGGGGATCTTCTTCCGGAGATGATGGAGAGTGGAACGCCTCTCCCTGCCGTACCGCCTGGCGAGGCGGGCGACCCTGAGGTGTCGTCGCGGAGGGTTTCTCCGAATCCGACAGGGGTGGAAGGTAGCCATATGTCCCCCCAAGGTTCTCCGCGTCCGGCCTTCGATGGAGGTCATAGGACGAGTCCGGCACCGTCCGATGCGCGGTCGGAGGAGCTGATTATTCTGCTGGGGCGAGCTTCTATCTCATAGGAGCACCGTGCATTCATGGGTACGGTGATTGGAAGGATTTCTTCCGCGGAAAGCGGATTGCATGAGGCCGTCAGAAGTTTGCGGACGGGTTTTGAGGTACGTTTGATAATGTACTTCTTTGCCAGTTGCGCATAAACAAGATCTGCCCTGTGTAGATAGTAGCCCCTGAGACTCTGTGCGTTGTCAAAATTGACGGCGCGCAGAGGATCATAATCCCAGGTCTAAAATGTCGCCTTTGTATACAGGTGGCGAAGTGTCCGGAATCGAGCTGAACTGATGATTTTGCCGAACTAAAGCGGCAACTTGACGTGGTGGATGCCGACATCGCGCTCGTCAATGAGCGGCTTGATGAGGCTCAAGGTATGCAATTCCTCGGGCGGCATCTGGTAAGAGGAGCTTTATGCCAGTATCTTACAATGTGTGTGCTTGACGCAGATGGTGCGGCCGCCGTGGAGAGTCTTCGGGCGGAACTTGCCCGAGCTAAGGAACAAGCCAGGAAAAGTGATGCGGCTGCCGAGAAGGCCCTTGAAGAGCTGAGAGCCGAACAGACTGCTCACTGTCGAAGCAAGAAGGAGATGGTCGAGATGGCCGTGAAGTTAAAAAGTGCTGCTGACCGTTGCAAGTTTCTTGAGAAAGAAGACCGGGCGAGACAGACGGACTTAGAGAAGGCCATTGCTGATGCCAAGGACGCTCGCTCTGCGATGAGAGCTGCGAAGGAGGAGCTGCGTCAGGCCGGACAGATTGCGGCTGGAAAGCCCTTTATGCTGCGGAGGAAGTTTTGCGATCCGAAGTTTGCTCCGTTGGACCGGATGTGGAGTGCGGAGGGCACCTACTTGGATTTGGCAGCGAGTGCTGCTGATGCGACCGAATACTTTCGAGATCAAGAAGATCGTGAAGTGGAAAGGCTTTTCTGGTCGCAGTTCCAGAATCCAGAGCGTCCACTGGTAGTGGACGATCGTCTGGCTCAATGGGCCAAACTGAATAGATTGTCCGGACTCGCCATGAAGTACGTCATGGGTCATCTGTGGCCGGGGAGATCGGAGCCGAAAAGTTATTTCCGCTTGGTGCAGCAATTCCTTGACGCGGTGCCACGTATCAATGCGATGAAGAGGTCAGCATGCATAGAGGGCGCACGGATGGCTCTTGCCCGTGTCAAGACATACTGGGCAGAGATGGAGACCACCGTTGTTGCATCCCGAGATTCGGACAAAAGCCGAGTACCCTCCGAGCACTATTTTCAGGAAGTCCTTGAAGGCGCTCGTGTAATAGAGGCGCAGTGCTCAAAGGATGCTATGTTTTGATAGCATATGTAATTATAAAGCAATATTTTGATGAATTGTAGTAGCCTTTTATACTTGTGCCTTCAAGTATTTGGAACACCTCCTGTGCGGCCGTTTTAAGATATATATACAAAATCTGAAAGATTGCGGTCGTTGGCTTCAGCCCCCACGCACATAGTGCGGGGGTGCTCGCAGAAGGTACATTTTCACACTTAATCCAACGTCTTGGTCCTACAAAGGAGGTGATAGCGCAGCGAGCTAGGCAACCGGACTATAATGCTTTAACACTTTCACTTAGCCATAGGAGCTTGACAATGGGACTATTTAGGTAGCCCCTGGTGGCGACTGCGCTCGCCCGAATTCGGGGCGTGTATGTGCCTGGCCGGGAAACGGCCCTTTGTTAATGTGGAGGAATCCTACAGATTCTGGAGAGTCATCGAGTGGTTGACCAGTCTCACGCCATATCATGACAGTCGGTTTTCGGCTTTCTCTACTGAGGTGCTCGCCTGGCCGAACCAGGGCACAATCGCAGTAGTTCTCCTGGTGCCGCCTTAGCCGATAGAGCGGAACGTAAGGCGGCCAAACACAGGAGCCGGGCAACCCAACATTTGACCAAAATCATGACTCGGAGCTGATGCATATAAGGCCAAACTCACGACGCCGAACACTCCCTAAGGTATTCGGTCTTTATGAGAGCGGGCGAGGTAACGCTCTGAGGTATAAGTCCCTAGTGTCCAGGTACGCGCAAGAATTCTGACGTGGCCACATGCCAAGACGCCAGCCTCCTCCTTGGTCATAGAACCAGGGGATGTGTATCAACAAGAGACAGTAAAAAAGGTTTACGTAGGGTCTTAATCTGAAAAGAATCCTTGGAACGGGTCCCTATTGCACGTCTGCGCCTGTGTCTCCGTTGTGCCGTATCCTGGACGGGCGCAGCACGACGTTCATCTGTAAAAAGAGAGCAACTAAGTTGAAAAAGGGGCGTACCGAACAAAAGTTATATGAAATAAACAAAGTGTAAAGTAAAATATGAAAAATTGAGCTTTATTTTCTATTATTTTATACGTGTGAAGCCCCTATTCCAGGGGTATATGGCCACTAAGCCTTTATCAACGATACTTTTGTGCCGGACTCGTCTATCCGGGTCCGTGGTCTTAATGACCTGTTCCGATGTTCTGGCTGGTGAAGCCATTGTATTGTTGGGCTGTTAAAGCGGCCGCACAATCCTCCGCTTGGGGGAGGTGTTCTCACTGCTTCCCCTTTAAGGAGATGATGCCGCGTGGACCGGGCATCTTAAGCATAAGAGATGCATAATGCGGTATTGCATTAAAGCGGGCGAAAGCTTCGCGTCCCAGTAGTGCTTGGTAGCGACTTGAGAATGGGACGATGTGGAAAGTCAGCTTTTCGCGACGGAAGTTATCGGCAGAGCCGAAAATAACCTCGAGCCAGAGAAAACCCATGCAATGGGTGTCCGGACCTGGCGTTACTCCTTGAAAGGAAGTTTTGCTATGGCGAATTCTTTTTGGGTCGATCCCCATGTGGCGGATTGAGTCCTGATATATCAGGTTGAGTCCGCTGCCACCGTCCATAAGGACATTTGAAAACTGGAGTCCGCCAATTATTGGATTTAGTACCAGGGCAGTCCAGCCTGGGTTCCTGATACTTCTAGAATAATCCAGATGATCGAAGATGATTGGTTTTGACAACCAGTGGCGGGATTCCTTTGGGATAGGCCGTGGGGCGCGTACCTTTATGGGCGCCGCACATTTTGTTATGTGGAGTAAGTTTACTATTTTTACTTCTTGTGGGAAATACTTTTGTTTCCTGGTACTCTGCTTTTGGGGTTCGTCCTCGTCTTCGCTTGGTGTGTCGAGCCCCTTGTGTTCGGCGTTGAGTCTGCCGGATTGTTTGAAAACCCAACAATCTCTGTGGGTATGGTTAGCAGGCTTTCCCGGAGTGCTGTGTATTTGACATATCCTATCCAAGATTTTGTTTAGGTTGGATAGGTCGTCCCTGTTATCTTGGAGGGGCGGCTTTTTCTGATTCTGTCGTGAGCTTTTGAATCCAGCGTTGACTGCCGTGCTCTTCGTACTTTTTTCCTTAGTCCGGCGACGGTCCTTATTGCGTCGCGGTTTTCCGTTTCCATCCCTAGTTTCGGATGTACTTGGGTCACTGGTGCTGCATCTTGCCAACCAGCTGTCCTCTCCTGCGCAAAAGCGGGTCATGAGGCTTGTTAGTGCGGCCATTGTTCTTGGCTTTTCTTGGCCGAGGTGTCTGGCGAGCCATTCGTCTCGGACATTATGCCTGAAAGCCGCTAAGGCTTCAGCGTCCGGACAGTCGACTATCTGATTCTTTTTAGTAAGAAATCTATTCCAGAATTGCCGAGCTGACTCTCCGGGCTATTGAGTTATGTGACTAAGATCGTCTGCATCCGGAGGGCGGACATAGGTCCCTTGAAAATTTGCTCGGAAAGCGTCCTCGAGCTCTTCCCAACTTCTGATTGTGTTTTCAGGAAGGCTTTTGAGCCAATGCCGGGCTGGCCCTTTAAGCTTGAGGGGTAGGTATTTTATGGAGTGGAGGTCATCTCCTCTAGCCATATGTATGTGGAGGATATAATCCTCGATCCAGACTCCAGGGTCTGTTGTTCCATCATATGCCTCTATGTTTACGGGTTTGAATCCCGCTGGAAATTCATAATCCAGGACCTCATCGGTGAAACATAGGGGGTGTGCGGCACCCCTGTATTTGGGTGTGCCGTATTCTGATAATGGCTTTATTGCATTGCTTACGAGAGCTTGCTTTCTTGGCCGTAAATGGACCTGGCTGGGCCATGATGCGAATCCTTAAGTGGGTCGCATGCCGGCTTAAGTGCGGCGCTGCTTGCCGCTTTATGCTGGCCATGGGGTCGTCGATCCGACCGTGTGGCTTTCTCACTTTTGGAATGCGAGGGCTCTAAGGCCTCCTCGTCGAATTCAGGCAGTAGCTTTCTCTTCGGATAGCTTTTAGTGCAGCGACTGTCTCCGTATTTGTCTGCGGTATTGATTACTTTACTCCATCTGATCCTGAGTGTATCTTCCGCAGTTTTTAGCTTCCGCTTCTGCTTTTTCAGGCTGCGTGCGGTTGCAACGAGCCGTTTGTGGAGGTTCTTCTGCTTCGTGGGCTTGTCCGGCGTAGGGTCGTCCGGAATGCCATTTTCGCCGGGGGAGGGATGTTCGGTTTCTCTATCCGGATTGTCCTATTGGGACGGTTGCTCTAAGGCATGCTCATCGTCTACCGGCTCATCCTGCTCTATGGCTGGGTCTTTATCGAGGCGGGGCTTGGGTCGGTGTTTACGCCGACGCTTTGATTGTTTTTCGAGAGATCGATCCTTCTTTCCATCCCCGTTTTCCTCGTTGTTGCTTCCTTTAGGGGTATCCACCATGTACACATCGTGAGATGAGGTGGCTGTCCGATTCCCTATAGGCGTTGGTTCTTGGTTGTCTCCTGCATCGTCGTCCATACCGTCGATGTCTTCGGAGTCGAAGTCGAGCATGTCGGTTAAGTCATCGACAGTGGCTACGAAGTGGGTGGTGGGTGGGTTTTGAATTTCTTCATCATCCGAATCCCATCCTTGCTGACCGTAGTCCGGCCAGGGCTCTCCTGATAAAGAGAGAGACTTTAGCGAATTCAGGATGTCGCCGAAGGGCGAGTGCTAAAAGATGTCTGCGGCGGTGAACTCCATTATCGGCGCCCGATCGGATTCGATCGGCAGGGGCGTGGGGGGCTCGGAGTTCGGAAAGGAATCCGGCTCCTCGGAGTCACGGGCCATGCGGAGTGCGGGGCTGGAGTTCGGCTCGATCGCCTCTGAGATCGTAGCCCCTGAGGTAGCGTCCAACCGCTGATCCTCGATCGGCGCAGTAGGCTCCGAATCAATGGTCGGAACCGATGCGTGTGCGGCCTCCAAGGCACTGTTCGGCGGTAGAGCTATATCATGCCCATCGAGACAGTGCGGCGCGCTTGGCTATGGCTCGAATCCTTCGAAGATCAAGTCCCCGCGGATGTCAGCCGTGTAGTTTAGGCTTCCAAACCTGACCTGATGGCCAGGGGCGTAGCTTTCGATCTGCTCAAGGTGGCCAAGCGATTGGCCCGCAGTGCGAAGCCACCGAAGACGAAGATCTGTCCGGGGAGAAAAGTCTCACCCTGGACTGCATCGTTGTTGATGATCGAAGGAGCCATCGGGCCTAAAAGCGACGACACAGAGGAACTCTCAATGAAAGCACCAATGTCGGTGTCAAAACCGGCGGATCTCGGGTAGGGGGTCCCGAACTGTGCGTCTAGGCCGGATGGTAACAGGAGGCAAGGAGCACGATGTTTTACCCAAGTTCGGGCCCTCTTGATGGAGGTAAAACCCTACATCCTGCTTGATTAATATTGATGATATGGATAGTACAAGAGTAGATCTACCACGAGATCAAGGAGGCTAAACCCTAGAAGCTAGCCTATGCTATGATTGTTGTGTGATGAAGTTGTCCTACGGAACTAAACCCTCCGGTTTATATAGAGACCGGAGAGGGTTAGGGTTACACAAAGTCGGTTACAATGGTAGGAGATCTTGAATATCCGCATCGCCAAGCTTGTCTTCCACGCCAAGGGAAGTCCCATCCGGATACGGGACGAAGTCTTCAATCTTGTATCTTCATAGTCCTGGAGTCCGGCCGAAGGTATAGTCCGGCTACCCGAACACCCCCTAATCCAGGACTCCCTCAGCGTCCCACTCAAAAATATCAAAAGCATGTCTTCTGGCTAACATTAATGAGCAAATTTTGACAAGGTTTTCGAATTCCAATATATTAAACTAACGTCTTCTTGCTAACATCAATGATTAAACTTTGACAAGCTTTTCCCATTCAAAATATGTAATGCCTATGATCGTGGAGTCCTGTCGCTTCTTGCTAACATCAATGATTAAACTTTGACAAGCTTTTCCCATTCAAAATATGTAATGCCTATGATCGTGGAGTCCTGTCGCTTCTTGTACTTGTTTGGGCACTTCTTGCCCAGGGCACTCCACGTGTTGTTAAATTGCCAATGGTCTCTGCAAACTAGTCATGTCACTGGTGTCTAATATTTATAGCACCGGCTGTAGCAATGGAGGGATTCGGTGCCAAACTAAGAAAATGTGAAATTGGCACCTCTTTTGGCCTACATAGTGGAAGGCCTAATACTCTGTAAAGCTTCTCGGTCATTCCTTCTGTAATGTAGCGCAAACAATGACTGCTTCTTTCTGCAAAGTGGAACGACCAACTGGACCCAGTAATGCAGCAGTTTGCCTTGGGCACATTGGCTCCTTTTGTGCAGTTGAACTAAAATCGAAGTCCGGTTAAAACCGAGCTTTAATTTTGATATCCCTGTAAGCAAAAAAAGGTATAAGGGAAACAATTACTGAGAAATAACGGTTGATGACTTATACTCCCAGAAGCAAAACATCTACTGATCTACCTTATCTTAATGGGAAACAAAGCAGGAGAGTAGCAATTCTCAATCAGTGTGATTCATTCATATTAACTGAGACATTATCTTAACAATGCCTTGTTTCAAGATGTATAAAGAACGAAAAAGCAGATAAGTATCATTCCTAAAACAATGCGACTGATTCTTTTAACAGAGACATTATCTTAACAATACCTTGGTTAAACATGTAGAAAGAACTACAAAGCAGGATAGTACCATTTGTAAAACATTGTAAGTCTATAACTGGTATATAATAACAGAGACATTATCTGAACAATACATTTCTTAAACATGTACTCCAGCCGATCCCTAACAGAAATGGTACTCCTGCCGATCCCTAACAAGTGTTTACAGTTTTGAACTAAGATTCAGTAGTTAATTCTGAGGAAGGTCGGTACTGACCATTCAAGACCAAGATTTGAAACAACTCGTGAGGAAGATCTCAGAGAGATCTCAACACATATATGGAAATCCGGTCTCATTTTGTGCAATTCCACCAAAATTAAGCGAAGCAAAATGTCGCAATAGCAACAAGTTGAATAGATATCCCTGTTTTAACAGAGGCAAAAAAGGAATCAATTACTGGCCAATAAAGGAGGATGAAACATGCGGCCACAAAAATGGTAATCCCACCAATCCCTAACAAGTGCTGCAGTTTTGAACTAAGATTCAGTAGTTAATTAATTCTGAGAGTGGCATTGCTTAAATTTACCAGCGGCATTAGATTAACGAAAAGCATAAACAGTTCCACGGGAGAGTGGGCGCAACAACAGTATGTGCTTCCATCTACTTATAAAGGGGGTGATGCAGAGTTTGTTGTAACAAAGCAACAAGCATCATGTCTGGGTTGGTTCCATTTTTGTTCACTACTTAATGGGAAAAGACAGCGATACAATAGCTTCAATTCAACATTTATTTAAAATAGTACCAATACAAGTAGCACAGCATCCCAAAGCACACTGCACAATCATGTGGATGAAGGCCTGTACTGACCTTTCATGAGACGAACAAGATAAAATACGAATCTTCCAACACGAATAGGAAATCCAATCTCGTTTTGTGCAGTTGCACTGAAATCAAGCAAAGTGTTGCGCGTAGCGAAACAAAATGTCGCAATAGCAACAAGTTGAATAGATATCCATGTATAAACAGAGACAAAAAAGGAATCAATTACTGGCTAATAAAGGAGGATGAAACATGCGGCCACAAAAATGGTAATCCTGCCAATCCCTAACAAGTGTTGCAGTTTTGAAATAAGATTCAGTAGTTAATTCTGAGAGTGGCATCAATTACTGGCTTATAAAGGGGGTGATGCTGAATTTGTTGTAACAAAGCAACAAGCATCATGTCTGGGTTGGTCCCATTTTTATTCACTACTTAATGGGAAAAGACAGCAATACAATAGCTTCAATTCATCATTTATTTAAAACAGTACCAATACAAGTAGCACAGCATCTCAAAGCACACTGCACAATCATGTGGATGAAGGCCTGTACTGACCTTTCATGAGACGACCAAGATAAAATACAAATCTACCAACACGAATAGGAAATCCAATCAAGTTTTGTGCAGTTGCACTGAAATCAAGCAAAGTTGCCGGTGTGACATTTAAGTTTTCTATAGCAATAAGTTGAATAGATATCCCTGTTTTAAGAGGCAAAAAAGAAAACAATTACTGGCCAATAAAGGAGGATGAAACATGCGGCCACAAAAAGAAGCATCTACCTTATCTTGATGGAAAACAAAGTATAGGACAGTAGCATTTCTAAAACAGTTGCATTGATTCATATTAATAGAGAAATTCTTTTAAAACATATCAGTAGTTAATTCTGAGATTAACAATAGCAAAATAGCTGCATGGGACATGCCAGCACCATGTGCGTCCACACGTATAAATGGGTGATGCAGAGTATGTAGCCAAGCAGCATATATGCGCTGGTCCCATATTTGTTCTCTTTGAACCTTCTTCCTATGTGAGGGAAGCAAATCTAGTCATGCACAAACTACCCGACCCCCCACTTTCTTTCCCTTTTCAACAAAGAGATCGGTTCCTTATAGATGTGTGTACTAGGTTACCCCTTTTTTCCCTTTTCGACCTACAAAGCGGCTGGATAGCCAGTCTATACTACTTTCTGCCGCTCCTTTCCTCATTGAACCACATCCTAGATTCTTGCTCCAGCCCACCGCACCCTTCTTTCCTCTTTGAACCAAGACCTAGATTCGACTACAGATCGAAAAAGATCCACATGCAGCTAGAGCAACGACGGTTTCAAAGAAACTTATACCTTAGGGTCGTCGGGATGTGGCAAGGCATGCGGCGGGAGGCCGGATCTGCCCACACTACATGTGGCGGTGAGGAAGAAGGGGTCGGTGGCCCTCCCGCACAGGCGCTGGGTGAAAGAGAACAGCGCAGCCGACAGTGGATTGCCTCCCTCGCCGAAGGCGATAGAGAGAACGCTGCAGCTCCTCCCCTTCCCGGTGCGACGGGATACGGACGCCTCTTTCACCAGCTGTGAGGGGGGAGAGAGAGACAAGAGGCCAACGCAGTCTTGTTTAGATCTGGTGAAGAGAGGGTGAGAGACTGTGAATATAGCAAACCCTAGCAAATGAACGCTGAGCCTCCAGCGTGTAACATATATGTAGTGCGGCGAGCGTGTGGAGAGTGCAAACCCTAGCGAACAAGCGCTGAGGCTCCCGCTTATATATATACTACTGTAGTACGGATTGAGCTCCGGTGCCTTCACTGCACCTGCTTTTGGCTATATGACAGGTGAGCCAGCCACATTTTGGGCCCACCTGTCGTAAATCCAAACGCAGGTGCACTAAGTCAATGAAGTTGCGTCCATATAGTACTCTCGTGTATATGACTAAAATATAGTGGAGTGGTTTTCTTATTCTCTCCATAACAATCATTTTAAATTGTGTAAGTATGAAACGAAACTCTTTATTTAATGTACAGTGAAGAAAACTAGTACTACTTCCGATGAACTAACGATCCACGCCCACGCGTCCTGGTCGCACTTCATGTCCTTCACATGTGGTACACTACCCTCCCTTAAGTGAACAACCACACATGCGCCAAATTATCGGAAACGTGTGAGAGTGTGTACAAATAAAGAAATTTAATTTCAATTATCGGAAAGGTTTGAGAGTATTACAAAGTTTGACTTCAGTCAAATCTAATATGCGGAGTAAATAAAAATGGAGGGCTACTACGTCCATCCGGGTTTTCAGTCCACACCATTTTTTAAATCAAAGTTAATAGTTGGACAAATAAAATTGCAGGGGAGCTGGAGACAAAGTTGTGAGAAGGCTTAGAAATCAATACAAAACTTATGCTCTTAGTACCAACATCGATCCTTCTTCGAGGAAACATTTGGTTCATAGCCAATTGTGTGATAAAATTGCACCAACGTGAAAGACGACTGCGTCTCCAATGCAACCAAGGTGAAATGACGAAGGATATCATATTTGTGCGTAACAAGCAAAGAGCACTGATGGAAGACAGCTTGTTTTTCGTCGAAAATCGATCAACTTCACCAGCCGACGCAACCATGAGGCGCAACCATGAGCATCGATAGGTCATCGTGGTGATGCATCATCCATTTGGCATCAAGTTTGGGTGAGGCACCTAAGAAGTTCGACAAATCCTCACTGTGGTCTATTTCTTCTCAGTAATCAAGCTCGAGGAAGGAAGCACCACGTGGCAGAGGACAGTGAGGCAGAACAACAATGGCCATCCAATTTTGTGAAGTTCCACTAAAATTGAGGAAGACATGCCCGGGTATGGAGACACGCATCGCTGTTTCCAAAATTATAAAAAAGGGTTAGCAACGACATCTCAATTGTCAATAAGAATTAATGAAAAGTACACCAACAAACAAAAGGATCATACTATCTTAATGAGAACTAAACCAGGATACCCGAGAAAAAAACATTTCTTCATTTAACCAGTGATAGTACTACCACCATATGGACAATGACCGCACAACCACCATGTACTTTTTGTCGAAACAACATGTATACCTCCACCGAGGCATAAATCAGGACAACTTTTTGAGTGGCATTTCCTCTATAATAGTAGTACTAGTAGGTGATGTTCGACCAGACGACGAACCCTAGCTACTATGCATGGGGAGCTGGGGAGTAGTCGCATAGAAGAAAACCCGCACGCAGCGACCTGGGGAGCTGGAGTAGTACAAGAAGTTATACCTTAGGTGGGCGAGATGTCGTTTAGGCGGGCGGGCGGGACCTGCCCACACCACGGCAGCGAACAAGGGCGCGGAGGATCTTCGTCCGCGCCAGCGCCAGCTCCAAGAGGACGGTGCGCATCGGCTTCCTCCGTCGCCGACGGCGACAACGTCAACGCTGCACCTCCTCACCTCCCGCAGCGGACGGGATTCGGCCGGATCTGTGACCACCGATGAGGAGAGAAATAGAGTGGACATTGTCATCTTGTTTTGATATGGAGAGGGTGAGAGAGCGAGACGCGAGAAACTCTATCAAACAAGAGGCTATAATGGAGTAAAAAAATCTCTCTATAGCAGTGGTTTTAAATAGAATACGCGCGTTCCCGGAAAAAAGAAACAAAAACTGGCGAACAATTTTTAAGGGTCTGTCTAGGACACATCTAGATGTGACATAGTTATGTCACATATAAGTTGATGTCCACTCTGTTTGTGGTCTTTTCCTAGTTTTTTTTGTTTCTTGTTGCTACATTATATACTTGTGGGAGCTTAGATGTGATATCCTTAAATAACATCTAGATGTGAATTAGACAAACTGATTTTCTAACGTACCAAGAAAGAAAACTCGATCAAAAACACGCCCCCGCTTCCAGGTCGCGAGAGTCGTCGCGCACACACACATAGACATAGACATGCATATCCGTGTTTACGTAAAATTCCATTTCCATCTCCATCTCCAATCATATTTGTCCAACTGGCACATTATTTACGTTGTTAATTATATACGCAGCAATATTAACATACAACATCTCTTGTTTGCGCACGTCCGGACCGCTGCCATGGCCGGTCCTGACCAACCCGAACCCTCTTCATCACCCGCGCGTGCTTCCCGCCTGAAACGGTCAGTGTTGCATTCATGCCCGGCCAGAGCGGACGCGACCTCTCACTGGCGCCGGCATTGAAGCGGCGCGCCGGCCGAGAGAGCATCGCCTACACCGCTTCTGGGTGCACGCGGCTGCTCCGCGTTCAAAGGTCGCAATAGCCGGCTACAACATGCATGTAAAAAGTTCTTGGGAGTCCATGCTACAGCTAGCTGTCCTCCCCCAACTCGTCAATCTCTTCCAGTAGTGCTAGTACTCCATGGCGCGATCCATCGACAAGCAGGCGGGAAAGTTATGGTATACTACTTCCTCTGTCTAGGTGTGTAAGTCATCTTACGAAAACCAAATAATCCCAAAACACTTAGACGTGGTACATTAACGCTCATCTCGTTTCTTGTTTCGTGACATATCAACCAATAAGAGATATGTGCCATGCATACTTTAAATGACTTGAAACTACCAAACACGACATGCAGTGGTTAGTTCATTGCATATTTGCATGTAATGTTATTAATTAGCAAAAACACATTAAGTTCTCTTATTTTCCCTTCCACCTTGGTCGCGGTGCGCAACCTAAGATGACTTACACACCTAGACGGAGGGAGTACCAGTTAGTCGTGCATCAAAACTGATCGGCACGCCATTAAAAAAATAAAGGTCGATAACTAATGCGGCACCTCGGGCCAACGCGGCCAGATCGCATTTTGCACGAGAAATTACACACCATGTTTCTACGACATGTGGTCCCGTTCCAACATATCAGTGAGAAGACGGCGACTAGTAGGAGTATTTCCGAGTGGACGTGTAGGCCGGGGCGCCTCTTCGTGAACCGTGGCAAACTCGCAACCGTCCACCGACTCTTCGCCTTTCCCTCTCGATTTGGAACTGCTGTCGCATGCTCTTCCTCTCCCTCCTCCATTTTTCTTCAGCCCTTCACCCTTTCTTCTGCCATTGTTCGATCGTCTTCTCCATGGAGGGAACAGGCCGAAAACGACCCCGTTATTCTTGCCCCGATCTGAAAGATGACGTGGTGGAGGAACTCATTGATCGGTGCGACGTCATCACCTCGGCTAGCATGGCAGGTTCGTTCAAGCCCATTCTCGACTCAACTAATAACATCATTGCAAGGAACCCAAGGGTCCAGGAGCGGTTTGATCTCCCCTATCTTCTTCGCCGTGACCCTGATGACTGGCGCCGGGACGACGGAGACCTTGCCCTGTGCAAGTTGATGCCGCTTGATAATGATACGTGTGATGTTAAGATGCCATCGCTTGAGGGCAAGGCTTGGGCGGGCGCAAATGGAGATTGGGTTGTTTATATTGGGTACAATTGCGAGTGGGAACTTGTGAATGTGTACACTCGTCACCGGGTTCCACTTCCAAAAATCTCAGCACACTGCCCAGAGGTTGAGCACACCGGTAATGTACGCACGTTCAAATATGATCATGGTGACTGTCGTCTATGGAAGATAGCAATTTGTCGAGTTCCCAACCGCTCTTGGAATTACAAAAACTATGATGTTGTTGCTATCTTCGACAAGCTTGTTTCCCTCCTTGATGGTTTCACTCGATGGATATTGCTCAAAAATCAGTTTCTGTACACGGATGAGTACTGTGATGCAATTCAATACGAGGGCCTTGTGTTTGCTGCCACCACTCGTGGCACTATTTTTGCATGGCATCCTCTTTGTTTCGGTACGTTTGTCTTCCACCGTAATTATAATTGTTTCATCCACATGCATGCGGGTTAGCAAGTTTCCCTTTACAAATTAACCTTCTTCTTGTGTTTCCAAGGTCCTGTGAACATCCCACCACCTATACTTGAAGATTTTTATAACCAAGGGGGAGATAACGATGGTGATGATCACGAGCATGAGGACGAGCAGCGTCGATATACTCTGTGGCGCCTGGCAACTAATTCCGATGGATCACCTCTTCTTGTGTGTATACAGCCCATTGATGATGTTACTGCTAAGGAAGCAGGTGTAGTCTCCCATGGTCGCACTCTCCGGACCTATTCCAACACCCGTTGCATGGTATTCGGGATGGATACTAGTGTTCTAGCGCCAACTCCTTCTCCCTGGCACAGAATTGATAGTCTTGGAGAAAACTCGCTCTTCCTTGGACAAAACTATCCGATGATGGTGAAAGGCGATCCAACTGTTGTTGACACATTATGAGAAGCAACTGTGTTTATACCTCGGACATTTGGGTGGTTCCCTACCCTGGTACTGATATAGTAGGCCGCTTTAGCCTGGATGATCAGCCCTGCGTTGGTCTCCAGATCGACAATGCATGGCCCGTCCTAGAGAATCACTTGTGGTTCAAAGCAAGTGTTTCCAACACCGAGGAATGGTTGAGTTGAAGTTCATTTCATTGCTTGTTATTTGTTGTGTGGTGAAAACTTTAGTATTTATAATGTATCCTCGTTGTCGATGTGGGTTGATGACCTGTTGTTCTATGTAATAAAATGATATGCCTGTGATAAACTTACTAAATTTATGAATGGCTTTCGAGTCGCTTCTCTGAGTGAGTGGTGCGACGAGGCAAAAAAATATTTTCCGAATACATAATTGTACGTGCATTGCAACAGGTTATCGGATGAGGCCAATCAACAATAGTAGTACACTATTTGTACTAGCTTCACATGCTTCGCGCGTCGGGTGGGTGTTTTTACTGTAGCCATATGTTAATGTGTTCGTTGTATGTAACCAGCACCTCGAATCCTCGATATACTAGTAGTATAGTATATAGTAGGAGTAAGTAGTAGGAGTGGTAGGGTGGTATGGGCCAGAACAAGCATTCACGTCCAAGAGTACGGCACACGCCACCACCACGACATCCATCTGACACCATATTATTTCTTGGAGTCCGTGCGAGAGCAATCTCTTCAACCTCGTCGTTTCTCTAACTTCAGCCATCGCGCGGCGGGCGAGGTGGGGGTTTGCCGATAGTCGGTTTCCTTAACTGCGGTCCCACTTGTAAGGCCAACTCCAACGCACGACCCCAAACGGACCTCTGTTTTGCACGAACTCCGACGATAATTTTGACTATAAAAGCAAGACCAAATAAAACAAGAACCACAAGAATACATTTTACTACTCCTGTAAGTTGGATTAGTGCCTTCTCGATGCATTCATTGTTGATCTGCAGAGGCTCGATCTAGCGTGCTTCTTTCTTCTTCGAGTGTAAAGAAGTAGACGTTGCTTCCTCGCATCTAGTCTCATGTCTAGCCTCTATTCTATACTAGCTAAAAGTGATAGAACATCTACTAAATTGCGCTCTATCAATATATGGATGTACTCTTCTTCCCAATACAAAAACTTGCATCCATTCTACTCCCTCCGTTGCACAATACTACATGCCTTCTATTTGTCAAAATATATATGTATCTAGACATGTCTTAGTATATAGGTACATCCATTCTACTCCCTCCGTTGCACAATACATGCCTTCTATTTGTCAAAATATATATGTATCTAGACATGTCTTAGTATATAGGTACATCCATTTTTGGACAAATGGAAGTCAAGTATTTTGGAATGGAGGGAGTACACAATAAATCTTTTAAGTTAGCACAACTAGTCTAATCCGAGAGCAGAACCGAAGATTTGGTCGGGTTCTTCCTCCTTTTGCCGACACGTGGGACATCCAGCATGCAGGTCGTGTCATGAAATAAAATAAAGTGGTAGTTGAAGCCACGAGATGTGCATCTTGGGTTAAACTGTAAATAGAATCTTACTACTCTTGAGTAACTCCAAAAGCGGCCACCGAAGATCTTTATTGGATTTGTTTTTCATCACCAGCACGTCGAGGTGAAATATGTGCAGGTTCAGTGGGTCCTCTTGCGTTTTCACTGACATGTGGGCCGCATGCGAGTTAACAGGCGATGGGCTCCGCGCGTCCGCTGGCTGGCTGAGAAGAGAGATAGAGGAGGGCTGAGCATAGACTGCAGGAAATTTGTTCTACGTACCTCGATATAGGCTCGATATAGTGGGGTGGCATGGGCCATAACTAGCATTCACGTCTAGCAGTACGACACACGCCACCCACACGAGTCCCATCTGACACCAATTTTCTTGGAGTCCGTGCTACAGCCATCTCTTCTCCCTCTTGTCCTCTTTTCTCAGCCATCGCGCGGTGGGCGGGTGGGGGTTTGCCGATAGTCGGTTTGCTCAACTGCGGTCCCACTTGTAAGTGAAAATGCAACACCGCACACATTCCCGCTTGAGCGGCGTGCCGGACCAACCGTGTGGGGGTGTGACGCGAACACGGCAGGCTTTTCCTTTTGAACTCGTAACTTGTAAAATTTGGTTCTGCTCCATGGCGCGACCGATAGATAGAAAATAACGATTTTGCCTAGAGTAATGAGAAGTTTGGTTCTGGCGCCGTTCATGCATGGAGTACGTACGAAAATTATGAAGTTGATGCGAAAGGTAAGATAATTACTGTAGTATCATATACTACTACATGGATTTGATGGAAGGATAAAAATACATACGAATCCATCAACGTTCAACAACATCCTCACGCCCTAGTGCGCCGGGTCACCAACCGATGTGTGAGGAGCAGCGGCATTGGCGGCGAGCTCAACGTGCTTCTGAACAGTGTCGTCCAAGGTTACCCTGCGCTCCAAGAAGGCCAGCGTCCTATCGTCCTCCTCTTGCATGTAGTAGTCCTTGTGGACGATTTGCGCGTAGACGTGGGTGATTATGTCGATGGTGTCTTGCTGCGCCAGGCGCTGCGCGGCGAGCGCGACCTCGAGGTGGACATTCTCCGGTGCGACGGCGGGCAGTAGCAGGGCCACCAGTGCGTCGAAGAGGTTGTTACCATAGTGGTTGTTGAGGGTGGTGGGCATCGCAGAGCCTGGGCGCGTCGGCTGGAGGCTTACGTCCAAGTCGTCCGCAAGCTTCTTGACGATGGTGAACTTGTCGTGGAAACCGACGAGGACCTCGTGGAACAAGGAGACGAAGCTGTCGCCCAAGCGGCCCCTCGCCCTGGCGGCCTCAAGCAATACTACCTGCCAAGCCGCAGGCCGGCGTCGTGGACCATCTGGCACAGCCGGCTGATGATTGCGCTCATCGCCTCCATGGGTCTAGCGTAGCTTCTAGTCAACTGATCTTGCGATTCGAGTGATCACTCAGCCCTTGGTTAGCGTGCGTAGGTGCGTAGGATTTCGTACTACTCCTTGACCCTCTACTACACCTGCCTTTGGCTATATGATAGGTGGGCCAGCCACCCCCTGGGGCCACGTGTCATTCACCTCATGACCCGTCTCTCACACGCACCCTGCTAGTGTATATATAGTGGTTTTCTTTTTCTCTCCATATCAACCATTTTATATTGCGTACGTGTCATTCAAGAGTGAAATGATGGTTGCTTCTTCTGACTAACTTACTGTGTGATTTGACTGCTCCTTAGTGGCCCCTACACGTACTCCCCCTACATGTATGCAACAGTCACACGTACACATGGACGCAAAAACGCGCGCGGCGCCCTAATGCATGCATGTCCGAGCACACGACGGAACACACACGGTCACGCTCAAGTGCTCAACCTACACGTGCATGCACACACATACTCAGTCAGGGTGAGCTAGTGACCGTATGAACACCGGAAAATATATATATATTGAGCGCAGTGAGCGTATTATGAAGTCCACTGACCGTATTTTTACAAATATACAGTGACAGACAGTGTATTTATCTCGTTTGAAATTAAGCCATGTTAATCGGAGAGGAGGCAGCATGGACTAGCATTACTTTGATGTGTCCCGTCAACTTTGCTGGCTTGATGAAACACCTCGCTTCCTACTTCTTTTTTTGGCTTCCTAGTGACCAGTGTCTTGGCTGATCGTCCTAAGAATGCTTATATATGAATAAAGCTCTCTCATTTACCCGCAAAAAAGATTAAGCCATATTAACCGGAAAGGAGGGAGTATGGACTAGCACTACTTTTTGGTGTGTCCCGTCAACTCGCAGAACGAGGAGAAGCTTCCAGGACAAGGTGAAGCTCGCTTACGCCTTTTGACTAATGCAACCTACCCTCGGTGGACATGCATCAGTCCATTCGGTGTCAGATTGTCAGAGGCATACACTGTAGTTACCCAACATGCGGAGTACCATCATTGTTCGACTTCACGAAGGGGCGAAGAGCCAAGCGCAGTACTAGTACGCGTACTTGGTTTTGCACCTTCATACTACTCCACCCTCCGTCACAGTTTACAGGGCGCGCTTCATTATGATGCATTTCTCTCAATGCATTTCCACCACCAGAGAGACTTTAGACGTGTTTGGTTTAATGCTCAATTAACTAGGGCGTGGTAACCGCAATCAAGTCCACAATTTTCTCTCCATGTACTGTACTACTACGGAGTGCATGCATGTGTGTACCCGGGGTGGAAGCACTGCATGCATGTGTGTACGCATTATTCCCTCTAGTAATAGACATCGTGCTATAACTACCAATGCTATTTTTCAGGCCGATCGCTAGTCGCCTTGGTCTCACAGATTTTTTTTCTTTTTTCTGAAGCGCGCTGTATAAACAGTGATGGATGGAGTAGTATGAGCGGATTCAAAGAAGAGCGTATTGATGGATGCTTCTTCAGAGCAACTTACAGTGGGAAAGGTGGGCCTTACGATTTGACTGCTCATTACTCACTATTAATGCGGCACAACGACCGGGCTGAGTCTCCCATGCAGTTGTGCACTACCCCCTCGGTTCTTAAATATACTCCAGAGTATTTGTCTTTCTAAAATATGTTGAAATCTCTATTAAGAGGAATAGAATATTTAGGAACGGAGGGAGTACACATACGAAGCAAAATGAGTGAATCTACACTCTAAAATATGCCCGTTTGAAATTTGTAAAAAGACAAATATTTAGGAACGAAGGAGTATAATTTCGTGCATGGCACATGGACCCGGATGATGAAGAGGCTTCTGGCAATGCTATCAAGCTTCCATCATTTGTTTACATAATTGACGTCCTATACAAATAATTTTCCAGCAACATGAAATTGTACAATGGTGTGAGCTTTCAGCTTTTGTTTCGCGTGTCTTGCCATCGATGCTCTTTCGGAAACAATAAAAAACTAACTTCCTTGCTAATGCATGTCAATTATTAGCAGATCAGAGCTAATAATTACACCACAACTGAAGACAAAGTTATGAGAAGGTGTTAAATTAAAATTGATCCATGCTTTCATTGGCAGCAACGTCCCCCCAGCTCTGTCTAAATCAACAAGGCATGTTGGGAAAAAAAGTAGCTGTCTGGAGCATGCAACATTCCGATCATTTTGTGCAATTCCACTAAAATAGAGCTGAGCGTCCCTGTTCCAAAGATATCAAGTGTGATTACGATAATAGAGGACTGCTGATGAAACAATAAACACACAAATAGAAGCCGGTCACCTTTGCAGTCTCTCTTAAGACTAACTAGTTGGAGAAGATTAGGCTCGGAGTTAGATGAGGAGGATAGAGCAAAACCAATCTCCCTTTGTGCAGTCGCACTGAAATGTAGAGACGTTGCCCGTGTGACATTTTAGTACAACTGCACAAAACACTCTTAAGAAAAAAGTGATTTGTGCAGTTCACCAAAAGGTCGCAATAGCAACGAGGTGAAATGGATAGCCCTGTTTGCAAAAAAAGAGGTAGAAAGGAAACAATTATTGGCCAATAACAGTTGATGACACATGCGACGACAAAAAAGAAGCATATTCCTTGTCCTATGGGAAGATAACAACACGGTTGTGTTTGTCTAAAACGGTGTGAGGATGAGAATGCAATATGAAAAGTACGCCGGACGAGCTACATTTTGGGCAAAGAACTATGGAAGATCCACATGCAGCGACGTGGGAAAACGGGCAGTCGAGAAAGGCTGGAGGGGATACCTAGAGGTCGTCGGGATGTACTAGGTGAGCGGCGGCGGGCGGAATCTGCGAGCAGGTGGCGTAGGCCCTGCCGCGCCGAAGCTTGGTCAGAGAGAACAGCGTGTACAGCGGATCGAGACGTGCTGCCTCGGCGCCGTCGAACGGAGAAACGATGCACTTCCTCCCTTTCCCCCAGCGGACGGGATGCGGCCAGATTAATGACCAACGGTGAGAGAGAGAGGCCACCGCACTCCCTTTCCCCCGGCGGATGGGATGCGGCCGGATTAGTGACCAACGGTGAGAGAGAGAGAGGCCACCGCACTCCCTTTCCCCCGGCGGACGGGATGCGGCCGGACCAGTGACCAACGGTGAGAGAGAGAGAGGCCACCGGAGCCTTGTGTGAGATACTCTGAAGAGCGGAGTAGCGGACTACCTTTTCCTCCATAAAAATCGTTTTATATTATGTGTACGTGCCATTGAGCGCTATAACTTTGTTTAAAAATAACGCGGCAACGCGTCAAGTCGAACTTTGTTTCGTGCACGCCTGGTACACGACCTCCCTAGGTAAACAACCGCTACAGGCGTTCAAATTAGCACGTGGGTTGCCATTTCGTAAAGAAATGAGCTCCACCGTGTACCCGCGCGGGTGTGGCTGGGCACGAAGCGTGAGTACGTGCACGGTGCACCTATTCTCTTCTTGTATACGTACACCACCTACGTGGGGTTGTGTGAGAGAGATACAAACCTAGAGAGATATAGTGTGTGGGTTCTTGAGAGTTTTTTTGTGGGGGTCAATCAAAAAATTTAACATATGCAATGTGTGTGAAATAGAGTCCTGGATATAACATATATATAGAGGGGGTGATCCACGAGAAGAGAGTGGAGGTATCATCGGCTTGAGGTGTCTATAGAATCGAAGAGAGGGATGATGTGTGTGTGCGCGCGCGCACGATCGATAAAGAGTGCCATTGAATTTGTGTGTGCCCACATCAAAGATATAGAGTGGCTGGCCTACTGGAACGTGAGATGGGACATGTGCAGTTTGTCTCTGTGGCATGGATACCTACCTGCAGCACTCGACTATCGGTGTGTGGTGGGGGAAGAGGGAGGCCCAATTAACTATAGAGGTACAATGGCTGGTATATGTGTGGAGGAGGAGAGAGGCCTACCTCATGTATTAAGGAGATCGATCTGCCTCATGTATTAAGGGAGATCGATCGGCATCCATGCATATGTGCAGGAGATGAATAAGATTGGGAGAGAGACAGAGCTAGAGTGTTGGAGGGGGTGGTAGTGGAGTTGCTTCTAACAAATGGTGGGATAGGCTTGCTAGACAAATGGAGGGCACGCCCGCAATATCAATAAGAGAGGAGATGGTTGCTTGTTGTCTGTGCACGTGCATGTGAGAGACGGGTCAGGAGGCATGCACGAATGATGAGGGGGACGATGTGGCTGTGGTAAGCAGACGTAACTACATAGGAAGATCAATCGCCCTTTGTAAGAGAAAGGAGAGACATAACTTGTGAGGTACGTCGATCGATGGGTGGGTAGTTAAAGTCGATCTAGGTATATGTTGGGAGATCGATCGGTATACATGCATGTGTGTGTTAGAAGCAAATGAGGAAAGAGGAGAAGGATAGAGAGAGAGGGATGCATGTAGGAGGTGGTACGAGAGGCATACTATATCGAGGGGGAGGAGTGTGCGAGTACGAGAACGATGAAAAGAGTGGTGGGAGTGAGGCATGGACGGTGACAAGAGAAGAGGGGAAGCTTGTGTTTGTGCTAGGCACACCTGGCTAGAGAGGCATATCGATCGATGTGTGCCGTAAAGAAGGAGCTGGGGGGCCTACACACACCGTGGGTGAACGACCTAAAGTGAAAAGACGAATTTGCGCGATGGAGCTAGAGAATGCTGAGGGAGGGTGAGAGGGATGCGGGCGTGTGCATGCACAAGAGAAAGTTAGCGCTAGCTACAAAGATAAGAGGGTTGTGTGGGTGTAAAAGATGAATAGAGATCATATATACTTCATTATAAAAAGAGAATTCGGATATTTGAAGAATTTATCATAGTGTTTCAAACCGACGGATGTGTGAATATATATAACGGTGATACACATGGTGTGGTTATGAACATGGTATACTACATTTAACATATTTTATCTCTACTCTTATAAAAAACGGAGTTGTTGATGATGGTGTGCCTGCCATCCTGCATTATAGGCCGTCTGATTTATATCTGGCGGATAGCAAGGAAACTATGATGGTTGAAGTTGGCAACAATCATGATTGTAGATTCTTATTGAAATAGAGAAACGAATTCAAATTTAGTTCGAATTGCAGCGGTAGTATAGACATTTGGAATGCACTAAAATGTTGGTATGAGTAGGTTACATGCATTATACAACAAGCGAAAAAATTTAATCGGACATAACATGGATTCATACTCCCTCCTTCCATCTATATAGGGCGTAATGAGATTTTTAAGACCGCCTTTGACTATTGACAAGATTAATAGTACATGACATGCACAATGTGAAAATTATATCATTGAAAGAACTTTTCACAGACGAATTTAACGGTGTGCTTTGTGTAAGTTGCATGTCATATATCATTGCTCTAATATTTGACCAAAAGTTAGCATCGAAAAACGCATTAGGCCCTATATAGATGGAAGGAGGGAGTAGCTTTGAATAGCATTTGTATAGTAAAACGGGGCAAGACTCTCTCTTTGTGTGGTGTGAATAGTTTTATTTTTTTCATTTTTTCTTTTTGGTTGAGGGAAGTGCGAATTGATTTGGTACGTACAAGTACAATGTTACGACACGTTAGGCTTGTCCCTAAAATTCAACCCGCGTCTTGTTATATCCTGAAAATTCAGATATCGTGCTCCCAAAACTGGTGCCTTCACAACCCGCGCCTTGCTATCTCGAAATTACAACGCGCGCGAAAACTCCCTCCAGCTGCCAAATCCCGACACGCGAAATCCCCCTTCTAACCCTGAGCCGAAAGGGCCGCTAGTTCAAATCGGTAGGGGGTACTTTTGTAACACACCCTACATTTTGGACAAGCGCATTCCTAAGTCATGCTTCACCCCCTCGCATCGCCCCCTTTTCGCCATTTGAAATCCCAGGCCGCCATAACCTCTCCGCTCCAGCCGCGAAACCCCAACCTCCTCCGTCCGCCATGTCACCGCTGCCCAGCCGGAGCCTCTTCCCCGACGACATCATCCACCGCAACAGCTCGACGTCCCTCGTCCACCTCCCCGGATGAGGATCCGTCGTCCATCTCGCCGTCCCGCCAGTTCAGCCACCCCGTCCTCCACCTCCAAGGAGCTGCTCCGACGATCGCCTCGTCTATCGCGGCTGCTCCATCCCTACAGCGCCGCCTTAACCTGCTCCACCGGAACCGCAGCATCCTCACCGACTCCTCGGACGAAGCCAAGGCCTACTCGGCGCCACCAAAGAGGTTGTACACTCATCGCATCGCACCTTCTCCTTAACTCGACCTCCCGGCGCCGACGGTGCTCCATCCCGCACCCCCATGGAGCGGCTACCTTGAAGCCGGCGCCGCGGGCGACATCTCCACGGCGGCTCTCCCCCAGTGCGAGGCCCCTTCGGCGGCGGCATCCATACCAGCCGGATCTGATGCTGCTGCTCCGGCTCTCGCTCGATCGCTCGCTCGCCCAGCTGCTGCTGCTGCTCCCCCCTCGCTCGTGCTGTTGCTCTGCTCTGATTAAACCACACTTCAGTCGACTGAATCGACTTTTGGGTCAGTCGATTTTCAGGGGTTGGGGGGGCTCGCCGGAGTTAAGGAAGAACCACCCGCAGTGGGGACGGGGGCTCGCTGGAGAGGTACCCCACTATCGGTGGGGGCGGGTGGCCTAGAGGGCTGGCCGGGGCGGCGGTGGCGAGTTGTTTCGGGGCGGCGAGGCGGCGCTGGGGCCGGTGGTGGCTGGCGGCTCTGGGGGGTGCAGGTTGAAGATGAACTGCAGGCCCTCCCTAAACTACATGTCAAGTGCCTCTCTGCTACCATTGCGTTCAGTTTCGACAGTAAAATTCAGATTCCACAGTAAATTTTAGTTTCGACAGTTAAGTTCAGAGTCAACAGTTTTTACCTCATCTGTTGTAGTCAGGTGGTTTTTGGTGATGTTAATTTTACATCCATTTTACATCATCTATTGGAGATGCTATTAGAATCCCACTTGAGATTGACGATGTTTGTCTTGTGCTGCTTCAGCCTTGACGTCTTACGGCTCACTGGAGCTGCTCCAATGACAGAACGATCCATCACAGCAGAGCAGTACCCTGGACGCCGTCTACAGATTCTTCAGATCTTCCTCCACACCTCCGACAGCCACCTCTGCCTCAACTGCTTCAGCGACCAACCCAATGATGCTAAGGTCGACACGGCTACGACAAAGAGGTTGTACACTTGTTGCATCACTTATTACTATACATTCATGTCGATCCATTAGGGCTATTTTGGTTCAACGGAAAAACATCGATCCACTGGTTGTTACCATCACTCGAAATTTCTACATGCTCTCCTTACATAATCTCACCATATTTTTTTCGTATGCATGTTAGATATTGTACGCAGTCATGCTGAACATGTAGAGAGAAAGAGAAGAGTTTTGCGCGGCAATACAATGTCATGCAGACATCGCTCCATGGTGGGTTCAATGGCAAACCCTCCCCGCCCCCTCCAGATTGTAATCCAGAGGAAGATATCTGTTCTGAGGCGGATTCGGACGCCGCTGACCACTCCTATTTACCCCCCAAGGTGTTTGCTCTACCTTGGCATGATGATGTTAGTCATATCATGCATATGTTGCCTTGCAGTGCCTACTTTTGACATCATATATGTCATCTGCTTAGTTTAGACATGTTATGTAATGCCACCTGTTTAGTTTCTATATCATATATGGGAATTATGCAGTCTCATGTCTTTTAGCTGGCCATAATATATGTGAAATGTGCAATGCCATCCTGTTTAACCAGGCATCATATATTTGAATGATATCTTGCTCATCCTTTTCTTCATTACATTTCCATTTATCGACAATGTTTGTACATTAAACTACTCTTCCTGTGAATCAGCCATTTGGGTGGGAGATGGAAAAATCCGGAGTGAAAACAAGGCCTTCAGAGCAGACAGTGCTACCTGTCGAAGCAGATCTCTTGTTGGGTCCCGATAGCTCCTTAGAGATGGATTCAGAGACAGATGACCAGTCCTATTTGTTGGGTAACGTAGCAGAAATTCAAAATTTTCCTACGTGTCACCAAGATCTATCTATGGAGAAACCAGCAACGAGGGGAAGGAGAGTGCATCTACATACCCTTGTAGATCGCTAAGCGGAAGCGTTCAAGAGAACGGGGTTGAAGGAGTCGTACTCGTCATGATCCAAATCACCGGAGATCCTAGTGCCGAACGGATGGCACCTCCGCGTTCAACACACGTACAGCTTGGTGACGTCTCCCATGCCTTGATCCAGCAAGGAGAGAGGGAGAGGTTGAGGAAGACTCCATCCAGCAGCAGCACAACGGCGTGGTGGTGGTGGAGGAGCATGGTACTCCAGCAGGGCTTCGCCAAGCACTGCGAGATATGAGGAGAAAGAGAGGTAGGGCTGCGCCAGGGAGAGGTCAGAAATTCATGTGTTGGCAGCCCCAAAGACCTCAACTATATATAGGGGAGAGGGAGGGGGCTGCGCCCCCACCTAGGGTTCCACCCTAGGGGTGGAGGCCAGCCCAGATCCCATCTGGTGGGGCGGCCAGGGGAGGGGGAGAGGGAGGCGCACCAGGCATGGGCCCTAAGGCCCATCTGCCCTTAGGGTTTGCCCCCCCTCCTCCCCTTAGGCGCCTTGGGCCCTTGTGGGGGGGCGCACCAGCCCACGTGGGGCTGGTCCCCTCCCACACTTGGCCCATGCAGCCCTCCGGGGCTTGTGGCCCCACTTGGTGGACCCCCGGGACCCTCCCGGTGGTCCCGGTACGTTACCGATAAACCCCGAAACTTTTCTGATGACCAAAACAGGACTTCCCATATATAAATCTTTACCTCCGGACCATTCCGGAACTCCTCGTGACGTCCGGGATCTCATCCGGGACTCTGAACAACATTTGGTAACCACATACAAACTTCCTTTATAACCCTAGCGTCATCGAACCTTAAGTGTGTAGACCCTACGGGTTCGGGAACCATGCAGACATGACCGAGACGTTCTCCGGTCAATAACCAACAGCGGGATCTGGATACCCATGTTGGTTCCCACATGTTCCACGATGATCTCATCGGATGAACCACAATGTCGAGGATTCGATCAATCCCATATACAATTCCCTTTGTCTAGTGGTACAATACTTGCCCGAGATTCGATCGTCGGTATCCCGATACCTTGTTCAATCTCGTTACCAGCAAGTCTCCTTACTCGTTCCGTAACACATCATCCCGTGATCAACTCCTTGGTCACATTGTGCACATTATGATGATGTCCTACCGAGTGGGCCCAGAGATACCTCTCCGTTTACATGGAGTGACAAATCCCAGTCTCGATTCGTGCCAACCCAACAGACACTTTCGGAGATACCTGTAGTGTACCTTTATAGCCACCCAGTTATGTTGTGACGTTTGGCACACCCAAAGTATTCCTACGGTATCCGGGAGTTGCACAATCTCATGGTCTAAGGAAATGATACTTGACATTTAGAAAAGCTTTAGCATACGAACTACACGATCTTTGTGCTAGGCTTAGGATTGGGTCTTGTCCATCACATCATTCTCCTAATGATGTGATCCCGTTATCAACGACATCCAATGTCCATGGTCAGGAAACCGTAACCATCTATTGATCAACGAGCTAGTCAACTAGAGGCTTACTAGGGACATGGTGTTGTCTATGTATCCACACATGTATCTGAGTTTCCTATCAATACAATTCTAGCATGGATAATAAACGATTATCATGAACAAGGAAATATAATAATAACCAATTTATTATTGCCTCTAGGGCATATTTCCAACAGTCTCCCACTTGCACTAGAGTCAATAATCCAGTTCACATCGATATGTGATTAACACTCAAGGTCACATCCCCATGTGACTAACACCCAAGAGTTCTGGGTTTGATCATGTTATGCTTGTGAGAGAGGTTTCAGTCAACGGGTCTGTAGCATTCAGATCCGTATGTACTTTGCAAATTTCTATGTCATCTTGTAGATGCAACTACTACGCTACATGTGGAGCCATTTCAAATAACTGTTCTACTTGGAGCTATTCTAAATTGTTGCTCCATTATACGTATCCGGTATCTCTACTCAGAGCTATCCGAATAGGTGTTAAGCTTGCATCGACGTAACTCTTTACGTCGAACTCTTTATCACCTCCATAACTGAGAAACATATCCTTATTCCTCTAAGGATAATTTAGACCGCTATCTGGTGATCCACTCCTGGATCACCTTTGTACCCTCTTGCCAGACATGTGGCAAGGCACACATCAGGTGCGGTACTCAGCATGGCATACCGTATAGAGCCTATGACAAAAGCATAGGGGACGACATTCGTCCTTTCTCTTTCTTCTGCCGTGGTCGAGCTTTAAGTCTTAACTTCATACCTTACAACTCAGGCAAGAACTCCTTCCTTGACTAATCCATCTTGAACACCTTCAAGATCATGTCAAGGTATGTGCTCATTTGAAAGTACCATTTAGCATTTTTGATCTATCCTCATAGATCTTGATGCTCAATGTTCAAGTAGCCTAATCCAGGTTTTCTATTGAAAAACACTTTTCAAATAACCCTATATGCTTTCCGGAAACTCTACATCATTTCTGATCCACAATATGTCAACAATATATACTCATCAGAAATTCTATAGTGCTCCCACTCACTTCTTTGGAAATACAAGTTTCTCATAAACTTTGTATAAACCCAAAATCTTTGATCATCTCATCAAAGTGTACATTCCAACTCTGAGATGCTTACTCCAGTCCTTAGAAGGATCACTGGAGTTAGCATACCTTTTAGAATCCTTAGGATCGACAAAACCTTTCTGATTGTATCGCATACAACCTTTCCTTACGAAAACTGGTAAGGAAACTTGTTTTGACATCCATCTGCCAGATTACATAAATGCAGCTAATGCTAACATGATTCCGACAGACTTAAGCATTGCTACGGATGAGAAGATCTCATCGTAGTCAACTCCTTGAACTTGTGAAAAACTCTTCGCCACAAGTCGAGCTTCATAGACGGTGACATTACCGTCTACGTCCGTCTTCTTCTTAAAGATCCATTTATCTCAATGGCTTGCCGATCATTGGGCAAGTCCACCAAAGTCCATGCTTTGTTCTGATACATGGATCCTATCTCGGATTTCATGGCTTCTAACCATTTGTCGAAATTCAGGCCCACCATCGCTTCTCCATAGCTCGTAGGTTCATTGTTGTCTAGCAACATGACTTCCAAGACAGGATTACGTACCACTCTGAAGTAGTACGCATCCTTGTCATCCCACGAGGTTTGGTAGTGACTTGATCTGAAGTTTCATGATCACTATCATAAGCTTCTACTTCAATTGGTGTAGGTGCCATAGGAACAACTCCCTGTGCCCTGCCACACACTAGTTGAAGAGATGGTTCAATAACCTCATCAAGTCTCCACCATCCACCCACTCAATTCTTCCGAGAGAAACTTTTCCTCGAGAAAGGACCCGATTCTAGAAACAATCCCTTATTGCTTTTGGATCTGAGATAGGAGGTATACCCAACTGTTTTTGGGTGTCCTATGAAGATGCATTTATCCGCTTTGGGTTCGAGCTTATCAACTTGAAACTTTTTCACATAAGCGTTGCAGCCCCAAACTTTTAAGAAATGACAGCTTAGGTTTCTCTAAACCATCGTTCATACGGTGTCATCTCATCGGAATTACGTGATGCCCTATTTAAAGTGAATGTGGTTGTCTCTAATGCCTAACCCATAAACTATTGTGGTAATTTGATAAAAGACATCATGGTATGCATCATATCCAATAGGGTGCAGTTATGATGTTCGGACACACCATCACACTATGGTGTTCCAGGCTGTATTAGTTGTGAAACAATTTCCACAATATCTTAATTCTGTGCCAAACTCGTAATTCAGATATTCATCTCTATGATCATATCATAGATATTTTATCCTCTTGTCACGACAATCTTTCAACTTCACCTTGAAATTACTTGAACCTTTCAATAATTCAGACTCGTGATTCATCAAGTAAATATACTCAACATCTACTCAAATCATTTGTGAAGTAAGAACATAATGATATCCACTACACGCCTCAGCACTCATTGGACTGCACACATCAAAATGTATTACTTCCAACAAGTTGCTTTCTAGTTCCATTTTACTGAAAACGAGGCTTTCAGTCATCTTGCCCATGTGGTATGATTTGCATGTCTCAGGTGATTCAAAATCAAGTGAGTCCAAACGGTCCATTTGCATGGAGTTTCTTCATGCATATACACCAATAGACATGGTTCGCATGTCTCAAACTTTTCAAAACAAGTGAGCCCAAAGATCCATCAACATGGAGCTTCTTCATGCGTTTTATACCGATATGACTTACGTGGCAGTGCCACAAGTAGGTGGTACTATCATTACTATCTTATATTTTTTTGGCATGAACATGTGTATCACTACGATCGAGATTCAATAAACCATTCATTTTAGGTGCAAGACCATTGAAGGCATTATTCAAATAAACAGAATAACCATTATTCTCCTTGAATGAATAACCGTATTGTGACAGACATAATCCAATCATGTCCATGCTCAACGCAAGCACCAATCTCGATGGTAGAGGGAGCGTGCGATGCTTGATCACATCAAGCTTGGGAAAAACTTCCAACACATATTGCCAGCTCACCTTTAGCTAGTCTCCGTTTACTCCGCAGCTTTTTATTTCGAGTTTACTAACATTTAGCAACCGAACCGGTATCTAATACCATGGTGCTACTAGGATTACTAGTAAAGTACACATTAACACAATGTATATCCAATATACTTCTATTGACTTTGCCAGCCTTCTCATCTACCAAGTATCTAGGCTAATTCTGCTCCAGTGGCTGTTCCCCTTATTACAGAAGCACTTAGTCTCGGGTTTGGGTTCAACCTTGGGTTTCTTCACTAGAGCAGCAGCTGATTTGCCGTTTCATGAAGCATCCCTTTTTTGCCCTTGCCCTTCTTGAAACTAGTGGTTTCACCAACCATCAACAATTGATGCTCCTTCTTGATTTCTACTTTTGTGGTGTCAAACATCGCGAATATCTCAAGGATCATCATATATGTCCCTGATATATTATAGTTCATCACGAAGCTCTAGCAGCTTGGTGGTAATGACTTCGGAGAAATATCACTATCTCATCTGGAAGATCAACTCCCACTCGATTCAAATGATTGTTGTACTCAGACAATCTGAGCACAAGCTCAACAATTGAGCTTTTATCCCTTAGTTTGTAGGCTAAGAAAATCGTCGGAGGTCTTATACCTCTTGACGTGAGCACGAGCCTGAAATCCCAATTTCAGCCCTCGAAACATCTCATATGTTTCGCGACGTTTCAAAACGTCTTCGGTACCTCAACTCTAAACCGTTTAACTGAACTATCACGTAGTTATCAAATTGTGTATGTCAGATGTTCGCAACATCCACAGACGACATTCGAGGCTCAGCACACTGAGCGGTGCATTAAGGACATAAGCCTTCTATGAAGCAATGAGGACAATCCTTAGTTTACGGACCTAGTCCGCATAATTGCTACTATCATCTTTCAACTAAATTTTCTCTAGGAACATATCTAAACAGTAGAACTGAAGCACGAGCTATGACATAATTTGCGAAGACCTTTTGACAATGTTCAGGATAATTAAGTTCATCTTATGAACTCCCACTCAGATAGACATCCCTCTAGTCATCTAAGTGATTACATGATCCGAGTCAACTAGGCCGTGTCCGATCATCACGTGAGACGGACTAGTCATCATCGGTGAACATCTTCATGTTGATCATATCTACCATACGACTCATGCTCGACCTTTCGGTCCTCCGTGTTCTGAGGCCATGTCTGTACATGCTAGGCTCATCAAGTCAACCTAAGTGTTTCGCATGTGTCCCGAGGCCATGTCTGTACATGCTAGGCTCGTCAACACCTGTTGTATTCGAACGTTAGAATCGATCACACCCGATCATCACGTGGTGCTTCGAAACAACGAACCTTCGCAACAGTGCACAGTTAGGGGGAACACTTCCTTGAAATTTTAGTGAGGGATCATCTTATTTACTACCGTCTTCTAAGAAAATAAGATGCAAAAACATGATAAACATCACATGCAATCAAAATAGTGACATGATATGGCCATCATCACTTTGCTCCTTTTGATCTCCATCTTCGGGGCTCCATGATCATCTTGTCACCGGCATGACACCATGATCTCCATCATCGTGTCTTCATGAAGTTGTTCACCAACTATTACTTCTACTACTACAGCTAACGGTTAGCAATAAAGTAAAGTAATTACATGACGTTTATGTTGACACGCAGGTCATAAATAAATTAAGACAACTCCTATGGCTCCTGCCGGTTGTCATACTCATCGACATGCAAGTCATGATTCCTATTACAAGAACATGATCAATCTCATACATCACATATATCATTCATCACATCCTTTTTGGCCATATCACATCACATAGCATACCCTGCAAAAACAAGTTAGACGTCCTCTAATTGTTGTTTGCATGTTTTACGTGGCTGCTATGGGTTTCTAGCAAGAACGTTTCTTACCTGCGCAAAACCACAATGTGATATGCCAATTGTTATTTACCCTTCATAAGGACCCTTTTCATCGAATCCGTTCTGACTAAAGTGGGAGAGACAGACACCCGCTAGCCACCTTATGCGACTAGTGCATGTCAATCGGTGGAACCAGTCTCACGTAAGAGTACGTGTAAGGTCGGTCCGGGCCGCTTCATCCCACAATACCGTCGAAACAAGATTGGACTAGTAATGCTAAGAATATTGAACAAAACCAACGCCCACAACTACTTTGTGTTCTACTCGTGCATAGAATCTACGCAATAGACCTAGCTCTGATACCATTGTTGGGTAACGTAGTAGAAATTCAAAATTTTCCTACGTCTCACCAAGATCTATCTATGGAGAAACCAGCAACGAGGGGAAGGAGAGTGCATCTACATACCCTTGTAGATTGCTAAGCTGAAGCGTTCAAGAGAACAGGGTTGAAGGACTCGTACTCGTCGTGATCCAAATCACCGAAGATCCTAGTGCCGAACGGACGGCACCTCCGCGTTCAACACACGTACAGCTCGGTGACGTCTCCCATGCCTTGATCCAGCAAGGAGAGAGGGAGAGGTTGAGGAAGACTCCATCCAGCAGCAGCACAACGGCGTGGTGGTGGTGGAGGAGCATGGTACTCCAGCAGGGCTTCGCCAAGCACCGCGAGATATGAGGAGAAAGAGAGGTAGGGCTGCGCCAGGGAGAGGTCAGAAACTCATGTGTTGGCAGCCCCAAAGACCTCAACTATATATAGGGGAGAGGGAGGGGGCTGCGCCCCCACCTAGGGTTCCACCCTAGGGGCGGCGGCCAGCCCAGATCCCATCTCGTGGGGCGGCCAGGGGAGGGGGAGAGGGAGGCGCACCAGGCATGGGCCCTAAGGCCCATCTGCCCTTAGGGTTTGCCCCCCCTCCTCCCCTTAGGCGCCTTGGGCCCTTGTGGGGGGGCGCACCAGCCCACCTGGGGCTGGTCCCCTCCCACACTTGGCCCATGCAGCCCTCCGGGGCTTGTGGCCCCACTTGGTGGACCCCCGGGACCCTCCCGGTGGTCCCGGTATGTTACCGATAAACCCCGAAACTTTTCCGGTGACCAAAACAGGACTTCCCATATATAAATCTTTACCTCCGGACCATTCCGGAACTCCTCGTGACGTCCGGGATCTCATCCGGGACTCCGAACAACATTCGGTAACCACATACAAACTTCCTTTATAACCCTAGCGTCATCGAACCTTAAGTGTGTAGACCCTACGGGTTCGGGAACCATGCAGACATGACCGAGATGTTCTCCGGTCAATAACCAACAGCGGGATCTGGATACCCATGTTGGTTCCCACATGTTCCACGATGATCTCATCGGATGAACCACGATGTCGAGGATTCGATCAATCCCATATACAATTCCCTTTGTCTAGTGGTACGATACTTTCCCGAGATTCGATCGTCGGTATCCCGATACCTTGTTCAATCTCGTTACCGGCAAGTCTCTTTACTCGTTCCGTAACACATCATCCCGTGATCAACTCCTTGGTCACATTGTGCACATTATGATGATGTCCTACCGAGTGGGCCCAGAGATACCTCTCCGTTTACACGGAGTGACAAATCCCAGTCTCGATTCGTGCCAACCCAACAGACACTTTTGGAGATACCTGTAGTGTACCTTTATAGCCACCCAGTTACGTTGTGACGTTTGGCACACCCAAAGTATTCCTATGGTATCCGGGAGTTGCACAATCTCATGGTCTAAGGAAATGATACTTGACATTTAGAAAAGCTTTAGCATACAAACTACACGATCTTTGTGCTAGGCTTAGGATTGGGTCTTGTCCATCACATCATTCTCCTAATGATGTGATCCCGTTATCAACGACATCCAATGTCCATGGTCAGGAATCCGTAACCATCTATTGATCAACGAGCTAGTCAACTAGAGGCTTACTAGGGACATGGTGTTGTCTATATATCCACACATGTATCTGAGTTTCCTATCAATACAATTCTAGCATGGATAATAAACGATTATCATTAACAAGGAAATATAATAATAACCAATTTATTATTGCCTCTAGGGCATATTTCCAACACTATTCGCCCACTGAGGTGTATGCTCTAACTTGGCATGGTTATACTGCTCATATCATGCATACGGTGTCTTGCATTGCATAGTTTAGACATCATATACACAATATTCAACACCATGTTCTTAGTTCAGACATCATATCGAATGCCCTCTGTTTAGCATATAAATCATATATGTGAATTAAATGATGCGATCCTGATTACTTATAACATGTAGGTGAATTATGTCAGGTGATCCGGTTTAGTTATTCATCATATCTTTGAATTATGTTATGCTACGCTATCCAGTTTAGATAGACATCATATATGTGAAATTATGTCATGCTATCCGTTTTAGTTAAACAATATACATGTCAACTATTTCATGCCCTCTTTTTTCCACACTATCTATTGCATATGTCTCTCATACAATGTCTGTACATTCAACTATGTTTCCTGTTTATCAGCCATTTGAATTGGAGCGGGTGATGCCAGTATCTAGCGGACTAAAAACACGGTCTTCAAATAAAACAGTGCTACCTCTTGGTGGAGATAGCACCCCGGTTGTACATGCACAAGAACCAGCCCTACCACACATAACCCAAACTCTCGCAGATTGTACCCCTACTACGATGGACAGAGAACCAGCTTCACCCAATCTAACCCCAACCCCAGCCGATAGTAACCCAGTTCCTGTTGACACAGCACCATCTCCACCACAGAGCTACCAAACAAGAGCAGTTAGTAAGGCAGCTCCAGTGCCCAAAGGGCCAGTACTATCACGGCGAACCCCAACTCCACCAGTTAGTACGCCTATTCCTGTGGAGGAAGCACAACCAGCTAGTCGTAGTTCAGCATCTATCGCATTTGATGTTGTTAAATCGTATGTGCGTATCTTCCCATCTTGGAAATATTATACTGAAGATGAAGGAAAATGCCAGTTGCAGGTGTTTGTCCAGGAGTTATGTGTAAGTAATGTTATTCATGGCAATTACTTTGCTTCGTCCCATACATCCTACCTCCATGATGGTTATAATACAGCAAATTTTCCATCGGCAATACCTCTGCTATCTTCAAGAATGCTTGGTGGCAGTATCGGAATTACTGGAAGAAAACATACTTCACCGGCAAAGAAACTCATCAAATTCCCTTACGTTCTCCTGAGACACATTTACTGGACGATGACTGGGAACGCCTTGTTTTGTACTGGTCCCGAACCAAGAATGTGGTAAGGTCTATGAGCTCATTTTCTATTTTTAAGTATTATATTCTTGCGTCTTATTATACTCTGTTCATGTAGAACAAGTGCCTAAACCTGAAGAACAACTGTTCTAATTTAAGATTCCATTGCTACCATAGGACATAGATATATGTTTGTTTGATGCTTTTATTATGTACTAGTACTTGGCAATAGAAGACTTGGTAGTTTAATCCTGTCCACCTTACTAATGAACTGGTTCACCGAAATGAGTTTCATATACTAGTACATGCTAAACTTGTTATGTGTCTGCTTGTTTCTTCTTTTAGAATGCTGACAGAATATTGGGGAAGAGTGCCTTATTAAGCAACAGTAAAGGAAGTAATGCAGATAAGGTTCAGGATAGTGACACATCCTGTCTTGGTTTAGTGTTGGAGTTACTGGCCACTACCGCTTGCACAAGCTATTCAAACTCATTGTCTGAATCAGTTCAGTTTGTTGAGTCTCAACTAGAAGCTGAAAGACATCGATCAGCTGTGCTGCGACAAGAAGCAGAAGGACTGCGGAAGTCCCTGGAGCATTCAGATGCATACTTTCTGGTGCAACAGCAAGCGTTGGAGGATTTTAGCGCCAAACAGGACAAAGCTAATCAGCTTGCTAAGCTTATTGCCAGCAAGGTGGATACCCAGGATAACGTTTCTTGAGCCCTTCTGAAGTTGTTTCAGTTATGCTCTTGTTTTGCTGCCGCGTTTATTTGCACTGGTGGCCAATTTTGACGGCCAGTGTATATGATATGCTGCTTTGTTCCCTATATTTGCACTGGTGGCGAACTTTGATGCCCAGCGGATGTAATATGTGTAATAGCCGTGATAGCCTAGCGTTAGTTGCTTGCTTATTTATTTCCTTGTTGTCTTGTTTATTTGTTTGCTTCTGGTCATTGTAGTTATTTTTCCGCAGTTAACTAGTGGCTGCAATAACCTATTTTTTAAAACTAGGCCACAATAACCATGGGCTAATATTTACTGTAGTGACACTGGGCCTCCTACGGGCCGTAGAAACAGTGGGCCTTCTACGGGCCATAGAAACAGTAGGCCTTCTATGGGCCGTAGAAACAATGGGCCTTCTACGGGCCGTATCATCAATGGGCCTTATACGGGCCGTATGATCGATTGGCCAAACATGGGCCAATAACAGGCCGCATTATGGCCGTAAACGGGCTAGAGTTGGAATCGTCTGTTCATGGGCCGACCGTAACGGGCCAACGTTAATAGGCTGTATTTGATGACGCTATGAAAACGGCCCAATGTATTAACGGACCACAAACGGGCCGACTGTAACCACGGGCTGAATTTGGCCCACAAGCAGAAAATGACAGTGACGGGCCGTAAGTAAACGAATGCTGGAAATGAGCCCAAGAATAAATGGGCTCTGAGAAGGCCGAAAGATAACATGGGCTGGAAACGGCCCAATGGAATAACGGGCCGTTAATGGGTATAAAGTGATACACTGATCATCACGGGCCAGTTTCACCACGGGCCGTTAATGGGTGTAAAGTGATACACCGTTCATTACGGGCCAGTTTCACCATGGGCCGTTAGTAGGCCAAGAGTTACATAGGGCCTCATATGGGCCGAAAGACGTCATGGGTCATACATGGGCCAGAAGTGAAAACGGACTGGAATCATATTGGATGGCCCAGATGACGCTACTGGGCCTAATTCGGATAGGGCGTAATGGGCCTTAGGTTAGCAGGATGTAAATGGGCTATATTCGAACAGGCCGTTAACAGGCTTTTCATGGGCCGGCCCGCCAGCTTTTGACCAAGTCAAACGGGCCGGCCTTTACACAGGAATGGGCCTCTGTTGGGCCGTGCCACGTGTCGACGTATCATAGGCGCCTATCTGACCCACTGACGAGCTGACACGTGTTTCGTCCGGCCAATAAGAATTTTACACGTGGAAATTTCCCATTGGTCGGGGTTGTTAATGGGTTATCGGATCCAAAACCCGACCCGGTAGCTTAACGGCGTTCCGTTACGGTGGATGCCATGTGTTGGTCACCCTTGACGAAAGCACTTCTGTGACGCGCGATTTATCGTCATGGAAGTGGACACTTCCGTGATGATAATTTTGGTAATGTCATGGAACACTTCTACGACAGCACAGGTATGACTATCTTGATTCTGTCATAAATTTGTCATGGATGTACATGCATGACAAAAAAAGCGACCTATTGTGACAAACACGTATCATCACGAAAGTGTATTTTTTGTAATGTTCTATCAGGTCATGGGCATAGCTGAAGGCCCAGTTCATCCAGAATTTCAAAGATACATGCAAGTAGCCCATGTCAATTGTGGATTTGGTTTCTTGTGTTCAAGATGAGGGCAAGTCTACAACCAGCTGGGTACGTCGGGTCTTGACTATCGATCATACACTCTTCAGATAACATAAACGTCGGTTCAGCGATTCTGATGTTGGAGAAAAATTGTCTCTTTACTCCGCTCAAGCAGAAGCTTGGATGGCTCAAGCGTCATTACGACGACATGGGTACTCTAATGGCGGCTCTTATTAAGTATGCTGACTCTGATGGTACCAAGGACCCCGACTTTGAGGATGAAAGATCGGGAAAGGGAAAGAAGAGTAGCGGCGTGAAAGGACAGCAGTACAATCGTACCAATCAGGGTGGCAACGGTAAGCGCAATGCTGATGAATTTGTGGCTAACACCAGTGCATGCAATTATAACCAACGTCGTGAGGGACATCCGGCTCCAGGGGCAGGTTTCGATCTTGAGGCGATGCTAAATCAACCGTGTCCGAAACATGGAACGGATCAGAAGTCGGCTACTCATTCGTGGAAAGATTACAGCATAATGAGAAGGTTTAGGGAGTCCATCCAGCGCCACCATGGCCCGAACGATGGGTCATGGCCCGGTTCTCATGGCCAGGGTCATGGCGGCGGCGGTTCAAGTTCCGGGTTTCAGGGCCACGGCAACCAGGATGGTCATAATCACTAGAGTAATCGGGAGAATCAACAACAGCAGCAGTCTGGTTATCAGAGCAACCCGAAGCAGTTGAATAGTGGGCAGTATCATGTCTTCACCACTAGCTTATGTAAGCGGGATCAGAACCTTCATAAGAGGGCCATGAATGCAGTTGAGCCGGCGGTGCCGCGTTATTTGCGTGGTCAGAGCAGCCTATATATTGTGTGGAGTCGTGAGGATCATCCGCCACGGGTTGATAATCCGGGTCACCTGGCTCTGGTGGTGGCGCCTCAGGTTGGGGGCTATAAATTTACCTAGGTACTCATGGATGGAGGTAGCAGCATTAACATACTTTATTATGAGACCTTCCGTCGCATGGGATTGACCGATAAAAATCTTAAGTCGTCAAACACTGTCTTCCATGGTGTGGTGTCGGGTAAGTCAGCCTACCCGGTGGGTAAGATATCTTTGGAAGTTTCCTTTGGAGATGAGCATGATTCCAGGTCTGAGACTTTAACCTTCGAAGTGGTCAAGATTAAGAGCCCCTATCATGCTCTGTTTGGGCGGCCGGCTTATGCTAAGTTCATGGCGAGGCCTTGCTATGTCTACTTGCAACTTAAGATGCCAGGTTACAAGGGCACCATCACAGTGCATGGGAGTTGCAAGGTGGCCCTGGAATGTGAAGAAGGTGATGCGGCTTATGCTGAATCGGTTTGTGCAATGGAGGAGCTGAAATTTTACAAGGATAATGTTGACCCGGCTGACATGACGTCCTTGAAGAAGCCGACCATAGAGCATGATCCATCATTAAAGTTTAAGTCGGCAGATGACACTAAATTGGTTGATTTCGTTCCTGGCGACTCATCTAAACAGTTCAGTATCAGTGCCAACTTGGATTTGAAATAGGAAAGCACGCTCATCAAGTTCATCCGTGAGAACCGAGACATCTTTGCATGGAAGCCTTCATACATGCCTGGTGTATCGAGGGAACTCGCTGAGCACACTCTTAATATTGATCCAAAATTTAAGCCGGTCAGGCAATTTCCTCCGTCATTTTAACGAGGAGAGGCGGAAGGCCATTGGTGAAGAGGTGGCCCGGCTCTTAGCGGCCGGGTTTATTGTTGAAGTTTTTCATCCTGAGTGGTTAGCTAACCCGGTGTTGGTACTTAAGAAGAATGGCACTTGGCGCATGTGTGTGGATTACACAGACTTAAATAAGGCTTGTCCGGCTGATCCGTTTGCTCTCCCCCGTATTGATCAAATCATTGATACTACAGCGGGTTGTGAGCATTTGAGTTTTTTGGATGCTTATTCTGGTTATCATCGGATCAAGATGGCAGTTAAGGACTAGGAGAAGATGGCTTTCATTACTCCGTTTGGAGCCTTCTGCTATGTGTCTATGCCTTTTGGGCTCAAGAGTGCTCAGGCGACTTACCAGCGGTGTGTTCAAAATTGCCTTCACAATCAGACTGGGCGCAATGTTCACGCTTATGTAGATGACATTGTGGTGAAGTCCAGGAAGAAGGAGACCTTGATTGATGATTTGAAAGAGACGTTTGACAATTTCTGGGTCTACAAGATGATGCTTAACCCGACCAAGTGTGTTTTGGTGTGCCAGCGGGCAAGCTTTTTGGTTTTTTGGTGTCAAACAGAGGCATTGAAGCTAACCCAGAGAAGATCAAGGCTATTGCCTCTCTGGCTAAGCCGAAGTGTGTCAATGATGTCCAACGCTTGGCGGGTCGGATCAAAGCGTTGAGCCAGTTCATAAGCCGCCTTGGAGAAAAGGCCATCCCTCTGTATCAGATGATGAAGAAAACAAATGACTTCGTTTGGAGTGATGCTGCTAATGAGGCGTTCGAGGCACTTAAGAAGCAGCTGGCTGAGCCGCCAGTTCTAGCTGCTCCCATTGACAAGGAGCCTTTGTTGTTATATGTGCCCGCTAATAGTCGGGCCATCAGTGTGGCTATTGTGGTGGAAAGGAAAGAGACAGGCAAGGAGTACCCGGTTCAACAGTTAGTTTACTACATCTGTGAGGTACTTATTGAGTCCAAGCAAAGGTATCCACGCTGGCAGAAGCTTGTATATGGGGTCTTCATGGCAAGCTGGAAGCTTAAGCAATATTTTCAGGGTCACCCCATTACTTTGGTTAGTTCTGCTCCTTTGGGAGATATCATCCAAAATAGAGAAGCCACAAGACGAGTCGCCAAGTGGGCCATTGAGCTTGGACCCCATGGTCTGAAGTATGCGCCTCGTACGGCCATCAAGTCCCAAGCACTTGTGGATTTCATCAATGATTGGACAGAGTTGCAGGCACCTAAAGAAAAGACGGATAACACGTACTGGACTATTCACTTTGATGGATCCAGACAGTTGGAGGGCCCGGGGGCTGGAGTTGTTTTGACTTCCCCACGAGGTGATAAATTTTCTTATGTTCTCCGGTTAATGTTCCCTTGTACTAACAATGCAGCTGAGTATGAAGCCTTGCTCCATGGTCTTCGGATGGCTAAAGAGATGAATTTAAGCCAGGTGAGGTGCTTTGGCGATTTAGATCTGGTGGCTCAGCAAGTTTCTGGTACTTGGGATTCTAAGGATCCACTCATGGCGGCTTATCGCCGAGAGGTTGATGCCATTGCGGGTCATTTTAAAGGTTATCAAGTTGAGCATATTGATCATAGGAAGAATGAGGCGGCTGACACCTTAAGCCGGCTGGGATCTCAACGTAAGTCGGTGCCACCTAACACGTTCCTGGATGTTCTGCTCAACCCTTCTATCAAGTTACCCACTGAGGAGGATCTTGCTATTCCTGACCCGGAAGCACAATTGGTGGCGGCTCTTCATGCTATTCTTGATTTGACAGTGCCGTATTTGGCTTACCTGACCCAGGCGAGTTACCTGAAGATGAGATCTTGGCCAGGCAGATAACCCGGCAGTCTAAATCAATGACAATTGCGAACGGAGAGTTGCATCATCGCAGTGTTACAGGGGCGTTTCAGCGCTATGTCTCTCCTGAAGAAGGCTGTGAGATTCTACGGGAGATTCATGAAGGAGATTGTGGTCATCATGCCGGCTCTAAATAGCCAAGGCTTTTCGTCACGGTTTTTATTGGTTGACGACTCATGCTGATGCGGAGGATTTGGTCAGCAAGTGTGACGGTTGTCAGAAGTTTTCACAACGAGCTCATGTTCCGGCTCAAGAATTGAGGATGATTCCAATTTCTTGGACGTTCGCGACTTGGGGGCTTGATATGGTTGGGCCTTTCAAGAGGTCTAAGGATAAGAAAACCCACCTCTTCATGGCAGTTGATAAGTTTACCAAGTGGGTCGAAGCAGAGCCGGTTAGTAACTGTGACGCAGCAATGACGGTTCAATTCGTCAAGAAGGTGATCTTTTGTTTTGGCTTTCCACACAACATTATCATAGATAATGGCACTAATCTCTCCAAAGGCGCTATGAAAGAATTTTGTCAATGGGAGCATATTCGGCTTGATGTTTCTTCTGTGGCTCACCTTCAGTCCATCAAGCAGAACGAGCTAATCAAGAGATTCTGCGAGGTATCAAGCCCCAGCTTATGGTTCCACTACAAAAAAATACACTTTCGTGATGATACGTGTTTGTCACAGTAGGTCACGTTTTCTGTCATGCATGTACATCCATGACAAATTTATGACAGAATCGGGATAGTCATACCTGTGCTATCGTAGAAGTGTTCCATGACATTACCAAAATTATCATCACGGAAGTGTCCACTTCCATGACGATAAATCGCGCGTCATAGAAGTGGTTTCGTCAAGGGTGACCGACACGTGGCATCCACCGTAACTGAATGTCGTTGAGCTATCGGGTCCGGTTTTGGATATGATAACCCGTTAACAGCCCGGACCAATGGGGATTTTCCACGTGTAAAATCATCATTTGCCAGAGGAAACACGTGTTGCCTCACCGTTGGGACAGATGTCATCCACTCATTGGACAGGAGGCGCCTATGATAGGTCGACACGTGGTACGGCCCAACAGTGGCCCATTCCGGTGAAAAAGGCCGGCCCAGTAAAAAATAGCAGGCCGGCCCATATAAGGCCTACTTGTGTCAGGTCCATTTAAGCCCACGGCCCATATGAGATGTGCCAATTCGGCCCGTCAACGGCCCGTTAAAGATTTGACACCATTGTAGCCCATCGTCAGTTCGAGCCCGTTAACAACCCGCTATATATTTGGGCTCAATATCAACCCGATGAGATTTCAGCCTGTTAACGGCCCATTCAGTGGATGGGCCAATTTTCACGATGTACATATTTCGGCCTTTTAGCGACCCATTTAAATATTGGGCTAATTTCCGGCCCGGTGTGTCTTTTAGCCTGTTGACGGCCCATAAATCAGTTGGGCCATTTATAGTCGGATCTGAGTTTCGGCCTTTTAGCGACCCATTTAAGTGTTGGGTCAATTTCTGGCCCGGTGTGTTTTTCAGCCTAGTGACGGCCCATATATCTGTTGGGCCATTTGTAGTCGGACCTGAGTTTTGGCCTTTTAGTGACCCATTTAAGTGTTGGGCCAATTCCCGTCCCTGTGTGCCTTTCATCTTGTTAACGGACCATAAATGAGTTGGGCCATTTGTAGTCGGACCTAAGTTTTGGCCTTTTAACGGCCCATGCCCTTCATGGTCCAATACCAGCCCGGTTTCTCTTTCGGCCTGCTAAAGGCCCACAATACAGTTGGGCCATTTACAATACGACCTGACTTTCGGCCTCTTAGCGGCCCATGCTCTTCATGGTCTAGTACAAGCCCGCTGTCTCTTTCATCCTGCTAAAGGACCATAGTATAGTTGGGCCATATGTAGCCTGAACTTAGTAACGGTCTGTTAACGGCCCGTGAAATCAATTGGGCCCACCTGTTCCCTGCTTCGATGTCAGCCTGTTAACGACCCGGGAGTTAAGAGGGCCGACCATTAACTTTCGGCCTGGTAACGACCCATTAACTTAATGGGCCCACTAAAGTTCGTACATGTCTTTAGGCCAAATTAGATAATTTGAGCCCATTACGACGAGCAATTATGCACAGGACCAAAACCGATCAAGCAAAGGTACGGCATACAGGGAAAAACGTTGCACATCCAGCATATATTACAGGAAATTACATCCACTGGGCAATCAAAGATTGATGCCAGTGCAAATAAATGAACAGAACCTAACGATCTACAACATCACAATCTACAACCTCAGCACGGATGACGCCCATAAGCATGTGGGCAAGTTCTTGCTGCTTTGCTACACTGTCTCTGAAAACATTGATTAGTTGTTGTGTCGCACGACTCTGCACCTTTGATTCCTCCACCATTTCCATCATTCCTTGAGCCATTAATTGGTTCACAAACATACATTGTTTCCGTTGCATTCGAGGCAGAGGATACTGAACAGATTCAGATGGCGATTTTGACAGGCTTGTATTATTGATAGTGGAGAGTGTCTCGACCAATGCATCAGAACATAAATTAGGAGGGGAACCAAACAGATTAATCATGAGTTATTGGCATATTATCTGGCCTAGATTTATTGGAAAGAAACAATGGGGTTGTCTTGCTGTTTTCAGAGTTTGTCTTCTTATCTTCAGCAGCCTGCACCAAATTAAGACACTAGCATTGCTATCATTGGCCAAGTCAGATAATAGGAAAGCAACATTGGCACAACGAACGTTTGGGCAACTAGCCAACACCAAATTAACATAATATGGCACAACTATCATCAGCCAGGTAAGGTAATACGAAAGCAACATTGACACAATGAATGAATGGGCAATCAGAGCAGCACTACAATTCAGTAATGTGTATGATATGAGATAGTACACTCATGCAGCTCAGTATGCAAAACTACCAGGCCGTTTTCTTTACAAAAATCAACGTTGGCGCCTTTAACATTTTGCTACAACAAATTTTAGATCAGACAAAGGTTGGATTCACGTCGATTAACAAAATACATGCTGATGTAAAAATATAGTGATATAAAACAGGTACTTACATCAGCATTGGAGCACAGAGAATTCCCGCAAGATATTTTCCTCGAATACAATGCCAATGAAGGAAATCTTCTATCATTTAACCTTATTTTCTAAAAGAGAGATGGGTAAGAAACATGTAGAAAATATGATCAGAATGCTATAAAATTTCCTGATGCGAGGATATGCACACGCTTCTTAGAATGGAGTTGACATTCTTTTGCTGGACTGGAGCGGACTAGTTCTTTGGCCACTGGAATCTGCTTATTATTAGTGGGAGTTGGGTTTCTCTGTGCTGGAGCAGTATCTATGAAAAATGGAGTTGGTTTATTATCTCCTGGCATTTGGATCTTTTGCAAAGACCTGGTTTGTAACCCTTTAGATTCTAACATAGCCGTCTTCCCCTTGATTTCTTATATAGAAGAATGGTGCTTCAATTGTAAAACATGCTACAACAAAGATGGAATAGGTACTAAAGAATAGAAAGGCATGACATATTGACATGTATTCCCTCCATCCAGAAATAAATGGATGGGTCTAGGCGTATTTCAGTTCTAGATAAATCCAGTTTTATCCATTTCTGCGACATGTAATCCGGACGGAGGGACTATGATGTAAGAGCTAGGGATACGACAGGACAACACAGCAAGAAAATACTGAAAACCCACTGCAGAACCAAAGTAATCAAACCCACTGATATGAGATAGTACACTCATGCAGCTCAGGATGCAAAACTACCAGGCAGTTTTCCTTACAAAAATCAACATTGTGGCCTTTAATCATACATTTTGCTACAACTAAATTTAGATCAGATAAAGTTTGGATTCACGTCGATTAACAAAATACATGCTGATGTAAAAATATAGTGATATACAACAGGTACTTACATCTGCATTGGAGTACAGAGAATTCCTGCAAGAATATTTCCTCATAGACGATACCAGTGCAGAAATTCTTCTATCTATTAAGCTTATTTTCTAAAAGAGAGATGGGTAAGAAACATGTAGAAAATATGATCGGCATGCTATAAAATTTCATGATGCAAGGATACGCACACGCTTCTTTGAATGGAGTTGACATATTTTTGCTGGACTGGAGCGGACTAGTTTTTTGGCCACTGGAATCTGCTTATTATCAGTAGGAGTTGGGTTTCTTTGTGCTGGAGCAGTATCTATAAAAACTGGAGTTGGTTTATTATCTCCTGGCGTTTGGATCTTTTGCGAAGACCTGGTTTGTAACCCTTCAGATTCTAACATAGTCATCTTCCCCTTACATGCCTTGTATAGAAGAATGGTGCTTCAATTATAAAACATGCTACAGAAGAGAGATGGAATAGGTACTGAAGAATAGAAAGGCATGACATATTGACATGTATTCCCTCCATCCGAAAAAATGGATGGGTCTAGGCGTATTTTAGTTCTAGATACATCCTTTTTTATCCATTTCGGCAACATCTAATCCGGACGGAGGGAGTATGGTGTAATAGCTAGGGATACGACAGGAAAACATAGTAAAAAAACACTAGTTGAATGTAAAATTGTATGCTAGCGGAATACGTACAGAAAAAACTAAGGCAACATACACGTGTATGATTGGGAAACTAAGATGGCATTGCAACAGAGCACTAGAACAACACTTCAATGTAAAAAAACATGGTATGGTAGACAGATGAAGTACATATTGATGAATAACAATGCATAAGATATTCAGAAGCATGATGTCCAAATTAAGAAGATGGCATTGCGATAGAGCAAGGACCTTGTGGGGTGAAGAGGATTCAACATCTTTCTGCAAGTCTTCTGAAGAACTGCCTTTACATGTTCCATCATATTGGGTATCATTGACATCAAGTTTGTTGGCCTTTACATTGCTCCGTGAGGTTCTTGTGGATATATTAGTGTGTGCAATTATATCTGACATGCATGGAAGACAACTAGTAGTTAGATTTATGTAATGAGTGCCTGTAGGAGACGACATAAATAGTAGGACTAGGGTTAACTAGCAGCAACAGGTCTAAAAAACTAAAGGTAGAGCAGAGATGAAAGCTACAGAATATGTATCGTTTGTACTCGGGATTAACTAGATGGCACACGAAAGTATTAAAGAACAACATAGGTAATACTAGAAGTGGTATAATACTATAATCACCAGCCTGTGGGATAGCATTGGCTCATGGATGATAACTATGGAACAGCGTTACCTAAAGAACAAGTATCTTAGCTGAACTATGGAACAACGTTAACTCCTAAAAAAGACCCGTAAGAGATCAACATGAATATACAGTGAAATGTGATAATATTTTTTCCATGCTTAGCTGAATAACAAAGCCATAAATGTTGCACACAAGTAAGATGAGGGTACAACCTATCTGGCCACCATCCATAGGAGTGAGCATCATGTGCTGACTTGTCGATGGCCCTACAATTGTTGTGGCTGTCCATGTCGGGCACGCGCATTCGATGCAGGGAACTGTTGAGTGGGGACTATAGCTCCCTTCTGGTGTATGCTTCCCTTGTTGGAGCAGCTGCAGTGAGTCGGAAGACGGTGTGGCTGAAGATGCAGATAACGCATAATGTTAAGAACGACACATCTCTTTGATCTGAAGAAATACACTAAGAGATCAACAGCATGGTACGAGAGTGGTCACACGTCTGTTGACTGAGACTAAATTGGGGCCACACGATTTTATTTTATTTTGGTACTATCTGATCTATGCCGGATGGCTTGATGGCCGTCTTGTGCCTCCTGGCTGACACTGTTAGGAATCTTCCCCGAAGAGCCAGCGACCAACGACAGAGAAGCTTGCCTCTATCGTCCGTGGCCCCGACAAAAACCCCGCTCCCCGCCCCACCGCACTGCCGTGGTTGCGCCGCCCCCGGGCCAATCCACAAAGACTCCCCGTCATCCAGATCCGGCGGCGGCAGTACCTTGAACCCACGCAACTCTAAGATAGCCATCTAAGCGCTGCTTCCGCGGCAAACTTGCGGCCCCGCACCCTTATGTTAGACACCAGCCAACCGGCAGCCTAGAAGCTCCGCCGCCTCGAGGGGTGCTGCTTCCCATTGGGAATCGATTGGCCCAGAATAAAAATTCAGACAACTGACGCCTAAATAAAGTGATTTGAGATGAGGGTGCGACCTATCTGGCAGCATGGTGAAGTAGGCAGGTCCAGCTGCCGAGTCGGTGAGGCCGGCGCGGTTGCGGTGGCCACCGGCGGCAGGGAAACAGCGATGTCGCGACAGTCGACGGCTATGGGCAAGCAGCGCCGGGACTCTGGACGGATCCGAAGTTGGAGCCGCTCCGGCACCGTGAACAACGGCAGGGGTGAATCGACTCCGGTATGGTTCACGCGGCCGTCGTCGAGGCAGCTCCAGCAGCACGGAGTAAGAGGCACACAGCCCAGTGCATGACGGCAAATGGACAGCATCTCCGGCATTCGGGAGGAGGGCGGCTATGAAATTGGTGCGGTGGGAGCGCCATGGAGGAGAGGCTGAGATTTCGCGGCTTGGGTGAAGGGAGCTTCCGGGGAGAAGGTGATTTGGCGCCCACGAGGTATGAATGGGGGGGATTGGGAGGGGAGTGGAACCATGTTTTACGAACGCATTTGTCAGAAATGTGAGGGGGAGTTACAGTTCTACCCCTGCCTTTAGGCTTCTCGGCTTGGGTCTGTGTACTGAGGGTCGGGGATAGTAGAGTAACTTTGCTTCTCCCCAAATAGTGGGCGGGAGCGATTTCGGGCGAGGAGGGCGTGTTTTGAAATATAGTGGGCGCGAGCGATTTTGGGCGAGGAGAGCATGTTTTGAAATAGTGGGCGCGGGCAATTTCGGGCGAGGAGAGCGTGTTTTGCCGACCATGGTTTATGAATTATTCGGCACATGTCATTTCGGCCGACTAGAAGGCGCGCTTCGATGAAGTTACGAACCTACCCTCGATGCACAACGGGCCAATTACTGCGTCTCCCACATAGGATGGTAATTTTGCGTCTCCCATTTATTTGCTCGGGCGAATTCCACCGAGCAGAGGATATTTAACGGTTCGTTCAAAATTTGGGAGAACGAGCATCCACGTCTACCTTACCAAGTCGATTCGAATCAAGCTAAAAAAACTCGATTCGAATCAAATTTAGAAATATTAGCTTGCCACTTCTTTTTTAGATTGAGAGATGATGCTTGGGAGTAATGTGTTTTTACATGCTCGTTGCTAGCGATTTACTATATGACAAATAGTTGACCCACTCAAAAACGGGAATCAAACCCAAAATGAAATATCTCGATTCAATGAAATAGCTCGTTCACCAGGTCAAAATAGTGAACTAAATCCAAAATTGAACACCTCAATCGAATAGCATGGTGTACAGTATTATATTACTCCATGAACATGTTGAAAGTCAAATTAATGAACTTGTTTGATATACGCATATATCCGTTCATGTGTGGATTGCAGACAACATGTTCTCCAATTTAAATATTTGAATGCAAGTTTATATCGAAACATGGTTTATATCAGTCTTTGATGCATAAAACACGACCTCCCCTTCTCCCGGACTCCTGCTCTCTCTCTCTCTCTCGCCGACAATCTTCAATTTTGTCGCACGCATCCAACACACAAACCTTGTTGGTCCTCTCTCTTTCTCTCCATCTCTCTCTCTCTCTTTGTGTGTGTGCGTGGGGGGGGGGGTCTTTCTAGTTCGCATGCATATATACTCCATCTATAGGTCTCTCTCGCACACTATGTATGATTCTCTAGTCCAAGCTAGATATCTTGGGTGCACTCATCGTACGCACACAAATTCCTTGGCTCGTTGCCCGTAACTCTCACACACCACTCTGTCGTCTCGGAGCTCTTCCCCTCTCTCTCAAACTCTCCATCTACCTGGGTCACACATACACATCCATATCTCACTTGCACTCGATAGGCCCATCTAAAACTCTATCTCTCTCCCTCGTTCTCTCTCCATATCACACGCACACACACACAATCTCATGCCTAGCTAGCCAAGTATGGTGGTCTCTCACTCAATTGTAGGCACACGCAGTCCCCCCTATATGTATATGACTAGCTAATCTTAGTCTCCATCACAAACATGTGCATGGTCTATCTCGATTTCTCTCGGGGCATCTTTCTATCGCGCACGCACCTCCCTCGATCTCCCACCCATATAGTCCCCTCACGATCTCGAGGGGGTCTCTCTATCACAAACACACCCTCTCGCCCTCCCCATGCGTCCATGTTCTCCATGTGTCCCTCTCGACCTTTGTTCCTTGTTGGCCAGACCTCTATTGGGCATGTGCTATAGGGGTGTCTCTCTCCGTTGCAAACAATCACACACTAGCTATCTTCGTGTATCTCCTCGCCTTGCTTTTCAATCTCGGAGATGCATGCGTGATATGTTCGCCTAAGAAACGAAAAAACACTCTCTCTCTCTCTAATTTATCGTTTGTTGTCACTTTCTCTTTCACACACATACTCTTTTTGATCACTTACTCATTCTCCTTCACATGCACTTGATCCCTCTCGACTTAGGCACTCTCCTCGGTCCATAGCATATTGATTTATTGAAAATTCAAACATCACAAAGTTTGACCATGTATGTGGAGAAAAACAATTACATCTGGAACGGCAAACATATACCATTAGATTCACCATGAGATGTAGTTTCGTATGATGTATCTTTGGTATTGAAGATATAAATAACATTTTTGTAAACCTGGTCAAAGTTTCCAAAGTTTGACTTCTAAAAAAATTACATGCACTGCATTATCGAGCGGATGGAATATCTCTTTCCCCCTCTCAGCTATCTGACGCACCACTCAGCCTTATCGGGGCTCCTCAATCTCTCTCAAACTTTATATCTCCCTAGTTTACACATACACATGTCTCACTCGCGCTATACATATAGACCCATCCAACACTCTCCGCCCTTGTTCTCTCTCTATGTGACACGGACCCCCCTAATAAGTACCATAATCCCTCACTCCATCATACGCGCAAGCACTCCCCCCTAAGTATGATTATCTCTCACTAGCCATAAGGAACACACGTATTGTCTCCTTCCATCCATACGTCTATCTCGATATCTCTTGGGGTATCTTCTATCGCGCACACGCCTTGTCACTCGATCTCCCACCCATGTAATCCCATCACGATCTCCAGGGGATCTCTCTATGACAAACATACACTCTCTCCTCCCCATGTCTGCATTTTCTCTATACGTCTCTCTCGACCTCTCTCCCTTGTTTGTCAGACCCCTCTTGGCCATGTGCTAGGGGTCTTGCTCTCTCGGTTGCAAACAAACACACAATATCTCCTCACCTTGCTTCCGTTGTCGAAGATGCATGTGTGATATGTTTGCATAAGACACACACGCTTTTTCTCGACTTTTATTGAGTGTTGTCCATGTCTCTTTCACACACGCACACACACTTTTTTCACTCACTCTTTCTATTTCACTCTCTCTCTCTAGTTAGGGACTCTCTCACGTCCATAAGCATATGGATGTTTTGAAAAGTCAAACCTTAGAAAAGTTTGACCAGGTATATGTGGAGAAAAACATTTACATCTGGAAAGATCATTTGATTCATCACAACATGTACTTACTTCATACTATCATTTATCTTTGGTATTGTAGATATAAGTAATTTCTTTATAAACTTGGTAAAAGTTTCAAAAGTTTGACTTTTAAAAAAAATGTTGGAACTACATTATCGAACGGAGGAAGTAGCTCTTTCTCTCTCTCTCTGCTATCTCTCACGGGCCTCCCCTCTCAGACGAACACTCTATACCGACGGATTATACGCTCACTGTGTCAGCGTATAGCTCCGTATATTGTTTAGTTGACTGGTCAACCAGTCCACATGCTGCCTTATCAGCTCGTGTTCTCTATCTTCGTGTGCTAGCCCATGTGGCAGTGGATGAAAATAAGTAAACTAGAGGCCCATCTGACACGCGGTGAAGTAAACAAAGTTGAAACTACTCGGGGTAGCACCCCGCATGCTAGTAAATTGAGGGCGCATTGAGGACACACTTCTTCCATGTGGAGGACGCACTCGTGCACAATTCACCACTATGTGGCGGCATGCACAGAAGGACGCACTCGCGCACACCCAGCACACAACACACACCAGCACACGTGTATACCGTCGTCGCCGCCGATTGAGATGGACGGCGAGGCAACCAACAAGCGGAGGCGGCTCGAGCCAAAACCGCATCCAGCAAGCCTGGACTTCATCCGCAGCCTCCCCGACGACATGCTGCTCGTCATCATCGGCCTCCTCCCCACCAAATCTGTCGTGCGGACCGCCCTGCTCTCTCGGTGGTGGCGCCCCCTCTGGCGCCGCGTCCCCCTCAACCTCACCGTCGACAGCTGCCTCTGCGACGGGGATTGCAAACGCATGGCCGCAGTCTCCAAGATCCTTTCATCGCCCCTGGGCCAGCCAGACGCCTTAACATCCGCATGTTCAGTACCAACTGCAAGGTCCAACCCAAGTTCGACGAGTGGTTCTTATCCCCCGCCCTAGATCAGCTCGAGGAGCTCAGCTTTGAAGCTGGACGATGCCGCTCTCTGCCACTCTCTACGCTCCTCCTCGCGCCAACGCTGCACCGCGCCATCTTCAGCTCCTGCTATCTTCCCCAGATTAATGTCGCGCTTCTTCTCCCTCAACTCAAGCAGCTCGACCTCTTCGACGTTGTCATCTCGAAGAAGGCTATGGAGCACCTGCTCCGCAGCTGTACTGCGCTCGAGTACCTTCGTCTTGAGCAGATCCACGGGTTCATTAGCCTCCACATCGCCTCGACGAATCTCCGATGGATTTATGTGTCTTGCTGGCCCCGCAACAAGACATCAATTAGGAAGAGATCACTCCAGCTGTTCCACGTTATGGTCATTAAGAATGCGCCTTTCCTTGAGAGATTGCTTGTATCGGATCTAGAAGGTCCAACAAAAATCAGGGTCATTGACGCGCCGAAATTGACAACATTCGTGCACTCGTCTGCCAAATTCCCCGAACTCTTTATTGGATCTGTAATCGTTCAGGTACAACACTCATCTTCTTCTCCATCTTCTTGAAATTCACATTTTTAAATTTCTTCTTGATGTATTTACGACTGTCTTCCAGAAAATGATTCCCACAAGCTTGACCCAGTCTATGCGCACAATGAAGATCTTCGCAATAAAATCTATCGGCCCCAATCTGGATTGGATTCCTTACATGCTTTCTGTGCACGGAGAAGCTACTCATCGAGGTGAAACTTCTTTCCTATTAGTAAACGGTAATCACAACATAGCTCAAATTTTTCGTAATTTTCCCAAATTACGATGACAAGTGTTGTGTTCAAAACTGCATCTACGCACTGCACCGAAAGAAATGTTTTTAGTATTTTTTTCTCACGTGATCACCTGCATCGTTTTTTTGTTGTACTACTATAGTAGCCTAGGCTAGTCATAGTGGAAAGTAACTTAGACTACTCCAGTAACTCTATGGTTACCCTAAGAGCAAGTACTACCTCCGTCCTGGTTTACTCTTCCTATTTTGTAGTATCAAAATTTGACCATAGATTTAACTGACAAAATGTTAATGCATGTCACTAAGAACTACATCGTTGGATTCGTATTTGAACATAATTTCAAATGGTGTAATTTTTAGTGACATGCATTGGCATTTTCTTACATAAATATATGGTCAAAATTTTATACTAAATAAGAGGTAGTACAAAAGTGGGCTATAACGGCCCTTCACTATGTAGGCCAAAACACATGCCAAATTCACTTGTGATGCATTTGGCATCGATGCCCCTCCATTGCTCACCTGGTGCCCCAATCTAGATCACCTACTTTGCTCCGGTGCCAAATTAACCCACGCAATGAAAAAACACTTGCGTGGGAGAGAGAGAGAGAGGACCGAGGTAATAAAAAACACTTGTTTGGGAGAGTGAGAGGCTGGTGTTGTTGGTTTGATTGATTTGTTTATACATGTGGGTCTGTGTCCACAGCGGTGCCAACTCTCTCACATCGCGAGAGCGGTGCCAAAATCTTTTGATTTGACATCGATGCGTATTATGTGGCATACTTTTGCGAAATATGGCATCGGCCACATAGTGGAAGGCAACAAATGCCCAAGCTCTTCACGTACTCCTAGGTAAATGAGAGGAAAGAGAAAGAGAGAGTGAAAAAATATCACTAGCCAGCCAACCCTATCGTATGAGCTAATGATATTGGTACCTCTTGATGACACGGCAATCTTACACAACCAGCTGCTCTAATATGTTCTCTTCTTTTGCAGATAAAAAAGACCCGAAAGTGAAAAATGTGCTGCACTATAACAATCTCATCGAATGCCTTGATCTCCATCTTACAGAAATTGATTTGATCGACTACCGAGGTAGCACATCTGAGATTAAATTGGCCAGGTTCTTTGTTCTGGAGGCAAGTATGCTCAAGGTAATGAGGTTTGGCGTTCTCTAGCGCAACAATGAATGGTGTGCTGATCACCGCAAGCATCTAAGCCTAAATGACAAAGTCTCCGCAGAAGCTGAACTTGTTTTTGAAACATCAAGTGGCCAGAGACTCGAAAACTTATTTGCCCATTAGTGACTTGTCAGGGCGGTGGATTTTAGTTTGTACAATAATGCTGCATCCACCTAAAGTAACGAAAGTTCTTACATAAACTTCCTAGTAATTCCCTCTTCGTAGGTGCATCATTACTCCTAACATTTGTAATATCAGTTTAAAACTTGTAATATTGCCGTGTCCTATTCCTACGTTTTCAAAATCCTGCGAATCAAACAGATCCTGAGTTGGTGATGATGTTGTGCCTGCCATCTTTCACCAATAGCCGTCGGATCTAGATCTGACGCATACAAACCAAAATTCTCCAGTTTTGCAAAAAATGCCCGCACTTGTTCCCTATTTACAAACAACTCCTTGTCTCTCACAATCAGCCTTATCTCCTCCCCACCACATCTAGAAGGCCATGGAAATATCTGGCGCGAAGGCCGCTGCCGGCGCCGTCCACCCCCCAATCTTGGTGTTCCGTGCAATGCACGGGCATCTATGCACGGGAAATTATGTCGAACACGGCTAGTTGTAAGCAGGCTAGGTCTACAGCCATGATGATAGTGACTGCAGACGATGAGGCTGACTATGGTATGCCGAACACGGTGCCTATACTCAGGTGTCATCTCAGGCGTAGGGTCTTGTCACTTCACTGTGAGGAGCAGCGCGTAATAATTTGACCAACGGGTAGTACAGTGCTACTACATTGGTAGTACTACTACTACTAGTACTAGCACCACCGTCTGGATTTAGTAGTACTACCACGTCCATCTGGATTTAGTATTTGACTAGCAATATCTAGTAATGCATGTCACAAAAATTGTACTACTCCCTCTGTAAATAAATACATGGTGTATTGTTTTATTTCTATCGGCGAGATAACTTAATGTCTTTTTGCTACTTAATAGGATTACATGCAATGAACTAACCACTGCATGTGATGTTTGGTAGTCTCAAGTCATTCAAAGCATGCACGGGCATGGAGGGGGACGCAGCTTCATTGACTTACTGCACCTGCCTTTGGGTCTATGACACGTGGGCCCAACGGGTGGCTGGCCAACCTGTCATACAGCCAAAGGCAGGTGCAGTAGAGGGGCAAGGAGTAGATGGCCAACACGCACGTGAATTCAACGCAGTATGCACTTCTCATATAAAGGCTCCCGCCAGTCCAATCTACGAAACCCTACGCACCTACGCACCCAAGGGCAAGAGTGATCACTCCAATCGCAAGATCAGTTGACTAGAAGCTAGACCCATGGAGGCGATGAGCGCGAGCATCAGCCGGCTGTGCCAGATGGTCCATGACGCCGGCCTGCGGCCCGGCACCGAGGAACGTCTCCAGGTAGTGCTTGAGGCCGCCAGGGCGAGGGGCTGCTTGGACGACAGCTTCGTCTCCTTGTTCGATGAGGTCCTCGTCGGCTTCCTCGACAAGTTCACCATCGTCAAGAAGCTCGCGGACGACCTTGACGTATGCCTCCAGCCCACGCGCTCAGGCTCTGCGATGCCTGCCACCCTCAACGTCCTCTATGGTGACAACCTCTTCGATGCACTGGTGGCCCTGCGACTGCCCGCCATCGCGCCGGAAATGTCCACCTCGAGGTCATGCTCGCCGCGCAGCGCCTGGCGCAGCAAGACACCATCGACATAATCACCCACGTCTACGCGCAAATCGTCCACAAGGACTACTACATGCAAGAGGAGGACGATAGGACGCTGGCCTTCTTGGACCGCAGGGCAACCTTGGACGGCATTGTTCAGAAGCACGTTGAGCTTGCCGCCAAAGCCGCTGCTCCTCACACGTCGGTTGGTGACCCGGTGCACTAGGGCGTGAGGATGTCATTGATGGATCCGTATATATCTTTATCTTTCTGTCAAATCCATGTAGTAGTATATGGTACTACTAGTAATTGTCTTACCTTTCGCATCAACTTCATAATTTTCCTACGTACTTCATGCATGAACCGCGCCAGAACCAAACTTCTCATTACTCTAGGGAAAATCGTTATTTCTATCTATCGGTCGCGCCATGGAGCAGAACCAAATTTTACAAGTTACAAGTTCAAAAGGAAAAGCCTGCCGTGTTCGCGTCGCACCCCCACACGGTTGGTCCGGCACGCCGCTCAAGAGGGAATGTGTGGTGTGTTGCATTTTCAATTACAAGTGGGACCGTAGTTGAGCAAACCGACTATCGGCAAACCCCCATCCCGCCCACCGCGCGATGGCTAAGAAAACAGGAGGGAGAAGAGATGGTTGTAGCACGGACTCCAAGAAAATTGGTGTCGGATGGGACTCGTGTGGGTGGCGTGTGCCGTACTGCTAGACATGAATGCAAGTTATGGCCCATGCCACCCCACTATATCGAGGTGCTGGTTACGTAGAACAAATTTCCTGGAGTCCGTGCTCAGCCCTCCTCTATCTCTCTTCTCAGCCAGCCAGCAAACGCGTGGATCCCATCATCTGTTTGCTCATATGCGGTCCGACATGTTAGTGAAAACGCAAGAGGACCTACTGAACCTACACATCTTTTACCTCGACGTGCTGGTGATGAAAAACAAATCCAATAAAGATCTTCGGTGGCCGCTGTCGGCGTTCTGGGAACGGGGGTCGCCAGACTTGCCTGCCTGCGGCCCGCGGCGTCGCTAAGCCAGCAGGCCGTACAGCCCATCTTCATCAACAAGGCATCCAAGACCCTCACGAGGGGCCAAGCCTCGCGAGGCGGACGACGCAAGACCTCCTCATGAGTGGCCTAGTCGGGCAGGCTCACGAGGAGCGGAGATATCAAGGCGGGGCAAACCTCACGAGGCTCTCATGACGTGAGCCATGACGATCGGCACCAGGCGGGCGCCAGCGCGCGCAGCGTCCTTGTTTCCTCTTTGGTGCTAAGGAAGCAGGCGCAGGCGAGGAGTACTGAGGCATCAGGCAAAGGTTGCTATATCGGTGCAACGAGACCAAGACCAGGAGGACGGCAAGATGGAGGTCATCGTGGAGCCCAAGACGGCGCCACCACCAGAGCCTTTCGCAGGCAAAGACCACTTTTGTCAGGATACCTTGTACTAGCTGTCCCCATTCAAATTTGCATGCCGTTGTTGGCTCACTTCCCGCTCAATATTTGGGAAGAGGACCAGGGCCTATATAAGTAGAGCTAGCCACCACAGTAGGGAGGATCGAGCAATTCACCCAGCTCTCACCCGCTAAGTCACCAAGCACAAGAACACCTAAACCTCAGGAGGCTGTTCTTTCCCTTGTACTGTTCTTCATCAGCCCAAGAGGCAATCCACCACCACCACACTGGAGTAGGGTATTACACCACAATGGTGGCCCGAACCAGTATAAATCTCGTGTCTCTCTGTGTTGCGAGTTCGTCGAGTTCGTCCGCGAGATCTTAGCGAGCTAGGGCGTAGATCGGTAGGAGGGAAAGACTTCGCGCGCACCATAGTGTTCGAACCTTAAGGGTTTGCCGGAACCCCACATCCGACAGCCGTTTTTGGAGTTACTCAAGAGTAGTAAGATTCTATTTACAGTTTAACCCAAGATGCACATCACGTGGCTTCAACTACCACTCTATTTTCTTGCATGACACGACCTGGATGCTGGATGTCCCACGTGTTGGCAAAACAAGGAAGAACTCGACCAAATATTCCATTGTGCTCTCGGATTAGACTAGTTGTGCTAACTTAAAATGTTATTGTGTAGAATGGATGCAAGTTTTGGTATTGGAAAGAAGAGTACAACGATATATTGATAGAGTGCAATTTAGTAGATGTTTTAGCACTTTTAGCTAGCATAGAGGCTTAGAGATGAGACTAGTGCACTTGTTGATAGAATAGAGGCTAGACACGTCTACTTCTTTACACTCGAAGAAGAAAGAAGCACGCAAGATCGAGCCTCTGCAGATCAACAATGAATGCATCGAGAAGGCACTAATCCAACTTATAGGAGCAGTTATGAAAGTTGGATATCTTCTAAAATGTATTCTTGTGGTTCTTGTTTTCTTTGGTCTTACTTTTCTAGTCAAAATTTTAGTGATATATTTCCATGTACCAAAAAATCAATGATGAAAAAAAGATATGTGTTTGCAAAGAAAGATGTACGTGGCCGGGATGCGTCCACGCGTTCGGCGCACTACCACCGCATCCGAGAAATGGCCCGAACACGACCCCATTACCCTACCCAAACGGACAGAATCCGGGCAAAAGGGGGGGTCCGTTTGGGGTCGTGCGTTGGAGTTGGCCTTACAAGTGGGACCGCAGTTGAGGAAACCGACTATCGGCAAAACCCCACCTCGCCTGCCGCGCGATGGCTTATTTAGAGAAACGACGAGGTTGAAGAGATTGATGTAACACGGACTCCAAGAAATATGGTGTCAGATGAAAGTCGTGCTGGTGGCGTGTGCCGTACTCCTGGACGTGAATGCTTGTTCTGGCCCATGCCACCCTACTACTCCTAGTACTTGTAACATCCCAAATTACCATTAGACTGTCACGTACATATGTGCCGGGCAAGTAACAATTGGAGCGGTTCAGCTTTATGACAAGAAAAAAAACCTAATTTGGAAGGAGCAGTTCAGATTTGACAAGAGAAAAAAAGTAACTTGGAAGGAATACATCAGAGATAAAACATATTGCTTCAGACGTACTACATGCTTAGGACTCTCAAAACTAGCATAGGTATAGTCACTTTTTTTTTTTGCGAGGTAGGTTTGGTCGTTTTTTTAAAGAAGAAAACAGTGCACCGAGTACAATGTCGACACGCACTAATCGCCAACGTACTAATATAAGCACTAACACTATTCAAATCCATTGTCAGATTTGAAACAAAATATATCCACTATCATGCTGCACATGCCGGTTCTTGACTAGAGTAAGAAATCATATTCTGTCGCGTATCGAATCTACTTCCTCTATAAACTAATATAAAAGCGTTTAGATAACTAAAATAGTGATCCAAATGCTCTTATATTAGTTTACGGAGGAAGTAAAAGAAAACTATCTCCAAAACATTGCGTACGGCCTACAGCCACTCGATGTATCACTGGCACGTGGGCCCGCCGTCCACACGTCAGTGAGTCCTCTCGCGCGCCACCTCTTCTGTGGTGATAAACTATCAGTTAATCCCCTGTGATTTCCTCCCCCCAAACTCCTCCTCACTCTCTCTCTCTCTCTCAAAAAAAACTCCTCACTCCCCGGCCTCCACTCCTCCCTCCCTCCCTCGACGGCGGCGACGAGCCGCCGGGCCTCCGCGGGGCCGATCCCGCCCTCCTCTCGCCGGTACGGAACCCTATCTCCAGCTTGAATGTTCCTTCTGTACAAGCAGCGCATCCTGTCTCCGCGGCAGTCCGAATCGAATTCGAATTGAAATCGGGAGTCGCCGCGCTCCTCGGCTGGTCGCGGGCTTGCCCTCTCCGTGTTTAACTCGTTCGTCTGGCTCCACCAGGTCCTCCTGCTTCTCCTTCCTCGTCGGCGCGCGGTTCGTTCTGAGGGCAGGGAGCGACGGCGAATTGTTCGTTTTGAGGGCAGATAGCGAGGGCGATTTGTTCGTGTGGCCTCCGTGATTGATTCATGTCGGTGGCCTCCGCCAGCGGGGGCGCCATGTTCCCTCCGCCCACCAACTCCCCGCAGCAGAAACTCTGGGAGGACCCCTCCTTCTTCCGGTGGAGGAAGCGGGACGCGCACGTGCCGCTCCGCTCGCAGGACACGCTCCAAGGTGAGACGAACATCGCCGCGCCCACACCGGATCGATCAGCAAGAAATATCAGGTCTCATGCTGTTTTCTGAACTTCTTTTTCTGCTCTCTGTTTTTAACTGTCAAAAAACAGGGGCGCTCAAGTACTGGCGCGAGCGGAGGAACGTGAGCCACCTGGACGCCGAGGCCGCCGTCTGGGACGACGGCGCGGTCCGCGGCGCGCTGGAGAGCGCCGCGTTCTGGTCCCGGGGGCTGCCGTACGCGCGGTCGCTCAGCGGGCACTGGAAGTTCCGGCTGGCGCAGTCGCCGGAGACCGTCCCGGACAAGTTCTACGACGCCCAGTTCAATGACTCTGACTGGGAGGCTCTGCCAGGCACGGTTGCTGCTTGCTTGTTCCGATGTGCTTTTAGTCTCCTGCTGTTATTTAGTTATGTATTTTTTGTTTTGTTTTGTTTTGCTGGAATTCTGTTGTCTAATGGATATGGATATCAACTTGGTTGCAGTTCCATCCAATTGGCAGATGCACGGGTTCGACCGTCCGATCTACACAAATGTCACTTATCCTTTCCCGATGAACCCGCCGTTTGTGCCTTCTGAGAACCCCACAGGCTGTTACAGGAAGGTTTTTCACATCCCAAAAGAATGGAAAGGTATGCTATCTATTGCAGCTTATGCGGACATGTGGTTGTTACACCTACTCTACTTCTGACGAAATCAAAATCTTGAATACGCAACCAGATCTCCATTATGAATCCGTTCATTGCGTTGCACCTGCTCTACTTCTGACAGAATCAAAATCTTGCATACGCAACCAGATCTTTTGAATCCATTGATTGCATTGCAACTAGCATAAACAGCTATAATGCTGGACAATTCTGAATACAGGGATGATACCTCCAAGAAAATGAGTTTGTTTACTGTGATGATGTTTACATGGTCCATGGAATTGAAAATTTGTCTGTGCATCAAATAACAACACTGAGAGAAAATTTGTTTACTGTTATGAGTAGTTGGTTCATTAAATTACCTAAAAAATCCTGACAATGGCAAATCCTGCTGTCAATTTTTTTGTCATCTAGGATTCGCCTAATCTGACCGTGCAGTTTTCCAAGAGTTTGGCTGGTTTATATTTGTTACCTATCTCCTTAATTACACAGACATAATTGTTTGCCCTTTACATTTTCTTCCTGTTCTTATGGTATGCCTGTGCTGTCTCCTGTTATGCTAATTATGACATTTGTGTTCTGTCTCCTTATGCATAATATTTCTGTCTCTGATTGACATGGATATAGCACTGACTGTTATCATATATTATGTCCATTCCATTTTTAAACAATTCTGAGCTGATTATGATAGGTCGGAGGATCTTGTTGCACTTTGAAGCTGTTGATTCAGCTTTTCTTGCTTGGGTAAATGGCGTACCAATTGGCTATAGGTATGACACAGATAACCTCACTGCTTGTATTTTTTATCTCCAAAACTGTACAGAGACTTATCAAGTTCATATATAACCCATAATACAAAATGAAGTAATTTCATGGTGGTGACTTGTAATAGATCCTTGCAGTATTTACTTGAGTACCAATTGGCTATAGTCATCTACTGGAGTTTTCTATTCTATTGTTCAGAAAGTAACTCCATATTTTGTGTATTTATGCAGCCAAGACAGCAGGCTTCCTGCTGAATTTGAAATCACTGATTGCTGCCATCATTGTGATTCAGACAAGGAAAATGTTCTTGCTGTTCAAGTCATGAGGTGGAGTGATGGTTCTTATCTTGAAGATCAAGACCATTGGTGGTTGTCCGGTATTCACAGAGATGTGTTGCTATTATCAAAGCCACAGGTTACTTCTTGAGTTCTGCTTGCGTCTTATTGAATGAATTCTAAGCTGTTATTTTTGACACACCATGAATTTAACACTTGAGTAAAGTACATCATTTCATGAATGAGTAATAGATTGTTTCAGGGATCAAATGAGTAATAGCAGTGTTCATGTTGCCAGCTATGTCCAGAAAAACAATAGAGTACTCTTATTTTTTCATCTTTACACTCAGATGCGAAATGTCGGCTGAAAACTTTTTTCTTGTATATATTAGCAGTGACCAGATTATTATGTAATATATCACCCATGTAAGCAACTATGCACAAACATGCTAGTTTTGAACTTGTGACATGTAAACTGCATTTGTCATTTAGTTTGTTTTTGTCTGTGATCACTGATCAGTGTAAAATCTTGGTTAATGAGTTTGTATTTTTTTTCCCTTCCAGATCTTTATCACAGATTACTTTTTCAAAGCAACTTTGGATGAGAACTTCCGGGTAGCTGATATTGAGGTAATTTTGCTAGCCATCTTGGTCAGATTATAAACATCTATGCTACATGCTGGAGTGCATGCTGCAAGAAAATAGTGAACAGTGGTATAATCCTTTTTGGGATGGGAATGTTAATTTAACCTTCAAACAAGCATATTATTAATTATAGTTGAACTAAACCAAATAGATCTTTTTAAGTTGATCACATCGTTTTTTCTTTTGAAGAAAGGTCGTCTGCCCTTTTCAGAGCAGGCTTAGTGTCTTATATAATCCTATATCATGAAGTCAAAACAGACAAAAGACAACATGTTTATCAAATGTTTCTGCATGGCTCCCATGATATAGATTTGTATGTCTCGCCCTTTTTAAGTTTTAACTCTATATTGGGCAAACCATTTTCTACCTTCCAGATGGTATAGCTGCTAACTTATGTATTAGTCAAGGAAACGATGCTGTTCTACAATTATACTGACTTTTAATTTTGTTCTATATTTCAGGTTGAGGTGGAAATTGATTCACACAAGCAAGACAGGGAGCATATCCCAACTTTGTCGATTGAAGCAACATTATTTGATAATTCTGAATCATCTGATGATTTGAATTCAGACATGTCTGCTGCTAACGTGGTCAACTTGAAGACAAAGCCAAAACCTAAGGGCGGCCCTTGCCATGGTTTTCATGGTTATGTTCTTGGTGGAAAAGTGGAAAATCCAAAGCTTTGGTCTAGTGAAAAAGTAAGAAATCTAATGCTGGGGAAATTCTATAAAAACATTAGTATTTACAATTGAACTACTATATCTTATAACTATATTTCCTTTCCCAACAGCCGAACTTATACACTCTTGTTGTTCTCCTTAAAGATGCCAATGGGAAGCTTATTGATTGTGAATCATGCCAAGTAGGGATTCGTAATGTGGTCCTGGCACACAAGCAGATGCTTGTCAATGGATCTCCTGTTGTAATTAGAGGTGTCAACAGACATGAGCATCATCCACGTGTTGGGAAGACAAATTTAGAAGCTTGCATGATCAAGGTTACTCATCCCTTCTGTAAACTGTCATATTTGAAAGCATAGCATGCCATCTGTTCAGTTTGATGTTTCCAGTCAGTAGCTTCAGTTATTTACTGTTTATCTTTTGATAGGATCTGGTTTTGATGAGACAAAACAACATTAATGCTGTTAGAAACTCCCATTACCCCCAACATCCAAGGTGGTATGAGTTATGCGACATTTTTGGTCTTTATGTAATTGATGAAGCCAATATCGAGACACATGGCTTTGATGAAAATAGCCATTTCAAACATCCTACACTAGAACCCATCTGGGCAAATTCTATGCTTGATCGTGTCGTTGGCATGGTGGAGAGGGACAAAAATCATGCGTGCATAATTATTTGGTCCTTGGGAAATGAAGCCTCATATGGACCAAATCACTCTGCTATGTCTGGTAAGCGGTAAAACGTTTTCTGCGATGCCGGTTCAAGTCTTGCAGTTTTTTTTATGATTTTGTGAATCATAATCTTGTAGGGTGGGTTCGTGGAAGAGACGCAACAAGGCTCATCCATTATGAAGGAGGTGGCTCCAGAACATCATCCACAGATATTGTATGCCCCATGTACATGCGTGTCTGGGATATTCTCAAGATTGCAAATGACCCATCTGAAAACAGGCCCCTCATTCTTTGCGAGTATGGTAACTGTGGCACCACATTTATACTTGATTCCCTTTGTTTTTATATTCATATACCTGAAATATTAAATAAAACATTTCCCTTTATTTTCAAGATATTCACATGCTATGGGGAACAGTAATGGAAATATTGACGCATATTGGAAGGCGATAGACAACACGATGGGACTCCAAGGAGGTTTTATATGGGACTGGGTCGATCAGGTTATGTTCGATTTACTCTCATCTTACCCTTAACCTTCTTTTTTACTGGGAGCATGCTATGCCAAAATTTCTGTTTGCATGGTTGTCCTGGTGTTTAATCATGATTCTAGTGTACATGACATACATATCGGGTCACTGTTGGGCCATTTTCTGTTTGCATGGTTGTCCTGGTGTTTAATCATGATTCTAGTGTACATGACATACATATCGGGTCACTGTTGGGCCATTTTCATCGAAAATAATATTGACTCATAGACCCATGTCAATCTAATCTAGAATACACAAAATTTAAATGCCAACATAGATCATCAACTCTGTTTGTTGTTGTAGTGTCTTAATTTTGTTTCTCCACTACGTCATTTTCAAAAAATATTCAGGGTCTACTGAAGGAGGATGCTGATGGATCTAAATCTTGGGCATATGGTGGTGACTTTGGAGACACTCCAAATGACTTAAATTTTTGCATTAATGGCATTGTGTGGCCTGATCGGACGCTTCACCCTGCTGTTAATGGTAACTGGAAACACCTGTCAATTGGAAAGAAATTTATTGCTGTTTTACATGTACTTTAAATCCTGATAATCTGTTACTTCACGAAGTTGTTACACATAAGATCTTCGTCTCACTAGCCTCTAGATGTCAAACTTACTCGGTCAATTAATTCTTCTTGCAGAGGTTAAATATCTTTACCAGCCTATCAAAATATCGCTGGTGGATAATATTCTTAAGGTAGCCTTTGATCTGATAAATATTGCTCAAGTTGTTTCATTACACGGTTAAAGGATCTAATAGATCGGTTATTATTCTCATGCAGATTGAAAATGGACAATTTTCTGAGACAACAGAGGCTTTGGACTTCAGTTGGATTCTTCATGGGGACGGATGCGTTTTGGGCTCTGGTTTACTCAGTGTTCCAAACCTAGCACCACAAAGTAGCCATCTTATCAACGTGGAATCATCACCTTGGTTTACTCTCTGGAGTACCAGTGCAGCAAAAGAAACCTTTTTGTCTGTACACGTGATACTGAAGGACGAAACACGATGGGCTAAAGCTGGTCATGTCTTGGCTTCAGCACAACTTTGTTTACCTCAGACAAAGGGTTTTGTTCCTCATGTATGTTTCCTCAGACTGATCCTGTTCACTCCTGTTTCTTCTCATTTATCTTACTGCTCACCAGACACTACCATCTTCAGGTGATAGCATTGTCCAAGAGCCCTCTGAGCTCTGAACAGGTTGGTGATGGTGTAATCATTAGCAAGAACCACGAATGGCAAATCAAAATAAACAGTCAGTTGGGAACAATTGACAGTTGGAAGGTATGTTGTTGTTGTCCAAAGGAAGTTTCATTCTGTTAGCATATTTGAGTGTGCATCCTAGATCTAGGAGGCAAGTAGAGGATAATAAACATATAAGAAGTCCAATTGAGACTATGCTCAAAACCATGAAAGCAGACTTTTTGGGAGGTTCATCTGAACAAATATCAGGTTTATATGACTTGGCTTTTTTTGCACAAAAAAAAGAGAGAAAAGGTTGGCCTGTTTAGTTCACAGTTATGTAGCATCTATCATTATTTTAAAAAGGTGTTCCACGCGTCGCTGTAGTTTGTGGTACCTATCTGCTCCAGTTGGTTCCAAGAATTGTATGGTCCTGAATAGCGACTGGCTTTGCACAATGCACGCTGTAACTTGTGAGCGCCATCCATGACTATGCTCCAGATTTTATGAAGGATACCATCCATGCTGTATAAATATCTAGTCACGGCTTATGATTGAGTCTTCGTATCATGTTTTTTTTTTAATATTTATGTGACTTAAACTTGTCACAATAAGCTGTTGCCATGAGATATCTCATACGGAGTACTAGTATTTGTCTTCTAAACTTGGCCATCTGTTTTCACTTTATTCCCTTTTATGCTTTGATGGTTCCTTTCAGTTTGCAATGTTTACATTCATCTAGAACTTCTAATTGTATTTATTTTCCATGTGTTCTGAAATCTGAACAACTGCAGATGAGCTGTTCCATTGTTAGTTTACAGTTACCTTAGTAATTAGTATGCCAGACACAGAATATGATTCCAACTTCTATCAGCGTCACTGCTATTCCGTTCATCGAAATGTGGAACTCATGATACTTGTGTGAACAACAGATCAACAATGTCGAGCTTATGAGCAAGGGAATATTTCCTTGTTTTTGGCGTGCACCAACCGACAACGACAATGGAGGCTTCTACACCAAGTCCTATGCCACAACATGGAGAGAAGCCTTCCTCGACAACGTCTCTTTCTACAGCAGCCAGTTTTCAGTGAAGGAGCTGCCAGACCACACCGTCGAGGTTTCTACCACATATTACGGCCTTCCAGGGCACCTGCCAAAACCCGACGCTGCCGCTCTTTCAGAGGCTTCTGAGTCCGTGCTTTTCCGGGTCCATATGCGTTGCCGGATCTACGAGTCCGGCGACGTAATCCTGGACTACGAGGTAAACCCCAAGAGCGACCTCCCCCCTCTCCCACGGGTGGGCGTCGTGTTCAACGCGGAGAAGTCCCTGAACCATGTCACGTGGTACGGGAGGGGCCCGTTCGAGTGCTACCCCGACCGCAAGGCCGCGGCGCACGTCGGCGTGTACGAGAGCGGCGTGGAAGACCTCCACATGCCCTACATCGTCCCGGGCGAGTGCGGCGGCCGCGCGGACGTCCGGTGGGTGGCGCTTAAGAACGCCGACGAGTTCGGCCTTTTCGCGTCAACCCACGATGAGTCCTCGCCTATGCAGGTGAGCGCCAGCTACTATGGCGCTGCCGAGCTCGACCGGGCGTCCCATCAGCACAAGCTGGTCAAGGGAGACGACATCGAGGTCCTGTTTCCGTCTCCATGTGATATCTCTCTGAAAAACTGTTGGAACTGAGGTGACGGGAGTGGTGCTGAAAATGGTCTCGATTGTGTTGTTGTGTGTTGCAGGTGCATCTTGATCACAGGCACATGGGGGTGGGCGGGGACGACAGCTGGACGCCGTGCGTGCACGAGCAGTACCTGCTGTCGCCGGCGGCGAGCTACAGGTTCTCGCTGCGGCTGCGCCCCCTGTCGCCGTCATCGTCGTGCCACGACATCTACAGCTCCCAGCTACCTAATTGATCGTCTCATCTGACTGAGGTGCCTGTCAGAGGTACGTCTGAGAGAGAGAAAGAGCATTCGAGAGACTGAAACAATAATGTCCGAGTCGCTCTCGCTCGTGTAAACGTAAGACTGTATAACTGGACACGTACCTGTCATCTGTCAATAAAAGAAGCGAGCGTGATGTGCTGCTCTTCAATAAAAACGACGTCTGCTTGTGGACCTGTTTGATTGTTTGTTAATTTGTGTGGTAGCATGGACCTGTTTGGATCGCATCGCATGGATTTCACATGAGACACGGCTGTGGGAGTAGGAAAAAACATATGAATGAGATCGTGATAATAGCCCCCACCCGCAGTGGAAACTTTACAAGACGCGAGCTGCTATGGTTCGGTTCATACGAAAGAAAACAAAAATTAGAAGTTACGATTTCAAAATAAAATTTGATCGAAAATACTACCGTAGGTATGACTTATAAATTGAAAAGAGGGAGTAACATGAGAAATTTGAACAGAAAAGAAACGCATTTGACCTGCATTTCTTGGATGTATAATGCGTTTCACTTCTAAACAGGTTTGAGGTGATCAAGAGCATATGCCCCATCCCTGATCCCTCCCTAAAAAATTCTCGCATGCTAATGAATCAATTTTTCTCTTTCAGGTTTCGAGTTTCCTGAAGATTTTCCAAATGTGGAGAGAACCTAAAAGAATATAGAAAAAAAAGATGTCAAGTTTTCCTGAAGATTCTCTCTGATTTTTTTTTGAGGGAAAGCCATCATGGCGGTTTATATTTCATGTGAAAATAAGGATACATCGTTTGATAGGACGTTGCAAGATGTGCAAAAAAAAAAAGCTGAAGCGTTTAAAAAAAAGATTATTTGCTGATATTATTTGAGAGAGACCGATACCCGCCCGACCCCGCCGCCCCCAGCTGAGCGCGCAGAGGAGCCACCCACCCCACCAGTCCGCCACCATGGCCGCCCGGAGCGCTCTCCTCGCCGCCGGCGCCGCAGCACTGGTCGCCGTCGCGGCCGTCTTCCTCCTGCCCGACCCCGCTTCCCGCCTCCCATGTACGCGCCCCCTCCTCCTCCCTCCCACCCCCTCCGTTTTCCCGCGGAGGGAAGCTCATGCTCAGCTCGTCTCCTCTCCCCGCAGGGGCGCAGCGGGGATGCTTCGCCGACCTGATTCTGGCCAACGCCACCATCTACACCGCCGACCCCGCCCGCCCCTTCGCCGGCGCCATAGCCGTTCGCGCCGGCCGCGTGCTCCGCGTCGGCACCTACGACTCCCTCAAGGTTGTCCTCCGACCTGCTTGCCCCCTCTCTCGGCAGAGATTATATCTGTAAAAAAAATATCTGCTCTGTTCTGCTTGCGGCGTCACTGCAACTGCAACCGCAGGCGCATATATTTTCTGTCTCCTGCGTTTCGCTCAAAATTGACTGCATAGACTGTAAAGTGCAGGAATTCAAGGGCCGAGACACGTATGAGCTGAATCTCAGTGGCAATGTGGTGCTCCCGGGATTCATCGACTCCCATGTGCACCTAATCGACGGCGGCCTGCAGGTAGTGCTTTGCCAGTTTGCCTATCTGCCTCCCCTTGCAATGACATCATGACATGGACAGGCCGGGACATTACAGTTTCAATATTACTACAGTTCTGTAAATTTAACTTCACAGTGTACTTCTGTTTGAACTTTGCTGCAGTTGGCGAGGGTGCCGCTTCGAGGAGTTAGAAGCAAAGCTGAGTTCATCAGCAGGGTTAAGGGAGCCGTCAGAGGTTTCCATGAACTATGCTGCTCTTTCTCTCAGTTTATCCATTCTGTTTTTAATCATTTTGTTGCTTAGTACTGTACACCATGGGATGTTTCTGCTTTCTGTTATTTATATACTAGCATGGTTTGCACACAAGGGTCAGGGGTTTGGCAAGACATGATTTCTGTTGCATGTATCCGACTAGTCTTTGTCTACTGAGTTGTCTGGTGTTACCAATCACCAAATATCTCTGCAATACTACTACTATCTCTGAGACTTGTTTCCTGAACAGATAAACATCCTGGCGAGTGGGTACGCGGAGGAGGTTGGAACAATGATTTTTGGGGTGGTGATCTCCCCACTGCAGCTTGGTTAGACGACATATCTCCTGATAATCCAGTGTGTTTTCAATTCAATCTCACGAGTTCGATCTTTTCCGAGAAGCTGTTACATAGGGCCAGCCAGTGACTCATTTTCAATTGCAGGTCTGGCTCTCACGCATGGATGGTCACATGGGATTAGCCAATTCACTGGCTATGAAGATTGCTGGGATTGACAAAAACACAAATGATCCAGTTGGTGGAACTATTGTAAGAACAACGGAAAGAGGTAACCTTTTATTGAACTTAAGTAATTAACATTTAACACTGACCTTTTACCTTTGCGGGCCAGGAATTATTTTTCAAATACAATATGATTTTCAATTCAAGCACAAATATGGTCTCACCAACAACAAAAAACTCAGAAGCAAACCGTTAACTGTTATGATCAAGAAAGTTCATGATGAATTATCATGGTCATGTGTGCCTTTTCTGAATTTTTTGTATATATTTTCACAGTATTCTCACGGAGTCATGGTTCGCACATTAAGATATTGGTGATATAATATGTTTAACTATGTAATGTGCACTGTTCTTTTTAATTAGTCATGTACTCCCTCCGTTTTTATTTACTCTGCATATTAGAGTTGACTGAAGTCAAACTTCGTAAAGTTTGACCAAGTTTATAGAAAACAATATAAACATTTATCATAATAAATCTATATGATGTGAAAGTACATTTAATAATAAATCTAATGTTGTTGATTTGTTATTGTATATCTAAATATTTTTGTATATAAACTTGGTCAAAGTTTGTAAAGCTTGACTTTGACCAAAGCTAATATGCGAACTAAATAAAAACGGGGGGAGTACTTTCAAGTGCAAACATTGTTGTAAACACTTAGGTAAGATTAAAAATTCACCTGACCTGCATTATTATTTGTAGAGCCCACTGGTCTTCTGGTTGATGCTGCTATGAAGCTTGTATTTGATGTGGTTCGAGAAGACTCTGTAAATGAAAGACGAGAGGCTCTCCTTAGAGCAAGTAAACACGCTCTAATGAGAGGGGTGACTACTGTTGTTGATGTTGGAAGTTATTTCCCTGGAACCTCAGAAGAGCAAACTTGGCAAGATTTTTCTGGTATCTTGTGCCACTTTTGCTTGTAATATTGGTGTTATGAAAACACCAAACTCAGATACAAAGTATCTTACAAAAATCTGCAGTTAACAATAGAACATATCAATAGTTCCATATATATGTCTGCATTATACTTTGCGGAATTTATTGGTGGGACGCGTCCATTGTTGATGTCTTTTTTTTTTGAAACAACAGAATGCAACTAAACTATATACGTTGAGTTTTGCACCCCCAATCGATAAAATGTTTGTTAATTCTGTTAGACATAAAGCTAATCTATCTGGTCTATATTGTCAATAATCAAGCATTACTCTGCCATTCAAGTAAAAGAACCATACTGCTCATGTTAAATCAAATCTTATGTAGAGCTGGACGTTTCTTCCGTTGTTTGGATGACTCCTAATGAATTTCAATTTGATTCACTCGTACCTTTCTTTTGAAGGATCAAGGATCTACTTTTGTAGTTTTTCATCTATAACCCTTTTTTTGGACCGGAACCTTATTTGTTCTGAAGTATTGTGCTTACATCACAACAGATGTCTATGAATGGGCTCATTCTATGGGAAAGATGATGATCAGAGTCTGCTTATTCTTCCCAATGCCGACATGGCCTCGTGTTTCTGTAAGTTATGTTTCATGAAATATACCAAGCTCTTCTGTTCTAAGTGCTTAATATTATGCGAATGCTATTAACAATTATCTGCATATTATCTCTTGTAGGATCTTATTCATGAAAGAGGTCGATCTTTAAGTGGGTGGATTCATCTAGGTGGTGTGAAAGCTTTTCTTGATGGTTCTTTGGGTTCCTCAAGTGCATGGTTCTATGAAGTAAGTAAGTCTTGAGTATGGTCTGAGTACCTATCAGACATGTTGTTAGTGTTAGTGCATTTATATTGATGGTGTAGAAATTTATGTCCATAGCAATGCTGTCTTTTTGTGGCTAAAGCTTCACAAATACTCTGTTTTATGCTCGTGCGTGGAATGTGATACATCATGGTACTAGTTTGTGATTGGTCTTGTTATGTATAAAGGACACCAATATGATTAGCCCGATCAGTCTCTGTTTCTGCAAGAAACTGTAAATTGAGAAAGGTTGTGTCAGCAAGTACATTTAACAAGTCATTCAAAATTACATCTTAGTGCACTATGATATTTCATATCTACACCATATTTTTTATGGAAGAGATGCACATCATATTCTTATCTAGAGGGTTGATATTTTAGCGCTAAATCTTCTTTGCATTTTGAATTTATGGCTGAAAAATTTGTGGTGGTCCATTAGCAAATAAGGTTTGAATTTTTGTTAGCGTTGTTTGAAAAGGGTATCTGGTTTTGTTACTTATTCATTTGGTGGTGGAAACTGTAAAGGTGTACAATTATTACTCATTTCCTTCCTTTTGCTGAACTAAATACTCTGACTTGATATGCAATAGCTTTGCGAAACAATATAAAAAGCTTGTCCCCATCTTATAACTAGAATATTTTTTGGATAATTAACATCTTGTTTTACAATTTATACCATCGTGTAACATATTGGTCGTGTACTCGTGTCAGCTAGGAAGTTGATTTCTCCAGAAATATTAATAAAATTATTATGTTCTGGTTTATAAGAGTTTAATATATATGGTCAGCCTTATGTGGATGCTCCGAGCGATTATGGTCTCCAATTGTTAGATATGGATGTTCTGCTCAATGCAACATTAGAATCAGACAAATCAGGACTTCAGGTACACGTTTTTTCCATTTGTGCACATGCTTAATCATGTTTACCATCATCTGAGAAAGTAATATTGTTCTTTTTAAGGTTGCCATACATGCAATTGGAGATAAAGCTAATGATATGCTGCTAGATATGTTCGACAAGGTTGTTAGTTTGAATGGAACGAAGGACCGTAGGTTACGGGTATGTTTTTCTGCTAGCATACTGAACAAGAGAATTTGCCCTCAAAGCATTTTTGTAGTAACTAACTAATAAGTTGAATGTAATTTAAACTTGCTTCATGTGAAATCAGATTGAGCATGCACAACATCTATCCCCAGGTGCAGCAAAGCGCTTCGGAGAGCATGGTATCATTGCGTCTGTGCAGGTCAACCATTCTCTTCCATTACTGTATGTTATATAATGCTCGTAATGATGGTCTCTGTTCGCTGCATAAAAACATAGGAGTCTGAAGGCTCTTGTATTGCTCGAAAGGCGAAATCGTGATAGCACTTTTGTAACTAGAGGACTTCATTCAGTTACTTCTGGTTATAAACATAGGAGTCTAGATTGTGAAAAATATCATACTAATCTTATGAAGACAGAAGTTGCAGTGCATACAAGCACAATATGTCAGAAATACTCTGAAGCAAGAGAAAACAACAGGTCCAGCTTTTTAAGTATTCCATATTGAAGGTAAAGCACCATGACATCACATTCGATCTGCCAGTAAACAACAGACAGTAGACACAGCCTAAAGAAAATGTAACATAGAAAAAAAATACATGTTAGTAACCTGTCATTTCTTAATCTAGATATTCTCGTATTGTTAAGGGGCTTTTGCTATTCCCTGCAAAACAAGGTGCTTCCGCCATTCATGATTAATGAATCCCTGTTACTTTTCAGATCATTTTTAACATTTTACCTAATGGCCTGTTATGTGAGTACATATCAATCTGTGTACAGTTCTCCATGTCGTTACTTGAAATCATATGAAATGCACACATTGATATGATAAACGTGGATTGCAGCCTCCATCTTCTGAAATATGCGCTTGTTTTTGCCAGCCAGATCATTTGTTGGATGATGCTGACTCTGCTGGGAAGAAGATCGGGGTAGAACGAGCTGAGCGGAGTTCCTACTTGTTCCGATCACTACTGGCCGGTGGCGCACATCTGGCTTTTGGTTCTGATTGGCCTGTATGCATTTCCCGAAATTCCTCCAAATATTATAGCCTTTACTTGGGTGGAGATATAGGCAGTTAACTGTATTTGTGTGTGTGTTTATTTTCCAGGTTTCAGATATTTACCCTTTGCAAGCTATTAGAACTGCGATGTCCCGCAAGCTGCCTGGATGGGACGAGCCTTGGATCTCCGCAGAGCGCTTGCCCCTGGATGATTCCTTGAAAGCGTGAGTCTCTTTGCGGTGTCATGCATGTTCCATTTGGTTATACTCTGTTTCTGAAATGCCATGGAATGCCTCACTGATATCTGGTCATGCCGGTATCCACTCGCATTATGATGTTGAGATCTCCATATCGCAGAATTAGCAAACAGTATGATGTTGAGATCTGCATGTGTGTGTGTTTATGACGTATGATACTTGCAGGAACTCACTATGTTTCCTGTCTGTACTAATCGAGTTCTTTCTGCACGAGCTGCAGGCACACGATATCTGCCGCCTACGCCTGCTTCCTGGACCATGTTGTGGGTAGCCTCGTCGAAGGGAAGTACGCCGACTTCGTGGTCCTGCCGTCCACCTCGTGGCGTGAGTTCGCCGGCGACATCCCGGGGCACGTCCTGGCGACGTACGTGAACGGCAAGCAGGCCTATCCGTAGCCCCGTTCGCTGCGACGGCGCTCCGGCAGCCTCCAGGTCCGGTCCGGATTCAGATAGAAGACACACATACGTTAATTAGCACCAACCATTGTTGGTTTATTCTGGAAGCACTTGTCAGGCCTTGTACAACGGGAGATGCTTAGGGGAGGTGCTTAGAGAAATAAACCGGTCGTTTCTTAAGCACCGGTGCTTATTTGTACAGGAGAGACGCTTAGAAATAGACACCGGTGCTTCAGAAAGACTCGATTTATTTTTCTAAGCATCTCTCTAAGCACCTCCCATTGTACAAGACCTCATAATACCAATCTTATTTATTGATACTGTTCTGACATGATGAGGGTTACGTTGGATCCACATATTTTTTTGTACTTTACGAACCGAAAGCGTCTGGGTAGCAGACTGGTGGCGTGATGATGCGCGCCCAATTTTAAATTCCAGCGTTGAACCCTTTCAACTCCGGCTGATTTTGTCTCATCGCGCGACCGGCCGGTCCACAGCTACCATTGCTTCCCTTTCGGCCTGAAATGTTCGTGGTGGTTGGTCTGTGGATGGACTCACTCCATCGGCCGGAGGAACGGCCGACGACTAAGATTGACGGATTGCCGCGGCTGAAGCCTGAAACTACGGACCGATGACGCGGCCCAAAATACCCAGGCCGGGCCGGGTCGGACTTGCCTCTCTCGCTGGGCTCGGGCTTTGTTTTGTAGCTCGAATGTATATTCGGGCTGAGCTTGGGCTTTCGTCTTTGCACTGGGTTTGCCCATAACAACACTGAGAAGCAACATACGGGCTGGGCTTTTAGGCTTTAGGCCTATGTCCGGCTGGGGTCGGCCTTGAGTTTCCCTTGAGAAAGTGTGTGTTCTAGGCTTCGAGCGGGGCTTGGGCTTGAAGTTTGGGGTTCGGGCTTTTTGAAGCCCGGCCTGAGTGTGATGATGCTCTTACCAAATTATGTTGGTGTATATATATATATATATATATATATATATATATATATATATATATATATATATACACCATTCGTATACAAGTTTAAAAAGAAATAGAAAAAAATATTAGGTAGATTTGTTGGAATCTGCTATAGAGACATTCCTTAAATTATTAGTTAATGCTACACAGACGGGATGGTTCTTACAGATTCAACGGAGTGTGATTAGGTGGAGGTTTCGGATTGAAGATTAGGAGGAAGGCGGGGGCCACCCCCATGAGAATAGGAGGAGGGATTAATGAAAGTTGTTGATCCTGTGAGATGTCCATAACTATCCGTGCGTTTAGGATTATTTGGACACCTTCAGTAACCAATTATTGAAAAAATTGTACGGGATCAGCTGGAGATGCTCTTGCTGTCACCGTCGACTAGTTTGTCCCTAGTAGCAGTTGGCTAGGGATATGCTTGCCACTTGGTGTTTCTAGAAGCACCATTGTTTCCGATTTTGCGGTGCAGACATGTAGTGGGCTGGTCAAACGGTCCACTTTGCTTGTGTATTCTTCCTAAGAGCAGTACTACTAACATGCCTATTCTTTTTAGAACAAATGTATGACTTGTCCTCGCATAAAACGGGGGAAATAGAAGTAGTATAACATGCAGGCGCCCAAATTAGAGAACGACAAGGCTGCACGCCCATAGTTTTGCCTGCGTTGAAAGCTGACTGGTGCGTAGTAGTTCAGCGAGAAGCGTCAGCGACAAGATTAGTTGAGCAGAACATAGACCATGGTAGGATGCCGGACCGTGGATCGGCTATGCAAAACAGTGTGAGCGACGTGGACACCGCAAACTGTGCCGTCAGAAATTTCTTTTTTTTAATTATCTCCGAGTCACTGCATCAAAATAATGCATGCAACCATCTTTATTAATTTATATATCAGAGTCTATCAAAATAAATACAAACATCAATCCAAAGTCACCTTCAAGATGAATAAAGTCGCTACACTTACAAGTATAAAAAATATGCCCTGAATGTATCAACGAACACCGTCTAATCCAATGGCATTAAGAAGTCGCCCGCCTAGCAAGCTGGGAGTACCGACCGGTCTAGGCGTCTCACAACGCGCACCACATCCGCAAGTTTTAGGATCCACCGCCGCTATCTTCTGTATTCCCATCTTCACGAGGGATCATTGCATAGATTTTGCTAATCCCATCCGTCGTCGACGTCACCACGACGCCAAACAGCGCCACCAGCCTACGTGCGTCCATCCTCACACGCCCGTTGGCGACACTTCGGTGCACCATGCCGCCAAGCCCCCTCGTCGGCCTTGCGATAGATGTAGTACCCTCCTCCTCTTGTCCCCACCAGTCAGCTCCTGCTCCAAAATGATACCCCCTTCAAGGAAAAACAACACCGTAGGTGCCCTCATCGTCCGATCCGGGAGACCCAGATCAAAGGTTTCCCCCCGGAACATCCCAATCGTATTGACACAACCTGCAACGACGATGCATCGAGAAGGACACGATGTCATAGATGCCACCATGACCGCAGTAGGCGCGTTTTTTTATCTGAAGTCGCGTCGCCCCGATCTCGTAGCTGGCTGGGACCACGCGGAGCCTCGCCATGAATACGTATGCTGCCGCCGGTACACCGGCAGAGAACCAGCAACCCTCACCGGCCCCAACGTGCCGCCAGCCATCCATCGGCAAAACCGATGACGAATCGGGCTGGGGACTAGATCCACGGCCGCCACCACGCCCACCATTGCCGGAGACCTCAGATCCTGCGGGCCATGGAGGATAGTGTGTTCGTCTCACGACCAGGGACACCGCCTAGGCCGCTGCACACGCTCCCCACTGGACTCGCCCCGACCGATCCATGAGGGTTGTCGTTGCATCCAGCACCCCGGCCTCTTCGGCACCAGACCCGCCGCCGCGGTGGCCTATGCCACCGGCTGCGGCGGCGGAGGGGAGGCCGCGTCGTGGTTGGCTATTGGGTGCTTGAGATCGCCCCCTGGAGGCACCTTGGGGAGGCGTCGCGAGGGGGTCGGGAGTCGAGTCGCGTGATTAGCTGTGTTGCCGACCATACATGTCTGCATTCTCTTGTCGTTATGCTATCCATCTGCAGCTTGTGATCATTTCAAAACAAAACTTCCGACCTAGATTGAATTGAAATGATGTTTGTGGCTTCTTATAGATTGAATTTGTTTCGTACATTTATCTATGAGAAAATTTGGGGGGTTAAAATTCTTTCCAATTCGAAAGTCACGAATGATCAAAGGAAGCAGAGAAAGAGGGATTCGAACCCTTGGTAAAGAAAATTGTACAAACTCACTCGATCGGCCGGAGGAATGGTGGATGGCGAAGACCGACAGGCCGCCACGGCTGATGCCTGTTCGGCCGTCGGCGGCGGCGCGGTACGGAGTTGGACTGCACACAGCCGGGCCCGAATCCAACTCGGCTTCTTTCTCCTGATGTCACGCGGGCTACGTACCCGCTGATGTTCGCTAAACTGTCACCGTAGGCCGCTTTAATCTTTTCTATGGAGTAGATAGTGTTCTGCAACTCCTGCCGACGAGTCCGGTCTAAGGTTGCGGAGCAAGAGCGAGCATCATAGTCGATCACACACAGGTACAGAAAGTAAATGGACACAGAGATGTAGAGGGGAGTTTTTCTTTATTAATCATCATCAACTGTACATACACAGGATGCTCCCCTCTTTATATAACTAGGGGGTGGAGGGATAAGTGCGCACTTTAACGTTAAGTGGAGGGACTTGGTCTATAATGGGCCAATGACTTGTTCCATCCAAGGCCCAAGTTTCCCAACACTCCCCCTTGGGCAGTTATCCGTATATCCATGCCTCAAAACTCCGAAAACCCCAGTGGAAAAAAATATGGAGAAAGAGCGCATAGTATACATTGTTGCATTGCACAAATTGCCTCGTCAAAAACCTCGTGTGAGAAACATCAGGAAAACTCACTCAAGGGAAAAAGAGTACAATCCACTCAACCGTCGAGTTGAGTACTCGATCATCGGGACCGAGATTTTAACGATGAGTTTGTGAAGTTTCTCCCCCTGAACCTTGCATCTCCCTAAGTCTCATCATACCGATTTCACATGCACATCTCTCGAAGGATGGCATCGGTAATGATTTAGTGAACTAATCAGCAAGATTGTCACAGGACTTAGTATGCAAGATTCTGACCTCGTTCATCTTCTGTAGCTCATGTGCATAGAAGAACTTAGGGTTAATATTCTTCATGGGATTACTCTTCACATAACCCATCTGGACTCGTGTAACACAAGCAGTATTATCTTCATAGATAATGGTAGGGGTTTGTACGGTGTTCAGCCCACACGTCTGCTGAATGTGGCAGATCATCCGCCGAAGCGATACACACTCTTTTGACGCTTCGAATAGTGCCATGATTTCTGAGTGGTTCGTGGAAGTCGACACAAATGTTTGCTTGGACGATTTCCAGGAAAACGCAGTTCCACCACAAAGGAAAACATATCCAGTCCGCGATTTGCAATCATGCGGGTCCGATAGGTACCCAGCATCGGCATAGCCTATAATAGATAGGTCTTGATTTCTTTTATAAAACAGGCCAAGATTTTTGGTCCCTTGCAGGTAACGGAAGACGTCCTTGACACCTTTCCAGTGCCTCTTTGTAGGTTCAGAACTGTACCGACCAAGCAAACTGACGGCGAACGCAATGTCTGGCCGTGTACAATTTGCGAGGTACATGAGTGCTCCAACTGCACTCAGGTAAGGAACCTCTAGTCCCAGAGTTTCCTCCCCCTCTTCCTTTGGCCTGAACGGGTCCTTGTCTGGCTGTAAAGATCTTCCGACCATCGGGGTCTTAGAAGGATATGCCTTATCAAATCCAAATCTCTCCAACACCTTCTGGGTGTAGGCCGACTGATGCACTAGAATCCCATCAGGGGAATGTTTAAGTTGCAGACCTAGACAGAACTTAGTTCTACCCAAATCCTTCATCTCGAATTCCGACATCAGGTAGGAACTCGCTTCCTCAATATCCTCAGGCGTACCGATTATGTTTAAATCGTTCACGTACACCGAGATTATACAGAATCCATCTTGGGATCGCCGTATAAAAACACATGGGCAATCTTTATTGCTCGTGTAGCCCTTCTCATGTAGGAAATCACTTAAGCGATTGTACCACATTCTACCAGACTGTCTGAGTCCGTACAGTGCCTTTTGAAGTTGAACATTGTATAGACCCCTGTTTGCTCTATCATGATTCGGAACAAGGATACCTTCTGGAACCTTCATGTATATGTTCGAATCCAAGTTACCATACAGGTAAGGAGTGACAACATCCATTAGTTTCATTTTCAAGCCCATGTTTACTGCCATTGAGATCAAGTATCTAAAGGTAACTCCATCCATGACCGGGGAATAAGTCTCCTCAAAATCGACACCTGGTCGTTGAGTGAACCCTTGAGCGACGAGCCTTGCTTTGTACCGTACTACCTTATTATTTTCATCTCTCTTTCGAACAAAAACCCACCTATGGCCAACAGGGCGAATGTGGGGAGGAGTTCGACAAACTAGATCGAACACCTTCCTTTTGTTGAGAGATAATAATTCGGCAGTAATTGCCTGCTGCCAATCTTTCCAATCCGACCTTTTCTTGCAATCAGCGAGCTGTTAGGCTCAGAGTCAAGATCTATGATTGAGGCAATTTTCATAGAAAAGTTAATGTGGACAATCACCATTGCTCGGTTCAGGGACTCCCCCGTATAAATATAATTTATTGCCATTTCGTCATGGAGCGCATCCGGCGCAAACACTTGCTCTAGCAAATTTCCCATTATGGGAGCAAGGTCCTTTAGATTTCCTGCGCCGACGTGTGCGCACACATCTCCGCTAGGTGTTTCCCCTATGGGAAAGTTTAAGTCCGGAATTTCATGCGTTGAATTTTCCGTACTTGTGCCAGGTCTCGACTGGCTCCCCGTTTCACTTTGGGGTACTTTGGCGACATGCTGTAATAAATCTCTCTTATCCTTTTTCGTCGGGCGTCCCCGAGTACTTGGGATTTGAGAAGCTGGATCTCTCGTCCTTTTAGGCCTTTGGACAGGAGCGGGTATACCATCATTTTTCTTCGGTATTTCAACCCTTTCCGGTGCATTGCGCGCATGCACATGCAATTTTGTCACAGTCTTTAAGTCACTAAAGTGGTCAGGCAGTTGATTTGCTAAAGACTGCAAATCTATTATCTTTTGGACTTCTCTCTCAGTCTCAGCAGTGTGCGGGTCATGAGCGTGGATTCGCATGGCGTGCCACGTGATTTCTCGACTTTTAGCATCAAGGGGTTGATTCTCTCCCCCTAAAGTCGGGAAAAAAATCCTCATCAAAAATGCAATCAGCAAAACGAGCCGTGTGACAGTCACCTGTCATGGGGTCCAGATACCTGATTATGGACACAGTCTCATAACCAACGTATATCCCCGACTTACGGAGTGGGTGTTGGAAATATGCCCTAGAGGCAATAATAAAAGCATTATTATTATATTTCCTTGTTCATGATAATTGTCTTTATTCATGCTATAATTGTGTTATCCGGAAATCGTAATACATGTGTGAATAATAGACACCAACATGTCCCTAGTAAGCCTCTAGTTGACTAGCTCGTTGATCAACAGATAGTCATGGTTTCCTGACTATGGACATTGGATGTCATTGATAACGAGATCACATCATTAGGAGAATGATGTGATGGACAAAACCCAATCCTAAACATAGCACAAGATCGTATAGTTCGTTTGCTAGAGTTTTCCAATGTCAAGTATCTTTTCCTTAGACCATGAGATCGTGTAACTCCCGGATACCGTAGGAGTGCTTTGGGTGTACCAAACGTCACAACGTAACTGGGTGACTATAAAGGTATATTACGGGTATCCCCGAAAGTGTCTGTTGGGTTGACATGGATCAAAACTGGGATTTATCACTCCGTATGACGGAGAGGTATCACTGGGCCCACTCGGTAATGCATCATCATAATGAGCTCAAAGTGACCAAGTGTCTGGTCACGGGATCATGCATTACGGTAAAGTGACTTGCCGGTAACGAGATTGAACGAGGTATTGGGATACCGACGATCAAATCTCGGGCAAGTAACATACCGATTGACAAAGGGAATTGTATACGGGGTTGCTTGAATCCTCGACATCGTGGTTCATCCGATGAGATCATCGAGGAGCATGTGGGAGCCAACATGGGTATCCAGATCCCGCTGTTAGTTATTGACCGGAGAGCGATCTCGGTCATGTCTACATGTCTCCCGAACCCGTAGGGTCTACACACTTAAGGTTCGGTGACGCTAGGGTTGTAGGGATATGTATATGCAGTAACCCGAATGTTGTTCGGAGACCCGGATGAGATCCCGGACGTCACGAGGAGTTCCGGAATGATCCGGAGGTAAAGAATTATATATAGGAAGTGCTATTTCGGGCATCGGGACAAGTTTCGGGGTCACCGGTATTGTACCGGGACCACCGGAGGGGTCCCGGGGGTCCACCGGGTGGGGCCACCTGTCCCGGGGGGCCACATGGGCTGTAGGGGGTGCGCCTTGGCCTACATGGGCCAAGGGCACCAGCCCCAAGAGGCCCATGCGCCTAGGGTTTCAAAAGGGGAAGAGTCCCACAAGTGGAAGGCACCCCCTAGGTGCCTTGGGGGGGGGGGAGGGAAACCTCCCTTGGCCGCCGCCCCCCTAGGAGATTGGATCTCCTAGGGCCGGCGCCCCCCTAGGCCCTCCTATATATAGTGGGGGAAGGAGGGCTTTTTACCCCACGCCTTTGGTTGCCTCCTTCTCCCTCTCCAACACCTCCTCCTCCTCCATAGCGCTTGGCGAAGCCCTGACGGAGTACTGCAGCTCCATCACCACCACGCCGTCGTGCTGCTGCTGGAGCCATCTTCCTCAACCTCTCCTTCCCCCTTGCTGGATCAAGAAGAAGGAGACGTTACGCTGACCGTACGTGTGTTGAACGCGGAGGTGCCGTCCGTTCGGCGCTAGGATCTTCGGTGATTTGGATCACGTCGTGTACGACTACCTCATCCCCGTTCTTTGAACGCTTCCGCTCGCGGTCTACAAAGGTATGTAGATGCATCTGATTACTCGTTGCTAGATGAACTCATAGATGGATCTTGGTGAAACCGTAGGAAAATTTTTGTTTTCTGCAACGTTCCCCAACAGTGGCATCATGAGCTAGGTCTATGCGTAGTTCTTCTTGCGCGAGTAGAACACAATTTGTTGTGGGCGTAGATGTTGTCAACGTTCTTGCCGCTACTAGTCTTATCTTGCTTCAACGGTATTGTGGGATGAAGCGGCCCGGACCAACCTTACACGTACGCTTACGTGAGACCGGTTCCACCGACTAACATGCACAAGTTGCATAAGGTGGCTGGCGGGTGTCTGTCTCTCCCACTTTAGTTGGAGCGGATTCGATGAAAAGGGTCCTTATGAAGGGTAAATAGAAGTTGACAAATCACGTTGTGGCTTTCACGTAGGTAAGAAAACGTTCTTGCTAGAACCCTGTTTCAGCCACGTAAAACTTGCAAACAACAATTAGAGGACGTCTAACTTGTTTTTGCAGCAAGTGCTTTGTGATATGATATGGCCAAAGTTGTGATGAATGATGAATGATCTATATGTGATGTATGAGATGTTCATGCTATTGTAATAGGAATCACGACTTGCATGTCGATGAGTATGACAACCGGCAGGAGCCATAGGAGTTGTCTTTATTTTTTATATGACCTGCGTGTCATTGAGAAACGCCATGTAAATTACTTTACTTTATTGCTAAACGCGTTAGCCATAGTAGTAGAAGTAATAGTTGGCGAGCAACTTCATGGAGACACAATGATGGAGATCATGGTGTCATGCCGGTGACAAGATGATCATGTAGCCCCAAGATGGAGATCAAAGGAGCTATGTGATATTGGCCATATCATGTCACTATTATTATTTGATTGCATGTGATGTTTATCATGTTTTGCATCTTGTTTACTTAGAACGACGGTAGTAAATAAGATGATCCCTCATAATAATTTCAAGAAAGTGTTCCCCCTAACTGTGCACCGTTGCGACAGTTCGTTGTTTCGAAGCACCACGTGATGATCGGGTGTGATAGATTCTAACGTTCACATACAACGGGTGTAAGACAGATTTACACATGCAAACACTTAGGTTGACTTGACGAGCCTAGCATGTGTATAGACATGGCCTCGGAACACAGAAGACCGAAAGGTCGAGCATGAGTCGTATAGAAGATACGATCAACATGAAGATGTTCACCGACGTTGACTAGTCCGTCTCACGTGATGATCGGACACGGCCTAGCTAACTCGGATCATGTTATACTTAGATGACTAGAAGAGGGATGTCTATCTAAGTGGGAGTTCATTATAATTTGATTAGATGAACTTATTTATCATGAACTTAGTCTAAAATATTTACAATATGTCTTGTAGATCAAATGGCCAACGTAGTCCTCAACTTCAACGCGTTCCTAGAGAAAACCAAGCTGAAAGACGATGGCAGCAACTATACGGACTGGGTCCGGAACCTGAGGATCATCCTCATAGCTGCCAAGAAAGATTATGTCCTACAAGCACCGCTGGGTGACGCACCTATTCTCCCTGCAGAACAAGACATTATGAATGCTTGGCAGGCACGTACCGATGACTACTCCCTCGTTCAGTGCGGCATGCTTTACAGCTTAGAGCCGGGGCTCCAAAAGCGTTTTGAGAGACACGGAGCATATGAGATGTTCGAAGAGCTGAAAATGGTTTTCCAAGCTCATGCCCGGGTCGAGAGATATGAAGTCTCCGACAAATTCTTCAGCTGTAAGATGGAGGAAAATAGTTCTATCAGTGAGCACATACTCACTATGTCTGGGTTACATAACCGCTTGACTCAGCTGGGAGTTAATGTCCCGGATGACGCGGTCATTGACAGAATCCTTCAGTCGCTTCCACCGAGCTACAAGAGCTTTGTGATGAACTTCAATATGCAGGGGATGGAAAAGACCATTCCTGAAGTATTTGCTATGCTGAAATCAGCAGAGGTAGAAGTCAAGAAGGAACATCAAGTGTTGATGGTCAATAAAACCACTAAGTTCAAGAAGGGCAAGGGTAAAAAGACCTTCAAGAAAGACGGCAAGGGAGTTGCCGCGCCCGGCAAGCAAGCTGCCGGGAAGAAGCCAAAGAATGGACCCAAGCCCGAGACTGAGTGCTTTTATTGCAAGGAAAGTGGTCACTGGAAGCGGAACTGCCCCAAATACTTAGCGGACAAGAAGGCCGGCAAAACGAAAGGTATATGTGATATACATGTAATTGATGTGTACCTTACCAGTACTCGTAGTAGCTCCTGGGTATTTGATACCAGCGCGGTTGCTCACATTTGTAACTCAAAGCAGGAGCTGCGGAATAAGCGGAGACTGGCGAAGGACGAGGTGACGATGCGCGTCGGGAATGGTTCCAAGGTCGATGTGATCGCCGTCGGCACGCTGCCTCTTCATTTACCTACGGGATTAGTTTTAAACCTCAATAATTGTTATTTAGTGCCAAGTTTGAGCATGAACATTGTATCAGGATCTTGTTTAATACGAGATGGCTACTCATTTAAATCCGAGAATAATGGTTGTTCTATTTATATGAGAGATATGTTTTATGGTCATGCTCCGATGGTGAATGGTTTATTCTTGATGAATCTCGAGCGTAATGCTGCACATGTTCATAGTGTGAGTACCAAAAGATGCAAGGTTGATAATGATAGTCCCACATACTTGTGGCACTGCCGCCTTGGTCACATAGGTGTCAAACACATGAAGAAGCTCCATGCTGATGGACTTTTAGAGTCTCTTGATTACGAATCATTTGACACGTGCGAACCATGCCTCATGGGTAAAATGACCAAGACTCCGTTCTCAGGAACAATGGAGCGAGCAACCAACTTATTGGAAATCATACATACTGATGTGTGCGGTCCAATGAGTGTTGAGGCTCGCGGTGGCTATCGTTATATTCTCACCCTCACTGATGACTTAAGTAGATATGGGTATGTCTACTTAATGAAACACAAGTCCGAAACCTTTGAAAAGTTCAAGGAATTTCAGAGTGAGGTTGAGAATCAACGTGACAGGAAAATCAAGTTCCTACGATCAGATCGTGGAGGAGAATACTTGAGTCACGAGTTTGGCACACACTTAAGAAAATGTGGAATAGTTTCACAACTCACGCCGCCTGGAACACCTCAGCGTAATGGTGTGTCCGAACGTCGTAATCGCACTCTATTAAATATGGTGCGATCTATGATGTCTCTTGCCGATTTACCGCTATCCTTTTGGGGGTATGCTTTAGAGACTGCCGCATTCACTTTAAATAGGGCTCCGTCGAAATCCGTTGAGACGACACCGTTTGAATTATGGTTTGGGAAGAAACCTAAGCTGTCGTTTCTAAAGGTTTGGGGATGCGATGCTTATGTCAGGAAACTTCAACCTGAAAAGCTCGAACCCAAGTCGGAAAAATGCGTCTTCATAGGATACCCTAAAGAAACTATTGGGTATACCTTCTACCTTAGATCCGAAGGCAAGATTTTTGTTGCCAAGAATGGGTCCTTTCTAGAGAAAGAGTTTCTCTCGAAAGAAGTAAGTGGGAGGAAAGTAGAACTTGATGAAGTATTACCTCTTAAACCGGAAAATGGCGCAACTCAAGAAAATGTTCCTGAGGTGCCTGCACCGACAAGAGAGGAAGATAATGATGATGATCAAGATACTTCTGATCAAGCTCCTACTGAAATTCGAAGGTCCACAAGGACACGTTCCGCACCAGAGTGGTACGGCAACCCTGTCTTAGAAATCATGTTGTTAGACAACGGTGAACCTTCGAACTATGAAGAAGCGATGGCGGGCCCGGATTCCGACAAATGGCTGGAAGCCATGAAATCCAAGATAGGATCCATGTATGAAAACGAAGTATGGACTTTGACTGACTTGCCCGTAGAGCGGCGAGCCATAGAAAATAAATGGATCTTTAAGAAGAAGACAGACGCGGATGGTAATGTGACCATCTATAAAGCTCGGCTGGTCGCTAAGGGTTATCGACAAGTTCAAGGGGTTGACTACGATGAGACTTTCTCACCGGTAGCGAAGCTAAAGTCCGTCCGAATCATGTTAGCAATTGCCGCATTCTATGATTATGAAATATGGCAAATGGACGTCAAAACGGCATTCCTTAATGGTTTCCTTAAGGAAGAATTGTATATGATGCAGCCGGAAGGTTTTGTCGATCCTAAGAATGCTGACAAGGTGTGCAAGCTCCAACGCTCGATTTATGGGCTGGTGCAAGCATCTCGGAGTTGGAACATTCGCTTTGATGAGATGATCAAAGCGTTTGGGTTTACACAGACTTATGGAGAAGCCTGTGTTTACAAGAAAGTGAGTGGGAGCTCTGTAGCATTTCTCATATTATATGTAGATGACATACTTTTGATGGGAAATGATATAAAACTCTTGGACAGCATAAAGGCCTACTTGAATAAGAGTTTTTCAATGAAGGACCTTGGAGAAGCTGCTTATATATTAGGCATCAAGATCTACAGAGATAGATCAAGACGCCTCATAGGTCTTTCACAAAGCACATACCTTGATAAGATATTGAAGAAGTTCAATATGGATCAGTCTAAGAAGGGGTTCTTGCCTGTATTACAAGGTGTGAAATTGAGCTTAGCTCAATGTCCGACCACGGCAGAAGATATAGAAGAGATGAGTGTCATCCCCTATGCCTCGGCCATAGGGTCTATTATGTATGCCATGTTGTGTACCAGACCTGATGTAAACCTTGCCGTAAGTTTGGTAGGAAGGTACCAAAGTAATCCCGGCAAGGAACACTGGACAGCGGTCAAGAATATCCTGAAGTACCTGAAAAGGACTAAGGAAATGTTTCTCGTTTATGGAGGTGACGAAGAGCTCGTCGTAAAGGGTTATGTCGACGCTAGCTTCGACACAGATCTGGATGACTCTAAGTCACAAACCGGATACGTGTATATTTTGAATGGTGGGGCAGTAAGCTGGTGCAGTTGCAAGCAGAGCGTCGTGGCGGGATCTACATGTGAAGCGGAGTACATGGCAGCCTCGGAGGCAGCACATGAAGCAATTTGGGTGAAGGAGTTCATCACCGACCTAGGAGTCATACCCAATGCGTCGGGGCCGATCAAGCTCTTCTGTGACAACACTGGAGCTATTGCTCTTGCCAAGGAGCCCAGGTTTCACAAGAAGACAAGGCACATCAAGCATCGCTTCAACTCCATTCGTGAAAATGTTCAAGATGGAGACATAGATATTTGTAAAGTACACACGGACCTGAATGTAGCAGATCCGTTGACTAAACCTCTCCCTAGAGCAAAACATGATCAACACCAGAATTCCATGGGTGTTCGATTCATCACAATGTAACTAGATTATTGACTCTAGTGCAAGTGGGAGACTGTTGGAAATATGCCCTAGAGGCAATAATAAAAGCATTATTATTATATTTCCTTGTTCATGATAATTGTCTTTATTCATGCTATAATTGTGTTATCCGGAAATCGTAATACATGTGTGAATAATAGACACCAACATGTCCCTAGTAAGCCTCTAGTTGACTAGCTCGTTGATCAACAGATAGTCATGGTTTCCTGACTATGGACATTGGATGTCATTGATAACGAGATCACATCATTAGGAGAATGATGTGATGGACAAGACCCAATCCTAAACATAGCACAAGATCGTATAGTTCATTTGCTACAGTTTTCCAATGTCAAGTATCTTTTCCTTAGACCATGAGATCGTGTAACTCCCGGATACCGTAGGAGTGCTTTGGGTGTACCAAACGTCACAACGTAACTGGGTGACTATAAAGGTATACTACGGGTATCCCCGAAAGTGTCTGTTGGGTTGACATGGATCAAGACTGGGATTTGTCACTCCGTATGACGGAGAGGTATCACTGGGCCCACTCGGTAATGCATCATCATAATGAGCTCAAAGTGACCAAGTGTCTGGTCACGGGATCATGCATTACGGTACGAGTAAAGTGACTTGCCGGTAACGAGATTGAACGAGGTATTGGGATACCGACGATCGAATCTCGGGCAAGTAACATACCGATTGACAAAGGGAATTGTATACGGGGTTGCTTGAATCCTCGACATCGTGGTTCATCCGATGAGATCATCGAGGAGCATGTGGGAGCCAACATGGGTATCCAGATCCCGCTGTTGGTTATTGACCGTAGAGCGATCTCGGTCATGTCTACATGTCTCCCGAACCCGTAGGGTCTACACACTTAAGGTTCGGTGACGCTAGGGTTGTAGGGATATGTATATGCAGTAACCCGAATGTTGTTCGGAGTCCTGGATGAGATCCCGAACGTCACGAGGAGTTCCGGAATGATCCGGAGGTAAGGAATTATATATAGGAAGTGCTATTTCGGGCATCGGGACAAGTTTCGGGGTCACCGGTATTGTACCGGGACCACCGGAGGGGTCCCGGGGGTCCACCGGGTGGGGCCACCTGTCCCGGGGGTCACATGGGCTGTAGGGGGTGCGCCTTGGCCTACATGGGCCAAGGGCACCAGCCCCAAGAGGCCCATGCGCCTAGGGTTTCAAAAGGGGAAGAGTCCCACAAGTGGAAGGCACCCCCTAGGTGCCTTGGGGGGGAGGGAAACCTCCCTTGGCCGCCGCCCCCCTAGGAGATTGGATCTCCTAGGGCCGGCGCCCCCCCTAGGCCCTCCTATATATAGTGGGGGAAGGAGGGCTTTTTACCCCACGCCTTTGGTTGCCTCCTTCTCCCTCTCCAACACCTCCTCCTCCTCCATAGCGCTTGGCGAAGCCCTAACGGAGTACTGCAGCTCCATCACCACCACGCCGTCGTGCTGCTGCTGGAGCCATTTTCCTCATCCTCTCCTTCCCCCTTGCTGGATCAAGAAGAAGGAGACGTTACGCTGACCGTACGTGTGTTGAACGCGGAGGTGCCGTCCGTTCGGCGCTAGGATCTCCGGTGATTTGGATCACGTCGTGTACGACTACCTCATCCCCGTTCTTTGAACGCTTCCGCTCGCGGTCTACAAAGGTATGTAGATGCATCCGATTACTCGTTGCTAGATGAACTCATAGATGGATCTTGGTGAAACCGTAGGAAAATTTTTGTTTTCTACAACGTTCCCCAACAGCGGGCCCATCGCCGATCGCTGAGGTGGTGGTATTGGTACATATACCTGGCAACCGAACCTACGAAGGTGGGAAATTTTCGGTGCCGACCCTTGCACAAGCTGAACATGAGAGTGGATGTTGTAGGCCGACGGTCGAAAGTTGATGAGATTGGTCGCGTGTAATACTGCGTGGCCCCAACTTGTAGTTGGTAAATTACAACCCTGAAGGAGCGGTCGGGCAATGAATTTAATTCTTTTAGTTAATGCCTCGGTAAGTCCATTTTGTGTATGAACATGCGGTACCAAGTGCTCAACTTTGATTCCCATTGCCATGCAATAATTATCGAACGCCTTTGAAGTAAATTCTCCGGCATTGTCCATTCGAATAGACTTTATACGATAATCAGGGAAATTATTCCTCATTTGTATGATTTGAGAGATCAGCTTTGCAAAGGCATGGTTCCGTGTTGACAGTAGGCAAACATTGGACCATTTAGAGGAAGCATCAATGAGCACCATGAAGTACCGAAACGGCCCCGTGAGGGGCTGAATTGGACCGCATATGTCCCCTTGGATGCGCTCCAAGAACGCGGGGATTTCATCCCTCACCTTGAGGGGCGATGGCCTAATTACTAACTTCCCCTTAGCGCATACGGAGCACACCAAATCATCGGGATTCGGGAAGTTCTTCACGTTAACATTATGGCCATGCGAGTTGTTGATTATATTTCTCATCATCCTAAGTCCAGGATGGCCTAACCTATCGTGCCAGATGCAGAAGAGTTCAGAGCTTCTAAAGACGGTCTTAAGGGTAGTGTACACAAGGGCGGTGCTACTATCTTAGTGTAGTATAGCCCTGTGTCAAATGGAGGAAGCCTTTCGATAGCATGTTTACCATTTGCATCCCGCTCGATGATGAGTATCCACACTTGGCCATAGTCATCATCGGTCTCAATGTGAAACAATTAGCGCGGATATCTTTAAAGCTCAAAAGATTACGAGTCGACTCCGAGTACAACAGTGCATCATTAATGAACACAGTTGTCCCCATAGGAAGTATGAAGGTGGTTCATCTGGAGCCGAATATGTTCGAACTGCAGCATGCGATTGTCACAAATATTCCCGGAGATTTTTAATAGACTCATAGCACCGAGTTACTCGTAAAATGGTATTATTTGTACTGCAATCAACTAGGCACATTTCCTCTACTCGGGTGCCACACGTGTTCTAAAATATGACATCAAACTAATATAATATAGCGAGGAAGAAGCTACATAAATAATAAGTGCACATATTTCAGAACATAACAAGCTATCATAATTAAATAAAGGAATAAATGGATGAATGCAACATCATCCAAACGCCAAATGATGAATAAGGTTTTGGCTCTGATAGAGTACAACCCACCGGAGATAAATGTATCAGTTTAATCTAGGGAATGGGAAACCAATAGAGTAAATGAGGGGGCCATTTTCTCTAGTCGAGATGTCGAGGCGGCTAAGCATCTCCACATAGGAGAGCTTTTGCCAGGATAACATCACCATCAAGTTCGTGTGTCATGGAAGGGGGGCGCCAATGGCTCTACTGTGGGCACCTATAAGGCATTGCCGTAGGAGCCTATGGTGTTCCCCCTAGACAATGTAGACACCCCCAAGTGGTTGCGCAACAATGGTTCTATTCCTCTCCATGGGGACGAACAATGTGCTCCAGCCTCTCGAACCACCCTTTTGAGAGTGATCTAAAAGACTAGGGCACTTCCTTCTATCATGTACACATTTTGCAGGGTGCCACGGAGGTGGAGTTGAAGAAAGTGCAGCAACCGGGCATTCACCCTAGGAGTGGCGGCGACCATCTGGGTCTCCAAGTCTATCGCCCTAAGTCATTCAGACTCGAGGACAACCTCCATGTTGAATGACAAGGTGGGGTACCCTAGCCCATACATTGTCCGAGCATTCACCCTAGGAGTGGCAAAGACCATCTCGGTCCATGAGCCTATCGCCCTCTAGGGTCACGCGAACCCGAGGATGATCTCCACGTCGAATGCTCGGTGGGGTAGTAGAATCCCTTATGGGCCAACTTGATGGACTCTCGGTTTATTGATTCCGGTCATCAACAATTAGCAAGTGGTTACATCAGGTAATCCATGACATAAAAGCTATGATGATACATTTTATTCATCAAAATGACGTTCCGATATTTAAAACATGCTATTATATGATTTACTAAATGATTAAGAGTGCTAAACAATCAATCTACAACAGTAAAATATACAATAATATAATGTTACAAAAGATAGCATGTTAAGCGCATTTAGCATGTGAAAACTAGCCCAAAAATTGAATTCCCGGGACATTTTTAAGCCCAAATACGCATTTTTCAGCGAAAACAGACAGTTCCAGGGGCTTCTACGCGAAATATTATAGCAGAAATATAATGCGCGTAAAAACAGAAAACTGCAGGGGCTAAAATGCAAAGAACCCCACGCACGCGTGCAATCCGGCTCGGCCCGGTTCGGCTACATGCCAAAAACAATGGGTTGTTGGCCTGTCTAGTGCGCAGCAGCCGGCCCCTTCCTCTCTCCTTTTTTATGGAGGAACCCAGTCCCACGCTGATGCGGCCTGGGCCACGGCAGCCCACTGGGCCGGCCTGCTCACGGCACTGCCCAGCAGTGGGGCGTCGCTAGGGTTTCCTAGCACCCGAGCGGCGGCGGCGGCTCGCACGCAGGCATGCATGCCGGGCTTGGTGCGGCCAGTGCGCATACCGGGCGCGGCCCGGAGCGGCCTGCGCGCGCACTCGCGGCGGCGGCGACCTACAGCCGGCAGGGCTGGGCGTGGCGACGACCGGTGCGTTTGTAGCAGCGAGCTGCATCAGGAGGGCGGACGCGCATGTGCAGCGACGTCCTGGTGGCTGCGGTGGCCGGCAAGGGTGGCGCGTGTGGCGGCTCGAGCCTCGGCGATGGCAGCTGGCCGTGGACGGCGGGAATCGCGGCAGGCGGGCGTACCAGCGCGGCTGCGGCGGCCACGCCACGCGACAGCGACGACCGCGGCTGGGGCGGCCACGGCCACACAACGCGGCGTCGGCAGCGACGCGCGGGTGGCGGCCATCGAGGCGGGCTGCGCGCAAGCACGCGCCAGCAGGGCGCGGCGGCGACGAGCCGGCCACAGGGACGGCGGCGGCGTCAGCAGGACGCGGCACGGCGCGCGCGACCAGCGGGTCGCGGCCAGCATGGCCAGGACGACGCCGTCGACGGCTTGGGACGGCGTCATCTGGACATCGGCCTCGGGATGCGGATCCGTTCTTCCAGAACTCCGACGGCGCATGGCACATCTGGTGCTTTTGCGGCGGTATCGTGACCATCCGGGTCACGATTTGTACCGGCTCCCTATAGTGCACTCAACAAGTTCCTCTTGATCCAAGAACATCGACATTGGTCGGCGACGTATTTGTCAGCTCGGTTCTTGGGAGGAAAATCCACACCACAGGTAAATTTATCTGAAAATAAACTTATCGCAAAAATGGAATCGCAATAACGAGAGGAATACATTTGCGAACAAATTTCGGATCCATACCTCCGCGAGATCGATGAAAGCCTGCTCGATGCAGGCTTGATGCAGGCTTGATGGAGAGTTGGAGGAGCGAAGCATGCTGATAACGTGTTCTGCAACTCCTGCCGGCGAGTCCGGTCCAAGGTTGCGAAGCGGGAGTGAGCGTTGTAGTCGATCACACACAGGTACAGAAAGTAAATGGACACATAGATGTAGAGGGGAGTCTTTCTTTATTAATCATCATCAACTGTACATACACAGAGTGCTCTCCTCTTTATATAACTACTAGGGATGGAGGGATAACTGCCCACTTTAACGTTAAGTGAAAGGACTTGGTTTATAATGGGCTAATGACTTGTTCCATCTAAGGCCCAAGTTTCCCAACAGCTAGATAGCTTAATCCATCAGTTTACGGCGGGTATGCTTTTCTTGCCGCTTCACGTCTCACGAAGGACTATCGATCGATCCTTTCCGGCCTTGCGCCGCACACACTCTGTCTGTGTGCTGGTCAAAGTCAAACAAATGGCAACCTTTCTGTTTCCTGCGACGTCGCGTAAAAACTACAGTACTCAGATCATTATTCAAGTATACTTGTCCTGGCGAAACCGGAAAAGATGTTATAGCATAGCCTGCATGGGCCCCAAACCAAAGAACAACGAACCATAATTTGACCTGCGTAGAAGACTGACTAGCTGTTTCTCTCAAAAAAAAAAAGAGAAAACAAACTGACTGGGTGGCGGTGCCCAGCAGTAGTGGTTCAACGACCATCAGCAGCAAGATTAGTATTTTGTCCTTTTGTTTGTATTTAACTTTTGCGGCGGAGCAGCAAGGTTGATTAGTTGACGGGGAGAACACGTACGGACCCAGGGTAGGATGCAAGCAAAAAACTCTGCAAGGGTATGTTCGGTTAAAGCTTGCAAGAGCTCATTAACATACTACAATATGTTATAGCCTATACGAGATGATGTGGGTGATTTTTACAAAGGAAGATGATGACTACAATTGTGCTCGTTTGTTGCCTTGTATAGGCTAGGTTGGGTCAATTAGATTGAATAGATGGGTTGAGGTGTCACAGAAAAAGGCTACCACATAAAATAATAATATGTGTCATGATGTACTAACAAGTTTAAAGAGTTGCTTGTGAAATTCGTTTAGTTTGACGAGCTGAAATCAGTGAATGCCTCTATTTGTTAAGAAACAAGCTACGAGCTTGATCAGTCGAACTATCGAGCATTCATTAAGCTTGCGAGCTACGAGCTTTGGTCCACCCCTAATATCACATACCATTGCGAAGAAAGCCTCGTCAAGGTAGCACATTGGTGTCATCGTCACCACTTCATTCCAAACAGTAGTGTCGGCCTTCCTTTACCCTTAGCAAACGACTCTAACTTCGCCATTATTCATGGCCTTGCTAGATTCTGACACCCAAGGTTTTGTGACGCATCATGACCACATGATACTGCATAACAATGATTATAGAGGAGGAGCGCCGCAAGACTTCCGTTATGAGAATGAGGGGAACAAAATTTATATACCACCCATTGAGTCAGAGAGGGATGAACAATGAGAATTTATTGAAGTGCATTGACGGATTGAAAACCGAGCGGCGTGATGATCTTGTTGAGTATTTGTGTGTGGTCGTTGGTTAATAACTTCTCTATAAAATGTTTTACTTCGAATGACTTGGATAGTTTTTTATGTTTACTTTGAATAGTTTGGATCATATGTTATGTTCAAATTTGCATTTGAATATCCAAATATACATCTTCAATTGTAGATCTGAAATTATGTTTCCCCACAAAAAAAATGTAACTGAACATAAGTTCAGATCTTGGCCTTCTTTATTTAGAAAAGAAGGATGACCCTGTCCTCTGCATCTGGACGATGCATGCAACCACTTTATTAATTATTTACAAAGACCTTACAAAGAAATACAACAATAAGTTTGAAGCCACCGTCTAGACAACATCTGTCGCTACTCATATCCAGTTGATGAAGGGATGTTGATAGTCCGGGTCTAATACCACAGACCTTGCAACCAAGCCTAACATCTAAGACCTGAGGCTCCAACCTAGCCAATTGCAGGGTCTAGGGCACACACCGGTCCGGCGCGCTCTCAGAGGCCGCCGCAGCCAACTGCCACCGTTCTATCTTCAAAACTATACTGACGCATCAACCTTGCTCGGTCTAGCTGTTGTCGACGTCATCACGTCGCCCAACGGCACCACGTCCCCGCGCGCGAATAGCTGAGCACGTTGCGGTCGCCATCGATACATCTCAACACCATGCCGACAAGTACCACCAGCCGACACAGCTTGAAATCTTTGGAAGATCTATCATGCGTAGCACCTGTCGGTTAGGCATGATTTGACATCTCCATCAAAGCTCCGTGCAAGACGAAGCCGCTCCACCTCCTGCCTCTGACTTCCAGCGCTGCTCCATGAACGATGCTCCCAAGATAGAAACGGCACTACAATGCCGCCATTGTCTGATCTGGAACACCAGATCCTAGGGTTTCCCCCGGAGCAGCATGAGTGGACCGACAGTAGTTACACGATGATGCCTTCATCAAGGTAACGGCGTAGAACACAACCATCACCTGTCATCGGCTCGGTTTTTACCGGCAACCATGTCTCCCCAACTCGCAGCCAGGACTAAATGATGGTTCTCGAGATCCGACCACCCATCCTCTGGCTGGCCACCTCCGACGAAGAAGATGACCACCACCGCTGGCTACACCGGCCATAACAGATCTGCCAGAGGTGCCACCGAGCAGTTCACCAGGCCCTCGACGCCGTCATTGATTTAAAGCCCGATGGCGCGCCGCCGCAGACCGCATCGCGCCGCCGCCCGACCCAGGCCAGCCACCGCAGGCAGCCGCCCGTGGCCCGAGGCAGGGCCGATCACCGCCGCCGCTTCTAGATCGGCCGCACCTCCACGCACATTGGGGCCCCGACACCCCTGAGATGCGGGAAAGAGGAAGGACCCCCGCCACCGCCGTCGGCCTCCGGACATAGGTCGGCGGCGGCAGGAGGAAGATGATTTAGGCCCCGGGGGCGACTAGGGTTGGGGTGCCACCCGAGTCGCCCGAGCGGGGGGCGATGCGGGGGTTGGGACTTATGTTCTATTACGTATGCGACAAATATAGTTATTTGAACTATTATGTTGATAGAATAGACCTGCATATACCATTTGTATACAAGTTTAAAGAGAAATGAAGAACAAATTATTTGGTATACTTATCGGAATCTGCTAAAGCGCTTCATCAACAAACAGTCCCTAAATTATCAAGACACCTTCAGTAACCATTTATTGAAAAAGTTCTTATGGGATCAGTTGAAGATGCTCTTACTGTCACGGTCGACTGATTTATCCGTAGTAGCACTTGGTTACGGATATGCTTGCCGCTTGATGTGTTCTAGAAGCACCATTGTTTCCGATTTTGCGGTGCAGATATGTGTAGTGGGCTGGTCAAACGGTCCACTTTGTCTCTTGGCAGGAGCAGTTCCGCAACGTCATGCAAAAACAAATATACTACCAGCATGGCTATTCTTTTTAAAACAGTACTCTCTTCGTTTTTATTTACTCTGTGTATTATCTTTGATCAAAGTCAAGCTTTGTAAATTTTGACAAAATTTATAGACAAAAATATTAACATATACAATAACAAATTAAAACCTTAATTATTGAAAGTACATCCACACCATATAGATTTGTTATGGTAATTTTTTTTTACAAACTTGGTCAAACATTAGGAAGTTTGAATTCAGTCCACTCTAATATGCAGAGTAGATAAAAACAAAGAAAGTATTACTAGTATAACCTTTGACCAGCCAAAACGATCGCAACAAAAAAATTTGTGTGTCCATCACTCACTTATCGGTTGAGGCAACATTTTGAAGGTCAGACCCGTCTAGTAAAATTAAGTTTTGCATGATTTTACTTTTAACGTGTACTCAGTCACTATGTACCACCTTTGTGTAAGCTCACCCTCTGCAGGCCCCGAAATCAAAGAACTACGAGGGCTGCACGCCCATAGCTTTATCTGTGTTGAAAGCTGACTGGTGCGTACGAGTAGTTCACCGGGAGCAGTCAGCAACAAGATTAGTGTTTTACTCCCTCCGGTCCTTTTTACTCTGCATATTAGAATTTTTTGAAGTCAAACTTCACAAAGTTTGACTGTATTTATATGAAAAAATATCAACATCTGCCATGTTAAAGTTACATAATATGAAACTTTAAATCATGACACATCTAATGATACTAATTTCAGATTGTGAATGTTGGCATTTTTTTCTAGAAAATTGGTCAAATTTTACGAGGCTTGACTTTAGTTAAATCTTATATGCAAACTAAAAAGGACCGGATGGAGTATCCTAAAAAAACAAAATTTGTGTTTTAGAAAGAAAAAAACAAGGTTAGATGACGAGAACATGGACCATGGTTAAGATGCCGAACTGTCGATCGGCCAAGCCAAAGAGTGTGCGCGGCGTGGACTCCGTAGACGACGTCATTAGAAATAGTTCTAGCTCTCGTTACATTAATTTCTTGGACAAGTATTTTTGGATAGAGGGAGTATTTCAGAATGAAACTTTCGGCTAGATTGAAATGTTCGTGCTCGTTGATCCATGGATGGACTCTCTGGACCAGCTGGTGGACGGCTACGACAGACGGACCGCCGCACCTGAACCTTGAAACCGCTCCCGTCGCCGGGCGGTCGGCGGCGGCGCGGTACGGCACGCAGCCGGGCCCGAATTGATCTTGGCTTCTTTCTCCTGATGTCATGCGGTGTACGTACCCGCTGATGTTCGCTAAACTGTTACCGTAGACCGCTTTAATCATCTTTTATATGGAGCAGATAGATAGCTTTATCCATCAGCTTACGGGAATGCTTTGATCGACCCTTTTCCGGCCTTGCGCCGCGCACATCTTGTCTGTGTGCTGGTCAAACAAATGGCCACCTTTCCGTTTCTTGCGACGTCTCGCGTGAAAACTACTCCTTGTAGCATCACTATCCAAGTATACCTGTCCCGGCGAAGCCGGAAAAGATAACCTGCACGGGGCCCAAACCAAAGAACAACGAGCCATAGTTTGACCTGCGTACGTACGTAGAAGAGACTGACTGGCTGGTGGTGCCCTGGAGTAGTGGTTCAGCGAGGACGGTCAGCACCAAGATTAGTACTTTGTCCTATTGTTTGTTTTTAACTTTTGCGGTGGAGAAGCAAAGGTTGATTAGTTGACGAGGAGAACACGGACCTGGGGTAGGGCTAGGATGCAAGCAAAAAGCTCTACTCGGGTCTGTTAGCTTAGAGCATCTCTAGCTGCGTCTTCAACAGATCTCTCTATGACCATTTTTTAGCGTCAGCGCTGAAAATTCGGCCTAGGCGCATCCCATGAGCTCGCTTTTCGTCGATTAGGCTTGAAACTGGCGTCGGCGGACTCAGACCGAACCCGCGCGTGCTAGGGACTTCCGGGGGCGCCGGGCGATTAATTTTGCCGCGAACGAAAGCGGGCCCGCCGAGTCAGCGACCCCGTCTCGTCGTCCTCGACGCCTCGGTTTCCTGCGGGGAATCAATGCCAAGGCTACCGCCGGTCAGCCTTCCATTGATTCCTCACGGGCGCCGCGGCGCGGCCACGCGTCCCCTCCCGCCACGCGTACACACGACGCCGCCCCTGGCCGCTATATAAAGCAGCGTCACCCTCGCCGGTGGCCGCACCCGCCCACAGCCCCCCTCTCCCCCATGCACAGTCGCCGTCGCCGACCTCTCTCCTCTTCCCCTCGTCTCTTTCACAGCCTCGATGATGGGTGAGAGGTTCCCTGGCGGTGGGGCGGCGGCCAATGGCTTCAGCCGCCGCTCGCTGCACGAGTGGAAGGCCTACCTCCTGCATGAAGCGAACATCCCGGCGCCTCCCGATATGTGCACACCGGGGCGGTAGAGGGTCAACGCCGGGGGCGTCCCCATGCCCCCGCTGCCCGACGTCACCACGCGCCCGGATCACTTCGCCGACGAGGTCGACCGCGTGCGAGTGTTGCTGCCGGAGGAGCAGCGAGCCCTCCCGGAGTACGTCGCCAACAACCACTAGGCGTGGGCGGCATACTTTGAACACCGGCGGGCGCAGTGGCTAGCCTCCACCAACAACGCGCCGGTCGTGCGGGGGACGAAGAACATCGACGGCCGCCGCCTGTGGTGGGGCGCCCCCGGCCGCACGCTCCACGCCGTCCTCCAGCACCTCGTGGGCGGCAACGAGCTGCCATTGACGTACCCTGCCGTCCCTATCCCGCGGCGGAGCGGCGGCCAATGGATGCCAAGGAGGACGGTGTCCTCTTCTTCCTCCTCCCGCTCCTCCTCCTATTCCTCCGGGTCACCGGCGCTGTTCAGCGTCAAGGCCGAGCCCGCGGAGATGCCGCTCGGCCGGCGCACCTGCAACGCCGATATCGTCATCACCAAGGGCGGGCACGGCTCCTCCCCGCGTCGTCAAGCCGGAGACGAAGCCGGGGCTCGCCGCCGTGAAGATGGAGCCGGGGCTCTCCGCCGTGAAGACGGAGCCGGAGATCGACGACGCGGCGATCTTGAAGTGGGCCCACGAAGACTGGGCGCGAACGTTGCTGGAGCGCCAGTGCTGCGCCCTAGAGCTGATCGCCGCTCGGCGCCGTGGCCGCAATGAGGGAGGCGTCGTCGTGCTCGACGATGACAGCGACGACGACGCGCCGCCACCGGTCCGCCACGGCGACCCCGGGCAGGGGTCCAGTAGGGGCGGCCGCGTTAAGGAGGAGAAGGACGACGAGGACAACGGCGGGGACGGCGACGGCGGCGACTTCGCCGCGCTCATCGCTGTCTTCGGGCTGTAGTTGCGTCCTTTTTTTAAGTATTTAACTTTGCTATGTAAAAAACTATTTAAGTCGCCTTTGGCCGAATCTTTGTCCCTTTGGCCGAATTTTAGCAGAATCTTTGTTCAAAAAACTTGAAATAAAGGCGTCGGGGGGCGTCTGGGGGGCGATCCTGGGGCCTGCGGCTGGGAACTCGATGGCCGCCAAGCCGACTTTTAGCGCAGGTTCGCCTCCAGGCGATGATTTTACGAGCCCCCCGGCTGGAGATGCTCTTTAAGCTTGCGAGCACGCGTTAACCGACTACAACATGTTATGTCCTACGATAGTTTGTTGCCTCATATAGGCAAGATTCTCCCGCAAAGAAAAAGGCTAGGTTGGGTTTATTAGATTGAGTAGACGGGTTGAGGTGTCACAAAAAGACTGCCACATAAGATAAGAATATGTGTTGTGATGTCTTTAGCGAACTAAACACTCTTATATTAGTTTACGGAGGGAGTACTAACGAGTTTAGCGAGTTACTTGTGAAATTCGTTAAGTTTGACGAGCTGAAATCAATGAATGGCTCTGTTTAATAAGAAGCAAGCTACGATCTTGATGAGTTGAACTATCGAGAATTCATTAAGTTTGCAAACTACGAGCTTTGGGCCAACCCTAATATCACATACCATTGCAGAGAAAGACTCGTCAAAGTAGCACATTGCCGTCGTTGTCATCACTTCATCCCAAGGAGCATCACCAGGCTTCCTTTACCCTTAGCAAACCACTCTAACTTCGCTGCGTACAACCATCGCCCCAATCCACTCTGAAGAGGTTGTGCGAAAACATATAAAGACCATGCCAATCACTTAGTTATCCATGGTAAAGACAATGCAACTTTGATTCTGATGAAGAGCTAAGAAGGAGAACTATGCAACTTGGACGGCTGGACATGCTAAGGGCATGGTCAATGCGTAGCCCCATGGTGATGCCACGTAGGCCACATATGATCGGATATCAGAAAAAGTAAGTTCAGATGGAGCAGCAGGATCCTCTGCAGGAGGCGGGTGCTTGGGGAGAAAAAATATGATCCGGTGCATAAAGTTAAAAAAGGTTGAAGTGGAGAGTAGAGATGCATGTGTAGTGGGAGTATTTAGACTCTGTTTTTTTTTATGAGTTCCACTATTGATACCTTGCATTGGGGAGAAAAAAAAGTCAATGTAGATGTCTCAAGTTATTTTTTATCATGGGGCATCTGTATTCATATGTCACCATTGCATATGCACTCAGGTGCAGTATAGCCACGTCATGTTAAAGAACAAATAGTATGACGTATTATCCTTTGGAAAAAGGAAGAAGAAAAGGTAGTCCGTAGTAGGAGTATACCTTTGTAGGTGGCCAAAACCAAGAAGGAAGGAGGCTGAACGTACGCAAGCCCATAGTTTTACCTGTGCTGACGATGCGCTGGTGCCCAGGATTAGGTTCAGAGAGAAGAGTCGGCAACATGATTAGATTGTGTGACGAGAGCGCGCACGGATGAAGAGTCGGCGAGGATGCCGCCGGCCTGTACGTCGAGCGGCCATGCATGTGAAACAGTAGGCGCGAAGGAAGCAGTTGTGGCTCCTCATTTTGCTCTAGCTTCTGACTGTTCCAGAACGAGAATTAGCCGCGTGTTTCAAAAAAAAAAGTGAATGGCGAGGAGGAGCGTGGGCCGACGTGGCGCCTCGATCCACTCTGGCGCAGCGTGGATGATGTCTCTGCCACATGCACGCACGTGCAGCAATATCATACTCCCTCCATTCCAAAATACAGTGTGCCCGCGCTTTTCAAGGTTCAATTTTGACCATAAATTTAACCAACGAGACCAACTACGACGGGAGAAAAAATTATATAATTGAAAACTTCTTTCGAGTACGAATTCACTGATATAATTTTTGTTCCGGCCGCAATCAGTCTTGGTAGTTAAATTTACGGTCAAAATTAAAATACATGAATATAGAAAACACTACATTATGGAATGGAGGAAGTACAGTAGAGATCACATGTCGGCGTCGGTGCAGTAGACTGAAGCAGTAGCAAAAGAAAAGGTAAAGAGCAAAATTGCCAGATGGATGTGGGTGGATCCAGGCCCCGGTCCAACCCAGCACCAACGTTCCGCGCACACGCGCAACACCGCCGCTCTGACGATCCTCGAGCTGGCCACGAGGGAGAACAATTCGCAGTTCGCAATTCGCACCTCCCACTGCCCCACATCCCCAAACCCAATAAGGACCCGCCACGTCGTCCCTTTTAACCACTCCCGTTCTCCTCCCGTCTCCATGGCCGTCCGCTTTGACCATTGACCCAGCCAGGGCCACCCGACCGGCCGCAATACAAAACCGAAAATGAATAAACAAGCACGTGTGCACGGAACGCCGAGGACCAGCTCAGCTGCAGCTCCCGTTGAATCGTCCAACTTCCGAGGTCAAACCCCCGTCCAACCATGGCGAGACGAGAGCCCGGAGGGAATACATATACGCCTCCCCCCTCAGATCCACACGCCGCAATCCTCGTGCTCACTGCCCACCCAGCTCATCCATCTCCAGATCTCCTCCTCCAGCACCATCATCTAGAAGCTTCTCGAAGGCAGGCACTATACACTTCTCTTCTCTCGCTATGGGCAATGGGCTGTCTCCGTGCGTGAGCATGCCGGCGGCCGCTGAGGCGCCCGCGGCGGCCAGGCTGGTGTACTGGGGCGGGCGGACGAGGGCGCTGCCGGTCACCGACGACGAGGAGGGCGAGGGCGAGGGCAACGGCGGTGTCCCCTGCACGGCCGCGGACGTGACGGCGGAGCTGCTCCCGGCCGACCACGTGGTCTGCCCGGCCGACTCCTTCTTCGTCGGCCTCCCGGTCCCCGTCGCGTTGCCGGGGGAGCGGCTGCTGCCCGGCCGGACCTATTTCGTGCTCCCCCGCCGCCTCCTCTCCTCCCCCTCCCCCGGCGGCAAGGCGGCCGTGCTCACCGCGGCCACGCTCGCGTCGCTGTCGGCCGCGCCGGGGGGCAGGAAGACGGTGCAGCTCGCCGGCCCCGGCCAGTGCCCATTCGAGTACGTCAAGGGCGGCGAGGACGGCGCCGCGGCGCTCATCCGGGTCCTGCCGCAGTTCATCGAGAAGGTCATCACCTGCGACGGCGGCAACGGCAACGCCGATGCTGCCGGCCGGCGCGGGCCGGGCAAGGTGGCTGCGACGGGGACGGAGCTGTGCAGCACGCCGGAGCTGAAGCGGCACTACGCGCAGCTCGTGGGCGCCAAGGGCCGCCCGTGGTCGCCGAGGCTGGAGACCATCTCCGAGCGCAGCAAGAGGAGGATCTTCTCGTCGCCGGCCAGACTGCTGTTGTCTTCGCAATGATATAATTAGCTAATGAGCCTAGATCGTTCTGGATTAGAGATTAATGGGGATTAATTAGGTAGCGAACATAGCGTTCGATTTTACTTGTACAATAGTTGGAACTGAAATACAAATGTACAAATTTGTCGAAAACATTTACAAATGTATGTAAGATTTTTGGATCCTACAAGTCATGGCACCCTCTCTCGTTTCCGTAAACTGACCGGGCTGTCCCTCCGAACGTTTAGGGTCAGTTTATGGGTCCGGCTGTAGATACTCGCAGGACATCCAATGGCATCCTCTGAAATCGTTTGATCAGATTGTCCATTTTATCCTTTCTCCCAGCGCGTTGCACACATTATGGATGTGCTCGCCCCTTCGTAGTCATCTTTACTAAACCGTGGTCGCAGCAACGCCCCCCCCCCTCCCCGTCGGCGAAGCTTGCAGTGCCAGCACTAGATTTGCTCCTGCAACATGTGCAAGACGAGAGTCGCGCTGTCGTCAACACACGTCTTCCCTCGTTGCGGCAACGTCGCTCGCCATACCCAGCCTCGCGGTACCATTCCGACAGTCGGAGGCCTCGTAGCTCCATTGGTAGGGTTGCAACACTCATTGGCTGACGGCCCCTTCCGGCGACCCACCAGCTCCCGCACTCCTGCTAGGGTTCTCCTCCCCCCCGCCCTGGCCGGCGGGCCCTAGGCCTCTCCCTCAGTCGTCGCGCGCCCGGCGCGGCACCCCGCTCCCGCTCCCGCCGCCGTCGTCGCCCGTCCCACCCCCCTTCTCCGTCCCGCCGCCTCCGCTGTCTCCCCGGGAGGCGGCAGGGGCGGCGCGCGAGCCTCTTCCGCCTCGTCCGCCCCCTCCGCCCTTCCCCCCTGTCGCCGGAGGCCGCCCCCGGATCTGACCGGGTGGTGTCGGCGGCGGCGGGCCGTTCCTTACCCGCGCGCGCTCCTCCTTCCTGGGGTGGGGGGAGGCGGCGGTGATGCTCGGTCGTGGCGGTCCGGCGTCCTGTGGTGCGGAGGCCGGCGGCACTCGCCATGGTGGTGCCGCTTCTTGGCAGCGGGGCGGTCTGGTGGTGCTAGTCGGCCGGTGGCGTGTCCTCGGCCCAGATCTGGGCCCATAGGGTCCCTTCTGGGTCCTTGCGGGTCAGCTCCGGCGCGACCGCGATGCTCTCTATATGGGGAGGCAGGGAAGCGGCTTGGACTGGGACAGCAACGCCGACGACATGCCGGCTGCTGCATGGAGGCGGGAGCTATCCGGGCCTGTGGGGCCATGGGCCCGGTAGGCTCCTGCTATGGCGTCCGGTCGGCTACCGTCATGGATGGTGGAGGTGGGGCCCTCCCGTATGCCGACGGTGCCGCTATGCTAGTCCCGACTCCTCTTCTTCGTTGTGTAGACCATCTTCATGGGCCCGTGGTGAGACAGCGTGGGAAGCTTCGTGTCCGTGATGGCGCTAGGTGGTGGTCGGTTTGGTGGCGAGCTCTGAAGTGCCTGAGGTAGAGGCTGGGATCGGGAGAAATCCCTGTTGGCTTGGCCGACACCGACGCGGTGGCGCCTGAGGGTGCCGTCGGACCTTCCTGGAGGGCGACGAAGAAGGTGGACGGGCGGCGGCTACACGGGTAGCGGCGGCGGCTAGGTTAGGAGCGCGGCGGCGGTGCTCGAAGTATGCGAAGAACCAGACAACATGACGAAGACCGGCGCGGACGGTGGCGTTCCCGCGCCAAGGGAGGTGGTGCTCCCGCGCCAAGGGAGGTGGCGCGACGCATACCACGGGAAGTCAACGCGCGTGGACGACGAAGTGGACCGTGGGCCGCCGCGCTATGGCCCGAAGGGGCGACGCAGCGGAGGCGGGCAGGTCTGGGTGACGGCGGGAAGACCTCGGGGCGACGGCAGGGACCGCGGGCCGCGGTGCGACATCCCGAAGGGGCGGCGCGGCAAAGGAGCGCGGGTCGGTGCAACCGCGGGGGACGGCCTCTGGACGAGGCGTGGACCGCGTGCCACGCTCGCTACGGCCCGAAGGGGCGACACAGCGGTGACGCGTGTCGGTGCAGCTGGGAGAAGAAATACGGGGCGGCGGCGTTGCGGCCCGACGCAGCGGCCTGACGCAGCGGCAGCCCATTGCTCGATCGGTAGAGGGGCGCGCTGAACACGGGACAGTCTTCACGGGGCCTGCGGAGGCGCGCGCAACCGACGGGTCAGGTCGGTCGCACGGCGTAGATGAGGCGGATCGCGGCGGCGGGCAGGTGATCAATCCGATTGCGCGCGAGGTCGGGGACGCCGCTCGGTGAAGGCGTGGTGGTAGCGGAGTCCGAGATGAAGCCGGCGGCGGCGGGCGGCCGGGCGGCTATGATTGACCGCCACATGGCGCGAGGCCACCGGGTCAGGATGATGCATGAGTCCTGATCGGAGCAGGGCGGTGACGGTCGACGTAGATCGACGGGGGGGCCGTCGCGCGAACGGCGGCGGTGAAGGGCCGCCGCATGAGGCGAGGTCGCCGGGTCGGGGCGACCGGCGGGCCGACGCAATGACGCCACGCGAGGCCGCCAGGTCGGTCAAGAAGCCGGCCGAACGCGCCGGTGTTGGAGTAGAGGCGCACGGAATCGACGACAGCGCTGGGCGTCGCAAACCGGGTCACATGGACCGAAAAACAAAATAGAAGATGCCGATCAAAGCGACTAACGAGAGAAAGAAAATCCAGATCAAAGGATCAGGAAAAAAACTCTCTAGGGCAGCCGGCCAACACAGCCGGCGGACGAACCCTAGGTATGGACGGCGCGGCCCCCGGCGGCGGTCATGGAGGCCGACCGCCCCAGAGGCAGCGCGCGGATGCGGAAGCGGCGGCGGCTAGAGTTTAGAACCCGAAAACTGATACCGTGTTAGAAGGGAGAGAGGATTAGATGGAATAGTTGTTGTATTGCTTGAGCCTCGTGTGCATATATATTGGAGTTACATGATTTACTTGAAGTATAAGGTAAGTCGGAATATTTCCTAGTCTAACATATGTTTCCTGATACAATCACGTTATTCAACAAGGACTCTTGATTGGTCGTCTATGGTGCAGTTAAAGTTGCTTGCTCGGGGAGAAGTAATGACGATGAAAGTTGATGTCAACCTCGACTGAGTTCCCTTGTGTTAATCTTTGGTGGTAGCCACATCAGTTGGAGTGCCCTATTCTTTGGGTGTGATGTATCGGTTTTCGCCTGATTTTTTGTCAATCATTCAAGCAATTTTCTTCTTCTTAATTATTGGATAGATCTCTAAGTGTTGTCTACAGTAAAGATCCAAAATATAAGAATCCAAATAGTTCATGATCTTCGGCACAAGAAGACATTAAATGCGGTTGGTGCGAAATATTAACTATTATGAGCAGACAACTTAGATAACAACATGGATGAATCAACTTAGAAGATATATCGATATGCATATCTAACAAGAATGCAGATCCTACTAAAAAAGCGCGAATGATCAGCCTAACGCATTGACGGTTCACACACAAGAGTGCTACCTCAATTTCAAAATATAAGACGTTTTGGTAGGGTATTATATTATGGAATGGAGGTAGATACTAGAATATTAATGAAAATGTAGATACTACTGCTAGTAATAATTCTATCCAACACACTTTATTTCCAAAAGTAACTCCTTTTAGAAATTTAGGACAGTATAACCGAGCCACTTCCGAGCCCTCACACGCTATCAGCACTTCTAGCCGTTTGATTTGGCGCCTCGGTCATTTCCAGCCGTTCAATGATCGTTAATTGCTAGCAGTTTCACATTTGAAGCATGCTGGTTCATTGGGCTGTGTGGTCCATCTCCGTGCTTGCCGTAAAAAGGCCCAGATAGTCTATCAGATGCAGCTAACACAATAGCAAGCCCCTAAAAGAACGGCATTTCCTAAACGGCGCCCGTAGCGCCCGTTATAAGCTTAACTGTACAGGACGCACACCCCATGCACCGCCCTGGGCTGGCCCACTTTACTTCTTTTTTTTTCTGTTTTAGAGGCGCAAAACGAGAGCGTATGCAACGTGACTAGAACTCCCAATCTCCTGGCGTAGTGTTCGTTCTCACAACCAACAAGCCACCCTCCTTGACTTGTTTACTCAAAGCTTTTTTCCTTCTTATACTCTTCGTTATTTTTCTTTTTTTCCTGGAATGCTTTCGTTTGTTTTTTTATTTTTTATTTATTTTCTTTTTCGTTTTTTGGAACAGCTTTTTTGCTAAACTTTTTTAAAATACATTTTTTAACATTCGTGAACTTTTTTCGAATTTGATGAACTTTTTCAAATTCAATAAACGTTTTTCGAATTTGATGAACTTTTTCAAATTCAATGATGTTTTTTCAAATTATATGAATTTTTCAAATTCGATGAACGTTTTTTCGAATTCAATGAACATTTTTCAAATTTGGTGAACTTTTCTCAAAATTAGTGAACCTTTTTTCAAACTTGGTGAACTTTTCAAAAAACTTCGATGAACTGTTTTTTAAGTTACAAAAAAATATTCATGAACTTTTTTCCAAAATCGATGAACCTTTTTCCATTTTGATGAACTTTTTTCATGATTGGTGAACTTTTTTCGAATTCGTGAACCCTTTTTGAAAATCCGTGAACTCTTTTTCAAATCGATGACCTTTTTTTCAAAATCGATGAACCTTTTCCAACTTTATGAACTTTTTTTTCAAAAAATTGAACTTTTTTTGAATTCATGAACCCTTTTTTGAAAACCCGTTAACTCTTTTTCAAATTGATGAACTTTTTTTCAATCTTGATGAACTTTTTTCATGATTGGTGAACTTTTTCTTCAAAAAAATTAAACTCTTTCGATTTTATGAACCCTTTTTGAAAATCTGTGAACTCCTTTTCTAATTGAATGATTTTTTTTCAAAATATGTGATTTTTCTTTTCAAATCCGATGAACTTTTTTACAAATCGATGAACCTTTTCCAGATTTGTGAACTTTTCTTCAAAAATGATGAACTTTTTCTAAAGTGATGAACTTTTTCAAGTTCACGGTTATTTCAAAATAATTCAGAAAACTAAGTGCATTAAATAGCGCGGCCGCATGTCCTTATATTATTGATACTTTCCTCATCCACTAGAGTTGAGTAGGTCTACTGGTTATGTGCGCTAGTACGTGAAGTTAACATCTTGAGTTCGAATCCTGGACAGGGTGACCTTTTTTTTGCGCTTTTTCGCTCGTTCAGGTTGTGGCAACCGGGTGCATCGACTTTGTTGGGCCAGGCCCAGGTGGGCAGCGCGTGGGCGCCAGTACCTGTTAGCGGCGCCAAAAGCGCTGCTTAGGAGCTCCCAAAAAAGCCCACTTCCTTCCTTGCTGGCTGTTTGCTAGATAACCACCACGCGTCCAAGAATACTCTGCTTTCCGTCGGCGTCCACGACCTAGCGGGCGGCGGCGGCGGCGGAGTCCATCGTTTCCTCCGGCGATTAGTTCGCCGGAGTACACCAATTCCTCACATTCTATCGGCTCTCCCCGGTAGAGCGAGAGTCTCAGAGGGCCCAAGGAGGCGCGGGGTGAGCTCGTATGGCGGAACCACCGGCAACAGGGGGAGGAAGTGGGGGAGCGAAGGAAGACTTGGAGAGGATGGCAGCGCAGTCCGACCCTGCGGTCGAAGATGAGAAGCACCTGGGAGACGGCGGTAAGAAGGGGGCCGCAGGGAGTGGAAGTGGAAGCCAGGGGCGGGAGGGAGCAGATGGGGAGTACCATGCTTGGGGACCTCCCGCAAGTCTTGAGGTTAGATTTGAAGGTAAGCACCTGCGTGGAGAGGAGGAAGTTGAACTCGATTTCAGTGCTGAATTTGAAGATCTAGTCAAGGACATTAGGTGGCTGGCGATATTCAGAGTTCATACAACTCGTCAGTTCAGCCATTCAGCTCTGTACAACGCGATATACACGGCATGCTCGTCGGCCCAACAAGTTATATTCAAACCAAAGGGTGTCAACCTGTTCATTGCACAATTTAGTTGTTTGGGGGATTGGAAGAGGGTGATGGACGGTGGCCCCTGGTTGTTCAGGAACGCGGCTGTTGTGATCCAGGAATACGACAGGTTTAGAAATGTTAATGAATACAAGCTGGATAAGATCCCAGTTTGGGCAAGAATTGAAGGGGTGCCGGAGGGTTTGATGCGGAAGAAAGAGCTAGCAGAGAAGGTAGCCCGCAAGGTAGGGGAACCGCCAATAACGGTGGTAGTGAATGAAGGCTTCATCAACACCGCCAAATTTCTTAGGGCCAGAGTGTTTCTTGATGTTCATGTGCCTCTGGTCAGGTTTGTGCCCATAACCTTGAAGGAGAGGAAAAAGTACCCAGTTTACTATGAAAAGCTTCCCGACTTTTGCTACTTTTGTGGCCTGATGGGGCACCAAGTGGAGGAGTGCGGGGATGGTGTGCACGATCCTACTGCTTGTGAATGGGGAGACTGGCTTCTGTGGAACTTTGAAAATACTATGCCAAAACAGAATGGGGGGAGAGGAGGAGGCAGAGGTGGGGGAGATAGGGGAGGAAGTGCTTTAGGAGGTAGAGGAGGTTGGGGTCGAGGGAGCATGGCTCGTGGCAGCACCAAAAGTGATACAAATGAGGCCACTGAAATGGAGTATAGTACTCAAGATGTTAGATATGGTATTGACCCGGGACAGCGTGGAGCAAGGAAAAGGCTGGTTGGCCCAGATGGCACTGTCAATGCGAACGGGGCTGATGCAGTTCCTATTATGCCGGGCACTGTTGCTGAAAAAATTCTTCAGATTGAGGCAGCTCCAGTAGCAAATGACGCAAATGCAGGGACCCCTGGCAAGCAACCTATTGTAAAGAGGCGTAGGCAGGGAGATGATGGAGCTGATGGTGAAGTGGATCCTATAACTGAGGCGGCATCCCACATGGATGGCCGCCAAACCAATGAGAACCCTGTGCTGGAACTGTCGTGGGATTGGCGACCCCGTGACAGTTTGTGAGCTCCGGGAGCTCATACAGGAGTGTGCGCCGTCGGTGGTTTGTATTGTGGAAACACAGTTATCAAAACAGCGTCTGGAAGGCCTGATGGCGATGTTAGGTTTTGAAGGTGGTTTTGCGATGGCTAGTAGCTAGAGGAGTGGAGGCTTGGGTGTTTTCTGGAGGCATGGTTTGGACTTGAGAGTCAAGAACTTCTCAAGGTATCATATTGATGCCTGGGTAGCTGAACCGGGAAAGGAGGATTGGAGGCTGACGTGTTTCTATGGAGAGGCCAACAGATCACTTAGGCAAAATACTTGGAACACTATTGCTAGACTGCGAGGTGAATCAACCCTACCATGGTTATGTATCGGGGATTTCAATGAAATTTTGAGAAGAGAAGAACAAATGAGGCCGAACGAGCGGGACAGTGCTCAAATGGAGGGATTTAGAGAGGCGGTGGATGTATGCGGTCTGGCTGATATTGGCTATGTGGGGCTTGACTGGACTTTCGAAAAGAAGGTTCATGGGGGACAATTCTGTCGTGTACGCCTTGACAGGGTGTTGGAAATATGCCCTAGAGGCAATAATAAAAGCATTATTATTATATTTCCTTGTTCATGATAATTGTCCTTTATTCATGCTATAATTGTGTTATCCGGAAATCGTAATACATGTGTGAATAATAGACACCAACATGTCCCTAGTAAGCCTCTAGTTGACTAGTTCGTTGATCAACAGATAGTCATGGTTTCCTGACTATGGACATTGGATGTCATTGATAACGAGATCACATCATTAGGAGAATGATGTGATGGACAAGACCCAATCCTAAACATAGCACAAGATCGTATAGTTCGTTTGCTAGAGTTTTCCAATGTCAAGTATCTTTTCCTTAGACCATGAGATCGTGTAACTCCCGAATACTGTAGGAGTGCTTTGGGTGTACCAAACGTCACAACGTAACTGGATGACTATAAAGATATACTACGGGTATCTCCGAAAGTGTCTGTTGGGTTGACACGGATCAATACTGGGATTTGTCACTCCGTATGACGGAGAGGTATCACTGGGCCCACTCGGTAATGCATCATCATAATGAGCTCAAAGTGATGAAGTGTCTGGTCATGGGATCATGCATTACGGTACGAGTAAAGTGACTTGCCGGTAACGAGATTGAACGAGGTATTGGGATACCGACGATCGAATCTCGGGCAAGTAACATACCGATTGACAAAGGGAATTGTGTATGGGGTTACGTGAATCCTCGACATCGTGGTTCATCCGATGAGATCATCGAGGAGCATGTGGGAGACAACATGGGTATCCAGATCCCGCTGTTGGTTATTGACCGGAGAGCGATCTCGGTCATGTCTACGTGTCTCCCGAACCCGTAGGGTCTACACACTTAAGGTTCGGTGACGCTAGGGTTATAGGGATATGTATATGCAGTAACCCGAATGTTGTTCAGAGTCCTGGATGAGATCCAGGACGTCACGAGGAGTTCCGGAATGGTCCGGAGGTAAAGAATTATATATAGGAAGTGCTATTTCGGCCACCGGGACAAGTTTCGGGGTCACCGATATTGTACCGGGACCACCGGAAGGGTCCCGGGGGTCCACCGGGTGGGGCCACCTATCCCGGGGGGCCACATGGGCTGTAGGGGTGTCCGCCTTGGCCTGCATGGGCCAAGGGCACCAGCCCCAAGAGGCCCATGCGCCTAGGGTTAAGGAAGGGAAGAGTCCCAAAGGGGGAAGGCACCTCCGAGGTGCCTTGGGGAGGAGGGACTCCTCCCTTGGCCGCCGCCCCCCCTAGGAGATTGGATCTCCTAGGGCCGGCGCCCCCCTAGGCTCCCTATATATAGTGGGGGAAGGAGGGCCTCTCAATCCACGTTTTTGGTGCCTCCCTCTCCCTCTCCAACACATCCTCCTCCTCCATAGTGCTTGGCGAAGCCCTGCCGGAGTACTGCAGCTCCACCACCACCACGCCGTTGTGCTGCTGTTGGAGCCATCTTCCTCAACCTCTCCTTCCCCCTTGCTGGATCAAGAAGAAGGAGACGTTACGCTGACCGTACGTGTGTTAAACGCGGAGGTGCCGTCCGTTCGGCGCTAGGATCTCTGGTGATTTGGATCACGTCGAGTACACCTTCCTCATCCCCGTTCTTTGAACGCTTCCGCGCGTGATCTACAAAGGTATGTAGATGCAATCCGATCAATCGTTGCTAGATGAACTCCTAGATGGATCTTGGTGAAACCGTAGGAAATTTTTTGTTTTCTGCAATGTTCCCCTACAGTGGCATCATGAGCTAGGTCTATGCGTAGTTCTCTTGCACGAGTAGAACACAATTTGTTGTGGGCGTAGATGTTGTCAACTTTCTTACCGCTACTAGTCTTATCTTGCTTCAACGGTATTGTGGGATGAAGCGGCCCAGACCAACCTTACACGTACGCTTACATGAGACCGGTTCCACCGACTAACATGCACAAGTTGCATAAGGTGGCTGGCGGGTGTCTGTCTCTCCCACTTTAGTTGGAGCGGATTCGATGAAAAGGGTCCTTATGAAGGGTAAATAGAAGTTGACAAATCACGTTATGGCTTTCACGTAGGTAAGAAAACATTCTTGCTAGAACCCTATTTCAGCCACGTAAAACTTGCAACAACAATTAGAGGACGTCTAACTTGTTTTTGCAGCTAGTGCTTTGTGATATGATATGGCCAAAGTTGTGATGAATGATGAATGATATATATGTGATGTATGAGATGTTCATGCTATTGTAATAGGAATCATGACTTGCATGTCGATGAGTATGACAACCGGCAGGAGCCATAGGAGTTGTCTTTATTTTTTGTATGACCTTCGTGTCATTGAGAAACGCCATGTAAATTACTTTACTTTATTGCTAAACGCGTTAGCCATAGTAGTAGAAGTAATAGTTGGCGAGCAGCTTCATGGAGACACGATGATGGAGATCATGATGATGGAGATCATGGTGTCATGCTGGTGACAAGATGATCATGAAGCCCCAAGATGGAGATCAAAGGAGCTATGTGATATTGGCCATATCATGTCACTATTATTATTTGATTGCATGTGATGTTTATCATGTTTTTGCATCTTGTTTGCTTAGAACGACGGTAGTAAATAAGATGATCCCTCATAATAATTTCAAGAAAGTGTTCCCCCTAACTGTGCACCGTTGCGACAGTTCGTTGTTTCGAAGCACCACGTGATGATCGGGTGTGATAGATTTCAACGTTCACATACAACGGGTGTAAGACAGATTTACACATGCAAACACTTAGGTTGACTTGACGAGCCTAGCATGTACAGACATGGCCTCGGAACACAGAAGACCGAAAGGTCGAGCATGAGTCGTATAGAAGATACGATCAACATGAAGATGTTCACCGATGTTGACTAGTCCGTCTCACGTGATGATCGGACACGGCCTAGTTAACTCGGATCATGTTATACTTAGATTACAGGAGGGATGTCTATCTAAGTGGGAGTTCATTGAATAATTTGATTAGATGAACTTAATTATCATGAACTTAGTCTAAAATTTTACAATATGTCTTGTAGATCAAATGGCCAACGTAGTCCTCAACTTCAACGCGTTCCTAGAGAAAACCAAGCTGAAAGACGATGGCAGCAACTACACGGACTGGGTCCGGAACCTGAGGATCATCCTCATAGCTGCCAAGAAAGATTATGTCCTACAAGCACCGCTGGGTGACGCACCTATTCTCCCTGCAGAACAAGACGTTATGAACGCTTGGCAGGCATGTACCGATGGCTACTCCCTCGTTCAGTGCGGCATGCTTTACAGCTTAGAGCCGGGGCTCCAAAAGCGTTTTGAGGGACACGGAGCATATGAGATGTTCGAAGAGCTGAAAATGGTTTTCCAAGCTCATGCCCGGGTCGAGAGATATCAAGTCTCTGACAAATTCTTCAGCTGTAAGATGGAGGAAAATAGTTCTGTCAGTGAGCACATACTCACAATGTCTGGGTTACATAACCGCTTGACTCAGCTGGGAGTTAATCTCCTGGATGACGCGGTCATTGACAGAATTCTTCAGTCACTTCCACCGAGCTACAAGAGCTTTGTGATGAACTTCAATATGCAGGGGATGGAAAAGACCATTCCTGAAGTATTTGCAATGCTGAAATCAGCAGAGGTAGAAGTCAAAAAGGAACATCAAGTGTTGATGGTGAATAAAACCACTAAGTTCAAGAAAGGAAAGGGTAAGAAAACCTTCAAGAAGGACGGCAAGGGAGTTGCCGCGCCCGGCAAGCAAGCTGCCGGGAAGAAGCCAAAGAATGGACCCAAGCCCGAGACTGAGTGCTTTTATTGCAAGGAAAGTGGTCACTGGAAGCGAAACTGCCCCAAATACTTAGCAGACAAGAAGGCTGGCAAAATGAAAGGTATATGTGATATACATGTAATTGATGTGTACCTTACCAGTACTCGTAGTAGCTCCTGGGTATTTGATACCGGTGCAGTTGCTCACATTTGTAACTCAAAGCAGGAGCTGCAGAATAAGCGGAGACTGGCGAAGGACGAGGTGACGATGCGCGTCGGGAATGGTTCCAAGGTCGTTGTGATCGCCGTCGGCACGCTACCTCTACATTTACCTACGGGATTAGTTTTGAACCTCAATAATTGTTATTTAGTGCCAAGTTTGAGCATGAACATTGTATCAGGATCTCGTTTAATTCGAGATGGCTACTCATTTAAATCCGAGAATAATGGTTGTTCTATTTATATGAGAGATATGTTTTATGATCATGCTCCGATGGTGAATGGTTTATTCTTAATGAATCTCGAGCGTAATGCTACACATATTCATAGTGTGAATACCAAAAGATGTAAGATTGATAATGATAGTCCCACATACTTGTGGCACTGCCGCCTTGGTCACATAGGTGTCAAACGCATGAAGAAGCTCCATGCTGATGGACTTTTAGAGTCTCTTGATTACGAATCATTTGACACGTGCGAACCATGCCTCATGGGTAAAATGACCAAGACTCCGTTCTCAGGAACAATGGAGCGAGCAACCAACTTATTGGAAATCATACATACTGATGTGTGCGGTCCAATGAGTGTTGAGGCTCGCGGTGGCTATCGTTATGTTCTCACCCTCACTGATGACTTGAGTAGATATGGGTATGTCTACTTAATGAAACACAAGTCTGAGACCTTTGAAAAGTTCAAGGAATTTCAGAGTGAGGTTGAGAATCAACGTGACAGGAAAATCAAGTTCCTGCGATCAGATCGTGGAGGAGAATACTTGAGTCATGAGTTTGGCACACACTTAAGAAAATGTGGAATAGTTTCACAACTGACGCCGCCTGGAACACCTCAGCGTAATGGTGTGTCCGAACGTCGTAATCGCACTCTATTAGATATGGTGCGATCTATGATGTCTCTTGCCGATTTACCGCTATCTTTTTGGGGATATGCTTTAGAGACTGCTGCATTCACTTTAAATAGGGCTCCGTCGAAATCCGTTGAGACGACACCGTATGAATTATGGTTTGGGAAGAAACCTAAGCTGTCGTTTCTAAAAGTTTGGGGATGTGATGCTTATGTCAAGAAACTTCAACCTGAAAAGCTCGAACCCAAATCGGAAAAATGCGTCTTCATAAGATACCCTAAAGAAACTATTGGGTATACCTTCTACCTCAGATCCGAAGGCAAGATCTTTGTTGCCAAGAATGGGTCCTTTCTAGAGAAAGAGTTTCTCTCGAAAGAAGTAAGTGGGAGGAAAGTAGAACTTGATGAAGTATTACCTCTTGAACCGGAAAATGGCGCAGCTCAAGAAAATGTTCCTGAGGTGCCTGCACCGACTAGAGAGGAAGTTAATGATGATGATCAAGATACTTCTGATCAAGCTCCTACTGAAATTCGAAGGTCCACAAGGACACGTTCCGCACCAGAGTGGTACGGCAACCCTGTCTTGGAAATTATGTTGTTAGACAACGGTGAACCTTTGAACTATGAAGAAGCGATGGCGGGCCCGGATTCCGACAAATGGTTAGAAGCCATGAAATCCGAGATAGGATCCATGTATGAAAACGAAGTATGGACTTTGACTGACTTGCCCGTTGAGCGGCGAGCCATAGAAAATAAATGGATCTTTAAGAAGAAGACAGACGCGGATGGTAATGTGACCATCTATAAAGCTCGGCTTGTCGCTAAGGGTTATCGACAAGTTCAAGGGGTTGACTACGATGAGACTTTCTCACCGGTAGCGAAGCTAAAGTCCGTCCAAATCATGTTAGCAATTGCCGCATTCTATGATTATGAGATATGGCAAATGGACGTCAAAACAGCATTCCTTAATGGTTTCCTTAAGGAAGAATTGTATATGATGCAGCCGGAAGGTTTTGTCGATCCTAAGAATGCTGACAAGGTGTGCAAGCTCCAACGCTCGATTTATGGGCTGGTGCAAGCATCTCGGAGTTGGAACATTCGCTTTGATGAGATGATCAAAGCGTTTGGGTTTACGCAGACTTATGGAGAAGCCTGTGTTTACAAGAAAGTGAGTGGGAGCTCTGTAGCATTTCTCATATTATATGTAGATGACATACTTTTGATGGGAAATGATATAGAACTCTTGGACAACATTAAGGCCTACTTGAATAAGAGTTTTTCAATGAAGGACCTTGGAGAAGCTGCTTATATATTAGGCATCAAGATCTATAGAGACAGATCAAGACGCCTCATAGGTCTTTCACAAAGCACATACCTTGATAAGATATTGAAGAAGTTCAATATGGATCAGTCTAAGAAGGGGTTCTTGCCTGTGTTGCAAGGTGTGAAATTGAGCTCAGCTCAATGTCCGACCACGGCAGAAGATATAGAAGAGATGAGTGTCATCCCCTATGCCTCAGCCATAGGTTCTATTATGTATGTCATGCTGTGTACCAGACCTGATGTAAACCTTGCCGTAAGTTTGGTAGGAAGGTACCAAAGTAATCCCGGAAAGGAACACTGGACAGCGGTCAAGAATATCCTGAAGTACCTGAAAAGGACTAAGGAAATGTTTCTCGTCTATGGAGGTGACGAAGAGCTCGTCGTAAAGGGTTACGTCGACGCTAGCTTCGACACAGATCTGGATGACTCAAAGTCACAAACCGGATACGTGTATATTTTGAATGGTGGGACAGTAAGCTGGTGCAGTTGCAAGCAGAGCGTCGTGGCGGGATCTACATGTGAAGCGGAGTACATGGCAGCCTCGGAGGCAGCGCATGAACCAATTTGGGTGAAGGAGTTCATCACCGACCTAGGAGTCATACCCAATGCGTCGGGGCCAATCAAGCTCTTCTGTGAAAACACTGGAGCTATTGCACTTGCCAAGGAGCCCAGGTTTCACAAGAAGACAAGGCACATCAAGCGTCGCTTCAACTCCATTCGTGAAAATGTTCAAGATGGAGACATAGATATTTGTAAAGTACATACGGACCTGAATATAGCAGATCCGTTGACTAAACCTCTCCCTAGAGCAAAACATGATCAACACCAGAATTCCATGGGTGTTCGACTCATCACAATGTAACTAGATTATTGACTCTAGTGCAAGTGGGAGACTATTGGAAATATGCCCTAGAGGCAATAATAAAAGCATTATTATTATATTTCCTTGTTCATGATAATTGTCCTTTATTCATGCTATAATTGTGTTATCCGGAAATCGTAATACATGTGTGAATAATAGACACCAACATGTCGCTAGTAAGCCTCTAGTTGACTAGCTCGTTGATCAACAGATAGTCATGATTTCCTGGCTATGTACATTGGATGTCATTGATAACGGGATCACATCATTAGGAGAATGATGTGATGGACAAGACCCAATCCTAAGCATAGTACAAAGATCGTGTAGTTCGTTTGCTAGAGCTTTTCCAATGTCAAGTATCTTTTCCTTTGACCATGAGATCGTGTAACTCCCGGATACCGTAGGAGTGCTTTGGGTGTATCAAACGTCACAACGTAACTGGGTGACTATAAAGGTGCATTACAGGTATCTCCGAAAGTGTCTGTTGGGTTGACACGGATCGAGACTGGGATTTGTCACTCCGTATGACGGAGAGGTATCACTGGGCCCACTCGGTAATGCATCATCATAATGAGCTCAAAGTGACCAAGTGTCTGGTCACGGGATCATGCATTACGGTACGAGTAAAGTGACTTGCCGGTAACGAGATTGAACGAGGTATTGGGATACCGACGATCGAATCTCGGGCAAGTAACATACCGATTGACAAAGGGAATTGTATATGGGGTTACGTGAATCCTCGACATCGTGGTTCATTCGATGAGATCATCGAGGAGCATGTGGGAGCCAATATGGGTATCCAGATCCCGTTGTTGGTTATTGACCGGAGAGCGATCTCGGTCATGTCTACGTGTCTCCCGAACCCGTAGGGTCTACACACTTAAGGTTCGGTGATGCTAGGGTTATAGGGATATGTATATGCAGTAACCCGAATGTTGTTCGGAGTCCCGGATGAGATCCCGGACGTCACGAGGAGTTCTGGAATGGTCCGGAGGTAAAGAATTATATATAGGAAGTGCTATTTCGGCCATCGGGACAAGTTTCGGGGTCACCGGTATTGTACCGGGACCACCGGAAGGGTCCTGGGGGTCCACTGGCTGGGGCCACCTATCCCGGGGGGCCACATGGGCTGTAGGGGTGTGCTCCTTGGCCTGCATGGGCCAAGGGCACCAGCCCCAAGAGGCCCATGCGCCTAGGGTTAAGGAAGGGAAGAGTCCCAAAGGGGGAAGGCACCTCCGAGGTGCCTTGGGGAAGAGGGACTCCTCCCTTGGCCGCCGCCCCCCTAGGAGATTTTATCTCCTAGGGCCGGCGCCCCCTAGGCTCCCTATATATAGTGGGGGAAGGAGGGCCTCTCATTCGATGTTTTTGGTGCCTCCCTCTCCCTCTCCAACACATCCTCCTCCTCCATAGTGCTTGGCGAAGCCCTGCCGGAGTACTGCAGCTCCACCACCACCATGCCGTCGTGCTGCTGTTGGAGCCATCTTCCTCAACCTCTCCTTCCCCCTTGCTGGATCAAGAAGAAGGAGACGTTACGCTGACCGTACGTGTGTTGAACGCGGAGGTGCCGTCCGTTCGGCGCTAGGATCTCCGGTGATTTGGATCACGTCGAGTACACCTTCCTCATCCCCGTTCTTTGAATGCTTCCGCGCGTGATCTACAAAGGTATGTAGATGCAATCCGATCACTCGTTGCTAGATGAACTCCTAGATGGATCTTGGTGAAACCGTAGGAAATTTTTTGTTTTCTGCAATGTTCCCCAACACCGGGCACTTGCATCGCTGGACTGGAGTGCCATGTTCCCCTTTGCAACTCTTCGTCATCTACAAGCAGCAAAGTCGGATCACTCTCCAATTGTTTTAGGTAATGATCTTGATGATGTAAACAACCGCATTGCAATAAAAAAACCTTTCCGTTTTGAGCGCATGTGGGAGACCCACGATGATTTTTTCCCTCTGATTGATTGCCTGTGGTCAGCGGAAAAAGGGAGACACTTCAGGAACTAAAATCGAAGTTGGAACAGCTTGCTGATTCCCTGGCAAGATGGGGATCCAGAACCTTTGGGTATGTTCGAGCTGAACTTAGAACTCTGAAGAGGCGATTAGCTGAGCTGAGAGCTGATTCTTCGAGAAGTGGACCATCACATGAGGAGATTAAATTGCAAGAAAGGATAGTGGAGCTGAACTTCCGGGAAGAAATCATGTGGAGGCAACGTTCCCGTATCCAATGGCTCGCTGAGGGTGACGGTAATACAAATTTTTTTCACCAGAAAGCAACAATGAGAAAGAGGAGAAACCGTATATCTCGGCTAACAAGGGAAGATGGTACCATTTGTTCTGATGAGGAGGAGATCAGAGATATGGCAAGACAATTTTATAAAAAATTATATGCTTCAGAGGGTACTGTAGGCATGGAGGAGGTGTTGTCACACATACCCAGAAAGGTGAATGAGGAGATGAATGATATGCTATGCGCCCCATATAAAGACTCGGAAGTCAAGGAAGCCCTTTTTCAAATGTTCCCAACCAAAGCACCGGGCCCTGATGGCTTCCCAGCGCATTTCTTTTAGAAAAATTGGGGTGTTTGTGGGGAGGAAGTAACCAAGGTAGTACTAAGAGTGCTTAATGGGGAAGAGTCTCCGGAGGTGCTTAACAGGACGTTTATCATTATGATCCCTAACGTATTGAATCCAACCACCCTATCACAGTTTCGATCGATTAGCCTGTGCAATGTGATTTTCAAAATCTTATCAAAAGTTCAGTCCAATCGGTTGAAGAGGATTTTACCAGAGATTATTTCACATGAGCAATCAGCGTTCGTACCGGGGCGACTGATCACCGACAATATCATAGCAGCTTACGAGTGTTTACATTTTATGAAACGCTCAAGAAGTAAGAAGAATTCGCACTGCACATTAAAACTGGACATGATGAAGGCGTATGATCACGTTGAGTGGAGGTACTTAGAAGCAGTTTTGGAGAAGCTTGGCTTCAAACGCTCTTGGGTGATGAAAATCATGGCATGCGTATCAATGGTTTCTTTCTCGGTTCTTGTTAATGGTAACAGAACAGAGGAGTTTTTACCTACCCGAGGAATCAGGCAGGGAGATCCAATCTCCCCATATTTATTTCTGTTGGCAGCTGAGGGTCTATCTTGCTTATTAAGGTCGAGGAGTAGCAACGAGCATGTGAAGGGCGTGGTGATTGCCCCAACCGCCCCTCCGGTTAATCATCTTTTATTCGCCGATGATTGTCTTCTTATGTTTAAGGCTAATACCGAGGGAGCAATTGTTATGAGAGACAACATTCAACAATATTGTGATGCATCGGGACAACGAATCAACCTTTCAAAATCAAGTATTTTCTTTGGTAAGGGTTGTCCGGAAGAGACTAGGAATGTGGTGAAAGGCATCCTCGAGGTCACCAATGAATCTCTTTCAGAGAAATATTTAGGGCTGCTGACCGAGGTTGGCAAGTCAACGAACGGAGCCTTTAGGTACATTAAAGACAGATTATGGGGTAAGATTCAAGGGTGGATTGGAAAGTGCTTGGAGGCTGCTGGAAAGGAGGTGCTCATAAAGTCCGTTGCCCAGGCCATATCCACCTTCTCAATGTCATGTTTTCTGCTTCCAAGAGTGCTGTGTCAAAACATTGATACTATGATCAGAAAATTTTATTGGGGAAGCAAGGACGGAGAAAGAAAAGTTGCCTGGGTATCATGGGATGTGCTTACAATGCCTAAATACATGGGTGGATTAGGCTTTCGTGATACTCACTTGTTCAATCTTGCAATGGTAGCAAAACAGGCTTGGCGCCTCACTCAAGACACGTGTTCCTTGAGTGCCCGCCTATTGAAAGCAGTTTACTACCCTTCCTGTGATGTACTTGATGCTGTTTTGGAAAATCATCCATCTAAAATTTGGCGAGCTATTATGGAAGGGAAAGAAGTTCTCAAGCAGGGGCTTGTGAGGAGAATTGGTGATGGCAGATCCACTAGTATTTGGAATCATAACTGGATCCCGAGAAACCACATGCTGCGTACAATACATCCTAGGTCTCCAAATCCGCCGGAGTTGGTGTCTGAGCTTATTAATGGAGTAGAGAGGTGCTGGGATCGGGCGACAGTCTTGCATCATCTGCAGCCCATTGATGCCTGTGAGATCCTTAATATTCCCCTATCAACCTTTCCTTCCGAGGATTGCTGGGCGTGGCAGTATGAACGAAATGGTCATTTTTCAGTAAGATCATGTTACCGCATGCTCAAGGAGACAAAACAGAGGAGAGAGGACTGGCTAAACGGGAATGGAAGGAACTCGGATTTCCAATCAAAGAAGAAACAGTGGTGTAGGCTTTGGGGTGCAAAAATTCCAGCCAAACTGAAAAACTTTGTGTGGAGGCTCTCCCATAACTCTATATCGACAGAGGGAGTCAGACATCATAGACACATGGCAGAAAATTATGTTTGCAAAATATGCAATGGTGTTGTGGATAGCTGGAAGCATGCGATGATAGAATGTCAAATGGCGAAGTGTGTTTGGGCTATGGTTGATGAGGAGTTAGTCCAGCATATGGTAACGATTACCACTGATGATGCTCGATTATGGCTAGTGGATCTACAAGGTACATCGAACGAAGAACAATTCATCAAGGCCGTGGTCACGCTGTGGTCGATATGGTGGGTGCGCAGGAAGGCCATACATGAAGAGCAGTACCAGTCACCCCATTCAACACTCAGCTTCATAAATAGATTTATTGAGGATCTGTCTTTTATCCCTCAAAAGAAGCATTCTGTGCAACAGGTTAGCTCAAGAGCCAATGTACAGGCAAAGAAATGGCTACCACCCAGGTACGGTTGGGCGAAGGTGAATGTTGATGCTGCAATTTCTCGAAATGCCGAGAGGGGAGCTGTGGCTGCTGTTTGCCGTGACTACACTGGTCTCTTTTTGGGAGCATCAGCGTTGGTGGTGGACAACCTGCATCCAGAAACCCTGGAGGCGATTGTCGTGGATCTAATACTGACAGTAGAATGGGGGGTAGGTATGAGGAGGCAAGATCCTAGCTATGGAGTAGTTGTACACACGAGTTTTACGAGTTCAGACCCTTCTCGGAGGAAGTAACAGCCCTACGTCTCGATGCCCTGAGGCGGTCGACTGGATTATATGTGTGTGTGTGTTTAGAAAAGTGCGAACCCTTGTCCTAGAGGAGGGAGGTGGCTTATATAGAGTGCACCAGGACCCCAGCTCCCCTCCGTTACAAAGAGTTCAATGCTCATAAAGGAATGGCGTTATAGGTAACGTCTACAGTAAATGTCATAAATGCTCACAATGCTATGGTTTAAGTCTTAACCGTTGCAGAGTGGAGGGTTCCTCATCTTCTGGTGGTCGAGTGTCTTCAAGGTGGTCGAGTGAGCGCATCTCCACGGTCGAGTGGATGATGATTTCTCTTCGACTGCTTCTGATTCTTTGTAATGATGTCCTTGGGGAGGGTATGCTGGACAGGTCCATGACCCTACCCTAGGTACATAGCTTCATCATTAGCCCCCGAATGGATCAGGGTTTGAGTGAGGAAGGGGTCGAGAACACTTCCGACCCACTCTTTGTGCTATGAATATGCCTTGCCCTGAAACAATGAGTTGAGGAGACGACGTCGACTCCTTTCTCAATCGCCTTGGTCCATTCTTGGTTGTTGTCGAGTGAACTTTCATGGTTGAATTCCGAATGATGATGTAGAGGGTGTTTGTCTTCAGTCTGACAGGTTGTTCCGCTCTCCGCGGATCTCGCGGGATTCGAATTTTGGGAATCGCGCCAGATGGGAGGAAACGAGGTTATCGGGACGGATTAGGTAAGTCTCCTCGATCCCCGCGCCACCTTTTTCGCCACGTACTGCGCGCGACTATTGCGGGATTTGTTTAGATCGCTTGGGTCCACTACTCAGCCACTCAGTGGAAGGCCTTATAAAAGGTCTTGGGCCGGGCCTCTGCTCCGCACGCCCCATTCTCTCTTCTCTTTCTCCCGATCCCTCCGCCACTCTCACTTCCGCCTTGTTGCCGGACCTCCGCTCGAGCTCGATCCACCACCATGGGGAAGGATAAGACGGCGGTGCTGGAACACGCGAAGAAGGCGACCGCGAAGGTGAAGGGCAAGCGGACCAGCCGGGGCGGATCCTCGTCGAGGTCCGGCCTGCCGGCGGGCTGGATCCAGGGCGACTGGATCCGCTCGGCAATCACGCAGGACGACCTCGACGACCTGGTGGAGGGGGGATTGATCCCCCACAAGTCGGCTCGGCTCCCGGGGGACGAAACCGAGCCGCAGCCTAGAGAGGGTGAGTGTGTCCTCCTAGCAACCACGTAGATCGCGGATTCTCACTACCTCCCCACCCTTTCTTTCGGGGTTTTTTGAACTTCTTTGGGGCTCAGCTCCACCATTTCACTCTGAACACCATAGTCTATCTGGCCGCTTTCGTGTCCATGTGCGAAAACTTCTTGGGCTGTCGACCGCACTGGGGGCTTTTCAAACACATCATCACTTGCCATTCCCAGTCGGTTAAAAAGGCCAAGTCGAGTGACAAGAGGACGCGGGTGATCCAGATGTGCGGTGGTCTGGGGATCCAGATGAGGAGCAAGAGTACTTTCCCAGCGATGATCCTTCCTGACTCGGTCCGGGGCTGGCAGTCGACTTGGTTTTACTGCAAGGATCAGCCAACCCCTGGCCAGTCGACTGGACTTCCTCCTTTTTCCTTGGCTCGAGTGGAGAAGCTTGCTCCTCTGAAGGTAGTTCCAGAAGAGAAGGCACAGGTCAAGGAGCTGGTTGAACGGGTCATCCAGCTTGTCCGCGACGAAGTGACCGGGATGGATCTACTGGAGGTCTTTCTCGATCGACGCATCCAACCTCTTTAGGTGCGCGATCATTCGATGTGGATGTACTCTGGGCTCGAGGATACCACTCGGATCCACCCGGAGGAGGTTAGTGAGGATATCTTGGAGAACTGGTTGAGGGGAATCATTGGCAACAAAGGCAACCCTCGGGGATCCAGGAGGGTGATTCCATTCAACAACTTGCGCCAGCCGGAGCAGCTATATTTCTGTTTTATCAAGTATCTTTCCGATTCACCACGTGATGTCCCGTTTGTGGTCGACTGAATGTCTTTTGATTGTTATCCTTTCAGGCCCTCATTGAAATGTACTCGATGCCCAACGGAGTGCAGGACCCCGGCGCTGAAGAAGAAGGGAGCGGGGGCGAGAGCGGCGAGGAGCATTCGGAAGCCGAGGAGGACGAGGAGAGCGATGAATCGACCGATGAGGAAGAAGTCGACTCGCCTCCTCGCAGGGAGAGGAGGTCCAAGCACACTCATGACCCGGCACGCGCTCCGGACTTGGTGGCTGCGCCGATCGGGCAATCCTCGAAGCGCCCCAGGAGGTCATCCCCGATGCCAACTGAGAAGCCTCCAAAGCAATCCAAGGTCGTGCCGCTTCCAGCACCGAAAGTGCCGAAAGCCATCTCTTCCAAACCACCCAAAGCTTTGCCTCGGATCAAAGTGACCGTTCCTACTATCTCCGGGTAACCATCTTACTTGTCCTTTATGTGGATTTGATTAACTGGGTGTAACTGATTGAATGCGGGCCTTTGCAGTGCTGCTACGTTAGGGACCTCTTCATACCAGTACCGGGACGAGGAAATGGAGGATGCGGTAACCTCTAACCCATGTATGAGCTCTTGCGATTTTGATTCTTGATCTTTTTAGGGTCGAGTGGTTCACTTGGGGTCGAATGTTTTGTCTTGCAGCTCCACCCAACATCATTGACCTTCTGGACGATGACGAAGATGTGCCTCCTAAGCCTAGGAAGAGCAAGAAGGTAACAGCTGGCAGGGTGGCTCGGCAAGAACCAACTGCAACGCCTCCCGTCTGTCAAGCTGAAGATGCGGGCAGGGCCACTGTGACGTTCGCTGCACCCTTGCCGAGTGGGCATCCCACGCGGTCGACCGCGCCTGTGGTTCCTTCAACCATCCAACTCCACGCCACGGAGCCTCAAGCAGCCGCACCTGGGTCGTCTGCACATTTTTTCACCAGCTACCCCGTCCCAGACAACCAGTCGGAAGCGGCTGCGGAAGCCATCCGACAGGCTGGTATGATGATGGAGCGGGTGAAGATAGTGCATGAGAGCAGTCAGGCTGCCTACGACGCTAGTGCCGCTCTTCGGGCCAACGTCCAGGTGAGTAGATTTTCCGACTGTTTTTGTTCTCAAAAAATCTTCTTCTGCACAATCTCCTGTTGTTCGCGTTGAATTAGAGCACCCACTGGGTGTTGCTGTCGTTTTTGGTAGTTTCGCTCTTCCACTCGGTCTGGGCGAGTGGGATCAGAACCGGTGGGGGCACGCCAAGTGCACCCACTGGGTGTAGTCCCCGAGACCGCGGTCGACTGCTGGCAGTCGACTGTGGTCTGAGTTCTTCTTTTCTTGACGGCGCAATTGTTCTTTCTCTTTTTTTACTCCTTGCACTCGACTCCGGCGGGCCGGGCGAGTGGGATCAGAACCGGTGGGGGCACGCCAAGTGCACCCACTGGGTGTAGTCCCCGAGACCGCGGTCGACTGCCAGCTTGTTGTCCACTTCTTTAGGTTTTATTCACTCGAAAATGAACTGCCTTCGAACCTATCGATTGATCTGTCTCTTGCCTCCTACAGAAGTCTTGTACACTTATCTCCAAGTTTGCCGAACTCGAAGAGAAGCAGAGGAAACTCAACTTAGACTTGGAATTGGCTCAGCAAAATCTGAAAAAAGCTCAAGACGAGGCCGCTAGTATGGAAGGTAACTGATTGCTGACTGAATTTCAATGTATCTCTTTGATCTATTTTTTGATTCAATTATTTCTTTTGCAGAGAAAATGAAGTTGGCTCTGGACAAGAAGGACTCGGACCTCGCCCCCGCGCAAAAAGCAGCCCAAGACAAAACCGCTCTCGCAGACAAGAAGCTTGCTTCAGTCGGAACGCTTGAAGGAGAGGTGACTAGACTGACATCTTGTCTTAATGAAGCTAACCGCGAAGTGACCAGCCTGAAGAAGGATAAGGTCTCCCTGAACGAAAAGTTGGAGTCTGCGATCCGCAAGAGGAACGACACAGAAGCTTATCTAAGGACCCTCGCCAAGAAGCTTTATCTCGTGCTGGGAGGTATTTCTTTTAATCCGACTGTGTTGATGCTTGCCATCGGATTTTGCTCGGTTGATTGAACTGACTTTTGGATGCATAACTTTGTCAAGACTTTGACGAAGAAACTGGGAGGGTCGAGACGGGTCTGGACCCTATCGCTTCCCCGGTCTGTGACGAAACTGCGATGAACGTGCTCCGACTGGAGTCTATCGCCAGCGCCACAAGCTACCTCGCACGCCTGAAGGAGGTTGTCTCTCGAATTGACTCGACGCTTTGGCCGGAGGCGACGCTTCAGAATGATCTGGAATCTCTGATGACTCGACTGAACGAGATCCCTGACCGAGTGCAAGAATAGAAGAAATCCTTCGCCCGGTGTGGTGCTGACGTGGCGCTGTCCCTGGTGCGAGTCCATTGCAAGGAGGTTCGTGAAGACAAGCTGGCTGCGATCAAAGTCGCTAACACCAAAAAGCACGACTTCCAGTCCTTCATGGAGACTTTGAAGGAAATATGCCCTAGAGGCAATAATAAAGTTATTATTTATTTCCTTATATCATGATAAATGTTTATTATTCATGCTAGAATTGTATTAACCGAAAACATAATACATGTGTGAATACATAGACAAACAGAGTGTCACTAGTATGCCTCTACTAGACTAGCTCGTTAATCAAAGATGGTTATGTTTCCTAACCATGGACAAAGAGTTGTTATTTGATTAACGGGATCACATCATTAGGTGAATGATCTGATTGACATGACCCATTCCATTAGCTTAGCACCCGATCGTTTAGTATGTTGCTATTACTTTCTTCATGACTTATACATGTTCCTATGACTATGAGATTATGCAACTCCCGTTTGCCGGAGGAACACTTTGTGTGCTACCAAACGTCACAACGTAACTGGGTGATTATAAAGGTGCTCTACAGGTGTCTCCAAAGGTACATGTTGGGTTGGCGTATTTCGAGATTAGGATTTGTCACTCCGATTGTCGGAGAGGTATATCTGGGCCCTCTCGATAATGCACATCACATAAGCCTTGCAAGCATTGCAACTAATGAGTTAGTTGTGAGATGATGTATTACGAAACGAGTAAAGAGACTTGCCGGTAACGAGATTGAACTAGGTATTGAGATACCGACGATCGAATCTCGGGCAAGTAACATACCGATGACAAAGGGAACAACGTATGTTGTTATGCGGTCTGACCGATAAAGATCTTCGTAGAATATGTAGGAGCCAATATGGGCATCCAGGTCCCGCTATTGGTTATTGACCGGAGACGTGTCTCGGTCATGTCTACATTTGTTCTCGAACCGTAGGGTCCGCACGCTTAACGTTACGATGACAGTTTCATTATGAGTTTATGCATTTTGATGTATCTAAGTTTGTTCGGAGTCCCAGATGTGATCATGGACATGACGAGGAGTCTCGAAATGGTCGAGACATAAAGATCGATATATTGGAAGCCTATATTTGGATATCGGAATCGTTCCGGGTGAAATCAGGATTTTACCGGAGTACCGGGAGGTTACCGGAACCCCCTGGTGGGTTATTGGGCCTACATGGGCCTTGAGGGAGAAGAGGAAAGGAGGCAAGAGGTGGCCGCGCGCCCCTCCCCTTCCTAGTCCAAATAGGACAAGGGAAGGGGGGTGGCGCCCCCCCTTTTTCCTTTCCCTCTTCCTCCTCTTTCCCCCCTTCTCCTTCTCCAACTAGGAAAGAAGGGAGTCCTACTCCCGGTGGGAGTAGGACTCCCCCTTTGCGCGCCCCTCCTTGGATGGCCGCCCCCTCCCCTTGGCTCCTTTATATACGGGGGCAGGGGGGCACCCTAGGACACACAAGTTGATCTTCGTGATCGTTCCTTAGCCGTGTGCGGTGCCCCCCTCCACGATATTACACCTCGGTCATATTGTAGCAGTGCTTAGGCGAAGCCCTGTGACGGTTGAACATCAATATCGTCACCACGCCGTCGTGCTGACGGAACTCATCCCTGAAGCTTTGGTGGATCGGAGCCCGGGGATCGTCATCGAGCTGAACGTGTGCCAAGAACTCAGAGGTGCCGGAGTAACGGTGCTTGGATCAGTCGGACCGTGAAGACGTACGACTACATCAACCACGTTGTGCTAACGCTTCCGTTGTCGATCTACAAGGGTACGTAGATCACACTCTCCCCTCTCGTTGCTATGCATCACCATGATCTTGCGTGTGCGTAGGAATTTTTTTGAAATTACTACGGTCCCCAACAGTGGCATCCGAGCCTAGGTTTTATATGTTGATGTTATATGCACGAGTAGAACACAAGTGAGTTGTGGGCGATATAAGTCATACTGCTTACCAGCATGTCATACTTTGGTTCGGCGGTATTGTTGGACGAAGCGGCCCGGACCGACATTACGCGTACGCTTACGCGAGACCGGTTCTCCCGACGTGCTTTGCACAAAGGTGGCTAGCGGGTGACAGTTTCTCCAACTTTAGTTGAACTGAGTGTGGCTACGCCTGGTCCTTGCGAAGGTTAAAACAGCACCAACTTGACAAACTATCATTGTGGTTTTGATGCATAGGTAAGATTGGTTCTTGCTTAAGCCCGTAGCAGCCACGTAAAACTTGCAACAACAAAGTAGAGGACGTCTAACTTGTTTTTGCAGGGCATGTTGTGATGTGATATGGTCAAGACATGATGCTAAATTTTATTGTATAAGATTATCATGTTTTGTAACTGAGTTATCGGCAACTGGCAGGAGCCATATGGTTGTCGCTTTATTGTATGCAATGCAATCGCGCTGTAATGCTTTACTTTATCACTAAGCGGTAGCGATAGTCGTGGAAGCATAAGATTGGCGAGACGACAACGATGCTACGATGGAGATCAAGGTGTCGCGCCGGTGACGATGGTGATCACGACGGTGCTTCGAAGATGGAGATCACAAGCACAAGATGATGATGGCCATGTCATATCACTTATATTGATTGCATGTGATGTTTATCTTTTATGCATCTTATCTTGCTTTGCTTGACGGTAGCATTATAAGATGATCTCTCACTAATTATCAAGAAGTGTTCTCCCTGAGTATGCACCGTTGCGAAAGTTCTTCGTGCTGAGACACCACGTGATGATCGGGTGTGATAGGCTCTACGTTCAAATACAACGGGTGCAAAACAGTTGCACACGCGGAATACTCAAGTTATACTTGACGAGCCAAGCATATACAGATATGGCCTCGGAACACGGAGACCGAAAGGTCGAGCGTGAATCATATAGTAGATATGATCAACATAGTAATGTTCACCAATGAAACTACTCCATCTCACGTGATGATCAGACATGGTTTAGTTGATTTGGATCACGTAATCACTTAGAGGATTAGAGGGATGTCTATCTAAGTGGGAGTTCTTTAAGTAAATTAATTGAACCTAAATTTATCATGAAACTTAGTACCTGATAGTATCTTGCTTGTTTATGCTTGATTGTAGATAGATGGCTCGTGTTGTTGTTTCGTTGAATTTTAATGCATTCCTTGAGAAAGCAAAGTTGAAAGATGATGGTAGCAATTACACGGACTGGGTCCGTAACTTGAGGATTATCCTCATTGCTGCACAGAAGAATTACGTCCTGGAAGCACCGCTAGGTGCCAGGCCTGCTGCTGGAGCAACACCAGATGTTATGAACGTCTGGCAGAGCAAAGCTGATGACTACTCGATAGTTCAGTGTGCCATGCTTTACGGCTTAGAATCGGGACTTCAACGACGTTTTGAACGCCATGGAGCATATGAGATGTTCCAGGAGTTGAAGTTAATATTTCAAGCAAATGCCCGGATTGAGAGATATGAAGTCTCCAATAAGTTCTATAGCTGCAAGATGGAGGAGAACAGTTCTGTCAGTGAGCATATACTCAAAATGTCTGGGTATAATAATCACTTGATTCAATTGGGAGTTAATCTTCCAGATGATTGCGTCATTGACAGAATTCTCCAATCACTGCCACCAAGCTACAAGAGCTTCGTGATGAACTATAATATGCAAGGGATGAATAAGACTATTCCTGAGCTCTTCGCAATGCTGAAAGCTGCGGAGGTAGAAATCAAGAAGGAGCATCAAGTGTTGATGGTCAACAAGACCACTAGTTTCAAGAAAAAGGGCAAAGGGAAGAAGAAGGGGAACTTCAAAAAGAACAGCAAGCAAGTTGCTACTCAAGAGAAGAAACCCAAACCTGGACCTAAGCATGAAACTGAGTGCTTCTACTGCAAGTAGACTAGTCACTGGAAGCGGAACTGCCCCAAGTATTTGGCGGATAAGAAGGATGGCAAGGTGAACAAAGGTATATGTGATATACATGTTATTGATGTGTACCTTACTAATGCTCGTAGTAGCACCTGGGTATTTGATATTGGTTCTGTTGCTAATATTTGCAACTCGAAACAGGGACTACAGATTAAGCGAAGATTGGCTAAGGACGAGGTGACGATGCGCGTGGGAAACAGTTCCAAAGTCGATGTGATCGCAGTCGGCACGCTACCTCTACATCTACCTTCGGGATTAATATTAGACCTAAATAATTGTTATTTGGTGCCAGCGTTAAGCATGAACATTATATCTGGATCTTGTTTGATGCGAGACGGTTATTCATTTAAATCTGAGAATAATGGTTGTTCTATTTATATGAGTAATATCTTTTATGGTCATGCACCCTTAAAGATTGGTCTATTTTTATTGAATCTCGATAGTAGTGACACACATGTTCATAGTGTTGAAGCCAAAAGATGCAGAGTTGATAATGATAGTGCAACTTATTTGTGGCACTGCCGTTTGGGTCATATCGGTATAAAGCGCATGAAGAAACTCCATACTGATGGGCTTTTGGAACCACTTGATTATGAATCACTTGGTACTTGCGAACCGTGACTTATGGGTAAGATGACAAAAACACCGTTCTCCGGTACTATGGAGAGAGCAACAGATTTGTTGGAAATCATACATACAGATGTATGTGGTCCGATGAACGTTGAGGCTCGTGGCGGATATCGTTATTTTCTCACCTTCACAGATGACTTAAGCAGATATGGGTATATCTACTTAATGAAACACAAGTCTGAAACATTTGAAAAGTTCAAAGAATTTCAGAGTGAAGTTGAAAATCATCGTAACAACAAAATAAAATTCCTACGATCTGATCGTGGAGGAGAATATTTGAGTTACGAGTTTGGTGTACATTTGAAAAATTGTGGAATAGTTTCACAACTCACGCCACCCGGAACACCATAGCGTAATGGTGTGTCCGAACATCGTAATCGTACTTTACTAGATATGGTGCGATCTATGATGTCTCTTACTGATTTACCGCTATCGTTTTGGGGATACGCTCTAGAGACGGCCGCATTCACGTTAAATAGGGCACCATCAAAATCCGTTGAGACGACGCCTTATGAACTGTGGTTTGGCAAGAAACCAAAGTTGTCGTTTCTGAAAGTTTGGGGCTGCGATGCTTATGTGAAAAAGCTTCAACCTGATAAGCTCGAACCCAAATCGGAGAAATGTGTCTTCATAGGATATCCAAAGGAAACTGTTGGATACACCTTCTATCACAGATCCGAAGGCATGACTTTTGTTGCTAAATTCGGAAACTTTCTGGAGAAGGAGTTTCTCTCGAGAGAAGTGAGTGGGAGGAAAGTAGAACTTGACGAGGTAACTGTACCTACTCCCTTATTGGAAAGTAGTACATCACAAAAATCTGTTTCTGTGACACCTACACCAGTTAGTGAGGAAGCTAATGATGATGATCATGAAACTTCAGAACAAGATACTACTGAACCTCGTAGATCAACCAGAGTGAGATCCGCGCCAGAGTGGTACGGTAATCCTGTTCTGGAAGTCATGCTACTAGATCATGATGAACCTACGAACTATGAAGAAGCGATGGTGAGCCCAGATTCCGCAAAATGGCTATGAAATCTGAGATGGGATCCATGTATGAGAACAAAGTATGGACTTTGGTTGACTTGCCCGATGATCGGCAAGCAATTGCGAATAAATGGATCTTCAAGAAGAAGACTGACGCTGACGGTAATATTACTGTCTACAAAGCTCGACTTGTCGCAAAAGGTTTTTGGCAAGTTCAAGGGATTGACTACGATGAGACCTTCTCACCCGTAGCGCTTAAGTCTATCCGAATCATGTTAGCAATTGCCGCATTTTATGATTATGAAATTTGGCAAATGGATGTCAAAACTGCATTCCTGAATGGATTTCTGGAAGAAGAGTTGTATATGATGCAACCAGAAGGTTTTGTCGATCCAAAGGGAGCTAATAAAGTGTGCAAGCTCCAGCGATCCATTTATGGACTGGTGCAAGCCTCTCGGAGTTGGAATAAACGCTTTGATAGTGTGATCAAAGCATTTGGTTTTATACAGACTTTTGGAGAAGCCTGTATTTACAAGAAAATGAGTGGGAGGTCTGTAGCATTTCTGATATTATATGTGGATGACATATTACTAATTGGAAATGATATAGAATTTCTGGATAGCATAAAGGGATACTTGAATAAGAGTTTTTCAATGAAAGACCTCGGTGAAGCTACTTACATATTAGGCATTAAGATCTATAGAGATAGATCAAGACGCTTAATTGGACTTTCACAAAGCACATACCTTGACAAAGTTTTGAAGAAGTTCAAAATAGATCAAGCAAAGAAAGGGTTCTTGCCTGTGTTACAAGGTGTGAAGTTGAGTAAGACTCAATGCCCGACCACTGCAGAAGATAGAGAGAAAATGAAAGATGTTCCCTATGCTTCAGCCATAGGCTCTATCATGTATGCAATGTTGTGTACCAGACCTGATGTGTGCCTTGCTATAAGTCTAGCAGGGAGGTACCAAAGTGATCCAGGAGTGGATCACTGGACAGCGGTCAAGAACATCCTGAAATACCTGAAAAGGACTAAGTATATGTTTCTCATATATGGAGGTGACAAAGAGCTCATCGTAAAAGGTTACGTTGATGCAAGCTTTGACACTGATCCGGACGATTCTAAATCGCAAACCGGATACGTGTTTACATTAAACGGTGGAGCTGTCAGTTGGTGCAGTTCTAAACAAAGCGTTGTGGCGGGATCTACATGTGAAGCGGAGTACATAGCTGCTTCGGAAGCAGCAAATGAAGGAGTCTGGATGAAGGAGTTTATATCCGATCTAGGTGTCATACCTAGTGCATCGGGTCCAATGAAAATCTTTTGTGACAATACTGGTGCAATTGCCTTGGCAAAGGAATCCAGATTTCACAAGAGAACCAAGCACATCAAGAGACGCTTCAATTCCATCCGGGATCTAGTCCAGGTGGGAGACATAGAGATTTGCAAGATACATACGGATCTGAATGTAGCAGACCCGTTGACTAAGCCTCTTCCACGAGCAACACATGATCAGCACCAAGGCTCCATGGGTGTTAGAATCATTACTGTGTAAACTAGATTATTGACTCTAGTGCAAGTGGGAGACTGAAGGAAATATGCCCTAGAGGCAATAATAAAGTTATTATTTATTTCCTTATATCATGATAAATGTTTATTATTCATGCTAGAATTGTATTAACCGGAAACGTAATACATGTGTGAATACATAGAAAAATAGAGTGTCACTAGTATGCCTCTACTAGACTAGCTCGTTAATCAAAGATGGTTATGTTTCCTAACCATGGACAAAGAGTTGTTATTTGATTAACGGGATCACATCATTAGGTGAATGATCTGATTGACATGACCCATTCCATTAGCTTAGCACCCGATCGTTTAGTATGTTGCTATTGCTTTCTTCATGACTTATACATGTTCCTATGACTATGAGATTATGCAACTCCCGTTTGCCGGAGGAACACTTTGTGTGCTACCAAACGTCATAATGTAACTGGGTGATTATAAAGGTGCTCTACAGGTGTCTCCAAAGGTACATGTTGGGTTGGCGTATTTCGAGATTAGGATTTGTCACTCCGATTGTCGGAGAGGTATATCTGGGCCCTCTCGGTAATGCACATCACATAAACCTTGCAAGCATTGCAACTAATGAGTTAGTTGTGAGATGATGTATTACGAAACGAGTAAAGAGACTTGCCAGTAACGAGATTGAACTAGGTATTGAGATACCGACGATCGAATCTCGGGCAAGTAACATACCGATGACAAAGGGAACAACGTATGTTGTTATGCGGTTTGACCGATAAAGATCTTCATAGAATATGTAGGAGCGAATATGGGCATCCAGGTCCCGCTATTGGTTATTGACCGGAGACGTGTCTCGGTCATGTCTACATTTGTTCTTGAACCGTAGGGTCCGCACGCTTAACGTTACGATGACAGTTTCATTATGAGTTTATGCATTTTGATGTACCGAAGTTTGTTCGGAGTCCCGGATGTGATCATGGACATGACGAGGAGTCTCAAAATGGTCGAGACATAAAGATCGATATATTGGAAGCCTATATTTGGATATCGGAATCGTTTCGGGTGAAATCGGGATTTTACCGGAGTACCGGGAGGTTACCGGAACCCCCCGGGGGGTTATTGGGCCTACATGGGCCTTGAGGGAGAAGAGGAAAGGAGGCAAGAGGTGGCCGCGCGCCCCTCCCCTTCCTAGTCCGAATAGGACAAGGGAAGGGGGGCGGCGCCCCCCCTTTTTCCTTTCCCTCTTCCTCCTCTTTCCTCCCTTCTCCTTCTCCAACTAGGAAAGAAGGGAGTCCTACTCCCGGTGGGAGTAGGACTCCCCCTTGGCGCGCCCCTCCTTGGCCGGCCGCCCCCTCCCCTTGGCTCCTTTATATACGGGGGCAGGGGGGCACCCTAGGACACACAAGTTGATCTTCGTGATCATTCCTTAGCCATGTGCGGTGCCCCCCTCCACGATATTACACCTCGGTCATATTGTAGCAATGCTTAGGCGAAGCCCTGCGACGGTTGAACATCAAGATCGTCACCACGCCATCATGCTGACGGAACTCATCCCCGAAGCTTTTCTGGATCGGAGCCCGGGGATCGTCATCGAGCTGAACGTGTGCCAAGAACTCGGAGGTGCCGGAGTAACGGTGCTTGGATCGGTCGGACCATGAAGACGTACGACTACATCAACCACATTGTGCTAACGCTTCCGTTGTCGATCTACAAGGGTACGTAGATCACACTCCCCCCTCTCGTTGCTATGCATCACCATGATCTTGCGTGTGCGTAGGAATTTTTTTGAAATTACTACGTTCCCCAACAGACTTTCATTGCTGCCGCCACTCGGATCACTGATGGGATCGATCTGGACTCATTCGTGGAGCCTGCCAGTCCTCCTCCGGCTGAGTGAACAATCTTATGAAACTTGGATACGCTTTAAATTTGCCTCGGAATGCCGAGTGGTTTCTGTAACCGTTAAACTCCTTCGGGCTTGGTGCCCGAGTACTTTTGATTCGCTGCTTGGAACCTTTTAGTATTTATCTGAATTTGGTTTATCTCTGAATGTGCTTGTGTTTGCCTTCGGATGGACTTTGATTGCTGCACCTCTTCGTCCTTGCGGATAGGGATGGAGCGGACGTTGTATTTGTGTCGCAGCTCCGAAGGAGAAGGTGGCAGTTGACCTGCACCTCATCGTCCTTGCGAATAAGGATGGAGCGGACGTTGTATTTGTGCCGCAGCTTTGAAGGAGAAGGTTGCAGTCGACCTGCACCTCGTCGTCCCTGCGGATAGGGATGGAGCGGACGTTGTATTTGTGCCGCAGCTCCGAAGGTGAAGGTTGCAGTCGACCTGCACCTCGTCATCCTTGCGGATAGGGATGGAGCGGACGTTGTATTTGTGCCGCAGCTCCGAAGCAGAAGGTTGCAGTCGACCTGCACCTCGTCGTCCTTGCGGATAGGGATGGAGCAGACATTGTATTTGTGCCGCAGCTCCGAAGAAGAAGGTTGCAGTCGACCTGCACCTCGTCGTCCTTGCGGATAGGGATGGGTCTCAAACTTAGGCGAGTACTGGACTGCAGCTAAGCCCCCGAGTGGGAGGATTTCTCTCCACTCGGTAGGATTTTTCCAAACTTAGGCGAGTGCTGGACTACCGTTAAGCCTCTTAGTGAGAGAACTTAGGCGAGTGCTCGACTGCAGCTAAGCCCCCGAGTGGGAGGATTGCTCTCCACTCGGTAGGATTTTTTCAAACTTAGGCGAGTGCTGGACTGCCGTTAAGCCTCTTAGTGAGAGAACTTAGGTGAGTGCTCGACTGCAGCTAAGCCCCCGAGTGGGAGGACTGCTCTCCACTCGGTAGGATTTTTTCAAAATTAGGCGAGTGCTGGACTACCGTTAAGTCTCAGTGAGAGAACTTAGGCGAGTGCTCGACTGCAGCTAAGCCCCCGAGTGGGAGGATTGCTCTCCACTCGGTAGGATTTTTTCAAACTTAGGCGAGTGCTGGACTGTCGTTAAGCCTCTTAGTGAGAGAACTTAGGCGAGTGCTCGACTGCAGCTAAGCCCCCGAGTGGGAGGACTGCTCTCCACTCGGTAGGATTTTTTCAAACTTAGGCGAGTGCTGGACTGCCGTTAAGTCTCTTAGTGAGAGAACTTAGGCAAGTGCTCAACTGTCGCTAAGCCCCCGAGTAGGAGGATTGCTCTTCACTCGGTAGGATTTTTTCAAACTTAGGCGAGTGCTAGACTGCCGTTAAGCCTCTTAGTGAGAGAACTCAGGTGAGTGCTCGACTGCAGCTAAGCCCCCGAGTGGGAAGATTGCTCTTCACTCGGTAGGATTTTTTCAAACTTAGGCGAGTGCTGGACTGCCGTTAAGCCTCTTAGTGAGGGAACTTAGGCGAGTGCTCGACTGCAGCTAAGCCCCCGAGTGGGAGGACTGCTTGAAGGAAATATGCCCTAGAGGCAATAATAAAGTTATTATTTATTTCCTTATAATCATGATAAATGTTTATTATTCATGCTAGAATTGTATTAACCGGAAACATAATACATGTGTGAATACATAGACAAACAAAGTGTCACTAGTATGCCTCTACTTGACTAGCTCGTTAATCAAAGATGGTTATGTTTCCTGACCATGAACAATGAGTTGTTATTTGATTAACGAGGTCACATCATTAGTTGAATGATCTGATTGACATGACCCATTCCATTAGCTTAGCACCCGATCGTTTAGTATGTTGCTATTGCTTTCTTCATGACTTATACATGTTCCTATGACTATGAGATTATGCAACTCCCGTTTGCCGGAGGAACACTTTGGGTGCTACCAAACGTCACAACGTAACTGGGTGATTATAAAGGAGCATTACAGGTGTCTCCAAAGGTAGATGTTGGGTTGGCGTATTTTGAGATTAGGATTTGTCACTCCGATTGTCGGAGAGGTATCTCTGGGCCCTCTCGGTAATACACATCACATAAGCCCTGCAAGCATTACAACTAATATGTTGGTTGTGAGATGATGTATTACGGAACGAGTAAAGAGACTTGCCGGTAACGAGATTGAACTAGGTATTGGATACCGACGATCGAATCTCGGGCAAGTAACATACCGATGGCAAAGGGAACAACGTATGTTGTTATGCGGTCTGACCGATAAAGAGCTTCGTAGAATATGTAGGAGCCAGTATGGGCATCCAGGTCCCGCTATTGGTTATTGACCGGAGACGTGTCTCGGTCATGTCTACATTGTTCTTGAACCCGTAGGGTCCGCACGCTTAAGGTTACTATGACAGTTACATTATGAGTTTATGCATTTTGATGTACCGAAGGTTGTTCGGAGTCCCGGATGTGATCACGGACATGACGAGGAGTCTCGAAATGGTCGAGACGTAAAGATTGATATATTGGAAGCCTATGTTTGGACATCGGAAGTGTTCCGGGTGAAATCGGGATTTTACCGGATTACCGGGAGGTTACCGGAACCCCCCGGGAGCCATATGGGCCTTCATGGGCCTTAGTGGAAAGGAGAAAGGGGCATCCCAAGGTGGCTGCGCCACTTCCCCCTCCCCTAGTCCTATTAGGACTAGGAGTGGTGGCCGGCCACCCCTCTCCCTCTTTCCCCCTTGGGAATCCTAGTTGGAATAGGATTGGGGGGGGGGAGTCCTACTCCCGGAAGGAGTAGGACTCCTCCTGCGCCCTCTCCCTGGCCGGCGCCCCCCTCCCCCCTTGGCTCCTTTATATACTGAGGTAGAGGCACCCTAGAACACACAAGTTGATCCACGTGATCTATTCCTTAGCCGTGTGCGGTGCCCCCTGCCACCATATTCCTCGATAATACTGTAGCGGAGTTTAGGCGAAGCCCTGCTGCTGTAGTTCATCAAGATCGTCACCACGCCGTCATGCTGACGGAACTCTTCCCCGACACTTTGCTGGATCGGAGTCCGGGGATCGTCATCGAGCTGAACGTGTGCTCGAACTCGGAGGTGCCGTAGTTTCGGTACTTGATCGGTTGGATCGTGAAGACGTACGACTACTTCCTCTACGTCGTGTCATCGCTTCCGCAGTCGGTCTGCGTTGGGTACGTAGACAACACTCTCCCCCTCGTTGCTATGCATCACATGATCTTGCGTGTGCGTACGAAATTTTTTGAAATTACTACGAAACCCAGCAGTGGCATCCGAGCCTAGGTTATTTATGTTGATGTTATATGCACGAGTAGAACACAAGTGAGTTGTGGACGATACAAGTCATACTGCCTACCAGCATGTCATACTTTGGTTCGGCGGTATTGTTGGACGAGACGACCCGGACCAACCTTACGCGTACGCTTACGCGAGACCGGTTCCCTCGACGTGCTTTGCACATAGATGGCTTGCGGGCGTCTGTCTCTCCAACTTTAGTTGAACCAAGTATGGCTACGCCCGGTCCTTGCGAAGGTTAAAACGGAGTCTATTTGACAAACTATCGTTGTGGTTTTGATGCGTAGGTGAGATTGGTTCTTACTTAAGCCCGTAGCAGCCACGTAAAACTTGCAACAACAAAGTAGAGGACGTCTAACTTGTTTTTGCAGGGCATGTTGTGATGTGATATGGTCAAGGCATGATGCTGAATTTTATTGTATGAGATGATCATGTTTTGTAACCGAGTTATCGGCAACTGGCAGGAGCCATATGGTTGTCGCTTTATTGTATGCAATGCAATCACGATGTAATGCTTTACTTTATTACTAAACGTTAGTGATAGTCGTGGAAGCATAAGATTGGCGAGACGACAACGATGCTACGATGGAGATCAAGGTGTCGCGCCGGTGACGATGGTGATCATGACGGTGCTTCGGAGATGGAGATCACAAGCACAAGATGATGATGGCCATATCATATCACTTAAATTGACTGCATGTGATGTTTATCTTTTTTTTGCATCTTATCTTGCTTTGATTGACGGTAGCATTATAAGATGATCTCTCACTAAATTATCAAGAAGTGTTCTCCCTGAGTATGCACCGTTGCCAAAGTTCGTCGTGCCCAGACACCATGTGATGATCGGGTGTGATAAGCTCTACGTCCATCTACAACGGGTGCAAGCCAGTTTTGCACACGCAGAATACTCAGGTTAAACTTGACGAGCTTAGCATATGCAGATATGGCCTCGGAACACGGAGACCGAAAGGTCGAGCGTGAATCATATAGTAGATATGATCAACATAAACGATGTTCACCATTGAAAGCTACTCCATCTCACGTGATGATCGGTTATGGTTTAGTTGATTTGGATCACGTAATCACTTAGAAGATTAGAGGGATGTCTATCTAAGTGGGAGTTCTTAAGTAATATGATTAATTGAACTTAAATTTATCATGAACTTAGTACCTGATAGTATCTTGCTTGTTTATGTTGATTGTAGATAGATGGCTCGTGCTGTTGTTCCGTTGAATTTTAATGCATTCCTTGAGAAAGCAAAGTTGAAAGATGATGGTAGCAATTACACGGACTGGGTCCGTAACTTGAGGATTATCCTCATTGCTGCACAGAAGAATTACGTCCTGGAAGCACCGCTGGGTGCCAGGCCTACTGCTGGAGCAACACCGGATGTTAGGAACGTCTGGCAGAGCAAAGCTGATGACTACTCGATAGTTCAGTGTGCCATGCTTTACGGCTTAGAATCGGGACTTCAACGACGTTTTGAACATCATGGAGCATATGAGATGTTCCAGGAGTTGAAGTTAATATTTCAAGCAAATGCCCGAATTGAGAGATATGAAGTCTCCAATAAGTTCTATAGCTGCAAGATGGAGGAGAACAGTTCTGTTAGTGAGCATATACTCAAAATGTCTGGGTATAATAATCACTTGATTCAATTGGGAGTTAATCTTCCGGATGATTGCGTCATTGACAGAATTCTCCAATCACTGCCACCAAGCTACAAGAGCTTCGTGATGAACTATAATATGCAAGGGATGAACAAGACTATTCCCGAGTTCTTCGCAATGCTGAAAGCTGCGGAGGTAGAAATCAAAAAGGAGCATCAAATGTTGATGGTTAACAAAACCGCTAGTTTCAAGAAAAAGGGCAAAGGGAAGAAGAAGGGGAACTTCAAGAAGAACGGCAAACAAGTTGCTGCTCAGGAGAAGAAACCCAAGTCTGGACCTAAGCCTGAAACTGAGTGCTTCTACTGCAAGCAGACTGGTCACTGGAACCGGAACTGCCCCAAGTATTTGGCGGATAAGAAGGATGGCAAGGTGAACAAAGGTATATGTGATATACATGTTATTGATGTGTACCTTACTAGAGCTCGCAGTAGCACCTGGGTATTTGATACTGGTTCTGTTGCTAATATTTGCAACTCGAAACAGGGACTACGGAATAAGCGGGCACTGGCAAAGGACGAGGTGACGATGCGCGTGGGAAACGGTTCCAAAGTCGATGTGATCGCGGTCGGCACGCTACCTCTACATCTACCTTCGGGATTAATATTAGACCTAAATAATTGTTATTTGGTGCCAGCGTTGAGCATGAACATTATATCTGGATCTTGTTTAATGCGAGACGGTTATTCATTTAAATCAGAGAATAATGGTTGTTCTATTTATATGAGTAATATCTTTTATGGTCATGCACCCTTAAAGAGTGGTCTATTTTTATTGAATCTTGATAGTAGTAATACACATATTCATAATGTTGAAGCCAAAAGATGCAGAGTTGATAATGAAAGTGCAACTTATTTGTGGCACTGTCGTTTAGGTCATATCGGTATAAAGCGCATGAAGAAACTCCATATGGATGGGCTTTTGGAACCACTTGATTATGAATCACTTGGTACTTGCGAACCGTGCCTCATGGGCAAGATGACTAAAACACCGTTCTCCGGTACTATGGAGAGAGCAACAGATTTGTTGGAAATCATACATACCGCTGTATGTGGTCCGATGAATATTGAGGCTCGTGGCGGATATCGTTATTTTCTCACCTTCACAGATGATTTAAGCAGATATGGGTATATCTACTTAATGAAACATAAGTCTGAAACATTTGAAAAGTTCAAAGAATTTCAGAGTGAAGTTGAAAATCATCGTAACAAGAAAATAAAATTTCTACGATCTGATCGTGGAGGAGAATATTTGAGTTACGAGTTTGGTGTACATTTGAAAAACTGTGGAATAGTTTCGCAACTCACGCCACCCGGAACACCACAGCGTAATGGTGTGTCCGAACGTCGTAATCGTACTTTACTAGATATGGTGCGATCTATGATGTCTCTTACTGATTTACCGCTATCATTTTGGATTTATGCTTTAGAGACGGACGCATTCACGTTAAATAGGGCACCATCAAAATCCGTTGAGACGACGCCTTATGAACTATGGTTTGGCAAGAAACCAAAGTTGTCGTTTCTTAAAGTTTGGGGCTGCGATGCTTATGTGAAAAAGCTTCAACCTGATAAGCTCGAACCCAAATCGGAGAAATGTGACTTCATAGGATACCCAAAGGAGACTTTTGGGTACACCTTCTATCACAGATCCGAAGGCAAGACATTCGTTGCCAAGAATGGATCCTTTCTAGAGAAGGAGTTTCTCTCGAAAGAAGTGAGTGGGAGGAAAGTAGAACTTGATGAGGTAACTGTACCTGCTCCCTTACTGGAAAGTAGTACATCACAGAAAACTGTTTCAGTGACACCTACACCAGTTAGTGAGGAAGCCAATGATGATGATCATGAAACTTCAGAACAAGATACTACTGAACCTCGTAGATCAACCAGAGTAAGATCCGCACCAGAGTGGTACGGTAATCCTATTCTGCAAGTCATGCTACTAGATCATGATGAACCTACGAACTATGAAGAAGCGATGGTGAGCCCAGATTCCGCAAAGTGGCTTGAAGCCATGAAATCTGAGATGGGATCCATGTATGAGAACAAAGTATGGACTTTGGTTGACTTGCCCGATGATCGGCAAGCAATTGAAAATAAATGGATCTTTAAGAAGAAGACTGACGCTGATGGTAATGTTACTGTCTACAAAGCTCGACTTGTCGCAAAAGGTTTTCGGCAAGTTCAAGGGATTGACTACAATGAGACCTTCTCACCCGTAGCGATGCTTAAGTCCGTCCGAATCATGTTAGCGATTGCCGCATTTTATGATTATGAAATTTGGCAGATGGATGTCAAAACTGCATTCCTGAATGGATTTCTGGAAGAAGAGTTGTATATGATGCAACGGGGAAGGTTTTGTCAATCCAAAGGGAGCTAACAAAGTGTGCAAGCTCCAGCGATCCATTTATGGACTGGTGCAAGCCTCTCGGAGTTGGAATAAACGTTTTGATAGTGTGATCAAAGCATTTGGTTTTATACAGACTTTCGGAGAAGCCTGTATTTACAAGAAAGTGAGTGGGAGCTCTGTAGCATTTCTGATATTATATGTGGATGACATATTGCTGATTGGAAATGATATAGAATTTCTGGATAGCATAAAGGGATACTTCAATAAAAGTTTTTCAATGAAAGACCTCGGTGAAGCTGCTTACATATTAGGCATTAAGATATATAGAGATAGATCAAGACGCTTAATTGGACTTTCACAAAGCACATACCTTGACAAAATTTTGAAGAAGTTCAAAATGGATCAAGCAAAGAAAGGGTTCTTGCCTGTGTTACAAGGTGTGAAGTTGAGTAAGACTCAATGCCCGACCACTGCAGAAGGTAGAGAGAATATGAAAGATGTTCCCTATGCATCAGCCATAGGATCTATCATGTATGCAATGCTGTGTACCAGACCTGATGTGTGCCTTGCTATAAGTTTAGCAGGGAGGTACCAAAGTAATCCAGGAGTGGATCACTGGACAGCGGTCAAGAACATCCTGAAATACCTGAAAAGGACTAAGGATATGTTTATCATATATGGAGGTGACAAAGAGCTCACCGTAAAAGGTTACGTTGATGCAAGCTTTGACACTGATCCGGACGATTCTAAATCGCAAACCGGATACGTGTTTACATTAAACGGAGGAGCTCTCAGTTGGTGCAGTTCTAAACAAAGCGTCGTAGCGGGATCTACATGTGAAGCGGAGTACATAGCTGCTTCGGAAGCAGCGAACGAAGGAGTCTGGATGAAGGAGTTCATATCCGATCTAGGTGTCATACCTAATGCATCGGGTCCAATGAAAATCTTTTGTGACAATACTGGTGCAATTGCCTTGGCAAAGGAATCCAGATTTCACAAAAGGACCAAACACATCAAGAGACGCTTGAACTCCATCCGGGATCTAGTCCAGGTGGGAGACATAGAGATTTTCAAGATACATACGGATCTGAATGTTGCAGACCCGTTGACTAAGCCTCTTCCACGAGCAAAACATGATCAGCACCAAAGCTCCATGGGTGTTAGATTCATTACAGTGTAATCTAGATTATTGACTCTAGTGCAAGTGGGAGACTAAAGGAAATATGCCCTAGAGGCAATAATAAAGTTATTATTTATTTCCTTATAATCATGATAAATGTTTATTATTCATGCTAGAATTGTATTAACCGGAAACATAATACATGTGTGAATACATAGACAAACAAAGTGTCACTAGTATGCCTCTACTTGACTAGCTCGTTAATCAAAGATGGTTATGTTTCCTGACCATGAACAATGAGTTGTTATTTGATTAACGAGGTCACATCATTAGTTGAATGATCTGATTGACATGACCCATTCCATTAGCTTAGCACCCGATCGTTTAGTATGTTGCTATTGCTTTCTTCATGACTTATACATGTTCCTATGACTACGAGATTATGCAACTCCCGTTTGCCGGAGGAACACTTTGGGTGCTACCAAACGTCACAACGTAACTGGGTGATTATAAAGGAGCATTGCAGGTGTCTCCAAAGGTAGATGTTGGGTTGGCGTATTTCGAGATTAGGATTTGTCACTCCGATTGTCGGAGAGGTATCTCTGGGCCCTCTCGGTAATACACATCACATAAGCCTTGCAAGCATTACAACTAATATGTTATTTGTGAGATGATGTATTACGGAACGAGTAAAGAGACTTGCCGGTAACGAGATTGAACTAGGTATTGGATACCGACGATCGAATCTCGGGCAAGTAACATACCGATGACAAAGGGAACAACGTATGTTGTTATGCGGTCTGACTGATAAAGATCTTCGTAGAATATGTAGGAGCCAATATGGGCATCCAGGTCCCGCTATTGGTTATTGACCGGAGACGTGTCTCGGTCATGTCTACATTGTTCTCGAACCCGTAGGGGCCGCACGCTTAATGTTACGATGACAGTTACATTATGAGTGTATGCATTTTGATGTATCGAAGGTTGTTCGGAGTCCCGGATGTGATCACGGACATGACGAGGAGTCTCGAAATGGTCGAGACGTAAAGATTGATATATTGGAAGCCTATGTTTGGACATCGGAAGTGTTCCGGGTGAAATCGGGATTTTACCGGATTACCGGGAGGTTACCGGAACCCCCCGGGAGCCATATGGGCCTTCATGGGCCTTAGTGGAAAGGAGAAAGGGGCAGCCCAAGGTGGCTGCGCCACTTCCCCCTCCCCTAGTCCTATTAGGACTAGGAGAGGTGGCCGGCCACCCCTCTCCCTCTTTACCCCTTGGGAATCCTAGTTGGAATAGGATTGGGGGGGAGTCCTACTCCCGGAAGGAGTAGGACTCCTCCTGCGCCCTCTCCCTGGCCGGCGCCCCCCTCCCCCCTTGGCTCCTTTATATACTGAGGTAGAGGCACCCTAGAACACACAAGTTGATCCACGTGATCTATTCCTTAGTCGTGTGCGGTGCCCCCTGCCACCATATTCCTCGATAATACTGTAGCGGAGTTTAGGCGAAGCCCTGCTGCTATAGTTCATCAAGATCATCACCACGCCGTCGTGCTGACGGAACTCTTCCCCGACACTTTGCTGGATCGGAGTCCGGGGATCGTCATCGAGCTGAACGTGTGCTCGAACTCGGAGGTGCCGTAGTTTCGGTACTTGATCGGTTGGATCGTGAAGACGTATGACTACTTCCTCTACGTCGTGTCATCGCTTCCGCAGTCGGTCTGCATTGGGTACGTAGACAACACTCTCCCCCTCGTTGCTATGCATCACATGATCTTGCGTGTGCGTAGGAAATTTTTTGAAATTACTACGAAACCCAACACTGCTCTCCACTCGATAGGATTTTTTCAAACTTAGGCGAGTGATGGACTGCCGTTAAGCCTCTTAGTGAGAGAACTTAGGCAAGTGCTCGACTGCAGCTAAGCCCCCGAGTGGGAGGACTGCTCTCCACTCGGTAGGATTTTTTCAAACTTAGACGATTGCTCTACTGCAGCTAAGCCCCCGAGTGGGAGGACTGATCTCCACTCGGTAGGATTTTTTCGAACTTAGGCGGAATGGATTCGTGACTAAGCGCACCCACTGGGGGATTTCAGGAGTAAATAAGAACAACACAATCGAATGAGAGAACCGTAAGCTCTTGTTTTTGATAAACGAATTACAAAAGGATTGCTTATTACATTTTATTCGAACGAGTGTTTAAGTATAAAAGTGGCGGAGCAGCTCCGCGTTCCAAGCCCGTGGCTCGTCTTTCTGATGCTTGATACTGTAAAGATGGTATGCTCCGTTGTGGAGAACTTTGGTGATGATGAAGGGGCCTTCCCAAGTTGGAGCGAGCTTGTGTGGTTTCTGCTGATCCACTCGAAGAACCAAGTCTCCTTCTTGAAAGGGCCGACCCCTCACATTCCTGGCGTGGAATCGACGCAAATCTTGCTGATAAATGGTTGAGTGGATCAAGGCCATCTTTCTTTCCTCCTCTCAGAGATCGACTGAATCTTGCCGGGCCTGCTCTGCTTTTGCTTCGGAGAAGAGTTCAACTCGGGGTGCGTTGTGGAGCAAGTCACTTGGCAGAACAGCTTCGGCTCCATAGACTAAGAAGAAAGGAGTTCTTCCAGTCGACCGATTAGGAGTTGTCCTTAAACCCCACAGAACTAACGGAAGTTCATCAACCCAAGCACCTGCTGCATGTTTGAGATCACGCATCAGTCGGGGCTTCAGTCCTTTGAGAATTAGGCCATTGGCTCTTTCTGCTTGTCCGTTCGACTGCGGGTGAGCAACAGAAGCATAGTCGACTCGAGTGCCCTGAGAGGCGCAGAAAATTCTGAACTCATCGGAATCGAAGTTCGATCCGTTGTCCGTGATGATGTTGTGTGGGACTCCATATCTGAACATCAATTCTCTGATAAAAATGACAGCGGTGCTAGCGTCATGGTTCTTGATAGGTTTGGCTTCGATCCATTTGGTAAACTTGTCGACTGCAACGAGCACGTGAGTGAAGCCGCTTTTGCCGGACCTCAGCGGTCCAACCATATCCAGTCCCCAAACAGCGAAGGGCCACACGAGGGGAATGGTCTTCAGGGCTGACGCTAGCTTGTGAGACATATCGGAGTAAAATTGACAGCCTTCACATCTGTCGACTATATCTTTCGCCATCTCATTTGCTCGTGGCCAATAGAATCCAGCTCGGTATGCTTTAGCCACGATGGCCCGAGAGGACGCATGGTGGCCACAGGTTCCCGAGTGGATGTCATTGAGGATCATTCGACCTTCTTCTGGTGTTATGCACTTCTGACCGACTCCAGTCACACTTTCTCTGAACAGCTGCCCTCTTATCACAGTAAAAGCTTTAGATCGGCGGATGATCTGTCGAGCTTCTTCTTCATCCTCTGGGAGCTCTTTCCTGAGGATGTATGCAATGTAGGCCGCCGTCCAATCGGGGGTAATGGCCAGAACCTCCATGATTAGGTCGACCACAGCTGGGACCTCGACTTCAGTCAGATCCGTGGCGCTCTTGGGTTGTGGGGGCTCTTTAGTGAAAGGGTCTTCCTGAACTGTCGGCGTGTGAATATGCTCCAAGAACACATTGCTGGGAATGGCTTCTCTCTTGGAACCTATCTCTGCCAATTTATCGGCTGCTTGATTTTTCAATCGGGGGATGTGGTGGAGTTCTAACCCCTCGAACTTCTTCTCAAGCTTTCTCACCGCGTTGCAGTACCTAGTCATGGCTGGGCTTCTGACATCCCACTCCTTCATCACTTGATTAATTACCAAATCTGAGTCGCTATAGACCATGAGGCGACGGACGCCGAGTGAGATGGCCATGCGCAACCCATACAGGAGTGCTTCGTATTCTGCTTCATTGTTGGAGGAATCAAAGTGAATTCGGAGGACATATCTGAGCTTGTTTCCTCGGGGCGATACCAGAATTACTCCAGCACCAGAACCATACAACATCTTGGATCCGTCAAAGAACATGGTCCAAGTGCTCAGAGTGAACTTGAGTCGGCAGTTGCTGTTCGATCCACTCGGCGAGGAAATCTGCTATTGCTTGGGACTTGATAGCTTTCTTTGCCTCAAACTTGATATCCAAGGGAAGGAGTTCAATCGCCCATTTTGCCACTCGACCAGTTGCATCCCTGTTGTGCAAAATCTCTGACAATGGAGCGTCGCTGACGACTGTAACAGAGTGATCTGAGAAGTAGTGTGCAACTTTCTTCGTGGTCATGTAAATTCCATAGACAAGCTTCTGATAGTGAGGATATCTCTGCTTTGACGGGGTCAGGACTTCAGAAATATAATAAACTGGGCGTTGAACTTTGTATGCTTTTCCTTCTTCTTCCCGCTCAACCATAAGCACTGTACTGACGACTTGTCCAGTGGCTGCTATATAAAGCAAAAGAGGCTCTTTGCTGATTGGAGCAGCAAGCACCGGTTGGGTGGAAAGCAGGGCTTTTAGCTCTGCAAATGCTGTATCAGCTTCTGGAGTCCACTCGAACGTATCTGATTTCTTCATCAATCGGTAAAGAGGCAGCGCCTTTTCACCGAGGCGAGAAATGAATCGACTTAGGGCGGCCAAGCAACCAGTAAGCTTCTGGACATCATGCATATGCACAGGGCGTTTCATCCGAAGTATAGCGCCTACTTTCTCTGGGTTAGCATCGATTCCTCGTTCAGAAACAAGAAAACCGAGTAACTTTCTGCCTGGAACTCCAAACGTGCACTTTGATGGATTGAGCTTGATATCATACCTTCTGAGGTTGGCAAAGGTTTCGGCGAGGCCGGTCAGCAGGTCGGAACCTTTACGTGACTTGACCACAATGTCATCCATGTATGCTTCCACATTCCGACTGATCTGAGTGAGCAGGCACTTCTGAATCATTCGCATAAATGTGGCTCCGGCGTTCTTCAAGCCGAATGGCATTGTGACATAACAGAAGCACCCGAACGGGGTGATAAAAGCTGTCTTTATTTCGTCGGGTCCGTACAGACGGATCTGGTGGTACCTGGAGTAGGCATCCAAAAAGGACAAACGCTCGCACCCAACAATCGAGTCGACTATCTGATCGATGCGAGGGAGAGGGAAGTGATCTTTCGGCAGGCCCGATTGATATGCTTGAAATCGATGCACATGCGGAGTGAGTCATCTTTCTTTGGGACCATGACAACATTCGCTAACCACTCAGAGTGGTAAATCTCTCGGATAAACTCAGCTGCCAAAAGCCGAGCCACCTCTTCGCCGATTGCTTTTCTTTTCTGGACGGCGGACCGTCGAAGATGCTCTTTGACTAGTTTCACTTTCGGGTCGACTTGCAAATGATGCTCAGCCAGTCCCCTGGGAATACCTGGCATGTCAGAAGGCTTCCATGCAAAGATGTCCCAGTTCTCACGGAGGAACTGGATGAGCGCTTCTTCCTATTTGGAGTCGAGTGTGGTCGAAATATGGGTCGGAGCTGCATTGGGGTCCGTCGGGTGAATGTGAACAGACTTCGTCTCGCCAGACGACTGGAATGCTGAATCCATGGCTAGCTTCTTGGCTCGCAACAAGTCACTTGGGTCTGCATTTTTCTGGTATTCTTGCAATTCTGCCACGGCCATCTGGGCATTGGCGATCTTTGAGCCCTTTTGGAAATACTCTTCCGCCTTTTTCCGATTACCAGAGATAGTGATCACTCCTCTGGGACCAGGCATCTTCAGCTTGAGGTACACGTAACAAGGTCGAGCCATGAATCGTGCATAAGCTGGCCTGCCCAGAATTGCATGATACGCACTCTGAAAATCCACAACTTCAAACGTCAAATTTTCTTTGCGGTAATTTTTGGCATCACCGAAAACCACGTTGAGTGCAATCTGACCGAGGGACGCAGCCTCCTTGCCTGGGATGACCCCATGGAAGCTCATATGGCTTTCACTGAGTCTGGACATCGGAATGCCCATTCCTTTCAACGTTTCTGCGTACAGAATGTTCAGGCCACTGCCACCGTCCATCAGGACCTTTGTCAGTCGAGTGCCTTCGACCACCGGGTCGACCACCAGTGCTTGCCTCCCAGGGGTGGCGATGTGCGCTGGGTGATCAGACTGGTCGAACGTAATGGCAGTCTGCGACCATTTCAAGTAATTGGGTGTCGCCGGAGCGACCATGTTCACTTCTGTGTTGATGACTTTCAATCGACTCTTGTTTTCAACATCAGCAAAAATCAGCAAAGTGGAATTCACGTGAGGATAACCATCATCATCTTCCCCTTCACTCTCAGCCTTGTCTACCTCCTTCTCCTTTTCCTTGGGTTGTTTCTCTCGGAACTGCTGGATCAGGAGCCGACACTGTCGAGTGGTATGCTTCGGGTAAATGAAATTACCTTCTTCGTCTTTTTTGGTGTGGATATGGCACGGCAGATCCAACACGTCATTTCCATCTTGATATTTTACTTTCTTGGGGTTCCACGGCCCTTTGGGATTCCCCTTGAACTTTCCTTGAACCACAGCCAAGGCCTCACCCGGAGCAGCTGGTTTGGCCTTGCGTTTTTGTTTCCGACTGGAGTTTCCTCCTCCGGCTTCGTGGGCGACTGCTTTGTGCTTGCCGCTCCGCAGTCGCTCCTCCTCTTCACCATTGGCATACTTGGTGGCGATTTCCATCATCCAAGTCAAAGTCATGTTTCCTGTCCGACCGAATTTCAGATTCAACTCCCGGTACCTGACGCCTTCCTTGAAAGCACAAATTGCCTGATGATCAGACACATCTTCCACCGTGTGGTGCAGGGTGATCCACCTCTGGATATAATCTCTCAAAGTTTCCTTCGGTTTCTGGACGCAACACTGTAATTCTGTCAAACCTGCTGGCCGCTTGCAAGTACCCTCAAACATTCTGACAAACAATCGGGCGAGATCTTCCCAAGTATAGATGCTGCCAGGCGCCAACTGATTCAGCCACGCCCTAGCCGAGCCCTCCAACATCAGAGGGAGGTGTTTCATGGCCACCTCATCATTGCCGCCACCAATCTGGACAACCACTCGGTAGTCTTCAAGCCAGGTGTCAGGCTTGGACTCTCCGGTGAACTTACTGACTCCAGTCGCCAACCTGAAGTTGGGGGGAATCACTGTAGCTCTGATATCTTTGCTGAAGCACTCTGGGCCAGAGACATGCACCCTGTTGCTGGTTTGCGGGCCTCTGTCATGGCCATCTCGATGAGCTCTGTTTCTGTCGACCAAGCCTTGTACGAGAATAGATCTCGCATCAAAGCCTGGCTCCCTGGGGTCGACTGGAATACCTCTTCCGACGCTGTTAGGGCGCCTGTCTTCATATGGCCGCGGCACGTACAACCCACTCCTTGGAGGAGGCGTGGGCACTCGACGGCGACCATCGCGATCGGCTCGATGATCATACTGCTCCTGGTTTCTGTACTGATCACGTCGCTCTCCACGTCCCTCACGCCTCGGGGGCGATCTCGGGCTATGGGCCGACTGGACCGTATCTGCGACCACAGATCTGCTATGGATCCTATCCCGCGACTGAGACACGGCCGTATTCTGCTCCCCTGCTGCCCGGAGCAAGGCCCTGATCTGCGCCAGACCTCGGCCAGCTTCTGTTTGGGAAGGTTGAATCGACTCTGCTATCCGGGCCGCAGCTGCTAGGTTTTGGATCGGTGTCCGGTATACCTGAGCCGAAGGTGGAAAAAGTTGGCGTCGGCTGGACTCAGGAGCACGTTGACAAGTGCGATCGTCGAGTGCGCGCTGTAGGTTCTCCAGCCGAGTGCGCTCAGCCAGATTGGCCAAGCGAGCCTGTTCCAAGGCCTGGGCCTCGGGCGTTTCTCCAACTATAGGAGTATGCAGGGCATCCATGTTTCGGCGTCGAAGTTCTTCTCTCTGCTGCGAGGAGAGAGGCTCGGGGCGGTACTCCTCGTGAACGCGCGATGGATCGCCGTTCCCGTCACCTCCGTCTTCGCGATCGAAGTCAGGAGGACCGCGTGGTCCATTGACCATCAGGACTTCCACTGCCGAGTCATTGCTGCCGCACTCAGATGCAGTCTCTACGGAGCCAGTCGACAGATCGAACATGCCGTAGAGAGACTCGTCGGGCTCGAGCACCGCGACTTGAGGGGTGGCCGACAGGCGGGCCACTGCATGCTTCACCCACCGTTGAACCCTCGACCGGCCGGTGCGCTTGTTCTAGCGGGTCGCAGGGAGGGGGAAAGCCATAGGAGTCGACTGGTACTGGGTCGACGGTTGCCGCAGGAGGACGCCGCGGACGCACGCGTGAAAGTGTGTCGCCCCGCGGGCGGGGAGCGCATCGACGTCGAGTGGTGCCTCCTGAAGCCAAGCGGAGTCGTCGGCGACAAACACGAGCGCGCCGAGACGGATCTCGCGGCCCTCAGCCAAACCTCCGCCTGGAACCATGATGATGGGGATCGGAAAAATTGCAACTTCTCCAATAAGTCGCTAAGACACTGGCCCCACGATGGGCGCCAACTGTCGTGGATCTAAGATTGACAGTAGAATGGGGGGTAGGTATGAGGAGGCAAGATCCTAGCTATGGAGTAGTTGTACACACGAGTTTTACGAGTTCAGGCCCTTCTCGGAGGAAGTAACAGCCCTACGTCTCGGTGCCCTGAGTCGGTCGACTGGATTATATGTGTGTGTGTGTTTACAAAAGTGTGAACCCTTGTCCCAGAGGAGGGAGGTGGCTTATATAGAGTGCGCCAGGACCCCAGCTCCCCTCCGTTACACAGAGTTCAATGCTCATAAAGGAAAGGCGTTACAGGTAACGTCTATAGTAAATTTCATAAATGCTCATAATGCTATGGTTTAAGTCTTAACCGTTGCAGAGTGGAGGGTTCCTCATCTTCTGATGGTCGAGTGTCTTCAAGGTGGTCGAGTGAGCGCATCTCCACGGTCGAGTGGATGATGATTTCTCTTCTACTGCTTCTGATTCTTTGTAAAGATGTCCTTGGGGAGGGTATGCTGGACAGGTCCATGACTCTACCGTAGGTACATAGCTTCATCAGCGATGGCCAGCAATGAGGGTCTCTCGTTGGCCCTCGATCTCAACTTACAGAACGTCCAGATCAGCATGGACTGTATGGCTACTGTCAAGCACATTGGAGGGCCTTTTGTAGGTCCAAGTAAAGTTATCGTGGAGGAGATCATGATGAAGCTTAAGATGTTCCCAGAATCTGAAGTCATCCACAAGAGACGTGATCATAATTTTGAAGTGCATATGCTTGCGAAAGCTGCTACTACTTTAGGCCCGGGACGCCATCTTTGGCTAACGGGAACCCCAAACATAATTTGTATTCCCATGACTGTTGAGTTTTAATATAGCAGCTTTCATCCCTCAAAAAAAAGGAGCTCCCAAAAGAACCAAGACAATCGCATCCGCTCATCCCGACCTTACTTCTCTTATTTGGCCATCACTATCCTCTCATGAAGGCCTAGGTGTGCCGCCGCCGCCGCCATTGTCATCCCCTGGAACCTCGGTACGCAGCCCTTGGCGTCACCGTCTCCACATATCCCCACACCCCGCTCCTTCCCAATTCCCTTCCTCTCGCAACCTTGAGCGAACCCTAGCCTAGGTCAGCCGTTGCTGCCACATCCCTTCCCTTTGGTTCGCAGATCCTCCTGGTGCCGTCGCACTGAACTAAATAAAGCTGACATTGATTCTGCAGCTGCTTCCATTGTAAGAATAATGGACACTCATCTTTGCATAAATTTTATATAGTTAAGTTTGTAATGTCCATAATCAAGTGCGGCCACATGGCTTACCAGATAGTATTTGTAGTGTCTTGGACAGTTATTTATTCCAAAATATATATCTGTATTGATCTGAACAGAAAGGTCATGGTCGCATTTTGGTTATGTATATGAAGTACTTCCACTTATCTTTTTTCCTATACAAATATATAGGGCACAAGCATTGGGAGTATAAAATGCACCAACGGTACTGATAGCATTGCTGCTTTCCGCATGCAATTGATTCGTCCATCTGCTGCTTAGTCGCATCACATAGTCCGTCCTTTAATTGTATTGCCAATGTCATTTACATATATGTAACTGACAGAAAATAGGACTTTGTAAGGATGTCACACTATTTGTCAAGATTAGTATAGTGATCAGTTTCATGGAGTGCCATTTGTTTTCACTTTCCCTGTATGATCATCTTTTGGCACATTGATGGTCATGAGATGCTTATGTTGTAGATTTATGATTCAATTTATGAGATGCTAGAAAAAACTTTGTAGACATGGAACTAAGGGAATGGTCAATATGACCTGGAAAATATAAAGATGATAGTTTACATGAAATGATAAATATTGGCGTATTTTCAGAAGTTTTTTCACTGAAAATAGGAAATCAATTCTTCCATGTCTATCTACTCCTATCATTCTGTTGAAAAAATAAACGGGCGCAGCAACGCGCGCCAATCATGATCTAGTTATCACTATCACAAGATGGTATTTAATGTCTTCGAGCATCGTCCCTGGCTACCAGCTACCAACTACCAAGCCGAGAAAGGAAGAATGTCAACCAACTCATATGCAGTGGCACGACATCCACACGGTTAGCATGACGTGTAGGCCAATCTATCAGCTCCTCCACCGTCTCAGTTTCAAGGTCGACAACATACACGCGCAAACTACTGCCCTGGGCAATCATCGTCCCGTACTTTTCTCCTAACATGTGCAAGCTTGATATGCTTTGAGTAAGCTTCTTGCCTGGTTCATCTAACTTGATACTCCGAGTGCAGAGGCAATTTGTAGTCTCGTCCAAAATTTCCCAGATCACTACCTGGGGCCCTTCCCTGTCGACATAGATTAGCGAAAGTGTCCCACCGGTGGAGAGGGTAAGGCACGGGCGACATCTCATGTCGTCCATCTCAAAGGGGATCCTTGTCAAGGTGACGTGGCCCGTCTTAGCTTCCATACCAACAATGCATAAGTCTAGCATCATCCCATCGTAAAAGAGCCAGTGTGCCGTGCCGCGGCACACGACGGCAGGGCCATGATAAACCGCGCGCGGTATAGTTGCTGGTAGCCTCATCGCCGAAGCACCTGGTCGCCGTGCTCCAGCTCCCATTGTCGGATGAGAACGTGTAGAGATTGGAGTCCAGGTCGATGATTACCACTTTGAAGGACGCATAGTTGCTCGGTGGTGGCTGCTCGTTGTGCGAGCAGCTATCCACACCACTCAAAATAGCGTACCCACTCCAGTCCATGTGGAGGGGGTCGACATGGCCGCACTTTAGAAGTGGGAGCACGTGGCACTCGCCGACAAGCAGATCGCACACCGCCAGGTGGACGATCCTCGTGTCATGAGAGGGAAGGCGCACAAGTAGGAGGCCGTGGCGCGAGACAAGCGGCTCAGCATGATCTAACTTCTGGCCGGCGGGCTGCATGATGGTGGTAAGGGCACGACAACCACGGCCCATCACCGACCGCGGCGCAGGGACGAAGCACGGCGCCCCCACCCCTTGTCCAGGGCGTTGCTCCCTCGTGAAGAAGCCGGTGATATATGGAGGCCGAAGTGTCCTCCGGCCAACATCACCGAAGGAAGGCGGCGTTGGCCACGAGGCGGTGCCACAGCTTGCACACCATGGCGCACCGAAAGAGCGTCGTCATGTCGTCCTTGACACGGACGAGGATCTCGAGGAGCAAGTCATCAGGGAGCGGAGGCGAAACAGCCGCCCGTTCCATCGGTGCAGCTAGGACAGGGCTACGCCGGCCACAACAGCGCACATGTGTGCCCTAATATTTTTTGTATGATGGAGTCTGGCTTGGGTTGCTATGGAGTAGCGTACCGAAATAGACTTGGGAGGTTGTGGCCGGAGTCCGTCTACAACCCAAACTGCCCAAGGTCTCCAACTCCGAGTACTGTACGTATGCATGGCTGGAGTTTCCTTCAAGGAAAAAAATAGCGGCAAAATAGCGCCAGCCTCAAAATACGCTATTAACGTGCTATAACGCGTTATGGCGTGCTATTAGTAAGGCGTTGTACTCTGATCTATTTAGCGAGGCAACTTGTAGCACGCTATAGCGCGCTATTTTTTTCCAGTGATTTTCTTTCTTTGAAATTCAAGAAACTCCAATAGCTTTTCTGGAGTATTTTCGTTTTCCTCTTCTTTTTATTTTCTGCTATTTTTACAATATCTCGATTGCCACCACCTCATCACCAAAATCATTCCTTACAATGAGAAGTGGGACTGAATTCGGGACCAAGAATGTCCGGTAGAGGCCAAACTCCTTTCCACCCTGTGTTTTGCTAGCAGAAAGAAGAGAACGCTTCTTTCCTAGATGCGATATAGACACGGCTAACAGTCAGTCTGAAATGGGTGTAAATTTTGTGCGGCCACCGGAATCTTTGGCCTTGCCTTGTTCATATTCAAGGCACCCAAATATATTTGAAGTAGCCTCTCCACGTCTCTTCTCTTGGCAATATCTGTGCTAGTATTACTCTTAGGCTCTACGTCTCCGCCTTGGACGAGGCGATGCTCACGAGTATTTGTTGACCAAGGATATTTACATCTACTGTTAGAGATACGGTAGGCAAATCAACACGACGAAGAACGAAAACTAGCAGGAGACACGTACAAGATTTAACATAGAAAACCCCTCAAACATAAAGGGGAAAAAAACCACGGGTGCCAGCCAACAAAGTTATCCTTTCTCCTTATACTAGAGTTTGGATCACAACATAACATCTACTAACAAGATGACCCATTTTGAAGCCTCTTAACAAGATGGAAGAAAGGAGGAATAAAGTATGTTATATGTCGTGGTTGATTTGTTCATTTCAAGTCCTATTCAGGGGACCATGTATTGGCATGTCAGAGAGGCCCATGTAGAATCAATCAACGGTACGGTGTTAATCTATGATACAATTGTCCGATTAGTTAACACTGGATTGAGACACATACTATGGCATGTGATTGCCGAGTTAGAGCCAAATTGATTGCTGAATTCTCGTGATACGTGGCTTTCAGGAATGGTGGATGTGATACTTCTAGAAATACATATGCTACATTTGGATTCAGAATTCCAATGCTTATATGGTTGAATACAGCTGTCCAACTTCAATGAGTTCTAATTAAATGTTGCAAGCTCTGCCGACTCGAGCAGTCAAATTTACAATGATCAGGATCGGGAAACTGCATAAAACCTTTCACCACAGAGGCACAGCTGATTGTCAAAAAAAAAAAAAACCTTTCACCACAGATACTCTGTCGTGAAAATTTACAATATTTCGCACTACTTATTTTACGAATAAGTACATGAAGGACTTGCTCAAGAGCAACTGGATGTGGTGGAGTGCTACAACGTTTGAACTCTTCATCGGTATAGTCAGCAAATCCGTTGGTACCATAAGCAGCGCACTTTTTTTTTGACAGCAACCATAAGCAGCACACTTGCCTTGCTTGACGAGCTACTCATTCCAGGCATCAACACGTTCAGCGGTCGCCTTCAACAGCTCGTACCGGGCCCTCTCCCAGATCCTGTACCAGGTACCGGCGGTCGTACTCCTTCATCCACTACTTGACTCGCGCCTTCATGGCGGCCTCCATCCTTGCCATCTGCACATCGTTGTTTGTCGCCTCCTTCCTCACGGCCTTTTTGTAGAACTGCACTCACATGGTTGCTCACGAGCACCATGTTCCATGTACACTCTGATCATCAGCCACTTCTGCTGGACACGGAGTATTATGATGGATCTCAGTTCAGGAAATCGTTCTAAAAAAAGTTTGAGGCCCGCTGGTTACATGAAGAAATAGTGAACAAAATCATTAATATGGCGTGGGAAAAAACGAAGTTAGCTCGTCTCGGACCATCCTTGGCCGATAGGACGAAAGTTGTACATGCAGATTTACACCAATGCAGATGTGGTTTTCTGTAGCTCGAGCTACACGGTACCCCTTATCTTTGCCATCCATTTCTGCATCGCGATCCGTGCAGATGCATTTGTCTTTTTTTGTTTCTCTCAAACGACACAACATATAAACTTCAAATTTTTGCAGAACAACAATACATTCTAACTACAATGTGGGAAAAAACTTTCAGATTTTTCATGCATTTTAAATACTTAAAATAATAATTTTAGTCAAACAAAATCTCATTTTGTATATTTATATCAGACGAAAAAATCTGAAAGGTTTTCCACACATTGATGTTCTAATGCTTGTTCGATCTGCAAAGTTTGAAGTTCATACGTTGTTTCATTTGAGAGAAACAAAAAAGAGAAATCTTGTTGTTGTAAGTTAGTTGGAGAGTACGGATCTCAAAGCAAGGCTGAAGGGTTGAGGATAAGAGGTTCCATGTAGCCTGAGCTACAAGGGAACTTTGTGTGCATGAATTGCTGGGCAGAAGGAAATTCTTCTTCTGTTGGAGAATATTATTGAGCAAGAGAGACCTTCTGGCTTCAAAGAGGCAAGGTGGAATGGTTGTTACATGGCGATAGAAACACGAAGTTTTTCCACAATGCTGCCACGGCAAGAAAGAAACTAAATTGTATGAAGAAGTTCCGTGATGACACGGGAGTGTGGCATCAAGGTACAGCTGAAATTAATGACCATATTATGCAGTAATTTTCCGGTTTATTCACAGCTGAAGTTGATGATCTGATCCGAATGTCTTGGCATCAATTAAAAGTGTAGTAACATGTGACATGAATAATGCTTTTCTAGCTCCTTATTCGACCGAAGAGGTCAAGAAGGTGTTGTTTGATATTGGCGATTTGAAGGCCCCAGAACCGGATGGCTTGCACACGATATTTTATAAGAGATTTTGGCCCATGCTTGGAGAAGATCTTGTTGATGGCGTATTGAAGGCCATCAATTCAGGTACAATCCCACCAGGGTGGAATGACACTACTATAGTTTTGATTCCAAAAATAAATTGTGGTTCCAGCCTATCAGTGTATGCACTGTTGTTTATAAGGTAATCTCAAAGATGCTAGTAGCAAGGTTAAATTTTTTTTACTAGACATTATTAGCCCACCACAGAGTGCTTTTGTTCCTAGGCATCCGATCACAGACAATGTCTTGGTAGCTTATGGTTGGTGCGCGGTGAAGTTGGACATGCATAAGGCATATGACCAGGTTGAATGGCCGTTTCTAGATGGTATTCTACTGAAATTGGGATTTAATGAATAGTGGGTTAAGCTGGCGATGCAATGTGTTAGTATAGTGTCATATCGTGTATGTTTTAACTCAAGAGGAACATAAACATTTAAACCTTCTAGAGGCTTGAGACAATGCGATCCATTGTCGCCTTATTTGTTTCTGTTATGTACTTAAGGATTGACTGCTTTGATGAATAAAGCTAAGGAAGAAGGGAAGTTTGAGGGTGTGAAAGTGTGTAGGGAAGCACAAGCAATCACTAATCTATTGTTTCCAGATGATTCATTATTCCCAATGAAGGCCAATGTTGAGAATGCCGAGTGTCTAAAAGAAATCCTTGGATCATATTGTGCCGCTTCGGGACAGAAGGTTAGTATGGAAAAGTCCAGTGTGTTTTGGGCCCTAATACTAGAGCTGAGACGAAGGAACAAATTTGAGTAGTTTTAATATAATTACCTAGGCACTATCGGATTCTTATCTAGGCTTACCATCCACTATCGGTTTTAGATAGGACAGATTGTTTCCAGTTTTTGGTGGATCGAGTTATGAAAAGAATTATAGGATGAAAGGAAAGGCAACTTTCAACATGAGGAAAGGAAGTGATATTCGAATCAATTGTACATGCTATACCATATTATGCAATGTCGGTTTTCAAAATTCCAAAACAAATATGTAAAGAATTACATACGCGATGTCACATTTTTGGTGGGGTGACGGTGACAATCAGAGGAGAATGCACTGGTTTGCATGGTAGAAATTGTGTGCGCCAGAGAAAGAAGGTACAATGGGATTTCGAGATATTCATTGTTTCAACATAGCCCTGCTTGGGAAACAGGCTTGGAGATTAATTGATAATCCATATTCCCTTTGTGCCCGTGTTTTCAAAGCCAAATATTATCCAGATTGTGATATTTTGAATGCAACTCTGAAAAAGAGATCCTCGTTCACATGGCAAAGTACTATGTCAGGGGTGCAGACACTAAAAATAGGTCATATATGGAGGATCGGTGATGGTAGTCAGATCAATGTTTGGGATGATGAATGGATCCCTAACTCATCTACCAGAAAAGTGATCACGTCTCGTGGAGGCAATTTACTATCAAAAGTAAGTAATTTCATTGTGTTGGGGAACGTTGCAGAAAACAAAATTTTCCTACTCGTTTCACCAAGATCCATCTAGGAGTTCATCTAGCAACGAGTGATTAGATGCATCTACGTACCTTGTAGATCGCGAGCGGAAGCGTTCAAAGAACGGGGATGATGTAGTCGAACACGACGTGATTCAAATCACCGATGATCAAGCACCGAACGGACGGTGCCTCCGCGTTCAACACACGTACGGAACGGATGACGTCTCCTCCTTTCTTGATCCAGCAAGGGGGGAAGAGAGGTTGATGAAGATCCAGCAGCACGACGGCGTGGTGATGGATGCAGGGCGTCACAGTAGCAGGGCTTCGCCTATACTACGAGAGAGAGACGTAACGGGGAGAGAGGAAGCACCAAAGGCTGAGGTATGAAATCCCTCCTCTCCCCCACTATATATAGGAGGGCCAAGGGGGGTGGTGCGCAGCCTAGGAGATCCAATCTCCTAGGTGCGGCGGCCAGGGGAGGGTTTCCCTCCCCCCCAAGGCACCTCGGGGTGCCTTCCACCACTTGGACTCCTCCGTGGTGGAAACCCTAGGCGCATGGGCCTAGTAGGGCTGGTGCCCTTGGCCCATGTAGGCCAAGGCGCACCCCTACAGCCCATGTGGCCCCCCGGGACAGGTGGCCCCACCCGGTGGGCCCCCGGGACTCCTCCGGTGGTCCCGGTACAATATCGATAACCCCGAGACTTGTCCCGATGGCCGAAACAGCACTTCCTATATATAATTCTTTACCTCCGGACCATTCCGGAACTCCTCGTGACATCCGGGATCTCATCCGGGACTCCGAACAACATTCGGGTTACTGCATACACATATCTTCATAACCCTAGCGTCACCGAACCTTAAGTGTGTAGACCCTACGGGTTCGGGAGACAAGCAGACATGACCGAGACGACTCTCCAGTCAATAACCAACAGCGGGATTTGGATACCCATGATGGCTCCCACATGCTCCACGATGATCTCATCGGATGAACCACGATGTCGAGGATTAATCAACCCCGTATACAATTCCCTTTGTCAATCGGTATGTTACTTGCCCGAGACTCGATCGTCGGTATCCCAATACCTTGTTCAGTCTTGTTACCGGCAAGTCACTTTACTCGTACCGTAATGCATGATCCCGTGATCAACCACTTGGTCACCTTGAGCTCATAATGATGATGCATTACCGAGTGGGCCCAGTGATACCTCTCCGTTATCCAGAGTGACAAATCCCAGTCTCGATCCGTGTCAACCCAATAGACACTTTCGGAGATACCTGTAATGCACCTTTATAGTCACCCAGTTACGTTGTGACGTTTGATACACCCAAAGCACTCCTACGGTATCCGGGAGTTACACGATCTCATGGTCAAAGGAAAAGATACTTGACATTGGAAAAGCTCTAGCAAACGAACTACACGATCTTTGTACTATGCTTAGGATTGGGTCTTGTCCATCACATCATTCTCCTAATGATGTGATCCCGTTATCAATGACATCCAATGTACATAGCCAGGAAATCATGACTATCTGTTGATCAACGAGCTAGTCAACTAGAGGCTTACTAGGGACATATTATGGTCTATGTATTCACACGTGTATTACGATTTCTGGATAATACAGTTATAGCATGAATAAAGACAATTATCATGAACAAAGAAATATAATAACAATGCTTTTATTATTGCCTCTAGGGCATATTTCCAACAGTCTCCCAGTTGGACTAGAGTCAATAATCTAGTTACATTGTGATGAATCGAACACCCATGGAATTCTGGTGTTGATCATGTTTTGCCCTAGGAAGAGGTTTAGTCAACGGATCTGCTATGTTCAGGTCCGTATGTACTTTACAAATCTCTATGTCTCCATCTTGAACATTTTCACGAATGGAGTTGAAGCGACGCTTGATGTGCCTTGTCTTCTTGTGAAACCTGGGCTCCTTGGCAAGTGCAATAGCTCCAGTGTTGTCACAAAAGAGTTTGATTGGCCCCGACGCATTGGGTATGACTCCTAGCTCGGTGATGAACTCCTTCACCCATATAGCTTCATGTGCTGCCTCCGAGGCTGCCATGTACTCCGCTTCACATGTAGATCCCGCCACGACGCTCTGTTTGCAGCTGCACCAGCTCACTGCTCCACCATTCAACATATACACGTATCCGGTTTGTGACTTAGAGTCATCCAGATATGTGTCGAAGCTAGCGTCGACATAACCCTTTACGACGAGCTCTTCGTCACCTCCATAAACGAGAAACATTTCCTTAGTCCTTTTCAGGTACTTCAGGATATTCTTGACCGCTGTCCAGTGTTCCTTGCCGGGATTACTTTGGTACCTTCCTACCAAACTTACGGCAAGGTTTACATCAGGTCTGGTACACAGCATGGCATACATAATAGAACCTATGGCTGAGGCATAGGGGATGACACTCATCTCTTCTATCTCTTCTGCCGTGGTCGGACATTGAGCTGAGCTCAATTTCATACCTTGCAAAACAGGCAAGAACCCTTTCTTGGACTGATCCATTTTGAACTTCTTCAAAATCTTATCAAGGTATGTGCTTTGTGAAAGACCTATGAGGCGTCTTGATCTATCTCTGTAGATCTTGATGCCTAATATATAAGCAGCTTCTCCAAGGTCCTTCATTGAAAAACTCTTATTCAAGTAGGCCTTGATGCTGTCCAAGAGTTCTATATCATTTCCCATCAAAAGTATGTCATCTACATATAGTATGAGAAATGCTACAGAGCTCCCACTCACTTTCTTGTAAACGCAGGCTTCTCCATAAGTGTGCGTAAACCCAAACGCTTTGATCATCTCATCAAAACGAATGTTCCAACTCCGAGATGCTTGCACCAGCCCACAAATCGAGCGTTGGAGCTTGCACACCTTGTTAGCATTCTTAGGATCGACAAAACCTTCCGGCTGCATCATATACAATTCTTCCTTAAGGAAACCATTAAGGAATGCCGTTTTGACGTCCATTTGCCATATTTCATAATCATAGAATGCGGCAATCGCTAACATGATTCGGACGGACTTCAGCTTCGCTACCGGTGAGAAAGTCTCATCGTAGTCAACCCCTTGAACTTGTCGATAACCCTTAGCGACAAGCCTAGCTTTGTAGATGGTCACATTACCATCCGCGTCTGTCTTCTTCTTAAAGATCCATTTATTTTCTATGGCTCGCCGTTCAACGGGCAAGTCAGTCAAAGTCCATACTTCGTTTTCATACATGGATCCTATCTCGGATTTCATGGCTTCTAGCCATTTGTCGGAATCCGGGCCCGCCATCGCTTCTTCATAGTTCGAAGGTTCATTGTTGTCTAACAACATGATTTCCAAGACAGGGTTGCCGTACCACTCTGGTGCGGAACGTGTCCTTGTGGACCTTCGAATTTCAATAGGAGTTTGATCAGAAGTATCTTGATCATCATCATTAACTTCCTCTCTAGTCAGTGCAGGCACCTCAGGAACATTTTCTTGAGTTGCGCCATTTACCGGTTCAAGAGGTAATACTTCATCAAGCTCTACTTTCCTCCCACTTACTTCTTTCGAGAGAAACTCTTTCTATAGAAAGAATCCATTCCTGTCAACAAAGATCTTGCCTTCGGATCTGAGGTAGAAGGTATACCCATAAGTTTCTTTAGGGTATCCTATGAAGACGCATTTTTCCGACTTGGGTTCGAGCTTTTCAGGTTGAAGTTTCTTGACATAAGCATCGCATCCCCAAACTTTTAGAAACGACAGCTTAGGTTTCTTCCCAAACCATAATTCATATGGTGTCGTCTCAACGGATTTCGACGGTGCCCTATTTAAAGTGAATGCGGCAGTCTCTAAAGCATACCCCCAAAAGGATAGCGGTAAATCGGCAAGAGACATCATAGATCGCACCATATCTAATAAAGTGCGATTACGACGTTCGGACACACCATTACGCTGAGGTGTTCCAGGCGGCGTTAGTTGTGAAACTATTCCACATTTTCTTAAGTGTGTGCCAAATTCGTGACTCAAGTATTCTCCTCCACGATCTGATCGTAGAAACTTGATTTTCCTGTCACGTTGATTCTCAACTTCACTCTGAAATTCCTTGAACTTTTCAAAGGTTTCAGGCTTGTGTTTCATTAAGTAGACATACCCATATCTACTTAAGTCATCAGTGAGGGTGAGAACATAACGATAGCCACCGCGAGCCTCAACACTCATTGGACCGCACACATCAGTATGTATGATTTCCAATAAGTTGGTTGCTCGCTCCATTGTTCCTGAGAACGGAGTCTTGGTCATTTTTCCCATGAGGCATGGTTCGCATGTGTCAAATGATTCATAATCAAGAGACTCTAAAAGTCCATCTGCATGGAGCTTCTTCATGCGTTTGACACCTATGTGACCAAGGCGGCAGTGCCACAAGTATGTGGGACTATCATTATCAACCTTACATCTTTGGGTACTCACACTATGAACATGTGTAGTAATACGCTCGAGATTCATTAAGAATAAACCGTTGACTATCGGAGCATGACCATAAAACATATCTCTCATATAAATAGAACAACCATTATTCTCGGATTTAAATGAGTAGCCATCTCGTATTAAACGAGATCCTGATACAATGTTCATGCTCAATATAGGCACTAAATAACAATTATTGAGGTTTATAACTAATCCCGTAGGTAAATGTAGAGGTAGCGTGCCTACGGCGATCACATCGACCTTGGAACCATTCCCGACGCGCATCGTCACCTCGTCCTTTTCCAGTTTTCGTTTATTCCGCAGCTCCTGCGGTGAGTTACAAATATGAGCAACGGCACCGGTATCAAATACCCAGGAGTTACTACGAGTACTGGTAAGGTACACATCAATCACATGTATATCAAATATACCTTTGGTGTTGCCGGCCTTCTTATCCGCTAAGTATTTGGGGCAGTTCCGCTTCCAGTGACCCTTCCCTTTGCAATAAAAGCACTCTGTCTCAGGCTTGGGTCCATTCTTTGACTTCTTCCCGACAGCTTGCTTGCCGGGCGCAGCAACTTCCTTGCCGTCCTTCTTGAAGTTCTTTTTACCCTTGCCCTTCTTGAACTTAGTGGTTTTATTCATCATCAACACTTGATGTTCCTTCTTGACTTCTACCTCTGCTGATTTCAGCATAGCAAATACTTCAGGAATGGTCTTTACCATCCCCTGCATATTGAAGTTCATCACAAAGCTCTTGTAGCTTGGTGGAAGCGACTGGAGGATTCTGTCAATGACCGCGTCATCCGGGAGATTAACTCCCAGCTGAGTCAAGCGGTTATGTAACCCAGACATAGTGAGTATGTGCTCACTGACAGAACTATTTTCCTCCATCTTACAGCTAAAGAACTTATCGGAGACTTCATATCTCTCGATCCGGGCATGAGCTTGAAAAACCATTTTTAGCTCTTCGAACATCTCATATGCTCCATATCTCTCAAAACGCTTTTGGAGCCCCGGTTCTAAGCTGTAAAGCATGCCGCACTGAACGAGGGAGTAATCATCAGTACGTGTCTGCCAAGCGTTCATAGCGTCTTGGTTTTGTGGGACGGGTGGATCACCTAGTGGTGCTTGTAGGACATAATCTTTCTTGGCAGCTATGAGGATGATCCTCAGGTTCCGGACCCAGTCCGTATAGTTGCTGCCATCGTCTTTCAACTTGGTTTTCTCTAGGAACGCGTTGAAATTGAATACAACGTTGGCCATTTGATCTACAAGACATATTGTAAAGGTTTTAGACTAAGTTCATGATAATTAAGTTCATCTAATCAAATTATTAATGAACTCCCACTCAGATTAGACATCCCTCTAGTCATCTAAGTGTTACACGATCCAAGTCAACTAAGCCGTGTCCGATTAACACGTGAGACGGACTAGTCATCGTCGGTGAACATCTCCATGTTGATCGTATCTTCCATACGACTCGTGTTCGACCTTTCGGTCTCTGTGTTCCGAGGCCATGTCTTCACATGCTTAGGCTCGTCAAGTTAACCCTAAGTGTTTTTGCATGTGTAAAACTTCTTACACCCGTTCTATGTGAACGAAAGGATCTATCACACCCGATTAACACGTGGTGGTTCGAAGCGACGAACTGTAGCAACGGTGCACAGTTAGGGGAGAACACTTCTTGAAATTGTTGTAAGGGATCATCTTATTTACTACCGTCGTTTTAAGTAAACAAGATGCAAAACATGATAAACATCACATGTAATCAAATAATAATAGTGACATGATATGGCCAATATCACATAGCTCCTTTGATCTCCATCTTGGGGCTGCATGATCATCCTTGTAGATCGTCATACTCATCGACATGTAAGTCGTGATTCCTTGTACAAGAACATGATCAATCTCATACATCACATATATCATTCATCACATCCTTTTGGCCATATCACATCACATAGCATACCCTGCAAAAACAAGTTAGACGTCCTCTAATTGTTGTTTGCATGTTTTACGTGGCTGCTATGGGTTTCTAGCAAGAACGTTTCTTACCTACGCAATGACCACAACGTGATATGCCAATTGCTATTTACCCTTCATAAGGACCCTCTTCATCGAATCCGGTCCGACTAAAGTAGGAGAGACAGACACCCGCTAGCCACCTTATGCAACTAGTGCATGTCAGTCGGTGGAACCTGTCTCACGTAAGAGTGCGTGTAAGGTCGGTCCGGGCCGCTTCATCCCACGATGCCGCCGAATCAAGATAAGACTAGTAACGGCAAGCATATTGAACAAAATCAACACCCACAACTACTTTGTGTTCTACTCGTGCAAGAGAACTACGCATAGACCTAGCTCATGATGCCACTGTTGGGGAACGTTGCAGAAAACAAAATTTTCCTACTCGTTTCACCAAGATCCATCTAGGAGTTCATCTAGCAACGAGTGATTAGATGCATCTACGTACCTTGTAGATCGCGAGCGGAAGCGTTCAAAGAACGGGGATGATGTAGTCGAACACGACGTGATTCAAATCACCGATGATCAAGCACCGAACGGACGGTGCCTCCGCGTTCAACACACGTACGGAACGGATGACGTCTCCTCCTTTCTTGATCCAGCAAGGGGGGAAGAGAGGTTGATGAAGATCCAGCAGCACGACGGCGTGGTGATGGGTGCAGGGCGTCACAGTAGCAGGGCTTCGCCTATACTACGAGAGAGAGACGTAACGGGGAGAGAGGAAGCACCAAAGGCTGAGGTATGAAATCCCTCCTCTCCCCCACTATATATAGGAGGGCCAAGGGGGGGTGGTGTGCAGCCTAGGAGATCCAATCTCCTAGGTGCGGCGGCCAGGGGAGGGTTTCCCTCCCCCCCAAGGCACCTCGGGGTGCCTTCCACCACTTGGACTCCTCCGTGGTGGAAACCCTAGGCGCATGGGCCTAGTAGGGCTGGTGCCCTTGGCCCATGTAGGCCAAGGCGCACCCCTACAGCCCATGTGGCCCCCCCGGGACAGGTGGCCCCACCCGGTGGGCCCCCGGGACTCCTCCGGTGGTCCCGGTACAATACCGATAACCCCGAGACTTGTCCCGATGGCCGAAACAGCACTTCCTATATATAATTCTTTACCTCCGGACCATTCTGGAACTCCTCGTGACATCCGGGATCTCATCCGGGACTCCGAACAACATTCGGGTTACTGCATACACATATCTTCATAACCCTAGCGTCACCGAACCTTAAGTGTGTAGACCCTACGGGTTCGGGAGACAAGCAGACATGACCGAGACGACTCTCCATTCAATAACCAACAGCGGGATCTGGATACCCATGATGGCTCCCACATGCTCCACGATGATCTCATCGGATGAACCACGATGTCGAGGATTAATCAACCCCGTATACAATTCCCTTTGTCAATCGGTATGTTACTTGCCCGAGACTCGATCGTCGGTATCCCAATACCTTGTTCAGTCTCGTTACCGGCAAGTCACTTTACTCGTACCGTAATGCATGATCCCGTGATCAACCACTTGGTCACCTTGAGCTCATAATGATGATGCATTACCGAGTGGGCCCAGTGATACCTCTCCGTTATCCAGAGTGACAAATCCCAGTCTCGATCCGTGTCAACCCAACAGACACTTTCGGAGATACCTGTAATGCACCTTTATAGTCACCCAGTTACGTTGGGACGTTTGATACACCCAAAGCACTCCTACGGTATCCGGGAGTTACACGATCTCATGGTCAAAGGAAAAGATACTTGACATTGGAAAAGCTCTAGCAAACGAACTACACGATCTTTGTACTATGCTTAGGATTGGGTCTTGTCCATCACATCATTCTCCTAATGATGTGATCCCGTTATCAATAACATCTAATGTCCATAGCCAGGAAATCATGACTATCTGTTGATCAACGAGCTAGTCAACTAGAGGCTTACTAGGGACATATTATGGTCTATGTATTCACACGTGTATTACGATTTCCGGATAATACAGTTATAGCATGAATAAAGACAATTATCATGAACAAAGAAATATAATAACAATGCTTTTATTATTGCCTCTAGGGCATATTTCCAACACATTGACCCTGTTATGGGTCGTTGGGATGAAGAGTTGGTTTCTCAAACATTCTGGGAAGTTGATGTGGTGCGGATCCTTGCGATTCTGTTACCTGAATTTGAAATGACAGACTTTGTAGCATGGAACTTGTGCAAAAAATAGGATATTCTCAATGAGATCGGCATACTTTGTGGAGTGGCACAACCAATATGGACTTCAAATATCGGGAGAAAATACAGTCGGACCCTAACGGAATTCACTAATATGGGAGACGATCTGGAGCTTAAGCTGTCCTGCCAAGGTTAAAATATTCCTCCGACGAACTTTGTTAGGATCGCTACCATGTCCGGTGACTTTGGCTAACGAACATATATATAGAAGTCAGTAGGCAATGTCCTACATGTGGTATAGGAGCCGAGGATACCGAGCACCTGTTATTCACTTCTGCAAAATCTAAAGAGGTATGATAGTTACTGGGTTTGGACTTTGTTATTGATAAAGCATGCAATGTGGATCGTGTGAGAGAATATGTGCTAGAATATTTGTTGCTACAACCAGGTAAAGAATGTGTGGTCCTCGGTTTGGGAAACTCAACGGAATCAATTGCTATTGGTTCCTGGTATTTATGGTGGGAGAGGAGAAAGTCAGTGCATAATGAAAAGTTCCAGGAACCCAAGTTCATAGCAATGGCAATCAGAGCTTTGGTTGCTAACCATACTACGACAAGTGATGCAAAGACGACGATCAAGCGACATGGCTGGGAAAGACCAATGAGCAACTATGTGAAGCTAAACAAGGATGGGGGTTTCGACCCACACTTACTTAATGGCTCGTATGGCGCTTTCACCAGAGACTCGAATGGCAGATTCGTCGCGGCAGGAAACAGGGAAATCGATTGGTGCGGAGATGAGCTTATGGCCGATGCACTAACCTTATGGTTTGGTCTCAATTTGGAAAATACAATCAGGTGTAACCGCATAGAGGTTCACTCCGACAACATCCGGGTGATAGAGAGAATGTAGAATGGATGTCGCTCTTTCAATGTATCACTGGTAATTTTTGATGATATATATCACCTTGCCTGTGATTTCCCGCATATTATTTTTGAGCATGCTTCTAGAGAGACTAATTGTGGTACCCATGATTTAGCCAAACTAGCTACAAGTAAGGTGTTTGCGGGGTGGATGAAAGATCCATCCGTAGAGATTGTTGATACTCTTGTGAAAGATAATATGATGACCGCCTTGCCATAAAGAGTACTTTGATGTCTAAAAAGCATAAGTGAAGCTGCAAAAGCATGACTTACGACTATAGAGGTTCAAGCCCCCTCCCCCCCAAGGAGTTATATGATGCATTTTTTATATGAGGTAATTTATATATATGATGCGGTTCAGCAGTCTGCAACGTCTTATTTTTCGTATTTATTACTCCCTCTTTTTGAAAATACTTGTCGGAGAAATAGATGTATCTAGACATATCCATTTTTATTCATTTGTCTGACATTTACTTTGGGACTGAGGGAGTACAAGAAAAGGAAGGTCTGGATTTTTTTAAAGATCTTTTGCTACATATGGACTACTAAATCATCTGCGAAAAACTCAGTTCAACGATAGGCCGTATACATGGTTGCCTTCTCACCCGGCCCACCTCACTTGCAGTCCACTGGCCTTTGATTCCAATGAGCTGGACCATGCACCACCACGGCAGTCGTTTCCCTCCAAAAATGCCAAAGTAGGAATACATCAGGATACCACAACTGGCATCTAATGTTTCTGAACAAAAGCTGGCATATATCTAAGACAAGCGATACGAATATATTTTGGAGACATGCACCAACGCATGAGCACACGCACACCACAAGATGAGCACACCATGACGACACAAAATGATATAACACATCAAAAATTGATTGTCAAATTTAATTACCAGTACTTCCTCCGTCCAGGTGTATACGGCATCTAATGAAAAATTAGTAATCAAAATATATAAGTCACCATGCATAGAATGATCTTCTCAATCTCATTCCCTGTGATAATTATTTTTTATTTTTCATGCTGCTAATTTTGTTGGATGACGCATTAAATAAGGATTTGCATGTTTCTCTTTACGAATTAATGACCTGAAAAACCAACGTAGTGGTTGACTCCTCTCAATTTTTCAAGAGGTTAAAATACAAGTCGTTGTCCGAAACAAGAAGAGTCACTGACGGGCCGTATGGTGAATGGTCCTCGCTGAAAACAAGTGATTGATTATTTCTGCATGCTTGGAGTCTCAATAGTTTATATATGTAGAAACACGATGTGTTGAGGCAAATTAATCATCCTTATTACTCTAGACCATATATGAACATTACGCGACATGGTAGTACCATAATATATTTATTTATTTGTATGAATTACATGGACATGGCGTGTTTCTTATCAGAATGCACGCCACTGCTTTGCGGCCAGCTCCAAATTTATTTTCTCCGTCCTATCACGCATACTAATTATAGTCAACTTGCATATGCATACAAGCTAGGGTACATCAAGAGGAAAATGTAGGGCCGGAATGTATATACAATAGTAGTTATATGGAACACACTGTTTTATACTATCATGCATGCATCGGTCCTACTATTGATCCTTGATTATTTGTTACTCTCTCCATCCCAAAATAAGTTAGTAGAAAGTTGAGACACTTATTTTGGAACGGAGGGAGTATATAGGTATGGCATGTATTTTGATTCATGGTACTTAAATATGATCGCATCCACCATTATTATGCTGTCTTCTACTAGTAATGTGGATGTAGTCCCGCCTTTTGCTTCACGGCGTTCTCCAGTTCGTCACAAAATGCTGAGCACTCTTTGCTCATTGTTCGTTGGGTTCTCTGTTTCAGCAAAGATGATAGAATTGTAAGTATTTTTGTGTAAAGTTTCCATTCCGATGAATGAAAGTTGGATCATAAGACACAGTTGCGCACATCTAGTCAACATTAGAATTTTTTGACACATCCATAGAACTATTGTGTTACTTAGTATGTATGATAATTTTTGACAGTGTTGCAGGAAAATCGATCACCAATGAGTGTTGACACATTGATGTCAGAACCCTCCAAAACCCGGAAGATGGAACCCGAAAAACTAGAATGACGAGGGTTTCATGGAATACATGCTACATATGGCTAGAGGGCACATGTAACCTTATTTATCCTCCAACCCCAATACTATAACCGAGAAACATTTTGCAGTAGCAGAAACTTGTCGTGATCTGCTTGACACTTATAGTACATTATACAGATGCCTTGCATCAGAACCTTAATTACGTGTTATCGTTCAAGGTAAGCAAAGTGCACCATTCACATTTTTATTGTACTATGCTACCCTTTTTTATTGAGGGTCGTGTGGGGTGCAGGGATCGTTCAAGGTAAGCAAAGTGCACCATTCACCTTTTTATTGTACTATATGCTACCCTTTTTTATTGAGGGTCGTGTGGGGTGCGGGGATCGAACCAAATTCATTTAAATGCACAATAAACTAATTAACTTTCATTTGACAATATTGATAAGTCATTTACCTTGATAGGGTGAATAAATATTGCATGAGTTATATGGTGGATAACCCAGAGTAGGGGCTGAAAAAATGTCCACAAATTCGTATATACCCTTTAGCTAAATCCACCTCAATCAACGTCTCAGAAAAAAGTGCTTTATTGAGTTTAGTTCATCAAGTATATTACTCCCTCCGTCCCAAAAGAAGTAACTCAACTTCGTACTAACTTCAGCACGTTAGTGACTCAACTTTGTACTAACTTTAGTACGTTAGTACAAAGTCGAATCACCTATTTTGGGACGGAGGGAGTACTATATAATACTGGAACGTCAATGGTTAAGATCAAATCATAAGCATCTATGACACGACACCAACAGGAATATAAGTCAGATCCATGTGTGTACCTGAAGATGAAGGCTATAGAAGGTCCTGTTCTGAAAAGCGGAAGCGGACGAGCTGACGAGGCAGAGGCCTTGATTCTCCAGCACGTTGATGCATTTGGACATGGGCAGAGCGCCAGCCATGGTGTTCAGCAGGCTGACCTGGACCATGATTTCCCTGTCGTTGAGGCAGGTGGCGGAGACGATCGGAGCCGTGTCATCTCCCGGCCTGCAGCTGGCACGCGTCAGCTGTTCCTTCTTCTTCTCCAGGCCGTCCACCTCCTTCTGCAGCTCCGGGATGTACTTGATCACCCGCGACACAATGGTCGGATTGTTCAGCTTCCTCTGACACGTCAGCGAAAGCAAAATCAATCAGATGTTCAGTACAGAATCTCGCACATGTGCGTAGCGTAGGCGTAGCGCAGAGAAGATGAACAAGTTAGGTTTAGTTAAGAGATCTAATTACAGTGTGATGATCATCGTCAGGGAGGAGGGAGCGAAGGTTGGAATAATGCTCGTTGAGCTGCTTGCGGCTGTCGCGCTCGTACGCGCTGTGGCTCATCTTCCGGTGGGAACCCGGGCCGCCGGATGAGGTGGCGTTGTTGGCAGCCGGTGCCGCCGGGATGTCGTGGTCTAGGCCCGGCCACTGCGGGGACGGCGCTGGGTGGTGGTGGCCACCGGAGAAGATTTCCGCCTCCAGTGACGACATGCTGCTCGTGAACGGGTCGTTGAACATCTGGTGCTCCATTGCTCGCAGCTAGCTTCTGCTTGATCTCGTTCGTGTGGAGAGGTTGTAGAGATGATGGTGGATGAGGGAACCTAGCCTGCTTGATCTACGCTAGTTGAATTTTAACCAGATTGATCAGCATGAACAAATTTTCACGTACGGTTTGATCCACGAAGTCAGCTTGAGCAAGTTCCGGAGTGGCGACCTCCATTTTATATAGGGCGAGGGATTCGCAGTGTCCAGAGAACTGATTTGGCCCGGATGTCTAAAAGGCATACTCCAGAGAACATTATGAAAGTGAGGTAATAAAGGGGAGAAAAGCAATTCTATTGTGCACGCGATATCTCATGCATGGCTCAGCCATCCATTTACTTCACGATCATATCTATATGCTTGTATTCTTGTGAATCTTATTGTTTATTAGCACATTATGTGACATCTTGACGTTACCTTTTCGTCATGCAGTGACCGGGATTCCTGCAACCTCTCTCATCCATCCTCTCACTCCCAAGCAATAGTACACCCATTCATGATTTTCGTATGATTTTAAATTTTGAATCTTATTAACTCTGAACCACAAATCCAATTTATGATATGTTTGTTATGTTCCTTGCAATTAGGACACTGAAATAATATCACTTTCGAATATATTATGATAAGTTTTAAAATTTGAGTTCGAAAACATGATGGAACCATATCAAACATAGTGATGCATTGTAGTACGCGAAAAAACATAGGAAAGCTTGATGAGAATGAGTTTTTACTAAAAATTTGTAGTATTATGTTTGAAGCATGTTGAGACGTAATGAAACATTATGATATGTTGTCGATCACGATGAAGCACAGTGAAACAATATCTTTGTTTTTGTGGAACATAATAAAACTTAATATTATGTTTTAAATAAACATTTGTGCTTATCAGGTTTTACTAGGTTTTCACGCGTTCTAGAGTGTATCACTATGTTTCATAGAGTTCCACCATATGTTTCAAAATTCGATTTTGAAAATTAACAAACTATATTCAAGATTGATCTTCTTTCAAAGCTCTAGTTACATTGAACATAAATGAACAAAGAGACCGTAAATCCAACTTTATGTTCAATACACATCGGTCCTTTTAACTGGAAAACCTAAATCCATGCCTCACACTCCCAAGCAATAGTACACCCATTCATGATTTTCATATGATTTTAAATTTTGAATCTTATTAACTTTTGAACCACAAATCCAATTTATGATATGTTTGCTATGTTCCTTGCAATTAGGACACTGGAACAATATCAATTTCGAATATATTATGATAAGTTTTAAAATTTGAGTTCAAAAACATGATGGAACTATATCAAACATAGTGATGCATTGTAGTACGCGAAAAACATAGGAAAGCTTGATGAGAATGAGTTTTTACTAATAATTTGTAGTATTATGTTTTAAGCATGTTGAGACACAATGAAACATTATGATATGTTGTCAATCATGATGAAGCACAGTGAAACAATATCTTTGTTTTTGTGGAACATAATAAAACTTAATACTATGTTTTCACTAAATATTTGTGATTATTAGGGTTTACTAGGTTTTCTTGTGTTCTAGAGTGTATCACTATGTTTCATAGAGTTCCACCATATGTTTAAAATTTTGATTTTGAAAATTAACAAACTATATTCAAGATTGATCTTCTTTCAAAGCCCTAGTTACATATTGAACATAAATGAACAAAGAGACTGTAAATCTAACTTTATGTTCAATACACATCGGTCCTTTTAACTGGAAAAACTAAATCCATGCCTCACACTCCCAAGCAATAGTACACCCATTCATGATTGTCGTATGATTTTAATTCAAATTCAGGCTCCATTTTGAGCATTGAATTCAAATGACATCCAAACGAATTGAATCATGTTGTTAATTGATTCAAATGAATTTCAAAAGTTTGAACTATGTTTTGACCAAATATTTTGCCAAGTTTGAATTATTTCAAATTTGAATTCAAACTAAGTTTGAAGCATAAATGAAGCTCATTTGAAATTCAAACATGAATCCTTCTGTACATTGATTTAAACATGAATTTAAAATTGACCAAACCCTTTTCTAGTCAAGTAAGGTCATTCAAGTTTGAATTACCATTCAAATTAAATGTGAAGTTCATTAACCTTAAGGCACAAGTGACACACCCAATTGAATTTAATCATGAATATTTGCGTACATTAATTCAAGTGTTTAATTCAAATCTATTTAAAGGTCATTCAAGTTTGAACTATTAGACTAAAATATGATCTTCCTGATCTTAGCTCATAAACAATGAATCTAGTTTTATGATTCCATTTGTCAATTGAATCTAGCAATGTAACCTTGCATCACATACCTTTATGTGATGTACTTATTTAATTGACACAATATGCATGTGGACCCTTATGTCACTGCGTTCTAAGTAACAACCTATGTTGTTTTCTAACTCTTTATGTGTTGACACAATGCACTTAATCTCACAACACCATCTAGACTTATACCATACACTTCACATAGTTTTGTTGTCTATTTAATTTGTACTGTATGGTTGTTTATGTGAACTCTCTATATATGATAGATTGTTTGGATAGAGAAGAGCGGAAATTGAAGAACATTGTCAATACAAGGAGAGTGGAACCTTTGATCATATCACGTATTATTTTCTTGCATGTAGAACTTTACAAATAGGAATGCATAACTAAGCAAATATTTATTGTATGTTGTAGACAAGATACCTAGTAGCAAAGCCATGGGTTCTTTACCCTATTCCTTGTAACGATCATGTAGAGATGCTTAGCTACTATATTATAAAGGGGTTGGAATCACACTAGATGAAAGGTTACAAAGTATATGGTTGACAACTTAATTAATTAAACATTTATGAAATTGGCATTGATTGGTCATCAAGTGTAAAGTTGATGGGGACTGCCACCTACTCCCTCCGTTCTAAAATAGATTACTCAACTTTGTATAAAGTTAGTACAAATTTGAGTCATCTATTTTGGAACGGAGGGAATAGGTATCAAAGGGATTGTATGTGTTCCAAGTTAAGTAGCTTCCAGGTGTAACCGTGTGTCAATACAGGCTCTGTCTTGAACAAGTAAGTTGCGGGAAACCTGACCCACAAATTAGCTAAGGTAGTTAGTTGTGAGGTTGTATGGGTTTGCCAGGTCATACAGGGTTGTTTAAACATGACTTCCAAGTATACATTAAGAAATGACGACATGTATCACCGAATAGTAGATGGTGTTCTCTTAAGCGCTTGAATGAGGATCAAGCCCGAGTTGCTATGGAAGAGGTACATGATGGTTTGTGCGGAACTCATTAGTCGGCTTACAAGATGAAGTGGATGCTACGACAAACCAGCTATTATTGGTCAACGATGATGACCAACTGTTTCAGGTACTTCAAAGGATGTGAAGCCTGCCTGAATTTTGGAGATAATCAGTTGGCTCCGGTTATTATGCTCAATCCTATCATAAAACCGTGACATTTTCGAGGTTGGGCACTCGACTTTGTCGGTATGATCCACACGGCTTCGGTAGTGGTCTTTCTAAAAAGGGGGTATGTGTTTACTCTCATTTTCAAAAGTGCTCTTTCTAATAAGGGTATTTCTGGTATTATAAGGACCCGGGAGGAACAAGCTTGAGAAACACCAAAGGTATGGAAACTAGCGACAAGAGAAAAAGCTACCATGCACCAGTTAGTAAAGTTTGGATTCACCATGGCCCAATTGGTAATCATTGGTTGAATGGTCGGAGTGAATCAATCGGTAATTATAGTGTAAATCTACGAGGGACATGCCAAATTTCATTGGGTTCACTTGAGCAAAATGTTAATGAGTTGGCTCTGCCCCTGGTAATATGATTGAATCACGGTCTGAGTGAAGCTTCAGTCGAAATCCGATCCAAGTGACACCTCACTCGGGTAATGTGAATAGAAGCTAAAGATAGGCCTGTCAAATTATCCAGATGGCCTTAGATTGCGAAACCAGATGGGAGGCATACATCAGACATGATCAAGGCTGACTGAAGCTACGATTGGCATACTGTGGTCCTTCAGTACCAGTTGGCACGGACCAACGAAGACCAGGAAAGTGAGACGACATGTGTTCAGGGTGACCAGCAAAGAAGCAACACATGTTCCACTATTAGGAAAAGGGCTATAGATAGGATTGATACTAATGACGCACCATGAAACCAGTGCGCCATTACTATATATTAATGGCGCACCGGTTGGTGATGCGTCATTAGTGTGGAAGACACTAATGGCGCATCAGAAACAGGGTGCGCCACTAGTATTAAATTATTATTATTTTCCATTTTTCCATACATACTAATGGCGCATCAGGTCGAAGTGCGCCATTACTAGTTCTAAGTAGTAATGGCGCACCAAGCAGACAGTGCGTCATTACTGTAAAAAAAATTATTCTTTTTTTTACCAAACTACTAATGGCGCATCGTTTCACAGTGCGCCATTACTAAACTAGTAATGGCGCACTACTACCCGGTGCGCCATTAGTATATATATATATATATATATATATATATATATATATATATATACATATATATATATATTTACTTTTTTAAATTTTATGGGCACTTTTCGAATTCATGAATATTTTTTCAAATTTGATGAATATTTTTAAATCTCGATCGCTATCCCCCTTCATCTCGATCTCGATCCCCCCCTCCCGCACCCTCCCCCGCTAGCTTCATCGCCGCCGATGACCCACCGCACCCTCCCCCGCTCCACCGCCGCCGCCGACCCACCGCACCCTCCCCGGCCCGCTCCACCGCCGCCGAACACCCCCCGCACCCTCCCCCGCTAGCTCCACCGCCGCCAACGACCCACCGCACCCTCCCCCGCTCCACCGTCGCCGCCGACCCACCGCACCCTCCCCGGCCCGCTCCACCGCCGCCGAGCACCCCCATTTGATGATATTTTTTCATATTCATAAAAAAATTATTACTGTTTTTATAAAAAAATATTAAAAAATAGCAACAAATAATAATAATAATAAACATACTAATGGCACACCGCTCGTGTAGTGCGCCATTGCTATCTAAAAAACATTCTAATGGCGCACCGCTCTGGTAGTGCGCCATTGCCATATAATAAAACATTCTAATGGCGCACCGCTCTGGGATGCGCCATTGCTATCTAGAAAAAACATTCTAATGGCGCACCGCTCGGGGGTGCGCCATTAGTAATCTCCCCCCTAGCTCTACCTAGCCCGACCCCTTCGTCCCTCCCTCTCGCCAGATCTAGTCCCCCCCCCCCCGGCGCGCTGCCCCGCCCCATGTCGCCGCCGCCCCCGCACCCCCCACCACTGTAGCTCCGCCATAGCCGACGCCTCCGCGACCTCGCCGTCGCCGAGAGCCTCCCCGCGTCGGCCCCTGCCCTGCGCCGCCTCTACCTCAGTCCGGGCACGGGGTGCAGGACGACGACCGCGGCCGCTGGCCTCCCCACGACCAACCGAGGTGCCCAGGAGGCCTCCCCGACGACCAATCGAGCCATCCCTTCGACGCCGCCGCCGCCAACCCCAACCCCTCCGGCGACCGGCCGCGCCCGCCCAGGTACCTCTCCTCCTTCCTCCTTCCTCCCTCTCCACCCTTCCTCCCCATTCCATCCCTCCCTCCCCTCGACCGTGTCTGTTATCTTCTGATGATATTTGACAGCTTATGGATAGAAATGCATATTTTAGTGTTTATAGCTATTAACACTTGCAAGTTACTGCACTGCTAGCTAAATTCTGGTTAGTAAGTCTGTATCCGCCTCCTGTTGAAATTTGGTGATGTGTGTGGCTGTCTAAGTACCCACACAAAATTCCGCATGGAGAAAATGATATAGCTCCTCCTACAACATGTATAGATCAATCAGTTTAGTTCTAGTGCTGCTGGACTTTTGCACCATACAAAAATGTACTACTAGTTGAAAATCTTTACTTGAGAGAGCTTCATAAGTAGAAGGTTCCAAAGAATAAAAACCAGTACTAGCACACTAGCACAGTAGTACTGCCACCTCCCAGTAAACAGCAGGGTCTCTGATCAGCAATGTAGTTAATTAGTCAGGGCCTGAAAGCCTGCAAATGCATGTACACACAGGTAGGGAATGTAAGATGAAGCATGTACTTTACCAACTAATCTAATAGGCTGGCACAAAGTGAAAACCAAAACAATAGTTAATTAAGCAGAGGTAGATTAGATTAGATGGCAAAAAGCACAAATGTCCCTGCCTATCCATTTTTTTGTCAAGTTAAGCTGGTAAGTTTCAGATGTTCAATGATGCTGTAGGAAAAAAATGGATGAAGAAAGATGTGTGTGGCTGCCTGAGAGAAGTATGTGCACAAACAAATTATAATTAATGTGTTGATGAAATTTTGGGTTTTCAAATTGGAACCAAAAACCAACCCATACCTTTAGACTCTTTTGGAATTTCCCGAACATTTTTTGTTTGTTCCCTTTCACTGTTTGGGGACTTTTGACTTCAGAATGAACCTTACTAAGATTCAATTAAGACTAATTAACTGCATTTGATGTCACTATATTCTATGAATAACTTCAGTTATATTCTGTACTGGAAAACTTCAGTTAACACTCATTTTTCAGTTAACTCCTTACAGTTCAGATCATATTTTGATTGTCAATAATAGTGGACTTTTAAGGCTTTCTTAGAGGCAATACTAGTGGATTTTAGGCTTTTTTACATGCAATAATAGTGGAATTTTAGGCTTTTTTGGAGGAGTGTGTTTCATGCCGGTCTACAGTGATGAATTAGTCAGAGGATTGTGCCTTAGGATTGTGCCAAAGCTACCCATTGTATCTATTTGCTTGTCCTTCAAATAGGGGCAAGACTGTTACAGAAAAATTACTTGCAAGCATATTGTGATTTACTTGCAAGCATATTGTGCCTTAGTTACAGAAAAATTACTTGCAAGCATATTGTAACTATTTTCACTCTGCCCTGAAGGTTTTTGACTACAGAATCTGTGGTGACCCACACTCTGTTGGTTCACACTCATTGAGTTCGCTCGTGAAGGGCCGCTGCTGCTTGAGGCCCTTAAGAGGCCCTTCGTGTCGTGATGATTTTGCAGGTACCCCGAGAGGCCCTTGAGTTTGCCGGAATGTCGATTAACTTCCGTTCCGGCAAATTTGGGTACTCCATATGTCCTATTTTCAGCAAAGGTCATGCTGAAATTTTCCGTGAATTTTAGCATGACTTTGCTAAAAATCGGACATATGAGGTACTTGCTACTAATGCATGGGCCGGGGTATCTTAGTACTTAATTAAGTAGGATCAACTGCCCCTTTATTCTTGCTGTATTAAACCATAGGTGGCAATAGAGCCAAGTGATTAGTGCCAAGTGATTAGGCCCAACCTAGGGTGCCTCGGCATCGATAAACCCTAAATGATGAAAACTTAACTTGGCTTCCCCGGATGCCTCGGTGTCGATGAGAACCTAAATGATGTACGCTTAGGCTTTTAGGGTGCCTCGGCGTCGATAAACCCTAAATGATGAAAGCTTAGGCTTTTAGGGTGCCTCGGTGTCGACAAACCCTAAATGATGAGACCATGATCTTGTTCCTTGACAATAACCAACTTTTTGACCAAACTTTTTTCCTATTTAGAGCGAAACATGGCCCACAACGATGAGGCCGGTGGTTCGGGCGGCAAGCAATTCTGGGAGCTGTCCCAGGAGATGGAGGAACAACCTCACCGCTATGAGGACGCCGCGGAAGACACCGATCCTGATTACACAACCCCTAGTGGCGTCGGGGATGACACCACTGCTGGTGCCGCCGAGGATGCCACCACTGATGATGGCGGCGCACACACAGATGGCAGCCAACCGAAGAAGCAAAGGAAGGACCGGTGCCCGAATGCGCTCCGCACCGTCAAGGAGGAATTCACTCAAGTGGACTCCGACGGGAATCCAACGGAGCCCAAACATATAGTCAAGGGGTACTCGGTTCAGCTCGGGTGCATTCTCCGGAGCACCGTCTCGATCAACACCGAGAATCTTAGGCATAAGGACCGAGGGAATTTGTGCAACCTCCTCTTCACGAAGCTGCACGAACGATACAAGTTCCCCGCCGAATTTGAAAACACACGCCTCTCAGGGAATAAAGTGAACAGTGCCGCCCTCACGAAGATGAGCACGACCCTGTCTACTTGGAAAAGCGCGGAGAAGAGAATGATTGATAAAGGTGATAGTGAAGGAAATATGCCCTAGAGGCAATAATAAAGTTATTATTTATTTCCTTATATCATGATAAATGTTTATTATTCATGCTAGAATTGTATTAACCGGAAACATAATACATGTGTGAATACATAGACAAACAGAGTGTCACTAGTATGCCTCTACTTGACTAGCTCGTTAATCAAAGATGGTTATGTTTCCTAACCATGAACAAAGAGTTGTTATTTGATTAACGAGGTCACATCATTAGTTGAATGATCTGATTGACATGACCCATTCCATTAGCTGAGCACCCGATCGTTTAGTATGTTTCTATTGCTTTCTTCATGACTTATACATGTTCCTATAACTATGAGATTATGCAACTCCCGTTTACCGGAGGAACACTTTGGGTACTACCAAACGTCACAACGTAACTGGGTGATTATAAAGGAGTACTACAGGTGTCTCCAATGGTACATGTTGGGTTGGCGTATTTCGAGATTAGGTTTTGTCACTCCGATTGTCGGAGAGGTATCTCTAGGCCCTCTCGGTAATACACATCACATAAGCCTTGCAAGCATTACAACTAATATGTTAGTTGTGAAATGATGTATTACAGAACGAGTAAAGAGACTTGCCGGTAACGAGATTGAACTAGGTATTGGATACCGACGATCGAATCTCGGACAAGTAACATACCGATGACAAAGGGAACAACGTATGTTGTTATGCGGTCTGACCGATAAAGATCTTCGTAGAATATGTAGGAGCCAATATGGGCATCCAGGTCCCGCTATTGGTTATTGACCGGAGACGTGTCTCGGTCATGTCTGCATTGTTCTCGAACCGTAGGGTCCGCACGCTTAACGTTACGATGACAGTTATTATGAGTTTATACATTTTGATGTACCGAAGGTTGTTCGGAGTCCCGGATGTGATCACGGACATTACGAGGAGTCTCGGAATGGTCGAGACATAAAGATTGATATATTGGAAGCCTATGTTTGGACATCGGAAGTGTTCCAGGTGAAATCGGGATTTTACCGGAGTACCGGGAGGTTACCGGAACCCCCCGGGAATCATATGGGCCTTAGTGGGCCTTAGTGGAAAGGTGAAAGGGCTGCCCATAAGGGCTGCGCGCCTCCCCCCCTCCCCTAGTCCTATTAGGACTAGGAGAGGTGGCCGGCCACCCCTCTCCCTCTTTCCCCCTTGGGAGTCCTAGTTGGAATAGGATTTGGGGGGGAGTCCTACTCCCGGTAGGAGTAGGACTCCTCCTGCGCCTCCATAGGGCTGGCCGCCCCCCTCCCCCTTGGCTCCTTTATATACGGAGGCAAGGGGCACCTCTAGACACACAAGTTGATCATTGAGATCGTTCCTTAGCCGTGTGCGGTGCCCCCTGCCACCATATTCCACCTCGATCATATCGTTGTAGTGCTTAGGCGAAGCCCTGCGTCGGTAGAACATCAAGATCGTCACCACGCCGTCGTGCTGACGGAACTCTTCCCCGACGCTTTGCTGGATCGGAGCCCGAGGATCGTCATCGAGCTGTACGTGTGCTAAGAACTCAGAGGTGCCGGAGTAACGGTGCTTGGATCGGTCAGATCGGGAAGAAGACGTACGACTACTTCCTCTACGTTGTGTCAACGCTTCCGTTGCGATCTACAAGGGTACGTAGATCATACTCTCCCCTCGTTGCTATGCGTCACCATGATCTTGCGTGTGCGTAGGAAATTTTTTGAAATTACTACGTTCCCCAACAGATAGTTATGAGAAGATCAAGGCGAAATATCCTTTGATGAGCGAAGATGAGTACAAGGAGTTCAAGATCAAGTGCGAGAGCAGTGCAACCTCCAAATCAAGTCAGTGGGGGAAAGAAATGCGGGAGTTGAACTTAGGGGAACACAAAGTCGGTCCCGGCGGTTACAGAGTGGCGGAGCCTATATGGGACAAGGAGGACGCGGAGCGTGCCGAGCAAGGCCTACCGCCCCGCTTCGAGAAATACAACGGTGACAAGCATACCAGGAACTATGTCAGGGCCCGGTACAAGGAGGACCCGATAACAAAGGAGCTTACCACGGATCCGAAGACCAGGGCGCTTGAGCTTCTTCTGGTAAGGAATACACCCCCGCGTAATTAGCTCCATATGGTTGCACTCTAATTAATCCCCAATATTTCTAAATGGTTCACGTTCCTTTCGCAGGACACTGAAAGCAGTAGCGCCGGGTCGTCCAAGAGCTCCCCTTTCGACACCCCTTTAAATAGGGCGTTGAACGTAATGAAAAACAAGGATAAGCTCACTAAGCCGATGTCAACTGGTCGTGTGACCGGCAAAGGCTTGTCCACAAAATGGGGGTCATACTATACCGCTGGTGTGCGGAAGGAGAAAAAGACCAGCTCGGAAAGCCAGACGCGCGAGGTTGAAAAACTCAAGGCACAAGTGGCGCGGATTCCGGAGCTTGTCCAAGAGCAAGTGCAACAACAACTTGGAACGACGCTCAATGCCATGGTGCCTACGTTGATTCATGGGCTGACGACGTGGATTGCGGGCGGCCAACAGGGGCCTCCCCCGGTTCCCAGCTTCACGGCCAGCAACTCGCACAGCGCGCAGGCGGCTCCATTGGTGTCTCCGGCGGCGGCGCCATTGGTGTCTCCGGCGGAGGCGGTATTCGTGTCTCCGGCGCCGGCACGGGCATTGGAGCTTAATGCACCCGGGTGTACGCCGGCCGGCACCTCGCCAGCAAGCGCCCCCTCCGTCAGTTGCATGCCCGCCATTGGCGGTGCCTCGACATTAGCCGAGCTTGACGGCATGACGGTAACTAAGCCTCTCGGCCGATGACTTCATCTCCTTGCCTTTGACTGGGCATCCCTGACGCCCTGTACATGTTTTCGCAAGGCACCACCGACGTTCCTTGCACTCTTCTGCACTTCGTGGGCGCCGAGTTGGTCGATGTCGCCAAGGGCAGAATCATTCAACCGGGAAACCCCATGTTCCACGGTAATCCAATGCCACCCACAATGTATAGGGTTGAAGTGGTTCGGGTGCTGCCAGGCTGCGACGAGTTGTTACCTCCGATTCGACCCGCTGGGGCCGACGAAGAAGATGAGATGACCCTCAGCACCTGCGTAAACTGGCCCCTGCTTTGGCCGAAGAGCCAGATTCGTTTGGGGGCGGGGGACACCACCCCACAGACAAGACCGCCAGTCGTGCCGGCGCCAAGCCATGGCAAGAATGCCGCAACGCTACCGGACCTGCCGGACATCCCTATGGCACAGGATCCGGACAGCCCTATGGCACAGGATCCGGACGGCGACGACAACGACGACGGTACATTTACCAAAGTTGATAAGTACTTTGCCGAACATGGGTACGCTGACGAGTTCTGTGGGCCTCTTTATCAAGAACCCAACCAAGACGACCGCGATCTAGCTGGTACGGTGGAGAAATCCAATTGCAACAGGCGTCGTCTGGCGTTCAGTTCTCAGGACACGCCTCCAGCTCCCGCCTTCACCGAGCCTCAGATAGCTGAGGTGCGAAATATTATCAGCCCCAACACGCTCAAGAAGGCGGTCTGTGAGCAGAACTCGGTCCCATTACAGGAGATCAAGAAGAAGGGATGGAAACGAGACTAACAAGGGCGCCGGTGCGAGCCAGCCGACACCGAGTTCGATCCGTGCTCAGGACGGGCCACCTTCACCTAAGGATATCTCGAGGAGGGTGCATGTGGCGGGTAGGGCGATGCTACCGCCAAATATGCTGAATGCTGCAACCGGTGCTATACGGAGTCTGCACGACAGTGTTCTTTCTTTGGAGAAGCGGCGTCTCAGAGAGAAGGATGTGGCATACCCGGTTTTCGTGGCCAAGGTGCCAGAGGGCAAGGGCTTTGTGGATGGCGACATCGGGGGTACGATCGTCCTGCGGTTTGATGACATCTTTGCTATGTTTAACCTTCATCCGCTGCACTACACCTTCGTTCGGCTGTTTTTGCTGAGTATGAAGATGCGGATCATTAGAGACAAGACCCCGGACATCGTGATAGTCGACCCCTTCTACATGCATGCCAAGCACTTGAGTAGCGCTGGGGACCACCAAGTTGCGAGTTCACACCTCGAAGGCGTCATTCTGGCAAACCCAGATAAGGATAACTTCCTTGTGGCTTACTTTCCCGAGTAAGTCATCCCTTAACCGCCCCGTAACATATGATTTCTTAGATTTCGATCGTTCTTTTTTTTCTAACATTCCGTGTTCTGTGCAGTGACACACATTGCACACTCATCCTCTTAAGCCCGAAATATTCCATGGCCACGTATTTAGACCCGAACCGTAACTCCAAGATAGACTACACAAATGTCAAGAAAGTTCTTGATGATGTTCTCCCCGCCTACGCCAAATCTGGAGGCACCTTCACCAGGGCAGTTCGTAAGTATGGCAAGCACATGTTCTCACACAATACAAAGTTCTGCTGCGTCAAGCAGCCGCCTGGCGGTCAGAAGGATGCCTACTACGACCTCCATCACATGCGGGCGATCGTAAGGGACCATCATCAACTTCTGCTACCAGATAATCTCAAAGATTGGGCCGCGAGCTTGTCAGCAGTCCAGAACGCGGACCTCAGACAAGAATTCTTTCGCATCCAGTCGGAGTTTGCGGACATCATCCATCAAGATGTCCTTCATACCTCGGGGCAGTTCTTCCTCAGATATCAACCGTCCAACAGTGAGATAGATGAAATGCTACAAATGCAGGGTGACAACGACCACGATTTCATGACCATCACGACAGACGGCGGCTTAATCCACATTCATGTCCGACGAGTCGAGTCGAAAGTAGTGATGTGTAGTTCTGAAACATTGATTGGCTCATGTTGTAATTATACTTTAATGAATTCGTATGTCTCTTTGGTTTGGACAGTCGTTCAACTTAGATGTAATCGATGCTATTTATTAGTAGGACCATGAATCGTGCTATTAATGTCTTACTTTTCTCTTCCGATCCTTTTGTTGCATACTTACATATTGCTTATGTATTGTCTGTTGTTTGGCTTGTGTATAGAGATGCCGTCGTATGTCGTGTACAAGGGTAAGGTTTCTGGAGTCTACGACGACTAGGAGGAGTGTCGGAGACAGGTTCACCGTTTCAGCGGTAACAGTTACAAAGGGTACACCACTAGGGCGGAGGCCGAATGTAGATACGCCCGCTATCTAGAGGGAGAGAGGAGGGAGCGTTGGAGGAACCGGATGAAGACCAGTTTGATCGCGATGATGCTCATCGTGATGACCACAGCTCTCTTCTATGTGATGATAGTTTAGATGATCGATATCGACTTGTAATGTGAAGGCAAACTCGATACTCGCGGTCTTGAGACTTGTAATTTTTTATCTTTGTTCGATCTTTTGAATTCGAAGACTAATATGATGTATTGTATTCGGAGACTAATCTTCTATTGTATTCGATGAATCTGATGTTGCTGTGTGCTACTATCTATATTCTGTCCAATAATATATTTTGTAACCTGTGCAAAAATCAGAAAAGCAAAAAAAAACCTAATATTCATACTAATGGCGCACCACACAAGACACTAATGGCGCACTGTGATCATCACACTAATGGCGCATTAACTGCTGGTGCGCCATTAGAATGCCAAAGCACATGGATACATATGGCCCCCTGGGAGGCATTCTAATGGCGCACTGCAGGCTATACTAATGGCGCACTACCTGGTGCGCCATTAGAACACCAGATACTAATGGCGCACCGGTGGTGCGCCATTAGAATTTAATTCTAATAGCGTGATGCCAGTGGCACACCGGTAATGCGCCATTAGAAGGCAAATTCGATGCGCCACTAGCATTCTTTTTCCTAGTAGTGTTCCATGTGATGACTACCCCAAAGTGAAAGGAAAGGCGATCTGATAAAACAAAAACTGGGGGTGCACGAACTCACAACCTTCTCTAGGAAGGACATGCGGGCTCACCACTGGAACTAGGGAAGAAGGTTGTGAACATATGTGGTCAGGTTTGCATATATTTTGTGGAGCTAAAATGTTTTAAATTTGATGTTTCATTTGAAATTTTGTTCGATTTTTTTGGCTGAGCCCTTCCTCCCCCGATTCTCAAGCAATTTTGAACACATCATCCCATAGCCTAATTATGTATGAATCCTTCATAGGTACGTGTAGCATATCTCTTGAGGTTTTGCTGCTCCTATTCTTTCCTTCCCCGCCAAGCGTACAAATGCATTATCCTTTAGATTTATCTTTGCCGAGGAATGGGGCCAATTGTGGAATAGGTAGGGAAGACCAAGAGTCAGGTTCAAAAACACAGTCATTAGGTGACACGCTGTATCAATGGCCTACAAGACTTGTGGATTTGGATGAGTAGAGGACTAGTCAGAGCATTTATATTGATGGGAATATTTTCTGGCCTTTGCACCAGTAACACTATTAGTTGAGGAAGAGGAGTTGGTGTACCAAAGCAACAGTCGAACCCATAGCGGCTAAAAAAACCCAACATTTGTGGCTATTGTTTTTAGAGAAAATGCCTCTTGACCGGACTTTTAGATAAAGCCATATTGGCGATGTCATCTCAAAACGACGATGCTAGCAAAGCACGACAACACACACGACATCACTAGACTAAATAACAAGAGACAGTTTCTCCGATACTACGCAAGCCATCAAAAGGTGACAGAAGATTGGAGGGCACCACGTTGGCAACAGTAGCTCAAATCTTGGAGATCATCCTAGCAATGATGTTGGCTTCTGCACCTCTAGTGAGCAGTTTCCACTATTGCAAGTAAGCAATCATTTTGAACAAGCAATCAAAGGACCGGTTATGAAAATAATGTTCGATAGATAACTTGTTGCGAGTAGTCCAAAGAGACCAAAACAACTCAACAATGGCAACACCTAACGGTTGTGGCTACAAGTGTGTATACTGGGGTAATTCTGGCTTTGGAGGTCAATTGTTTCTAAGATTGACTCTTTGGAGGTCAATTAAGGTTAACTAAAACACGGTGTTACATTTAAGCATAGGTGTAGCTGCAAGAACATGAGTTAGTTTGAGTTATTTTGTGATGTTATGGGATACAATGTACATAGAGACAGTTTGGATTGCGCCACAGCCAACCCAGCCAATCTGTGGGCAAGCCAAATAAGTAGCGGATGATTCACCCTCCCTCGGCTCATCAACCAATCGTGCAACCTGCGGATCCATCAACGACCAAGTTTTTTAACGGGCAACTCACCGGGGGGGGGGGGGGGGGGGGGCTCCTATATGAAGTACACTACGTCAATAGACATGTGCCAGACAGGGGACTCCCCCAGCCCAAAATTCCCATGAACATTCTTGGCTAGTCACTCGACTTGACAATGTTTGGTGACTAATAGGCAGCGGGGAACATAAAAACTATCATCATCAACAGATCTAAACATTTTTTGATATTTCAAATGAGATTTTTAACGAATATTTTCAAATTCATGAACAATTCTGTAAAAGTTTGAACATTTTCCAAAACACCGAGCATTTTTTGAAAATCTCGAACATTCTTTGAAAATACTAAAAAAATCGTTGAACAAATATAGAGAAACTTGATTTTTTGAAATTGTGAACATATTTTGAAAACAAGAACATTTTTTGAAACTTTGAAAAAAAGTTGAAAACGCCAAAAATTTGCATGTTGGAACAATTTTTGAAAACGGAGATATTTTCTAAAACTGCCAATTTTTTTGAAAACTTAAATAATTTGTTCAAATGATTAACATCTTTTATGACATGAAAAATACTTTTGGAAAATTGTGAATGTTTTGAAATAGAAAACAAAAGGAAAAAGACTGTGAATTGATGAAATTCCGAATATTTTCTGAAAAGCAAACAATTGTTGAAGATATTGAAGATTTTTTGATGATATTGAACATTTTTTGAATTTTTGAAAAAATAAGAAAAAAAGAAAAAAGAAATAGAAAAAACATGAAGAAAACCAGAAAAGTCATTAAAGAAAGCAGTCAGAGAAACAGGTTCAGAAAGATTGTAGAACATTTCTAAAGCCGGTAAAAGACCAGACTGAAATTTTCAGAGCATTCCCAAAATTGGAGTGAGAAAACGCTTTTTATGGCTTTAAATGGGCTGGCCCATATACTCGTGCAATCCAGCAACAGTTACACATAATAAGCGTCATATAGGAAGCCCTCAAAGAAAAGTGTCATATAGGAAATTCCAGCTCACAGCTCCCATCCAAACGACCCCATAGATTCGCTACCCCCCCGAGGAGGGGGGGGGGGGGGGTTAGAAAAAGGATGATGACTATGGTACAGTTATAGGATGTGTTTATTTAGGTGATTTATATGATGAGTAGTCTGCAACGTCTGATTTTTTTTGAGAAAAGGAACCTCTGAACTTATGTTTTCTTTTTGGGTACGTCTGAACTTATGTGAATCCAGAAATAACAAACTCTGTCAGAAATGCAATTACAAACTCGGTTCAGTTCATTGATAGGCCATACACATTGCGTGCCTTGTGACCCGGCCGGTTTAGCAGTCGCTCCTTCCCACTCCACACGGGCCTTCGCTCCAACGAGCTCGGCTGTGCGCACCTAGGCCAGCGCCACACCGCTGGTTTGCAGCGGGCCAGCTTGAATTTCAAACGGCAACTGTTTCCCTCTGAAAATTTCCAAACCTGAACACGAACAAGCAAGAAGCACTACAGGCCATGCCCAGATACACTGATATACAAGCAGTAAGCACACATGCTTCCGACATTGTAACATCATTATATATTCATTTATACGTAAGAATTACATCGACAATGGCCTGTGTTTTATGCATGCCACTGCTTCGCGGCCACTCTATATTTATTTTCTCCACTGTTTCATGCATACTAATTATACTCATCGCGAAGTTGCGCACATGCCAGGGTACATGATGAAGAGTAGAATATAGGACAAGAAATGTATACACTATATTAGCTATATGGAACACACTGTATTATATTGTCATGCATGCATCAGTACTATTTGTCTTAGATTATTTGTTCTATATCTATGGCATGCATTTTGATTCATGGTAGAGTTATGTATGATGACATGCACCATTATTATGTTAGAATCCACTAATGATGCAGATGTTGTCCCGCCTTTTGCTTCACGGCGTTCTCGAGTTCGTTACACAATGTTTGGCCCTCCTTGCTCATTGTTCGTTGGGTTCTCTGTTTAAATACAAAATATGATAGAATTGTAAGTACTTCTGTATACAATTTCTATTCCGTCACCCGTAAGTTGGATCATATATAATATATAATATACACATGCATGCATTTAGTAATTTGGAATTTGTTTTGACACATCTGTAACGTTACTACTTAGTTTGTTAGATAAACCGGATAACATGTAGAAATATGCATGAAGATTCAGAAAAAATGCATCCACATATCCATTTTCCACCGGTGCTACTGATAGTCACGGGTGGTAGGGTCGATGCCTAGAGGGTAGGAGAAGGTTCCATCCCTTCGATTGCATCTGTCCTAACAAATTAAGGGGATGTTCCTTGTTTGCTTGTTACACTTCCCGTAGTTAATCGATTCGATTGGCCATGCAATCACAATGTCATTTCGAGAGTCTTCGTGTTTTATGATGGCATATTTATCTATTTTTTGTTCCTTGGCACACTAGTAGAAAACAGGGCTATGGTCCAGGCCGGCTCAGCCCATTAGTCCCGGTTTAGTCTAGAATCGGGATTAATGTGAGCATTGGTCCCGGTTCGTGCGGCTAAGGCATTAGTCCCGGTTCATCTAGACCTTTTGGTCCCGGTTGGTGGGATGAACCGGGACCAATGGGCCTCGCTCCAGGCCCACAACCATTGGTCCCGGTTCGTGCCACAAACCGGGACTAAAGATTAGACCTTTAGTCCCGGTTTGAGGCACGAACCGGGACTAATGGGGATGAGACCTTTAGTCCCGGTTCGTGCCACGAACCGGTACTAAAGGTCCCATTTTCAAACTATACCCCCCCCCTTGGATCGCCTTTTCAGTTTTTTTTAAAAAAAGAAAATGATGGAAATGTCAAAAAAATAAAAGAAAATAAGTTTCACATGTGATATGTGGTCTAGTTGTTGGGAAAATTTACAAATATGAATTTCGACTTTATTTAAAATGGGCATAACTTTTGCATACGAACTCGGATGAAAAAGTTTTTTATATGAAAAATCATCTACGGCCTGTTTGCAAATTTCTAGAATCCTCAAATTCCAAAAGGAAAAAAAGTTATGCTCAAATTTCAGTTTTTTTAAATTTTCAGTAAATCTGGTCAAACTACTTATTCAAGAAGTATTAGTGTTACTAAATAATTATTCAAGAATATTAGTGTTATTAAATAATTATTTCACCTTTTTTGAATTTTGGTCAAATCTGGTCAAACTATGGTCAAACTGTGGTCAAACAATGGTCAAACTACTTATTCAAAAATATTAGTGTTACTAAAAAATTATTGTTTTTTAGAACAATAGTTTTAAACTCAAACAATGAAATATGTGACTTCATGCTCAAGCTAAATTCCTGAGGATTAATAGGATTGACATCTTACTATTGTCAGAAAAACAACAAATGTAGACTTGTAAACGAGGGAGAATAGAACCCGGAAGTTAAGCGTGCTCAGGCTGGAGTAGTGAGAGGATGGGTGACCGTTCAGGAAGTGAGATGATTTGGAATGATGAGGGGTGATTAGAGATTAAATTGAGCAGTGATGAGGGGTGATTAGAGATTAGAGGTTAAAATAATTCAAAAATTTGAAAATAAAAAATTTCAAAAAAAATTTCAAGAAAAAAATCAGGAAATTTCCTTTAGTACCGGTTGGTGTTACCAACCGGGACTAAAGGTGGACCGGCCACGTGGAGCGCCTTTAGTCCCGGTTCTGGATTGAACCGGGACTAAAGGGTCAGGGCATTAGTACCGACACTTTAGTCCCGGTTCCAGAACCGGGACTAAAGGCGCTTACGAACCGGGACTAAAGGCCTTTTTTCTACCAGTGGCATTAGTCTAGATACGACAAGCTAGATCTATCCCATCAGTTATATTGGCACAAGTATGATGACTCCCCCTTCCGTTGGGGTTGAAAGGGTGTGAGATAAAAACCAATACCAATTGAGGTCAATGCGGGTCTATCCACGATGGATCAGCACCCTAGCACACCAACGTTTAGTCTAGTATAAACTGACCCTAGCCTAAGCAGCCATGTGCGGAAGCTTCCCGCAAAAAAAAAAAGAGATATGCAAGGAAGCAAAATTCTCATCCACCTGAGTGCTTGTATCTCATATGCCCAAAAGACGAAACAAAGGATCAAAACACAGCAAACTCATCCTCTTTGACGAGGGTGCGATGATTTACCACCATGGAATGTTCATCTTCATAGTTCAAATCCTACGGAGCCTATAAGATGTAAGCCTGAACAGTGGTTTTGTGGAATCTGTATTATATATGGGTAGAGGGCACATGTAATCTCACTTCACTTTCAACTCATATGCTATAATTTCGAACCATTTTAGTGGAGGAGAGACCCATTTTGATCCGTTTGACATGGTGTATTATACAAATGAGACCAGTTTTTCAACTCCCGGGTGCAGGGACTCCCTCTATGAACAGTAAGTTAAAAAATAGAAAAAAATGAAACAAAAATCTGAAACTTTGCGACATCAAATATAGTCAAACTTTGTAGGTGCTTGCAAGTTTTCATGAAGAAAAAACATTCAAGGAGCTCTAAACAAGAAAAGGATTTCAGCGCTCAAAGTTTTGAGCACTTTTAGCACTGAAATCAGAAACTCACGTGTACACCTCTCTCTACTTGATATTTTGTTATGAAAATTTGCAAGAACGTAAAACCTTTGATCATATTTGATGTCGCAATTTTTCAGAATTTTTTTAATTTTTCGTGTCCCTACACCCGGGAGCTATCACACCTTTCAATTATACAAATTCCTTATATTAGCTGCATCCTCGCATGTTCCGGTTAATGTAAACAAAATGTACAATTCACGGTTCGTCATACTGTGCTACCATCTTAAACTCAAGGGGTAGATTTTGAATTCCACCATTGATAGGAGTTAACAATCTTAATCTTTCATTGGAGCACGCGGGGGGGGGGGGGGGGGGGGGGGGGTAACTAACTTGCTACAATGTCGATAATTATAAAGTGAATAAGTAATTCAATATAGTTTTAATTCTATGGTAGATAGCCCATAACAGGGCTCGACAAGATCAGTCAGAAAAAAATTCCTCAAATTCTTATTCCCTTTAGATAAATCCCTATCATGTTATCTAGACCCACACCTCAATCAACATCACGGAAAAGGAAGTGCTTTATATTAATGAGTTTTAGGCTTTTAGCTCGTCAAGCAGTACTTGTTAAGATCAAATCATAAGCATCGATGACCACAACAACAACAGGACGGAAAGGCAGATGTGTACCTGAAGATGGAGGCTATAGAACGTCCTGTTCTGGAATGCGGAAGTCGACGAATTTATGAGGCGAAGACCTTGGTTCTCCAGCACCTTGATGCACTTGGACATGGGCAGAGCTCCGGCCATTGTGCTTACCAGGCTGACCTGGACCATGATCTCCCTGTCGTCGAGGCAGGTGGCGGACACGATCGGGGCTGTGTTCTGCCTCATGGCGCCTTGCTCGCAGCTGGCCCGCATCAGCTCCTCCTTCTTCTTCTCCAGGCCGTCTACCTCCTTCTGCAGCTCCGGGATGTACTTGATCACCCGCGAGACCGTGGTCGGAATGCTCATCTTCTTCTGCGATAGTAGCAAAAGATAAATCGATCAGATGCTTAGAATATCTCACATGTACATAGCTCAGAGGAAAGATGAACGAGTTGTGTCTAGTTAAGCGATTTAATTACATTGTGATCGTCATCGGGGAGGAGGGAGCGGAGGGAGGAATATTGCTCGTTGAGCTGCTTGCGGCGGTCACGCTCGTACGCGTTGTGACTCATCTTGCGCTGTGATCCGGAGCCGCCGGAGGAGGTGGCGTTGTTGGCAGCCGGCGCCGACGGTATGTCGTTATCCAAGCCCGGCCACTGCATGGACGGCGTGAGGTGGTGGTAGCCGCCGGCACCGGAGAACATGTCCTCCTCCAGTGACGACATGCTGCTCGCGAAGGGGTCGTTGAACATCTGGTGCTGGTGCCCCATTGCTAGCAGGTCGCAGCTAGCTTCTGCTTGATCTCCGAGAGGTTAGAGATGATGGTGGATGAGAGAGTGGACCTAGTGTGGTAGTAGGCAGGTGCCAGCTTGAGCAAGTTCCGGAGTGGTGACCTCCCATTTATATAGGGCGAGAGAAGACGGTCGACGGTGAGAACTCCAGAGAACTAATTTAGGTGGTGTTTGGTTCACAAGTCCTAGAACTTTTTCTAGTCCCAGGGACTAATCAAAAAAGACTCACCAGTAGAATCTTTTTCTAGTCCCTGTAGAAAAAGTCCTTCCTGTTTGGTTTCTAGGGACTTTTTGTAGTCTCTGGGACTAAAAAGTCGCTGAACCAAACACCCCCTTAGCCTGGACGTCTAAGTCACAGAGAACATTTTGAGAGCGAGGTAAAGGGTTGTTACCTTATCATTTATTTTTGTTTGGGATTGGCTGCTAGCACTCAATTAACTCTTGTCAATTTTTCGAAGTTGTTCATATACATGCAAACAAGTTCACTTGTTATAAATAACGGTTCAACCAATACAAAATAACTATAGTATAAATGTTGCTTGTTTTCAGAGTCAAGGAAAAGAAAATCTTGTATGGATCTTAATGACAGGTCAATGATACTCGGTGTCGACTGAGATTTAACTACTACCTTTGTCCTGATTTACTAGTCCCCTCGTATTTAGGGTCATATTTTGACTATGACTTTAGCTAATAAAATATATTTTATACACACCAAAAATAATATTAACTGAAACTATGTTCAAATACTAATCCAGCGATATAATTTTTTATGACATGCATTAAAAAATCAGTCAAATTTATGGTTAAATTTTGACACAAAATACGAACGGGGCCAATAAACCAGGATGGGGGTAGTAATTCTCATTGGACCGAGATAATTAGCAAACCTAAAAACTCCCAACTACATTGAAATACTCTAATCATCTCAATGAACTAAGGTTCTACACGTGTCCATATCAAAATCATAATAGTACTCCAAGTTCCATTCCAAGTGTTATCATCAATAAATTGCGAGAAGGAAAGACCATATATTAAATTTACCCAACCCTTAAAAGATCATAACATACAACTCTTTGGTAATGTGAGGTCGTTTTCCTCATGCACTTGCTGGAGGAGTATCATGAGCAAATCTCGATGCCGCCTCTGGATCTCCGAAACACCCTCGTGCCCAGGAAAAATGTTGTTGACGCAATGGCCGAGAAATCACTAGAGCCAAAAGATGCAAGTGAATAAGAGGATTAGATCGCCACCACGGAGAAGAATGCAATGAATAGGGTTGGATAACAACCTCAAATAATGCCTGGCAAAAATGAGGGGGCCTTACCTCACTAACTTCCAATTGCAAAGGAGCCGAAGTTAGCATATGCTTCACTGAATGGAGAAGAGCTAGAAGACCAAACCATGAAACATCGTTGTTCGCCCCACCTTACGACGTTGTCGAAGATCACCCACACGAACCAAAGACAACACATGCCCTAGATCAGACCATGACCGAAGCTTCACATGCCCCACCTAGGGTGGCCCTTACTACACGACCAACCACAAACAAGGGTTCCCCCTACCTTCCAAGCATCGGAAGGCACCCCGAGACAAGGGGAACTGGCGACTGAAAGTGCACGATGGAGGAGCTAGCCCTAGTTGTAGAAAACAATCTACACTTCCACAATAAAAAATATACATGATATGAAATATTTCAATGATAATTCTAGTGGTATTGATCGATTTGATATTGTGGATGTTAATACTTTCTTGTATAAACTTGGTCAATACGCAGTTTGACTCGAGACGAAGCTAATATGCGATGTAAAAAAAGGAGGGAGTATAAAATTAAATTGACGAGTGATCTGTTTGCTGAGTTGCTGTTATAGTTTATACTCGTTTCTTTTAACAATATTTGTATACTTCTAGGAGTTTGTACTCCCATTTCTCACATATTATTACTTAAATGTATTAATTATACCTTTCTATCATAATTTATACATACTACATTAATAACTACTCCCTCCGTAAAGAAATAAAAGAGTATTTAGATCACTAGAATTGTGATCTAAACGCTCTTATATTTCTTTACACAAGGAGTGCCATAGATACTATTTCAGTGCGAGTTCAAATATAGTATTTCGGTGTGGAGTTGGGAGTATTTTATATTATTTGCACACATATTTTTTGATGTAACATTTTCTCTTTGTGGGTGGAAAGGTAACAACCGTATATGTATCTGGCATCTGGATGGTTTGACTGGTAATAAGAGTGCCACGATGTCAAAATACATAACTATAGGGTGAGCCAATGGCCACGTTGATCCATAGCAGCATATTCAGTGACCGTAACTCGCGTATTAGTTCCTAAATACAGTAACGGAAAGAGAGCATGACAAGCAATCGCTATCCAAAGATTGGCTTCTGATTCGAATGTATTCCCGTTCGCTCTCATAGCTGGGACCTGTGATTGGATCGGATGCGTGCCATGCTTGTTGGCAAAGCTTTATTAGTGATATATAGATTCACTCACGGCATCTCCAGTTCGACCCCTGGGGCGACCTAGCTCCCAGTCACGCCCCCAAGCGCCGGCCCCAGGATGCGGGAAATTTAAACTTGGTCGTTCCCGCTCTCAAAAGACGCCACAAATCCGGCGATCGGACGTAGTCTGGCGTTACAAAAAACAGAGCGCCGCACGCCGCAAGTTCACGTGCGCAATGATTCACTCGGCGGGGTTGGCTCCAGGCGTTGGCGGAGTCGGCCATGCGCGGGCTTGGCGGTGTCGGAGCTGCTTCGGTGCTGGGCTGTGTCGGCGCGGCTTCGGTCCTGTCCTGGGTGGCGAACCCGGGAGACGAACCCGGGAGACGTGGCGGCCGCGGTCGATCCTGTCGCGATGATGTCGTCCATGTCGGCTCTTGTGTCGTCGGTGTCGCCGAGGTGCGAGAAGGGCAGCGGTCCACGGCGGAGATGGGCGTCGGTGTGGACGCGTAGGCGGCGGGCGGCGAGTAGTTGTATGGAGGGTACTGCACGCCGACGAAGGCGGGCGAGGGTGTGCGCGTCACGGGGTGGCCATGGGGGAAGGTCATGTTTGGGTTGAACCCCCCATGCGCGTCGCCGTCGGCGTAGCCGGGCGACGACGATCCCCATGAAGATCCGACGCCTTGCTGTCCTCAGGGCGCGTACTGGGCGTGGCTGACGACGGGTGGATTCATCATCCCCGCGTGGTCGACCGATGAGGAAGACGCCGCCGCACGCGCCGCGTTGTCGCGGGCCTTCTTGGCAATGGCCCTGTTCCGCCGGTCGGTGGTGACTGCGTCGCGTCGCTGAACTTCCACCATCCACTCGACGCTCGACATGCTCGGTGGCTTCGATGGCGGCGCCCTCGGCTTCCTCTGCTTCGGCTGGGCCACGGTGCCAGTCGTGGTTGCTGCCGCGCGCGGCCTGGCGTACTTCTTCGGCGGCATGGCGGCGACTGGAAGGCGAGCTGGAGGGGGTTTGGCGGGAGAAAGGGAGGGAATGGCGGGAGGAAGGCGAGCGAGCGGAAGAGATGCGAGGGAAAAGCGTCAAGAAGCGGCGGGAAAAGGCCCTCGGGTCGCCGCCAGGGCGGGCCCACGCGTCTTTTTCGCTTGTGCCGCCTCCCCAAGCGCCCCAGAGCGCCGGGTTCGGCCTGGGTCCACCGCATCAGTTTTGGTCCGAGCCGGCGAAAAACGGGCTTTTAAGGGCACGACTGGACTTTTTTTGACGCCGGCATGGTAAAATTGTCTGGGAAAGGTCTGTTGAGGGCGCGGCTGGAGATGCCCTCCGCGGCCAGGGTGTATACCATCAGTCATCAGAAGTAGTACGTACTAGTAGTACTAGCTAGCAGCAGATTAAGCTGGCTTGTATCGAGATTCGCCAAGTGACGAAGGATCTCGCCGTGTGCAAACTTTAGGAATGGACGGCTTTATTGATCGCGCCTGCGGCGAGACGCGCGTCGACTGACGTAGCGCCCGGCCGGCCGCCGTGGAGGCACGCGTTGTGGCCGTGCCAGTGCGCGCGCCGCGCATGCCGGCTCGTGCCGCCGACGCGGAGGGCTCAGGCCAGGGACCGCTAAGGCTGGAATCGATACCCAAGTGCTATACGGTATTCGTATTCAAGAAGAGGAAAACGCTAACTATATTATGGCGAACAGTATCCGCACCCGAGCTGAACCGTAGATACTATATAGTCTAGGTTTATTAGGTGTGTATATATATGCGTCTGACTAAGCAAGTTGGGGAAAGAGTAAGTGTTGAATCCACGTTTTACCTTCGAGGATATCAAGTATTAGCTATGGATTTGTAGAAAATGAGTTTTAAACCGGTTTTTAGCAAAATCGGTTTTACTAATTGTTTTCTAAATAATCAGTTTATATGAAACTATGTTTGGAGTTAGGAAAGTATAAAATGAGTTGGTCGGGTTCCTTGTTTGTATAGTGATTCACGTGGCCTTCTCTTTCTCGTGTGTACTTACGTCAATTTCGCTACTGGTAGATAATTGCAAGTTCCGATACCCATCACCGAGATGCTTCTCCGCGGACCTCAACGACTTGGCGTACGTGGGCGCCGGCCGCCACTTCCTCTCACTCCTGGGTTGTCACGCCTACCGTCCGCCGTCCTCAGCCCCTCGACGCCGGCCGCCCAAGCAACAAACGCGAGCCACCAGACCCAGGTAGAGCACAACTCAGGAGAGTGCTCAATGCCATCCATCGTGACACCCATGGCAGTCAGCTATGTGACGGCGGCCAAGCCGGGGCTGGAGCTCGGCCATGCCATGGTAGTCATATATGTGTCGTTGTTTGTTGAGAAATAAACGGGAGCGGACAAAACTGTTGAGATCTGAGTATACGGGAAACGCGTTTTCAGAAAAACTACTAATACTGGTTTCTCCACAGACCCAAAATATTGGGTTTCTGGAAACCAAGTTTCCTATATCCATGGATTGGACAGAGCGGCGAAACAAGATTTTATTCGGTTAGACATTTTTTCAGGTTCACGGAGATCTGGTTTTGTATATTCGGTCTATCCAAACGAGCATCTATAAACCGATCTCCTATCCGCCCCAAACGTCCAGCGAGCTGCCCGCACTGACCGGACAAAGAACACACACAAGCGGACCTCACAAATCTGGCTCAAATGCCCAGATTAACCAGCACTCCTCATACACAGCTCATATCTGGGATGGATATGGAGGCGCCCGGGCACGTCCGGACACACCCACCATGTAGGCACCGACAAGCCGGACTCATGCCAAATCGTCTCAAAATTAACTTCTCCTTGTCCTCTTCGACCGAAACCCTTCCGCCACCGTCCTCCATTTTCCGCCTCCACGCAGTCGCCCACCTCCTCCCTTGCTCGCCGTGCTCGTCGGTTATCGGCGGCCGACAACCCAATCCGCCGTCATGGCCATGGATGATGCTTTGGTGGAATCGTTCGGCCTCCTTGTCCTAGCGGCACCTTAAAAGGCAGAGAACCTTGCCCGGAAGGAGCACCGCCAGAGGCAGCGCGGGCGTGAGGCGGCGGCGAAGGCAACTGCAGAGGCGGCCGGTTTTGAGATGCCCGTCTTGGCCGCTGCTGAGGACATGGACTTTCTACGATAGCCACCAATCCGAAGGTCGTGCCGTGAGGATGAACAACTTGTCGGCAGAGCCCGACTCCATTCCGCCCTCCCAATGGACGGGCTTCCCAGATTTTGAGCTTCTCGCAAGCCGCCTCTGACACGTCCATCATAGCGGACTCGCTGCAACTCTAAAAGCATCGGGCGATGTCAGTCAATGCCGGCTCCGGGCATACCCACGACTAGTTCGACAGAACGGCCGACCAAGAGCCGGTACAATATTTATCCATTTCCTACCTGCATTTGTTAATTCTTTTGTTGCACATACCATCAGATCAAACTTTTAGGATGATAGTTAAATTCTGATGCATATTGTAGGAACAAATATTGCATGACATGATAAATGGTGGTCAAGAGTCTTAGCAATTTAGCAAGGTGGATTCCAGTTCCTTGATGTTTGAATTTGGGCAAACATCACATACTAAAAGGAAGAAGAAAGTTGGTGCGAAAGTAGTGAAGCCTAGAGGTCCAACATTCACATAATTTGAAGATGTTTTATTGTGTGAAAGTTGGTGTAACACGAGCATGGACCCAATATGTGGAACCGAGCAAAAAAGCGAGAAATATTAGGAAAAAAACCATAAACTTTTCCATAAGCAAAAACACTATGTGAAGCCACACCCAATCGTTACGAACCATGTCCCATGCTCTCTCCAATATAGATGTTCACTCATCCAAAAGTCCGTAAACAAATTTATTGGTTATCTTAAGAAAGTTTTTAGCCGGAACCAAAACGGCACCGGAGTTCAAACCCGTGCAACTTTGGCGGAAACATTGTACTATCAAGTGGAGAAGAAGACATTGACTTTTTCACATTGTTGGTTGAAATTGAATGGGAAACCCAAGTGGCCAACCATGCTCAAGGATATTGGAAATGGAACGAAGATGATGAAGAAAAATGATGGGTCTAGCTCCCCTCGATAAATTGGATTGGATGAGGAAGAAGAAGAAGAAGAAAAAGAGGGACGGACATGCAAGCAACCGTGCGTAAGAGAAACTAGCAAGTGATGGGGAACAAGTTGGAGACGCCTAGGGTGGCGCATGAAGGAGCGGCAAGTAAAATGTCCGCCACTTGGATGGACATTTTTCCAGTCAAGAAGGCGAAGGAGGAAAGATACAAGATATTCATTGATATGCAGGATAGAGTTTGATCGGGAGAGGCTGATCTTCAAGAAGAACAAAGTTTAACTTGAGAGGCAAGAGAAGATTGCCAAATGGGAGAACAAATGGTGACAATGCATGGTCTTGAGCTTGAGAAAGAGAAGTTACAACTTGTGAGAGAGGCAGAGGAGTCGAGGATCATGTTGCAGAACATCAACCTCTTGGATAATGAAGGGAAGAAGTGATTGCTCCGCATGAAAAAAAAGGATCAATGACCGTGACAACTGAAGTAGTTGATTCATTCATGCATCACTTATCTATATATGAACTATTGAATTTTATTTTGGCATGCACTGAGTTTATTTGGGCTACACTATCTTTCTAGAATGTATGATAACTTTGCGTTGTACGATCGTTGTGTATGAATTTGCATGGATTTGATACTTCAGGTTGTAGATGCTCTAAGTAATGATATCAGTGGAATGTAGATAGAGTAACCTCTAAACTTCTAAAATAATACTTAAATTCAATATAATTATATAAACGATCTCACATTTCTTTACTGAGGGAGTATGTTTTAACGATAAAAATGTTGACGTTCTTCTATAAATGTCTGGGTATTTAAAAAAACATTAATTTAAAATTTATTCAAGCATTTAAAAAATAATTCATCAAATTAAGAAAAGGTCTGCATATTTAAAAATTATTTGTATGGTTTTAAAATGTTTCAAGTACTTGTAAAAATATTTGTGTAATTTAAAAACGTTTCATGCATTTAAAAAAGTTTGTGTAATTAAAAAATGTTCATCTAATTTTAATCTTCGCTTACTTTTAAAATGTTTTCAGTACTCTTAGAAAAATATTTATGTAGTTTCGGAAAGTGCCCACACATTTTGAAAAAATGTTCAGATACATGAAATAAAATGTTATATTTTTATAGAAAAAATAAACAACAATGGAAAAGGGAAAACAAAATTAAACACAGAAAGAAAATAAAAAATAAAAGAGAAAATGGAAAAGAACAGGAAAAGGGCATGTAGATGAAAAACGGAATAATATTAAGAAGAAGAAGAAATAGAAAAACTAAAAAAAAGGAAACGAAAAAAGGTAAAAATATCTCAAAGCCAACAAGGACTGAATGGAAAGTACCATGAAGACCACCATGAAAAATCAAATAACACCTAGAAAAACTGTTCCATCTGGCCCTGCTTCTACCTACTGTGTCAGTCCTATCATGAGGACATTGTTGTATATCCCTTATTCACTATATCAGATCTTTGTACCACACTATATAGTGCAAAATTAACTTCGATTTTACAACCGTTGGATGAAGTCGATATGATGGCTGAGAGGTGGCTGAGTGTTGCTGACCATTGAATGTTCTCTTTACTACACTAGATTCTAGCACGTGTACTATCTGGAAGATTCTATTTTAGGCATAAGCCATAGAAACAGGACTTTCAACATCCAGGTGCCCCTACACCCTCTGTGAATAGTAAATTGAAAAAAAAATTCAAAAAAGCTCAAACTTTAGAACATCAAACATTCTATGTTCTTGAAAAGTGTTCAAAGTTTATGTGCACTTTTGAGCAGTAATTGTATTTTTTTGGTGAGGCCTCCTCAAGTGTTATTTGTGGCTGAAAATTTGCAAGAGCATCAAAAGTTTGATCACATTTGATCCCAAAAGTTTCAGTTTTTTTATTCTTTTAATTTACTGTTCATGATGGTGTAGGAGCACTCGCTGTCACACCTTTCTCTAAGCCATATGGACATTTTGTTGCACAAAACTTAAAACACATTTCGACTTTGTTCTTACATCTTAGACTCTCTTAACTCTTTTTTCTACTGAACTATCATTCATGTTTAGTTGGTGATCTTTTCTTTGTGTTCAAGACGATGGATGTACCTTCATAAATCAAATTTCTCTTTGGGCACCGCACTGATCCCTAGCGCCTCACTAGACAAGTGTGCCACCGTTGGATGGACCAGCGTCCGATCATTGGATTTGATAGAATCTAGCAAGTTAGTTAGTGCTCAGAAGGAGGGTCTCTTCTATTTTGCTTCCATATAAATGCACAGTGCTTCTTGCTTCCTGTTGGTAACTGCACCCTAGAATCACGCCTATGCTTGAGTTTTTTATTTGAGATGTGCTTCAGTTTTTCGTTTACTAGTGATTTCATTGCTCCACGTGACATTTGTGGTGCAACATATATTGATTCGTACAAATAGTGTATTATCCAACATATACACTAGTAGAAAGCAGGGCTTTCGTTCGAGCCAGATAAGCCCATTAGTCCCGGTTCAGTCACGAACCGGGACTAATATGAGCATTGGTCCCGGTTCGTACGGCTAAAGGCATTAGTCCTGGTTCGAATGAGCCCTTTAGTCCCGGTTTGAGACACGAACCGGGACTAAAGGGTGCGATGCCCTTTAGTCCCAGTTCGTATCTCAAATCGGGACTAAAGGTCCCATTTCCAAATTCTACCCCCACCCCCCCACCTGTTGGGGAACGTCGCAGAAAACAAAATTTTCCTACTCGCTTCACCAAGATTCATCTAGGAGTTCATCTAGCAACGAGTCATCAGATGCATCTACATACCTTTGTAGATCGCGTGCGGAAGCGTTCAAAGAACGGTGATGATGTAGTCGAACACGACGTGATTCAAATCACCGATGACCAAGCGCCGAACGGACGGCACCTCCGCGTTCAACACACGTACGGGACGGGAGACGTCTCCTCCTTCTTGATCCAGCAAGGGGAGGAGGAGAGGTTGATGAAGATCCAGCAGCACGACGGCGTGGTGGGGATGCAGGGCGTCACAGTAGCAGGGCTTCGCCTATACTACGAGGGAGAGACGTAACGGGAGAGAGGGAGGCGCCAAGGCTAAGGTATGAAGTCCTCCCCTCTCCTCAACTATATATAGGGGTGCCAAGGGGGGGTGGCCGGCCCTAGGAGATGGGATCTCCTAGGGGGGCGGCGGCCAAGGGGTGGGGGGCTTGCCTCCCAAGCAAGGGGGCGCCCCCCTTAGGGTTCCCCCCCAACCCTAGGCGCATGGGCCCTTGGGGGGGTGGCGCCCCAGCCCACTTTGGGCTGGGTCCCTTCCCACTTCAGCCCATGGGGCCCCCCGGGATAGGTGGACCCACCCGGTGGACCCCCGGGACCCTTCCGGTGGTCCCGGTACAATACCGGTGACCCCGAAACTTGTCCCGATGGCCGAAACAACACTTCCTATATATAATTCTTTACCTCCGGACCATTCCGGAACTCCTCGTGACGTCCAGGATCTCATCTGGGACTCCGAACAACATTCGGGTTACTGCATATACATATCTTCACAACCCTAGCGTCACCGAACCTTAAGTGTGTAGACCCTACGGGTTCGGGAGACAAGCAGACATGACCGAGACGACTCTCCGGTCAATAACCAACAGCGGGATCTGGATACCCATGTTGACTCCCACATGCTCCACGATGATCTCATCGGATGAACCACGATGTCGAGGATTCAATCAACCCCGTATACAATTCCCTTTGTCAATCGATATGTTACTTGCCCGAGATTCGATCGTCGGTATCCCAATACCTCGTTCAATCTCGTTACTGGCAAGTCACTTTACTCGTACCGTAATGCATGATCCCGTGACCAGACACTTGGTCACTTTGAGCTCATTATGATGATGCATTACCGAGTGGGCCCAGTGATACCTCTCCGTCATACGGAGTGACAAATCCCAGTCTTGATCCATGTCAACCCAACAGACACTTTCGGAGATACCCGTAGTCTACCTTTATAGTCACCCAGTTACGTTGTGACGTTTGGTATACCCAAAGCACTCCTACGGTATCCGGGAGTTACACGATCTCATGGTCTAAGGAAAGGATACTTGACATTGGAAAACTCTAGCAAACGAACTATACGATCTTGTGCTATGTTTAGGATTGGGTCTTGTCCATCACATCATTCTCCTAATGATGTGATCTCGTTATCAATGACATCCAATGTCCATAGTCAAGAAACCATGACTATCTGTTGATCAACGGGCTAGTCAACTAGAGGCTTACTAGGGACATGTTGGTGTCTGTTATTCACACATGTATTACAATTTCCGGATAACACAATTATAGCATGAATAAAGACAATTATCATGAATAAGGAAATATAATAATAATGCTTTTATTATTGCCTCTAGGGCATATTTCCAACACCACCCCCCCGCGGCCCCTTTTCAGTTTTGTAAAAAGCAAAAGAAAATGATAAAAACTTCAAAAAAAAAATTCTTCGAGATGTAGTTATGTTACTACATCTACTAGTTAGGAAAATTTAAAAACTTAAATTTGGACATGTTTTGCAAAAAAGTGTCATAAAAAGTAAAATGGCTATAAATTTTGCATACGATGTCGAAAAAAATGTATAATATATCAAAATGTTCAGCACGAAAATCCGCATCCGATTTTGATAGCCTACGGCCTGTTTGCAAATTTTTAGAATCCTCAAATTCTAAAAGGAAAAAAAGTTATGCTCAAATTTCAGTTTTTTTTGAATTTTGGTTAAATCAGGTCAAATTTTCGTCAAACTACTTATTCAAGAAGTATTAGTGTTACTAAATAATTATTCAAGAATATTAGTGTTACTAAATAATTATTACAGTTTTTTTTGAATTTTGGTCAAATCTGGTCAAACTGTGGTCAAACTATGGTGAAACTACTTATTCAAGAAATATTAGTGTTACTACATAATTATTCAAGAATATTAATGTTACTAAAAAAGTATTTCAATTTTTTGAATTTTGGTCAAATCTGGTCAAACTACTTATTTAAGAAATATTAGTGTTACTAAATAATTATTGGTTTTTGGAATAATAGTTTCAAACTCAAACAGTGAAACGTGTGACTTCATGCTCAAGCTAAACTTCTGAGGGTTAACAGGATTGACATCTTATTATTGTCGGGAAAACAAGAAGTGTAGACTTGGAAACGAGGGGGAATAGAACCCGGAAGTTAAGTGTGCTTAGGCTAGAGTAGTTAGAGGATGCGTGACCGGCTTGGAAGTTAGATGATGAGGGGTGATTAGAGATTAGAGGTTAAATAGAGCAGTGATGAGGGGCGATTAGAGACTAAATTGAAAAATAATTTAGAAATTTGAAAATAAAAAAATAAAAAATCATTTTTTTATAAAAATTCAAAAAAAAATCATAAAAATACCTTTAGTACCGGTTGGTGTTACAAACCGGGACTAAAGGTGGAGCTCCAGATAGCGGCCATGTGTACGGCCTTTAGTCCCGGTTCGTGTAAGAACCGGGACTAAAGGGGAAGGCTTTAGTAACGACCCTTTAGTCCCGGTTCCAGAACCGAGACTAAAGGCCCTTTAGAACCGGGATAAATGGCCTTTTTTCTACTAGTGATAGGAAAGATCATGGTCCAAAAATTTGTACATGCATGTTTTGTATGCATGCGCAATTCATTACTTGCTTCGTACATAATTGTGATGCTTCATAAGTTTCCATTCGGTGCTTCTTCAAAAAAATAATAAAATAAACAAAACATGCTTAACAATTTCTTCTAAAGTAAGCAAATTAAGTTGACAGTGATTGAAGGCCACATTAGTAGCAGTTGAAATAATAATTCAATACCACACAAATATATGCAATATAAATAAATAAAAGTAGGACGCATGGTCAACACGAAGAACTAATTTGGTGTTGTCATGACATATATGAGATGCACTCCGAAGCGTAATAATTTACTATAAAATGGCAAACAAATTGAATCCTATCAATAGATAATTCAAGAAGCATAGATGTGAGGGTAATGTATCTGTACTTAAGAAGCACATATAACAGTCCAACGAAGCAAGAGAGTATATGCCATGCCAACGTATATGACATGAATCACTAATTTTATAGATTGCCAGAAGATATGACCTTTGCTACCAATCTAACATCCTACATATGCTACAGATCTCAAGGAAATAATTTACTCCGGATGGCTAGAACAACCTTTGAATTGTACGCGAAAGTAGTAGATCGCCCACACGCATACGTACCTGGTCGTCCTGGATCGTGAAAAGGAGGAAACTGGTGGTTGGCCGGTGGTGCAGGCGTCAGAAGCAGTGCTGGGGGGTTAAGTTCGATGGTGAACAAGATCAGGTCACACTAGAGAAGAGAAGAAGGGCAGCAGGCGGATGGAGAGCTCGTCGGCGAGGTGAGGACCGGGGAGAGAGGAATGAGAAAGGCGGGGATTTTTTCCAGTGATAATTATGGGAGGGTCAGTGCATGGTAATCGGATGGTTTCAACTGTTTTTTTCAGTGAGATCTCGACCGTGGGATGGTGTTGGAATAAATGACGAGCAATTGGTTCGATGTTTTCCTCCTACCAGACATATTGCTAGAAGTGTTTCCCATGTTCTAAATGTCCGCACAACCATCTCCTTCAGTGCATGCGTTTTGTTCTCTTGCGCATTTAATTCGTGATTTTTAAAAAGTAGAAAAGACATAATTTTTAACCAGCACGCCGGAAGTAAAATCAATATTCACCATATGAATCCTCGCGACATGCTCTTTGAAATTAAATCCCGCATGGATTTGTTTTGATGAACTTCTATTTGTGCAATTTAGTCCCTATTTGGTGCAACTATCTAGCAGCTTATATACAACTACCTGATAGTCATGTGCAACTTTTCCCTACCCATGGATGTGCAGTTCTCACTAATGGCACCTCCACTTGATAAGATGCTAGTAATATCTCTTGATTTAGCTATGCGAAGTAGTAGCTTAATACATCAGATTTACATGACTTTTGGGGAAGTGTTCTTCAAAGCTACAAAAGGAGGAGGCGAAACGTGGTTGGTAGCTGTCGGTGTCTGCCGCCTAATCCTATGGATACTGAGCATGTTCACAAATTTAACAATGGATTGTTCTTTCTACATAGTTGCACAGAACAACTAGATGAATGTGCAAGAGATCAATATGCCTATTCAAGCATTAACAAAAATGTGCACTATGTGGCATAAATTTTCCAAAACTATAAAGTTCCATTTTTAGCATCTGTCCTAATTTATACTTGGACAGCTATTGTTAGTATTTTTCAGAAAGTAATGTAAATGATCTAAAATCTGATCATTGCACCTTCGTAATTATGAGGAAATCATGTAAACTAGTAGCATGTATGTTTACAGATAATTTTGACCGTTACTTAGTTGCATATGGTTATGACCTCAACAAAGGCCTAACTCATAGACCACTAGTACAATTTCATCAAGTAACCAACATCCATTCAGGCACGCCATGAATGATAGAACAACCAATGTAAAACACCTATCATCATGTCTTCAAAGCTAAGTCTTATGACGAAGGTTTTGACATACATTACGTGGCCATTGTTGCACATACCCCTGGTATCCAAACAATTTGGGCATTACGAATCCAAACCATAGATTTAGTACACATATAGCCTTCACACTTGATTTAAACCGGAATCAAAGATATTGAAGAAGAATTTACCAGCATTTTATCTTGATGAATCAGCTTGCCTAGGGTTTCTCAAGGTCATCGAGGTGGTTGATGGCAGCGGCAGCGGCTGTAGGCAATGGCGATCTTCTGCGGAGATGAGAGGCAACGAAGGGGGTGACAGTCTCGCACGGGAGTTGGCGGCGAGAGTAGGGATTTGTGGTTTGGAATGGGGAGCAGAGAGGGCTTAGTGTGGAAGAAGAGTGGCACCGAGGTTGATGTGACTATATGTTAGTGTCTCCCCTGCGTGGGGCCACTTGATAGTGACAGAAAAACAAATCATTAGCACAGAGAAATTGACGTCCTGGAGTCGAGCCAAAGACCCGATGCACTTAAGGATTTGCACTTAACCAGTTGGACCATATATGAGTACAAAGTACAAACACTTGAACCAAGTTTATGGCATGTCTTTCATTTGTAGTTGCCTGCCACTATTACCCTAGGGTGCCATTGCATGACCATATGGTCACCGCTTCAAATTGGATGCCATTGTCATGGTGACCGCTTGAGTTGGATGCCAATGGCGTGGTCATCGCCTTAAACTGGATGCCAGGGCCCTGCTGACCGCCTGAGTTGCGTGTCAGTGGTGTGGACACACAACCTGAAATCAGATCTTAGTGTCGTGGTGACCACCTGAATTGCATGTAAAATGGGGTGGTCATTGCCCGAACTGAATGTTAGTGTTGTGGTGATCACCTAAATTGCATGCAAAATGGCATTGCCGCTACCTAAACTGGATAGAATGATAGCCCAACAATTAAGTGGATCCCACGAGAAGTACATAAAACATATACTAGATAATAACTAATGTCATTACAATATTTAGAAACGAACTCGATTTTCCCGAACTACATGTAGTCCACATTGGGTGGTGGAGAAACGCCGCGTAGTCGTCCTGAACCGTCGACGACCAGCTCCAAGGAAACAGAGTGTCGGACACTCACCTTACTCGGTGCCGCTAATGTGGGTCATCCGTCAGTTGCCCTTTTTTTCCATAGGCTGCTCATTTCTCCTCGGCTTGTAGGTTTGCCGAGGCCCCGACAAAAGACACTCGGCTTACGCTCCGTATGCTGACTAGATGTAAGCCAAGTGCATTACGCCGAATGTCACACTAGGCGGAGCTGTTACCTGGGTAGTTTGCACACTCAGTCTCGTAAGTGAAGTTAGCTTCGCAGGGAGCATTGGGAAATGGAACGGAAAGAGCTGGGGATCGTGTTAGGTAGTTAAGGAGGCCACAAGGAGCACAATTAATGTCAAGGCTGCGACGGGAAAAGCAGCCGGCCATGTTCTCTCGCCTACTAGATTCTATTCCCTGCGCGACCAACTACACTAACCATGAACCTGTCTATCTCCACATGTTTTCAAACTTTCATTAATCCCCTTCGAAGTGACTTCCTGATTTTTATTTGTTTAACACCAGGATCCACATGTAACATCAAAAAAATATATCCTTAAAGAAACATAACAACTATACCTTATATTGAAAAGACACCGAAGTTTGAACGAGTCTATTGACGTTATCTCACTGTTTTTGTTTCATGTATTTGTAATCTCTTATCTCTGCTGGTTTTATGTACTTGTACGTCATACATCTGTTTCGGTATAAACATGCTTTTATGGAGAAGTCGATACATTTTTAAATTTACTGGATCAAACATTTAATAAAACTAGAGATAATACCCCGCGCGTTGCTGCGGGAATTGGATGCAGTTATTTCTATATGATTTGACGGTATGCAACTTTAGTTTTTGTATTACAATATGAGAATGGAAGCTAAAGTACATACAATATATTATTATATATTTGTTGAATATGAGTAGCATGCATGATGCATGTTAATATGAGTTTTCCATGCATAATGACATGTTGAGTTGACATAGTTGCATGTTGAGATAATTAAATTAGTGGGGCAATGATGGTAGCATGGTGAGTTGGCATAGTTGCATGTTAAGATAAGTGAGTTAGTGTCAATCAATTATTTGGTGGACCTACTTGATGATGTGCATAGGTTGCATGTCAAGATAAATAAGATAGTGAGGATGAATCTCTTAGGTATATAGGATATATAAACAATCATCTCTGCCGTGTGCAATTCAAAAAGCAGTACACTTATTTGTGTTATTTGACATATGACTCCCGCATAAAAGTAGGGTAAAGTCTGTTTTAAACCCTGAACTCGTACGCGTCGTCGATTTTAAACTCCAACCTCCAAATCCCGGAAGTATGTACCCTGAACTCTCTAATCCCAGTCGTTTTAGTCCTTGTTGCCGTATACAAACGACGAAAGGCCGGGATTGCTGAGTCAGCGAAGCGTGGTGGGGCCGGATCGGTCGCTGGAGAGGCTAAATGGTTGAGCCGGACCTGCTCGCTCCCCTCCTCCCTCACTTCGCCCCTTCCCCTTCTCTCTCGACGCATCACCTCACTCCATGGCAGCAATGGCGACGTTCAGAGGATGATCGCGGCGAGATTGGACGACCACGCCGGCGGCAAAGCAGCAGGTTCGTCATCCTCATCCGCCGTAACTGATTTTTTTTCTTTTCTGGCCTCGTGGAGTTAGGTTTAGGGTTTTACAGGGGGGTGAAAGGTGGGGGTTTGGGGCAAAGTTGCAGCATTTTTATTTGATTTTCTGGGGGTGCAATGTAGTGCACATGGAGTGATACAAGATATGCATTGTAGATTAATTTGATTTTGTAGGCATTTAGATCGATTTTGTAATTGTCAGTACTGAAGGTGTCAACTTTGCACACATTTTAACTGTCAGTACTGAAGCATTAGTAACTTATACATGGCTATACATGGCTTGCACTGCAGGTTTTCTTTTTAATCATGGATCCAGCAGATGTGTTGAATGTGAGGTTCCATTATGGGGGTGAGTTCATCCATATTGGCCCAAGCCTTGATTATGTTGGGGGTGATACTGCAATGTCAGAGATAGAGAGGGATAAGCTATCACTGCCTGAGCTGAAAGGATTTCTAGGAGATCATTTAGCTGTGAAAGAGAGCATGAAGTTGTATTTCCTTATGCCTGGGAGAGAGTTGCTAAATGGGTTATTGTTTTTATATACTGATGAGGGTTGCATGAGGATTTCAGAGCATATTACAGATGGAGGTGTTGCTGACATATTTGTGGAGTACAATGGAGAGCAAGATGAACCACAGGAAGAAGATAGTGTGTCTGATTTTGAAGCAGATGAACTGGATGACCTGCTTAACAATGGCAGTGAGCTTGAACCAGATGCAGTTATCACAGCAGAGGAAGAAGATGTTGTGCAGGGCAATGTTCAGCAAGTGAATGCAGTACCAGAGTCACACATATTGGAACATATCTTAGTTCCTAATGAGGGAGGTGTGGTAACTCAAGTGATAATTAGCCCTGTGAAGAACAATTGCAGAACTGATGATCTGTCCCAAGGTTCTCAAATTCTCAATCCTTCTCAGCCAGTTGCTGCAAGCCAAATTGTAGCTCCAATTCCAGAAGATGCAGGAAATGGTTCAGAGTCTGAAGATTCAGATGATCCAGATTATGTGGCACACACTGATGACAGTGGAGAGGAGTCAGAGGTAGTTGAGTTGAGAAAACATGCTAGAAAATTCAAGAAGATGAAAGCTTCAGAAATTTGGTTTTCAAAGGAGTCTACAGGTCCAGTTCCTATAGAGCTAGTTGCTAATGTGGAAGAAGTTGTACAGGACTTGGAGTTTGAGTCATCTGATGAGGACTACAGTTATGATGAAGATGAAGATGGCGAGATGGTCAGGAGGAAGAGCCAGTATGTTAGGTTCAACCCAGACACAGAAATTCCACATTTTAGTTTGGGAATGGTTTTCAAGAGCAACAACCAATTAGTGAAAGCACTAAAGAGGTATGGGCTTGCCACTAAAAGGAGCATATCATTTGTAAAATCTGAGGAGCATAGAGTGAGAGTAAAATGTGATTGGTATGGTTGCCCCTAGATGCTGTATGGTGCCAAGACAAGTAGATGCTCTAGGTTTCAAATTATTACCTATGAAGATGAGCACCATTGTGCACAGAACAGGAAGAACAAGCTTGTTACTACTAAGGTGATTGCAAATAGATATGAGCACATTATCCTAGCAAATCCAATGTCGAAAATTGACGGCATTAAAGCCACAGTGCTCAAAGATATGTTTGCTGATGTGTCAGTTTCAAAGTGCAAGGCAGCAAAGAAAATTGTACTTGATAAACTCATGTGTGGAATGAAAAGTGAATACACAAAAGTGTTTGATTATCAACTAGAACTGCTTAGGAGCAACGCTGGCAGTACAGTGGGCATTACCCTAGATCCAACAGATCTACAGAAGAACATATTTCAGCAGTTCTATGTTTGTTTTGATGCTATGAAGAAAGGTTTTAAAGCAGGGTGTAGGAGAGTGATTGGCCTAGATGGCTGCTTTTTCAAGGGAGCTTGTCAAGGTGAATTGTTGGCTGCAATTGCAAGGGATGCTAATAATCAGATGTACCCAGTAGCTTGGGCTGTAGTAGAGAAAGAGACCACTGATAGCTGGAAGTGGTTTATAGGTCTGTTAATCAAAGATTTGGAAATTAATGACCAAGGAGCAGGTTGGGTTTTCATTTCTGATCAGCAGAAGGTACTAGCTTTTCTTGAATGCAGAACTACATTGCTTTGTTAAGTAACTTGCTTTGTTAAGTAAATAAATGTACTTGCTTTTCTTCATTGTAGAAATAACTTACTAGCCTTTCTTCATTGCAGAAATAACTTACTAGTTTTTCTTCAATGCTTTGTACTAAACATGTCCTGTTTCACTATTTTCAGGGCTTGATTAACAGCATGAGGGACTATTTGCCCAAGGCAGAGCATAGGATGTGTGCCAGACATATATATGCCAACTGGAGGAAGAAGCACAAGGACCATGAGTACCAAAAGAGATTTTGGGCAATTGCTAAGGCTGCAAACAAAGAGGATTTTAACTACAACAAGGCCAGGCTTGCTCAGCTAACTCCTGATGGTGCAAAGGATATCATGAGAATAGAGCCAGTACATTGGGCTAGGGCATTTTTTCCTACAGGAACTAACTGTGAATCAGTAGATAATAATCTTTGTGAGTCATTCAACAATGCCATTATAGAATCAAGGTTCTATCCAATTATTTCATAGCAAGAGATGATAAGAAAGAAGATGCTTGTTAGGGTGCAGGAGCAGAGAGCCAAAGGGGCAAATTGGAAGGGCAAAATTTGCCCAAATATTTTTAGGAAACTCAAGGTAAGTATTAGATTGACACAGTACATTGATGTGCTCTGGAATGGCAAGGAGGGGTTTGAGGTGCAGCACATGAAGGGCGGAAAAAAGAAATACACAGTAAATCTTGAAAAAAGGATATGCACTTGTGGTTACTTTCAACTGTCAGGTCTGCCTTGTTGTCATGCTATTGCAGCAATTTACAAGAGTGGAAGAAAGGTAGATGACTACATAGACAAGTGCTACTGGATTGAGACATTCAACAAAATTTATGAGCATTGTCTCCAGCCTATTCTAGGAGAAGAAAACTGGCCTATGTCTCAAAATCCTAGGCCAGTAGCACCTGGATACATTGCTATGCCAGGAGCAAGGAATAAAAACAATGGCAGGAGGAGAGAAGAGGGTGAAGCTCCAAAGGGGAAGAAAATGAGCAAGCATGGCATACAGATCACTTGTGGATCCTGTGGGCATAAGGGACACAATAAAAGTGGTTGTAAAATGAATGAAGATAGAACACAGAAAACTAAATCATATCTTGGGAAAAGAGGGAGAAAGCAAAGGGAAACAGAGGTACTACTATGATAATTGCTCTGTTTTCCTCACTTTTGAACTATGCTTATACATAATTACTAAGCTCTGTTCATTCATTTCTTTTGTTTGCAGCAAGCTCAGACTGATGGATCAGCTTCAGCTAGGTCTAAAGCTCCAAGAGGTAGAGCAAGAACTAGAACAACAGCAAGCTCTCAAGCTGGCACATCAGGATCTCAACCTACATCATCAACATTCAGAGCTCCTGGAGTGGCAAGCAGCTCTAATCCTAGTGCAAGCACATCTGCTGGGAGAGGAGGAGGGAGAGGATCAAGGAGAGGATCAGGAAGAGGTTCAGGGAGAGGATCAGGTGGAGGGTTTGCTCCCTACTTCAATGCTAGTGGCAACTACTGAAGATGTTTTCCACCTAACTGTGGTAATGGCAGCTACTGCAATGCTAGTGGTCTGGATGTCACTTTTGAACTATGTGCAATTGGTACTATGTACTCCTGTTATCTTGACCTTTGGCTCTCACTTTTGAACCATGTAATGATGGAATTATGAACTAGTTCTCAAGCTTGTCAAGCAGTATATGTTGGGTTTCGTAGTAATTTCAAAAAATTTCCTACGCTCATGCAAGATCATGTGATGCATGGCAAGGAGGGGGAGAGTGTTGTCTACGTACCCAACGCAGACCGACTGCGGAAGCGATGACACGACGTAGAGGAAGTAGTCGTACGTCTTCACGATCCAACCGATCAAGCACCGAAACTACGGCACCTCCGAGTTCGAGCACACGTTCAGCTCGATGACGATCCCCGGACTCCGATCCAGCAAAGTGTCGGGGTAGAGTTTCGTCAGCACGACGGCGTGGTGACGATCTTGATGAACTACAGCAGCAGGGCTTCGCCTAAACTCCACTACAGTATTATCGAGGTATATGGTGGCAGGGGGCACCGCACACGGCTAAGGAATAGATCACGTGGATCAACTTGTGTGTTCTAGGGTGCCTCTACCTCAGTATATAAAGGAGCCAAGAGGGGAGGGGGGCGCCGGCCAGGGAGAGGGCGCAGGAGGAGTCCTACTCCTTCCGGGAGTAGGACTCCCCCCCAATCCTATTCCAACTAGGATTCCCAAGGGGGAAAAGGGGAGAAGGGTGGCCGGCCACCTCTCCTAGTCCTAATAGGACTAGGGGAGGGGGGAGGTGCGCAGCCCCCTTGGGCTGCCCCTTTCTCCTTTCCACTAAGGCCCATGAAGGCCCATATGGCTCCCGGGGGGTTCCGGTAACCTCCCAATAACCCGGTAAAATCCCGATTTCACCCGGAACACTTCCGATGTCCAAACATAGGCTTCCAATATATCAATCTTTACGTCTCGACCATTTCGAGACTCCTCGTCATGTCCGTGATCACATCCGGGACTCCGAACAACCTTCGGTACATCAAAATGCATAAACTCATAATGTAACTGTCATCGTAACCTTAAGCGTGCGGACCCTACGGGTTCGAGAACAATGTAGACATGACCGAGACATGTCTCCGGTCAATAACCAATAGCGGGACCTGGATGCCCATATTGGCTCCTACATATTCTATGAAGATCTTTATCGGTCAGACCGCATAACAACATACGTTGTTCCCTTTGTCATCGGTATGTTACTTGCCCGAGATTCGATCGTCGGTATCCAATACCTAGTTCAATCTCGTTACCGGCAAGTCTCTTTACTCGTTCCGTAATACATCATCTCACAACTAACATATTAGTTGTAATGCTTGCAAGGCTTATGTGATGTGTATTACCGAGAGGGCCCAGAGATACCTCTCCGACAATCGGAGTGACAAATCCTAATCTCGAAATACGCCAACCCAACATCTACCTTTGGAGACACCTGTAATGCTCCTTTATAATCACCCAGTTACGTTGTGACGTTTGGTAGCACCCAAAGTGTTCCTCCGGCAAACGGGAGTTGCATAATCTCATAATCATAGGAACATGTATAAGTCATGAAGAAAGCAATAGCAACATACTAAACGATCGGGTGCTAAGCTAATGGAATGGGTCATGTCAATCAGATCATTCAACTAATGATGTGACCTCGTTAATCAAATAACAACTCATTGTTCATGGTCAGGAAACATAACCATCTTTGATTAACGAGCTAGTCAAGTAGAGGCATACTAGTGACACTTTGTTTGTCTATGTATTCACACATGTATTATGTTTCTGGTTAATACAATTCTAGCATGAATAATAAACATTTATCATGATTATAAGGAAATAAATAATAACTTTATTATTGCCTCTAGGGAATATTTCCTTCAGTCTCCCACTTGCACTAGAGTCAATAATCTAGATTACACTGTAATGATTCTAACACCCATGGAGCTTTGGTGCTGATCATGTTTTGCTCGTGGAAGAGGCTTAGTCAACGGGTCTGCAACATTCAGATCCGTATGTATCTTGCAAATCTCTATGTCTCCCACCTGGACTAGATCCCGGATGGAATTGAAGCGTCTCTTGATGTGTTTGGTCCTTTTGTGAAATCTGGATTCCTTTGCCAAGGCAATTGCACCAGTGTTGTCACAAAAGATTTTCATTGGACCCGATGCACTAGGTATGACACCTAGATCAGATATGAACTCCTTCATCCAGACTCCTTCATTTGCTGCTTCTAAAGCAGCTATGTACTCCGCTTCACATGTAGATCCCGCTACGACGCTTTGTTTAGAACTGCACCAACTGACAGCTCCACCGTTTAATGTAAACACGTATCCGGTTTGCGATTTAGAATCGTCCGGATCAATGTCAAAGCTTGCATCAACGTAACCTTTTACGGTGAGCTCTTTGTCACCTCCATATACGAGAAACATATCCCTAGTCCTTTTCAGGTATTTCAGGATGTTCTTGACCGCTGTCCAGTGATCCACTCCTGGATTACTTTGGTACCTCCCTGCTAAACTTATAGCAAGGCACACATCAGGTATGGTACACAGCATTGCATACATGATAGATCCTATGGCTGATGCATAGGGAACATCTTTCATATTCTCTCTATCTTCTGCAGTGGTCGGGCATTGAGTCTTACTCAACTTCACACCTTGTAACACAGGCAAGAACCCTTTCTTTGCTTGATCCATTTTGAACTTCTTCAAAAAAATTTCAAGGTATGTGCTTTGTGAAAGTCCAATTAAGCGTCTTGATCTATCTCTATAGATCTTAATGCCTAATATGTAAGCAGCTTCACCGAGGTCTTTCATTGAAAAACTTTTATTCAAGTATCCCTTTATGCTATCCAGAAATTCTATATCATTTCCGATCAGCAATATGCCATCCACATATAATATCAGAAATGCTACAGAGCTCCCACTCACTTTCTTGTAAATACAGGCTTCTCCGAAAGTCTGTATAAAACCAAATGCTTTGATCACACTATCAAAACGTTTATTCCAACTCCGAGAGGCTTGCACCAGTCCATAAATGGATCGCTGGAGCTTGCACACTTTGTTAGCTCCCTTTGGATCGACAAAACCTTCCGGTTGCATCATATACAACTCTTCTTCCAGAAATCCATTCAGGAATGCAGTTTTGACATCCATCTGCCAAATTTCATAATCATAAAATGCGGCAATCGCTAACATGATTCGGACAGACTTAAGCATCGCTACGGGTGAGAAGGTCTCATCGTAGTCAATCCCTTGAACTTGCCGAAAACCTTTTGCGACAAGTCGAGCTTTGTAGACAGTAACATTACCATCGGCGTCAGTCTTCTTCTTAAAGATCCATTTATTTTCAATTGCTTGCCGATCATCGGGCAAGTCAACCAAAGTCCATACTTTGTTTTCATACATGGATCCCATCTCAGATTTCATGGCTTCAAGCCACTTTGCGGAATCTGGGCTCACCATCGCTTCTTCATAGTTCGTAGGTTCATCATGATCTAGTAGCATGACTTGTAGAACAGGATTACCGTACCACTCTGGTGCGGATCTTACTTTGGTTGATCTACGAGGTTCGGTAGTATCTTGATCTGAAGTTTCATGATCATTATCATTGGCTTCCTCACTAACTGGTGTAGGTGTCACTGAAACAGTTTTCTGTGATGTACTACTTTCCAGTAAGGGAGCAGGTACAGTTACCTCATCAATTTCTACTTTCCTTCCACTCACTTCTCTCGAGAGAAACTCCTTCTCTAGAAAGGATCCATTCTTAGCAACGAATGTCTTGCCTTCGGATCTGTGATAGAAGGTGTACCCAACAGTCTCCTTTGGGTATCCTATGAAGACACATTTCTCCGATTTGGGTTCGAGCTTATCAGGTTGAAGCTTTTTCACATAAGCATCGCAGCCCCAAACTTTAAGAAACGACAACTTTGGTTTCTTGCCAAACCACAGTTCATAAGGCGTCATCTCAACGGATTTTGATGGTGCCCTATTTAACGTGAATGCGGCCGTCTCTAAAGCATAGCCCCAAAATGATAGCGGTAAATCAGTAAGAGACATCATAGATCGCACCATATCTAGTAAAGTACGATTACGACGTTCGGACACACCATTACGCTGTGGTGTTCCGGGTGGCGTGAGTTGCGAAACTATTCCACAGTTTTTAAAATGTACACCAAACTCGTAACTCAAATATTCTCCTCCACGATCAGATCATAGAAACTTTATTTTCTTGTTACGATGATTTTCAACTTCACTCTGAAATTCTTTGAACTTTTCAAATGTTTCAGATTTATGTTTCATTAAGTAGATATACCCAAATCTGCTTAAATCATCTGTGAAGGTGAGAAAATAACGATATCCGCCACGAGCCTCAATATTCATCGGACCACATACATCGGTATGTATGATTTCCAACAAATCTGTTGCTCTCTCCATAGTACCGGAGAACGGTGTTTTAGTCATCTTGCCCAAGAGGCACGGTTCGCAAGTACCAAGTGATTCATAATCAAGTGGTTCCAAAAGTCCATCAGTATGGAGTTTCTTCATGCGCTTTATACCGATATGACCTAAACGACAGTGCCACAAATAAGTTGCACTTTCATTATCAACTCTGCATCTTTTGGCTTCAACATTATGAATATGTGTATTACTACTATCGAGATTCAATAAGAATAGACCACTCTTCAAGGGTGCATGACCATAAAAGATATTACTCATATAAATAGAACAACCATTATTCTCTGATTTAAATGAATAACCGTCTCGCATTAAACAAGATCCAGATATAATGTTCATGCTCAACGCTGGCACCAAATAACAATTATTTAGGTCTAATATTAATCCCGAAGGTAGATGTAGAGGTAGTGTGCCGACCGCGATCACATCAACTTTGGAACCGTTTCCCACGCGCATCGTCACCTCGTCCTTTGCCAGTGCCCGCTTATTTCGTAGTCCCTGTTTCGAGTTGCAAATATTAGCAACAGAACCAGTATCAAATACCCAGGTGCTACTGCGAGCTCTAGTAAGGTACACATCAATAACATGTATATCACATATACCTTTGTTCACCTTGCCATCCTTCTTATCCGCCAAATACTTGGGGCAGTTCTGCTTCCAGTGACCAGTCTGCTTGCAGTAGAAGCACTCAGTTTCAGGCTTAGGTCCAGACTTGGGTTTCTTCTCCTGAGCAGCAACTTGCTTGCCGTTCTTCTTGAAGTTCCCCTTCTTCTTCCCTTTGCCCTTTTTATTGAAACTAGTGGTTTTGTTAACCATCAACACTTGATGCTCCTTTTTGATTTCTACCTCGGTAGCTTTCAGCATTGCGAAGAGCTCGGGAATAGTCTTGTTCATCCCTTGCATATTATAGTTCATCACGAAGCTCTTGTAGCTTGGTGGCAGTGATTGGAGAATTCTGTCAATGACGCAATCATCCGGAAGATTAACTCCCAATTGAATCAAGTGATTATTATACCCCAGACATTTTGAGTATATGCTCACTGACAGAACTGTTCTCCTCCATCTTGCAGCTATAGAACTTATTGGAGACTTCATATCTCTCAATCCGGGCATTTGCTTGAAATATTAACTTCAACTCCTGGAACATCTCATATGCTCCATGACGTTCAAAACGTCGTTGAAGTCCCGATTCTAAGCCGTAAAGCATGGCATACTGAACTATCGAGTAGTCATCAGCTTTGCTCTGCCAGACGTTCATAACATCTGGTGTTGCTCCAGCAGCAGGCCTGGCACCCAGCGGTGCTTCCAGGATGTAATTCTTCTGTGCAGCAATGAGGATAATCCTCAAGTTACGGACCCAGTCCGTGTAATTGCTACCATCATCTTTCAACTTTGCTTTCTCAAGGAACGCATTAAAATTCAACGGAACAACAGCACGAGCCATCTATCTACAATCAACATAAACAAGCAAGATACTATCAGGTACTAAGTTCATGATAAATTTAAGTTCAATTAATCATATTACTTAAGAACTCCCACTTAGATAGACATCCCTCTAATCTTCTAAGTGATTACGTGATCCAAATCAACTAAACCATAACCGATCATCACGTGAGATGGAGTAGTTTTCAATGGTGAACATTGTTTATGTTGATCATATCTACTATATGATTCACGCTCGACCTTTCGGTCTCCGTGTTCCGAGGCCATATCTGCATATGCTAGGCTCGTCAAGTTTAACCTGAGTATTCTGCGTGTGCAAAACTGGCTTGCACCTGTTGTAGATGGACGTAGAGCTTATCACACCCGATCATCACGTGGTGTCTGGGCACGACGAACTTTGGCAACGGTGCATACTCAGGGAGAACACTTCTTGATAATTTAGTGAGAGATCATCTTATAATGCTACCGTCAATCAAAGCAAGATAAGATGCATAAAAAGATAAACATCACATGCAATCAATATAAGTGATATGATATGGCCATCATCATCTTGTGCTTGTGATCTCCATCTCCGAAGCACCGTCATGATCACCATCGTCACCGGCGCGACACCTTGATCTCCATCGTAGCATCGTTGTCGTCTCGCCAATCTTATGCTTCCACGACTATCACTACCGTTTAGTAATAAAGTAAAGCATTACATCGCGATTGCATTGCATACAATAAAGCGACAACCATATGGCTCCTGCCAGTTGCCGATAACTCGGTTACAAAACATGATCATCTCATACAATAGAATTCAGCATCATGCCTTGACCATATCACATCACAACATGCCCTGCAAAAACAAGTTAGACGTCCTCTACTTTGTTGTTGCATGTTTTACGTGGCTGCTACAGGCTTAAGTAAGAACGAATCTCACCTACGCATCAAAATCACAACGATAGTTTGTCAAATAGACTCCGTTTTAACCTTCTCAAGGACCGGGCGTAGCCATACTAGGTTCAACTAAAGTTGGAGAGACAGTCGCCCGCAAGCCATCTATGTGCAAAGCACGTCGAGGGAACCGGTCTCGCGTAAGCGTATGCGTAAGGTTGGTCCGGGTCGTCTCGTCCAACAATACCGCCGAACCAAAGTATGACATGCTGGTAGGCAGTATGACTTGTATCGTCCACAACTCACTTGTTTTCTACTCGTGCATATAACATCAACATAAATAACCTAGGCTCGGATGCCGCTGTTGGGTTTCGTAGTAATTTCAAAAAAATTCCTACGCTCACGCAAGATCATGTGATGCATGGCAACGAGGGGGAGAGTTTTGTCTACGTACCCAACGCAGACCGACTGCGGAAGCGATGACACGACGTAGAGGAAGTAGTCGTACGTCTTCACGATCCAACCGATCAAGCACCGAAACTACGGCACCTCCGAGTTCGACCACACGTTCAGCTTGATGACGATCCCCGGACTCCGATCCAGCAAAGTGTCGGGGTAGAGTTTCGTCAGCACGACGGCGTGGTGACGATCTTGATGAACTACAGCAGCAGGGCTTCGCCTAAACTCCACTACAGTATTATCGAGGTATATGGTGGCAGGGGGCACCGCACACGACTAAGGAATAGATCACGTGGATCAACTTGTGTGTTCTAGGGTGCCTCTACCTCAGTATATAAAGGAGCCAAGAGGGGAGGGGGGCGCCGACCAGGGGAGGGGGGCGCAGGAGGAGTCCTACTCCTTCCGGGAGTAGGACTCCCCCCCCCCCCAATCCTATTCCAACTAGGATTCCCATGGGGAAAAAGGGGAGAAGGGTGGCCGGCCACCTCTCCTAGTCCTAATAGGACTAGGGGAGGGGGGAGGTGCGCAGCCCCCTTGGGCTGCCCCTTTCTCCTTTCCACTAAGGCCCATGAAGGCCCATATGGCTCCCGGGGGGTTCCGGTAACCTCCCGGTAACCCGGTAAAATCCCGATTTCACCCGGAACACTTCCGATGTCCAAACATAGGCTTCCAATATATCAATCTTTATGTCTCGACCATTTCGAGACTCCTCGTCATGTCCGTGATCACATCCGGGACTCCGAACAACCTTCGGTACATCAAAATGCATAAACTCATAATGTAACTGTCATCGTAACCTTAAGCGTGCGGGCCCTACGGGTTCGAGAACAATGTAGACATGACCGAGACATGTCTCCGGTCAATAACCAATAGCGGGACCTGGATGCCCATATTGGCTCCTACATATTCTACGAAGATCTTTATCGGTCAGACCGCATAACAACATACGTTGTTCCCTTTGTCATCGGTATGTTACTTGCCCGAGATTCGATCATCGGTATCCAATACCTAGTTCAATCTCGTTACTGGCAAGTCTCTTTACTCATTCCGTAAGACATCATCTCACAACTAACATATTAGTTGTAATGCTTGCAAGGCTTATGTGATGTGTATTACCGAGAGGGCCCAGAGATACCTCTCCGACAATCGGAGTGACAAATCCTAATCTCGAAATACGCCAGCCCAACATCTACCTTTGGAGACACCTGTAATGCTCCTTTATAATCACCCAGTTACGATGTGACGTTTGGTAGCACCCAAAGTGTTCCTCCGGCAAACGGGAGTTGCATAATCTCATAGTCATAGGAACATGTATAAGTCATGAAGAAAGCAATAGCAACATACTAAACGATCGGGTGCTAAGCTAATGGAATGGGTCATATCAATCAGATCATTCAACTAATGATGTGACCTCGTTAATCAAATAACAACTCATTGTTCATGGTCAGGAAACATAACCATCTTTGATTAACGAGCTAGTCAAGTAGAGGCATACTAGTGACACTTTGTTTGTCTATGTATTCACACATGTATTATGTTTCCGGTTAATACAATTCTAGCATGAATAATAAACATTTATCATGATTATAAGGAAATAAATAATAACTTTATTATTGCCTCTAGGACATATTTCCTTCAGTATATATGCTGCCAACTTGATATGATGCCAAAACATGTTGTCAGAAGCTCCAATTTGTACTGCTGAAAGCACTATTGCAATGAGTCATAACTAGGCATCGACTTGTCGATGAGTCGTAACTAGGCATCGACTTGTCGATGAGTCGTAACTAGTCATCGACTTGTCGATGAGTCGTAACTAGTCATCGACTTGTCGATGCGTCGTAACTAGGCATCGACTTGTCGATAAGTCATAACTTGGCATCGACTTGTCGATGGAGTCGTAACTAGGCATCGACAAGTCAATGACTCAAAATATGCATACTGCCAAGAGCACTCTACAAATGCTGCCAAAAGCCATTTTGTTGCCACTCTCATTTGGCATTTCCATTTGCAGTCACAGAACATATGTTGCCAACATGATCACTTTCATTTTCATTTCAAACATCAATTACATTATATTTCAATACCACTCATATCCATTACATTGCAAAATAAACCAGCAACAAACTTCTAATCTGTCCTATCAGAACTACTGAACTAGAAGGAACCCTACAACTAAACCAGCAACAAAGAGCACCATGCCATAAAACAGAGACTTATACATCTGCATCTCATCTTTCCTATCACATTTGCCTCTCATTTCTGCAAGTAAAGCTTCTTTCTTCTCCAATTCCTCTCTCGGTAAACCAACCTCTCCTTCCCTTGAATGCCCAGCAAGCTCATCCTCCAGCCTCCACACTTTATCCCGTAGATCTCCTAGCAATTGACGAAGAAATGGCGTAGTGGGGGTGTCATGCCAGTCGATGAAGCCATGCTGCTCAGCTCATGAACCAAAAACAGAGATTGAGACAAAAAAAACAGAGAACAAGAGGACAGGTGACGAATCAGGCATACCTGAGAGTCCACGCAGGAATAGTATCTCCTGCCAGGGTTCGCCGGACTCCAGGATATCCAGCGCGGCGCCTTCCTGCCGCAGCGAGCGCAAATCACCGCCGGCTCGTAATCCATCGCTTGCTCACGATAGGGCACCGGAGATCTTGCTGCCCCGCCTCTCCTTCGAAGCCCACCACCGCGAGAAGACGATGAATCGGCGGAGGAGAAAGACATGGTGGGGCGCGGCGGCGGCAATCGCCACACTCTGTCGCCAAGCGCAGCCGACGAACCCTAGCTTCGTTCCCCACCCTCGCCTGCGCTTCTTATAACAAAAACAGAGATGAGAGAGATAGCCAGATAGGTAACCCACGTGGACCAAAATAAGTACCAAACCCGGCCTACCGCCCTGCCACGTCACCTAATCCTCTCATTAGGACTAAAACGACTGGGATTAGAGAGTTCAGGATACATACTTCCGGGATTTGGAGGTTGGGGTTTAAAATCGACGATGCGTACGAGTTTAGGGTTTAAAACAGACTTTACCTCATAAAAGTATGAAGCTGCCACTATTCAACATGTAAATGACCTACGGGAGATTAGTTACATGTTTAACGGACAAATCAACGTGGGGATTAGGATTGGGAGCATCTCGCCAAAAAGGAAAGAAAGAAGGATCATAGCTGTATAAGCCCGTCATCCAGGGGCGTACTACACGACGAAGTTCAGCCCATCCAGGGCTACCGTCATCATCGTCCTACTCGTCATCCTCATCGCCTTCTTCTTCTTGTTCTTCCTCTGCCTCTTCTTGGTCTGCATCCACCACTGCTATGGCGACACCTCCTACTCGGCCACCAGACTCCCGATAGGCGCCGCCGCGGCGCGCTCGCGACGACAGCAGCGCGGGCTCGAGCCGGCCGTCGACCTTGAGACCCTCCCGACCATGGCGTACGCCGACGTTAAGGAGCACAAGGCCGTCAAGGGCGCTCTGGAGTGCGCCGTCTGCCTCAGCGAGTTCGACGACGACGAGACGCTCTGCCTCCTGCCCAAGTGCTCCCACGTCTTCCACCCGGACTGCATCGACACCTGGCTTGCCTCCCACATCACCTGCCCGGTCTGCCGCGCGAACCTCGTCCCCAACGACACCGACTTTCCGGCCACCGGCGATGAGCTGTCGAGCGTCCATCCCGCTTCGCAGCCGCCGCAAGAAGTGCCACCGCCAGCTTCTGCAACGGAGGCAGCACCCACCGTCGTCATCGACGCGGAGGAGAGCGGGGACGAGAGGATCATACGGGAAGAGACGGACGAACTGGCGTGCATCGGCAGCCTCAAACGCGCGCTGCGCTCCAAGTCCAGCCGCGCGCCCACGCATTTCTCGCGTTCGCACTCGACTGGGCACTCGCTCGCTGCGCGAGCCAGCATCTGCACCGGCCCCGGCGCCGGCGTCAAGAGGTTCACGCTGCGGCTGCCCGAGCCGGAGCACGCGGGCAGACTACGGCGCATGAAGAGCCTCGTCGCGTTCACTGCCGGCCGCCAGGGCAGCACGTACCGTTCACTCCGACTATGCGGCGAGCCGGCGACGGCAGCTGCCGCAGCGGCACGAGCGGCCGGCTGGGCCAGTCAGGCCGGTGGCCATCTTTCTTGTCGCGGACTTTCTCCGCGGCGTGGGGGGCGAGGTCCATCCGGAGTGCCGAGTTGGACGGCTCGAGCAAGGGCGGGAAGCCGGCCGGCGCCGGCGGCAAGGCAGTGGACTGCAAAGACCACTAGACCAGGCGTGCGCTGCTGACAACGTGTTTAATTTGACCGGGCCTTCCGTTGCGGTCAAATGGTGTGTCACTCCAGCGAGAACCAAGGGTTTTTCTTTTTTCCTTACTTTTTTCACCCAAAAAACCGCTTTCCAAATAATCTCAGAAATTTCAGATTTTTTCGTCTGAAATATTCAAACAAATTTTGAATTCAAATAAGTAGTTTTGTTGCTTGGGATGTAATTTAGGAGTTTCAACTTAACTAGCATGTGCATTTGGGTTGTTGGCATATGTCGGCTACATATTGGATGTTTCTCCAGACACGTTTAGTGGGCAAACGGCTGCCCATTAGCGCTCAACGGCAGCCGGCCATTTTAGGAAACTTGTTTGCCTTCCTGATTAGGAATGTTATTTTCACCTGGTCTCTCTTCTCAGGATGCTTTAAGGGTGTCGCTAGGGATTAGACTATTGATCCCTAACATTTCAGCAGAGCAGTTTGCTAAGGACGTGACTCGAATATAGAGGCACATGTCCTTGCTAAACACGCTTTAGGGCTTCCTCTAGGGCTTTTGACCAATAAATTGAAGTGTGTTTAGTCTCAAAAAAGTCAAGCATAGGTTGAGCTAGCTCTCTAACTACTATTGCACACAAAATTCAAAAGATTGTAGGTTGAACTCGCTGCAAGAGCATTAATTAGTTAGAATTGGGGATACTGAGATAGCACAAAATGTTGTGAGATTCTGGAGTGCCCTTGAAAGAAAATGCTAAGTTATAGTATAGTTATATGATTCGATTCAACTCGTGAGCTCCTCTGCTGTAAATAGAATAGTTTATTTACTTGAAATATAGTAGGCTCAGTTCATAAATTGAGACATGGGTGCTCTAACTAAGGGATGTTGCAACCGTGTAAATGAGCAATTTCTTATCATGTTCTAGAAGCTGTAAGCCTACAACTACATTTCTTATCTCTGAACTTTTGGTGAGCTTTTTTTTACTCTGAACTTGTCGTGAGCTGGTGTGATGTCCCCAGCGAGACGCGATGGTCCAATATTTTTAAATACAAGTTTGAACATTTAAACAAAATCATAAACATTTTTATACACATGCAAACATTTTTTTAGTGTTGCAGCAATTTTTATTAAATGACATGAACTTTTTCCATTTTATTTATGAACATTCCCTAAAACTGTGCATACCATTTTTAGAATTTAAAAAAGTATAATTCTCGTATTTTTAAGCATGGGAATATTTTAAGAATGTCAACAAACATTTCTTGATGAAACAAGCATTTTGAAGAAAAATGTAGGAACCACTGTTATACAGTACAAGAATGTTTTTAGAATGTGTGGTGAAGGTTTTTAAAACTTGAAAGTGACGTAATTTTATATATATATATATATATATATATATATATATATATATATAGGTAAAATAGATGGGGCACCTAGGTGCCTGGGCACCTTGATTGTTTTGGAAACCGTGATATATTTAATTAGTTTCCTACTCATTCTTCATGCAAGACTTGCCATATAATAAATCGTATTAATGTTTTTTTTATTTGAACTGCCATGGTTATCTAATGCGCGTATTTTTGTTTCCTAAATATCTAATACATACCAACTCGTATATACTCAATATTTTTTGAACTCTTACATATCATTTTTGGTTCCTAACTATCTAATATGGGCATCGAATACCTACTAATGAAATTATTTACATACGTGATATGTATATACCCAATAATATATTTCCTAACTATCTAATACTTGTATCCGGTACCTACTGACGATGTACATACACGGTACGTATATTTCAGGTCACGTAAAATATGGCTACATATATACCTTGCTATGTAAAATATACCCAATAAACTTCTACTGTACCTTCGTAGCAAAAAAACTCCTAGTATACCCACATAGTTTATATGACATGGTCACATAAATCTTCTAGTATATACCCAACGAACATAAATAAAACAGTATACCCAATGTGTCTGCACACGTATATACCCGGCTATATGAAAAAGTGTAGAAACTGTTAGGTATCATGTCAACGTATATATAGTAAAATATGGCTACGTATATACCCGACTACATGAATTATGGCATCCATAGGTATCTGAATACCCGGGTACAAATCTCACATCTGGGGGGTATGCAAAAAAATATGATGGGTATGCACATACCAAAGAAAATATCCATTTTGAAAAAAGCTTGAAGACGTACATGTGTATTTTCCCATGGAGACAAAAGATAACTATACCTTCTGTTCCCAAGACGATCATATACATATGTATCTAATTATGTATATGACTTCCTATTTTTATGTAAAAAAGAAAGAAGTGCATGTATAAGAAATAAAGTTGGGGATGTACCATGGAGCATGCATGGCCGGACCATTAATTGCTATTTTTCCCCTATATTGTTTAATCTAGGCATTAAGTGTCCATATGAAGCAATAATTTGCAATAATTCTTTCCTAATAAAGAGCTAACATGGTTGACCCAATACTGCTAATACTAATTACACATGCACACATCTTAAAGTAATCCAACGGTTTGTAGGCAAGGTGCTTGGGCACCTAGGTGTCCCAAACTGGCGTCCTATATATAAGATTTTTCTTCCCCATGCACATTAATCGGATCACTTTCCAAATTTTCTATGCATGCACTAGACCTTCACAACAACTGATTTCTTGCCAAAAACGTCACATGCCATTTGCTTATTATCAATTGATTCATTTCCAAAAGAAGATTCATTTCCAAACTGCCGTCATATAATATAGGTCATAAGACAAGAAATTTTGCAGTTTATGTGTATTTTAGACTATGTTTTTATGTTTGTAATTTTACATAACATAAAATATTTTTTACGGCGATTATATATTTTCTTACGGTCCCTTTTTGCATCGGAAATAAGACAAAACTTACGGAACGTAAAATTACGGTGCATTGATGGTAAAATAGAGGGAGTGAAGAATAAATATTCCTCACCCAGGGTGACGAATAGCGCGACCCTATATATATCCGTAAGTTTTGTCTTATTTCCGACGCAAAAAGGAACCGTAAGAAAATATATAATCGTCGTAAAAAATATTTTATGTTATGTAAAATTACAAACGTAATAATATAGTCTAAAATACACATAAACTGTAAATTTTCTTGTCTTATGACCTCTATTTTTATTTTCTTATGTCAAATTTTACGTAGTGAATCAATAAGAATGTAACTATTTGAATTCCAAACGTAATTTAATTATGAAATGATCGTAAGATTACCTCAGGTGAAGAATAACTTATGCTGCACCCTGGGTGATGAATAGTAACACTATATATATATATATATATATATATATATATATATATATATATATATATTCGTGAAATTTTCATATATAACTAAACAAGGGAACTAATGAAGAACGGACAAAGAGAAGCGAAGGAATGAATGCTACTGAACCACGCTTGAGGCGAGGCGTACTTCTGTAATTGCGAACGGCAACTGTTTTTTTCTTCGGGGAACATCATACAAAAGGGACCTCCTATTTAACGCACAGGTCGATGCATAGCGACCAAACGCGCAAGTCACATCTACCTCATGCTCGTAGAGGCCCAGCCTATTTACACGTTTTATTGACTTGTTAGTGCGTGAGGCTTGAGTTGAGTGTTATTCCCCCGAAACCTCTAAAAAGCAGGAAAATGGAAAAATAATAGAAAAATAAAGAATTAGATAAATGTTCCAACTTAAAAAAAGCTCATGGATTAAAAAAAATTCGTATTTAAGAAAACAATTTCCTGGATGGAAAAAGCGTTCATGAATTCAATAAGATTACAAAAAACAATTTTTTTGTGAATTTGAAAAATATTGATGATTACAAATATTGTTAATGATTACAATTTTTTTTCATAAATTCTAAATATGCTCATGAAATAAAAGAAACATTCATGAATTTGAAAAACGTTTGCAATTTCAAAATTTTACGTGAATTCAAAAAATGTCACAAACTGTAAAGAATTTTCGGAGTTTCAGGACATGTTCAGAATTTTTAACTTGTTCCCGCATTTAAAAACTTTCTGTATATTATAAAAAAGTTCCAGAATTTTAAAATCATTTGTGTATGTAAAAATAATCATGATTTTTAGAAAAATTCATGAATTTGAAAAAACTTCACAAAGTCAAAAAGTTTCATGAGTTTGAAAAAAGGACCTCAATTTTAAGAAAGAAAAACTAAAAGGTGAAAGAAAAATAGAAAGGCAAAGAAGGAAAAAACGGTTCAAGTAAGGTTCTATATCCTTCCCAAAACCAATGGGCGATAAAAAAACCGAAATGGGTTGGCCAATATGGACGGCGAGGCACACGGGAGGGTATGTGGTAGATCTCTATCCAATGATCTACGCACGAAATAGGAAGGTGCCACAACCCGAATTGGGCAGAAGTACTACATGCTAGAACTTTCCCAAAACCGGTGGAGAGACAAAATTTGAACTAGGCCAGCCCATACAGAGGATGAGGTGCATTGGAGGGTACGTGGTAGGTCGCTACCTACACACGACAGGTTAAGTGGCCATCCAATAGGAACTAGAACCAAAACTTGCCAGAAGTAGTATGTGCAAGAACCCCAAAACCAGTGGGGAGATAAAAGCCGAAATGGGTCTGCCCAAATAAAGGACAAGGTGTGCGAGAGGGGTACGTGGTAGGTCGCTGATCAATGATCTACTCATGAAATAGAAAGCAGCCATGCAAAAGAAACTTGAACCAGAACTGGCTAGAAATAGTACATGCTAGGTCTTGCATGATGATTTTAGTTAACGAGCGTGGCAACTCTACTGTTGTTCTGTTTTTCGCCAAAAAATTGTTGCGCTTGCATACTAAAATTGCAATGCTCGCGACATTAAGATTGCAATCAAAACATACGCAATCTTTCCATCCCTCCCAGCAAACATTCGCTAATTATAATTACTAATAATTTTTCTATAGTAGTATTAGGTGCTTAGTTTATTGCAGGGTGTCTAATTAAGTGTTTGTCCTCTATAATATACACTAGATGAAACCGCGCGCGTTGCTACGGGATGTTTGGTTAATATTTTTGAGAGATTGCATCAAGTATAATTAGGATTATTTTGAGAATATTGAGTAGGTTGCTAACTTGTGCAATCAAAACTAGAGTATTGCTCCTGAATGATCAACACATTGAGTTGTTTACGAAGCTCAAAATAATAGTTGCGTCTATAATGATAAAAAAGGAGTTTCTTGTTTGCTGTGCAATTTCCCCCTTAAGTATATTTGAACAAAATCCATGCATAAAATCACTGGCTCTAAACTGTTTCTTGCGTACCTGGTTTTGCTCAATAGTAAAACATCTTAATCAATAATGAACTTGGACAGTCAGCTTCTTTCTACTTGCACACAAATAAGCCAAATATCTTGACAAGATGACTACCGAAAGAGAAACTACAACCCTTTAGTACAATAAGCATGAAAATATAACATGAGAATTACAAACATAATCTGCATGCTGCAAAACAAATACAACATGGAGAGATAAATTTTGTGCACTTTCAGATTACAATATGAATGCAGACAACTACCTACAAATCATTGGATGTCGTGGCTTACACCATCAGAGTAAACACAATATTATCTCGGTACATAGCTCAGTGATACCTACTTACAAATCCTTCTATTGGCACGCACTGAACTGAGATACTAATACTCTATGGCCATGTGGGACAAAACATCTAAACCTCCCTACCTCTTGAAAGAACATAGGAGTATATATCAAGTCAAATTAAGAAGTATTCAATGAAATGCAAGAGAATGGGAAACATGCTTAACAAAAGTATATAGCATAATTTCTCTAATAGAAATATCCAGTAAGACGGCTTCAGAGGTCTTAATAGCATACTTCTCGAAGCTAATTAAACAGGCTTAGAATTTTGAAAACCAACCCTGCACAGAAAAATGCTTCGGTTATTATATCTCACAATATAAACTTCCCAATGTTTAACCATCCATAGTGCAAAACTGGGAGGCGAATATAGGTTCATATTCACAATATATGATTAGCCGGTTTTTGAAGTACATGCATGCCTCGCCCTTCATGGATTTCAAAAAAAAAAGTGGAAAAAAATGATGGTAAGATAGCTAAGGTCTTACGTGCATTTGATAATTTGTCTAATGAGAAAAAGAAAAACAAACACATGCCCTGGAACGTCACCTTGGTCGCCTTCTTCGACACAGGTTTCGCCGGAATGATCTGCGTCACCTCCTTGGCGATCAGCCAGTCACTCGGGTACAAAATCATGCAGGTGATGATCACTGATCAGTACCACTTTTATAACTCTATCAGGTGGTACGAATAGAGTCACTGCCTCCGGTACCGGCTAGGCCAACACCCTCACATGCAAGCAGCATACATGAATTAGAAACCACCTATAATTAATTCCCTGACAGACCACACCATGCAGATTAGTATATCTCTTACTACATGCAGATTAGTCTCCAGAATAGGGGCATTCAATAAAACTGATTTTACATTGAAAAGTATATCTCTTAGTACTACCTGCCCAAGAATCTTCTTCTGATTAAATGTTGACGTCGTCCAAACTCTCGTGGTGAAATTTTTGAACAAAATGCCTTCAGCAAAATAAAATAAACGATCTCTCACCTTATCAAACTCTAGATGCTCACGATTCCAAAAGACCAAACAAATTTTGGGTCAAATCTTCCAATGACGCAGCAAAAGGGGTCACCGCAGATCGCAGCTCCGTGCCGACGAAAGCAGCAATCGCTGGGGTCAGCCAGGTCAGATGCGGAGTATTGAACGTTGGAGTAGAAAAATGTATTGAATTTTTTTTAGACATGTATTAGAAAAATGTTGTTGACATATACAAAAATGTAGAATAATAACCAAAAGGACAAACAAAGCTAAAATAAACAAAACAAAAAAGGAAATGCATAAAACAAAGAAACAAAATGCAAAAGAGAATGAAAAAGAAGGAAAAAACTGAGAAGAAAATATAAAAGAAAAAAGAAAAAAACGACTCGAATCGCCTCAAGTAGGACCCGTCCCTACTACTTACCACGAGTGGGACTTGGGCGAAGTGGCTAGCAGCACCAGCGATCTTCCAGGAGACCAGGGATCGGTCCCTGCTTCGCACTGCCCATTCAATGCAGGGGAGGAAAAACCTTCCCCGAGAGTTGCTACAGTCTCACATTACCACTCGCGCACCCTACCAGCCGCCCTTAGGGCATATACAATGGCATCTACTCAGAAGTCTGTAACACATGCCATATAGGATTTTTATCTAGGTGGAGGTGAGAGAATCAGGAGAGAGAACAAGGGTGTCTATAATTCTACAGATGGTAGATAGCCCACAAAAGACGCTCCTTATAGACAGGGTTTTGCCGTTGTATGCTTAGGCGTCGTCAATTTGCTAACTGCCCTGCCAAACCATCGTTCCGATGTTTCATGATGGAATACAAGATTTATTTTCTCTTCCTAATTTTGCGGGAGCTACAGACGGAAAATAGACAAATCTTTTTGTACAAGGGGTCTTTACTGCTGTCTACATATGATTGCTACAGACAGGATTGTCTAAACTAATATACATGCCCTTATGTCTGAATTGATCGGCACTTCCAAACCCAGCCCATATACGGGTTGGATATGAGGATGTCCGGACACAGCGGGACACCTCCACGTCACCCAGATCCCACATGCGATCACCCCCCGTATCTTTCTCTCAACTGCCTGACGCCCCGACTCCGATCCAGCTCGCATGCCCGCCACATACCATGGACCACTTCGCCCCGATCTAGCCCGCCCAACATAGACTCACCGATGGCCGCCGCCCTGCCGCCAGCAGCCGCCTCCCACCCAACCGTCGCCTTTCTTGAACCGACAGCTTGCCTCGCAGATGGCGTGCGACAGCGGAGCCATGGATGGCCACGCTCCTGTCCGCGTCGCGGCGGTCATGCAGGTCACACGCAGAGCGGTGTGCACCCCACAGCCGTGTGGAGCACCGGCTGTACGCTCGAAGACTGGGACCATTGCGCCGATGCATGGCCGGACCCGTGGACTTACGTCTACGGCACAAGCTACTGTTGGATGTATGCACCATCGTGAACATAAAAGAGTATTACATCAGGCACATGAGTACTACATCGACACCATAAGACTGTGCATCGAGCTATCGAACGCGCTGGACTAATCGCTTCATTCCCATCAGGACGCCACCGGCTAGCTGCGTGCTTGATGTGTTGCGTGGTCGTCGCCGGCTCCTGTGCTGCTGCGCTGTTGTGCTTGCTGTTGTTCGTGTGCGTCCACACCCGGACTATGCCGGCTGGCGCGGCTGTGTTGCGAGGGTGTGTTGCTGCCAGCTATCCCGAGACGCCCCTGTGGTTGAAATGCTTGAAAATAGGGAGGATCATATGGGGACTGTGTTTGTGTGCTCTAACAAATAATCCCTCCGTTCCAAAATAGATGACCCAATTTTATACTAATTTTGTTAAATTAGTATAAAATTGGGTCATCTATTTTGGAACGGACGAAGTAGGTGTTTGAGGCGGACACGCGCGACACTGATTGGACGCTTCCGTGAATGTTTAGGGAGGCATATTAGCCCATTGTGGTTATAGATGCTCTAAGCACTTGCATAGTATAAAGCCTAAGAGAACCTATAGTAGAGTTGCCATATAATCCCTTCGTTCCGAATTACTTGTCGCAGAAATGGATGTATCTAAAAGTATTTTAATTTTAGATACATTCATTTCTGCGACGAGTAATTTGAAACGGAGGGAGTATGAGCTTAATTGCCATAATAACGAAGAATATAATTTTGGGCCAAAATGATATTTTAGCAAAGTGGTATGTGGTTCCCGACCACCATAATTTATGGAGATCGCTTCACAAAAAACCTTGTAGCCTCCATATTTGTTGGCTGTGGAGGTCACCTATGGAGGTTGCTCCATACCCAACCTTCAGTGTGGGAGAAATAACTTCAGCTTCTATGTCCTCGCGCCACGACCGGGATTTGAAGTCATGCGGCCTCCAACACACGACTTCATATTTAGAGGTTGCGGGATTGCTCCATACCGAACAGCCACCGCGGAAGAGAAAATTCAGCTTCTGCTTCCTCGCACCACGACTGGGATTCGAAGTTGCAAGTCCTCTAACCGACCACCGACCACCGACGACCAATGACCCGACTGTTAATGCCCGTCTCACTAAATCGGATTCTTGTGGCGGCCCGTCGGAGGGAAGCCACACAACATCATCTCCTGGCTTGCGCGTGATAAGGCCAGAAGGTGCCATGTGAGCAGCCAGGAGGCACTGAGTGTGGCACGGTTTCTCATAGAAAAGCGTGCCCCTTGATGGTTGCGCGTCGCATTCCGCATCCTCAACTGTAAACTTAATGGAACCCATGGTGGCCTATAAAAGGTCAACAACCTCCCCTCTCTTCGCCATTTGAATTGAGTCGTCGTATCTCAATCCTCTCCTTGTAGTTTTTTTTTAAAAAGAAGGATGACCCCAGCCTCTGCATCTAGGCGATGCATACGGCCACTTTATTAATTATTCTCACAAGACCTTACAAAGCCATACAACAGCAAGACTAAAGCCATCGTCTAAGCAACAATTGTCGCTACATCTATCCAAGTGATGAAGGGGCGCAAATAGTCTGGGCCTAATACCAAACAGACATCGCAGCCAAACCTAAACATTTAAGTCATGAGGTCCCAACCAGGACGCCTATCGGGTATGGGGCACCTACCAGTCCGGCGCACTCCTCAACCAGGACGCCTGCCGAGTATGAGGATGCCGCAGCTACCTGCCACCAATCCATCTTCAGAGCTGTACTGTTGCATTTACCGTGCCAGGTCTCTCCGCCATCGACGCCACCACGACGCCCGACAGCGTCGTCCTCCTGCGCGAGTCCATCCTCCCACAGCGAACTCCGAATCTGCACTGCGCCACACCGTCAAGATCCGTCGCCATCAGTGTGTAGGATGAATCACCGCTCCACCAAAGAATCCGTCCTCTGGTCCCTCGATCACGTGTGTACCTCCAAGAATGACGCCACCAATGGAGGAACGACACCAGAGCGCCGCCGTCATCCGATCTAGGGTTTCCCCCGGAGGTAGCAGAGAGTGCCCTTGAACTTCTCCATGGCGATGCCTTCAAGAAGGGAACGACGCAGATAGCGCCGCCACCGCCGGCCTTAGCAGACGCCGAAGGCAAGTTTTCACCCAGATCAGTTCGAAGGGATCCAACTCTCGTGCACGGGCCCCCGTCACAACCAGCACCACCAGGCAGAACCCTGGAGCACCGGTAGATCAGCGAGCCGCCGGCACCACCGCATCCAGATCGCTGGCCACGCCGGGCCGCCGCCATTCCCCGCGCCGTCCGGGTTAGAGACGGAGCCGCCGATCGCACACAGGGACCACCGCCGCCTGCACACGCCGGAGCGCCGCCAAGAGCCCAACGCCTCCCACCGCTTGCCGAGGGCCGCCGCGTGACCCAAGTGGACTCCCACGCACACCAGAGAAAACCACGAGCGGGTGCCCTGCCGTCGCCCCCAAGTCCGCGTCGGCGCGCCCCGCCTCCAGCGCGCCGCCAAAAACCGCCCGCGATCCGCCCGCACCAGATCCAGCGAGGCGTGGGAAAAGAGATCCCGCCGCCGTCGATGCCGACCGGGCTTTGCCTGGCGGCGCGCCCCGGCGGCCGCGAGGAGGAGAGGTCGGGGGAGGGATGATCCTCTCCTTATAGTAAGATGAGTTGTCCTTCATCTTCAACTTTGGGATAATGAGATCAAGTCGAAGGAGTCGGATACCTTGGCGTGGTATGAGACCAATATCATACGATCCTAGACCTCCCCACGGTGGTGGATGAGGACGCCATGGCCGCGCCCATCCCATTTCTTGTCCCATGCTTATCTCAGCACCCTTCATTGCACTTGGGAAAGTATCCAGTGCTCCCAGCCTTGGGGTACTCCCAGTGCTTCAATGTCAAAAAGCATTTTTAAATGTTTTAAAAAATTCCAGAAAAAAATGAGAATGTTCACAAGGAATGTCACTACATCCCATAAAATATTTAGGTGCAACATCGAAATGTACATTGAGAAACACAAAAGAAAAATACAGATCTGAATAGTATCAATGTTGCTATTGTCTCTTCTTTACACTATTCATCCTAGATTTCACATTTTTGTTTCTCAATATGTGATCCGAGTTTGGACCTGAAACTTTTAGGACTTGTAGTCACATTTATTATGAACATTCATATTTTTTTTCAGAATTTTTTGAAATATTAAAAAAAATGTTTATTGACATTGGAATACCGAGTAAGGCTGGGAGCACCGGATACTTTCCCCATTGCACTCATACCCATCCTAGCATTGCCGACCGCGGACCCGATCATCGAGGCGGAATCCTAGGACATACCGGCCCTGGTTGAAGCATTCGTCAATGCCCCCTGCAATGCCACAAACGTCAAATTTTGCTGCACCGCACAATCTGTCTGTCAACAAGTAGTTTAGTTTAATTATAGTTTTATGAATGTGAAGTCGTGACTTTTCCCCTCCTATGCATGAATTTGTTTTTTTTTTAAAAAAAGATAACCCCGGCCTCTGCATCTGGGAGATGCATGCAGCCATTTTATTTATTATTCTCGAGGATCTTACAAAGTATTACAACAATATGCCTGAATCCACCATCTTGGCAACATATGCTGCTACTCCTATCCAAATGATGAAGGCATGCTAGCTGGGCCACTACCCAGACCACTCATCTAAGCCTAACATCAAAATGATGAAGGGGTGCTAGCTGGGCCACTACCCAGACCACTCACCTAAGCCTAACATCAAAAGTCGGAAGCCCCAGCCGAGCCACATACCGGGTCTGGGGTACAAACCGGTCCAACGCACTCTTGTGTCGTCGCCGCCATCTTTCACAGGTCCGTCTTCAGAGCAAAATTTGAGGCTTCTACCTTGTCTGGCCACTCAGCCATCGACGTCACCACGACACCAGACAGATTCGTCCTCCTGCGCGAGTCCATCGTCACACATCGAACGCCGAATCTCCACCGCGCCACGCCGCCGAGATACGCCACCATCAATGAGTAGGATGAAGCACCGCTCCACCGAGTCCGGCAGGGCTGCTGAAGACCAAGCACTGTGGAAGGACTCCGAGGCTGAGCACATAGGCGGCAGAGCGCCAACGCACCGCCACCAGACGAACTCCGACCACGCCACCAACCGCCGCCAAGCAACCAAAGCATCACATCCACCCCAAGCTCACCACGAACGACACCCCCAAGAGGGTGACGACGCCCGGAGCGCCGCTGTCGCTCGATCCGGCAAGGATTTGGGCTTTCGCCCGGCATACGAGCTGGGTGGAAGGAAGAGGGGAAGGAGGCAACCTGGACGGCGCCTTCAAGAAGGTTACGACGCCCTCAGGCGTCACCGCCGTCGTGGCCAGCGCTTGGCCTCGGATTTCTCCGGAGCCACCTCCCACCTCCAGCCGCCAAACAGGTACAACTCCGCCGACAAAAAGGCCGCCCAAAGCAGGACCATCGGAGGCAGCCCTGGTTGAAGTAGACAGAGGCCTTCAGATCTGGATCGGGCGCCGCCGACCAGCCGGAGCCCGGACCAAGGCCGCCGCCCCGGCGTCCCATTCGCCGCCCGCAGCCGACGCAGCCAGAACCATGGTGATGGAGATCCAGGAGGCAGGATGGGGGACCTCAACCCCGCCCAAACTCGTCGGGCAGAAACCACCAGGCGGCAGCCTCGGGGCCTGCCGACGACGCTCCCGCGGCCGCCACCCGCACGGAGGCGCAACCTCAGATCCGTCACACGCCGCCTGCATCGCGCCACAGGGAGCCGAGCCTCCCCCACCGCGATTCCCAACCCAGCGTCCGAACTACGCCGCCGGAAACCGAACGCGCCCGCGCCGCGCCTTGCGCGCCCTCGCCACGCCGTCCCGAACACGGCAACCCTCGCCGGTGCGCGCACCCACGCGAGCGCCGCGCCGAGTCCCCGCCCGAACGAGCGGCCCGCGCCGCCCCTGCTCGAACCGGAGGAGGGAAGGGCCCCGCCGCCGCCGAGCCGCGCGGGCTTCGCCCGGCGACGTCCGCCGGCGGCGGCGAGGGGAGGAGGGGCCGGAGGGGCCTGCGCTGGCGGCGGCTAGGGTAATGCAATGTTAGCTTACATTAGTTAGTGTTGTAATCCTTTCAACTGAGTATGTGGTTACTAGGTTGATGCAACAAAAAAAAAGATATGGAGGCAGCCGTTTGACATCTTTGTGTTTGTGTATACGACAAGCTCTATATTCATATGAAGTGAACTCAATATGGCGGATGGCGATTGTAAATATGATGAATCTATTAAAGTTGATCCAAGTATACTTTTAGTAAAGGGAAGACGGAATCGTACTACACTCTACAAGCAAGTACGTTCTGCTCGAGATCTTGGAGACACCAATGCAGTGAGCCAATGACGTTGCGTCGATGCAAGGATGATTGAATTTTCCATGCGTACAATAGATCTTGTAGATGTGTTCTCAGTATTTCGTGGATGCATGCTGCACATGCACACCCTCACTATAAGGATGAGCACACCATGACACCAAAAGATATGTACAGCTAGGACAACAACATTCCGTGGAGGGTGGCATTTGGGTGCCCCGGCATCGGCTTTAACAGTAAATTGAAAATCTAGTTTTTTTTTCTAAAAAACATTTGTATTTTTTTAGCATCAAAGATGGTGGAGTGTATTAGGAGCGTGTAAAATTTCATGGGCAAATGATTTAATGGAGCTTTAGGCAAAATGAAAAGAACCCAAAAAATTGGCTGCCAAAGTTTTTTTTTTGTTGAGAAAATGCATTTTTCAGAAATACCCACAAAGAAACATGGATGTCGTCTGTCATCGCCGATTCCGAGGAACCAATATTGCGTCTTTGACCACACCATCATGCCACTAGGGGTATGAATAGTAGAAGAACCCATTGAGACAAATAAGTGTCCAAATTGTAGCACATAGGCTCAGATTTCGCTGACTTTCTTGACTCCTCCCTTGCACGTGTACGTCATGCTCATTGACTCTCTATCAAATTACTTTTAAAAATAATCTACCCTTGGTGCGTCCTAGATAGCTCATGAACATCATCTACAGGCCATAAGTCGTCGTTGGCCGCACAGAAGGAAGAATAAGGCGGAGACAGACTCTTATGTTGGGTCAACCTCATTTGAGAAGTTAAGTTTAGGGGAAGGGATGGGTGGAAAATAGCTTAATCTATGAAAATTTGAAGGATTAAGGTTGAGGAATAGTTTAGGAGATTAAAGGAGATGGAAAGGGCTAGATATGCCCTTAGATGGATGTCTTTCAGGAGAGTGCACGCCACTTCTTTGCGGCAAACTCTACATTTATTTATTTTTTACCTGTTTTTATCATGCATACTTACTATACTCAAAGCGCAGATGGATACACCTAAAATTATGTACAATAGTATTTATGTGGAACACCCTACATTATATCTTTATCTTTACCTAATATTAAAGGGAGGAGCCTTTCATAATTCTTCATACTCCCTTCATCACAGTTTAAAGGGCGTACCTCACATCTCTCTGGGCTCAAGGTCGCTAGCGATTGGCAGGAATAAATGATGCGCTGGAGCTGTGGTAGTTAAGGATATGTGCCTAATTAATCGCCAAACAAACTCATAGTAACCTCCCCGTCCAATAAAAGGCCTTGCACAGCTATGCATGCAAACAAAACCGATTCACACCTCCACCTAAAGTTTCAGTTCACACCATGCATGCGCACCACGAAGGCAAGCGGAAGGAGTAATTTCAGCGGGCTAATTAATGACCTGCGCCCTATTTCCCTCTAATTGTGAAAAAAATTGGTTTTGGAGATACACCCTTTAAACTGTGATGAAGGGAGTAGATCACCTCTTTACATCCGTTGATTTTATATTAATCATGATGATTGACGCTTGAGATTTATAAAGAGGAAGGTTTTTTTTTTCTCTTTTAAAAAAGGTAAGTTCTCTATTCCACCTCTTTTCGTCTAGCTATCACGATGGATGATCCATCTATCGTCTCTCCCCCCGATCGAGCCATCTCATGTGTCTGGCCCAACTCGATCAACTCAAGCCCAGCCAGCCGTGAAGCCCTTCCCACGTTCCATCTCTTCCTTGCCTAAAAAAAAAAACGTCCCATCTCTTCCCTGCAAAAAAAATAAAAATTCTTCCCCAAGTCTCGTTTCTTTATAAAAGAAACGTACGCACATCGCCAAAAGGAGGAGGCTAATGCGGTATCCTTCCCATCCGATCGAGCCCTGGATCCTCCGATCCGATGGCCCTTTCTTCAGCTTCCTTACATCGTGAGATCCAGAGGACGCAAGACGGACGACGCGGACGATGCGACGAAGCGGAGGACGCAGCCCTAGCTAGCCTGGCACCACGGCAACGCGGACGGTGCAGAAGAAGCACCGCTAGCTAGCACGGCACAACGGCGACGCAGACGGCGCAAAGGACGCCGACACACGTGACGGGTCCGACGAGTGCATGCAATGTTTACCTGGGGTTGTTAATGCCTTGCGTGGCAGATTCGAAATCAATGGGGTAGTGGCAGATTATTTGAGCATAGATCTGGATTATGGGCCGTCCCACAGTGACACTGCGAATGAGAGGCTATAGGGGCTATGGAGGCGACTGTGGGGATTGGGGGTGATTGCGGTAGCTGCTGTGGAGATATTTAAGACTTAATTAGTACAGTACTTAACTTGCAACATTTGCATGATGTGCTCATACACACACGTGCGCATAGGATTAGATCCTATATCCATGTGAAACGATTCAAATATAGCGAAAATCTGCATCTGAGCACGGGCTCAGCTGCACCTGCTCAGAAAAAAATTCAAAAAAAATACTAGAAAAATTCAAAAAATTCCAAAAACAATCTGTGTGGTAGATCATTTGATGCGTGAGGTCCGCTCCAAATTTCATCTCATTTGGACATCTGAGCAATTCTGGGCAAAAAAGACAAATCGGGTCAAAACAGTTCATGAACAGTAAACTGTTTTACAGACCTCGATTTTGTCTTTTTTGCCCAGAGCTACTCAAATGTTCAAATGAGTTGAAATTTGGAGCGAACCTCATGCATCAAATTATCTACCACACAATTTTTTTTGAATTTTTTTGAATTTTTCTAGTATTTTTTTTGATTTTTTCCGTGAGCGCGGGTGCAGCTGAGCCCGGGTGCAGATTCGCCGCACTCCAAATATAGTTGCACAGAAGCGTAGTTAATTAAATTATAAAGTTCAGAAAAGAGAATTGGATATAATTTGTTGGAAGACCGCCTACATGCGGATCATCGCCAACTGTCGTTCATCTTCTCCGACTACGAGTTGTGATAAGATCAGGCGGAGGACTACTTCAATGAGCTGCCCGACATGGAGTGGCGGAGGACATGGTCACCGGCGCCATGACAATGAGGCACTGTAGCAGCTACACCCGCGCCGCCCCCTCCAGGCCATCAAGCTGGAACTCGCTCTAATAGCTCAATCTTCCCGGCAGAAGTGCTTCCTGATCAAGTACGTTCTGGTGTTGATGTCCTGGTGCATGCGAGGAGTGGGCGGCGAGCACTGGCCGGCAGCAGCAGCTTCATCATCTCCTTTATGTTTGTTTTGGTCTGTGTATACCTGTCTGCTGATGCATGCAATGATATGAATCATACAGGTTTGATCTACACCCGTCTTCCAAAAACTTAATGCTTGATTATCACTATGAGTATGCTTTATACATATTTTTTGTCCAAAGAAAAAAAATGTGAGTGAAATATCCAAAGCAAGTATGAACAGTAATAACTTAAAAAAATAGATATAACACCCTCACGAATCTTTTTTTGTCTAAAGCGTATGCATCAAATTTAAAAGCATTAAGTTTGATGCGTATGACTCGAAAGAGATTCATTTTTTTAGCTCCAGGTGTCCCTACACCCTCACGAACAGTAATAACTTTAGAAAGTTTAGAAAACAAAGTAAAAAAAGGGAATTCAGGACATCAAATATGCTAAAAGTTTTAAGCACTGCTTTTTTTTTTTTGTCATGTATTGAGCTCATTGGACTTTGGTTTTTTAATATTTTTTATTACTGTTTATGGCTGTGTAGGGTTACCTGGGAATGATCACACCTTTTTCTCGTTAATAACTGAAAGCACATGGGTTCATATTGTTGTCTAACATCAACCATAGATCAAAATCTTTGGTGAAGTGGTCCGCTGTAGTTTCTTTTTCTGCTCATGCAATCTTCCGGATGCTACCTAGATGTGGCAATGGTGGGTGTCCGTCTTTAGCACAATGAGTCGGAATCATAATCGAATCAATAGCGAAGATAGCATATCGGATAGGAAGAATCTTTGCTGAAAGTTTCAACCAGGTGGCCTTGATCTCGTCAAATAGAAATGATGACCCACTCTTTTTTTTTGCCCGGCCAATTCTTATTTATGGTAACTGATGTTTGCTTTGTAGGGAACCACAAGTGCACACTATAGTATTTTCTTTGGTTGTAGAAATATGCACCATTGGACTTCTTTGCCGGTGGGTCGATGCCTTGAGAAGGTGCAAATACGATGGAAGATCGATTTGGGCTTCAATTTTATTCATGCCGAGGGGAGGAGGTACCGAGGAGAATCCAAGCCAAGGAGAGAAGATTCAAGCCCAGGCCCTTGAGAGCTTCATGTTAAAATAGAAAGCGTGGACCTGTTTGGGCTGGGCAGAGGGGTTGAGGCAGGCTTATTGCCTTACGTGCGAGTAACTTCTTCTCCCGTTGCAACGCACGGACTACCTAGTTATATATCATGCATGCATCAATACTATTTATCTTCGATCATTTTCTTATATATACAACATACATTTTGGTTCATGGTTAAACATGTATGATAATATACGCCATTATTGTGCTACAATCTACTAGTGATGTAGACGCAGTCCTGCCTTTTGCTTCATGACGTTCTCCAGTTCTTCACAAAATGCTGGACACTCCTTGCTCATCGTTCGTTGGGTTCTCTGTTTCAATGGGAAATGTGATGGAGTTGTAAGTTCTTGGGAATAAAATTGCCATTCCATGGTTGATCATAATGACATAATAAGATACAATTTAAAAGTTTATGGCACATTTGTAGTGTCACTGCTTAGTGTATTAGAAAAAATGGATAACACGTAGGAATCCACATAAAGATTCATAAAAATATCATCCAAATATCCATTTTTCGCTGGTACAACTAATAGACTCTCGAAGGAGTAGAGGCCTAGAGAGTGGGAAAAAGATCCATGCATTCTATCGCATTCATATATGTCATTGCCTAACGAATTAAGAGGATGTTCCTTTCTTTACTTGGTACACTTCCCATGCTTAATGGAGTCAGTTGGCCACACAAGCAAGACATCATTTCAAGAGTTTTGGTATTTAATCATGTCATAATATATCCTTTTCCCTTGACATAAATCCAAATACAACAAGCTTGATCTATTCCATTAGTTGTATCAACATGATCATGATGCCCCCTCCCACCCTTTAGTTCAGGATGGAAAGGATGTGAGAAAAAAACAAGACCAATCGAGGTGCATGTGGGTCTAGCTAAATTGTATTAAGACCCTGATACACTTAGATTTAGTGTAGTATGAACGAACCCAGCCTACGCGGCTACGGTAAGAAGCAAAGTCCTCATCCAACCAAGTGCTCATGTTCCCATGTCAAAAGAAAGTACCAAAACATTGGGAACATGTTCTCTTTGACAAGTGTGTGATGATTGATCACTAAGGAATGTTGATATGTTCGTAGTTTGAATCCTTGGAGCCCATAATATGTTTTCGACAAAAGGGTGGACTTTATGAACTCAAAATAAAGCATCAAGTGGATACAAATGCAATGAGCACACAGCCGGCCTCTGCATAATTATGATGCATGCGACCATAACCAGAACCACACAAATGCACAAAAACTAATACAAGACCGAAGCTATTCCTAGGTGGAGGAAAAAAAGAAACCCCAAAGCGATTAAAACATTGACGATGGACTACTACAACGACCATATCCGCAAAAACCATGTCTTCACATCATAAGGATAATGAGAAATGTTCTCCAGTAGCAAAGTCTCAATGAAGGGAATAGTGCTCAAGCGCCAACGTCGCCTAATAGAACCACCAATAGGGAGGTCTTGAGTTTTCACCATGAAGATAAAGTCCGAGCAAATCGTAAAGAAATGCCTTCAATAAGGTAATGATGAAAAACACCTTCATTGCCAGGTATAGGAAATTAGGGTCGTGCAATGGGGTTTTTGCCTGGAGCTTGAGACTGGGTATTCGAGGAACATCACCAAATCATAGTCATCAACATATTGTCACCACCACATTACTTGATCCCAATAGCTAGATGCATACCATGGTCTTGACATGCGACACCACACAAGTTAAGTCCATGCCCGCACAAGCATATATTCAAATTGCAACATGTGCCAGTTGCCACCAAACACTCAAAACGACGAAGGTCATCGTATAACATGAGGTGAAGATTGGCGAGGGAGGATGGTCACAGGCACCGCCAATATCCCAATACAGGACAGTCTGGCAGTCTTGTACCGTCCTCATGCTGCACCGTCCTCCCATGTGGCGCAAAATTGATTGGCAATGCATACTCCTCGTTGCCACCGGATCTAAAGGTCTAAGACCCTCGACCCATTGCATGAACCACCTAGCATCGCAGGACCATGGCGCCATCCGTGCGCCAAAGCGGAGGTCTACCTCGTTGGGACAAAGAACGATGTCGCCATCGCCTGCGTACCAGCAAGTGGGATCGCGACCACCGACGCCTCACCATTAGAAACCGTTGATCCGCCCAAAAACAATACAATCACTGCTGCAGAGCCGTATCCTTTGGTTCAAGTTGTTGTCGGTAGATCACGTGTCACTGTCGAAGGCTACTAGAGCAAATACCTCCCCACCGCTACCTTCATTGACCCATCCCGGAATTTAGCCTGGCCACTGGTCTCTAACAACGACAAGGGGAAAGGAGAATGGGCAGGTAGGAGGCGTCGTTTGTGGGTAAGGGAGGAGGGAGCGGTTGTGAGGAGGGAGAAGGAGGGAAAGAATGCAACTCGAAGCTCAAAAGATGGAACTTGGTCAACCTAGAATGACGAGGTTTCTTGTAATCCCTACTATATACTGTTAAAATAGTTCTTGGTACTATAACCAAGAACCATTTGAGCAGTCGGATAGACTCGTTGGGATCTGTTTTGACATTTACAGTACATATTCCTAGCATGAGATTCGTCCTTGCAAATTTTGGTCAAGGTAAACGAAATGTACCATTCACCATTTGTTGTACTGTGCCGCCCTTTTAAATTCAAACTAGTGGTTGGGGTGCCACCCTGTTGCGCCGCTTAAGAGAAAGTTGTGCACACGTTTTTATCTACAAAAAGTACATAGAGTTCTCGCCTCTGTCCAAAAAATTTTTTTTTTAGAAAAAATTTCTCACCCTCATCTAAAAAAAAAGAAAAAATTACCATCACAATCTACCAACGAGTGCCACTTTGCATAACCTTCATTTAGAAAAAATATAAGAGGTCCTCACCTCCATCTAAAAAGAAAAAGTGCATTTAAAAAATAATACACACCTTCATCTAAAAAAGTTCAAAAGATTTCTCACTGCGGCCAACCAGCTTGCGCCATGTGTCATAGCCGGTTAGCCGCCCTTCACGCGTATCTTAATAGGTTTAATTGTAGGCTACAGTCCCCACCACCTGATTTGAGTTAACAATCATGATCTTTTATTGGGGATGGGGTTGGGGGAGATCTATGGAGGTCGAAGCAAACGTCATTCCAATATTACAATAAACTAACTTGCATTTGATGTAACTAACTAACATTTAGTCCTAGTAATAGATAACGCGTGGCAGTGCCTGACCAGATACGATTTCATATATAGCAAAAAAATTGCCCCCAAAAATGTCCTCAAATTAAACACTTTAGTAAAAGAAATAGACGTGCCTTTTGCTGAGTTTTAGCACATCGTACTATATATTGTTTGTTAAGATAAAATCATAAGCATCCACATGACATATTACCAGAAGGAAGCCCCAAAATATCAAATCACAAGCATCGATGACAGAGATTACCAACAGGAATTAAAGGCAGATGTGTACCTGAAGATGAAGGCTGTAGAACGTCCTGTTCTGGAATGCGGAAGTGGACGAGCTGATGAGGCGAAGACCTTCATTCTCCAGCACGTTGATGCACTTGGACATGGGCAGATCTCCAGCCATAGTGCTCACCAGGCTGACCTGGACCATGATATCCCTGTCGTCGATGCAGGTGGCGGACACAATCGGAGCCGTGTTCTCCCTCATGGTCAGCACTCCTGGCTTGCAGCTGGCCCGTGTCAGCTCCTCCTTCTTGTTCTCCAGGCCTTCCACCTGCTTCTGCAGCTCCGGGATGTACTTGAGCACCCGTGACACCGTGATTGGAATGCTCAGCTTCTTCTGCAACACAGTCAATTGAAGGAAAAGATAAATTGGTTGGATGCTCATGACAGAACCTCTCCCATGTACTATATGAGAGCCACGGAGGAAGATGAATGAGTAATTACGGTGCGATCGTCTTCGGGGAGGAGGGAGCGGAGGTCGGAGTAGAGCTCGTTGAGCTCCTTGCGTCGGTCTCGCTCGTAGGCGTTGTGACTGATCTTGCGATGGGAGCCCGAGCCGTCGCCGTCGCCGCCCGAGGAGGTGCCGTTGTTGGCGGTCGGCGCCACTGGGATGCCGTGGTTTCCGAGGCCCAGCCACTGCGTGGACGGCGCGAGGTGATGATGGACGCCGGTGCCGGAGAAGATGTCCGGCTCCAGCGACGACATGCTCCTCGCGAACGGGTCCTCGAACAGCTGGTAGTGGTGCCCCATTGCAAGCCGGCAGCTCGCAGCAGCTTGCGTCTGCTTGATCGACGGGTTCGTGTGGAGAGGTTAGAGACGATGGATGAGAGAGGGAAAATCTAGCTAGCTTAACTAGCTTCCTAACCACCGAGCAATCTAGCTGCTATTGATGGCATTTTTCTTTGTGAGTCGCAAGAGGAAGCGGTAGTAGTAGCCTGGTAGTAGGGGAGGAGGCTCACTAATGTAATTTTATTGAGATGATTAGCATTAACTACTTCTCATGGCTGGTCTGATCTATGGAGCCCGCTTGAGCTCCCATTTATATAGGCCGAGGGATGAGGGGATGTCAGTGTCACATGCCGTTATAATTTTCAGATTACTAATTTTAGGGGGAAAATTATGAGAATGAGAATAAAAATAATTTGAGAGTAAGGGTTTTACCTTGTGCTGCTCGAATATCCATGCAGAAGTTGTTAATATGAAAAAAGCGGAAATCAAGAAATCAATGATATCATGAAATACTTATACTTTGGGGGTGTTTATTTCCAGGGACTTTTTTATGTAGGGACTAGAAAAAGTCTCTCTTAGAGACTTTTTTACCAAACGGGAGGGACTTTTTAGGGACTAGGCATTTGGGACTAAATGAAGAAGACTCTCAAGGAGAGTCTTTTTTGGAACTTTTTGAGACTTTTTCAACAATGCCCCTCCATGCATTCAATGGCCCGCCATCCCATGGTGTTGTTTGATTGTTATTTTTCTATATACTAGGGGCAACATGGTCATTTAATAACCTCTAAGAAGGGACTAGGGACTTTTTAGTCTCTGAAAACAAACAGAGAGGGACTTTTTAGGGACTAGAGACTTTTTAGTTGGGACCAGAAAAAGTCTTAGGACTTATGAACCAAACAGGGCCTTTGTGGGAATGCCATGAGGCTAATAATTGTGGGAGTATCATATACTGATATCATGAAATTTAATACTCACTCCTTTCCGATTTATAGGGCTCAATTCAAAAATCTCTCCAACCAAGGTAGATAGTGAGTGGTGAAATACTTTTTGTAATTTGCAAAAACATCCAATTAATGCTCTTGTTTTCCTCAAAAATTTATGTTTACAAATGTATTAATTGCAATGCATGCATGCATAAAGTACATGCATTGGTCAATTTTCTCTTAATACTTGCATGTAATTATTTAATGCACATTGGAATCTGAACTTGTGATGGGAAACAACCAAATTGAGCCTTATAAAATGGAAAAACTAAGATTTGGACATAAGCCTTATAAACCGGAAAAGAGAGAGTACATATTTTACAACCCAACTTTTCTTTTCGTTTAGTGAGATCGTTAATACACTGCATGCATGCAAGAAAACTGGGTGGAGGAAGTAGCTAAGTGTCATTATGGTTGCATGCTGAAAATATTAAACAAGCATGCATAGATGGCCTTGTATAGACGCAAAATGTGTTATAATGAGAATGTATCATAATAAATGTGTTATAATAAATGTGTTGATGGCCTTATATAGATGCAAATTGTGTAATAATGAGAAAGGTAGATAATGTATCATAATAAATGTTATGCTACTCCACAAGCATGCATGCACATCATATATTATAATGAGAATGGATGAAGAGCCCTCCACATCAAGTTATTACGACAATGTAACAACTCGTCTAACATAGATTATACCAACCTAAGGAACTACTCTCGCCGAGTCCACATAGACAACCCTGCAAAGAAATTTTCTAGATCGCCCTTGAGTAGCCCTGCTTGTTTCCATAGGCAACCTTCCCTCTCGATAGTCCATATTACCTAGCTAGGTGACCAATGGTGTCTCGCCATCAAAGACGATTGAATTCCCTATGCTTCCAAAACGTGGACATGCATATGATGATGAGTGCCCATCCATCCTTCCTCCTGTGGTTCTCTCCCTCTTTGTTAGCACACCACTGCCCAAGTTTGTCGTCGATCGTAGGTATCCAATCTTGCTGTCCCCAAGCGGTGCACACCACCGTCCACACCTATCTCGCAATGCATGTAAGCAAGATGTGGCCGATGGTTTCTCACTAGTATGCGTGTCCGATTTGTGATCACGCTGCTTTGTTGTTGCTCCTTGTTTGGGGTTCTAGTCCCCTGTTATGTTTTCTTTTCTTTTGAGGTTCTCTTAGTTTCAACCTTGTAAACTTGCAGTGGTTTATTTAATGAAAATTGATGGGGAGGCCTGTTATTTCGGAAAAAATAAGGTGGAGCTGGCGACACAAGTGATGTTTACCGGGCAGCACAGATATGGCGGTCTAGGCTTGGATAGAGGCCCCTACATATTAGTTATGTTTGTCCTTGTTTATCATTGTGCCGTTTCTATTTGTCCCCACTGCGTCATTGCATGCATCTAGTATGCAAAGGACCAAGAATAAGCTCATGCCACTGAAGTGCGGTTGTATCGGCTTGCTGTGATGATGTTTTTCTGTGGGGGTTGTGACTATGTTGTCACTAAATAAATAAATTAAAATTTTCATTTATCAAAAATACTAAGTAATGCTCTATGATATATGCATTTGTCATATATATATACAACGATTTTCATGGGCACTGGTTTTTTCAAGATGGAGTCCAACTATATGTGTAATAATTCACGGTTGGCTGGCCTATATCCGCATCAAAAGATATAGCATTCAAATCATCACCTCACTGTTTCAACTATCAAGGGTTTGTCCGAGGTCCCCTAAAAAAAAGGTTTGTCTGAGTTCAAGCCGTGTGTTCTCGTCAGATTTTCGGTTCCCATGTCCTTGTTTCCTAATAAAGTTATGAAGTTTTTTTTTCTGGTTTGTAAGTTGTTTTCCTCAGCACTACGTATTGCGTATGTCAGCTATCTAATGAATCTCTATAACCGAGTACTTATTTACACATTAATCTGGCAACCTATTGTTTATGTTGATGCATCATAAGTTAAATCTAGAGGATCCAGCAGCACCGGTGGTTACTGGACTAGTGGACCTAACATTTCCCTTTCCTGAAACAAAGAAGAAAGGCACGTAGCATCCAGCCCTATATTCGTGTTCGCTCTGGTTGGCACCGGACTGGATGCCCTTTTGGTTGGTCTAATCCTAGTACAATATAACGATCATCACCAAACAACTTAATTAACCGCACCAATGCACTGTACATTGACCAAGTTTAAGGAGAGGAGCCAATGCATGTACTGACAGTATAGCTAGTGGGGGTAGATGCTGCGCTGGCTAGATGCTTACTTTCCAAAAGTAGATTAGTTAAGCCATCTAGATTCGCCCTTCAGGGGGATCTACGATGGGGTTTATCTTAAGTAATCGCCGCACTGACGTACTCAGACTGGGCTCGGGCTTATGTTAATGGCGCGTGGCCGGGCCGTGCCGGAGTGCGCCAGGCGCGTGGCGGGGCCGTGCCGCCGACGGGTTCCCTCCTGGGCAGCACGCACAACTGTAGGCGCCTGTCCTGGGAGCATCTGTGTGGCTCTATCCTTACGGCATCTCCAACGTCGACATGTAAACCTCTCGCATATGTTCGGATCACGCTGCCCGGACGGCGGAAGCCCTCCAATACGGGGCTGTATCGGTCCGTAGGACAGTGCAGACGTATTTTCTTCCGCCAACCGGAGACAAATGTGGAAGGATTTTGCAAGAGTTCGGACCGCTGCCACGCCCACTTTTGACCGTCCTGACCCACCTGAAATCATCACATTAACACTTGAGCTAGTCCTAAAGGCCAAACTAGGAATCTGATTTTACCATTTATACTTCTACACGTGCTAACGAGTTTTCCTCATAATCGCATATTCAAGAACCCTAGCAATTATAGCATAGAATATAAACATTGGCTATAAACTTGGAAATAAATAATACAAATATTATTGTCTCGAGCGCATAATTTTAAGAGCCTTCCATTTTCACTAGTCAGTATCTAGATTACATAACTTCCTTTACACCAATAGCAATCCTGTGTTCATGCTTTGCTCATGGTAGAGGCTTCGTAATCGGGTCTGACACATTTAGATCGGCGTGAATCTTGAGTACATTTACTAGACCTTCTTCAACATGATATCGAATCAGATGATGCTTGCATTGCATATGTCTGGACTTCTGCTGGGACCTTGGCTCCTTTGCTTGAGACACTGCATCATTATTATCACAATAAAGCTCCATGGGATTCATTGCACTTGGAACCACATCTAGTTCTTCAAGAAACTTCTTGATACAATCTGCCTCCTTCAGAGCTTTTGAAGCTGCTAAATATTCCGCTTTCGTCATATAGAATTCGCAATAGTGGTTTGGTTGATACTTTTCCAAACCATGACACCACGAATGAGAGTGAAAACATAGCCCAGTTGAGATTTGTAGTCATCTGTATCAGTCATGAAGCTAGCATCGGTGTAAGCACTTACAACAAGCTCGTCATCACATTCATAGGCTAGGAGTAAATCTTTAGTCCTGCTGAGGTACTTTAGAATATTTTTTAACTCCTGCCTAGTGAGCCAATCCTAGATCAGTTTGGTACCTGCTACAAACACTTAGAACATAAGAAATAATATGGTCTTGTACATAGCAGACCATAACGGATGTGAGCATGCCGGATACACTGTTGGCAGCCACGACCATAGCGGCCTTGACCTGTGCGGACGACCACGCCACACGACTGCAGATGTTTGAATTTCGCTACAAACGAGGGTTCAAGAGATACTCCCTCACTTGTCACCTCCTATTTGAGCTTGTCATCCTCACGCAAGATGGGAGTACAAGATTTAGATGGAAGCGCAGTATTTTTGTTTTCATCGTCAGCCATGGGGAAATAATTGTTGGAAATAAGCCCTAGAGGCAACAATAAATTGGTTATTATTATATTTCCTTGTTGATGATAAATGTTTATTATTCATGCTAGAATTGTATTGACCAGAAACTTAAATACATGGGTGAATACATAAACAACACTATGTCCCTAGTAAGCCTCTACTAGACTAGCTCGTTAATCAAAGATGGTTAAGGTTTCCTAACCATAGAAATGAGTTGTCAATTGATAACGGGATCACATCATTGTGAATAATGTGATGGACGGACTCAATTGTAATCTTAGCATCAGAACATATCACTTAGTTATTTGCTATAACTTTCTTCATGTCAATTATCTGTTCCTTATACCATCTGATCATGTCACTCCCAGATACCGGAGGAATACCTTGTGTGCTATCAAACACCACTTCGTAACTGGGTGATCATAAAGGTTCTCCACAGGTATCTCCAAAGGTGTCTGTTGAGCTGCATGGATCGAGACTGGGATTTGTCACTCCGTGTGACGAAGAGATATCTTTCGGCCCTCTTAGTAATGCAACATCAAAAGAAGCTTCATGTGACTAATGAGTTTAGTCACGTGATCTTGTATTACAGAACAAGTAAAGAGACTTGCCAGTAACGAGATTGAACTAGGTATGAAGATATCGACGATCAAATATCGGGCAAGTAACATATCACCGGACAAAGGGAATTGGATCCCGGATTAACTAAATCCTTGACATTTTGGTTCAATTGATAAAGATCTCCGTTGAATATGTGGGAGTCAATATGGGCATACAGGTCTTGCTATTGATTATTGATCGAAGAGGAGTCTCGGTCATGTATGTATGTTCCCGAACCCGTGGGTCGCACGATTAACATTCGGTAGCGCTAGGGTAGTATTGAGATATTAATATGGTGAAGTCCGAAGGTCATTTTGAGTCTTAGATGGGATCGGGGACTTCACGAGGAGCTCCAGAATAGTCTGGAGGAAAGGTTTATGTATGGGATGTATCATCTTGGTTCCAGAAAAAGTTTGAGTTTTCCGATATTGTATCGGGAACATTCTAGAAGGTTCTAGGGTGGGGCCCACCTGCATGGGGGACCCACATGGACGTGGGTAGTGGGGAAATGCCCCACACCGCTGGTCTAGCCGCACCAAGATCCCCTCACAAGGAATAGGATCATATCCCGAAGGGATAAGATGAAGATCCTTAAAAAGGGGGTAGCGATCGGTGGGGAAAGAAAAGGAGGGATCTCCTTCGTCCCCATTGGCCAACGACCCTAGTGGCTTGGAGGGCAAGCCACCTGCCCCGTCCACTGAGGGAGTCCTGGATTAAGGGGTCCTCTGGCGTCCGGCCTATGTGATATGGGCCGGACTATTGGTCCACGAAGATACAAGCTAGAAGACTTCCTCCCGTGTCCGGATGGGACTCTCCTTTGCGTGTGTCGGTGCCAAAACCGGCGGATCTCGGGTAGGGGGTCCCGAACTGTGCGTCTAAGGTTGATGGTAACAGGAGACAGGGAACATGATGTTTACCCAGGTTCGGGCCTTCTCTATGGAGGTAATACCCTACTTCCTGCTTGATTGATCTTGATGGATATGAGTATTACAAGAGTTGATCTACCTTGAGATCATAATGGCTAAATCCCTAGAAGTCTAGCCTATGTGATTATGATTGTCTCTGCCTCTACGGACTAAACCCTACGGTTTATATAGACACCGGAGGGGACTAGGGTTATTCAAAGTCGGTTACAGAGAAAGGAATCTTCATATCAGAACGCCAAACTTGCCATCCACGCCAAGGAGAGTCCCATCCGGACACTGGTGAGAGTCTTCGATCTTGTATCTTCATAGCCCATTAGTACGGCCCATGTCCAATAGGTCGGACGCCCGAGGACCCCTTAGTCCAAAACCCCCTCAATATCCCCTGAACCAGGCTTCAATGACGAGGTCTCTGGTTCACAGATTGTCTTCGGCATTGCAAGGCGGGTTCCTCCTCCAAATACTCCCACATATTCTTCAAACACAACGTACATGTCCGGATCTGCAAAACAAGTACCACACACCACTGCAGAGAGTATAATATTTCACGAGTCCAATCTGCTGACAACTTTTTGGTAATGTGATATCACGTCCCTGCCCGGTTATTATTTCGAACTATTTTTCGTCCTACCGCTCCATATTTCGAGATGCCGTTTTATTGGCACGTCTTGTCAAAGTAGAGATCATGTCCCCTTATTGCGGGATTCTCATCAATACGGGTATGGGTAATCCAACCGTGCCACCAGCATGACCCCTGGGGAATAGGCGAGTTTTATGGAGAGTGGGGAGGCGCTTGATATTCACCGCCTTTATAAGGAGATAAGGATTCACATCTTTCACCCACGCCTTCTCTCTTTCCTCCTACCCACTCTCGAGCTCCAGTGCCCAAGTTCTCATCTTTTCTGCCTCAAGAAAGTGTTGGAAATATGCCCTAGAGGCAATAATAAATTGGTTATTATTATATTTCCTTGTTCATGATAATCGTTTATTATCCATGCTAGAATTGTATTGATAGGAAACTCAGATACATGTGTGGATACATAGACAACACCATGTCCCTAGTAAGCCTCTAGTTGACTAGCTCGTTGATCAATAGATGGTTACGGTTTCCTGACCATGGATATTGGATGTCATTGATAATGGGATCACATCATTAGAAGAATGATGTGATGGACAAGACCCAATCCTAAGCATAGCACAAGATCGTGTAGTTCGCATGCTAAAGCTTTTCTAATGTCAAGTATCATTTCCTTAGACCATGAGATTGTGCAACTCCCAGATACCGTAGGAGTGCTTTGGGTGTGCCAAACGTCACAACGTAACTGGGTGGCTATAAAGGTACACTACAGGTATCTCCGAAAGTGTCTGTTGGGTTGGCACGAATCGAGACTGGGATTTGTCACTCCGTGTGACGGAGAGGTATCTTTGGGCCCACTCGGTAGGACATCATCATAATGTGCACAATGTGATCAAGGAGTTGATCACGGGATGATGTGTTACAGAACGAGTAAAGAGACTTGCCGGTAACGAGATTGAACAAGGTATCGGGATACCGACGATCAAATCTCAGGCAAGTACAATACCGCTAGACAAAGGGAATTGTATACGGGATTGATTAAGTCCTTGACATCGTGGTTCATCTGATGAGATCATCATGGAACATGTGGGAACCAACATGGGTATCCAGATCCCGCTGTTGGTTATTGACCGGAGAACGTCTCGGTCATGTCTGCATGGTTCCCGAACTCGTAGGGTCTACACACTTAAGGTTCGATGACGCTAGGGTTATAAAGGAAGTTTGTATGTGGTTACCGAATGTTGTTCGGAGTCCCGAATGAGATCTTGGACGTCACGAGGAGTTCCGGAATGGTCCGAAGGTAAAGATTTATATATGGGAAGTCCTGTTTTGGTCACCGGAAAAGTTTCGGGGTTTATCGGTAACGTACCGGGACCACCGGGAGGGTCCCGGGGGTCCACCAAGTGGGGCCACCAGTCCCGGAGGGCTGCATGGGCCAAGTGTGGGAGGGGACCAGCCCCTGGTGGGCTGGTGCGCCCCCCCACCAAGGCCCAAGGCGCCTCCAAGAGGGGAGGGGAGCAAACCCTAGGGCAGATGGGCCCTAAGGCCCACCCCAGGTGCGCCTCCCCCTCTCCCCCTTGTGGCCGCCACCCAGATGGGATCTGGGGGCTGCCGCCACCCCTAGGGAGGGAACCCTAGGTGGGGGCGCAGCCCCTCCCCTTCCCCTATATATACTTGAGGTATTGGAGGCTGCAAGACAAGCGAGTTCCTCTCCTTCTTGGCGCAGCCCTACCCCTCTCCCTCCTCGTCTCTTGCGCTGCTTGGCGAAGCCCTGCTGGAGTACCACGCTCCTCCACCACCACCACGCCGTTGTGCTGCTGCTGGATTGAGTCTTCCTCAACCTCTCCCTCTCTCCTTGCTGGATCAAGGCATGGGAGACGTCACCGGGCTGTACGTGTGTTGAACGCGGAGGTGCCGTCCGTTCGGCACTAGGATCTCCGGTGATTTGGATCACGACGAGTATGACTCCTTCAACCCCGTTCTCTTGAACGCTTCCGCTTAGCGATCTACAAGGTTATGTAGATGCACTCTCCTTCCCCTCGTTGCTGGTTTCTCCATAGATAGATCTTGGTGACACGTAGGAAAATTTTGAATTTCTGCTACGTTCCCCAACAGTGGCATCATGAGCTAGGTCTATGCGTAGTTTCTATGCACGAGTAGAACACAAAGTAGTTGTGGGCGTTGATTTTGTTCAATATGCTTACCGTTACTAGTCCAATCTTGATTCGGCGGCATTGTGGGATGAAGTGGCCCGGACCGACCTTACACGTACTCTTACATGAGACTGGTTCCACCGACTGACATGCACTAGTTGCATAAGGTGGCTAGCGGGTGTCTGTCTCTCCCACTTTAGTCGGACCGGATTTGATGAAAAGGGTCCTTATGAAGGGTAAATAGCAATTGGCATATCACGTTGTGGTTTTTGCGTAGGTAAGAAACGTTCTTGCTAGAAACCCATAGCAGCCACGTAAAACATGCAAACAACAATTAGAGGACGTCTAACTTGTTTTTGCAGGGTATGCTATGTGATGTTGAAAGTGCAACTATCCCTAGGTGGTTTTGGTAATTCATAACAACATATAGCTCATTGAGCTAATGCTATTCCAAGATGACTATTTCAGGAAAGCTCAATGATTGGCATGGCATGGATGTGAAAGTGGAACCCTCAAAATGCTAAGGACAAAGGATTGGCTCAAGCTCAAAAGCTCAAGACTCTTCATTTTATATTTTAGTGATCCAAGATCACATTGAGTCTTTAGGAAAAGCCAATACTATCAAGGAGGGATGAGGTGTTGCTTAATGAGCCTCTTGCTTCATGTGCTTAGTGATATGCTCCAAAACCCTCAACTACTTTCCCATATCCACATATGACCTAAACCCTAAGCCAAACTCGGTCCTACCGATTCTTTCTATCCGGCGCCACCGAGTTTCACTTGTCATAAGCCACTGCCAAACCCTAGCGATTCGGTTCTACCGATAGGGGTCTCGGTCTCACCGAGATGGGATTGCAAACTCTCTGTTTCCCTTTCGTAACTTTTCGGTCTCACCAAAAGAGCGAATCGGTCCCACCGAGATTGCAGTGTAAACTCTATGTTTCCTTTTTGTAACTTTTCGGTCTCACCGAAAGAGCAAATCGGTCCCACCGAGTTTACCTGACCAACTCTCTGGTTAGCTTATTACCAAACTCGGTCTCACCGAGTTTGTGTAATCGGTCTCACCGAGATTACGTTCTACCCAAACCCTAACCATATCAGTCCTACCGAGTTGCATGTCAGTCCCACCGAAAATCTCTAACGGTCACTAGGTTTACCTTTTCGGTCCGACCGAGTTTGTTGATTCGGTCCCACCGAGATTGGAAAACTGTGTGTAACGGTTGGATTTTGTGTGGAGGCTATATATACCCCTCCACCTCCTCTTCATTCGTGGAGAGAGCCATCAGAACACATACACAATTCCAACTCATATGTTCTGAGAGAGAACCACCTACTCATGTGTTGAGACCAAGATATTCCATTCCTACCATATGAATCTTGATCTCTAGGCTTCCCCAAGTTGCTTTCCACTCATATCTTCTTTCCACAAAATCCAAATCCTATGAGAGAGAGTTGAGTGTTGGGGAGACTATCATTTGAAGCACAAGAGCAAGAAGTTCACCATCAACACACCATTTGTTACTTCTTGGAGAGTGGTGTCTCCTAGATTGGCTAGGTGTCACTTGGGAGCCTCCGACAAGATTGTGGAGTTGAACCAAGGAGTTTGTAAGGGCAAGGAGATCGCCTACTTCGTGAAGATCTACCGCTAGTGAGGCAAGTCCTTCGTGGGCGATGGCCATGGTGGGATAGACAAGGTTGCTACTTCGTGGACCCTTCGTGGGTGGAGCCCTCCGTGGACTCGCGCGACCGTTACCCTTCGTGGGTTGAAGTCTCCATCAACGTGGATGTAGGATAGCACCACCTATCCGAACCACGGGAAAAACATCCGTGTCTCCAATTGCGTTTGAATTCTCCAAACCCTTCCCTTTACATTCTTGCAAGTTGCATGCTTTACTTTCCGCTGCCAATATACTCTTTGCATGCTTGCTTGAATTGTGTGATGATTGCTTGACTTGTCCTACAATAGCTAAAATCTGCCAAGAACTAAAATTGGGAAAAGGTTAAGTTTTTATTTGGTCAAGTAGTCTAATCACCCCCCCTCTAGACATACTTTCGATCCTACAGAATGTCGTCCCCTATGCTTTTGTCATAGGCTCTATACGGTATGCCATGCTGAGTACCGCACCTGATGTGTGCCTTGCCACATGTCTGGCAAGAGGGTACAAAGGTGATCCAAGAGTGGATCACTAGATAGCGGTCAAAATTATCCTTGGAGTAATAAGTACATGTTTCTTGATTATGGAGGTGATAAAGAGTTCGGTGTAAAGGGTTACATCGATGCAAGCTTTAACACCTATCCGAATGACTCTGAGTAGCAAACCAGATACGTATAGTGGAGCAACCATTTGGAATAGCTCCAAGTGGAGCGTGGAAGAAACATTTATAATATGACCTAGAGATTTGCAAAGTACATACGGATCTGATTGTCGCAGACCCGTTGACTAAAACCTCTCTCACAAGCAAAACATGATCAAACCCCAGAACTCATTGAGTCTTAATCACATGATGATGTGAACTAGTTTAGTGACACTAGTAAACTCTTTGGATGTTGGTCACATGGCGATGTGACCTGTGAGTGTTAATCACATGGCGATGTGAACTAGATTATTGACTCTAGTGCAAGTGGGAGACTGTTGGAAATATGCCCTAGAGGCAATAATAAATTGGTTATTATTATATTTCCTTGTTCATGATAATCGTTTATTATCCATGCTAGAATTGTATTGATAGGAAACTCAGATACATGTGTGGATACATAGACAACACCATGTCCGTAGTAAGCCTCTAGTTGACTAGCTCGTTGATCAATAGATGGTTACGGTTTCCTTACCATGGATATTGGATGTCATTGATAACGGGATCACATCATTAGAAGAATGATGTGATGGACAAGACCCAATCCTAAGCATACACTGGTAGAAAAAGGGCCTATAGTCCCGGTTCGTAAGGGCCTTTAGTCCCGGTTCAGGAACCGGGACTAAAGTGTCGGTACTAATACCTCCACCCTTTAGTCCCGGTTCAATCCAGAACTGGGACGAAAGGCCCTCCACGTGGGCAGTGCGCAGAGCCCAGTCAGGAGACCCTTTGGTCCCGGTTGGTGCCACCAACCGGGACCAAAGGGTCTCCTGACTGGGCTCTGCGCACTGCCCACGTGGAGGGCCTTTGGTCTCGGTTGGTGGCACCAACCGGGACCAATAGGCATCCACGCGTCAGCACTTCTGTGGCTGGGGTTTTTGTTTTTTTTTTGAAAGGGGGGGGGGGTTGGGGGTTTTAGGGGGTTAATTTAGCTGTTTCATATATTGTGTTAGCTAGTTATAATTAATAGAGAGAAGTGTCCTCTGTTATGTCTGTGCTTGGTCGACTCTACGTACTATACATACGTATATAGAGAGGACTAGACACGCTAGCTAGCTAGTAAGCAAACGAAGGAAACAGAAGATCGTCATGAACATATATGCATATATACAGAGAGAAGTGATATCGACCACCTCTCCTTCTCCGAGAGATTGGCCGAACAACAAGTTCTCGTATATCTATCTGACACTACCGGCTACATATATACAGTAATTATCTCTTACAAATATAATCATACGGACTCAGGGTTAACATAGAATTCTCGGTCTTCAGGGATCACGTGGTCAAGAAAGAATGCCGCTAATTCCTCTTGAATTCCTCGCATGCGAGCTGGTGCTAGGAGTTCATCCCGCTTCCGAAACATCTAATTTAAAGAAGGGGGTCAATACATATATATATGAATGAATGAAACTCAACACAAATGATGGTAATAAAATAAAATTGTGAATGTTGTTATTTACGTACTTCATATTGTTCGTTAGTGTAGCCCCGCTCACAGGTCGTGTGGCGGATGGACTCGCAAACATAGTAACCACAGAAATCATTCCCTTGTTGCTGCCACAACCACTTTACAAGAAATAGAGGTTAATCAAACTGATAAGCAAGAATGCCAAATGGTATTGATGAAACTAGCGCTTGAATGACTAGTAGATGCGCTTAAAATGCTACTATAGCTAGTACTTACTTTCGGGTGTCTAAATTGCAGCTCCTTCGGCAGTCCCGGAGCTTTTCTGGTGAATTTTCTCCAAACCCTGCCGGACAAAGAAAACAATTACTTGATATATCAGGAAATGAACAAAGTTGCTGATATGGTGGATAATGATCGATTTAACTTACTTCTCGAGTATTTGAGTCATGTTTGCATAGTCCTTGGGATCTTTTCGTCTTGAGTCTAAGACGGTTACTAGTCCCTGCTCAAGCTTAATATGTAGGAGAATATAGTGGAAACTGCACACGCATGCATAACTCATCAATTACATTACTATAACCTTGACTAATATATAAGGGAAACCGAATACGCACAAGACAGTAACACTCACTTGAAATTCTAAGGAAAGAGTATTATATCTTTGTTTTGATTTATTATCAACGATTCTAGCATGCTGGCCTCGGTTTCTGCGGCATGAAATTTAACCTGAGTTGCATCTATGAGATTTGTGTTAATGAACCCAATATCACCGACTTGTCTTTTCTTCAATTCGATGATCTTCAATCTGCATAATATAGTGAGGATGATTATAAATACATGCAATGAAAGAGCTAAGCTATATAGAGAAACTTAATGACAGAAGTAGTACTACTTACAGACAGTAGCAGGTGACAGTTGCTTTATCGAGGGCCAATTGATTGAAGAACTTATAGAACTCCTCAAATGGAACAGGCAACAGATCAATTCCAACGAGGTCATGCTCTGGTTTAACTCTCGCATACAAAGTACTCCTCCCCCCAGAGTCTCTGCAGATTTTCAAGTACCAATCATGCAATCTTCGCATCATCGTTGATAGAGATCTTTCATCTTTGACGAGAGGCTTCCCGTACTCGTATCTTTGTATCTGCACGTCCATGGGGTCATAATGTACTTCGTCGGGCAGGTAATCTGCAGGATTGCTATAACCGGGCACCATCCTCGGATCATTATCGATGTTGTGGCTAGGCACCTTGAGCGGGGGGCACGATTGCTTCACTTGTTCGCCGAGCTGGGCAATTTGTTTCCCATCTCGTCGTTGTTTTAGCCTTTGATCACTGACAGTACTTCCCGACCGCTCCGCTTCGGCAAATTCCTTTCCAATAATGCGGTCATAGTTTCCTTTCGGCGAATCAGACTTCGGTGGTTTTGTCAGGGCAGCCAGAGTGCGCTTCACTTTCACCCGATCTACCTGCTCCTCCGGAGGTGGATGTTTCTTTGCTTTCACCCCTTCAAAGAATTTCTTCACTTCTTCTTGCGCGATCTCGGCGTTCTCCTCCTGGGTCCTCTCGTATGGTAACTTCTCTGGAGTCTTCAGAGAAGACCGAATCTGTATGTCCTCCCGCCTCTGCTTGTACTGCTAGACGCCGACCGAGCAGACGTAGCGGTTGTCTTCTTTACTTGCTTAAGCGGCGGAGGAGAAGGACTACGACGCGCCGGAGCAGCTGGAGCGGCGGCAGGTCTCTTCCGCCCTTGCTGACGAGGCGGAGAAGGAGGAGGCGGGCTGCTCGGGCGCGTCGGCGCAGGCGGAGAAGGAGGCGGAGTGCCGCCGCGCGCCGGAGAAGGAGCCGGCCGAGGGCCCTGATCGTCACTTGCTGGAGGAGGAGGCGGTGGAGGCGGAGTGCCCTGACTCGCCGGAGGAGGAGGAGGAGGCGGTGGCGTCCAGTTCGGAAGGTTGATGAGGTCCTTCCGCCATAGGCATGGAGTCTTCAGAGCAGACCCCAGCCGAGTCTCCCCTTCACCGGTAGGGTGGTCAAGCTGGAGGTCCTCAAATCCCTCCGTTATCTCATCCACCATCACCCTAGCATATCCTTCTGGAATCGGCCGGCAGTGAAAAGTTGCGCCGGGTTCAGTAGGATAAACAGAGCCAACAGCCGCCTTGACCTTCAAATTCATCCATTGCGTCATAAGGTGGCAATTTTGAGACTCCGTGATAGCATCCACGGGATAGCTGGCAGGATCCGTCAAGGCATGCTCTAGCTGAAGCAGCTCGGTGGAAGCCACGCTGCTTCTGTGCTGAGATGGCGGGGTAGCTTCGGGGGAGGCTTCGGCAGTACGTTTGCTGCGATTTGCTTCTCGTTCCTCTATCGCGTCCACCCTTGCTTGCAGCGCCTGCATTTGGGTCTGCTGCACTTTTTTCCTCCTCTCATGGGATTTGTAACCGCCTGCGTCCGGAAACCCAACCTTCCACGGAACGGAGCCTGGCGTGCCTCGTGTCCGTCCAGGGTGCTCAGGATTCCCGAGGGCCATTGTGAGCTCGTCGTTCTCTCTGTCTGGAAAGAACGTCCCTTCCTGCGCTGCTTCGATATACTGCTTAAGCTTACTGACTGGTATGTCCATTTGATCGTTCGTCCAAATGCACTTCCCTGTTTCAGGGTCCAGGGTTCCGCCAGCCCCGAAGAACCAAGTCCGGCAACGGTCTGGCCAGTTATTTGTCTCTGGTTCGATCCCTTTATGAACCAGATCATTCTCACTCTTGGACCACTTAGGCCGGGCTACGAGGTAGCCACCTGACCCCGTGCGATGGTGAAGCTTCTTCTTCGCAGCATTTTGCTTGTTTGTCGCCGACATCTTCTTACTCTTTTCTGATGTCTTGTGGGCCACAAATGCGGGCCAGTGATCTCTGATCTTCTCATATCTGCCCTTGAATTCTGGTGTCTCATTTTTTTGACAAACTTATTCAGCTCTTTCTTCCACCTCCTGAATAGTTCTGCCATCCTCTTCAGAGCAAAAGACTTGATTAATTTCTCTTTAACTGGGTTCTCTGGATTATCCTCAGGCGGTAGGGTGAAATTTGACTTCAGCTCAGTCCAAAGATCATTTTTCTGCATATCATTGACATAAGACACCTCAGGGTCTTCTGTAGCTGGCTTAAACCATTGCTGGATGCTTATCGGGATCTTGTCCCTAACCAGAACCCCGCACTGAGCAACAAATGCGCTCTTTGTCCGGAGGGGTTCAATAGGTTGGCCGTCGGGCGCGATTGCTATGATCTCAAACTTTTCATCCGAGCTCAACTTTTTCTTCGGGCCTCGTCTCTTTACCGAAGTTGTGCTCGATTTGGAGGGCTAGAAAAAAGAACAAAGACTTAATTAATATGTGTACATACCAAAACAATGAATGCATCAATCAGCTAGTCAGCATAGGCTTAACTAATATATATACCTGGCCGGACTCGGTTCGGTCACCGGAGCCGTCATCACGGTCTCCTTCTTGCACCGGCATTGGGTCACCGGAGCCATCCTCATGTTCTTCTTCTTGCACCGGCATTAGGTCAGCGTAGCCAGCTTGTTCACCCTGTCCTTCCAGACCATCGGTTTCGTTGAGAAACAACGAGATGGCATCACTTCCTTCTGCGATTATGTCCCTCAACAACGCTTCTTTTGTTGCTTCGTCTAGGGCGGTGTCCATAGTTTCTACAAATATTTACAACATGGCAATTATTATTCAAACATGATAGATGGATATATTAGTGCCAAACGTAGAACTAGCTACCTAATCATAGTAAGCTATCGGGAGGGGGTATATATCGACAACGACGACACTACATCTATGTCCCTCGACGACCCTCGTTCCCGATAAAAAAAAGAGGAAGAAGAAGAAAAATAAGAGGAGAAGAAAGAATAGAGGAGAAGATCTCCTCTATTCTTTCTTCTCCTCTTTTTTTCTTCTTCCTCTTCTTTTTCTATCCTCTTCTTCCTCTCATGTTCGATAGGATCGCCGAGGGGTCGGGAGGTTGCGTAGTGTCTCAGGATTCAACAAAACCATGTCTTCATCATTAGGCGAAAGTAACATGTGCATGTGGTACGAAGCTCTTCAAAGTTGTTCTGGAACGGACTCCCAGATAGGATAATCCGCCTTTTGGTACAAAGTTCAGCAAGAGCCTTCCGAATATCGCTATTTGGAAGGCCTTTGCTGAATTGGTACCAAAAGGCGGATTATTCTATCCGGGACTCCATTCCAAAACAACTTTGCAGAACTTCGTACCAACATGCCCTGGTTACTTCCGGCTAATGATGAAGGCATGGATTTCTTCAATACTTTGACACTAGGAAACCTCTCTCGACCCCTCGGCGATCCTCGACCCCTCGAACCCTCGACGACCCTGGAACCCTCGACCCCTAGACGACCCTCTTCTTCCTCTCATGTTCGAGAGGATCGCCGAGGGGTCGGGAGGTTGCCTAGTGTCAAAGGATTCAACAAAACCATGTCTTCATCATTAGGCGAAAGTAACATGTGCATGATGGTACGAAGCTCTTCAAAGTTGTTCTAGAACGGAGTCCCAGATAGGATAATTCGCTTTTTGGTACAAAGTTCAGCAAGAGCCTTCCGAATATCGCTATTTGGAAGGCCTTTGCTGAATTCGTACCAAAAAGCGGATTATTCTATCCGGGACTCCATTCCAGAATAACTTTGCAGAACTTCGTACCAACATGCCCTGGTTACTTCCGGCTAATGATGAAGGCATGGATTTCTTCAATACTTTGACACTAGGAAACCTCTCTCTACTTCCGGCTAATTAGAAGAAGAAGAAGAAGAAGAAGAAGAAGAAGAAAAAGAGGAGAAGAAGAAAGGAATAGTGGAGAAAAGAGAAAATAGAATATATTCTATTTTCTCTTCTTCTCCACTATTCCTTTCTTCTTCTCCTCTTCTTTTTCTTCTTCTTATTTATTTCTCCTCTTCTTTTCGGTAGAGGAAACCCTAAATAGCTACCAAGTATCGTGGGTGTGCGATACATGTGGCCTTCGGTGTCGGACACTACATCCACGTCCCACAAGTGACGTGGGGGTCGAAGCCCGCGCCACTTGTGGGATGTGGATGTAGTGTCCGACACTGACGGTACATGTATCTCACACCGACGATACTTTCTATTTAGGGTTTCTCCTCTACCGCTCGGCGACCCTCTCGACGACCCTCGTTCCCGATAAAATAAAGAGGAAGAAGAAGAAGAAAAAAGAAGAGAAGAAAGAATAGAGGAGAAGACTTCCTCTTCTTCCTCTCTTCTTCTTCCCCTTCTTCCTCGCCTCTCTCATGAATGTCCGGCGTTCTCGACCCCCCCCCACGTGTCGAAGAAAAAAAAGAAGAAGAAAAATAGGAGAAGAAGAAAGGAATAGAGGAGAAAAGAGAAAATAGAATATATATTCTATTTTTCTCTTCTTCTCCTCTATTCCTTTCTTCTTCTCCTCTTCTTTTTCTTCTTTTTTCTTCTTCTTATTTATTTCTCCCCGTCTTCCTCTCCCCCCTCGGCGACCCTAGACCCCCTCTCGACCCCCTCTTCTTCTCCCTCTTCTAATTCATTTGTTAATATGGATATACAAACATTTTCATATTTACAATAATTAATATCACCAAAAAAATCTATGAACAGAAAAAAATCCTATATTCTTTCTTCTCCTTCATATTTACTATTTTTTGCATATGAACAGAAAAAAATCTATGAAAAAAATCATATGAAAAAAATCCTATATTCTTTCATATTTACTATTTTTTGCATATATACATGAAAAAAAATCATATAACAGAAAAAAAGCATATAACAGAAAAAAAGCATATAATAGAAAAAAAAAGCATATAACAAAAAAAATATGCTAGCTAGGGCGCCGCGGCCGGACCAGAGGACGACGGCGACGGCGACGCGGGCGACGGCCACGGCAACGATGGGGGCGGGCGGGCGACGGCGACGATGGGGGCGGGCGGGCGACGGTGACGGCGACGGGCGGGCGGCGCGCGGCGCGGGCGACGACGACGATGGGCGCGGGCGACGGCGACGATGGGGGCGGGCGGCGTCGGGGCAGCACGCGGCGCGGGCGACGTGGGCGACGGCGACGGGGGCGGGCCGGGGCGGCACGCGGCACGGGCGACGGCGACGATGGGGGCGGGCGGCGTCGGGGCAGGGACGAGGGCGGTGCGGGGCGGCGCAGGGACGAGGGCGACGGCGACGGGGGCGGGCCGGGGCGGCGCGCGGCGTGGGCGACGACGACGATGGGCGCGGGCGATGGCGACGATGGGGGCGGGCGGCGTCGGGGCAACCTGCAGGATGAGAATGAAAAAAATGCTAAGTGCTTCCTTATATAGAACAGGCATTAGTCCCAGTTCGTGGCAGCAACCGGGACCAAAGGTGGGCATTAGTCTCGGTTGGTGCCACGAACCGAGACCAAAGGTCAATTTTCGGCAGGCCAAAGGGCGGGAAGCGGCGACCTTTGCTCCCGGTTGGTGCCACCAACCGGGACTAAAGGGGGGCATTGGTCACGGTTGGTGCCACCAACCGTGACCAATGCCCCCTTTAGTCTCGGTTGGTGCCACCAACCGGGACCAATGCCCTTGTGCGCCCCGCGCCCAGAAGTTTAGTCCCACATCGCTAGCTGAAGGGCGCCGATACTGGTTTATAAGCGCTGCTCTGCCTCCCCTTTCGAGCTCCTCTCAAATGCAGGCTTTCGGGCCTAAACTGCTACTGCCTGTGGGCCTATTGGGCCTCTGCGGGCCTGAATCCTGGCCCATGTAGGGTTTCTAGTCGTATTCAGGCCGTGGAGGCCCAGTAGGTGGCATTTTTTTTGGTTTTTTCTTTTCTATTTCTACATTTTTTTGGTTTTTTATTTTTTGTTTCTCCTTAAAACTAAATAATTACAGTTTTTTTAGTGATTTCTTTTTGCTTTTAGGTCACAAAAATTATAAACTTTCTGTTAGTGCCATTAGTTTTAAATTTTAAATAGTTTAAATTTGAATTTTTAAAAATTTGTGTGAATCACTAGTTTATGAATAACTTTACTATAAAATTAGAATTTTTTTTCTATTTATTTTTTATTTCTACTTACAACTAAATACTTACAGTTTTTTAGTGATTTCTTTTTGCTTTTAGGTCACAAAATTTATAAACTTTCTGTTAGTGCCATTAGTTTTAAATTTTAAATAGTTTAAATTTGAATTTCTAAAAATTTGTGTGAATCACTAGTTTATGAATAAATTTACTATAAAATTAGAATTTTTTTCTTCTTTGCTATTTATTTTTTATTTATACTTACAATTAAATACTTATAGTTTGATTTTAGGTCACACAAATTATATTCTTTTTGCTGTTGAAGAATATTATAGTTTTATTTAGTTGATCATAACATAATATTTTAATTGATTGTTTTTATTTTCATAAAAGTTTTGTAGTTCATTCTGTTTGCTATTAATTCATTCTTTGAGCTAAATGACTCTGAAATTGGAAAGCATTTCAAAATGAACTCTGAAAAGGTTGAAAGTTGGCATGGTATCATCATTTCACCCACATAGCATGTTCCAAAAAGTAGAGAGGGTTACGACAAAAACTTGATGCACTTCGTGTACAAAATGGACAATCACTTTCGAAGTATCAAAGTTTCGAACCATAAGACATGAAAGCATTCCAAATGAACTCTGAAAAAGTTGAAAGTTGGGATGGTATGATAATTTCACCCACATAGCATTTGCTTATTGCGGGAGAAAGTCTTCGCTTTTTCTTTGCTTGTGTCATTTGCTTATTGCGCCGTAACCATGGATAATCTTCATTGTTTATCAGGATGCTTGGGTCAGCCTTGACATTGAAGGGAGGAATTTCATGAAACTTTTCATAATCTTCAGACATGTCTGTCTTGCCGTCCACTCCCAGGATGTCCCTTTTTCCTGAAAGAACTATGTGGCGCTTTGGCTCATCGTATGATGTATTCGCTTCCTTATCTTTTCTTTTTCTCGGTTTGGTAGACATGTCCTTCACATAGATAACCTGTGCCACATCATTGGCTAGGACGAACGGTTCATCAGTGTACCCAAGATTTTTCAAATCCACTGTTGTCATTCCGTACTGTGGGTCTACCTGTACCCCGCCGCCTAACAGATTGACCCATTTGCACTTAAACAAAGGGACCTTAAAATCAGGTCCGTAGTCAAGTTCCCATATGTCCACTATGTAACCATAATATGTGTCCTTTCCGCTCTTGGTTGCTGCATCAAAGCGGACACCGCTGTTTTGGTTGGTGCTCTTTTGATCTTGGGCGATCGTGTAAAATGTATTCCCATTTATCTCGTATCCTTTGTAAGTCAATACAGTCAAAGATGGTCCCCTGGACAACAAGTACAACTCATCACAAACAGTGTTGTCACCTCTGAGACGTGTTTCCAACCAACTGCTGAAAGTCGTGATGTGTTCACATGTAATCCAGTCGTCGCACTGCTCCGGGTGTTTGGAGCGCAGACTGTTCTTGTGTTCATCGACATACGGGGTCACCAAGGTAGAGTTCTGTAGAACTGTGTAGTGTGCTTGAGACCAAGAATATCCGTCCCTGCATATTATTGAGTCTCTTCCAAGAGTGCCTTTTCCAGTCAGTGTCCCCTCATACCGCGATTTAGGGAGACCTATCTTGTTAAGGCCAGGAATGAAGTCAACACAAAACCCGATAACATCCTCTGTTTGATGGCCCATGGAGATGCTTCCTTCTGGCCTAGCGCGGTTACGGACATATTTCTTTAGGACTCCCATGAACCTCTCAAAGGGGAACATATTGTGTAGAAATATGGGCCCCAGGATGACAATCTCGTCGACTAGATGAACTAGGACGTGCGTCATGATATTGAAGAAGGATGGTGGGAACACCAGCTCGAAACTGACAAGACATTGCGCCACATCACTCCTTAGCCTTGGTACGATTTCTGGATTGATCACCTTCTGAGAGATTGCATTGAGGAATGCACATAGCTTCACAATGGCTAATCGGACGTTTTCCGGTAGAAGCCCCCTCAATGCAACCGGAAGCAGTTGCGTCATAATCACGTGGCAGTCATGAGACTTTAGGTTCTGAAACTTTTTCTCTGGCATATTTATTATTCCCTTTATATTCGACGAGAAGCCAGTCGTGACCTTCATACTGAGCAGGCATTCAAAGAAGATTTCTTTCTCTTCTTTCGTAAGAGCGTAGCTGGCAGGACCTTTATACTGCTTCGGAGGCATGCCGTCTCTTTCGTGCAAACGTTGCAGGTCCTCTCGTGCCTCAGGTGTATCTTTTGTCTTCCCATACACGCCCAAGAAGCCTAGCAGGTTCACGCAAAGGTTCTTCGTCACGTGCATCACGTCGATTGAGGAGCGGACCTCTAGGTCTTTCCAGTAGGGTAGGTCCCAAAATATAGATTTCTTCTTCCACATGGGTGCGTGTCCCTCAGCGTCATTCGGAACAGCTAGTCCACCGGGACCCTTTCCAAAGATTACGTAGTGTAAATCATTGACCATAGCAAGCATGTGATCACCGGTGCGCATGGCGGGCTTCTTCCGGTGATCTGCCTTGCCTTTGAAATGCTTGCCTTTCTTTCGACATTGATGGTTGGTCGGAAGAAATCGACGATGGCCCAGGTACACATTTTTCCTGCATTTGTCCAGGTATATACTTTCAGTGTCATCTAAACAGTGCGTGCATGCGTGGTATCCTTTGTTTGTCTATCCTGAAAGTTTACTGAGAGCGGGCCAATCGTTGATGGTCACGAACAGCAACGCCTTAAGGTTAAATTCCTCCTGTCTGTGCTCATCCCACGTACGTACACCATTTCCATTCCACAGCTGTAAAAGTTCTTCAACTAATGGCCTTAGGTACACATCAATTTCGTTGCCGGGTTGCTTAGGGCCGTGGATGAGAACTGGCATCATAATGAACTTCCGCTTCATGCACATCCAAGGAGGAAGGTTATACATACATAGAGTCACGGTCCAGGTGCTGTGATTGCTGCTCTGCTCCCCGAAAGGATTAATGCCATCCGCGCTTAAAGCAAACCATACATTCCTTGGGTCCTTTGCAAACTCATCCCAGTACTTTCTCTCGATTTTTCTCCACTGCGACCCGTCAGCGGGTGCTCTCAACTTCCCATCTTTCTTTCGGTTCTCACTGTGCCATCGCATCAACTTGGCATGCTCTTCGTTTCTGAACAGACGTTTCAACCGTGGTATTATAGGAGCATACCACATCACCTTCGCAGGAACCCTCTTCCTGAGGGGCTCGCCGTCAACATCACCAGGGTCATCTCGTCTGATCTTATACTGCAACGCACCGCATACTGGGCATTCGTTCAGATCCTTGTAGGCACCGCGGTAGAGGATGCAGTCATTAGGGCATGCATGTATCTTCTCCACCTCCAATCCTAGAGGGCATACGACCTTCTTTGCTGCGTATGTACTGTCGGGCAATTCGTTATCGTTTGGAAGCTTCTTCTTTAATATTTTCAGTAGCTTCTCAAATCCTTTGTCAGCCACAACATTCTCTGCCTTCCACTGCAGCAATTCCAGTACGGTACTGAGCTTTGTGTTGCCATCTTCGCAATTGGGGTATAACCCTTTTTTGTGATCCTCTAACATGCGATCGAACTTCAGCTTCTCCTTAATGCATTGCGTCCTTGCATCGACAATGACCCGGCGGAGATCATCATCATCGGGCACATCGTCTGGTTCCTCTTTATCTTCAGCAGCTTCACCCGTGGCAGCATCATTGGGCACATCGTCTGGTTCCTCTTGATCTTCACCAGCTCCCCCTGTTGCAGCATCACCGTATTCAGGGGGCACATAGTTGTCATCGTACTCTTCTTCTTCGCCGTCTTCCATCATAACCCCTATTTCTCCGTGCCTCGTCCAAACAAACCCTTTTAAAGCAGGTGGGAGTGAAGGATTTTCCGGTTAGAGTAAGACCTCGTATTCCCACATTCAGTGCATGGACAACACATAAAACCATTCTGCTTGTTTGCCTCAGCCGCATCGAGAAACTCATGCACGCCCTTAATGTACTCGCGGGTGTGTCTGTCACCGTACATCCATTGTCGGTTCATCTGCGTGCATTATATATAATTAAGTGTCCAAATTAATAGAAGTTCATCATCACATTAAAACCAAAGTGCATACATAGTTCTCATCTAACAACATATAGCTCTCCAGAGCATCTAATTAATTAAACCATACATTGAAACTATGTAAAACATTTCAATGCGAAAACAAATGCGATCATAATCGCAACCAAGGTAACAATTGATCCAATGGCATAATGATACCAAGCCTCGGTATGAATGGCATATTTTCTAATCTTTCTAATCTTCAAGCGCATTGCATCCATCTTGATCTTGTGATCATCGACGACATCCGCAACATGCAACTCCAATATCATCTTCTCCTCCTCAATTTTTTTTTATTTTTTCCTTCAACAAATTGTTTTCTTCTTCAACTAAATTTAACCTCTCGACAATAGGGTCGGTTGGCATTTCCGATTCACATACATCCTAGATAAATAAAATCTATGTCACGTTGGTCGGCATAATTTTCATAAACAATAAATGAACCAATAGTTATGAAGATAATATACATACCAAATCCGAATCATAGACAGGACGAGGGCCGACGGGGGCGGATACCAAAACCATCGCACTATATAAGATGCAATAATAAATGTAAGAAAATGATACAAGTATCTATCTAAACATACAAGTAAGAATATTTTTCCTTTCAGAAAGAAGATAAGAACAAGAGGCTCACCACGGTGGTGTCGGTGATGAGATCGGTGCGGGTGATCGACGGCGGTGAAGACGGGGACGGGGCGTGACGGACCGCTAAATCTAGACAAATCTCGAGGAAAATGGAGCTTGGAGGTCGAGCTTCGAGAGGAGAAAGCTTAAGTAGTATGGCTCGGGCATTCCATCGAACACCTCATGTGCATAGGAGGTGAGCTAGAGCACCACAAAGCCCTCTCCCCCTCGGCAAGAAAAAACAGAGCACTGTGCTCTGCTCTTGCGCGAGGGGGTATATATAGGCACCTCATTGGTCCCGGTTGATGACATGAACCAGGACTAAAGGGAAGCCTTTGGTCCTGGTTCAAGCCACCAACCAGGACCAATGGTGGTGGTCTAGGAGCGAGGCCCATTGGTCCCGGTTCGTCCGACCAACCAGGACCAAAAGGTCCAGACGAACCGGGACCAATGGCCCACGTGGTACGGCCAGCCCCCTGGGCTCACGAACCGGGACCAATGCCCACATTAGTCCCGGTTCTACACTGAACCGGGACTAATGGGCTGAGCCGGCCTGGACCATAGCCCTGTTTTCTACTAGTGATAGCACAAGATCGTGTAGTTCGCATGCTAAAGCTTTTCTAATGTCAAGTATCATTTCCTTAGACCATGAGATTGTGCAACTCCCGGATACCGTAGGAGTGCTTTGGGTGTGCCAAACGTCACAACGTAACTGGGTGGCTATAAAGGTACACTACAGGTATCTCCGAAAGTGTCTGTTGGGTTGGCACGAATCGAGACTGGGATTTGTCACTCCATGTGACGAAGAGGTATCTCTGGGCCCACTCGGTAGGACATCATCATAATGTGCACAATGTGATCAAGGAGTTGATCACGGGATGATGTGTTACGGAACGAGTAAAGAGACTTGCCGGTAACGAGATTGAACAAGGTATCGGGATACCGACGATCGAATCTTGGGCAAGTACAATACCGCTAGACAAAGGGAATTATATACGGGATTGATTAAGTCCTTGACATCGTGGTTCATCCGATGAGATCATCGTGGAACATGTGGGAACCAACATGGGTATCCAGATCCCACTATTGGTTATTGACCGGAGAACGTCTCGGTCATGTCTGCATGGTTCCCGAACCCGTAGGGTCTACACACTTAAGGTTCGATGATGCTAGGGTTATAAAGGAAGTTTGTATGTGGTTGCCGAATGTTGTTCAGAGTCCCGGATGAGATCCCGGACGTCACGAGGAGTTCTGGAATGGTCCGGAGGTAAAGATTTATATATGGGAAGTCCTGGTTTGGTCATCGGAAAAGTTTTGGGGTTTATCGGTAACATACCGGGACCACCAGGAGGGTCCCGGGGGTCCACCAAGTGGGGCCACCAGTCCTGGAGGGCTGCATGGGCCAAGTGTGGGAGGGGACCAGCCCCTGGTGGGCTGGTGCGCCCCCCACCAAGGCCCAAGGCGCCTCCAAGAGGGGAGGGGGCAAGCCCTAGGGCAGATGGGCCCTAAGGCCCACCCCAGGTGCGCCTCCCCCTCTCCCCCTTGTGGCCGCCACCCAGATGGGATCTGGGGGCTGCCGCCACCCCTAGTGAGGGAACCCTAGGTGGGGGCGCAGCCCCTCCCCTTCCCCTATATATACTTGAGGTATTGGAGGGTGCAAGACACGCGAGTTCCTCTCCTTCTTGGCGCAGCCCTACCCCTCTCCCTCCTCGTCTCTTGCGCTGCTTGGCGAAGCCCTGCTGGAGTACCACGCTCCACCACCACCACCACGCCGTTGTGCTGCTGCTGGATGGAGTCTTCCTCAACCTCTCCCTCTCTCCTTGCTGGATCAAGGCATGGGAGACGTCACCGGCTGTACGTGTGTTGAACGCGGAGGTGCCGTCCGTTCGGCACTAGGATCTCAGGTGATTTGGATCACGACGAGTACGACTCCTTCAACCCCGTTCTCTTGAACGCTTCCGCTTAGAGATCTACAAGGGTATGTAGATGCACTCTCCTTCCCCTCGTTCCTGGTTTCTCCATAGATAGATCTTGGTGACACGTAGGAAAATTTTGAATTTCTTCTACGTTCCCCAACAAAAAGCACTCCGACCATGTCCGGAGCGCAGGGCAAGTGGATGGCCTCCACCGTCAAGGAGACATAACCCAGCTTCGGGAGGCCGGATATTTGGCCAAGGAGGTAGCCCATCGGCTTCCGACCGAGGGATGGATCGTCCCTACCCCGAAGCCCCATGAGAGGGTAGTTTTCATCCCCCACTTCGTCCGCGGGATGGGATTTCCACTCCACCCCTTCGTCCGCGGGCTCATGTTCTACTATGGGCTGGATTTCCATGATCTGGCCCCAAATTCCTTCCTCACTATCTCGGCATTCATCGTCGTGTGTGAGGCCTTCCTCCACACCCCACCCCACTTCGGATTGGGGATGAAGACCTTCAACGTAAAGCCGAAGGTGGTGAGCGGCCAACACGCAGAGTGCGGAGGCGCCATGGTGAGCAAAATGTCCAACGTCCCGTGGCCCAAAGGCACCTTCGTGGAGACTGTCAAGGGGTGGCAGAAGTTGTGGTTCTATGTCACAGAGCCCCGCGACACTACCTGGGCCGCGGCTCCTAAATTCAAATCTGGGGCCCCAATGCGGCTTACCTCCTGGCAAGAGAAGGGCCTGGATTGGTCCTTGTCGGACGAGCTGACAACGCTTCAGATGCACACCAGGAGCATGACGGACAAGACCGTCAAGCTTGTCGATGTGATTCAGGTGATGCTAGTTCGCCGGATCCTTCCATGCCAGAGCCAGGCTTGCCACCTATGGGAGTTTGATCCGGCCGAGCACAAGACCTTGCAACGGTTCTTCGGAACTACGCACGAAGATATCTGGAAGGTGCTCTTCAAGGCCAACGAGACACAGCCGAAGACGACCGAGGACCATGGGCACGACCTGGCCCATCCCGCCAGTTCGGTAAGTTTTCCGTGTTTCAAGGTGTATCCCTTACTTGCTTAATCAAGGAGGATGTCCAAACTTCCCTATTTGTTTTTTCAGGGTTGGACAAAGAAGGAGGAGCGGATTCAGTGTCCAGCTCCGCTGCCCGAGGAACCAGCCATCCCTCTTTTGACGAAGATGCTGGTTCAGGCACCCTACAAGGCGCTGGAGAAGAAGGCCAAAAAGAAGGCCAAGGGGACCAGAGGTGGCCTCTGTCCCAAGGGTACTTAGGACATGGCGTCTGAAGACGCCGAAACTCACTCCTCCGCCATCAAAGATGATGAGGAGGAGGAAGAGGAAGAAGAAAGCAAACCCCCCTCCCTGAGGGGGGAAAGAAGAGGGAGGCCTCCACAAATCTGGAGGCGGAGGCGTCCAAGAAGGGGAAGGCCTCCCTCGCGGATGATAACCCACAAGTATAGGGATTGCAACAGTTTTCGAGGGTAGAGTATTCAACCCAAATTTATTGATTCGACACAAGGGGAGCCAAAGAATATTCTCAAGTATTAGCAGCTGAGTTGTCAATTCAACCACACCTGGAAACTTAATATCTGTAGCAAGGTATTTAGTAGCAAAGTAATATGATAATAGTGGTAACGGTAGCAAAGTAATATTTTTGGGTTTTGTAGTGATTGTAACAGTAGCAACAGAAAAGTAAATAAGCAAAGAACAATATAGCAACAACTCATAGGCATTGGATCGGTGATGGAGAATTATGCTGGATGCGATCGATCATGTAACAGTCATAACCTAGGGTGACACAGAACTAGCTCCAGTTCATCAATGTAATGTAGGCATGTATTCCGAATATAGTCATACGTGCTTATGGAAAAGAACTTGCATGGCATCTTTTGTCCTACCCTCCTATGGCAGCGGGGTGCTAATGGAAGCTAAGGGATATTAAGGCCTCCTTTTAATAGAGTACCGGGCCAAAGCATTAACACATAGTGAATACATGAACTCCTCAAACTATGGTCATCACCGGTAAGTATCCCGATTATTGTCACTTCGGGGTTAATGGATCATAACACATAATAGGTGACTATACACTTGCAATATAGGATCAAGAACTCTCATATATTGATGAAAACATAATAGTTTCAGATCTGAAATTATGGCACTCGGGCCCTAGTGACAAGCATTAAGCATAGAAAAGTCATAGGAACATCAATCTCAAAACATAGAGGATACTAGGGATCAAACCCTAACAAAACTAACTCGATTACATGATAAATCTCATCCAACCCATCACCGTCCAGCAAGCCTATGATGGAATTACTCACGCACGGCGGTGAGCATCATGGAATTGGTGATGGAGGAAGGTTGATGATGACGATGGCGACGGATTCCCCTCTCCGGAGCCCCGAACGGACTCCAGATCAGCCCTCCTGAGAGAGATTAGGGCTTGGCGGCGGCTTCGTATAGTAAAATGCGATGAATCTTTCTCTCTAATTTTTTTCTCCCCAAAAGTGAATATATGGAGTCAAGGTTGAGGTCGGTGGAGCATCAGGGGGCTCGCGAGGCAGGGGGGCGCGCCCCCCACCCTTGTGGACAGGGTGTGGGCCCCCTGACGTGGATCTTTCTTCTAGTATCTTTTATATATTCCAAAAATTATATCCATTGATTTTCAGGTCATTCCGAGAACTTCTATTTCTGCACAAAAATGACGCCATGGTAATTCTGCTGAAAACAACGTCAGTCCGGGTTAGTTCCATTCAAATCATGCAAGTTAGAGTCCAAAACAAGGGCAAAAGTGTTTGTAGAAGTATATACGACGGAGACGTATCAACTCCCCCAAGCTTAAACCTTTGCTTGTCCTCAAGCAATTCAGTTGATAAACTGAAAGTGATAAAAGTAAATAGATAGGCCCTTCGCAGAGGGAAGCAGGGATTTGTAGAGGTGCCAGAGCTCGTTTTTGAAATAGATATGAATAATATTTTGAACGGTATACTTTCATTGTCAACATAACAACCGAGAGATATCAATATCTTCCAAGCTACACACATTATAGGCGGTTCCCAAACAGAATTCTAAAGTTTATACTCCCCCTCCACCAACAAGCATCAATCCATGGCTTGCTCGAAACAATGAGTGCCTCCAACTAAGAAGAGTCCCAGGGGGAGTTTTGTTTGCAATTATTTTCATTTAGTTTGCATAAAGCATGGGACTGGGCATCCCGGTGACCAGCCATTTTCTCATGAATGAGGAGCGAAGTCCACTCCTCTTGAGAATAACCCGCCTAACATGGAAGATACGGACAACCCTAGTTGATACATGAGCTATTCGAGCATACAAAGCAGAATGTTTATTTGAAGGTTTAGAGTTTGTCACATACAAATTTACTTGGAACGGCAGGTAGATACCGTATATAGGTAGGTATGGTGGACTCATATGGAACAACTTTGGGGTTTATGGAATTGGATGCACAAGAAGTATTCCCGCTTAGTACAAGTGAAGGCTAGAAAAAGACTGGGAAGCGACCAGCTAGAGAGCGACAACAGTCATGAACATGCATTAAAATTAATCAACACTGAATGCAAACATGAGTAGGATATAATGCACCATGAACATAAATATCGTAGAGGCTATGTTGATTTTGTTTCAACTACATGCGTGAACATGTGCAAGTCAAGTCACTCGAATCGTTCAAAAGAGGATACCACCCTATCATACCACATCACAACCATTTTAATAGCATGTTGGCACGCAAGGTAAACCATTATAAGCTCCTAGCTAATTAAGCATGGCATAAGCAACTATAATCTCTGATTGTCATTGCAAACATGTTTATTCATAATAGGCTGAATCAGGAACGATGAACTAATCATATTTACAAAAACAAGAGAGGTCGATTTCATACCAGCTTTTCTCATCTCAATAAGTTCATCATATAATCATCATTATTGCCTTTCACTTGCACGACCGAATAGTGTGGATAATAATAATAGTGCATGTGCATTGGACTAAGCTGGAATCTGCAAGAATTCAATTCAAGAGAGAAGACAAGGTAATATGGGCTCTTTGTTAGATCAACAATAATGCATATGAAAGCCACTCAACATTTTCATTATGGTCTTCTCCTCTCGACCCCCAAAGAACAAGAAAAGAAATAATACTATTTACACGGGAAAGCTCCCAACAAGCAAAAAAGAATGAGAAATCTTTTTGGGTTTTCTTTTTAGTTACTACTACTACAGACATGGAAAGTAAACTAACTAAAAGCTACAACTAATTTTTTTCTTAAGGTTTATCAAACACACAAGAAGAAAGCATAATAAAGGAAGTAAACTAGCATGGATGATACAATGAAAAAGTATGAGCACCGAAAACTAGCATGAGTGTGTGAACAGGAATGTAATGTCGGTGAGAAATATGTACTCCCCCAAGATTAGGCTTTTGGCCTAAGCTGGTCTATGGCCACGGCTGGCCTGGCGGATATCCAAAGTAATAGTTGGGGTCATACTAAGAAGGATCCCCCTGGTGCCACTGGTTGGCGATCTCTTCCGGATTCCACTGATAAACAGACTGCCGGTGAGGATCAAATTGTGGTTCCAGCTCTGGCTCTGTAGCTGGTGTGGGGTTTCGGTAAGCATGAATGGCCTCCGGCGGAACAAGGTACTTGCCTGCAGATAAGTCAAACAAGGAAGGAGCAGGCAAAGTAATAGTCTCAGGGTGATTTTTATCAAATATCAGCTTGTACTTAAGCATCTTTTCCTTATTCTTAATGATAAAACAGGAGGCAACAACTTTTCTTCTTTCTCATAATGCCTAATAGGTATGTTAAAGTGTGCAGCGAGGCGCGAGGAGAAGATGCCTCCAAGGATGGGGCCCTTAGTACGGTTAAGATTTAACCGCTTTGCAACAATAGCGCCCATACTAAATGTGTCATCACGGAACAAGGCATGGCACAAAATAACAATATCAGGGGCACTAAGGTTGCCACAATTTTTGGGACCATTTAAGCATCTACTAGCAAATATTGCAAAGTATCGTAAAACAGGAAAATGTATGCTAGTAATTCTTGCATCAGAAACCTGTCTCATTTCCCCTACAACAATTGTATCAATAAGCCCTTCCACGTCGTCATGATGTGGTTCCTCTACGCTGCCCTCAAAAGGTATCAAACAAACCCGACAAAAATCACGATGTGACATCTCCTTATGCTCATCATATAAATAAAATTCCACCGTAGGTGGTGAGCTCCTAGCATGGAAATGAAAGTTTTGCACAAAGATATTGGTGTGTAAGAGATACTGTTCGCGTTGGTCGTGGAGGAAGGCGGTGAGGCCTGCATTCTCAGCCAATTCATATAAATCATCATAAATCTCAGCTGCTCTCAAGAAATCATCACTGTTCTCTTCACTTTATTTATCCTTCGAGCTTCGGCTCGATGAGCCCATGAAAAATCTCTTCATCTTTTCTGAAAATTTCTGAATTTTTTTGTAACTTCAAAAATAAAAGTGAACCAAACTCAACAATATTGATAGCGACTACTTCTACAAGTGCCTAGAGGCAATATCATGCATTAAAACTACTTTTGACCATATAAATTTGACATGCAAGCTCAATAACAGGGTCACCTAAGCAGCAAAAATTTGCAATGAATAAAGTACTAGAACAGAAACTAATTGGACCATTGGAGGAGTTACATACCAAAGAACAATCCCCCAAAGCAGTTTTGTGAATTGAGCTTTGAGCTAGGAGATCGAAAATTGCAGCAAGATGAGCTAGAACTCGGGTTTGAGCTGGTTGGTGATTTTTTTGGGAGGAAGGAGTGTGTGGTAGCTGGAATAAGTGGAGGGGAGCCACCATGGGCCCACGAGGCAGGGGGCGCGCCCTGGACCCTCGTGGCCAGGTGCTTTCTCCCCCTGCTATGTTCTCAGTGCTAGATATTCTCAAACATTCTAGAAAAAATCATATTTAAATTTCAGGGCATTTGGAGAACTTTTATTTTCGGGATATTTTTTTATTGCATGGATAATTCAGAAAACAGACAGAAATTACTATTTTGCTTTATCTAATATAAATAACAGAAAGTAAAAAGAGGGTACAGAGAGTTGTGTTTTCTAAATTCATCCATCTCATGCTCATCAAAAGGAACCCACTAACAAGGTTAAGTTGATGAGGTCTTGTTAGCAAACTCATTTCGAATAACATGAAACCGGAGAATTTTCGAATAACACTAGGTTACCTCAACGGGGATATGCACATCCCTAACAATAAGAATATCATATTTCTTCTTGACAGTAGGACGAGGAAATTCAAAACCTCCAATAGTGATTTTTGAAATTTTCCCAATAGAATTAATACTGTGGACTTGAGGTCGTTTCCTCGGAAAGTGTACCGTATGCTCATTACCATTAACATGAAAAGTGACATTGCCTTTGGTGCAATCAATAACAGCCTGATACGTCTCCGTCGTATCTACTTTTCCAAACACTTTTGCCCTTGTTTTCGACTCTAACTTGCATGATTTGAATGTAACTAACCCGGACTGACGCTGTTTTCAGTAGAATTGCCATGGTGTTATTTATGTGCAGAAACAAAAGTTCTCAGAATGACCTGAAACTTCACGGAGCGTATTTTTGGAAATAATAAAAAATACTGGCAAAAGATCAAGGCTAGGGGGCCCACACCCTAGCCACGAGGTTGGGGGGCGCGCTTGACCCCTGGGCGCGCCCCCTACCTCGTGGGCCCCCTGAGCTCCTCCGACCTCAACTCCAACTCTATATATTCACTTTCAGGGAGAAAAAAATCAAGAAAAAGGATTCATCGCGATTTATGATACAGAGCCTCCGCCAAGCCCTAAAACCTCTCGGGAGGGCTGATCTGGAGTCCGTTCGGGGCTCCGGAGAGGGGAATCCGTCGCCGTCGTCATCATCAACCATCCTCCATCACCAATTTCATGATGTTCACCACCGTGCGTGAGGAATTCCATCACAGGCTTGCTGGACGGTGATGGGTTGGATGAGATTTATCATGTAATCGAGTTAGTTTTGTTAGGGCTTGATCCCTAGTATCCACTATGTTCTGAGATTGATGTTGCTATGACTTTTCTATGCTTAATGCTTGTCACTAGGGCCCGAGTGACATGATTTCAGACCTGAACCTATTATGTTTTCATGAATATATGTGAGTTCTTGATCCTATCTTGCAAGTCTATAGTCACCTACTATGTGTTATGATCCGGCAACCCTGAAGTGACAATAATCGGGACCACTCCCGGTGATGACCGTAGTTTGAGGAGTTCATGTATTCACTATGTGTTAATGCTTTGGTCCGGTACTCTATTAAAAGGAGGCCTTAATATCCCTTAGTTTCCGCTAGGACCCCGCTGCCATGGGAGGGTAGGACAAAAGATGTCATGCAAGTTCTTTTCCATAAGCACGTATGACTATATTCGGAATACATGTCTACATTACATTGATGAATTGGAGCTCGTTCTGTGTCACCCTAGGTTATAACTGTTACATGATGAACCACATCCGGCATAATTCTCTGTCACCGATCCATTGCAACTGAGCTTTCCATATATTGTTCTTCTCTTATTTACTTTTCCATTGCTATTGTTACAATCACTACAAAATACCCCAAAACATTACTTTTGCTACCGTTACCACTACTATCATATTACTTTGCTTCTAAATACTTTGCCGCAGATATTAAGTTTCCACGTGTGGTTGAATTGACAACTCAGCTGCTAATACTTGAGAATATTCTTTGGCTCCCCTTGTGTCGAATCAATAAATTTGGGTTGAATACTCTACCCTCGAAAACTGTTGCGATCCCCTATAATTGTGGGTTATCACAGCCCCTGCAGTATTCAAAAAGGGTCTTCTAAGAATAATAGACATACTATCGTCCTCGGGAATATCAAGAATAACAAAGTCCATTAAAATAGTAACGTTTGCAACCACAATAGGCACATCCTCAAAAATACCGACAGATATAGCAGTTGATTTATCAGCCACTTGCAAAGATATTTCAATAGGTGTCAACTTATTCAAATCAAGTCTATGATATAAAGAGAGAGGCATAGCACTAACATCGGCTCCAAGATCACATAAAGCAGATTTAACATAGTTTCTTTTAATGGAGCATGGTATAGTTGGTACTCCTGGGTCTCCAAGTTTCTTTGGTATTCCACCCTTAAAAGTATAATTAGCAAGCATGGTGGAAATTTCAGCTTCCGGTATCTTTCTTTTATTAGTAACAACTTCCTTCATATATTAAGCATAAGGATTCATTTTAAGCATATCAGTCAAACGCATACGCAAAAATATAGGTCTAATCATTTCAGCAAAGCGCTCAAAATCCTCATCATCCCTTTTCTTGGATGGTTTAGGAGGAAAAGGCATGGGTTTCTGAACCCATGGTTTCCTTTCTTTACCGTGCTTCCTAGCAACACAGTCTCTCTTATCATAACATTGATTCTTTGATTTTGGGTTATCAAGATCAACATAAGGTTCAATCTCTACATCATTGTCATTGCTAGGTTGAGCATCAACATGAACCTCATTATTAACATTATCACTAGGTCCATGTTCATTACCAGATTATGTTTCAGCATCGGAGATATAAATATCATTGGGATTCTCAGGTGTGTCTACAACAGGTTCACTAGAAGCATGCAAATTCCTATCATTTTTGTTTTTCTTCCTCTTAGAAGGACTAGGTGCATCAACATTATTTCTTTGAGAATCCTGCTCAATTCTCTTAGGATGGCCCTCGGGATACAAAGGTTCCTGAGTCACTTTACCTCTTCTAGTTGCAACTCTAATAGTAATTCATTATTTTTACTATTCAATTCATTGAGCAAATCATTATGAGGTTTAAGTACTTGTTCTACTTGAGTGGTAACCATAGAAGCATCTTTACTAATAAGTTTAAGTTCACCTTTAACATTAGCCATATAATCACTCAAATGTTCAATCATATAAGCATTATGTTTCAATTGTCTACCAACATAAGAATTAAAATCTTCTTGCTTAACCATAAAGTTATCAAATTCATCCAGACATTGGCTAGCAAACTTAGCAGGAGGGATTCCGAGAATGTTTATTTTTGCACAAAAATAACACCATGGCAATTCTGCTGAAAACAGTGTCAGTCCGGGTTAGTTCCATTCAAATCATGCAAGTTAGAGTCCAAAACAAGGGCAAAAGTGGTTGGAAAAGTAGATACGACGGAGATGTATCAGCGGATAGCTCCGCGTGGGACATCGATAATAGCCCAGAACGGCGCCCCCGAGATAAGCCCCTGGCCGAATCGTGAGTATGCGAAGACCTTGACGCATTCATATATCAACCTCTTTACATCATAATTTTAACATGTCGAATCATGAACTTGTAGTCCGGCTCGTTCCGCCCTCGAGCGATCCTCGTCTTCGGGGAACTCGCTGGACCCGAAGGTGATGGAGAGCGGGTCCCTTCCAGCGGCCTCCTCTCCCAGGGCCATGGATGACCCTGAGGTGTTATCCCGAAGGATCCCAGGCCAGGAGAGACGCAGGAGGCCATCAGGGCAGTGCCGGAGGGTGAGACCTAGGCCACCGGACACATGGGGGAGCAGATCCCCATGGAGACTAGCGATGGGGGCCATGTCGAATTCGGCCCCCAGCCAAATATGGTCCTGGAGACCTATACGGCTCCGGAATCTGGCAAGCATCCTTCGTCGTCGGAAGGAGGTGTGCCCATTCCGCTGGCGACCTCTATCCAACCAGAGGCACTCGATGCTATACTGGAAGCGCTGCGAAGTGCTTCCATCGTTGAGGAACACCTTACCCTCATGGGTGCTGTGATTGAGAAGATTCAGTTCGCGAAGAGCAGACTGACCGAAGCCTGCATAAGCCTTTTAATAGGCTTTGAGGTAATCAATGCAATTTGTGAAAAGAAAGTCACAGTATAGACAGTAGCCCCTGAGACTCTATCCGGTATTTGGAAAGAAGAGCCGAACAAAGGGTCAAATATTTTTCCACAGGAGACTAACCAGATATGTCTATGTGAATAAGCAGGCATCGCTGCTAGCTGCGACTTCTCATGCTGCCGAATTTCCGGACTGAGGCAGAGTCTGGAGCGGGCCGAGGAAGAGCTCGGCCGAGTGAAAAAGCAGCTGGTGGACAGGCAGGGTATGTAATGAACTATTCAGATATAGCAAGATATGAATTGCTTGTGTTGATTGTATGATAATTTGTAGGGGCAGCATCCGAGGTGGAAACCCTCAACGCAGCGCTGGCCGAAGCGCAAATGAGGGCGGCACATGAATAGGCCGCCCGCGAAAAGCACGAGGCCACGGTCGGTGAGGTCCAGCAGGAGCTACAGGACGTCGTGAAGAAATGCGAGACCTTGGAGCATAAGAATGCGGACCAAGAGAATGAACTTTCCAAGGCCCGTCAAAGTGCACAAGAGGCCCGGATCGAAGCCCAGGACGCCCTCCAAGAAATCCAAGAGGCCAAGAAAATTGCGGCGGGTAAGAATTTTATTATGCAGAGCAAGTATGTGAAGGAGAGATATCTCTTGCTAACCCGGATTTGGAGTTCTCTAGTGGCGTTTGCAGATCTGCAACGCAGTGTTTCTAACGCTGCAGAATTCTTTCGAGCCGAAGAGGGGAGCTCAACGGAGAAGCTGTTCGGGTCGCAATACCTTGCGCCAGAACATCCGGTGCCCTTTAGCGACCAGCTAAAATAGTTGGTCGAGCCGCATAGGGTGGCCCGAACTAGCCATGAAGGATTTAATAATCCGGCTGTGGCTTGCAGAAGCTATACCTGGTAGCTACTTCAGACTCGTGAAGTGATACATCTCCGACGTATCTATAATTTTTGATTGCTCCATGCTATATTATCTACTGTTTTGGACATTATTCGGCTTTATTATCCACTTTTATATTATTTTTGGGACTAACCTATTAACTGGAGGCCCAGCCTAGAATTGTTGTTTTTTGCCTGTTTTAGGGTTTCGAAGAAAAGGAATATCAAACGGAGTCCAAACGGAATGAAACCTTCGGGAACGTGATTTTCTCAACGAAGAAGACCCCGGAGACTTGGACCCTACATCAAGAAAGGAAACATGAGGCCACGAGGTAGGGGGCGCGCCCACCCCCACCAGGCGTGCCCTCCACCCTCGTGGGCCCCCTGTTGCTCCATCGACGTACTCCTTCCTCCTATATATATACATGTACCCCCAAACGATCAGATACGGAGCCAAAAACCTAATTCCACCGCCGCAACTTTCTGTATCCACGAGATCCCATCTTGGGGCCTGTTTCGGAGCTCCGCCGGAGGGGTCATTGATCACGGAGGGCTTCTACATCAACACCATAGCCTCTCCGATGAAGTGTGAGTAGTTTACTTCAGACCTATGGGTCCATAGTTAATAGCTAGACGGCTTCTTCTCTCTTTTTGGATCTCAATACAATGTTCTCCCCCTCTCTTGTGGAGAACTATTCGATGTAATCTTCTTTTTGCGGTGTGTTTGTTGAGATCAATGAATTGTAGGTTTATGATCAAGTCTATCTATGAATAATATTTGAATCTTCTCTGAATTTTTTATGTATGATTGGTTATCTTTGCAAGTCTCTTCGAATTATCAGTTTGGTTTGGCCTACTAGATTGATCTTTCTTGCAATGGGAAAAGTGCTTAGCTTTGGGTTCAATCTTGCGGTGTCCTTTCCCATTGACAGTAGGGGCAGCAAGGCACGTATTGTATTGTTTCCATCGAGGATAACAAGATGGGGTTTTCTTCATATTGCATGAGTCTATCCCTCTACATGATGTCATCTTGCTTAAGGCGTTACTCTGTTTTTAACTTAATACTCTAGATGCATGCTGGATAGTGGTTGATGAGTGGAGTAATAGTAGTAGATGCAGGCAGGAGTCGGTCTACTTGTCTCGGACGTGATGCCTATATACATGATCATACCTAGATATTCTCATAACTATGCTCAATTCTGTCAATTTCTCAACAGTAATTTGTTCACCCACCTTAGAATACTTATGCTCTCGAGAGAAGCCACTAGTGAAACCTATGGCCCCCGGGTCTATCTTTATCATAGTGATCTCCTACTACTTATTTATTTCCTTTGCTATTTACTTTGCCTTTATTTTACTTTGCATGTTTTATCATAAAAATACCAAAAATATTATCTTATCATATCTATCAGATCTCACTCTCGTAAGTGGCCTTATAGGGATTGACAACCCCTATTTGCGTTGGTTGCGAGCATTTATTTGTTTTGTGCAGGTACGAGGGACTCGCCCGTAGCCTCCTACTGGATTGATACCTTGGTTCTCAAAAACCGAGGGAAATACTTACACTACTTTGCTGCATCATCCCTTCCTCTTCGGGGAAAACCAACGCAGTGCTCAAGAGGTAGCAAGAAGGATTTCTGGCGCCGTTGCCGGAGAGGTCTACGCAAAAGTCAACATACGAAGTACCCATCACATACCCTTATCTACCGCATTACATTATTTGCCATTTGCCTCTCGTTTTCCTCTCCCCCACTTCACCCTTGCCGTTTTATTCGCCCTCTCTCTCTCTCTCTTTCCTCCCTCTCTATTTGCCTCTTTTTGCCCGCTTGCTTTTTGTTTGCTTGTGTGCTAGTTTGCTTGCTTGTCACGATGGCTCAAGATAATACTAAATTGTGTGACTTCACCAATACCAACAACAATGATTTTATTAGCACTCCGATTTCTCCTCTTACCGATGCTGAATCTTGTGAAATTAATACTGCTTTGCTGAATCTTGTCATGAAAGATCCGTTTTCCGCCCTTCCTAGTGAAGATGCCGCTACCCATCTAAATAGCTTCATTGATTTGTGTGACATGCAAAAGAAGAAAGATGTGGACAATGATATTGTTAAATTGAAGCTATTTCCTTATTCGCTTAGAGATCGTGCTAAAGCTTGGTTTTCGTCTTTGCCTAAAAATAGTATTGATTCATGGAACAAGTGCAAAGATGCTTTTATCACTAAGTATTTTCCTCCCGCTAAGATCATCTCTCTTAGAAACGATATTATGAATTTTAAGCAACTTGATCATGAACATGTTGCACAAGCTTGGAGAGAATGAAACTAATGATACGTAATTGCCCTACTCATGGTTTAAATTTGTGGATGATTATACAAAATGTTTATGCCGGATTGAATTTTGCCTCTAGAAATCTTTTAGATTCGTCCGCGGAAGGCACTTTTATGGAAATCACTTTAGGAGAAGCTACTAAACTCCTAGATAATATTATGGTTAATTATTCTCACTGGCATACTGAAAGATCTACTAATAAAAAGGTGCATGCTATAGAAGAAATTAATGTTTTGAGTGGAAAGATGGATGAACTTATGAAATTATTTGCTAATAAGAGTGTTTCTTCTGATCCTAATGATATGCCATTTTCTACTTTGATTGAGAATAATAATGAATCTATGGATGTGAATTTTGTTGGTAGGAACAATTTTGGTAACAACGCGTATAGAGGAAATTTCAACTCTAGGCCTTGTCCTAGTAATTCCTCTAATAATTATGGTAATTCCTACAACAATTGTTATGGAAATTATAATAAGATGCCCTCTGATTTTGAATCTAATATTAAAGAATTTATTACTTCGCAAAAGAATTTTAATGCTATGATTGAAGAAAAATTGCTTAAGATTGATGGTTTGGCTAGGAACGTTGGTAGAATTGCTCTTGATGTTGATTCTTTGAAACTTATATCTATTCCACCTAAGCATGATATCAATGAGTCTCTCAAAGCCATGAGAATTTCCATTGATGAGTGCAAAGAAAGAACCGCTAGGATGCGTGCTAAGAAAGATGCCTTTATAAGAGCGTGTTCTTCTAGTTGCTATGAAAATAAAGATGAAGATCTAAAAGTTATTGATGTGTCCCCTATTAAATCTTTGTTTTGCAATATGAATCTTGATAATGATGGGACTGAATATGACCCACCTTTACCTAGAAGGCGTTCTAAGAATTCGGAATTTGTTGATCTTGATGCTAAATTTGATAAAAGTGGGATTGAAGAAATTAAAACCCTAGATGTTGCTAAACCCACTATTATGGATTTCAAGGAAGTTAACTATGAAAATTTCTCTTTGATTTATTGTATTTCCTTGTTCCAATCCGTGCTAAATTCTCCTCACGCTTATAGTCAAAATAAAGCATTTACTAAACATATCGTTGATGCCTTGATGCAATCTTATGCAGAAAAACTTGAATTGGAAGTTTCTATCCCTAGAAAACTTTATGATGAGTGGGAACCAACTATTAAAATTAAAATTAAAGATCATGATTGCTATGCTTTATGTGATTTGGGTGCTAGTGTTTCCATGATTCCAAAGACTTTGTGTGATTTGTTAGGTTTCCGTGATTTTGATGATTGCTCTTTAAACTTGCACCTTGTGGATTCCACTATTAAGAAAAATATGGGAAGAATTAATGATGTTCTTATTGTTGCAAATAGGAATTATGTGCCTGTAGATTTTATTGTTCTTGACATAGATTGCAATCCTTCATGTCCTATTATTCTTGGTAGACCTTTCCTTAGAACGATTGGTGCAATTATTGATTTGAAGGAAGGAAATATTAGATTACAATTTCCATTAAGGAAAGGCATGGAACACTTTCCTAGAAATAAAATTAAATTAGCCTATGAATCTATTATGAGAGCCACATAAGGATTGCCTACCAAAGATGGCAATAACTAGATCTATTCTTGCTTGTATGCCTAGCTAGGGGCGTTAAACGATAGCGCTTGTTGGGAGGCAACCCAATTTTATTTTTATTCCTTGATTTTTTCTCCTGTTTAGTAATAAATAATTTATCTAGCCTCTGTTTTGGTTGTGTTTTTTTTAATTAGTGTTTGTGCCAAGTAGAACCGTTGGGAAGACTTGGGGAAAGTCTTGTTGAACTTGCTGTAAAAAACAGAAACTTTAGCGCTCACGAGAACTGCTGCCATTTTTATTTGGAAAGTTATATTTAGTTAATTATTTTTGAATATGGTTAATAGATAAATTCCTCACGTCCAGAAATTTATTTTAGAAGTTTTGGGGTTCCAGATCTTGTGCTAGCTACAGATTACTACAGACTGTTCTGTTTTTGACAGATTCTGTTTTTCGTGTATTGTTTGCTTATTTTGATGAATCTATGGCTAGTAAAATAGTTTATAAACCATACAGAAGTTGGAATACAGTAGGTATAACACCAATATAAATAAATAATGAGTTCATTACAGTACCTTGAAGTGGTCTTTTATTCTCTTTCGCTAACGGAACTCACGAGATTTTCTACTTTAAGTTTTGTGTTGTGAAGTTTTCAAGTTTTGGGTAAAGATTTGATGGATTATGGAACAAGGAGTGGCAAGAGCCTAAGCTTGGGGATGCCCATGGCACCCCCAAGATAATCTAAGGACACCTAAAAGCCAAAGCTTAGGGATGCCCCGGAAGGCATCCCCCCTTTCGTCTACTTCTATCGGCAACTTTACTTGGAGCTATATTTTTATTCGCCACATGATATGTGTTTTGCTTGGAGCGTCTTGTATTATTTGAGTCTTTGCTTGTTAGTTTACCACAATCATCCTTGCTGTACACACCTTTTGAGAGAGCCATACATGATTTAGAATTTGTTAGAATACTCTATGTGCTTTGCTTATATCTTTTGAGTTATATAATTTTGCTCTAGTACTTCACTTATATCTTTTAGAGCACGGTGGTGGATTTGTTTTATAGAAACTATTGATCTCTCATGATTCACTTAGATTATTTTTAGAGTCTTAATAGCATGGTAATTTGCTTTAAATCCTAATATGCTAGGTATTCAAGAATAAAAAAAATTCTCTTATGAGTGTGTTGAATACTATGATAAGTTTGATACTTGATAATTGTTTTGAGATATCAAGATGGTGATATTAAAGTCATGCTAGTTGAGTAGTTGTGGATTTCAGAAATACTTGTGTTGAAGCTTGTGATTCCCGTAGCATGCACGTATGGTGAACCGTTATGTGATGAAGTCGGATCATGATTTTTTTTGATTGCCTTCCTTATGAGTGGCAGTCGGGGATGAGCGATGGTCTTTTCCTACCAATCTACCCCCCTAGGAGCATGCGCGTAATACTTTGCTTTGATAACTTGTAGATTTTTGCAATAAGTATATGAGTTCTTTATGATTAATGTTGAGTCCATGGATTATACGGACATTTCTCACCCTTCCACCTTTGCTAGCCTCTCTAATACCGCACACCTTTCACCGGTATCATACACACACCATATACCTTCCTTAAAACAGCCACCATACCTACCTATTATGGCATTTTCATAGACATTCCGAGATATATTGCCATGCAACTTTCCACCGTTCCATTTATTATGACACACTCCATCATTGTCATATTGCTTAGAATGATCATGTAGTTCACATCGTATTTGTGGCAAAGCCACCATTCATAATTCTTTCATACATGTCACTCATGAGTCATTGCATATCCCGGTACACCGCCGGAGGCATTCATATAGAGTCATATTTTGTTCTAAGTATCGAGTTGTAATTGTTGAGTTATAAGAAAAATAAAAGTGTGATGATCATCATTATTAGAGCATTGTCCCAGTGAGGAAAGGATGATGGAGACTATGATTCCCCCACAAGTCGGGATGAGACTCTGGACGAAAAATAAAAAAAGATAGAAAGAAATGAGGCCATAAAAAAATAAGAGGCCCAAATAAAAAAAATGAGAGAAAAAGAGAGAAGGGACAATGTTACTATCCTTTTACCACACTTGTGCTACAAAGTAGCACCATGATCTTAATAGTAGAGAGTCTCTCATGTTATCACTTTCATATACTAGTGGGAATCTTTCATTATAGAACTTGGCTTGTATATTCCAATGATGGGCTTCCTCAAAATGCCCTAGGTTTTCATGAGCAAGCAAGTTGGATGCACACCCACTTAGTTTCTTTTTGAGCTTTCATATACTTATAGCTCTAGTGCATCCATTGCATGGCAATCCCTACTCACTCACATTGATATCTATTGATGGGCATCTCCATAGCCCGTTGATACGCCTAGTTGATGTGAGACTATCTTCTCCCTTTTTGTCTTCTCCACAACCACCACTCTATTCCACCTATAGTGCTATATCCATGGCTCACGCTCATGTATTGCGTGCAGATTGAAAAAGTTTTGAGAATGTCAAAAGTATGAAACAATTGCTTGGCTTGTCATCGGGGTTGTGCATGATTTAAATATTTTGTGTGGTGAAGATAGAGCATAGCCAGACTTTACGATTTTGTAGGGATAACTTTCTTTAGCCATGTTATTTTGAGAAGACATAATTGCTTTGTTAGTATGCTTGAAGTATTATTATTTTTATGTCAATATGAACACTTGTCTTGAATCTTTCGGATCTGAATATTCATACCACAATTAAGAAGAATTACATTAAAAATATGCCAAGTAGCACTCCGCATCAAAAATTCTCTTTTTATCATTTACCTACACGAGGACGAGTAGGAATTAAGCTTGGGGATGCTTGATACATCTCCAACGTATCTATAATTTTTGATTGCTCCATGTTATATTATCTATTGTTTTGGACATTATTGGGCTATATTATCCACTTTTATATTATTTCTGGGACAAACCTATTAACCAGAGGCCCAACCCAGAATTGCTGTTTTTTTGCCTATTTTAGGGTTTCGAAGAAAAGGAATATCAAACAGAGTCCAAACGGAATGAAACCTTCGGGAACATGATTTTCTCAACGAACAAGACCCGAGAAGCTTAGACCCTATGGCAAGAAAGGAAACAGGAGGCCACGAGGTAGGGGGGCACGCCCACCTCCTCCAGGCGCGCCCTCCACCCTCATGGGCCCCCTGTTGCTCCACCAACGTACTCCTTCCTCCTATATATATCCACGTACCCCCAAACGATCAGATACAGAACCAAAAACCTAATTCCACCGCCGCAACTTTTTGTATCCACGAGATCCCATCTTGGGGCCTATTCCGGAGCTCCGCCGGAGGGGGCACTGATCACGGAGGGCTTCTACATCAACACCATAGCCTCTCCGATGAAGTGTGAGTAGTTTACTTCAGACCTACGGGTCCATAGTTAGTAGCTAGATGGCTTCTTCTCTGTTTTTGGATCTCAATACAATGTTCTCCCCCTGTCTTGTGGAGAACAATTCGATGTAATCTTCTTTTTGCGGTGTGTTTGTTGAGATCGATGAATTGTGGGTTTATGATCAAGTCTATCTATGAATAATATTTGAATCTTCTCTGGATTCTTTTATGTATGATTGGTTATCTTTGCAAGTCTCTTCGAATTATCAGTTTGGTTTGCCCTACTAGATTGATCTTTCTTGCAATGGGAGAAGTGCTTAGCTTTGGGTTCAATCTTGTGGTGTCCTTTCCCAGTGACAGTAGGGGCAGCAAGGCACGTATTGTATTGTTGCCATCGAGGATAACAAGATGGGGTTTTCTTCATATTGCATGAGTCTATCCCTCTACATGATGTCATCTTGCTTAAGGCGTTACTCTGTTTTTAACTTAATACTCTAGATGCATGCTGGATAATGGTCGATGAGTGGAGTAATAGTAGTAGATGCAGGCTGGAGTCAGTCTACTTGTCTCGGATGTGATGCCTATATACATGATCGTACCTAGATATTCTCATAACTATGCTCAATTCTGTCAAATGCTCAACAGTAATTTGTTCACCCAGTGAGGGAGTCCTGGATTAGGGGGCGTCCGGATAGCCTGCCGGGGCACTGATCCACGGGCACCTATGGGACCGGCGGACCGGGTCCCTTTCGGTTTGGCGGGGGCGGAGATCGTGCAAAGAGCAGATCGAGGCGATGCACGCGAGCGATTTACCCAGGTTCGGGCCGCACGGATGCGTAAAACCCTACTCCTGCTTTGTGGTTTGTATTGATTTCTTACTCGGGAGCGCGGAGTGCTACAGTACACACCCGCAGCTAACAAGACCGAGCGTGAGTGTTCGAACCAGCTAACGCCCCCTATGTTGCACACGGGCCTCCTTTTATATGCTCAAGGGGTTACCGACAGGTGGCAACGGAGGTAAAGGGCAAAAATGGAAAGGTGCTGTGGTAGGCACAGCTACCTGCTACAGTGTATCATACCTAACCCTGACGGCAGGGGACAAGGGCCTTAAATGCCCGTCTGTGTCGCCTAAACAGTGTGAAAAGGGACCGCCAGGGACGCCATCGTTCGCCACGATGGCGATCTTGTCAGCGCCGCTTGCCACCGCACGCTGCTGGCTGCACAGCCTCCCACCACGTACGCCTGGAAGGGCCCCAGAGCGACACGTTGGTGGATGTGCTAGAGCACGGGCCCAGGGAGGTGGCTTGCCGCGGCAAGCGCCTTGCCGCTGTCGTTGTCTTGTTGCGTCCGAGAGCTTGTCGCTCACCGGGCCTTGCCGGGGCGCGTGGTGCGCCACGGCAAGTTCCTTGCAATGCCTTGGGTGGCCTTCCCGGCAAGCTCCTCTTGCCGGGGTCTTGGGATGCTTTTGTTAGCCTTCCCGGCAAGCTCCTCTTGCCGGGGTCTTGTCTTCTTGGCTTGGACACTTTGTGCTTGAACGGCTCCAAAGGAACCACGGAGGACCTTGGCGGTCACCCGGCAAGCCTTGCCGCGGGATGCTGCGACTGCCCGTGCACAAGTTCGGGATACTAGGGTACCCCTACTCTAGTACACCGACAGGAGCCCCCGGGCCTGGGCCATACACGGTGCCGAGCGCTGTTGGGCCAGGCCCAAAACAGGGCACGGGCACGCGCGGCCTAGGTTACGCCGTATCTTACTCCGTATCCACCGCGCCCTCCCCGAACGGCATGCGTTGAATGCGGCGTCGTGGGTGAGATCGTGGGTGGTTATTTTATTCGGAAATGCGGAATGTCCGCCCCCTCCCCCTTTATAAGCAGGAAAAACGGGGGCAGTTCGCACATTCGCCCGTTGCTGCTTCCAATCTCAGAAATCTCTGCCGCTCCCTCGCCTTCCCAGAGCAGAGAGAGAGAGAGAGAGAGCAGCGCCCCGGCCCCCATCGCCGCCAGCATCACCAATGCCGTCGACCTCCTCCACTGCTTCCGCCATGGCTCCGAAAGCCGACAAGGGGAAGGCCGTGAAGTCGACCGAGGCGCAGCGGCTCGCGGCGCTGCGGAAGGAGCGGGCAGTTCCCCCCCCCCCCAAGCTTGCCGCGAAGGAGCTGAGGGAGAACTACTACCTCTTCTGGTCGGCGGAGACACGAGCGCATCCGCGCACAAAGGTACTCCCCGCCGCCGCTTGGAAGAAGGCCCCGAATGGATACCCCTTCTTCGCTCTGTTCTTCTACTGCGGGCTCTGCCCGCCTTTCTCTGATTTCTTCTGTGACATTATGAATACCTATGGATTCCATCTCCTTGACTTCACCCCCAATGCCGTCCTGACCATGGCAGTTTTCGCACATCTCTGCGAAAACTTTGTCGGAGTCCTTCCCAACGTAGCCCTCTTCCGCCACTTCTTCATACCCCGAGTAGAGAGAGGAGAGCCTCTATCCGGCGGAATTGCCTGGATCTCAAGGGCCGCCAAGAAGGAAACCTATCTGGAGGGAGAATTCCGCGGCAAGTGGGAGGAGTGGAGAGCAGATTGGTGCTGGATTGACGAGGAGAATCCGCAGCCATTCACCACCCGGCGCCAAACCCCAGTAGCACGCGGCAGCGATTGGAGTGACGTGGCCTCGGAAGACGACAGGCTGAAGATTGCCGTCACCAGGATCCTACACCTCAGGCTTGCCGGGCTTACTGTAGGCGCCGTTGGCGCAGACTTTCTTCGCCGCCGCATGGCCCCCCTGTAGGAACGGGGGAGGCCCACTTGGGAGTTCAAGAACGCGGCAGACATTATGAGGCTGCCGCCGGGCCTCAACTACAACTTCACAGTCCTGGAGCTCAACGCAAAGCTGCAGGAGCTGTTCAAATATGACCCCCAACATCCCGAGGCGTTCAGGTTGCCGGGGGGCGTCGTTCCGTTGTGCAACAATTCCGCGCTCGACCGCATTCGTGCAATGATGCCGGAGTGCGACTCGCACGGGATTGTGCCAAATTGGCAGGAGCCTGCAGACGAGGTCGTTCAGCAGTTCTTCGACGACTTGGTGGAGGTGGCGATCCGTGCTGACGAGAAGGACGGCGTCACCCACGACACCACCGATGCGGAGATGGCGCTCATTGCCACCAGGCTAGAAGAGGCAGCGGCAGCCGCAGCCGCGAGCGAGTTCGGATTCACTGCGGAGGAGGCTGATGCAGCGGAAGCAGCAAGCCGTGCTGAGCGAAGGGAGCTCGCCGGCAAGAAGGAGCTTGCCGGGCGTGACGCCGAGCCGAGCGAGCCCGCCAAGGACACGAGCGGCTCGTTGGAAATCAACTCTTCTTCCTCCTCATCTTCGAGCAGCTTGCCGCAAGCAGAGCCTCCATCCCCACCAAGAAGGCGTCTCCGCAAGGCCGGTGACGTGGCGGAGCGGCAAGCGGGTCAACAGTCGCCGCGCCGCGTGACACGCTCTACCGCGGCAAACACTGTTGCCGCGGGAGCGCCTCATGCTGCGACGGCAACTGGAGCAGAGTCTAGCCGGACCACCGCTTCAGTCCCTGCCGCTACTCACGCCGCGCCGACAGCCGGAGCGGGGTCGTCTCAGACCACCGCCACCGCTCCCGCCAAGCGGCCAAGGGAAGCTACCCCTCCGCCTCCTCACGCCGGGCGCGCGCCGGACTTCGACTTCTCCGCGTTTAGCTCCGACGAGGAAGAAGAAGAAGAGTAAGCCTCTCTTGCTGTACTTATAGTTCTTCAATTCTTGATGTTTTGTCTTGTTTCTCACTTGCTTTTCCCTGAACCTGTTCCTCTTCAGGACTCTGGCCCAGAGAGCGGCGAAGAGAGCTAAGGCCCCGGTGATCGTCATTGAGGACGAGCCCCCTGCGACAGCAGGTGGCGCGCCCGAGACAACATTGCCGGACCCTGCGACTTTTCCCCAGGGCAGCCCCCAGCGTAAGTGTATGATTTACTTTCTGCTGCGAGGCGCGCTTGGGTACTTGTCTTTGCTGATATCTGTTTGTTGACTTGTGTAGGAGCCGAGCAGACCCACAAGGAGCCAAGGGAGAATCCCCCGACAAGGGAGAATTCTCCGGCAAGGGAGGGCTTCCCGGTAAGGGAGAAGTCTCCGGCAAGGGAGAAGTCTCCGGCAAGGGAGGGTTCTCCGGCAAGGGACAGCACCAGCGGCCCCCCGACGGCAGAGACCACAACTGCAGAACCTGGTGCAGGTACTCCTCTTGCTTCAAAACTTCCCTTTGGTTCTTCTTCTGATCTTCTTGAGTTTTTGCTGGATTTTGCTTGACTCTTCCCCCTTTTCCGGCCGTTAGATCCATCCGCTGCGGAGCAGATGGAAACCGAGGTCGCCGCCGACGAGGCGACCGGTGGTGGCGATGCCGCCGGCGCAGAGGCCGCCAAGGCTGACGCCACGACAACTGGCGAGGGGTCCAGCGATCGCACTGACGGCCCTGAGGCCGCAGGAGCGCCAGGCGCTACACCGACCGCCGACCCGTCCGCCGTTGCCGCAGCGCCAGGCTCCGGAGAGCCCCATCCAGGCGTCTACCTGAAGGCCGGCGACGACGTCTTCATCAATCTTCCGTGGGCATCAAGCTCCAGAGCGCCGGTCGAGGGGGAGATCTTCGACGGAGAAGTGCTTGCCTCCGCGTGGTTGACACTGGTCGACGCGCCAAGCAGCAGCAGCAACGAGCCCGAAGAAGAGCGGCTGCTGCGGAGGTTGATGTCGCTCTACCGCGCGCGACAAGCCAAGCTGGAGTCCCGCGAGGCGCTTGTCGCGAAGGCGGGAGCAGACATTGAAAAGCACGCGGAAGAGCTCGGGGGTTTCCACCGGGAAGCCCTCTGATCCCTGGCAGAGGAGCGGGAGCGGCTCGTTGAAGCACAGAAGGCCTTTCTCCTCGAGAAGGCCGAAGCCGAAGAGCGCCAGCGACTTGCCGCTGTGAAGCTAGCCGCGGAGGAGGGCGAGCTGGCGCAGCGGAAGGTCAATCTTGATGCCCACGAGGAGGAGCTTGCCTCGCGCGAGGAGAAACTGCGGAGCCCTCAAGCAAGCGGAGGACGCTGCCACCGCCGCCGAGGCCGCCAAGGAGGAGTTGAAGACGAAGGTGGCGCGGCTGGAGGCCGATCTCTCCGAGAAGGGAAAGGAGCTCAGCGCCGCCAAGGTCTCCAACGTGGATCTTGAGTTGAAGCTAACCACTTTGACCAAGACTCTGGACAGCACCAAGAAGCGGGAGGCAGCCTTGAAGGAGGAAATCAAGGCCGACAAGGCGCTGCTGGAGAGCGCTGCCGCCGCCCAGAATGCCTTCAGGGAGACCGTGACGCACTGGATGGAGAGTCTTGTGAACGCCGCCACGGACATCGACAAGGAGCTGGCGGAACTGGGGATGGAGGATCTCGGGTATCCCTCCGACGACAACCTCCAACCCAGCGCCAAGCTCGTTCTGTTCTTCAAGGGCGTGGCGACGGCCCTTCAGCGACTCCGGGAGAGGATCCCCAAGCAACTGGCTGACGAGTCGCGCAAGATCTGCGCGGGGGCCCTCCAGAAAGTGTTGATGAAGGTGGCCTTCCGCAATCCGGGCCTCCGCCTCACCAACATCCTCAGGACCTTGCCGCCAGAAGCTGATCTGGAGGAGCTCAAGGCCCTTGTCGCACCCATTGTGGACAAGGTGAGCGGGATCAAGAGGGTTGAAGGCGATCGCGTAGATTAGGCCGCCCATTTCTTCTTCCCTTGTCGCTGTTTATCTTGTCATGAAAACAATCTGTTAGAGCTGCGACAAGTTATTTTTGTAATATAACTCTGTTCTGGGCAATGATTCGCAACGTTATTCCCTTTACTTGATTCCTCCCTTTGTATGTCTTTTTACCCTACGCTTTTAGGGAACTAGCCGGTGCAGGCACCAGAGCCGCGAGCGCTGAGTGCGGAACGTCAGCAGCCTGCTGGCGGTGCCGCTACCGGCAAGAAACCTTGTCGCGACTAGTTGCAGCTCACTTAAGTTGTCGAGCGGACTCGAAACAAAGTAAGGGCGCTAGCAGCTCACTTAATTTGTTGAGCGGACTCGAAACAAAGTAAGGGCGCTAGCAGCTCACTTAAGTTGTTGAGCGGACTCAAAACAAAGTAAGGGCGCAACTAGCTACGAGTTGGTTCCTCCGCGCACATGTTTTCCATACAAAGTGCGGTCGTTCAAGGGAAATAACTTAAAAATTAAAAAATTTGATTGCTCAAACTTTGGCAACTTAGCTTTTCAGTTGTTTGCTTCCCGGCAAGGCGAAACTTTCTTGAACGACGCCTGGTCCATACCATCATCTTCTCCTCCCCCCCGGCAAACTTGTGGGCGAGGGGAACCTTCCTTTCAAAAGAAAGAAGAGACAATACAGATATGGAGCTTTACGGCTTGTTATTGCTTACCATGGAGTAGGTGCTGCACAAAGTGTCAGATCATATATGCCAAAAAATAGAAAGCATAAAATTGACAAAATGCGCGGGGCACATGAGCTTTATTTATGCACGGGGTCTGCGCCCGGCTTTGTACAAAGGATTACATGCAACAGCGGCAAGACTTGTACAAAAGGTGGTTGCCGGAACAGGTTCCGGCAACCGCGCCTTACGGGTAAAACTTGCGAAGATGCTCAATATTCCAGGAGTTGCTCACCGGAAAGCCATCTTCGGTCTAAAGGCGGACAGCGCCAGGCCTAGTGACTCGTTTCACCCGGTAAGGGCCTTCCCACTTCGGCGTCAACTTGTTGGAATTCTTGGCGGACTGAACGCGCCGAAGAACAAGGTCGCCTTCCTCGAGACTTCTGGCATTAACTTTGCGGCTATGGTAGCGCCGCAAAGCTTGCTGGTAGCGAGCAGCTCGCACAGCAGCCTGAAGACAGTCTTCCTCAAGGAGCAGCGCATTATCTTGTCGCAGCTGCTCTTGCTCAAGCTCATCATCAGCGAGCACTCGAGGTGACCCGTATACGAGTTCCGTGGGGATAACTGCCTCTGCTCCATAGACTAGAGCAAAAGTTGTCTGGCCAGTGGCTCGATTTGGTGTCGTCCTGATCGACCAAAGAACCACCGGCAGCTCCTCGATCCAGTTTCTTCTGCACTTGTGCAGCCTGTCGAAAGTTCTGGTCTTGAGTCCACGCAGCACTTCAGCATTTGCCCTCTCCGCTTGACCGTTGCTCCTCGGGTGAGCAAATCTGCTGCTGCGGGAACATCCGCTTCTGCGGCAAGAACCTGCGTCTCTGCCGGAGCTTGACGTTCCCCGACAAGCTTGCCGGAGCAAAACTTATCGGGAGCTTCTGCTTCAACGGAACAAACCCTAGGGCTTGCCGGAGCATCTTGCTCCTCAACGCTCTTGGTGTTGGTCTCAGCTGCTGCAGGAACATCCGCTTCTACGGCGAGAAGCTGCGTCTCTGCCGGAGCTTGACGTTCCCCGACAAGCTTGCCGGAGCAAAACTTATCGGGAGCTTCTGCTTCAACGGAACAAACCCTGGGGCTTGCCGGAGCAGGCTGCTCCTCAGCGCCTTCGGCGTTGATCTTAGGGACCTTCTTGGCGGCGGCTTCAGGAAGCTCTGCCGGAAAATAGTCACCAGAAATCAACTTCCTCTTCTTGCTCTGCCCAGTTGATGGTGTTACAGACGGTTGAGTCAGCTTGAGCACAAAGATCCCTGGTTCCACAGGTAATTTAAGTGCGGCGCACTTTGACAGGCCATCAGCAATGGCGTTCTGAGCTCTTGGAACATGCTCCATTTGTAAGCCGTCAAAGCGTTCTTCTAGCTTTCTCACTTCGTCGACGTAAGCTTCCATCAACGGACTCTGATAACTCTTGTTTACTTGGCGGAAGACAAGCTGTGAGTCACCCCTGACAATGAGCTTCTTGATCCCAAGGTCTGCCGCGATCCTGAGACCTGCAAGCAATCCCTCATACTCTGCAGTATTGTTTGTTGCTTGCTCCTTGGGAAAGTGCATCCGGACTACGTACTTGAGGTGCTCTCCGGTGGGTGTGACAAGCAGCACGCCTGCGCCGGCGCCTTGCAGCGAAAAGGCACCATCAAAGTACATCAGCCACTCTTTGCTTACTTCCTTGTCGGGGATGCTTGTTTCTGGAATTTCTTCATCTGGTGTTGGCGTCCATTCTGCTATAAATTCTGCCAATGCTCTGCTCTGGATAGTTGAAGTACTTTCAAACTTGAGGCCAAAGCTTGACAGTTCCAGTGCCCACTCAACAATCCTGCCTGTCGCTTCTGGATTCTGTAATATCCTCTTTAGCGGAAAGCGAGTGACAACTGTGATCTCATGTGCTTGGAAGTAATGGCCATGAGGAGGCCGAAAAGCAATTTCTGCACACCAGAATACCTTGACCTAGCCCCCTACAGAAGGGAACTGACAAAGTAAACTGGGCGCTGCACCATTTTCTTCTGTGTCTCCTCTCGCATCTACGCAGATCCATCTTTGTCGGGACCAGAGCTTGTCGGGGAAGCCCCCTGCTTGTCGCTGGATGCGCTTGCCGTGGTTGCAGGCTCGTCATCTGCCTCCCTCTCTGCTACTAACGCAGCACTAACCACTTGATTGGTTGCCGCTATATACAGCAGCAACTTCTCTTATGGCTTAGGTGCGACAAGTATTGGACGGGAGGACAGGTATCTCTTCAAGTCTTGCAGCACAGCCTCCGCTTCCGGAGTCCATCTCATTGGGCCTGCCTTTTTCAATAATTTGAAAAACGGCAGGGCGCGCTCGGCAGACCGAGAGATAAACCTGCTGAGAGCAGCCACACAACCGGCAAGTCTTTGTTCATCCTTGACGCGCTTGGGTGCTTCAATCTGCTCAATGGCCTTGATCTTGTCGGGATTGGCTTCAATTCCCCCTGAGATACGAAGAACCCGAGAAGCTTGCCGGAAGGAACTCCAAACACACACTTCTCTGGGTTGAGCTTGAGGCTGATCTTGCGCAGATTTGCAAAGGTTTCGTCCAAATCTTGAATCAGAGTTGCCCTGTCCTTGCTCTTGACCACTATATCATCCATGTAGGCTTCCACATTTCTGTGTATTTGCGGCTCAAGGGCGACATGGACTACTCTTGCAAATGTTGAACCAGCATTTTTTAATCCGAAAGGCATTCGTACGAAACAGTACGTGCCACATGGAGTAATAAATGCGGTCTTCTCCTCATCCTCTTCTGCCATGAAGATCTGATGATATCCTGAGTATGCGTCAAGAAATGAAAGCAAATCACATCCGGCTGTGGAGTCAACAATCTGGTCAATGCGCGGCAAAGGAAATGGGTCTTTGGGACAAGCTTTGTTAACATCGGTAAAATCGATACAAAGTCTCCATTTCCCGTTTGCCTTGCGCACGACTACAGGATTGGCCAACCACATAGGATGGAGCACTCCTCTGACAAGGCCTGCTGCTTCCAACTTCTTGATCTCTTCTGCTATGAACTCTTGGTGCTCCACTGCTTGTTTCCTAACCTTCTGCTTGACAGGCCGCGCATGAGGACAAACGGCAAGGTGGTGCTCAATCACTTTCCTGGGAACACCGGGGATGTCAGACGGTTGCCACGCAAACACGTCGACATTCGCCCGCAGGAAAGCAACAAGCGCGCTTTCCTATTTAGGGTCGAGAGTGGCACTGATGGTGAAGGTACCACCAGTGCCGTCCTTCTTGGCGGACACCTTTTTCGTCTCTGGCGGAGCTGCCATCGTCTTCTTACACTTGCCGGTGGAGCTCGATGGTGCGTCCTCGACGGCAGCGCAGCACTCCGAAGAGGTGCGCTTGCCGGAGTGGGCATCAGAACTCTTGCCGGACTTGGTCTTCTTCCCCCCGGGAGCTTCAGCGGCAAGTGACTCGCGCTCTGCTGCGGCTGCTGCTTCCCGGTAGATCTTGTCGGCACAGATAAGAGCATCTTTCTTGTCGCCAGGGACAGAGATGACGCTTATCGGGCCTGGCATCTTCAGCATGTTATATGCGTAGTGAGAGGCTGCCATAAACTTGGCGAGTGCTGGACGGCCAAGTATCCCATTGTAAGGCAATGGAATATCGGCAACGTCAAGTGTGACCCTCTCAGTCCTGAAGTTCAGCTCGCTGCCAAATGTTACGGGCAGCGTGACTTTCCCCTTCGGCTTGCTCCTTCCTGGGTTGATTCCTTGGAATGTGCCGGTCTCTTCGAGCTCGCTGTCAGGGATCTGGAGTTTCTGGAGTACAGCGGAGGAGATCAGGTTCAAGCCAGCCCCGCCGTCAACTAACATCTTAGTGACCTTGAGGTTGCGGATAGTTGGTGAAACCAACATCGGCAAGCACCCGACCGCAGTTGTGCGATCAGGGTGGTCCTCAATGTCAAAGATGATAGGCGTGCTGGACCATTTCAGAAGCTTGCGTGACTCGACAGGTGGCTCCGCTGCATTGACTTCCCGCACCCACTGCTTGAGCTGGCGGTGCGAAGTATGCAGAGAAGCACCACCGTCAACGCATAAGACCTCTGTGGCTTTCTGGAACTCCTGCTCACTGGTCTCAACATCATTGATGTCTTCGTTGTCGTCGTCGTCTTCATCGTTGTCGCAGCCGCGGGGAGGTCTATCTCCTTGCCGCTGCTTGGCCTTGCCGCGGCGTCCTCCCCGGCCGGCGCGCTTCTTGCCGGATTCTCCAGCACCTCCTTGGGCCCTCTCCTTGTCTCGGCGCTCGTACTCAGCCTTTTGCTGCTGGACAAGCTGCTCGACCTTCTTGCAGCTCTGGAGGTCATGGCCCTTGGTGCGGTGAATCTTGCAGTATTGCTTGTCGGAGCCGTCCTGCTTGTCGGCAGCCGCCACAGCCTGGCAGTTGGCGCACGCGGCAACCTCCTTGCCGGAGCTACCAACTTTGGCCTTCTTGGCGCCACCTTCATTGCCGGACTGCTCAACGACTAGCACCTCTTTGCCTTTCTTCTTCCTGTTCTGCCGCCGGTTTTTCTTTGCCGGGGCAGCGTCCTCACTGTCAGATCCTTCTGCTCCGGTCTTCTCTCCGGGGAGTTTCCTTCCTTCCTCAGCACGTGCACACTTGTCGGCCAGGGCATATAGCTCGCTGACGTCTCTGATCCTGCACATCGCCATCTCCTCCCGCATCCTGCGGTTACGCACGTTCTGATGGAACGCGCTGATAACCGTGGCGGGGTGGACGTCTGGGATGTTATACTGTACACGGCTGAACCTCTGAATGTACTTGCGCAGGGGCTCTCCTTCCCTCTGGGCGAGCAGATGAAGGTCACTCTCTTGGCCATGAGGTTTGTGGCCGCCTGTAAAGGTGCCGACAAACTGATGGCATAGATCAGCCCAGGAGGATATGGAGTTGTCCGGCAAGTGCATGAGCCAGGATCTGACGTTGGGCTTGAGCACCAGCGGGAAGTAGTTGGCAAGGATCTTGTCGTCCCGCCCCCGGCAGCCTGAACCGCGATGGTGTAGATGCTGAGGAACTCCGACGGATGCGTCTTGCCGTCGTACTTCTCTGGTACATCTGGTTTGAAATTCTTCGTGCTGGGCCACTGGACTTGCCGCAGCTCACGAGTGAACGCAGGGCAACCTACCGCGTACGGCAAGTCGCCTGGTTCCCCTGGCGCATGCATGTCAACAGAGGGCCCAGCGCGCTGGTCTGATTGACGTCGCGCTTCCTTTCGGCGCTCGATGCGAGTACGAGCGTCTTCTTGTTGTCGTTCTTGAAGAACTTGGCGCTGATCGCGACGAGCTCGCGGATCTGACGACGCGGTAGAGTCGCTGTCGAGGTGGATCCGTCGAGTCGGCGATCTCGGCCTTCGGGGCAGAGAGTGCACAGTAGTTGCACCCCCACCAGTCTTGTCGTCTCCGGCTCGTGCCTGGCTGGCTTGCCGTGGCTGCGATGTGCTCGGTTGCCATGGAGTGTCGCCGTTGGCGAAGCCGATGAGACTCTGGATGGTTGCCCTCCAATCGTCGATCTTGTCCGCCGTTGGAGGGTAGTCTAGGAGCAGCTGAGCTCGCGCCAAAGCTTTTGCTGCAGTGGCGGGCGGTGGTGGCGAACGGTGCGAGGAGCGGGATATGCTCGGACTTCTAACCACGTTAGAAGGAGCAATATCCTGTCCAGGCGACGGTGCCTCGCTCGTGCCAGCATGTTGGCGTGCATGGTGGTCCTGAGCGCTCCGAGATCCACTAGCCGGATCTTGGTCTAGCAAACGCATGGTACCGTGAGTACCATGACGCGGCCGGTCCCGCGCCTCCTGAGACAGGCGCGGTGCATGTACGGACGCCGAGGTCTTGGAGTGCGCCCGGTCGTTGTGGGAGCCGGCTACGCCACCGATGGGCAGCGCAGCCTCGCCCTTGGACCTGGCAGCACCGTGAGCTCCCTCGTCTACGCCCGTTCTTCCGCCGGCGCCCGCCCCATCAGCCGTTTGTCCCGGCGGTGGTGGGTAAGGCGCGGACGGAACAGCCGCCTCCAAAACCTTCTTCTTCGGCGGCATGTTGATGAAGATGATGAAGATCTAGCTCGCGAGAACGCCGGATCTGGTTCACACAACTTCGACGCCCCCTACCTGGCGCGCCAAAGATGCCGTGGCACTGATCCACGGGCACCTATGGGACCGGCGGACCGGGTCCATTACGGTTCGACGGGGGCGGAGATCATGCAAAGAGCGGATCCAGGCGATGCACGCGAGCGATTTACCCAGGTTCGGGCCGCACGGATGCGTAAAACCCTACTCCTGCTTTGTGGTTTGTATTGATTTGTTGCTCGGGAGCGCGGAGTGCTACAGTACACACCCGCAGCTAACAAGACCGAGCGTGAGTGTTCGAACCAGCTAACCCCCCCTACGTTGCACACGGGCCTCCTTTTATATGCTCAAGGGGTTACCGACAGGTGGCAACGGAGGTAAAGGGCAAAAATGGAAAGGTGCTGTGGTAGGCACAGCCACCTGCTACAGTGTATCATACCTAACCCTGACGGCAGGGGACAAGGGCCTTAAATGCCCGTCTGTGTCGCCTAAACAGTGCGAAAAGGGACCGCCAGGGACGCCATCGTTCGCCACGATGGCGATCTTGTCAGCGCCGCTTGCCACCGCACGCCGCTGGCTGCACAGCCTCCCGCCACGTACGCCTGGAAGGGCCCCAGAGCGACACGTTGGTGGATGTGCTGGAGCGCGGGCCCAGGGAGGTGGCTTGCCGCGGCAAGCGCCTTGCCGCTGTCGTTGTCGTCTTGCGTCCGAGAGCTTGTCGCTCACCGGGCCTTGCCGGGGCGCGTGGTGCGCCACGGCAAGTTCCTTGCAATGCCTTGGGTGGCCTTCCCGGCAAGCTCCTCTTGCCGGGGTCTTGGGATGCTTTTGTTAGCCTTCCCGGCAAGCTCCTCTTGCCGGGGTCTTATCTTCTTGGCTTGGAAACTTTGTGCTTGAACGGCTCCAAAGGAACCACGGAGGACCTTGGCGGTCACCCGGCAAGCCTTGCCGCGGGATGCTGCGACTGCCCGTGCACAAGTTCGGGATACTAGGGTACCCCTAGTCTAGTACACCGACACAGCCGGACTATATCCTTTGGCCGGACTGTTGGACTGTGAAGATACAAGATTGAAGACTCCGTCCCGTGTCCGGAAGGGACTTTCCTTGGCGTGGAAGGGAAGCTTGGTGATCCGGATATGCAGATCTCCTACCATTGTAACCGACTTTGTGTAACCCTAACCCTCTCCGGTGTCTATATAAACCGAGGGGTTTTAGTCCGTAGGGCAACGTACATATCAACAATCATACCATAGGCTAGCTTCTAGGGTTTAGCCTCTTAGATGTCGTGGTGGATCTACTCTTGTACTACCCGTATCATCAATATTAATCAAGCAGGACGTAGGGTTTTACCTCCATTGAGAGGGCCTGAACCTGGGTAAAACTTCGTGTCCCTTGCCTCCTGTTACCATCCGGCCTAGACGCACAGTTCGGGACCCCCTACCCGAGATCCGCCGGTTTTGACACCGACATTGGTGCTTTCATTGAGAGTTCCTCTGTGTCGTCGCCATCAGGAAGGATGCCTCGCCCCGTCTTTAAAGACGGCACCGTTGCTAAGGGAGCTTTGGCTATCGGCCAAACCCTCTGGCTAGGTGGTTTTCTTATGATCGCCTGCTCGGCTTCTGCGCCGACGATGCCCTCTCGAGCCATCGAAAACAATCTTCATGTCAGCTTGGAACTCGCCGAGCAGTTAGATCCAATGGAGCTCTCCTCCATAAACGAGCTCTTGGATCGCTTTGCCACCCTGGGAGTCGCCACGGATTATGACCAGATTGGGCCTAAACCCGATCTGAGAGAGATTAACTCTCCCCAAGTCACCCATCACGTTGCCGTGGTAGAGGGACAGTGTGGCGACCTTTCATCTATCTTAAAGACTCGCTACGTCCGGATTCCTGATTCCTCCAAGCCGGATACCCGCGGAGGGGAGGATATCACTGAAGACCTGAATTTAGAGTCAGGCGACGGGCTGGATTCATTGGACAACATCCAGGAATCCAAATTTTCGAGTTCAGAAATTCCTCGGCCTCTGAGCCTTAGATGGGATGAGGCTTCGGATTTAATTCCACCCACCCACCCCAACATAAGCGATCTATCCAAAATCAGGCAAGAACCCGATGAAACAGTACATCATTACTGGGCCAGATTCCTCCTGGTTAAGAACAAGCTAAGGGACTGCCGCGTGGAAGACGCAATCTCAATCTTCTGCAATAATTGCACGGACAAGGGAATACTCAACGCCATAAGTCGCCGTGATATTACACGCTTTGCTGACTTGGCGTCCATTGTACGAAAATACTGTGCGATGGAAAGCGCCTGGAAAACCGAAATAAAATTTTGGGACAATCCGGCCCTGAATACAAACCCAGTCCGAAATAAAAGGGTGCATCATCACCAGTCACCCGGGTCAAGCACTAAAAAGCAAAAACCCTCTAAAGGGCATGGAACCGTACTGGAAGGATGTTTTAATTGACCCTGTAAAATTCACAGTATAGAGGACGCCACACCAACTCACAGCCTTAAAGCATGTTGGATACTCCGGCAAGTGGCCAAAATTGGCAAGAATCTCCTAATTTCGGAGGCCACATAAATCCACCCCAGAGACACCAATACGGTATTAACAGTCTTCGAGACTTTTGCATCAAATAATATGCGAAAAAGGACACTCCGCAGCCTTGCCGAAGTCTACCAAGTAGCAACAATAAACCCATGGAGTGACATGGCTATTACCTTTAACGCCAGTGATGAACCTAAATCCAGAACAGCCCGAGCACCAGCCGCATTAGTCCTCAGTCCAATAGTGGATGGCTTTCGTCTTACCAAGATACTCGTGGACGGCGGCAGTGGATTGAACCTCATTTATGAGGAGACCCTTCAAAAAATGGAAATAGACTGGAACCGCATTGAGCGAGGCGGCACAACCTTTAGAGGAATAATCCCCAGTCGGGAAGTGCGCTGTACAGGAAAAATCACACTAGATGTGGTGTTCGGCACGCCGGATAATTACAGGTCCGAAGAGGTCACGTTCCAGGTGGCTCCGTTCAGCAGCGGTTATCACGCTCTGCTACGGCGGGAAGCGTTTACAGTCTTCCAAGCAATACCCCATTACGGGTACATGAAGCTCAAGATGCCTGGGCCTAACGGGATCATCACTCTCGCTAGTGATCCGGACATAGCAGTCCACGCCGAAAACAAGACAGCCGCACTGCCCTCGAGGCACTATCCGAAGCCCTAGCGGCTGAGGAGCTAACTATGCTGCGCTCTACGGTGAATAGGGACGATGTGGTACTCGACAAAAGATCCAAGTCCACCTCCTTTAAACCGGCAGACGAAATAGTCAAATTCCAAGTCCATCCAAAGGACCCCAATAAAACAGCTTCCATCGTGGCACAGTTAAACCCTGATGTTGACGCCGCATTGCGAGAGTTCCTACGAGAGAACTGGGACATTTTCCCCCGGCACCCTTCAGACATGCCAGGAATCCCACGCAGGCTGGCCGAGCATAGCTTAAATATCCAAGCAGGATTCAAACCTGTCAAACAGGCTCTTCGGCGTTTTTCCGAACCTAAGAGACAGGCCATGGGAGAGGAGCTAGCAAAGCTATTGGAGGCCGGATTCATCAGAGATATAAAACATCCGGACTGGCTAGCAAACCTGGTGATGGTACTAAAGAAGGACAAATCCTGGCGCCTGTGTGTTGATTTTAAAGACCTTAACAAGGCTTGCCCAAAGGATCCCTTCCCCCTCCCCCACATCGATCAAATTATCGACGCTACCGCAGGACACGATTCGTTGTGTTTCCTCTACGCATATTCTGGCTACCATCAAATTAAGATGGCAGAACCAGACCAAGCCACAACGACATTTATCACACCATATGGGCCATTCTGCTTCAACACAATGCCCTTCGGGCTCAAAAACGCCGGTGCAACATATCAGCGCATGATTCAGACATGTCTGGCAACCCAGATCGGCAAAACAGTGGAGGCATATGTAGATGATGTGGTCGTCAAAACAAGACATGTTGAATCTCTAGTAGACAACTTGAGGCTCACATTTGATAACCTCCGAACATACGACATCAAGCTCAACCCGGAAAAATGTGTTTTCGGCGTTCCAGCCGGAAAGCTCTTGGGCTTCATAGTATCCGTTTGAGGAATTGAAGCGAATCCAGCCAAGATCCGAGCTCTGTCGCAACTGGATATTCCAAAGGACCTCCAACAAATACAAAAGTTAACCGGATGCGTGGCGGCTCTAAGCCGCTTTATCTCCCGCTTGGGAGAAAAGGCACTACCCCTTTACCGCCTCCTTCTGCGCACCGAACACTTCAAATGGACGGATGCAGCCACGGCCGGACTCAACAAAATAAAAGCCATACTGGCAACAAACCCAGTCCTGGCCGCGCCAAACATTGGCGAACCAATGCTATTATACATTGCAGCAACACATCAGGTTGTAAGCGCAGTACTCATCGTCGAACGAGAAGCGGACGGACACAAATTCCCCCTTCAAAAGCCGGTCTATTACATGTCCACTGTCCTCACTCCCTGCAAATCACGGTACCCGCATTATCAAAAGAATGTGTATGCGGTATTCATGGCATCCCGAAAGCTACGACACTACTTTCAAGAGTGTTCAATAACAGTCGCCTTGGAAGTACCACTTAACGATATTATAAACAACCGTGATGCAACGGGCCGGATTGCAAAATGGGCCATTGAGCTCCTCCCGTTCGACATAACTTATAAGCGACGATGAGCCATCAAATCACAAGTCTTGGCCGACTTCGTCGCAGAATGGACGGAGGCAGAACTCCCTAAAGAATACGGCACATATTCAAATTGGATCATGCATTTCGGCGGCTCCAAGAAGTTGGCCGGACTGGGGGCTGGCGTCGTTTTGACGTCCCCCACAGGAGACACAGTTCAATACGTACTACAAATTATGCACACAGACTCCAACAATGCAGCCAAATATGAGGCCCTTTTACATGGTCTCCGGATGGCAGTATCCATGGGCATCCAACACCTAGAGGTGCACGGGGACTTGAACCTCGCAATATCCCAAATAAATGGAGACTTCGATGCCAAGGATCCAAAAATGGTAGCTTACCGCAACGCCGTCCTAAAAATGTTAGCTCGGTTCGAGGGGCTTGAATTTCACCATATAGCCCGGGAAAATAATCAGGCGGCAGATGTCCTGGCACGCATCGGCGCAAAACGCGATGTAGTCCCCCCAACATCTTCTTGGAAAGCCTGTTCAAGCCATCCGTAGTATGGGAAGGGGAGCCGAACAATAACAGCCCGGACCCAACCGCACTGCCCGACATCGAACATTCTGACACAATCAGAGGCTCTGCCAATGAAATAACACCTTCAGCCCACGTAATAATGGCCGTCATCGCCCCGTGGACAGAACCATTCCTCGCCTACCTTACCAGGCAGGAACTCCCCGAAGACCAAAGTGAGGCACGCTGCATAGTGCGGCGATCTAAAGCCTACAGAGTACACGAGGGAGAGCTTTATAAGAGAAGCACTACCGGAGTCCTTCAAAGGTGCATCTCCGAAGAGGAGGGGCGGAACCTCCTGGCTGAAATTCATGCCGGACTCGGCGGCCATCATGCTCCAGCCCGGTCCCTTGTAAGCAAGGCCTTCCGTACAGGCTTTTATTGGCCGACGGCCCGGGCAGACGCTCAAGACATAGTCCAACGATGCACCGGTTGCCAGCACTTTGCAAACCAAAGCCATATGCCACCCACTGCCCTCCAAACTATCCCCAGTACTTGGCCCTTTGCGGTCTGGGGGCTTGACATGGTTGGACCCCTTAAAGGCAGACCCCACAAGCAAAAATACTTACTGGTCATGGTGGATAAGTTCACCAAATGGATAGAAGCCAAGCCTGTTAAGACGGACGAATCCGGACCGGTGATAGACTTTATATCTGGGGTTGTACACCGTTACGGCGTCCCCCACAGCATCATCACTGATAACGGCACGAACTTCACGGCCGACGAGGTAAAACTCTGGTGCAAAAACATGGGCATCAAGCTCGATTATGCTTCCGTCTATCACCCACAAACTAACGGCCAGGTCGAACATGCAAATGGTCTTATCATGAGCGGCATCAAACCCAGATTAGTGCGGTCCCTCAAGGAATCTAACATGCACTGGGTAGAGGAGCTTGACTCCGTACTCTAGGGGCTGCGGCCACACCGAATCGCACCACCGGATGCACACCATTCTTTATGGTGTACGGCGCAGAGGCAGTTTTGCCTTGCGATATAATTCATGACTCACCTTGAGTGCACATGTACGAAGAAAGAGAATCCGAGCTCGATCGGCAGGATAGCTTGGACGCATTGGAGGAGGAGCATGACGTGGCAAAAGCCCGTTCCGCATTTTATCAACAGCAGGCTCGAAGATACCAAATTAGAGAAGTACGGGCCAAAAATTACAACGTTGGTGAATTAGTTCTACGACTACCGGACAAGAAAAAGGACAAACTCAAGCCCAAGTGGGAAGGTCCCTTCATAATTGACCAAGTCCTGACTGGTGGAGCGTACCGCCTACGGGATGCATCGGATAACCGACTCGAGCCAAACCCATGGAACGCAGCCCGTCTCCGAAGATTCTATGCCTAGCGCCGGACCCTGTGTTAGTCTCCTTCCTCTGTCCATTTTTATATATTTTCTGTCTTACATTTCTCTTCCTCTCTCTCTCTCTATCTCTCTCTCTCTCTCTCTCTCTCTCTTATAGCCTCTAAAGGCTCATAAAATGACGCGCTATCCACGCTCATTAAACCTGGGGGCTTCTTTAAACATAAGCTTATTCATACGGGCTTCATACCCAACACATGTGTCACACTTCCGCATGTACCTTTTATTCACCATTATATGCATCGATTTGACTTAAGTTTTGGCCAAGCTGGGTTGCCTGGCTCCTGTGCTTACCCCTACGTTCCCGATTGTTCGGCTAGGTGGTAAAGGGAGCCTGTTACTGCCGGGTCAGCCGGACGTGTACCTCAGACTAGGTGAAGCCGAAAGCTAGCATTCTTAAGGGAATATTTGGTTGGTGAACTAAAGATGATCTTTTTTATTTTTATCTATACGCCCCCAGATGTTTTTCCTGCGTTTCTTTTCGCAGCATGGACATGCACCTTAGGGCATGCCTCCCAGGGAAAGGAACCCCTAACGGAACTATTCTCCCTGGAAGATGTTTCTTACTAACCATGTAATATAACATAACTAGTCGGGCACTTGTCTGTTCAAGCCCTAATGACCCCTACGCCTGGTCTCCATGCATTCCCCGGTTCCTATATAACCGCATGGGAATTCAGACACACTTCGGACCGTCAGGTCCCGAGGCTGAAGCGAAAAGGTCGGCCATGACAAATGATCTACAATCCGGCTAGAAGGCATTATAAATGTCAATTAAATTACATAATCATTTTGACTGATTGTATTCCTCTTCAATACCATCTAATAAGCTGTCTAATTTATAGTCCTGCTGGGAATACTTTGCGGCCAACTCTACTTGGCCGTATACTAAGCTTACAGGGATCTCCTTCCCATCGGGCCCTATAGGACCGACCTCGGCCATGTGGTTGGGGTCAGCCTTTGCGTACCGCGTCTTCACCATGGCCCAGGCCTCCCTAGCGCCTTGACGGCAGGCTGATATCTTCCACAATCGGAAGCGCCGCCGTGCTCCCTTTAGCTTCTCCGCAAGCTCTCCAAGACCTTCGGGCATGGAGACAGATGGCCACAGGGCCTGGGCGACGCCTTGCATCGCCTGCTGAACTCGATCGAGCAGTTGCGAGAGCTCGGGAAGAAGGTCACCCGTAGAACCGGGCATCTCCTATGCAGGACGACCTGTTAGCACACCTACAGACATTGCTCTATTAGTCGACTTCCCCGCCGAACTTTCTTTCAAAGCTCGACGCCCAGCTTGGTGCTGGCATCTTGGAGATCGTTCTTCTCCTGCCTCACCTTTGTCAGCACCTTCTCACCAGCCTTTAGCTGGCGTAGGAGGTGGTGCCTTTCCAGATTCAATCTGGCGCCATCTGCAATTTCATTTGTCAGATTCGCACCAATGTCGTGCTTCGCAAAATACTTATCTTTCGAAGTGTATATTACCACAGGGGGTCTCCTTGGGCTCCCCTGCCGCGGCTAGTGCGGCCTCAAGTTGGGCTTTGCACTCTTCCAGCTCCTTGGACAGTAGGGAATTCTTTTCTGTAAGAACCTGCATAACAAATGATCCTTAAATCAGTTATTCTAACCGTTTCAAGTCTCGGGGGCTACTGGTATATACATATAATTACCAGAATTTTCTTACCCGTATGTCTTTTACATACTGCTCCATGGCTCTGGCTAGACCATTTTGAGCGGCACGTAGGTACGCATCTCCCGAGTTGAAGACATCTAACGCCCCTTGGGAGAAACAAGCGTCGCGAAGAATAGTCCGCCGACGCCTGTGGTTCATGGCACTCTCCACCTCAGAGTTGGTGTCAGACAACCCGTCCACATCCTCCGTCGGAGGACCGTCTGGCATGCGCCTTGCGTTCGCCTCCGCCTCCTGACCAGGGTTTGGAGCCTGGCTGGTGGAGGCGTGATTGGCAGCCTCTCCGGATGTAGTCCGGCGAGGTCTCTTTGTCCTGAAAAGAGCGCGAGTGTCAATATGCCTCGAAGGTATAACACCTGGGATAAGGGGGCGCGCCATACCTCTACGCCCACGCCTCGGTCCGGACTGCACTTCTTTTCTGCCCACGGGGCCCTACGGCCCCTCGTTGGCTTGTCGCCGCAGGTTCGGCCTTCCGCCTTAAAAACCTCCCCTGCAAAGTTCGGTTGCAATCAGGAAACTGAACACGAGTGGGCGGACACCTATTTGGGGTACTGGGACTTCGATCTCAGGTACCTGGGGGGTCAGGATTAGCCCTGGGTAATCAGCCGTAATGGCCACCAAGGCGTGGTCCTTGCTCAATTGATGAAACACTCCATCAATCAGCTCCACAGATATGTCTGGATCCTCTAGGGAGGCCGGGTCGAGGGACCGTCCTGGGTCCTCGGGTTGTGGAGGAGGGCTGCTTATTTCCTTAACATCCCGGCGCAGTTCCTGCGTTGAAGTCGTCAGACTGAATATTTAACAATGGGAATACAAAACGGATGGACAAGTAAATACGGCCGCTTACCCAGCTTGGGGGATTGTGCATGGAGAATCCACCCTGAGGGTTGACGCGGAGAAATTCCTCCTCTTCTCTCTTATACAAAGTGGACAAGATCTTTAGTAGAGCGGCAACTGAATCCGGCCGCTTACGGACATAGCGGGTGGCGTCGTCCTCCCCGTTGAAGTCCCACATGGGGTGGCTTCTATACTGAAGCGACTGCACCCCCCGCATAATGCATTCGGCCATAACCCCGATCATGGTTAGTCCGGAATGGGCTAACAATCTTATTCGGCCCATCAAGTAAATGATGTCCCTGTCACCTCCCCTCTGAGGGCTCCGTGGGCGCCAGCTTAGGCGCTTCTTTAAGGGAGCACTGTTGAATTCAGGGAGGCCGATCCGGACAGGATCCGGCAGCGGGACGTCTTCTATATAAAACCACTCCTAGGGCCAGTCTTCGGACGCCATCTTTGGGGTTCCGGACAGATATCCGGTCCCAGCGATGGGCCACACTTCGGCTCCACCCACTTGATACATTGACCCCTTCTTGGAACGAGGCACGAGGCAAAATAGCTCCTTCCACAGTCCGAAATGAGCTTCAACACCCAAGAACAGCTTGCAGAGGGCTACAAAGCCCGCGATATGCAATACTGAGGCAGGCGTGAGATGATGTAGCTGCAGGCCGTAGAACTCCAGCAACCCCCGGAGAAATGGATGGATTGGAAATCTGAGCCCCCTTATTAAGTAAGGGACTAGGCACACCCGCTCTCCTTTGGAGGGATTAGGGGCATTCTCTGCTTGCTCTCCGCCGTTGTAGACGGCAAGACCGGCTCGAACCGGGACCACATAGGCCGGGGGGGAGAAATCCTTTGGTCTGGAGTGTCACTAGCTCGCTATGCGGGATGGAACATCTCTCCCAATACCCAAGCTTAGGGCTGGAAGGGCGAGGGGAGGAGTTGCGACGGTTGGCCATGGTGGAATGGACCTTTGTCGGATGCGCTCTGATAAACACTCGCGGGTGGGGGGGAGAAGGTGTGGATTGGATCTAAATCCTCGTCCCCTTAAATAGGGCAGCTCATTTACGCGGCTAGGGGTGTGAATGTAAAAACACTCAGACTTTTCATATTCGTTTGACACGTGGGAAGGGACCATTATTGGGCGTAGAAGCCAAGGAGCGCAACATCTACAAGAAACTGGACTTTATTCAACAGGTACACGGAATTTGGAGGAGAACCCGCCTTGCAATGCCGAAGACAATCTGCGCGCCGGACTCATCGTCATTGAATCCTGGTTCGGGGCTACTGAGGGAGTCCTGGATTAGGGGGTGTCCGGACAGCCGGACTATATCCTTTGGCCGGACTGTTGGACTGTGAAGATACAAGATTGAAGACTCCGTCCCGTGTCCGGAAGGGACTTTCCTTGGCGTGGAAGGCAAGCTTGGTGATACGGATATGCAAATCTCCTACCATTGTAACCGACTTTGTGTAACCCTAACCCTCTCCGGTGTCTATATAAACCGGGGGGTTTTAGTCCGTAGGACAACGTACATATCAACAATCATACCATAGGCTAGCTTCTAGGGTTTAGCCTCTTCGATCTCGTGGTGGATCTACTCTTGTACTACCCATATCATCAATATTAATCAAGCAGGACGTAGGGTTCTACCTCCATCGAGAGGGCCCGAACCTGGGTAAAACTTTGTGTCCCTTGCCTCCTGTTACCATCCGTCCTAGACGCACAGTTCAGGACCCCTACCCGAGATCCGCCGGTTTTGACACCGACACCCACCATAGAATACTTATGCTCTCGAGAGAAGCCACTAGTGAAACCTATGGCCCCCGGGTCTATCTTTATCATATTGATCTCCTACTACTTAGTTATTTCCTTTGCTATTTACTTTGCCTTTATTTTACTTTGCATCTTTTATCATAAAAATACCAAAAATATTATCTTATCATATCTATCAGATCTCACTCTCGTAAGTGGCTTTATAGGGATTGACAACCCCTATTTGCATTGGTTGCGAGGATTTATTTGTTTTGTGCAGGTACGAGGGACTCACGCGTAGCCTCCTACTAGATTGATACCTTGGTTCTCAAAAACTTAGGGAAGTACTTACGCTACTTTGCTGCATCATCCCTTCCGCTTCGGGGAAAACCAACGCAGTGCTCAAGAGGTAGCATGAAGCGGCTGGTCAATGCCTGCCCTCGGCTTGACGCCATCAAGTTGTCGGTCTGCATAGAAGGTGCATGGATGGCCTTCGCCCGTGTCAAGATACATTGGGCGAAGTGTTGGTGAACATAGTAATTTCAAAAAAATTCCTACGCACACACAAGATCATGGGGATGCACAGCAACGAGAGGGGAGAGTGTGTCTACGTACCCTCATAGACCGAATGCGGAAGCATTAGCACAACGCGGTTGATGTAGTCGTACGTCTTCACGATCCGACCAATCAAGCACCGAACGCATGACACCTCCGAGTTCTGCACACATTCAACTCGATAACATCCCTCGAACTCCGATCCAGCCGAGCTTTGAGGGAGAGTTCCGTCAGCACGATGGCGTGGTGACGATGATTATGCTCCACCAATGCACGACTTCGCCTAAGCACCGCTACGATATGACGGAGGTGGATTATGGTGGTGGGGGCACCACACACGGCTAAAAGATCCAAGAGATCAATTGTTGTGTCCCTAGGGGGTGCCTCCCTCCCAGTATATAAAGGAGTAGAGGAGGGGGAGGGGGCCGGCCACCCTTGGCGCGCCCCATGAGGAGTCCTACTCCCACTGGGAGTAGGACTCCCCCCTTTCCATGTTGGAGTAGGAGAGGACAGGGAAGGAGAAATAGGGAGATAGGAAAGGGGGGCGCCGCCCCCTTCCTAGTACAATTCGGACTTGGGAGGGGAGGGGCGCGCGGCTGCCCCTTGGCCGCCTCTCCTCTTCCACCAATTGGGACCATGAGGCCCATTAACCTCCGAGGGGGTTCCGGTAACCCCCCGGTTCTCCGATAAATATCTGATAACCCCCGGAACCATTCCGGTGTCCGGATATAGTCGTCCAATATGTCAATCTTCATGTCTCAACCATTTCGAGACTCCTCGTCTTGTCCGTGATCACATTCAGGACTCCGAACTACCTTTGGTACAGCAAAACACATAAACTCACAATATAACCGTCATCAAACTTTAAGCGTGCAGACCCTACGAGTTCGAGAACTATGTAGACATGACCGAGACATGTCTCCGGTCAATAACCAATAGCGGAACCTGGATGCTCATATTGGCTCCTACGTATTCTACGAAGATCTTTATCAGTCAAACCGCATAATAACATACGTTGTTCCCTTTGTCATCGGTATGTTACTTGCCCGAGATTCGATCATCAGTATCTCAATACCTAGTTCAATCTCGTTACCGGCAAGTCTTTTTACTCGTTCCGTAAGACATCATCCCGCAACTAACTCATTAGTTGCAATGCTTGCAAGGCTTTAAGTGGTGTGTATTACCTAGTGGGCCCAGAGATACCTCTCCGACAATCAGAGTGACAAATCCTAATCTCGAAATACGCCAACCCAACAAGTACCTTTGGTGAAACCTGTAGAGCACCTTTATAATCACCCAGTTACGTTGTGACGTTTGGTAGCACACAAAGTGTTCCTCCAGTAAACGGGACTTGCATAATCTCATAGTCATAGGAACATGTATAAGTCACGAAGAAAGCAATAGCAACACACTAAACTATCAAGTGCTAAGCTAACGGAATGGGTCAAGTCAATCACATCATTCTCCTAATGATGTGATCCCGTTAATCAAATGACAACTCATGTCTATGGTTAGGAAACATAACCATCTTTGATTAATGATCTAGTCTAGTAGAGGCATACTAGTGACATTTTGTTTGTCTATGTATTCACACATGTATCATGTTTCCGGTTAATACAATTCTAGCATCAATAATAAACATTTATCATGATATAAGGAAATAAATAATAACTTTATTATTGCCTCTAGGGCATATTTCCTTTAGTCTCCCACTTGCACTAGAGTCAATAATCTAGATTACACAGTAATGATTCTAACACCCATGGAGCCTTGGTGCTGATCATGTTTTGCTCGTGGAAGAGGCTTCGTCAATGGGTCTGCAACATTCAGATCAACATGTATCTTGCAAATCTCTATGTCTCCCACCTGGACTAGATGTCGGATGGACTTGAAGCGTCTCTTGACGTACTTGGTTCTTTTGTGAAATCTGGATTCCTTTGCTAAAGCAATTGCAGCAGTATTGTCACAAAAGATTTTCATTGGACCCGATGCACTAGGTATGACACCTAGATCGGATATGAACTCCTTCATCCAGACTCCTTCATTTGCTGCTTCTGAAGCAGCTATGTACTCCGCTTCACATGTAGATCCCGCTACGACGCTTTGTTTAGAACTGCACCAACCGACAGCTCCCCCGTTTAATAAAAACACTAATCCGGTTTGTGATTTAGAATCATCCGGATCAGTGTCAAAGCTTGCATCGACGTAACCACTTACGACGGGCTCTTTGTCACCTCCATAAACGAGAAACATATCCTTCGTCATTTTCAGGTATTTCAGGATGTTCTTGACCGCTATCCAGTGATCCACTCCTGGATTACTTTGGTACCTCCCTGCTAAACTAATAGCAAGGCACACATCAGGTCTGGTACACAGCATTGCGTACATGATAGAGCCTATGGCTGAAGCATAGGGAACATCTTTCATTTTCTCTCTATCTTCTGCAGTGGTCGGGCATTGAGTCTTACTCAACTTCACACCTTGTAACACAGGCAAGAACCCTTTCTTTGCTTGATCCATTTTGAACTTCTTCAAAACTTTGTCAAGGAATGTGCTTTGTGAAAGTCCAATTAAGCGTCTTGATCAATCTCTACAGATCTTGATGCCGAATATATAAGCAGCTTCACCAAGGTCTTTCATTGAAAAACTCTTATTCAAATATCCTTTTATGCTATCCAGAAATTCTATATCATTTCCAATTAACAATATGTCATCCACATATAATATCAGAAATGCTACAGAGCTCTCACTCACTTTCTTGTAAATACAGGCTTCTCCAAAAGTCTGTATAAAACCATTTGCTTTGATCACACTATCAAAACATTTATTCCAACTCCGAGAGGCTTGCACCAGTCCATAAATGGATTGCTGGAGCTTGCACACTTTGTTAGCTCTTTTTGGATCGACAAAACCTTTCGGTTGCATCATATAGAACTCTTTTTCCAGATATCCATTCTGGAATGCAGTTTTGATATCCATTTGCCAAATTTTATTATCATAAAATGCGGCAATTGCTAACATGATTTAGATACACTTAAGCATCGCTATGGGTGAGAAAGTCTCATCGTAGTCAATCCCTTGAACTTGTTGAAAACCTTTTGCAACAAGTCCAGCTTTATATACAGTAACATTACCGTCAGCGTCAGTTTTCTTCTTGAAGATTCATTTATTTTCAATGGCTTGCCGATCAACGGGAAAGTCAACCAAAGACCACACTTTGTTCTCATACATGGATCCCATCTTAGATTTCATGGCCTCAAGCCATTTGCGGAATCTGGGCTCACCATTGCTTCTTCATAGTACGTAGGTTCATCATGGTCTAGCAACATAACCTCCAGAACAGGATTACCGTACCACTCTGGCGCGGATCTCACTCTGGTTGACCTATGAGGCTTAGTAATAACTTGATCTGAAGTTTCATGATCATCATCATTAACTTCCTCACTAATTGGTGTAGGTGTCACAGGATCCTGTTTCTGTGATGAACTACTTTCCAATAAGGGAGCAAGTACAGTTACCTCATCAAGTTCTACTTTCCTCCCACTCACTTCTTTTGAGAGAAACTCCTTCTCTAGAAAGGATCCAAATTTAGCAACAAACGTTTTTCCTTCAGATCTGTGATAGAAGGTGTACCCAACAGTTTCCTTTGGGTATCCTATGAAGACACATATCTCCGATTTGGGTTCGAGCTTATCAGGTTGAAGTTTTTTCACATAAGAATCGCAGCCCCAAACTTTAAGAAACGACAACTTTGGTTTCTTGCCAAACCACAGTTCATAAGGCGTCGTCTCAACGGATTTCGATGGTGCCCTATTTAACGTGAATGCAGCCGTCTCTAAAACATAACCCCAAAATGATAGCGGTAAATCAGTAAGAGACATCATAGATCGCACCATATCTAGTAAAGTACGATTACGACGTTCGGACACACCATTACGCTGTGGTGTTCCGGGTGGCGTGAGTTGCGAAACTATTCTGTATTGTTTCAAATGAAGACCAAACTCGTAACTCAAATATTCTCCTCCACGATCAGATCGTAGAAACTTTATTTTCTTGTTACAATGATTTTCAACTTCACTCTGAAATTCTTTGAACTTTTCAAATGTTTCAGACTTATGTTTCATTAAGTAGATATACCCATATCTGCTTAAATCATGTGTGAAGGTGAGAGAATAACGATACCCACCGCGAGCCTCAACATTCATCGGACCACATACATCTGTATGTATGATTTCCAACAGATCTGTTACTCGCTCCATAGTTCCGGAGAACGGCATTTTAGTCATCTTGCCTATGAGGCACGGTTCGCAAGTACCAAGTGATTCATAATCAAGTGGTTCCAAAAGTCCATCGGTATGGAGTTTCTTCATGCGCTTTACACCAATATGACCTAAATGGCAGTGCCACAAATAAGTTGCACTATCATTATCAACTCTGCGTCTTTTGGCTTCAATATTATGAATACTAGATGATTCCCCCCGCGTTGCGGCGGGAACATTTGCATATAAATTGTGGTAAATATTTTTTCACCATGGAATATTGAATTGTTATTGTTTGCAATTTACTTATTTCAAGGAAGGTTGCATGAGTTGCCAAACAAAATGATGGGTGCCACTTGACTAATATCCAAGACTTGAGGAATTTGAGCTTCTATTGAAACTCAACTCAAATAATATTCACAAAGATAAATATTGCATTCATCAAAATGATAGAATGATGGGCGCCAAACAGAAAATAATTAGTAAAGAGTGAGAAAAAGGCAACCAAATTAGTGTCCATATGTAATCTTTCCAAGTGTAGAAGATTCGTTCATTCATCATCAATTTTAAATCTGGATAATGGAAGACATGACACTCACATCCTTGATAGATGAAGATGATAGCTCATGAATTTATACTTCATTCAAAACGATATGTCATAGAAAGGAAGGAGCAATGAGAGGCATTATAATTAGTTCAACTCGGTTGGGGTCGACCGGAACAGGTAGATCTAAAAGCCAATGCAATCTGCATCTAACCTAGCTGTCTCCTGAAAACTAGACCAATTCAACCAGCCCTAAGTGATGCTCCAAGTATTTTTATCGTATAGCATCATAGGAAAAGGATGACAATCGACAACAAACAGAAAGAGTAGGATTCAGAGTTGAATAAGCGTCCTATTTATAAGGTAACCACAGTAGTAAAATGAAGAGGATAAGAAACAACTATACCTTGCTCGTCCATTTATTTATTTTTATTATAAAAAGTTGTTCTTAAATGAGAAAAGGAGCAATGCGTCTTTTAATCTATCGACACATTCAGTTAATGCTTGAACATACATGATTAGAAGACAATGAATACATACTATCCCCCCAAGAGCCATTGCTAAGATCATCATACATTAATCATTGGTGACAATCGCAAAAAGTAACTGAGAAAGAACGAAAGACCTACTATGGTGAAGTGGTGATTAGAACTAATAAAAGTTCAACAAAGTTGTTGCCTCTAAAATCTGAAAAAACATGTTCAAATTTGATTTGTTGCCTCTGAAATCTGAATAAACATGTTAGCGCAGCTGCTGTTGAAACTCTCAAGAAGCAATGTAGTGCATATAGCTGCTGAACAGAGAAGGAAAACTATAAGCAAATAGGAGGATATACCGTGAAATAAATAAGTATACAACATGAACTTATTAGTCTTGTGTTTATATGCGGACTTCTCCCTGGTTGAAACCAAGACGAATCTAGAATTGAACCAATAAATCAATCACGACACATTCCAAGCAAAAAAACTGGGCATCCAAAAAAATCGTCTATTCGTGTGCATAGCTAAACAAAACTATCACATCAGATGAATAACCAAGGAGAATAGCTTACAAAATATGTCCGCTAGCGATGTCCTAGTCTGATGGAACTAACTGGATAAGAATGGCAGAGGTAAGGGTAGCCCAACTGTAAAGAGCCTTCGTTCTTCCACTCGCAGCATACGCCATGCTGTTAGGCTCGCGGAGCTTTACACCAGAGCAAAGGGAGGAGTGTGTGAGGGGAGGTACGACAGACAGTAGGAAGATCCTTGGTGGCGCTGAGACGGTGTGGTGTGGTTGTGGAGGGTTGCGGCGAACGGGCGAAGCGACAGTCAGATGTGGCACGCCAGGCAAAGTCAATTAGGGGCACGTGGAGGCGCTGCAGGCATGCGGCAGCGCCGTCCAGGCATGGCGTCGTGGAAGCCAGAAGCTTTCGCGGGGCAGCGGGGAGGCACCTCGGGCATACGGCGGCACCGTACAGGCGCGACGTCGTCAAAGCCAGATCTCTTGAGAGGGAGGCGCCTCGTGCGTGCCACACCGCCGTCCAGACGCGGCGTCATGGTCGAGCGAAGCTGCGAAGGTGAGACTGGGCACCAGGGAGGCGCCGCGGGAGGCGGTGGCTTCGTCCAGACACGACGTTGTGGCTGAGCGAAGTTGATGCAAGGCACCAGGGAGGCACTGCATCAGGAACTCAACACCGTCGAGGCGCGGGATCGAACTGCAAGATGGCATGGTGATGTGGTTGCGCACCTCGGCAGCTTGGAGGTCGGAGCTTGATTCTAACGGCGACGGCTCGATTACAAATATGAGGTTGAGATTTATAAATCAAACAACTGCATTAGATGCATCTGTTACCATGATGGAAGGGAAGAGCAAACGATCAAGGGGATGGTAGATCCTTTCCCTTAAATAAAAGTGGGATCGGAAGAGCAAACGATCAAGAAACAAATAAAAAAGTTTTGTGGCACGATTTGTTCTTTTTTCCTGAGGTGGAATGTGTGGGGCATGTGGGATGACATGGACATGCTGCATGTGAAGATAAATATGATAGTGAGGGTGAACTTCTTAAGTATATAGGATGTGTATCACTACTATCAAGATTCAATAAGAATAGACCACTCTTCAAAGGTGCATGACCATAAAAGATATTACTCATATAAATAGAACAATCATTATTCTCTGATTTAAATGAATAACCGTATCGCATAAAACAAGATCCAGATATAATGTTCATGCTTAACGCTGGCACCAAATAACAATTATTCAGGTCTAAAAGTAATCTTGAAGGTAGATGTAGAGGTAGCGTGCCGACTACGATCACATCGACTTTGGAATTATTTCCCACGCGCATCATAGAAAGGAAGGAGCAATGAGAAGCATTATAATTAGTTCAACTCGGTTGGGGTCGACCGGAACAGGTAGATCTAAAAGCCAATGCAATCTGCATCTAACCTAGCTGTCTCCTAAAAACTGGACCAATTCAACCAGCCCTAAGTGATGCTCCAAGTATTTTTATCGTATAGCATCATAGGAAAAGGATGATAATCAACAACAAACAGAAATAGTAGGGTTCAGAGTTGAATAAGCATCCTATTTATAAGGTAACCACAGTAGTAAAATGAAGAGGATAAGAAACAACTATACCTTGCTCATCCATTTATTTTGTTTTATTATAAAAAGTTGTTCTTAAATGAGAAAAGGAGCAATGCGTCTTTTAATCTTCATCGACACATTCAGTTAATGCTTGAACATACATGATTAGAAGACAATGAATACATACTATCCCCCGAAGAGCCATTGCTAAGATCATCATACATTAATCATTGGTGACAATCGCAAAAAGTAACTGAGAAAGAAAGAAAGACCTACTATGGTGAAGTGGTGATTAGAACTAATAAAAGGTCAACAAAGTTGTTGCCTCAGAAATCTGAAAAAACATGTTCAAATTTGATTTGTTGCCTCTGAAATCTGAATAAACATGTTAGCGCAGCTGCTGTTGAAACTCTCAAGAAGCAATGTAGTGCATGTAGCTGCTGAACAGAGAAGGAAAACTATAAGCAAATAGGAGGATATACCGTGAAATAAATAAGTATACAACATGAACTTATTAGTCTTGTGTTTATATGTGGACTTCTCCCTGGTTGAAACCAAGACGAATCCAGAATTGAACCAATAAATCAATCACGACGCATTCCAAGCAAAAAAACTGGGCATGCAAAAAAATCTTCTATTCGTGTGCATAGCTAAACAGAACTATCACATCAGATGAATAACCAAGGAGAATAGCTTAAAAAATATGTCCGCTAGCGATGTCCTAGTCTGGTGGAACTAACTGGATAAGAATGGCAAAGGCAAGGGTAGCCCAACTGTAAAGAGCCTTCGTTCTTCCACTCGCAGCATACGCCATGCTCTTAGGCTCGCGGAGCTTTGCACCAGAGCAAAGGGAGGAGTGACTGAGGGGAGGTACGACACACAGCAGGAAGATCCTTGGTGGCGCTGAGACGGTGTGGTGTGGTTGTGGAGGGTAGCGGCGAACGGGCGAAGCCACGGTCAGATGTGGCACGCCAGGCAAAGTCAATTAGGGGCACGGGGAGGCGTTGCAGGCATGCGGCAGCGCCGTCCAGGAATGGCGTCGTGGAAGCCAGAAGATTTCGCGGGGCAGCGGGGAGGCACCTGGGGCGTACGGCGGCACCGTACAGGCGCGACGTCGTCGAAGCCAGATCTCTTGACAAGGAGGCGCCTCGTGCATGCCACACCGCCGTCCAGACGCGGCGTCATGGTCGAGCGAAGCTGCGAAGGTGAGGCTGGGCACCAGGGAGGCGCCGCGGGAGGCGGTGGCTTCGTCCAGATGCGACGTTGTGGCTGAGCGAAGTTGATGCAATGCACCAGAGAGGCACTGCATCAGGAACTCAACACCGTCGAGGCGCGGGATCGAACTGCAAGATGGCATGGTGATGTGGTTGCGCACCTCGGCAGCTTGGAGGTCGGAGCTTGATTCTAACGGCGACGGCTCGATTACAAATACGAGGATGAGATTTATAAATCAAACAGCTGCATTAGATGCATCTTACCATGATGGAAGGGAAGAGCAAACGATCAAGGGGATGGTAGATCCTTTCCCTTAAATAAAAGTGGGATCGGAAGAGCAAATGATCAAAAAACAAATAAAATGTTTTGTGGCACGATTTGTTCTTTTTTCCCGAGGTGGAATGTGTGGGGCATGCGGGATGACATGGACATGTTGCATGTCAAGATAAATATGATAGTGGGGGTGAACTTCTGAATTATATAGAATGTGTATCACTACTATCAAGATTCAATAATAATAGACCACTCTTCAAGGGTGCATGACCATAAAAGATATTACTCATATAAATAGAACAACCATTATTCTCTGATTTAAATGAATAACCGTCTCGCATAAAATAAGATCCAGATATAATGTTCATGCTTAACGCTGGCACCAAATAACAATTATTCAGGTCTAAAACTAATCCCGAATGTAGATGTAGAGGTAGCGTGTCGACTGCGATCACATCGACTTTGGGACTATTTCCCACGCACATCATCACCTCGTCCTTAGCCAATCTTCGCTTAATCCGTAGTCCCTGTTTCGAGTTGCAAATATTAGCAACGGAACTAGTATCAAATACCCAGGTGCTACTGCAAGCATTAGTAAGGTACACATCAATAACATGTATATCACATATACCTTTGTTCACCATGCCATCCTTCTTATCCTCCAAATACTTTGGGCAGTTCCGCTTCCAGTGACCAGTCTGTTTGCAGTAGAAGCACTCAGTTTCAGGCTTAGGTCCAGACTTGGGTTTCTTCTCTTGAGGAGCAACTTGTTTGTCGTTCTTCTTAAAGTTCCCTTTCTTCTTCCCTTTACCCTTTTTCTTCAAACTAGTGGTATTGTTGACCATCAACACTTGATGCTCCTTTTTGATTTCTACCTCCGCAGCCTTTAACATCGCGAAGAGCTCGGAAATTGTCTTATCCATCCCTTCCATATTATAGTTCATCACAAAGCTTTTGTAGCTTAGTGGCAGTGATTGAAGAACTCTGTCAATCACACTATCAACAGGAAGATTAACTCCCAGTTGAGTCAAGTGATTATGATACCCAGACATTTTGAGTATATGTTAACTGACAGAACTATTCTCCTCCATCTTGCATCTATAGAACTTATTGGATACTTCATATCTCTCAATCCAGGCATTTGCTTGAAATATTAACTTCAACTCCTGGAACATCTCATATGCTCCATGACGTTCAAAACGTCGTTGAAGTCCCGGTTCTAAGCCGTAAAGCATGGCACACTGAACTATCGAGTAGTCATCAGCTTTACTCTGCCAAACGTTCTTAACGTTATCAACAGCATCTGCAGCAGGCCTGGCACCCAGCGGTGCTTCCAGGACGTAATTCTTCTGTGCAGCAATGAGGATAATCCTCAAGTTACGGATCCAGTCCGTGTAATTGCTACCATCATCATTCAACTTTGCTTTCTCAAGGAACGCATTAAAATTCAATGGAACAACAGCACGAGCCATCTATCTACAATCAACATAGACAAGCAAAAAACTATCAGGTACTAAGTTCATGATAAATTTAAGTTCAAATAATCATTTTACTTAAGAACTCCCAATTAGATAGACATCTCTCTAATCCTCTAAGTGATCACGTGATCCAAATCAACTAAACCATGCCGATCATCATGTGAGATGGAGTAGTTTCAATGGTAAACATCACAATGTTGATCATATCTACTATATGATTCACGCTCGACCTTTCGGTCTCAGTGTTCCGATGCCATATCTGCATATGCTAGGCTCGTCAAGTTTACCCTGAGTATTCTGCGTGTGCAAAACTGGCTTGCACCTGTTGTAGATGAACGTAGTGCTTATCAGACCCGATCATCATGTGGTGTCTGGGCACGACGAACTTAGGCAACGGTGCATACTCAGGGAGAACACTCTTATCTTGAAATTTAGTGAGAGATTATCTTATAATGCTACCGTCGAACTAAGCAAAAATAAGATGCATAAAAGATAAACATCACATGCAATCAAAATATGTGACATGATATGGCCATCATTATCTTGTGCCTTTGATCTCCATCTCCAAAGCATCGTCATGATCTCCATCCCCACCGGCATGACACCATGATCTCCATCATCTTGATCTATCTCAATGTGTCCTCACATGGTCGTCTCACCAACTATTGCTCTTGCAACTATTGCTATCGCACAACGATAAAGTAAAGCAATTATTTGGCACTTGCATCTTATGCAATAAAGAGACAACCATAAGGCCTCTGCCACTTGCCGATCACTTTAACAAAACATGATCATCTCATACAACAATTTATATCTCATCACGTCTTGACCATATCACATCACAACATGCCCTGCAAAAACAAGTTAGACGTCCTCTACTTTGTTGTTGCAAGTTTTACGTGGCTGCTATGGGCTGAGCAAGAACCGTTCTTACGTACGCATCAAAACCACAACGATAGTTCGTCAAGTTGGTGTTGTTTTAACCTTCTCAAGGACCAGGCGTAGCCACACTCGGTTCAACTAAAGTTGGAGACACTGACACCCGCCAGCCACCTGTGTGCAAAGCACGTCGGTAGAACTAGTCTCGTGTAAGCGTACGCGTAATGTCAGTCCGGGCCGCTTCATCCAACAATACCGCCGAACCAAAGTATGAGATGCCGGTAAGTAGTATGACTTGTATTGCCCACAACTCACTTGTGTTCTACTCGTGCATATAACATCAACGCATAAAACCAGGCTTGGGTGCCACTGTTGGTGAACATAGTAATTTCAAAAAATTCCTACGCACACACAAGATCATGGTGATGCACAACAATGAGAGGGGAGAGTGTCTACGTACCCTCGTAGACCGAATGCGGAAGCGTTAGCACAACGCGGTTGATGTAGTCGTACGTCTTCACGATCTGACCGACCAAGCACCGAACGCACGACACCTCCGAGTTCTGCACACATTCAACTCGATGACGTCCCTCGAACTCCGATCCAGCCGAGCTTTGAGGGAGAGTTCCGTCAGCACGACGGCATGGTGATGATGATTATGTTCCACCGACGCATGGCTGCACCTAGGCACTGCTACGATATGACCAAGGTGGATTATGGTGGAGGGGGGCACCGCACACGGCTAAAAGATCCAAGAGATCAATTGTTGTGTCCCTTGGGGTTGCCTCCCTCCCCGTATATATAGGAGTAAAGGAGGGGGAGGGGGCCGGCCACCCTTGGCGCACCCCATGAGGAGTCCTACTCCCACCGGGAGTTGGACTCCCCCCTTTCCATGTTGGAGTAGGAGAGGAGAGGGAAGGAGAAAGAGGGAGAAAGGACAGCGGCGGCGGCGCCCCCCTTCCTAGTCAAATTCGGACTTGGGAGGGGAGGGGCGCGCGGATGCCCCTTGGCCGCCTCTCCTCTTCTAGCAATTGGGCCCATGGGGCCCATTAACCTCCGGGGGGGGGGGGGTTCTGGCAACCCCCCGGTACTCCAGTATATATTCGATAACCCCCGGAACCATTTTTGTGTCCAAATATAGTCGTCAAATATATCAATCTTCATGTCTCGACCATTTCGAGACTCCTCGTCTTGTCCGTGATTGTCGCGACCCGACCCGAATGGATCAAGCGCTCTGTGCTCAGGTGTCATCCCTGGATCAGTAATGCTGACACCACACAGTACATCGAAGGATTTATAGCAGAGTGGCAATCACACAATTATTACATCGTTGTCTCAAAGAGAACTTATTACAATAAAAATGGCTTAAGGCCATTTAGTGTCGATAACAGCGGAAGACTTGGAAGATAAATGGGTCCATCAACTCCAGCGGCATCACTGAGTATAGAACCACGACCTAAAAACTCCTTACTCGTCGTCTGAAAAGTCTGCAACATGAGAAGTTGCAGCCCGAAAACGGGTCAGCACATGGAATATGCTGGCAATGTAACACATAGAGAGTAATGGAATGAAACAGCTATACTATATGCATATATGGCTGGTGGAAAGCTCTATGGTTACAGTTTTTGCGTAAAGCCAGTTTTTCCCCACTGCAAAGGAATAAATTTATTTAACTATCATGGTGGTTGTGAAACATCGAGAATGGTTGACAGCATTCTCAATCCCAATTAAAAATAATTAAAACCCAACAACATTAATTAGAGTAACATGTTGAGATTCACATGATATTCAAGTACTAGATTCTCAAGTTGTCCATAACTGGGGACACGGCTAATCATGATTAGTTTATACACTCTGCAGAGGTTTGCGCACTTTTCCCCACATGACTCGATCGCCTCCGTTTGTTTTCTCGCACTACACGGTGTTTGAGAAACGGATGACCGAGACATAGTCTTTCAGAAGCGCTAGCACCTTACATGTGGGGTAGACCGTACCACCTACAACCCCTACATCTGCTAGTCCACCCCGTAAGAGTTCGCACAACTTAGTCCACTACGCCAGTGCCCATAGTAGCATGTGGCTGCACACGGAAGTTTCTAGCATGAAAGATCTTATGATCCCTTTGAGCCTGGGTGGCGGTCCGAAAAAAAACAGGCAAGTCCTGATAGACATCAGGTGCCTCAATCCACCCAGATGTGTGTTTAAGTTGCCACCATAGATAAACCATTAGAATTATCAACTCACATCTGTCATGGATATCACTCACCCAATCCACGTCTACTAGCATAGCATGGCATAATAAGCAAACGTAGAAGTATCTCCCAAAGGTTTCATAATAATACAGGTGATAGGTACTACGTCATCTACTTCCCATCCCACAGTTTAATTAGATCCTAATCATGCAATGTGAGAGGATTGATCTAATGCAATAAAACATGGGTTGTAGAAAAGGTATGATCAAAGTGTTACTTGCCTTGCTGATGATCCGCGAGTCCTAGGGTTTCGATGTACGGCGCAATCCGGGTAATCTATCGCAGACAAACAACAAGCACACAATAAGTACTCATCTAATGCACAGGTAAAACTCGAACAAGAGAACGAACCAGAAGGTTCAACTTAAGAACTCCGGTTGCAAAGAAAGAACGAACCGAACAAAGAAACGGAAAACAAACGACGGAAGAAAACAACTCGGTTCTAGCAAATTGAAACTAGGTCAAATTTTACCTGGGCAAAAGCTTGTTTAAGTTGATTAGACGGAACGGCGGTTTCGAAACGAAACTCCAGGCGCTTGAATCACCTGATTCCGATAAACGAGCGAGAAGAAAGACTAGAACGAAGATCGGATCTGAGATCGCGATCGCGGAATAAATCCGACGAGAAGAAAAGAAGAACGGTTATACGAACAGACGTTCGTTAACCTAGAAGAATCCGGTGATCACGTTCGTTAGGACGAACGGTCCGGCGAACGGTCCAAAGGCAACTAAATCGGAAGAGAAAACGAATCCGATCTAGGGTTTCGGAGAAGAAAACCGAAACGAAAAACCGATCTAGAAAACCGGAACGGTTTAGAGAAGAACCAGAAAGAAAACGAATCGGAAAAGAAGAAAAAGAATCAGAACGATTAGAAGAAAACGATCCGAGGAAAAGAGACGCGGGGCAACCTCCGGCGAGGTCTCCGGCGAGGGGCTCCAGCGTCGGCGGCGTAGGGCGGCGGCATGGGCAAGGTGCGGCGGCGGTGTAGGCAAGGCGCGGCGGCGGCGGGTGACGCAGGGCGCGGCGCGGGTGAGAGGCGTGGGGTGAGGCGCGGCTTGGGTGGTTGAGAGAGGGGTTTTGATTTGATGTTTAGAGGGGGGGGGGTGCTTGGGTATTTATATTGGGGAGGGGGGGGTTTACTTGGGGTAGGGGACAAGAAATAGAGTAGGAATAGGAATAACGAAATAAGGAAAAAGGGGCAAGGGGCGCCCTAGAATCCTTTTAGGATTCGGTACAGGAGCAAGAGTCGGCGGCCGGCTCCCTTCGCTGGCTCCTGGCGCGCGTGAGGCTGGGGCGCAGCGGCCTGGCTTGGGCCTTGGCCCGGCTGGGCCTTGGTCCAGTTGTTTTTTAACTGATTTCGTGCGCAGAAAAACAAAAGAAAACTAAACTAAACGGACTCCAAAATTCTAAAAGTAAATTTTCCCCGACTCCTAAAAATGAGCTGAACAAAATGAACTTTACTCCGGACCTAAAATGAAATTTTCGAAAACGCGCATTTTTCCCTATCCAAATAAAATGCAAAAAGAACTCCGGCAAACCAAAATTTGATCTATTTATTAAATCTTCATTTTTCCTCAATTTTGGGAAAGTCATATTATTCCTCTCTTATATATTTGACATCGGAAAAATAATTGAAGATGAAATAAATAAATCAAATGATCCTCTTTTCAATTTGAGAAACTCTCAAATATGAAAATAACGAAATCTCCAACTCTCTCCGAGGGTCCTTGAGTTGCGTGAAATTTCTAGGATCAACCAAAATGCAAGAAAATATGATATGCATGATGATCTATGTATAACATTCCAAATTGCAAATTTGGGATGTTACAAACCTACCCCCCTAAAGATGAATCTCGCCCTCGAGATTCGGGTTGGCTAGAAAATAGGTGAGGGTGGTCCTTGAGCAAATCTTCTTCTCTCTCCTAGTTGGCTTCATCCTCTGAGTGGTGGTTCCACTGAACTTTGCAAAACTTGATAACCTTGCTGCGAGTAACTCTGCTGGCAAAATCGAGAATCTTAACTGGCTTCTCCTCATATGTTAGGTCATCCTTTAACTGAACCGCTTCAAGCGGTAGTGTATCTCTTAGCGGTATCTCTGCCATCTCGGCATGACATTTCTTCAGCTGAGAAACATGGAATACGTCATGAACTCCTGACAGTCCCTCTGGTAATTCCAACTTATAAGCGACTTCTCCCATACGTTGCAAAATCTTATATGGTCCAACGAAACGCGGTGCTAACTTTCCCTTAACTCCAAAGCGCTTAACTCCTCGAAGTGGGGATACTCGAAGATAAACTCTGTCTCCGGTTTCGTAAACTGTCTCCTTGCGTTTTGAATCTGCGTAGCTCTTCTGCCTGGACTGGGCTACCTTGAGCCTATCGCGAATCAACTTAACCTTCCGTTCAGACTCCTTAATCAAATCTGGTCCAAAGAATTGACGGTCTCCAACTTCGTCCCATGACAATGGTGTCCTGCACCTCCTTCCGTATAAAGCTTCGAAAGGTGCCATCTTCAAACTGGTTTGGTAACTGTTGTTATAAGAAAACTCCGCATACGGCAAGTTTTCGTCCCAACTTGATCCATAATCTAGTGCACAAGCTCTCAGCATATCTTCCAAAATCTGATTGACTCTCTCGATCTATCCATCTGCCTGCGGGTGAAAAGCTGGGCTGAACTCCAGTCTGGTTCCTAAAGTTTCATGCAACTGATTCCAAAACTTTGAGGTAAATTGGGTTCCTCTATCTGATATGATACTCCTCGGAACTCCATGCAAACAAATGATCCTAGTCATGTATATCTTTGCCAACTTAGCACTGGTGTAAGTGGTCTTAACTGGAATAAAATGTGCTACCTTTGTCAAACGATCAACTACTACCCATATCGAGTCATAGCCTGCTTTTGTCCTGGGTAGTCCTGTGATAAAATCCATGCCTATCTTATCCCACTTCCATTCGGTTATCGGCAATGGTTGTAACAATCCTGCTGGCTTTTGATGCTCTGCCTTTACTCTCTGACAAACGTCACAAACTGCTATATATGCTGCAATATCCTTCTTCATTCCGGTCCACCAGAATGTTTCCTTCAAATCCAAATACATCTTGGTATTCCCTGGGTGAATCGAATACGGTGAATCATGTACCTCTTGCAAAATCAATTTCCTGATCTCCGGGTCATTGGGCACATAAACACGGTCCTCAAACCATAGGGTATCATGCTCATCCTCACTAAATCCCTTAGCTTTTCCTTTGCTAAGTTTCTCCTTTATAGCGGCAATTTCCTTGTCAGATTTCTGAGCTTCTCTGATCTTATCCATCAATGTTGACTGAATCTCCAATGCTGCTACATAGCCTCTCGGAACTATGTCCAAACATAGCTCACGAAGGTTTTCTGCTAACTCCTTTGGTACTTCTCCCGTCACTAGGGTGTTGACATGGCTCTTACGGCTCAATGCGTCAGCTACTACATTAGCTTTTCCGGGATGGTAATGCAATCTCATATCATAATCCTTGATTTGCTACAACCATCTCCTTTGTCTGAGGTTCAACTCCTTCTGCGTGAAAATGTACTTCAAACTCTTGTGATCCGTGTACACCTCACAATGATTTCCAATGAGGAAATGTCTCCACGTTTTCAATGCATGCACTACGGCTGCTAATTCCAAATCATGCGTGGCATAATTCAACTCATGAGGCTTCAGTTGTCGTGAAGCGTATGAAACAACTCTTCCTTCCTGCATAAGCACTGCTCCAAGTCCTCGACGTGAAGCGTCGCAATACACCTCATAATCCTTGGTCTGATCTGGCAAAATCAACACTGGTGAGGTAACCAAACATTTCTTCAACAACTCCGTCATAGGCTTCGCAATCTTTGAGAAATTCTCAATAAATCTCTGGTAGTATCCTGCGAGTCCAAGAAAACTCCGGATCTCTCCAACTGTTGTTGGTGCTTCCCATTCGGTTACGGTCTCAACCTTTGTGGGGTCAACTGCTATACCTTCTCCGGATATAACGTGTCCGAGGAATCCAACTTCCTTCAACCAAAACTCACATTTGCTGAATTTGGCATATAACTGATGTTCCCTTAGTTTCTCCAAAACCAAACGCAAATGTTCCTTATGCTCCTCTTCATTCTTTGAATAAACCAGGATGTCATCAATGAACACTACGACGAACTTATCCAAAAACTCCATAAACACTTTGTTCATCAGGTTCATAAAATAGGCAGGTGCGTTAGTCAATCCAAATGACACAACAGTATACTCATACAGTCCATATCTTGTGGTGAATGCTGTCTTAGGTATGTCCTGCTCTCGAATCTTCAATTGATGGTACCCTGATCGCAAATCGATCTTGGAAAACACTTTAGCTCCTTGCAAACGATCAAACAGATCATTAATCATTGGCAGTGGGTACTTATTCTTGATGGTTACTTCATTCAATCCCCGATAATCTACAACCATCCTTAATGATCCATCCTTCTTTTCCACTAGAATTACGGGTGATCCCCAAGGTGAAGAACATGGGCGAATGTAACCTTTATCCAATAACTCCTTAATATGATTCTTAATTTCTACCAAATCTTTTGCTGGCATCCGGTACGGTCGCTTCGATATTGGGCCTGTACCTGGCAATAACTCAATCAAAAACTCAATGTCTCTATCCGGTGGCATGCCTGGTAATTCCTCAGGAAATACATCAGGAAAATCCTTTACCACTGGTACTTCTTCTTGCACAACTCCTGTTAGGCAGTTTACTTGTGTCCTGTGTGGCACATGCCGGGATACATACTTGATCCTTCTTCCTTCTGGTGTGGTAAGCAAAATTGACTTACTAGCGCAATCGATGTTTCCTCCGTACATCGACAACCAATCCATACCTAATATCACATCCAATCCTTGAGATTCCAATATTATTAGGTCTGAGGGAAACACATAGTTACCAATCCTTAATGGTAACCGATCACACCATCGTCTAGCCATAAACTCCGCTCCTGGTGAGCTTACTAACATGGGTGACCTAAGGGCTTGGGTTGGCAGGTTATATTTATCCACAAATCCCCTTGATATGTATGAATGCGATGCACCAGTATCAAAAAGAACGAGTGCGGTAAATGACTTAACCAAAAACTTACCGATTACTGCATCGGGCTGATCTTCAACCTCCTCCACATTAACGTGGTTCACCTGTCCCCTATTGAAAGGGTTCGGCTTCTTCCCAGAGCTTCCATTGCCATTTCCATTCTGGCCTTCGGGACATTCATTGGCATAATGTCCGGTCTTGGAACACTTGAAACAGGTGACTTGACTCAGGTCTCTCTTGGTTGGGGTCGATGGGATGGTCCGATTCTGGCCGTTGCTTCCTCCATTCCCATTACCATTCTTGTGGCCATTATGGTTGTGCGAGCTACCTCCTCCATGGGTGTGCTGAAACTGAAATCCCGGTTTAGGGGTAAAACGGGGCTTCTGCTGGGCTCCAGAGTTATACTTCCCCTGTCCATATTTCCTCTTGCGGTTCTCAATCTGCTGTTGCTTCCCTTCAATCATGATGGCACGATCTACCAACTCCTGGTAGTTGTTGAAACTGGCTACCATCAACTGCATACTCAACTCATCATTCAATCCTTCCAGAAACTTCTCCTGCTTAGCTGCATCCGTAGCAACGTCATCTGGGGCATAACGTGCTAACTTGCTGATGTCGTCAACGTACTGGCCAACTGTCCTTCTTCCTTGGCGTAAGTTGCGAAACTCACGCTTCTTTATGGCCATAGCTCCTACTGAAACATGGGCAGTGCGGAAAGCTTGCTGAAACTGATCCCATGTGACTGTGTCAACTGGGTAAGTGGCTGTGAAATTCTCCCACCATGCTGCCGCGGGTCCGTCAAGCTGGTGAGCGGCAAACTTCACTTTCTCACCATCCGTGCATCCTACAGTGGTCAACTCCCTTCCTATCTTGCGGAGCCAATCATCTGCTACTATTGGCTCGGTGCTACTGGAAAACACCGGCGGATTTAGCCTAAGGAAACGAGCTAAGTGGTTAACAGGTGGTGGTGGTGGTGGGTTGTTGTTGTTGTTGTTCTGCTGGTTCTGGACTAACATCTGCATCAATTGATTCTGTTGCTGGATCAACTGAGTGAGCTCCGGTGGAAATCCATTGTCACGTCTCGGAGGCATCTGAGGCTTTAGAAAAGACGAGATATAAGAATAGAGTGAGGTCTAAAGGGAAAACACTACCCATATGCACATGAGAAATTGCACACAAAATCACTTCAATCAATCAAACAAGGGCTTACAAACGGTCTAACTATCGCAAAAGTGCTCGACTATAATGTTTACATGGGGAAATACTACTACTATTTGGTGGTCATCTAGAAATTTGAACCGGTGGAAGACTCCATGATATCTGCTCCAGCTTCGTCTTCAAAGTCGGGTTCACTTGGATCCGAATCGGTGTCGTCGATGATGATGTAGTTGTCTGGACATGCGATGTACTCGTCTTCTTCCTTGGATGCTAACTTCTTCTTGAGTTCTTCAATCTCCTGCTTAAGATCGCTATTGTGTCTTGCTAGAGCTACGATCTCATCCATGTAGTCCTTGCGTGTAGACTTCAGTTCTCCTTCTAGCTCGATGATCCTTGACTTCGCATTCTTCAACTCTACCATATCATTGCACATCTGGTTCTCGTGGCGTCGAATGTGCTGGTTTAACTCCTGGATGAAAGATGCAATGGATCTATCCTTCTTGGTGCTGACTAACTCCCATTGTTCATCTCGGCGTCCGCAAATCTGGTAGATAGTGTCCTTGAGGTCTTCTTGATAAACTTCTCCAATGCGTCCTATGGTGATATGAGCTGCCATGCTCCTTCCCAGACTCCAGGTTGGTGCATTGAAAATACTATCTATGGGCTTCATGATTGGCGAGAATGTCCTTCCCGGAACGTGAGCTTGAATCTTCCAGCGCTCCTCTTCAGGCAGAGTGGCGTTGAAGGTTCCCGTGAAGCTTGGTAATCCAATGTTCAGGTACTTGGTGACTTCCTTCAGGTGAAATCCAAATGATGTGCCTTCGTCCGGTTGAGCGTACTTAATCTTCGCGTGTGTCATCCTAAAAGAGTAGAAAAGATGAGGAGTTAGAAAATGAGAAGAGAATGGTGATCTATGGATTTAACTTAGTGGTCGTGTCCTACAGTCAGCGTGTGCTCTGATACCATTCTCTGTCACGACCCGACCCGAATGGATCAAGCGCTCTGTGCTCAGGTGTCATTTCTGGATCAGTAATGCTGACACCACACAGTACATCGAAGGATTTATAGCAGAGTGGCAATCACACACTTATTACATCGTTGTCTCAAAGAGAACTTATTACAATAAAAATGGCTTAAGGCCATTTAGTGTCGATAACAGCGGAAGACTTGGAAGATAAATGGGTCCATCAACTCCAGCGGCATCACTGAGTATAGAACCACGACCTAAAAACTCCTTCCTCGTCATCTGAAAAGTCTGCAACATGAGAAGTTGCAGCCCGAAAACGGGTCAGCACAGGGAATATGCTGGCAATGTAACACATAGAGAGTAATGGAATGAAACAGCTATACTATATGCATATATGGATGGTGGAAAGCTCTATGGTTACAGTTTTTGCGTAAAGCCAGTTTTTCCCTACTGCAAAGGAATAGGTTTATTTAACTGTCATGGTGGTTGTGAAATATCGAGAATGGTTGACAGCATTCTCAATCCCAATTAAAAATAATTAAAACCCAACAACATTAATTAGAGTAACATGTTGAGATTCACATGATATTCAAGTACTAGATACTCAAGTTGTCCATAACCGGGGACACGGCTAATCATGATTAGTTTATACACTCTGCAGAGGTTTGCGCACTTTTCCCCACATGACTCGATCGCCTCCGTTTGTTTTCTCGCACTACACGGTGTTTGAGAAACGGATGACCGAGACATAGTCTTTTAGAAGCGCTAGCACCTTACATGTGGGGTAGACCGTACCACCTACAACCCCTACATCTGCTAGTCCACCCCGTAAGAGTTCGCACAACTTAGTCCACTACGCCAGTGCCCATAGTAGCATGTGGCTGCACACGGAAGTTTCTAGCATGAAAGATCTTATGATCCCTTTGAGCCTGGGTGGCGGTCCGAAAAAAAACAGGCAAGTCCTGATAGACATCAGGTGCCTCAATCCACCCAGATGTGTGTTTAAGTTGCCACCATAGATAAACCATTAGAATTATCAACTCACATCTGTCATGGATATCACTCACCCAATCCACGTCTACTAGCATAGCATGGCATAATAAGCAAACGTAGAAGTATCTCCCAAAGGTTTCATAATAATACAGGTGATAGGTACTATGTCATCTACTTCCCATCCCACAGTTTAATTAGATCCTAATCATGCAATGTGAGAGGATTGATCTAATGCAATAAAACATGGGTTGTAGAAAAGGTATGATCAAAGTGTTACTTGCCTTGCTGATGATTCGCGAGTCCTAGGGTTTCGAAGTAACAGGCGGCGCAATCCGGGTAATCTATCGCAGACAAACAACAAGCACACAATAAGTACTCATCTAATGCACAGGTAAAACTCGAACAAGAGAACGAACCAGAAAGTTCAAATTAAGAACACCGGTTGCAAAGAAAGAACGAACCGAACAAAGAAACGGAAAACAAACGGTGGAAGAAAACAACTCGGTTCTAGCAAGTTGAAACTAGGTCAAATTTTACCGGGGAAAAAGCTTGTTTAAGTTGATTAGATGGAACGGCGGTGTAGGCAAGGCGCGACGGCGGCGGGTGACGCAGGGCGCGGCGCGGGTGAGAGGCGCGGGGTGAGGCACGGCTTGGGTGGTGGAGAGAGGGGTTTTGATTTGATGTTTAGAGGGGGGGGTGCTTGGGTATTTATATTGGGGAGGGGGGGGGGGGTTTACTTGGGGTAGGGGACAAGAAATAGAGTAGGAATAGGAATAACGAAATAAGGAAAAAGGGGCAAGGGGCGCCCTAGAATCCTTTTAGGATTTGGTACAGGAGCAAGAGGCGGCGGTCGGCTCCCTTCGCTGGCTCCTGGCGCGCGTGAGGCTGGGGCGCAGCGGCCTGGCCTGGGCCTTGGCCCGGCTGGGCCTTGGTCCAGTTGTTTTTTTTAACTGATTTCGCGCGCAGAAAAACAAAAGAAAACTAAACTAAACGGACTCCAAAATTCTAAAAGTAAATTTTCCCCGACTCCTAAAAATGAGCCGAACAAAATGAACTTTACGCCGGACCTAAAATGCAATTTTCGAAAACGCGCATTTTTCCCTATCCAAATAAAATGCAAAAGAACTCCGGCAAACCAAAATTTGATCTATTTATTAAATCTTCATTTTTCCTCAATTTTGGGAAAGTCATATTATTCCCTCTCTTATATATTTGACATCGGAAAAATAATTGAAGATGAAATAAATAAATCAAATGATCCTCTTTTCAATTTGAGAAAACTCTCAAATATGAAAATAACGAAATCTCCAACTCTCTCCGAGGGTCCTTGAGTTGCGTGAAATTTCTAGGATCAACCAACATGCAAGAAAATATGATATGCATGATGATCTATGTATAACATTCCAAATTGCAAATTTGGGATGTTACAGTGATCACATAAGGACTCCGAACTACCTTCGGTACAGCAAAACACATAAACTCATAATATAACTGTCGTCGAACTTTAAGCGTGCGGACCCTAGGGGTTCGAGAACTATGTAGACATGACCGAGACATGTCTCCGGTCAATAACCAATAGTGGAACCTTGATGCTCATATTGGCTCCTACATATTGTATGATGATCTTTATCGGTCAAACTGCGTAACAACATACGTTGTTCCCTTTGTCATCGGTATGTTACTTTCCCGAGATTTGATCGTCGATATCTCAATACCTAGTTCAATCTCATTACCGGCAAGTCTCTTTACTCGTTCCGTAATACATCATCCTGCAAATAACTCATTAGTTTCAATGCTTGCAAGGCTTTAAGTGATGTGTATTACCGAGTGGGCCCAGAGATAACTCTCTGACAATCGGAGTGACAAATCCTAATCTCGAAATACGCCAACCCAACAAGTACCTTTGGTGACACCTGTAGAGCACCTTTATAATCACCCAGTTACGTTGTGACGTTTGGTAGCACACAAAGTGTTCCTCCGGTAAACGGGAGTTGCATAATCTCATAGTTATAGGAACATGTATAAGTCATGAAGAAAGCAATAGCAACAAACTAAATGATCAAGTGCTAAGCTAACAGAATGGGTCAAGTCAATCACATCATTCTCCTAATGATGTGATCCCGTTAATCAAATGACAACTCATGTCTATGGTTAGGAAACATAACCATCTTTGATTAATGAGCTAGTCTAGTAGAGGCATACTAGTGACATTTTGTTTATCTATGTATTCACTCATGTATCATGTTTTTGGTTAATACAATTGTAGCATGAATAATAAACATTTATCATGATATAAGGAAATAAATAATAACTTTATTAATGAATCTAGGGCATATTTCCTTCATGAAGATGGACGCCGTCAAGCTCGCGACCGAAGGACCGCCCGTGGGAAAGGAGCACCGCACGCCCGAGCAGTATTTTGAAGATGTTTTGATGGGATCCCGCATTGTGGCGGAGCAATGTGCTAAGGAAATTATTTTTGAATGAATACATTCATGTTATCACGTCCTGTATGAGGAAAACAAGGCAGATATGTAATATAATGATTTGCTATTTATTATTTAAAATTTTACCTCCTATGCGACCATTTTATCAAGTCCGAGAGTTGGCCAGTCGTCGGCTTCAGCAACCACGTAGGTAGTACGGGGGTGTTCGGGATGAATCTAAACACTCTTTATCCAAGAATTTGGTCCTTGAAGGAGGTGTTTAGCGCAATGAACCAGGCAATCGGACTATGTGGCTTTATCACCATCAGTTAGCCATAGGAGTTTGACAATAAAAAGTTGGGCGCAGCCCCTAGTATCCAAACTAGTGTGCTGTAAACACCTGATCGGATGGGAACCGATTCATCGCATAATGCGGAAAAAATCGCTAAAGATTTGAAACCTCCGAAGAGCTGACCGGCTCATGCCGCATCATGACAGTAAGTTTTCGACTTTCTCTACTGAGGTGCTCATCTGGATAAACCAGGACATAATCGCAGTAGCTCTCCCTTTACTACACTAGCCGATATAGGGAACGTAAGGTAGTAAGCACAGGAGCTGGGCAACCCAACTATTGACCAAAGACATGATTCGAAGCCAATGCATATAATGCTAAATTCGGGGTGCCGAACTATACTGTAAAAAGTGTTCGGACTTTGTTGCCGTATTATGGGGCGCAATGAAGCCCCTGGCGGATTAAAGCGTACCAAAAATGTACGGGTGCGATTTCATAAGATTATCAAAAGAGCAAGCTAGTGGCGTAGAAGTTGGGCTGCAAACTGTTTCCATTATAGTTTGATTGATACATCGAACCATATTTCTACAAGTAGTGCAATAAGCAACAAGGCTATTTAATATGCCACAACCAAAGGAGAGCTGCGTGCGGGTCCTAAAAATAGGTAGAGTGATTGTTAAATAGACCAGCTAGAAATTCCCTTATATGTCAGTGCTTTTTGCCGTCTTGGTGTATCTATCCTTTCGAAAGGACCTGTGATCAGGCCGTCAAGAAGAGCCTGTAGAAAAGAAACCTGAAAAGGGGGAAAAGAAAGAAAAAGTGAAAGTATGTGTGTCTAGGGGAGGTCGAGCCGTATTATGGATCACAATCTAGTTATGCCTTCGTCTATGCCCATGGTATTTTGAGTGCGTAGTTATGTATGCGTGGCACGAACGCCGCCACTTGGTATGGTCTGGGACAGAGGCCTAATTGCTAGTCGAGCTCTTGACGAGCTGGGCTATCTTGTAGTGGAGTAGTCCAGACTTGTTTGACAGTGTCCGGGAGCTCGGCCACCGAATTAAGGTTCGGCTTGAAAAGGCCGCTTTGTACTTCTGCTCCTAAAGTAGCGGTGTGCTCCTTAGTACGGAGGGAGCATTCCGTGTTTCCATTGACTGTTATGACGCCACGTGGTCCGGGCATCTTGAGATTGAGATAAACATAGTGTGGCACCACGTTGAATCGAGCAAATGCGGTTCGTCCCAGCAGTGCGTGATAGCCACTGTGGAAAGGGACGATATCGAAGATCAACTCTTCGCTTTGGAAGTTATCCGGGGATCTGAAGACAACCTCTAGTGTGATTGAGCCCGTACAGTGGGCCTCTACACCTAGTATGACTCCTTTGAGGGATTAATACCCATTTTGCACACTGTATCCTAATAGAGCAGGTTCAGGCTGCTGCCACCATCCATGAGGACTCGCATGAGATGGAATCCATCAATGATTGGGTCAAGGACTAGTGCGGCTGACCCGCCATGACGGATACTGGTCGGATGGTCCCTGCTATCGAAAGTGATCAGGTAGGAAGACTATGGGTTGAACTTTGGGGCGACTGGCTCCACCGCGTAGACATCCCTGAGCGCGCGTTTGCACTCCCTCTTGGGGATATGGATAGCATATATCATGTTCACCGTTTTAACTTGGGGGGGGGGGGTTCTTATGTCCCCCTGTGTTCGGCGGACGAGAGTCCTCGTCATCATCCTCGCTTTGCGACCCCTTCTCCTTGTTCTCGGCATTTAATTTGCCAGCCTGTTTAAAAACCCAACAGTCCCTGTTGGTATGATTGGCTGGTTTGTCTGGGTGCCATGGATCTGGCATGGACGATCGAGTATGTGGTCCAAGCTGGATGGGCCCAGATTGTTTCTTTTATATGGCTTCTTCCGCTGGACGGACTTGGAGCCACTGAATCCGGCGTTGACTTCTGTGTCGTCGGTATTGTCACCGTTGCTTCGATGCTTGTGCTTGTTGCATCGGGGCTTGCCATTGCTTTTTTTGGTCTCAGAGGTGCCAGCCTCGCTTGCAGTGTTTTTGCTATGGGCTAGCCAACTATCCTCGCCCGCGCAAAAATGGGTCATGAGTGTCGTGAGTGAAGGAAATATGCCCTAGAGGCAATAATAAAGTTATTATTTATTTCCTTATATCATGATAAATGTTTATTATTCATGCTAGAATTGTATTAACCGGAAACATAATACATGTATGAATACATAGACAAACAGAGTGTCACTAGTATGCCTCTACTTGACTAGCTCGTTAATCAAAGATGGTTATGTTTCCTTACCATGAACAATGAGTTGTTATTTGATTAACGAGGTCACATCATTAGTTGAATGATCTGATTGACATGACCCATTCCATTAGCTTAGCACCCGATCGTTTAGTATGTTGCTATTGCTTTCTTCATGACTTATACATGTTCCTATGACTATGAGATTATGCAACTCCCGTTTGCCGGAGGAACACTTTGGGTGCTACCAAACATCACAACGTAACTGGGTGATTATAAAGGAGCATTACAGGTGTCTCCAAAGGTAGATGTTGGGTTGGCGTATTTCGAGATTAGGATTTGTCACTCCGATTGTCGGAGAGGTATCTCTGGGTCCTCTCGGTAATACACATCACATAAGCCTTGCAAGCATTACAACTAATATGTTAGTTGTGAGATGATGTATTACGGAACGAGTAAAGAGACTTGCCGGTAACGAGATTGAACTAGGTATTGGATACCGACGATCGAATCTCGGGCAAGTAACATACCGATGACAAAGGGAACAACGTATGTTGTTATGCGGTCTGACCGATAAAGATCTTCGTAGAATATGTAGGAGCCAATATGGGCATCCAGGTCCCGCTATTGGTTATTGACCGGAGACGTGTCTCGGTCATGTCTACATTGTTCTCGAACCCGTAGGGTCCGCACGCTTAAGGTTACGATGACAGTTACATTATGAGTTTATGCATTTTGATGTACCGAAGGTTGTTCGAAGTCCCGGATGTGATCACGGACATGACGAGGAGTCTCGAAATGGTCGAGACGTAAAGATTGATATATTGGAATCCTATGTTTGGACATCGGAAGTGTTCCGGGTGAAATCGGGATTTTACTAGGTTACCGGGAGGTTACCGAAACCCCCCGGGAGCCATATGGGCCTTCATGGGCCTTAGTGGAAAGGAGAAAGGGGCAGCCCAAGGGGGCTGCGCACCTCCCCCCTCCCCTAGTCCTATTAGGACTAGGAGAGGTGGCCGGCCACCCCTCTCCCTCTTTCCCCCTTGGGAATCCTAGTTGGAATAGGATTGGGGGGGGAGTCCTACTCCCGGAAGGAGTAGGACTCCTCCTGCGCCCTCTCCCTGGCCGGCGCCCCCTCCCCCTTGGCTCCTTTATATACTGAGGCAGAGGCACCCCAGAAACACACAAGTTGATCCACGTGATCTATTCCTTAGCCGTGTGCGGTGCCCCCTGCCACCATATACCTCGATAATACTGTAGCGGAGTTTAGGCGAAGCCCTGCTGCTGTAGTTCATCAAGATCGTCACCACACCGTCGTGCTGACGAAACTCTTCCCCGACACTTTGCTGGATCGGAGTCCGGGGATCGTCATCGAGCTGAACGTGTGCTCGAACTCGGAGGTGCCGTAGTTTTGGTGCTTGATCGGTTGGATCGTGAAGACGTACGAATACTTCCTCTACGTCGTGTCATCGCTTCCGCAGTCGGTATGCATTGGGTACGTAGACAACACTCTCCCCCTCGTTTCTATGCATCACATGATCTTGCGTGTGCGTAGGAAATTTTTTGAAATTACTACGAAACCCAACAGTGAGGGCTACCATGGACTTTGGCTTTTCTTGGCCGAGGTGACGGGCGAGCCATTCGTCGCAGATGCTATGCTTAAAGGTCGCTAGGGCTTCGGCATCCGGACAATCAATGATCTGGTTCTTTTTTGTTAGGAACCTGGTCTAGAATTTCCTGGCTGACTCTCCGGGCTATTGAACTATGTGACTTAAGTCATCAGCATCCGGAGGTCGTACATATGTACCTTGGAAGTTGTCACGAAAGGCATCTTCCAAGTCCTCCCAGCTGTCAATAGAGATTTTAGGCAGACTGTTTAACCAGTGTAGAGCTGGCCCTTTGAGTTTTAGCGGGAGGTATTTGACGGCGTGAAGGTCATCACCACGGGCCATATGAATATGGTGAAGAAAATCTTCAATCCATACCGCGGGATCTGTTGTTCCATCGTATGATTCAATATTCACGGGTTTAATCCCTTCGGGGAATTTATGCCCCATTACTTCATCAGTGAAGCAAAGAGGGTGTGCGACGCCTCTATATCGGGCCATATCGCGACGTAGCTCGTATGGAGTCCATTTGTGGCATTCGGACCGGGCATGATTAGGCTTGCCTCGTTCGAATAGATAGTCGTCATCGCGTGTCGGGGCACGCACCCGCGATCCGTAGATCAATCTGGTATGTCCTGCTCTACTGTCCAGGTCCTGCCGAAGGTCATATGTATATGCCTGAGCTATTTTATCCCTGCCTTTACAGCGAGGTAGTACGGGCTGGTGTTCGGCTTGAGTTGCTGCTTTGTCCCGACCACGTGGTGGTCGGTCAGCCGCATTGTGTGCTGATGGTACGGGCTCCAACGCCTCGTCATCGAATTGAGGTAGTAATTTGCGCTTCGGGTAACTTTTGAGTGGTCACTCGAGGCCGTATTCCTCGGCTGCCAGGACGTTAGTCCACCTATCATTGACCAGATCTTGATCAGCTTGAAGCTATTGGTGCTTCTTTTTCAGGCTCCTTGCAGTGGCTATTGGCCGGCGCTTAAAGTGCTCCTGCTCGAGAGGTTCCTCAGGCGCGATAAAATCCTCGTTGCCGAGGCTCACCTCATCCTCGGAGAGTGGAAGATAATTACTGTCCTCCGAGTCTTCGTGCACGGCCTGTTCATTAGGGATGACTTGCACATCTTCCCGTTCGTCCTGTTCGGAAGTTGGCTCAACGGGGTCTTCATTGTCTCCGGCATCGTGTAGAGTATTGTTTTCTCCCGTGCCGGTATTGCTGTCTTTTTCACGGTGTGACTTAGAGTGGCGCCGCTGTCATTGGCGCTTTGGTTGTATCTCAGGAGGTTTATCTTCCACTGGGTCTTCTTTGTCATCGCCGTTAACTTCTTTGGGCGTGTCCACCATGTATACGTCGTAGGAGGAGGTGGTCGTGCAGCGCCTGGTAAATGGCGGGTTTTGGGCCTACTCCTCTTCGGCATCGTCATCCATACCATCGATGTTTCCGGAGTCGTAGTCGAGCATGTCGGTTAGATCTTCGACAGTGGCTATTAAGTGGGAGGTGGGTGGGAAGCGAAATTCCCCATCATCAGCCCCCAGTTCAAACCGGATATAATTCGGTTGTGAGTCCCCTGCTAAAGAGAGGGTTTTCAATGAGTTTAGCACATCGCCTAAAGGTGAGTGCCGGAAGATGTCCGCGGAACTGAATTCGACGATCGGTGCCTGGTAAGGCTCGGCGGGCGCGGATGCACGTAGTTTGGAACCAGTGGCCGGAGATGAATCCGGGGGTCCGGTGACGCAGACCCTGCTCGAGGTTGGGTCTGTGTGCGGCTCCAACGCCGCAGAGTCTGTGGCTTCCCTGGCAGGGTTAAGCTTCCCGTCTTCGGATAGTGCAAGCTGCTCCGGATCTAGGGCCAGAGTGGTTACATGCGCAATCTCCTGGGTATGGTCCGATGACAGATTTAGGTCATGTTCATCGAGTTGCCAGGGAGCGGCCTACATGGGCTCAAATTCGTCGAAGATTAAGTCTCCAAGGATATCAGCGACGTAGTTCAAGCTTCCAAACCTGACCTGATGGCCAGGGGCTTAACTATCAATCTGCTCTAGATGGCCAAGCAAGTTGGCCCGCAGTGCGAAGCCGCCGAATAAGAAGATCTGTCCAGGGAGAAAGACATCCCCCCGGGCAGCGTTGTTGTAGATGATGGATGGAGCCATCGAACCTTCTGATGACGACACAGCGGAACTCTCAATGAAAGCACCAATGTCGGTGTCAAAACCGCCGGATCTCGGGTAGGGGGTCCCAAACTGTACATCTAAGGTTGATGGTAACAGGAGACAGGGAACATGATGTTTACCCAGGTTCGGGCCCTCTCTATGGAGGTAATACCCTACTTCCTGCCTGTTTGATCTTGATGAATATGAGTATTACAAGAGTTGATCCACCTTGATATCATAATGGTTAAAACCCTAGAAGTCTAGCCTACTATGTGATTATGATTGTCTCTGCCTCTACGAACTAAACCCTCCGGTTTATATAGACACCGGAGGGGACTAGGGTTATACAAACTCGGTTACAGAGAAATGAATCTTCATATCCGAACGCCAAACATGCCATCCACGCCAAGGAGAGTCCCATCCGGACACGGGCGAGAGTCTTCGGTCTTGTATCTTCATACCCCATTAGTCCGGCCCATGTCCAATAGGCCGGACGCCCGAGGACCCCTTAGTCCAGAACTCCCTCGGTGTGGAAGGCAAGCTAGGCATCCGGATGTATTATTTCCTTTCTCTATAACCGACTTTGTATAACCCTAGGCCCCTCCGATATCTATATAAACCGGAGGGTTTAGTCCGTAGGGGTGATCACAATCATATAGGCTAGACTTCTAGGGTTTAGCCACAACGATCTCGTGGTAGATCAACTCTTGTAATCCTCATACTCATCAAGATCAATCAAGCAGGACGTAAGGTACTACCTCCATCAAGAGGGCCCGAACCTGGGTAAAACATCGTGTCCGCTGTCTCCAGTTACCATCAACCTTAGACCCACAGTTTGGACCCCCTACCCGAGATCCGCCAGTTTTGACACCGACATTGGTGCTTTCATTGAGAGTTCCGTTGTGTCATCATTACGATGTTCCATGACTTCATCAATCATCCACAACGATGCTGCCCTGATGGGGTTTTTTCTCCCCGGCCAGATCTTTGTGTTCGGCGGCTTCGCACAGCGGGCCAACTCTCTTGGCCATCTAGAGCAGATCGACAGCTACGCCCCAGGTCACCAGATTAGTTTTGGAAACCTGGATTATGTCGCTGATATCTGAGAAGACTTGAGCTTCCAAGGATTCACGACCCCAACCTCCGCTCTGGACTTAGATCCTGAGCGTGTTGCCAGGTCCGAAGACGGGACTTCTGACCCTGCCGGACTATCTTTGGCCACTAGGCCCAGTATGAGAGAGCCAGAGGAAGCTGTGTCGCTGGCAACCACCACAAAGCCGGACTCTTCCCCGGACACTAGCTCTGAACTCTCGGAGTCAACATCGTGTGAGATCGTCCGAGGAATCTCCTTCCCTCCATACTCCACGGATTCTCTTCTCCCTGGCCAAACCTCGCCTTTAAGTGAGGCTCTGGACTTGATGCGATCCCTTGTCATTACAGAAGAGCAACGTCCGAACTACGCCCAGCCCAGACTAGGGGCTGAGAATGGGGAATTTTACATCCTACCCACCACCCACTTCATCGCCACTATCGAGGTCTTAACTGACATGCCTGATTATGACTCTGAAGACATCGACGGTATGGACGATGATGCCGGAGAAGAGCAGGCCCAAAACCCGCCGTTAACAGAATGCTAGATGATGTCTACTACACAACCCCGAGGGTGAACTACTCCCTCCTCGTCATGGAGAGCGTCGGGATGATGTCTACTACACAACCCCGAGGGTGAACTACTCCCTCCTCGTCATGTAGATGTTGTTGGGCCTCCAAGTGCAGAGTGAAGGAAATATGACCTAGAGGCAATAATAAAGTTATTATTTATTTCCTTATATCATGATAAATGTTTATTATTCATGCTAGAATTGTATTAACCGGAAACATAATACATGTGTGAATACATAGACAAACAGAGTGTCACTAGTACGCCTCTACTTGACTAGCTCATTGATCAAAGATGGTTATGTTTCCTAACCATAGACATGAGTTGTCATTTGATTAACGGGATCACATCATTAGGAGAATGATGTGATTGACTTGACCCATTCCATTAGCTTAGCACTTGATCGTTTAGTTTGTTGCTATTGCTTTCTTCATAACTTATACATGTTCCTATGACTATGAGATTATGCAACTCCCATTTAACGGAGGAACACTTTGTGTCCTAACCAACGTCACAACATAACTGGGTGATTATAAAGGTGCTCGACAGGTGTCTCCGAAGGTAGTTGTTGGGTTGGCGTATTTGGAGATTAGGATTTGTCACTCCGATTGTCGGAGAGGTATCTCTAGGCCCTCTCGGTAATGCACATCACTTAAGCCTTGCAAGCATTGCAACTAATATGTTAGTTGCGGGATGATGTATTACGGAACGAGTAAATAGACTTGCCGGTAACGAGATTGAACTAGGTATTGAGATATAGACGATCGAATCTCGGGCAAGTAACATACCGATGACAAAGGGAACAACATATGTTGTTATGCCGTCTGATTGATAAAGATCTTTGTAGAATATGTAGGAGCCAATATGAGCATCCAGGTTCCGCTATTGGTTATTGACTGGAGACGTGTCTCGGTCATGTCTACATAGTTCTCGAACCCGTACGGTCCGCACGCTTAAAGTTCGGTGACGATCGTAATTAGGGTTTTTGTGTTTTGATGTACCGAAGGTTGTTCGGAGTCCCTGATGTTATCACGGACATGATGAGGAGTCTCGAAATGGTCGAGACATAAAGATTGATATATTGGAAGCCTATATTTGGATATCGGAAACGTTCCGGGTGAAATCAGGATTTTACCAGAGTACCGGGGGGTTACCGGAACCCCCCCGGGGTTTATTGGGCCTACATGGGCCATAAGGGAGAAGAGGAGGGCCGGCCAGGGCAGGCCGCGCCCCCCCTCCCCCCTAGTCCGAATAGCACAAGCAAGGGGGGGGCGGCGCCCCCCTTTCCTCTTTCTCCCTTCCCCCTTCCTTCTCCAACAAGGCAAGAGGGGGGAGTCCTACTCCCGGTGGGAGTAGGACTCCTCCAGGCGCACCCCTAGGGCCGGCCGCACCTCCCCCTCTCCCTCCTTTATATACGGGGGCAAGCGGGCACCCCATGACACACAAGTTGTTCTTCGTGATCGTTCCTTAGCCGTGTGCGGTGCCCCCTTCCACCATATTCCACCTCGGTCATATCGTAGCGGTGCTTAGGCGAAGCCCTGCGTCAGTAGAACATCATCACCGTCATCACGCCATCGTGCTGACGAAACTCTCCCTCAACGTTTTGCTGGATCGGAGCTCGAGGGACGTCACCGAGTTGAACGTGTGTAGAACTCGAAGGTGCCGTACGTTCGGTACTTGGATCGTTCCGATCGGGAAGACGTACGACTACTTCCTCTATGTTGTGTCAACGCTTCCGTTGCCGGTCTACGAGGGTACGTAGACAACACTCTCCCCTCTCGTTGCTATGCATCACCATGATCTTGCGTGTGCATAGGAATTTTTTTGAAATTACCACGTTCCCCAACACAAAGGTTTTTAGATCGTGCCGAATCAAGAACACGAGAGAGAGAGAGAGAGATCAAACACATAGCTACTGGTACATATCCTCAGCCCCGAGGGTGAACTACTCCCTTCTCGTCATGGAGAGCGTCGGGATGATGAAGATGGCCACCGGAGAGTGATTCCCCCCTCCGATAGGGTTCCAGAATGGGTCTAGGTTGGTTTTCGGTGACTACAGAGGCTTGCGGCAGCAGAACTCCTGATCTAGGTTTCTTTCTGGAAGTTTGGGTATATATAAGAGGTGTTGTAGTCGGGAACAAGTTAGGGGTTCCCCGAGGCGGCCATGAGGTAGGGGGCGCGCCAAGGGGGGTAGGGCGCGCCCCCCACCCTCGTGGTGACCTCGGGACTCTTCTGGCCCATCTCCGGTACTCCATGGGCTTCTTCTGGTCCAAAAACAATCTTCGTGAAATTTGGTTTTCCTTTTCTGCGATACTCAAAAACAAGGAAAAAACAGAAACTGCACTAGGCTCTAGGTTAATAGGTTAGTCCCAAAAATCATATAAAATAGCATATAAATGCATATAAAACATCCTAGATGGATAATATAATAGCATCGAACAATAAAAAATTATAGATACATTGGAGACGTATCACTGGACGGCCACCTCTTCGTATGACGTGTACATGGTGGATACACCCAAAGAGGGTGACGGCGATAATGAGAAAAATCCAGTAGAGGATAAACCTCGTGAGATACAACCAAAACGCCGATGGTGCCACTCTAAATCACGCCGCGGCAAAGACAGCAATACCGGCACGAGAGATAACAATACTCCGGATGATGCCGAAGACAAAGAAAACCCGGTCGAGCAAAACTCGAACAAGACGATCGGGAGGATGGGCGTGTTAGCCCTGATGAACAGGCCACAAACGAAGACTCGGAGGACAGTAATTTCCTGCCACTCTCCGAGGATGAGGTGAGCCTCGGCGACAAAGACTTTATCGTGCCTGAGGAACCTCTCGAGCAGCGGCGCTTTAAGCAACGGCTAATAGCCACTGCAAGGAGCCTGAAAAAAAACAACAGCAGCTTCAAACTGATCAAGATCTACTCAATGATAGATGGACTAATGTCCTCGCAGCCGAGTAATACGGCCTCGTCCGCCCAACCAAAAGTTAGCCGAAGCGTAAACTGCTACCTCAATTCGATGATGAGGCACTTGAGCCCGTACTAGCAGCACGTAATGTGGCGGATCAACCACCACGTGGCCGGGACAAAAATGGCAACTCAAGCCGATCATCGGCCCATACTATCTCACCGTAAAGGTAGAGACACAACAGCTCGGGGTTACACATATGACCTGCGGCAAGACCTGAACAATAGAGCTGGTCTGGCCAGATCGATCTACGGATCACGGGGCGTGCCCTGACGCGCGACGACGGCTATCAAGCCGAACATGACAAGTATAATCACGTCCTGGCCGAAAACTACTGACGGACTCCATCCGAACTATGTCACAACCTGGCCCGATATAGAGGCGCCGCACACCCCCTCTGCTTCACTGATGAAGTAATGGAGCTTGAATTCCCAGGAGGGTTTAAACTCGTAAATATTGAGTCATATGATGGAACAACAGATCTCGCAGTATGGATTGAGGACTTTCTTCTCCATATTCATATGGCCCACGGTGATGATCTTCATGCCATCAAATACCTCCCGCTAAATCTCAAGGGACCAGCTCGGCACTGGTTGAACAGCATGCCCGAAAACTCTATTGGCAGCTGGGAGGACTTGGAAGACTCCTTCCGCGACAACTTCCAAGGCACATATGGCCGACCCCCGGATGCCGACGACTTAAGTCACATAGTTCAACAGCCTGGTCAGTCAGCTAGGAAATTCTGGACCAGGTTCCTAACTAAAAAGAACCAGATCGTCGATTGCCCGCATGCTGAAGCCCTAGCGGCCTTTAAGCACAACATCCATGATGAATGGCTTGATCGACACCTCGGCCAAAAAAAGCCAAAGTCCATGGCGGCCCTCGCGGTACTTATGACCCGCTTTTGTGCGGGCGAAGATAGTTGGCTAGCCCGTAGCAATAATCATGCAAGCAAACCTGGCACCTCCGAAGCCAAGAATAGCAACGACAAGCGCCGATGCAACATGAATAAGCATCGGAACGATGGTGACAATGCTGATGACACAGCGGCCAACACCGGATTCAGTGGCTCCATGTCCGGTCAGCGAAAGAAACCATATAAAAGGAACAATCCGGGCTCTTCCAGCTTGGACCACATACTTGATCGTCCATGTAAGATCCACGGCACCCTTGATAAACAAGCCAATCATACCCACCGGAGTTGGTGGGTCTTTAAATAGGCCGGCAAGTTAAATGCCAAAGACAAGGAGAAGGGTTCGCAAAATGAAAATGACGACGAGGAGCCATGTCCACCGAACACAGGGGGACAGAAGAAGTCCCCCCCAGGTTAAAACGGTGAGCATGATATACGCTACACATATACCCAAAAGGGTGCGCAAACGAGCACTCAGGGACGTCTACATGATAGAGCCAGTCACCCCAAAATTCAACCCATGGTCGTCATGTCCGATCACCTTTGATCGCAGGGATCATCCAACCAGTATCCGTCATGCGGTTCAGCCGAATTGGTCCTCGACCCAATCATTGATGGATTCCACCTTACACGCGTCCTCATGGATGGTGGCGGCAGCCTCAACCTGCTATATCAGGACATAGTCCGCAAGATGGGCATCGATCCATCAAGGATCAAGCCCTCAAAACTACCATTAAAGGAGTAATACCAGGCGTAGAGGCCAGCTGCACAGGCTCAATCACATTGGAATTTTTCTTCGGATCCCCGGACAAATTTTGAAGCGAAGACTTGATCTTTGACATTGTCCCTTTTCGTAGTGGCTATCACACACTGCTCGGACGAACCACATTTGCTCGATTCAATGCGGTGCCCCGCTATTCTTATCTCAAACTTAAGATGTTCGGACCACGTGGCCTCATAACAGTCAATGGAAATACGGAACACTCCCTCCATACCGAGGAGCACACCGCGGCCCTAGCAGCGGAAGTACAGAACGGCCTTATCAAGCAGAATTTTAATTCAGCGACCAGGCTCCCGGACACTGTCAAACGAGTCAGGACTACTCTGCAGCAGGACAATCCAGCTCGTACACTCGTCGGGAGTTCGACTAGCAATTCGTGCTCAGTCTCAGTCTCAAACACATAGCGGCATATGTACCGCGCGTACATAACTACACACTCAAAATACCATGGGAAAAGACGGAGGCGTAACTCGATTGTGGTCCATAATACGGCTCGACCCTCCCCGGACTCACATATTTTCCCTTTTATGGGATTTTTATTTCTGTGCCCCTGGTTCCTTAGCTCTACTCATTCATCCCCACTCTGTTAACTTTTGCTCACTTTTCCCCACTCCCTTGCGTGAAACCCTCATAACTGGTTATAAAGGACGTTGCCGTTGGGTCAATGCCTTTGACTGTTAGCTGACGAGTGGGGCCGCATATATATGGGCGCATGGAAGACCGCGGTTGTGGGGTAGCACTTGTCCATGGACATGCCCGAAACGTCCCAGGGCAACCACCTCCATCGCTCGACCCATTTGGACGGCGCCGACAAAAAAATGGTGCATGCATATTTAAAATAAAAACAACTTAATTAAACATTAAAGCCGGCCAGGAAGGCCGACGAGAGTCCACGCGTCCACAATATTAGCATTAAAAGATATTGAAAACAACCTAACTACAATGCGGCGCGCTGTCCAGCGCGTCCTAGGCATCGTCGTCGTCGTCCTCAGGGTGGGTGAGGTAGATCAGCGTCGGCGCAGGGCCGGCCCAGGGGAACGCCGTGTTCCAGGTGGCGGTGATGTAGGCCGTGGGCAGCTGTTCCGCCAGGGCCAGTGCCGGCACGGGGGGCTGTGAGGCCGCATGTGCAGTTGCGGCTTGCCGCGCCTTCTCCTTAGCCTCGCGCGCCTGTCCTCGAGGTCTCGCTCGAGCATCTCCTCGTACTGGCTGCGACGGCGCTGCTCGGCGAGCCCTCGCTGGCGCCACATCTCGAGGTACGCCGCCTCCTGCTCCGGAGTCGCCCCCATCCAAACCGGTGGCGCGGACACCCACTCGCGCACCACTCCCGTCCAGGAGAAGCACGCGATGGGCTGCGGCTCCGGGTCGGCCTGGACGAGCCGTCGGGGAGGGGACGGCGGGGCCACCGGTGGCACGACGCAATCGCCAGCCGCGGAGAAGGCGAGGGCCTGCGCCATGGCCGCCTCATAGGGAGCCTCCTCTTCCGCCACCGCCTCCACCCTGCACTACTCGTGCTCCTCGCTCTTGTGGTAGACCCCCGCAAGGGCCGCCTAGTAGGCGGCCTCCGCTGCCTGATCTTCCTCCCAGATGACGAGCGGGGGCGGTGGCACGCTGCGGTCGACCTCCCGCACGCTGTGTCACCTCGCCTCGTCGTGCTCGAAGGCGAACCACCTCGCCCAGTTAGGTGAGTCGGTGGCGCGTCGCGGCGCTGCTTCGGTGTGAACATTGCCCGCCGGCGCCGCACCTCCTCCGCGTGCGCCCCAGTCGACCGCGGCGCCGCCAACACTGGGATCCTCTATGGATCCAGATGCCAGTCGTGCGGCTGGGTGACGTCGGGGTACAACAGAGGGATGCGGTGCTGCTAGTGCCACTCTGCTTGGTGCACTGGCACGCTCACTCGCACCCTCTGCTGGTGAGCCGGCGCCGGTGGAGGCGGTACGAACTCAGAGGGGAAAGGGACGGCGGGGGTCTTGCCCTTGGACTAGCTGCTGCCGGCGCCGGAGAAGAGCCCCATTTGGCTAGGATTGGCTTGGGTTTTTGCTAGGGTTTGTCGGCGAAGGGGGAGCGAGTTTGGATGAGGACGGCTCCGCCGCACGGTCGGCTTAAAAAAGGGCGACCGTCGTCACTAACGCGTGGGCCCGTGGTCATAAATTAAGCTGACCGCGAGTGGGCGGCCGCCAGGTGGGGACGCGGCCGACGCATTTGGGCGCAAATTTGAATTTAAGAAAATGTGCTCCAAATGAGCTCCCAGGCTAGGGTAAACAGCCCATCTGTAATCAAGTTTTTTTGTACCTACTCTAAATGAGCCAAATGTTTTTTTAGTAACACATATTCACTTTGCATAGTGTAGATTCAAAGTCTCACTATTTTTTGTTTTTTAAAAAAAATCAAAAATAGAAGGTAACACCACCTTCTCTCCTTGAACTCTATGAAATCATGTACATGATAGCTCATATGTGTGAAGGTTTTCTCATGAAAATGACCACAGAGCAAGTTTATGATTTTTGGTTGGTAACATGTCACATAAGACAACATTGTGCGCATGTTTTATTTTTTTGATTTTTTTAAATTAATGGTGCTCATTTGACCTCGATCGTGCCAGCTAGGGTTTTTTCATGAAAATGACCATAGACCAAGTTTAATATGTTTCCTCATTAGTTTTTCTTATTAAACGACGAACGGCGAAGGTTTCATATTTTTCGATTTTTTTTAAATTAGTTATGCTCAGTCAAAGCCTTCGAAACCCCGTTGACCACCTCAAAACCCCTCTAAACCCCATGGGGTTTCGCCTAACCCTAGCTCCCAACGTCCGCCGTCCGATCATACCCTCGCACCAAACGACAACCCTCAGATCTGGCCTTCTAGAAGGAACTAGGTGGGCTGGCTGTGTGCTGGCTCCACGCCGTTGGATCACAAGGACGGCTCCGCATCGTTGGATGGTGGGGCGATCCGCGAGAGGCGATCCTATTGGTTGTGCTCGGCTGCTCGCCCATCACTGACTCCATGAAAAAAACGTTGTTATTGGGCCCAAAAGGAAACCAAGCTCTGGGCCGTCGAATTGCATCATTTTTTCTGTATCGTTTGCTCTGTTTTTTGTGAACGTGCTGGCTCTGTATTTTTGCATCGTTTGCTCTGTTTTTTGCACCGTTCTTTCTATTCTATAAGGGCTAAATTTATTTTTATCATGTAAAATTGCCACAAACTATCAAAAAATGTGTCATTTTGCATTTGTATAATGGCCACAAGCTCTCTATCTATTTTTATCATGCAAAGTGACCAAATTTTTAAGGGCCAAATTTATTTTTATCATTCAAAATGGCCACAAGCTCTTCAAAAATTGTCTCTTTTTGTTCATATAATATAGGGTATGACCATAGATTCCCATGCGTGCAATTAGCTTCTTTTTTTGTTCTTTTCAAACCACTGTTTCCCACGCGTGTACACTCCCAATGCTGCAGTGGGTTTGAAAATGGGATACTAACTTCACATTTGACCCCGTTATTGCCACAGCCAAATAACACGTAGCACTATGGCTATTTAAGCTACATATTGGGATCAGCGCATGCAGGCTCCATCGACGCATGCAGGCAGGGTTTTCTGGGTGCATGCATAGCAGGTTTCTGTCCTGGCGGCGCGCGCAGACGTTTAATGCAAGGGGCGGCCCAGCGAAACCACGACCCAATGGTCGAACAGTGACACCACCAAACGCAGCACGGTCCAGCGTGGCCCCACTATTCAGAGTTAACGGTCAAGCCTTTGACCTGACGGCAACGTCTGTTGTGCCTAGTTATGAGGGTTTCTGGCAAGGGAGTGGGGAAAAGGAGCAAAAGTTAAGAGCGCGGCGATGAATGAGTAGAGCTAAGGAACCATGGGCATATATGTAAAAAAAAATCCCTTTTTATCCTTTTCAGGTTTCTTTTCCAAAGGTCCCTCTCGACGGCCTCATCATCGATCCTTTCAAAGGATGGATATACCAAGGTGGCAAGTAGCGTTGAGGTGTGGTGAAATCTCTAGGTGGTCTTCTTGATGATCACTCTACCTGTTTTCAGGACCCGTGCGAAGCTCCCCCTTGGTCTCGACATGTTAAATAGCCTCGTTGCCTATCGCACTATTTGTACAAATATGCTTTGACGTATTAATCACATTATTATAAAAATAGTTTGTGGCCCAACTCACGTGGCACTGGCTTTATACTTCGATTTATTTCGCTATTCTTATAGATTGCATCCGTACACTTTGGTACGACTTAATTCGCCAGGGGCTTCATTGCGCTCCATACAACGGCAACAAGTCCGAACACTTTTTATAGTATAGTTCGGTGATACGTCTCCAACGTATCTACTTTTCCAAACACTTTTGCCCTTGTTTTGGACTCCCACTTGCATGATTTGAATGGAACTAACCCGGACTGACGCTGTTTTCAGCAGAATTACCATGGTGTTATTTTTGTGCAGGAGCAAACGTTCTCGGGATGACCTGAAACTTCACGGAGCAACTTTTCAGAAAATATGAAAACTACCTACAAAAGATGAAGGCCAGGGGGCTCACCACCTCTCCATGAGGGTGGGGGGAGCGCCTGCCCCCTAGGGCGCGCCCCTACCTCGTGGGCCCCCTGTTTCCTCTACGACTCCAACTCCAACTCCATATATTGTGTTTCGTGGAGAAAAAATCAGAGAGAAGAAATCATCGCGTTTTACGATACAGAGCCGCCGCCAAGCCCTAAAACCTCTCGGGAGGGCTGATCTAGAGTCCGTTCGGGGCTCCGGAGAGGGGAATCCGTCGCCATCGTCATCATCAACCATCCTCCATCACTAATTTCATGATGCTGATTGTCGTGCGTGAGTAATTCCATCGTAGGCATGCTGGACGGTGATGGGTTGGATGAGATTTATCATGTAATTGAGTTAGTTTTGTTAGGGTTTGATCCCTAGTATCCACTATGTTCTGAGATTGATGTGGCTATGACTTTGCTATGCTTAATGCTTGTCACTAGGGCCCGAGTGCCATGATTTCAGATCTGAACCTATTATGTTTTCGTCAATATATGAGAGTTCTTGATCCTATCTTGCAAGTCTATAGTCACCTATTATGTTTTATGATCCGTTAAACCCGAAGTGACAATAATCGGGATACTTACCGGTGATGACCATGGTTTGAGGAGTTCATGTATTCACTATGTGCTAATGCTTTGTTCCGGTACTCTATTAAAAGGAGGCCTTAATATCCCTTAGTTTCCGTAAGGACCCCACTGCCATGGGAGGGTAGGACAAAAGATGGCATGCAAGTTCTTTTCCATAAGCACGTATTATTATATTCGGAATACATGCCTACATTACATTGACGAACTGGAGCTAGTTCTGTGTCACCCTAGGTTATGACTATTACATGATGAACCGCATCCATCATAATTCTCCATCACCGATCCATTGCCTACAAGCTTTCAACAAATTGTTCTTCGCTTATTTACTTTCCCGTTGCTATTGCTATCATCACTATAAAATACCAAAAACATTGCTTTTAATACTTGTACCTTTTGTTACCGTTACCACTACTATCATATTATTTTGCTACTAAATACTTTGTTGCAGATACTAATTTTCCAGGTGTGGTTGAATTGACAACTCAGCTGCTTATAATTGAGAGTATTCTTTGGCTCCCCTTGTGTCGAATCAATAAATTTGGGTTGAATACTTTACCCTCGAAAACTGTTGCGATCCCCTATACTTGTGGGTTATCAAGACTATTTTCTGGCACCGTTCCCGGGGAGTATATCTCTACTCTTTGAGTCACTTGGGATATATATCTACTTATCATTATGAAGAACTTGAAAGATCCAAGAACTAAGATTTATCCCTCAACTACGAGGGGAGGTAAGGAACTGCCATCCAGCTATGCACTAGATTCACCTTCTGTTTTCAGTAAGTTTGCGACACCTACACCTGCTTCTTCTATTCGTTCTGATATGTCACATGTTATTGATGATGCCACTTCTGCTATGCATGATACTTATGACGAAACTACCTCTATGCATGATACTACTATGCCACTTAGTGATTTTCTTGATGAACAACTTGCTAGGGCTAGAGAAATTGAAAATATGGAACCTGATGATACTCATGAAAGTGATGATGAAGAATCACTTGTTATTCCTAAGGGTTATGTTTTTGATCAAGAAGCTTCTTTAGCCATTTTAGCTTGCAAAAATAGAAATGAACTCAAAAGGTTATTAGCTAAATGGAGTAAGCAATCTCTAAATGCTAGAATGAAACCTGACCCTGCTTTTGCTACTTCACCTATCTTTGTTACTGATAAGGATTATGAATTCTCTATCGATCCTGATATAATTACTTTGGTTGAATCTGATCCTTTTCATGGTTATGAATCTGAAACTGTTGTGGCGCATCTTACTAAATTAAATGATATAGCTACCCTGTTTACTAATGATGAGAGAACTCGTTACTTTTACATCCTTAAAATATTTCCATTCTTATTAAAGGGTGGTGCTAAGATATGGTTTAATTCTCTTGATCCGGGTTGTGTGCGTAGTCCCCAGGATATGATTTATTACTTCTCTGCTAAATACTTCCCTGCTCATAAGAAACAAGCTACCTTAAGGGATATACATAATTTTGTGCAAATTTCAGAAGAGAGTCTCCCACAAGCTTGGGGAAGGCTTTGCCTGATCGTCCTCTTAAGAAAAATGAAATGCTTGATATCTTTTATAATGGACTAACCAATGCCTCCAGAGATTACCTAGATAGTTGTGCTAGTTCTATTTTCAGGGAAAGAACACCGGATGAAGCTGAAATTCTATTGAATAATATGTTGACAAATGAAAATAATTGGACAGCTCCGGAGCCGGTTCCTGAGCCTATTCCTAAACCAACTCCGAAGAAAAGTGGTATTCTATTTCTCAGTCCTGAAGATATGCAAGAGGCAAAGAAATCTATGAAAGGAAAATGTATTAAAGCTGGCGATGTTAAGAATTTACCTCCTATTGAAGAAATACATGGTCTTAATTTACCGCCTGTTGAAGAAACATATGATCTTAATCCATTACCTATTGAAGAAACTCATGGTCTTGATAACCCGACACAGGTAGTAAAGGTAAATTCTCTCTATAGATATGATAAAGCTGAAATCCCATTTACTAAGTTTGCTAGCCCATGCTTAGATGAGTTTGATAAATTTATGGCTACGCAAGAAGACTTTAATGCTTATTTTGGTAGACAATTGAAATACAATTCAAATATGCTTGAACACTTGGGTGATTATATGGCTAATGTTAAAGGTGAACTTAAACTTATTAGTAAACATGCTTCTATGGTTACCACTCAAGTAGAACAAGTACTTAAAGCTCAAAATGATTTGCTCAATGAATTGAATAGTAAGAATAATGATAATGATGTTAGAGTGGCTAGTAGAACTGGTAGAATGACTCAGGAACCTCTGTATCCTGAAGGCCACCCTAAGAGAATTGAGCAATATTCTCAGAGAAATAATATAGATGCACCTAGTCCTTCTAAAAGTAAGAAAAAGAAAAATGATAAGACTTTGCATGCTTCTAGTGATCCTATTGTTGAAACACCTGAGAATCCAAATGATATTTCAATTTCTGATGCTGAAACTCAATCTGGTAATGAACCTGAAACTAGTGATAATGTTAGTGATAATGTTCATAATGATGCTCAACCTAGTAATGATAATGACATAGAAATTGAACCTGTTGTTGATCTTGATAACCCACAATCAAAGAATAATCATTATGATAAGAAAGGCTTTGTTGCTAGGAAACATGGTAAAGAAAGAGAACCATGGGTTCAGAAACCCATGCATTTTCCTCCCAAACCATCCAAGAAAAAGGATGATGAGGATTTTGAGCGCTTTGCTGAAATGATTAGACCTATCCTTTTGCGTATGCGATTAACCGATATACTCAAAACCAATCCTTACGCTAAGTACATGAAGGATATTATTACAAATAAAAGAAAGATACCGGAAGCTGAAATTTCCACCATGCTTGCTAATTATACTTTTAACGGTGGAATACCAAAGAAACTTGGAGATCCAGGAGTACCCACTATACCATGCTCTATTAAAAGAAACTATCACTACAAGGATACCCTCTATAAAGCAACATATATTCTACAATGTTTTAGCTGTATGTTGCAAAATGCACAGTAGATACGGATATAGGCATTGTAGCATATGCGTTGTACCAATACATACTCCTACTACACTGCAACCACCCATAAATCCAAATAAAGGCCGACGCACTAACCCAGCCCAGCCCAAGTTTGCTTTAATCTAGGTCATTCCCTGTCCCCAGTCTCCCTATTCTTCTGGATCCTATAGGCTCCCACACCGACCGCCACCCCTCGCCCTATCTGCATCCCGAAGCGCCGCCCCTCACACTCCCCTGCGATCCTCCGTCCCAGCACGCCGCCCCTCACCGCTCCCATGCGACCCTCCATCCCGGCGCGCCGTCCCTCCTCAACACTCCCCTGCTTCCCAGTGCGTCGCCCCTCGTCACCCTTCCCCTACGACCAACTGCGTCTACTACATCCGCACGGGGGCCTGCGACTATGGGGAGAGTTGCCGCTACAACCACCCTCGCGATCAAGCTGTCGTGGTGAGCCAGACCACTTCTTTTCTTCCAATTTTATTTCCCCCATCTTGTTCTGCTTCACTTCAGTATAGTTGGGAATTGGTACTTATGACTTTCCAGTCCCTGATGTTGACCGACAGGTTGAATTATAGCTGGTTTGTGCGGAGGGGAGATTCCAACTGAAGCCTCTTGCTGTGAACGAATTGATTCTAGTTATGGTTTAGGAGACTATCACGAACTCATGGAAGTGAAACTTGATTGTGCAGTCATTGGTTGCTGTCGTGATTGACTGATTGTATGGTAAGGCTTGTTATCTTACTCTCATGGTTGATGTAGATGATTCAAAGATCCACTTTCCGCTTATGTGCAAAGTTGTAGGCCTGATCAGTCACTTTGTCATATGGTCATATTTCTATTATTACAACTCAAGTAGGTAGCAATGCTCACTTGTTCTAGTGAGTTGTTGTAGAAGTGAGAATTTTACGCAGACTTGTTGTAGAATCGAGAACATCTGCGACTGTTGTATCACCTATCATGGCCATCTACTCAGGTCTGACCACCACAACTTTAATGTCTGTTAGTTGTTACGCAATGGGCTCTCTTCTTTCTAATCAAATCTACCCGGCTGACTAATTGGTCATATCACCCTGCGTCCACCTATGGTATGCACTAGGTCTATTAAATTGCATGCATAACAGTAGCCTAATTAAATTTGAACATGTGATGCTCGAGTCTGTGTGCCAATGCCTGCATGTCTGCAGGTCGACGATTAGTTTAATATCAGCATGGTGGCTATTTTTTTTATCCTCGGCAATTAGTATAATTATATACGTATAGTCAGCCTGTGTGATGCATGTGCAAAAGCATAAGCTCACAGTATAAAAATTATGATGGTCTAGTTTGGAAGATTTTTATGTACCTTTCTTAATATTTTGAGGTACACCTCAAATTATAATTATTTGTGTGATTTATAAAAATGATGTCACTATGTATCATAGAAAACATATGTTTTCTATTGTATTTGCAGCACACAAATTATCATAGTTTCTTTTCAGTTCAAAAGAAAATAAATGTTTACTTGAGCTAATTAGCACTGTGTACCAGTGCAGGTATGTGGCGTGCAAGCAGAGGACAGAATGAACTTAACAATTAACAATTCTACCGCATATTTGATCTGACAAGGTCAGTTTCTTCGTAGTTTGTTTCATTGCATGTGGAAATATATGTGCCATTAGGCATACTTAGTGTTTTCTTTTGATCATATTGACGCTTTAAATCTTAGACCTAATTTATTGCAATTTCTAATGACATATGACTCTTTGTGCCTATGGTTTGCACATCTTAGAAATTCCCCATCAACCTTTTTAGGTGTCTTCTCCTAACTACATCAGACCAAGGCCACCGTCATGACAATGAGTGTGCCAATGTAGCAGCTGGTGGACATGGTCCTCGCATAGATAATTTCTTTCTAGTTTCATCTTTTTTTCTTAAAGAGAAATAGCATAAGGAGAAACCATTACTGATGTCATATATGAGCTAACAATTTCAGATCACCATAGTAGTTATTTCTAGCTAACAATGTGAAACACAAAAATGTTAGGCCGTGCATGGGTTGATGTCTAGTGTGCATGGTAGAATAACCTTACTAGCCTTTTTCTACAATGTTTGAAGAAAATTCTTCTTGGTATGTTGGAGAGGCTGGGAGGAGGATCCTTGCATTGTCGAAAAACAATATAATTGTGAATTTTTGTTGTACGACGATAGGAACTTTGTTTACAAGTTAAGCTTGTGTTGTTCATTCATGGTTACAACTACAGTAATATTTGTTATTTTTATGCAGTGTGCAATGGATTTAGAATTCTCCAACTTACTATTGTGATTTCCTAGAGAAAGTCCACATTACTCAGCTAGTGTAGATGAATTTCTGGAGTTCGCATATAGAGATATACCAACAGATACAATGGCTAATATCCTGCCTCTGTCACTTCTTGCATCATGTCAATGAATTGTGTGTTAATAGTTAATTTGTGTTTTTTTGTCTTTAGATTCAAAAGTTAAATGGATGATTATATGAGCGCGTGGCAAGTATACTGCAGTGACGATGATGATGTTCATGTTCATGATGATGGTGATGATGATGATGATGATGGAGGCTTTCAGTTTTGGTTAAGTTGTAGGGATGATGTTCCCCGGTTCAGTTTTAGATAAGTTGTACGGATGTTGACGTATGTTTTCAGTTTAAGTTTCAGTGTCAAGAAAACATTTAGATTACGCATCACATTTGGATGATGTTCCTCGTGTAATATCAACTATTGTAATCCAATAGATTTATCAAATATATAATTTCTTCCTATTGTGAGTATATTCTTTTGTTTTCTGTTCACTTGAAATACATAATTATCACTATTACATGGAGAGTTAATTTAATTGTTGGCAATATATTCAGATTATATATACGAACGCATGAAGCGTTGCAAATTCTTCATTGCCAAGCAATTGGATCTTGATTCCTGTCCATTAAGCGCCAACGTATATAAGTGTTGCGCAAGTGTGTCTTATGTGTTGCATTCTTGAACCGGTCCCTTTTACCAACGGCAATATAAGCGTTGCACTATGTGCTAGCAACACTGGATAAGGCTACGCATCCCAAACCATTGGTAAATACACTAACAACGGATATATGGACATTTAGATACGGAAAAAAGCGTTGCTATAAGGGGGGTCATGTTGTAGTGTATGTCAAAACTGCTTGGGGAGATTGTTCCTTGGTATGTGACTCCTCCATTGGTCCAATTAGTTTTTGTTCTAGTGCTTTATTTATTGCAAATTTTTGCTGCTTAGGTGACCCTGTTCTTGAGCTTGCATGTCAAATTTATATGGTCAAAAGTAGTTTTGATGCATGATATAGGCTCTAGGCACTTGTAGGAGTAGTTGCTATCAATATTATTGAGTTTGGTTTACTCTTATTTTAAAGTTACTAAAAATTTCAGAATTTTTTAGAAAATGATGAGGAGACTTTTGAGGGGCTCATCGAGCCAAAGCTCGAAGGAAAAGGCACCAAAGCCTAAGTATAATCTGCCTCGCACCGCGGAGGTTCGGGCGTGTGAATGGCCTTCCGATGATTTCTTGAGATCAGTCGGGATTTATGAAGATTTTCATGAATAGGCTAAAAATGCAGGCCTCGCCGCTTTCCTCCACGACCAATGCGATCAGTATCTCTTACTCATAAATACCTTTGTGCAAAACTTTCATTTCCATTCTAGGAGCTCACCACCTACGGTAGAATTCCATTTATATGATGAGCATAAGGAGATGTCACTTTATGATTTTTGTCGGGTTTGTTTAGTCCCTTTTGAGGGCAAGACAGAAGAACCACATCATGATGATGTGGAGGGATTCATTGATACTATCACTGTAGGGGAAACAAGGAAGGTTTCCGATGCACGAATCACTAGCATACATTTTCCTGTTTTACGTTACTTTGCATTATTTGCTAGTCGTTGTTTAATTGGTCGCGGAAACTGTGGAAACCTTAGTATCCCTGATATTATTATTTTGCTCCACGGTTTATATGGTGATAACTCTGTTAGTATGGGCGGCATTATTGCAAAACGGTGAAGTCTGAACCGTACAAAGGGCCCCATCTTTGGAGGCATCTATGCTTCAAGCCTAGCTACACATTTTAACATACATATTAGGCATTATGAGAAGGAAGAAAAAGTGCTACCTCGTGTTTATCTAGATTATAAAAGTATGGTGGCACATGATTTTATTGTTAAGAATAGGGAAGGAGAGCTTAAATATCAATTGTTCTTTGATAAACATCATCCTGAGACTATTACCATGCCTGCTCCTTCTTTGTTTGATTTATCTGTAGGCACGTACCTTGTTCCGTTGAAGGCTATTCACAACTACCGGAACCCTGCACTAGCCGTGGAGCCAGAGCCGGAACCACAAGTTGATCCTTCACGACAGTCTAATTACCAGTGGGATCCGGAGATGATTGTCAGCCAGTGGCAATCAGAGTCTTCCTCATCTTCTTCTTAGTACGACCCTAACTATTATTATGGATATCCGCCAGGCCAGCCATGGCCATAGACCAACTTAGGCCAAAAGCTTAAGCTTGGGGGAGTACGTATTTCCCACCGACATTACATTTATGTTCACACACTCATTGCTAGATGTCGGTGCTCATACTTTTTCATTGTATCATCCATGCTAGTTTATTTTCCTTTTTATGCTTTCTTCCTGTGTGTTTAATAAACCTTAAGAAAAACCAAAAAAATTTATTTGTAGCTTTTAATCGGTTTAATTTCCATGCTTGTAGTAGTAATTAAAAAGAAAACCCAAAAAGATTTCTGTTCTTCTTTTGCTTGTTGGGAGCTTTCCCGTGTAAATAGTTTTATTTCTTTTCTTTTCTTTGGGGGTCGATAGGAGAAGACCATAATTAAATTGTTAAAGTGGCTCTTATATGCATTATTGTTGATCTGACAAAAGAGACCGCATTGCCTTGTCTTCTCCTGTTTATTGAATGCCTGCATATTCCAGCTTAGTCCAATGCACGTTCACTATTATTATTATTCACATCGTTCGGTCGTGCAAGTGAAAGGCAATTATGATGATATATGATGGACTGACTGAGATGAGAAAAGCTGGTATGAACTCGACCTCTTTTGTTTTTGTAAATATGATTAGTTCATCGTTCCTAATTCAACCTATTATGAATAAACATGTTTGCAATGACAACTAGAGATCATAGTTTCTTGTCCCATGCTTGATTAGCTATGAGTTATAATGGTCTACCTTGCGTGCCAACATGCTATTGAGATAGTTATGATGTGGTATGATAGGGTGGTATCCTCATCTAAATGATTTAAGTGACTTGACTTGGCGCATGTTCACGTATGTAGTTGAAACAAAATCAACATAGCCTTCACGATATTTATGTTCATGGTGGATTATATCCTACTCATGCTTGCACTCGGTGTTGATTAATTTTAATGCGTGTTCATGACTGTTGTCGCTCCCTAGCTGGTCGCTTCCCAGTCTTTTGCTAGCCTTCACCTATACTAAGTAGGAATACTGCTTGTGCATCCAATCCCTTAAACCCCAAAGTTATTCCACATGAGTCCACTATACCTACCTATATACGGTATCTACCTGCCGTTCCAAGTAAATTTGTATGTGCCAAACTGTAAACCTTCAAATAAATATCCTGTTTTGTATGCTTGAATAGCTCATGTATCAACTAGGGCTATACGTATCTTCCATGTTAGGCGGGTTATTCTCAAGAGGAGTGGACTCTGCTCCTCACTCACGAGACAAATGGCTGGTCACCGGGATGCCCAGTCCCATGCTTTATGAAAACTAAATCAAAATAATTGCAAACAAAACTCCCCCTGCGATTCTTGCTAGTTGGAGGCACTCGTTGTTTCGAGCAAGCCATGGAATGATGCTTGTTGGTGGAAGGGGGAGTATAAACTTTACCATTCTGTTTGGGAACTGCCTATAATGTGTGTACCATGGAAGATATCGCCATCTCTTGGTTGTTATGTTGACAATGAAAGTATACCGCTCAAAATATTATTCACCTATGTTTCAAAACCAAGCTCTGGCACCTCTACAAATCCCTTCTTTCCTCTACGAAAGGCCTATCGATTTACTTTTATGTTGAGTCATCCTCCTCTTATTAAAAAGCACCAGTTAGAGAGCACCAATGTCATTTGCATTCATTACTGTTAGTTTACATTGAGTATGACTTGACTGGATCTCTTTTACCATGAATTACAATGTCTAGTCAGTCCTTGGTCTTTAAAGGTGCTCTGCATTTATGTTTTGCTATCTCAGAAAGGGCTAGCGAGATACCACCTCGTTATATCATATTATGATTGTTTTGAGAAAGTGTTGTCATCCGAGATTTATTATTATGGCTCGCTAGTTGATTATGCTATTGATATGAGTAAACTTGAGACCTATGTGTTATTGTGAATGTGGTTAGTTATAAATGCAACAACAAGAGCAAACAGACTTGAATGCTGGCTTTACATATTTACAACAACAAGAGCAAACCGACTTTGTAAAAGTTTTTCTTTATCACTTTCAGTTTGTCAACTGAATTGCTTGAGGACAAGCAAAGGTTTAAGCTTGGGGGAGTTGATACTTCTCCAACGTATCTACTTTTCCAAACACTTTTGCCCTTGTTTTGGACTCTAACTTGCATGATTTGAATGGAACTAACCTGGAGTGATGTTGTTTTTAGCAGAATTACCATGGTGTTATTTATGTGCAGGAGCAAACGTTCTCGGAATGACCTGAAACTTCACGGAGCCACTTTTCAGAAAATAAGAAAAATACCTGCCAAAGATGAAGGCCGGGGTGCCACCGTCTCTCCACGAGGGTGGGGGCGCGCCCCCTACCTTGTGGGCCCCTGTTGCCTCTCCGACTCCAACTCCAACTCCATATATTGTGTTTCGGGGAGAGAAAAATCAGAGAGAAGAAATCATCGCGTTTTACGATACGGAGCCACTGCCAAGCCCTAAAACCTCTTGGGAGGGCTGATCTGGAGTCCGTTCGGGGCTCCGGAGAGGGGAATCCGTCGCCATCGTCATCATCAACCATCCTCCATCACTAATTTCATGATGCTGATTGTCGTGCGTGAGTAATTCCATCGTAGGATTGCTGGACGGTGATGGGTTGGATGAGATTTATCAGGTAATTGAGTTAGTTTTGTTAGGGTTTGATCCCTAGTATCCACCATGTTCTGATATTGATGTGGCTATGACTTTGCTATGCTTAATGCTTGTCACTAGGGCCCGAGTGCCATGATTTCAAATCTGAACCTATTATGTTTTCGTCAATATATGAGAGTTCTTGATCCTATCTTGCAAGTCTATAGTCACCTATTATGTATTATGATGACCATGGTTTGAGGAGTTCAAGTATTCATTATGTGCTAATGCTTTGTTCCGGTACTCTATTAAAAGGAGGCCTTAATATCCCTTAGTTTCCATAAGGACACCGCTACCACGGGAGGGTAGGACAAAAGATGTCATGCAAGTTCTTTTCCATAAGCATGTATGACTATATTCAGAATACATGCCTACATTACATTGACAAAGTGGAGCTAGTTCTGTGTCACCCTAGGTTATGACTGTTACAGGATGAACTGCGTCCGGCATAATTCTCCATCACCGATCCATTGCCTACGAGATTTCCACATATTCTTCTTCGCTTATTTAATTTCCCGTTGCTATTGCTATCATCACTACAAATACCAAAAACATTGCTTTTACTACCGTTACCTTTTGTTACCGTTACCACTACTATCATATTATTTTGCTAATAAATACTTTGCCGCAGATACTAAGTTTCCAGGTGTGGTTGAATTGACAACTCGGCTGCTAATACTTGAGAGTATTCTTTGGCTCCCCTTGTGTCGAATCAATAAATTTGGGTTGAATACTTTACCTTCGAAAACTGTTGCGGTCCCCTATACTTGTGGGTTATCACTCGGCACCTCGAATTTAGCATTATATTTATCAGCTCCGAATCATGTCTTTGGTCAATAGTTGGGTTGCCCGGCTCCTGTGATTGCTACCTTACGTTCCGTCTTATCGGCTAGAGTAGTAAAGCGAGAACTTCTGCAATTGTGTCTTGGTTTATCCGGATGAGCACCTCAGTAGAGAAAGCCGAAAACTGACTGTCATGATGCGGCGAGAGCTGGTCAGCTGTTCGGAGGTTAAAATCTCTTGTGATTTTTTCCGCATTATGCGACAGATCGGCCTTCACTCGATCAGGTGCCTACAGCACCCTAGTCCGGACTAACGAATACTAGGGTCTACGCCTACATTTCTATTGTCAAACTCCTATGGCTAAGTGAGGGTGATAAAGCCACATAGTTCGATTACCTGGTTCGCTGCGCTAAACACCTCCTTTAAGTACCAAAATATTGGATCTAGAGTGTTTAGGTTTGAACCTAAACACCCCCGTACTACCTATGTGGGGGCTGAAGCCGACGACTGGCCAACCCTCAGATTTAATAAAACGGCCGGACAGCAGGTAACATTTTAAACATCAACCATTATATTACATATCAATCTTGTTTTGATCATACAGGACGGGATAACATGAAGGTATTCATTCAAAGATAATGTCTTTTGAACACTGGCCCTCTACAATGCGGGGTCCCTTCAGGACATCCTCCAAATACCGCTCGGGCGTACGGTGCTCTTTGCCCGCGGGCGGTCCCTCGGTCGCGAGCTTGATGGCGTACATCTTCGCCCACTGCACCTTGACACGGGCGAAGGCCATTCGCGCACCTTCGATGCAGACCGACCGCTTGATGGCATCAAGCCGAGGGCAGGCATTGACCAGCCGCTTCACGAGTCCGAAGTACGTGCTGGGCAGGGCGTCAACAGGCCATAGACGGATTATAAAATCCTTCATGGCTAGTTCGGCCGCCCTATGTAGTTCGGTCAACTACTTCAGCTGATCACTAAAGGGCACCGGATGTTCTGGTGCAAGGTATTGCGACCAGAACAACTTCTACATTGAGCTCCCCTCTTCGGCTTGGAAGAACTCTGCTACGTCAGCAACACTGCGTGGCAGATCTGCAAAAGCTCTTGGAGAACTACAAATCCGGGTCAGTAAGACGTACTTTTTCTTCACAAACTTGCTATGCATAATAAAGGCCTTACCCGCCGCGATTTTCCTAGCCTCCAGGATCTCCTAGAGGGCGCCCTAGGCTTCGGCCCGGGCCTCTTGCATGCTCCGAAACCTTGCGCTCCAAGGACTCGCATTTCTTTGCGGCATCTTAGAGCTCCTCCTTGACCTCCCCGACCCCTGCCTCGTGCTTTTCATGGGCGGCTTGTGCCTTCGCCGCTCTCTCTTGGGCCTCGGCCAGCGACTTCTTGAGGGTCCCTGAGGGAGTCCTGGACTAGCGGATCCTCGGGCATCCGACCTATTGGATATGGGCCGGACTGATGGGCTGTGAAGATACAAAGACCGAAGACTCTACCTGTATCCAGATGGGACTCTCCTTGGTGTGGAAGGCAAGCTTGGTGACCAAATATGAAGATTCATTTCTCTGTAACCGACCTTATGTAACCCTAGATCCCCCCGGTGTTTATATAAACCGAAGGGTAGACTTTTAGGGTGGACTTTTAGGGTTTTAGCCATTACGATCTTGTGGTAGATCAACTCTTGTAATACTCATATTCATCAAGATCAATCAAGCAGGGAGTAGGGTATTACCTCCATAGAGAGGGCCCAAACCTGGGTAAAAATTGTGTCCCCCGTCTCTTGTTACCATCGATCCTTGACACACAGTTTAGGACCTCCTACCCAAGATCCGCCGGTTTTGACACCGACATTGGTGCTTTCATTGAGAGTTCCACGGTGCCGTCGTCAAGAGGTTTGACGGCTCCTTCAATCATTTACAATGATGCTGTCCAAGGGGAAGTCTTCCTCCCCAGACAGATCTTCGTGTTCGGCGGCTTCGCAATGCGGGCCAACTCGCTTGGCCATCTGGAGCAGATCGAAAACTATGCCCCTGGCCACCAGGTCAGATTTGGAAGTTTGAACTACGTCGCAGATATCCGTGGAGACTTGATCTTCGACGGATTCGAGACCACGGCAGCCGCTCCCTGCCACCATGATGAACATGACGTAAATCTATCATCGGTCCATACGCAGGAGATAGTACCTGTAGCTGCTCTGGCCATAGATCCGGAGCAGATAGGGACATCTGAAGACGGGAAGCTCAATCCCGTCGTGGAAGCCGTAGAGTCAGCGGCGCTGGAGCCGCACACAGACTTAACTTCTAGTGACATCTATGTCACCGGAGCTACGGACTCGTCTCCGGCTATAGGTTCCGAACCTTGTGCGTCCGTGTACGTCGAGCTTGATCGGCCATCGTTCGTCGAATTCAGCTCCACAGACATCTTCCGACACTCACCCTTGGGCGACGTGTTGAACTCGTTAAGAGCATTATCCTTAGCGGGGGGCTCACAACCGAACTGTATCCGGTTCAAACTGGAGGCTGATAACGGAGAATTTTTCTTCCCACCCACCGCCCACTTCATACACACAATCGAAGACTTAATCAACACACTCGACTATGTCTCCGAAGACATCGACGGTATGGACGATGATTTCGGTGAGGAGCCGGGCCTAGATCCACCATTTACCGGATGCTGGACGACCACGTCTTCCTACAACGTGTAAATGGTGGATACACCTTAAAGAACTAACGACGATGAGAAAGAAGATCCAGTTGAGGACGAACCTCCTGTGATACAACCATAATGCCGGTGTCCGCGGCGCCGCTCTAAGTCACGTCATGGAATAGACGGTGATACGAACATAGGGGAAAAACACTCCGGAAGGTACCGAAGACAACAAAGACCCCGTCGATGCAACTGCCGTACAAAACGAACGAGAAGACAGGCAAGTTAGCCCTGATGGGCAGGCCACGCATGAAGACTCGAAAGACAGTAATTATCTTCCGCTCTCTGAGGATGAGGCTAGCCTCAGCAGCGAGGATTTCATCATGCCTGAGGAACCTCAGGAGCAGGAGCGCTTTAAATGTTGGCTAATAACCACTGCAAGGAGCCTGAAAAAGAAGCAGCAGCAGCTTCAAGATGACCAAGATCTGCTCAAAAACAGATGGACTGATGTCCTAGCAGCCGAAGAACACGGCCTCAAGTGCCCAACCAAGAGCTACCCGAAGCGCAAACTACTGCTTCGGTTCGACGACGAGGCGCTGGAGCACTTACCATCATCGCGCAATGCGGCTAACCGACCACCACATGGTCAGGATAAAGCGGCAACTCAAGCCGAACACCAGTCAGCCCCGCCTCATCATAAAGGCAGAGGCAAAACAGCTCGAGGTCATACATATGACCTTCGACAAGACCTGGACAACAGAACAGGACATACCAGATCGATCTACGGATCACGAGGACGTTGACGATGGCTATCTAGTCGGACGTAACAAGCCTAGTCACTCCCAATACGAAAACCGCAGACTTACTCCATCAGAGCTACGTCGCAATGTGGCCCAACATAGAGGCGCCTCACACCCTCTTTGGTTCACAGACAAAGTAATGGACCACGAATTCCCGGAATTTTTTAAACCCATAAATATCGAATCATTTGACGGAACAACTGATCCCGTGGTATGGATTGAGGATTTCCTTCTCCATATCCATATGGCCTGCGGCGATGACCTTCATGCCATCACAAACCTCCTGCTAAAACTCAAAGGTCCAGCTCAGCACTGGTTAAACAGTCTGCCTGAAAATTCTATTGGCAGCTGGGAGGATTTGGAAGATGCCTTCAGCGACAACTTCAAAGGCACATATGTCCGGCCACCAGACGCCGATGACTTAAGCCATATAGTTCAACAGCCCGGAGAATCAGCCAGGAAGCTTTGTACTAGGTTCTTAGTCAAAAAGAAATAAATCCTCGACTGTCCGGACGCGGAAGCCCTAGCAGCCTTCAAACACAGCGTACGGGACCAGTGGCTCGCCCGCCACATCGGTCAAGAAAAACCAAAATGCATGTCAGCCCTTACCGCTCTGATGACCCGCTTTTGCATGGGATAAGATAGCTGGCTCGCTCATAGAAGCAACAACGCCAACGATCCGGGCACTTCCGAAGTCCGAAACGGCAAAGGCAAACCTTGACGCAGCAAACACAAACATCGCAATGATAATGAAAGAACGCGCAACACAACGGTCAACGCCGAATTCAGCGGCCCCAAACACGGTCAATGGAAAAAGACATTCAAGGCAAACAGAGACGAACCATCCACCTTAGACAAGATATTGGATCGGCCCTGCCAGATTCATGACAACCCCGATAAACTAGCTAATCACACCAACAGAAGTTGTTGGGTCTTCAAGCAGGTCGGCAAGCTCAACACCGAACACAAGGGGAAAAGGCCGCCCAGTGATAGCATTGACGAAGAGATTCACCAACCAAATACCGGGGGTCAGAAGCAATTTCCCCCTGAGGTAAAAACAGTGAACATGGTATACATGACACACGCCCCTACAGAGCAGCATGCGACGTACTCCCTCCGGACTAAGGATCATACTATGTTCCCTCCAGCCGGAGTACAACTCGGTCTTATTAAACCGCATACCTTGTTGGCCATTAAGCCACCGGTCTCCATTTAGCAGGACTGACCAATTATGGAGGTGGACTAGTAGTTCAGCCTCTGCCGTCCACCTCATACACCTGCGAAATCTATACTGCGCATACATAACCATGCACTTAAAATACCATCGGCATCGGTGGAGGCACAATACGGATGAGCCTACAAGTACTTCCATAACCCCCTTCTTTTCAATTCTTTTCTAACCACTTTTTCTTTTTTCATTATCCTTTATCACAGGTGACTCGTAGGCTGGTCATCTCACAGACTCCATCGAAGTTCCAGTTTGTACATTCATCCAAAAGTTACTCCCTTTACGGAGCCCCTTCATCAAGGAAAGGCGGCGCAGACGTGCGATAGGAGGTCCAAAACAACGTTTTTAGACCGCACTCTCTATTTTGCGAGCCTGTAAAGTGCCTTCTACCTCAGCCGTCGACCCTCGGCATGTCAAATAGTCAGGCTCGTGGTATTATTATATACAAAACAATGATTGGCATTTCACTCAAGTTCTAGTGAATATAATCTATATCCCGTATTCACTTTTCCCTAAAAAAAACTGTATTTTGCTCCTTGCGTTAATTCACACGCCCCGCCAGGGGCTCGATATGGGAACAAACTAAATTTCCAACAAGTCCGAACAGCTTTATAGCATACTTCGGCGTCGCGAGTTTGGCCTTATATGCATCAGCTCCGAATCATGTCTTGGGTCAATAGTTGGGTTGCCCGGCTCTTGTGCTTGCTACCTTACGTTCCGCTCTATCGACTAAGATAGTAAAGGGAGAACTACTGTGATTGTGCCCTGGTTTACCTAGATGAGCACCTCAGTAGAGAAAGCCGAAAACTGACTGTCATGATGCGGCGAGAGCTGGTCAACCACTCGACGACTTATCAGAATCTTTCGCGATTCCCTCCGTATTACACGAAGGACCTTTCTTTAGGTCATACATGTAAACGCACCACAACGGGATAACAGCGTAGACCCTCCGTATTACACGAAGAATCTTTCGCGATTCCCTCCAGGGTTTATATCGTAGACCCACCATAAAACTCCTATGGCTAAGTAAAAGTGTTAACGCCCTATAGTCCGATTGCCTCGTTCACCGCATTGACACCTCCTTCATCGACCAAGACGTTGGGTGAAGAGTGATCATGTGCTTTCCCGAACACCCCCGTATTTTCTACGTGGGGGCTGAAGCCGATGACTAGAAAACTTTCAAATTATACAAAAACGGCCGCACAGGAGGAACCAAAATCTTTCAAGAAAAAATCATCATATTATCATCATATTTTCTTTTACAATTCAATACATTTCATTCAAATATCATATCTTTCGAGAACTGACCCTCTATCAAGCGGGCACCCTCTAAGACGTCCTCGAAATAGTGTTCGGGTGCATGATGGTCCTTACCCTTGAGGGGACTCCTCGCTGCAACGTCGGTTGCCTTCATCTTAGCCCTGTATGTTTTGACACGGGCAAAGGCCATCCGTGCACCTTCAATGCACGTTGAACGCTTAGTGGCGTCGATACGTGTCACCGCATCCACAAGCCGCTGCACCAAACTGAAGTAACTTTTTGGAATGGGCTCAATAGGCCACAGCCGAACTATGATGTCCTTCATGGCGGAACCAGATATCCTGTGGAGCTCGGCCCACTAGGCCATCTGTTCATTTAGTAACAACTGACGCTTTGGCGCACCGAACTGTGAGCAAAAAAGATTCTCTGTGGCACACCCTTCCTACACTCAGTAAAATTGCGCCGCATCAGAGGCACTCTTCGGCAGGTCCAAAAAGGTGTCCGGAGGACTCCACATTTGGTTAAGCGGGGAATACTTCGGATCACCGAACTTCGTCTGTAATAAGAAAGGCTTACCAGCCTCTATCTCCCCAGCTTGCCGGATCTCTTCCCGAGCCGCTCTAGACTTAGATCGTGCTTCTTTCGCCTCTTGTAAGGCCTTGTCAAGATTGGCCACTATGGCCTTGTTATCCTTCTCGAGGAATTTGCACTGGACGGTGGTTTCCTCCAGCTTGCGCGCCATGGTAGTAATTCTTTCCTCACACTGGCGTCGAGCAGCCTGTTCGGTTTTTAACTCTTCAGCCGCCTTATGGGCAGCCAAATTACTCACCCGGGTTTGCTCCTTGGCGAGGACAAGCTCAGCCCGAAGGGCCTCCACCGCAGCAGCACCATATGTAGTTCTGTGCGTCTTAGTATACAATTCCAGCTTCATGCTCATGTTATCATGCATACATATACTGGCTGACCCAAAAACATACCTTGCGCCTCGTCAAGACGCCCATTAATCAGCATGATGTCATCATCCGCCTAATCAATCTTCCGCTACAGATCCGAAACCTCTGCGGATCGGGCAGTTGCAGGGGAGGTAACAGCCTGTGTTCCAAGTAGTCAGATTATTTCCTAGATAAATATTTTTGATCCTCTAATTGCCTCCCTTGGGAAGCCTATCAGAGTCTCAGGGGCTACTATCTATACATAGGAGTATTTTGTGAATAAAACACAATTGAAAGCATTATAGCACAAACCTTGAAGCCTCTTAGCAGGCTCGTGATGGCCTCATTCAATCCGCTCTTCGCTGACAGGACCTTTTCAACCAACGTACCCATCAAGGTACGATGGTCTTCGGAGACGGACGCGTGACGCAGCATGTTTGTCAATATATCCGGCGCATCCGGATCTCTGGAAGCAGCCGTAGCAGCACGGCCCGCCTTCGAAGGGATCCGTTCATTCGCCTCTAGAGTTGTCTCCGGCTGAAAGCCGGAAAGTCCGGGGCCTTTATTGTTGGTCCTCGGACCCTGGGCTACCAAAGTATCATCTTCGGTTGGTGTTTTCGTCATGCCTCTCATCACTTGTGGATCAGGAGAGACCCTCCCAGACGACACCTCAAAGTCATCCGCCTTATTGGGCGAGGAGACTAGTGGAGGGATCTCGCTTTCCATCATCTCTGGGAGAAGATCCCCCGAGGAAGATGATTGTCGAGAAAGATTGTGCGCTGAGCTGCAATAAATTACAGTTTAGATGTTACCCTGGTCACAGGAGAGGAATGGGGTATGTGTAAAACACCCTTGTTCGCTTACGATTTAGGCTTGGCCTCACTGGAGGACTACGCGATAATGTCATCCTTTAGGCCCGAGCCGCCCGACTGGGGCATCTTGGCTCACTTAGGAGCCTTTTCCTCCCAATCTTCGATAACAGCCCTTTTCTTACCATAGGGAGAATGAATGTTGGCTTCTCCTTTACTTTTGTCTTCGGACGATGGGATTTTAATCTCCCCAGACAGGGCGTCTAATATATCTTCGGGATGGAGACCATCTTTGCTCCTCCCGCTCTCCGTCTTGTCCTCCTTCACACGCATCTGGTATGGTGTCTGGGCCAGCATCCTTGTTAATACAGGATCCGCAGAGGCTTTGGGAAGGGGGGCCGAACACCTAATTAGTTCCGTTTTCTTTATCCAGCCCTGAAAGAAGATAGATTGCTCGGTAAAGTATTACGGTATACTTAACTACAAAGTGTTCGGAAGACAAGTGCTTAATGCGGTATCTGGACGGTTGCAGTTAAGGCCGACGTCCTCGGTGGTGTCCGACCAATGTTTTCGTTTCCCAAAAACATCTTCCACATCCCTTTGCGCGTAGCGCTGAAGAAGTGTTGGAGGTTTTGTGGTCCTTCCGGATTAAACTCCCACATGCGAAGAGGCCTACGCTGGCATGGCAGGATTCGGCGGATTAGCATTACTTGAATCACGTTGACAAGATCGAAGTCCCTCTCGAGGATGGTTCGGATGCGGCTTTGTAGAGTCTGCACTTCATCAACTGATCCCCAGTCCAGCCCCTTATTGATCCATGATGCAAGCTGTAACGGAGGGCCAGAACGGAACGCAGGTATAGCTGCCCACTTGGTACTACGGGGTTCCGTGACGTAAAACCACTCTCGCTGCCATTGGTTGGAAGTTTCGGTGATAGAGCCTTTTGGCCAGGGAGTATTGTAAGCTTGCTTACTATCGCACCGCCGCACTTTGCCTGTTCCCCGTCGACTACCTTCGGCTTCACACTAAAGGTCTGGAGCCATAAGCCGAAGTGTGGGGGGATTCGGAGGAAGGCCTCACACGTGATGATAAACGCCGAGACGTGAAGGAAAGAATCTGGAGCTAGATCGTGAAAATCTAGTCCGTAATAAAACATTAGCCCCCGGACGAAGGGGTGGAGAGTGAACTCTAACCCTCAGAGGAAGTGAGAGATGAATACGACCCTCTCACCAGATCTGGGGGTCGGAATAACCTATCCTTGAGTAGGAAGCCTGTGGGGGGATCTCCGCGGTCAGGTATCTGGCCGCCCAAAGCTTTCCAATATCCTCCTCTATAACGGAGGAAGCCACCCATCGGCCTTGAGGGCTGGGTCCGGATATGATGGGGAAGCTTGAAGCAATGAAGTCAAACCTTGGCTGCTAGAACTCGAGGTTGGAAAGGTTGAGGAGAGGTTTGGCGAAAAAGACAGCACGTGTTTCCTTTATAAAGGCAGCGGGTATTGAACGCCTCCTCCTAAGCCTGAAAACCTGCCTATTCCTAAGGAATCTTTCCAGTAGAAGGATTGGATTACACGATCTCTACTTCGACAGAACATGCCAATAAAAACCACGCCTTGAAACGCGGAATGGTGGGACAAGAAATGGTCCAAAATAATGACCGGGCAAACGTGATGTCACGCTACAAAAAGTTCTCAGCAGATTGGACTTGTGCAAATATTATATTCTCTGCAGTCGTGTATGGTACTTGTGTTGCAGATCTGGACACGTTCATTACGACTGAAGACTATCTTGGAGTATTCGGAAAGGGAACCCGCCTTGCAATGCCAAAGACAATCTGCGTGCCAGACACCTCGTCATTGAAGCCTGGTTCAGGGGCTACTGAGGGAGTCCTGGACTAAGGGGTCCTCGGGCGTCTGACCTATTGGATATGGGACGGACTGATGGGCTGTGGAGATACGAAGACCGAAGACTCTACCCGTATCCGGATGGGACTCTCCTTGGCGTGGAAGGCAAGCTTGGTGAGCAAATATGAAGATTCATTTATCTGTAACCGACCTTATGTAGCCCTAGATCCCCCCGGTGTTTATATAAACCGGAGGGCTAGGTCCATAGACGGATATCCTCATAATCATAGTCAGGCTAGACTTTTAGGGTTTTAGCCATTACGATCTCGTGGTAGATCAACTCTTGTAATACTCATATTCATCAAGATCAATCAAGCAGGAAGTAGGGTACTACCTCCATAGAGAGGGCCTGAACCTGGGTAAACATTGTGTCCCCCATCTCCTGTTACCATCGATCCTTAACGCACTGTTTGGGACCTCCTACCCGAGATCCAACAGTTTTGACACCGACAGTCTCTACCTCAGTCGCAGCTCCTACAAAATATCATAATAGTATGATCAACATACACAATTCATATCTTTCTACATCCGAATAGACCATTGCACCTTGCTGGTCCTCTAGTTGTTTTTTAACATGGCCGAGCTCTTCCTCGGCCCGCTCCAAACTCTGCTTCATTTTAGAAACTTTGGCTAGAATGAGAGGTTGCAGCCAGCATCGATGCCTGCTTATTCATATGGACAAATATTGGTTAGTCTCCTGCGAAAATTATTTGATCCTCTGTCTGGTTTCTCTTTTCGAGCATCGGACAGTGTCTCAGGGGCTACTGTCTATACTATGATATTCTTTTTTGCATAAATTAAGTCGCATACCTCAAAGCCTGTCAGAAGGCTGCTGCAGGCTTCGGCCAATCCGCTCTTAGCGGACCGAACCCTCTCAACCACCGTACCCATGATGGTACAGTGTTCTTCAACAATGGAAGCACTTTGCAGTTCTTCCAGTAAAGTATCCACCGCCTCTGGATGGACAGAGGACACCGGCGGAATAGGTGCACCTCCTTCTCGCGAAGGAGGCTACTTGCCTGATTTTGGAGCCGTATGGGCCTTCGGAATGGTGTTCGGCTGGGCCGAATTGGACATGGCCCCCCATCGCCAATCCCCGGGGGGATTTGCTCCCCCATGTGTCCCGCGACCGAGGGCTCGCCTTCTGGCAGTGCCCTGACGGCCTCCTATTCCTCTCCCTGGCCGAGGAAGGTCCTTCGGGACAACACCTCGGTGTTGTCCGTAGCCTTGGGAGAGGTGGCCGCCGGAAGTGACCCGCTATCCATCACCTTTGGATCCAGCAAGTTCCCCAAAGATGAGGATCGCTGGGGGTGGGCGTGAGCAGGACTGCAGCGCATGATTCGTCACATTAAAACCATGAAATAAAGAAGTTGGATATATGAGTTCATATGTGCTTTTGAGTACTAATGATTCGGCCAGGGGCTTCTCCTTGGGGCGCCACTCGGAGCTGATGTCCGTATCCAACGCGGAGTTGTCTGCGAGGGGGACCCTCCCCTTCTTGGGTGCCTCTGCCTCTAGATCCATGGAGGCCGGCCTTTTCTTCCTTCCCCCCTCGGGGGGAAAGTTACTTTCCTCCTCCTCGTCGTCGTCCTCAGTAGCAGGTGAGGTATGGGTTTCGGCGTCTTTGGACGTCACGTCCGAAGTGCCTTTAGGGCGGAGGCCACTTCTGATCCCCTTGGCCTTCTTCTCGGGCGCCTGGTAGGGCGCCAGAACCAGCATCTTCATTATAAGCGGGATAGCTGGGTCTTTGGGCAGCGGTGCCTGACACTGGATCCACTCCGCCTTCTCTGTCCAGCCCAGGAAAGACAAATATGGAAGCTTAGGCTTCTTCCTTGAATACACAGGTGAAGGATATACCTTGCAATACAAAAAACTTACCGGACTGGCGGGATGGGCCAGGTTGTACCCACGGTCCTCGGTCGTCTTCGTCCACGTATCACTGGCCTTGAAAAGCACCTTCCAGATGCCTTCGTGCGTGACGCCGAAGAACTGTTGTAGAGTCTGGTGCTTGGCCGGATCGAACTCCCACAGATTGCAGGTCCGGTTCTGGCAAGGAAGTATCCGGTGAAAGAGCATCACCTGGATCACGTTGACAAGCTTGATGTTCTTGTCCACCATGCTCTTGATGCACAGTTCAGGACCCCCTACCCGAGATCCGCTAGTTTTGACACCGACATGCACCCCTATATATAGTGGGGAGGCGCATGGGCAGCTGGACCCTTCCAGCCTTGCATGTCTCCCTCCCGTTACACATCCAGGGCCGGTCCTGAGATTTTGGGGGCCTAGGGAGAACCTAAAACCTAGGGCCCTTTCATCTCTAATCTCTAATCCTAATAGATCAGTTGGTAGCCTGGTACTCCATTTTTATTTTCTCCCACCTCCCACAGGTTTTTCTCCCTCCATCGAAATAAACCAGCCACCCGCCCACCCACGGTTATCTTCCTTCTCCTCTCTCGATTCCCCCCAAACCTGCCACCTACCTCTCCCCCAACCCCGGCCTCCGCCCTCTACCCCACTGCCTGCGCCCCCTCCCCTCCTGTGACTTTCGGATAGTTAAGCTACAGTAACCTCCACTAATGATGCCATGTCACCACGGTTACTGTTGATAAACTCTAGTTGATTCAAACCCCGTTCAAATTCATATTTAAAATCTAGTGAAACAATAAAAGTTTTCAAACATAAAAACTAAAATGTTCAAAGTGTGGCAAATAATCTCTGCTTATTTATCATGGTGAAATCTATATTTTATAATGTGTTTTTAAAGCCCTAAAATAAATAAAACAGGGGCTAAAACTATTATTAAATGCTTTTTAATTAATGGACAAATACAAACTAGTTAAATATAGTGCCAAATTATTTGTAGCAGTGGCATAATTGTTAGTGCTAATTTTAGGTGTAAGTGTTGTGTTTCATAAAACTAAAACTAAAAAGAAATTGAAAGAAAAATAAAAAGGTTTTAAAAGTACATGAAAAAGGCAAAAATAGTAGAAAAAACCAACTGCCCATGGGCCTCTGTCATGCCTAATGTGCGACCCTATCCTAAAGGAACTCGAAGATCCCACCAAGGATATAAGCGCATATTGGAGACACTTTTGCAAGGTGGATATCATTACATTGTACCATTACATAATAGTTGGGGATATATACAAAGGCATAATATTGCCTCAAGAATACATCAAACATCATACATGAGAACAACATCCGACTACGGATGAAACACAAACAGATGCTCAAATGACATCCAGCCTGCTAGCCCAGGCTGTCGACCAGGAACCTATCCCTCAATCAGAGAAGAAGCAGGAGAAGAACTCCAAACAAGTAATCGTCATGACCATCGCATTACCTGTACCTGCAACTGTTGTTGTAGTAATTTGTGAGCCACGAGGACTCAACAATCTCATTACCATGGGTATCCTGACTACCAAAACTTAATGGGAAGGAAAGGGAAAGTGGTAAGGTTGCAGCAGCGGCTAAGCAATGTATAGTGGCTAACTTACGAGTACAAGAGTAAGATGAGAAACTACGCAAACGGTCGCAAACTAGTAAAGATCAATAAGTGATCCTGAACTACTTATGTTCGAACATAACCCAACCGTGTTCTCCTCTCAAACTTCCCTGAAAAGAGACAGTCACAGTTACACACGCAGTTGGTGTATTTTAATTGAGTTTACTTCAAGGTCACTACAGCCGGATATTAACAAATTCCCATCTGCCACATAACTGCGGGCACGGCTCTGAAAAGTTTAAACCCTGCAGGGGTGTCCCAACTTAGCCCATCACAAGCTCATGATCTGCGGAGACAATCCTCCATCGCGGGACCCTCCGATCAGACTCGGAATCCCGATGCACAAGACATTTCGACAATGGTCAAACAAATCCAGCAAGACCTCCCGACGTGCCGACACCCTGATTGTAGCCGCGCGTATCTCATCTCAGGCCATGATCGAATGGGTCAAGCTATGAGTAAAACCAGCCCTTGAGTTTCCCTGAGGTGGCCCCGCAGGCTGCCTGTTCGGGACCAACACCATCAGCACTAGCCCCCTGTTTATGCTGAAAGAATCCTCGGGTTCATGTTGCCATATGCCAATTAATTATTTAGTTTGATATTATTATGGCAAATGTTAAAGCCAATGTTGGTCCTTGTTGGAAGAGTTTTTTTCAAAGCGAACTGTCAAGAGGGGCCCATAAACCCTCACTGTGTTAGGGACACAAAATCAAGGAATATAACACCGGTGTGACGGAAACTAGGGCGGCAAGAGTGGAACAAAACACCAGGAAAAAGTCGAAGCCTTCCACCCTTTACCAAGTATATATGTGCATTAATTAAACAAGATAGATTGTGATATCCCATGATATCCATGTCCCAACATGGAACAACCTGCAACTACACCTGTAACTAGCAACGCTATAAGTGGGGCTTAGCAAAGCGGTAACATACCAAAACAACGGTTTGCTAGGATGGTGGAAAGTTTATTCAAATCTCTTCGGTCTTCAATCCCTGACTTAAGCTGGTGCTTCAACCTTGATCTTGTGCTTGTGCATAACTGGGCAACAGACCAAGGGTTTGTTGCACCGATGAGCAGCATGATCGGTGTGAACAATTACTTTGGAATCAACAATATATGATCTGAATTTATCACAAGCAAACACAACTACTAAAAATTATTTTTCAGTAGTAGCATAATTTCGTTGAGCACTGTCTAGAGTTTTACTAGCATAATGGATAGCATTTAATTTCTTATCAACTCTTTGTCCTAGAACAGCAACAACAGCATAATCACTAGCATCACAGATAATTTCAAAAGGCAAATTCCAATCAGGTGGTTGTACTATAGGCGCAGAAGTTATGGCTTTCTTAAGTGTTTCAAAGGCTGCTACACAATCATCACTGATAACCCACAAGTATAGGGGATCGCAACAATTTTCGAGGGTAGAGTATTCAACCCAAATTTATTGATTCGACACAAGGGGAGCCAAAGAATATTTGCAAGTATTAGCAGCTGAGTTGTCAATTCAACCACACCTGGAGATTAATTGTCTGCAGCAAAGTGATCAGTAGCAAAGTAGTATGACAGTTTTGATAATAGCAGTAAAAATAGCAATAGTAATACACTACTAGGGAAAAGCCTATACACAGAATCTTATCAGCAGCGTGCTTTAAAATAAGGCGCTGCTGCTAATTAGCAGTAGCGAGCTCAAGAATAACTCGCTGCTGAAATAAATATAGCAGTAGCGCGCCCGCTCAAAGACGCGCTACTGCTATAATTCCCACGAGGCCGCCGCGAGGCCGCCGCGAGGCTAGCTATAGCAGCAACGTGTTATAATGATGGGCGCTACTGCTACATAGCATAGTAGCAGCGCATTTCGCCAATAAGCGCTACTGCTAAGTTTACTACAAAAATTTAGTCCCACCTCGCTCCGTGAAGAGAGTTTCTACCACCTTAAATATGTTACTTCTCAAACTTTGACAAGCACTTGGTCTTCATTGAACTCTATGTATAGAATTTGTGGCTGCAATATGAGTCTTCACCTGTTCCTAAACCGGTGAGGACTCATATTGACAAATCATATTGTACACAAAAAGATCGTTGATGATCAATGTATTTTTGATACATTAAACTAAGTCTAATTTACATGCTGACACATAGCAGTAACGCTTCTTTGTGAAAGGCGCTGCTACTAGGTAGTTTAGCAGTAGCGTGTTTCTCTATAGCGCGCTACTGCTAAGCCATTCCATCCCCCACCCCCCATCTCCTCTATCCGATCCACTCACAGTCACACACTCACTGGATCCCTCTCAATCCCCCGCTCCGGTCCTCCCCCGTTGCCCCTCCTCCCTCTGCGCCGCCATCACCTCCTCCTCCTTGCTGGACTCGGTACCGGCCTCCTCCTCCTCTGTCCTCCCTCTCCACTCGCCGCTGGCCGGCCCCTCCTCGCTCCGCCTTCCTCCTCCGTCCTCCCTCCACTGGCCGCCGGCCGGCCCCTCCTCGCTCCGCCTTCCTCCTCCATCCTACTCTCTTCTCCCTCCTCGAGTCGCCCCTCCTTCTCCCACCTGCCTGCTACATTTTTATTTAGTAGGCTAGTTCATATGCAACATTTTGATTTAGTTGATATGATTTACTTGATTTAGTAGGCTAGTTGATTTAGTTGATTTAGAACATTTTGATTTAGTTGATTTAGTAGGCTAGTTGATTTAGTTGATTTAGAACATTTTGATTTAGTTGATTTAGAACATTTTGATTTAGTTGATTTAGTAGGCTAGTTGATTTAGAACATTTTGATTTAGTTGATTTAGTAGCCTAGTTGATTTAGAACATTTTGATTTAGTTGATTTAGTAGGCTAGTTCATTTAGTTGATTTAGTATGCACCATTTTATTGTTATTTCTCTGTACATGGATAGGTACATTGTTGCTTTTGTTTTTTTTAATAAGTTACTTTTTGGCAAAATGTAGGTGGTACCTTGTCATCTAATATGTTACAAGATCTTAGGATTATAATTGTCCATCAAATTGCTTCTCGCGGAAGAACCAAAAATATCTCACGGAAAAATTGTGCCACCACCACCACCACCACTATGTCGACTGTGCAAGTCAAGGTGCGCCAGCAGCCTTGCAACTGGCAAGCTGTTCAGCATCTACTTACAGCCGGGTTTTCGTCATGCGGCGGTAAGAAATTAGATGAAATGTAATAACTATTTTATTTTTAGTGTTGGCATTACTGCATTGTGTCATTTTGCTTATTTTACACAGATCGTCCCATGCAATGTGAGGTTGAAATTCAACAAGCTGGCAGGAGACACTGTGACATTTGAGGCTCCTAGGGGGCGTACACTATGGAGGTCGAGAAAGGACGCAATATGTCGTAGATTGGAGGAGATGGATGGGCCCGTTTCGCCGCTCGCATGCGTCTTACAGGTGTGAGTTGATCAGCTTCTCCTTTAGAGCAGAAAGACCCAAGCTGGCTGTCATTTATCTCAACCTGGTGGAAGATGATGAAGATGACGAAGATGATGAAGATAATGAGGACCCACTCTATGAAGATGATGAGGACCCACTTCATGAAGCCATCGTAGCTCAAAGAACAAGGCTGAGCGAGGAGGAGGTGTCCAACCTGTGGGACATAATTCCGCCACGTGCTGACTTTGTCGGGGTGCCATTCGTGACCCTCCTGACAAATACCATGGTTGATCGACATGATATGGTATGTTATACTTAAAAATGCAAATTATCCGATGAAATACTTAGTGTACAGTCCAATGATATGGTATGTTGTGTGGAATCTAGTCGATGATATGTTTTAGTGTAGAGTTCGATCACATGCTTATTAATGTAGAATCTAAGGAAACTTTTAATAGTGTAGATAATCCATATGTACTTATTTGCGAGGCTATTTATTAATTTAAATGTTTTTCTTATTCACAAATTGGCAAAGAGCATATCTGTGAGTTATGGTATCGAGCCTCATGAAGAAGGCTCAGCTGGACTACGCCTTACTGCAAGGGGCTCCGTCACAACCTGTACTTACCGCGTGGACACGGACGGTCGCACACACTTAAACTCGGTTGGGTGGAAGAAATTCCTCGATGGCAAGAATCTTCGTGTTGGACAGGCCATCCTAATTACTATTAGGAACACCAACCGCCCAGACTTGAGGATGATGATTGCCTTCGATATCATCTAGAACTACATATGTGTGTGTGGCTATGTCATCTAGAACTACATATGTCTGTGTGGCTATATCATCTAGAACTACATATGATGATCTTCGTCGATATCATCTAGAACTACATATGATGATCGTCGTTGATATGACCTTGTACTGCTTCATGATGCATGTTGACTATGCATGAAATTGTTATCTAGTACTCCCTTCGTTCCAAATTACTCGTCGTGGTTTGAACTAAAACCATGATGAGTAATTTGGAACGAAGGGAGTACTACCCAGTAATGGTTTATGAATTTGATATCTACTAGCAGTACCTAGTATCTAGTATCTGAAAGGGAAACTGAAAGGGAAAGGGGTATGGGGGGAAATGACGAAAGATATAGCAGTAGCGAGGGACTGCGAAATCGCTACAGCTAAGTAATAGTAGCGCGTTCATAAAAAGCGCTACTGATATCGTCAATAGTAGTAGCGCGGGTAAGGAGCGCACTACTACTATAAGTTAGCTGTAGCACCTTATTAATAGCGCGGCCACCCGCGCTGCTGCTAGCCTCAAAACCCACGCTACTACTAGGGTTTTCCCTACTAGTGATAGTGATAGCAATGATTTTGTAGAAAGTGCAATAGTAACAGTAGTAATAGCAACTTAGCGGAAACAATATAAGAGAAATTTGTAGGCATTGATCGGTGAATTTGTTGGATGGTATTCATCATATAACAGTCATAACCTAGAGCGATACGGCACGAGCTCCAGTTCATAAATATAATGTAGGCATGTATTCCGTAAATAGTCATACGTGCTTATGGAAAGAACTTGCATGACATCTTTTGTACTACCATCCCGTGGCAGCAAGGTCCTAATGGAAACTAAGGGATATTAAGGCCTCCTTTTAATAGAGAACCGGAACAAAGCATTAACGAATAGTGAATACATGAACTCCTCAAACTACGGTCATCAACGGGAAGTTTCCCGACTTCTGTCACTCTGGGGTTGCCAGATCATAACACGTAGTATGTGACCATAACTTACAAGATCAGATCTAGAACATAGATATAATGGTGAACATAAAAGGTTCAGATCTGAAATCATGGCACCCGGGCCCAAAGTGACAAGCATTAAGCATGGCAAAGTCATAGCAACATCAATCTCAGAACATAATGGATACTAGGGATCAAGCCCTAATAAAACTAACTCGATTACATGATGAATGTCATCCAACTCCTCACTGACCAGCAAGCCTGTGAAGGAATTACTCACTCCCAGTGAGGAGCATCATGGAATTGGCGATGGAGAAGGGCTGGTGATGATGAACATCAAAGATCCCCCTCTTCGGAGCCCCAAACAGACTCCAGATCTGGCCTCCTGATGAAGATTAGGAGGTGGTGGTGGCTCCATCTCGTGAAAAGCGATAATTCTTCCTCCCTGATTTTTTCTCCAAATATGTGATTTTATAGTATTAGGGTTGAGGCATGCGTGGCCACCAGGTGGGGAAAATCCACCTGGGCACGCCTGGAGGGGGCGCCCTGGTGGGTTGTGCCCACCCAGGTCCCCCCTTTCGGTGGTTCTCAGCTCCAGAAAATATCTTTTACTATATAAAAAATCATCGCAAAGTTTCGTTCCAATCAGAGAACTTTTATTTCTGCACAAAAACAACACCATGGTAGTTCTAGTGAAAACAGCGTCAGTCCGGGTTTGTTTCATTAAAATAATGCAAATTAGAGTCCAAAACAAGAGGAAAAGCGTTAGGAAAAGTAGATACGGCAGAGAAGTATCAATCGTCAAAAACAAATGGAACATCCATTTGTAAAAGATTTGTAAGATGCCTAGGAATTTTAGAGAAGTCTTTAACAAACCTCCTATAGAAACCAGCATGACCGAGGAAACTACGAATACCATTAATATCCTTAGGTCATGGCATTTTCTCAATTGCATCAACTTTATCTTTGTCAACCTAAGTACCTCGTTCAGAGATTTTTATGTCCCAAAACAATGCCTTCATTAACCATAAAGTGGCACTTCTCCCAATCAATACAAGATTAATTTTCTCACATCTCTGCAAAACTCGATCAAGGTTGCTTAAGCAATCATCAAAAGAAGTTTCGTAAACAGAAAAATGAACCATGAAAACCTCAACAATCTTTTCACAAAAGTCAGATAATATAGTAGTCATACAACTTTGAAAGGTAGTAGTGCATTGAATAAACCAAAAGTCATACGTCTATAAGCATAAGTCCCAAAAGGGCAAGTAAAGGTGGTTTTCTCTTGATCCGGTTGTGAAACAGGTATTTGAGAAATAACAGAATATCCATCAAGGAAGCAAAAGTGTGTGTGCTTAGACAGCCTTTTTAGCATTTGATCAATAAAAGGCAAAGGCTAATGATCTTTTCTAGTTGCTTTATTTAATTTTCTAAAATGAATTACCATTCTGTAGCCAGTAACAATTCTTTGTGGAATAAGTTTATTTTTATCATTAGGAAGAATAGTAGTACCTCCCTTTTTAGGGACACACTGAACGGGACTTAGCCATCTACTATCAGCTATGGGATAGATTATACCTGCTTCAAGTAGCTTTAATATTTCAGTTCTTACCACTTCTTTCATCTCAGGATTCAAACATCGTAGGTGATCAACAACAGGTTTAGCATCAGGTTCCATATTAATAATGTGTTGACATAGAGTGGGACTAATGCCCTTAAGATCATCAAGAGTATATCCAATAGAAGCACGGTGCTTCTTCAGAATTTTCAATAATCTCTCTTCTTCATGTTCTGAAAGGTTACCACAAATAATAACAGGATATATAGTTTCCTCATCAAGATAAGCATATTTCAAAGTGTGAGGAAATTTTTTTTAATTCAAACATGGGATCACACTTAGGTGGAGGAGGACCTCCTAGAGTTTCAATGGGTAAATTATGTTTGAGCAGAGGTTGTTGTTCAAAGAAGATTTTATCTATTTTCATTTCTTTCATGCATATGCATATCGTTTTCATGGTCAGGCAAATATTGTTCTAGTGGATCAGTAGGAAGCACGACAATAGAAGCAAGACAATTATTTCGTCCTTACTAGGAAATTCTTTCTTATGATGTTTTCTACTAAACTTAGAGAAATTAAACTCATGAGACTCATCACCAAAACTAACACCGACAGTTTATTTCTCAAAATCTATTTTAGCATTAACGGTGTTCAAGAAAGGTCTACCAAAAATAATGGGACAAAAATCATGTTGTGGGGAACCAAGAACTAGAAAATCAGTAGGGTATTTTACTTTCCCACACAACACTTCAACATCTCTAACAATCCCAAGTGGTGTGATGGTGTCTCTATTAGCAAGTTTAATAGTAACATCTATGTCTTGTATTTTAGTGGGCGCTATGTCATCCATAATTTCTTGATATAAGGTAAAAGGAATAGCACTCACGCTAGCACCCAAGTCGCATAAACCATGATAACAGTGATCTCCTATTTTGACTTAGACAATAGCATGCCAACAACGGGTCTATGTTTATCTTTTTCATCAGGTTTGGCAATTCTAGCAGCTTCATCAATGATGTAAATAACATGCCCATCAATATTTTCTACCAAGACATCTTTAACCATAGCAACACCAGGTTCTACTTTGATTTGTTCTGGGGTCTAGGTACTTTGATATTACTTTTGCAAACCACAGTTGAAACCTTGGCATGTTCCTTTATCCTAACAGGGAAATGTAATTTTTCAATATAAGAAGCAGACACAACTGGATCAACATTGTAAATAATAGTTTCTTCTTTAGCTATTACTGGTTCTTTAATTTCTTATTTAACAGGGTGGTGATATTTAAACCTCCTCTCCCTAGGGAGATCAACATGAGTAGCAAAAGATTCACAAAAGGAGACTACTATCTCAGAGTCAAGTCCAAATTTAGTACTAAACTTGTGAAAAGCATCGGTATTCATAAAGGATTTGACACAATCAAACTTAAGCTTAATACCAGAATCTTTACCTTCGTTGAGTTCCCAATCTTCAGAGTTCATTTAATTCTTTCTAAACGATCCCACCTGAATTCAACAGTCTTCTTCATAAAAGAACCAGTACAAGTACCGAGCATTGATCGATCATCATGAGAAAGCCGAGCATAAAAATTCTGAATAAAAATTTCTCTTGAGAGCTCGTGATTGGGCATGAATATAACATTGACTTAAGCCTCCCCCAAGCTAGAGCGATACTTTCTCTTTCACGAGGCCAAAAATTATATATATATAATTCCGATCATGATGAACTAGATGAATAGGAGAATTTTTTTGGTGAAATTCCAATTTCAATTGATTCTAGTTCCAAGATCCAATATCATCGCATAGCCTATACCATGCCAATGATTTTCCCTTCAAAGATAAAGGGAAAACCTTCTTAGCTTCATCTCCGGGAAACCTGCAAGCTTAAATAATCCGTAAATTGCATCCACATATATCAAGTGCATATCAGGATGTTTAGTTCCGTCTACTGCATAAGGATTAACTAGAAGTTGTTCTATCATACCGAAGGAATTTCATAACCAATATTTTCACTAGCTGTAGTAGGTCGAGGGGCAACTAATTGTGGTTCCGGTCGAGGTGTAGATACCCCGAACAAACCCCTCAAAGGATGGTTCTCCATAGTAACAAGTGACGATAAATTTCAGCACGTAGTAATTATTTTTCATTACCAATTTCCACTTACCAAATTCACTTCACTCCACGGCAACGGCGCTAGAAAAGAGTCTTGATGACCCACAAGTATAGGGTATCAATCGTAGTCCTTTCGATAAGTAAGAGTGTCGAACCCAACGAGGATCAGAACAAAATGACAAGTGGTTTTCCGCAAGGTAATTTCTGCAAGCACTGAAATTGTCGGTAACAGATAGTTTGGTAGCAAGATAAATTGTAAAGAGCAAGTAACGGTAATGGTAAGTAAAGTGCAGCAAGGTAACCCAATCCTTTTGTGGCAAAAGGACAGGCCAAAATGGTTTCTTATAATAGGCAATGCGTTCCTGAGGGTACACGGGAATTTCATCTAGTCACTTTCATCATGTTGGTTCGATTTGTGTTCACTACTTTGATAATTTGATATGTGGGTGGACCAGTGCTTAGGTGCTGATCTTATTTGAACAAACCTCCTACTTATGATTAATCCCCTTGCAAGCATCGGCAACTATGAGAAAATATTAAGATCAAATCTAACCATATCATTAAACTTTTGGGTCCAAATCGGTCCCTTACGAAGTAGCGCATAAACTAGGGTTTGAGCTTCTGTCACTCTAGCAACCCATCATCTAATAGCTACTCCACAATGCATTACCTTAGGCCCAAATATGGTGAAGTTCCATGTAGTCGACGTTCACATGACACCACTAAGGGAATCACAACATACATATCATCAAAGTATCAAACACATATCAAATTCACATGATTACTTGCAACAAGATTTGTCATGTGACCTCAAGAACAAAAATAAATATTCACAAATGATAATCATGCTCAAGATCAGACGGGTATTAAATAGCATAATGGATCTGAACATATAGTTTTCCACCAAATAAACCATTTAGTAATCAACTACAAGATGTAGTCAACACTACTAGTCACCCACAGATACCAATCTGATGTTCCGATATAAAGATTGAACACAAGAGATGAACTAGGGTTTGAGAGGAGATGGTGTTGTTGAAGATGTTGATGGATATTGGCCTACCAAAGATGAGAGGGTTGTCGGTGATGATGCTGATGATGATTTCCCCCTCCGGGAGGGAACTTCCCTCGGCGGAATCGCTCCGTCGAAGGGCAAAAGTGCTCCTGCCCAAGTTCTTCCTCGAGACGGCGGCGCTCCATCCCGAAAATCCTCTCCTTATTTTTTTTCTAGGTCAAAATGACTTATATACTACAAGAGGGACACCGGAGGTGGGCTGAGGAGGGCACAACCCACCAGGGCGCGCCTAGGGTGCCTGGCGCGCCCAAGTGGGTTGTGCCCACCTGGTGGGCCTCCTTATGTAGTTATTTTCTCTCGTATTTTTCATATATTCAAAAACAATTCTCCGTAAATTTTCAGCTCATTTGGAGATGTGCAGAATAGGTAACTCTAAAGTAGCTTTTTCAGGTCTAGAATTCCAACTGTCGGTATTCTCCCTCTTTGTGTAAATCTTGCATATTATGAGATAAAAGGCATTATAATTACTCCAAAAAGTATTAGTATGCATAAAAACATATAGTAAATAACATTAGGTAAACATGATGAAAAATGGGCGTATCAGTAGACCGACGGGGACCTCTCTATTGAGCCTAGGTAGGGCTGCGACGTGTTCATCTTCCGAGGCCGAGCATGGACCCAAGAAAGTGTGTCCAGCCATAGTAATCAAGCGTGATGGAGACTCCTGCAGGGAGTTATCTATTAGAAAATCCTTGTCCACGGCAATGTACGCTCGGAGTGGTATCCTGATCAATTACAACTAGAAATGGATACTTGTTATATGTGATGGATATGTTGGCTCCGGGATTGCTTTCTCACAGGGAGTCGAGGAAGGATCTCTGGGCATTAATATTACAACATGCTTGTTAATTATAATATGCTATTTTGTACTCTTCTGAATGTTGTAAGATGCTTGAAGATGTTAGTCTTCGATAGGTTAGGTCTTCCCCTCTATTCTGGCATTCTACAGTTCAGTCCGCAGCTACATCCCTTCCCTTGATACCAATGCATACTTAGTATAGATCTGATGCTTGTGAGTACTTTGGATGAGTACTCACGGTTGCTTTGCTACCCCTTTCCCCCTTCTTTCCTCCTTCTAGTTGTTGCAACCGTATGGTGGATCCTAGGAGCCAGATGCCACCCCCGTCGACTGCTACTACTACCCCGAGGGTGCCTACTTCTACGTGGAAACCGCCGATGCCAGGAGTAGTTAGGAGGTCCCAGGAAAGAGGCCTTGCCTCTTCGATCGTTGTTGCTTTTGTGCTTGCCTTCTTAAGGCATCCTTGTCTAACTTATGTCTGTACTCAGATATTGTTGCTTCTGCTGAATCGCTTGTGTATCGAGCTTATGTATTCAAGCCCTCGAGGCCCCTGGCTTGTAATATAAAGCTTGTATTATTTTAATTTTTGTCTAGAGTTGTGTTGTGGTATCTTCCTGGGAGTCCCTGATCTTGATCGTACACATTTGCATGTATGATTGGTGTACGATTGAATCGAGGGCGTCACAAGTTGGTATTAGAGCCGACTGCCTGTAGGAATCCCCCTTTAAAACTCCTTGGCCGAAGTTAAGTCTAGTTCTTGAAAAACTATTTTACTAACATGGCTGTGCAGCTTACGGCCCATGTCGCTAATTGGGTGGTATTAGGATCTTTTATTCCTTGTCTATACTCTGGGAATCTGATCACTCTTCTATTCGGGTTAAATGATTTTGCTAACTCGAACTCTAGGTTCACGTAAATACTTTCTCCTGGAGAACCCTCACTCCAGATGATTGCTTGCTGCACCAGAAGATTCTGAAGATACTCTTCGATGTTTTCTTGAGACCCTTGTGCCCTTAGCCGTTGCGATCCCTACCATCTATAAATCCTTATGGGTAACATCCTACATTTGTCGTGCATACATTCATCCCCAGTTGCTCGTGTTATTACAAAATGCCCTGAAATACTATTTGATCTTCCAAAAATCCTCTACAGCCTATTGCTCTTGAAATTCTTGCTTGCTTGCATTAAGGTTAAAACCATAAGACTAGTAATCATATTGGCATCCTTTGTCATTGAGTCAGTTGATTCAATATGTTGAGTATGCTCGCAATCCTTAGTCGAACCCTAGAATTCATCCTTTTGGCTCAGACGTAATTTTGAACAGGAGCTGGATCTCGACCAATCAAATTGTCGTCGACTATACCCCTAAGTCTATTCATCTTATCCATCCTTGATCAGAGCGTTTGCTTATGATCCCTTGATTTGGGAATCATAATTCCATTGCATTTGCGCTTTGAATTAGTCAATTGTTTCTATAATCTGATCTCCTTGCATTCTTTCTTCTTCTGGTTGAGTACCGATGCTCACATCAGATCCCTTGTGAGTCTTTTATCTGATAGCGTCCTTCATATTGAGTAACCTTGTGAGTCTTTTTCGGATACATAATGCCTTCGGTAAATTGTATCCCCACTCTTGTCAACCATACCCTGCTTCCGGGCTTGAGTAAATTACATGTGAAGTTAGTTGTATATGTTCCTAAGATGCTCCAATGGGTTGAATCTTTGTCTTCCCTAAACCCATGTGAACTCAAAAGTTATGCGAGTTATACCCTACTTTCTTTTCGTCAAGTAAAATTTCAATGCTACAACTTCTTCGAATGCAAGAATTGAATAGAAGGTTGTGCATTAGAGAAGTGGGAGTCGACCTTGAACATTTGTTTTCATGCCCATGGACCTGATGTGGAACTTATCATGGAAGCTTCTTGTTATAATAGTAATTCCCTTGTGATAAGTTCATCTTGTATCTATAGTTGGTCCTTTGCAACCGTGGTTCTGACCATATTGATCTTCTTTGATCCCATTTCTCGGACAAGTTAAAGTACTTGTCTTCTACAGATCTTTTCACCTATCCAACCTTGATGTCTACTATGCAACTTTATTCTTGTAGACACGTGTTGGGCCTCCAAGCGCAGAGTTTTGTAGGACAGTAGCAATTTTCCCTCATGTGGATGACCTAAGGTTTATCAAACCGTGAAAGGTGTAGGATGAATATGGTCTCTCTCAAATGACCATGCAACCAAATATAAAAATCTCTTGTGTCCCAAACACACCCAATACAATGGCAAATTGTATAGGTGCACTAGTTCGACGAAGAGATGGCGATAAAAGTGTAATACGGATGGTAGAAATATATTTTTATAATCTGATTAAATAAAAACAGCAAGGTAGCAAATAGTAAACAGGCACAAAAACGGTATTTCAATGCTTAAAAACAAGTCCTAGGGTCCGTACTTTCGCTAGTGCAATCTCTCAACAGTGCTAACATAGTTGGATCATATGATTGTCCCTCAAAGTGTAACGAAGAATCACTCCCGAGTTCCTATTAGTGGAGAACAAAAGATAGGAATTGTTTGTAGGATACGAAGCCACCTCAAAGCTATTCTTTCCGTTCGATCTATTCAAGAGTTCGTACTAAAATAACACAAAGCTATTGTTTTCGTTCGATCTATCCTAGAGTTCGTATTAGAATAACACCAAAGCATATTCATATTCATAATACTCAATCCACACAAAGAACTACAAGAGTGCCCCAAGATTTCTACCGGAGAAACAAGGAAAAGAATGTGCATCAACCCCTATGCATAGAATACCCCAATGTCACCTCGGGAATCTGCGAGTTGAGTGCCAAAACATATATCAAGTGAATCAATATGATACCCCATTGTCACCACAAGTATTCAATTGCAAGACATATATCAAGTGTTCTCAAATCCATAAAAGTATTCAATCCGATAACAACGAGATCTCAAAGGGAAAAACTCAATTCATCACAACAAGATAGAGAGGGGAAAACACCATATGATCCGACTATATTAACAAAGCATGCGATACATCAAGATCGTGACATCTCAAGAACACGAGAGATAGAGAGTTAATCACATAGCTACTGGTACAAACCCTCAGCCCCGAGGGTGGACTACTCCCTCCTCATCGTGGTGGCCACCAGAATGATGAAAATGGCCATCGGAGATGATTCCCCCTCTGGAAGGTGCCGGAACTAGTCTAGATTGGTTTTCGGTGACTACGAAGCCCTGCGACGGCTGATGTTTTGATCTAGGTTAACCCCCAGGGGTTTCAGAATATTTGGGAATTTATAGTGCAAAGAAGGCGTGCGGGAGGCCGCCGAGGTGGGCACAACCCACCTGGGCGTGCCCTGGTGGGTTGTGCCCCCCTCGGGGCACCCCCCAGGTGCTGCTCTGGCCCATCGGGAGTCTTCTGGCCCATCAAAATCCACAAAAAGTTTCGCAGTGTTTGGACTCCGTTTGATATTGATTTTCTATGATGTAAAAAACAAGCAAAAAACATCAACTAGCACTGGGCACTGGGTCAATAGGTTACTCCCAAAAAATGATATGAAGTTGCTATAAAATGATTGTAAAACATCCAAGAATGATAAAGTAACAACATGAATACTTCATAAATTCTAGATACGTTGGATATGTATCAGCATCCCCAAGCTTAATTCCTACTCGTCCTCGAGTAGGTAAATGGTAAAAGAAATAATTTATGAAGTGAGAATGCTAGCAAAGTGCACAAGTTTGATCAATGATAATTTCAATCACTTTTCCTAGCATCATAACAACAATTCTTTCTTATGAAACTTCGCATGTTATAGTGGCAACCAATTCGCATGTTAAGGTTTAAACAATGAATTCTCTTGAAACCAAACAACTTATGTTCTTAGTCACCAAGCAATTGCAATTTAACTTGCTCAACAGAGTTTAAGTAAGAGCTCCACATACTCAACCATCATATAGTATTCTATGATTGCTAACACTCACCTTGTACACATGAGCAAAATGTTTCAACCAGACACATAGAAACATAGGGGCTTATTGTTTTGCCTCCCAACGTATTCACCTCAAGGGTGATGTCAACAATAATAACTCATGCTACCCATATTCAACTGGACATATGTGCCTAGATCTTTCCTCACCACATGATGCTTGCCAAAAGAGAAAAATATAAAGGAATAGAGAGAAAAACTTTGACTCTTTGCATAAAAGTAAATACTGAAAAGTAAAAGATAAGCCCTTCGCAGAGGGAAGCAGAGGATGCCATGCGCTTATTTGTTTGTATGCTCAGTCCCTTAGTGCAAAAGAACATCATGTCATATTGCCCCTTGTGATAGCAACCTTTATTATGCAGTCTGTCGCTTATATTACTTTGCCATCACAAGTTCGTACAACACTCAATTTTCTCTTACACTAAATGATCTAACACTTTTAGAAGCAATTTTTATTGCCTTTTTGCACCGATGACAGCTTACTTGAAGGATCTTGCTCAAACCTTAGGTAGGTATGGTGCACTCTTGAAAATAAGATTTGGGTTTAAGGGTTTTTTGGATGCACAAGTAGTATCTCTACTTGGTGCGGAATTTTTTGCTAGCAAAGATGGGGGGCAAGCACCACATGTCGAAGGATCTATGACAATATAACTTCTATGTGAATATGAACAAACATAAACCATTACTTTTTCTTCCTTGTCCAACGTCAACAATTTTGGAATATAATATTTTGATGGGGGCTCACAATCACAAAATATTTCCATGATAGTGTATTTGCATGTGAAAGTTCTCTTCCTTATACTAATTATTCGTGAATTGCTTGTATGACCAATATTGTGATTGTCAAGCCTCAAAAGATTTCACTTTCTAAACCCAATGTGAAGCTACCACTAGGCGTGATATGATTTCAACTTCATGACATTCAATTTATTTTACAATTTACTCATAGGATGTAAGTGAAGCGCAAGAATAAATGACATAGAAAAGAGCTTCGTTGACGGAATGTGAATGTCGCTTACTTAGCCTCCTTGACAACTATATGAGGACTCTATTTTATTTAAAACTTTTAGATCTAAGTACTTTACTAAAACAGCAAGCAAAACAAAATAAAATGACAATCCAAGGATAGCACAACTCATGTGAAGAAGCAAAAACTTAGGCTCAACCGATACTAACCGATAATTGTTGAAGAGGAAAGGTGGGATGCCTATCGGGGCATCCCCAAGCTTAGATGCTTAAGACTTCTTGGAATATTATCTTGGGGTGCCTTGGGCATCCCCAAGCTTGAGCTTTTGTGTCTCCTTAATTCTTCTCATATCACGGTTTTCCTAAATCTCAATAGCTTCATCCACACAAAACTCAAAAGGAACTCATGAGATAAGTTAGTATAAACCAATGCAAAAACTTTATCATACACTACTGTAGAAAATCACAAAAATATTATTCGACATTGCATACTAAATGCCTCTGCATATTTAATACTCCTATTTTCAAATACAATCATTAAACAAGCAAACACATATGCAAATGATGCAAACATAACAGCAATCTGCCAAAACAGTACAGTCTGTAAAGACTGCAAGACTATCAATACTTATTCAACTCCAAACATTATGAAATTCCACTAGTGCAGAACCGGGCAATAGCACCGGTTCGTAAGGCCCTTTAGTGCCGGTTCGGTAACCGGCACTAAAGCCCCCCCCCCCTTAGTACCGATTCAGCACGAACTAGTGCTAAAGGGCAACCATGTGGCACGAGCCAGCTCCGGGGGCAGGGAGCCCTTTAGTACCGGTTGGTGACACCAACCGGTATTAAAAGGTTGGGGGTTTTGGGCTTATGATTTCTTTTTCATCTAATTTTGTGTTTTCCATTTAATTCTTTTTCGTTTGCTGGTATTTTACGATACTACATATTGTACACGTTATGCATATATATAAATAGAATTTCTAGTAGAACCGATCATATATATATATATATATATATATATCATTGAATGTCTCACAACCACCATTAATTCACACATATATACACACACGTATATATATACAATTAGCTAGCTATATACAATTTCTCCTAATTGGTGCCTTCGGAGCCAGTGGCATTAGCCTAATTGGTGCCTTCGGAGCACGATGACAATTGGAAGTGGTTCATGGGGGAGGTAGCAGGTAATAGTATTCTCCTTTGGGATCTATGACCTGGTCGAGCAAAAATACCGCTATTTCCTCTTGAATTGCTTTTATGTGCTCCTCTGTGGAGCTACTCCTGCACCTCTCTGAACTGTTAAGAAGGAGATCAATATGCATGTGTATTAGTTGTGTGACTTGATATCGATAATGGTGTAAAAATTGTGTATAGTGTTTTGACAAACGTACTCAGTCCTGTCTTTGAGATCTACTCCTTTCGGACGCCATCATGCGAATGTTCTCGCAAACGTAGTATGCACACAGATTATTCCCCGGCGCCTGCTTCAGGGCCTTTACGAGAATGGAATTTGATCAGATAATAATTAATCAAGCATGATAATTAAAGAGATGGCAGCTAGCTAGCTAGTACTACTTAATTGCTTACCTTGGGTCGATACCATCTCAGCTTTCATTTCCATTGGCCTGGAGTGACACTGATGAACTTTGCCCAAGCCCGGCCCGCCAATAAAGAAAATGAATAAAGGGGTTATTAAATAGTTCATATCAGGAAATGACTAACTAAATAGGCCGAGATATAGCTAATAATGATTGAAATTACCTGTTGACTATCCCAAACAAGATGGTGTGGTCAGTTTCTTTTTTAAGTAGTGAGTCCAGTATTTCAACTGTTCCTTCATCAACTTTAATGATTAACAAGATCCAGTGAAATCTACATGCACACACATTTGCATGTCTTAATTAAGCGGGCATATGTAAGCAAAAACATGTAGCTAGCCAGTAGGCCAAAACAGAATTTGTAGTACAAGACAGTGTGACTCACTCGAAGTTGTAAGGAAGTAGTATATCTTCATTGGTATTGAGGCGCTAGAAGAACTCTAGCATGCTTTCCTCTACACTTTTTTCATAATATGCATCTAATTTCCATGTGTATTCATTAATGGTATTTGGGTCAATGAACCCAATGCCATAGCGTCCACCTTTTTTCATTTCATACATCTTCATCCTGCATAATACCACAGAAAAGAATATAGTGAGGATAATTACATGTAATGATTGATCAAAATGATCACTACAGCTAGCTTGAGACTTAAATTACAGAAAGAAATCGCTCACAGACAATAGCAACTGATGATAGATTTGCCAAGTGCGTCTTGATTCTATAACTGAAATAGTTCTGAATACTCAACAGACACAGCTTTCTCATGGAAGTAATGATCCTTCTTGACATTCACCATGAGGGACTCTCGATTGGAAATCTTGGTAATGTTCATGTACCATTGATGCAATTCATACATTCTCGTTGGGAGCTTCTTAACCTCGTTTGGATTGACCAAAGGTTGGCCCCGGATATATTTCCATTTTATTTCCTGCTCTCTAAGCAGAGGCATGGGCTCGATGTCGAGGAGTTGTCCAACAGTGATCATGAGCCTTTCAGCCTGCTCAATATGCTCCTCGGTTATTACCACATTGCCCAGCCCGGGAATGTTAACAGTTTTCCCACAATAATATTGGGCGCGCGTACTCTCATGTGTTGTTGGCACAAGAAGTGGGGGGATTGATTGCGCCGCCTGTTCTCCCAGCCGGGGAACGGTTTTACCGCTCCTTTTGCCAGCTGATTTGCTCGAGCTCGAGCTCGCCTCATTCTGTAGATGTGCTCGATTTAACTTCCTGAGGTGGCGCTCATAGTCTGTGTCAACAAGATTGGGAGCTGGTGCTCTAGCCATACGAATGAAGTTGTCAATCTTTTCTTCAGGCACTTTCTCCCTTGGCGGCGGTGGCGGTTTCGGTGCAAAATGGGCTTCCACCTCGACCTTCGATATGGCTGCGTTTTCCTCCTCGGACTTGTCGTATGGCCTCTGCGGAAGAGGTGCGAGGCTGCTTGGACCATAATGAAATCGCTTGCCTCCGCCTGTACCTCTCGTCCTAACTCGACTTGTACCACTACGCACCATAGCTGCGGCGGCTCTCTTCCGTGATTGCTGAGGCGGCGGAGACGACTGACGTGGCTGAGTTGGACGAGGAGGAGTGGCCTGAAGCTGCGCCGGACTTGGAGGAGGAGTTGCCTCAAGTTGTGCCGGACTTGGAGGAGGCATGGTCTGATGATGTGTCAGACTTGGAGGAGTGGCCTGATGCTTTGCCAAACTTGGAGGAGGAGGAGTGGCCTGACGCTTTGCCGAACTTGGAGGAGGAGGAGTGGCCTGACGCGTTGGTGGACTTGGAGGAGCGGGAGTCTGCTGACTCGGTGGTGGACTTCGACGAGGAGTCGGCTGACGCGGTGTCGGTGGCCTTCGAAAGATGATGCAATCCTTTCTCCATAGGATGATATGATGTTTGGCCTCTCCCAGTGTGTGCTCCTCGTCACCTCCAGGAATGTCAATCTCTAGCCCGAAATATTGGTCCACCACCTCATCAACCAAGACACGAGCATAGCCCGCTGGAATCGGGTTGCAATAGAAGGTTGCCTCGGGGGGATTTGTAAAAGCAACAGTGTCCGCCACCTTCATGGATATGTTCTTCATTTTGAAGTGTAGCTCGCAGTTAGTGTTCTCCATGATGTCATCCACGGGGTATCTATGCAGCATTGCGTCACCCGGGGCGGAACCCACGCTGCTTCTCGGCATGGATGGGACGGTGCTATCCAATGCTGGATCATCCGCTAGCTGCTGCAGCTGCTGAGACCCCCTTTGTTGGCTAAGTGAGTCGATCTGCTCCTGCTGCCACTGGAATTTGACTGCCAAGTCCGCGTGCGCTGATTCTAGGCCTTGAAGGCGTTCATAGTCCAGCTTCCTCTTCTCCTCCTCCATCTTCCTCTTCTTCTCCTCCGCAATCTCCTTTCTCGCACGGGTTCTGTAGTTGGCGTTCTAGTCTGAAAACCACTCATACCATGGAATAGCACCCTTGCCTCGTGTTCTTCCCGAGTGTTCAGGATTTCCCAGGGCACGCATAAGCTCGTCGTTCTCTCTGTTGGGCTGGAACACCCCCGATTGAGCCTCTTCTATTGCAACAAGTAGCTTATCTTCGGCTCCGTTTAGACATGCCTTCTTCGAAACTTTGCCTCTCTTCGGGTCCAACTCCCCCCCATGCGCATAGAACCAAGTCCTACACCTGGGGGGCCAGCTCAATGTTTCTGGAGTGACACCTGCATCCTCCATCTCTTTCTCAGACTTAGCCCACTTAGGCATTGCCACCGCATAGCCACCTGGCCCCAGCTTATGGAACTTATCCTTTTTTCGGCATTGGCCTTGTTTATTCTTGACCGTTCCTTAGACAATTCCGAATCCTTGAATTTCACGAAATCGTCCCAATGAGCATTTTGCTTCTCTAGTGTTCCCTCGAATACTGGAGTCTTCCTTCCTCCCTTCCTCCCTTGACGTACTTGTCCCATACACGATTCTTGTGGTTGTTGAATGCAACTGCCATCTTCCGAAGAGCATCGTCCTTGACTTTCTCCACGTATGCATCTGTGAAATGATCTGGTAGGGTGAAATGTTCCATGAGAGTTTCCCAAAGTAGAACTTTTTGTCTGTCGTCGACAAAAGTAAGATCTGGACGTGGCTTTGCTGGCTCTCTCCATTCTTGAAGGGAGATCGGGAGTTGGTCCTTCACAAGAACTCCGCACTGACGAATGAACTTGTCCGCAATCTTCATAGGCGCTAATGGTTTGCCATTAGGTTTGATGGCCTCGATATTGTACTTTACGCCCTCCTTCAACTTTTTGTTCGGGCCTCGTTTCCTGCTGCCTGAAGATTTGCTCGATCCGGATTGCTGAATGAAGAAAGATCTATTCGTTAATATATCTTCAAGTCATTTAAAACATGTGATGATCACCAGATGCCTGCTTATATAAATATACCTCGCCGGTCTTTGTTGTTTCAAGATCAACATTTTCTTCGTCATCAATATCATAATCATAGTTCATGACTTCATCAATTCGGTTGTCACGATCGAATATCATATCACCCTCCCGGTGTTGTTTAGATATCCGGAGCCTTCATAATCTTCTTCATTCTGATCATCATCTGGCCCGCGAGGATGGCGTATGATATCGAACAGGGTCTCTTCTCCCTCTCTTCCGGTATTGTCCACCATAGCTTTTATTTAACTAATCCAAAAGAAATATAAAACAATTTAGTATTCAAATTACAATGCATGGATGCAATCAATTAATAAGGAAAAACTGAATCAATCATAGTACATAATAAGCATCATCGAATATAATCTCGAATACATCGTCTCGAATAATAGATATAATCTCGAATACATCGTCTCGAATAATATATATCGAATACATCACTAGCTAGCTAGCTAGCTAATAAAGATCGAATACTAAAGAGTAATCTAGGTCACTCGCGATTCCTGAGGCGCGGGCGGTGGACAACCAAAGTGAAGAAACCATCACTAGATCATAGCTCGGGTGATCTCCCCAAAGAACCTGCCAGGTATTGGAGGACCTGACGTCCATAGCAGCCATGTAGCGATGGACGTGCTCGTCCTCCTCCCTGACACGGTGACATACCACCTCAGGCCGGGACGGCTCCCTCCGCAGCGAAAGTAGCCCACGCGAACAACACCAAAGGAGATCATGGTCGATGACGGGACCCGGGGCCGGGTTCCTCACCAAGCGTCGCGCCCCTGAAGGTAGCACCTCCCAGTGCTAGCCCGGCGGAGCCTAGTCCCGGACATGGGTCCTCTGAAGCAGGACGTCGTCGCGAACGGGTCGACGGCGAGGATGCGGGCCGGGCATCGTCGACAGCAAATACTATATGCCGCAAAAGTAAAGTAACATTTTTTAAATGATGGATTATGTTTTCATATATGAAAATTCTAAATTTTATAACTAAAAATATAAGAAACTAAAAAAACATCGATCATCATCTAACAATTTGAAATTAATCTAATTCATCTAGCTAAAACTAACATTTCCAAAATTTCTAACATTTCTATATAACTAACATTTCTATAACATTTGTATAAAAAATAGAAAAAACCTTTGACATTATATATATTATAACTAACATTTCTATATACTATTTGACATTAATCTAATCTAATTAATTAATTCATCTAAAACTTTGTATGAAAAACAGAAAAACAGAAAAAACAGAAAAATTGTGTGTGTGTGCGTGTAGTGTGTGTGTGTGTGCGCGCGCGCGTGTAGTGTGTGTGTGTGCGCGCGCGCGTGCAGTGTGTGTGTGTGCGCATGCGCGCGTGTAGTGCGTGTGTGTGCACGCGCGCGTGTGTGTGTAGTAGCTACGGTCGGCGCCGGCGGCGCTGTGGCTTTAATCGATTGGAGGGAGGAGAGGGGCCGGGGGAGGGTCTCACAGCGCACGCGGGCGAGGTCGAGGCGATGACGACGGCGAGGCGACGGCGACGGCGAGGCGAGGTCGATCCAAGGCGACGGCGACGGCGAGGCGAGGGGACGGCAACGGGGGCGGCGCGCAGTCGACAGGGACGACGCGACGAGGACGGGGGCGTCGCGGAGTCGATGGGGACGGCGCGACAGGGGCGGCGACGGCGCGGGACGGGGCAGCGGCAGAGAGAAGTGAGAGATGAGAAACTGAAATTTTTTGAAGTGTTTGTTATATAGGGGACACCTTTAGTACCGGTTGGTGCCACCACCCGGTACTAAAGGCCTATTTTGGCCAGGCCAAGCGGCGGGAAGAGCACACCTTTAGTACCGGGTGGTGGCTGGAACCGGTACTAAAGACCCACCCTTTAGTACCGGTTCCAGCCACCAACCGGTACTAAAGGTGGTGAGCTGGCGCAGGTGCGGCGCGGCAAGTTTAATCCTACCCACTGTGGACAAGGTGAGCGGGATCAAGAGGATCGAAGGCGATCGCGTAGATTAGGCCGCTTGTTTCTTCTTTCCTTGTCGCTATTTATCATGTTATGAAAACAATCTGTTAGAGCCGCGACAAGCTATCTTGTAATATAGCTCTATTCTGGGTAATAATTGCAATGTTATTCCCTTTACTTGATTACTCCTTTTGTATGTTTTTGCCCTACGCTTTTAGGGAACTTGCCGGTGCAGGCACCTTAGCCGCGAGCGCTGAGTGCGGAACGTCAGCAGCCTGCTGGCGGTGCCGTTACCGACAAGAAACCTTGTCGCAACTAGTCGCAGCTCACTTAAGTTGTTGAGCGGACTCGAAACAAAGTAAGGGCGCAACTAGCTGCGAGTTGGTTCCTCCGCGCACAGGTTTTCCATACAAAGTGCGGTCGTTCAAGGGAGATAACTTAAATTTTTTTTAAAAAAAATCTAATTGCTCAAGCTTTGGCAACTTAGCTTTTCTGTTGTTTGCTTCTTGGCAAGGCGAAACTTTCTTGAACGACGCCTGGTCCATACCATTAACTTCTCCTTTCCCCCCCGGCAAACTTGTGGGCGAAGGAACCTTCCTTTCCTTGAGAAAAAAGAAAGAAGAGAAAATAAAGATATGGAGCCTTACGGCTCGTTATTGCTTACCGGGGAGTAGGTGCTGCACAAAGTGTCAGACAACACATGCAAAAAATAGAAAGCATGAAATTGACAAGATGTGTGAAGCACATGAGCTTTACTTATGCACGGGGTCTGCGCCCGGCTTTGTACAAAGGATTACATGCAACAGCGCCAAGACTTGTACAAAAGGTGGTTGCCGGAACAGGTTCCGGCAACCGCGCCTTACGGGTAAAACTTACGAAGATGCTCAATATTCCAGGAGTTGCTCACCGGAATGGCATCTTCGGTCTCAAGGCGGACAGCGCCAGGCCTAGTGACTCGTTTCACCCGGTAAGGGCCTTCCCACTTCGGCGTCAACTTGTTGGAATTCTTGGCGGACTGAACACGCCGAAGAAAAAGGTCGCCTTCCTCGAAACTTCTGGCATTAACTTTGCGGCTATGGTAGCGGCGCAAAGCTTGCTGGTAGCGAGCAGCTCGCACAGCAGCCTGAAGACGGTCTTCCTCAAGGAGCAGCGCGTCATCTTGTCGCAGCTGCTCTTGCTCAAGCTCATCATAAGCGAGCACTCGAGGTCACCCGTATACGAGTTCCGTGGGGAGAACTGCCTCTGCTCCATAGACTAGAGCGAAAGGTGTCTGTCCAGTGGCTCGATTTGGCGTCGTTCTGATCGACCAAAGAACCACCGGCAGCTCCTCGATCCAGTTTCTTCCGCACTTGTGCAGCCTGTCGAAAGTTCTGGTCTTGAGCCCACGCAGCACTTCAGCATTTGCCCTCTCCGCTTGACCGTTGCTTCTCGGGTGAGCAACAGAAGCGAAGCAGACCATGGCGCCAAGATCTTGGACATACTGCATGAAGGTGCGGCTCGTAAATTGCATACCGTTGTTGGTGATTATCCTGTTAGGGATCCCGAAGCGGCAAACAATCGACCTAAAGAACTTGACTGCTGACTGTGCTGTCACCTTTCTCACTGGTTCCACTTCCGGCCACTTTGTGAACTTGTCGATTGCAACGTCCAAGTACTCAAAGCCCCCGATTGCTCGGGGAAAGGGGCCGAGGATGTCGAGCCCCCAGACCGAAAATGGCCAGGATAAAGGGATTGTCTGGAGAGCTTGAGCTAGTTGGTGTATCTTCTTGGAATGGAATTGGCACGCTTCACATTTGGTTACTTGTGCAGTTGCATCCTAGAGGGCTGTCGGCCAAAAGAAACCTTGCCGAAACGCTTTGCCGACAAGTGCTCTTGCGCCAATGTGGTGACCACATATGCCTCCATGTATCTCTGCCAACAGCTTTTGTCCGTCTTCCCGGTGAATACACTTCAATTTCACACCGTTGAGTCTTCTTCTGTACAGTGTCTTGTCGACAAACTGGTACATACTTGACTGCCGGGCTACTCTTTCCGCTTCTTCTTGCTCTTCGGGAAGTTCTCCTGTCTGAAGGAAACGGACAATCTGCTGCGCCCATGCTGGAGCTTGTGGCTCGACAACAAGGACTAAAGGCAAATCTGCTACTGCGGGAACATCCGCTTCTACGGCGAGAACCTGCGGCTCTGCCGGAGCTTGACATTCCCCGGCAAGCTTGCCGGAGCAAAACTTGTTGGGAGCTTCTGCTTCAACAGAACAAACCCTAGGGCTTGCCGGAGCATATTGCTCCTCAGCGCTTTTGGCGTTGATCCCAGCTGCTGCGGGAACATCCGCTTCTACGGCGAGAACCTGCGGTTCTGCCGGAGCTTGACGTTCCCCGACAAGCTTGCCGGAGCAAACCTCGTAAGGAGCCTCTGCTTCAACGGAACAAACCCTAGGGCTTGCCGGAGCAGACTGCTCCTCAGCGTTCTTGGTGTTGATCTGGGGACCTTCTTGGCGGCGGCTTCGGGAAGCTCTGCCGGAAAATAGTCACCAGAAATCAATTTCCTCTTCTTGCTCTGTCCAGTTGATGGCGTTACGGACGGTTGAGTCAGCTTGAGCACAAAGATCCCTGGTTCCACAGGTATCTTAAGTGCTGCGCACTTTGCAGGCCATCGGCAATGGCGTTCTGAGCTCTTGGAACATGCTCCATCTGTAGGCCGTCAAAGTGCTCTTCTAGCTTTCTCACTTCATCAACGTAGGCTTCCATCAATGGACTCCGATAGCTCTTGTTCACTTGGCGGACGACAAGCTGCGAGTCACCCCTGACAATGAGCTTCTTGATCCCAAGGTCTGCCGCGATCCTGAGACCGGCAAGCAAGCCTTCATACTCTGCAGTATTGTTTGTTGCTTTCTCCCTGGGAAAGTGCATCTGGACTACGTACTTGAGGTGCTCTCCGGTGGGTGCGACAAGTAGCACGCCAGCACTGGCGCCTTGCAGCGAAAAGGCACCATAAAAGTACATCAGCCACTCTTTGCTTGCTTCCTCGACGGGGATGCTCGTTTCTGGAATTTGTTCATCTGGTGTTGGCGTCCATTCTGCTATGAATTATGCCAATGCTCTGCTTTGGATAGTTGAAGTACTCTCAAATTTGAGGCCAAAGCTTGACAGTTCCAGTGCCCACTCAACAATCCTGCCTGTTGCTTCTGGATTCTGTAGTATCCTCTTCAGCGGAAAGCGAGTGACAACTGTGATCTCATGTGCTTGGAAGTAATGGCGCAGCTTTCTCGAGGCCATGAGAAGGCCGAAAAGCAATTTCTGCACGCCAGAGTACCTTGACCTAGCCCCCTGCAGAAGGGAACTAACAAAGTAAACTGGGCGCTGCACCATTTTCTTCTGTATCTCCTCGCGCGCCTGCGCAGATCCATCCTTGTCGGGACCAGAGCTTGTTGGGGAAGCCCCCTGCTTGTCGCTGGATGTGCCTGCCGTGGTTGCTGGCTCGTCATCTGCCTCCCTCTCCGCTACTAATGCAGCACTAACCACTTGATTGGTTGCTGCTATATACAGCAACAACTTCTCTTGTGGTTTAGGTGCGACAAGTATTGGAGGAGAGGACAGGTATCTCTTCAAGTCTTACAGCGCAGCCTCCGCTTCCGGAGTCCATTTCATTGGACCTGCCTTTTTCAATAATTTGAAAAATGGCAGGGCGCGCTCAGCAGACCTAGAGATAAACCTGCTGAGAGCAGCCACGCAACCGGCAAGTCTTTGTACATCCTTGACGCGCTTTGGTGCTTCAATCTGCTCAATGGCCTTGATCTTGTCGGGATAGGCTTCGATTCCCCGCTGAGACACGAAGAACCCGAGAAGCTTACCGGAGGGGACTCCAAACACACACTTCTCTGGGTTGAGCTTGAGGCTGATCTTGCGCAGATTTGCAAAGGTCTCGTCTAAATCTTGAATCAGAGTTGCCTTGTCCTTGCTCTTGACCACTATATCATCCATGTGGGCTTCCACATTTCTGTGTATTTGTGGCTCAAGAGCGACATGGACTACTCTTGCAAATGTTGAGCCAGCATTTTTTAATCCGAAAGGCATCCGTATGAAACAGTACGTGCCACATGGAGTAATGAATGCGGTCTTCTCCTCATCCTCTTCTGCCATGAAGATCTGATGGTATCCTGAGTATGCGTCAAGAAATGAAAGCAAATCACATCCGGCTGTGGAGTCAACAATCTGGTCAATGCGCGGCAAAGGAAATGGGTCTTTGGGACAAGCTTTGTTAACATCGGTAAAGTCGATACAAAGTCTCCATTTCCCGTTTGCCTTGCGCACGACTACAGGATTGGCCAACCACGTAGGATGGAGCACTCCTCTGACAAGGCCTGCTGCTTCCAACTTCTTGATCTCTTCTGCCATGAATTCTTGGCGCTCCACTGCTTGCTTCCTGACCTTCTGCTTGACGGGCCGCGCATGAGGACAAACGGCAAGGTGGTGCTCAATTACTTTCCTGGGAACACCAGGGATGTCAGACGGTTGCCACGCAAACACGTCGACATTCGCCCGCAGGAAAGCAATGAGCGTGCTTTCCTATTTAGGGTCGAGAGTGGCACTGATGGTGAAGGTACCACCAGTGCCGTCCTCCTTGGCGGACACCTTCATCGTCTCTGGCGGAGCCGCCATTGTCTTCTTACACTTGCCGGTGGAGCTCGATGGTGCGTCCTCGACGGCAGCGCAGCACTCCGAAGAGGTGCGCTTGTCTGAGTGGGCATCAGAACTCTTGCCGGACTTGGTCTTCTTCTTCCCCCCGGGAGCTTCAACGGCAAGTGACTTGCGGTCTGTTGCGGCTGCCGCTTCCCAGTAGATGTTGTCGGCGCAGATAAGAGCATCCTTCTTGTCGCCGGGGACAGAGATGACGCTTATCGGGCCTGGCATCTTCAGCATGTTGTATGCGTAGTGAGAGGCTACCATGAACTTGGCGAGTGCTGGACGGCCAAGTATCCCATTGTAAGGCAATGGAATATCGGCAACGTCAAAAGTGACCCTCTCAGTCCTGAAGTTCAGCTCGCTGCCAAATGTTACTGGCAACGTGACCTTCCCCTTCGGCTTACTCCTTCCCGGGTTGATTCCTTGGAATGTGCCGGTCTCTTCGAGCTCGCTGTCAGGGATCTGGAGTTTCTAGAGTACAGCGGAGGAGATCAGGTTCAAGCCGGCCCCGCCGTCTACTAGCATCTTAGTGACCTTGAGGTTGCGGATAGTTGGTGAAACCAACATCGGCAAGCACCCGACCGCAGTTGTGCGATCAGGGTGGTCCTCAATATCAAAGATGATAGGCGTGCTGGACCATTTCAGAAGCTTGCGTGAGTCGACAGGTGGTTCCGCTGCATTGACTTCCTGCACCCACTCCTTGAGTTGGCGGTGCGACGTATGCAGAGAAGCACCGCCGTCAACGCACAAGACCTCTGTGGCTTTCTGGAACTCCTGCTCACTGGTCTCAACAACATCCATGTCTTCGTCGGTGTCGTCGTCTTCATCCTTGTCGCGGCCGCGGGGAGGTCTGTCTCCTTGCCGCTGCTTGGCCTTGCCGCTGCGTCCTCCCCGGCCGGCGCGCTTCTTGCCAGATTCTCCAGCGCCTCCTTGGGCCCTCTCCTTGTCTCGTCGCTCGTACTCAGCCTTTTGTTGCTGGAAAAGCTGCTCGACCTTCTTGCAGCTCTGGAGGTCATGGCCCTTGGTGCGGTGAATCTTGCAGTACTGCTTGTCGGTGCCGTCCTGCTTGTCGGCGACCGCCACAGCCTAGCAGTTGGTGCATGCGGCAATCTACTTGCCGGAGCTACCAACCTTGGCTTTCTTGGCGCCACCTTCGTTGCCGGACTGCTCAACGACTAGCACATCTTTGCCTTTCTTCTTCCTGTTCCGCCGCCGGTTTTTCTTTGCCGGGGCTGCATCCTCACTGTCAGATCCTCCCGCTCCTATATTCTCTCCGGGGAGTTTCCTCCCTTCTTCAGCACGTGCACACTTGTCGGCCAGGGCATACAGCTCACTGACGTCTCTGATCTTGCACATCGCCATCTCCTCCCGCATCCTGCGGTTACGCATGTTCTGATGGAACACGCTGATGACCGCGGCAGGGTGGACATCTGGGATGTTGTGCTGCACACGGCTGAATCTCTGAATATACTTGCGCAGGGGCTCTCCTTCCTTCTGGGCGAGTAGATGAAGGTCACTCTCTTGGCCATGAGGTTTGTGGCCGCCTGTAAAGGCGCCGACAAACTGATGGCATAGGTCTGCCCAGGAGGATATGGAGTTGTCCGGCAAGTGCATGAGCCAGGACCTGACGTTGGGCTTGAGCACCAGCGGGAAGTAGTTGGCAAGGATCTTGTCGTCCCGTCCCCCGGCAGCATGCACCGCGATGGTGTAGATGCTGAGGAACTCCGACGGATGCGACTTGCCGTCGTACTTCTCTGGTACGTCTGGCTTGAAATTCTTCATGTTGGGCCACTGGACTTGCCGCAGCTCACGAGTGAACGCAGGGCAACCTACCGCGTACGGCAAGTCGCCTGGTTCCCCTGGCGCATGCATGTCGACAGAGGGCCCAGCGCGCTGGTCTGATTGACGTCGCGCTTCTCTTCGGCGCTCGACGCGAGTACGAGCATCTTCTTGCTGTCGTTCATGAAGAACTTGGCGCTGATCTCGACGAGCTCGTGGATCTGATGACGCGGTGGAGTCGCTGTCGATGTGGATCAGGCGAGTCGGCGATCTTGGCCTTCGGGGCGGAGAGTGCACAGTGGTTGCACCCCCTCCGGTCTTGTCGCCACCGGCTCGTGCCTGGCTGACTTGCCGCGGCTGCGACGTGCTCGGCTACCGCTGAGTGTCGCCGTTGGCGAAGCCGATGAGACTCTGGATGGTGGCCCTCCAGTCGTCGATCTTGTCTGCTATTGGAGGGTAGTCTAGGAGCAGTTGAGCTCGCGCCAAAGCTTCTGCTGCAGTGGCGGGTGGTGGTGGCGAACGGTGCAAGGAGCGGGATATGCTCGGACTTCTAACTATGTTAGAAGGAGCAGTATCCCGTCCAGGCGACCGCGTCTCGCTCATGCCAGCATGTTGGTGTGCATGCTGGTCCTGAGCACTCCGTGATCCACCAGCTCGATCTTGGTCCAGCAAACGCATGGTACCATGAATACCATGACGCTGCCGGTCCCGCGCCTCATGAGGTGGGCGCGGTGCATGTACGGACGCCAAGATCTTGGAGTGCGCCCGGTCATTGTGGAAGCCGGCTACGCCGCCGATGGGCAGTGCAGCCTTGTCCTTGGACCTGGCAACACCATGAGCTCCCTCGTCGACGCCCGTTCTTCCGCCGGCGCCAGCCCCATCAGCCGTTTGCTCCGGCAGTGATGGGTTCTGCGCGGACGGAGCAGCCGCCTCCGAAGCCTTCTTCTTCGGCGGCATGTCGATGAAGATGATGAAGATCTAGCTCGCGTGAACGCCGGACCTGGTTCACACAACCTCGACGCCCCCTACCTGGCGCGCCAAAGATGTCGGGGGACTGATCCACGAACACCTATGGGACCGGCGGGCCGAGTCCCTTTCGGTTCGGCGGGGGCGGAGGTCGTGCAAAGAGCGGATCGAGGCGAAGCACACGAGCAGTTTACCCAGGTTCGGGCCGCACGGATGCGTAAAACCCTACTCTTGCTTTGTGGTTTGTATTGAGTTCTTGCTCGGGAGCGCGGAGTGCTACAGTACACACCAGCAGCTAACGAGACCGAGCGTGAGTGTTCTGTTTTTCCGAACCCCTCTCTACGTTGCGCATGGGCCTCCTTTTATATGCTCAAGGGGTCATCGACAGGTGGCAACGGAGACAAAGGGTAAAAATGAAAAAGGTGGTGCGGTAGGTACAGCTACCTGCTACAGTGTATCATACCTAACCCTGACGGCAGGGGACAAGGGCCTTAAATGCCCGTCTGCGTCGCCTAAACAATGTAAAAGGGACCGTCAGGGACGCCACCGCTCGCCACGATGGCAATCTTGTCAGCGCCGCTTGCCACTGCTCACCGCTGGCTGCACAGCCGCCCGCCACGCACGCCTGGAAGGGTCCCAGAGCGACACGTTGGTGGATGTGCTGGAGCGCGGGCACAGAGTGGTGGCTTTCCGCGGCAAGCGCCTTGCCGCGGTCGTTGTCTTGTCGCGTCTGGGAGCTTGTCGCTCACCGGGCCTTGTCGAGACGTGTGGCGCGCCGCGGCAAGTTCCTTGAGATGCATTGGGTGGCCTTCCCGGCAAGCTCCTCTTGCCGGGGTCTTGAGGTGCCTTGGTTGGCCTTCCCGGCAAGCTCCTCTTGCCGGGGTCTTGACTTGGATACTTTGTTCTTGAATGACTCCAAAGGAATCACGGAGGACCTTGGCGGTCACCCGGCAAGCCTTGCCGCGGGATGCTGCGACTGCCCGTGCACAAGTTCGGGATACTAGGGTACCCCTACTCTAGTACACCGAGAGGTACCATCCCAAGTCAGTCATGCATGTGCGAAGTATGCTATGGTTTGACAAGCTCGCTACCTCCACTCCATTTGTATTCCCTATCACACCAAGCCACTGGCTGATTTGTTCAGGGAAAAGAAGTTTCTTCATAAGAGCTAATCATATGACTTATGCAAGGACTTCGATATCCTTGATGATGGTTCCGAACTAGGACTCGGCAGTGTTTCATTGTAAGACTACTATGTGATCATGCTTGTCTGGGACAACATGTTCACATGTGTGTAGCAGAACCAGCTCATGTTTTGGAGCTTACTACAATAGTCCATTTCCTGAGAATCTCGCAATGTCATCTCGTCGATTTGTGTTGCAAACATTCATTTTCTTTCTAGACTCTATGAGTCTGGAATATCCTGACACCAACCAGATCTGAATCTCAGGCAGATGTGATGGTTGGGACATTTTCCCAAGAGCTATAATATTGATCTCTCTGTAACCCGGTAAAGTGGATTTCGTGACCAACACACCCAGCCGGAAGACCTATTATTGTAGTATCTTGATTGAGTAAGTTGGCCACCTCCCCATAAGGATCTCGTAGAATTTATTCCAATAGTAGTTCCTTATGGATTTTTGTGTTTCCGAAGTCCGACCTGCTACTTGATGTTTTAGATACCAGACAATATCTATGAATGGATTACGCTAGCATATCAAGGAGAACATTAGAGGCGGAGTGCTAAATGTCTCTCGGTCGATCATCCAGATTCTGATCCCTTGGCCTCGCTAAGGTGAAATCTGAGAAAGTGTTATCTTTCTTTGCATCTGCATCTTCCACCATTATTCATCATGGTAGCATGTTGTGTTGCCAGGATCCTTGACACGGATATTGGCAGAACCTTGATGAATACGGAAATGCTCAAGTTCTTGAGAGCACACACAAGCACTAGGATTAATCATCGGCATTAATTGGGATCCGTTCTCAGTTTCTTCGATTATGCCATAACCTTTCAAATAGTGGAATCTCTCTCTACTGTTGGGTTTCTCCCCAGTTACTAGAATCATTCCTAGCATTTGCATTTTGTTCCCAGCTTGCACCGCCATTGTGTCATCCTACTACGGACTACCCTTCTCAGTAATTACTGATCAGGATCATCTTCAAAGTGGTCCTACCACGGGTTCCATCCATCTCTGATGATAAGCAAAAATCATCCATTGCGTTGTCTTCAACAAGGTAGTCCACATCATCCATCCTAGTCCAAGTATGCCATCTCTTCGAGCTATCTCAAACGATCAATTGTAAATTGCCTTAAGTTGGTATGAAGAGTTTCAATGATCTCTGAATCAAAAGTAATTCTTTTTGCCACTTAAGGGAATATTTCTGCGAGTCACCTTCCTTAAGATGTCTCGTTATGGTACCATGGCAATTATCTCCTTGCTACTTTGATACCACGCACCATCCTACTTAAGCATGGAATTGTTGCCTACCAAATTTGAACCTTTATCATCCGCTTCTTTCCATCACCCCTGATGTGTGTTTCGTGTCTCAGCTCAAGATATGTTTTATATCTCACTCCATGAGTTGATCTTGAGTGCTCGATCTCCGAGGAGATCGATTCCTGTAGAATTTCTTTCTGCCGTCATCATGCTGGATGAAGATCCCGAAAGCAAAGACTTCAAGATCAAGATGACGCAATGAATCAATATCCTCAAGAAAGACATCTAGATCGTGAAGATTGTGTTAGCTTGTGTCCCTCTATCTCCTTACCTCACGACTTGAATCTCGGGACGAGATTCTTGCTTAGTGGGGGTGAGTTGTCACATCCCTAGCTTCAGCTTGGCCTTGGACTATCTTGGTTGTTGCATCATGTTTAAATTCAAGGAAAATTGAATTGAGGGAATTCCCAAAGCCTCAGAAATCTTTGAAAATGAGCAAGTTAAAAATTTCTTCAAATGAGCCCAAGGAAATGTTCACTTTAATCCCTGAAAATATTGGCAAGAGGTAAAAGTTCAAACCAATATTTTAGGGCATTAAGGGTAATTAATTTGGGCATTTTGAATTAAACCATAATGTATTTGAATTGGCTTTATTTCTGTTATAAAAGAAATACATGTCCAATAATTTTGGAAATTATTGTGGGGCTCCAGAGTAATATCTCTAGTCCATACAATAATTTACAGAAGCAACAAAATCTGTTTAGTTTTAAACCTAAATCAAAATAGAGGAAATAAATAGAAAACAGAATTAAAAAAAATAGAGAGATCTACCTGGGCCAACCTACCTGGCCTTCCAGCCCACCTGGTGGCCCAGCTGGCGGCCCAGCCCACCAGGGGCACCCGTCTCTTCTCCTTCCTCTGCCAGAAGGACCGAGGTGCGTGGCCACCGCACGCCGGCATGCGCACGGCCACCGCACGCCACCTCCTGCTTGCCGCCGAGGGCCTGGACGCCTCCACGACGCCACATAGCCCTCTGGTCCCTCTCGCTCACTCCCTCGAGCTCATCCCCCTTCTCTGTTCTCGCCCGCACGCATCCGAAAGCGACCGCCGCCGCCGTTCGCTGCCGTCGTGCCTAGAGCCACCCCCTCACCCTTCCGCCATGTCCAGAGGCTCCGCAGCATCTTCATCTTTGTCTCCGACGAGCCAAGCGAGCCTAGGCGCCCTGTGGAGCCGCCTTCGCCCTCATCTTCCTCCTCGGGCACCCGAGATCGCCGTCGTGGGTTCGTCGCCTCCGAGCCGTCCCTAAGCACGCTGAGCTGCTCAACGACCCCCAGTGAGCTGCGCCGCATTTCCCCTCTCTTTCCTGCGTCCTTCCCGTCCTCTAGCCGCCGTCCCGCCAAGGCCGAGCACTCACCGCCGCACGAGCTCGACGCCGGCGACACTCCGGTGACCATTTGGTCTCGGGCATGCGTTCAACGTACTCGCCGCACCGTGTAGAAGCCGTAGGTGCCAACCCCGCAGCGCCACGACCGTTGTAGCCTCGGCCCCGAGCTCACCCGAGCTCCGGCAGCCGCCACGGTCGACGCCGACGAAGATTCCGGCCACCCCGCCATCCCCCACGGCCACCATCCGATGCGCCTCGATGCTCTACATCCGTAGAGCCCAGCCGCGCGAGCTCTCGTCGCCGGAGATGGCCGGACAAGGAGCGCTGTCGCGTTCTGCTTAGCATCGGTGGCTAACCGCCGTTTAGCCGACGTGGCAGATTAGTTTAGGCTAATGACGCCCTAACTAATCCCCCTGACCCACTGACCGCTGGGCCCCACGCCCTAAATAACCGGGTTTTATTTACATTTAGATTAAATTAACCCCCACGGGCCCCACCGGTCAGTTTGACCTGGCCACGTCACACGTTGACCAGGCCCCACCTCTCATTGACTCGAGCCAGCACTGTGTGACTGACCAGTGGACCCCACTGGCCAGGTTTGACCTGGTCAGCCGCAGTTGACTTGCTGAGGTCAGCATGACGCAATGCTGACGCAGTAAATGATTTTCTGGATTTTAAATAATTCAGAAAATTCCATAAAATTGCCTAAACTTCTAAAAATCATAGAAATTCAATCGTAACTCCAAATGAAATAAATTATATATGAAAAATTATCAGAAAAATTCAAGGAATCCATCTGTACCATTTTCATGCATGTTTGAACAATAGTGTCCTCTATTTTGGACAAAACAAATAAAGGGCATTTAAATAATCATATATGGAGTTGCAATTTGAATCTTGCATTCAAACCAACTTCATTTAAATCATAACTAGATGCATTAGCTCAAACCACAGCATATTGCCATGTCATGATCATGCATCATATTGTCGCATATGCATTGATCGTGTACTTCTATGTTGCCGGTATTTGTCCCCTCTCGATAGACGTGGTTCCGACGATGAGTTCGATGACATCGATGAAGAACTATATTATCTTCAGAAGTGCCAGGCAAGCAAAAACCCCTTGTTCATTCCGATACAATCCCACTCTCCCGCTCCTGCTCTCTTCTACTGCATTAGGACAACACGATTCCTCTGTTACTTGCTGCGGTAGTTGAACCCCTTATCCTCTGCATGACCTATCATTGCCACAGTAAATAGATGAAACCCACTAGCATGAGTAGGAGTTGTTTGAGCCCTGATGTGCCTACTCAATCACGCTTGTTTGTCATGCCTGCTACTGCTTAGAGTTGAGTCAGGTCTGATCATCGGGGATGAATCGGAGGTGTGTAAACATGTCCTACTGTTGAGAGCTAAGTGTGTGAACATGATTTGGTGAAGGTAGTGGTGAGAGGCCATTTAGGAGTACATCGTGGGTTGTCTCATTGAAGCCGTCCTTAGGAACTAAGTTCTGTGTTTGTGATCCATGAAACAGTTACTACCACGCATTGGGCCCGAAACCAATGGACCCTCTCGGCTTCTTGATCACCCTTGTCCTCTGCCTAGGAGTTGCAACTAGTTTCTGGTGTTTATAGGATATGTGTTGGCGGCCGTGCATAGCGCTGACCCTAGGGGTGGGCTATGATGTGGTAGATACACCGTGATCGGGCATGCCGGGTGCCCGTTTGGTGTCTCGGAACCCTGTACACATCGTCCGGGGCCGTATGTGGAAACCTCGGCCGGACTCCCTGCGGATGGAACCTGGATAGGCGATAAACCTGGATTAGAGACTTGAGTGTTTAGGTAGGCCGTGGCCGACACCCTCGTTGGGCTTCCGCTTGAAGGTTGCCGAGTACATGTCGTGTAAACGGCGGTAAGTGGTGAGAGCGTGTGTGAAGAAGTACACCCGTGCAGGGTAAACATCATCTATTCGAATAGCCGTGTCCGCGGTAATGGACTTCTGGGTTGCCTATAACAGTTCATAGACAAGTGAAAGTGGATACCCTAAAACTCGCAAGATAACTGTTAGTGCTATGGATGGCCTTCTCGTAGGGAGACGGGAGCGGATCCATAGTGGTGTATTGAATGGTGAATATGTGGACTCGTGTGCGCCACCTCAAAAGAGTTGCTTGCAGTCGTAGTTCAGGTTAGCCACTAAGTCAAAGCTGGCTTGCTGCAGTTAAACTCCACCACCACCCCCCCCCCCTTGTTGATACTGATGCATATGTAGCTAGTTCTGATGTAAGTCTTGCTGAGTACCTTTGTACTCACGTTTGCTTAATTTATGTTTTGCAGAGAGATTTCAGTCTCGCTAGTAGTTCCGTGTGGACTTTGATGTTTAGCCTGATACCTCAGCTACGATCTTGTGCCCTCGACAGGATCTGGTAGATAGTCAGGCTTCTCAGCCTTTTTCATTTGTAGATGTCTGTACTCAGACATGTTAAGCTTCCGCATGTGCTTTGATTTGTATGCTTTGATTGTTGGGTCATGAGACCCACATTTGTAATATCTCGCTCCTCGGAGCCTAATGAATAAATACTTGAGTTGTAGAGTTATGTTGTGATGCCATGTTGTATTTCCACATATCGAGCATATTGTGTGTATGATTGAAATGCTTGGTATGTATGGGATCCGACAATCTAGTTGTTTATCCTTGGCAGCCTCTCTTACGGGGAAATGTAGTCTAGTGCTTCCATGAGCCATAGTAGTCCGCTACAGCCCGGTTCACCGGAGTCCTGTTAGCCCAGCACTACTGCTCAGGACACTTGACTGGCCGGCATGTGTTTCACTTTGTTCCTGTGTCTGTCCCTTCAGGGGAAATGTCACGCGGTGACATCTGGAGTCCTGCCTAGCCTGCTACAGCTCGGGTTCCCGGAGTCCTATTAGCCCAGTGCTACAGCCCGGATTCACACGCTTCTGACCGACATGCTCGATGTGATATATGTATGCCTGTTCCCCATAGATTGGTGCCGCTTTGGGTTCACGACTAGCCATGTCGGCCCGGATTCCCTGTCATATGGATGCTAGCGACGCTATCATATACGTGAGCCAAAAGGCGCAAACGGTCCCGGGCCATGGTAAGGCGACACCCGTGGGAATACCGTGCGTGAGGCCGCAAAGTGATATGAAGTGTTACCGGCTAGATCGATGTGACTTGGAATCGGGGTCCTGACAGATTCAGGAACACCAATCGGCTTAAGGTCAGGAATAAAGTCAATACAAAACTCAATGACCTCCTCATTTTCATGGCCCTTGGAGATGCTTCCTTCTGGCCTAGCACGGTTATGAACATATTTCTTAAAGACTCCCATGAACCTCTCAAAGGGGAACATATTGTGAAGAAATATAGGACCCAAAACATTAATCTCTTCGCATAGGTGAACTAGGACGTGCGTCATGATGTTGAAGAAGGATGGTGGGAACACCAACTCGAAACTGACAAGACATTGCACCAAATCATTCTCTAACCTTGGTATGATTTCTGGATCGTTTACCTTCTGAGAGATTGCATTGAGGAATGCACATAGCTTCACAATGGCTAATCGAACGTTTTCCGGAAGAAGCCCCCTCAATGCAACCGGAAGCAGTTGCGTCATAATCATGTGGCAGTCATGAGACTTTAGGTTCTGGAACTTTTTCTCTGCCATGTTTATTATTCCCTTTATATTCGACGAGAAGCTAGACGGTACCTTAATACTGAGCATGCATTCAAAGAAGATTTCCTTCTCTTCTTTGGTAAGAGCGTAGCTTGCATGACCCTGATGTATGCTGTCTTTTCCGTGCATACGTTGCTGGTCCTCGCATGCCTAAGGTGTATCTTTTGTCTTCCCATACACACCCAAGAAGCCAAGCAGGGTCACACAAAGATTCTTCGTCACGTGCATCACGTCGATTGCGGAGCGGACCTCTAGGTCTTTCCAATAGGGCAAGTCCCAAATTATAGATTTCTTCTTCCACATGGGTGCGCGTCTGTCAGTGTCATTCGGAACAGGTTGTCCACCAGGACCCTTTCCAAAGACCACCTTCAAATCCTTGACCATATCATGTACATCAGCACCAGTACGGTGGCGAGGCTTCATCCGGTGATCCGCTTCACCTTTGAAATGCTTGCCTTTCTTTCTTACGGGATGCCTTCTTGGAAGAAATCGACGATGTCCCAGGTACACATTCTTCTTACAATTAGCCAAATATATATTGTCGGTATCGTCCAAAGAGTGCGTGCATGCACGGTATCCCTTGTTTGTCTGTCCTGAAAGGTTACTGAGAGTAGGCCAATCATTGATGGTCACGAAGAGGAACGCCTTTAGGTCAAATTCTTCCCCCATGTGATCATCCCACGCACGTACACCTGTTCCATTCCACAGTTGTAAGAGTTCTTCAACTAATGGCCTTAGGCACATATCAATGTTGTTGCCGGGTTGCTTAGGGCCTTGGATGAGCACTGGCATCATAATGAACTTCTGCTTCATGCACAACCAAAGAGGAAGGTTATACAAACATAGAGTCACAGGCCAGGTGCTATGGTTGCTGCTCTGCTCCCCAAAAGGATTAATGCCATCCGCGCTTAGACCAAACCATACGTTACTTGTGTCATCTACAAACTCCTTCCTATACTTTCTTTCGATTTTTCTCCACTGCGACCCGTCAGCGGGTACTCTCAACTTTCTGTCGTTCTTACGGTCTTCTCTGTGCCATCGCATCGCCTTGGCATGCTCTTTGTTTTGGAACAAACGTTTCAACCATGGTATTATAGGAGCATACCAAATCACCTTGGCAGGAATCTTCTTCCTAGGGCGCTCGCCCTCGACATCACCAGGGTCATCGCGGCTGATCCTATAGCGCAATGCACCGCATACCGGGCAAGCATTCAAATCCTCGTACTCACCGCGATAGAGGATGCAATCATTAGGGCATGCATGTATCTTCTGCACCTCTAACCCTAGAGGGCAGACGGCCTTCTTTGCTTCGTATGTACTCTCGGGCAATTCGTTGTCCTTTGGAAGCATATTCTTTATCAGTACCAGCAATTTTCCAAATCCCTTGTCAGATACACCATTCTCTGCATTCCATTGCAGCAATTCCAGTGTGGTGCCCAGCTTTTTCTTGTCACCTACGCAATTCGGGTACAACAATTTTTTGTGGTCCTCTAACATGCCTGCAACTTCTTCTTCTCCAAATCACTTGCGCAGTTTCTCTTAGCATCGGCAATGGCCCGACCTAGATCATCAACGGGCTCATCTGATGCCTCTTCTTCAGCTTCTTCCCGCATTGCCGGCTCAGCTTCTTCCCACATTACTGGCTCAGCTTCTTCCCTCATTGTTGTATCATCGTATTTAGGGAACCCATGGCCAGGATAGCTGTAGTCGTCCTCTTCTTCTTCATTGTCTTCCATCATAACCCCTCTTTCTCCGTGCTTGGTCCAAACATTATAGTGGGGCATGAAACCGGACTCAAACAGGTGGACGTGAATGGTTCTTGACGTAGAGTAATTGTGACCATTCTTACAGCCAGCACATGGACAAGGCATAAAACCATCCGCCCACTTGTTTGCCTCAGCCGCAAGCAGAAAAGTATGCACGCCATTAATGAACTCGGGAGAGCATCGGTCATCGTACATCCATTGTCGGCTCATCTTCAATACACAGCACCAAAAACACCAAATTAATACTATACATAAAGTTCATACAACACTTAAATGCAACAAACAAATAACTCTCTAGCTAAAGAATTTAAATGCAACAACAAATACGATCAAGATCGCAACTAAGGTAACAATTGATCCAACGGCATAATGATACCAAGCCTCACTAGGAATGGCATATTTTCTAATCTTTCTAATCTTCAAGCGCATTTTCTCCATCTTAATCTTGTGATCATCGACGACATCGGCAACATGCAACTCCAATTCCATCTTCTCCCCCTCAATTCTTTTCAATTTTTCTTTCAAATCCTCGTTTTCTCTTTCAACTAAATTTAACATCTCGACAATAGCGTCGGTTGGAATTTCTGGTTCAACTACCTCCTACATACAAATATCTATGTCAGCTTGACGGGCATAATTTGTCATAAACAGGAAATGCAACAAATAGTTTTAAAAGAGAATATACCACATCTGAATCATAACAAGGACGAGGGCCGACGGGGACGCATATCAAAACCATGGCACTATGTATAACAAACAACGTACGGGTAAGATAATTATACGAGTAACTATATATTCAAATCACACAAACATCAATTTTTTATATAAAATTTCATGAACAAGAGGCTCACCACAAGGTGGTGCCGGCGACGGGACGGTGCGGGCGATCGATGGAGATTTAGAAGGGACTAAGTAAACCACACCTACATATGCAAACTAAGTGTTATTTTGACCTCAATTTGCATATAAATCAAATAATACGACATATAATTCCTCCCAAATTACTAAAACCCACAATTAATCACTATATAAACCAATGCAAGAGCTAATCTAGCAATGAGAGATGAAAGGACAAAGTTGCTAACCTTTGTGATCATTTGAATGGATGGGGGCCTGCAAATCTTGACAAATTTGGGGCAAATTTTGTGATGAACTCGAGAGGAAGAAGGGAAGAACAGAGGAGATGGAGAGGGGAAAGGGGGAAGAAGAGAGTGCTGGTGGACGAAGGGTTTATATAGGACGACCTTTAGTGCCGGTTCGTGGCACGAACCGGTACTAAAGGTGCTGGAGGGGCCCCACTCTGACAACATCCTGCCACCACTCTCATTAGTACCGGTTCTTGGCACGAACCGCTACTAAAGATCTCCTCCCGCCTAGCCGGTGGAACCGGCACTAATGGACACATTAGTGCCGGTTCTGTTACAAACCGGGACTAATGTGTCTCACATTTGACCCTTTTTCTACTAGTGTTCTTCCACACTGTAGAAATTTATCAGAGTTTATTATGTAAAAAAAATTCCACATTTTATCACATTCTGACTTTCCTCGAGAACTTTTGCAACATCGATAAACTTTCTATTTTCGAACAGCAACAAGTATACTTGCAAGATAAGCATGGCAAAGGCCAATGCCAGTTTTATTGAAATAAAAGATGCAAAACATTATTATAAATAATAGCAAGCTAATACTAACAAAATAAATTGATGCTCCAAGAAAAACTCATATCATGTGACGAATGAAAACATAGCTCCATGTGAGGTTACCGATAATGTTGGAGACGAAAGAGGGGATGCCTTCCGGGGCATCGCCAAGCTTAGTTGCTTGGATCTTCCTTAGATATTAACTTGGGGTGCCTTGGGCATCCCCAAGCTTAGGGTCTTGTCACTCCTTATTCTCCTCATATCGACATCTCACCCAAAACTTGAAAACTTCAATCACACAATACTTAATGGAACTTTGTGAGACAGGTTAGTATGATAAAATGCAAACCATTTCACTTTGGTACTGTCAAATACAAGATTCATAATTTTTTCCACACAATGCCTACGTTAGCATATCATTTCTACAATTTATATTGAGTAATGTAAGCCATAGAAATTAGAAAACAAGCAAACTATGCATTGAAAACAGAATCTGTCAAAAACAGAACAGCATGTTATAATATGTACTCAAACCATACTTCTACTACTACAAAAATTATGTAAAATTCGGAACACATGTGCAATTTGTATATTAATCTTCTGCAAAAAGAATCAACTCAATATCACTCCTTTGTACAAAATAAGAATTATTTTTGTGAGCGCAAAAGTTTTTTTTTCAGTAAGATCAAATCAACTATCACCCGACATGATCCCAAAGACTTTACTTGGTACTTTATTAAAACAAAAGCTATAAAACATGATTACTACCGTATCATAATCATGTGCACACACAAAAACATTAGGTAAAGTGTTGGATTGTCTCCGAACAAGTGCTTTTCTTTAATGCCTTTTAGCTAGGCACGATGATTTCATTGATGCTCACACAAAAGTAAAGAATTGAAACATAATGAGAGCATCATGAAACACATGGCAAGAAAATTTAAGCCTAACCCACTTCCTATGCATAGGGATTTTGTGAGCAAACAACTTATGGGAACAAGAATCAACTAGCATAGGAAGGCAATACAAGCATAACTCCAAGATTTTCAACATATACTTTTTTTGACTGAACACTGTGAGGCAACAGCCCCACAGCCTTTTATTAAAACTTGGCCCAAAAAACAAGTACAAAGGAGTTCAAAGGTAAGACTAACTAAGAGACAGGAAACCTACCTATACCTGTACAAATATACAAATATACAAATATACAACAGCATGTGCCACATGATTAACGCAAAGCATGAATCCAGTCCAGGAGAGATTTTGACCGAGGCCTTCATCCTATAAGAGTGCAGAGTAATGTCATGGATGAATTTGGATTTCCATCTGCCAAAGGTTGGCCTAATATTCCTGAAGATCTTGTCATTCCTCGTGATCCAAATACTCCAGGCAGCAAGGTAAACTACTTCAAAGAAGAAGGGGTGGTTGAAGCTTCTCTTGGCAGCCAGGATGCATTCACGAGGAGCTAGCCCAGCATACCAGTTATTCTGCAGATAATTCCAAACTCTGGTGCTGAAAGAGCATTGGAAAAAAAGATGATCTCTGTCTTCATGCAAATGGGCCACACACAGTGGGCATAAATAATCATCCTCCTCTGACCTCCAATGTCTTCTAAGCAACATATCCCTCATATTGAGCCTATCATTAAGCATGAGCCAGGCAAAAACTTTTATTTTCATAACACACTTGCTCTTCCATATCCATTTACAGGGATCATCGTCAGGTAGGTGAGCATGGGCCATAATGTAAAAACTCTTGGCAGAGTATTGACCATTACCAGGTGTCCAAGACCAGGTATCAGGTTCAAGAGGCCTCCTTTGCAGGGTTGATAGATCAGAATTTAGAGACACCAGTTCATCCATTGCTTCCTGGGATAATGGCAATTGGAAGTAGGTTGAGATATCAAAATCCTCAATGAACTTTCTGACCGAGATCTTATCATCCAGTGTGAATGAAAACAACCTTGGAAATCTCTCTTTAATTGGTTGGTGGCTTCCACCTAAGATCCATGTGTCATGCCAAAAGAGAGAGTTGTTTCCATCATTGATTGTAATAATACAATGATTTCTATAAATGTCATTTAATTTCATGATATCTCTCCACCAAAAGGATCCACACTGAACTGTTGCATGAGGGACCACTCCATTATAGTAAGTGTCCCAGATCAAGGAAACCCATGGTATATCAGCCTTGTTGTAAAACTTGTGTAGGTGTTTGGTGAGCAGGGCCTTATTCTGGATTGTAAGGTTTATTATACCCATGCCTCCCTTATCTTTTGGTTTACAAACCATTGGCCAGGCAGCTAAGGATTGTTTAGGTGTATCAGAGTTCCCCCTCCATAAACATTGCCTCATAATTCTCTCAAGTTGATTAATGATAGCAGCTGGCAAGCTAAGACTGCAAAGGAAATATATTGGCAAGGAGGTAAGAACAGACGCTAGCAGTTGCAGTCTAGCCCCCTGGGAGAGGAGGGAGGAGCTAGCAGAGAGTCTTCTTTCCACTCTGTCTACCACAGGCACTAGGTCTTGCATCCTTGGCTTTGTGGTGCCCACAGGTAAACCTAGATAGGTGAAAGGAAGAGACCCAACCTGACATCCAAATATTGCAGCCAATCTATTAGTTTCTTCATGTGAGACATTAATTGGCAGAATGCAAGACTTCTGAAAGTTGACTTTCAAACCAGTTGATTTGGAGAAGGCCGGCAGCATTTGCTTGAGAGCTAGAAGTTGAACTTCATCAGCTTGGGTGATTAACAAGGTGTCATCTGCATACTGGACTATTGGAAAATCTGGGTCATTAGAAGGAATGGGGAGATTAAGTAGTCCATGTTGTAGCATTTGGTTGACCACAGATTGGAGAAGGTCAGCAGCAATGATAAACAGAAGAGGAGAAAGAGGATCCCCCAGCCTAACACCACGTTTGCAAACAAATTGTTTGCTAGGCACACCATTCAATAAGATAGAAGAAGATCCAGATGACAATAGTTCCTTGATCCATCCAATCCATTTTGCATCAAATCCCTTATATTTCAACATCGGCAGAATCAGGTCATGTTCAACAATATCAAATGCCTTAACAAAATCCAACTTGATGATAAGGATGGGTCTTTTGGACTGGTGACACTGATGTATGTATTCCAAGCTCCAAGCAATGCAATCCTGAATAGACCTTGACTTAAGGAAGCCATATTGATATTTATGGATGCATGTGAGGATGACCTTCTGCAGTCTATTAGCCAGTAGCTTAGTCAGAAATTTCGGACAAGTATTTGTGAGAGAGATTGGCCTAAAGTCATTTGGTCCCTCAGGAGAAAGGATTTTTGGGATGAGTGTGACAAGAGATCCATTAATACTCTGTAAAGAGATTCTTCCTTCATAAAAGTCATGTATTAACTTGAGGAAATCATCCTTAATTATGTGCCAACATTTCTTAACAAACAAATCAGTAAAACCATCTGGTCCTGGGGCTCTGTCCAGAGGTAAAATTTTCAAAACCTCATTGACCTCATCCTCAGTAAAAGGCCCAGATAAGCCCTCTAATCCAGGGACAGGCTGTATCAAGGCCCTAAGATCAAACAACATGTCAATTCCACATGTAACTCCCAATCTATCCTTATATGAGGACCAGAGAAGCCCATCCATTTCACTGTGGGTTGATAAGGTCACACCATCCTCATTTACTAAGCTGGAAATAGAATTTCTTCTAAATCTCTCTGTTGCCATAGCTTGAAAAAACTTGGAGTTTTCCTCCCCCACTTTGATCCACCTGATGGTACACCTTTGTTTCCAATAAATGTATTGTAGGTGAAGAAGCTCTTCCAGGTGTAACTTTACAATTTTCTTGAAATTAAATTCAGGTCTAAACAGAGGCCTGCTTTCTTCTAAGTTATCAAAAGCAAGGATAACTGCATTGCAGGCATTCATCAACAGCTTCAGCCTGGATAAACCTGTGTGCCATTTCCTAAGCTCTATCCTTAGCCTTTTAAATTTATGGGTTAGGATTGCAGCAGAGTTAGATATGTTTGTGGGGGCAGACCAGGATCTTTGAACACACTCCATGAACCCAGGCATATCAACCCAGTAGTTTTCAAAACGAAAAACCTTAGCTTTGGGTATGGAGGCGGAGATTGAGACCACACAAGGCACATGATCAGAAGTAGTTTTGGCCAGTGGGTATACCATGGTATTGGGATATTCTGCAGTCCAAGAAGGAGTTGCAAAGAACCAGTCCAATTGTTCCAAAAGAGGAGTTTCTTGCATATTTGACCAGGTATATGACCTCCCCTTTAGAGGCAACTCAATAAGGCCGAGATTGCCAATGATTTCATTAAAAATGAACATATCATTAATGTCACCCCCAGGCATATTTCTATTATGCAGTGATCTGATGAAGTTAAAATCCCCTAGGAATAACCATAGATCATCCTGTGGGATTTGAATATGATATAACCAACGCACAAAAGCATCTCGAAGCTCTGCATGGCATGGACCATAGACATTAACCAAGGTCCAAGTTTGTTTATTTTGTGTGGAGGAGAAATTTATGACAATACGATAGCTTTACAGATCGATGAGAGTACCAACCAGAGCAGATGAACACCATAAGACAATGATCCCACCAGAAGCACCCACAGAAGGAGAGTACACAAAATTATTGAATCTTCTAGGACAAAACTTCCTAATAGACCTTTGATCAAAGAAATCACATTTAGTTTCTTGTAAGCAGACAACAGAACACTGGCTCTCTTCAATTTTAGCTCTCATAGCCCTCTGCCTAACTTCAGAATTCAGTCCTCTGACATTCCAGCAGAGTACTTTCCAGTTCTTATTAATGTAAGTACTCATGATAAAACAATGTGAAGGAGTAGGGCAAGCACAGTATCACATAATAATACTGACACAAAATATAAGTAGCAGACTACATGAGATAGTTTAGAGAATCCCCAACCATAAAACATCCATAGTAGTCTGAAAAAGCTAGTAGCAGACCCCAAAAGATAATAAATGGCAGGACAAAGGGCCTGCCTCCCTATGATATGACAGCATGAATCACTCATCATTGGGCATGTTTGGTTGTTGAGCTTGTTTGGGCTCAGCCATAAGCTGCTCCACAGACAGTTTCTCCAGAGGAATGCCTAAAGAGGCACCCAGATTCTGCATAACCTGGATTGGTATAGGTGCAGGGCTTGGATCTGGCGCCATGAGGCTTCCTTTCTGGTCAGTGGCCTCCTGAAGCTTGGGCTTCTTCGCCCATGGCTGTCGTAGAGGTCTGGGCTTGACTGGAATTGCAGATGTGGGCTTGAAACCCTACAGCTTGGCAGCGCTTCTAGTCATTCGTCTATCAGAGAAATCAGCCTTAGGAACCACCAGAGACTTTGGCTTTCTTCCTTTCTTCTGCACAACAGCAAGTACACTGACAAAAGGTGGTGAGACTTGCACAGTGTCCAATGAAGTTTCAGGTGCAGGGATGCTAGGGAGCCCATCATCAAAAGACAGCTTCCTAGCAACTAGCCTGTGAGGTGAGGGCAGCTGAGGGAGTGGCTGGTGTTGCTCATATGACAGTGCAGGTGGCCAAACGAAGGACATGTCCTGTGGAAAAGCTTGCAACCAAGATCTCTTGAGGGAAGCACAGTGAATCACCATAGGCAGCTGCTTGGGAACTGATGCAGTCAGAAAACTGGGCAACAGAGATTCAAAAGTCCGCTGCCAAATTATGTTAGGTGGAAGAACTGGCCCATAGACAACTCTGGCAGCGCCAACAAAAAAGTGGTGGCTGTAGGGGAGGCTGGTATGGAACAATAGCAAGATTATTATTGTCTTCGGGTACAACTGGAGCTTCAAACTGGTTTTTATTAGCCTGAACTTCTGCCTGAACCTCATTGTCTAACTCCTGAACCAAGATATCATCCTCAGGCATATTCAGGGGCTGCAGTGGGCCAATCTCCACATTTGCCCCATCTGCCTCCTCTTGGATTATTGGGCCAACAGGCCCATCACCCTCAAGCACTAGTACAATGCCCTGGAAAGGATTCAAAGGGGGCCCATCAACCACAAGATTCTGCTGTGAGGAATCATTGGAGCCCATTGAGGGGTTTAAAACCATGGAAGCTTGATCTTGCTGCACCTGTGGCTGCTCCCCAGCCTGTTCCTCAACTGGCTCATTCCAAGCACCCCAACCATCCTGCCGAGGCTGTTGCTGCTGTGGATCATCCGGCTGCCAAGGCTGTGGGGTATCATTCCATCCAAGGGCAGGATAAGGTGGCACTGCCCAGAAGTTTTCTGCAGGTTGAAGATGGCCTGGCATTGGATGAGGATTCCCATCAACTGGCATTACATCTTCATCCTGAGGAAGTTGCTCAGCAAAGGCAGCGGTTAAGATACTACATGAGGCGGTCCAGGAAACAACAGCACCTCCAACATTGGCAAACTTGTGGAAGACAACATCTCTTGGGACAAGCAAGTTAACTGGAAAAGATGCATAAACCAGAGATCGAACCAAGCGGTCATCCCCATGATTCCAATAATGAAACTGCCCAAAAGTTCCCACTACTTCAGACAGGATTTCCTCATTGTGATAATCTAATGGCACCCCAATAAACATGAGCCATCCAGTTTTGTGCCCTTGAAGTGCTCTATATCCCTCTCCATCATCGTGGTTTATGAATCTAACAAAGATTTCCTGGCCATTTTGATCTATTCCAAGAGGTCAAGGGGCGTGATTAACTAGGGTGCTACAAATAACTAGGTCCTGCATCTGATACAGACCGACGGCCTAGAACCACGTTTGGGAGGAAAGAACTGGCAGTTGGAGCTCATCGATGATAAAATCTCTGACCTGTTGGCGGAGATGAGGTACATCCTCTAGCTGGGGAATCGGCTCAACAATCCCCACCATGTAGGATTCATGGCGGCGGGGTGGCGAACGGGCCGGTGTGTAGAACGTACGCGGCAGTCGCTGCGGGCCGGCGTCGACGATATCATGTCCCGCCGGCAAAAACCTTCTCGGGTCAAGCTCATAGTTCGCCATGGACAGTGGCGAAGCAGAGGTATTGGTGGGCGTGCGGTTTGATGGAGGTGGCGTGGAATAACCAGACTGCAGAGTAGGAGAGGCAGGGGTTTTGGCAGGGGATCTTTCCACTGTTTGGGAGCACGAAGAGTCCGGGCTATGCTTGAAGGCGTGAGGCTCGAGGTTGGTAGTTGGGCTGGTTTGTTTAGGAACCCAAACCTTTAAATTGGGAGGTGACCTCATGCAACCTTTTTTAACGTGACCGAGCTGGAAACAACGACGGCACCGCACCTTGTTCATGCATCGATCGAGCATGTGCCCCATGCCCAAGCAACATGGACAATCCCAAACTTGGGCAGCATTTTCCTCAATCACCTCATCCAAACCCTGGAGGTCACGTACTATTTCCACGGGTGACTTGGGTGAAATTTGCACTGGGCTGACCGGGCTGGCAGGTGGGACATGGTCCGAAGGCCCATCATCTTCAGAATCGTCATCTGATAGAATTAGAGGATTTTGACTAGAGCCCAAGGAAGTCCACCTGACGGAAACAATATCAGGTGAAAATATTATCCTATTGTTATGATCTGGAACCGTATCCCGAGAATGACGGTCGGCAGGCGAAACAGATCCAAATTGCAACTTAGCCTCCAGCTCCGGTGGGTAAGCCACCGGCGGTGAGCTAATAATCTGCATGGCTTGATCCTTAGATAAAGAATTATCTTTTGAAACTATCAACTCCTGCGGATCAAGAGAATAGCCTGCATCCTGCTGCACCATTAGGATGTCCTCGGCAGTGGCATTGTAACGATACCCTTTGCATGCATCATAATTAAGAAAGGTTGCAAAACGTAAAATCTTGCGAGGATGATTTCCATCCTTAGAACGCAAAGATGATTTTGCAGGAGCATGCTTCAAAGCGGCCATGCCAAGACTCGCACGACGCTTAGATGGGCTGACTAGGATCCATTCATCATTGCATTCAACTTGCCAAGATCTAAATTCCTTGGTCCAATCTGGACCTCCATGGCCCCAAAGATGAAAATGACACTTGAATTGCGGGCAAACATGATTGCGTTGGTGCAAGATGAAAAATCCAACCTCCTTGCATGAGACATTAAAGGAGAAAACTCGATCACGTAAACATGATACCTTTAATGAAGAACAATATCCCCCGATCGCCGCCTCTAGAGCTAGGGAACATTCTCCTCAGTCAGGCGGAAATTATGCCTTGCAAATGAAACCACCATGATGAAGTGACCAGAACCATCAGTGAGATGAACTGTGCGCCTCATGGATCGCCAGATCTCTTGCGCGAGACCCATTCCATGAGAAAAATCAAAACCAAGAGCAATGGAGGCCTAGACCGCCATCGAGATCAATCCCCAAGGGGGTAAACCTTGACGTCGGAGAGAATGGGTGGGTCAGATGATGATTTCCATGGTCGGAGGTGGAGATCACCGGAGGGTGGCGGCTAGGGTTAAGGTGGGGTGGGTGGGGTGGGAGCCATCTGGTTCATCATAATTGGATCTCTTCGATTTTCAACATATAGAGAGGAAACTTGATATTATTGCAATTCCTACAAGTATAAGTTCCTCACTCATAATAATTTTCAGTAGCATCATGAATGAATTCAACAATATAAGTATCATATAAATCATTCTTTTCATGATCCACAAGCATAGAAATTTTAGTACTCCCCACATAAGCAAATTTCTTCTCATCAATAGTGGTGGGAGCAAAACTAAACAAAATAACTATCATGGGATTGAAAATTAAAATCATGATGACAAGTTTCATGGTTATCATTATTCAATATAGCATACATGTCATCACCATAATCATCATAGATAGCAACTTTGTTTTCATAATCAATTGAATCCTCATCCAAAATGGTGGATTCATCACTAAATAAAGTCATGGCCTCTCCAAATCCACTTTCATCAATATAATCATCATAAATAGGAGGCATGTAATCATTATAACAATTTTTCACATCAAATCTTGGGGGACTAAAAATATCATCTTCATCAAATATAGCATCCCCAAGCTTATGGCTTTGCATATCATTAGCATCATGGACATTCAAAGAATTAATACTAACAACATTGCAATCATGCTCATCATTCAAATATTTTGTGCCAAACATTTTATTGACTTCTTCTTCTAATAATTGAGCACAATTTTTTGATCCATCATTTTCAAGAAAGATATTATAAAGATGATCAATAATATGATGCAACCTCAATTCCATTTTTATTTAGTTTTCTTTTATAAACCAAACTAGTGATAAAACAAGAAACTAAAAGATACGATTGTAAGATCTAAAGATATACCTTCAAGCACTCACCTCCCCGGTGATGGCGCCAGAAAAGAGCTTGATGTCTACTACGCAACTTTATTCTTGTAGACACGTGTTCGGCCGCCAAGCGCAGAGTTTTGTAGGACAGTAGCAATTTTCCCTCAAGTGGATGACCTAAGGTTTATCAATCCGTGAGAGGTGTAGGATGAAGATGGTCTCTCTCAAACGACCCTGCAACCAAGTATATAGATGCATTAATTAAAAATAAGAGGTATTGTGATATCCCAACATATCCATGTTCCCACATGGAACAAACTTCAACTTCACCTCCAACTAGCAATGCTATAAGAGGGGCTGAGCAAAAGCGGTAACATAGCCAAACAATGGTTTGCTAGGAAGGTGGGTTAGAGGCTTGACATGCCAATATGGGAGGCATGATATAACAAGTGGTAGGTAGCGCGACATAGTGATAGAACGAATAACTAGCAAGCAAAGATAGAAGTGATATCGAGGGTATGGTCATCTTGCCTGCAATGTTCTTAGAGTTGTCGAAAGCTTGATCCTCGTTAGCATGCTCAACAGGTTCTTCGTTCACGTACTCGTCTGTCGGCTCAACCCAAAGCAAAAGCACAAGCAATGGAACAACAATCAATCATGGTGCAATGCACAAACAACATGATGCAATACATGGCATGATATGCAAGATATGATATGCAATGCATATGCGTGCTCCGGAAGGGAAAGAATGATCAAGGCATCAACTTGGCAAACCAAGTATGCCGCTGGAAAGATGAGGTGATTTCGGTCGAAATCGATATAAGGATCACCGAAAACGGATGCGCGGTTTGCAAATGACAAGCAACACAAGAATGGTGCAAGTCTGCGATTAACAGCATGATAGCACTTAGAATGCAACAAGAAACTAAGCTACTGCACTCCAACATAGCAACAAAGCATGTAGAAGTGATGTAAAGGAGATTCTTGACAAAACATGAACATTGAGCTATGGCTAGATCACACAAGAACATGTTCAAACAAGCATGGCAAAAGTGCAAAAGATATCAGCTTCACAGACTTAATGAAAATACTAACATGTCAAAAACAACATCAGGAAGCTATGTTTTGAGCAAGAAAAAAACATGCTATAGGAACATATCATGGCAAGCAAAGGCATGCCATGCATCTACTAAATGCACTTAACAAAACTCCCTTACTGAACATGAGCTAAAAAGGCAGAGAAAATATGATGGTACCCATGTAAACATAGCAAGTTATATTAACAGTTTCAGACTTAGTGAAATTCAGGACATGGTAGAAAACAGATTCATGATAGCAACTTTGTAAGCTCATGCCACTCACCACAAAGCACTACATGACAACATAAGCATACCAACAGTAACAAGACATGTTCGTGAAGCTAAACATGGCAATAGTAAGGTCATAGGACGCATGGATCACTAGCAAAACACATGGCAATATTGATTAACATGTTAACAATCTGCTAGGAACAATATTTAGCAAAAGTATATCAAGCAAGTGGCATGCTAGAGAACTCCATAATTGCAACCAGAGACATGAATGGATAGAGCATAACCATATGTTCAAAACATCCTTACTAAAGTACCTCAAAATGTGCATGGATCTCATGGTAGCAACAAGTTTACATGGCATCAAGATAACATCAGGAAAAGGACAGCAAAATCCTAAGTGTGTGAAAACAACAACTTCACGGAGCCTAATTTGCATGCTTGTGATAGTCACCACATAGATCACGAAAATACAATACTTGCACCCCTGTAAATATGGCAAGATGTGGTTCAAAACACATGTAGACCTCATGCTCATAGGATGCACACACCAAATGCAACAGAAATGACAAATCACCATGTTCTGTTAAGAAACAGAAGTTAACATTTTATAGCACTCTTGCAACGATGAAAATAGCATCATAATGGATAGTAACATGCATGAAAATGCTACTAAGATGAAGAGCTTAAGGAGATGAGCATTTTGACATATCATATGCATGAAACGGAGCTACGATCACCAAGATACGGCATGTTGAAGGAGGCATCCAAATATTAGGGATTTTGGGACTTAGCAGAAATATACCCTCCGGAAAGTCAATGGGACGAGGTCGTGCGGGACGAGGAGATCCGGGATGCAGCGAGGTGTTTGGATGTGGGGATGGGTGGATCTCATCCATCTTCTCCGGATCCGACCGGAGAGGAACTCCAGCGAGCTCCGGCGATGAAGGGAGGGTGCAGGGACGGGGGATCCGTTGGAGATGGCGAAGCGGCAGACGAGGAGGCACGGCGGCCGGCAAGCATGGACGGCGGTGGCGACCGGCGAACGGCGCGGCGGGGCGGCGTGGCGAGGCGCTAGGCGGCACTGGACGGAGGCGCGCGGGGCCGGCAGGCGAGCGGCGGCGCGGGCGGTCGGGCAAGGCGGCGCTCGTCGCCGACGGATGCAGCGGCGGGAGCGCCGGTGAAGGCAGCGGCGAAGCTCAACGGAAGCGAAGCTGAGCGGGCCGGGCGGCAGCAAGATACGGGCCCGCGCGGGACCGAGATGGGCTCCGTGGGCCGGCGGCGCGAAGGAGAGAGAGGGCTGGTGGCGGTGACATGGCACCATGTGATTGGCCGAGGGCGTCAGCTGGATGTGTCCGGCCACCGGGCGGACATGTCCGGCGAAGCGGGGAGGGTGGATCTAGGGGTTTTGCCCGAAATGGAGGGGAGGGGACGTTTTTATAGGTAGAGGGAGTTAGGATAGTCCAAATGAGGTGCGGTTTTCACCCACACGATCGTGATCCAATGACGGAGAGCATGAAGGGGGTTTAGATGGGTTATTGGGCTGTTTTGGAGGGGTGTTGGGCTGCAACACAAAAGAGGCTTTTACGGTTACCCGGTTAACCGTTGGGGCATCAAACGACCTCCAAATTGAACGAAATTTGATAGGCGGTCTACCGGTGATGTACCAAGGCCACTTGACAAATCTCGACCCATTCCAAGAACGTTTTTCTCCCGCTCACGAAAAGACACAAGAGGGGTGCAACGGGTGCATGAGAGACTGTCGGATTGCAAAATGGACAACGGGGAAAATGCTCGGATGCATGAGACGAACACGAATGCAAATGCGATGCACATGATGACATGAGATGAAATGCATGACATGAACAAAATGCAAAACGAAAGACAAAACCCAACCACAGAGGGAAATCATATCGCATAGCCGAAAATGGCAAGAGTCGGAGTTACAAATATGGAAAGTTACATCCGGGGTGTTACAGAAGCCACCTCAAAGCTATTCTTTCCTTTTGATCTACTCAAGAGTTCGTACTAAAATAACACAAGGGTATTGTTTCTGTTCGATCTATCCTAGAGTTCGTACTAGAATAACACCAAAGCATATTCATATTCATAATACTCAATCCACACAAAGAACTACAAGAGTGCCCCAAGATTTCTACCGAGAAACAAGGACAAGAACGTGCATCAACTCCTATGCATAGATTACCCCAATGTCACCTAGGGAATCCGCGAGTTGAGTGCCAAAACATATATCAAGTGAATCAATACGATACCCCATTGTCACTAGGAGTATTCAATTGCAAGACATATACCAAGTGTTCTCAAATCCATAAAAGTATTCAATCCGATAACAACGAGATCTCAAAGGGAAAAACTCAATTCATCATAACAAGATAGAGAGGGGAAAACACCATATGATCAGACTATATTAACAAAGCTTGTGATACATCAAGATCGTGCCATCTCAAGAACACGAGAGAGAGAGAGAGAGATTAAACACATAGCTACTGGTACAAACCCTCAGTCCCGAGGGTGGACTACTCCCTCCTCATCATGGTGGCCGCCGGGATGATGAAGATGCCCACCGGAGATGATTCCCCCCTCCGGCAGGGTGCTAGAACGGGTCTAGATTGGTTTTCGGTGGCTACGGTGCCCTGCGGCGGCGAACTTGTGATCTAGGTTAACTCCCAGGGGTTCCGGAATATTTGGAAATTTATATTGCAAACAAGGGGTACGGGAGGCCACCGAGGTGGGCACAACCCAGCTTGGTGCGCCAGGGGGCCTGGTGCGCCCTGGTGGGTTGTGCCCCCCTCGAGGCACCCCCCCAGGTGCTGCTCTGGCCCTTCGAGAGTCTTCTGGCCCATAAAAAATTCACAAAAAGTTTTGCGGTGTTCGGACTCTGTTTGATATTGATTTTCTGAGATGTAAAAAACAAGCAAAAAACAACAACTCGTACTAGGCACTGGGTCAATAGGTTAGTCCCAAAAAAATGATATAAAGTTGTTTAACACCGATAACTGATTCGAGTCTATACTTTCCTTTCCATTGTTTTTCCAAACCTTTCTTGTAACCTAACATATCCGAGCAGTGATAATTCCCTGCTTATGTAACCACTTGGTGTACAAACTCTGTCAGTAAGACCTTGTTACTATTGTTGATGGCATTCGGGTAGCCACTGATGGATGAGAACTTTGCCTATTGGTCCACCTCGTTTTAACGAGCTGGAAAATGGTTCTCTTCGTCCCTCGCCCTTGGTACCAACATTGTTGCCAACATAACTGACAGGCTATCCTCTAACCCGCCTTGCTATCATTTCCATGCAAAATGTTAGCACCCTTCCTGCTTTTTAAACCACATGGTGGGCCATAACTCATAGTTCCACAGGATCGAAACCTGACTCTCCTGTACAAACTTAATTCCGAAATATTCTTTGCACTTGGCTTTGTATGTAATTCACGAGCTAACATCCTCACCATGTTTCATTCCGGTATCAGAGGCAACATTATTCTTCGTTGTTCTGAACCCCTTCATGACATGTTTTAGGCATCAGCTGGATGCCTACCTAGTTGAAATTTGTTGAACCTCCTTACTTTTGCTTCTGTTTCCATAATATGAGTTCTTCTTTGTCCTGCCACGAACAGATAATCCCTCGATTTGGGATGAACTTGAACTATCAAGAGGCACCATCAATTTCATTTTCTCCTTAGAGTTCAAAGCTTCATAAACTTCATTAAGCATGAGAATATCAGGACTCTATAATATGTTGTCTCTAAAATTGGCATAGGAACTTGTTAGTGAACATAGTACTTCTTGGCTTTGGTTGAGGGTCTCGAGTGATCACGTGGAGCACAAGAGTAGCAACCGTCCAGGCGTGCCCTGCTGCAAGTAGCAGCGACCATGAACACAGAAATTAGTAGCAGCAACTTGCGGCTAGCAGATCGATGCGTAGGGAACATGGGGAAATCTTCTCAGGACTTGAAACACCTAGTACAATGGAGAAAGAGCTTCAGCGGCCGCCGAGAAAACTGACGCGTCAATCCGATTGCTCAGTGATGCAGTTGATCGAATTCCTGACGGTCTCAGCTGCAGCAAAAATCGATCTCCAATCTGGCAGATCGTGAGACTGCAACGGCCGACAGACCGCAACCCTAATCTCTCGAACTCAATTCTTGTATCAACTTGGCCCTGTATACCATAGTCTAGGAGATTGCTTCAATCCATAAAGAGATTTCTGTAACTTACAGACAAGTTTTTCTCCAACAAAATATTACACAAATGGATTTGAATTTGTAACAAATCCTTATTGTTCTTTCTTTTCTCCACATCAATCCAGTCCTGAATTCTATTCTTCACAAAACTATGCAATGCACCATCATAATTGGCTTGCGCCATTAACGCCCGCATCTTAATGCTTACCATGGGTGGTTCTACAATCGTTCTTACCACTAGTAGAAAAATGGTCATTTGTCCCTGTTTGTAAGGCCCATTTGTCCCGGTTGGGGAACCGGGACTAAAGGGTCGTTACTAAAGCCGTACACCTTTAGTCCCGGTTCTTACACCAAACAGGACAGATGGGCCTCCACATGGCCGCTACGGCGAGCTCAGGCAGGAGGGTCTTTGGTCCCAGTTGGTGGCACCAATCGGGACCAAAAGACATCCACGTGTCAGCAGCTGGCAGGAGCTGAGGTTTTTGTTTTTTTAAAGGGGGTGGTTTAGGGTGTTTTGGGGGTTAATTTAGGGTGTTAGCTAGCTAATAGAGAGAAGTGTCCTCTCTTATCTCCGTTCTTGGTTTACCAATACTACTGCTATGCCTAAACGTGGCTTAGATTGAAGTGAAGGCAACATATATGTGGTGCATGTGGAAAGTAATACTAATCCTAACTTTATCATGTTTGGATTAGTACTACTTTCGACATGCACCACATGCATGTTGCCTTCACTTCAATCCAATCCATGTTCATTTCACCCACTAATATATAATAACTCTTCATGCTCGCATCATGCATCATCATAATAACAAGTCCACTAATCATCATCATACAACTTCTACTCGTTATTAATAACAAGTCATACAATCATCATCCTCATAGTCATCGAACCAACCCTACTTAATTGTTCTTAGCGCATGATCATTAGTATAAGGTAGGACCTAAATACCCTCTTTAAGGTAAAATAGCATAAAACAATATAGGCCCTGACTCTCCATTATGGAGAATGGAGATCATCCTGTCTCCAATTGTTGCGCTTCGCTTCCTTTTGCTTCCAAGAACCTCCTTACGACTGTCCATACATTTTTTCCATTCTGTGATTTTTCATGTCTCCATTTCTTTTTGAAATCCGATATGGACAGGTGAGATTCGTAGGATGACCTGGCTGCATGTTCAAAACATCAAGGCGACCATTCGGATACATCAGATGAGGCACACAACCATGGGTCCTTAGGTGAATTTTCTTTGTTTTGAAATTTTCATGGTCTTCAAAACCAATCCTCTCCAAGACATGGCGGCTTGCATGGCATGGGATAAGCAACTCCAATTGTAAAAGATGAAAATTACACGTTGAAACAGTTGAAGTCATGCTTAATTGTGAAAAAAAAACACTTGTCATCATTGCGTACCGTTTCAACATCGAAGGTGTCCTCGAGCTTAATGCTGAAGCGCTGATCTTTGTCCAGGTGAGGCCTGTCGCACAGACCTCGGTCGTCGTGGTACCAGTCACACTCCCCCGGGAGACTTTCGTTATTCGAGTACGACATTTCCTATGTTCATAATTCAAATATTAAACTTGTACAATTAAATATATGTACTAAAAAACCCTATAAGATATGAACTAATCAAATGCATACGCCTTGCATAGTGCCCTCCAATTTTAGCATTCAAAGTAGAAGTAGTATTCAAATTAGCATGCATTCAATTATAAGCAAAACTACATCATCTCTTGCGTCCGTACATCGTCGAATATTATCACTAATACACCTTGAACAGTATCATACATATAGCATCGCTAATACAGCTAGCTAGAACCGTAGCGCCCGACGGGTATTGGCGCGGGCGGTGGACACCCAAAGAGAAGGAACCATCACAGGATCATAGCTCCAGTGAGATCCCTGAAGAACCTGCCAGGTATTGTAGAACCTGCCCTCCAACGCAACCATGTAGCGACGGACATGCTCGTCCTCCTTGCTGACACGGTGACGTACCACCTCCGCGGTGTCCGGAAGCCTCGGCGCCGTCACTAGCCCACGCGACCGCCACCAAACAAGGTTTGGGTCAATGATGGGCTGGCTCCTCACCAACCTACGCCCCCCCCCCCCGGGAAGGTAGCACCTCCCAATACCAGCCCGGTGGAGCCCAATCTCGGACATGGCCCCTCTGATCAAGCAGGCCTCCTCCGCCGAGTCGACGATGAGGATGCGGGATAGGCATCGTCAACGTCGATGCGGGAATAATTGCTTCAACTAAAAAATTAAACTAGTTCTATTAATTTCCTTGCTAAAAAACTACTTACATAGTAAAATAAAGTAGTTTTATTAAATCAACTAGTTCAACTACTAAGCACTTACTATAAATAAAATAAAGTAGTACTTACTAAAGATAAACTACTTCTATATATAGTAAAATAAAGTACTTTTATTAAATCAACTAGTTCAACTACTGAGCACTTACTATAAATAAAATAAAGTAGTACTTACTAAAAATAAACTACTTATATAGTAAAATAAAGTAGTTTTATTAAATCAACTAGTTCAACTACTAAGCACTTACTAAAAATAAACTAGTTTAACTAGTTCTATTATTTAGCGACCCCCCCCCCTCATGTCGAAGAAAAAAAAGAGGAGCATTAGAAAGGAATAGAGGAGAAGAAGAAAAAATAGAATATCTATTTTTCTTCTTCTCCTCTATTCCTTCTCCTTCTTCCTTCTTCCTCTTTTCTTCTTTTCCTTATTTTCCTTCCTCGACGACCCAAACCCTAAACAATACAACTAACGACAACGACTTCGCTTGCATACATATGAACAAAAAATCATCATATATGCATACATATATATATCCATACATCAACATATATGCAAAAAAATCATATATATATATATATATATATGTATGTATGCAGAAAAAAACATATATGCGGGGGCCACGGCAGCCACGTCCACGGCGGCGGTGGCGGGGGGGCAGGGCAGGGGCGGGCGGGCTCACTGGGGGCGGCGTCAGTGACGGCGAGGTCGCGGCCGGGCTAAGGCAGAGGCGGCGCGCGCGGGGAGGCGACGGCGAGGTCGGGGAGGCTGTCGGCGACGGCAAGGTCGCGGAGGCGTCGGCGATGGCAACGGCGACGAGGAGCGGGCGGCGACGGGGCAGGGCGCGGCGACGGGGGCGGCGACAGCGACGAGGAGCGGGCGGCGTCGGGGCGTGGGAGAACTGTGATGAAACTAAAAAATTTCATAAGTCTTGCTTATATACACGAAGCATTGGTCCCGGTTCGTGGCACCAACCGGGACCAATGCCCCCCTTTAGTCCCGGTTAGTGCCACCAACTGGGACACCAAAGGTCTCTTTTCAGTAGCCCAAAGGGCGGGAAGCAGAGGCCTTTGGTCCCGGTTGGTGGCACCAACCGGGAATAAAGGGGGGCATTGGTCCCGGTTGGTGTGATATGTCTCCAATGTATCTATATTTTTTTATTGTTCCATGCTATTATATTATCTGTTTAGAATGTTAATGGGCTTATTTATACACATTTATATTATTTTTGGGACTAACCTACTAACCCAAGGCCCAGTACAAATTGATGTTTTTTTCCTATTTCAGTGTTTCGCAGAAAAGGAATATCAAATGGAATCCAAATGGAATAAAACCTTCAGGAGAGTTATTTTTGGAACAAACGTGATCCAGGGGACTTGGAGTGGACATCAAGCAACCAACGAGGAGGCCACGAAGCAGGGGGCGTGCCTACCCCCTGGGCGGGCCTCCCCTCGTGGGCCCCTCGTGGCTCCACCGACCTACTTCTTCCTCCTATATATATATTCATATAGCCCAAAAACATCCAGGAGCACCACGAAACCCTATTTCCACCACCGCAACCTTCTGTAACCAAGAGATCCCATCTTGGGGCCTTTTTCGGAGCTCCGCCGAAGGGGGAATCGATCACGGAGGGCCTCTACATCAACTGCATGGCCCCTCCGATGATGTGTGAGTAGTTTACTTCACACCTTCGGGTCCATAGTTATTAGGTAGATGGCTTCTTCTCTCTCTTTGGATCTCAATACAATGTTCTACTCGATCTTCTTGGAGATCTATTTGATGTAACTCTTTTTGCGGTGTGTCTGTCGAGATCCGATGAGCTGTGGGTTTATGATCAAGTTTATCTATGAACAATATTTGATTCTTCTCTGAAATCTTTTATGTATGATTGCTTATCTTTGCAAGTCTCTTCGAATTATCAGTTTGGTTTGGCCTGCTAGATTAATCTTTCTTGCAATGGGAGAAGTGCTTAGCTTTGGGTTCAATCTTGCGGTGTCCTTTCCCAGCGACAGCAGGGGCAGCAAGGCACGTATTGTATTGTTGCCATCGAGGATAAAAATATGGGGTTTATATCGTATTGCTTGGGTTTATCCCTCTACATCATGTCATCTTGCCTAATGCATTACTCTGTTCTTATGAACTTAATACTCTAGATGCATGCTGGATAGCGGTTCATGTGTGGAGTAATAGTAGTAGATGCAGAATCGTTTCGGTCTACTTGTCGCGGACGTGATGCCTATATACATGATCATGCCTAGATATTCTCATAATTATGCACTTTTCTATCAATTGCTCGATAGTAATTTGTTCACCCACCGTAATACTTATGCTATCTTGAAAGAAGCCACTAGTGAAACCTATGGCCCCCGAGTCTACCTTTTATCATATAAGTTTCCAATCTATTTTATTTCGCAATCTTTACTTTCAATCTATATCACAAAAATACCAAAAATATTTATCTTATTATTATTATCTCTATCAGATCTCACTCTCGTAAGTGACCGTGAAGGGATTGACAACCCCTTTATCGCGTCAGTTGCGAGGTTCTTATTTGTTTGTGTACATACGAGGGACTTGCGTGTAGCCTCCTACTGGATTGATACCTTGGTTCTCAAAACTGAGGGAAATACTTATGCTACCTTACTGCATCACCCTTTCCTCTTCAAGGGAAAACCAACGCAGTGCTCAAGAGGTAGCATGGTGCTATGAACCGGGACCAAAGGCACCCTTTCATCCCGGTTGGTGCCACCAACCGGGACCAAAGATCATGTACTGGAACTACCGCGGTGCGATGGGATGTTTAGTCCCACCTCGCTAGCCGAGAGGGGCTCGGAGTGGTTTATAAGCCTTGCCGAGCCGACCACTTCGAGCTCCTCTCTATTGCAGGCTAACGGGCCCAAATCCACTCTTTGTGCTTGTGGGCCTACTGCGGACCTGCATCCTGGCAGAACTAGCGGGTTTCTAGTCATATGCAGGCCGTGGTGGCCCAGTAGGCGGCATTTTTTTAAAAAAATCTAGTTTTTTGTTTTCTTTTTTGTTTTATTTATTTTGTTTTTCTACTTACAGCAAAAAAAATGACTAGTTTTTCAGTTATTCTTTTTGGTTTTAGGTAATAAAAATTATAAACTTTCTGTTAGTGCCATTAATTTTCCAATTTGAATAGTTTAAATTTGAATTCTTTGAAATTTGTGTGAATCACTAGTTTGTGATTAACTTTACTATAAAAATAGATTTTGGAATGATTCGTTTTCCTGCTATTTAATATTACTGTGTTTTATCATTATATTCAAAAACAGTCTTCGTTATTTTAGTTTCTAACAAAAGAAATATTTATGATAATTCTTTTTGCTATTAAAGTTTCTAACAAAAAAAGTTATTTATGAAAATTCTTTTTGCTTATAATGTTTTGAAAATAAAATACTTTGATAATTTTAGTTGCATAAATTTTATATAATTTTAGTTTCAACAATACTAGAGGTTTATAGAACTTTTTAGTTGATTCCTTTTGCTATTAGAGTTTCATTAAAGTTTCCTAGTTCATTTTTTCTATTAGAGTTTCATTAAAGTTTTCTAGTTCATTCTTTTAGTTTATTATTTTTTCTATTAGAGTTCCATAAAAGTTTTCCAGATCATTCTTTTTTATATTAGTTCATTCTTTGAGCTAAATGACCCTGAAATTGAAAAGCACTTCAAATGAACTCTGAGGAGGTTGAAAATTGGCATGGTATCATCATTTCACCCACATGGCATGTGCTAAAAAGTTGAGAGGGTTACGGCAAAAACTGGATGCACTTCGTGTATAAAATGGACAACCTCTTTCGAAGTACCAGGTTTCGGACGAAAACTCATCTGTTACAAAGGATTTCATTTTTTTAACTTATTTGAACTCCAGACTTTTTGTGTGTTCAAAATGCACCATTCAAAGCCACATCATCAATTTTTAACCCTTTCTGACTTCATTTGTTACTTTTCATGCATTTACTGATTTGGTTGAGCTAAATGGCCCTGAAATTGAAAAGCATTTCAAATGAAGTCTGAAAAGGTTGAAAGTTGGCATGGCATCACATTTCACCCACATAGCATGTGCAAAAAAGTAGAGAGGGTTACGGCAAAAACTGGATGCACTTTGTGTACAAAACGGACAATTTCTTTCGGAGTATCAGGATTTCATACAGAAATTCGTCTATTACATGGATATTCTAGATCAAAGGCATCATCATAGTAGTTGTGGAGAGAAAAGTCTTCACTTTTTCTTCGCTTGTGTCCTTTGCTTATTGCGCTGTAACCATGGATAATCTTCATCGTTTATCAGGGTGCTTGGGTCAGCCTTGACTTTGAAGGGAGGAATTTCATGAAACTTTTCATAATCTTCGGACATGTCTGTCTTGCCCTCCACTCCTACGATATCTCTTTTTCCTGAAAGAACTATGTAGCGCTTTGGCTCATCGTGTGATGTGTTCGCTTCCTTATCTTTTCTTTTTCTCGGTTTGGTAGACATGTCCTTCACATAGAAAACCTGCGCCACATCATTGGCTAGGACGAACGGTTCGTCAGTGTACCCAAGATTGTTCAGATCCACTGTTGTCATTCCGTACTATGGGTCTACCTGTACCCCGCCTCCTGACAGATTGACCCATTTGCACTTAAACAAAGGGACCTTAAAATCATGTCTGTAGTCAAGTTCCCATATGTCCACTATGTAACCATAATAGGTGTCCTTTCCCCTATTGGTTGCTGCATCCAAGCGGACACCGTTGTTTTGGTTGGTGCTCTTTTGATCTTGGGCGATCGTGTAAAATGTATTCTCATTTATCTCATATCCATTGTAAGTGAATACAGTCTAAGATGGTCCCTTGGACAACGAGTACAGCTCATCATAAACAGTGTTGTCACCTCTGAGACGTGTTTCCAACCAACTGCCGAAAGTCCTGATGTGTTAACATGTAATCCAGTCGTCACACTGCTCCGGGTGTTTGGAGCGCACACTGTTCTTGTGTTCATCGACATACGGGGTCACCAAGGTAGACTTCTGTAGAACTGTGTAGTGTGCTTGAGACCAAGAATGCCCATCCCAGCATATTATTGAGTCCCCTCCAAGCGTGCCTTTTCCAGTTAGTCTTCCCTCATACCGCGATGTAAGGAGACCTATCTTCTTAAGGCCAGGAATGAAGTCAACACAAAACACAATGACATCCTCTGTTTGATGGCCCATGGAGATGCTTCCTTCTGGCCTAGCGTGGTTACGGACATATTTCTTTAGGACTCCCATGAACCTCTCAAAGGGGAACATATTGCGTATAAATACGGGGCCCAAAATGGCAATCTCGTCGACTAGATGAACTAGGACGTGTGTCATGATATTGAAGAAGGATGGTGGGAACACCAGCTCGAAACTGACAAGACATTGCGCCACATCACTCCTTAGCCTTGGTATGATTTCTGGATCGATCACCTTTTGAGAGATTGCATTGAGGAATGCACATAGCTTCACAATGGCTAATCAGACGTTTTCCGGTAGAAGCCCCCTCAATGCAACTGGAAGCAGTTGCGTCATAATCACGTGGCAGTCATGAGACTTTAGGTTCTGGAACTTTTTCTATGGCATATTTATTATTCCCTTTATATTCGACGAGGAGCCAGACGGGACCTTCATACTGAGCAGGCATTCAAAGAAGATTTCCTTTTCTTCTTTGGTAAGAGCATAGTTGGCAGAACCTTCATACTGCTTTGGAGGCATGTCGTCTTTTTCGTGCAAATGTTGCAGGTCCTCCCGTGCCTCCGGTGTATCTTTTATCTTCCCATACACGCCCAAGAAGGTTAGCAGGTTCATGCAAAGGTTCTTCGTCACGTGCATCACGTCGATTGAAGAGCGGACCTCTAGGTCTTTCCAGTAGGGTAGGTCTCAAAATATAGATTTCTTCTTCCACATGGGTGCGCGTCCCTCAGCGTCATTCGGAACAGCTAGTCCGCCGGGACCCTTTCCAAAGATTACGTGTAAATCATTGACCATAGCAAGTACGTGATCACTGGTACGCATGGCGGGCTTCTTCCGGTGATCTGCCTCGCCTTTGAAATGCTTGCCTTTCTTTCGACATTGATGGTTGGTCGGAAGAAATCGTCGATGGCCTAGGTACACATTCTTCCTACACTTGTCCAGGTATATACTTTTGGTGTCAGCTAAACAGTGCGTGCATGCATGCTATCCCTTGTTTATCTATCCTTAAAAGTTACTGAGAGCGGGCCAATCGTTGATGGTTACAAACAGCAACGCGTGCAGGTTAAATTCCTACTGTTTGTGCTCATCCCACACACGTACACCGTTTACATTCCACAGCTATAAAAGTTCTTCAACTAATGGCCTTAGGTACACATCAATGTCATTGCCGGGTTGCTTAGGCCTTGGATGAGAACTGTCATCATAATGAACTTCCGCTTCATGCACATTCAAGGAGGAAGGTTATACATACATAGAGTCACGGGCCAGGTGCTGTGATTACTGCTCTACTCCCCGAAAGGATTAATGCCATCCGTGCTTAAACCAAACCATACGTTCCTTGGGTCACCTGCAAACTCAGCCCAGTATTTTCTCTCGATTTTTCTCCACAGCGACCCATCAGCGGGTGCTCTCAACATCCCGTCTTTCTTACAGTCCTCTCTGTGCCATCGTATCAACTTGGCATGCTCTTCGTTTCTGAACAGACGTTTCAACCATTGTATTATAGGAGCATACCACATTACCTTCGCAGGAACCCTCTTCCTGGGGGGCTCGCCGTCAACATCACCAGGGTCATCTCGTCTGATCTTATACCGCAATGCACCGCATACCGGGCATGCGTTCAAATCCTCGTACGCACCGCGGTAGAGGATATAGTCATTAGGGCATGCATGTATCTTCAGCACCTCCAATCCTAGAGGGCATACCACCCTCTTTGTTGCGTACGTACTGTCGAGTAATTCGTTATCGTTTGGAAGCTTCTTCTTCAATATTTTTAGTAGCTTCTCAAATCCTTTGTTAGACACAGCATTCTCCGCCTTCCACTGCAGCAATTCCAGTACGGTACCAAGCTTTGTGTTGCCATGCATCTTCGCAATTGGGGTACAACCCTTTTTTGTGATCCTCTAACATGCGATCGAACTTCAGCTTCTCCTTTTGACTTTCGCACTGTGTCCTTGCATCGACAATGACCAGGCGGAGATCATCATCAACGGGCGCATTGTCTGGTTACTCTTGATCTTCAGCAGCCTCCCCCGTTGCAGCATCACGGTATTCAGGGGGCACATAGTTGGCATCGTCCTCTTCTTCTTCGCTGTCTTCCACCATAACCCCTATTTCTCCGTGCTTCGTCCAAACATTATAGTGTGGCAAGAAACCCTTATAAAGCAGGTGGGTGTGAAGGATTTTCCAGTCAGAGTAAGACTTCGTATTCCCACATATAGGGCATGGACAACACATAAAACCATTCTGCTTGTTTGCCTCAGCCACTTCGAGAAAATTATGCAGGCCCTTAATATACTCGGAGGTGTGTCTGTCACCGTACATCCATTGCTGGTTCATCTGCGTGCATTATATATAATTATGTGTGTCAAAAGTAAGAAAATTAGAGAAGTATCTATCTAAAGTAAGAATTGTTTTTCTTTCAGAAATAAGATAAGAACAAGAGGCTCACCACGGTGGTGACGGCGACGAGTTCAGCGCGGGCGATCAACGGCGGTGAAGACGGGGACGGGACGTGACGGACCGCGAAACCTATGCAAATCTCGGGGGAAATGGAGCTTGGAGGTCGAGCTTCGAGAGAAGAAAACTTAACTAGCATGGCTCGGGCATTTCATCGAACACCGCATGTGCATAGGAGGTGAGCCAGAGCATCCAAATGCCCTCCCACCAGCCAAAAAATAGAGCACTGTGGAGTGCTATGCTCGCCGGCGAGGGGATATATATATAGGCAACTCATTTGTCCTGGTTCATGGCTGGAACCGGGACTAAAGGCCCCCCTTCTGTCCCGGTTCGAGCCACGAACCGGCACCAATGTAAGTGGGCCAGGAGCGAGGCACATTGGTCCCGGTTCATGCCAGGAACCAGAACAAATGGATTCAGACGAACCGGGATCAATGCCTACGAGGCCCCGACCGATCCCCTGGGCTCACGAACCGGGACGTATGCCCCATGGGTCCCGGTTCGTGACAGAACCGGGACTAATGGGTTGGTCAGGCCCCAATCAAAGCCCTGTTTTCTACTAGTGTACCCAGCACTCGTCCCCATTTCCGCATTGCAAGCAGTGCAACGACTTATGACATGTGATTTTCTGTGATGATTTCATTTGCCCAAAAATAGTATCTAAGCTCAATCATTCGGGGTTAACTTGCCCGGGACATGGGACGATCAATTTCATCAATTTTAAAGCTCTCCTCAACCACTGTACTCAATATATATAGTGACGCCTTTCCAAAATATGAGGCACACTTTTTCCATTTATTGCGGGTAAAAATATAAGGCACACTTTACATTTGCTGATTTTCAATGCACAACTTTGACTATAATTTTTACTTATATAAGATGTCTACAACATTAATTTAAAGACATGTGAAATAAAAAAAGATTAAGCTAGCTAGATTCTAGTAGATTCGCCAAATGACGAAGGATTTCGCACTGTGGGTTCGACGGCTTGTCTTAATCACTCAAGTCTATACGTTTCAAAATGGATGACTTTACTAATCACGCTGGCGGCGAGACGCGGGCCGGGGTGGAAACAAGCGTGCTTGTGGCCGTGCCGGAGCGCCGGCCGCGCATGCCCGCTCGTGCCACCGAAGCGGAGGGCGCAGCGACCGCTGTGGAATCTATTCCTACGACTCCCTCCGTCCCATAAGAGCATCTACAGTTGGGATGGGCAAATCCGGCCCTTCAAACATCCTCGGACGTTCTCGGATGTGTCTAAGAACACTGAATGGCCGCGCCTTAAATATTTGATTCTAAAATCATACACTTTAAATTAAAAATCACAAATTCATAGTATTACATGTAATGTGAAATCTAATCTAACCGGAGCTTGACGGTTTCGTCGTGGCCATATTCGGCGGCCGGCTGCGCTCCCCAGAGTGTTGGTACGGTCGCCGGCAAGGTAGAGTAGGGCATCAGACTTATGGCGTCGTCGTCTCCCATGCCTTACTCTTCCTCGTCAGAGCACGCAACCCGAACGGTGCCGGTGAATCTCAGATCGATGATGGATCCGTCCTGGGATGAGCCGGTGACGTCCACCACAATGCAGTTGCGGCGCCCGAACTAATGCACCATACGGGGCACCAGAGAATGCGACTCCGCCTCGTGGACATCCACCGCCACGAGGGCTGCCGCCACGTCCCATGCCCGCTGCCTGGCACGGCAGGCACGTCGTGCCATGTTCTTGTTAGACGAGGCCCATGGTGCTTCTGGATGCTCGGCGCGTCTGCACTGTGTTCGGACACCAGCCGCCGTGCCATGTTCTCGTCAAACGAGGCTCATGATGCTTCCCGATGCTCGGTGCGCCAACAAAAGGGTTGCGCGTCTGCACCGCGTTCGGATACCAAACGGACTACACCGCCTTCGGCAAGGCAACGACGGCTGCCCTAGCACCGGATCCATGCGCCATTGGGGCAAACGCAATGGATTCCTAATGGAAGGAGTCCGACCACTATTGGGAAACGTAGCATGCAATTTCAAAAAATTCCTACGATCACGCAAGACCTATCTAGGAGATGCATAGCAACGAGACGGGGAGAGTGTGTCACATACCCTCGTAGACCGAAAGCAGAAGTGTTAGGTTAACGCGGTTGATGTAGTCGAATGTCTTCACGATCCAACCGATCCAAGTACCGAACATACGGCACCTCCGTGTTCAGCACACATTCAGGTCGAAGACGTCCCTCGAACTCTTGATCCAGCAGAGGGTCGAGGGAGAGTTCCGTCAGCACGACGGGTGGTGATGGTGATGGTGATGTGATCCACGCAGGGCTTCGCCTAAGCACTACGACGCTATGACCGGAGGAGTAAACTGTGGAAGGGGGGCACCACACACGGCTAAGAACAATTGTCGTGCCTTTGGGGTGCCCCCCTACCCCCGTATATAAAGGAGGGGAGGAGGAGGAGGCCGGCCATAGGGGTGGCACGCCATGGGGGGGAGTCCTACCTAGGACTCCACTCCTAGTAGGATTCGCCCCCCCCCCCTTCCTTCCAACGGAGAGGGGAAAGGGGAAAGGGGGAGAGGGGGAAGGAAAGGGGGGCGCCCCCACCCCTTGTCCAATTCGGATTGGGCAGGGGGAGGCGCGCGCCTCCTCCTGTGGCCTTCCTTCCTCTCTCCGCTATGGCCCATTAGCTTTCCCGGGGGGGTTCCGGTAGCCTCCCGGTACTCCAATAAATCTCTGAACCTCTTCGGAACCATTCCGGGGTCCGTATATAACCTTCCAATATATCAACCTTTACCTCTCGACCATTTCGAGACTCCTCGGCATGTCCGTGATCTCATCCGGGACTCCAAACAAACGTCGGTCACCAAAACACATAACTCAAAATACAAATCGTCATCGAACGTTAAGTGTGCGGACCCTACGGGTTCGAGAACTATGTAGACATGACCGAGACACATCTCTGGTCAATAACCAATAGCGGAACCTGGATGCTCATATTGGTTCCTACATATTCTATGATGATCTTTATCGGTCAAACCGCATAACAACATACGTTATTCCCTTTGTTATCGGTATGTTACTTGCCCGAGATTCGATCGTCGGTATCATCATACCTAGTTCAGTCTCGTTATCGACAAGTCTCTTTACTCGTTCCGTAATGCATCATCCCGCAACTAACTCATTAGTCACATTGCTTGCAAGGCTTAGAGTGATGTGCATTACCGAGAGGGCCCAGAGATACCTCTCCGATACTCGGAGTGACAAATTCTAATCTCGATCTATGCCAACCCAACAAACACCTTCGAAGACACCTGTAGAGCATATTTATAATCACCCAGTTACGTTGTGACGTTTGATAGCACACAAGGTGTTCCTTCGGTATTCTGGAGTTGCATAATCTCATAGTCAGAGGAATATGTATAAGTCATGAAGAAAGCAATAGCAATAAAACATAATGATCATTATGCTAAGCTAACGGATGCGTCTTGTCCATCACATCATTCTCTAATGATGTGATCTCGTTCATCAAATGAAAACACATGTCTATGGTTAGGAAACTTAACCATCTTTGATCAACGAGCTAGTCAAGTAGAAGCATACTAGGGACACTCTGTTTTGTCTATGTATTCACACATGCACTAAGTTTCTGGTTAATACAATTCTAGCATGAATAATAAACATTTATCATGATATAAGGAAATATAAATAACAACTATATTATTGCCTCTAGGGCATATTTCCTTCAACCACTACCGTGCACGGGCCTCCCCTAGGGCGCGGCGTAGCGCAAGCCGGACGGCCATCTCCTTTTCGGGGCCGCGTAGGATGAGCTCGGGGTCGACGGATCTGGAGGTGAAGGACTCTGATCCTCTGCCCGCCATGCCTTACACGGCCGGGCGACGCCGGGGACGAGCTTGGGTGGCGGAGAGGATAGGAGGGGAGTCGAGTGAAGTGGCTAGGGTCTGGTCCGGCGAGTGGATTGGGAGGAATATATGTGGGGTCGGGTGGGCCAGCGTGGGCCGAGTCTGACTGGCGGGCATGCCCGGGCGTCCTAATATCCGCCACAAAGTTGGGCTGGATATGAAGGGTGCCGGTCAGCCCGGGCATTTGAGGCGTCCGTCTGGGTCAAAATTTTACAACCGAGAGTGACAAGGCGGGCCGTCCGGGCGTTTGAGACTGGTTTGGGACGCATGGCTGTAGATGCTCTATTGTAAGACCTTTTGACACTATTGTAGTGTCACAAAATATCTTACATCATGGAACGGTGGGAATCCGGTGGTCATGTCTTTTTGCATAAAACCTCCTATGCTTTCTTGAAATCAACTCGCAGTCCTGGGATCCTAAAGAAAAAGGTTTCACTGTTTGCAGAAAACTCCCTTGAGAAAAAACTATTTTTTCTTTGCGGAAAACACCCTGACATTTGGTTTAATTAACCTGCAGTCCATATCATATGTTTTTTTTCCAAAATAGTGATATTATTTAAACCGTAACTTCAATTTTAACAAATTATATATGAAATTTGATTAAAAATATGTATAATTTAAATATGATGTTATTTTACCCGTCAACCATTTGTAGCATGTTATATAGGATGCAGCCTTAATTAATAGTCCAAAATCCGCCTCTCTTTCGTATCAATGTAGATCCGGACTAAAATAAACACCTCAGTAAAATTAGAATGGAAACGAAAGAAATTATCTATAACAACGCATGGACGCATCGGCAAAATCTCGCATGGAAAAAAAGATAGCAGATTTCTTATCTTATGCGGAGAGAGACCCCTTAGGATTGACCATATTAAAATACGTTGTGATTATGTGAGCACTGAGGCCATCATCGGCGAGGATGTGAGGAGGATAAGCGGCAAAATAGATGGACGTCGTGTTCAAATAAATAACATGGACCTATTGGAGTCTCGAGTCAGGGCTATTGGGTTAGCGGCTTGTGTTATTTTTCCTCCCGTTGCAATGCATGAGTTTTTTTTTGCTAGACTATACCGAAGTATGGGATTGGTATTTTATATATTTTTGAGTGGGCATTGGTATTTACAAAAGGAAATTTTAGCATTATGGCGTACAATGCCACACCGGAGCTCAAATAAAACAAATGTGGATACTATCTAGGCTTATTACGTGTGTATGGGTGTCTAACTAGGCAGACTGAGTGCTTTTCTACAACAACAAAAAAAGCCACGCTTTACACAAGTTTTAAAAAATATTCATGTAATTTTAAACGTGTTTTACCTGCAAAAAATATTTAAACGTCTTCAACACTGCAAAAAAACTCATGTAAGTAAGAAAGTGTTCACCCATTTCAAAAAACTAATCATGAAATATTAAAAGGTCAAGTTACAAGAAATATGTAGTTGAATAGGGTACTCGCGTATTTTTTTGAAAATATTAGCATAATTTTAAAAGGTGTTCACGCCTTTTAGGAAAAAAACTCATGTGGTTTCTAAAAGTGCCCACACATTTAAAAAATTGTTTGACTGTTGGAAAATAACCTCTTGTATTTATTATATTATAAAGAACACAACAGTTAAAAATAATAATACAGAAAAATAGTAAGAAATGAAAAAAGTAAAAGAAGTAGAAATGGCGTAAATTAATAAAATAAAAGGAAGGGAACACAAAAGAAAAATGGCCATGAAAGCATGGAAGACCCGAATAAAAGAACCGTTCCCTCTATGTGCCCTACTGGACCGGTTCACTACCGAAGACAATATATCCCTCGTAGTAATCGAGATATAACATTTGTAGTGTAGCATGTACTTAGAGCATCTCTAACTGACCCCGCATATCGTGGACACGCAAAACGCGTTTGCAGTTCACGAAAAAACGGCTTTGTGGGTCAGCACGGACGGCCGCAGAGGCAGACCCCGCAAAACGGACCCGTATAAAAGGATATTCGTAGAATATGCTCTTTTACGGGTCTGGTTTTGTGGGGTCTGCTCTTGCACTGCTGCCATCGGTCCGCAAATATCAATACCACACCACAAAAATACAACAATCATCCACACTACAAATAATTTTTCTGAAAAGATATCAATACCACAGCATAATACAACAATCATCCACATTACAAATAAGTATTCAAATCACGGAAGCAAACTAAATAATGCAATATGAAACTTGTCCCGAATACAAATAACACCTGAATTAAATGAAAATGAATAGAAAAATGAGTTTTGTTATTGTCCAGCCCTTTGCCAATGGTGCTCTATGAGATCCTCCTGAAGCTGAAAGTGGGTGTTTGCATTTTCAATCTCCTTGTATGTCTAAAGAAAGCTCTAATACGGTTAGGGTCTCTAGCTGGTTTGACACGGCTACTCACATTGTCGTAGAAGAACTCCAAGTTCATGCCTCTCTCATCTCCGAGAATCATATTGTGAAGAATAGCACAGCATGTCATGATGTTTTTCAAGGTCCGTGTGTCCCAAAAACGAGCTGGACCACGAAAAATGGCAAACCTAGATTGCAAAACCCCAAATGCTCTTTCAATGTTTTTTCGGGCTGCCTCTTGCACCCTTGCAAATTCACATTTTTCTAGTTTCGGGTTCTTTGATGCTCTTGACAAATGTGCACCAAGGAGGGTATATACCATCTGCAAGATAGTACCCCTTTGTGCATTCATGCCCATTGATAGTGTAGTTGCAAGCAGGAGCATCACCACTAGCAAGCCTAGCAAATAAATGAGACCGTTGGAACACATTGATATCATTGAGAGTGCCTGGCATACCAAAAAAGCAATGCCAAATCCATAAATCATTGGATGCTAAGGCCTCTAGCACAATTGTTGCATGATGAGACTTGCCACAATACATTCCCTACCATGCCTTCGGGCAAATTTTTCCAATTCCAATGCATACAGTCAATGCTACCTAGCATGCCAAGCCAACCTCTCCTCTCATTAGATACCATCATTTTTTGTGTCATCCTTGTTAGATGCCCGAAGATATTCAGGACCAAAGACACGGATGATCACTTTGGCAAACCTACGCACTGACTCAATTGTGGTATCTTCACCAATGCGAAGGTACTCATCAGCATAGTCAGCCGGACCGCCGTATGCAACCACCCGCATAGCTGCCGAGATTTTTTGATATGCAATAAATCCCTTCAAGCCCGTGGCATTTCTTCTTTGAGTAAAATACCGACAATTTGCCTCGCAAGCTTGAACAATTTTCACAAAGAGAGATTGGCGCATTCGATACCTTCTTCGGAAGAGGTGCTGCGGATATGTTGGATTCTCCGCGAAGTAGTCTTGCATCAACATCTCGTTCCCGAGATGGCGATTTCGAGGAATGCAAAGACGGCTGACGGTCAATCCTCGCCGCCTCTTTTGGTTCTCATCTCCGTGCTCCTCATGACAAGGGCCATCACCAACGTCTGATGCAGATAGTTTGCAAGCAGCGTCTCAACATCTGAGTCGTCCGAATCAGATGAATTGTCGAGCAAAAACTTCTCGCCCGTGCTCAATTCCATCTACATGAACAAAAATAGCACGCCATGTCAACCAACTATGCATAGTGCTCGGCACAAAGCACAGGTAAACACTCACCGACTACTCGTGGGCGGTGGCTCGCTGGCGGTTCGGGGGGCGGGCCATCCCGGGCAGCGACGGCGACTAGGGGCGGCGCGAGGGCGGTCGATCCCCGGTGGCGATGGCGACAAGGGGCGGCTCGTGTCGCCGGATCCGGGGATGGTGCAGCGTATCGGTGGTAGAGGGTGGGGACGCCCCCGTGGCGCGATTCCGCCCGCAGATTTGGCCAGAATCGCTGGCGGCGGACGGGCGGAACCAATGTTGGGCGGCGGCGGAAGGAGGTGGGGAAAGGGCGCAGGCTAAAATGTCCCTCCCGCCAACCGCTTTCCTGGGTTACGGGGCACCATAGGGGCGAGGCAAAAACCTGCATATTCGCGGGTTGGGGCCGAGGTTTTGCCGCGCCCCTCAAAAATAGTCACGGGTCGGAGGCGTTTATGAGGTCTGGTTGGGTAGTTTTTTCCACGCCGACCCGCATTTTGGCGGTTATTTGCGGGTCGGGCTTTTTACAGGGTCTGCTAGAGATGCTTTTACCGAAGCACATCCTATTCCACGAGTGAGTGGGCAGACAGTGACCAAGAATGCACTCCCGTGGCGATATTGGGTCGGCCCATTGATTCATTTTTTCCTTTCTGCTATGGTTTTTTCTTGTTGTTTTCTCATCTTTATTTTTTTAATTTTACGTGTCCCTTTTAATTTATGTGTTATTTTATTTTTAAATTTATTTCCTAGTTATTCATATCTATTTTATGTGTTCTTTTCTTCAGTATTTTAAAAAAATAACAAAACTCTTATTAAAAAAAGGACACAACACAAGCTCATTTTTGGGGTTGGCTCACCGTGTGTCCAATAAATAATAAAATGTAACAATAGACTAAACAGACTGCAGACTAACGATGGGGGTGCATTTTACCTCTCTTAGTCTCCATTCTATGAGTGTGGCATTTCGGTGCCCAAGCTCAGAAGTGGATTATCGCTATTATATGAAGGAAATATGCCCTAGAGGCATAATAAAGTTATTATTTATTTCCTTATATCATGATAAATGTTTATTATCCATGCTAGAATTGTATTAACCGGAAACATAATGCATGTGTGAATACATAGACAAACAGTATGTCACTAGTATGCCTCTACTTGACTAGCTCGTTGAATCAAAGATGGTTAAGTTTCCTAGCCATAGACATGAGTTGTCATTTGATTAACGGGGTCACATCATTAGAGAATGATGTGATTGACTTGACCGATTCCGTTAGCATAGCACTTGATCGTTTAGTTTGTTGCTATTGCTTTCTTCATGACTTATACATGTTCCTATGACTGGGATTATGCAACTCACGTTTACCGGAGCAACACTTTGTGTGCTACCAAACGTCACAACGTAACTGGGTGATTATAAAGGTGCTCTACAGGTGTCTTCGAAGGTACTTGTTGGGTTGGCGTTCCGATCTTAGGATTTGTCACTCTGATTGTCGGAGAGGTATCTCTGGGCCCACTCGGTAATGCACATCACTATAAGCCTTGCAAGCATTGCAACTAATGAGTTAGTTGTGGGATGATGTGTTATGGAACGAGTAAAGAGACTTGCCGGTAACGAGATTGAATTAGGTATTGAGATACCGACGATCGAATCTCAGGCAAGTAACATACCGATGACAAAGGGAACAACGTATGGTGTTATGCGGTTTGACCGATAAAGATCTTCGTAGAATATGTAGGAGCCAATATGAGCATCCAGGTTCCGCTATTGGTTATTGACTGGAGACGTGTCTCAGTCATGTCTACATAGTTCTTGAACCTGTAGGGTCCGCACGCTTAAAGTTTGATGACAGTTATATTATGAGTTTATGTGTTTTGATGTACCGAAGGAGTTCGGTGTCCCGGATGAGATCGGGGACATGACGAGGAGTCTCGAAATGGTCGAGACGTAAAGATCGATATATTGGACGACTATAATCGGACATCGGAAAGGTTCCGAGTGATTCGGGTATTTTCGGAAGTACCGGGGAGTTACGAGAATTCGTATTGGGCCTTAATGGGCCATACGGGAAAGGAGAGAAAGGCCTCAAAGGGTGGCCGCACCCCTCCCCATGGGCTGGTCCGAATTGGACTAGGGAGGGGGGGCCCCCCCTTCCTTTATTCTCCTTTTCCCTTCCCTTTCCTTCCCTCCTACTCCTACTACTTGGAAGGGCTCCTAGTTCTACTAGGAAAGGGGGAATCCTACTCCCGATGGGAGTAGGACTCCCCTAGGGCGCGCCATAGAGAGGGCTGGCCCTCCCCTCCTCCACTCCTTTATATACGGGGGCATGGGCACCCCAAAGACACAACAATTGATCTCTTGATCTCTTAGCCGTGTGCGGTGCCCCCCTCCACCATAATCCACCTTGATCATATCATAGCGGTGCTTAGGCGAAGCCCTGCGTCGGTAGAACATCAGCATCGTCACCACGCCGTCGTGCTGACGAAACTCTCCCTCAACACTCAACTGGATCGGAGTTCGAGGGGCATCATCAAGTTGAACGTGTGCTGAACTCGGAGGTGACGTACGTTCGGTACTTGATCGGTCGGATCATGAAGACGTACGACTACATAAACCGCGTTGTGCTAACGCTTCCGCTTTCGGTCTACGGGGGTACGTGGACATCACTCTCCGCTCTCGTTGCTATGCATCACCATGATCTTGCGTGTGCGTAGGAAATTTTTGAAATTACTACGTTCCCCCAACAGTGGTATCCAAGCCAGGTTTTATGCGTAGATGTCATATGCACGAGTAGAACACAAGTGTGTTGTGGGCGATACAAGTCATACTGCTTACCAGCATGTCATACTTTGGTTCGGCGGTATTGTTGGATGAAGCGTTCCGGACCGACATTACGTGTATGCTTACGCGAGACTGGTTCTACCGACGTGCTTTGCACACAGGTGGCTGGCGGGTGTCAATTTCTCCAACTTTAGTTGAACCGAGTGTGGCTACGCCCGTCCTTGCGAAGGTTAAAACAGCATCAACTTGACAAACTATCGTTGTGCTTTTGATGCGTAGGTAAGAACGGTTCTTGCTAAGCCCGTAGCAGCCACGTAAAATTTGCAACAACAAAGTGGAGGACGTCTAACTTGTTTTTGCAGGGCATGTTGTGATGTGATATGGTCAAGACATGATGCTAAATTTTATTGTATGAGATGATCATGTTTTGTAACCGAGTTATCGGCAACTGGCGGGAGCCATATGGTTGTCGCTTTATTGTATGCAATGCAATCACCCTGTAATGCTTTACTTTATCACTAAGCGGTAGCGATAGTCGTGAAAGCATAATATTGGCGAGACGACAACGATGCTACGATGGAGATCAAGGTGTCGTGCCGGTGACGATGGTGATCATGACGGTGCTTCAGAGATGGAGATCACAAGCACAAGATGATGATGGCCATATCATATCACTTATATTGATTACATGTGATGTTTATCTTTTATGCATCTTATCTTGCTTTGATTGACGATAGCATTATAAGATGATCTCTCACTAAATTTCAAGATAAAAAATGTTCTCCCTGAGTATGCACCATTGACAAAGTTCGTCGTGCCCAGACACCACGTGATGATCGGGTGTGATAAGCTCTATGTCCATCTACAACGGGTGCAAGCCAGTTTTGCACATGCAGAATACTCAGGTTACACTTGACGAGCCTAGCATATGCAGATATGGCCTCGGAACACTCAGACCGAAAGGTCGAGCGTGAATCATATAGTAGATATGATCAATATAGTGATGTTCACCATTGAAAACTACTCCATTTCACGTGATGATCGGTTATGGTTTAGTTGATTTGGATCACGTGATCACTTAGAAGATTAGAGGGATGTCTTTCTAAGTGGGAATTCTTAAGTAATATGATTAATTGAACTTTAATTTATCATGAACTTAGTCCTGATAGTATTTGCATATCTATGTTGTAGATCAATAGCTCGTGATGTTGTTCCCCGTTTATTTTTGATATGTTCCTAGAGAAAAATAAGTTGAAAGATGTTAGTAGTAATGATGCGGATTGGATCCGTGATCTGAGGATTATCCTCATTGCTGCACAGAAGAATTATGTCCTTGATGCACCGCTAGGTGATAGACCTATTGCAGGAGCAGATGCAGACATTATGAACGTTTTTGACAAAAGCTCGGTATGATGTCTACTTGATAGTTTAGTGCACCATGCTTTACGGCTTAGAACCGGGACTTCAAAAATATTTTGAACGCCACAGAGCATATAAGATGTTCCAAGAGTTGAAATTGGTATTTCATACTCATGCCCGTGTCGAGAGGTATGAGACCTCTGGCAGTACTTTGCCTACAAGATGGAGGAGAATAGCTCAACCAGTGAGCATGTGCTCAGATTGTCTGGGTACTACAATTGCTTGAATCAAGTGGGAGTTAATCTTCCAGATAAGATAGTGATTGACAAAGTTCTCTAGTCACTATCACCAAGTTACTAGAACTTCGTGATGAACTATAATATGCAAGGGATAACGAAAACGATTCCCAAGCTCTTCATGATACTGAAATTGACGAAGGTAGAAATCAAGAAAATCATCAAATGTTGATGGTTGACAAGACCACTAGTTTCAAGAAAAGGGCAAAGGGAAGAAGGGGAACTTCAAGAAGAACGGCAAGCAAGTTGCTGCTCAAGTGAAGAAGCCCAAGTCTAGACCTAAGCCTGAGACTAAGTGCTTCTATTGCAAAGGGACTGGTCACTGGAAGCAGAACTGCCCCAAGTAAGTATTTGGCGGATAAGAAGGATGGAAAAGTGAACAAAGGTATATTTGATATACATGTTATTGATGTGTACTTTACTAGTGTTTATAGCAACCCTTCAGTATTTGATACTAGTTCAGTTGCTAAGAGTAGTAACTCGAAACAGGCGTTGCATAATGAACGGAGACTAGTTAAGGGAGAAGTGACAATGTGTATTGGAAGTGGTTCCAAGATTGATATGATCATCATCGCACACTCCCTATACTTTCGGGATTAGTGTTGAACCTAAAATAAATGTTATTTAGTGTTTGCGTTGAGCATGAATATGATTGAATCATGTTTATTCCAATATGGTTATTCATGTAAACTAGAGAATAATTGTTGTTCTGTTTACATGAATAAAACCTTCTATGGTCATATACCCAATGAAAATGGTTTGTTGGATCTCGATCGTAGTGATACACATATTCATAATATTGAAGTCAAAAGATGCAAAGTTAATAATGATAGTGCAACTTATTTGTGGCACTACCGTTTAGGTCATATTGGTGTAAAGCACATGAAGAAACTCCATGCTGATGGGATTTTGGAATCACTTGATTATGAATCACTTGATGCTTGCGAACCATGCCTTATGGGCAAGATGACTAAAAATTCGTTCTCCGGAACAATGGAGCGAGCAATTGACTTATTGGAAATAATACATACTGATGTATGCGGTCCGGTGAGTGTTGAGGCTCACGGTGGATATCATTATTTTCTGACCTTCACAGATGATTTGAGCAGATATGGGTACATCTACTTGATGAAACACAAGTCTGAAACATTTGAAAAGTTCAAAGTATTTCAGAGTAAAGTGGAGAATCATCGTAACAAGAAAATAAAAGTTTCTACGATATGATCGCAGAAGTAAAATATTGGAGTTAACGAGTTTGGCCTTCAGTTAAAACAATGTGAAATAGTTTCACTACTCACGCCACCTGGAACACCACAGTGTAATGGTGTCTCCGAACATCATAACCGTACTTTATTAGATATAGTGCGATCTATGATGTCTCTTACCGATCTACCACTATCGTTTTGGGGTTATGCATTAGAGACATCTACATTCACGTTAAATAGGGCACCATCTAAATCCGTGGAGATGACACCGTATGAGCTGTGGTTTGGCGAGAAACCTAAGTTGCCGTTTCTTAAAGTTTGGGACTGCGATGCTTATGTGAAAAAGTTTCAACATGATAAGCTCGAACCCAAATCGGAGAAGTAAATCTTCATAGGATACCCAAAAGAAACTGTTGGGTACACCTTCTATCACAGATCCGAAGGCAAGATATTTGTTGATGAGAATGGATCCTTTCTAGAGAAGGAGTTTCTCTCGAAAGAAGTGAGTGGGAGGAAAGTAGAACTTGATGAGGTAACTGTACCTGCTCCCTTATTGGAAAGTAGTTCATCATAGAAATCTGTTCCTGTGACTACTACACCAATTAGTGAGGAAGCTAATGATGATGATCATGTAACTTCAGATCAAGTTACTACCGGACCTCGTAGGTAAACCAGAGTGAGATCTGTACCAGAGTGGTACGGTAATCCTGTTTTGGAGGTCATGTTACTTGACCATGACGAGCCTACGAACTATGAGGAAGCGATGATGAGCCCAGATTCCGCGAAATGGCTTGAGGCCATGAAATCTGAGATGAGATCCATGTATGAGAACAAAGTATGGACTCTGATTGACTTTCCCATTAATCGGCGAGCCATTGAGATCAAATGGATCTTCAAGAGGAAGACGGACGCTGATAGTAGTGTTACTATCTACAAAGCTAGAATTGTCGCAAAAAGGTTTTCGACAAGTTCAAGGTGTTGACTACAATGAGAGTTTCTCACTCGTATCTATGCTTAGGTATGTCCGAATCATGTTAGCAATTGCCGCATTTTATGAAATCTGGCAAATGGATAAACAAAACTGCATTCCTTAATGGATTTATTAAAGAAGAGTTGTATATGATGCAACCAGAAGGTTTTGTCAATCCTAAAGGTACTAACAAAATATGCAAGCTCCAGCGATCCATCTATGGACTGGTGCAAGCATCTCGGAGTTGGAATATACGCTTTAATAAGTTGATCAAAGCATAAAGTTTTATACAGACTTGCGGTAAAGCCTGTATTTACAAGAAAGTGAGTGGGAGCAGTACAGCATTTATGATAAGTATATGTGAATGACATATTGTTGATCGGAGATAATGTAGAATTATTCTGCAAAGCATAAAGCAATGTTTGAAAGGAATTTTTCAAAGAAAGACCTCGGTGAAGCTGCTTACATATTGAGCATCAAGATCTATAGAGATAGATCAAGACGCTTGATAAGTTTTTCAATGAGTACATACCTTGATAAGATTTTGAAGTAGTTCAAAATGGAACAGTCAAAGAAGGAGTTATTGCCTGTGTTACAAGGTGTGAAGTTGAGTAAGACTCAAAACCCGACCATGGCAGAAGATAGAGAGAGAATGAAAGTCATTCCCTATGCCTTAGCCATAGGTTCTATAAAGTATGCCATGCTATGTACCAGACCTATTGTATACCCTGCCCTGAGTTTGGCAAGGGAGTACAATATTGAACTCGGAGTAGATCACTGGACATTGGTCAAAATTATCCTTAGTGGAATAAGGATATGTTTCTCAATTATGGAGGTGGCAAAAGGTTCGTTGTAAAGGGTTACGTCAATGCAAGTTTTGACACTGATCCAGATGACTCAAAGTCTCAATCTGGATACATATTGAAAGTGGGAACTGAAAGTGCATTATATCGACTAGAGGGGGGGTGAATAGGCGATTTTTATGAAAGTCTTCAAAACGTGGAAGTTATGAAGACAAACGATAGAAATAAACCTATTACCCTGCAGCGGAAGGTAGACTACACTAGGCAAGCCATAGTCAAGTATTCAATAGAGTGAAAGCACAATGACTAATAGCAGCAATGTAGTAAGGATCAGGTAGGAAGATATTATGAAGCCAAATAGAACACGCAGTCACTCAGTGAAGATAAAAGATAGTGCAATCATACAATGACTTCACAAGGAGTAACAGTACGTAAAGATAAGGGAAGGATGAAACCAGTGACACGTTGAAGATAATGATGTGTTGGACCAGTTCCAGTTGCTGTGACAACTGTACGTCTGGTTAGGGCGGCTAGGTATTTAAACCTGAGGACACACAGTCCCGGACACCCAGTCCTGAACACGCAGCTCAGGACACCCAGTCCTCACCGTATTCCCCTTGAGCTAAGGTCACACAGACCTCGCCCAATCTCTCTGGTAAGTCTTCAAGGTAGACTCCCAAACCTTCACAGACTTCGTTCACCGGCAATCCACAATGTCTCTTGGATGCTCAGAACGCGACGCCTAACCGGCTGGAGGATTCACAGTCCTCAAGTGTAATAAGTCTTCAGATCACACAGACAAGAAGACTTAAGTGATGCCCAATTCTCTTTGGCTCTGGGTGGTTAGGGCTTTTTCCTCGCAAGGAATTCTCTCTCAAAGGCTTTGAGGTGGGTTGCTCTCAAATGACAAAAGCCGTATACTAACTCTGAGCAGCCAACCATTTATGGTTGTAGTGGGTGGGCTATTTATAGCCACTAGGCAACCCGACCTGATTTGTCCGAAATGACCCTGGGTCACTAAGGAACTGACACGTGTTCCAACGGTCAGATTTCAAACTCACATGGCAACTTTACTTGGGCTACAAGCAAAGCTGACTTGTCCGACTCTGGACAAGATTCGCTCTCATAGTCTTCACTCGAAGACATAGGTTTTGGTTAGGCATCACTTCAATCATTCTGACTGGTTCTCTTGGACCCCACTTAATAGTACGGTGGTTCCTATGACTCAATAAAGAAGAAAGAGAACTACGAAAGATCTAAGTCTTCGAGCTCCATAGGCTTCATGTGATGTCTTCTCTTGTCATAGTCTTCAATGTGAACATCTTCATATACCACCTTTGACTTCAATGTCTTCATACATTTTTAGGGGTCATCTCTGGTAGGAAAACCGAATCAATGAGGGACTTCTACCTGTGTTATTCTGCAATTCACACAAACACATTAGTCCCTCAACTAGGTTTGTCGTCAATACTCCAAAACCAACTAGGGGTGGCACTAGATGCACTTACAATCTCCCCCTTTTTGGTGATTGATGACAAACTAGTTGAAGTTTTCAACAGGGAATATAATATGTGAAATTGTAAAGGATAAGGAATTGTCTTCATAAGTTGCAAGGGCTCCCCCTGAAGATGTGCATATAAGTAATTTGCTTTTGGAATGCAAATGCACATGGAAGGTTGTGCTTGTGGAGATCCTCTTCAACTTATGATGACAATCCACTATGCATGTGAAGGTATGTGAAGATAATGACATGCATAATGGAAAATGGACGTCTGCAAAATGATCTAAGTGTGGATCGTCACACATGCGGAATTTATCATCGCATCACAAGGTGGCAAATAAGTAGCAGACGACCATCGAGTTTTAAGTGTTACAACTCAAAGAACCAAATGTATCAAAATGAGAGTTGTAAACACGAAGCAAAATATAAAGCACCCTCCCATATGGACCCGCTTGAAGACTATTAAACTCATATGCTTCTCCCCCTTTTGTCAGTAAGGACCAAAAAGGTTTGAAGACATAGAGCCTCTACTCGTTCCCATGAAGAGTAGGTGAAGCAGCAGGGTCGTTGGTGGTGTTCGGCGGTGCAGAAGAGCTTGGAGCAGTGTCGAAGCGTGCTTAAGGAGGCGGCGGTGAAGTAGCATCGTCGTCATCCTCGATCACTCTGGCATTTACAGTTGCAGCAGAGGAAGAGAACTCAGAGTCTTCAAGAGATGGAGTTCGTCGCAGCACTGCCCTTCGAGGAGGTGTGGAGTCAAACTTGAAGCGCTCAGAGAAGCCATCCTCTTGAAGATCATCTTCAGAACACATCAGCGTCAGCCTTTTCCATGTGCGGCGAGAGGTTTCATGGGCAACAAAGGCATTCTTGGTGGCAAGATTGTGAATTCGATTAACATCCACCAAGAGGCTTTGCATTTGACGATTCAGCCAGTCATGATGCCTATCCTGTTTCTGATGAAGAGCCACAAGAAGCTCTCGGTCATTGAGAACACGAGTGCGCTTCTTGGGTCATGGGGCAGTTGTACTATCAGTGGCTTCAGTGAGAGCAGGATGCGGTGCACATGTAGTGCCAGACAAAGGATACACATGAGTGACTGCTTCAACTCCTTCAATGTTCTGAGAAAAATTTTGATGCTCTGCATTCTGAAGACTTAGAGGTTCCTTGGCAGGCTCAGGATAGATGGCTTCAATAGACATATCCACATCAGGCAGAAAAATCCGATGATTGTGAGCAGATGGCTGGTATGAGATAGCGGAGTGAAGTTTGATTAGCCGCATTACCCATGGGGCGTAGAACTTCAAGCCAAACAGATCAGAGCCTGATGCAGCAAGTTGGCGAATGAAGAAGTCCTGTGCATTAAAGCATTTTCCATGAAGAATATAGAAGACCAAAGTCTTCATTGCACCTTCCAGCTTGGCATGTGGAGAGTGCCCTTTGATGGGCCAGAGAGTTCGCCTTATGATGTGATAAATAGTCCTTGGCAGATACTCTAGGTCTTCAACAAAGAACTCTTTGGGATATGCAGCATCTTGGGGTAATGGCTTCATCATACTGAGCATCTGACTCGTGTTAGGTTCAGGCTTCTGAAAGATGCTCTCCACAGCTTCACTGTGAAGTTGACAGCCAGATTCGTAGAGATCGCCGGGAGTGGGTAGACCAGTGAGCTCAATGATGTCAAAGGCTTTGGCTTCGTGATGAACGTTTCCTATCATCCACTCCAGGACCCAAGTCTTCGGATCTCTGTTATACCCGCGGATGTGAAGTGTGGCATAGAATTAGAGCAGCAACTCTTCATTCCAATGCTCTTGGTCAGTGACGAACGGCACCAATCCAACCTCCTTGAAGCAATCCAGAGCTTCTTCCAGACAGGGCAGACTAGCTATTGCTTCAATGTCAAGACGCTTGTGTGGGAAGATGCGACCTTGATTGTAAAGAATGCAGGAGTAATAGCTTCGCTGCGGATAGCTCAAGAACCGATCAGATGATATTCTTTCTCTTGAGTAGGGGTTCCTGGAGCTATTGAAGAATGTGTTGTCTGCTCTGAAGCCATTGATATTAAAGGATCCAGGTGCTGATGCAGGACCTGGGCAATCTTGGGATTGGCTTCTGTACCTGAGGCCTGTGCTCAACATGATAGTCGAACTGAGGACCGGCAGCAGGCGCAAGAACAGAAGCAGTGGGATCAGTGGCTTCGCTGACTTCTGGTGCTTTTGTTGGTGAGGGCTCCATATTAGCTTTAGCCATGACAGCGTCAGTGGCTTCAATGGTGTTGGTGGTGGCAGCCTCAAGATTTTCAACCTCCACTCGACAAGCTGGAGGGTCGGTCACAACCACGTTCTCCTCAAGAACGGCTTCTTGGTGGGACAGGGGAGTAGCAGCTTGTGGGACTTCTTCTTCATTGGTTGATGCAGCCGGAATGTCTTCAGCAGATTCAGCTTCAGACGCAGAGACTGGAGGCCTTGGTCCTTTGCGAAGCCTGCGCAACACAGGCGACGCCTGTGTAGTTGGAGTTGGCTGGGCCTCAAAGTCTTCTTCCTCTTGTGGGCGATCAGTCCATGAAGCATCCTGAGCAATTGGCGTCAGAGGACGACCAATGCTGATGAGCTCACTGTGCTCGAGCTGAGTAAGGACTGCACCATCTTCTACATGGTCATGGTGACCAATGTCTTCAGCAGCGATGGGATCAACTGTTGGAAAGTCTTCAGCTTCATGAGCCTCTATGAAAGCAGGCTCATGGATTGTCAGTTGGCATTCAGCGTCAGGACGAACCATGGAGATGGGTTCAACAATCAAGGGCTCTGTGGGAGCATCCCGTTTTTTCTTGGTCTTCCTCTTCTTCTTGGAGGGGGCAGTAGGAGAGGCTTCAGGATGTTTCCTCTTCCTGGCTTTAGCCTCAGCAGTCCTCGTCTTCTTTAGCTCTGAAGCGGTTGACCGGCTTTTTGGCTTCGAGCCAGTCATTCTAGTTGGGAAGACAATGGGATCTGCTTCCTGCCTTGGTGCGTCGGGTTCAGCCGTAGCGGGCTTCTTCTTCTTCTTTGCGGCCATCCTGGGGTCGATGCCAGGACGCCCAAGGGCCTTGCGCTTCTCAGCCTCATTGTAGGCTTGCACACATCTGTCAGCCAGAACCTTCATGCGCTCACGCGAACCCTGAGCTTCTGCACATTTCTTGAGAAAGGCTTCCTTGAGCTCGTGCAGCATAATCTTGAAGTTCTTCACCTCTTGCACGCTGAGCTTGGCCATATGCTTCTTGAACTGAGATTTCTCAAAGTCAATCTTCTGCTTCAGTTCAACAATGCGCTGGGCGATAGCTAGCTCTGAAGCAATGGCGCCATGGAAGGCGACACTGAGGCCAATGGGTAGTTGCAGATCTTCGAAGCTGATGTTTGGCGTGTCAAACCACTCATCAATGAAATTGTGGATGATTGTTACATCAAAGAGAGGCAAATCATTGAAGATTTCTGCTTCTTCTTTGCTCTTGATGAGTTGCTCAAGAGCGTCATCTGCAAGATCTTCATCACTTGACAGATCAATGGCATCATTGCGCAGAATGGCAGCAGCTGTTAGCTCTTGGCCGATGTGTGGCAGAGGCATCTTGACCTTCTGGGGCTTGGAGATGCGTGACAAATCTTCAGACTGCACACTGTCTTCAGGAGGTGCAGTTGCCAGTGGCTTCGCCCATGAGATTTTTGGAGCAGAGGCAGGCTTTGAAGCTTTAGGATGCTTCTTTGGCTTCGGCGCTGCAGGCGCTTCATCTGATTCAGCGTCATCTGCAGGCTCATTCACGGCTGTCCCTTGAACCAAGATATGGGTGATGAGACCTTCAAGGTTGTAGAAAGGACCGACGACATTGGGTTCTGCATCACGTGTGCCGTCAGCCCTTGGAGCAGAAGGACCAGGGTTGAAGTCTAGTCCCAATGTCTTCTTGTTCTGCTTTGCTGAGTTCTGGGCAAATTGGAAGTTGCACTTGAACAGAATGTCGTCACGACACCACAGCAGTGACGATGGGTCAGCATCCGCAGGCTGTGGTCCATGGACCATGCAGGGATAGAAGCCTTGTTCAATGGCTTCATCTCTGGTCCTGGGTTGAAGATTTTTGTAGAGGATGTCTCCCCATGGTCGTTTGATGGCATTCTTTTCAGCATATTCCTTGGTCACAAATCTGTACTTGAACCACTGTTCTGCCCAATAGCGTCGAATCCATTGGATTCGCGTCTTACGCTGATTGTAATCCTCTTCAGGATCTGTCTTGTACAGCTCTGAGAGGTCATCGGGCAGATCTCTTGATGTTTCTCCTCGACGCTTTCTGCCACCCTTCCTTGCTGATTTTTCTGAAGCCATGAACCTTAATCTGAAAGGCTTCAATATGTTCAGAGGCTTCAAAGGTTTTTGCTTGCTGGACAAACAGGAACTGGCTTCGGGAGAATTTATGTGATGCTGTAAGAATTCTGCAAATGAATGCAGACTATGAGAACCAAGGGATTCTCCCACGGACATGTACCTGTGACAGCATTAAGGTGCGAGGGAAGGGGAAGAGGTCATATGCATTCTCAGAAGATTTTGAAGATAAATCAGTTTAGTAGACATTGACCTCATTGTGCGAAGACATTCACTCATAGATAAGGAGTTGGTTCCAGATTTGTACGAATCCACGGATCAGTACAAGTGAGGAATCTAACTACTTTGTGAAGCATAAGTGAATATACTAGGCATGTTATGAGAAACAGTGTGAAAGAGATCCAACTTGTGTGAACAGAAACTGCTTGTGGTAGAAAGTGATAAAGCTATAGGATCAAAGAGGTCGTAAAAAAGGAGGTTTTATTTACCACACGAAGAACTGCTAGACGGAGTGGAAGAGGAGGCCGAGCAGTTCGATCGTCCGTGCCCTAACTTGGCGACGGAGGACACCTATGGCGACGGCGGAGAAGACGATGTCCGCGGTCGGCGTGAAGACGGCGTCGGAGAGGTTGCGGCAGCGAAGCGCTTCATCGCCGGCGTCGTCGAGGGCTAGCGGTGGCGCTAGGGTTCGTGCGAGAGTGGAAGAAGAGATAATGACTGCTGTGAGGTGTGTATTTATAGGTACAGGGGCGGCACTGCGTTATTACACAGGTGCCCCTGGCGATTCACATCTGAGGAACACGTGGCCATCATGCAGTATATCGGGGGTTGTTCCACGTCCCACGCACGCCTAGATTGTCGGGTGGTCGTTCCCACTTCTCCGGGTTTCAGGTGGAGGAATGAGCATTGAAAACGGACTTAATGGTTGTCTCTGTATTTTCTGCTGACAAGGACGCAGAGAAGACATTCGACAGTTTCAATAGAATGCATATGATTTGGAGAGATAGAGTTTGAGATAGAGAGCATAGAGAGGTTAGGGTCCGATCACATTCACTTAGTTCAAAAGATTCAACAAGAAGATATAGCTATAAGTGAATGCTGTAGAGGACAGAACACTAGTATATATATATAATCAACATAGTGAAGATAATCATGAAGATATGTTGAGATTGAAGCCAAACCAAATGTGAAGACATAGCAAATGTAACGCCATGAGTGAAACACTTCAAACAGAACATTTGGTGGTGGCGTTACCCACCGTATAGGAAGTATTAGACCCAGACACGGCGCACAATTATCGTGGCGCTCTGAAGTCAAATTCCACATTAATGTATTCACACTTAGAATGTATGTCTTCATTGATTGAAGATATACTCTACTTCGTGTGTTGCACATCTAAGTCATCAATATGCATAAGTGTTAGGATGTGTGCCTGATCACAGGACATTTGAGGATTCCAGGATATTTAGCTCACACCGTAACTTGCAAAATCTCTTCTCATCCAAGGGCTTGGTGAAGATATCTGCCGATTGCTCTTCAGTGTTGACGTGTATGATATCAATATCTTCCTTCACAACATGATCTCTGAGAAAGTGATGACGAATTTCAATGTGCTTTGTCTTCGAGTGCTGAACTGGGTTGTTGGCAATCTTGATGGCGCTTTCGTTGTCGCAGTAGAGTGGCACTTGCTTCAGATGAATGCCATAGTCCTTGAGTGTTTGCTTCATCCACAGAAGCTGAGTGCAGCAAGATCCAGCAGCAATGTATTCAGATTCAGCAGTGGAGAGAGATACACAGTTCTGCTTCTTTGAAGACCAACATACAAGTGATCGTCCCAGAAAGTGACATGTGCCTGATGTAGACTTGCGATCCACTTTGTCACCAGCATAATCAGCATCCGAGAATCCAACCAGATCAAACTCTGAGCCCTTTGGATACCATAACCCTAGAGTAGGGGTGTGAGCCAAATATCGAAGAATTCGCTTCACAGCTAAGTGATGCGACTCCTTTGGTGTCGCTTGGAATCGAGCACACATGCAAACACTAAGCATAATATCTGGCCTAGATGCACATAGATAAAGTAAAGAACCAATCATGGAGCGGTATACCTTTTGATCGAACTCTTTACCATTGTCGTCGGACCCAGATGATGTTTGGCTGGCATTGGCGTTGTGAAGCCTTTGCAGTCTTGCATACCAAACTTCTTCAGGCAATCTTTGAGATACTTCTCTTGAGATATGAAGATGTCGTTGCGTTGTTGTCGTATTTGAAGACCGAGGAAGAACTTCAGCTCTCCCATCATGGACATCTGATATTGCTCTTGCATCATATATCCAAACTCTTCACTGTACTTCTGATTGGTGCAGCCGAAGATAATGTCATCCACATATATTTGGCACACAAACAGTTCACCATCATATGTCTTCGTGAAGAGAGTGGGGTCGAGGGAACCAGGTATGAAGCCTTTGCTCTTCAGGAAGTATTTGAGTGTGTCATACCAAGCCCGAGGGCTTGTTTGAGGCCATACAGTGCCTTGTTAAGCTTATATACCATGTCAGGATGTTTTGGATCTTCAAAGCCAGGCGGTTGTGCAACATACACTTCTTCTTCAATCTTGCCATTGAGAAAAGCACTCTTCACATCCATTTGATATAGAAGTATGTTATGATGATTTGCATAGGCCAGCAGTATGCGTATGGCTTCAAGTCGAGCCACAGGAGCAAATGTTTCATCGAAGTCAATGCCTTCCACTTGAGTATATCCTTGAGCAACGAGACGAGCTTTGTTTCTGACATCTTGACCATGCTCATCTTGCTTGTTGCGGTATATCCATTTGGTGCCAATTATGTTGTGCTTCCGAGGATCAGGACGCTTAACCAGTTCCCATACATTATTCAGCTCAAACTATTGAAGCTCTTCTTGCATAGCTTGAATCCATTCAGGTTCCATGAAGGCTTCTTCAACTTTCTTGGGTTCTGTTATTGAGACGAATGCGAAGTGCCCATAGAAATTTGCCAGCTAAGTCACCCTTGAACGAGTAAGCGGACCAGGTGCATTGATGCTATCAATTATTCTCTCAATCTGCACTTCATTGGCAACACGAGGATGTACAGGGCGAAGATTTTGCTCTTGCTAATCATTGTCATTGTTAGTGGGATTGTCTTCAGGCTGAGCATTGTCTTCAGGTTGATCAGGTGCGGAGATGATAAGTTCCTCTTCAGGTTGAGCTTCAGAGGGTATGATTTCTCCGGTTCCCATAAGCTTGATTGATTCGCTGGATGGAGCTTCATCTAGCATGTTTGGGAGGTGCTCTCTTTGTGAACCGTTAGTCTCATCAAACCGCACATCCACTGTTTCAACCACTTTATAATGAAAGAGATTGAAGACTCTGTAGGAGTGCGAATCCTTTCCATATCCAAGCATAAAACCCTCATGTGTTTTTGGTGCAAATTTTGAAGTGTGATGTGGATCCTTGATCCAGCACCTGGCACCAAATACTCTGAAGTAACCGACATTCGGCTTCTTGCCAGTAAGGAGCTCATAAGATGTCTTGTTCAAAAGCTTGTGAAGATAAACACGATTGATTGTGTGGCATGCAGTATCAATGGCTTCAGGCCAGAATTTTCTTGGAGTCTTGTATTCATCAAGCATCGTTCGGGCCATCTCAATGAGTGTTCTGTTCTTGCGTTCGACGACGCCATTCTGCTGTGGCGTGTACGGGGCTGAGAATTCATGTGTGGTGCCCAAGGTATCAAGATATGTATCAAGGCCAGTGTTCTTGAATTCAGTGCCATTGTCACTTCCGATGTGCTTTATCTTGGCGCCATAGTTGTTCATTGCTCGATTGGTGAAGCGTCTGAAGACATCCTGCACTTCAGTCTTGTAGAGGATTATGTGCACCCAAGTATATCTAGAATAATCATCAACAATAACAAAGCCATAGAGGCAAGCAGTAGTAGTAAGAGTTGAGTAATGAGTGGGACCGAAAAGATCCATGTGGAGCAGTTCGAAGGGTCGAGTGGTTGTCATGATTGTCTTTGAGGGATGTTTGGCCCTCGTCATCTTCCCTGCTTCACAGGCACCGCATAAGTGATCTTTCTTGAACTTGACGCCCTCGATGCCTATGACATGCTTCTTCTTTGCAAGGGTGTGGAGGTTCCTCATGCCAGCATGCCCTAGCCTCCGATGCCAGAGCCAGCATTCTGAAGCCTTTGCTAGAAGACATACGGCAAGTTGTGGTCCTGCCGAAAAATCTACCACATACAAATCATCTTTCCGATACCCTTCAAACACTAGAGACTTGTCAGATTCCATTAATACAAGGCAGCGATATTTTCCAAATATTATGATCATGTTCAAATCGCAAAGCATTGAGACAGACATTAAGTTGAAGCCAAGGGATTCAACAAGCATGACTTTATCCATGTGTTGATCCTTTGAGATTGCAACTCTACCTAGACCCAATACCTTACTTTTACCAGTGTCAGCAAATGTGATGTGACTCTTGTTGGATGGACGTAAGGTTGAGTCCATAAGAAGGCTTCTTTTGCCAGTCATGTGGTTGGTACACCCACTATCAATAATCCATTCTGAAGACGCCGGTGTCGTACCCTACAGTGCAGTTAGGGGGATAGGCTTCACGAAGAGAATTGTGAAGCAAAAACATTTGACGAACCAGTGGGTTATGAAAACTTAGATCCAGATTAGGACTGATAGGGAGAGTAGCAAGCGATTCAGGAACGAAGTACATAGTAAGACCATTCGGGCATTTGATCTTGCGCCCTACAAGATGTTTAAGGTCCCCAGCAATAGCGTCAGACGATTTTGGTTTTCTGCTGGAGACCTTTCCCTGCGAAAAAGAGTTAAGCTTTCTTAGCCACCCACATCTTCAAGGGTGGCTTAGAAGCAATAAGTCTAAGTGCAGCATTTGAGAACTTTGGCTTTGGAGCCCTAGCAAAAAGTCTTGCAGGTGGACAATAGTACTCATAAGAATAAGCAGAATAGTTCTTGGTCTTATGAACATGGCAGTTTGATGAACCGTGCTCATATTCATAGGCCTGAGTATGGTTTCCCTGCAAAACATTTGCGTTAGTGCGACTCAGGTGAGTCCTCTATCTGTATGAAGCCTTTGGACCGTATGAAGCCTGTGGTCTGAGGTTTGTCTTCTTCACGTGTGGTGTCATGATGACATTCACAGGAAGATTCTCCAGACACTTTTTCGGAACCCAGATCTTCTTCATAGGCGGTCCATTCCTGCAGTTAGTACCAATGTACCTGGCAAACACTTCACCATTCTAATTCTTAAATAGTTTATAGTTTGCATCAAAGGATTCGTCAGTGACAATGGGATTTGCACAAGAGAAGCTAGATAGATTGGATAGATCTGCTGAAGATTCATTTGCAGCAACCCATGTGGTTTTGGGGTACTGCTCAGGTTTCCAGTAAGAGCCATCAGCATTCATTTTCCTTACGAACCCAACACCCTCTTTCCTGGGGTTTCGGTTCAAGATCTGCTTTTTGAGGACATCACATAGTGTCTGATGCCCTTTAAGACTTTTGTACATCCCTGTTTCAAGCAATGTCTTCAACCTAGCATTCTCATCAGCAATAGCAGTGGAATCCTCAGCAGAGGGGTTAGTTTCCACATCAACAGTTGAAGATATTGCAACAGTAGCAGCAGTAGAACATTCAGCAACAGTAGTAGCATTATCACGCTCAATGCATTTAAGACATGGTGGTTCAAATCCTTCCTGAGCGGAACTGATCTGTTTGGCGTGAAGTGACTCATTTTCCTTTTGAAGATCTTCATGAGCCGCTCTCAATTTCTCAAGATCTTGCTTCCTTTGAAGATAATCATAGGAAAGCTTTTCATGAGTTGTTGAGAGCGTTTCATGACGACTTTCAAGTTCCTCATACTTAACGTGAAGATTTTTTATGTCTTCAATTAAGGACTCAGATCGATTCATTTCAGCGCCTAACAGATCATCGCTTTTGTCTAACAGTTTTTGAATATGTTCCATGGCTTTCTGTTGTTCAGTTGCAATTTTAGCAAGTGTTTTGTAGCTGGGTTTTGAACCACAATCAGAGTCATCGTCACTGGATATTTGATAGTGAGTAGTGTGTGTGTTTACCTTGGCACCGCGTGCCATGAAGCAGTAGGTAGGAGCGGAGTAGTCCTTGTCATTTGCATCGGTGTCGGTGATGAGGTCATTGTCTTCAGTGTTGAAGATGGACTTGGCAACGTATGCTGTAGCCAGACTTGCGACGCCAGAATCGGACTCCTCCTCGGACTCCACCTCCGCCTCCTTAGAAGCGGACTCCTCCTCTGAATCCATTTCCTTGCCAACAAACGCACGTGCCTTGCCAGATGAGCTCTTCTTGTGTGATGAAGACTTTGAAGAAGACTTGGAAGAAGACTTTGAGTATTTCTTCTTCTTCTTGTCGTCAGAGTCATATTCCTTGCTCTTCTTCTTCTTTTTGTTCTCATTGTCCCACTGCGGACACTCAAAGATGAAGTGGCCAGGTTTCTTGCACTTGTGACATGTTTTCTTCTTGTAGTCATGAGCAGAAACTCCATCATTCCTTGAGCTTGATCGGGAAGACTTTCTGAAGCCTTTCTTCTTGGTGAATTTTTGGAACTTCTTCACAAGCATAGCAAGTTCCCTTCCAATGTCTTCAGGATCATCAGAACTGCTGTCAGATTCTTCTTCAGATGAGGAGACAGCTTTTGCCTTCAAGGCACGAGTTCGCCCACAGTTTGGACCGTAGATATCTCTTTTCTCAGAAAGCTGAAACTCATGTGTGTTGAGCCTCTCAAGTATGTCAGACGGATCGAGTGTCTTGAAATCAGGAAGTTCTTGAATCATTAGGGCTAGGGTGTCAAACGAACTGCCAAGTGATCTCAGTAGTGTCTTGACGACTTCATGCTTGGTGATCTCAGTAGCGCCAAGGGCTTGAAGCTCATTCGTGATGTCAGTGAGTCGATCAAATGTGAGCTGGACATTCTCATTGTCATTTCTCTTGAAGCGGTTGAAGAGGTTGCGAAGGACACTGATTCTCTGATCTCTCTCGGTTGAGACGCCTTCGTTGACCTTGGAGAGCCAGTCCCAGACTAGCTTAGATGTTTCCAAAGCACTCACGCGGCCATATTGTCCTTTGGTCAGATGACCACAGATGATATTCTTGGCAGTAGAGTCCAGTTGAACGAACTTCTTGACGTCAGCAACAGTGACACCTTCTCCAGCCTTGGGAACGCCGTTCTTGACGACATACCATAGGTCGACGTCAATGGCTTCAAGATGCATGCGCATCTTATTCTTCCAGTAGGGATATTCAGTTCCATCGAAGACGGGGCACGCAGCGGAGACTTTAATTATCCCTGCAGTCGACATAGCTAAAACTCCAGGTGGTTAAACCGAATCACACAGAACAAGGGAGTACCTTGCTCTGATACCAATTGAAAGTGTGTTATATCGACTAGAGGGGGGTGAATAGGCGATTTTTATGAAAGTCTTCAAAACATGGAAGTTATGAAGACAAACGATAGAAATAAACCTATTACCCTGCAGCGGAAGGTAGACTACACTAGGCAAGCCATAGTCAAGTATTCAATAGAGTGAAAGCACAATGACTAATAGCAGCAATGTAGTAAGGATCAGGTAGGAAGATATTATGAAGCCAAACAGAACACGCAGTCACTCAGTGAAGATAAAAGATAGTGCAATCATACAATGACTTCACAAGGAGTAACAGTACGTAAAGAGAAGGGAAGGATGAAACTAGTGACTAGTTGAAGACAATGATGTGTTGGACCAGTTCTAGTTGCTGTGACAACTATACGTCTGGTTAGGGCGGCTAGGTATTTAAACCTGAGGACACACAGTCCCGGACACCCAGTCCTGAACACGCAGCTCAGGACACCCAGTCCTCACCGTATTCCCCTTGAACTAAGGTCACACAGACCTCGCCCAATCTCTCTGGTAAGTCTTCAAGGTAGACTCCCAAACCTTCACAGACTTCGTTCACCGGCAATCCACAATGTCTCTTGGATGCTCAGAACGCGACGCTTAACCGGCTGGAGGATTCACAGTCCTCAAGTGTAATAAGTCTTCAGATCACACAGACAAGAAGACTTAAGTGATGCCCAATTCTCTTTGGCTCTGGGTGGTTAGGGCTTTTTCCTCGCAAGGAATTCTCTCTCAAAGGCTTCGAGGTGGGTTGCTCTCAAACGACAAAAGCCATATACTAACTCTGAGCAGCCAACCATTTATGGTTGTAGTGGGTGGGCTATTTATAGCCACTAGGCAACCCGACCTGATTTGTCCGAAATGACCCTGGGTCACTAAGGAACTGACACGTGTTCCAACGGTTAGATTTCAAACTCACACGGCAACTTTACTTGGGCTACAAGCAAAGCTGACTTGTCCGACTTTGGACAAGATTCGCTCTCATAGTCTTCACTCGAAGACATAGGTTTTGGTTAGGCATCACTTCAGTCATTCTGACTGGTTCTCTTGGACCCCACTTAACAGTACGGTGGTTCCTATGACTCAATAAAGAAGAAAGAGAACTACGAAAGATCTAAGTCTTCGAGCTCCATAGGCTTCATGTGATGTCTTCTCTTGTCATAGTCTTCAATGTGAATATCTTCATATACCACCTTTGACTTCAATGTCTTCATACATTTTTAGGGGTCATCTCTGGTAGGAAAACCGAATCAATGAGGGACTTCTACCTGTGTTATCCTGCAATTCACACAAACATATTAGTCCCTCAACTAGGTTTGTCGTCAATACTCCAAAACCAACTAGGGGTGGCACTAGATGCACTTACAGGAACAATTAGCTAGAGTAGCTCTGTGCAGAGCATTGTTGACATAGAAATTTGCAAAATACATACAGATCTGAATGTGGCAGACCCATTGACTAAACTTCCCTCACAAGCAAAACATGATCACACCTTAGTACTCTTTGGGTATTAATCACATAGCGATGTGAACTAGATTATTGACTCTAGTAAACCCTTTGGGTGTTGGTCACATGATGATGTGAACTATGGGTGTTAATCACATGGTAATGTGAACTATTGATGTTAAATCACATGGCGATGTGAACTAGATTATTGACTCTAGTGCAGTTGGGAGACTGAAGGAAATATGCCCTAGAGGCAATAATAAAGTTATTATTTATTTCCTTATATCATGATAAATTTTTATTATTCATGCTAGAATTTTATTAACCGGAAACACAATAAATGTGTGAATACATAGACAAACAGTATGTCACTAGTATGCCTCTACTTGACTAGCTCGTTGAATCAAAGATGGTTAAGTTTCCTACCCATAGACATGAGTTGTCATTTGATTAACGGGGTCACATCATTAGAGAATAATGTGATTGACTTGACCCATTCCATTAGCATAGCACTTGATCGTTTAGTTTGTTGCTATTGCTTTCTTCATGAATTATACATATTCCTATGACTATGAGATTATGCAACTCACGTTTACCGGAGGAACACTTTGTGTGCTACCAAATGTCACAACGTAACTGGGTGATTATAAAGGTGCTCTACAGGTGTCTCCGAAGGTACTTGTTGGGTTGGCGTATTTCGAGATTAGGATTTGTCACTCCGATTGTCGGAGAGGTATCTCTGGGCCCACTCGGTAGCGCACATCACTATAAGCCTTGCAAGCATTGCAACTAATGAGTTAGTTGCGGGATAATGTGTTACGGAACGAGTAAAGAGACTTGCCAGTAACGAGATTGAATTAGGTATTGAGATACCGACAATCGAATCTCGGGCAAGTATCATACCGATGACAAAGGGAACAACGTATGTTGTTATACGGTTTGACCGACAAAGATCTTCGTAGAATATGTAGGAGCCAATATGAGCATCCAGGTTCCGCTATTGGTTATTGACCGGAGACGTGTCTCGGTCATGTCTACATAGTTCTCGAACCTGTAGGGTCCGCACGCTTAAAGTTTGATGACGGTTATATTATGAGTTTATGTGTTTTGATGTACCGAAGGAGTTCGGAGTCCCGGATGAGATCGGGGACATGACGAGGAGTCTCGAAATGGTCGAGACATAAAGATCGATATATTGGATGACTATATTCAAACATCAGAAAGGTTTCGAGTGATTCGAGTATTTTCGAGAGTACTAGGGAGTTACGGGAATTCGTATTGAGCCATACGGGAAAGGAGAGAAAGGCCTCAAAGGGTGGCCGCACTCCTTCCCATGGGCTGGTCCGAATTGTACTAGGGAGGGGGGCGCCCCCTTCCTTCCTTCTCTTTTTCCCTTCCCTTTCCTTCCCTCCTACTCCTACTACTTGGAAGGGCTCCTAGTTCTACTAGGAAAGGGGGAATCCTACTCCCGTTGGGAGTAGGACTCCCTTAGGGCGCGCCATAGAGAGGGCCGGCCCTCCCCCTCCTCCACTCCTTTATATACGGGGGCAGGGGGCACCCCAAAGACACAACAATTGATCTCTTAATCTCTTAGCCGTGTGCGGTGCCCCCCCTTCACCATAATCCACCTCACTCATATCGTAGCGATGCTTAGGCGAAGCCCTGCGTCGGTAGAACATCATCATCGTCACCACGCCGTCGTGCTGACGAAACTCTCCTTCAACACTCGGTTGGATCGAAGTTCGAGGGACGTCATCGAGTTGAACGTGTGCTGAACTCGGAGGTGTCGTACGTTCGGTACTTGATCGGTCAGATCGTGAAGACGTACGACTACATAAACCGCGTTGTGCTAACGCTTCCGTTTTCGGTCTACGAGGGTATGTGGACATCACTCTTCCCTCTCGTTGCTATGCATCACCATGATCTTGATTGTGCGTAAGAAATTTTTGAAATTACTATGTTCTCCAACATTATATGCCCTAATACCCGAATAGGAGTACTCCTTACCAGTGTTCCTCAATGCAAAATCCGAGTGCTCCTAGTCAATGCTCTTTTGCGACGTTCTGTAGCCGACTAGGCCAACCCACGTCGGCGCTAACAAAGAATCTCAATGAGATCTTTTAGTTTTTCATTTTCTTAAGTTCAACTTTATAGCTAAAGCAGTTTTAGAGGTTTTTCTCTAGAAAAAACTCCCATCTAGAATTGGTTACGGATTTTTTTAAAATTACAAAAACAAAAATGTTCAAAGTTGTTTTTAAAATAATCACGGTTTTTCTAGAAAGTTCTTGAATTTTGTAAATGTTATCCATTTTCATAAAATGTTCTCAGATATTAAAATATTCAGACTTTTTAAAAGTGTTTTTTGACTTTTAAAAATATATAGATATTTTAAAAAATATTCTAATATTTAAAGATTTATCATTGGATCTGTAATCTAAGGGCCCCGGTTAACCCACCCACCCACTCATTCCGTGTGTTTCCATCTGCAGCGCAGTTCAAGATCTCAGGAGAGCCCAGTTGTGACCCAAGTACGAGACCCTCGGACTCGGGCAGAGTACTATATTACAGGAGCAATGCTAGACCTACGAAGATATTCTACATAAGCTACTGGACAGACTTATGTGAAAGATCGGTTTTACTTCCTAGGCGACCGACTGCTAGAGCGCTCGATCCTAATCTTTTCTCTTCCCCTGATTCGAACGGTGGGAGCCCGGGCGCGTGGCACTTTTCCCCCTCAATTAACCAAAACAAAAAAGATTAGGGCCTGTCTAAAATCGGCCGCTGAAATGTGCGCGCGTCAAATAGCAACACCCGTGAAAGATTACTGTTGGACCTAAGGGGAGGATGGGGCCCATCCCCTGAAAATCAGGAGGACAGAGATAATTAATGAGAGGGATTTACATCGAGCTTTAGTAACTTCACCTAGGTGTAGAATGATCGATTTTACAGGGTCGTAAATCTCAAAAAAGAAAAACTATTTTACAGGGTCGTCAACATTTCAGCCAACGACAAGCACGCGAAACACGAACGTTCTGTACTTTTCCGCCAGTAGTGTACTGCCGTACTTGCAAAGTTGGTAATCTCCATCCGTTGCTATCCCCCTAAATACGATAATGTCGCCGTAATCCATCCGTGCGTCACGCAAGGGTATAGTATACGATTGAGCTCATGTCAGCGCGTCAAATTTATAAATCGGCTCTGCCGCCGTAAGCGCTTTCCGTATGACGTGACGTCTCGCTGGACTGGTCGCGGACTAATCTCCACCGCTACAGTGCTGTGCCATGAGGAAATTGCACAAACCATCTACTTTTGGTGCTAGTGTTTCACAAAACACGTGCTTTATAGGTTTGTTGCATAAAACACCACATATTGAGGTAATTCAGTGCAGTTAGGTCTAATCCACCATTTAGATGGATTGACATGATTCATAATAAGTGAATCCAGTTTGTAAGTCCACCGGTGGTAAAAAAACAGTGTTGGAGATGCACAAGTTTGTGTAGCAATCTTATGTTATTTCATATGAAATTTTGGCTATTTATGAATATTTTAAGATTTGCGTAGCAATTTATGTTATTTCACATGAAATTTCATGGTGTTGCAGAAAACAATTTAAGTAAATCACACATGTATCCAATACTATTCTAAAAAAAATGCAGCTCATTTGGACCAACAGTTTGTGAGATATTTGCAACGTTAATTGGCTCGTTCAATTTTTTGCTCAAAATTTAACATTTTTAAAAGATTAAAAAAAATCATAGATGCACTCACTCACTAATATTGTCTGAAAAAATTAGCTCAAATTATAGCAAAAGAATTGTGAGATATTGACAGTTCTAGTTGGCTGCTGATATGACCAGTGTTTTTTTTTTCTTTTGCCATCACTGTACTTAAAAATGAGACCAAGTTGTCAGAAATCGTGTCAACACACACAAATAATAGATTAGACCTACCTGCAATGAATTAGCTCAATATGCGGTGTTTTGTGCAACAAACCTCTAAAGTGGGCGTTTTATGCAACACTAGTACCAAAAATAGGTGGTTTGTGCAATTTCCTCGCTGTGCCGTAGCCCAGTGTTGCATATAGTTCTACAGTTCTACAATGCTTAATGGATTAACGTTCGCGAGTACTTTTTTCCAATCGCCTGCTGATTAGGTTTTAGGTGTTTAGTAGCGTGTGCGCCTCTACACACGCTAGAGAGCCGCCAAAAGTGAAATAATTATTTCTCGAAACATATATTGATTTGCATTAGAAAACGAACGTCACGATGGTGCAAAAGTTCGCACAGTTAAACCCACAAAACCAGAAGGTATAACAAATGGGCTAGGCTAACAAAAAACATAGGGGACAGAAAGCCAAAGTGGGTAAGACATGTATAAAACAAATTTGCAACGCCTCCTCTAACATAGGGAAGTGATGTAAATACATCATGGGCAGCACAATTAGTCCCTCTAGAAGCATGCTCGAAAATAATATGCGAGAAATCACGCAAGGTGATATATATCATCAAAACTGCCATCGAAGACCGAAAGAGCTACCACCATTCTTCATTGTTTCTATCGCGTCGATGTTGTCGGAGTTCACCTTTAGGCAATTACACCCGACTGTAGTTGCCAAATTGAGACCAAACCATAAGGCCAGTGCCTCAGCCATAAGGGCATCTCGACACCAATCGATTTCCCAGTTTCCTGCCGCGATGAATCAGCCATTCAAGTCTCTGATGACAACGTCAAACTAGCCAGAAGTAAGGTGTGTGTAGGATGGATGGAAGATCCACATGTAGAGAATGTTGATACTCTTGTAATAGATACTCCTAAAACCTAAAACCTTTAAGTAACCAGTCGGTGACCGTCACTACCGTTCCCCTCAAGATAGATTCTTATCAACTAAGAAATCGAATAAATTTAATTTGGAAGTTTGAAAGTAGATCAAGTAGAACGAGCTTGGTTGCACTAACAGAAAGGTACCGGCATCATGGTGGTAAGGGCATGCACACTGTTTGATAAGACAATGTTATCTTAAGCCTTGCATGTAATTTAGAGATGACAATAAAAGAATGTCTACAATGGGTTATCTCTTAGTATTATCTTTAATAACTAGCAATTCCTAAAAATGTGGTGAGACAAACTGTGCTAAGAGATCATCTCTTAAATAAGAGAAGACAAGCCTTTTGTTATGAATTCTCCCTCCTCCACTTCAGCATTTATCCTATGTGGCACTTTTAAAATAGCGTCATTGTACATTCCCTAAGGCTTCTCGATAGGATCTACATATCAAGGTAGATTCTACTATCTCTTCTAAGTGGGCCTTTGGAGGTAAAAAAGAAAAAGAAGCAACTGCTAGGATCATCTACTTTGCAGCAAATTAGGGTAGATATTTATTCATTCCATCATTAAAAAATTATTGTGATTTTTTTTTGCATGGCAAATTAGCGAGATGCATGCCAAACTTAGGTAAAAAATGGCCTATCGTTGCCCTCCGGTAAAAGTTCACGAAAGAAAACCTTTTTTTGAGTTGGCGGTAAAAAGAAAACCTTGGTCATGATATGAGCATCACGTGCTAGCTCGATGGGCTGGCATTTGCTGACTTTAAGTCAGGTGACATAAGCCCTGTTTTGTTTCAGCTTTGATAGAATTTGAATCACCTACGGATTCGCTTCCCCCGGCAAGCTTTGCGACTGAAAGACACTTTGAGATACTCCAGACAATTGCACTGAAAATGACCCGAATGTAGATTCAGCTTCACTAGCAAAGCTAAATTTGGTCCCTAAATCTCAAATGAAATAGTTACTTGTTTCAGAATTAAGATCCAGCTGCACTGGCAAAGCTGAATCCGGTCCCTGGAGCTCAAACAAAGAGGCCTTAGGCCCCGTTTGTTTTAGCTTTGACCAGATTCGAATCACTTGTGGATTCACTTCACTGGCAAAGTTGATTCTACGACCCAGTTTGTTTCACCTTTGGTTTCGAATCTCATGTGTATTCACTTTACTGGTAGAGCTAATTCTGTGAATCAGTTTTGCCACTGAAAGCTTCAGGCGATTGCACTGGAAACAGTCCGAATTCAGATTCTGCTTCAGTCGCAAAGTTGATTTCAAATAATTGTTTGTTTCAGCTTCTAGATTCAACTTCATTGGTAAAGTTGAATCTAGTCCCTAAATCTCAAACGAAATTGCCCTTTGTTTCAGATTTTAGATTCAGCGTCATTGGCAAGCTGATTCTGATCGTTAAAACTAAAACAAACAGGGCCTTAGGGTCACTAATATGTGGGGCTGCAAACCAACCGGCCCATATGTCAGCGACGCTAAGTCAACTGACCCACGTACGTGTAAGTGATAATAAGTCACCTGACTTAAAACTTAAAGGCAGCAAATCTGAACCGTAGCTCGACACGTGCAGGCTCCTCTCGGCTCCGAATGACAAAACTTCAAACCCCGGGGGATCCTGGGAGAAAGGGTTTTCTAAGGCTAGACGGAGAGAGAAAGCTGAGAGGAGATGCCCAAGCATGGGGCCATACAGATGCTCCGAGGAAGCAGGCACGCGGGCGCCCTGTGCGTGCTGCACGGGAGGGAGCCCCCTCCGCGGCACGGGCCGGCACGCGCCCGGCGCGCTCCATCACGCCCACGGCGCGTGTCTCCAGCGCCCCGCCGCTACGTGGCCGCGCGCGATTAACATAATCCCACGGCCTGATTAACATAATCCCGTCGCTTAGCTTGCCTCCCTTAGACCCCCCCTGCAGATGCAGTCCCTCCCTTATCCGGCGTACGCAGATAGCTCAACTAATCTGCTTGGGTCAGCAGCTAGCCATTAGTAGTAGCAGCCCACTAGCTGCACTTAATTATGCATCGGTTCGTTTTATAAACGTTTTGAGTTTTGGTTTGGCGACGATCATCCTCATTATATTATGCTTCCACGAATCAGCTCTCTAGATTTATTTATTTTTGGCAGGAAAATCATCTCTCTGAGTTGATTGGAGTATTAGACCGACCAAAAATGGCATCCAATCCGGTCCCAGCGAGAGCGAACCCGAATATATTGGCTGGATCGATGCTAGATCTATACCTGCGTTTCCTTTTTGCTTCAGCAAAGGGAAAATGTTAGGCCCACCGGTCCATATCTACTAGTAGTATTTTCATCAAAACAGACATAGAAAAGGCAATCCATCGTTAATTCTTTTTTGCAAGTGAATCCATCATCAAATCAATTGTATGATTATAAGCAACTAGTTTTCCTTTGCCATAAAACTTTCATTCTATTTATCATCAATCATGGAAGTACAAACATCAAAAATAATAAAAATTACATCTAGATCCGTAGACCACCTAGCGACGACTACAAGCACTGAAGCGAGCCAAAGGCGCGTCGCCGTTATCACCCCTCCCTCGCCGGAGCCGGAAAAAACTTGTTGTAGTAGACAGTCGGGAAGTCGTCGTGCTAAAGTCCCATAGGACCAACGCACCAGAACAACAACCGTCACCGATGAATAGGAGCGTATATCGAAAGGATCGAACCTGAGCACACACTGATGTAGGTGGACGAAGACTCGATCCATGGATCCACCAAAGACAACCACCACAAAATCTTGCGATATCCGCCGAACGCACATCTCCACATGCCCTCTAACGATACTAGACGCACCACCAGGACGGGAGCTAGACGGGGAGAACATTATTTCATCATCAAGGAGACACCACCATCTCGTCTTCCATAGCAGCACACAAATCGTAACAAAACTCACAGAAACACATAAAAATAGAGCACACCCGTCGGCAAGGGCCAGGATCCACCGCGCTCCCATGGCCCTCAAAGTAAGCCGAGAGAAAATGGTAACAAAACACATAGCCTGTACTAACTCAGATAAGCCCTCAATAATTTAAACGGCCTTCAACCAAAGGTGAGGAGAATGCGGATCTTCAGGTGGAAATAAGTTGTGTAATTGTGAACCATAGCCCCGGTGTACTAAAAAAAGATTTGATTCAATCATATATGGTATCATTTGGGGCCTCTTTGGTTCGTGTAATTTTCCAGAAAATAGGACTATGAAGACCATAGACATAGGATGTTATGCAATAGATGTTAGTTGGTTGCACCGCGGGAGTACATATTTTATTCTATATATAGGGTTGGTTGTATCCCATGATTGTAATTGAAACAAAGGAAAAAAATCATGATGTACTCGACTGAAATTTTCCTTTGGGATTGCATTCAAAGTTTGCCATATGACTTTTTTTGCTATGAATTATTATCCTCCAAATGAAACAACCTCTATTCGAAGAATCACTAAGAATCTGGCCAAAATTTCTATGAAATTATTTTGAACCAAATAGGAGCTTGATGTACCATGTAATTAATTATTGGGCCTGTGATGATGCAAATAAAGCGACGCATGTGCTAGCTAAACATAGTTATTGTAATAAATTCTCTAGCATTTGGACGGACAAGCCTGTTGAAAATATGCCCTAGAGGCAATAATAAATTAGTTATTATTATATTTCATTGTTCATGATAATCGTTTATTATTCATGCTAGAATTGTATTGATAGAAAACTCAGATACATGTGTGGATACATAGACAACACCATGTCCCTAGTAAGCCTCTAGTTGACTAGCTCGTTGATCAATAGATGGTTACGGTTTCCTGACCATGGACATTGGATGTCGTTGATAACGGGATCACATCATTAGGAAAATGATGTGATGGACAAGACCCAATCCTAAGCCTAGCACAAAGATCGTGTAGTTCGTATGCTAAAGCTTTTCTAATGTCAAGTATCATTTCCTTAGACCATGAGATTGTGCAACTCCCGGATACCGTAGGAATGCTTTCGGTGTACCAAACGTCACAACGTAACTGGGTGGCTATAAAGGTTCACTACAGGTATCTCCGAAAGTGTCTGTTGGGTTGGCACGAATCGAGACTGGGATTTGTCACTCCATGTGACGGAGAGGTATCTTTGGGCCCACTCGGTAGGACATCATCATAATGTGCACAATGTGACCAAGGAGTTGATCACAGGATGATGTGTTACGGAACGAGTAAAGAGACTTGCCGGTAACGAGATTGAACAAGGTATCGGATACCGACGATCGAATTTCGGGCAAGTACAATACCGCTGGACAAAGGGAATTATATACAGGATTGATTGAATCCTCGACATCGTGGTTCATCCGATGAGATCATCGTGGAACATGTGGGAGCCAACATGGGTATCCAGATCCCGCTGTTGGTTATTGGCCAGAGAGTTGTCTCGGTCATGTCTGCATGGTTCCCGAACCCGTAGGGTCTACACACTTAGAGTTCGGTGACGCTAGAGTTGTTATGGGAAATAGTATGTGGTTACCGAAGGTTGTTCGGAGTCCCGGATAAGATCCCAGACATGACGAGGAGCTCCGGAATGGTCCGGAGGTGAAGATCGGTATATTGGACGAAGGGTATTGGAGTCCGAAATTGTTCCGGGGGTACCAGGTGATGACCAGCGTGTCCGAAAGGGGTTTCGGAGGCCCCGGCAAGCGTTGGGGGGCCTTATGGACCAAGGGGAGAGGGCACATCAGCCCACTAAGGGGCTGAGCGCCCCTCCCACCCCATCTCACGTAACCAGGAGAGGTGGGGGCGCCACCCCTAGGGCAGCCACCCCTCCCGGCTTGGGGGGCAAGTTTCCTAGGGGGTGGGGGCGCCCAAACCCATCTAGGGTTTCCCCTGTGGCCGCCGCCCCTCCCCTAGGGAACCCTAGGGCGCCTCCCCCTCCTCCCTTCCCCCTATATATAGTGAGGGAGAGAGAGGGCAGCCGCACCCTTCCCCTGGCGCAGCCCTCTTCCTCCTCCAACACCTCATCCTCCTCCGTAGTGCTTGGCGAAGCCCTGCCGGAGAACCACGAGCTCCATCACCACCATGCCGTCGTGATGTCGGAGTTTTCCCTCAACTTCTCCTCTCACCTTACTGGATCAAGAAGGAGGAGACGTCTCCCAACCGTACGTGTGTTGAACGCGGAGGTGCCGTCCGTTCGGCGCTAGGATCATCGGTGATTTGGATCACGACGAGTACGACTCCATCAACCCCGTTCACTTGAACGCTTCCGCTTAGCGATCTACAAGGGTATGTAGATGCACTCTCCTTCCCCTCGTTGCTAGATTACTCCATAGATTGATCTTGGTGATGCGTAAAAAATTTTGAATTTCTGCTACGAGCCCCGACAAAGCCCCCGGGCTGTCTGGTCTCAAACCTTGTGGACGATGTAATTCCTTTTTAAGCCAATAAAGCTAGCCATGATGGCCTTCCCTTAAAAAAAATATTGAGCGTGTGATGCTGAAGCCATGGAATTTTCTATTCTATTCTATAAAAAGGATGCAAGTTGATCAATTAATGTATAACAAATCTAGCCATACAAAGTATGTGGCCATACACAAAATTTATCTACACACGGCAAATACATATATGCAAGACCATGAAATGATTTGTTCATTTTGGTTTTCTTCATATCAACAAGATTAATTATTTCACATGGATCTTGGAGCACCATAAGGTAAAACCCTTCACTTTGTTCTTAACTTTTAGATTGCAGACTTAGGCATCCACATTAGTTAGCTAAACTAAAATTCGTTATCTAGAAAGTCGCATTTGACACTGACGTCCCCTCATCTCTGGCCCTATATAAATGGGAGGTCACCACTCCGGAACTGGCTCAAGCAGCTGTCCATACATCAAACCTGCCATGAGAAGTAGTTAATGCTAACCATCTCTCAATAAAATTCCATTAGCTTAGAGGGTCTTCCCCTACTACCAGGCTACCACTACCGCTTCCTCTAGAGTCTCACAAAGAATAACGCCATTAATTAGGAGCCAGATAGCTCGCTGGTTAGGTGGCTAATTAAGCTAGGTTGTTCCACCATCACCCCTAACCTCTCCACACGAACTCGACCTAGCAGAATCTAGCTGCTGCGAGCTGCCGGCCTGCAATGGGGCACCAGCACCAGATGTTCGAAGACCCGTTCGCGAGCAGCATATCGTCGCTGGAGGCGGACATCTTCTCCGTCGCCGCCGGCCACCACCATCCGCAGTGGCCGGGCCTCGACCACGACGTCCCGTTGGCGCCGGCTGCCAACAACGGCACATCGTCCGGCGGCTACGGCTCCCCCGGTGGCGGCGACGGCTCGGGCTCCCACCGCAAGATCAGCCACAACGCGTACGAGCGCGACCGCCGCAAGCAGCTCAACGAGCTCTACTCCGACCTCCGCTCCCTCCTCCCCGACACCGATCACACGGTAATTAAATTTCTCACTCAAACTAACTCATCAGCCTTCCTCTGAGCTACATGTTAGAGATTCCGTTCTGAACGTCTGTTGGATTTCTCTGGTGTTGCAGAAGAAACTGAGCATTCCGATCACGGTGTCGCGGGTGCTCAAGTACATCCCGGAGCTGCAGAAGCAGGTGGACGGACTGGAGAAGAAGAAGGAGGAGCTGACGCGCGCCAACTGCAAGCCCGGCGTGCTGACCATGAAGGAGAACATGGCTCCGATCGTGTCCGCCACCTGCCTCGATGACAGAGAAATCATGGTCCAGGTCAGCCTGGTGAGCACCATGGCCGGAGTTCTGCCCATGTCCAAGTGCATCAAGGTGCTGGAGAACGAAGGCCTACGCCTCATCAGCTCGTCGACTTCCGCGTTTCACAACAGGACGTTCTATAGCCTCCATCTTCAGGTACACATCAACAGATGCATCTGCCTTTAGCTCCTGTTGTTCTCATATCATCGATGCTTGTGATTTGATCATTTTTGGATTCTTTTTTACTTGGCTTGCTTACCACGTATGCCATGTGGTTGCTTATGATTTGATCTTAACAACTAGTAGTATATAGTACTTGACGAGCTAAAACTCAGCAAAGCACTTCTTTTCCTGCGATGTCGACTGCCGTGGGTCCACATAAAAGGATAAGGATTTATCAAAATCTAAAGAGAACATGAATTTGGGGACATTTATTTTGGATATATATGCAATATGTAGGATCTTGCCATGCCGTACACTGGATTATCTAGCATAGAATTAGAACTATTTTGATTTAATCCATAAAGGTAAAAACATTATGGGCATTTGTAAGCTCGTTAACTTATTACAGTATGACTTGCTTGGGTGCATGCTCCCCCTCATAAAAGATTATGATTGTTAACTCAGATCAGTGGTGGAGATTATAGAGGCCATCCATTGAGTTAAAAATTGTAGCATAGTACAACGAACGGCAAATGGTACATTTTGTTTACCTTGACCGGCACATGCAAGGATTAAGCCAATGAAACGAATATGTACAACGCATCATTAGTTTCAATCGGACAACAAAGGGACTCTCCTAGTGCTAAAATGGTCCCTCTAGCTATATATTGTGTGGATTCCACAAAACCCTAGTCATTCGAGGTTGACCGGTTCCATCTTTCGAGCTTCAGAGGGTTTATACTACTACCGAAGTGTCAACATTCATTGGTGATCAATCTTTACACCCTTGGCAAAGAGCACGACCGAGGTCCCTCTATTTCAGTCATTTGTTTGGTTTTTTGGATATGAAGAACAAAGCACTTGGGTGGACGAGGTTATTGCTTCTTCCTCCTAATTCAGCCAGGTCAGTTGATACTAGACTAGATCTAGGTATACTATTTTTTCTGAAACGGGGGCAAAAGATTTTCCTCGTCGATTAATCAAGCAAAAAAAATTGCCCAATTAGTTGGCAGAAAACCGAACGAAAACCGTGATCTAGGTACTAGGGGGTGGCTACACCCACATAGATCTTTGTTAGCCTTGGCTTTTGTCTCACATCCTTTCCAGCCCCAACTTAAAAGGGGTTACATCTGGACTTATGTCAAGGCACAAGAAAGAGATATGCCATGAGGAGACACAAAATCTCATGAGATGGCGCCATGATTGCGTGGCCAAGCGGCTCCATTAAGCATGAGACCTGTTCGCCAACAAACAGACATGGTCCAAGTTCAACTGACCTTCATTTGTGAAGGACCATGTGGCCCAAGTTTAGTTGTGTGGTGAAATCAGTTCCACATGGCAATTGTAGAGAAAGTTTTTTTTTGTGGGAAAACTTTCAGTCTATTCATCTTCAATCATGATAGTACAACGAATACTAGAAATAATAAAAATACATCAAGATCCGTAGACCACCTAGCGACGACTGCAAGCACTAAAGCGAGAAAGTTTGACCGGCATATATACTCTTGTCTACCAACCACATATAGCATTTATGGGTTAACCCTTTTAGAGCATCTTCAATGGCAACCCGTAAATTTCCTCATGCATCCATGTTTGTCTTCGGTTTGCGGGAAAAATCGCGTCCGTACCGCACCGCGGACCGCTACAGGCCCGCGCTGGATGGCTTCCGCTGTCCGAATATCATGGTCCGGATGCATGCAGGAGGTTTGCGGGTCGGCGTTGGAGATGCCCTTACATGAAGCGATGATGAAGCTGCAGTAGCGGCGATAGGTATGTATGGTCCGTCTAATAGATGGGTAGAACGTTGAATGAATTTGGGCTAGAGTTTTACACAAGTAACGTCCTCTTTTTTAAGACAATGACGTGTACTCTCACACAACCGAATGCATGGACACTTATTCGCATCCTTTTACCTCAACCCCACAATGAGTATCAATAGTATAGATGGAAAATGCCTATCCAAATAACTATTTATCAGACCTTTATGCAAATTTCTCCGCCAAAAGAAAAGAATCTTCATGCAAATATGCATGCGTTATCCACTTTATTTGACAAACTGAGCAGTAACGCTATAAATGTGTCAAAATTATATATGAATGACTAAAAGTGTGTACACTTTGGCATTAAAATCCAGGCTGCATGCACCAGACGGCAATTTTATATCAAAGAACTTACAATGCCATCTTATTTTTTGTATTGAAACAGAGAACCCAACGGACGATGAGCAAGGAGTGTCCGGCATTTTGTGAAGAACTGGAGAACGCCCTGACGCAAAAGGCAGGACTACGTCTACATCACCACCAGTAGCTCATATGTAGCATAAGAATGGTGTATACTGTGGTGTTTAACCACCATGAATCAAAATACATGCATGCCATAGATATAGGGCAAATACACAAGATAAATAGTACTGCTGATATGCATGCACGATCGTACGTATAATGCAGCGTGTTTCATATATAGTAACTATATGCAATTGTATATACATTTCTGTGTATCTCAACTGTATGCTGAAGATAACTAGTAAAACAGATATATCTTACTACCTCTGTTCCAAAATATAAGAATTTAGGAACAGAGGTAGTGGTAGAAATAAATGTAGAGGTTGGCACAAAGCAGTCGCACTGTGATGAAAGAGTACTGACAATCCCCATAGTGCTTGTTTCGATGGCGGGCAAGTGCAGTGAGTTTTCTGGCAGTGTTTTGAACTCGCTGCCCCGTTTTCTTTTCTTCCTCAACTGTTCTGGAACACTATATATATGTATTTCTGTTGTTTTTCAATGGAAAGGGGTACGCCCGGTTCAAAAAAAAATTATTCATGTATACATAAATATATGAGGCTCTTTTCACTATTTTAACCTTGTCAGAAAACTTTAGCACAAAATAAACTCCTCATAAATTTATTTCACGATCTGACCCTTTTGGTAACGCCACAAGCCGTGACGTTTCTGCTCCCCTTCATAAATAAGTGGCAAATGTGAAGAAGCTACTTGAAACGCCACTAACAATGGTGTTTGATATTTGGGCAGCAACGCCGCGCCCTTTGGCGTTTCCAACAACACCACACACGCTGTCATTTTTGCCATGCCACATAGTGTGTCGACCAGGCTAGCAACGCAGGTGGGTTTGGCATTTCTAGGTAATTCAGCAACGTCACATGTCATGGCGTTTCTGAAAATGGTCACATCGTGAAATAATTTTGTGAGGAGCTTATTTTGTGCTAAAATTTTCTCACAAAGTCAGAACAGTGAAAAAGGCCAATATATGAGAAATAAGGATGATTTGCCTCCACTGCTCCACAGTCCACATACACACCCTGCCTTTACATAAACTATCCAGCAGGGTCCGCTCCAGGCACGCAAATGTCGACATCCTGTGTACCACGGAACTAATCTATCACCTGGTGTCAGTGAGGGCAATGGTGGTTTTAAATATGGTAGTGTCATGCGTTTTGTGTCACCGTGTGCTCATCTTGTGGAGTAGCATGCATGCATCTGCCAACTGAGCACATGGTGGCGAGGTGAACCTCTCTCATCAGCCGTCTCTAACAGCTCGATCGAGCTGACCGTACTTGCTTGTAGAGTGGTAGTACGTTCTGTCTCTTGTTCTGCAGTACTGTTGTACTACTGACCTGTACTTCTGGAGCTGTCAACAGAAAATAAAAAGGACACTGAACCTGAAGGAGGGGAACAGGTGCCGTTTGAAATCCCCGCACGGCCCAGTTGTTTGTGGCAATGAAAGGCCGCCTGTGGAAGGAGGCGGGCCGGGTGACAAGGCCTGGTTAAGTTTCTCCACAGAGCAAATCCTTAGAAAAGAAAAAATTTGTGGAGAGAGCATGCGTCCTTGTGTGTTTTCTTTAAAAAAAAACCATGTCCTTGTGCTGTCCTCGGAAATATCTGGTGCTCCGGAGCACCCAGCTCGCGTGCGAACTCGTCTGTTAGACCTCAGATCCAAAGGCTCCCATGAGATGATGAACACTTTTGCAAACAAGTCCTTGAGAAGTCTAAAAAATATGCACAAATACAACAGCTACATTAGCTTTTTAGATGCCGGTCCGGGAGCCTGTATCACGGGAGCACCGTTGCCTCGGTATCACAGGATACTCTCCCGGCTGGGATTTTTTTTTTGCGGGTGTCTCCCGGTTGGGATTGGGGACATGGCATCAAATCGCGACAAGTTCATCGGCTCAATTCCCTAAGGTTCATCAACTAAAAAATGAAATAAAGTTTTGTTAGTCTAGCGATGCACTTTTAAGGGTAGAAGTAATTGTCAATTTTTCCAGAGCACCACATGCTTTTTTCTTCTTTGTGTAATCATTCCTAGGGAACCAAAATTGCTCGGTTCAAGTCATTTGACATGATTTTAGGTTTGCAGGGCCCACAAGTCAGACCACCCTCGTCACTGACTTGACAGTTGACATGACACGCCGTGCTACTGTCTGTACTTGACAACTACTCAAGACAGTGGGAGTGAGAGCAACTCCAACCGTATAGACAAAACAAATTGCCCAATAGACGGATCCATTTTTAATTTCTGTCGGTTTTGTGTATGCTTGAACCCATTTCAGTTTTAAATTTAGGTTAGATTTGGATCCGGTGCGGAAAAAAGCGGGCGTTTTCCGTGTTCTCTTCGTCCGCCTCTGTCCGCTGCATGCTGCGTGTGGCCCACTTACCATCCACTCACATAATTTTTTTCTCTCCTCCCTCTCCCTCGCCATGGCGCCATTGACGCTTGCGAGCCATGCAACTGCTCTCCCCAGCCCCGTTCGCCCGGCCGCGTGCCGCGTGCCCCCCACGCCCAGCCATTGCACGCCCTCGCCCCCGTGCCCGACCTCAAGTAGCATGAGCAGGTGGTCGCGGCCTCCAAGCGCGCGTCGTGCACGCTCGCGTGCGTGCAGCTCGTCTTCGCCATGGCCAACATGCACTGACGCCATTCCTCACTGCGAAGTGCGAACTACCCTGCCTGCTACGTGTTTGACGAAATGTCGAGACAAATATGTCACAAAATGGGTCGGCCACCATCGAACGCACCGGGCGACCCAAATGAAAAAGCGGACAACTGTATGTGTGGAAGAGCTAGAGCCAGCGCCTCCATTGCTGCCTTGCACCAATCTCAGCCTCGATCCAACGAATTAGGCAGTTCTCTTCTGCGGTTCTGCCTTCCCTTGAGTCAGCTTCAGTCTTTCTTCTTTTTTTTTGCGGGTAGAGTCAGCTTCAGTCTGCCGGTTCCTGTCTGCCCATCCAACATTTCATTTCGCGGGAACGGCGGGACAGTTTTGATAAAAGCACTAATTATCGTATCGGCGTTTCTCAATCTCAACAACACGTGCGTGGAAAACCCATGGAAGTTGCAAACAAAAAGGAGAAAAACGTCAGGCACAAGAGCTGCTACGTTGCCACTTCTTGTGAGGAGAAGTGGTAGAACACAGCAGGTGTCGGTCGCGTTCATGCACGGACGTACGTCGACATCAACGATTCGCGGTTGGCTCCACGCGCGCGTACGTGGAAGCGTCTGTTCCATGAGTGAAAAATCCCGAGTGCTCACACCTAATCGCCCGCAATTTATATCGTCGGTCAAGAAAGAAGCTAAACCAAGGTGTTCCTTTGCTTCTGGAACAATGCTATGGGTGGGAGCGGGACCATCCATATGATAGGAGCAAGAATTTGTCAAGAAAAGCAGCATACTTGAGTACCCAAGCCAACTATTTCTGCAGTGATATAACTAGTTTCACAATGATCTATCTCAATGTTCTTCAATGATCAGTGATCTGCAGCTTTTCTGCAAGTGTTCACACTCTCTCCTCAAGAAGGTTCAGAGGAGATCTGACCAAGCAATCTTGCCTAGCCGGCTGATGCCCACATGAAACTCCATTCTACTCCACATGTTACTCTTGTTAGCAAGACATATCACATGTACTGTGGGAGTCTGTAATTGAGTGCAGCAGCGCCTTTGCAGGCAGACATCAGATTTTCCTCACTCTGAATAACCGCAGTTTTTATACAGAACACTCTGCATAACTGTAATCTTCTTCAGAAGAAAGAAGGCTCTGCTTGCGCAGGACACACGCAAAACTCCATTCCACTCCACAAGTTAGTCTTAACGAACGAAGCAAGCCAACAACGACGATGAACAATCAATACCTTTGCAAGAAGAGATCAGATTTTCCTCACTCTGAATAATCGTAGTAGGTCTCTTCACAACACTCTGAATAATTCTAGTCTTCAGAACACTCTCTGAATGTTTGTAATTTTCTTCAGAAGAATGCTCTGCTTCCGTAGAACACCCTCGCCCCGTCCTTCCTCGCCTCTGCCTCCGGCTTCTTCTCGTCCCTCTGGACGACCACCCCGGCGCCGCCGTCTCCATCGAGCTCCATCGGCAGCTTCATCGCGCCCAGCGACTCGGTGAACTGCTGCATGCTCTTCACGTACATCTCCATGATCTGCCGCTGCATCGCGCTCTGTTCCGCCTCCATGTCGATGACGTCGCCCGTGGCCATGGGAGACTTGAAAACGCCGACCTTCTCCTTGCCAGACGCCGCCCCTCCGTTGGACGTTGGCGTGTCCGGCGCGCCGCTGCACATCGGTGCCGACACGGTGGCCTCGTGGGCGCCGTCGTGCCGATGCGGCTTCTCTGTCGCCGCCGAGGAGGAGACATCGATCGCCCTGTCGTCGCTGGTCGTGGTGGTCGTCGAGGCGTTCTTGCTTCCGTCTGAGCACACCGGCATCGAATTTTCGCCGCGTGGGCTCGTGACCATCTCCATGGCGTCAAACGGCGCCACCCCGAGGTGCAAGAACGGCAGGTACTGGACGGCCATGTCGTCGTTCTCTTTGGCTGTGTTGAGGTCAGGAAATTCGATACCTAGGTAGTCCACCGGCGGCGCTGGGGGCTCGAGGATGACCACCTCCGACGTGATCGACGGCTCCGCCGCGGCGCGGTCCGATGGCCCCGCGATGCACGGGTCGCCTCCGCCGGAGCGGAGGGCGAGGGACAGGCTCACCGTGCCGGCGGGCGAGTGGGTGAGATCCGTGGACGACAGGGAGAACTCCCGCCGCTCCATCTCCGCGCCGTCGGTGGCCGCGACTTGGGCGAGCGGCACGAGCGTGAACCCGAGGAGCTGGTCCTCGAGGACGCTCTCGGCGCAGCTCCGCATCAACACTTCGCACTTGAGCGCGTCGGTGCCGAGCCTGCCCCGACGGACGCGCAACGGCGGAAGGCGCTCGTCGAAGCGCGGGCTGGCGCCGCCCCTGGCAGCCACGCGCGTGGAGAGCGCCGGCGCGTGGCCCGGGCTGGACGTGAGCGAGAAGCGCGCGTACACGTCCTGGTCCGCGTAGATGCAGATGTTGTGGATGCCGCGCGCGCCGTGCACGTACACGTCCAAGAAGCACCCGCCGCCACTCTCCTCGCCGTCGTCGTCCTCCAACCCTCCGCCGCCCCCGACATGATCCGGCACGTACCGGAATCTGGCAGGCTCCATTATCGACCGACTCGCCGGAACGGGACCGGTCGATCACTAGACGATCATCATGGACCTTAGATTTCTAGGGTGTTTCTTGCTTGCAGTTGAAGACAGTTTCTCACTAACCCTTTGGAATTGTTAGGACTTTGAGGAGGGGGAGAGAGTAGGTGGTGGCCGGCGAGGGAGGAAAAATGGAGCCGAGTGCACACGGTGCATCATTCATGTCCACTATGTGTGCTCTTTACCCGTTGCTTGTTGTCCACACCCTTGCACCGCAATTCTTGGCCTCGGCGGGTCAGCCACGCATCGGCCTCGCCATGGCGCCATCGTGTAGTAGTTGTTGCTGCACTTGTTTATCGATCACCAGGGAAATGCAGACGCATGATGGCTCAAGAAAAAGAAAAGTATAGCTGGGTGTGTCCACATTGACGAGGGATGACTTGACAGCAACATTTTTGGGGAAATTCAGCAGTAAGCAGTGTCATGGGGTCGTGTCAACTGTCCAAGTTTCACAGTTGAAAGGGGACAGTTCACATCGGTCGGTGGTGCATAGCTATGTTTCTCTTAGCTCTGTTCACATGGTAAGCCATGATTACGATTTAGTCCTACAAAACTTCCAATGGTTTCGTTTAAAATATTTCAGTATTTTACTTCTTTAGATATAACTTCCTAGCATTACCGAGTGGGAGGTTACTCTGCTCTCATCTTGTGCAGGCCTAGTTTTATTTTCTATTTCAACTTAAGCCCAATGAGGTAAAATGGATGTACCATTGGATTATATCAATTATTGCGTAATATTGGTACATCAGAAATATATCCAATTGTTATATTCAAATTTATCCAAATTGAAATAAAAATTATTGATTTGTCAGATTTAATTTCATAAATTACAAAAATATTAATGGTTCGAGCGTTACTGATTTTTTCTGTTAAAATTCAATTTTTTTGTGACAATCGGACATGTTATGCAGGATAATTTTGTATAAATAAAATTATCTTTATTTATTGGGTTTCACATCATTCAAAAACTAGATATGATTATCATTCCCGAAAATATAGATATACAGATATTAAAAATATTACTTATTGCATATTGATAAATATTTCAACAGTTGTGACAAACATTTATAAGATAAGAATACCGATTATAATCATAAAAGTATTTATTTTTACAGCTATGACTTGCAAGAGTATTATATTCTTATTGATATTTGATTATATTAATAATAAAATATTTCAATTATTTATGCTAAACTTTTTTACTTATTTATGACTTACTTGATAACACAATATGTTAGTTACTAACTTTCCTATCACATTTAGCACAATTAGCCACATATATTCTATTGCTAAATTTAAGATACAATATTCATTGTTGTGATTCATGTATTTATTTATTGCAAAATACACTTTCGCCAAATTGAAATCGTATTACATACTTGAAGTTATATCGGCTTATTTTTCGTAACAGTTCATTTTAGATGCTAGTAAGAAACCTTACATTGAATTGGCTTTACTTCAGATTTAAGGAAAAAACACCAAATTGTGCTCCTTTGTATATCTTTTAGTTTCGTTCCCTTTGTAAATTAATGTGCTTCGCTAGATGTGTTATCGTGCATTATATGTGTTTGATTTTTCTTAGTATCCTAATAAAAAATTCTAGAACATACTTGTCTAACAAATATCTTGACATAGGTCGTAGAATGTCTTCTAACTTAAGTGTAATAAATTGAAATCATATACTAATAAACTGAACCGAGTGCACACGGTGCATCAACCAAATCCACTATGTGTGCTCTTTTTCCGGTACTTCTTGTAAAACCCTTGCACCACAACTCTTCCACGGGTCAGCGGCGCATCGGCCGCCTTTCGCCATCGAGTAGTATTGTTGGTGCGCTTGTTTATCATCGAGTAGCTGGGTCTCTCTACATTGACAAGGGATGGCTTGATACCAACATTGTCAAGAATTCACACTATGCAGATCAGTGCTATTAAGACACATCTATCGCATATCGTAGCATTATACTATGCACGATAAAGGCATCATATACGTTATAAAAATATATCGTGTCTCTGAAAATAAAATGTGTGTGATGGAAAATACATCGCGCACATTGGGTAAGGAGAACTGTGCGCGATTCCTTGGACACAATTCTTCTCAAAGAAGCGTGTGTGATGAACTGAACTATTGCACATGTTTGGCGAAAAGATCCGTGTGTTCTGCATAGCACAGGGACAGGGTAGTCTCTAATTTCGTGAACTATCGCACACATGATTTTTTGATACACCATTTGCGATTTATAACAGACTGTTCGTTTTGATAAATCATGAGATATATTTAACATTGCAGACAATTACGCCTAAGAAGGCGTGTGTGATAATGTTCACAGAGATTCAAATAACCAAAGTTTCCCCCACATCACACTGGCCTCCTCGCATAGCTACCGCATGAAATATTTAAGAACATGCATACAACTCGAAATGATAAACTAACAGATGTTCATAGGTTCAGATTTATACAAAATATTTACAACATAGCATAAAAAGAAGCTAGGCATATGCATATAAAGTGATCACCATCTACCACTTGTTGGCATCTTTGCAAGCGTTGCAGATGCTGCGATGCGACCCATCAGCATCAAGGGGAAAGAGACATGTCCTCGTGTTAATGACCCATGAGCATCAAGCTAAAGGAGACACGTCCTCATGTTAACTATCCACCCATGTGCTCCAGGCTACGTTTCTTGCTCAAAACGTAACCCACCATATTGAGGATGCACAAGGGAGAGTCATCATGCCTTTGGATGCCTAGAGTTGTGTCTCGGGCCTCAATGGCCCCATCATTGACCTTACTTAGCTTCCCGCCCCAGCCGTCGGCTCCTTGACCGCCGGCTCATCGGTGTTTGCGCCGATGTGTCGGTCATAGCCAGGATCACCGAGGTTGTTGACTTGACTGGCGTTCGAGGTTGTTGGGTCTAATTCTAACTAGCATGAACTAGTTTTGAGGAACAGATCATAGACAAAGAAAGACAAAGAAAGGATACGACGAGGATGTATTTCTGGCAACGAACCACAGCGCCGAACGCCCTCTTTTCCCTGTCATATATACATATCTGGACAAACCAGAACATATCTGGACTCCTAACCACCTATGTATATCAATCTGAACGCACTAACAAACCAAATCCTGGCCGGCTTTGTAGCCTACGAGACGCAGCGCCCAAGCCTCTGTTTCCTACGCACGCACGCACGTACGAGCGCCCAACAACCCGCTCTCCTATGCTGCCTCTACGACGCGTTCTAACACATCCAGCTGCTGCTGCTAACCGACTACGACTCAATCATGAGCACATACCCGACACGGACCCAACGCACGCACACACGCACACTCGCCATGGCGTCCGGCACAACCAACACGCACGCACACACTGGTCACCACCACCGCCGTGTCTTATTCCTAACAATTTCCCCCTAAGACACGACCTACAGTAAGGTCGGCTCGTCGTCGATGTCGGCGAGGAGCGCCTTCTCCTTCTTCGACTGCCGGCAGTCACGGGAGAAGTGGCCACGAACGCCACAGTTGTAGCACTTCCCGCGCCGCCGTCTCGTACCCGAAGCCACGCTGCTCGCACCGTCGTCGTGGTCAAGGTTGCCGCCGCGCTGACGCTGCCGTGCCTCCCACTGGGCCGCCGTGAACATCAGCTGATCGCCGCCTCGTGCACCGTTGTCCTGCGTGCGCCGACGTAAGCGTTCGTCGAACGCCTTGAGCCTACTCAATGCCTCCTCGAACGCCATTGTCTCCACGTCGCAGAACTGCTCGATCTCGGCCACCGCGGCATACAACCAATCGGGCACCGTGTCAAGCAGTTTTTTCACCATGGCGGCGTCGCCGAGCGTCGAGCCGAGGCCAGCATACCTTGCTGCCATGCCGCCGATCTTGTCGGCGTACGCGTCTAGTGCCTCCCCCTCCTCCATGTGCAGGTTGTCAAACTCGCCACGGAGAGTGGAGAGCCGTGCCGCCTGGACCCGATCGGCGCCGACGAACCTCGTCTTCAAGCTGGCCCACACCTCAGCCGCCGTCTTCTTCGTCGATACCTGCATCAACAAGTCTTCGGAGAGCGCACCGAACAGCACCGCCCTCGCCGTCTTGTTTTTCCCCGCGTCGACCGCCGCGTCGCCGACCGGCGACACCGCTTCCCAGAGGTTCTGGGCGTCGAGGATGGCTTCGGCCTTGATCGCCCACACCGTGTAGTTGTCCGGTATGAGCATCGGCATCGGCATCGAAACCGTGCTACCCCCTGCGCCGTGCGGGACGATCGCCATGGCCACGAGCACAGGAACAAATGAGGCTCTGTATACCATGTAGCACTGGCCTTGACCGAAATCTAGGGACATTGTGTCCCTGTCACGGGCGCAAATGCACCGTTGGCGGCCGTTTGTCCATAGATTCACTGGTCTCCTTCTCCAGGTCACCATCTCCTCGGTTACACCCTCAAGCACCTCGGTGAGATGATCCTCGATGTTTGCGATTCGACCTCCCATTGATGCTCCCGAGCCCGACATGATGCCAGACCATAGAAGATTAGCTATCCACGTGAATCTGTGGCATATTCCAGATTGCCGAATCAGACAATTCGGCTTGGAGCGAAGTTCTCGACCTGGACGATGTGGCCACTCGAGCTAGCGATGAAGGTGGCGGAGCTGAAGATGAACATATGTCCTGGGGCGTATATCACGCTAGATTCGATCTGAGCTCCCATGAAGCCTCTATGTTCACCTAGCTGGACCTGCGTGGGCCATCACTGTTGGAGACGACCCCAACATGTCCCAAGGTATGGTATCCCATCTAGGTGATTTAGGCTGGATGATAACAGGAGGCGAGCTTTTACCCAGGTTTGGGATCTCTCGATCGAGGTAATACCCTACTCCTGCTTTCCTATTTTGCGATAGGGGTGTGTACAAAGTACAAGTAAACTAATTAGGGAGACCGGACCCCAACTTATATAAGGGCCCTAGGATTATAGATCTTAGTCGGCTACGTCAATGAACGTAGAGTCCTCCATGGCTCCAATATTTTCTGCTTATAACGCAAGTCCTCTAAGTCTTCCACATAATCGCCATGGACTGCCCAACGTGGCCCAGGATGGAATTGACCTAGGGGTTCTCAGCCCAGCACATTTGGCCAGGAATCGACATTGTGAGAGAACCCTGGGCCGGGACACCATCAACAAGCATACACACCCATATAATTGTAAACACGACGTGTGCAGGTTTCCATGCTTATGTCCCGATGGTGCAGATTAAGTTAAACAAGATACCTCTAGATCATAGCAGAACAGTGACTCTCAAGCTGAAAGAATGATTAGTACAATAAGAAATATGTTCTTTTCATAGAAATATCACCGATTAATGTTTAGGTGATTTTAATACAAAGCTATGATTCTCTTGGTGGATCATCTTAATTATCAGTTGGTTCGCTAATTCTACGAATATGAGATTTGTTGAAAGATATCAGCTTCAATTTCCCTTCTGTCCATAATATTAGTTCACACACAAAAAATATTAGTTCACACATTCTTATTAGTAATATTTCTCCAGCAGATCCTCAGACAATACAAATTAAAGCAACATGCTTACTCACCCGTTGTACACTATCTAATGAAATTAAATTCAAGAATATCTTAACCAAAATGCAGAGTTAGTATGATTGCAGAGATAGCTAAGATGGGGCTTGAGAAATATCCTAAAGACTTGGCAATCACACTAGGTCATAAACATGAGTCTAGGATGGGCTAGGTCATAAACACGAGTCTAGGATGGGCTAGGCCTCGTCTGTGTTATTTAAAAAAATGCAGGAAGAAGTATGTTTCGGTCCGACTGAGCGGACTGACCCAAAACAAGACTAGTCCGGTCCTGTTTTCGGGGAGCTCCTATATGTTGCATTTTGCGGCAAGTCGGGCGCCGACGTACATGCAGAAACCCTCGAATGGGCCTGCCCGTTGGCGAGCGATGTGACAAATATTCCTCAAAAAAAAGGCTATATGTGACAAATATACAACATGACATTTTAAGAACTAAATTACCTGGCAGATCCGAACACTATTGGAATTTTCGACATTTCCTAGAAGTGTCCGAATAATTTTTTCAAAGGCTAGTATTTTTGAAAATCCGAAAATTTTCTAAACAACACGAGCAAAATGTTAAAAAATTTAAAATGTGAAACACTTTTTTTGAATTTTGAATTTTTTTGAAAAAGGGAACATATTTTAAGTTCCTAAACAATTTTTAAAAACATGAACATTTTTCGAAAACTTAAACACCTTTTCATTTATGAACAAATTTATAAAATGGGAACATTTTTTGAATTTCTGCACATTATTTGCAAAACACAGACATTTATGGAAAAAGCAACAATCTTTGAATCTGTGATTTTTTAAACAGGATTTTTTTAAAATTCTGAATTATTTTCTAAAATGCGAACATCTTTGGAAAACATAAATACTTTTAAAATTTACTTTTTAAAAAAGTGGGAACAATTTATAATTTCTGAAGAATTTTTGAAAAACACTAACATATTTCTAAAACTTGAACAATTTTTGCATCTATGATCAACTTTGAAGATCATTTTTGAAAATGTAGAATTTGTTTTTGAAAAAAATAAGAACATTTTTTGAAAGTATCAAACATTTTAAAAAATGCAAACACCATTTGAATTTATGAACATATTTGAAAAAAAGGAACTTTAAATGAAATACCTGTACTTTTTCCGAAAACAGGAACATTTTTTAATTCTATGAACAAATATTGCAACATGTTTTGAAACTTTAAGAGAATTATATGGAAATGATTACAATTTTTGCAATTTTGAACAATATAAATTGAATTCATGAACATTTTTAAAAAAGGGAAAAATAAAATTACAAAAAAGGAAAAAACAAAAGAAAAAACCAAAAGAAAAAAAAATCGGTTTTGAACCTTTTGAAAGATTCCCAAAACCGGTATAAACTGACTTTTCCCAAAGCCGGATCCTTTTCGACGCAAAAATGGGCCAGCCCAACGCTGGTTCGCTCGGCTCCCCTCCTATGCGGAAGCTCGTCAGTTTGTCGCACAATGGGGCGAATAGGATTTCACTGTTTTTGGGCCTATATTTGCAGACCAGATTGGCTGTTTTTTTGTCGGTCCTATGCAATTCGGTCAGGGCAGGTCCATGAGCGGGCCAAAAGGCCCGTTCCGTATGCCCAACCTTACACGCACGTATGTGGCACAACATATTTGTCTAAAAAAATGTGGCACAACATGTTTGCTTCTTTTGCACAACATTACATTAACCACGATAGCTATCAAGGGAAGACGGGGCGCCAACGCCTCTAACGAAGCAAGGGGCAGCGTCATAAGAACCCCCTCCCCCCCACGTCGCTCCTGCGAGCGGCGGCTGGGCGAACCCTAGCGCCAGTCGTTCCTGTCCTCTCCCTGCCCTCCTCCTACCTTGCCGTCGGCAGACGTAGGTTCAAATCCTACAGAGCGTGATTCTATTCTTGTATAAATATAAGAAAATAGAACTTATATAAATATAAGAAAATGAGACAGTAACAAGGTCCATATTGTCATCGTAATAAAAAGAAAGATCTGCAAGCATTCTTTATGGGAGTCCGGGCTTTCTGATTTGAAGTTGCTGGAAAAGGACCTCTGTGATCGGTTGATCATTAGTCGTTTTTTGAAGGTAAGTAGGCAGGGGTGTCTTGATCGAAACCCAACTTCAATTCCACCCAGCTCAGACTCTCTGCAGCAGTGGGGAAGACCTGTTTATACTTTTTTTGAGAATTCCATTTCTTCCTGCCGCACCCCAATTCTTTCCCAACAGTTGAAAATTGATATGAGATCTTGAACCCAGGGGGCTCCTAGGGGGAGTCTGGTCGGGGGTGATTCCCGATCTTCGGACATAGTGCATGCATTTAAGCTCAAAGCCGGCTGCGAGGTAAGGGCCGGTCCAGTGATCGGATCGGGGAGAGGCCTCGAAGTCGATGCTTCGGGGTCCGCAGGTGTCCCAGGTGAAGCTGAGAAGCCGGTGAAGATCAGATCACCCCTAGCGTCTGTGATGTACTCTAAGTTACCAAACCTGATCTGGTGCTCAGGGGCGAAACTGTCGATCTAGTCGAGATGACCGGTCGAGTCAGCGTGCAACACGATGCTGCCGAACGCGTAAAGTTGCCCGGGGACGAAGATGTCCCCGGTGCTGATGTTGTCTCTGATGATCAGGGGAGCCATCAATCCTTCGACGATCCAACATCGGAACTCTCAGTGGAAGCACCAATGTCGGTGTCAAAACCGACGAATCTCGGGTAGGGGGTCCAGACCTGTGGATCTTGGATCAATGAGGAACAAGTGACTAGGGATATGATGTTTACCCAGGTTCGGGCCCTCTCGAAGAGGTAAAACCCTACGTCCTGCTTGATTATATTGCTTGTGTATATGAGGATTACAGAGTCGATCTACCACGAGATCAGATGAACTAAACCCTAAACTAGTAGGATGATGGTTGTTGTTCTAGTCCCTATGGACTAAATGCTCTTTGTTTATATAGACACCAGGGGCACTAGGGTTACACATGGTCGCTTACAAGGAAAGGATAAACATGCGATTCTTCTCATCGTTAGTTGGAGGACACACCAAGGCACCAAAAAGCTTCCTGTCTGGTGATGTCTACTACACAACCTTCTTCTTGTAGACGTTGTTGGGCCTCCAAGTGCAGAGGTTTGTAGGACAGTAGCAAATTTCCCTCAAGTGGATGACCTAAGGTTTATCAATCCATAGGAGGCGTAGGATGAAGATGGTCTCTCTCAAGCAACCCTGCAACCAAATAACAGAGAGTCTCTTGTGTCTCCAACACACCCAATACAATGGTAAATTGTATAGGTGCACTAGTTCGGCGAAGAGATGGTGATACAAGTGGTATATGCATAGTAGATAAAGGTATTTGCAATCTGAAATTATTAAAACAGCAAGGTATCTAATGGTAAAAGTGAGCGTAAACGGTATTGCAATGATAGGAAACAAGGCCTAGGGTTCATACTTTCACTAGTGCAAGTCCTCTCAACAATAATAACATAATTGGATCATATAACTATCCCTCAACATGCAACAAATAGTCACTCCAAAGTCACTAATAGCGGAGAACAAACGAAGAGATTATGGTAGGGTACGAAACCACCTCAAAGTTATTCTTTCCAATCAATCCGTTGGGCTATTCCTATAAGTGTCACAAACAGCCCTAGAGTTCGTACTAGAATAACACCTTAAGACACAAATCAACCAAAACCCTAATGTCACCTAGATACTCCAATGTCACCTCAAGTATCCGTGGGTATGATTATACGATATGCGTCACACAATCTCAGATTCATCTATTCAACCAACACAAAGGACCTCAAAGAGTGCCCCAAAGTTCCTACCGGAGAATCACGATGAAAACGTGTGCCAACCCCTATGCATAGGTTCATGGGCGGAACCCGCAAGTTGATCACCAAAACATACATCAAGTGAATCACGTGGTATCCCATTGTCACCACAGATATGCACGGCAAGACATACATCAAGTGTTCTCAAATCTATAAAGACTCAATCCGATAAGATAACTTCAAAGGGAAACTCAATCCATTACAAGAGAGTAGAGGGGGGAGAAAACATCATAGGATCCAACTATAATAGCAAAGCTCGCGATACATCATGATCGTATCACCTCAAGAACACGAGATAGAGAGATCAAACACATAGCTACTGGTACATACCCTCAGCCCCGAGGGAGAACTACTCCGTCCTCGTCATGGAGAGCACCGGGATGATGAAGATGGCCACCGGAGAAGGATTCCCCCTCCGGCAGGGTGCCGGAACGGGTCTAGATTGGTTTTCAGTGGCTACGGAGGCTTCCGGCAGCGGAACTCCCGATCTATTGTCTGTTCTGGAAGTTTTAGGGTACGTGAGTATATATGGGTGCAGGAAGTACGTCGGTGGAGCTTCAGGGGCCCCACGAGGCAGGGGGGCGCGCCCTAGGGGGGGGGCGCCCCCCACCCTCGTGAGCACCTCCCTTGGCTCCTGACGTGGGGTCCAAGTCCATCCGGTAGTTTTCCTTCCAAAAATAACTTCTCCAGTTGATTTCGTTCTGTTTCGACTCCGTTTGATATTCCTTTTCTTCGAAACACTGAAATAGGCAAAAAATAGCAAATCTGGGCTGGGCCTCCGGTTAATAGGTTAGGCCCAAAATTAATATAAAAGTGGAAAATAAAGCCCAATATAGTCCAAAACAGTAGATAATATAGCATGGAGCAATCAAAAATTATAGATACATTGGAGACGTATCAAGCATCCCCAAGCTTAATTCCTGCTCGTCCTCGAGTAGGTAAATGATAAAAACAGAATTTTTGATGCGGAGTGCTACTTGGCCTAATTTTAATGTAATTCTTCTTAATTGTGGCATAAATATCCAGATCCGAAAGATTCAAGACAAAAGTTCATATTGACATATGATAATACTTCAAGCATACTAACTAAGCAATTATGTCTTTTCAAAATAACATGGCCAAAGAAAGTTCATCCCTACAAAATCATATGGTTTAGTCATGTTTCATTTTCGTCACACAAGAATGCTCTCATCATGCACAACCCCGATGACAAGCCAAGCAATTGTTTCATACTTTAGTAATCTCAAACTCATAAACCTTCACGCAATACATGAGCGCGAGCCATGGACATAGCACTATGGGTGGAATAGAATATAATGAGGGGGTTATGTGGAGAAGACAAAAAGGAAGAAAGTCTCACATCAACAAGGCTCATCAATGGGCTATGGAGATGCCCACTGTAGGAGTCCTGGATTAGGGGGTCTCCGGACAGCCGGACTATATCCATTGGCCGGACTGTTAGACTATGAAGATACAAGATTGAAGACTTCGTCTCGTGTCCGAATGGGACTCTACTTGGCGTGGAAGGCAAGCTAGGCAATACGGATATGTGTATCTCCTCCTCTGTGACCGACCATGTGTAACCCTAACCCTCTCCGGTGTCTATATAAACCGGAGGGTTTTAGTCCGTAGGACAACATACAATCATACCATAGGCTAGCTTCTAGGGTTTAGCCTCTCAGATCTCGTGGTAGATCTACTCTTGTACTACCCATATAATCAATATTAATCAAGCAGGATGTAGGGTTTTACCTCCATCAAGAGGGCCCGAACCTGGGTAAAACATTGTGTCCCCTGGCTCCTGTTACCATCCGCCTTAGACGCACAGTTCGGGACCCCCTACCCGAGATCCACCGGTTTTGACACCGACATTGGTGCTTTCCTTGAGAGTTCCTCTGTGTCGTCGCCGTTAGGCTTGATGGCTCCTACTGTCATCGATAGCGATGCAGTCCAGGGTGAGACTTTTCTTCCCGGACAGATCTTCGTGTTCGGCGGCTTTGCACTGCGGGCCAATTCGCTTGGCCATCTGGAGCAGATTGAAAGTTACGCCCCTGGCCACCAGGTCAGGTTTGGAAGCTTAAACTACACGGCCGATATCCGTGGAGACTTGATCTTCGACGGATTCGAGCCTCTGCCTTGTGCGTCACGCGGTCACGATGAGTACGATTTAGCTCCACCATCGGACAGTGTCCAGGAAATCGCACAGGCAGCCGCTCCGACCCTCAATTCGGAGCCAGTTGCGCCATCCATGGACGGGTGGATGGACCCCGCCACAGAGGCCTTACCCTCAGCGGCGATCGAGCCGAACATCGACCTTACCTTGCATGAGAGCCGTGTTGTTAAACTGCCGGATCCTTCTCCGGCCACGGACTCCCAACCGTCTGTGCCCATTCCTATCGAATCCAATTGGGCGCCGATCATGGAGTTTACCTCTGCGGATATTTTTCAGCACTCGCCCTTTGGCGACATACTGAACTCATTAAGGTCTCTCTCCTTGTCAGGAGGATCCTGGCCGAACTATGTCCGGCAAGACTGGGATGCAGACGACGAAGAAATTCGCGCCCCACCCACCACCCACTTAATAGCCACTGTCGATGACTTAATCGACATGCTCGACTTCGGCTCCGAAGACATCGACGGCATGGACGATGATGCGGGAGACAAAGAGGAACCACTGCCCACAGGGCACTGGACAACCACTTCACCACATGACGTATACATGGTGGACACACCAAAGGAAAACGACGATGAGGAACGGAAGGACGCAACGAAGGATTGTTCCCTCGAGAAGCAGTCCAAACGGCAGCGTAAGCGCCGCCCCAAATCGCACCTCGGTAGAAACAACGATCATACAGACCCAGCGTTAGAGCAGGGGGAACCATTGCCGGACCACGGCAACACGGAGAATCAAGCCGAACAACCCGACTCTATCAAAGATCATAGTCTAGATGACGTCACACCGGACAGGCACCCGGAGCAACAGAATGCCCATCAAAGGCTCGTTGCCACCGCGAGGAGTCTAAAAAAGCAGAAGCAAAGGCTCAAGGCTGTGCAAGACACACTCCAAATCAGATGGAACAAAGTACTCAACACAGCAGCGAAGTACGGCGGTAATCGCCCCACCAAGAGCTACCCAAAGCGAAATTTGCTACCTGAATTCGATGAGGAGGCCTTAGATCCCCCACAACCAAAAATCAAAACAGCCATCTGGCCGGATAAGCGACCTCACGACCAACATAGAGCGGCAAACAACGCCGCACATACGCCAATACGCGATCTACGCGAGGACTCGCATCAAAAGGATGACACAACCAGATCCATCTATGGACCACGTAAGCGCGCTCCAGCATACAACGCAACACAACAAACATCCGAAGAACGTGGTACACCCGGATACAGGGGTGCCACACACCCCCTATGTTTCACCGATGAGGTGCTGGATCATGAATTTCCAGAGGGATTCAAACCCGTAAATATAGAGGCATACGACGGAACAACAGAGCCTAGTGTCTGGATTGAGGATTATATCCTCCATATCCATATGGCTTGGGGAGATGACCTCCACGCCATTAAGTATTTACCCCTTAAACTCAAAGGGCCAGCTCGGCACTGGCTTAAGAGCCTACCCGAAAGTTCCATTGGAAGCTGGGAAGAGCTCGAAGATGCTTTTCGGGCAAATTTTCAGGGGACTTACGTCCGACCTCCGGACGCGGACGATTTGAGTCATATAACTCAACAACTTGGAGAGTCAGCCCGAAAGCTTTGGAACAGGTTTCTTACTAAAAAGAACCAAATAGTCGACTGTCCGGACGCCGAAGCCTTGGCAGCTTTTAAGCATAGCGTCCATGACGAATGGCTTGCCAGACATCTCGGCCAAGAAAAGCCGAGAACAATGGCAGCATTAACAAGCCTCATGACCCGCTTTTGCGCGGGTGAGGATAGCTGGCTAGCCAGATGCAGCATCAGCGACCCCAGTACATCCGAAGTTAGAGATGGAAACGGGAAATCACGGCGCAACAATAATAGCAAACGCCGGAATAAAGAAGACAGCACGAAGAGCACGGCAGTAAACGCCGGATTCAAAAGCTCTCGGCCAAGTCAGCAAAAGCTGCCCTCTAAAGGTGCTAGAGACGAACTGTCCAGCCTAAACAAAATTCTGGACAAAGTTTGTCAGATCCATAGCACCCCTGGTAAACCTGCTAATCATAGCCATAGAGAATGTTGGGTCTTCAAGCAGTCCGGCAAGCTCAATGCCGTACACAAGGGGGAGGATACACCAAGCGAAGACGAGGATGAGCATCTCAAGCAAGACACTGGGGAACAAAAGAAGTTTCCACCAGAAGTCAAAACAGTCAACGTGTTATATGTAATTAAGGGGAGAAACAAAGCGGCACTCCCAGAAAAATATGCCCAAGGGCCTATCACCGCGGAGTCCTACCACTGGTCGTCTCAACCGATCACTTTCGACCATCGTGATTACTCAGCAAGTATCCAGCGTGCAGGATAGGCTGCCCTGGTATTAGACCCAATAATTGACGGATACCACTTCACACGAGTCCTGATGGACGGTGGCAGTAGTCTAAACCTGATATACCAGGATACAATCCGCGAAATGGGGATAGACCCAACAAAAATTTGTCATAGCAATACTACCTTTAAAGGAGTAACGCTAGGCCCAGGGGCTCACTGCACGGGCTCCCTGCTACTAAAGGTTATATTCGGCTTCCCCGATAACTTCCGTAGCGAACATTTAACCTTCCACATTGCTCCGTTCCAAAGTGGCTATCAAGCACTACTTGGACGCGAAGCTTTCGCTCGCTTTAATGCAATACCACATTACGCTTCCCTCACGCTCAAGATGCCCGGTCCACGTGGCATCATTACGGTGAATGGAAATATTGAGCGATATTTGCGCGCCGAAGAGAGTGCGACTACCTTGGCAGCCGCACACTAAAAACGACCTCGCTAACTAAAGCATTTGATAGGTCGTCAAGACCACGAACACGGTTAGACGAGTCCGGCTCAGCTATATGTAATTCATACCGGATTGATGGCCACACCCCTATTACAAATATAAGGGGCTCAACGCGCGTAGACAAATGGCAATTTTTACTCATCTTTAATCATACATGGTTTCTTTAAAAACTACCTTTTTGCACGACAACTTTTCACTTAAGTTCCTCTCTTTTACAGATGACCATCGTTGAGGGAGTCCTGGATTAGGGGGTGTCCGGATGGCCGGACTATACCTTCAGCCGGACTCCTGGACTATGAAGATACAAGATTGAAGACTTCGTCCCGTGTCCGGAAGGGACTTTCCTTGGCGTGGAAGGCAAGCTTGGCGATACGGATATGAAGATCTCCTACCATTGTAACCGACTTTGTGTAACCTTAACCCTCTCCGGTGTCTATATAAACCGGAGGGTTTTAGTCCATAGGACAACGTACACATCAACAATCATACCATAGGCTAGCTTCTAGGGTTTAGCCTCTTCGATCTCGTGGTAGATCTACTCTTGTACTACCCATATCATCAATATTAATCAAGTAGGACGTAGGGTTTTACCTCCGTCGAGAGGGCCCGAACCTGGGTAAAACTTCGTGTCCCTTGCCTCCTGTTACCATCCGGCCTAGACGCACAATTCGGGACCCCCTACCCGAGATCCGCCGGTTTTGACACCGACATTGGTGCTTTCATTGAGAGTTCCTCTGTGTCGTCGCCGTCAGGCTCGATGGCTCCTACGATCATCAATAGCGATGCAGTCCAGGGTGAGAACTTCCTCCCCGGACAGATCTTCGTCTTCGGCGGCTTCGCACTGCGGGCCAATTCGCTTGGCCGTCTGGAGCAGATCGAAAGCCACGCCCCTGGCCGTCATGTCAGATTTGGAAGTTTAAACTACACGGCTGACATCCGCGGGGACTTGATCTTTGACGGATTCGAGCCACTGCCGAGCACGCCGCACTGTCACGACGAGCATGATCTAGCTCTGCCGCCGAACAGTGCCCTGGAGGCCGCACCCGCATCGGCTCCGACCCTTAATTCGAAGCCAACTGCATTGGTCGAGGATGGGCAGTTGGATGCCACCTCGGGGGCTGCGACCCCAACGGTGATTGAGCCGAACACCAGCCCCGTACTCTGCGAGACTCGTGACTCCAAGGAGCCGGACTCCTCTCCGGACTCCGAACCCTCTGCGCCCCTGCCGATCGAATCCGATTGGGCGCCGATCATGGAGTTCACTGCCGCGGACATCTTTCAGCACTCGCCTTTCGGCGATATCCCGAAGTCACTGAAGTCTCTCTCTTTATCAGGAGAGCCCTGGCCGGACTACGGTCAGCAAGGTTGGGGTACGGACGATGAAGAAATTCAAAGCCCACCCACCACCCACTTTGTAGCCACTGTCAACGACTTAACCGACATGCTCGACTTCGACTCCGAAGACATCAACGGTATGGACGCCGATGAAGGAGATGATGAAGAACCAGCGCCTACTAGGCCCTAGAAAGCCACCTCGTCATATTACATATACATGGTGGACACCCCAAAAGAGGGAGATGGCGATGGAACAGCGGAGGATGACCCCTCCAAGAAACAGCCTAAGCGCCGGCGTCAGCGGCGCCGCTCAAAATCCCGCCAAAACAAATACGGTGATTCCAGCACGGGAGATAATAATACTCCGGAAAGCGCAGAAGAAAACCCCCTCCAGCAAGATTTAGCACAGGAGGATGGAGAAACCAGCCCTCATGAGAGAGCGGCAGACAGAGAGGTCGAGGACGATAATTATATGTCTCCCTCCGAAGACGAGGCAAGCCTCGACGACGACAAATTCGTCGTACCAGAGGATCCCGTCGAGCAAGAGCGTTTTCAACGCAGGCTTATGGCCACGGCAAGAAGCCTCAAGAAAAAACAGCAACAACTTAGAGCTGATCAAGATTTGCTAGTCGACAGATGGACTGAAGTCCTTGCGGCCGAAGAGCATAAACTTGAACGCCCCTCCAAGAGCTACCCAAAGCGAAGGTTGCTACCCCGATTAGAGGAGGAAGCACTTGATGCGGCCGACCGGCCACCTTGTGGCCGCGACAGAGAGGCCTCTCGGCCCTCCACTCAAGCCACACCCCGTACCAAGGCACGGGAATATGCGCCAGACTTACGAGACATGTTGGAGGACAAGGCAAGGCAAACAAGATCGATCTACGGATCGCGTGGGCGCCCCACGGCTCGAGACGGTAACCGTCACGCCGGCCACAAATTCGGCAGGGCCGAACACAGTAGACAAGGCTCATTGGAGCTACGTCATGATATAGCCCCGTACAGAGGTGCTGCACAGCCACTATGCTTTACAGACGAAATAATGGATCATCAAATCCCCGAGGGTTTCAAACCCGTAAACATCGAATCATATGATGGCACAACAGATCCTGCGGTATGGATCGAGGATTATCTCCTTCATATCCACATGGCCCGCGGCGATGATTTCCACGCCATCAAATACCTCCCACTGAAGCTTAAAGGACCAACTCGGCATTGGCTTAACAGCTTGCCAACAGGATCAATTAGTTGTTGGGAGGACCTGGAAGCCGCATTCCTCGACAATTTCTAGGGCACTTATGTGCGACCCCAGACACTGATGACCTAAGTCACGTAATTCAGCAGCCAGAGGAATCGGCCAAGCAATTCTGGACATGGTTCCTAACAAAGAAAAATCAAATAGTCGACTGTCCGGATGCTGAGGCCCTAGCAGCCTTCAAGCACAATATCCATGATGAGTGGCTGGCCCGGCACCTTGGACAGGAAAAGCCGAAATCTATGGCAGCACTCACGACACACATGACCCGCTTTTGCGTGGAAGAAGACAGCTGGCTTGCTCGTAGCAACAATATGACCAAGAACCCTGGTAATTCGGACACCAGAGACAGTAGTGGCAGGTCGCGTCGCAACAAGCAGAAGCGTCGCATTAACAGCGACAATGCTGAGGATACGACAGTTAATGCCGGATTCAGAGGCTCTAAATCCGGTCAGCGGAAAAAGGCATTCAAAAGGAATCCTAGGGGCCCGTACAGTTTGGAACGAATACTCGACCGCTTGTGCCAGATACATGGCACCCCCGAAAAGCCGGCCAATCACACCAACAGGGATTGTTGGGTGTTCAAGCAGGCAGGCAAGTTAAACGCCGAAAATGAAGACAAGGGGCTGCATAGCGATGACGACGAGGAGCCCCGGCCGCCGAACAACAATGGACAGATGGGTTTTCCCCCACAAGTGCGGACGGTGAACATGATATACGCAACCCACGTCCCCAAAAGGGAGCGGAAGCGCGTGTTAAGGGACGTATACGCGGTAGAGCCAGTCGCCCCAAAGTTCAACCCATGGTCCTCCTGCCCGACCACCTTTGATCGAAGGGACCATCCCACTAGCATCCATCATGGCGGATTCGCCGCATTGGTTATAGACCCAATTATTGACGGATTTCATCTCACTAGAGTCCTTATGGACGGCGGCAGCAGCCTGAACCTGCTTTACCAGGATAAGTGCGGAAAATGGGCATAGATCCCTCGAGGATTAAGCCCACCAAAACGACCTTTAAGGGCGTAATACCAGGTGTAGAGGCCAACTGTACAGGCTCAGTCACACTTGAAGTGGTGTTCGGATCTCCGGATAATTTCCGAAGCGAGGAGTTAATCTTCGACATAGTCCCGTTTCGCAGTGGTTATCACGCACTCCTCGGGTGAACCGCATTCTCTAAGTTGAATGCGGTACTGCACTACACATACCTTAAGCTCAAGATGCCAGGCCCTCGAGGAGTAATTACGATCAATGGAAACACCGAACGCTCCCTCGCAACGGAGGAGCACACGGCGGCCCTTGCAGCGGAAGTACAAAGCAGCCTCTCCAGGTAGTTCTCCAGTCCGGCCACTAAACGACCGGACACCGTCAAGCGCGCCCGGAGTAACCTACAACAAGACCGCCTGGCACGATCCGAGCAGGCGTAGCAATGTGGCCCCAACCCCAACCCTCGCAAAAAGGCGACGCCAGTACTTCGCGTACATAACTATGCTCTAGAGATACCATGGGTACAGGGGGAGGGGCACCATCACGGCACACCCAAAACACGGCTTAAACCGTACCAGGGGCTGCTGATTTTTTAATTTTCTCTTACTTTCAGGACTCCATCCTTCGGAAGGCCTATTCGGCAGTTTTATTGCCGCACAAACGATGCAAGAACCAGGGAAGCAAACAAGCCACGGCGCATTACGGAACTCCCAGGTGGTCTCTATCACGAGCAGTATACCTGTTCCGCATACTATTCCGCAGCTTGCCCCTGGAACGGACATGTTAACTAGTCCAACCTTCCACTTATCGCATTATTTGTATCGTTCTGCTTTGATCGCATCCCTTTTTAATAAACAATGCATAGCTTTCGTCTATTTTTGCATTACCTTTTTTTCTTTATATATGTTCCTTAACGACATGTTGCACCCATACACGTTGGTACGGCCAAAATACGCCAGGGGCTTTAGTACCCCTCAATATGGTGTGAGAAGTCCGAACACTTTAACAAGTGCGGCACCCCGAACTTATAGCATTATATGCATCAGCTCCGAATCATGTCTTGGGTCAATAGTTGGGTTTGCCCGACTCCTATGTTTTGGTGCCTTACGTTCCGCTATATCGGCTAAGGTAGCACTAGGAGAACCACTGCGATTGTGCCCCAGTTGAGCTGGGTCGAGCACCTCAGTGGAGAAAGCTAAAACTGACTGTCATGATGAAGCAAGAGCTGGTCGCTGTTCGAGAGGTTTTTCGAGTCCCTAAAGACTTATGCCGCTTAGGGCGAGGAGCTGGCTCTGTCCGGCCAAGGCGTGGATAGCGCCCCGAACTCGGTCTTCCGATTACCAGGGGCTTCACCGAAATTTAAAATTATAGAATTCTATGGCTAAGTGAGAGTGTTCACGCATTATAGTCCGATTGCCTTGTTCGTTGGGCTGAGCGCCTCCCTCAAAGGACCCAAACATGGGAAAAATAGCGCTCAGGTTTATCCCCGAACACCCCAGCACTAGAGGCACGGGGGCAGAAGCCGACGACTTGCCATCTCTCAGAATTGATAAACAGCCGCACAGAAGGTAATATTTTAAATTCCAACAACATTACTTAGCGCATATAAACAAGTTTTCAGCGCACAGGACAAAACAAGCAAGTTTCACTCAAAAATTACATCCCTAGAACATTCATCCGCCATAAGGCAGGCACCCTTCAGAACATCATTATAGTAATTCTCGGGCTTGCGATGCTCTTTCCCCGGCGGTGGCCCGTCCTTCCCAAGCTTCTCAGCACCCAGCTTGCCCCAGTGCACCTTAGCACGGGCAAGGGCCCTACTGGCACCTTCAATGCAGACGGAGCGCTTGATGACTTCGAGCCTTGGACAGGCCTCCACCAGCCGCCGCACCAGCCCGAAATAGCTCCCAGGCAGAGCCCCTCCAGGCCACAACCGAACAATGAGGCCCTTCATGGCCTGTTCGGCCGCCTTGTGGAGCTCGACCAGTTGCTTCAGCTGGTCGCTCAGGTGCACGGGGTGTCCGGCCTCAGCATACTGAGACCAGAACACCTTCTCTGTCAAGCTGCCCTACTCGGCTCGATAGAATGCGGCGGTATCGGACACACTCCGGGGAAGATCTGCGAACGCTCTTGGAGAGCTCCGGATTCGGGTAAGTAACAAGTAACTCACGTTTATGTGTTTGCTTTGCATAAAGAATGCCTTACCCACCTCTATCTTCTTCACCTCATCCAACTCCTGGAGGGTCTTCTGGGATTCGGCCTTGGCAGACTTGGCATTTTCAATAGCCACCGCGAGCTCGGACGCTCGCGTCTTTGAGTCAAGCTCCAAACTCTCATGTTTTTCCATGAGAGCCTGGTGCTCTTGCTACACCTTGCCAACCTCGGCCTCATACTTCTCCCGCTCGGTGCGCTCCGAGGCCGCCCTCTTCTCGGCCTCGACCAGCGCTTGCTTAAGGGTCGCCACTTCAGACGTGGCCCCTACAATAGCCACGATAATCCTGTCATTCTTTGCAATTGCACCTTTATATATATATATTTAAAAACAAGGTATTTCTTACCTTTATTGTCCTCGAGCTGCTTCTTGGCACGCCCGAGCTCTTGCTCAGACCGCTCGAGGTTCTGCTTTAGCGTGTCCACTTCTGCAGTCAGTGCGGCGGACGCAAGCAAAGAAGCCTGCATATGCATATTGACTCATTTTTGTTAGACTCCTGCGAATTTTATTTGATCCTCTATTCAGCTTTTCTTCCCGAACGCCAAACAGAGCATCAGGGGCTACTGTCTATGCGGTAATATTATTTACACATTCTTTACTTACCTCAAAGCCTGTTAAAAGGCTAGTACAAGCTTCAGTCAGTCCGCTCTTGGCGGACTGAACCTTCTGGACCACCACACTCATAATAGTGCGGTACTCCTCGTCGATGGAGGCGCCTTGGAGCACCTCCAACATATTGTCCGGCGCCTCCAGTTGGATAGGGGCCACCGGCACGGTGGACTTGCTCCTCTTGGAAGGAGGTTCCCCGCCGGACTCTGGAACCTTTGAAGGTTCCGGAGCGGTGTCTGGCCTAGAGCCGGACTTGGAGCCCTGGGGGGTTTCATCCCCTTTACTCCTGGAGTCCGGGAGGTCGCCTTGCGGCGCCTCCAGGACCACCTCCTCCCGGCTTGGAACCTATTGGGACAACACTTCGGTGTCGTCCGTAGGGCGGGGGGAGGAAGCCGTCGGAAGCGAGTTCACATCCGACGAGTCCAGTGAGCGGCTCGACGACGCGTCGAGCCAGTCTTTGGGTGGGCTACATAAACATATTCGACGTAAGGGGAAGCTGTGCAATAAACGAATACTATAAATTACTCTAGTATCCAGATACTTATGATTTTGCCAGGGGCTTGGCCCTGGGCTGCCACTCCTCTCCGCCATCGTCGGTGTCGGTGGAGTAGTCCGGAGGAAGGGTTTTCCCCCTCTTGGACCCTCTGGCCTGCCCAGAGAGGGCGACCTTCGTTTTCTTCTCTCCTCCTGCTGGAGGGGGAGAGGTCTCTTCTTCTTCCTCCTCGTCTTCATGGGAGGAATGCGCCTCGGAACCATCGGATGATGGATCCGACACCTCCTGGCGCCGGGCACTCTTTCGAGTCTCCGCGGCCTTTTTCGCGGCCTTCTTCTCCGGCACCACATAGGGTGCCGGAACCAGCAGCTTCGCCAAGCGAGCGTCCGCTGGGCCTTCGGGCAAAGGAGCCGGACAGTTGATCTGTCCGGATGTCACCTGCCAATCCTGTCAAAGGTAAGGGAGCTTAGATCCCGCATAGAGTCAAGCTATGAAAAACTGATACCCTATAAAAGGAAAAAACAGCTTACCGCGAGAGCGTGATGCTACGCACTGAATCCGCGATCCTCGGTAGCGGATGCGGGAGCCTCAGCGCCCTTGCAAAGCACCTTCCAGGCATCTTCGTACATCGTGTCGAAGAGCCTGCTCAGAGTTTGGTGCCACGCCGGGTCGAACTCCCACAGGTTGAAAGCCCGTTGTTGACACGGGAGGATCAAGCGGATGAGCATAACCTGGACTACGTTGACAAGTTTGAGCTTCTTGTCCACCAGGGTTTGGACGCATGTTTGGAGTCCGGTCAGCTCTCCCTTCTTACCCCATGACAGGCCCGTCTCCTTCCAGGAGGTGAGCCGCGTAGGGGGTCCGGATCGAAACTCAGGGGGTGCGACCCATTCGGCGTCACGCGGCTCGGTGATGTAAACCACCCCGATTGCCACCCCTTCAGGGTCTCCACAAAGGAGCCCTCGAGCCATAGGACGTTGGCCATCTTGCCCACCATGGCGCCTCCGCACTCCGCCTGGTTGCCGCGCACCACCTTCGGCTTGACGTTGAAAGTCTTGAGCCATAGGCCAAAATGGGGGTGGATGCGGAGGAAGGCCTCGCACACGACGATAAACGCCGAGATGTTGAGGACGAAGTTCGGGGCCAGATCGTGGAAATCCATGCCGTAGTAGAACATGAGCCCCCGGACAAATGGGTTGAGAGGGAAGCCCAGTCCGCGGAGGAAATGGGGGAGGAACACCACCCTCTCATGGGGCCTAGGGGTGGGGATGAGCTCCCCCTTTTCGGGAAGCCGGTACGCGATGTCGTTAGACAGGTATCCGGTCTTCCTCAGCTTTTTGATGTGTCCCTCCGTGACGGAGGAGACCATCCACTTGCCTCCCGCTCCGGACATGGCTGGAGAAGGTTGGGGTGGGGAGTGCGGACTTGGGCGCTGGAGCTCGAGTGCGCAAGAATGGATAGGCGAAGGAGGAAGAAGGCGTAGGTGAAAAGGTGGATCATTATCCCCTTATATGGGTGGATGCAACTACATGTCCCCACCAGCCTGGTAAAACTCACTTATCTCCAAGCGCCGTAATCAATGGTGCGGTTGGGTTACCCACGCCCGTATTGATGAGAATCCCGGAATAAGGGGACACGATCTCTGCTTTAACAAGACGTGCCAAGGAAACCGCCTCGCATGACGCGCTGAGGTGGGATAATGAAACGACTCGGATAAAGTCTTGGCCGTGGTGTGTCACGCTACGGAATACGTCAGTAGATTAGATTTGTGTATATATTATTCTCTCTATAGCAATATGTGGAAACTTATTTTGCAGAGCCGGGCACTATCTTTGTGTTCAAAATCTTCTATGAAGTACTTGGAGGAGGAACCCGCCTTGCAATGCCGAAGACAATCTGCGCGCCGGACTCGTCGTCATTGAAGCCTGGTTCAGGGGCTACTGAGGGAGTCCTGGATTAGGGGGTGTCCGGATGGTTGGACTATACCTTCAGCCGGACTCCTGGACTATGAAGATACAAGATTGAAGACTTCGTCCCGTGTCCGGAAGGGACTTTCCTTGGCGTGGAAGGCAAGCTTGGCGATACGGATATGAAGATCTCCTACCATTGTAACCAACTTTGTGTAACCTTAACCCTCTCCGGTGTCTATATAAACCAGAGGGTTTTAGTCCATAGGACAACGTACACATCAACAATCATACCATAGGCTAGCTTCTAGGGTTTAGCCTCTTCGATCTCGTGGTAGATCTACTCTTGTACTACCCATATCATCAATATTAATCAAGCAGGACGTAGGGTTTTACCTCAATCGAGAGGGCCCGAACCTGGGTAAAACTTCGTGTCCCTTGCCTCCTACTACCATCCAGCCTAGACGCACAGTTCGGGACCCCCTACCCGAGATCCGCCGGTTTTGACACCGACAATTGTGCTACACCCGTCTAGGATACGACACAACGGAGACACAGGCGCAGACGTGCAGCAGGGACCCGCTCCAAGGATTCTTTTTAGATTAAGACCCCACGTAAACCTTTTTTTACTGTCTCTTGTTGATATACATCCCTCGGATTCTCAATACAATTGAGAAGGATGCCGACGTCTTCGCATGTGGCCACGTCAGAATACTGCACGTACCCGGACACCAGGGGCTTCTTACAAAGGGCACTATTTGGGCCGGTTTATACCATAAAGACCGAATACCTTAGGGAGTGTTCGGTGTCGCGAGTTTGGCCTTATATGCATCAGCTCCGAATCATGTCTTTGGTCAAATGTTGGGTTTTCCCGGCTCCTGTGTTTTGGTGCCTTACGTTCCGCTCTATCGGCTAAGGCAGCACCAGGAGAACTACTGCGATTGTGCCCTGGTTCGTCCGGACGAGCACCTCAGTAGAGAAAGCCGAAAACTGACTGTCATGATATAGCGCGAGACTGGTCAACCACTCGATGAACTATTGGAATGTTAGAATTCCTCCCCTTTAACGAAGGGCCGTTTCCCGGCCAGGCATATATGCACCCCGAGTTCGGGAGAATGCGGAGCCACCAGGGGCTATATAGTAGCCCCACCGTCAAATTCCTATGGCTACGTGAAAGTGTTAAAGCATCATAGTCCGGTTGCCTCGTTCACTGCGCTATCACCTCCTTAATAGGACCAAGACATTGGGTTAAGTGTGAACACGCGTTTTTTGCGAGCACCCCCACATTATATGCGTGGGGGTTGAAGCCGACGACTGCAATCTTTCAGGTTATATACATATATACATAAACGGCCGCACAGGAGGCATCCTATTACTTTCCGGCAAAAGTATAAATACAGCCTTACTACATTTCATAAAAACATTGTGTTTACAATGGGAATACATGTCACTCAAACATAATATTCTTCGAGCACTGGGACTCTATCAAACGAGCACCCTCAAGAACCTCTTCAAAATAGTGCTCGGCAGCTACTCGGCCTATGGCCAAACCTTGCACCGCAATAGTGGTAGCATCCATCTCTGCCCAGTATGCCTTGACATGGGCAAAGGCCATCCGCGAGCCTTCTATGCACGCCGACCTCTTCATCGCATTGATGCGCGGCACCGCACCAAGGAACTGCCGCACTAAGCTGAAATAGCTGTTCGGCTTCGGCTTCTCTGGCCACAAATGATCTATGACGAACCTCATGGCAAGCCCGAACAACCTATTAAGTTCGGCCCATTCGGCTAGCTGATCAGTCAAGGGAAGCGGACGCTCTGGAACGTTAAATTGCGACCAGAACAGCTTGTCCACTTCACGATCTGTCTGATCTCGGAAGTATTTGGCCGCATCGACAGCGCTTGCAGCCAAGTCCATATATGTGTTTGCCAAACTCCACAGCCGATCCAGAGGGGCATACCGCGGATCTTCAAACTTCCTCTACAGCAGAAAGGGCTTCCCAGCCGCAATATCCCTGGCTTCGCGCAGCTCCTCCTTCGCCCTCATAGCAGAGCGAGTGTCTTTGGTTGCCATCGTGGCCTTTTCAAGGTCCGCTGCCTTCACTCGGTTTTCTTCTTCAAGGAACTGGCAACGGTCGGCAGTGCCTTTTAATTCCACGGCCATCCTGGCCATCTTCTCCTTGCTTTCACAATGCGCAGCCTTCTCGGCTCTTAACTCTTCGGCCGCCTTCAAAGCAGCCGCATTACTAGCTCTTACTTGTTCTTCGGCTCGGGCAAGTTTCGCCCGAAGGGTCTCCACGGTGGTAGCTCCGTCTGCAGTCACAACATATTAAAGATACTGGCATCATGCTACTCTTATTATGTGACATTCACCAGATTACTTACCTTGTGACTCGTCAAGCCGCTTGTTGACAAGCTCGATGTCGGCGTCCGCCGCATCCAATTGCCGCTTTAGTTCGGCAAACTCATTAGTCCGGCTAGCCATCGGAGCCTCCACCACCTGCACATAAAGGCAGTTTGGTTATTACCTGGGACTATGATCCTCTGTTCGCCGCCGTTCTCGACGACAACCAGAGTCTCAGGGGCTACTATCTACATAGGGCACACTTAACATGTGCGGTACTATCAAAAAGTATATCATCTCACGTACCTCAAAGCCCGTTAGTAGACTCATAAAGGCTTCATGTAATCCGCTTTCGACGGACGAAATTCTTTCCATCACCGTACCCATCAACGTACGGTGTTCTTCTAAGATGGCCGCCCGCTCCAACAGCTCCCTCAGAACATCCGAACGCATACCAGACGGTGCCAGACTCTTTTGATTTGCTCTCTTCGAGAGCCGGACGCTGGGGACTTCGGGTAACTATGGGATTGTCTTCTGGCCTCACCGGACCCGGAGAGGCCCTCCATGATGACACTTCGAGGTCGCCCGCTTCTTGAGCGGGGGAGTCCGAGGGAGGCGTTTCGCTCTCCATCATCTTCGGAAGAAGATCCCCCGAAGACGAGCTCAACTGAGAAGGGCTAAGATCCGAACTGCAAGATATATGCTTCGGTTATTTTTCTCAGAAGAAAGGTAGTATACCTTCACTATTAAAGTATTTTTTGATCACTTACAGCTCGTTGGAGGGCTGGTCCCCGTGCGGACTTTGTGCGGGAAGAGCACCCCCCGAGGCAGGACCCTCTGTTGGAGACTTCTTCTCCCGTTTGGAGGCCTTGGTTTCCGGATCCTCTGAGGCAGTCCTCTTCCTCCTCCGTAGCGAGAGAAGGCCAGAATCTTCTCCTTGGTTATCCTCCCTTGTGGAGGCGCTCGTTCCCTCGGTTGGAACCGGCAGCGATGAGGGCCCGCTTGCGCCCATATTATTCCCCCCCGCATCTTCCTTTGAGGGCTCCGGGCATGGTGCGCACTCAAGCATCTTTTCCAGTACCGGATTTTCCAAACCCTCAGGGAGGGGGGCCGAACACCGAATCATCTTCGCCTTGGTTAGCCAGTCCTGGTCAAAGGGCGCTTTCTCAGAAATGATGTCATGATAAATAAAAGACAGTGTGTTCGGCTTGAGGATTACTTACTTGTTCGGCGGTGCGGTTGCTACTCAGGCCCACGTCCTCGGTAGTGTCCGGGCACTCTGTTTGAGGTCCGAAGAATGACTTGCACATCTCCTCATGCGCCAGGCCGAGGAAACCTTGAATAGCGCGTGATCCTTCTGGGTTGAACTCCCACAAGCGAAGGGGCCGGCATTTGCAAGGCTGGACTCGACGAACCAGCATGACTTGCATTACCATAACCAAATTAAAATCTCCCTCGAAGAGATCTTGAATGCGGCTTTGGAGTATGGGCACGTCCTTGGCTGGACCCCAGCTCAGCCCTATGCTAATCCATGACATCAGTTGTGGTGGGGGGCCCGAGCGGAAAGCGGGGGGAGCCACCCACTTGGCACTTCTGGGAGCTGTGACGTAAAACCACTCCTGTTGCCATAATCCGGACACCTCTAGAAAGGAACCTTTTGGCCACGGAGCTCCCGCAATCTTGCTTATTAATGCTCCTCCGCACACTGCGTGTTGTCCCTCGGTTGTCTTCGGCTTCACATCAAAGGTCTTGAGCCACAGGCCGAAGTGGGGGGTAATGCGGAGGAAGGCCTCACACACGACAATAAATGCCGAGATGTGAAGAAAGGAGTCCGGGGCTAGATCGTGGAAGTCTAGCCCGTAGTAAAACATCAAACCCCTTACAAAGGGATCCAGAGCGAGGCCTAGACCTCGGAGGAAGTGGGAGATGAACACGACGTCTTCGTTGGGTTCAGGAGTAGGGACGACCTGCCCTCGGGTAGGTAGCCGATGCGAAACCTCGGCGGTCAGGTATCTGGCCTCCCTCGACTTCTTGATGTCTTCTTCCGTAACGGAGGAGGGCATCCATTGACCTTGAAGGCTGGATCCGGACATGGTTGAAGATCCGGAGTACCTGACCTGGGCTTTGGGTGTTGGAACTCGAGGTAGGGGAAGGATTCGATTGTGCATGTGAGGGAAAAAAGTGAAAACCTTGGCCCTTTATAAAGAGGGTGAATACCAAGCGTCCTCTCCGTGGCCGTTTGGGACTTGCCTATAATCTAGGAGTCCTAGACGCGGTCGGGTTACCCACACCCATATTAATGAGAATCCCGTGATAAGGGGACACGATCTCTGCTTTGGCGAGACGTGTCAAAAAACTGCCTTGCGTTATGTGCGGGGCTAGTTAAAAGAAACGGTTCGAATAACCACCGGGCCGTGACGGAATGTCGTGTCGCCAAAACAAGTCAGCAAATTGGATTTGCGGAAATATTATTCTCTTTACGGTGGTATGTGGAACTTATTTTGCAGGGTCGGACACTATCCTTGTATTCAAATTCTTCCGTGGTATATTCGGAGGAGGAAGCCGCCTTGCAATGCCGAAGACAATACCGCGCGCCGGACTCATCGTCATTGAAAGCCTGGTTTAGGGGCTACTGTGGGAGTCCTGGATTAGGGGGTCTCCGGACAGTCGGACTATATCCATTGGCCGGACTGTTAGACTATGAAGATACAAGATGGAAGACTTCGTCTCATGTCCGGATGGGACTCTACTTGGCGTGGAAGGCAAGCTAGGCAATATGGATATGTGTATCTCCTCCTCTATAACCGACCTTGTGTAACCTTAACCCTCTCCGGTGTCTATATAAACCGGAGGGTTTTAGTCCGTTGGACAACATACAATCATACCATAGGCTAGCTTCTAGGGTTTAGCCTCTCTGATCTTGTGGTAGATCTACTCTTGTACTACCCATATCATCAATATTAATCAAGCGGGACATAGGGTTTTACCTCCATCAAGAGGGCCCGAACCTGGGTAAAACATTGTGTCCCCTGCCTCCTGTTACCATCCGCCTTAGACGCACAGTTCGGGACCCCCTACCCGAGATCCGCCGGTTTTGACACCGACACCCACCGATTGATGTTAATGCAAGGAGTAGGGATTGCCATGCAACGGATGCACTGGAGCTATAAATGTTTGAAAGCTCAACAAAAGAAACTAAGTTGGTGTGCATCCAACTTGCTTGCTCACGAAGACCTAGGGCACTTGAGGAGGCCCATTGTTGGAATATACAAGCCAAGTTCTATAATGAAAAATTCCCACTAGTACATGAAAGTGATAACATGAGAGACTCTCTACTATGAAGATCATGGTGCTACTTTGAAGCATAAGTGTGGTAAAAGGATAGTAACATTGTCCCTTCTCTCTTTTTCTCCCATTCATTTTTTGGGGCCTTTTCTCTTCTTTTTTATGGCCTTTCTCTTTTTTTGGGCCTTCTCTTTTTTATGGCCTTTGTTTTATTCCTCACTTGGGACAATGGTCTAATAATGATGATCATCGCACTTCTATTTATTTACAACTCAATAATTACAACTCGATACTAGAACAAAGTATGACTCTATATGAATGCCTCCGGCGGTGTACCGGGATGTGCAATGATTCATGAGTGACATGTATGAAAGAATTATGAACGGTGGCTTTGCTACAAATACGATGTCAACTACATGATCATGCAAAGCAATATGACAATGATGATGCGTGTCATAATAAACGGAACGATGGAAACTTGCATGGCAATATATCTCGGAATGGCTATGGAAATGCCATAATAGGTAGGTATGGTGGCTGTTTTGAGGAAGATATAAGGAGGTTTATGTGTGACAGAGCGTATCATATCATGGGGTTTGGATGCACCGGCGAAGTTTGCGCCAACTCTCAATGTGAGAAAGGGCAATGCACGGTACCGAAGAGGCTAGCAATGATGGAAGGGTGAGAGTGCGTATAATCCATGGACTCAACATTAGTCATAAAGAACTCACGTACTTATTGCAAAAATCTACAAGTCATCAAAAACCTCGGCACTACGCGCATGCTCCTAGGGGGATAGATTGGTAGGAAAAGACCATCGCTCATCCCTGACCGCCACTCATAAGGAGGACAATCAAATAACACCTCATGTTTCAAATTTGTTACACAACATTTACCATACATGCATGCTACGGGACTTGCAAACTTGAACACAAGCATTTCTCAATTTCACAACTACTCAACTAGCATGACTTTGATATTATTACCTTCATATCTCAAAACAATCATCAAGCATCAAACTTCTCTTAGTATTCAAAACACTCATAAGAGAATTTTATTATTAATCTTGTATACCTAGCATATTAGGATTTTAAGAAAATTACCATGCTATTTAAGACTCTCAAAATAATATAAGTGAAGCATGAGAGTTCATCTATTTCTTCAAAATAAAACTACCACCATGCTCTAAAAGGTATAAGTGAAGGACTAGAGCAAATGACAAACTACTCCGAAAGATATAAGTGAAGATCAATGAGTAGTCGAATAATTATGCAACTATGTGAAGACTCTCTAACATTTAATAATTTCAGATCTTGGTATTTTATTCAAACAGCAAGCAAAGCAAAATAAAATTACATTTAAGAATATCAAACATCATATGAAGAAGCAAAACCTTAGGATCGACCGAAACTAACCGATAGTTATTGAAGAAGAAAGGTGGGATGCCAACTGGGGCATCCCCAAGCTTAGACGCTTGAGACTTCTTGAAATATTATCTTGGGGTGCCTTTGGCATCCCCAATCTTGAGCTTTTGTGTCTCCTTAATTCCTCTCATATCACGGTCTCCCTAAATCTCAAAAGCTTCATCCACACAAAACTCAACAAGGACTCGTGAGATAAGTTAGTATAAACCATTGCAAAAACCTTATCATAATCTACTGTAGAAAATCACTAAAATTATTATTCATAATTTCATACTAAAGGCCTCTGCATATTTAATAGTCCTATCCTCAAATAGAATCATTAAAGAAGCAAACATATGCAAACAATGCAAACATAACAGCAATCTGCCTAAACAGGATAGTCTGTAAAGAATGCAGCAACATCCATACTTCCCTAGCTCCAACAATTATGAAATAAAATTCCCACTGTAGTAAATTTATCAGAGCTTAATATTCAAAAGGTTTCAACATTTTATCACATTCTGACTTTTCTAGGGAATTATTTCAACAGCGGTAAACTTTCTCTTTTCAAACAGCAACATGTACACTTGTAACATAGGCATAGTAAAGGCCATCAATGCCACTTTTATTGAAATAAAAGATGCAAAACATTGTTCTAAATAACAGAAAGCAAATCCTAACAAAATAAATTGGCGCTCCAAGCAAAACACATATCATGTGGTGAATAAAAATATAGCTCCAAGTAAAGTTACCGATGAACGAAGACGAAAGAGGGGATGCCTTCCGGGGCATCCCCAAGCTTAGGCTCTTGGATATCCTTGAATATTACCTTGGGGTGCCTTGGGCATCCCCAAGCTTAGGCTCTTTCCACTCCTTATTCCATAGTCCATCGAATCCTTACCCAAAACTTGAAAACTTCACAACACAAAACTTAACAGAAGACTCGTAAGCTCCATTAGTATAAGAAAATAAATCACAACTTCAAGGTACTGTAATGAACTCATTCTTTATTTATATTGGTGTTAAACCTACTGTATTACAACTTCTCTATGGTTTATAAACTCTTTTACTATCCATAGATTCATCAAAATAAGTAAACAACACATGAAAAACAGAATCTGTCAAAAACAGAACAGTCTGTAGTAATCTGGATCAAGCGTATACTTCTGGAACTCGTAAAATTCTCAAATAAATTGCTGGACCTGAGGAATTTATCTATTAATCATCTTAAAAAATAATTAACTAAATATCACTCTCCAAATAAAAATGGCAGCAATTCTCGTGAGCACTAAAGTTTCTATTTTTTACAGCATGATCAACAAGACTTTCCCAAAGTCTTCCCAAAGGTTGTACTTGGCACAAACACTAATTAAACACAAAAACCACATCTAAACAAATTATAGATGAATTATTTATTACTAAACAGGAGCAAAAATCAAGGAACAAAAGTAAAATTGGGTTGCCTCCCAACAAGCGCTATCGTTTAACGCCCCTAGCAAGGCATGATGATTTCAATGATGCTCACATAAAAGATAAGAATTGAAACATAAAGAGAGCATCATGAAGAATATGACTAGCACATTTAAGTCTAACCCACTTCCTATGCATAGGGATTTTGTGAGCAAACAACGTGTGGGAACAAGGATCAACTTGCATAGGAAAGGAAAACATGCATAACTTCAAAACTTTAAGCACATAGAGAGGAAACTTGATATTATTGCAATTCCTACAAGTATATATTCCTCCGTCATAATAATTTTCAGTAGCATCATGAATGAATTCAACAATATAACCAGCACATAAAGCATTCTTTTCATGGTCTACAAGCATAGAAATTTTATTACTCTCCACATAAGCAAATTTCTTCTCATGAATAGTAGTGGGAGCAAGCTCAACAAAATAATTATCATGTGAGGCATAATCCAATTGAAAACTAAACTCATGATGACAAGTTTCATGGATATCATTATTCATAGCATACAAGTCATCACAATAATCATCATAGATAGCAACTTTGTTCTTATAATCAATTGGAACCTCTTCCGAAATAGTGGATTCATCACAAAATAAAGTCATGACCTCTCCGAATCCACTTTCATCAATATAATCATCATAAATAGGAGGCATGCTTTCATCATAATAAATTTGCTCATCAAAACTTGGGGGACAAAAAATATCATCTTCATCAAACATCCAAGCTTGTGGCTTTGCATATCTTTAGCATCATGGATATTCAAGGAATTCATACTAACAACATTGCAATCATGCCCATAATTCAAATATTTAGTGCCAAACATTTTATAGATTTCTTCTTCTAGCACTTGAGCACAATTTTCCTTACCATCATACTTACGAAAGATATTAAAAAGGTGAATCGTATGAGACAAACTCAATTCCATTTTTTATAGTTTTCTTTTATAAACTAAACTAGTGATAAAACAAGAAACTAAAAGACTCGATTGCAAGATCTAAAGATATACCTTCAAGCACTCACCTCCCCGGCAACGGCGCCAAAAAAGAGCTTGATGTCTACTACACAACCTTCTTCTTGTAGACGTTGTTGGGCCTCCAAGTGCAGAGGTTTGTAGGACAGTAGAAAATTTCCCTCAAGTGGATGACCTAAGGTTTATCAATCCGTAGGAGGCGTAGGATGAAGATGGTCTCTCTCAAGCAACCCTGCAACCAAATAACAAAGAGTCTCTTGTGTCCCCAACACAGGGGCGGAGCTAGGCTAATGCAAGGGTATGCAATGCATACCCAATGTTTTTTTGCAAAAAAGTTTCAGTATATGAGCTCCTGTGCTACTTAGGCCTATATTGGGCTGGTGCTCTACTACTGGGCCTTATCATTGACGCTTAACGCTGGCCGATTGATCGAAGTCCAGGACCGAGCTAGCGCCTAGATCGCTAAAAATATACTCCCTCCGTTCCTAAATATTTGTCTTTTTGGATATTTTAACAAGTGACTGCATATGAAGCAAAATGAGTGAATCTACACTCTAAAATGTGTCTATATACATCCGTATGTTAGCCATTTGAAATATCTAGAAAGACAAATATTTAGGAACGGAGGGAGTATATTTTATGCCAGTGCCTCGAGCCTGCGATTCCGCTGATACAACCGCCGCATCATGAAACTTGAGCATCGCCATGCAGCATGCCCGTATTGGCCATCGGAAGGAACCGCCGCGTCAATTTTCAACCGTCGCGAATCGCCGCCCCTCGCCGATCAATCTGCTTAGCCTGCCCACGTCCTCCTTCCCAGTACGCGCTCAGCGCATCTGCCATCTATAGTAGAAAAGTCAGCAACGGGGGCGCATGCGCAATTCACCATGGCCTGATTGTTTCTTCTAAGTGTTTATTAATTTTTATTTCTTCAAGTTGTTAGTAAAGAATAGAGGATTATGTTCATTCCTGACTATTTCATTCCCTAATTTGATTACTCTATTATAGCATCTAGTCAATTTTTAGCATGGTTTGCATTGGCTTGCTATAAAACTTGTGCAGAAGTGCAAGAAAAACAGGTTGGATTTTAAAATTTGTCCTTTTAAAATCCAGAATTATGAACATTCAAATTTGTAAGACTGACCGCCATGCCACCATCTCACTGTCTAAATGTATTTATTTGCTTATTTATTTATTTTGTATAGGTGTGAAAACTGAAGAACAAGTGCGGTGATTTGAAGCGTTGCTGGGACAGAGCTTCAATTCAAAGGCGTTGAAGATAAGTTCGACATCAACACCAACACCGGTATCTATCAACTTTGAACGCCAAAGAAACTTTATAGTTAAGTTGTTATTACTATGAACCTTTTTATGTCATACATTGTTGTGCAGCAAAAAAATTCTGACTCCGCATACCCATGTCGAAAATCCTGGCTCCGCCACTGCCCCAACACACCCAATACAATGGTAAATTGTATAGGTGCACTAGTTCGGCGAAGAGATGGTGGTACAAGTGGTATATGGATAGTAGATAAAGGTATTTGTAATATGAAATTATTAAAACAGCAAGGTAACTAATGGTAAAACTGAGTGTAAACGGTATTGCAATGATAGGAAACAAGGCCTAGGGTTCATACTTTCACTAGTGCAAGTCCTCTCAACAATAATAACATAATTGGATCATATAACTATCCCTCAACATGCAACAAAGAGTCACTCCAAAGTCACTAATAGCGGAGAACAAACGAAGAGATTACGGTAGGGTACGAAACCACCTCAAAGTTATTCTTTCCAATCAATCAGTTGGGCTATTCCTATAAGTGTCACAAACAGCCCTAGAGTTCGTACTAGAATAACACCTTAAGACACAAATCAACCAAAACCCTAATGTCACCTAGATACTCCAATGTCACCTCAAGTATCCGTGGGTATGATTATACGTTATGCGTCACACAATCTCAGATTCATCTATTCAACCAACACAAAGGACCTCAAAGAGTGCCCCAAAGTTCCTACCAGAGCATCACGACGAAAACGTGTGCCAACCCCTATGCATAGGTTCATGGGCGGAAACCGCAAGTTGATCACCAAAACGTACATCAAGTGAATCACGTGGTATCCCATTGTCACCATAGATACGCATGGCAAGACATACATCAAGTGTTCTCAAATCTATAAAGACTCAATCCGATAAGATAACTTCAAAGGGGAAACTCAATCCATTACAAGAGAGTAGAGGGGGGAGAAAACATCATAGGATCCAACTATAATAGCAAAGCTCGCGATACATCATGATCGTATGACCTCAAGAACACGAGAGAGAGAGAGAGAGAGAGATCAAACACATAGCTACTGGTACACACCCTCAGCCCTGAGGGAGAACTACCCCCTCCTCGTCATGGAGAGCACCGGGATGATGAAGATGGACACAGGAGAAGGATTCCCCCTCCGGCAGGGTGCCGGAACGGGTCTAGATTGGTTTTCGGTGGCTACGGAGGCTTCTGGCGGCGGAACTCCCGATCTATTGTCTGTTCTGGAAGTTTTAGGGTACACGAGTATATATGGGTGCAGGAAGTACGTCGGTGGAGCTTCGGGGGCCCCATGAGGCAGGGGCGCGCCCCCACCCTCGTGAGCACCTCCCTTGGCTCCTGACGTGGGGTCCAAGTCCATCCGGTAGCTTTCCTTCCAAAAATAACTTCTCCAGTTGATTTCGTTCCGTTTCGACTCCGTTTGATATTCCTTTTCTTCGAAACACTAAAATAGGCAAAAAACAGCAAATCTGGGTTGGGCCTCCGGTTAATAGGTTAGTCCCAAAAATAATATAAAAGTGGAAAATAAACCCAATATAGTCCAAAACAGTAGATAATATAGCGTGGAGCAATCAAAAATTATAGATACATTGGAGACGTATCATCCGGATATGGGGTCCCCACTTATGTTTGGTCACCAAGCATTGGCAACATGGCTCAACAGTCCGACCCTAAGAGATAGGCTGACAGGCCAAAGACCCCCTAATCCAGGACTCCCTCAGTTGGCGTGCAGCAACAGGGTGCGGGCAGTGGTGGCTCATCCTTTCTCTTGGGTTTGGGCCGTCTGCGCGAGTTGTTCGTGTGTCAAAGATGACCAAGACATGGGGCTCATGCTTGGGTGGACCAGATTGAGGCCCGAGACGGGTCGGAGCTTTCGCTCTGGGTAGACGATGGTGGGTTTTTTCGGGATGGTGCCCCGTGATACGTCTCCATCGTATCTACTTTTCCAAACACTTTTGACGTTGTTTTGACTCTAACTTGCATGATTTGAATGGAACTAACCCGGAATGGCACTGTTTTCAGCAGAATTGCCATGGTGTTATTTTTGTGCAGAAATAAAAGTTCTCGGAATGACCTAAAACTTCACGGAGAATATTTTTGGAATATATAAAAAATACTGGTGAAAGTATCTACGTCAGGGGGCCCACACCCTGTCCACGAGGGTGGAGGGCGCGCCCCCTGCCTCATGGGCCCACTGATGCTCCACCGACCCCAACTCCAACTCTATATATTCACGTTCGGGGAGAAAAAAACCAGAGAGAAGGATTCATCGCGTTTTACGATACGAAGCCGCCACCAAGCCCTAATCTCTCTCAGGAGGGCTGATCTGGAGTCCGTTCGGGGCTCCAGAGAGGGGAATCCATCGCCATCGTCATCATCAACCTTCATCACCAATTTCATGATGATCACCGCCGTGCGTGAGTAATTCCATCGTAGGCTTGCTGGACGGTGATGGGTTGGATGAGATTTATCATGTAATCGAGTTAGTTTTGTTAAGGTTTGATCCCTAGTATCCATTATGTTCTGAGATTGATGTTGCTATGACTTTCTAGTGCCATGATTTCAGATCTGAACCTATTATGTTTTCATGAATATATGTGAGTTCTTGATCCTATCTTGCAAGTCTATAGGCACCTATTATGTGTTATGATCCGTTAACCCCGAAGTGACAATAATCGGGATACTTACCGGTGATGATAGTAGCTTGAGGAGTTCATGTATTCACTAAGTGTTAATGCTTTGTTCCGGTACTCTGTTAAAAGGAGGCCTTAATATCCCTTAGTTTCCAATAGGACCCCGCTGCCACGGGAGGGTAGGACAAAAGATGTCATGCAAGTTCTTTTCCATAAGCACGTATGACTATACTCGGAATACATGCCTACATTATATTGATGAACTGGAGCTAGTTCTGTGTCACCCTATGTTATAACTGTTGCATGAGGAATCACATCCGACATAATTATCCATCACTGATCCAATGCCTACGAGCTTTTCACACATTGATCTTTGCTTAGTTACTTTTCCGTTGCTACTGTTACAATCACTACACAACCAATACCGTTACTTTTGCCACTGTTACCGTTACTTCCATATTACTTTGCTACTATATACTTTGCTGCAGATATTAAGTCTTTTAGGTGCTGTTGAATTAACAACTCAACTGTTAATACTTGAGAATATTCTTTGGCTCCCCTTGTGTCGAATCAATAAATTTTGGTTGAATACTCTACCCGCGAAAACTGTTGCGATCACCTATACTTGTGGGTTATCAAGACTATTTTCTGGCACCGTTGGCTGGGAGCATAGCTCTATTCTTTGAGTCACTTGGGATTTATATCTGTTGATCACTATGAAGTACTTGAAAGATGAAAGAACCAAGATTTATCCCTCAACTACGAGGGGAGGTAAGGAACTGCCATCTAGCTCTTCACTTGATTCACCTTCTGTTATGAGTAAACTTGCGACACCTACTCCTGCTATTCATTCTGATATGTCGCATGTTATTGATGATGCCACTTCCGCTTTGCATGATGCTTATGATGAAACTACTTCTATGCTTGATAATACTGTGCCATTAGGTGAATTTCTTGATGAACAACTAGCTAGGGTTAGAGAGAATGAAATTATTGAAACTGATAATATTGTTGAAAGTGATGATGAAGATTCTCCCCCTAGATATGAATTGCCTGTTGTGCCTGAGGGTTATGTTATGGATGAAGAATCCGCTAGAGACTTTTTAGCTTGCAATGATAGATATTATCTTAAGAAATTGTTAGCTAAGCTGAAAGAAAAATCCTTGAATTCTAGAATGAAACATGACCCTACTTTTGCTACTTCACCTATGTATATTTCTGATAAGGATTATGATTTCTCTATCGATCCTGAGTTAATTACTTTGGTTGAATCTGATCCTTTTATGGCTATGAGTCTGAGACTGTTGTGGCACATCTTACTAAATTAAATGATATAGCCACCCTGTTCACTAATGATGAGAAAACTCGATATTACTTTATCCTTAAGTTGTTTCCATTCTCATTAAAGGGTGATGCTAAAATATGGTTTAATTCTCTTGATCCTGGTTGTGTGCGTAGTCCCCAGGATATGATTCATTACTTCTCTGCTAAATATTTCCTCGCTCATAAGAAACAAGCTGCCTTAAGGGAAATATATAATTGTGTGCAAATTAAAGAAGAGAGTCTCCCACAAGCTTGGGGGAGGCTTCTCCGATTACTTAATGCTTTGCCTGATCATCCTCTCAAGAAAAATGAAATACTTGATATCTTTTATAATGGACTAACCAATGCTTCCAGAGACCACCTGGATAGTTGTGCTGGTTGTGTTTTCAGGGAAAGAACTGTTGATCAAGCTGAATTGCTATTGAATAATATGTTGAGTAATGAAAACGATTGGACACTTCCTGAACTAACTCCTAAGCCAACTCCGAAGAAAAGGGGTATTCTATTTCACAGTCCTGAAGATATGCAAGAGGCGAAGAAATCTATGAAAGAAAAGGATATTAAAGCTGAAGATGTTAAGAATTTACCACCTATTGAAGAAATGCATGGTCTTGATAACCCGACATAGGTAGTAAAGGTAAATTCTCTCTATAGATTTGATGAAGGTGATATTCCTCGTTATAAGTCTTCTAGCCAATGCTTAGATGAGTTTGATAATTTTATTGTTAAACAATAAAACTTCAATGCTTATGTTGGTAGACAATTGAAACGTAATGCTTATATGATTGAACACTTGAGTGATTATTTGTCTAGAGTTAAATGTGAACTTAAACTTATTAGTAAACATGCTTCTATGGTTACCACTCAAGTAGACCAAGTACTTAAGCTTAGAATGATTTGCTCAATGAATTAACTAATAAGAAAAATGATAATGCTATTAGAGCTATGACTAGAGGGGGTAAAATGACTCAGGAACCTTTGTATCCTGAGGGCCACCCTAAGAGAATTGAGCAAGATTCTCAGAGAACTAATGTTGATGCACCTAGTTCTTCTAAGAAGAAAAAGAAAAATGATAGGACTTTGCATGCTTCTGGTGAACCTGTTGTTGACACACCTGAGAATCCCAATGATATTTCTATTTCTGATGCTGAAACACAATCTGGTAATGAACATGAACCTAGTGGTAATATTAATGATGATTTTCATGTTGATGCTCAACCTAAAAATGACAATGATGTAGAGATTGAACCTGTTGTTGATCTTGATAACCCACAATCAAAGAATCAACGTTATGATAAGAGAGACTTCGTTGCTAGAAAGCACAGTAAAGAAAGAGAACCATGGGTTTAGAAACACATGCCTTTTCCTCCTAAACCATCGAAGAAAAAGGATAATGAGGATTTTGAGCGCTTTGCTGAAATGATTAGACCTATCTTTTTGCGTATGTGTTTGACTGATATGCTTAAAATGAATCCTTATGCTAAGTACATGAAAGATATTGTTACAAATAAAATAAAGATACCGGAAGCTGAATTTTCCACCATGCTTGCTAATTATACTTTTAAGGGTGGAATATCAAAGAAACTTGGAGATCCAGGAGTACCAACTATACCATGCTCCATTAAAAGAAACTATGTTAAAACTGCTTTATGTGATCTTGGAGCCGGTGTTAGTGTTATGCCTCTCTCTTTATATCGTAGACTTGATTTGAATAAGTTGACACCTACTGAAATATCTTTGCAAATGGCCGATAAATCAACTGCTATACCCGTCGGTATTTGTGAGGATGTGCCTGTTGTGGTTGCAAACATTACTATTTTAACGGACTTTGTTATTCTTGATATTCCCGAGGACGATAGTATGTCTATTATTCTTGGTAGACCCTTTTTGAATACTGCAGGGGCTGTTATTGATTGCAACAAAGGCAATGTCACTTTTCATGTTAATGGTAATTTAATGGTATTGAGCATACGATACACATTCCGAGGAAACAACCTCAAGTCCACAGTATTAATTCTATTGGAAAAACTTCAACGATTACTATTGGAGGTTTTGAATTTCCTTTTCTTACTGTCAAGAAGAAATATGATATTCTTATTGTTGGGGACATGCATATCCCCGTTGAGGTAACTTAGTGTTATTCAAAAATTCTCCGGTTTCATGCTATTCAGAAAGAGTTTGTTAACAAGACTTGATCAACCTTGTTAGTGGATTCCTTTTGATGAGCATGAGATGGATGAAGTTAGAAAGAAGAATTCTCTGTACACTCTTTTGACTTTCTGTTATTTAGATTAAATAAAGCAAAAATAGTATTTCCTGTCTGTTTTCTGAATTATCCTTGCAATAAAAAATACCCTGAAAATAAAAGTTCTCCAAATGTCCTGAAAATTTTATATGATGTTTTTAGAATATTTAAGAATTATTGGCACTCAGAACACACCAGGGGGCCTCACCATGTGCCCACGAGGGTGGAGGGCGCTCCCACCCCCCTTGGCGCGCCCCTTGCCTCATGGACCCCATGTGGGCCCCCTCCACTTACTCTTGCACCCACACACTTCGTCTTCCTCCAGAAAAAATCATCCACCAGCTCAAACCCGAGTTCTAGCTCATCTTGCTGCCATTTTCGATCTCCTTGCTCAAAGCTCCATTCACAAAACTGCTTTGGGGGAATGTTCTTTGGTATGTGACTCCTCCAATGGTCTAATTAGTTTTTGTTCTAGTGCTTTATTTATTGCAATTTTTTGCTGCTTAGGTGACACTGTTCTTGAGCTTGCATGTCATATTTATATGGTCTCAAGTAGTTTTAATGCATGATATGGCCTCTAGGCACTTGTAGGAGTAGTTGCTATCATTTTTGTTGAGTTTGGTTCTCTTTTATTTCGAGTCACTAAAAATTTCAGAAATTTTTCAGAGAAAGAAAAATGCTGAAAATATTTTCGAGGGGCTCTTCAAGCCGAAGATCGAATGATAAGCAAAGTGAAGAGAATAAGGAGCCCAAATATAATCTCCCTCGCACTATGGAAGTTCGGCCGTGCGAATGGCCTTATGATGAGTTCTTGAGAGCAGCCGGGATTTATGATGACTTTTATTATTTGGCTGAGAATGCAGGCCTCGTCGACTTCCTCCGCGACTAGCACGAACAGTATCTCCTCCTCACTAATATTTTCGTGCAAAATTTTTACTTTCATGCTAAGAAATCACCACCTTCGGTGGAATTTCATTTATATGATGAGGTTAAGGAGATGTCACAATATGAGTTTTGTAGGGTTTGCAAGATACCCTTTGCGGGCAGCATAGAGTAACCACATCGTAATGATGTGGAGGGATTTATTGATATGATTGCTGTAGGGAAACGAGGAAGGTTTCCGATGCAAAAATTACTAGCATACATTTTCCTGTTCTACTTTACTTTGCAATATTTGCTAGTAGATGCTTAATTGGTCGCAGGAACAGTGGAAATCTTAGTGCCCCTGATATTGTTATTTTGCGCCATGCTTTGTTTCGTGATACCACTTTTAGTTTAGGCGCTATTGTTGCTAAACGGTTAAATCTGAACCATACAAAGGGTCCCGTCTTTGGAGGCATCTTTGCCTTGCGCCTTGCTGCACACTTTAACATACCTATTAGGCATTATGGGAAAGAGAAAAAGATGCTGCCTCCTATTTTTCTAGATTATAAGAGTATGGCAGCACATGATTTTATTGTTAAGGATAAGGAGAAGATGCTTAAATATAGACTGATATTTGATAAAAATTACTTTGAGACTATTACCTTGCCTGCTCCCTCTTTGTTCAACATATTTTCAAGCATGTACCTTGTTGTGCCGGAGGCCGTTCATGCATACTAGAGCCTGACATCAGCTCGAGAGCCTGAGCTGGAGCCACCACTTGATCCTCACCATTAGTCTGTTTATCAGTGGGATCCGGAGGAGATCGCCAACCAGTGGCACCCGGAGGACACTCCTCCGTACACCGGAGAGGGCGGCTTTGAGCCATGGCCATAGACCAACTTCGGCCAAAAGCCTAAGCTTGGGGGAGTACGTATTTGTCACCGACATTATATTCATGTTCACACACTCATTTCAGTTGTCGGTGCTCATACTTTTTCATTGTACTATCCATGCTAGTTTATTTTCTTTCTAAGCCTTCTTCTTATGTGTTTGAAAAACCTTAATAAAAACGAAAAAAATTTAGTTGTAGCTTTTATCTAGTTTACTTTTCATGCTTGTAGTAGTAGTAATTAAAAGAAAACCCAAAAATATTTCTCGTTCTACTTTTGCTTGTTGGGAGCTTTCCCGTGTAAATAGTTTTGTTTCCTTTCTTTTCTTTGGGGGTCGAGAGGAGAAGACCATGATGAAAATGTTAAGTGGCTCTCATATGCATTATTGTTGATCTGACAAAGAGCCTTGTCTTCTCCCATGTATTGAATGCTTGCAGATTCTAGCTTAGTCCAATGCACGTGCACTATTATTATTATCCACACCGTTCAATTGTGCAAGTGAAAGGCAATAATGACGATATATGATGGACTGATTGAGATGAGAGAAGCTGGTATGAACTCGACCTATCTTGTTTTTTTGTAAATATGATTAGTTCAGTTCCTGATTCAGCCTAGTATGAATGAAACATGTTTGCAATGACAATTAGAGATTATAGTTTCTTATGCCATGCTTAATTAGCTAGGAGTTTATAATGGTTTACCTTGCGTGCCAACATGCTATTAAAATGGTTGTGATGTGGTATGATAGGGTGGTATCCTCCTTTGAACGATTCGAGTGGCTTGACTTGGCATATGTTCACGCATGTAGTTGAAACAAAATCAACATAGCCTCCACGATATTTATGTTCATGGTGAATTATATCCTACTCATGCTTGCACTCAGTGTTGATTAATTTTAATGCATGTTCATGACTGTTGTCGCTCTCTAGCTAGTCGCTTTACAGTCTCTTTCTAGCCTTCACTTGTACTAAGCGGGAATACTGCTTGTGCATCCACTTCCATAAACCCCAAAGTTATTCCATATGAATCCACCATACCTTCCTATATGCGATATCTACCTGCCGTTCCAAGTAAATTTGTATGTGCCAAACTCTAAACCTTCAAATGAAATTCTGTTTTGTATGCTCGAATAGCTCATGTATCAACTAGGACTGTCTATATCTTCCATGCAAGGCGGGTTATTCTCAAGAGGAGTGGACTCCACTCCTCACTCATGAGAAAATGGCTGGTAACTGGGATGCCCCGTCCCATGCTTAAATTAAAATAATTGCAAACAAAACTCCCACAGGATTATTGTTAGTTGGAGGCACCCGTTGTTTCAGACAAGCCATGGGTTGATGTTTGTTGGTGGTAGGGCGAGTATAAACTTTACCATTCTGCTTGGGAACCGCCTATAATGTGTTTAGCATGGAAGATATTGAGATCTCTCGGTTGTTATGTTGACAATGAAAGTATACCACTCAAAATATTATTTATCTCTATTTCAAAATCGAGCTCTGGCACCTTTACAAATCCATGCTTCCCTCTGCGAAGGGCCTATCTATTTACTTTTATGTTGAGTCATCACCCTCTTATTAAAAAGCACCAGTTGAAGAGCACCGCTGTCATTTGCATGCATTATTATTAGTTTACATTGAGTATGACTGTGATTGGATCTCCTTTACCATGAATTACAATGTTTAGTCAGTCCTTGATCTTCAGAGGTGGTCTGCATTTATGTTTTGCGGTCTCAGAAAGGGCTAGCGAGATACCATCTTGTTATACCTTATTATGATTATTTTGAGAAAATGTTGTCATCCGAGATTTATTATTACTAGCACAAATGCCCGTGCATTGCAACGGGAATAAAAATAACTTGCCCACCTGTTTTAGTCACTAAAAATTGCATGATCATGTGAGATCAACATGTTGTAGTCCATTCTAGTTCAAATTATTCAATCTTATATTCATTTGAAATAATCAAAAATAATGTTGACTTTCCATCACAACAATCTGCAACAACTAATAAACAATAAGCTTCGACAACAAACAATTTCAACATAGGTAGCTAGTAATTTCTATCCATCTATATCACTTTTTCTTCCCTCAGTACAATAATGGCATCATCACACAAATAGTGGCAGCATTAATACAAAGCAAAATGAACAAAATTGCTCGAAATCTAAATTCTAATATTTCCAATCTATGTACATATGTACAAAGTTTCCCCAAGTAGAGCACACAACAGGTCATAGAACACCACACAGCAGCAACACATGAAGCATCCCTCTGCACAAAAGTAAAGCAGAGGCACACAAAGCATAGCAAACAAAAATTCCCAATATTTCTCCCATCTTATGGCAAGACTGCCACCACTGCTCGCCCGCCGATGTCGGCAGCATCTCCCAACATGATTGTGGACTGGTCAGGTGTAGCTCCCGTGATGACACTCCCCTTGTTGGCCACCATGTTGTCTCTCCAGCTCTCCTTAAGCGTAGCTTTTTATATTGATAATATTTGAATGATATACCTGTAGCCGAAAAACTGGAACAACAACAATAAAAGAAAACTTGGCATCCTTACTACTTTGGAAAAGTAAAAATTTACCAGCTATAAGATTCTATAGTAAGTAGCACAGCCTTAATTACATACCATAAGTTAAAAAAACATAGTTGAAAAAGAAAGAATAGAACTGAATTTCATCAGCTTGATTCATGTTATTTTGATCTGACTCATAGTTATTCACATGACTACGTTGGCCCTAAATAAATATGACCCCATTATTACAACTCGAAAGATGATAGACATGAAACCGGTTAAACATAGCATCTTGTCCGTGTAATTTTTTCTGGCAACTTTGAAAGTAAAAACTAAAACCATGTTTACAAACAACACTATAGGCTATCAAATCAGACGATAAAAAGTTCAGAGTAATGTGGGGCTGATCTACTTGATAAAGCTAGTAGCTAGCTAACCCCATAAAAATTACTCAATGAGAGAATCGCCACTAGTATGAGTTAAATTAATAAGCAAACAATCAAACCAAATCACTTCACCTCCAGGCCGAAATAGGTGTAGGCGAGCGTCATCTTAAACTGTAGGTTTACTACGTTTCTAAACAGATAAATATCAAGCCAAAAAATTGTTGCAATGAAGCAGCCAAATTACCCACGCATGCAAACAGAAGACAATGACAACCTCCATTTATCAAAGAGCAAAAAATTATATGAAACTAACACAATAAATTTGGTCTCATACTATGGATAATTCATAATACAACAACAATAACTTATCAGGTCAACGGTACAAATTACTTATAGTGAAGTGCAGAACCGATGGGTAGTCGACCTTACCAATATGATATTTCTAGTAAGAAAATTGCTTGTCATTTCCATATGCGACAAAATGATCCTTGATAGAACATGTGGACATAATTCAAAAATGAACCGAGGATCAGATAATCTTGTGGATTGACCCTTTTAAAATTTAGTATGACATGAGTAAATAAATTATAATCATTTATGACTGGACTGGAAATGTGATCTCTTCTATGGATCACACCTGCAAAAAAATGATACAATGTACTTGGATCTAGGAAAAAACTTCTATGTAAAATTTCAGAGAAGACTAATACCAAGCTGGGTATGTCTAGCCATCCTGCTAAGCTCCATCTCAATTCTAATTTCTGGACCAACTCACTTCTATGCGATCAACAATGAGCGCAGGCAAGTCACTGTGACAACACATGAATGAGCACATGCATCGAACAAATTGATCAAACAGATGGAGCATTGTTCCATCAGTAAACATGCATATTCATTAGATATATTATCTAATTTCAAAGCCTCAACTCTCTGCACATTCATGCCTGATGCATCCAAATAATTCAAACCAGCAGTTAAGCATCACTATGTACATTGCTGATGAAGACCCTAATACAGTGTTGTTGATTCAGAAAATAACCATGCAAAGACGATGCTACTATTTTCAAGTATATATACAGTACCAAATAGAGGTAGATTCATCAGTGAACATGTGAGTTGTTGATTGCACTGTCATCAAAACAAGCTGATCATTGCCCATGTTTGCCCCCCAATTAGCTACAAACAAACTGTGAGAGCAACTAACAACGCACATGTTCGTTGATTTAAAAGCATAGCCTGCAAAATGAATCAGATGCCAAGATTTCACTATTCTTCAGTGCACTGAAGAGCAATGGAAAATGCCAAAAATTTACACCCACAAGTTGAGAGCAAAACAACACTCTTTCCAACAGGGCATTATACACATGATGATCCAACAGTGCATCATGTAGTCAATGTGTGCAGATACAACTGTGGGGTGGGCTACGTGAGCGAGTGATGTGAGGAACTGGACGACGTGCATGAGCGCCAACGTGCATGAGAAATTAACTGACAACTGAAACTTCGACGAAACTGATAAACATAATTTTCTGAATCTGATGAAATTAAATCTGACAAAACTTAAACTAAAATATCTGGCGTTGGCTGGGATCTCGCTGGATGGGAAGTACGGAGGAATAAGTTGTTGCACCAGCGGAGAAGACCGGAGTTGGGGAGATTCTTCCATGGGGCGCCGGCCGTGGATCGTTGAAGTGGTGGGTCTCCGGAGACTGGAAGGAGCAGGTCCGTGGGTGGGAGGAGTAGCCATGGGCAGCCAGCATGCGGCGGATGAGATCGAGCAGCTAGGGGATTTGATGACGAGGGGTGACGCCGGCCACCTCCTGCAGCCGACCGGAGATGGAGTAACATGTCACGTGTACGGACACCGGTGATGGCCGCCGGTGTGGGGGCGCATCGGCGGGGTAGGCGGTGGCAGCGCGCGGCAACGGTAGGCGTTCCGGTGCCGCGCGACGATGGGAGGCGGGTTGGCGGCGCGCCGGTGGGGCGGGGCGGGGCAGGAGGTGGCGGCGCGCTGGAGTGGAGATGGGATTGGGAAGCAGAGTCGTGCGGGCGGCTACGTTGTTTTTTTATCTCGCCCTGTACCGGTTCGGGTTGACTTGTTACGGGGAGTGCGAGTTGAATAGCGAAAACTACAAGGACTTTTTTGAAAAAAGGGCGCGACGGTGAACCCTAAGACTCAATCTGTGCTTTATTATTAGGGAGAGATTGCTCGCTAGTTGATTATGCCATTGATATGAGTAAACATGAGACCTAAATGTTATTGTGAATATGGTTAGTTCATAATGTTTGCTGAAAACTTGAATGCTGCCTTTACATATTTACAACAACAAGATCAAATCGAGTTTGTAAAAGTTTTTCTTTATCACTTTCAATTTGTCAACCGAACTGCTTGAGGACAAGCAAAGGTTTAAGCTTGGGGGAGTTGATACGTATCCATCGTATCTACTTTTCCAAACACTTTTGACCTTGTTTTGACTCTAACTTGCATGATTTGAATGGAACCAACCCGGACTGATGCTGTTTTCAGTAGAATTGCCATGGTGTTATTTTTATGCAGAAATAAAAGTTCTCGGAATGACCTGAAACTTCACGGAGAATATTTTTGGAATATATAAAAAATACTGGCAAAAGAATCTACGTTAGGGGACCCACACCCTGTCCATGAGGGTGGGGGCGCGCCCCCTGCCTCGTGGGCCCCCTGATGCTCCACCGACCTCAACTCCAACTCTATATATTCACATTCGGGGAGAAAAAAATCAGAGAGAAGGATTCATCGCGTTTTACGATATGGAGCTGCCGCCAAGCCCTGATCACTCTCGGGAGGGCTGCTCTGGAGTCTGCCCGGGGCTCCGGAGAGGGTAATCTGTCGCCATCGTCATCATCAACCTTCCTCCATCACCAATTTTATGATGCTCACCGCCGTGCATGAGTAATTCCATATTAGGCTTGCTGGACGGTGATGAGTTGGATAAGATTTATCATGTAATCGAGTTAGTTTTGTTAGGGTTTGATCCCTAGTATGCATTATGTTCTGAGATTGATGTTGCTATGACTTTGCTATGCTTAATGCTTGTCACTAGGGCCCGAGTGCCATGATTTTAGATCTGAACCTATTATGTTTTCATGAATATATGTGAGTTCTTGATCCTATCTTACAAGTCTATAGTCACCTATTATGTGTTATGATCCGTTAACCCCGAAGTGATAACAATCGGGATACTTACCGGTGATGACCGTAGTTTGAGGAGTTCATGTATTCACTAAGTGTTAATGCTTTATTCTGGTACTCTATTAAAAGGAGGCCTTAATACCCCTTAGTTTCCAATAGGACCCCGCTGCCACGGGAGGGTAGGACAAAAGATGTCATGCAAATTCTTTTCCATCAGCACGTATGACTATACTCGGAATACATGCCTACATTACATTGATGAATTGGAGCTAGTTCTGTGTGTTATAGCTATTGCATGAGGAATCGTATCCGACATAATTATATATCCATCACTGATCCAATGCCTACGAGCTTTTCACATATTGATCTTTGCTTAGTTACTTCTCCGTTGCTGCTGTTACAATCACTACACAATCAATACTGTTACTTTTGCCACTGTTACAGTTACTTCCATATTACTTTGCTACTAAATACTTTGCTGCAGATATTAAGTCTTTTAGGTGCGGTTGAATTGACAACTCAACTGTTAATACTTGAAATATTCTTTGGCTTGCCTTGTGTCGAATCAATAAATTTGGGTTGAATACTCTACCCTGGAAAACTGTTGCGATCTCCTATACTTGTGGGTTATCACCCTGCGGGCGATGAGGTCCCTCTCCTTGCGGTGCAGTGTTCGATGGTGGTGGTCGGGACTTTGTTGTTCTATCCGGCAGATCGGCGTCATTGGCAACGGACATGGCATCGTGTGAGTGTGCTCGACGACGGCCGTTGGTAGTCACAGGGTTGTGTCTCCCTCGATCCAACGGGACTAGCTGGAGACGCAGGCGTGAGTTCCTCCTCCCGTGCTCCTCCTCCTGTGGAGGAGCCGACCCGAGTCCGTGGCTGATGCCGGGCTAGGAGTGGAAGGAGACGCCTTTTACTCCTCCTACAGTGGCGGGTGCACCGTGATTTGGGCGGTTGGTGGTGTCTCGGGCATGGATGCCGCGGTGGCGGCTCCGGATGGCGGTCCGCATGGTGGGCTCTCTGACGGGCACCAGGGCGGTGGTGGTGGCTTTTCCTCTTGGTCATGTGGACGACAAGAGGTAGAGCGACAGGTGGCCCGGGCACGTTCTCTGTGTCTGATAGTAGCGTCGCTCCGATTTAGATCTAGATATCTGGGCTCGCCGCGCTTGTCCTGAAGACCTCGTGGTGGCACGGGGGAGCCATCGAGTGAAAACTCTGCGCTTTGTCACCGACGATGACGACGCTCGTGGGCACTGCTCTCTTCTTGAAGACATCGTCGTGGTGATCCTCTCAATGCCTGAGTTCTGAATGAAAATCTTTGTCCAATATGGACTCTGCAACGACAACGCTTAGCGCCATTCTTCCTTGCGGGGCGTCGCCCTGGAGCTTAGGTGTTATATGCCGTAGCGTGGTATTGTACTCAGTTCTTTCTTTGCTATTTTTCAGTAGCGTAGTCGTGTGCGTTCTGCATGGTCCGATTATCACGGGATCGGTGTTGTATGATCCTCACCATCTTGTATCTTTTGGTCGTGTACTTTGTTTGGTTGTTGCTTTATATATGGCCGTGCGTTGCAACGGAAAAAAATGATGTTTTATGCAAGCATAATGCCCCATAGCACCAGATACACTATGAAGAACATGCTGCAAATGCAGCATCCTTCTACAAAATGAACATGAAAAAATACGATTCAATTTAGCCGTGTTATATTTCCATTGTCGGGCATAATCTCCCACTTATTCCATTTAAGTATAATATTTTCTTTAATTACCATGACGTCCTCACCCGTTTTAGCCAGGAATCAAATCTTTCCTTTTCTACTTTAGTAACCCCAACATATTGAAGCCTACAGATCCTTCCTTTTAATTATTCTATTTTTTATTTAACTTTTAATTATCCTACATTTTAACTCAAGTCATTCATTTAATTAGCCTCATCAATTTGAATATTATATTTATTAAGACCACAATCTTTCTTTTAATTATTCCACCTGTTTACCCATAATCCTTTTTAAAGCCACATCTGTTTAAATATTTTATTTAGGCCCGTAATCCTTTCTTTAATTAGCTCATTCGCTTAATTATGCTCGCCTTAAACATGAGGACTGCCACTCATATATTTAGAGCGAGTTGGGATCAATAAATGTGAATGATGCATAGGTTGTTGGTTGTTACATGAAAGATCCATACAGGAGGTTGTGTGTTCAATTCCTAGAATGTTGGTTTTTTTGACCCAATTATTTTTTACGGTCTGTATGAAAGCTCATAAGAGACCCATTAACACACAAGTACCTGACCCAGATCGCTTAGCCTGTGTACAAGCTAACAGTACCAAACTTTAGCGTGCACTCAAACCAACGAAAAAGACTAAACCAAACCAAAAAACCTATATGTAATAGTTTATCAGGCAACACATGTTGAAAGAACACAAGGTTGGCCGTATGTAAGACACCTATCTTTTTGCACTGTAAGTCAATTTTCCCCGGCCGTTGGATTGAAACCCCACGGCTGGGACCCTTCTTCCCTCCTCTAGGCCAACTCCTTCATCCATCGGATCTTCCATCACTCCATGTCAAAGATAAAATAAGATCTTCCTTCACTCTGGACTGCCTCCAGAGTAGTCCTCCCGTCACCACCTTGCCTCTGGCTGCGACACTCTGGCTCGCTACCGCTCCCCCTCCACGCCTCCAACGAGGTCTCTATCTAATCTGAGCGGCGATCACAGCGAAAAGTCATCGGTCTGCTACCCCGCCTCCGCTGGTAACGTCTCACTATACCACAACGTCCCTGCCTTCAGCGAAGTTCTAGCTAGGCCTCACTGGGACGACGCGGCAAACCGCGTCGCCCCCTGTCGGCCTCTGAGCCCCGCTAGCACTTCCTCTTCTTCCCCACTGAATCAACGTACACAAATTTTGATTCTAGAGAACTTACAAATAGCAAATACGTCTAGGTTGGAAAATGACATTCACTATTATTAAAATTGGTGCATATGCACCTAGGAGCCATAGTCAATTATCGGTTTTCAATGCGCTGTTTTTCTATACTTGTGAAGCAAACACCAGTCAAGTTTTAATAAAATTCTTGTGCGTTTTCCAATTTTATGACCACCAGTCAAGGAAATGCGTTTCTATCATCTTATTATGTGTTTCCTTGATCCTATGTTTTTCAGAATTCTGCGAACCAGAGGTCCAACTTCCTCGATGGCTCAAATAAAATTAGCAAATGTTCTTTTCCAGCATCGAAAGAAAAAGTGTCTCCTGGTTCGACGAAAATACAGAGACATCAGGATCAGGTTGGCTACTTTCTGCAACACAGGGGAGCAAGGGTGGAAGGCATGTCCTACACACTTTAAGTTGTAAGGCACGCACCCACATTCTGTACTGTAGCCAAACATACATCAGAAACTGGACTGAAATTGTGGAATATTAAATAACGCAGCCTAAGGATCACATAACACTCTTGAATCAATCTAAAGGCAACTCTGCTTCATCCCAGAGAAACTCATGTGGTGGAACATGTTATTAAAATGTACAGCTACGTAAGTATTATGACTGAAATGTAAAACATTACCTAATTATATACTACTTTAAAACAGCCTTCCTCGCAGGTCACGGCACAAACACCATGATAATTAAAGTTCAGGAAACCATGCACTTCATCGAACAGGCCAGCATTTGTTGCGCCGGGCAAGTACCTGTTGTCTGGTGATGTCATAAACCAAGAGAGCACCGAGCCACCGACAGCCTGGTCGTAGAGTGGTGTAATCAACGATCTGAATTCATTTCGTCCTGGCTGTAATGTTAACACAGACAGCACAATATGGATTATTTGTCCCGACAACTGAACGTGACACCAGGGTTTATGGCATGACAACTGAACCTTGTGGAACTCAAACTTCAGACTCTGCTATCTCACGAGAGCTACTAATAATTCAGAAAGAAAAACTCGTATAGGCGACAATTACCAACGGTGCACCCATAATCTAGTACGTACAGATTTCGCTTCCAATTGGGACACAATAATTCAGTAACATATGCAGCTGGCAGTAGTTGCTACAGTAGATCAGAGAAGAGGAAAGAGTACCGTGCCCCAAATCAGCAGCTTGACGGGCTTGTTGTCGATGGTGATCATCCAAAACCCGCAGTAGATGTCGATGTAGAAATCAAGGACGCGAAGCTGTTAACGGCACTGGTCGAAGCTGCAACCAGAGACATAAATTGCTACATGCACCATTCTTTTTGCAGGGACAAGAGAAAACAGGTGTTACAACCGGTGCACATAGGAGCTACAACCGTCAAAGCCAAATGCTACGACCGGTGACAATTTTTGCTGGAACCAGAAAAAGAATGAGCTTTGATGGACATGCATCAGAGCTGCAACCAGTACTCAAGAATGCTACATCCGGCAACCAAAAGGCTACATCCGTCTTTCAAAAAAGCTTCAACTGGATATGGGTAGCTCGAGGTTGGCCACCACGCAGCGTAAAAAGCTGCAACCGCCGGCGAGAAAAGCTACAACCCGCTTCTAGAAAAGCTTCAAACGGCTAACTAGCAATGGCGAGCGGCGACGACGAAGCTGCGTGTCGGTGCTGCAATGGGCGCATGGCGAGCAACGACACGGCTGGTGGTGATGCTTGAACCATCACCTGGCGGTGCTGCAATAGGGGGGTGTGAGACGCTCGAGATGCAAAGGCAGAGCTGCATCCGGCGAGCGGCCTCGGCGAGTTGTGGTGGCCCCGGCGAGCGGCGACGGACGGCCAAGGGCGAGCACTAGGAGACTGACCTGCAGATTTCTTTATTTTTTTCTCACGCGTGTTCAGAAGGAGGAAGACGATCTGGTTTGTGGGTAATTTCACTCGTTTGATGCGTGTAAATCCGACGCCTTGGCAGCAGACCGGCCCAAATTTGGGCCGGTGCGCCGGCGCCTATCAGCGTCCAAAGAAAAAACAAGTGAAAAAAAAGGAAAGTCGGACAAAAACCAGCAAAAAACCCAGAAACAAAATGCTTCTAGAAAGTTCCCAAAACCGGTTAGGAGTTTCCAGAAAACATGCGTCGATGGGCCAACCCATGAAACATAGCGAAGGGACCAAGCCTGTGCAGCGTGTGCCATTTTGCATGTAATTGACGCTAGGGGCGCCAAATAGGGGCTTCGTGGGAGACCCAGCGTAGCTTCGCCTGAAGCGACCAAACTAGTGGCCTGGGCCAGTATCACGTTTCTTAGACCATTCATTCGGTTTTTACTTTTTTCCATATTTGGGAATATTCCAAATACATATATTATAAAACGTAATGCACTTATTTTTTAAAAAAACTTTCACTTTGAAAAATGTTGGTGTATTGTAAACAATTTCTAACGAAAATTTTAGAAAATATGCTGACCATTCAAAAAACATGTTTATGATATTTAAAAAGTGTAAAAATCTCTACTCCTAAGGAACGAGTTGGTAGTCTCCGTTTCACGGTTTATTTTCGTCCCACCATTGTCATTCGGGTTTTTTTCGTCTGTTTTTTTCGTCCCCTCGCACCACCACAGTCTCCCCACCCGCGCACGCATTAAAAGAAAAACAGTCCGCACAAACCACCGCTCCTTCCTCAATCCCCAGCTCCGCCGCCGCACCCCAATTCTGGATCTGGATCTTCAGCTCACGCCGACGCGGTGTCTTCCGGCGATGACCTCCTCCTCACGCCCTCGCCCTCATCCTCCTACTCAAGACGTCACCGTCGCCTCCCTTGCCCGCGGCCATGATGACCGATCTGGCGGTGGCGCCGCAGATCACCCTCTGGTCCATGGCCTCGACGGCGGCGACGTAGCCCGCGACCGCGTTCTTCCTCCCCCATCTTGTCTCTTCTCCAGTCGCTGCAGAGGAGCCCTGTTTCGCGCCGCCACCATGGTTGCCTGCAGCGAGCAGCAAAGGACCTAGCCGCCGCGTCCGACCTCAACCGCCGCCCGAAACCCTAGCCCCTCCTTCCAACTGCAGGTCAAGCCAGCAGGATCCCCTCCAAGAAGAGCATTTGATGCGTGAGTGCATCCCCTTCTCTTCGTCTTCTTCTTCTCGATTTGATGTGTGCGTGCATGCTGTTGTGTGCAGGCCCGACTCATCTCTACTTGTGCACAACAAGGAAGGCCATGGAGACGCTGCTCCCTATGTTCAGCGCATAGACAATCAAGGCCAAGGCGGCTCATTTGCGTGTATGTTTGTGGCTGGGCACACAATCCATTAATCCTTCAAATTTTCGCACAGAAGGTGCCCTATTTTTCCTCTTTGCATTCTTTCCGTGTTAATTTTTTTAGATTGTTTGTGTTGGCAAATGAAAAAGGACTAGAATCCTTGATTTCTACTGATTTTGAATTTCAGTCTCAAATTAGTTTCTGTACATCCATTCATTAGGAATAAGCATATTATCTGCTGGAAAAAAAATCTTCATAGATAGCGGAGACATGTATCTCTGCAGCCCTCACACGGAATACACAAGGATGCCGATTAATGCTAGCAAGGGAAATTAGGAAAGTAAGAAAATCACAATGCCTAAGGAACGCCGCAATGGAATAGCTAAATCAACAATGGTACGCAGATGTTTCTCTGAAGGTGGGGATTATTTCCCTTTATATACTGATTTGTAAAGCTGGCAATAGACAGGCTACATACTTACTCCCTCCGGTTGTTTTTATCTTTGCATATTAGATTTGTCCGAAGTTAATCTCATCTAAATTTGACCAAGTTTATATAAAAAATTATAGACATTCACATAACAATACCAATATCATTAGATTCATCTTGGAATATATTTTCATGCTCTCTCCATTCCAAAATATAGTGCGCCCGCGCTTCCCGAGGTTCAACTTTGACCATAAATTTAACCAACGAGACCAACTGCGGCGGAAGAAAAAATTATATAATTGAAAACTTCTTTCGAATACAAATTCACTGATATAATTTTTGCTCCCGCCGCAATCGGTCTCGGTAGTTAAATTTACGGTCAAAGTTCAAGCACGTGAATAGAGAAAGCACTACATTGTGGAATGGAGGGAGTATTATATTTATTAGATATTATAGATGCTAATAATTTTTAATATAAATTTGGTCAAACTTAGTAAAGTTTGACTTTTGATAAATTCAATGTGCAAAGTAAAAAGGACCCGAGGGAGTACGTACCAACATCCCCCAATGTATGAAATATATTTAAAGTTGTCAAAAATGTGATGGTACCATGACAAAAAATTTCGTTATTCACTCCGCTCTGGTGCCTGCTGGTATGTAATAATACACTAATCAGAACGGGATGGTTTGGGTACGTTGTTGCCTCAACTACTAGGATTTGTGGGGGCTTGCACTATGGTAGCTAAATTACTAGAAAAACTAACGTAAGTACCCTTTAATCTTTTTACTTTTTGAAATTGGAACCCATCTTTATTAAGTATCAGATAAGATGAAAGGAGGGCAACCAACTCACTAGGAGGTTCTTCCATCCACTCACAAGTACCATATATTCTAGCTGTTGGGGAACACAGTAATTTCAAAAAAAAAATTCCTACGCACACGCAAGATCATGGTGATGTATAGCAACGAGAGGGGAAGAGTGTTGTCCACGTACCCTCGTAGACCGTAAGGGGAAGCTGTTGGGGAACATAGCAATAATTTAAAATTTTTCTACGTGTCACCAAGATCAATCTGTGGAGAAACCAGCAACGAGAAGGGGGAGTGCATCTTCATACCCTTGAAGATCACTAAGTGGAAGCGTTACAAGAACGCGGTTGGTGGAGTCGTACACGCTGCGATTCAGATCACGGTCGATTCCGATCTAAGCGCCGAACAACGTCGCCTCCGCGTTCAACACATGTGCAGCCCGGTGACGTCTCCCGCGCCTTGATCCAGCAAGGACGAGGGAGAGGTTGGGGAAGACAATTCCAGCAGCAGCACGACGGCGTGGTGGTGGTGGAGCAGCTTGGTTCTCCAGTAGGGCTTCGCCAAGCACTAGAAAGACGAGGAGGTGGAGAGGTAGGGCTGCGCCGAGAGAGAGAGAGACTTTCGTGTATGGCGGCCCCAAAACCCCCACTATATATAGGAGGAGGGGAGGGGGCTGCGCCCCCTCTAGGGTTCCCTTCCTAGGGTGGCGGCAACCCAAGATGGGATGGAGGGGGGCGGCCAAGAGGGGGAGAGGGGGGGGGGCGTCCTAGGGTGGGCCTTAGGCACATCTGTGCCTAGGGTTTCCTCCCTCTCCCCTTTGCTGCGCCTTGCCTTTGGTGGGAGGCACACCAGCCCACTCAGGGGCTGGTCCATTCCCACTCTTGGCCCACACAAGCCTCTGGGGCTGGTGGCCCCTCCCGGTGGACCCCTGGAACCCTTACGGTGGTCCCGATACGTTACCGGTGATGCCTGGAACACTTTCGGTGTCCAAATCCTCACTTCCTATATATCATTCTTTACCTACGGACCATTCCGAAACTCCTCTTGACATCCAGGACTTCGAACAACATTCGGTAACCACATACATTCTTTTCCTATAACCCTAGCGTCATCGAACCTTAAGTGTGTAGACCCTACGGGTTCGGGAACCATGCAGACATGACCCAGACATCTCTCCAGCCAATAACCAACAGAGGGATCTGGATACCCATGTTGGCTCCCACATGTTCCACGATGATCTCATCGGATGAACCACGATGTCGAGGATTCAATCAATCCCGTATACAATTCCCTTTGTCTATCAGCATGTTACTTGCCCGAGATTCGATCGTCGGTATCTCTATACCTTGTTCAATCTCGTTCCGGCAAGTCTCTTTACTCGTTCCATAACGCATGATCCCATGGCTAACTCCTTAGTCACATTGAGCTCGTTATGATGATGCATTACCGAGTGGGCCCAGAGATACATCTTCGTCATACGGAGTGACAAATCCCAGTCTCGATTTGTGCCAACCCAATAGATACTTTTGGAGATACCTGTAGTGCACCTTTATAGCCACCCAGTTACGTTTTGACGTTTGGTACACCCAAAGCATTCCTACGGTATCCGGGAGTTGCACAGTCTCATGGTTGACGGAAATGATACTTGACATTAGAGAAGATTTAGCAAACAAACTACACGATCTTGTGCTACGCTTCGGATTGGGTCTTGTCCATCACATCATTCTCCTAATGATGTGATCCCGTTATCAATAACATCCAATGTCCATGGTCAGGAAACCATGACCATCTATTGATCAACGAGCTAGTCAACTAGAGGCTTACTAGGGACATATTACGATCGATGTATTCACACATGTAGTACGGTTTCCAGTTAATACAATTATAGTATGAACAATAGACAATTATCATGAACACGGAAATATAATAATAACCACTTTATTATTGCCTCTAGGGCATATTTCCAACAGTCTTCCACTTGCACTAGAGTCAATAATCTAGTTACATTGTGATGAATTGAACACCCATAGAGTTCTGGTGTTGATCATGTTTTGCTCGTGGAAGAGGTTTAGTCAACGGATCTGCGACATTCAGATCCGTATGCACTTTACAAATATCTATGTCTCCATCCTGAATATATTCACGAATGGAGTTGAAGCGATGCTTGATATGCCCGGTCTTCTTGTGAAACCTGTGCTCCTTGGCAAGGGCAATAGCTCCAGTGTTGTCACAGAAGAGATTCATTGGGCCCGACACATTGGGAATAACTCCTAGGTCGGTGATGAACTCCTTCATCTAGACTGCTTCCTGTTCTGCCTCCGAGGCTCCTACGTATTCCGCTTCACATGTATATCTTGCCATGACGCTTTGCTTGCAACTACACCAGCTGAATGCCCCACCATTCAAAATGTACACGTATCCGGTTTGTAACTTGGAGTCATCCAAATCCGTGTCGAAGCTAGCATCGATGTAACCCTTTACGACGAGCTCTTCATCACCTCCATAAATGAGAAACATATCCTTAGTCCTTTTCACATACTTTAGGATATTCTTGACCGCTGTCCAGTGTTCCATGCCGGGATTACTTTGGTACCTCCCTACTTACAGCAAGGTTCACATCAGGTCTGGTACACAACATGGCATACATAATAGACCCTATGGCTGCGCCATAGGGGATGACACTCATCTTTTCTCTATCTTCTGCCGAGGTCAGGCATTGATCCGTGCTCAATTTCACACCTTGCAATACAGGCAAGAATCCTTTCTTGGATTGATCCATATTGAACTTCTTCCATATCTTGTCAAGGTATGTGCTTTATGAAAGACCAATGAGGCATCTCGATCTATCTCTATAGATCTTGATGCCTAATATGTATGCAGCTTCTCCAAGATCCTTCATTGAAAAACACTTATTCAAGTAGGCCTTTATGCTTTCCAAAAATTCTATATCATTTCCCATCAATAGTATGTCATCCACATATAATATGAGAAATGCTACAGAGCTCCCACTCACTTTCTTGTAAACACAAGCTTCTCCATAAGTCTGCGTAAACCCAAACGCTTTGATCATCTCATCAAAGAGAATGTTCCAACTTCGAGATGCTTGCACCAGCCCATAGATTGAGCGCTGTAGCTTGCATACCTTGTCAGCATTCTTAGGATCGACAAAACCTTCCGGCTGCATCATATATAATTCTTCCTTAAGGAAACCATTAAGGAATGCCGTTTTGACGTCCATTGCCATATCTCATAATTATAGAATGCAACAATTGCTAACATGATTCAGACTGACTTCAGCTTCGCTACGGGTGAGAAAGTCTCATCGTAGTCAACCCCTTGAACTCGTCGATAACCCTTAGCGACAAGCCGAGCCTTATAGATGGCCACGTTACCATCCGCGTCAGTCTTCTTCTTAAAGATCCATTAATTTTCTATGGCTTGCCGATCATCGGGCAAGTCTGTCAAAGTCCATACTTCGTTTTCATACATGGATCCTATCTCGGATTTCATGGCTTCAAGCCATTTGTTGGAATCCGGGCCCGCCATCGCTTCTTCATAGTTTGAAGGTTCACCGTTATCTAACAACATGATTTCCAGTACAGGGTTGCCGTACCACTCTGGTGCGGAACGTGTCCTCGCGGACCTACGAAGTCCAGTAGCAACTTGATCCGAAGTTTCATGATCATCATCATTAACTTCCTCTCTAGTCGGTGCAGGCACCACAGAAACATCTTCCTGAGCTACGCTACTTTCCGGTTCAAGAGGCGGTGCTACCTCTTGAGCACTGCGTTGGTTTCCCTTGAAGAGGAAAGGGTGATTCAGCAAAGTAGCTTAAGTATTTTCCTGAGTTTTGAGAACCAAGGTATCAATCCAGTAGGAGATTACACACAAGTCGCCTCGCACCTACACAAAGAAATAAGAACCTTGCAACCAATGCGATAAAGGGTTGTCAATCCCTTCACGACCACTTGCAAAAGTGAGATATGATAGAGATAATAAGATAAATATTTTTGGTATTTTTATGATATAGATTAAAAGTAAAGATTGCAAAGTAAAATAGATTGGAAACTTATATGATGGAAAATAGACCCCGGGGCCATAGGTTTCACTAGTGGCTTCTCTCAAGATAGCATAAGTATTATGGTGGGTAAACAAATTACTGTCGAGCAATTGATAGAAAAGTGCATAATTATGAGAATATCTAGGCATGATCATGTATATAGGCATCACATCCGCGACAAGTAGACCGAAACGATTCAGAATCTACTACTATTACTTCATACATCGACCGCTATCCAGCATGCATCTAGATTATTAAGTTCATAAGAACAGAGTAACACATTAGGCAAGATGACATGATGTAGAGGGATAAACTCAAGCAATATGATATAAACCTCATCTTTTTATCCTCGATGGCAACAATACAATACGTGCCTTGCTGCCCCTGCTGTCACTAGGAAAGGACACCGCAAGATTGAACCCAAAGCTAAGCACTTCTCTCATTGCAAGAAAGATCAATCTAGTAGGCCAAACCAAACTGATAATTTGAAGAGACTTGCAAAGATAACAAATCATACATAAAAGAATTTAGGAAAGAACCAAATATTGTTCATAGATAATCTTGATCATAAACCCACAATTCATCGGATCTCGACAAACACACTGCAAAAAGAATTACATCGAATAGATCTCCAAGAAGATCGAGGAGAACTTTGTATTGAGATCCAAAGAGAGAGAAGAAGCCATCTAGCTAATAACTATGGACCCGAATGTCTGTGGTAAACTACTCACACATCATCGGAGAGGCTATGGTGTTGATGTAGAAGCCCTCCATGATCGATTCCCCCTCCGGCGGAGCTCCAAAAAAGGCCCCAAGATGGGATCTCTTGGGTACAGAAGGTTGTGGCGGTGGAAATAGGGTTTCGTGGTGCTCTCCGATGTTTTCGGGGTATATGAGTATATATAGGCGAAAAAAGTCGGCCAGGGGAGCCACGAGGGGCCCACGAGGGTGGGGGGCGCGCCTCCCTGCCTCGTGGCCTCCTCGATGCCTCCTTTACGTCCACTCCAAGTCTCCTGGATTGCGTTTGTTCCAAAAATCGCTCTCCCGAAGGTTTCATTCCGTTTGGATTCCGTTTGATATTCCTTTTTTGTGAAACACTGAAATAGGCAAAAAAACAGCAATTTGCACCGGACCTTTGGTTAGTAGGTTAGCCCCAAAAATAATACAAATAAAAGTGTATAATAAAGCCCATTAAACATCCAAAACAGATAATATAATAGCATGGAACAATCAAAAATTATATATACGTTGGAGACGTATCAGGCAGTACCTCATCAAGTTCTACTTTCCTCCCACTTACTTCTTTCGAGAGAAACTCTTTCTCTAGAAAGGATCCATTCTTGGCAACAAAGATATTGCCTTCGGATTTGAGGTAGAAGGTATACCCGATAGTTTCCTTAGGGTATCCTATGAAGACGCATTTTTCTGACTTGGGTTCGAGCTTTTCAGGTTGAAGTTTCTTGACATAAGCATCGCATCCCCAAACTTCCAGAAACGACAACTTATGTTTCTTTCCAAACTATAATTCATATGGTGTCGTCTCAACGGATTTCTACGGAGCCCTATTTAAAGTGAATGCGACAGTCTCTAAAGCATAACCCCAAAATGACTATGGTAGATTGGTAAGAGACATCATAAATCGCACCATATCCAATAGAGTGCGATTACGACGTTCGGACACACCATTTCACTGAAGTGTTCCAGGCGGCGTGAGTTGTGAAACAATTCCACATTTCCTTAAGTGCGTGCCAAACTCATCACTCTAGTATTCTCCTCCAGGATCTGATCGTAAGAACTTTATTTTCTTGTCACGTTGATTCTCTACCTCACTCTGAAATTCCTTGAACTTTTCAAAGGTCTCAAACTTGTGTTTCATTAAGTAGACATACCCATATCTACTTAAGTCATCAGTGAGGGTGAGAACATAACGATAGCCACCGCGAGCCTCAACACTCATTGGACCACACACATCAGTATGTATGATTTCCAATAAGTTGGTTACTCGCTCCATTGTTCCGGAGAACGGAGTCTTAGTTATTTTGCCCATGAGGCATGGTTCGCACGTGTCAAATGATTCATAATCAAGAGACTCCAAAAGTCCATCTACATGGAGTTTCTTCATGCGTTTGACACCAATGTGACCAAGGCGGCAGTGCCACAAGTATGTAGGACTATCATTATCAACCTTACATCTTTTGGCATTCACACTATGAATATGTGTAACATCACGTTTGAGATTAAACAAAAATAAACCATTTTCCAGCGGGGCATGACCATAAAACATATCTCACATAAACATGGAACAACCATTATTTTCAGATTTAAATGAGTAGCCATCTCGCATTAAATGAGATCCAGATACAATGTTCATGCTTAAAGCTGGTACTAAATAACAATTATTGAGGTTTAAAACTAATCCCGTAGGTAGATGTAGAGGGAGCGTGCCAACGGCGATCACATCGACCTTGGAACCATTCCCGACGCGCATCGTCACCTCGTCCTTCGCCAGTCTCCGCTTATTCCGCAGCTCCTGCTTTGAGTTACAAATATGAGCAACCGCACTGGTATCAAATACCCAGGAGCTACTATGAGCGCTGGTAAGGTACACATCAATAACATGTATATCACATATACCTTTGGCATTGCCGGCCTTCTTATCTGCTAAGTACTTGGGGCAGTTCCGCTTCCAATGACCATTTCCCTTGCAATAAAAGCACTGAGTCTCGGGCTTGGGTACATTCTTTGGCTTCTTCCCGGCAACTGATTTACCGGGCGCGGCAAATCCCTTGCTGTCCTTCTTAAAGTTCTTTTTACCCTTGCCTTTCTTGAAACTAGTGGTTTTATTCACCATCAACACTTGATGTTCCTTTTTGATTTCCACCTCCGCTGATTTCAGCATTGAATATAACTCAGGAATGGACTTCTCCATCCCTTGCATATTGTAGTTCATCACAAAGCTCTTATAGCTAGGTGGAAGCGACTAGAGGATCCTGTCAATGACCGAGTCATCTGGAAGATTAACTCCCAGCTGAGACAAGCAGTTGTGCAACCCAGACGTTTTGAGTATATGCTCACTGACAGAACTATTTTCCTCCATATTACAACTGTAGGACTTATCGGAGACTTCATATCTCTCGACCCGGGCATGAGCTTGGAAAACCATTTTCATCTCTTGGAATATCTCATATGCTCCGTGCTGCTCAAAATGCTTTTGGAGGCCCGGTTCTAAGCTGTAAAGCATGCCGCACTAAACCAGGGAGTAATCATCACTACACGACTGCCAAGCGTTCATAACGTCTTGAGTTGCTGCGAAAATGGGTGCGTCACCTAGCGGTGCTTTAGGGACATATGCTTTCTTGGAAGCTATGAGGATGATCATCAAGTTACGGACCCAATCCGTATAGTTGCTACCGTCGTCTTTCAGCTTGGTTTTCTCTAGGAACGCGTTGAAGTTGAGGGCAACATTAGCGTGGGCCATTTGATCTACAAGACATATTGTAAAGACATTTTAGACTAAGTTCATGATAATTAAGTTCATCTAATCAAATTATTTAATGAACTCCCACTCAGATAGACATCCCTCTAGTCATCTAAGTGATACATGATCCGAATCGACTAGGCCGTGTCCGATCATCACGTGAGACGTACTAGTCATCAACGGTGAACATCTCCATGTTGATCGTATCTACTATACGACTCATGTTCGACCTTTCAGTCTCTCGTGTTCCGAGGCCATGTCTGTACATGCTAGGCTCGTCAAGTCAACCTAAGTGTTTTGCATGTGTAAATCTGGCTTACACCCGTTGTATGCGAACGTTAGAATCTATCACACCCGATCATCACGTGGTGCTTCGAAACAACGAACCTTCGCAACGGTGCACAGTTAGGGGGAACACTTTCTTGAAATTTTAGTGAGGGACCATCTTATTTATACTACCGCCGTTCTAAGCAAATAAGATGTAAACATGAAAAACATCACATGCAAATCATAAAGTGACATGATATGGCCAATATCATCTTGAGCCTTTGATCTCCATCTTCAAGGCGCGACATGAACACCATCGTCACCGGCATGACACCATGATCTCCATCATTGTATCTTCATGAAGTTTTCTCGACAACTATTACTTCTACTACTATGGCTAATGGTTAGCAATAAACTAAAGTAATTACATGGCGTTTTCATTGACACACATGTCATACAATAAATTAAGACAACTCCTATGGCTCCTGCCGGTTGTCATACTCATCGACATGCAAGTCATGATTCCTATTACAAGAACATGATCAATCTCATACATCACATATATCATTTATCACATCCTTTTGGCCATATCACATCACATAGCATACCCTGCAAAAACAAGTTAGATGTCCTCCAATTGTTGTTGCATGTTTTACGTGGCTGCTATGGGTTTCTAGCAAGAACGTTTCTTACCTACGCAAAACCAAAACGGTGATATGCCAATTGTTATTTACCCTTCATAAGGACCCTTTTCATCGAATCCGACCCCACTAAAGTGGGAGAGACAGACACCCGCCAGCCACCTTATGCATCAAGTGCATGTCAGTCGGTGGAACCAGTCTCACGTAAGCGTATGTGTAAGGTCGGTCCGGGCCGCTTCATCCCACAATGCCAACAAATCAAGATAAGACTAGTAACAGTAAGCAAATCGAACAAATCATCGCCCAGAATTACTTTGTGTTCTACTCGTGCATAGAATCTACGCATAGACCTAGCTCATGATGCCACTTTTGCGGAATGTAGCAATAATTCAAAATTTTCCTACGTGTCACCAAGATAATCTATGGAGAAACCAGCAACGAGAAGGGGGAGTGCATCTTCATACCCTTGAATATCGCTAAGTGGAAGCGTTACAAGAACGTGGTTGGTGGAGTCGTACACGCAACGATTCAGATCATGGTCGATTCCGATCTAAGCGCCGAACAACGGCGCCTCCGTGTTCAACACACGTGCAGCCCGGCAACGTCTCCTGCACCTTGATCCAGCAAGGAGGAGGGAGAGGTTGGGAAAGACAACTCCAGCGGTAGCACGACGGCGTGGTGGTGGTGGAGCAGCATGGTTCTCCAGCAGGGCTTCGCCAAGCACTATGAAAGACGAGGAGGTGGTGAGGGGGGGCGCCCTAGGGTGGTCCTTAGGCCTATCTGCGCCTAGGGTTTCCCCCTCTCCCCTTTGCTGCGCCTTGGGCCTTGGTGGGAGGCGCACCAGCCCACTCAGGGGCTGGTCCCTTCCCACTCTTGGCCCACGCAAGCCTTCGGGGCCGGTGGCCCCTCCCGGTGGACCCGCGGAACCCTTCTAGTGGTCCCGGTACATTACCGGTGATGCCCGGAACACTTCCGCTGTCCAAATCCTCACTTCCTATATATCATTCTTTACCTCAGGACCATTCCGGAACTCCTCGTTACGTCCGGGATCTCATCCGGGACTCCGAACAACATTCAGTAACCACATACATACTTTCCCTATAACCCTAGTGTCATCGAACCTCAAGTGTGTAGACCCTACGGGTTCGGGAACCATGCAGACATGACCGAGACATCTCTCCGGCCAATAACCAACAGCGGGATATGGATACCCATTTTGGCTCCCACATGTTCCACGATGATATCATTGGATGAACCACGATGTCGAGGATTTAATCAATCCCGTATATAATTCCCTTTGTCTATCGGCATGTTACTTGCCCGAGATTCGATCGTCGGTATCTCTATACCTCGTTCAATCTCGTTACCGGCAAGTCTCTTTACTCGTTTCGTAACGCATGATCCCATGGCTAATTCCTTAGTCACATTGAGCTCGTTATGATGATGCATTACCAAGTGGGCCTAGAGATACCTCTCCGTCATACGGAGTGACAAATCCCAGTCTCGATTTGTGCCAACCCAACAGATACTTTTGGAGATACCTGTAGTGCACCTTTATAGCCACCCAGTTACGTTGTGACATTTGGTACACCCAAAGAATTCCTACGGTATCCAGGAGTTGCACAATCTCATGGTCGACAGAAATGATACTTGACATTAGAAAAGCTTTAGCAAACGAACTACATGATCTTGTGCTACGCTTCGGATTGGGTCTTGTCCATCACATCATTCTCCTAATGATGTGATCCATTATCAATGACATCCAATGTCCATGGTCAGGAAACCATGACCATCTGTTGATCAACGAGCTAGTCAACTACAGGCTTACTAGGGACATATTACGATCTATGTATTCACACATGTATTACGGTTTCTGGTTAATGTAATTATAGCATGAACAATAGACAATTATCATGAACACAGAAATATAATAATAACCACTTTATTATTGCCACTACGGCATATTTCCAACAGAAGTGTTATGACAATGCGGTTGATGTAGTCGTACATCTTCACGATCGACCGATCCTAGTACCGAAAGTACGACACCTCCGCGATCTGCCCATTTTCGGCTTGGGGACGTCCCACGAACTCACGATCCAGCAGAGTGTCGAGGGAGAGCTTCGTCAGCACGATGACGTGATGACGGTGATGATGATGCTACCGGAACAGGGCTTTGCCTAAGCATGGCTACGATATGACCAAAGTGGATTATGGTGGAGGGGGGCACCGCACACGGCTAAGAGATCAATGATCAACTTGTGTGTCTATTGGGTGCCCCCCTCCCGCATATATAAAGGAGTGGAGGAGGGGGGAGGGCCGGCCCTCTATGGCGCGCCCTGGAGGAGTCCTACTCCCTCCGGGAGTAGGATTCCCCCCTTCCCTAGTTGGATTAGGAGAGAAGGAAGGGGGAGAGAGGGAGGAAGAAAAGGGGGGCGCCCCCTTCCTAGTCCAATTCGGACCAGAGGGGGAGGGCGCGCGCGGCCTGCCCTGGCTGCCTCTCTCTCTCTTTCTCTCTCTCCACTAAAGCCCATTAGGGCCCATATACTCCCCGGGGAGTTCGGATAACCCCCCTGTACCCCGGTATATGCCCGAACTCACTCAGATACCTTTCCGAGGTCTAAACATAGGCTTCCAATATATCGATCTTTATGTCTTGACCATTTCGAGACTCCTCGTCGTGCCCGTGATTACATCCGGGACTCCGAACAACCTTCGGTTCATCAAAACACATAAATTCATAATACCGATCGTCACCGAACATTAAGCGTGCGGACCCTACGGGTTCGAGAACTATGTACACATGACCGAGACACGTCTCCCGTCAATTACCAATACCGGAACCTGGATGTTCATATTGGCTCCCATATATTCTTCGAAGATCTTTATCGATCAAACCGCATAACGATATACATTGTGCCCTTTGTCATCAGTATGTTACTTGCCCGAGATTTTATCGTCGGTATCTCAATACTGATACGTCTCCAACGTATCAATAATTTTTGATTGCTCCATGCTATATTATCTTCTGTTTTGGACATTATTGGGCTTTATTATCCACTTTTATATTATTTTTGGGACTAACCTATTAACCGGAGGCCCAACCCAGAATTGATGTTTTTTTTGCCTATTTTAGGGTTTCAAAGAAAAGGAATATCAAACAGAGTCCAAACGGAATGAAACCTTCGGGAACATGATTTTTGGAACGAACAAGATCCAGGTGACTTGGACCCTACGTCAAGCAACCAACAGGGAGGCCATGAGGTAGGGGGGCGCACCTACCCCCCAGGCGCGCCCTCCACCCTCGTGGGCCCCCTGTTGCTCCACCGACGTACTTCTTCCTCCTATATATACCTACGTACCCCCAAACGATCAGATACGGAGCCAAAACCCTAATTCCACCGCCGTAACTTTCTGTATCTACTAGATCCCATCTTGGGGCTTGTTTCGGAGCTCCGCCAGAGGGGGCATCGATCACGGAGGGCTTCTACATCAACACGATAGCCTCTCCGATGAAGTGTGAGTAGTTTAACTCAGACCTTCGGGTCCATAGTTATTATCTATATGGCTTCTTCTCTCTTTTTGGATCTCAATACAAAGTTCTCCCCTTCTCTTGTGGAGATCTATTCGATGTAATCTTCTTTTGCGGTGTGTTTGTTGAGATTGATGAATTGTGGGTTTATGATCAAGTTTATCTATGAACAATATTTGAATCTTCTCTGAATTCTTTTATGTATGATTGGTTATCTTTGCAAGTCTCTTCGAATTATTAGTTTGGTTTGGCCTACTAGATTGATCTTTCTTGCAATGGGAGAAGTGCTTAGCTTTGGGTTCAATCTTGCGATGTCCTTTCTCAGGGACAATAGGGGCATCAAGGCATGTATTGTATTGTTGCCATCGAGGATAACAAGATAGGGTTTTCATCATATTGCATGAGTTTATCCCTCTACATCATGTCATCTTGCTTAAAGCGTTACTCTGTTCTCTTGAACTTAATACTCTAGATGCATGCTGGATAGCGGTCGATGTGTGGAGTAATAGTAGTAGATGCAGGCAGGAGTCGGTCTACTTGTCTTGGATGTGATGCCTATATACATGATCATACCTAGATATTCTCATAACTATGCTCAATTCTGTCAATTGCTCAATAGTAATTTGTTCACCCACCGTAAAATACTTATGCTCTTAAGACAAGCCACTAGTGAAACCTGTGACCCCGGGTCTATCTTCATCATATTAATCTTCCAATACTTAGTTATTTCCTTTGCTTTTATTTTACTTTGCATCTTTATCATGAAAATACCAAAAATATTATTTTATCATATCTATCAGATCTCACTCTTGTAAGTGACCGTGTAGGTATTGACAACCCCTTATCTCGTTGGTTGCGAGGATTTATTTGTTTTGTGTAGGTGCGAGGGACTGGCGCGTAGCCTCCTACTGGATTGATACCTTGGTTCTCAAAAACTGAGGGAAATACTTACGCTACTTTGCTGCACCACCCTTTCCTCTTCAAGGGAAAACCAACGCAAGTGCTCAAGAGGTAGGAAGAAGGATTTCTGGCGTCGTTGCCGGGGAGGTTCGGACAAGACAAGTCAAGATTTGGCTCCCGACAACGAGTCACTTGTGGCGCCGTTGCAAGTCAAGACATACCAAGTACCCATTACAAACCCTTATCTCCTGCATTACATTATTTGCCATTTGCCTCTCGTTTTCCTCTCTCCCACTTCACCCTTGCCGTTTTATTCACCCTCTCTCTCTCCGTCCTCCCTCTCTTTCTCTATTTGCCTCTTTTTGCCCGTCTCTTGTTTGCTTGTGTGTTGGATTGCTTGCTTGTCACGATGGCTCAAGATAATACTAAGTTGTGTGACTTTACCAATATCAACAACAATGATTTCCTTAGCACTCCGATTGATCCTCTTACCGATACTGAATCTTGTGAAATCAATGCTGCTTTGTTGAATCTTGTCATGAAAGATCAATTCGTCGGCCTTCCTAGTGAAGATGCCGCTACCCATCTGAATAGCTTCATTGATTTACGTGATATGCAAAAGAAGAAAGATGTTAATAATGATATTGTTAAATTGAAGCTATTCCCTTTTTCGCTTAGAGATCGTGCTAAAGCTTGGTTTTCGTCTTTTCCTAAAGATAGTATTGATTCTTGGAATAAGTGCAAAGATGCTTTTATCTCTAAGTATTTTCCTCCCGCTAAGATCATCTCTCTTAGAAACGATATTATGAATTTTAAGCGACTTGATCATGAACATGTTGCGCAAGCTTGTGAGAGAATGAAATTAATGATACGTAATTGCCCAGCACATGGTTTAAATTTGTGCATGATTATACAAATTTTTTATGCCGGATTGAATTTTGCTTCTAGAAATCTTTTAGATTCGGCCGCGGGAGGCACTTTTATGAAAATCAGCTTAGGAGAAGCTACTAAAATCCTAGATAATATTATGGTTAATTATTCTCAATGGCACACTGAAAGATCTACTAATAAGAAAGTGCATGCGATAGAAAAAATTAATGTTTTGAGTGGAAAGATGGATGAACTTATGAAATTATTTGCTAATAAAAGTGTTTCTTCTGATCCTAATGATATGCCTTTGTCTACTTTGATTGAGGATAATAATGAATCTATCGATGTGAATTTTGTTGGTAAAAATAATTTTGGTAACAATGCGTATAGAGGAAACTTTAATCCTAGGCCTTATCCTAGCAATTCCTCTAATAATTATGGTAATTCCTACAACAATTCTTCTGGAAATTATAATAATATGCCCTCTGATTTTGAATCTAATATTAAAGAATTTATTACTTCACAAAAGAATTTCAATGCTTTGATCGAAGAAAAATTGCTTAAGATTGACGAGTTGGCTAGGAACGTTGATAGAATTTATCTTGATGTTGATTCTTTGAAACTTAGATCTATTCCTCCTAAGCATGATATCAATGAGTCTCTCAAAGCCATGAGAATTTCCATTGATGAGTGCAAAGAATGAACCGCTAGGATGCGTGCTAAGAAAGGTTCCTTTATAAGAGCGTGTTCTTCTAGTTTCCATGATAATAAAGATGAAGATCTAAAAGTTATTGATGTGTCCCCTATTAACTATTTGTTTTGCAATACAACTCTTGATAATGATGGGACTGAATATGATCCACCCTTACCTAGAAGGCGTTCCAAAAATTCGGAAACTTTAGATCTTGACTTGATGCTAAAATTGTTAAAAGTGGGATTGAAGAAGTCAAAACTTTAAATATGAATGAACCTACTATGTTGGATTTAAATGAATTTAATGATGATAATTGATCTTTGATAGATTGTATTTCCTTGTTGCAATCTGTGCTAAATTCTCCTCATGCTTATAGTCAAAATAAAGCTTTTACTAAACATATCATTGATGCTTTGATGCAATCTTATGAAGAAAAACTTGAGTTGGAAGTTTCTATCCCTAGAAAACTTTATGATGAGTGGGAACCAACTATTAAAATTAAAATTAAAGATCATGAATGCTATGCTTTGTGTGATTTGGGTGCTAGTGTTTCCACGATTCCAAAAACTTTGTGTGATTTATTAGGTTTCCGTGATTTTGATGATTGCTCTTTAAACTTGCACCTTGCGAATTCCACTATTAAGAAACCTATGGGAAGAATTAATGGTGCTATTATTGTTGCAAATAGGAATTATGTGCCCGTAGATTTTATCGTTCTTGATATAGATTGCAATCATTCATGTCCTATTATTCTTGGTAGACCTTTCCTTTGAACGATTGGTGCAATTATTGATATGAAGGAAGGGAATACTAGATTCCAATTTCCGTTAAGGAAAGACATGGAACAATTTCCTAGAAAGAAAATTAAATTACCTTATGAATCTATTACGAGAGCCACTTATGGATTGCCTACCAAAGATGGCAATACCTAGATTTATCTTTGCTTTTTATGCCTAGCTTGGGGCGTTAAACGATAGCGCTTGTTGGGAGGCAACCCAAATTTATTTTTTATTCCTTTCTTTTTGCTCCTGTTTAGTAATAAATAATTTATCTAGCCTCTGTTTTGGTTGTGTTTTTTGTGTTTAATTAGTGTTTTTTCCAAGTAGAACCATTGGGAAGACTTGGGGAAAGTCTTGCTAATCTTGCTGTAGAAAACAGAAACTTTAGCGCTCACGAGAACTGCTGCCATTTTTATTTGGAAAGTGATATTTAGTTAATTATTTTTTGAATATGATTAATAGATAAATTCCTCACGTCCCGAAATTTATTTTAGAATTTTTGGGGTTCCAGATCTTGCGCTAGCTACAGATTACTACAGACTGTTCTATTTTTGACAGATTCTGTTTTTCGTGTGTTGTTTGCTTATTTTGATGAATCTATGGCTAGTAAAATAGTTTATAAACCATAGAGAAGTTGGAATACAGTAGGTTTAACACCAATATAAATAAATAATGAGTTCATTACAGCACCTTGAAGTGGTGTTTTGTTTTCTTTCGCTAACGGAGTTCACGAGATTTTCTACTTTAAGTTTTGTGTTGTGAAGTTTTCAAGTTTTGGGTAAAGATTTGATGGATTATGGAACAAGGAGTGGCAAGAGCCTAAGATTGGGGATGCCCATGGCACCCCCAAGATAATCTAAGGACACCTAAAATCCAAAGATTGGGGATGCCCTGGAAGGCATCCCCTCTTTCGTCTACTTTCATCGGTAACTTTACTTGGAGCTATATTTTTATTTACCACATGATATGTGTTTTGCTTGGAGCGTCTTGTATGCTTTGAGTCTTTGCTTTTTAGTTTACAACAATCATCCTTTCTATACACACCTTTTGAGAGAGACACACATGATTCGTAAATTATTAGAATACTCTATGTGCTTCACTTATATCTTTTGAGGTATATAGTTTTGCTGTAGTACTTCACTTATATCTTTTTAGAGCACGGTGGTGGATTTGTTTTATAGAAACTTTTGATATCTCATGCTTCACTTAGATTATTTTGAGAGTCTTAAATAGCATTGTAAATTGCTTAAATAATCCTAATATGCTAGGTATTCAAGATTAGTAAAAACTTTCTTATGAAGTGTGTTGAATACAAAGAGAAGTTTGATACTTGATAATTGTTTTGAGATATGGAGATGGTGATATTAAAGTTGTGCTAGTTGAGTAGTTGTGAATTTGAGAAATACTTGTATTAAAGTTTGTGATTCCCGTAGCATGCACGTATGGTGAACCGTTATGTGATGAAGTCGGAGCGTGATTTATTTATTTATTGTCTTCTTTATGAGTGGCAGTCGGGGACGATCCTGGTCTTTTCCTACCAATCTATCCCCCTAGGAGCATGTGCGTAATACTTTGATTTGATAACTTGTAGATTTTTGCAATAAGTATATGAGTTCTTTATGACTAATGTTGAGTCCATTGATTATACGCACTCTCACCCTTCCACCATTGCTAGCCTCTCTAATACCGCGCACCTTTCGCCGGTATCATACACCCATCATATACCTTCCTCAAAACAGCCACCATACCTACCTATCATGACATTTCCATAGCCATTCCGAGATATATTGCCATGCAACTTTCCAGCGTTCCGTTTACTATGACACGCTCCATCATTGTCATATTGATTTGCATGATCATGTAGTTGACATTGTATTTGTGGCAAAGCCACCGTTCATAATTCTTTCATATATGTAACTCATGGGTCATTGCATATCCCGGTACACCGCCGGAGGCATTCATATAGAGTCATATCTTGTTCTAAGTATCGACTTGTAATTCTTGAGTTGTAAGAAAATAAAAGTGTGATGATCATAATTATTAGAGCATTGTCCCAGTGAGGAAAGGATGATGGAGGCTATGATTCCCCCACAAGTCGGGATGAGACTCTGGACGAAAAAAAGGAGGCCATAAAAAGAAAGAGAAAATGCCCAAATAAAAAAAGTAGAGAAAAAGAGAGAAGGGACAATGCTACTATCCTTTTACCACACTTTTGCTTCAAAGTATCACCATGATCTTCATGATAGAGAGTCTCCTATGTTATCACTTGCATATACTACTGGGAATTTTTCATTATAGAACTTGGCTTGCATATTCCAATGATGGGCTTCCTCAAAATGCCCTAGGTCTTCGTGAGCAAGCGAGTTGGATGCACACCCACTTAGTTTCTTTTTGAGCTTTCATATACTTATAGCTCTAGTGCATCCGTTGCATGGCAATCCCTACTCACTCACATTGATATCTATTGATGGGCATCTCCATAGCCCGTTGATACGCCTAGTTGATGTGAGACTATCTTCCCCCCTTTTGTCTTCTCCACAACCACCATTCTATTCCACCTAAAGTGCTATGTCCATGGCTCTCGCTCATGTATTGCATGAAGATTGAAAAAGTTTTGAGAATCTCAAAAGTATGAAACAATTGCTTGGCTTGTCATCGGGGTTGTGTATGATTTAAATACTTTGTGTGGTGAAGATAGAGCATAACCAGATTATATGATTTTGTAGGGATAACGTTCTTTGGCCATGTTATTTTGAGAAGACATAATTGCTTAGTTAGTATGCTTGAAGTATGTGACACTCCCAAAAATTTTAACTGGTTTTCATCAAAAACTTTGTTGAATTCTTTTTGAGGGCATTTAAAAATTTCTTTTCCAGAAATCCTTCATCTTAGAAACTTCCTTTTCTTTGGCAAGGATTTTATTTTTCTTCAAAACTATGGTGTTTGATCTTTTGAAATTTCTTCTCTGTTGGTTTCCCCTCAAATTATTTTGGGAGTTTTAATCTTTTTCTTTTAAAAAGAAACTCTGTGAAAATTTGGGATTTTCATATCTTGTTAACCACCCATGACTTGGTATTTTTGCCCATGTGATAAAACCCCTCCAAAACCTCCCCTCCTCCTTGAAATCAACCTAAGATCTCTGTCCCAACTCATCCAAGCAAGTTTTGGATTTTATTCTAATTATTTTTTCCCTCAAATCATTTCTGAAAATTATTTGGAGCCTGAGTGATTTTCAAAGCAAGTACCCTTTTGCTTTTGAGTTTTTACCTCAAACCAACTCTCCTGGATAGTTCTTGGAACCCACAACCCAGAACCATCTTGATCCACTCCTCCCCTTTTCAAAATTTTCAAAATTCAGTCTCTGCAAGTTTGGACCAGATTTGCCAAATTTGGTGAAATTCATATCTACACTTCTCCAAAAATTCCACCAAAATTCAGGCAGCCTACTGGAGCAATGAGTAGCCACTCCACCAAAAATCAGCTCAAGGAAAAATCCCCAGAGGCCAAAAACATTCTGTCGAACACCTGAGCTGCACTGTTCCTTTGCAAATTCAGTAAATTCAGATTTCAGTGTTGTTTTTCGTCCGTCAGCTTCACTCACGAGTCGACAGTGCGCTTGGCGCGTTGCGCGCGGCCTCTACTCCCTGGCCAGCACCCCCGCACGCGCGCTTGGCATCTTCCCGGTGTCGGTGGCGCCCCTGGCCGCCCGCGCCGGCGTGTCTTGCGGCGGCCGAAACCCCGTTTCAGCCGACAGGGGACAAGAACGGCGGCTCAACGCCGTTCCGCGCCGCTCATCGCCCCTCTGCTCTCCGTGTGGCCTCATGCGTGCCAGCGCACGCCCGTGGCACCGCCACCGTGGCCGGCAAGCACGGGACGCGCTCCCTGCCGCCGACGGGCCCGCGCCGCCCCGTTCTTTCGAACTCACCCCCAAAGCACCAAACTCCAGCTCGATTAGCACCAAAACGGAACCGTGGACCTCCACGATGACGCACAACATCCTAATTACCCCGACCAAGCCCTGCGCCGCCGTAATCGTCACCGGAGACCCCCGTTCACGGCCACCGCCTCGGACCGCCTATATAAAGGGCCCCCGAGCTCACCGTCATGCACGCATCATCTCTACACCTCACCAACGCCCCGCCAGGCCACCAGGAGGACCTCGAGGAGGTCTCCTCCCCCAACTCCGGCCGCCCCAATCCGCCTCGGCCTCCACCACGATTCGCTCCGGTGAGGCCGTCTCCGGCGCCCTAACCCCGTCAGTTACTCCCTCTAGCTACCAGGAGCCTAACCCCCTCCTCAATTTGATTACTGCAGCTCTCTCTGACGAGCCCCTCGATCACCCGAGCCACCGTCCGCCGGAGCAAGGCTCGCCGCCGACGTGGTACTCGCCGGCGACCACCACCACCACCAACCGATGCGGAAGGGTGCACTGAACACGGAGGTACCCTCCGATCCCCCTGCCTCGCCGTGGATCGCCGCCGGCGACCACCGCGGCTCTCGGACACCGACGAGCTTCGTCCCCCCCATTTGAAAGTTTAAACCTGACGAGTGGGACCCCACCGTCAGCCTCTCTGTCATCTCTATGTGAAACGTTTTCTGGTAGCGCCTTCGGGCAAAATGCGTTTTCCCCTCTGGGCTGGCGTATTCAATACTGGAATGTCTTCTGTTTTTATAATCTAGCCCCTGGGAACTTTCTGTTTCATTACAGATGAGTCCCTGGACAAAAACCTTTATAACTTTTAAACAGAATAATATTTTTGATTGATTCTTTTTCTGCTCTCTTCAGATTTTTGTCTAGTTTTTTATCATATTTATTTGAAAATTTTTTGGAATACTTTTTGTGCACCTCGTGGTATTTACGATAGCGCATATATTTTCTTTATACCGTAGATACCGAAGGAGGTGACGGGACCGCAAACTTCACCGAGCTAGGCTCCGACTACTCCGAACCAGGCAAGCATGTTTGAACTTTTGATATGATGAGTGTCTTGGCATGTTTTGCATTTTAGTTAGTCTCATGGCATGTTGAAGAGCATACCGATGAAGTTATTTCCATGCATTGATGAGGTAAGTGAGTTCGATGATCCATACGTGGATGGATGTGAGTATGAATGGCCATGTGTTGGCATGAGGATGGGTAAGATGGCAGTGTTGTAGCATGCCAGTCTTATGCCAGGCCATATGACTACAGTATCAAACCGTATCAGTCCAGTTCCTCCCATTTCCTTCCCTGTACTACCACATGTTTTCCACAAGGAATACGGCTTAGTTAGTTGCAAACCGCTTTCCTGGTACACACCAAAAAGGAGAGGCCGGGATGATGGTTCCATGGCCCTGGATTAAAGCCAGTCATCCGGTCAGGGGGCATGGGTGTTTCCGGTTGGGACCGAGAGGGGGGCACCCCTTAGAGCGCGCGTATATAAATTTGATCCCATGCTATTCGAGATTGTCATCTCCCCGTCTCAAAAGTTTTTCTTGGACGATGTCTAGGGTGATTCCTAGCATCGAGAGGTAGGATGGGTGTGTACTGGTTAGCTGTGTTTTCTTCCGAAATACCGTAAACGGAACTAGTCCTCCGTGACTACGGAAATCCGTTGGCTGTGCGAAATTTTTGTACAACCTCTGCAGAGTCATATATTCCTTGAATCATCTATTCCATGTCCAAGTTCAACATTATCTTATCCTGACAAGTGCCAGTTTTGATGACAGAAACTCCGGTGAATCGTATGAGTGCTAATTCTGGTTAAATGATTATTCCTATGGATGGACTAACCCGTTTATTTTCATGAATTGAATGTTGATTATGAGTATTAATTACTTGTGAATAAAAGCCCTTTCTGTGATGTCGCTCAGACGTCCGACTGTGGCATTTCTTTAAAGCCCTTTCTGTGATGTCGCTCAGATGTCCGACTGTGGCATTTCTTTTAAAGCCCTTTCTGTGATGTCGCTCAGACGTCCGACTGTGGCATTTCTTTTAAAGCCCTTTCTGTGATGTCGCTCAGACGTCCGACTGTGGCATTTCTTTTAAAGCCCTTTATGTGATGTCGCTCAGACGTCTGACTGTGGCATTTCTTTTAAAAGCCCTTTCTGCGATGTCGCTCAGACGTCCGAATGTGGCATCATTTCCTTCTATTTATTTGTTCACCTTTCCAGGCGTCGCTTCAGACACCCGATCGGTTTTTCATTTATGTTTTGTTGGGATTTCAGGCGGACTACCGCCGTTTCCCTTTTTACTTACTTCGTTATGCTAATTTTTGAATATACATTGGTGAATTAATCGTGATGCATTCATGCATGCATTTGTTATATCTTACGTCCGAACTGTCTTGCGAGTACTTTCAAAGTATTCACTAGCTTGTTGATTTGGCCCGATGCTGATGAAGGCGATCTCATGGATGAAGAGTTCGATAGCGAGTCCGACGCCTAGAGGAATCCCAGTCAGTCTCGTGCGACCCTAGATTTGGTCACTGTATTGTATCTGCTTCCGCTACCAAATAAATTCATCGAGCCTCACCTCGACGCTCGATGAGATGCCAGTTTTAGAGTCATGTATCCCACTCCGCGCTGTGTTTTTCCACCACCGCCCTATCCTCGAGTCAGTAGTATGCCTCCACACCACTGTGTCATGTCCGCCATTATGTATAATTATTGGCGTTCTTGTAATAATTTGGTTGAGCTGCTGTGGCTCGACCCTGTAATATATTTTATGCTACTGGCTTATTGTATCAAGAATTTTTCTACCGGTAAGGAGAATTTTTCTCATACCGGACTCAAAAGATTGGTTTCTCAATAAATATTTTATTGGAAAACCGGTCGTGACAAGCTTGGTATCAGAGCCAGGCTGACTGTAGGAAGCCACTAGGTGCGATCGCTAATTGGTTATTGGCATGTTTGAGCCTTTTTCTTATTTTCTTGATTGTAGTCATTTTCTGTCAGTCAGCATAAATTTATGATCTGACCATGCAGAATTTTTGCCTACTTTTGTAGATGGCCGACAACAGCTGCGAGTCTCAGACCTTCGCCAACGTGCCCGATGGGTTCGTCAAGCTTCTCTCCTTCATCGTTCAGGTCGCGATGGGGCCATCTGTGCGCCCAGTCTTCACACTCTGCCAGCACCGAGTCAACGACAGTCTGACCATGCACCAGGTCGCGGTGCAATTCAAGGGAGGGCGTGGTGAGTTACGCCGCTTCCGGTTCTTGGGAAGAGCCATGCCTACGGAGAAGCATGCTATGCAGATGGCAGCCCGCGAGGCGATAGCTCGTCTCAGGGATGTCCTCCCCGTGATGAAGACTCGTCGTTACCGTTATCTTCCATGCCATGTGCCTTACACCTGTCACTACGCATTCTCCTGCCCCAGAGGAGAACGAGACGAGGCTTTTGAGATGCTTATTGAGTATCTCCGGGCCCTGGAGGCAGCCTTCCACAACCTGGTGGACGACTTCGTGGCTGCCCGCATGGACTCAGTTCATGGCTGTGCTGCCAACAGGAGGGAGCTCCTACCCACCGCACCGCCACTAATTTGGGCCTCGTCCTCAGCATCTTATGCCCCTACTCGTCGCCTGCCTACCTCCGAGGAGTTCAACCAAGTTATTGCACCCACTCCAGCGCGCACTGCACCACCCTGCGCGCCCACTCCTGTTCGTGTTGCTCCGCCCCTGGCACCCGCTCCATCCACTCAGCGCAACACTACACGTATGGAGCCTATTAGCGAGGAGGAAGTCGAGTCTCCAGCCTCGCTACGCCTCACCCTCGGCAGGGCAAAGGAAGTCGTCAACATCTCCGCCTGAGTACGCTTAGCCGCCATGCATGTACTGCTTTGTATGATATGCTTATATGTACATAGGTTGTGAGAAGTAGCCTGTTTCCGCATCATGTAGGATCTGGAGAAGTGCACTAGCCTAAATAACATGTCAGGATTATGTACGCATATCCTGAGTGACGTATTGTATAATTACCGCCTGTGTGTAAGATATGTAATGAGCAGTCCTTCTCCGTGCGCAAATCGATTTGTTTTTCTTGAGTAAGCTTGGTTATTTAATTTTTATTTGCCAGCCTTATGCATTTATGAAATCGTCTTTGCGACTCTTTTCGCTATTCTTACGGATTTTACAAAATATATCCCCAGAGTGAAAAATGTCTTGTCCTTGGACTCGCTCCATGCCAACTCCACCAGAAGAAAATTATGATACACAACCAAGCAACGAGTTCACTCAGGGACAGTCAAGCCAACAGGGCAGTGGATCGGCACTTTCACAAATGTGCCGCCTTTATGAGCAGAGTCAGCAACAACATCGGGAAATGATGAACCAAGTCATCAACATGGGAAATCATCATGGACAGTATCAGCAGCATTCCAAGTTATCTGAGCTACAGAAGACACGCCCCCAAACATTTTCTCATACTGACAAACCTCTTGAGGCCGAGGATTGGCTTCGAGATATGGAGAGAAAATTGATTATTGCAAAATGTTCAGATCTCGAGAAAGTACTATATGCTCCGCACTATCTCACAGGAGCAGCTGCATCATGGTGGGAGAATTTTCTGCACATGCACCCCAACGAAAATGATATAACCTGGGATGATTTCAAGGAAGGTTTCCGCGGTGCACACATTCCCAAGAGTATTATGAAAATCAAGAAGAGAGAATTTGATGACCTCAAACAAAGGAACATGACAGTGTCAGAATACAACGGTCAATTTACTCTATTGTCCCGCTACACCAATGAAGAACGTATGACTGAAACCAAGAAGATGGAGAAATTCCTTGACGGTCTGGCACCCGCGCTTAAATGCCAACTGGTCGTTCACACTTTCCCAGATTTTAAGACGCTAGTGGACAAAGCTATTACTCTGGAAAATGAGAGACGTAGCTTGGAGGATTTACGTAAGCGAAAAAGAGACCAGACTACTCTTGCACGCAACCACCGAAGCAGGACAGATTTTCAGAAAGGTGGGACACACAAACCTACGACAAACACCTCTCGCCCAATCAAGAATTTCCATGCAAGGGACAAAGAGTTCACATATCGCCCAGGCGTTACTTGCTACGCTTGTGGAGAAGAAGGGCACTACGCCAAACAGTGCCCCAAGCCAAGGAACTCGACCCCGAAGCCAAACAATGGTGGAAATAATCCAGCGCCCAAGCGCAACAATTTCAACCCCAACAACAACCACAGGAAGGGTCATCTAAACCACGTAACCAAAGAGGAAGCACAAAACGCTCCGGATATCGTACTCGGTACGTTTCCTGTCAACACAATACCTGCAACGGTTTTGTTTGATTCTGGAGCTTCTCACTCATTCATTTCGAAAAGTTTTGCTTTGCAAAATAATTTTTCGATGTTTCCCTTGGAAAAATCCATGATCATCAAGTCCCCTGGGATTCAGCAAGTTACTCAGAGTTACTGTCAGAATGTGGTTATTGAGTTCGAAGGATTGAAATTTTACGCCAATCTTATTGTGTTGGAAAATAAAGGACTGGATGTCATCCTAGGGATGGACTGGTTAACCACCAACAAAGGTTTTATTGACTGTTTCAACCGGACCGTAATTCTCACGCACCACCACGGGAAGATAATAAAAGTATCAGCCAAGGAAAGAAAAATACACCGGCAGCCAAGATTGAATAAGGTGGACGTTTCTGAGTTAAGCAAGGTTCCAGTGGTATGTGAATTTCCAGATGTATTTCCCGAAGAACTACCAGGCATGCCACCGGACCGAGAAATAGAATTCAACATTGAGCTAGCACCAGGAACCACCCCCATATACAAGAAACCATACAGAATGGCACCATCCGAGTTGATTGAGTTGAAGAAACAAATAAAGGAATTACTGGACAAGGGATACATTCGAGCCAGCTCCTCACCTTGGGGATCACCAATTTTATTTGCCAAAAAGAAAGATGGAACACTGAGATTGTGCATAGACTACCGAGCACTTAACATGGTCACAGTCAAGAACAAATACCCGATGCCACGAATAAATGATTTATTTGATCAGCTCGCTCAGGCCAAGGTATTCTCAAAGATTGACTTAAGGTCAGGATATCATCAATTGAAAGTACGAACAGAAGATATCCCCAAAACAGCCTTCACCTCCAGATATGGACTATATGAGTTCACAGTTATGCCTTTTGGGCTAACTAATGCCCCTGCATATTTTGTTCACCTCATGAACAAAGTATTTATGAAGTATATGGACAAGTTCGTTGTGGTATTCATCGACGATATTCTAGTATACTCCAAGACACCAGAAGAGCACGCGGAACATCTCAGGATTGTGTTAGAAGAACTCAGGAAACATCAATTGTATGCCAAGTTCAGCAAGTGCGAATTTTGGCTAAGGCAAGTAGGCTTTCTAGGCCACGTGCTGACCCAAGACGGTATCGCAGTGGACCCGGAGAAAGTCAGGGCCATACTTGACTGGAAGGCACCAGCCAGCGTAACGGACGTACGAAGTTTCTTGGGAATGGCAGGATATTACCGCAGATTTATTGAAGGATTCTCCACCCTAGCCAAGCCAATGACGCAGTTACTCAAGAAAGACAAGAAATTTGAATGGACAGAAGCCTGCGAAAAAAGTTTCCAGGAGTTAAAACGGAAATTAACTACAGTACCGGTATTAATTGTACCCGACATACACAAGAATTTTGAAGTGTATTGTGACGCGTCCAGAAAGGGTCTCGGATGCATGTTGATGCAAGAAGGCAAGGTTGTCGCATACGCTTCACGACAACTCCGCAAGCATGAGGAAAATTATCCCACTCATGACTTAGAAATGGCAGCAGTTATTCATGCACTTAAGGAATGGAGGCATTTCTTACTTGGGAATCGATGTGAAATATACACGGACCATAAAAGTCTCAAATATATTTTCACACAGCCAGAACTAAACTTACGGCAACGACGCTGGTTGGAATTGGTAAAGGATTATGATGTTGGTATCCACTATCATCCAGGAAAAGCAAATGTAGTGGCCGATGCTCTTAGTCGGAACCCCAGCTCCGACGAAAATAGTCTGCAAAGCTTAAGGCCTGAATTCCAACAAGAATTTGCCAAACTCAACTTGTCAATGATCACGGAAGGCACCATATCAAACTTGGAAATAAAGCCCGACCTTGTGGAGAGAATTAAAGAAGCTCAGCCCGGCCACCCCAGTATTGAAGGAATTAAAAGAAAGGTGAGTATGGGCAAGGCCTCGGAGTTCATCATAGGCGATGATGGAATATTACGGTACGAAGAGAGACTCTGTGTGCCAAACATAGAAGACCTCAAACAGCAAATCCTAGCTAAAGCACACACCACTCCATATTCAATCCACCCTGGAGGAACCAAAATGTATAAGGACATTCAGGAAAGATTTTGGTGGCACGGTATGAAGAGGGACATAGCCACATTCGTTGCATGTTGCGATTCTTGTCAACGCATAAAAGCTGAACATCAGAGACCAGCCGGACTACTGCAACCAAACAAAATACCTGAGTGGAAATGTGATGAAATAGGGATGGATTTTATTGTCGGACTACCTCGGTCACGACACGGGAATAATGCCATATGGGTCATCACCGATGGATTAACCAAGGTGGCACATTTTATTCCAGTGAAGGCAACCTACAACACTCAGAAGCTTGCCAGGATTTATCTCTCCCGTATAGTTTGTCTACATGGAGTCCCGAAGACTATAATATCCGACCGAGGCACTCAATTTGTCTCGAAATTCTGGGATCATTTACAACAGGCTCTGGGAACTCAATTGGCCTTCAGTACAGCCTACCATCCCCAGACTGATGGACAGACTGAACGCGTAAACCAAATTTTAGAAGACATGCTGAGAGCATGTGTCCTCACCTATGGAACCAGTTGGGAGGAAAGTCTGCCATATGCTGAGTTCGCATATAACAACAGCTACCAGGCCAGCCTACGAATGGCACCTTTTGAAGCCCTATATGGACGGAGGTGTCGTACCCCGCTAAATTGGTCAGAGACCGGAGACAGCCGTATCTTCGGCCCAGACATGCTCAAAGAAGCCGAGGAAAAAGTCAAGCTAATCAGGGACCGACTCAAGACCGCTCAAAGCCGACAGAAGAGTTATTACGATCAGAAACATCGTGGGGTCAATTTTGAACCCGGTGAATTTGTGTACCTACGAGTATCACCTATGAGGGGACTGCAACGGTTTAAGATTAAAGGGAAGCTAGCACCAAGATTCATTGGACCATTCTGCATAGTGGCAAGAAGAGGCACTGTAGCCTACCAGCTAGACTTACCCAAAGACTTGTCCGACATTCACGACGTATTCCACGTCTCTCAATTGAGGAAGTGCGTAAGCAAACCAGAGAAGCAAGTATCCCATGAGAACATTGACGTGCAACCAGACCTCACTTATCGGGAACGCCCAGTAAAAATATTAGAGGAGTCTGAAAGGAGAACCTGACAGAAGACCATCAAATTTTTCAGAGTTCAGTGGAGCAATCACACCGAAAGTGAAGCAACTTGGGAAAGGGAGGATTTTCTTCGGACAGAGCATCCACACTTATTTAAGGATCGGCTGAAATCTCAGGGACGAGATTTTTCCTAAGGGGGTAGGTGCTGTGACACTCCCAAAAATTTTAACTGGTTTTCATCAAAAACTTTATTGAATTCTTTTTGAGGGCATTTAAAAATTTCTTTTCCAGAAATCCTTCATCTTAGAAACTTCCTTTTCTTTGGCAAGGATTTTATTTTTCTTCAAAACTATGGTGTTTGATCTTTTGAAATTTCTTCTCTGTTGGTTTCCCCTCAAATTATTTTGGGAGTTTTAATCTTTTTCTTTTAAAAAGAAACTCTGTGAAAATTTGGGATTTTCATATCTTGTTAACCACCCATGACTTGGTATTTTTGCCCATGTGATAAAACCCCTCCAAAACCTCCCCTCCTCCTTGAAATCAACCTAAGATCTCTGTCCCAACTCATCCAAGCAAGTTTTGGATTTTATTCTAATTATTTTTCCCCTCAAATCATTTCTGAAAATTATTTGGAGCCTGAGTGATTTTCAAAGCAAGTACCCTTTTGCTTTTGAGTTTTTACCTCAAACCAACTCTCCTGGATAGTTCTTGGAACCCACAACCCAGAACCATCTTGATCCACTCCTCCCCTTTTCAAAATTTTCAAAATTCAGTCTCTGCAAGTTTGGACCAGATTTGCCAAATTTGGTGAAATTCATATCTACACTTCTCCAAAAATTCCACCAAAATTCAGGCAGCCTACTGGAGCAATGAGTAGCCACTCCACCAAAAATCAGCTCAAGGAAAAATCCCCAGAGGCCAAAAACATTCTGTCGAACACCTGAGCTGCACTGTTCCTTTGCAAATTCAGTAAATTCAGATTTCAGTGTTGTTTTTCGTCCGTCAGCTTCACTCACGCATCGACAGTGCGCTTGGCGCGTTGCGCGCGGCCTCTACTCCCTGGCCAGCACCCCCGCACGCACGCTTGGCATCTTCCCGGTGTCGGTGGCGCCCCTGGCCGCCCGCGCCGGCGTGTCTTGCGGCGGCCGAAACCCCGTTTCAGCCGACAGGGGACAAGAACGGCGGCTCAACGCCGTTCCGCGCCGCCCATCGCCCCTCTGCTCTCCGCGTGGCCTCATGCGTGCCAGCGCACGCCCGTGGCACCGCCACCGTGGCCGGCAAGCACGGGACGCGCTCCCTACCGCCGACGGGCCCGCGCCGCCCCGTTCTGTCGAACTCACCCCAAAGCACCAAACTCCAGCTCGATTAGCACCAAAACGGAACCGTGGACCTCCACGATGACGCACAACGTCCTAATTACCCCAACCAAGCCCTGCGCCGCCGTAATCGTCACCGGAGACCCCCGTTCACGGCCACCGCCTCGGACCGCCTATATAAAGGGCCCCCGAGCTCACCCTCATGCACGCATCATCTCTACACCTCACCAACGCCCCGCCAGGCCACCAGGAGGACCTCGAGCAGGTCTCCTCCCCCAACTCCGGCCGCCCCGATCCGCCTCGACCTCCACCACGATTCGCTCCGGTGAGGCCGTCTCCGGCGCCCTAACCCCGTCAGTTACTCCCTCTAGCTACCAGGAGCCTAACCCCCTCCTCAATTTGATTACTGCAGCTCTCTCCGACGAGCCCCTCGATCACCCGAGCCACCGTCCGCCGGAGCAAGGCTCGCCGCCGACGTGGTACTCGCCGGCGACCACCACCACCACCAACCGACGCGGAAGGGTGCACTGAACACGGAGGTACCCTCCGATCCCCCTGCCTCGCCGTGGATCGCCGCCGGCGACCACCGCGGCTCTCGGACGCCGACGAGCTTCGTCCCCCCCATTTGAAAGTTTAAACCTGACGAGTGGGACCCCACCATCAGCCTCTCTGTCATCTCTATGTGAAACGTTTTCTGGTAGCGCCTTCGTGCTTGTAATAATTTGGTTGAGCTGCCGTGGCTCGACCCTGTAATATATTTTATGCTACTGGCTTATTGTATCAAGAATTTTTCTACCGGTAAGGAGAATTTTTCTCATACCAGACTCAAAAGATTGGTTTCTCAATAAATATTTTATTGGAAAACCGGTCGTGACAAGCTTGGTATCAGAGCCAGGCTGACTGTAGGAAGCCACTAGGTGCGATCGCTAATTGGTTATTGGCATGTTTGAGCCTTTTTCTTATTTTCTTGATTGTAGTCATTTTCTGTCAGTCAGCATAAATTTATGATCTGACCATGCAGAATTTTTGCCTACTTTTGTAGATGGCCGACAACAGCTGCGAGTCTCAGACCTTCGCCAACGTGCCCGATGGGTTCGTCAAGCTTCTCTCCTTCATCGTTCAGGTCGCGATGGGGCCATCTGTGCGCCCAGTCTTCACACTCTGCCAGCACCGAGTCAACGACAGTCTGACCATGCACCAGGTCGCGGTGCAATTCAAGGGAGGGCGTGGTGAGTTACGCCGCTTCCGGTTCTTGGGAAGAGCCATGCCTACGGAGAAGCATGCTATGCAGATGGCAGCCCGCGAGGCGATAGCTCGTCTCAGGGATGTCCTCCCCGTGATGAAGACTCGTCGTTACCGTTATCTTCCATGCCATGTGCCTTACACCTGTCACTACGCATTCTCCTGCCCCAGAGGAGAACGAGACGAGGCTTTTGAGATGCTTATTGAGTATCTCCGGGCCCTGGAGGCAGCCTTCGACAACCTGGTGGACGACTTCGTGGCTGCCCGCATGGACTCAGTTCATGGCTGTGCTGCCAACAGGAGGGAGCTCCTACCCACCGCACCGCCACTAATTTGGGCCTCGTCCTCAGCATCTTATGCCCCTACTCGTCGCCTGCCTACCTCCGAGGAGTTCAACCAAGTTATTGCACCCACTCCAGCGCGCACTTCACCACCCTGCACGCCCACTCCTGTTCGTGTTGCTCCGCCCCTGGCACCCGCTCCATCCACTCAGCGCAACACTACACGTATGGAGCCTATTAGCGAGGAGGAAGTCGAGTCTCCAGCCTCGCTACGCCTCACCCTCGGCAGGGCAAAGGAAGTCGTCAACATCTCCGCCTGAGTACGCTTAGCCGCAATGCATGTACTGCTTTGTATGATATGCTTATATGTACATAGGTTGTGAGAAGTAGCCTGTTTGCGCATCATGTAGGATCTGGAGAAGTGCACTAGCCTAAATAACATGTCAGGATTATGTACGCATATCCTGAGTGACGTATTGTATAATTACCGCCTGTGTGTAAGATATGTAATGAGCAGTCCTTCTCCGTGCGCAAATCGATTTGTTTTTCTTGAGTAAGCTTGGTTATTTAATTTTTATTTGCCAGCCTTATGCATTTATGAAATCGTCTTTGCGACTCTTTTCGCTTTTCTTATGGATTTTACAAAATATATGCCCAGAGTGAAAAATGTCTCGTCCTTGGACTCGCTCCATGCCAACTCCACCAGAAGAAAATTATGATACACAACCAAGCAACGAGTTCACTCAGGGACAGTCAAGCCAACATGGCAGTGGATCGGCACTTTCACAAATGTGCCGCCTTTATGAGCAGAGTCAGCAACAACATCGGGAAATGATGAACCAAGTCATCAACATGGGAAATCATCATGGACAGTATCAGCAGCATTCCAAGTTATCTGAGCTACAGAAGACACGCCCCCAAACATTTTCTCATACTGACAAACCTCTTGAGGCCGAGGATTGGCTTCGAGATATGGAGAGAAAATTGATTATTGCAAAATGTTCAGATCTCGAGAAAGTACTATATGCTCCGCACTATCTCACAGGAGCAGCTGCATCATGGTGGGAGAATTTTCTGCACATGCACCCCAACGAAAATGATATAACCTGGGATGATTTCAAGGAAGGTTTCCGCGGTGCACACATTCCCAAGAGTATTATGAAAATCAAGAAGAGAGAATTTGATGACCTCAAACAAAGGAACATGACAGTGTCAGAATACAACGGCCAATTTACTCTATTGTCCCGCTACACCAATGAAGAACGTATGACTGAAAGCAAGAAGATGGAGAAATTCCTTGACGGTCTGGCACCCGCGCTTAAATGCCAACTGGTCGTTCACACTTTCCCAGATTTTAAGACGCTAGTGGACAAAGCTATTACTCTGGAAAATGAGAGACGTAGCTTGGAGGATTTACGTAAGCGAAAAAGAGACCAGACTACTCTTGCACGCAACCACCGAAGCAGGACAGATTTTCAGAAAGGTGGGACACACAAACCTACGACAAACACCTCTCGCCCAATCAAGAATTTCCATGCAAGGGACAAAGAGTTCACATATCGCCCAGGCGTTACTTGCTACGCTTGTGGAGAAGAAGGGCACTACGCCAAACAGTGCCCCAAGCCAAGGAACTCGACCCCGACGCCAAACAATGGTGGAAATAATCCAGCGCCCAAGCGCAACAATTTCAACCCCAACAACAACCACAGGAAGGGTCATCTAAACCACGTAACCAAAGAGGAAGCACAAAACGCTCCGGATATCGTACTCGGTACGTTTCCTGTCAACACAATACCTGCAACGGTTTTGTTTGATTCTGGAGCTTCTCACTCATTCATTTCGAAAAGTTTTGCTTTGCAAAATAATTTTTCGATGTTTCCCTTGGAAAAATCCATGATCATCAAGTCCCCTGGGATTCAGCAAGTTACTCAGAGTTACTGTCAGAATGTGGTTATTGAGTTCGAAGGATTGAAATTTTACGCCAATCTTATTGTGTTGGAAAATAAAGGACTGGATGTCATCCTAGGGATGGACTGGTTAACCACCAACAAAGGTTTTATTGACTGTTTCAACCGGACCGTAATTCTCACGCACCACCACGGGAAGACAATAAAAGTATCAGCCAAGGAAAGAAAAATACACCGGCAGCCAAGATTGAATAAGGTGGACGTTTCTGAGTTAAGCAAGGTTCCAGTGGTATGTGAATTTCCAGATGTATTTCCCGAAGAACTACCAGGCATGCCACCGGACCGAGAAATAGAATTCAGCATTGAGCTAGCACCAGGAACCACCCCCATATACAAGAAACCATACAGAATGGCACCATCCGAGTTGATTGAGTTGAAGAAACAAATAAAGGAATTACTGGACAAGGGATACATTCGAGCCAGCTCCTCACCTTGGGGATCACCAATTTTATTTGCCAAAAAGAAAGATGGAACACTGAGATTGTGCATAGACTACCGAGCACTTAACATGGTCACAGTCAAGAACAAATACCCGATGCCACGAATAAATGATTTATTTGATCAGCTCGCTCAGGCCAAGGTATTCTCAAAGATTGACTTAAGGTCAGGATATCATCAATTGAAAGTACGAACAGAAGATATCCCCAAAACAGCCTTCACCTCCAGATATGGACTATATGAGTTCACAGTTATGCCTTTTGGGCTAACTAATGCCCCTGCATATTTTGTTCACCTCATGAACAAAGTATTTATGAAGTATATGGACAAGTTCGTTGTGGTATTCATCGACGATATTCTAGTATACTCCAAGACACCAGAAGAGCACGCGGAACATCTCAGGATTGTGTTAGAAGAACTCAGGAAACATCAATTGTATGCCAAGTTCAGCAAGTGCGAATTTTGGCTAAGGCAAGTAGGCTTTCTAGGCCACGTGCTGACCCAAGACGGTATCGCAGTGGACCCGGAGAAAGTCAGGGCCATACTTGACTGGAAGGCACCAGCCAGCGTAACGGACGTACGAAGTTTCTTGGGAATGGCAGGATATTACCGCAGATTTATTGAAGGATTCTCCACCCTAGCCAAGCCAATGACGCAGTTACTCAAGAAAGACAAGAAATTTGAATGGACAGAAGCCTGCGAAAAAAGTTTCCAGGAGTTAAAACGGAAATTAACTACAGCACCGGTATTAATTGTACCCGACATACACAAGAATTTTGAAGTGTATTGTGACGCGTCCAGAAAGGGTCTCGGATGCATGTTGATGCAAGAAGGCAAGGTTGTCGCATACGCTTCACGACAACTCCGCAAGCATGAGGAAAATTATCCCACTCATGACTTAGAAATGGCAGCAGTTATTCATGCACTTAAGGAATGGAGGCATTTCTTACTTGGGAATCGATGTGAAATATACACGGACCATAAAAGTCTCAAATATATTTTCACACAGCCAGAACTAAACTTACGGCAACGACGCTGGTTGGAATTGGTAAAGGATTATGATGTTGGTATCCACTATCATCCAGGAAAAGCAAATGTAGTGGCCGATGCTCTTAGTCGGAACCCCAGCTCCGACGAAAATAGTCTGCAAAGCTTAAGGCCTGAATTCCAACAAGAATTTGCCAAACTCAACTTGTCAATGATCACGGAAGGCACCATATCAAACTTGGAAATAAAGCCCGACCTTGTGGAGAGAATTAAAGAAGCTCAGCCCGGCCACCCCAGTATTGAAGGAATTAAAAGAAAGGTGAGTATGGGCAAGGCCTCGGAGTTCATCATAGGCGATGATGGAATATTACGGTACGAAGAGAGACTCTGTGTGCCAAACATAGAAGACCTCAAACAGCAAATCCTAGCTAAAGCACACACCACTCCATATTCAATCCACCCTGGAGGAACCAAAATGTATAAGGACATTCAGGAAAGATTTTGGTGGCACGGTATGAAGAGGGACATAGCCACATTCGTTGCATGTTGCGATTCTTGTCAACGCATAAAAGCTGAACATCAGAGACCAGCCGGACTACTGCAACCAAACAAAATACCTGAGTGGAAATGGGATGAAATAGGGATGGATTTTATTGTCGGACTACCTCGGTCACGACACGGGAATAATGCCATATGGGTCATCACCGATGGATTAACCAAGGTGGCACATTTTATTCCAGTGAAGGCAACCTACAACACTCAGAAGCTTGCCAGGATTTATCTCTCCCGTATAGTTTGTCTACATGGAGTCCCGAAGACTATAATATCCGACCGAGGCACTCAATTTGTCTCGAAATTCTGGGATCATTTACATCAGGCTCTGGGAACTCAATTGGCCTTCAGTACAGCCTACCATCCCCAGACTGATGGACAGACTGAACGCGTAAACCAAATTTTAGAAGACATGCTGAGAGCATGTGTCCTCACCTATGGAACCAGTTGGGAGGAAAGTCTGCCATATGCTGAGTTCGCATATAACAACAGCTACCAGGCCAGCCTACGAATGGCACCTTTTGAAGCCCTATATGGACGGAGGTGTCGTACCCCGCTAAATTGGTCAGAGACCGGAGACAGCCGTATCTTCGGCCCAGACATGCTCAAAGAAGCCGAGGAAAAAGTCAAGCTAATCAGGGACCGACTCAAGACCGCTCAAAGCCGACAGAAGAGTTATTACGATCAGAAACATCGTGGGGTCAATTTTGAACCCGGTGAATTTGTGTACCTACGAGTATCACCTATGAGGGGACTGCAACGGTTTAAGATTAAAGGGAAGCTAGCACCAAGATTCATTGGACCATTCTGCATAGTGGCAAGAAGAGGCACTGTAGCCTACCAGCTAGACTTACCCAAAGACTTGTCCGACATTCACGACGTATTCCACGTCTCTCAATTGAGGAAGTGGGTAAGCAAACCAGAGAAGCAAGTATCCCATGAGAACATTGACGTGCAACCAGACCTCACTTATCGGGAACGCCCAGTAAAAATATTAGAGGAGTCTGAAAGGAGAACCTGACAGAAGACCATCAAATTTTTCAGAGTTCAGTGGAGCAATCACACCGAAAGTGAAGCAACTTGGGAAAGGGAGGATTTTCTTCGGACAGAGCATCCACACTTATTTAAGGATCGGCTGAAATCTCAGGGACGAGATTTTTCCTAAGGGGGTAGGTGCTGTGACACTCCCAAAAATTTTAACTGGTTTTCATCAAAAACTTTATTGAATTCTTTTTGAGGGCATTTAAAAATTTCTTTTCCAGAAATCCTTCATCTTAGAAACTTCCTTTTCTTTGGCAAGGATTTTATTTTTCTTCAAAACTATGGTGTTTGATCTTTTGAAATTTCTTCTCTGTTGGTTTCCCCTCAAATTATTTTGGGAGTTTTAATCTTTTTCTTTTAAAAAGAAACTCTGTGAAAATTTGGGATTTTCATATCTTGTTAACCACCCATGACTTGGTATTTTTGCCCATGTGATAAAACCCCTCCAAAACCTCCCCTCCTCCTTGAAATCAACCTAAGATCTCTGTCCCAACTCATCCAAGCAAGTTTTGGATTTTATTCTAATTATTTTTCCCCTCAAATCATTTCTGAAAATTATTTGGAGCCTGAGTGATTTTCAAAGCAAGTACCCTTTTGCTTTTGAGTTTTTACCTCAAACCAACTCTCCTGGATAGTTCTTGGAACCCACAACCCAGAACCATCTTGATCCACTCCTCCCCTTTTCAAAATTTTCAAAATTCAGTCTCTGCAAGTTTGGACCAGATTTGCCAAATTTGGTGAAATTCATATCTACACTTCTCCAAAAATTCCACCAAAATTCAGGCAGCCTACTGGAGCAATGAGTAGCCACTCCACCAAAAATCAGCTCAAGGAAAAATCCCCAGAGGCCAAAAACATTCTGTCGAACACCTGAGCTGCACTGTTCCTTTGCAAATTCAGTAAATTCAGATTTCAGTGTTGTTTTTCGTCCGTCAGCTTCACTCACGCATCGACAGTGCGCTTGGCGCGTTGCGCGCGGCCTCTACTCCCTGGCCAGCACCCCCGCACGCACGCTTGGCATCTTCCCGGTGTCGGTGGCGCCCCTGGCCGCCCGCGCCGGCGTGTCTTGCGGCGGCCGAAACCCCGTTTCAGCCGACAGGGGACAAGAACGGCGGCTCAACGCCGTTCCGCGCCGCCCATCGCCCCTCTGCTCTCCGCGTGGCCTCATGCGTGCCAGCGCACGCCCGTGGCACCGCCACCGTGGCCGGCAAGCACGGGACGCGCTCCCTACCGCCGACGGGCCCGCGCCGCCCCGTTCTGTCGAACTCACCCCCAAAGCACCAAACTCCAGCTCGATTAGCACCAAAATGGAACCGTGGACCTCCACGATGACGCACAACGTCCTAATTACCCCAACCAAGCCCTGCGCCGCCGTAATCGTCACCGGAGACCCCCGTTCACGGCCACCGCCTCGGACCGCCTATATAAAGGGCCCCCGAGCTCACTCTCATGCACGCATCATCTCTACACCTCACCAACGCCCCGCCAGGCCACCAGGAGGACCTCGAGCAGGTCTCCTCCCCCAACTCCGGCCGCCCCGATCCGCCTCGGCCTCCACCACGATTCGCTCCGGTGAGGCCGTCTCCGGCGCCCTAACCCCGTCAGTTACTCCCTCTAGCTACCAGGAGCCTAACCCCCTCCTCAATTTGATTACTGCAGCTCTCTCCGACGAGCCCCTCGATCACCCGAGCCACCGTCCGCCGGAGCAAGGCTCGCCGCCGACGTGGTACTCGCCGGCGATCACCACCACCACCAACCGACGCGGAAGGGTGCACTGAACACGGAGGTACCCTCCGATCCCCCTGCCTCGCCGTGGATCGCCGCCGGCGACCACCGCGGCTCTCGGACGCCGACGAGCTTCGTCCCCCCCATTTGAAAGTTTAAACCTGACGAGTGGGACCCCACCATCAGCCTCTCTGTCATCTCTATGTGAAACGTTTTCTGGTAGCGCCTTCGTGCTTGTAATAATTTGGTTGAGCTGCCGTGGCTCGACCCTGTAATATATTTTATGCTACTGGCTTATTGTATCAAGAATTTTTCTACCGGTAAGGAGAATTTTTCTCATACCGGACTCAAAAGATTGGTTTCTCAATAAATATTTTATTGGAAAACCGGTCGTGACAAGCTTGGTATCAGAGCCAGGCTGACTGTAGGAAGCCACTAGGTGCGATCGCTAATTGGTTATTGGCATGTTTGAGCCTTTTTCTTATTTTCTTGATTGTAGTCATTTTCTGTCAGTCAGCATAAATTTATGATCTGACCATGCAGAATTTTTGCCTACTTTTGTAGATGGCCGACAACAGCTGCGAGTCTCAGACCTTCGCCAACGTGCCCGATGGGTTCGTCAAGCTTCTCTCCTTCATCGTTCAGGTCGCGATGGGGCCATCTGTGCGCCCAGTCTTCACACTCTGCCAGCACCGAGTCAACGACAGTCTGACCATGCACCAGGTCGCGGTGCAATTCAAGGGAGGGCGTGGTGAGTTACGCCGCTTCCGGTTCTTGGGAAGAGCCATGCCTACGGAGAAGCATGCTATGCAGATGGCAGCCCGCGAGGCGATAGCTCGTCTCAGGGATGTCCTCCCCGTGATGAAGACTCGTCGTTACCGTTATCTTCCATGCCATGTGCCTTACACCTGTCACTACGCATTCTCCTTCCCCAGAGGAGAACGAGACGAGGCTTTTGAGATGCTTATTGAGTATCTCCGGGCCCTGGAGGCAGCCTTCGACAACCTGGTGGACGACTTCGTGGCTGCCCGCATGGACTCAGTTCATGGCTGTGCTGCCAACAGGAGGGAGCTCCTACCCACCGCACCGCCACTAATTTGGGCCTCGTCCTCAGCATCTTATGCCCCTACTCGTCGCCTGCCTACCTCCGAGGAGTTCAACCAAGTTATTGCAGCCACTCCAGCGCGCACTGCACCACCCTGCGCGCCCACTCCTGTTCGTGTTGCTCCGCCCCTGGCACCCGCTCCATCCACTCAGCGCAACACTACACGTATGGAGCCTATTAGCGAGGAGGAAGTCGAGTCTCCAGCCTCGCTACGCCTCACCCTTGGCAGGGCAAAGGAAGTCGTCAACATCTTCGCCTGAGTACGCTTAGCCGCCATGCATGTACTGCTTTGTATGATATGCTTATATGTACATAGGTTGTGAGAAGTAGCCTGTTTGCGCATCATGTAGGATCTGGAGAAGTGCACTAGCCTAAATAACATGTCAGGATTATGTACGCATATCCTGAGTGACGTATTGTATAATTACCGCCTGTGTGTAAGATATGTAATGAGCAGTCCTTCTCCGTGCGCAAATCGATTTGTTTTTCTTGAGTAAGCTTGGTTATTTAATTTTTATTTGCCAGCCTTATGCATTTATGAAATCGTCTTTGCGACTCTTTTCGCTTTTCTTATGGATTTTACAAAATATATGCCCAGAGTGAAAAATGTCTCGTCCTTGGACTCGCTCCATGCCAACTCCACTAGAAGAAAATTATGATACACAACCAAGCAACGAGTTCACTCAGGGACAGTCAAGCCAACAGGGCAGTGGATCGGCACTTTCACAAATGTGCCGCCTTTATGAGCAGAGTCAGCAACAACATCGGGAAATGATGAACCAAGTCATCAACATGGGAAATCATCATGGACAGTATCAGCAGCATTCCAAGTTATCTGAGCTACAGAAGACACGCCCCCAAACATTTTCTCATACTGACAAACCTCTTGAGGCCGAGGATTGGCTTCGAGATATGGAGAGAAAATTGATTATTGCAAAATGTTCAGATCTCGAGAAAGTACTATATGCTCCGCACTATCTCACAGGAGCAGCTGCATCATGGTGGGAGAATTTTCTGCACATGCACCCCAACGAAAATGATATAACCTGGGATGATTTCAAGGAAGGTTTCCGCGGTGCACACATTCCCAAGAGTATTATGAAAATCAAGAAGAGAGAATTTGATGACCTCAAACAAAGGAACATGACAGTGTCAGAATACAACGGCCAATTTACTCTATTGTCCCGCTACACCAATGAAGAACGTATGACTGAAAGCAAGAAGATGGAGAAATTCCTTGACGGTCTGGCACCCGCGCTTAAATGCCAACTGGTCGTTCACACTTTCCCAGATTTTAAGACGCTAGTGGACAAAGCTATTACTCTGGAAAATGAGAGACGTAGCTTGGAGGATTTACGTAAGCGAAAAAGAGACCAGACTACTCTTGCACGCAACCACCGAAGCAGGACAGATTTTCAGAAAGGTGGGACACACAAACCTACGACAAACACCTCTCGCCCAATCAAGAATTTCCATGCAAGGGACAAAGAGTTCACATATCGCCCAGGCGTTACTTGCTACGCTTGTGGAGAAGAAGGGCACTACACCAAACAGTGCCCCAAGCCAAGGAACTCGACCCCGACGCCAAACAATGGTGGAAATAATCCAGCGCCCAAGCGCAACAATTTCAACCCCAACAACAACCACAGGAAGGGTCATCTAAACCACGTAACCAAAGAGGAAGCACAAAACGCTCCGGATATCGTACTCGGTACGTTTCCTGTCAACACAATACCTGCAACGGTTTTGTTTGATTCTGGAGCTTCTCACTCATTCATTTCGAAAAGTTTTGCTTTGCAAAATAATTTTTCGATGTTTCCCTTGGAAAAATCCATGATCATCAAGTCCCCTGGGATTCAGCAAGTTACTCAGAGTTACTGTCAGAATGTGGTTATTGAGTTCGAAGGATTGAAATTTTACGCCAATCTTATTGTGTTGGAAAATAAAGGACTGGATGTCATCCTAGGGATGGACTGGTTAACCACCAACAAAGGTTTTATTGACTGTTTCAACCGGACCGTAATTCTCACGCACCACCACGGGAAGACAATAAAAGTATCAGCCAAGGAAAGAAAAATACACCGGCAGCCAAGATTGAATAAGGTGGACGTTTCTGAGTTAAGCAAGGTTCCAGTGGTATGTGAATTTCCAGATGTATTTCCCGAAGAACTACCAGGCATGCCACCGGACCGAGAAATAGAATTCAGCATTGAGCTAGCACCAGGAACCACCCCCATATACAAGAAACCATACAGAATGGCACCATCCGAGTTGATTGAGTTGAAGAAACAAATAAAGGAATTACTGGACAAGGGATACATTCGAGCCAGCTCCTCACCTTGGGGATCACCAATTTTATTTGCCAAAAAGAAAGATGGAACACTGAGATTGTGCATAGACTACCGAGCACTTAACATGGTCACAGTCAAGAACAAATACCCGATGCCACGAATAAATGATTTATTTGATCAGCTCGCTCAGGCCAAGGTATTCTCAAAGATTGACTTAAGGTCAGGATATCATCAATTGAAAGTACGAACAGAAGATATCCCCAAAAATGCCTTCACCTCCAGATATGGACTATATGAGTTCACAGTTATGCCTTTTGGGCTAACTAATGCCCCTGCATATTTTGTTCACCTCATGAACAAAGTATTTATGAAGTATATGGACAAGTTCGTTGTGGTATTCATCGACGATATTCTAGTATACTCCAAGACACCAGAAGAGCACGCGGAACATCTCAGGATTGTGTTAGAAGAACTCAGGAAACATCAATTGTATGCCAAGTTCAGCAAGTGCGAATTTTGGCTAAGGCAAGTAGGCTTTCTAGGCCACGTGCTGACCCAAGACGGTATCGCAGTGGACCCGGAGAAAGTCAGGGCCATACTTGACTGGAAGGCACCAGCCAGCGTAACGGACGTACGAAGTTTCTTGGGAATGGCAGGATATTACCGCAGATTTATTGAAGGATTCTCCACCCTAGCCAAGCCAATGACGCAGTTACTCAAGAAAGACAAGAAATTTGAATGGACAGAAGCCTGCGAAAAAAGTTTCCAGGAGTTAAAACGGAAATTAACTACAGCACCGGTATTAATTGTACCCGACATACACAAGAATTTTGAAGTGTATTGTGACGCGTCCAGAAAGGGTCTCGGATGCATGTTGATGCAAGAAGGCAAGGTTGTCGCATACGCTTCACGACAACTCCGCAAGCATGAGGAAAATTATCCCACTCATGACTTAGAAATGGCAGCAGTTATTCATGCACTTAAGGAATGGAGGCATTTCTTACTTGGGAATCGATGTGAAATATACACGGACCATAAAAGTCTCAAATATATTTTCACACAGCCAGAACTAAACTTACGGCAACGACGCTGGTTGGAATTGGTAAAGGATTATGATGTTGGTATCCACTATCATCCAGGAAAAGCAAATGTAGTGGCCGATGCTCTTAGTCGGAACCCCAGCTCCGACGAAAATAGTCTGCAAAGCTTAAGGCCTGAATTCCAACAAGAATTTGCCAAACTCAACTTGTCAATGATCACGGAAGGCACCATATCAAACTTGGAAATAAAGCCCGACCTTGTGGAGAGAATTAAAGAAGCTCAGCCCGGCCACCCCAGTATTGAAGGAATTAAAAGAAAGGTGAGTATGGGCAAGGCCTCGGAGTTCATCATAGGCGATGATGGAATATTACGGTACGAAGAGAGACTCTGTGTGCCAAACATAGAAGACCTCAAACAGCAAATCCTAGCTGAAGCACACACCACTCCATATTCAATCCACCCTGGAGGAACCAAAATGTATAAGGACATTCAAGAAAGATTTTGGTGGCACGGTATGAAGAGGGACATAGCCACATTCGTTGCATGTTGCGATTCTTGTCAACGCATAAAAGCTGAACATCAGAGACCAGCCGGACTACTGCAACCAAACAAAATACCTGAGTGGAAATGGGATGAAATAGGGATGGATTTTATTGTCGGACTACCTCGGTCATGACACGGGAATAATGCCATATGGGTCATCACCGATAGATTAACCAAGGTGGCACATTTTATTGCAGTGAAGGCAACCTACAACACTCAGAAGCTTGCCAGGATTTATCTCTCCCGTATAGTTTGTCTACATGGAGTCCCGAAGACTATAATATCCGACCGAGGCACTCAATTTGTCTCGAAATTCTGGGATCATTTACAACAGGCTCTGGGAACTCAATTGGCCTTCAGTACAGCCTACCATCCCCAGACTGATGGACAGACTGAACGCGTAAACCAAATTTTAGAAGACATGCTGAGAGCATGTGTCCTCACCTATGGAACCAGTTGGGAGGAAAGTCTGCCATATGCTGAGTTCGCATATAACAACAGCTACCAGGCCAGCCTACGAATGGCACCTTTTGAAGCCCTATATGGACGGAGGTGTCGTACCCCGCTAAATTGGTCAGAGACCGGAGACAGCCGTATCTTCGGCCCAGACATGCTCAAAGAAGCCGAGGAAAAAGTCAAGCTAATCAGGGACCGACTCAAGACCGCTCAAAGCCGACAGAAGAGTTATTACGATCAGAAACATCGTGGGGTCAATTTTGAACCCGGTGAATTTGTGTACCTACGAGTATCACCTATGAGGGGACTGCAACGGTTTAAGATTAAAGGGAAGCTAGCACCAAGATTCATTGGACCATTCTGCATAGTGGCAAGAAGAGGCACTGTAGCCTACCAGCTAGACTTACCCAAAGACTTGTCCGACATTCACGACGTATTCCACGTCTCTCAATTGAGGAAGTGCGTAAGCAAACCAGAGAAGCAAGTATCCCATGAGAACATTGACGTGCAACCAGACCTCACTTATCGGGAACGCCCAGTAAAAATATTAGAGGAGTCTGAAAGGAGAACCTGACAGAAGACCATCAAATTTTTCAGAGTTCAGTGGAGCAATCACACCGAAAGTGAAGCAACTTGGGAAAGGGAGGATTTTCTTCGGACAGAGCATCCACACTTATTTAAGGATCGGCTGAAATCTCAGGGACGAGATTTTTCCTAAGGGGGTAGGTGCTGTGACACTCCCAAAAATTTTAACTGGTTTTCATCAAAAACTTTATTGAATTCTTTTTGAGGGCATTTAAAAATTTCTTTTCCAGAAATCCTTCATCTTAGAAACTTCCTTTTCTTTGGCAAGGATTTTATTTTTCTTCAAAACTATGGTGTTTGATCTTTTGAAATTTCTTCTCTGTTGGTTTCCCCTCAAATTATTTTGGGAGTTTTAATCTTTTTCTTTTAAAAAGAAACTCTGTGAAAATTTGGGATTTTCATATCTTGTTAACCACCCATGACTTGGTATTTTTGCCCATGTGATAAAACCCCTCCAAAACCTCCCCTCCTCCTTGAAATCAACCTAAGATCTCTGTCCCAACTCATCCAAGCAAGTTTTGGATTTTATTCTAATTATTTTTCCCCTCAAATCATTTCTGAAAATTATTTGGAGCCTGAGTGATTTTCAAAGCAAGTACCCTTTTGCTTTTGAGTTTTTACCTCAAACCAACTCTCCTGGATAGTTCTTGGAACCCACAACCCAGAACCATCTTGATCCACTCCTCCCCTTTTCAAAATTTTCAAAATTCAGTCTCTGCAAGTTTGGACCAGATTTGCCAAATTTGGTGAAATTCATATCTACACTTCTCCAAAAATTCCACCAAAATTCAGGCAGCCTACTGGAGCAATGAGTAGCCACTCCACCAAAAGTCAGCTCAAGGAAAAATCCCCAGAGGCCAAAAACATTCTGTCGAACACCTGAGCTGCACTGTTCCTTTGCAAATTCAGTAAATTCAGATTTCAGTGTTGTTTTTCGTCCGTCAGCTTCACTCACGCATCGACAGTGCGCTTGGCGCGTTGCGCGCGGCCTCTACTCCCTGGCCAGCACCCCCGCACGCACGCTTGGCATCTTCCCGGTGTCGGTGGCGCCCCTGGCCGCCCGCGCCGGCGTGTCTTGCGGCGGCTGAAACCCCGTTTCAGCCGACAGGGGACAAGAACGGCGGCTCAACGCCGTTCCGCGCCGCCCATCGCCCCTCTGCTCTCCGCGTGGCCTCATGCGTGCCAGCGCACGCCCGTGGCACCGCCACCGTGGCCGGCAAGCACGGGACACGCTCCCTACCGCCGACGGGCCCGCGCCGCCCCGTTCTGTCGAAGTCACCCCCAAAGCACCAAACTCCAGCTCGATTAGCACCAAAACGGAACTGTGGACCTCCACGATGACGCACAACGTCCTAATTACCCCAACGAAGCCCTGCGCCGCCGTAATCGTCACCGGAGACCCCCGTTCACGGCCACCGCCTCGGACCGCCTATATAAAGGGCCCCCGAGCTCACCCTCATGCACGCATCATCTCTACACCTCACCAACGCCCCGCCAGGCCACCAGGAGGACCTCGAGCAGGTCTCCTCCCCCAACTCCGGCCGCCCCGATCCGCCTCGGCCTCCACCACGATTCGTTCCGGTGAGGCCGTCTCCGGCGCCCTAACCCCGTCAGTTACTCCCTCTAGCTACCAGGAGCCTAACCCCCTCCTCAATTTGATTACTGCAGCTCTCTCCGACGAGCCCCTCGATCACCCGAGCCACCGTCCGCCGGAGCAAGGCTCGCCGCCGACGTGGTCCTCGCCGGCGACCACCACCACCACCAACCGACGCGGAAGGGTGCACTGAACACGGAGGTATCCTCCGATCCCCCTACCTCGCCGTGGATCGCCGCCGGCGACCACCGCGGCTCTCGGACGCCGACGAGCTTCGTCCCCCCCATTTGAAAGTTTAAACCTGACGAGTGGGACCCCACCGTCAGCCTCTCTGTCATCTCTATGTGAAACGTTTTCTGGTAGCGCCTTCGGGCAAAATGCGTTTTCCCCTCTGGGCTGGCGTATTCAATACTGGAACGTCTTCTGTTTTTATAAGCTAGCCCCTGGGAACTTTCTGTTTCATTACAGATGAGTCCCTGGACAAAAACCTTTATAACTTTTAAACAGAATAATATTTTTGATTGATTCTTTTTCTGCTCTCTTCAGATTTTTGTCTAGTTTTTTATAATATTTATTTGAAAAAATTTTGGAATACTTTTTGTGCACCTCGTGGTATTTACGATAGCGCATATATTTTCTTTATACCGTAGATACCGAAGGAGGTGACGGGACCGCAAACTTCACCGAGCTAGGCTCCGACTACTCCGAACCAGGCAAGCATGTTTGAACTTTTGATATGATGAGTGTCTTGGCATGTTTTGCATTTTAGTTAGTCTCATGGCATGTTGAAGAGCATACCGATGAAGTTATTTCCATGCATTGATGAGGTAAGTGAGTTCGATGATCCATACGTGGATGGATGTGAGTATGAATGGCGATGTGTTGGCATGAGGATGGGTAAGATGGCAGTGTTGTAGCATGCCAGTCTTATGCCAGGCCATATGACTACAGTATCAAACCGTATCAGTCCAGTTCCTCCCATTTCCTTCCCTGTACTACCACATGTTTTCCGCAAGGAATACGGCTTAGTAAGTTGCAAACCGCTTTCCTGGTACACACCAAAAAGGAGAGGCCGGGATGATGGTTCCATGGCCCTGGATTAAAGCCAGTCATCCGGTCAGGGGGCATGGGTGTTTCCGGTTGGGACCGAGAGGGGGGCACCCCTTAGAGCGCGCGTATATAAATTTGATCCCATGCTATTCGAGATTGTCATCTCCCCGTCTCAAAAGTTTTTCTTGGACGATGTCTAGGGTGATTCCTAGCATCGAGAGGTAGGATGGGTGTGTACTGGTTAGCTGTGTTTTCTTCCGAAATACCGTAAACGGAACTAGTCCTCCGTGACTACGGAAATCCGTTGGCTGTGCGAAATTTTTGTACAACCTCTGCAGAGTCATATATTCCTTGAATCATCTATTCCATGTCCAAGTTCAACATTATCTTATCCTGACAAGTGCCAGTTTTGATGACAGAAACTCCGGTGAATCGTATGAGTGCTAATTCCGGTTAAATGATTATTCCTGTGGATGGACTAACCCGTTTATTTTCATGAATTGAATGTTGATTATGAGTATTAATTACTTGTGAATAAAAGCCCTTTCTGTGATGTCGCTCAGACGTCCGACTGTGGCATTTCTTTAAAGCCCTTTCTGTGATGTCGCTCAGACGTCCGACTGTGGCATTTCTTTTAAAGCCCTTTCTGTGATGTCGCTCAGACGTCCGACTGTGGCATTTCTTTTAAAGCCCTTTCTGTGATGTCGCTCAGACGTCCGACTGTGGCATTTCTTTTAAAGCCCTTTATGTGATGTCGCTCAGACGTCTGACTGTGGCATTTCTTTTAAAAGCCCTTTCTGCGATGTTGCTCAGACGTCCGACTGTGGCATCATTTCCTTCTATTTATTTGTTCACCTTTCCAGGCGTCGCTTCAGACACCCGATCGGTTTTTCATTTATGTTTTGTTGGGATTTCAGGCGGACTACAGCCGTTTCCCTTTTTACTTACTTCGTTATGCTAATTTTTGAATATACATTGGTGAATTAATCGTGACGCATTCATGCATGCATTTGTTATATCTTACGTCCGAACTGTCTTGCGAGTACTTTCAAAGTACTCACTGGCTTGTTGATTTGGCCAGATGCTGACGAAGGCGATCTCATGGATGAAGAGTTCGATAGCGAGTCTGACGCCTAGAGGAATCCCAGTCAGTCTCGTGCGACCCTGGATTTGGTCACTGTATTGTATCTGCTTCCGCTACCAAATAAATTCATCGAGCCTCACCTCGACGCTCGATGAGATGCCAGTTTTAGAGTCATGTATCCCACTCCCCGCTGTGTTTTTCCACCACCGCCCTATCCTCGAGTCAGTAGTATGCCTCCACACCACTTTGTCATGTCCGCCATTATGTATAATTATTGGCGTGCTTGTAATAATTTGGTTGAGCTGCCGTGGCTCGACCCTGTAATATATTTTATGCTACTGGCTTATTGTATCAAGAATTTGTCTACCGGTAAGGAGAATTTTTCTCATACCGGACTCAAAAGATTGGTTTCTCAATAAATATTTTATTGGAAAACCGGTCGTGACAAAGCATTATTATTTTTATGTCAATATTGAACTTTTGTCTTGAATCTTTCGGATCTGAATATTCATCCTACAATTAAGAAGAATTACATTGAAATTATGCCTAGTAGAATTCCACATCAAAATTTCTGTTTTTATCATTTACCTACTCGAGGACGAGCAGGAATTAAGCTTGGGGATGCTTGATACATCTCCAACGTATCTATAATTTTTGATTGCTCCATGCTATATTATCTTCTGTTTTGGACATTATTGGGCTTTATTATCCACTTTTATATTATTTTTGGGACTAACCTATTAACCGGAGGCCCAGCCCAGTATTGCTATTTTTTGCCTATTTTAGGATTTCGAAGAAAAGGAATATCAAATGGAGTCCAAACGGAATGAAACCTTCAGGAACGTGATTTTTGGAATGAACAAGATCCAGGAGACTTGGACCATATGTCAAGCAACCAACAGGGAGGCCACGAGGTAGGGGGGTGCGCCTACCCCCAGGCTCGCCCTACACCCTCGTGGGCCCCCTGTTGCTCCACCGACGTACTTCTTCCTCCTATATATACCTACGTAGCCCCAAACGATGAGATACAGAGCCAAAACCCTAAATCCACTGCCGTAACTTTCTGTATCTACGAGATCCCATCTTGGGGCCTGTTCCGGAGCTCCGCCGGAGGGGGCATCGATTACGGAGGGCTTCTACATCAACACCATAGCCTCTCCGATGAAGTATGAGTAGTTTACCTCAGACCTTTGGGTCCATAGTTATTAGCTAGATGGCTTCTTCTCTCTTTTTTGGATGTCAATACAAAGTTCTCCCCCTCTCTTGTGGAGATCTATTCGATGTAATCTTCTTTCGCGGTGTGTTTGTTGAGACCGATGAATTGTGGGTTTATGATCAAGTTTATCTATGAACAATATTTGAATCTTCTCTGAATTCTTTTATGTATGATTGGTTATGTTTGCAAGTCTCTTCGAATTATCAGTTTGGTTTGGCCTACTAGATTGATCTTTCTTGCAATGGGAGAAGTGCTTAGCTTTGGGTTCAATCTTGCGGTGTCCTTTCCCAGTGACAGTAGGGGCAGCAAGGCACGTATTGTATTGTTTCCATCGAGGATAACAAGATGGGGTTTTCATCATATTGCATGAGTTTATCCCTCTACATCATGTCATCTTGCTTAAAGCATTACTCTGTTTTCTTGAACTTAATACTCTAGATGCATGCTGGGTAGCGGTCGATGTGTGGAGTAATAGTAGTAGATGCAGGCAGGAGTCGGTCTACTTGTCTCTGACGTGATGCCTATATACATATGATCATACCTACATATTCTCATAACTATGCTCAATTCTGTCAATTGCTCAATAGTAATTTGTTCACCCACCGTAAAATACTTATGCTCTTGAGAGAAGCCACTAGTGAATCCTAAGGCCCCCGGGTCTATCTTCATCATATTAATCTTCCTATACTTAGTTATTTCCTTTGCTTTTATTTTACTTTGCATCTTTATCATACAAATACCAAAAATCTCATCTTATCATATCTATCGGATCTCACTCTCGTAAGTGACCGTGTAGGGATTGACAACCCCATATCGCGTTCGTTGCGAGGATTTATTTGTTTTGTGTAGGTGCGAGGGACTGGCGCGTAGCCTCCTACTGGATTGATACCTTGGTTCTCAAAAACTGAGGGAAATACTTACGGTACTTTGCTGCACCACCCTTTCCTCTTCAAGGGAAAACCAATGCAAGTGCTCGAGAGGTAGCAAATACCTAGTTCAATCTCGTTACTGGCAAGTCTCTTTACTCGTTCCGTAATGCATCATCCCGCAACTAACTCATTAGTCACATTGCTTGCAAGGCTTATATTGATGTGCATTACCGAGAGGGCACAGAGATACCCCTCCGATACTCGGAGTGACAAATCCTAATCTCGATCTATGCCAACTCAACAAAGACCATCGGAGACACATGTAGAGCACCTTTATAAGCACCCAGTTACGTTATGATGTTTGGTAGCACACAAAGTGTTCCTACGGTATTCGGGAGTTGCATGATCTCATAGTCATAGGAACATGTATACGTTTTGCAGAAAGCAATAGCAACAAATTAAACGATCATCATGCTAAGCTAACGGATGGGTCAAGTCAATCACATCATTCTCTAATGATGTGATCCCGTTAATCAAATGACAACTCATGTCTATGGTTAGGAGACATAACCATTATTGATTCAACAAGCTTGTCAAGCAGAGGCATACTAGCAACATTCCGTTTGTCTATGTATTCACACATGTACTAAGTTTCTGGTTAATACAACTTTATTATTCCCTCTAGGGCATATTTCCTTCAGTCTCCCACTTGCACTAGAGTCAATAATCTAGTTCACATCGTCATGTGATTTAACACCAATAGTTCACATCTTTATGTGATTAGTTCACATCTCCATGTGACTAACACCCAAAGGGTTTACTAGAGTCAATAATCTAGTTCACATCGCTATGTGATTAACACCCAAAGAGTGATCATGTTTTGGTTGTGAGAGAAATTTAGTCGACGGGTCCGCCACATTCAGAGCCGTATGTATTTTGCAAAAAAAATTATGTCTACAATGATTTGCACGGAGCTACTCTAGCTAATTGCTCCCACTTTGTAACATCCCAAATTTCAATTTCGAATGTTATACACATGTCATTCATGCATATCATATTTTACTGCATTTCGTTTCGCGAATCCTCGAAATTCTAAGCAACTCAAGGACCCACGGAGAGAGTTGGGAATTTCGTTATTTTCATAGTTGAGTTTTCTCAAATTTTGAAAATAGGATCATTTGGTTTTAATTATTTGTCCTCTTCAAAAATATTTCTAATTAAAATATATGATACGAGATAATATAACTTCTCCAAAATAAATGAAATATTAGACGGAAATTATTAAAATCAAATAAGTAATTTTATTCGGATTTTTGTGGCTATTTTATTTGAATTAAAAAAATTGCATTTTTCAAAATTGCATTTTAGGGCCAAGAAAATGTTCACTTTGTTCTAAATATTCTATTTAGACGGTGAAAATTTGTTTTGGTACTTTTAGTTTCTTATTTTATTTTCTAGGATTTTTCCGGCGAAATTTGTTTTTTTAAGTTTCCTACCATACTGGGTCGAAGCCCAACCGAGCAGGCCGGCCTGCCTAGCGCCGCCGCCTCTCCTCCCATGCGTGAGACGGACTCGCCGGAGTCCGCCTGCGCCACGCCACCGCGCCGCCCCTTCCCCAAGTTGCCCTCGCCCCGACCCCCCTATAAGTACCCTGCCGTCGCCACCTCAGCCTGGCAATGGGGAATACCCATGCGGGTATTGCCCCCCCCCATACCCGTGCCCATGACACCAACTTCATGGCCGTCCCCATCCCCATCCCCGTGCGCGGGGAGAGAAACTTTCCCATCCCCATCCCCATCAGGCTTTTCATCCCCACGGGGAAACCCACAACGTAAAGTGACATGCATTTCACAAAAATTATAGCATGATTCTGCCCAAAAAAAGGCAACATTTCAGTAGAAACAGCTGCATTTCAGTAAAACAGGCAGCATTTCAGTAGAAACAACTGCATTTCAGTATAATTACACAACAATTCAACATAACAATAGTATTCATCTAAAACAACAACATTTCATCTAAAACAACAACATTTCAGCACCTTAACGAGTCTCAAATGTCAAGTTTCAGCCACAAAATAAAGTCTCAAACCTCAAGGTCTCAAGGTTCAGCCACATGATAAGTCTTAAAACTCGAGGTACATAGTAGTTCATAAACTTAGGAGAAAAACATTACAATTCAAAGTTCACACATGAATTTAAACAAATGCCTTTGCGAGCAAAAGAAGTGCAACAAGCCAAATGGTTTAACACTTTAACATGGGCACATGGCATCTTCATCTTGATTCTTCATGAATACTCAAGCATAACTTTCCAGATCAGGTGGGGGCAGCACCTACATGACAAGAGAGCACACAGAATTAAAAACTTAGAAATTGCGCACTAGCCAATTGTAGCAATGAGGAGTTACTTCACCTCTTGACTGTCTTGGAGACAAGTCCAGAAGCTTGTTGCACTACCATTGTTGCCATCTACAAGAAAACATTTAGTATGCATGTATGAGTGAACATATAAAGAAAGAAGCCAAGACGAATGTAGGAAAACCATGATTGTAATAAGAACCAAAGTGTTAAGAACACACACCTTTATATTTGTTTCTTATCCAATCTTGTGAGCACATTAGAGCTTCTAACGTCTCTGGAGTAAGACTACAACGATGGTTGCTTATAACTCTATCACTTGTGCTGAATGCTGATTCTGAAGCAACGGTGGTCTTGATCTTGATCTTTCTCAAAACACAAATGCCTAAGTGGTAATGAAGATGTTTGGTCCCATTCTTTGGTGCTCCTCCAAGCTCCTTATTGCAATAAACACACTTAGCCTTCCATTTTCCTGCAACCTTCACTCTCTTGAACTCAGCCCACACAACCGAAGTGAGTTTTCTTTTGGATGCAACTTCCACATTTTCCTCCTCTTCAGCATCATCTTCCTCTTCATCCCCTCCAGCACCATCTTCCTCTTCATCTGGAATAAAAATAGGATCTGCAAACCCATGGTAATCAGCGGACTCGTCGAAGTCATCCTCCTCCTCCTCCATTGCATCTATTTGAGGTACACTTCCTGTCCCTGAATATGCAACTACATCTTGGCCATCGCTATCTGTTGGTGGTGTGGACATGCTACCATTGGACATGCTACAATTAACCAGATTATGAATTAGAAACTAATACGTCCGCCTATATTCCTAGAGAAAAACCTAGGTAATGAACTAGTGCAAGCTTAGTCGTGATTCTCACCCAATCTTTGTGTTCCGGCCGGCGACGGATGGTGATGAGGATGGACTTGCAAGATGCTTGCCGGTGATGGACGATGACAGACTCGGTGGAGGCTTGCCGCTGCCGGTGAGGGATGGGGACATGCTGGATGGAGGCTTCGGTTTGGGGGGGGGGGCATCCTCCTCCTCTCCCACTCCCCGCCCCACGACCAGCCCGTCCTCCACCCCGCACAGGTCCGGCCGTGGGAGGAGACGGGCAAATGGAGGCTCATGTGGGCACTGTTGTATGTTGCTGGGGAGGACCGAGGAGAAGATGGAGGGGTAGGCCGGGTCCAGGTTGCAGAAGCGAGGAGCCGATCGGCGGTTGTGGTGGAGCAGGGCGGCGCCGGAGATTGCGGTGGTGATTTCTGGATCGGGGCTCGGGGTTGGGGTCGGGAGCAGAGAGGTGGCTGCGGGCTAGGTTAGGGAGTGGAGGAGGCAAAGAACTGAGGGAGAGGTGTGGGCGTGTGGCTAGGTTTAGGTTAGAAATTATTGGGCTTTTGGGCCAGTTGGGCTGTCCAGCCACTCCAATGGGCGGTAGTGTTAATAGGTTACGGCTAAGCCGGGTATCGGGTATGGGTAATGTCATGCCGTCCCCATCCCCATTTACCCACTGGGTAACGTATTTCACCCAAATGCTTCCCCGTGGATATTAATATTGGTATATCCCTGTCCCCTGATAGATTAATTACCCGCGGAGACATGGGGAACGGTTAACCATTGCCAGCTTGACCGCCGCCCCTCCCCGCCACCCACTACCCCACCACCCCACGCCGCCGCCTGCGCGCCCCGCCGCCGCAAGTCGCCGCCGCCTCGCAGTTCGCCGTCGCAAGCCGCCACCGCCTCCCGTTCCGCGCCACTGTCGTTCGTCGTCGCCCCTCGCCGCCGCCGGAGCCCCTCGACGCCGCACCACCCTGCCGTAGCCTGGCCGGAGGTAGCCGACACCGCCACCGCCGTTCGTTTTTTTCTTCTTTTCGGTTAACCGTTTGGTTTTTTAGAAACCCTAGATTCGTTTTTATTGGTTTTGTTCGGTTTTTCCTCGGTTTAGTTAAATAGCGGACGTTCGTCCGTACGTTCGTTTAACGAACATTGTTCGTCAGTTAGCCGCAGACAACGGACGTTCATTCGTTAGCCTGTTCGTCTCGTTTTATTTTCCAGGGTTTTTCCACGATTATTTTCGATCGTTATTTCTGACCTAATCTTCGTTTTAGTTTATCTTTTCGCTCATTTACCCAAATCGGGTGAAACAAGCACCTAGATCTTCGTCTCGAAGCCCTCTTTTTGTTTAACCCACTTGAACAAGATTTTGATACTGTAAAATTTTACTTTAGTCTAGATTAGTAATCGGATCTTGTTTCTTTCATAGTTTGAGTTTTGTTTCTCCTTTTGATTTGATTCTTTTTGCAAATAGGAGTTCTTCAGTTGAACTTTCTGGTTAGATCTTATTATTCGAAGTTTTCCTCTTGCATCTTTGCTTGATTGTTTATGTATGCTATTGTTTGTTTGCGATAGAATTCCCGAAGTGCGAAGCATGCTACTACGAGTCTTTAGGATTTGCAGATCGTCAAGAAGGCAAGTAACACTTTGATCATACCCCTTTATTACCCAGTTTTTATGCATTAGTTTCAACCCTCACACATTGCATGAGTAGGATCTCTTGACATGTGGGTTTTGGGAAGTAGATGATGAGGTAAAAGCTATTACCTGATTATTATCAAACCCTTGGGAATTATTGCTATGTTATGCTTATATTGCCATGCTATGCTCGTAGACATGGTTTGGGTTTGAGAGTATCCATGACAGATGTGAGTTTGTAAATTAATGGTTCAACTTAAGGTGGCAACTTTAATACACATCTGGGTGGATTGCTTGAGGGCACCTGGGTTATACCAGTGTTGTCCTAGGAGATCCCGGGGTTATACCATGCGATCCTCCTATGGTCCGCCACCCAGGCTCAAAGGGATCATAAGATTATTCATGCTTGAAACTTCCGTGTGCAGCCACAAGCTATTATGGGCACTAGCATAGTGGAGTAAGTTGCATGACCTCTTCCAGTGGTAGACTAGCAGATGTAGGGGATGTAGTTTGGTACGGTCTACCCGGGGTTAGAGTTAATGCTTCTGAAAGACTGTGTCTCAGTCATCCGTTTCTCAAACACCTTGTAGTGCGAGAAATCCAATGGAGAAGATCGAGTCTTGTGGGGAAAAGTGCGCAAACCTCTGAGAGTGTACAAACTAATCATGGTTAGCCGTGTCCCCGATTATGGACATCTTGAGTATCTGGTTCTTGAATTATCCTATGGATCTCATCACTTTAAATTAATTTGTTGGGTTGATAATTACTTTTAATGGGAATTGAAATGGGGGTACCATTCTCAATGTTGTTTCAGCTACCATGATAGTTAAATAAAAATCTATTCCTTTGTTGTAGGAAAAAATTGGCTTTCAGCACAAACTTTGTAACCATAGAGCCTCCACCAGCCATATATGCATGTAGTGATAGCATTTATCTATTCTTTGCTGTACTGTGTTACTATGCCAGCATATTCCATGTGCTGACCCATTTTCGAGCTGGAACGTATCATGTTGCAGACTTTTCAGACGATGAGTAAGGTGCCATAGGTCGGTTGTCATGCACTCAGCTATGCCGTTGGAGTTGATGGACTCACTTTATCTTCGAAGTCTTCTACTATTATCTTATTTAGATGGCCTTAAGCCATAATTATTGTAATAAGTTCTCCTTTGAGACATTCAATGGAATAAGTGTGTGATTGCTACTCTGTTATAAATCCTTCGAGTACTGTGTGTGTGTCAGCATTACCGATCCAGGGTTAACATTGAAACACAGAGACTTGACCTTCTGAGGTTGGGTCGCTACAAGATGGTATTAGAGCACACGCTGAATGTAGGACACGACCACTAAGATGAGCCATAGATCACTCTTCTCTACTCATTTCTGACTCCTCTCCATTTTATACTCTTTAGGATGGCGGACTCAAGGAACAAGTTTACACAGCCAGATGAAGACACCCCTTTTGGACGACACTTGGAGGAAGTCACTAGGTACCTGAACATCGGAATACCAAGCTTCACTTGGACCTACACCGCCACTCTACCAATAGAGGAACATTGGATGATTCAAGTTCAAGTTCCAGGAAGGACATTCACACCAGTCACTGAGCCCATAGAATTTTTCTTTGATGCACCGACCTGGAGTCTAGGAAAGAGCATGGCAGCCCACATCGCCATGGGACGCATCGGCGAAGTTTATCACAAGGAGCTTAAGGACACTATCTATAGATATGTGGGTGTCAAGATGAGCAATGGGAGATTATCAGCACCAGGAAGGACAGGTCCATTGCAGCATTCATCCAGGAGTTAAACCATCACATACGTCGCTAGGAGAACCAGATGTGCACAAGCATGATATATTTAAAGAAGGCAATGACCAGGACCATAGAGCTAGAAGAGGAACTCAAGTCTACATGCGATGGATATGAGGAGGAAATGACGATACTTGTGGAGAAGAATGACGACCTGACGAGGAAGATAGGAGTTTTCATGGGAGACCCCGCGCCAGGAGGAGAATACGACGAACCCAAGGAGATTCGTTTTGAAGACTACATCATCATCAACGACGCCGACTCCGACCCTGATGGTAGTGATGATGACTATGAAGACGAAGCTGGAGCGGATATCATGGAGTCTTCCACCGATCAAAATTTCTAGTAGACCACCATATGATCAGTAGTGTTCCCCCATGTATATAAATAGTCCGAGCACTGTAACGATAGTTAGATAGATTGTATGCCCTTGCTTGATTGATTGAGTGATATGATATGATTGTGTCTGTCTCATGTGCATATGGGTAGTGCTTTCTCCTTGGACCTCATTCTATTCTAATCTCTTCCCTCTAAACCCATCAGATGCCTCCGAGACGTGACCCTGGATTTGTCTTCCCACCAGAGCTCACTCATTTGATCCAGCAACAGAATGCCTTGATGCAGTTGTTAGTTCAGAACCAAGGCAACAACAACAATAACAACAACCCACCGCCACCACCTCCAATTGACAAATTAGCCCATTTTCTGAGGTTACAGCCGCCGGTGTTTTCCAGTAGCACTGAGCCCATAGTTGCGGATGACTGGCTACGCAGGAATGGAAGGGATTTAACCACTGCTGGTTGCACAGATGCTGAGAAGGTGCGTTTTCCCGCACACCAATTGGATGGACCCGCAGCCGCATGGTGGGAGAATTACACAACCACTTTTCCTATAGCAAATGTCACTTGGGAGCAGTTTCAGCAAGCTTTCCGCACAGCCCATGTCTCAACTGGAGCTATGAGCATGAAGAAGCGTGAGTTTCGCAACCTACGCCAGGGGAATCATAATGTAGCTCAGTACGTGGATGAGTTTAGTAAGTTATCTTGCTATGCCCCAGATGATGTGGCCACGGATGTCGCGAAGCAGGAGAAGTTTATGGAAGGGCTGAATGATGAGATGAGCATGTAGTTAATGGTAGCCACATTCAACAACTACCAGGAGTTGGTAGATAAGGCTCTTATGATCGAAGGGAAGCAACAACAGATTGAGAGCCGCAAGAGGAAGTATGGACAAGGGAAGTACAATACAGGAGCATCGCAGAAGCCTCGTTTTAAGGATACACCCATAATCATGGAGGCCACCCTCACAATGGAGGAAGTTCTCATAACCACAATGGCCCTGATACGTCTCCAACGTATCTATAATTTTTGATTGCTCCATGCTATATTATCTACTGTTTTAGACATTATTGGGCCTTATTTTCCACTTTTATATTATTTTTGGGACTAACCTATTAACCGGAGGCCCAACCCATAATTGTTGTTTTTTGCCTGTTTTAGGGTTTCGAAGAAAAGGAATATCAAACGGAGTCCAAATGAAATGAAACCTTCGGAAACGTGATTTTCTCATTAGATAAGATCCAGGAGACTTGGACCCTCCGTCAAGAAAGCCACGAGGTGGTCACGAGGGTTGGGGGCGCGCCCCCCCTAGGGCGCGCCCCCTGCCTCGTGGGCCCCTCGAAACTCCACCGACGCACTTCTTCCTCCTATATATATCCATGTACCCCCAAATGATCGGGGACGGAGCCAAAAACCTAATTCCACCACCGCAACTTTCTGTATCCACGAGATCCCATCTTGGGGCCTGTTCCAGAGCTCCGCCGGAGGGGGCATCGATCACGGAGGGCTTCTACATCATCATCCAAGCCCCTCCGATGAACTGTGAGTAGTTTACTTCACACCTATGGGTCCATAGCTAGTAGCTAGATGGCTTCTTCTCTCTTTTTGGATCTCAATACAATGTTCTCCCCCTCTCTCGTGGAGATCTATTCGATGTAATCTTCTTTTTGTGGTGTGTTTGTTGAGACCGATGAATTATGGGTCTATGATCAAGTCTATCTATGAATAATATTTGAATCTTCTCTGAATTCTTTTATGTATGATTGGTTATCTTTGCAAGTCTCTTCGAATTATCAGTTTGGTTTGGCCTACTAGATTGGTTGTTCTTGCCATGGGAGAAGTGCTTAGCTTTGGGTTCAATCTTGCGTTGTCCTTTCCCAGTGACAGAAGGGGCAGCGAGGCACGTATTGTATTGTTGCTATCGAGGATAACAAGATGAGGTTTTATCATATTGCATGAAACTATCCCTCTACATCATGTCATCTTGCTTAAGGCGTTACTCTATTTTTAAGTTAATACTCTAGATGCATGCTGGATAGCGGCCGATGAGTGGAGTAATAGTAGTAGATGCAGAATCGTTTCGGTCTACTTGTCTCGGACGTGATGCCTATATACATGATCATACCTAGATATTCTCATAACTATGCTCAATTCTGTCAATTGCTCAACAGTAATTTGTTCACCCACCGTAGAATACTTATGCTCTTGAGAGAAGCCACTAGTGAAACCTATGGCCCCCGGGTCTCTTTCTCATCATATCAATCTCCATCACTTTACTATTTCTTTGCTTTTACTTTATTTATTTTGCATCTCTATACCAAAAATACCAAAAAATTATTATTTATCATCTCTATCAGATCTCACTTTTGTAAGTGACCATGAAGGGATTGACAACCCCTAAGCACGTTGGTTGCGTTGAGCTATTGTTTTTGTGTAGGTACGAGGGACTCGAGCGTAGCCTCCTACTGGATTGATACCTTGGTTCTCAAAAACTGAGGGAAATACTTACGCTACTTTGCTGCATCATCCCTTCCTCTTCGGGGAAATCCAACGCAGTGCTCAAGAGGTAGCAAGAAGAATTTCTGGCACCGTTGCCGGGGAGGATTGCGCAAGTCAAGATTTGACTCCCGACAACGAGCCATTTCTGGCGCCATTGCCGGGGAGTCTGCGGAAAAGTCAACATACCAAGTACCCATCACAATCCCTATCTCCCACATTACATTATTTGCCATTTGCCTCTCGTTTTTCTCTCACCCACTTCATCCTTGCCGTTTTATTCACCCTCTCTCTCTATCCTCCCTCTCTATCTACCCCTTTTGCCCGTTTGGTCTCGTTTGCTCGTGTGTTGGATTGCTTATTTGTCGCGATGGCTCAAGATAATACTAAATTGTGTGACTTCACCAATACCAACAATAAGGATTTACTTAGCACTCTGATTGCTCCTCTTACCAATGCTGAATCTTGTGAAATTAATTCTACTTTGTTGAATCTTGTCATGAAAGATCCGTTCTCCGGCCTTCCTAGTGAAGATGCCGCTACTCATCTTAATAGCTTCGTTGATTTGTTTGACATGCAAAGGAAAAAAGATGTCGATAATGATATTCTTAAATTGAAGCTATTTCCTTTTTTGCTTAGAGATCGTGCTAAAGCTTGGTTTTCGTCTTTGCCTAAAAATAGTATTGATTCATGGAACAAGTGCAAAGATGCTTTTATCTCTAAGTATTTTCCTCCGGCTAAGATCATCTCTCTTAGAAACGATATTATGAATTTTAAACAACTTGATCATGAACATGTTGCACAAGCTTGGGAGAGAATGAAATTAATGATACGTAATTGCCCTACTCATGGTTTGAATTTGTGGATGATTATACAAATTTTTTATGCCGGATTGAATTTTGCTTCTAGAAATCTTTTAGATTCGGCCGCGGGAGGCACTTTTATGGAAATCACTTTAGGAGAAGCTACTAAACTCCTAGATAATATAATGGTTAATTATTCTGAATAGCACACTGAAAGATCTACTAATAAGAAAGTGCATGCGATAGAAGAAATTAATGTTTTGAGTGGAAAGATGGATGAACTTATGAAATTATTTGCTAATAAGAGTGTTTCTTCTGATCCTAATGATGTGCCTTTGTCTACTTTGATTGAGAATAATAATGAATCTATGGATGTGAATTTTGTTGGTAGGAACAATTCTGGTAACAACGCGTATAGGGGAAATTTCAATCCTAGGCCTTATCCTAGTAATCCCTCAAATAATTATGGTAATTCCTACAACAATTCTTATGGAAATTATAATAAGATACCCTCTGATTTTGAATCTAATATTAAAGAATTTATTTCTTCGCAAAACAATTTTTATGCTATGATTGAAGAAAAATTGCTTAAGATTGATGATTTGGCTAGGAACGTTGGTAGAATTGCTCTTGATGTTGGTTCTTTGAAACTTAGATCTATTCCACCTAAGCATGATATCAATGAGTCTCTGAAAGCCATGAGAATTTCCATTGACGAATGCAAAGAAAGAACCGCTAGGATGCGTGCTAAGAAAGATGCCTCTATAAAAGCGTGTTCTTCTAGTTCCTATGAAAATAATGATGAAGATCTAAAAGTTATTGATGTGTCCCCTATTAAATCTTTGTTTTGCAATATGAATCTTGATAATGATGGGACTGAATATGATCCACCTTTACCTAGAAGGCGTTCTAAGAATTCGGAATTTGTTGATCTTGATGCTAAATTTGATAAAAGTGGGATTGAAGAAATTAAAACCCTAGATGTTGCTAAAACCACTATTATGGATTTCAAGGAATTTAACTATGAAAATTTCTCTTTGATTGATTGTTTTTCCTTGTTGCAATCCATGCTAAAATCTCCTCACGCTTATAGTAAAAATAAAGCGTTTACTAAACATATCGTTGATGCCTTGATGCAATCTTATGAAGAAAAATTTGAATTGGAAGTATCTATCCCTAGAAAACTTTATGATGAGTGGGAACCAAATATTAAGATTAAAATTAAAAATTATGAGTTTTATGCTTTGTGTGATTTGGGTGCTAGTGTCTCTACTATTCCCAAAACTTTGTGTGATTTACTAGATTTCCGTGATTTTGATGATTGCTCTCTAAACTTGCATCTTGCGGATTCCACTATTAAGAAACCTATGGGAAGAATTAATGATGTTCTTTTTGTTGCTAATAGGAATTATGTGCCCGTAGATTTTATCGTTCTTGATATAGATTGCAATCCTTCTTGCCCTGTTATTCTTGGTAGACCTTTCCTTAGAACGGTTGGTGCAATTATTGATATGAAGGAAGGGAATATTAGATTTCAATTTCCATTAAAAGGGCATGTAACACTTCCCTAGAAAGAAAAAAATAAAATTACCATATGAATCTATCATGAGAGCCACTTATGGATTGCCTACCAAAGATGGCAATACCTAGATCTATTCTCGCTTTTATGCCTAGCTAGGGGCGTTAAACGATAGCGCTTGTTGGGAGGCAACCCAATTTTATTTTTATTCCTTGCTTTTTGCTCCTGTTTAGTAATAAATAAATTATCTAGCCTCTGTTTTGGTTGTGTTTTTTGTGTTTAATTAGTGTTTGTGCCAAGTAGAACCATTGGGAAGACTTGGGGAAAGTCTTGATTGAACTTGCTGTAGAAAACAAAAACTTTAGCGCTCACGAGAACTGCTGTCATTTTTATTTGGAAAGTGCTATTTAGTTAATTGTTTTGTAAGATGATTAATAGATAAATTCCTCACGTCCAGCAATTTATTTTAGAATTTTTGGGGTTCCATATCTTGCGCTAGCTACAGATTACTACAGACTGTTCTGTTTTTGACAGATTCTGTTTTTCGTGTGTTATTTTCTTATTTTGATGAATCTATGGCCAATAAAATAGTTTATAATCCATAGAGAAGTTGGAATACAGTAGGTATAAAGCCAATATAAATAAATAATTATTTCATTACAGTACCTTGAAGTTGTCTTTTGTTTTCTTTCGCTAACGGAGCTCATGAGTTTTCTACTTTAAGTTTTGTGTTGTGAAGTTTTCAAGTTTTGGGTAAAGATTTGATGGATTATGGAACAAGGAGTGGCAAGAGCCTAAGCTTGGGTATGCCCATGGAACCCCCAACATAATCTAAGGACACCTAAAAGCCAAAGCTTGGGGATGCCCCGAAAGGCATCCCCTTTTTCGTCTACTTCCATCGGTAACTTTACTTGGAGCTATATTTTTATTCACCACATGATATGTGTTTTGCTTGGAGCGTCTTTTATGATTTGAGTATTTGCTTATTAGTTTACCACAATCATCCTTGCTGTACACACCTTTTGAGAGTGCCATACATGATTTGGAATTTGATAGAATACTCTATGTGCTTCACTTATATTTTTTGAGCTTTATAATTTTGCTCTAGTGCTTCACTTATATCTTTTAGAGCACGGTGGTGGATTTGTTTTATAGAAACTATTGTTCTCTCATGCTTCACTTAGATTATTTTGAGAGTCTTAATAGCATGGTAATTTGCTTAAAATCCTAATATGCTTGGTATGCAAGATTAATAATAAAACTTTCTTATGAGTGTGTTGAATACTAAGAAAAGTTTGATGCTTGATGATTGTTTTGAGATATGGAGGTAATAATATCAAAGTCATGCTAGTTGAGTAGTTGTGAAATTGAGAAATACTTGTGTTGAGGTTTGCAAGTCCCGTAGCATGCACGTATGGTAAACGTTATGCAACAAATTTGAAACATGAGGTGTTATTTGATTGTCTTCCTTATGTGTGGCGGTCGGGGACAAGCGATGGTCTTTTCCTACCAATCTATCCCCCTAGGAGCATGCGCATAGTGCCGAGGTTTTTGATGACTTGTAGATTTTTGCAATAAGTATGTGAGTTCTTTATGACTAATGTTGAGTCCATGGATTATACGCACTCTCACCCTTCCACCCTTGCTAGCCTCTTCGGTACCGTGCATTGCCCTTTCTCACATTGAGAGTTGGCGCAAACTTCGCCGGTGCATCCTAACCCCATGATATGATACGCTCTTTCACACATAAACCTCCTTATATCGTCCTAAAAACAGCCACCATACCTACCTATTATGGCATTTCCATAGCCATTCCGAGATATATTGCCATGTAACTTTCCATCATTCCGTTCATCATGACACATTCATCATTGTCATATTGCTTAGCATGATCATGTACTTGACATAGTATTTGCGGCAAAGCCACCATTCATAATTCTTTCATACATGTCACTCTTGGTTCATTGCATATCCCGGTACACCGCCGGAGGCATTCACATAGAGTCATCTCTGTTCTAGTATCGAGTTGTAATCATTGAGTTGTAAATAAATAGAAGTGTGATGATCATCATTATTAGAGCATTTTCCCAAGTGAGGAATAAACAAAAAAAAGAAAGGCCATAAAAAAAGAGAAGGCCCAAAAAAAGAGAGAAAGGCCATAAAAAACGAGAAGGCCCAAAAAATGAGAGAAAAAGAGAGAAGGGACAATGTTACTATCCTTTTACCACACTTGTGCTTCAAAGTAGCACCATGATCTTCATAGTAGAGAGTCTCTCATGTCATCACTTTCATATACTAGTGGGAATTTTTCATTATAAAACTTGGCTTGTATGTTCCAACAATGGGCCTCCTCAAGTGCCCTAGGTATTCGTGAGCAAGCAAGTTGGATGCACACCCACTAGTTTGTTTTGTTGAGCTTTCATACATTTATAGCTCTAGTGCATCCGTTGCATGGCAATCCCTACTCCTTGCATTAACATCAATCGGTGGGCATCTCCATAGCCCATTGATTAGCCTCGTTGATGTGAGACTTTCTCCTTTTTTGTGTTCTCCACATAACCCCCCTTCATTATATTCTATTCCACCCATAGTGCTATGTCCATGGCTCATGCTCATATATTGCGTGAAAGTTTATAGGTTTGAGATTACTAAAGTGTGAAACAATTGCTTGGCTTGTCATCGGGGTTGTGCATGATGATAGCATTCTTGTGTGATGAAAATGAAACTGACTAAACTATATGATTTTGTAGGGATGAACTTTCTTTGGCCATGTTATTTTCAGAAGACGTAATTGCTTAGTTAGTATGCTTGAAGTATTATCATTTTTATGTCAATATGAACTTTTGTCTTGAATCTTTCGGATCTGAATATTCATACCACAATTAAGAAGAATTACATTAAAATTATGCCAAGTAGAACTCCGCATCAAAAATACTGTTTTTATCATTTACCTACTCGAGGACGAGCAGGAATTAAGCTTGGGGATGCTTGATATGTCTCCTACGTATCTATAATTTTTGATTGCTCCATGCTATATTATATACTGTTTTAGACATTATTGGGCTTTATTTTCCACTTTTATATTATTTTTGGGACTAACCTATTAACCGGAGGCCCAGCCCAGAATTGTTGTTTTTTGCGTGTTTTAGGGTTGCGAAGAAAAGGAATATCAAACGGAGTCCAAACGGAATGAAACCTTCGAAAACGTGATTTTCTCATCAGATAAGATCCAGGAGACTTGGACCCTCCGTCAAGAAAGCCATGAGGTGCTGACGAGGGTAGGGGGCGCCCCCTCCCTATGGCGCGCCCCTGCCTCGTGGGCCCCTCGAAGCTCCACCGACGTACTTCTTCCTCCTATATATATCCACGTACCCCCAAACGATCGGGGACGGAGCCAAAAACCTAATTCCACCGCCGCAACTTTCTGCATCCACGAGATACCATCTTGTGGCCTGTTCCAGAGCTCCGCCAGAGGGGGCATCGATCACGGAGGGCTTCTACATCATCATCCAAGCCCCTCCGATGAAGTGTGAGTAGTTTAGTTTAGACCTACGGGTCCATAGCTAGTAGCTAAATGGCTTCTTCTCTCTTTTTGGATCTCAATACAATGTTCTCCCCCTCTCTCATGGAGATCTATTCGATGTAATCTTCTTTTTGCAGTGTGTTTGTTGAGATCGATGAATTGTGGGTTTATGATCAAGTCTATCTATGAATAATATTTGAATCTTCTCTGAATTCTTTTATGTATGATTGGTTATCTTTGCAAGTCTCTTCGAATTATCAGTTTGGTTTGGCCTACTAGATTGGTTGTTCTTGACATGGGAGAAGTGCTTAGCTTTGGGTTCAATCTTGCGGTGTCCTTTCCCAGTGACAGAAGGGGCAGCAAGGCACGTATTGTATTGTTACCATCGAGGATAACAAGATGGTTTTTTATCATATTGCATGAAACTATCCCTCTACATCATGTCATCTTGCTTAAGGCGTTACTCTGTTTTTAACTTAGTACTCTAGATGCATGCTGGATAGCTGTCGATGAGTGGAGTAATAGTAGTAGATGCAGAATTGTTTTGGTCTACTTGTCTCAGACATGATGCGTATATACATGATCATACCTAGATATTCTCATAATTGTGCTCAATTCTGTCAATTGCTCAACAGTAATTTGTTCACCCACCGTAGAATACTTATGCTCTTGAGAGAGGCCACTAGTGAAACCTATGGCCCCCGGGTCTCTTTCTCATCATATCAATCTCCATCACTTTACTATTGCTTTGCTTTTACTGTGTTTTTACTTTATTTATTTTGCATTTCTATACCAAAAATACCAAAAAAAATATTATTTATCATCTCTATCAGATCTCACTTTCGTAAGTGACCGTGAAGGGATTGACAACCCCTAAGTGCATTGGTTGTGTTGAGCTATTGTGTTTGTGTAGGTACGAGGGACTCGAGCGTAGCCTCCTACTGGATTGATATACCTTGGTTCTCAAAAACTGAGGGAAATACTTACGCTGCTTGCTGCATCATCCCTTCCTCTTCGGGGAAATCCAATGCAGTGCTCAAGAGGTAGCAGGCCCAAAGAGTGGCAATGGAAATGGAAGCTCTTGGAAGAAGCCCAACCCTTTCAAAAGGGGACAAGTGAACCACGTGAACGTGGAGGAGGTTGAAAAGCAGCCAAATGCAGTGATCGATAAGTTTTTAGTTAAGCCACTTACCGCTCTCGTTCTTTTTGATACTGGTGCATCTCATTCACACATTTCATGGGGATCTGTGGACAAGTTTAAGCTACCCACCTTAGCCCTTAGGACACCCTTGCTAGTGAGCTCACCAGGTGCAGAGTATATGGCCAGCCGATGGTGCGACCGGTTACCTTTAACCAATGGCAGCCATGTTTTCCCCTCAGACCTAATAATTTTGGTATCCCAAGGAGTGGATGTGATACTGGGGATGGATTGGTTATCAAAGTATGGATGAAACATTGATTGCGCTAGTAGGTTAATTCTACTCAGCACGCCGGAGGGGAAAAGGATTAAGTATGTATCCAGACATACTCCTAAGAGTACTCACGTAAATTCTCTCACGGGAGTTGTTCAGGAAGAAGTGCCCGTAGTGAAGGATTACCCGGATGTATTTCCAGAGGAATTACCAGGCATGCCGCCAGATCGTGATATTGAATTTTTGATAGTGCTCTTTCCAGGCACCCTTCCGATATCGAAGAGTCCATACCGGATGCCCGTGAATGACCTGGAGGAGATTAAGAAGCAGATCAAGGAGTTATTGGAGAAAGGTTAATTCGACGAAATTCATTACCATGAGAAGCCCCAGTGCTCTTGGTTGAGAAGAAAGATAAATCTCAGAGAATGCTTATTGATTATCGCGCATTGAATGAAGTGACGATCAAGAAGAAGTACCCACTGCCAATGATCAATGATCTGTTTGACCAGTTGCAAGGAGAAAAAGTCTTTTCGAAGATCGACCTGCGATCAGGATATTACCAGCTAAAAATACGAGAACAGGATATACCTAAGACAGCTTTGACCACAAGGTACGGGCTATATGAGTACATGGTTATTTCATGAGCATGATGAATAAGGTATTCATGGAGTTCTTGGATAAGTTTGTGGTGCTGTTTATTGATGATATTCTGGTATACTCGAAGAATGAAGACGAGCACAAGGAGCATTTGCGATTAGTTCTCAAGAAACTCAGGGAACATCAGTTGTATGCCAAGTTCAGCAAGTGTGAGTTTTGGTTGAAGGAAGTTGGATTCCTTGGACATGTTATATCAGGAGAAGGTATAGCAGTAGACCCCACCAAGGTTAAGTCAGTCACTGAGTGGTTGGCACCCACCTCGGTGGGAGAGATCCGCAGTTTTCTGGGACTCACGGGATATTATCGGAGATTCATTGAGAGTTTCTCTAAGATTGCGAAGCCCATGACGGAGTTGTTGAAGAAGGACACTAAGTTCAAATGGACGGATGAATGTGATGCAAGTTTTCAGGAGTTGAGGAAACGTTTTACTACAGCCCCAGTGCTGATTCTGCCAGATATACGCAAGGATTTCCAAGTGTATTGCGACGCCTCTCGTTTAGGACTTGGAGGAGTACTTATGCAAGATGGAAAGGCTCTTTCGTATGCCTCACGTCAACTTCGACCGCATGAGTTAAATTATGCCACCCATGATTTGGAGTTAGCAGCTGTAGTACATGCGCTTACGACTTGGAGACATTTTCTTATGGGGAACCATTGTGATGTGTACACGGATCACAAGAGTTTGAAGTACATTTTCACACATAAGGAGTTAAATCTCAGGCAAAGGAGATGGTTGGAGCTCATAAAGGACTAAGATATGAAGTTGCACTATCATCCAGGCAAGGCCAATGTCGTAGCAGACGCTTTGAGCCGGAAGAGTTATGCCAATACCTTAGTAACAGGAGGTTTGCCAAAGGAGTTAGCAGAAGATCTCAGGGGGCTTCATTTAGAGATTGTTCCTATAGGTTTTGTTGTAGTAATGGAAGTTCAGTCTACATTGTTGGGAAAGATTTGTGAAGCACAGAAGGATGACAAGGAAATTGCTGAGATAAAGGAGAAGATGAGTGAAGGTAAGGCCAAAGGTTTTCGTGAGGATGAGCACGACACCTTGTGGTTTGAGGACCGACTTTGTGTGCCCAATAATGCAGAGATTAGGAAGTTGATACTTCAGGAAGCTCATGACTTGCCATACTCGATACACCCCGGAAACACCAAGATGTATTTGGATTTGAAGGAGCGTTTCTGGTGGACTGGAATGAAGAAGGACATTGCCGAGTATGTAGCCATATGTGATGTATGTTAGAGAGTGAAGGCAGAACATCAGAAGCCAGCAGGACTATTGTAGCCTATGCCGATACCTGAATGGAAGTGGGACAAGCTTGGCATGGATTTCATCACCGGATTACCTAGGACCTAATCGGGATATGTCTCTATCTGGTTAGTAGTTGATCGCTTGACCAAAGTGGCTCACTTTATCCCAGTGAAAACCACCTATACAAGTGCGAAGTTGGCCAAGATATATATGACCAGGATCGTATGTTTGCACGGAGTTCTGAGGACTATTGTATCAGACAGAGGAACACATTTTACTTCAAAGTTTTGGCATCAGCTACACCAGACTTTGGGAACCAGGCTAGAGTTCAGTATAGCCTTTCATCCGCAGACAGATGGACAGACCGAGAGAGTCAATCAGATTATGGAGGACATATTCAGAGCCTGTGCGCTAGATTATGTATATAGTTGGGACGACAACTTGCCCTACGCGGAGTTCTCATACAACAATAGTTACCAGGCCAGTTTGAAGATGGCACCGTTCGAAGCCCTGTATGGACGAAGGTGCAGGACATCGTTACTGTGGTATAAAGTTGGAGACCGTCAGTTGTTTGGACCAGATTTGATCAAAGAGTCAGAAGAGAAGGTTAAGCTGATTCGAGACAGACTGAAGGTAGCACAGTCCAGACAGAAGAGCTATGCAGACTCAAAACGAAAGGGGGTAGTCTAGGAAGTCAGAGACAGAGCATATCTCCCTGTGTCACTGCTCCGAGGAGTTAAGCGATTTGGAGTCAAGGGAAAGTTAGCCCCGAGATTTGTAGGACCGTACCATGTTTTGGAACGTATGGGAGAGGTAGCCTACAAGTTGGAGTTACCCGAAGGACTGTCAGGAGTTCATGATGTGTTTCACGTTTCCTAGTTGAAGAAGTGCCATGCAGATATGGCCGATATCCCCCTAAGAGAAACAGTGCCCTTGGAAGCAATTCAGTTGGATAGTGATATGACCTATGAGCAGAAACCAGTCAAGATTCTCGAGTTTGCCAACCGAGTTACCCGCAAGAAGGTTATTAAGTTTTGCAAAGTCCAGTGGAGCCACCATACTAAGGATGAAGCCACCTGGGAACGAGAGGATGATCTACACAAATACCACCCACACCTATTCTCTAGCCAACCCGAATCTCGAGGGTGAGATTCATCTTAAGGGGGGTAGGTTTGTAACATCCCAAATTTTCAATTTGGAATGTTATACATAGGTCATTCATGCATATCATATTTTACCGCATTTCGTTTCGCGAATCCTCGAAATTCTAAGCAACTCAAGGACCCATGGAGAGAGTTGGGAATTTCGTTATTTTCATATTTGAGTTTTCTCAAATTTTGAAAATATGATCATTTGGTTTTAATTATTTTTCCTCTTCGAAAATATTTCTAATTAAAATATATGAGAGGAGATAATATGACTTCTCCAAAATAAATGAAATATTAGAGGGAAATTATTAAAATCAAATAAGTAATTTTATTTGGATTTTTGTGGTTATTTTATTTGAATTAGAAAAATTTGCATTTTTCAAAATTGCATTATAGGGCCAAGAAAATGTTCACTTTGTTTCAAATATTCTATTTAGATGGCGAAAATTTGTTTTGGTATTTTTAGATTTTTATTTTATTTTCTAGGATTTTTCCGGCGAAATTTGTTTTTTTTTTAATATTTCCCGCCTGACTGGGCCGAAGCCCAGCTGAGCAGGCCGGCCCTCCTAGCGCCGCCGCCTCTCCTCCCGTGCGCGAGACAGACTCGCCGGAGTCCGCCTGCGCCATGCCGCCGCGCCGCCCTTCCCCAAGTCGGCCTCGCCCCGACCCCCCTATAAGTACCCCGCCGCTGCCGCCCCTCTCCGCCACCCACCACCCCACCACCCGACGCCGCCGCCGCCTGCACGCCTCGCTGCCGCTAGCCGTCATCGCCCCACAAGTCGCCCCCACAAGCCGCCGCCGCCTCCCGTCCCGCGCCGCCGTCGTCCGACGCTTCCGCCACCCCACTGGAGCCTCGCCGGAGGTAGCCGACGCCGCCACCGCCTTTCGTTTTTTCTTCTTCTTTTCGGTTAACCATTCGAGTTTTTTTAGAATCCTTAGATTCGTTTTTTATATCGGTTTTGTTCAGTTTTTCCTCGGTTTAGTTAAATAGCGGACGTTCGTCCATACGTTTGTTTAACGAAAATTGTTCATTAGTTAGCCGCAGACAATGAGCGTTTGTTCGTTAGCCTGTTCGTCTCGTGTTATTTTCCAGGGTTTTTCCGTGATTATTTCTGATCGCGATTTCTGCCCTAATCTTCATTTTAGTTTATCTTTTCGCTTGTTTACCCAAATCGGGTGAAACAAGCGCCTAGATCTTCGTCTCGAAGCCCTCTTTATGTTTAACCCACTTGAACAAGATTTTGATACTGTAAAATTTTACTTTAGTCTACATTAGCAATCCGATCTTGTTTCTTTCATAGTTTGAGTTTCGTTGCTTCGTTTGATTTGATTCTTTTTGCAAACAGGAGTTCTTCAGTTGAACTTTTTGGTTAGATCTTTTTATTCGAAGTTTTCCCCTTGCATCTTTGCTTGATTGCTTATGTATGCTATTGTTTGTTTGCGATAGAATTCCCGGAGTGCGAAGTGTGCTACTACGAGTCTTTAGGATTTGCAGATGTGAGCAAGGCAAGTAACAATTTGATCATCTGCCTTTATTACCCAGTTTTTATGCATTAGTTTCAACCCTCACACATTGCACGAGTAGATCTCTTCATATGTGGGTTTTGGGAAGTAGATGATGAGGTAGAACCTATTACCTATTTATTATCAAACCCTTGGGAATTATTGCTATGTTATGCTTATATTGCCATGCTATGCTCGTAGACGTGGTTTGGGTTTGAGAGTATCCATGACAGATGTGAGTTTGTAAATTAATGCTTCAACTTAAGGTGGCAACTTTAATACACATCTGGGTGGATATCTTGAGGGCACCTGGGGTTATACCAGTATTGTCCTAGGAGATCCCGAGGTTATACCGTGCGATCCTCCTATGGTTCGCCACCCAGGCTCAAAGGGATCATAAGATTATTCATGCTTGAAACTTCCGTGTGCAGCCACAAACTATTATGGGCTCTAGCATAGTGGAGTAAGTTGCATGACCTCTTCCAGTGGTAAACTAGCAGATGTAGGGGATGTAGAACTACTAGGAAAAGGGCTATAGATGAAATTGACACTAATGGCGCACCAGACATGTGGTGCGCCACTACTATATACTAATGGCACACCATGTGTTGGTGCGCCATTAGTGTGGAAGAGACTAATGGCGCACCAGACACATGGTGCGCCACTAGTAACATTTTTTTTCATTTTTCCAAACATACTAATGGCGCATCCAGGCACAGTGCGCCATTACTAGTTCTAACTAGTAATGGCGCACCAGCCACCAAGTGCGCCACTACTGTATTTTTTTATTCTCTTTTTTGCAAAACTACTAATGGTGCACCGTGGCATAGTGCGCCATTACTAGTTTAAACTAGTAATGGCGCACTATGCCACGGTGCGCCATTAGTACATATATTTTTTATTATTTTTTTGCAAAACTACTAATGGCGCACCACCAGCAAGTGCGCCATTAGTATGTAGGGTTACTAATGGCGCATGAGTGGGTGGTGCGCCATTAGTAACCTGGGACCAGCTAGATATTTTGGACAGCCACACCTACACACTCACTTTCCCCACTTCATTCCCTCCAGCTCCTTCTCCAAGCTTGTGTCGGCTGCCTCCTCCTCCTCACCTCATTTGCACCATAGATTCATCAAAATTAAGTGGTCAAATTACCTTTTTTTTGATAGGTAAGTAAGGGGAAAGCGATCTTTATGTTGTAGATCTACTTTTTTTCTCCCTAGCTCGCTCCAACAACGTGCACATGCACTTTTTGTGGCCTAGCTAGATCTATGTATGTTTGTGGTGTTGCATATGTTTGTGGTGTTGCATATATGTTTGTGTTTGCAGGTACCGGTATTTGAAATGCGATAGTTGCCAATATTTTGCCGGAATGTTGATTCATTTCCGTTTCAGCGAGAATTTTGGCACTATGCATTCTTTTTTGTCCTATTTTAGGGAAAGTCATGCCAAAAAATTTCTTGGTTCTAAAATATCTTTTTGCTCTACCCCACAGGTGACCATGGTCCGCACGATGATCGAAGGCATCGTGAATAGGTTTTTGAGCTCCGCGAAGGCCGAGATGCTTCAAAAGAATGATACGGAGATAAGATGTCCGTGTCGAAGATGCAAGCTGAAGAGCCTTATTGCGGACCCAGATTCCGGGCAGGTGCGGGACCACCTGCTCTTGCGTGGTTTCATGGATGGCTATCGGTGGCAAGGTGATGAAGATGACTATGAAGTCGTCCATGGGGGCCGGGCAAGAAATGAGGAAGGGCAGCAAGACAACCACCACGGCTTGGGCGGGCGAGAAGACAAAGAATCTCCAGGACATGATCACGACAGTGATGCTGTACACAGTCATCATGTAGAAGATGTCGGACATGATGATGAGGAAGATCAAGACGAAGGGCATGATCATGAAGATGAAGATGCCGGAGCAGACGGCGATGAAGGCTGGGTGCAGGACCCTCATATTCAAGAGCTGCTTCTCAAGCAGACGGATAACGCAAGAGCTGCCACCCGAGAGAAAGCCAAGCTGGATCAACTTGAGATAGATGCGGTTACTCCATTGTATGAAGGATGCAGGCCCGAGGATACCCGCCTGAAAGTAACGCTCATGGCTCTGGAGATGAAGGTAAAACACAAAATGACCGACGCATGCTTCGACGAGAACATGTCATTCTGGCATGAACGTCTTCCCAAGGGGAACAAGTGCCCGACCAGTTTCGAGGAGGCGAAGAAAATCGTGTGTCCTCTGGATTTACCGCACGTGAAATACCATGTGTGCATGAACAATTGCATCATTTATTGGGACGAGCACGCGGAGTCTACCATATGTCCAGTGTGCGGTGTCACTCGATACAAGAAGAGGAAGAAAGCTCCTCGAAGAGTGGTGTGGTACTTTCCGATCACTCCTCGTCTGCAACGGTATTTCGCGGACCCTAAGGTAGCAAAGCTCCTGCGTTGGCACACGGATAGGGAGGAGAAGAAGCGGGAAGATGACGGAAATGATCCGGAGATAAATAAAAAAGACAAGATGCTGAGTCACCCTAAGGATGCGAGCCAGTGGCAAGCGTTGAACTTCGAAGACCCAGAATTTGGGAACGATCCAAGGAACATCGTGCTGGGCGCGAGCACCGATGGAGTCAATCCATTTGGCAGCTAGAGAAGCACACATAGCACCTAGCCTGTGTTTGTGTGGATGTACAACCTCCCCCCTGGTTGTGCATGAAGAGGAAGTACATTCACATGAGTATGCTAATTGAAGGGCCGAAACAACCAGGGAACGACATCAATCTGTATCTGGGGCTGCTGAAAGAGGAGCTAGACACGCTGTGGAAAACGCCAGCCAATACGTGGGACGCCGCAGAGAAAGAATATTTCCCTATGAGAGCCGCACTGCTCACGATGGTGCACGACTATCTCGGTTACGGATATCTCGCGGGGCAGGTGGTCCACGGATTTTCTGGATGCATCAGGTGCATGGATGACACAACGTATTGCCAGCTAGATAGAGATCTCGGGTCTTCGAAAACCGTGTTCATGGGACATCGAAGGTGGCTTCGCCACAATGACCCGTGGAGAAAACACAAGGATCTGTTCGATGGTGAAACCGAACCCCGAAGACGCCCGCGTACGAGGAGCGGCGAGGAAATAGACGAGCTGTTGAAAAATTGGAATGATTGCCCACTGCCGAGAAAGAAGCAAAAGGCGCCAGAGCCGGGAAAGAAGCGAAAGGCTCCACAGCCACTGCTGAAGGTATGGAAAACAAGGTCTGTTTTCTGGGACTTGCCGTACTGGAAGATCCACTGTGTGCCTCACAACCTCGATGTCATGCATATCACGAAGAACGTGTGCGAGAGTCTGCTTGGTACCCTGCTCAACATGCCAGAGAGGACCAAAGATGGGCCGAAAGGAAGGGCAGACTTGAAATCAATGGGCATCAGGCAGGAGCTTCACGCTCATGATGATGATGAGGCGAAGCAGGACACAGAAAGTCGTCGCAAAGGCAAAAAGGCCAAGAAGACCGGAAATGACTACCCTCCCGCGTGCTTCACTCTAAGTCAGGAGGAGATCGAGCAGCTTTTCACCTGCCTCGTAGGAGTAAAACTTCCTTACGGTTACGCGGGGAAGATAAGTAGATACCTAGAACAAGCGAAGCAGAAGTTCAGCGGGATGAAGTCTCACGACTGTCACGTGCTGATGACGCAGATACTTCCAGTTGCAATCCGTGGGATCATCGATGCACACGTCCGTGAAACGCTATTTGGCCTATGCAACTTTTTCGACGTCATCTCTCGGAAGTCGGTTGGCGTGAGGCAACTCAGAAGGCTACAGGAAGAGATCGTGGTGATACTATGCGAGCTTGAGATGTACTTCCCGCCCGCATTCTTCGATGTTATGGTGCATCTGCTGGTCCATATCGTGGAAGATATCATCCAACTCGGCCGACGTTCCTGCACAACATGATGCCGTTCGAAAGGATGAATGGTGTCATCAAAGGATACGTTCGCAACATGTCACGTCCAGAGGGAAGCATAGCCAGGGGCTTTCTGACCGAAGAGTGCATCTCCTACTGCACGAATTATCTAGGCATCGAGAACCCCGTTGGTCTGCCCGTCAACACGCACCTCGGCAGGCTCGCTGGATGGGGTCACCATGAGGGTCGCCGTGAAATGCATGTTGACTTCGAGGGTCGACTCGCCGACTTTGAAAGAGCAAACCTAGTCGCGCTACAACACATAGACGTGGTCGATCCTTGGGTGGTAGAGCACAAAACCTTTATTGAGAATACATACAATGACTGAGGCCAACAGAGGACGGACGGAGATATAATCAAAGAGCAAAACTCATGTTTCACGCATTGGTTCAAGTAGAAGCTTCTGTCGTACCCTTTACATGAGGATTCTTCCGCGGAAGAACAACTTATATTTGCCTTGTCACAGGGTGCCGAGCACAACCTGATGACCTATGAGGCGTACGATATCAACGGCTACACATTCTACACCGAGGACAAGGACATGAAGAGAGATGGTTATCAGAAGTCCGGGGTAACGATGGAATCCTACACCGGTAACGACAAGGACAGATACTACGGAAGGATCGAGGAGATCTGGGAGCTGAGCTACGCTGCAGAGAAGGTCCCGATGTTCCGTGTCAGGTGGGCCAAGAGCGTCCTAAAAGAAGACCAGTATTTCACCACCATGGTTATACCCGAAGCCAAATCCAAGACCGCGGGCGCAAACGTCACCGCAAAAAATGATCCATGGGTACTGGCTTCCCAAGTGGACCAATGCTTCTTCATTACCGACCCGTCAAAGCCCAGTCGTGTTGTCGTGATTAGAGGCAAAAGGAAGATCATCGGAATGGATGGAGTAGCAGATGAGCAAGACTTCGACAAGTACGGCGACCCGAAGATCGAACATGACGACGACGATGAAGTAGCAGCATACACCATAAGAAGCAGGACCACCCTACCTAAAGGACGTCCTTTCAAGAAAAGAACTCCATTTACGAAAAATAAGGGCAAGAAGATTGTGAACAGATAGCTAGCTACGATCGATTGTATTTAAATTGTAGCCTTCATTTCTCCACTGTATTTCATGGGCACTTTTTGAACTCATGAATGTTTTTAAATTTCATGGACACTCGATATGGACCCCCCTCCATCTCGATCGCTATCCCACCTCGCCAGATCTCGATCCCCCTCCGACGACCCACCGCACCCTCCCCGGCCCGCTCCACCGTCACAAATAAATGCAACTAAAATTGCAAAAAAAAATTGATTATATTTTCAAATAACAAATTTGATGATATTTTCAAATAACAAATTTGATGATATTTTTTCATATTTATAAATATTTTCAAATAACAAATCTGATGATATTTAAAAAAAATTATTACTGTTTTTATAAAAAATATTACTGTTTCATATTCATATTCATTTTCATAAAAATTATTAGATGCAACAAAAAAAAAATATTATGGCGCTCCTCTGGCTGGTGCGCCATTGCTATATAAAAAAAGATTACTAATGGCGCACCTCCTGCTGGTGCGCCATTGCTATATATAAAAAAAGATTACTAATGGTGCACCAACGGAGGGTGCGCCATTAGTAAGCTTCCCCCTAGCTAATTCCTCTCTCTCCCTCGCCAGATCCCCTTCGTCCCTCTCTCCCTCGCCAGATCCACCCGCGCGCTGCCCCGACCCACGACGCCGCCGCCCCGACCCCCGCTGGACTCCACCCCCGCCGCCCCCGCGCCCCTACCCCCGCCGCCCCCGCGCCCCTGCGGCTGACTAACGCTAGCCCACGCGGCCTCGTTGCGGCGCCGTCGCCGTTCTCTTCAACGACCTCGCCGTCCATCTGCCACCACTGCCTCGTGATCCGGCTACTCCCGCCCCTCGCGCGCCCACATACGACGGCGAAGGTGCCCGGGTCCCCCGCTCGCCGTCTCCTCCGACTCCTCCAAGCCCCTCGCCTCCTCCTTGACCGGCGGAGGCGCCGACCCCGACGAGGAGCCCGTCCTGCCCCTCCTCTAGGAACTCGCAGTAAGCCAATGATTCTCCTCTGGCTCTTCGTATGTACATTCAGTTTAAATTTTGGTGAAGCCTGTGGATTCGATGGGCTCTGAACTTCTGATTGCGTTGTTCCGGTGGTAGGATTACTTGGTGCTCCCGCCCAAATTCCTGTCCCTGCTGCCCCGCGACCTCCGCCTCGATGTAAGCAGTCACTAGCCCCTGCTGTCCCCCAAGAAGGCTTAGTCGATTACTGTCCAGTGCTTCCTAATAGAATTAGTGTTCGCTGTTTGGGTAATGGTGTCTATCGGTGTCAAAACCGGCTGATCTCGGGTAGGGGGTCCCGAACTGTGCGTCTAGGCCGGATGGTAACAGGAGGCAGGGGACACAATGTTTTACCCAGGTTCAGACCCTCTTGATGGAGGTAAAACCCTACGTCCTGCTTGATTAATATTGATGATATGGGTAGTACAAGAGTAGATCTACCATGAGATCAGAGAGGATAAACCCTAGAAGCTAGCCTATGGTATGATTGTATGTTGTGGTTGTTGTGTCCTACGGACTAAAACCCTCCGGTTTATATAGACACCGGAGAGGGTTAGGGTTACACAAGGTCGGTTACAAAGGAGGAGATATCCATATCCGTATTGCCTAGCTTGCCTTCCACGCCAAGTAGAGTCCCATCCGGACACGAGACAAAGTCTTCAATCTTGTATCTTCATAGTCCAATAGTCCGGCCAAAGGATATAGTCCGGCTGTCTGGAGACTCCTAATCCGGGACTCCCTCAGTAGCCCCTGAACCAGGCTTCAATGACGATGAGTTCGGCGCGCAGTAATGTCTTCGGCATTGCAAGGCGGGTTCCTCCTCCGAATACACCACTGAACAATTTGAATACAAGGATAGTGTCTGACCCTGCAAAATAAGTTCCACATACCACCGTGGAGAGAATAATATTTTTGCAAATCTAATTTGCTGACTTGTTTTGACAGCATGACGTTATGTCATGGCCCGGTGATTATTCGAACCGTTTCCTTTAACTAGCCCCGCACATAACGCGAGGCAGTTTTTTGACACGTCTTGTCAAAGCAGAGATCGTGTCCCCTTATTACGAGATTCTCATCAATACGGGCGTGGGTAACCCAACCGCGCCATCGATTACGATGCTTGGGGGATAAGCGAGTTTTACCAGGCTAGTGGGGGGCGCATAGTTTCGTCTGCCCATATAAAGGGATAAGGATTCACCTTTTCATCCACGCCTTCTTCCTCCTTTGCTCATCCATTTTTGCACACTCGAGCTCTAGCGCCCAAGTCCGCACTTCCCACCTCAACCTTCTCCAACCATGTCCGGAGCGGGAGGTAGATGGATGGTCTCCTCTGTCACGGAGGGAGACATCAAGAAGCTGCGCGGAGCCGGATACTTAGCCGCGAATATCGCGCATCGGCTGCCTGCCGCGGGGCAGATCGTCCCTACCCCGGAACCTCACGAGAGGGTAGTTTTCCTCCACCACTTCCTCCGCGGACTGGGGTTTCCCCTCTATCCATTCGTCCATGGTCTCATGTTCTACTACGGGCTGGACTTTCATGATCTGGCCCCGAACTTCATCCTCAACATTTCGGCGTTCATCGTTGTGTGTGAGGCTTTCCTCCGCATCTGACCCCACTTCGGGCTGTGGTTAAAGACCTTCAATATCAAGCCGAAGGTGGTACAAGGCCAACAAGCAGAATGCGGCGGAGCCATGGTGGGCAAGATGCCCAACATTATATGGCTTGAAGGCTCCTTCGTGGAGCCAATAAAGGGATGGAAATCGGCGTGGTTCTACATCACCGAGCCGCGCGACGCCAAATGGGCGGCAGCCCCCGAGTTTTGATCCGGATTACCTACACGGCTCACTTCCTGGAAAGAGAAGGGCTTGTTGTGGGGTTCATTGGTGGAGCTGGATGGACTCCAGAAATGTATCCGGAGTATGGCAAGCAAGAAGCTCACGCTTGTCAACATAGTCCAGGTTATGCTCATCCGCCAGATCCTCCCGTGTCAACAACGGGATTTTAACTTGTGGGAGTTCGACCCGGACCGGCACCAGACTCTGAGCGAGCTCTTTGATATGACGCACAAGGACGTCTGGAAGGTGCTGTTCAAGGGCGCCGAGGTCCCTCCTTCTCTCACCGAGGACCGCGGACTAAGCGCAAAGCGCCTAGCGCGTTCGGTGATTTCAATACGTCCCGTAGGACATTTATTTCCCCTAGCTTAATTATATGTGGGGTCTAATCTCCATGCCTTTGACAGGACTGGGTGGAGACATCGGGGCAGATTAACTGTCCGTCCCCTTTGCCCGAAGACACTGCGGGCGCTCTCCTGATGGAGATGCTGACTCCGGCTCCTTACATGGTGCCGGAGAAGACCAAGAAGGCCAAGGGAACCCGAAAGAGTTCCCGGCGCCAGTTGTTATCGGACTCATTGTCCGATAAGACTGCGGCACACTCCTCCCCCGAGGACGAGGAGGAAGAGGAAGATGCTCCCCCTCCAGGCGGGGGAGACAAGAAAAGGATGGCCGTCCCAACTGGGGGGCCGAAGGGTCCAAGAAGGGAAGGATTCTCCTTCCGGACAGCTCCACCGCCGCCGATGAAGACGAAGACGCGTGGTTGCCCAGGGCCAAGCCCCTGGGGAGATCGTAAGTATTCGGATACCAGACTAACTCATAGTATTCCATTGTCGCACTGCTTTCCCTAACGCCGAACATGATTATGCAGGCCGCCACGAGCCAGTATCGATGTATCATCGGACGGCTCCCTGGGCTCGTCGGACATGGATAGCGATCCAGTTCCGACCGCCACCTCCCCTCATCCTGCTGACGACGCCGAGGTGCTGTCTCAAGAGGCACCGGGTCGAGTGGAGACAGTCCCGGAGGCGCCTCAAGGCGACCGTCCGGACTCCGGGAGCCGAGGGGACGGGGCCCCTGAGAGCTTCGAGTTTGGCCCTCAGCCGGACACCGCACCGGAACCTCCAGTGGTTCCGGGCTCGGGCAGGCTGCCTCCTTCTAAGAGGTGCAAGACGCCTGTGCCGGTGACCTCTGTCCATCCAGAGGCGCCGGACAATCAGCTGGAAGTGCTTCGCAGCGCTTCCATGCATCGACGAGGAGCACCGTACTATTATGAGTGCGGTGGTCCAGAAGGTTCAGTCCGCCAAGAGCGGATTGACTAAAGCTTGTGCCAGCCTTCTAACAGGCTTTCAGGTACATGTTTGAAAATATAGGAAAATATTACCACATAGACAGTAGCCCCTGATGCTTTGTTCGGTGTTCACAAAGAAAAGCCGAACAGAGGATCAAATAATATCGCATGAGTCTAATATAAGTATGTCAGGCCTCACTGCTGGCGTCCGCCGCACTGACTGCGGAGGTCGCCGTACTGAAGCAGGACCTCGACGGGTCCAAGAAAGAGCTCGGCCTTGCCAAGAGGCAGCTCGAGGAGAACAAGGGTAAGTAATACCCCATCTATAGATATGTATATATAAAAGAAGACGCGATTGCAAAATGACAGGATCATCGTATATTTGCCAGGGGCCACGACCGAGGTGGCGACCCTGAAGCAAGCGCTAACCAAGGCCGAAGATAAAGCGGCCAAGGAGCGCACCGAGCGGGAAAAACAAGAGGCTCGGGTGGGCGAGGTGCAGCAAGAGCTCCAGGCTCTCGTGATGAAGCACGAGGCATTGGAGCTTGACTCGAAGACGCGAGAGTCTGAGCTTGCCGCGGCCCTCGAGGGCGCAAAAAGTGCCAACGCCGAAGCCCAAAAAGCCCTCCAGGAGATCGACGTAATGAAGAAGATAATGGCGGGTAAGGCATTCTATATGCAGAGCAAGCATGTAAAAGTAAATTACCGATTACTTACCCGGATTCGGAGCTCTCCAGGAGCATTCGCAGATTTGCCTCGCAGCGTGTCGGATGCCGCACAATTTTACCAGGCCGAGGAGGGAAGCTCAACGGAGAAGCTGTTCTGGTCTCAGTATGCTAGGACTGAACACCCGATGCCTCTGAGTGACCAGCTAAAGCAGCTGGTCGATCTGCACAAGGCGGCCGGACAGGCCATGAAGGGGCTTATAGTCCGGCTATGGCCTGGCGACGCCCTTCCGAACAGCTACTTCGGCCTGGTGAGGCGGCTTGTAGATGCCTGCCCATGGCTGGAGGTCGTTAAGCGGTCCGTCTGCATCGAAGGTGCACGCCGGGCTTTCGCCCGTGTGAAGGTGCAGTGGGCCAAGCTAGACGTCGTGAAGCTGATCAAGGAAGGGCCGCCGCAGGGCAAGGAGCATCGCACCCCCGAAATTTATTATGAGGGTGTCCTGAAGGGTGCCCGTCTTGTGGCGGACGAATGTTCAAAGGATGTAATATTTGAGTAAACTTGCTCGTGTGATCCTGTATGATGAAACTTGTTTCATATGCGCTATGCAACGCTTGTGTGAATTTAAAATATTACCTTCTGTTTGGCCGTTTATCCAATCTGAGAGATGGCTAGTCCTCGGCTTCTGCCCCCATGCCACGAGTGCTGGGGTGTTCGGGATAAACCTGAGCACTCTTGTTCCCATGTTTGGGTCCTTCGAGGGAGGTGCTCAGCACAACGAACAAGGCAACCGGACTAATAATGCTTTATCACTCTCACTTAGCCATAGAATTCTATAATTTTAAATTTCGGCGAAGCCCCTTGTATTCGGAAGGCCGAATTCGGGGCGTGATACACGCCTTTAAGCCGGACAGGGCCGGCCCCTCGCCCTAAGCGGCATAGGTCTTTAGGAACTTGAAAAACCTCACCGAACAGCGACCAGTCACTCGCCTTATCATGACAGTTAGTTTTATCTTTCTCTACTGAGGTGCTAAGCCCGGCAGAACCGGAGCACAATCGCAGTAGTTGTCCTAGCGCTACCTTAGCCGATAGAGCGGAATGTAAGGTACCAAAACATAGGAGCCGGGCAAACCCAACATTTGACCAAAGACATGATTCGGAGCTGATGCATATAATGCTATAAGTTTGGGGTGCCGCACTTGTGAAAGTGTTCGGACTTCTCACACCATATTGTGGGGTGCTTCAGCCCCTGGCGTATGGACCGTACCAAAGTGTACGGGTGCTAAATGTCATAACTGAACATATGTATTGAAAAAGAAATGAATAGAGAGTGCAATAATAAGCTGAAGCTAAGCATTGTTTATTCAAAAAGGTGCGTTAAAGCAAAATGATACAGATAGTGCGATAAGCGAAGAGTGGGACTATGTCCCTTCGAAGGGCAAGATGAGCAATAGTATTAAATCAAATATTTCGCTCGTTATTGTAATCCACCTGGGAATTCCGTGGTGTGACGTAGCTTTCTGCCTCCTTGGTTGCTGCATCATGTGTTCAGCAATAGTGCTGCCGGACAGGGTTCCAGAGATTAAGGTCCTGAAAAAAGAGAAAAATAACCAAACGGGATGCCCCTAGTGTGGTTTAGGCCGCGTCTTGGGGCGTGCCGCAGTGTGCCCCCCTCCCCACCTGTGCCCATGGTATTTTTAATGCGTAATTATGTACGTGTGGCACGAGCTTCGTCATTTGGCTGGGACTGGGTGGGGGCCGCATTGCTACGTGAGCTCAGATCGCGCCAGGCGGTCTCTTTCCCGACTGCTCCGAACGCGCTTGAAGGTGTCCGAGTTTTTGTCGGTGTACGAAAAGAGCGGTACACTTTTTGTACCCTTATAACTGTGCACGGGCAGTCTGAGCCGTGGGCACCACCACACTGAGCAAGGCAAGGGAGGTGAGCCAAGGTAAGGCCGAAGCTCAGGAGAAGCATAACGACGCCAAGACTAAGACCACAAAGAGCAAAGGGGACGAAGCGGACCCCCCCGGCAAGATCTTTGCCGGGAGGCGGTTTTAGCAAACCCGGCAAGACCCTTGCCGTGGCAGCTTGCCCCACACCTACGGAGTGAGTCACCCTTGAGTCCACTGCCCCCATGGAGCAAGGATTCGGGAGACATCCCCGTGGTGGCATGCAGATCTTTGTGAAGACATTCAAGATCAGATACACCCTCTAGAAGATGATGATCCTTGGCGGGATCCCAGCCAAGGAGGACCACAAGGCCCCTGGCAAGAGCCTTGCCGGGGATGACAGCAGGCGCCACGGCAAGACCCTTGCCGGGGCCCCAGCAAGGCCCTTGCCAAGGACACCCGTAGGGCCACCATCAGGCCCACACCAGTCAAACCTCCACCGCTGTTCGCATGCAGCTGCCGACCCAACCAGCTGGGCAGGCACCTGCGTGGCGCCATGCGCATCTTCGTGGAGACCCACCACTGCGCCACCTCAGCTGCCTACCTGCCAACATGGCACCGCGGGTGCGGCTGGCCAGGGCGCGTGTCGACACGAGAGGGAGCGGCGACGGACGAGATAGGGCTCTCCCCCGTCCCCGATAAAGCAAGGACACCTGGGCAAGACGCATTAAATGTGCCTTGTCATGTAATGCGAGGGATAACCTCACATCACTGTACCCTTTCCACCTCCTGTGTGCCAATGTGGCAACCCCTTTCCTATAAAAGGAGGCCCGAGGTGACCAGGAGGGGTATTCGGCTTTTTGGAGCTCCTCACGCCCCATAGCTAGCTCAAGAACACAGATATACAATCCACCAAAGCAGGAGTAGGGTTTTACGCATCCTCGCGGCCCGAACATGGATAAACGAACCATGTGCTATCCGTTTGATCCGCTCTTCTCACGACCCCGCGGCCCGCAACCGTAGTAGGGATTCTTGTGATCCCATAGGTGTCGTTCCCACCGACATCTTTGGCGCGCCAGGTAGGGGGCGCAGTTGTGAGAATCGGCTTTAGCAGTTAGCCCGGCACTCCTTCATCTTCGTGACCCTTAAAGAAGAAAGGAGGCCAGAAGATCGACACTAGAGCGATCGCAAACAGAAGCTAAGTTACACCGAACCCTTATTTATGCTACCCTTATTATTTGAGGTTGTTCCCCCCGGGAGATATTTGCTTTGTATGAGAAACCTGCACGCCAGGGGGCTCTACCACGATCGGCAACGCCCTTGCCCTGTTTCGGGTCCGCTCAACAGCTCAAGCGGCTGCGTCGAGAATGGCAGAGTAGCCTTCCGCGATCAGCAACGCCCCCGATTCTGACTCGAGTCAAGCTCGACAGTTCGAGCGGCCGCGTTCAGAATGGAAAGGTGGCTCGTCCGGCAGCACGCGTACCCGGCTGGCCATGGGGATCCGTCCCGAAGACGCCGAGGGGCTTCCACGCCGGCAAGCCTTCCCGATCGACGTAGGGCACGCATACAAAGAGGAATTGAACGGGGAAATAACATGCATGAAAATTAAGAGTACTTCAAAGTTATATTACATCACATCATAGCTGCGGTTCTAACTAAAGATAAAATTTGTCTTGGTCGGGAACCTGCAGCGGCGAAGAAGAATGGGATGCCTAATCCCGGCGCTGGCCTTCCATCCTCTTGATTTCGTTGACGCAGTCGGTGATGGGCTTGATGCGCTCCTTGAGAACCGTGAGGTACGCACCATCCGGCAAGCTCTTCATCGCGGCCGCGAAGTCAAGATTGGGATTCCAGTACGCCATCTTGGTGAGGACCTTGGTCACGACCCTCCGGCAAAGTCGCCGGGCCTCCTCGGCCAGCATGGCCGTCCTGTTGGACTGAAGATAAGCCAAGGCTCCGAGGACGCCCTCGAAGAACAGGTCAACTTGGTGTTGACGGTCCCGCTGCGCTCAGGGGCGTACCTCACGTTTGGCATCCCCATGGTGGCCAACTGCGAGGTGACCCTGCCGGCGACCTCCTCCAGACGGCTGATCCATCTGTTCTCGCCCACCACATAATCCTGGTGGGAGGCGGCCTCGTTCGCCCGCAGCTGCTTCTCCTCCTCCAGGCTCCTAGTCAAGGTCTCCTCCCAAGCCCTGCTCTCCGACAGCGTCTTCTCAAGATCCTCCATCTTCAGCTTGAGGTCTCTGACGGAGTTTCGTGCTTCGGAGAGCTCCCCAGCCCTGCTGATGACCGCTCCTTGCGCCTCCACCAAGGCACTGTTGAGGGTGCTCTTCTCGTTGGACAGCTTGAGGGCCTGCTCCTTCAGCTCGTCCTGCGCCACCTCCAACTCCCTTACCTTGCCGGCATGGGCCAGAGCCTGGGCATCGAGTGCCTCCTTGTGCCTCTCCTCCAGCTCGCGAGTCGGCCGCGCGACAAGGGCCTCGAGCTCCTCATCCTTTCCACGGAGCACTGCGGCAAGCTTCGCCTCACGCGCGGTGAGGTCCCCTTCCTAGGAATCCAGTGCGGCTTGATGCTGGTTCCGGACGGCCTCGGCCGCGGCAGCCAAGTTTGCCGCCTGTTCCTGGGCCTTCTCGATGTCAGCCATCTTCATGGTGAGCTCCATATTGCGCTTGGCCAATTCCTCCTGAAGGGCCCTCTGCTCCTCGCGAGTCTGGTGGAACCAGGTCTGCGTCTCAGCAACGCGCGCCTTGAAATCCACCTCTGCCTGGTCCACCGTTGCTATCCTGGACTTAACCTTGTCCAGACGGGCACGGTAGAGCACTTGGAGCTTCCGAAAATTGGCCCCCATGGCACGGAAAAGTTGTTCTTCTGGAGAACCGTCGCCACTAACGCCCGGCTCATCAACCACCTCGAGCCCGGTGGCGGCAAGCACCTCGCCGTCAAAAACTTCCCCTTCGGCGGGCGCCCGGCTTGATGCCCCTGGGAGGTGGACGAAGAGATCGTCGCCCACCTTCAGATATCTGCCGGGGCCCGAGGTTGAGGAGGAGGGAGGCTAGTCACCCACCACCTCTTCCTCGGTGGAGGCCTTGCCGGCCTCACCGGAAGGTCCACCGCTGGCGCCCTCGGTAGAAGTCTCGCCGGTCGCCTTGGCGGCCCCCGCAGCGGCGTCCCCGGCGGCACCCTTGGCGGCTTCGTCGGCGGCGGCCTTGTCAGCATCTTTGGCGGCCTCCTTGGTGGCAATTCTGCTGGCCTCCGCCACGGCCTCCTCAGCAATATCCCCGACAACAGTGTCCACGTCCTCCATGTCTGTTGAAGGAGGGCCTGGGCAGCAACGGGAGCAATGAAGCCAAGAAAAAAAATAAGGGAAAAACAGAGACGAAGGAAAGGCGACTCACCAGTGCCAGGCTGTGAAGCAGAAGTCCCCTCTCCGCCAGCATTTGGCGCCGTGGCAGAGCCACCAGCACCCAAGTTCCCCTCTTCCTCCATGGGTGTGGCCTTCGTGCCTGATGCCCTTGCCGGGGACGCCCCCCGTGGCGGCGTAGTCGATGGGGGTGGTGTGTTAGGAGTATCCCTCTGTGGCCCCTCCTGCTGCCGCTCCCCTCCTGCAAACCCGGCAAGGTCAGCATCATAGCATCGAGCACCTACCACATGTCGAGTAAGAAGAGGGTGGCGAACTTACGCCGGGGGCTGCTGTCCGGGCTGCTCAGCACCACCAGTGGTGTCTTTGAAGCCCCAGCCGGGGGCTGGCTGCTCGCCGAGGTCCTCGCCCTCTTCACCCTCTGGGCCAACGTCTCTGCCTCCCTACGGAAGCAAAAATGGATCAAGACAAGCGACCCAATTCGAGGAAATGGAAATGACAGTAAGGAACGGAGAACTTACTCATCATCCGTCTCCTCCTCTTCCACCAGTTTCCTCTTCCTCTCTGGGCTGAGAGGCCCGAGATCAAAAGGGAGCTCCACATCATCATCCGAGTCGACGCCTGCCGGAGGAGGCGAAGGAGGCGGCGGGGTTTGTGCGCACCCGGATGAGGAAGGGGCTGTTGTCTTCTTCTTCTCAGCGGCCTTCGTCAGCCTCTTGGCTGCCGTGGCCCTTGTGTGGCGCCCAGACCCCTCCAGGGTCAATTGAGGCCACGCAGCCCTGCCGGGCCGGACCGGCTCACTAGAGCCAGCCCGCCGCGGGACTCGCCCTCTTCCCCTAGTTGGCGTCTAGCCCGCTGCCATGTCCTCCTCCTCCCCCGACGACTCGTCGGCCGCGTCTTCGACGAGCGGAGATCCAGTGTCGGCGCTGCTGACCTCCCCGGAGGCCGCTGCCCACCGGGTGAGCTCCTCTTCCTCCGCCGCCGTTGCGGCCTTGTCCTCCACGCCCCCGGCGCTGCTGGCCTCCATGGCAAGCTGTGCCTCCCTCGCCCTAGTGGCGATGTAGTCCAGCTCTGCTTGGGTGGTGTCCATGATAAGCCACCGCTCGGCGTCGGCATTGACATACACCTCGATCAGGGTGTCGAAGAATTGCTGCACATCCTCGTCCTTCGGCTCCTCCCAGCTCGGGACAAGGCCGTGCACATTACAGTCCAACATCATGGCAATGATCTTGGACCGACGCGAATTGTTGCACAACGGGACCACCCCTGCTGGCAGCTTGAAAATGGCCCCTTGAGGGCCTTGCCAACCTTTGCGGCAGCCCTCGCGGCCTTGCCGGTCCGCTCGACCTCGCCATCGCGACCCACATCAAGCTGGAAAAGCCGCTGGCATAAGTGGGCATGTGCCAGCACTGTGATGTTGTGATTAAGGCCGGGGCGGAGTCGCATAATGTCAGCCGGGTTCGTAAAGAGCCAAGCTGGCCTCCCCTTGCTGTGCAACGGGGCGATCCAGTGGCGAATGAAGTCCGCCGCGATCATCTCAAGGGTGAGTCCGGCCTGGGTGAGCTGGAGAATCCTGGTGGTGGCGACGGTGAGCCTCCCATCGGCGGCGTCAACATCGCTCCAATCGCTGCCGCGGACCGGCGGACCTTGCAGAATTACGGCGGGTTTTCATCTTCAATCCAGCACCACCAGCCACGCCATTCCTCCCACCTCTCCTTCACGGCACCGTCCGGGTACGCCCCCTTGGATCTTGGGATCCAGGTGATGTAGCCGGAGACGGCTCCTCCCGGCTGGATTCGAGGGAAGAAGTAATGGCGGAAGAGCGCCGTGTTGGGCTACACCCCGGCAAAGCCTTCACAAAGATAAGCGAAGAAAGCCATGCACGCCACCGCATTCGGAGTAAAATCCAAGAGGCAAAAGCCGAAGGTGCTCATAACATCGTAGAAGAAATCGGAGAAAGGGGGGCATAACCCGCAAGAAAAGTAATCAACAAAGAAGGGGTACCGATTTGGGGCAGGATCAGCGCAAGCGGCAGGAATGACGCGCGTCGCCGGGTGTCCCGAATCCTCTCCCCCCGTCTTCACTCCCCATAGCGGCTTGAAGGAGGCCCGGAGCTCTTGAACATCAACCGTCTAGTGGAAGAAGAAGGCGGACTTCGTCCGGTCCCCCGACAGCGTGCTCTCCGGCAGCTCCACCGTCTCGGCGCCCTTAGCCACCGCCTTGCCCTTGGAAAATTTGGGAGCCATGGCGACCAAGAAGTTCAGAGGGCTAAGGAAGGGGGATGGCGAAGCAACGACGACCGGCGACGGCGGAAGCTTAGGAAGGAAGGAAGAGAGGAAACGACGGCTCTGAGATTGGAAAAGGCACAAGGAAAGAGGAGAAAGTGAGCAGCGCGCCCACGGTTATTCCTTTCTTATGGGGGAAAACAACGGGCCACCTCCTTTCACATTAACTGTGATGTGATGCATGCCTGCGGGAAGCAACCCCACGCATGCCGCCCACGTCGCACACACCTCCCCACGCCGCGCCACGCGCGGGAAGCATGGGAAGCGCAGCGTGCGAAGAGACTTACCATGGTAAAAACCGCCCCGCCTGCCCACGCACTGTTTTTGGGCCTAGCCCAACGACGCGATTGCGCTTACGTGTGGCCCAGGCCCGGGGGCTCCTGTCGGTGTACGAAAAGAGGGGTACAGTTTTTGTACCCCTATAACTGTGCACGGGAAGTCTGAGCCACAGGCACCACCACACTGAGCAAGGCAAGGGAGGTGAGCCAAGGTAAGGCCGAAGCTCAGGAGAAGCAGAACGACGCCAAGACCAAGACCACAAAGAGCAAAGGGGACGAAGCGGACCCCCCCCGGCAAGATCCTTGCCGGGAGGCGGTTTTAACAAACCCGACAAGACCCTTGCCGTGGCAGCTCGCCCCACACCTACGGAGTGAGTCAACCAGTCCACTGCCCCCATGGGGCAAGGATTCGGGAGACATCCCCGTTGTGGCATGCAGATCTTTGTGAAGACATTCAAGATCAGATACACCCTCTAGAAGATGATGATCCTTGGCGGGATCCCAGCCAAGGAGGACCACAAGGCCCTTGCCAAGGACACTCGTAGGGCCACCATCAGGCCCACGCCAGTCAAACCTCCACCGCCGTTCGCATGCAGCTGCCGACCCAACCAGCTGGGCAGGCACCTACGTGGCGGCATGCGGATCTTCGTGGAGACCCACCACTGCGCCACCTCAGCTGCCTGCCTGCCTACAAGGCACCGCAGGCGCTGCTGGCCAGGGCGCGTGTCGACATGAGAGGGAGCAGCGACGGATGAGACAGGGCTCTCCCCCGTCCCCGATAAAGCAAGGACACCTGGGCAAGACGCATTAAATGCGCCTTGTCATGTAATGCGAGGGATAACCTCACATCACTGTACCCTTTCCACCTCCTGTGTGCCACTGTGGCAACCCCTTTCCTATAAAAGGAGGCCCGAGGTGACCAGGAGGGGGATTCGGCTTTTTGGAGCTCCTCACGCCCCATAGCTAGCTCAAGAACACAGATATACAATCCACCAAAGCAGGAGTAGGGTTTTACGCATCCTCGCGGCCCGAACCTGGATAAACGAACCGTGTGCTATCTATTTGATCCGCTCTTCTCACGACCCCGCGCCCCGCAACCGTAGTAGGGATTCTTGTGATCCCATAGGTGTCGTTCCCACCGACAGTTTTGAAACGCCGAACTGGTGGATTGCCTTCAGAGGCTGTTTTGCGCTTCTGCTGCGAGGGCTGTAGTGTGCTCCTCTGTTCGGAGAGAGAGCTCTGTGTTTCCATTGACTATGATAACCCCGCGAGGTCCTGGCATCTCGAGCTTGAGGTATGCATAATGCGGTACCGCATTGAATCTAGCAAATGCAGTTCGCCCGAGCAGCGCATGATAACCTCTGCGGAACGGGACTATATCGAAGATTAACTCTTCGCTTCGGAAGTTATCCGGGGATCCGAAGACCACTTCCAATGTAATTGAGCCTGTGCAATGGGCCTCTACACCTGGAATGACGCCTTTACATGTCGTTTTTGTGGGTTTGATCCTTGAGGGATCTATACCCATTTTGCGCATTGTGTCCTGATAAAGCAGGTTCATGCTGCTGCCGCCATCCATAAGGACTCGAGTGAGGTGAAATCCGTCAATGATTGGGTCTAGGAATAGTGCGGTGAATCCGCCATGACGGATACTAGTGGGGTGGTCCTTACGATCGAAGGTGATCGGACAGGAGGACCAAGGGTTGAACTTTGGGGCGACTGGCTCCAACGCATATACGTCCCTGAGCGCACGCTTCCGCTCCCTCTTGGGGACGTGGGTTGCGTATATCATGTTCACCGTCCGCACTTGTGGGGGAAACCTCTTCTGTCCTCCGGTGTGTGGCTGCCGGGGCTCCTCCTCGTCATTGCCATGTGGCCCCTTGTCCTTGTTTTCGGCAATTAACTTGCCGGCCTGCTTGAACACCCAACAATCCCTATTGGTGTGATTGGCTGGCTTTTTTGGGGTGCCGTGTATTAGACACGAGCGGTCGAGTATACGGTCCAAGCTGGACGGTCCCGGCGTACTTTGTTTGAATGGCTTTTTCCGCTGACCGGGTTTAGAGCCTTTGAATCCGGCATTGACTGTCGTATCCTCGTTATTATCGTTGTTAATGCGGCGCTTATGTTTGTTGCGACGTGACCTGCTATTGCCATCCTTGGTATCCGAAGTACCATTGTTCTTTGATATGTTATTACTACGACCCAGCCAGCTGTCATCTCCCGCGCAAAAGCGGCTCATGAGTGTCGTGAGGGCTGCCATAGATTTCGGCTTTTCCTAACCAAGGTGCCGGGCTAGCCATTCGTCGCGGATGTTGTGTTTGAAAGCCGCTAGGGCCTCTACATCCGGACAGTCGACAATTTGATTTTTCTTTGTTAGGAACCGAGTCTAGAATTGCCTGGCCAATTCTTCTGGCTGCTCAATTATGTGGCTCAAGTCATCGGCATCTGGTGGCCGCACATAAGTGCCTTGAAAGTTGTCGAGGAATGCGGCTTCCAGATCTTCCCAACAGCTGATGGACTCGGCTGGCAAGCTGTTAAGCCAATGTCGTGCTGGTCCCTTGAGCTTTAGTGGGAGGTATTTGATGGCGTGTAAGTCGTCACCGCGGGCCATGTGGATGTGGAGGAGGAAATCCTTGATCCATACTGCGGGATCTGTTGTGCCGTCGTATGATTCAATATTTACAGGTTTGAAACCTTCTGGGATTTAATGATCCATTACTTCGTATGTGAAGCATAAGGGGTGTGCGGCGCCCCTGTATTGGGCTATATCGCGACGCAGCTCGAATGGGTCTTGCCCGCTGTGTTCGGCCCATCCAGATTTGCTTTTACTGTATCCGGCGTGACGTTTATCGTCTCGCAGAGTGGTGCGCCCTCGTGATCCGTAGATCGATCTTGCATGCTTTGCTTTGTCCTCCAATATGTCTCGCAGGTCTGGCGTATCTCCCCATGCCTTTTTATTTGAATGGCGTCGGGGTGGAGGATGAGTTGTTGGCTGGAATGCCTCTCTATCACGGCCACGAGGTGGCCGATCAGCCGTATCATATGCTTGTTCCTCCAGTCGAAGTAGCCACCTGTACTTTGGGTAACTCTTGGAGGGGCGCTCGAGTTTATATTCCTCGGCCGCGAGGACTTCAGTCCATCTGTCAGCTAGCAGATCCTGATCAGGTTGAAGATGCTGCTGCTTTTTCTTAAGGCTATTTGCCGTGGCTATAAGCCGGCGTTTGAAGCGCCTTGTTCGACGGGATCCTCTGGCACAGCGAATTCGTCGTCACCGAGGCTTGCCTCGTCTTCGGAGAGGGGCATGTAATTATCATCCTCCTCTTCTCCATCTGCCGCTCTCTCAGGAGGGCTGGCTCCTCCATCCTCCTGCTCTAAATCTTGTTGGAGGGGATTGTTGTTGTCTTCGGCACTATCTGGAGTGTTATTATCTCCTGTGCCGGTATCACCACTTTTGCTTTGGCAGGACTTAGAGCGGCGCCGCTGATGTCGGCGCTTGGGTTGCTTCTTGGAGGGGTCATCCTCTGCTATATCGTCGCCATTGCCTTCTTTGGGTGTATCCACCATGTATATATCGTATGATGAGGTGGTTGTCCAGTGCCCCGTAGGCAGTGGTTCCTCTTCTTCTCCCGCATCATCGTCCATACCGTCGATGTCTTCGGAGTCGAAGTCGAGCATGTCGGTTAAGTCATCGACAGTGGCTACTAAGTGGGTGGTGGGTGGGTCGCGAATTTCTTCGTCGTCCGCATCCCAGTCCTGCCGGACATAGTTCGTCTAGGATCCTCCTGACAAGGAGAGAGACCTTAATGACTTCAGTATGTCGCCAAAGGGCGAGTGCTGAAAAATATCCATGGAGGTAAACTCCATGATCGGCGCCCAATCGGATTCGATAGGAACAAGCGCAGGCGGTTCGGAGTCTGTAGCCGGAGAAAGATCCGACAGTTTATCAACACGGCTCTTGTGCAAGGTAAGGTCGATGTTCGGCTTGATCGGCGCTGAGGGTAAGGCCTCCGTGGAGGGGTCCATCCACCCGTCCGCGGAAGGCGCAACTGGCTCCGAATCGAGGGTCGGAGCGGCTGCCGGTGCGATCTCCTGAACACTGTCTGATGGTAGAGCTAAATCGTACTCATCGTGACCGCGTGACGCACAAGGTAGAGGCTCGAATCCGTCGAAGATCAAGTCTCCGCGGACATCGGCCGTGTAGTTTAAGATTCCAAACCTGACCCGGTGGCCAGGGGCGTAACTTTCGATCTGCTCTAGATGGCCAAGCGAATTGGCCCGCAGTGCAAAGCCGCCGAACACGAAGATCTGTCCGGGGAGAAAAGTCTTGCCCTGGACTGCATCACTATTGATGACAGTAGGAGCCATCCAGCCTAATGGCGATGGCACAGAGGAACTCTCAATGAAAGCACCAATGTCGGTGTCAAAACCGGCGGATCTCGGGTAAGGGGTCCCGAAATGTGCGTCTAGGCCAGATGGTAACAGGAGGCAGGGGACACAATGTTTTACCCAGGTTCGGGCCCTCTTGATGGAGGTAAAACCCTACGTCCTTCTTGATTAATATTGATGATATGGGTAGTACAAGAGTAGAGCTACCACGAGACCAGAGAGGCTAAACCCTAGAAGCTAGCCTATGGTATGATTGTATGTTGTGGTTGTTGTGTCCTATGGACTAAAACCCTCCGGTTTATATAGACACCGGAGAGGGTTAGGGTTACACAAGGTCGGTTACAAAGGAGGAGATATCTATATCCGTATTGCCTAGCTTGCCTTCCACGCCAAGTAGAGTCCCATCCGGACACGGGACGAAGTCTCAATCTTGTATCTTCATAGTCCAACAGTCCGGCCAAAGGATATAGTCCGGCTGTCCGGAGACCCCCTAATCTGGGACTCCCTCAGTGTCGATGTATTCTGTTCTGCTGAGAAAGAAAATGTCAAAAATCTCTCTGACTTACCGTAAATTATTTGCTCTGTTCTCCGTCTGTTCATGATTTTGCAATGCTGTGTAGTTTTAGATTTGTGTGGTGGGATGAATCCTCCGTATTGTTTTTACTGCTCAGTTGAATCTGAAGAAGCCAAGGAGTATCCCCAACCTGTATTTTACGTGTATATCAAGTGCCACCAAACCAAATTCAGGCGAGATCACTTGATTCGAGAACACGTACTATGTTGCTTGATGACTGAATAAGTTCAGTTGCACATCTGTGAAACAAATACAGAGATAGAGGACCCATTCTTGATAGCCTACAGTTGCTGGGGTTATGGGAACTTAGAAAGGCCTCTAACTGATGAGATGTGAGTGACTCATTTTCTTCATAACAGCATGCACTTTTATGATTTCCCAACATTTGCTCGTTGTTTTCGTGAAAAATATTGTCTGCTTGTGTGATGCACTGCTGTTGTATATTCCAGTGCCCGTGATCTGTTTCATAGTGCTACTATTACATTAATATACTGTAAAATGTTGTTTTGTTCAGGAAAAAGTAGTTTCTTAAGACAGTCGTTTTTTCTTTTGATGATCCTTTGTTTATTCGTCCTTTAAGCATGTTATTTTCTGGAGTGTCCATGGAAATATGAGTAGAGTAACTAAACTATCTAAGCATATAGTAACTGATGCCTCACTCTTGAATGCCCTAGATCTGTTTAGAAGGGCCAGTGTTAGCAACTTGTTACCGAATTCATAATATTTCTCGCAGCTGGTAGGGGGTTTGTACCACACGGAGAAGATGAGCTTGGATCGGAGCTAAGATAATCAGTTTGCTGGGTTTTGTCTCCGACCATCGTGTTGTGATGATTTTGCAGGTACCCCGAGAGGCCCTTGAGTTTGCCGGAATGTCGATTAACTTCCGTTCCAGCAAATTTGGGTACTCCATATGTCCTATTTTCAGCAAAGGTCATGCTGAAATTTTCCGTGAATTTTAGCATAACTTTGCTAAAAATAGGACATATGGGGTACTTGCGACTAATGCATGGGCCGGGGTATCTTAGTACTTAGTTAAGTAGGATCAACTGCCCCGCCATTCTTGCTGCATTAAACCATAGCTGGCAATAGAGCCAAGTGATTAGGCCCAACTTAGAATTCTCCTTAGCATCGATAAACCCTAGATGATAAACCCAACATAGGTGGCAATAGAGCCAAGTGATTAGTGCCAAGTGATTAGGCCCAACCTAGGGTGCCTCGGCATCGATAAACCCTAAATGATGAAAACTTCACTTAGCATTTAGGGTGCCTCGGCATCGACAAACCCTAAATGATGAAACCTTGGCTTCTATAGGGTGCCTCGGTGTCGATGAGAACCTAAATGATGTACGCTTAGGCTTTTAGGGTGCCACGGCCTCGACAAACCCTAAATGATAAAAGCTTAGCTTTTAGGATGCCTCGGTGTGGACAAACCCTAAATGATGAGACCATGATCTTGTTCCTTGACAATAACCAACTTTTTGACAAAACTTTTTTCCTATTTAGAGCGAAACATGGACCACAACGATGAGGCCGGCGGTTCAGGCGGCAAGCAATTCTGGGAGCTGTCCCAGGAGTTGGAGGAAGAACCTCACCGCTATGAGGACACCGCGGAAGACACCGATCCTGACTACACAACCCCTAGGGGCGTCGGGGATGACACCACTGATGGTGCCGCCGAGGATGCCACCACTGATGATGGCGGCGCATGCATAGATGGCAGCCAACCGAAGAGGCAACGGAAGGACCGGCGCCCGAGCGTGCTCGGCACCGTCAAGGAGGAATTTACTGAAGTGAACTCCGACAGGCATCCGACGGCGCCCAAAGAAGTAGTCAAGGGGTACTCGGTTCAGCTCGGGTGCATTCTCCGGAGCACTGTCTCGATCAACACCGAGAACCTAAGGCATAAGGACCGAGGGAATTTGGGCAGCCTCCTCTTCATGAAGCTGCACGAACGATACAAGTTCCCTGCCTAGTTTGCAAACACACGCCTCTCAGGGAATAAAGTGAACAGTGCCGCCTTCATGAGGATGAGCACGGCCCTGTCTACTTGGAGAAGCACGGTGAAGGCAATGACTAAAAAAGGTGCTAGTTATGAGAATATCAAGGTGAAATATCCTTTGATGAGTGAAGATGACTACAAGGAGTTCAAGATCAAGTGCGAGAGCAGCGCAACCTCCGAATCAAGTCAGTGGGGGAAAGAAATGTGGCAGTTGAACTTAGGGGTCCACCAACTCGGTCCCGGCGGTTACAGAGTGGCGGCGTGGCACCTATATGGGACAAGGAGGACGCGGAGCGTGCCGAGCAAGGCCTACCGCCCCGCTTCGAGAAATACCATGACAAGCAGACCAGGAACTTTCTCAGGGCCCGGTACAAGGAGGACCCGGTAACAAAGGAGCTTACCACGGATCCGAAGACCAGGGCGCTTGAGCTTGTTCTGGTAAGGAATACACCCCCGCGTAATTAGCTCCATATGGTTGCATTCTAATTAATCCCCAATATTTCTCAATGGTTCACGTTCCTTCCGCAGGACAATGAAAGCAGTAGCGCGGGGTCGTCTCAGAGCTCCCCTTTCGACACCCCTTTAAATAGGGTGTTGAACGTAATGAAAAACAAGGATAAGCTCAGTAAGCCGAGGTCAGCTGGTCGTGTGGCCGGCAAAGGCTTGTCCACAAAATGGTTGTCATAGTATACCGCTGGTGGGTGAAAGGAGAAAAAGACCAGCTCGGAAAGCCAGTCGCGCGAGGTTGAAGCACTCAAGGCACAAGTGGCGCGGATTCCGTAGATTGTCCAAGAGCAAGTGCAACAACAACTGGGAACGACGCTCAACGCCATGGTGCCTACGTTGATTCATGGGCTGGCGACATGGATTGCGGGGAGCCAACAGGGGCCTCCCTCGGTTCCCAGCTTCACGGCCAGCAACTCGCACAACGCGCAGGCGGCGCCGTTGGTGTCTCCGGCGGCGCCATTGGTGTCTCCAGCGGAGGCGGTATTCGTGTCTCCGGTGCCGGCACGGGCATTGGAGCTTAATGCACTCGGGTGTACATCGGCAGGCACCTCGCCAGCAAGCGGCCCCTCCGTCAGTTGCACACCCGCTGTTGGCGGTGCCTCGACATTAGCCGAGCTCAACGGCATCACGGTAACTAAGCCTCTCGGCCAATGACTTCATCTCCTTGCCTTTGACTGGGCATCCCCGACACCGTACATGTTTTCGCAGGGCGCCGCCGACGTTCCTTGCACTCTCCTGCACTTCGTGGGCGGCGAGTTGGTCGATGTCGCCAAGGGAAGAATCGTTCAACCGGGCAACCCCGTGTTCCACGGTAATCCGATGCCACCCACAGTGTATAGGATTGAAGTGGTTCGGGTGCTGCCAGGCTGCGACGAGCTGTTACCTCTGATTCGACCTGTTGGGGCCGACGAAGAAGATGAGATGACCCTCAGCGCCTGCATAAGCTGGCCCCTGCTTTGGCCGAAGAGCCAGATTCGTTTGGCGGCGGGGGACACCACCCCACAGACAAGACCGCCAGTCGTGCCGGCACCAAGCCATGGCAAGAACGCCGCAACGCTACCGGACATGCCGGACATCCCTATGGCATAGGATCCGGACATGCATATGGCACAGGATCCAGACGACGACAACAATGATGATGGTACATTTACCAATGTCGATAAGTACTTTGCCGAACATGGGTACGGTGACGAGTTCTGCGGGCCTCCTTCTCAAGAAGCCAACCAAGACGACCGCGATCTAGCTGGTACGGGCGGAGAAACCCAATTGCAACAGGCGTCGTTTGGTGTTCAGTTCTTAGGAGACGCCTCCAGCTGCCGCCTTCACCGAGCCTCAGATAGCTAAGGTGCGAAATATTATCAGCCCCAACATGCTCAAGAAGGCGGTCTATGAGCAGAACTCGGTCCCATTACAGCAGATCAAGAAGAAGGGACGGAAACAAAAGGCTAAAAAGGGCGCCGGTGCGAGCCAGCCGGCACCGAGTACGATTCGTGCTCAGGACGGGCCACCTTCACCTAAGGATATCTCGAGGAGGGTGCTTGTGGCGGGTAGGGCGATGCTACCGACAAATATGCTCAATGCTGCAACCGGTGCTATGCGGAGTCTGCATGACAATGTTCTTTCTTTGGAGAAGCGGCGTCTCAGACAGAATGATGTGGCATACCCAGTTTTTGTGGCCAAGGTGCCAGAGGGCAAGGGCTTTGTGGATGGCGCCATCGGGGGAACGATCGTCCTGCGGTTTGATGACATCTTTGCTATGTTTAACCTTCATCCGCTGCACTACACCTTCGTTCGGCTGTTTTCGCTGAGTATGGAGATGCGGATCATTAGAGACAAGACCCCGGACATCATGATAGTCGACCCCTTCTACATGCGTGCCAAGATCTTGGGCAGCGCTGGGTCCGCCAAGTCGCGAGTTCACACCTCGAAGGCGTCATTCTGGCAAACCCAGATAAGGATAACTTCCTCGTGTCTTACTTTCCCGAGTAAGTCATCCCATAACTGCCCCGTAACATATGATTTCTTAGATTTCGATTGTTTTTTCTAACATTCCATGTTCTGTGCAGTGACACACATTGTACACTCATCCTCTTAAGCCCGAAATATTCCATGGCCACGTATTTTGACACGAACCGTGACTCCAAGATAGACTACACAAATATCAAGAAAGTTCTTGATGATGTTCTCCCCAGCTACGCCAAATCTGGAGGCACCTTCACCAGGCCAGTTCATAGGTACAACAGGCATGTGTTCGCCCACAATACTAAGTTCTGTTGCGTCAAGCAGCCGCCTGGCGGTTAGAAGGATGCCTACTACGCCCTCCATCACATGCGGGCGATCGTACGGGACCATCATCACCTTCTGCTACCAGATAATCTCAAAGATTGCGCCGCGAGCTTGTCGGCAATCCAGGACGCGGACATCAGACAAGAATTCTTTCGCATCCAGTCGGAGTTTGCGGAAATCATCCATCAAGATGTCCTTCATACCTCGGGGTAGTTCTACCTCAGATAGCAACCGTCCAACAGTGAGATACACACAACGCTACAAATGCAGGCTGACAACGCCCGCGATTTCATGACCATCACGACAGACGTCGGCTTCATCCACGCTCCGGTCCCATGAGTTGAGTCGAAAGTAGTGATGCTATGTGTAGTTCTGAAACATTGATTGGCTCATGTTGTAATTAAACTTTAATGAATTGTATGTCTCTTTGGTTTGGACAGTCGTTCAACTTAGATGTAATCGATGCTATTTATTAGTAGGACCATGAATTGTGCTATTAATGTCTTGCTTTTCTCTTCCGATCCTTTTGTTGCATACTTATATATTGCTCATGTATTGTCTGTTGTTTGGCTTGTGCATAGAGATGTCGTCGTATGTCTTGTAAAAGGGTAAGGTTCCCGGAGTCTACAACGACTGGGAGGAGTGTCGAAGACATGTTCACCGCTTCAGCGGTAACAGTTACAAAGGGTACACCACTAGGGTGGAGGCGGAATCTAGATACGCCCACTATCTAGCGGGAGAGAGGAGGGAGCGTTGGAGGAACCGGATGAAGACCAGTTTCATTGCGATGATGCTCATCGTGATGACCATAGCTCTCTTCTATGTGATGGTAGTTTAGATGATCGATATCAACTTGTAATGTGAAGACAAACTCGCTACTCGTGGTCTCGAGACTTTTAATGTTCTATCTTTGTTCGGTCTTTTGAATTCGGAGACTAATATGATGAATTGTATTCGGAGACTAATCTTCTATTGTATTCGATGAATCTGTTGTTGCTGTGTGGTGATGTCTATATTCTGTCCAATAATATTTTTTGTAACCTGTGCAAAACTCAGAAAAGTAAAAAAAACCTAATATTCATACTAATGGCGCATCACCTCAAAGTGCGCCATTAGTATGCCAAAGGATACTAATGGCGCATCACTACACAGTGCGCCATTATTATGCCAAAGGATACTAATGGCGCATCACCCCACAGTGCGCCATTAGTATGCCAAAGCACATGGGTAAATATGGCCCCCTGGGAGGCATACCAATGGCGCATGTTGGTCTATACTAATGGCGCACGGCGTGGTGCGCCATTAGTATACCAGATACTAATGGCGCACCCGTGGTGCGCCATTAGTATATAATACTAGTGGCGTGGTACTAGTGGCGCACCAGTAGTGCGCCATTAGTAGGCAAAACTGGTGCGCCACTAGTAGGCCTTTTCCTAGTAGTGTAGGTTGGTACGGTCTACCCGGGGTTAGAGTCAATGCTTCTGAAAGACTGTGTCTCGGTCATCCGTTTCTCAAACACCTTGTAGTGCGAGAAATCCAATGGAGAAGATCGAGTCTTGTGGGGAAAAGTGCGCAAACCTCTGTAGAGTGTACAAACTAATCATGGTTAGCCGTGTCCCCGGTTATGGACATCTTGAGTATCTGGTTCTTGAATTATCCTATGGATCTCATCACTTTAAATTAATTTGTTGGGTTGATAATTACTTTTAATGGGCATTGAGATGGGGGTACCATTCTCAATGTTGTTTCAGCTACCATGATAGTTAAATAAAAATCTATTCCTTTGTTGTAGGGAAAAATGGCTTTCCGCAAAAACTTTGTAACCATAGAGCCCACACCAGCCATATATGCATGTAGTGATAGCATTTATCTATTCTTTGCTCTACTGTATTACTATGCCAGCATATTCCATGTGCTGACCCGTTTTTGGGCTGCAATGTATCATGTTGCTGACTTTTCAGACGACGAGTAAGGTGCCATAGGTCGGTTGTCATGCACTCAGCTATGCCGTTGGAGTTGATGGATTCACTTTATCTTGCAAGTCTTCCGTTTTTATCATATTTAGATGGCCTTAAGCCATAATTATTGTAATAAGTTCTCTTTTGAGACATTCGATGTAATAAGTGTGTGATTGCTACTCTGTTATAAATCCTTCGAGTATTATGTGTGTCAGCATTACCGATCCAGGGATGACACTGAAACATAGAGACTTGACCGTCTGAGGTCGGGTCGCTAAACACTTTCAATATGTATCTAGATCGAGACTTAGAGTCATCCATATCAGTGTCAAATCTTGCATCAACGTAAATCTCTGATTTGGGTTTGAGCTTATCAGGTCGAAACTTTTTCACATAAGCATCGCATCCCCAAACTTTAAGAAACGACATCTTAGGTTTCTTGCTAAACCATAGTTCATACAGTGTTGTCTCAATGGATTTTTAGACAGCGCCCTATTTAACTGTAATGCATCTCTCTCTAATGCATAACCCCAAAACGATAGTTGTAATTCGGTAAGAGACATCATAGATTGCACCATATCTAATAAAGTATGGTTATGATGTTCGGACACACCATTACATTGTGGTGTTCTAGGGGGCGTGAGTTGCGAAACTATTCTACATTGTTTCAAATGAAGACCAAACTCGTAACTCAAATATTTGTTTCCGTGATCAGATCGTAGAAACTTTATTTTCTTGGTACAATGATTTTCCACATCACTCTACAATCCTTAAACTTTTCATATGTTTCAGACTTATGTTTCATCAAGTACATATACCCATATCTGCTCAAATCATCTGTGAAGGTCAGAAAATAATGATACACGCCGCGAGCCTCAACACTCATTGGTCCGCACACATCAATATGTATTATTTCCAACAAGTCTGTTGCTCGCTCCATTGTTTCGAAGAACGAAGTCTTAGTCATCTTGCTCATGAGGCATGGTTCGCAAGCATCAAGTGATTCCAAAAGTCCATCAGCATGGAGATTATTCATGCGCTTTACACCAATATGACCTAAACGGCAGTGCCACATATAAGTTGCACTATCATTATGGCTTCAATATTATGAATAAGTTGCACTATCTTTTGGCTTCAATATTATGAATATGTGTATCACTACGATCGAGATTCAATAAACCATTTATATTGAGTGTATGACCATAGAAGGTTTTATTCATGTAAATAGAACAATAATTACTCTTTGACTTAAATGAATAACCGTATTGCAATAAACATGATCCAATCATATTTATGCTGAACGCAAACACCAAATAACATTTATTTTAGGTTTAACACTAATCCCGAAGGTAAAGGGAGTGTGCCATGGTGATCTTATCAACCTTGGAATCACTTCCAACTCACATCATCACCTCGCCCTTAACTAGTCTATGTTTATTTTTGCAACTCCCGTTTTGAGTTAGGCTTGGGTCTAGCTTTGTGCTTCATCATGGGAGTAGCAACTTGCTTGCCATTCTTCTTGAAGTTCCCTTTCTTTCCCTTACCCTTTTACTTGAAACTAGTGGTCTTGTCAACCATCAACACTTGATGCTTTTTCTTGATTTCTACCTTCGCCGATTTCAGCATCGTGAAGAGCTTGGGAATCATTTCCGTTATCCCTTGCATATTATAGTTCATCACGAAGTTCTAGTAACTTGGTGATAGTGACTAGAGAACTCTGTCAATCACTATCTTATTTGGAAGATTAACTCCCACTTGATTCAAGTGATTGTAGTACTCAGACATTCTCAGCATATGCTCACTAGATGAGCTATTCTCCTCCATCTTGTAGGCAAAGTACTTGTCAGGGGTCTCATACCTCTTAACACGGGCATGAGTCTGAAATACCAATTTCAGCTCTTGGAACATCTCATATGCTCCGTGGCATTCAAAATATTTTTGAAGTCCCGGTTCTAAGCCGTAAAGAATGGTGCACTATACTATCAAGTAGTTATCATGCCGAGCTTGTCAAACATTCATAACATCTACATCTGCTCCTGCAAAAGGTCCATCACCTAACGATTCATCAAGGACATAATTCTTCTATCCAGCAATGAGGATAATCCTAAGATCACAGAGCTAGTCCGCATCATTGCTACTAACATCTTTCAACATAGTTTTCTCTAGGAACATATCATAAATAAAACGGGGAAGCTATACGCGAGCAATTGATCTACAACATAGATATGAAAATACTATCAGGACTAAGTTCATGATAAATTTAAGTTCAGTTAATCATATTACTTAAGAACTCCCACTTAGATACACATCCCTCTTATCATCTAAGTGATCACGTGATCCATATCAACTAAACCATGTCCGATCATCACGTGAGATGGAATAGCTTTCAATGGTGAACATCACTATGTTGATCATATCTACTATATGATTCACGCTCGACCTTTTCGGTCTCAGTGTTCCGAGGCCATATCTGCATATGCTAGGCTCGTCAAGTTTAACCCGAGTATTCTACGTGTGCAAAACTGGCTAGCACCCATTGTATGTGAACGTAGAGCTTATCACACCCGATCATCACGTGGTGTCTCGGCACGACGAACTGTCGCAACGGTGCATACTCGGGGAGAACACTTATACCATGAAATTTTAGTAAGGGATCATCTCATAATGACACCGTCGTACTAAGCAAATTAGGATGCATAAAGATAAACATCACATGCAATCAAAATACGTGACATGATATGGTCATCATCATCTTGTGCCTTTGATCTCCATCTCCAAAGTACCGTCATGATCTCCATCGTCACCGACATGACACCATGATCTCCATCATCTTGATCTTTATCAACATGACGTCACATGGTCGTCTCGCCAAATATTACTTTTGCAACTATTGCTATCGTATAGCGATAAAGTAAAGCAATTATATGGCGCTTGCATCTTATGCAATTAAAGAGACAACCATAAGGATCCTTCCAGTTGCCGATAACTTTAACAAAACATGATAATCTCATACAGCAATTTATATCTCATCATGTCTTTGACCATATCCCATCACAACATGCCCTGCAAAAACAAGTTAGACGTCCTCTACTTTGTTGTTGCAAGTTTTACGTGGCTGCTACGGGCTGAACAAGAATCGTTCTTACCTACGCATCAAAAACCACAATGCGGTATAGTGATTGCTTTTTGATCTTCTAAAAGAACCCAGTTCGTTGAAACTGATTCAACTTAAGTTGGAGAAACAGACACCCACTAGCCACCTGTGTGCAAAGCACGTCGGTAAAACTAGTCTCGCATAAGCATACGCGTAATGTCGGTCTGAGCTGCTTCATACTGCCGAATCAAGAATCAACTAGTGACGGCAAGCAATATGTATATACCCACGCCCACAACTCCTTTGTGTTCTACTCGTGCATATAACATCTACGCATAAACCTGGCTCTGATGCCACTGTTGGGGAATGCAGTAATTTCAAAAAAAATCATACGCACACACAAGATCATGGTGATGCATAGCAACGAGAGGGGAAGAGTGTTGTCCACGTACCCTTGTAGACCGTAAGCGGAAGCGTTATGACAACGCAGTTGATGTAGTCGTACGTCTTCACGATCGACCGATCCTAGTACCGAAAGTACGACACATCCGCGATGTGCACACATTCGGCTCGGTGACGTCCCACGAACTCACGACCCAGCAGAGTGTCAAGGGAGAGCTTCGTCAGCATGACGGCGTGATGACGGTGATGATGATGGTACCGGAACAGGGCTTCGCCTAAGCACCGCTACGATATGACCGAGGTGGATTATGGTGGAGGGGGCACCGCACACGGCTAAGAGATCAATGATCAACTTGTGTGTCTATGGGGTGCACCCTCCCCGTATATAAAGGAGTGGAGGAGGGGGAGGGCCGGCCCTCTATGGAGCGCCCTAGAGGAGTCCTACTCCCTCCGGGTGTAGGATTCCCCTTTCCCTGGTTTGACTAGGAGAGAAGGAAGGGGGAGAGAGGGAGGAAGGAAAGGGGGGCGCCGCCCCCCCTTCCAAATCCAATTCGGACCAAAGGGGGAGGGGCGCGTGGCTTGCCCTGGCTGCCTCTCTCTCTCTCTCTCTCTCTTCACTAAAGCCCATTAGGGCCCATATACTCCTCGGGGGTTCCGGTAACCCCCCGGTACTCCGGTATATGCCCAAACTCACTTGGAACCTTTCCGATGTCCACATATAGGCTTCCAATATATCGATCTTTATGTCTCAACAATTTCGAGACTCCTGATCATGCCCGTGATCACATCCTGGACTCCGAACAACCTTCGGTTAATCAAAACACTTAAACTCATAATACTAATCGTCACCGAACATTAAGCGTGCGGACCCTATGCTACCTCTTGAGCACGCGTTGGTTTTCCCCTGAAGAGGAAAGGATGATGCAGCAAAGTAGCGTAAGTATTTCCCTCAGTTTTGAGAAACAAGGTATCAATCCAGTAGGAGACTACACGCAAGTCGCTCGTACCTGCACAAACAAATAAGAACCTTGCAACCAACGCGATAAAGGGGTTGTCAATCCCTTCATGTCCACTTGCAAAAGTGAGATCTGATAAAGATAATAAGATAAATATTTTTGGTATTTTTGTTGTATAGATTGCAAAATAAACGGCGACAGAAATGGCTAGTTGACAAGAAAATAATATAAAGGAAGATAGACCCGGGGCCATAGGTTTCACTAGTGGCTTCTCTCAAGATAGCAAATTCTACGGTGGGTGAACAAATTACTGTCGGGCAATTGATAGAAAAGCGCATAGTTATGAGAATATATAGGCATCACGTCCGCGACAAGTAGACCGAAACGATTCTGCATCTACTACTATTACACCACACACCGACCGCTATCCAGCATGCATCTAGAGTATTACGTTCATAAGAACAGAGTAACGCATTAGGCAAGATGACATGATGTAGAGGGATAAACTCAAGCAATATGATATAAACCCCATCTTTTTATCCTCGATGGCAACAATACAATACGTGTCTTGCTGCCCCTGCTGTCACTGGGAAAGGACACCGCAAGATTGAACCCAAAGCTAAGCACTTCTCCCATTGCAAGAAAGATCAATCTAGTGGGCCAAACCAAACTGATAATGCGAAGAGACTTGCAAAGATATTAAATCATGCATAAAAGAATTCAGAGAAGAATCAAATATTGTTCATAGATAATCTTGATCATAAACCCACAATTCATCGGATCTCGACAAAGACACCGCAAAAAGAATTACATCGAATAGATCTCCAAGAGAATCAAGGAGAACTTTGTATTGATATCCAAAGAGAGAGAAGAAGCCATCTAGCTAATAACTATGGACCCGAATGTCTGTGGGAAACTACTCACACATCATCGGAGAGGCTATGGTGTTGATGTTGAAGCCCTCCGTGATCGATTCCCCCTCTGGCGAAGCGCCGCAAAAGGCCCCAAGATGGGATCTCACAGGCACAGAAGGTTGCGGTGGTGGAAGTAGGGTTTCGTGGTGCTCTCGGATGTTTTCAGGGTATATCAGTATATATATAGGCGAAAGCAGTAGGTCGGTAGAGCCACGAGGGGCCCACGAGGGTGGGGGCGCGCCCTCCTACCTCGTGGTCGCCTTGTTTCTTCCTTGATGTCCATTCCATGTCTCCTAGATTGCGTTTGTTCCAAAAATAACTCTCTCGAAGATTTCATTCCGTTTGGTATTCCTTTTCTGCAAAACACAAAAATAGGCAAAAACAGTAATTTGCACTAGGCCTTTGGTTAGTAGGTTAGTCCCAAAAATGATATAAAAGTGCATAACAAAGACCATTAAACATCCAAAACAGATAATATAATAGCATGGAACAATAAAAAATTATAGATACGTTGGAGACGTATCAAGCATCCCTAAGCATAATTCCTGCTCCTTCTCGAGTAGGTAAATGATAAAAACAGAATTTTTGATGTGGAATGCTACCTAGTATAATTCTCAATGTAATTTTCTTTATTGTGGCATGAATGTTCAGATCCGAAAGATTCAGGACAAAAGTTTAATATTGACATAAAAATAATAATACTTCAAGCATACTAACAAAGTAATCATGTCTTCTCAAAATAACATGGCCAAAGAAAGCTATCCCTACAAAATCATATAGTCTGGCTATGCTCTATCTTCATCACACAAAATATTTAAATCACACACAACCCCGATGACAAGCCAAGCAATTGTTTAATACTTTTGATGTTCTCAAACTTTTTCAATCTTCATGCAATATATGAGCATGAGCCATGTACATAGCACTATATGTGGAATAGAATGGTGGTTGTGGAGAAGACAAAAAAGGAGAAGATAGTCTCACATCAACTAGGTGTATCAACGGGCTATGGAGATGCCCATCAATTGATATCAATGTGAGTGAGTAGGGATTGCCATGCAACGGATGCACTAGAGCTATAAGTGTATGAAAGCTCAAAAAGAAACTAAGTGGGTGTGCATCCAACTTTCTTGCTCACGAAGACCTAGCTAGCGCATTTTGAGGAAGCCCATCATTGGAATATACAAGCCAAGTTCTATAATGAAAGATTCCCACTATTATATGACAATGATGTAACGTGTCATAACAAACGGAACGGTGGTAAGTTGCATGGTAATATATCTCGGAATGGCTATGGAAATGCCATAATAGGTAGGTATGGTGGTTGTTTTGTGGAAGTTATATGGTTGGTGTATGATACGGCAAAAGGTGCGCGGTATTAGAGAGGCTAGCAATGGTGGAAGGGTGAGAGTGCGTATAACCCATGGACTCAACATTAGTCATAAAGAACTCACATACTTATTGCAGAAATCTATTAGTTATCGAAATGAATTACTACGCGCACGCTCCTAGGGGGATAGATTGGTAGGAAAAGACCATCGCTCGTCCCCGACCGCCACTCATAAGGAAGACAATCAATAAATAAATCATGCTCCGACTTCATCACATAACAGTTCACCATACGTGCACGCTACGGGAATCACAAACTTTAGAACAAGTATTTATAAAATTCACAACTACTCAACTAGGATGACTCTAATATCGCCATCTTCACATCTCAAAACAATCATAAAGAATCAAGCTTTTCATAGCATTCGATGTACTTTATATGATAGTTTTTATTATACCCAACTTGGATGTTCATCACATTAGGACTACTTTTATAGCCAAAGCAAATTACCATGCTGTTCTATAAGACTCTCAAAATAATATAAGTGAAGCATGAGAGATCAATAATTTCTACAAAATAAAACCATAACCATGCTCTAAAAAGATATAAGTGAAGCACTGGAGCAAAATTATCTAGATCAAAATATCGATATAAGTGAAGCACATAGAGTATTCTAATAAATTCCGATTCACGTGTGTCTCTCCAAAAGGTGTGTACAGAAAGGATGATTGTGGTAAATTAATAAGCAAAGACTCAAATCACACAAGACGCTCCAAGTAAAACACATATCATGTGGTGAAAAAAAATATAGCCTCAAGTAAAGTTACCGATGGACAAAGACGAAAGAGGGGATGCCTTCCGGGGCATCCCCAATCTTAGGCTTTTGGTTGTCCTTTAATTTTACCTTGGGGTGCCATGGGCATCCCCAAGCTTAGGCTCTTGCCACTCATTATTCCAAAATCCATCAAATCTTTACCCCAAAACTTGAAAACTTCACAACACAAAACTCAACAGAAAATCTCATGAGCTCCGTTAGTATAAGAAAACAAACCACCACTTCAAGGTACTGTAATGAACTCATTCTTTATTTATATTGGTGTTAAAACTACTGTATTCCAACTTCTATATGGTTCATACCCCCCGATACTAGCCATAGATTCATCAAAATAAGCAAACAACACACGAAAAACAGAATCTGTCAAAAAACAGAATAGTCTGTAGTAATCTGTAGGTTTCGAATACTTATGTAACCACAAAAATTGTGAAATAAATTGGTGGACGTGAGGAATTTGTCTATTAATCATCTACATAAAGAATCAACCTAATCGCACTCTCTAGTGAAAAATGGTAGGAAATCTCGTGAGCGCTAAAGTTTCTGGTTTTTTACAGCAAGATCGCAAAGACTTCCCCCAAGTCTTCCCAAAGCACTAGTGCAGAACCGGGAAATAGCACCGGTTCGTAAGGCCCTTTAGTGCCGGTTCCATAACCGGCACTAAAGTTTGGGCACTAAAGGCCCCCCCCCCTTTAGTACCGGTTCAGCACGAACCGGTGCTAAAGGGAAACCACGTGGCACAAGCCAGCTCCGGGGGCCGGGAGCCCTTTAGTACCGGTTGGTAACACCAACCGATACTAAATGTTTGTGGGTTTTTGTTTTATTTTGTATTTTTCAATTAAATTTGTATTATCAATTTAATTTAGGATTGTTTTACGTTATAATGAGTTGTAGTCGTCATCATCATCATCATCATCGTATATTAATAAATAAATAAACTCTAGCTAGCTAAAAATCATCGTAGTCATCTAATTACCACTATTTAATCATCATAGTCATTACCGCTAGCTATCTAATCATCACCAACACTGGCTACCTTAAAGAGGAAACATTCACTTTGTAACAGAAGCAAAGATATCATCGAGTTCAACATAATCATCACCAACATCGAAGTTCAGGACACGGACATGAGACACTAATTAAGAGCATCAACTAGTGTTGCTCCCTCTCAGGTAGAATAGCATAGAACATGTATAGCTCTCCTGATTCATCATACTAGAGCATGCAGATGAATCTGTCTCCTAATCTTGGGTTGCGCTTCTCCTTGCTGCCCCCTAGTACTTCTCTGCGATCGTTAACAATTTTGCTCCAATCTTTCACTATTAAGCATTCTTCGCTTTCAGAAATCCTGAATGCACTCATGTGCAATGTAGGATATCTTGGCCGTAAGCTAACCATTGACATGTCACCTTTAGTCTCGATCCACTGAGGCACAACCGTCATCGGAAGTCCCTGTTGAAGAACATCGTATAGTAATTAATATACTAAGAAATGAAAGTTTAGCTTCAAAAATAATGTATGCAAAAGATGCACTAATTATAAAATCTTACCATCTTTCGATTATAGATGTGACTGTAGTTCAATACGATCACCATTGGTCGCACGTTTTGAGTACTAACATTTCTAAGTTCAGGAAATTTTTTTGTCTTGACAGTATTAAGATCCTCAAGCCATGAAACATAATGACTTATCTCCTCGCAGTTTAGTTGAGCCCTGGGGCAGTAGTAGGTCCTGTCTACCAAGCGCCAGACATGTTTGCTTGAACCAAAATAAGCTGACAATACAAATTAGTTGTCAACTATTTTTGAATAAACTGTATCAAAGACATAAACATATGCATGCATGGTTGAGAAAAACTCACATAATGGTAGAACTGGAGGCGTTTGCACATCGACCCAGATGTCTATATTACCTTCAATATCATCTTCCGGGCGAATATCAAAGGTGACAATCATACCAGGCTCAAATGCATAAGCCTTGCATAGTGCTTGCCAAGTTTTGCATTCAAAATGGGTGTATGTGTCTCCATTATATAATTTGACGTTGAAAGTATACCCATGCTCCGTCTTCGAGTAAACTCTCTTTACCTCCATATCATCTATAGCACTAAAACCTATCTTATCCAAGACAAAATTTCTTGCATGGCAGGGGATGCGCTAGTAGAATAGTGAAAATTTAAAATTATAAGTTAAAGCAAATAAAGCATAAGTTTTTCATTCAAATAATAATTGACAAAGTGACTTACTGTGTCAACTTCGAATGTCTCATCCAGCTTGATGCTGAAGCGCCTACCATCAACAAGGAAATTTCTGTCGCACAGGCCGCGCTGGTCTTCACAGTGTTCGCACATAATGAAATCTTTTTCGTCATCAGATGACATTTCCTATGTTCATATAGGTGAAACATTAAACACCTATTACAAATTAGTTGTCAACTATTTTTGAATAAACTGTATCAAATCTCAGATTACTAAATTTTCTTACTAAAAATAAACTAGTTATATTAATTATTGAACTAGTTCAAATCTCATATATCTAAATAAACTAGTTCGACAATTTTCTTACTAAAAATAAACTAGTTATATTAATTATTGAACTAGTTCAAATCTCATATACCTAAATAAACTAGTTCGATAATTTTCTTACTAAAAATAAACTAGTTATATTAATTATTCAACTAGTTCAAATCTCTAGTTCGACAATTTTCTATCTATCTAACATTCGACATTAATCAAACATTCGATCATCTAATTAACTTTTCTAAAAAACAGAAAATAAGTAAAAAAAATGTGTGTGTGTGTATGTGTGTGTGTAGTGTGTAGGTATATATGTGTGTGTATGTGTGTATGTGTGCGGCCCCGTACGCCGCCGCCCCGTACGTACGAGCGGGGGCGCCGGCGTACGGGGCGGGGGCGGCGGCGTACGTACGGGCGGGGGCGCCGCCGTACGGGCCGGGTGCGACGACGACGAACGGCGGTGTGGCGGGTATACGCGAGAGCGAGAGACGTACGGGACCGCGGCGGGACGACGACGAACGGCGGCGGGCGGCGTTCGGGGCGGCGGCGCGAGACGGCGACGACGACGGGCGGCGGCGGGGACAGCGACGACGACGACGGACGACGGGCGACGGGCGGCGAGGACGGGTTCGAGCGGCGCGCGAGAGGTTGGAGACAAAAGAAGTGGGGAGATCTAAATGAATTTTCGTAAGTGTTGTATATATACGAGAGGCCTTTAGTACCGGTTGGTGGCTCCAACCGGTACTAAAGGATGGTCTTTAGTACCGGTTGGAGCCACCAACCGGTACTAAAGGCCTCGACCTGCCACCCCAAAGTTTAGTCCCACCTCGCCGGGCGACGGGCAGCCGCACTGGTTTATAAACCCAACCGCGGCTACCTCTTCGAACTCCTCTATATAGCAGGCTTGTGGGCCTAAATTCTGCGTGCTGCCCTGTGAGTCTGCTGGGCCTTTAAGGCCTGTAATTGCACGCCTGTGGCCTAGCAGGCCCACAGACCAGCGCCCCAATTTTTTTATAGTTTTTTTTTTATTTTCTGCTTTATTTTCTTCTATTTATTTCTGCGTAGTTTTTTGTATAGTTTTTACTTTTCTGTTATATTTATTTTCTTCTATTTTTTTGTGAGTAGTTTTATTCATCTAGTTTGCCAAAATTCAACATTTTCAGAGTTCATTTTGTAGTGATTTTCAATTTCACGGTCATTTTGTGAACGATTGAAAAATAGCAAATATAATTTTTTTTCTTTTCTGCTTTATTTTTTCTTCTATTTACTTCTGAGTAGTTTTTTCTTTTTTGCTATATTTATTTTCTTCTATTTATTTCTGAGTAGTTTTTTATATAGTTTTTTTCTTTTCAGCTATAGTTTTTTTTCTTTTCTGCTATTTTTTCTTTTCTGCTATTTTTTCTTTTCTGCAAAACTTGATGGTCAAATCTGAAGTTATAACCAAAGTTTAAAAAAAAGAAATGCCGACGTGCAATTAGTTTTTGCCATAACAGAAGAAGTCCGGAGTTGTAATAAGTTATTAAAAATAAAAAAGAGGTGCAATGCTCGTTAATTTTCTTCAAGTCTTTCGGAATAGCGTAAACTGCACTGCGCGTAGCTCCGTGCAATCTACCATATTCCTGAAGGCTTGAAGCTAAGCAACGTGAGCATTGAGCCTCTTCTTCATCGTCTCTGCACTCAGGTCTTATAAACCGCTCCTAGTTCCTCTCTCTTGGCGAGGTGGGACTAAAAACAGCTTGCCATAACCTCATTAGTACCGGTTCGTGGTACGAACCGGCACTAAATGGTGATGGTGGGGCCATAGCCTGACCGCAGGCTGACACAGCCTCTTTAGTACCGGTTCGTGGCATGAACCGGTACTAAAGGTTCGCCACGAACCGGTGCTATTGATCGCCGCCACGAACCGGTGCTATTGTACACATTAGTGCCGACTGAAATTCAAACCGGCACTATTGTGCTTCACGTTTGACCCTTTTTCTACTAGTGAAGGTTCTACTTGGCACAAACACTAATTAAAAACATAAAACCACATCTAAACAGAAGCTAGATGGATTATTTATTACTAAAGAGGAACAAAAAGCAAGAAACAAAAATGAAATTGGGTTGCTTCCCAACAAGCACTATCGTTTAACGCCCCTGGCTAGGCATTGATAATTTCAATGATGCTCACATGAAAGACAAGAAATGAAGGACAAAGAGAGCATCATGAAACACGTGACAAACACATCTAAGTCTAACATAATTCCTATGCATAGGCATCTTATAAGCAAACAAATTATCAAGACAAGCAAAAACTAGCATATGCAAGGAAGGAGAAAGAAACAATAGCAATCTCAACATAATGAGAGGTAATTTAGTAACATGAATATTTCTACAACCATATTTTCCTCTCTCATAATAATTACATGTAGGATCATAAGAAAATTCAACAAAATAGCCATCACATAACATATAATCAACACGATCCACATGCATACGAAGTTGACACTCTTCCAAAATAGTGGGATTGTCATTAACTAAAGTCATGACCTCTCCAAACCCACTTTTATCCAAAATACCATAAGATTGAACATTCTTCAAATATGTGGGATCTAATGTTGACACTCTTCCAAACCCACTTTCAATATTATTGCAAATACTATTATCAATCTCATATTCATCATGGGGCTTAAATAAATTTTCAAGATCATAAGAAGAATCACCCCAATCATGATCATTGCAACAAGTAGTGGACATAGCAAAACTAGCATCCCAAAGCTTGAGGTTTTGCATATCATTAACACAATTGATATTAAGAGAATTTATAATAACATCATTGCAATCATGCTTTTCATCGAAGGAACTATCAAGTATGGGTGCAATAGCAACGATCTCATGTTTAACATAAGGAACTATAGCAAATTCATCTTCATAAATATTGGCATCATGGCCACAAGAATAGCAAGCATCATTTTCATCAAGGGATATTTCAATCAAATCATCGGAATCATAATTATCTATAGATTCATGCATATCATTATTTTCTTCCAAAGCAGCGATTATTCTTTCAATAAATTCTTTGACATAGACATTATGAGCGTACTTTTCATAGAAATATTTATGTCAAAAAATTTCAGATTCGTAGAGAGTAATATCATACTTTTCAATCAAAGAAGCAACTTCATAAGAACCCTTAAAAGCAACAAATTCTTCAGTTTGTTCGATATTGTAGTAACTATAAACACCCTTTGCATAAGAAGATAAGATTTCATTATCATTAAACTCACATAGGTAGGGGAGTTGTTCTTTAGGGTTCTTAGAACAACAAGTAAAATCAGAAATCTCACAAAGATTCCAAGCATAACACAACATTCTGTTTACTTGATCCCATAAGAGTCTTCCTTTTTCAGACAAATGGTGACGCACAAAATGAGCTTGCTCATCTAAAGATTTCCCATCAACTGGGCTAGTTGGGGTTTCAGCACGAGCGCATAAGGATCGAAGATGATCCAAGTAGAACACTTTAAGTGGATCCATATCAGTAGATTTTTAGCAAGCAAAGATGCAAGCAAATGGAAGGCACATGGAAACACAAACAAAGATACATACGGGAAGAAGGCAAAGAAAAGGCAAAGGTTTTCGAAAATCGTTTTAGAAGTGGGGGAGAGGAAAATGAGAGGTAAATGGCAAATAATGTAATGCAAGGAATAAGAGTTTGTGATGGGTACTTGGTATGCCTTGACTTGAGCATAGATCTCCCCGGCAACGGCACCAGAAATGGCTAGTTGACGGGAGATCAAATCTTGACTTGACTTGGTGCAAATCTCCCCGGAAATCCTTCTTGCTACCTCTTGAGCACGCGTGGCTTTCCCTTGAAGAGGAAAGGGTGATGCAGCAAAGTAGCGTAAGTATTTCCCTAAGTTTTTGAGAACCAAGGTATGAATCCAGTAGGAGACTACATGCAAGTCCCTCGTACTTGCACAAACAAATAAGAACCTTGCAACCAACGCGATAAAGGGGTTGTCAATCCCTTCACGGCCACTTGCAAAAGTGAGATCTGATAAAGATAATAAGATAAATATTTTTGGTATTTTTGTTGTATAGATTGGAAAATAAAGATTGCAAAATAAACGGCGACAGAAATGGCTAGTTGACGGGAAAATAATATAATGGAAGATAGACCCGGGGGCCATAAGTTTCACTAGTGGCTTCTCTCAAGATAGCAAATTCTACGGTGGGTGAACAAATTACTGTCGAGCAATTGATAGGAAAGCGCATAGTTATGAGAATCTATAGGCATCACATCTGCAACAAGTAGACCGAAACAATTCTGCATCTACTACTATTACTCCACACATTGACCGCTATCCAGCATGCATCTAGACTATCAAGTTCATAAGAACAGAGTAACACATTTGGCAAGATGACATGATGTAGAGGGAAATGACACCGCAAGATTGAACCCAAAGCTAAGCACTTCTCCCATTGCAAGACAGATCAATATGATATAAACTCAAGCAATATGATATAAACCCCATCATTTTATCCTTGATGAAAACAATACAATACGTGCCTTGCTGCCCCTGCTGTCACTGGGAAATGACACCGCAAGATTGAACCCAAAGCTAAGCACTTCTCCCATTGCAAGACAGATCAATCTAGTAGACCAAACCAAACTGATAATTCAAAGAGACATGCAAAGATATTAACTCATGCATAAAAGAATTCAGAGAAGAATCAAATATTGTTCATAGATAATCTCGACCATAAGCTCACAATTCATCGGACAAACACATCGCAAAAAAAATTACATCGAATAGATCTCCAAGAGAATCGAGGAGAACTTTGTATTGAGATCCAAAGAAAGAGAGAAGAAGCCATCTAGCTAATAACTATGGACCCGAAGGTCTGTGGTAAACTACTCACACATCATCGGAGAGGCTATGGTGTTGATGTAGAAGCCCTCCGTGATCGATTGCCCCTCCGACGGAGCACCGGAAAAGGCCCGAAGATGGGATCTCATGGGTACAGAAGGCTGCGTCGGTGGAAATAGGGTTTCGTGGTGCTCTCGGATGTTTTCATAGTATATGATTATATATGGGCGAAAGAAGTATGTCGGTGTAGCCACGAGGGGCCCATGAGGGTGGGGGGCGCGTCCTCCTACCTCGTGGCCGCCTTGTTGCTTCCTTGACGTCCACTCCAAGTCTCCTGGATTGTGTTTGTTCCAAAAATAACTCTCCCGAAGGTTTTATTCCGTTTGGATTCCGTTTGGTATTCCTTTTCTGTGAAGCACTGAAATAGGCAAAAAACAGCAATTTGTACTGGGCCTTTGGTTAGTAGGTTAGTCCTAAAAATGATATAAAATGCATAACAAAGCCCATTAAACATCCAAAACAGATAATATAATAGCATGGAACAATTAAAAATTATAGATACGTTGGAGATGTATAACCTTACGGGTTCGAGAACTGTGTAGACATGACCGAGACACGTCTCTGATCAATAACCAATAGCGGAATCTGGATGTTCATATTGGCTCCCACATATTCTACGAAGATCTTTATTGGTCAAACCGCATAACGATATACATTGTTCCCTTTGTCATCGGTTTGTTACTTGCCCGAGATTCGATCATCGGTATCTCAATACCTAGTTCAATTTCGTTACCGGCAAGTCTCTTTACTCATTCCGTAATGCATCATCCCGCAGCTAACTCATTAGTCACATTGCTTGCTAGGCTTATATTGATGTGCATTACCAAGAGGGCCCAGAGATACCTCTCCGATACTCGGAGTGACAAATCCTAATCTCGATCTATGCCAACTCAACAAACACCATCGGAGACACCTGTAGAGCACCTTTATAACCACTCAAAGTGTTCCTCCGGTATTTGGGAGTTGCATGATCTCATAGTCATAGGAACATGTATAAGTTATGGAGAAAGCAATAGCAACAAACTAAACGATCATCGTGCTAAGCTAACGGATGGGTCAAGTCAATCACATCATTCTCTAATGATGTGATCCCGTTATCAAATGACAACTCATGTCTATGGTTAGGAAACATAACCATCATTGATTCAACTTGCTAGTCAAGTAGAGGCATACTAGTGACATTCTGTTTGTCTATGTATTCACACATGTACTAAGTTTCTGGTTAATACAATTCTAGCATGAATAATAAACATTTATCTTGATATAAGGAAATATAAATAACAACTTTATTATTGCCTCTAGGGCATATTCCCTTCACCAGCCATCTTAGAAAGTTGGTGAGCAACTGCATTTGCTTCCCGGTGTCAGCGTTGGGTACACTTGTGTGCGAAATTTGTTTCAAGGATGTGGGACCGTTTGCCTGTCTTTGAGGCTTACTTTCCATGATCTAAATCTGAGCGAGCACTAAATTATGTGCAGAATGGAGAAAAATGGTCGTCCATAAGTAGGAAGATCTACAACTTGAGGGAAGGCATTTCACGGTACAATGTTCAGGTATGGATACTCTGCTTTCTTTTGAAATCGCTTGACAATAATCAGGAAGATTGAGTTGTGTTTCATTTGTTAAAATTACTTAGAATGCGGCTTCTGGCAATACTACTATAAAAATGGCATACCTCCTGATCATGAGATGATGACAAGTTGGAGCCTGACATACAAACCAAAAGCATGATTATATCAAGATGTAGTGCGTACCCAGCCTAAAGTGATTTGTTCCAGTTGGATTGATTTTGTTTGTAGCCAAATTACAAATGGATTAGAGCTCTCTCAAAGCTGCAATCAGAAGTTCTTGCCAATGGTTTTATTGCTCTTTATTTCTTTTTATAGGCATGAGGTTTGATTGTGCTTCCAGATTGGAATTGTTGGGAAGCTTAAGTTTCCTGATCTAACTAACAAACCAAGCAGTCTATTTAACAGAAAGACAATAAAATATCTATATGTACGTTGAGTGCTACATTTTCTAGCAGCAAGACAGTAGCATATCTTTATGCACCTTCAGAGTTACATTTTCTAGCAATGCTTGTACTACTATTACTACCAAACTGACATAAAGTCAGCGAGTTCCAAATTTTTATGTTTAGTTTTTACTGATGTTGTCGTTCTTCGTCGAGTTTTGGTCCGGGTATTTAACTAGATCCTTGAGATTCCATTCATATTGTCCCAAATACGGTTGAATTCTGAATCATAAAGAAGCTAGGATAATATCATAATCTACATGCCGAACTTTTCTAAAGGGATTTTCTTCCATGTACTAGGTGCTGATGCTTCAGATTTTCTTCTTCAAAAAAGATCTGATAATGAAGGTTGGTTTGAGTTCAGTGTATGCTTGGAGGAGAGGAGGATAGGCTTGAATCTTGAGATGACAAGGGTAGTCACCTGGTGCAACGAAAGGTTCAGTTTCGTACTTGTGATAATATTGTTCAGGTAGTATCTGGATGATTGCCCTTGTACTATTCTTTTCAGAAGTTACTAAAATATCTTGTTGTACGGAAATTTGATTTCTACTAAAAGTTTGTCAAGATAGTCAATTTTCATGGTTTACAATCTACCTTTTGTTACTATTACTGAAATGTACCTTGTTACTAAATTTCATAGGAAGGAGGAGGTCAACGGAGCAAAAGGCATGAGGAGAAAGGTTTAACGAAACAAGGATGATGATGTTGGCAACGTCTTTGGAAGGATTCGCTCTGGAGAAGTTACGGTGTCCGGCCATCGCGCTGGGGAAGCGGGGAGGATGTCGTTCGGAATGCCTGCAAGGTCTAGAGGAGTGCCGGGGTGTTTGGTTGCCACTCTGAGCTCGATTGCCCGAGGTCCGTTTAGTTTGCTGTATTGAGAGTTTAGCCTGAAGATTGTTGCCTGCCTGACTCAAGCCTGTGAAATCGGACGCCTGGGTATGGCTGCGTCTCCTCCCTTCGCTGCCTGATCACCTACAATAAAAAAACTACTTTGAATGCAAACCAGGCCAATGACAAGCCAAACACTGCCAGTCTTTCTATGAGAGAAATAATTTCTTGTTAAGAAATGCTGGTGTGTAATTTGGCACGTAAAAAGATGCAAATATGTTAGCATGTTTAGTTATTTTCACCTTATTTTTCAATTTGATGATTATATTTTTCGTGAAATACTTCAGTTATGCTGACATTCTTTTCCATGCGGTGGTTATATTTTTAGCGACTTTTGTGTGATAGTATTTTGATATATGTTTTTTTCTTCTGGATGGAGATGACTATATTTAATTCATTTTCTATTTATATTTGTTTTGTGTTTGTAGATAATGGACAACACACAAATCGATCATGTCAAATGTTTCCAAAGAAAAAAAATACATGTCCTACCACGTAATTTTGGAGTGGTGGAGGCATCACTTGTTCCAGTTGTAACTCAAAGAGCTTTGAGTCGAGGCCATCAAAAGTCCACATGCCTTTACCATGAGCAGCGAACAAACAACAGGAGCGAGATGGCATTGATAGCACCGGGCACGAAACACGCCAGCACCTTGAGGCAATGTCCCAAGCCCTCCATGTGTAGAGATACAAGTTTGTTGGAAACATGGAAGTGTCCTTGACACGGAAGATTTGAAATGTCTTTTTACATGTCCACAAACGAGCGTGAGGCTCATGCATGCTGACTACATGCACTAGCTCCTTATGATAATGGTATGGTATTTACATGCAGAAGAACTACAGCCTGTGGAAACAGTGTTGATACATTTACTACATACAATAAAAACAATATGAATGACAGTCTTCTGCTAAAAATATATAGTATTGTATTTCGGTAGTTTGCAGAGCGCTGGTGGTGTCCTTTTCATACAGATGAGGCCCTACATTGTATTTAGAGCATTGCTCCACACATGCCGCTATAATTTAGAGTCTTGGATGAATAATTGGTGATGGCAAGTTAGTAGAACCATCATCATGAAAGGCGTCTCCACGAGCTGATGCTACACAATATGATGGTACAAGATAACTCTGATTGCATATTCAAATCAATGAATCGAAGGGAGTAAAATCATCAACATGGCCTATGAAGGCATAAAGTGTGAACAAATATTAATCAAGATAGTATCTTCTTTTTGAGCCAATTATTTAAATTCGACCATTTTAATCTACTCCATGAAATTTGTGTGTGTACAACATTATGTTATGAGCCCGTAGCAACGCACGGGCATTTAACTAGTGTCCATAACATACAAGAATTTTTTTTGTGACACTGAAAAATCATTATGCTTTTAGAAATGTGTTTCATTAAATTTTAACAAATTTTCATGAAATGTAAAAAAGACATCCGCTCAATTTTACCAAATGTTCATAATACATAAAAAATTCTCTTGCCATTCAGAAAATAAATAAATTATAACACTTCACAAATATTTGCATAATTTGAAAAACTGTTCATGAAATTTTGGAAAATAACAGTATATTAAAAAAAATGTTCAATGTGCATTTTTACAAATGCTCAATATGTATTTGGATAAAATGTTCAACATGTATTTAGAAGATGTTCAACTTGCATGTAAAAATTATTCAAAATGTGTTAAAAATTGCAAACAAAGTACTAGTTTACCCGGTGTAGGTTTTATCAGAATTTAACTCACTAATCTTAATCAAAATGCAAAATTCATATGATTGCTTTGCTGAAGGAGTTAAGACTTAAGACGAGCCTTGAGAAATATCCTAAAGACTTAGCAATCATATTATTAGCTGATTCGGTGGTTAACAACTTTAAATGTAAAGGACACGAGGAACATCAAATCACACATTCTTACTTAATCACACATACTAAAGGATACAATTTGTGGAATCCGATAAATTATAGATTTATTAAAATATTTAGCATAAGATCATAATCCACGGCAAGTTTTTATGCACATCAATACATTAACCATTGGAAGACGAGGCGCCAGCACCTCTAATGATGCTAGGGACTGTGTAGCCAACTTGAATCAGCCAACCTGCAAAAATAAGAAAAACAGAACATTTCATCTTTAACAATTCAGCCATGGATGATTAACAGGCACTAGTAGAAAACAGGGCTTTGGTCCAGGCCGGGTCAGCCCATTAGTCCCGGTTCAGTCCAGAACCGGGACCAATGTGGGCATTGGTCCCGGTTCGTGAGCCCAGGGGGCCGGCCGGGCCACGTGGGCCATTGGTCCCGGTTCATCTGGACCTTTTGGTCCCGGTTGGTGGGATGAACCGAGACCAATGGGCCTCGCTCCTGGCCCACCACCATTGGTCCCGGTTGGTGGCTTGAATCGGGACCAAAGGCTCCCCTTTAGTCCCGGCTCATGTCACCAACCGGGACCAATGAGGTGCCTATATATACCCCTTGCTCGCGAGCAGAGCACCCCAGTGCTCTGTTTTTCTCTGGCCGAGGGGGAGAGGGCTTGGTGGTGCTCTACCTCACCTCCTATGCACACAAGGTGTTCGATGGAATGCCCGAGCCACACTACTTAAGCTTTCTCCTCTCCAAGCACGACCTCCAAGCTCCATTTTCCATAATATTTGTCTAGGTTTAGCGGTCCGTCACGCCCCGTCCCCGTCTTCACCGCCGTCGATCACCCGCGCCGAGCTCATCGCCGGCACCACCGTGGTGAGCCTCTTGTTCTTATCTTCTTTCTGAAAGGAAAAATATTCTTACTTGTATGTTTACATAGATACTTGTATTATTTTCTTACTTTTATTATTGCATCTTATATAGTGCGATGGTTTTGGTATCCGCCCCCGTCGGCCCTCGTCCTGTCTATGATTCGGATGTGGTATATATATTATCTTTATAACTATTGGTTCATTTATTGTTTATGAAAATTATGCCGACCAACGTGACATAGATTTTATTTATGTAGGATGTATGTGAATCAGAAGTGCCAACCGACCCTATTGTCGAGAGGTTAAATTTAGTTGAAGAAGAAAACAATTTGTTGAAGGAAAAAATAAAAAAAATTGAGGAGGAGAAGATGATATTGGAGTTGCATGTTGCGGATGTCGTCGATGATCACAAGATCAAGATGGATGCAATGCGCTTGAAGATTAGAAAGATTAGAAAATATGCCATTCATACCGAGGATTGGTATCATTATGCCGTTGGATCAATTGTTACCTTGGTTGCGATTATGATCGCATTTGTTTTCGCATTGAAATGTTTTACATAGTTTCAATGTATGGTTTAATTAATTAGATGCTCTGGAGAGCTATATGTTGTTAGATGAGAACTATGTATGCACTTTGGTTTTAATGTGATGATGAACTTCTATTAATTTGGACACTTAATTATATATAATGCACGCACATGAACCGGCAATGGATGTACGGTGACAGACACACCTGTGAGTACATTAAGGGCGTGCATGAGTTTCTCGATGCGGCTGAGGCAAACAAGCAGAATGGTTTTATGTGTTGTCCATGCACTGAATGTGGGAATACGAGGTCTTACTCTAACCGGAAAATCCTTCACTCCCACCTGCTTTACAAGGGTTTCATGCCACACTATAATGTTTGGACGAGGCACGGAGAAATAGGGGTTATGATGGAAGACGGCGAAGAAGAAGAGTACGATGACAACTATGTGCCCCCTGAATACGGTGATGCTGCAACGGGGGGAGCTGGTGAAGATCAAGAGGAACCAGACGATGTGCCCAATGATGTTGCAACGGGTGAAGCTGCTGAAGATCAAGAGGAACCAGACGATGTGCCTGATGATGATGATCTCCACCGGGTCATTGTCGATGCAAGGAGGCAATGCGAAAGTCAAAAGGAGAAGCCGAAGTTCGATCGCATGTTAGAGGATCACAAAAAAGGGTTATACCCCAATTGCGAAGATGGCAACACAAAGCTCGGTACCGTACTGGAATTGCTGCAGTGGAAGGCAGGGAATGTTGTGGCTGACAAAGGATTTGAGAAGCTACTGAAAATATTGAAGAAGAAGCTTCCAAAGGATAACGAATTGCCCGACAGTACATACGCAGAAAAGTAGGTCGTATGCCCTCTAGGATTGGAGGTGGAGAAGATACATGCATGCCCTAATGACTGCATCCTCTACCGCGGTGCATACAAGGATCTGAACGCATGCCCGGTATGCGGTGCATTGTGGTATAAGATCAGACGAGATGACCCTGGTGATGTTGACGGCGAGCCCCCCAGGAAGAGGGTTCCTGCGAAGGTGATGTGGTATGCTCCTATAATACCAAGGTTGAAACGTCCGTTCAGAAACGAAGAGCATGCCAAGTTGATGCGATGGCACAGTGAGAACCGAAAGAAAGATGGGAAGTTGAGAGCACCCGCTGACGGGTCACACTGGAGAAAAATCGAGAGAAAGTACTGGGATGAGTTTGCAAAGGACCCAAGGAATGTATGGTTTTCTTTAAGCGCGGATGGCATTAATCCTTTCGGGGAGCAGAGCAGCAATAACAGCACTTGGCCCGTGACTCTATGTATGTATAACCTTCCTCCTTGGATGTGCATGAAGCGGAAGTTCATTATGATGCCAGTTCTCATCCAAGGCCCTAAGCAACCCGGCAACGAAATTGATGTGTACCTAAGGCCATTAGTTGAAGAAATCTTCTTTGAATGCCTGCTCAGTATGAAGGTCACGACTGGCTTCTCGTCGAATATAAAGGGAATAATAAATATGCCAGAGAAAAAGTTTCAGAACCTAAAGTCTCATGAATGCCACGTGATTATGACGCAACTGCTTCCGGTTGCATTGAGGGGGCTTCTACCGGAAAACGTCTGATTAGCCATTGTGAAGCTATGTGCATTCCTCAATGCAATCTCTCAGAAGGTGATCGATCCAGAAATCGTACCAAGGCTAAGGACTGATGTGGCGCAATGTCTTGTCAGTTTCGAGCTGGTGTTCCCACCATCCTTCTTCAATATCATGACGCACATCCTAGTTTATCTAGTCGACGAGATTGTCATCCTGGGGCCCGTATTTCTACACAATATGTTCCCCTTTGAGAGGTTCATGGGAGTCCTAAAGAAATATGTCCGTAACCGCGCTAGGACAGAAGGAAGCATCTCCATGGGCCATCAAACAGAGGATGTTATCAGGTTTTGTGTTGACTTCATTCCTGGCCTTAAGAAGATATGTCTCCCTAAATCGCGGTATGAGGGGAGACTGACTGGAAAAGGCACTCTTGGAAGAGACTCAATAATATGCAGGGACGGATATTCTTGGTCTCAAGCACACTACACAGTTCTACAGAACTCTACCTTGGTGACCCCGTATGTCGATGAACACAAGAACAGTCTGTGCTCCAAACAACCGGAGCAGTGCGACGACTGGATTACATGTGAACACATCAGGACTTTCAGCAGTTGGTTGGAAACACGTCTCAAAGGTGACAACACTGTTTGTGATGAGTTGTACTTGTTGTCCAGGGGACCATCTTTGACTGTATTGACTTACAAAGGATACGATATAAATGGGAATGCATTTTACACGATCGCCCAAGATCAAAAGAGCACCAACCAAAACAGCGGTGTCCGCTTTGATGCAGCAACCGAGAGCAGAAAGGACACATATTATGGTTACATAGTGGACATATGGGAACTTGACTGCGGACCTGATTTTAAGGTCCCTTTGTTTAAGTGCAAATGGGTCTATCTGTCAGGCGGCGGGGTACAGGTAGACCCACAGTACGGAATGACAACAGTGGATCTGAAAAATCTTGGGTACACTGACGAACCGTTCGTCCTAGCCAATGATGTGGCACAGGTTATCTATGTGAAGGACATGTCTACCAAACCGAGAAAAAGAAAAGATAAGGAAGCGAATACATCATACGATGAGCCAAAGCGCCACATAGTTCTTTCAGGAAAAAGGGACATCCTGGGAGTGGATGGCAAGACAGACATGTCTGAAGATTATGAAAAGTTTCATGAAATTCCTCCCTTCAATGTCAAGGCTGACCCAAGCATCCTGAAAAACAATGAAGATTATCCATGGTTACGGCGCAATAAGCAAATGACACAAGCGAAGAAAAAGTGAAGACTTTCTCCCGCAACTATTATGATGATACTATGCCAACTTTGTAACACACGAACATGCTACCATTGTCCGTTCTGTACATGCACATGCTATGTGGGTGAAATTATGATACCATGCCAACTTTCAACTTTTTCAGAGTTCATTTGAAATGCTTTCATGTCTTATGGTTTGGCCCTCGTAATACCATGACCATTAGTCCCTGGCCCATGCCAACTTTCAACTTTCAACTTTCTAAAACTAATGGCACTAACAGAAAGTTTATAATTTTGCTCCTCGCCCCTGGCCCATGACCATTAGTCCCGGTTTGTGCCACAAACCGGGACTAAAGGGTTGGTCCTCGTTGCGGGCAGAGTTTAGTCCCACCTCGCCAACCGAAGGGGGCTTACACCGGTTTATAAGCCCTTCCCTCTCTGCCTTGTTGAGCTCCTCTCAAAGTGAAAATAGATGCCCTAATAGAGAAAAGTTTAACCTAAATTCATAGTGAATTTTTCTGAAATTCATAGAAATTTACTATGAATTTAGGTTGAATTTTCTCTATAAGCGCATCTATTCTCATTTTTTAGTAAGTTAATCACAAACTTGTGATTCAAACAATTTTCAAAGAATTCAAATTTTAACTATTCAAATTTGAAAACTAATGGCACTAACAGAAAGTTTATAATTTTTCTAAAACTAATGGCACTAATAGAAAGTTTATAATTTTGCTAACCTAAAAGCAAACAGAATTAAAAATTAAAGCAAAAAACAAAAGAAAATAAATAATGCAAAAAACAAATCAAAAAAGGAAAAAAAAACTATTTTTATAGTAAAGTTAATCACAAAATAAAATGGCACTAACAGAAAGTTTATAATTTTTCTAAAACTAAAAGCAAAAAGAATAAAAAATAAAGCAAAAAACAAAAGAAAATAAATAATGCAGAAAACAAAACAAAAAAACTGGAAAAAATAGCAACAATAAGTATTTTCTTGTAAGTAGAAACAAAATAAAATAAATAAAGCAACAAAGAAAACAAAAAAACAAAAAAAGTGTTTTCAAATTTGAAAACTAATGGCATTGACAAAAAGTTTATAATTTTTCTAAAACTAAAATCATAAAGAATTAAAAAATAAAGAAAAATAAAAGAAAATAAAATAAATAAAGCAACAAAAAAACAAAAAAATGCCACCTACTGGGCCCCCATGGCCTGAATACGACTAGAAACCCATCAAAGGGCCAGGATTCAGGCCCGCAGGAGGCCCAGTAGGCCCACAAGCATAGCAATGACAATTAGGCCCGTAAGCCTGCAATGGAGAGAAGCTCGAGAAGGATGCGGCAGTGGGGCTTATAAACCACTGTGCACCCCTCTCAACTAGCGAGGTGGGACTAAACTTTCGACGCCGCAGCCGCACAAGGCCTTTGGTCCCGGTTGGTGGCACCAACCGGGACTATTGGTCACGGTTCGTGGCACCAACCGTGACCAATTCCCCCCTTTAGTCCCGGTTGGTGCCACCAACCGAGACCAAAGGCCGCCGCTTCCCGCCCTTTGGGCTGCTGAAAAGAGGCCTTTGGTCTCGGTTGGTGGCACCAACTGAGACTAAAGGGGGGCATTGGTCACGGTTGGTGCCACGAACCGTGACCAATGCTCCGTCTATATAAGCCACACTTGTGAAAATTTTGGATCAGTTTCTTCGATCCCACCCCGACGACGCCGCCAGGCTGCCCCTCTGCTCGCCTCGCCGTCGCCGCCGTTGCCCCTGCCCCGCCCCCGAGCGCGCCCTGCCTCGCCGTCGTCGTCGGCCGCCCGTCCGCCACCCCCGAGCACCCCCTGCGCCGCCGAGCCCGTCCGCCACCCTCGAGCACCCTCTACGCCTCGCCGTCGCCGCCGTTGCCCCTGCCCCGCCCCCGAGCGCGCCCTTCCTTGCCGTCGTCGCCGGTCGCCCGTCCGCCGCCCCCGAGCACCCCCTGCGCCCCCGGGCCCATCCGTCGCCCCCGAGCGCGCCCCGCCGTCGCCCTCGCCCTCGCCGACCCCGAGCCCATCCTCGTCGCCATCGCCCCCGACGCCGGTCGCCCGCGTCTCCTCCCCGATCCCTCCGGGAGAGGTAGCTACCGCCCCATCCTCCCCCCTTCCTTCATTCCCTGCTCCTTAATTTGCATAATACTGTAGATGTATGTATGATGAATTTTGATATTTTTTTGTTCATATATAATGTAGATGCATGTCTATGTATGTATGGAATGATATCGATGGATGGATGTATATAGAACATTTGTAGAAAATATGACGAATCCGATATGACCAATGTCCCCCTCCGGTTCACTCGGGAACACTAACTCTCTCGGAGAAAAAAATGTTATCGGGGAAAAAAAATTTATCGGGGTCGAGGGTCGTCGAACATGAGAGGAAGAAGAGGATAAAAAAGAAGATGAAGAAGAAAAAAAGAGGAGAAGAAAGAATAGTTCTTTCTTCTCCTCTTTTTTTCTTCTTCTTCCTCTTTTTTTATCGGAAACGAGGGTCGTCGAGGGTCGCCGAGCGGTAGGGGAAGAAGAGGATAAAAAAGAAGAGGAAGAAAAAAAAGAGAGGGGTCGACGGTCGCCTAGGGGTCGAGGGTCGAGAGGGGGTCTAGGGTCGCCGAGACGGGATTGGAAGACGAGGAGAAATAAATAAGAAGAAGAAAAAAGAAGAAAAAGAAGAGGAGAAGAAGAAAGTAATAGAGGAGAAGAAGAGAAAAATAGAATATATATGCTATTTTCTCTTTTCTCCTCTATTCCTTTCTTCTTCTCCTCTTTTTTTTCTTCTTTTTTTCTTTGACGCGTGGGGGGGGGGTCGAGAACGTCGGACATTCATGAGAGAGGCGAGGAAGAAGGGGAAGAAGAGGGAGAAGAAGAGGAGAGGAAGAAGAGGAAGTCTTATCCTCTATTCTTTCTTCTCTTCTTTTTTCTTCTTCTTCCTATATGTATTAGTTTTTTATTTAGGTTGTTAATTAGTAGATATTAATTTTGTTCATATATGTATGGACGCATGTGATATGTATGCATGTATGTATGTATGTATTGGGTATGTCGTTGTCGATATACCCCCTACCCGATAACTTCGACATGAGGGGGTCGAGAGGGGGTCTAGGGTCGTCGAACATGAGAGGAAGAAGAGGATAAAAAAAGAAGAGGAAGAAGAAAAAAGGAGAAGAAAGAATAGAGGAGTTCCTCTTTATTTTATCGGGAACGAGGGTCGCCGAGCGGTAGAGGAGAAACCCTAAATAGAAAGTATCGTCGGTGTGAGATACATGTACCGTCGGTGTTGGACACTACATCCACGTCCCACAAGTGGCGCGGGCTTCGACGCCCACGTCACTTGTGGGACGTGGATGTAGTGTCCGACACCGACGGCCACATGTATCTCACACCCACGATACTCGCTATTTAGAGTCTCCTCTACCGTTCGGTGACCCTGACCCTCGACGACCCTCGTTCCCGATAAAATAAAGAGGAAGAAAAAGAGGAGTCGCCGAGCGGTAGAGGAGAAACCCTAAATAGAAAGTATCGTCGGTGTGAGATACATGTACCGTCGGTGTCGAACACTACATCCACGTCCCACAAGTGGCGCTGGCTTCGACGCCCACGTCACTTGTGGGACATGGATGTAGTGTCCGACACCGACTGCCACATGTATCTCACACCCACAATACTTGCTATTTAGGGTTTCCTCTACCGTTCGGCGACCCTGACCCTCGACGACCCTCATTTCCGGTAAAATAAAGAGGAAGAAGAAGAAAAAAAAGAGAAGAAGAGAAGAAGAAGAAAAAAGAGAGGAGAAGAAGCTGCAATTTAGACACCCAAAAGTAAGTACTATAGTAGCATGTTCCGCGCATCTCCTATTGATTCAAGCGCTAGTTTCATCAATACCATTTGGCATTCTTGCTTATCAGTTTGATTGACCTCTATTTTTTGTAAAGTGGTTGTGGCAGGAACAAGGGAACGATTTCTGTGGATACTACGTTTGCGAGTCCATCCGCCACACGACCTGTGAGCGGGGCTACACTGACGAACAATATGAAGTACGTAAATAACAACATTCACAATTTTATTTTATTACCATCATTTGTGTTGAGTTTCGTTCATTCATATATATATGTATTGACCCCCTTCTTTAAATTAGATGTTTCGGAAGCTGGATGAACTCCTAGCACCAGCTCGCATGCGAGCAATTCAAGAGGAATTGGCGGCATTCTTTCTTGACCATGTGATCGCTGAAGATGGAGAATACTATGTGGACCATGAGTCCGTATGATTATATTTGTAAGAGATAATTATTGTATATATGTAGCCGGTAGTGTCAGATAGATATACGAGAACTTGTTGTTCGACCAATCTTTCGGAGAAGGAGAGGTGGTCGATATCACTTCTCTCTGTATGCATATATGTTCATGACGATCTTCTGTTTCCTTCGTTTGCTTACTACCTAGCTAGCGTGTCTAGTCCTCTCTATACGTATGTATAGTACGTTGCGTCGACCAAGCACGGACATAAGAGAGGACACTTCTCTCTATTAATTATAGCTAGCTAACACAATATATGAAACACCTAAATTAACCCCCCAAAACCCCCAACCCCCCCCCCCCCAAAAAAAAACAAAACCGCAGCCACGGAAATGCTGACGCGTGGATGCCTATTGGTCCCGGTTGATGCCACCAACCGGGACCAAAGGGTCTCCTGCCTGGCTCCGCGCACAGGCCACGTGGAGGCCCATCTGTCCCGGTTCTGGATTGAACCGGAACTAAAGGGACAGGGCATTAGTACCGACCCTTTAGTCCCGGTTCAGGAACCGGGACAAAAGGCCCTTTTTCTACCAGTGAGGGACCATCGTACATCGTAAATAACCAATTTTCATATAGAAAGACATATAGAAAAATGAAATCGAAAATATTCCGAGATGGCAAATATTCAGAGATGACTATGAAAACACCTCTCTGGATCCTCGAATTGAAAGAGATCACCAAGAGAACTGTTTTTATGAAAGAAAACAAAAAGAACTGTTTTTATGTAACAGTTCATCAGGCAAACACATGTTGAAAGAATAGGGTCTGAGTAGGGGAACTGTGTTCGCTGTTATTATAGCATTGCCGCGCTTCCGCTTGGACCTCCTAGTTATAAGTGGGGGAAATCATAAATATCATAAATTTTCCTTTGATTAAACTGTTTATCCATTTTGCTTTAAGAAATGGAGCAGAAAATTTATGTCAATCTCAGTTAAAGAACACATAAATTTTATAATTCACTCAGACCTCTTTTAGATTTCTTAGAAAAAATAGTATGAGACAAAGTACTTAGTTCCGTAATATAATCCAAAAAAAAAATCATATCGTTTGATTGTGCTGCTTCTCTATACATGTGAACCAAGCATTTAAACTTGTATAAACTATTCTTTAGTTTTCAAGTTCTTTGACCAGCAGTCTAGCACATGCATTTATATCTTATTATGTGTTTTCCCAATTCCTATGTTTTCAGAATTCTGCGAACTATATGCCCAACTTCCTTTGTGGCTCTATTAATAATGGAAGTAGCAAATTTCCCTTTTCCAGCATCAATCAAGAAATAAGTCTCTTCGTTCCACAAAAATACAGACAAATGTATGCAACATCGCCATTTTCATGCTTGACAATTCTTGGTGTCTATGCAAAGGCTGTCAGAGTAGCTGGCCGGCTTTCTGTAACATGGGGAGGCAACAGGAAGGGCTGGAAGGCATATGCTATACACTGTAAGTTGGAAGGCACCCATCCACATTTTGTACTGTAGCAAAACATACATCAGAAACTGGACTGGAATCGTGGTATATTAAATAACGTAACCTAAGGATCACATAACACTCCCATCCATATTTTGTACCGTAGCAAAACATACATCAGAAACTGGACTGAGATCGTGCAATATTAAATAACGTAACCTAAGGATCATATAACAGTCTTGAATCAGTCGAAAGGCCTTTCTGCTTCATCACAGAGAAACTTAGGTGGTAGAACTTTTTATTAAAAATGGACAGCTACATAAGTATTATGACTTAATTGTAAAACATTACCTAATTATATAGATCGGATGAAGGATCCTGAATTTTCTCGTATATTGCTACAGCAGTCTGAAGGAAACCCTGCATAAACAACATGAGAAAATGATCAACAACACAAAGGCCTTGGTTGCATAGAGATGCACTAAGAATCAAACAAGCATTACCTCCACAACATTCTGTGCAGTTTTTGCAGATGCCTCCATGAAGAGAAGGCCATGGTCCTTTGCAAACTGCTCGCCTTCCTCAGAGCTCACTGCACGGCTGTGAGATAGATCGCATTTGTTCCCAATCAGCATTATTGTCATGCCAGGGTGCGCATATTTCCTTGCATCTTGTAGCCAGTTGGTGAGATGGTTAAAAGTCTCCCTCCTGAATGTCATCATTGATTATGACACAAACAACAGGATAATTAAAGTTCAGGCAGCCATGCACTTGAGTGAACAGGGCAGCTTCCATTGTCTCTCGGAGTGGGAGGTACCTGGTGATGTCATAAACCAAGAGAGCACCGACAGCCTCGTCGTATAGTGGTGTAGTTAACGATCTGAATGCATTTCGGCCTGGCTATAATGTTAACACAGACGGCACAAGATGGGTTATTTTCCCTGATAACTGAACGTGACAAACTTGTGGAACTCAAAATTCATACTGTGCTATTTAGTAGAGATGTCGCATCCAATTTCGAAGCAGGGTTTGGCAACACTAATAGTCTCATATGCAGCTGGCAGTAATTTCTATGGTGGATCTGGGTGGAGAAGAAAGAGTACCGTGTCCCAAATCAGGAGCTTGGCGGGCTTGTTGTCGATGGTTATCATCTTGACCCCGCACTCGGTGTCGATGTTGAAATCAACGACAGGGTGGAACTCCTTGTGGAGGAACTGCACAAGCAGGCATGTCTTACCGACACCTGCAGTAGGTCGTCGGACCATCCAATCAGATCTCCACTAAACGGACGGAACTAGCAGCAAGAGGAGGGGATAGACCGATCGGGAACGGATCTGAGTCGCCGATGAGGACGTACGTGAAATTGTAGAGCGACATCTCCGGCCCTGACGCCGCCGCTCCTCCTCTCTTCTCCGTGACCTCTCGTGGTGTTCAGGGGATTAGTGCGCGAGGCGGCTACAGGACCGTTTGGTGCAGAGAACTGTTCGCCGATCCACATTCCACAACCACAATCTACCTTTTTTTTTTTGAGAATTTCAACCACAATCTGCTGGCCTATTGGATCATGCATTTTGCCCTCTCGCGATCCATACCGATTCGGCCCAGTTCTCTCCCGAGCCCACCGATACGCCTCGCCTCTCGTTGCTAGGTTCCCCACCATCAGGGAAGAAATCGCGCCGCCATCTCCCCCGCTCCGCCGCGACCGAGTTCCAGTACTCCGCCTCCGCCTCCGGCCCCGCTCCTGATCTCCCCGGCCGCCGGACGCCGCCCCTGCTCTTGCCAGCCGCTGGACTCCGCTCTGCTTCCCGTCCTTCCACCTCGACCTCCTCACCAGCCAGCACCTCAACCGAGCTCGGTGAGCGCCTCACTGTTGACACACGAACACGTCACGTGTACTCTCGACGTCGGAGGTGATGCACCACGTCAAAGGAAATCTGACCGACAGCGCGATACGCAAGACAGTCAGCGGGCGCTTTTGAAGACCTGAAACCCCACATGCCCGGGAGGGACCCCGTCAGAGAGTGCGGCGGCTATGGGCCACCCTAGATCGATTCGCTCGCCCCTAAAGCCTCGTGGATCGCTGCCCTCCAACGCGAAGAACGAACGAATAACGAGAAAGAAAAATATAAGGGTAGGGGATAAAGATAGATGAACACAAAAGTGTAATAGATTGATTGGTTCGATTGGTGTTGTTCAATCGGCCATCACCCCCAACATATATAAGAGGCGGCTGGACTTCCGGTACAAGCAAAGGATTCATCTAGGCTTTCCTTAGAAAAAAAATTACATCATTTCACGTCCTAGAGTACTAGTTCTATTCCAACTCGGATTCAGTCTGAATCTGGCCCAACTTCTGTCTTCCTCCTTGCGCGGGCCGCCGAGCTTGCATATGACCTCCGATCAAGACGGCCCAAATATGAAACATGTGCGCCTCGACGAGACGAACAATCCTTATGTTGAACACTTTTCCAAATAAGACCATCTTGAATATTCTACGAAGCCATCTTTAATATCCAGTCGGACTCGGTCATGTAACGGACTGGATTGTCCGAGTCTCGTAGTGAACTTACAGTGTGTATACTATCTCATATGATAATGACTCCAAAACCAAAGTTCTCCGTTTTGACGATGCGCACAATTTCCGTGTTGATCACTTTTCCATCCGAGGTCATCTGGATTACCTTTCGGGCACATCTTCAGTTTCACTTGGATCCGAGCTCATCCACTCGGATATTAGAGTTTTTTGTCCGACTGGACCTTTTCACTCGGATGTTAGAGTCTTTCACTCGGAAGACAATCTTTCAGTCGAATGACTATAAGTTCACTCGGAAGACAATCTTTCACTCGGATGACTATATTTCACTCGGAAGGCAATATCTTACTCGAACGTCAAGTTTTCATTCCGACGGTAATCTTTTCACTCGAAATAACTTCACTCGGATGATAATTTCACTCGGATTACTATATTTTCACTCGGAAGCCAATCTTTTACTCGATCGATAAGTTTTTCACTCGCCCTTTTACTCGATCGGTAGGTTTTCACTCGGATGGTAAATTTTTCACTCGGATTTCCCGACAGAAAACACAGCCTGATCTTGATTTGCCTCTCCAGGTTGCATACGACCTCGGATTGAGACAAATTTTATATGAAAAACGATCGGCTTGATGAGACAAAACTTTTTTGTGTTGAAGGTTTTTCGATTCAAGGCCGTCTTGATGGCCGAATTACTCGCGCAACCTATCAGACAAGTGTCTGGCACCTCGCGCCATATTTCCGTTGAGGTTCGGTCTGCAGTGTATTGCCTCTAACTTTTGCATATGAACTCGGATTGAGATGATTTATATATCAAAATCGATTGCCTCGACGAGACGAAGACAATTCCTTAAGAGTGCTCCTTCATCCGAGGTCATCTTGAAGACATGATTGGCCAAAAACCACTCGAAACATTGAATTATGACACTCGGAGTATAATTTCGGTCTGTAAGATAAGGTCGAATGAATATAACCGAAACATCAAAGTTGTTCCACTCGGCGACGTGAATCTTTTCATGCTGAAAACCCGTTCACTTGAGACCATCTTCATTGCAATCTATATCTTGCCAAAATCAGGTGTCAACACATGCCCCCCTGTTTTCTGGCAGAGCTTGCGTGCCAGAAAATACCTTGGTTAGGGTAATGTTTTAGCACAATGTCAACACTCCATCGTTTGTGCATATTGAGTATGATAATTTTAATCATCCATATGCTCATGTTTGTTGCTTCTTCGGTAGAGCCTCTTGGATAATAGTTGTCTGAAAACAACAATTGGATGTCACAAAGGCTTCCACGTAAATTTCTTATGTCAATCCGGACCTTGCATTTCCACACATTCCCTGGGAATATTAGAACCCTTCAACGAAGACGGTTGCCGAACGATTATGACCATGCACCTCAAAAGAATACCGTCAACTGTTCGGCGACTCAACTCGTTATCAAAGTACACCATCAAGCCTCCGCCGAACAACGTCTGTCTCCTGACTTGGATCCTGCAAATAAATAACATTTGGAGTCGGGGCTCTTTTATGCACTAGACCCTTGATTGGTGGTCGACTCAATAATTAAGTCGGCCTCGCCGGTATTGGCAAACACTGAGCATCGGCTATAGGAGTAGGAAATCAACCATGGTGAACACAGTTAGCCAGATGCCGGGTTTGCCAACACAATGAATTCCTAGGGCGATATGCAAATATCAGCCATGCGTTCTTATCTCAAAAGTGCTCGGGAGTTCGTCCACCAAAGTGTGAATAGCCGAAATAAGTCAGATGTTTCGGCTGAGGATAAATTCCATAGCGTTGATTTTGATGGTATGATTGAAGAATATGGATGAGACGCCTCCTGGAGTCTCCTATATGAAAATTGTCGTCCTCGCTTACAGGCTTTACACTTGTACTCCCTTATTTCTGCTGGCTTCGCAACAGGAGATGTGATGCCGCTCTTAACTCGAGGATTTCCCTTAGGAACCCAGGCCATGTTCTTCTTCTCTAGCTCTTTGGCCCAAAGCCTTTTTAGCTTCTTCTGTTGCGAATATGGTAAGCCGAGTGGGTGTCCCGGCTGGGACTTTGGTTTATGCACTGGCAAATTCTTCCTGACTATTGGATCCTTGAAATTTACTTGCTTCACTTTCTTGTCCTTAGCAGCCAACATAGGCTCGGCTGGCTTTTTGCCATTTGGAGTCGGATCTGAAATTGCACTCTTGCGGCTATCCTTTTCGTTCTTCTCTTTTTTAACACTTGTTGCAAATAGAAGGTCGGACATCATTTCTATTTTGACTGCTCTTCTTGGGAACCCATGCCATGTTCTTGTTTCTCAACTCATGTGCACTAAGTCTTTGTAATTCCTTCTCCTGCCAATGTGCTAAGCCGAGTGGGCACCTCGGCTGTGATTCTGTTTCAACCAATGCCAACTCTTTTTTGGCCTTGTGCACTCTCAACTTCTTCCCTTCAGATTTGGCACTTGATTGACTTGCCTCGTTGCCTTTTGTACCCAATGTCAATACTTTAACTGGCTCTTTGTTATTTGAGAACAAATCTGAAGTAGCACACTTACGACTATCTTTCTTGACCTGGTATACTTGCTTGACCACCTCTTTCTTGTTCCTTGAGCTCCGGACCGATTCCTTATGATTGAAACGGTCTTTGACGTGTGATTGTTCATCAAATGTTAATCTTTTTGGAGCTGCATAATGTTGGAGGGATGATATAAAATAAGATGGATAATTTGCCATTGTATCATACCTGCCCCATGATGGATATGGATTTACATGAGCGTAGGGAGGCATCCACGACATTGGCATTGGCGGCCCAAAAGCAAGATATGAAATCTGCTTGCTCAACGTCTTCCTTTGCCAATCCAAGTCTTCAGATTTATGCCTTGGGGGTGACTTCGATGCTTTTGCTTCACTCGGCCGATAAGCACTCTTTGCCTCAGTTATCTTTTGGTACTTTTCTAATAACTGCGCGAAAGTGACTTTCGGCCTTTTGCTTTTGTGCTTACCATGGCATTTGCTTTCTTTGGTTGTGCGTGCACCGGTCTTTGAATTCTCTTGTTGCCCCCTAGTGCTAGATGTTACCATTGTAGCTTTGATGGAATTTCCTTCTTCAAGATTGTTCTTGATGCACTTCTTAACAATATCCTTGCTCAAAGACTTGACCCCATCATCACTGATGTGTACTTGTCCACTTTTAGATAAATTAGCTGAAGATAGCCGAGTCAACATTTGATGGCCATCAAAATGATCCGACGGTCCAAATGATCGTGCCTCAACAAACTCCAATCGTCCTATCTTGTCCGATTGCTTGACTTGATGGATCATGTTGCAATCTTTGACATTTTGCTTGAACGAACATTGCGTTGGCTCTTGTCTTGACGGCTCGACGTCGTGATCAATTATAATAATAGGATTAGTCAGCGATGTACCGATGATGTGATCCACTATGACTGCACTGGACGTACACTCCTGGTCCATTAACCGATATTGTGATACTGGCTTCCATACAAAACAACTGAGCGGTGTCAGTTTAACATCATCCGACTCCTCTATGCATTGATTTTCGTCCTCCTTTCCCGATGCTCTTGAATCGGTTATCCTGGAGAACTTTGAACCTGGCTTTATATTCCTGCAACCAAAATAATTACAGAATATACGTCTCATCTGAGACCAAATGTTAGCCAGGCATGAAACAAACAAAGTTGCCCATATGAATATAAAGTTCAGTCGGCATGAAGGGAACAACTTTGGTTGCGATAAGTTGTCACTATTAGCCTCTATGAATGGTGCCATGTGTTGATCAGCATGATTAGTAACAAGATAATTTGAAACAAACAGATTACTCATCTCGACCGGTCTTTCAAAATTAATTAGAATCTTACTAACGGGTGCATCAACAATATGATTTTGACCGAATTGAAAACTAAGTAAACTCTCGGCTAGGTGTACCTTTGTGAAGTCGTTGGAACAAGAAGATGGTTGCACCACTGGAACAATACCTTGATCCACTTCTGAATAATTCTCGAATGCATCTTCCTCTTTTTCTGGATCTCATGCCTCATCACTCGGATTACCTGAATAGATTTGACTTGGATTTCCCGAGTAGATTTCACTCGGATTACCCAAATGGATTCCACTCGGCCGCTCTTCGTCAGCTATACTTCGTTCAGCTGCACGCTCTAGTTCTTGGTCTTCGTCACTAGTCAAACTTTGTTTGGCCATATAACTTTGCTCTTGATGCTCATCAATTTCTTTGGCACGGAACTCATAGGGCAGCATGTAAGCTCCCTCACATCCAGAAAAATTGAGCACGGCCAATTTGTTGTGTTTACTGTTCTTTTGCTCGGTGAAGCTTGCATCTTCTATTTTGATACACGTAGCAATAACTGGCTTGATGCACTCGGCTCTAGCGGCTTTAGCCGGTGATGCACTCATCTGGAATGATGCACTCGACTGACACGATGCACTCGGCTGGCTCGATGCAACGCACTCAGACTTAAACGTCTCTGTGGTCAATTTGGTTTCAATTGAATCCACCATTGTCTTGTCACTAAAGGAACTGTTCAACTCAGCTGTAGACGACTTAGTCATATTTGACTCAGTTTCAACCGAATCAACTGTATTAGCCGAGTGAACCCTTTCTTGACGATTTTCTTGCAAAGCTTCTTTTTTATCTTACCCCAAAATTGCAAAGGAGCCAACATGGTTGCTACATGGAGGAAGGCACTTGACGTATTCTTGCAAATATTCCACTCCACGTTTCTTATTGAGTGCTTCATAAGCATGTCGATATTCTGCTGGTAATTCCTCAAGAGTTGGCGTAGTAAATTCGTTGACGCTATTCCCTGTGAGCTTTGGTTTGATCTTGTCCACTTGGGCCACATATTTTTCTTTAAACTCAGCCCTGCTTGGATCAGCTTGCCCCCCAATACTTTTATAATCTTTCGGCAATGAATTGATATTGCCGAAATTTTGCGATTGTATAGGGGGTGTATAACATGCTGCAATGATAGGTGAAGACATGTGCACTGTTGTTGAATATTTTCTCATGCCAATTTGATCAATCGGTAACACTTCATCTTCTTTCAAAACCCTAGCTTTTATTGCCTCATAATCAGGAACCAAACCTTTATCATGTTGCTCAAGGCAAAGAGCGGTAATTTTCTTATTTTGCGCTAAGCTTTTTAACGCAGCCAAAGTCACCTCATCTCCTGCAGTATTAGACACATACACTCCTGTAGAATCTCCATTCACTCGGCCATAAAAGTGAGCCGAGTCATGAATACTTTTAGTTGCATATGATGTTGAACAATTAATATCATGAAGTGTATTATATGATGACTGAGGATAACCGGCCAAATAGCTAATGGAAGCATGGCCGTTTGCCTCATTCATCGGCATGTTTGGGGATAAACATGCATATTGCGAGTTGGCTGCCGACGGATAAAACTGTGAGCTGCCCTCCTGCACATGAGGTATCATATATTGATCACTCGAACAAATCGTGTGGTTCACCGGCACATTGAAAGATGTTGCCGATGCACGAAAGTTCAGATTCATAAGTTGCATGTCGCGATTATGTAAATTCCAAGTTTCTCCAACAGAATAACTAGTCGGCCTTTGCTCGTTAGGGCTAGCCGACATGACATATCCATTGAAAGATCTAGCAACATCAACATAATGGCTATTTGCATCTACGTAAGGAGATTGATGATACATGTTACCGTTGTAGATTGCAGCCGCTCGATGACGCTCTCCTCGTAGCAAGAACAGGCTGGAGAGTGTTCAAAGCTTCGTCCCTAGCGGAGTCACCAAAAAGTGTGTTGACACACGAACACGTCACGTGTACCCTCGACGCCGGGGGTGATGCACCGCAGCTCACGTCGAAGGAGTCCCGACCGACAGCGCGATACGCAAGACAGTCAGCGGGCACTTTTGAAGACCTGAAACCCCACATGCCCGGGAGGGACCCCATCAGGGAGTGTGGCGGCTATGGGCTGCCCTAGGTCGATTTGCTCGCCCCTAGAGCATCGTGGATCGCTGCCCTCCAATGCGAAGAACGAACGAATAATGAAAAAGAAAAATACAAGGGTAGGGGATAAAGATAGATGAACACAAAAGTGTAATAGATTGATTGGTTCAATTGGTGTTGTTCAATCGGCCATCACCCCCAACATATATAAGAGGCGGCTGGACTTCCCATACAAGCAAAGGATTCATCTAGGCTTTCCTTACAAAAAAATTACATCAATTCACGTCCTAGAGTCCTAGTTCTATTCCAACTCGGATTCAGTCTGAATCTGGCCCAACTTCTGTCTTCCTCCTTGTGCGGGCCGCCGAGCTTGCATATGACCTCCGATCAAGACGGCCCAGATATGAAACTTGTGCGCCTCGACGAGACGAACAATCCTTATGTTGAACACTTTTCCAAATAAGACCATCTTGAATATTCTACGAAGCCATCTTTAATATCCAGTCGGACTCGGTCATGTAACGGACTGGATTGTCCGAGTCTCGTAGTGAACTTACAGGCCGTATACTATCTTATATGATAATGACTCCAAAACCAAAGTTCACCGTTTTGACGATGCACACAACTTCCATGGTGATCACTTTTCCATCCGAGGTCATCTGGATTACCTTTCGGGCACATCTTCAGTTTCACTCAGATCCGAGCTCATCCACTCAGATATTAGAGTTTTTCGTCCGACTGGACCTTTTCACTCGGATGGTAGAGTCTTTCACTCGGAAGACAATCTTTCACTCGGATGACTATAATTTCACTCGGAAGACAATCTTTCACTCGGATGACTATATTTCACCCGGAAGGCAATATCTTACTCCAACGTCAAGTTTTCATTCCGACGGTAATATTTTCACTCGGAATAACTTCACTCGGATGATAATTTCACTCGGATTACTATATTTTCACTCGGAAGCCAATCTTTTACTTGATCGATAAGTTTTTCACTCGACCTTTTACTCGATCGGTAGGTTCTCACTCGGATGGTAAACTGTTCATTCGGATTTCCTGACTGAATACACAGCCTGATCTTGATTTGTCTCTCCAGGTTGCACACGACCTCGGATTGAGACAAATTTCATATGAAAAACGATCGGCTCGACGAGACAAAAGTTTTTCGTGTTGAAGGTTTTTCGATTCAAGGCCGTCTTGATGGCCGAATTACTCGCGCAACCTATCAGACAAGTGTCTGGCACCTCGCGCCATATTTCCGTTGAGGTTCGGTCTGCAGTGTATTGCCTCTAACTTTTGCATATGAACTCGGATTGAGATGATTTATATATCAAAATCGATTGCCTCGACGAGACGAAGACAATTCCTTAAGAGTGCTCCTTCATCCGAGGTCATCTTGAAGACATGATTGGCCAAAAACCACTCAAAACATTGAATTATGACACTCGGAGTATAGTTTCGGTCCGTAAGATAAGGTTGAATGAATATAACCGAAACATCAAAGTTGTTCCACTCGGCGACGTGAATCTTTTCATGCTGAAAACACGTTCACTTGAGACCATCTTCATTGCAATCTATATCTTGCCAAAATCTGGTGTCAACACTCACCTCCTCTCTGTCTCCTCGGACGTGGATTTTTAGAGCACCAGCACCCCGGCCTCGCTATGCTAACTCTTCAATATCGCATTAAGATCCGTGCAACACAACTAACTTTCTATGTGAATCTCTTTTTTGTTTCTCTTATATTAAACATATTTTGAGTTCAAACTTTTGCAACGTGGCAAAACTTTCTAACTAGAATCTAGGATCAATCTTTCAGAATTTTTTGTCCAACATAAATACTAGAAATATAATTTTTTAATCAAACAAAACTTATTTTTTATATTTATGTTTGACAAAAAAATCTGAAAGATTTATCGTAGATTCTAGTTAGAAAGCTTTGCCACGCTGAATAGATTTAAACATCAAGATATGTTCTGTGTGGGAGAAACAAAAAAGAGAGATATACTTGAACAAATCGTGATGCAGGAAATGGATGGTTAGATAAAGAGGGTTTGGGTGCAGGTGCTCTATTATATATTTTCCCTGTCTCCTCGACCCCCTCACTGAGCAACATTTTGTTGTCACTGATTGATAGTCCTGTGTGTATGCTACCACTAATTAATGTAGGTAGTACTATTTTAATTTTGCTAGTCTGTGTGTACGCTGCCACCGATTCAAATGGGCAGTGGTCATTTTTTTCGTGCTATTACTCTGATTTAAGTGCTTGACATCGCCCTCATTTTACTCCTAGTAGTCCTTGTTATGTGGATATGTGCATAAAATAGATGTAGAAGGAGAATGGAAGTCCGTTGCAAGATGGGAGAGTGGCAAATGCGAGTACAAAAGAGACCGTTGATCTGATGACACATGGGATACATGACATGTTGGCCATGGTCATTGCATATGGAGCCCTACCTGATGGGGATGAGCATTTCTATGCTTCTATACTTTTGTTGGATCAGAAATATTGTGATTTTTCACTTCATTCAAGGGTCTTGCTCCTAGTATGAGGGTTGGATGGATTAGGATAACATGGGAACTCAACAATAACTAGAATCTATGATGTTATAAATCCTTTGAACCAAACTATTTGCTATGTGCCGTTTGAACTAAATTTGTGCTATGAACTTGTACCATTGTGAACTAAGTTTATTTGCTACGTATCATGCGAACCATTTATATACTTGTACTATCATGTTAACATCTCGTGTGCTATGCTCGTACTATCTTGTTGGTAAAATCTTGTGTGCTATCTTCTTTTTGTGCCAGATGGATATTTCATATAAACAACAAGAAGAGGAATTTGAATTGGTCATGGTAGCATTAGCTTCGGATGTGATGTCATCAGAGGAGAGACTGCCATATGCATGAAGAAAATTAAACCTTCTGCCAGGCTTCCAAGAAAAAGAGACCATTGATCCGGCAAAATTACGCCTTGTGTCAGGCCTCCAAGAAAAAGAGACCGTTGATCCGACTAGACAGGAGATACATGACATGATGGCCATGGTCATTCCAGATGGAGCCGTACCTGGTGGTCATGAGCATTTCTATGCTTCACAACTTTTGTGGGAGCAGAAATGTCGTGATGTTTTCTCTTCATTCAAGGGTCTTGCTCCTAGTGTGAGGCTTGGATGGATTAAGAGGAATTGGGACTCAACAATAGGTAGAATCTATGATGATTTAAAATCCTCTAAACCACACTATATGCTATGTATTGTGTGAACCTCATATGTGCTATGAACTTGTACTGTAGTGAACTAAGTTTATTTGATATCTATTGTGTGAACCATTAATGTACTTATACCATGATGTTCTTAACATCTTGTGTGCTAGGAACTTGTACTATTTTCTTGGTACCAACTTGTGTGCTATCTTGTTTTTGTGGTAGATGGATATTTCAAATGAAGAACCAGAAGGAGAGGAATTTGAATTTGCCATGCGCTTAAAATTATTATTTTGAGTTTTTAACATAAGTAAGAAATACATAGAGATAAAATTGAGTAAATATTTATAGGATAAATTATAAAAAATCATTATTTTTTTACTTAAACTTGTATTTTCGTATTCAAAAAGATAAAATGAATTAATGAAATAATAGAAAAAAGGAAAATAGAAAATAAAATAAAACACTTAGGCCTTGACATAACTAGGGGACGACATCGCTCTCCGCGCATGTTGCAGCGGCCCAAGAGCTCGCGGATTTGAAAAAAGTTCATCAAATTTTAAAATAAATATTCATGGATTTCAAAAATTTTGGTATCCCAACGATATTTTCCGGTTTTGGGAACCTTCTCGGAGGTCGTGAATCGCATTATTTCTTTTTATATTCTCTCCTGTTTTATTTTTTCTGTTTCTTTTTCCCTTTTTCATATTATTTGACTTTTCATTTTTTATGTTTATTTTTATTTCTCATTGTCGGTGTACTAGAGTAGGGGTACCCTAGTATCCCGAACTTGTGCACGGGCAGTCGCAGCATCCTGCGGCAAGGCTTGCCGGGTGACCGCCAAGATCCTCCGTGGTTCCTTTGGAGCCATTCAAGAACAAAGTGTCCAAGTCAAGAAGACAAGACCCCGGCAAGAGGAGCTTGCCGGGAAGGCCACTCAAGGCATTTCAAGGAACTTGCCGCGGCGCACCACGCGTTCCGGCAAGACCCGGTGAGCGACAAGCTCCCGGACGCGACAAGACAACGACCGCGGCAAGGCGCTCGCCGCGGCAAGCCACCTCTCCGCGCCCGCGCTCCAGCACATCCACCAACGTGTCGCTCTGGGGCCCTTCCAGGCGTACGTGGCGGAAGGCTGTGCAGCTAGGGACGTGCGGTGGCAAGCGGCGCTGACAAGATCGCCATCGTGGCGAACGGTGGCGTCCCTGGCGGTCCCTTTTCGCATTGTTTAGGTGACACAGACGGGCATTTAAGACCCTTGTCCCCTGCCGTCAGGGTTAGGTATGATACACTGTAACAGGTAGCTATGCCTACCACAGCACCTTTCCATTTTTGCCCTTTACCTCCGTTGCCACCTGTCGGTAGCCCCTTCAGCATATAAAAGGAGGCCCGTGTGCAACGTAGGGGGGGGGGGGGTTAGCCAGTTCGAACACTCACGCTCGGTCTTGCTAGCCGCTGGTGTGTACTGTAGCACTCCGGGCTCCCGAGCTAGAAATCAATACAAAACCACAAAGCAGGAGTAGGGTTTTACGCATCCGTGCGACCCGAACCTGGGTAAATCGCTCGCGTGCTCGCCTCGATTTGCTCTTTGCACGATCTCCGCCCCCGCCGAACCGAAAGGGACCCGGCCCGCCGGTCCCATAGGTACCCGTGGATCAGCACCCCGGCATCTTTGGCGTGCCAGCTAGGGGGCGTCGAAGTTGTGTGAACCAGATCCGGCATTCTCGCGAGTTAGATCTTCAACATCTTCATCAACATGCTGCCGAAGAAGAAAGTTTCGGAGGCAGCTGCTCCGTCCGCGCCGAGCCAGCCACCGCCGGAGCAAACGGTTGGTGGGGCAGGCACCAGCGGAAGGACACGCATCGACGAGGGAACTCACGGTGCTGCCAGGTCCCAGGACAAGGCTGCGCTGCCCATCGGCGGCTTAGCCGGCTCCCACAATGACCGGGCGCACTCCAAGACCTCGGCGTCCGTGCATGCACCGCGCCCATCTCAGGAGGCGCGGGACCGGCAGCGTCATGGTACTCACGGTACCATGCGTTCGCTAGATCAAGATCGAGCTGGTGGATCTCGGAGTGCTCAGGACCACCATGCACGTCAACCTGCTGGCGCGAGCGAGACACGGTCGCCTGGACGAGATACTGCTCCTTCTAACGTAGTTAGAAGTCCGAGCATATCCCGCTCCTCGCACCGTTCGCCACCGCCACCCGCCACCGCAGCAGAAGCTTTGGCGCGAGCTCAGCTGCTCCTAGACTACCCTCCAGCGGCGGACAAGATCGACGACTGGAGGGCCACTATCCAGAGTCTCATCGGCTTCGCCAATGGCGACACTCCACGGCAGCCGAGCACGTCTCAGCCGCGGCAAGCCAGCCAGGCACGAGCCAGAGACGACAAGACTGGTGGGGGTGCAACTACTGTGCACTCTCCACCCCGAAGGCCAAGATCGCCGACTCACCGGCTCCACCTCGACAGCGACTCCACCGCGTCGTCAGATCCGCGAGCTCGTCGCGATCAGCGCCAAGTTCTTCAAGAACGACAACAAGAAGACGCTCGTACTCGCATCGAGCGCCAGAGAGAAGCGCGGCGTCAATCAGACCAGCGCGCTGGGTCCTCTGTTGACATGCATGCGCCAGGGGAACCAGGCGACTTGCCGTACGCGGTAGGTTGCCCTGCGTTCACTCGTGAGCTGCGGCAAGTCCAGTGGCCCAGCACGAAGAATTTCAAACCAGATGTACCAGAGAAGTACGACGGCAAGTCGCATCCGTCGGAGTTCCTCAGCATCTACACCATCGCGGTGCAGGCTGCTGGGGGGCGGGACGACAAGATCCTTGCCAACTACTTCCCATTGGTGCTCAAGCCCAATGTCAGGTCCTGGCTCATGCACTTGCCGGACAACTCCATATCCTCCTGGGCTGATCTATGCCATCAGTTTGTCGGCGCCTTTACAGGCGGCCACAAACCTCATGGCCAAGAGAGTGATCTTCATCTGCTCGTCCAGAAGAAAGGAGAGCCCCTGCGCAAGTATATTCAGAGGTTCAGCCGTGTACAGTACAACATCCCAGACGTCCACCCCGCCGCGGTCATCAGCGCGTTTCATCAGAACGTGCGTAACCGCAGGATGCGGGAGGAGATGGCGATGTGCAGGATCATAGACGTCAGTGAGCTATATGCCCTGGCCGACAAGTGTGCGCGCGCTGAGGAAGGGAGGAGACTCCCCGGAGAGAAGACGGGAGCAGAAGGATCTGACAATGAGGATATTGCCCCGGTAAAGAAAAACCGGCGGCGGAACAGGAAGAAGAAAGGCAAAGAGGTGCTAGTCGTTGAGCAGCCCGGCAACGAAGGTGGCGCCAAGAAGGCCAAAGTTGGTAGCTCCGGCAAGGAGATTGCCACGTGCGCCAACTGCCAGGCTGTGGCAGCCGCCGACAAGCAGGACGGCTCCGACAAGCAATACTGCAAGATTCACCGCACCAAGGGCCATGACCTCCAGAGCTGCAAAAAGGTCGAGCAGCTTGTCCAGCAGCAAAAGGCTGAGTACGAGCGGCGAGACAAGGAGAGGGCCCAAGGTGGTGCTGCAGAATCTGGCAAGAAGCGCGCCGGCCGAGGAGGACACCGCGGTAAGGCCAAGCAGTGGCAAGGAGACAGACCTCCCCGCGGCCGCGACAACGATGAAGACAACGACGACGAAGACATGGATGATGTTGAGTCCAGTGAGCAGGAGTTTCAGAAAGCCACAGAGGTCTTGTGCGTTGACGGTGGTGCTTCTCTGCATACCTTGCACCGCCAACTCAAACAGTGGGTGCGGGAAGTTAATGCAGCAGAACCACCTATCAAATCACGCAAGCTTCTGAAGTGGTCCAGCACGCCTATCATCTTTGACATTGAGGATCACCCTGATCGCACAACTGCGGTCGGGTGTTTGCCGATGTTGGTATCACCAACTATCCGCAACCTCAAAGTCACCAAGATGCTAGTTGACGGCGGGGCCGGCTTAAACCTGATCTCCTCCGTTGTACTCCAAAAACTCCAAATCCCTGACAGCGAGCTCGAAGAGACCGGCACATTCCAAGGAATCAATCCGGGAAGGAACAAGCTGAAGGGGAAGGTCACCCTGCCGGTAACATTTGGCAGCGAGCTAAACTTCAGGACTGAGAAGGTCACATTCGACGTTGCCGATATTCCATTGCCTTACAATGGGATACTTGGCCATCCAGAACTCGCCAAGTTCATGGCAGCCTCTCACTACGCATATAACATGCTGAAGATGCCAGGCCCGATAAGCGTCATTTCTGTCCCCGGCGACAAGAGGGATGCTCTTATCTGTGCCGACAAGATCTACCGGGAAGCAACAGCCATGGCAGATCGCAATCCACTTGCCGCTGAAGCTCCCGGGGGGAAGAAGACCAAGTCCGGCAAGAGTTCTGATGCCCACTCCGGCAAGCGCACCTCTTCGGAGTGCTGCGCTGCCGTCGAGGACACACCATCGAGCTCCACCGGCAAGTACAAGAAGACGATGGCAGCTCCGCCAGAGACGAAGAAGGTATCCGCCAAGGAGGACGGCACTGGTGGTACCTTCACCATCAGTGCCACGCTCGACCCTAAATAGGAAAGCGCGCTCGTTGTCTTGCGGGCGAATGTCGATGTGTTTGCATGGCAGCCGTCTGACATCCCCGGTGTTCCCAGGAAAATGATTGAGCACCACCTTGCCGTTTGTCCCCATGCGCGGCCCGTCAAGCAGAAAGTCAGGAAGCAGGCAGTGGAGCGCCAAGAATTCATTGCAGAAGAGATCAAGAAACTAGAAGCAGCAGGCCTTGTCAGAGGAGTGCTCCATCCCACATGGTTGGCCAATCCTGTAGTCGTGTGCAAGGCAAACGGGAAATAGAGACTTTGTATCGATTTTACCGATGTTAACAAAGCTTGTACCAAAGACCCATTTCCTTTGCCGCGCATTGACCAGATTGTTGACTCCACAGCGGATGTGATTTGCTTTCATTTCTTGACGCATACTCAGGATATCATCAGATCTTCCTGGCATAAGAGGATGAGGAGAAGACCGCATTTATTACTCCATGTGGCACGTACTGTTTCGTACGGATGCCTTTCGGATTAAAAAATGCTGGTTCGACATTTGCAAGAGTAGTCCATGTTGCTCTTGAGCCACAAATACACAGAAATGTGGAAGCCTACATGGATGATATAGTGGTCAAGAGCAAGGACAGAGCAACCCTGATTCAAGATTTAGACGAGACCTTTGCAAATCTGCGCAAGATCAGCCTCAAGCTCAACCTAGAGAAGTGTGTGTTTGGAGTTCCCTCCGGCAAGCTTCTCGGGTTCTTCGTGTCTCAGCAGGGAATTGAAGCCAATCCCGACAAGATCAAGGCCATTGAGCAGATTGAAGCACCAAAGCGCGTCAAGGATGTACAGACTCTTGCCGGTTGCGTGGCTGCTCTCAGCAGGTTTATCTCTCGGTCTGCTGAGCGCGCCCTGCCGTTTTTCAGATTATTGAAAAAGGCAGGTCCAATGAAATGGACTCCGGAAGCGGAGGCTGCGCTGCAAGACCTGAAGAGATACCTGTCCTCCCCTCCAATACTTGTCGCACCTAAGCCACAAGAGAAGTTGCTGCTGTACATAGCGGCAACCAATCAAGTGGTTAGTGCTGCGTTAGTAGCAGAGAGGGAGGCAGATGATGAGCCAGCAACCGCGGCAAGCGCATCCAGCGACAAGCAGGGAGCTTCCCCGACAAGCTCTAGTCCCGACAAAGATGGATCTGCGCAGATACATGACGAGATACACAAGAAGATGGTGCAGCGCCCAGTTTACTTTGTCAGTTCCCTTCTGCAGGGGGCTAGGTCAAGGTACTCTGGTGTGCAGAAATTGCTTTTTGGCCTTCTCATGGCCTCGAGAAAGCTGCGCCATTACTTCCAAGCACATGAGATCACAGTTGTCACTTGCTTTCCGCTGAAGAGGATACTGCAGAATCCAGAAGCGACAGGCAGGATTGTTGAGTGGGCACTGGAACTGTCAAGCTTTGGCCTCAAGTTTGAAAGCACTTCAACTATCCAGAGCAGAGCATTGGCAGAATTCATAGTAGAATGGACGCCAACACCAGATGAAGAAGTTCCAGAAACGAGCATCCCCGACAAGGAAGCAAGCAAAGAGTGGCTGATGTAATTTGATGGTGCCTTTTCGCTGCAAGGCGCCGGCGCTGGCGTGCTGCTTGTCGCACCCACCGGTGAGCACCTCAAGTACGTAGTCCAGATGCACTTCCCCAAAGAGCAAGCAACGAACAATACTGCAGAATATGAGGGCTTGCTTGTCGGTCTCCGGATCGCGACAGACCTTGGGATCAAGAAGCTCATTGTCAGGGGTGACTCACAGCTTGTCGTCTGCCAAGTAAACAAGAGTTATCAGAGTCCGTTGATGGAAGCTTACGTCGACGAAGTGAGAAAGCTAGAAGAACACTTTGACGGCCTACAAATGGAGCATGTTCCAAGAGCTCAGAACGCCATTGCAGATGGCCTGTCAAAGTGTGCCGCACTTAAGTTACCTGTGGAACCAGGGATCTTTGTGCTCAAGCTGACTCAGCCGTCCGTAATGCCATCAAGTGGACAGAGCAAGAAGAGGAAGTTGGTTTCTGGTGACTATTTGCCGGCAGAGCTCCCCGAAGCCGCCGCCAAGAAGGTCCCCAAGATCAACGCCAAGAGTGCTGAGGAGCAGTCTGCTCCGGTAGACCCTAGGGTTTGTTCCGTTGAAGCAAGAGCTCCCGACAAGTTTTGCTCTGGCAAGCTTGCCGGGGAACGTCACGCTCCGGCAAAGCCGCAGGTTCTTGCCGTAGAACCGGATATTCCCGCAGTAGTCTCCAAGATCAACACCAAGAGCGCTGAGGAGCAAGATGCTCCGGCAAGCCCTAGGGTTTGTTCCGTTGAAGCAGAAACTCCCGACAAGTTTTGCTCCGGCAAGCTTGTCGGGGAACGTCAAGCTCCGGCAGAGCCGTAGGTTCTTGCCGTGGAAGCGGATGTTCCCGCAGCAGCAGATTTGCCTTTAGTCCTTGTTGTCGAGCCACAAGCTCCAACATGGGCACAATAGATTGTCCATTTCCTTCAGACAGGAGGACTCCCCGAAGAGCAAGAAGAAGCGGAGAGAGTAGCCCGGTAGTCAAGTATGTACCAGTTTGTCGACAAGACACTGTACAGAAGAAGACTCAACGGTGTGAAATTGAAGTGTATTCCCCGGGAAGATGGACAAAAGCTGTTGGCAGAAATACATGGAGGCATATGTGGTCACCACATTGGCGCAAGAGCACTTGTCGGTAAAGCTTTCCGGCAAGGTTTCTTCTGGCCAACAGCCCTCCAGGATGCAACTGCACAAGTAACCAAGTGTGAAGCGTGTCAGTTTCATTCCAAGCAGATACACCAACCAGCTCAAGCTCTCTAGACGAGCCCTTTATCCTGGCCATTTTCGGTCTGGGGGCTCGACATCCTCGGCCCCTTTCCCCGAGCTGTCGGGGGCTTTGAGTACTTGTACGTTGCAATCGACAAGTTCACAAAGTGGCCGGAAGTGGAACCAGTGAGGAAGGTGACACCACAGTCAGCAGTCAAGTTCTTCAGGTCGATTGTTTGCCGCTTCGGGATTCCTAACAGGATAATCACCGACTACGGCACGCAATTTACGAGCCGCACCTTCACGCAGTACGTCCAAGATCTTGGCGCCAAGGTCTGCTTCGCTTCTGTTGCTCACCTGAGAAGCAACGGTCAAGCGGAGAGGGCAAATGCTGAAGTGCTGCGCGGGCTCAAGACCAGAACTTTCGACAGGTTGCACAAGTACGGAAGAAACTGGATCGAGGAGCTCCCGGTGGTTCTTTGGTCGATCAGAACGACGCCAAATCGAGCCACTGGACAGACACCTTTTGCTCTAGTCTATGGAGCAGAGGCAGTTATCCCCACGGAACTCGTATACGGGTCACCTCGAGTGCTCGCTTATGATGAGCTCGAGCAAGAGCGGCTGCGACAAGATGACGCGCTGCTCCTTGAGGAAGACCGTCTTCAGGTTGCTGTGCGAGCTGCTCGCTACCAGCAAGCTTTGCGCCGCTACCATAGCCGCAAAGTTAACGCCAGAAGTCTCGAGGAAGGCGACCTTGTTCTTCGGCGCGTTCAGTCTGCCAAGAATTCCAACAAGTTGATGCCGAAGTGGGAAGGCCCTTACCGGGTGAAACGAGTCACTAGGCCTGGCGCTGTCAGCCTTGAGACCGAAGATGGCATTCCGGTGAGCAACTCCTGGAACATTGAGCATCTTCGTAAGTTTTACCCGTAAGGCGCGGTTGTCGGAACCTGTTCTGGCAACCACCTTTTGTACAAGTCTTGCCACTGTTGCATGTAATCCTTTGTACAAAGCCGGGCGCAGATCCCATGCATAAGTAAAGCTCATGTGCTCCGCACGTTTTGTCAAATTTATGCTTTCTATTTTCTGGCATATATGATCTGACACTTTGTGCAGCACCTACTCCACGGTAAGCAATAACGAGCCGTAAAGCTCCATATCTGTATTGTCTCTTCTTCCTTTTGAAAGCAAGGTTCCCCTCGCCCACAAGTTTGCCGGGGGGGGGGGGGGAAAGGAGAAGACGATGGATGGTATGGGCCAGGCGTCGTTCAAGAAAGTTTCGCCTTGCCGGGAAGCAAACAACAGAAAAGCTAAGTTGCCAAAGTTTGAGCAATCGAATTTTTTAAATTTTAAGTTATCTCCCTTGAACGACCACACTTTGTATGGGAAACCTGTGCGCGGAGGAACCAACTCATAGCTAGTTGCGCCCCTACTTTGTTTCGAGTCTGCTCAACAACTTAAGTGAGCTGCTAGCGCCCTTACTTTGCTTCGAGTCCGCTCAGCAACTTAAGTGAGCCGCTAGCGCCCTTACTTTGTTTCGAGTTCGCTCAGCAACTTAAGTGAGCTGCAACTAGTTGCGACAAGGTTTCTTGCCGGTAGCGGCACCGCCAGCAGGCTGCTGACGTTCCGCACTCAGCGCTCGCGGCTCAGGTGCCTGCATCGGCAAGTTCCCTAAAAGCGTAGGGCAAAAACATACAAAGGGAGGAATCAAGTAAAGGGAGTAACGTTGCAATCATTGCCCACAATCAAGTTACATTACAAAGATAGCTTGTCGCAGCTCTAACAGATTGTTTTCATGACATGATGGGCAGCGACAAGAAAAGAAGAAATGAGCGGCCTAATCTACGCGATCGCCTCCGACCCGCTTGATCCCGCTCACCTTGTCCACAATGGGTGCGACAAGGGCCTTGAGCTCCTCCAGATCAGCTTCTGGCGGCAAGGACCTGAGGATGTTGGTGAGGCGGAGGCCCGGATTGCGGAAGGCCACCTTCATCAACACTTTCTCGAGGGCTCCTACGCAGATCTCGCGCGACTAGTCAGCTAGTTGCTTGGGGATCCTCTCTCGGAGTCGCTGAAGGGCCGTCGCCACGCCCTTGAAGAATAGGACGAGCTTGGCGCTGGGCTGGAGGTTGTCGTCGGAGGGATACCCAAGATCTTCCATCCCCAGCTGCGCCAGCTCCTTGTCGATATCTGTGGCGGCGTTCACCAGACTCTCCGTCCAGTGCGTCACAGTCTCCCTGAAGGTGTTCTGGGCGGTGGCAGCGCTCTCCAGCAACGCCTTGTCGGCCTTGATTTCCTCCTTCAAAGCCGCCTCCCGCTTCTTGGCGCTGTCCAGAGTCTTGGTCAAAGTGGTTAGCTTCAACTCAAGATCCACATTGGAGGCCTTGGCGACGCTGAGCTCCTTGCCCTTCTCGGAGAGATCGGCCTCCAGCCGCGCCACCTTCGTCTTCAACTCCTCCTTGGCGGCCTCGGCGGGGGCGGCAGCGTCCTCCGCTTGCTTGAGGGCTCCGCCAAGCTTCTCCTCGCGCGAGGCAAGCTCCTCCTCGTGGGCGTCGAGATTGACCTTCCGCTGCGCCACCTCGCCCTCTTCCGCGGCTAGCTTCACAGCGGCAAGTCGCTGGCGCTCTTTGGCTTCAGCCTTCTCGAGGAGAAAGACCTTCCGCGCTTCAGCGAGCTGCTCCCGCTCCTCCGCCAGGGATCGGAGGGCTTCCCGGTGGAAACCCCCGAGCTCTTCCGCGCGCTTTTCAATGTCTGCTCCCGCCTTCGCGACAAGCGCCTCGCGGGACTCCAGCTTGGCTTGTCGCGCGCGGTAGAGCGACATCAACCTGCGCAGCAGCCGCTCTTCTTCGGGCTCGTTGCTGCTGCTGCTTGGCGCGTCGACCAGCTTCAGCCCCGCGGAGGCGAGCACTTCTCCGTCGAAGACCTCCCCCTCGACCGGCGCTCTGGTGCTTGATGCCCAGGGAAGATTGATGAAGACGTCATCGCCGGCCTTCAAATAAACGCCCGGCTGGGGCTCCTTGGAACTTGGCGCTGCGGCTTCGGCGGATGGGTCGGCGGTCGGCGTAGCGCCTGGCGCTCCTGTGGCCTCAGGGCCGTCAGTACGATCGCCAGATTCCTCGCCAGTTGCTGCGGCGTCAGCCTTGGCGGCCTCTGCGCCGGGGGCGTCTCCAGCACCGGCTGCTTCATCGGCGGCGACCTCTGTCTCCATCTGCTCCGCAGCGGATGGATCTGACAGCCGGAAAAGGGGAGAAGAGTCAAACAGAATCCAGCAGAAACCCATAAAGATCAAGAAAAGAAGGATCCAAGAGAAGTTTTGAAGCAAGGGGAGTACCTGCACCAGGCTCTGCGGTTGTGGTCTCCGTCGTCGGGGGGCCGCTGGCGCTGTCCCTCGCCGGAGAACCCTCCCTTGCCGGAGACTTCTCCCTCACCGGGAAGCCTTCCCTTGCCGGAGAATTCTCCCTTGTCGGGGGATTCTCCCTTGGCTCTTGGTGGGGCTGCTCGGCTCCTACACAAGTCAACAAGCAGATATCAGCAAAGACAAGTACCCATGCGCCTCGCCGCGGAAAATAATTCACACACTTACGCTGGGGGCTGCCATGGAGGAAAGTCGCCGGCTCCGACAAGGTTGTCTCGGGCGCGCCACCTGTTGTCGCAGTGGGCTCGTCCTCGATGATGATCACAGGGGCCTTAGCTCTCTTTGCCGCTCTCTGGGCCAGAGTCCTAAAAGAGGAACAGATTCAGGGAAAAGCAAGTGAGAAGCAAGACCAACAGCAAGAGTTGAAGAAATGCAAGTACAACAAGAGAAGCTTACTCTTCTTCTTCTTCCTCGTCGGAGCTTAACGCGGAGAAGTCGAAGCCTGGCGCGCGCCCGGCGCGAGGAGGCGGAGGAGAAGCTTCCCTTGGCCGCTTGGCGGGAGCAGTGGCGGCGGTCTGAGACGACCCCGCTCCGGCTGTCGGCGCGGCGTGAGTAGCGGCAGGGACTAAAGCGGTGGTCCGGCTAGACTCCGCTCCAGTTGCCGTCGTAGCATGAGGCGCTCCCGCGGCAACGGTGTTTGCCGTGGTCGAGCGTGTCACGCGGCGTGGCGACTGTTGGCCCGCTTGCCGCTCCGCCACATCACCAACCTTGCGGAGACGCCTTCTTGGTGGGGATGGAGGCTCTGCTTCTGGTGGGCTGTCTGAAGACGAGGTGGAAGAAGAGTCGATTTGCAACGAGCCGCTCGTGTCCTTGGCGGGCTCGCTCGGCTCAGCGTCTTGCCCGGCAAGCCCCTTCTTGCCGGCAGGCTCCCCTCGCTCGGCACGGCTTGCCGCTTCTGCTGCATCGGCCTCCTCCACAGTGAACCCGAACTCGCCCGCGGCTGCGGCTGCCGCTGCCTCCTCCAGCCTAGTGGCGATGAGCGCCATCTCCGCATCCGTGGTGTCGCGGGTGAGGCCGTCCTTCTCGTCGAGGCGGATTGGCACTTCCACCAAGTCGTCGAAGAATTGCTGCACGACCTCGTCTGCAGGCTCCTGCCAAGTTGGCACAATCCCGTGCGATTCGCACTCCGGCATCATTGCACGGATGCGGTCGAGCGCGGAATTGTTGCACAAAGGCACGACGCCCCCCAGCAACCTGAACACCTCGGGATGCTGGGGATCATATTTGAACAGCTCCTGCAGCATCGCGTTGAGCTCCAGGACCGTGAAGTTGTAATTGAGGCCTGGCCGCAGCCTCATGATGTCTGCCGCGTTCTTGAACTCCCAAGTGGGCCTCCAGCGTTCCTGCAGGGGGGCGATGCAGCGGCGAAGGAAGTCTGCGCCAACAGCGCCAACAGTAAGCCCGGCAAGCCTCAGGCGCAGGATCCTGGTGACGGCAATCTTCAGCCTGGCGTCCTCTGGAGCCATGTCACTCCAATCGCTGCCGTGTGCTGCTGGGGTTTGGCGTCGGACGGTGAATGGCTGCGGGCTCTCCTCGTCAATCCAGCACCAATCAGCTCTCCACTCCTCCCACTTGCCGCGGAATTCTCCCTCCAGATAGGTCTCTCTCTTGCCGGGCCTTGAGATCCAGGCAATCCCGCCGGATAGAGGCTCTCCTCTCTCTACTCGGGGTATGAAAAAGTGGCGGAAGAGGGCTACGTTGGGAAGGACTCCGACAAAGTTTTCGCAGAGGTGTGATAAAACTGCCATTGTCAGGACGGCGTTGGGGGTGAAGTCAAGGAGATGGAATCCATAGGTGTTCATGATGTCGCAGAAGAAATCAGAGAAGGGCAGGCAGAGCCCGCAATAGAAGAACAATGCGAAGAAGGGGTACCCATTCGGAGCCTTCTTCCAAGCGGTGGCGGGGAGAACCTTTGTGCGCGGATGCGCGCGCGTCTCCGCCGACCAGAACAGATAGTAGTTGTCCCTCAGCTCCTTCGCGCCGAGCTTGGGGGGGAAAACGGACCGCTCCTTCCGCAGCACCGCGAGCCGCTGCGCCTCGGTCATCTTCACGGTCTTCCCCTTGTCGGATTTTGGAGCCATGGCGGAAGTAGTGGAGGAGGTCGACGGCGTTGGTGGTGCTAGTGGCGATGGGGGGCGGAGCGCTGCTCTCTCTCTCTCAGCTTTGGGGAGGCAAGGGAGCGGCGGAGATTCCTGAGATTGGGAACGGCAACGGGCGAGTGGGCCAACTGCCCCTGTTTCCCCTGCTTATAAAGGGGGAGGGGGCGGACGTTCCGCATTTTTGAATAAAGAAACCCCCACGACCTCTCCCACGATGCCGCATTCAACGCGTGCCGTTCGGGGAGGGCGCGGTGGATACGGAGTGAGATACGGCGTAACCTAGGCCGCGCGTGCCCGTGCCCTGTTTTGGGCCTGGCCCAACAGCGCTCGGCACCGTGTATGGCCCAGGCCCGGGGGCTCCTGTCGGTGTACTAGAGTAGGGGTACCCTAGTATCCCGAACTTGTGCACGACAGTCGCAGCATCCCGCGGCAAGGCTTGCCGGGTGACCGCCAAGATCCTCCGTGGTTCCTTTGGAGCCATTCAAGAACAAAGTGTCCAAGTCAAGAAGACAAGACCCCGGCAAGAGGAGCTTGCCGGGAAGGCCACTCAAGGCATTTCAAGGAACTTGCCGCGGCGCACCACGCGTTCCGGCAAGACTCGGTGAGCGACAAGCTCCCGGACGCGACAAGACAACGACCGCGGCAAGGCGCTCGCCGCGGCAAGCCACCTCTCCGCGCCCGCGCTCCAGCACATCCACCAACGTGTCGCTCTGGGGCCCTTCCAGGCGTACGTGGTGGAAGGCTGTGCAGCTAGGGACGTGCGGTGGCAAGCGGCGCTGACAAGATCGCCATCATGGCGAACGGTGGCGTCCCTGGCGGTCCCTTTTCGCACTGTTTAGGCGACACAGACGGGCATTTAAGACCCTTGTCCCCTGCCGTCAGGGTTAGGTATGATACACTGTAGCAGGTAGCTGTGCCTACCACAGCACCTTTCCATTTTTGCCCTTTACCTCCGTTGCCACCTATCGGTAGCCCCTTGAGCATATAAAAGGAGGCCCGTGTGCAACGTAGGGGGGGGGGGTTAGCAAGTTCGAACACTCACGCTCAGTCTTGCTAGCCGCTGGTGTGTACTGTAGCACTCCGCACTCCCGAGCTAGAAATCAATACAAAACCACAAAGCAGGAGTAGGGTTTTACGCATCCGTGCGGCCCGAACCTGGGTAAATCGCTCGCGTGCTTCGCCTCGATTTGCTCTTTGCACGATCTCCGCCCCCGCCGAACCGAAAGGGACCCGGCCCGCCGGTCCCATAGGTGCCCGTGGATCAGCACCCCAGCACTCATATATTTAAAATTTTCAGAATTCAAATTATGTTCATATTTTTTGGATACGTTTTGGAATTCAATTACTATTTTTCTAAAAATGTTTGCATTCAAAATTTTGTTTTCTCTTTGTAAAAATGTTTGTGTCTTGACATTCTATGCATGTTCGAAAGAGATGAACTTTAAAAAAATATTCTATACAATTTTAAAAAATATTAATATTTGTATTTGGGATTTTTACATCTGTGCTCCTGGTTCCTTAGCTCTACTCATTTATCCCCGCGCTCTTAACTTTTTCTCAATTTTCCCCACTCCCTTATAACTAGGCACAACAGACGGTGTCGTCAGGTCAAAGCACTAGTAGAAAAGGGGGCAAAGGTCCAGGCCGGGTCAGCCCATTAGTCCCGGTTCAGTCATGAACCGGGACTAATGTGAGCATTGGTCCCAGTTCGTGCGGCTAAGGCATTAGTCCCGGTTCACCTGAGCCCTTTAGTCCCGGTTTGTGGCACGAACCGGGACTAAAGGGTGCGATGCCCTTTAGTCCCGGTTTGTGTCTCAAACCGGGACTAAAGGTCTAATCTTTAGTCCCGGTTTGAAACACAAACCGGGACTAAAGGGTGCAATTCCCTTTAGTCCCGGTTTGTGTCTCAAACCGGGACTAAAGGTCCCATTTTCAAACTCTACCCCCCTGTGGATATCCTTTTTTCGAAAAAATCAAAAGAAAATGATAAAAACATCAAAAAATAAAATCCTTCGAGAGGTAGTTATATTACTTTTGCATACGATGTCAGAAAGAAACGTATAATATATAAATGTTCAGAACGAAAATCCGCTTCTGATTTTGATAGCCTACGACCTGTTTGCAAACTTTTAGAATCCTTAAATTCTAAAAGAAAAAAAAGTTATGCTCAAATTTCAGTTTTTTTGAATTTTTGTTAAATCTGGTCAAACTATGGTCAAACTACTTATTCAAGATGTATTAGTGTTACTAATTTTTTTCAAGAATATTAGTGTTACTAAATAATTATTTCAGTTCTTTGAATTTTGGTCAACTATGGTCAAACTATGGTCAAACTGTGGTCAAACAATGGTCAAACTACTTATTCAAGAAATATTAGTGTTACTAAATAATTATTTCAGTTTTTTGAATTTTGGTCAAATCTGGTCAAACTATGGTCAAACTGTGGTCAAATTAGGGTCAAAATGTGGTCAAACTACTTATTCAAGAAATATTAGTGTTACTAAATAATTATTGATTTTTAGAACAATAGTTTCAAACTCAAACAGTGAAATGTGTGACTTCATGCTCAAGCTAAATTCCTGAGGGTTAATAGGATTGACATCTTACTATTGTGAGAAAAACAACAAGTGCAGACTTAGAAACAAGGGAGAATAGAACCCGGAAGTTAAGCGTGCTCAGGCTGGAGTAGTGAGAGGATGGGTGACCGTTCGGGAAGTTAGATGATTTGGAATGATGAGGGGTGATTAGAGACTAAAGGTTAAATTGAGCAGTGATGAACCGGGACTAAAGGTGGACCTCCGGGCAGCGGCCACGTGGAGGGCCTTTAGTCTGGGTTCCAGTAAGTACCGGGACTAAAGAGGGAGGCTTTAGTACCGGCCCTTTAGTCCCGGTTCCAGAACCGGGACTAAAGGCCCTTATGAACCGGGACTAAAGGCCCTTTTGTACTAGTGAAGGCTTGACCGTTAACTCTGACTAGTGGGGCCATGCTGGACTGTGTCGTCCGGTCAACCTGATAAGTGGGGCCGCGTTGGGTGGTGTCGTTGTTCGACCGTTGGGTCGTGGATTCGTTGGGCCGTGCACATGACAGAATCCTGCTATGCATGCACCCAGCAAAGCCTGATGCATGCACCTAGCAAAGCCTGCCCGCACGCGTCGATCGAGCCTGCATGCGCGGATGCCACGATCCCACGATGCGCTGACCGAGCCTGCATGCACCGATGCGTCCGCCACAATGCACTGACCCAGCAGCTTTCTTGCACGCCAGCCACCACGGATGCAGTGACGGTCACTGCCGTTGGTTCCTCTCTTCTAGCTAGGTGGCTACATATTTGTGGCTTGTGTAAAAAAAGAGCCACTCCCTTGCTTAGCTCTACTCATTCATCCCTACTAACAAATCTTTCTTGCATGCACTAGGTGGTTACTAACAAGGGAACCCTACTAACAAGCCGAGCTCTATAAGAAAACAATCAACAAAGGGTCCCATCAAAAAATATGTAGTCCCAATATGTAGATAGGGCCAACAAGCCCATAGCACGATCACATAGTTCAAACTACGAAGAACTTAATAATAGAATAGATAGAAAACTTAATGATAGAACTTAAGAAAAGGGCCAACAAGCCCATAGCAACTCCAACATAGTTGAATTACAACTTAACATCACATAGACTAAAAAAAGATAGAGGGTTTAGAACCCTAGCCGCTGCCTTCTCCACCTCGCTCCTCCTCTGGGCGCCCTTTTCGCTACTCCTCCGGGGCGTTGTCGATGGGGTACGGAATAGTGTGCATGCGCGTCGCGGTGGGGAAGATGTTGGTGTACTCTATGAACCTGTTGTGGGTGGTGAAAGCGATGAACTCGGAGCCACCCCAAAACACGCGACTGAGGAGGTAGAAGGCGTCGAATGTGTTGGTGAAGTGGGCAAGGAGAGCAACCACCACCCGGGTTTGGATGACCCCCTCGACGCGGAACATCATTGGAGATCCCCTAGGGAGGTGGTGGTAGCCGGACGCGAGGAAGAACTTGTTGAAGTTCCTTGCGGTCCTCAGCCTTGATATCGCCCACACACATAGTGTGCGATCAACGTACACGCCGGTAGGGTAGAGCCTCTCCGGCACGGTGGGTGGGAAGCGGTAGGTTGGTCCGATGCACTGCATGGCTAAGGGATGTGCAGAAGAAGGAGAAGGGGTCAAAGAGCAAGAAGGACAGATGGAAGAGGGATGGCAGAGGCAGAGGTTGGGAGATGGCAGAGGCAGAGGGTGGCTTAAATAGCCGTAGTGCTATGTGTTATTTGGCTGTGGCAATAACGAGGTCAAATGTGAAGTTAGTAGCCCGTTTTCAAACCCACCGTGGCATCGGGAGTGTACACGCGTGGGTAACGGTGGTTTGAAAAGAAGAAGAAAAAGAAGCTAATTGCACGCATGGGAATCTGTGGTCATATATATTATATGAACAAAAAGAGACAATTTTGAAGGGCTTGTGGCCATTTTGCATGATAAAAAAAGATAGAGGGCTTCTGACCATTATACAAATGCAAAATGACCATTTTCTAATAGCTTGTGGCCATTTTGCATGAAAAAAAAATAAATTTAGCCCTTATACATTTGGTCATTTTGCATTTGTATAGAACAAAAAGTACTAAATTTTCTACGCAATGTCAATTGTTGTGTAATTTCAAACGATGCAAAAAAGCAGAGCCAACATGTTCACAAAAAATAGAGCCATCACGTTCACAAAAAACGACACAATTCGACAGCCCAACCAGAGCTTGGTTTCCTTTTGGGCCCAATAACAACATTTTTTTCGCGGAGTCAGTGGTGGGCGAGCAGCCGAGCACAACCAACAGGACCACGTCTCGCGAATCGCCCCACGATCCAACGATGCAGAGCTGTCCTTATGATCCAACAGCCCGGGGCCTGCACGTAGACCGCCCACAGAAATCCTTCTAGAAGACCACATCTGAGGGATGTCGCTTGGCGCCAGGGTATGATCGGACGGCTAACGTTTGGAGCTAGGGTTAGGCGAAACCCCGCGGGGTTTAGAGGGGTTTTGAGCTGGTCAACGGGGTTAAGAAAGCTTTGAGTGAGCATAACTAATTTAAAAAAAATCTAAAAATATGAAACCTTCGCCGTTTGTCATTTTATAAGACACACTAACAAGGAAAAATACTATACTTGGTCTTAGGTCATTTTCATGAAAAAACCCTAGCTGGCACGATCAAGGTCAAATGAGCATCATTAATTTAAAAAAAATCAAAAAATATGAAACCTACGCACAATGTTGTCTTATGTGACATGTTACCAACCAAAAATCATAAACTTGGTCTATGGTTATTTTCATGAGAAAACCTTCACACATATGAGCTATCACCTACAAGATTTCATAGAGTTCAAGGAGATGAGGTAGGGTTACCATCTGTTTTTGAAAAATTACAAAAACCAAAAAAATCACCAAAACTTTATTTCAAAGTGAATAAGAAGGATCTGAACTTAGTTTTCCATTTTCATATTTTAAATGTGTTTTCTAAATAGTTTTTATATTAAAGCATATTTTTCAAAAGAAAATGTAAAAATATGTAGAGTAATTCAAAAAAATAGTGAGACTTCGAATCTACACTATATAGATTGAATAGGTGTTAATAAAAAACATATGGCTCATTTAGAGTAGGTCCAAAAAAACTTGATTACAAATGGGTTGTTTACCCTAGCCTAGGAGCTCATTTGGAGCACATTTCTCAAATTCAAATTTCTTTGACCTCCTCTAAATCACCTCAAATTTTGCACACATGATCTCCTACACAAACATAGATAGTTTGCCAAGGTTTTTTTTTTGCATTTTCTTGAATTTACACAAACATACATAGATAATTTGCTGGTGAGAAAAAGCATGCATTTGATTTGATTAATAAACATGAGACCAATAACATGTGTGATCGGTGAAGCAACACTGAAACAACATGTGTGATCAGTGAAACAACACTGAAACAACATGTCTGATCAGTGAAGCAACACTGAAACAACATGTGTGATCATTACAGCACCTAAACTCATAGTTCACAACATCTAAACAGAACTAACCATACACCACTAGCAAATATAAGGACACACAAATATAGATAGAATAATACATTACTAGCATCACCATAGATTCAGTTCACACCATAAACAGCCACATTTAGTTTACCAAAAGTAACCAGACACAAAGTAACCCAAAATATTAAGATTGAGTTCACAACATCACATCATCACAACATCATCACATCACTTCACGCCGGAGTAAGGGCCTTCGTGGGTGCAGCATGCTGCCCCCTGATCATGTAGTCCTCCCCGCGGATCGCCACATCCTCTGCATGAGACAGAAGGTGATCGAAGCGGCCATCCTTTGGCTTTGGTTTGGTGGTGCAGTAGGGGCAGTGCCACTTCTTGATCTTGCAGTTGTAGAAGGAAGAAAATCCCTTGGCCTTGATCTTCTCCACCTCCTTGGGTGTGAAGGACGCGACGTTGCCCTTGTCCACATCATCTCGAGAGTCATACTGCACATATGAATGAATTTCATTAATACATTATAGATTCATATACATATACACCATATCGAAGGAACTAAATGAACAAGGATAGGCTTACCTCATATTCTTCGTCATTACTAAACTCTGGATCGTACGGGTCGTAGTCGGCCAGCTTCCTCTCCCCCAAACCATCATCCTCCTGAATATACAATTCCATCCATCACTAGTCACTAATAGAGAAAAGCCTAGCAGTAGCACGGGGTGCCGCGCTACTGATAAGGTGCTAGAGCTAACATGTAGTAGTAGCGTGTGCCGTCCCACGCTACTGCTATACATGGCTAGCAGTAGCGGGCTTTGGTGCCACATGCTGCAACTAATATCTGCAGCGCTTTGGACTAGGACGCGCTACTGGTAAGAGAGCACTACCGCTAACTTTATTCCCCTCGCTACTGCTAATTTTATTAGTTTCTATTTTTTATGCATATTAGTTTTGTATTTGAACAAGCTTTATACAATAATCTTTAGCATATCAAACACATACAAATGTAATCATAGCATATACATATAGATAGTCTCATCAAATCATGTCATCATCATAATCACCATCCAACACAAAGTGGTCTCTCATCATCATCTTGAAAATAGCGATACAAGTCTCGATTACTTGCAACTACATCGTCATCCATATATACAATGATATACGCGAGAAGAGCTATCACTATGAGTGAGAGCGGAACTATGCAGTACATGAGTTCATATCCCTCTCTCGCATTAGCGTGAACCTAAACTAACTACTGATTGTCACTCGGAAACCAGAAACCGGTACACCTGGGCCTGACACTCCGGCCACTCGTCGTATACTCCTGGCGTTGCACTTCTTCGTCATCGATGATCTATGCACCTGCATCGTCACATGAGTCGATGATATGCAACATACATAGTTGAGCAGCAGAAAGAGACAGACTTGGCAAAAATAGAAGCAACATATCATAAGCATAAATAAAAAAGTTCATCATATCCAAAATGCCCTAACCAGAGTGATCTTCGCTAGTTGAAGAGGGCGGTTTAATTACATCACAAATAAAGTGTCATCGCGCATAACTCAAAGTTTCGTCATTCAGAAAGTATGGACTAAACGGACACGTTGTCATATATCGACAATCACTCCAACATGTCGTTCCATCCATCCAAGTCAGGGAGATATTCCCCGAGCTTAGTGAAAGGCTTCAGGTCGAGACGCTGAGTGGCTAAGCGTGTTCGGACGTCTTCCCGTGACATTTGCCCTTCCTTGTAGAACATACCTGTTTTGTCGAGGACCTCCTTCACGATGACTTGGGCAAGTTCATGCTGGATGTGATAGAACTCAGCTCGAAGTCGATGATCCGGGATATCTCCTACGTTCTTTGCCCATTGTAGAATATGGGCATCGCCGGATTTAGGTGACATGCGAAGGTCCTGATGATTCCGTCTGTACTCCAGCATGTGGTGTAGGACATAGAATCCATCAGTAAGATAATCACCCGGTTGCTAGATGCAGCAGAAGTCGGTCTTATGGCCGAAGGCGGGCATGTCGTCCTTTTTCTTCTTGTCCTTGATTTCTCCACTCTGTACGCCGTAGTAAAAGATAGCACTATTGAGAACAGACTTGATGTGGGTGTAATCCTTTTTGTTCTTGTTATTCGACGAGTCCAAGTAAGGAGCGTGGGAGTATCAGGGGTAAAGGATGATGAGGATGGCGCACCCGCTGCTGTGCAAAATAAGTACTCCTCAAATTAATTAGGCTCCACCGTGCAAATGATGATTGAAAACGAAGGAAGGATATCCGCGCGGATGACTTATAGGGGATGATAAGGCATGAGAATCGCCTCCTTGGTATTCACGGTGCTCTGCGCGGACTACCAAGAAGCCCTCGTGCATGAAGTACGGGTTAGTGACACATATATAAGGTATGTGCTCAATCCCGACGATGTAGTTCATGTTCAAGGCAAAAAGGTGGACAAACGTAAAATCCAACTTCTTCAAGTGAAGCATGTCGAAGATGTAATCGAATCGAAGGAAGAACTTGTCCACGGGGCATGAGTGGATGCATGACCTTTGCCGCATCACGTTAACTACATAGAGTGGGTATCCTGGATTTTCAAGGCCACGAGGCTTTTCTCTCTCCACAACACATCATCATGAAGTCTCCTTAGATTGCTGTGTGTGGCCTCTAATGTTGCCTTAGGTAGGATTGGTTCACCGACTATATGCCATTTTGCCGCACCGGGGATAGGTATATGGTCTTGAACCCGACGCTGCTGAGGCGGCTGGATCATAGAAGCAGCTTTGTTGCCTTTCCTCCGTCTCTTCCTATGCTTCTTTCATACTGGAAGTTCGTCTATAATACGTTCAGCCTCCGGAGGCGGCAATTCAGGCACCGATTCATGACGCTCAAACCCTGAGTACTCATCATAGGCGCCAATATTGAGATACTGTTCAGTATCATCGTCATCATCATCCTCATCTATGGCGACGTCATTAGTGACTAATGGAGCCTCTTCCTCACCCCGCCCGCTATCACCTAGCACGATAGCCGATGCTAATTGGGTAGGCGGGGTGTTGATGTTCATACCTTGCTGAGGCTACATGCTCGTGGGTGTGCTCCCGGCCGCCTCCAGACGAAGCAGACTCTTTGGCCACAACAGGACCCACCCATTGCAACCACCAAGCCGCCGCGGGGTCTCGTCATCATCCCCCTAGTACCGGAGGAGCCAAATTCTCGTGGCCCGGTTTGACACTGACCACGGAAACCTTGAAGACGTCCGGGGTGTTGGGTAATGATACGTCTCCGTCGTATCTACTTTTCCAAACACTTTTGCCCTTGTTTTGGACTCTAACTTGTATGATTTGAATGGAACTAACCCGGACTGATGCTGTTTTCAGCAGAATTGCCATGGTGTTGTTTTATGTGAAGAAAACAAATATTCTCGGAATGACCTGAAACTCCACGGAACATCTTAGAAAAAATAATAAAAAATCATCGCCAAAGATGAAGACCAGGGGGCCCACACCCTGTCCACGAGGGTGGGGGGCGCGCCCCCCCTAGGGCGCGCCCCCTACCTCGTGGGCCCCCTGGATGCCCTCCGACGCCAACTCCAACTCTATATATTTGCTTTCGGAGAGAAAAAACTTAGAGAGAATAAATCATCGCGTTTTACGAGACGGAGCCGCCGCCAAGCCCTAAAACCTCTCGGGAGGGCTGATCTGGAGTCCGTTCGGGGCTCCGGAGAGGGGGATTCATCACCGTCGTCATCATCAACCATCCTCTATCACCAATTTCATGATGCTCACCGCCGTGCGTGAGTAATTCCATCGTAGGCTTGCTGGACGGTGATGGGTTGGATGAGATTTATCATGTAATCGAGTTAGTTTTGTTAGGGTTTGATCCCTAGTATCCATCATGTTCTGAGATTGATATTGCTATGACTTTGCTATGCTTAATGCTTGTCACTAGGGCCCTAGTGCCATGATTTCAGATCCGAACCTATTATGTTTTCATGAATATATGTGAGTTCTTGATCCTATCTTGCAAGTCTATAGTCACCTACTATGTGTTATGATCCGGCAACCCCGAAGTGACAATAATCGGGACCACTCCCGTTGATGACCATAGTTTGAGGAGTTCATGTATTCACTATGTGCTAATGCTTTGTTCCGGTTCTCTATTAAAAGCAGGCCTTAATATCCCTTAGTTTCCAATAGGACCCCGCTGCCACGGGAGGGTAGGACAAAAGATGTCATGCAAGTTCTTTTCCATAAGCACGTATGACTATATACGGAATACATGCCTACATTACATTGATGAATTGCAGCTAGTTCTGTGTCACCCTATGTTATGACTGTTAGATGATGAACCGCATCCGGCATAATTATCCATCACTAATCCAGTGCCTACGAGTTTTCCATATATTGGTTTACGATTATTTACTTTCCCTCTGCTACTGTTACAATCACTACAAAATACCAAAAACATTACTTTTGCTGTCTTTACTTTTGTTGCCGCTACCACCACTATCATATTACTTTGCTACTAAACACTTTGCTGCAGATACTAAGTTTCCAGGTGTGGTTGAATTGACAACTCAGCTGCTAATACTTGAGAATATTCTTTGGCTCCACTTGTGTCGAATCAATAAATTTGGGTTGAATACTCTACCCTCAAAAGTTGTTGCGATCCCCTATACTTGTGGGTTATCTAGACTAATTTTTGGCGCCGTTGCCGGGGAGCATAGCTCTATTCTTTGAGTCACTTGGGATATATATATCTGCTTATCATTATGAAGAACTTGAGAGATCCAAAAACCAAGATCTATCCCTCAACTACGAGGGGAGGTAAGGAACTGCCATCTAGCTCTGCACTTGATTCACCTTCTGTTATGAGTAAGCTAGCGACACCTACACTTGCTTCTGCTATTCGTTCTGATATGTCACATGTTATTGATGATGCCAGTTCTGCTATGCACGATACTTATGATGAAACTGCTTCTATACCTGATACTACTGTGCCCCTTGGTGAATTTCTTGATGAACAAATTGCTAGGGCTAGAGGAAAAGAAATTATTGAATCTGAATACGATGATGAAAGTGATGATGAAAATATGCCTGTTATTCCTGAGGGCTATCTTTTTGATATGGAATCTTCTGGCGCTATTTTAGCTTGCAAAGATAGATATGAGCTCAAGAGGTTATTAGTTAAATGGAACAAAGAATCACTTAGAGATAAAATGAAACCCGACCCTGCTTTTGCTACTTCACCTATTTGTGCTCCTGATAAGGATTATGAATACTCTGTTGATCCTGATATAATTACTTTGGTGGAATCTGATCCGTTTTATGGCTATGAATCTGAAACTGTTGTGGCACATCTTACTAAGTTAAATGATATAGCCGCCTTGTTTACTAATAATGAGAGATCGCGTTACTTTTATATACTCAAAATATTTCCGTTCTCATTAAAGGGTGATGCTAAGATTGAAGGAAATATGCCCTAGAGGCAATAATAATGTTATTATTTTATTTCCTTATATCATGATAAATGTTTATTATTCATGCTAGAATTGTATTATCCGGAAACATAATACTTGTGTGAATACATAGACAAACCAAACGTCACTAGTATGCCTCTACTTGACTAGCTCGTTAATCGAAGATGGTTATGTTTCCTAACCATAGACATATGCTATCATTTGATTAATGGGATCACATCATTAGGAGAATGATGTGATTGACATGACCCATTCCATTAGCTTAGCACCCGACCGTTTAATATGTTGCTATTGCTTTCTTCATGACTTATACATGTTCCTATGACTATGAGATTATGCAACTCCCATTTGCCGGAGGAACACTTTGTGTGCTACCAAACGTCACAACGTAACTGGGTGATTATAAAGGAGCTCTACAGGTGTCTCCAAAGGTACATGTTGGGTTGGCGTATTTCAAGATTAGGATTTGTCACTCCGATTGTCGGAGAGGTATCTCTGGGCCCTCTCGGTAATGCACATCACATAAGCCTTGCAAGCATTACAACTAATGAGTTAGTTGCAAGATGATGTATTACGAAACAAGTAAAGAGACTTGCCGGTAACGAGATTGAACTAGGTATTGAGATACCGACTATCGAATCTCGGGCAAGTAACATACCGATGACAAAGGGAACAACGTATGTTGTTATGCGGTCTGACCGATAAAGATCTTTGTAGAATATGTGGGAGCCAATATGAGCATCCAGGTTCCGCTATTGGTTATTGACCGGAGACGTGTCTCGGTCATGTCTACATTGTTCTCGAACCCATAGGGTCCGCACGCTTAAGGTTTTGATGACAGTTATATTATGAGTTTATGCACTTTTATGTACCGAAGTTTGTTCGGAGTCCCGGATGTGATCACCGACATGACGAGGAGTCTCGAAATGGTCGAGACATAAAGATTGATATATTGGAAGCCTATATTTGGATATCGTAAGTGTTCCGGGTGAAATCGGGATTTTACCGGAGTACCGGGAGGTTACCGGACCCCCCGGGGAGGTATATGGGCCTTACTGGGCTTTAGTGGAAGAGAGGAGAGGTGGCCAGGGCTAGGCCGCGCGCCCCTCCCCCCCTAGTCCGAATAGGACAAGGAGAGGGGGGCGGCGCCCCCCTTCCTTCTCTATCTCCTCTTTCCCCCTCCCGAATCCTATTCCAACTAGGAAAGGGGGGAATCCTACTCCCAGTGGGAGTAGGACTCCTCCTGGCGCGCCCTCCTCCTGGCCGGCCGCACCTTCCCCTGCTCCTTTATATACGGGGGCAGGGGGCACCCCTAGACACAAGTTGATCCACGTGATCATATTCTTAGCCGTGTGCGGTGCCCCCTTCCACCATAATCCTCGATAATATTGTAGCGGTGCTTAGGCGAAGCCTTGCGACGGTAGTACATCAAGATCGTCACCACGCCGTCGTGTTGACGGAACTCTTCCCCGACACTTTGCTGGATCGGAGTCCGGGGATCGTCATCGAGCTGAACGTGTGCTAGAACTCGGAGGTGCCGTAGTTTCGGTGCTTGATCGGTCGGGCCGTGAAGACGTACGACTACATCAACTGCGTTGTGCAAACGCTTCCGCTGTCAGTCTACAAGGGTACGTAGATCACACTCTCCCTTTCGTTGCTATGCATCACCATGATCTTGCGTGTGCGTAGGAAATTTTTTGAAATTACTACGTTCCCCAACAGTGGCATCCGAGCCTAGGTTTTATGTGTCGATGTTATATGCACGAGTAGAACACAAGTGAGTTGTGGGCGATATATGTCATACTGCTTACCAGCATGTCATACTTTGGTTCGGCGGTATTGTTGGACGAAGCGGCCCGGACCGACATTACGCGTACGCTTACGCGAGACCGGTTCTCCCGACGTGCTTTGCACAAAGGTGGCTAGCGGGTGACAGTTTCTCCAACTTTAGTTGAACCGAGTGTGGCTACGCCCGGTCCTTGCGAAGGTTAAAACAACACCAACTTGACAAACTATCGTTGTGGTTTTGATGCGTAGGTAAGATTGGTTCTTGCTTAAGCCCGTAGCAGCCACGTAAAACTTGCAACAACAAAGTAGAGGACGTCTAACTTGTTTTTGCAGGGCATGTTGTGATGTGATATGGTCAAGACATGATGCTAAATTTTATTGTATGAGATGATCATGTTTTGTAACCGAGTTATCGGCAACTGGCAGGAGCCATATGGTTGTCGCTTTATTGTATGCAATGCAATCACGCTGTAATGCTTTACTTTATCACTAAACGGTAGCGATAGTCGTGGAAGCATAAGATTGACGAGACGACAACGATGCTACGATGGAGATCAAGGTGTCGCGCCAGTGACGATGGTGATCACGACGGTGCTTCGAAGATGGAGATCACAAGCACAAGATGATGATGGCCATATCATATCACTTATATTGATTGCATGTGATATTTATCTTTTATGCATCTTATCTTGCTTTGATTGACGGTAGCATTATAAGATGATCTCTCACTAATTATCAAGAAGTGTTCTCCCTGAGTATGCACCATTGCGAAAGTTCTTCGTGCTGAGACACCACATGATGATCGGGTGTGATAGGCTCTACGTTCAAATACAACGGGTGCAAAACAGTTGCACACGCGGAATACTCAGGTTATACTTGACGAGCCAAGCATATACAGATATGGCCTCGGAACACGGAGACCGAAAGGTCGAGCGTGAATCATATAGTAGATATGATCAACATAGTGATGTTCACCAATGAAACTACTCCATCTCACGTGATGATCGGACATGGTTTAGTTGATTTGGATCACGTAATCACTTAGAGGATTAGAGGGATGTCTATCTAAGTGGGAGTTCTTTAAGTAATATGATTAATTGAACCTAAATTTATCATGAAACTTAGTACCTGATAGTATCTTGCTTGTTTATGTTTGATTGTAGATAGATGGCCCGTGCTGTTGTTCCGTTGAATTTTAATGCGTTCCTTGAGAAAGCAAAGTTGAAAGATGATGGTAGCAATTACACGGACTGGGTCCGTAACTTGAGGATTATCCTCATTGCTGCACAGAAGAATTATGTCCTGGAAGCACCGCTGGGTGCCAGGCCTGCTGCTAGAGAAACACCAGATGTTATGAACGTCTGGCAGAGCAAAGCTGATGACTACTCGATAGTTCAGTGTGCCATGCTTTACGGCTTAGAATCGAGACTTCAACGACGTTTTGAACGTCATGGAGCATATGAGATGTTCCAGGAGTTGAAGTTAATATTTCAAGCAAATGACCGGATTGAGAGATATGAAGTCTCCAATAAGTTCTATAGCTGCAAGATGGAGGAGAACAGTTCTGTCAGTGAGCATATACTCAAAATGTCTGGGTATAATAATCACTTGATTCAATTGGGAGTTAATCTTCCAGATGATTGCGTCATTGACAGAATTCTCCAATCACTGCCAGCAAGCTACAAGAGCTTCGTGATGAACTATAATATGCAAGGGATGAATAAGACTATTCCCGAGCTCTTCGCAATGCTGAAAGCTGCGGAGGTAGAAATAAAGAAGGAGCATCAAGTGTTGATGGTCAACAAGACCACTAGTTTCAAGAAAAAGGGCAAAGGGAAGAAGAAGGGGAACTTCAAAAAGAACAGCAAGCAAGTTGCTACTCAAGAGAAGAAACCCAAACCTGGACCTAAGCCTGAAACTGAGTGCTTCTACTGCAAGCAGACTGGTCACTGGAAGCAGAACTGCCCCAAGTATTTGGCGGATAAGAAGGATGGCAAGGTGAACAAAGGTATATGTGATATACATGTTATTGATGTGTACCTTACTAATGCTCGCAGTAGCACCTGGGTATTTGATACTGGTTCTGTTGCTAATATTTGCAACTCGAAACAGGGACTACGGATTAAGCGAAGATTGGCTAAGGACGAGGTGACGATGCGCGTGGGAAATGGTTCCAAAGTCGATGTGATCGCGGTCGGCACGCTACCTCTACATCTACCTTCGGGATTAGTATTAGACCTAAGTAATTGTTATTTGGTGCCAGCGTTAAGCATGAACATTATATCTGGATCTTGTTTGATGCGAGACAGTTATTCATTTAAATCAGAGAATAATGGTTGTTCTGTTTACATGAGTAATATCTTTTATGGTCATGCACCCTTAAAGAGTGGTCTATTCTTATCAAATCTCGATAGTAGTGACACACATATTCATAGTGTTGAAACCAAAAGATGCAGAGTTGATAATGATAGTGCAACTTATTTGTGGCACTGCCGTTTGGGTCATATCGGTATAAAGCGCATGAAGAAACTCCATACTGATGGGCTTTTGGAACCACTTGATTATGAATCACTTGGTACTTGCGAACCGTGCCTTATGGGTAAGATGAAAAAACACCGTTCTCCGGTACTATGGAGAGACCAACAGATTTATTGGAAATCATACATACAGATGTATGTGGTCCGATGAATGTTGAGGCTCGTTGCGGATATCGTTATTTTCTCACCTTCACAGATGACTTAAGCAGATATGGGTATATCTACTTAATGAAACATAAGTCTGAAACATTTGAAAAGTTCAAAGAATTTCAGAGTGAAGTTGAAAATCATCGTAACAAGAAAATAAAATTCCTACGATCTGATCGTGGAGGAGAATATTTGAGTTACGAGTTTGGTGTACATTTAAAACAATGTGGAATAGTTTCGCAACTCACGCCACCCGGAACACCAGAGCGTAATGGTGTGTCTGAACGTTGTAATCGTACTTTACTAGATATGGTGCGATCTATGATGTCTCTTACTGATTTACCGCTATCGTTTTGGGGATATGCTCTAGAGACGGCCGCATTCACGTTAAATAGGGCACCATCAAAATCCGTTGAGACGACGCCATATGAACTGTGGTTTGGCAAGAAACCAAAGTTGTCGTTTCTGAAAGTTTGGGGCTGCGATGCTTATGTGAAAAAACTTCAACCTGATAAGCTCGAACCCAAATCGGAGAAATGTGTCTTCATAGGATATCCAAAGGAAACTATTGGATACACCTTCTATCACAGATCCGAAGGCAAGACTTTTGTTGCTAAATTCAGAAACTTTCTAGAGAAGGAGTTTCTCTCGAAAGAAGTGAATGGGAGGAAAGTAGAACTTGACGAGGTAACTGTACCTGCTCCCTTATTGGAAAGTAGTACATCACAGAAACTAGTTTCTGTGACACCTACACCAATTAGTGAGGAAGCTAATGATAATGATCATGAAACTTCAGAAAAAGATACTACTGAACCTCGTAGATCAACCAGAGTAAGATCCGTGCCAGAGTGGTACGGTAATCCTGTTCTGGAAGTCATGCTACTAGATCATGATGAACCTACGAACTATGAAGAAGCGATGGTGAGCCCAGATTCCGCAAATGGCTTGTAGCCATGAAATCTGAGATGGGATCCATGTATGAGAACAAAGTATGGACTTTGGTTGACTTGCCCAATGATCGGCAAGCAATTGAGAATAAATGGATCTTCAAGAAGAAGACTGACGCTGACGGTAATATTACTGTCTACAAAGCTCAACTTGTCGCAAAAGGTTTTCGGCAAGTTCAAAGGATTGACTACGATGAGACCTTCTCACCCGTAGCGATGCTTAAGTCTGTCCGAATCATGTTAGCAATTGCCGCATTTTATGATTATGAAATTTGGCAAATGGATGTCAAAACTGCATTCCTGAATGGATTTCTGCAAGAAGAGTTGTATATGATGCAGCCGGAATGTTTTGTCGATCCAAAGGGAGCTAACAAAGTGTGCAAGCTCCAGCGATCCATTTATGGACTGGTGCAAGCCTCTCGGAGTTGGAATAAATGCTTTGATAGTGTGATCAAAGCATTTGGTTTTGTACAGACTTTTGGAGAAGGCTGTATTTACAAGAAAGTGAGTGGGAGCTCTGTAGCATTTCTGATATTATATGTAGATGACATATTGCTAATCGGAAATGATATAGAATTTCTGGATAGCATAAAAGGATACTGGAATAAGAGTTTTTGAATGAAAGACCTCGGTGAAGCTGCTTACATATTGGGCATTAAGATCTATAGATATAGATCAAGACGCTTAATTGGACTTTCACAAAGCACATACCTTGACAAAGTTTTGAAGAAGTTCAAAATGGATCAAGGAAAGAAAGGATTCTTGCTTGTGTTACAAGGTGTGAAATTGAGTAAGACTCAATCCCCGACCAATGCAGAAGATAGAGAGAAAATGAAACATGTTCCCTATGCTTCAGCCATAGGCTCTATCATGTATGCAATGCTGTGTACCAGACCTGATGTGTGTCTTGCTATAAGTCTAGCAGCGAGGTACCGATGTAATCCAGGAGTGGATCACTAGACAGCGGTCAAGAACATCCTGAAATACCTGAAAAGGACTAAGGATATGTTTCTCATATATGGAGGTGACAAAGAGCTCATCGTAAATGGTTATGTTGATGCAAGCTTTGACACTGATCCGGACGATTCTAAATCGCAAACCGGTTACGTGTTTACATTAAACGGTGGAGCTGTCAGTTGGTGCAGTTCTAAACAAAGCGTTGTGGCGGGATCTACATGTGAAGTGGAGTACATAGCTGCTTTGGAAGCAGCAAATGAAGGAGTCTGGATGAAGGAGTTCATATCCGATCTAGGTATCATACCTAGTGCATCGGGTCCAATGAAAATCTTTTGTGACCATACTAGTGCAATTGCCTTGGCAAAGGAATCCAGATTTCACAAGAGAACCAAGCACATCAAGAGACGCTTCAATTCCATCCGGGATCTAGTCCAGGTGGGAGACATAGAGATTTGCAAGATACATACGGATCTGAATATAGCAGACCCATTGACTAAGCCTCTTCCACGAGCAAAACATGATCAGCACCAAAGCTCCATGGGTGTTAGAATCATTACTGTGTAATCTAGATTATTGACTCTAGTGCAAGTGGGAGACTGAAGGAAATATGCCCTAGAGGCAATAATAATGTTATTATTTTATTTCCTTATATCATGATAAATGTTTATTATTCATGCTAGAATTGTATTATCCGGAAACATAATACTTGTGTGAATACATAGACAAACCAAACGTCACTAGTATGCCTCTACTTGACTAGCTCGTTAATCGAAGATGGTTATGTTTCCTAACCATAGACATATGTTGTCATTTGATTAATGGGATCACATCATTAGGAGAATGATGTGGTTGACATGACCCATTCCATTAGCTTAGCACCCGATCGTTTAATATGTTGCTATTGCTTTCTTCATGACTTATACATGTTCCTATGACTACGAGATTATGCAACTCCCGTTTGCCGGAGGAACACTTTGTGTGCTACCAAACGTCACAACGTAACTGGGTGATTATAAAGGAGCTCTACAGGTGTCTCCAAAGGTACATGTTGGGTTGGCGTATTTCGAGATTGGGATTTGTCACTCCGATTGTCGGAGAGGTATCTCTGGGCCCTCTCGGTAATGCACATCACATAAGCCTTGCAAGCATTACAACTAATGAGTTAGTTGCAAGATGATGTATTACGAAACGAGTAAAGAGACTTGCCGGTAACGAGATTGAACTAGGTATTGAGATACCGACGATCGAATCTCGGGCAAGTAACATACCGATGACAACAGGAACAATGTATGTTGTTATGCGGTCTGACCGATAAAGATCTTCGTAGAATATGTGGGAGCCAATATGAGCATCCAGGTTCCGCTATTGGTTATTGACCAGAGACGTGTCTCGGTCATGTCTACATTGTTCTCGAACCCGTAGGGTCCTCACGCTTAAGGTTTTGATGACAGTTATATTATGAGTTTATGCATTTTGATGTACCGAAGTTTGTTCGGAGTCCCGGATGTGATCACGGACATGACGAGGAGTCTCGAAATGGTCGAGACATAAAGATTGATATATTGGAAGCCTATATTTGGATATCGGAAGTGTTCCGGGTGAAATCGGGATTTTATCGGAGTACCGGGAGGTTACCGGAACCCCCCGGGAGGTATATGGGCCTTAGTGGGCTTTAGTGGAAGAGAGGAGAGGTGGCCAGGGCTGGGCCGCGCGCCCCACCCCCCCTAGTCCGAATAGGACAAGGAGAGGGGGGCGGCGCCCCCCTTCCTTCTCTCTCTCCTCTTTCCCCCTCCTGAATCATATTCCAACTAGGAAAGGGGGGGAATCCTACTCCCGGTGGGAGTAGGACTCCTCCTGGTGCGCCCTCCTCCTGGCCGGCCGCACCTTCCCCTGCTTCTTTATATACGGGGGCAGGGGGCACCACTAGACACAAGTTGATCCACATGATCATATTCTTAGCCGTGTGCGTTGCCCCCTTCCACCATAATCCTCAATAATATTGTAGCGGTGCTTAGGCGAAGCCCTGCGACGGTAGTACATCAAGATCGTCACCACGCCGTCGTGCTGACGGAACTCTTCCCCGACACTTTGCTGGATTGGAGTCCGGGGATCGTCATCGAGCTGAGCGTGTGCTAGAACTCGGAGGCGCCGTAGTTTCGATGCTTGATCGGTCGGGCCGTGAAGACGTACGACTACATCAACCGCGTTGTGCTAACACTTCCGATGTCGGTCTACAAGGGTACGTAGATCACACTCTCCCCTCTCGTTGCTATGCATCACCATGATCTTGCGTGTGCGTAGGAATTTTTTTGAAATTACTACGTTCCCCAACAAAGATATGGTTTAATTCTCTGGATCCTGGTTGTGTGCATAGTCCCCAGGATATGATTTATTACTTCTCTGCTAAATATTTCCCTGCTCATAAGAAACAAGCTTCTTTGAGGGAAATATACAACTTCGTGCAAATCAATGAAGAGAGTCTCCCACAAGCTTGGGGGAGGCTTCTCAAGTAACTTAATGCTTTGCCTGATCATCCTCTTAAGAAACCCGAAATACTTGATATCTTTTATAATGGACTAACCGATGCTTCCAGAGATTACCTGGATAGTTGTGCTGGTTCTCTTTTCAGGGAAAGAACACCGGATGAAGCTGAAATTCTATTGAATAATATGTTGACAAATGAAAATAATTGGGCACATCCTGAGCCAGCTCCTGCTCCAATTACTAAGCTTATTCCTAAACCAACTCCGAAGAAGAGAGTTGTTCTATTTCTCAGTCCCGAAGATATGCAAGAGGCAAAGAAATCTATGAAAGAGAAAGGTATTAAAGCTGAAGACGTTAAGAATTTACCTCCTATTGAAGAAATACGTGGTCTTAATTCACCGCCTGTTGAAGAAACTTATGATCTCAATTCTTTATTTATTGAAGAACCTCCAGACCTCGATAACCCGACACAGGTAGTAAAGGTAAATTCTCTCTATAGATATGATAAAGCTGAAATCCCTCCTGCTAAAATTGATAGCCAATGCTTGGATGAGTTTGATAATTTTATGTTTAAGCAAGAAGACTTCCATGCTTATTTTGGTAGGAAGTTAAAACAAGATAATGATATGATTAAATACTTGAGTGATTATATGGCTAATATTAGAGGTGAACTTAAACTTGTTAGCAAACATGCTTCCATGGTTACCACGCAAGTAGAACAAGTACTTAAAGCTCAAAAAGAAATGCTTGATGAAATGAATAGTGAGAAAATGATTATGCTGTTAGAGTGGCTATTAGAACTGGTAGAATGACTCAGGAACCTTTGTATCCTGAAGGCCACCCTAAGAGAATCGAGCAAGATTCTCAGTGAAATAATATTGATGTTTCTAGTTCTTCTAAAAAGAAGAAATAGAAAAATGATAGAACTGTGCAAACTTCTAGTGAACCTATTGTCGTGGATCTAAGACTGACAGTAGAATGGGGGTAGGTATGAGGAGGCAAGATCCTAGCTATGGAATAGTTGTACACACGAGTTTTACGAGTTCAGGCCCTTCTCGGAGGAAGTAACAGCCCTACGTCTCGGTGCCCTGAGGCGGTCGACTGGATTATATGTGTGTGTGTGTTTACAAAAGTGCAAACCCTTGTCCCAGAGGAGGGGGTGGCTTATATAGAGTGTGCCAGGACCCCAGCTCCCCTCCGTTACACGGGGTTCAATGTTCATAAAGGTGGGGCGTTACTGGTAACATCTACAATAAAGTGTTATAAATGCTCATAATGCTATGGCTGAAGTCACGACCGTTGCAGAGTGGAGGGCTTCTCGTCTTCTGGTGGTCGAGTGTCTTCAAGGTGGTCGATTGTCTTCAAGGAAGTCGAGTGAGCACATCTTCATGGTCGAGTGGATGATGTTTTCTCTTCGACTGCTTCTGATTCTTTGTAAAGATGTCCTTGGGGAGGGTATGCTGGACAGGTCCATGACCCTACCCTAGGTACATACCTTCATCATTAGCCCCCGAATGGATCAGGGTTTGAGTGAGGAAGGGGTTGAGAACACTTCTGACCCATTCTTTGTGCTATGAATATGTCTCGTCCTGAATCAATGAGTTGAGGAGACGACGTCGACTCCTTTCTCAGTCGCCTTGGTCTATTCTTGGTTGTTGTCGAGTGAACTTTCATGGTTGAATTCCGAATGATGATGTAGAGGGTGTTTGTCTTCAGTCTGACCGGTTGTTCCGCTCTCCGCAGATCTCGCAGAATTCGAATTTTGGGAAGCGCGGCAGACGGGAGGAAATGAGGTTATCAGGACGGATTAGGTAAGTCTCCTCGATCCCCGCACCACCTTTTTCGCCACATACTGCGCGCGACTGTTGTGGGATTTGTTTAGATCGCTTGGGTCCACGAGTCAGCCACTCGGTGGAAGGCCTTATAAAAGGTCTCGGGCCAGGCCTCTTCTCCACATGGCCCCATTCTCTCTTCTCTTTCTCCTGATCTCTCCGCCACTCTTGCTTCCGCCTCGTTGCCGGACCTCCACTCGAGCTCGATCTGCCACCATGGGGAAGGATAAGACGGCAGTGCTGGAAGCGCGAAGAAGGCGACCGCGAAGGCGAAGGGCAAGCGGACCAGCCAGGGCGGATCCTCGTCGAGGTCCGGCCTGCCGGCGGGCTGGATCCAGGGCGACTAGATCCGCTCGGCAATCACGCAGGACGACCTCGACGACCTGGTGGAGGGGGGATTGATCCCCCACAAGTCGGCTCGGCTCCCGGGGGACGAAACCGAGCCGCAGCCTAGAGAGGGTGAGTGTGTCCTCCTAGCAACCCACGTAGATCGCGGATTCTCGCTGCCTCCCCACCCTTTCTTCCGGGGTTTTTTGAACTTCTTTGGGGCTCAGCTCCACCATTTCACTCCGAACACCGTAGTCTATCTGGCCGCTTTTGTGTCCATGTGCGAAAACTTCTTGGGCTATCGACCGCACTGGGGCTTTTCAAACACATCTTCACTTGCCGCTCCCAGTCGGTCAAAAAGGCCAAGTTGAGTGACGAGAGGACGCAGGTGATCCAGATGTGCAGTGGTCTGGGGATCCAGATGAGGAGCAAGAGTACTTTCCCAGCGATGACCTTCCTAACTCGGTCCGGGGCTGGCAGTCGACCTGGTTTTACTGCAAGGATCAGCCAACCCCTGGCCAGTCGACTGGACTTCCTCCTTTTTCCTTGGCTCGAGTGGAGAAGCCTGCTCCCCTGAAGGTAGTTCCAGAAGAGAAGGCGCAGGTCAAGGAGCTGGTTGAACGGGTCGTCCAGCTTGTCCGCGACGGAGTGATCGGGATGGATCTGCTGGAGGTCTTTCTCGGTCGACGCATCCAACCTCTTCAGGCGCGCGATCATCTGATGTGGGTGTACTCTGGGCTCCGGGATACCACTCGGATCCACCCGAAGGAGGTCAGCGAGGATATCTTGGAGAACTGGTTGAGGGGAATCACTGGCAACAAAGACAACCCTCGGGGATCCAGGAGGGTGATTCCATTCGACAACTCGCGCCAGCCGGAGCAGGTATATTTCTGTTTTATCAAGTATCTTTCCGATTCACCACGTGATGTCCCGTTTGTGGTCGAATGAATGTCTTTTGATTGTTATCCTTTCAGGCCCTCATTGAAATGTACATGATGCCCAATGGAGTGCTGGACCCCGACGCTGAAGAAGAAGGGAGCGGGGGCGAGAGCGGCGAGGAGCATTCAGAAGCCGAGGAGGACGAGCAGAGTGATGAATCGACCGATGAGGAAGAAGTCGACTGGCCTCCTCGCAGGGAGAGGAGGTCCAAGCACACTCATGACCCGGAATGCGCTCCGGACTTGGTGGCTGCGCCGATCGGGCAATCCTCGAAGCGCCCTAGGACGTCTTCCCCGATGCCGACTGAGAAGCCTCCAAAGCAATCCAAGGTCGCGCCGCTTCCAGCGCCGAAAGTACCAAAAGCCATCTCTTCCAAACTGCCCAAAGCTTTGCCTCGGATCAAAGTGACCGTTCCTACTATCTCCGGGTAACCATCTGACTTGTCCTTTATGTGGATTCGATTAACTGGGTGTAACCGATTGAATGCGGACCTTTGCAGTGCTGCTACGTCAGGGACCTCTTTATACCAGTACCGGGACGAGGAAATGGAGGATGCGGTAACCTCTAACCCAGGTATGAACTCTTGCGATTTCGATTCTTGATCCTTTTAGGGTCGAGTGGTTCACTTGGGGTCGAATGTTCTGTCTTCCAGCTCCACCCAACATCATTGACCTTCCGGACAACGACGAGGATGTGGCTCCTAAGCCTAGGAAGAGAAAGAAGGTAACAACTGGCAGGGTGGCTCGGCAGGAACCAACTGCAACGCTTCCCGTCTGTCAAGCTGAAGATGCGGGCATGGTCACTGTGACATTCGCTGCACCCTTGCCGAGTGGGCATCCCACGCGGTCGACCGCGCCTGTGGTTCCTTCAACTATCCAACTCCACATCACGGAGCCTCAAGTAGCTGCACCTGGGTCGTCTGCACATTTTTTCACCAGCTACCCCGTCCCAGACAACCAGTCGGAAGCGGCTGTGGAAGCCATCTGACAGGCTGATATGATGATGGAGTGGGTGAAGATAGTGCACGAGAGCAGTCAGGCTACCTACGACGCTAGTGCCGCTCTTCGGGCCAACGTCCAGGTGAGTAGACTTTTCGACTGTTTTTGTTCTCGAAAAATCTTCTTCTGCACAATCTCCTGTTGTCCGCGTTGAATTAGAGCACCCACTGGGTGTTGCTGTCGTTTTTGGTAGTTTTGCTCTTCCACTCGGTCTGGGCGAGTGGGATGAGAACCGGTGGGGGCACGCCAAGTGCACCCACTGGGTGTAGTCCCTGAGACCGCGGTCGACTGCTGGCAGTCGACTGTGGTCTGAGTTCTTCTTTTCTTGACGGCGCAATTGTTCTTTCTCTCTCTCTCTTTTTTTACTCCTTGCACTCGACTTCGACGGGCCGGGCGAGTGGGATCAGAACCGGTGGGGGCACGCCAAGTGCACCCACTGGGTGTAGTCCCCGAAACCGCGGTCGACTGCTAGGAGTCGGCTGGGGTCTGAACAGCTTGTTGTCCACTTCTTTAGGTTTTATTCACTCGAAAATGAACTCCTTTCGAACCTATCGATTGACCTGTCTCTTGCCTCCTTCAGAAGTCTTGTACTCTTATCTCCAAGTTTGCGGAACTCGAAGAGAAGCAGAGGCAACTCAACTTAGACTTGGAATTGGCTCAGCAAAATCTGGAAAAAGCTCAAGACGAGGCCGCTGGTATGGAACTTAACTGATTGCCGACTGAATTTCAATATATCTCTTTGATCTCTTTTTTGATTCGATTATTTCTTTTGAAGAGAAAATGAAGTTGGCTCTGGACAAGAAGGACTCGGACCTCGCCGCCGCACAAAAAAGCAGCCCAAGACAAAACCGCTCTCGCAGACAAGAAGCTTGCTTCAGTCGGAACGCTTGAAGGAGAGGTGACTAGACTGACATCTTGTCTTAATGAAGCTAACCGCGAAGTGACCAGCCTGAAGAAGGATAAGGTCGCCCTGAACGAAAAGTTGGAGTCTGTGATCCTCAAGAGGAACGACACAGAAGCTTATCTGAGGACCCTCGCCAAGAAGCTTTATCTCGTGCTGGGAGGTATTTGTTTTAATCCGACTGTGTTGATGCTTGCCATCGGATTTTGCTCGGTTGATTGGACTGACTTTTGGCTGTAGAACTTTGTCAAGACTTTAACGAAGAAACTGGAAGGATCGAGACGGGTCTGGACCCTATCGCTTCCCTGGTCTACGACGAAACTGCGATGAACGTGCTCCGACTGGAGTCCCGTATCGCCAGCGCGACAAGCTACCTCGCATGCCTGAAGGAGGTTGTCTCTCGAATCGATTCAATGCTTTGGCCAGAGGCGATGCTTCAGAATGATCTGGAATCTCTGACGACTCTACTGAACGAGATCCCTGACCGAGTGCAAGAATGGAAGAAATCCTCTGCCCGGTGTGGTGCTGACGTGGCACTGTCCTTGGTGCGAGTCCATTGCAAGGAGGTTCGTGAAGACAAGCTAGCTACGATCAAAGTCGCTAACACCAAAAAGCATGACTTCCAGTCCTTCATGGAGACTTTCATTGCTTCCGCTACTCGGATCGCTGATGGGATCGATCTGGACTCATTCGTGGAGCCTGTCAGTCCTCCTCCGGCCAAGTGAACAATCTTATGAAACTTGGATAAGCCTTAAATTTGCCTCGGAATGCCGAGTGGTTTCTGTAACCGTTAAACTCCTTCGGGCTTGGTGCCCGAGTACTTTTGATTCGCTGCTTGGAACCTTTTAGTATTTATTTGAATTTGGTTTATCTCCGAATGTACTTGTGTTTGCCTTTGGATGGACTATTGCTTGCTGCACCTCTTCGTCCTTGCGGATAGGGATGGAGCAGACGTTGTATTTTTGCCGCAGCTCCGAAGAAGAAGGTTGCAGTCGACCTGCACCTCGTCGTCCTTGTGGATAGGGATGGGTCTCAAACTTAGGCGAGTACTGGACTGCAGCTAAGCCCCCGAGTGGGAGGATTGCTCTCCACTCGGTAGGATTTTTCCAAACTTAGGCGAGTGCTGGACTGTCGTTAAGCCTCTTAGCGAGAGAACTTAGGCAAGTGCTCCACTGTAGCTAAGCCCCCGAGTGGGAGGATTGCTCTTCACTCGGTAGGACTTTTTCAAACTTAGGCGAGTGCTGGACTGCCATTAAGCCTCTTAGTGAGAGAACTCAGGCGTGTGCTTGACTGCAGCTAAGCCCCCGAGTGGGAGGACTGATCTCCACTCGGTAGGATTTTTCCAAACTTAGGCGAGTGCTGGACTGCCGTTAAGCCTCTTAGTGAGAGAACTTAGGCGAGTGCTCGACTGCAGCTAAGCCCCCGAGTGGGAGGACTGCTCTCCACTCGGTAGGATTTTTTCAAACTTAGGCGAGTGCTGGACTGCTGTTAAGCCTCTTAGTGAGAGAACTTAGGCGAGTGCTCGACTGCAGCTAAGCCCCCGAGTGGGAGGACTGCTCTCCACTCGGTAGGATTTTTTCAAACTTAGGCGAGTGCTGGACTACCGTTAAGCCTCTAAGCGAGAGAACTTAGGGGAGTGCTCGACTGCAGCTAACCCCTTGAGTGGGAGGACTGCTCTCCACTCGGTAGGATTTTTTCAAACTTAGGCGAGTGCTGGACTGCCGTTAAGCCTCTTAGTGAGAGAACTTAGGTGAGTGCTCGACTGCAGCTAAGCCCACGAATGGGAGGACTGCTCTCCACTCGGTAGGATTTTTTTAAACTTAGGCGAGTGCTGGACTACCGTTAAGCCTCTTAGTGAGAGAACATAGGCGAGTGCTCGACTGCAGCTAAGCCCCCGAGTGGGAGGACTGCTCTCCACTCGGTAGGATTTTTTCAAACTTAGGCGAGTGCTGGACTGCCGTTAAGCCTCTTAGTGAGAGAGCTTAGGCGATTGCTCGACTGCAACTAAGCCCCCGAGTGGAAGGATTGCTCTTCACTCAGTAGGATTTTTTTGAACTTAGGCGGAACGGATTCGCGACTAAGCCCACCCACTGGGGGATTTCAGGAGTAAATAAGAACAACCCAATCGAATGAGGGAACCGTAAGCTCTTGTCTTTGATAAACGAATTACAAAAGGTGTTGCTTATTACATTTTATTCAAACGAGTGTTTAAGTATAAAAGGGGTGGAGCAGCTCCGCGTTCCAAGCCCTTGGCTCATCTTTCTGATGCTCGATACTGTAAAGATGGTATGCTCCATTCTGGGTGTCGATGTACTAAAGTAGGGGTACCCTTAGTACCCCGAACTTGTGCACGGGCAGTCACAGCGTCCCGCGGCAAGGCCTGCCAGGTCACCGCCAAGATCCTCCGTGGTCCCTTTGAAGACCATTCATGAACAAAGTACTCAAGACAAGACCCCGGCAAGAGGAGCTTGCCGGGAAGAAGGCAAGACCCCGGCAAGAGGAGCTTGCCGGGAAGGCCATCAGAAGCGTCCCAAGGCCCCGGCAAGAGGCGCTTGCCGGGAAGGCCATCCAAGGCATTCCAAGGAACTTGCCGCGGCGCGCTACGCGCCCCGACAAGCTCCCGGTCGACAAGTCGACGGCCGCGGCAAGGCGCTTGCCGCGGCAAGCCCCCACTCCACGCCCGCGCTCCAGCACATCCACCCACGTGTCGCTCTGGGGCCCCTCCCAAGCGCACGTGGCAGGAGGCTGTGCAGCTAGGGGCGTGCGGTGGCACGCAGGCGCTGACAAGACAACCATCGTGGCAAGACGGTGGCGTCCCTAGCGGTCCCTTTCGGTGCTGTCTAGGCGACACAGACGGACATTTAATGCCCTTGTCCCCTGCCGTCAGGGTTAGGTATGATAACACTGTAGCACCTAGCTGTGCCTACCCACGGCACCCTTTCCATTTTTGCCCTTGGCCCCCGTTGCTCTATGTCGGTAACCCCTTGAGTATAAAAGGAGGCCCGTGTGCAACGTAGAGGGGGTCGGTCGGCCATTTTGAGAGCCTTCAGGAGGGAGCCAGTTAGACCACCCACGCTCCGTCTCGCTAGTCGCCGGTGTGCACTGTAGCACCCCGCGCTCCCGAGCTAGAAATCAATACCAAACCACAAACCAGGAGTAGGGTTTTACGCATCCGTGCGGCCCGATCCTGGGTAAATCGCTCGCGTGCTTCGCCTCGATTTACTCCTCGCACAACCAACCGCCCGCGTGCTTCGCCTCGATCTGCTCTTTGCGCAACCTCCGCCCCCCGCCGAACCAAAAGGGACCCGGTCCGGTGGTCCCATAGGTGTCCGTGGATCAGAAACCCCGGCATCTCTTGCGCGCCAGGTAGGGGGCGTCGAAGTTGTGTGAATCAGATCCGGCGTTCTTGCGAGCTAGATCGTTTTCATCTTCATCAACATCAGATCCGGCGTTCTCGCGAGCTAGATCTTCATCTTCTTCGTCAACATGCCGCCGAAGAAGAAAGTTTCAGAGGCAGCTGCTCCGTCCGCGCCGAGCCACCCACCGCCGGAGCAAACGGATGGTGGGGCAGGCGCCGGCGGAAGGGCACGCATCGACGAGGGAACTCACGGTGCTGCCAGGTCCCAGGGCAAGGCCGCGCTGCCCATCGGTGGCGTGGCCGGCTCCCACAACGACCGGGCGCACTCCAAGACCTCGGCTTCCGTGCATGCTCCGCGCCCATATCAGGAGGCGCGGGACCGACAGCGTCATGGTACTCACGGTACCATGCAGTCGCTGGATCAAGATCGAGCTGGTGGATCTCGGAGCGCCCAAGACCACCATGCACGTCAACACACCCAGAACAGATAAGTTGCCAAAGCCTGAGCAACCAGATCTCTAATTTTTGAGTTATCTCCCCTGGACGGCCGCACTTTGTGTGGAAAACCTGTGCGCGGAGGAGCCAACTCGTAGCTGGCTGCGCCCTTGTGTTGTTTCGAGCTCGCTCAACAACATTAGGTGAGCTGCGGCTAGTTGCTACACTAGCCGCGCCCTTGCATTGTTTTGAGCCTGCTCAACAACGTAAGTTAGCTGCGGCTAGTTGCTTAACTAGCCGCGCCCTTACTTTGCTTCGAGCCCCGCTCAGCAACTTAAGTGAGATGCAGCTAGCTGCGACAAGGTTTCTTGCCGGTAGCGGCACCGCCAGCAGCCTGCTGACGTTCCGCACTCAGCGCTCGCGGCCCTGGTGCCTGCGCCGGCAAGTTCCCTAAAAGCGTGGGGGAAAAACACACAAAGTTGACACCGAAGTGGGAAGGCCCTTACCGGGTGAAATGAGTCACTGGGCCCGGCGCTGTCCGCCTTGAGACCGAAGATAGCATCCCAATGAGCAACTCCTGGAACATCGAGCATCTTCGTAAGTTTTACCCGTAAGGCGCGGTTGCCGGACCCTGTCCGGCAACCACCCCTTTGTACAAAGTCTTGCCGCAGTTGCATGTGATCCTTTATACAAAGCCGGGCGCAGATCCCGTGCGCAGCAGAGCTCGCGTGCTCCCCACATTTTGTCGATTTTATGCTTTCTATTTTCTGGCATATGTGATCTGACATTTGTGCAGCACCTACTCCACGGTAAGCGATAACGAGCCGTATGGCTCTATATCTTTATTTTCTCTTCTTTCTTTTCTTCCAAGGAAAGAAAGGTCCCCCCGCCCACAAGTTTGCCGGGGAGGAAAAGAGAAGATGAGGGTATGGGCCAGACGCCGTTTAAGGAGATTTCGCCTTGCCGGGAAGCAAACGACAGAAAAGCTAAGTTGCCAAAGTTTGAGCAATCGAATTTTTTAAATTTGAAGTTATCTCCCTTGAACGACTGCACTTTGTATGGGAAACCTGTGCGCGGAGGGGCCAACTCGTAGCTGGCTGCGCCCTTGCGTTGTTTCGAGCTCGCTCAACAACATTAGGTGAGCTGCGGCTAGTTGCTACACTAGCCGCGCCCTTGCATTGTTTTGAGCCTGCTCAACAACGTAAGTTAGCTGCGGCTAGTTGCTTAACTAGCCGCGCCTTTACTTTGCTTCGAGCCCCACTCAGCAACTTAAGTGAGCTGCAGCTGGCTGCGACAAGGTTTCTTGCCGGTAGCGGCACCGCCAGTTCCGCGCCCAGCGCTCGCGGTTCGGATGCCTGCACCGGCAAGTTCCCTAAAAGCGTAGGGCAAAAACATACAAACGGAGGAGTCAAGTAAAGGGAATAACATTGCAACGGCTACCCAGAAGAAAGTTCTATTACAAAATAGCTTGTCGCAGCTCTAATAAATGTTTTCTATGACATAGCTAGCAGCGACAAGGAAAGAAGGAAGCCGGCGGCCTAGTCGACGCGGTCGCCCTCGACCCTCTTGATCCCGCTCACCTTGTCCACAATGGGTGCGACAAGGGCCTTGAGCTCTTCCCGATCGATATCAGGCGGCAAGGTTCTGAGGACGTTGTGGAGGCGGAGGCCTGGATTGCGGAAGGCCACCTTCATCAACACCTTCTGAAGGGCTCCCGCACAGATCTCGCGCGACTCGTCGGCCAGCCGCTTCGGGATCTCATCCCGGAGCCGCTGGAGCGCCGTCGCCACGCCTTGGAAGAACATAGTGAGCTTGGCGCTAGGTTGGAGGTTATCGTCGGAGGAGTACCCGAAGTCCTCCACCCCCAGCTGCGCCAGCTCCTTATCGACGTCCCTGGCGGCGTTCACGAGGCTCTCCGTCCAGTGCTCCACCGCATCCCTAAAGGCGTTTTGGGTGGTGGCGGCACTCTCCAGCAACGCCTTGTCGGCATCGATCTCCTTCTTCAGGGCCGCCTCCCGCTCCTTGGCGCCGTCCAACGCCTTGGTCAAAGCGGCCAGCCTCGACTCGAGGGCGGCATTGGAGTCCTTGGCGGCGCTGAGCTCTTCGCCATATGCTTTGCGGTCAGCCTCCAGCTGCACCACCTTCATCTCCAGCACCTTTTTCGCGGCCTCGGCAGCGGCGGCAGCGTCCTCCGCTTGCTTGAGGGCTCCGCCCAGCTTCTCTTCGCGCGCGGCAAGCTCCTCCTCGTGAGCGTCGAGGTTGACCTTCCGCTGCGCCTGCTCACCCTCTTCCGCGGCTAGCTTCACGGCGGCCAGTCGCTGCAGCTCTTCGGCTTCGGCCTTCTCGAGGAGAAAGGCCTTCTTCGCTTCAGCGAGCTGCTCCCGCTCCTCCGCCAGGGATCGGAGAGCTTCCCGGTGGAAACCCCCGAGCTCATCTGTGCGCTTCTCAATGTCTGCTCCCGCCTTCGCGACAAGCGCCTCGCGGGATTCCATCTTGGCTTGTCGCGCGCGGTAGAGCGACATCAACCTGCGCAGCAGCCGCTCCTCTTCGGGCTCGTTGCTGCTGCTGCTCGGCGCGTCGGCCAGCTTCATACCCGCGGAGGCAAGCACTTCCCCGTCAAAGACCTCCCCCTCGACCGGCGCCCTGGAGCTTGACCCCCAGGGGAGGTTGATGAAGACGCCTTCGCCGGCCTTCAAGTAAGCGCCCGGCTGGGGCTCCTCGGTACTTGGCGCTGCGGCTTCGGCGGATGGGTCGGCGGTCGGCGTAGCGCTTGGCGCTCCTGCGGCCCCAGGGCCGTTAGTACGATCGCCAGATTCCTCGCCAGTTGCTGCGGCACCAGCCTTGGCGGCCTCGGCGCCGGCGGCGTCTCCAGCACCGGCAGCTTCGTCGGCGGCGACCTCTGTCTCCATCTGCTCCGCAGCGGATGGATCTGACGGCCGGCAAAGGGGAGAAGGGTCAAGCAAATTCCAGCAAGAACTCGAGAAGATCAGGAGAAGAAGAACCCAAGGGGAAGTTTTGAAGCAAGAAGATTACCTGCGCTGGGCTCGGCGGCCATGGTCTCTGCCGCTGGGGGGACGCTGGTGCCGTCCCTTGGCGGAGAGCTTCCCCTTGCCGGAGAGCCGCCCCTTGCCGGAGAATCTCTTGCCGGAGAATTTCCCCTTGGCGGCGTAGTTGTAGCAGATGGCATGCCGGGGGCTGTCCCCGGACGCTCCTGGTGGGGCTGCTCTGCTCCTACACAAGTCAACAAGCAGATATCAGCAAAGACAAGTACCCATGCGCGCCTCGCCACGGAAAGTAATTCACACACTTACGCTGGGGGCTGCCGTGGAGGAAAGTCGCCAGCTCCGGCAAGGTCGTCTCGGACGCGCCACCTGCTGTCGTAGTGGGCTCGTCCTCGATGATGACCGTCGGGGCCCTAGCTCTCTTTGCCGCTCTCTGGGCCAGAGTCCTAAAAAGGAGCAGGTTCAGGGAAAAGCAATTGAGAAACAAGAACAACAGCAAAAACCAAAGAAATGCAAGTGCAGCGAGAGAAGCTTACTCTTCTTCATCCTCCTCGTCGGAGCTCAGCGCAGAGAAGTCAAAGCCCGGCGCGCTCCCAGAGCGAGGAGGCGGAGGAGAAGCTTCCCTTGGCCGCTTAGCGGGAGCAGTGGTGGTGGTCTGAGAAGACCCCGCCCCGACTGTCGGCGCGGCACGGGAAGCGGCAGGGACCGAAGCGGTGGTCCGGCTGGACCCCGCTCCAGTTGCCGTCGTAGCATGAGGCACTCCCGCGGCAAAGGTGTTTTCCGTGGTCGAGCGCGTCACGTGGCGTGGCGACTGTTGACCCGCTTGCCGCTCCATCGCATCGCCAACCTTGCGGAGACACCTTCTGGGCGGCGTTGGGGGCTCTGATTCTGGTGGGCTGTCCGGAGGCAAGGAGGAAGAGGAGTCGATTTGTCGTGAGCTGCCCATATCTTTGGTAGGCTCGCTCGGCTCAGCATCTTGCCCGACAAGCCCCTCCTTGCCGGCAGGCTCCCCCTGCTCGCCACAGCTCGCCACTTCTGCCGCGTCTACTTCCGCGGTGGTGAACCCAAACTCGCCCGCGGCTGCGGCTTCCGCCGCCTCCTCAAGCCTGGTGGCGATGCGCTCCATCTCCGTGTCGGTGGTGTCGCGGGTAAGGCCGTCCTTCTCGTCGGCACGAACTGCCACTTCCACCAAGTCGTCGAAGAACTGCTGCATGACCTCGTCGGCAGGCTCCTGCCAAGTTGGCACAATCCCGTGCGAATCGCATTCCGGCATCATTGCACGGATGCGGTCGAGCGCGGAGTAGTTGCACAAAGGCACGACGCCCCCCGGCAACCTGAACACCTCGGGATGCTGGGGGTCATATCTGAACAGCTCCTGCAGCATCGCATGGAGCTCCAGAACTGTGAAGTTGTAGTTGAGGCCCGACCGCAGCCTCATAATGTTTGCCGCGTTCTTGAACTCCCAAGTTGGCCTCCCCCGCTCTTGCAGGGGGGGATGCGGCGGTGGAGGAAGTCTGCGCCAACCGCGCTGACAGTGAGCCCGGCATTCCGGAGGCGCAGGATCCTGGTGACGGCGATCTCCAGCCTGTCGTCCTCCGGGGCCAGGTCGCTCCAGTCGTCGCCGCGCGCCACCGGGGTTTGGCGCCGGGCGGTGAAAGGCTGCGGACTCTCCTCGACAATCCAGCACCAATCAGCCCTCCACTCCTCCCACTTGCCACGGAACTCTCCCTCCAGATAGGTCTCCTTCTTGCCGGTCCTCGAGATCCAGGCGATCCCGCCGGATAGAGGCTCTCCTCTTTCTACTCGAGGAGTGAAGAAATGGCGGAAGTGGGCTATATTGGGAAGAACTCCGACAAAGTTTTCGCAGAGATGCGCGAAAACTGCCATCGTCAGAACGGCGTTGGGGGTGAAGTCGAGGAGGTGGAATCCATAGGTGTTCATGATGTCGCAGAAGAAATCAGAGAAGGGCAGGCAGAGCCCGCAATAGAAGAACAACGCGAAGAAGGCGTACCCATTTGGAGCAGTCTTACGGGCGGCGGCGGGGAGAACCCTTGTGCGCGGATGCGCGCGCGTCTCCGGCGACCAGAACAGAGAATAGTCCGCCCTCAGCTCCTTCGCACCGAGCCTCGCGGGGAAACGGCCCGCGTCTTCCGCAGCGCCGCGAGCCGCTGCGCCTCGGTCGTCTTCACGGTCTTCCCCCTGTCGGCTTTCGGAGCCATGGCGGAAGCAGTGGAGAGGGTCGACGGCGTTGGTGGTGCTGGCGGCGGTGGGGGGCGAAGCGCTGCTCTCTCTTTTTCTCTGCTTTGGGGAGGTGAGGAAGCGGCGGAGATTTCTGAGATTGGGAACGGCAACGGGCGAGTGGCCCAACTGCCCCTGTTTCCCCTGCTTATAAAGGGGGAGGGGGGGACGTTCCGCATTTCCGAGTAAAGAAACCCCACGACCTCTCCCACGACGCCGCATCTGACGCGTGGCGTTCGGGGAGGGCGTGGTGGGAGCGGAGGGACGTGCGGCGTGACCTAGGCCGCGCGTGCCCGTGCACTGTTTTGGGCCTGGCCCAACAGCGCTCGGCACCGTGTCTGGCCCAGGCCCGGGGGCTCCTGTCGGTGTACTAAAGTAGGGGTACCCTTAGTACCCCGAACTTGTGCACGGGCAGTCGCAGCGTCCCGCGGCAAGGCCTGCCAGGTCACCGCCAAGATCCTCCGTGGTCCCTTTGAAGACCATTCAAGAACAAAGTACTCAAGACAAGACCCCGGCAAGTGGAGCTTGCCGGGAAGAAGGCAAGACCCCAGCAAGAGGACCTTGCCGGGAAGGCCATCAGAAGCGTCCCAAGGCCCCGGCAAGAGGCGCTTGCCGGGAAGGCCATCCAAGGCATTCCAAGGAACTTGCCGCGGCGCGCTACGCGCCCCGACAAGCTCCCGGAAGCGACAAGTCGACGGTCGCGGCAAGGCGCTTGCCGCGGCAAGCCCCCACTCCACGCCCGCGCTCCAGCACATCCACCCACGTGTCGCTCTGGGGCCCCTCCCAAGCGCACATGGCAGGAGGCTGTGCAGCTAGGGGTGTGCGGTGGCACGCAGGCGCTGACAAGACAACCATCTTGGCAAGACGGTGGCGTCCCTAGCGGTCCCTTTCGGTGCTGTCTAGGCGACACAGACGGACATTTAATGCCCTTGTCCCCTGCCGTTAGGGTTAGGTATGATAACACTGTAGTACCTAGCTGTGCCTACCCACGGCACCCTTTCCATTTTTGCCCTTGGCCCCCGTTGCTCTATGTCGGTAACCCCTTGAGTATAAAAGGAGGCCCGTGTGCAACGTAGAGGGGGTCGGTCGGCCATTTTGAGAGCCTTCGGGAGGGAGCCAGTTAGACCACCCACGCTCCATCTCGCTAGTCGCCGGTGTGCACTGTAGCACCCCGCGCTCCCGAGCTAGAAATCAATACCAAACCACAAAGCAGGAGTAGGGTTTTACGCATCCGTGCGGCCCGAACCTGGGTAAATCGCTCGCATGCTTTGCCTCGATTTACTCCTCACACGACCAACCGCCCGCGTGCTTCGCCTCGATCTGCTCTTTGCGCAACCTCCGCCCCCCGCCGAACCAAAAGGGACCCGGTCCGCCGGTCCCATAGGTGTCCGTGGATCAGAAACCCCGGCAGTGGGGAAATTTGGTGACGATGAAGGGGCCTTCCCAAGTTGGAGCGAGATTGTGTGGTTTCTGCTGATCCACTCAAAGAACCAAGTCTCCTTCTTGAAAGGCCCGACCCCTCACGTTCCTGGCATGGAATCGACGCAAATCTTGCTGATAAATGGTCGAGCGGATCAAGGCCATCTATCTTTCATACTCTAAGAGATCGACTGAATCTTGCCGGGCCTGCTCTGCTTCTGCTTCGGAGAAGTGTTCAACTCGGGGTGCGTTGTGGAGCAAGTCACTTGGCAGAACAGCTTCGGCTCCATAGACTAAGAAGAAAGGATTTCTTCCAGTCGATCGATTAGGAGTTGTCCTTAAACCCCACAGAACTGACGGAAGTTCATCAACCCAAGCACCTGCTGCATGTTTGAGATCACGCATTAGTCGGGGCTTCAGTCCTTTGAGAATTAAGCCATTGGCTCTTTCTGCTTGTCCGTTCGACTGTGGGTGAGCAACAGAAGCGTAGTCGACTCGAGTGCCCTGAGAGGCGCAGAAAATTCTGAACTCATCGGAATCGAAGTTCGATCCGTTGTCCGTGATGATGCTGTGTGGGACTCCATATCTGAACATCAATTCTCTGATAAAACTGACAGCGGTGCTAGCGTCAAGGTTCTTGATGGCTTTGGCTTCGATCCATTTGGTAAACTTGTCGACTACAACGAGCATGTGAGTGAAGCCGCTTCTGCCGGTCCTCAGCGGTCCAACCATATCCAGTCCCCAAACAGCGAAGGGCCAGACGAGGGGAATGGTCTTCAGGGCTGACGGTGGCTTGTGAGACATATCGGTGTAAAATTGACAGCCTTCACATCTGTCGACTATATCTTTCACCATCTCATTTGCTCGTGGCCAATAGAATCCAGTTCGGTATGCTTTAGCCACGATGGCCCGAGAGGACGCATGGTGGCCACAGGTCCCCGAGTGGATGTCATTGAGGATCATTCGACCTTCTTCTGGTGTTATGCACTTCTGACCGACTCCAGTCACACTTTCTCTGAACAGCTGCCCTCTTATCACAGTAAAAGCTTTAGATCGGCGGACGATCTGTCGAGCTTCTTCTTCATCCTATGGGAGCTCTTTCCTGAGGATGTACGCAATGTAGGGCACCGTCCAATCAGGAGTAATGGCCAGAACCTCCATGATTAGGTCGACCACAGCTGGGACCTCGACTTCAGTCGGATCCGTGGCGCTCTTGGGTTGTGGGGGCTCTTCAGTGAAAGGGTCTTCCTGAACTGTCGGCGTGTGAATATGCTCCAAGAACACATTGCTGGGAATGGCTTCTCTCTTGGAGCCTATCTTTGCCAATTCATCGGCTGCTTGATTTTTTAATCGGGGGATGTGGTGGAGTTCTAACCCCTCGAACTTCCTCTCAAGCTTTCTCACCGCGTTGAAGTAAACAATCATGGCTGGGGTTCTGACGTCCCACTCCTTCATCACTTGATTAACTACCAAATCTGAGTCGCCGTAGACCATGAGGCGACGGACGCCGAGTGAGATGGCCATGCGCAACCCATACATGAGTGCTTCGTATTCTGCTTCATTGTTGGAAGAATCAAAGTGAATCTGGAGGACATATCTGAGCTTGTCTCCTCAGCGGGATACCAGAACTACTCCAGCACCAGAATCGCTCAACATCTTGGATCCGTCAAAGAACATGGTCCAGTGCACAGAGTGAACTTGAGTCGGCAATTGCTGTTCGATCCACTCGGTGACGAAAACTGCTATTGCTTCGGACTTGATAGCTTTCTTTGCCTCAAACTTGATATCCAAGGGAAGGAGTTCAATCGCCCATTTAGCCACTCGACCAGTTGCATCCTTGTTGTGCAGAATCTCTGACAATGGAGCGTCACTAACGACTGTAACAGAGTGATCTGAGAAGTAGTGTGCAACCTTCTTCGTGTTCATGTAAATTCCATAGACAAGCTTCTGATAGTGAGGACATCTCTGCTTTGATGGGGTCAGGATTTCAGAAATATAATAAACTGGGCATTGAACTTTGTACGCTTTTCCTTCTTCTTCCCGCTCGACCGTAAGTACTGTACTGACGACTTGTCCAGTGGCTGCTATATAAAGCAAAAGAGGCTCTTTGCTGATTGGAGCAGCAAGCACTGGCTGGGTGGAAAGCAGGGCTTTTAACTCTGCAAATGCTGTATCAGCTTCTTGAGTCCACTCGAACGTATCTGATTTCTTCATCAGTCGGTAAAGAGGCAGCGCCTTTTCACCGAGGCGAGAAATGAATCGACTTAGGGCGGCCAAGCAACCAGTAAGCTCCAGGACATCATGCACACGCACAAGGCGTTTCATTCAGAGTATAGCGCCTACTTTCTCTGGGTTAGCATCGATTCCTCATTCGGAAACAAGAAAACCGAGTAACTTTCCGCCTGGAACTCCAAACGTACACTTTGCTGGATTGAGCTTGATATCATACCTTCTGAGGTTGGCAAAGGTTTCAGCAAGGTCGGTCAGCAGGTCGGAACCTTTACATGACTTGACCACAATGTCATCCATGTATGCTTCCACATTCCGACTGATCTGAGTGAGCAGGCACTTCTGAATCATTCGCATAAATATGGCCCCGGCGTTCTTCAAGCCGAATGGCATTGTGACATAACAGAAGCACCCGAACGGGGTGATAAAAGCTGTCTTTATTTCGTCGGGTCCGTACAGACGGATCTGGTGGTACCCGGAGTAGGCATCCAAAAAGGATAAACGCTCGCACGCAACAGTCGAGTCGACTATCTGATCGATTGAGGGAGAGGGAAGTGATTTTTCAGGCAGGCCCTATTGATATGCTTGAAATCGATGAACATGCAGAGTGAGTCGTCTTTCTTTGGGACCATGACAACATTGGCTAACCACTCGGAGCTGCCAAAAGCCGAGCCACCTCTTCGCCGATTGCTTTTCTTTTCTGGACAGCGGACCGTCGAAGATGCTCTTTGACGGGTTTCACTTTTGGGTCGACTCGCAAACGATGCTCCACCAGTCCCCTGGGAACACCTGGCATGTTGGAAGGCTTCCATGCAAAGATGTCCCAGTTCTAACGGAGGAACTGGATGAGCGCTTCTTCCTATTTGGAGTCGAGTGTGGTCAAAATGTGGGTCGGAGCTGCATTGGGGTCCGTCGGGTGAATGTGAACAGACTTCCTCTTGCCAGACGACTGGAATGCTGAATCCATGGCTGGCTTCTTGGCTCGCAACAAGTCACTTGGGTCTGCATTTTTCTAGTATTCTTCAATTCTGCCACGGCCATCTGGGCATCGGCGATCTTTGAGCCCTTCTAGAAAAACTCTTCCGCCTTTTTCCGATTACCAGGGATAGTGATCACTCCTCTTGGACCAGGCATCTTCAGTTTGAGGTACACGTAACAAAGTGCATAAGCTGGCCTGCCCAGAATTGCATGATACACACTCTGAAAATCCACGACTTCAAACGTCAACTTTTATTTTTGGCATCACCGAAAACCACGTCGAGTTCAATCTGACCGAGGGACGTAGCCTTCTTTCCTGGGATGACCCCATGGAAACTCATATGGCTTTCACTGAGTCTGGACATCGGAATGCCCATTCCTTTCAACGTTTCTGCGTACAAAATGTTCAGGCCACTGCCACCGTCCATCAGGACCTTTGTCAGTCGAGTGCCTTCGACCACCGGGTCGACCACCAGCGCTTGCCTCCCAGGGGTGGCGATGTGCGCTTGGTGATCCGACTGGTCGAACGTAATGGCAGTCTGCGACCATTTCAAGTAATTGGGTGTCGCCGAAGCGACCATGTTCACTTCTCTGTTGATGACTTTCAATCGACTCTTGTTTTCAACATCAGCGAAAATCATCAGAGTGGAATTCACGTGAGGATAACCACCATCATCTTCCCCTTCACTCTCCGCCTTGTCTGCCTCCTTCTCCTTTTCCTTGGGCTGTTTCTCTCGGAACTGCTGGATCAGGAGCCGACACTGTCGAGTGGTATGCTTCAGGTAAATGAAATTACCTTCTTCGTCTTTTTTGGTGTGGATATGGCACGGCAGATCCAACACGTCATTTCCATCTTGATCTTTTACTTTCTTGGGGTTCCACGGCCCTTTGGGCTTCCCCTTGAACTTTCCTTCAACCACAGCCAAGGCCTCACCCGGAGCAGCTGGTTCGGCCTTGCATTTTTGTTTCTGACTGGAGTTTCCTCCACCGGCTTCGTGGGCGGCTACTTTGTGCTTGCCGCTCCGCAGTCGCTCCTCCTCTTCACAGTGGCAATTTACATCATCCGAGTCAAAGTCATGTTTCCTGTCCGACCGAATTTCAGATTCAACTCCCGGTACCTGACGCCTTCCTTGAAAGCACAAATTGCCTGATTATCAGACACATCTTCCACCGTGTGGTGCAGGGTGATCCACCTCTGGATATAATATCTCAAAGTTTCATTCGGTTTCTGGACGCAACACTGTAATTCTGTCAAACCTGCTGGCTGCTTGCAAGTACCCTCAAACGTTCTGACAAACACTCAGGCGAGATCTTCCCAAGTATAGATGCTTCCAGGCGCCAACTGATTCAGCCACGCCCTAGCCGAGCCCTCCAACATCAGAGGAAGGTGTTTCATGGCCACCTCATCATTGCCGCCACCAATCTGGACAGCCACTCGGTAGTCTTCGAGCCAGGTGTCGGGCTTGGACTCTTCGGTGAACTTACTGACTACAGCCGCCAACCTGAAGTTGGGGGGAATCACTACAGCTATGATAGCTCTACTGAAGCACTCTAGGCCAGAGACATGCACCCTGTTGCTGGTTTGCGGGCCTCTGTCATGGCCATCTCGGTGAGCTCTATTTCTATCGACCAAGCCTTGTACGAGAATTGATCTCGCATCAAAGCCTGGCTCCCTGGGGTCGACTGGAATACCTCTTCCAACGCTGTTAGGGCGCCTGTCTTCATGTGGCCACGACACGAACGACCCACTCCTTAGAGGAGGCGTGCGCACTCGACGGCGACCATCGCGATCGGCTCGACGATCATACTGCTCTTGATTTCTTTACTGATCACGCCGCTCTCCACGTCCCTCACGCCTCGGGGGCGTTCTCGGGCTATGGGCCGGCTGGACCGTATCTGCGACTACAGATCTGCTATGGATCCTATCCCGCGACTGAGACACGGCCGTATTCTACTCTCTGCTTCCCGGAGCAAGGACCTGATCTGCCCCTGACCTCGGCCAGCTTCTGACTGGGAAGGTTGAATTGACTCTGCTATCCGGGCTGCAGCTGCTAGGTTTTGGATCGGTGTCCGGTATACCTGAGCCGGAGGTGGAAAAAGTTGGCGTCGGCTGGACTCAGGAGCACGTTGACGAGCGCGATCGTCGAGTGCGCGCTGTAGGTTCTCCAGCCGAGTGCGCTCAGCCAGATTAGCCAAGCGAGCCTGTTCCAAGGCCTGGGCCTCGGGCGTTTCTCCAACTATAGGAGTATGCAGGGCATCCATGGTTCGGTGACGAAGTTCTTCTCTCTGCTACGAGGAGAGAGGCTCGGGGAGGTACTCCTCGTGAACGCGCGATGGATCGCTGTTCCCGTCACCTCCGTCTTCACGATCGAAGCCAGGAGGACCGCGTGGTCCATTGACCATCAGGACTTCCGCTGCCGAGTCATTGCTGCCGCACTCGGATGCAGTCTCTACGGAGCCAGTCGACAGATCGAACAGGCCATAGAGAGACTCGTCGGGCTCGAGCGCCGCGACTTGAGGGGTGGCCGACTGGCGGGCCACCGCATGCTTCACCCACTGTTGAACCCTCGACCGGCCGGTGCGCTTGTTCTGACGGATCACAGGGAGGGGCAAAGCCGTTGGAGTCGACTGGTACTGGGTCGACGGTTGCCGCAGGAGGACGCTGCGGACGCACACACGAAAGTCCGTCGCCCCGCGGGCGGGGAGCGCGTCGACGTCGAGTGGTGCCTCCTGAAGCCAAGCGGAGTCGTCGGCAACAAACACGAGCGCGCCGAGACGGATCTCGCGGCCCTCAGCCAAACCTCTGCCTGTAACCATGATGATGGGGATCGGAAAAATTGCAACTTCTCCAATAAGTCGCTAAGACACCTGCCCCACGGTGGGCGCCAACTGTCGTGGATCTAAGACTGACAGTAGAATGGGGGTAGGTATGAGGAGGCAAGATCCTAGCTATGGTGTAGTTGTACACATGAGTTTTACGAGTTCAGGCCCTTCTTGGAGGAAGTAACAGCCCTACGTCTTGGTGCCCTGAGGCGGTCGACTGGATTATATGTGTGTGTGTGTGTGTTTACAAAAGTGCGAACCCTTTTCCTAGAGGAGGGGGTTGCTTATATAGAGTGCGCCAGGAGCCCAGCTCCCCTCCGTTACATAGGGTTCAATGTTCATAAAGGTGGGGCGTTACAGGTAACGTCTACAATAAAGTGTTATAAATGCTCATAATGCTATGGTTTAAGTCATGACCGTTGCAGAGTGGAGGGCTTCTCGTCTTATGGTGGTCGAGTGTCTTCAAGGTGGTCGAGTGTCTTCAAGGAAGTCGAGTGAGCACATCTTCATGGTCGAGTGGATGATATTTTCTCTTCGACTGCTTCTGATTCTTTTTAAAGATGTCCTTGGGGAGGGTATGCTGGACAGGTCCATGACCCTACCCTAGGTACATACCTTCATCACCTATTGTTGAACCACCTGATAATCCAAATGATATATCTATGTCTGATGCTGAAACACAATCTGGTAATGAACATGAACCTAATGAAAATATTGATGATGATGTTCATGATGATGCTCAACCTAGTAATGACAATGATGTAGAAATTGAACCTGCTGTTGATCTTGATAACCCACAATCAAAGAATCAATGTTATGATAAAAGAGACTTTGTTGCTAGGAAACATGGTAAAGAAAGGGAACCTTGGGTTAGAAACCCCTTCCTTTTCCTCCAAAACCATCCAAGAAAAAGGACGATGAGGATTTTGAGCACTTTGCTGAAATGATTAGGCCTATCTTTTTGCGTATGCGATTAACTGATGTGCTCAAAACAAATCCTTATGCTAAATATATGAAGGATATCATTACTAATAAAAGAAAGATACTGGAAGCTGAAATTTCCACCATGCTTGCTAATTATACTTTTATGGGTGGAATACCAAAGAAACTTGGAGACCCCGGAGTACCTACTATACCTTGCTCCATTAAAAGAAATTATATTAAAACTCCTTTATGTGATCTTGCAGCCGGTGTTAGTGTTATGCCTCTCTCTTTATATCGTAGGCTTGACTTGAATAGGTTGACACCTACTAAAATATCTTTGCAAATGGCTGATAAATCAACTGCTATACCTGTCGGTATCTGTGAGGATGTGCCTGTTGTGGTTGCAAACGTTACTATTTTAACGGACTTTGTTATTGTTGATATTCCCGAGGATGATAGTATGTCTATTATTCTTGGAAGACCTTTTCTTAATACTGCAGGGGCTGTTATTGATTGCAACAAAGGTAATGGTAATGAGCATATGGTACACTTTCCGAGGAAACAACCTCAAGTTCATAGTATCAACTCCATTGGAAGAATTCCATCGATTATAATTGGAGGTTTTGAATTTCCTCTTCCTACTGTCAAAAAGAAATATGATATACTTATTGTAGGGGATGTGCATATCCCCATGGAGGTAACTTAGTGTTATCCGAAATTTCTCCGGTTTCATGATTATCGGAATGAGTTTGTTAACAAGACTTGATCAACCTTGTTAGTGGATTCTTTTTGATGAGCATGAGATGGATGAAAGTAGAAGCACAAACTTCTGTACCCTCTCTATACTTTCTGTTAATTAGTAGAAATAAAGTAAAAATAGTATTTTTCTGTCTGTTTCCTGACTTATTCGTGCAATATAAAAATATCCCAAAAATAAAAGTCCTCAGAATGCCATGCCAATTTAATATGATTTTTTCGGGAATATTTAAGGATTTACTGTGCAAAAATTACCGGGGAGGAGCTGCCACCTAGCCACGAGGGTGGTGGGCACGCACCCCCTCTAGGGCACGCCCCCTACCTCATGGGCCCATGGTGGCCCTCCTCCATTTATCCCAGCACCCATCTTCTTCCTCTGTCTCACACAAACCCGAAAAACCAACTCAAGCACGAGTTCCAGCCACTTTTGCTATGATTTTCGATCTCCTTGCTCAAAGCACCTCTCGCGAAACTACTTGGGGAGATTGTTCCTTGGTATGTGACTCCTCCATTGGTCCAATTAGTTTTTATTCTAGTGCTCTATTCTTTGCTAATTTGTGATGCATAGGTGACCATGTTGTTGAGCTTGCATGTCAAATTTATATGGTTCCAAGTAGTTCTAATGCTTGATTTAGGCTCTAGGCACTTGTAGGAGTAGTTGCTATCAGTTTTATTGAAGTTGGTTCACTTTTTTTGAAGTTACTAAAAATTTCAGATTATTTCAGAAAAATAATGAGGAGACTTTTGAGGGGTTCATCGAGCCGAAGCTCAAAGGATAAACAAAATGAACAAGCTCAGAGGCCCAAATATAATTTGCCTCGTACCGCGGAGATCCGGCCGTGTGAATGGCCTTCTGATAATTTCTTGAGAGAGGCCGTGATTTATGAGGATTTCTGTTCATTGATTAAGAACGCTGGCAAAACTTCTGTGCAAAACTTCTACTTTTTCCCTAAAGAGTCACCTCCTTCAGTAGAGTTTCATTTATATGACGTTGTGAAGAAAATGCCATTGTCTGAATTTTGTGCAGTCTGCAACATACCCCCTGATGGTATCTTAGAGGAACCACCTCATAAAGAGTTGGAACCATTTATTAACCTTACCTCTATGGGAGAAACCAGGAAGGTTTCTGATGCAAGAATCACTAGCATACATTTTCCTGTGTTACACTATTTTGCTTTATTTGCTAGTCGATGCTTGATTGGTCGTGGGAACTGTGGGAACCTTAGTGTTCCTGATATTATTATTCTGTTCCATGGTTTATACCGCGAAAACACTATCAGTATGGGCGGAATTATTTCTAGGCGGTTGAGTCTGAACCATACTAAAGGCCCCATCTTTGGAGGCATTTATGCTTCTCGCCTTGCTGCACACTTTAACATAGCTATTAGGCATTATGAGAAATAAGAAAAATTGCTGCCTAATGCTTATCTAGACTATAAGAGCATGATAGCTCATGATTTTCTTGTTAAGGACAGGAATGGAGAGCTCAAATATAAGTTATACTTTGATAAACATTATCCTGGAACTATTACGTTGCGTTCTCATTCTTTGTTTAATTTTGTAGGACCATACCTCGTTACGTGGGCTGCCGTCCAAGCTTACAAGAATCCTGTACCAGCCCCGGAATAGGAACCACAAGATGAGCCTCCATGACAATCTGTTTATTCTTGGGATCCAGAGATGACTGTCAGCCAGTGGCAGTCAGAGTCTTCTTCTTCATCACAGTATGATCCCAACTATTCTTCGTCGCAGTACGACCCTAGCTACACCTATGGGTATCCGCTAGGCTATCCGTGCCAATAGACCAACTTAGGCCAAAAGCCTAAGCTTGGGGGAGTACGTATTTCTCACCGACATTACATTTATGTTCACACACACTCATTGCTAGATGTCGGTGCTCATACTCTTTCACTGTAATATCCATGCTAGTTTATTTTCTTTTTCCTGCTTTCTTCTTGTGTGTTTGTTAAACCTTAAGAAAAACCAAAAAAATTAGTAGTAGTTTATTTTTCTGCTGTAGTAGTAATAATTAAAAGAAAACCCAAAAATATTTCCCGTTCTTCTTTTGCTTGTTGGGAGCTTTCCCGTGTAAATAGTTTGATTGCTTTTCTTTTCTTTGGGGGTCAGTAGGAGAAGACCATAATTAAATTGTTGAAGTGGCTCTTATATGCATTATTGTTGATTTAACCAAGAGCCCATACTGCCTCATCTTTTCCTGTTTATTGAATGCTCGTAGATTCCAGCTTAGTCCAATGCACGTACACTCTTATTATTATTCACACCGTTCGGTCGTGCAAGTGAAAGGCAATTATGATGATATATGATGGGCTGACTGAGATGAGAAAAGCTGGTATGAACTCGACCTCTTTTGGTTTTGTAAATATGATGAGTCCCTCATTCTTGATTCAACTTATTATGAATAAACATGTTTGCAATGACAATTAGAGATCATAGTTGCTTGTGCCATGCTTGATTAGCTATGAGTTATAATGATTTACCTTGTGTGCCAACATGCTATTGCGATGATTATGATGTGGTATGATGGGGTGGTATCCTCCTTTGAATGATTTGAGTGACTTGACTTGGCACATGTTCACGGATGTAGTTGAAACGAAATCAACATAGCCTTCACGATATTTATGTTCATGGTGGATTATATCCTACTCATGCTTGCATCCAATGTTTATTAATTTTACTGCATGTACATGGCAGTTGTCGCTCTCTAGTTGGTCGCTTCCTAGTCTTTTGCTAGCCTTCACTTGTACTAAGCGGGAATACTGCTTGTGCATCCAATCCCTTAAACCCCAAAGTTATTCCACATGAGTCCACCCACTACTAGGGAAAACCTTATACACAGAAACTTACCAGCAGTGCGGTTAAAAAACAGACGCTACTGCTAATTACAAAACTTCGCTACTAATATCCATTTAGCAGTAGCGCGCTAGTTGAGAAAAGCGCTACTACTAAAGTTGCCAGGGCGTTGGCTCCAGACTAGGTATAGTAATAACGCGGATGCTAAAACCTGCGCTACTACTAAGCGAATAGCTGTAGTGACTTGATATACCCATGCTACTACTAAGCGTGTCCACAACCGCACGCGGATCGACCCCCACCTCTGCCAAACTCTCTCTCACAAATCCCTGAAAAAAAAGTCTCTCTCTCGTGGCCCCACCCCCTCGGTCGATCTCCTCGCCCCACCCCTCTCAGTTGATCTCCTCCCCCAGATCTCCTCGCCGCCACCCACCTCCACTCTCTCCCTTAAATTCGCCGCCGGCGACCCCCGACCTCTCCTTCGCTCCAAAGGCTGCAGATCGAGCCGACAAGCTCCGGTTGGTTGCGGCCATCTCCGTGGGATGCCCTCGTTGCCCATCCATGGAGACCCTTCCTCCCCTCCGGCCAGATTCGTCCTCGGCTCGAGCTGCTCAGCCGGTGCCCAGATCCGCGGAGCCATCCTCCTCAACAACCACGCAGTGGCAGCGGCAGCGGCGGAACCATGGACCCGAAACCCTAGCCCACGGAGCGAGCTCGCCATGGATCTGCAGGCAAGAGGTGGCGCATCCATGGGTACAAATCCCTCATCTTCCCTCGTCTCTCCCTCCCTCTCTAACCCCCGTTTGTCTCCATGACCAGGACTAGGACCAGGACAACGCACGCCACCAACAGCAGCACCAATGTCCGGTCTTCTCCATGGGTATGGAGATCCGTCCAGTTATATCACTTGATTGTATATGTTATATAACATGATACTTTTCTTACTTGGCAGATTACTATTTGTATATGTATATTCAAGGCCATAATGTATTCTCACTTTTGCAATGCTACCAGAGGATACCTGCAAACAAAAGGTACATGGGGATATAGCATATTTAAGTTCAGATATGCCACATAGTAGAAACATTTGTTTTTCAATTTTTTCTGGCAATTACTGTGATGAAACATGCAATGTTCTCTTATATTTAGCTAATAATCAATTGTGAATAGGCTAAGTTTGTAATTATCATTAACCACACTAGGATCAATTCCGGTTGATATATGCAACAAGATGAGTTTGTGGTGGTTTTGAACACTTGGGAGGTACTTTTATTCTAGAGGGAAAAAGGGTTTGTGGTTTTTTCGTCCAAATCAAGCATCATATCAAGTTGCTACCAACATGTTATGTTGAGTAACAGAAACAATAAATTTATATATATGGATTGGTAGTCCTCAATCAATATTCAATCATGACTTGATTTATCTTGCCTATTTCTTCTAGAAGAAACACTATCAGATTAAAAGAGTCCACTGGTTGTCATTTTGTAGACTGTATGACACTGTCTGGCAGCAGCATCCCTCCCCCCACAATGCTTTAGTCTTCTTATTACATTGTTGGCTGTTTGAGGGTAAGCTTTTGTGTGCATCGGTAGACTGTATGTATGACACTGTGTCCTTTTTTTATCACTTTAGTCCAGTTTGTCTTCAACAAGTACCACTCTCTGTTTAGAGAAGATGCACTCTATGTTTAGTTTTTGGCCAGCCCAATTTGCAAGTTTGTATAGTCACTATGCTCTTCAAACAGTAGATTCATGTACTTTATTGTCTTTGAAAATGTGGAAGATATCAAGGTATTGAAGTGACTACTTAGAAAAATGGATAGATAGAAAATTACCGGAAGAATTATGCCTCTTAACTCCTTATGTGGTTCGTATGTGTTGTTTCTTTTTAGGGCTTCCAACACAACAGAATTGCTTCTAATCTTTTGTGTTATCTTTTGTCATGGAAGTAGCTATGTGCTGCTTCAGTGTGTAGTTCAGTTGTGCATTACGGCTTAAATAAGAATTTTGGGAAAAATTTGTAGCACATTGGCACCGACATTTACCGCGTTGTTTTTCTGTGTGTTCTTCTATAGAATCTGAAGTTTTTGAACCTCTGTTGGTAATGTTGCAGGGTTCTGGTGGCGATGTTGATGGTCGTAGAGTGGTTCATGGACCGGATGGTGTCGTGGCTGCTGATGTATGGAGAGGCGAAGCTGATGCTCGTCCTCTATTTCCGGCACCCCAGCACACGGGTAAGCAGTCGACCAGACACCCCGAGCCCGAGAGATGATCAACATTTAGATACACTTGATTCGGTATGTGGCCAATTCTGAATCTGAATCTTAATGGTGTTCGGGTTTCAGGGTGCGAGGCACGTGTACGATGGCTTCCTCCATCCGCTGTTGGCGAGGCACGAGGACAACATCGACCGATTCCTGCTGGAGCTGAGGGCCAGGGTGAGGGACGTGACGCCGTCACAACGGCAGCTGTCGTCGGTTAGGTGTGGCTCATCGAGGCTGCCCAGTGTGTTTCGTCGCAGCTGCAGGTCGCGAGATCAGTTCGGGCAGGCGCCGCACATTGACGAGTGATCCAATATTTTGATCGGACCATAACAACTAACGTGTCTCATTCTCTGGCATCTAGAAGTAGTGGTAAAATTCTGAATTTGCATGGCAAGCACCACTTACGTAGGTAGCTGCCACGCACAGTTTATACTCTTACGCCTATAAAGGATAGGAATTATTCATGAGTTATGGCTACAATGAGGAACTGTGTACAGTTTATACTCTTACGCCTATAAAGGATAGGAATTATGCATGAGTTATGGCTATAATGAGGAACTGTGTGATAGTAGATACGACAACTGTGTGATAGAATGGAATTGGTTGATTTTTTTTAATTTCTAATAAGTTAGTAGTAGCTTGGGAAAAAATTGTGCCCTACCAGTATTTAGTATACTAGTAGCGTTGGTACTCAAGAAACGCTACTTCTATTATGTTAGTAGTAGCGTGGGTCCGTAATAGCAGTAGCGCGGGTGGCATAATAGCAGTAGCGAGCTTCCACTAAGCGCACTGCTGCTACACTTGTGTAGCAGTAGCGCTGGTGAGCACGCGCTACTGCTACATGTTAGATGTAGCGCCTTATTAGTAGCGCCAGTCCCCGCGCTACTGATACACCTAAAACCCGCGCTGCTGCTAGCCTTTTCCCTAGTAGTGACCATACCTTCCTATATGCGGTATCTACCTGCCGTTCCAAGTAAATTTGTATGTGCCAAACTCTAAACCTTCAAATAAACATTTTGTTTCGTACGCTCGAATAGCTCATGTATCAACCAAGGCTGTCCTTATCTTCCGTGTTAGGCGGGTTATTCTCAAGAGGAGTGGACTCCGCTCCTCACTCACGAGAAAATGGCTGGTCACCAAGATGCCCAGTCCCATGCTTTATGCAAACTAAATCAAAATTAATTGCAAACAAAACTCCCCCTGGGACCTGATGTATGTTGGAGACACTCGTTGTTTCAAGCAAGTCATGGATTGATGCTTGTTGGTGGAGGGGGAGTATAAAATTTACCATTCTATTTGGGAACCGCCTATAATGTGTTTAGCATGGAAGATATCGCCATCTCTTAGTTGTTACGTTGACAATGAAAGTATACCGCTCAAAATACAATTTATCTTTATTTTAAAACCGAGCTCTGGCACCTCTACAAATCCCTGCTTCCCTCTGCGAAGGGCCTATCCATTTACTTTTATGTTGAGTCATCGCCCTCTTATTAAAAAGCACTAGCTGGAGAGCACAGCTGTCATTTGCATTCATCACTATTAATCTATGTTGGGTGTGACTATGATTGGATCTATTTTACCATGAATTACAATGTCTAGTCAGTCCTTGATCTTTAAAGGTGCTCTGCATTTATGTTTTGCGGTCTCAGAAAGGGCTAGCGAGATACCATCTTGTTATATCATATTATGATTGTTTTGAGAAAGTGTTGTCATCCAAGATTTATTATTACAACTTGCTAGTTGATTATGCTATTGATATGAGTAATTATGAGACCTGAGAATTATTGCAAATGTGGTTAGTTATGATCTATGCTGAAAACTTGAATGCTGGCTTGACATAGTTACAACAATAAGAGCAAACATAGTTTGTAAAAGTTTTTCTTTCTTTCTTTCTTTCAGTTTGTCAACTGAATTGCTTGAGGACAAGCAAGGGTTTAAGCTTGGGGGAGTTGATACGTCTCCGTCGTATGTACTTTTCCAAACACTTTTGCTCTTGTTTTGGACTCTAACTTGTATGATTTGAATGGAACTAACCCAGACTGATGCTGTTTTCAGCAGAATTGCCATGGTGTTGTTTTATGTGAAGAAAACAAATATTCTTGGAATGACCTGAAACTCCACGGAACATCTTAAAAAATAATAAAAAATCCTGGCCAAAGATGAAGACCAGGGGGCCCACACCCTGTCCACGAGGGTGGGGGGCGCCCCCCTAGGGCGCGCCCCCTACTTCGTGGGCCCCCTGGATGCCCTCCGACACCAACTCCAACTCTATATATTTGGTTTCGGAGAGAAAAAAATTAGAGAGAAGAAATCATCGCGTTTTACGATACGGAGCCACCGCCAAGCCCTAAAACCTCTCAGGAGGGCTGATCTGGAGTTCGTTCGGGGCTCCGAAGAGGGGGATTCATCGTCGTCGTCATCATCAACCATCCTCCATCACCAATTTCATGATGCTCACCACCTTGCGTGAGTAATTCCATCGTAGGCTTGCTAGACAGTGATGGGTTGGATGAGATTTATCATGTAATCGAGTTAGTTTTGTTAGGGTTTGATCCCTAGTATCCATTATGTTCTGAGATTGATGTTGCTATGACTTTGCTATGCTTAATGCTTGTCACTAGGGCCCGAGTGCCATGATTTAAGATCTGAACCTATTATGTTTTCATGAATATATGTGAGTTCTTGATCATATCTTAAAAGTCTATAGTCACCTACTATGTGTTATGATCCTGCAACCCCGGTGATGACCATAGTTTGAGGAGTTCATGTATTCACTATGTGCTAATGCTTTGTTCCGGATCTCTATTAAAAGGAGGCCTTAATATCCCTTAGTTTCCAATAGGACCCTGCTGCCACAGGAGGGTAGGACAAAAGATGTCATGCAAGTTCTTTTCCATAAGCACGTATGACTATATACGGAATACATGCCTATATTACATTGATGAATTGGAGCTAGTTCTGTGTCACCCTATGTTATGACTATTACATGATGAACCTTATCCGACATAATTATCCGTCACTGATCCGGTGCCTACGAGTTTTCCATATACTGGTTTACGATTATTTACTTTCCCGCTGCTACTGTTACAATCACTACAAAATACCAAAAACATTACTTTTACTGTCTTTACTTTTGTTGCCGCTACCACCACTATCATATTACTTTGCTACTAAACACTTTGCTGCAGATACTAAGTTTCCAGGTGTGGTTGAATTGACAACTCAGCTGCTAATACTTGAGAATATTCTTTGGCTCCACTTGTGTCGAATCAATAAATTTGGGTTGAATACTCTACCCTCGAAAGCTGTTGCGATGCCCTATACTTGTGGGTAATCAGGTAACGCAGTAATTTCAAAAAAATTCCTATGCACACGCAAGATCATGGTGCCGCATAGCAACAAGAGGGGAAGAGTGTTTTCCACGTACCCTCGTAGACCGTAAGCGGAAGTGTTATGACAACGCAGTTGATGTAGTCATACGTCTTCACGATTGACCGGTCCTAGTACCGAAAGTACGACACCTCTATGATCTGCACACGTTTGCCTCGGTGATGTCCCACAAACTCGTGATCCAGTAGAGTGTCGAGGGAGAGCTTTGTAACACCCCGGATGTAATTTACCTTATATGTATTCCAACTCTTACCGTTTCCAGCAATAAGTTATTTTATTTCTCCATTGTCGGGTTTTTGTCTCCGTGTGTTGTTTCCTTTGTCATGCATCTCATATCATGTCATCATATGCATTGCATGTGCATACGTGTTCGTCTTATGCATCCGAGCATTTTCCCCGTTGTCCGTTTTGCATTCCGGCGCTCATATGTCCTCCGGTGGCCCTTTCTACCTCTTTTCGTGAGTGGGGGTTAAACATTTCCGGATTGGACCGAGACTTGTCATGCGGCCTTGGTTTACCACCGGTAGACCGCCTGTCAAGTTTCGTGCCATTTGGACTTCGTTTGATACTCCAAGGGTTAACCGAGTGGCCGAAAAGGCCTCGTGTTTGTTGCAGCCCAACACCCTTCCAATTTGGCCCAAAACCCACCAAAAACCCCTCCATCATCTAGAGCGTTCGATCACGATCGCGTGGCCGCAAACCGCACCTCATTTGGAGCTTCCTAGCCTCCTCTACCTCTATAAATAGACCCCTTGCACGAAAATCCCGGATCCCCTCCTTCCAAACCCTAGAAATCAACTCCCCTCGCCGCCGGACGTGTCAGAATTGGGCCGGACAAGTCTGCCCGCCGCCGCCGGCTAATGAGGCTCCACCACGTGTCCCGCCGGGGCTCCTCGCCGCGCCGGCCCGCCCGGCCCAGGGAGGGCCCCCGAGAGCCCGCGCGCCCCGCGACCCCGCTGCTATCTTCCTCCCGTCCGGCTGCCCGAGAGCCCGGCGTCGCCGCCCGCCATCCCCGGCCGCCGAGCTCCGCCAGCGACGCGCTCGGCGACGGAGCCGCGCCACCTCACTGCAACGGCGCCGCCTCCTCATCGCCCGCGACTGACGCCGCCATTGCCTCCATCACTGGCGACGAGCTCCTCCGGTGAGCCCCGGTCTCCTTCCTGCGCTCTCCGGCCGTCTATAGTGCTCGCCGGCGAAGAACCTCGATCCGCGCGCTAACCCTCGATCCGGATCGGTTGACTTTTGCCCCTCTCTCAGTATTTTTGTGCATTTTTCCGCATGTCATAACTCTCTCATCGTAGATCCGATTCGTGCGTGTAGCATATCAAAATGTTCGTCTCGACGAGTACATCATTTCATCTCATTGCATCATTTTTATTTGAGCTCATCTTGATGCCCGAAATGCTGTTGGAAAAGGGCTATGTGATGAATTTGCCATATCTGTTTCATCAAAAAGCCTTTTGTCATTTTTGCCATGATTAATGTGTGCATGCTATGATCCTGAGCTCTACATGTGTTTTGTTATATGCCATGCCATCTTTATAGGGCTGATTGCCATGTATTTTTGTGATATTTTTGGTGACTAGCACAAGCTTGCAAAGTAGCGTAATCGGTAATGCTGATTTCAGGGACTTAGAATTTCACTAAGTCCTTGTTCTGTTTTGGTTGTTATGCCATATGTTCTTGTTGTTTCCTAGTGATCCGTGCCTCTTTTGAGGATGATCAGTAAGGATGTTTTGTTAACATTGTAGTGCTCCATCCATCGATGTCTTTGTTTGCATTTATGGAGCGCCCTAGCTTGAGTCAATCGATCTCTATTTTTTGCTATAAAGTGAATCCTGGCAGATTGTTGACATGATTAGCGATTTTGCTGAGGATGTTGCTATTGATCCGTGCATTCTATGATGTTGTTCTTGCCATGTCTAGCTTCTATGCTATGTCTTCTTTATGGGTGTATGCTTAGTTTGTCGTGCCATGCTCTGTAGTGAGTGCATCGAGCTCGTAAACATGCCTACTTGCTAGTCTGTTTTGCATGCTCCAGTTTTTCACTAAGTCTGAATCTGTTTATGTTTTTGCCATGTTCACATGCTTGTAATTGTATTTTCTGATCCCTTTTGGCTCAAGGTCACTAAGGGACTTTTGTTAAGTGCTTTGATTAGCTTCATGCCATGCCTTGCCTTGCCATGTTAAGTTCTTGTAGCATGTAGTTTTCTTGCTCTAAAGTGTGCTTCCTGTTGATAAATTCCAGACATGTGTTAATTTCACTAATTGTGAAACCTGTTATTATTTGCACTTTTTCCATGCTTGTGTGAACCTATTAATTGATGAATTAGACGTAGCTTAGTGTTCAGCTTTTGTCAAGCTTCATGAGTGGATCCCTGCCATGTATTTTGTTGTCTTGTTTGAGTGTTGTAGCATATTTATCTTGATGCATTTAGTTGGTCACTTGCTGATTATCGCAGACCGGTGCCATATTTGTTTTGCTTGCCATTTCCAAACCGTGCACCCGATTCCGGTGATCTTTATATCAATTTCAACCGAAATCACCTCACCTTTCTAGTGGCACTCTTGGATTTCCAAGTTGAGGCCAGGTTCAATCTTCCTTGTCAAATCTTGCATATGCATCACATACCGCATCCCGCATATCATACCATGTTTGCATCATGTTGTTTGAGCATTGCACGTGGTTGATTGTGTTCCGTTTGCTTGTTGTTCTTGTTTGGGTAGAGCCGGGAGACGAGTTCGTGAATGAGGAGCCCGTTGAGTTCGCTTACGCGGATCCAGTCAACTCTGACAACTTTGCAGGCAAGATGACCATACCCTCGAAATCACTTCTATCTTTGCTTGCTAGAGGCTCGCTCTTTTGCTATGCCTATGCTACGATGCCTACCACTTTCTTATCATGCCTCCGTATTGCCATGTCAAACCTCTAACCCACCATGTCCTAGCAAACCGTTGTTTGGCTATGTTACTGCTTTGCTCAGCCCCTCTTATAGCGTTGCTAGTTGCAGGTGAAGATTGGAGACCGTTCCTTGTTGGAACATTGTTTATTGTTGGAATATCACCATATTATCTTGTTACCTTAATGCATCTATATACTTGGTAAAGGGTGGAAGGCTCGGCCTTTTTCCTAGTGTTTTGTTCCACTCTTGCCGCCCTAGTTTCCGTCATATCGGTGTTATGTTCCTGGATTTTGCGTTCCTTACGCGGTTGGGTTATAATGGGAACCCCTTGACAGTTCGCCTTGAATAAAACTCTTCCAGCAATGCCCAACATTGGTTTTACCATTCGCCACCTAGCCTTTTTCCCTTGGGTTTCGCGGACTCAAGGGTCATCTTTATTTTAACCCCCCGGGCCAGTGCTTTTCTAAGTGTTGGTCCAACTGAGCGATGTCCGGGGCTACCAGGGGCAACTCTGGGCTGGCCTACCCGACGTCTTGCTCATCTGGTGTGCCCTGAGAACGAGATATGTGCAGCTCCTATGGGGATTTGTCGGCACATCTGGGTGGTGTTGTTGGTTTAGTTTTACCATTGTCGAGGATGTCTTGTAACCGGGATGCCGAGTCTGATCGGAATGTCTCGGGAGAAGCAATATCCTTCATTGACCGTGAGAGCTTGTGATGGGCTAAGTTGGGACTCCCCTGTAGGGATTTGAACTTTCGAAAGCCGTGCCCGTGGTTATGGGCAGATGGAAATTTGTTAATGTCCGGTTGTAGATAACATGAAACTTAACTTAATTAAAATGAATCAACCGCGTGTGTAACCGTGATAGTCTCTTCTCGGCGGAGTCCGGGAAGTGAACACGGTGTTGGAGTAATGCTTGACGTATGTTATTCTAGGATCACTTCTTGATCATAGTTGTTTGTCCGTGCTTTGCCTTCTCTTCTCGCTCTCTTTTGCGAATAGGTTAGCCACCATGTATGCTAGTCTCTTGCTGCAGCTCCACTTCATACCTTGTCTTACCTATAGGCTTAAATAGTCTTGATCGCGAGGGTGCGAGATTGCTGAGTCCCTTTGACTCACAGGTTACTTCCAAATCAGATGCAGGGACCGATGATACCGTTCCAGATGATGCGCTTGAGGTCAAGTGGGAGTTCGATGAAGACTCTCGTCGTTACTATGTGTCTTTCCCAGATCATCAGTAGTGGTGCCCAGTTGGGGCGATCGGGGACTTTGTCGCATGTGGGGGTTGATCTTTATTTTGGTACCGTAGTCGTACCATGAGTGTATTGAATAATTGTAATGTTATTCATGTATTTGTGTGACGTGGCGAGTGTAAGCCAACTATGTATCTTTTCCCCTTTTATCTATTTACATGGTTTGTTGTGAAGATTACCTTACTTGCGACATTCCTTTCAATGCGGTTATGCTTCTAAGTCGTGCTTCGACACGTAGGAGATATAGCCGCATCGAGGGTGTTACAAGCTTCATCCGCACGATGGCGTGATGATGGTGATGGTGATGCTACCTGAACAGGGCTTCGCCTAAGCACCGCTACGATATGACTGAGGTGGATTATGGTGAAGGGGGGCACCGCACACGGCTAAGAGATCAATGATCAACTTGTGTGTCTATGGGGTGCCCTCCTCCCCCGTATATAAAGGAGTGGAGGACGGGGGGAGGGCCGGCCCTCTATGGCGCACCCTAGAGGAGTCCTACTCCCTCTGGGAGTAGGATTCCCCTCCTTCCCTTGTTGGACTAGGAGAGAAGGAAGGGGGAGAGAGGGAGAAAGGAAAGGGGGGGCGCCTCCCCCCTTCCTAGTCCAATTCGGACCAGAGGGGGAGCGGGCACACGGCCTGCCCTGGCTGCCCCTCTCTCTCCACTAAAGCCCATTAGGGCCCATATACTCCCCGGGGGTTCTGGTAACCCCCCAGTAGTCCGGTATATGCCCGAACTCACTCGGAACCTTTTCGATGTCCAAACATAGACTTCAAATATATCGATCTTTATGTCTCGACTATTTTGAGACTCCTAGTCATGCCCGTGATCACATCCTGGACTCCGAACAACCTTCAGTTCATCAAAACACATAAACTCATAATACCAATCATCACCGAACGTTAAGCATACGGACCCTACGGGTTCGAGAACTATGTAGACATGACCGAGACACGTATCCGGTCAATAACCAATAGCGGAACCTGGATGTTCATATTGGCTCCCTCATATTCTATGAAGATCTTTATCGGTCAAACCGCATAAAGATATACGTTGCTCCCTTTGTCATCGGTATGTTACTTGCCCAAGATTCGATCGTCAGTATCTCAATACCTAGTTCAATATAGTTACCGGCAAGTCTCTTTACTCGTTCCGTGATGCATCATCCCGCAACTAACTCATTAGTCACATTGCTTGCAAGGCTTATATTGATCTGCATTACCGAGAGGGCCCAGAGATACCTCTCCGATACTCGGAGTGACAAATCCCAATCTCGATCTATGCCAACTCAACAAACACCATCGGAGACACCTGTAGAGCACCTTTATAATCACCCAGTTATGTTGTGACGTTTGGTAGCGCACAAAGTGTTCCTCGGGTATTCGGGAGTTGCATGATCTCATAGTCATAGGTGTGCTAACTAGCGGAACGTCTTGCCTTCTCAGGCCGACGGCTTCGTGTTATATAGATGGGGCGCACCTCCCATAACAGCGCATACATTCGGTTGAGATTAAATTCTTGGAGATAAAGAAAGGAGGTAGAGATAAGAGGTACATGAGATAAACATTATACTCTAACTACCTAACCAACTCCTATGATGCGCCTCATGAAGATATCCGCGGCCATGTAGATATTGATGTGTTTAACACCCTCCCTTAATCACAACTCCATTAAGTTGAGATTATACTTGAAGTTTTCAAAGATCATTTGTGAATCCATCTGCAATTTGATCACTGAAATGCACAAAACGAATGTCAATTTGTTTGTGAGCCACCCTCCTTTATGAATTCATCTACAATTTGATCACTGGAATGCACAAAACGAATGTCAAGTTGTTTGTGAGCCACCCTCTCTCTGACAAAATGAAAATCTATCTCAATGTGTTTGGTCCTGGCATGAAACACTAGATTAGTTGAGAGATAGGTGGCACCAAGGTTATCACACCACAAACATGGAGCTTGTTTACTTTTTATACCAAGTTCCTTGAGCATGGATTGAACCCATATGATTTCAGCCGTGGCATTTGCCAATGCTTTATATTCTGCCTCTGTACTAGATCTGGAGACTGTAGCGTGCTTGCGAGCACACCATGAAATTAAGTTGGGCCCAAAGAAAATAGCAAAGCCACCAGTAGAGCGTCTATCATCAAGACAGCCTGCCCAATCAGAATCAGAGAATGCACTGACAAGTATAGAGGATGACTTGCTAAAATTGAGACCCATGCTTAATGTGTTTTTGACATATCTAACCATCCGTTTGGCAGCAGTCAAATGAACAGTTGTAGGTGCATGAAGGAACTGACATACTTTGTTGACAGCAAAAGAAATATCAGGCCTAGTAAGAGTGAGATATTGAAGAGCTCCTACCAAGCTTCTGTATTTTGTGCTATCCTCTTGAGTCAAGAGAGTCCCTTGTGTGAGAGATAACTTTTCTGAACTGGATAGTGGAGTAGGTGTAGGTTTACAACCCTATAGATCAGCTTTTCTTACCAAGTCAACTGCATACTTTTGTTGGGAGAGATGAAGTCCATCCTTGTGCCTCTTTACTTCAATCCCAAGAAAATAATGCAAGTCTCCAAGATCCTTCAAGGCAAAGTCTGCACTCAAATCTTTTAACAACCCTGTGATAGCTTCATCAGATGAGCTTGTCACAATAATATTATCAACATATATCAAGACAAACATGCATGTATTGAACTTGTTGTAGATGAATAGAGACGTGTCAGACTTTGAAGGGACAAAACCAAGTGTTTGCATTTTGTGATAGAGACGGGAGTACCATGCTCTTGGTGCCTGTTTCAAACCATAAAGTGCTTTGTCCAACTTGCAGACATGAGAGGGTGCACTTTTACTTATAACCCTAGGAGGTTGTTTCATATATACCTCCTCTTCCAGAACACCGTGAAGAAACGCATTCTGAACATCAAGTTGCCTGAGATTCCATCCCCTGGAAACGGCAATAGATAAAACAAGACGGATAGTGGCAGCTTTAACAACTAGACTAAATGTGTCCGCATAATCTATGCCATGCCGTTGTTTAAAACCCTTTGCAACGAGCCTAGCTTTGTAGCGATCAATAGTTCCATCAGATTTCCTCTTTATTCTGAATACCCACTTGCAATTTAAATTTTTACCTTGCTGTGGGGGAACCAAATGCCAAGTTTTATTTTTATTCAGTGCCATGTATTCTTCTTTCATAGCATTTTTCCATCTTTCATCACCAAGTGCTTCCTGGAGCGTCTGGGGTTCACCTGTAGAACAGACCATACCGTATTTGGATATGTGTTTATAATTAACAGGATGTATTACCCCATGCTGTAGTCATGTACGTCGTGACGGTGCATCATCGGGATCCTCGGCCACAGAAAATCCCGAAGCAGAAGCTCCCGTAGCAGAATCTACTCCTGTCGGATCTTCTGTGGCAGTTTGACCAGGTGCAACATGTTCTGTAGGTGATAACCCACAAGTATAGGGGATCAATTGTAGCCTCTTTCGATAAGTAAGAGTGTCGAACCCAACGAGGAGCTAAAGGTAGAACAAATATTCCCTCAAGTTCTATCGACCACCGATACAACTCTACGCATGCTTGACGTTCGCTTTACCTAGAACAAGTATGAAACTAGAAGTACTTTGTAGGTGTTGTTGGATAGGTATGCAAGATAATAAAGAGCACGGAAATAAAAGCTAGGGGCTGTTTAGATAAAGACACAACTAAATTCGTTTTAGTAGAGAGCTTTTGTCAACAAGAAGGTTATTTGTCCCTAGGCAATCGATAACTAGACCGGTAATCATTATTGCAATTTTATTTGAGGGAGATGCATAAGCTAACATACTTTCTCTACTTGGATCATGTGCACTTATGATTGGAACTCTAGCAAGCATCCGCAACTACTAAAGATTCATTAAGGTAAAACCCAACCATAGCATTAAAGCACCAAGTCCCATTTATCCCATACGCAAACAACCTACTTACTCGGGTCTGTGCTTCTGTCACTCACGCCACCCACCATAAGCAAATCATAAGCATATTGAAAACCCTATAGAGGGAATCCCTCACGCTTGCGCTACACGGAGAGCACCATAGGACAGCACCAATAATAAAACATACAACTCAAACCAATCTTGATCATCAAATAGCCATTAGGACAAAACAGATCTACTCAAACATCATAGGATAGCCATATATCATTGGGAAATAATATATAGAGTTGAGCACCATGTTTAAGTAGAGATTACAGAGAGTAAGAGAGAGGTTACACCGCTGCATAGAGGGGGAAGAGTTGGTGATGATGGCGGTGAAGTTGTTGGTGAAGATCGCGGTGATGATGATGGGCCCCGGTGGCACTCCGGTGCCACCGGAAGCGAGGGGGAGAGAGCCCCCTTCCACCTTCTTCTTCCTAGACCTCGTCCCTAGATGGGAGAAGGGCTTCCCCTCTAGTCCTTGGCTCCCATGGCATGGGAGGGGCGAGAGCCCCTCCGAGATTGGATCTATCTCTCTGTCTCTCTCTGGTTCTGCGTTTTCAGATTCTTCCCTTTCACCGTTTCATATATTCCCGGAGATCCGTAACTCCGATTGGGCTGAAATTTTAACACGATCTCTATCCGGAAATTAGCTTTCTTGCGGCAAAAGAAGGGCTCCAACCGCCTTATGGGGTGGCCACGAGGGTCAGGGGCGCGCCTGACACCCTGGGACGCGCCCCCCTTCCTCGTGCCCCCCTCGGGCACCGTCTCACGATGATTCTACTTCCCAAAATTCATAAATATTCCAAAATAAATCTCCATCAGTTTTTATTCCGTTTGGACTCCATTTGGTATGGGTTTTCTGCGAAACAAAAGACATGCAACAAACAAAACTGGCACTGGGCATTGGATCAATATGTTAGTCCCAAAAATAGTATAAAAAGTTGCCAAAAAGTATATGAAAGTTGAATAATATTGGCATGGAACAATCAAAAATTATAGATACAACGGAGACATATCAACATCCCCAAGCTTAATTCCTGCTCGTCCTCGAGTAGGTAAATGATAAAAAAGATAATTTTTGATGTGGAATGCTACCTAGCATAATCTTGATCATATGTCTAATCATGGCATGAATATTAAGACATGAGTGATTCAAAGCAATAGTCTATCCTTTGACATAAAAATAATAACACTTCAAGCATACCAACCAAGAAATTATGTCTTATTGAAATAACATAGCCAAAGAAAGCTCATCCCTACAAAATCATATAGTCTAGCTATGCTCCATCTTCACCACACAAAGCATTCACATCATGCACAACCCCGATGACAAGCCAAGCAATTGTTTCATACTTTTGACGTTTCTCAAACCTTTTCAACTTTCACACAATACATGAGCGTGAGCCATGGACATAGCACTATAGGTGGAATGGAATATGATGGTGGGGGTTATGTGGAGAAGACAAAAAAAGGAGAAAGTCTCACATCAACTAGGCGCATCAACGGGCTATGGAGATGCCCATTAATAGATATCAATGTGAGGAGTAGGGATTGCCATGCAACGGATGCACTAGATCTATAAGTATATGAAAGCTCAAACTGAAACTAAGTGGGTGTGCATCCAACTTGCTTGCTCATGAAGACCTAGGGCATTTGAGGAAGCCCACCGTTGCAATATACAAGCCAAGTTCTATAATGAAAATTCCCACTAGTATATGAAAGTGATAACTCAAGAGACTCTCTATATGAAGAACATGGTGCTACTTTGAAGCACAAGTGTGGTAAAAGTATAGTAACATTGCCCCTTTTTGTTTTTTTTGTTTTTTTGCGGGCTTCTTTGGCACCCCTTTTTTTATTTAGGCTTCTTTGGACTCTTTTTTTTGGGCAATGCTCTAATAATGATGATCATCACACTTTTAATTACTTACAACTCAATATTACAACTGCATATCTAGAACGAAGATATGACTCTATATGAATGCCTCCGGCGGTGTACCGGGATGTGCAATGATCTAGTGTAGTAATGACATCAAAAAACGGACAAGCCATGAAAACATCATGCTAGCTATCTTACGATCATGCAAAGCAATATGACAATAAATGCTCAAGTCATGAATATGATGATGACACTACTGGAAAACAGGTTATTAATGGCGCACCTATTTTGGCTACTAATGGCGCACATTAGGTGCGCCATTACTAGCACGCCATTAGTAAGTTTTAGTAATGGCGCACATTTGGTGCGCCATTACTATCACAGACAGTAATGGCGCACCTAATAGTGCGCCATTACTAACCCTTACGTGCGCCATTAGTAATAAAGCCAAGTGCGCCACTAGTAACCTTAGAGGTGCGCCACTAGCTAAAAAGCTAGGTGCGCCATCAATAAAGGCTGAAATGCGCCACTAATAGTATATTTGAAAAACAAAAAAAATACAAATTTAAAAAAACAACCTATAAGGAAAAATAATTTAAAAACAAAAAATGAAATAGAACCATAATTTTTATTATAGCAAGAATATTACCATGTCTTTACAAGTATCCAATAAAAAGAAAATTGCACAGAAATAAAACAAAATCCTATAACTAATCTTCTACTCCCTCCGTCCAAGAATACCTCTCGCAAGGGGAGGAAATTTTGAACTGAAGTGCATTTTACATTACAACCCGTCATATTTCAAATCAAAATCAATCGAGTCCACGTCCGATCGGTAGGAGCGCCACGTCCTGGCATCGAGGAGAGCCAGAACTCATCTCTTCGGTAGCTCGTCACCACCCTCCCGGCAGCCTCCGACATCACGTACCCACCTTCCCGGCATCGATCAACTGCTTTGAGGTAGCAGATTCCTCCTCTGTGTCTGCTCCTGCAATTAACACTTTGAATGCAATTAACAATTTGAATGTTAATAAGAGGCAAAGACAAGATGGATCAGTATATAACAATGGAGTACATGCACAATTAGATGTTCAAGCTGTTTAATGTCACTCCCATCATCACAATTTCATCTCAGGAAATGGAGTAGAATAGATTTAAGCATAGTGGGAGAACTTGGTGATGTGAGCGAAGCAAACTGCCTACATTCTAGAGATAGAGGAATATAGATATTGTTCCATACGAGTCTACAAACTTACAATATAGGACCATATAGGAAGCCCTGTCATTGCCAAAAAACAAATATCACAGGCAGGCAGGGATTCTAGAAATAGAGACCAACCAGAATTAACAAGATGACACAGGCCAACAACACAACACACTCGTGTAGTTTTAAAGAGCAGTGAACCCTTGATAATATGGAACGACAACATATAAAGCCCATTCATCGTCAGTAAAGTAAATCTGTGTGTGCCGGACTAGCAGGACTGGATTTAACCGAACAATTAATCACAGCGCACTACTGGACCTTAAAAGAGTTAGCTAGCTAGGGGGGAGGGGGAAGTAAAACTAAAGCATTGCTGGGTTAATCCAACAAATTTGCGATACGGACAGAGTTAATCCATTGGAGTCATACTTGTTCGTCACCAAAAAATACATGCAAGTTACTAACTTGCTAGCGGACCAAGAAGCTACATGAGGTGATGCATTTGTGACAGCCTCTGTTTCATCCAAACTAGTGTAAATGGATTTGAGCAACCCTAAACCGTGTGCGTACTGTATGGGCGGCCAAATCTGAAGGCACAGGCGGATGGGAGCAGCTTCTCTTTCTCCCCCTTGACCAAATCAGGTCAGAGACACAAATGCTCAGGAATCAGATCTGGAGATGGAAAAAGAGCTAAGGTAGCAGCAACAGGAGAGGATACCTTCCATGGCGTGCGTGGTCCTGGTGGGGAAGGGGGAGGAGCAGCTTCCATGGTGTTGTCCTCCTTCCTACAGAGATGAGACCTCTCATGGTGAGAAGTCCATGGAAGAAGGAGGAGCATAGGGGTCCGGTGCTGTACCTCATTCCTGCGGCATGCATGCTAGGGTTTCGGGCACGAGGCATGGCTGCTGGCAGGTCGGACTTCCATGGCCGGCCTCGAGGACCTCGGTGGTCGCGGCCCAGGTGGACGGCGGCGCGCCGAAGCGCAAGGACCCACCCACCCGATGTGGATCTGGGACCTTCCCTTCCTGATCCGTAGATGGGAGAGAAGGTTCTCGATCTGCGGATGGGAGAGAAGGTGGGGGCGCGAGAGAGGGTGGAGCGGGGACGGCGGTGGCTCCAGCACTCCCAGATCCAGCGCCGACGCTGCCTTCAGATCCGTCGCCGCCGAGCTCGGGCTCCTTGGCTGCGACTGCCGCGAGGAGGCGCGAAGGGGACCGAAGAGAGAGGAGGGCAAGGGCCGCCGCGCAGGAAGAGGAGGGAGCACTGGGAGGCAGCATGGATCAGGGCCGGGGCGAGGCCGAGAGACGTGTGTGCGTGGGGTCAGGGAGAAGAGGATAGGGTTTCCATGTAGAGAGAGAGGAGAGAGATGGTGGGCGGTCGGGCTGCGGCACTTGCCTACAAAACCACAATGGCGCACCGCATGGAAAAGTGCGCCATTAGTATCAAAAATAGCAATGGCGCATCAAGGGAAAAGTGCGCCATTACTATGTCCAGAAGTGGGTCAAAGCTTCGTCAAACATAGTAGTGGCGCACTTTTTACTAGGTGCGCCATTAGTAGTTTTGCAAAAAAGGAATAAAAAATTTAATAAAAAAACAACATTAGTGGCGCACTTTCCGACAGGTGTGCCATTACTAGTTACAACTAGTAATGGCGCACTGTGTCTGGATGCGCCATTAGTATGTTTGGACAGGCGCACTAGTTCAAAAAAAATTGATACTAATGGCGCACCCTGGGCCAGGTGCGCCATTAGTAGTTTCAACTCTAATGGCGTATCAGAAGGTGGTGCGCCATTAGTATATACTAATGGCGCACCGCTTGTCTGGTGCGCCATTAGTGTCAATCCCATCTATAGCCCTTTTTCTAGTAGTGTGATGGAAGTTGCATGGCAATATATCTCGGAATGGCTATGGAAATGCCATGATAGGTAGGTATGGTGGCTGTTTCGAGGAAGGTATATGGTGGGTTCATGGTACCGTTGAAAGTTGCACGGTACTAGAGAGGCTAGCAATGATGGAAGGGTGAGAGTGCGTATAATCCATGGACTCAACATTAGTCATAAAGAACTCACATACTTATTGAAAAAATCTATTAGTCATCTAAACAAAGTACTATGCGCATGCTCCTAGGGGGATAGATTGGTAGGAAAAGACCATCGCTCGTCCCTGACCGCCACTCATAAGGAAGACAATCAATAAACACCTCATGCTCCGACTTCGTTACATAACGGTTCACCATACGTGCATGCTACGGGACTTGCAAACCTCAACACAAGTATTTCTCAATTTCACAATTACTCAACTAGCAGGACTCTAATATCACCAACTTTATATCGCAAAACTATTGCAAGGAATCAAACATATCATATTCAGCGATCTACAAGTTTATGTAGGATTTTATGACTAACCATGTGAATGACCAGTTCCTGTCATCTCTCTAAATAGATATAAGTGAAGCAAGAGAGTTTAATTCTTTCTACAAAATATATGCGCACGCTCTAACAAGTATAAGTTAAGCAAAAGATCATTCTACAAATGGCGGTTGTTTAAGTGAAGAGAAACAGGCAATCCAAACTTCAAATGATATAAGTGAAGCACATGAAGCATTCTATAAAGCCATACTCAAAAGATATAAGTGAAGTGCAATGAGAATTCTATAAATCAACCAAGGACTATCTCATACAGGCATGGTGCATAAAAATAAAAATAAAAACCTAAATGCAAAAGACGCTCCAAGACTTGCACATATCGCATGAAAGAAACGAATCCGAAAACATACCGATACTTGTTGAAGAAAGACGGGATGCCTCCCCAGCATACCTAAGCTTAGATGCTCGAGTCTCCTTGAATATTTATTTGGGGTGCCTCGGGCATCCCCAACCTTGAGCTCTTGCCTCTCTTCCTTCTTCTCACATCGAGACCTTCTCAATCATCGAACACTTCATCCACACAAAACTTCAACAGAAAACTCGGTAAGATCCGTTAGTATAATAAAGCAAATCACTACTCTAAGTACTGTTGCAAACCAATTCATATTTTGTTTTTGCATTGTTTCTACTGTAATATAACTTTTTGTGGCTTAATCCACTAATATAAATTGATAGTTGATTCAAAACAAGCAAACTTTTCATCAAAAACAGAATCTGTCTAAAACAGAACAGTCTGTAATAATCTGAACATTCACCATACTTATGATACTTGAAAAATTCTACCCAAATTAGGAAAAATAAACAATTTGTATAGGAAGACAGTGCAAAAAGAATCATAACCATTTGACGTCCCAACAAAAAATGTAAAATCACGCACTACAGCCAAAGTTTCTGTCCTGCACCGTACAAACCATCAAGCAAATGTAAACATCCTAAATGCAAACCTTGGCACATTATTTTTATAATACAATGGAATTGTACAAGGGGATAATTATTTTTGTTGAAAAGTTTCTGTAATTAAGATTCACAAAGTTCCCATGGGCATGAACAAAGTTCAAGGACGTCCCCCATTTTCACAATGCTCGTCTCTCTCACTTTCACTTTTCTTTTTGAAAAAGTTTTGGGTTCCCCTCTTTATTTTTGTTGTTTTTAAACTATATGAAAGCACTCAACAGTAATAAATGACTCTCTAAAACTTCCGGGTTGTCTCCCTGGCAGCGCTTTCTTTAAAGCCATTAAGCTAGGCATATAGTTCTCAAGTAGTGAATCCACCCGGATCCCAAGGTATATCAAAGCCAATTTTAATTAGCAATGATCTGTAATTTAGTAGTGAGCACAAAGTAACTTATATCATGTAATGATGAAGTCTAAATCTCTTCCTATGCATCGGCATGTCATAAAAGAACAATTCACGCACACCTAGTAAAGGCCAATGCATAGTATAAACAGTTTCTTGCAATTTTATCATATTGGAAACATAGAGAGGTGGAGATAAGGTTCCTCTCTCATAATAATTGCAAGTAGGAGCAGCAAGCACATGCATATTATATCTATCAAAATCATCATGTGCAACGGTAAAAGGCAACCCATCAATATAATCCTTAATAAGTGCAAACTTCTCCGATATAGTGTAGTCGGGAGAAGTCAAAAAGATAATAGGACTATCATGCGTGGGTGTAATAGCAACCATTTCATGTTTAACATAAGGAACTATAGCAAGTTCATCTCCATCAGCATAATTCATATTGGCATCTTGGCCACAAGCATAGCAAGCATCATCAAAAAGGGATATTTCAAGAAAATCAATGGGATCATAACAGTCATCATAGCAATCATCCTTCGGTAAGCACGAAGGGGAATTAAACAATGTATGAGTTGAAGAGTTACTCTCATTAAAAGGTGGGCACGGGTGAGAAATCCGCTCTTCCTCCTTTTGTTCTTCGCTCTCCTCATGATCTTTTTCATCCCGTGAGCTCACAGTTTCATCAATTTCTTCTTCCATAGACTCCTGCAAAATATTAATCTATTCTTGGACAGTGGATTATTCCTCAATATATTGTTTAACATAGGTATTAGAAGCATAATTACCATAGCAATATTTAAGTATAGAAAAAATTTCAGATTTGTGAAAAGTAGCATCATACTCTTCAATCAAAGAAGCAATTTCATAAGCACCCTCAAAAGCAACAAATTCTTCAATTTGTTGAACATCATAGTAACTATAAACACCTTTGGCATAAGAATATAAGATTCCATTATCAATAAACTCACATTGGTAGGGAAGGTGTTTCTTAGGGTTTTCAGAACAACAAGTAAAATCATATAATTCACATAAATTCCAAGCATAGCATTGCAAACGTTGAATTTGACTCCATAATAATTTCCCTTTTTCAGATATATGGTGTCGCACATAACAAGCATGCTCATCTAAAGATTTGCCCTCAACTAAGCTAGTTGGGGTTCCGGCACGAGCACAAAGGGATCGAAGATGATCCCAGTGAAAAGCTTCAGCAATGTGATAGATTTTGAGTGGTTCTTCATCCATTGGTTCAGTAGGTACAACTAATTTTTTTGGTATTTTGCATTTCCTACCCATAACTAAAGATACAAAACAACTAAGAACAGCAAATAAAAATTACTTAGTGATAAAGCAAACAAGCACACACGAGAATATTCACCCCACGCTATTGCTCCCCGGCAACGGCGCCAGAAAAAGGTCTTGATAACCCACAAGTATAAGGGATCAATTGTAGCCTCTTACGATAAGTAAGAGTGTCGAACCCAACGAGGAGCTAAAGGTAGAACAAATATTCCCTCAAGTTCTATCGACCACCGATACAACTCTACGCACACTTGACGTTCGCTTTACCTATAACAAGTATGAAACTAGAAGTACTTTGTAGGTGTTGTTGGATAGGTATGCTAGATAATAAAGAGCACAAAAATAAAAGCTAGGGGCTGTTTAGATAAAGACAAAACTAAATTAGTTTTAGTAGAGAGCTTTTGTCAACAAGAAGGTTATTTGTCCCTAGGTAATCGATAACTAGACCGGTAATCATTATTGCAATTTTATTTGAGGGAGAGGCATAAGCTAACATACTTTCTCTACTTGGATCATATGCACTTATGATTGGAACTCTAGCAAGCATCCGCAACTACTAAAGATTCATTAAGGTGAAACCCAACCATAGCATTAAAGCATCAAGTCCCCTTTATCCCATACGCAAACAACCTACTTACTCGGGTCTGTGCTTCTGTCACTCACGCCACCCACCATAAGCAAATCCTAAGCATATTGCAAACCCTACAGCGGGAATCCCTCATGCTTGCGCGACACGGAGAGCACCATAGGACAACACCAATAATAAAACATACAACTCAAACCAATCTTGATCATCAAATAGCCATTAGGACAAAACAGATCTACTCAAACATCATAGGATAGCCATACATCATTGGGAAATAATATATAACATTGAGCACCATGTTTACGTAGAGATTACAACGGGTAAGAGAGAGGTTACACCGCTACATACAGGGGGGAAGAGTTGGTGATGATGGCGGTGAAGTCGTTGGTGAAGATCGCGGTGATGATGATGGCCCCCGGTGGCACTCCGGTGCCACCGGAAGCGAGGGGGAGAGAGCCCCCCTCCTTCTTCTTCTTCCTTGACCTCCTCCCTAGATGGGATAAGGGTTTACCCTCTGGTCCTTGGCTCCCATGGCATGGGAGGGGCGAGAGCCCCTCCGAGATTGGATCTATCTCTCTGTCTCTTCTGGTTCTGCATTTTCAGATTCTTCCCTTTCACCGTTTCTTATATTCCCGGAGATCCGTAACTCCGGTTGGGCTGAAATTTTAACACGATCTCTATCCGGAAATTAGCTTTCTTGCGGCGAAAGAAGGGCTCCAACTGCCTTACAGGGTGGCCACGAGGGTGAGGGGCGCGCCTGACACCCTGGGGCGCCCCCCCCCTACCTCGTGCCCCCCTCGGGCACCGTCACGCGATGATTCCACTTCCCAAAATTCATAAATATTCCAAAATAAATCTCCGTCAGTTTTTATTCCGTTTGGACTCCGTTTGGTATGGGTTTTCTGCGAAACAAAAAACATGCAACAAACAGAAACTGGCACTGGGCACTGGATCAATATGTTAGTCCCAAAAATAGTATAAAAAGTTGCCAAAAAGTATATGAAAGTTGAATAATATTGGCATGGAACAATCAAAAATTATAGATACGACGGAGACGTATCAGTAGGCGCAGAAGATCCCGGGGCCTCATCATTGGTGGATGATGGCGGATCAGCCTCGAGGCGGACGCCAGTCTTCGGCGCGCGCGTGGGCGCACAGGAGTCCGTGCCTGGTCCAGCAACATAGCCGGACCCCGTGTCAGGTCGGCAAACCTGGTCGTGCCGCTTGTACATGACCGGCTGGCCACGGAAGCGCGTGTTGTCCTGGCGAACCACGTGCAGCCGCGTGTCGAATGCGGGTTGGCGCAGAGAGGCGCTTGGGCCGCCACCAGTTGGAGCGTGACGCGCGGCGTGTGCTGGGCTGGAGACAGCCGCACGGCTGGCTGGCGCTGTCGCCTGCGTGTCTGGCGCGTCTGCCGGTGCCGATCCCGAGGGGGATTGATTGAACTGCTGCTGCGGAGCCGATCTCGAGGATGCGGACACATGCGATATGGACCTGCCGGCGCATTTTTTTCACTGATTTCTTCATTATTTTCACTATTATCTCCTGGAACATCATCAGAAAACTCATGCACACCATTAGTAGTAGGATTAGTCAACATTTGATCATCAGAAGTCAGACCCCCTTGATCAATGGTGGTAAGATGAGTAGGTAATAGCAGAATTTCTTCTCGGAGGCGAGCACCAGCGTTTGGGTGTAGGGTGGCGAAAGGAAATTTTGTTTCATCAAAAACGACGTCACGGGATATATAGACACGGCCAGTGGAAATATCTAAACACTTGACACCTTTGTGTTGAGGACTATACCCTAGAAAAGCACATTGTTTTGAGCGAAGCATGAGTTTTCTTTTGTTGTATGGGCGAAGACTAGGCCAACAAGCACACCCAAACACGCGAAGAGATTTATAGTCTGGTTTGATGTGAAGAAGTCTTTCTACTGGAGTTTGATTATTGATGACTCGACTAGGAAGCATATTAATGATGTGAACAGCAGTGAGAAAGTCCTCATCCCAAAACTTGAGGGGCATGGAGGCTCCTGCCAGGAGAGCTAGCCTGACCTCAACTATGTGTCTGTGCTTCCGTTCAGCGGAGCCATTCTGTTGATGGGCATGAGGACATGAGACATGGTGTGATATGCCAAGTGTTTGGAAGAAGGAGTTGAGTTTTTCATACTCCCCCCCCCCCCAGTTCGATTGGACTGCAATAATTTTGCTATCAAATTTTCGTTCAACCAAGTCTTGAATGTTTTGAAAAACTTGAAAGACATCAGATCTCTTTTTGAGAAGATAAATCCACACAAACTTGCTATAGTCATCTATAAAGCTTACATAATACTCATGTCTACCAACAGAATTGGGAGCAGGACCCCACACATCAGAAAAGATCAATTGAAGTGGTTTGGTAGAGACACTAGTAGGTACTGGATACGGTAATTGATGACTTTTAGCACATTGACAAGAATCACAAATAGTTTCGACATCTCGCTCACCAACAAATGGGAGTTTATTTTTCCTAAGCAATCTTTCAACTAAAGAGAAAGCAGCATGCCCTAATCGATCGTGCCACTGTGTTGACGAAACTTTGACAACACCATTGGCTTGTTTATTGAGTCTCCTAAGCTCCGGAATCAACGGGTAAAGCCCTCGAACACATCTACCTCGATAGAGGACCTTCTTCATGGCCTGGTCCTTGATCATAAAGAAATAATGGTGAAATTCGAGGAAAACATGATTATCAAGGGCAATCCTATGAACAGAGAGGAGACTTTTAGCAGCACTAGGGACATGCAAAATTTTCTTGAGATGAATTGCACGGTGAGGGGTACGAAACGTAGAATGACCAATGTGACAAATCGGCATACCTTCGCCACTTGCCATGTGGATGTGATCTTTGCCACGATACTTGTCTTTCATCATGACCTTCTCAAGCTCGTTGGTGATGTGATTGGTGGCGCCGCTATCGACGTACCAATTTGTGTCGATGCCGTAGGATCCATTAGCCGCGGCAGCCACTTTTTCTTCATCCTGGGAGTCCTCCTCGTCTTCATCATAACGATACCAGCAATCCTTCGCGGTGTGCCCTGGCTTACCAAAAATTTGGCAGCGAGGCAACTCCGGTCGGGCCCGAGGTGGACCGCCATCACGACGACCGCGAGATGCACCAGAGCGGATGTTGCCGCCGCCGCTGTTGCCGCCACCACCGTGTCTGCCAGATCGCCCCTTGGCGCGAGAAGAGCCACGGCCACGTGATCCACCACCACGGCCATGCACCGCAGCGTTGGCAGAGGAGCGGAAGCCGCCGCTGCCCGAGTGATTAAACTGGGTCATGCGCTGGTCGAAGTTACTGAGCATGGCGTAGAGCTCGTCGAGGGAGACCGGTGTGACGCGTGCGACGAGGGCGGAGACGAGGGGATGGTAGTCGACGTCGAGGCCGTGGATGATGTAGGAGATGAGTTCGTCATCTTGGATGGCCTTCCCCGCAGCGGCAAGCTCGTCGGTGAGGCCACGGAGAGAGGCGAAGTAGGAGGCAACCGTCTGGTTGCCCTTCTGTGCATTGATGAGCGACGTCCTAATGTTATTCATGCGGCTCATGGACTGCGAGGAAAACATACCTGCCACCGCTGTCCAGAGCACGTGCGCCGTGGTGACCGTGGTCACCGCAATCAGTACCTCCTTGGAGAGGGTGCTGAGCAGGTAGCCCAACACCTGTTGATCCTCCCGGACTCGGATTGGGTGGAGAGGGTTGGGCTCAGCGCTTTCTTTGCCATCCTTGTCCTTGGTGACATGAAGCCTGGCCGGCTCCGGTGTGGTGCCGTTGACGTAGCCGAAGACGCCGGCGCCGCGCAGATGAGGAGTGACCTGCGTGTGCCAGAGCACGTAGTTTGTGCGTTTTAGCTTCTCGGTGACCTGCCCATTGAGGGTGGTCTGGGAAGCACCGGACGAGGAGGAGGAAGACATGGCTAGGCTTGGTAGATGGGATCTTAGTAGATGGGAAGAGATGGGGCTCTGATTACCATGTGCGAACTAGCGGAACGTCTTGCCTTCTCAGGCCGACGGCTTCGTGTTATATAGATGGGGCGCACCTCCCATAACAGCGCATACATTCGGTTGAGATTACATTCTTGGAGATAAAGAAAGGAGGTAGAGATAAGAGGTACATGATATAAACATTATACTGTAACTACCTAACCAACTCCTATGATGCGCCTCATGAAGATATCCACGGCCATGTAGATATTGATGTGTTTAACAATAGGAACATGTATAAGTTATGGAGAAAGCAATAGCAACAAACTAAACGATCATTGTGCTAAGCTATCGGATGGGTCAAGTCAATCACATCATTCTCTAATGATGTGATCCCATTAATCAAATGACAGCTCATGTCTATGGTTAGGAAACATAACTGTTGGGGATATTACTATTGGACGTAAACCGGCCAGGAGTAGCCGGATTAGCTTTATGAAGATTAGAAGCCCATGAAGACGTAAGAATGACGGCGCTTTATGAAGGCCCAAGGCCCAGAGGCGAGTTAAGGCCTGTAGATGTAAACTGACCTAATTATGTAACTTGCATTGTAAGATAGGAAGTGTAGAGACCGAACCGGACACGTTTATGATTCGGCTTCGGGACTCTGTAAACCGGCCGGCGTCAACCTATGTATATAAAGGGACGACCCGGCAGCGGTTTAGGGACAGACAATAATTTGAGAGCCACACAAAGCGGATTCGCTCCCTGGTCTTCGGAACCCTAGCAATACCAGTCACAACTAGACGTAGGCTTTTACCTTCATCGAAGGGGCCGAACTAGTATAAACTCCCGTGTCCACTTGTACAGTTTAACCCCTTTAAGCTAACCCGTTGCGATGGCTCCACGACTAAGTCCTTTCATGAGGACATCTGCCGTGACAAACCCACGACAGTTGGCGCCCACCGTGGGGCTATCGCATGATGGTTTTGAGTTCTTAAAGGGCAGCTTTGATGGACTCAAGGGATACGCTGTGGGCCGGATGACAAAGAGTCGTCGCGGCAAGCTCTACATCGACAATGCAGGATGGGGCCCCGAGGCCGATTCAATCGAATACGGGTACCGGGTTCCCTTTGGTGGGATTCACGTCTTCATCGACAAGATTGGCGAACCGAGCCCTGAGCCGGACACCTGCACCGACCTCATCGAGATGGCTCAGCGTGCAAGCCCTTCCCCGGTTCAGCCCGTGGAGAAGCATGTTTTCGTAGATGTCATTCATGGAGCAGAATATGAGGATGGACCGGCGTCCGATGGAGAAACCGTTGTCTGTTCCAACGATGAGTCTTCTAGAGAGACCGAATCGCTCTAGCAGTTGCAGGATGGCCAGATTAGTGGAGGTTCCGAGAGCAATAGTATTCCGGACTTTCCTGATCTGCCAAACCGGGCCGCCATCTTCATGGCCGGCACACAGTCAGCGCCTCACTCATCAGCCGCTGCAGTAATACTCTGCGGTTCAACAACGGCCATGCCAGCGGGGGCAGGAAGCTCTGTGCCGCCTCCGGCTCAAGTCCTGTCTGACTTGTTCAACACTTTGGCAACATTAATGGCCGCAGAGGTGGATGCAGTAGCCCAGGATCAGCACAACGTGGAGATTGCAAAGGTGAAAGATCAGATAGCTCAGGCTAAAGTGGACCTAGCGGCAGAGAACGCTAGGATGGCTACAGAACGAGCCGAGTTAGAAGCTCGGGCCTACCAGATTAGGCTGGATCAGAACGCTTTCGAAGAAGTCATGAGAAGACACTAGTAGAAAAAGGGTCAAACGTCAAGCACATTAGTGCCGGTTTGTATTTGAGCTGGCACTAATCTATACATTAGTGCCAGTTCCAACGGCTAGCTGGGCTGCTTTCATTAGTACCGGTTCATGGCGAACCTTTAGCACCGGTTCGTGCCACGAACCAGTACTAATGAGAGTGGTGGCAGGATGTTGTCAGACTGGGGCCCCTCCAGCCCCTTTAGTACCGGTTCTTGGCACGAACCGGTACTAAAGGTCGTCCTACATAAACCCTTCGTCCACCCGAGCTCGCTCTGTTCTTCCCCTTTCCCCTCTCCTCTCTGTTCTTCCCCTCTTCCTCTCGAGCTCATCACACATTTTGCCCAAAATTTGTCAAGATTTGAAGGCCCCCATCCATTCAAATGATCACAAAGGTTAGCAACTTTGTCCTTTCATCTCTCATTGCTAGATTAGCTCTTGCAATGCTTTATATAGTGATTAATTTGTGAGTTTAGTAATTTGGGAGGATATATATATATATGTGCTAGTATTTGATTTATATGCAATTTGAGGTCAAAAATAACACTTAGTTTGCATATGTAGGTGTGGTTTACTTAGTGCCTTCTAAATCTCCGTCGTAACCACCGTCGATCGCCCGCACCGTCCCGTCGCCAGCACCACCGTGTGGTGAGCCTCTTGTTCACGAAATTTTATATAAAAATTGATGTTTGTGTGATTTGGATATATAGTTACTCGTATAATTATCTTACCCGTACGTTGTTTGTTATACATATAGTGCCATGGTTTTGATATCCGTCCCCGTCGGCCCTCGTCCTTGTTATGATTCAGATGTGGTATATATATTCTCTTTTAAAACTAGTTGCATTTCGTGTTTATGACAAATTATGCCCATCAAGTTGACATAGAAATTTTTTCTAGGAGGTATGTGAACCGGAAATTCCAACCGACCCTATTGTCGAGAGGTTAAATTTAGTTGAAAGAGAAAATGAGTACTTGAAAGAAAAATTGAAAAGAATTGAGGGGGAGAAGATGGAATTGGAGTTGCATGTTGCCGATGTCGTCGATGATCACAAGATCAAGATGGAGAAAATGCACTTGAAGATTAGAAAGATTAGAAAATATGCCATCGATAGTGAGGCTTGGTATCATTATGCTGTTGGATCCATTGTTACCTTAGTTGCGATCTTGATCGTATTTGTTGTTGCATTTAAATGCTTTAGCTAGAGAGTTATTTGTTTGTTGCATTTAAGTGTTGTATGAACTTTATGTATGAACTTGTATTAATTTGGTCTATTCGGTGTTGTGTAATGAAGATGAGCCGGCAATGGATGTACGATGACCGATGCTCTCCCCGGTTCATTGAGGGCGTGCATACTTTTCTGCTTGCGGTTGAGGCAAACAAGCGGGCGGATGGTTTTATGCCTTGTCCATGTGCTCGCTGTAAGAATGGTCACAATTACTTTAAGTCAAGAACCATTCACGTCCACCTGTTTAAGTCCGGTTTCATGCCCCACTATAATGTTTGGACCAAGCACGGAGAAAGAGGGGTTATGATGGAAGACAATGAAGAAGAAGAGGATGACGACAGTTATCCTGGCCATGGGTTCCCTGAATACGATGATACAACAATGGGGGGAGAGGCTGAGCCGGTAATGCAGGAAGAAGCTGAGCCGGCAATGCGGGAAGAAGCTGAAGAAGAGGCATCAGATGAGCCCGTTGATGATCTAGGTCGGGCCATTGTCGATGCAAAGAGAACTGCGCAAGTGATTTGGAGAAGAAGAAGTTGCAGCGCATGTTAGAGGATCACAAAAAATTGTTGTACCCGAATTGCATAGGTGACAAGAAAAAGTTGGGCACCACACTGGAATTGCTGCAATGGAAGGCAGAGAATGGTGTATCTGACAAGGGATTTGGAAAGTTGCTGGTAATGATAAAGGATATGCTTCCAAAGGACAACGAATTGCCCGAGAGTACGTACGAAGCAAAAAAGGCTCTCTGCCCTCTAGGGTTAGAGGTGCAGAAGATACATGCATGCCCTAATGATTGCATCCTCTACCGCCGTGAGTATGAGGATTTGAACGCTTGCCCGGTATGTGGTGCATTGCGCTATAAGATCAGCCGCGATGACCCTGGTGATGTCGAGGGCGAGCGCCCCAGGAAGAAGATTCCTGCCAAGGTGATGTGGTATGCTCCTATAATACCATGGTTGAAACGTTTGTTCCAAAGCAAAGAGCATGCCAAGGCGATGCGATGGCACAGAGAAGACCGTAAGAAAGACGGAAAGTTGAGAGTACCCGCTGACGGGTCACAGTGGAGAAAAATCGAAAGAAAGTACGGGAAGGAGTTTGCAGATGACGCAAGGAGCGTATGGTTTTGTCGAAGCGCAGATGGCATTAATCCTTTTGGGGAGCAGAGCAGCAACCATAGCACCTGGCCTGTGACTCTATGTTTGTATAACCTTCCTCCTTGGTTGTGCATGAAGCGGAAGTTCATTATGATGCCAGTGCTCATCCAAGGACCTAAGCAACCCGGCAACGACATTGATGTGTACCTAAGGCCATTAGTTGAAGAACTCTTACAACTTTGGAATGGAATAGGTGTACGTGCGTGGGATGAGCACATCGGGGAAGAATTTGACCTAAAGGCGTTGCTGTTCGTGACCATCAATGATTGGCCTGCTCTCAGTAACCTTTCAGGACAGACAAACAAGGGATACCGCGCATGCACGCACTGTTTGGACGATACCAACAGTATATATTTGGCTAATTGTAAGAAGAATGTGTACCTAGGACATCGTCGATTTCTTCCGAGCAGGCATCCCGTAAGAAATAAAGGCAAGCATTTCAAAGGTGAGGCGGATCACCGGACGAAGCCTCGCCACCGTACTGGTGCTGATGTACATGATATGGTCAAGGATTTGAAGGTGGTCTTTGGAAAGGGTCCTGGTGGACAACCTGTTCCGAATGACGCTGACGGACGCGCACCCATGGGGAAGAAGAAATCTATATTTTGGGACCTGCCCTATTGGAAAGACCTAGAGGTCCGCTCCGCAATCGATGTGATGCACGTGACGAAGAATCTTTGTGTGACCCTGCTTGGCTTCTTGGGCGTGTATGGGAAGACAAAATATACACCTGAGGCACGAGAGGACCAGCAACATACGCACGGAAAAGACGGCATATATCAGGGTCATGCAAGCTACGCTCTTACCAAAGAAGAGAAGGAAATCTTCTTTGAATGCCTGCTCAGTATTAAGGTACCGTCTGGCTTCTCGTCGAATATAAAGGGAATAATAAACATGGCAGAGAAAAAATTCCAGAACCTAAAGTCTCAGGACTGCCACATGATTATGACGCAACTGCTTCTGGTTGCATTGAGGGGGCTTCTACCGGAAAACGTTCGATTAGCCATTGTGAAGCTATGTGCATTTCTCAATGCAATCTCTCAGAAGGTAATCAATCCAGAAATCATACCAAGGTTAGAGAATGAATTGGTGTAATGTCTTGTCAGTTTCTTCAACATCATGACGCACATCCTAGTTCACCTATGCGAAGAGATTAACGTTTTGGGTCCTGTATTTCTACACAATATGTTCCCCTTTGAGAGGTTCATGGGAGTCTTAAAGAAATATGTTCATAACTGTGCTAGGCCAAAAGGAAGCATCTCCAAGGGCCGTCAAAATGAGGAGGTCATTGAGTTTTGTATTGACTTTATTCCTGACCTTAAGACGATTGGTGTTCCTGAATCGCGGCATAAGGGCAGACTGGATGAAAAAGGCATGCTAGGAGGGGAACAAATAATATGTATGGACGGACATTCTCTCACTGAAGCACACTACACAGTTCTACAGAATTCCGCCTTGGTGGCTCCGTATATGGATGAACACAAGAATTTGCTACACTCCAAACACCCGGAGCGGTCTGATGACTGGATTACACGTGAACAAACCAGGAGTTTCGCCAGCTGGTTGCAGACACGTACCATGCATGACACCTCTATTGAAGATGACCTGTACTTGCTGTCCTAATTACCATCTTCGAATATAATGACTTTCAAAGGGTACGAGATAAATGGTAATACATTTTACACGGTCGCCCAAGATAAGAAGAGCACCAACCAAAACAGTGGTGTCCGCTTTGATGCAGAAACCAAGACGGGAAAGGAAACATATTATGGTTATATACAGGACATATGGGAACTTGACTATCGACGTGGTTTGAAGGTCCCTTTGTTTCGGTGCAAATGGGTCAATATGACACGAGGCGGGGTAACGAAAGACCCGCAGTACGGAATGACAACAGTGGATCTCAACAATCTTGCGTATGCAGACGAACCATTCGTCCTAGCCAATGATGTGGCACAGGTTTTCTATGTGAAGGACATGTCTACCAGGCCAAGAAAAAGAAAAGATAAGGAAGCGAATGCATCGTACGATGAGCCAAAGCGGCACATAGTTCTTTCTGGGAAGAGAAACATCGTGGGAGTGGATGACAAGACAGACAAGTCAGAAGATTATGAAAAGTTTGATGAAATTTCTCCATTCACAGTGAATATTGACCCGAGCATCCCGTTAAATGATGAAGATTTTCCATGGTTACGGCGCAAAGGGACACACGCAAAGAAAAAGTTTCACACCCAAAGATCTAGGATGTGATCGGCTTCACTATCATCACTTTCTTCTGTGTTTCACACCCAGAAGGGAATCTCTGTAATAGTTAGGGTATTTAATTATGTGTTTTGGCATTTGAAACGCGAAGAAATTTTATGTGCAAACAAATTCTTTCATGCCTTTACTGATTTTTAAAGTTAAGTTATTCACAAACTAGTGATTCACACTAATTTCAAATAATTCAAAATTTAAACTATTCAAATTTGAAAACTACGGGCACTAACAGAAAGTTTGTAATTTTTTGTACCTAAAGCAAAAATATTCACAAAGAAACTCTAAATACACAAAAAAACAACTCAAAAATAAATAAAGCAAAAAATTAAAAAAAGCCCGCCTACTAGGCCAGAGCGGCCGGCATACGACTAGAAACCCAACCTGTTGTTGGGCTAGGATGCAGGCCCGCACAGGCCCAGTAGGCCAACAGGGCAGCACAGAACATGTAGGCCCAGTAGGCCTGCTTTGGAGAGGAGCTCGAGAGAGCTACCGCACGGGAGTTTATAAACCAGTGCGGTCACCCCTCGGCTAGCGAGGTGGGACTAAACTTGCCGCACCGCACCCGCGCCAGCGCACCCCCTTTAGTACCGGGTCGTGGCACCAATCGGTACTAAAGGGGGGGCCTTTAGTGTTGGAAATATGCCCTAGAGGCAATAATAAATTGGTTATTATTATATTTCCTTGTTCATGATAATCGTTTATTATCCATGCTAGAATTGTATTGATAGGAAACTCAGATACATGTGTGGATACATAGACAACACCATGTCCCTAGTAAGCCTCTAGTTGACTAGCTCGTTGATCAATAGATGGTTACGGTTTCCTGACCATGGACATTGGATGTCGTTGATAACGGGATCACATCATTGGGAGAGTGATGTGATGGACAAGACCCAATCCTAAGCCTAGCACAAAGATCGTGTAGTTCGTATGCTAAAGCTTTTCTAATGTCAAGTATCATTTCCTTAGACCATGAGATTGTGCAACTCCCGGATAACGTAGGAATACTTTGGGTGTGCCAAACATCACAACATAACCGGGTGGCTATAAAGTTACACTACAGGTATCTCCGAAAGTGTCTGTTGGGTTGGCACGAATCGAGACTGGGATTTGTCACTCCGTGTGACGGAGAGGTATCTCTGGGCCCACTCGGTAGGACATCATCATAATGTGCACAATGTGATCAAGGAGTTGATCACGGGATGATGTGTTACGGAATGAGTAAAGAGACTTGCCTGTAATGAGATTGAACAAGGTATCGGGATACCGACGATCGAATCTCGGGCAAGTACAATACCGCTAGACAAAGGGAATTGTATACGGGATTGATCGAATCCTCGACATCGTGGTTCATCCGATGAGATCATCGTGGAACATGTGGGAACCAGCATGGGTATCCAGATCCCACTGTTGATTATTGACCGGAGAACGTCTCGGTCATGTCTGCATGGTTCCCGAACCCGTAGGCTCTACACACTTAAGGTTCGATGACGCTAGGGTTATAAAGGAAGTTTGCATGTGGTTACCGAATGTTGTTCGGAGTCCCGGATGAGATCCCAGACATCACGAGGAGTTCCAGAATGGTCCGGAGGTAAAGATTTATATATGGGAAGTCCTGTTTTGGTCACTGGAAAGTTTCGGGTTTTATCGGTAACGTACCGGGACCACCGGGAGGGTCCCGGGGGTCCACCAAGTGGGGCCACAAGCCCCGGAGGGCTGCATGGGCCAAGTGTGGCAGGGGACCAGCCCCAGGTGGGCTGGTGCGCCCCCCCCCACAAGGGCCCAAGGCGCCTAAGGGGAGGAGGGGGGCAAACCCTAAGGGCAGATGGGCCTTAGGGCCCATACCTGGTGCGCCTCCCTCTCCCCTCCACCTGGCCGCCACCCAGATGGGATCTGGGGGCTGCCGCCACCCCTAGGGAGGGAACCCTAGGTGGGGGCACAGCCCCTCCCCTCCCCCTATATATACTTGAGGTTTGGGCTGCCCAAGAGACACAAGTTCCTCTCCTTCTTGGCGCAGCCCTACCCCTCTCCCTCCTCGTCTCTTGTGATGCTTGGCGAAGCCCTACTGGAGTACCACGCTCCTCCACCACCACCACGCTGTTGGGCTGCTGCTGGATGGAGTCTTCCTCAACCTCTCCCTCTCTCCTTGCTGGATCAAGGCATGGGAGACGTCACCGGGTTGTACGTGTGTTGAACGCGGAGGTGCCGTCCGTTCGGCACTAGGATCTCCGGTGATTTGGATCACGACGAGTACGACTCCTTCAACCCCGTTCTCTTGAACGCTTCCACTTAGCGATCTACAAGGGTATGTAGATGCACTCTCCTTCCCCTCGTTGCTGGTTTCTCCATAGATAGATCTTGGTGACACGTAGGAAATTTTTTGAATTTCTGCTACGTTCCCCAATAGTGGCATCATGAGCTAGGTCTATTGCGTAGATTCTATGCACGAGTAGAACACAAAGTAGTTGTGGGCGTAGATTTTGTTCAATATGCTTACCGTTACTAGTCCAATCTTGTTTCGACGGTATTGTGGGATGAAGCGGCCCGGACCGACCTTACACGTAGTCTTACGTGAGACAGGTTCCACCGACTGACATGCACTAGTTGCATAAGGTGGCTAGCGGGTGCCAGTCTCTCCCACTTTAGTCGAAACGGATTCGATGAAAAGGGTCCTTATGAAGGGTAAATAGCAATTGGCATATCACGTTGTGATTTTGTGTAGGTAAGAAACGTTCTTGCTAGAAACCCATAGCAGCCACGTAAAACAAGCAAACAACAATTAGAGGACGTCTAACTTGTTTTTGCAGGGTATGCCATGTGATGTGATATGGCCAAAAGGATGTGATGAATGATATATGTGATGTATGAGGTTGATCATGTTCTTGTAATAGGAATCACGACTTGCATGTCGATGAGTATGACAACCGGCAGGAGCCATAGGAGTTGTCTTAATTTATTTATGACCTGCGTGTCAACATAAACGTCATGTAATTACTTTAATTTATTGCTAACCATTAGCTGTAGTAGTAGAAGTAATAGTTGGCGAGACAACTTCATGAAGACACGATGATAGAGATCATGATGATGGAGATCATGGTGTCATGCCGGTGACGATGATGATCATGGAGCCCCGAAGATGGAGATCAAGAGGAGCAAAGTGATGATGGCCATATCATGTCACTATTTGATTGCATGTGATGTTTATCATGTTTATGCATCTTGTTTACTTAGAACGACGGTAGTAAATAAGATGATCCCTCATAATAATTTCAAGAAAGTGTTCCCCCTAACTGTGCACCGTTGCCACAGTTCGTTGTTTCGAAGCACCACGTGATGATCGGGTGTGATAGATTCTTACGTTCGAATACAACGGGTGTTAACGAGCCTAGCATGTACAGACATGGCCTCGGAACACATGCAAAACACTTAGGTTGACTTGACGAGCCTAGCATGTACAGACATGGCCTCGGAACACAAGAGACCGAAAGGTCGAGCATGAGTCATATGGTAGATACGATCAACATGAAGATGTTCACCGATGTTGACTAGTCCGTCTCACGTGATGATCGGGCACGGCCTAGTTGACTCGGATCATGTAATCACTTAGATGACTAGAGGGATGTCTATCTGAGTGGGAGTTCATAAGATGAACTTAATTATCCTGAACATAGTCAAAAGGTCTTTGCAAATTATGTCGTGGCTCGCTCTTTAGTTCTACTGTTTAGATATGTTCCTAGAGAAAATTTAGTTGAAAGTTGATAGTAGCAATTATGCGGACTAGGTCCGTAAACTGAGGATTGTCCTCATTGCTTCATAGAAGGCTTATGTCCTTAATGCACCGCTCAGTGTGCTGAACCTCGAACGTCGTCTGTGGATGTTGCGAACATCTGACATACACATTTTGATAACTACGTGATAGTTCAGTTAAACGGTTTAGAGTTGAGGCACCAAAGACGTTTTGAAACATCGCGAAACATATGAGATGTTTCGAGGGCTGAAATTGGGATTTCAGGCTCGTGCCCACGTCAAGAGGTATAAGACCTCCGACGATTTTCTTAGCCTGCAAACTAAGGGAGAAAAGCTCAATTGTTGAGCTTGTGCTCAGATTGTCTGAGTACAACAATCATTTGAATCGAGTGGGAGTTGATCTTCCAGATGAGATAGTGATGTTTCTCCGAAGTCATTACCACCAAGCTGCTAGAGCTTCGTGATGAACTATAATATATCAGGGACATATATGATGATCCTTGAGATATTCATGAAGTTTGACACCACAAAAAGTAGAAATCAAGAAGGAGCATCAATTGTTGATGGTTGGTGAAACCACTAGTTTCAAGAAGGGCAAGGGCAAAAAAGGGATACTTCATGAAATGGCAAATCAGCTGCTGCTCTAGGGAAGAAACTCAAGGTTGAACCCAAACCCGAGACTAAGTGCTTCTGTAATAAGGGGAACAGCCACTGGAGCAGAATTACCCTAGATACTTGGTAGATGAGAAGGCTGGCAAGGTCGATAGAAGTATATTGGATATACATTGTGTTAATGTGTACTTTACTAGTACTCCTAGTAGCACCATGGTATTAGATACTGGTTCGGTTGCTAAGTGTTAGTAAACTCTAAATAAAAGGCTGCGGAGTAAACGGAGACTAGCTAAAGGTGAGCTAGCGATATGTGTTGGAAGTTTTTCCCAAGCTTGATGTGATCAAGCATCGCACGCTCCCTCTACCATCGAGATTGGTGTTTGCGTTGAGCATAGACGTGATTGGATTATGTCTATCGCAATACGGTTATTCATTTAAGGAGAATAATGGTTACTCTGTTTATTTGAATAATACCTTCAATGGTCTTGCACCCAAAAATGAATGGTTTATTGAATCTCGATCGTAGTGATACACATGTTCATGCCAAAAGATATAAGATAGTAATGATAGTACCACCTACTTGTGGCACTGCCACGTAAGTCATATCGGTATAAAACGCATGAAGAAGCTCCATGTTGATGGATCTTTGGGCTCACTCGTTTTTGAAAAGTTTGAGACATGAGAACCATGTCTATTGGTGTATATGCATGAAGAAACTCCATGCAAATGGACCATTTGGACTCACTTGATTTTGAATCACTTGAGACATGCAAATCATACCACATGGGCAAGATGACTGAAAGCCTCGTTTTCAGTAAAATGGAACTAGAAAGCAACTTGTTGGAAGTAATACATTTTGATGTGTGCAGTCCAATGAGTGCTGAGGCGTGTAGTGGATATCGTTATGTTCTTACTTCACAGATGATTTGAGTAGATATTGAGTACATTTACTTGATGAATCACGAGTCTGAATTATTGAAAGGTTCAAGTAATTTCAGGGTGAAGTTGAAAGATCATCGTGACAAGAGGATAAAATATCCATGATATGATCATAGAGATGAATATCTGAATTACGAGTTTGGCACAGAATTAAGACATTGTGGAAATTGTTTCACAACTAATACAGCCTGGAACACCATAAGTATGATGGTGTGTCTGAACATCATAACTGCACCCTATTGGATATGATGCATACCATGATGTCTCTTATCGAATTACCACGATAGTTTATGGGTTAGGCATTAGAGACAACCACATTCACTTTAAATAGGGCACCACGTAATTCCAATGAGATGACACCGTATGAACTATGGTTTAGAGAAACCTAAGCTGTCATTTCTTAAAAGTTTGGGGCTGCGACGCTTATGGGAAAAAGTTTCAGGCTGATAAGCTCGAATCCAAAGCGGATAAATGCATCTTCATAGGACACCCAAAACAGTTGGGTATACCTCCTGTCTCAGATCCGAAAGCAATAAGGGATTGTTTCTAGAATCGGGTTCTTTCTTGAGGAAAAGTTTCTCTCGAAAAAATTGAGTGGGAGGATGGTGGAGACTTGATGAGGTTATTGAACCGTCTCTTCAACTAGTGTGTGGCAGGGCACAGGGAGTTGTTCCTGTGGCACCTACACCAATTGAAGTGAAAGCTTATGATAGTGATCATGAAACTTCAGATCAAGTCACTACCAAACCTCGTGGGATGACAAGGATGCGTACTACTTCAGAGTGGTACGTAATCCTGTCTTGGAAGTCATGTTGCTAGACAACAATGAACCTACAAGCTATGGAGAAGCGATGGTGGGCCTAGATTCCGATAAATGGCTCGAGGCCATAAAATCTGAGAGGAGATCCATGTATGAAAACAAAGTGTAGACTTTGGCAGAACGGCTCGATGGTCGTAAGGCTGTTGAGTACAGATGGATTTTAAAAGGAAGACGGACAATGATGGTAAGTATCACCATTAAGAAAGCACGACTTGTCGTTAAGATTTTTCCGACAAGTTCAAGGAGTTGACTATGATGAGACTTTCTCACTCGTAGCGATGCTAAGAGTCTGTTGGAATTATATTAGCGATTACTGCGTTATTTATGAAATCTTGCAGATAGGATGTCAAACATTGTTTCCTCGACGATTTTCTTGAGGAAAGGTTGTATGTGATACAATCGGAAGGTTTTGTTAATCCTGAAAGATGCTAATAAGTATGCAAAGCTCCAGCAATCCTTCTAAGGGCTGGAGTAAGCGTCTCACTGTTGGAATGTACGCTTTGATGAGATGATCAAAGATTTTGGGTTTATACAAAGTTTATGAGAAACTTGTATTTCCAAAGAAGTGAGTGGGAACACTATAGAATTTCTGATGAATATATGTTGTTGACATATTGTTGATCAGAAATAACGTAGGATTTCTGGAAAGCATATAGGGTTATTTGAAAGTGTTTTTCAATGGAAAGCCTGGATTAAGCTACTTGAACATTGAGCATCAAGATCTATAAGGATAGATCAAAACGCTTAATGGTACTTTCAAATGAGCACATACCTTGACATGATCTTGAAGGTGTTCAAGATGGATCAGTCAAAGAAGGAGTTCTTACCTGAGTTGTAAGGTATGAAGTTAAGACTTAAAGCTCGACCGCGGCAGAAGAAAGTGGAAGGACGAAGGTCGTCCCCTATGCTTTTGTCATAGGCTCTATACGGTATGCCATGTTGAGTACCGCACCTGATGTGTGCCTTGCCACATATCTGGCAAGAGGGTACAAAGGTAATCTAGGAGTAGATCACCAGATAGCGGTCTAAATTATCCTTAGAGGAATAAGGATATGTTTCTCGGTTATGGAGGTGATAAAGAGTTTTACGTAAAGAGTTACATCGATGCAAGCTTAACACCTATCTGGATAGCTCTGAGTAGATATACCGGATACGTATAATGGAGCAACAATTTAGTATAGCTCCAAGTAGAACAGTTATTTGAAATGGCTCCAAATGTAGCGTAGTAGTTGCATCTACAAGATGACATAGAAATCTGCGAAGTACATACGGATCTGAATGTTGCAGACCTGTTGACCGAAACCTCTCTCACAAGCATAACATGATCAAACCCAGAACTCTTTGGGTGTTGGTCACATGGGGATGTGACCTTGAGTGTTAATCACATATCGATGTGAACTGGATTATTGACTCTAGTGCAAGTGGGAGACTGTTGGAAATATGCCCTAGAGGCAATAATAAATTGGTTATTATTATATTTCCTTGTTCATGATAATCGTTTATTATCCATGCTAGAATTGTATTGATAGGAAACTCAGATACATGTGTGGATACATAGACAACACCATGTCCCTAGTAAGCCTCTAGTTGACTAGCTCGTTGATCAATAGATGGTTACGGTTTCCTGACCATTGACATTGGATGTCGTTGATAACGGGATCACATCATTGGGAGAGTGATGTGATGGACAAGACCCAATCCTAAGCCTAGCACAAAGATCGTGTAGTTCGTATGCTAAAGCTTTTCTAATGTCAAGTATCATTTCCTTAGACCATGAGATTGTGCAACTCCCGGATAACGTAGGAATACTTTGGGTGTGCCAAACGTCACAACATAACCGGGTGGCTATAAAGTTACACTACAGGTATCTCCGAAAGTGTCTGTTGGGTTGGCACGAATCGAGACTGGGATTTGTCACTCCGTGTGACGGAGAGGTATCTCTGGGCCCACTCGGTAGGACATCATCATAATGTGCACAATGTGATCAAGGAGTTGATCACGGGATGATGTGTTACGGAATGAGTAAAGAGACTTGCCGGTAACGAGATTGAACAAGGTATCGGGATACCGATGATCAAATCTCGGGCAAGTACAATACCGCTAGACAAAGGGAATTGTATACGGGATTGATCGAATCCTCGACATCGTGGTTCATCCGATGAGATCATCGTGGAACATGTGGGAACCAGCATGGGTATCCAGATCCCGCTGTTGATTATTGACCGGAGAACGTCTCGGTCATGTCTGCATGGTTCCCGAACCCGTAGGCTCTACACACTTAAGGTTCGATGACGCTAGGGTTATAAAGGAAGTTTGTATGTGGTTACCGAATGTTGTTCGGAGTCCCGGATGAGATCCCGGACGTCACGAGGAGTTCTGAAATGGTCCGGAGGTAAAGATTTATATATGGGAAGTCCTGTTTTGGTCACCGGAAAAGTTTCGGGTTTTATCGGTAACGTACCGGGACCACCGGGAGGGTCACGGGGGTCCACCAAGTGGGGCCACAAGCCCCGGAGGGCTTCATGGGCCAAGTGTGGCAGGGGACCAGCCCCAGGTGGGCTGGTGCGCCCCCCCCCCCCCCACAAGGGCCCAAGGCGCCTAAGGGGAGGAGGGGGGCAAACCCTAAGGGCAGATGGGCCTTAGGGCCCATACCTGGTGCGCCTCCCTCTCCCCTCCACCTGGCCGCCACCCAGATGGGATCTGGGGGCTGCCGCCACCCCTAGGGAGGGAACCCTAGGTGGGGGCACAGCCCCTCCCCTTCCCCTATATATACTTGAGGTTTGGGCTGCCCAAGAGACACAAGTTCCTCTCCTTCTTGGCGCAGCCCTACCCCTCTCCCTCCTCGTCTCTTGTGATGCTTGGCGAAGCCCTACTGGAGTACCACGCTCCTCCACCACCACCACGCTGTTGTGCTGCTGCTGGATGGAGTCTTCCTCAACCTCTCCCTCTCTCCTTGCTGGATCAAGGCATGGGAGACGTCACCGGGCTGTACGTGTGTTGAACGCGGAGGTGCCGTCCGTTCGGCACTAGGATCTCCGGTGATTTGGATCACGACGAGTACGACTCCTTCAACCCCGTTCTCTTGAACGCTTCCGCTTAGCGATCTACAAGGGTATGTAGATGCACTCTCCTTTCCCTCGTTGCTGGTTTCTCCATAGATAGATCTTGGTGACACGTAGGAAATTTTTTGAATTTCTGCTACGTTCCCCAACATTTAGTACCGGTTGGAGGCACCACCCGGTACTAAAGGGGGTCGCTTCCCGCCGCTTGGCCTGGCCAAAACAGGCCTTTAGTACCGGTTGGTGGCTCCAGCCGGTACTAAAGGCCCCTCCTATATAAACAACACTTACAAAAATTTTAGTTTCTCATCTGCTTCTTCTCCTCTGCACCGTCGCCCGCCGCCCCCGTACGTCTCCATCCCTCGTTGCCGCCCCCGTCGCCGCCCCGTCCCCGTCGTCGCCGCCCCGTCGTCCCTGTCCCCGTCGTCCCCGTCATCACCGCCGCCCCGTCCCGGCCCATCCCGCGTCGTCCCCGTCCCCGTCGTCGCCGCCCCGTACGTCCCCGTCGTCGTCGCCGCCCCGGCCCGTACATCCCCGTCCCCGTCATCGCCGCCCCGTCCCTGTCCCCGTCGTCGTCATCCTCGTCGTCGCCGCGCCCGTCGCCGTCCCCGTCGCCTCTCACCTCGCCGGTGAGCGCGCACACACACACACATACATTTTTTGTCTTTTAGTTATACAAATAGTTAGAAATTTTTCTATTTTTTAGAAATTGTTAGAAATTTTTCTGTTTTTTAGAAATAGTTAGAAATGTTAGAATTGTTAGAATAGTTAGAAATGTTAGAATTGTTTGAAATTTTTCTATTTTTTAGTTATAGAAATAGTTATAAAAAAGTTAGAATTGTTAGAAATTTTTCTGTTTTTTAGTTATAGAAATAGTTATAAAAAAGTTAGAATTTTTCTTTTTTTAGTTCTAGAAATATTAGAAATGTTATAGAAATGTTAGTTATATAGAAATGTTAGAAATTTTTGTTATCAAAATCTAATCATTAAAAAATGTTACTTTTTGCAGGCATATAGCTAGTATTTGTTCTCGATGATGCCCGGCCCGCATCCTCACCGTTGACCCGTCCGCGACGACGTCCTACTAACCCATGTCCGGGACTGGGCTCCGCCGGGCTGGCACTCGGAGGTGCTTCCTGGAGAGGCGCGCCACTTCATGAGGAACCCGGCCCCGGGTCCCGTCATCGACCCTGATCTCATTTGGTGGCGTTCGCGTGGGCCAGTTTCGGTGCGGAGGGAGCCGGCCCCGCCGGAGGTGGTACGTCGCCATGTCAGGGAGGACGAGCACGTCCATCGCTACATGGTTGCGTTAGAGGGCGGCAGGTTCTCCAATACCTGGCAGTTTCTTCAGGGATCTCACTTCAGCTATGATCCTGTGAGGGTTCCTTCTCTTTGGGTGTCCACCGCCCGCGCCGCAGGAACCGCGAGTGTCCTAGATTCTTCTGTAGTATTCGATCTTTATTAACTACCTAGCCAGTGATGTACTCAATATATAATATTCAAGACGATGTATTCGAGATTATATATTATTCGAGACGATGTATTCGAGATTATATCTATTATTCGAGACGATGTATTCGAGATTATATCTATTATTCGAGACGATGTATTTGAGATTATATCTATTATTCGAGATGATGTATTTGAGATTATATCTATTATTCGAGACGATGTAATTTGAATACTAAATTGTTTTATATTTCTTTTGGCATAGTTAAATAAAAGCTATGGCGGACAATACCGACAGAGAGGGAGAACAGACCATGTTCGATATAATACGCGGGCCAGATGATGATCAGAATGAAGAAGATTATGACAGCTCCGAATTTCTAAACAACACCGGAGAGGGTGATATGATATTCGATCGCGACGACCGAATTGATGAAGTCATGAACTACGATTATGACAACACCGGAGAGGTATATATATTTATATAAGCAGGCATCTGGTGATCATCACATGTTTTAAATGAGTTGAAGATATATTAACGAATCGATCTTTCTTCTTTCAGCCATCCGGATCGAGCAAATCTTCAGGCTACAGGACGAAATGAGGCCCGAACAAAAAGTTGAAGGAGGGCGTAAAGTATAATATCGAGGTAATCAAACCTAATGGCGAACCATTAGCGCCTAAGAAGATTGCGGACAAGTTCGTTCGTCAGTGCGGAGTTCTTGTGAAGGACCAACTCCTGATCTCCCTTCAAGAATGGAGAGAGCCAGCAAAGCCACGTCCAGATCTTACTTTTGTCGATGACAGACAAAAAAGTCTGCTTTGGGATACTCTCATGGAACATTTCACCCTACCAGATCATTTCACAGAAGCAGATGTGCAGAAAGTCAAGGACGCTGCTCTTAGGAAGATGGCGGTTGCATTCAAGAACCTCAAGAATCGTGAATAGGACAAGTACGTCAAGGGAGGAAGGAAGACTCCAGTATTCGAGGGAACACTAGAGAATCAAAGTGCTCATTGGGATGATTTCGTGAAATTCAAGGATTGAGAATTATCTAAGGAACGGTCAAGAATAAACAAGGCCAATGCCGCAAAAAAGGATAAGTTCCATAAGCTGGGGCCAGGTGGCTATGCGGTGGGAATGCCTAAGTGGGATAAGTCTGAGAAAGAGATGTTGGATGCAAGTGTCACTCCAGAAACATTGAGCTGGCCCCCCAAGTGCAGGACTTGGTTCTATGCGCATGGGGGGGAGTTGGACCCAAAGACAGGCAAAGTTTCCAAGAAGGCATGTCTGGACGGAGCCGAAGATAAGCTACTTGTTGCAATAGAAGAGGCTTGATCCGGGTTGTTCGAGCCCAACAGAGAGAACGACGAGCTTACGCGTGCCCTGGGAAATCCTGAACACCTGGGAAGAACACGAGGCATGGGCGCCATTCCGTGGTATGAGGGGTTTTCGGACTAGAACGCCGACTACAGAACCCGTGCGAGAAAGAAGATTGCGGAGGAGAAGAAGAGGAAGATGGAGGAGGAGCAGAGGAAGCTCGACTATGAACGCCTTCAAGGCCTAGAATCAGCGCAAGCGGACTTGGCAATCAAATTCCAGCGGCAGCAGGAGCAGATCGACTCACTTAGCCAGCAAAGGGGGTCTCAGCAGCTACAGCAGCTAGCGGATGATCCGGCATTGGATACCACCGCCCCATCCATGCCGAGAAGCAGCGTGGGTTCCGCCCCGTTTGACGCAATGCTGGATAGATACCCCGTGGATGACATCACGGAGAACACTAACTGCGAGCTACACTTCAAAATTAAGAACATATCCTTGAAGGTGGCGGACGGCGTTGCTTATACAAATTCCCCCGATGCAACCTTCCATTGCAACCCGATTCCAGCAGGCTATGCTTGTGTCATGGTTGATGAGGTGGTCGACCAATATTCGGGGCTAGAGCTTGACATTCCTGGAGGTGACGAGGAGCACACACTCGGAGATGCCAAACATTGTATCATCCTATGGAGAAAGGATTGCATCATCTTTCGAAGGCCACCGACACCGCGTCACCCGACTCCTCGTCGAAGTCTGCCACCGAGTCAGCAGACTCCCGCTCCTCCAAGTTCACCAACGCGTGAGGCCACTCCTCCTCCTCCAAGTCCGACAAAGTGTCAGGCCACTCCTCCTCCAAGTCCGAGACAGCGTCAGACGTCCACTCCTCCTCCAAGTCCGGCACAACCTCAGGCCACTGCAAGTCCGACACAGCTTCAGGCCACTCCTCCTCGTCCAACTCAGCCCCGTCAGCCGTCTCCACCGCCTCAGCAATCGCAGAAGAGACACCCCGCAGCTATGGTGCATAGAGGTACGAGTCAAGGTCATACTACAGGAAGTACAGGCGGAGGCAAGCGATATAAATATGGTCCAAACCTCACTACTCCTCTTCCTGAGAGGGCTTACGACAGGACCGAGGAGCAAACCAATGCCATAGTGCGGGCAGAAGTCGACGCCCATTTTGGACCTAAACCGCCACCGCCGCCAAGGGAGAAAGTGCCTGTGGAAGTAGTTGACCACTTCATTCGTATGGCTCAACCACCAGCTCCTAAGCCTGTTGACACAGACTATGAGCGCCACATCAGGAAGTTACATCGACAACGTTTACAGAAGAAGGCGTGCTCGAGCTCGAGCAAACAACAAGCAGATGTCAAAAAATGTGGGAAAACCGTTGCCCAGCAGGGAGAACAGGCGGCGCAATCGATCCCCCCACTTGTTGTGCCGCGAACAACACGTGACAGTACGTGCGCCCAATATTATTGTGGGAAAACAGTTTACGTTCCCGAGGTGGGCGATGTGGTAATAACCCAGGAGCATATAATGCAGGCTGAAACTCTCAATATCACTGTTGGACAACTCCTCAAGATCGAGGACATGCCTGTGCTTACAGAGGAGGAAATAAAACAGAAATATGCCCGGGGCCAACCTTTGGTCAAGCCAGAAGAGGTCAAGAAGCTCCCAACGAGAATGTATGAATTGCATCAATGGTACATGGACATTACCGAGAGATCTGATCGAGAGTCCCTCATGGTGCAAGTCAAGAAGGATCATTACTACCATGAGAAACCTATGACCGTTGAGTATTCTGAACTGTTTCAGTTATACAATCAAGACGCACTCGACAAATCTATCGTCAGTTGCTATTGTCTGTAAGTGATTTCTTTCTGTAATTTAAGTCTCAAGCTAGCTATAGTGATCCTTTTGATCAATCATTCCCTGTAATTATCCTCACTATATTCTTTTCTGTGGTATTATGCAGGATGAAGATGTATGAAATGAGAAAAGGTGGACGCTATGGCATTGGGTTCATTGATCCAAACACCGTTAATGAATACACATGGAAAATAAACAAGCATTATGAAAAGCAGGTAGAGGACAGCATGCTAGAGTTCTTGAAGCGCCTCAAATACAATGAAGATATACTACTTCCTTACAAATTCCAGTGAGTCACACTTTCTTGTACTACAAATTCTCTATTTTTGCCTACTAGCTAGCTACATGTTTTTGCTTACATATGCCCGCTTAATTAAGACATGCAAACGTGTGTGCATGCAGATTTCACTGGATCTTGTGTATCATTAAAGTTGACGCCGAAACAGATCTCAAAGACAGGAATGGGTACGCTTGTCAGAACACTATTCACAATTTTTACACCATTATCTATATCTAGTCACACAACTAATACACATGCATATTGATCTCCTTCTTACTAGTTCAAAGAGGTGCGGGACAAGCTCCTAGAAACGGAGCGCGTAGAAGCACTTCAAGAGGAAATAGCGGGATTTTTGCTCGACCAGGTCATAAATCCGAAGGGAGAATACTATTACCCGCTACCGCCCCCATCGACCAGGTCATGAACCACTTCCAATTGTCATCGTGATCCAAAGGCACCAATTAGGCTAATGCCACTGGCTCCGAAGGCAACATGCATATGTAGGAGAAATTGTATATAGCTATACATGTGTGTATGTGTGAATTAATATGGTGGTTTGTGAGACATTGACGATATATATATGATTGGTTCTACTAGAAATTCTATTTATATATATATGCATAACGTGTACAATGTGTAGTATCGTAAAATACCAGCAAACGAAAAAGAATTAAAATGGAAAACACAAAATTAAATGAAAAAGAAATCATAAAACCAAAAACCCCCCAAAAATTTTAGTACCGGTTGGTGTAACCAACAGGTACTAAAGGGCTCCCGGCCCCCGGAGCTGGCTCGTGCCACGTGGTTGCCCTTTAGCACCGGTTCGTGCTGAACCGGTACTAAAGGGGGGGCCTTTAGTGACCACACTTTAGTGCCGGTTATGGAACCGACACTAAAGGGCCTTACGAACCGGTGCTATTGCCCGGTTCTGCACTAGTGAGAAGATACCGATCGCATCTCCCTTCGTGTTATGAGCCACGAAATCTCATCAATACGCCAGGAGCAGGAACTAGTAACCAACCAATATTAAACTGGACTGAGGCGCCAGGAACAGGAGCGCCGGTTCAGCCGCGCATGATGGACCCGCCTCGTCAGAACAACATTGTGCCACAGTATGTTCCAACACCTCCCGGGCATTACTCCAACCCGTTGGACAACATTGTGGCCGCCGCTTCACGATTGGCAGCCCTCCTGACCGATAGTGAATCACTAGTTGCAATTGAGGCACGACGGGCCAGAGATCTCCTTCAAACAGCTCTAAACCAGCAGCAGACATATTCACACAGCCGTGAGAGGATTCATTCGACCCCCCGTCCAAGCCGGGGCTACAGCAGGTACGTTGAGGATGAACCGGCTGTATCATGCAGCACACATCACTGTAATCCGCCACGAGGGCACAACCCGACAGGGGGAGGTGCTAATGCACAGGATGTGGTAGACCATGGTCGCGCGCGTCGAGAGGCCGAGTTAGTAGCTCTACATGGAGCCCGTCAACCTACTCCGGTTCACCCTACCGCTTAAGTGGAGTCAGGTGTGGTATTCAGTTCCTTAGGGGTGCCGTGTCTTACCCCCGCTTTGTGTAATGTGAGACTGCCCAAGGATTTCATAGGACCTCGTAAGGTACCCAATTATACCGCTGATCTGCAACCAGAGGCATGGGTTGAGAGCTACGAGATGGCAATGGAGATGTTAGATGTGGATGAAGCAGTATGTGCTAAATACTTCACCATGATGTTGGAAGGAACAACTCGCACTTGGTTAAAAAGCTTACCAACTAACTCTGTGGGATCCTGGGCCGAATTGAAGCACCGGTTTATCCAGAACTTCAAAGATACTTGTAAGCAACCCATGTCAATTGTGGATCTGGCCGCTTGTGTCAAAGAGGATGGGGAGTCCACGACCCATTGGGTAAAGCGGGTCTCAGCTATTCTGCATTCATCGGATCGTATCAATGCAGATACCGCAGTGCTAATGTTGGAGGGAAATTGCCATTTTGTGCCGCTCAAACAGAAGTTAGGAAGGCTCAAACGTCACTGCAATGATATGTCAACGCTTATGGCCGCTTTGGTTAAGTACGCCGATTCATATAATACGAAAAGACCCTGACTCAGAGGAGGACAAACCGGGGAAGGGGAAAAAGAACGGCAACACCAAGGGTTAGCAACATAATCCGGCAGGCCATGGGAACAATGGTAAACGCAAGGCCGACAACAGCCTGGACTTTGTGGCTAGCACCAATGCTTAGGAGAATGGTCAGCGCCGTAAGGGTAAGCAGCCCCAGAGGGGCGGAGGTTTAGGCCCTAATTTGGAGCGCCTGTTAAATCAACCCTGTCCGAAGCCTGGATCAAAGGAGAAGCCAGCATCACATCTTTGGAAGGATTGTTACATCATGCGGGATTTCAAGAATTCCAATATGTTTCAGTACAATAATGGCCCGCCCGGCGGTTCAGGAGGTGGTTTCCACGTGCCGGGTTACGGTGGTGGCAGTTTCGGTTCAGGATTTCAGGGCAATCAAAGCGGACACATCAATCAAGGGCACCAAGGCAACCAGGGAGGTTACAACCATCAGGGGAACCACCAGCAGCAGCAGCAGTCAGGTTATCAGAGCAATCCTAAGCAGTTAAATGGGGGCAATATCATGTCTTCACCACTAGCTTGCGTAAATGTGATCAGAAGCTTCATAAGAGGGCAGTGAACTCTGTTGAACCGGCGGTGCCACAGTATTTGCGCTGGTCTGAGCAACCCATTTTACGGAGTAGAGAGGATCACCCGCCCCGAGTTGACAATCCGGGTCATCTGGCATTGGTGGTGGCCCCTCAAGTTGGGGGATATAAGTTCACTAAGGTACTCATGGATGGGGGAAGTAGTATCAACATCCTATATTATAATACATTCCGTCATATGGGGTTGACAGATAACAATCTTAAACCGTCAAACACCGTTTTCCATGGTGTGGTGCCTGGTAAGTCTGCATATCCAGTGGGCAAGATAGCCTTAGAGGTGGCTTTTGGAGATGATCATGATTCAAGATCAGAAACATTGACTTTTGAGGTGGTAAAAATCAAAAGTCCATATCACGCTTTGTTCGGGCGACCAACTTATGCTAAGTTCATGGCAAGGCCGTGGTATGTTTATCTGCAGCTTAAAATGCAAGGTCATAAGGGGACCATCACAGTACATGGGAGCAGGAAGATCGCTTTGGAATGTGAGGAAGGTGATGCGGCTTATGCTGAGTCGGTTTGTGCCACGAAAGAGCTGAAGTTTTATAAAGACCAAGTTGATCTGGCAGATATGACTTCTTTGAAAATGGCAACTATGGAGCACGATCCGACGTTGAAGTTTAAATCGGCTACAGATACAAAGATGGTTGATTTTGTTCCTGCCGATTCATCCAAATAGTTCAGTATCAGCGCTAACCTGGATCCCAAATAGGAAAGCACGCTCATCGAGTTCATCCGTGAGAACCGGGACATCTTTGCATGGAAACATTCTGACATTCCAGGTGTACCGAGGGAACTCGCTGAGCACACACTTAACGTTGATCCTAAGTTTAAACCGGTCCGGCAGTTTCTTCGCCGCTTCAATGAAGAAAGGCGCAAGGCTATTGGTGAAGAGGTAGCTCGGTTGTTGGCCGCAGGGTTTATCGTGGAGGTTTTTCACCCAGAGTGGTTGGCTAATCCCGTGCTAGTTCTTAAGAAGAATGGTACTTGGCGTATGTGTGTGGATTACACAGACTTGAACAAAGCTTGCCCTGTAGACCCCTTTGCCCCCCTCGCATTGATCAAATTATTGATGCTACGGCGAGTTGTGACCGTTTGTGTTTTCTGGACGCTTATTCGGGTTGTCATCGGATCAAAATGGCACTTAAGGACCAGGAGAAGACAGCTTTCATAACTCCCTTTGGAGCCCTCTGCCATGTCTCCATGCCCTTTGGGCTCAAAAGTGCCCAAGCGACTTATCAACGTTGTGTTCAGAATTGTCTTCATAAGCAGATTGGGCGCAATATTCATGCGTATGTGGATGATATTGTGATAAAGTCTAGGAAGGAGGAAACATTGATAGATGATTTGAGAGAAACCTTTGACAACCTCCGGGTTTACAAGATGATGCTCAATCCGGAAAAGTGTGTCTTTGGTGTTCCGGCAGGCAAACTCTTCGGTTTTCTGGTGTCAAATAGAGGCATTGAGGCTAATCCAGAAAAAAATTCAGCAATTACATCTTTGGCTAAACCGGCGTGTATCAATGACGTTCAACGTTTGGCCGGTCGGATTGCGGATTTGAGCCGGTTTATCAGTCATCTTGGGGACAAGGCTATCCCTTTATATCAGATGCTCAAGAAAACAGATGATTTTGTCTGGAGCGAGGCGGCTGATAAAGCATTTGAGGATCTGCAGAGGCAGTTAGCTGAATCGCCTGTGCTTGCAGCCCCGATCGATAAAGAGCCGTTGTTGCTATATGTGGCTGCTAATGCCTGAGCTGTTAGCGTGGCTATTGTGGTGGAACGCAAGGAAGCTGGCAAGGAATATCTGGTTCAACGGCCAGTTTATTATATCAGTGAAGTGCTCATTGAGTCAAAGCATAGGTATCCACATTGCCAGAAGCAGGTGTATGGAGTGTTTATGTCAAGCCGAAAGCTTAAACATTATTTTCAGGGTCATCCTATCATAGTGGTCAGTTCAGCCTCTTTGGGAGATATCATTCAAAATAGAGAAGCAACTGGCGGGATTGCCAAATGGGCTATTGAGCTTGGACCTCACGGGCTCAAATACATACCTCGCACATCAATTAAATCCCAAGCACTCGTGGACTTCATCAATGATTGGACAGAATTGCAGGCACCAGAGGAAAAGCCAGATAACACGTATTGGACTATTCACTTTGATGGATCCAGGCAGTTGGAGGGCTCGGGGGCTAAAGTCATACTAACTTCCCCGAGAGGTGACAAGTTTTGTTATGTCCTCCGTTTAATGTTCCCTTGTACTAACAATCCAGCTGAATATGATGCCTTACTCCACGCTCTTCGGATGGCTAAGGAGATGAACTTAAGCCAGGTTAAGTGCTTTGGGATTCAGATATGGTGGCCCAACAGGTGTTTGGCACTTGGGATTCTAAAGACCGACTCATGGCTTCATATTGATGAGAGGTGGACACAGTGGCTGGTCACTTCAAGGGTTATCAGGTGGACCATATAGACCGGCGAAAGTATGAAGCGGCGAACGCTTTAAGCCTCCTTGGTTCTCAGCATAAACCGGTCCCACCAAATGTCTTTCTTGACGTGCTGCATAATCCGTCGGTCAAGGTACCAACAGAGGAGGAGCTGGCTATTCCTGACCCGGAGGCTCAATTGGTGGCAGCTTTGCATGTCATACCGGATTGGACAATCCCATACCTGGCTTACATGAACCGGGGCGAGTTACCAGAGGATGAAACCTCGGCCCAGCAGATAATCCGGCGTTCCAAATCGATGACTATACTCAACAGAGAATTACATCGTTACAGCGTTGTGTTTCTCCTCAAGAGTGTTGTGAGATTTTGCGAGAAATCCATGAAGGGGATTGTGGTCACCACGCACGGTTCCAAGTCCTTGGTAGCTAAAGCTTTTCTCCACAGTTTCTATTGGTTAACAACTCATGCTGATGCTGAGGATTTAGTCAAACGATGTGATGGTTGTCAAAAATTTCCACGCCGTGCTCATATTCCGGCTCAGGAGTTGAGGATGATTCCAATAACATGGCCATTTGCAACTTGGGGGCTTGATATGGTTGGACCCTTTAAACGCTCCAAGGACAAAAAGACCCACTTATTAGTGGCAGTGGACAAGTTCACCAAATGGGTGGAAGCAGAGCCAGTCAATAAGTTTGATGCGGCCATGGAGGTTCAGTTATCAAAAAGGTGATATTCTGGTTTGGCTTTCCACACAGTATTATAACGGATAATGGTACTAATCTGTCCAAGGGAGAGATGGAGGAATTTTGCCAACGTGAGCACATCCGGCTTGATATAGCATCGGTGGCTCACCCCCAATCCAATGGACAAGCGGAGAGGGCAAATCAAGAAATTTTGCGAGGTATTAAACCCCGGCTTATGGTTCCTTTGAAGCAGACACCGGGTTGTTGGGTGGAGGAATTACCTTCTGTGTTATGGAGCATCAACACCACACCTAACAGATCTACAGGTTACACACCTTTCTTCATGGTTTATGGAGCGGAGGCGGTTTTTCCTAGCGACATCCGTCACGACTCGCCCCGTGTGACGGCTTATGTTGAAGCTGATAATGAGAAGGCATGTCAGGATTCTCTGGACCTGTTAGATGAGGAGCGTGATCTTGCAGCAGCACGTTCGGCGATTTACCAACAAGATCTCTGACGTTATCACAGCCGTCGGGTTAAGACCAGAACTTTTCAAGAAGGCGATCTGCTGCTCCGGCTCATCCAGGATCAGACTGATATGCACAAGTTATCCCCACCTTGGGAAGGACCTTTTGTGGTCAGCAAGAATCTGCACAACGGGTCATACTACCTGATTGATGTTCTAGAGCATAAAGACTCACATAAATCGGAGGAGGAGACCAAGCGGCCAGGGAATATAGCTCTTCTTCGGCCTTACTATACTTAAGCCACATGCTTCTTCATATGTACATATTTATGACAATGTATATATTATATAATAAACCGGAGCCTCGAATAAAGCAGGGTCTCTGTTCTTTTTACATCATGTGTGTGCCTACAAGAGTTTCTACTGACAAAGCAAAGTTTTGTTAAACCGATCTTTGCAGCCGCACGGATACAAAGAGATATCACTAGGGGGCTTGGTTGTTGTCACACCCTAGCTACACCTCTTGATCAGTTTAAAAACCACAAAGGCATTTCACTAGGGGGCTTGGTTGTTACCACACCATCGCTACACCTCTTGATGGGCGTTAAGCTACACAGGAAATTATGCGGGGCCAAAGAGAGTGTTGCACAAAGCACAAACTCAAACATGGGCACCCACTGAGCACAGCTCATAAAGTTACTTGGGGGCTCTTTGTGCAAAGCAACAAAGAGTTTGCAAGGACCCTTGTAATTGGCTATCAAGCCACGGCTTGGAAGCCTGGTGTGTTCACCTAAAACCCCGGGTTAACCTGCCTACATCAAGTAAGCCACTCCTGTCCAGGTAATCCTAGTATGACCCGCCGAACATTTGACAAGTCAATCTTATACAGACCCTGAACTTGTCAAAGTTAAAACGACGATTGGTTAATTGGAGGCCCATCTTAAAAGGCTTTGTTAAATGGTTTAACTCAGAGGCCTGGCAACCCATGAAAAGCCTCGATTTGGAGCCTGATAGCTCGTAAAAAGCCTCACATATTTCTTTTTTGAGTCCTATTTGCTAAGTTTTTTGCCTTTATTGAGGTTCCTAATGTCTGCTGATAAACCGGTGTCCTTGACCCGGCTTGGCTTTCAACTACAAGTTGTAAGTACATGATCAATTATAAACCGGCGTTCATTACCCCGATCTGGTTTTGACTAACAAGTCGCCGGTGTTATAAGGAAAACTCGGTGTTTATTATATCCTGGTACGGTTTATTATCATAATCCAGCAAATTAAGGACGGAGTTATCACTGCTCCGGATTGGTGTTTACACCTTTACCATACAAGCAGTTGGTCAGCCAACGAGGTATGTTGCACATGTTATTTTTTACAAACTTTGATTATACATCCAAGTATTGTCTATTCTTGGGCATCATGACCCGTCCAGTGGTAAACCACTAGGACACTTTTCAAGTTCTTGTATGCAGGAACACAACTCATCATGGGTTATGCATATATAGATCCCAAAAGGTGGAGCAAGTTTTCACATTATCAAAGCATCACAAAACATGCTCGATGGCATGACAGATAAATGAGTTTTTTGCTATCCTATTACATGAAGCTTCCAAAATGGCTCCAATTGAATAGTTATTTTTAAGCATTGGCACACAATAGCTGGTAAATGGGCTACCGGTTTAAGATGCTTCGTCTGGACGGTTTGACGGTTGAGGGTCAGTTGGTGCGATCACTTCTTCTTCATCCCTCCCCAGACACTGGAAATCAACCATTGACTAATCCATTCCAGTTAAAGCTTGAAACACGGCTTCTTCATGGATAAGGCTGGAGGGGTTAATGTCAAGAGCGTAAGTATGCTTACGGATTGGAGGCACAAATTCTTTGACTTCATGGATTTCGGTAGGATTTCTTTTCCCTTCAGCGTCATAAGCCGGTTGGAAATGAGACAAGTCCGTGTCCTCTGCCAGTTTGCTGGCTATTGGCCGCATTTCTTTGGTCAGCCTTCAGAGGTCATCATTGTTGAAGTTTGAACCGTCCTACTTCACACCTGGATATCCTTTCATGATGTCCTCCTCTTCAAGATCCGGAATCCATGCCTTGGCTCGGATTAGTGCGGTTAATGCTCCTACTGTTGCAGCTACCTTCTTCAGTTCGGTAATCCGGGCTGGTAACATGGCCAGCTTCTCAAGAGTTTCCTTTATCAGTGATGGCGCCGGTTTATTGTAAGCCGAAGTGCAAATAGCACGCTGGGACCCAGAGTACAGCTGTTCAATCAAGGTATAAGCCGCTTTAAGCTTCATCCGCATATCTGTGCCCAGATAAGCAATACGAGTGCCTGTCATGGTTTAAAATCAGCATTCTGATAAATGATAAAGTTTCATGAATTGGAAAAACTGCATAAGGAGATACTTACCAAAGACAGCGGAAGTCATGGCGTTGATTGGCCGTTTCAAGGCAGTTAGTTCATCTACAACTGGTTTCAGGGCTGCTTCGGCATCCTCAGCTCTTTTGGTTAAACCGGCCTTCTCGGTTTCCCAGTCAGCACGATCTTTGTTAAAAGACTATTTTATCTTTCCCATTGCTGTCAGGGCTTTGGTCAGTTCCTCCTTGGCTTTCACAGCCTCCACTTGTTGGGACTTCACGTTCTCTTGCAAATCAGCGGTTTGGGCATCTCTATTGCTTAGTTCGGCCTGCAACAGTGAAGATATGTCAACAACAAGATATATATTTTCTAAGTACAAAGCGTATAACAAGTTATGCATTTCATACTTGGGGGCTAATGCCTATTTGCTCTGATTCACTACATCTTTTATAAGTCTCCAGAACAATGCAAGCATTATCCTTGACACTTGGGGGCTAATGTACATCTGTTCAAAACGGACGCATGGATTAAAACCCGGATTACCTTGCAAAGCTAAACCGGCCTTTGGGGGCTATGCTGAGGAAAGCTATGTAATTACATTGCTAAAGTATCGGTCTTAGTTTTCACTAAGGACCTGACATTTTGAGGGTCAGTAGGAGAGACTTACAGTGTTACAAAGACCCGGTTTACGATTAAACATCATAAAACGTCCCTTGGGGGCTACTTGGGCTAGCATTTCAACTTTGGAATCAAGAAGTAAAGGGAGATGAAAATACCTCATAGCCTTCCTTCATCAAGTTCACCAAACCGGCTTCATAGTCACGGTTTGAGTGCAGACGGTTTAAGAAACCATAGTGAAGTTCTGCAGCATTGAGATGGGCATAACTTGATAAGTCAGTACTCCATTTGCCCTTTTCCCTAGCAGCATGCTCTTGTTTGGCACTATGTTGGGCCAAGATTACGGGATGGCCAGGAGAGCTGTGGCCCATGCTAGTAATGATAACATCATCTCCTTGGCGTTCAGTAGTTTTTGCGGGTGATGATGGAGTCTCAGTACCTCTCACCAGACTAGCCCGGTTTGGAGCTGCCGGTTCAGTGTCAGGCACGTCAGGATCAGCTTCTGGTGGTTCATCAGTATTCCGATCTTGAAGAGGCGATTCATCAGAGGCGGCTTCAGGATGAGGACCCTCTGGTTCATGAGTTTGGTCTGGTTCACCTATTTGCTCTTCTTCAAAAACTGCCTGGTCTTCTGACGGATTGTTGACCCGAGCTTTCTTGCTGGGTCTGGCTTTGGCTCTGCAAACAAAATTAAAAGAAGTTTAGCATCTTATTCAAGATTTGCAACGCATTGGAATAAAAGGTTTGAAAGCTTACCCAGCCACAGTTTTTAGAGGAGGGAGTTGGGTTGCTGTCGACTCGCCAGAGGATGAGGGAGGTGTCACCTGATAATTTGAATCGGACGGATTAAGACGTTGTCTGAAATAACCTACCTTGGGATAAGAATTGTCATAAGTGGGAGAGACCTCAGACTGGCACTTCCGAACCGGGGTATCAGGTAAACCGGCCGAAGTGACCTATTGGCCACTGTGTCGGGTTGTCCGGCGAGCTTCATGTTGCCGTGTCTTCAAAATAAATGTTGGATCCAAGTAAGCAAGAGAATGAGAAAAGCTTACATTCCGGACTGCTTGACGGGTTTTTTGTGTCGGCATAGAGTCTGAACCGGAGGAAAGGGTAATTACACTAGTAGAAAAAGGGTCAAACGTGAAGCACATTAGTGCCGGTTTGAATTTGAGCCGGCACTAATGTGTACATTAGTGCCGGTTCCAACGGCTAGCTGGGCCGCTCTCATTAGTACCGGTTCGTGGCGAACCTTTAGCACCGGTTCGTGCCACGAACCGGTACTAAAGTGAGTGGTGGCAGGATGTTGTCAGTCCGGGGCCCCTCCAGCACCTTTAGTACCGGGTCGTATCACGAACCGGTAGTAAAGGTCGTCCTACATAAACCCTTCGTCCACCCGAGCTCGCTCTGTTCTTCCCCTTTCCCCTCTCCTCTCTGTTCTTTCCCCTCTTCCTCTCAAGCTCATCACACATTTTGCCCAAGATTTGAAGGCCCCCATCCATTCAAATGATCATAAAGGTTAGCAACTCTTTCCTTTCATCTCTCATTGCTAGATTAGCTCGTGCAATGCTTTATATAGTGATTGATTTTTGAGTTTAGTAATTTGGGAGGAATTATATATATGTGCTAGTATTTGATTTATATGCAATTTGAGGTCAAACATAACACTTAGTTTTGCATATGTAGGTGTGGTTTACTTAGTGCCTTCTAAATCTCCGTCGTAACCACCGTCGATCGCTCGCAACGTCCCGTCGCCGGCACCACCTTGTGGTGAGCCTCTTGTTCATGAAGTTTTATATAAAAAAATGATGTTTGTGTGATTTGGATATATAGTTACTCGTATAATTATCTTACGCATACGTTGTTTGTTATGCATAGTGCCATGGTTTTGATATCCGTCCCCGTCGGCCCTTGTCCGGTTTATGATTCGGATGTGGTATATTCTCTTTTAAAACTATTCATTGCATTTCGTGTTTATGACAAATTATGCCCATCAAGTTGACATAGATATTTGTATGTAGGAGGTAGTTGAACCCGAAATTCCAACCGACCCTATTGTCGACAGGTTAAATTTAGTTGAAAGAGAAAATGAGGATTTGAAGGAAAAATTGAAAAGAATTGAGGGGGAGAAGATGGAATTGGAGTTGCATGTTGTCGATGTCGTCGATGATCACAAGATTAAGATGGAGAAAATGCGCTTGAAGATTAGAAAGATTAGAAAATATGCCATTCATAGTGAGGCTTGGTATCATTATGCTGTTGGATCAATTGTTACCTGAGTTGCAATCTTGATCGCATTTGTTGTTGCATTTAAATTCTTCAGCTAGAGAGCTATTTGTTTGTTGCATTGAAGTGTTGTATGCTCTTTATGTATGAACTTTATGTATTGTATTAATTTGATGTTTTCGGTGCTGTGTATTGAAGATGAACCGGCAATGGATGTACGATGACCGATGCTCTCCCGAGTTCATTAATGGCGTGCGTACTTTTCTGCTTGCGGCTGAGGCAAACAAGCGAGCGGATGGTTTTATGCATTGTCCATGTGTTGGCTGTAAGAATGGTCGCAATTACTCTATGTCAAGAACCATTCACGTCCACCTGTTTGAGTCCGGTTTCATGGCCCACTATAATGTTTGGACCAAGCATGGAGAAAGAGGGGTTATGATGGAAGAAAATGAAGAAGAAGAGGACAACGACAGCTATCCTGGCCATGGGTTCCCTGAATATGATGATACAACAATGAGGGAAGAAGCTAAGCCGGTAATGCGGGAAGAAGCTGAGCCGGCAATGCGGGAAGAAGCTGAAGAAGAGGCATCGGATGAGCCCGTTGATGATCTAGGTCGGGCCATTGCTAATGCAAAGAGAAACTACGCAAGTGATTAGGAGAAGAAGTTGCAGCGCATGTTAGAGGATCACAAAAAATTGTTGTACCCGAATTGCGAAGGTGACAAGAAAAAGCTGGGCACCACACTGGAATTGCTGCAATGGAAGGCAGAGAATGGTGTATCTGACAAGGGATTTGGAAAGTTGCTGGTAATGATAAAGGATATGCTTCCAAAGGACAACGAATTGCCCGAGAGTACGTACCAAGCAAAGAAGGCTATCTGCCCTCTAGGGTTAGAGGTGCAGAAGATACATGCATGTCCTAATGATTGCATCCTCTACCGCCGTGAGTACGAGGATTTGAATGCTTGCCCGGTATGCGGTGCATTGCGCTATAAGATCAACCACGATGACCCTGGTGATGTCGAGGGAGAGCGCCCCAGGAAGAAGATTCCTGCCAAGGTGATGTGGTATGCTCCTATAATACCACGGTTGAAACGTTTGTTCCAAAACAAAGAGCATGCCAAGGCGATGCGATGGCACAGAGAAGACCGTAAGAAAGACGGAAAGTTGAGAGTACCCGCTGACGGGTCGCAGTGGAGAAAAATCGAAAGAAAGTATGGGAAGGAGTTTGCAGATGACACAAGGAACGTATGGTTTGGTCTAAGCGCAGATGGCATTAATCCTTTTGGGGAGCAGAGCAGCAACCATAGCACCTGGCCTGTGACTCTATGTTTGTATAACCTTCCTCCTTTGTTGTGCATGAAGCGGAAGTTCATTATGATGCCAGTGCTCATCCAAGGCCCTAAGCAACCCGGCAACGACATTGATGTGTACCTAAGGCCATTAGTTGAAGAACTCTTACAACTGTGGAATGGAACAGGTGTACGTGCGTGGGATGAGCACATGGGGGAAGAATTTGACCTAAAGGCGTTGCTGTTCATGACCATCAATGATTGGCCTGCTCTCAGTAACCTTTCAGGACAGACAAACAAGGGATACCGCGCATGCACGCACTGTTTGGACGATACCGACAATATATATTTGGCTAATTGTAAGAAGAATGTGTACCTGGGACATCGTCGATTTCTTCCCAGCAGGCATCCCGTAAGAAAGAAAGGAAAGCATTTCTCCGGTGAGGCGGATCACCGGACGAAGCCTCGCCACTATACTGGTGCTGATGTACATGATATGGCCAAGGATTTGAAGGTGGTCTTTGGAAAGGGTCCTGGTGGACAACCTGTTCCGAATGACGCTGACGGACGGGCACCCATGTGGAAGAAGAAATCTATATTTTGGGACCTGCCCTATTGGAAAGACCTCGAGGTCCGCTCCGCAATCGACGTGATGCACGCGACGAAGAATCTTTGTGTGACCCTGCTTGGCTTCTTGGGCGTGTATGGAAAGACAAAAGATACACCTGAGGCACGGGAGGACCAGCAACGTATGCACGGAAAAGACGGCATACATCAGGGTCATGCATACATCAAGGAAATCTTCTTTGAATGCCTGCTCAGTATTAAGGTACCGTCTGGCATCTCGTCGAATATAAAGGGAATAATAAACATGGCAGAGAAAAAGTTTCAGAACCTAAAGTCTCATGACTGCCACGTGATTATGACGCAACTGCTTCCGGTTGCATTGAGGGGGCTTCTACCGGAAAACGTTCGATTAGCCATTGTGAAGCTATGTGCATTTCTCAATGCAATCTCTCAGAAGGTAATCGATCCAGAAATCATACCAAGGTTAGAGAATGATTTGGTGCAATGTCTTGTCAGTTTCGAGTTGGTGTTCCCACCATCCTTCTTCAACATCATGACGCACGTCCTAGTTCACCTATGCGAAGAGATTAACATTTTGGGTCCTGTATTTCTACACAATATGTTCCCCTTTGAGAGGTTCATGGGAGTTTTAAAGAAATATGTTCATAACCGTGCTAGGCCAGAAGGAAGCATCTCCAAGGGCCATGAAAATGAGGAGGTCATTGAGTTTTGTATTGACTTTATTCCTGACCTTAAGCCGATTGGTGTTCCTGAATCGCGGCATAAGGGTAGACTAGATGGAAAAGGCACGCTAGGAGGGGAACAAATAATATGTATGGACGGACATTCTCTCACTGAAGCACACTACACAGTTCTACAGAATTCCGCCTTGGTGGCTCCATATATGGATGAACACAAGAATTTGCTACGCTCCAAACACCCGGAGCGGTCTGATGACTGGATTACACGTGAACAAACCAGGAGTTTCGCCAGCTGGTAGCAGACACGTACCATGCATGACACCTCTATTGAAGATGACTTGTACTTGCTGTCCCAGTTACCATCTTCGAATAATGACTTTCAAAGGGTACGAGATAAATGGTAATACATTTTACACGATCGCCCAAGATAAGAAGAGCACCAACCAAAACAGTGGTGTCCGCTTTTATGCAGAAACCAAGACAGGAGAGGAAACATATTATGGTTATATACAGGACATATGGGAACTTGACTATCTTCGTGGTTTGAAGGTCCCTTTGTTTCGGTGCAAATGGGTCAATATGACACGAGGCGGGGTAACGGAAGACCCGCAGTACGGAATGACAACAGTGGATCTCAACAATCTTGCGTATGCAGACGAACCATTCGTCCTAGCCAATGATGTGGCACAGGTTTTCTATGTGAAGGACATGTCTACCAAGCCAAGAAAAAGAAAAGATAAGGAAGCGAATGCATCGTACGATGAGCCAAAGTGGCACATAGTTCTTTCTGGGAAGAGAAACATCATGGGAGTGGATGACAAGACAGACATGTCAGAAGATTATGAAAAGTTTGATGAAATTGCTCCATTCACAGTGAATATTGACCCGAGCATCCCGTTAAATGATGAAGATTTTCCATGGTTACGGCGCAAAGGGACACACGTGAAGAAAAAGTTTCACACCCAAAGATCTGGGATGTGATCGGCTTCACTATCATCACTTTCTTCTGTGTTTCACACCCAGGAGGGAATCTCTGTAATAGTTAGAGTAGTTATGTGTTTTGGCATTTGAAACGCGAAGAAATTTTATGTGCAAACAAATTCTTTCATGCCTTTACTGATTTTTTAAGCTAAATGACCCTGAAATTGAAAAGCATTTCAAATGAACTCGGAAAAGGTTGAAAGTTGGCATGGTATCATAATTTCACCCACATAGCATGTGCAAAAAAGTAGAGAGGGTTACCGCAAAAACTGGATGCACTTCGTGTACTAAATGGACAATCTCTTTCGAAGTATCAGGGTTTCGGACGAAAACTCATCCGTTACAAAAGGCATTTCATTTTTTTAAATAACCTAAGCATTACCAAATTGAATATAATGATAAAACACACTAATATTAAACATAAGAAAAAAGAATCACTGAAAAATCTATTCTCAAAGTTAAGTTATTCACAAACTAGTGATTCACACAAATTTCAAATAAATCAAAATTTAAACTATTCAAATTTGTAAACTACCGGTACTAACAGAAAGTTTGTAATTTTTTGTACCTAAAGCAAAAATATTCGCAAAGAAACTCTAAATACAGCAAAAAAACAACTCAAACAGAAATAAATAAAGCAAAAAAATAAGAAAAAAAAGCCCACCTACTGCGCCACAGCGGCCTGCATACGACTAGAAACCCAACCTGTTGTTGGGCTAGGATGCAGGCCTGCAAAGGCCCAGTAGGCCCACAGGGCAGCATAGAACATTTAGGCCCAGTAGGCCTGCTTTGGAGAGGAGCTCGAGGGAGCTACCACACTGGGGCTTATAAACCAGTGCGGACGCCCCTCGGCTAGCGAGGTGGGACTAAATATTTCGCCCCGCACCTGCGCCAGCGCACCCCCTTTAATGCCGGGTGGTAGCACCAACCAGTACTAAAGGGGGGGCCTTTAGTACCAGTTGGAGCCACCACCCGGCACTAAAGGGGTGCGGTTCCCGCCGCTTGGCCTGGCCAAAACAGGCCTTTTGTACCGGTTGGTGGCTCCAACCGGTACGCAAGGTCCATCCTACATAACTAAACACTTCAAAAAATTTCAGTTTCTCCTATGATTCTTCTCCTCTGCCCCGTCGCCCGCCGCCCCCGTCTCCATAACCCTCGTCGCCGCCCCCGTCCCCGTCGTCGCCGCCCCGTCGTCCCCGTCCCCGTCGTCCCCGTCGTCACCGCCGCGCCGTCCCGGCCCGTCCCGCGTCGTCCCCGTCCCCATCATCTCCGCCACGTCCCCGTCGTCGCCGCGCGCCCCGACCCGTCCCCGTCGTCGCCGCGCGCCCCGACCCGTCCCCGTCGTCGCCGCCCCGTCCCTGTCCCCGTCATCGCCATCCCCGTCGTCGCTGCCCCCCATCGCCTCTCGCCTCGCCAGTGAGCACACACACACACACACACGCATATAGCATTGTTAGAAATTTTTCTTTTTTTTAGTTATAGAAATAGTTAGTTATATAGCATTGTTAGAAATGTTATAGAAAAGTTAGAATTGTTAGAAATTTTTCTGTTTTTTAGTTATAGAAATAGTTATAAAATAGTGAGAATTGTTAGAAATTTTTCTGTTTTTTAGTTATAGAAATAGTTATAAAAAAGTTAGAAATTTTTCTTTTTTTAGTTATAGAAATATTAGAAATGTTATACAAATGTTAGTTATATATATAGAAATGTTATAATTGTTTTCTATTTTTTAGTTATAGAAATATAAAAATGTTATAGAAATATTAGTTATATAGCATTGTTAGAAATGTTATAGGAATGTTAGTTATATAGAAATGTTAGAAATTTTAGTTATCAAAATCCAATCATTAAAAAAATGTTACTTTCTGCGGGCATATAGCTAGTATTTGTTCTCAGCGATGCCCGGCCCGCATCCTCGCCGTCGACCCGTCCGCGACGACGTGCGGCTGACCCATGTCCGGGACTGGGCTCCGCCGGCCTGGCACTGGGAGGTGCTGCCTGGAGGGGCGCGCCGCTTGATGAGGAACCCGGCCCCGGGTCCCGTCGTCGACCCTGATCTCGTTTGGTGGCGTTCGCGTGGGCCAGTTTCGGTGCGGAGGGAGCCGGCCCCGCCGGAGGTGGTACGTCGCCGTGTCAGGGAGGAGGACGAGCACGTCCATCGCTACATGGTTGCGTTAGAGGGCGGCAGGTTCTCCAATACCTGGCAGTTTCTTCAGGGATCTCACTTCAGCTATGATCCTGTGAGGGTTCCTTCTCTTTGGGTGTCCACCGCCCGCGCCGCAGGAACCGCGAGTGTCCTAGATTCTTCTGTAGTATTCGATCTTTATTAGCTACCTAGCCAGTGATGTACTCGATATATAATATTCGAGACGATGTATTCGAGATTATATATTATTCCAGACGATGTATTCGAGATTATATCTATTATTCGAGACGATGTATTTGAGATTATATCTATTATTCGAGACGATGTATTCGAGATTATATCTATTATTCGAGACGACGTATTCGAGATTATATTCGATGATGCTTATTATGTACTATGATTGATTCAGTTTTTCCTTATTAATTGATTGCATCCATGCATTGTAATTTGAATATATTTCTTTTGAATTAGTTAAACAAAACCTATGGCGGACAATACCGGCAGAGAGGGAGAAGAGGCCCTGTTCAATATCATACGCAGTCCTCGCGGGCCAGATGATGATCAGAATGAAGAAGATTATGACGGCTCCGAATATCTAAACAACACCGGGGAGGGTGATATGATATTCGATCGCGACAACCGAATTGATGAAGTTGTGAACTATGAACATGACGAAGAAAATGTTGATCTTGAAACAACAAAGACCGGCGAGGTATATATATTTATATAAGCAGGCATCTGGTGATCATCACATGTTTTAAATGACTTGAAGATATATTAACGAATCGATCTTTCTTCTTTCAGCCATCCGGATCGAGCAAATCTTCAGGCAACAGGACAAAACGAGGCTCGAACAAAAAGTTGAAGGAGGGTGTAAAGTACAATATTGAGGCGATCAGACCTAATGGCGAACCATTCGCGCCTAGGAAGATTGCGGACAAGTTCGTTCGTCAGTGCGGAGTTCTTGTGAAGGACCAACTCCCGATCTCCCTTCCAGAATGGAGAGAGCCATCAAAGCCACGTCCAGGAGTTACTTTTGTCGACGACAGACAAAAACAGTTGCTTTGGGAAACGCTCATGGAACATTTCACCCTACCAGATCATTTCACAAAAGCAGATGTGGAGAAAGTCAAGGACGCTGCTCTTAGGAAGATGGCGGTTGCATTCAAGAACCACAAGATTCGTGAATGGGCCAAGTACGTCAACGAAGGAAGGAAGACTCCAGTATTCGAGGGAACACTAGAGAACCAAAGTGCTCATTGGGTCGATTTCGTGAAATTCAAGGATTCGGAATTATCTAAGGAACGGTCGAGAATAAACAAGGCCAATGCCACAAAAAAGGATAAGTTCCATAAGCTGGGGCCAGGTGGCTACGCGGTGGGAATGCCTAAGTGGGATAAGTCTGAGAAAGAGATGCTGGATGCAGGTGTCACTCCAGAAACATTGAGCTGGCCCCCCAGGTGCAGGACTTGGTTCTATGCGCATGGGGGGGAGTTGGACCCGAAGACAAGCAAAGTTTCCAAGAAGGCATGTCTGGACGAAGCCAAAGATAAGCTACTTGTTGCAATAGAAGAGGCTCGATCTGGGTTGTTCGAGCCCAACAGAGAGAACGACGAGCTTATGCGTGCCCTGGGAAATCCTGAACACCCGGGAAGAACACGAGGCATGGGTGCTATTCCGTGGTATGAGGGGTTTTCGGACTGGAACGCCGACTACAGAACCCGTGCGAGAAAGAAGATTGCGGAGGATAAGAAGAGGAAGATGGAGGAGGAGCAGAGGAAGCTATACTATGAATGCCTTCAAGGCCTAGAATTAGCGCACACGGACTTGGCAATAAAATTCCAGCGGCGGCAGGAGCAGATCAACTCACTTAGCCAGCAAAGGGGGTCTCAGCAGCTAGCGGATGATCCACTAATGGATAGCACCGTCCCATCCATGCCGAGAAGCAGCGTGGGTTCCGCCCCGGGCGACGCATTGCTGGATAGCTACCCAGTGGATGACATCATGGAGAACACTAACTGCGAGCTACACTTCAAAATGAAGAACATATCCATGAAGGTGGCGGACGCCCTTGCTTTTACAAATCCCCCTGAGGCAACCTTCCATTGCAACCCGATTCCAGCGGGCTATGCTCGTGTCTTGGTTGATGAGGTGGTGGACCAATATTCGGGGCTAGAGCTTGACATTCCTGGAGGTGACGATGAGCACACACTAGGAGAGGCCAACCATCGTATCATCCTATGGAGAAAGGATTGCATCATCTTTCAAAGGCCACCGACACCGCGTCATCCGACTCCTCGTCGCAGTCCACCACCGAGTCAGCAGACTCCCGCTCCTCCAAGTCCACCAACGCGTCAGGCCACTCCTCCTCCAAGTCCGGCACAGCTTCAGGCCACTCCTCCTCCAAGTCCGGCAAAGCGTCAGGCCACTCCTCCTCCAAGTCCGGCACAGCTTCAGGCCACTCCTCCTCCAAGTCCGGCACAACTTCAGGCTACTCCTCCTCCTCCAACTCAGCCACGTCGGCCGTCTTCGCCGCCTCAGCAGTCACGGAAGAGAGTCGCCTCAGCTATGGTGCGTAGCGGTACAAGTCGAGGTAGTACTGCAGGTACAGGCGGAGGCAAGCGATTTCAATATGGTCCAAGCCTCGCGCCTCTTCCGCAGAGGCCTTACGACAAGTCCAAGGAGGAAAACGTAGCCATATCGAAGGCCGAGGTGGAAGCCCATTTTGCACTGAAACCGCCACCACCGCCAAGGGAGAAAGTGCCTGTGGAAAAGATTGACCACTTCATTCGTATGGCTAGACCACCAGCTCCCAAGCCTGTTGACACAGACTATGAGCGCCACCTCAGGAAGTTAAATCGAGCACGTCTACAGAAAGAGGCGAGCTCGAGCTCAAACAAATCAGCTGGCAAAAAATGCGGTAAAACCGTTCCCCAGCTGGGAGAACAGGCGGCGCAATCAATCCCCCCTCTTGTTATGCCAACAACACATGAGAGTAGGCGCGCCCAATATTATTGTGGGCAAACCGTTAACGTTCCCGGGCTGGGCGATGTGGTAATAACCGAGGAGCATATTGGGCAGGCTGAATCGATCGGGATCACTGTTGGACAACTCCTCAATATCGAGCCCATGTCTCTGACCAGAGAGGAGGAAATAAAACGGAAATATGCCCGGGGCCAACCTTTGGTCGAGCCAGAGGAGGTCAATAAGCTCCCAACGAGAATGTATGCATTGCATCAATGGTACATGGACATTACCAAGATTTCCAATCGAGAGTCCCTCATGGTGAATGTCAACGAGGAGCATTACTACCATAAGAAAGCTGTGATCGTTGAGTATTTAGAACTTTTTCAGCTATACAATAAAGACGCACTCGACAAATCTATTGTCAGTTGCTATTGTCTGTAAGTGATTTCTTTCTGTAATTTAAGTCTCAAGCTAGCTGATCATTTTGATCAATCATTACCTGTAATTATCCTCACTATATTCTTTTCTGTGGTATTATGCAGGATGAAGATTTATGAAATGAAAAAAGGTGGACGCTATGGCATTGGGTTCGTTGACCCAAATACCATTAATGAATACACATGGAAAATAGATCCATATCATGCAAAATGTGTAGAGGAAAGCATGCTACAGTTCTTCAAGGAACTCAAATACAATGAAGATATACTACTTCCTTACAACTTCCAGTGAGTCACACTGTCTTGTACTACAAATTCTGTTTTTCCCTACCAGCTATAGCTACATGTTTTTGCTTACATATATATGCTTGCTTAATTAAGACATGCAAACGTGTGTGCATGCAGATTTCACTGGATCTTGTTAATCATTAAAGTTGATGAAGGAACAGTTGAAGTACTAGACTCGCTACTTAAGAAAGCAAGTGACTACAGCATCGTGAAGGGGATAGTCAACAGGTAATTTCAATCATTATTAACTATATCTCGGCCTATTTAATTAGTTCGTCATTTCCTGATAACAACTATTTAATAACCCATTTATTCATTTTCTTTGTCGGCGGGCAGGGCTTGGGCAAAGTTCATCAGGGTCACTCCAGGCCCATGGAAACAAAGTCTGGAATGGTATCGACCCAAGGTAAGTAATTAAGTAGTACTAGCTAGCTGCCATCTCTTTAATTATCATGCTTGATTAATTATTATCTGATTAAAATTCCATTCTCGTAAAGGCCCTGAAGCAGGCGCCGGGGAATGATCTATGTGCATACTACGTTTGCGAGAACATTCGCATGATGGCATCCGAAAGGAGCAAATCTCAAAGACAGGAGTGGGTACGATATCGATTGTCAGAACACTATTCACAATTTTTACACCATTATCGATATCTAGTCACACAACTAATACACATGCATATTGATCTCCTTCTTAACAGTTCAGAGAGGTGCGGGACAAGATCCTAGCACAGGACCGCATAGAAGCAATTCAAGAGGAAATAGCGGGATTTTTGCTCGACCAGGTCATAGATCCCAAAGGAGAAAACTATTACCCGCTACCGCCCCCATGAACCACTTCCAATTGTTATCGTGCTCCGAAGGAACCAATTAGCTAGGCTAATGCCACTGGCTCCGAAGGCACCAATTAGGAGAAATTGTATATACATACATGTGTGTATATATGTGTGAATTAATTAATGGTGGTTGTGAGACATTCGATGATATATATATATATATATATATATTATGATCAGTTCTACTAGAAATTCTATTTATATATATGCATAACGTGTACAATATGTAGTATCGTAAAATACCAGCAAACGAAAAAGAATTAAATGGAAAACACAAAATTAAATGAAAAAGAAATCATAAACCCAAAGCCCCTCCAACATTTTAATACCGGTTGGTGACACCAACCGGTACTAAAGGGCTCCCTGCCCCCGAAGCTAGCTCGTGCCACGTGGTTGCCCTTTAGCACCGGTTCATGCTGAACTGGTACTAAAGGGGGGGGGGGGCTTTAGTGCCTACATTTTAGCGCCGGTTACCAAACTGACACTAAAGGGCCTTACGAACCGGTGCTATTGCCCGGTTCTGCACTAGTGTTACTTCTACTTCATTAGCCTGGCTGCCTTCTACGTCCTCCTGATAAAGATCATTGTTAATGAGGTGCATGAAAAGGGAGCCAAGTGAGTCAAGTTCTACCTCAACTTCCGGATCATCTGCATCTTCATCAAGCTCCATGCTGATCCGGTCAGCAGTTTTCTGCTTTGAGGTATGCTTGACAGCTTTGGTTTTGGGACGGTAGCCTGGAAGAGGGTTTTCATCTTCAGGGGAGGTATATATGCAGTAGAACCAAGTCTGGTTCCATTCCTTAGGGTGATTGTGCAGTTTGGTCGAGCCAGAGGAGGTCAATAAGCTCCTAACGAGAATGTATGCATTGAATCAATGGTACATGGACATTACCAAGATTTCCAATCGAGACTCCCTCATGGTGAATGTCAACGAGGAGCATTACTACCATAAGAAAGCTGTGACCGTTGAGTATTTAGAACTTTTTCAGCTATACAATAAAGACGCACTCGACAAATCTATCGTCAGTTGCTATTGTCTGTAAGTGATTTCTTTCTGTAATTTAAGTCTCAAGCTAGCTGATCATTTTGATCAATCATTACCTATAATTATCCTCACTATATTCTTTTCTGTGGTATTATGCAGGATGAATATTTATGAAATGAAAAAAGGTGGACGCTATGGCATTGGGTTCGTTGACCCAAATACCATTAATGAATACACATGGAAAATAGATCCATATCACGCAAAATGTGTAGAGGAAAGCATGCTACAGTTCTTCAAGGAACTCAAATACAATGAAGATATACTACTTCCTTACAACTTCCTGTGAGTCACACTGTCTTGTACTACAAATTCTTTTTCCCTACCAGCTATAGCTACATGTTTTTGCTTACATATATATGCTTGCTTAATTAAGACATGCAAACGTGTGTGCATGCAGATTTCACTGGATCTTGTTAATCATTAAAGTTGATGAAGGAACAGTTGAAGTACTAGACTCGCTACTTAAGAAAGCAAGTGACTACAGCATCGTGAAGGGGATAGTCAACAGGTAATTTCAATCATTATTAACTATATCTCGGCCTATTTAATTAGTTCGTCATTTCCTGATAACAACTATTGAATAACCCATTTATTCATTTTCTTTGTCGGCGGGCAGGGCTTGGGCAAAGTTCATCAGGGTCACTCCAGGCCCATGGAAACAAAGTCTGGAATGGTATCGACCCAAGGTAAGTAATTAAGTAGTACTAGCTAGCTGCCATCTCTTTAATTATCATGCTTGATTAATTATTATCTGATTAAAATTCCATTCTCGTAAAGGCCCTGAAGCAGGCGCCGGGGAATGATCTATGTGCATACTACGTTTGCGAGAACATTCGCATGATGGCGTCCGAAAGGAGCAAATCTCAAAGACAGGAGTGGGTACGATATCGATTGTCAGAACACTATTCACAATTTTTACACCATTATCGATATCTAGTCACACAACTAATACACATGCATATTGATCTCCTTCTTAACAGTTCAAAGAGGTGCGGGACAAGCTCCTAGCACAGGACCGCATAGAAGCAATTCAAGAGGAAATAGCGGGATTTTTGCTCGACCAGGTCATAGATCCCAAAGGAGAAAACTATTACCCGCTACCGCCCCCATGAACCACTTCCAATTGTTATCGTGCTCCGAAGGAACCAATTAGCTAGGCTAATGCCACTGGCTCCGAAGGCACCAATTAGGAGAAATTGTATATACATACATGTGTGTATATATGTGTGAATTAATTAATGGTGGTTGTGAGACATTCGATGATATATATATATATATATATATTATGATCAGTTCTACTAGAAATTCTATTTATATATATGCATAACGTGTACAATATGTAGTATCGTAAAATACCAGCAAACGAAAAAGAATTAAATGGAAAACACAAAATTAAATGAAAAAGAAATCATAAACCCAAAACCCCTCCAACATTTTAATACCGGTTGGTGACACCAACCGGTACTAAAGGGCTCCCTGCCCCCGAAGCTAGCTCATGCCACGTGGTTGCCCTTTAGCACCGGTTCATGCTGAACTGGTACTAAAGGGGGGGGGGCTTTAGTGCCTACATTTTAGCGCCGGTTACCAAACCGACACTAAAGGGCCTTACGAACCGGTGCTATTGCCCGGTTCTGCACTAGTGTTACTTCTACATCATTAGCCTGGCTGCCTTCTACGTCCTCCTGATAAAGATCATTGTTAATGAGGTGCATGAAAAGGGAGCCAAGTGAGTCAAGTTCTACCTCAACTTCCGGATCATCTGCATCTTCATCAAGCTCCATGCTGATCCGGTCAGCAGTTTTCTGCTTTGAGGTATGCTTGACAGCTTTGGTTTTGGGACGGTAGCCTGGAAGAGGGTTTTCATCTTCAGGGGAGGTATATATGCAGTAGAACCAAGTCTAGTTCCATTCCTTAGGGTGATTGTGCAGTTTGGTCGAGCCAGAGGAGGTCAATAAGCTCCCAACGAGAATGTATGCATTGCATCAACGGTACATGGACATTACCAAGATTTCCAATCGAGAGTCCCTCATGGTGAATGTCAACGAGGAGCATTACTACCATAAGAAAGCTGTGACCGTTGAGTATTTAGAACTTTTTCAGCTATACAATAAAGACGCACTCGACAAATCTATCGTCAGTTGCTATTGTCTGTAAGTGATTTCTTTCTGTAATTTAAGTCTCAAGCTAGCTGATCATTTTGATCAATCATTACCTGTAATTATCCTCACTATATTCTTTTCTGTGGTATTATGCAGGATGAAGATTTATGAAATGAAAAAAGGTGGACGCTATGGCATTGGGTTCGTTGACCCAAATACCATTAATGAATACACATGGAAAATAGATCCATATCACGCAAAATGTGTAGAGGAAAGCATGCTACAGTTCTTCAAGGAACTCAAATACAATGAAGATATACTACTTCCTTACAACTTCTAGTGAGTCACACTGTCTTGTACTACAAATTCTATTTTTCCCTACCAGCTATAGCTACATGTTTTTGCTTACATATATATGCTTGCTTAATTAAGACATGCAAACGTGTGTGCATGCAGATTTCACTGGATCTTGTTAATCATTAAAGTTGATGAAGGAACAGTTGAAGTACTAGACTCGCTACTTAAGAAAGCAAGTGACTACAGCATCGTGAAGGGGATAGTCAACAGGTAATTTCAATCATTATTAACTATATCTCGGCCTATTTAATTAGTTCGTCATTTCCTGATAACAACTATTGAATAACCCATTTATTCATTTTCTTTGTCGGCGGGCAGGGCTTGGGCAAAGTTCATCAGGGTCACTCCAGGCCCATGGAAACAAAGTCTGGAATGGTATCGACCCAAGGTAAGTAATTAAGTAGTACTAGCTAGCTGCCATCTCTTTAATTATCATGCTTGATTAATTATTATCTGATTAAAATTCCATTCTCGTAAAGGCCCTGAAGCAGGCGCCGGGGAATGATCAATATGCATGTGCATACTACGTTTGCGAGAACATTCGCATGATGGCGTCCGAAAGGAGCAAATCTCAAAGACAGGAGTGGGTACGATATCGATTGTCAGAACACTATTCACAATTTTTACACCATTATCGATATCTAGTCACACAACTAATACACATGCATATTGATCTCCTTCTTAACAGTTCAAAGAGGTGCGGGACAAGCTCCTAGCACAGGACCGCATAGAAGCAATTCAAGAGGAAATAGCGGGATTTTTGCTCGACCAGGTCATAGATCCCAAAGGAGAAAACTATTACCCGCTACCGCCCCCATGAACCACTTCCAATTGTTATCGTGCTCCGAAGGAACCAATTAGCTAGGCTAATGCCACTGGCTCCGAAGGCACCAATTAGGAGAAATTGTATATACATACATGTGTGTATATATGTGTGAATTAATTAATGGTGGTTGTGAGACATTCGATGATATATATATATATATATATATTATGATCAGTTCTACTAGAAATTCTATTTATATATATGCATAACGTGTACAATATGTAGTATCATAAAATACCAGCAAACGAAAAAGAATTAAATGGAAATCACAAACTTAAATGAAAAAGAAATCATAAACCCAAAACCCCTCCAACATTTTAATACCGGTTGGTGACACCAACCGGTACTAAAGGGCTCCCTGCCCCCGAAGCTAGCTCGTGCCACGTGGTTGCCCTTTAGCACCGGTTCATGCTGAACTGGTACTAAAGGGGGGGGGGGCTTTAGTGCCTACATTTTAGCGCCGGTTACCAAACCGACACTAAAGGGCCTTACGAACCGGTGCTATTGCCCGGTTCTGCACTAGTGTTACTTCTACATCATTAGCCTGGCTGCCTTCTACGTCCTCCTGATAAAGATCATTGTTAATGAGGTGCATGAAAAGGGAGCCAAGTGAGTCAAGTTCTACCTCAACTTCCGGATCATCTGCATCTTCATCAAGCTCCATGCTGATCCGGTCAGCAGTTTTCTGCTTTGAGGTATGCTTGACAGCTTTGGTTTTGGGACGGTAGCCTGGAAGAGGGTTTTCATCTTCAGGGGAGGTATATATGCAGTAGAACCAAGTCTGGTTCCATTCCTTAGGGTGATTGTGCAGTTTGGTCGAGCCAGAGGAGGTCAATAAGCTCCCAACGAGAATGTATGCATTGCATCAACGGTACATGGACATTACCAAGATTTCCAATCGAGAGTCCCTCATGGTGAATGTCAACGAGGAGCATTACTACCATAAGAAAGCTGTGACCGTTGAGTATTTAGAACTTTTTCAGCTATACAATAAAGACGCACTCGACAAATCTATCGTCAGTTGCTATTGTCTGTAAGTGATTTCTTTCTGTAATTTAAGTCTCAAGCTAGCTGATCATTTTGATCAATCATTACCTGTAATTATCCTCACTATATTCTTTTCTGTGTTATTATGCAGGATGAAGATTTATGAAATGAAAAAAGGTGGACGCTATGGCATTGGGTTCGTTGACCCAAATACCATTAATGAATACACATGGAAAATAGATCCATATCACGCAAAATGTGTAGAGGAAAGCATGCTATAGTTCTTCAAGGAACTCAAATACAATGAAGATATACTACTTCCTTACAACTTCCAGTGAGTCACACTATCTTGTACTACAAATTCTATTTTTCCCTACCAGCTATAGCTACATGTTTTTGCTTACATATATATGCTTGCTTAATTAAGACATGCAAACGTGTGTGCATGCAGATTTCACTGGATCTTGTTAATCATTAAAGTTGATGAAGGAACAGTTGAAGTACTAGACTCGCTACTTAAGAAAGCAAGTGACTACAGCATCGTGAAGGGGATAGTCAACAGGTAATTTCAATCATTATTAACTATATCTCGGCCTATTTAATTAGTTCGTCATTTCCTGATAACAACTATTTAATAACCCATTTATTCATTTTCTTTGTCGACGGGCAGGGCTTGGGCAAAGTTCATCAGGGTCACTCCAGGCCCATGGAAACAAAGTCTGGAATGGTATCGACCCAAGGTAAGTAATTAAGTAGTACTAGCTAGCTGCCATCTCTTTAATTATCATGCTTGATTAATTATTATCTGATTAAAATTCCATTCTCGTAAAGGCCCTGAAGCAGGCGCCGGGGAATGATCTATGTGCATACTACGTTTGCGAGAACATTCGCATGATGGCGTCCGAAAGGAGCAAATCTCAAAGACAGGAGTGGGTACGATATCGATTGTCAGAACACTATTCACAATTTTTACACCATTACCGATATCTAGTCACACAACTAATACACATGCATATTGATCTCCTTCTTAACAGTTCAAAGAGGTGCGGGACAAGCTCCTAGCACAGGACCGCATAGAAGCAATTCAAGAGGAAATAGCGGGATTTTTGCTCGACCAGGTCATAGATCCCAAAGGAGAAAACTATTACCCGCTACCGCCCCCATGAACCACTTCCAATTGTTATCGTGCTCCGAAGGAACCAATTAGCTAGGCTAATGCCACTGGCTCCGAAGGCACCAATTAGGAGAAATTGTATATACATACATGTGTGTATATATGTGTGAATTAATTAATGGTGGTTGTGAGACATTCGATGATATATATATATATATATATTATGATCAGTTCTACTAGAAATTCTATTTATATATATGCATAACGTGTACAATATGTAGTATCGTAAAATACCAGCAAACGAAAAAGAATTAAATGGAAAACACAAAATTAAATGAAAAAGAAATCATAAACCCAAAACCCCTCCAACATTTTAATACCGGTTGGGGACACCAACCGGTACTAAAGGGCTCCCTGCCCCCGAAGCTAGCTCATGCCACGTGGTTGCCCTTTAGCACCGGTTCATGCAGAACTGGTACTAAAGGGGGGGGGCTTTAGTGCCTACATTTTAGCGCCGGTTACCAAACCGACACTAAAGGGCCTTACGAACCGGTGCTATTGCCCGGTTCTGCACTAGTGTTACTTCTAAATCATTAGCCTGGCTGCCTTCTACGTCCTCCTGATAAAGATCATTGTTAATGAGGTGCATGAAAAGGGAGCCAAGTGAGTCAAGTTCTACCTCAACTTCCGGATCATCTGCATCTTCATCAAGCTCCATGCTGATCCGGTCAGCAGTTTTCTGCTTTGAGGTATGCTTGACAGCTTTGGTTTTGGGACGGTAGCCTGGAAGAGGGTTTTCATCTTCAGGGGATGTATATATGCAGTAGAACCAAGTCTAGTTCCATTCCTTAGGGTGATTGTGCAGTTTGGTCGAGCCAGAGGAGGTCAATAAGCTCCCAACGAGAATGTATGCATTGCATCAATGGTACATGGACATTACCAAGATTTCCAATCGAGAGTCCCTCATGGTGAATGTCAACGAGGAGCATTACTACCATAAGAAAGCTGTGACCGTTGAGTATTTAGAACTTTTTCAGCTATACAATAAAGACGCACTCGACAAATCTATCGTCAGTTGCTATTGTCTGTAAGTGATTTCTTTCTGTAATTTAAGTCTCAAGCTAGCTGATCATTTTGATCAATCATTACCTGTAATTATCCTCACTATATTCTTTTCTGTGGTATTATGCAGGATGAAGATTTATGAAATGAAAAAAGGTGGACGCTATGGCATTGGGTTCGTTGACCCAAATACCATTAATGAATACACATGGAAAATAGATCCATATCACGCAAAATGTGTAGAGGAAAGCATGCTACAGTTCTTCAAGGAACTCAAATACAATGAAGATATACTACTTCCTTACAACTTCCAGTGAGTCACACTGTCTTGTACTACAAATTCTACAAATTCTATTTTTCCCTACCAGCTATAGCTACATGTTTTTGCTTACATATATATGCTTGCTTAATTAAGACATGCAAACGTGTGTGCATGCAGATTTCACTGGATCTTGTTAATCATTAAAGTTGATGAAGGAACAGTTGAAGTACTAGACTCGCTACTTAAGAAAGCAAGTGACTACAGCATCGTGAAGGGGATAGTCAACAGGTAATTTCAATCATTATTAACTATATCTCGGCCTATTTAATTAGTTCGTCATTTCCTGATAACAACTATTGAATAACCCATTTATTCATTTTCTTTGTCGGCGGGCAGGGCTTGGGCAAAGTTCATCAGGGTCACTCCAGGCCCATGGAAACAAAGTCTGGAATGGTATCGACCCAAGGTAAGTAATTAAGTAGTACTAGCTAGCTGCCATCTCTTTAATTATCATGCTTGATTAATTATTATCTGATTAAAATTCCATTCTCGTAAAGGCCCTGAAGCAGGCGCCGGGGAATGATCTATGTGCATACTACGTTTGCGAGAACATTCGCATGATGGCGTCCGAAAGGAGCAAATCTCAAAGACAGGAGTGGGTACGATATCGATTGTCAGAACACTATTCACAATTTTTACACCATTATCGATATCTAGTCACACAACTAATACACATGCATATTGATCTCCTTCTTAACAGTTCAAAGAGGTGCGGGACAAGCTCCTAGCACAGGACCGCATAGAAGCAATTCAAGAGGAAATAGCGGGATTTTTGCTCGACCAGGTCATAGATCCCAAAGGAGAAAACTATTACCCGCTACCGCCCCCATGAACCACTTCCAATTGTTATCGTGCTCCGAAGGAACCAATTAGCTAGGCTAAAGCCACTGGCTCCGAAGGCACCAATTAGGAGAAATTGTATATACATACATGTGTGTATATATGTGTGAATTAATTAATGGTGGTTGTGAGACATTCGATGATATATATATATATATATATTATGATCAGTTCTACTAGAAATTCTATTTATATATATGCATAACGTGTACAATATGTAGTATCGTAAAATACCAGCAAACGAAAAATAATTAAATGGAAAACACAAACTTTAATGAAACAGAAATCATAAACCCAAAACCCCTCCAACATTTTAATACCGGTTGGTGACACCAACCGGTACTAAAGGGTTCCCTGCCCCCGAAGCTAGCTCGTGCCACGTGGTTGCCCTTTAGCACCGGTTCATGCTGAACTGGTACTAAAGGGGGGGGCTTTAGTGCCTACATTTTAGCGCCGGTTACCAAACCGACACTAAAGGGCCTTACGAACCGGTGCTATTGCCCGGTTCTGCACTAGTGTTACTTCTACATCATTAGCCTGGCTGCCTTCTACGTCCTCCTGATAAAGATCATTGTTAATGAGGTGCATGAAAAGGGAGCCAAGTGAGTCAATTTCTACCTCAACTTCCGGATCATCTGCATCTTCATCAAGCTCCATGCTGATCTGGTCAGCAGTTTTCTGCTTTGAGGTATGCTTGACAGCTTTGGTTTTGGGACGGTAGCCTGGAAGAGGGTTTTCATCTTCAGGGGAGGTATATATGCAGTAGAACCAAGTCTGGTTCCATTCCTTAGGGTGATTGTGCAGTTTGGTCGAGCCAGAGGAGGTCAATAAGCTCCCAACGAGAATGTATGCATTGCATCAACGGTACATGGACATTACCAAGATTTCCAATCGAGAGTCCCTCATGGTGAATGTCAATGAGGAGCATTACTACCATAAGAAAGCTGTGACCGTTGAGTATTTAGAACTTTTTCAGCTATACAATAAAGACGCACTCGACAAATCTATCGTCAGTTGCTATTGTCTGTAAGTGATTTCTTTCTGTAATTTAAGTCTCAAGCTAGCTGATCATTTTGATCAATCATTACCTGTAATTATCCTCACTATATTCTTTTCTGTGGTATTATGCAGGATGAAGATTTATGAAATGAAAAAAGGTGGACGCTATGGCATTGGGTTCGTTGACCCAAATACCATTAATGAATACACATGGAAAATAGATCCATATCACGCAAAATGTGTAGAGGAAAGCATGCTATAGTTCTTCAAGGAACTCAAATACAATGAAGATATACTACTTCCTTACAACTTCCAGTGAGTCACACTGTCTTGTACTACAAATTCTATTTTTCCCTACCAGCTATAGCTACATGTTTTTGCTTACATATATATGCTTGCTTAATTAAGACATGCAAACGTGTGTGCATGCAGATTTCACTGGATCTTGTTAATCATTAAAGTTGATGAAGGAACAGTTGAAGTACTAGACTCGCTACTTAAGAAAGCAAGTGACTACAGCATCGTGAAGGGGATAGTCAACAGGTAATTTCAATCATTATTAACTATATCTCGGCCTATTTAATTAGTTCGTCATTTCCTGATAACAACTATTTAATAACCCATTTATTCATTTTCTTTGTCGGCGGGCAGGGCTTGGGCAAAGTTCATCAGGGTCACTCCAGGCCCATGGAAACAAAGTCTGGAATGGTATCGACCCAAGGTAAGTAATTAAGTAGTACTAGCTAGCTGCCATCTCTTTAATTATCATGCTTGATTAATTATTATCTGATTAAAATTCCATTCTCGTAAAGGCCCTGAAGCAGGCGCCGGGGAATGATCTATGTGCATACTACGTTTGCGAGAACATTCGCATGATGGCGTCCGAAAGGAGCAAATCTCAAAGACAGGAGTGGGTACGATATCGATTGTCAGAACACTATTCACAATTTTTACACCATTACCGATATCTAGTCACACAACTAATACACATGCATATTGATCTCCTTCTTAACAGTTCAAAGAGGTGCGGGACAAGCTCCTAGCACAGGACCGCATAGAAGCAATTCAAGAGGAAATAGCGGGATTTTTGCTCGACCAGGTCATAGATCCCAAAGGAGAAAACTATTACCCGCTACCGCCCCCATGAACCACTTCCAATTGTTATCGTGCTCCGAAGGAACCAATTAGCTAGGCTAATGCCACTGGCTCCGAAGGCACCAATTAGGAGAAATTGTATATACATACATGTGTGTATATATGTGTGAATTAATTAATGGTGGTTGTGAGACATTCGATGATATATATATATATATTATGATCAGTTCTACTAGAAATTCTATTTATATATATGCATAACGTGTACAATATGTAGTATCGTAAAATACCAGCAAACGAAAAAGAATTAAATGGAAAACATAAAATTAAATGAAAAAGAAATCATAAACCCAAAACCCCTCCAACATTTTAATACCGGTTGGTGACACCAACCGGTACTAAAGGGCTCCCTGCCCCCGAAGCTAGCTCGTGCCACGTGGTTGCCCTTTAGCACCGGTTCATGCTGAACCGGTACTAAAGGGGGGGGGGCTTTAGTGCCTACATTTTAGCGCCGGTTACCAAACCGACACCAAAGGGCCTTACAAACCGGTGCTATTGCCCGGTTCTGCACTAGTGTTACTTCTACATCATTAGCCTGGCTGCCTTCTACGTCGTCCTGATAAAGATCATTGTTAATGAGGTGCATGAAAAGGGAGCCAAGTGAGTCAAGTTCTACCTCAACTTCCGGATCATCTGCATCTTCATCAAGCTCCATGCTGATCCGGTCAGTAGTTTTCTGCTTTGAGGTATGCTTGACAGCTTTGGTTTTGGGACGATAGCCTGGAAGAGGGTTTTCATCTTCAGGGGAGGTATATATGCAGTAGAACCAAGTCTGGTTCCATTCCTTAGGGTGATTGTGCAGTTTGACCTGAGGGAATTCAACTTCCTTCCGCTTTTGAATAGAAACACCACCAAGTTCAGTGTTGGGACCATTTACAAATTCTGTATGCCGGTTCAGATGAAAGAAGTCCCGAAACAGCTCAGCAGTCAGTTCTTCTTGTAAGTACACTTCACAGAAGACCTGAAAGTTGCATAGATTGAATACTGAGTTGGGTTTGATATCTTGAGGATGGAGTTGGAAACTGGCAAGCACGTCTCGGTAAAATTTTGACCCTGGCGGTTTGAAACCACGGCTTATGTGGTCGACAAAGACCAAAACCTCACCCTGCCTTGGGGTTGGAGGATTTTCTGCTCCTGGAACTCGCCATCGAATTTCAGTTTTCTTAGGCAAGGTGCCGATGCTGACCATTTCGTTCAACTTTTCCTCGGTGACTCGGGAACGAGCCCAATTGCAAGCGGCAAACTGTTTGGCCATTGTGAAACAAAAAGGTGGGAAAGAAATGTCGGTTTACAAATCATTCACGGTGGTACGCGAGATGAAGTGGAATAAAGATATACAGGTATGTGAAATTGCGTAAACCGGAGACTAATACAATAGTGAATATCAAGGTCATATCAAGGGCATACATGTGTTGTTAAACCGGACTATTACAATCAACGTAAAGAAGGTTTACCAGTTTACTAGGGGACTAATGGTATGAGATAGATTGTTTTACAAAGGTAAACCGCCTAGATGGTAAAAAGGATACAGATCTAAGGTGAAGAGGGTTAAATAAGGTAAAAACAGGTTTCACAGGATCACAGAGGCATTTTGGATCTACCACAAGTCAGGAAAAGAAAAAGATTTAGACCTCAAAAAGTTGGTCTTGGAGCAGTTCATGACAGTACAGATCAAGGTTCTTTTTTATGCGCATAAAGGCTTGACTTAAAACAAACAAGAAGGGGAGCTCTAGAACTATCGCACGAAGTGTATCAAGCCTAAGGTCTACTGTCTAAGGACTGGTGAAGAACAAGAAAGGAACACCATGAACTTGTAGGAACCCTAATGGATCTCGAAAGGAAGGAGGAAAGGACTTACTGCGGCCGCGGAAGCAGTGGAGGTGTGCTGCGGGGCTCTGGTACGAACAGGTTGATGCAGCGGCCGACGGTGAGGCAGAGGTGAGGCTTGACGATGGCGGCGGCGCTCAAGTGTGGAGGCGTCGCGAGGAATAAGAAGGGATGAAGAGGCAACTGGGGTCCTCTGCCTCTATTTATAAGGGTAAAGAGATAAGCGACAGGCGCGGGAATCGTGGAGCCCAAAAAATGGATAGATAACGAGATTGTTGCCTGGATCGTTGGATGCTCATTAATAAAGGGTATCTTCGGCTTTAATGAACAGGATGATGTCACGGCGATTTACTACAAATCTGGAGGATGATGTCATGGCGGTTTACAAGATCTATGCCAAGATGAAAAGGGGGGAATTTTGCTAAGTATTGAAGATTGACATGAACAAGTTCAAATCAATCTGGGGCCTAATGTTGGGGATATTACTATTGGATGTAAACCGGCCAGGAGTAGATAGATTAGCTTTCTGAAGATTAGAAGCCCATGAAGACGTAAGAATGACGGCGCTTTATGAAGGCCCAAGGCCCAGAGGCGAGTTAAGGCATGTAGATGTAAACCGGCCTAATTATGTAACTTGCATTGTAAGATAGGAAGTGTAGAGACCGAACCGGACACGTTTATGATCCGGCTTCGGGACTCTGTAAACCGGCGGGCGTCAACCTATGTATATAAAGGGACGACCCGGCAGCGGTTTAGGGACAGACAGTAATTCAAGAGCCAGACAAAGCGGATTCTCTCCCTGGTCTTCGAAACCCTCGCAATACCAATCACAACTAGCGTAGGCTTTTACCTTCATCGAAGGGGCCGAACTAGTATAAACTCCCGTGTTCACTTGTACGGTTTAACCCCTTTAAGCTAACCCGTTGTGATGGCTCCACGACTAAGTCCTTTCATGAGGACATCTGCCGTGACAAACCCACGACAATAACCATCACTTATTCAACGAGCTAGTCAAGTAGAGGCATACTAGTGACATTATGTTTGTCTATGTATTCACACATGTACTAAGTTTCTAGTTAATACAATTCTAGCATGAATAATAATAATTTATCATGATATAAGGAAATATAAATAACAACTTTATTATTGCCTCTAGGGCATATTTCCTTCAGTCTCCCACTTGCACTAGAGTTAATAATCTAGTTCACATCTTCATGTGATTTAACACCAATAGTTCACATCTTTATGTGATTAGTTCACATCTCCATGTGACTAACAACCAAAAGGGTTTACTACAATCAATAATCTAGTTCACATCGCTATGTGATTAACACCCAAAGAGTGATCATGTTTTGCTTGTGAGAGAAATTTAGTCAATGGGTCTGTCACATTCAGAGCCGTATGTATTTTGCAATTTTTTATGTCTACAATGCTTTGCACGGAGCTACTCTAGCTAATTGCTCCCACTTTCAATATGTATCTAGATCGAGACTTAGAGTCATCCAGATCGATGTCAAAGCCTGCATCGACGTAACTCTTTACGACGAACTCTTTTTCACCTCCATAACCGAGAAACTTTTCCTTATTCCACTAAGGATAATTTTGACCGCTGTTTAGTGATCCACTCCTGGATCACAATTGTACCCTCTTGCCAAACTCATGGTGAGGTACACAATAGGTCTGGTACACACCATGGCATACTTTATAGAACCTATGACTGAGGCATAGGAAATGACTTCTCATTCTCTTTCTATTTTTTGCCGTGGTCGGGTTTTGAGTCTTTACTTAGCTTCACACCTTGCAACACAGGAAAGAAATCCTTCTTTGACTGTTCCATTTTGAACTACTTCAAAAACTTGTCAAGGTATGTACTCATTGAAAAAATTTATCAAGCGTCTTGTTCTATCTCTATAGATCTTGATGCTCAATATGTAAGCAGCTTCACCAAGGTCTTTCTTTGAAAAAATCCTTTCAAACACTCCTTTATGCTTTCCAGAAAATTCTACATTATTTCTGATCAACAATATGTCATTCATATATACTTATCAGAAATGTTGTAGTGCTCCCACTCACTTTCTTGTAAATACATGCTTCACCACAAGTCTGTATAAAACCATATGCTTTGATCACTTTATCAAAGCATATATTCCAACTGCGAGATGCTTGCACCAGTCCATAGATGGATCGCTGGAGCTTGCTCACTTTGTTAGCACCTTTAGGATCGACAAAACCTTCTAGTTGAATCGTATACAAGTCTTCTTTAATAAATCCATTAAGGAATGTAGTTTTGATATCCATTTGCCAGATTTCATAAAATGCGGCAACTGCTAACATGATTCGGACAGACTTTTAAGCATCGATACGAGTGACAAATTCTTAACGTAGTCAACACCTTGAACTTGTCAAAAATCTTTTCGTGACAATTCGAGCTTTGTAGATATTGAAACTACTATCAGCGTCCGTCTTCCTCTTGAAGATCCATTTATTCTGAATGGCTCACCAATGATCGGGCAAGTCAATCAAAGTCCATACTTTGTTCTCATACATGGATCCCATCTCAGATTTCATGGCCTCAAGCCATTTTGCGGAATCTGGGCTCATAATTGCTTCCTCATAGTTCGTAGGTTCGTCATGGTCTAGTAACATGACTTCCAGAACAAGATTACCATGCCACTCTGGTGCAGACCGTACTCTGCTTGACCTACGAGGTTCGGTAGTAACTTGATCTGAAGTTTCATGATCATCATCATTAGCTTCCTTACTAATTGGTGTAGGAATCACAGGAACAGATTTCTGTGATGAACTACTTTCAAAATTCGGGAGAAGGTACAATTACCTCATCAAGTTCTACTTTCCTCCCACTCACTTCTTCTGATAGATACTCCTTCTCTAAAAAGGATCCATTCTTAGCAACAAAGATCTTGCCTTTGGATCTGTGATAGAAGGTGTACCCAATAGTTTCTTTTGGGTATGCTATGAAGACGCAATTCTCCAATTTGGGTTTGAGCTTATCAGGCTAAAACTTTTTCACATAAGCATCGCATCCCCAAACTTTAAGAAATGACAGCTTAGGTTTCTTGCTAAATCACACTTCATACGGTGTCATCTCAACGGATTTTTAGACGGTGCCCTATTTAACGTGAATGCAGCTGTCTCTAATGCATAACCCCAAAATGATAGTTGTAATTCGGTAAGATACATCATAGGTTGCACCGTATCTAATAAAGTATGGTTATGATGTTCGGACACACCATTACATTGTGGTGTTCTAGGTGGCATGAGTTGCGAAACTAGTCCACATTGTTTCAAATGAAGACTAAACTCGTAACTCAAATATTTGTTTCCGCGATTAGATCATAGAAACTTTATTTTCTTGTTACGATGATTTTTCACTTCACTCTGAAATTCTTTGAACTTTTCAAATGTTTCAGACTTATGTTTCATCAAGTACATATACCCATATCTTCTTATATCATCTGTGAAGGTCAGAAAATAATGATACCCGTCGCGAGCCTCAACACTCATTGGACAACACACATCAGTATGTATTATTTCCAACAAGTCTGTTGCTCACTCCATTGTTCCGCAGAACAAAGTCTTAGTCATCTTGCCCATGAGGCATGGTTCGCAAGCATCAAGTGATTCATAATCAAGTGATTCCAAAAGTCCATCAGCATGGAGTTTCTTCATGCACTTTACACCAATATGACCTAAACAGCGGTGTCATATATAAGTTGCACTATCATTATTAACTTTGCATCTTTTGGCTTCAATATTATGAATATGTGTATCACTACGATCGAGATTCAATAAACCATTTATATTGAGTGTATGACCATAGAAGGTTTTATTCATGTAATTAGAACAACAATTATTCTTTGACTTAAATGAATAATCGTATTGCAATAAACATGATCCAATCATATTTATGCTCAACGCAAACACCAAATAAAATTTATTTTAGGTTTAACACTAATCCCGAAGGTAAAGGGAGAGTGTGATGGTGATCTTATCAACCATGGAATCACTTCCAACTCACATCATCACCTCGCCCTTAACTAGTCTATGTTTACTTTTGCAACTCCCGTTTCGAGTTACTACTCTTAGCAACTGAACCAGTATCAAATACTGAGGGGTTATTATAAACACTAGTAAAGTACACATCAATAACATGTATATCAAATATACATTTGTTCACTTTTCCATCCTTCTTATCCACCAAGTATCTAGGGCAGTTCCACTTCAAGTGACCATTTCCTTTGCAGTAGGAGCACTCAGTTTCAGGCTTGGGTCTAGCTTTGGGCTTCATAATGGGAGTAGCAACTTGCTTGCCATTCTTCTTGAAGTTCCCCTTCTTTCCCTTACCCTTTTACTTGAAACTAGTGGTCTTGACAACCATCAACACTTGATGATTTTTCCTGATTTCTACCTTTGCCAATTTCAGCATCGTGAGGAGCTTGGGATTTGTTTCCGTTATCCCTTGCATGTTATAGTTCATCACGAAGTTCTAGTAACTTGGTGATAGTGACTAGAGAACTCTATCAATCACTATCTTATCTGGAAGATTAACTCCTACTTGATTCAAGTGATTGTAGTACTCAGACATTCTGAGCACATGCTCAATAGCTGAGCTATTCTCCTCCATCTTGTAGGCAAAATACTTGTCAGAGGTCTCATACCTCTTAACATGGGCATGAGTCTGAAATACCAATTTCAGCTCTTGGAACATCTCATATGCTCCATGGCGTTCAAAACATTTTTGAAGTCCCGGTTCTAAGCCGTAAAGAATGGCTCACTAAACTATCAAGTAGTCATCATACCAAGCTTGTCAAACGTTCACAACGTCTGCATCTGCTCCTGCAAAAGGTCCGTCACCTAGTGGTGCATCAAGGACATATTTCTTCTGTGCAGCAATGAGGATAATCCTCAGATCACGGAGCTAGTCCGCATCATTGCTACTAACATCTTTCGACATAGTTTTCTCTAGGAACATATCATAAATTAAACGGGGAAGCTATACACGAGCAATTGATCTACAACATAGATATGCAAATACTATTAGGACTATGTTCATGATAAATTTAAGTTCAATTAATCATATTACTTAAGAACTCCCAGTTAGATAGACATCATTCTAATCATCTAAGTGATCACGTGATCCATATCAACTAAACCATGTCTGATCATCACGTGAGATGGAGTAGCTTTCAATGGTGAACATCACTATGTTGATCATATCTACTATATGATTCATGCTCGACCTTTCGGTCTCAGTGTTCCGAGGCCATATCTGCATATGCTAGGCTCGTGAAGTTTAACCCGAGTATTCTGCGTGTGCAAAACTGGCTTGCACCCGTTATATGTGAACGTAGAGCTTATCACACCCGATCATAACGTGGTGTCTCGGCACGACAAACTGTCGCAACGGTGCATACTCAGGGAGAACACTTATACCTTGAAATTTTAGTAAGGGATCATCTCATAATGCTACAGTCGTACTAAGAAAAATAGGATGCATAAAAGATAAACATCACATGCAATCAAAATATGTGACATGATATGGCCATCATCATCTTGTGCCTTTGATCTCCATCTCCAAAGTACCGTCATGATCTCCATCGTCACCGGCATGACACTATGATCTCCATCATCTTGATCTTTATCAACGTGTCATCACATGGTCGTCTCGCCAACTATTGCTATGTATAGCGATAAAGTAAATCAATTATATGGCGCTTGCATCTTATGCAATTAAAGAGACAACCATAAGGCTCCTGCCAGTTGCCGATAACTTTAACAAAACATGATCATCTCATACAACAATTTATGTCTCATTATGTCTTGACCATATCACATCACAACATGCCCTGCAAAAACAAGTTAGACATCCTCTACTTTGTTGTTGCAAGTTTTACGTGGCTGCTACGGGCTGAGCAAGAACCGTTCTTCCTACGCATCAAAAACCACAACGCGGTATAGTGATTGCGTTTTGATCTTCTAAAAGAACCATGTTCACAGAAACCGGTTCAACTAAAGTTGGAGAAACAGACAGCCACTAGCCACCTGTGTGCGAAGCACGTCGGTCAAACTAGTCTCGCATAAGCGTACGCGTAATGTCGGTCTGAGCCGCTTCATCCAACAATACCGTTGAATCAAGAATCAACTAGTGATGGCAAGCAATATGTATATACCCATTCCCACAAATCCTTTGTGTTCCACTCGTGCATATAAAATCTACGCATAAACCTAGCTCGGATGCCACTGTTGGGTAACGCAGTAATTTCAAAAATTTCCCTACGCACACGCAAGATCATGGTGATGCATAGCAACGAGAGGGGAAGAGTGTTGTCCATGTACCCTCGTAGACTGTAAGCGAAAGCGTTATGACAACGTGGTTGATGTAGTCGTACGTCTTCACGATCGATCGATCCTATTACTGAAAGTACGATACCTCCGTGATCTACACATGTTCGGCTCGGTGACGTCCCACGAACTCACGATCCAGCAGAGTGTCGAGGGAGAGCTTCATCAGCACGACGGCGTGATGACGGTGATGATGATGCTACCGGAACAGGGCTTCACCTAAGCACCGCTACGATATGACCAAGGTGGATTATGGTGGAGGGGGGCACCGCACATGGCTAAGAGATCAATGATCAACCTGTGTGTCTATGGTGTGCCCCCCTCCCCCGTATATAAAGGATTGGAGGAGGGGGGAGGGCCGGCCCTCTATGGCGTGCCCTAGAGGAGTCCTACTCCCTCCGGGAGTAGGATTCCCCCCTTCCCTAGTTGGACTAGGAGAGAAGGAAGGGGGAGAGAGGGAGGAAGGAAAGGGGGGCGCCGCCCCCACCTTCCTAGTCCAATTCGGACCAGAGGGGGAGGGGGCACGTGGCCTTCCCTGGCTGCCTCTCTCTCTCTCTCCACTAAAGCCCATTAGGGCCCATATACTCCCCGGGGGGTTCCGGTAATCCCCCAGTACTCCGGTATATGCCTGAACTCACTCGGAACCTTTCCGATGTCCAAACATAGGCTTCCAATATATCGATCTTTATGTCTCGACCATTTCAATACTCCTCGTCATGCCCGTGATCATATCCGGGACTCCGAACAACCTTCGGTTCATCAAAACACATAAACTCATAATATCGATCGTCACCGAACGTTAAGCGTGCGGACCCTACGGGTTCGAGAACTATGTAGACATGACCGAGACATGTCTCCGGTTAATAACGAATAGCGGAACCTGGATGTTCATATTGGCTCCCACATATTCTATGAAGATCTTTATCGGTCAAACCGCATAACGATATACATTGTTCCCTTTGTCATCGGTATGTTACTTGCCCGAGATTCGATCGTCGGTATCTCAATACCTAATTCAATCTCATTACCGGCAAGTCTATTACTCATTCCGTAATGCATCATCCTGCAACTAATTCATTATTCACATTGCTTGCAATGCTTATATTGATGTGCATTACCGAAAGGGCCCAGAGATACCTCTCCGATACTTGGAGTGACAAATCCTAATCTCGATCTATGCCAACTCAACAAACACCATCGGAGACACCTGTAGAGCACCTTTATAACCACCCAGTTATGTTGTGACGTTTGGTATCACACAAAGTGTTCCTCCGGTATTCGGGAGTTGCATGATCTCATAGTCATAGGAACATGTATAAGTTATGGAGAAAGCAATAGTAAGAAACTAAATGATCATCGTGCTAAGCTAACGGATGGGTCAAGTCAATCACACCATTCTCTAATGATGTTATCCCGTTAATCAAATGACAACTCATGTCTATGGTTAGGAAACATAACCATCATTGATTCAACGAGCTAGTCAAGTAGAGGCATATTAGTGACATTCTGTTTGTCTATGTATTCACATATGTACTAAGTTTCCGGTTAATACAATTCTAGCATGAATAATAAAAATTTATCATGATATAAGGAAATATGAATAACAACTTTATTATTTCCTCTAGGGCATATTTCCTTCAAGGGGGGATCGGTCGGCTGTGGAACAATGGTTCCTTCGGCGTTATTATTGTCGGCTTCCCCACGTCCACCTTCTGGTCGCCGACGGTGTACAATATGGTGCACGGGGTTACATCGGCCTGCAAAGACATGTCTATGACGTGAGACATCCGAAATGCAACGGAAATGGGAGATTTATACATTTATTGAAGAGGGCCGGTGTGACAGATACCGTGAGGGCGTCGAGCTCCACCAAAGACGAAGCACCGCCGAGCACGTCCGAGACGGAGGACGGGCTGCTATGAGAAGGTGCGGGAGCCGGTGCAGGAGCTTGTGTAGGTGCAGGTGCGGGAGCCAGTGCGGGAGTAGGTGCAGGAGCAGGTGCAGGTGCTGCTACAACGCTAGTCGAGCTGCTCCCAAAGAAGTCGGCAAGGGGAAAGTCTGCTGTTTTTTTTTCTGGATTTTGCCTGCTCCAATTGAAAACGGCCGGAACCAACACACTAGACATATCTGCAATCACCTATTTGCGGCAGCTACCGCTGTTGCGACTGTCTCAGCTGATTTCTTCTCAACCGCAATCTCAACCTTCTTGTCGATGTTTTCTTCAGTTAACCTCCATCTTTCCTTTCTCTCCTCCGTGGTCTCATGGTAGTACTTCTTCCACGTGGCGCCGTCTCCGACACCGTGCACGGGTCCATACAACGACCGAGTGTCCACCGGGAGTCCTTTCAATATGGTCAACGCTCGGTAGAATGGAGTGTCCCACTCGGGCCTTGCCAACGCCTCAGACGGCGAGTCGCTTTCGGCCGCAATCCTGTGCTGATCTCTTTGCAGAAGGAACAAGGATTGTTTACAAATATGACTAAACGTGCAGTACAATTGATCAGAAACTAAAATTACATGTAGTCTCATGAACTCCTTCGTGACCGGGCCCATCTCAAAAACCTTCTTGACTGAGTTCCAATGGTGTCGTGCCCTGAGGAAGTCATGCTCCTGCGGGACGGTGAAGTCCGCCAAGGGGTCTGGGATGCCCAGACTTTCGCGTTCCGTGTCCTCCTTGCCCCTATAGACCTCTTCCCGCCGTAACTACGGCTTCCGAGGTGGTCGCACCCCATGTTCCTCTATTGAAGCCCCTTCATGTACTTCGACTTTTTTTGGCAGCTTCAGCCTCGCAAGCCGCCTTGAATATTTCAAACTGCTCTTCCGTGATTGTCGGAATATCCTTTACAATCTCGGAGTAGGGTTCCTTTTTGTTGACGATCCGATGTTTCACCCTTGCTTTCCAGGCGGCCAGCGCATCGCTAAACTTGGTCATGGCATGTTTGTTTGTCTTCTTCATTGACGGGTCCTTATCTGGATTTTTATATTCCTTTTCATCCCGGTCCGGGAACAAGAATATCTGGTGCAACTTCTTTAGGAGGAAGGGCCTCATATTATCTATCTACTTTAGTTTCTCATCATTGATGGCGGCGGTTGTCCGTACGATGCAGCCTATTTGATTGTCGTAGCACGATTGCGCTTCCTCGGGCGTTGTTGGCTCAAAAATGTCGTCGTCCATCTCTGTGACCACCAGTCTAGTAGTCATGAGCTGGTTTGGGCGTCGTTGCCTCTTTTCTTACGGTTCTTTTCCGGCTCCGCTAGTCTCGGCGCCGGTCTCAGTCTCAGTGTCGGCCTTATGTCGGTCGCAGTCTCCGATGTGACAGGTGGGCCCAGCAACAACATCTGTTGATCATCGGCAAGGCTCAAAAATTCGTCTGCCGGCAGGTAGATGTTGTCGCAATCACCAGAACCCTGTCCTTCATCGTTGCTAGCCATGTTTTCTATGATTAAATCTAGTCAATTAATTCTAGACCTAATAAAATGAATAATGACATTAAAAACGGCCTATGTTTTGCAGGAACGTTGACTCCTTCCCGGTGCGGCAAATCCCGGGCACTCGATATGTCCTAGTTTGTAGCACAAGTCATGCCGAAATTTATGGAAAATTTCGGCATGACCTTTGCTAAAAGGTGGACAAATCGAGCACCTGAAATTTGCCGAAACGGAAACGAATCAACATTCTAGCAAAACATAGGCCACTCGGCTTCATTCCCTGGAAACAACAAAAGGCCACTTGGGCACAAATCGAACCACTTCAATGAAAAGATATAACATGACCACTTCAATGAAAAGATATAATCAAAAATAAAAGTCTAGGAACGGATCATCTTTAAAAAAAACTTGCCTAAATTCTTTTCTTAGAAAACTAGTGGTCTTTTCAAAAATCAAAAACCTAGTAGTGAGAATTTTAGTAGTAGCGCTTTTAACGAGAGATGCGCTACTGTTGCGTTTGTATCTGTAGCGCGTTTATCCAGCATGTGGTACTGCTACTTAGCACTAGCGCCCTTTTTTAATAAGCGTTACTGCTAAAGTTCTGTGTATAAGGTTTTCCCTAGTAGTGAGTAGCCAATTGAAAAGTCAGATATGCACACATGACACACTGATCATAGGGCTAATATACTCCCAATATGACATTCAAAACCCCAACCTGAGTAGCATTCAAAAACAAATCTAATATAACTACATATGACATTCAAAACCCCAATATGACATTCAAATAACACATTGATCATTGGTCATGCACACACATTGAACAACAAAGCTAATATAACTACATATTGTGGACAAATTTATATACTAATGAATCAAATAACTTCTTAATCAATGGATACAATTTGGGCATATGACATTCAAAACACCAATCCGAATACCATTCAAAAACAAATCTAATGGGGACCCAATCTAATAAGCATACATTTCTGTAGCATTAAAACCCCAATTTGTCAGCATTAAAAACAAATCTAATAAGCATATATCTGTGTAGCATTGAAGCACATCTAATAAACAGATCTATCTAGCATTTTTGCAACGAATTTATCCAACAAACCCTAGTACAAAAAATCCCACCCCCCAATACAGAAAACCCCGGCCTATCTGTGAAACCAACTACTCTAACCATTTGAACTATGGTATGAATCCACAATCTAGCCAATCCAACTAACTCTACAAACTAATATCCTAAAGCAAAGCAAGTGCAAATACCTCCTGCTCCTCGCCAGGCTGCGCATCGGGGGCATCGGGATTGACTGCGCCGCTCGATGCCTTCACCTTCTGCAGCGCTGAGGCGGAGCCCGCCACCTCCATCTCCACATCCGCAGCGATTGCGAGTTTCCCCGCACCATCGTGGACGCCTCTGAAATCCGCGGTCACCGCGCCCTGCAGCTCGACCACATCTCCTGCCGCTGCGTCGGCGTCGCCACGTGCTTCGGCCATCTCCGGGAAGATGGAGGCGATGAAGGTGAGGAAGAGGATGTGGTGGGGGAGAGCGAGACGGTGCGGTGGAGGTAGTTGAGGAGAGAGAGAGACGATGTCGGTGGGGGAGAGAAAGACGATGCGGCAGCGAGTGGATTTGGGGGGAAACCCTGGGGGAAATGGTAGGGGCGATGAGCCGCGAGGTGGTCCCCCCCCCCCCTCATTTATACGATGGGACGTTTGGGGCATGTCCCATGGACACGTGCTACCCCACGACCGCGGTCAGTTTCATGCGCCCACGTATATGAATACCTGTACGGTCAGCATACGAAACAACTATACGGGTAACGGTCATAGGTGTACTCGGCCCTACACGGCCCCACTCGTCAGAGTTAACGGTCAAAGGCATTGACCCGACGACAATGTCCGTTGTAACCAATTATGAGGGTTTCGGGCAAGGGAGTGGGAAAAAATGAGCAAAAGTTAACAGAGCGGAAATAAATGAGTAGAGCTAAGGAACCAGGGGCACAGAAATAAAAAAACCTTTGTATTTTATGAACAAAAAGGAAAAATAAAAACCTGAGTTAAAACCGTGCATAAAAAATGAAAGAAAAACCAAAGAGTGAAGGTGCTGAGTTTTTTCTTAGCGTTATTTCTCTTGCACAAGAGGGAGTTAAAAATGTTAAGAGTCACACCAGATTGGCTATCCCAGATGGTTGTGCACTTACGCATAGTGCATGAGGACTGTAGTTGGAATCCTATCTCAGACGTACATTTTTTGAAGTTTAAAACTTAAAAAAGATACTAAACAGGCTGAGCCCATGAGGGAGGAGTGTGGGCCGGAAATTATACAAACCTACAGCGTAGACGTTCTAGTGTAGTGGATACAATTTGGGAAATGTCCATACTACCCATTATAAGTTTTGGGAGGGAGGGGGGGCATTTCCTAAACGGCGCCCGTTACAGGCAACGGCGCAAACGGGCGCACACCCCCACGCCGCCTGGGCCGGCCCGTTTCTGGCGGCCAGCGCATCGCTAAACTTGGTCATGGCATGTTTGTTTGTCTTCTTCATTGACGGGTCCTTATCTGGATTTTTATATTCCTTTTCATCCCGGTCCGGGAACAAGAATATCTGGTGCAACTTCTTTAGGAGGAAGGGCCTCATATTATCTATCTACTTTAGTTTCTCATCATTGATGGCGGCGGTTGTCCGTACGATGCAGCCTATTTGATTGTCGTAGCACGATTGCGCTTCCTCGGGCGTTGTTGGCTCAAAAATGTCGTCGTCCATCTCTGTGACCACCAGTCTAGTAGTCATGAGCTGGTTTGGGCGTCGTTGCCTCTTTTCTTACGGTTCTTTTCCGGCTCCGCTAGTCTCGGCGCCAGTCTCAGTCTCAGTGTCGGCCTTATGTCAGTCGCAGTCTCCGATGTGACAGGTGGGCCCAGCAACAACATCTGTTGATCATCGGCAAGGCTCAAAAATTTGTCTGCCGGCAGGTAGACGTTGTCGCAATCACCAGAACCCTGTCCTTCATCGTTGCTAGCCATGTTTCCTATGATTAAATCTAGTCAATTAATTCTAGACCTAATAAAATGAATAATGGCATTAAAAACGGCCTATGTTTTGCAGGAACGTTGACTCCTTCCCAGTGCGGCAAATCCCGGGCACTCGATATGTCCTAGTTTGTAGCACAAGTCATGCCGAAATTCATGGAAAATTTCGGCATGACCTTTGCTAAAAAGTGGACAAATCGAGCACCTGAAATTTGCCGGAACGGAAACGAATCAACATTCTAGCAAAACATAGGCCACTCGGCTTCATTCCCTGGAAACAACAAAAGGCAACTTGGGCACAAATCGAACCACTTCAATGAAAAGATATAACATGACCACTTCAATGGAAAGATATAATCAACAATAAAAGTCTAGGAACGGATCATCTTTAAAAAAAACTTGCCTAAATTCTTTTCTTAGAAAACTAGTGGTCTTTTCAAAAATCAAAAACCTAGTAGTGAGAATTTTAGTAGTAGCGCTTTTAACGAGAGATGCGCTACTGTTGCGTTTGTATCTGTAGCGCGTTTATCCAGCATGTGGTACTGCTACTTAGCACTAGCGCCCTTTTTTAATAAGCGTTACTGCTAAAGTTCTGTGTATAAGGTTTTCCCTAGTAGTGAGTAGCCAATTGAAAATTCAGATATGCACACATGACACACTGATCATAGGGCTAATATACTCCCAATATGACATTCAAAACCCCAACCTGAGTAGCATTCAAAAACAAATCTAATATAACTACATATGACATTCAAAACCCCAATATGACATTCAAATAACACATTGATCATTGGTCATGCACACACATTGAACAACAAAGCTAATATAACTACATATTGTGGACAAATTTATATACTAATGAATCAAATAACTTCTTAATCAATGGATACAATTTGGGCATATGACATTCAAAACACCAATCCGAGTACCATTCAAAAACAAATCTAATGGGGACCCAATCTAATAAGCATACATGTCTGTAGCATTAAAACCCCAATTTGTCAGCATTAAAAACAAATCTAATAAGCATATATCTGTGTAGCATTGAAGCACATCTAATAAACAGATCTATCTAGCATTTTTGCAACGAATTTATCCAACAAACCCTAGTACAAAAAATCCCACCCCCCAATACAGAAAACCCCGGCCTATCTGTGAAACCAACTACTCTAACCATTTGAACTATGGTATGAATCCACAATCTAGCCAATCCAACTAACTCTACAAACTAATATCCTAAAGCAAAGCAAGTGCAAATACCTCCTGCTCCTCGCCAGGCTGCGCATCGGGGGCATCGGGATTGACTGCGCCGCTCGATGCCGTCACCTTCTGCAGCGCTGAGGCGGAGCCCGCCACCTCCATCTCCACATCCGCAGCGATTGCGAGTTTCCCCGCACCACCGTGGACGCCTCTGAAATCCGCGGTCACCGCGCCCTGCAGCTCGACCACATCTCCTGCCGCTGCGTCGGCGTCGCCACGTGCTTCGGCCATCTCCGGGAAGATGGAGGCGATGAAGGTGAGGAAGAGGATGTGGTGGGGGAGAGCGAGAAGGTGCGGTGGAGGTAGTTGAGGAGAGAGAGAGAGACGATGCCGGTGGGGGAGAGAAAGACGATGCGGCAGCGAGTGGATTTGGGGGGAAACCCTGGGGGGAAATGGTAGGGGCGATGAGCCGCCAGGTGGTCCCCCCCCCCCTCATTTATACGATGGGACGTTTGGGGCATGTCCCATGGACACGTGCTACCCCACGACCGCGGTCAGTTGCATGCGCCCACGTATATGAATACCTGTACGGTCAGCATACGAAATAATTATACGGGTAACGGTCATAGGTGTACTCGGCCCTACACAGCCCCACTCGTCAGAGTTAACGGTCAAAGGCATTGACCCGACGACAATGTCCGTTGTAACCAATTATGAGGGTTTCGGGCAAGGGAGTGGGAAAAAATGAGCAAAAGTTAACAGAGCGGAAATAAATGAGTAGAGCTAAGGAACCAGGGGCACAGAAATAAAAAAACCTTTGTATTTTATGAACAAAAAGGAAAAATAAAAACCTGAGTTAAAACCGTGCATAAAAAAATGAAAGAAAAACCAAAGAGTGAAGGTGCTGAGTTTTTCCTTAGCGTTATTTCTCTTGCACAAGAGGGAGTAAAAAATGTGAAGAGTCACACCAGATTGGCTATCCCAGATGGTTGTGCACTTACGCATAGTGCATGAGGATTGTAGTTGGAATCCTATCTCAGACGTACATTTTTTGAAGTTTAAAACTTAAAAAAGATACTAAACGGGCTGAGCCCATGAGGGAGGAGTGTGGGCCGGAAATTATACAAACCTACAGCGTAGACGTTCTAGTGTAGTGGATACAATTTGGGAAATGTCCATACTACCCATTATAAGTTTTGGGAGGGAGGGGGGGCATTTCCTAAACGGCGCCCGTTACAGGCAACGGCGCAAACGGGCGCACACCCCCACGCCGCCTGGGCCGGCCCGTTTCTGGCGGCCAGCGCATCGCTAAACTTGGTCATGGCATGTTTGTTTGTCTTCTTCATTGACGGGTCCTTATCTGGATTTTTATATTCCTTTTTATCCCGGTCCGGGAACAAGAATATCTGGTGCAACTTCTTTAGGAGGAAGGGCCTCATATTATCTATCTACTTTAGTTTCTCATCATTGATGGCGGCGGTTGTCCGTACGATGCAGCCTATTTGATTGTCGTAGCACGATTGCGCTTCCTCGGGCGTTGTTTGCTCAAAAATGTCGTCGTCCATCTCTGTGACCACCAGTCTAGTAGTCATGAGCTGGTTTGGGCGTCGTTGCCTCTTTTCTTACGGTTCTTTTCGGGCTCCGCTAGTCTCGGCGCCGGTCTCAGTCTCAGTGTCGGCCTTATGTCGGTCGCAGTCTCCGATGTGACAGGTGGGCCCAGCAACAACATCTGTTGATCATCGGCAAGGCTCAAAAATTCGTCTACCGGCAGGTAGATGTTGTCGCAATCACCAGAACCCTGTCCTTCATCGTTGCTAGCCATGTTTTCTATGATTAAATCTAGTCAATTAATTCTAGACCTAATAAAATGAATAATGACATTAAAAACGGCCTATGTTTTGCAGGAACGTTGACTCCTTCCCGGTGCGGCAAATCCCGGGCACTCGATATGTCCTAGTTTGTAGCACAAGTCATGCCGAAATTTATGGAAAATTTCGACATGACCTTTGCTAAAAGGTGGACAAATCGAGCACCTGAAATTTTCCGGAACGGAAACGACTCAACATTCTAGCAAAACATAGGCCACTCGGCTTCATTCCCTGGAAACAACAAAAGGCCACTTGGGCACAAATCGAACCACTTCAATGAAAAGATATAACATGACCACTTCAATGAAAAGATATAATCAACAATAAAAGTATGGAACGGATCATCTTTAAAAAAAACTTGCCTAAATTCTTTTCTTAGAAAACTAGTGGTCTTTTCAAAAATCAAAAACCTAGTAGTGAGAATTTTAGTAGTAGCGCTTTTAACGAGAGATGCGCTACTGTTGCGTTTGTATCTGTAGCGCGTTTATCTAGCACGTGGTACTGCTACTTAGCACTAACGCCCTTTTTTAATAAGCGTTACTGCTAAAGTTCTGTGTATAAGGTTTTCCCTAGTAGTGAGTAGCCAATTGAAAATTCAGATATGCACACATGACACATTGATCATAGGGCTAATATACTCCCAATATGACATTCAAAACCCCAACCTGAGTAGCATTCAAAAACAAATCTAATATAACTACATATGACATTCAAAACCCCAATATGACATTCAAATAACACATTGATCTTTGGTCATGCACACACATTGAACAACAAAGCTAATATAACTACATATTGTGGACAAATTTATATACTAATGAATCAAATAACTTCTTAATCAATGGATACCATTTGGGCATATGACATTCAAAACACCAATCCGAGACCATTCGAAAACAAATCTAATGGGGACCCAATCTAATAAGCATACATGTCTGTAGCATTAAAAACCCCAATTTGTCAGCATTAAAGACAAATCTAATAAGCATATATCTGTGTAGCATTGAAGCACATCTAATAAACAGATCTATCTAGCATTTTTGCAACGAATTTATCCAACAAACCCTAGTACAAAAAATCCCACCCCCCAATACAGAAAACCCCGGCCCATCTATGAAACCAACTACTCTAACCATTTGAACTATGGTATGAATCCACAATCTAGCCAATCCAACTAACTCTACAAACTAATATCCTAAAGCAAAGCAAGTGCAAATACCTCCTGCTCCTCGCCAAGCTGCGCATCGGGGGCATCGGGATTGACTGCGCCGCTCGATGCCGTCACCTTCTGCAGCGCTGAGGCGGAGCCCGCCACCTCCATCTCCACATCCGCAGCGATTGCGAGTTTCCCCGCACCACCGTGGACGCCTCTGACATCCGCGGTCACCGCGCCCTGCAGCTCGACCACATCTCCGGCCGCTGCGTCGGCGTCGCCACGTGCTTCGGCCATCTCCGGGCAGATGGAGGCGATGAAGGTGAGGAAGAGGATGTGGCGGGGGAGAGCGAGACGGTGCGGTGGAGGTAGTTGAGGAGAGAGAGAGAGACGATGCCGGTGGGGGAGAGAAAGACGATGCGGCAGCGAGTGGATTTGGGGGGAAACCCTGGGGGGAAATGGTAGGGGCGATGAGCCGCGAGGTGGTCCCCCCCCCCTCATTTATACGATGGGACGTTTGGGGCATGTCCCATGGACACGTGCTACCCCACGACCGCGGTCAGTTGCATGCGCCCACGTATATGAATACCTGTACGGTCAGCATACGAAACAACTATACGGGTAACGGTCATAGGTGTACTCGGCCCTACACGGCCCCACTCGTCAGAGTTAACGGTCAAAGGCATTGACCCGACGACAATGTCCGTTGTAACCAATTATGAGGGTTTCGGGCAAGGGAGTGGGGAAAAATGAGCAAAAGTTAACAGAGCGGAAATAAATGAGTAGAGCTAAGGAACCAGGGGCACAGAAATAAAAAAACCTTTGTATTTTATGAACAAAAAGGAAAAATAAAAACCCGAGTTAAAACCGTGCATAAAAAATGAAAGAAAAACCAAAGAGTGAAGGTGCTGAGTTTTTTCTTAGCGTTATTTCTCTTGCACAAGAGGGAGTTAAAAATGTTAAGAGTCACACCAGATTGGCTATCCCAGATGGTTGTGCACTTACGCATAGTGCATGAGGACTGTAGTTGGAATCCTATCTCAGACGTACATTTTTTGAAGTTTAAAACTTAAAAAAGATACTAAACGGGCTGAGCCCATGAGGGAGGAGTGTGGGCCGGAAATTATACAAACCTACAGCGTAGACGTTCTAGTGTAGTGGATACAATTTGGGAAATGTCCATACTACCCATTATAAGTTTTGTGAGGGAGGGGGGGGGGGGGCATTTCCTAAACGGCGCCCGTTATAGGCAACGGCGCAAACGGGCGCACACCCCCGCGCCGCCTGGGCCGGCCCGTTTCTGACGGCCAGCGCATCGCTAAACTTGGTCATGGCATGTTTGTTTGTCTTCTTCATTGACCAGTCCTTATCTGGATTTTTATATTCCTTTTCATCCCGGTCCGGGAACAAGAATATCTGGTGCAACTTTTTTAGGAGGGAGGGCCTCATATTATCTATCTACTTTAGTTTCTCATCATTGATGGCGGCGGTTGTCCGTATGATGCAGCCTATTTGATTGTCGTAGCACGATTGCGCTTCCTCGGGCGTTGTTGGCTCAAAAATGTCGTCGTCCATCTCTGTGACCACCAGTCTAGTAGTCATGAGCTGGTTTAGGCGTCGTTGCCTCTTTTCTTACGGTTCTTTTCCGGCTCCGCTAGTCTCGGCGCCGGTCTCAGTCTCAGTGTCGGCCTTATGTCGGTCGCAGTCTCCGATGTGACAGGTGGGCCCAGCAACAACATCTGTTGATCATCGGCCAGCGCATCGTACCTTTGATCGATCGATTGAGAGTGCAGCGCACTAACCACCAGGATAACGACCAGCTTGTGCACAGTACATTCTTTCCATTGTTTTAATCTTTATCTAGGTCGTTCGCTGGTCAGTTTCTGGGTGTTTTTTTTCTTGTTCTTTCTTCATTTTTCTTATCTCATTTCCTTTTCTTTTTTCTTTCCTTAAACGCGCAAACTTTTTATCAAATTCGTCAACTTTTTTTCAAATTCGATGAACTTTTTTCAAATTCAATGAATTTTTATCAAAATCGATGAACTTTTTTCAAATTTGATGAACTATTTTCTCAAATCCGATGAACTATTTTTTAAATCCGATGAACTTTTTCCAAATTCAATGAACTTTTTCCATTTGATGAACATTTTTCTAATTCGATGAACATTTTATTTCAAATTCCATGAACCTTTTTTCTAAATGAATGAACTATTTTTTCAAATCGATGAACGTTTTTCAAATCCGATGAACTTTTTTGAAATTCAATGAACTTTTTCTAATTTTGATGAACTTTTTTCAAATTCCATAAACTTTTTTCTAAATCGATGAACTTTTTTTTAAATTCTATGAACTTTTTTTAAAATTCTATGAACTTTTTTCAAAACCGCTGAACTTTTTTTCAAAATCGATGAAAGGTTTTAAAATTTTGTGAACTTTTAAAAAATGGTGAACTAGTTTTCTAAATTGATGAACTTGTTTTTTCAAAATCAATGAACTTTTCAACTAATTTTCAGATTTACGTTAATGTTTCACTAAATAACGGTTAAGTATAACTTTTTCCTAGTAACAAAACAACAGAACCTGTTTGGGCTAGTGGTTCTCGCGTTAGGTTTTGGAGAAAAAGGACTGAGATCCTGAGTTCAAAACCTAGCTATCGTGGGCCGGCCCAGTAGCGCGACGCTTCAGCGCCAGAACGCGAAACCGGCGCTTGGGGGGGGGGGGGGGTACCGAAGCGGGACTTTCGCTAAATTGATTTAGGCCACGGTCGTTGAAAATCTCATCTCGCCGGCTCGAAGCCCTTTCCAAAATCCAACTGTATAGATGACAACTATCATGCGTCCAGAATTTCGTCAGATCTCTGCATAAGGGATAGAAAACCGGCGCTGCTCTTCAAGTTAGACATCGCTAATGTGTTCAATTTGGTTTCTTGGGAATATATTTTTGAGCTTCTTCAACGCATGGGCTTTACTGCTACATGGCATGACTGGATTGGGCTGATTCTATCTTCTGCCTCCTCTGCATGATTGCTCAATGGATCATGAGGCGACCCGATTGAGCATATGTGTGGGCTGCACCTGGGTGATTGCCTATTGCTGCTCCTTTTCATAATGGTGATAGGTCCTCTCGACTGTCTGCTCGTTGCAGCGGTCGAGCCTGGCATCCTCGCACCCATCTGCCGGGCTAGTGTGTCAAGATGAAGGTCATCCCGTATGCGGACGATGCAGTCATTTTTGCTAGAGACCATATTACTCGGTCTTAGAAGTAGTACGATGTAACGTAAAAAAGCTCATTGAAAATTCCCACACGTTGCCACATATCTCTTCCTAGGTTGCATTGGAAACAGAGGTGAAGCACGTCCTCCGCATCTTCTTCACAGTTCACACACAAGACATTGACCATCAGGTCGCACATGGGGATTTGCTCCAACAGACTTCTATTGAAGCAATCCATGTAGAGCACTCTGTTAGCACAACCTCTAGCACTTCCGGCATAAAAGACGACGAATCGGCGAGACACTCACACTTACAAACAGATGCCCACGTACAAGCATGATGCTTGATCGATTCCGCTGAAAACACAATATGCCGGAACGTAGAAAGCTGGCTTGTAAGTTGCTAAAGTAGACTTCAGCAGCAAAACCTCCCCCAAGTGCACGAATGCATTTTTCGTCCCTTTTGATCCTCACCCCACCAAAACTACATCATAGTATAGGCGTTTGGCTTGCGAACCATCTTTGGTAATCTGCATACAGACATGGAAAACACTGAAATAGACCGGGTTCCTGCTTTCATCAGAATTTCCTTCCTTCTGATTGATATCAACTTCTTGTTCCAACCCAATGCACTTTGGCGCACTCGTTCTAGAATATGCATAAAGCAGTCACTGCGATCTGCCCCCACAAGCGTTGGTAGGCCAAGGTATTTGTCAGAATTGATATTTAAAATATTGCACACTTCTGCTCTTGTCTTAACAATTGTATTGGGGCTAAATAATAAACTTGATTTGTCCACACTAACTAACTATCCAGAAATAACACAATAATCGCTAAGAGAACTTCGCAGAAAACTGCATTTGTTGCATTTTCCACCGTGTGAATTATAGAATCATCAGCAAATAAAAAGGCGAGGATGGTGCATTTCTACACGCCTAAACCCCTCTATGTGCGAACCAACCGGTGGTTGGATGGCTATGAGGACAGTGGTATCCCAAGCCCACCATGATTCAATTTTTAGACCTGACACTGGTGCTCACATTTTCCTCGATTTGTTCCAAGCCTTCCGGTGATGTGCGTTTAGTGGGAGGAGACGTTTCCATCGACTACAAAGGTGACTGTAGCGACTTCGCCAATTTCAAGATGATGAGTCGACTCAGTGTCACGGAGGTGCTCATATGGGTAAGGTGTGAGTGCGTGTGTTCATAGGGTGAGTGTATGTGCATATGTATGAGTGTCTGTGTTTGTATTGCGTTAACACCCCCTCCCCTCTATGTCACCAATTTCTTCTTCATGCATAAGTGAACTAGAAAGCCCTTGTGTGCACAATTAAAATAAATAAGGAGGCAATGGATGCCCTTGTCTTGAGCCCTTGGTAGGTTGGAAGTTGAGAATTATACCTGATACTTTATTCTTTTTTAAGGTACCTGATACTTTATACTATATTATACCGACGCCATCATAAAAAATACCTTATTCTCCTGGAATCCCAACCTTAACATAATATTCCTCAAGAAAACCCACTACACTCTATCGTATGCCTTGCGCATATCCAGCTTGTCTGCACATAAATCTGTCTTCCCACTTCTCTTATTTTCTTATCTTGTGAATGCACTCTTAGGCAATAAGCACATTATCTGTTATAAGTCTCGGATAAAGGCACTTTTGGTTGGTGAAATAATCTCTGGTAAAATTATCTTCAGGTTTTTAGCAAGCATCTTTGGAATTAAGACTACTGTCGTTTCATTACACCCCTCCGTCATTTGCCTCGAGTTTAGCGCCTCCTGGACATCCTAGTTTTTTTTCCTAGAAAATTGCACGCAAACCTTCGGGGCCATGGGCCTCGATACCGATGATACTGAAAATAGTGTGCTTCACTTCATCGTCCGTAAAGGGAGCAGTTGTTCATTCATTTATTTATAAACTCTCGGAAGAATTTTTTCAGGAAATCCAAGATCTGTATTGTCAACTTTGGAAAAGAAAGAGTGAGCAAAATAATTTTCGATCATCGGGTTTGACATGTCCGCACCTTCCAGCCCGCTACCCCCCTGGTCATCTTTAAGCCATTTCATCAGGTCACGTTATTTCTGGCCAAGGCAAATTGTTGGATTCTTTTTGAATTGCCGTAGCCGTTACGTAACCAGTCTACCATAGCTCGTTGGAGCCTATGCAGTTCCAGGTAGGTGTTCAATCAAGTCCGCTAGTTCCTTTCTTTTCATGTCACTTTTATTATTAGTCATAGGCCCTTTGATCACATGTGCGAGCTGTTTCTGTACCTATTTAAGCTTCTTTTTCAAGTTTTTAACTACTCATCAATCCTAGTTATGTAAGCTTAATGCATCATACGAAGCTTCCCCAGTATCCCATTCCCCTGCACATTCAAAGACGCTTCATCCCATGCCTGCATGACCACCAGTGGGACATACGTACTGAATTTTCCAAACATAATTTTCACCAATGGTTAATCTAGAACTTCCGAAAAGAAACAGAAAACCACATGTAACACTTTTCTCAACAGTCATAATATTGATTTGTTGCTTTATGTTTAAGCACCATGTTTTTACACCCACACAAGTTTACTCAACAACCAGACAATATCTGCAAGGTAATGATCACACAATTTGACAATTAGAAGCACATAACATGGAAGAAGATGCTTCATAGTTGAAACATATAAAGAGGAGCAGGAGCAAGCAGGCACTCATGGAGATTCTGGCCAGTCAAAACCAGCGAAGCCTTCGCCGAATACACCACCATAGAACCTAACTTCTAGTCCTTCGAAAGAGTGATCGTCGTCCCATATGGCCTCGTCGTCACTCTCGATGACGAAGTAGTCATCATCCGTGAACTCTTCCCATGAATAGATGGAGTCATCATCAGAGCACTCATCCCAGAAGCTGTTCTCATAGCAATCATTTACGCGGGGGCCTAGGATTTTCAGCCCAGGATACTTCTCTTGCAAAATCTTATCATCAATGTCCCAGCAGCCATGCAAATCTAAGAATTTGAGGTCTTGGCACTGCGAGGCGATCTCGACGACATCTGTAGTCGCAATCAGCATGTATCCTATGTCGAGGTGGCAGAGCTTTGGCATGTTGTACGCAATAGCACGGGCCTCGTCATTGTGGGACACCTTCCCTGCGACATCCATTGGGTGCATGACTCGCCGAAGTCTGACAAGGGATTTGCAGTTCTTACCAAATGCCTCCAGAGCACGAGCGCCAATTTTGGTGCAGCCGCTTACATCCAGGAATGTAACTTTAGTCAGTCTTTGTGCGACATCTTCCACTATGCCGTCGCTGATCTCGCTCCTTGAAATCTCCAAAGTCTTGAGGGATTGTGCACTTGCAAAAGAAAACACGGTAGGGTAAGTAAGTTTTATCAAAATATTGTGGATAGGGTCATCGGTAAACAAAGTACTATTGATATGATGCATAACCCTTGTTCTAGTAGGGTCGTGACCAAAACAAATTCAAAATGGATACAACGTACTCAATTAGCTATCAACCTCGCCTTTTTTTAGCAAAGAAGGGTTTCCGCCTCCGATTTCCATTAAGGGCAAGCAATAAGCGAGCTACAAGCACCAGTTCTTGCGACATCTAAAAAACATGCCCAGCTACTACTACTAAACAACTATGACATGACTCGATCGCAACAACAATAAAGGAAGGCGCAAATCTCGGAGGGAAATTGTCACCCCTAGGGCGAAGCACAAGCAAAAGACATCACCAGGAACAATCCCATTACAAAGTTCAGAAGCAAAGCAACAGGGGCACGCCTATGAATTCAGTTTGTAACATCCTCGTAATAAGAAAATAAATGGTAGCCAGGAAAGGACTGGAGCATTGTTAGTTGAGGAAATGGTTGGTAATACCATTTCGAACATGTTCTTCTACCCAGATGTGCTGGATCTGGTACCATGTTCACAACATTTCCCACTATTAGGAAACAGATTAAGCCAGAGGAGCATGATTGTGCTAGTAACTTCAATGGTCCCTGTACCTCGAAGTAATTTTTATGACGTTTGAGGTGTTTTGTAGTTCCGGTGAATCTTTACAATAGATCTGGTAATTTTCGCAAAAAAACTTCAATTGACCATATATAACCATGTATTTATAGATTAACACACTGGAATGATACTACCCCATTTGTATTTATGCAATTGAATGAATAATTTACAAGCATTTACAAAAATAATTGCCAAAATATATGCACAATTGTTTATAAATGATTGGAGTCAACGATAATAGATGACCTTATTGTGTAAAGAGTAAAGACAAATACAACAGCAAGGCAAGTAATTATGGAATCAATTATGTTACACGTAACGTACTTCTTTATGTTCATTAGCACATGTCTCACTAATCAATATACGTGTTAACATTCATGCCCGGTGTTTCTCACACATTTGGACACTGTGACTGTGAGATTGTGTTCTCCAGCCCATCTTCGCCGTCCATTTTCTTACTGTCAGCGCTAAAACCCTACTACCCCCTCACGCCCTTCCGTCTACCGTGGCCGCCACCTTCTTAGTTCCCGCCCCTCCTTCCCGTCACCATCACCCCCCTCCTCCCTAACTGCCTCAGTGATCCAGCTCCTATATAATGCATTTACACAACCATCATACTTCCCCTGCCACTACACCTGTGGCAATCTAAACCATTTTTGTCCAATGAAAGTCCGTATGCATTTTGCAAAGATGATACACAATCTGAAGAACTACTCCAGCAATATGCACATTTCCACGGGCTAATGGTTCGCCACTAACAACAATAATAGGAAAAACAGACATTGTTCCCATCTAGGTTATCAAATCTCATGAGGAAAGGATCACCAAAATAAAAATGATTTTGACTAAAGAAGACTACTTACTGGTCCGCGATTAAGGCGAACAATGAGTCGTTGGGAAGCCTGGACACGCTAAGGCGATGGCACGAGCCAGCGCTGCGAGAGAGGAGCATATGAACCATGCTGGTGATCTTGTCAGGCTCGCTCTGCTGGCTCCACTCCTGAATGTCGATGTCCTGCCAGCAGTCGGGCCCTGAAACCACCCGGCTCCAGGGTTTACAAATCCCCGGAACCACAGTGAGGATCTCCTGAAGGGACAGTTTGCAGAAGATGATGCCAAGAGCATCTCGTGCTAGGTCCTCCCAACATCTGTCCTCACTGCACTCTTCCATCCTTGATCCTTCCGATCCAGGACCGACCATGCAAGTTGTATGTCCACCTGTCTTAGGAACAATGATATATTACCCTGTGTGGTAAAATTATTTGCTTAATCAACACAGTTGAAGGGTTGAAATAGCATATTCAGAATTTCATGGCGACTTATATTAATACTCCAATATGAAAGTGCAGTTAATCCAGTTAATCACCATTTATTTCGAGATAATAAATTGCCAATATATATGGCAAGATCACCATAAAGGAGTATCTGTATCAAAGGTATGGAAATATAAAACCCAGGGACCACGATAAAAATTGAAGGAAACAAATCACACCGAGATGAACACATGTGCAAGATTTCCCTTACCTGACAAGAAAGAACTTGCAGCTCAAACAAAACTAGAGGAAGAAATGAGATCTGAGCGAGATGGCTGGGAGAAGAGGTGGGAACATGAACTGAGATATGGCGGACTGCCTAGATCACCGAACCCAGAATCCAGATATTAAAAATAGCACCATCTTGGAACAAAGCAAGCTGGTTACTGGGAGCGAAAACCCAAATCAGGAAACCTAAAGAACAAAACGGAGAGCAGCAAGAACCAACCAAAAGCCAGCAGGGCCCAACCAGCGATTACGAAGAGGAGCACGCAGCAGATCTGAAGCAGCCCCTCCGCCAGAGACAAAAAATTCGAGAAAAGGAGGGAGGGGAGACGGCCGGGACAGTATCGTTAACGACGAGAGACCTGCGAGGAACAGGTGTTCTTCACGACGGCGAGATGCTTCGGAGGGTGAGCTTACCAGGTCGCGGAGGAGGAGGAGAGGTGGTGGTGGTGGTGAATCTGTGGGAGCGTGGGGCGTCTCGGCGATGGGGTGAGGAGGAGGAGCGAGACTGCGAGAGGGATACAGCCGAGTGTAACGGCGAGAGGACCTTTCTCCTTTTGTTGCAAGCGCGTGCCTTTTTCTGCGGTTTGCAGGGGGATTCCGGGGTGCGCCGCCAGGATTCAGGCCGAGTGAGTACCACATCGGAGTAATTAATTCCTAAGCTGAAAAGCCTGAAACGTGATGCGATCATAATAATTCCTTGACACGAAAACGTGATTGTAAGCTTGAACGAAGAAACTACAGATGGAGTAAGCCATGTTTTTTTTTCAGAAAGTTGTTGATGTTGATACAAGATTTACATATATATGATGCTACAGTGTGTGGGCTAGCTAGATTTGGTAAACAGATTTCATGGTACATGGCAGATATGGCTTATTACATTTTTTTTTGCGGAAAGACATGGCTTACATTAACGTAATCAGTGTAAAGTTTATGTTCTATGTTTTCACAAAAAAATGAGTTTATGTACTATGGCTTTAGTGATCTTGTAAACGACATTTGGGATATTTTTTCCCCATATTTCAACTATTACTTCTCTAACTTCACCGTGTCCCCTTTCGCACGCTTCTTTGCTTTGAAAACACTTGAGCCATTCACTCGTGCGGCGGCCGAATAATCCAATGGCCTCTGACTTGGCCCATCATCATTCAAGTTTCGTGTCTGCTCTACATGACTTGCACACAATAGATGGTGCATATCCTCACCCACCCACCTCCCAGGCAAACAACAGTGAGAATAACTGCAAAGTGGTTATGTCCAATTTGAGGAAATTAGGTTCCTATGAAATCATGAATTAGCTCTTGGCCATGTTATTATCGGAAACAACGAAGAAACATCAAGGTTTCCACCGGAAGGGGCAAAAGGATAAGATATTTTCCACGCCTACTATTGTTCTCGCAGATTAAGCCAATGTAAAATAAGTTTGACTGAGCTAGGGATTGAGTTCTTCCCACATGAAAAATATTAGAAATTTGAACTTCTTACCGACACACTACGACCGCCCTCCTTCCCGTGGTTTTCAGATTTGAAAAGGTTGGAACCCTTCGCTTAACTCGCGGGACACAATCCAAATGGACTGGAATTCGGTCCATCATCTTTGTAACATCGCACCTACCCTAAATGTTGCCATCAATTGGTCGCGCCTTCCGCTCGAAAGATGGCCATACCCCCCCCCCCCCCCCCCCCCCCGGCGTACAAATGCCTTGAAGAATAACAGGAAAGTGGCGATCTCCATCCTAGACCTAATATCCAATCATGGCGGGTTGTCAACCAAACCCTTGAACGAACAAGAGAAATGTAGTCTACAAGAAAAAACGAAGAAGAACTTAATGGTGACACTGATGGAGGCAAAAACACAAAATATTTCCTGCCTATGCTTCTTGCAAATTATGCCAAAATAAATAAATATGTTTCAAACATTGTAAAGGATTTTTGGATGAAAACATCCAATTTTCAATCATTACTACCACAACTAGGTTTGTTTTTTACCATATCCCACTAGTCATGCTTGACTCTAGTACCGCCCTCCTTCCCGCTATGAAACGCTTGGAACCATCAATCCTCAACAATCCAACAGCCTAAAATTTGGCCCATCACCATTCAAACATCATGCCTGCTATAATTGCCGCCATCAAGCGGCCACGTCTTGTGCTGAAAGGATGGCAAATAACTCCCTCCTGCCCCCACAAGCGTGCGCACAATAGACTAAATTGAGGAAATAAGGTTACTATCCTATCAAAAATTAGCTCTTAGGTGAGTTGTGATGCAAATCCTTCAACAAACAATTACAGAAGTATTTCCTATTGGAAACAACAAAGCAAAAGTCACATCTGCACTAAAGGAGATAAAAATACAACATATTTCCATGGCTATGCTTCTTGCAAATTACACTAAAATAAAATAACTATGGTTGGGAATTCGTGAAGGAATTTTGGGATCATTTTTTCTTCCAATGTCCAACCATTACCTCCTAAACTTTTATCTTTTGGGAAAGAACAACGATGCCCATCTGAACCCTCCAATGAAGAAATAAGATAGGCCTTTACTTTCGAGAAGGCTTAACGTATACTACACATTGTCATTGAAACATCGTGTCTGCTCAGGTAGCTTCCCTCAAGCGATGGCACCTTGCACTTAAAAATGTCACAAATTCCTTCCCCCGCAAATCTGAGGGCAAATAACTACAAAATGGTTATTTCGATATTGTATGAAATTAAGGACATTCAGTTCCTGTCCCACCAAGAGTTAGCTCTTAGACCCATAATCGAACTCCTCACACACCCCTTCAACCATCTCCTACATTTTTTTACAGTAATGATACCACTAGTAGAAAACAGGACTTTGGTCCAGGCCGGGTCAGCCCATTAGTCCCGGTTCAGTCCAGAACCGGGACCAATGGGGGCATTGGTCCCAGTTCGTGAGCCCAGGGGGCCGGCCGGGCCACGTGGGCCATTGGTCCCGGTTCATCTGGACCTTTTGGTCCCGGTTGATGGGACGAACCGGGGGCAATGGGCCTCTCTCCTGGCCCACCACCATTGGTCCCGGTTGGTGGCTTGAACCGGGACCAAAGGCTCCCGTTTGGTCCCGGTTCATGCCACCAACCGGGACCAATGAAGTGCCTATATATACCCCCTCGCGTAAGAGGAGAGCACACTGCTCTGTTTTTTCTGGCCGAGGGGGAGAGGGCTTGGTGGTGCTCTAACTCACCTCCTATGCACACAAGGTGTTCGATGGAATGCCCGAGCCACACTACTTAAGCTTTCTCCTCTCCAAGCTCGACCTCCAAGCTCCATTTTTCACAATATTTGTCTAGGTTTCGCGGTCCTTCACGCCCCGTCCCCGTCTTCACCGCCGTCGATCACCCGCGCCGAGCTCATCGCCGGCACCACCGTGGTGAGCCTCTTGTTCTTATCTTCTTTCCGAAAGGAAAAATATTCTTACTTGTATGTTTACATAGATACTTGTATTATTTTCTTACTTTTATTATTGTATCTTATATAGTGCGATGGTTTTGGTATCCGCCCCCATCGGCCCTCGTCCTGTCTATGATTCGGATGTGGTATATATATTATCTTTATAACTATTGGTTCGTTTATTGTTTATGAAAATTATGCCGACCAACGTGACATAGATTTTATTTATGTAGGATGTTTGTGAATCGGAAATGCCAACCGACCCTATTGTCGAGAGGTTAAATTTAGTTGAAGAAGAAAACAATTTGTTGAAGAAAAAAATAAAAAAAATTGAGGAGGAGAAGATGATATTGGAGTTGCATGTTGCGGATGTCGTTGACGATCACAAGATCAAGATGGATGCAATGCGCTTGAAGATTAGAAAGATTAGAAAATATGTCATTCATACCGAGGCTTGGTATCATTATGCCGTTGGATCAATTGTTACCTTGGTTGCGATTATGATCGCATTTGTTTTCGCATTGAAATGTTTTACATAGTTTCAATGTATGGTTTAATTAATTAGATGCTCTGGAGAGCTATATGTTGTTAGATGAGAACTATGTATGCACTTTGGTTTTAATGTGATGATGAACTTCTATTAATTTGGACGCTTAATTATATATAATGCACGCAGATGAACCGGCAATGGATGTACGGTGACAAACACACCTGCGAGTACATTAAGGGCGTGCATGAGTTTCTCGATGCGGCTGAGGCAAACAAGCAGAATGGTTTTATGTGTTGTCCATGCACTGAATGTGGGAATACGAGGTCTTACTCTAACCGGAAAATCCTTCACTCCCACCTGCTTTACAAGGGTTTCATGCCACACTATAATGTTTGGACGAGGCACGGAGAAATAGGGGTTATGATGGAAGACGGCGAAGAAGAAGAGTACGATGACAACTATGTGCCCCCTGAATACGGTGATGCTGCAACGGGGGGAGCTGGTGAAGATCAAGAGGAACCAGACGATGTGCACAATGATGCTGCAACGGGTGAAGCTGCTGAAGATCAAGAGGAACCAGACGATGTGCCCAATGATGATGATCTCCGCCGGGTCATTGTCGATGCAAGGACGCAATGCGAAAGTCAAAAGAAGAAGCTGAAGTTTGATCGCATGTTAGAGGATCACAAAAAAGGGTTGTACCCCAATTGCGAAGATGGCAACACAAAGCTCGGTACCATACTGGAACTGTTGCAGTGGAAGGCAGAGAATGCTGTGGCTGACAAAGGATTTGAGAAGCTACTGAAAATATTGAAGAAGAAGCTTCCAAAGTATAACGAATTGCCCGACAGTACATACGCAGCAAAGAAGGTCGTATGCCCTCTAGGATTGGAGGTGGAGAAGATATATGCATGCCCTAATGACTCCATCCTCTATCGCGGTGCATACAAGGATCTGAACGCATACCCGGTATGCGGTGCATTGCGGTATAAGATCAGACGAGATGACCATGGTGATGTTGACGGCGAGCCCCCCAGGAAGAGGGTTCCTGCGAAGGTGATGTGTTATGCTCCTATAATACCACGGTTGAAACGTCTGTTCAGAAACGAAGAGCATGCCAAGTTGATGCGATGGCACAGTGAGAACCGAAAGAAAGATGGGAACTTGAGAGCACCCGCTGACGGGTCGCAGTGGAGAAAAATCGAGAAAAAGTATTGGGATGATTTTGCAAAGGACCCAAGGAATGTATTGTTTGCTTTAAGCGCAGATGGCATTAATCCTTTCGGGGAGCAGAGCAACAATCACAGCACCTGGCCCGTGACTCTATGTATGTATAACCTTCCTCCTTGGATGTGCATGAAGCGGAAGTTCATTATGATGCCGGTTCTCATCCAAGGCCCTAAGCAACCCGGCAACGACATTGATGTGTACCTAAGGCCATTAGTTGAAGAACTTTTACAGTTGTGGAATGGAAACGGTGTACGTACGTGGGATGAGCACAGACAGGAGGAATTTAACCTTAAGGCGTTGCTGTTCGTGACCATCAACGATTGGCCCGCTCTCAGTAACCTTTCAGGACAGACAAACAAAGAATACCATGCATGCACGCACTGTTTAGATGACACTGAAAGTATATACCTGGACAAATGCAGGAAGAATGTGTACCTGGGCCATCGTCGATTTCTTCCGACCAACCATCAATGTCGAAAGAAAGGCAAACATTTCAAAGGCGAGGCAGATCACCGGAAGAAGCCCGCCATGCATAACGATGATCGCGTACTTGCTATGGTCAATGATTTACACGTAATCTTTGGAAAGGATCCCGGTGGACTAGCTGTTCTGAATGACACTGAGGGACACGCACCCATGTGGAAGAAGAAATCTATATTTGGGGACCTACCCTACTGGAAAGACCTAGAGGTCCGCTCTTCAATCGACGTGATGCACGTGACGAAGAACCTTTGCGTGAACCTGCTAGGCTTCTTGGGCGTGTATGGGAAGACAAAAGATACACCTGAGGCACGGGAGGACCTGCAACGTTTGCATGAAAAAGACGGCATGCCTCCGAAGCAGTATAAAGGTCCTGCCAGCTACGCTCTTACGAAAGAAGAGAAAGAAATCTTCTTTGAATGCCTGCTCAGTATGAAGGTCACGACTGGCTTCTCGTCGAATATAAAGGGAATAATAAATATGCCAGAGAAAAAGTTTCAGAACCTAAAGTCTCATGACTGCCACGTGATTATGACGCAACTGCTTCCGGTTGCATTGAGGGGGCTTCTACCGGAAAACATCCGATTAGCCGTTGTGAAGCTATGTGCATTCCTCAATGCAATCTCTCAGAAGGTGATCGATCCAGAAATCGTACCAAGGCTAAGGAGTGATGTGGCGCAATGTCTTGTCAGTTTCGAGCTGGTGTTCCCACCATCCTTCTTCAATATCAAAAGAGCACCAACCAAAACAGCGGTGTCCGCTTTGATGCAGCAACCGGGAGCGGAAAGGATACATATTATGGTTACATAGTGGACATATGGGAACTTGACTACGGACCTGATTTTAAGGTCCCTTTGTTTAAGTGCAAATGGGTAAATCTGTCAGGCGGCGGGGTACAGGTAGACCCACAATACGGAATGGCAACAGTGGATCTGAAAAATCTTGGGTACACTGACGAACCATTCGTCCTAGCCAATGATGTGGCACAGGTTATCTATGTGAAGGACATGTCTACCAAACCGAGAAAAAGAAAAGATAAGGAAGCGAATACATCATACGATGAGCCAAAGCGCCACATAGTTCTTTTAGGAAAAAGGGACATCCTGGGAGTGGACGGCAAGACAGACATGTCTGAAGATTATGAAAAGTTTCATGAAATTCCTCCCTTCAATGTCAAGGCTGACCCAAGCATCCTGATAAACGATGAAGATTATCCATGGTTACGGCGCCATAAGCAAATGACACAAGCGAAGAAAAAGTGAAGACTTTCTCCCGCAACTATTATGATGATACCATGCCAACTTTGTAACACACGAACATGCTACCATTGTCCGTTTTGTACATGCACATGCTATGTGGGTGAAATTATGATACCATGCCAACTTTCAACTTTTTCAAAGTTCATTTGAAATGCTTTAATGTCTTATGGTTCGGCCCTCGTAATACCATTATTCTAATTTTAACTATTCAAATTTGAAAACTAATGACACTAACAGAAAGTTTATAATTTTTTCTAAAACTGATGGCACTAACTGTCGGGGATATACCCCGCGGTGTAAACCGGCCGGAGGTTAACCCGGCCGGACTTGGCGGTTTGTCTGAAGACCCCGCTGACACTTGGCTAGTTACTGGCGACCCGCCCTGACCAGGCGGTTTACAAGCAACCCACCTGGTCATTATGACTCACTGGTGATCCGGCATGTGGGACAGACGGATGACAAGGCCCAAGGCCTAGAAGGCCGGTTCACGCTTAATGGTGGGCCGGTTTAAGAGGAAAGGCATGAGGAACATTTACCTTACAAGGAGTTAAGACATGGATTTGTATCCGGTTTGTATTAGAGATACACTAGTCCTAATCCTAATAGGACTCTACATGTAACCCGCCCCTCCAACATATATAAGGAGGGGCAGGGCTCCCCAAAAGAGGACAAGATTCACAAGTTCCACAAGTCGGACAAGTTAGGTTTAGACAATAGCTCTCAAGTTAGAGCACTCTTGTAACCGTGATCATCATCATCAATATCAATGAAGCAGGATGTAGGCTTTTACCTCCACCGTGGGGGGCCGAACCTGGGTAAAACATCGCGTCCCTCGTCCCGCTCAACCCCTCTCAAGCTACCACATAGATGTGTTGGCCTCGCGACTAAGTCCTGACACTAAGGACATCTGCCGTGACAATTCCACGACAGTTGGCGCCCACGGTGGTGTCGAGTTCTTGAAGGGATCTCTCCCAGGGATCGAGAAGTTTTGTAGTTTTCCGGATGAAGAAAGCCGGTTCAGAAGGATTTGTATCAGCTTCAAGTTGACCGGTCCAGGTTTAAGATCTGGGATTTAAGGTTTAAAAGAAATTAGGGTTTGCGTTCTGTATGCTGCCGACACAAGACAATCTGTCCAAACCGACGAGAGATTGGTTTCGCCGATTCCTACAAGATGTCAAGTCACAGTTTTCATTGAAACGGATAAAGGGTTTCCACTGTCCGATCCATCAAGTTGCTGCGGCTGGATTAATGGTTCAAATCCCAAAGCTGTTTGGTACTGCTAGTTCACGTGGATACAAAGATAAATCAAGCGGAGATTAAAATAAAGAACCAGTACTGCTATGAGTACCGGTCAACTACATATGGAGATCAACTGAGGACTAGCAGGCAATAATTGAATAGAATATATGTCTCAATCCGGGGGAGAACCGCAACGGGAGAAGTTACAAAGTCCAGAAGCTAATCCAAAAGCTAAAAGACGTTTCCATTAACCATCGTACTAGTACTTGATGAGCAAAAGGATCAAGGCTGCATTATTTAAAGAGCATTACCATGTTCAAATCGGAGTTCTACTTCCTACGGGTAATGGTTATAGTAGGCGCTTGGATTAAAAAGAAGAAGAAGAAGGGGAGTCCACAATTCCGAGGAAGACTGGACCAACTGACCACGACCCGGATTCTGCATGTCTGCTGACGCAGCACGGCTTCTGCGGTGGATCTTCTGGGTTTCGCCGGTCCGGCCTGCACTTCGTTTCTCTTGTGAGCCGCCCCAGCCGCTGAGTGTCCGTGCTTGTTGCTGTCGTCACCACAGTGGTCAACGGCCGCCGCCGCTTTAACATGCAGCCGGCTTACGCTGTCTCCGCCGGCGGGCTGACTCGCCTCGTCTCTGCTTTGAGCCCTTTGCTGCGCGATGAGCCGCTTCCGCTACGGCCAGCGTTAAGTCACCGCTCGCCGAGGGCCGGCCCTTGTTCCACAGTACTGCACACCCAGCCGCATCAAAATCGTCTTTGCTGCTCCACCTCCCGCCGCGCTTCACTCCCAAATTTATTGATGGATATTACATATAGATCATCTGCCATACGAACAAATCAGAGCCGCCCCTGCGGTCTTGAGCCGCCGGGGGCATGTTCAGCCGCTTCGGTCGCGATAAACGGATCATCCGTTGTCCGAATAAATCAGGTGACATCTATCTAAGTCTATTTTTGACATATATTGTTTTCGTAAAAAGAACAATTACGTTGGTTTTGCATATTTTTATATGCAGGACAATTATTCGCCACAACATTGGTGTTACACCATGCATATGGAGCGCGCACTGGCGTCATTATATACTGACTTTTGACCATTCCGCACTGCTCAACGGAGGCGCGCAAACCGCCTGTGGTCTGGTTTACGTCAACACGCGGCCGGTTCTCCATCTACGCCGGCTTACAATGCCCGCAGGCGACTCCCCGTCCGCGCCGGTTCACAATACTCGCAGGCGACTCTCCGTCCGCGCCGGTTTACAACTCCCGCGGCCGACTCTCCCGTCCGCGCCGATTTACTACGCCGCGGCCGACTCATCTGGCTGTGCCATCTCTGAAGCTGCGGCCGTCTTTGTCGTCCGTCTCTCGCGGTCTGGTCTACATCAACATACCGGGCCGCACCTGTCTGCATGAGCTGTTTATTGGGCGCACAAGTCGCCGCCACTACAGTTTTGATTAACTTCAAATCGCCAATTGAAAGGAACCATTGGCCGAGTTGCTGACACAGCTCATATGGGATCATTTACAACCCGCCGCAGTCACCTCAACCTTCTATGGATTCACATCATGCTATCAACGCCAATGATATACAAGTTATGCTGGTTTATATCATAGTCAAATATGGAGAGTCTCAAGCCAACTCCTCGAGTCACCTTTGAGACTCGGGGGCTACGATGACATGACTCAGCAAATCTTGCCAGTTTCAGCAAATTTAAGAACCCCGGGACGATGGAGGAAAGGATAACCCGGTCCCGGAGGCTACTGTTATATTGATGAAAGTTTAAAGGCCGCAGAAAATTTCCGGTTTAGAAAGTATATGACAGTTACAAAACCCCGGTTCAATGAACAAGATCCGGGTCGTCAGAAAAGATCCCGGTTTAAAATCCGGCTCAAGGGAAGTCAGTCTGACTGCAGCTCTCAAATATCTGGTTTACAGTCCGGTTCAAGAAAAATCTATTTTCCCACAAAGCTTTGAAGCGCTCAAATCCGGTTTAACAATGTCCGGTTCAAAAGGGAATTAACTTCTCGCAAGTTCGAGTTTAAAGGCCGTCAGAAAATTTCCGGCTAAAAATGAAGATTCTGGTTTAAAATCCGGTTCAAGAGAAAGATGTCTCCCACAAAGCTTTGAAGATCTCAATATCCGGTTCAAGATCCCGGTTCAAAGAAGAATTTATCTCTTGCAAAAAGTTAAAAATTGTCGAAGAGGACCTGCTGCCACGATGCGCGGTTCAAACATGGATATTCCGCCTTATTGATCACATGGGGGCTTCTGCTTCATAAAGCGGGGTCTCCGGTCTTTTACATCATGTGAGGTTACACGGAGTTGCTCTAAAGCGGCCTCCGGTTTACCCCTTGAGTTCGCTTTGCTAAAAGCATCGTGTTATATCACTTGGAGGATTGGTCGTGTCCGAACCAATACCATGCCTCTTGATAGGCGAGAGCCACCAGATCACTTGGGGACTTGGTCATGTCTGAACCAGTCATGACTCTTGGTCGGCCTAAGGCCACAGAATCACTTGGGGGCTTGGTCGAACCCGAACCATGACCATGCCATTTGGTCGGCATAAATGCCACAGAATCACTTGGGGACCTGGCTGACTAGAACCATAGTTACACCTAACGGGAGCTTGGTCGTGTTTGGCCATGGTAACGCCATTTGATCAGCTTAAATAAACATTTTTTTGGCAAACATTTTTGTCGTTGCTTTTGCTTTACACTTTTCTTTGAAGGGGGGTTTTTGCTTTTCATTGTGTTTTTTAAACCGACAAAGTTTTTTAACCAATCAATTGACGGAACACAGTTCACGTCAATCCGGAGACTATTTGCCCAGTTTGATCCTTGTTGTTAACATCCTCTTATGGAGTAACACGGTGTTTATCACAACCCGGCACGGTTTTATTATAAACCGGCACAATATGGAAGGAGTTATCAGTACTCAAGATTTGGGTATCACCCTTACTACAAAAAGTTGGTAAAACCAACGATGTGATTCAATGTCACAGGTATGATATATTTCATATTTGATTATTCTTAAGTGCAGCCTTGGTTATAAACCCGGGTTATATGTTGGGTATTATGACCCGTCCGGCGGTAAACCGCCAGGACACTTTAAACTTGTTGTATGGAGAAATAGGTTTGTTAAACCGGCCTGGCTTTGGACAACAAGTCGCCAGTATATATTTGGATTGCGCCATTGGAATCATGCGCTTATAAATCATTGGGTTATATTATTCAAATAGCCAAACTTGGCTGAAATTTCATTATGATGTTGAATGAATAGGTTTTCATACCGGATTATATTATCTTGAATACCCAACATGGCTGGATTTTTATTATTAAGGTTTTCAAAGTCGCTATAGCGCAATGTCTACTCTTTTATCAAAGGATGTGATTTATTCTACAATGGAAGGAATAGTCCCGAGTCGCTGCAGGCTTACAACCCGGCACTTGAGGGCTACATTATTCAAATTGAGATTACATGCAAGTCTCATGTCGCTGCAAGCATGCACCATGACACTTGGGGCTAATGCAAAGTCATTTTTACTAGTCTTATTGAAGACCCGACTCATCATATTATAATGAGCCGGCCCTTGGGGGCTACCAATTGCTCCTGTTAACAATTCAAGGTACACAAGTTTTCGTCCATAATATTGAAGAATCCATTGCTCAGTTGGTAAAGCACAAAGCTCTTAACCTTGTGGACGTGGGTTCAAGCCCTACGATGGAAGCTACATTATAATATGTTATTTTCATTAAAGTATATATATCAAGTCCCGGTTCAGTATTATCTTACTAAGCCGGCCCTTGGGGGCTACACGTTGTTGTTCAAAGTTTACAAGATTATACTTACAAAGTCCCTGCTCATTATTGCATAATGACCCGGCCCTTGAGGGCTACATTGGTTGAAGTTTTTGTGAGCATCAAGTAATTACAAGTCGCAGGTTGCTACAAGCATGGCAACCCGGTACTTGGGGGCTACATATATGGAGTATTCAGTTTTGAGATGAACAAACCGGATTTCTTCAAGGTTGAAACATTTATTGGAGCAAGTCTTAAGTTATCACTATGTTCTCCTCTTAAGACTTGGGGGCTACAGGTATTATGCATATAAAGGAGGAATATCTTCATTTTATCAGTTTTGAGCAAATCAGGAAGATCAATTACATGACCCGGTGTCGACAACAATTATGACCCGGCGCCATCAATATTTATAAACCGGCTATTTTGGTAATATTAAATCGGCAAGTTTTACATCTTCAAACCGGTTGAATATCAGATAAGTATTTTCAGACCCATGTTTCTTAAACCGGCGCTTTGGGAGCTGAGTCAAGGGAGTTATTCTTCACGATATTTCTCGGTGACAAACCAAGGTCGACAAATTGATTATGAAGCTGGTCTGTTGACCCGGATTTCCCAGAAGGTGGAAATAACAAGGACTTAAGTTCACCATGAATAAATCCAAGCTAAACTTGGGGGCTAATGTCGGGGATATACCCCGCGGTGTAAACCGGCCGGAGGTTAACCCGGCCGGACTTGGCGGTTTGTCTGAAGACCCCGCTGACACTTGGCGAGTTACTGGCGACCCGCCCTGACCTGGCGGTTTACAAGCAACCCACCTGGTCATTATGACTCACTGGTGATCCGGCATGCGGGACAGACGGATGACAAGGCCCAAGGCCTAGAAGGCCGGTTCACGCTTAATGGTGGGCCGGTTTAAGAGGAAAGGCATGAGGAACATTTATCTTACAAGGAGTTAAGACTTGGACTTGTATCCGGTTTGTATTAGAGATAGACTAGTCCTGATCCTAATAGGACTCTACATGTAACCCGCCCCTCCAACATATATAAGGAGGGGCAGGGCTCCCCAAAAGAGGACAAGATTCACAAGTTCCACAAGTCGGACAAGTTAGGTTTAGAAAATAGCTCTCAAGTTAGAGCACTCTTGTAACCGTGATCATCATCATCAATATCAATGAAGCAGGATGTAGGCTTTTACCTCCACCGTGAGGGGCCGAACCTGGGTAAAACATCGCGTCCCTCGTCCCGCTCAACCCCTCTCAAGCTACCACATAGATGCGTTGGCCTCGCGACTAAGTCCTGACACTAAGGACATCTGCCGTGACAATTCCACGACACTAACAAAAAGTTTATAATTTTTCTAACCTAAGAGCAAAAAGAATTAAAAAATGCAAAAAACAAAAGAAAATAAATAATGCAAAAAACAAAAAAAACTGGAAAAAGTAAAGTTAATCACAAACTTGTGATTCAAACAAATTTCAAAGAATTCAAATTTTAACTATTCAAATTTTAAAACTAATGGCACTAACAGAAAGTTTATAATTTTTCTAAAACTAATGGCACTAACAAAAAGTATATAATTTTGCTCCTCGCCCCTGGCCCATGACCATTAGTCCCGGTTTGTGCCACAAACCGGGACTAAAGGGTTGGTCCTCGTTGCGGGCAGAGTTCAGTCCCACCTCGCCTACCGAAGGGGGCTCACACCGGTTTATAAGCCCTTCCCTCTCTGCCTTGTTGAGCTCCTCTCAAAGTGAAAATTGATGCCCTAATAGAGAAAAGTTTAATCTAAATTCATAGTGAATTTCTCTGAAATTCATAGAAATTTACTATGAATTTAGGTTGAATTTTCACTATAAGCGCATCTATTCTCATTTTTTTAGTAAGTTAATCACAAACTTGTGATTCACACAAATTTCAAAGAATTCAAATTTTAACTATTCAAATTTGAAAACTAATGGCACTGACAGAGAGTTATAATTTTTCTAAAACTAATGGCACTAACAGAAAGTTTATAATTTTGCTAACCTAAAAGCAAACAGAATTAAAAATTATAGCAAAAAACAAAAGAAAATAAATAATGCAAAAAACAAATAAAAAAACAGGAAAAAAACTATTTTTATAGTAAAGTTAATCACAAAATAAAATAAATAAAGCAACAAAAAAACTAAAAAAGTGTTTTCAAATTTGAAAACTAATGGCACTAACAGAAAGTTTATAATTTTTCTAAAACTAAAAGCAAAAAGAATAAAAAATAAAGCAAAAAAGAAAAGAAAATAAATAATGCAGAAAACAAAACAAAAAAACGGGGAAAAAATAGCAACAATAAGTATTTGGTTGTAAGTAGAAACAAAATAAAATAAATAAAGCAACAAAGAAAACAAAAAAACAAAAAAAAATGTTTTCAAACTTGAAAACTAATGGCATTAACAAAAAGTTTATAATTTTTCTAAAACTAAAAGCATAAAGAATTAAAAAATAAAGCAAAAAACAAAAGAAAATAAAATAAATAAAGCAACAAAAAACAAAAAAATGCCACCTACTGGGCCCCCATGGCCTGAATACGACTAGAAACTCATCCAAGGGCCAGGATTCAGGCCCGCAGGAGGCCCGGTAGGCCCACAGGCATAGCAGTGATAATTAGGCCCATAAGCCTGCAATGGAGAGAAGCTCGAGAGGGGTGCGGCAGTGGGGCTTATAAACCACTGCGCACCCCTCCCAACTAGCGAGGTAGGACTAAACTTTCGACGCCGCAGCAGCACAAGGCCTTTGGTCCCGGTTGGTGGCACCAACCGGGACCAAAGGCCGCCGCTTCCCGCCCTTTGGGCTGTTGAAAATTGGCATTTGGTCCCGGTTGGTGGCACCAACCGGGACTAAAGAGGGCATTGGTCCCGGTTGGTGCCACAAACCGGGACCAATACTTTGTGTATATAAGCAGGACTTAGAAAAATTTGACGAACTCATCGCCAGTTGCCCCCCGGCCTGCCCGACGACGCCGAGCTCATCGACGCCGCAAGGCTGCCCAGATCGACGTCGTCCGCTGCCCCCCGAGCCCGCGCGCCCCTGCCCTCGCCCCCGAGCGCGCCTTCACCATCCGCCGTCCCCGAGCCTTCCTCGTCGCCTACGCCACCTCGCTGTGAGCGCCGCCCGTTCCCCTGCTCCTCCCCTTGTACTGGCCGCCGTCGCCGCCGCCCCTGCCCTTCGCGCGCTATCGCCCTGCGCGGCCGCCGCGCGCCGCCCCTGCCCTTCGCTGCCGTCGCACGCCGCCCCACCATGCGCCTCCCCTGCCCTGCCGTGCCGCCGCCCCTGCGCGCCCTTTATTTTTATTAGTTTAATTTTTTTGTTCATATATATATAATGTATAAGTGTATGTATGTGGCTATGTGTATGTATATGTTCAAAATGTATAAAAAATTGTTCAGAGCATGTTTTTGTTCATGTATGTATTTTTTTTGTTCATATGTGTATTAATCTTTTTCCATATATGTAATTTTTCTGGTTCATAGAAAGAAGAGGAAGAAAGAAGAAAATTTTGTTCATAGAAATTTTGTTCATATATATATAGAAAGTTTTTTGTTCATAGAAAGTTTTTTGTTCATATATAGAAAGTTAGAAGAAAATTTAGAATATGCTAAAATTTAGAAGAAAAAGAAGGATATGAAAGAAGAAAATAAGAAGAGGAAGAAAGAAAGAAGAGGAGAGGAAGAAGAGAAGAAATAAATAAGAAGAGAAAAAAAGAAGAAAAAGAAGAGGAGAAGAAGAAATTTTTCTATTTTGTCTTCTTCTCCTCTATTCCTTTCTTCTTCTCCTCTTTTTTTCTTCTTTTTTTTCTTCGATCTTTTTCTCTATTCCTTTCTTCTTCTCCTTTTTTTATTTCTTCTTCGTTTTCTTATATTTTATCAGGTCTATCGTCGTCGATATACCCCTCCCGATAACTTCAACACGAGGGGGTCGATATACCCCCTTCCCGATAATATTATTTTTTTTGTTCATATTTTTTTTCATAGCATTATATGAACGCTTGCGTATGTATCGATGTTTTGAAAAAACATATCCGAGTTGATTATTTATCGAAGCCCCTTTTGACCAAAATTCAATTCTGACAGCCCACGTTCAATCTTTTAGACCTTCATTTGGATGCTCAGGACAACTTGGCAAAATGATAATGTGCACTTGGCTATGAGGGATTTGGATAGCGCCGGTCAAAAGGAATCTGAAGACAAGACACAGGAGAAGTTGCTGAACATGTACCGGCGTTCTCTGAGTAGTATTGTTGTAAACATTTTCTTCTCTAGCGCGTGGCCGCCGGTAGCTGAGCAGCGGGCGTCGGCGCTGCTATGGGTACTGCTTTGCGCCTGATGCTTATTCTGCTGCTGCTTGCTAGTGCTCGGGCGTCGGCGGTGGCCCTGGCCAACGTCAACGACGACAACGACGAGCAGCTGCTGGAGAGGTTCAAGGGGCAGTACGGAACCGCGGGGAGCTCTCTGGTGAGCTCTCTGGTGACATACTGGCTGGGTCCCGCAGCTCTCGATCGTCGCTCTCTCTATCCTTCAATCACTTCAGCGGCTCCGTGCCTGACTCTCTAGGCATGCTTGCCGAGCTCAGGGTGCTGGACCTTAGCTCGAACGCGTTCACTGGGGCTATACCGCCCTCACTCTGCCCGAGTACCGGCAACAAGTCCAAGCTCGAGGTGTTGTACATGCAGAACAACTACCTCACCGGCGCCATCCCGCCGATGATCTTCAATTGTGAAAGCCTCGTGTAACGCCTCATATGTAACTTGCCATATTTGTATTCTAACTCTTGCCATTTTTGACACTAAGTTATGATATTCCCTCGTTGTTGGGTTTTGTCTTCGTTTTGCATTTTTGTCCATGTCGTACATCTCATATCATGTTATCATGTGCATCGCATTTGCATACGTGTTCGCCTCATGCATCCGAGCTTTTTCCCTGTTGTCCGTTTTACATTCCGGCGCTCCTACGTCCTCCGGTGTTTCCCTTTGCCTCTTTGTCGTGTGCGGGTGTTAAACGTTATTGAATTGGACCGAGACTTGCCAAGCGGCCTTCGTATACTACCGGTAGACCACCTGTCAAGTTTCGTACCATTTGGACTTCGTTTGATACTCTAACGGTTAACCGAGAAACCGTAAAGGCGTCGTGTGTTGCAGCCCAACACCTCTTCAAAGTGGCCCAAAACCCACCTAACCCCCTCCATCATCTCGGTCGTTCGATCACGATCGCGTGGCCGAAAACCGTGCTCAATTTGGAGTCTCCTATCTCCCTCTACCTATAAATATGTGTCTTCCCCCGGATTTCCGCACAGTACAAACCCTAACCTTCGTCCTCCTCGCGCCGCCGGACACTTCTTCGCCGCCCGGACGTGTCCGCCTCCACCTCCTCGGCAATGGCCGCCTGCCACCTCTCCGTCGCCCGTCCCGCGCGCTGCCGCGGCCCGCCGGACCCGAATCAGGCCCGCGTAGGCCCGTCCGCACCGCGCCCACGCCCCAGGCTCGCTGCCGCCTTGCCCGCGGGCGCCGCCCCGCGCGCCGGCTCCGCCCCGCTGCCGTACCGCTCGACCTTGCCGTCAGCTCGCCGGGTCGCCGCTCGAGCCCGCCGCCCGTCGCCCTCCTCCTCGCCGCGTAGCTCGCCGCCGGCCGTCGCCGACGTTCTCCGCTGCCGTCCACCGGTCTCCTTCGACCTCCGCGCCGCCCGCAGCCCTCTTGCTCCGGCCACCGCGGGATCGAGCTCCGGCGAGGCTCCGTTCGTCCTCGGTTCGCGTGCCCCGATCCAGATCTGAGACGAACCCTAGGTTGACTTTTGTTTCTTTAAGTCCCCGGTTTGCATTATTTTTAGGCAACTTAATCGCATCATAACTTTGCATCTGTGACTCCATTTTGGGCGTGTAGCATATCAAATTGTTCGTCTGGATATGCACTTCATTTCATTCCATTGCACCATGTTCATTTGAGTTAATATTGATACCCTAAATGCTGTTGCAAGAGTGCTATGTAATGTTAGTGTCTGTTTTCTAACAGATTATGGACATTTGTCATTTTTGCCATATTTAATGTGTGCCTCCTATGATCTTGAGCCCTACATGTGTTTTTTTGTATGTCATGCCATATTTACAGGGCTGTATGCCATGTATTTTTGTGGTCAATGTGGTGACCAGCACAAGCATGCAAAGTAGCTCTCGTGATGTTGCTGATTTCAGGGACTTAGAATTCTTCTAAGTCATTTCCCTGATGATATTTGTATGCCATGTATTCTTGTTGCTACAGAGTGATCCATGCTTCTTTTGAGCATGTTCAGTAAGGATGATTTTGAGATATTGTTATACTCTATCCATCCATGTCTTTGTTTGCAATTATGGAGTACCCTAGCATGACTCAATCGTGCTCTACTTTTACTATAAAATGTTCCTGGCAGATTGTTTACATGTTAATCAATTTTGCCGAGGTTGTTGTAGTTGATCCTTGCTTGCTATAAGAGTGCTCTTGCCCAGGTTAGCTTATTTATCATGCCTAGTTGCTGGGTGTATGCTTAGTTTGTCATGCAATGCCTTGTGGTGAGTGCATCGAGCTCGCAAACATGCCTATGTAACTCTGTTTTTGCCATGTTCCAGTTTTCTGCTAAGTCTGAATCTGTTAACGAAACTTGCTATGTTTACATGGGTGATATTGTATTTTTCTGATCCCTTTTGGCTTATGGTCAGTAAGGGACTTTTGTTATATGATTTGTGTAGTATCATGCCATGCCTTGCTTTGCCATGATATGTTCTTTTAGCATGTTGTTATCTTACTCTAAGCATTGCTTCCTGATGTTAAATCCTGACATGTTATTATTTTCACTAAGTCTGTGAATCTATTATCTTTTGCACTTTTGCCATGCTTGTTTGAACCTACTATTTTGTGAATTAGCCGTAGCTGTGTGTTCATATTTTGTCAAGCATCTTGAGTGGATCACTGCCATATTCTTTGTTGCTATGTTAGAGTGCAGTAGCTTATTTTTCTTGATGCATTTAGATGGCTTCGTGTTGTTAATCGCAGATTGGTGCCATTATTGTTTTGCTTGCCATTTGCAAACCGTGCATCCGATTTCGGTGATCTTTATATCGATTTCGACCAAAATCAACTCATCTTTCCAGAGGCACTATTGGTTTGCCAAGTTGAGGCCTGGTTCGATCTTTCCTTTCCGAAGCCCGCATATGCATTGCATATTACATCCCGCATATCATGCCATGTTTTGCATCATGTTGCTTGCGCATTACACCGTTGTTGATCGTGATTCCCTTTGCTTGTATTCTTGCTTTGGGTAGAGACGGAGACGAGTACATGATCGAGGAACCCGTTGAGAACGCTTACGAGGATCAAGCTTACGTCAACTCGGAGAACTTTGCAGGCAAGATGACCATACCCCCGAAATCACTTCTATCTTTGCTTGCTAGTTGCTCGCTCTATTGCTATGCCTATGCTATGATACCTACCACATGCTTTATCATGCCTCCCATATTGCCATGTCAAACCTCTAACCCACCTTGTCCTAGCAAACCGTTGTTTGGCTATGTTACCGCTTTGCTCAACCCCTCTTATAGAGTTGCTAGTTGCAGGTGAAGATTGGAGTTTGTTCCTTGTTGGAACATGATTATTGTTGGGATATCACCATTATATCTTGTTTACTTTAATGCATCTATATACTTGGTAAAGGGTGGAAGGCTCGACCTTATGCCTGGTGTTTTGTTCCACTCTTGCCGACCTAGTTTCCGTCATACCGGTGTTATGTTCCTTGATTTTGCGTTCCTTACATGGTTGGGTTATAATGGGAACCCTTTGACAGTTCGCCTTGAATAAAACTCCTCCAGCAAGGCCCAACTTTGGTTTTACCATTTGCCGCCTAGCCTCTTTTCCCTTGGGTTCCGCGGACTCAAGGGTCATCTTTATTTTAAACCCCCCGGGCCAGTGCCCCTTTGAGTGTTGGCCCAACCTGTCAGCTGCCGGTGGCCATCAGGGGCAACTCTGGGCTGGCCAACCGGAACCTTGGACAATCCGGTGTGCCCTGAGAACGAGATATGTGCAGCTCCTATCGGGATTTGTCGGCACATTCGGGTGGCTTTGCTGGTTTACCATTGTCGAGATGTCTTGTAACCGGGATTCCGAGTCTGATTGGGTCATCCTGGGAGAAGGAATATCCTTCGTTGATCGTGAGAGCTTGTGATGGGCTAAGTTGGGACACCCCTGCAGGGATTTGAACTTTCGAAAGTCGTGCCTGCGGTTATGGGCAGATGGGAATTTGTTAATGTCTGGTTGTAGAAAACCTGAAACTAAACTTAAGTAAAATGGATCAACAGCGTGTGTAGCCGTGATGGTCTCTTTTCGGTGGAGTCTGGGAAGAGAACACGGTCTCGTGTTATGATTGTACGTAAGTATTTCTAGGATCACTTCTTGATCATAGTTTTTCGACCGTGCCTTGCCTCTTCTCGCTCTCATTTGCGTATGTTAGCCACCATATATGCTAGTGCTTGCTGCAGCTCCACCTCATACCTTTTACCTACCCATAAGCTTAAATAGTCTTGATCGCGAGGGTGTGAGATTGCTGAGTCCCCGTGACTCACATATTACTTCCAAAACCAGATGCAGGTGCCGATGATACCATTCCAGGAGATACGACTGAGCTCAAGTGGGAGTTCGATGAGGACTCAGGATGATACTACGTTTCCTTTCCAGACGAGTTGTAATCATTGAGTTGTAAATAAATAGAAGTGTGATGATCATCATTTTCTAGAGCATTGTCCCAAGTGAGGAATAAATTAAAAAAAGAGAGAAAGGCCATAAAAAAGAGAAGGCCCAAAAAATGAGAGAAAAAGAGAGAAGGGACAATGTTACTATCCTTTGCCATACTTGTGCTTCAAAGTAGCACCTTAATCTTCATGATAGAGAGTCTCTTGTTTTGTCACTTTCATATACTAGTGGGAATTTTTCATTATAGAATTTGGCTTGTATATTCCAACAATGGGCCACCTCAAGTGCCCTAGGTCTTCGTGAGCAAGCAAGTTGGATGCACACCCACTAGTTTCTTTTGTTGAGCTTTCATACATTTATAGCTCTAGTGCATCCGTTGCATGGCAATCCCTACTCCTTGCATTAACATCAATCGGTGGGCATCTCCATAGCCCATGGATTAGCCTCGTTGATGTGAGACTTTCTCCCTTTTTGTCTTCTCCACATAACCCCCTCATTATATTCTATTCCACCCATAGTGCTATGTCCATGGCTCGCGCTCATATATTGCGTGAAATTTTATAGGTTTGAGATTACTAAAGTATAAAACAATTGCTTGGTTTGTCATCGGGGTTGTTCATGATGAGAGCATTCTTGTGTGATGAAAATGAAACATGACTACACCATATGATTTTGTAGGAATGAACTTTCTTTGGCCATGTTATTTTGAGAAGACATAATTGCTTAGTTAGTATACTTGAAGTATTATTATTTTTATGTCAATATGAACTTTTGTCTTGAATCTTTCGGATCTGAATATTCATACCACAATTAAGAAGAATTACATTCACTAGTAGAAAACAGGGCTTTGGTCACAGGGCAATATTCACATTAGTCCCGGTTCAGTCACGAACCGGGACTAATGTGAGCATTGGTCCCGGTTCGTGCGGCTAAGGCATTAGTCCCGGTTCACCTGAGCCCTTTAGTCCCGGTTTAAGACACGAACCGGGACTAAAGGGTGCGATGCCCCTTAGTCCCGGTTTGTGTCTCAAACCGTGACTAAAGATTAGACCTTTAGTCCCAGTTTGAGACACGAACCGGGACTAAAGGGTGTGATGCCCTTTAGTCCCGGTTTGTGTCTCAAACCGGGACTAAAGGTCCCATTTTCAAACTCTACCCCCCCCGGTGGATCGCCTTTTTTGTTTTGAAAAAATCAAAATAAAATGATAAAAACTTCAAAAAAAATAAAATCCTTCGAGAGGTAGTTATATAACTACATCTACTAGTTAGGAAAATTTAAAAACTTAAATTTGGACATGTTTTGCAAAAAGTGCAGGGAAAACATAAAACGGCTATAACTTTTGCATACGATGTCAGAAAAAAACGTACAATATATCAAAATGTTCAGCACGAAAATCCGCATCCGATTTTGATAGCCTACGACCTGTTTGAAAATTTTTAGAATCCTCAAATTCTAAAAGGAAAAAAGTTATGCTCATATTTCAGGTTTTTTGTATTTTCGTTAAATCTGGTCAAATTATGGTCAAACTACTTATTCAAGAAGTATTAGTGTTACTAAATAATTATTCAAGAATATTAGTGTTACTAAATAATTATTTCAGTTTTTTTGAATTTTGGTCAAATCTTGTCAAACTGTGGTCAAACAATGGTCAAACTACTTATTCAAGAAATATTAGTGTTACTAAATAATTATTTTAGTTTTTTTGAATTTTGGTCAAATCTGGTCAAACTGTGGTCAAACTACTTATTCAAGAAATATTAGTGTTACTAGATAATTATTATTTTTTAGAACAATAGTTTCAAACTCAAACAGTGAAATGTGTGACTTCATGCTCAAGCTAAATTTCTGAGGGTTAATAGGATTGACATCTTGCTATTGTCAGGAAAACAACAAGTGCAGACTTGGAAAGGAGGGAGAATAGAACCCGGAAGTTAAGCGTGCTCAGGTTGGAGTAGTGAGAGGATGGGTGACCGTCCGAGAAGTTAGATGATTTGGAATGATGAGGGGTGATTAGAGATTAGAGGTTAAAATAATTCAGAAATTTGAAAATAAAAAAATTTCAAAAAAAATTTCAAAAAAATCATAAAATTTCCTTTAGTACCGGTTGGTGTTATCAACCGGGACTAAAGGTGGACCTCCAGGCAGCGGCCACGTGGAGGGCCTTTAGTCCCGGTTCGTGGGAGGCTTTAGTAACGACCCTTTAGTCCCGGTTCCAGAACCGGGACTAAAGGCCCTTATGAACCAGGAGTAAAGGCTCTTTATCTACTAGTGATTAAAATTATGCCAAGTAGCACTCCGCATCAAAAATTCTGTTTTTATCATTTACCTACTCGAGGACGAGCAGGAATTAAGCTTGCGGATGCTTGATACGTCTCCAATGTATCTATAATTTTTGATTGCTCCATGCTATATTATCTATTGTTTTGGACATTATTGGGCTTTATTATCCACTTTTATATTATTTTTGGGACTAACCTATTAACCGGAGGCCCAGCCCAAAATTGTTGTTTTTGCCTGTTTTAGGGTTTCGAAGAAAAGGATTATCAAACGGAGTCCAAACGGAATGAAACCTTCGGGAACGTGATTTTCTCAACGAACAAAACCCGGGAGACATGGACCATACGTCAAGAAAGGAAACAGGAGGCCATAAGGTAGGGGGCGCGCCTACCCCCACAAGGCGCGCCCTCCACCCTCGTGCGCCCACTGTTGCTCCACCGACGTACTCCTTCCTCCTATATATATCCACGTACCCCCAAATGATCAGATACGGAGCCAAAACCCTAATTCCACCGCCGCAACTTTTTGTATCCACGAGATCCCATCTTGGGGCTTGTTCCGGAGCTCCGCCGGAGGGGGCATCGATCACGGAGGGCTTCTACATCAACACCATAGCCCCTCCGATGAAGTGTGAGTAGTTTACTTCAGACCTACGGGTCCATAGTTAGTAGCTAGATGGCTTCTTCTCTCTTTTTGGATCTCAATACAATGTTCTCCCCCTCTCTTGTGGAGATCTATTCGATGTAATCTTCTTTTTGTGGTGTGTTTGTTGAGACCGATGAATTGTGGGTTTATGATCAAGTCTATCTATGAACAATATTTGAATCTTTTCTGAATTATTTTATGTATAATTGGTTATATTTGCAAGTCTCTTCGAATTATCAGTTTGGTTTGGCCTACTAGATTGATCTTTCTTGCAATGGGAGAAGTGCTTAGCTTTGGGTTCAATCTTGCGGTGTCCTTTCCAAGTGACAGTAGGGGCAGCAAGGCACGTATTGTATTGTTGCCATCGAGAATAACAAGATGGTTTTTTCTTCATATTGCATGAGTCTATCCCTCTACATCATGTCATCTTGCTTAAGGCGTTACTCTGTTTTTAACTTAATACTCTAGATGCACGCTGGATAGCGGTCGATGAGTGGAGTAATAGTAGTAGATGCAGGCAGGAGTCGGTCTACTTGTCTCGGACGTGATGCCTATCTGCATGATCATACCTAGATATTCTCATAACTATGCTCAATTATGTCAATTGCTCAACAGTAATTTGTTCACCCACCGTAGAATACTTATGCTCTCGAGAGAAGCCACTAGTGAAACCTATGGCCCCCGGGTCTATCTTCATCATATTAATCTCCTACTACTTAGTTATTTCCTTTGATATTTACCTTGCCTTTATTTTTACTTTGCATCTTTATCATAAAAATACCAAAAATATTATCTTATCAAATCTATCAGATCTCACTCTCGTAAGTGGCCTTATAGGGATTGACAACCCCTATTTGCGTTGGTTGCGAGGATTTATTTGTTTTGTGCAGGTATGAGGGACTCGCGCGTAGCCTCCTACTGGATTGATACCTTGGTTCTCAAAAACTGAGGGAAATACTTACGCTACTTTGCTGCATCATCCCTTCCTCTTCGGGGAAAACCAACGCATTGCTCAAGAGGTAGCAGTGACGGAGATGGTGGCTACCCAACCGGTCACGGCCACGGTCATGGGTGCCGGGTCGGTGGGGCCGGTGCAGGTGCATGGGGTGGGCTGACGTTGGCGGGCAAGTAGATGTGGCGGGGCCCGCGAACCAGCTCAGGATCCGCGAGCCGCTTTTGACCAGGACGGATGGGGTGCATCAGGACAGCGGGTCGCCAGCGTTCGAACCGGCCGGTGGCTTCTCGACACCTGCCCCATGCGGGGACAGGGAGGATCTGGGAGATTCGCCACGACAGTTTGGGAGTGGCCAGGATGTGCTGGCGGACGTGCTGCCTCTTGGTCGAGATGCGTAGGGGGTAGCATTATAGATGCTGCTCGGCTTGTGGACACCCGTAGGTCTTTTTTTTATGACAGACCCGAATCATACGGTGGTTGTGTGGAATGTGCGCGGCTTAAACAGCCCTGCTAGACGCAATTCTATTAATAATGCTATTTTGAGCTCGGGCGCGAGTGTGGTCTGTCTCCAGGAGACTAAGATACAAAACATGGATGTTGAGCTTGTGCGGCGCTGCCTCGAGCCAGACTTCGATCAGTTCTTTTGTGCACTGTCCCTTGGTACCCGCGGCGGGATTCTACTGGCCTGCAAGTCTGCATGCGTGCAGCTATCAAACCCTCACATCACGACGAACGAGGTGACAGCGTGGGTGCAATTCCACGAGTCGGTGGGATGGTGGTTCGTAGGGGTGTACGGCCCCCGGGGGGATGGAGACAAGGTGGTTTTCATGCAGGAGCTCAAAGACATTCGAGATTTACATGCAGGTCCCTGGATGGTCGCCGGTGATTTCAACTTGATCACGGACACGTCTAACAAAAGCAATGATCGGATTAACAGACGGATGATGGGGAGGTTTAGAAGGTGCATCACGGACTTGGACTTGCACGAGCTCTACCTCAACGGGAAGAGATATACTTGGTCGAACGAGAGGACAGAGTCAACGTTCGAGAAGCTGGATCGTACCCTCGTCTCCGTCAATTGGGAGGCGTTGTACCCTACTTCTTTCCTATCCGCGCTCAGCACGAATGTTTCATATCATTGCCCGCTGCACCTCGTGCTGGAGGCCAACCTGAAGCGGGGCACGAGGTTCCACTTTGAATCTTTCTGGACCAAGGTAGATGGTTTCCATGACGTGGTCAGTGTTAGATGACTCTACGAATCAGCCTCCAGATCAAATACAAGTAGCAGATCAACCCACGTCATTGGTTACCATGTTTAATTCAAACTGACCTAGATTAACTTGTACTGAAAGTTTGTAACTCTTCCAGCCCATGTATATATACTGATCAATGTAAACCATCAAGGTGTGCAATTGCAGCCCGATCATATTCTGTTACATGGTATCAGCGTAAAGTTCGATCTTTGGCCTCCTTCCTCTCCAAATCCAGACTTATTCCTCCTCCAATCCTAGCCGATCTCCACCATGACTCCCGACGAAATTCAAGCCAAAGAGAAAGAGCTCCACCAGCGCGCCGAAGAGCTCGATGCCCGTGAGGCGGCGCTCTCCCGCCAAGTTACCAACGACACCGAGAAAAGCAAGAGTACAGCCGCTACACCACCCCAACCACCAGCTCCCAGCCGCTCAACCTATGCTACTTCTATCAAGCTCCACGTCCCAATCACCCTGGATCTCAACACATCTAACTACACCAATTAGCGCGAGCTGTTCATCGTTGCCCTCGGTCGCTATGGCTTAACAGCCCATGTTCTCGACGACGCTGGAGCTACTCCTTCTGACACGTCGCCGTCTTCAGATTGGGGCCGTGACGACTTCACGGTTCTCTCGTGGATATATGGCTCCATCTCCACCGACCTCTTCGGCATTTTCATGCGTCCCGGCTCCACGGCGCGGACAATCTGGGATGCCATCGAGAACCTCTTTCGCGACAACAAAAAGCATCGGGCGATCCAACTGGAGGCGGAGTTCAGGAACACTCTGCAGGGCGACCAGAACATCAGCGACTACTGCGCCAGGCACAAAGCTCTCGCTGACTCTCTTACCGACGTCGGCCAGACGATCAGCAACGAGACGCTGGTCCTCACCATCCTGCGTGGGCTCAACGACGGCTTCGTGCATCTCCGATCCTTTCTCCCGTTCCAGGTGCCTTTCCCCATGTTTCTTCAGACACGATCGGCACTTATTTTGGAAGAGACACAGAAAAAGACCGACGCCAAGAACGCCATCGCCACTGCTCTCTGGGCGAGCGGCAACAGCATCATCCCTAGCGCGGGTGGCGAACGAGCCACCCCTCCATCAGGCTCCAGGGGCGAGCGTTCCGTTGGACGTGGGAATGGCTTCTCCAGCTACAACAACAACTTCTCCAACCGTGACGGTGGACGTGGACGTGGCAGTGGCCGCGGTGGACGTGGTCGCGGTCGTGACAATCCATGGCAGTTTAATCCGTGGACCGGCGCTCCGACCAGGACTAATCTCCTTCAACAACAACAACAACAGCCGGCTCCCTGGCAGCAGCAGCCGACCCTCTGGCAGTCTCGTTCATGGCGTGCACCATCTTCAGGTCTCCTTGGCCCTCGTCCTAGCACTGCTCCACAAGCTTACAATGCATACATCCAAGCTTCCAACATGAACTCGGCTCACAACTCGACAGTGGACCCAGCCCTCCTTGCGGCTCTCAACAATATGCAGATTTCCGGCACACATGAGTGGTATATGGACTCCGGCGCATCCTCTCATATGGCATCCGATCATGGTAACTTCGACTCTATTCAACCTTCTTATTCTTCTCAATCTGTCCCTGTTGGTAACGGTGGAACCCTCCCAATTACACACATCGGATCATATGCACTCACTAGCACTTCTATACCTCTTCATCTACGTAATATTCTAATTGTCCCACATATTATAAAAAATCTAGTTTCCGTTCGTCAATTCACAACTGACAACTCTTATTCAATTGAATTTGATCCTTATGGTTTTTCTGTGAAGGATCTTCTCACCAAGGCCGTGATTCTTCGATGCAATAGCTCCGGTCCTCTCTATCCAGTCTGCCCATCCACGCATGAAGCCCATATCGTCACCACCACACCTTCATCCATGGCATCGTCGTCTCGGTCATCCCGGGTCCCCCACCATGTCGCGTCTTCATCAACTTCAGCATATCCCCTACAATAAAGCCCACAATACATTATGTCATGCTTGTCAATTAGGAAAACATGTTCGGTCTCCGTTTTATTCATCTCAGTCTTCAACAATTCGTCCTTTTGAACGCATACATTGTGATCTTTGGACCTCTCCTGTACCCAGCACGTCTGGCTATTGCTACTACTTAATTATAGTTGATGATTTCACTCATTATTTCTGGAGTTTTCCTCTTCGCAAGAAGTCTGATGTTTATGGCACCTTTGTTACCTTTCATGCCTATGCCTCAACCCAGTTTCAACTCTTGATCCAATCGATCCAGTGCGACAATGATCGTGAATTCGATAACACTAAACTTGACAAATTTTGTGTAACACATGGTATTATTTTCCGCTTCTCATGCCCCTATACGTCTCAACAAAATGGCAAGGCTGAATGCGCCATTCGTACAACAAATGATGTCGTACATACTCTTCTCTTCCAAGCATCTCTTCCATCATCGTTTTGGGCTGAAGCTTTACACGCCGCTACCTATCTCATAAACATACGACCTACCACTCCACCCTCCTACTCTTCCCCTTTATTTCTCTTACATGGTCGGCATCCCCGATACAATGATCTTCGTATGTTTGGTTGTTTATGTTATCCCAACACTTCCTCCACCTCACCACATAAACTCGCGCCACGTGCTGCCCGCTGTATATTTCTTGGTTATCCCTCTCGACATTGTGGTTACCGTTGCCTCGACCTCACCACTCGCCGTATCATCATCTCTCGGCATGTCATCTTTGATGAAACTACATTTCCATATGCCCCACCTCCCATCCCGACACCCTCTACTCACCTTGACATCTTTGATCCGCAGACTTCTGCCGCGGCATCACCGATTCCTACCACGACCCACCATCCTCCTGCCACGACACCACATCCTGTTGTGGAAGCCCCTGCCTCGTCTTCTGCCACGACAGCGTCCCCACGTGAACAACCCTCCCCTCCATCCTTTGGCTCTGTTTCCTCCAACGCCTCATGGTCGCCATCTCCCTCCCAGCCCCCTTCGCCACCTCTCTCGCCGGCAGTAGAGCCTCCTCCCTCTCCCGAGTCCTCACCATCACCAACCAACATCTTGGTTCCGTCACCTATTCTTCACCGTACTCGTAGTGTCACTGGCCGCCTACCACCACCTATTGATCATCTAAATCTCACCGCTAGTGTTTCCTCTCCAATCCCTCACAACTATCTCATTGCCTTGCGCGATCCCGCTTGGCGCCAGGCTATGCAGGACGAATATGATGCACTTCTTCATAATGGCACGTGGACTCTTGTGCTTCCCCCTCCAGGAGCCAACATTGTTAGTGGAAAATGGATTTTTTTTCGCCACAAATATAATTCTGATGGCTCTTTAGCTCGTCACAAGGCACGCTGGGTTGTCGGAGGCTTCACACAACAGCCCGGTGTTGACTTTGATGAGACATTTAGCCCGGTTTTCAAGCCATCAACTATACACATTGTCCTCTCTCTCTCGCCCTATCCAAATCCTGGTCTATCCATCAACTTGATGTTAAGAATGCGTTTCTGCACGACAATCTTGATGAAGAAGTATATAAGCAACAACCTTCTGGATTCATTGATGCTCGTTTTCCCAAACATGTATTTCGTCTTCAAAAATTTACTTTATGGTCTTAAACAAGCTCCACGTTCATGGTTTCAACGCTTTGCCTCTTATGCTCATTCTATTGGCTTTCTTGAATCTAAGTTTGATGCCTCTCTCTTTGTTTTCCATCACGGTAACCACATCGCCTATTTTACTTCTTTATGTCGATGGTATTATTCTCACTGCTTCATCTTCTACTACTCTTAAAACCATCATTCAAAAGCTTAGCACGGAATTCTCTATGAAAGACCTTGGTCCTCTTCATCATTTTCTTGGTATATCTGTTACTCGTACTTCTTCCACTCTTCATCTCTTACAACGTCAATACATCCTTGATATTCTTTCTCGTGCTGGCATGTGTGATTGCCATCCTGCTTCTACTCCTATTGACACAAAATCCAAACTCTCCGCCACTGTTGGTTCTCCAGTTTCTAATTCTTTTCAGTATCGTAGTCTCGCTGGCGCTCTTCAATATATCACTCTCACTATCACACGACCAGAGATCTCATATGTCGTGCAACAGGTGTGCCTTCACATGCATGATCCACGTGAGCCTCATTTTCTTCTTATCAAGCATATTCTTCGCTATCTCAAAGGGACACTTGATCTCGGTCTTACACTTCAGAAGTCCTCTAATCATAATCTTGTTTCCTATTCGGATGCTGATTGGGCTGGATGTCCGGATACTCGCCGCTCTACTTCTGGGTTCTGTGTATTTCTTGGAGATAACTTAATTTCATGGTCGTCACGTCGTCAACCAACTGTCTCTCGCAGTAGCGCCGAAGCTGAATATCGTACTGTTGCTCATGCAGTGGCTGAGACTTGTTGGATTCGTCATCTTCTACTCGAGTTAGGCTGCCCTGTTGCTACTGCTACTATTGTCTACTGTGACAACATTTCTGCAGTCTACATGTCATCCAATCCAGTGCAACACCGACGGACAAAACATATAGAGTTGGACATTCACTTCATCCGGGAGAAAGTTGCCATCGGTGCCCTACGTGTTCTTCATGTTCCATCTAGCTCATAATTTGCAGATGTCTTCACGAAAGGACTACCGACGCCTTTGTTTTTGGAGTTCAGGTCCAGTCTTCACATCGGCAACGGTTTGCCTCCTAGTTCAGACTGCAGGGGCGTGTTAGATGACTCTATGAATCAGCCTCCAGATCAAATACATGTAGCAGATCAACCCACGTCATTGGTTACCATGTTTAATTCAAACCGACCTAGATTAACTTGTACTGCAAGTTTGTAACTCTTCCAGCCCATGTATATATACTGATCAATGTAAACCATCGAGTTGTGCAATTGCAACCCAATCATATTCTGTTACAGTCAGGGCAGCGTGGAGCAGTCAGCCGTGGATTAGGAACCCGTTCAAGAGGCTGGCGGCTAAGCTCAAGGCCACGGCAAAGCAGCTCGCCAGGTGGAGTAGTAAGTATGTGGGGAATGTCAAACAATAGATACGCATCACGAACGAGGTCATTCTACGCTTGGATATTGCCATGGAGGGGAGGGTCTTCTCTCCGGTGGAGGCGGATCTCAGGAGGCTGCTCAAGCGAAAGCTGCTTGGGCTCGCCTCGCTGGAGCGCACGATCGCCAGACAACGTGCCAGGCTTTTACGGCTTAGAGAGGGGGACGCGTGCACCCAATACTTCCACGCTCATGCCAGCCACATGCAACGGAAAAACTACATCTCCAAGCTCAAGGTGGACGGTGCACTCTCGGCGGATCACGAGGTCATGGCCGGTGCTGTGGACTCCTTCGCCCAGCTGCTAGGGGAATCCACCGAGCGTGAGTTCACGCTAGATCTGGAGGAAATTGGTGTCCCTCGCAAGGATCTCTCCCACCTCGATTGTGATTTCTCCGAGGAGGAGGTGCTGGCGGCTGTGCGCGCGCAAGGGCTGGACAGGGCGCCGGGGCCCGATGGGTTCCTGGCCAGATTTTATGTGGCTTGTTGGTCGGTCATCAGAGAAGATGTGATGGAGGCGTTTGCCTCTCTTCAAAAATTGGACTTCCGTGGTCTAACCTCCATCAATCAGGCGTTCATCACATTGCTCCCCAAATCCCCCGTAGCCTTGGAGATTCGTGAGTTTCGGCCGGTCAGCTTGATTCATAGTTTCCCAAAATTGGCGGCCAAGGTGTTGGCGATGCGGCTCACGAACGAGATGTCGGGTCTGGTCGGGCCTCACCAAAGCGCATTCATCAGGGGACGGTGGCTACATGACAACTTTATGATGGTGCAAGGGATGGCTAGAAAATTGCATGCGTCTAAGAAAGAAGCGGTGATGCTCAAACTCGACATCACTAAAGCCTTCGACACGGTGGATTGGGCTTTCCTGATGGACGTGCTGCGACATATGGGCTTCGGGGCCAAGTGGATTTCGTGGATCGCTGGACTACTCGCCTCCTCCTCTACTAGGGTGTTGTTGAACGGCGTACCAGGGGAGGTCATCTTCAATCGGCAAGGTTTGCGACAAGGAGACCCGGTCTCGCCGCTCTTATTCGTCCTTGTCATGGAGGCTCTTCACCATCTCCTGGGCTCGGCTACGAAGGAGGGTGTGCTGCAACCCCTTGCGGCTGCTAGCTTCCGGCAACGCACCTCCATATATGCCAACGACGTGGTCACTTTCATCAAACTGGACCTGCAAAGCCTCAGGGCGTGCTCTATGCTGCTACGCGACTTCGGGATGGCGTCTGGGCTGCGCACGAATCTGATCAAAAGCTCCGCCCACCCCATTAGATGCTCGGAGGAGCAGGTTCTGCAGATTGCCACCGAACTGGAGTGTCAGGTCATGAGCTGGCCCTGCAGGTATCTTGGGCTCCCGCTTTCCTTGCGTAAGGTCTCGGCGGCCCAGTTACAGTACATGATAGATAAGATGGCCGATCGGTTGCCCGCCTGGCAGGCCAGGCTCCTCTACCGTGCGGGCAGATTGGAGCTTTTGCGCTCTACGCTGGCCTCGATGCCAATACATGCTATGATGGCGATTGACTTGCCGGTTAAGACGATCACCGCGGCCAACAAGATCTATCGAGGATTCCTATGGAAGGGATGGCGGGATGTGCAGGGCGGACACTATCTTGTGGCCTGGGACAGAGTGTGCGCGCCCAAGGACCTCGGGGGCCTCGGGGTGCCCAACCTAAGGTTGATGAATGCTGCGTTGCGCGCCAGATGGCCGTGGCTCCAACGGACAGACCCCCTCAGACCCTGGGCTGAGTTCAACATGCAGGTTTCACATGAGTCCTTGGGCTTGTACAAGGCGGCCACGAGATGCGCCCTTGGAGATGGTGAGTCTGTGCGCTTCTGGCCGGACTGGTGGCTGTGGGATGGAAGACTAGAGGACTTGATGCCCAATCTCTACGCCTTGTTGAGACGGTCTGGCCGGCTGAAAACTGTTCGGCAGGCAATGACAGAGGGCTGGTGGCACGATATTTTGCCGGACATGTCAGGGCAAGCGCTGCGTGAGTTCATGGTGCTTGTAGACAAGACGCAAGATGTGGTCCTCACGCAAGGCGCGGATGACAGGATCTACTGGGCCTGGGAGAGCTCGGGGCAGTTCCCTGTTAGGTCGGCTTACAGGGCTTTCTTCGCTGGCATGATCGAGGCGGACGGTGCCACCCAGATTTGGAAATCGAGAGCTCCAAATTCTTGCAAGTTCTTCGTATGGCTCGCGGCAAGGAATAGGTGTTGGACGGCGGATAGATTGGAAAGAAGGAGGCTCCCTCACCCCTCAGCATGCCCCTTCTGCGATCAGGAGCAGGAATCGATTGATCACTTGTTGCTTGGCTGCGTGTTAGCACGGCAAGTGAGGACCAACATCACCAATGCTTGGGGCAGACCTGCCTGGATACCAGGGCTAGATGCGACCTTGATGGAATGGTGGACCTCCCTAAACCCACAGAAACACCTAAGGAAGGAGACATGGACGGTGGTAACGCTCGTGGCTTGGATGCTATGGAAGCACGGGAACGACATCGTGTTGAATGGGGCCTCGCCTTCTGCAGACACCATGCTTAGGAGGATTGAGCTTGAGGGTCAGGATTGGAGGGCTGCTGGTCTGCTTAAGGAGAGGGGCTCTCTCCCTGGTTTGGTAGATAGGTTGGATAGTGGCGAGTGATCCGCATGTGGACACTTTTGATTGTGTAACCGTGGCTTGTAACATTACCTTTGCCCATCTTGGGCCCTTCTATCTATGCTTCTGATGCGTCATTCTTTGGCGCATCCTTGAAAAAAAGAGTCAGCCACTATTTCATTTGAAAAATCTTGAAATGTTTGTGAAATAAAAATATCATGAATTATAAAATATGTTCATGCTTAAAAATACTTATTTATTTTATAAAGTGGTCTACAATTTTTTTAAATGACATGAATCAAAAAGATATTCATCAATATTTTTTAAAAATGGGCACCAATGATAGAAAAAGAACCAGCAAAGAAGACATTACTACTTTATGTCCACAAAACAATACAAAATGTGCAAGTTTACGTACATCCAAACGCTTCAGAACTCATTTCATGTTGCAGTCATAAAACTGGATAGTACACTTTGGATGAAAAAAGAATCAGTTCCAAAACAGGTAGCAAATCATTATGTTGAACAAAGAAAACGCCAACTAGTTCTTCAAATAATATATATTGCTCTGTCCTTTTTGTTTCTCCGAAACAGTTCTTCATGCAGCCACGAAGCAAGGTTGACCAATCATTGTGACACATTTCCTAATGTAGACGGTATATATTTGATGTACTCTGTTTTGACGTTCTTCATCTTTAAGACTACCTCGCTCATAGTTATCCTATCTCCAGGTGAGTCACTGGAGCAAAGCAAACCAACCTCTAGTATTGGCACAAGAAAGCTAATGTCCATGCCAAAGCATTGCAGTAGCCGTCCATCCATGACATGAACAAGTTGACCTGCCTGAAACAATTGATTAACCCATCGTCTAAGGCTCAGTTCTCCAACAAACATAGCATCCGTTGGCCTCTTGCCAGCAAAGACTTCAAGGAGCATGATGCCGTAGCTGAACACATCGCTCTTTCGTGAAGCTTTCCCGTATGACCCATACTGATCTGTGCAAAAAGAAGGATAAATGCACATTCCAACTGAAGTGGCCAATATTAGTTAATTGGTGGCTTAACAAGAATTTGATACATTGAGCAAGATAATAAGTACTAAGTACCTGGTGACATGTACCCAATAGTGCCATGCATGTTAATGGAGAACGCAGAGTTATCATCAGCTTGTAGTAGTCTTGCAATGCCAAAATCTGCCACATGCGCCATCATGTCCTCGTCAAATAACACATTGCTTGGCTTCAAGTCCAGTGCAAGACGATTTCATGGTAACCATGGTGTGGATATTCCATTGCCATTGACACCTCAAGCATAACACACAGTCTCTCGCGGAACCCGAATTGTGTTTCGCCCTGTTGTGAGCAGTGAAGCAATGTCTCTAAATTGCCATTTGGCATGTATTGTAGCACCAACGCTCTGAAATTCATGTTAGAACATGTGGTGATTATCCGTATCAGGTTGCGATGCCGCGCCATGCGGAGCACACGGCACTCGGCCTCAAAGCTTCTAATGGCACACGTGGACCGCATGTCAAAAACCTTTATTGCAACCATCAAACCATCGCTCAGTTGTCCCTTGAATACCTTTCCGTGGCCTCCATATCCCAACATGTAATCTTCACTGAAATTACCAGTGGCACGAACAAGCTCTAGGTGTGAGACTAACTGATGGCTTGCTGGAGCTGTCAGGTCATTGGAAGATTTGGTCTTGCCGTTGTCGACTTTATTTCTCCACGATATGAAGTACAATAAAATTACAAAAATGACAAAAGCTAGCGTGACAGCTGAGAGTAGGATTATTAGAAGTGTTAGGAGGTTGTACTTATTACTGGAAGTGGTACTTACTACTGAAGCACTACCTTGGGGTTTCAAAAATGGTTGGCATCGAGGCAGAGGGAAGCCGCACAAGCCAGAGTTGTTTGCATATTGGCTCTCTGGGAAAGTGGCAAGGGATCCCATCTTCGGTATTGATCCATTCAGCCTATTGCATGATAGATCAATCTCCGACAACGATAGCAACGAAAATGAACTCGGGATTGGGCCTTCCAACTTGTTGTGTGACAGGTCAAGCATACCTAAATTCTTGGAACCTGCAAGCTCTGCTGGGATGGCACCAGAAAGTCGATTTTGCCGAAGATTCATGATTGCTAGATAGTTCATCTTACCAAGTTCCTTGGGGATCTCGGAGTCAAGCTTGTTAAAGGACAGGTCCAAGAATATCATGGAGGCATTGCTTTTCAAAGTGTGCTCTCCACTATCCAGGATGTATACCCGTGTGAAGTTGCACGTATTCTTGCTAGCCATCTGGTTTAGTTGCTCCAAACGGACGCCGCCGATCTCAAGCAGGCTCCCCGCGCCGCGACATTTGCTGCTCTGCTCGTCGTTGCGCAAGTATATATGTGGCCGCACTATCATGAGGCCGATAGCCACCTTCCCGGACTGCCTCGCCAGCTCCGGTGGTATCGATCCGCTTAGCTGGTTGTCGTTCAGATCGAGCCAAATTAAACTCTTGCAGTCTCCTAGCTCCAGCGGTATACGCCCTGAGAAGGAGTTGTTGTTGAGCTTCAAGATTGCAAGGTTGTCTAGCCGCCCCAGCCAAGCCGGCACCGACCCAGAGAGCCGGTTGCTCCCCAGCGCTATCCATTTCAGATTCTTGCAGTTCATCAATCCCGACGGGATGCTGCCAGTGAGCGTGTTGTACTCGAGGATGAGGTGCTCGAGTCCGCGAGCACCACCGAGCGACACCGGAATCTCACCCTCCAATTTGTTCTCCCACAGGATGAGGTCACGGAGACGAGCAAGGCTGCCGACGGATGTGGGGATGGAGCCATTGATGTAGTTGAGACTGAGGTCTAGAGACTCGAGGCTTTCACAGTTGGAGATCGTCGCCGGGATGCCGCCGGTAAGGTAGTTGTTCTGCAGGTAGAGCACCTCGAGCTTGGACTTGGAGCCGGTGTTCGGGCAGAGTGAGGATGGTATAGCGCCGGAGAGCTCGTTCGAGCTGAAGTCCAACATCCTCAGATTGGCAAGCCGACCTAGAGAGTCGGGCATGGAGCCATGGAAGTGGTTGAGTGATAGAGTGAGCCACGAGAGCCGTGGGAGCTCAGCGAGTTCGTCGCCAGGGAGCTCACGAGAGAAGTTGTTGTTCGACAGGTTGAGGTAGGAGAGCGACGCGAGCAGCGTGATGTCCGGCGGAAAAGCACCCTTTAAGTGGTTGCTGGAGAGGTTGAGCGAAACAAGAGCAGTGCAGCCGGACAGGACCCCGGGCAGCACCTCGCCGGAGATTAAATTTCCGGATAGATCAAGTGACTCCATCCTGGAACAGTTGGTGAATGCCGGGACCTGGAGTGGCCCGGAGATCGAGTTCCAGGCGAGGTTCAGCCGACGGACTCCCCCCATACAGCTGAGATCGCCGTCGCCGGAGATGTTGTTGTCCGACAGGTCAAGGACATCCAGCCGGGCAAAAATGTCCCCGCCATCTCCCTTCCCGCCGCCACCGCCAACGAGTGCGTTACCAGAAAGGTTCAGCTCCCTCAGCCCGTCGCACGCGCCGGCGAGCACGCGGGCGTCAGCAACGGATCCTCTTAGTGCCCTGTTGCCGGACAGGTCCAGCTGAGCCAGCTTCTGGCCGCACCGCCAGACCACGGCGTCCCCGCCGCTTGCGAGCGAGCCGCTCACGTTGGCGCCTCGCAGGCTGACGACCTCGACACCACGCAGCTGCAGCAGTGTGCCGGCCACAGCGCCGAAATCGACGTCGAGTGGGACCCCCGAGAGGGAGAGCGACACGAGCCTCCTCCCTCCCCTGACGCACGCCGCGCCGGGGAAACTGCACGCGCCGTCGCCACGGGTCCATCCCCCCAGCTCCCCGTGGTTCCGTACCGCCGCCTTGAACCGCTCCAGCAGCTGCTCGTCGCCGCCGTCGTCCGCGGCCACCAACACCAGATCATTGACAAGCAGCAGTAGCAGCACCGCCAGTGCCAGGCACAGAGCAGTACCCATAGTAGCGCCGACGCTCAGTGCTCAGCTATGAGAATGTTTACAGTAGTCCTTTTGGGTTTCTGGACCGGATGAGCTGCACTGAGTGAACACTTGTGTAGCAAGCAGTGCTAGTAGGTATGATCGTTAGTGCCGCCGGTGGGTGGCTCGTCGTGTAGCTAAGGAGAATTCGTACGTATATATGCGCCATGATCTGTAAAATCGATCTTTTCCTGCCTGATGTACGTAGGTGGTCCTGTATGTGGTGCCGAATTTTGCTGGTCCTCAAAAGTCGACGTCGTCAATCGAATTAGTGCAGATCATCGTGTATCATGTATACAAATTGAGTTGCTTCCTTGAAGGAGGACACGTACGCGTTGATGAAAACTGATTATCTATACGTGTGTGGATCCAATATACGACGTGTTGGAGATTGGTGCACCCATTTTTCATGATATGCACGTGAAGCATATGATACTCTCTAAAACAAGATGATTCCTCAAGGAATTCGATAAATATCTGAGGGTACGATCTTCTTCTATTGTTACGCTGTGAAACCTTGTCACTACAGCAGAATTGTTCATGGTCGTTGGACCAAAAGTCATTTAGTACGGGAGCTCTCTAAACACTCCATGGCTCTTAGACTGCTCGCCAGCAGTAATTTGAGTCGAATAATGGGAAAAAAAGACTCATAGGTTTAGGGTTTAGGGTTGAACGCTAAGTTGCTCACCATGCTAGTGAAGGTTTATGCTGAAATGTTTTACGCTTCTCTTATAAACCACTCTTTCTAGCATTCTTTCCGCAAAAAAAATGTTGTAGCATTCTCTTCCTGCCAAACGCTGTCGTCCGTATGCTGACACCAAACATGCAACGGCTGCGCTATTAGAGGCAGCTCCGCAGGACATGCAACGGCTGCGCTATTAGAGGCAGCTCCGCAGGCGAGTTTCCCTCCATTGGAGTTTCCCGCGCGCCCGTTCCCACATTCAAGCTTTAGCGCCATTGCCTGTCGTCTATTCGCCTATGAAGGCAACAACACTTCTACTCCCTCCGTTCCTAAATACTTGTCTTTCTAGGCATTTTAACAAGTGACTACATACGAAGCAAAATAAGTGAATCTACACTCTAAAATATGTCTACATACATCCGTATGTAGTAGTCATTTGAAATGTCTAGAAAGATAAATATTTAGGAACGGAGGGAGTATTAGCGACGACCACCACTCCTCCCCCTTAGCCTCAGCATCACCCCTCTCCAGTGGCGCGCTCAAAGTAGAACACCTATGGTATACTGCCATGAGTGAACTCTTGTAGCAGTAGTATGTACTCCCTCTGTTTTAAAATAAATGTCTCAAGTTTGTACTAACTTGTCGTAGATATGATAGTTAGTGCCGCCGGTGGGTGGGTCGTCCTGTTTTAGAGAGGAGAATTCGTACTTGTGCATCATGATGCGTTACTGGTCCTGTACGTAGTGCCGAATTTCGCTGGTCCCTCAAAAGTGGACGATCACATTTGCGTAGATCTATATACGCGATTACGTGTCTTGGAATCTTGACGATTATCATCGTGTATCATGCATGTATGTCGTGAATCAAAAGCACTGTCACACATTGCTTTGTACAAAAGCTAGCTCGTTCTCCGTGGGAACCAGCATACTAGAATTTGAAATCTGGGCACCGAGGTACGTGTATCATTGCTCGGCACCTCAGATGAAGCAGAAGCAGTTCACACGAAACCAAATATTTCTTCCATTCCTTTATACAAGGTCATTATGAAAAATATATTTTGCATCTATACAAGGTCACTAACAGTAATTAAGGCAAAATTTAATGATGTTTCCTCTTTTCATAAATTTTGCAACCTTTGTTTTTCAAAATCCATAAAGTATTTTGCATTGAGGATTTTTAACATGTTCCCTCTTATCTCCTCTTTTCACATGAGAGGTAAGAGTATATAATAGACCTTCTTACCTCCATTGTGAAAGGAGGGGGGGAGGATAAGAGGGAGCATGTTAAAATTGCTCTTTTGAATTTAATAGTTTCTTTAAAATCGTTTTTTTAATATTTTAATTTATTTTATTACAAAGTCAACGGACGGGCGGTCAACTAGCCAATTGTCGACCAGTCAACCATTGACTTAGCGCGGGAATTCCTTTTTTTTTGAGACAACCTCGTGAAGCTTTTTATTAACCCGTCACAATGTTTACAGGGACGAAAGAAAGATCTCCAGGATGACCTAACCAAACATGGCGGCCACCCCCGAGAGATAAGGCATGCTTCGCTAAGTTTGAGCTCCTAAATTCATGAACTATTTTACAAAGTTGAAAACCAGAAGAATGTTCTATGATTTCATGTATCATCGCACCATATTCAGCCGAAGTCCCGTTCTTTACGTCTTCCACCACCGTCTTGCAATCGGAAGCCACGTGAATGCTTTGAACATATAAATCATTCGCCAGCGCTAGAGCTTCCCTAATAGCCAATGATTCAAGTGTTTGAGGATTATTGATATGCCGGTACACTATGGCCGAAGCGCCAAGAAACAGGCCGGTTTGGTCTCTGCATATAGCACCAACCGCGCCATACCTTCCTCCTCTCGAGACCGCTGCATCCATGTTTACTTTGACACACCCCTGGACCGGAGGCAACCACCGAGTTGGTCTTGGCGCTGAAATAGTAATTGGCCTTGGATCCCGCCTGTTGATCTGTTGTAATTCTGCCATATAACTCAGTATGAAGCCATTTGTAGCGTGGGGAGACTGAAAAATGTCTTCGTAGATCGCCTTTCTCCCGGCACTCCAAATCGCCCATGCTGTCACCACCAGGCGGTTAAACTCCTCAGCCTCCAACACCTCATGTAGAGCAAAAAGCCATTGCTTTGGGTTCTCATGTTGGCAACTGATCACCTTTACAGCAAACTCAACAGGAGCTAAGGCCCAGATACACCTCGACATTGAGCAATTGAGCAGCGCGTGTCTCCATGTATCTGTGGCTCCGCATAAGTGGCATGTATCTTCATCAGCCATATGGCGATGGTGAAGGACCTCACCTGTGGGCATCGACTGCCTGGCTAGTCGCCACACAAACATTCTCAACTTCGAAGGTACTTGTATATGCCATATTGCACTCCACTGCTTACTCTCTTGGGTATTTGACGTACCTTCTTCCTCATGTAGCCAACCTTCCCTTCTAAGCTTCGTTCGCAGCATCATATGATAGGAAGAACTCAACAGGAGCTAAGGCCCAGATACACCTCGACATTGAGCAATTGAGCAGCGCGTGTCTCCATGTATCTGTGGCTCCGCATAAGTGGCATGTATCTTCATCAGCCATATGGCGATGGTGAAGGACCTCACCTGTGGGCATCGACTGCCTAGCTAGTCGCCACACAAACATTCTCAACTTCGAAGGTACTTGTATATGCCATATTGCACTCCACTACTTACTCTCTTGGGTATTTGACGTACCTTCTTCCTCATGTAGCCAACCTTCCCTTCTAAGCTTCGTTCGCAGCATCATATGATAGGCAGAACGTACTGTGAAAAGACCCCATTTCTCTTCATGTCATGCCCAGAAGTCCGTTATATTCCTCGTGCACAACGGTATCTTGAGGATCTCTTCTGCGTCAAAAAAACTGAAAATAGATCATATCAAATCTTCCTTCCATTGAGCCGACGTAGAATCAATCAGGTCCGACACCATTTCTGACGGATTATGGTTAAGCGATGTGATCGGCCTTTTGAAGTTATCTCGAGGAATCCAATTATGCTGCCATATACTTGTCGAAGCCCCATTACCAATTCTTCGGATCACTCCTTGTGCTACAATGTCCCTACCATCCAACACCGCACGCCATATCTGGGAGGGATGGGAACCCAACTCAGATTCCAAGAGAGAGCACTGAGGGAAATATACCGCTTTTAACACCTTTGCGCTGAGCGAGGCCTCATCTGTCATAAGCCGCCATGCTTGTCTCGCTAGGAGTGCTAAATTGAAAATCTCTAAATCACGAAAACCGAGACCACCCAGATGCTTAGGCCTGGTCATCATCTCCCAAGCAACCCAACTAGGTTTCATCTTACCATGTTTGCTTCCCCACTAGAATTGGCGGATTATGGATGTGATGCTGTCACATAAACCCCTTGGCAAACAAAAACAGGACATTGAAAAAACAGGAATCGCTTGTGCAACCGACTTAATTAAAACTTCCTTCCCTGCTGCCGAGAGTAATTTCTCCATCCATCCTTTGATATTTTCCCATACCCGGTCTCGCAAGTATTTGAAAGTGCCATTCTTCGACTGGCCTACATCAGTTGGCATACCCAGGTAACGCTCATTCAACGATTCATTTTGAACGTGTAAAGAATTCTTCACCTCTTCCTTGATGGAATCTGGAAAACCCTTGCTAAAGACGATGGAAGACTTCTCATGATTTATCCTCTGTCCCGATGCTCTACAATAAGTATCAAGCAGGTTTGACACTTCATCTGACCCCTCCACATTAGCCTTAAAAAGCAGCAGGCTGTCATCTGCAAATAAAAGGTGGTTAATGGTGGGTGCTGTTGGAGCCACCTTAATACCTGCAATTGATGACCGAGAACTGGATTTCAGGAGGCACGAAAGGCCCTCTACTGCAATTAGGAATAAGTAGGGGGAGATTGGATCTCCCTGCCGGATACCCCTTGTTGGTTTAAAGGATTCAAGTTTCTCCCTGTTGAAGAGGACAGAAAAAGACACTGATGAAACCATATCCATTACTATGTCAATCCATTGTTGAGAGAAACCCAATTTGGCCATGATGCCTTTCAAATAAGGCCACTCCAATCTGCCATAGGCTTCATCATGTCCAGTTTCAAAGCACAGAAGCTATTTGATCTTGAACGTGTTCTTTTCATGAAATGCAAACACTCATAAGCACATATGATGTTATCTGTGATAAGCCTTCCAGGCACCAAAGCAGACTGTTCCTCAGATATAATATCAGGCAAAATAATCTTGAGTCTATTGGCCACTACCTTGGATGCAATTTTGTAGAGCACGTTACAAAGACTTATGGGTCTGAATTGAGACAACTGAGAAGGACTCATTACCTTTGGGATTAGAACCAAAACTGTGTCATTAATGCCTTCTGGGCTTTCCTCACCATGCACTATCCTTAATACAATTCTTGTGACATCTTCACCGCAAATATCCCAGTTGCGTTGATAAAAATGAGCAGGGAATCCGTCTGGGCCAGGTGCTTTCGTTGGGAACATTTGGAATAACGCTACTTTAACCTCCTTAGAAGTGTAATCAGCATTAAGGCGTTCATTCATTTCCTCTGTTACCCTCCTCGGCACATGATCTAGCACTGCATCCATGTTCTCAACTCCCTCCGACGAATAAAAAGTTTGATAAAAACTATTCGCCATTGCCCTCAACTCATCCGGGTCAACAACAATTGCTCCCAAGGAATTTTGCAATGCCTTAATCATATTCTTTTTCCGCCGCAAACTAGCACGAAGGTGAAAGAATCTGGTATTCTTATCGCCCGCTGACAACCACTGGATCCTCGCTCGTTGGCGCCACATAATTTCCTCCCTGTGGTACATCTCAATTAAACGCTCATTGATCTTGAGCTCCACATGTGAGGGTCCAGTTCTAAGCGGGTCACCACGCAGCTCATCAAGCTTTCTCTTTAGAAATTTAATCTCCTTCTTCACATTGCCAAAGGTGTCGTTACTCCATCTGCTTAGCCCTGTAGCCAAGTTTCTGAGCTTGTGGCGCATGTCCTGGACTGTCAAACAGGGCGCTTCCGCATCCCACCCATCCACTAGGGCGTCATGGAGTCCCTCATGTGTTTCCCACATATTCTCATATCTGAACTCAGGTTTTGCATGTTGCTTCTTCTATCGTCCCAAGTCGACCAGCAGGGCCGAGTGGTCTGAACTAGCTGCTATTTCATGTGTAATAGCTGCTAAGGGAAACCTCGCCATCCAATCCGTGTTGACCAATGCCCTGTCCAACCTGCAACGTGTGTATGTGCCTCCGATGACCTTCTTCTCAAAAGTCCAAAACCGGCCAGTATAGCCCATATCTAGTAACATGCAAACATCAACTGTATCTCTGAAAGCCTGTATCTGTGTGTCGGTGTCAAAACCGGCGGATCTCGGGTAGGGGGTCCCGAACTGTGCGTCTAGGCCGGATGGTAACAGGAGGCAAGGGACACGAAGTTTTACCCAGGTTCAGGCCCTCTTGATGGAGGTAAAACCCTACGTCCTGCTTGATTAATATTGATGATATGGGTAGTACAAGAGTAGATCTACCACGAGATCGGAGAGGCTAAGCCCTAGAAGCTAGCCTATGGTATGATTGTTGTTCTATATCTTGTCCTACGGACTAAAACCCTCTGGTTTATATAGACACCGGAGAGGGTTAAGGTTACACAAAGTCGGTTACAATGGTAGGAGATCAACATATCCGTATCGCCAAGCTTGCCTTCCACGCCAAGGAAAGTCCCTTCCGGACACGGGACGAAGTCTTCAATCTTGTATCTTCATAGTCCAGGAGTCCGGCTGAAGGTATAGTCCGGCCATCCGGACACCCCCTAATCCAGGACTCCCTCAGTAGCCCCTGAACCAGGCTTCAATGACGACGATTCCGGTGCGCAGTTTGTCTTCGACATTGCAAGGCGGGTTCCTCCTCCAAGTACTTCATAGAAGATTTTGAACACAAAGAATAGTGTCCGGCTCTGCAAAATAAATTTCCACATATTGCCATAGAGAGAATAATGTTCACACCAATCTAATCTGCTGACGTATTTCATAGCATGACAACACCACGGCCAAGCCTTTATTCGAATCGTTTTATTATCCCACCTCAGCGTGTCATGCGAGGCGGTTTCCTTGGCACTTCTTGTTAAAGCAGAGATCGTGTCCCCTTATTCTGGGATTCTCATCAATACGGGCGTGAGTAACCCAACCGCTTCTAGGACTCCTATACTATAGGCAAGTCCAAACGGCCACGGAGAGGACGCTTGATTCACCCTCTTTATAAAGGGACAAGGCTTTTATTCCCTCCCGTGCTCAATCGAATCCTTCCCCCACCTCAAGCTCAAACACCCAAAGTTCAGGTCAGGTGCTCCGAACCTTCAATCATGTCCGGATCTAGCCTTCAAGGCCGATGGATGCCTTCCTCCGTCATGGAAGAAGACATCAAAAAGTTGAGGGAGGCCAGATATCTGACCGCCGAGGTTTCGCATCGGCTGCCTGCCCGAGGGCAGACCGTCCCCTCCCCGAACCCAACGAGAACGTCGTGTTCGTCTCCCACTTCCTCCGAGGTCTAGGCCTTGCTCTGGATCCTTTCGTCAGGGGTTCGATGTTTTATTATGGGCTAGATTTCCATGATCTAGCTCCGGACTCATTTCTTCATATCACGACATTTATTGTCGTGTGTGAGGCCTTCCTTCGGGTTACCCCTCACTTTGGCCTGTGGCTCAAGACCTTTGAAGTAAAGCTGAAGATGATCGAGGGGCAACATGCAGCATGCGGAGGTGCCTCAATATGCAAGATGACGGGAGCTCCATGGCCCAAAGGTTCCATTCCAGAGGTGTCTGAATTGTGGCAACAAGAGTGGTTCTACATCACGGCTCCTGGAAGTGCCAAGTGGGCGGCCGCCCCTGTTTTCCGCTCGGGCCCTCCACCACAACTGATGTCATGGATCAGCAGAGGTCTGAGCTGGGGTCCAGCGAAGGACGTGCCTATACTGCAAAGCCGCATTCGAGATCTCTTCAATGGAGATTTTAGTTTGGTTGCGATAATACAAGTTATGCTGGTTCGTCAAGTCCAGCCTTGCAAATGCCGGCCCCTTCGCTTGTGGGAGTTCAATCCCGAGGGACCGCGTGTCATTCAAAATTTCCTCGGCCTGATGCACGAGGAGATGTACAAGTCATTCTTCGGAGCTCAGGTAGAGTGTCCGGAAATCACCGAGGACGTGGGCCTGAGTAGTAACCGCGCCGCTGAACAGGTAAGGAATCTTCCAGCCGAACATACTATCTCTCATTTGTTACGAAGTTATTTCTGAGAGTTTGCTTTTTGACCAGGACTGGCTAACAAAGGCGAAGTTGATTCGGTGTTCGGCCCCCCTCCCCGAGGGTTTGGACAATCCGGTATTGGAAAAGATGCTCCAGGTCGCACCTTGCCCGGAGCCCTTGAAGGAAGATACTGGGGAGGATAATACGGGCGGACGCGGGCCCGCAACGCTGCCCATTCTAACCGAGGGAGCGAGCGTCTCCATGAAGGAAGACGACCGAAGGAGGAAAAGGACTGCGCCCGAGGATTCGGAAGCCGAAGCTTCCAAACGGGAGAAGAAGTCTCCCACAGAGGGTCCTACCTTGGGGGGTGCTTTTGCCGCACAAAGTCCGCGGGGGGATCAATTCTCCAGCGAGTCGTAAGTGACCCGAAATACTTTAATAGTACAGGTATGCCATCTTTTTCTTCTGAGAAAATAACCACCGCATATATCTTTGCAGTTCGGGCCTTAGCCCCTCTCAAATGAGCTCGTCTTCGGAGGATCTTCTTCCGGAGATGATGGAGAGCGAAACGCCTCCTCCGGACTCCTCCGCTCGGGAAGCGGGCAACCCCGCAGTGTCGCCGCGGAGGGCCTCTCCGAGTCTGGTGAGGCCAGAAGATAATCCCATTGACCCCCGAAGCTCCCAGTGTCCGGCTCCCGAAGAGAGCAGACAAAAGAGTCCGGCACCGTCTGGTGTGCGATCGGATGTTCTGAGGGAGTTGGTGGGGCGAGCGGCCATCTTAGATGAACACCGTATGCTGATGAATACGGTGATGGAGAGAATCTCGTCCGCCGAAAGCGGATTGCATGAAGCTTTTATGAGTCTACTGACAGGCTTTGAGGTACGTAAAATAATGTATGATAGTCTTGCACATGCTAGGTGTGCCCTGTGTAGATAGTAGCCCCTGAGACTCTGGTTGTCATCGAAAACGACGATGAACAGAGGATCATATTCCCAGGTAATAACCATACTGCCTCTATGTGCAGGTGATGGAAGCTCCGGTGGCTAGCCGGACTAGCGAGTTTGCCCATTTAAAATGGCAGTTGGATGTGGCAGACACCGACATCGAGCTTGTTAACAAAAGGCTTGACGAGGCACAGGGTAAGTGTCATTATCTGGTAAACGCCACATAGTAAGAGCAGCATGATGCCAGTGTATTTAATATGTTGTGACTGCAGATGGAGTTGCCATTGTTGAAGCCTTGCGGGCAGAACTTTCCCGAGCCAAGGAACAAGCGAGGTTTGGTAATGCGGCTGCTTTGAAGGCGGCCGAAGAGTTGAAAGCCGAGAAGGCCGCGCATGGAGAGAGCCGAGATAAGATGGCCAAGATGGCCATAGAATTAAAAGCCGCCGCCGACCGTTGCCGGGTTCTTGAAAAGGAAAACCTAGCGAAGGCATAGGACCTTGAGAAGGCTGCTGCGACGAGAAAAGACATCCGCTCTGCTATGAGGGCGAAGAAGGAGGAGCTGCGGGAAGCCGGGGATATTGTAGCTGGGAAATCCTTTATGTTTCGGAGGAAGTTCGGAGATCCACGGTATGCCCCTCTGGATCGGCTATGGAGTTCGGAGGATGTGTATATGGATTTGGTGGCGAGCGCTGCCGATGCGGCCAAGTACTTCCAAGGTCAGACGGACCATGAAGTGGACCAGCTATTTTGGACACAATTCCATTCTCCCGAGTGTCCGCTTTCATTGACTGACCAATTAGCCGAATGGGCCAAACTGAATAGGTTGTCCGGACTCGCCATGAGGTCTGTTGTGGATCAGCTATGGCCGGAAAGGCCAAAACCGAACAGCTATTTCAGCTTGGTGCAGCAGTTCCTTGACGTGGTGCCGCACATTAATGCGATGAAGAGGTCGGTGTGCATAGAGGGCTCACGGATGGCCTTTGCCCATGTTAAAGCATACTGGGCAGAGATGGCTGCTACCACTGTTGCAGCGCGGGATTCGGCCATAGGCCGAATGGCTGCTGAGCACTACTTTGAAGAAGTTCTTGAGGGTGCTCGTTTGATAGAGACCCAGTGCTCAAAAAATATTATGTTTGAGTGATATGTAATCTCATTGTAAGCGAAATGCTTTTATAAATTTTTATAAGGCTATTTTTATACTTTTGCCTGAAAGTAATATGATGCCTCCTGGGCGGCCGTTTATGTATACATGTGTATAAACTGAAAGATTGCAGCCGTCGGCTTCAACCCCCACGCATATAATGCGGAGGTGCTCACAAAAAACACACGTTCACACTTAACCCAATGTCTTGGTCCTATTAAGGAGGTGATAGCGGAGCGAGCGAGGCAACCGGACTATAATGCTTTAGCACTTTCACTTAGCCATAGGAGTTTGACAGTGGGGCTACTAGATAGCCCCTAGTGGCTCCGCACTCTCCCGATCCCGAGGTGCATACATGCCTGGCCGGAAAACGGCCCTTCGTTAAGGCGGAGGAATTCTAGCATTCCAACAGGTCATCGAGTGGTTGACCAGTCTCACGCTATATCATGGCGGTCAGTTTTCGGCTTTCTCTACTGAGGTGCTCGTCCGGATGAACCAGGACACAATCGCAGTAGTTCTCCTGGTGCTACCTTAGCCGGTAAAGCGGAACGTAAGGCACCAAAACACAGGAGCCGGGCAAACCCAACATTTGACCAAAGACAATGATTCGGAGCTGATGCATATAGGGCCAAACTCGCGACGCCGAACACTCCCTCTCCTCAAAGGGAGAGATGTAACAGGGGAGAGGGAAGCACCAAAGGCTGAGGTATGAAGTCCTCCCTCTCCTCAACTATATATAGGAGGGCCAAGGGGGGGTGCGCCAGCCTAGGAGATCCAATCTCCTAGGTGCGGCGGCCAAGGGGAGGTTTCCCTCCCCCCCAAGGCACCTAGAGGTGCCTTCCACCATTGGGACTCTTCCCTTTTGTGGAACCCTAGGTGCATGGGCTTTTGGGGCTGGTGCCCTTGGCCCATGTAGGCCAAGGCGCACCCCCTACAGCCCATGTGGCCCCCCGGGATAGGTGGCCCCACCCGGTGGGCCCCTGGGACCCTTCCGGTGGTCCCGGTACAATACCGATAATCCCGAAACTTGTCCCGATGGCCGAAACAGTACTTCCTATATATAATTCTTTACCTCCGGACCATTCCAGAACTCCTCATGACGTCCGGGATCTCATCCGGGACTGCGAACAACGTTCGGGTTACTGCATATACATATCTTCACAACCCTAGCGTCACCGAACCTTAAGTGTGTAGACCCTACGGGTTCGGGAGACAAGCAGACATGACCGAGACAACTCTCCGGTCAATAACCAACAGCGGGATCTGGATACCCATGTTGGCTCCCACATGCTCCACGATGATCTCATCGGATGAACCACGATGTCGAGAATTCAACAACCCCGTATACAATTCCCTTTGTCAATCGGTATGTTACTTGCCCGAGACTCGATCGTCGGTATCCCAATACCTTGTTCAGTCTCGTTACCGGCAAGTCACTTTACTCGTACCGTAATGCATGATCCCGTGATCAACCACTTGGTCACCTTGAGCTCATAATGATGATGCATTACCGAGTGGGCCCAGTGATACCTCTCCGTTATATGGAGTGACAAATCCCAGTCTCGATCCGTGTCAACCCAACAGACACTTTCGGAAATACCTGTAGTGCACCTTTATAGTCACCCAGTTACGTTGTGACGTTTGATACACCCAAAGCACTCTTACGGTATCCGGGAGTTACACGATCTCATGGTCAAAGGAAAAGATGCTTGACATTGGAAAAGCTCTAGCAAACGAACTACACGATCTTGTGCTATGCTTAGGATTAGGTCTTGTCCATCACATCATTCTCCTAATGATGTGATCCCGTTATCAATGACATCCAATGTCCATAGCCAGGAAACCATGACTATCTGTTGATCAACGAGCTAGTCAACTAGAGGCTTACTAGGGACATATTATGGTCTATGTATTCACACGTGTATTACGATTTCCGGATAATACAGTTATAGCATGAATAAAGACAATTATCATGAACAAAGAAATATAATAATAATAATACTTTTATTATTGCCTCTAGGGCATATTTCCAACAGTCTCCCACTTGCACTAGAGTCAATAATCTAGTTACATTGTGATGAATCGAACACCCATGGAATTCTGGTGTTGATCATGTTTTGCCCTAGGGAGAGGTTTAGTCAACGGATCTGCTATATTCAGGTCCGTATGTACTTTACAAATCTCTATGTCTCCATCTTGAACATTTTCACGAATGGAGTTGAAGCGACGCTTGATGTGCCTTGTCTTCTTGTGAAACCTGGGCTCCTTGGCAAGTGCAATAGCCCCAGTGTTGTCACAAAAGAGTTTGATTGGCCCCGACGCATTGGGTATGACTCCTAGGTCGGTGATGAACTCCTTCACCCATATTGCTTCATGTGCTGCCTCCGAGGCTGCCATGTACTCCGCTTCACATGTAGATCCCACCACGACGCTCTGCTTGCAGCTGCACCAGCTCACTGCTCCACCATTCAACATATACACGTATCCGGTTTGTGACTTAGAGTTATCCAGATCTGTGTCAAAGCTAGCATCGACGTAACCCTTTACGACGAGCTCTTCGTCACCTCCATAAACGAGAAACATTTCCTTAGTCCTTTTCAGGTACTTCAGGATATTCTTGACCGTTGTCCAGTGTTCCTTGCCGGGATTACTTTGGTACCTTCCTACCAAACTTACGGCAAGGTTTACATCAGGTCTGGTACACAGCATGGCATACATAATAGAACCTATGGCTGAGGCATAGGGGATGACACTCATTTCTTCTATCTCTTCTGCCGTGGTCGGGCATTGAGCTGAGCTCAATCTCACACCTTGCAAAACAGGCAAGAACCCTTTCTTGGACTGATCCATTTTGAACTTCTTCAAAATCTTATCAAGGTATGTGCTTTGTGAAAGACCTATGAGGCGTCTTGATCTATCCCTATAGATCTTGATGCCTAATATATAAGCAGCTTCTCCAAGGTCCTTCATTGAAAAACTCTTATTCAAGTAGGCCTTGATGCTGTCCAACAGTTCTATATCATTTCCCATCAAAAGTATGCCATCTACATATAATATGAGAAATGCTACAGAGCTCCCACTCACTTTCTTGTAAACGCAGGCTTCTCCATAAGTCTGCATAAACCCAAACGCTTTGATCATTTCATCAAAGCGAATGTTCCAACTCCGAGATGCTTGCACCAGCCCATAAATCGAGCATTGGAGCTTGCACACCTTGTTAGCATTCTTAGGATCGACAAAACCTTCCGGCTGCATCATATACAATTCTTCCTTAAGGAAACCATTAAGGAATGCCATTTTGACGTCCATTTGCCATATCTCATAATCGTAGAATGCGGCAATTGCTAACATGATTCGGACGGACTTTAGCTTTGCTACCGGTGAGAAAGTCTCATCGTAGTCAACCCCTTGAACTTGTCGATAACCCTTAGCGACAAGCCTAGCTTTATAGATGGTCACATTACCATCCGCATCTGTCTTCTTCTTAAAGATCCATTTATTTTCTATGGCTCGCCGTTCAACGGGCAAGTCAGTCAAAGTCCATACTTCGTTTTCATACATGGATCCTATCTCGGATTTCATGGCTTCTAGCCATTTGTTGGAATCCGGTCCCGCCATCGCTTCTTCATAGTTCGAAGGTTCACCGTTGTCTAACAACATGATTTCCAAGACAGGGTTGCCGTACCACTCTGGTGCGGAACGTGTCCTTGTGGACCTTCGAATCTCAGTAGGAGCTTGATCAGAAGTATCTTGATCATCATCAATAACTTCCTCTCTAGTCGGTGCAGGCACCTCAGGAACATTTTCTTGAGTTGCACCATTTGCCGGTTCAAGAGGTAATACCTCATCAAGTTCTACTTTCCTCCCACTTACTTCTTTCGAGAGAAACTCTTTCTCCAGAAAGAGTCCGTTCTTGGCAACAAAGATCTTGCCTTCGGATCTTAGGTAGAAGGTATACCCAATAGTTTCTTTAGGGTATCCTATGAAGACGCATTTTTCCGACTTGGGTTCGAGCTTCTCAGGTTGAAGTTTCTTGACATAAGCATCGCATCCCCAAACTTTTAGAAACGACAGCTTAGGTTTCTTCCCAAACCATAATTCATACGGTGTCGTCTCAACGGATTTCGACGGAGCCCTATTTAAAGTGAATGTGGCAGTCTCTAAAGCATAGCCCCAAAAAGATAACGGTAAATCGGTAAGAGACATCATAGATCGCACCATATCTAATAGAGTGCGATTATGACGTTCGGACACACCATTACGCTGAGGTGTTCCAGGCGGCGTGAGTTGTGAAACTATTCCACATTTTCTTAAGTGTGTGCCAAATTCGTGACTTAAATATTCTCCTCCACGATCTGATCGTAGAAACTTGATTTTTCTGTCACGTTGATTCTCAACCTCACTCTGAAATTCCTTGAACTTTTCAAAGGTTTCAGACTTGTGTTTCATTAAGTAGACATACCCATATCTACTCAAGTCATCAGTGAGGGTGAGAACATAAGGATAGCCACCGCGAGCCTCAACACTCATTGGACCGCACACATCAGTATGTATGATTTCCAATAAGTTGGTTGCTCGCTCCATTGTTCCTGAGAACGGAGTCTTGGTCATTTTACCCATGAGGCATGGTTCGCACGTGTCAAATGATTCATAATCAAGAGACTCTAAAAGTCCATCTGCATGGAGCTTCTTCATGCGTTTGACACCTATGTGACCAAGGCGGCAGTGCCACAAGTATGTGGGACTATCATTATCAACCTTACATCTTTTGGTACTCACACTATGAATATGTGTAGCAATACGCTCGAGATTCATTAAGAATAAACCATTGACTATCGGAGCATGACCATAAAACATATCTCTCATATAAATAGAACAACCATTATTCTCGGATTTAAATGAGTAGCCATCTCGTATTAAACAAGATCCTGATACAATGTTCATGCTCAAACATGGCACTAAATAACAATTATTGAGGTTTATAACTAATCCCGTAGGTAAATGTAGAGGTAGCGTGCCGACGGCGATCACATCGACCTTGGAACCATTCCCGACGCGCATCGTCACCTCGTCCTTCGCCAGTCTCCGTTTATTCCGCAGCTCCTGTTGTGAGTTACAAATATGAGCAACGGCACCGGTATCAAATACCCAGGAGTTACTGCGAGCACTGGTAAGGTACACATCAATTACATGTATATCAAATATACCTTTGGTGTTGCCGGCCTTCTTGTCCGCTAAGTATTTGGGGCAGTTCCGCTTCCAGTGACCCTTCCCTTTGCAATAAAAGCACTCTGTCTCAGGCTTGGGTCCATTCTTTGACTTCTTCCCGACAGCTTGCTTGCCGGGCGCAGCAACTTCCTTGCCGTCCTTCTTGAAGTTCTTTTTACCCTTGCCCTTCTTGAACTTAGTGGTTTTATTCATCATCAACACTTGATGTTCCTTCTTGACTTCTACCTCTGCTGATTTCAGCATAGCAAATACTTCAGGAATGGTCTTTACCATCCCCTGCATATTGAAGTTCATCACAAAGCTCTTGTAGCTTGGTGGAAGCGACTGGAGGATTCTGTCAATGACCGCGTCATCCGGGAGATTAACTCCCAGCTGAGTCAAGCGGTTATGTAACCCAGACATAGTGAGTATGTGCTCACTGACAGAACTATTTTCCTCCATCTTACAGCTGAAGAATTTGTCGGAGACTTCATATCTCTCGATCCGGGCATGAGCTTGAAAAACCATTTTCAGCTCTTCGAACATCTCATATGCTCCATGTCTCTCAAAACGCTTTTGGAGCCCCGGCTCTAAGCTGTAAAGCATGCCGCACTGAACGAGGGAGTAGTCATCAGTACGTGTCTGCCAAGCGTTCATAGCGTCTAGGTTCTGTGGGACGGGTGGATCACCTAGCGGTGCTTGTAGGGCATAATCTTTCTTGGCAGCTATGAGGATGATCCTCAGGTTCCGGACCCAGTCCGTATAGTGTTGGGTAACGTAGCAGAAATTCAAAATTTTCCTACGTGTCACCAAGATCTATCTATGGAGAGACCAACAACGAGGGGAAGGAGAGTGCATCTACATACCCTTGTAGATCGCTGAGCGGAAGCGTTCAAGTGAACGGGGTCGATGGAGTCGTACTCGTCGTGATCCAAATCACCGATGATCAAGTGCCGAATGCACGGCACCTCCACATTCAACACACGTACAGCCCGGTGACGTCTCCCACGCCTTGATCCAGCAACGAGAGAGGGAGAGGTTGAGGAAGACTCCATCCAGCAGCAGCACAATGGCGTGGTGGTGGTGGAGGAGCGTGGCAATCCTGCAGGGCTTCGCCAAGCACCACGGGAGAGGAGAAGGACTTAGGAGAGAGGGAGGGGCTGCACCAAAGGCAAAAGGTGTGTCTCAAGAGGCCCTCCTACCCTCACTATATATAGGGAGCCCAAGGGGGGGTGCGCCAGCCCTAGGAGATCCAATCTCCTAGGGGGCGGCGGCCAGGGGAGGTTTCCCTCCCCCCCAAGGCACCTAGGAGGTGCCTTCCCTCCTTGGGACTCTTCCTTAGGGTTCCCCCTTCACCCTAGGCGCATGGGCCATAAGGGAAGTGGCGCCCCAGCCCACTTTGGGCTGGATCCCTTCCCACTTCAGCCCATGGGACCCTCCGGGATAGGTGGCCCCACCCGGTGGGCCCCCGGGACCCTTCCGGTGGTCCCGGTACAATACCGATGACCCCGAAACTTGTCTCGATGGCCGAAATAGGACTTCCTATATATAAATCTTTACCTCCGGACCATTCCGGAACTCCTCGTGACGTCCGGGATCTCATCCGGGACTCCGAACAACATTCGGTAACCACATACAAGCTTCCTTTATAACCCTAGCGTCATCGAACCTTAAGTGTGTAGACCCTACGGGTTCGGGAGACATGCAGACATGACCGAGACGTTCTCCGGTCAATAACCAACAGCGGGATCTGGATACCCATGTTGGCTCCCACATGTTCCACGATGATCTCATCGGATGAACCACGATGTCAAGGACTTAATCAATCCCGTATACAATTCCCTTTGTCTAGCGGTATTGTACTTGCCCGAGATTCGATCGTCGGTATCCCTATACCTTGTTCAATCTCGTTACCGGCAAGTCTCTTTACTCGTTCCGTAACACATCATCCCGTGATCAACTCCTTGGTCATATTGCGCATATGATGATGTCCTACCGAGTGGGCCCAGAGATACCTCTCCGTTTACACGGAGTGACAAATCCCAGTCTCGATTCGTGCCAACCCAACAGACACTTTCGGAGATACCTGTAATGCACCTTTATAGTCACCTAGTTATGTTGTGACGTTTGGTACACCCAAAGCACTCCTACGGTATCCGGGAGTTGCACAATCTCATGGTCTAAGGAAATGATACTTGACATTAGAAAAGCTATAGCATACGAACTACACGATCTAGTGCTATGCTTAGGATTGGGTCTTGTCCATCACATCATTCTCCTAATGATGTGATCCCGTTATCAACGACATCCAATGTCCATGGTTAGGAAACCGTAACCATCTATTGATCAACGAGCTAGTCAACTAGAGGCTTACTAGGGACATGGTGTTGTCTATGTATCCACACATGTATCTGAGTTTCCTATCAATACAATTATAGCATGGATAATAAACGATTATCATGAACAAGGAAATATAATAATAACCAATTTATTATTGCCTCTAGGGCATATTTCCAACAGTCTCCCACTTGCACTAGAGTCAATAATCTAGTTCACATCGCCATGTGATTAACACTCACATGTCGCATCGCCATGTGACCAACATCCAAAGAGTTTACTAGAGTCAATAATCTAGTTCACATCACTATGTGATTAACACTCAATGAGTTCTGGGTTTGATCATGTTGCTTGTGAGAGAGGGTTTAGTCAATGGGTCTGAACCTTTCAGATCCGTGTGTGCTTTACAAATCTCTATGTCATCTCCTAGATGTAGCTACCACGCTCTATTTGGAGCTATTCCAAATAACTGTTCTACTTGGAGCTATTCTAAATTGTTGCTCCATTATATGCATCCGGTATCTCTACTCAGAGCTATCCGGATAGGTGTTAAGCTTGCATCGACGTAACCCTTTACGACGAACTCTTTTTACCACCTCCATAACCGAGAAACTTCCTTAGTCCACTAGTTACTAAGGATAACTTTGACCGCTGTCCTGTGATCCATTCATGGATCACTCTTGTATCCCTTGACTGACTCATGGCAAGGCACATTTCAGGTGTGGTACACATCATAGCATACTGTAGAGCCTATGTCTTAAGCATAGGGGACGACCTTCGTCCTTTCTCTCTATTCTGCCGTGGTCGAGCTTTAAGTCTTAACTTCATACCTTACAACTCAGGCAAGAACTCCTTCTTTGACTGATCCATCTTGAACACCTTCAAGATCATGTCAAGGTATGTGCTCATTTGAAAGTATCATTAAGCGTTTTCATCTATCCTTATAGATCTTGATGCTCAATGTTCAAGTAGCTTAATCCAGGCTTTCCATTGAAAAACACTTTTCAAATAACCCTATATGCTTTCCAGAAATTCTACGTCATTTCTGATCCATAATATGTCAAAAACATATACTCATCAGAAATTCTATAGTGCTCCCACTCACTTCTTTGGAAATACAAGTTTCTCATAAACTTTGTATACACCAAAATCTTTGATCATCTCATCAAAGCGTACATTCCAACTCCGAGATGCTTACTCCAGTCCTTAGAAGGATAGCTGAAGCTTTGCATACTTATTAGCATCTTTCAGGATTGACAAAACCTTCCGGTTGTATCACATACAACCTTTCCTCAAGAAAATCGTCGAGAAACAATGTTTTGACATCCTATCTGCAAGATTTCATAAATAATGCAGTAATCGCTAATATAATTCCAACAGACTCTTAGCATCGCTACGAGTGAGAAAGTCTCACCGTAGTCAACTCCTTGAACTTGTCGGAAAACATCTTAACGACAAGTCGAGCTTTCTTAATGGTGATACTTACCATCATTGTCCGTCTTCCTTTTAAAATCCATCTGTACTCAATATCCTTACGACCATCGAGCCGTTCTGCCAAAGTCTACACTTTGTTTTCATACATGGATCCTCTCTTGGATTTTATGGCCTCGAGCCATTTATCAGAATCCGGGCCCACCATCGCTTCTCCATAGCTCGTAGGTTCATTGTTGTCTAGAAACATGACTTCCAAGACAGGATTACGTATTACTCTGAAGTATTACGCATCCTTGTCATCCCACGAGGTTTGGTAGTGACTTGATCTGAAGTTTCATGATCACTATCATAAGCTTCCACTTCAATTGGTGTAGGTGCCACAGGAACAACTTCCTGTGCCCTACCACACACTAGTTGAAGAGATGGTTCAATAACCTCATCAAGTCTCCACCATCCTCCCACTCAATTCTTTCGAGAGAAACTTTTCCTCGAGAAAGGACTCGATTCTAGAAACAATCCTTTATTGCTTTCGAATCTGAGACAGGAGGTATACCCAACTGTTTTGGGTGTCCTATGAAGATGCATTTATCCGCTTTGGGTTCGAGCTTATCAGCCTGAAACTTTTTCACATAAGCATCGCTGCCCCAAACTTTTAAGAAATGACAGCTTAGGTCTCTCCAAACCATAGTTCATATGGTGTCATCTCATCGGAATTACGTGGTGCCCTATTTAAAGTGAATGTGGTTGTCTTTAATGCCTAACCCATAAACTATCATGGTAATTCGATAAGAGACATCATGGTATGCATCATATCCAATAGGGTGCAATTATGATGTTCGGACACACCATCACACTATGGTGTTCCAGGCTGTATTAGTTGTGAAACAATTTCCACAATGTCTTAATTCTGTGCCAAACTCGTAATTCAGACATTCATCTCTATGATCATATCATAGATATTTTATCCTCTTGTCACGACGATCTTTCAACTTCACCCTGAAATTACTTGAACCTTTCAATAATTCAGACTCGTGATTCATCAAGTAAATATACTCAACATCTACTCAAATCATCTGTGAAGTAAGAACATAACGATATCCACTACATGCCTCAGCACTCATTGGACTGCACACATCAAAATGTATTACTTCCAGCAAGTACCTTTCTGGTTCCATTTTACCGAAACCGAGGCTTTCAGTCATCTTGCCCATGTGGTATAATTTGCATGTCTCAAGTGATTCAAAATCAAGTGATTCCAAACGGTCCATTTGCATGGAGTTTCTTCATGCATATACACCAATAGACATGGTTCGCATGTCTCAAACTTTTCAAAACGAGTGAGCCCAAAGATCCATCAACATGGAGCTTCTTCATGCGTTTTATACCGATATGACTTAAGTGGCAGTGCCACAAGTAGGTGGTGCTATCATTACTATCTTTTGGCATGAACATGTGTATCACTACGATCGAGATTCAATAAACTATTCATTTTAGGTGTAAGACCATTGAAGGTATCATTCAAATAAACAGAGTAACCATTATTCTCCTTAAATGAATAACCGTATTGTGACAGACATAATCCAATCATGTCTATGCTCAACGCAAACACCAATCTCGATGGTAGAAGGAACGTGCGATGCTTGATCATATCAACATTGGAAACACTTCCAACACATATCGTCAGCTCACCTTTAGCTAGTCTCCGTTTATTCCGTAGCTTTTATTTCGAGTTACTAACACTTAGCAACCGAACCGGTATCTAATACCCTGGTGCTACTAGGAGTACTAGCAAAGTACACATCAACACAATGTATATCCAATATACTTCTATCGACCTTGCCAGCCCTCTCATCTACCAAGTATCTAGGGTAATTTTGCTCCAGTGGTTGTTCCCTTTATTACAAAAGCACTTAGTCTCGGGTTTGGGTTCAACCTTGGGTTTCTTCACTAGAGCAGCAGCTGAATTGCCGTTTCATGAAGTATCCCTTTGTTCCCTTGCCCTTCTTGAAACTAGTGGTTTCACCAACCATCAACAATTGATGCTCCTTCTTGATTTCTACTTTCGCGGTGTCAAACATCGCGAATATCTCAAGGATCATCATATATGTCCCTGATATATCATAGTTTATCACGAAGCTCTAGCAGCTTGGTGGTAATGACTTCGGAGAACCATCACTGTCTCATCTGGAAGATCAACTCCCACTTGATTTGAATGATTGTTGTACTCAGACAATCTGAGCACAAGCTCAACAATTGAGCTTTTCTCCCTTAGTCTGCAGGCTAAGAAAATCGTCGGAGGTCTTATACCTCTTGACGTGGGCACGAGCCTGAAATCCCAATTTCAGCCCTCGAAACATCTCATATGTTTCGCGACATTTCAAAAAAAACCGTCTTCGGTGCCTCAACTCTAAGCCGTTTAACTGAACTATCACGTAGTTATCAAAATGTGTATGTCAGATGTTCGCAACATCCACAGACGACGTTCGAGGTTCAGCACACTGAGCGGTGCATTAAGGACATAAGCCTTCTATGAAGCAATGAGGACAATCCTCAGTTTACGGACCTAGTCCGCATAATTGCTACTATCAACTTTCAACTAATTTTTCTCTAGGAACATATCTAAACAGTAGTACTATAGCGTGAGCTACGACATAATTTGCAAAAACCTTTTGACTATGTTCAGGATAATTAAGTTCATCTTATGAACTCCCACTCAGATAGACATCCCTCTAGTCATCTAAGTGATTACATGATCCGAGTCAACTAGGCCGTGTCCGATCATCACGTGAGACGGACTAGTCAACATCGGTGAAAATCTTCATGTTGATCGTATCTGCCATACGACTCATGCTCGACCTTTCGGTCTTCTGTGTTCCGAGGCCATGTCTGTACATGCTAGGCTCGTCAAGTCAACCTAAGTGTTTGCATGTGTAAATCTGTCTTACACCCGTTGTATGTGAACGTTTGGATCAAACACCCGATCATCACGTGGTGCATTGAAACAACGAACTGTCGCAACGGTGCACAGTTAGGGGGAACACTTTCTTGAAATTTTAATGAGGGATCATCTTATTTACTACCGTCGTTCTAAGCAAATAAGATGTATAAACATGATAAACATCACATGCAATCAAATAGTGACATGATATGGCCAATATCATATTGCTCCTTTTGATCTCCATCTTCAGGGCTCCATGACCATCATCGTCACCGGCATGACACCATGATCTCCATCATCATGATCTTCATCATCGTGTCTTCTTGAAGTTGTCACGTCATCTATTACTTCTACTACTACAGCTAACGGTTAGCAATAAAGTAAAGTAATTACATGACGTTTATGTTGACACGCAGGTCATAAATAAATTAAGACAACTCCTATGGCTCCTGCCGGTTGTCATACTCATCGACATGCAAGTCGTGATTCCTGTTACAAGAACATGATCAATCTCATACATCACATATATCATTCATCACATCCTTTGGCCATATCACATCACATAGCATACCCTGCAAAAACAAGTTAGACGTCCTCTAATTGTTGTTTGCATGTTTTACGTGGCTGCTATGGGTTTCTAGCAAGAACGTTTCTTACCTACGCAAAGACCACAACGTGATATGCCAATTTCTATTTACCCTTCATAAGGACCCTTTTCATCGAATCCGATCCGACTAAAGTAGGAGAGACAGACACCCGCTAGCCACCTTATGCAACTAGTGTATGTCAGTCGGTGGAACCTGTCTCATGTAAGAGTACGTGTAAGGTCGGTCCGGGCCGCTTCATCCCACGATGCCGCCGAATCAAGATAAGACTAGTAACGGCAAGCATATTGAACAAAATCAACGCCCACAACTACTTTGTGTTCTACTCGTGCATAGAAACTACGCATAGACCTAGCTCATGATGCCACTGTTGGGTAACGTAGCAGAAATTCAAAATTTTCCTACGTGTCACCAAGATCTATCTATGGAGAGACCAGCAACGAGGGGAAGGAGAGTGCATCTACATACCCTTGTAGATCGCTAAGCGAAAGCGTTCAAGTGAACGGGGTCGATGGAGTCGTACTCGTCGTGATCCAAATCACCGATGATCAAGTGCCGAACGCACGGCACCTCCGCGTTCAACACACGTACAGCCCGGTGACGTCTCCCACGCCTTGATCCAGCAAGGAGAGAGGGAGAGGTTGAGGAAGACTCCATCCAGCAGCAGCACAACGGCGTGGTGGTGGTGGAGGAGCGTGGCAATCCTGCAGGGCTTCGCCAAGCACCACGGGAGAGGAGAAGGACTTAGGAGAGAGGGAGGGGCTGCACCAAAGGCAAAAGGTGTGTCTCAAGAGGCCCTCCTACCCTCACTATATATAGGGAGCCCAAGGGGGGTGCGCCAGCCCTAGGAGATCCAATCTCCTAGGGGGCGGCGGCCAGGGGAGGTTTCCCTCCCCCCCAAGGCACCTAGGAGGTGCCTTCCCTCCTTGGGACTCTTCCTTAGGGTTCCCCCTTCACCCTAGGCGCATGGGCCATAAGGGAAGTGGCGCCCCAGCCCACTTTGGGCTGGATCCCTTCCCACTTCAGCCCATGGGACCCTCCGGGATAGGTGGCCCCACCCGGTGGGCCCCCGGGACCCTTCCGGTGGTCCCGGTACAATACCGATGACCCCGAAACTTGTCCCGATGGCCGAAATAGGACTTCCTATATATAAATCTTTACCTCCGGACCATTCCGGAACTCCTCGTGACGTCCGAGATATCATCCGGGACTCCGAACAACATTCGGTAACCACATACAAGCTTCCTTTATAACCCTAGCGTCATCGAACCTTAAGTGTGTAGACCCTACGGGTTCGGGAGACATGCAGACATGACCGAGACGTTCTCCGGTCAATAACCAACAGCGGGATCTAGATACCCATGTTGGCTCCCACATGTTCCACGATGATCTCATCGGATGAACCACGATGTCAAGGACTTAATCAATCCCGTATACAATTCCCTTTGTCTAGCGGTATTGTACTTGCCCGAGATTCGATCGTCGGTATCCCTATACCTTGTTCAATCTCGTTACCTGAAAGTCTCTTTACTCGTTCCGTAACACATCATCCCGTGATCAACTCCTTGGTCATATTGCGCATATGATGATGTCCTACCGAGTGGGCCCAGAGATACCTCTCTGTTTACACGGAGTGACAAATCCCAGTCTCGATTCGTGCCAACCCAACAGACACTTTCGGAGATACCTGTAATGCACCTTTATAGTCACCCAGTTACGTTGTGACGTTTGGTACACCCAAAGCACTCCTACGGTATCCGGGAGTTGCACAATCTCATGGTCTAAGGAAATGATACTTGACATTAGAAAAGCTATAGCATACGAACTACACGATCTAGTGCTATGCTTAGGATTGGGTCTTGTCCATCACATCATTCTCCTAATGATGTGATCCCGTTATCAACGACATCCAATGTCCATGGTTAGGAAACCGTAACCATCTATTGATCAACGAGCTAGTCAACTAGAGGCTTACTAGGGACATGGTGTTGTCTATGTATCCACACATGTATCTGAGTTTCCTATCAATACAATTATAGCATGGATAATAAACGATTATCATGAACAAGGAAATATAATAATAACCAATTTATTATTGCCTCTAGGGCATATTTCCAACATATAGTTGCTGCCATCGTCTTTCAGCTTAGTTTTCTCTAGGAACGCGTTGAAATTGAATACAACGTTGGCCATTTGATCTACAAGACATATTGTAAAGATTTTAGACTAAGTTCATGATAATTAAGTTCATCTAATCAAATTATTAATGAACTCCCACTCAGATTAGACATCCCTCTAGTCATCTAAGTGTTACACGATCCGAGTCGACTAGGTCGTGTCCGATTAACACGTGAGACGGACTAGTCATCGCCGGTGAACATCTTCATGTTGATCGTATCTTCCATACGACTCGTGTTCGACCTTTCGGTCTCTGTGTTCCGAGGCCATGTCTGTACATGCTAGGCTCGTCAAGTTAACCCTAAGTGTTTTTGCATGTGTAAAACTGTCTTACACCCGTTGTATGTGAACGTAAGGATCTATCACACCCGATTAACACGTGGTGCTTCGAAACGACGAACTGTAGCAACGGTGCACAGTTAGGGGAGAACACTTCTTGAAATTGTTGTAAGGGATCATCTTATTTACTACCGTCGTTCTAAGTAAACAAGATGCAAAACATGATAAACATCACATGCAATCAAATAATAAGCGTGACATGATATGGCCAATATCACATAGCTCCTTTGATCTCCATCTTGGGGCTCCATGATCATCTTGTCACCGGCTTGACACCATGATCTCCATCATCATGATCTCCATCATCGTGTCTCCATGAAGTTGCTCGCCAACTATTACTTCCACTACTATGGCTAACGCGTTTAGCAATAAAGTAAAGTAATTTACATGGCGTTTCTCAATGACACGCAGGTCATACAAAAAATAAAGACAACTCCTATGGCTCCTGCCGGTTGTCATACTCATCGACATGCAAGTCGTGATTCCTATTACAATAGCATGAACAACTCATACATCATATATATAGATCATTCATCACAACTTTGGCCATATCATATCACAAAGCACTTGCTGCAAAAACAAGTTAGACGTCCTCTAATTGTTGTCGCAAGTTTTACGTGGCTGAATTAGGGTTCTAGCAAGAACGTTTTCTGACCTACGTAAAAGCCACAACGTGATTTGTCAACTTCTATTTACCCTTCATAAGGACCCTTTTCATCGAATCCGCTCCAACTAAAATAGGAGAGACAGACACCCGCCAGCCACCTTATGCATCTAGTGCATGTTAGTCGGTGGAACCGGTCTCACGTAAGCATACGTGTAAGGTTGGTCCGGGCCGCTTCATCCCACAATACCGTTGAAGCAAGATAAGACTAGTAGCGGCAAGTAAGTTGACAACATCTACGCCCACAACAAATTGTGTTCTACTCGCGCAAGAAGAACTACGCATAGACCTAGCTCATGATGCCACTGTTGGAGAACTTTGTAGAAAACAAAAAAAATTCCTACGGTTTCACCAAGATCCATCTATGAGTTCATCTAGCAGCGAGTGATTGGATGCATCTACATACCTTTGTAGATCGCGAGCGGAAGCGTTCAAAGAACGGGGTTGATGTAGTCGAACACGACGTGATCCAAATCACCGATGACCAAGCGCCGAACGGACGGCACCTCCGCGTTCAACACACGTACGGAGCGGATGACGTCTCCTCCTTTCTTGATCCAGCAAGGGGGAAGGAGAGGTTGATGAAAAGATCCAGCAGCACGACGGCGTGGTGGTGGATGCAGGGCGTCACAGTAGCAGGGCTTCGCCGTGTACTACGAGGGAGAGATGTAACAGGGGAGAGGGAAGCACCAAAGGCTGAGGTATGAAGTCCTCCCTCTCCTCATCTATATATAGGAGGGCCAAGGGGGGGGGTGCGCCAGCCTAGGAGATCCAATCTCCTAGGTGCGGCGGCCAAGGGGAGGTTTCCCTCCCCCCCCCCAAGGCACCTAGAGGTGCCTTCCACCATTGGGACTCTTCCCTTTTGTGGAACCCTAGGCGCATGGGCTTTTGGGGCTGGTGCCCTTGGCCCATGTAGGCCAAGGCGCACCCCCTACAGCCCATGTGGCCCCCCGGGATAGGTGGCCCCACCCGGTGGGCCCCCGGGACCCTTCCGGTGGTCCCGGTACAATACCGATAATCCCGAAACTTGTCCCGATGGCCGAAACAGTACTTCCTATATATAATTCTTTACCTACTGACCATTCCGGAACTCCTCGTGACGTCCGGGATCTCATCCGGGACTCCTAACAACGTTCGGGTTACTGCATATAAATATCTTCACAACCCTAGCGTCACCGAACCTTAAGTGTGTAGACCCTACGGGTTCGGGAGACAAGCAGACATGACCGAGACAACTCTCCGGTCAATAACCAACAGCGGGATCTAGATACCCATGTTGGCTCCCACATGCTCCACTATGATCTCATCGGATGAACCACGATGTCGAGGATTCAACAACCCCGTATACAATTCCCTTTGTCAATCGGTATGTTACTTGCCCGAGACTCGATCGTCGGTATCCCAATACCTTGTTCAGTCTCGTTACCGGCAAGTCACTTTACTCGTACCGTAATGCATGATCCCGTGATCAACCGCTTGGTCACCTTGAGCTCATAATGATGATGCATTACCGAGTGGGCCCAGTGATACCTCTCCGTTATATGGAGTGACAAATCCCAGTCTCGATCCGTGTCAACCCAACAGACACTTTCGGAAATACCTGTAGTGCACCTTTATAGTCACCCAGTTATGTTGTGACGTTTGATACACCCAAAGCACTCTTACGGTATCCGGGAGTTACACGATCTCATGGTCAAAGGAAAAGATGCTTGACATTGGAAAAGCTCTAGCAAACGAACTACACGATCTTGTGCTATGCTTAGGATTAGGTCTTGTCCATCACATCATTCTCCTAATGATGTGATCCCGTTATCAATGACATCCAATGTCCATAGCCAGGAAACCATGACTATCTGTTGATCAACGAGCTAGTCAACTAGAGGCTTACTAGGGACATATTATGGTCTATGTATTCACACGTGTATTGCGATTTCCGGATAATACAGTTATAGCATGAATAAAGACAATTATCATGAACAAAGAAATATAATAATAATACTTTTATTATTGCCTCTAGGGCATATTTCCAACACTGGGGTCGCTGGTGCTGCATTTGGCTAGCCAGCTGTCCTCACCCGCGCAAAAGCGGGTCATGAGGTTTGTTAATGCGGCCATCGTTCTCGGCTTATTTTGGCCGAGGTGTCTGGCGAGCCATTCGTCATGGATGCTATGCTTAAAAGCTGCCAAGGCTTCGGCGTCCGGACAGTCGACAATCTGGTTCTTTTTAGTAAGAAACCTGTTCCAAAGCTTTCGGGCTGACTCTCCAGGCTGTTGAGTTATATGACTCAAATCGTCCGCATCCAGAGGTCGGACATAAGTCCCTTGAAAATTTGCCCGAAAGGCGTCTTCGAGCTCTTCCCAACTTCCAATGGAGCTTTCGGGGAGGCCTTTAAGCCAGTGACGAGCTGGCCCTTTGAGCTTGAGGGGTAAGTACTTGATGGCGTGGAGATCATCTCCTCGAGCCATATGGATATGAAGGATGTAGTCCTCAATCCAGACCCCAGGGTCTGTTGTTCCGTCGTATGTCTCTATGTTTACGGGTTTGAATCCCTCTGGAAATTCATGGTCCAGCACCTCATCGGTGAAACATAGGGGGTGTGCGACACCCCTGTAGCTGGGTGTACCACGTTGTTCGGATGTTTGTTGTGTTGCATTGTATGCTGGGGCGCGCTTGCGTGGTCCCTAGATGGATCTTGTTGCGCCGTCCTTTGGGTGCGAGCCCTCGCATGGGTCGCGTGTTGTATTGTGAGTGGCGTTGTATGCCGCTCTGTGTTGGTAGAGGGGTCGTCTATCCGGCCAGGTGGCTGCTTTGATATTTGGTTGTGGGGGGTCTGAGGCCTCCTCATCGAATTCAGGTAGCAGCTTCCGCTTTGGGTAGCTCTTGGAGGGGCGATTGTCGCCGTACCTCGCTGCTGTGTTGAGTATTTTACTCCATCTGATTTAGAGTGTGTCTTGCGCAGCCTCGAGCCTTTGCTTCTGCTTTTTAAGACTCCTCGCGGTGGCAACAAGCCTTTTACGGGCATTCTGCTGCTCCGGGTGCCTGTCCAGCGTTATGTCAACCGGACTATTATCCTTGATAGAATTTGTTTGTTCGGTTTGATTATCCGGATTGCCGTTGTCCGGCAGTGGTTCGCCCTGCTCCAGCGCTAGGTCTGTGTGATCGTTATATCTGTCGAGGCGGGATTTGGGGCGGCGCTTGCGTCGCCTCTTTGACTGCTTATCGAGGGAACAAGCCTTCGGTGCGTCCTTCCGCTCCTCGTCGTCATCTTTTGGTGCGTCCACCATGTATACGCCATATGATGAGGTGGGCGTCCAGCGCCCTGTGGGCGGTGATTCTTCTTCGCCCCCCGCATCGTCGTCCATACCGTCGATGTTTTCAGAGTCGAAGTCGAGCATGTCGGTTAAATCGTCGTTAGTGGCTACAAACTGGGTTGTGGGTGGGCGTCGAATTTCTTCGTCTTCCGCATCCCAATCCTGCTGGCCATGGTCCGGGCAGGGCTCTCTTGACAAAGAGAGAGACTTTAGTGATTTCATAATATCGCTGAAGGGCGAGTGCTGAAAGATGTCCGCGGCGGTAAACTCCATGATCGGCGCCCAATCAGATTCGATCGGCAGGGGCGCGGAGGGTTCGGAGTCCGGAGAGGAGTCCGGCTCCTTGGAGTCACGAGTCTCGCGGAGTGCGTGAAGGAAATATGCCCTAGAGGCAATAATAAAGTTATTATTTATTTCCTTATATCATGATAAATGTTTATTATTCATGCTAGAATTGTATTAACCGGAAACATAATACATGTGTGAATACATAGACAAACAGAGTGTCACTAGTATGCCTCTACTTGACTAGCTCGTTAATCATAGATGGTTATGTTTCCTAACCATGGACAAAGAGTTGTTATTTGATTAACGAGATCACATCATTAGTTGAATGACCTGATTGACATGACCCATTCCATTAGCTTAGCACCCGATCGTTTAGTATGTTGCTATTGCTTTCTTCATGACTTATACATGTTCCTATGACTATGAGATTATGTAACTCCCGTGTGCCGGAGGAACACTTTGTGTGCTACCAAACATCACAACGTAACTGAGTGATTATAAAGGTGCTCTACAGGTGTCTCCAAAGGTACATGTTGGGTTGACGTATTTCGAGATTAGGATTTGTCACTCCGATCGTCGGAGAGGTATCTCTGGGCCCTCTCGGTAATGCACATCACTTAAGCCTTTCAAGCATTGCAACTAATGAGTTAGTTGCGGGATGATGTATTATGGAACGAGTAAAGAGACTTGCCAGTAACGAGATTGAACTAGGTATTGGATACCGACGATCGAATCTCGGGCAAGTAACATACCGATGACAAAGGGAACAACGTATGTTGTTATGCGGTCTGACCGATAAAAGATCTTCGTAGAATATGTAGGAACCAATATGGGCATCCAGGTCCCGCTATTGGTTATTGACCGGAGACGTGTCTCGGTCATGTCTACATTGTTCTCGAACCCGTAGGGTCCGCACGCTTAAGGTTTCGATGACAGTTACATTATGAGTTTATACGTTTTGATGTACCGAAGGTTGTTCGGAGTCCCGGATGAGATCACGGACATGACAAGGAGTCTCAAAATGGTCAAGACATAAAGATTGATATATTGGAAGCCTATGTTTGGATATCGGAAGTGTTCCGGGTGAAATCGGGATTTTACCGGAGTACCGGGAGGTTACCGGAACCCCCCGGGAGATATATGGGCCTTAGTGGGCCTTAGTGGAAAAGAGAAGAGGCAGCCATAGATGGGCCGCGCGCCCCTCCCCTCCCTTGGTCCGAATAGGACAAGGAGAGGGGGCCGGCCCCCCTTCCTCTTTTCCCCCCTCTGCGAATCCTATTCCAACTAGGAAAGGGGGGAATCCTACTCCCAGAGGGAGTAGGACTCCTCCTGGAGCGCCTCTCCTAGGCCGGCCACACCCCCCCCCCCTTGAGCCTTTATATACGGAGGTAGGGGCACCCCAGAGAAACACAGGTTGATCCACGTGATCATATTCTTAGCCGTGTGCGGTGCCCCTTCCACCATAGTCCTCGATAATATTGTAGCAGTGCTTAGGCGAAGCCCTGCGACAGTAGTACATCAAGATCGTCACCACGCCGTCGTGCTGACGGAACTCTTCCCCGACACTTTGCTGGATCGGAGTCCCGGGATCGTCATCGAGCTGAACGTGTGCTAGAACTCGGAGGTGTCGTAGTTTCGGTGCTTGATCGGTCGGGCCATGAAGACGTATGACTACATCAACCGCGTTGTCATAATGCTTCCGCTGTCGGTCTATGAGGGTACGTAGACAACACTCTCCCCTCTCGTTGCTATGCATCACCATGATCTTGCGTGTGCATAGGAAATTTTTTGAAATTACTACGTTCCCCAACAGTGGCATCCGAGCCTAGGTTTTATGTGTTGATGTTATATGCACGAGTAGAACACAAGTGAGTTGTGGGCGATATAAGTCATACTGCTTACCAGCATGTCATACTTTGGTTCGGCGGTATTGTTGGACGAAGCGGCCCGGACCGACATTACGCGTACGCTTACGCGAAACCGGTTCTCCCGACGTGCTTTCAACATAGGTGGCTTGCGGGTGACAGTTTCTCCAACTTTAGTTGAACCGAGTGTGGCTACGCCCGGTCCTTGCGAAGGTTAAAACAGCACCAACTTGGCAAACTATCGTTGTGGTTTCGATGCGTAGGTAAGATTGGTTCTTGCTTAAGCCCGTAGCAGCCACGTAAAACTTGCAACAACAAAGTAGAGGACGTCTAACTTGTTTTTGCAGGGCATGTTGTGATGTGATATGGTCAAGACATGATGCTAAATTTTATTGTATGAGATGATCATGTTTTGTAACCGAGTTATCGGCAACTGGCAGGAGTCATATGGTTGTTGCTTTATTGTATGCAATGCAATCGCGCTGTAATGCTTTACTTTATCACTAAGCGGTAGCGATAGTCGTGGAAGCATAAGATTGGCGAGACGACAACGATGCTACGATGGAGATCAAGGTGTCGCGCCGGTGACGATGGTGATCACGACGGTGCTTCGGAGATGGAGATCACAAGCACAAGATGATGATGGCCATATCATATCACTTATATTGATTGCATGTGATGTTTATCTTTTATGCATCTTATCTTGCTTTGATTGACAGTAGCATTATAAGATGATCTCTCACTAAATTATCAAGAAGTGTTCTCCCTGAGTATGCACCGTTGCGAAAGTTCTTCGTGATGAGACACCACATGATGATCGGGTGTGATAAGCTCTACGTTCAAATACAACGGGTGCAAAACAGTTGCACACGCGGAATACTCAGGTTATACTTGACGAGCCAAGCATATACAGATATGGCCTCGGAACACGGAGACCGAAAGGTCGAGCGTGAATCATATAGTAGATATGATCAACATAGTGATGTTCACCATTGAAACTACTCCATCTCACGTGATGATCGGACATGGTTTAGTTGATTTGGATCACGTGATCACTTAGAGGATTAGAGGGATGTCTGTCTAAGTGGGAGTTCTTAAGTAATATGATTAATTGAACTTAAATTTATCATGAACTTAGTCCTGGTAGTATTTTACAAATCATGTTGTAGATCAATAGCTCGCGTTGTTGCTTCCCTGTGTTTATTTTGATATGTTCCTAGAGAAAATTGTGTTGAATGATGTTAGTAGCAAAGATGCGGATTGGATCCGTGATCTGAGATTTATCCTCATTGCTGCACAGAAGAATTATGTCCTTGATGCACCACTAGGTGACAGACCTATTGCAGGAGCAGATGCAGACGTTATGAACGTTTGGCTAGCTCAATATGATGACTACTTGATAGTTTAGTGCACCATGCTTAACGGCTTAGAATCGGGACTTCAAAGACGTTTTGAACGTCATGGACCATATGAGATGTTCCAAGAGTTGAAGTTAATATTTCAAGCAAATACCCGAGTTGAGAGATATGAAGTCTCCAACAAGTTCTATAGCTAAAAGATGGAGGAGAATCGCTCAACTAGTGAGCATGTGCTCTGATTGTCTGGGTACTACAATCGCTTGAATCAAGTGGGAGTTAATCTTCCAGATAAGAAAGTGATTGACAGAATTCTCTAGTCACCATCACCAAGTGAGTAGAACTTCGTGATGAACTATAATATGCAAGGGATAACGGAAACAACTCCCAAGCTCTTCGTGATGCTGAAATCAACGAAGGTAGAAATCAAGAAAAACATCAAGTGTTGATGGTTGACAAGACCACTAGTTTCAAGAAAAGGGCAAAGGGAAGAAGGGGAACTTCAAGAAGAACAGCAAGCAAGTTGCTGCTCAAGTGAAGAAGCCCAAGTCTGATCCTAAGCCTGAGACTAAGTGCTTCTACTGCAAAGGGACTGGTCACTGGAAGTGGAACTGCCCCAAGTATTTGGTGGATAAGAAGGATGGCAAGGTAAACAAAGGTATATTGGATATACGTGTTATTGATGTGTACTTTACTAGTGTTTATAGCAACCCCTCGGCATTTGATACTGGTTCAGTTGGTAAGATTAGTAACTCGAAACGGGAGTTGCAGAATAAACAGAGACTAGTTAAGGGTGAAGTGAAGATGTGTGTTGGAAGTGGTTCCAAGATTGATATGATCATCATCGCACACTCCCTATAATTTCGGGATTAGTGTTGAACCTAAATAAGTGTTATTTGGTGTTTGCGTTGAGCATGAATATGATTTGATCATGTTTATTGTAATACGATTATTCATTTAAGTAAGAGAATAAATTGTTGTTCTGTTTACATGAATAAAACCTTATATGGTTACACACCCAATGAAAATAGTTCATTGGATCTCTATCGTAGTGATACACATAATCATAATATTGAACCAAAAGATGCAAAGTTAATAATGATAGTGCAACTTATTTGTGGCACTGCCGTTTAGGTCATATTGGTGTAAAGCGCATGAAGAAACTCCATGCTGATGGGCTTTTGGAATCACTTGATTATGAATCAGTTGATGCTTGCGAACCATGCCTCATGGGCAAGATGACTAAGACTCTGTTCTTCGGAACAATGGAGCGAGCAACAGATTTGTTGGAAATCATACATACTGATGTATGTGGTCCGATGAATATTGAGGCTCGCGACAAGTATCATTATTTTCTGATCTTCACAGATGATTTGAGCAGATATGGGTATATCTACTTAATGAAACACAAGTCTGAAACAGTTGAAAAATTCAAAGAATTTCAGAGTGAAGTGGAGAATCATCGTAACAAAAATGAAAGTTTCTACGATATGATCGCAGAAGTAAAATACTTGAGTTACGAGTTTGGTCTTCAATTAAAACAATGTGGAATAGTTTCACAAACTCATGCCACCTGGAACACCACAGCATAATGGTGTGTCCGAATGTCATAACCATACTTTATTAGATATGGTGCGATCTATGATGTCTCTTACCGATCTACCACTATCCTTTTGGGGTTATGCATTAGAGACAGCTGCATTCACGTTAAATAGGGCACCATCTAAGTCCGTTGAGACGACACAATCTGAACTGTGGTTTGGCAAGAAACCAAAGTTGTCGTTTCTTAAAGTTTGGGGTTGTGATGCTTATATGAAAAAGTTTCATCCTAATAAGCTCAAACCCAAATCGGAGAAATATGTCTTCATAGGATACCCAAAGGAGACTGTTGGGTACACCTTCTATCACAAATCCGAAGGTAAGACTTTTGTTGCTAAATTCGGAGTTTTTCTAGAGAAGGAGTTTCTCTCGAAAGAAGTGAGTGGGAGGAAAGTAGAACTTGATGAAGTAACTGTACCTGCTCCCTTATTGGAAAGTAGTTCATCACAGAAATCTGTTCCTGTGACTACTACACCAATTAGTGAGGAAGCTAATGATGATGATCATGTAACTTCATATCAAGTTACTACCGAATCGCGTAGGTAAACCAGAGTGAGATCTGCACCAGAGTGGTACGGTAATCCTGTTCTGGAAGTCATGTTACTAGACCATGACGAACTTGCGAACTATGAGGAAGCGATGATGAGCCCAGATTCCGCGAAATGGTTTGAGGCCATGAAATCTGAGATATGATCCATGTATGAGAACGAAGTATGGACTTTGATGGATTTGCCCGATGACCGGCAAGCCATGGAAAATAAATGGATCTTCAAGAGGAAGACGGACGCTGATAGTAGTGTTACTATCTACAAAGCTAGAATTGTCGCAAAAGGTTTTCGACAAGTTCAAGGTGTTGACTATGTTGAGATTTTCTCACTCGTATCTATGCTTAAGTCTGTCTGAATCATGTTAGCAATTGCCGCATTTTATGATTATGAAATTTGGCAGATGGATGTCAAAACTGCATTCCTGAATGGATTTCTGGAAGAAGAGTTGTATATGATGCAACCGGAAGGTTTTGTCGATCCAAAGGGAGCTAATAAAGTGTGCAAGATCCAGCGATCCATTTATGGACTGGTGCAAGCATCTCGGAGTTGGAATATACGCTTTAATAAGTTGATCAAAACATATAATTTTATATAGACTTGCGGTGAAGCCTGTATTTACAAGAAAGTGAGTGGGAGCACTACAACATTTCTGATAAGTATATGTGAATGACATATTGTTGATCGAAAATAATGTAGAATTATTCTGCAAAGCATAAAGGAGTGTTTGAAAGGAGTTTTTCAAAGAAAGACCTCGGTGAAGCTGCTTACATATTGAGTATCAAGATCTATAGAGATAGATCAAGACGCTTGATAAGTTTTTCAATGAGTACATACCTTAACAAGATTTTGAAGTAGTTCAAAATGGAACAGTCAAAGAAAAAGTTTCTTGCCTGTGTTACAAGGTGTGAAGTTGAGTAAGACTCAAAGCCCGACCACGGCAGAAGATAGAAAGAGAATGAAAGTCATTCCCTATGCCTCAGTCATAGGTTCTATAAAGTATGCCATGCTGTGTACCAGATCTATTGTATACCATACACTGTGTTAAGAAAGGGAGTACAATAGTGATCTAGGTGTAGATCAATGGACAGCGGTCAAAATTATCCTTACTGGAATAAGGATATGTTTCTCGATTACGGAGGTGACAAAAGGTTCGTCGTAAAGGGTTACGTTGATGCAAGTTTTGACACTGATCCAGATGACTCTAAGTCTCAATCTGGATACACATTGAAAGTGGGAGCAATTAGCTAGAGTAGCTCCATGCAGAGCATTGTTGACATAGAAATTTGCAAAACATATGCGGATCTGAATGTGGCAGACCCGTTGACTAAACTTCTCTCACAAGCAAAACATGATCACTTTTTGGGTCTTAATCGCATAGCGATGTGAACTAGATTATTGAATCTAGTAAACCCTTTGGGTGTTAGTCACATGGAGATGTGAACCAATCACATAAAGATGTGAACTATTGATGTTAAATCACATGGCGATGTGATCTAGATTATTGACTCTAGTGCAAGTGGGAGACTGAAGGAAATATGCCCTAGAGGCAATAATAAAGTTATTATTTATTTCCTTATATCATGATAAATGTTTATTATTCATGCTAGAATTGTATTAACCAGAAACATAATACATGTGTGAATACATAGACAAACAGAGTGTCACTAGTATGCCTCTACTTGACTAGCTCGTTAATCATAGATGGTTATGTTTCCTAACCATGGACAAAGAGTTGTTATTTGATTAACAGGATCACATCATTAGTTGAATGATCTGATTGACATGACCCATTCCATTAGCTTAGCACCCGATCGTTTAGTATGTTGCTATTGCTTTCTTCATGACTTATACATGTTCTTACGACTATGAGATTATGTAACTCCCGTGTGCCGGAGGAACACTTTGTGTGCTACCAAACGTCACAACGTAACTGAGTGATTATAAAGGTGCTCTACAGGTGTCTCCAAAGGTACATGTTGGGTTGACGTATTTCGAGATTAGGATTTGTCACTCCGATCGTCGGAGAGGTATCTCTGGGCCCTCTCGGTAATGCACATCACTTAAGCCTTGCAAGCATTGAAACTAATGAGTTAGTTGCGGGATGATGTATTACGGAACGAGTAAAGAGACTTGCCGGTAACGAGATTGAACTAGGTATTGGCTACCGACGATCGAATCTCGGGCAAGTAACATACCGATGACAAAGGGAACAATGTATGTTGTTATGCGGTCTGACCGATAAAAGATCTTCGTAGAATATGTAGGAACCAATATGGGCATCCAGGTCCCGCTATTGGTTATTGACCGGAGACGTGTCTCGGTCATGTCTACATTGTTCTCGAACCCGTAGGGTCCGCACGCTTAAGGTTTCGATGACAGTTACATTATGAGTTTATACGTTTTGATGTACCGAAGGTTGTTCGGAGTCTCGGATGAGATCACGGACATGAAGAGGAGTCTCGAAATGGTCGAGACATAAAGATTGATATATTGGAAGCCTATGTTTGGATATCGGAAGTGTTCCGGGTGAAATCAGGATTTTACCGGAGTACCGGGAGGTTACCGGAACCCCCCGGGAGATATATGGGCCTTAGTGGGCCTTAGTGGAAAAGAGAAGAGGCAGCCAGAGATGGGCCGCGCGCCCCTCCCCTCCCTTGGTCCGAATAGGACAAGGAGAGGGGGTCGGCCCCCCTTCCTCTTTTCCCCCCTCCGCGAATCCTATTCCAACTAGGAAAGGGGGGGAATCCTACTCCCAGAGGGAGTAGGACTCCTCCTGGCGCGCCTCTCCTAGGCCGGCCGCACCCCCCCCCCACCCCTTGAGCCTTTATATACGGAGGCAGGGGCACCCCAGAGAAACCAGGTTGATCCATGTGATCATATTCTTAGCCGTGTGCGGTGCCCCTTCCACCATAGTCCTCGATAATATTGTAGCAGTGCTTAGGCGAAGCCCTGCGATAGTAGTACATCAAGATCGTCACCACGCCATCGTGCTGACGGAACTCTTCCCCGACACTTTGCTGGATCGGAGTTCGGGGATCGTCATCGAGCTGAACGTGTGCTAGAACTCGGAGGTGTCGTAGTTTCGGTGCTTGATCGGTCGGGCCGTGAAGACGTACGACTACATCAACCACGTTGTCATAACGCTTCCGCTGTCGGTCTACGAGGGTACGTAGACAACACTCTCCCCTCTCCTTGCTATGCATCACCATGATCTTGCGTGTGCGTAGGAAATTTTTTGAAATTACTACGTTCCCCAACAGTGCGGGGCTGGTGTTTGGCTCGATCATCGTTGGGATCGCAGCCCCCGAGGCGGCGTCCAACCACCCATCCTCGATTGGCGCAGTTGGCTCCGAATTAAGGGTCGAAGCCGATGCGGGTGCGGCCTCCAGGGCACTGTTCGGCGGCAGAGCTAGATCATGCCCGTCGTGACAGTGCGGCGCGCTCGGCAGTGGCTCGACTCCGTTGAAGATCAAGTCCCCGCGATGTCAGCCGTGTAGTTTAAACTTCCAAACCTGACCTGATGGCCAGGGGCGTAGCTTTCGGTCTGCTCCAGATGGCCAAGCAAATTAGCCCGCAGTGCAAAGCCGCCGAAGACGGAGATCTGTCCGGGGAGACAAGTTTCACCCTGGACCGCATCACTATCGATGATAGTAGGAGCCATCAAGCCTGACGGCGACGACACAGAGGAACTCTCAATGAAAGCACCAATGTCGGTGTCAAAACCGGCGGATCTCAGGTAGGGGGTCCCAAACTGTGCGTCTAGGCCGGATGGTAACAGGAGGCAAGGGACACGAAGTTTTACCCAGGTTCGGGCCCTCTTGATGGAGGTAAAACCCTACGTCCTGCTTGATTAATATTGATGATATGGGTAGTACAAGAGTAGATCTACCACGAGATCGGAGAGGCTAAACCCTAGAAGCTAGCCTATGGTATGATTGTTGTTCTATATCTTGTCCTACGGACTAAAACCCTCTGGTTAATATAGACACCGGATAGGGTTAGGGTTACACAAAGTCGGTTACAATGGTAGGAGATCTACATATCCGTATCTCCAAGCTTGCCTTCCACGCCAAGGAAAGTCCCTTCCGGACACGGGACGAAGTCTTCAATCTTGTATCTTCATAGTCCAGGAGTCCGGCTGAAGGTATAGTCCGGCCATCCGGACACCCCCTAATCCAGGACTCCCTCAATGTGCATTGCTTCGTTGCCCAACACCCTCGTGCTCTTCCGGACGTAAAACTTCATTAAAATCTCCAAGACAAAGCCAAGGCAAACTGCTCATTGTATAATGTTTTTCAAGACTGTCCACGTTTGATGTCGCAAGTGCGTCTGTGCCTCTCCATAAACACAGGTTAGTCTCCACTTATCCTCACCCTGCTCCTCTACCGATACATCAAGGTGATAAATAGAATAACCAAGAATTTCAATCTTTATTTCATTGTTCCAGAACAACCCAATACCACCACTCCGACCTTGACTATCTACTGCATAAGCATTATCAAAGCCAATAGAACTAGCTAAAGCTTCTACCCTAGAACCTTCTATTTGTGTCTCCACAATACACAGTAAGGTAGGGGCAAACTTCCTCGCAAATTCGCGAAGTTCTCGGGCTGCCGCGGGTTTGCCCGCTCCGCGGCAGTTCCAGCATAGGGCACTCATTGGGCCCGGCGGTGCTCCTCGAAGGAGCCCGCCAAAGTTTTCACTGCCGAAGTCTGTCCATCATTGCCATCATCCATGCGTGTCCTCTTGGGATCTCTTTTTGGAGGGGGACTCGCCAGGGAAGTGCCTACTGGCACAAATGCCAACGCCTTCAAGTTTTCTATGGCATCTATGCCGTTAGTATTCTGCACGTTGCCCTCCAGTGCCCCACCTGCTATCCTCTTCCTTGTAAGATCTTCCGTATCTACATCTTTTCCAGTGCCCTCCTCGACCTTGTCATCCTATTTCCTTCCCTTCGCAGGATAAACTGGGAAGTTGTTCATCTCATCCTCATAACGGTTACCTGACCGTCCCCCTGACCGGCCTCCCCTTCGGCCGCCTTTCCTTCCCCGGCCCTCTCCAGGCCCCTGACTAGCGCGCATGACCCAGCTTGCTCGAAGATCCTTGAAAACTAAAGCTGAAGGGGGATGAATCCCATTACCATGTTCCTTGTATAGATGACCCAACATACCACAAACGGCACACCAATCGGGCAGTTTCTCATACTTCACCTTATAAATTTGCCTTTCCCTACCTCTGATCATGGATACAGCATTCTTCAAGGGCTTAAAGACATTAAGTCGAATCCACACTCTGTGAAAATTCCCAACAAAATCATGGGATGGTTGTTCTGTGAAAAGCACTTCCCCCACCTTCGCAGCTAGTGGAGTAACCAAGTGGGCAAACAAATCTGGAACATCGTGTATCTGAATCCATATGTCAATCGTCTCCAGCTTGATGGTTGAGGGCTTTGAGACCCCATCATAAGGCGCTAGAAGCACTGCATCCCCTAGGAAGTTCCAAGGTCCCTCATGCATAACCCTCTCCCAATCCCCTAGACAGGATAGTTGAACCGTATACAGATTCTCCTCCAGGGGCTTAAACTTAGCAACCTGCGGTATATTCCATGCCGCTCGCATGTTTCTGAAGAACCAAGTCTGACTATAAGATTTGGAGGTGTTTACCCTTGCAGCGCAGTCCATCTAGGTCCCTCCGGAGGCGCATCTTTCTCATCGAAGATCACGTCGTCAAGGTCTTCTTCCGTCAGACCAAGTTCTTGCATCATCCGCTCAACATCACTCATGCCCGAGGAGCCCGAGGCCCCGTCAGCCGCCATCAGAAAACCTCACCCAATGCTTCTATGACCGGGTAAATTGTAGGGGGGAGCCTTAGAACCGCCGTCCCTGCCTAGCCCAGATTCTAGAGAGACGATCTAGAGATCGACAAGGAGAGATTGGCGATAGGGAACGGAAACCACTTGACGGCGCCGCAAACGCCGCCGCGAGAACAAAAACCCTAACTCAAGGGAACTGCCGACGGGCTAGCTCGGGAATTCCTTTTTTGAGGGGACTGAGCGAGCGATGGATTGCTAGGCCGGCCCACGAAAGCGGCGCCATAAAGCTGGCGCCATAAACGCCAATTAGGAGCGTCAGCTCCTATCTGCCACTCTGTGCGGCAGAATGTCGACTGCACGCACAGGCGAGTCTCCCGACTGCGCCGGCCCAAACTATTGTTTGCTTGGAAAAAAATAGCGAGCTATCTTGTGTTCAATGCAGCGCAAAAACTGAAGAACAAAACCGAGTGCAGATCCAAACTTATTTTTTATTTTGAACACGAAACATTATTCTGAAAAAAATGTGAATGATTTATGAAACCGCGAACAATTCTAAAAATTGTGAATAAAATTTGAAAAAACTCACACATTTCAAAAAATACAAACAATTTTTGGAAAGCGGATTTTTTTTCTAAACTCGCCAAAGAATCAAAAACACGAACATTGTTTTGGAAACTAGAACATGTTTCAAATTCCTAAACAATTTTTGGATATGCGAACATTTATGAAAAATGGGCAAAATTTTAACCTCCTATTTTTTTGAAACACGGTCATTTAAGAAAATGCAATTTTTTTAAAACTCGTGAGCAAAATTAGAGACACGAAAATTGTTTGAAATTTGCGAACAATGTTTGAAACGGGAACATGTTATGAAACTCCTGAACAAAAATTGAAACATGATTTTTGTTAAAATTGTGAAAAAAATTTGAAATGAGGAAATTTTTTGAAACTCACAAACTAAATTTGAAAACACAAACTTTTTTTATAAACTTTGCGTAAAAAATTCAAAATTTATGAACAGATTTTGAAATGGAAACATTTTTAAAAAATCCTGAACAAATTATGAATAGTTGTGCAATTTTGAACTAAAAATAAAGAAAAGAAACAAAGACAAAAAAACTAAGAAAAGAAACATGAAGGAAAACCAAAAAAAGAAAAAGAAACCAAAAAACCAGTCCATAAGTCCGTTCAGGGACCTTCTTTAAGGTTCCCACAATTTTCAGAAGCTTTCCAAAACCAGATGCGATCATGCGATCTACTCCCTCCGTCCGTAGAGCCGGCAGTGTTAAAACATTCTTATATTACAGGGCGAAGAGAGTACTTGTTAGCTATCTTAGATTGGTTGACCCAGTCGTTCGCTTAGTGTTGTCGCTGTGTGATATCTTGACAGTTAGACGCATAGAGCGTCAAATAGGAAATCGCATTAGAAGCACCCCGTTTGAGGGGTCGGATTTGGTGTCCGCGGGCTGCAGATGCTCTAACATTTGCGTAAGTTAAAGTCCAGTCTGTGCAGATTGCCCGGATGTAAGATGCGCCTCACACGATAACGGGAAAAAATTGATCGATCTCCAAATCGACAGATCCAATCCTAGCGCCTGAACTGTCTAGTGCACGCCGCCGCTGGACGCCCTGCTACTCCTCAACGCCGCTTCCTCCTTCACGCCGACACCGCCGCTGGATGCCTCCTCCTCGGCTGTACGCACAGCTCCTTCCTCACGGCTCTACGGGCAGTGGCGCCTCCACCTGCCGAACTGCTCTCTGCTCTGGTCGCCAGCGATCGACTCGACGGAGCAAGCTGAATGGATTGCTGTGGAGGACCAACACACAAGAAGAGGCATCAAATTCAGCGGCGGCGGCGCCAGACGGCACCGGCACCACAACTAGCCGCAAGCGCACACCCAACAGCTGCAATGACCATCAGGCATCAGCAGCAACCAGCAGGTCTTTCTCCCCCCTGGCACATGCCCTTCTTCTTCCTTTGTTTACAATCTTTTGTGCCACACCATTCGTTAATTTGATGTGCATAGTACGAAAATTTTAGGAGAAGACGCTTATATTTAGTATTCACTTTGATTTCGTAGATCATTTCACGAGCTTGTGTAGGTCAAGTATCTTACCTAGCTAATGTCAATGCCGATGCCAGGTAACTTCAATTCCTGGATCTGCCGCTGTGTACCGGACTACCGGGGAGAAGATGTGCAAGAATTATTCAAGAATATTCCACTAGTACTAGTACATTTGTCTGGTACACATAAAAGTAGAAATGTGTTGGAACAAAAAGATTAACTTAGACAGTTGTTATTTATCGAAGCCCTTTTGACCAAAACCCAATTCTGACAGCCCACTTTCTGAGTCCTCGTCAATCATGCTCAAATAAGTGATATTCTCTGCATTGATCTGGTTTTAGACCTTGATTTGGATGCTCAGGACAACTTGGCAAAATGAAAATCTGCACTTGGCTATGAGGGAATCTGGGTCACCGGTGAAAAGGGGTCTTGAGAGACAAAGAGAAAATGTGCACCTACTAACACTGAAGTTGCTGAACATGTACCAGTGTTCACTCAGTAGTATTGTAAACATTTTCTTCTCTAGCGCCGGGCCACCGGTAGCTGAGCAGTGGGCGGCAGCGCTGCTATGGGTACTGCTTTGCAGCTGATGGTTACACTACTGTCGCTTGCTAGTGCTCGGGTGTCGGCGGCGGTGGATGTACACGATGATGATGACGAGCAGCTGCTGGAGAGGTTAAGGCAATGTACGGAACCGTGGGTAGCTCGAGGGATGGACCCACGGTGACGGCGCATGCAGGTTCCCCGGTGCGGCATGGGTCAGGGGAGGGAACAGCCTCGTGTCGTTGTCCCTCGCTGGTTTTCACCCGGCGTGCCTCAACTTTGTCATATCATGTAGAAACAAAACAAAATTTGATGTGGCATAATCTTGAGTTTCTGACAAAAATTTACACTGAAAATGTCAAGCATAGTAGAGGAGAAGAAGGAGCAATGGCCACTCGAACTAATACTGTAGGTCTAGGCAGTCAAGTGTTTTTCATTTGCAGTTATTCAGTCCTAGTTTCAGTTTGTATCTCCTTTTATATTGTAGACCTGCCATGCTTATTCTGTACGTTCACTTTTTTCATAGTTTTTGATTTATTTCATTCTTTAATTTTATCAATAGCCTTCCTTTATGATTGGAATAGCATTTTAGAATTTTAATTCTGAGTTTCAGTAGTGAGTTATTTACTTTTCAGTCTTCATTTTAAATTTCCTTCAGTCATCTTTCTTTCGGTAATTAGCATCTTCTTTCTTCAATGGTATTTAGTATCACTCCTTGCTCAGTCTTTCATTATCCTCTTTTGTCCTTAGTTGTCAGCTGTTTGTCCTTAGTTATCACCGACTGGTATCTATCTGCCTAAGGATAACTCAGTCTTTCTTTCATTATCCTCTTAACTATCTGCCTAAGGATAACTCAGTCTTTCTTTCATTATCCTCTTAACTATCTGCCTAAGGATAACTCAGTCTTTCTTTCATTATCCTCTTAACTATCTGCCTAAGGATAACTCAGTCTTTCTTTCATTATCCTCTTAACTATCTGCCTAAGGATAACTCAGTCTTTCTTTCGGTAATTAGCATCTTCTTTCTTCAATGGTATTTAGTATCACTTCTTGTCCATTAACATCTGTTTTATAGGTGATAGAGTATATGCAATAGTAATAGAAAAATACCCATTTTTTTGCGAAATGTTTTATAAAACGCTTAGGCAGATCACCGACTTATAGAAGAACCTGTTCCTAAGGAGGTGGAGGGGAAGAGAGATCCACCAGATCGAAGCAGGTACCTGCTGTCTAGTTCCATGTACTGTGCCTCCTGAAACTAATCTGGGATTTTAGCAGGTCAGCCCCCAAAACTTTACCGCCTTCAAGATGGTTTCTCGACTGTTTGTCCAGTCTATGTTTTTCTTCCCATTTTCATCTTCACCTGCTTCCTTTGTTTTTTATTTGTGTCTAACCAGAAGCCCAGTTTAGAACGAGCTTCTCTTTTGCTCAAGCGATGCACGTTCTTCGATTAACAAAAATCAACCCTGGGAAGACGGATGCGCTTTCTTACTTTTGTCTTATTGGGTCGACCCTGTAGCATGGATTCTGCCGAGGCCGTTTATTCCTTCCTCCAGCTGCCTGGGTCCAAAGCAAACAACATCGACTAGGACTGGACTGAGAAACAGCCGAAGCGACTTCCAGCGAGGAATGGGAGGCAATTAGCAACATGGACACATGTCATGGCACTACTGGACCAAAATTAGAAGGAGAGCCGAATACAGTATAATGAATGGACTAATCCTTGCCATGTTTGATGCCCATGAATGATTTTTTTCCGCCACCGAGCTAATGCATTCACACTGTTCACTGACCCACAGTCATCCCTCGTACAATTCTATCGCATTTCCGTGTATCGAGCTTTTTTTTTGACGTGAACAGCAAGAGCTTTGTTTTTGCATTAAAGAAGAATAGATGTTTTACACGGTTCGGACAAATCCGGACCAAGAGTCCGGTCTTTCGTCAGAGGGTATTGGCAGGAGAGAGACAAAGAAAAAGAATAAGAGAAGACGCCATGGGTTTTTATGTGTCCCCAGCGCCCGCCTCTTTGTTGGCCTCGTAGAAAATCTTGACACCTTCTCTTATCAGTCCAGCAAGTGCAGTCGGCGTCATCTCCTTCTGCTCAAATACCCCATGGTTTCTTTATTTCCACAGGTTCCACACTATGTAAGTAGCAAGTGTGATTGCATCTCTGTTTTTGTCCTTGCTTCCATCGCATGTGCATAGCCGAGACCACCACTCTCCAATGAAGGTTGCCCAGGAGGCCAGCATGCCCATCCTGTCATCAGCTTGCTGGAATTGGAGCCAAACCTCTTTCGCAAAGCAGCAGGTCAGGGCAATGTGTTCGGCCGTCTCCTTTTCTTGATCACAAAAGCAACATAGGTCATTGTGCGACAATCCCCTCGCTTGCAGACGATCCGCCGTCCAATTTCTGTATCGAGCTTTCAAACTGACTGCAATGCGATTGCTGTCACATATCCCCGCGGAGTAACATGTTTGATGCCCATGGACGATTTTTTCCACAACTGAACTAATGCATTCACACTGTTCACTGACCCACAGCCATCCCCCGTACAATTCTATCGTATTCCCGTGTATCGAGCTTTCACACTGATTGCAATGCAATTGCTGTCACATATTGTATACTAGTACTAACATAGCCTAGTTGATTAGAATGTACTCCATCTATAAAAAAAATAAAAAATCATTTAGATCACTAAGGCCTTGATTGGATTAGGATAGCTAAACGGGTTTACTAGTAAACAGGTCTTATCATCGGTTTTACGAAAATGAGTTTCCATGGAGGATTTTTGTTACGATGGGTTTATGGAATAATTTGTTTGGGTGAGCAAACAATAAAATAAGTTTTGGGAGAAATAATGTTTGGATTAGCACCCGTGGCAGTCGTCCCCACGGGAGTTTGTTGAGAAAAGGCATGGAGCGAAAAAAGTTTGTTTTCTGTAATCGTGTTTCTACAAAAGCAAGTAATAGTCGTACTTCACGAGACGCGTTTTCCTGACTTTGTGAAAATCGAGTTGTACTTATCCACGTTTCTGTTGGGCCACCCAAATTCGATTTTAGTTTTTTTTAGAAAAGGCCATCATGACTAGCTTTATTGCATATTAAATCGGAATTACATCATCCAAAAGTTTGGGGATAACACAATCAGGAGGATCGTTAACCCAACTCCTACTACGCTTATTACAAAACAAATAATTTGCTAGCACATGAGCTACTTGGTTCGTTTCACGACCACAATGCCTAAAGCTAACCTTCCCAATCAGCGATGCCACTTCCACGCACTCCACGAAGATCACTGCTGCCACATCCCATCATCTGTTTTGGCCTGAGCACGGTTCAATCATCGTTGTCGAGTCTGATTCAGCTTCCACTCTAAGGAACCCCAAGGAATTCGCAAGCATAAGTCCATCCCTCATCGCTTGAGCTTCAGAGGATACTACATCAACAGCATAGGGTAAGAATTTACATTGGGCTGCCAGGAAATTCGATTTTAGTTTGTTACACGGTTATATGAGATGACGGGAAACTAGTGTTAATAAAACCACGTATCCAACAATAAGTAGTGATCTAAACGATTTTATATTTTTATTTCTTTATAGAGCGAGTAGTGGTTATTATTTATTGAAGACCCTCTTGACCAAGACTCAAAAAATCTGACATCCCATGTTCTGACCCAGTCATCAATCATTTCGCCCAAATAAGTGATATTCTCTGTGTCGATCCGGTTTTAGTAGCCCGTTATCTTGGTTTAGCTACGAGCGAAACCATTTTTCATATGTCTTAATCACCAGTGAAAAAGAATCTGGAGAGACAAGGAGAATCTGCACGTTACACAGAAGTTGTTGAACATGCAGTGTTAACTCGGTCCAGCTAGCTTGCTCTCCATTTCAGTTCAGAATACTATTGTAAACATTTTCTACACCGACGCTCGCTGATAGCTGAGTAGTAGCCACTAGCCAGCGGCGCTACTATGGGTACTGCTCTGTGCCTGGCGGTGCTCCTAGTGCTGCTTGTCAATGCTCCGGCCTCGGAGGCGGCGGACGACGACGACGAGCAGCTGCTGGAGCGGTTCATGGAGGCGGTACGGAACCGCGGGGAGCTCGGGGGATGGACCCGCGGCGACGGCGCCTGCAGGTTCCCCGGCGCGGCGTGCGTCAGGGGAGGGAGGAGACCTGTATCGCTCTCCCTCGCGGGGATCCCACTCGACGTCGATTTCAGCGCTGTCGCCGGCACACTGCTGCGGCTGGGTGCTGTCGAGGTCGTCAGTTTGCGAGATGTCAACGTCAGCGGCTCGCTTGCAAGCGGCGGCGGCGCCGGAGGGTGGAGGTGCGGCCAGAAGCTGGCTCAGCTCGACCTGTCCGGGAACATCATGCTGCGTGGATCCGTTGCTGATGCCGGCGCTCTCGCCGACGCGTGCGACGGACTGCGGGAGCTGAACCTGTCTGGTAACTCGCTCGTTGGCGGTGGCGGCGGGAAGGGAGATGGTGTGGACATTTTTACCCGCCTGGATGTCCTTGACCTGTCGGACAACAAAATCACCGGCGACGGCGAGCTCAACTGGATGGGTAGTGTCCGCCGGCTGAACCTCGCCTGGAACAAAATCTCTGGGCCACTCCCGGTCCCGGTGTTCGCCAACTGCTCCAGGATGGAGTGGCTTGATCTGTCCGGAAATTTATTGTCCGGCGAGGTGCTCCGAGGGGTCCTGTCTAGCTGCACTGCTCTTGTTTTGCTCAACCTCTCCAACAACCACTTGATGGGCGCTTTCCCGCCGGACATCGCGTTCCCAGCGTCGCTCTCCTACCTCAACCTGTCGAACAACAACTTCTCTGGTGAGCTCCCTGGCGACGCACTCGCTGGGCTCCCGCGGCTGTCGTCGCTCTCTCTATCCTTCAACCACTTCAGCGGCTCCATACCTAACTCTTTAGGCTCGCTTGCCGAGCTCAAAGTGCTGGACCTTAGCTCGAACTCGCTCGCCGGCGCTATACCAGAATCACTCTGCCCGAGCACCGGCTCCAAGTCCAAGCTCGAGGTGTTGTACCTGCAGAACAACTACCTCACTGGCGTCATCCCGCCGACGATCTCCAACTGTGAAAGCCTCGAGTCCCTAGACCTCAGCCTCAACTACATCAATGGCTCCATCCCCACATCCCTCGGCAGCCTTGCCCGGCTCCGAGACCTCATCCTGTGGGAGAACAAACTCAAGGGTGAGATCCCGCCGTCGCTGGCTGGTGCTCGCGGACTCGAGAACCTCATCCTCCAGTACAACGGGCTCACTGGCATCATCCCAACGGAATTCATGAACTGCAAGAAGCTGAGATGGATATCGCTCGGGAGCAACCGGCTCTCCGGGTCGGTGCCAGCATGGCTAGGGCGGCTAGACAACCTTGCAATCTTGAATCTCAACAACAACTCCTTCTCAGGGCGGATACCGCCGGAGCTAGGAGACTGCAAGAGTTTAGTTTGGCTGGATCTGAATGACAACCAGCTTATTGGATCGATACCACCGGAACTGGCAAAGCAGTCTGGGAAGATGGACGTCGGCCTCATCATCGGGCGGCCATACGTATACCTGCGCAACGATGAGCTGAGCAGCAAATGTCGCGGCAAGGGGAGCTTGCTCGAGTTCGCCAGCATCCGTTCCGAAGATCTAAACAGGATGGCTAGCAAGAAGCTGTGCAACTTCACACGAATGTACATGGGCAGCACAGAGTACACTTTCAATCTCAATGGCTCCATGATATTCTTGGACCTGTCGTTTAACAAGCTCGACTCCGACATACCCAAGGAACTTGGGGCGATGTACTATCTGATGATCATGAATCTTGGGCACAATCTACTTTCTGGTGCCATCCCAACCCGGCTTGCAGGTGCTAAGAAACTGGCTGTGCTTGACCTGTCACACAACCAGTTGGAAGGCCCAATCCCCACTTCATTTTCGTCACTATCATTGTCGGAGATTGATCTATCATACAATAGGCTGAATGGATCAATACCGGAGCTGGGATCCCTTGCTACTTTCCCGATGAGCCAGTATGAGAACAACTCAGGCTTGTGTGGCTTCCCTCTGCCAATGTGCCAAACATCTTCTCAACTCCACCCCCCACTAGTAAGCAACACCTTCAGTAATAAGTACCATCTGCTAAAAATCCTACTCCCAACTATCACACTAGTTTTTGTTGTTATTGTTATTTTCTTATACTACCCATCGATGAGAAACAAACTCAAGAAAAGCAGGATCAAAGCTTCCGATGATCCCACAGATCCAGCAAACCATCAGTTAATCTCACATCTTGAGCTTGTTCGCGCCACTAATAATTTCAGTGAAGACAACATGTTGGGATCTGGAGGGTGTGGAAAGGTATTCAAGGTTCAGTTGAGCAGTGGTTTGGTGGTTGCAATAAAGGTTCTTGACATGCGGTCCAAGCGTGCCTTTAGAAGCTTCGACGCAGAGTGTGGTGTGCTTCGCATGGCGCGGCACCGTAACCTGATACGAATAATCAACACATGTTCTAACATGGATTTCAGAGCATTGGTGTTAGAGTACATGCCCAATGGTAACTTAGAGGCACTACTTCACTTCTCACAAGGGGGCAAGAGACAATTCGGCTTCCGTGAGAGGCTGCAGGTTATGCTCGAGGTGTCGATGGCAATGGAGTATCTACACCATGATTACCATGAAACTGTCTTGCATTGCGACTTGAAGCCAAGCAATGTGTTGTTTGACAAGGACATGATTGCGCATCTGGCTGATTTTGGCATTGCAAGACTACTGCAAGATGATGATAGCTCTGTGTTCTCCTTGAGCATGCATGGCACTACTGGGTACATGTCACCAGGTACTTAGTAGTTAGTACTAATTATCCTGCTCAATCTATTGATTTCTTGTTTTATAGTTGATTAACTATTATTGGTCATTCATGTTGGAATTTGTTTTATCCTTTTCTTCCACAGAGTATGGGTCGTATGGGAAAGCATCACGAAAGAGCGATGTATTCAGCTATGGAATCATGCTCCTTGAAGTCTTCACCGGAAAGAGGCCGACAGATGCTATGTTTGTTGGAGGACTGAGCCTTAGACGATGGGTTCACCAGTTATTTCAGGCGAAACAACTTGTCCATGCCGTGGATAGACGGCTACTGCAATGCTCCGACATGGACATTGGTTTTCTTGCACCAATACTAGAGATTGGTCTGCTCTGCTCCGGTGACTCGCCACGCGATAGGATAACGATGAGCGATGTAGTCTTGAGGCTGAACAAGATCGAAGCAGAGTACGCTAAAAATACAACATCTACTTCAGGAAGTGCGTCACAGTGACTGGCCGCACTTACTTCATGGCCACATGCAGGATTCTGGAGAAAGAAAAAGAAAAGGGTGAGCAATAAATATCTGGATATACTTGGTAGCCTCCTTTTGTTTTGTTCATCAGAACGATTTGCTACCGACTTTGGAGCTGAAATCTGCGTGTTCTTAGTCAGTATCCTTTTTGTTGCATTTCTGAGTGTATTGTCCAATTTTATGCCAGCAGCACGACATGATTCCTAAAGCATTTGGATGTTCATAAACTTGCACACTTACTATTGTTTTGAGGACATGAATAGTATCACTTTCTTTGCTGGTTCACCTCAAGGTTCTTACCTCTTACCGTGGCAAATGTAAAAAAAAAACATCTCCTTGTCTAAATTCTCATCGTAATTATCATACTTCAAACTTCAATCCATATCATGCTACCAACTTCGCAACCAATTCGGCAGCCCTTGCTTTGCTTCAGGGCCACATGACATGCACAACCGTTCTTGAGAAAGAAAAATGGAAAGAGATGAGAATATATAATTTGGACACAGGCTGTAGCACTAAGTTCGTCAAGATAATGATTTGCAACCAGTTTTGGAACTTAAATTTTGTGTATCATTCTGCCATGTGTGCTTCGTACTGTGTGAAACGAAACACAAAATGTTCATAGAGAAGTCGGCATTATGTTGATCTAACTAAACCTAGAAAACAGGGGTATAGTTTATCTCTTACGGAGGACAACAGGATCAGCCAATTTGTGCATGGCAGTCATATAAGCCAATATTTCAGTTGTACAATCAAGAAAAATGCCGAGTATATGTCATATGGTAGTATGCTGGAAAACGGACAGAATTTGCAGGACAAGGTGTATGATAAACCCTCATAATGCTTTACAGAGGGGAAAGTGTCGATGTATCATTTCCATGGAAAGGAAAAATAACCTTGATTCCTAGAGATGAAAACTAACCTCGATACCAAATCATTAAACACTCCACAAACAGTAGAGCAGCAGATTTATTACAGATTTCAGTCTGCTGACAACACATTACCTGAATGTGAAGTAAAAATGTCATCAAATAAGGCATATTATACAACACTCACAGCACAAAACACCAAATAAGAATTGCAAAATAATAACACGTTCATGCGCTGCTTCAATCCTTCTTCTGGACCCTGAGTGTGAAGGCCTGGAGGGACAAGAGCACCTGCTTGATACGCTCTCTGATTTCGGCGTCAATCAGATTACCATCACTGTCAAACTTGGGCGGCTGCTGAAATGCTTGGACGAACAGCTCTGGCTTGTTGATGAAATGAAGATCTAAGAACACCCCGACCTGCCGGAGATGGTACTGCGATCTACCTCCTCCAAAGCCACCTCCTGCGCTGACAATCGCAGCAGGTTTGTCTGCCCAGCAATTCTTTCCCCTAGAAGCCCAGTCAAGTGCATTCTTCAGAGGGGCTGCAGTTGAAACATAGCATGTGAAGCAAATACATATACGAGCATCAATGATACAGTACAATCTAACAGGAAAAGCAGCGCCTCTGTTCCCAGTTCAGGAATCACTGAACTAGTGTCTATTGGGCCTTCTCGCCTAAGCCATTTTCTACAACTACAGTTTGTCTCAAGCTTCATAATAGCTGAATTTTTCAGGTTAGTTATTTGTCCTTTTGCTCCAGAGTCCAGACAATAAGGTGTTACGTCAACTGATTATTTTATTTCGCACGCAAACTAAGCATGGTATTCCATCACACCTGGTATTTATGGACTATGGACCAACCACATCATAAAATTATTGATTATGACATTTTTCAGAATTCCAATTTTATGTCCCAGATACTGGTTCAAGCACTAATGGCTCAATTTGGCTGCCATGTTTTTCTAAAAAATTTGGCTGCCATGTTTTTCTAAAAAAATTGGCTTCCATTCAGCAATGTTGTATAACAGAGTGTATTAGGCTCAACATCTTGGTCGGGTTCATCAAAAAAGGCACAGCAAAGAGGGAAAACAGCAAGATAACTTGATGAGAACCATTGCAAGGATCAAGAGAAATAGGGGCAACCACTGTCAATTAATAGTACTGAACAAAGTTTTACAGTCAGTGTGAGTAGTTCACAGCAACACAGTCTTAGGATATCTGGCAGTGCTGAGATATACTGCTAAATTACTTCTATAGTCGGATTGCCAGTAGGAGCTAAATGCAATAGATGGCTAGTAATATCTTAGATCCATCCTGAAATTAATATAAGTGAAACAGCCAAGTATCAAATTGCCATAATTGTTTGTTAAGACTGCTCAATTATCTTATATAACTACTGAAAGACAGAGTAAGATCTGGAGCTGTTACAGGACGGGCAATCATGTGAAGCAAACTTAACTGAGCAACAACTAGTACAAGAATGTTGGTTGCTGTTGGGCAGGGGTAGAGGGAAGATCAGCTGGGTATTCGGTGCGGCAGAATTGGATCGGGTCGTTTTTCAGCTGTGCCAGTTATCACTGAACTACATTAAAGTGAGCTAAAAGGATAGGATAGAATATCGACGCCCTTTTTCTTTATATAAAAAATTTGCAAGAAAGGAATAAAGGAACTTCCAATACTAGATGATGGCATGTTTACTGTCCCAATACTAAACTTTCGGCAATCCTTAATCGCTACTTTAGCGACATCTACTGACAGGACTGCACTAACTGGGCATCATGAGAGAAATTGGGCATCATGGGAATCAAACGAAACCCACCACTTCAGCACCACGAGAACAAAATGTGAATCCACCTTGTCAGACGTCGCACTATGCCACCAGAGTTAGTCTCTATTACCGACAGTTCCGGATAACAAAATCCTTCGTGGAATTGAGACGAAACAAGTGCACGCAACATTGCACATCACTAAGGAGAGACGCTCCAAATTAGGCTGGCCGATATAAATTGCAAATTATATCCATGTCAATTTGTGTGGCAGCAGCGACTGCCAATTTGGGCGACATATATATGGTTTCAGCAATCGAGGAGTGCTAGGCAGGAAAACGAGGCTAAAATTACAGAGATGGGGAGGGGGGACATTCGAGCACTTACTCGCGATGGAGTAGTTGTACTCTGGCGAGCCGAAGAGGAAGCAGTCGGCGCTGGCGATGCGTTCGCGGAAGGCCTCGACGGCGGGCGGGAAGCCCCCGTCGGGCGTCTCGAGGTCGGTGTTGAGCAGCGGCAGCGCGGAGATGTCGACGTGCTCCACGCGCATCCCCGGGACGGACTCCTCGCACACCTCCGCCGCTAGCCGGTCAACGGCGGGTCAGCAGACGACTAGTGCGAGTAATAAGAAGGGGAGAAGAGGATGGGCGGGAGAGCGTGCGTACCGGCGCGGAGGAGGCCGCGGTTGTAGGAGGCCCTGCGGAGCGAGCCGCAGACGGCGGCGACGCGGAGGATGGGCTTCGCCGCGGCGACCTCCATGCTCTCTCTCGTCTGCCGGCCTCTTCTTTCTTGGCTTTGGGAGGGGGGGGGGGGGGGGGGGGGCCTTCGGGTGGGTGGGTTCTGCTTTGTTTTTGTCCGAGTGAGTGTGACTGTAACCTGAACCTGATTATGTAAGTGCAACCTGCAGCGGTCAATGTAAACAGGAGGCTCGCACATCAGCTTGGATGGATGACGGTCAAAACTTGCCAAACAAAGCCATAAAATTCATCAGCAAAACAAAGTGCTGTGCTGTCGTTTTTTGAAGCAAACCAGAGTAAATTTCAAAAACAAAAAAACTCGGTCTGTGTCATAATATAAGAGCATTTTTTATACTATAACGGTGTAAACAACGCGCTTATATTATGAGACGGAGGGAGTACTAGACTAATAAAACTGGACGGACTTTTGTGTGCAGTAGGTAAGTTGATGGCATTTGCTCGTACATCAACATTCATCAGCCAATCAACATACATCAGCCACGATGACCATTATGATGTTACTTTAGCATTTGCCGGCGCCTAGCCGCCTGGTGTTCTACTATACTTACCATCTTTTCGATTTAAAATGGATTTTTAGCTCCCACGATGACCAATGGGCTCCGCCAGTTCCATGGCGTTGCCTCGATTGAGATGCGCTGCCACACCAACCGCCATGGGATCATGTCAGCAGCCGGCAGCGAGAAAAGTCCATGACGGATGTACCAAAGAAACAACAACAACAACCTGCCCCTACAGATGGATATAAAAAGTAAACATGTGTGGAAATGCAAAATGGAGACTGAGCTTCATGAAGGCCTTAATTTAAGAACTTTGAAATTCAAACTAAGGCTTTTTAGCACATGTAATGTTCATCTTTACAATGCATGATTTTTTTGTGCGGCTCGCAATTCACATGTATGAACTAAGTATTTCTGCTATAGAAGGGGATAAACAATGTAAAAAGGGTACCTATGCCTTCTTATATGCTGATGATGTTGTGATCTTTGTAGCTCCAATCAAGGGTGACATTCAGTTTCTGACTTTCACTGTGCAATCCTTCGATGAGGTCACCGGTTGGATTACCAACTGTCAAAAAACTAGCGTGGCACCAATCCGTTGTGGGGGGAGTGGACCTTGAAGACATCCTTCAAGTCTTCCTAGCCAGCAGAGCTACCTTTCAGATGAAGTATCTTGGACTGCCTCTTTCGGTGACCCGCCTTAGAGCAATCCATTTCCAGCACCTCAAAGACGAAGTTGCTGATATGCTCACTCCATGGCTCAGAAAGCATGTTGCTTCCGCTGTCTCTTCGCTATCAGTCACTAGGATCAACCATGACAACGGTGGGCATGGCGGGGAGCTTGCACTGTCCCCTTAACTTTGCCTAATACGGATTCTCCGGTGGCAATGGAGGTGGGACCATCTTTCAACAACAACATGCATAGCCACTAAACTCAAAATGATGGGTCGCTCGTCTTTTCAGTCCAGGTGGATCTTTCTTCAAGTGCTTGTCGGCAAAGATTGGTCCAATTGCCTCGAACTCGATGGCAAGGCTCAGCGATGGTGGGGGAGCCAACCCTGGAACCCCAAACTCTAACCCCCCACACCCATGTACAGGTCGCGGTGGCAGTGGCGGGAGGAGTCCTCCATGTGGTTTGTGGCAAGGCTAGGTAGCGAAGGCAGTTATTGCACTAGCTCACTTACTCTGACTTCCTTACCTCCTCAGATGTTGATGCTAGGATGGTGCTTCCCCACGAGACTCTAACCATGCTCTGACCCTTGGCAAATCCGATGGAAAATCCTCGCTGCCATTTCTTCAGAGGTGAAGAAAACCAGTGGCAGCGGTAGAGTAGTTGGTGCTTAGGTTATGTAGAGGATAGGTGATGGGTATGATCACAGGCGGTGAGAACATAGAAACCACCTCCAATAGTTACGGACTACATGAAATTTCAGATTCTAATCGCCTCCACATTTCTATAGACGCTTTCAAATTCCTATTCACCTATGATGAGTTATAAATTATAGGCGACTTAGTATTTCACAGCACAACCGCCTCCGAAGGCTAACTCTAATGCCCGTTTTTTGTAACAATGAAAATTTCCATTATTATTTAAATCTACAGACATCGCCATGTTAGCCAAGTCGCCTTTTAAATCCTCGCTCCAGCATACCAAATACATTGAGAGACCAATGAATGGCTCTATGGAGCTCGCCCGCTTCTTGATCACGATGATGGCGTCGGCCTAGTCCGTGGACGAAGGCTTCACGGACCTAGTGCTCTTGTTTGTCGTGCTTTGCCCCGATTCAATATTTTGTAATTACTCCAGCCGTAAGAAATATAAGAGCGTGTAGATCAGTACTCTAGTGATCTAAACGCTCTTATATTTATTTACGGAGGGAGTATATATTTTAGTTAAGACAATATATAATCAGCATAGCGAGTTTAGAACAATAGTTTCCACTTATTTATATTAAAAAATTACATGCTAAGTCAACATGAAAACCTATTTTTTTTAAATGTACATTGTTTTCAAAATAATAGTGTGCTAAATTCTAAGGTTAGGTGTTTTATGTTACAACTCAAACATGTATCTTCGCAAATTGAATCGAGCTAAATTGATATTGTATTTTGTGGTGAAATTATGCTCATTTTCCTTGGAATCTCGAATGGGACATTCTTAAGAAAATTCGTTGAATTGTGTCTCTCATAGAACTAAAGAAAATATTTGACATAATCATATTCCTTTTGTTATAAACTAGCGGTGTGACCTGCGCATTTGCGCGGCTAAATTTGTTGGTTATTGTTATGTTCATTATATAATCTCCAAAGTACTATTATGGTATAGGGTAATTAATTATATCCGTAGAAAACCTGGTAGTAAAATTACTTATGGAATTCTTATCTTCTCAAGTATTTTTATGCCCACACCCTTTGCTGCTCATATCCACATATCCACATAATTCCCGTTAGTTATTAACACTTGTGTGACCCGCTCCTCATATCCACATAATTCTCTACTATATAAATGTGGTAAAATATCCATCAAATAAGTTAAATTGTGGTATGAACATTGTTGTCTTCCAAAAGGTTGATGGTCTTTTGGTAGTCATGAAAAATCATAACATTTCAGACTAATTTTGAACAACAAGTAGTGCGTAACTTTTCAGCAATAGATATATTTTTGAGAAGGTTTCCACTAATAATTAAATCCAAATATCAGGCTTAACCTTTTAATTTGCTTCCTCCTTCTCCTCTGGACATAGTGGATTGGGTTTTTAAATTTTGTGCAACGTCATGTCTGTACATGCTTTCATGCATCTATACTTAACTTTAATTTGTATCCAGAACTTGTCCACCTGGAGGATATACCATTAGAAATGTTAAAACATTGCGCTCTTGCTTACTCTAAACATAACTTATTCTTTCTAATTACATCCATGCTAACAATAATGTTTGGTACAAAAGATCTCTCTCCCCCAAGGCGGTGGCGCCTCGCCGGCCCCGGGGAGTCCCCGTCCACACTGCCCACAGCCCTCCCCCCTCCATCGCCTCCCTCTACCGCCGCCGTCGTTGATGACACTGCGGGGCGAAGCCCATGTGGTGAGGCGGCGGCGGCGGCGCAGTCCTCAGCCAGTGGTAGCGCGTGGGCGCAACGGCGTCCATCTCCCTCCTCCTCGAACGACAGTGCGCAGTGGGTTGGCGGTGGCCAGGAGATCTCCGGTGGCCGCTTGGCAGATGAGAGGTTGCGATGAGATCTGATCTGGGCCCGAGGGGTTTAGATCGAGATCCACTGCGGATGCGCCTCGTCTTGACAATGGCAAGAGGAGATTGAAGGAAATATGCCCTGGAGGTAATAATAAAGTTGTTATTTTATATTTCCTTATATCATGATAAATATTTATTATTCATGCTAGAATTGTATTAACCGGAAACTTGATACATGTGTGAATACATAGACAGAACACCGTGTCCCTAGTAAGCCTCTACTAGACTAGCTCGTTAATCAAAGATGGTTAAGTTTCCTAATCATAGACATGTGTTGTCATTTAATGAATGGGATCACATCATTAGGAGAATGATGTGATGGACAAGACCCATCCGTTAGCTTAGCATATTGATCATTCAGTTTTATTGCTATTGCTTTCTTCATGTTATATACATATTCCTTTGACTATGAGATTATGCAACTCCCGGATACCGGAGGAATACCTTGTGTGCTATCAAACGTCACAACGTAAATGGGTGATTATAAAGATGCTCTACAGGTATATTCGAAGGTATTTGTTGGGTTGACATTTTGTCACTCCGAGTATCGGAGAGGTATCTCTGGGCCCTCCCGGTAATGCACATAATAATAAGCCTTGCAAGCAATGTGACTAATGAGGTAGTTGCGGGATGATGCATTACGGAACGAGTAAAGAGACTTGCCAGTAGCGAGATTGAACTAGGTATGTGGATATCGATGATCGAATCTCGGGCAAGTAACATACCGATGGACAAAGGGAATAACGTATGTTGTCATTACAGTACGACCGATAAAGATCTTCGTAGAATATGTGGGAACCAATATGAGCATCCAGGTTCTGTTGTTGGTTATTGACCGAAGAGGTGCCTCGGTCATGTCTACATAGTTCTCGAATCCATAGTGTCCGCACGCTTAACGTTCGATGCCGATTTGTATTATATGAGTTATGTGATTTGGTGACCGAATGTTGTTTGCAGTCCAGGATGAGATCACGGGCATGACGAGGAGTCTCAAAATAGTTGAGAGGTAAAGATTGATATATTGGATGATAGTATTCGGACACCGGAAGTGTTTCAGAATGTATCAGGTACATATCGGAGTACCGGGGGGGGTGTTACCGGAACCCCTCGGGGGAAGATATGGGCCATATGGGACATAGGAGGGAGGCACACCAGCCCACATAGGGGTGGCGCGCGCCCCACAAGGGAGGAGTCCGAACTGGACTAGGGGAGGGGGCGGCGCCCCCCTTTCCTTCTCCCTCTCTCTCTCTCTCTCTCTCTCCTCCCCCCTTTCCCCCTCCGATAAAAGGAAGGGGGTTGAATCCTACTAGGAGTCCAAGTAGGACTCCTCCTACTTGGAGCGCGCCTAGGGCCGGCCTCCTCCCCTCTCCCTCCTTTATATACGGGGGTGGGGGCACCTCTAACACACATCAATTGTTCCAAGCCGTGTGCGGCGCCCCCCTTCACAGTTTACGCCTCCGGTCATATTCATATAGTGCTTAGGCGAAGCCCTGCGCGGATCACTTCACCATCACCGTCATCACAACGTCGTCTGATGAAACTCCCCCTCGACACTTTGCTGGATCAAGAGTTCGAGGGACGTCATCGAGTTGAACGTGTGCAGAACTCGGGGGTGTCATAAGTTTGGTGCTTGATCGGTTGGATCGAGAAGACGTTTGACTACATCAACCCCGTTAAGCTAATGCTTCTGCTTTCGATCTACGAGGGTACGTGGACACACTCTCCCCCTCTCGTTGCTGTGCATCTCCTAGATATATCTTGCGTGAGCGTAGGAATTTTTTTGAAATTGCATGCTACGTTCCCCAACAGAGATCCCCCTGGGTAATCTTCGCGGCACGAGGACGTCCGGGTCTCTTGGCCTGGTCATGGTGGTGGTGGCTGCCTTCTCCACCGAAGGAGGTTGGCCAGGCTGGTAGTGACGGATCTTGGATCCCACAATTAGCATCGGCGGCGAGTTGGGGAGACATAGTCGCTGGTGAAAACCGAGCCGACTTCGGCCATGGCAGGCGATGGCGACGTCTACGTTGTTACCTTGATGAAGGCATCGTCAAGCAACTATCGTCAACCTGCTTGTGCCGCTCCGGGAGAAATCCTAAGATCTTCGAATCGGACGATGGCGGCGATGTGGTGTCGTGTTCCCTATTGGGGGTATCATTGTGGAGCGGCGCCGGATGGAAGTGGCGTGAGGTGGTGTGGCGTGCCTTCGCTTGCGTCGACGACGGCAGGTCTCGGTGACATGGAGCAGCGGGGTCTCGCCGGTGGGCGTGTGATGATGGACGAGCACAGGATGGTGGCGTTGTCTGGCGTCGTGTGATAACCCACAAGTATAGGTGATCAATTGTAGCCTCTTTCGATAAGTAAGAGTGTCGAACCCAATGAGGAGCTAAAGGTAGAACAAATATTTCCTCAAGTTCTATCGACCACCGATACAACTCTACGCACGCTTAAAGTTCGCTTTACCTAGAACAAGTATGAAACTAGAAGTACTTTACATGTGTAACGGGATAGGTTTGCAAGAATATAAAGAGCACGTAAATAAAAACTAGGGGCTGTTTTAGGTAAAGAAGCAATAAAGTTAGTATAGTGAGTGTGGAAAAGTGGTGGTAGGAGTTGCGAAATTGTCCCTAAGCAATTGACTACTTTACTAGACCGATAGCAAGTTTTATGTGGGAGAGGCCACTGCTAGCATGTCATCTCTGGCTTGGAATTCTATGCACTTATGATGGGAACTATTAGCAAGCATCCGCAACTACCAACGTTCATTAAGGTAAAACCCAACCATAGCATTAAGATATATTGGTCCCCCTTCAATCCCGTAAGCATCAATTTCTATACTAGGTTGAAGCTTTTGTCACTCTTGCCCTCCAATACATAGTCCTATCAACATACAACTAACCCTATGGTGTGATCCACGTGCGCGCTCATATGATGGGCACCAAAGGACAGCAACATAACCACAAGCAAATTAAATCAATCATAGCAATTCACCAATTACCAATAGGACAACGAAAATATACTCAGACATCATAGGATGGCAACACATCATTGGATAATAATATGAAGCATAAAGCACCATGTTCAAGTAAAGGGTACAACGGGTTGCGGGAGAGTGCACCGCTGTAGATAGATGAGGGAAGGTGATGAAGACAATGGTGAAGATGACAGAGGTGTTGGTCTAGATTGCGGTGACGATGATGGCCCCGGCGGCATTTCGGCGCCACCGGAAGAGAGGGGGAGAGGGGCCCCCTTCTTCTTCTTCTTCTTCTTCTTCCTTGACCTTCTCCCTAGATGGGAGAAGGGTTTCCCCTCTGGTCCTTGGCTTCCATGGCATGGGAGGGGCGAGAGCCCCTCCGACATTGGATCTGTCTCTCTGTCTCTCTCTGTTTCTGCGCTGGCTGATTCTGCCCTTTCACCGTTTCTTAAATTTCTGGAGATCCGTAACTCCGATTGGGCTGAATTTTGGACACGATTTTTATCCGGATATTGGATTTCTTGTGGCGAAAGAAGGGCACCAACTGCCTTACGGGGTGGCCACGAGGGCCCAGGGCATGCCTGACCCCCTGGGGTGCGCCCCCTGCCTCGTAGCCCCCTCGGGCATCGTCTCGCGTTGATTCTTCTTCCCAAAAATCACATATATTCCAAAAATAATCTCTGTCAGTTTTTATCCCGTTTGAACTCCGTTTGATGTGGATTTTCTACAAAACAAAAACATGCAACAAAGAGGAACTGACACTGGGCACTGGATCAATATGTTAGTCCCAAAAATAGTATAAAAAATTACCAAAAGTATATGAACATTGTATAATATTGGCATGGAACAATCAAAAATTATAGATACGATGGAGACGTATCATCGTGGTGGCGTCGAGTAGCTAGACCGGGCAAGGTAGATGCAGCAGTACATCACTGAAGATGGATTGGTGCCAGGTGGCTGTGGCGGCCTCATACCCGGCAGGCGTCCTGGTTGAGGAGTGCGCCGGACTGGTGGGTGCCCCATACCCAGCAGGCGTCCTGGTTGGGACCTTAGGTCTTAGATGTTAGGTTTGACTGCGAGGTATGTTTGGTATTAGGTCCAGACTATCAGCAACCCTACATCAACTGGATAGGAGTAGCGACAGATGTTGCCTAGACGGTGGCTTTTGTCTTATTGTTGTATTACTTTGTAAAGTCTTGTGTGAATAATTAATAAAGTTGTTGCATGCATCGTCCAGATGCAGAGGCCGGGGGTCCTCCTTCATTTCTAAAAAAACAATAATGTTTGGTTTCCTACATACAATATGATCGCTTGCATATGTGGAACATTCCTGTTGATATTGGCATTCCTGGTGTATAACTTGGTCAATCATAAAGTTGTTGAATCTGAAACTTCCCACAATTTTCTCGTAATTGTTGAATTCCTTCTTTTGCTATAAAATTTTCTGTTTATTTTTTCATGTACGTGCTACAATGCTTATGTATTAGTAGCTCAGATAAACATCATTTTGTCTGAAACAGAATGAACTGTATTTGCAATAAATTGTACCACCGGGGATACACCATTTTGAGAAACAATTGTACAACTCCACTAAATATTTTCTTTGATGCACAACAACAGATTTTTTTTTTGTTATAATGAATATGCAAATAATTTATTATAGGTTTGGAAATAAGATTAACCATTATGTCCGAGTAGAGGTTGCTATGTCATTGTCGTGCAACAAAATAAATTGACGAAAACAATTATTATAAGGGCCCTAAATGTTTTGGTTTATGCATGTATTGTCACACTCTAAACTTTATTTACATAGGAATGTCATTAGTCGAAAGATGTAAGCACATCAATGGAGAATCCAACAATCTGCATTCATTAATTTTAGTAACCACTAAATTGGGATAAGCAGAAGATGAACAAACCTGAAAACTGATGAGCCAAAGATGAGTCAGAGCTCGAGCATCACGTACATGACATACTTGTCAGCTATGGTGGCCTGTAAGCAGATGTGTCTCGGACCTAAGTCATTGCCGCTGGTACATGGTTCCATGCATCATCGTTTGGAGGCAGTGGGCCTGGGAGATATGCATGAGCAAGGTGAAGAAACGAACCAAGGGAAAATAAGCGGTCTCTACCTCACTGTCGCTGCGTCGCTCCTTGAGATCCCACCGTAGTTACAGCCACCGTGTCCTCCCTCTCGAAGATTTGGACCTGACCACTTCGGATGTAGACGGTGGACGTCCATATCGATCCCTATGAGCACACGAGTGAACCTTTGATTATCATGTGATGTTCCCTTTGCTTCGCGATACTTCACAAAAACCGGGATGCATCTGTATGCTCCTGAGTATCACCATGCTCATTATACCGAAATCCTCGTCACCTTTTTGTTCTTCTTTCTTGTTATTGTGTTCCGGCATCCCCGTGAAGTCACATGTGTTTGGCCAGAGGATGATTGGTGCCGTCACACTGAGAGGGCCCTAAGAATATTTCTCCATCGTCAAAGGAGCAAATCTCACTCTCGAGCTATCTCGTCCCCTGCCAAACTTTCCGATGAATCTGTAAGTTGTTGTTAGACTGTGTTACAAGTGACGTTTGAGCGGTCCCAAAGTCCACCATACAGTAAGAAGTGATTACGAAACTCTCATGGTCTAACGAGCAAATTCACATGTTAACACTTCGTGTTATTATAATTGATTACAGACGATATTAACTCAATTCATAGAAAACAAGTTCGGGTCGATTCAATATGATCGTTCTTCCAACATCATAATCTCAATGTTGTTTTAGGACTATCGTTACACTTAACGATATCCTAAGATCCGAAAAATGTGATCACCAACAACACTTGAGGTAGTCCTAGAGGTAAGACTAGGAACCTTTTATTTAACCGCTATTCCACATGTGCATATGAGTTTTCCACTGGATCACATATTCCATGATCATAGCAGTTATAGCATAGAATATAAACTCTATAATTATGAACATTGAAATATAATGATACAGACATTATTGCCTCTATGGCATATTTCCAACAAGTACCTAGTGCTTAGGTTGATGGGCATGACCGCAGGTGGTGATAACTCAAAAACTGCCTCCAATACTTACGAACTACATGTAGTTTTAGATTTCTAATCGCCTCCACATTTCTATAAGCGGTTTCAAATTTCTATCCACCTATGATAGTCAGTTTCTGGAACAAAAATAATCTCCTTCGATGAGTTAAATTACAGGTGGCTTAGTATTTCAAGCACACTACCACCTGTGAGGGACGCCTCTAATGCCCGTTTTGTACCAGTGAAGTTTTTTGTTATTTTTTAAATCGATAAGCATCTCCATGGTAACCTAGTCGCCCTCTAAATCCTTGCTCTAGCATACTAAATACATTGAGATGACACTGACCAATGAATGGCTCTGTAGGGCTCGCCCGCTTCTTGATCACAATGACGACGTCGCCCTAGTCCGACGATGGAGACTTTCTTGTCGGTCGTTCTTTGCCTCGATCCAATATTCGTAATTATATTTTTAGTTAGGAGTCACGCTTCAATAAAAACCCCCCACTAAGGGGTATAAAGGGTAATATGAACCTTTCGAATGGAACTCCAAACCTCATCGTTATATCCTAGCCACGGTAACCGTCTAGGACTACTAGTTTGATATGCCAACTCCTACCACTTTTACTTCTTGTTCTATGTCAAATGTGACACTAAAAAAGGTAGTGCCTTCTTTTTTTTTCAGGTTTGGTTTCTCCGGTTTTCTATTGTTTTATTTTTTTTCCTTTCTCTTTCTTCTTTCATTTCCTTTTTCTTTTTACAAATTCATGAACTTTTTTCAAATGGTGAACTTTTCTTAAATTCGTGAGCATTCTTTAAATCCCTCAACATTTTTAAAAATTTACAACTTTTTACAAATTCATGAACTTTATTTTCCGAAATGTTCTCACTATTTCTTTTAATTTTACTGTTCTTTTTTTCTTTTTCAAAAAATACTCGCACATTTATATTTTTGTTCAATATTTCAATAAAATGTTTGCATTTTCAATTTTGTTCAAAAATACAAATATTTGCATTTTATAAATTGTACAGAAAATTTAAAAAATGTTTCTTGTCTTTGAAAATTGCTCAGAATGTCAAAACACGAATAGTTTTTAAAAAAGAGTGAATAAATTTTTCAACAAGAACTTTTTTTGAATTTTTCAAATATTTTATGGAAAACACTAACAAAATTGGAATTAAAAAACATAAAAATATGAACAAAAAATTGAAACCAACCTTTTCAAATTTCACCTAACATTTCTTGTGTTTGTGTAGAGAATTCTTGAAAACAAGAATATTTTTGAAATTCTAAACATATTCAAGAAATGGAGGTAGTCATTTGAAGAATGTTCATTGATTTGAAAAATATATTCCCGTTTTAATGAAATTTGAACAGAAATAATAGAAATGTTCGATGAAAATTCAAAAAAAGTAGTTTTAGGTTTTGTTTGTATTTTTTTCTATTTTTTCTAATCCAAATTTGTTAGTGTTTTTGGCATGAGTATTTAGATGTCCGCGAATTGAAGAACAACCAATGGCTTCCGTGAATTGAAGAATAAGAACACAACAAAAAGAAGTAATTGGCATTAGTGTTTAGATATCCTAGTTGGTTACAGGTGGTATGTACACATGCTGCCTATCGGCGCGGGCGACATATTTTTTTAAAACAACATCCCGCCCTTTATTATGAAGGGATATAGAGCCCGTTGATATGTTTAGGGGGTTGTACCGAAGCAGAAGTGTTTAGTTAATACAATCTATAGCCAGCATAGCGAGTTTAGAACAGTAGTTTTCAATTAATTATAATAAACTTTTTTACATTCCAAGTCAACATAATAGTGTGCTAAAATAATAGTGTACATTTTTATTTAAAAAGGAACGTTTTAAAAATAATAGTGTGCTAAAATGTAAGGCTAGACGTTTTTATGTTACAATTCTAACATGTATCTTCGCAAATTGACTTGAGCTAAATTGATATTGTATTTTCTAGCAAAATTTATGTTCATTTTCCTTGAAATCTCGAATGGGACATTCTTAAGAAAAATCGTTGAATTGTGTCTCTTAGAGAACTAAGGAAAATAGTTGACACAATCATATTCCTTGGTGGATTACTATGCATGTTTGGATATGATATAGTGTACTTTTATGTGTTTGTTGTACTTGCATATTGTTATAAACGTATGTGTATTAAGAGCTCTACAGATTATGCCTAACTAATATCTTTGTAGATATTTCTGGAGTATGATTGTCTATGTAAAATGTAAACAAATTGAAAAACAGAATATAAGATGTCCACAAGTATCGTGAGATCACTGGAATTGCTTATTTCGTAGTGCTCCATGGACAAACATAGCTTTCATGATTCCACAATTAGCCGCCAGCACATGTAATTCATAGTTGGGATCAAACATGAGTTGTGTGCAACAAATTTATATGATAAATTAGAACACATTATAGTTTTGTCCATAGTCCGTGTAAAGCCATGGAGCAACAACTCGAAAGGCAAGGTACACAGGTAGCATATTGACACGCCAAGTGATGGAGAGTGTTTCATTGGACTTCCTCTTCAGTTTGTGTGTGTGGGGGGGGGGGGGGGGGAGGGGGGGTTATAGTCCTCTTCAGATTATACCTGAAATGAGACGTCAAAGGGCAAAGTCACCACTATAACACATATGTGTCGTCCGAACAAGGAGCGAGCAGTCGCTCGGAATTGACAGATCGTGTCAGTTTTCTTGATTCCCTGGTCACACGGTTGATAGTTGACCTTTTGAGAAAATGTGATAAAAAAGGATTCAGAAAAGAAGTTCATGAATTCAAAAAACTTAAAGGATTTGAAAAAAGTTTGCAAATAAAAAACGTGCTTTTGGAAAAAAAATCAAAAAATTGAAAAAGTAGGCAAATTTGAAAAAGTAATCAAATTTGAAAAAAACCATGGATTTAAAAAATGCGGATTTGAAAAACTCCAATGATTTTAAAAAAAGTTCACAAATTTGAAAATTTTCATTGATTAGAATTTTTTTATCAATTTTTAGAAATGTTCACAAAATAGAAAATTTCGTATATTTTCAAAACATGCTCACGGATTTGGAAAAAAGTTCATCAATTTTGGAGGAAAAACTCACGAATTTTAAAAAAGTTCATGGTTTTTTTTTGGAAAAATCATAAATTTGAAAAAAGATTGTGGTTTTGAATATATTCATACAGTTGAAAAAAATTAAGCATTTAGAAAAAGAAAAACAAAAGACTTAATAAAAACCGACCAGAAAACCCAAAAAAGGTTAGAAGCTTCTAAAATCTTCTCAAAAGTGGCTAGAAGCTTCACAAAACCAATAGGTCTCGTTTCCGTTAAAAAAAGAAATAACAAAGTTGCAGTCGAAAGAAGGAAAAAAATGATATGGGCCGAGCTCAAGTGAAAGATGGGCTGTGCGCCGGTTTGCACTATGTACTGTAACTGGCGCCTGAAGTGCCAGATAGGGTTTGGGGGCCTGCAGAGAGAGCCGTCGATGGTCGCCATGTGGAGGATGTGCGTCACCAGCGCGACTGAGACGGCCTTCATGCTTCCTTTTTTTTAGTGTAGCCTCCATGCTTCCGATCTGGGCTTTGCAATGCGTCGCGTGGTGCTTCCGGGTGTGTGGGCTTGATTGCTCTCCCGCATTGGTGTCCGAATGGGTCGAGACTAGGGGTGCAGAGCGAGGTCCAGCGTAGACCCGCCAAAGTGCTAAATTAGCAGTACAACTTAGCCTTACAACATCACAGCCTAACTAGAACTAACGTTTTCTAATTTGTACTAGTAAGCGTGCACGTGCAACGCACGTATCATAATCTAACTCTTATAAAAACATTTATTTTGAATATAGTTTCTCTTTTAGCAAGTTATTTTTACCGAAGCATTTAAATGTGTTATATACCAAACAACATGATCGCACATGTAACATACAATCCGCGGGATCTGTGTTGTTTGCATCATTTTTCAAGTCTCAAATTCTTAAATTATCATAATTCAAGTCCACTAAAATGGCAGCTAGTTTTGTTCTACAATCTGGTGTATGAGCCGATAAAGTAGTAACCAGACTTAGTTTCGAAATAGTGGTACAACGTAGGATAAGTATAATGATACGCGGCGGAAAATACCTGTGTAGGAGTGTCAGAAAAAATATCTCATGTGAAGTACTTCACAAAATTTAACATCCATAGACCACAAGATGATCTGCATGATTACAAAACTTAAACATATTCAATAAAAAATATCAACACTTATAGAGATTCATATAATAAATTTTAAAATCATCAAACAAAAATGAGTGTAACCAGCCCTGATGATTTTTAGAAGATAAAAAAGATGGCAGGCATGCGGGCGAATCAGATAAAAAAGAATGGGTCTTTTTAGAAGATAAAAAAATTGATTTGGACAAGCCGCACAGTCACAATCTCTCTCTGGTCACTGCATAATTTTATTTTAAAAAATGTTAGTTATCCTCCCCACCGCCCCCTCAGTCCCTCACATTTCTGTCCCCATTCCCCATTCTCCCATGGTGGCCACACCCCTCACTCCACAGCCGGCCCTCTTCATCACCAACGCCGGCGCTCCCTGGTCTGGACGCCGCTCACCTTGGTCACCAACGTCGGTGCTTCCTGGTCAGGCCGGCTCCCCTTCGCAGCCGCTTCTCTTCCTCCCCTTCATGTCGAATCGGTCGCCGAAGTGGCCGAGGAGGCCCTCGAGCTCGGCATGCTCGCGCCAGCGCTAGGCGCCGGCGGAGGTGGACGCGGAGGTGTGGCACTCGCACGCGCCTGCTCTACCCTGCACCTTCTCCGAATCCGTTCGCTGAAGTTCTCAAGAAGGCGCTCAAGGTCGGCATGCTCGCCGGTGACACTGGGCCCCTCCCTCTTCCTGATGCCGTCTCCGTCGCCGTCGCCGCCATGAGCCTCTCCACCCTCTCCCATGCGGTCATCCGGGTCCAGGTATGTCCCTCTCTCCAAACCCGCCACCTGCTCCACCTATTGAGAAATCACCATGAATGTTCCCAAGACTCTGAATAATTGTTCTGTTATAGGGCTTTGTTAGAAAAGCTGATTTAACTGAGTATTATTCTGCTCTAGATTGATGCACCTTCTGGTTGTGAGTGGATCCAAGAGTTAACATGATACAATACCTTTTCAAAATATGATAAGATTATCTTCATGAAAGAAAGGAAGTTGGAGAATTATTATTGAAGAGGAATTCAGTGCCATGTGTTCCTCAAGAGCTAAAATGGAACAAGAAGCACAAAATTGGCAATTCTTTTTGTAATACTATGAAGCTCGCCATGGTGGTTACCATGAATGAGTGTCTGGTTTAATCTTTAGAAAGTGAGTTTTCTGTTACAATGTTCCCTTTCAGGACTGTTATATGAGAAATCATCCGCTTTGTTGGTGGCTATGCTGATGATAAGGCCCTTAATGGTTCCGATTTCCCGAGGGAGGAGAAGGAGGTGCCGAATGGGGATGGGAGCAAAAAGTATAATTCGAAGAGTATGTCTTGATTCTGAGTTGCATTGCACAGTATTTTTATTGCTCTAAGAAATCCATGGAGTTGTCTATGGAACATTCCTTCATGTGATAGGCATATTTATTTACAAAATCAAACTGCGTAGTTCCAACAAACAGACATTCAAATGCACCATTTTACACTCTGGAAGTAGGAAGTGCAACTTCTTGTGCTTAGAATGGATCAGGTGTACTTCAGACGATGTTTTCAGTTTTAAATAATTATGCACATCTCAATCATCATGTGTGCAAAATGTGGGTTTATACAGATCTATACAATTCATTGTAACGTCCTGGAGCTGAAACTAATTATGATTAATTTGTAGTTCGCTAAGCTAAATTCAATATTTCAGGTGTTTTGCGACAACTCAAGTCACCTTCGTAAATTCTGGAAGCCAACTTTTCTGACACCAGTCCGAGGAGATAGAGTGCATGATTCAGTCAGTTACAAAATTGTAGTACCCAAAACACTAACCATTTTCCACATAGAAAACCATTAATTACCGTTCCCTCTCCATTTTCCTCTTCTGCTCCTTACGGTCTACATCTATGATACATTCTAGTTAGTTTAGCATCTCACCAGTTATCTGAATAATACATAAGCATCCAGTAGAAGGGCATTTTTACCTTGGTACATGACATCTCATCAGTTATCTGAATAATAAATAAGCTTGCAGTACAAGGGCACTTTTACCTTGGGACATGGCCAGGGGTGTATATGGTACATTTAGCTCGTCATTAAGCAGTGCTGTTGAAGCCAGTTTCTTCTCACGGGCTTCACGGCGTCTTTTAAGAATATCATCTCTATCGCGTGCAGAATACCCTTTTTTCCTCTGCCTCTTCAATTATTCAGGGTCTGTATAAATACATACCGCAAGTTAGCGCATAAGCAACAGCAAAAACAGTAGCGCAAAGTAGGAACTGGTTGATGATAGTTACCCAATGATTGGTTGTTGCTTATATCCTGAAATGGTGTGCGCGCCCCGCACTATTGGGAGATGACATACCTTCGCCTTCATGTGAATATTCATGCCATTAAATTTTGAGAAGCATGGAAATTGTGGAAATTAATCATGAACACCACCATCAGATGCAAACATAGTGCACTGTCCGTTGTATTGATATTGTGTTTCAGCAGAGTTCTACTTAGACATTAATAACAACTTTGAATGGTAGATCCCCTTACTGGACCACATTCAGTTGTTGGCCCTGCTGTTTGATGTCCATGGTGATGCTGATGATGATCTTGGCAAGGGTAATGCTTTGATTCCATAAACCTGTTGCTTTGATAGCTAGAGAATTAATTTCTCAAGAGGACCTTTGTGATTTAGTGCACTTATGATATTTTCTAGCTGGGGCTGTTTTCCTTCATGGATTTTCTCTGTCCACTACATCATGAATCTAGTAATATAGAAGTAATATCTATTTCTGATTAGGTAATGACCAAGTGCTATCTTGCTTCTTACTCATGTATCTTCAGATTTTATGTATCTGCCTGGGGTCTTGGTATGTCCTTGAGCACGCATCAGGTATGTATGTATCTGTTGGTATCTTATTGCACTTTGTAGTTTCAGGTATATGTATGTGCATGTGTACTGGCCATAGGCCCGAGCTGAAACTAATTATGATTAATTTGCTAGTTCTGTGATGTGCGCTTACATTAAGCTAAATCCAATATTTCAGGTGTTCTGTGACAATTCAAGTCACCTTCGTAAATTCACAAAGCCAAGGAGATAGGGTGCACGATTCACTTAGTTACAAAATTGCAGTAGCCAAGACACTAACCATGTTCCACATAGAAAACCATTAATTACAGATATAAAACGAACGGCTTATAGCATTGTAATGTGCAACTGTTTGGTTTTTAGAACTCTATTCTAAAAATTCTAATCCTGTATAATGCCGCAACAGGTCAAAGGAAGAAGTTCAACCTGAAGAAGGGCAGGGAAGAATTACAGCTTCGTGTGGCCGGCTGGTTCAGGGGATGTGCAGCGCGGGCGGCAGGCTCCTGGGCGCTGGCTATCTCGCGGACGGGTCACGCTGCGAGGGCGGGTCATGGGCGCTCACTATCTCGCTGACGGATTGCTGTGAGTGGCAACAATCGGCGGTGGCGATCGTGCAGGGAGGCGACTGAGCGGTGCAATGTCGTGAGGTATCGATGCAGGCAGGAGATAGGGTTGGAGGGAGGCATCGAGGTCAAGGGCGAGGGGAGCTGATTTAGTTAAATTTCCTTATTAGTTTGCGATCACAATTGCGTGATTGCAGGGACGTGGGCTGGTAGTTGGAATATTCCTCCGGTGGTGGAGTACGGTCAGTCATAGGAATTTGCTAAGTGCACACCGTGGAGGTATTAGATCAATGATGGCCGTTAGATTGATATTTGTGGGTCTAACTGTGTGGCGTTGATTGGTTTGTATGTTTTATGGGACTAATTGTTGAATGCATATAAGAAAGTTTTTATTTGATTGTTTAATAGTAGTGGAGATACGGAGCGGGACGAATTCGAGCGCCGCCATGCATCCTAGTCGGGACGATGCTTGTAGACGGAGTCCCGTCAGATCACAACTCCGATTGATTCCTTGATTGTCAAAATTTGTCTGTTTTCCCCCTTTGTTATCCTACTATATACATGCCCTCTTTTTCTTTGCTAGTGGTCGAGGCGGCAATCGAGCAGCCGTCGTCACAATGTGGTACGCAGTGAATGAGTGATCCTACTCGTTTGCGTGCAGCGCAGACATACATGCACGTGCAGTCCAAGATACGACCGCGGACGAATCAAGGTTCGTTGGCCCCGGGAGGACCAATCACCAATGAGCAATGGCCTCCACCAGCTCCATAGCCTCGCCAAAATAAGTGTGCTCGACGATTGATTAACTAGTGTCTACCCCAGAGAATCACAGGCACACCGGCCACCACAGAACGTGCAGAAAGAAAAATGGTTACGATAATGGTGTATAATTATACGATGAGGGACCGTATCACTTTGCGTACGTTTGTCGTAGAATCGTGGAGATGATGATTACTTTTGCCCATCACCAAGCTTGAGCAATACGTATGACATTACCCAGCTACTTACTGATTGGAAATATGCATGATGCCAAACGGACACTTGTGCACAATACATATATAGAATATAAAATGGTAAACATCTCAATGAAATGAAGATGGGTAGATGAAATCTGAAGCCGGCCAGGTCGCTCTCTCCTTGAAACCAAAAGGTTCTCTACAAAATGACGTCGGGCTCTCACTCATTGCTCCGTTTTATAATACAGTATATTGATAAACACTGTCGGTGGGTGAATCAGCGAGCGCAGCCCAACGTTGACGATGAAACCCAGTCGTACGCCCATTTATACCAGAGCATATGACACACGAGAGGATTCAACCATGGAAGCCATGGCGTCATCGCCGGCGGCTAAGCCTAAGCCCACCACCACCCTCCGCGTGGCCGCCTTCAGCGGCTCCCTCCGCAAGGGCTCGTGGCACGGCGGCCTCATCCGCGCGGCCGAGGAGCTGTGCGAGGAGTCCATCCCGGGGCTGCGAATCGACCACGTCGACATCTCCGGCCTGCCCATGGCCAACCCGGACCTGGAGACGGACGACGGCGACGGCTTCCCGCCGGACGTCGAGGCGTTCCGCGACAGGGTCCGCGCCGCCGACTGCTTCCTCTTCGCCTCGCCCGAGTACAACTACTCCGTCACCGCCACGCTGAAGAACGCGCTGGACTGGGCGTCGAGGGGCAAGCACAAGGGATGGGCGGACAAGGCGGCGGCCATCGTCTCCGCAGGCGGCAGCTGCGGCGGGGGCAGGGCGGCGTTCCACCTCCGCCAGATCGGGGTGTTCCTCGACATCCACTTCATCAACAAGCCGGAGCTCCAGGTCAGGGCGTACGAGGACCCGCCCAAGTTCGACGCCGACGGGAACCTCGTCGACGCCGAGACCAGGGAACGGCTCAAGCAGGTGCTCCTCTCGCTGCAGGCCTTTGCGCTCCGGCTCCAACATTAATTAGGAGGAGTGGACGACTCAGTGAAGAAGAAACTTGGCGCCGTATGTGGTTCTGTAAGAAAGAGTAGCGCTGTTAATGCTACTGTAAACTACTGTGCTTGTAAGAAATCTGCGAGTAATCGATGACTTTGAGTTTGATGTCCATGGTCGGTTGGCGGAGTCGGGGAAGAAGCCATATGACGGTTGGGTGGCTGCGTCAATCCCACATTCCCACAAAGCCATAAAAGTGTCATTTTTTCATCACTTTGGAGTCGTGTTGTGACTGTGTTTGTCTACATTTCACATCGACTGATGTAATGACCTTTTCTTTTTCTTTTTTTGATTCTCAATACAATGCTACAATGTTCTCATCACTTTTTGTGGTGTGTTTGTTGTGATCCGAATTGCGAGTTTATGATCAGTTCTATCTATGAATATTATTTGAGTCTTTTATGCTCTCTTATATACATGATTATTATAGCCTCGTAATTTTTTTAAAACTTTGATTTGGTTTGACCAACTAGATTGATTTTCATAGATAGAATTAACTAAGAGGTGCTCCTCTCGCTGCAGGCCTTGCGCTCCGGCTCCAACACTAACTAGGAGGAGCGGAGGACTGAGCGAAGAAGAAATTTTTTTTTTTTTGCGGGGGGAGCGAAGAAGAAACTTGGCAGTTGGCACTGAACGTTACCTAAATGTTAATCTGCATTTCCTTTGGGTGTTGGATATATATGTACTGTTCATTATTTCACTTTTTTTAGGGTTTATTTTTCACTTTTGAAGTTTGTATATGTGGTTATGTAAGAAAGAGTAACGCTGCTAATGCTACTCCCTCTAGTCCTTTTTACTTCGTATATTAGATTTGTATCAAGTACAAAGTTTGACCAAATTTATATTGAAAACTATCAACATCTAAAATATCAAATATATATATATATATAGTGTTTATATATATATATATATATATATATATATATATATATATAGTGTTACTATTCATCACCCAGGGTGTAGAATAAGTTATTCTTCATCCGAGGTAATCTTACGATCATTTCATAATTAAATTATGTTTGGAATTCAAATAGTTACATTTCTATCGATTCACTACGTAAAATTTGACATAAGAAAATAAAAATATAGGTCATAAGATAAGAAAATTTGCAGTTTATGTGTATTTTAGACTATATTTTTACGTTTGTAGTTTTACATAACATAAAATATTTTTTACGGCGATTATATATTTTCTTACGGTCTCTTTTTGCGTCGAAAATAAAACAAAACTTACGGAATGTAAAATTACGATGCATTGATGGTAAAATAGAGGGGGGGTGAAGAATAACTATTCCTCACCCAGGGTGACGAATAGCTATATATAGTGTTACTATTCATCACCCAGGATGCAGAATAGGTTATTCTTCACCCGAGGTAATCTTACAATCATTTTATAATTAAATTACGTTTGGAATTTAAATAGTTACATTTCTATTGATTCAGTACGTAAAATTTGACATAAGAAAATAAAAATATAGGTCATAAGACAAGAAAATTTACAGTTTATGTGTATTTTAGACTATGTTTTTACGTTTGTAATTTTACGTAACATAAAATATTTTTTACGGCGATTATATATTTTCTTACGGTCTCTTTTTGCGTCGGAAATAAAACAAAACTTACGGAACGTAAAATTACGATGCATTGATGGTAAAATAGAGGGGGGTGAAGAATAACTATTCCTCACCCAGGGTGACGAATAGCGCGACCCTATATATACTATGAAATTATATTTCGTAATGAATCTAACAATGTTGATTTAGCATTATGAATGCTGATACTTTTTTTCTATAAGTTTGATCAAAGTAAAGATACTTTAACTTCAAACAAAATTTATATGCAGACTAAAAAGGACAAAGGAAGTACTGTAAACTGTGCTTGTAAATCTCGGAAGTAGCTTTTTATAAACGTTTTTGTTTTACTCGAATGGTTTAAGTCTCGGTCAACAGTGAGATGTCATAGAGAGCCGTGTACATTTACATTTTTTAAGGCCAGAGAATAAACAGTACTAGTACAGTAGTACTGATTTTTGAAGTCTCTGTCTAACACAGAGATCTGTCATAGAGAACCATGCCAAAATTACATTTTAATGGCCTGGGAATAAACAGTACTATAAGAGCATCTATAGCCGGACACATTTTTATAGCCTGGGAACAAACAGTATTATAAAGAATATACTTAAAAAAAGGAAACTGCCAGGTTGCGACAAGTGTGCATATGCAGTGCACCAGTTCTCAACCTTTGAAAAGGTAGGAGTGACATTTGTAAGGGGTATCCCTTAATTGGTGATCTCGGAGAATTTACTGATTGACGCTCATTGCGTCAAGTTGTTAATCAAACGCATAGATCTTCTGAACTGATTTAGTGATGGTTTTTCTGAACTGATTTCCACTGTTTTGGGACCTTCCTTCTAGAACGTTCCTAGTCATTTTTTTAGGAACCATGGTTTTTTTTCTTTTTTTCATTTCATGTTTTGCCCCTTTTTCTCTCCATTTTATTTTTATACTTTTTTTTATTTTCCTTTTCAAGTTTATTTTTCTTTTTCATCTTTATGTGTTTTTTGGAACATGTTCATAATTTTTAATTTTGTTGTCTTTTCCGTAAATTGTTCAAAATTCAAACAATGTTTCTGTTTTTAACTTTTGTTCACAAAATAATAAAAAATCTTCAATTTTTGTAAAAAAATGGTAATTTAAAAATATATTTTGCTTTCCAAAATTGTGCTTGCTTTCAAATTTGTTCACAGAGCAAAAAAGTGTTCACTTTTTCAAAGAATGTTCACGCTTTTCAAAATTAGTTCAGAAGTTCAAGAAATGTTCTTGTTTTCATTTTTTGGTCACAAATTCCAAAAAATGTTTCACAAATTCGAAAAAAAGTTCGCCTTTCCAAAATATGTTCAGAGTTTCAAAAAAAAAATTCAGAGATCCAAAAATGTTCACATTTTCAATTTTTTGTTCTGGTGATAGAAAAAATATTTTCAGAATTTTTAAATGGGTCTTGCTTTGAAAAGTTTGTTCTCAAATACAAAAAACGTTCACCTTTTAAATAAATGTTCAGAATACAGAATCTATTTTGTAGAAAAATGTTCATAATTTTGAAAAATGTTGATGCTTTAAAAAAGAAAATTTAATTTTTTCCTTGTGTTATTCAAAAAATTGTTGGATTTTTAAAGAATATTCTTTGTTAAAAAAGAATTCTGTTCAGAAAACTGAAAAGGTGTCAGAATTCTATGTTTTAATTAGTTCTTAATCTCATGCGCTCTTCATTCTCACTAATGGTTGTTAGCTCCACTAGTTAACTAGCATCGCTCACATGCCAGATGTTCGCCGTTCGATTCCTAGCCAGGGCATGCGCTTTTTCTTTTGTGAATTTATTCATGCCACGAACAGGCCTACTTGTCACAGAGGTCACTAATGGGCCAGCCCAGTCGGAGGGTCCTTGCGTGTGTCGTGAGGATATTTTCAAGCAAAAATGCATCAAATAGGAGCTCCCCGAAGCGAGACATTCCCGCGAGGAAGAAAGGCCAGACCAGGTGATAGTTGCAGATTATTGGGAGGCATAAAGGATGAAGCCCTTAACAGGATCAGGCACACTGGGCCGTTGCCTGACATCATTTCCGCGGCTTGGTGATGGTAAATGCTAAAAATCGCTTGCTACGGAATGAAGGTCGCATTGCCCTATGTAAGTGCGCCCGCCCAATAACAATAGTATTTCTCCAACACAAAACTCTCTTGTTCCCACTGTCCCACAATGACATGCAAAAAAAGGGTAACGAATATTTTTTGAGGATCACCGAGGGGAGTTCCCCCACCTGAATATATTACTCAAAGAGTCACAACAAGCTATGTAACAGAATTACAGGGGCAGATTACAACGTGCAGAGAGGAATAACAGCCAAGAGGAGATGGCCTCCTTGTCACAAGGTTTGGAGAGCTTTTATGACCAAATGTCCCAGTCTGAAATGCTTAACCTAACAGAGGTAGATGCGCGTCTATCTATGGCCCTAAATGTCATATCGTTCCTGGCATCGCAGATCTTCCAGAGGATCGTTAGTAGCACGAACATCCAGTCACGAGCAAGGACAACTTGGGGAAGCGAAGCGTCCTAGAGGTCGTCAATGGAACAGGATATAGGGGTGATTCCCAGCCGCTGCCAGATGTGGCCGGCGAAGGGGCAACTGACGAAGAGGTGAGCGGCGTCCTTCGCGGTGGAGAGGCACCGCGGGCAGCCGGAGATGGTGATGATGTGCTTTTGGGCGAGGTTGACACGTGTCTTGAGTCTATCGCGGAAGAGTAGCCAAGGGAGGATCTTGATTTTGTTGGGCACTTGCGATCTCCAGATCGGTTGTGCGTCGTTGTCGATGTCTGCGTCCTGCGTAAGGACATTGTACCAAGTAGAAAGCGCTAGTCCTAATCTTGTGACTCCATGATGTGCTGCAACACACATAAAAGCAAAACCAATTCTTGCGAGGCAGCACGAGTTAAACGATTCCGCAGGTTATATTCTAAACCGAAGCGCATGATATTTCCTACCCTAAACATAGGTACTCGAGTGGGAAAATAGGTTTAGAAAAGTAACTGCTAGTGGTTTTGGGGTGAGCCAGGTGTCAAACCAGAAATATGTTGAGATTCCATTAATTGTAAGAACAAAGGTGATTAATGATGGTGGGATTATGATCGATTAGCGCATCTATCCAAAGCATGGCACATTCGCACTAGTCGGATATTCGAAGAAATACTTGATTTAAGAAGCTAAATAGATAATGTACTGACAAAATCAAAGTCCAGCACAGAGGAGAGCAACTCTCCGGAGATTTAACAAGTAGACTGCTTACAGGCGAATCAACCTGTGGTTGAGATAGTTAGGTGGACAGTGGTATCCTCAACCCACCAGGGTTCAAATCCTTGTGCTCGCATTATTTCTGAATTTATTTCAGGATTTCCGGCGATGCGCTTTCAGTGGGATAGCGCATCTATCCAAAGCATGGCACATGCGCACTAGTCGAATAATCGGAGAAGTACTTGATTTAGGAAGCTAAATAGATAATGTGCTGACAAAATCAAAGTCCAGCACAGAGGAGAGCAACTCTCCGGAGATTTAACAAGTAGACTGCTTACAGGCGAATCTTTTTTTTTGAACAGAGAGGGGCACCAGAGGCGCCAATATTCCATTCATCTCATAGACATTGTACAATAGTGATTACATAGCCCTGCGAGCAAAGAGTTTGGAAGATGGACTCAACCGGACAGCCCCTATTTCTATGAGAAGAATTAGTACAACTAAAGATAGGCCTAGACAAAGATTGTCTAATTGCCTGATGAGCACAGTTGCGCTACCCCATTTATATCTCTTTTAATATGATACACTGCATGGGATAGAAATTGTACTATTTTGTGGAAATCTGCAATTTGCACTCTAGTCTCCCAAGGGACCCGCAGATCCAGTGTCAAGCTGTCTGTTAAGAATGTGACTTGTTGGATCTGTAGTAAGCTGGCCACCTTCCCTGCTAAGTTGAGAGCTGCAGCTTCAGCTTGTAAGACAGTTGGAGTCACCGGCATGGATGCTTGTATCAACACAATATCAATGTGATGCAAATTCTGAAGTTTACAATACACTCCTATTCTTGTCACCTCTTGTGCTTGAGATCCTGGAATTTTCTTGATTTTCCATGTTGCATCCGAGAAAATCTTGGGACCTGTAATTTGTAGATCAGACTTGAGTGTTTCCCCTTGCTCTGAAACAGAAGGAGCTCCTTGTTCATCAACCTGCAAAGCGGAAAAAGCAGCAGTAATGTTGTTGCACGGTTTTAGTTGTTGCTGCAGCGCCAACTGAGGCATGTCCAACATCTCCATATTTTGTCTAATTGCTTGTGCCATGTGATGAACTTGGTGTGGGCTGCCTGGCTTCCTATCAAAAAGATTGTCATTCCTGGACTTCCATATGCACCACATAAAGGTAAGGATGTTTGGCAAGGATGCATGTGGATGATTCATATTTAGGAACGTTATAAGAGGCTGAGTGAGAGAGTTACAGTTTAGAACTAGAATATCAGAACGAACAAACCAAGGAGCAGTGAACCAAGCGGCTCTAGCAAAATTGCATGTAAAGAATAAATGAATATCATCCTCCTCCATGCCGCATCTAGAGCATAGTTTACTGATGTGTTTAGAGTACTTCCCTACTCCTGCCCCTGTTGGCATTGCCTTCCTTAGTAATCTCCATCCAAAGGCCTGGACTCGTGGAGTTATTTGTCTGTTTTTCCAAATTTGATTCAGCAGCTGTATAGTGTGAGGATGCACCTGTCGCGGTCTTGGCTCTCCATGTTCCTGTAAATATTGAAGACATGCACAGTATGCACTTTTAGAATTGCATTTACCCGACAGCGTTAATTTCCAACAGAGGATGTCGTTCTCCTGAGATTGAATAATGTCCGTGCTCTTGATAATGGAAGCCATGGGCTGTTGGAACAGTGTGTCAATTAGCTGATTGTCCATGCTTTCTGATTTGGAACCCAAAGATCCTTAACTTGGGTTGGGTAAGAAAAAACTCCAGGTTGAATTATGAGAGCTTCATAGATGTGGGTCCAATTTTGGCACCATGGTGTACTCCAAATTGAAATGCAGCCTTGGGTGATTTGGTAAAAGCAGTGAGCTTTAAGAATGGGAAGAACCTTGATAATGGAAGCTAGGCTGATTTGGGAGCATTTGAATTTGGGCGCCAAATGGAAGAGTCTGGGAAGTATTTGGATTTGATTACAGCATGTAAGAAATCATTTGGTTGATCAGCAATCCTCCATGCTGCCATAAGAATGAGGCTCTGATTCATTGCTTGGAGATTTCTTATACCAAGTCCGCCCTCATTTTTTGGAGTACAAATGTCTTTCCAAGCTCTCAAGCAAAGGCTCCTAGAATTTGTTTCTTCTCTTATACCAGTCCACCAGAAGTTCCTAGTAACAGCAGTGAGCTTGGCAATAAACTTTTTGGTGAAAAGTATGTTGGACATATAGTAAACTGGAATGGAGGAGAAAACAGATTTGATGAGCTCAAGCCTTGCAGCATGAGAAAGTTTACCGGCCTTGTATGTTGTGAGCTTGTATTTGAATTTATCAAGCACGAAGTTGTAGGCTATTGTTCTATCCTTACCCGGGATGATGAGAGGATGCCCAAGATGAATGAAGTTGTTGTCAATGGTTGGCACCGGGAAAATCTGATTGATTAATTGACATTCTTTAGGATGAACATGTTTACTGAAGATTATCCCGGACTTACTCCTATTTGGAGTCTGGCCCGAGCGTATGCAGAAATCATGCAAGATCTGCTTCATTCTAGTTGCTTCTTATACTGTAGCCTTTCCACAAACAAGTAGATCATCTGCAAAAAGGGAGTTCCGCTTCGGTACCCCCCCCCCCCCTCATAAAACGTATAAAGGGTAATATGGACTTTTAACAATCATACTCACTTTCGTATGTATACGATGGATCACCTGTCAAATACGTCAACTTGCCCCTAACCCTGGGCCGGCCCACTTACACCCTTTTTTTCTCTTACTAAAGGGTAATATGGACTTTTAACAATCATACTCACTTTCGTATGTATACGATGGATCACCTGTCAAATACGTCAACTTGCCCCTAACCCTGGGCCGGCCCACTTACACCCTTTTTTTCTCTTACTATTAAGTAAATGTTCAAAAACTATTGCACGAGGCAAGCGTCGACCTCAAAACCTCCCTCCATCGTATAAACCGCGGTACCAACAGGTCACCATAACAGTTGTGACAATTTGAGGTACGACTGTGCTCTAAGTACGTCTGTCTCGGTGGCCGTTGGATTACCATTGCGCTGTTCGCCCGATCTGACACGTTCCTTCCTAAATCAGTGCTTCTAGTAAACACTCCCCACGTATATAGCATCTCCTCCCGCTAATCTCTCCAAAAAAAAATTCTCACCGTCGATAATTAATTATGTGCTTTTAGTAACAACTAACTGGTTCCCAGAAATTACGCTAATTGTTTTGGTAGTTCTTTTTTTGCGGGCAATTGTTTTGGTAGGTTGTGATTGCTTCCAACAAACAAACACGAAAAATATTGCTTCCCACTAATTACATATTTGCTTCCGATTTGTTTTTAGCGGGACAGATTTGCTTCCGATAAATAAACAAATAAAGAAATTTAATTGCTTCTGGATGATTTTTCTTTGCAACGCAAACGTGCCATGGAAACATTTTTTTATGGAAGCGCATGCGATGGAAATATATTATTCAGAAGAATCTGCTTTGAAAATAAAGGTACTTCAAAAATTCGTTCCAGATGTATATATTCTCAACTAAAAAAACAAGTGTATATATTCTCGATTGAAACTAGGACGTCTATACTGAAACATTGGGTTGTAGGCAACATGTAATCCCTTGAAGCATCAGGCAGTAATGCTGGAAATATACCTGATTAGTGTGTAAGAGAAATTCATTTATTTGGGCACATAGGAAGCCTAGTGTGCTGTTGTTTGAAGCATGATTAGCATCTAACCAAAATTTTGTTGAACTGTGTAGGAAGCATAAATGTTTCCTGAAACCTACACCTCTTGGTTATTGTGTAACCGAAGCTTCATTCTTTTGGGCAGGAAGCAAAATAGAGACATTTGTGATACAAAATTAATAAGATGGTGTAGCATACATGCGCATCGAGGCCTGCCATGAGCATGCCCACATGCTGGCAAACTTTGGTGTAATTTCGTGCTTGGCAAGAAGCACACCATGTTCAAAGGTGGTGGTTCGGATAGGCCGATAGGGCAAGTCTGGATGCACTTTTTCCACATCAATAAAACGGACCCAAAAATTTTCCACACACTAGCATTACCATGCCAAGCATCCATATAAATTTCATTGAGTTCTGACATTTTGTGCATTTTCTAGGGTTTTCTCGATGAAAAAAAATCATAAAACACTAGCCGAACGTGACGCAACACGCGTTCGATGTCCAAATTCCTTCAAATTTTGCATGGAGGCCTGCCATGAGCATGCCCACATGCTAGCAAAATTTGCTATAATTTCGTGCGTGGCAAGAAGCACACCATGTTCAAAGGTAGTGGTTCAGATAGGTCGGTAGGGCAAGTCTGAATGCACTTTTTTTCACATCAATAAAATGGACCCAAAAATTTTCCACACATTAGTATTATCATGCCAAGCATCCATGATCAATTTTATTGAGTTCTGACATTTTATGCATTTTCTAGGGTTTTCTCGGTGAAAACCCCAAAAACAATAGCCGAATGTGACGCAACATGCTTTTGGTGTCTGAATTCTGTCAATTTTCGCATGGAGGCCTGCCATGAGAATGCCCACATGCTAGAAAAATTTGGTGTCATTTTATGCATGAAAAGAAGCACACCATTGGTGGTTCGGGTAGGCCGGTAGGGCAAGTCTGGATGCATTTTTTCACATCAATAAAATGGACCCAGATTTTTTTCACACACTAGTATCATCATTCCAAGCATCCATGAAAAATTTCATTGAGTTCTGATATTTTATGTATTTTCTAAGATTTTTTCGGTGAAAACCCCCAAAACACTAGCCGAACGTGACGCAACGTGCGTTCTGTGCCCGAATTCCTTCGAATTTTGCATGGAGGCTTGCACTGAGCATGCCCACATGATGGCAAAATTTTGCGTCATTTCATGCATGGAAAGAAGCACACCATGTTCAAATGTGGTGGTTCGGGTAGGCCAGCGGTAGGGCAAGTCTGGATGCACTTTTTTTCACAGCAATTAAATGGACCTGAATTTTTTTTCACACACTAGCATCACCATGCCAAGCATCCATGATAAAATTCCATTGAGTTCTTGCATTTTTTTGCTTTTTCTAGGGTTTCCCCAGTGAAAAGCCCCAAAACACTAGCCGAACGTGACGCAATGTGCTTGTATAAATGTTTATGAATTTGAAAAAAATTACGGGCTTTTATAAAACGTTTGTAAAAGTTGAAAAGAGTTCCCGTATATGGAAAAATGTTCATGAATTTGAAAACAACGTTTGCGAATTTAAGAAAATGTTCATGAATATAAATGGAAAAATATTCGGGTAGAGCGTTCGGGTTGGGCGGAAGGTTCCGTCTCAGAGTACATTTTTTCGACATTGTTCAAATTGACGAAATTTTTCTAGGGGCTTGCATCACCATTCTAAGGCAGCATGCCAAGTTTAAAAATCTGATTGGTAAGAAATAAAAATGATTGGAGGGAGTATAAAAAAGGATCGGATGGAGTATTCCTTGCCAACAGAACATGTACGTGATGCTGTACTCCTTGAAGAAATAAAACAAGAAATATATATTGCCCGCAAAAAAAACAAGAAATATATATTGATTTCCTTCCTTTCAAAGCAGCGCACATTTTTCTCATCTTCTACTGGAAGCATGGATGCATGAGTCCAACCGCATGCACAACAATAGGAGCAGGCTTGGGAAAAAGGTGCTACAAACCAGGAACGAGCAGAGTAAATAGGCAAAAAAGAAAACTATAGGCAAGATAAAAAGGATCGGAGGGAGTAATAAAATCAAGACAACTAAGGAGTCCTGTTGGTTACGACTGTTAGTACTTTGTGTGGTGGTCTTGAGTTCGAATCACGTTGGACACTGATTTTTTAAATTTTAACCGTAAAGTGAACGTTCGTAAATGGGCCAGCCCATGGTGGAGGTGGAAATGTAATGGCAGAAGTGCTGCAAAAAGGAGAGAGTGTATAGCAGGGCAATTTGGTCCCAGAGTTATACCTTCAAAACAGTTAGCTGCCATGGCCTCTTGTAGAGCAATTGAAAGTTCATTGATTGCTAGGACAAAAAGGTATGGGGACAGGGGACAACCTTGTCGAACACCTCTGTCTCCTCTGAATCTCGCAAACGGTTGACCATTAATAACAACAGAAAAAGTCGGCGAAGAAACACATGAGTGGACTAAATTAATAAAATGACCGTGCAACCCTTTACGTGCAAGAGCAGCAACAATGAAATTCCACTCGAGTCTATCAAAAGCTTTGGCAAGATCTATTTTAAGCATAAAAGCTTTATTCTTCCAAGAAGAAAGAGCAAAAGAATGTGTTATCTCTTGTGCTATGATGATGCTACTGCTAATACGCCTACCCTCAATGAAAGCTTGCTGAGAAGGATGAACATAGTCCGGCAAGTGAGGTTTCAGTCTATTGGCAAGGCATTTTGCAATAATTTTGTAGATGACATTGCAAAGACTAATGGGCCTATAATCTGCCGGCACTAAAGGAACAAGCTTTTTAGGAATCAGAACAATGTGGGTATCATTTATATGTGCTGGCATTATACCTGTTTGGAAGAAATTCCTTACCAGCTGCACGACATCTTGCCCGATCCACACCCAAGTTGCAATGTAGAATTCTACATTAAATCCATCAGGCCCTGGCGATCATACCCTTGAGAGTGCCCAAAATCTCCTCTTCATCTGGAATAGAATATGTGTAGTCTTGTGTTTGTTGGGAAAAGTGAACATTGAAGAAGGACCTGCCATTGTTAGTTTGAGTGGATGCAAAAATAGATCTGAAGTAATTGACAAATGTATTACTGATTTTGTCCGGCATGTGTTGTATAACATCATTTTCATCTTTGACTGAAGCAATGGTATTCCTTCTTCGTCTTTTGATGATAGCACGATGGAAGAAGGAAGTGTTCCTGTCTCCATCTTTGATCCACTGTTTTTTCGCTCTCTGCATGTAGGAATCCGTTAGTTTTGTCATTGTTTGCTCATACCTTTCAACTAACGATGCCTCCAAAGCATGGTCTTGGTCTTGAAACGGCTTCATTTGAATTTGCTTGATCTGCTCCTCTAAATTATTTAGTTCCTGATTATGTGGCTTCTTTTTCTTACACCATATCTTAAGAGAGCCTGCAAGATGGTTAGTTCTATTTGAGAAGGATTTATTTTTTGAAGAAACCCAAACTGATCTTGCATGGTTTAGGAAATCTTGTTCTTTAAGCCACCAATTTTCAAACTTAAAAGAGCGTTTTATTTTACAAGTGCGACCTTCCGTGGACAGCAAGATTGCAGCATGATCACTGAGATTGTGGAAAATAGGCATGTTGTAAACATTAGAAATAGGATAAGCAGCACACCATTCAGCATTTACCAAGCATCTGTCCAATCTTTCAAAAGTGGGTTTAGAGGCAAATCTTTTATTTGTCCAAGTGTATGCCGGACCACTGAAACCCAAATCAAAGAGACCACATTGTTTCACTAAAGCACGAAAACCATACATGCGAGAGCGATTTATATTAGGGGAGTTTGTGTCCATATCATACAAAAGCTCATTCATATCCCCTATAATAGTATGGGTAAACTCGAGTTATTATACGCAAAAGCAGCCACCTCACTCCAGATTTGAAAAGTTTGACGATGATACGGATCACCATAGATACACACGAAGCCAAACTTCAGATTGCTAGTACTATGTACAGCAGTAGCTAAGATAACATGGAAGCTAGCACTATGAACATGAACTTGCAGATCATCATTCCACATTAGCCATAGCCCACCCGAGCGACATCGAGAGGGAACCACTAAAGCGTCATTCATGTTGAATCTGGCAGATAGATCAGAAGATTTTACCTTTGTCGATTTAATTTCAGAAACAAAAACTATCTGAGGTTTCGCAGAATGGATCATCCTGGCAAGAAAGGCCATCTTCTCACTGCCAAGATTCCTTCCCATACCTTGGCAATTCCATCCCAGGGCCCTCATGACGCCTACAGAACTGGCTTCGTTCCCTCAAGGTCCAGCTACCTATTCTGTTCCTCCAATGCCTTCTTGCGCCTTTGAGGAGTGGATGTACTAGGCAAGGGCATAAATAGCTGACCTGTATTGATGCTTCAACGGCAAGCTAGGATTTTGAGAGCTTGTATCCAGCGGAATCAGAGAGCACAGCTGGTCAATCATCCACACAACAGCAAGAATAGGGAGGATTTGTGGATCTTTGGTTCGTGGGTCCCTAGAGAAAAGAGGGGATTCTGTTGGGGGAGTAGCAGATCGAGAGTGTGAAGCAATTAGCGAGGGCGAGAAACAACAACGGATCCGGATTTGGGAAAGATTAGAGAAATCTAGGCAAGAAGAGAAGGAATCAGGAAGGAGATTAGAAACGGCATCACGCCAGTCGCCGGCAAATCGCCAAAGTCGCCACGGAGGGCAAAGTCCGGAAACTTCCCTTGCCGTTGATTCGTCACGGCCAAAAGTGTTGGCGCTGGCTATGGCTACAGGCGAATTAACCTGTGGTTGAGATGGTTAGATGGACAGTGGTATTCTCAACCCATCAGGGTTCAAATTCTTATGCTCGGATTATTCCTGAATTTATTTCAGAATTTCCGGCGTTGCGCTTTCAGTGGGAGGAGACGTTCCTGTCGACGACGAGGCGCCTACGGTGACTTCGTAAATCTCAAGATGATATGCCGGCTCAGTCTCTCGGAGATGCTCATAGGGATAGTGTGTGTGTGCGTTTATAGAGATGAGTGTATGTGTATGTATATGAAGTATGAACGCTTTATCTGTACTGATGCTAAAAAAAAAGTAGACTGCTTACAGTAGCAGCAACGTCTTTATTTTTCACGGAAGTACAAAATACAATTACACGGATACGAAGTAAAATTGCTCAGACTAACGAAACCAAGGGCCATAGCCCAAACTAAAAGTGATCATCTGAGCAGAAATGCAGATTATTTAGCTAGCTCTGGTGCCAAATTCATTCGATCTTCAGTCAATTCTCCCTGCGTTGCAGCCTGAGCGCGAAGGCCTGCAGCGAGAGGAGCACCTTCTTGAGCCGCTCTCTGGCTTTGGCGTCGATGAGGTTCCCCTCGCCGTCCAACTTGGGCGGGTCCTCGTACGCCCTGATGTGGAGCTCCGGCTTATTGATGAAGTGCAGGTCCAGATATATCCCGATCTCGCGCAGGTGGACTGGTGGAGTGACGCCCTGCCCCCACCAAAGTCGACGTCGCCCCCGGCGCATACGATCGCCGCTGCCTTGTCGGCCCAGCATTTGTGCGTGCCCCTGGACGCCCAATCCAGCGCGTTCTTCAGCGAGCCAGTGACGGAGTAGTTGCACTCAGGCGAGGCAAACAGGAAGCAGTCCGCGGCGCTGATCCTATTGCGGAACGCCTCGACGGCCGGCGGGAAGCCGTCGCCGCCGTCCGTCTCCAGGTCTGGGTTGGCCATTGGCAGTCCGGAGATGTCGATATAGTCGATGCGCAGCCCCGGGATGGACTCCTCGCACAGCTCCTCGGCTACAGAATGCATGCAAGGCGCGGTCAGCACTCAGCAGGGCGCGTAACCACATGCAAAATGAAATGTGTGTACGTACCCTCACGGATGAGGCCGACGTGCCAAGAGTTGCTGCGGAGGGAGCCGGAGATGGCAACCACACGGAGGATGGGCTTTGCCGTCGTCGACGCCGTCACGGATCCCATGCTTCGATCTTGATGGTTGCCGTGACAAACTGTGAGTGAGTGGTTGTTCGGTTTACTGACGTGATATGGAGCTCGATTAGTGACTGGTGTCCGGTCATGGAAGCGGAGACGGCTTAAATAGAGGACCAAAGTTGATCTCAGCCAGGTCATTGTGAACGTCAGAGTTGCTGGCGTGACCGTTTTGTCCCGTTGAACAACAGAGTGAGTCATTTGATCCACTACCGTTAGTGGAAAGATATGAGATCGTCATCGATGGCATCATTTCCTGATCTATTTCTAGTTGCCTAATCTAGTACTAACAATATGATTAAGTTTCTGATCAATTGCTACTTGCCCAATCTAGTACTAGCAGTATGATTAAGTAATAGGCAGGCTCGTGGATGCATGTGTAAGCACTGTACGTGAGTATATGGCCAACGTCGCGCGTCCATCGTCTGGTTTGGCGTGGCGCGCAGCGCTGGCTCCAGCAGCCGCACTAAAATGCAGCGCGCGCCGCTCCAGCAGCGCGCAAAAATGCAGCACGCGCGACTCTCGCACAAACAACATATACATTCAAAAACAGAAGCAAAAAGATCAAACACAAACAAAAATAAATCAAAATAAATAGTTCAATTTCATTATTACAATTCAAACAAACAGTTTATCGTTCAATACAATAAATAGTGCAATTAAACATAACAAATAGTTCAACAATGCAATATCGAACGCACAAATCATGATGCTCTTTGTCGTCCATTCCATACCCACCACTCCTCAATGAGATTCTTCTGAAGATCATTATGCGCTGCGGGACATCTAATGGCATGATAGGAGGCAACAAAACGGGCCACCCTTTCAGCCCTCCGTCGCACTCGCACGGGATATCCCAAGAGCTCATACTAAGAGTCAGTGGCGGAGGCACCGCCCGGCAACCCTGGGCACTTGCCCGGGCTCGCTGGCTCCCCAACAACAGCGCTGGATTGATTAACAAAGGCCTAAAGTTTTTTTTTTTGAGAATCACAACGCACTTTATTGCTTAAGTTCAATGTTTACAGGGATACATAAATGAGCAGGTGGTGCATCAAGCCACACATGCCTACCTATATCAAGAGACATAGCCATACGTGCTAGTCTGTGAGACTCCCCATTACATTCGCGCTGTTCATGACTAAAAAGACAAGCCCTAAATAAATTGCTTCGTTCTTTAATCTCATGAAACACCATACAATGTCCACCAAGGTTCTTTGGTGCTTCGATTTCCTGGACGACTCTCGGACAGTCAGTAGCAATATGTACTCTTTCCAGGTCCAGGTCCTCACTCAACGCTAGTGCTTCTCGACATGCAAGTGCTTCTAGGGTTTCTGCATCAGAGATGCCCTCAAACACCACTGCCGAGGCCCCTTGGAAACACCCTTGTTCATCCCGACATACGGCCCCAACAGCCCCTCTGCATTGCGTCTTCGCCACAGCTCCGTCGACATTGATCTTGCAATGTCCTGTGAGCGGAGGAACCCATCGAGGCACCGCCCGAGCTGCCCCATGCCTGGTCTTGGTCTGCACATCTAACACCTTAAGCTCCTCCAAGTATCTGCTGATGAATAGATGCGTCGACAACGGACTTTGGAATTCATGCTCATGAATTGCTTTCCTCCGGGCATACCATATTGCCCACAAAGTGACTAACACCTCGATAAACTTCTTGTTGGACAGAGTCTCGCTTATCCCGAATAACCATAACTTTGCATCTTGTGTTTCATCTCCATATATCGGAAGGGTAGAATCATCATCCCGCAGCGCCCACACACTTTTTGCCATATTACAATCCAGTAAAGAATGTCTCCATGTATCATTTGCTGCATTACACAGGGAGCAGACCGGTGTAGTGGCCATTTGCCGTTGTGCACGTACCTCTCCCGTCGGCAATGATGCCTTGGCCAGCCTCCAAGCAAACATACGTAACTTTGGCGGTACTTTTGTGCTCCATAGCTTCTTCCAACCCTTCTCCTCCTGCTGTAAATTGGAGTTCCCCATGTCACCACTCAGCCAAGCTTCTCTCTGTAACTTAGTATCAACGAGAAACTTATAACAAGATCGCACCGTAAAAATTCCGTGTTGATCGTAGTGCCATGCCCAGAAATCATGAGAGTTTGAGTGACTTAATGGAATCTTTCGTACCACCCCGATGTCCATAGGCAGCATATAAGTGTTTAGCTTCTGAACATCCCATTCTTTTGTTGCTGCAGCTATAAAGTCAGCTACCTTCTCAGGTGGGTTTGCAGCCGCTGCACATATTGGCCGCAACATGAAATCACGTGGTAGCCAGCCATCCTCCCATGCATTCGTATCTGCTCCGTTTCCTATGCGCCGGATCAAGCCCAATTTGAGTACTTCCTTTCCTTCATGTAAAGCGCGCCATATCTGAGATGGATTTGTTCCCAACTCTGCATCAAGAAAATCAGTAGCCGAAAAATACACAGCCTTGAGTAGGCGTGAACTCAGGGAGTCTTGATCTTGTGTTATTCTCCACTCTTGCCGAGCCAGTCATGCTAGGTTGAATATCTCCATATCCCAGAATCCCAAGCCTCCTCTATATTTTGGCATGCACATGGAGTCCCAAGACACCCATGCCGTTTTTCGTTCGCCCCTTTTGCTGCCCCACCAGAACTTACGAACCATCGACGTGATACACTCGCACAAGCCCCGTGGCAATTTGAAGACGGACATGGAATATGTTGGTATTGCCTGCACAATAGACTTAATTAGCACCTCCTTGCCACTTCCTGCTAACATCTTCTCCATCCAGCCTTGCACACGCTTCCATATGCGCTCTTTGATATATGAAAACGTTCCATTCTTTTCACGTCCCACATCTGATGGTAACCCAAGATATTTTTCATTTAGCGATTCATCTGATGGTAACAAAGGCCTAAAGCTGTTCGGTAGCTTGCTTTACCTGGGCAAAAATAATTTGGGCCTTCGGTTCTCAATGGTTCACAGCCCAACAGGTAACCACACGAGACCCGCAGCCCAGCCAACAGTTCACGACCCGAGGGAATGCATGTAGGTACGGTGTGTGTCTCAAAAAAAACCTACGTACAGAGTGGCTTGTTCTAAAAAAAAGCACGGCATGGTTGGATCGATCGCTCCTGTCTCTTCGTTTCTCACAGGCGCCGAGCGCAGGGACTGGGCGACAGGGGCGGCGGTTAGCCTAGAGCCCTACTGCCCTAGACGGCAAGACGGCGCCGCGGCGAGAGGACGTCCTGCGCCCAGGCAAGCCTACTCCTTCCTCTCATGATCTCATCTTTGGCACAGTTCCTTGGCTAAGAATTCTCCATGGAAATTAGGGCTAGGTGCTAGGGATCCCTCATGTAATCATCTCTGAATAACTGGTTCTGGTCAACAGTAGGGATTGAAGCACAACCAAGACCTCATGTAGAATCGCAAAACAGCAGCGGCTCTGCGCTCCTCTGTGCTATCCTGCTAGTTAAAGTGTTAATTAGTTCTGTAGTACTACCACATGCCTCCGGAAACAGTTTTGATATTAATCTGTTTGTTGATTTCTTTAAATCCGAAAAGTCATTTGGCAGTCAGCAATGAACCAATAGATTTAGGGCTTAAATTTAGGTAGTGCTTTGTTGACGGCTTTAAGGAATTTTGATACAGTACATGTAGTTTATGTGTAAGTAGTTCTGTACTATTGTTATTTTTTTGTAAAGATCGTACTGTTGTTACTTATTGTAGCTCATTTTCTTATTTACTTGTGTGACAACTAACTTCAAATTTTATCATTAAATTTCAAAGATGAGGAGGTTTTTGGTGAATAGAGCAAGCACTGAAAATGCGAATCATGTGCAACCGGAACTAGAAGTTGAGGCGCAACCACCGCCTAACATTGCCAATCGGAAATAATGATTGGTTCAATGACTTGATGATATGTTAGACCAAACAGGAGTTATTGAACTCAGTTGATAATAAGGATATTATTCAAATATTTACTGCAATGAGGTCACGGAAAGGGTATTTGCCCCGTGATTTTCTTTAGTGCACTGTCCGTATGTTCCATCTGGCCATCTCTATTCTTGCAAGCTTTCAAGATTTAATATATTCACATCTCACAACTTAACTACAAATCCATTTTCTATCTTGTAGTGCCTTCTAGGACTTTGGCAACATGACGAGTTTGCCTCTACGCAAGGGCGATTGTATGTCTTTGTTTTGGCAAAAATGAACAAATGAGAGATTCTTTTGACCATGGTGGAAGAAGATGCAAGATCACACCTGGTGACATCTAGGTATGGATACCTTTAATTTTGTTGACAACATTGCGAGTTTGCCTCTATGCAAGGCTAGTTATTTATCTTTTGTTGTCAAGTCTGAACTTTATTTGGTCTATGAAATAGATATTGATATTTTATATATTAAGTTCACTTTAAAATTACATTTTGTGTGATTATTATATTTATGTTTTCACATCATTATAATGTGGATTTGTCATTCAAAAATTTGGTGATATATTATATGATCTGTATCCGAATACCCGATTTTTGATTTATAGATTATACACTTAGGCTCAACTTGCCCAGGCTCCACAAAAGTTCTGGCTCCGCCACAGCTGAGAGTAGTCTACATCTTGGCCACGCTCATTCTCGATGATCATGTTATGCATGATCATACAAGCGTGCATGATGTACCAAAGCATTTTCTGATCCCAAAATCTAGCCGGTCCTCTCACAATAGCAAATTGGGCTTGCAAAATCCCAAAAGCTCTCTCCACATCTTTTCTAGCCGCCGCCTGAGCATTGTGGAAATCAAGTTCTTTCTTACCTTCTGGCTTTTTCAACGGCTTGACAAAGGTTTGCCACTTTGGATAGATGCCATCCGCTAGATAATAGCCATAGTTGTATGTACGGCCATTTGCTACAAACTGCACCGGTGGCAACTCACCATTTGCAATCTTATTCATCAGTGGTGACCGGTTCACAACATTGTCATTCAAAGATCCAGGCATTCCAAAGAATGCATGCCAAATCCAAGTCTCTTGATTGGCCACCGCTTCAAGGATTATAGTGGAACCCTTTTTTTGGCCGTGGAATTGTCCATGCCATGCCTTTCGACAATTCTTCCAACTCCAATGCATGCAATCTATTGAGCCAAGCATGCCAGGAAAGCCGCGAGCTTTGTTCATCACCAATAGCCTTGCGACGTCTTCAGCATTGGGAGATCTCAAATACTCCTCGCCAAACACTTGCACAATTCCTACTGTGAAGCGCTTGACACACATGATGGCTTGGCTCTCACCCATAGCCAAGTGATCATCAACTAGATCAGCCGGTATACCGTATGCCAACATACGCAGAGCAGCTGTCACCTTCTGAAAAGTGCTATGCCCGAGCTCTCCGGCGGCATTCCTCCTTTGCTGAAAAAAGTGGTCATGGCTCGCTAGTTTCTCTGCAATGCGCCTGAACAACTCGATGCTCATCCTAAATCGGCGACGAAAATACGACTCGGGGTATGTGGGATTCTCCGCAAAATAATGTCTGATCAATCTGTTGTGGGCATCGATCCTATCCCTCCAAATTTTCTGCCGACCCATAACCAAACCACCGTGCTTCGGTTTTTATTGATATGCATAGCTAGGATCATTTCAAGATCCTCCTCCTCTTCCATATCAAATTCTTCTTCGGAAGAATCATACAACGAACTCATCTACAATGTTCAATACTATGCTATAAAAAACTACAATCAACATGCACGAAATTCATGGCTTTTGAGCAATACATACCTTCTAGGCGTTTTGTCGAACACCTTGCGGGCGCCGAGCGGCAGCGAGCGCGCGGGCGCTGTTCGTCGGAGGACCAGCGCGCGCAAGGGGCGGCGGGACTAGAGGGGGGCCGGAGAAGCCGCCGCAGGACGGGGATAGGCCGGGGAAGCGCCGGAACGGTTGCCGGGTGGCACGGTCGGCGGCGGCGGCGCGGCTGGATGGGGGGTGGGAGGTGCGAGCGAGTGCGCGAGAGTCCAGCGTGCGGGAGCGGGCGCAGCAAATAAGCGGCGCACGATTGAGTTTCGGCCCGCGCGCTGAACTACATATGCCGCGCGCGCTGTTTTCGCGCGCCGGCAGGAGCAACTATTCCGGTTGCGCGCGCACTAAAACAGGGAATTTTGCGGCGCGGCGCTAGTTTGGCGCGGCTGTTGGAGATGATCTTAGTGGTTTAGCGAGCCAATTAGGGTCCTCTTCAAGACTTCAACGATTCAACCCGGAGAAGATAATGGGCCACCATTCCCCTTCACCCCCCACTCCAGCGACAGGCGAACAGGGAGAAGGCTTCGTTTCCACCGTCGATAGCCGGCGACCCCGGCGGTTCCTCTTCCGTTCGTCGGCCGCTCCAGCGGTGGGAGGGGAGAGGAACCCTGGCGCTTCGTTCCTGGCATGTAGATAGGTTAGGTTTAGGATTTGGCCGAGGCGGCGCTCTGGTGATGGCGGTGTCTCATCGGCATTTGTTTCTTTCGGGGTTCCGTCCACCTCGCCGACGCCCTACAAGATGAAATCGAGGAGCCTTTGGGGTTGATTCATGCCGCTCTATTTGGGTGGTGAGGTTAGGTTCTGCCTCACTGGCGTGCGCGACGGCAGGCATCATTTCCTCATATGTGGTTGGTGAGGCGGCGGCGGTGGCCACATCAGGAGATTTTGATCTCCGCATCCCGCTCCTTCCATGGTGCTGTCTACTGCGGCATCGTTAGCGAAGATGGGAGAGATGTGTACAGGAGATATGGCCGACTCGCGGTACTGGCCCGTGCGGGAAGACGGCTGGCTCAGTGTCGGGTTTGTGGTCTGCGGCGTGCGGCTTCGGTGGTCTCCTCCCTTGTGGTCGGAGATGATGGAGTTGAGGACCAGCGAGCGTGGGGAGGATCCCTGGCCGATGCGCCCCAATGTTTTGGTTCTACCACCGGCGGACCGCTTCTTCGGCTCAGAAAGTGGCTTCGACTACGATGGTGTCTCTCCGTTTCAGGGTAGGATGGCGACTCGTCCCCTTCCTCGACGACACTTCGGCGGCAGCGCGGATCGTCGTGGAGTGTTTGGTGTTTTGCGTTTTGTCCCCCTGGGCCTTTACTTGTTTTTCTTGGGGGCTTACTGCAATGTATGTTGAGACAGCTGTGTTTCTGGACCCTTCTAGCGAGTACTACTGCGTGTATGCTATGGTTACAACTTGGGTAATGAACACATGGTTTCTCCTAAAAAAGGTGTCTTAGCACCCCTCCAAACATTAAACTACAAGAGTTTTAGGGATACACGAGCCCAAGCAATGCTACATACACGGGGACTTTACGTGTGTTTTACAGGACTAGGCTGACATGAAATATGCTAATTGGGCATTAGAGGACACGCCCCCCTGAAAATTAGGGGGCGAGATTAGTGAGAGGGGGAAGAAAAGTCTGTTGGGTTAAGTAAAAGTAGTCCGTGAGTCTAGCATTTTTGCACAAGCCCTCAGGCGGATCTATTAGCCGAACAAACCGGCCACTATTATTCCTAATCGATAATGGAGCAAGCCTATGAACTTCAAAGTTTAGGTCTCATTTGGTTTTGGGGATTTTTATAGAAAAACATAGAAACAAGAATTCCAGAGGAAAATTTTACTATAGATGCATTCGGTTTGTACGAAACGCGCATAATTATGAAAATAATTAATAACCTATTTAAAAAAATAAACATGCATGGAAACTATTCATTATGTATACAAAAAAAAATATACAATGTGTATGGAAAAAGTACACATCAAAAAATTAAATGAATTTTTTTAATCATGTATTTCACTTTTTTAAATATGTATAAATAATGTTTCTAATGTATACAAAAATGTACAACATGTATGAAAAAATTGGACATGAACATAATATAAAGGAAAAATCATGTATTTAGAAAATATGTATAAAACAATGTTCCTGATATATAGAAAAAATATAGAAGTTGTGCATAAAAAAGTGAAAAGGGGGCAAAGGTCCAGGCCGGGTCAGCCCATTAGTCCCGGTTCAGTCCAGAACCGGGACCAATGGGGGCATTGGACCCGGTTCGTGAGCCCAGGGGGCCTGCCGGGCCACGTGGGTCATTGGTTCCGGTTCATCTGGACCTTTTGGTCCCGGTTGGTGGGACGAACCGGGACCAATGGGCCTCGCTCCTGGCCCACCACCATTGGTCTCGGTTGGTGGCTTGAACCGGGACCAAAGGCTCCCCTTTAGTCCCGGTTCATGCCACCAACCGGGACCAATGAGGTGCCTATATATACCCCCTCGCGTAAGAGCAGAGCACACTGCTCTGTTTTTTCTGGCCGAGGGGGAGAGGGCTTGGTGGTGCTCTAGCTCACCTCCTATGCACACAAGGTGTTCGATGGAATTCCCGAGCCACACTACTTAAGCTTTCTCCTCTCCAAGCTCGACCTCCAAGCTCCTTTTTCCTCAATATTTGTCTAGGTTTAGCGGTCCGTCACGCCCCATCCCCGTCTTCACCGCCGTCGATCACCCGCGCCGAGCTCATCGCCGGCACCACCATGGTGAGCCTCTTGTTCTTATCTTCTTTCTGAAAGGAAAAAAATATTCTTACTTGTATGTTTACATAGATACTTGTATTATTTTCTTACTTATATTATTGCATCTTATATAGTGCGATGGTTTTGGTATCCGCCCCCGTCGGCCCTCGTCCTGTCTATGATTCGGATGTGGTATATATATATTATCTTTATAACTATTGGTTCATTTATTGTTTATAAAAATTATGCCGACCAACGTGACATAGATTTTATTTATGTAGGATGTATGTGAATCGGAAATTCCAACCGCCCTATTGTCGAGAGGTTAAATTTAGTTGAAGAAGAAAACAATTTGTTGAAGGAAAAAATAAAAAAATTGAGGAGGAGAAGATGATATTGGAGTTGCATGTTGCGGATGTCGTCGATGATCACAAGATCAAGATGGATGCAATGCGCTTGAAGATTAGAAAGATTAGAAAATATGCCATTCATACCGAGGCTTGGTATCATTATGCCGTTGGATCAATTGTTACCTTGGTTGCGATTATGATCGCATTTGTTTTCGCATTGAAATGTTTTACATAGTTTCAATGTATGGTTTAATTAATTAGATGCTCTGGAGAGCTATATGTTGTTAGATGAGAACTATGTATGTACTTTGGTTTTAATGTGATGATGAACTTCTATTAATTTGGACACTTAATTATATATAATGCACGCAGATGAACTGGCAATGGATGTACGGTGACAAACACACCTCCGAGTACATTAAGGGCATGCATGAGTTTCTCGATGCGGCTGAGGCAAACAAGCAGAATGGTTTTATGTGTTGTCCATGCATTGAATGTGGGAATACGAGGTCTTACTCTAACCGGAAAATCTTTCACTCCCACCTGCTTTACAAGGGTTTCATGCCACACTATAATGTTTGGACAAGGCACGGAGAAATAGGGGTTATGATGGAAGACGACGAAGAAGAAGAGTACGATGACAACTATGTGCCCCCTGAATACGGTGATGCTGCAACGGGGGTAGCTGGTGAAGATCAAGAGGAACCAAACGATGTGCCCAATGATGCTGCAACGGGTGAAGCTGCTGAAGATCAAGAGGAACCAGACGATGTGCCCGATGATGATGATCTCCGTCGGGTCATTGTCGATGCAAGGACGCAATGCGAAGATGGCAACACAAAGCTCGGTACCGTACTAGAATTGCTGCAGTGGAAGGCAGAGAATGCTGTGCCTGACAAAGGATTTGAGAAGCTACTGAAAATATTGAAGAAGCTTCCAAAGGATAACGAATTGCCCGACAGTACATACGCAGCAAAGAAGGTCATATGCCCTCTAGGATTGGAGGTGGAGAAGATACATGCATGCCCTAATGACTGCATCCTCTACCACGGCGCATACAAGGATCTGAACGCATGCCCGGTATGCGGTGCATTGCGGTATAAGATCAGACGAGATGACCCTGGTGATGTTGACGGCGAGCCCCCCAGGAGGAGGGTTCCTGCGAAGGTGATGTGGTATGCTCCTATAATACCACGGTTGAAACGTCTGTTCAGAAACGAAGAGCATGCCAAGTTGATGCGATGGCACAGTGAGGACCATAAGAAAGATGGGAAGTTGAGAGCACCCGCTGACGGGTCGCAGTGGAGAAAAGTCAAGAGAAAGTACTGGGATGAGTTTGCAAAGGACCCAAGGAACGTATAGTTTGCTTTAAGCGCGGATGGCATTAATCCTTTCGGGGAGCAGAGCAGCAATCACAACACCTGGCCCGTGACTCTATGTATGTATAACCTTCCTCCTTGGATGTGCATGAAGCGGAAGTTCATTATGATGCCAGTTCTCGTCCAAGGCCCTAAGCAACCCGGCAATGACATTGATGTGTACCTAAGGCCATTAGTTGAAGAACTTTTACAGCTATGGAATGGAAACGGTGTACGTATGTGGGATGAGCACAGACAGGAGGAATTTAACCTAAAGGCGTTGCTGTTCGTGACCATCAACGATTGGCCCGCTCTCAGTAACCTTTCAGGACAGACAAACAAAGGATACCATGCATGCACGCACTGTTTAGATGACACTGAAAGTATATACCTGGACAAATGCAGGAAGAATGTGTACCTGGGCCATCGTCGATTTCTTCCGACGAACCATCAATGTCGAAAGAAAGGCAAGCATTTCAAAGGCGAGGCAGATCACCAGAAGAAGCCCGCCATGCGTACCGGTGATCCGGTACTTGCTATGGTCAATGATTTACACTACGTAATCTTTGGAAAGGGTCCCGGTGGACTAGCTGTTCCGAATGACGCTGAGGGACACACACCCATGTGGAAGAAGAAATCTATATTTTGGGACCTACCCTACTGGAAAGACCTAGAGCTCCGCTTTTCAATCGACGTGATGCACGTGACGAAGAACCTTTGCGTGAACCTGCTAGGCTTCTTGGGCGTGTATGGGAAGACAAAAGATACACCTGAGGCACGGGAGGACCTGCAACGTTTGCACGAAAAAGATGGCATGCCTCCGAAGCAGTATAAAGGTCCTGCCAGCTACGCTCTTACGAAAGAAGAGAAAGAAATCTTCTTTGAATGCCTGCTCAGTATGAAGGTCACGACTGGCTTCTCGTCGAATATAAAGGGAATAATAAATATGCCAGAGAAAAAGTTCCAGAACCTAAAGTCTCATGACTTCCACGTGATTATGATGCAACTGCTTCCGGTTGCATTGAGGGGGCTTCTACCGGAAAACATCCGATTAGCCATTGTGAAGCTATGTGCATTCCTCAATGCAATCTCTCAGAAGGTGATCGATCCAGAAATCGTACCAAGGCTAAGGAGTGATGTGGCACAATGTCTTGTCAGTTTCGATCTGGTGTTCCCACCATCCTTCTTCAATATCATGACGCACGTCCTAGTTCATCTAGTCGACGAGATTGTCATTCTGGGGCCCGTATTTCTACACAATATGTTCCCCTTTGAGAGGTTCATGGGAGTCCTAAAGAAATATGTCTGTAATCGCGCTAGGCCAGAAGGAAGCATCTCGATGGGCCATCAAACAGAGGATGTTATCGGGTTTTGTGTTGACTTCATTCCTGGCCTTAAAAAGATAGGTCTCCCTAAATCGCGGTATGAGGGGAGACTGACTGGAAAAGGCACTCTTGGAAGTGACTCAATAATATGCAGGGATAGATATTCTTGGTCTCAAGCACACTACACAGTTCTACATAACTCTACCTTGGTGACCCCGTATGCCGATGAACACAAGAACAGTCTGCGCTCCAAACACCCGGAGCAGTGCGACGACTGGATTACATGTGAACACATCAGGACTTTCAGCAGTTGGTTGGGAACACGTCTCAGAGGTGACAACACTATTTCTGATGAGCTGTACTTGTTGTCCAGGGGACCATCTTTGACTATATTGACTTACAAAGGATACAAGATAAATGGGAATACATTTTACACGATCACCCAAGATCAAAAGAGCACCAACCAAAACAGCGGTGTCCACTTTGATGCAACAACCGAGAGCGGAAAGGACACATATTATGGTTACATAGTGGACATATGGGAACTTGACTACAGACATGATTTTAAGGTCCCTTTGTTTAAGTGCAAATGGGTCAATCTGTCAGGAGGCGGGGTACAGGTAGACCCACAGTACGGAATGACAACAGTGGATCAGAAAAATCTTGGGTACACTGACGAACCGTTCGTCCTAGCCAATGATGTGGCACAGGTTATCTATGTGAAGGACATGTCTACCAAACCGAGAAAAAGAAAAGATAAGGAAGCGAATACATCATACGATGAGCCAAAGCGCCACATAGTTCTTTCAGGAAGAAGGGGCATCCTGGGAGTGGAGGGCAAGACAGACATGTCTGAAGATTATGAAAAGTTCCATGAAATTCCTCCCTTCAATGTCAAGGCTGACCCAAGCATCCTGATAAACGATGAAGATTATCCATGGTTACGGCGCAATAAGCAAATGACACAAGCGAAGAAAAAGTGAAGACTTTCTCCCGCAACTATTATGATGATTGAAGGAAATATGCCCTAGAGGCAATAATAAAGTTATTATTATTTCCTTATATCATGATAAATGTTTATTATTCATGCTAGAATTGTATTAACCGGAAACATAATACATGTGTGAATACATAGACAAACAGAGTGTCACTAGTATGCCTCTACTTGACTAGCTCATTAATCAAAGATGGTTATGTTTCCTAACCATGAACAAAGAGTTGTTATTTGATTAACAAGGTCACATCATTAGTTGAATGATCTGATTGACATGACCCATTCCATTAGCTTAGCACCCGATCGTTTAGTATGTTGCTATTGCTTTCTTCATGACTTATACATGTTCCTATGACTATGAGATTATGCAACTCCCGTTTGCCGGAGGAACACTTTGTGTGCTACCAAATGTCACAAGGTAACTGGGTGATTATAAAGGAGCTCTACAGGTGTCTCCAATGGTAGATGTTGAGTTGGCGTATTTCGAGATTAGGATTTGTCACTCCGATTGTCGGAGAGGTATCTCTGGGCCCTCTCGGTAATGCACATCACATAAGCCTTGCAAGCATTGAAACTAATGAGTTAGTTGCGAGATTATGTATTACGGAACGAGTAAAGAGGCTTGCCGGTAACGAGATTGAACTAGGTATTGGATACCGACGATCGAATCTTGGGCAAGTAACATACCGATGACAAAGGGAACAACGTATGTTGTTATGCGGTCTGACCGATAAAGATCTTCGTAGAATATGTAGGAGCCAATATGGGCATCCAGGTCCCGCTATTGGTTATTGACCGGAGATGTGTCTCAGTCATGTCTACATTGTTCTCGAACCGTAGGGTCCGCACGCTTAACGTTACGATGACAGTTATTATCAGTTTATGCATTTTGATGTACCGAAGTTAGTTCGGAGTCCCGGATGTGATCACGGACATGACGAGGAGTCTCGAAATGGTCGAGACATAAAGATTGATATATTGGAAGCCTATGTTTGGATATCAGAAGTGTTCCGGGTGAAATCGGGATTTCACCGGAGTACCGGGAGGTTGCCGGAACCCCCCGGGAACTATATGGGCCTTAATGGGCTTTAGTGGAAAGGAGAAAAGGGGCAGCCCAAGGTGGCCGCGCGCCTCCCCCTTCCCCTAGTCCTATTAGGACTAGGATAGGTGGCCGGCCCCCCCTCTCTCTCTCTTTCCCCCTTGGGAATCCAATTTGGAATAGGATTGGGGGGAGTCCTACTCCCAGTAGGAGTAGGACTCCTCCTGCGCCCTCCTCCTGGCCGGCCGCCCCCTCCCCCTTGGCTCCTTTATATACAGGGGCAGGGGGGCACCTCTAGACACACAAGTTGATCCTTGAGATCGTTCCTTAGCCGTGTGCGGTGCCCCCTGCCACCATATTCCACCTCGATCATATCGTTGTAGTGCTTAGGCGAAGCCCTGCGTCGGTAGAACATCAAGATCGTCACCACGCCGTCGTGCTGACGGAACTCTTCCCCGACGCTTTGCTGGATCGGAGCCCGGGGATCGTCATCGAGCTGTACGTGTGCTAAGAACTCGGAGGTGCCGGAGTAACGGTGCTTGGATCGGTCGGATCGGGAAGACGTACGACTACTTCCTCTAAGTTGTGTGATCGCTTCCGCAGTCGGTCTGCGTGGGTACGTAGACAACACTCTCCCCTCTCGTTGCTATGCATCACCATGATCTTGCGTGTGCGTAGGAATTTTTTTGAAATTACTGCGTTCCCCAACAATGATACCATGCCAACTTTGTAACACACGAGTATGCTATGCCAACTTTTTTAGAGTTCATTTGAAAACTATGAATATAGGTCGAATTTTCTCTATAGGTGCATCTATGTTCATTTTTTTAGTAAAGTTAATCACAAACTTGTGATTCACACAAATTTCAAAGAATTCAAATTTTAACTATTCAAATTTGAAAACTAATGGCACTAACAGAAAGTTTATAATATTTCTAAAACTAATGGCACTAACAGAAAGTTTATAATTTTGCTGACCTAAAAGCAAAAAAGAATTAAAAAATAAAGCGAAAAACAAAAGAAAATAAATAATACAGAAACAAAACAAAAAAACTGGAAAAAAATAAAAATAGCAACAATAAGTATTTTGTTGTAAGTAGAAACAAAATAAAATAAATAAAGCAACAAAGAAAACAAAAAAACTAAAAAAGTGTTTTCAAATTTGAAAACTAATGGCACTAACAGAAAGTTTATAATTTTTCTAAAACTAAAAGCAAAAAGAATTAAAAAATGAAGCAAAAAACAAAAGAAAATAAATAATGCAGAAAACAAAACAAAAAACTGGAAAAATAGGGCTCGCCCCTAGCCCATGACCATTAGTCCCGGTTTGTGCCACAAACCGGGACTAAAGGGTTGGTCCTTGTTGCGCTCAGAGTTTAGTCCCACCTCGCCAACCGAAGGGCGCCCACACCGGTTTATAAGCCCGTCCCTCTCTGCCTTGTTGAGCTCCTCTCAAAGTGAAAATAGATGCCCCTATAAAGGGAATTTGACCTAAATTCATAATGAATTTATCTGAAATTCATAGAAATTGATTATGAATTTAGGTTGAATTTTCTCTATAGGTGCATCTATGTTCATGTTTTTAGTAAAGTTAATCACAAACTTGTGATTCACACAAATTTTAAAAAATTCAAATTTAAACTATTCAAATTTTAAAACTAATGGCACTAACAGAAAGTTTATAATTTTTGTGACCTAAAAGAAAAAAGAAATCACTAAAAAAATATAAGTATTTAGTTCTAAGTAGAAATGAAAAAAAATAGCAAAAAAGAAAAAAAAATGCCTATAATATTTGTTATGACTAACTAAAATTACCAAATTGAGTATAATGATAAAACACAGTAATATTAAATAGCAGGAAAAAGAATGACTCAAAAATCAATTTTTATAGTAAAGTTATTGATAAACTAGTGATTCACACAAATTTTTTAAAAAATTCAAATTTAAACTATTCAAATTTTAAAACTAATGGCACTAACAGAAAGTTTATAATTTTTGTGACCTAAAAGAAAAAAGAAATCACTAAAAAACTATAAGTATTTAGTTCTAAGTAGAAATGAAAAAATAAATAGAAAAAATAAATGCCACCTACCGGGCCAGCACGGCCTGAATACGACTAGAAACCCAACCATGGGCCAGGATTCAGGCCCACAGCAGGCCCAGTAGGCCCACAGGCATTGCAGTGTCTCATTAGGCCCGTAAGCCTGCAGTTCAGAGGAGTTCGAAAGGGAACACAGAGCAGGGCTTATAAACAGGTGGGGGAGCTCTTCAGCTAGCGAGGTGGGACTAAACTCCCACCACCGCGCCAGCGCAAGGCCATTGGTCCCGGTTGGTGGCACCAACCGGGACTAAAGGGGGGCATTGGTCACGGTTCGTGGCACGAACCGTGACCAATGCCTTTGCTATATAAGCCAACACTTAGGAAATTTTCACATTTCCCTCTTAGTTGCCCCCGATGACGCCGAGCACATCGACGCCGCCCGCCACCCTCGCCGTCGCCGTCGCCCGCGCCCTCGCCGGCCGTCGCCCGCGCCCTTACCCGACGCCGTCGCCCGCGCCCTCGCCCGACGCCGTCGCCCTCGCCCGACACCGTCGCCGCGCGCCGCCGTCCCCTGCCCCGACGCGCGCCGCCCCTGCCCCATCACCGTCGCCGTGCTGCCGTCCCCTGCCCCGACGCGTCGCCGCCTCTGTGAGCACCGCGCGTCTGCCGCCCCCGCCGCCACGGTGCAAATTTTTTTAATTATACATGCTATTTTTTACATGTTTTTAGATTTTCATATATATATGTATGTATGTATTTTTTAGATATATGTCTTTTTTGATGTATGTTCATATATGTATGTATGTATTTTTTACATGTTTTTTGTATGTATGTATGTATTTTTTCAATTGTAATGATGTTTTAAAAATACATATATGCAAAAGTTAGATTTTTAATTAGAAATTTTTTATCTATATATGTTCTCTGATTTAGTACATTTTAGGTTAGTTTCATTTTTAAAAAAGATTTTATATATTTAGGAAGAAGGAATAGAAGGAAGAAGAAGGAAGAAAAGGTTCTAGGATCGTCAAGGGGTCGAGAGGGGGTCGAGGGTCGCCGAGGGGTCGAGGGTCGAGAGGGGGTCGAGGGTCCCCGAGGGGTCGAGGGTTGAGTGGGGGTCGACGGTCGCCGAGGGGTCGAGGGTCGAGAGGGCGTCTAGGGTCGTCGAGGGGTCGAGGGTCGTCGGACATGAGAGGAAGAAGTGGATAAAAAAAGAAGAGGAAGAAGAAAAAAAAAGAGGAGAAGAAAGAATAGAGGAGTTCTTCTCCTCTATTCTTTCTTCTCCTCTTTTTTTCTTCTTCTTCCTCTTTTTATTTATCGGGAATGAGGGTCGTCGAGGGTCGCCGAGCGGTAGAGGAAACCCTAAATAGCAAGCTTCTCGGCGACCCTCGACGACCCTCGTTCCCGATAAAAAAAAAGAGGAAGAAGAAGAAAAAAAAGAGGAGGAGAAAGAATAGAGGAGTCTTTCTCCTCTATTCTTTCTTCTCCTCTTTTTTTTCTTCTTCCTGTTCTTTTTTTATTCTTGAAGCGTTGTCGAGGCCACCCCAAACCCTAGAGAAGCAGCATCGAGGCCACTAATTAATATTAGTTCTACGTTTGCCACTAATATGTCCATCTGTCATGTTTGAATAATAATTGCCATGTTGTAAATATTTGTAGAAACTATGGACACCGCCCGAGACGAAGTACAGGAAGAGTTGTTGGGGGACATAATCACACGAGGAAGTGATGCCGTCTACTCGTTGTTTCTCAACGACACCGATGGTCTGGAAGCAGCTGGCTATGGTTATGATGGCTCCGGTGACCCAATGTCGGTGTAAGAAGGAGACCGTGAAGACGGCACCGGTGACCCAATGCCGGTGCAAGAAGGAGACCGTGATGACGGCTCCGGTGACCGAACCGAGTCCGGCCAGGTATATATATTAGTTAATCATGTGATGACTAGCTAATTGATGCATTCATTGTTTTGGTATGTACACATATTAATTAAGTCTTTGTTCTTTTTTCTAGCCCTTCGGATCGAGCACAACTTCGGTAAAGAGACGAGGCCCGAAGAAAAAGTTGAGCTCGGATGAAAGGTTTGAGATCATAGCAATCGCGCCCGACGGCCAACCGATTGAACCCATTCGGACAAAGAACGCATTTGTTGCTCAGTGCGGGGTTCTGGTTAGGGACAAGATCCCGATCAGCATCCAGCAATGGTTAAAGCCGGCTACAGAAGACCCCGATGTGTCTTATGTCAATGATATGTAGAAAAATGATCTTTGGATTGAGCTGAAGTCAAATTTCACCCTACTGCGAGAGGATGATCCGGAGAAGCCAGTTAAAGAGCAATTAATCAAGTCTTTTGCTCTTAAGAGGATGGCAGACCTATTCAGGATGTGTAAGAACGAGCTGAATAAGTTTGTTGATAAAAAAGAGACACCAGAATTCAAGGGCAGATATGAGAAGATCAGAGATCACTGGCCCGCATTTGTGGCCCACAAGACATCGGAAAAGAGTAAGAAGATGTCGGCGACAAACAAGCAAAATGCTGCGAAGAAGAAGAATCACCATCGCACGGGGTCAGGTGGCTACCTCGTAGCCCGGCCTAAGTGGGCCAAGACTGAGAATGATCTGGTTGATAAAGGGATCGAACCAAAGACAATTAACTGGCCAGACCGTTGCCGGACTTGGTTCTCCGGGGCTAGCGGAAACTTGGACCCTGTATCAGGGAAGTGCATTTGGACGGACGAGCAAATGGAAATACCAGTCCAGAGGCTTAAGCACTATATCGAAGCAACGCAGCAAGGGACGTTCGTTCCAGACAGAGAGAACGACGAGCTCACAATGTCCCTCGGGAATCCTGAGCACCCTGGACGGACACGAGGCATGCCAGGCTCTATTCCGTGGAAGGCTGGGTTTCCGGACGCAGGCGGTTACAAATGCCACGAGAGGAGGAAGAAAGTGGAGCAGACCCAACTGCAGGCGCTGCACGCTAGGGTACAAGCGATAGAGCAAATCACAGCAAACAAACTGCCGAAGCTTCCCCCGAAGCTACCCCGCCGTCTCAGCGGAGAAGCAGCGTGGCTTCCACCGAGCTGCCTCAACCGGAGCATGTCTTGACGGTTCCTGCCAGCTATCCCGTGGATGCTATCACGGAGTCTCAAAATTGCCACCTTATGATGCAATGGATTAATATGAAGGTCAAGGCGGTTGTTGGCTCTGTTTTTCCTACTGAACCCAGCGCAACTTTTCACTGTCGGCCGATTCTAGAAGGATATTCTAGCATGATGGTGGATGAAATAACGGAGGGATTTGAGGACCTCCATCTTGACCACCCTACCGGTGAAGGGGAGACTCGGCTGGGTTCTGCTCTCAAGACTCCATGCCTATGGCGGAAGGAGCTCATCAATCTTCCGAACTGGACGCCTCCGCCTCCTCCTCCTCCTCCGGCGAGTCAGGGAACTCCACCTCCTCCACTGCCTCCTCCTCCAGCGAGTGACGATCAGGGCACTCGGCCGGCTCCTTCTCCGGCGCGTGGCGGCACTCCGCCTCCTTCTCCGCCTGCGCCGGCGCGCCCGAGCAGCCAGCCTCCTCCTTCTCCGCCTCGTCAGCAAGGGCGGAAGAGACCCGCCGCCGCTCCGGCTGCTCCGGCGCGTCGTAGTCCTTCTCCTCCGCCTCATAAGCAAGTAAAGAAGACAGACGCTCCGTCTGCTCTGCCGGCGTCTAGCAGTACAACCATAGGCGGGAGGACATACAGATTCGGTCCTTCTCTGAAGACTCCAGAGAAGTTACCATACGAGAGGACCCCGGAGGAGAACGCCGAGATCGCGCGAGAAGAAGTGAGGAACTTCTTTGAAGGGGTGAAAGCAAAGAAACATCCACCTCCGGAGGAGAAGGTAGATCCGGTGAAAGCGAAGCGCACTCTGGCTGCCCTGACAAAACCACCCAAGTCTCCGCCGAAAGGCAACTATGAGCGCATTATTGGAAAGGAATTTGCCAAAGCGGAGCGGTCGGGAAGTACTGTCAGTGATCAAAGGCTGAAAGAACGACGAGCTGGGAAACAAATTTCCCAGCTCGGCGAACAAGCGAAGCAATCGTGCCCCCTGCTCAAGGTGCCTAGCGACATCGTCGCTAATGATCCGAGGATGGTGCCCGGTTATAGCAATCTTGGAGATTACCTGCCCGACGATGTACATTATGATTTCTTGGAGGTGCAGATACAAATTTACGAGTATGGGAAGCCTCTCATCAAAGATGAAAGATCTCTATCAACGATGATGCGAAGATCGCATGATTGGTACTTGAAAATCTGCAGAGAGTCTGGGGGGGAGGAATACTTTGTATGTGAGAGTTAAAAAGGAGCATGACCTCGTTGGAATTGAACTGTTGCCTATTCCATTTGAGGAGTTCTTTCAGTTTTTCAATCAATTGGCCCTCGATAAAGCAACGGTCACCTAATACTGTCTGTAAGTAGTACTACTTCTGTCATTAAGTCTCTCTATATAGCTCAGCTCTTTCATTGCATGTATTTATAATTATCCTCACTATATTATGCAGATTGAAGATCGTCGAATTGAACAAAAGACAAATCGGTGATATTGGGTTCATTAACACAAATCTCATAGATGAAACTGAGGTGAAATTTCATGCCGCAGATACCGAGGCCAACTTGCTACGATCGTTGGTAATAAATGAAAACAAAGATATAATACCCTTTCCTTACAACTTCAAGTGATTGTTACTGTCTTGTGCATATTCAGTTTCCCTTATATATTAGTCAAGGTTATAGTAATGTAATTGATGAGTTATGCATGTGTGTGCAGTTTCCACTATATTCTCCTAGAGATTAAGCTTCAGCAGGGACTAGTAACCGTCTTAGACTCGAGACGAAAAGATCCCCAGGACTATGCAGACATGACTCAAATGCTCAAGAAGTAAGTGATGAAGCTACGTACCTAGGGTGGGGACACGGACCTGTCCAAAGGGCCCTACCCAAGGACGTCCCCAAAAGAAGCTACCTTCCAATCGACTTGGAGGGATCCCACTCGACAGATTCAAGACACTCGACTAAGAAGCTATCACTCGACCAAGAAGTAATCACTCGACTGCCAGGAGACCTAAAGTCACTCCGCAGGCAAACATTCGGTTATTAAGTAGTCTTCATGCTCATTATAGCACTTTATTAGGGGCGTTACCAGTAACGCCCAACCTTAAATGTACCTTAAACCCTGCATTACTGAGGACAGGAGAGGGCCAGCGAACTCTATATAAGCCACCCCCCTCCTCAGTAAGAAGGGTTCGCACCCCTGTTATCGACACACTCATAATCCAATCGACCGCCTCCGGGCACCGAGACGTAGGGCTGTTACTTCCTCTGAGAAGGGCCTGAACTCGTAAACCTTGCGTGTTACAGCTTCCCAATAGCTAAGATCTAGCCTCTTCATACACCCCCCCTACATAACTGTCAGGCTTAGAACCACGACAGTTGGCGCCCACCGTGGGGCAGGAGTCTTAGCGCCTAATTGGTGAAGTTGCGTTCTTTCCGATCCATTTGATCATGGTTTCCTGCGGAGCATCGATGGAGGGCCGCGAGATCTGTCTCGGCGCGCTGACCTTCATTGCCGATGACTCCGCCTGGCTTCAGGAGGCGCCGCTCGACGTCGACGCGCTCCCTGTCCGCGGCGCAACGCACTTTCGCGCGTGCGTTCGTGGCGTGCTCCTACGACAGCCGTCGACCCAGTACCAATCGGTTCCCATTTCGTCTCCTGGCCTCACCTCCCGCCAGCGCAAGCGTTCAGGTCGGTCGAGGCTTTAGCGGTGGGTGAGGCATGCCGTTGCCCGCCAGTCGGCGGCCCCACAAGTCGCGGCGATCGAGCCCGACGAATCCCTCTACGGCCTGTTCGACCTGTCGACTAGTTCCGCGGAGACGACATCCGAGTGCGACAGCAGCGACCCAGCGGCTGAGGTCCTGGCGGTCGAGGGGGCACACAGTCCTCCCGGATTCCCTCGCGCTGACGGAGGTGCAGGTGGGGGCGACCCGTCGCGTCCCCATGATGAGTACCGTCCCAAACCCCTCACGTCATTGCAGCGAGAGGAGCTTCGCCGTAGGAGCATGGACGCGCTCCACACTCCTATTGTTGGGGAAACCCCTGAGGCCCGGGCCTTGGAGGACGCGCGCTTGGCTAACCTGGCTGAGCACACCCGACTGGAGAATCTCCGGTAGTTGATCGACGAGCAAGCGCGTCAGCGGGCTCCCGAGTCCAGTCGACGTCAGCAAGCTCCCGAATCCAGTCGACGTCAGCTCTTCCGACCACCGCAAGTATACCGAACCCCGGTTCAGAATTTGGCTGCTGCGGCCCGTATAGCGGAGTCGATTGAGCCCTCCCAGTCGGAAGCTGGCAGAGGCTTGCTGCAGATCAGAGAGTTGCTCCGGGCGGCGGGAAATCAGAATTCCGCCGTCTCACAGTCGCGGAACAGGATCCACAGTCGATCCATTGCATCAGAAACAGTCCAGTCGGCTCACAGCCCGAGATCGCCCCCGAGGCGTGAGGGGCGAGACGATCGGCGTGATCAGTACAGGAGAGAGGAGCAATATGGCCACCGACTCGGTCGTGATGATCGGTGTCGAGTGCCCACCCCTCCTCCGAGGAGTGAGTCGTATGCGCCTCGACGGCAAGATGACAAGCGCCCTCATAGCGTTGGGCAAAGGATTCCAGTCGACCCCAGGGACCCAGGCTTTGATGCGAGATCTATCCTCGTTCAAAGCCTGGTTGACAGGAATAGGGCTCATAGAGGAGGCCGCAACGGAAACGCGCCCACCAGCAGTAGAGTACATGCTTCAGGGCCAGAGTGTTTCAGTCGAGCCATCAGGGCCGCAGTGATTCCTCCCAATTTCAGGTTGGCGACTGGAGTCAGCAAGTTCACCGGTGAGTCCAAGCCTGACACTTGGCTCGAAGATTACCGAGTGGCTGTACAGATTGGCGGTGGCAATGATGAGGTGGCCATGAAACATCTACCTCTCATGTTGGAGGGTTCAGCCAGGGCGTGGCTGAATCAGTTGGCACCCAGCAGCATTTACACCTGGGAGGACCTCTCCCGAGTGTTTGTCACGACCTTTGAAGGAACATGCAAATGACCTGCGGGCCTCACAGAGTTACGATCTTGTGTACAGAAGCCGAATGAAACGCTGAGGGAATACATCCAGAGGTGGATCACACTGCACCACTCAGTTGAGAACGTGCCAGACCATCAAGCAGTTTGCGCTTTCAAGGAAGGCGTCAAGTACAGAGAGTTGAACCTGAAGTTCGGTCAAACTGGTGAGATGTCTCTGAATCGGATGATGGAGATCGCCACCAAGTATCCTAATGGTGAGGACGAAGACCGACTCCGAAGTGGCAAGCTCAAGTCAGTCGCCCAAGAAACCGGAGGAAATTCCAGTCGGAAACAGTAGCGAAAGGCCGAGCCAGCCGCTCCTGGGGAGGCCCTAGCCATCACCCAGGGAAACTTCAAGGAGAAACCCAAGGGAACCTGGAATCCCAAGAAAGTCAAAGACCAAGATGGGAATGATGTTTTGGACTTACCATGTCACATCCACACCAAAAAAGATGAAGAGGGTAATTTTATTTACCCAAAGCATACCACTCGACAGTGCCGGCTCCTGATCCAGCAGTTCCAGGGCAAACAGCCCAAAGACAAGGAAAAAGAGCCACTGATGATTGAGGACAGGGAAGACAGTGACGGTGATTACCCTCAAGTCAATTCCACTCTGATGATCTTTGCTGACATTGAAAGCAAGAGTCGATTGAAAGTCATCAACCGTGAGGTGAACATGGTTGCCCCGGCAACACCCAGTTACCTGAAGTGGTCACAGACTGCCATCACATTCGACCAGTCTGATCACCCGGCGCACATTGCCACCCCTGGGAGGCAAGCTTTGGTGGTCGACCCAGTTGTCGAAGGCACTCGACTGACCAAGCTATCGATGGACGGCGGCAGTGGCCTGAACATACTGTACGCTGAGACTTTGAAAGGAATGGGCATTCCGATGTCCAGACTCAGTACCAGCAACATGAGCTTCCATGGGGTCATTCCTGGGAAGAAAGCCGAGTTGCTCGGCCAGATTACTCTTGATGTGGTTTTCGGTGATTCAAAGAATTACCGCAAGGAAAGGTTGACATTCGAGGTTGTGGATTTCCAAAGTGCCTATCATGCCATTTTGGGCAGGCCAGCTTACGCGCGCTTCATGGCTCGACCATGTTACGTGTATCTCAAACTAAAGATGCCTGGCCCTAAAGGTGTGATCACTGTTACGGGCAACCGAAAGAAAGCGGAAGAATGCCTTCAGAAAGGCTCAAAGATCGCTGACGCTCAGATGGCGGTGGTCGAGCTGAAAGAGTATCAAAAGACCGCCGATCCGAGTGAATTGCTGCGAGCCAAGAAGCCTGCTTCAGAATCAGCTTTTCAGTCGGCTGGTGAAACAAAGACAGTCAACATTCACCCGACCGACCCCGACGCTGCTCCGACTCACATCTCGACGACGCTCGATTCAAAATAGGAAGAAGCGCTCATCCAGCTCCTCCGTGAGAACTGGGATATCTTCGCATGGAAACCCTCTGACATGCCTGGAGTTCCCAGGGGGCTGGCTGAGCACCGCCTACGAGTCGACCCAAAATTCAAGCCTGTGAAGGAACATCTTCGACGGTCCGCCGTCCAGAAGAAGCAAGCCATTGGCGAGGAATTGGCTCGGCTCTTAGCAGCAGAGTTCATCCGAGAGATTTACCACTTCGAGTGGCTCGCCAATGTCGTGATGGTCCCCAAAAAGGACAAATCGCTCCGTATGTGCATTGACTTCAAGCATGTCAATCGGGCCTGCCCGAAAGATCGTTTTCCTCTCCCTCGCATCGACCAAATAGTCGACTCGACTGCAGGGTGCGAGAGACTGTCTTTTCTGGATGCATATTCCGGGTACCATCAGATCCGTCTGTATGGGCCCGACGAGATAAAAACAGCTTTCGTCACTCCATTCGGATGCTTCTGTTACGTCACCATGCCGTTCGGCCTCAAGAACGCCGGAGCCACGTTCATGAGAATGATTCAGAAGTGTTTACTCACTCAAATCAGTCGGAATGTGGAGGCATACATGGATGATATTGTGGTCATGTCCCGGAAAGGTTCCGACCTGTGGGATGACCTTGCTGAAACCTTTGCCAACCTGAGGAGGTATGATATCAAGCTCAATCCATCAAAATGCACATTCGGAGTTCCAGGTGGAAAGTTACTCGGTTTTCTCGTTTCCGAACGAGGAATCGACGCCAACCCTGAGAAAATTGGCACCATACTCCGGATGAAGCGCCCTGTACGCGTGCATGATGTCCAAAAGCTTACAGGCTGCTTGGCTGCTTTAAGTCGATTCATTTCTCGCCTTGGTGAAAAGGCATTGCCTCTTTACCGACTGATGAAGAAGTCTGACAAGTTCGAGTGGACTCCAGAAGCTGACGCAGCATTTGCAGAGCTCAAAGCTCTGCTCTCCACCCAGCCGGTGCTTGCTGCCCCAATCAGCAAAGAACCTTTGCTGCTTTACATTGCAGCCACAGGACAAGTTGTCAGCACAGTACTTACGGTCGAGCGGGAAGAGGAAGGAAAGGCCTTCAGAGTTCAGCGCCCAGTCTATTACCTGTCTGAAGTTTTGACTCCTTCAAAACAAAGATACCCCCACTACCAGAAGCTTGTATATGGGATTTACATGACCACGAAGAAGGTTGCACATTACTTCTCTGACCACTCTATTACAGTCGTCAGCGACGCCCCGTTGTCAGAGATTCTGCATAACAGAGACGCAACTGGTCGAGTGGCCAAGTGGGCGATTGAACTCCTTCCCTTAGATATCAAGTTCGAGGCAAAGAAGGCCATCAAGTCCCAAGCAATCGCAGATTTCCTCGCTGAGTGGATTGAAGAGCAACTTCCAACTCAAGTTCACTCGGAGCACTGGACCATGTTCTTCGATTGATCCAAGATGCTTAGTGGTTCTGGTGCTGGGGTAGTCCTAGTCTCCCCCCGAGGAGACAAGCTCAGATATGTTCTCCAGATTCACTTTGATTCCTCCAACAATGAGGCAGAATATGAGGCACTTTTGTATGGGTTGCGCATGGCCATCTCACTCGGCGTCCGTCGCCTTATGGTCTATGGCGACTCAGATTTGGTGGTTAATCAAGTGATGAAGGAGTGGGACGTCAGAAGCCCGGCAATGACAAGTTATTGCAATGCAGTACGAAAGCTAGAGAAGAGATTTGAGGGGTTGGAGCTCCATCACGTCCCCCGACTGAAAAATCAGGCAGCCGACGAGTTGGCGAAAATAGGCTCCAAGAGAGAAGCCATTCCCAGCAATGTGTTCCTGGAACACATCCACTCGCCGTCGGTCCAAGAGGACCCTTTCACAGAAGAAGCCCCGCAGCCGAAAAGTGCCACAGATCCGACTGAAGTGGAAGTACCTGCTGTGGTCGACCTAATCATGGAAGTCTTGGCGATCGCTCCTGACTGGACGGTGTCGTACATTGCGTATATCCTAAGGAAAGAACTCCCGGAGGACGAAGAAGAGGCTCGACAGATCGTCCGCCGATCCAAGGCCTTCACAGTCATAAAGGGACAGTTGTATAGAGAAAGCGCGACTGGAGTCGAACAGAAGTGCATAACTCCGGAAGAAGGTCAGATAATCCTTGATGATATCCACTCGGGGACCTGTGGTCACCATGCGTCCTCTCGGACCATTGTGGCTAAAGCATACCGAGTGGGTTTTTACTGGCCAAGAGCAAATGAGATGGCAAAAGAGATAGTCGACAAGTGTGGAGGGTGCCAGTTCTACTCCAACATGTCACACAAGCCTGCATCAGCCCTGAAGACTATTCCACTCGTCTGGCCCTTTGCTGTCTGGGGCCTGGACATGGTCGGTCCGCTCAGAACGGGCAGGAGTGGATTCACTCATGTGCTTGTGGCAGTCGACAAGTTCACCAAATGGATTGAAGCTAAGCCCATCAAGAATCTTGATGCTTGCACTGCTATCAGTTTCATCAGAGGACTAACATTCAGATATGGATTCCCGCATAGCATCATCACTGACAATGGGTCAAACTTCGATTCAGACGAATTCAGAGCTTTTTGCGCCTCTCAAGGCACTCGAGTCGATTATGCATCGGTCGCCCATCCCCAGTCGAATGGACAGGCTGAAAGAGCAAATGGTCTGATCCTCAAAGGACTAAAGCCTCAACTGATGCGTGATCTCAAGCACGCGGCAGGTGCCTGGGTCGACGAGCTTCCATCAGTTCTGTGGGGATTAAGGACCACCCTAACCGGTCGACTGGAAGAACTCCATTTTTCTGGTCTATGGAGCCGAAGCAGTTCTGCCGAGTGATCTTCTTCACAACGCACCCCGAGTCGAGCTTTACACCGAAGACGAAGCAGAACAGGCCCGGCAAGACGCAGTCGACCTCCTAGAAGAGGAGAGAGAAATGGCCATGATCAGATCGACCATTTATCAACAAGACTTGCGTCGATTCCACGCCCGGAATGTGAAGAGTCGAGCCTTCCAGGAAGGAGATTTGGTCCTCCGAGTGGATCAACAGAAGCCTCACAAGCTTGCTCCCACTTGGGAAGGCCCCTTCATCGTCACCAGAGTCCTCCACAATGGAGCATATCGCCTTTACAATGTTGATCGACAGATCGACGAACCTCGAGCTTGGAACGCGGAGCTTCTCCGCCCCTTTTACACTTGAGTCCGCCCTCAAACCAGATGTAATAAGAAAAACTCCTGAAGTTCATTTTTATCAGAAATAAGAAGTGTTCCAATAATTGCTGTCACTTTTGTTTGTACCCGAAATCCCCCAGTGGGTGACTTAGCTGCGAATCCGATTCGCCTAAATATGAAAAATCCTACCGAGTGGAGAGCAAACCTCCCACTCGGGGGCTTAGCTGCAGTTTAGCACTCGCCTAAGTTCTCTACGAAGAGACTTAGCTGCAGTCAGACACTCGCCTAAGTTTGAAAAATCCTACCGAGTGGAGAGCAAACCTCCCACTCGGGGGCTTAGCTGCAGTTCAGCACTCGCCTAAGTTCTCTACGAAGAGACTTAGCTGCAGTCAGACACTCGCCTGAGTTTGAAAAATCCTACCGAGTGGAGAGCAAACCTCCCACTCGGGGGCTTAGCTGTAGTTCAGCACTTGCCTAAGTTCTCCACGAAGAGACTTAGCTGCAGTCAGACACTCACCTGAGTTTGAAAAATCCTACCGAGTGGAGAGCAAACCTCCCACTCGGGGGCTTAGCTGCAGTTCAGCACTCGCCTAAATTCTCCACGAAGAGACTTAGCTGCGGTCAGACACTCGCCTAAGTTTGAAACACATCTTCTCCTGGAGAGCTTCGCCACAAATACAATGTGAGCTTCGTCCCACTCTACGGTAACAGGGCGGGGGTCGACTGCTACCTTCTCCTGGAGAGCTTCGCCACAAATACAATGTGAGATTCACCCTACTCTACAGTAACAGGGCGTGGGTCGACTGCCACCTTTCCTGGAGAGCTCCGCCACAAATACAATGTGCGCTCCACCCCACTCTACACAACAGGGTGTGGGTCGGTCGTCACCTTTTCCTTCGGACAGAGATCAAGTTTCACTCGACTAATCATCCACAAAGACGTTCAACAAAAATCAAGTTCGGATAAAGCCTAAAAGATCCCAGACCTCGGATCAAAGTATTCGAGCCCTCGGCTCGGCAGAGTTTAACTGTTACACTTCCACTCGGCATTCCGAGGCAAATTTAAGGCAGAGTTCAACGGATCACAAAATACACTCGGCATTCCGAGGCAAATTCATAGAAAGGTATAATAGTTTTTTCATTCCTCAGGAGGAGGAGGACTGGAAGGGGCGACGAACTCGTCCAGATCAATCCCGTCTGCGATACGGGTGGCAGCAGCGATGAAGGTTTCCATGAAGTCCTGGAATTGGTGCTTCCTCGTGTTTGCGACTTGGATGGCAGCCAGCTTCTCCTCCCGTACCTCCTTGCAATGGACGCGGACCAGGGACAGGGCCACGTCAGCGCCGCACCGAGCTGAAGACTTCTTCCACTCCTGCACTCGGTCAGGGATTCCATTAAGTCGAGTCATCAGAGACTCAAGATCATTCTGGAGCGTAGATTCTGGCCAGAGAGCCGGGTCGTTCCGCGACATAGCGGCCTTCAGTCGAGCCAGGTAATCCACGGCGCCGTCAATGCGGGATTCCAGTCGGAGCAGATTCAGGGCAGCCTCGTCTTTCACAGGAGAGTTGATCGGATCCAAACCTGTCTCAATCCGCCCGGTCTCCTCTTCAAAGTTTTGGCACAACTCTGCATATACGATCCAAGGATAAGTCAATTTGCGTAGGCTGAGTCGACAAAAAGCAAAAAACAGTCGAAACTGGATGCGCACCTTCAAGTTTGATGTACAGCTTCTTGGCGAAGCTCCTCAAGTAGCTCTCCAGGTCGTCCCTCCTGCGAGCGATGCCTTCCATCTTCTCGCCCAAGAGGAGGTTATCCTTCTTCCATTTTGCAGTCAGCCTGTTGGCTTCAGTCAGAGCGGTCTGCAACCTGGTGTTCTCCTTTTCTAACTGGTCGACTGAAGCCAGCTTCTGTGCGGCCAGAGCTGTCTTGTCATCAGCCTCCTTGCGGGCAGCAGCCAGGTCCTGGTCCTTCTTCGCCAAAGCTTTTTCCAATTCTCCTGCAAAGAAATGGTGATCGAATCGGAAACGACAGAGGAATGCTCAAGCCTAAAAACAAAATCAGTCGACAAAGTCGCTTTACCTGCGGCGCCCTCCCTGACCTTCTGCAGCTCTGTCCTGGCCAGCTCTAGATCGAGGTTCAGTTGAATTTTCTGCTTTTCCAATTCAGCATAGCGAGCGGCAAGTTCGCAGGATTTCTGCAAAAAGAAAAAACCAGTCGACAGACGTTCGAGATAAGTTGCTTCCGAGTAACTAAGGAACAATGGTGACGTTTCTAAGACCACAGCCGAATCAAAAACATTCGATTGTAGTCTCGGGGACTACACCCAGTGGGTGCACTCAGCGTGCCCCCACTGGTTTGACCAAAAAAAAATTCGACTGCCCGCAGTCAACAGGACACAGTCCCACTCGACCTGGCCAGACCAAACCGAGTGAAGAAACACAGGTTCAGCAACACAATATAAAGACTACAGTCGACTGCCAGCAGTCCACCGTAGTCTCGGGGACTACACCCAGTGGGTGCACTTAGCGTGCCCCCACTCTTCCAAGAATTGGCAAACACACCCAGTGGGTGTACAGATGCAAAGATCTTCGGAAAAGAAATTCTTCAAACAGCATATCATAATAGACCAAGTGTTGAGTCGACTAACCTGGACATTACTCTGAAGAGCCGATCTCGCATCATAGGCGGCTTGGCTGGCCTCCCGAGCCACCTTCACTTGCTCCATCATAATCCCCGCCTGGCGTATAGCCTCTTTCGCAGCAGACGCTTGGTCCTCAGGGGCGGGGTACGCAGCAAAAAGCGAAGATGGGTCCGCAGTCGACGCCGCAGGCTGCGCACTCGACAGGGGGTTGGCGAAAGTCACAGAAGCCCGAGCGGGCTCGCCATCACCCCGAGCCACGGCCTCAGGTGCCGGAGCGGACCGTGGGGTCTTGACAGCCGGCGTCTTCTTTGTCCTCTTCACCCTCAGCGGCTCGTTGTCATCATCGTCTGGGAGATCAATAACATGAGGAGGGGCTGCAAGAGAAACATTCAGTTGACCAGAACTACAAGGGCCAGTCGACTCAAAGCAAAATGTCATTAATCGTACCAGGGTTGGAGGTGACAGCGTCCTCCATCTCTTGGTCGCCGTTCCTGGCGGAGACCTCAGAAGTGGCACTGCTGCAAATCTCAAAAGTTAGCCAGTTGGCAGAGTGAATCGACCAAGGATCCGTCCACGGTCGACAAAAGAAAACAAAGTTTCTATCATTTACCCGGAAATGGTAGGAACAGCTATCTTCATCTTGGGCAGAACTTTGGGCGGCTTGGATGACGTCGCTCGTGGGTGCTTGGGAGCCTTCTCAGTCGGCGGAGGAGGAGAACTCCGAGGGCGCTTTGACGTCTGCCCGGCAGGTGCGGCGGCCTTGCCACATCCCCGCGCTGGGTCATATGTGAGCTTGGTTCGCCCCTCCGGGCGGGGGGGGGGGGTTCAGCTTCCTCCTCCTCCTCCTCGCTGGAGAAGATGTCGTCGTCTCCCTCCCCTTCACCGTCAGACTCCCACTCGCCTGGGTCATCTCCGCTCTCGCCTCCACTCGCCTCACCTTCCTCAGTCGACCCCTGTGCCCCGTTAGGCGTTGAGTACATCTCGGTGGTCGCCTGGGAACGACGGACAAGGCAAAAATCAGTCGACCAACTCAAAGAAGACCAACGCAAGAAACAAGATTTCAGTCAGAAACATAAAGATGTACCTGATCCACTTCGTACGAGCTGTCGAGTGGAATTACCCTTCTGGCTCCTCGGGGGTTGTCTTTATTCCCTGTGATGCTTGACAGCCACCCCGCCAGCATCTCGTCGGTGACCTCCTCCGGGTGGACCCGACTGGTGTCGTCGAGGCCCGAGTACAGCCACATCGGATGGTCCCGGGCCTGGAGCGGTTGAATGCGTCTCTGAAGAAAGGCCTCCAGCAAGTCCATCCCAGTCACGCCCTCACGAACGAGCTCAACCACTCGGCCGGCCAGCAGTTTGACTTGGGCCTTTTCCTCTGGCGCAATTTTCAGAGAGACTGGCTTCGCGGCTCGGTCGAGGGAAAAAGGAGGGAGACCAGTCGACTGACCTGGGGTCACTTGGTCCTGGCAGTAGAACCAAGTTGCCTGCCAACCACGGACTGACTCCGGGAGAGTGATGGATGGGAAACAACTCTTTCCCCTTGTTTGAATCGCCAGACCCCCACACTGCTGGATCACTCGCGTCTTCTCATCACTCGACTTAGCCTTTTTTACCGACTGAGAGCGGCAAGTAAAAATATGCTTGAAAAGCCCCCAATGCGGACGGCAACCCAGGCGGGCAACCCAGGAAGGCCTCGCACATGGAAATGAATGCAGCAAGATAGACTATGGAGTTGGGGGTAAAGTGATGGAGTTGTGCCCCGAAGAAATTTAAGAAGCTCCGGAAGAACGGATGAGGAGGCAGAGAAAACCCTCGGTCGATGTGAGTGGCTAGGAGCACGCACTCACCGTCGCGGGGCTGAGGTTCGACCTCCCTCCCCAGAAGACGCGCAGCTTCGTGGGGAATGGCTCCCCCCTCAACCATGTCATCGAGATCTTCCTGCTGGAGCACCGATGGCATCCAGTCGCCCTGTATCCAACCCTTGGGCAGGGCAGTCCGGGAGGAAGATACGCCCCGCGCGGACCTCTTTCCTTTTCCCGCCGCCGCCGCCTTCTTCGCGTGCTCCAAAGCAGTGGTCTTGCCCTTCACCATCGTCGCCGGGGAGATCTCGCACGGACTTGCGGCGCTAGGGGTGAGAACGAAGGTTGCGGGAGAGCTGGCGAAGGGAGAGAGGAAGCAGGAAGGAGAAGAGAGCGCGCGGCTTGGGAACCCCGAGCCGGCAACTTATAAAGGGCTACTCCCGAGTGGCTGACTGGTAGGCCCGGGCCATCCAGTCAAATCCCGCAGCAGACGCGCGCGCAGTATGTGGCGAAAAAGGCGACGCGGAGATCGAGGGACTTCCACTTTATCGCTTCCGATTACTGCGGCTGCTCCCGTCCCGCGCGCTTCCCAAAAACCGAATCCCACGAGATCCGCGGGCCGCGGGACAACTTGCCAAAAACAGAAGATCCCGCTCGCGCCAACACTTGGTATACCACAAGCAAAGAAATTCATTCGACGAAAAACCTGGAATGGGTCAAGGCGACTGAAAAAAGTTGACTACGTCATTCATGACAATTGACTCAACGAAGCTCTTACATAGCCCGGAAAGCTAGTCGGAAGGGTTCGCCAACTCTTTCCCCACTCAAACCTCGACCCATTCGGGGGCTAATGATGAAGCTACGTACCTAGGGTGGGGACACGGACCTGTCCAAAGGGCCCTACCCAAGGACGTCCCCAGAAGAAGCTACCTTCCAACCGACTTGGAGGGATCCCACTCGACAGATTCAAGACACTCGACTAAGAAGCTATCACTCGACCAAGAAGTAATCACTCGACTGCCAGGAGACCTAAAGTCACTCCGCAGGCAAACAGTCGGTTATTAAGTAGTCTTCATGGTCATTATAGCACTTTATTAGGGGCGTTACCAGTAACGCCCAACCTTAAATGTACCTTAAACCCTGCATTACTGAGGACAGGAGAGGGCCAGCGAACTCTATATAAGCCACCCCCTCCTCAGTAAGAAGGGTTCGCACCCCTGTTATCGACACACTCATAATCCAATCGACCGCCTCCGGGCACCGAGACATAGGGCTGTTACTTCCTCTGAGAAGGGCCTGAACTCGTAAACCTTGCGTGTTACAGCTTCCCAATAGCTAAGATCTAGCCTCTTCATACACACCCCCCTACATAACTATCAGGCTTAGAACCACGACAGTAAGTTAAATCGATCATTATCCACCATATCAGCAACTTTGTTCATTTCCTGATATATCAAGTAATTGTTTTCTTTGTCTGGCAGGGTTTGGAGAAAATTCAGCAAAAAAGCTCCGGGACTGCCGAAGAAGCTGCAATTTAGACACCCGAAAGTAAGTACTATAGTAGCATGTTACGCGCATCTCCTAGTGATTCAAGCGCTAGTTTCATCAATACCATTTGGCATTCTTGCTTATCAGTTTGATTGACCTCTATTTCTTGTAAAGTGGTTGTGGCAGGAACAAGGGAATGATTTCTGTGGATACTACGTTTGCGAGTCCATCCGCCACACGTCATGTGAGCGGGGCTACTCTGACGAATAATATGAAGTGCGTAAATAACAACATTCACAATTTTATTTTATTGCCATCATTTGTGTTGAGTTTCATTCATTCATATATATATATATGTATTGACCCCCTTCTTCAAATTAGATGTTTAAGAAGCGGGATGAACTCCTAGCACCAGCTCGCATGCGAGCAATTCAAGAGGAATTGGCGGCATTCTTTCTTGACCACGTGATCGCTGAAGACGGAGAATACTATGTGGACATGCGTCCGTATGATAGGAGATTATATTTGTAAGAGATAATTATTGTATATATGTAGCCGGTAGTGTCGGATAGATATACGAGAACTTGTTGTTCGACCAATCTCTCGGAGAAGGAGAGGTGGTCGATATCACTTCTCTCTATATGCATATATGTTCATGATGATCTTCTGTTTCCTTCGTTTGCTTACTAGCTAGTTAGCGTGTCTAGTCCTCTCTATACGTATGTATAGTACATAGCGTCGACCAAGCACAGACATAAGAGAGGACACTTCTATCTATTAATTAGCTAGCTAACACAAAATATGAAACACCTAAATTAACCCCCCAAAACCCCCAACCCCCCCCCTTTCAAAAAAAAACAAAAACCCCAGCCACAGAAATGCTGACGCGTGGATGCCTATTGGTCCCGGTTGGTGCCACCAACCGGGACCAAAGGCCCTCCTACCTAGGCTCCGCACACAGGCCACGTGGAGGCCCATCTGTCCTGGTTCTGGACTGAACCGGGACTAAAGGGACAGGGCATTAGTAACGACCCTTTAGTCCCGGTTCAAGAACCGGGACAAAAGGCCCTTACGAACCGGGACAATAGGCCCGTTTTCTACTAGTGTGGAACCCTTTTTTGGCCGTGGAATTGTCCATGCCATGCCTTTGGACAATTCTTCCAACTCCAATGCATGCAATCTATTAAGCCAAGCATGCCAGGAGAGCCGCGAGCTTTGTTCATCACCAATAGCCTTGCGACGTCGTCAGCATTTGGAGATCTCAAATACTCCTCGCCAAACACTTGCACAATTCCTACTGCGAAGCGCTTGACACACATGATGGCTTGGCTCTCACCCATAGCCAAGTGATCATCAACTAGATCAGCCGGTATACCGTATGCCAACATACGCAAAGCGGCTGTCACCTTCTGAAAAGTGCTATGCCCGAGCTCTCCAGCGGCATTCCTCCTTTGCTGAAAAAAGCGGTCATGGCTCGCTAGTTTCTCTGCAATGCGCCTGAACAACTCGGTGCTCATCCTAAACCGGCGACGAAAATACGACTCGGGGTATGTGGGATTCTCCGCAAAATAATGCCTGATCAATCTGTTGTGGGCATCGATCCTATCCCTCCAAATTTTCTGCCGACCCATAACCGAACCACCGTGCTTCGGTTTTTATTGATATGCATAGCTAGGATCATTTCAAGATCCTCCTCCTCTTCCATATCAAATTCTTCTTCGGAAGAATCATACGACGAACTCATCTACAATGTTCAATACTATGCTATAAAAAACTACAATCAACATGCACGAAATTCATGGCTTTTGAGCAATACATACCTTCTAGGCGTTTTGTCGAACACCTTGCGGGTGCCGAGCGGCAGCGAGCGCGCGGGCGCTGTTCATCGGAGGACCAGCGCGCGCGAGGGGCGGCAGGACTAGAGGGGGGGCGGAGAAGCCGCCGCGGGACGAGGATAGGCCGGGGAAGCGCCGGAACGGTCGCCGGCTGGCGCGGTCGGCGGCGGCGGCGCGGCTGGATGGGGGTGGGAGGTGCGAGCGAGTGCGCGAGAGTCCAGCGCGCGGGAGCGGGCGCATCAAATAAGTGGCGGGCGATTGAGTTTCAGCCCATGCGCTGAACTACATATGCCGCGTGCGCTGTTTTCGTGCGCCCGCTGGAGCAACTATTCCGGTTGCACGCGCACTAAAATGGGGAATTTTGCGACATGATGCTAGTTTGGCGCGGCTGTTGGAGATGCTCTTAGTGGTTTAGCGAGCCAATTAGGTTCCTCTTCAAGACTTCAACGGTTCAACCCGGAGTAGATAATGGGCCACCTTTCCCCTTCACCCCCCACTCCAGCAACAGGCGAACAGGGAGAAGGCTTCGTTTCCACCGTCGATAGCCGGCGAGCCCGGCGGTTCCTCTTCCGTCCGTCGGCCGCTCCAGCGGCAGGAGGGGAGAGGAACCCTGGCGCTTCGTTCCTGGCATGTAGATAGGTTAGGTTTAGGATTTGGCCGAGGCGGCGCTCTGGTGATGGCGGTGTCTCATCGGCATTTGTTTCTTCCAGGGTTCCGTCCACCTCGCCGACGCCCTACAAGATGAAATCGAGGAGCCTTTGGGGTAGATTCATGTCGCTCTATTTGGGTGGTGAGGTTAGGTTCTGCCTCACTGGCGTGCGCGACGGCAGGCATCATTTCCTCATATGTGGTTGGCGAGGCGGCGGCGGTGGCCACATCAGGTGATTTTGATCTCCCCATCCCGCTCCTTCCATGGTGCTGTCTACTGCGGCATCGTTAGCGAAGATGGGAGATATGTGTACAGGAGATATGGCCGACTCGCGGTGCTGGCCCATGCGGGAAGACGACTGGCTCAGTGCCGGGTTTGTGGTCTGCGGCGTGCGGCTTCGGTGGTCTCCTCCATTGTGGTCGGAGATGATGGAGTTGAGGACCGGTGAGCGTGGGGAGGATCCCTGGCTGATGCGCCCCAATGTTTTGGTTCTACCACTGGCGGACCGCTTCTTCGGCTCAGAAAGTGGCTTCGACTACGATGGTGTCTCTCCGTTTCAGGGTTGGATGGCGACTCGTCCCCTTCCTCGACGGCACTTCGGTGGCAGCATGGATCGTCGTGGAGTGTTTGGTGTTTTTTCCTTTTGTCCCCCTGGGCCTTTACTTGTTTTTCTTGGGGGCTTACTGCAATGTATGTTGAGACAGCTGTGTTTCTGGACCCTTCTAGCGAGTACTACTGCGTGTATGCTATGGTTACAACTTGGGTAATGAACACATGGTTTCTCCTAAAAAAGGTGTCTTAGCACCCCTCCAAACATTAAACTACAAGAGTTTTAGGGATACACGAGCCCAAGCAATGCTACATACACGGGGACTTTACGTGTGTTTTACAGGACTAGGCTGACATGAAATATGCTAATTGGGCATTAGAGGACACGCCCCCCCTGAAAATCAGGGGGGGGGGCAGATTAGTGAGAGGGGGGAGAAAAGTCTGTTGGGTTAAGTAAAAGTAGTCCGTGAGTCTAGCATTTTTGCACAAGCCCTCATGCAGATCTATTAGCCGAACAAACCGACCACTATCATTCCTAATCGATAATGGAGCAAGCCTATGAACTTCAAAGTTTAGGCCTCATTTGGTTTTAGGGATTTTTATAGAAAAACATAGAAACAAGAATTTCAGAGGAAAATTTTACTATAGATGCATTCGGTTTGTACGAAACGCGCATGGGAATTTCGTATGAATACTACTCATTTCCTGCAGTTTTGGAAGAATCTACACCTCCACTCAAAGCTCATCTTTTGCGTAGGAACGAGGCAAAGACAATTCCTTACGATGGCAACTGTCATCCTATTAAATTCATATACTACTCCTAATTTCTACGTATTGGTTTCCTCCAAACCAAATGAGGGCTTAACCTACAACCTTTTTTAGGGGTCCTTGACCTACAACTATGCCTGGCTTATAGAGAGGTAGTGTGACTGCTCGCCTAAAGTGTCTGCGCCAATGGGCCAACACAGCGGGCTGGGCTTTAATCACTTGTGTGTTTCTTTCTCAATTTTTTTCTTTTTTCACTTTTTTATATTTGCAAATATTATATATATTAGAAAAATCACTTTATATATAAATTTAGAAAAAGTTAATCATGGATATGAAAAATATTATATGTGTACGGAAATGTTTTTAATCTATATTAAATATGCACAACATGTATGATGAAAGTAGACATCAAAACATAATTATGAAAAAAATGAATAACCTATTAAAAAAATAAACATGCATGGAAACTATTCATTATGTATACAAAAAATTATACAATGTGTATGAAAAAAGTAGACATCAAAAAATTAAATGAAATTTTTTTAATCATGTATTTCACTTTTTTAAATATGTATAAATAATGTTTCTAATTTATACAAAAATGTACAACATGTATGAAAAAAGTGGACATGAACATAATATAAAGGAAAAATCATGTATTTAGAAAATATGTATAAAACAATGTTCCTGATATATAGAAAAATATAGAAGTTGTGCATAAAAAATATTGAAAAATGTAAACCGTGTATTTAAAAACTGTTAACTCTGTGTATAAACAATGATCCAGATATATAAGAAAAATGAATAATCCATATGAAAAAAATTAACATCAAAATATATGTGGTCTTGTGTTTGAAAAATGTTATGCATATAAAAAATGATTTAGATGTATACCAAAAATATATAACGTGTATGCAACAGAAAATAGCCATCAAAACATATATTCTAAAAATTGTGTTTGAAAACTTTTAATCATGGGTTCAACAATGTACCTTATGTATACAAAAAATTAGAGTTGTGTTGACAAAACGCCAAAGAAAACTGACAAAGGAATAAAATAAAAACAGAATAAAGAAATAAAAACAAAAGGATAAAAACAGAATAAAGAAATAAAAACAAAAGGATAAAAATAAAAACAAAACGCCAAAGAAAACTTTTAATCATGGGTTCAACAATGTACCTTATGTATACTCTATATGAAAGTTTTTATTATATCCCTCTTGGATGCCCATCATATTAGGACTAGTTTCATAACCAAAGCAAACTACCATGCTGTTCTAAAGACTCTCAAAATAATATAAGTGAAGCATGAGAGTTCATCTATTTCTATAAAATAAAACCACCGCCGTGCTCTAAAAGGATATAAGTGAAGCACTAGAGCAACGACAAACTACTCCGAAAGATATAAGTGAAGATCAATGAGTAGTGGAATAATTATGCAACTGTGTGAAGACTCTCTAACATTTAAGAATTTCATATCTTGGTATTTTATTCAAACAGCAAGCAAAACAAAATAAAATAAAATGACGCTCCAAGCAAAACAGATATCATGTGGTGAATAAAAATATAGCTCCAAGTAAAGTTATCGATGAACGAAGATGAAAGAGGGGATGCCATCCGGGGCATCCCCAAACTTAGGCTCTTGGTTGTCCTTGAATATTACCTTGGGGTGCCTTGGGCATCCCCAAGCTTAGGCTCTTGCCACTCCTTATTCCATAGTCCATCGAATATTTACCCAAAGCTTGAAAACTTCACAACACAAAACTTAATAGAAAACTCGTAAGCTCCGTTAGTATAAGAAAATAAATCACCACTTAGGTACTGTTGTGAACTCATTCTAAATTCATATTGGTGTAATATATATTGTATTCCAACTCATCTATGGTTCATACCATCCGATACTACTCATAGATTCATCAAAATAAGCAAACAACACATAGAAAACAGAATCTGTCAAAAACAGAACAGTCTGTAGTAATCTGTAGGTTTCGACTACTTCTGGAACCCCAAAAATTCTATAATAAATTGATGGACCTGAGGAATCTATCTATTAATCATCTGCAAAAATAATTAACTAAATAGCACTCTCTAATAAAAAAATGGCAGCAAATCTCGTGAGCGCTAAAATTTCTGTTTTTTACAGCATGATCGCAAAGACTTTCCCAAGTCTTTCCAAAGGTTCTTCTTGGCACAAACACTAATTAAAATCATAAAACCACATCTAAACAGAGGCTAGATAAATTATTTATTACTAAACAGGAACAAAAGGCAAGGAACAAAAATAAAGTTGGGTTTCCTCCCAACAAGCGCTATCGTTTAACGCCCCTAGCTAGGCATGATGATTTCAATGATGCTCACATAAAAGATAAGAATTATAACATAAGAGAGCATCATGAAGAATATGACTAGCACATTTAAGTCTAACTCACTTCCTATGCATAGGGATTTTGTGAGAAAACAACTTATGGGAACAAGAATCAACTTGCATAGGAAGGTAAAACAAGCATAACTTCCGGATTGTAAGAACATAGGGAGGAAACTTGATATTATTGCAATTCCTACAAGCATATGTTCCTTCCTCATAATAATTTTCAGTAGCATCATGAATGAATTCAACAATATAACCAGCACCTAAAGCATTATTTTCATGATCTACCAGCATAGAAATTTTATTACTCTCCACATAAGTAAAATTCTTCTCATTCAGAATAGTGGGAGTATCATAAGAGACTCGAATACTATAAATTGTTTCCACATTAAAAGAGTAATGTTCGGAAAAATGGTAATCATAACCATGACAAGATTTAATATAATCATCACTACTTTTTATAGCATAAGTGTCATCACAATAATCATCATAAGTAGCAACTTTGTTCTCATCATAATCGATTGAAACCTCTTCTAAGATAGTGGAATCATTACTAAATAAAGTCATGACCTATCCAAATCCACTTTCATAATTATCACAATAAGATTCAACATCCTCCAAAATAGTGAGATCATTACTTCCTAAAGTTAACACTCTTCCAAACCCACTTTCATCAATATAATCATCATAAGTAGGAGGCATGCTATCATCATAATAAGTTTGCATATCAAAACTTGAGAGACTACAAATATCATCTTCATTAAACATAGCATCCCCAAGCTTGGGACAAACATTAATTGCAGCAAATATATTCTCAAACATGTCATTCTCATAAAACATAGCATCCCCAAGCTTGGGCCTTTTCATATCATAAGCATAATCATTCTCATCATTAATAGTATGGATAACACCAATAGTGTAACAATTATCATCATCACGATGAGTAATAGGAGCAACATCATTTGGGAGAGATACCTTTTTACCTTTACTTCTCCGTCTTTTCTTTTTCTTCTTGACATTATGTGTGGGTTCAATCCTCTTTTTGGAGCTCCTTATTGATGAGATTGGTTGAATAGAAGGCTCCTCCTCGTTACCTGATTCATCATAAGAAATAATAGGAGGATATTGGGAAGCCTCTTCCCTTTCATTAGTATTCTCTTCATCCTCTATTTGTTTTCTTTTCTTTATGTAATTAGCAATATAAGGATTTTTAATGCAATTCATCGCACAATACATAAAAATTTCTTCTAGATCAATATCGAGGAATTTCTCAAGGTTATATTCTGGAATATGCTTAGTTATACGTTTCATTTCTTCATAACCCAAAAGCAAACTAAGTTCATTATGATGTGCAAGGGAAATCAAATCATCACAATTTTTGGACACGATACGATCATGAAACAATTTGCATTTGAGATTTAAATGACCATGTTCATTGCAAAGTTCACAAGTATGGTGAAGAAATTTTAAATTTTCAGCACAAACATTTAGCCTCTCTTGCAACCATTTAGTTTCCAAATACTTATGCCTCTTGCAAAATTTATTTTCCCTAATTGGTGTGTACTTGCAAGCTCTATGTATTCCACAAAAGTTGACATGCTTATAAGAGACATTTTCATCATGACTGGTGCAATCATCATTAGTACAATGGATATTCAAGGAGTTCATACCAACAACATTGCAGTCATGCTCGTCATTCAAAGATTTAGTGCCAAACATTTTATAGACTTCTTCTTCTAGTATTTGAGCACAATTTTCCTTTCCATCATTCTCATGAAAATTATTTAAAAGATGAAGCGTATGAGGCAAAATCAATTCCATTTTTTGTAGTTTTCTTTTATAAACTAAACTAGTGATAAAACAAGAAACAAAAAGATTCGATTGCAAGATCTAAAGATATACCTTCAAGCGCTAACCTGCCTGACAACGGCGTCAGAAAAGAGCTTGATGTCTACTACACAACCTTCTTCTTGTAGACGTTGTTGGGCCTCCAAGTGCAGAGGTTTGTAGGACAGTAGAAAATTTCCCTCAAGTGGATGACCTAAGGTTCATCAATCCGTGGGAGGCGTAGGATGAAGATGGTCTCTCTCAAACAACCCTGCAACCAAATAACAAAGAGTCTCTTGTGTCCCCAACACACCCAATACAATGGTAAATTGTATAGGTGCACTAGTTAGGCGAAGAGATGGTGATACAAGTGCAATATGGATAACTAATGATAATGGTTTTTGTGATCTGAAAATATAAAAACAGCAAGGTAACTAATGATAAAAGTGAGCATAAACGGTATTGCAATGCTTTGAAACAAGGCCTAGGATTCTGATACGTCTCCAACGTCTCTATAATTTTTGATTGCTCCATGCTATATTATCTACTGTTTTGGGCAATATTGGGCTTTATTATCCACTTTTATATTACTTTTGGGACTAACCTATTAACCGGAGGCCCAGCCCAGATTTGCTGTTTTATGCCTATTTCAGTGTTTTGAAGAAAAGGAATATCAGACGGAGTCGAAACGGAACGAAATCAACTAGAGAAGTTATTTTTGTAAGGAAACACACCTGATATACTTGGACCTCACGTCAAAAGATACGGGAGCTTCCCACGAGGGTGGGGGGAGCGCCCACCCCCCTAGGGCGCACCCCCTGCCTCGTGGGGCCCCCGTGGCTCCCCTGACGTGCTTCTTCTGCCTATATAACTCCATATACCCTAAAACTTCCAGGACGGAGAATAGATCGGGAGTTCCGCCGCCAGAAGCCTCTGTAGCCACCAAAAGTCAATCGAGACCCTGTTCCGGCACCCTGCCGGAGGGGGCAATCCCTCTCCGGTGGCCATCTTCATCATCCCGGTGCTCTCCATGACGAGGAGGGAGTAGTTCTCCCTCGGGGCTGAGGGTATGTACCAGTAGCTATGTGTTTGATATCTCTGTTTCTCGTGTTCTTGAGATGATACGATCTTGATGTATCGCGAGCTTTGCTATTATATTTGGATCCTATGATGTTTCTTCCCCCCTCTTCTCTCTTTTAATGAATCGAGTTTCCCCTTTGAAGTAATCTTATCGGATTGAGTCTTTAAAGACTTGAGAACACTTGATGTATGTCTTGCCGTGGATATCTGTGGTGACAATGGGATACCACGTGCCACTTGATGTATGTTAAGGTGACCAACTTGCGGGTTTCGTGACATTGGGAACCTATGCATAGGGGTTGGCACACGTTTTCGTCGTGATTCTCTGGTAGAACTTTGGGGCACTCTTTGAGGTCCTTTGTGTTGGTTGAATAGATGAATCCGAGATTGTGTGATGCATATCGTATAATCATACCCACGGATACTTGAGGTGACAATGGAGTATCTAGGTGACATGAGGGTTTTGGTTGATTTGTGTCTTAAGGTGTTATTCTAGTACGAACTCTAGGGCTGTTTGTGACACTTATAGGAATAGCCCAACGGATTGATTGGAAAGAATAACTTTGAGGTGGTTTCGTACCCTACCATAATCTCTTCGTTCGTTCTCCGTTATTAGTGACTTTGGAGTGACTCTTTGTTGCATGTTGAGGGATAGTTATGTGATCCAATTATGTTAGTATTATTGAGGGAACTTACACTAGCGAAAGTATGAACCCTAGGCCTTGTTTCCTAGCATTGCAGTACCGTTTATGCTCACTTTTATCACTTGCTACCTTTCTGTTTTTATAATTTCAGATTACAAATACTATTATCTACTATCCATATACCACTTGTATCACCATCTCTTCGCCGAACTAGTGCACCTATACAATTTACCATTGTATTGGGTGTGTTGGGGACACAAGAGACTCTTTGTTATTTGGTTGTAGGGTTGCTTGAGAGAGACCATCTTCATCCTACACCTCCCACGGATTGATAAACCTTAGGTCATCCACTTGAGGGAAATTTGCTACTGTCCTACAAACCTCTGCACTTGGAGGCCCAACAACGTCTACAAGAAGAAGGTTGTGTAGTAGACATCAAGCTCTTTTCTGGCTCCGTTGTCGGGGAGGCAAGGAAAGCGGCACTAACGCACCCCGTCAACTAAGTTCTTTTCTGGCGCCGTTGCCGGGGAGGTTAGCGCTTGAAGGTATATCTTTAGATCTTGCAATCGAGTCTTTTAGTTTCTTGTTTTATCACTAGTTTACTTTATAAAATAAAACTATAAAAAATGGAATTGAGTTTGTCTCATACGCTTCACCTTTTTAATATCTTTCGTGAGTATGATGGAAAGGATAATTGTGCTCAAGTGCTAGAAGAAGAAATCTATAAAATGTTTGGCACTAAATATTTGAATGATGAGCATGATTGCAATGTTGTTAGTATGAATTCCTTGAATATCCATGATGCTAATGATATGCAAAGCCACAAGATTGGGGAAGCTATGTTTGATGAAGATGATATTTTTTGTTCCCCAAGTTTTGATGAGCAAATCTATTATGATGAAAGCATGCCTACTATATATGATGATTATTGTGATGACACGAATGCTATAAAGAATAATGATATCCATGAAACTTGTCATCATGATTTTAGTTTTCAATTGTATTATGCCTCACATGATAGTTATTTTGTTGAGTTTTTGCTCCCACTATTACTCATGAGAAGAAATTTGCTTATGTGGAGAGTAATAAAATTTCTATGCTTGTAGATCATGAAGAGAATGCTTTAGGTGCTGGTTATATTGTTGAATTCATTCATGATGCTACTGAAAATTATTATGAGGGAGGAACATATGCTTGTAGGAATTGCAATAATATCAAGTTTCCTCTCTATGTGCTTAAAATTTTGAAGTTATGCTTGTTTTACCTTCCTATGCAAGTTGATTCTTGTTCCCACAAGTTTTTTGCTCACAAAATCCCTATGCATAGGAAGCATGTTAGACCTAAATGTGCTAGTCATATTCTTCATGATGCTCTCTTTATGTTACAATTCTTATCTTTTATGTGAGCATCATTGAAATCATCATGCCTAGCTAGGGCGTTACACGATAGCGCTTGTTGGGAGGAAACCCAATTTTATTTTTATTCCTTGCTTTTTGTTACTGTTTAGTAATAAATAATTCATCTAGCCTTTGTTTAGATGTGGTTGTATGCTTTTAATTAGTGTTTGTGCCAAGTAGAACCTTTGGGAAGACTTGGGGAAAGTCTTGTTGATCATGCTGTCAAAAACAGAAACTTTAGCGCTCATGAGAATTGCTGTCATTTTTATTTGGAAAGTGATATTTAGTTAATTATTTTTGCACATGATTAATAGATAAATTCCTCAGGTCCAGCAATTTATTTTAGAATTTTATGAGTTCCAGAAGTATACGTTTGATCCAGATTAGTACAGACTGTTATGTTTTTGACAGATTCTGTTTTTCGTGTGTTGTTTGCTTATTTTGATGAATCTATGGCTAGTAAAATAGTTTATAAACCATAGAGAAGTTGGAATATAGTAGGTTTAACACGAATATAAATAAAGAATGAGTTCATTACAGTACCTTGAAGTGGTGATTTATTTTCTTATACTCCCTCCGTTCGGAATTACTTGTCGCAGAAATGGATGTACCTAGATGTATTTTAGTTCTAGATACATCCATATTCGAGACAAGTAATTCTGAACGGAGGGAGTACTAACGGAGCTTACGAGTTTTATATTAAGTTTTGTGTTGTGAAGTTTTCAAGTTTTGGGTAAGGATTCGATGGACTATGGAATAAGGAGTGGCAAGAGCCTAAGCTTGGGGATGCCCAAGGCACCCCAATGTAATATTCAAGGATAGCCAAGAGCCTAAGCTTGGGGATGCCCCGGAAGGCATCCCCTCTTTCGTCCACTTCCATCGGTAACGTTACTTGGAGCTATATTTTTATTCGCCATGTGATATGTGTTTTGCTTGGAGCGTCAATTTATTTTGTTAGGATTTGCTTTATGTTATTTAGAATAATTTTTTGCATATTTTATTTCAATAAAAGTGGCATTGATAGCCTTTACTATGCCTATGTTACAAGTATACATGTTGCTGTTTGAAAACAGAAAGTTTACCGCTGTTGCAATAATTCCCTAGAAAATTCAGAATGTGATAAAATGTTGAAACCTTTTGCATATTAAGCTCTGATAAATTTACTACAGTGTGAATTTTATTTCATAATTTTTGGAGCTAGGGAAGTATGGATGTTTCTGCATTCTTTACAGACTATCCTGTTTAGGCAGATTGCTGTTATGTTTGCATTGTTTGCATATGTTTGCTTCTTTAATGATTCTATTTGAGTATAGGACTATTAAATATGCAGAGGCATTTAGTATGAAATGTTGAATAATAATTTTAGTGATTTGCTACAGTATAGTATGATAAGGTTTTGGCACTGGTTTATACTAACTTATCTCACGAGTCCTTGTTGAGTTTTGTGTGGATGAAGCTTTTGAGATTTAGGGAGACCGTGATATGAGAGGAATTAAGGAGACACAAAAGCTCAAGCTTGGGGATGCCCAACGAACCCCAAGATAATATTTCAAGAAGTCTCAAGCATCTAAGCTTGGGGATGCCCCAGTTGGCATCCCACCTTTCTTCTTCAACAACTATCGGTTAGTATCGGTTGATCCTAAGTTTTTGCTTCTTCACATGATGTTTGCTATTCTTAGATGCCATTTTATTTTGATTTGCTTGCTGTTTGAATAAAATACCAAGATCTGAAATTATTAAATGTTGGAGAGTCTTCACATAGTTGAATAATTATTCGACTACTCATTGATCTTCACTTATATCTTTCGGAGTAGTTTGTCATTTGCTCTAGTGCTTCACTTATACCTTTTAGAGCATGGTGGTAGTTTTATTTTGAAGAAATAAATGAACTCTAATGCTTCACTTAGATTATTTTGAGAGTCTTAAATAGCATGGTAATTTTCTTAAAATCCTAATATGCTAGGTATTCAAGAATAATAAAATTCTCTTATGAGTGTGTTGAATACTATGAAAAGTTTGATACTTGATAATTGTTTTGAGATATGGAGATGGTGATATTAGAGTCATGCTAGTTGAGTAGTTGTGAATTTGAGAGATACTTGTGTTGAGGTTTGTGATTCCCGTAGCATGCATGTATGGTGAACCGTTATGTGATGAAGTCGGAGCATGATTTATTTATTGATTGTCTTCCTTATGAGTGGCGGTCGGGGACGAGCGATGGTTTTTTCCTACCAATCTATCCCCCTAGGAGCATGCGCGTAATACTTTTCTTTGATATTTCAATAAGTATATGAGTTATTTATGACTAATGTTGAGTCCATGGATTATACGCACTCTCACCCTTCCACCATTGCTAGCCTCTCTAATACCGCGCACCTTTCGCCGGTATCATACACCCACCATATACCTTCCTCAAAACAGCCACCATACCTACCTATTATGGAATTTCCATAGCCATTCCGAGATATATTGCCATGCAACTTCCACCGTTCCGTTTATTATGACACGCATCATCATTGTCAAATTGCTTTGCATGATCATGTAGTTGACATCGTATTTGTGGCAAAGCCACCGTTCATAATTCTTTCATACATGTCACTCTTGAGTCATTGCACATCCCGGTACACCGCCGGAGGCATTCATATAGAGTCATCTTTTGTTCTAAGAATCGAGTTGTAATTCATGAGTTGTAAGTAAATAAAGTGTGATGATCATCATTATTAGAGCATTGTCCCAGTGAGGAAAGGATGATGGAGACTATGATTCCCCCACAAGTCGGGATGAGACTCCGAACGAAAAATAAATAAATAAATAAAAGAGGCCAAAGAAGCCCAAATAAAAAAAGAAAAAAAGAGGCCATAAAAAAAGAGAGAAAGGCCCAAAAAAATTTAATTAAAATATGATGAGAGAAAAAGAGAGAAGGGGCAATGCTACTATCCTTTTACCACACTTGTGCTTCAAAGTAGCACCATAATCTTCATAGTAGAGAGTCTTTAATGTTATCACTTTCATATACTAGTGGGAATCTTTCATTATAGAACTTGGCTTGTATATTCCAATGATGGGCTTCCTCAAATTGCCCTAGGTCTTCATGAGAAAGCAAGTTGGATGCACACCCACTTAGTTTCTTTTTGAGCTTTCATATACTTATAGCTCTAGTGCATCCGTTGCATGGCAATCCCTACTCACTCACATTGATATCTATTGATGGGAATCTCCATAGCCCGTTGATACGCCTAGTTGATGTGAGACTGTCTTCTCCCTTTTTGTCTTCTCCACAACCACCATTCTATTCCACCTATAGTGCTATGTCCATGGCTCACGCTCATGTATTGCGTGAAGATTGAAAAAGTTTGAGAACATCAAAAGTATGAAACAATTGCTTGGCTTTTCATCGGGGTTCTGCATGATTTAAATACTCTTTGTGTGGTGAAGATAGAGCATAGCCAGACCATATGATTTTGTAGGGATAGCTTTCTTTGGCCATGTTATTTTGAGAAGACATAATTGCTTAGTTAGTATGCTTGAAGTATTATTATGTTTATGTCAATATGAACTTTTGTCTTGAATCTTATGGATCTGAATATTCATGCCACAATTAAGAAGAATTACATTGAAATTATGCCAACTAGCATTCCACATCAAAAATTATCTCTTTATCATTTACCTACTCGAGGACGAGCAGGAATTAAGCTTGGGGATGCTTGATACGTCTCCAACGTATCTATAATTTTTGATTGCTCCATGCTATATTATCTACTGTTTTGGGCAATATTGGGCTTTATTATCCACTTTTATATTACTTTTGGGACTAACCTATTAACCGGAGGCCCAGCCCAGATTTGCTGTTTTATGCCTATTTCAGTGTTTTGAAGAAAAGGAATATCAGACGGAGTCGAAACGGAATGAAATCAACTGGAGAAGTTATTTTTGGAAGGAAACACACCTGATGGACTTGGACCTCACGTCAGAAGATACGGGAGCTGCCCACGAGGGTGGGGGGCGCGCCCCCTGCCTCGTGGGGCCCCTGTGGCTCCCCTGACGTGCTTCTTCTGCCTATATAACTCCATATACCCTAAAACTTCCAGGACGGAGAATAGATCGGAGTTCCGCCGCCAGAAGCCTCTGTAGCCACCAAAAGTCAATCGGGACCCTGTTCCGGCACCCTGCCGGAGGGGGCAATCCCTCTCCGGTGGCCATCTTCATCATCCCGGTGCTCTCCATGACGAGGAGGGAGTAGTTCTCCCTCGGGGCTGAGGGTATGTACCAGTAGCTATGTGTTTGATCTCTCTCTCTCTCTCTCTCTCGTGTTCTTGAGATGATACGATCTTGATGTATCGCGAGCTTTGCTATTATATTTGGATCCTATGATGTTTCTTCCCCCCTCTTCTCTCTTGTAATGAATCGAGTTTCCCCTTTGAAGTAATCTTATCGGATTGAGTCTTTAAAGACTTGAGAACACTTGATGTATGTCTTGCCGTGGATATCTGTGGTGACAATGGGATACCACGTGCCACTTGATGTATGTTAAGGTGACCAACTTGCGGGTTTCGTGACATTGGGAACCTATACATAGGGGTTGGCACACGTTTTCGTCGTGATTCTCCGGTAGAACTTTGGGGCACTCTTTGAGGTCATTTGTGTTGGTTGAATAGATGAATCTGAGATTGTGTGATGCATATCGTATAATCATACCCACGGATACTTGAGGTGACAATGGAGTATCTAGGTGACATTAGGGTTTTGGTTGATTTGTGTCTTAAGGTGTTATTCTAGTACGAACTCTAGGGCTATTTGTGACACTTATAGGAATAGCCCAACGGATTGATTGGAAAGAATAACTTTGAGGTGGTTTCGTACCCTACCATAATCTCTTCGTTCATTCTCCGCTATTAGTGACTTTGGAGTGACTCTTTGTTGCATGTTGAGGGATAGTTATGTGATCCAATTATGTTAGTATTGTTGAGGGAACTTACACTAGCGAAAGTATGAACCCTAGGCCTTGTTTCCTAGCATTGCAATACCGTTTACGCTCACTTTTATCACTTCCTACCTTGCTGTTTTTATAATTTCAGATTACAAATACTATTATCTACTATCCATATACCACTTGTATCACCATCTCTTCGCCGAACTAGTGCACCTATACAATTTACCATTGTATTGGGTGTGTTGGGGACACAAGACTCTTTGTTATTTGGTTGCAGGGTTGCTTGAGAGAGACCATCTTCATCCTACGCCTTCCACAGATTGATAAACCTTAGGTCATCCACTTGAGGGAAATATGCTACTATACTACAAACCTCTGCACTTGGAGGCCCAACAATGTCTACAAGAAGAAGGTTGTGTAGTATACATCAGATTCATACTTTCACTAGTGCAAGTTCCCTCAACAATAATAACATAATTGGATTATATAACTATCCCTAAACATGCAACGAAGAGTCACTCCAAAGTCACTAATAGCGGAGAACAAACGAAGAGATTATAGTAGGGTACGAAACCACCTCAAAGTTATCCTTTCAGATCGATCTATTCAAGAGTCCGTAGTAAAATAACATGAAGCTATTCTTTCCGTTCAATCTATCATAGAGTTCGTACTAGAATAACACCTTAAGACACAAATCAACCAAAACCCTAATGTCACATAGATACTCCAATGTCACCTCAAGTATCCGTGGGTATGATTATACGATATGCATCACACAATCTCAGATTCATCTATTCAACCAACACAAAGAACTTCAAAGAGTGCCCCAAAGTTTCTACCGGGGAGTCAAGACGAAAACGTGTGCCAACCCCTATGCATAAGTTCACGAGGTCACGGAACTCGCAAGTTGATCACCAAAACATACATCAAGTGGATCACATGATATCGCATTGTCACCACAGATAAGCACGTGCAAGACATACATCAAGTGTTCTCAAATCCTTAAAGACTCAATCCGATAAGATAACTTCAAAGGGAAAACTCAATCCATTACAAGAGAGTAGAGGGGGAGAAACATCATAAGATCCAACTATAATAGCAAAGCTCACGATACATCAAGATTGTACCACCTCAAGGACACGAGAGAGGGAGAGAGAGAGAGAGATCAAACACATAGCTACTGGTACATACCCTCAGCCCCGAGGGGGAACTACTCCCTCCTCATCATGGAGAGCGCCGGGATGATGAAGATGGCCACCGGAGAGGGATTCCACCCTCCGACAGGGTGCCGGAACAGGTCTACATTGGCTTTCTGTTGGTACAGAGGCTTCTGGTGGCGGAACTCCCGATCTATTCTGCTCCCCGATGTTTTTAGGGTGTATTGATATATATATAGGTGAAAGAAGTCGGTCAGGGGAGCCACGAGGGGCCCACGAGGGTGGGGGGCGCGCCTCCCTGCCTCGTGGCCACCTCGAAGCTTCCCTGACGTCTACTCTAAGTCTCCTGGATTGCTTCCGTTCCAAAAATAACTCTCCCGAAGGCTTCACTCCGTTTGGACTCCGTTTGATATTTCTTTTTTGCGGAACACTAAAATAGGCAAAAAAAACAGCAATTTGGGTTGGGCCTTCGGTTAATAGGTTAGTCCCAAAAATAACATAAAAGTGTAAAATAAAGCCCATTATCATCCAAAACAGATAATATAATAGCATGAAACAATCAAAAATTATAGATACATTGGAGACATATCATCTAGCTGGTCGACACTAAGAGTTAGAGTAGGCTTCTTAGGCGGCACACCAATGTGAATGCGGTTAGGCGGTGAACCTATCAGCAACATCAATGCGAAGGGTTCTAAAGCCGAAGACAATTTGTGGATGGGACCGATTTGTCCAACGTCGACATGACAGATGTCTGATTTCCCCCAAAGCTCCTCCGGTTTAAGGCCGGGCCAAGGGATTTAGAACGTCCGAATTGGTTCGGCCGATATTTTACATCCGGGTTGGACAGCTAAAAGTGTTCATATTTTTTGGTCTGAACATTTGCGGACATTTCAATAATTCGCGTTGGAGATGCACGAAACACACCACGAGGTAATGCTGGATAGTTGACACCTTAAGGGCATGGCCAACGGTATGCTTCAAACCTACTGGCCCACTGTCTAACTTGGCTTGGATGCCAGGTGGAGCTCGCATAGTAGCCTTGGAGTGTTTCAGAGTAGTTTGCAGAGGAGGCCGCTGCTCTATGGGAGAAAGAAGAAAAGGAGAAGAGAAAGGGGGGAAATGAGGTGAAAGATGGCGCTGGGTGTTAGGGGGGTGGGGCGGGTAGAAGATGATCGACCATTGTAATGATAGCCTCAGTTTTGGGCGTTGGGTGAGAAAAACTCAAACCGATGCCCCATTCTTTTTCTACCTAGTTGGATGGGCCGGGGCATCACTTGGTGCTGCCTGCATGGTACATGTTGTAATCGTGACAGATAGCATCAGGCAGCATGAGTACTGAGACATCAACGATGGTGTCACTTTTTTTGGGAAAATAATCCATGGACTCATCCCTTGCCATCGCTGAAAAATAAATTGCGGGCTTCATATATATAAGGCCGTATGCAAATCTCAGTATATAGAATCATGGGCCGAGGACGACACGAGGTCAGGTCTTAATCGTTTAAAAAAGTTTGTTAATTTGTCTCAAAAAAAAGTTTGTTAATAAAGCCTAAACAACCCATTATTTTTTTGGAAATGGAAACAACCCATTAAGTGTGTATTTGGTTGTAGTCCTGGGGCACATTGACCTGACCTGACCTGAGACATGCATGGACGTTGTTTGCTTGGCAACCAAGAATATCGAGCACGCCGCTGGCCTGGAGGTCACATGCATCTTTGCCTGGTATGCGTGTTGCATGTGAACTAGACACACCCAAATGTAAAAAAAAATTATGTGATTAGCGATCTCGAATATTAGAATCTCCACACAGTATATTGACGAATTTTGGCATATTGCCACCACGAGTAAATACTAGTAGTAGAATGGACAATGTGCTTGCGGCGTTGCTCAAATTGTAAATAGCGCACATATATCTTTTAGCAAGCACTAGAAGTACTAAATATTTTATGAACTTCGTAATAATATTCATCTGCCATGATTTAGAGCAATAATTCACCCTTCTTCTTTTTGACGATGGAATTCATTCTTCTCAGATAGAATGATGTTATCAAGAACACACCTCTTTCCTTGTTCTGTCCGGTATTATGTAGTGAGAGTGCCAAATCTTTGCGTGCAAACCAAAGAATGAGAAATCCAAATACTTGGATTTACCATTTCATTGTGCTTCTGTGACAAACACACAATAAGGCAGAGAACACTGTCATAGATATATCAACATACAAATACTCCGTATATTCTCATACAGCCGCCCATAATACATGGAGGGAACAAAAGACCAGACATGCTGTTTCTAGACTTTTCTTCGTAGATAAAAATCATGGATACCTAGTTATGAGTTTCACAAAGAACTTGCGCAAGCTGATGACCACTAATGTTGCCAAAGTAGACAATCATCGATATGTGTAATACAACCCATCAACTGTCCAACTTGATTCGGACAAATTGCGCGATTACTGTAGTCATGGCTCATGAACGGTTTGGCCACCATATTTTTTCCCTGATCATTTACTTCAAATCTGCACTGCAATTAAGCAAAAATGGATGCTTTACGCATGAGTGATTGTCACATCAATGAGGCGGAACTAATTAAATCTAGCCCTAGTTCACTATAACTCCAGTTTGGTCACGTACATTTGGAGTTGGGAGCTTTAAACGAACAAAAATAATTACCAAATATTATCTCCTCAAGAACTATAGAGTTGGTAGTCTTTATTAGAGTGTGTGTTTAGCAGCTTAAGTAGCTAAATTGTGCTTATGCAATGGCTTAATGGCATTGCTTTTAGATACCAGAAAAGTGTAAATTATAGCCTCTATATATTACATTGATGTGGGCTCACTGGAGGTACAAAATTGATAACTGTCACATAATGATTTACTTTGTTCTGATTTCTGAACCTTTGGGTCGCCAAACTAGCTTAGATGTAGGTGCACATTTTTTTCAGGAGTGAAGGAAGTATCATGCAGGTCAACAAACTTGTGGCTATATGCACCTAGAATTGATAATTGCATATTTGGATACCTCAAACTATATACATAGTTGGATACCGTGGCAGGCCGAAGTAGAGGAAAAGGGTAATACCTTGGGAAGCTGAGATTTAGGGCAGATGACTTTCACACTGTACAGGCATAGTTCGCACTAATGGTGATCATATCATCAAGGGCAAGATCAATTTGATCCAGTACCTCACGTAGCTGCTTGGACAACTCCCAACCAGATCGAATGAAAATAATATTTCTTTTCTGACACTCCATGACGAGTGTGCGAGCAATGCAAAAGGTCGTATGGAGCTTCTCTATTGAAGCACTCATGGATGGGTCCTTCATTAGTTCTGTATTCCCGAACTGTGAAAGGAGGGCATTGACACCATTCACACGCTTATCAACTTCAATGCACTCTTCCTTGTTCCTCTGGACTCTGTCCACCGCTACCTTGATTTCCACCGCAATTTCAGAAATAGTAGGTGGCACGCTTCGTGTTTGTTTGACCTTCACAATAATGCCATATGTTATTATTAATAGGATTAAGTAGTAGAGATAAACTAATCGAATTTATAAAACACTAAGGGTTCATTCAATACCATCTAAGCTTCATTTGGTAGGATATTTAGATTATTTAGATCAGTAGGCCCAAGGAAACTATTAAAAATATATGCACTTTAGGTGGATGCGGGTAGTCTATACAAGATAAAAATGATCTCATAACAGATTGACACAAGATTCATAAATCATTCCAAAATATTTCAAGTGAAAATTTCAAACATGGTAAAATAAATATGACAGACTCATATGTTACAAGTTTGTGGATAGGATGATATAATTTAGCAACTATTCATAAAGCTTAATTTGTATGTGTGATGTTGAATGCGTGGATCAAAATTATAGTTGAAACTTTTTGACTAAATGATAGTTTACCACATAAAATACTTGTCGTGATACTGCTTACCCATTTGGAAATCGTCACATTTTTTCCCTTTTACATTTGTGACATCAATTACACCTTTTTAATAACAAAAGAGGTGTAATTTAGTGTCACAAATGTAAAGTTATGGGTAAATTTTTGCCAAAATATATGAAACAGAATAAGTTCTATCAAACGGGGTAAGCAATGCCAAAAATGTGAAGTTGATGGGGTAAAATTCGATGAAATATTTATGAAGTTGGCAAGCAATGTCACGAAAAGTATTTTAGGGGGTAAAACTGTCATTTACTCAAAATTTGTGAGTTGATGAATCTCATGCCAATATTGTCTTGATGTGTTCTTTCAAAAAATTATAGGTTTTATAGTTATTGATACTAAGCAACCAGGGCCTGCAAGCTTAGAATCACATGACCAAAAAGTCTATATTTCTGAAGAGTAAAATTTTAAGAATGTACAAAAGATCCACCCAGTAATACCAATTGCAGCGAACGGCCATGTTCATCCGGTGCTTGGTAGAGTTTCTGTTAGACAATTAAAATCCATCAGTTATATATGCATTATTCATGATTACATCAAAAGAAACACCACTAAAAATATTACGTACTATGCATGGAGAAATTAAACGTACAAGTGGCTTGGTGGTGTGCGGCGCAATGCAGAGCATGATGGTAAGCGACACCTCAGAGTTTATATTAGATATGGTCTGGTCTGCCTTGTTCAGCTTCTTGGACACCTCCCCGGCCTTTATGAGGAGACAACACAGATTAGTCTCTTCCTTGCAGCCTGTGACGAGCTCGAGGGCCTCGCTGAGGACCTCACGCAACGCCTCCAGTGCAGTGCGGCTCCCCGCGGAGTTCATCAGCTCCACATCCTGTTGGAACAGCGTGAGCGTGTGTTGGACCCTCTCCACACGCTTCTTGATCTGTTCACAATCCTTTTCGTTTTGTTTAACTGTATCCACAGCCTCTTTGATCTTGAACACAATATCGAGAGCCTTTGTCACGCTGCCCAGTGCATCAGCCATCCTGCCTAATTGATTGTAGAACAGATCAGCTGATTAAGTAAAAAAAGTTAAACGGGCAAGATTAAGTAAAATTAGAAGTGGTAGACAAGATGATGAGCAGGGCATTGACGTACCTTGTTATTGTCTCCTTTTACCACCTGACGGGAGGCAGGGAGCTCTTCCGCTCTTTCTTCCTCTAAGCTTGTAACTGGTGACTCCAGTCTTGTGTTTGCTCAGAAGCAAATCCCTGGCCCTATTAATAATCATGTCATTAAGATGCCTCCCGGTCCAAAATGTTCCTTCAATCATGCAAGCAGCTGTAAAAGTGTGAGGCATTGATGCTCTCATGCCAAACTGCAGGACAATAATAACATCGCTCGAATCAAGTAGTACCTCCTATGATTGCTCATATATGCTATGATAAAGAGACAAGGAGATACGTTCACGATTTCCAGTACATTCTTTCACAAAAGTAACATCTTTTTTTCCCCAATATAAGCAGGATAAGTCATGCGTATACATCACATTTATGCTAATAAAATGCTCGCACAGATAGGCCTCACCCGTAGTGACAACGTCTGCTAAGTACTGGCCATGTTCCAAGGCATAGCTTGCTTATCCTCTTGAACCTTTGATTAGGTGGAAGGGTAAGGCCGCCAGTATTTCGAGACTCCGGTGGGGACGGTGTTTTGGTTCCTGGTCTCACATTCACATACACCTAGGATTAACAGTAAATATAAAGTCTATACTTTTTTGGGACAAATATGGTTGAGTGTTCTACTTATGTGCAATATTTTGTGATGAAATGAGATTCATATATAGTGCTCTGGAAAAAATCCACAAAATTTTACACGTAGGTAGAACACTCGCTGGATATGTTCCTCGCCATTTCAGTCTTTTTCAAAATTATTGTGGTATTTTTAAATTTTGATGTTCACCAGGGTGCAATTGAATATCCCTTTGTTCCCTTTGTTCTTCGACACTAAAAGCTAGACTAGAATTTTGAAGTATTTTGCGTAGTTAATCTTCAAAAGAAAAAAGAACAACCAGTCACACTCACACATGAAAGTGGCGTTGCCTACTTCTATATGCTCCTACCGATGCTACCTTTTCACATGGTAACTATTCATTGGCTTGTCCTTCTCATTTGTTGTTCAAAAGCAATTCCTCGTGTCGTAATTGGTTGACAGGGATAGCTTGTGTTACAAATTATGTTGGCAGATGCTTCGCCATCTACAATATTTGGTACGTAATGCCAATGAGCAGGAAAGCACTGAAGCATCAATGCCATTCGGTAGAATTAGTCGAGTCCGTACCTGCTCAAAAGTTTCCATCCGATAGAGAAAAGAACGGATGGAATGTGGAGATCTTTCTTTGCTTCGAAAGCAAGACTACAACTTTGGTGAAGTGGTGGTACGTGCTGATCCTATTATTCTCCACTTCAATTTTGAGAATTAAAATATTTGGATGGAGAAACACCAAGTAGGCAATTACCAAGCTCATGGACAAGTAACAGAAATTCGGATGGTTTCGAGCATCTCCGCGTAGACGCACACACCTTGACATGACTTCACGGGATAAATGTCGACTTTCCAAAATGCACCCACGGACTTCCTCCTGCCTCTTTTGGTAGCATGGCAAAAGGCTTTTAGAATTGTGGCATGATTTGTTTTCTTGAGAAGGAAGTGATACAGCTTCTTTTTTAAAATCCTTCACTACGAAACATGTGCGAAGAGGGGAGTAGTAGCAAATGGCAGAGTAGCGCGCAATATATCATCGTGGAATCTTCGCACAATATTTGTATGGGCTCTCATCATAAACTTGTAGGGTTGGCTCTTATTTTTTGTGGGGTATCTGGAAGTACGGGAACCAATGCATGCTTTGAGAGCAAGCTCATTAAGTCACTAAGCGAACTAATATGTTACCTTTGCGCTCATTTTTGAATTATTGAGCAAGTCCACCAAAGCAGCATGACAAATAATATACTCCCTCGGTTTTATAATGTAGTGCATATGATTTTTTTTAAAGTCAAACCTCACAAACTTTAATTTGACAAAGTTTATAGAGAAAAACAACTACATCTAGAATTGCAAATATATATCGTTAGATTCATCATAAGATGTACTCCCTCCGTCCCAAAATAAGTGCCTCAAGCTTAGTACGGAGGGAGTAGTTTCATATTTTTCACTATAAATTTTGTCAAAGTTTACAAATGTTGACTTTTAAAAAAATCTATATGCACTACATTATGAAATAAGGGAGTACCCAGTTAGATGCGTCTATACTTCAACATGAGGCACTAAAACATTATCATGCCGGTGATCAGGTGTCGACAACTGGGGACCAACTGGTTGTGAGCACCGAACCTTTGCTTTGCGGAAGTGGATGAAGCAACGGACAAAGCGGTGGACATCAGGAGGCCGTGCAAGAAGCAAGCAAGAACAAAAATCAAAGAAAGGTGGTTCTTTTTTTTCTGCGGCACTGTCTTTTGTGTAGTAAGTTGAGCAGCCAAAACTGTTGAAGATAATTTCGTAATTTTTTGGTTTCTATGCTCACTTTCTTGCTATTACTGGTACTATCAGAGAACAGAGATAGCATCAACATAAGATGTTTATATTGGCAAATACTACATTTCTGCGTCTGGATGATGTTAGGCAGTGTAGTGCGTTTCTTTTCTAGTATTAATAATATAAAAAGTGAAATAATACTCCACGTGTTGCTGTGGGAATTGAATAACTTTATTTGAGCGAGATTTGGATGTATGAAACAAAAATTTCTGGATTGATAATATGAGAACTGAAACTAAACATACATATTTTTTTATTTAGTTAACAATATTTACTGAATACAAGTAGGATAATATACTGATCTTTTTCTCATGCATGGTTGCATCTTGGATATTTGCCTATGCATGGTTACATGCTGTGGCGGAACCTTCTCCCATGCATGTATGTTCACATGCTGAAATGAAATGTTTGCATGTTCAAAGACTTATGTAAGTGGGGATCACATACTTAGTCATACAGGGTTGTAATACACACATAAGCGGACCACAAAGAAAGTTCAATATACAATCAAGTCCATCTTACACAAAGGCCCCCACCCCCCAAAAAGGAAATCAATCTGATCCATGAGTGAAATTCCAACTTCATCGGAGACGCTCTAGCCACGGTCTATGCCTACCACCTCGCTGATACCCACCAATGGATCAAAGGCCACAATGTGGAGGTTGAAGATGAAGGCAAAGGGAGACAAGAACCATCGGCCAATAGTAATTCTAAACCGCACACTGGAGATGATTTGTTTAAGGATCCAACCCTCCAGTTGTCGAGGTCAACAATGCCCAGACTGAACAAGGAGAATAATCTAAGCCATCTCTATAACTCCTAGGAGCGCCAGATCTAAGGAGGGTGATGCGAGATCCACCCCCACCTTTCTTGTCGTCTCACAACGAGCAAGGAGGAGGAAACGATAGCCATGCCTGGCTGCCAGATCTAGCTCTTCGAGCAGCTTATTGACATAACCCTAGAAAACTCCATGTCTGCACCATAAGTAGCTTGATTCTACCATGGAAGGCTATATAGAGAGAGAAGATGGTAGGCCACCACAAGCTGCCTCAATGTTTTGCACCGAACACCACCATGACATTAGGACATGTGCATTTAAGGCAACTAGTAACCTAGGCCTACTATGTACTATAGCGGCCCGAACTCCGCTCCGGTCCCCACTCTGACCAGCGACGATGTCACAGGATGAGTAGGTGGAAGGGGTAATGGAGACAAGGCAACTCTCAAAAGGGTGAAATCGGGGGGGGGGGGGGGGGGGGGTAAACGACGAAATAGAGGTGCGTCTGTCACAGGACGAGTAGGTGGAAGGGCCAATGGAGACAAGGCAACTCAAAAGGGTGAAATCGCGGGGGGGGGGGGGGGGGTGTAGAGGTGCGTTTGTCACAAGACGAGTAGATGGAAGGGCCAATGGAGACAAGGCAACTCTCAAAAGGGTGAAATCGGAGGGGGGTGAAGGAGGCAATAGAGGTGTGTCTGTCACAGGACGAGTAGGTGGAAGGGGCAATGGAGACAACGTAACTCTGAAAAGGGTGAAATTGGGGGGGGGTAGAGGTGCATCTATGGGTTGTACGCATCTTAATTTGTGTATCACCTTATGATCATGGAAATGCTTCAAACGAATAAACATGGAAATGTTGTATTTATGAAATTAGTAAACTAGTAGTACTAGTAAACACTAAAACATAATTAGCATACAGTACAACGACTCTCGAAGATGAATTTATTACATTTTTTTAACGGAATTACAAAACGCGAGTACACGAATACAAAGTAAAAAGTGCTTAGACTAACGAACACGTGTGTAATACCCAATGGCCACAGCCCAAAGCGTTTATCACCTCAACGGAAATGCAGATTAGGTAGGTTGCTATTGTGCCAAATTTGTTCGATCTTCAGTCAATTCTCTTTGCGTTGGAGCCTGAGCGCGAATGCCTGCAGCGAGAGGAGCACCTTCCTGAGCCGGTCCTTGGCTTGGGCGTCGATGAGGTTCCCCTTGTCGTCGAACTTGGGCGGGTCCTCGTACGCCCTGATGTGGAGCTCCGGCTTGTTGATGAAGTGCAGGTCCAGGTATATCCCGATCTCGCGCAAGTGGAGCGACGCCCTGCCCCCGCCGAAGTCGCCCCCCGCGCAGATGATCGCCGCTGCCTTGTCAGCCCAGCATTTGTGTGTGCCCCTCGATGCCCAGTCCAGCGCGTTCTTGAGCGAGCCGGTGACGGAGTAGTTGTACTCGGGCGAGGCGAAGAGGAAGCAGTCCGCGGCGCTGACCCTGTCGCGGAACGCCTCCACGGCCGGCGGGAAACCGTCGCCACCGTCGGTCTCGAGGTCCGGGTTGGCCATGGGCAGGCCGGAGATGTCGACGTGGTCGATGCGCAGCCCTGGAATGCACTCCTCGCACAGCTCCTCGGCTGCACCACACATGCAAGGCACAGTCAGCACTGCACATAATCCCCACACATCAGGTACGAGCACATGGCTACTATGAACATTTTGTTGGCAAGTTTAGTTATGCAAGGATGGTAATTTTACTTCGCAAACATGGCATTTTCATATTTCAGTTTGTTTTTTGACAGAAACTTGCCATGTATTACTACAATTCATCGAAAAATGTAATGGCCGGAGTGCCACGTACATGATGTGTGACACTTACCGTCTAGAAAATTAAATAGGGAAAAGTCTAAAATAAACCTTGAATTCATGCTCTTAGTTTGAATTGAACCCTAACCTTCAAATCCCTGGAACCGACACTCTGTACTCTCTAATCCCGGTCTATCCTGGCGGATTTCTGCTAAATGTTCCTTTGGTGCACTGGAAAAAGGGCAATCCTGATCTAGTAAAACATACTAGTCTCAACAAATATAGGGGCACACTGGAAAATGCATTGTGCCGCTACTTGTAGCACGTACCCAAAAAAAAAGTTCCCCACGTATCACCCTTTTTTATACCAAATTCATTTTTTTATATATTATGGTGGAAGTATCAGCTTGACATGGCTAAACTGAGCATTTGTTTGCAAGGACTGAACTAACCTAAACTTTCTATTTACTACAAAAAGTAACTTCAGTTGTATCATATATATGAGGTTCACTTACCTGAATACAAGAAATACAAGGAAACAGCTAATAATGACAGAAACAACCGAACCAATCAGGATCTGATATATGCTCTGTGCTAGCACGTTAGCTTCATATTTGAGTGAGATAGAAAGAAGGAAAATGGAGAAGATGAATCTGACATGTGTTTCCGCAAAAAAAGAAAAGAAAAAAAGAATCTGACATGTGGACTAGTGTAGTCCGTGAGATTGTGTAATCCCTACCGGAGACATCCTTTCTCCCGGTGCACCAAATAAGTATTTTGTAGAAATCAACCGGGATAGACCGGGATCAACGAGTATAGGGTGACAATTTCAGGATTTCAAGGCTAGGGTTCAATTCAGACTTAAGAGTACGAACTCAAGATTTATTTCAGACTTTTCTCAATTGAATATGTTCAAACATACCGGCGCGGATGAGGCCGTGATGCCACGAGTTGTTGCGGAGGGAGCCGCTGAGAGCGGCCACGCGGAGTGTGGGCTTCGCCGAGGCCGCAACGGCTTCCATTTTCCCCTTGTTTCGAGCTTGATTTCTGTGATGACCTGAGAGTGAGTGGCTGCTTGGGTCACTGGTGTGGAGCTCGATCAGGTGAGTGCGGTCCATTGGCGGAGGAGACGGCTGCCTTAAATAGATGACCAAAAATCGATCTCAGCCAGGTCATCGTGAACGTCGGATTCGTTGACGTGAAGCTCGATCAGGTCTGAATTCGTGACATGTACCGGTCAGTAGTGGAAAAGCATAGATCGTCATCGATGGCATCATGTTTCTTATAGTTGCCTAATCTAGGAACAATATTATTGAATACTACTCATGGATGCACGTGGGCATATGGCCAACGACCACTCCACTTTGAGGGAGACAGCCAGCAGCCGGCACCTCTGTATTCAGACCTCATCGATGGCGTCACTCGCCTCGCCGTTTCGCGGGTACGGGAAACTCCAACGCATGAACCGAATGAGGTCAGTTGTCCTCCGAGCCCTCGCCGCCCGCGTCTTGCTTGTACTGAGAGCCGACCCCAAACGTGCGGGCGTAGGCGTGTGCACGACCTCACACCGACGCCATCTCCGTTCATGTCCCCGCCACCACCACCTCCCATGATCGAGGAGGAGAAGGAGGAGGCCGAGCTCATGAGGCGGGTCATGGAAGACTTCATAAACACCCACGACGAGTGCCAATGGGAGGGCTTTGAAACCCAATTGTCCCTCTCTGTGGACAGCGATGTGGCCATCCCGGAGCTGGCTTGACCGTCAAGGAGGAGGTGGTGGAGGAGCCGCCATTGCCGTGCGAAACCCGCGCCTGGTGGGCAAACGGTGGAGTTGGTCGTCCTCAGCGCCGGAGATGGCCGACGCGGTGGGTGTCGGGCCATGGTCATCCATGCCATCGCGGTTAACAGAGCAGGAGCAGGAGCCACGGGAGGAGGTGTTGCAGGCACCTTCGGTCTACAGGGGCCGCCAGCCCACCTTTGGCAGCCACCTCCATACATTGACCTCACCAACGACGACGACGAGTAGGACGGCGGCTACTGAAGATGACGGCGGCCTCACCAGCGACGGGCCTTATCTAGTTTAATTTATGTCTCTTAAGTTTTAGTTTAATTAAGAACTGTGTTGAACTTGGCTACTGTGAACGTGTGGACTTTTTAATGTTTATATTAATATTTTTATATTATTTGCAACATTTATTTGGGTTTTTCTTGGCAAAATTCAAGCCCAAATATACAGACAGTTTGGGATGCGGCGGGTCGGCCGCACGATCACAAGCAGCCGGGCGTATCTGTTTTTCTACCCTGAAATTCAGAATTTTTTTTTTGAGGGGTACCCTGAAATTTCAGATAAAACGGACATGTGTTTGGGGTCCTACGTTGGAGTTGCCGGTCTTGTGCAGATCAAGGTCTTCTTCTTTGGACGAGACTAAGAAAAACGAGGCGAAAGGGGCCGGCTCGGTGGCTGCGTTCCCGCTGTTTTTCATTCGATGCGATCCTACAGGGTTTCTCTTTTCAGTTTTTGTTTACTTCGCTTTTCTGTTTTAGTGTCTCTTTTTTATATTTTTATTTTTATTTATCGAATTTTTATTTTGGATTTAGTTAGTTTTTTATTTTTCTGATTTCGGTATGGTTTGTTATATCTCCTGGTTTCTGTTCCTATTTTCTCCTTTTGCACTATTTAATTTTTTATTTTCTTTATACAATATTTTTTAAATAGATGGTAAGCAGTTTTTAATATATTTTAAAAAGTATATGATGAATGTCTTTAGTACACGGCGAAAAGACCCACTGAAAAAAAATTAAACACAAACAAAACATTTTTGTAAACACGAGGTGACCATTTTAAATATTTTTAATTATTATAAACATATTTTTAAATAGTTAACTATGTAAAAAACACTGGAAACCCGGCTCAAAAAATAAAGATAGAAAACCTTTCATTGGACGATACATTGCCAGAGACGGCCGCCTACTACGCTCCAACTTGTGTGAAGTCTCGGCTATCGTCAAATACAAGGAATTATGAAAAGAAATCCATAAACCAATTTTTTACAGTCCGGTGTCGATCATGGGATTTTTTAGTGACTATACATGACTAAGGCGCAACTTGTTCCAAAACTGATGTAGGTCCAGAACGGCAAAGTACAAACGGCTGCTCTACCTAGCTGGATCCCCCACCCATTGGACCATCGCCCAACTTGCCACTGACAAGGCCAAGAAGGGGAGGGGAGGAGGCCGGAGAGGCTGCGGGAAAAGGGAATTCCTATTTGCTGCTCCTTGCGGCAAGTTAAAATATTGTTCTTCTTTTTTCAAAATGTTAATAAATTTCAAAAAATTCTGGTGTTTCTCCCAAATTTTAAATACTTTACACAAATGTTCTTATTTTAAAATTTTGTTCCCAAATTTAAATAATGTTCGTGAATTACAAAAATTGTTCAAACATTCAAAATATGTTCCTATTTTATTTTTTGTTCACAAATTGAAAGAATGTTCGTGACTTTCAAAAATTGCTCACATATTTGAAAAACTATACAACTTTTCCAACTTTTTCTTGGTGTTTAAGAAATTGTTCAGATGTTCAAAACATGTTCATGTTTTTTCAATTCTATTCGTAATTTTCACAGAAAATCGCAAGATTGAAAAAATGTTCGCTTTTTGCAATTTTTGTTCAGGTTTCAAAAAAATGTTGAAAAGGTGAGATTTCCCCCCTTTTTCCAAATTTTGTTCACAAATTCAAAATCGCTTCATGATTTTCCAAAAACAATGTGCAAATTTCCAAAAAATGTTCCCTTTTTAAAAAATTTGTTCAGGTTTCAGAAAATGTTCAGAAGGTTAAATTTTCTCCATTTTTTGAAATTCTGTTCACTAATTCAAAAACTGTTCGTGGTTTTCCAAAAACAAATGTTTAACTTTGAAAAAATATTCGGGGTTTCAAAAAAAATGCTCCTACTTTTCAATTTTTTTTGCACAAATTCAAGAAATGTTCGTGATTTTATAAAATGGTAGAAATTTTCAAATTATTTTCCTTTTCCAAATTTTGGTCAGAGTTTCCAAAATTTGTTTACATATGCAGAAAATGTTCATTTTCAATTATCATTCAGATTTCCAAAAAATGTTCATGTTTTCGAAAAACTACCAAGTGTTAAAATTTGTTCAGGAACTCCCCGTTTTGCTAAAAAAAATTAAGATTAATTTTTTTGATTTTCCATAGAATTTTTCAAATAAATTTCAAATTTTTAAATGTTTTGGATTGAATAAATATTCACTTTCCTAAAAAATTGTGTTTGAAATTCCCCAAAATGTTTAGATTTGTCGTCTCTTTTGTAGTTCTTTTAAACCACGTTGCATTTTCAAACAACAATTATCTTGTATTACACTGGTTCTGTACCTATTCTTACTGCCAGGATGTGCGAAGTACAATTCCTGTCGCGCCAAACATTTTTAGGAATTTTATGCCACTAAAGGTTCTCAATAGCTTGCGTCACATATTAATCAAGAAACATCAGCAGCTCATGTGGCTTGGGACACAAAGTCTGGAGTCACATGTCCGGAGTTCGAGTCCTCCATGTATTGCGCGATATTTTTTCCTTATTTGTTTTGCGCGTTGCCGTGTTCGCTACCTGGGCCGGCCCGTTAGTTTGGCACTCTGCGCCAAACTCCGACATTCTACTGCAGAACGCTACAGATAGAAAGGTCCCGCGGGAAAAGGAACTCTCTAGGAGGAGGTGCAGAGAGCAGAGGTGAATCCTAAACGGCGCTCTAAGCGCCCGTTATAGTGTTATCGGTACAGGGCGCACACCCCCGCTCGACAATGGGCCAGCCCATTTGTTATGTTATTCCTTTTTGTAAACTGCTGCAAAAATGACGCTGGTGTGGGTTTCGAACTCACGCAGCCAAGTTTATGTACAAGACACACTAACAACCCCAGCCAACCTTCCTTACGTGCTAGCAAACAAGTTTGTACCTCTTTTAATTCTTTTTTTTCCATTTTTTTTCTTTTTCTTTTCCTTCTTTTCGTTTTCTTTTTTCTTTTTTCCAATTCGATACAACAACTTCATCGGATTTTATGAACGTTTTTCTAAATTTGATGAACTTTTTTCAAAATATATGAACATTGTTCTAATTGGATAAACATTTTCCAAAATCGGTGAACTTTTTTTCAAAATCAGTGAACTTTTTTTAAGTCGATGAACCTTTTTAAAAATTCCTTGCATTTGTTTTCAAATTCGATGAACCTTATTTTTAAATTAGTGAACTTTTCTAAAAGTTTATGAAAAATTTCAAAATTGATCAACTTTTTTCAAAATAAGTTATTCTTTTTTTCAAATTCGATGAACTTTTTGTAAATCGATGAACTTTTTTTTAAAATTCGTGAACTATTTTTTAAGTTTGTCAACGTTTCTTCAAAACCGATGAACTATTTTTCAATTCGATAAACTTTTGTTCAAAATCGATGAACTCTTTTTCAAAACAGATGGATTTTCTTTCAAATTGATGAACTTTTTTCAAAATCGATGAACTTTTTTCAAAACCGATGAACTTTTGTTCAAAATCAATGAACTTTTTTCAAAACCTGTGAACTCATTTTTCGAAACGATGAACTCTTTTCAAAATCGATGAACTCTTTTTGTTTTTTTCAAAATGGATGGCCTTTTTTCAAAATCGATGCTATAATCAATGAACTTTTAGATAAATCTATGAAATTTTCTTGAAATCGATGATCTTGTTTTCAAATTTACCTTTTCTTTTTTCAAAAAGATTTATATTGGCTTTGCTAAGGAAACGTTAACTAGGATGGTTTTTCTAGGAGTGTACAGAAGAACTAGTGCGGTGTAGTGGTTATAGCATCAAGCCACGAATGATCTTGTGCTAGGTTCGAATCCCACTGTTCCCATATTTTCAGTTCGGATTTGTTTTTTTCTTCTTCATGTCTGCTTTGTTCACTCGGTTCATGGGCCGGCCCGCTACGCGTCGCTAGCGAGCGCCGGTAGAGCCAGCCGGCGCCTGAAGCGCTGGTTAGGAGCTCCCGAGAGCAGATGTTTATTTCAGCCAAATCATTCAAAGCATAGTGTGAAAGACTTAACCGTTCATTTATTTATTTTTTACGAGAAAACTTCCGATCTATTCCCATCTATTCATAATATCATCATTTATTTGACATGCAACTATTCTAAAATAACCACTTGCCTCTTAGCACACAAAGTACTTCACGAACTTCTACTGTATTGTCTCCTAGCGCGTTCATAAGACTGCTCACAGTGGGGAGTAACATAGAGTAGTAACTTGCTGATGTTACTAGTCTATGTTACTACCTCCATAGTGGGTAGTAACATATGAGTGGTATCATGAAATATTTTATTTATTAGGCTATATACTCATGATGCCTTGAAATGTGTGATGTTACAGTAACTATCTAAGTTACCACAAACCCCTCTCTCCTCATTAATTAGCTGGCACATAAACAATCTTGTATTGAAATTTGATGTTACTAGTTAAGTTACTCCCATTGTGGTTAGTCTAAACTTCATCAAGGGCGTGGCCCAACTAGTAGTTATACATTCAGTTAATTTTTTTCCATTTTTGTACGCATAAACGGCCCAGCCCCAGCCATGTAAACGCAGCCAAGGCATCAGCCCATATAATAGCGCAATATACGTAGCTTTCCAGCCATCGCTACCAGTTCGCAATTAGCCCACGATGCCATGATCGCTAGCCCAACCACACCGTTTCTTCTTCTCGCTCGTCTGATCAGGAAATAGATCTCGCTCAAGCGATCACGCTGCGCCGCCAGTTCCCCTAGTGGCGATCGCTCGACTAGACAGACGAACGTCCAGACCTACGCCCAGTCGGCTGGCGCTCGGAGCCTTGGATCGGATCATCTCTCGCATCATCGGAGCTACCCCCTCTAGCGCTATGTTCTGCGCCATCTACACAATGGACTGGATATCTGACCGATTAGGTTTGTGATCTCTTGTACCCTCTACTCTTTTTCCCTAGTTCGTTTTTGATCAACCGAAATCAAGGAATTGGTAATGCTAAATTTTATTTCTTTGTTATTTGTTAACAGGAAAAAATACCAATCAAAGATGAAGAAGACCCGGACAATTAAATCTGTTTTTCAAGCAACATTCAAACAGCCTGCATCAAACACATCAATGAATGACCAACCGAACGAGTAGGACTCGGAAAAAAATGCAAGGAAATGCAATGGTTTACTACCTTGTGCACTTTACGATAATATTTTTTTTGTAATTCATATGAACAATTGACCTAGTACATGTCCATTATCTTGATTTTAATTACTCTATTTTATGCTTACAGTTTCCGGTCCTAATATTGCTGGTGAAGAATGATGTCCTCAAATAAAGCAAGTCCTCACTAATATGGTACAAGGGTTTCTTCTCACAGTAAAAATGAGCTTATATTTCATTTTTTTTGTTAACTATTTCTTTTGTCGGATTTCTTCTCAGAGTAAAAGTGAACTTATATTTCATTTGTAATGGTGATGTACTTCTAACATGCATTTGTACGCGGTATTTAACGTTATTTGTAGTCCCCCACATTTTTTTATTTGTAGTCACTTTAGTTTTAGCCCTAGGCTTTGAGAAATCCTGGTTCTGCCTCTAAACTTCATGAACACAAAGTATTAACCTTCACGAACTTCTATTACACTGTCTCTTAGCGGTTCTCTTCACACACAGTATATTTTTAAAGGTACTTGATCCATTGTATTTATCTCTTAGGTGTTGTATCTAAGGCGCTTTATGTGATGTGTTTGGACCTCATAATTGCATTTCCACGGTGTGGTCTTGTTGTACCATGAAGTAACATAATTAACCGCTTACACACACAATTAATTGTGTAGTCTAAGGCATTTTATGGTGATTGGTTTGGAGATCATAATTGCATTTCTACAATGTGGTCTCATTGTACCCATTGCATTTTTAAAGGCAGTTGACCCATTGTATTTATCTCTTTGGTGGTGTATTAGGTGGTGTATCTAAGGGGCTTTATGTGTTTGGTTTGGAGATCATAATTGCATTTCTACACTATGGTCTCATTGTACCATGAAGAAACACAATTAACAGTTTACACACACACACACACACACACACACACACACACACACAAGGATGAATATATGAACGTAGATTTAATGGTGTTCATACCAAAACTACTAATTAATATATTGTTGTAACAATATGAAATGTTATTTTTGGCTATATGAATCAAATAGTGTGTTGTGTGGTTAAAACTTATTTTCCCACCCCAGGCTAAGATCCTGAAATTTGACGCAAGAATTTTTTCTTTTGTCAAACAAAGCAGGTTGAATAGGGTACAGTTGGTTTCCAAAAATATCTGTTTTAGATAAAAACAAATAAAAAATTATTTTGAAGCCTGAATACCGAGATCTTGTCCTTGTGCTTGAGAATGGTTAAGAATTATTCTTTTCTGCCGCAAAAGACCTCTTTTGTAGGGGGGTTCAATCCCGTGATCTCATTACTCTCACTCGAAAGGCCCACCACAACAACATCGTGACATTTTTGTAGATCCTAAATCTATGGTCTTTGTATATAGTTCAATGTTTAAAATTAAATTTATATGATTGCTTTAACAATTCAATGTTTCTGCGGTGACAATGGAATTTCTAGTACTGAGCAAAACAATCATCTTGTAAAACAACATTTTGGCAACCGGATTTGGATGAAACCCTAAAATCGCTTAAAGTTGGTCACAACTTTCTGCCAGACGTTGATGCCCCCCCAAAACATGATAAAGTTTAACACGCCGGTCTCCCATGCTGACATTGACTCGAACCAACCAAGCATGATCCTGGCCACTCCTTCTTTCTACCTGGATGGCACCTCAACTCCTAACGGCAAGGATGATCCAAGCTTAGCTTACCTTAATTAATTCTTAGTAGTTGTTGATGCTTGCTAGGATTCCAATCATATTTACATATTGACAATGAAACTGGCTTTTGATGCATGTTCGCATAGGCCTCCCCCACATATAAATCTGCAATGCACGGTTATAGATCTAGTATCATAGCCAATTCCCTAGGTTTAATTTCGCAACACCTACCACCGCTGCTCCACATCTACTATCTTTTATTTATCGCGAGTTTAGATTACAACATCTAACTTTTATTTTGTAGTACTTTGTTATCTTACGAACTATCCCTTTGATTCCCACAAAGTACTTTCAGTTTCGTAGTCTAGGTAAAGTAAACGTTCAGTGCACATAGGGTTGTGTCATTGGCAGATAGAATGAGAGAATATGAAACCTACCTTTAGCTCCTTTTCGGTTTGACACTCCATACTTATCATCTCCACTTTGGAAAGACGACAATGCTCATTGCATTTGGGGATTATCAGGTCTTGTGGGGATCAATGTTCCCCAATGAGACATGTTTACTTCAATGCCCAAATGCAGTTGAAAGAACATGCGGTGCCCCCATGTTTGGTTTTGGTAATTGATGACAATCTCTATGGACTAATGGTTGCCTTGAGTTATATTTGAAGGTTTTGTCCATAGGCTTTTCTTGGAGTACATGTGTTGGTTTCAAGGAGAGTTTGTGTCGACCAAGGTGCTATTCAAGAAATTATCCAAAGATTGGTCATTTGAGAGTTGAGCTTATTGCAAGCATGTCTTGAAGAAGAAGATTGTGTGATCATTCATGTTTACCTTCAAGACATCATCCAAACGAAGAGAGTTGGAAAGATTCAAGGTTGATCAAGACTAAGTCAAGAGTGAATCAAGTTGATCAACTCACAAAGCATAGAAGATGTACCGAGAGGGATCAAGTGATCCCATGGTTTGGTAAGCATTGTCCATTGTGCTTTGTGTACTAACCCATGGTCTATGTGAGAGTTCTACGTGGGGTTAGGTACATGTTCATGGGCTTGTGTCAAGAGGAAGATATCTCTCAACCCATGGAGAGGATGACATCAAGTGGTGATCGTCATCAAGATTGCCGTGTGCAAGTTCAAGTGGATCATCGCGAAGAGATCAAGTGCTTGAAGCTTGCCGGCCATTGTGGTGACAATGGACTTGTGAAGATGTGCCGAAGAGTGGCTCACCCATAGTGGTCTATGGGGGAGCAATCATCTAGTCTTCATCGTGCCAACGCAATCAAGAAAGGTGGTCCAACTTGAGGAAGTCAAGATCGTCATCATCTAGCTCAAGTGGACCATGTGCAAGGCAAAGGTTTGCCCTTGATAGGTTTTCTATTTTACCGGTCTCATGATGGTAGTTGGGAGACCGGGTTATAGGATCGATTGCCGTACTATCAAGGGGGGCTCTCGATGAGTAGCTTAATCGTATCATTCGTAGAGAGCTCAAACCATTGCATCCTTGCATCATCTTTCTTGGTTCTTGTTTGGTTCTCTTTGTGAGTCTTGGAGCTTATGGTCATCTTGATGACAAGCTTGAGTTCATCGAAAACGGAGTTCGCATGCATCTTCTATGATGTTTTCGATGTTGGAGGTTTTGCCGGTTCTTCTCGGTTGGAGGTTTCACTCCTCTATTTGTTGGCACACCTCCCCTACCTCTTCTTACTATAACCAGTCGTTGTTTTGATGCTACTCGTCGTCTTGTTTTCAACAAGCTTGAGTTTGCTCAATTCAGAGCTCATATGCAGAAGTTATGGCAGTTCTGATTTTCTTGAGTGTGGTTTTTGTCAGGGTCCCAGCGGTAGTACCGTGGTACCCAGCCGTAGTACCGCTGAGGAGTCACAAGCGGCAGTACCGCTCCGCAGTGGTAGTACCGGCGGTGACTCCGCAGCAGTACTACCGCTGGCTTACCAGGTCCCTACCGCGTCGATTCGAGGGGTCTTTTTCTGTGTCGGTTTGTGCGGTACCTCACTGTGGCAGTAGTGCGGCAGTACCGCTCCTTAGCGCCAGTACCGCCCTTCCTCCGCGGTAGTACCGCCCGGTTCCCTCTTTCCCTTTACCCTTTGTTCTGCGTGGTAGTACTGCCGAAGGGAGCGGTAGTACCGCTTAACCCAGCGGTAGTACCGCTGTCTCCTGCGGTACTACCGCCCTAAGGTTCTTATTTTGTTGCTCCTTTTCCCTGTTTCTTCCACCTGAGCGGTAGTACCGCTCGTGGAGCGGTAGTACCACTCGTGTGCGGGCTGAGCACATAACAGTTGGATTTTCCCCCTCCTATAAAAGGGGGTCTTCTTCCCCATTGAACCTTATCCTTTGAGCTCGTGTTCTTTCCCCATTGTTGACCTTCTTCGAGCTTACTAACTCTCAATCCCTCCATGGATTCTTGCTAGTTTTTGAGGGAAAAGAGAGAGGAGATCTAGATCCACATCTCCACCAATCACTTTCTCCTCTATGTGAGGGGAACCCCTTGGATCTAGATCTTGGAGTTCTTGGTGTTCTCCTTCTTGTTCTTCCTCTCATTTTCCTCCCTAGCATTAGTTGCTTCGGTGGGATTTGAGAGAGAAGGACTTGGGCACTCCGTGTGCCCTTGCCATTGCATTTGATGCATCGGTTTGAGTTCTCCACGTGATACATGGAAGTTACAAGTTGAGAAGCTTATTACTCTTGGGTGCTTGGTACCCTTGAGCTTGTTCCTCTTGGGTGCTTGGGCTCCCTAGACGGTTGTTGGTGTTCGGAGCTCAATCATTGTGGTGCAAAGCTCCGGGCAAGCGTCGGGGTCTCCAATTAGGTTGTGGAGATCGCCCCGAGCAATTTGACGGGTACCGGTGACCGCCCCCAAGGGTTGCCAAAGTGTACGGGTTCGGTGACCGCCCCCAAGGGTTGCCATTTGTACGGGTTCGGTGACCGCCCTCAAGGGTCCCTTAGTGGAATCACGGCATCTTGCATTGTGCGAGAGCGTGAGGAGATTACGGTGGCCCTAGTGGCTTCTTGGGAAGCATTGTGCCTCCACACCGCTCCAAACGGAGATTAGCATCCGCAAGGGTGTGAACTTCGGGATACATCGTCGTCTCCTCGTGCCTCAGTTATCTCTTACCCGAGCCCTTTACTTATGCACTTTACTTTGTGATAGCCATATTGTTTCTTGTCATATATCTTGCTATCACATAATTGCTTATCTTTCTTAGCATAAGTTGTTGGTGCACATAGGTGAGCCTAGTTGTTTTAGGCTTTGTGCTTGGCAAATTAACCGCTAGGTTTATTCCGCATTTGTTCAAGCCTAAACCGTAATTTTTTTAAAACGCCTATTCACCCCCCCCCCTCTAGGCGACATCCACGATCTTTCAGCAGTGAGTAGGAACATAACCTCTTTCGTCTACATTCCCTGCTACATTCGGGGATTATCAGGTCTTGTGGAGATCAATGCCCAAATGGACATGTTTACTTCAAATACAGAACAAAACCAATATAAAAAATGCACAACATAGACTCAATCAAATATCAAATCATCCTACCTCAAACCTCGCGCGCGCGAGAGAGAGAAATGTGTGAGGAGGGAAGACAGGAGCACAAAAAGAGAGCAGAGGGGAGGGAAATGAAAAGCCAGTTATGGGAGGGGGTGTGGAAAACTGAAGCACTGGTTGCACAGACTCCTCTTCTTCCCAATGTGATTGGTTTCTCCCCTTACCCTTTGCCTACCATGAACCCCTCCACTTACCAATTCCCTTCCCCCAAATTTGACCCCTCTGCTGACCATTGCCCCTCATCGTCTCAAAATTTGGGGGGGGGGGTGCGTTTGAGATGCCTAACCTCAGCCCTTCTATGTGAGGTGGAGACACGAGACACATCGACACACCATGACGATGCTGCACAGCGAGACGCGGCGATGCACCATGGCGACGACACGGGATCGCAAGCTAGATCATGACTACATGCCTGTTACGGAGAGGCTTGGCGGTGCCAGATCTGACATCCTGTGGTGTGATCTTATGGGTTGAGGAAAGGGGCAGAGCTGAGTACATTGGTGTTGGAAGCATGTGGGTGGTTCTAACTAGGAAACCTCATCGAATACTTCCCAACTATAGGTGGCTTCAAACCTTTAACTGCCTCCAAGAATTACTGCATGCAGTTCCAAATTTCCATCCGACTTGACACCAAAATAACCGCCGCTGCTGGATTATTATGTACAGCTTTTTCTACTAGTGTGGGGAGGCATGGTCCGACTGATAGTGAGCCCGACAGACTATCCCGAATCCCCTATTCCTCCCCTCGATTTGGGGACAGGGTCGGTAATTTTAGACGTTTAGTCCCGTCCATGGACAAAAGAGGAATAATGTTGGAGGCATAAAAGTGTCTAGACCTGACATGTACTCCCTGACATGCCCTGAAGTCAGATCTTGGCCTTGGTGTGCTAATGATTGTATAATTTTTTGTGTAAGGATAACCAAACAAACAAAACGTTTGTGAAAAATAAGAATTAGACTGAATGATGTTAAACAAACAAGATTTGTAATCTACATTGATGCCTAATTTTATTACCTTTTATGAGCCAAAGAGGGACCTACCTTCCAATTTGATATAAAGAAATCATATGCCTAATCAAGTTACTAATTGGGACTTAATGGCTTGTGCGTTGTAAGTTGTAACTTGTATATTTATTCTCGTTTCATTTCTGTTTTTGTTCTTTTCCCTCATAATGACTCATGTTTTCCATCCTTAATGAAACCAAGAAAAAATCCTTTTGTAAAGAGCAACCAAACTATCTTAATAAAACAAATCACCAAGATTTTTGAATTTGTTTGCACCAAATGAGCTTATTCATCATGGTATGGCTACCATGATACACATAAGGGGGCTTTTTCGGAAAGGAGGTGGGCCTTTGATTCAAGGAATTTGATTAGATTTGTACACGAGATGTATTTCAATGTTTTTTCTATATAGGTAGTCTGATTTGTCGGACTTCGATACTTAATATTTTTGCTTCAAACTCTTTTAAACTATATTATCAGGAAATTTTCATGAATTCAAATATCCCGTTACAATTTATTTGTGATTTTCGATGATATCAAACACTCTGTGATATAAAGAAGTGTAGTTTTAAATCTTGAAGAATTGAAAATAACATGTCACTCAGATCATGTATCTATTTTGCTCATGTATTTTTACTCCGGCTCATTTGAAGCGAGTGCTCCTAAACCCGAAGACCCGCCCATAGTATAGAGAGAGGGAGTAGAATCTTGCGAATAAAAGAACCCCTAAATCCAAAGACCGCCCATAGTATACGGAGAGCGAGTATAATCTTGCGAATGGAAGGACCCCTAAATCCGAAGAGGGGTATGTTTGGATTCTATATGAAGTGTACCTTGCAATTTTTTGGTTCTGACCCAAAAATTAGTCTTTGTTGGAATGGTTACTAAGTTTTTAATATGTCAAAGTACTTAAGCCAACTCTAGTTTATTTTCTTAGCAATGTTAACCAACTCATGGGCAATCAAAGCTTAACCAAAATTTAGACTAGCCAAACCAAGCAAGTTTGACCATAAACCAAATGCACTCATAGTACCCCCTCCGTTTTTATTTACTCCGCATATTAGATTTGACTGAAATCAAACTTCATAAATTTTGATCAAGTTTATAAAAAACAATATAAAAATTTACCATAACAAATCTATATGATGTGAAAGTACATTCAACAACGAATCTAAAGAAATTGATTTGTTATTGTATATGTAAATATTTTTGTTTATAAATTTTGTCAAAATTTATAAAGCTTGACTTTGACCAAAACTAAGGCCAACTCCACCGCGCGACCCCAAACGGATGTCCGGATTGGCCGGATTTTGTCCCTTTGGGGCGCCGATGGGTTCGCCCGTGTCCGGCTTTGTCAGATGGGTCGTGCGTGCGCCCACCGCGCGGCCACACCCCAAAACCTGTCCGGGGTGGACGTGAATAAAAAAAATATAAAAACTAGAATGAAATAACTAAAAAAGTAAATAAACGCGTTTAAAAAAATATAAAACATATATAGGGGTCGGCCACAAAACAACCCAGTTTCCATGGCCACTTAAAAGGCCTAGTTTCATAATTAACATATAAAAACAAAATTAAAAAAAGCCTCCCGCGCGCTCCTGCCGCGCCGGTCGGTGTCGTGGCCGTCGTCATCTTCACTGGCCGCCCGTGTTGCTGTCGTCGCTGACGAGGTCGACGTAGGCCGGCGGCGTCCACAGGTGGGCCGGCGGTGCATGGTAGACGGGGGCGGGCTGGACGGCCGGAGGTGCCTGCACCACCTCCTCCCGTGGCGACGCCTCCCGCTCCGGTGACCGCGGCGGAGTAGGGCACCAGTTCACGCCCACGCCGGCGGCCATCTCCGGAGCATTGGAGGACCATCCCCACCCCTGGCCCAGCAGCTGCTGGAACGCGGCCGGCGGGTCCTCCTTCATCGCCTCCTCCGTGACGGCCGCCATCTGCAGCTTTGGGAAGGCGACGTCCCCGGCGGCAGAGAGGGCCATGGTCTCCTCCAGGTCGTCCCACTGCCACTCGTCATGCGTGTTCATGGAGTCGTCTATGACACGCTGCAGAAGATGGGCCTCCTCCTCCGCTGTCATGCGAGGAGGGGGAGGTGGCGACGGAGACGGGGAAGGCGACGGCGTGGGCGTGACGTCGCGCACCCGCCTATGCCCGCGCTCCTGGGGAGCAGGCGCTGCGCGCTCCTGTCGTGGCCGCCGCGGCCCCGTCGAGGTGCCGGCGAAGAACGACACGTGCCTGGTGTCGTACTCGTCACGAAACCAGGTGTCCCAGAGTCCGGAGTCGGGGCGTACCTGGGGTCGTAGAACAGGTCGTCGGGGAGGAGGCGGTAGCGGCGCTCGATCTCCGTGTCGCGCGCACGGCCGCTCGTCGGGACCGGCGGGATCGGGACCCGGTCGGCGGAGAGATGCCAGTTATTGGGGAGATGGACGTCGCTCCAGGGGAGCGGCGTCCTCGTCTCCCAATAACGGCGGCACACCGACGCGCGGATGTAATGTCGGTCGCGCTTGCCGGCGGACGTGGGCGCGACGGAGAAGGCTGGCGGCGCGGGGGCCCGGCGTGGTGGCGATGGCAACGCGGGCTCGCAGCGGCGTCCCGACGAGGCACCAGCCTCGCGGTCGTGCTTGCCTTTGCGGCCCATGGCTGCGGGCGGCCGGCCGGCGAGGTGTTGGCTAGGGTTTGGGACTGGGGCTGTCGGGTTTCGAGGAGGCCGCGGGATGGCGTGGGGCAGTGTGGACGACGACCTGTCCACGCTTCCCACTTAAAGAAGGACGGCGACCGTTCGACATGCGGATGACAAGTGGGGCCGTCCGCTCGTGTGCATTGATGTGGGCGGGTGGGAGATAGGTGGCCGCCTGTCACGCGGCTTCGACGCGGACGAGGGACGCGTCCGTTTGATGTCCGTCGCGACCCAAACCCGACGCAAGTTTGCGCTTGAAATGGGTCGGCCCGGACACAAAATGGACAAGATGGGTGCGGGCCGTCGCGCGCTGGACCGCATCCTTTGTCTGTTTTACCTCAAATGGACGGGGCGGATAGGATAGGGTCGCGCGGTAGAGTTGACCTAATACATGGACTAAATAAAAACGGAGAAAGTAGCAGCACACACGGAAAAGAAGTAGGCCGAGGTATATCACTGTGGTCCGGTGGCCGCCCTCCACGAGCTGGAGTAGCAGTACCTGCTGCAGTGGGCTCTGCGGAACCGGAGCACGCGAGAGGGATCGCCTGGAAATGGAGCAAACTAGCTCGAGCCACGAGGAAGGAAGACTGCCGCATGCATCAGCTGCCTTTTCAGGTCTGCACACTCTTCTCCAAGCTGCCTTTTGACCCCGAAGCTGGCAACGCAACGGGCGGAGATGACTGCTGGGTGCGAAGTGGACTGCGGCACGGCACGCAGGGAACAGGAGGCGGCCCCCATGGCCTCGGGTGGAAGCTGCCTGCCCTCGCCGCCTGCCTGGTTCCCGAGAAATCACCAGTCTGCTCCATTCACCAGGCCATGAGATTCGCCGCGATTTTCATGGGACGCCGCGAGCGGCCGGCAAGTTGCACGACGGCAACAAAGGCCCTGTTTGGATCCCTAAGTTAAAGTCAGTTTTAGTTAGTTGAGGTTCAAATAAGCCAGAAGTAACCAAATATGATGGGTTAGTTTGGGGTTAGTTGGATCTAACCCATCCCAAAAAACTAGCCCACACTCTAGCCCACACTAGAGGAGCTTATTTGAGTTAGTTCTCCTAGGTCCACTAAAAAAAATAGTAAAAAAGCTTATCTCTTCCATCCAAACATGGTCCAAAGTAGTCAAATGATTGAGAAAGAATATTTATTATTAATCTAACACTATCATCTACACAGCTCTTTAGTTAGAGTTAGTTTAAGGTTAGTTTAGGGTTAATTTAGGGTTAGAATCTAACTCTAACCTCTAACTGGGTTAGAGTAACCAAACAGGGCCAAAGTCAGCGGCCGGCACACTAGCCAGCTTTTAAAATAAATAATTTTTTTGCATCGGTAACAAAGTCAGCGACCGAGACACTAGTCAGCCTTAAAAAAGAAAATGCATTGTCCACGGCCGAGGCCTCGATAGTTTAGACCGTCTTGGTTAAACATCTCCTTTTATTGGTTCAGAGCAACTCCAACGGGCCGACCCAAACGGACGGCGTTTTTGTCCGCTTTTTGTCCGTTTGGGTCGGCCGGCCGCCCGCCGACCGCCCTCTTTTAGTTTTGGGTCGGCAGTGCGCCCAACGGGCCGACCCATTTTCGTGACCGCGGGTGTTTAACATTGTGCCGTCGCCCTGGTTTTGGCGCTTCAGCGCACGGGAAAGGTTCGCGCGCGGGGGGAAAGCGGCCTAGCGCGCGCTGGTTTTGGCGCTCCAGTGCGCGGGAAAGGTTCGCGCGCGCGCCGCGGCCGGCGCTTGCTATAAAGAAGGCGCTCCATCCACACTCTGTCGGCCGCCCACTCTCCCCGCCTCTACACCACCATGTCGATCCGCCGCCTGGGCGCTTTGGATTTTCGCGGAGTCCGCGAGCGCCGCTCCGGTGCCTTCTCCGCCGAGATCTGGTTTTGCGAGAAACGTCTCGTCCTCGGCACCTTCGACACCGCAGAGGAGGCGGCCCGTGCGCACGACGCGGCGGCGTGGCGCCTCTTGAGGCCTTGTCGGGATATGAATTTTCCCAACGTGTCGAGCCAGCGGGCGCATGATCTGGCGCCTCTCCCGCGGCTTTTCACCGACGAGGATCGTCGTGTCCACCGGAGGCGGCAGCGTCGCCTCGCCATCGTAGAGAAGGACGTGGAAGCCTTGGTGGTGTGGCGTGGAGGCTATCCGCAGGACATCGTCGACGAGCGCCAGTTTTAGAAGCAATTGAGATCGGAGAGGGACGCGAGGAGGAGGGAGCGAGCCGCCTATCGGGAGGACAAGCGTTCGCGGAAGCAGGCAGCTCAATTGAATCTGGAGCTACGAGAAACTTCGGGTTGAGACTTTGAAGACGAGCAGCTTGCTAACGCCTACCTTCAAACATCGGAGGAGGACATTAACGAGTCGGAGTCAGAAAGCGACGAGTAGTGGTCTTTTTCTTTTATCTGTGTACGCTAGAACTATCTATGTATCCATTTTAATCTGAAAAAATGGCCGGCGGCGTCGGCGACGTAGCAGGCGGGCGAGTGTGTGAATCCAATGTGCCACCGACCAGCGGGCCCGGTGAGGAAAGAGGGCGAGCACGCGCGCGTCCGTCTTGTGTCCGCGCCGATGCAAATCAGGCTCAAAAATGGGCCGGGAATGGGTCGGCAGGCGGACGAAAGCGGACACGCATCCGTTTGGGTCGGCGCGTTGGGCTGGCTTTTTTGTCCGCGCCGACCCAAACGGACGGCCGCGGACGAAATGGGTCGCCCCATTTGGAGTTGCTCTCACGAACCAAGTATTTCTCTTCCAGGTCATGTTGGTCAGCTCGACACTCATGATTGCTAACGCCACATCTTTTTCCTCGGTGTCAGCATTGATGGCCTCAATCATGAGCTTCTTTGATTAGGCGGCCTCCTCAATATCGAGCTTCCTCCTCTTGGCGCCCTCTTTCATGTCAACCTTTTTCATTTGGAGCTCCAAGTATATCTTTCTTTGCTTCTCCTCTCCTCTATCACTTCCTTTTGAGTCATTATGCCGCACAAGGTTGCGTGCAAGGCGATGGATGACGGATCACGCTTCTCGTCGAGCTTTGAGTTGGTCTTTCCCCTCGGTCTCTTGAGCAAATCTCCATTCTCGGCCACGGCTGCCTTCGCCGGTCATTATACCAAGTCACCAATGCCTAGGCCACTCACGTGACGGGCTTCGACGCTCTCAAGCGTGTCGCAATCCTTGTTGCATTCTTATCGAATGAACCTCCATCTCTTTTGAATTGAGTTGCCTCGGGTGCTCGCAAACATGTAAGGCGCAAACTTCCTCTGCTCAAAAAGGGTTTTATGAACTCTCATCCTAAAGACAGATCCCTTTTGCTCGGCACCTTTCATGAGATCTTGGCCTATCTCCATCCAACTCTTGCAAATCAAAGTGTCCTCCTCTTTGTTGTATGATCCCGCACGAATGCTTTGTTTCCTCTTTGTGTGTGTCGGCCCTTTGGGTGAGCTCATCGATAAAAAACGGCTCCTCCGCAATGTTGACCTCTTCTTCCACATCTTCACGATACATGTCATCATATCCATGCGATGAGTTGACATGGTCGTCGACCTCCTCTTCTTCATGGGCACCGAAGGTGTCGACACCATATTGGTCGCGGCCGTCTTGGCTTTGGGTCATGTCGGGATCGAAAGCTTAGCCTTGGCCATCGACGTGGAAGACCCGGCCACGGCCCTCGTAGATGACGTTCTGCATGAACTGGCTGTAGTTAGGGTTGTCGGTCATTCGCGACGGGAGTAGCATTTCGTCGAACAGCTTGCGGGCGCCGGCATGGTCGGTCGTAGGAATTGACCGGGGCTGCTTCCTTTGCATCCCATCAGACAAGTGGGTTACACCAATAAACCCAGGCGTGACATTGAAGTCGATGATGACTGGGATGGTGGGGGTGTCCGGCGCGATCAGGCAGCCGTCTGGCGACGTGGAGAACCGGGTCTGGCCTTGTAGCCGTGGTGGATGAAACCCATGCATCTCCAGTGTGACGGAGGAGCTCGGGGACGGGTATTGTGGAGGGCGAACGGCCGACGTGCCTGTGCTCGCCACGGCCATGGCAGAGGTGGAGAGAATGGCCAAGCCGGACCGACACAAACACACACAGATTCTAACTCTTTTTTTATCCATTTACTATCTTGTTTTACTAGTCCCCTTCGTATTTTATGTCAAATTTTGATCATATACTTAACTAAGAAAATATTAATGCATGTTACTAAAAAAATCATTGGATTCGTATTTAAACCTAATTTCAAATGATTCGTATTTGAACATAATTTCAAATGAGTATTTTTATGACATGCATTAACATTTTGTTAGTTAAATATAAGGTCAAAATTTGACACAACATACAAAGGGGACCAATAAACCAAGACGAAGCTAGTAGGTCGCTTGAGGCCAGCATCCGGCCTCATCCGTTCAAATCAGGCGGTGCGCCCAGCCGGCCGACCCATTTGGTCCTCCTCACTAAATTGTATTCAATAAACGTATTTTACGCAAATAAATCTATAATTCATGCCAGCATTATAGTTCATGCCGACATACATGCCAGTGGCCAACATACATATTAGCACGCAACAAATTCGTCTTCTCGTCCATAGTTCATGCCGGCATATATGCCAGAACTCAATAAAAACGTCTCTTTTGGCCGTAGTTCATGCATCTTGGTCGTAGTGCATACCGGCACACATGCCTGCATACGAAATTATCGCGTCTCGGCCATGATTCATCCATCTCAAGCATCTCATTCGCTTCTTCTCGAACCAAGTCTTTTTTCTTGGGGACACCTTGCTCAAGTCTATCGTCATGATCTTTATTTCCTTGGAGATCCGTGCGAGCTTCACCTTGGTTGCTTTTGTCCAGGCATAGCTCTCCTTGATCTCAAGCTTCTTTTTCAATGAAGATCTTCATTTGCTCGTCTTTCTCTCAGTGCTCCCTCTCCTTCCTCACTTCCTTTTAGGTCATGAACCCCTTCAGAGTTTCTTGCAACGCAAGTGTCAAAACATCACGCTTGTCATTCAACTTGGAGTTCATCTTCCCCCTCCATCACTTCTCACTTTCACTTGGCTCAACGATAGCCGATGGCCCCCGCCTTTCTTTTGCGCGGCATATATTGCTCCTTATATTTTGGGTACTCGCAACTCATCATCCAACAATAGGTCAAGGTGAATGGCTTGTCTCCATGTTGCCTTGAAGCAGTACAAAGATTGAAATGTCTACAAATGAAGATGGAAACAACAATATACATTGATATGCAATGGAGATGAAAGCATCAAACAACAAGGAACACACATATGAAGAAGGGGAAGGAATTGTGTGCCATCTCTTTGATGCCTCCGGTGATGTTCTAAAGGGTGGCACAAAACTTGTTGCACTCTAGTTAGATGAAGGCCCACCTCTTTTGGATCAACACATCGCTACGGTTACTCTCAAACTTGTAGGGCTCGAACTTCCTACGTTCATGGAAGTATGTATGGACCCTCATCCAAAACGTTGTGCCTTTTTCCTCGACACCAGTCTTGGGATCTTGTACAATTTCCATCCAAGATTCACAAATCAACTTATCCTCATCATTGGTGTATCCTTCCGTCCGGATGCTTTGTCGCCTCCTTTGTGCACTTGCTTGCTGAGATAGCTCCTCATGGAACAATGGCTCATCGTCTATGTCCACACCATCTTCTTGCCCTTGGTTATCTTCTTGCACGTGGATGTCCATGTCTTCTAGCCCTTCACTTTACTAGTTACGGCCATCTTGAATTTGGATCTCGTCGCCATCGTACACTTGGCCACCCTTGTAGATCATGTTCTCCTTGAATTCATTGTAGTAGGTCTGGCCAACATGAATCGGCGTCGGGGTTGGCGGTTCGTTGAACAGGTTGCATGTACAGGGAAAGTGCCCGTAGGGATCTCCTGTATACGCTTCTTTTGCATCCGGCGGATTGGCCTACCACAGGTGTGACAGTGAGGTTGAGGGCCGCCACAACGGGAATACTGGCGCGAGTTCACTCACTTCTGGTGACCCGGCCCAAGGTGACCCGGTGAAGCGGGACGTGCCCAGTTCATGTTGAGGAAGGATCTCGTGTGTCATTGGCTTTGTCGAGGTGCACGACGACTCCAAACATGACGGACGGACAACCGACAATCCCATGCTAGCTGTGGCAATAGCCGTGGCGGCAACAAGAAGGACCGGCTCGCCACAAAACCCTAGCATGAGGTGGGCCTATTGCCTGGCCTTGGCGACGATCACATCATTCTCCGCAATGACGGTCTGGCGTTGCGCAACTATAGCTAGGGTGGCGGCGGCGTCGTTTTTGTCCTTTGCGACCTTCCTTTGGCAATCTCTCTTCGCCGTCTCCTTTGGCATCCGCACCTTCTTCGGAGGCTTCTTTGGGCGACGACCCGGGTGGCCGTGCAGTTGACTGTGGCGGCTGGGAAGGAGGTGATGATAGGGTTGGACGCGTCAACCATAGCGCGAGGGCGGGAAGGTTTTTGGAGAGAGGAGAGAAATGGGGTGGATGTGCCACCAATGGGTGGGCCAAAGGGAGGACAAGGGAGGGTGTCACGGGCGTCCACGCCATGTCCGTGCCAATCAAATCCGGTCTAAATTTGGGCTAGAAATCACTAGTGCAGAACCGGGCTATAACACCGGTTCGTTAGGCCCTTTAGTGCCGGTTCTTCTATAACCAGCACTAAAGGGTGGGGACTAAAGGTCCCCCCTTTAGTACCAGTTCAACACGATTACTAAAGGGCCACCACGTGGCACGAGCCAGCGGCTAAAGGTTTTTTTTTGGAAAAAAATGATTATGATTTTTTTCCGATTTTCAATTTTCTTAATTATATGACGATTTAGTCTCTAATCATCCCTCATAACTGCTCAAGTGTGGATCACTCATTCCAAATCGTCTAACTTCCCGGTCGGTCACCCATCCTCTCACTACTCGAGCGTAAGCACGCTTAACTTCCGAGTTCTATTCCTCCTAGTTTCCCAGTCTGCACTTGTTGTTTTGCTGGAAATAGTAAGCTATCAATCCTATTAACCCTCCGGAGTTTAGCTTGAGCATGAAGCCACACGTTTCACCGTTTGAGTTTTGAAACTATTATTTAAAAAACAATAATTATTTAGTAACACTAATATTTCTTGAATAAGTAGTTTGACCATGGTTTGACCAGATTTGACCAAAATTCAAAAAAACTAAAATGATTATTTAGTAACACTAATATTCTTGAATAATTATTTAGTAACACTAATATTTCTTGAATAAGTAGTTTGACCACAGTTTGACCAGATTTAACCAAAATTCAAAAAAATTGAAATTTAAGCATATCTTTTTTTCCTTTTAGAATTTGAGGATTCTAAAAATTTGTAAAACGGCCTACATCGGTCAAAATCAGATGCGGATTTTTGTGCTGAACATTTTGATATATTATACGTTTTTTTCGACATCGTATGCAAAAGATATAGTCGTTTTAGTTTTTCATCACACTTTTTTGCAAAACATGTCGAAACCTATGTTTTTAAATTTACCTAACTAGTAGATGTGTAGTAACATAACTATATCTCGAAGAATTTTAATTTTTGAGGTTTTTCTCATTTTCTTTTGGTTTTCTTTCAAAACTGAAAAGGCGGTTGGGAGGGGGGGGGGGTAGAGTTTGAAAATTGCCCTAGGTGACACAAACTGAGACTAAAAGTCTAACATTTAGTGCAGGTTTGTGACACAAATCGGGACTAAAGGTCCTCGTGGGGCCCTGGCCTGATGCCAGCCTGCCACCACCCCTTTAGTACCGGTTCATGGTACGAATCGGTACTAAAAGTTCAACACGAACCAGTACTAATGCATAGTCGTTCGAACCGGAACTAATGATACCATTAGTACATGGCCAAAATCAAACCGAGACTAATGTGTCTCACGTAAGGTCATTTTTCTACTAGTAAATGGATGGCGGTTGATAAAAAAAGACATATGTCCATTTACGTCGCCGCATGGGCCGTGTTTTTCATTCGCATGGACCCAAACGAACGCGGGCGGACGAAATGGGTCGTCGTGTTGGAATTGGCTTTAGAGCATCTACAAACGTGGTCATCTAATATGCCCCCTATGCCCGCCGTCACATCCGGACGTGTTCGCTGGAGGTAACCGAGCATACTGTATTTCTCATACTCCATAGCCACATCTCGGATATGTCCTACCCCAAATTCATACAAAATCATGGAAACGACATATTGTGCGTAGATCATCATATGAACATAGCAATCCGACATAAATGACCTATAAACATAGTCCAATGCGACATAGATATAATAACACATAAAAACTACACAATCGGATCCAAAAGGGCCAGCCCCTAGAGTTCATCATTTAACTAAATTAGATACTAATTGAAACTAAGAGATAGGGCGGCCGGATTTCACCACTTCCTCGTCGGATGCTTCCCCTTGAGGTCTTGGCGGTTGTCCTCGGCATGGACTTCAACGGCTCGAATACATCATCATCATCGTCATTGTTGTCCGACACAGAGGAGCACGATGCAGTTCTGCTCCATCAGGAGTTGTGCGGCTCTCTCCACTGCCGCTGCCATCTGCATCGCCAAGCGCTAGGACTTCTCGAGCCCTGTGCGAAGAGATGCCACATTTTCATGGCGACCACAGCAGGCGTCTCCACTCCACGGGTGTGTAGGAGCGGCGGATGGCGTGGTGGAGGGCCTTGTCGTCATCGCCGGCGGGGCAAAGGCTCCGACGCGAATCTGCAAGATCTGCACTTGACACCCAACTCAGCGAAAACCATCGATTCGGCTCGTTCCTCCTCAACTGATCCCGGGCTGCTTTGAGGTTCGTACGAATATGAGAAATTTTGAGAACTTCATTGAAATTTTGGAAACTTCATGGAAATTTGTTAACCTGATTGTGGACCGTGTCGTTGTGAACGACGAAGCCTGTTATTAACCGGAGCCCAGCTGATAACTAACTAACCTCGGCCGAAAGAAAGTCTCTGTCGCTTCGTGCCGTTTCATCCTGAGTTGATTTGACGTGAGACAGACCGGAGCCGAAAAGCGGCATTGGCACCTTGGCAGCGGGCGATGGCCAAGCCCAACGCCTCCGATTGGACGTCTCGGTCTCGGGGCCTCGATCCCTGCGTGCGCCGAGACTCGTGCGACAAGCCAACGGATCCGTGGCCCGTCTCGCTCCCGCTAGCAAGATGCGTCGTCTTCCCCGCTATAAGTAAACTTGTTCCCACCTTCTTGTTCCCGTATTTTAAGCTCAGCTAGGAGCTCTTTCACTATTCATCCCACTGTAGTGGTACTCTCAAGTCAAGTGCGAGCACGTACTAGCTCGTATATAAACCTCCACCACCTGCTAGCTTCGACTCCGATGGCGGGCAACGAGGGGCTGATCGAGCCCGCGCCGGCGCCCGAGCTCGCGCTGCTGCCGCAGCCGCAGGCGTCGGCGCAGGGGGCGACCCCCGCGAGCGCGCGGACGAAGCCGCGGGGCCGGCCGCCCGGGTCGAGGAACAAGCCGAAGCCGCCGGTGGTGGTGGTGCGGGAGAGCGCGGGGGCGATGCGGCCGGTGGTGCTGGAGCTGGCCGCGGGCTGCGACGTGGCCGGCGCGGTGGCGGCCTTCGCGCGGCGCCGCGGGGTGGGCGTGTCCGTGCTCTGCGGCCGCGGCGCGCTCGCCGCCGTCACGCTGCGGCTGTCGACCTCGGCAGGTACCTCACGCGCGGTCCGGCTGGATGGGCGGTTCGACGTGCTGTCGCTCTCCGGGACGGTGCTGCCGGCGGCCGGCGAGGGCGCGGGCGCGGCCCCGACGCCGTTCTCGGTGTCGCTCGCGGGGGGCGACGGGCAGGTGGTCGGCGGCACGCTCGCCGGGGAGATGACGGCCGCGGACGGCGGCGTCGTGCTGGTGGCCGCCACGTTCGTCACCGCCGAGGTGCACCGGCTGCCCGCGGTGGAGGCGGAGGCGGCGGTCGAAGGCGATGATGGCCGGGGCGGTCGTCAGGAGGAGGAGAAGCGCCCACCAACATCACCCCCGCCGCCTCCGCAGCAGCAGCAACACCAGCAGCAGGCGATGGTGGCCGCGAGCGCCGCCGACGTGGGCCACGTCGCTGCCTACGGCGGAGTTCCGGGCTGGGGCCCCGGCGGCCATCCAGGCCAGGTGGGGCACTACGCGCAGCATGCCGAGCAGATGCTCTCGCCGTGGGGCGTGTTCCCAGACTCACGCGCCGCCCCGAACCATCCTGCGAGCTCGAGTCATCACCATTACTTGTAGTATCATCACCGTTCACGTTCGTCCTCCTGTTACATACGGGGAAGTAGATCGTTGTTGCCAACATCTTTTTGGGTCTGTTTTAATTAGTACTCCTACTCTAGTCCGTATCACATTGTGCGAGTTGTGCGATCGAGCAGTATATGCAATGGTTTCTGGTAGTGCATGCAAAAGATGGCAGGTGGTTGCGAAGAAAAATGAGCATGAGAATGAACGATCCTTTGATGAATCATTGTTGAGCTGAATATAGAGATCGAACGCTCTGATCACAATGGCACGTACGCAGACCCAACTGTGAAACAAAGCCATTGGACTATCTGCTGGTCCATGTTGTGGGTGGAGCTGGCCGGCCTGACACGGCCTTGTGCACAATGGCTAGATGCTGTGTCTGGGAAGGAGCTAGGCATGCACGCAGTGGAGCTGCGGAGCACGATGATAAAGAGAAGATACTGCTGCATGTGTGTGCCTGCCTGCGGCTGCACGTATTTTCCTCGGGAAGGCGCGACATTGTGGGGTTTCCGATGTAGTCCATGCATGCAGCTGCCACGCATAAATAAAAGCTGAAGCCACCATGTGGTACAGTACGGCGCTCCTGCTGCCACACTAGCTTCACCTCCAGAGACTGGGGTAGAGGGAGCAAACTAGTAGCACGTCGAATCGCATTCTCGCTGCAAACATTTTTACCGAACCAAATAATATGAATCTACATTTCGTTGTTGAGAACAAACGTCAAGATGGCCGAGTTGGTCTAAGGCGCCAGTTTCAGGTACTGGTCCGAAAGGGCGTGGGTTCAAATCCCACTCTTGACAATTAGTTTTTTATTCATCAAAGAGAACCGCACATTTCGGAATCATGACTATTCAACGCCGTTTTACTCTGCTCCGTCTCGCCATTTTTTTTCTGGAGGAACATAACTCCAGTAACATTGGACTTGTGAAGTTCGCTGTTGATGATAGCTTGGCGCATATCGTGCTGTCATGGACTTTCAAGGGCATCCCGTTATGATCACGGCGAACGTGCTAAGTTTCAAGCCTCCAAAATGATTTTTGAGCTCGCGCACTGCCTCACGATATGCGATCACGGTCGGGTCCTTCGCGTCGCACTCCTTTATGATTTGTTGCACCACCAGATTCGAGTGTCCATGACACAACAAACGGCGAGTACCAAGTGATGCGGCAATTCACAAGTTGTGCAACAATGTTATGTACTCGACAACATTTATTGAACATCCTGAAGTGGATTTGAAGTATGTAGTCGAGCTTGTCATATTCGATAGAGATGAGAACGACGCTAACCCCCGAGCTTGCGAGCATCTTGGAGGTGTTGAAGTACGTAATCCAATGCTCTGACTTCACCTTGGTCGGCAGGGACTGGGTTTCAATCCACTCGATGATGAAATCAGCTAGCTAGAGCTTCAGACTTGATGGCTTAGGCGGCTCATAGATGATGTCGTGAGCCGCTAGATCGTTGACCCATTTTCCCACTCGGCCAGTGGCGTCCCTGTTGCCGATGATATCTGACAAGGGGGCACTAATGACCACAATGACCAGGTGGTCTTGTAAGTAGTGAATCAGCTTTCTCGGACGTCATGAACACGCCATAGACTAGCTTCTGATAATGAGGATATCATTGCTTGAACTCGGTGATGACCTTACTTGCATAGTAAACAAGTCGCCGGACCTTCTAAATTCGGCCTTCCTCCGCGCTAGCGGCGAAGACAGTCGGGGGCCGAGCGGGGGCCAGAACCCTCTATTGTTCAGCCCGCTTCAACAATATTTTTGAGCCCCCCCCCCCCCCCCCCCACCCCCACCCCCTCAACAATTAGGAGCAGGGACATGTACTACTTTTATGTTGGTACATTTGTTAGTATAGTCCACTCCATTATCAAATAGTACCCCCTCCATTTTTATTTACTCTGCGTATTAGTTTTGGTCAAAGTCAAACTTTGTAAACTTTGACAAAGTATAGAAACAAAAATATTAACCTATACAATAACAAATCAACACCATTAAATTCATTATCAAATGTACTTTCACATCATATAGATTTGTTATGGTAAATATTTATATTCTTTCCTATAAACTTGGTGAAATTTTAGGAAGTTTGATTTTAGTCAACTCTAATATGCAGAGTAAATAAAAACGGAGGGAGTACATCTTACTACGCACACGACAGAAAGGTCCAAGCCCAAGATGGTAGCCGAGCCAATAACCGCACGTATGCAGCCCGAGTTCTCCGAAATAACTAATCGATGGATCCTTCCGCTCCTGATTAGTTCTTCCCAGATCTTGTCACCGTCGGTACTAGGGCGGGGCTTGATAGCATCCAGCCGCCGTTTCAAGCCCTGAGCGCTTTGTCGTGGACTATCTGCCGATCAGTCGTTCCAAATGACCTTGGTTTGTCGTGAGGTAAATTGGACACCACGATACACACATACACATTGACGCATACAGATGATTCCCTTCATGTCTGTCATGTTTATCATTGACTCATTCGATCTGTTTTCGTTTCCAGTCACGCCTAGGTTAGGACTTCATCAAGCATTGATGTCAGCCTCTGTAGACTCGTAGTTGTTGAAGATGTACCCTTTGGCCCAAGACGCTTCGTTGAGCGTTGGTGACCAATGATGATCGTTGCATGCGGCGGAGGAACGAGAGGCTGGATCTGATCTTCTAGGTATGTGCTCCAATAACATTGATAACTTTTTCTAGTAAAACACTAGTTTACATTATGGTTTGGAGTACGTATTGGTAGCCATTACCGGCGGCAGGATATGACCAGGACCCAGGAAGCCATCGATGTTGAGTTGTATATTTTGTACATTATATAACATTGTACTCTTTCAGTGTACCGATCCTAAATTGTAAGATCTGAGCTTACTCCCGCATGGCCTGCGTGCCTAACTCTTCGGGACTTTCTCTTTCTCTATGTAAACACTGATTGTACCAGAAACACTCAAGGAAATCACAACACAGTTTCTAACTTGGTATCAGTCGCTAGGGTTCCCCCATGGCTGCGGACGATCTCTCCTCCTCCCCCGCCGCCGCCACGAGCTCCACCACGTCGCCGGGCTCCCTCTCCTCCTCCTCGGCGCCTCCTGCCGGCACCACTCCCCCCTTCGTCTTCGGCACCACTCCAGTCCTCTTCAGCGGCTCCTCACCTGCCACGGCATCCCAGTTTGCCCCTCTCTTCACCACCGCTGACTCTTCTCCCGCGCCACCGCCGGCCTCCTCCCAGACCCATCCTATCTTCCGCGACCACATCACGAACCACATCAAGTTTCTTCTCAATCCCGCGGATCACAACTACCATAAGTGGAAAACTTTCTTTCTGATGGTTCTCGTTCGCTACGGCGTCTCCTACCTTCTCGACCATCCCCCCTCCCAATGCTCCAGCGCAATATCTTGAGCTTGACGCCCACATTGTCCTGTGGATCTATGCCACCCTCTCGGACACCATGTGCGACCATGTGGTCGGCGCCGCCACCACCTACGCCCTATGGCACAAGATCAAAGACTTCTTCCTCGCCAATCGCGATGCTCGCTTCATGATCCTCAACCGCCAATACCGAAACCTCAAACAGGGTGATCTCTCTGTATCCGAGTACGCACGCCGTCTGAAGCTCCTCACCGACGCCCTCGCCGATATTGATCGTGCCGTCACCGAGGTGGATCTCACCACCCAATTTCTTCATGGCCTCGACAAGCGGCTCGACACCATCCGCGTCGTCCTCGGTGACCAGGGCCTCCCCTTCGACACCGTGCTCTCCCGCGTTGTTCTCGCGGAGGAGTCGCAGGCGCAGCGCGCGGCTGAGGAAGGCGCCTCTGCGTTCGCCATGGCGGGCGGCAGCTCTTCCGGCGCCGGCTCCTCGGCCGGTCCCTCGGGTGGTCGCGGCCACGGCGATCGCCCTTCTGATCGCGCCCCGGACGCCACCCCTCCGTCGGCCTCCTCCTCTGGCCGCGGGCGCGGTGACCGCTCTGGTGACGGCGGTGACCGTGGACGCGGGCATGGGCGCGGTCGCGGCCGAGGACGCGGTGACCACTCTGGGCGCGGTCACCAGGCGGCTACCTTCTCCCCCTTTACGGGGTACTTCGCCCCCTACGGGATGGCGCTCCCGTCGCCCCGCTCTGGCTGGATCCCGCCCAACGCCGCCGGTGTTCTTGGACCCCGCCCCGGCGCCCATGCTCAGGCGTACCACGCCTTCAGGCCGTCTCCGGTGCCATCTACTCCGTACTATCAGCCACCGCAGCCGTCATGGGACCATCTCACCATGCTCAACGCCGCCTTCAGTAACGGCGGCTACGCTACGCCCCCGGCCCCCGAGTGGTACCTCGACAGTGGCGCATCTTCGCACGTGACAGGCACCCAAGGTAATCTGATCTCGTCAAGTTCTTCATTTTCGCATTTACCCTCTAGCATTGTTGTCGGTAATGGGCATTCTCTTACTGTCACTGCCACGGGCTCTACCAACCTCTCCCCTCATGATTTTCGCCTCACTGACATTCTTGTCTCCCCCAATGTCGTTACTAGCCTCATATCAGTTCGTAAATTTACTAAAGACAATTCTTGGTCTATTGAATTTTACCCGTGTGGTTTTCTTGTGAAGGATCTTCGCACTCGATGAGTTCTCATGATCTCCGTTAGCCACGGCGATGTCTACCCCTTCGTTGGCACTAAACCGGCGCCGGCGTCCGCTCTCCTCGCCACCACCACCTCGGACTTGTGGCATCACCGCCTTGGGCATCCCGGAGCACACACCTTTTCCTCACTCGCCCAACACTTTCTTAATGATTGTAATAAGGCTCCCCACACCCCATGTAATGCGTGCCAACTTGGGCGCCAACCCCGTTTACCTTTTCCATCCTCCTTTAGTAAAACATATGCTTCTTTTGATTTAATTCATTGTGACTTGTGGACATCACCTGTTGTTAGCTTTTCTGGGTTCCAATATTATCTAGTCGTGCTTGATGATTTTACGCATTACTCGTGGACATTTCCTCTTCGCAACAAATCTGACACCTCCACTGTGCTTCAACGCTTTTTTACGTTTGTGCACACACAATTCCACGTGATCATCAAGAGCATGCAATGTGACAACGGCGGTGAATTCATCAATTCGTCCCTACGCACCTTCTTCTCCTCCAACGGCATTGCTTATCGCTTCTCGTGCCCACATACCTCCCCGCAAAATGGCAAAGCCGAACGCATGATTCGTACCACCAACGATATCATGCGCACGCTTCTCCTTCAAGCGAACCTCACGCCCCCATTTTGGGTTGAAACCCTTCACACCGCCACCTACCTTCTAAACCGGCGCCCCTCTCGTACCATTGCGCCACACACACCACATCTTCTTCTCTACGGCGTTCCACCCACCTATGACCACCTTCGTGTCTTCGGTTGCCTCTGTTTTCCCAACCAATATGCCACAATGGCCCACAAACTAACCCCACGCTCCTCCCGCTGCATCTTTCTAGGCTATGCCCTCGAACACAAGGGGTACAGGTGCTTTGACCTAGCCACACGCTGCGTGATCGTCTCTCGCCACGTTATTTTCGACGAAACAATTTTTCCCTACAGCCCCACACCAGACCACACACCCTCCACGTCCACAAACAATCCTCATGCACCATATCAGCCACACCCCATCCTCCCATCGGGATCGCCACCACCTACCACGCCTGGGCCCCGTCCTCCACTAGATTATGCGCCTCGCCAACCCTCCCCACCCATGTCGCCCGCTCCACCCCGCACCGGCCCAGACCTACTGTTGCGCCCCCCTCGCGCGGATCCACTTCGGATCACGTGCCCGCCAGTGCGCCTGCCTCGTCCGGGCCCGCCGCATCCTCCTCGCACCGCAGACTGGCCCCTGCGCCCGATTCGCCATGCTCTGCCGATTCCCTCTCGGATCGCGCGCCCACCCGTGCGCCCCCAACGCCTGGTCCCACCGCATCCGTCTCGTGCTCCTCGCCCAATCCAGCGCCCGCTGAATCGCCCGGGTCCACCGAATCTGCCTCGGATTCTTCCCCGCCTTGCACACCCACACCACCTCTTCCACCCCATGCAGTACCGGTACAGCCACCCGAAAACTCCCACAAGATGACCACACGCGCTAAAACAGGCTACTTAATGCCAAAACGCCTCTTTCTTGCCGACGCCTCCTCACCCATCTCACCCATTCCTCCCACGTATAAATCAGCCCTTAAGGATCCCCATTGGCGTCAAACAATGTTAGATGAGTATAATGCATTAATGAACAACTTCACTTGGTCTTTGGTGCCTAAGCCTGCAGGTGCGAATGTGGTGACGGGCAAGTGGATCTTCAGGCACAAATTCAACACGGATGGGTCTCTGGCATGGTACAAGGCTCGGTGGGTTGTTCGTGGCTTCTCACAACAGGAGGGTGTGGACTACGATGAGACGTTCAGTCCAGTGGTCAAGCCAGCAACCATTCGGGTGGTATTGAGTCTTGCCACCAGTCATTCCTGGCCCATTCATCAACTTGATGTCAAGAATGCATTTCTTCATGGTGAGCTCAATGAAACAGTGTATTGCTCGCAACCGACCGGTCTTGTGGACTCCTCCAAGCCGGATCATGTGTGTCTTCTCAACAAGTCACTATATGGTCTCAAGCAGGCACCTCAGACGTGGTTCTTACGCTTTCAAGCATTCCTCTTATCTCTTGGTTTTCGGGCATCCAAGAGTGACACGTCCCTGTTCATCCTACATCATGGTAACTCCCTTGCCTATCTTCTCGTTTATGTGGATGATATCATTCTCACCGCAAGCTCACCTCACACACTCACCCACATCATCTCCTCTCTTAAGCGCGAGTTTGCCATGACTGACCTTGGTGCCTTACACCATTTCTTGGGCATCAATGTCACCTCCAACCAGTCCGGCCTCTTCCTATGCCAGCAGCAATACACTCTCGAGCTTCTTGAGCGCGCATCTATGCTTACATGCAAACCCATATCCACACCGGCCGACACCAGCTCCAAACTGTCTTCTACTGATGGTACCTTGCTCTCTAACCCCACTGACTACCGTAGCATCACCGGAGCTCTCCAATACCTCACCCTAACCCGCCCGGACATTACATATGCGGTCCAACAAGCCTGTTTATTCATTCATGCTCCACGTGATATCCATTGGCAGCTTGTGAAGCGCATTCTCCGATACCTCCAGGGTACATCTCACTACGACCTCCAGCTTTTTCGGTCACCCTCCACTGACCTCATTGCTTACACCGATGCCGACTGGGCCGGGTGTCCGGACACACGCAGGTCGACCTCTGGTTTTTGTGTGTTCCTTGGAGCTAACCCCGTCTCCTGGTCCTCCAAGCGCCAACCCACCATCTCACGATCCAGTGCCGAGGCTGAATATCGAGGTGTTGCAAACTGTGTGGCTGAAGCCTGTTGGTTGCGGCAACTTCTTCATGAGCTCAGGGTACCACCCAAATGTGCCACCGTGGTGTATTGCGACAACATCAGTGCCTCCTACCTTGTGAGCAATCCGGTCCAGCATCAACGAACCAAGCATATTGAGATTGACTTGCATTTTGTTCGGGATCGTGTGGCCCTTGGCGACGTTCGAGTCTTGCATGTGCCATCCAGCTCGCAATATGCCGACATCTTCACCAAGGGACTGCCCTCGCCAGTCTTCACCGAGTTTCGGTCCAGCCTGAACATCCTTCCCAATGGAGTTCCGGCTGAGGGGGGGGGGGTGTTAAGTTGTATATTTTGTACATTATGTAACGTTGTACTCTCTCAGTGTACCGATCCTAGATTGTAGGATCTGAGCTTACTCCTGCATGGCCTGCGTGCCTAACTCTCTGGGACCTTCTCTCTCTCTATGTAAACACTGATTGTACCAGAAACACTCAAGGAAATCACAACACAGTTTCCAACTATCGAGGCACTATAGCACTGTAGCTACAGTCAACGAAGGATATAAGGCTCACTCCCCAGGCAGAGGCCCGAGCTGCCTGGGCCTGGCGCTGCCACTATTGGTAGCTATCATATCTATTTTTGCGCATGTTTGGGCTAAGTGAAACACGGATGGTACTTGGTATAAAACAATTGTAATTTCTGATGAGCCAATTATGTTTTGGCTTCACCCTATCTTGCCCCCTCTATGCCTAAATCCTGGCTCTACGCGTTCTACCACCAAAACAATGCTAAGAACTCGGTTGGTGGCAATGGTGTATATCAACAAGGGACTCCCCTATGCTGGAGCAGCGAGGACTTGTGGTGTACAGAATTGGCGCTTGAGGTTGTTGAAGGATGACTTGGCCTCATTAGTTCGCTCAAAGGGGTCAGACTTCTTGAGGAGTCGATAGAGTGGCAGGCCATTCTCACCGAGCCTAGAGATGAACTGAGTAGTACAGAGACGCATCCGGTCAGTCGCTACACATCTTTCAGATTATTGGCGTGGCCATCCTTACTTCCTTAGTATGGTGCCAATATTCTCCATGATTGACTCAATCTAAAGAGGTAGAAAATGTTTTGGGGATTTTGTCAATAAGGCACAAGGGATTGCCTATATAGACACCACGCAAAAAATAAGCCTTCTCTCCATTACCTACATTCATTATACAACACTTTTTTCTTTATTTATTTGCTTCCCCCTTCCCAAAATTATAAATCTCCAGGTCTAGTTTCACTTTTTTTTTCGAAAAGGGGGGTCTCCCCGGCCTCTGCATCAGAATGATGCATACGGCCATCTTATTAACCAAATGAAGCAGTGCCAACATGGTTCCAAGGTCTGCAAAAGTAATAAAAAAGCAAAGAAAGCTCACACACAGCCAAAAAGGGCTAGAAACACCAACTAGCCATGAAAAGACGCCACAACCGACTGGCTAAAACTAGATAGGTAAACTAAATGCCTATCCTGGGTTCAAGTATATCTCAAAAAGAAACCTCCTCATCCCCTAGTTTCTCCCGAAAAACTTCTTGGGCCATTTAGCTAAAGGAATGTACAGTGATGGGAATGTACATGTTGGTGATATCTGAATCTGAAATTTCAAAGCATTAATAGACTTTGGGTAGACAAACTAAGTGCCATAGAACCAAACAATATTTTCGTTTTGAATTTATCATCTTACAAGAATGTAGATGTACACATGTCCAACTTTTGTTTTTGAATCCCTCGAGTATTTACAACATGGTATCATAGCACTATTATTTGACGATTTGCATCACTACTGTGGACAATTAGTAAACCGTACGCATGCATGCTCTTGTTTCTTACCACCCCCCAATTTCCCTTTCCGCGATGAATGAACCATACACGGGGTAGTTGGTGTCTTGTAGTCCCCCAAATAGGATGTGTGCATGCAAAAATATAATGTTTGGTTGCTAAACCAAGGCCTTGGCACATACGCGCACAAACCACCCAGAGTCTGGCTCACCAGGAACACTCAAATCGGCCGTTTTTGCAGATCCAGGCCGAGGTGAGCGCAAAGGGGGAATGACATACGTGGAGGTGCACACATGGAGATGGCGGGAGACAAAAATCTATAAGCTCGGTGTGGCGCTAAATAAGCACGCTCACCCGTTTTACTAGATTAACTCTAGAGGGAGGACAGGGCCAACCTCAGAACTTGGCACCGGTGGTGGAAACATCTTAGATCCATGACACCATTGGCGACTCCCCTTCGTGAGCTACTCGTCCCCTTCATCTTTGTTTCTGCAACGTCTCGGCATGGGCGACTTGTCACCATCGCCTTCCATGGAGGCAAGTATCATACAACCACCCTCCATCCCTCCATTGTTAGTTCGTAAGGTGTTCGATCGATTTAGTCATTACTTATTGCAACCTCGATTTCACTATGGCGAACCAATGAAGCTGCTCGTTCAGGCTTCAACACTCGCTCATATATTTGATTTGGCTTAGGTTGGTGTTGGCCCACAAGAGAGCGATTCGTTACAACTCAAAGCCTGTCGTCAGATATGGTCCAACTTTAGCTGAAGATAAGGATGGCTAGTCTGAACTATACCTACAATCGTAATGATATTTAGAGGCTGTGAATATGCTTAGAATGAGAAGAGACCCTTTTGCCCAGCTTGCGGTGATGTTTGGGAGAAGGGTCGCTACAAGATAACACCCACTCCTCTTTCGAAGATCAAGTAGCAATGTTCCTTCATGATGTAGGTCATAACCTGAGTTTCAATGTGATTCACAACACATTCATGGGATTTGTTTAGATAATTTTTGATATTTCAAGAAAGTGTTGTATGCTATTGGAGAGCTTCGAGGAGACATGATCAAGGAACCTACTTGTTGAATTTCTACGAAGATATGGACGAGCTATAGATGGTATCCATATTTCAAGGTGAGAGTTACTAATTGTTAGTTCATGCAATGACATACTTGCATTATTGTGAGCCATAACACCTTTGTATATGTGCAACAGATGGTACTCATGTGACTGCTAGAGTGCTGAGGTCACATGCTGCAAGAAATAGGGATAGAATGCAATACACAAGCCATAATGTGCTTGATGATGTTGATTTCGATCTCAAATTCACATATGTGTTAGCTGGTTGAGTAGGACCATCCCATGATGTTAACATTCTTGCTGACAACGTGGATTGACTTGATGGATTCAATATCCATGATCGTAATTTCTACCTAGTAGGTGTTGGATATGCATGTCGACATCGAGTTCTTCCAGCAAGAAAAACAGGTGCCATCTCAATAATTTCTCTCGTAGGAACTACCCTAAGACTGTTGTCGAATTGGTAATTCTCAAACACTCTAGACTTAGAGTTATGATTGAGAGGGCATTTGGTACTTTGAAGAATGGATTTAAAATCCTTGATCAAAAGAAGATGAAGAGAAGTAGAAGAGGAGGAGAGGGTGAGAATGATGAACTTCCCGCTTGAACACCATTGATAAACCTTTGCCCATTAGCCATATGACTATTAATTTGGTACTGCCATTTGTTAGTAGTTAGATTGAACTGTCATATGTTTAGTAGTTAGGACTGAAACAATGTTAGTTTCGTACTTCCTATGTTGTCTACTTTGTGGTAAGGTCCTCGCTAGTGAGAAGGGTTGACTACAGTATTAGAACGGAACAACCAAATACCACGTAATTGCATCTTCATAGTCATAACCCCGAGGTGCTACCAACCAAATGCCATGTATCAAAAGATCTCCCAACGCATGAGGACGGCCAAACAAAGTGCAAATTGTGGTTTAGAGGTTGTATTTTCTCAGCCATGCTCTACCGAGCCACATATGCAACGGGAACATAATCCATGCAGAGAACCAACCACGCCCATATTGACCATAATTAGACTGTGTAGCAGGCCATACGGATGACAGTGCTAGAAGTATAAACCGATTGAAGTGGCTAAGTGCATCGCTTTCTTTATAGCACGAGCCTGATGCATGGCACCATGCTCTCTCGTAATAGTGGCTGGGTATCGAAATGTAAGGGTGATGTAACCTAGTAATAAGTATTGCCCTCGATTGAGAACCAATGTTTATCGAACCAGTAGGATTTTTTTCTGCAACGCTAACCCTCGATACCTGCACACAAAACACAAACAATCTTGTTCCCAATGCTTCAACAAGGTTGTCAAGCTTCTTGTCCAGATAGCTACAAGGAGAAATTGTCTGGTATGGTAGGAATTGGTAAATAGATAAAATAATAAAAATGGAATAGCAAATAAAGTAAGTTGTAACAGTTTATGAAATTAAAGGAAAATAGACCCGATTTCATAGTTTCACAAGAGGCATCTCTCCAAGCAAGATAAGTGTGTTGTGGTGAACAAATTATAGTTGGGCGATGATTAAATTACAATACTTATATTTACTAGATGACCTATTGCGCTAATTGGCGCAGAGACCAACTAAATGCCGGAAGCTATGCAAACTATTTGAAGGATCTTTTCCTCGACTTTCTGCAAATGGTTATGATCACACTACATTCTTATCTGCCTTGACGATGATCATTGAGCATGTCTTTCCTTCTCAATTTACTTTTGATGACAAGAGACTCTGTTTGTGATGGAAATTTTTTTCCGCAACTGTCCACAGATGCGGAAAAAACAACTACAACCAGAAGTTAGGCAGGAGACCTTATCTACCATGCTCATGTCCGTCTCTCGCATGCATGGGCAACCTCACAACCGGGTCAATAGTAGATGGCCTGAAACAAAGAAACCACCCACCCGGAACAAAAGAGATGACTCGAGACTGTCAGCTTTACCATTTAAGTTAGCATTGGCATTCCCATATTAGCGGCCACCCGTTCTGCCATTCGATGCTCTCCATCATTATATGCTTGATAAATTTTTATTTTTCTAGCATAGACACACTGGATTCATTTCAACAGGTTAAGATGAATAGCCCGCAACATAGCTAGCTTAGTGTTAGAGTTAGTTCTATTAATATTTGGGATTCCAAATCAATAAAGCAAGGTTGTATGATGCAATATTTTTTCTCTTTAGTTCAAGATTCACATCATTGATTCTCTTTTTTCTTATCATGATTTTGTAGGGCACATAGTGACATATATGGATGATAATAATAATAATATTATTTCAATGCAACATTGAACCTTGATTGTTACAGTTAGGACTAATTATATAAATATGGGGTAGATTAGTTAACTTATGTGGTAACATGGATGAACCCAATGGCTTTATTGTCCCTTGTTTTCACATATAATAGATGGATTGTAAAATTTTGCACATTGCCGTCTAGCTTAGTTGGTAGAGTCGAGGCTCTTAGGACGTGTTTGGTTAGCTTCCTGAGCAAACCTTACACGCCCTTAACCTTGTGGTCTTGGGTTCGACCCCCAAGACGGGCATTTTTGTGCGTGTCTATATATTTTTCCTTTGCTTTCTCGATGTATACCTTTTTAGACCAATTGATTTACGTGGGTGCGAGAAAACTGAGTTATGTATTTTTAGCAACATTAGGAACCCAATTTGGAAGTTAGATAGATGAATTAAATGTGCATTGGTGTGACACGGACTGTGGAGAATAGGAAATCGATGCTTGAAAAACAAGGTGGTGGTTTTGTTTTATTATTTTTGGCATTGTAGCTGTTTGCTATGCTTCGGGTTTTGGTCATCAGTTTAGATCGGTTGATTTTATTAGATGTGGAAATTGTGTTTAGTTTTCTATTATCTACAAAATTGTGGACCTCACATTTTATACCAAGTAGATGACACTACAATATTTTCTGAGGTGTGAAAACTAGGGAAAATGTACGTTGCAATGAATCACAAAGATACGCTCATTCTCCCAAAACCATATATAAGGCGCACTTGACTTCCATTGTATTGGCCCATTGAGCAATAATGATTATTCCTTAGTTATCATGCATCCTCTATGCATGGTTTCTACATTACCTACATTCATTCTACAACATATGTTTTTCTTTCTTTATTTTCTTGCCCCTTTCCAAAAATTATAAAATCCAGGTTTAGCTTTCACTAGACTCGGGGTAGAAATGTTCAAGTGTATCTCAAAAAGAAACTTCCTCGTCCATGGTTTCTGCAAAAATCTTCTTGGGCCATTTAGCTAAGAAAGGAATGTACACGTTGGTGATATCTGAATCTGAAATTTCAAAGCCTTAATGGTCTTTGGGTAGACAAACTAAGTGCCATCAAACCAAACAATATTTTCCTTTTGAATTTATCATCGCTCACAAGAATGTAGATGTACACACGTCCAACTTATGTTTTTGAATCCCTTGAGGAATTATAACATGGTATCATAGCACTATTATTTGAAGTTTTGCATCATTACTGAGTGCAATGAGTAAACCGTACGCATGTATGCTCTTGTTTCTCACCCCTCCAATTCCCTTTATGTGATGAATGAACCATACATGGCATGATTTGTATCATGCAGTCCCCCAAATAGGACGAGTGGATGCAAAAATATCATGTTTGGTTGCTCACCCAAGGCCTTGGCCCATACGTGAACGAAACTCAAACCACCGAGAGCCTGGCTCACTAGGATGCTGAAATCGACTGTTTTCATGGATCCAGGACGAGGCGACCATAAGGGGGGATGATGTATGTGGAAGTGCACACATGAAGATGGTGGGAGACAAAAATCTATAGGTGTGGCATAAAGCTAAATATGCGGGCTCACCCTCCTTTTACTAGGTCTCCTCTAGAGGGAGGACGAATCCAACCTCACTTCCTAGCACCGACGGCGACAACATCTTAGATCTGTGACGCCAGTGGTGACCCCCCTCTATGAGCTACTCATCCCCTTCATTTTCATTTTCGTCTCGTCTCCGGCATGAGCGGGTCATCTTGCCATCAGCTTGACGAAAACTGACGGCAAAGAATGAGCTAACGGCAAAGAACATGTTTGTCGTCAGCTAGCCGACGGCAAAGAGAGTGGGTGGCCCACTAATGAGAAGAACTTAATGGTCACTTTGCTGTCTGGTAGCTGACGACAAAGCTTTTTTGCGTCCGCTAGCGGACGGCAAAGAAAATGGCCAACCTAACGGTCGTTCCTCCCCGGCCCCACCCCACTACCTAGGCTCTTTGTCGTCTGCTAGCAAACGGCAAAAAGATTTGACCTATCAAAAAGGTCAGCACCCGCGCCCGCGCCATCCTCTTTCTCTTCCCTCTGTCTCTCTCCCCTCACCGCGCCGTCCCCATGCCCGGGCCGCCCCGCCGCTGACCACCACCGCCCCCGACCCCCACCGCCGCCGACCCCCACCGCACCCGACCCCCGAGGCCGCCCGCCGCCCCGGCACCGCTCCGCCCCCCGCCGCCCGACGCCTCTCCGTCCAGCCGCCCCCCGCCGCCTGTCGCCGCTCCGCCCCTGGTGAGGTTCTGCCTTTATTTTTTTGCTATTTTAGTTGATTCAGTTGCTTTAGGTTAGTTGATTTAGGTTAGTTGCTTTAGGTTAGTTGATTTAGGTTAGTGCATTTAGTTGCTTTAGGTTAATTAGTTGATTTAGTTGCTTTAGGTTAGTACATTTAGTTGCTTTAGGTTAGTTGATTTAGTTGCTTTAGGTTAGTTGATTTAGTTGCTTTAGGTTAGTAGATTTAGTTGCTTTAATTAGGTTAGTAGATTTAGTTGCTTTAATTAGGTTAGTAGATTTAGTTGCTTTAATTAGGTTAGTAGATTGTATATTGTAGGTTAGCTTTTTTTAGGTTAGTAGATTGTAGGTTAGATTTTAGGTCAGTTTTTATATTAAGAAGAAAAGAAGAAAAAGTAGAAGTGAAGAGGAAAAAGGAAAATAAGGAAAATGAAGAAGAAAAAGAAGACAAGAGGAAGAAGGAAAAGAAGGAAGAAGAAGAAAAAGAAATATCGAGGGGGAAAGGAGTTTATTTTAGGTTAATTTAGTTTAGTTTAGGTAGCTAGGTTAGTTTCTAGGTTAGTTAGGTTAGGTTAGTTATCTTTAGACTAGATTAGGTTAGTTTCTAGGTTAGTTAGGTTAGGTTAGTTATCTTTAGAATAAGTAGAAGGTGTTAGTTATGTTAGTTTGATTTTCTAGGTTGGTTTGATTTTTTAGGTTAGTTAGGTTAGTTATATTTAGACCAGGTTAGTTAGGTTAGTTTCTAGGTTAGTTAGGTTAAGTAGTTTGAGGGGTTTTGCTGATGTCATTTTGTTCTCCATGAGATGATACTTGGCAAGATAACCAAATATGGCATTGTCATACATGCTAGAATTTTCTTGGAATTTATAGAGAATATTTCCTATGTAAATATTCCAAAAGCTTGAAATATCAGAAAAGGGTTTTTGGTGTTGTTTTCACCCACCAATTTTTTTATTATGTTTATGTTGTACTAATTTCGTTTACTCTTTGTCATTGCAGGTGTTGACAGATGGTGGGCGCGGGTCGAGAGCGCTCCGAGCCTCCTTCCTCGGCGCATGCTGGGAGGGGTGGCTATATTCCACCCAGCAGCTTCGTAGAGCGCTCGTAGACAGCATGGCGACACCGGCGGGCCCTTCTTCTTCGACCGGGAGAGGTTGGGGGAAGACGAAGAGGAGATCTAGAGGTGGACGTGGCGGCGGGAGAGGTAGGAAGGCTGTTGTGCCTTCCTCGCCGCCACCTGAAGCTGATTCTCCGGACCACCAGAGTGCTCCGTCTCAGGTGGAGCCGTCAGACTTGGACCCGTCTTGGACTCGGGTCCACGAGCCTTGGGCCGACGAGCCTCGTGTCGCCGAGCCTTTGTCCCAGGAGACTCAGGCCCCAGTCTTCGTCCCACGAGACTCCGGTCCTAGAGTCTTCGTCCCAGGTGGCTTCGTAGACTAGTGGCCATGCTGATGGCGAGGAGACCTGGTCTGACGATAGTTTTAGCGATGGCGAGCTGGTTGAGCAGGGCAAGAAGGTCTACCAGTGTGGTGGTACGAAGCTCCCCCCCGTGCCGCCGACCCGCGATCAGAGGTGGTTGATTCAGCCTAACGGGGAGAAGTAAGTGCGTTTACCTGTTTAACCTTTGTCCTTCATGTTTCTTCAAATTAATATCTAATGTGTTGGCCTTGTCATACTGCAGGGGTTGGATACACCCCGATGGTGTCCGCAGGCCCAACCAGGTCCTTGGTACTCTAATCCAGCACCAATTCCCGGGGTGGGTCACGTTGCCCGGTGAGGGTCAGGCTCCACAGCTAGCAATGAGTTGGGAGCTGTACGTGGCTGCCCCGGCCCCGCCAGAGGAGAGCGTCGACTGTGTCATGTGCGAGACGGTGGCCGACATTGTGAGGCGACGGTTTTGTGTAATTTCTACTTTACGGAATTAAAAAACAACATTACCTAGTGATTGTACTAATCAGTCTTTTCTTGTTCGATTGCAGACCCTCTACAGGGTTGCTGAGGAACACGAGGCAGAGGCGGCTAGGGTTCTCGAAGCCGAGTGCAAGCGCCTACTTCAGAACTTATGGCACGAGGCTAGGGTGCTGTTGGGTAATGCAGTAATTTCAAAATATTTGCTACGCACATGCAAGATCATGGTGATGCATAGCAACGAGAGGGGAGAGTGTCGCCCTTGTACCCTCGTAGACCGTAAGCGGAAGCATTATGACAACGCGGTTGATGTAATCGTACGTCTTCACGATCGACCGATCCTAGTACCGAACGTACGGCACCTCCGCGATCTGCACACGTTCATCTCGGTGACGTCCCACGAACTCACGATCCAGTAGAGCTTCGAGGAAGAGTTCCATCAGCACGACGGTGTGATGATGGTGTTGATGAAGCTACCGACGCAGGGCTTCGCCTAAGCACCGCTACGACATGACCGAGGTGGATTATGGTGGAGGGGGGCACCGCACATGGCTAAAAGGTAAATGATCAATTTGTGTGTCTATGGGGTGCCCCCTGCCCCCGTATATAAAGGAGCACGGGGGGAGGCCGGCCGGCCCTAGGAGGGTGCACCAAGAGAAGGAGTCCTCCACTATAAGAAATATGTCAACTTGTGACCTTGACTATTGGTCACTGAATGGTCATTATTTTTCATTTGTGACCTTTTTATGACCAAAAATAGATGGTCAAAAGCTGGCAGTCGTAAACTGAAATTAACGAACTTCTCTGTGAGAATGTCGTAGACGTTTACGACCAAAATATGCCTACTGTTTTGTTTTGGTCACTAGCAGCCTCCCCAGGCCACGTAGCATCCGACGTGGCAATCTGATGTGGCACAAGAATCAGCCCGGTCCAATTCGGTGTTTATATGGGCCGAGCCCATTAATTCGGCCTTTTTAATATTTATTTTTCCTATTAATTTTTGCTAGCTACATGGGCTGCCCCAGCAATTCGACCTTTTTATTTCTAGATGCGGCCTTTTTACAGCGTATGATCTTTTATTTTTTGCCATTTTATTTTCCACTGTTTTACATTTGTCCCAAGAGTTTCAGTTTTTCTTTTTCTTAGAAGATTGGTCCCAATTGTCAGTTTCTAGTAATAGGACCCGGTTGTCAGGATCAATTTCTTTAGATTTCATTTCATAGTAAATAAGTAACAAATATCTAAATCAGCACTGGCAAAATACACTGCTTGAAATAGTAGCCAGAATGGCAATCATAGTATTACAACGTGAATACATTTTTTTGTGGGTAAACGCGGATACATCATACAACACAAATACAATGGCAATGACAGTATTACAAGCTCTACTGCTTCTGTCGACCTTCTTCAACATGGACCTCCTTCAGTCCTTCTCCTTCTCCTTTCAACCTTCTTTTGCATGGAGCTATTGTGAGAGGAAATCTACAGTTAAGAACAAAATACGTATATAAGCAGTTGGGTACATATCACTTTCGAAAGCACAATATATCATTTGGCTGGACATGAATATCACTTGTGCATGGGACAGTAAAATGAATTACAACTAAACAACAATTACATGAATTGGTAAAATGAACTGGTAAAGAATGCACTGTCCAACTGATTCAGCATGAGAGTCCGACGGCGACAGCACCAAGCAAAATTCAGTAAAGCGTATAAATAGATTCAGACCAATTGGTAAAATGAAATCTACTCCATGAGATTTAGTCAACTTTAGGGAGCATCGCAGATTCAGACCAATATTTGCAAGCATGTAAATACTGATTCAACACTAGGGAGTACTGACTTTTTCTGGCAGCGAGAAAGCAACTCGATTTTGCAAGCAGTGCAATACCAAGTGAATTTAGTCAAACATTCAAGTGAATTTAGAGCAGTAGCACTAGGGACTAAGGACTGACAGCAGTAGCACTAGATTCAGTCAAGTGAAAGTGAATTTAGAGCAGCAGCAAAATCAGGGAACGTGAGAGAGGTAGATGGAGGCTCAACCATGAATTGTTGCTGCCCCATGGTTGGGTATGTAATTGTCGCCGCTCCTCCTTGTGGATGCCAAGGTCGGAGACGCCGGATCTGTGCGGGCATCCACCTCCTATCCGCACGAGCTGAAGCAAACCGTAGCAGGTAGTCCACCAGAACCTTCTTCCTCTTTGGTTGCACCAGCGGCGTCTGCAGATCCGCCATGGCCGGAGGCTGACTTCTGAAATGAAAAAGAGCACAATGAGATGTTAGCTTTGCCATGATGATATAGTAGTAACAGGGAAGCATACCAGGGACAAACTGTACACAGGGAAGACGATAAATAACAAAAGCAGCAGTAACATATTCTCATGACAACCAGGACATAACCATCCCAATTCCATTTTACCATGTACTGTACAGTTTAAAACTGAAGCATATCAAGAAGAAATTGTACACAGGCAAGGCTGAAAAGAAGAACAGGACATTGTATCTTGCGGGCATGCAACAAGCTGTGCGGGCATATATAGTAAATCAACATTGTATCTTGCAAGTCAACAATTATCACAGAGAACAAGATACCATAAGATGAATGATGGCACTCAAATTCTAATCTCACATAGATAAAATTCACTGCCATAGTAACAGTACATCTTCACTTGGATATATCTGAAGTCCAGTTGGTTCTCATAAGCAAGTGTTCTCAGGTTTGCCTTAACATGATAGGTTAACTTATACTTAACTGTGAGCAAACAGTACATAACAAAATCATGGATTTGACTTCAAATAACCAAGAGACTAATTAATGTGTTACTGCCTGATACTGTCGACCAGAAAAGCATAAGCAACAAACAATATCCTGCATATCAGTGGATTCACTCAGTGGAAACAAGGTGACAAACTAATGTTCCAGGGAGGTAGTTTTACATAATAAAAACAAACTATGCACCTGCATAATCACACGGCGGTAGTTTGAGATAATAAAAACTAATGTTCCCCGCATAGTCTGATTCAATGGCAAAACAAGCTAAGCTACTTATGATGCAGCAGCAGGTGACCATCCAATCAATGATACAGCAGGTGCAAATACAATATGATGTGAAGAAGAAGAAGCTAGATGGAGTGGTGGGGGATGACACCAAAATTACAAAGCATAGTCAGACCTCACATCAACACAGTTTTATGGTTTTATAACCAAATAGAAACTATGCAGAGCAGAGCAAGTCAGACAGTAAAAGAATTATCAAGCAGAGCAAAGCTGCAGCGGGACCATCAAGTCGTAGCCCTGAAGAAAGAAAGAACCAATAGTGTCAGCTACTTATTTATTCAGAGTTGAGAGTTGAATAATCATTAGAAAACTAAAGATACTGCTCAGCCTACTAAATAACACATGATTCAGTCACACGGTATAATTCTGACTATAATATAACAAGAGAACTAAAGATACTACATACTTAGAACTCAACTAACAAGTGAGAATGATCCAATCCGATGCAAACAACTGATTTTATTTGTTGATATTACATAAGGAAGTGAATAAAACAATCTGCAGCAAACAAGCTTTGATTTGCTTCTCCAAATAAAGGACCCTGGGATTGGGGTGCTGATCACATAAGTAAATAATAGTGAATGACAAACAATCTGCATTTAAGATCGCACACACACCAACCAGCACCAAAAAAGTAAAGGGTAAAGAACAATCTCACACTATTATCACTAGTGCACAATTCTTCATAGAAGAAACACTGCCTAATACAGACCTACCTAGGAAATCAAAACATTGTAGGAATAGGTATATCCATATATTTTGAAGATGAACAACAACAAATTCATATACTTACACGCACACATGCAGTTTTAATTAATTAAATGAGCAGGCAACAAAGGAAATAAAAGATAATAAGTTATGCTAGACTATTGTTTCAAAGAAATATATTAGAATGTTAAATTTAACATGCTAGAAAATTAAAGGAGAGTGCCCCACACATACAGTGTAAGTAAGACTAGCATATAGTAGTTTGTCTTGTATAGAATGCTTCTAATCTAAGTAAGCATGAGAGTGTATGTGTTGGAGCTTTGTCATGCATGCAAATATTTTATGAGGAGAACTAGATACATGTATGCGACCATTAGAATGCATACGTGTGTAGGGGAGCTCCCCCGGCATCGCTGCTATCGTGATTGACCAATGAAACAAAATGTTACATGGAGCTTTTAAGTAAAATCTGTTTGTGCACACAACAAATCTGAAAATGTGATCTCGGTATGCTCTCTACTAGTCTCCGGTGAGCTGATCCTGCTAATATATCTACGCAATGGTGGTTAGAGATGGGGATGACAGTCCAGAATATGATTCACAAAAAAGAAAAGAGCAATCTGTCCAAAAAATCATGTGCTAGATTATGAAGCAAGTGACCATAGTGGGGTTGTCGGGGTTGAAAACTTAACACGCACAAATCATCAGTTTACAAAGTAGGCTACTGCATTACTGCTTGAAATAAAGAGCAGCAACTGCTAATAAGCTATGCAATATGACAAACAAACTACAATTCATTGTGTAGGTAAGACTAAGTACCTATAAATTAAATGGCTAAGTACCAAGCTTCAGTTCTACATCTCTACATCTTCTATATTTACCAACCCACTTGCCCACAGACCGATTTAAAGTTTTTTTAGCTTAGGTGTAAACCAAGGTCAGCTCAGCACAACACAGCACACCACAGAGTAATAGCCATAGCCAGCAGCAATGGAGATAGAGTCAATCAAGTGTGGGTGTTGTGGCCTGAGGGAGGATTGCACCCAGGACTACATTCCGGCGATGATGTATCCCTCGACGGATCTGCATCCACAAGGCGAGGGGAGAGAAGGGGTTAGTTGCAGAGAGAGGAAATTTAGATAGGTAAATCAAAACAGAGAGATAGTGGGGGAATAGAGAGAAAGAGAGAGAGAGAGAGAGAGGAGGCCGACGGACCCTGACCAGGAGCTGGAGTGAGAGCACCTCGTTGATGTTGGTGGCTTCCAAGACACCTCTGTCGCCCGCTCCGCCATGCCACAACCGAACCACATCAGAACCCTAGCCGTCACCGGAGCAAGCAGCAAACCTGGACATCGAGATCTGTAAGGGAGGCAAGAAGAGGTGAGGAAGAGAGGGAGGTATGTGACGAAGAGGAGTGGAGAGACTCACTTGAGTCATCGGAGCCACGACGACAACATGCTAGCCACAACCCTAGCCGCTGGGAAGGGTTGCGCTTGGCCACTGGAGGAAGCGCGCGCCTGATCTGGCCCGATGGGAGGAAGGAGCGTATGCAGGAGGTCACGGTGGTGTGTTGGGCGCGCCAGAGAATGCCGGGGTGGGCTTGCCGGCCTCGACGACGACCCAGAGCACGGGCGGGCGGACGACGCACAACATCTGGCCCATTCGGCTGAGGTGAGACGAGGGAGAGATGGTGAGGGGAGGGAGGGACGAGGTCGGCGGTGGTGGGTGAGGAGGACGGCGAGGTCGGCGGTGAGTGAGGAGGACGGCGAGGTCGGTGGTGGATCGGGAGGCGGCAGGGTGAGATTGGATCAGGAGGTGGCGGCGGCGAGCAGATGGGGGGAGAAGGGTGCGATGGGGGAAGGGGTGTGATGTGAGCTAGGGTTTGTGCTGCGGTGGGGTATCTCTTTTTCATTTTTTTATTTTTTTCTATAGATAGATGGACGGATGGATGTGGGATGGTGAGATGGATGGATGGATGGATGGGCGCCATGTCATCAATCCGTGGGAAGAGTCCCGATTGGTTCGGAAAACCAGTGATTTAAAAAAGTATCTAAGTACTAAAAATAGAGGCATTTTGTGAAGTGTCTATCAAAAATATTTTGCAAAATGGCACTACACAAATTTTCACTAGAGTTAGACCACATTTTATGGATAAGGACCAATTTCTATGCAGTTCTAATCTTTCTAGCTATTTTTAATCATTTTCCGAGTGCCCAAAATGAGTTTTTTTGTGAAGGACCTACCATATATTTGTTTCAAAATTGTACCAAATCAATTTTCTAAAATACTAGGAAATATTTAATTCACAATTGACCAAATGGTCGGGTGTCAAAAGTTTTGATCCACCTCTCGTGAAAAAGACAAATTTCCGCTGATTCGGTAGGAAGCGGGTAAAATTTGAACTGCAGCTGCCTCATAGTTTGCTCTTTATTTTTTTCAAAAATCATTTCTAGGTACACAAGTATCTATTTAATCACAGAAATATCAAAAGTTTTCCAAGATTCAACCTCTAGCTAGGAACGGTCAAGCCCGCCGATTTGACCGCATTTTGAAACAGGCATAAAAAATTTAAAAAAATAAAAAATTTGGAAAACCTTCGCATTGTGTCATTATATGTGACCAAGTTTCTAGGAAAAATAATAAACTTGTAATACGGCAATTATTTTAAAAAAGTGTTCTCAGAAATGAGCTATCACGCGTGAAGATTCAAGGTTTTCAAGCCAAATGATCAATCTTATGGCCACATTCATGGCATAATTTGTTCAAATGATCTCATATTGTGCACAAGGGTGCATCTTGGAATTCCAAACAATGTTTCCTAAGGGAGTTTTCATTTTCTTTGCACGGAAAATTCATTTTCCATTTTCTGAGTGCCCGAATTCAGTTTTTTTGTGAAGGACCTACCATATATTTGTTGCAAAATTGGACCAAATCATTTTTCTAAAATACTAGGCCATATTTGATTCAGAATTGACAAAATGGTTCGGTGTGAAAAGGTTTGATCCACCTCTGGTGAAAAAGACAAATTCCTGCCGATTCAGCAGGAAGCGGGTCAAATTTGAACTGGAGCTGCCTCATAGTTTGCTCTTTATTTTTTTTTTCCAAAAATCATTTCTAGGTACATAAGTATCTATTTAATCAGAGAAACACCAAAAAATTCCAAGATTTAGCCACTAGCTAGGAACGGTCATGCCCGCCGTTTTGATCGCGTTTTGAAACGGGCATAAAAAATTCAAAAAAAAACAAAAAAAATTGGGAAACCTTCGCATTGTGTCATTATATGTGGCCAAGTTTCCAAGAAAAATAATAAACTTGTAATACATCAATTGTTTTAAAAAAGTGTTCTCAGAAACGAGCTATCACGTGTGGAGATCAATGGCTTTCAAGCCAAATGATCAATCTTATGGCCACATTCATGGCATAGTTTGTTCAAATGATCTCATATTGTGCACAAGGGTGCATATTGGAATGGCAAACAATGTTGCCTAAGGAAGTTTTCATTTTCTTTGGACGAAAAAACCATTTTCCATTTTTCGAGTGCCTAAAAGGAGGTTTTTTTGTGAAGGACCTACCAAATAATTGTTGCAAAATTGGACCAAATCAATTTTATAAAATACTAGGACATATTTAATGCACAATTGAAAAAATGGTTGGGTGTAAAAAGTTTTGATCCACCTGTCGTGAAAAAGACAAATTTCCATCGATTCAGCTGGAAGCGGGTCAAATTTGAACTGCAGCTGCCTTATAGTTTGCTATTTTTTTTTTCCAAAAATCATTTCTAGTTACATAAGTACCTATTTAATCATAAATACATGGTTTGGTGGCAATACGTCGTGGTTTGGATGGTGGCCGAGGGCCCCAACTCTAGAGCGCGTAAACTCGCATGCCCGCCGCGTGGTCACCGCGTGACCGTGGCGTTGCCATGTGTTCTGGGCTGCCTAGGCATGTCTAGTGGGTTGGGCACTCCCTAGGTAGGTGCTAGGAATAAAATCACAATAGAAGATTCTCACGAGGAGACCGATCGATGCTCAAACATGAATAAGCAGCCAAGTGTTTGATTAGCGGTATGGGAAATCCACATGGCTAATGGGTTTGAGTTTTGACTGAGGATGATCAATTATTGAGAAGACCGTCTTCACAAATTTTCACCTCAAAAGGAGGAGCCTAGATGGTACTTGCTTTGCAAAGTACCACACTGGACATAAGTACGAATGTTGAAGCCGGGCTCAAAATAATGAATGGATTGAGCTGGCATTTGGTGGAGGATGGTTATTTGGGTAGAGGAAAGCACTGTAGAAAATGGATACCATTTGGACATGCTAAAATGGTACTTCCTTCACAAAGTGTTTTTCTGAACAGAATAGGAAAACGAATATTTTTGAATTATTTTTGAACTACGCAAGGAAGGTTTTTTTTTACATATTTGACGAAGATATGACCCAAGGAATTTATGAGATTTTTTTGGGAATTTTGGGAATGACAGAAATATAGGTTGCTTCACAACCTAGGGCAAAAACTTCCACATGGACATGACACATAGGCAAAACTGATGAGGTGGCGCCTAGTCATAGCAACCCACCACAATTTACAAGGTTATGACCATCTATATTGGTCATGATCAGCTAGAAATAAGGCAGCGGACTAGTGCTATCTTCTTTATGACCATTTCGTGTAAGCAAATTACGACCTTTCTGACCAAAATGGTCGTTATAGTTTAGGGTTTGGAGCCCCCCGAACAACTTTTGACCAATTGGTATAAAATGGTCATATTTCTAAGACCAATTCTTACAGGGTCACTGACAGAAGGTCACTAGTTTACATATTTCTTGTAGTGCTCCTCCTAATGGGATTAGGACTCCCCTTTCCTAGTCCCAGTAGGAGGGGGAAGGAAGGAGTGGGAGAGGGGAAAGGCAAGGTGGGCGCCGCCCCCCTTCCTTGTCCTATTCGGACTCAAGGGGAGGGGACGCGCGGCTTGCCATGGCCGGCTCCTCTCTCTCTCTCTCTCTCCACTAGGGCCCATCAAGGCCCATTAGCCCCGGGGGGGTTCTGGTAACCCCTCCGACACTCCGGTTTTCTCCGAGATCACCAGAAACCCTTCCGGTGTACTAATATAGCCGTCCTATATACCAATCTTTATGTCTCGACCATTTCGAGACTCCTCGTCATGTACGTGATCACATCCGGGACTCCGAACTACCTTCGGTACATCACAACACATAAACTCATAATACCGATCGTCACCGAACGTTAAGCATGCGGACCCTATGGGTTCGAGAACTATGTAGACATGACCGAGACTCATCTCCGGTCAATAACCAATAGCGGAACCTGGATGCTCATATTGGTTCCTACATATTCTACGAAGATCTTTATCGGTCAAACCGCATAACAACATACGTTGTTCCCTTTGTCATCGGTATGTTACTTGCCCGAGATTCGATCGTCGGTATCTCAATACCTAGTTCCATCTCGTTACCGGCAAGTCTCTTTACTCGTTCCGTAATACATCATCCCGCAACTAACTCATTAGTTGCATTGCTTGCAAGGCTTATAGTGATGTGCATTACCGAGAGGGCCCAAAGATACCTCTCCGACAATCGGAGTGACAAATCCTAATCTTGATCTATGCCAACTCAATAAGTACCATCGGAGACACATGTAGAGCACCTTTATAATCACCCAGTTACGTTGTGACGTTTGGTAGCACACAAAGTGTTCCCCCGGTATTCGGGAGTTGCATAATCTCATAGTCATAGGAACATGTATAAGTCATGAAGAAAGCAATAGCAATATACTAAACGATCAAATGCTAAGCTAACAGAATGGGTCAAGTCAATCACATCATTCTCTAATGATGTGATCCCGTTAATCAAATGACAACTCATGTCTATGGTTAGGAAACTTAACCATCTTTGATTCAACGAGCTAGTCAAGTAGAGGCATACTAGTGACACTTTCACTAGTAGAAAACAGGGCTTTGGTTCGGGCAGGGCAAGCCCATTAGTCCCAGTTCAGTCACAAACTGGGACCCATGGGGGCATTCGTCCCGGTTCTTTAGCCCAGGGGGCCGGCCGAGGCCTCGTGGGCATTGGTCCTGGTTCGTATGGACCCATTTGTCCCAGTTCTAGGCACGAACCGGGACCAATGGGCCTCGCTCCTGGCCCACAAACATTGATCCCGGTTCTTGGCTCGAACCGGGACAGAAGGCTGGGCTTTAGTCCCGGTTCCAGCCACGAACCGGGACAAATGAGTTGCCTATATATACCCCGTCGCCGCAGCAGAGCACTCCACCGTGCTCTGTTTTTTCTGGCCGGCGAGGAGAGGGCTTTTGGGTGCTCTAGCTCACCTCCTATGCACATGAGGTGTTCGATGCAATGCCCGAGCCACGCTAGTTAAGCTTTCTCCTCTCAAAGCTCGACCTCCAAGCTCCATTTTTCCCGAGATTTGTCTAGGTTTAGCAGTCCGTCACGTCCCGTCCCCGTCTTCACCGCCATCGATCGCCCGCGCCGATTTCGCCGTCTGCACCACCGTGGTGAGCCTCTTGTTCTTATCTTCTTCTGAAAGAAAAAAAATCTTACTTTAGATAGATACTTGTCTAATTTGCTTACTTTTATTATTGCTTGTTATTATATAGTGCGATGGTTTTGGTATCCGCCCACGCCGGCCCTCGTCCTGGCTATGATTCGGATGTGGTATATATATATATATTATCTTTTATAACTATTTGGTTCATTTATTGTTTATGATAATTATGCCCATCAAGTTGACATAGATTTTATTTATGTAGGAGGTAGTTGAACCGGAAATTCCAACCGACCCTATTGTCTTAGAGGTTAAATTTAGTTGAAGAAGAAAACAATTACTTGAAGGAAAAAATAAAAAAATTGAAGAGGAGAAGATGATATTGGAGTTGCATGTTGCAGATGTCGTCGATGATCACAAGATCAAGATGGATGCAATGCGGTTGAAGATTAGAAAATATGCCATTCATACCGAGGCTTGGTATCATTATGCCGTTGGATCAATTTTTACCTTCGTTGTGATTATGATCGCATTTGTTGTTGCATTGAAAGGTTTTACATAGTTTCAATGTATGGTTTAACTAGATGCTCTGGAGAGCTATATGTTGTTCAGTGAGAACTATGTATGTACTTTGTTTTTAATGTGATGAAGAACTTCTATTAATTTGGTCACTTATCTATTCATGAGAGCTATATGTACTAAATTGATGATGTGGCTTTGAATGGTGCATTTTAAACACAAAAAAACTATGGCGTTCAAACAAGTTAAAAAAATGAAATCCCTTTGTAACAGACGAGTTTCCGTATGAAACCCTCATACTTCGAAAGAGATTGTCCATTTTGTACACGAAGTGCATCCAGTTTTTGCCGTAACCCTCTCTACTTTCTTGCACATGCTATGTGGGTGAAATGATGATACCATGCCAACTTTCAACCTTTTCAGAGTTCATTTGAAATGCTTTTCAATTTCAGGGTCTTATAGCTCAAAATAATCAGTAAATGCATGAAAAGTAACAAATTAAGTCAGAAAGGGTTGAAAATTGATGATGTGGATTTGAATGGTGCATTTTAAACACAGAAAAAGTCTGGAGTTCAAATAAGTTCAAAAAAATGAAATCCCTTTGTAACAGACGAGTTTCCGTATGAAACCCTCATACTTCGAAAGAGATTGTCTGTTTTGTACACGAAGTGCATCCAGTTTTTGCCGTAACCCTCTCTACTTTTTTGCACATGCTGTGGGTGAAATGATGATACCATGCCAACTTTCAACCTTTTCAGAGTTCATTTAAAATGCTTTTCAATTTCAGGGTCTTATAGCTCAAAATAATCAGTAAATGCATGAAAAATAACAAATGAAGTCAGAAAGGGTTGAAATTGATGATCTGGCTTTGAATGGTGCATTTTGAACACAAAAAACTATGGAGTTCAAACAAGTTCAAAAAAATGAAATCACTTTGTAACAGACGAGTTTCCGTATGAAACCCTCATACTTCGAAAGAGATTGTCCGTTTTGTACACGAAGTGCATCCGGTTTTTGCTATAACCCTTTCTACTTTCTTGCACATGCTATGTGGGTGAAATGATGATACCATGCCAAGTTTCAACCTTTTCAGAGTTCTGCTACCTCTTGAGCACTGCGTTGGATTTCCCCGAAGAGGATAGGATGATGCAGCAAAGTAGCGTAAGTATTTCCCTCAGTTTTTGAGAACCAAGGTATCAATCCAGTAGGAGGTTGCGCGCGCGTCCCTAGTACCTGCACAAAACAAATAACTCCTCGCAACCAACGCGATAAGGGGTTGTCAATCCCTTCACGGTCACTTATGAGAGTGAGATATGATAGAAATGATAAGATAATATTTTTGGTATTTTTGTGATAAAGATGCAAAGTAAAATAAAGGCAAAGTAAAGAAGGAAAGGAAATAACTAAGTATTGGAAGATTAATATGATGGAGATAGACCCGGGGGCCATAGGTTTCACTAGTAGCTTCTCTCAAGAGCATAAGTATTTTACGGTGGGTGAACGAATTACTATTGAGCAATTGGCAGAATTGAGCATAGTTATGAGAATATCTAGGTATGATCATGTATATAGGCATCACGTCCAAGACAAGTAGACCGACTCCTGCCTGCATCTACTACTATTACTCCACTCATCGACCGCTATCCATCATGCATCTAGAGTATTAAGTTCATGAAAACAGAGTAACGCCTTAAGAAAGATGACATGATGTATAGGGATAAATTCATGCAATATGATAAAAACCCCATCTTGTTATCCTCGATGGCAACAATACAATACGTGCCTTGCTGCCCCTACTGTCACTGGGAAAGGACACCGCAAGATTGAACCCAAAGCTAAGCACTTCTCCCATTGCAAGAAAGATCAGTCTAGTAGGCCAAACCAAACTGATAATTCAAAGAGACGTGCAAAGATAACCAATCATACATAAAAGAATTCAGAGAAGATTCAAATATTGTTCATAGATAATCTTGATCATAGACCCACAATTCATCGGTCTCAACAAACACACCGCAAAAAGAAGATTACATCGAATAGATCTCCACAAGCGAGGGGGAGAACATTGTATTGAGATCCAAAAAGAGAGAAGAAGCCATCTAGCTAATAACTATGGACCCGAAGGTCTGAGGTAAACTACTCACACATCATCGGAGAGGCTATGGTGTTGATGTAGAAGCCCTCCGTGATGGATGCCCCCTCCAGCGGAGCTCCGGAACAGACCCCAAGATGGGATCTCGTGGATACATGAAGTTACAGCAGTGGAATTAGGGTTTTGGCTCCGTCTCTGATCGTTTGGGGGTACGTAGGTATATATAGGAGGAAGGAGTATGTCGGTGGAGCAACAGGGGGCCCATGAGGGTGGAGGGCGTGCCTGGGGGAGGGGGGGGCAGGCGCGCCCCCTACCTCGTGGCCTCCTCCTTTGTTTCTTGACGTAGGGTCCAAGTCTCCTAGATCATGTTCGGCGAGAAAATCACGTCCCCGAAGGTTTCATTCTGTTTGGACTCCGTTTGATATTCCTTTTCTTCAAAACCCTAAAATAGGCAAAAAACAGCAATTCTGGGCTGGGCCTCCGGTTAATAGGTTAGAACAAAAAATAATATAAAAGTGGATAAGAAAGCCCAATAATGTCCAAAACATTAGATAATATAGCATGGAGCAATCAAAAATTATAGATACGTTGGAGACGTATCAAGCGTCCCCAAGCTTAATTCCTGCTCGTCCTCGAGTAGGTAAATGATAAAAACAGAATTTTTGATGTGGAATGCTACTTGGCATAATTTCAATGTAATTCTTCTTAATTGTGGCATGAATATTCAGATCCGAAAGATTCAAGATAAAAGTTCATATTGACATAAAAATAGTAATACTTCAAGCATACTAACTAAGCAATTATGTCTTGTCAAAATAACATGGCCAAAGAAAGTTCATCCCTACAAAATCATATAGTTTAGTCATGCTCCATTTTCATCACACAAAAATGCTCTCATCATGCACAACCCCGATGACAAGCCAAGCAATTGTTTCATACTTTAGTAATCTCAAACCTATAAACTATCACACAATATATGAGCGCGAGGCACAGACATAACACTATGGGTGGAATAGAATATGATGATGGGGGTTATGTGGAGAAGACAAAAAGGAGAAAGTCTCACATCAACGAGGCTAATCAATGGGCTATGGACAGCCCATCGATTGATGTTAATGCAAGGAGTAGGGATTGCCATGCAACGGATGCACTAGAGCTATAAATGTATGAAAGCTCAACAAAAGAAACTAAGTGGGTGTGCATCCAACTTGCTTGCTCACAAAGACCAAGGGCACTTGAGGGGGCCCATTGTTGGAATATACAAGCCAAGTTCTATAATGAAAATTCCCACTACTATATGAAAGTGACAAAACAAAAGACTCTCTATCATGAAGATTATGGTGCTACTTTGAAGCACAAGTGTGGCAAAGGATAGTAGCATTGTCCCTGCTCTCTTTTTCTCTCATTTTTTTGGGCCTTCTCTTTTTTTGTATGGCCTTTCTTTTTTTCTTTTTTTATATATTCCTCACTTGGGACAATGCTCTAGAAAATGATGATCATCACACTTCTATTTATTTACAACTCAATGATTACAACTCGATACTAGAACAAAAGATGACTCTATATGATTGCTTACGGCGGTGTACCGGGATATGCAATGAATCAAGAGTGACATGTATGAAAATTATGAACGGTGACATGTACCGGGATATGCAATGAATCAAGAATCTATGAAAAACAGAACAGTCTGTAGTAATCTGGATCAAACATATACGTCTGGAACTCATAAAATTCTCGAATAAATTGGTGGACCCGAGGAATTTATCTATTAATCATCTGCAAAAAGAATTAACTAAATAGCACTCTCCAATAAAAAATGGCAGCAATTCTCGTGAGCGTTAAAGTTTCTGTTTTTTACAGCATGATCATAAAGACTTCACCTAAGTCTTCCCAAAGGTTCTACTCGGCACAAACACTAATTAAAACATAAAACCACATCTAAAAAGAGTCTATATGAATTATTTATTACTAAACAGGAGCAAAAAGCAAGGAACAAAAATAAAGTTGGGTTGCCTCCCAACAAGCGCTATCATCGTTTAACGCCCCTAGCTAGGCATGATGATTTCAATGATGCTCATATAGTAGATAAGAATTGTAACATAAAGAGAGCATCATGAAGAATATTACTAGCACATTTAAGTCTATCCCACTTCCTATGCATAGGGATTTTGAGAGCAAACAACTTATGGGAACAAGAATCAACTTGCATAGGAAGGCAAAACAAGTATAACTTCAAAACTTTAAGCACATAGAGAGGAAACTTGATATTATTGCAATTCCTACAAGAATATGTTCCTCCCTCATAATAATTTTCAGTAGCATCATGAATGAATTCAACAATATAACCAGCACCTAAAGCATTCTTTTCATGATCTACAAGCATAGAAATTTTATTACTCTCCACATAAGCAAAATTCTTCTCATTCAGAATAGTGGGAGTATCATAAGATACTCGAATACAATAAATTGTTTCCACATTAAAAGAGTAATGTTCAGAAAAGGGGTAACCATAATCATGACAAGTTTTATAAATATAATCACTACTTTTTATAGCATAAGTATCTTCACAATAATCATCATAAGTAGGAGGCATGCTATCATCATTATAAATTTTCAAATCAAAACTTGGGAGACTAAAAATATCATCTTCATTAAACGTAGCATCCCCAAGCTTGGGACAAACATTAATTGCAGCAAATTTATTCTCGAAAACATCATCTTCATCAAACATAGCATCCCCAAGCTTGGGCCTTTTCATATCATAAGCATAATCACTCTCATCATTAATAGTATGGATAGCACCAATAGTATAGCAATTATCATATTCTTCCAAACAAGTGCCAAAAAGATTTCCAAGATCATAAGAAGTATCATTATCTTCCACAATTATATTTTCATCAGGCACAATAGTAACAGGAGCAGCATTATTTGGGAGAGATGTCTTTTTACCTCTCTTCCTTTTTCTTTTATTCTTCTTCACCTCATCATGTGTGGGTTTAATCCTCTTTTTGGAGCTCCTCATTAATGAGATTGGTTGAATAGGAGGCTCCTCCTCATTACCTGATTCATCATAAGAAATAATAGGAGGATATTGGGAAGTCTCTTCCCTTTCATTAGTATTATCTTCATCTTCTATTTGTTTTCTTTTCTTTATGTAATTGGCAATATAAGGATTTTCAATGTAATTCACCGCACAACACATATAAATTTCCTCTACATCAAAATGAAGAACTCTATCAAGGGCAAAAATTGGAATATCCTTAGTTATACATTTCATTTCTTCATAACCCAAGAGCAAATTAAATTCATTATTATGTTCAAGGGAAATCAAGTCATCACAATTTTTGGACATGATACGATCATGAAACAATTTGCATTGGGTACTGAAATGATCATGTTCATTGCAAAGTTCACAAGTATGTCTAAGAAAGTTCAAATTTTCAGCACACACATCTAGCGTTTCTTATAACCATTTAGTTTCTAAATGCTTATGCCTCTTGCAATATCTATCTTCCCTATTTGGTGTGTACTTGCAAACCCAATGTACTCCACAAAAATTGACATGTTTATAGGAGACATTATCATCATGACTAGTGCAATCATCATCAGTACCATGGATATTCAAGGAGTTCATACTAACAACATTGCAATCATGCTCATCACTCAAAGATTTAGTGCCAAACATTTTAATGCATTCTTCTTCTAACACTTCGGCACAATTTTCCTTTCCATCATACTCACGAAAGATATTAAAAAGATGAATCGTATGAGACAAACTTAATTCCATTTTTTTGTAATTTTCTTTTATAGACTAAACTAGTGATAAAACAAGAAACAAAAAGATTCGATTGCAAGATCTAAAGATATACCTTCAAGCACTCACCTCCCCAGCAACGGCGCCATAAAAGAGCTTGATGTCTACTACACAACCTTCTTCTTGTAGACGTTGTTGGGCCTCCAAGTGCAGAGGTTTGTAGGACAGTAGCAAATTTCCCTCAAGTGGATGACCTAAGGTTTATCAATCCGCAGGAGGCATAGGATGAAGATGGTCTCTCTCAAGCAACCCTGCAACCAAATAACAAAGAGTCTCTTGTCTCCGCAACACACCCAATACAATGGTAAATTGTATAGGTGCACTAGTTCGGCGAAGAGATGGTGATACAAGTGGTATATGGATAATAGATAAAAGTTTTTGTAATCTGAAAATATAAAAACAGCAAGGTAACTAATGAGAAAAAATGAGCGTAAACGGCATTGCAATGCTAGGAAACAAGGCCTAGGGTTCATAGTTTCACTAGTGCAAGTCCTCTCAACAATAATAACATAATTGGATCACATAACTATCCCTCAACATGCAACAAAGAGTCACTCCAAAGTCATTAATAGCGGAGAACAAACGAAGAGATTATGGTAGGGTACGAAACCACCTCAAAGTTATTCTTTTCAATCAATCCGTTGGGCTATTCCTATAGGTGTCACAAACAACCCTAGAGTTCGTACAAGAATAACACCTTAAGACACAAATCAACCAAAACCCTAATGTTACCTAGATACTCTAGTGTCACCTCAAGTATCCGTGGGTATGATTATACGATATGCATCACACAATCTCAGATTCATCTATTCAACCAGCACATAGAACCTCAAAGAGTGCCTGTAACGCCCTCGATGCGGCTATATCTCCCACGTGTCGAAGCACGACTTAGAGGCATAACCGCATTGAAAGCAATGTCGCAAGAGAGGTAATCTTCACACAACCCATGTAATACACAAGGGAAAGAGATACACAGTTGGCTTACAATCGCCACTTCACACAATTACATGAATAAAGCATTACAACATCCAAATACAATCAAGGTCCGACTACGGAACCAAAATAAAACAAGAACCCCAAATGCGACAAAGGTCCCCGATCGACCCCAACTGGGCTCCACTACTGATCAACTAGAATGGAACAACACAAAGGACAAGATCTTCATCGAGCTCCTCCTGAGCTGGGTTGCGTCATCTGCACGGACTCATCGGCACCTGCAAACTGATTTTGGAAGTATCTGTGAGCCACAGGGACTCAGCAATCCCGCACCCTCGCGATCAAGACTATTTAAGCTTATGAGTAAGGTAAAAGTATGAGGTGGAGCTGCAGCAAGCGACTAGCATATATGGTGGCTAACATACGCAAATGAGAGCGAGAAGAGAAGGCAAAGCACGGTCGACAAAAGTATGATCAAGAAGTGATCCTATAGCAACCTACATCAAGCATAACTCCAACAACCGTGTTCACTTCCCGGACTCCGCCGGAAAGAGACCATCACGGTTACACACGCGGTTGATTCATTTTAATTAAGGTCAACTTCAGGTTTTCTACAACCGGACGTTAACAAATTCCCATCTGCCCATAACCGCGGGCACGGCTTTCGAAAGTTCAAATCCCTGCAGGGGTGTCCCAACTTAGCCCATCACAAGCTCTCACGGTCAACGAAGGAATAGACCTCCTCCCGAGACATTCCGATCAGACTCGGTATCCCGGTACTCCAAGACATCCTCGACAATGGTAAAACAAGTCCAGCAAGACCACCCGATGCACCGACATCCCGATAGGAGTTGCACATATCTCGTTCTCAGGGCACACCGGATAAGCTAAGCGTACGGGAGCCAACGTAACCCAAGTTGCCAAGGGACGGCCCCGCATGGTGCTCTGGGTTGGACCAACACTTAGACAAGCACTGGCCCGGGGGGGTTAAAATAAAGATGACCCTCGGGATGCGCGACTCCCAAGGGAAAAAGGCTAGGTGGCGAATGGTAAAACCAAGGTTGGGCCTTGCCGGAGGAGTTTTATTCAAAGCGAACTGTCAAGGGGTTCCCATTATAACCCAACCGCGTAAGGAACGCAAAATCCGGGAACATAACACCGATTTGACGGAAACTAGGGCGGCAAGAGTGGAACAAAACACCAGGCATAAGGCCGAGCCTTCCACCCTTTACCAAGTATATAGATGCATTAATTAAATAAGAGATATTGTGATATCCCAACAAGTAAACATGTTCCAACAAGGAACAACAAATCCATGTTCCAACAAGGAACATACTTCAATCTTCACCTGCAACTAACAACGCTATAAGAGGGGCTGAGCAACACGGTAGCATAGCCAAACAACGGTTTGCTAGGACAAGGTGGGTTAGAGGCTTGGTTCAACAATATGGGTGGCATGATAAGCAAGTGGTAGGTATCGCAGCATAGGCATAGTAAAGAGCGAGCAACTAAACAAAGCAAAGATAGAAGTGATTTCGAGGGTATGATCATCTTGCCTGAGATCCCGCAAGGAAGAAGAACGAGTCCATGAAGAAGACAAACGGACGTAGTCGAATGGTTCCTCACAAACGTGACGTTATCGGAACCAACCCGAAGAAGCAACACCGGAAAGAAGCACAACAACAAAGTAAACAACCATCACATAAGCATGGCACGATGCGCAAACAAGTATGATGCATGTCCGGTTTAATGAAGCATGGCATGGCAAAATGCACAAACAATCCTACAAATTAAGTGGAGCTCCACATGCAACGCCGTTGCATATTGACGAAACACCGCATTCGAGTTATTTAGTTCGATCTCGTTTATGTACCCCATAATATTAAATGTTGTTAAACATGGCAAGAGGGTGAAGAAAAGTAAAACTACCTATCTAGTCAAGTTTAAATGAGGACGGAAACAACGAACAACAATTCCGGAAACTCCTCATATGCATATATTAGGTTTGGTACTGTTCTGTCCTAAACCATATTTTAGAGTTGTTAAACATGCAAAGTGAGCCCACCATGTTAAACTAGGCAAAATTCTACCCCATTTACATATAAAGATTATTTAATTCGGAGCTACGGTTATTTAGTTATGAATTAAATCATTTTAGCATGGCATAGGAGCAAATTTAAACAAACATCATTTTAAACATTTCAAACATGGATGAAAGTTACATATTATTAAACTAGACAAAATTCTGAGCAAGTTTCATATATTAAGTTTTTACATTTGATGCATGGTGGGTGAGTTATTAAATGCATGAAGAACAGGGACTTTTCTGTAAAACAGTCATCTCTGGAATAATTAGGAAATTCATAGGTCTGGAAAAAAAACATGGATGGGCCAAAATAGAGGCCGGCCCAACAAGCAACAGGGCGGGGGCTGCTCACTTCGGGCTGAGGCCCAGATCTGTTGAGAGGGAGGCCGGTTGAAGGGGAGGCAGAGGTGGGCGCTGGGCCTGAGGCTGAGCGAGGCCCACCAGGGTGAGGGGGCGGCCTGGACGTCGTCCTCGTCTCGCGCCCGTACGAGCAGAGGACCATGGCGGCGGCGTAGCAATGCTCCGGCGAGGGAGGGTCCGGTGGCGCTCGCGAGGACTGGAACGGGTTGTTGGGCGGCGGATCCGGCCTCGGGGTGTCAGATGTGGTCGGTGGCGAGGCGAGACGGCGGGGAGGCGCGGATCTCCACCGACGACGACGACCTGCGGGAGAGAGAGGATGAAACAGGGAGGAGAGGGACAGGTCAGGGAGGAGGGAGAGGGTGACGGGGCTCCTGCCTGGGGTTCGCCGGCGAGGGTGGTGGCTTTCGAGGACTTGGCCGGCAAGGAGGGATCGAGGAGCTCGGGCTCCTACCTCCTGGACGAGGGGAAGGATCGGGCGCGAGGTCCCTTGCTCGGCTGCTGCACGCACGGGAACGAGGAGGCAAGGGGATCAGTCGTCGGGGCCGGAACCGATGCAGAGGAGGTCACAGGCGAGGCGGGGGAAGACGACGGCAGCTGCTGCTTTCGAACACAGCGCCCATGGTTGTTCCCGTTGCAAGAAGAGAACGAGGGAGATGAGCACCAGAGAGAGAACCAGGGAAGAACGGAGAGATGGAGCGGGGACACGGGGTCCTGCTGGAGCGGCGGCTTGTTGCGGTGGTGGATCGGGCAGAGCGAATCGGGGAGGAGCAGTGGGGAGCGTTGGTTAGTGGGTGGAGGAAAACGAGGAGAATGGATCCCGAGGTGGATCGAGACCGGGTGGCGGCGGCTGAAAGGAATGATGGGACAGTTCCCCTAGATTTTAGGGTTTGTCCAAAATAGTCTAGGAGTGGACTATATATATGGCAAAGAGGGAAGTTTAGGGGCTAATCCGTCCCTTCAATTAAAATCGAGCGGTCGAGAATAAAACACTAGGAAGTCCAAATAGAAAAACGATGACGTTTTGTAGATGTTTGGGGTTGATCCGGACACAGCGGTAACGACTGTCCGGGTCGAGTTCGGGACAACTTTCGGATGCGCGCGCGAGGAGCTGCGGGCTGACGAGAGAGGTTAGGTTGGAACTGGCGGTAGGTAGTGAGCTGTGTAGACAGTCTCGAGCTGAGAGAAGAGAAGAGAGGGAGGCCCGGCAACAGTTTTCGGAGGCCGAAAACATCCGATGTTAGACCGGCTATACTGCTGCTATAGTTATTCGTTGGGGCGTCAAACGGACTCCGAACGCGATGAAACTTGGCAGGCGGCCTACCTACAACAAAACAACACCGCACGCCAACTTTCATCCCATTCCGAGAACATTTTCCGGCCACTTATAAAATACTATTTCGGACATGCCTCGGGCGCGTGCAAGTGTGTCTGGGCTCAGAATGGACAACGAAAAGAACTGGGGGAAACCCGAATGTATGCATGTTTTGAAAACATGATGCTGCAATGCACATGATGACATGACAAGATGCAACACGCAAGCAAATGACATGGCAACAGCAGCGAATAACTCGAAGACACCTGGCACATCGGTCTCGGGGCGTTACAACACTCCACCACTACGAGAGGATCTCGTCCCGAGATCTAGAATGGCACCGGAGGGAAAAATGGAAGAGAAAGAGAAGAGGTAAACTAAGTTGCTTCTTGACAAAAGAGTGAAAACAAAGAACCTTGCGAGGTTGAGCAAAAGACAGAAAGAAAGCAACGGAGATGAACGAAGTTGAAAACACTCCGTTAGGAAAGAGGAACGAGGAAGAACAAAGTCGGACAACACTCCGGTTGAAAAGTGATACAAGACTTGATAAGATGAAAAGAACTGAGCAGAGGGCACAACTCTCCGGTTAAATGGATAGGCATGAAAAGAACATGATCTTTAACAAAACGAGATGATGGGTGAAAATAACAACATCGCAATACCTCCGGAACGAAAGAATAGAAGATAGATAATAGAAATAGGAGAATGGAGAAGAAAATGCCAACTTCTGCCACAAAAGATTTTGATAAGGCATCTTTAGGAGAAGGGTTGAATGGGGTTGTTGGAAAAACCTCCAACGAAAAGAATAAGGTTGATATGGTCTTATGGAATACATCTCAAATTATGAGGTGACAACCTGCCACTCACGGGAAGAAGAATTGGATTGACAAGAACAAGGAGACAAGAAACTATTTTACCGGGAGGATAAAGAAGAGCTTGGATCATTTATGAGCACCATAGATAGCAACAGTCCTTAGGGATGGCTTTAGGTGAAATATAACCCAAGATAGCTCCAATGACGAGATTGGTGGATTTAAAATATCCCAATCTTGACAGCATGTGAATCATTAAAACATGAACTCAAATTATCAAGAATGACATAATACCACCTCCAATGATACAGTAGACAGAAATGCACTCCGGATTGCAAGATGAAGAATGCTTGAGCTCCTCTGAAAAGAATCTTGATGAACACTTCGAGAAAGAATTAAATCCTTGATGAACCATCATGTAGAACCTTCATGAAGAAACTCCGGTAATAAAAGAATGATCCAAAATAATTGACTGGTGGAAAGAATAAGATTGAAGCCTCGCAATGATTTAGATGGATCTCTGTGGTGATAAAATTGCGAGAGCTAGGAACTCCGGGAAAGAAAAGATGAGAATCTCGAACTGAGAATGTGATACGATGAACCACTCCGGAAAAGAAATTGAATAAACTTGATGAAACAAGAATAAGAATTATGTTATGCGTATCCTTCACCAATTTAATTGATGACGAGCAAATGGATTTGGCACACAACTTATTCTCGTAGCAAGGATAGCGCAAACTTGAGAAGGTCTTCAACGAACCACCGGTAGAATTTGAAAAGCACAAATGCATAGATATGATACATTAAGGGATATGATACACGAAGGAAGAAAAACTCTTGAACGAACCACCGGTAGAATTGAAAATGAACGTAGTAGGGGTGAATCACCGGTAAGAATTAACAAATGAACGAAGGTGCTTGAGACAAACTAGATGCATGAGAACAAAGAGATCAAGAACTGATTAGAGGATATTTGATTGATGCACCGGCAAGATAGGAGAATGATAACTGACAGCTGAGAATGAATAAACCTGAATAGATGGACTCCGGATAACAAACTGAGAAGACTCTTGAATTGCTTCGGATGGATAAAAAGGATTCTCACAATCAAACAATTATGAGAGGATGGCAGAGAATGGGGTAAGATTTGAAAGAAACTCTTCTTCGGTCTTCAAATGATGAGAAAGACAACGAGAAACACCACCAAGAATTATTGAGGCACACCGGAAGAATCAAAAGCGAAGAGGTTGAGCCAACTATGAAAAGAATTTGACAGATCTTGGAGAAAAGCATTTGACTGATGATAACTCATTCTTACGTCAAACTTGGAGAAGAATTTAGGATAGCTCCAGGAAAATAGAAGAGTCAGGTAAGATCCTGGGAAAAGACCTGTGGGTTAGGACCCACTCAAAATAAGCACCGTTGGAATGATTACTTGAAAGATATTGCACCGGTTGAATTAAATGACTTGAAAGAGATAACAACCTCGAAATAGGTTGAACTGATCTTGAATGAAAAAAAAACGAGCCTTCTGAGATATCTTGAGCACTCCGGGACAATAAAATAGCGAGAGGTGAACGATTAAGAATTGCACCGGCATGAGAAAGTATTTGAAACAAGGAAAAGAATATGAGATCAACACCAAAAGCTTGATTTGAATCCATCGGGGGAGAAAACGAGTGAAGAGTGACGAACTTGAAGCTTCGTTAGCATCTTCTTGAGAATCAACGGATAAGAACATTGACGGAAAAGAATGGGGAGACTTCACATGAATAAAAGGATACTTGAATAAGAAATATGGTTCCTCGAAGAAACAAGGGTGGGAGGGAGGGAAAAACAAAGGCAGCTTGGGACGAATTAAACAAACACCATTGAGAAGAAGTGATAATTGATCTTGCGGGAGTTGAAATGATCGGATCCACTTGAAGAGAAACACGCCGGTTTAAAAGAAATTGGCATGACAATCTCGATTATCCAGAAGGATTAGTATTCACATAGGAATATGAGAACACCATTTAGGAAAGGTATGGAATCAACACTTGACATTGAAGCAACTCGAATACCACAACTCAAAACAAAACAAAGGATTGGCTTGCAGAATAAGCCGGAACAAACATATGATAGAGATTTCGTCCGAAGTTTTTGTGGTGGGGCCTACACGGGCTCGATCGTACAGCACCATCATGTACAAGGCAGTGCACATGACATACGAAGCGTCCCCGAGTCGGCATAGCCAAGGACTCTTTAAGACACAACGAGACCACTGTAAAATTGACCGTGAATAGGCGGACCACTAGACGTCGAACCCCAATTTCATATCATACATTTGTCGGAAAGATATCCTAAGAGCTACTTGAATTCCCACCTATGAAACTCCCGAAATTTTCCGGTTATGCAATCAGGTGTTGGGGATACAGGGGAAGCATAATATCTCAGCCAAACTAGCAAATCCTACATCCAGCTGTATCCATCCTTCAACACATAACCAAGAAACCTTCGGAAACCATCTACCTCAACCTTCGAAAAGCATCCGTTATACAAGTTATGGCGATACTCCCGAACTCCCGCCCCAGTACTGGGTGGCGTCGAGGTTATCTCACCAACGAACTGCATAAAAGAGATTTTCGATGTCGGCGAAAATATCTCAAGTATTCCAGAAGTGGAACGATAAAAATTATGATGACAACACCTCAGAGCTCAACTCCCCGGGACACTTCCACAAAACCCCTGATAGGAGGCACCAAGACAATGTTCTCATCATAAAACCATCGAAACGATTCCAAGATACCTGCGTGATCCTAAATTTTTTTAGTGAAATTTGAGAAGAGAAGAGTCAAAACTCTACGTCAGGATGCCTTACGAGAGCGATGAGGAGACTGGGAAGTAAAAAGAATTCCTAAGCTCTCCGATATATAATTCCTAGATGACTCAAAACATTTTTCTAGACACAACTCGGCCACTAAAAACGATCAAGCAATGGGGCTCCTAAGGTCGGGGAAGGCTCTGATACCAACTTGTAACGCCCTTGATGCGGCTATATCTCCCACGTGTCGAAGCACGACTTAGAGGCATAACCGCATTGAAAGCAATGTCGCAAGAGAGGTAATCTTCACACAACCCATGTAATACACAAGGGAAAGAGATACATAGTTGGCTTACAATCGCCACTTCACACAATTACATGAATAAAGCATTACAACATCCAAATACAATCAAGGTCCGACTATGGAACCAAAATAAAAGAAGAACCCCAAATGCGACAAAGGTCCCCGATCGACCCCAACTGGGCTCCACTACTGATCAACTAGAACGGAACAACACAAAGGACAAGATCTTCATCGAGCTCCTCCTGAGCTGGGTTGCGTCATCTGCATGGACTCATCGGCACCTGCAAACTGGTTTTGGAAGTATCTGTGAGCCACAGGGACTCAGCAATCTCGCACCCTCGCGATCAAGACTATTTAAGCTTATGGGTAAGGTAAAAGTATGAGGTGGAGCTGCAGCAAGCGACTAGCATATATGGTGGCTAACATACGCAAATGAGAGCGAGAAGAGAAGGAAAAGTACGGTCGACAAAAGTATGATCAAGAAGTGATCCTATAGCAACCTACGTCAAGCATAACTCCAACAACCGTGTTCACTTCCCGGACTCCGCCGGAAAGAGACCATCACGGTTACACACGCGGTTGATTCATTTTAATTAAGGTCAACTTCAGGTTTTCTACAACCGGACGTTAACAAATTCCCATCTGCCCATAACCGCGGGCATGGCTTTCGAAAGTTCAAATCCCTGCAGGGGTGTCCCAACTTAGCCCATCACAAGCTCTCACGGTCAACGAAGGAATAGACCTCTTCCCGAGACATTCCGATCAGACTCGGTATCCCGGTACTCCAAGACATCCTCGACAATGGTAAAACAAGTCCAGCAAGACCACCCGATGCACCGACATCCCGATAGGAGTTGCACATATCTCGTTCTCAGGGCACACCGGATAAGCTAAGCGTACGGGAGCCAACGTAACCCAAGTTGCCAAGGGACGGCCCCGCACGGTGCTCTGGGTTGGACCAACACTTAGACAAGCACTGGCCCGGGGGGGTTAAAATAAAGATGACCCTCGGGATGCGCGACTCCCAAGGGAAAAAGGCTAGGTGGCGAATGGTAAAACCAAGGTTGGGCCTTGCCGGAAGAGTTTTATTCAAAGCGAACTGTCAAGGGGTTCCCATTATAACCCAACCGCGTAAGGAACGCAAAATCCGGGAACATAACACTGATATGACGGAAACTAGGGCGGCAAGAGTGGAACAAAACACCAGGCATAAGGCCGAGCCTTCCACCCTTTACCAAGTATATAGATGCATTAATTAAATAAGAGATATTGTGATATCCCAACAAGTAAACATGTTCCAACAAGGAACAACAACTCCATGTTCCAACAAGGAACATACTTCAATCTTCACCTGCAACTAACAACGCTATAAGAGGGGCTGAGCAACGCGGTAACATAGCCAAACAACAGTTTGCTAGGACAAGGTGGGTTAGAGGCTTGGTTCAACAATATGGGTGGCATGATAAGCAAGTGGTAGGTATCGCAGCATAGGCATAGCAAAAGAGCGAGCAACTAAGCAAAGCAAAGATAGAAGTGATTTCGAGGGTATGATCATCTTGCCTGAGATCCCGCAAGGAAGAAGAACGAGTCCATGAAGAAGACAAACGGACGTAGTCGAACGGTTCCTCACAAACGTGACGTTATCGGAACCAACCCGAAGAAGCAACACCGGAAAGAAGCACAACAACAAAGTAAACAACCATCACATAAGCATGGCACGATGCGCAAACAAGTATGATGCATGTCCGGTTTAATGAAGCATGGCATGGCAAAATGCACAAACAATCCTACAAATTAAGTGGAGCTCCACATGCAACGCCGTTGCATATTGACGAAACACCACATTCAAGTTATTTAGTTCGATCTCGTTTATGTACCCAACAATGTTAAATGTTGTTAAACATGGCAAGAGGGTGAAGAGAAGTAAAACTACCTATCTAGTCAAGTTTAAATGAGGCCGGAAACAACGAACAACAATTCCGGAAACTCCTCATATGCATATATTAGGTTTGGTACTGTTCTGCCCTAAACCATATTTTAGAGTTGTTAAACATGCAAAGTGATGCCACCATGTTAAACTAGGCAAAATTCTACCCCATTTACATATAAAGATTATTTAATTCAGAGCTACGGTTATTTAGTTATGAATTAAATCATTTTAGCATGGCATAGGAGCAAATTTAAACAAACATCATTTTAAACATTTCAAACATGGATGAAAGTTACATATTATTAAACTAGACAAAATTCTGAGCAAGTTTCATATATTAAGTTTTTACATTTGATGCATGGTGGGTGAGTTATTAAATGCATGAAGAACAGGGACTTTTTTGTAAAACAGTCATCTCTGGAATAATTAGGAAATTCATAGGTCTGGAAAAAAAAACATGGATGGGCCAAAATAGAGGCCGGCCCAACAAGCAACAGGGCGGGGGCTGCTCACTTCGGGCTGAGGCCCAGATCTGTTGAGAGGGAGGCCGGTTGAAGGGGAGGCAGAGGTGGGCGCTGGGCCTGAGGCTGAGCGAGGCCCACCAAGGTGAGGGGGCGGCCTGGACGTCGTCCTCGTCTCGCGCCCGCACGAGCAGAGGACCATGGCGGCGGCGTAGCAAAGCTCCGGCGAGGGAGGGTCCGGTGGCGCTCGTGAGGACTGGAACGGGTTGCTGGGCGGCAGATCCGGCCTCGGGGCATCAGATCCGGTCGGTGGCGAGGCGAGATGGCAGGGAGGCGCGGATCTCCACCGACGACGACGACCTGCGGGAGAGAGAGGATGAAGCAGGGAGGAGAGGGACAGGTCAGGGAGGAGGGAGAGGGCGACGGGGCTCCTGCCTGGGGTTCGCCGGCGAGGGTGGTGGCTTGCGAGGACTTGGCCGGCAAGGAGGGATCGAGGAGCTCGGGCTCCTACCTCCTGGACGAGGGGAAGGATCGGGCGCGAGGTCCCTTGCTCGGCTGCTGCACGCACGGGAACGAGGAGGCAAGGGGATCAGTCGTCGGGGCCGGAACCGATGCAGAGGAGGTCACAGGCGAGGCAGGGGAAGACGACGACCGCTGCTGCTTGCGAACACAACGCCCATGGTTGCTCCTATTGCAAGAAGAGAACGAGGGAGATGAGCACCAGAGAGAGAACCAGGGAAGAACGGAGAGATGGAGCGGGGACGCGGGGTCCTGCTGGAGCGGCGGCTTGCTGCGGTGGTGGATCGGGCAGAGCGAATCGGGGAGGAGTAGTGGGGAGCATTGGTTAGTGGGTGGAGGAAAACGCGGAGAATGGATCCCGAGGTGGATCGAGACCGGGTGGAAGCGGCTGAAAGGAATGATGGGACAGTTCCCCTAGATTTTATGGTTTGTCCAAAATAGTCTAGGAGTGGACTATATATATGGCAAAGAGGGAAGTTTAGGGGCTAATCCGTCCCTCCAATTAAAATCGAGCGGTCGAGAATAAAACACTAGGAAGTCCAAATAGGAAAACGATGACGTTTTGTAGATGTTTGGGGTTGATCCGGACACAGCGGTAACGACTGTCCGGGTCGAGTTCGGGACATCTTTCGGATGCGCGCGCGAGGAGCTGCGGGCTGACGAGAGAGGTTAGGTTGGAACTGGCGGTAGGTAGTGAGCTGTGTAGACAGTCTCGAGCTGAGAGAAGAGAAGAGAGGGAGGCCCAGCAACAGTTTTCGGAGGCCGAAAACGTCCGATGTTAGACCGGCTATACTGCTGCTATAGTTATCCGTTGGGTCGTCAAACGGACTCCGAACGCGATGAAACTTGGCAGGCGGCCTACCTACAACAAAACAACACCGCACGCCAACTTTCATCCCATTCCGAGAACATTTTCCGGCCACTTATAAAATACTATTTCGGACGTGCCTCGGGCGCGTGCAAGTCTGTCTGGGCTCAGAATGGACAACGAAAAGAACTGGGGGAAACCCGGACGTATGCAGGTTTTGAAAACATGATGCTGCAATGCACATGATGACATGACAAGATGCAACACGCAAGCAAATGACATGGCAACAGCAGCGAATAACTCGAAGACACCTGGCACATCGGTCTCGGGGCGTTACAGTGCCCAAGGTTCCTACCGGAGAATCATGACGAAAACGTGTGCCAACCCCTATGCATAGGTTCATGGGCGGAACCCGCAAGTTGATCACCAAAACTTACATCAAGTGAATCATGTGATATCCCATTGTCACCACAGATACGCACGGCAAGGCATACATCAAGTGTTCTCAAATCTTTAAAGACTCGATCCGATAAGATAACTTCAAAGGGGAAACTCAATCCATTAGAAGAGAGTAGAGGGGGATGAGAAACATCATAGGATCCAAATATAATAGTAAAGCTCGCGATACATCAAGATCGTATCACCTCAAAAGAACACGAGAGAGAGGGAGATCAAACACATAGCTACTGGTACATACCCTTAGCCCCGAGGGAGAACTACTCCCTCCTCGTCATGGAGAGCACCAGGATGATGAAGATGGCCACCGGAGAAGGATTGCCCCCTCTAGCAAGGTGCCGGAACGGGTCTAGATTTGTTTTCGGTGGCTACGGAGGCTTCTGCTGGCGGAACTCCCGATCTATTGTGTTCCCCGATTGTTTTAGGGTATATGGATATATATAGGCGGAAGAAGTACGTTAGGGGGGCCACAAAGGGCCCACGAGGGTGGAGGGCGCGCCCAGGGGGGGGGGGGGGTGGGCGCCCCCTACCTCGTGGCTTCCTCGAAGCTTCCTTGACGTGGAATCCAAGTCTCTCGGGTTGCTTTCCTTCCAAAAATAAGTTCCGTGAAGTTTCAAGTCAATTGGACTCCGTTTGATTTCCCTTTTCTGCGATACTCTAAAACAAGGAAAAAACAGAAACTGGCACTGGGCTCTGGGTTAATAGGTTAGTCCCAAAAATAGTATAAAAGTGTACAATAAAGCCCATAAACATCCAAAATAGAAGATAATATAGCATGGGGCAATCAAAAATTATAGATACGTTGGAGACGTATCAGCATCCCCAAGCTTAATTCCTGCTCGTCCTCGAGTAGGTAAATGATAAAAACAGAATTTTTGATGCGGAGTGCTACTTGGCATAATTTCAATGTAATTCTTCTTAATTGTGGTATGAATATTCAGATCCGAAAGATTCAAGATAAAAGTTCATATTGACATAAAAATAATAATACTTCAAGCATACTAACTAAGCAATTATGTCCTCTCAAAATAACATGGCCAAAGAAAGTTCATCCCTACAAAATCATATAGTTTAGTCATGCTCCATTTTCGTCACACAAGAATGCTCTCATCATGCACGACCCCGATGAAAAGCCAAGCAATTGTTTCATACTTTAGTAATCTCAAACTTTATAAACCTTCACGCAATACATGAGCGCGAGCCATGGATATAGCACTATGGGTGGAATAGAATATGATGATGGGGGTTATGTGGAGAAGACAAAAAAAGAGGAAGTCTCACATCAACAAGGCGAATCAATGGGCTATGGAGATGCCCATAGATTGATGTTAATGCGAGGTGTAGGGATTGCCATGCAACGGATGGACTAGAGCTATAAATGTATGAAAGCTCAACAAAAGAAACTAAGTGGGTGTGCATCCAACTTGCTTGCTCACGAAGACCTAGGGCACTTGAGGAGGCCCATTGTTGGAATATACAAGCCAACTTCTATAATGAAAATTCCCACTACTATATGAAAGTGACAAAACAAAAGACTCTCTATCATGAAGATTATGGTGCTACTTTGAAGCACAAGTGTGGCAAAGGATACTGGCATTGCCCCTTTTCATTTTTTGGGCCTTCCTTTTTTTTATTTGGCCTTTCTCCTTTTTTTGGGCTTCCGCCCTTTTTAATTTGGCCTTTCTCCCTTTTTGGGGGACAATGCTCTATTAATGATGATCATCACACTTCTATTTATTTACAACTCAAAGATTACAACTCGATACTAGAACAATATATTCCTCTATATGAATGCCTCCGGCGGTGTACCGGGATTCCGATGAATCAAGAGTGACATGTATGAAAAATTATGAACGGTGGCTTTGCCACAAATACGATGTCAACTACATGATCATGCGAAGCAATATGACAATGATGATACGTGTCATAATAAACGGAACGGTGGAAAGTTGCATGGCAATATATCTCAGAATGGCTATGGAAATGCCGTAATAGGTAGGTATGGTGGCTGTTTTGAGGAAGATATAAGGAGGTTTATGTGTGACAGAGCGTATCGTATCACGGGGTTTGGATGCACCGGCGAAGTTTGCACCAACTCTCAATGTGAGAAAGGGCAATGCACGGTACCGAGGAGGCTAGCAATGATGGAAGGGTAAGAGTGTGTATAATCCATGGACTCAACATTAGTCATAAAGAACTCACATACTTATTGCAAAAATCTACAAGTCGTCAAAAACCAAGTACTACATGCATGCTTCTAGGGGGATAGATTGGTAGGAAAAGACCATCGCTCGTCCCCGACCGCCACTCATAAGGAAGACAATCAAATAACACCTCATGTTTCAAATTTGTTACATAATGTTTACCATACGTGCATGCCACGGGACTTGCAAACTTCAACACAAGTATTTCTCAAATTCACAACTACTCAACTAGCACAACTTTGTTATCACTACCTCCATGTCTCAAACAATCATCAAGCATCAAACTTCTCTTAGCATTCAACACACTCATAAGAAAGTTTTTACTAGTCTTGAATACCTAGCATATTAGGATTAAGCACATTACCATGCTGTTTAAGACTCTCAAAATAATCTAAGTGAAGCATGAGAGTTCATCTATTTCTACAAAATAAAACCACCACCGTGCTCTAAAAAGATATAAGTGAAGCACTAGAGCAAATGACAAACTACTCCGAAAGATATAAGTGAAGATCAATGAGTAGTCGAACAATTATGCAACTATATGAAGACTCTCTAACATTTAATAATTTAAGATCTTGGTATTTTATTCAAACAGCAAGCAAAACTAAATAAAATAAAATGACGCTCCAAGCAAAACACATATCATGTGGTAAATAAAAATATAGCTCCAAGTAAAGTTACCGATGAACGAAGACGAAAGAGGGGATGCCTTCCGGGGCATCCCCAAGCTTAGGCTCTTGGTTATCCTTGAATTTTACCTTGGGGTGCCTCGGGCATCCCCAAGCTTAGGCTCTTGCCACTCCTTATTCCATAGTCCATCGAATCTTTACCCAAAACTTGAAAACTTCACAACACAAAACTTAACAGAAAAATCGTAAGCTCCGTTAGTATAAGAAAATAAATCACCACTTAGGTACTGTTGTGAACTCATTATAAATTCATATTGGTGTACTATCTACTGTATTCCAACTTATCTATGGTTCATACCCTCCGATACTACTCATAGATTCGTCAAAATAAGCAAACAACACATCGAAAATAGAATCTGTCAAAACCAGAACAGTCTGTTGTAATCTGGATCAAACGTATACTTCTGTAACTCATAAAATTCTCAAATAAATTGGTGGACCTGAGCAATTTATCTATTAATCATCTGCAAAAAGAATTAACTAAATAGCTGTAACGCCCCGGACACACCCGCCGGTGGTCGTTACTCCTGGCGGGATCTAGACTGGCCCCACAGATCAATACTAGTATTTTCTGCACACTTTGTCCTCACTTGTGCGCATCCGGGAGCAACTTCCCAGTCGGTCACCCATCCTGACACTACTCCAAGCTGAGCATGCTTAACTTTGGAGTTCTGTCCGAATGGGCTCCCGGAAAAGAAGGAATTCCTTATTGATATGAGTAGTCTATCATCCCTAATAAGCTAGGCCATCACATACACCCCCACTCAGAGGAACCGACGTCCTCGTCGGGCCACAGGAACGTTCCCTCTTGGCACATACGTCTGTGCTTCCAGTCCAGTACATGTGCCATGCCGTGTGCCACGACAGGTCACAAACGTCATGAACAACATGACCACGCACCTGTCCGCAACCATCCGTGTAACCGCGAGGGTCGGCTCTGATACCAACTTGTAACGCCCCGGACACACCCGCCGGTGGTCGTTACTCCTGGCGGGATCTAGACTGGCCCCACAGATCAATACTAGTCTTTTCTGTGCACTTTGTCCTCACTCGTGCGCATCCGGGAGCAACTTCCCGATCGGTCACCCATCCTAACACTACTCCAAGCTGAGCACGCTTAACTTTGGAGTTCTGTCCGAATGGGCTCCCGGAAAAGAAGGAATTCCTTATTGATATGAGTAGTCTATCATCCCTAATAAGCCAGGCCATCACAATAGCACTCTCCAATAAAAAATGGCAGCAATTCTCGTGAGTGCTAAAGTTTCTGTTTTTTACAACATGATCATAAAGACTTCACCCAAGTCTTCCCAAAGGTTCTACTTGGCACAAACACTAATTAAAACATAAAACGACATCTAAACAGAGGCTAGATGAATTATTATTTATTATTAAACAGGAGCAAAAAGCAAGGAACAAAAATAAAGTTGGGTTGCCTCCCAACAAGCGCTATCGTTTAACGCCCCTAGCTAGGCATGATGATTTCAATGATGCTCATATAGTAGATAAGAATTGTAACATAAAGAGAGCATCATGAAGAATATGACTAGCACATTTAAGTCTAAACCACTTCCTATGCACAGGGATTTTGAGAGCAAACAACTTATGGGAACAACAATCAACTTGCATAGGAAGGCAAAACAAGTAAAACTTCAAAACTTTAAGCACATAGAGAGGAAACTTGATATTATTGCAATTCCTACAAGCATATGTTTCTCCCTCATAATAATTTTCAGTAGCATCATGCATGAATTCAACAATATAACTAGCACCTAAAGCATTCTTTTCATGATCTAAAAGCATAGAAATTTTATTACTCTCCACATAAGCAAAATTCTTCTCATTCAGAATAGTGGGAGTATCATACGAAACTCGAATACTATAAATTGTTTCCACATTAAAAGAGTAATGTTCAGAAAAGGGGTAACCATAATCATGACAAGTTTTTTTAAAATATAATCACTACTTTTTATAGCATAAGTATCTTCACAATAATCATCATAAGTAGGAGGCATGCTATCATCATTATAAATTTGCATATCAAAACTTGGGAGACTAAAATATCATCTTCATTAAACGTAGCATCCCCAAGCTTGGGACACACATTAATTGCAGCAAATATATTCTCAAAAACATCATCTTCATCAAACATAGCATCCCCAAGCTTGGGCCTTTTCATATCATAAGCATAATCACTCTCATCATTAATAGTATGGATAGCACCAATAGTATAGAAATTATCATATTCTTCCAAGCAAGTGCCAAAAAGATTTTCAAGATCATAAGAAGTATCATTATCTTCCACAATTATATTTTCATGATGCACAATAGTAGTAGGAGCAGCATTATTTGGGAGAGATATCATTTTACCTCTCTTCCTTTTTCTTTTCTTCTTCTTCACCTCACCATGTGTGGGTTTAATCCTCTTTTTGGAGCTCCTTATTAATGAGATTGGTTGAATAGGAGGCTCCTCCTCATTACCTGATTCATCATAAGAAATAATAGGAGGATATTGGGAAGTCTCTTCCCTTTCATTAGTATTCTCTTCATCTTCTATTTGTTTTCTTTTCTTTATGTAATTGGCAATATAAGGATTTTCAATGCAATTCACTTCACAATACATATAAAGTTTCTCTAGATCAAAATGAAGAACTCTATCAAGGGAAAATTTTGGAATATCCTTAGTTATACGTTTCTTTTCTTCATAACCCAAGAGCAAACTAAATTCATTATGATGTGCAAGGGAAATCAAGTCATCACAATTTTTGGACACATACGATCATGAAACAATTTGCATTGGGTACTGAAATGATCATGTTCATTTCAAAGTTCACAAGTATGTCTAAGAAAGTTTAAATTTTCAGCACACGCATCTAGCCTTTCTTGCAACCATTTAGTTTCTAAATGCTTATGCCTCTTGCAATATCTATCTTCCCTATTTGGTGTGTACTTGTAAACCCAATGTACTCCACAAAAATTGACATGTTTATAGGAGACATTATCATCATGACTAGTGCAATCATCATCAGTAGCATGGATATTCAAGGAGTTCATACTAACAACATTGCAATCATGCTCATCACTCAAAGATTTAGTGCCAAACATTTTAATGCATTCTTCTTCTAACACTTCGGCACAATTTTCCTTTCCATCATACTCACGAAAGATATTAAAAAGATGAAACGTATGAGACGAACTTAATTCCATTTTTTTGTAATTTTCTTTTATAGACTAAACTAGTGATAAAACAAGAAACAAAAAGATTTTATTGCAAGATCTAAAGATATACATTCAAGCACTCACCTCCCCGGCAACAGCGCCAGTAAAGAGCTTGATGTCTACTACACAACCTTCTTCTTGTAGACGTTGTTGGGCCTCCAAGTGCAGAGGTTTGTAGGACAGTAGCAAATTTCCCTCAAGTGGATGACCTAAGGTTTATCAATCCGTAGGAGGCGTAGGATGAAGATGGTCTCTCTCAAGCAACCCTGCAACAAAATAACAAAGAGTATCTTGTGTCCCAAACACACCCAATACGATGGTAAATTGTATAGGTGCACTAGCTCGGCAAAGACATGGTGATACAAGTGGTATATGGATAGTAGATAAAGGTTTTTGTAATCTGAAAATATAAAAACAGCAAGGTAGGTAATGATAAAAAATGAGCGTAAATGGTATTGCAATGCTAGGAAACAAGGCCTAGGGTTCATACTTTCACTAGTGCAAGTCCTCTCAACAGTAATAACATAATTGGATCACATAACTATCCCTCGACATGCAACAAAGAGTCACTCCAAAGTCACTAATAGCGGAAAACAAACGAAGAGATTATGGTAGGGTATGAAACCACCTCAAAGTTATTCTTTCCAATCAATCCGTTGGGCTATTCCTATAGTTGTCACAAACAGCCCTAGAGTTCGTACTAGAATAACACCTTAAGACACAAATCAACCAAAACCCTAATGTTACCTAGATACTCCAATGTCACCTCAAGTATCTGTGGGTATCATTATACGATATGCATCACACAATCTTAGATTCATCTATTCAACCAACACATAGAACCTCAAAGAGTGCCCCTAGGTTCCTACAAAAGAATCACGACGAAAACGTGTGCCAACCCCTATGCATAGGTTCATGGGCGGAACCTGCAAGTTGATCACCAAAACATACATCAAGTGAATCACGTGATATCCCATTGTCACCACAGATACGCACGGCAAGACATACATCAAGTTTTCTCAAATCTTTAAAGACTCAATCCGATAAGATAACTTCAAAGGGGAAACTCAATCCATTAGAAGAGAGTAGAGGGAGAGGAGAAACATCATAGGATCCAAATATAATAGTAAAGCTCGCGATACATCAAGATCGTATCACCTCAAAAGAACACGAGAGATAGAGAGAGAGATCAAACACATAGCTAATGGTACATACCCTCAGCCCCGAGGGAGAACTACTCCCTCCTCGTCATGGAGAGCACCGGGATGATGAAGATGGCAACCGGAGAAGGATTGCCCCCTCCGGCAGGGTACCGGAACGGGTCTAGATTGGTTTTCGGTGGCTACGGAGGCTTCTGGTGGCGGAACTCCCAATCTATTGTGTTCCCCGATCGTTTTAGGGTATATGGAGATATATAGGCGGAAGAAGTACGTCACGAGGGTGGAGGGCGCGCCCAGGGTGGGTGGGCGCGCCCCCTACCTCGTGGCTTCCTTGAAGCTTCCTTGACGTGGAATCCAAGTCTCCCGGGTTGCTTTCCTTCCAAAAATAAGTTCCGTGAAGTTTCAGGTCAATTGGACTCCGTTTGATTTTCCTTTTCTGCGATTCTCTAAAACAAGGAAAAAACAGAAACTGGCACTGGGCTCTGGGTTAATAGGTTAGTCCCAACAATAATATAGAAGTGTATAATAAAGCCCATAAACATCCAAAACAGAAGATAATATAGCAAGGAGCAATCAAAAATTATAGATACGTTGGAGACGTATCAGCCACTCATAAGGAGGACAATCAAAGAACACCTCATGTTTCAAATTTCTTACATAACGTTTACCATATGTGCATGCTACGGGACTTGCAAACTTCAACACAAGCACTTCTCAAATTCACAACTACTCAACTAGCACGACTTTGATATTATTACCTCCATATCTCAAAACAATCATCAAGCATCAAACCTCTCTTAGTATTCAAAACACTCATAGGAATTTTCTTACTAATCTTGAATACCTAGCATATTAAGATTATTTAAGCAAATTACCATGCTATTTAAGACTCTCAAAATAATCTAAGTGAAGCATGAGAGATCAATAGTTTCTATAAAACAAATCCACCACCGTGCTCTAAAAGATATAAGTGAAGTACTAGAGCAAAACTATATAACTCAAAAGATATAAGCGAAGCACATAGAGTATTCTAACAAATTCCAAATCATGTATGGCTCTCTCAAAAGGTGTGTAAAGCAAGGATGATTGTGGTAAACTGAAAAGCAAAGACTCAAATCATACAAGACGCTCCAAGCAAAACACATATCATGTGGTGAATAAAAATATAGCTCCAAGTAAAGTTACCGATAGAAGTAGACGAAAGAGGGGATGCCTTCCGGGGCATCCCCAAGCTTTGGCTTTTAGGTGTCCTTAGATTATCTTGGGGGTGCCATGGGCATCCCCAAGCTTATGCTCTTTCCACTCCTTGTTCCATAATCCATCAAATCTTTACCCAAAACTTGAAAACTTCACAACACAAAACTCAAAGTAGAAAATCTCGTGAGCTCCGTTAGCGAAAGAAAACAAAAGACCGCTTCAAGGTACTGTAATGAACTCATTATTTATTTATATTGGTGTTAAACCTAATGTGTTCCAACTTGTATATGGTTTATAAACTATTTTACTAGCCATAGATTCATCAAAATAAGCAAACAACACACGAAAAACAGAATCTGTCAAAAACAGAACAGTCTGTATTAATCTGTAGCTAGCGCAAGATCTGGAACCCAAAAAATTCTAAAATAAATTGCTTGAAGTAAGGAATTTATCTGTTAATGATCTTCAAAAATAATTAACTAAATAGCACTTCCAAATAAAAATGGCAGCAGTTCTCGTGAGCGCTTAAGTTTCTGTTTTTTACAGCAAGATATCAACACTTTCCCCAAGTCTTCCCAACGGTTCTACTTGGCACAAAGACTAATTAAACACAAAAACACAACCAAAACATAGGCTAGGTAAATTATCTATTACTAAAAAGGAGAAAAAAATCAAGGAATAAAAAATAAAATTGGGTTGCCTCCCAACAAGCGCTATCGTTTAACGCCCCTAGCTAGGCATAAAAAGGCAAGGATAGATCTAGGTATTGCCATCTTTGGTATTAGGAAAGAAAAGAGCAAACTTGCTATCTATGGAATTAATCCTTCTATTTTGATAAAGCGCATAGCTATTAATGGTAGAGGAAAGATTAAGTATGTTACGGAAACTTGTATCTAGGCTAGCCTTTATCTCTTTAATAGATTCGTTTTGGTAAGAGAGCAAAAGAGATGTAGATTCAACTTTCTCATTCATGGGGTGCCCAAATATGGTTTTCATTTTTTCATAAGTGTCTACGACATCCCCTTCAAGAAAACCTTCTTCAAATATAGAATCTAAGACATGCTTAAAAGAAGAAGGAAGGGCAATATAAAAGCTTTTTAAGTAGACTTCAATTTGGTATTGTGGCACATAGCTAGCCCTGATCCTTAATAGTCTATACCAAGCATATTTCAAAGATTCATCAAGTAAATAATGAAAAATTCCAGAATCATCTTCATCAAAATTATTAAGATTCTCATTGATAACTCCGGTAGGTTTTTCCATAGTATCCTTATTTATGAGCTTAGCGAGGATAGAAGGGTTGTCTAAAGTACTAAAACTTTTGAGAGAACCCCCAACCCTTCTTGATCCAGACATGGCGGAAGAAAGGTGAGTGAGAAGAGAGGGTGAATAAAACGGCAATGGTGAAGTGGGGGAGAGGAAAACGAGAGGCAAATGGCAAATAATGTAATGCGGGAGATAAGGGTTGTGATGGGTACTTGGTTTGTTGACTTTTGCGTAGATGACAGAAATGGCTCGTTGTTAGAAGTCAAATTTTGACTTTAGCGAACCTCCCTCGCAACGGCGCCAGAAATTCTTCTTGCTACCTCTTGAGCACTGCGTTGGATTTCCTAGAAGAGGAAAGGATGATGCAGCAAAGTAGCATAAGTATTTCCCTCAGTTTTTGAGAACCAAGGTATCAATCTAGTAGGAGGTTGCGCGTGCGTCCCTAGTACCTGCACAAAACAAATAACTCCCCGCAACCAACGTGATAAGGGGTTGTCAATCCCTTCACGGTCACTTACGAGAGTGAGATCTGATAGAAATGATAAGATAATATTTTTGGTATTTTTGTGATAAAGATGCAAAGTAAAATAAAGGCAAAGGAAAAAAGCAAAGGAAATAACTAAGTATTGGAAGATTAATATTATGAAGATAGACCCGGGGGCCATAGGTTTCACTAGTGGCTTCTCTCAAGAGCATAAGTATTTTATGGTGGGTGAACGAATTATTGTTGAGCAATTGATAGAATTGAGCATAGTTATGAGAATATCTAGGTATGATCATGTATATAGGCATCACGTCCAAGACAAGTAGACCGAGTCCTGCCTGCATCTACTACTATTACTCCACTCATCGACTGCTATCCAGCATGCATCTAGAGTATTAAGTTCATGAAAACAGAGTAACGCCTTAAGCAAGATGACATGATGTAAAGGGATAAATTCATGCAATATGATAAAAACCCCATCTTATTATCCTCGATGGCAACAATACAATACGTGCCTTGCTGCCCCTACTGTCACTAGGAAAGGACACCGCAAGATTGAACCCAAAGCTAAGCACTTCTCCCATTGCAAGAAAGATCAATCTAGTAGGCCAAACCAAACTGATAATTCGAAGAGACTTGCAAAGATAACCAATCATACATAAAAGAATTCAGAGAAGATTCAAATATTGTTTATAGATAATCTTGATCATAAACCCACAATTCACCGGTCTCAACAAACACACCGCAAAAAGAAGATTGCATCGAATAGATCTCCACAAGAGAGGGGGAGAACATTGTATTGAGATCCAAAAAGAGAGAAGAAGTCATCTAGCTAATAACTATGGACCCGAAGGTCTGAGGTAAACTACTCACACTTCATCGAAGATGCTATGGTGTTGATGTAGAAGCCCTCCATGATGGATGCCCCCTCCGGCGGAGCTTCGGAACAGGCCCCAAGATGGGATCTCGTGGATACAGGAAGTTACGGCGGTGGAATTAGGGTTTTGGCTCCGTCTCTGATCTTTTGGGGGTACGTAGGTATATATAGGAGGAAGGAGTATGTCGGTGGAGCAACAGGGGGCCCACGAGGGTGGAGGGCGCCTGGGGGGTAGGCGCGCCCCTACCTCATGGCCCCCTCCTTTGTTTCTTGACGTAGGGTCCAAGTCTCCTGGATCATGTTCGGCGACAAAATCGCGTTCCCGAAGGTTTCATTCCGTTTCGACTCCGTTTGATATTCCTTTTCTTCGAAACCCTAAAATAGGCAAAAAACAACAATTCTGGGCTGGGCCTCCGATTAATAGGTTAGTTCCCAAAAATAATATAAAAGTGGATAATAAAGCCCAATAATGTCCAAAAAGTAGATAATATAGCATGGAGCAATAAAAAATTATAGATACGTTGGAGAGGTATCAAGTTCATTTGAAATGCTTTTTAATTTCAGGGTCTTATAGCTCAAAATAATCAGTAAATGCATGAAAAATAACAAATGAAGTCAGAAAGGGTTGAAAATTGATGATGTGGCTTTGAATGGTGCATTTTGAACACAGAAAAACTATGGAGTTCAAACAAGTTCAAAAAAATGAGATCCCTTTGTAAGAGATGAGTTTCCGTATGAAACCCTCATACTTCGAAAGAGATTGTCCGTTTTGTACACGAAGTGCATCCAGTTTTTGTCGTAACCCTCTCTACTTTCTTGCACATGCTATGTGGGTGAAATGATGATACCATGCCAACTTTCAACCTTTTCAGAGTTCATTTGAAATGCTTTTCTATTTCAGGGTCTTATAGCTCAAAATAATCAGTAAATGCATGAAATATAACAAATGAAGTCAGAAAGGGTTGAAAATTGATGATGTGGCTTCGAATGGTGCATTTTGAACACAGAAAAACTATGGACTTCAAACAAGTTCAAAAAATGAAATCCCTTTGTAACAGACGAGTTTCCGTATGAAACCCTCATACTTCGAAAGAGATAGTCCGTTTTGTACACGAAGTGCATCCAGTTTTTGCCATAACCCCCTCTACTTTCTTGCACATGCTATGTGGATGAAATGATGATACCATGCAAAAAGAAAATTAACTAAAAACTTTGTAAAACTCTAATAGCAAAAGGAATGAACTAAACAAGCTTTTAGAAACCTCTAGTATTTTTTAAACTAAAATTATATAAAATTCATGCCACTGAAATTATCAAAGTATTTTCTGTTCAAAACATGAAAAGCAGAAAGAAACAAAATAAACTTTAATAAATAAGTAGAAACAAAATTAAATAAATTAAAATTTAATAAAATAAATAAGTAGAAACAAAATAAAATAAAATAAGCTTTAATAAAATAAATAAGTGGAAACAAAATAAAACAAATTAAAATTTAATACAATAAATAAGTAGAAACAAAATAAACTTTATAAAAGTAAAATAAATAAAAATAGCAACACTAAGTTTTTTGTTGTAAGTAGAAATAAAATAAAATAAAATAAATAAAGCAACAATTTTTTTAGAGTGCCAACTACTGGGCCACCACGGCCTGAATACGACTAGAAACCCTACCATGGGCCAGGATTTAGGCCCGTAAAAGGCCCACTAGGCCCATCAGGCATAGCAGTGACAATTAGGCCTATAAGCCTGCAATCGAGCGGAGCTCGAGAGGGGTGCGGCAGTGGGGCTTATAAACCACTCCGCGCCCCTCTCAACTAGCGAGGTGGGACTAAAGTTTTGGACACGGGGAGCACGAGGCCTTTGGTACTGGTTGGTGCCACCAACCGGAACCAAAGGCCGCCGCTTCCCGCCTTTGGGCTGCCAAAAAGTGACCTTTGGTTACGGTTGGTGGCACCAACCGGGACTAAAGGGTGCATTTGTCCCGGTTTATGCTATGAACCGGAACCAATGCTCTGGGTATATAAATAGGACTTGTGAAAATTTTCACTTCTCATCTCGTAGTTCCGCCCCGACGACGCCGACGACATCGACACCGCCAGGCTACCACGCGCCCCCGTCCGCCATCTCCGTCGTCGCCGTCGCCCTTGTCCCGGCCTCGCCGCACCCTGCCCCGACCTCGCCGTCGCCGAGCCCTGCACCGACCTCGCAGCGCGCTGCCCGGCTCGACCTCGCCGTCGCGCACGCCGAGCGCCCTGGCCCGACCTCGCCGCCGCTCGCCTGCACTGTGAGTGCCTCACCGTGCCGTTCCCCCTCCTCTCCCCCTTCTCCCCCACACCCCAAAGCCGCGCCGCGCCTTCGCGCCCCAACGCCGCCGCCTGCCCCGACGCCGTCGACGCGCAAGCCCCCTGTGATCATATATATTTATTTTTTGTTCATATTGTAGTAGTAGTAGTAGTAGTAGTAGTAGTAGATGATGATGATGATGATGATGTATGTATGTTCATACGCAAAAGTTAGGATTTTTTTCTATTCATAGATTTTGTTGGTGATATTATTGTAGAATATGCAAATGTTTGTATGTTCATATGCAAAGAATATGTCATTTTTTATAAATTTTTTATGATTTTTTTCTTTTGTAATTTTGTTCATAGATTTTCTTTTGTTCATAGAATTTTTATTGTTTTTTCTGTTGTAATTTTGTTCATAAAGTTTTAGGATGAAAAGAAGAAGAAGAAGAAATAAAAAGGGAGGAGGAGAAGTTTCGTTTAGTTTTAGGATTATATTAGTTTATGTTTAGTTTAGGAAGAAGGAAAATAAAAAGGAGAAGAAGAGGAGAAATAAATAAGAAGAGGAAAAAAGGAAAAAAAAGAGGAGAAGAAGAAAGGAATAGAGGAGAAACTTCTTCTCCTCTATTCCTTTCTTCTTCTCCTCTTTATTTTTCTTCTTCTTCCATTTCTTATTTTTATTGGGTATGTCATTATCGATATACCTCCTCCCTGATAACTTCGACATGAGGGGGGGGGAGGGGGGAGGGGTCGCCGAGGGTTCGAGGGGCGAGGGTCGGGAACTAGCTAGGGTCGAGGGTCGAGGGTCACCCAGGGGTTGAGGGTCGCTGAGGGTTCGAGCGTCGAGGGGTCGTCGTATGTTGTCATTGTCGATATACCCCCTCTCGACCGTGATAACTTATACCACGGGAGCACCCCCCGGCCCTCTCGCTCGACCAAAACTCTCGAGGACACCCAAACCCTAGAAAAAACTATGTCGGTCTCCTACCCCCTCCCGTCGCGCCCCTACCCGACAAACTCTCTCGAGGCCACCCAAATTTACCAAGTTAAAAGAGCGTTGTCGGCGAGGCCACCCCACACCCTTGAAGCATTGTCGAGGCCACGCCAAACCCTTTAAGCGTTGCCCAGGCCACCCCAAACCCTAGAGAAGCAGCGTCGAGGCCACTAATATGATTCCTTATTGTGATTAGCTAGCTAGTTCTACGTTTGCCACTAATATATCCATCTTTCATATTTGAATAATAATTGCCATGTTGTAAATATTTGCAGAAACTATGGAGCACCCCCGAGATGAAGCAACGGAAGGGGTGTTGGGGGACATAATCACACAAGGAAGTGATGCCGTCATGTCGTTTCTCAACGAAACCGATGGTCTGGAAGGACAGGGTGAAGAAGCAGGCTATGATTATGAAGGCTTCGGTGACACAATGCCGGTGCAAGAAGGAGACCTTGATGATGGCTCCGGTGACCCAATGCTGGTGCAAGAAGGAGACCGTGATGACGGCTCCGGTGACCGAACCGAGTCCGGCCAGGTATATATATTAGCTAAGCCTGTGCTGACTAGCTAATTGATGCATTCATTGTTTTAGTGTATGTACACATATTAATTAACTCTCCTCTTTCTTCTTTTTTCTAGCCCTCCGGATCGAGCACAACTTCGGTAAAGAGACGAGGCCCGAAGAAAAAGTTGCGCTCGGATGAAATGTTTGAGATCACAGCAATCGCGCGCAATGGCATGCCGATTGAACCCATCCGGACAAAGGAAGCATTTGTTGCTCAGTGTGGGGTTCTTGTTAGGGACAAGATCCCGATCAGTATCCACCAATGGTTAAAGCCTAAGAATGAAGACCCCGAGGTGTCTTATGTCTCTGATATGCAGAAAGATGATCTTTGGACCGCGCTGAAGGCAAATTTCACCCTACCGACAGAGGAGGATCCGGAGAAGCCAGTTAAAGAGCAATTGATCAAGTCTCATGCTCTTAAGAAGGTGGCAGATCTATTCATGAGGTGGAAGAATGAGCTGAAAATATTGTTTGTCGACAAAGACAAGACACCAGAATTCACCGGCCGGTATGAGAAGATCAGAGATCACTGGCCCGCATTTGTGGCCCATAAGATATCGGACAAGAGTAAGAAGATGTCAGTGAAAAACAAGAAAAATGCTGCGAAGAAGAAGTATCACCATCGCACGGGGTCAGGTGGCTACATCAAAGCCCGGCCGTTGTGGGCCAAGGCTGAGAATGACCTGCTTGATAAAGGGGTCGAACCAGAGACATTGCACTGGCCACACCATTGTCGGACTTGGTTCTTCGGGGTTGGCGGAAGCTTGGACCCTGTAACAGGGAAGTGCATTTGGACGAATGAGCAACTGCGAATACCCGTCACAAAGCTTCAGGAGTATACCGCCGCAGTGTAGGAGGGGACGTTCGTTCTAGACAGAGAGAACGACGAGCTCACAATGGCCCTCGGGAATCCTGAGCACCCTGGACGGACACGAGGCACGCCAGGCTCCGTTTCATGGAAGGCCGGGTTCCCAGACGCAGGCAGTTACAAATGTTAGGAGAGGAGGAAGAAAGTGGAGCAGATCCAAATTCAGGCGCTGCACGCAAGGATACAAGCGATAGAGCAACGAGAAGCAGATCGCAACAAGCGACCCACCGAAGCTTCCCCCGAAGCTACCCCGCCATCTCAGCGGAGAAGTAGCGTGGCTTCCACCGAGATACAATAGCTGGAGCCTGTCTTCACGGCTCCTGCTAGCTACCCCATGGACTTAATCACGGATTCTCAAAATTGCCACCTTGTGACGCAATGGAAGAATTTGAAAGTCAAGGCGGCTGTTGGCTCTGTTGCATCTCCTGAACCTGGCGCAACTTTTCACTGCCAGTCGATTCCAGAAGGATATGCTAGGGTGATGGTGGATGAAATAACGGACAGATTCGAGGACCTCGAGCTTGACCACCCTACCGGTGAAGGGGAGACTCGGCTGGGTTCTTCTCTGAGGACTCCATGCCTATGGCGGAAGGAGCTCATCAACCTTCCGAATTGGACGCCTCCGCCTCCTCCTCCTCCTCCTCCGGCGAGTCAGGGCACTCCGCCTCCTCCTTCGGCGAGCGATCAGGGCACTCAGCCTCCTTCTCTGGCGCATGGAGGCACTCCGCCTCCTCCTCCGCCTGCGCCGGCGCGCTCGAGCAGCCAACCAACTCCTTCTTCGCCTCACCAGCAAGGACGGAAGAGACCCTCCATCGCTCCGGCTGCTCCGGTGCATCATAGTCCTTCTCCTCTGCCTCGTAAGCAAGCACGGAAGAAGATAGCCGCAGCCGCTCCGTCTGCTCCGGCGTCTAGCAGTACAGCCAGAGGCGGGAGGCAATACAGATTCGTTCCACCTCTCAAGCCTCTAGAGAAGTTACCATACGAGAGGACCGTGGAAGAAAACGTGAAGATTGTGGAAAAAGAAGTGAAGGACTTCTTTGAAGGGGTGAAAGCAAAGAGACATCCACCTCCGGAGGACAAGGTAGATCCGGTGAAAGCTCACCGCACTATCGATGCCCTGAGGAAACCACCAAAGTCTCCGCTGAAAAACAACTATGAGCGCATTAGTGCAAAGGTATATATCAAAGAGGAGTGGTCGGGAAATACTACTAGTGATCGAAGGTTAGCAGAATGACAAGTTGGGAAAAAAATTGCTCAGCTCGGCAAATAAGCAGACCAATCGTGCCCCCCCTGCCCGCTCAAGGTGTCTAGCGATATCGTTGTTAATGATCCGAGGATGGTGCCCGGTTATAGCAATCTTGGAGATTACCTGCCCGACGATGTACATTATGAGTTTTTGGAGGTGGAAGAACACAAATACCATTACGGGAAGCCTCTTGTCAAAGATGAAAAATCTCTAACAGCGATGATGCGAAGATTCCATGATTGGTACATGAAAACCTGCAGAGAGTCTGGGGGACGAATACTTTGTATCTGAGAGTTAAGGAGGAGCACGACCTCGTTGGAATTGGTTTGTTGACTGTTCCATTTGAGGAGTTCTTTTAGTTTTTCAATCAAAAGGCCCTCGATAAATTAACGGTCACTTGCTACTGTCTATAAGTACTACTTCTGTCATTAAGTCTCTATATATAGCTCAGCTCTTTCATTGCATGTATTTATAATTATTCTCACTATATTATGCAGATTGAAGATCGTTGAGTGCAGAAAAGCAGAAATGTATGATATTGGGTTCATTAACACAAATCTCATAGATGAATTTCAGGTTAAAAAGAGTGCCAAAGATGCCAAGGCCAACTTTCTCCAATCATTGAGAATAAATCAAAACAAAGATAAAATACTCTTTCCTTACAATTTCAAGTGAGTTTTACTGTCTTGTGCATATTCGGTTTCCCTTATTACTCGAGCGAGGTTATAGTAATGTAATTGATGAGTTATGCGTGCGTGCGCATCTTCCACTATGTTATCCTAGAGATTAAGCTTTAGCAGGACTAGTGACCGTCTTAGATTCGAGACGAAAAGAAGCCGAGACCTATGTGGACATGACTAAAATTCTCGACAAGTAAGTTCCTTCGATCATTATCGCACCATATCGGGAACTTTTTGTTCATTTCCTGATATCTCAAGTAATAATTATTTTCTTTGTCTTTCAGGGTTTGGAAAAAGTTCACCGAAGAAGCTCCGGGACTGCCGAAGGAGCTGCGATATACATACCCGAAAGTAAGTACTACTAGCTAGCTTGTTCCGCGCATCTCCCGTTGATTCTAGCTACTTTCATCAATGCCATTTATAATGCTTCATTATCAGTTTAATTGATGATTCGTCTCCAATGTATCTATAATTTTTGATTACTCCATGCTATATTATCTACTATTTTGGACTATATTGGCCTTTATTTTCCACTTTTATATTATTCTTGGGACTAACCTATTAACCGGAGGCCCAGCCCAGAATTGCTATTTTTTGCCTATTTCAGTGTTTCGAAGAAACAGAATATCAAACGGAGTCCAAACAGAAAAATCCTTTTTGGAACATGATTTTCTTCTCGGATAAGACCCAGGAGACTTGGACCCTACTCCAAGAAGTACCGGAGGCGGTCACGAGGGTAGGGGGTGCCCCCCCCTACAGGGTGCGCCCCCTACCTCCTGGGCCCCTCGGTGCTCCACCGACGTACTCCTTCCTCCTATATATACCCACGTACCCCCAAACGATTAGAACAGGAGCCAAAACCTAATTCCACCACCGCAACTTTCTGTATCCACGAGATCCCATCTTGGGGCCTATTCCGGAGCTCCGCCGGAGAGGGCCGTCATCACGGAGGGCTTTTACATCATCATAGCCCCTCCGATGAAGTGTGAGTAGTTTACTTCAGACCTTCGGGTCCATAGTTAGTAGCTAGATGGCTTCTTCTCTCTTTTTGGATCTCAATACAATGTTCTCCCCCTCTCTTGTGGAGATCTATTCGATGTAATCTTCTTCTTTTGCGGTGTGTTTGTTGAGACCGATGAATTGTGTGTTTATGATCAAGTCTATCTATGAACAATATTTGAATCATCTCTGAATTCTTTTATGTACGATTGGTTATCTTTGCAAGTCTTTTCGAATTATCCGTTTGGTTTGGCCAACTAGATTGGTAGTTCTTGCCATGGGAGAAGTGCTTAGCTTTGGGTTCGATCTTGCGGTGTTCTTTCCCAGTGACAGAAGGGCAGCAAGACACGTATTGTATCGTTGCCATCGAGGATAAAAAGATGGGGTTTATTTCATATTGAATGAATTTATCTCTCTACATCATGTCATCTTGCTTAAAGCGTTACTATGTTTTTAACTTAATACTCTAGATGCATGCTGGATAGCGGTCGATGAGTGGAGTAATAGTAGTAGATGCAGAAACGTTTCGATCTACTTGTCTTGGACGTGATGCCTATATACATGATCATGCCTAGATATTCTCATAACTATGCTCAATTCTGTCAATTGCTCAACAGTAATTTGTTCACCCACCGTAGAAAACTTATGCTCTCGAGAGAAGCCACTAGTGAAACCTATGGCCCCCGGGTCTATTCTCATCATATCAATCTCCATCACTTTAATCTTGTTTTGTTTTTACTTTGCCTTTTACTTTTCACTTTGCATCTTTATATCAAAAATACCAAAAATATTATCTATCGGATCTCACTTCCGTAAGTGACCGTGAAGGGATTGAAAACCCCTAATCGCGTTGGTTGCGTTGAGCTCTTTGTGTTGTGTAGGTACGAGGGACTTGCGCGTGGCCTCCTACTGGATTGATACCTTGGTTCTCAAAAACTGAGGGAAATACTTACGCTACTCTGCTGCATCATCCCTTCCTCTTCGGGGAAAACCAACGCAAGATCAAGACGTAGCAAGAAGGATTTCTGGTGCCGTTGCCGGGGAGTCTACGCAAAAAGTCAACATACCGAGTACCCATCACAATCCCTATCTCCCGCATTACATTAGTTGCCATTTGCCTCTCGTTTTCCTCTCCCCCACTTCACCCTTGCCGTTTTATTCGCCCTCTCTTTCTCCTTCCCCTTCTCCTTCTCCGTTTGCCTTTTTCTCGCTTGCCTTTTGTTTTCTCGTGTGTTGGATTGCTTGTTTGTCGCGATGGCTCTACCAAATTTTGGTGATCTTCACTTTAAAAGGTTAGAGGAGATCGAAAACAACGTTAGGAAGTTTATGGTTTTGCAGTTTGAGCCTAATAATTTCTTTAGAAACGAGCTTAAGGAACAAAAAGGTTTTATGAGTTATATGAACAAAGAGCTCGATGATATGTCTAAAGAATTTGATGGTATCATATCCCAAATTGCTCGTCTTGAAAAGATGACTGCTGAAATTTCGATAATGCAAGCTACCTTAGTCAATAAGATGGCCGCAAAACCGAATACCTATGAAAATCAAGATGAAGATCTAAAAGTTATTGATGTGTCCCCTATCAAATCTTTGTTTTGCAATATGAATCTTGATGAAACTGAATATGATCTTCCTTTACCTAGAAGGCGTTCCAAAAATTCGGAGTATTTAGATCTTTATGATGAAATTGACGAAAGTGGGATTGAAAGAAATAAAAATTTAGATGTTGCTAAACCCACTATATTGGATTTCAAGGAATTTAATTATGAAAGTTGCTCTTTGATTGATTGTATTTCCTTGTTGCAATCCGTGCTAAATTCTCCGCATGCTTATAGTCAAAAGAAAGCCTTCACCGAACATATTGTTGATGCCTTGATGCAATCTTATGAAGAAAAACTTGAGTTGAAAGTCTCTATCCCTAGAAAACTCTATGATGAGTGGGAACCAACTATCAAAATTAAAATTAAAGATCATGAGTTTTATGCTTTGTGTGATTTGGGTGCTAGTGTCTCCACTATCCCCAAAACTTTGTGTGATTTGCTAGATTTCCGCGATCTTGATGATTGCTCTCTAAACTTGCATCTTGCGGATTCCACTATTAATAAACCTATGGGAATAATTAATGATGTTATTATTGTTGCAAATAGGAATTATGTGCCCATAGATTTCATTGTTCTTGATATAGATTGCAATCCTTCTTGCCCTATTATTCTTGGTAGACCTTTCCTTAGAACGGTTGGTGCGATTATTGATATGAAGGAAGGGAATATTAGAGTCCAATTTCCATTAAAAAAGGGCATGGAACACTTTCCAAGAAAGAAAATAAAATTTCCATATGAAACCATCATGAGAGCCACTTATGGATTGCCTTCCAAAGATGGCAATACCTAGATCTATCCTCGCTTTTATGCCTAGCCAGGGGCGTTAAACGATAGCGCTTGTTGGGTGGCAACCCAATTTTCTTTTTTCTTTTTTGTGTTTTTCTTCTGTTAGGGAATAAATAACCCATCTACCCTCTGTTTGGATGTGGTTTGGTGTTTTAATTAGTGTTTGTGCCAAGCTAGACCTATTGGATCTTCTTGGATGATAGTTATTTGATCTTGCTGTAATTTCCAGAAACTTTGCGTTCAGTGCCCGAATTACTCAAAATCATCAGAACGTGATAAAATACTGATTCGAATTGCTGCTGATCAATAAACAAATTATCTAGGTCGTCTAATTTTGGTAGATTTCTTTGATTTCCAGAAGTTTGCTTTAGTTACAGATTACTACAGACTGTTCTATTTTTGACAGATTCTGTTTCTCGTGTGTTGTTTGCTTATTTTGATGAATCTATGGTTAGTAAAATAGTTTATAATCCATAGAGAAGTTGGAATACAGTAGGTTTAACACCAAAATAAATAAAGAATGATTTCATTACAGTACCTTGAAGTGGTCTTTTGTTTTCTTTCTCTAACGGAGCTCACGAGATTTCTATTGAGTTTTGTGTTGTCAAGTTTTCAAGTTTTGTGTGAGTTCTTTTGATGGATTATGGAACAAGGAGTGGTAAGAGCCTAAGCTTGGGGATGCCCATGGCACCCCCAAGATAATCCAAGGACACCAAAAAGTCAAAGCTTGGGGATGCTGAAGGAAATATGCCCTTGAGGCAATAATAAAGTTATTATTTATTTCCTTATATCATGATAAATGTTTATTATTCATGCTAGAATTGTATTAACTGGAAACATAATATATGTGTGAATACATAGACAAACAGAGTGTCACTAGTATGCCTCTACTTGACTAGCTCGTTAATCAAAGATGGTTATGTTTCCTAACCATGGACAAAAGAGTTGTTATTTGATTAACGAGGTCACATCATTAGTTGAATGATCTGATTGACATGACCCATTCCATTAGCTTAGCACCCGATCGTTTAGTATGTTGCTATTGCTTTCTTCATGACTTATACATGTTCCTATGACTATGAGATTATGCAACTCCCGTTTGCCGGAGGAACACTTTGTGTGCTACCAAACGTCACAACGTAACTGGGTGATTATAAAGGAGCTCTACAGGTGTCTCCAAAGGTACATGTTGGGTTGGCGTATTTCGAGATTAGGATTTGTCACTCCGATTGTCAGAGAGGTATCTCTGGGCCCTCTCGGTAATGCACATCACTTAAGCCTTGCAAGTATTGCAACTAATGAGTTAGTTGCGGGATGATGTATTACGGAACGAGTAAAGAGACTTGCCGGTAATGAGATTGAACTAGGTATTGGATACCGACAATCGAATCTCGGGCAAGTAACATACCGATGACAAAGGGAACAACGTATGTTGTTATGCGGTCTGACCGATAAAGATCTTCGTAGAATATGTATGAGCCAATATGGGCATCCAGGTCCCGCTATTGGTTATTGACCGGAGACGTGTCTCGGTCATGTCTACATTGTTCTCGAACCGTAGGGTCCGCACGCTTAAGGTTTCGATGACAGTTATATTATGAGTTTATGAGTTTTGATGTACCGAAGGAGTTCGGAGTCCCGGATGAGATCGGGGACATGACGAGGAGTCTCGAAATGGTCGAGACGTAAAGATCGATATATTGGACGACTATATTCGGACTTCGGAAAGGTTCCGAGTGATTCGGGTATTTTTCGGAGTACCGGAGAGTTACGGGAATTCGCTGGGAGAAGTATTGGGCCTTGATGGGCTTTAGTGGGAAGAGGAGAAAAGGCCTGCTGCGCCCCCCTCCCCTCTAGTCCGAATTGGACTAGGGAAAAGGGGGCCGGCCACCTTTCCTACTCCTCCACTTGCTTCTCCCTTCCTCCCCTCTTGATGGACTCCTACTAGGACTTGGAGTCCTAGTAGGACTCCCATCCTGGCCGCACCAATGGCCTTGGCCGGCCTCCTCCTCCTCCATTCTTTATATACTGAGGCAAGGGGCACCCCATAGACACAAGTTGATCCTTTTGATCGTTCCTTAGCCGTGTGCGGTGCCCCCTACCACCATATTCCACCTCGATCATATTGTAGCGGTGCTTAGGCGAAGCCCTGCGACGGTAGAACATCAAGATCGTCACCACGCCTTCGTGCTGACGGAACTCTTCCCCGACGCTTTGCTAGATCGGAGCCCGGGGATCGTCCTCGAGCTGTACGTGTGCTAAGAACTCGGAGGTGCCGGAGTAACGGTGCTTGGATCGGTCGGATTGGGAAGATGTACGACTACTTCCTCTACGTTGTGTGATCGCTTCCGCAGTCGGTCTGCGTGGGTACGTAGACAACACTCTCCCCTCTCGTTGCTGTGCATCACCATGATCTTGCGTGTGCGTAGGAATTTTTTTGAAATTACTACGTTCCCCAACAGTGGCATCCGAGCCTAGGTTTTATGGTTTGATGTTATATGCACGAGTAGAACACAAGTGAGTTGTGGGCGATATAAGTCATACTGCCTACCAGCATGTCATACTTTGGTTCGGCGGTATTGTTGGATGAAGCGGCCCAGACCGACATTACGCGTACGCTTACGCGAGACCGGTTTCCCCGACGTGCTTTGCACATAGGTGACTTGCGGGTGACTGTTTCTCCAACTTTAGTTGAACCGAGTGTGGCTACGCCTGGTCCTTGAGAAGGTTAAAACGGAGTCTATTTGACAAACTATCGTTGTGGTTTTGATGCGTAGGTAAGATTGGTTCTTGCTAAGCCCGTAGCAGCCACGTAAAATTTGCAACAACAAAGTAGAGGATGTCTAACTTGTTTTTGCAGGGCATGTTGTGATGTGATATGGTCAAAACGTGATGAGTTATAAGTTGTTGTATAAGATGATCATGTTTTGTTGAAGTTATCGGCAACTGGCAAAAGCCTTATGGTTGTCTGTCTATTGCATAAGATGCAAGCGCCCAATAATTGCTTTACTTTATCGCTATGCGATAGCAATAGTTGCAAGAGCAATAGTTGGCAAGACAACCATGTGATGACATATTGATATAGATCAAGATGATGGAGATCATGATGTCATGCCGGTGACGATGGAAATCATGACGATGCTTTGGAGATGGAGATCAAAGGCACAAGATGATGATGGCCATATCATGTCACATATTTTGATTGCATGTGATGTTTATCTTTTTATGCATCTTATCTTGCTTTGATTGATGGTAGCATTATAAGATGATCTCTCACTAAATTATCAAGAAGTGTTCTCCCTGAGAATGCACCGTTGCCAAAGTTCGTCGTGCCCAGACACCACGTGATGATCGGGTGTGATAAGCTCTACGTCCATCTACAACGGGTGCAAGCCAGTTTTGCACACGCAGAGTACTCAGGTTAAACTTGACGAGCCTAGCATATGTAGATATGGCCTCGGAACACGGAGACCGAAAGGTCGAGCGTGAATCATATAGTAGATATGATCAACATAATGATGTTCACCATTGAAAACTACTCCATCTCACATGATGATCGGTTATGGTTTAGTTGATTTGGATCACGTGATCACTTAGAGGATTAGAGGGATGTCTATCTAAGTGGGAGTTCTTAAGTAATATGATTAATTGAACTTTAATTTATCATGAACTTAGTCCTGGTAGTATTAGCATATCTATGTTGTAGATCAATAGCTCGCGTTGTTGCTTTCATATGTTTATTTTGATATGTTCCTAGAGAAAATTGTGTTGAAAGATGTTAGTAGCAATGATACGGATTGGATCCGTGATCTGAGGTTTATCCTCATTGCTGCACAGAAAAATTATGTCCTTGATGCACCGCTAGGTGACAGACCTATTGTAGGAGAAGATGCAGACGTTATGAACGTTTGGCTAGCTCAATATGATGACTACTTGATAGTTTAGTGCACCATGCTTAATGGCTTAGAATTGGGACTTCAAAGACGTTTTGAACGTCATGGACCATATGAGATGTTCCAGGAGTTGAAGTTAATATTTCAAGCAAATACCCAAGTTGAGAGATATGAAGTCTCCAACAAGTTCTATAGCTAAAAGATGGAGGAGAATCGCTCAACTAGTGAGCATGTGCTCAGATTGTCTGGGTACTACAATCGCTTGAATCAAGTGGGAGTTAATCTTCCAGATAAGATACTGATTGACAGAATTCTCTAATCACCATCACCAAGTTAGTAGAACTTCGCAATGAACTATAATATGCAAGGGATAACGGATACAATTCCCAAGCTCTTCGTGATGATGAAATCAATGAAGGTAGAAATCAAGAAAAACATCAAGTGTTGATGGTTGACAAGACCACTAGTTTCAAGAAAAGGGCAAAGGGAAGAAGGGGAACTTCAAGAAGAACGGCAAGCAAGTTGCTGCTCAAGTGAAGAAGCCCAAGTCTGATCCTAAGCCTGAGACTAAGTGCTTCTGCTGCAAAGGGACTGGTCACTGGAAGCGGAACTACCCCAAGTATTTGGCGGATAAGAAGGATGGCAAAGTGAACAAAAGTATATTTGATATACATGTTATTGATGTGTGCTTTACTAGTGTTTATAGGAACCCCTCAGTATTTGATATTGGTTCAGTTGCTAAGAGTAGTAACTCGAAACAGGAGTTGCAGAATAAACAGAGACTAGTTAAGGGTGAAGTGACGATGTGTGTTGGAAGTAGTTCCAAGATTGATATGATCATCATCGCACACTCCCCTATACTTTCAGGATTAGTGTTGAACTTAAATAAGTGTTATTTGGTTTTTGCGTTGAGCATGAATATGATTTGATCATGTTTATTGCAATACAGTTATTCATTAAAGTCAAAGAATAATTGTTGTTCTGTTTACATGAATAAAACCTTCGATGGTCATACACCCAATGAAACAAGTTCGTTGGATCTCGATCGTAGTGATACACATATTATTAATATTGAAACCAAAAGATGCAAAGTTAATAATGATAGTGCAACTTATTTGTGGCACTGCCGTTTAGGTCATATTGGTATAAAGCGCATGAAGAAACTCCATGCCGATGGGCTTTCGGAATCACTTGATTATGAATCACTTGATGCTTGCGAACCATGCCTTTTGGGCAAGATGACTAAAACGCCGTTCTCCGGAACAATGGAGCAAGCAACAGATTTGTTGGAAATCATACATACTGATGTATGTGGTCCGATGAATATTTAAGGCTTGCAGCGGGTATCATTATTTTCTGACCTTCACAGATGATTTGAGCAGATATGGGTATATCTAGTTAATGAAATAGAAGTCTGATGCATTTGAAAAGTTCATATAATTTCAGAGTGAAGTGGAAAGTCATCGTAACAAGAAAATAAAGTTCCTACGATCTGATCATGGAAAAGAGTATTTGAGTTACGAGTTTGGTCTTTAGTTAAAACAGTGTGAAATAGTTTCACTACTCACGCCACCTGGAACACCACAGCATAATGGTGTGTCCGAACGTCATTACCGTACTTTATTGGATATAGTGCAATCTATGATGTATCTTACCGATCTACCACTATCGTTTTGGGGTTATGCATTAGAGACAGCTGCATTCACGTTAAATAGGGCACCATCAAAATCCGTTGAGACGACGCCTTATGAACTATGGTTTGGCAAGAAACCAAAGTTGTCGTTTCTTAAAGTTTGGGGTTGTGATGCTTATATGAAAAAGTTTCATCCTAATAAGCTCAAACCCAAATCGGAGAAATATGTCTTCATAGGATACCCAAAGGAAACTGTTGGGTACACCTTCTATCACAGATCCGAAGGCAAGACATTCGTTGCTAAGAATGGATCCTTTCCAGAGAAGGAGTTTCTCTCGAAAGAAGTGAGTGGGAGGAAAGTAGAAAACTTGATAAGGTAATTGTACCTTCTCCCTTATTGGAAAGTAGTTCATCACAAAACCTGTTCTTGTGACTACTACACCAATTAGTGAGGAAGCTAATGATGATGATCATGTAACTTCAGATCAAGTTACTACCAAATCTCGTAGGTAATCCAGAGTGAGATCCGCACCAGAGTGGTATGGTAATCCTGTTCTGGAAGTCATGTTACTAGATCATGACGAACTTGCGAACTATGAGGAAGCGATGATGAGCCCAGATTCCGCGAAATGGTTTGAGGCCATGAAATCTGAGATATGATCCATGTATGAGAACAAAGTTTAGACTTTGGTTGACTTGCCCGATGATCGGCAAGCAATTGAGAATAAATGGATCTTCAAGAGGAAGACGGACGCTGATAGTAGTGTTACTATCTACAAAGCTAGCATTGTCGCAAAAGGTTTTCGACAAGTTCAAGGTGTTGACTACGATGAGAGCTTCTCACTCATATCTATGCTTGAGTCTGTCCGAATCATGTTAGTAATTGCCGCATTTTATGAAATCTGGCAAATGGATAAACAAAACTGCATTCCTTAATGGATTTATTAAAGAAGAGTTGTATATGATGCAACAGAAGGTTTTGTCAATCCGAAAGGTGCTAACAAAATGTGCAAGCTCCAGCGATCCATCTGTGGACTGGTGCAAGCATCTCGGAGTTGGAATATACGTTTTGATAGTGTGATCAAAGCATTTGGTTTTATACAGACTTTTGGAGAAGCCTGTATTTACAAGAAAGTGAGTGGGAGCTCTGTAGCATTTCTGATATTATATGTGGATGACATATTACTGATCGAAAATAATGTAGAATTATTCTGTAAAGCATAAAGTAGTGTTTGAAAGGAGTTTTTCAAAGAAAGACTTCGGTGAAGCTGCTTACATATTGAGCTTCAAGATCTATAGAGATAGATCAAGACGCTTGATAAGCTTTTTCAATGAGTACATACCTTGACAAGATTTTGAAGTAGTTCAAAATGGAGCAGTCAAAGAAAGAGTTCTTGCCTGTATTACAAGGTGTGAAGTTGAGTAAGACTCAAAGCCCGACCACGGCAGAAGATAGAAAGAGAATGAAAGTCATTCCCTATGCCTTGACCATAGGTTCAATAAAGTATGTCATGCTGTATACCAGATCTATTATATACCCTGCACTGATTTGGTAAGGGAGTACAATAGTGATCTAGGAGTAGTTCACTGGACAGCGGTCAGAATTATCCTTAGTGAAATAAGGGTATGTTTCTCGATTATGGACGTGACAAAAAGGTTCGTCGTAAAGGGTTACGTCGATGCAAGTTTTTTGACACTGATCCAGATGATTCTAAGTCTCAATCTGGATACATATTGAAACTGGGAGCAATTAGCTAGAGTAGCTCCGTGCAGAGCATTGTAGACATAGAATTTTGCAAAATACATAAGGATCTGAATATGGCAGGCCCGTTGACTAAATTTCTCTCACAAGCAAAACATGATCACTCTTTGGGTATTAATCACATAGCGATGTGAACTAGATTATTGAATCTAGTAAACCCTTTGGGTGTTAGTCACATGGAGATGTGAACCAATCACATAAAGATGTGAACTATTGGTGTTAATCACATAGCGATGTGATCTAGATTATTGACTCTAGTGCAAGTGGGAGACTGAAGGAAATATGCCCTAGAGGCAATAATAAAGTTATTATTTATTTCCTTATATCATGATAAATGTTTATTATTCATGCTAGAACTGTATTAACCGGAAACATAATACATGTGTGAATACATAGACAAACAGAGTGTCACTAGTATGCCTCTACTTGACTAGCTCGTTAATCAAAGATGGTTATGTTTCCTAACCATGGACAAAAGAGTTGTTATTTGATTAACGAGGTCACATCATTAGTTGAATGATCTGATTGACATGACCCATTCCATTAGCTTAGCACCCAATCGTTTAGTATGTTGCTATTGCTTTCTTCATGACTTATACATGTTCCTATGACTATGAGATTATGCAACTCCCGTTTGCCGGAGGAACACTTTGTGTGCTACCAAACGTCACAACGTAACTGGGTGATTATAAAGGAGCTCTACAGGTGTCTCCAAAGGTACATGTTGGGTTGGCGTATTTCGAGATTAGGATTTGTCACTCCGATTGTCGGAGAGGTATCTCTGGGCCCTCTCGGTAATGCACATCACTTAAGCCTTGCAAGTATTGCAATTAATGAGTTAGTTGCGGGATGATGTATTACAGAACGAGTAAAGAGACTTGCCGGTAATGATATTGAACTAGGTATTGGATACCGACGATCGAATCTCGGGCAAGTAACATACCGATGACAAAGGGAACAACGTATGTTGTTATGCGGTCTGACCGATAAAGATCTTCGTAGAATATGTATGAGCCAATATGGGCATCCAGGTCCCGCTATTGGTTATTGACCGGAGATCGATATATTGGACGACTATATTCGGACTTCGGAAAGGTTCCGAGTGATTCGGGTATTTTTCGGAGTACCGGAGAGTTACGGGAATTCGCTGGGAGAAGTATTGGGCCTTGATGGGCTTTAGTGGGAAGAGGAGAAAAGGTCTGCTGCGCCCCCCTCCCCTCTAGTCCGAATTGGACTAGGGAAAAGGGGGCTGGCCACCTTTCCTACTCCTCCACTTCCTTCTCCCTTCCTCCCCTCTTGATGGACTCCTACTAGGACTTGGAGTCCTAGTAGGACTCCCATCCTGGCCGCACCAATGGCCTTGGCCGGACTCCTCCTCCTCCATCCTTTATATACTGAGGCAAGGGGCACCCCATAGACACAAGTTGATCCTTGTGATCGTTCCTTAGCCGTGTGCGGTGCCCCCTGCCACCATATTCCACCTCGATCATATTGTAGCGGTGCTTAGGCGAAGCCCTACGACGGTAGAACATCAAGATCGTCACCACGCCTTCGTGCTGACGGAACTTTTCCCCGACGCTTTGCTGGATCGGAGCCCGGGTATCGTCATCGAGCTGTACGTGTGCTAAGAACTCGGAGGTGCCGGAGTAACGGTGCTTGGATCGGTCGGATTGGGAAGATGTACGACTACTTCCTCTACGTTGTGTGATCGCTTCCATAGTCGGTCTGCGTGGGTACGTAGACAACACTCTCCCCTCTCGTTGCTGTGCATCACCATGATCTTGCGTGTGCGTAGGAATTTTTTTGAAATTACTACGTTCCCCAACAGATGCCCCGGAAGGCATCCCCTCTTTCGTCCACTTCCATTGGTAATTTACTTGGAGCTATATTTTTATTCACCAACATGATATGTGTTTTGCTTGGAGCGTCTTGTATTATTTGTGTCTTTGTTTGTTAGTATGCTACAATCATCCTTTCTGTACACACCTTTTGAGAGATCCATACTTGAATTGAAATTTGATAGAATACTCTATGTGCTTCACTTAAATCTTTTGAGCTATGTAGTTTTGCTCTACGTGCTTCACTTATATCTTTTGAGCGTTATAATTTTGCTCTATGTGCTTCACTTAGATCTTTTAGAGCACGGTGGTGGTTTGTTTTAAAGGAACTATTGATCTCTCATGCTTCACTTAAATTATTTTGAGAGTCTTAATAGCATGGTAATTTGCTTAATATAAATATGCTTGGTGTTCAAGATATGTGAAATTTTCTTTTGAGTGCGTTGAATACTAAGAGAAGATTGAAGCATGATAATTGTTTTGAGATATGGAGGTGATAATATTAGAGTTATGCTAGTTTAGTAGTTGTGAATTTAAAGAATACTTGTGTTAAAGTTTGTGATTCCCGTAGCATGCATGTATGGTGAACCGTTATGTGATGAAGTCGGAGCATAATTTATTTATTGATTGTCTTCCTTATGAGTGGCGGTCGGGGACGAGCGATGGTCTTTTCCTACCAATCTACCCCCCTATGAGCATGCGCGTAGTACTTTGCTTTGATAACTTCTAGATTTTTGCAATAAGTATATGAGTTATTTATGACTAATGTTGAGTCCATGGATTATATGCACTTTTTCCCATCCTTCCACCATTGCTAGCCTCTCTTATACCGCGCACCTTTCGCCGGTATCATACACCCACCATATACCTTCCTCAAAACAGCCACCATACCTACCTATCATGGCATTTCCATAGCCATTTCGAGATATATTGCCAGGCAACTTTCCACCATTCCGTTTATTATGACACGCTCCATCATTGTCATATTGCTAGCATGATCATGTAGTTGACATCGTATTTGTGGCAAAGCCACCATTCATATTCTTTCATAGATGTCACTCTTGATTCATTGCATATCCCGGTACACCGCCGGAGGCATTCATATAGAGTCATATTTGTTCTAAGTATCGAGTTATAATTGTTGAGTTGTAAGAAAAATAAAAGTGTGATGATCATCATTTTCTAGAGCATTGTCCCAAGTGAGGAAAGGATGATCGAGACTATGATTCCCCCATAAGTCGGGATGAGACTCCGGACGAAAAAAAAGAGGCCATAAAAAAGAGAGAGAAAAGGCCCAAATAAAAAATGAGAGAAAAAGAGAGAAGGGACAATGTTACTATCCTTTTACCACACTTGTGCTTCAAAGTAGCACCATGATCTTCATGATAGAGAGTCTCTCGTTATGTCACTTTCATATACTAGTGGGAATTTTTCATTATAGAACTTGGCTTGTATATTCCAATGATGGGCTTCCTCAAATTGCCCTAGGTCTTCGTGAGCAAGCGAGTTGGATGCACACCCACTTAGTTTCTTTTGATGAGCTTTCATATACTTATAGCTCTAGTGCATCCGTTGCATGGCAATCCCTACTCACTCACATTGATATCTATTGATGGGCATCTCCATAGCCCGTTGATACGCCTAGTTGATGTGAGACTATCTTCCCCTCTTTTTGTCTTCTCCACAACCACCCTTCTATTCCACATAGTGCTATGTCCATGGCTCATGCTCATGTATTGCGTGAAGAATGAAAAAGTTTTGAAAAAGTTAGAGTATGAAACAATTGCTTGGCTTGTCATCGGGGTTGTGCATGATTTAAATACTTTGTGTGGTGAAGATAGAGCATAGCCAGACTATATTATTTTGTAGGGATAACTTTCTTTGGCCATGTTATTTTGAGAAGACATAATTACTTTATTAGTATGCTTGAAGTGTTATTATTATTTATGTCAATATGAACTTTTGTGTTGAATCTTTCTAATCTGAATATCCATACCACAATTAAGAAATTTTGCATTGAAATTATGCCAAGTAGCACTCCGCATCAAAAATTCTCTTTTTATCATTTACCTACTCGAGGATGAGCAGGAATTAAGCTTGGGGATGCCTAATACGTCTCCAACGTATCTATAATTTTTTATTGCTCCACGCTATATTATCTACTGTTTTGGACTCTATTGGGCTTTATTTTCCACTTTTATATTATTTTTGCGACTAACCTATTAACCGGAGGCCCAGCCCAGAATTACTGTTTTTTGCCTATTTCAGTGTTTCGAAGAAACAGAATATCAAACGGAGTCCAAACAGAAAAATCCTTTTTGGAACGTGATTTTCTTCTCGGATAAGACCCAGGAGACTTGGACCCTACTCCAAGAAGTACCGGAGGCGGTCACGAGGGTAGGGGGCGCGCCCCCCTACAGGGCGCCCCCTGCCTCGTGGGCCCCTCGGTGCTCCACCGACGTACTCCTTCCTCCTATATATACCCACGTACCCCAAACGATCAGAACAGGAGCCAAAAGCCTATTTCCACCGCCGCAACTTTCTGTATCCACGAGATCCCATCTCGGGGCCTGTTCCGGAGCTCCGCCGGAGAGGGCCGTCATCACGGAGGGCATTTACATCATCATAGCCCCTCCGATGAAGTGTGAGTAGTTTACTTCAGACCTTTGGGTCCATAGTTAGTAGCTAGATGGCTTCTTCTCTCTTTTTGGATCTCAATACAATGTTCCCCCCTTCTCTTGTGGAGATCTATTCGATGTAATCTTCTTCTTTTGCGGTGTGTTTGTTGAGACCGATGAATTGTGGGTTTATGATCAAGTCTATCTATGCACAATATTTGAATCTTCTCTGAACTCTTTTATGTATGATTGGTTATCTTTGCAAGTCTCTTCGAATTATCCACTTGGTTTGGCCAACTAGATTGGTAGTTCTTGCCATGGGAGAAGTGCTTAGCTTTGGGTTCGATCTTGCGGTGTTCTTTCCCAGTGACAGAAGGGGCAGCAGGACAAGTATTGTATCGTTGCCATCGAGGATAACAAGATGGGGTTTATTTCATATTGAATGAATTTATCTCTCTACATCATGTCATCTTGCTTGAAGCGTTACTCTGTTTTTAACTTAATACTCTAGATGCATGCTAGATAGCGGTCGATGAGTGGAGTAATAGTAGTAGATGCAGAATCATTTCGATCTACTTGTCATGGACGTGATGCCTATATACATGATCATGCCTAGATATTCTCATAACTATGCTCAATTCTGTCATTTGCTCAACAGTAATTTGTTCACCCACCGTAGAAAACTTATGCTCTCAAGAGAAGCCACTAGTGAAACCTATGGCCCCCGGGTCTATTCTCATCATATCAATCTCCATCACTTTAATCTTGTTTTGTTTTTACTTTGCCTTTTACTTTTCACTTTGCATCTTTATATCAAAAATACCAAAAACATTATCTATCGGATCTCACTTCTGTAAGTGACCGTGAAGGGATTGACAACCCCTAATCGCGTTGGTTGCGTTGAGCTCTTTGTGTTGTGTAGGTACGAGGGACTTGCGCGTGGCCTCCTACTGGATTGATACCTTGGTTCTCAAAAACTGAGGGAAATACTTACGCTACTCTGCTGCATCATCCCTTCCTCTTCGGGGAAAACCAACGCAAGCTCAAGACGTAGCAATTGACCTCTATTTCTCGTAAAGTGCTTGTGTCAGGAACAAGGGAATGATTACTGTGGATACTACGTGTGCGAGTTCATCTACAACGCGACTTGCAAAGATAAGCGGGGCTACTCTAAAAGACAATTAGATGTGCGTAAGCAATAATATTCACAATTTCATTTTATTACACCATCATTTCTATTGAGTTTCATTCCTATATATGTATTAACCCCCTTCTTCAAATTAGACATGGGAGATGTGGAATGAACTCCTACTAGAAGATCGCATGAAAGCAATTCAAGAGAAATTGGCAGATTCTTTCTTGACCACGTCATCAATAAAGCCGGAGAATACCATGTGGAACTTGATTTCAGATGCTAGGGGATTGTAAGAGATCTTACATATTGTATATGTATGTAGCCAGTAGTGTCGGATAGATAATACGAAAATTTGTTGTTCGACCAATCTCTCGGAGAAGGAGAGGTCGATCACTTCTCTTGGTATGCATGACGAACTTCTATACTTAATGGTTTCCTTCATTTTCTTACTAGCTAGCGTGTCGAGGGCCTCTCTATACATATAGTACGTAGCATCGACCAAGCACGGAGATAAGAGAGGACACTTCTCTCTATTAATTAATTAGCTACCTAACACAATATATGAAACACCTTAATTAACCATAAAAAACCACCAAATCCTCCCCCCTTTTTTAGAAAAAAACAAAACCCTATCCCTTGAAAAGCTGACGCGTGGATGCCTTTTGGTCCCAGTTGGTGCCACCAACCTGGACCAGAGGCCCTCCTGCCTGGGCTCGCAGCACCGGCCACGTGAAGGCCCATCTGTCCCGTTTCGTGTAAGAACCAGGACTAAAGGCCAAGGGAATTAGTAACGACCTTTTAGTCCCGGTTCCAAAACCGGGACAGAAGGCCCTTACGAACCGGGAAAAATGGCCCTTTTTCTACTAGTGTTTGTTTGTCTATGTATTCCCACATGTACTAAGTTTCTGGTTAATACAATTCTAGCATGAATAATAAACATTTATCATGATATAAGGAAATATAAATAACAACTTTATTATTGCCTCTATGGCATATTTCCTTCAGTCTCCCACTTGCACTAAACTCAATAATCTAGATTACAAAGTAATGATTCTAACACCTATGGAGTCTTGGTGCTGATCATGTTTTGCTCGTGAGACAGGCTTAGTCAATGGGTCTGCAACATTCAGATCTGTATGTATCTTGCAAATCTCTATGTCTCCCTCCTTGACTTTATCGCGGATGGAATTGAAGCGTCTCTTGATGTGCTTGGTTCTCTTGTGAAATCTGGATTCCTTTGCCAAGGCAATTGCACCAGTATTGTCACAAAAGATTTTCATTGGACCCGATGCACTAGGTATGATACCTAGATCGGATATGAACTCCTTCATCCAGACTCCTTCATTTGCTGCTTCCGAAGCAGCTATGTACTCCGCTTCACATGTAGATCCTGCCACGACGCTTTGGTTAGAACTGCACCAACTGACAACTCCACCATTCAATATAAACACGTATCCGGTTTGTGACTTAGAGTCATCCGGATCAGTGTCAAAGCTTGCATCGACGTAACCATTTACGACGAGATCTTTGTCACCTCCATAAACGAGAAACATATCCTTAGTCCTTTTCAGGTATTTTAGGATGGTCTTGACCGCTGTCTAGTGATCCACTCCTAGATTACTTTGGTACCTCCCTGCTAAACTAATAGCAAGGCACACATCAGGTCTAGTACACAGCATTGCATACATGATAGAGCTTATGGCTGAAGCATAGGGAACACCTTTAATTTTCTCTCTATCTTCTGCAGTGGTCGGGCATTAAGTCTGACTCAACTTCACACCTTGTAACACAGGCAAGAACCCTTTCTTTGCTTGATCCATTTTGAACTTCTTCAAAACTTTATCAAGGTATGTGCTTTGTGAATGTCCAATTAAGCGTCTTGATCTGTCTCTATAGATCTTGATGCCCAATATATAAGCAGCTTCATCGAGGTCTTTCATTGAAAAACTCTTATTCAAATATCCTTTTATGCTATCCAGAAATTTACATCATTTCCAATCAACAATATGTCATCCACATATAATATTAGAAATGCTACAAAGCTTCCACTCACTTTCTTGTAAATAAAGGCTTCTCCAAAAGTCTGTATAAAACCATATGCTTTGATCACACTATCAAAACGTTTATTCCAACTCTGACATGCTTGCACCAGTCCATAGATGGATCGCTGGAGCTTACACACTTTGTTAGAATCCTTTGGATCGATAAAACCTTCAGTTGCATCATATACAACTCCTCTTCCAAAAATCCATTCAGGAATGCAGTCTTTACATCCATTTGCCAAATTTCATAATCATAAAATATGGCAATTGCTAACATGATTCAGATGGACTTAAGCATCGCTACAAGTGAGAAAGTCTCATCGTAGTCAACTCCTTGAACTTGTCGAAAACCTTTCGCAACAAGTCGAGCTTTGTAGACAGTAACGTTACCATCAACGTCAGTCTTCTTCTTTAAGATCCATTTATTCTTGATGGCTTGTCGATCATCGGCCTAGTCAACCAAAGTCCACACTTTGTTCTCATACATGGATCCCATCTCAGATTTCATGGCCTCAAGCCATTTCGCGGAATCTGGGCTCATCATCGCTTCATCATAGTTCGTAGGTTCGTCATGGTCAAGTAACATGACCTCCAGAATAGGATTACTGTACCACTCTGGTGCGGATCTTACTCTGGTTTCCCTACGAGGTTTGGTAGTAACTTGATCTGAAATTACATGATCATGATCATTAGCTTCCTCACTAATTGGTGTAGGAGTCACAGGAACAGATTTCTGTGATGAACAACTTTCCAATAAGGGAGCAGGTACAGTTACCTCATCAAGTTCTACTTTCCTCCCACTCACTTCTTTCGAGAGAAACTCCTTCTCTAGAAAGGATCCATTCTTAGCAATGAACGTCTTGCCTTTGGATCTGTGATAGAAGGTGTAGCCAACAGTCTCCTTTGGGTATCCTATGAAGACACATTTCTACGATTTGGGTTTGAGCTTATCAGGTTGAAGCTTTTTCACATAAGCATCGCAGCCCCAAACTTTAAGAAACGACAACTTTGGTTTCTTGTCAAACCACAATTCATAAGGCGTCGTCTCAATGGATTTAGATGGTGCCCTATTTAATATGAATGTAGCCGTCTCTAAAGCATAACCCCAAAACGATAGCGGTAAATCAGTAAGAGACATCATAGATCGCACCATATCTATTAAAGTACGATTACGACGTTCGGACACACCATTACACTGTGGTGTTCCGGGTGGCGTGAGTTGCGAAACTATTCCGCATTGTTTCAAATGAAGACCAAACTCATAACTCAAATATTCTCCTCCACGATCAGATCATAGAAACTTTATTTTCTTGTTACGATGATTTTCCACTTCACTCTGAAATTCTTTGAACTTTTCAAATGTTTCAGACTTGTGTTTCATCAAGTAGATATACCCATATCTGCTTAAATCATCTGTGAAGGTGAGAAAATAACGATACCCGCCGCGAGCCTCTATATTCATCGGACCACATACATTCCAACAAATCTGTTTCTCGCTCCATTGTTCCAAAGAACAGCGTTTAGTCATCTTTCCTATGAGGCATGGTTCGCAAGTACCAAGTGATTCATAATCAAGTGATTCCAAAAGTCCATCAGAATGGAGTTTCTTCATGCTTTTACACCAATATGACCTAAAGGGCAATGCCACAAATAAGTTGCACTATCATTATCAACTCTGCATCTTTTGGCTTCAATCTTATGAATATGTGTATCACTACTATCGAGATTCATCAAAAATAGACCACTCTTCAAGGGTGCATGACCATAAAAGATATTACTCATATAAATAGAACAACCATTATTCTCAGATTTAAATGAATAACCGTCTTGCATCAAACAAGATCCAGATATAATGTTCATGCTCAACGCTGGCAGCAAATAACAATTGTTCAGGTCTAAAACTAATCCCGAAGGTAGATGTAGAGGTAGCGTGCCGACCACGATCACATCGACTTTGGAGCCATTTCCCACGCGCATCGTCACCTCGTCCTTAGCCAACCTTCGCTTATCCGTAGTCCTTGTTTTGAGTTGCAGATATTATCAACAGAACCGGTATAAAATACCCAGGTACTACTACGAGCAATAGTAAGGTACACATCAATAACATGTATATGACATATACCTTTGTTCACCTTGCCATCCTTCTTATCCGCCAAATACTTGGGGCAGTTCCGCTTTCAGTGACCAGTCCCTTTGCAGTAGAAGCACTTAGTATCAGGCTTAGGTCCAGACTTGGGCTTCTTCACTTGAGCAGCAACTTGCTTGCCGTTCTTCTTGAAGTTCCCCTTCTTCCTTGTACCCCTTTTCTTGAAACTGATGGTCTTGTTGACCATCAACACTTGATGCTCCTTCTTGATTTCTACCTCCGCATTCTTTAGCATCGCGAAGAGCTCGGGAATAGTCTTATCCATCCCTTGCATATTATAGTTCATCATGAAGCTCTTGTAGCTTGGTGGAAGTGGTTGAAGAATTCTGTCAATGACACTATCATCCAGAAGATTAACTCCTAGTTGAATCAAGTGATTATTATACCCAGACATTTTGAGTATATGTTCACTGACAGAACTATTCTCCTCCATCTTGCAGCTGTAGAACTTATTGGAGACTTCATATCTCTCAATCCGGGCATTTGCTTGAAATATTAACTTTAACTCCTGGAACATCTCATATGCTCCATGACGTTCAAAACGTCGTTGGAGTCCCGGTTCTAAGCCGTAAAGCATGGCACACTGAACTATCGAGTAGTCATCAGCTTTGCTCTACCAGACGTTCATAACATCTGGCGTTGCTCCTGCAGCGGGTTTGGCACCTAGCGGTGCTTCCAAGACGCAATTCTTCTATGCAGCAGTGAGGATAATCCTCAAGTTAAGGACCCAGTCCGTGTAATTTCTACCATCATCTTTCAACTTTGCTTTCTCAAGGAACGCATTAAAATTCAACGGAACAACAACATGGGCCATCTATCTACAACAACATAGACATGCAAAATACTATCAGGTACTATGTTCACGATAAATTAAAGTTCAGTTAATCAAATTACTTAAGAACTCCCACTTAGACAGACACCCATCTAATCATCTAAGTGATCACGTGATCCATATCAACTAAACCATGTCCGATCATCATGTGAGATGGAGTAGTTTTCAATGGTGAACATCACTATGTCGATCATATCTACTATATGATTCACGCTCGACCTTTCGGTCTCAGTGTTCCGAGGCCATATCTGCATATGCTAGGCTCGCCAAGTTTAACCCAAGTATTCTGCGTGTGCAAAATTGGCTTGCACCCGTTGTATGTGAATGTAGAGCTTATCACACCCGATCATCACGTGGTTTCTCGGCACGACGAACTTTCGCAACCGTGCATACTCAGGGAGAACACTTATACCTTGAAATTTGGTGAGAGATCATCTTATAATGCTACCGTCAATCTAAGGAAAATAAGATGAATAAAAGATAAACATCACATGCAATCAATATAAGTGATATGATATGGCCATCATCATCTTGTGCCTTTGATCTCCATCTCCAAAGCACCGTCATGATCACCATCGTCACCGGCTTGACACCTTGATCTCCATCGAAGCATCGTTGTCGTCTCACCTACTATTGCTTCTATGATTATCGCTACTGCTCAGTGATGAAGTAAAGCAATTACATTGCGATTGCATTACATACAATCAAGCGACAACCATATGGCTCCTGCCAGTTGCCGATAACTGTGTTACAAAACATGATCATCTCATACAATAAAATTTAGCATCATGTCTTGACCATATCACATCACAACATGCCCTGCAAAAACAAGTTAGACGTCCTCTACTTTGTTGTTGCAAGTTTTACGTGGCTGCTACGGGCTGAGCAAGAACCGTTCTTACCTATGCATCAAAAACCAGAAGGCGGTATAGTGATTTCTTTTTGATCTTCAGAATGAACCCTGTTCATTGAATCCGATTCAACTAAAGTTGGAGAAACAGACACCCACTAGCCACCTATGTGCGAAGCACGTCGGTAGAACCAGTCTCGCGTAAGCGTAAGCGTAATGTCGGTCTGGGCCGGTTCATCCAACAATGCCACTCAATCCAGAATCATCTAGTGACGGCAAGCAATATATATATATACACACGCCCGCAACTCCTTTGTGTTCTACTCATGCATATAACATCTATGCATAAACCTGGCTCAGATGCCACTGTTGGATAACGCAGTAATTTCAAAAAAAAAAATCCTACGCACACGCAAGATCATGGTGATGCATAGCAACGAGAGGGGAGAGTGTCGTCCACGTACCCTCGTAGACCGTAAGCGGAAGCGTTATGACAACGCGGTTGATCTAGTCGTACGTCTTCATGATCGACCGATCCTAGTACCGAACGTACAACACCTACGCGATCTGCACACGTTCAACTCGGTGACGTCCCACGAACTCACGATCCAGTAGAGCTTTGAGGGAGAGTTTCATCAGCACGCCGGCGTGATAACGGTGTTGATGAAGCTACCGATGCAGGGCTTCGCCTAAGCACCGCTACAATATGACCGAGGTGGATTATGGTGGAGGGGGGCACCGCACACGGCTAAAAGATCAATGATCAACTTGTGTGTCTATGGGGTGCCCCTGCCCCTGTATATAAAGGAGCATGGGGGGAGGCCGGCTGGCCCTAGGAGGGCGCGCCAAGAGGAGGAGTCCTCCTCCTAGTGGGAGTAGGACTCCCCTTTCCTAGTCCCACTAGGAGGGGGAAGGAAGGAGTGGGAGAGGGGAAAGGCAAGGGGGGCTCCTCCCTTCCTTGTCCTATTCGGACTCAAGGGGAGGGGGCACGCGGCCTGCCCAGGCCAGCCCCTCTGTCTCTCCATTAGGGCCCATCAAGGCCCATTAGCCCCCGGGGGGGTTCCGGTAACCCTCCGGCACTCCGGTTTTCTCCGAGATCACCCAAAACCCTTCCGGTGTCTGACTATAGCCATCCAATATATCTATCTTTATGTCTCAACCATTTCGAGACTCCTCGTCATGTCCGTGATCACATCCGGGACTCCGAACTACCTTCGGTACATCAAAACACATAAACTCATAATACCGATTATCACCGAACGTTAAGCGTGCGGACCCTACGGGTTCGAGAACTATGTAGACATGACCGAGACTCATCTCCGGTCAATAACCAATAGCGGAACCTGGATGCTCATATTGGTTCCTACATATTCTACGAAGATCTTTATCGGTCAAACTGCATAACAACATACGTTGTTCCCTTTGTCATCGGTATGTTACTTGCCCGAGATTCAATCGTCGGTATGACAATACCTAGTTCAATCTCGTTAATGGCAAGTCTCTTTACTCATTCCGCAATACATCATCCCACAACTAACTCATTAGTTGCATTGCTTGCAAGGCTTATAGTGATGTGCATTACCGAGAGGGCCCAGAGATACCTCTCCAACAATCGGAGTGACAAATCCTAATCTCGATCTATGCCAACTCAACAAGTACCATCGGAGACACCTATAGAGCACCTTCATAATCACCCAGTTACATTGTGACGTTTGGTAGCACACAAAGTGTTCCTCTGGTATTTGGGAGATTCATAATCTCATAGTCATAGGAACATGTATAAGTCATGAAGAAAGCAATAGCAATATACTAAACGATCAAATGTTAAGCTAACGGAATGGGTCATGTTAATCACATCATTCTCTAATGATGTGATCCCGTTAATCAAATGAAAACTCATGTCTATGGTTAGGAAACTTAACCATCTTTGATTCAACGAGCTAGTCAAGTAGAGGCATACTAGTGACACTTTGTTTGTCTATGTATTCACACATGTACTAAGTTTCCGGTTAATACAATTTTAGCATGAATAATAAACATTTATCATGATATAAGGAAACATAAATAACAACTTTATTATTGCCTCTAGGGCATATTTCCTTTAGGTGCAGGCTGTTCAAGACTACCATGCCTCGAATAACATTAGGAGGGCCAAGAAGAAGTGCCGCCTCAAGTATCTGAGTAAGGAGAAGTACATGAAGGTAATTAACTATTCTTAAGGCCTTGTACTTAGTTTCCTTGATTTCATTCGTAGGCGTAGCGCTGAAATTTCTCTTTGCTAGACTTAGGTGCCCCCGAGATGGTTTGCAGATTTGATGGACTGTTGGGAGGCGTTGGTGGATGAGTGGTGCTCTCCCCAATGGCTAGACGAACACAACAAGGCCAGGGATAAGAGTTCCCAAATGAGAGGTGTGCCACACCATCAAGGGAGCTCCAACCTATTTGAGTATGAGGATCACTGGGTATGTGGTTTCAGCCCTTAACGATTCATGCAATTTCATTCTTCATGCTAGCTTCAGCCCTTAACTAATATGGTGTTCCTCTCTTTTAGGCGAAACCCAACAAGAAGGAAGTGCCACTGCTGTACGACCTCTATGCCATGGCCCATATGGCCCCGTTCAAGAAGGCCAATGCATTCTCTGAGGATGACCTCGATCATCCAGAGAGCTTCACCAACATCTCATCCCACAACAAGCTCATGAGATACAAAGACTGGGGGAAGGTGATGAAAGGGGATGAGTTCAACCTGAGCCAGGGTCCTTTTGATACAGAGCTCGTGATGCTATCTGGTGATGGGAGGAAACATGGCTCGATAGCCATTGGGGATGGACTGATACGTTGTCCTAGCAGTCTCCCGGAGAGCAAGAAGCGCCACGCAAGGTCTCTTCCTGACATACCGCCTCGACCATGGCCAGTGGACCTCGCCATCGAGGCTAGGGCCCGGGAGCTTCTGGCAGAGGCAAAGAGGCAGGCCAAGGAGAGGGAGATGGAGCTGGAGTAGAGGACGACTAAGATGCTGGAGGAGGAGAGGAACTGGAACGACGCGTCTCACCGGGCCCTATACGAGCTCCTCGTGGTAAGTTTCTCCTGCTTATTAGCCAAATCATGCATGTAATGTTCGTTTCATTACTAACTAATATCACTGACTCGTGAAATCAAAATGTGGAGACCGTGTGCGAGAAAAACGGTCAGATCCCTCCACCGATGCCTCAGATTGGTATAGCGGACACGGTGAGTTTCATTTGAATGGTCATTAGTTATTAATTTTCACATTTCAGTTGCATCATGCTAATGAGACATTGCAAATGATCTTTGGTGCAGCATGCCTCCCGACAAGCAACGACCGATCCTTCTCTGTCTCGCACTGGCGCAACCCCGACCACCACCGGTCCTTCTCCATCTGACACTGGCGTAAACCCAACCGACCCTTCACCTCTGTGACGACGGTAACATTTCTCTAGTGTTTTGCCTACCAAATGCATAAAGACCTAGACTTAGCTTTATTTCCTCTAAAATGGTTACCATAATGACCTAGACTTAGCCAATCTTCCTACAAAATGACATAATTAGCTTACTTAGCCCCAAAATGATCTATATTTAACTAAATTAGCTCTAATATGCTTAGTTACCTAGGTTAGCTCAAAAATGGCATAATATGCTTCATTAACTCAAAAATGGCATAATTAGTTAAGTTAGCTCCAAAATGACCTAGTTTACCTAGGTTTGCTCCAATATGATCCATTTTACCTAGGTTAGCTCCAAAATGAGCAAGTTTACCTAGGTTAGCTCCTATATGATCCATTTTACCTACGTTAGCTCCAATATGATCCATTTTAGCTAGGTTAGCTCCAAAATGATCCATTTTATCCGCGTTAGCAAAAAATGGCATAATTAGTTATGTTAGCACAAAAATGACCTATACTTACCTTAATTTCCTCCAAATTGACATAATAAGCTTAGTTAGCTAAAAATGGCATAATTACCTATGTAAGCTCTAAAATGACATGAATAAGGAATGAGAAGAAGAAGAACAAGGAAGAGGTGAAAAAGAAAGAGTGGAAGAAGAAAGAGTAGAAAAATAAACAATAAAAGAAGAAGAATGGAAGGAAAAGGGTAAATACCTTCTTCTTCTTATTCTTTTCTTCTTCTTCTAACTTGCTTACTCCCATTTTTGCAGATTTAATTCACTTCATGGAAGCTGGACCGATGGACTGCTAGTTTTAGTTTTTGTTTTGATTTTGTGTTGATAAACAATATATGTTGAATAACTCCGTGAAACCATGTATGTATTGGACGTTTTAATACCCTATGTGTTGTGTTGCGCTGATGGACTGCTAGGTGATGGATACGTGGGCTATGTTTGAGGTTGAAACTATATATATAATTTATGTCTTTTGAAAATTCAAGGATATAACAAAAAAAGAAAAAAAATAGGGGCTATACAGGCTCTTTGCAGTCTTCTAGCAGACGGGAAAGAGCTTTGCCATCAGCCAGCTGACGGCAAATCTGCCACGTGGCAGCTACCTGTGCAACCTGGGGCACTGGCTGTCTTATTTGGTTACTTTGCCGTCTATTGGCAGACGAGAAATAGTGTTGCACCTTTGCCGTTAGCCAGCTGACGGCATAGCTTGACACGTGGCAGCACCTGGGAGCTGGCCTATTTCGCTACTTTGCATTCTGCTGGCAGATGGCAAATGTGCAATTGTCTTTGCCGTCTTCCAGCGGACGGCAAAGCACGCCGTTAACCCCTTAACGGACCTAACCTGGCACTTGTGCCGTCCGGCTCTTTGTTGTTTGTTGGCTGACGGAAAAGAGCGTTTCACCTTTGCCGTCCGTCAGCAGATGGCAAAGAGCCCTTCGCCGTAGCCTATTCAGCCGGACCTGTTGCCGTCTCCTGGCGAACGGCAAAGGCCTTTGCCGTCAGCCATGGCGGGCGACAGAGTGCCTGATTCCTATAGTGCATGCCTCCATTGTTAGGTCGTTAGGTGTACGGTCGATTTAGTCATTATTTACTTCAACCTCGATTTCACTACGGCGAACGGATAAGCTGCTCATTCAAGCTTTAACACTCATAGCTCTGATTCAGTTTTGTTTGATGTTGGCCCAGAAGAGAGTGGTTCATCGCAATTCAAAGTATTTTTTCAGTATGGTCCATTTTTATCCCGAGATAAGTAAAGGATGGCCAATCTTAACTATACCTACAACTGTAATGATATTTAGAGGTTGTGAATATGCTTCAAATGAAAATAGCCCCTTTTGCCAAGCTTGTGGTGGCGTTTAGGGAAAAGGGATGCTACAATATAACACCCATGCCTCTTTGTAAGATCATGTAGCAACGTTCCTTCATGTTGTAGGTCATAACTTGAGTTTCAGCTTGATTCACAACACATTCAAGAGATTTGTTGAGACAATTTCAATATTTAAAGCAGTTTGTATGCTATTGGAGAGCTTTGAGTAGACATGATCAAGGCCACTACTTGTCGAACTCCTACGAAGATATGCACGAGCTATAGATGGTATCCATATTTCAAGGTCAGAGCTACTAATTATTAATTCATGCAAAGAGATAGTTGTATTATTGTGAGCCATAACACAATTGCACTGGTGCAATAGATGGTACTCTTGTGATTCCTAGAGTGCTAAACTTATAGGCTGCAACATATAGGGATAGAAAGCAGTAATGTGCTTGCTGATGCAGATTTCGATCTCAAATTCACATATGTGTTAGCTGGTTGGGAAGGACCATCCCATGATGCTAACATTGTTTCTTACAACCTGGTTCGCCTTGTTGGATTCAATATCCTTGATGGTATTTTCTATTTAGGAGGTGTTGGATATGCATGTCGACATGGGGTTCTTCCAGCCTTCAAGAAAAATAGGTGCCATCTCAATGATTTCTCTAGTAGGAACTATGCTAACACTATCGCTAAATTGTTCAATCTCAAACACTCTAGACTTAGAGTTATGATTGAGAGGGCATTTCGTGCTTTCAAGAATAGATTCAAAATCCTTGATCAAAAGAAAAAGAAGAGAAGTGGAGGAGAAGGATGAACTTCCCCCTTGAACACCAATGATAAACCTTCCCCCATAATCCATATGACTATTACTTTGGTACTGCCATTTGTTAGTAGTTAGGGCGAACTGTCATTCGTTTAGTAGCTACGACTGAAACAATGTTCATTTTGTACTCCCTATGTTGTGTCCTTTGTGGTAAGGTCATTAGTAGTGAGATGGAGTGACTACGATATTAGACCAGAACAACCAAACATCAGGTAATTGCATCTTCATAGTCATAACCCTCAAGTCCAGCCAACCAAACACCATGTATCAAACGATCTCCTGATGCAATGTGGGCAGCCAAAACAAGTGCAAAACACGGTTTTGAGGTTGTATATTCCCCGCCATGTTCTATAGGGTCACATATGCAAGGGGGACAAAATCCATGCAGAGAACCAATCACGCCCATGCCAACCGTAATCAGACTGTGTAGCAGGCTGGATCGGTGGTCATGCCAGAAGTCTGAACTGATTGAAGTGGCTAAGTGCATCGCTCTCTCCATATCACGAGGTTGATGCACGACTTGGTGCTCTCTCGTTAGAGTTGTTGGGTATCCACCAAGTGTAAGGGAAATGTAACCTAGCTATTAGTTTTTCCCTCGATTGAGAATAAAGGTTTATCAAACGAGCAGGAATTTCTTCTAGAACACTAATTCTCAGTATCAGCACACCAAACATAAACAATCTTGTTCCCGAAACTTCAAGAGGGTTGTCAAGCTTCTTGTCCCGATAGTTACAAGGATAAATTGTATGGTATGGTAGGAATTGATAAAGAGATAAAATAATAAAAATGGAATAGCGAAGAAACTATGTTGTAATGGTATATGCAATTAAAGGAAAATAGACCTGAGTCCATAGTTTCACTAGAGGCATTGCTCCTAGCAAGATAAATATGTTGTGGTGAAAATAATTGGACAACAATTAAATGGCAATATTTATATTTACTAGATGACTCTGCCAATTGGCCGAGACCAACTACAGGCTGGAAGTTAATTGCATTATTTGAAGGATTTTTTCCTCAACATTTTGCAAATGAGTCTTCATACTACGTTCTTATTTGCCTTGATGATTATCATTGACCATGGCTTTCCTTGGCAATTTACTTTTGATGACACGAGACTCCATTCCTAATGGAATATTTTTCCACAACTGTCTGCAGATGTAGAAAGATCAACTACAACCAGAAGTTAGGCAAGCGACTATATCCGCCCTACTCACACCCGCCTTTGAACCGCAATGGAAACCTCATATCCAGGTCAACAGAAAGGCCGACGTAATCCCCTATGGTAGATAGCCTGAAGCGCCAAAACCTCCTTCCCGGAACAAAAGAGACGACTCAAGACCATCAGCTTTCCCATTTATGTTTACATCGATATTCCCTTTCGAGTGGCCACCCGTTCTTCCATTCGATGCTCTCCACCATTATTTATGCTTGATAAATATGTATTTTTCTAGTGTAGACACAATGCATTCATCTACATAGGTTAAGATGAATAGCCCGCAACATAGCTAAGTTTGTGTTAGAGTTTGATGCTAATAATATTTGGTTTTCTAAATTCATAAATCAAGGTTGTAAGATGAAATATATTTTCTCGTCAGTTAAAGATTCACATCTTTAATTATTTTTTAGACTTACCATCATTTTGTACGGCACATAGTGACATATATTGATGACTAATAATATTGTTTCAATTCAACATTTATATTAATCTTGATTGTTCTAGTTTGGACTAATTATATAACTAATGGAATAGGTTAACATGGAAGAACCCGACAACTTTATTGTCTCTTGTTTTTATATATAGTAGTTGGATTGTAAAATTTCACACATTGCCTGTCTAGCTCAGTTGGTAGAGCCGAGGCTCATAGGACGTGTCTGGTTTGCTTACTAGGCAAACCTTACATGCCCTTAACCTAGTGGTCTTGGGTTCGAGTCCCAAGGCAGGCAATTTTTTGGGGTGTTTATATATATTTCTTTTGCTTTCTCTATTTATAACTTTTTAGACTGATTGATTTAGGTGGATGCGAGAACTTCGAGTAATGTATTTTTAGCAACATTATGAACCCCATTTGGAAGTTATCTAGATGGCTCAAATGTGTATTGGTGTGACGTGGACTGTGGAGAGTAGGAAATCGATGCTAGGAGAACCAGGTGGTAGTTTTGTTCTATTATTTTTTGGCATTTGTAGTTGTTTTCTATGCTTCGGGTTTAGGTCATCTATTAAGATCGGTTGATTTATGTATATGTGAAAATTGTGTATAGTTCTCTGTTATCTAAAAAATTGTGAACCTCTTATTTTAACACTAAGTAGATTAAACACATGATATTTTAGAGATGTAAATACTAGGGAAAATGTACATCGTAATGAATCACAAGGGATAAGCTCATTCTCCCAAAACCATATATAAGGCGCGCTTGACTTCCGTTGTACGTGCCCATTGAGCAAGAATGATGATTCCTCGAGTTTCATGTATTTATATGCATGGTTTCCTTGTGATAAATACTATCCTCGGGGTATAAACCTTTAGGGGTGATTAGGACATCATTACAACAGTTACACCGCAAACCACATGCCCACACCAAACGTGTCGTGGTTTTGTCACGACAGATGTCCTAGAGAAAGGACTTGAAGGTAAAAGCGGACACAGGGACGCAAGAGAGTTTATACTAGTTCGGCCCCTTCGATGAAGGTAAAAGCCTACGTCTAGTTGTGATGGAATTGACGGGGTTTCGATGACTAGGGAGCAAACAAGCTTCGCCTAAGTCTCGAGTTGTTGTATGTTGTCCTTGAACCGCCACCGGGTCGTCCCCTTATATACACGGGTGACGCCCGTCGGTTCACAGATTCCCAATACCGGCTCATAGATGTGTCCGGTTTGGTCTCTACTTATTCCTAACTTACAATACAAGTTACATACCAACGCCGGTTTACGGCTACAGGCCTTGAACCGACTATGGGCCTTGAGCCCTCATCTGCCTTCTTGGGTTTTAACATAGTTAACTACTGATGAAGTTAACCCGGCCCAGATAGGCCGGTTTACGCCCAGTAGTGATATTCCCAACATTAGGCCCCAGATTGATTTGAACAGGTTCATGTCAATCCTTAGTAAAAATCTTCATCTTCAACATCTTCGTGTGGTTTGTTGAACAGCCGTGATGTCATCCTCTCTGGTAGTTGTAAACCGGCGTGACGTCACCTGTTATAAAGAAACTTATCCATGATACCTTTTCTTTTTGGTTTAATAGGTCTGCGACAATTAAGGCGACAGCTTCTTTTCCAAACCCACGGTCCCTTGATTTTCGCGCCTGACTCCTGTCCCTTGCCTTATAAATAGGACCGAAGGGTCATTTCTTTTTCCCCTTCGTGCCCTTCTGCTTCGTCTTCCCCACGTCGTCCAGCTTCGGAGCTCCGCCACCGTCAACGACCTCTGCTCCAACCTCGGCCGCTGCATCACCCTGATTGTACCAGAGCATCGCGGCGACCTTCTCTTTCTTGCTCGGCTCCGGTGACTTCTTCACCTTTTCCTCCGTAGATCCGTTATAGGGTTTCCAAGTTCTTCAGTGTTCAATGTCTGCTTCGTACTCATATGATAGATCGTAGATGAACCTGTGAACCTTTGCTCTGTGTAGCGGTAGTTCTTAGCATTCGTCTTTACTTATACGCCTCAAGACCATAGATCTACCTGTATCTCTGCCCATTGATTCAGTACTGTTCTCTTTTTTCTTTTGAACCTTGAATATTTTCCTTCTTTTCTGAACTTGCTTCAGATCCGTTGCTGTAGAGAAATCTTGTGAAATCTGTTTCTATACACTTATCTATCCGCAATCTCAACTGTTTCAATGCTTAGATCCGGCGGTTTAACTTTGTACAAAAATTGCCAAACCGGTATTTACCATTAGTCCCCTTGTTGAACCGCCAAATGTCGTTGCTTCATAAAACTCCGGTTTAGATAGAGCTGTCTCCGGTTTAACATGGTACATACCAGTGCACTTTAATCAATGCATTCTTGAACCGGAATTACCTATCTTGTAGATTTCATCATGGCCAAGCAAGTATATGAGTGCAACTAGGTTCCTTCTCGTGTCATAGAGACTGAACTGAACAACTTAGTCCTGATAGGTGCTTTAGGCAGCAAAAATACCATCCATTGGAGGGTCCCTAGCGAAGAATGCCCTCCCACACCTCAAGAAGGAGAAGTCCTCGTTTTCGTACATCACATAGCCCGGGGCTTTAAGCCGCCCGGTTCTAAATTTTACAGGGACGTTTTAGCCAATTTCCAACTCCACCCACAAGACATTGGCCCCAACTCTTTTACAAACATGTGTCATTTCCAAGTACTCTGTGAGGCGTTCTTTCAAGAGGAGCCCACCGTTGAACTGCTCAGAGACTGCTTCCATCTAAACCACCGCACTGAGTTTACTAACAGTTCCAACACAGAATTGGGTGGTGTGGCGATTCAGAAAAGAAAAGAGGTCACATACCCTCACGCCAAACTGCACAGCCACCCCAAAGAGTGGAATCAAACATGGTTCTATTGCAAAGACACCTCCCCTGCTGGTGAAAATCCTTTACCTGGCTTTCGTCCGGAGCGGCTTAGCAATACACACCCCTTTCCGCAAAGGTTGACTGCCAAGGAGAGAAGCAAATACGCTCCTCAACTATCCAAGCTCAGAGCCTTCATGGCCAATGGTTTAACTGGAGTTGATCTCGCTCGCTGTTGGATATCGTGGAGCATACTGCCCCTTAGTCAGCGCTCCGGTTTGATGTGCGAGTATACTGGCAGTGTTGATGACCCACTGCGGCATGCTAACATCCAGCTTACTGACAAAGAAATCACAGAGGCTGTGAATAAAATGCTGAATGAACCGGAATACGTCTGTGCTCAAACCGGCCTGCTTCCCTTCTGTGCCACCAATAAACCGCCAGCTGTAAGAGTTTGATCTTTCTTTTTATTGAACCTGCTATTGGTATATCTGGTCATTGTTTAACACCAATGTCTGTTTAAACAGGGTAATGATCCATTTTGGAGCAAGAAACTTCCGCAGGAGAAGCCAGAAAAAGCAGATAAACCGGAACGACCAACCCAGCAAAAGACTAAAGCTGTGAAGAAGACTACCCGCAGGAAAAGAACCACTTCATCCTCTGATCCGGCCGCTGATGACGATGTGGGTAACCCGGACCTTGAGGTAGAACTTGATTCACTTGGCTTATTTTTCACGCGCCTTATTGATGATGATATGTGTCAGGATGATGCCAAAGCCAGTCATGCTGATGTTGCAGAGGTAATTATTCTTTCCTCCGATTCAGATCCTTTGCCTTCACTAAAAATCCGTCAGGCAAACCGGAAGGTTAAATTTTCTCATCCTCTTGCTTACTTGGATCCCAAATTTCTTATGAAGACCCAACAGCACGAAGCTCGCCGCACAACCTGGCATAGTGGCCAGGTAGTTACCTCCGCCGGTTTACCGAATAGTCTTGTTCGGAAACGCCATTCAGAGGTCTCTAATTTGCCTGTCAGTGCTTGTCCTAAAATGGGCTGTTTTCGTCAACCTCTTAATCCGTCTGACTCCGATTATCAGGTCACTTCCCATTCATCATCTGGCGAGTCATCAGCTACCCAACTGCCGCCGCTCAAAAAGGTGCTTGGGTAAGCCATACTTATCGTAATGCTTCTGGTGTATTACTTTGTAGTATATATTGTACTGACCTTTGTTACTCCTTTCAGGGCCAAGCCTAAGCCAAGCAAGAAGGCTCGCCTAGATAAAGCGGCTGAAGAAGATGCTATTCCTGAACCGGACAGAGTACTCAACCCTGAAGCGGCCATCCGTGAGGATGTGCCAAATGATCCACCACCACAAGATGATGATTTTATTACTGAAGAGAGACATGTTGATAACTCCGGTCCTGTTGACCAGCCCAGAAGCCCCATCCGGATTGAGGAATCCACCAGCCCATCCAAGTGTACTGATAAACTGACGGCCCCAATGCAAACCGGCGACGCCAAGGATGATGAAGTTGTTATTACTGGCATTGGCCATACAGAGCCAAGCAATCCTGTCGCTTTGTCTAAACATACTGTCAAGGAAGAATTTGCTGCCTTTGGCATGGGCAAGTGGAATGTTGATCTGGCGACTTACGCTGTTCTGAACGCCCAAGACATCCATTCCGGCTATCTGAACCGGCTGTATACCAGTCGTGACTATGAAGCCAGTCTGGTTAACATGATGTAAGATAAATATGAGGTAACTTCCATATGCTCTTTCCTGCTTGTATGCTTCAATTCTTGCTGACTCGCCTAGCCCCCAAGGACCGGTTTGTAATCTTCTTTCAAACCGTGACTTACTAATATAAATCTTAAAGCCTCGAAATTCGCTGATGTAGCCCCCAAGGGCCGGTTCAACTTAGTGTAGTTAAACCGGGACTTAAGTAATTAATATCACCGCATCAGAACTTATTTGAACAAATAGCCATTAGCCCCCAAGTGCCAAGTTGAATACTTGTATTGAGCTTGGGACTTTATAATCAAGTGAAATATGAAGATCAAATAGGCATTAGCCCCCAAGCGCCAAGTGCATAACTTGTTATGTGGCTGGTGCTTCAATTCTTGCACTGCTTGCTGAATCGTATAACTATCTGTATGCAGGCTGAGCTGAAGACAAAAGAGACCCAAATCGCCGATCTCCAAGAAAATCTGAAGTCCCAACAAGCTGAAACCTCGAAAGCAAAATAGGAATTAACCAGCGCTTTAAGCGCCATGGAACAGCTTAAGGAGGGCTTCAAGAAAGAGCGGGCGGATTGGGCCACTGAAAAATCCGCTTTAACCAAACAAGCAGAAGATGCCGAGGCTGCACTTAAACCGGTGGTGGACGAACTGGCCAGCATAAAGCGGCATGTGCATGCCATGACCACTGCTATCTTTGGTAAGCTGGTTTGATTTCTGGATTGCTTCAGCCGTCTTATAGAGCTGCCGGTTTGTTAACCCTTTGTGATATTTCAGGGACACGCATTGGTCATTTGGGGTCAGATGTGCGGAAGAAATTGAAAGCCGCCTATACGTTGATCGAACAACTGTACCCTGGTGCACAGCGGATCATCTTCACTGCATCCCACAATAAGCCGGTGCCCACTTTGATTCAGGATACTCTGCAGAAACTGTCGGTGCTTCCTGCCCGGGTTGAAGAGCTGAAGAAATCTGCTGCTCGAACCGGTGCGATCAATGCCTTAATTCGGGCAAAAGCTTGGGTGCCGGATTTTGATCCTATTGAAGCGGCTCAGGGCTATCCCAGCTTGAAGGAAGACGGGTCAGAGTTTAATGAAGCGGATCTGCGAGCAATAAACCGGGAGGTGCGTCCGCTAGCTTGTCAATTGGCTGAAGAAGCAGACTTGTCTCACTATCAAGCCCATTATGACAATCAAAACAAGCGAGTAGCTGCACCAATTCATGAAGCGGAAAATCTTATCCCTCCAATCCGTAAGCACACTTATGCTCCCGATATTGAACCGTCGTTGCTGATCCATGATGAAGCTGTCTTTCGAGCATTAATGGGAATCCACTGGACAACTGTTGATTTCCAGCCGCTGGGTAGAGAAACTGAAGCTAAAGCGGCGCGGGATGACCCACAACCATCAGGCCAGGCTGGTGACCAAGCTTGAACCGGAAGCTGGTTTAAACTGCTTCTCCTTTGAAAAAACAATGATCTTATTTTGGGCACCGTGTTGCCTTGTAATAGGCTAGCTGATACTCTTGATCTTAATATGCCTTCGTGCATAACCACTGCAACTTGTGCTTCCTTTGGGTGATGAACTTTCCAAAGTATTTTCTGCAACATAAAAAATCTTAAAGTGCCACCGCGGTTGTACCGTCAGGCAGAGTATGATGTCTACATATGTAAAATCAAAATATCTGAAATTTAAGCACATGATCAAATCTTTGAGATACATAATACCTGCCATCGTTGGGCATGAAGTTGGCCTAGCAAATCTTGAAGCGGAGGTTTATAAACCCACACTGTTGGAGGAGATAGCAGCTCCTGTATATATATAATGCCGGTTTACCATGTAAACCGTGCCGGGTTATAAAACACCATGCTACTCCGTAATAGGATGTTAACAAAAACTCAAACCGAGCAAATAGTCTCCGGATTAAAAATGGACCGTGTTCCGTCAATTGACAGTGTGAACCGGTTTAAAATTTTGTCGGTTTAAAAAAACGCAACAAAAAGAAAGAAATATCTATCAAAGAAAATTGTGAAGCAAAGGCAATGATAAAACCATTTGCAAAAAGAGGCTTATTTGAGCCTGATCAGATGGCGTTACCATGGTCGGACATGACCAAGCTCCCGATAGGTGTATCTATGGTTCAAGTCAGCCAGGTCCCCAAATGAAACCGTGGCATTTATGCCGATCAAGAGGCGTGGCAATGGTTCGGGTTCGACCAAGCCCCCAAGTGATTCTGTGGCTTTAGGCCGATCATGAGGCGTGACTGGTTCAGACGTGACCGAGTCCCCAAGTGATCTGGTGGCTCTCGCCTATCAAGAGGTGTTGCATTGGTTCGGACACGACCAAGCCCCCAAGTGATATAACATGATGCTTTTGAAAAGCTAACTCAAGGGGTAAACCGGAGGCCGCTTTAGAACAACTCCGTGTAACCACACATGATGTAAAAGAATAGATACCCCGCTTTAGCTGAGGTTCCGGTTTATTATATTTAATCATAATATATACATCGTCGTAATATGTACATAAGTAGAGCCAATGGCTCAGGTATAGTAAGGCCGAAGATGAGCTATGTTCCACGGCCTGTTGGTCTCCTCCTCTGATGTACGTGAGTCTTTATGCTCTCGAATATCGATCAGATAGTATGACCCGTTGTGCAGATTCTTGCTGACCACAAAAGGTCCCTCGCAAGGTGGGGATAGCTTATGCATATTAGTCTGATCTTGGATGAGCCGAAGCACCAAATCTCCTTCCTGAAAGGTTTTGGTTCTGACTCGGCGACTGTGATAACGACGAAGATCAGGTTGGTAAATCGCCGAACGGGCAGCTGCTATGTCACGTTCTTCATCCAACAGGTCCAGAGCATCTTGTCGTGCTGTCTCGTTGTCCGCTTCAACATAAGCCGCCACACGAGGTGAGTCATGACGGATATCACTGGGGAGAACCGCCTCCGCTCCGTAGACCATGAAGAACGGTGTGTATCCTGTTGATCTGTTGGGTGTAGTATTGATGCTCCATAACACAGATGGTAACTCTTCTACCCAACAACCCGGTGTTCTCTGCAAAGGAACCATAAGCCGGGGCTTGATGCCTTTCAAGATCTCTTGATTAGCCCTTTCTGCTTGACCATTGGACTGTGGGTGTGCCACTGATGAAACGTCAAGCCGGATGTGCTCCCGTTCGCAGAACTCCTTCATGGCACCTTTGGACAAATTGGTACCATTATCTGTGATGATACTGTGTGGAAACCCAAACCGGAAAATCACTTTTTTGATGAATTGAACCGCCGTGGCCGCATCACACTTGCTAACAGGTTCTGCCTCCACCCACTTTGTAAACTTGTCAACCGCCACCAGGAGGTGGGTGTTCTTATCTTTGGACCTTTTGAAAGGCCCAACCATATCCAGCCCCCAAGTCACAAACGACCAAGTAATTGGAACCATTCTCAATTCTTGAGTCGGCACATGAGCACGTCTTGAAAACTTTTGGCAACCATCACATCGTCTGACTAGATCCTCCGCATCAGCATGAGCAGTTAACCAATAGAAGCCATGGCGGAACGCTTTAGCTACCAAAGATTTTGAACCGGCGTGGTGACCAAAATCTCCTTCGTGGATCTCACGCAAAATTTCACAGCCTTCTTCAGGAGACACAGCGTTGAAGCGCCCCTGATACACTATAATGATGCAACTCACCATTGACAATAGTCATGGACTTGGACCGCCGGATTATCTGTCGGGCCAGAGTCTCATCCTCTGGTAACTCGCCCCGGTTCATGTACGCCAGGTAAGGAAGTGTCCAATCCGGAATGATATGAAGAGCTGCCACCAATTGAGCCTCCGGATCAGGAATAGCCAAATCCGCTTCACCAGGGAGCTTGACCGACGGGCTGTGCAGCACATCCAGAAAAACATTAGGCGGGACCGGTTTACGCTGAGAGCCCAGCCGGCTTAAAGCGTCCGCCGCTTCATTCTTCCGTCGGTCCACGTGGTCCACCATATAGCCTTTAAAGTGACCTGCAATAATATCCACCTCACGACGATATGCTGCCATGAGTGGGTCCTTGGAATCCCAAGTGCCAGATACTTGTTGAGCCACGAGGTCCGAGTCACTGAAGCATTTAACTCGACTTAGATTCATCTCCTTAGCCATCCGGAGACCATGGAGCAAGGCTTCATACTCAACTGCATTGTTAGTACAAGGGAACATTAAGCGGAGAACGTAACAAAACTTATCACCTCGTGGGGAAGTTAATACGACTCCAGCCCCCGAGCCTTCCAATTGCCTGGATCCGTCGAAATGGATGGTCCAATATGTGTGATCCGGTTTTTCTTCAGGTGCTTGCAGTTCCGTCCAATCATTGATGAAATCAACAAGTGCTTGAGACTTAATCGCCGTCCGCGGCACATACTTCAACCCGTGCGGCCCAAGCTCTATAGCCCACTTGGCAATCCGGCCAGTTGCTTCCCGGTTCTGGATGATATCCCCCAAGGGAGCAGAACAGACCACCGTAATGGGGTGCCCTTGGAAATATTGCTTGAGCTTCCGGCTTGCCATAAAAACTCCATATACCAGCTTCTGCCAATGCGGATACCTTTGCTTGGACTCAATGAGTACCTCGCTGATATAATAGACCGGATGTTGAACCGGATGCTCCTTACCTACCTCCTTTCGCTCCACCACAATAGCCACGCTGACCGCACGAGCATTAGCAGCTACATACAGCAGTAACGGCTCCTTGTCAATGGGAGCGGCGAGTACAGGAGGATTGGCCAATTGCCGCTTTAAGTCCTCAAATGCTTCATCGGCAGCGAAACTCCAGACGAACTGATCCGTCTTCTTCAACATCTGATACAAAGGGATTGCCTTCTCACCAAGGCGGCTAATAAACCGGCTTAACGTGGCGATCCGGCCTGCCAGGCGTTGAACATCATTGATACACTTCGGTTTAGCCAGGGAGGTGATGGCTATGATATTCTTCGGATTAGCCTCAATTCCCCTGTTGGACACCAGAAAACCCAATAACTTGCCTGCCGGTACACCAAAGACACACATGGCCGAATTAAGCATCATCTTGTACGTCCTCTGGTTATCAAAGGTTTCCTTCAAATCGTCAACCAGAGTCTCCTTCTCTCTGTACTTAACCACGATATCATCCACGTAAGCATGTACATTACGGTCAATCTTCTTGTGAAGACAATTTTGTACACACCGTTGATAAGTTGTCTGGGCACTCTTGAGCCCAAAGGGCATAGACACATAGCAGAAGGCTCCAAAGGGAGTTATGAATGCTGTCTTCTCCTGGTCCTTAACTACCATTTTGATCTGATGATAGCCAGAATATGCATCCAAAAAACTTAAACGCTCACAACCCGCCGTAGCATCAATAATTTGATCAATACGGGGGAGGACAAAAGGATCTGCTGGACAAGCTTTATTAATATTTGTGTAATCCACACACATGCGCCAGGTGCCATTTTTCTTAAGAACCAGCACCGGATTGGCAAGCCACTCAGGGTGAAAAACTTCAACAATAAAGCCAGCTGCTAAGAGCCTGGCTACCTCTTCTCTAATCGCCTTGTGTCTTTCTTCGTTAAACCGACGGAGGAACTATTTCACCGGTTTGTATTTAGGATCCACATTGAGGATGTGCTCGGCGAGTTGCCTCGGTACACCTGGCATGTCAGAGGGCTTCCATGCAAAAATGTCCCGATTCTCACGGATGAACTCGATGAGCGCGCTTTCCTATTTCGGATCCAAGTTGGCACTGATGCTGAACTGCTTGGACGAATTGCCAGGCACGAAGTCAACAAGCTTAGTTTCAGCTGCCGATTTGAACTTCAGGGCCGGATCATGCTCCGTAGTTGGCTTCTTTAATGGAGTCATGTCCGCCGGATCAACATTGTCCTTATAATACTTCAGCTCCTCGGTGGCACAAACCGACTCTGCGTAGGCCGCATCTCCTTCCTCGCACTCCAAAGCGATTTTACGGCTTCCGTGAACCGTTATTGTCCCCTTGTGACCCGGCATCTTGAGCTGCAAAATACACATAACAGGTCCGTGCCATAAACTTGGCGTAGGCCGGTCGCCCAAACAGGGCGTGATATGGACTTTGGATTTTCACCACTTCAAACGTCAATGTCTCCGACCTGGAATCATGATCATCTCCAAAGGCCACTTCCAGAGCTATCTTACCAACAGGATATGCTGACTTGCCAGGTACCACACCGTGGAACACCGTATTAGACGGTTTGCGATTTTTATCTGTTAGTCCCAGACGACGGAAGGTCTCATAGTACAAGATATTAATGCTGCTCCCTCCATTCATGAGCACCTTGGTGAACTTGTAACCTCCCACCTGGGGCGCCACCACCAGAGCCAACTGACCCGGATTATCAACCTGGGGAGGGTGATCCTCTCTGCTCCATATGATTGGTTGTTCAGATCAGCGTAGATAACGGGGCACGGCCGGTTCAACAGAGTTGACTGCCCACCTCTGAACCTTCCGGTCTCGCTTGTCCAAGCTAGTGGTGAAGACATGGTACTGCCCACTATTCAACTGCTTTGGGTTACTCTGGTAACCCGACTGTTGCTGCTGCTGGTTGTAACTACCCTGGTTGTTCTGATTATTTTGATTGTTATGTCCGCCCGGATTACCATTAAATGAACCGGAATTTCCTCCACCGTATCCTGACCCGGATCCTGAACCACCGCCGGAGCCGTGATCATATCGGAAAGCATTAGAATTCTTGAACTCCTACATAATGAAGCAATCCTTCCAAAGGTGGTTTGCTGGCACCTCCTTCGTCCCATGTCTCGGACAGGGCTGGCTCAGTAGATAATTTAGGCGGTCCGGGTTAGGGTTGGGTGCCCCACTGCGATTTGGCGGTTTACCCCTGCGTAGCTGGCCCTTGTCCTGCATGTTAGTATTAGCCACAAAGTCCATGTTACCATCCGCTTTACGCTTGCCTCCACCACCATTGCCTGCCAAGTGATGCTGTTGACCTTTGGAGTTGATGTTCCTCTTTCCCTTCCATGCCTTGTGATCATCAGATTCGGGATCCTTGGTACTATCAGAATCAGCATACTTTACCAAAGCAGCCATGAGGGTTCCCATGTCCGTGCAACGGCGCTTCATCCGTCCCAACTTCAGCTTCAGGGGCCCAAACCGGCAGTTGCCTTCTAGGGTTAAGACTGCGGTGTCAGCGTTGATGCGGTCTGATGAATGCAACACTTGTGAGACCCGGCGCACCCAATGAGTCGTCGATTCTCCTTCCTCCTGGACACAGGCAGCTAAGTCTACTATCGACATGGGCTGCTTAGATGTATCCTTGAAATTACTGATAAACCGGGCTCGTACTTGGGCCCATGAACTGATAGAATTGGCCGGTAAGCTTTTTAACCAAGTGCGGGCCGTTCCTTCAAGCATCATGGTGAAGTACTTCGCACATGCCGCATCATCCACATCAAGCATCTCCATGGCCATCTCATAGCTCTCCACCCATGTCTCTGGGGGTTGATCCGCCGTGTAATTTGGTACCTTGCGCGGGCCCTTGAAATCCTTGGGCAGGCGCACATTGCGTAAAGCGGGGACAAGGCAAGGAACCCCCAAAGAACTAGAAGTAACACCAGGTTCGATCGAGATAGTTGGACGAACCGGCGTAAGCTGCCGAGCCTGATACTGTGTGGCTAACTCGGCCTCCCTGTGCGCTCGGGCCCAGTCCACCACTTCCTGAGCATTATCAGCACCACCCGCTGGGATGTTGCCGCGGGGTGCTCCACGTCGTTCATTACTTGACACTGCCGGTTCATCCATATGCCTGCTATCGCTCCGGCTTGGATGAGGGGTCGAGTGAATCCGGTCGCGGCTGTACGAGTATGCTTCCTGTTGGACCAAAGCTGTCCTCAGAAGCTCCTTGACCCGTCGCGTCTCTACTGCCTGCGGCGAGTCACCTTCAATTGGAATGGCCTCCAGCCGTGCAGCAGAGGCAACGAGATTGTCCATCGGGTTGGAGTAGTGACCCGGGGGTGTCGAAACAGCCTGAGGTATAACAGTGTTTTGACGAGGCAGATCCATCCGACGGGGCTGAACCGGCACACCGGTCATGGGAGCCTCCGCCCGGTTTACCTCCAGCGGATTACTGGTTCCTGCTCCTGGGGTGTTGAAAAGGTCTCTGGCCTCGAAAACGAAAGGCAAACGGGATCGGTACTTCCTCTTCATGACATCATGCGACGCGTTCTGGTCCAACATGAGCCTATAGGCTTGTGCGTCTAGAGCGGCCAGCTCTTCGGTCATCCTGGCATCCTCAGCTGCCAGGTCCGCCTTGGCCTGGGTGATCTGTTCCTTCACCTTTGTTATCTCCGCGCTGTGGGCGTCCTGATCCGCCGGGTTAGCTTATGCCATGAGCACAGCCAATGCATCAAATAGATCTGATAGAACTTGAGACGGCGGGCGTACAGAGCCTCCTGCCCCGGCAGCCATCGCTGCTACTGAACCGGAGGTCATTGGCGCAACGGTCGAAGAATGAAGCACTACCTATATGCCGGCCATGAATATTCCAACTCGGTTGGGCAGATGAGAGGGGTCCGGAATACTGTCACCATCGGAACAGCCCCCAATCCGGCCATCTTGTAGCTGATATAGAGATTCGGTTTCTCCGGTTGATGACTCGTCGTCGGAACAAACGACGGTCTCGCCGCGAGATTCCGATCCATCCTCATAACTTCCTCCATGGATGACTCCCACGAAGGCACGCTTCATGGCCGGTTTAACCCGGGCGGATCGCACACGCCGAGCCATCTCGACGGGGTCGGTGCAGATGTCTGGCTCAGGGCCCGGTTCACCGATCTTGCCAATGAAAACGTGAATGCCACCAAAGGGGACCCGGTACCCGTACTCGACTGAGCCGGCCTCGGGGCCCCAGCCTGCATCGTCGATGTAGAGATTGCCGCGACGACTCTTAGTCATCCGGCCTACAGCGTAGCCCTCGAGTCCTTCAAAGCGGCCCTCCAAGAACTTGAAACCATCGTGCGATTGCCCCACGGTGGGCGCCAACTGTCGTGGTTTTGTCACGGCAGATGTCCTAGAGAGAGGACTTAGTCATGGAGCCATCGCGACGGGTTAGCTTGAAGGGGTTAAAGCGGACACAGGGACGCAAGAGAGTTTATACTAGTTCGGCCCCTTCGATGAAGGTAAAAGCCTACGTCTAGTTGTGATGGAATTGATGGGGTTTCGATGACTAGGGAGCAAACAAGCTTCGCCTAAGTCTCGAGTTTTGTCTGTTGTCCTTGAACCGCCGCCGGATCGTCCCCTTATATACACGGGTGACGCCCGTCGGTTCACAGATTCCCAATACCGGCTCATAGATAGTCTGGTTTGGTCTCTACCTGTTCCTAACTTACAATACAAGTTACATACCAACGCCGGTTTACGGCTACAGGCCTTGAACCGACTATGGGCCTTGAGCCCTCATCTGCCTTCTTGGGTTTTAACATAGTTAACTACTAATGAAGTTAACCCGGCCCAGATAGGCCGGTTTACGCCCAGTAGTGATATCCCCAACAAAACCCATGTTCCAGAACACAAGGGCCAATGACTAGGCTGGCGCATGCCAATTCAAATATCAGATAATTTTGTTTCTAAGAACACTTCCGGGTGCTTATGATAATATGATGCTACCTAAGTCATGCATATTTGATTTATTTGTGAATATAGGATCTAGCATGGAGAAGTTGGACATGGACTAAGTATGATCAATCATGCAGGTCTCAGAGAGCATATATGGAGCAAAGATGAAGTTGCAAGTTGATATTTCAGAACTTTGAAGCCACTGATGCGGCTTGAAGCTACGTCGATATTTCCCCAAAGAGGAAGGGATCATGCAGCACATCGACGGTAGGTATTTCCCTCAGTGATGAAACCAAGGTTATCGAACTAGTAGGAGAACCGAGCAACACTACGTAAACAACACCTGCACACAAATAACAAATACTCGCAACCCAACGTGTAAAAGGGGTTGTCAATCCCTTTCGGGCAGCGGTGCCGGAAATTGGCAAATGGATGTGATAAAAATATGATAGATTGGATCATGTGAACACGAGATAAAATAAATGGGAATAAATTGCAGCAAGGTATTTTTGTATTTTTAGGTTTAATAGATCTGAAAATAAAAGGCAAATAAAATAGATCACAATGGCATATAATATGAGAAAGAGACCCGGGGGCCGTAGGTTTCACTAGTGGCTTCTCTCGAGAAAAATAGCAAAAGGTGGGTAAACAAATTACCGTTGGGCAATTGATAGCACTTCAAATAATCATGATGATATCGAGGAAACGATCATTATATAGGCATCACGTCCAAGATTAGTAGACCGACTCTTGCCTGCATGTACTACTATTACTCCACACATCGACTGCTATCTAGCATGCATCTTGTGTATTAAGTTCATGGAGAAACGGAGTAATGCAATAAGAACGATGACATGATGTAGACAAGATCTATTTATGTAGAAATAGACCCCATCGTTTTATCCTTAGTAGCAACGATACATACGGGTCAGTTCCCCTTCTGTCACTGGGATCAAGCACCGTAAGATCGAACCCACTACAAAGCACCTCTTCCCATTGCAATATAAATAGATCAAGTTGGCCAAACAAAACCAAAATATCAGAGAATAAATATGAGGCTATAAGCAATCATGCATATAAGAGATGAAAGACACTCAAATAACTTTCATACATAAAAAGATAGATCTGATCATAAACTCAAAGTTCATCCAATCCCAACAAACACACCACAAAAAGAGTTACATCATATGGATCTCCAAGAGACCATTGTATTGAGAATCAAACGAGAGAGAGGAAGCCATCTAGCTACTAACTACGTACCCGAAGGTCTACAAAGAACTTCTCACGCATCATCGGAGAGGCACCAATGGAAGTGGTGAAACCCTCCGTGATGGTGTCTAGATTGGATCTGGTGGTTATGGACTCTGCGGCGACTGGAATTGATTTTCGTTGTGTCCCCTAGGGTTTCTGGAATATTGGGGTATTTATAGAGGAAAGAGGTGGTCCGAGGGCACCCGAGGTGGGCAAAACCCACCAAGACGCGCCCTGGTGGGTTGTGCTCCCCTCGGAGCAGCCCCCAGGTGCTTCTTCGGCCCACTGGATGTCTTCTAGTCCAAAAAATCCACAAAAAGTTTCGCTGCGTTTGTACTCCGTTTGGTATTTCCTGTGATGTAAAAAACATGCAAAAAAGCAGCAACTGGCACTTGGCACTATGTCAATAGGTTAGTACCAAAAAATTATATAAAATGATTATAAAACATCCAAGAATGATAATATAACAACATGGAACAATAAAAAATTATAGATACGTTGGAGATGTATCAGCATCCCCAAGCTTAATTCCTGGACTTCCTCGAGTACGTAAATGATAAAAACAAAAATTTTGATGTGGAATGCTACCTAACATGTCATCTCATATTCTTTTATTTGTAGCATGGACATTTGGACTTTTTATATTGTTCAAAGCAATAGTTTAGTTTTGACATGATAACTTAAATACTCAAGCATACCAACAAGCAACCACGTCTTTCAAAATATCAGCGCTAAAATAAGTTATCCCTAGCCCATCATGCTCAATGATTGATCCATTCATGAAACACACTCGCATATTAATGACACCCATTGGTCAAGTACGATCATAGTGCGCCCTAGCTGGTGCTTTTATAAGAGAAGATGGAAACTCAAATTAAAAATAAAAATTGCATAAAGTAAAAGAAATGCCCTTCACAGAGGGAAGTAGGGATTTGTAGAGGTGCCAGAGCTCAAAGTGAAAATTGAGAGATAAAAATATTTTGGGAGGCATTATTTCCCCACCAACGAAAACGACTTAGAGTTCCCAACACTTTCCATGCTAGATATAACATAGGCGGTTCCCAAACAGAAATTAAAGTTTATTCCTTTTTCCACCATACTTTAACTTTCCATGGCTAACCGTATCCACGGGTGCCTTCCATACCAACACTTTCCAAGGAATTTATTATTTGACAACATAAAGTAAATTCATTTTTCATTTCGGGACTGGGCATCCCTAATACCTTTGCCTTACTCTCGTGCAATGACAAGTGAATAAACACTCATCCTGAGAATAACACATCTAGCATGGAAAATATTAGCCACCCCTCACTGCCTCACGAGCGGTATAAGCACACAAAAGAGAAATTTATTTTGAATATTAGAGATGGCACATACAAATTTGCTTAGAACGGCAAAAGAATACCGCATATAGGTAGGCATAGTGGACTCATGTGGCAAAACTGGTTTAAAGGATTTTGGATGCACAAGTAGTGATCATACTTAGTGCAAAATGAAGGCTAGCAAAAGATTGAGAAGCGACCAACCAAGAAACGAATAATCTCATAAGCGAGCATTAAGCATAATTAACACCGAATAATGCACCACAAGTAGGATGTAATTTGATCGCATGACTATTGACTTTCGTGCTTGCATAGGGAATCACAAACCTTAACACCAATATCTATAGCTAATATTAAAAGAAGTAGGATTACATTGTTCTCCATACATCACCCTTTTATATCCATTGATTTTATGTTAACCGCAATAATTAACGATTGAGATTAACACCAGATTGAAAAGACCGAAAAGGAAACCTTCGATGTTTTTTTGTTCGTACAAACAAGGAAGCCAGCCTATCCATCCTTCGGCCCTCGCTTTGGGCCAACTAAGCTAGCCCATCACTTTGTTCCCATCTCTTGCACGGCAAGGATTGGAAAGCAAAACTGAAATACACTTAAGCCTAGAAAAACTTAACGGAAAAAGGAAACAAAACCAGAAATGATCTCTCCTGATTCCCTCCTTAAAAACTGGATGCACCTCTCATCCGCATCTCACGTCTCGCACGATTTGGGTAAAAAAGAAAAACAACGCACAGGGACTTCTCTAGGGTTCCATGGTTCGAGAGCGATTTGGAGGCAGCGAAGGATGGGGAGGGGCGGCTCCGATGCGAATAAGAAACGCCAGGAAGCTTTACACTTCGCGAAGCTCGCCATCCCTTGTGCATGTAGGGTGTCCAGTCCTTCCTAGCGCTAACTGCTCCATGGCCTCCAGGCTTCAAGCTGGGGCAATTCACTGGTCGGGAGAAAGAAGGAAACTGGAAGCATGATGGTGAGGTCGAGGAAGAATGATGGTGAGAGGAATATGGCGGCTCCTCTAGCTTTGATGACTCTGGACAGGAGGTGATGAACAGTATGCCTACGCACCCGGCACAAGTATAATGCTGGCCTACCCGATGGCGCCCGTACAATGGCGCAGCCAACATGGCGCAGAGCTAGCTATGGTGTGGACTAGAGGCCAAGGATGATTGGAAGGGCACGCAAGATCGAGGCAGTGCGGTAGATGTTGTTCTGTTCATTGATGGCAATGTCTAGCGTGCGGCAGCTGGTGAGAGAAGGCATGCAGCAACTTGGCGATCACGCGACACTGCAACTACCCATGCCACCACATCACCACTGATATAGGCATGTACGTTATTGATGTTGTTTTTACAAATATTGTGCAGGGCAGATATGAGAGAAAGAATAAGATAGATAGAAGTGCCTTCGTAAATATTGCAGTAGATAGATCCTTACATGAAAGGGCGCTAGCTTGGTGTAGTTTGTTTTCCTCATATGTGAGCAGTTTAGCGTACTGCGATAGCAGGTAACAATTCTCCAACAATATTTCCCCATCCTGCACGATGCATAGATATTCCTATGCTTGCGCTAATGGCCGGAGTTGATGCTGATGCATTGCCAACAGGCTATGCATCCTTATAGATTTAAGCATGGAGGCAATCACGACACTCGTCGTGGTTTTTTCACGGCAGATGTCCTCGTGAAAGGACTTACTCGTGGAGCCATCGCTATGGGTTAGCTTAAAGGGGTTAAACCAGACAAGGGACATGAGAGTTTTATACTAGTTCGGCCCCTTATGATGAAGGTAAAAGCCTATGTCTAGTTGTGATGGAATTGCTGGGGTTTCGATGACCAGGGAGCGAATCCGCTTTGCCTGGCTTCGAGTTGTTGTCTGTTGTCCCTAAACGGCCGCCGGGTCGTCCCTTTATATACATAGGTCGACGCCTGTCGGTTTACAGAGTCCCGAGGACGCATCATCAACGTGTCCAACTCGGTCTCTATCCTTCCTATCTTACAATACAAGTTACATGAGAAAGTCGGTTTACATCTACAGGCCTTAACCCGCCTTTGGGCCTTAGGCCTTCATAAAGCGCTATCAACCTTTGTCTTCCTGGGTTTCTAATCCTCATACAGTTAACCCGGCTACTCCTTGCCGGTTTACGTCTAGTAGTAATATCCCCAACATTAGGCCCCAGATTGATTTGAACTTGTTCATTTCAACCTTCAACAATTGGAAAAATTCTTGCCCTTGCACCTCCGCATAGATCTTGTAAACCGCCCTGACGTCATCCTCCGGATTTGTAGTAAACCACCGTGATATCATCTATTCATTGAAGCCGAATATGCCTTTTATTAATGAGCATCCAACCATCAAGGCAAAAACTTTATTAAATATCCATTTTTGAGCTCCTCGATTCCCGCTCCTGTCGCTTATCTCTTCTCCTTATAAATAGGGCTGAGGCCCCTTTTTCTTTTTCCTCCGCTGCCTCTTCATCTCTTCTTCCTCCTCGCGATGTCCCTGCACCCGAGCGCCGCCGCCATCGTCGAACTTTGCCCCTGCGTCATCGTTGGCCGCTGCATCACCCTGACCGAATCAGAAAGCCGCGACATCTCTCTGCCATTCCCGTGACACTGGTAAGTCTTCTTTCCTTCCACCCCAGATCTTGTCTTTAGGGTTTCACTGTTCGTCGGAGCTCATCGAAACTCCAGTGCTATTCTTCTCTTTTCTTTTCCGTAGCATCAAAGGCTAGTTTGGACCTGTTATTCTTGCGCGACCGTAGCCATAATCTTAGTTTCCTCATTAGACTCCCCCTTTATATAGAGAACAACTTATCTGGATCTGCCGAACTGTTTAAACACCTGAAGTTTAAACCTGAATATATTCCAGTTTCTGTCACGCTTCAGATCTGAAATTTTCATATAAATCTGTGAAAGTTGTTTCCCCTTACTTAGGTATTTTTAGATCTGTACTCCTCACACCAATATAGGCGGTTTAACTTTTGAGGTATGATAATCCGGCAGGTACCATTAGTCCCCTTTTAAAGCGTTGATTCATTTATACTCTAGTTTAACAATATGCCTATACCTCTGCTTCTGCTTATTGCTTTACCATTCATAACTGCATCAGCCTCTAATTTAACCATATTATGTACTTAAATTCCTTTCTCCTCGACCTGTTGTGCCATTCGCCTTGTCATTAACAAACCATAAACCGACATTATTTTCTTTCCAGGTCTTCACTTGCAATGGCCAAACAGTTCTATTCCTGTAATTGGGTCCCTTCCCAGGTTACAGAGGAGCAACTGAACGGAATGGTCAAGATTGGTACCTTACCGTAGAAAAATGAAATCCGGTGGCGAGTTCCTAGGCCGGAAAATCCTCCTACCCCCAAACAGGGTGAAGTAGTGGTGTTTGTTGACCATATAGGCCGTGGCTTTAAACCGCCCAGATCTAAGTTTTTCCGAGATGTACTTGCCAGCTTTCAAATCCACCCTCAAGACATTGGACCCAACTCGTATCCAATATATGCAACTTTCAAGTTTTTTGTGAAGCATACCTACAAGAAGAACCAACTGTCGAGTTGTTTCGGGATTTCTTCCATTTGAACCGTCGCACTGAATTTGTAGATGGTCCCAATACTGAACTTGGCGGCGTCTCTATTCAGAAAAGGAAAGAGGTTGATTTTCCTCATGCCAAACTTCACAGCCACCCAAAAGAGTGGAATCAAACTTGGTTCTATTGCAGAGACACCTCTCTTGAAGATGAGAACCCTCTGCCGGGTTATCGTGCTCACCGGCTTGCTAATACTCATCCGCTTTCGCAACGACTAAGTGCCCAGGAATAGGACTTGTACGCACCTCAACTCACCAAGCTTAGAGCCTTTATGTCCAACCATTTAACATGTGTGGACTTCGTCCGTTGCTGGATATCCTGGAGCATTTTGCCGTTAAGTCGCCACTCCGACTTAATGTGTGAGTATACTGGTGACGTACAAGACTCCCAACGCAATATCAATATTCAGCTAACTCATGAGGAAGTCACTGAGTCTTTTAAGAAAATGTTGAATGAACCAGAAGCTGTTTGCAGCATGACCGGGTTAAGCCCCTTTTGCACGCAAAACAAACCGCCCGCTGTAAGTATTGTCTGTACTTCCGCTTTACGCCTGATATTGTTGGACTGTGCAATCTTTGAATACCCTCTGCCCATCTTTAAATAGGGTGATGATCCATTCTGGAAAAAGAAGCCTCAGGAGAAAGCGGTGAAGCCTTCTCGTCCTAAAATGAAAGCCGTCAAGAAAACCACAAAAAGGAAGGCACCTGAACCCATCGGTTTAGAGCTTGATGACGACCCAGACCAACCGGATGCAGAGGTAGAACTTGATTCACTTGGTTCACTTTTCATGCATCTCATTGACAATGATACTTATTAGGAAGACGTTGAGGGCAGCCAAGCTGACGATGTAGAGATAATTATCCTTTCCTCCAGTTCAGACTCTCTGCCAACACAAAAAACCGTCAAGCAGTCCGGAAAGTAAGATTTTCTCACCCTCTCGCTCACTTGGACACACAATTTCTTTTGAAGAAGCAACAGCACGAGGCTCGCCGCACAACCCGGCATAGCGGCCAAACGGTCACCTCGACCGGTTTACCGAACACTCCGGTTCGAAAACACCGACCCGAGGTCTCACAAACTTCTGACACTTCTTATCCTAAGGTAGGCTTTTTCCGACAACCTCTTAATCCGTCCAATTCGAATTATTAGGTGACACCTCCTTCCTCATCCGGCGAATCCATGACCACACAACTCCCTCCTCTTAAAACCGTGGCTGGGTAAGTATTTCAACCCAACCTTTTGATGCTTCACACTTTATATGCTATACTAACCTTTGCATCCTTTCTTTATTAGAGCCAAGGCCAGACCCAGTAAGTAGGCCCGGGTGAATAACCCGTCTGATGATCATGTGGTGATTGAACCGGAGCTGACTACGGAACCGGAAGGTCCAAATACTGAGGCCAAATTTGATGAACCACCCCCTCAAGATCATAATGTTGATGAACAAGCAGAAGTTGATGCCGCTGTGCCAGATGATAAACCGGCAAGTCCAATCCGGGCTGATGATGGATCTTCTAGTCCAGTGAAGACGACTGACACTCCATCAACCCCAGAAAAGGCTGCTGGAGATAAATAAGATGAGGTTATAATCACCGGTACTGGCCACACCTCTCTTGGCCAACCTGTTGTATTGGCGAAACATAGTGCCAAAGAAGAACATGCAGCAATTGAGAAATGCAAGTGGAGCACCGATTTATCAAGCTGTGCCCACTTCAGTGCTCAAGAAATCCACTCTGGCTTCCTAAACCGTCTGCACACAAACCGTGACCATGAAGCCGGTTTGGTGAATCTGATGAAGGAGCGCTATGAGGTAATGACATAACTTTTCCTTTCTTAAGTCCAATTGCAAATACCAACTGTAGTTGCCCGCAAGGTCCGGTTTATGATAGCTATCATAAATCGTGAATTTGTAATATCTCAACCCTTGCATACTTATCCTCCATATGTCAGGTGATCCTTTGAAATAAACTGGTACTTTATCGTTGTATTCCTATAGTTTTCATCTGTGTAGTCCCCAAGGGCCGGTTTATCTTTCCAAGGTGAACCGGGATTTTAACCAATGCTCTGATTTGAACAAATGTACATTAGCCCCCAAGTGCCAAAGATAATGTTTGCATTGTATTTGGGACTTGCAAATATTTCTGATAAGAAAGCAAATAGGCATTAGCCCCCAAGGACAAAGTGCATAACTTGTTATGTGCTTGGTACCTCAAATATATACATCCCACTGATGATATGTCATTCCTTTACAGGCTGAGTTGAGCAAAAAGGACTCCCAAACCGCTGATCTTCAAGAAAACATCAAGTCTGAGCAAGCGGAGGCTTCCAAAGCCAAGGAGGAACTGACTAAAGCCTTAGCAGCCATGGAGAAGCTGAAGGAAAATTTTAAGAAGGAACGTGCAGATTGGGATGCTGAGAAGGCCGCCTTAGCCAAGAAAGCTGAAGACACAGAAGCAGCCCTTAACCCGGTGGTTGAGGAACTAACCGGTTTAAAGCGGCAAATGACTTCTGCTGTATTTGGTAAGCGCCCTTAACTGGCATGCTTCAAGTCCCCTTTACCTTAGCAGTCATTGGTTTACTGACGCTCACAATGCTACAGGGACCCGCATTACCCATCTGGGCTCCGATATGCGGATGAAGCTGAAAGCAGCCTACACCTTGATAGAACAATTGTATTCCAGATCCCAACGGGCTATCTGCACTGCTTCGTACAACAGGCCTCCTCCATCGTTGATAAAAGAAACCATCGAGAAGTTGTCCATGTTGCCTGCCCGGCTGGAGGAACTTAAAAAAAACAGCTACAAGGTCAGGCGCATTGACTGCGCTAATCCGGGCCAAGGCATGGATTCTAGATCTTGAACCGGCATATGTCGGCCAAGGCTACCCCAGCGTGAAGGAAGATGGTACATAATTCAACAATGATGATCTCCGAAGGCTGACAAGGGAAATGCGGCCTATAGCAAGCAAATTGGCGAATGACACAGATCTATCTCATTATCAACCGGTTTATGACGTTAATAAGTAAAAATGTCATGCGCCGATTCATGACGTAGCGGATCTTGTTCCGCCAATCCGTAAGCACACTTATGCTCCTGACATTGATCCTTCCCCTCTTATAAGTGAAGAAGCCGTATTCCAAGCGTTAACTAGAATTGATTGGACAACAATTGATTTCCAGCACTGGGTAGCGAGGAGGAGGATGCACCAACTCAAGATGATCCGCAATCTTCAAGTCGTCCCGATGATGAATCTTGAACCGGAGGCCGGTTTAGCTGTCGCCGTCTACCACTTGTTATGGAAACAATTATTCCTGGAGGGCTTTTAAAGCGCCTTGTAATAGGCTAGTTCAAACACTCGCTGTTATGCCATCGAGCATATTTATTTTGCTTGATACCGATAACTTGTCATGCCTTTGGGATCTATTATATGCATAGTCCATTGTGTCTTTTATTTAACTTGTTCTTGCATATAAGAAATTGAAAGTGTCCTAGTGGTTTACCACTGGACGGGTCATGATGCCCAAAATATATACATAGCTTGGATGAATAACCAAGATTGTAATAACCAGATACAAAATAGATGATACCTGTGATATATCTCATTGGCTGACCAACTGTTGTTATAGTAAGGGTGAAAACACCAATCTGGAGTATTGATGACTCCTTTCCTCCTGGCCGGTTCATATAAAAACCATACCGGGTTATGATAACCACCGGTTTGCTCATATAATTCTGGTGACTTCTAGTCAAAACCAGACCGGATCAAATTAATGCCGGTTTAAAACTGATCATGTACTGACAACTGAGCGTTGAAAGCCATGCCGGGTTGTAATATACACCGATTTATCAGAAAATATTCATAAATCCCTTATCAAAAGAGGTTAAAACATTTGCAACAAATACAAGAAAAATATACAAGGCTTTTCATGGGATGTCAGGCCCTAAATCGAGGCTTTTCATGGGCTGCCAGGCCGCTGAGTTAAACCATTTTTCAAAGCCTTTTAAGATGGACCTCAATCTTTAACCAATCATCGTTTTAACTTTGACAAGTTCAAGGTCTATGAGATTGACTTGTGAAACGTTCGATGGGTCATACCAGGTTTACCTGGACGGAGTGGCTTACTCAAAAAGGTAGGATAACCCGGGGTTTTAGGTGAATACACCTGGCTTCCAAGCCTGGCTTGATAGCCTATTACAAGTGTGCAAGCTCGTTGTTCTTTGAGAAGCAAGGAGCCCCCAAGTAATATTTGAGTTGTGCTCAATGGGTACCTATGTTTGAGTTGTGCTTTTTGCAACAGACTCTCTTTGGTTCCACATAATTTCCTTTTTGGCTTTAAGCTAATCAAGAGGTGTAGCTATGGTGTAAATACAACCAAGCCCCCTAGTGATTTCCCTGTTTGGCCTTAAGCCAATCAAGAGGCATAGCTATGGTTCGAATACGACCAAGCCCCCTATTGATTTCCTTTATATCTATGTGGCTTTAGAAGCCGGGTTAGTAAAACTCCATATTATAAGTAGAAGCCCCCATGTAACCACACACAATGTAAAAAACAACAGATACCCCGCTTTAGCTGAGGCTCCGGTTTATTATATAATATATACATTGTCATAAGTATGTACATAAGAAGAGCCTGTGGCTCAAGTATAGTAAGGCCGAAGAAGAGCTATATTCCACGGCCGCTGGGTCTCCTCCTCTGATTTACGTGAGTCTTTGTGCTCTCGAACATCGATAAGGTAGTATGATCCATTGTGCAAATTTTTGCTGACCACAAAAGGTCCTTCCCAAGGTGGGGATAACTTGTGCATATCAGTCTCATCCTGGATGAGCCGGAGCACCAGATTGCCCTCTTGAAAAGTTCTGGTCTTAACCCGGCGGCTGTGATAACATCGGAGATCTTGTTGATAAATCGCCGAACGCGCCGCTGCTAGATCACGCTCCTCATCTAACAGATCCAGTGAGTCCTGATGTGCTTTCACATTCTCAGCTTCAACGTAAGCCACCACACGGGGCGAGTCATGACGGATGTCACTAGGAAGAACCGCCTCTGCTCTGTAAACCATGAAGAATGGCGTGTAACCCGTAGATCTGTTTGGTGTGGTGTTGATACTCCATAACACGGAAGGTAACTCCTCCACCCAACAACCCGGCGTCCGCTTTAAAGGATCCATAAGCCGGGGTTCAATACCTCTCAAAATTTCTTGATTTGCCCTCTCTGCTTGACCATTAGATTGGGGGTGAGCCACTGATGACACATCAAGCTGGATGTGCTCACATTGACAAAATTCTTCCATAGCACCCTTAGACAGATTAGTACCATTATCAGTTATAATGTTGTGTGGAAAACCAAACCGGAATATCACCCTTTTGATGAATTGGACCGCCGTGGCTGCATCACACTTTCTGACTGGCTCTGCTTCTACCCACTTGGTAAACTTGTCAACCGCCACCAACAGGTGGGTCTTTTTGTCCTTGGACCTCTTAAAGGGTCCAACCATATCTAGCCCCCAAGATGCAAATAGCCAAGTGATTGGAATCATTCTCAACTCTTGAGCCGGAACATGAGCGCGGCGTGCAAATTTCTGATAATCGTCACACCTTTTTACTAAATCCTCAGTATCAGCATGAGCCGTCAACCAATAGAAGCCGTGACGAAAAGCCTTAGCCACCAAGGATTTTGAACCGGCGTGGTGACCACAATATCCTTCGTGGATCTCTCGCAAAATCTCACAACCTTCTTAAGGAGACACACAATGCTGAATCGCCCCTATCATGCTGTAACGATGTAACTCCCCATTGATAATGGTCATTGACTTGGATCGCCAGATTATCTGCCGGGCCAAGGTTTCATTGCCTGGTAACTCGCCCCGGTTCATATAGGCCAGGTATGGGACTGTCCAATCCGGTATAACATGAAGAGCCGCTACCAACTGGGCCTCCGGGTCAGGAATAGCCAACTCCTCCTCGGTGGGTATCTTGACCGACAGATTATGAAGTACGTCGGGGAAGACATTAGGTGGCACCGGTTTACGCTGAGAGCCTAGACGACTTAAAGCGTCAGCTGCTTCATTCTTTCGCCGGTCTATATGGTGAACTTGATAACCCTTGAAATGACCAGCCACTATGTCCACCTCTCGTCGATATGCAACCATGAGTTGATACTTAGAATCCCAATTGCCAGATACCTGCTGAGCCATCCGAAGGCAATGGAGCAAGGCCTCATACTCAGCTGCATTGTTAGTACAAGGGAACATTAAGCCGAGAACATAACAAAACTTGTCACCTCGTGGGGAAGTTAGTATGACTCCAGCCTCCGAGCCCTCCAATTGTCTGGACCCATCAAAATGAATAGTCCAATACGTGTTATCTGGCTTCTCCTCCGGTGCCTGCAACTCTGTCCAATCATTAATGAAATCCACAAGTGCTTGTGCTTTGATTGTCGTGCGAGGCGTATATTTTATCTCGTGAGGCCCAAGCTCAATAGCCCACTTGGCAATCCGGCCAGTCGCCTCTCTGTTTTGGATGATATATCCCAGAGCGGCTGAACTAACCACTGTGATGGGATGACCTTGAAAATAATGCTTGAGCTTCCGGCTTGCCATAAAAACTCCATACACCAACTTCTGCCAATGCGGGTACCTCTGCTTTGATTCAATAAGCACCTCACTAATGTAATAAACTGGCCATTGTACCGGATACTCCTTGCCGGCCTCCTTGCGCTCTACCACAATAGCCACACTAACAGCCCTGGCATTAGCAGCTGCTACCTCTTGAGCACTACGTTGGTTTTCCCTTGAAGAGTAAAGGGTGATGCATCAAAGTAGCGTAAGTATTTCCCTCAGTTTTAGAACCAAGGTATCAATCTAGTAGGAGGCTACGCATGAGTCCCTCGCACCTACACAAAACAAATAATTCCTCGCAACCAATGCGATAAGGGCTTGTCGATCCCTACACGGTCACTTACGAGAGTGAGATCTGATAGATACGATAAGATAATATTTTTGGTATTTTTATGATAAAGATGCAAAGTAAAATAAAAGGCAATGAAAATAACAAAGTGTTGGAAGATTAATATGATGGAAGATAGACCCGGGGACCATAGGTTTCACTAGTGGCTTCTCTCAAGAGCATAAGTATTTTACGGTGGGTGAACAAATTACTGTTGAGCAATTGGAAAAATTGAGCATAGTTATGAGAATATCTAGGTATGATCATGTATATAGGCATCACGTCCGAGACAAGTAGACCGACTCCTGCCTGCATCTACTACTATTACTCCACACATAGGCCGATATCCAGCATGCATCTAGAGTATTAAGTTCATAAGAACAGAGTAACGCTTTAAGCAAGAAGACATGATGTAGAGGGATAAATTCATGCAATATGATAAAAAAAACCATCTTATTATCCTCGATGGCAACAATACAATACGTGCCTTGCTGCCCCTACTGTCACTGGGAAAGGATACCGCAAGATTGAACCCAAAGCTAAGCACTTCTCCCATTGCAAGAAAGATCTATCCAGTAGGCCAAACGAAACTGATTATTCGAAGAGACTTGCAAAGATAACCAATCATACATAAAAGAATTCAGAGAAGATTCAAATATTGTTCATAGATAAACTTGATCATAAACCCACAATTCATCGGTCTCAACAAACACACCGCAAAAGAAGATTACATCGAATAGATCTCCACGAGAGAGGGGGAGAACATTGTATTGAGATCCAAAAGGAGAGAAGAAGCCATCTAGCTAATAACTATGGACCCGAAGGTGTGAGGTAAACTATTGACACATCATCGGAGAGGCTATGTTGTTGATGTAGAAGCCCTCTGTGATCGATGGCCCCTTCAGCGGAGCTCCGGAACAGGCCCCAAGATAGGATCTCGTGGATACAGAAAGTTATGAAGGTGGAATTAGGGTTTTGGCTCCTGCTTTGATCATTTGGGGGTACGTAGGTATATATAGGAGGAAGGAGTACATCGGTGGAGCAACAGGGGGGCCACGAGGCTGGAGGGCGCACCTGGGGGGGTAGGCGCCCCCTACCTCGTGGCTTCCCTATTGGTTGCTTGGCGTAGGGTCCAAGTCTCCTGGATCATGTTCGTTCCGAAAATCACGTTCCCGAAGGTTTCATTCCGTTTGGACTCTGTTTGATATCCTTTTTCTACGAAACTCTGAAATAGGCAAAAAACAACAATTCTAGGGTGGGCCTCCGGTTAATAGGTTAGTCCCAAAAATAATATAGCATGGAGCAATCAAAAATTATAGATACGTTTGAGATGTATCAAGCATCCCCAAGCTTAATTCCTGCTCGTCCTCGAGTAGGTAAATGATAAAAACGGAATTTTTGATGTGGAATGCTACTAGGCATAATTTCTATGTAGTTCTTCTTAATTGTGGCATGAATATTTAGATCCGAAAGATTCAAGATAAAAGTTTAATATTGACATAGGAATAATAATACTTCAAGCATACTAACTAAGCAATTATGTCTTTGTCGGTGTACCAGAGTAGGGGTACCCTAGTATCCCGAACTTGTGCACGGGCAGTCGCAGCATCCTGCGGCAAGGCTTGCCGGGTGACCGCCAAGGCCCTCTGTGGTTCCTTTGGAGCCATTCAAGGACAAAGTATCCAAGCCAAGGAGACAAGATCCCGTCCAGAGGAGCTTGCCGGGAAGGCCAACCCAGGCATACAAGACCCCGGCAAGAGGAGCTTGCCGGGAAGGCCAACCAAGGCATCTCAAGGAACTTGCCGCGACGCGCCACGCGTCCCGGCAAGGCCCGGTGAACGACAAGCTCTTGGACGCGACAAGACAACGACCGCGGCAAGGTGCTTGCCGCGGCAAGCCACCACTCTGTACCCGCGCTCCAGCACACCCACCAACGTGTCGCTCTGGGACCTTTCCAGGCGTGCGTGGCGCGAGGCTGTGCAGCCAGCGGTGCGCGGTGGCAAGCGGCGCTGACAAGATTGCCATCGTGGCAAGCGGTGGCGTCTCTAGCGGTCCCTTTTACACTTTTTGGGCAACGCAGACAGGCATTTAATGCCCTTGTCCCCTGCCGTCAGGGTTAGGTATGATACACTGTATCAGGTAGTTGTACCTACCGCCACCTTTACATTTTTACCCTTGTCTACGTTGCCACCTGTCGGTGACCCCTTGAGCATATAAAAGGAGGCCCATGCGCAACGCAAAGGGGGGGGAGAACATTCACGCTCGGTCTCGTTAGCTGTTGGTGTGTACTGTAGCATTCAGCGCTCCCGAGCAAGAACTCAATACAAACCACAAAGCAGGAGTAGGGTTTTACGCATCCGTGCGGCCCGAACCTGGGTAAACTACTCGTGTGCTTCGCCTCGATCTGCTCTTCGTGCGATCTCCGCCCCCCACAGAAAGGGGCTCGGTCCGCCGGCCCCATAGGTGTTCGTGGATTAGTCCCCCGACATCTCTGGTGCGCCAGGTAGGGGCAGAGTCGAGGTTGTGTGAACCTGATCCGGCGTTCGCACGAGCTAAATCTTCATCGTCTTCATCGAGATGCCGCCGAAGAAGAAGGCTTCGGAGGCAGCTGCTCCGTCCGCGCCGAACCCACCACCGCCGGAGCAAACGGCTGGTGGGGTAGACGCCGGCGGAAGAACGGGCGTCGACGAGGGAGCTCACGGTGCTGCCAGGTCCAAGGACAAGGCTGCGCTGCCCATCGGCGGCGCAGTCGGCTCCCACAACGACCGGGCGCACTCCAAGACCTCGGCGTCCGTACATGCAGCGTCATGGTACTCACGGTGCCATACGTCTGCTGGACCAAGATCGAGCTGGTGGATCTCGGAGTGCTCAAGACCAGCATGCACGCCAACATGCTGGCATGAGTGGGGCACGGTCTCCTGGACGGCATACTGCTCCTTCTAACATAGTTAGAAGTCCGAGCATATCCCGCTCCTCACACCATTCGCCGCCGCCACCCGTCACTTCAGTAGAAGCTTTGGCGCGAGCTCAACTGCTCGTAGACTACCCTCCAACGGCAGACAAGATCGACGACTGGGGGGCCACCATTCAGAGACTCATCGGCTTCACCAACGGCGACACTCCACGGCAGCCGAGCACATCGCAGCCGCGGCAAGTCAGCCAGGCACGAGCCGGTGGCAACAAGACTGGTGGGGATGCAACCACTGTGCATTCTCCGCCCCGAAGGCCAAGATCGCCGACTCGCCGGATCCACCTCGACAGCGACTCCACCGCGTCATCAGATCCACGAGCTCGTCGCGATCAGCGCCAAGTTCTTCACGAATGACAGTAAGAATACGCTCGTACTCGCATCGAGCGCTGAAGAGAAGCGCGGCGTCAATCAGACCGGCGCGCTGGGCCTTCTGTCGACATGCATGCGCCAGGGGAACCAGGCGACTTGCCGTGCGCGGTAGGTTGCCCAGCGTTAACTCGTGAGCTGCCGCAAGTCCAGTGGCCCAGCAAGAAGAATTTCAAGCCAGACATACCAGAGAAGTACGAAGGCAAGTCGCATCTGTCGGAGTTCCTCAGCATCTACACCATCGTGGTGCAAGCCGCCGGGGGGCGGGACGACAAAATCCTTGCCAACTACTTCCCGCTGGTGCTCAAGCCCAATGTCAGGTCCTGGCTCATGCATTTGCCGGAGAACTCCATGTCCTCCTGGGCAGACCTATGCCATCAGTTTGTCGGCGCCTTTACAGGCGGCCACAAACCTCATGGCCAAGAGAGTGACCTTCACCTGGTCGTCCAGAAGGAAGGAGAGCCCCTGCGCAAGTACATTCAGAGATTCAGCCGTGTACAGCACAACATCCCAAATATCCACCCTGCCGCGGTCATCAGCGCGTTCCATCAGAACGTGCGTAACCGCAAGATGCGGGAGGAGATGGCGATGTGCAAGATTAGAGACGTCAGTGAGCTGTATGCCCTGGCCGACAAGTGTGCACGTGCTGAGGAAGGGAGGAAACTCCCCGGAGAGAATACAGGAGCAGGAGGATCTGACAGCGAGGATGTTGCCCCGGCAAAGAAAAACCGGCGGCGGAACAACAGGAAGAAGAAAGGCAAAGATGTGCTACTCATTGAGCAGTCCGGCAACGAAGGTGGCGCCAAGAAAGCCAAAGATGGTAGCTCCGGCAAGGAGATTGCCGCATGCACCAACTGCCAGGTTGTGGCGGTCGCCGACAAGCAGGACGGCACCGACAAGCAGTACTGCAAGATCCATCGCACCAAGGGCCATGACCTCCAGAGTTGCAAGAAGGTCGAGCAGCTTGTCCAGCAGCAAAAGGCTGAATACGAGCGACGCGACAAGGAGAGGGCCCAAGGAAGCACTGGCGAATCCGGCAAGAAGCGCGCTGGCCGGGGAGGACGCCGCGGCAAGGCCAAGCAGCGGCAAGGAGACAGACCTCCCCGCGGCTGCGACAAGGATGAAGATGATGACGACGACGAAGACATGGATGATGTCGAGACCAGTGAGCAGGAGTTCCAGAAAGCCATAGAGGTCTTTTGCGTTGACGGCGGTGCTTCTCTGCATACTTTGCACCGCCAACTCAAGCAGTGGGTGCGGGAAGTCAATGCAGCAGAACCACCTGTCGAGTCACGCAAGCTTCTGAAATGGTCCAGCACGCCTATCATCTTTGATATTGAGGACCACCCTGATCGCAAAACTGCGGTTGGGTGATTGCCGATGTTGGTTTCACCAACTATCCGCAACCTCAAGGTCACCAAGATGCTAGTTGACGGCGGAGCCGGCTTGAACCTGATCTCCTCCGCTGTACTCCAGAAACTCCAGATCCCTGACAGCGAGCTTGAAGAGACCGGCACATTCCAAGGAATCAACCCGGGAAGGAGCAAGCCGAAGGGGAAGGTCACGTTGCCAGTAACATTTGGCAGCGAGTTGAACTTTAGGATTAAGAGGGTCACTTTTGACGTTGCCGATTTTCCGTTACCATACAATGGGATACTCGGCCGTCCAGCACTCGCCAAGTTCATGGCAGCCTCTCACTACGCATACAACATGCTGAAGATGCCAGGCCCAATAAGCGTCATCTCTGTCCCTGGCGACAAGAAAGATGCTCTTATCTGCGCCGACAAGATCTACCGGGAAGCGGCAGCCGCAACAGATCGCAAGTCACTTGCTGCTGAAGCTCCCGGGGGGAAGAAGAAGACCAAGTCCGGCAAGAGTTCTGATGCCCACTCCGGCAAGCGCACCTCTTCGGAGTGTTGCGCTGCCGTCGAGGATGCACCATTGAGCTCCACTGGCAAGTGTAAGAAGTCAATGGCAACTTCGCCAGAAACCAAGAAGGTGCCCGCCAAAGAGGACGGCACTGGTGGTACCTTCACCATCAGTGCCACTCTTGACCCTAAATAGGAAAGCGCGCTCATTGCTTTCCTGCGAGCGAATGTCGACGTGTTTGCGTGGCAACCATCTGACATCCCCGGTGTTCCCAGGAAAGTAATTGAGCACCATCTTGCCGTTTGTCCTCATGCACGGCCCGTCAAGCAGAAGATCAGGAAGCAAGCAGTGGAGCGCCAAGAATTCATCGCAGAAGAAATCAAGAAATTGGAAGCACCAGGCCTTGTCAGAGGAGTGCTCCATCCTACGTGGCTGGCCAATCCTGTAGTCGTGTGCAAGGCAAACGGGAAATGGAGGCTTTGTATCGACTTTACCGATGTTAATAAAGCTTGTCCCAAAGACTCATTTCCCTTGCCGCGCATTGACCAGATTATTGACTCCACGGCCAGATGTGACTTGCTTTCATTTCTTGACGCATACTCAGGATACCATCAAATTTTCATGGCAGAAGAGGATGAGGAGAAAACCGCATTTATCACTCCATGTGGCACGTACTGTTTCATACGGATGCCTTTCGGTTTAAATAATGCTGGTTCAACATTTGCGAGGGTAGTCCATGTCGCTCTTGAGCCACAAATGCACAGAAATGTGGAAGCCTACATGGATGACATAGTGGTCAAGAGCAAGGACAGGGCAACTCTGATTCAAGATTTAGACGAGACTTTTGTAAATCTGCGCAAGATCGACCTCAAGCTCAACCCCGAGAAGTGTGTGTTTGGAGTCCCCTCCGGCAAGCTTCTCGGGTTCTTTGTGTCTCAGAGGGGAATTGAAGCCAATCCCGACAAGATCAAGGCCATTGAGCAGATTGAAGCGCCAAAGCGCGTCAAGGATGTACGAAGACTTGCCGGTTGTGTGGCTGCTCTCAGCAGGTTTATCTCTAGGTCTGCTGAGCGCGTCCTGCCATTTTTCAAAATATTGAGAAAGGCAGGTCCAATGAAATGGACTCCGGAAGCGGAGGCTGCGCTGCAAGACTTGAAGAGATACCTGTCCTCCACTCCAACACTTGTCGCACCTAAGCCACAAGAGAAGTTGCTGCTGTATATAGCGGCAACCAATCAAGTGGTTAGTGCTGCGTTAGTAGCGGAGAGGGAGGCAGATGACGAGCCAGCAACCACGGCAGGCGCATCCAGCGACAAGCAGGGGGCTTCCCCGACAAGCTCTGGTCCCGACAAAGATGGATCTGCGCAGACGCTCGAGGAGATACAGAAGAGAATGGTATAGCGCCCAGTTTACTTTGTCAGTTCCCTCCTGTAGGGGGCTAGGTCAAGGTACTCTGGCGTGCAGAAATTGCTTTTCGGCCTTCTCATGGCCTCGAGAAAGCTGCGCCATTGCTTCCAAGCACATGAGGTCACAGTTGTCACTCGCTTTCCGCTAAAGAGGATACTACAGAATCCAGAAGCGACAGGCAGGATTGTTGAGTGGGCACTGGAACTGTCAAGCTTTGGCCTCAAGTGTGAGAGTACTTTAACTATCCAAAGCAGAGCATTGGCAGAATTCATAGCAGAATGGACGCCAACACCAGATGAAGAAATTCCAGAAACGAGCATCCCCGTCAAGGAAGCAAGCAAAGAGTGGCTGATGTACTTTAATGGTGCCTTTTCGCTGCTAGGCGCCGGCGCTGGCGTGCTGCTTGTCGCACCCACCGGAGAGCACCTCAAGTACGTAGTCCAGATGCATTTTCCCAAGGAGCAAGCGACAAACAATACTGCGGAGTATGAAGGCTTGCTTGCCGGTCTCAGGATCGCGGCAGACCTTGGGATCAAGAAGCTCATTGTCAGAGGTGACTCGCAGCTTGTCGTCCGCCAAGTGAACAAGAGCTATCAGAGTCCGTTGATGGAAGCCTACGTCGACGAAGTGAGAAAGCTAGAAGAGCACTTTGACGGCCTGCAGATGGAGCATGTTCCAAGAGCTCAGAACGACATTGCCGATGGCCTGTCAAAGTGCGCCACACTTAGGGATCTTTGTGCTCAAGCTGACTCGACCGTCCGTAACGCCATCAACTGGACAGAGCAAGAAGAGGAAGTTGATTTTTGGTGATTATTTTCCGGCAGAGCTTCCTGAAGCCGCCGCCAAGAAGGTCCCCAAGATCAACACCAAGAGTGCTGAGGAGCAGTCTGCTCCGGCAAGCCTTAGTGTTTGTCCCGTTGAAGCAGAGGCTCCTGACAAGTTTTGCTCCAGCAAGCTTGTCGGGGAACGTCTTGCTCCGGCAAGACCTAGGGTTTGTTCCGCTGAAGCAGAGGCTCCCGACAAGTTTTGCTCCGGCAAGCTTGCCGGAGAACGTCAAGTTCTGGCTGAGCCACAGGTTCTCGCCGTAGAAGCGGACGTTCCCGCAGCAGCAGATATGCCTTTAGTCCTTGTTGTCAAGCCACGAGCTCCAGCATGGGCACAGCAGATTGTCCGTTTCCTTCAGATAGGAGAACTTCCCGAAGAGCAAGAAGAAGCAGAAAGAGTAGCCCGGCAGTCAAGTATGTACCAGTTTGTCGACAAGACACTGTACAGAAGAAGACTCAACGGTGTGAAATTGAAGTGTATTCACCGGGAAGATGGACAGAAGCTGTTGGCAGAGATACACGGAGGCATATGTGGTCACCACATTGGCGCAAGAGCACTTGCCGGCAAAGCATTCCGGCAAGGTTTCTTCTGGCCGACAGCCCTCCAGGATGCAACTGCACAAGTAACCAAGTGTGAAGCGTGCCAGTTCCATTCCAAGGAGATACACCAGCCAGCTCAAGCTCTCCAGACGATCCCTTTATCCTGGCCATTTTCGGTCTGGGGGCTCGACATCCTCGGCCCCTTCCCCCGAGCAGTCGGGGGCTTTGAGTACTTGTACGTTGCAATTGACAAGTTCACAAAGTGGCCGGAGGTGGAACCAGTGAGGAAGGTGACAACACAGTCAGCAGTCAAGTTCTTCAGGTCGATTGTTTGCCGCTTCGGGATCCCTAACAGGATAATCACCGACAACAGTACGCAATTCACGAGCCACACCTTCATGCAGTACGTCCAAGATCTTGGCGCCAAGGTCTGCTTCACTTTTGTTGCTCACTCGAGAAGCAACGGTCAAGCGGAGAGGGCAAATGCTGAAGTGCTGTGTGGGCTCAAGACCAGGACTTTCGACAGGCTGCACAAGTGCGGAAGAAACTAGATTGAGGAGCTGCCGGTGGTTCTTTGGTCGATCAGGACGACGCCAAATCGAGCCACTGGCCAGACACCTTTCGCTCTAGTCTATGGAGCAGAGGCAGTTCTCCCCACAGAACTCGTATACGGGTCGCCCCGAGTGCTCGCTTATGATGAGCTTGAGCAAGAGCAGCTGCGACAGGATGACGCGCTGCTCCTTGAGGAAGATCGTCTTCAGGCTGCTGTACGAGCTGCTCGCTACCAGCAAGCTTTGCGCCGCTACCATAGCCGCAAAGTTAACGCCAAAAGTCTCGAGGAAGGCGACCTTGTTCTTCGGCGTGTTCAGTCCGCCAAGAATTCCAACAAGTTGACGCCGAAGTGGGAAGGCCCTTACCGGGTGAAACGAGTCACTAGGCCTGGCGCTGTCCGCCTTGAGACCGAAGATGGCATTCCGGTGAGCAACTCCTGGAACATTGGCCATCTTCGTAAGTTTACCCCGTAAGGCGCGGTTGCCGGAACCCGTTCCGGCAACCACCTTTTGTACAAGTCTTGCCGCTGTTGCATGTAATCCTTTGTACAAAGCCGGGCGCAGACCCCGTGGATAAAGCTTATGTGCTCCGCACATCTTGTCAATTACGTGCTTTCTATTTCTTGCATGTCTTATCTGACACTTTGTGCAGCACCTACCCCCGGTAAGCAACAACGAGCCATGAGGCTCCATATCTTTATTTTCTCCTCCTTCTTTTTTCTCAAGGAAAGGAAGGTTCCCTCACCCACAAGTTTGCCGGGGGGAAAGGAGAAGATAATGGTATGGACCAGGCGTCGTTCAAGAAGTTTCGTCTTGCCGGGAAGCGAACAACAGAAAAGCTAAGTTGCCAAAGTTTGAGCAGTCAGTTTTTTTAAATTTTTAAGTTATCTCCCTTGAACGACCGCACTTTGTATGGAAAACCTGTGCGCGGAGGAACCAACTCGTAGGTAGTTGCGCCCTTACTTTGTTTCGAGTCCGCTCAACAACTTAAGTGAGCTGCGACTAGTTGCGACAAGGTTTCTTATCGGTAGCGGCACCGCCAGCAGGCTGCTGACGTCCCGCACTCAGCGCTCGCGGCAAGGGTGCCTGCGCCGGCAAGTTCCCTAAAAGCGTAGGGCAAAAACATACAAAGGGAGGAATCAAGTAAAGGGAATAACATTGCAATCACTACCCAAAACAGAGTTATATTACAAGATAACCTATCGCGGCTCTAACAGATTGTTTTCATGACATGACCAGCAGCGACAAGAAAAGAAGAAAACGGGCGGCCTAGTCTACGCGATCGCCCTCAACCCTCTTGATCCCGCTCACCTTGTCCACAATGGGTGCGACAAGGGCCTTGAGCGCCTCCAGATCAGCATCCGGCGGCAGGGTCTTGAGGACGTTGGTGAGGTTGAGGCCTGGATTGCGGAAGGCCACCTTCACCAGCACCTTTTGGAGAGCTCCCGCGCAGATCTTGCGTGACTCGTCAGCCAGCTGCTTTGGGATCCTTTCCCGGAGTCGCTGGAGGGCCGTCGCCACGCCTTTGAAGAACAAGGTGAGCTTGGCGCTGGGTTGGAGGTTCTCGTCGGAGGGATACCCGAGATCCGCCATCCCCAGCTGCGCCAGCTCCCTGTCAATATCTGCGGCAACATTCATGAGACCCTTCGTCCAGTGCTCCACAGTCTCCTTAAAAGCATTCTGGGCGGCGGCAGCACTCTCCAGCAGCCTCTTGCCGGCCTTGACCTCCTCCTTCAAGGCCGCCTCCTGCTCCTTGGCGCCGTCCAGCGTCTTGGTCAAAGCAGACAGCTTCAACTCGAGATCCGCGTTGGAGTCCTTGGCGGCGCTAAGCTCCTTGCCCTTCTTGGCGAGGCGGGCCTGCAGCTCCGCGTTGCTGTGGGCGTCCTTCTCCCGCTCACGCTTGAGCGCGGCAAGCTCTTCGCTGCTCGCCTTGAGATCGGCCTCCAGCTGTGCCACCCTCGTCTCCAGCTCCTTCTTGGCGGCCTCGGCAGCTGCGGCAGCATCCTCCTCTTGCTTGAGGGCTCCGCCGAGTGTTTGCTCACGCGCGGCAAGCTCCTCCTCGTGGCTGTCGAGGTTAACTTTCCGCTGCGCCAGCTCGCCCTCCTGCGCAGACAGCTTCTCAGCAGCAAGCCGCTGTTGCTCTTCAACTTCAGCCTTCTCGAGGAAGAAGGCCTTCTGCGCTTCGGCGAGTTGCTCCCGCTCCTCTGCCAGGGACCGGAGAGCTTCCCGGTGAAAACCCCCGAGCTCCTCCATGCGCTTTTCGATGTCCACTCCCGCCTTCGCGACAAGCACCTCGTGGGATTCCAGCTTGGCTTGCCGAGCGCGGTAGAGCGACAACAGCTTCCGCAGCGGCCGCTCCTCCTCAGGCTCGCTGCCGCTGCTGCTCGACGCGTCAACCAGCGTCAGCCCAGCGGAGGCGAGCACCTCTCCGTCGAAGCTCTCTCCCTCGACCGGCGCCCTGGAGCTTGACGCCCAGGGGAGGTTGATGAAGACGCCATCGCCGGCCTTCAAGTAGACGCCTGGCTGGGGCTCTTTGGAGCCTAGCGCTGCGGCAGCGGCGGAAGGGTCGGCGGTCGGCGTAGCGCCAGGCGCTCCTGCGGCCTCAGGGCCGTCAGTACGATCGCCAAACCCCGCGCCAGCTGCTGCAGCGGCAGCTTTGGCGGCCTCGTCGTCGGCGACAACCTCGGTCTCCATTGGCTCTATAGCAGATGGGTCTGACGGCCGAAAAAGGGAGAAGAGTCAAGCAAATATCCAAAAGAAGAGTCAAGCAAAGATCAAAAGAAGAAGGACCCAAGGGAAGTTTTGAAGCAAGAGGATTACCTATACCGGGCTCCGCATTCATGGTCGCCGGGGGGCCGCTGGTGCTGTCCCTTGCCGGAGACCTCTCCCTTGCCGGGGACTTCTCCCTTGCCGGAGAACTCCCCCTTGTCGGAGAATCCCTTGCCGGAGAACTCTCCCTTGGCGGCGTAGTCGAAGCAGATGGCATGCCGGGGGCTGTCTCCGGGCGCTCCTGGTGGGGCTGCTCTGCTCCTACACAAATCAACAATCAGATGTCAGCAAAAGAAAGAGCATCCATGCGCGCCCAACGGCGGAAAGCAAACCATATGCTTACGCTGGGGGCTGCTCTGGAGAATGATTGCCGGGTCCGGCAAGGTGGTCTCAGGCGCGCCCTCTTCTGTTGGAGTGGGCTCATCATCAATGATAATCACTGGGACCTTGGCTCTCTTCGCCGCTCTCTGGGCCAGCGTCCTGAAAAGGAATAAGTTCAGAGTAAAGCAAGTGAGCTACAAGACACAACAGCAAGAATTGAAGAATTACAAGTACAACAAGAGAATCTTACTCTTCTTCTTCTTCCTCGTCGGAGCCGAACGCGGAGAAGTCGAAGTCCGGTTCACGCCCGGCGCGAGGAGGCGGAGGAGTAGGATCCCTTGGCCGCTTGGCGGGAACAGTGGCGGTGGTCTGAGACGACCCCGCTCCGGCTGTCGCCGCGGCGTGAGAGGCAGCAGGAGCAGAAGCGGTGGTCTGGGAAGACCCCGCTCCAGTTGCCGCAGCAGCGTGAGGCGCTCCCGCGGCAATAGTGCTTGCCGCGGTGGAGCGTGTCGCGCGGCGCGGCGGCTGTTGACTCGTCTGCCGCTCCGCTATGTCCCCGGCCTTGCGGAGGCGCCTTCTTGGTGGAGATGGGGGCCCTGCTTGCGGCGAGCTGTCTGAGGAGGAAGAGGAGTTGATCTCCAACGAGCCGCTCGTCTCCTCGGCGAGCTCGCTCGACTCGACGTCACGCCCGGCAAGCTTCTCCCCGCCGGCAAGCCCCTCTCGCTCGGTACGGCTTGCGGCTTCTGCTGCATCTGCCTCCTCGACGGTGAACCCAAACTCGCCCGCGGCTGCGGCTGCCGCCACCTCTTCCAGCCTGGTGGCGATGCGTTACATCTCTTGCTCGGTGGTGTCGCGGGTGAGTCCTTTCTTCTCGTCGGAGCGGATCGGCACTTCCACCAAGCCGTCGAAGAACTCCTGCACGACGTCGTCTTCAGGCTCTTGCCAAGTTGCAACAATTCCATGCGAATCGCACAGCGGCATCATTGCGCGGATGCGGTCGAGCGCGGAGTTGTTGCACAGCGGAATGACGCCCCGCGGCAACCTGAACACTTCGGGATGCTCGGGGTCGTACTTGAACAGCTCCTGGAGCATCGCATTAAGCTCCAGAACAGTGAAGTTGAAGTTGAGGCCCGGACGCAGCCTCATGATATCCGCCGCGTTCTTGAACTCCCAGGCGGGCCTACCCCGTTCCTGCAGGGGGGCGATGCGGCGGCGAAGAAAGTCTGCGCCAACAGCGCCTACAGTGAGCCCGGCAAGTCTCAGGCGTTGGATCCGGGTGACGGCAATCTTCAGCCTAGCGTCTTCCGGGGCCACGTCGCTCCAATCGCTGCCGCGTGCTACTGGGGTTTGGCGCCGGGCGGTAAACGGCTGCGGGTTCTCCTCGTCGATCCAGCACCAGTCTGCTCTCCACTCCTCCCACTTGCCGCGGAACTCTCCCTCCAAATAACTATCCTTCTTGCCGGCCCTCGAGATCCAGGCGATTCTGCCGGATAAAGGCTCTCCTCTCTCTACTCGGGGCATGAAGAAGTGGCGAAAGAGGGCTACATTTGGATGGACTCCGACAAAGTTTTCGCAGAGATGTGCGAAAACTGCCATGGTCAGGACGGCATTGGGGGTGAAGTCAAGGAGGCAGAACCCGTAGGTGTTCATGATATCGCAGAAAAATTCAGAGAAAGGCGGGCAGAGCCCGCAGTAGAAGAACAAGGCGAAGAATGGGTATCCGTTTGGAGCCTTTTTCCAAGCAGCGGCCGGGAGTACCTTCGTGCGCGGATGCGCTCGCGTCTCCGTCGACCAGAAGAGGTAGAAGTTCTCCCTCAGCTCCTTCGCGGCAAGCTTGGGGGGGAAGATTGCTCGCTCCTTTCACAGCGCCGCAAGCCGCTGCGCCTCGGTCGACTTCACACCTTTCCCCTTGTCGGCTTTCGGAGCCATGGCGGAAGTTGTGGAGGAGGTCGGCGGCGTTGGTGGTACTGGTGGCGATGGGGGGCGGGGCGCTGCTCTCTTTCGGCTTTGGGAAGACGAGAGAGCGGCGGAGATTTCCGAGATTGGAGAAACAACCAGCGAATGGGCGAACTGCCTCCTGTTTCCCCTACTTATAAAGAGGGAGGGGGCGGACGTTCCGCCTTTCCGAATAAAGAAACCACCCACGATCTCTCCCATGACGCCGGATTCGACGCGTGCCGTTCGGGGAGGGCACGGTGGATACGGAGAAAGATACGGCGTAACCTAGGCCGCGCGTGCCCGTGCCGTGTTTTGGGCCTGGCCCAACAGCGCTCGGCACCGTGTATGGCCCAGGCCTGGGGGCTCCTGTCGGTGTACTAGAGTAGGGGTACCCTAGTATCCCGAACTTGTGCACGGGCAGTCGCAGCATCCCGGGGCAAGGCTTGCCGGGTGACCGCCAAGGCCCTCCGTGGTTCCTTTGGAGCCATTCAAGGACAAAGTATCCAAGCCAAGGAGACAAGACCCTGGCAAGAGGAGCTTGCCGGGAAGGCCAACCAAGGCATCTCAAGGAACTTGCCGCGACGCGCCACGCGTCCCGGCAAGGCCCGGTGAGCGACAAGCTCTCGGACGTGACAAGACAACGACCGCGGCAAGGCGGTTGCCGCGGCAAGCCACCACTCTGTACCCACGCTCCAGCACACCCACCAACGTGTCGCTCTGGGACCTTTCCAGGCATGCGTGGCGCGAGGCTGTGCAGCCAGCGGTGCGCGGTGGCAAGCGGCGCTGACAAGATTGCCATCGTGGCAAGCGGTGGCGTCTCTAGCGGTCCCTTTTACAATTTTTGGGCAACGCAGACGGGCATTTAATGCCCTTGTCCCCTGCCGTCAGGGTTAGGTATGATACACTGTATCAGGTAGTTGTACCAACCGCCACCTTTACATTTTTACCCTTGTCTACGTTGCCACCTGTCGGTGACCCCTTGAGCATATAAAAGGAGGCCCATGCGCAACGCAAAGGGGGGGAGAACATTCACGCTCGGTCTCGTTAGGTGTTGGTGTGTACTGTAGCATTCAGCGCTCCCGAGCAAGAACTCAATACAAACCACAAAGCAGGAGTAGGGTTTTACGCATCCGTGCGGCCCGAACCTGGGTAAACTGCTCGTGTGCTTCGCCTCGATCTGCTCTTCGTGCGATCTCCGCCCCCCCACAGAAAGGGGCTCGGTCCGCCGGCCCCATAGGTGTTCATGGATTAGTCCCCCGACAGTCTTCTCAAAATAACATGGCCAAAGAAATTCCATCCCTACAAAATCATATAGTTTAGTCATGCTCCATTTTCGTCACACAAGAATGCTCTCATCATGCACAACCCCGATGACAAGCCAAGCAATTGTTTCATACTTTAGTAATCTCAAACTTTATAAACCTTCACACAATACATGAGCGTGAGCCATGGATATAGCACTATGGGTGGAATAGAGTATAATGATGGGGGTTATGTGGATAACACAAAAAAGGAGAAAGTCTCACATCAACGAGGCTAAGCAATGAGCTATGGAGATGCTCATCGATTTATGTTAATGCAAGGAGTAGGGATTTCCATGCAACGGATGCACTAGAGCTATAAATGTATGAAAGCTCAACAAAAGAAACTAGTGGGTGTGCATCCAACTTGCTTGCTCACGAAGACCTAGGGCACTTGAGGAGGCCCATTGTTGGAATATACAAGCCAAGTTCTATAATGAAAAATTCCCACTAGTATATGAAAGTGACAAAACAAGAGACTCTATATCATGAAGATCATGGTGCTACTTTGAAGCACTAGTGTGAAGAAAAGGATAGTAGCATTGTCCCTTTTCATCATTTTTTTGGGCCTTCTCTTTTATTTTTTGGCCTTTCTCTCTTTATTTATTGGGACAATGCTCTATTAAATGATGATCATCACACTTCTATTTATTTACAACTCAATGATTACAACTCCCTCTATATGAATGCCTCCGGCGGTGTACCGGGATATGCAATGAACCAAGAGTGACATGTATGAAAGAATTATGAACGGTGGCTTTGCCACAACTACTATGTCAACTACATGATCATGCTAAACAATATGACAATGATGAACGTGTCATGATAAACGGGATGGTGGAAAGTTGCATGGTAATATATCTCGGAATGTATTTGGAAATGCCATAATAGGTAGGTATGGTGGCTGTTTTGAGGAAGATATAAGGAGGTTTATGTGTGAAAGAGCATATCATGTCACGGGGTTTGGATGCACCGGCGAAGTTTGCACCAACTCTCAATGTGATAAAGGGCAATGCACGGTACCGAAGAGGCTAGCAATGATGGAAAGGTGAGAGTGCGTATAATCCCTGGACTCAACATTAGTCATAAAGAACTCACATACTTATTGCAAAAATCTACAAGTCATCAAAAACCAAGCAATGTGTGCAGGCTCCTAGGGGGACAGATTGGTAGGAAAAGACCATCGCTCGTCCCCGACCGCCACTCATAAGGAGGACAATCAAAGAACACCTCATGTTTCAAATTTGTTACATAACATTTACCATACGTGCATGCTACGGGACTTGCAAACTTCAACACAAGTATTTCTCAAATTCACATCTACTCAACTAGCACAACTTTAATATCACTACCTCCATATCTCAAAACAATCATCAAGCATCAAACTTCTCTTTGTATTCAAAACACTCATAAGAAAGTTTTTACTAATCTTGAATACCTAGCATATTAGGATTATTTAAGCAAATTACCATGCTATTTAAGACTCTAAACATAATCCAAGTGGAGCATGAGAGATCAACAGTTTCTATAAAACAAATCCACCACTGTGCTCTAAAAGATATAAGTGAAGTACTAGAGCAAAACTATATAACTCAAAAGATATAAGTGAAGCACATAGAGTATTCTAATAATTTCCGAATCATGTGTGTCTCTCTCAAAAGGTGTGTACAGCAAAGATGATTGTGGTAAACTAAAAAGCAAAGACTCAAATCATACAAGACGCTCCAAGCAAAACACATATCATGTGGTGAATAAAAATATAGCTCCAAGTAAAGTTACCGATGGAAGTAGACGAAAGAGGGATGCCTTCCGGGGCATCCCCAAGCTTTGGCTTTTTGGTGTCCTTAGATTATCTTGGGGGTGCCATGGGCATCCCAAATCTTAGGCTCCTGCCACTCCTTGTCCATAATCTATCAAATCCTTACCCAAAACTTGAAAACTTCACAACACAAAACTTAAAGTAGAAAATCTCGTGAGCTCCGTTAGCGAAAGAAAACAAAACACCACTTCAAGGTACTGTAAGGAACTCATTCTTTATTTATATTGGTGTTAAACCTACTGTGTTCCAACTTCTCTATGGTTTATAAACTATTTTACTAGCCATAGATTCATCAAAATAAGCAAACAACACACGGAAAACAGAATCTGTCGAAAACAGAACAGTCTGAAGTAATCTGTAGCTAGCGCAAGATCTGGAACCCCAAAAATTCTAAAATAAATTGATGGACGTGAGTAATTTATCTATTAATCATCTTCAAAAATAATTAACTAAATATCACTTTCCAAATAAAAATGTCAGCAGTTCTCGTGAGCGCTAAAGTTTCTGTTTTTTACAGCAAGATTAACAAGACTTTCCCCAAGTCTTCCCAACGGTTCTACTTGGCACAAACACTAATTAAACACAAAAAACACAACCAAAACAGAGGCTAGATAAATTATTTATTGAATAACAGCAAGGAAAAATATTGGGTTGTCTTCCAACAAGCGCTTTTCTTTAAAGCCTTATAGCTACGCATAAGATTTCAGTGATGCTCAGATGAAAGACAAGAATTGAAGCACAAAGAGAGCATCATAAAACACGCGATAAACACATCTAAGTCTAACATACTTCCTATGCATAGGCATCTTATAGGAAAAAATTTATCAAGGCAAGCAAAAACTAGCATATGCAAGGAAGCGGAAAGAAACAATAGCAATCTTAACATAACGAGAGGTAATTTAGTAACATGAAAATTTCTACCACCATATTTTCCTCTCTCATAATAATTACATGTGGGATCATAAGCAAATTCAACAAAATAGCTATCACATAAAATATTCTCAACATGATCCACATGCATGCAAAGTTGACACTCTTCCAAAATAGTGGGATTAACATTAACTAAAGTCATGACCTCTTCAAACCAACTTTTATCAAAAACTTCATAAGATTGAACATTCTTCAAATATGTGGGATCTAAAGTTGACACTCTTCCGAACCCACTTTCAATATTATTGCAAACATTATTATCAATCTCATATTCATCATGGGGCTTAAATAAATTTTCAAGATCGAAAGAAGAATCACCCCAATCATGATCATTGCAACAAGTAGTAGACATAGCAAAACTAGCATCCCCAAGCTTAGGGTTTTGCATATTATAAGCACAATTGACATTAATAGAATTTACACTATCATCATTGCAATCATGCTTTTTATTCAAAGATCCACCATGAATCACTCCATAAAGTACTTCATCACAATTTTCAGATTCACAAATTTCAAGCAAAACTTCATAAAGATAATCAAGTGCACAAAACTCACTAGCAATTGGTTCATCATAATTGGATCTCTTAAAAAGATTAGCAAGCGGATGAGGATCGATAGATCTTAGGTTCTCTGTTTACTAATAAATAAACAATTATTCCAACCAAACGAGCCAAGTAAGACATCAAAGCAAAAGGAAAGATTAACAGAAGAAGGGCGAATAAAATGGCAAGGGTGAAGTGGGGGAGAGGAAAATGAGAGGCAAATTGAAAATAATGTAATGCGGGAGATAAGGGTTTGTGATGGGTACTTGGTATGTTGACTTTTGCGTAGACCTCCCCGAAAACGGCGCCAGAAATCCTTCTTGCTACCTCTTGAGCACTCCGTTGGTTTTGCCTTGAAGAGGAAAGGGTGATGCAGCAAAGTAGCGTAAGTGTTTCCCTTAGTTTTTGAGAACCAAGGTATCAATCCAGTACGAGGCTACGCGCGAGTCCCTCGCACCTACACAAAACAAATAAATCCTCGCAACCAATGCGATAAGGGGTTATCAATCCCTACACGGTCACTTACGAGAGTGAGATCTGATAGATATGATAAGATAATTTTTTTTAGGTATTTTTATGATAAAGATGCAAAGTAAAATAAAACGCAATGAAAATAACTAAGTGTTGGAAGATTAATATGATGGAATATAGACCCGGGGGCCATAGGTTTCACTTGTGGCTTCTCTCAAGAGCATAAGTATTTTACGGTGGGTGAACAAATTACTGTTGAGCAATTGATAGAATTGAGCATAGTTATGAGAATATCTAGGTATGATCATGTATATAGGCATCACGTCCGAGAAAAGTAGACCGACTCCTGCCTGCATCTACTACTATTACTGCACACATCGACCGCTATCCAGCATGCATCTAGAGTATTAAGTTCATAAGAACAGAGTAACGCTTTAAGCAACATGACATGATGCAGAGGGATAAATTCATGCAATATGATAAAAACCCCATCTTGTTATCCTTGATGGCAACAATATAATACGTGCCTTGCTGCCCCTACTGTCACTGGGAAAGAACACCGCAAGATTGAACCCAAAGCTAAGCACTTCTCCCATTGCAAGAAAGATCAATCTAGTAGGCCAAACCAAACTGATAATTCGAAGAGACTTGCAAAGATAACCAATCATACATAAAAGAATTCAGAGAAGATTCAAATATTGTTCATAGATAAACTTGATCATAAACCCACAATTCATCGGTCTCAACAAACACACCGCAAAAGAAGATTACATCGAATAGATCTCCACGATAGAGGGGGAGAACATTGTATTGAGATCCAAAAAGAGATAAGAATCCATCTAGTTAATAACTATGGACCCGAAGGTCTGAGGTAAACTACTCACACATCTTCGGAGAGGCTATGGTGTTGATGTAGAAGCCCTCTGTGATCGATGCCCCCTGTGGCGAAGCTCCGGAAGAGGCCCCAAGATGGGATCTCGTGGATACAGAAAGTTACGGTGGTGGAATTCTGGTTTTGGCTCTTGCTTTGATCATTTGGGGGTACGTAGGTATATATAGGAGGAAGGAGTACGTCGGTGGAGCAAGAGGGGGCCCACGAGGGTGGAGGGCGCGCCTGGGGCGGGGGGGAGGCGCGCCCCCTACCTCGTGGCTTCCCTGTTGGTTGCTTGACGTAGGGTCCAAGTCTCCTGGATCATGTTCATTCCGAAAATCACATTCCCAAAGGTTTCATTCTGTTTGGACTCCGTTTGATATTCTTTTTCTGCGAAACTCTGAAATAGGCAAAAAAACAGCAATTCTGGGCTGGGCCTCCGGTTAATAGGTTAGTCCCAAAAATAATATAAAAGTGAATAATAATGCCCAATAATGTCCAAAAGAAAAGATAATATAGCATGGAGCAATCAAAAATTATAGATACGGTGGAGACATATCAGCAGCCACATATAGTAATAAGGGCTCTTTATCGATCGGAGCCGCAAGAATGGGCGGTTCGGCCAACTTTCTCTTCAAGTCCTCAAACGCTTTATCAGCCGCATCACTCCAGACGAAATCATCCGTTTTCTTTAGCATCTGATACAAAGGGATAGCCTTCCCCCCAAGGCAGCTGATAAATCGGCTTAAAGCTGTAATCCGGCCCGCCAAACGCTGAACATCATTGATACCTGCCGGTTTAGCCAGAGATGTGATAGCCGTGATCTTCTCCGGATTAGCCTCAATGCCTCTATTAGACACCAGAAAACCCAAGAGCTTGCGTGCCAGAACACCAAAGACACATTTAGCTGGATTAAGCATCATCTTATAGACCCGGAGGTTATCAAAGGTCTCCCTCATGTCATCTATCAAGGTTTCCTCTTTCCTGGATTTCACCACAATATCATCCACATAAGCATGAACATTGCGCCCAATCTGTTTATGAAGACAATCCACATAAGCATCAACAATATGTTTAGTAAAAGCTTTATTTTGTTCATAAGAATGGGGTGAATTTATCATGGATTGCAACAAAGAAATACAATCAATCAAAGTGAAACTATCATAATTAAATACTTTCTAATCCAAAAGAGTGGGCACATCACTAGTTAAAGTTTTGACCTCTTCAAACCCACTTTTATTAATTTTCTCAACAAGATATTCATCCTCCGAATTATCGGGACACCTTCTAACCAAAATTAACTCTTCTCCAGTCCTTTTTTCGTCAATCTATATATTACTAAATAAGGAATCAATAGAAGAAACACCAATCACTAGAAAACGCTTTTTCTAAAAATTCTCTTTTAGCTCTAAGGACAGCGGTTCTTTTCTTACTTTCATCCATAGAAACATAAAGAGCTTTAGTTGATTCCTCAACCTTAGGCACAAAAAATTTCATCTTGAGATTTTCTACATCATGAGAAATTCTATCAACGCTTCTAGACAAATCATCAACCTTATTCAACTTTTCTTCTATGGTAGTGTTGAAAACTTTTTGTGTATTGGTAAATTCTTTAATATTATTTCAAGATCAGAGGTGTTCCTATTATTATTATCAGAAGGATTTCGACAGGAGTTACCATAATTATTAGAGGAATTACTAGGAAAATTCCTAGGATTAAAATTACCTCTATCAGCATTGTTGTTGAAATTATTTCGAGAGATAAAATTGACATCTACGGCATCACTATTTTCCTCAATCAAAGTAGACAAAGTCATCTCATTCAAATCGATAGGAGCACCTTTACTAGCAACAAATTCCATAAGAGCATCAACTTTTTCACTCAAAGAAGAAATTTCTTCAACCGAATTAACTTTTTTACTAGTAGGAGCTCTTTCGGTATGCCATTGCGGATAATTTTCCATGATATTATCAAGCAATTTAGTAGCTTCACCCGAAGTAATTTCCATAAAAGTACCACCCGCGGTGGAATCTAAAAGATTATGAGAAACAAAATTCAACCCCGCCAAAAAATTTGCATGATCATCCAAAGATTTAACCCATGAGTTGGGCAATTCCTTAGCATCATTTTCATCCTTTCCCAAGATTGTGCAACATGCTCATGTTCAAGTGGCTTGAAATTCATGATCTAGGTTCTAAGGGAAATACTTTTTGCGGGTAGAAAATACTTAGTGATAAAAGCATCTTTGCACTTATTCCAAGAAAACCAATTTTCTGCAGAATCACGCAAAGAAAACGGAAATAATTTCATATTCACAACATCATTGCCCACATATTTTTTCTTTTGCATATCACATAATTCCACGAAGGTATTAAGATGGGACGCGTCATCCTCATTAGGAGTATCGGAAAATTGATCTTTCATGACAAGATTCAGCAAAGCAGTATTAATATCACAAGACTCCGCACTAGTGGCGGGAGGAGCAATATGAGTGCCAATAAAATCATTGTTGTTGGTATTTGAGAAATCACACAACTTGGTGTTCTCTTGAGTCATGGTGACTGCAACAAGATTGCACTCAAAAACATATCCGGAAAGAAAACGACGAATGAAAAAGAGGGTGAATAAAACGGCAAACTTTTGTGATGTGGGGGAGAGGAAAACGAGAGGCAAATGGCAAATAATGTAAATTGCGAGGAGATGAGATTTGTGATTAGGAACCTGGTAGGTGTTGATGATCCTCCCCGGCAACGGCGCTAGAAATTCCTTTTGATGTGGCTTGAAGCTACGTCGGTATTTCCTCAAAGAGGAAGGGATGATGCAGCACATCGACGATAGGTATTTCCCTTAGTGATGAAATAAAGGTTATCAAACCAGTAGGAGAACCAAGCAATACTACGTAAATAGCACCTGCACACAAATATCAAATACTCGCAACCCGACATGTAAAAGGGGTTGTCAATCCCTTTCGGGTAGCGCTGCCAGAAATTGGCAAACAGACATGATAAAAATATGATAGATTGGATCGTGGGAACGCGAGACAAAGTAGATGGGAATAAATTGCAGCAAGGTACTTTTGAATTTTTGTGTTTAATAGATCTGAAAATAAAAGGCAAATAAAATAGATCGCAAAGGCAAATAATATGAGAAAGAGACCTGGGGGCCGTAGGTTTCAGTAGTGGCATCTCTCGAGAAAAATAGCAAATGATGGGTAAACAAATTACTGTTGGGCAATTGATAGAACTTCAAATAATCATGATGAAATCCAGGCAACGATCATTATGTAGGCATCACATCCAAGATTAGTAGACCGACTCCTTCCTGCATCTACTACTATTACTCCACACATCAACAGCTATCCAGCATGCATCTAGTGTATTAAGTTCATGCAGTAATGCAATAAGAACGATGACATGATGTAGACAAGATCTATTTATGTCGAAATAGACCCCATCATTTTATCCTTAGTTGCAACGATACATACGTGTCAGTTCCTCTTCTGTCACTGGGATCAAGCACCGTAAGATCGAACCCAGTACAAAGCACCTCTTCCCATTGCAAGTTAAATAGATCAAGTTGGCCAAACAAAAACCAAATAATGGAGAAGAAATACGAGCCTATAAGCAATCATGCTTATAAGAGATCAAAGAAACTCAAATAACTTTCATGGATAAAAAGATAGATCTGATCATAAACTCAAAGTTCATCTGATCCAAACAAACACACCGCAAAAAGAGTTACATCATATGGATCTCCAAGAGACCATTGTATTGAGAATCAAACGCGCGAGAGATGAAGCCATCTAGCTACTAACTACGGACCTGAAGGTCTACAAAGAACTACTCACGCATCATCGGAGAGGCATGATACGTCTCCAACGTATCTATAATTTTTTATTGTTCCATGCTCTTATATTATCAATCTTGGATGTTTTACAATCATTTTATAGTCATTTTATATCATTTTTTGGTACTAACCTATTGACATAGTGCCAAGTGCAAGTTGCTGTTTTTTCCATGTTTTTTACATCGCAGAAAATCAATACCAAACGGAGTCCAAACGCAATGAAACTTTACGTAGATTTTTTTGGACCAGAAGGAACATAATGGGCCCTGCCTGCGCCTAGGGGGGTGCTCCAAGGAGAGGACAACCCACCAGGGCGCGCTAGGAGGGCCAAACGCGCCCTGGTGGGCTGTGGCCACCTCGGGTGCTCCCCGGACTGCCTCTTTGCTCTATAAATACCCCAATATTCCAGAAACCCTAGGGTAGTCGACGAAATATTGATCGAGCCGCCGCAGAGTCCAGAACCACCAGATCCAATCTAGACACCATCTCGGATGGGGTTCACCACCTCCATTGGTGCCTCTCCGATGATGCTTGAGTAGTTGTTTGTAGACCTTCAGGTCTGTAGTTAGTAGCTAGATGGCTTCCTCTTTCTCTCTCTCGCTCTCGCTCTCTCTCTCTCTCTTGATTCTCAATACAATGGTCTCTTGGAGATCCATATGATGTAACTCTTTTTGCAAAATGTTTGTTGGGATCGATGGACTTTGAGTTTATGATCAGATCTATCTTTTTATATCCATTAAAGTATTTGAGTTTCTTTGATCTCTTTTATGCATGATTGCTTATAGCCTCATATTTCTTCGCCGATATTTGGTTTTTGTTTGTCCAACTTGATCTATTTATATTGCAATGGGAAGAGGTGCTTTGTAGTGGGTTCGATCTTATGGTGGTTGATCCTAGTGACAGAAGGGGAACCGACACATATGTATCGTTGCTACTAAGGATAAAACGATGGGGGTCTATCTCTACATATATAGATCTTGTCTACATCATGTCATCGTTCTTATTGCATTACTCTGTTTTTCCATGAACTTAATACACTCAATGCATGCTGGATAGCAGTCGATGTGTGGAGTAATAGTAGTAGATGCAGCCAGGAGTTGGTCTACTAATCATGGATGTGATGCCTATGTAATGATCATTGGCTAGATATCGTCATGAGTATTTGAAGTTCTAGCAATTGGCCAAAAGTAATTTGTTCACCCACCGTTTGCTATTTTTCTCGAGAGAAGCCACTAGTGAAACCTACGGCCCCTGGGTCTCTTTCTCGTATATTTGCCTTTGCGATCTACTTTTCCTTTGCATTTATTTTCAAATCGATTGAACCAAAAATACAAAAATACCTTGCTGCAATTTGTTCTTATTTATTTTATTTGGCGTTCGATCTATCAATCTACTACAAATTTATCTCACGTCTGTTTGCCTATCTTGAGGCGCCATACCCCGAAAGGGATTGACAACCCCTTTAACATGTAGGGTTGTGAGAAGTTGTTATTTATGTGCAGGTGTTGTTTACGTTGTGTAGCTTGGTTCTCCTACTAGTTCGATAACCTTGGTTTCACATCTGAGGGAAATACCTACCGCTGTTGTGCTGCATCATCCCTTCCTCTTTGGGGAAATACCGACGTAGCTTCAAGCGACATCAAAAGGAATTTCTGGCGCCGTTGCCGGGGAGGATCTTCAACGTATTCCAGGTTCCTAATCACAAATCTCATCTCCTTGAAATTTACATTATTTGCCATCTGCCTCTTGTTTTCCTCTCCCCCACTTCACAAAAATTTGCCGTTTTATTCGCCCCCTTTTTTCGTTCGTCGTTTTCTTGCCGAATCTATTTTTGAGTGCAATCTTGTTGCATAGTCATCATGACTCAAGAGAACACCAAGTTGTGTGATTTCTCAAATACCAACAACAATGATTTTATCGGCACTCTAATTGCTCCTCCCGCCGCTAGTGCGGAGTCTTGTGATACTAATACTGCTTTGCTGAATCTCGTTATGAAAGATCAATTTTTCGGTACTCCTAATGAGGATGCCGCGTCCCATCTTAATACCTTCGTGGAATTATGCGATATGAAAAATAAAAAAGGTGTGGACAATGATGTTGTGAAAATGAAATTATTTCCGTTTTATTTGTGTGATTCTACAGAAATTTGGTTGTCTTCTTTACCTCGCAATAGTTTTGATTCTTGGAACAAGTGCAAAGATGCTTTTTCACTAAGTATTTTCCGCTCACAAAAATTATTCCCCTTAGAACCCAGATCATGAATTTCAAGCAACTTGAACATGATCATGTTACACAAGCTTGGGAAAGGATGAAAATGACGCTAAGGAATTGCCCAACTCATGGGTTAAATCTTTGGATGATCATACAAAACTTTTATGCGGGATCGAATTTTGTTTCTCGTATTCTTTTAGATTCCGTCGCGGGTGGGACTTTTTTGGAAATTACTTTGGGTGAAGACACCAAATTGGTTGACAATATCATGGCAAATTATTCGCAATGGCATACCGAAAGAGCTCCTACCAGTAAAAAGGTTAATTTGGTTGAAGAAATATCTACTTTGAATGAAAAAGTTGATGCTCTTATGAAATTGGTTGCTAGTAGAAGTGATCCTATTGATTTCAATGATATTTCTTTGTCTACTTTGATTTAAAAAAATAGTGATGCCATTGATGTGAATTTTATCTCTCAAAATAATTTCAATAACAATGCCTATAGAGGTAATTTTAATCCTAGGCCTTTTTATAGTAATTCCTCTAATAATTATGGTAATTCCTATGGAAATCAATTATATAAGAATAATAGGAACACCTCTGATCTTGAGAATAATATTAAAGAATTTATCAATACGCAAAAAATTTTAAACACTTCCATAGAAGAAAAGCTGAGTAAGATTGATGATTTGTCTAGAAGTATTGATAGAATTGCTCATGATGTGGAAAATCTCAAGATGAAAATTTGTGTGCCTAAGGTTTATGAATCAATTAAAGTCCTTTATTTTTCTATAGATGAAAGCAAGAAAAGAACCGCTATGCTTAGAGCTAAAAGAGAATTTTTAGAAAAGGCGTTTTCTAGTGATTACTTTCGCAAAAGTGATGAAGATCTTAAAATGATTTGTGTTTCTTCTATTGATTCCTTATTTAACAAAGTTAAGATAGGTGAAAAAGGGACTAGGGAATAGTCAACTTTAGTTAGAAGGCATCGCAATGATTCAGAGGGTGGAAATCTTGTTGAGAAAAATGATAAAAGTGGGTTTGGAGAGGTCAAAACTTTAACTAGTGATGTGCCCACTCTTTTGGATTACAAAGACTTTAATTATGATAGTTGCTCTTTGATTCATTGTATTTATTTGTTTCAATCCATGATAAATTCACCCCATTCTTATGAACAAAATAAAGCTTTTACTAAACATATTGTTGATGCTATGATGAAAGCTTTTGAAGAAAAATTGGAACTATAAGTTTCAATTCCTAGAAAATTGCATGATGAATGGGAACCTACTATCAAAGTCAAGATTAAAAATTATGAGTGTTTTGCTTTTTGTGATTTTGGTGCTAGTTTTTCTAAAATTTCGAAATCTTTATGTGATGTGCTCGGTCTTACCGATATTGAATCGTGTGCTTTGAATTTGCACTCGGCAGATTCCACTATTAAAAAGCCTATGGGAAGAATTAATGATTTTCTTATTCTTGCAAATTGAAATTATGTGCCCATAGATCTTATTGTTCTTCGTATTGATTGCAATCCGTCTTTTCCAATTACTCTTGGTAGACTGTTTTTACGCACTATTGGTGTCGTGATTGATATGAAAGAAGGTAATATTAAGTTCCAATTTCCTTTGAGGAAGGGCATGGAACACTCTCATAGAACAAGAATTAGGCCACCATATGAATCAATCATGAGGGCATCTTGTGGATCTGGAAACAAGGATGACAAAACTTAGATCCTTGCTTTATGCCTAGCTAAGGGCGCAAAACTATAGCGCTTGTTGGGAGGCAACCCAATGAATAAAATTTATTTTTGCTTCCTGATCATGAGTGTTTGCACAATTATGCTACTATTATGATTGTGTTTTTTATGTTTTAATTAGTTTTGTGCCAAGTAAAGCTTTTAACATCTTCTTGGGTGATAGTTGTTTGATCCTGCTGAAAAAAACAAAAACTTTTGCGCTCACGAAAATAATTCGCATTTTTTACCACAGAGCGATAAAATACTCATTCATTTTGCAGTAGATCAATATACAAATTTCTCAGGTCGTCATAATTTTTTAGAATTTTTGGAGTTACAGAAGTATTCGAAATAGTCAGATTGCTACAGACTGTTCTGTTTTGACAGATTCTGTTTTCTTTGCATTGTGTGCTTATTTTGATGGATCTATGGTTTTCTTTGATGAGTTTTTGCCATAGAAAAGTTGGAATACAGTAGATATAATCCAAGAACAAAATATGAATTAGTTTGATACAACACTTATAGTAGTGATTTATTTTCTTATACTAACGGATCTCACAAAGGTTTTGTTGAGTTTTGTGTGATTAAAGTTTTCAAGTTTTGGGTTATCTTACGATGGATGAAGTAATAAGGAGTAGAAGAAGAGCCTAAGCTTGGGGGTTCCCCGGCATCCCAATCTATTATCCAAAAATGAGAAACCAACTAAGCTTGGGTATGCCCCCAAGTGGCATCCCCTCTTTCTTCTAACGACCATCGGTATTTTACTCGAAGCTATATTTTTATTCAGCACATACTATGTGTTTTGCTTGGAGCATCTTGTATGATATGAGACTTTGCTTGTTTTATTTTGTGTTTTAAGTCTTGATCCCTTGCTGGACACACCTATTTAAGAGAGCCAAAATTATGTCATGACTTGTTAGAATTGCTCTTTTGCTTCACTTAAATCTTTTATGAGCTATGGACTTGCTCTAGTGCTTCACTTATATCTTTTTGAGCACTGTGTGCTTAGTATTTTTGAAGAAATGCTCTCTTGCTTCACTTAGATTTATTTGAAAGTTAGTAAAATTTTCAAGAAATTCTCTCTTGCTTCACTTAAATTAATTTGAGAGAAAGAAAGAAATATTATGCTCATGATCTTCACTTATATTTGTTTGAGCTTTTGAAAAGGAACACATGAAAATTAGTCCCAAAGTGATAGATATCCAAGAAGGATATAATAAAAAATTTCAAGAAGATCATTGGACAAAATAAACTTGATTCTTAGTAATAGTTTTGAGATATGATGATGTGATATGTGAGTTATGTTGATGAGTAATTATGCTTTAGTAAGAATATTGGTGTTAAAGTTTGTGATTCCCTATGCAAGCACGAAAGACAATAGTCATGCAATGAAATTATATCCTACTTGTGGTGCATTATTCAGTGTTAATTATGCTTAATTCTTGCTTACGAGATTATATGTTTCTTGGTTGGTCGCTTCTCAATCTGTTGCTAGCCTTCATTTTGCACCAAGTATGATCTACCTCTATGCGGTATTCTTTTGCCGTTCTAAGCAAATTTTCATGTGCCATCTCTAATTTTCAAAATAAACTTCTCTTTTCTGTGTTCGTTTCGCTCGCGGAGCGATGAGGGGTGGCTAATATTTTCCATGCTAGATGTGTTATTTTCACGATGAGTGTATATTCACTTGTCATTGCACGAGAGTAAGGCAAAGGTATTAGGGATGCCCAGTCCCGAAATGAAAAAAGTGAATTTAGTTTATGTTGTCAAATAATAAATTACTTGGAAAGTGTTGGTATGGAAGGCACCCGTGGATACAGTTAGCCATGGAAAGTGAAAGTATTGTAGAAAAAGGAATAAAATTTATTTTATGTATGGGAACCGCCTATGATATATCTAGCATGGAAAGTGTTGGGAACTCTAAGTTGTTTTCATTGGTGGGATGGATACACCTCCCAAAATGTTTTTATCTCTAATTTTTCGCTTTGAGCTCTGGCAGCTCTACAAATCCCTAATTCCCTCTGCGAAGGGCCTTTCTTTTACTTTATGCAATATTGATTTTGAATTTGAGTCTCCATCTTCTCTTATAAAAGCACCAACTAGGAGGCAATATGATCATACTTGAGTATTGGGTGTAGCTAATATGCGAGTGTGTTTCATGAATGGATCAATGGTTGAGCATGATGGGCTAGGGATAACTTATTTTAGCGTTGATATTTTGAAAGACATGGTTGCTTGTTGATATGCTTGAGTATTTAAATTATCATGTCAAAACTAGACTATTGCTTTGAACAATACAAAAGTCCAAGTGTACATGCTATAAACAAAGAATATGATATGACATGTTAGGCAGCATTCCACATCAAAAATTCTGTTTTTGTCACTTCCCTACTCGAGGACGAGAAAGAGTTAAGCTTGGGGATGCTTATACATCTCCAACGTATCTATAATTTTTGATTGTTCCATGTTGTTATATTATCAATCTTTGATGTTTTATAATCATTTTATATCATTTTTTGTACTAACCTGCTGACATAGTGCCAAGTGTCAGTTGCCGTTTTCCATGTTTTTTTACATCGCAGAAAATCAATACCAAACGGAGTCCAAACACAACGAAACTTTACGGAGATTTTTTTGGACCAGAAGGAACATAATCAGCCCTAGCTGCGCTTGGGGGGACGGTGCTCCGAGGATAGCACAACCCACCAGGGTGCGCCAGAAGGCCCAGGGGCGCCCTGGTGGGTTGTGCCCACCTTGGCTGCCCTCGGACCGCCTCTTTGCTATATAAATACCCAAATATTCCAGAAACCCTATGGGAGTCGACGAAATATTGATCCAGCCGCCGCAGAGTCCAGAACCACCAGATCCAACCTAGAAACCATCTCGGATGGGGTTCACCACCTCCATTGGTGCCTCTCCGATGATGCGTGAGTAGTTCTTTATAGACCTTCGGGTCCGTAGTTAGTAGCTAGATGGATTCCTCTCTCTCTCTCTCTCTCTTGATTCTCAATACAATGGTCTCTTGGAGATCAATATGATGTAACTCTTTTGTGGCATGTTTGTTGGGATCGATGAACTTTGGGTTTATGGTCAGATCTATCTTTTTATATCCATGAAAGTATTTGAGTTTCTCTGATCTCTTTTATGCATGATTGCTTATAGCCTCGTATTTCTTCTCCAATATTTGGGTTTTTTTGGCCAACTTGATCTGTTTATCTTGCAATGGGAAGAGGTGCTTTGTAGTGGGTTCGATCTTATGGTGCTTGATCCATGTGACAGAAGGGGAACCGACACGTATGTGTCATTGCTACTAAGGATAGAACAATGGGGTCTTTCTCTACATAGATAGATGTTGTCTATATCATGTCATCGTTCTTATTGCATTACTCCGTTTCTCCATGAACTTAATACACTAGATGCATGCTGGATAGCGGTCGATGTGTGGAGTAATAGTAGTAGATGCAGGCAGGAGTCGGTCTACTAATCTTGGATGTGATGCCTATGTAATGATCATTGCCTGGATATCGTCATGAGTATTTGAAGTTCTATCAATTGCCCAACTATATATTTGTTCACCGACCGTTTGCTATTTTTCTCGAGAGAAGCCACTAGTGAAACCTACGGCCCCCGGGTCTCTTTATCATATATTTGCCTTTGCGATCTACTTTTCCTTTGCATTTATTTTCAGATCTATTAAACCAAAAATACAAAAATACCTTGCTGCAATTTATTCTTATTTATTTTATTTGGCGTTCGATCTGTCAATCTACTACAAATTTACCTCACATCCATTTTCCTATCTTGAGGCGTCGTACCCCGGAAGGGATTGACAACCCCTTTAACACGTCGGGTAGCGAGAAGTTGTTATTTGTGTGCAGGTGTTGTTTACATTGTGTTGCTTGGTTCTCCTACTGGTTCGATAACTTTGGTTTCACACCTGAGGGAAATACCTACCTCCGTCGTGCTGCATCATCCCTTCCTCTTTGGGGAAATACCGATGTAGCTTCAAGCGACATCAAGGCACCAATGTAAGTGGTGAACCCCTCTGTGATGGTGTCTAGATTGGATCTAGTGGTTCTGGACTCTACGGCGGCTGGAATTGATTTTTGTCAACTCCCCTAGGGTTTTTGGAATATTCGGGTATTTATATAGTAAAGAGGCGGTCCGGGGGGCACTCGAGGTGGGCACAACCCACCAGGGCGCGCCTGGGCCTCCAGGCGCGCCTTGGTGGGTTGTGCTCCCTTCGGAGTAGCCCCCAGGTGCTCTTTCAGCCCACTGGATGTCTTCTGGTCCAAAAAAATCTACAAAAAGTTTTGCTGCGTTTGGACTCCGTTTGGTATTGATTTCCTGCAATGTAAAAATATGCAAAAAAAAAACATCAACTGCCACTTGGCACTATGTCAATAGGTTAGTACCAAAAATGATATAAAATGATTATAAAACATCCGAGAATGATAATATAACAACATCGAACAATCAAAAATTGTAGATACGTTGGAGATGTATCAGCCATTGTCATGAGACATGAGAACATGGACAAATGTCACTTTATAATTTCATTCATAGCCATTTATAGGTGGTGCATCACCTCAATCATGGTCCAAACTCATGCATTCTTGGAGTAAAACACTATGTGATGTTTTAGAGTCTGTATTTTGGGAGGAGGCCGACTTGAGGTTTGAGTTTATCCGCCCTTTATGTACCTATTTACATACCCCCTTAGGTCATTGAGTTAGGTTTCAGATTTCGTTTGATAGATTTTTAGATTTTTCTACTCTTAGGCTTAGCCATAGACACACGAGGCCGTTAGACCACATACACTACACATCACCGAACCTTATTTTGCCAGTCAAGTACTTCAGCATTTATCCAAAATTTAGATTGAATATCTTAAATTCTTACTTGTTCTTTCATTATTGCACACAGATATTGATCTTTATGATCAGATTGGCCGTTTTATAGCAGCATCAACATCATACCGATGTTGGTGTAGTGAATTTTAAGGGTATTGTCGAGTGCTCAGGGTAGTCCGATCACCAAAGTCTCCTTAAACATAAATCAATTTCCTATCACTTAAAGATTGGGATATCCTTTTATATATCATGTTCCACCATCAGGTTGGTAAGGTTGCTTCCTGAGATTTTCTAGTTTTTTTGCATTCCATATTATACAAATTTTCATACCGGGAGTCCACGAAAAAGCAAACAAAGAATGAAGCTAGATCTTCACTTCCAAGCCACCATAATGTCTGCATCATTCTGCCGCGTTTCTGTTCTTAAGGTCTAGTTCGTTATAGTTTTCTGTTCTATTGACGTGAGTCACACCACTGTCATACCATCATCGCATGTCCGCTGCAGACCACCACCCTCCTTGAAATTCAACCATAGCCCCACCTCCGACCTCTACAACATCATACTTGAGGTCGGTTGGATCTTCACTCGACACAATTGGATATTGTACGGATTTGTTTTGGAAAAAAATAGAAAAAGGTCGATCCGACAAAACTAGAACTAGTATATGAATTTGGGTAGATTTTGTGCAATGTTCAGTATAAGGGGCACAACTCTCTCATAAGAATTTTGTTTTGGCTCAACGACCACTCAATCAAAGCTATGGATGAGACTCATTAAAAAAATACCTTTGAGATAGAGTGTTTTGAATTCACCATCTTGTAAAAAAGGGGAATGACTGATGTCAATTCCTTCACAACAATGATTGGTAACCACTCGGGCAGGGGAATGAGAGTTTCCACAACGGTGTTTGTAGAGGGATTAGGCATGGGAAGTAGAGTTTTACTCCCATTCCATTGTTTGGTATATGATGGGAATTAGCATGGGATAAAACCCTGCCCACGAATTAACAGGGTAGCCCCTGGGAAGAAATGGGTGGGAATTGGCTTTCTCAACTCCATTCCCCTTCCACTTATACTCACATCCCCTCTAATCAAATAGTACACTTTTAGTCTCCTCACCCCTCAACTCTCTTTCTCCATCTCTAATTCCCCAGAACCAAACATACTATCAGAGATATCTTCGTATCTCCTTGACATTTTAACACTACTGTTTGTTTCGTTTTGCGTGCAAACTTAGCAAGGATGAAGGTTTGACTTTCAGCTATTTAGCTACATGCGCCTCCATATTGCCTATTCTTTTCTAAAGAGCCTTCTCATATATTGTGAGTCCAACAATTTTATTGGTGGGATTATCCAGTCTTCATCGACCAGATTGCATGTTTGATACCTAGAGTCTACAAAAAGGCTAATAGAAAATTAAGTTAGATATTGATTTCCAAGCCACTATGATTCGTCACAATTTTCGTTTCAAAGCCACTATGATTCGTCACAATTTTCATTTCAAAGCCACTATGTGTTGATTTGCTGGTCTTGGGGCCTAGTCTATTATAGATTTGAGTTCTATTCAGACTAGTCATGCCACTACGACCCATGATCATTGCCTCCACTGCCTACTACCACTCTCCTTCAAATTCCACGACGCCCCTATTACTGACCTCTACACCATCATACTTGAGGTTGCTTGCATCTCCGCTTTACCCAATTGGATAGCGTATCGAATTGTTTTTTAAATGAAAAGTAATTGGAAAATTACAGATCCAACTATATTAGAACTAGTCTATGAATTCGGGCCAAAACTGGTTTTGTGCAATGTTCAACAAAATATTCTTAACTTTGTCATATGAAGTCCATTTTGGATCCATGACCACCCAAATTGAAGCTATAGATAATCCTCATTGAAGTATGCTTTCAAGATTTTTGGTAACCCATTTCGAATCTCAAAGTCTGCCTCTGAGTGAGACTTTATGCCCTCCAAAATTTTTAGAATATTGTTCATCCCAATTTTTTGAACTATCCACACAATTGTTTAACACTCGTCTGACACTGCCAATTGAGTGATTCGTGATGCCATGGATAATTGAGATCAATAGTTATCTTTGGAAAGATATCAATTTTTTACAGAAAATATCTAAATAAAGGAGAAAAGATTCTTGTGTGTACAATATTTGGAGCTTATTGATAGTCACTTTATTTACTAGCTTTTTATGTACACTTCTATGGTGCTGTCTATTGCTAATTCATGTCATTTATTGCTCCTAACTTTGTAGCACCATGACCCCCGTTATTGTTCTTGGCTCGCTTCTCTACTCTGGTTTAGCATAGGACCAACACAGTATTGTCATTGAGCAGTTAATGTTATTGCATCTCTGAATTATTTATTGTTAAACTTGACGAAATACTTAACCTTTCCAAGTTGAACACATATCTCCATCATGCAGTTTCACATCACCTGGCAACCACTATACTAAATGTTTATAGGTAATTAATATCACAGATTACCAGTCACAGCCCATTGTTGGGTAAGATTTGGTAAGAACTTGCGATAGGCTCTAATGTTGTGTGATTAGTTACCACATCTTAGTACTTCATAGGGTCTTTATACTTGTGTTTTGTTTCTAGCGATCCATGTCATGTTCAAAGTGAAAATAAAAAACAAGCAAATGTTTCACTTTGAGTGCAATGGCATTTTATTGTACTCTGCACAATTGTACCAATATGTATTGAAATATAGAGTAATTTGTTGAGGATTAGATTTATACATGAACACTATAGATTCAATAAATGTAACGTATACGCACTACCGATTGTTGGTTGGTTGGTAGTATCATTAATGTGATCATTGGTAGGTACTAGAATCATGGACACCGTATAAATTAAGAAGGAAATGGGTAATCATTTTCAGTACTTATTCAAACTAGGTACCATAGATTTTCATTTTTAAATAAGGGATTTCACCCTTTATTTCCATTAACAAAAATCAAGCTATAAAATGTTCTACACCACAAAGCAACATCCACCAAGCATCATGAAATCACCACCCTCTAGATTTCTACAAAATGAGAAAATACCAACTTCAGTGCAAGTAGTGAGAGCTGAGGTTAGAAAGAGAAGCATGATATAGGGAAAGAAGGAAACTAGCAAAGGTAGAGCAAAAAAATGACTTCTGCAAAATCGTCACTGAATGAAGAACTCATAGCGGCGAGTGGTCCGATCAACAAATGTCTCATAGTACACAACATCCTTCCTTGTTCTGCTTGAAGCACCTCAGTCATGATGTTGGTTTCCTCACATGCATGTTGATCCACCAGTTAATATAGTGAAAATTTGGTACATGATCCCGATAGGCTCACTTGACAATATTTTTGAAAACATGCTAAATTCATTGCTTTCCAAACACCACATGTTAGTCGTCCGCAATCCCACTGTAAAGAGTTCACTTTTCCTCCCTCCTTCACCCAGTAACACTTCAACCATACTTTGTAATGTTGATCAAAGATGCGAAGTTATTTAAGACCTGTGATGTAGCTGACAACATTCCAAATGTATGTGGCCAAAGGACAAACAAAGTAAATATGGTATATTGTTCCATCACATCCATGAAATAAGCAAGTTAAAATGTCTAAGCTACAGAACAACAATAGTTAAAATATCTTTTAGGACAAGCTGCAAAAATAAAACTTAACCTAGGGGAATTTTACTTTTCCACAGGAATCCGAATGGCACTTACCCAATACTTTGCATTGCTAAATAGAAGGATTTGACATTAAAATGGCCATCAGGTGTTAATAATCATATACACTATATGTATCTGTGTTTAGTGTTAGACCTTCAAAAAACTCCTTTAAGCCATTTCATTCCTCCAACCCCTCATCCCCTAGGGTTATGAGGAAACTCCGACATTGCGTCCTACTGCCCATAGCTCTTTTACCTGCAGTGGAAGTGTTTAAAGAGGTATATTTTTTTTCCGGAGAGTGTTAATAAGGTCAGTATATGTTGCCAATCTAGACATCACTCCAAAAATAGTCTTCCCTCCATTACCTGTTGGGGAAAGCAGTTAATTTCAAAAAAATTCCTACGCACACGCAAGATCATGGTAATGCATAGCAACGAGAGGGGAGAGTATCGTCTATGTACCCTCGTAGACCGTAAGCGGAAGCGTTATGACAACGCGGTTGATGTAGTCGTACGTCTTCACGATCGTCCGACCTAGCACCAAATATACGACACCTCCGCGATCTGCACACGTTCAGCTCGGTGACATCCCGCGAACTCACGATCCAGTAGATCTTCGAGGGGGGGCTTCGTCAACACGACGACGTGATGACGGTAATGATGTTGCTACCGGAACAGGGCTTGGCCTAAGCACCCCTACGATATTACCGAGGTGGATTATGGTGGAGGGGGGCACCGCACATGGCTAAAGATCAATGATCAACTTGTGTGTCTATGGGCTATCCCCTCCCCCGTATATAAAGGAGTGGAGGAGGGGAGGGGCCGGCCCTCTCTATGGCGCGCCCTAGGGGAGTCCTACTCCCATCGGGAGTAGGATTCCCCCCTTCCATGTAGTAGGAGTAGGAGAGAAGGAAGGGGAGGAGAGGAGAAAGGAAAGGGGGGGCGGCCCCCTCCCAATTCGGATTGGGCTAGGGGGTGCGCCTCCCACCTTTTCCTTCCCTCCCCACTTTTCCACTAAGGCCCATATACTCTTCGGGGGGTTCCGGTAACCTCTCGGTACTCCAGAAAATGCCCGAACTCATCCGGAACCATTCCGATGTCCAAACATAGGCTTCCAATATATTGATCTTTATTTCTCGACCATTGCGAGACTCCTCGTCATGTCCGTGATCAAATCCGGGACTCCAAACTATCTTCGGTACATCAAAACACATAAACTCGTAATACCGATCGTCACCGAACGTTAAGCGTGCAGACTCTACGGGTTCGAGAACTATGTAGACATGACCGAGACATGTCTCCGGTCAATAACCAATAGCGGGACCTGGATACTCATATTGGTTCCTACATATTATACGAAGATCTTTATCAGTCAAACCGCATAACGGTATACGTTGTTCCCTTTGTCATCGGTATGTTACTTGCCCGAGATTCGATCGTCGGTATCTCAATACCTAGTTCAGTATCGTTACTGGCAAGTCTCTTTACTCGTTCCGTAATGCTACATCCCGTAACTAACTCATTAGCTACATTGCTTGCAAGGCTTATTGTGATGTACATTACCGAGAGGGCCCAGAGATACCTCTCCGACAATCGGAGTGACCAATCCTAATCTTGATCCATGCCAACTCAACAAACACCATCGGAGACACGTGTAGAGCACCTTTATAATCACCCAGTTATGTTGTGACGTTTGGTAGCACACAAAGTGTTCCTCCGGTATTCGAGAGTTGCATGATCTCATAGTCATAGGAACATGTATAGTTATGGAGAAAGCAATAGCAACAAACTAAACGATCATCGTGCTAAGCTAACGGGTGGGTCTAGTCAATCACATCATTCTCTAATGATGTGATCCCGTTAATCAAATGACAACTCATGTCTATGGTTAGGAAACATAACCATCTTTGATTCAACGAGCTAGTCAAGTAGAGGCAAACTAGTGACACTCTGTTTGTCTATGTATTCAAACATGCACTAAGTTTCCGGTTAATACAATTCTAGCATGAATAATAAACCTTTATCATCGTATAAGGAAATATAAATAACAACTTTTTAATTCATTTACATGACCCCTTTCCAAAATATAAATATCTGTTATTACCTTTAACTTGACCCAGAGAACAATCATTCAAGCATTTCTCACAAAGAAACTTCACCTATCTTCGATTTCACCAAAAAACTTGTTGGGCCATTTAGTTTTTTTGTTGGGATCATGCAACTTTGTTCGAGGATATTAAGAGGTACGATTACAAATCATGTGGCATTCCCACCTAGACATGACGGTCGAAACTAAAGACAACAAATTTTTAGCTAATCTATTTGCTTTGAAATTGTCCTTTCTAGCTAACAAAGGAAAAAATATTGGAGATAAGTTCACAGTTTGAAAAAGTTGATCGACTTTGAAAAAATGGTTGACGGATTTTTAAAAAGTGCATCAATTTTGAAAGAAGTTCATGGATTTGAAAAAAAAATCAGCTTGGAAAAGTTTCATAATTTGGAAAATTTCACAAAAATGAAAAAAATTCTTGAAATGTAAAAAAAAATCATAAATATTTGAAAACAGATCAGAATTTAAAAAAGTACACGAATGTTGGAAACAAGTTCACAAAATTGATAAATATACGTTATTTTTAAAAAAAGCTATCTTAAATTTGGGAAAAGGAGAAGCAAAGTTGAAAAAAGTTCTCGAATTTGATAAAAACAGGAAAAAAACTAAGACCGATAAACAAAAATAAGAAAAAGTAAACTATAAAGAAAAACAAAATGTGACAATTGCTGGGGAAACCAGAATAAGACGGCCTAGAAAATGCATGAAATATCATTGGAAAAAGTAATCCAAAAAATACCCGTGGAAAAAAAGGTTAACGCGGGTTGGCCCTTTTAGAATATAATGCAGTTGAGGGTTTGCGCCTGTTTGTGATATGTACTATATCTGGCGCTACAGGCTTAGAATAGGAACTGGGGTGCAAAACAATGGCATTTTGACTGGAGCAACTAACCAATGGGTTCCCCTTGTGGGAGCCCCATAAGCGTCATTTTGGTGGGCTGAGAGCACGCTAAGTGGCGCACTCTCAGCCGCAGCTACTTTTCACGTGTTGAGCGCTTCATGTGATTTTTCTATTTTTTATACGAATTTTTTGGTTTTAGATGTTTTTTCCTTTTTTGGTTTTCCCCCGGTTTTGCCTAGGTTTTGGAGAAAAACAATATTTTTTTCTTGCACGAAAGAACGTGTTGTTTTTGCTTCCGCAAGAGGCACAGTGGTGCCTTTCAGAAAGGTAATTAATAACTTTTTTCTTCCGTGAGTGGCAAAGATACCTCTACGAAAGGGGGGGGGGGAATGCACTTTTGCACTTTCATTTTATTTCTTCCACGAGAGGCACATATCTGCTTCCGTGAGAGGCTCGTCTAAAAGGAAAAAAAAACATGCTTCCGGCTTGATTTCTTTTCAGGAAAAAAGTTCATCAAAAATTGTTAATATGGGATCTACTTCCCAAGATCTCGATGCGAGAAATCAATGGTGAAAACGATTTGTGACTTGGACGCATGTTTAAGAGATAAAATGTTTTGAATAAACAAATTGACAAGAAAAGAAAAATTTTATATTGCAACAAGTGGCGCACATGCAGTTCATCATGAGACTGACCTTTGCAAAGGGTAAGTGATTTGGCATTTTGACTCTATGAGAATGGAAATTGTCGTAGTTGTAGGTTGGTCCACCAGGAAAGAGACGATTGTTTGGATGGCCCACATGCCACACACCAGAAAGCATCGACTCTTCCAATTCAAAGTTAGCTATATCTTTTTTTTACTAATAATGCAAGGTGCGTTTCCTCAATTTTTCATTCATTCACCATCGAAATTTATTTTTCTATCCACACAAGGTGGCATTAAATTTTGTGCATCATCTGTTTTTTAGCAATTCAGAATTTCGTACTCGGCCCGCACACGCTGTGGCCCAGCGAAGCCATCCCATGTAGCTTCCAAAAGCCTATTTCTTGCCCTGTACAGTAGATAATCAGAGTTCGCACAGGGCGCAGAAGACTGGGCCGGCCCATTTGTTTTCCATGTAAATTTATTTTTATTTTCCCCTTATTTCGTAATTGAAAATTTTCAAAAAACATTCAGAATTTGAGTTTTCTTCTTTTGTTAAAAATATTCAATTTAAATTGTTGTCTTCTCCTTTTAAAAAATGTTAAGAACATTTATATTTTCTCCTTCTGATTTTTTTTCAAATTCAGAAAATATTCGAAATTTGTTTGTGATTTAAAAAACATATATTTTAAAAATATTCAAAATTTGAAATATATTCTTGTTTTAGTAAAATGTTCATAGATTCAAAATAATGTCCGCATTTAAAACATTTTATAAAATTGTTCTGAATATTCAAAACATGTTCCGTTTTCAAAAGTTGGTCAGAAACTAAAAAATGTTAGGGTTTTGATAAAATGTCATGTGTTCAAAAAATGATGTTGTTTCAAATTTTGTTCATGTATTTTACAAAATGGATGAAATATTAAAAACATTGTTTTTAATTTCAATAAATGTTCACATTTTCAAGAATACGACAATTCATATTTCTAAAAAAGTTCAAAAAATGTTTTCAATCCAACATTGCACTATGTTCTTAAATATTCGCGCTGGTCATTGGTTAGCTGTACGCATTTGTTGCCGTGGCTAGCGGCACGTGGTCGAGTCTTTAAGATCATGTGTTTGATCATTCAACACGTCATTTTTTGGATTATTACTCGTTCCTTGCAAATACAGGTTATTTCGGCGCCTGCCAGTGGACTGGTCCAGACGCGAACTATTGTGCGTCCCACATGCTATTTGACGCAACTAGCGTCATATGTAGCTCCCACGGAGCTGCCCTAAGAAAAGAAAAAAGAGATACGTAGATTTTGTTTCGTCCATTCCACACGTGCTCCTCAATTTTTTCGGTTATCCCCGAGTGGGCCAAACTGGATCTACCACATATTTCTTTTTCTGTCGGACGGGCGAGCAACAAAAAATAAAGGGCCCGAGGGGATTGAACTATGGACCTTCCCTATTGTGCTGACGGATAAAACCAACTCAGCTAGCTTGTAATTATGATAGGAATAGTCTCACCTTGGAATTTTATACTAAATCGCACTAGCTTTTATATGTCCCTAAGTTGTCTGGAAATAAGGAGGTTGTGTGAAAAGAAGGAAGTTGTCTTGAGAATTATGAGCAGAACAAGGGACTCCACAAATTATTGCCGGAAGTAATTTGCACGTGCCAATAAAAGACAATATGATGGTTGGCTATAATGGAAAAAATTATGGAACATGCTAATAAAAGAGAATATGCTGTTTTTGCTTTAATTAATAAAATTTATGGGCACGTGAGCGTAAAAATAGTTGAAGAGAATAAACCTTGATAATGAAGGAACATTCATGTTTAGTTATGCGCTGATTATGCTAATGAAACATAATTTATGTGCTGCAATTAGTAATCCTTCTGGTTACGTCGTCGTAGGAGAAAGTGGTTGAAGCAACCGTGCCTCAAAGGTCGTCGCCCAGCAACCAAATGAGGACACAACCATAACTCCGAGATGAAGGTGGACCCGGAGGAAAAAAAAGGTACCCGTTGGGTGGTTGCTACCACGTCGACCAGTCCCATCACTATCAAGATCTCGCGGGCCAAACATGACCCGTGAGAAGACCGCAGCTCCTCGCTGTGTCGCCCGCCGCTGTGGAGACCGTTTTTGATGAACACCTCAATTATCTCTCTCGCTGCTTGTTGCAAAAAAATTAGCTTCCCGTTACAACGCACGGGCATATGTGTTAGTTATACTAAAAAGAAATCCAGTTCAAAGCTCTCTAAAAAAATCCAATTCTGATAATGACGTGCCAAAATATTCGCACCATACCTTTTATCCGCACAGCTTCGCAACCGCAATCGCCATTTTCCGGTCCGGTCAAGACAGCCGCCTAAGCCTTTCATTCACCATGGTTTGTGGTCATAACAAGCAGAACTGCTCGACCCACGCTCCAGGCCTCCAGTTCAATTAGGATCAGAAAACCAGTCAACCAACCCTAGGATGGACGGCTCGTCGGCGGAGGTGGCGATGGTGAAGCGGGCGAAGACCGTCTTGACGGTGGCGGCGATCTCCGGCTCCCTCCGCCGGGCCTCGGCCAACGCCGGCCTCATCCGCGCCTGTAAGCCAGCTAACGCCACCACCTAGCCTCTCAGCAGGCGTACGCATCTCAATCGTGGTAACTCTGATACTGAGTCGCTGCGGATGCAAGCCGCCAAGATGTGTGAGGAGTCCATCCCGGGGCTGCAGATCGACCACGTCGACATCTCCCACCTGCCGCTCCTTAATACCGACCTCGAGAACGTCGACGGCAAGGCCTTCCCGGCCGCCGTCGAGGACTTCCGGGACAGGGTCCGCGGCGCCGACTGCTTCCTCTTCGCCTCCCCCGAGTACAACTACTCCATCTCAGGTACACGGCTTATACTGTGTTCCGGCAACAGCATAGCTTCCTGCACCCGTAACGACCGAGGGACAGATGTTTTTTGCTTTCTGAAAGTCTGAAACCCGCGAGGTTCTGAAGTGAAAAATCTACTGTTTGTGCAGGCCCTCTGAAGAACGCGCTGGACTGGGGGTCGCGGCCACCGAACGTGTGGGCGGAGAGGGCCGGCGCCATAGTGAGCGCGTCAGGAAAGTCCGGCGGCAAGAGGTCGGCGTACCACATCCGGCAGGTCGGGGTCTTCCTCGACATCCACTTCATCAACAAGCCGGAGGGGTTCGTCTCGGCGAACCACCCTCAGAGCAAGTTCGACGACCACGGCAACCTCGTCGACCCGGAGACTGGGGAGCTGCTGAGGAAGGTCCTTCTTTCCCTGCAGGCGTTCGCGCTCAGGCTCCTCCACGGCAACTCTGCTGCAAACTCCGGACAGGGTAGTTAGTAAGGAAGAGATGCATGGATGGAGCTAGTTGAGGTGTCGGGGATGTTGGTTGCTTGAATAATCTTGTGCGGCAAACATTCTTCTCCGTGGGATACTAAGGGAGTGGCCGAGCGTCGCCATTTTACATCCAACTCTTGTACGAAACCATGATCAAAGCCTATGGCTCATACAAAGTGATACAATGAACAGATATTAAACAATGTCGTATTAAAATGACATGGAAAAAACCGTGCACAAAGCAATGCTCCAATAATAATCACACGCACAGTATGTGTTTCTTCTTTCTCTCTCGTGATTCACTTAGGGTTAGTTCTTTCCTCTCTCGGGTGGTTAATTAGTAGGCTTCTACAAAAAAAAATTAGTGGGATGTCAGAATAAACAGGGTTGAGGAAGGTTATTTTGGCTGCCGCCCTAAGAGCATCTCCAGCCGCGCCCCCAACAGGCCCTCCCCAAGCGTTTTTGCCGCGCCGGCGCCGAAAAAACAGCCCACTCGCGTCCCCAGGACGCCGAAAAACGCCGGCTCGGGCCTTTTTTCTGCTCGGCGGTCACAGGCCGAACCCGACGCACTGGGGGGCAGTTGGGGGCTCCGGCGCAAGGGAAAAGCACGGCTGGCCCACGCCGTCAGGAGAAAAGTCAAGGTTTTCTTCCCCGACTCGCCTCCCACCCCCCGCGCCCTCGGCCGCCAGTAGCTATATCTCGGCACCGCCCGCTGCCTTTCACCACTAGATAGCCATTCCATGCCGGAAAAATAGCAGAGCTTCGTTGTGGCAGCCCCTCCAACAGCAGCTGGGCGTTTTCGGCCGCGCAGGGGGGGGGGGAGGCAGTTTAGCGGCGGGGACACGCCCATCGGGCGCAAGGTGTTCAGCGATTTGTCTGCCTTGGCGATGGACTCAGATGACGAGGAAGCACTCGCCGCGCTGCTGGAGGAGGAAGCCGAGGCCGACGTCCAGGAAGAAGAGCATCTCATGGTGCTCGCCGCCCTTGCCCAGCTGCTGGCGAGCAATGAAAAGCCGCGGCGAGGTGGCTCGGCGCCGGGGCGGGTGAAAGCAAAGAACCGGCATCGTCTCGAAGGCTACTGCATGCTCTACTCTGACTACTTCGCCGATGCTCCACTTCACGGCGAGAAAACATTTCGGCGCCGTTATCGAATGAGCCGAAAGCTCTTCCTCAGGATTGTGAATTCCATCCGGGAGTTCGACAACTACTTCAAGTGCAAGATGGATTGCACCGGCGCCCTTGGATTCACCTCCATCCAGAAGTGCACGACAGCGATGAGGATGCTTGCATACAGAGCTCCCGGTGATTCACTCGATGACTATGGGCGCATGGCCGAGTCCACCAGCATAGAGTGTTTCTACAAGTTCTGTCAGGCAGTGGTGGCAGTGTTTGGACCACAATACTTGAGAACACCCAATGCGGAAGACACTGCTCGGATCCTAGCACAGAATGCATCAAGAGGATTTCCTGGGATGCTTGGAAGCATCGACTGCATGCATTGGAAATGGAAGAATTACCCATTTGCTTGGCAGGGGATGTACAAAGGCGTCAAAGGCGGTTGCAGTGTGGTGCTTGAGGCGGTGGCCACACATGACCTCTGGATTTGGCACTCCTTCTTTGGTATGCCAGGAACTCACAATGACATCAACGTGCTGCAGTGCTCTCCTGTCTTTGCCAAGCTTGTTGAAGGTCATTCTCCTCCGGTGAACTTCGAGATCAATGGGCGGCACTACAACAAGGGGTACTATCTAGCTGATGGCATCTATCCGAAATGGTCGACATTTGTGAAGACCATCTCAAACCATGTGCTAGGAGGCAAGAACGCCTGGTTTGCGAAGATTCAGGAGGCGTGCAGGAAGGATTTCGAGCGGGCATTTGGTGTGCTCCAATCTCGATTTGCTGTTGTCCGGTACCCCGCTCAGACGTGGTCCAAAGATCAAATGTGGGAGATTATGACTTGCTGTGTCATCTTGCACAACATGATCATCGAGAGCGAGCAAGAAGACCAGTGTTTGACACTGAACCATACTACAGGCAGGGTCCTCTAGCTGAAGTTGATCACCAGCTACCGGCAACTTGGACTGCCTATCACAGTATGCGTCAGGAGATCCGAGACCCACAGGTGCGTCATCAACTGCAGAAAGATCTAATTGAGCACCTATGGAGGCTCAAGGGGGACGCCGTGTGATGAAATACGAGTTTTTATTTGTTGAACTATATAATTTGTATTGAACTATTTGTTGTTGTACTATTTTGTTGAAGTATTTGATTTTTCTGTGACGAAATATGTGGTAAGAAAAAATTGTGTTGATAATTGAACGCCGAGACACGGCGAACCACGCCGAATATGGGCCTATTCTCGCCCATATAGGCCCTTTATTCGCCGAAATGGAGATGCAAAGTGGGCCAATTTCGGCGCCTGGGGGCGAGCTAGGGCCGACGACTGGGCGCAAAACCGCCCCAGTGACGATTGTATCACCGGCTTGCCCCCAGGGGGCGATTTTTATGCGTCCTGCGGGGCCAACGACTGGGGATGCTCTAAGCCCGAAAAGAACTAACCTTTGTGGATGCTCCACACGCCGGATCTTGCACGAGCGTGCCGACAACAGGGGCTGAAAACACTGCGGTCTAATGGCATGGGTACCAGTGGGGCAAATTTTCGTGTTTTGACCCTTTTCTAAAACCTATTCGAGATTTGACCCTAGTTTGAATTTTTTTTCGAGATTTGACCCTTTTGCTACCGCCAGAGTCCATGGCGGTAGGGTCTAACAGCCTACCGCCAGAGACTTTGGCGGTAGGAAACATCGCTACCGCCAACCGGGCTGACGGTAGCCTGCACAACCCTACCGTCAAGGTGCTTGGCGGTAGGCACGAGCACGCACTGTGTTAAATACTTAGGAGGTTTTTGGTGGTAGGGCATGCAACCCTACCGCCAGGGACCTTGGCGGTAGGCTGTTATACCCTACCGCCATGGTCCCAGTCGGTAGCAAAAGAGTCAGATCTTGAAATTTTTTCAAGCTAAGATCAAATCTTGAATAGGTTTTAGAAAAAGGATCAAAACACGAAATTTAGCCTACCAAAAGTCCACTAACCCGATTAGTGCCACGGGGATTTTGTGGCAGTGGTACCATTGCGTACGTAGGTTGGCCATTTGTGCACGTGTTCTTAATAAAAAAATGCTGGAAAAATTGGTTCTTCAATAGTATTGTTGGTACTGTTCATAGCATCAATTCTGGTAACTGGTTGTCCAATTATATGTCCATTTTAAAGACCGCTTTCTCTTAGATAATCCTAATTTTGCCGGGGCCTATCCAAATATAGGTCCATGTTAATGACCAATTTCTCTTAGAATGGCATGGCCCATTTGACTCAAAGGAAATAACTTTTTAGAATTAAAATACTTAGGATTTTTTTTCTCTATGTTTACTGTCTACTACAGAGGACTGAATCCTATAAGATTTTTTCTAGGGTATCTATTGCACTACATTTTAAAGAAAATTTTCTATCTACTCTATTCTCTTGCAAAAAAAATCTTTGTTTTTCCTTTGGTACAATAAAGCACACTACTGCAAACAAAACATTGTAGGACCTGAGTTTACATGCCACTACAATCCATGTTCTTTTTTTTCCTTCTATTACTACGTGACTGCGGCGGTCCTGGCGCGGGAGGAGGAGGTCGCCTCACGCTCCCCCGTGATGGAGCGGGTCCCTTAGAGCTCGGTGCCAGAGCCTCAGGAGGAGGCTGCTCCCATGACCCAGCAGACCCCGGAGCCAGCCACCCCCGTCGCACCCGCGGGGGGTTTGGGGGCTCCAGAGCCCCCTGCTGCACTTGCTACTGTGGCGGCGCCAGTCCAGGCGCCGGTGCCGCCTCCTCCCCAGGTGTCGGTGTCAAAACCGGCAGATCTCGGGTAGGGGGTCCCGAACTGTGCGTCTAAGGATCGAAGGTAATAAGAGGCAGGGGACACAATGTTTACCCAGGTTCGGGCCCTCTTAATGGAGGTAATACCCTACTTCCTGCTTGATTGACTTTAATGAGTATAGGGGTTACACGAGTTGATCTACTTCGAGATCATAATGGCTAAACCCTAGATGTCTAGCCTGTATGATTATGATTGCCCCTATGGACTAAACCCTCCAGTTTATATAGACACCGGAGGGGGCTAGGATCGTACAGAGTCGGTTTACAGAGAAAGGAATCTTCATATACGAACACCAAGCTTGCCTTCCACGTCAACGAGAGTCCCATCCGGACACGGGGGGAAGCCTTCTATCTTGTATCTTCACGGCCCACCAGTCCGGCCCACGTCACATAGCCCGGACGTCCGGGGACCTCCTAATCCAGGACTCCCTCAGTAGCCCCTGAACCAGGCTTCAATGACGATGTGTCCGGCACGCAGATTGTCTTTGGCATTGGAAGGCGGGTTCCTCCTCCGAATACTCCCAAGTAGTTGATCAAAAGAACTATATCCGGCTCTATACAATAGTTACAACCTTGAACCGCGAGGGCAAAATACTTCAAAAAAAATAGGTTATGTCTTCTGACTACTTTTTCGGCGAGGTATTGTGCTCCGGTCTTATTATTTTTTGAACCGGTTTTCAGCCTCCCGCCTCGCGTTTCGAGATGCGATATTCATTGACACGTCTTGTCAAAGCAGAGATCGCGTCCCCTTATTGTGGGATCCTCATCAATACGGATTTGGGTAATCCAACCGTGCCACTCGCACGACTCCTGGGTAATAGGCGAGTTTTAAGGCTCGTGGGGGGACATTCGACATTCACTGCCTTTATAAGAAGATAAAGATACGCTTTTTACCCACGCCTTCTTCCTCCCCAGCCCGTCCATCCTTGAGCTCAAGCGCCCCAGCTTCAACCCGTTCCATCCCCAGCTAACACTCCGACCATGTCCGGATCTGGAGCACAGGGCAAGTGGATGGTCTCCTCTGTCACGGAGGAGAACATCAAGGAACTCTGGGAAGCGGGGTATTTAGACAAGGAAATCGCCCATCGGCTCCCTGCTAAAAAGAAGATCATTCCCACACCAGAGCCTAATGAGAGGGTAGTATTCATCCCCCACTTCCTTCGCGGGCTAGGGTTTCCTCTCCACCCTTTCGTCCGTAGACTCATGTTCTATTATGGGCTAGATTTTCATGATCTAGCCCCAAATTCATTCCTCAACATCTCGGCGTTCATCGTCGTTTCCGAGGCGTTCCTCTGCATCCCTCCCACTTCGGCCTATGGCTCAAGGTATTCAATGTGAAGCCGAAGGTGGTCGAGGGTCAACACGCGGAGTGCGGTGGCGCCGTGGTGAGCAAGCTCCCTAATGTCACTTGGCCCAAGGGGACCTTCATAGAGACCGTGAAGGGGTGACAACAAGAGTGGTTCTATGTTACGAAACCTCGTGATGCCACATGGGCCACCACTCCTGAGTTCAAAACCGGTCCGCCAATGTGGCTCACATCATGGCTCAAGAAGGGCCTAGATTGGGCGTCATCCGGCGAGGTGATGATGCTGCAAAAGCGCATTAAGAGCATGGTGGAGAAGAACACCAGCCTTGCCAGCGTAATCCAGGTGATGCTGTTTCGCCGGATTCTTCCCTGCCAACGCCAGACTCTCCATATATGGGAGTTTGATCCGGCAAGCCCCCCGGACCTTGCAGCGGTTCTTCGGCACGGAGCACGAAGATATATGGAAGCTACTTTTTAAGACCCAAAAGACATGGCCGCCAATGACCGAAGACCTCGGCCACGACTGCTCTCATCCAGCCACTCCAGTGAGTTTTTCAGATTTCTAATCATATCCTTGATTTGTGGATCCACAGAGTAAGTTAAAATCTTCCCCTCATTCCCCAGGGCTGGACGAAGAAGGCAGAGCGGATCAGGTGTCTAGCTCCCCTGCCCAAAGACCCAACTATTCCTCTTCTGACAAAGATGCTGGTTCCGGCGCCGTACCAGGCATTGGAAAAGAAGGCCAAGAAGAAAAGCAAGGAGGTCCGAAGTGGCCTTTGCCGCAAAGGTACTTCGGACATATCATCCAAAGATAAAGGAGCTCTCTCCTCCCACGATGAAGACGAGGAGGAAGTGGAGGAGAGAAATTCTCCCCCTAAGGAGGAAAGAAGAAAAGGGGGGCTTCCACGGATCTAGAGGCGGAAGTTTCCAAGAAGGGGAAACTCTCCCTTTCAGATGCTTTGAAATCGGACGTCGAAGCCCTCCCCGAATGGAACCCCAATCCAAAGCCTTTGGCTGAATCGTAAGTATTTAAGGATAATGTATATATCCGGCTTTATGCCTTGTGATCCTAACACATAGAATCACGTATTCTAGTCCGGCCCAAGATCTCCCTGGCGATCATTGTCTTCTAGGAATTCGCTGGGCTCGACCATGATGGAGAGCGAGTCGTCTCCGCCGGCCTACCCTCCCACTGCTACGGACAACACCGAAGTGTTGTCCCGAGGGACCCTTCCGGGCCATGGAAAGGTGTGGAAAACTGTCAGGGTGGCGCGAGAGGGTAATACCTTTGCTGTCGAGATCATGGGGGAACCACCCCCCATGGAGACTGGCGATAGGGGCCAAGCCCACTCCAGCCCCCAGCCGAATGTCATTCTGGAGACCCACACGGCTCCGGGATCAGATGAGCGACCTCCTTTGAAGGAAGGGGGCGCATCAACTCCACCGGCAACCTCTGTCAATCCGGAGGCGCCGGACAATCTGGTGGAAACGCTTCAGAGTGCTTCCATTGTGGAAGAGCATCGTACCCTTATGGGCACGATAGTGGAAAGGGTTCAGTCCGCTAAAAACGGATTGAATGAAGCCTACACCAGCCTTCTAACAGGATTTGAGGTATGGGGTGTAGTACTTTTTAGCTACATAAAAAGATGCCTGTGTATAGTTAGTAGCCCCTGAGACTCTGTTCGGCGTTCGTGAAGAAAGGCCGAACAGAGGATCAAATATTTCGCAGGAGATGATCATACATGTCTATTTGAACAATCAGGCTTTGAAGTTGGTGGCAACCGCTCATACCACCGAAGTATCTGAACTAATGCGGAGGCTGGAGCGGGCCGATGAAGAGCTCATCCGCACCAACAAACAGTTGGAGGAGAAGCAAGGTATGTGATACCTATTCGCATCTGAAATGATATGACTTGTCATTTTGTTATCTTGCTGAGTTTTGTAATTATGCTTATAGTTGACGCGTTTGAGGTCAAGACCCTCAAGAATGCGCTGGCCGAAGCTAAGAAGGAGGTGGATGAGGAACAAGCCACCCGCCAAAAGTGTGAATCAAGGGTGGAGGAGGTTCAACAAGAGCTCAAGGATGCCATAAGCAAATGTGATTCCTTGGAGCACAAGATTGCGGATCAAGATTCCGAACTTGCTAAGGCCATCCAAAGCGCGAAGGAGGCCCGGGTTGAAGCCCAAGGCGCCTGCCAGGAGATTCAAGAGGCCAAGAATATCGCGGCGGGTAAGGCCTCTAATATGCAGAGCAAATTTGTGAGGAGAAGGTACCTCTTACTGACCCGGGTTTGGAGTTCTCCAGGAGCGTTTGCGGATCTGCCCCGGAGTATTGCTGATGTTGCGGAGTTCTTCCGAGCCGAAGAGGGGAGATCGACGGAGAAGCTGTTCTGGTCATAGTACCTTGCGCCAGAGCATCCGGTGCCCTCAGCGATCAGCTGAAACAGTTGACCGAACTGCATAGGGTGGCCGGATTAGCTATGAGGGATATTATAATCGGTCTCTGGCCCGCTGAGCCCATACCCGGCAGCTACTTCGGGCTCGTGAAGTGCTAGTCAGTGCCTGCCCCCGGCTGGATACTATAAAGCGGTCGGTCTGTATCGAAGGTGTCCGGATGGCCTTCGCCCGTGTCAAGGTACAATGGGCGAAGATGAACGTCGTCAAGCTGGCAACCGAGGGACCGCCCGCAGGCAAGGAGCACCGCATGCCGGAGCGGTATTTTGATTAAGTCTTGGAAGGTTCCCGTATTGTAGATGGCCAGTGTTCAAAGGACATTATTTTCGAATGAATGTACCCGTGTTGCCCGAACTTTGTATTATGAAACAAGGCTTATGTATAATATGTTGCTTGTGTTACCTCTAATTCTTTTCCTCCTGTGCGGCTGTTTACGGTATCTGAGAGTTGGCCAGTCGTCGGCTTCAGCCCCCACGTGGGTAACATGGGGGTGTTTGGAATAGCACCTGGACACACTTGACACAAAAGCTTGGTCCTTGAAGGAGGTGTTAGTGCGGCGAACCAGGCAATCAAACTATGTGGCTTTATCGCTCTCACTTAGCCATAGGAGTTTGACAATAAGATTGTAGGTGCAACCCTTGGTATTATTAGATTATCCGAACTTGGGTGTTGTAGACACCTGCCTGGGTGGAGACCGGTCCTTCGCGTAATGCAGAGAAAATCGTGATAGATTTATACTTAGTCACCGAATAGCTGACCAGCTCTCGCCGCATCATGACAATTTTTTTTCGGCTTTCTCTACTAAGGTGTTTATCCGGATGAACTGGAAACACAGTCACAGTAGTTCTCCCTTTACCACCATAGCCGAACGAGCGGAACGTAAGGTAGTAACCACAGGAGCCGGGCAACCCAACTATTGACCAAAGACATGATTCGGAGCCGATGCATATAATGCTATATTCAGGACGCCGAATTGTACTATAAAAGTGTTTGTACTTATTTTGTTTTTGAGAAATGTACGTGGTCGAATGGAGCCCCTGACGATTTAAGTCGTACCGAGGTGTACATGGCAATCAGACGAAAACAGAGGGAATACGGATTAGGAGATAAGCCAGTACCGAATATGTTGGGCGAAAAACTGTTTCCGTTATAGTCTGATTGATACGTCAAAACGTATTTTTACAAATTATGCGATAAGCATCGAGGCTATTTTACATGTCGAGCACCAGGGAAAGCTGCGTACGGGTCCTAATAAAGGAAGAGGTGATCTTTAAAGATCTTTTAGATACTCTGCCACACATTCACGCTATTTTTCTCCTTGGTGTATTACCCTTCGAAAGGATTAACGATCAGGTTTTCATGAGGGGCCTAGGAAAGGGCCCTTGGTACCGTTGGAAGATGATGGGGGTTGTAAAGAACCCGGAAAAGAAGAAATAAGAGAAAAAGAAACATGAGGGTCCAGATAGGGTGGAGCCATATTGTGGACTTTATCTCTACTATGCGTCTGTCTTTGTCCATGGTATCTTTAGTGCATAATTATGTACGCGTGGCACATATGCCGCAATTCGGTTGGGGCTGAGACGCAGGCCAGATTGCTAATCGAGCTCCGGACGAGCTGGACTGTCGCTCTGTAGGGTAGTCCGGACACGTTTAACAGTGTCCGGGGGCTTGACTGCCGATGTAGTGTTTGGCTTGATAAGGCCGCCCTGGACCTCCGCTTCAAGGGCCGCACTGTGCTCCTCAGTACGGAGGGAGCGCTCCGTGTTTCCATTGACTGTTATAACACCACGTGGTCTGGGCATCTTTAGTTTGAGATATGCGTAATGCGGGAACACATTGAAGTGAGCGAACGCGGTTCGTTTGAGCAGCGCATGATAGCCTCTCCGGAAGGGGACGACGTCGAAGGTCAAGTCTTCGCTTCGGAAGTTGTCCGGCGAACCGAAGACGACTTCCAATGTGATTGAGCCTGTGCAACGGGCCTCTACCCTAGGTATTACTCCTTTAAAGGTAGTTTTGGTGGGTTTAATTTTTGACGAATCAATACCCATTTTGTGGACCGTGTCCTGATAGAGCAAGTTAAGACTGCTACCTCCGTCCATGAGGACTCGCGTAAGGTGGAATCCATCGATAATTGGGTCGAGGACCAACGCGGCCGAGCCTTCGTGACGGATACTAGTCGGATGGTCTCTGCGATCGAAGGTGATCGGGCAGGCTGATCGGATGGTCTCTGCATAGACGTCCCTTGGAGCGCACTTGTGCTCCTACTTGGGGATGTGAGTAGCATATATCATATTCACCTTTTTGACCTTGGGGGGGGGATTTCTTCTGTCCCCCTGTATACGGTGGGTGAGGCTCCTCGTTGTCGTCCTCGCTGGGCGACCCCTTCTCCTTATGTTCGGTGTTCAACCTACCGGCCTATTTGAAGACCCAACAACTTCTGTTGGTATGGTTGGCAGGCTTGTCGCGGGTGCCATGAATCTGGCAGGGTGGATCTAGTATTCGGTCTAGGCTGGATGAGCCGTCTTTATTTCTTTTAAATGGCTTCTTCCGCTGACCGTACTTGGAGCCACTGAATCCGGCATTGACCTCCACGTCTTCGGTATTGTTATTGCTGCTTCTACGCTTGTGTTTGTTGCGTCGGGGCCTATCGTTGTCGTTTCTGGTTTTGGAAGTACCTGGGTCGCTGGCACCATTGTTGCTACGGGCTAACCAACTATCTTCACCCGCGCAAAAGTGGGTCATGAGTGCTGTAAGGGCTGACACAGACTTTGGCTTCTCTTGGCCAAGGTGTCGAGCGAGCCATTCGTCGTAGATGTTGTGTTTAAAGGCCGCTAGGGCTTCGGCATTCGGGCAGTCGACAATCTAGTTCTTTTTAATTAGGAACATGGTCCAGAATTTTCTGGCTGACTCTCCGGGCTGTTGGACTATATGGCTGAGGTCATCGGCGTCCGGAGGTCGGATATAAGTGCCTTGTAAGTTGTCTCTAAAGGCATCTTCCCAGCTTCCAATAGAGTTCTCTAGGAGACTATTTAACCAGTGTCGTGTTGGTCCCTTAAGCTTTAGGGGGAGGTATTTGATGGCATGTAGATCATCGTCGCGAGCCATGTGAATGTGGAGAAGAAAATCTTTGATCCATACTGCGGGATCTGTTGTACCATCATATGATTCGATGTTCACGGGTTTAAACCCTTCTGGGAACTGGTGCTCCATTACCTCATCGGTGAAGCATAGGAGGTGGGCGACGCCTCTGTATTGGGCCGCGTCATGAAGTAGTTCAGATGAAGTCCAAATACGGTTTTTGGCCCAGGTGAGGTTGTGCTTGTCGCGCCAGGCCTGATGGCCGTTTTCCCATGCTGGAGCATGGCCCCATGATCCGTAGATTGATCTGGTCTGACCGGCTCTATTGTCCAGGTCCTGTTGTAGGTCGTAGGTGTTTCCCGGAGCCTCTATTCCCCTGCCTTAATGGCGAGGTGGTACGGGCTGGTGTTCGGCTTGCGTTACCGCTCTGTCCCAGCCATGTGGTGGTCGGTCAGGTCTATGAGTGGCGCCACACGTTGGCGGTATGGGCTCCAGGGCCTCATCGTCGAATTGGGGTGGCAACTTGCATTTCGGGTAGCTCTTTATTGGGCGTTCGAGGCCGTATTCCTCGGCTGCCAGGACATTAGTCCATCTGTCATTGAGCAAATCCTGATCAACCTGAAGCTGTTGCTGCTTCTTTTTCAGGCTTCTTGTAGTGGCGATTAGCCGGCGCTTAAAGCGCTCTGGTTCGAGGGGTTCCTCCAGCACGATAAAATCTTCGTTGCCGAGGCTCGTATCCTCTTTGGAGTTCGGTAGGTAGTTACTGTCCTCCAAGTCCTCATTCCTGACAGGATTATCAGGGTTTACTTTCCCATCCTCCCAATCATCCTATTCAGATGTTGGCTCTATAGGGGCTTCAAGGTCTTCAGCATTCTCCGGAGTATTATTGTCTTCGGTGCCGCTATTGTCGTCTTTGTCGCGACGCAATTTTGAGCGGCGCCGCTGATGTCGACACTTCGAAGGGGCTTCGGCAGGCTTGTCCTCAACCGGATCCTTCTTGCCGTCGTCGCCATCCTCTTTGGATGTGTCCACTATGTACACGTCGTATGTGGAGGTAGCCGTCCGTCGTCCCGTAAATGGAGGGTTTTGGCCTTCTTCGTCTCCGGCATCGTCATCCATGCCGTCGATGTCTTCGGAGGCGTAGTCCAGCATGTCGGTTAGATCTTCGACAGTGGCTATGAAGTGGGTGGTGGGTGGGACATAAAATTCCCCGCTCTCAGCCCCTAGTCTGGGCTGGGCATAGTTCGGAAGCGATTCTTCCGTAATGGCGAGTGATCGCATTAAGTCCAGAGCCTCGTTGAAAGGCGAGGGTTGGACAGAGAAACGAGAGTCTGTGGGGCTGACCGGAATTGGAGCCTCCTAGCGATGCCCGCTTGACACGGACCCTGAGAGTTTGGACTTAGGGTCTGACGGGGTATCCGGTGCTTGAGTGAAAAGGGGAGTTCGGTTCGTCTTCAGACCTCAAAACCTACTCCGAATATAAGGCCAGAGCGGTGATCGGGGCCGCGAACCCTTCGAAGATCAAATCTCCTCGGATATCGGCGACATAGTTTTGGTTCCCGAAACTGATCTGATGACCCGGGGCATAGCTGCCGATTTGCTCGAGGTGGCCAATCGAGTTGGCACGCAGCGCGAAGCTGCCGAATACGAAAATTTGGCCCGGGGGAAAAATCTCCCCTGAAACAGCATCATTGTGGATGATCGAACGAGCCATCAGATCCTTTGTTGACAGCACAGAGGAACTCTCAATGAAAGCAACAATGTCAGCGTCAAAACCAGCAGATCTCGGGTAGGGGGTCCTGAATTGTGTGTCTAAGGTTCAAAGGTAACAAGAGGCAGGGGACACAATGTTTACCCAGGTTCGGGCCCTCTTAATGGAGGTAATACCGTACTTCCTGCTTGATTGACTTTAATGAGTATAGGGGTTACAAGAGTTGATCTACCTCAAGATCGTAATGGCTAAACCCTAGATGTCTAGCCTGTATGATTATGATTGCCTCTATGGACCAAAACCTCCAGTTTATATAGACACTGGAGGGGGCTAGGATCGTACAAAGTCGGTTTATAGATAAAGGAATCTTCATATCTGAACGCCAAGCTTGCCTTCCACGCCAAGAAGAGTCCCATCCGGACACGGGGGGAAGCCTTCTATCTTGTATCTTCCTGGCCCACCAGTCCGGCCCACGTCACATAGCCCAAATGCCCGGGGACCCCCTAATCCAGGACTCCCTCACTAAGCCCTTGTGATGGCGGACCATGGCCCCTCTGCCAGGCCCGATGCTTTGGAGGAGGCCTACACCGCGCTGGACCAGCTCCAGACCGATATTCATGGTGTTGACAAGTGCATGGAGTCAGGGCATCTGGGGTTGATGTCGGGGTGGCTCCATGCCGATGCGTCCGTCAGGACGGCCTGGGGCTAGGCTGAGGCTGCCATCATGGAGGGCAGGAAGGAGGCCAGCGAGGCCACGACAGCCCGCGACGTGGCGCTGGTCGATGCAGCGTCCGCCAAGGAACGCTAGAACATGGTGGAAGCCGAGCTGAAGGCCCTTCGTGAAGAGCAGGCCGCCCACACCCGTCGGCTCCAAGAGCGAGAGGAGGAGCTCAAGGTCCGGGAGGCTAAGCTCGCCGATCGCGACGCCGAGCTGGACGAGGCAGACCAGGAATAGGCCGCGGAGCAGAGCTGCCTGGGCAAGCTGAAGGAGGAGGCATATAGGGCTCTGGCGTTCCATGCCAAGCTTGTTTCCGAGGAGACGACCCGGCTAGAGGCCAGGAAGAAGACCCTCGCCGTGGCCAAGAAGGCGGCAGCCGCGGGACGTGACGCCTTCATCTCCCTCGAGCTAAGGTCCCGCACGACGCTGCACTCCCTTTACAGAGAAGGGTACGAGAAGCCGCTGGCGACTCCGGAGGATGGCCTTGTCGTCTTCTTGCCAAGCTCGCCGAGGAACTCGAGGGCATCGCCACCGGATTGGGCTCCATGGTAGAAGGGGAGTGCGGCACGCTCTTCACTGCGGCCGCGATGCGTGTTTTCAGCCACCTCCATCTCCAGGATCCAAGCTTCGACCTTGGCACCCTGATCGAGCCGGTGGCTCTTGAGTCCCACGACGCTCCTGCTGAGGCCGTGGAGAAGCAGGTGAAACCCAGCTGGACAAGTTCCTCTGCGTCGACCCCAAGGCTGCGGCGACTGGAGCTGGCGGCAGGGACAGTGGCAGCGTTGTTGATGATGAGCTTCCCACGGCGGGCGACATCGGCGACGGAGGTGATGGCGGCGCTTCCTCCTAGTTTGACCCTGCGACATTTGCTGTGCCTCGTGGAGGCATGAAAACTTCTGCTTGAACTTGTGAGACACTATGCTTTGTAATAATTTGTTAGGACTCCATGATTTCCTTTCCGTGCTCGATTTCCTTTCTGTTTGCTTTAGTGTTCTGGGTCGGCAGGGCCCGGTCCTGCGCATACCTCAGTCGCCGTTGGGTCGTCCGGATTAACAGGACGAGGCCAAGGGTTGACAGGCTACGTGACCAGTCAGGCCCCTGAGTCGCGATGCTTAGGGGTTCCCCTTGACGTACGAACAACCCTCATGAAGGAAATGTGAGCAGTGTTTAGGTTAATCCGGAGCCCCCTTACCTTTCCTCGCCAGCTTTTGCCTGGAAGGGTCGCGTGAAGACCATGTGTGAGAGACCTGGTGAGGTGGCATGCGCCAGGCTTGACCTGGGCGCCGCCCCCGTGCCCAGCCCCCACGTGCGGCCCTCCCATAGGGAAAGTGGCGTGGTGAGGCTGGGCAGCAAGCCTAGTGGCCCTCCTGAGGTTACTGCAACCGCTAGGGCGCTCTCAATTGTTTATTCACCAGCGCAGAGCATGGTGCTTCCCCTCTTGCGTGAGAATAGCCGCTCCTCGACCGTGTCGTCCGCCAGCGCGGAACATGGGGCTTCCACTGGTGCGTGGGTGGGAGTTCCCTCTGAGGGGAGACTCTGGGGCGTGTACAACCCCGTCCTGACACGTTGCTAGCACGGCAGGACTGGAGGCGGTGTATATGGGCACCCATGAGCCAGCGCGGGACTCACGAGGCCCTACCTCAAGGCGGGTTGCACCTGAATTTTGGTTCGGAACATTTGTAAGGATCCTGCGATGTGTTTAGGTGGCCTGCGCTGGGTGAATGTCCAGAGGGCATCGCATGATAAGGCCAAACACCAACAACCCTAGAAGGTGACGTGAACGGGGCCGGCCTGCCAGACAGAGCTTAGCCGCTGGTTTCTCGACACTGCAGGGACTGACCCGAGCACAGACGCCGTGCCCAGTCTTCTCATGTAACAATCCTAAAGAAAGACAACCGGCGCGCGGTTTCTGTGGCGGCGAGGCATCGGGTTGCGCACGCTGACTCATCCATTCTCGATTATCTCATGCGAGAACAAGGCACTAAGGACTACGGGAGGTGACGTACACGGGAGCTGGCCTACGAGACAAAGCTCAGCCACTTTGGTTTAGCGACGCTGCAGGGACGGACCCGAGCACAGACGCCATGCTAGTCATTAATCATGAGGCGGTCACGGGCGGGTTTGGGAGGGCGCGCGACGATCATGGTGGCGAAGCACCGGTCATGCAAGTGATAATATAAAGCAACTCATGAAAGGATAAGGCCATTTCTGATATATGCGCAAAACAATACATGTTGTAGGGGCGGACCCATAAAACTTGAGGATAATGCAGCCCGAAGGGCGCCCTCAATTGAAAAAACTAAAAATTTACCTGGCATCGTTGCTGCAGAAGTGTTGGGGCAGCTGAAGATGTGCGCCAAAGAGGTCGTTCTTCACGAGTCGTCCGGCTCCTGAGCCTCGGGGGGCTCCAGAGGTCCAGGAGGCTTGCGAGGGTTCAGCGCCTCCTCTGTCAGGGTTGCCTGGTACCTGGCCTCGTGAGCCGCCAGGATGCCCTGCATGTAGCGCTGGTGCGTGGCAGCCATGTTCAGCAGGCCGAATGGCATGCAGACACATCTGCGGGGGCAGCCCCCACTCCGACCAACGCGGGACGGCCAGAAGCGCTCCTGAGAAGTGGCCATGTTGAGCCCTGGGATGTTGATGCAGACGCGCAGCTCGCCACCCATGTCGGGGGCAGCAGCTGCGCTGAGTGATGTGGGACGGCGTTCGCCGCGCATGGCTTGCGCCTCCTGAAGCTCTCCGATCGCCTTGGTGATGAACTCCTGAGCGCCTGGCGCGTCACGCCCTGCGCCCTGCTCGCAGAAGCGCGCGTTGAAGCACGCCTCCACATGGTGCCCGAACGCCTCCCTCGTGACGCTGGCCAGGTCAGAAGCCCTCTAGAGGAGAGCCCCCGATCCCAACCTAAGAGAGGCACCAGTCGTGCCTTCCTATGCGAGAGGGGAAGGCGCCCCATCAGTTGGTGTGGGGCCTGACACACGACCATTGGGCGCCACAGCCTCCTGAGGACCTTGGCGGAGTAGTTGCTTCTTCTTGGGGACGGTCTCAGGAGGATGGATGGCGCCCGCGTCATCCGAGTTCTCGACCGCTGCGGCCTGGTAGGCGCGCTCGAGGGAGCGCACCCCATCCTTCCCATCGCAGGCGACCATGATGATGCCGCAACTTCCTGTCATTCTGGGGATGTTCTAGCCATGGTGAGTCACCGCCATGAACTTGGCAAGAGATGGATACCCGAGGATGGCGTTGTACGGGAGACAAATGTGGGCGACGTTGAAGTCAATGAGCTCGGTGCGGTAGTTGTCGCGCTTGCCGAAGGTGACAGGAAAGCAAATCTGCCCCAGTGGGACGGTGGAGAAGTCTGTCACCCCTGAGAAGAGCTTGGTGGGGAGGAGCTGGTCGTAGGGCACCTGGAGCCTCTCGAAGGTCTCCACAGAGACGACATTCAGTCCCGCACTGATGTCTCCAAGAGTACGTCGGTACTTCCCCAAAGAGGAAGGGATGATGCAACACAGCGATGGTAGTTATTTCCCTTGGTGATGAGACCAAGGTTATCGAACCAATAGGAGAACCAAGCAACACTATGTAAACAACATCTGCACACAAATAACAAATACTCGAAACAGACATGTTAAAGGGGTTGTCAATCCCTTTTGGGTAACAGCGCCAAAAATTGGCAAACAGACGCGATAAAAATATGATAGATGGGATAAATAGATCTCGGATAAAATAAATTGCAGCAAGGTATTTTTGTATTTTTGGTTTAATAGATTAGAAAATAAAAGCAAAGGAAAATAGATTGCAAAGGCAAATATATTAAGGAAGAGACCCAGGGGCGTAGCTTTCACTAGTGGATTCTCTCTAGAAAAATAGCAAACGGTGGGTGAAAAAATTACTGTTAGGACTTCAAATAATCGTGACGATATCCAGGCAATGATCATTATATAGGCATCACGTCCAAGATTAGTAGAGCGACTCCTGTCTGCCTCTACTACTATTACTCCACACATCGACCGCTATCCAGCATGCATCTAGTGTATTAAGTTCATGGAGAAACGGAGTAATGCAATAGGAACGATGACATGATGTAGACAAGATCTATTTATGTAGAAATAGACCCCATCTTGTTATCCTTAGTAGCAGCGATAGATACGTGTCGGTTCCCCTTCTGTCACTGGGATCAAGCACCATAAGTTCGAACCCATTACAAAGCACCTCTTCCCATTGCAAGATAAATAGATCAAATTGTCTAAACAAAACCCAAATATCGGAGAAGAAATACGAGGCTATAAGAAATCATGCATATAAGAGATCAAAGAAGACTCAAATAACTTTCATGGATAAAAAGAGATAGATCTGATCATAAACTCAAAGTTCATCGGATCCCAACTAACACACCGCAAAAGAATTACATCATATGGATCTCCAAGAGACCATTGTATTGAGAATCAAACGAGACAGAGGAAGCCATCTAGCTACTAACTATGAACCCAAAGGTCTACAAATAACTACTCACGCATCCTCGGAGAGGCACCAATGGACATGATGAACCCCTCCGTGATGGTGTCTAGATTGGATCTTGTGTTTCTAGAACTTGCGGCGGCTGGAATTGATTTTTGTCGACTCCCCTGGGGTTTCTGGAATATTGGGGTATTTATAGAGTAAAGAGGCAGTCCGGGGGCACCCAAGGTGGGCACAACCCACCAGGGCGCGCCTGGGCCTCCTCGGGTGCTCCCGGACTGCCTCTTTACTAGCACGCCCTGGTGGGTTGTGCTCCCCTCGGAGCACCACCCAGGTGCTTCTCCGGCCCATTGGATGTCTTCTGGTCCAAAAAAATCCACAAAACATTTCGCTGTGTTTGGACTCCGTTTGATATTGATTACCTGTGATGTAAAAAACATGCAAAAAAACAGCAACTGGCACTTGGCACCATGTCAATAGGTTAGTACCAAAAAATGATATAGAATGATTATAAAACATCCAGGAATGATAATATAATAGCATGGAACAATAAAAAAATTATAGATACATTGGAGACGTATCAGCATCCCCAAGGTTAATTCCTGCTCGTCCTCGAGTAGGTAAATGATAAAAAACTGAATTTTTAATGTGGAATGCTACCTAACATGTCATCTCATTTTCTTTATAGCATGGACATTTGGACTTTTATATGATTCAAAGCAATAGTCTAGTTTTGACATGAGACTTAAATACTGAAGCATATCAACAAGCAGCCATGTCTTTCAAAATATCAACGCTAAAAATAAGTTATCCCTAGCCCATCATGCTCAATCATTAATACATTCATGAAACACACTCGCATATTAGCTACACCCATAGCCCCCAAGTTGGTGCTTTATAAGAGAAGATGGCGATTCAAATTAAAAATAAAAATTGCATAAATTAAAAGAAAGGCCCTTCGCAGAGGGAATTATGGATTTGTAGAGGTGACAGAGCTCAAAACAAAAATTGAGAGATAAAAACATTTTGAGAGGCATACTTTTCCCACCATCGAAAACGACTTAGAGTTCCCCACACTTTCCATGCTTATATATATCATAAGCAGTTCCCGAAATAGAAATTAAATTTTATTCCTTTTTCCACCATACTTTCACTTTCCATGGCTAGCCGTATCCACGGGTGCCTTCCCTAGCAACACTTTCCAATGAATTTATTATTTGACAACATAAAGTAAATTTATTTTTCATTTCGGTACTGGGCATCCCTAATACCTTTGCCTTACTCTCGTGCAATGACAAGTGAATAAACACTCATCGTGAGAATAACACATCTAGCATGGAAAATTTCGGCCACCCCTCACCGCTTCACGAGCGGTACGAGCACACAAAAGAGAAATTTATTATGAAAATTAGAGATGACACATACAAATTTGCTTGGAACGGCAAAAGAATACCGCATATAGGTAGGTATAGTGGACTTGTGTGGCAAAACTGGTTTAAAGGATTTTGGATGCACAAGTAGTGATCATACTTAGTGCAAAATGAAGGCTAGCAAAACACTAAGAAGCGACCAACCAAGAAATGATTAATCTCATAAGCGAGCATTGAGCATAATTAACACCGAATAATGCACCACAAGTAGGACGTAATTTCATTGCATAACTATTGACTGTCGTGCTTGCATAGGGAATCACAAACCTTAACACCAATATTCTTACTAAAGCATAATTACTCATCAACATGACTCACATATCACATCATCATATCTCAAAACTATTACAAGGAATCAAGTTTATTTTGTCCAATGATCTTCATGGAATTTTTTATTATATCCTTCTTGGATATCTATCACTTTGGAACTAATTTTCATGTGTTGCTTTTGATAAGCTCAAACAAATATATGTGAAGATCATGAGCATAATATTTCTTTCTCTAAAATTAATTTAAGTGAAGCAAGAGAGAATTTCTAAAAAAATACTAACTCTCAAATAAATCTAAGTGAAGCAAGAGAGCATTTCTTCAAAAAATACTAAAGCACACCGTGCTCAAAAAGATATAAGTGGAGCACTAGAGCAATTCCATAGCTCATAAAGATTTAAGTGAAGCATAGAGAGCAATTATAACAAGTCATGGCATAATTTTGGCTCTCTCAAATAGGTGTGTCCAGCAAGGCTTCAAGACTTAAAACACAAAGCAAAACAATCAAAGACTCATATCATACAAGACTCTCTAAGCAAAACTCATAGTATGTGACGAATAAAAATATAGCTTCGAGTAAAATAGGAATGGTCGTTAGAAGAAAGAGGGGATGCCACTCGGGGCATCCCCAAGCTTAGTTGCTTCCTTCTTTTTGGATAATAGCTTGGGATGACATGGGCATCCCCAATCTTACGCTCTTCTTACTCCTTATTCCTTCATCCATCATAACATCACCCAAAACTTGAAAACTTCAATCACACAAAACTCAACAAAACCTTCGTGAGATCCGTTAGTATAAGAAAACAAATCACAACTATAAGTGATGTTGCAAACCAATTCATATTTTATGCTTGCACTATATCTATTGTATTCCAACTTTTCTATGGCAAAAACTCTCCAAATAAAACCATAGAATCATCAAAACAAGCACACAACGCAAAGAAACAGAATGTGTCAAAAATAGAACAGTCTGTAGCAATCTGGGTATTTTGAATACTTATGTAACGCCAAAATTCTGAAAAATTAGGACGACCTGAGAAATTTGTATATTAATCTTCTTCAAAAAGAATTGGTATTTTATCACGTTCTGGTTAAAAATGGGAATTATTTTCGTGAGCGCAAAAGTTTCTGTTTTTCAGCAAGATCAAGTCAACTATCACCCAAGAAGATCCTAAAGAATTTACTTGGCGCAAACAATAAAATTAAACACGAAAAACACAATCATAACAGTAGCATAATTGTGCTAACACTCAAGAACAGGAAGTAAAAGACAAAAATAAATTTTATTCATTGGGTTGCCTCCCAACAAGCTCTAGTGTTTCACGCCCCTAGCTAGGCATAAAGTAAGGGTCTAAGTTTTGTCATATTTGTTCTTAATTTCCTTAGAGGTGTATTTCTCATGAGGCTTTGTAAAAACAACATAAAACATATTCTCCATAGAAACTTTAGCACTATTAAGTTGCTTAACATCATAACCCCTTTGATTTCCGGCAACAATCCAAGAGTAATGTTGATTAACATTATTGAAAACTTGTTGGATTACATCTAAGATGGGGACTTCCTTTTTAAGATTCTCGTCAAAGATTTGATTATCCCCAAGCAAATATCTTAACGCATAATCGCTATTGTAAAGAATTTCATCTATAATGGGCTTTTCATGATTCATACCATAAAAATCAAAGATTTCCCTAGCTTCCCGTATTATGTAGTCAAATTCATTCATAAGAACGTGAGTAGCCAACTTTTTAGCCTTAGGATTCTTTATAACGGGAAGCTCAAAAAATAATATTTGCAAAGTAGGATGCGTACGGATAAATTTAGTCTCAAGTTTCAGAACTAGTGCTGAAATAGCATCCATATAAGATCTAGTATTTCTAAGTATAGGAGCATCATCAAGACTTAGATTTCCAAAATTATTGAAAAATTCTTGGATACGTTCCTTTCCCATAACATTCCCTTGCCCCAAGATAAAAGTTTTAGCATCCAGATTGCTCGTACGTCCAATCTTAGGAGTTAGGCCATCATCTGTTGCTGCCATACTTCAGTCACTCATGATTGCAAGCAAAAAGATAGAGCTGACGAGAAAAGGGCGAACAAAAAAGAGGGCGAATAAAACGGGAAATTTCTGTGAAGTGGGGGAGAGGAAAAAGAGAGGCAAATGGCAAATGATGTAAATTGCGAGGAGATGATATTTGTGATTAGGAACCTGGTAGATGTTGATGATGTCTCCCCGGCAACGGCGCCAGAAAGTCCTTTTGATGTCTGCTAGACTATGTCGGTATTTTCCCAAAGAGGAAGGGATGATGCAGCACATCGACGGTAGGTATTTCCCTCAGTGATGAGACCAAGGTTATCGAACCAGTAGGAGAAGCAAGCAACACTACATAAACAACACCTGCACACAAATAACAAATACTTGCAACCCGACATGTTAATGGGGTTGTCAATCCCTTTCGGGTAACGGCGCCAAAAATTGGCAAATGGACGCGATAAAAATATGATAGATGGGATAAATAGATATCGGATAGAATAAATTGCAGCAAGGTACTTTTATTTTTGGTTTAATAGATCTAAAAATAAAATAAAAGGAAAATAGATCGCAAAGGCAAATATATTAAGGAAGAGACCCGGGGGATGTAGTTTTCACTAGTGGCTTCTCTCGAGAAAAATAGCAAATGGTGGGTGAACAAATTATTGTTGGGCAATTGATAGAACTTAAAGTAATCATGACGATATCCAAACAGTGATCATTATATAGGCATCACGTCCAAGATTAGTAGACCGACTCCTGCCTGCATCTACTACTATTACTCCACACATTGACCGCTATCCAGCATGCATCTAGTGTATTAAGTTCACGGAGAAATGGAGTAATGCAATAATAACGATGACATGATGTAGACAAGATCTATTTATTTAGAAATAGACCCCATCTTTTTATCCTTAATAGCAATGATACATACATGTCGGTTCCCCTTCTGTCACTGGGATCAAGCACCGTAAGATCGAACCCATTACAAAGCACCTCTTCCCATTGCAAGATAAATAGATCAAGTTGGCCAAACAAAACCCAAATATCGGAGAAGAAATACGAGGCTATAAGCAATCATGCATATAAGAGATCAAAGAAGACTCAAATAACTTTCATGGATAAAAAGAGATAGATCTGATCATACACTCAAAGTTCATCGGATCCCAACAAACACATCGCAAAAGAACTACATCATAATGATCTCCAAGAGACTATTGTATTGAGAATCAAAAGAGAGAGAGGAAGCCATCTAGCTACTAACTATGGACCCGAAGGTCTACAAAGAACTACTCATGCATCATTGGAGAGGCACCAAAGGACATGATGAACCCCTCCGTGAGGGTGTCTTGATTGGATCTGGTGTTTCTGGAACATGCGGCGGCTGGAATTGATTTTTGTTGTCTTCCCTAGGGTTTCTGGAATATTGGGATATTTATAGAGTAAAGAGGCGGTCCGGGGGGCACCCGAGGTGGGCACAACCCACCAGGGCACGCCTGGACCTCTAGGCGCACCTTGGTGGGTTGTGCTCCCCTCGGAGCACCCCGAGGCGCTTCTCTGGCGCATTGGATATCTTCTGGTCCAAAAAAAATCCACAAAAAGTTTCGCTGCGTTTGGACTCCGTTTGATATTGATTACCTGTGATGTAAAAAACATGCAAAAAATAGCAACTGGCACTTGGCACTATTTCAATAGGTTAGTACCAAAAATGATATAAAATGACTATAAAACATCCAAGAATGATAATATAACAACATGGAACAGTCAAAAATTATAGATACGTTGGAGACGTATCACGCACCTCCTTCGATGAGTGTCTTGGTAACAAGGACATTGCTGATGGTCGGTGAGCAGAGCATTGAGAGCATGCCAGCGGTGGCTGCACACTTGAGATGATCCGTCGAGTGGAATCTAATGGTGTACTTGGACCACCTGAGGGGACGCGACGCCTCGAGCTTGGGGAGGTCCGCGTTCACTTCACAAGAGAACTGGTTGAAGACGCAATGGGAGGCGGGGGCCTGAGCGCCACCCAGGATACAGGCGATACCACGAGGCTCTTGAAAGCCCCCGACCCCATCATCTTGGTTGTGGTCTGTTGGGGAACGCAGTATTTCAAAAAAATTCTATGATCACGCAAGATCTATCTAGGAGATGCATAGCAACGAGAGGCGAGAGTGTGTCTACGTACCCTCGTAGACCGAAAGCGGAAGCGTTTAGTAACGCGGTTGATGTAGTCGAACGTCTTCATGATCCAACTGATCCAAGTACCGAACGTACGGTGCCTCCGCGATCAGCACATGTTCAGCTCGGTGACGCCCCTCGAACTATTGATCCAGTTGAGGCGAAGGGAGAGTTCCGTCAGCACGACGGCGTGGCGACAGTGATGATGAAGTTTACCGGTGCAGGGCTTCGCCTAAGCACTACGATGATATGACCGAGGTGTGTAACTATGGAGGGGGGCACTGCACACGGCTAAGAGAAGACTTGGTGTGTCTTTGAGGTGCCCCCTACCCACGTATATAAATGAGGGAGGGAGAGAGCCCAACCCTCTAGGGGCACGCCAAGAGTATGGAGTCCAACTAGGACTTCCAAGTCCAGGTAGGAATCCCTTTCCTTTCCGGAGTAGGAGAGAAGGAAAGAGGGAAAGAGATAGGGAACACGAAAAGGCAAGGGGGGCGCCGCCCCCTTCCCCTAGTCCAATTCGGACCCATGCGGGGGGCACCTCCCCTTGGCCTGCCTCCTCTTTTCCCATATGGCCCAATAAGGCCCATTACTTCTCCCGGTGAATTCCCGTAACTCCCCGGTACTCCGAAAAATACCCGAATCACTCAGAACCTTTCTGATGTCCGAATATAGCCTTCCAATATATCGATCTTTATCTCTTGACCATTAGAGACTCCTCATCATGTCCGCGTGATCTCATCCGGGACTCCGAACAAACTTCGTTCATCTAATCACATAACTCATAATACAAATCGTCATCGAATAATAAGCGTGCGGACCCTACGGGTTCGAGAACTATGTAGACATGACCGAGACACATCTCCCGTCAATAACCAACAGTGGAACCTGGATGCTCATATTGGCTCCTACATATTCTACGAAGATCTTTATCGGTCAAACCTCATAACAACGTGTGTCATTCCCTTTTTCATCGGTATGTTACTTGCCCGAGATTCGATCGTCGGTATCATCATACCTAGTTCAATCTCATTACCGGCAAGTCTCTTTACTCGTTCCGTAATGCATCATCCCGTGGCTAACCCATTAGACACATTGCTTGCAAGGCTCATAGTGATGTGCATTACCGAGAGGGCCCAGAGATACCTCTCCGATACCGGAGTGACAAATCCTAATCTCGATCTATGCCAAATCAACAAACACCATCGGAGACACCTGTAGAGCATCTTTATAATCACCCAGTTACGTTGTGACATTTGATATCACACAAGGTGTTCTTTCGGAATTCGGGAGTTGCATAATCTCATAGTCAGAGGAACATGTATAAGTCATGAAGAAAGCAATAGCAATAAAACTTAACGATCATTATGATAAGCTAATGGATGGTTCTTGTCCATCAAATCATTCTATAATGATGTGATCCCATTCATCAAATGACAACACATGTCTATGGTTAGGAGACTTAACCATCTTTGATTAACAAGCTAGTCAAGTAGAGGCATACTAGGGACACTCCATTTTGTCTATGTATTCACACATGTACTAAGTTTCTGGTTAATACCATTCTAGCATGAATAATAAACATTTATCATGATATAAGGAAATATAAATAACAACTCTATTATTGCCTCTAGGACATATTTCCTTCATGGTCATCATTCCTCCTTGGTGGCAACGACAGCGGAAGAAGGCCGGCGTTGCCCTGAGGACAATCCTCACGAGGTTGCTCCCTCTAGGGGCCATCGCGAGGCTGGCCCTGCCAACGGTCCTCACGAGGCTAATCACGGCAGTCCTGGCAGGGGTCGCGGTTTTCCTAGAAACCTCCACCACGGCCTCCTTCGCGGTCGTTGCACTCGGGGCGGCGGCCAAGGCGCCCATCTCGGATGGCCCTGAGCTCTTGGCAGTCGTTGGTGTTGTGGCTGTGGACGTTGTGGAAGACGCAAAACGGGCGGCTGCCCTTGGAGGACTCGGGGTGGTCGCAGTCGCACTTCATCTCGGGCTTGGCCGCGAGCACAGCCGGGCCCTTGCGCTTCACGTCCTTGTCCTTGGCCTTCTTGTCCCCAGGATCGGCCTCCGGGAGCTCGAGGAGGGAGAGGCGACCTTCCTCAGCCCTCACGCACCTAGTTGCCATGTTGAACATCTCCAGAGCTGAGCACAGGTCCTTGTGTATGGCGAGTTCTTCCTTCATCTTGACATCCTGGATGCCATCAGTGAACGCTGAAATGATGGCCTCATCCGACACCTTAGGGATCTTGAGGCGAATGTTGGTGAAGCGTTGTATGTATTTGTGCAAGGTCTCCCTGGCTGATATTTGATGCGCCGCGGGTCGCCTACGGCAGGGGCGCGGTTGCGATTACCCTGGAAGTTGGCGATGAAGCAGTCACGCAGCTCATCCCAGGAGGAGGTCGACCCCATGATACGTCTCCAACGTATCTATAATTTATGAAGTATTCATGCTGTTATTTTAACATTCTTGGGTGTTTTACAATCATTTTATAGCAACTTTATATCATTTTTTGGGACTAACCTATTGACCCAGTGCCTAGTGCCACTTTCTATTTTTTTCTTGTTTTTACATCGCGGGAAATCAATATCAAACAGAGTCCAAACACCGCGAAACATTTTGTGGAATTTTTATGGGCCAGAAGACTCCCGATGGGCCAAAGCAGCACCTGGGGGTGCCCCGAGGAGGGCACAACCCACCAGGGCGTGCCAGGGCCCCCTGATGCGCCCAGGTTGGTTGTGCCCACCTCGGTGGCCTCCCACACCCCTTCTTTGCACTATAAATTCCCAAATATTCCGAAACCCTCCGGGGTTAACCTAGATCAGAAGTTCCGCCGCTAGGGCTCCGTAGCCACCGAAAACCAATCTAGACCCGTTCCGGCACCCTGCCAAAGGGGGGAATCATCTCCGGTGGCCATCTTCATCATCCCGGCATCCACCATGATGAGGAGGGAGTAGCCCACCCTCGGGGCTGAGGGTTTGTATCAGTAGCTATGTGTTTAATCTCTCTCTCTCTCTCGTGATCTATATCATGGGCTTTGTTAATATAGTCGGTCCATATGATGTTTCTCCCCTTTATACTCTTGTTGTGATGAATTGAATCTTTACCCTTTGAAGTTTTGTCATGATGGATTGAATGGGGTATCTTATTGATTCACTTGATATACGTTATGGCACTCGCGGATTCCCGCGGTGACAGTGGGGTAATCTATGCATAGGGGTTGATGCACGTTTTTATTATCTTTCTCCGATAGAAACATTGGGGTCTCCTTGTAGTTCTTTGTGTGGATTGAGTATTTTGAATATTCTGCTTTGGTGTTATTCTAGTACGAACTCTAGGATAGATCAAACCGAAAAAATAGCTTTGCGTTATTTTAGTACAAACTCTTGAATAGATCAAACGGAAAGAATAGCTTTGAGGTGGTTTCGTACCCTACAAACAATTCCTATCTTTTGCTCTCCGCTAATAGGAACTCGGAGTGATTCTTTATTACACTTTGAGGGATAATCATATGATCCAACTATGTTAGCACTGTTGGGAGATTGCACTAGTGAAAGTACGGACCCTAGGCCTTGTTTTTAAGCAATGAAATATCATTTCTGTGCACGTTTACTATTTGCTACCTTGCTGTTTTTATTTATTCGAATTATAAAAATATATTTCTACCATCCATATTACACTTTTATCACCATCTCTTCGCCGAACTAGTGCACTGATGACCCACAAGTATAGGGGATCAATTGTAGCTCTTTTCGATAAGTAAGAATGTCGTACCCAACGCAGAGCAGAAGGAAATGACAAGTAGTTTTCAGTAAGGTAATGTTTGCAAGTGCTGAAATTGTAAGTAGCGAGTAGTTTGATAGTAAGATAATTTGTAACGAGCATGCAACGATAATAGTAACAAGTATTCAGCAAGGTAGCACAATCCTTTTGAGGCAAAGTACAGGCCAAAACGGTCTCTTATTATAAGCAAAGTGTTCTTGAGGGTACACGGGAATTCCATCTAGTTTCTTTCATCATGTTGGTTTGATTTGTGTTCGCTACTTTGATAATCTGATATGTGGGTGGACCGGTGCTTAGGTATTGTTCTTACTTGAACAAACCTCCTACTTATGATTAACCCTCCCGCAAGCATCTGCAACAACGAGAAAGGTATTAAGAATAAATTCTAACCATGGCATTAAACTCTAGGATCCAATCGGTCCCTTACGGAATAGTGCATAAACTGGGTTTAAGTTTCTGTCGCTCTTGCAACCCACCATCTATTTACTACTCCACAATGCATTCCCTTAGGCCCAAATATGGTGAAGTTTCATGCAGTCGACATTCACATGACACCACTAAGGGAATCACAACATACATACTATCAAAATATCGAACACATATCAAATTCGCATGATTACTTGCAACATGATTTCTCCCGTGACCTCAAGAACAAAAGAAACTACTCACAAATAACAATCAAGCTCAAGATCAGAGGGGTATTAAATAGCATATTGGATCTAAACATATAATCTTCCACCAAATAAATAATATAGTAATCAACTACAAGATGTAATCAACACTACTAGTCACCCCCTAGCAACAATCTATAGTTCCGGTAACAAGATTTCACACAAGAGATGAACTAGGGTTTGAGATGAGATGGTGCTGGTGAATATGTTGATGGATATTGCCCTCCTCAAGATGGGAGAGTTGTTGGTGATGATGATGACAATGATTTCCACCTCTAGGAGGGAAGTTCCCCGTCAGAATCGATCCGCCGGAGGGCAAAAGTGCTCCTGCCCAAGTTCCGCCTCGAGGCGGCGGCGCTTTGTCCTGAAAGTCCTCGTCTTATTGTTTTCTAGGTCAAAACCACTTATATACCAAAAGATAGGCACCAGAGGTGGGCCAAGGAGGCCACAACCCACCAGGGCGTGCCTGGGGGGCCTAGCGCCCAGGTGGGTTGTGCTGTGATGCCCCAAGACCGGAGCTTCAGATGCCTTCCATGGTTTCCGAGATTCGTTGTGTGATTTGTTTTTGCTTGTTGCATTCATAATTACATCATGTGCATTGCATCATGTCATCATGCCATCATTTTTTTCCAAAGCTAACTAAAACTCAACCAATTAAATTGTATGGATCTTCGATTCATTTAAATCGAGGGAAGTACACATGGTGTTTGCTCTTTATAACATACCCCCCCAATATTAGGGAGCTATAATAAATATTTTCATTATTTTGGAATTAATCGGAACACACTTGCAAATATTCCCCATGCCTTCTCTACTTCGAGTTTGACCTTCAAATCTTGTCCGCAATTCTTATTACTTTTACTGAGGTTCCTCCAAAAATCCGAACATTTTTGGGAACTGCTAAATCCTAGTCCTAGTTCAAACCCATTTGAATTAAATTCAAATGAGTTTGAATTACATCTTTCAATCATGCCTCTCCTATTTCTCGTGGAGCATGCACATTTTTGCGAGTCCAGGAAATTTATCCCCATGCCCAAATCCTGTCTCCACCCTTCCTTTCTTTTTTCTTTCCTTTGCTATTTTTCTTTCTGGGCATTAGAAGAGAAAGAGTGTAGGGAGGAGAGAACCCAGCCCACCAAATTGGCCTAAGGCCCAGCCGCCGGCCTCCCTAGGCGCAGCCTGTAACCCTAGCCTATCCCTCTCGTTCCCGTGCGCCGCCGCCTACTCCCGCATCGCTCTCTCCCTCTCCCTCGTCTCCACCCCGCCGCCAGAGATACCCGCTCGATCCCCTCGCCCTCTCCCCATCGAACCCTTCCTCTCGATGCTACCCGTTGCACGCACGCACGCACGCAGGGGAGGATCTCCTCGCCTGCGCCTCCCTCTCCTACATGGCCGCCCTAGCCTCCTCAGGAAGCCGCGCCGCCCGCCTCTGGCCATGACTCCGATGAGATCCGGGCAGCCCCACGCCGGAGCCGTCGTTCCTGCGCTGCCGCCGCACCATCTTGCCTCCTTGCACGCCCGTGGTCCTCCAGAAGTCTGCGCTGCCTCGCCCGCCTATCAGGAACGCCATGGCTGGCCCCTCTGCGACCTTGGCATGAACCGAGCTCCTTCCTTCCCGAGATCTCCTGACCCGTCAAGTTCTGTACACGCAACTACATCTCCGGGGACTACCGTGACCGTGTTTTTTGGCCTACTACCACACTTCGGTTCGTTAAGGCCACCAAGTTCGACTACACTGTGAGACCCGAAACGCCAAGACCACCTCAAGTTCGACTACATTTGACACCGAGTACGACTCCACGAAGACCGGCGAGACTGTCAAGTTCCGCTACCGATGAACATTTTGAAATCGCCAAGTCAAACTACAACGCGAAGACCATGTACAACTACTGATCCTGTGGATGTCACCAAGTACCTCTACCGACGACCTGAACATCTACGTAACGTGTACCACTACCGCCTTCTTCGGAATCGTTAAAAACGACAAGTACCTTGACGCCCGATGCATAGAACAACTACCGGCGCCGACGACCCGGGTAGCAGAAATGCCAAGTACCCCTTCGAGCTGATGAGATAGGCAAGTTCGAAGACCCCAAGAACCTCTTCGAAACGACCATGTACCACTACCGTCGACCCTCGAAGACCCCGTGGACGTCAAGTTCCTCGTTGTGACCCCGAACACCTATGGAGTGTGAACATCTACGAAGCAAGAACGCCTACTTCCCTCTACGAACTTGATCCGTTCCGATAATGCACGCTTCGAAGTTATAACCCCGAGACGACCGCCCATGAACGAATGCATGTGTGTTTTATGAGATGCCCGTGTTTGCACCGTGCCCGATTTGTTCGCCACACATCGGCACTTGATTCCTTGCCACCGTCATGTGGGACACCCGGTATCCGGGATCACTCCTCGTTGCTCTTGCACATTTCCATCACCCCCACTTGTTCCTTGGACCAAGTTATCGGAACTGGGATGTTGCCGTGGCACCATGTCCATTTTCACCGCTGTGGCACTGAAAGGATCGAGAAGAGGTGTCTAGAGGGGGGGTGATTAGAAACTAAGTAGCAAAAGTTGCAGTTTTTAATTTCTTTAAGTTGAAGTGGAGTTTTGACACAAGTTTAACAAACACAATACATTTCAAGCAAGCATGAAAAGAGTATATGAGCAGTGGAAAGTAAAGCATGCAACTTGCAAGAATGTAAAGGGAAGGGTTTGGAGAATTCAAACGCAATTGAAGACACGGATGTTTATGTCGTGGTTCCAATAGGTGGTGCTATCGTACATCCACGTTGATGGAGACTTCAACCCACGAAGGGTAACGGTTGCGCAAGTCCACGGAGGGCTCCACCCATGTAGGGTCCACGAAGAAGCAACCTTGTTTATCCCACCATGGCCATCGCCCATGAAGGACTTGCCTCACTAGCGGTAGATCTTTATGAAGTAGGCGATCTCCTTGCCCTTACAAACTCCTTGGTTCAACTCCACAATCTTGTCGGAGGCTCCCAAGTGACACCTAGCCAATCTAGGAGACACCACTCTCCAAGAAGTAACAAATGGTGTGTTGATGATGAACTCCTTGCTCTTGTGCTTCAAATGATAGTCTCCCCAACACTCAACTCTCTCTCACAGGATATGGATTTGGTGGAAAGAAGATTTGAGTGGAAAGCAACTTGGGAAAGGCTAGAGATGAAGATTCATATGGTGAGAATGGAATATCTTGGCCTCAACACATGAGTAGGTGGTTCTCTCTCAGAAAATGTGTATTGGAAGTGTAGGTATGTTCTGATGGCTCTCTCCACGAATGAAGAGTGGGTGGAGGGGTATATATAGCCTTCACACAAAAACTAACCGTTACACACAATTTACCAATCTCGGTGAGACCGAATTGAGAAACTCGGTCGGACCGATTTAGCAAACCTAGTGACCGTTAGGATTTTCAGTGGGACTGAGATGCAACTCGGTAGGACCGATATGGTTAGGGTTAGGGCATAACGTAATCTCGGTGTGACCGATTACACAAATTCGATGGGACCGATTTTGGTAATAAGCTAACCAGAGAGTTGGTCAGGTAAACTCGGTGGCATCGATTTGCTCATTTCGGTGGGACCGAAATGTTACAAAAGGGAAACAGAGAATTTACATTGTAATCTCGGTGGGACCGATCGCTCATCTCGGTAGGACCGAAACGTTACAAAGGGAAACAGAGAGATTACAATCCCATCTCGGTGAGACCGAGATCCCTATCGGTGAAATCGATTTGCCTAGGGTTTGTGGCAGTGGCTATGACATCTGAACTCAGTGGCGCCGGATAGAAAGAATCGGTGGGGCCGAGTTTGACTTTTGGTTTAGGTCATATGTGGATGTGGGAAGGTAGTTGAGGGTTTTGGAGCATATCACTAAGCATTTTGAGCAAGAACCTCATTAAGCAACACCTCATCCCTCCTTGATAGTATTGGCCTTTCCTATAGACTCAATGTGATCTTGGATCACTAAAATAGAAAATGTAGAGTCTTGATCTTGAAGCTTGAGCTAATCCTTTGTCCTTAGCATCTTGAAGGGGTTCCACATCCTTTAGTCCATGCCACTTAATTTGTTGAACTTATCTGAAACATACTAGGTAAAAGTATTAGTCCAACAAGAGATATGTTGTCATTAATTATCAAAATCACCCAGGGAGCACTTGTGCTTTCAATCTCCCCCTTTTTGGTAGTTGATGGCAACATACATCAAAGTTTTAGATAAAGATATAGAGAATAGCAAGTAAAGCTTTGGAAAGACATGTAACAAGAATAGGCTCCCCCTACATGTATGCAATCATGTGAATATGGAATATAGAAGCATGTGAGAGCATAACCATGACAGAGTAGCAATGTGTTACATGTATCTTGGCTATATGCATCAGGGCAAAATATATGAATATGGGAAATGTACCTTCATGCCCATGAGTCCTTCTTGCAAACAGTATGTACATCAGCAAGAATTTCTCATACACATGACTATGATGCATATACTTACCTTATGGTCTTGAGCTGGCTAGGATGGGATGAGCCTGCGTAAACAAGGTTAGATAACACAGATGCACCCACTAGCTAGAGCAAAGAAAATTAACCACAAGAGTACCAAGACTGGGATGACATGTAGAGTGAGTACAGAGTACCACGATAGATATTGACATGTCCCCAAAGAGAAAGATATGCAATGAATTTAATAAATTTCTTTCCCTTGGATGTCTTGCTCCCCCTGAATCTAGCATGGGATACTGGGAGAAGATAGGGAACAGAAAAATAAAGCTCAAAGGAACAAAAGAACAGAGCTAATGCAAATAAGCACATATGAACATGTCTTTCCCCCAAGAAGACATGTGGCATCTCTCCTCTTGAACATCAAGCATCTGGGATCCTTGAATATTACTCTTTTCTGGAGTATTCCCTCCCCCTAGAGATCTCTCCCCCTAGAGATATGATTAATCTTTGATGTGATCTCTCTCTCCCCCTTTGACATCAATTTCCAAGAAGGGTCTTCTGGAATTTGTTGTGAAAGGGTTCGGTCCTTGAATCACAGTACAAAGCATTAAGGTAAATGTGATGCATGCAGAGGACAAGATTCATTGAGTGGTGCTGGATCAAGAATAAAGCAGGAATAAATGGCAAAATATTTTTCTTGTAGTGAAATCGGTGTCACCGAGTTGTATGCTTCGGTTGCTCTGAAAATCCTCGGCTAGACCGGAGACATGAAACCGGTGGAACCGAGTTCATCACAGAGAAAAACACTTGTCACCTCAGCTCACTGGACAAATAAGATCTCACAAAGATTTGCAATGAATTGGATGCAGAAAATGCAGAACAAAAAGCAAAGAAAAGAAACTAAAAGATCTAGATGAAGTTTTTTTTGAAAGGGGAAACAAATATGCATGAGACAAATGCAAGAACACAGAAAAGAACACAAGAGAACTTCATCTAGAGTTGGGCGGTGACAAAGTCACCTATGTTAGAGTATATTGACTTAGGAGTCAAGTGAGATCACTTGATCATAGGTCGTACTCATCGTTTAAGCTCAAAATGGGGTTACCATTTTTCGTTTAAGTATCTTGATGTATTCACATCTTGTCGAGTTGCTTTGACTCATGACTTGGAGTAAAGCTACTCTAAGATGGAATAACATACCTTGGGTGGCGGTGTTGATCTTGATTATGTAGTTGAACTTGTGTGGGTTGCTCAAGGTTGATGTAGCCCATCAAGAGTTGGGAGCACCCTTTGGATTTTGAGTTCATCTACCTACATGGGTTAGTTTTCGCAAGGAAGAGCACTTGTGTATCCAACATGACAATCATGAAGCTCAACATAGATTTTGTCAAAGGATATGTTTGAAAGGTTTCGTGATTCCTTGTCATCAACCACCATTGTGTAGAGACATGGTGATGTAGAGATTGCTCAAGATGTGAGTGAGTTGCAATCTCATAGAATTAGATTCATCCAAGTACCTACAAGGGTTAGATAACATGCAAGATGCAAATTTTCAAGACATAATATAATCATCATAGGAGAAATATCAAGTGATTAGTCGTAAGCTCAAGTCTTGCATGTATCCAATGGAGTTCCTACTCCAAGTTTGAAGCATCAATGATGTTCAATTCACCTCTTAACCTGCAAAACACTTTCTCATCAAGTGGTTTAGTGAATATATCCGCTAATTGCTTATCGGTGAGAACATGCTTAAGGTTTATGTCACCCCTAGCAACGTGATCTCGAATGAAATGATGACGAACTTCAATATGCTTAGTTCAAGAGTGTTGCATGGGATTGTGAGCAATCTTGATAGCACTTTCATTGTCACAAAGTAATGGAACATGTTTCACATATATCCCATAATCTTTAGGAGTTTGGGTCATCCAGAGTAATTGAGCACAACATGAACCAGCGGCAATGTATTCCGCTTTGGCAGTGGATAAGGATACCGAGTTTTGTTTCTTGGAAGACCAAGACACAAGAGATCTACCAAGGAATTGACAAGTACCCGAAGTGGACTTTCTATCAACCTTGTCACCGGCATAGTCCGAGTTGGAGTAGCTAACAAGATCAAAGGAAGCCCCCTTTGGATACCAAATGCCAAAATTTGGTGTATGTATTAAGTATCTCACTATCCTCTTCACGGCCTTAAGATGACATTCCTTAGGAGCAGCTTGATATCGTGCACACATGCACACACTTAGCATGATATCGGGACGTGAAGCACATAGATATAACAATGAACCAATCATAGAGAGGTAAATTTTTTGATCAACCGGTTCACCATCTTTGGTCAAATCAAGATGTCCACTAGTAGGCATGGGTGTAGTCATACCTTTGCATTCTTGCATATTGAACTTCTTGAATAAGTCCTTGGTGTACTTCGTTTGAGAGACAAAGGTGCCTTCCTTGGTTTGCTTGATTTACAAGACAAGAAAGAATTTTAGTTGACTCATCATAGACATCTCAAACTTCTCCGACATTAGCTTCCCAAACTTTTCACTAAAATGAGGGTTAGTTGATCCAAATATAATATCATTGACATAAATTTGGCATACAAATAGTTCTCCATTAACCCTTTTAGTAAAAAGAGTAGAATCTATTTTTCCAATTTCAAAGCCTTTTTCAATAAGGAACTTGGTCAAGCATTTATACCATGCTCTAGGAGCTTGTTTAAGACCATAAAGGGCTTTGTGAAGTTTGTAGACATGATTAGGTTTCTTAGGATTGACAAATCTGGGAGGTTGCTTAACATAAACTTCCTCCTCAATTTCACCATTTATAAAAGCACTTTTAATGTCCATTTGGTACAAAGTGATATCACGGTGATTAGCATAAGCAAGTAAGATGCGAATGGACTCAAGTCTAGCAACGGGAGCATATGTCTCACCATAGTCCATACCTTCGACTTGTGTGTAGCCTTGGGCGACGAGACGTGCTTTGTTGCGAACCACTTGTCCATCTTCATCGTGCTTGTTGCGAAACACCCATTTGGTACTGATGATGTTGTGGTTGTTGTTGGGCTTCTCGACCAATGTCCACACTTGATTTCTCTCAAAGTTGTGTAGCTCTTCATGCATAGCGTTTAACCAGTCTGGATCCTCCAATGCTTCTTCAACCTTCATAGGTTCAATGCTAGAGATGAATGAGTAATGTTCAAAAAAGTTAGCCAAACGAGTTTTAGAGCGAGTGATTCTCCCGGTTTGGATATCATTGTAGATTTGCTCCATGGGATGATCTTTACCAATTCTTGCTCGAACTCGTGAAAGCTTTTGCTTGGGTCTTGGTTGAACATCTTCTTCATCTTATTATTCTTCTTGGCCTTCTTCATTGTTAGCGTTGTCGTTCTCTTGTCGTGGTGGAGAAGGAGGTTGTTCACGTTCGTCTTGGTGCACTTCCTCGTTTTCTTCATCTTGGTGTGTCCCACTCGTGGACGCTTCCGTATCAACTCTTGGTTCACCTAGTCGTGAGGTAGAAGCTTCCACTTGGACGGACGAGGTACTCTCCTTTATCTCCATTGGACGAATCTTGCCAATAGACAAGTCTTGGATTGCTTCCGAGGGATCTTTGTCTCCTACATCAATTGGCAATTTCTCTACTTGTGAGCCATTAGATTCATCAAACTTCACATCTACCGTTTCTTCAACCTTTCGGGTGAAATTGTTGTAGACACGGTATGTGTGAGAGTTTGAGCCATAACCAAGTAGGAAACCTTCATGAGACTTAGGAGCAAATTTAGAACGATGATGCTTATCAAGAATGTAGCACTTTGAGCCGAATACTCAAAAGTATCCAACTTGGGGTTTGTTACTGGTGAGGAGCTCGTATGCCGTCTTGCCGAGTAGCTTGTGAAGATACAAGAGATTTGTTGCATGACAAGCAGCCTCAACCGCTTCCGCCCAAAAGTGTTTTGGTGTCTTGTACTCATCAAGCATCGTTCTTGCCATCTCGATAAGAGTCTGGTTCTTCCTCTCAACGACTCCATTTTGTTGAGGTGTGTACGTAGCCAAGAACTCATGTGTAATCCCTTCTTCGTCAAGAAAGGTGTCCACATTTGCGTTCTTTAACTCCGTTCCATTGTCGCTCCGAACCTTCTTGATATTCACGTCAAATTGATTTTGGGCCTTCCTAGCAAAGTTTTTGAAGATCTTTTGGACCTGCGATTTGTCATCAAGAAAGAACACCCACGTAAATCTTGAAAAATCATCAACTATGACTAGACCAAATGAGTTACCACCGAGACTCTTGTAGGCATTTGGACCAAAGAGATCCATGTGAAGTAACTCGAGTGGTCTTCTTGTGGTCATGATGTTCTTAGCATGATGACTTCCTCCAACTTGTTTCCTTGCTTGACAAGCACTACAAAGTCTATCCTTGTCAAATATGACATCGTTAATGCCAAGGATATGATTTCCTTTAATGAGTTTGTCAAGGTTTCGCATGCCCACATGGCCTAGCCTTCTATGCCACAACCAGCCTTTAGAAGATTTAGCAATTAAGCAAGTTCTAGGTTGAGCCTTTTTAGTGAAATCAACAATGTAAAGATCTCCTCTACGTATACCGGTAAAGACCATTTTATGATTATCTCTACGAAACACTTGGCAGTCTACTTCAGTAAATAGGACATTGAAACCGAAATCAGCAAGTTTGGATACTGAAAGTAAGTTGTAGCCAAGAGATTCAACGAGCATGACATTTTGTATGGAGCTATCATGTGATATGGCCACCTTACCAAGGCCAACCACCTTACCCTTTGAATTATCACCAAAAGTGACATACTTTCGAGGGCCGTTGTTTCCAGCAAGCTCACGGAACATGTCTTTATCTCTGGTCATATGATCAGTACATCCACTATCAAGGACCCATTCCTTTCCTCCAGCCATGTAGCCGCGAAGATTTGCCATAAGACCAAAGTGTCTCATTGCATCATTAAGATCATAGTCACTGTCATCCTCATCCTCATCAGAGTATCCATGTTCAACATCATCTTGTGATTGATCAATTCCTAGAGAGGGTAATTCATTAGATAAATGATCATTTCTATAGTTATCTTTATGAATTCTAATAGCTCTAGAAATGATATTGCTAATGATCCAACATCTCCTTTGGCACTCGTAAGATTAGTAAGCTCAAATAAGCAGTCACCAAATTTGGGGTCATTGGAACTCATCTTAATCAAGGCAATAGACTTATGGAGGATTTAATCTAGATATTTCAAGGAATAATTTGGAAAGAGTCCCTCAAGAAATTTCCATATGGTGTAGTCACACTTTAGAGTAGGCAAACATCCAATCAAGTTTCTAGGAAAGCCTCTAGTCATAAGATTAACAGTTCTAAGATTGCGAATCATGTCAATTGACTCATCAAGGGTAGGATGCATGGGATCAACATGAGGTGCACAAGGGCTAGCAATATACTTGCTCAAATGATATTCATTGAAAATCTCAAGCATTTCATTTTTCCAATCATGAAAATATTCTCCATCAAGAATAGGCAATCTACGTCTAAGACTCCCCAAAGTAGACTCATCCATCTTCCTCCAATGGTGTTTAGACCAAGGCAATGGAGACCAAAGCTCTGATACCAATTGAAAGGATCAAGAAGAGGTGTCTAGAGGGGGGGGGGTGATTAGACACTAAGTAGCAAAAGTTGCAGTTTTTAATTTCTTTAAGTTGAAGTGCAGTTTTGGCACAAGTTTAACAAACACAATACATTTCAAGCAAGCATGCAAAAGAGTATATGAGCAGCGGAAAGTAAAGCATGCAACTTGCAAGAATGTAAGGGAAGGGTTTGGAGAATTCAAACGCAATTGAAGACACGAATGTTTTTGTCGTGGTTCCGATAGGTGGTGCTATCGTACATCCACGTTGGTGGAGACTTCAACCCACGAAGGGTAACGGTTGCACGAGTCCACGGAGGGCTCCACCCACAAAGGGTCCACGAAGAAGCAACCTTGTCTATCCCACCATGGCCATCGCCCACAAAGGACTTGCCTCACTAGCGGTAGATCTTCACGAAGTAGGCGATCTCCTTGCCCTTACAAACTCCTTGGTTCAACTCCACAATCTTGTCGGAGGCTCCCAAGTGACACCTAGCCAATCTAGGAGACACCACTCTCCAAGAAGTAACAAATGGTGTATTGATGATGAACTCCTTGCTCTTGTGCTTCAAATGATAGTCTCCCCAACACTCAACTCTCTCTCACAGGATATGGATTTGGTGGAAAGAAGATTTGAGTGGAAAGCAACTTGGGAAAGGCTAGAGATCAAGATTCATATGGTGAGAATGGAATATCTTGGCCTCAACACATGAGTAGGTGGTTCTCTCTCAGAAAATGTGTATTGGAAGTGTAGGTATGTTCTGATGGCTCTCTCCATGAATGTATAGTGGGTGGAGGGGTATATTTAGCCTCCACACAAAAACTAACAGTTACACACAATTTACCAATCTCGGTGAGACCGAATTGAGAAACTCGGTTGGACCAATTTAGCAAACCTAGTGACCGTTAGGATTTTCGGTGGGACTGCGATGCAACTCGGTAGGACCGATATGGTTAGGGTTAGGGCATAACGTAATCTCGATGTGACCGATTACACAAACTCGATGGGATTGATTTTGGTAATAAGCTAACCAGAGAGTTGGTCAGGTAAACTCGATGGGACCGATTTGCTCATTTCGGTGGGACCGAAATGTTACAAAAGGGAAACAAAGAGTTTACATTGCAATCTCGGTGGGACCGATCGCTCATCTCGGTAGGACCGAAGCGTTATGAAGGGAAACAGAGAGATTACAATCCCATCTCGGTGAGACCGAGATCCCTATCGGTGAAACCGATTTGCCTAGGGTTTGTGGTAGTGGCTATGACATCTGAACTCGGTGACGCCAGATAGAAAGAATCGATGGGGCCAAGTTTGACTTTTGGTTTAGGTCATATGTGGATGTGGGAAGGTAGTTGAGGGTTTCGGAGCATATCACTAAGCATTTTGATCAAGAACCTCATTAAGCAACACCTCATCCCTCCTGGATAGTATTGGCTTTTCCTATAGACTCAATGTGATCTTGGATCACTAAAATAGATAATGTAGAGTCTTGATCTTGAAGCTTGAGCTAATCCTTTGTCCTTAGCATCTTGAAGGGGTTCCACATCCTTTAGTCCATGCCACTTAATTTGTTGAACTTGTTTGAAACATACTAGGTAAAAGTATTAGTCCAACAAGAGATATGTTGTCATTAATTATCAAAATCACCCAGGGAGCAGTTGTGCTTTCAGGCACCATTCCCATTTCGCCGCCGTGGCACCCATTTTGTCCACCATGGCGACAAATGCTCTAACATGCTCATGTCAACATTTTCATAAAATTGCATAAAACTTGCAAATGTCATCTACATCATGATAACAACATTTAAAATGTTTAAAATTGTTGTTGCATTAAATTGCTAAATGCAAATGGGGATTTACCGGAATTGTTGTTTGATGTTTCCGGCCTCATTTAAAATGCCTAACTATGTATTTTACTCATATTTCACCTCTTGCCATGTTTAATAACATTTAATATTGTTGGGTACATAACCGGGAGAGAACTAAATAATCGAATGTGGATGTTTCGTCAATATGCAACTCGTTACATATTGAGCTCCACTTAATTTGTAGTTTTGTTTGTTGCACTTTGCCATGCCATGCCTCATTAAACCGGACATGCATCATACTTGGTTGTGCATCATGCCATGTTTATGTGATGGTTGTTTACTATGTTGCTTGCTTCTTTCCGGGTTGCTTCTCTCGTTAGCTTCGGTTTCGTTCCGGAGTTGTGAGGATCCGTTCGACTACGTCCGTTTGTCTTCTTCATGGACTCGTTCTTCTTCCTTGCGGGATCTCAGGCAAGATGACCATACCCTCGAAATCACTTCTATCCTTGCTTGGTAGTGTTCGTTTATCGCCATGTAGCGCTACATATCACTTGTTATATCATGCCTCCCATATTGGCATGTCAATCCTCTAACCCACCTTTCCTAGCAAACCATTGTATGGCTAAGTTACCGCTTTTGCTCAGCCCCTCTTATAGCATTGCTAGTTGCAGGTGAAGTTGAAGATTGTTCCATGTTGGAACATGGATATGTTGGGATATCACAATATCTCTTATTTAATTAATGCATCTATATACTTGGTAAAGGGTGGAAGGCTCGGCCTTATGCCTGGTGTTTTGTTCCACTCTTTCCGCCCTAGTTTCCGTCATACCGAAGTTATGTTCCTTGATTTTGCATTCCTTACGCGGTTGGGTGTTATGGGAACCCCTTGACAGTTCGCTTTGAATAAAACTCCTCTATCAAGGCCCAACCTTGGTTTTAACATTTGCCACCTAAGACTTTTTCCCTTGGGTTCTGCAGACTCAAGGGTCATCTTTATTTTAAACCCTCGGGCCAGTGCTCCTCTGAGTGTTGGTCCAACCTGTCAGTCACCGGTGGCCACCAGGGGCAACTCTGGGTTGGCCTACCGGAACTTTGGACAATCCGCTATGCCCCGAGAACGAGATATGTGCAGCTCCTATCAGGATTTGTCGGCACATTCGGGCGGCTTTGCTGATCTTGTTTTACCATTGTCGAAATGTCTTGTAACCGGGATTCCGAGTCTGATCGGGTCTTCCTGGGAGCAGGAATATCCTTCGTTGACCGTGAGACCTTGTGATGGGCTAAGTTCGGACACCCCTACAGGGTTTGAACTTTCAAAAGCCGTAGTCATGGTTATGGGCAGATGGGAAATTGTTAATGTCCGGTTGTAGAGAACTTGACACTTGACTTAATTAAAACGCTTCAACCGCGTGTCTAGCCATGATGGTCTCTTTCCGGCGGAGTCCGGAAAGTGAACACGGTCTTGTGTTATGCTTGAACGTAAGTAGTTTCAGGATCACTTCTTGATCACTTCTAGCTTCTCGACCGTGCGTTGCTTCTCTTCTCGCTCTCTTTTGCGTATGTTAGCCACCATATATGCTTAGTGCTTGCTGCATCTCCACCTCACTACCCTTTCCCACCCATAAGCTTAAATAGTCTTGATCTCACGGGTGTGAGATTGCTGAGTCCTCCTGACTCAAAGATACTTCCAAACAGTTGCAGGTGTCGATGAAACCAGTGCAGGTGACGCATGATACGTCTCCAACGTATCTATAATTTTTGATTGCTCCATGCTATATTATCTACTATTTTGAACATTATTGAGCTTTATTATCCACTTTTATATTATTTTTGGGACTAACCTATTAACCAGAGGCCCAACCCAGAATTGCTATTTTTTGCCTGTTTTAGGGTTTCGAAGAAAAGGAATATCAAACAGAGTCCAAATAGAATGAAACCTTCGGGAACGTGATTTTCTCAACGAACAAGACTCGGGAGACTTGGACCCCTACGTCAAGAAAGAAAAGAGGAGGCCACGAGGTAGGAGGCGCACCTACCCCCCCCCCCCCCCAAGCGTGCCCTCCACCCTCGTGGGCTCCTTGTTGCTCCACCGACGTACTCCTTCCTCCTATATATACCTACGTACCCCCAAACGATCAGATACAGAGCCAAAACACTAATTCCACCGCCGCAACTTTCTGTATCCACGAGATCCCATCTTGCGGCCTGTTCCGGAGCTCCGTCGGAGGGGGCATCGATCACGGAGGGCTTCTACATCAACACCATAGCCCCTCCGATGAAGTGTGAGTAGTTTACCTCAGACCTACGGGTCCATAGTTAGTAGCTAGATGGCTTCTTCTCTCTTTTTGGATCTCAATACAATGTTCTCCCCATCTCTTGTGGAGAACTATTCGACGTAATGTTCTTTTTGCGGTGTGTTTGTTGAGACCGATGAATTGTGGGTTTATGATCAAGTCTATCTATGAACAATATTTGAATCTTCTCTGAATTATTTTATGTATGATTGGTTATTCTGGCAAGTCTCTTCGAATTATCAGTTTGGTTTGGCCTACTAGATTGATCTTTCTTGCAATGGGAGAAGTGCTTAGCTTTGGGTTCAATCTTGCGGTGTACTTTCCCAGTGACAGTAGGGGCAGCAAGGCACGTATTGTATTGTTGCCATCGAGGATAACAAGATGGGGTTTTCTTCATATTGCATGAGTTTATCCCTCTACATCATGTCATCTTGCTTAAGGCGTTACTCTGTTTTTAACTTAATACTCTAGATGCATGCTGGGTAGCGGTCGATGAGTGGAGTAATAGTAGTAGATGTAGGCAGGAGTCGGTCTTGTCTCGGATGTGATGCCTATATACATGATCATACCTAGATATTCTCATAATTATGCTCAATTATGTCAATTGCTCAACAGTAATTTGTTCACCCACCGTAGAATACTTATGCTCTCGAGAGAAGCCACTAGTGAAACCTATGCCCCCGGGGTCTATCTTCATCATATTAATCTCCTACTAGTTAGTTATTTCCTTTGCTATTTACTTTGCCTTTATTTTACTTTGCATCTTTATCACAAAAATACCAAAAATATTATCTTATCATATCTATCAGATCTCACTCTCGTAAGTGGCCTTATAGGGATTGACAACCACTATTTGCGTTGGTTGCCAGGATTTATTTGTTTTGTGCAGGTACGAGGGACTCGCGCATAGCCTCCTACTGGATTGATACCTTGGTTCTCAAAAACTGAGGGAAATACTTACGCTACTTTGCTGCATCATCCCTTCCTCTTAGGGGAAAACCAACGTAGTGCTCAAGAGGTAGCAAGAAGGATTTCTGGCGCCGTTGCCGGGGAGGTCTATGCAAAAGTCAACATACCAAGTACCCATCACATACCCTTATCTCCCGCATTACATTATTTGCCATTTGCCTCTCGTTTTCCTCTCCCCCACTTCACCCTTGCGGTTTTATTCGCCCTCTCTCTCTCTATCCTCCCTCTCTTTCTCTATTTGCCTCTTTTTGCCCGCTTGCTTTTTGTTTGCTTGTGTGTTAGTTTGCTTGCTTGTCATTATGGCTAGTCCCTTATCTTCTCCGTTATCTCCCGAGAATGAAATTCTAAATTTTAAGCAAAGGGAGGGAGAAAATCTAAAAGATGCTTGGTATAGAATTTGCAATGCTCAAAATAGGTCTACTAGGAAGCAATCTACTTCTGTTCTTCTTCGCAATTTTTATGTAGGCATTACTCCTTGGCACCGTTATGTTCTTGATACTATTACCGGAGGGAACTTTTTGGGTAGCCATACTTTTGATTCTTATAATGCTATGTTAGATTTATTTGGCTCACCCCCTCTCTTGGTTAATGGAACTATATTAACTTTGGAGCATGTAATGCAAAGGCTTGAAATTATTGAAAATAAGGTTGCTACCCTAGAGTTAATTGAAAATTTGGATAAAAAGATCCACAGCCGAATCTCTCATTATGGATCTAAAGTAGGAGTTACTTTGAAAAATATTAAAGAAAAGGAACCCATAGTTAATGAGAAAATAAATCATGATTCCATTAGGATCGATAAACTTGAGGATATTATTACAAACTTGGGAACCGCTTTTTCTTCCGTAAAGAATACTCCAAGTCCTTCCACTAAAGTTGCCAAGCTTATGTACGTTCCTAAAAATAAGGGCGAATCCTCTAGTAAGGATGCGGATCTCAAACTTATAAGTATTCATCCCAATCTTTTTGCTATCATTAAGGAACCATTTGTTACAAATGATTTTTTAGATCTTGTGCCTAAAAGTTTGATAATTAATAAAAATAAAGAAATTCCTAAAGATGGTAGATGCCTAATTGAAGAATTTCCTACCAAAGATGGCAATACCTAGATCTATTATTGCTTGTTATGCCTAGCTAGGGGCGTTAAACGATAGCGCTTGTTGGGAGGCAACCCAATTTTATTTTTTATTCCTTGCTTTTTTCTCCTGTTTAGTAATAAATAATTTATCTAGACTCTTTTGTGGTTGTGTTTTTTGTGTTTAATTAGTGTTTGTGCCAAGTAGAACCGTTGGGAAGACTTGGGGAAAGTCTTGTTGAACTTGCTGTAAGAAACAGAAACTTTAGCGCTCACGAGAACTACTGTCATATTTATTTGGAAAGTTCTATTTAGTTAATTCTTTTTGCAGATGATTAATAGATAAATTCCTGACGTCCATAAATTTATTTTAGAATTTTTGGGGTTCCAGATCTTGCGCTAGCTACAGATTACTACAGACTGTTCTGTTTTTGACAGATTCTGTTTTTCGTGTGTTGTTTGCTTATTTTGATGGATCTATGGCTAGTAAAATAGTTTATAAACCATAGAGAAGTTGGAATAAAGTAGGTATAACACCAATATAAATAAATAATGAGTTCATTACAGTACCTTGAAGTGGTCTTTTATTTTCTTTCGCTAACGGAGCTCACGTGATTTTCTACTTTAAGTTTTGTGTTGTGAAGTTTTCAAGTTTTGGGTAAAGATTTGATGGATTATGGAACAAGGAGTGGAAAGATCCTAAGCTTGGGGATGCCCATGGTACCCCCAAGATAATCTAAGGACACCGAAAAGCCAAAGCTTGGGGATGCCCCAGAAGGCATCCCCTCTTTCGTCTACTTCTATCGGTAACTTTACTTGGAGCTATATTTTTATTCGCCACATGATATGTGTTTTGCTTGGAGCGTCTTGTATTATTTGAGTCTTTGCTTTTTAGTTTACCACAATCATCCTTGCTGTACACACCCTTTGAGAGAGCCATACATGATTTGGAATTTGTTAGAATGCTCTATGTGCTTCACTTATATGTTTTGAGTTATATAGTTTTGCTCTAGTACTTCACTTATATCTTTTAGAGCACGGTGTTGGATTTGTTTGATAGAAACTATTGATCTCTCATGCTTCACTCAGATTATTTTGAGAGTCTTAATAGCATGGTAATTTGCTTAAAATCCTAATATGCTAGGTATTCAAAGTTAGTAAAATTTTCTTAAGAGTGTTTTGAATACTAAGAGAAGTGTGATGCTTGATGATTGTTTTGAGATATGGAGGTAATAATATCAAAGTCGTGCTAGTTGAGTAGTTGTGAAATTGAGAAATACTTGTGTTGAAGTTTGCAAGTCCCGTAGCATGCACGTATGGTAAACGTTATGCAACAAATTTGAAACATGAGGTGTTATTTGATTGTCATCCTTATGAGTGGCGGTCGGGGACGAGCGATGGTCTTTTCCTACCAATCTATCCCCCTAGGAGCATGCGCGTAGTACCGAGGTTTTTGATGACTTGTAGATTTTTGCAATAAGTATGTGGGTTCTTTATGACTAATGTTGAGTCCATGGATTATACACACTCTCACCCTTCCATCCTTGCTAGCCTCTTCGGTACCGTGCATTGTCCTTTCTCACATTGAGAGTTGGCGCAAACTTCGCAGGTGCATCCAAACCCCGTGATATGATACGCTCTTTCACACATAAACCTCCTTATATCTTCCTCAGAACAGCCACCATACCTACCTATTATGGCATTTCCATAGCCATTCCGAGATATATTGCCATGCAACTTTCCATCATTTCGTTCATCATGACACATTCATTATTGTCATATTGCTTAGCATGATCATGTAGTTGACATAGTATTTGTGACAAAGCCACCGTTCATAATTCTTTCATACATGTCACTCTTGGTCCATTGCATATCCCGGTACACCGCCGGAGGCATTCATATAGAGTCATCTTTTGTTCTAGTATCGAGTTGTAAATAAATAGAAGTGTGATGATCATCATTTTCTAGAGCATTGTCCCAAGTGAGGAATTATTAAAAAAGAGAAAGGCCATAAAAAGAAAAAAAAGAGAAGGCCCAAAAAAAGAGAAAGGCCATAAAAAAGAGAGAAAAGGCCCAAATAAAAAAGAAAAAATATAAAAATGAGAGAAAAAGAGAGAAGGGACAATGTTACTTTCCTTTGCCACACTTGTGCTTCAAAGTAGCACCGTAATCTTCATGATAGAGAGTCTCTTGTTTTGTCACTTTCATATACTAGTGGGAATTTTCATTATAGAACTTGGCTTGTATATTCCAACAATGGGCCTCCTCAAGTTCCCTAGGTCTTCGTGAGCAAGCAAGTTGGATGCACACCCACTAGTTTCTTTTGTTGAGCTTTCATACATTTATAACTCTAGTTCATCTGTTGCATGGCAATCCCTACTCCTTGCATTAACATCAATCAGTGGGCATCTCCATAGCCCATTGATTAGCCTCGTTGATGTGAGATTTTATCCTTTTTTGTCTTCTCCACATAAACCCCCTCATTATATTCTATTCCACCCATAGTGCTATGTCCATGTCTCGCGCTCATATATTGCGTGAAAGTTTATAGGTTTGAGATTACTAAAGTATGAAACAATTGCTTGGCTTTTCATCGGGGTTGTGCATGATGAGAGCATTCTTGTGTGACGAAAATGAAACATGACTAAACTATATGATTTTGTAGGGATGAACTTTCTTTGGCCATGTTATTTTGAGAAGACATAATTGCTTAGTTAGTATGCTTGAAGTATTATTATTTTTATGTCAATATGAACTTTTGTCCTGAATCTTTCGGATCTGAATATTCATACAACAATTGAGAAGAATTACATTAAAATTATGCCAAGTAGCACTCCGCATCAAAAATTCTATTTTTATCATTTACCTACTTGAGGACTAGCAGGAATTAAGCTTGGGGATGCTTGATACGTCTCCAACGTATCTATAATTTTTGATTGCTCCATGCTATATTATCTACTTTTTTGAACATTATTGGGATTTATTATCCACTTTTATATTATGTTTGGGACTAACCTATTAACTGGAGGCCCAGCCCAGAATTGCTATTTTTTGCTTGTTTTAGGGTTTCGAAGAAAAGGAATATCAAACGGAGTCCAAACGGAATGAAACCTTCGGGAACGTGATTTTCTCAACGAACAAGACCCGGGAGACTTGGACCCTACGTCAAGAAAGAAAAGAGGAGGCCACGAGGTAGGGGGGGCACCTACCCCCCCTCCCCGAGGCGCGCCCTCCACCCTCGTGGGCCCCCTGTTGCTCCACCAACGTACTCCTTCCTCCTATATATACCTATGTGCCCCCAAATGATTAGATACGGAGCCAAAACCCTAATTCCACCACCGCAACTTTTTGTATCCACGAGATCCCATCTTGGGGCCTGTTCAGGAGCTCCGCCGGAAGGGGCATCGATCACGGAGGGCTTCTACAGCAACACCATAGCCCCTCCGATGAAGTGTGAGCAGTTTACCTCAGACCTACGGGTCCATAGTTAGTAGCTAGATGGCTTCTTCTCTCTTTTTGGATCTCAATACAATGTTCTCTCCTTCTCTTGTGGAGAACTATTCGATGTAATCTTGCTTTTGCGGTGTGTTTATTGAGACCAATGAATTGTGGATTTATGATCAAGTCTATCTATGAACAATATTTGAATCTTCTCTGAATTCTTTTATGTATGATTGGTTATCTTTGCAAGTCTCTTCGAATTATCAGTTTGGTTTGGCCTACTAGATTGATCTTTCTTGCAATGGGAGAAGTGCTTAGCTTTGGGTTCAATCTTGTGGTGTCCTTTTCCAGTGACAGTAGGGGCGGCAAGGCACGTATTGTATTGTTGCCATCGAGGATAACAAGATGGGGTTTTCTTCATATTTCATGAGTTTATCCCTCTACATCATGTCATCTTGCTTAAGGTGTTACTCTGTTTTTAACTTAATACTCTAGATGCATGCTGGATAGCGGTCGATGAGTGGAGTAATAGTATTACATGTAGGCAGGAGTCGGTCTACTTGTCTCGGACGTGATGCCTATATACATGATCATACCTAGATATTCTCATAATTATGCTCAATTATGTCAATTGCTCAACAGTAATTTGTTCACCCACCGTAGAATACTTATGCTCTCAAGAGAAGCCACTAGTGAAACCTATGCCCCCCGGGTCTATCCTCATCATATTAATCTCCTACTACTTAGTTATTTCCTTTGCTATTTGCTTTGCCTTTATTTTACTTTGCATCTTTATCACAAAAATACCAAAAATATTATCTTATCATATCTATCAGATATCACTCTTGTAAGTGGCCTTATAGGGATTGACAACCCCTATTTGCGTTGGTTGTGAGGATTTATTTGTTTTGTGCAGGTACGAGGGACTCACGCGTAGCCTCCTACTGGATTGATACATTGGTTCTCAGAAGCTGAGTGAAATACTTACGCTACTTTGCTGCATTATCCCTTCCTCTTCGGGGAAAACCAACACAGTGCTCAAGAGGTAGCAACGCAACCCAACTCAAGTGGGAGCACGATGAAGATCTTGATCGTTGTTTGTTTTGTTTCCTGTTGATCAGTAGTGGAGCCCAGTTGGGACGATCGGGGATCTAGCATTTGGGGTTGTCTTCTTTTATTTTGGTTCCGTAGTCGGACCTTTGATTGTACTCTGGATGATGTATGTTTAACTTGTATTTGTGTGAAGTGGAAATTTTAAGCCAACTCTTTATCCCTTTCTATTCAGTACATGGGATTGTGTGAAGATTACCCCTCTTGCGACAAAACCACAATGTAGTTATGCCTCTAAGTCGTGCCTCGACACATGGGAGATATAGCCGCATCGTGGGTGTTACAAGTTGGTAATCAGAGCCATCCCCGACTTAGGAGCCCCCTGCTTGATCGAATCGCTGATGTTGTTGAGTCTAGAACAAAATGTTTTGAGTCTTAGGATTATATATACTGGAGAGTAGGATTCTTTTTACTCCTTAGTCCCTTCGTCGCTCTGGTGAGGCCTCCTGATGTAGAAGTTTTGACTCTTCTCTCCTTAAACTTCACGAAAAAAGTTTAGGATCACGCGGGTATCTTGGAATCGTTTCGATAGTTCTGTGACGAGAACATTGTTCTTGGTGCCTCCTGACATTTAGGGGTTGTGGCAGTGTCCCGGGGAGTTGAGCTCCGAGGTGTTGTCGTCACAATTTTATCGTTGCAGTTCCGGAATACCTAAGTTTCGCCGACATCGAAAATCTCTTTTATGTAGTTGTTGGTGAGATAACCTCGACGGCACCCAAGACTGGGGCGGGAGTTCGGGAGTATTGCCATAACTCGTATAACGGATACTTGTCGAAGGTTGAGGTACACGATTTCCGAAGGTTTCTTGGTTATGTGTTGAAGGATGGATACAACTGGATGTAGGAATTGCTAGTTTTGGGTGAGATATTATGCTTCCCCTGTATGCCCAACTCCTAATTGCATAACCGGAAAGTTTCGGGAGTTTATAAGTGGGAATTCAAGTATCTCGTAGGATATCTTTCGAACAGACACATGATATACGGGATCTATCATATGTTTGTTACGGTTTATTCTGCAAGCCAAATCCTTTTTTTGTTTTGAGTTGTGGTATTCGAGTTGCTTCAAGGTTAAATGTTGATTCCATGCTTGTTTCTAAGCGGTGTTCTCATATTTCTGTGGGAGTACTAATCCTTCTTGATCATTGAGATGGTCATGCCAATTCTTTCTCAACCAGCGTGTTTCTCTTCAAGTGGATCCAATCATTTTCAACATTCGCAAGATCAACTCTAAGTATTCTCAACGGTGTTTGTTTCATTTGTTCCAAGTTGTCTTTGTTTTTTCCTGCCCCCCACCCTTTTTCTTCAAGGACTCATATTTCTGAATCATGTATCCATCTTATGGATGTGAAGTTCCTTCATTATTTCCTCAATGTTCTTATCCGGTGATTCTCAAGAAGATACTAAGGAAGCTTCAAGATCATCATTCTCCGTTCTCTTTTTTCTTCGGTGCATTCAAGTCAAGCTTTGTCGATCATATCCTTTCCTCGTTTCAAATTATTTTTCATGTCGGTGCACCTAGTAATCATCCACTTCTCGCTATTCATTTGTTCTGGAGTGCGGAAGACATCTCAGAAGTCTCGTCTTTTCATTCAAGATCCGTTCAACCTATTTCAAGGTTGTTATCTCATTCAAGCCATTTTATTCAACCGGTGAAATCTCCCTTTCAAGTAATAGTTCGAAGGTGTTTCTTTTGAGTGGGCCCTAACCCACAGGTCTTTTTTCTAGGACCTTACCTGACTCTTCTAATTTTCCGGAGTTACTCTCAAATTCATTTCAAAGTTGACGTAAGAATGAATCATCACCAGGCATATGTCTTTCCCCAAGATCTTTAAAATTCTTTTCTTTGTTGATTCAACCCTTATATTCTTCATTATTCCGGAGTGTCTCAACCATTCATGGTGTTGTTTCTCGTCGTCATTCTCGTTTTTGAAGATCAAAGAAGTGTTTCCTCTAAATATTGCTCCGGTCTCTCAAAGATTCAATGGGTCTAGCGTTATGCCATCCTCTCGTAATTGTTTTCGATTGTGAGAATTTTTTCACCCATCCGGAGCAATTCATGAGTTTGTTTTTCAGTTTGATTATCCGGATCCATCATCTCAGAATTATTCATTTCCAGCTTTCAGCTCACATTCTCCGAATCATACCGGTGCATCATTCAAGTATCCTCTAATCAGCTCGGGATCTCTTCATTCAATTGCATATAAATTCTCTCAAGTATCTTCGTTCATTTTCTAATTCTCCCGGTGTTTCACTATCTTTTCTTTGTTTGTTTTTAATTCTTACGGTGGTTCATTCAACATTTCTTTTCCTTCATTATCATATCAATTCATTCGTTGTTTCCAAATCCTACCGGTGGTTCATTGAGTTTGCGCTACATCTCTCTTAAACCTTTCTACGAGAATAAGTAGTATGCCAAATCCGTTGCTTGTCATCAATTTATATTGGTGAAGGATGAGCATAACATAATTTTTATTCTTGTTTCACCCAAATGATTAATTCCTTATTCCGAAGGTTCATCAAAATTCTTGATTTCATTTGTTCATCTTTCTTTCCGAAGTTCCAAGTTTTCCAGATTATCATCGTCGCATAGCTTCATCTAAATCGTCGCAAGGCTTCACCTTGTGTTCTCAATCTCTCTTCCCTTTTATTACCGGAGTTCTTCATGGAGGTTCTTCATGGTGGTTCATCAAGGATTCCTTTCATTATTCAATTGTTCTTCAATATTTCTCTCGAAGCTAAGTTCCACCAAGCTATACTAAAAAATAAACAGGGTGCTCAACACATGCTTCGTTTTGAGGAGTTCAAGCATTCTTCATCTTGCACCCAAAAGTGCAATTCTTTCTCTCTTATCTTGTGAGGTGGTGTTATGTCATTTTTGATAATTTCCCTTCGTGTTTCATGATTCACAACTTTTCAAGAATGACATATTTAAATCCATCATTTTTCTCTTCGATCAAGACATCTTTTCAATCCATCAACCTATTCATTGGAGTTATATTGGGTTATATTTCACCTAAAGCTTTCCCTAAGGATTGTTGCTATTTATGGTGCTTATAAATGACCAAAATTCTTCATTTATCCTCCCGGTGAAATAAGTTTCTCGTCTCCTTGTCGATATCAATCCAATCTTTGTTTACGTTAGTGACAGGTTGTCACCTCATAATTTTGAGATGTTTTCCATAAGCCCTCAACAAGCTTATTCTTACCGTTGTTGTTTCTCAAACAACTCCATTCAATCCTTCGTTCTAAGAATGCCTTCAGATTCATTGGTGGTAGAAGTTATCATTTTCTTCTACTTTCTTTGTTCCTAACGATCTAGCTTCTATTCTTTCTTCCGGAGGCATTGTGATGTTGCTCTCTTCACTCATCATCTCGATTGTTAGGATAGTGTTTTTTTCATGCTTATCCATTTAACTGGAGTGTCGTGTTTTCATTCGAGCTCTCTCATCTTATCAAGTTTTACCTCCCTTCTCAACTGGAGTGCTGTCTGAAATCGTTCTTACCCCTTGTGTCATTCTTTCAATAGTTCCGGAGGCAGTGTGTTGTTGATTTCATCAAGTATCCTCTCATCTTGTCAAGCTCATATTCTTTACCTTCCTTTTCAAACCGGAGTGTTGTCGTAATTGATCTTTATCGTTCCGTGTACATCTCGTTTCAACCGAGGTGCTTGTATGTACTTCTTGTCCATTGCAACCCTTTTCTTGTGTTTTTAAACCTACAAGGTTCTAGTAATGTTCCTTGTTCCTCTTTTCTAATGGAGTGTTTCCAACTTTGTTCATCTTTGTTGTATTCTTTCTTTCAATTTGTTCAACCTCGCGAGGTTTGTGGTTTCACTCTTTTGTCAAGAAGCAGCTTAGTTTACCTCTTCTCTTCCTCTTCCGTTTCTCTCCGGTGCCAGCCTAGATCTCGAGACGAGATCCTCTCGTAGTGGTGGAGTGTTGTGATGCCCCAAGACCAGAGCTTCATATGCCTTCCATGGTTTCCGACATTCCTTGTGTGATTTGTTTTTTCTTGTTGCATTCATCATTGCATCATGTGCATCGCATCATGTCATCATGCCATCATTTTTTTTCAAAGCTAACTAAAACTCAACCAATTAAATTGTATGGATCTTTGATTCATTTAAATCGAGGGAAGTACACATGGTGTTTTCTCCTTATAACATATCCTCCCAATATTAGGGAGCTATAATAAATATTTTCATTAGTTTGGAATTAATCGGAACACACTTGCAAATATTCCCCATGCCTTTTCTACTTCGAGTTTGACCTTCAAATCTTATCCGCAATTCTTATTACTTTTACCGAGGTTCCTCCAAAAATCCGAACATTTTTGGGCACTGCTAAATCCAAGTCCTAGTTCAAACCCATTTGAATTAAATTCAAATGAGTTTGAATTACATCTTTCAATCATGCCTCTCCTATTTTTCGTGGACCATGCACATTTTTGCGAGTCCAGGAAAATTTATCCCCATGCCCAAATCCTGTCTCCACCCTTCCTTTCTTTTTTCTTTCCTTTGCTATTTTTTTCTGGGTATTAGAAGAGAAAGAGTGTAGGGAGGAGAGAACCCAGCCCACCAAATTGGCCTAAGGCCCAGCCGCCAGCCTCCCTAGGCGTAGCCCTCTCTCTCTACTGGGCTGGCCACCAAGGCCCAGCCGACCCCACAGCCTCTAACCCTAGCCTACCCCTCTCGTTCCCGTGAGCCGCCGCCCACTCCCGCATCGCTCTCTCCCTCTCCCTCGTCTCCACCCCGCCGCTAGAGAAACCCGCTCGATCCCCTCACCCTCTCCCCATCGAACCCTTCCTCTCGCTCGTCTCCTTCTCCTCACCTCGCGCTGCCACTTCCACTCACTCACACAACACAGAGAGGGCAGCGCCCAGTGCCCGGTCTCCATGGTTGTGCCCGTTGCCGCCGCCGACCCTGATGCTACCCGTCGCACGCACGCACGCACACATGAGAGGATCTCCTCACCTGCGCCTCCCTCTCCCACATGGCCGCCCTAGGCTCATCAGGAAGCCGCGCCGCCCGCCTCTTGCCATGACTCCGACGAGATCCGGGCAGCCCCACGCCGGAGCCGTCGTTCCTGCCACTACAAAAAAATACACTTCCATGATGTGATACGTCTCCAACGTATCTATAATTTTTGATTGCTCCATGCTATATTACCTACTGTTTTGGGCAATATTGGGCTTTATTTTATACTTCTATATTATTTTTGGGACTAACCTATTAACTGGAGGCCCAGCCCAGATTTGTTGTTTTATGCCTATTTCAGTGTTTCGAAGAAAAGGAATACCAGACGGAGTCGAAACGGAACGAAATCAACTAGAGAAGTTATTTTTGGAACGAAAGCCACCCGATGGACTTGGACCCCACGTCAAGGAAGGAACGAGGTTCTCACGAGGGTGGGGGGGCGCCCCCCCTAGGGAACGCCCCCTGTCTCGTGGGGCCCTCGTGGCTCCCCTGACGTACTTCCTGCACCCAAATATACCGTCGCACCCTGAAACTTCCAGAACGCAACATAGATCGGGAGTTCCGCCGCCCAAAGCCTCCGTAGCCACCAAAAGTCAACCGGGACCCTGTTCCGGCACCCTGTCGGAGGGGGAACCCTCACCGGTGGCCATCTTCATCATCCCGGTGCTCTCCATGACTAGGAGGGAGTAGTTCTCCCTCGGGGCTGAGGGTATCACTACAGGAATCAGCTACTTTGCCATCTGCCACGGCGGACGGCAAAGGCATGGATGGCTGACGGCAAAGGTCTTTGCCGTCTGCCGCGGACGGCAAAAGGGGACGGCAAAGTAAGGTTCGGCAGAGAGCTACTTTGCCGTCTGCTTCGGGCGGCTGACGGCAAAGGTGCCTTTGCCATTAGCAGCAGACGGCAAAGAATGCAGACGACAATAAATGCGCTGTTACTCCGTTAGGTGGTTAACGGTAGGCCTTTGCTGTCCGCCGCTGACGGCAAACTTCGGAAGGCCTTTGCCGTCCGCCGAATGATGTCAGCCGACGTCACTACACGGCAGGCCTTTGCCGTCCGCCACTGTAGGCAAAGTTTTTACTCTTTGCCGTCCGCCGCCGACGGCAAAGCCTTTGCCGTCAGCCACTGTAGGCAAACTGACCAAATTGGTCAGCCTCCCAGGAAGCACAGTTGCCTGCCACGTGGCCTCTTTGCCGTCAGCTGCTGATGGCAAAGAGCCCTTTGCCGTCGGTGGCAGACGACAAAGAGCCTGCATATTGTCTCTTTATCCTGTTTTTTTTAATCCAACAATTTTCACAGCAAATATATATGACATATATAGATATATTTAACAGCAAACATATCACATATCCAGCACATAATTCCATATACATATTACATAGCAAAGTTTCATCAACATAGCAAGTTCCATCAAGTTCCATCCATACACATTGTTCCATATACATATTACATAGCAAAGTTTCATCAACATAGCTAATTCTATCATAGCAAGCTAGATACAATGCAAAGTTTTAGCAAAGAAAAAGCAAGCACTCCATCATAGCAAGCTAGCTTCCATGAAGTGAGTGAAATCTGCAAAATGGTAAATAAGAAAGTTAGAAATAGGTGAATAGAACAAGAAGAAGACTAGAACAAGAAGTATATGTCATTTATGAGCTAACTTAGGTGAAATGGATCATATATGAGCTAACTAAGTTGAAATGGGTTGTTTATGAGCTAACTTAGTTGAAATGGATCATTTATGAGCTAACTTAGTTGAAATGGGTCGTTTATGAGCTAACTAAGGTGAAGGGCATCGTTTTTGAGCTAACTAAGGTGAAATGGATCGTTTTGAGCTAACTAAGGTGAAATGGATCGTTTTTGAGCTAACTAAGGTGAAATGGATCGTTTTTGAGCTAACTAAGGTGAAATGGATCGTTTTTGAGCTAACTTAGGTGAAATGGATCGTTTAGGAGCTACTCTAGGTAAATTGGGTCATTTTAGAGCTAACTTGGATAAACTGGATCATTTATAAGCTAACCTAGGTAAGATGGGTCATTTTGGAGCTAACCTAGGTGAAATGGGTCATTTTGGAGCTAACCTAGGTGAAATGGGTCATTTTAAAGCTAACGTAGGTAAAATGGATCATTTAGGAGCTAATCTACGTAAAATGGGTCATTTTAGAGCTAACTTGGATAAATTGGATCACTTATAAGCTAACTAAGGTAAAATGAGTCATTTTAGAGCTAACTTAGGTAAAATGGATCGTTTATGAGCTAACTAAGTTAATTATGCAATTTTTGACATAAGTAAGCTAAGTACATATCGTTTTAGAGCTAACTTAGGTAAAATGGATGGTTTATGAGGTCAGTAAGCTTATTAAGTCATTTTGGAGGAAAAGAAGCTAACTCTGGGTCATTATGGTAAGCATATTGGAGGAAATAAAGCTAAGTCTAGGTCTTTATGCATTTGTTAAGCAAAACACTAGAGAAACTTACCGTGATCATGGAGGTGTAGGAGCGGGCTGGCTCGCGCCGGTAGCTGGAGAAGGATCGTGCAATGCGTTTCTGGAGTTAAGCTGCACCAAAGATCATTTCCAATGTCTCGTTAGCATTGTGACACTCAAATGTTAAGACTAGCAAGTAATGTCCATTCAAATTAAACTCACCGTGCTCCCAGGAGCAATCACTGGCATCGGCGGAGCGGTCTGATCGGACTTCTCGCACACAGGCTGCACATTTGGTTTTCACAACAGAGTCATACTAGTTAGTAATGAGACTGAAATGTTAAGACTAGCAAGTAATCTGCAGAAGAAACTTACCACAAGGAGCTCGTACATGGCCCTTGCCTGCATGTCATTCCGTGCCCTCTCCTCCTCCAACATCTTTGTCGTCCTCTCCTCCAACTCCCGCTGCCTCTCCGCCGCCTCCGCCAGAAGTTTCTCCGTTCTATCTCTCTCACTCTGTATAGCAGCCTGCAACACCACTCACATGACCATTTGTAATCATTGATGGAAGTGCACACAATGTAATGGAGAAAGATAGCTGAGTACGTATAACTAACCTTGAAGGCGAGTTGGACTGGCCGTTCACGAGGCCTTATCTCAGGAGCGGAGCTCGACTGGCGCGCCTTGATCTCCGGGAGAGTGCTAGGACAACGGATAAGTCCATCTCCCATGGCTATGGAGCCATCGGACCTGCCGCCACCATATATCATCAGCAGCTCTGTATCAATGGGACCCTGGCTCGGGTTAAAGTCCTCCCCTTTCCTCGCCTTACCCTGATCTCTATATTGCACGAGCTTGTCGTGGGCGGAGATGTTGGTGAAGTTCTTTGGATCATCGAGGTCAGACGCAGAGAATGCCTTGAATTTCTTGTAAGGGCCAGTGTGGGCCATGGCATACAGGTCGTACACCTCTGGCACCTTATCCGCCTTATTGTAGCGTGCCTGAAAGAGAGAAACAAAGTAAATTAGTAATTAAAGGGCTAAAGCTAGCATGATGAATGAATTGCATGAATCATGAAGCAAACCACATACCCAGTTCCGCCTGTACTGAAATAAGTTGGAGCTGCCTTGGTGGTGTGGCACACCTTCCATTTGGGCATGTTTGTCCTTGGCCTCTTTGTGGGTGGCCAGCCATTCTTTTGAGCACCACGCATTGACCAACACCTCCCAACAATCCATCCGATCCGCACACCATCTCGGAGGGGCCTAAGTTAGCAAATAGAAACTTGAGCGCTACGGCTATGCATTACTAAATGAAGGAAGTAACTACAAGGCCTTAAGAATTACCTTCATGTACTGCTCCTTACTCAAGAACTTATCGCGGCACTCTTGCTTGGGCTTCTTGATACCACGCCCGGCGTAGTAGTCTCGAACAGCCTGCACCCGAACCTCATGCCGTAAGTTCTGAAGTAGGCGCTTGCACTCCTTGTGGATAACTTCTGCCGCCTCAGCTCGGTCATGTTGGGCAGACTCACCATGAAATGTCCACACCATATAATCGGGCGTAAAACCACTCTTCTGCAGGTGTTTGCCCATTTTAGCCTCTGTCTTCTTTTCCCAATTGCCGCACCGGAAACAGGGGCACCAGGTTTTCTTCTGGCCATTTGCAAATGCGGCTTGCACAAACCCCTTGGTTTTTGTGAACCATTCAGCGCTCCATTTGTTCTGACCAGTGTGACCGGTATACATCCACGCACGGTCACTCATCTTGACTTTCAGAGCTACTGGACACACAACAATTATATATGTAATTCGCCATGTATATATTCATCAGTTGATCTACTTTGTCAATTTTATTACGTCCATGCAACCTACACTCTAATAGGTAATGATAGGTCCTAATCCCACCCGTGTATGTGTAGATTGTGTTCATTGTCCCATGCTATGCTCCGGATCCGACGCAAAATTTCGGCAGCACCTCCCCGCTGTTCTGCCGATACACGTCTCTGCAATAAACAGAGAGGATCTGTACCCAGAGAACAACAGGGGAGGCACTGACGAAATTTTTGCGTCGGATCCGGAGCAAAGCATATGGGAAAACGAACCCAATCTACACATACTCGGGTTGTCCATGGATAGCGTTGGACAATTCGAAAGAATCAATGTTATAAATATGCAAATGCATGCATATTTATAACTATGACGCTTTCGAATGGGAGACACATATTGGTTACGCATACTGATGATTCAAGACACATATATAGCTAGCTATCAAGTTTCATCGGAATAGATCAAATAATTAATGGGGGAGGAGGACATGTCATTTGTGCTCACCCACGAACGAAGGGGCAGAGCTCGTCAAACGCACGGCGAGGTCGTCGAACACCAAACCTCGCAGCGATGAAACAACTGCACATTTAAAACTACCCGATCAACACAATTAGATATGATGTTTTTCATAACAAAATCGAAAAATATATGACCTAACTAATAATTCACAAATATATGACCCCGTCGGCCTCTGCAAGGCCAAAGAACACCTTTTTGGGAGGTGTCGGGGGTCAGGGTGTCGTGTCGGTGTCGGGGTGCCGTGTCGGGGTCAGGGTGCTGTTTCGGGGTCGGGGGGTCGGGGTGTCGTGTCGGTGTCGGGGTAGTGCCGTGTCGGGGTCGGGGTGCTGTTTCGGGGTCGGGGTGTGGTGTCGGGGTCGGGGTGTCGGGTCAGGCTCGGGGTCGATCGGGGTGTCAGGGTCGGGGTCTCGGGGTCGGGGTGTCGGGTCGGGGTGCCGGGTGGGGGTCGGGGTGCCATGTCGGTGTCGGGGTCGGGGTCACTACTAGGGAAAAGGCTAGCAGCAGCGCGGGTTTTAGACCTATCAGTAGCGCGGGATGGTGCGCTACTGATAAGGCGCTACAGCTAACGAATAGCAGTAGTGTCACAACCCCAGTTTAGCCTTTGCTTGTCCTTGCATGGTCACCATATCATCATGTTTAATTTTCTCAGAAACTTGAAATGGGGATTGTTGCAACCCTAACATCAAATGAATTCAACTAGGTTCAATAAAAATATTTTCAATAATCCCAAATGCCCATTAGAAAAGTTCATGATTTTTGTTAAAGGTGAAAACCTCTGCCAAAAGTCATGCACATATTTCTAGGCCATTCTGGATTTTTGAATTAATTCGTATTGTAGTTGCATTGGTGCATTTAAATGCTATAAAATATTTTAAATGCTCAAATAATCCTAAACTGAAATGTTCCATGTCGGATATTTTCCAAACAGTGGCCATGAGCAGTTTGGTGATTTTTGAGTGTGCCTAAGTATTTTTAATAAAGCCAAACGCAATTACAGAAAATAGAAAAGAGAAATAAAATTAGGAAAAGAACAGAGGCTCACCTGGGCCTTACCTGGCCCACCTGCAGCCCACCTGGCTGGCCCAGCTGGCCAGCCCAGCCCACTGGCCTCTCCCCCCTGTCGTCTTCCTCGCGACAGAAGGATGATGGGCGTGTGGCCGCCATGCGCGCACACACGCCCTGGCCACCTCCTGCTTGCCGTTTCCCCTCGTCGCCCTGGACCTCCCTCACGATGCCACGCAGCCTCGACCGCTCCCTCACTCTCTCTCGTGCTTCTCCCATCCTCTGTTTCTCTCGCGCACAGCCACCCGAACGCGCCGTCGCCGCTGCTTGCTGTTGCCACGGCCACCGGCCCTCCCTCTCCCATCCAATGTGCTCGAGAGCTCCGCCTCGACCCCCTCCTTCTTCCACCCCGAGCCACGCCACCGCGGGAGCCCCACATCGCCGCTACGAGTCGTCCTCCCTAAGCACGGCCGCCGGACTCCATCGACGGATTCGTCGCCTTCCGGTCGTCCCCGAGCCAGTTGAGCTCCGCTTCGACCTCGCCGTGAGCTCTTCTACCAAACCCCTCTCTTCCCGCCGTCTATTTCCTCCTCTAGCCTCACTAACCACCACGGCCGAAGCTCGCCGTCGCCGTGCCTCATCGTCGCCACGGCCACAGCTCCCGCCACCCACGCTCGAGCTTTGCCCCGCGCTCAGCACTCTCCCAAGAGCCGGGCGCGCCCACCCGTTCGACCTGCTGTGCCCCCTAGCGCCAACCCCGACCTCGCCCGAACTCCAGCCACTGCCGCGAGCCTCGCCCCGGCGAGCTCGGGCCGTCTCAACCCGTCCCAACCGCACAGAAAGATGCGGGGCACTCCCAGCTTCACGCTGATGCCTCCGCCGTCCCTTTTGGTCGTCGGAACAGGAAAACCGAGGCTCGCCGCCGTGACCGGCCTCGCCGGCGTCAAGTCGCCTGCAGGTTTGACCCTGCTGGCCAGGGGTTTGAACCCCCGCTGACCGAGTTGACCTGGGTGGGCCCTGTTTGACCCACTGGTCTATGACATGCGGGCCCCGTCCGGCTAATTAATCTAGTTTAGGTTTAAATTTAATTAGTTTAACCTAGGTTAGTGCTAATTAAACTAGGTTAGTTTAGTTAGACACTAACCAGTGGACCCCACTGGTCAGGATTGACCCGGACCAGCCCTGTTGACTTGCTTACGTCACCCTGACGTCATGCTGACGCATTAATGCCCTTTTCTAAATTTATTCTTTTCAGGAAATTCCAGAAAATTGCCTAAACTTCTAAAAATCATAAAAATTCAACCATAACTCCAAATGAAATAAATTATATATGAAAAATGATCAGAAAAATCCAATCTATCCATCTGTACGATTTTCATGCATGTTAGGACAACTTATGGCTGCTGTTTAGGCCAAATCATATAAATGGCATTTAAACCCTCACATATGGAGTTTGAATTTGAACCTAGGGTTCAAACCAACTCCATTTAACATGTTGCTAGTTGCATTAGCTCAAAACACAGCATATTGACATGTCATTATCATGCATCATAATTGTTGCATTTCATTGATTGTGTTCCTCTTTGTTTGCCGGTATTTGTTGAAGGAAATATGCCCTAGAGGCAATAATAAAGTTATTATTTATTTCCTTATATCATGATAAAGGTTTATTATTCATGCTAGAATTGTATTAACCGGAAACATAATACATGTGTGAATACATAGACAAACAGAGTGTCACTAGTATGCCTCTACTTGACTAGCTCGTTAATCAAAGATGGTTATGTTTCCTAACCATGAACAAAGAGTTGTTATCTGATTAACGAGGTCACATCATTAGTTGAATGATCTGATTGACATGACCCATTCCATTAGCTTAGCACCCGATCGTTTAGTATGTTGCTATTGCTTTCTTCATGACTTATACATGTTCCTATGACTATGAGATTATGCAACTCCCGTTTGCCGGAGGAACACTTTGTGTGCTACCAAACGTCACAACGTAAATGGGTGATTATAAAGGAGCTCTACAGGTGTCTCCAAAGGTAGATGTTGGGTTGGCGTATTTCGAGATTAGGATTTGTCACTCCGATTGTCGGAGAGGTATCTCTAGGCCCTCTCGGTAATGCACATCACATAAGCCTTGCAAGAATTGCAACTAATGAGTTAGTTGCGGGATGATGTATTACAGAACGAGTAAAGAGACTTGCCGGTAACGAGATTGAACTAGGTATTGGATACCGGTGATCGAATCTCGGGCAAGTGACATATCGATGACAAAGGGAACAACGTATGTTGTTATGCGGTCTGACCGATAAAGATCTTCGTAGAATATGTAAGAGCCAATATGGGCATCCAGGTCCCGCTACTGGTTATTGACCGGAGATGTGTCTCAGTCATGTCTACATTATTCTTGAACCGTAGGGTCCGCACGCTTAACGTTACGATGACAGTTATTATGAGTTTATGCATTTTGATGTACCGAAGTTAGTTCGGAGTCCCGGATGTGATCACAGACATGACGAGGAGTCTCGAAATGGTCGAGACATAAAGATTGATATATTGGAAGCCTATGTTTGGATATCAGAAGTGTTCCGGGTGAAATCGGGATTTTACCGGAGTACCGGGAGGTTACCGGAACCCCCCGGGAGCCATATGGGCCTTAGTGGGATTTAGTGGAAAGGTGAAAGGGGCAGCCCAAGGTGGGCTGCCCCTCCCCCCTACCCTAGTCCTATTAGGACAAGGATAGGTGGCCGGCCCCCTCTTTCTCTTTCCCCCTCGGGGAATCCTATTCCAACTAGGATTGGGGGGGGGGGAGTCCTACTCCCGGTAGGAGTAGGACTCCTCCTGCGCCCTCCTCCTGGCCGGCCGCACCCTTTGATATACGGAGGCAGGGGGCACATCTAGACACACAAGTTGATCCTTGAGATCGTTCCTTAGCCGTGTGCAGTGCCCCCTGCCACCATATTCCACCTCGATCATATCGTTGTAGTGCTTAGGCGAAGCCCTGCGTCGGTAGAACATCAAGATCGTCACCACGCCGTCATGCTGACGGAACTCTTCCCCACGCTTTGCTGGATCGGAGCCCGGGGATCGTCATCGAGCTGTACGTGTGCTAGGAACTCGGAGGTGCCGGAGTAACGGTGCTTGGATCGGTCGGACCGGGAAGACGTACGACTACTTCCTCTACGTTGCGTCAACGCTTCCGCAGTTGGTCTGCGTGGGTACGTAGACAACACTCTCCCCTCTCGTTGCTATGCATCACCATGATCTTGCGTGTGCGTAGGAAAATTTTGAAATTACTACGTTACCCAACAGTGGCATCCGAGCCTAGGTTTTATGGTTTGATGTTATTTGCACGAGTAGAACACAAGTGAGTTGTGGGCGATATAAGTCATACTGCCTACCAGCATGTCATACTTTGGTTCAGCGGTATTGTTGGACGAGACGACCCGGACCAACATTACGCGTACGCTTACGCGAGACCGGTTCCCCCGACATGCTTTGCACATAGGTGGCTTGCGGGCGACTGTCTCTCCAACTTTAGTTGAACCGAGTGTGGCTACGCCCGGTCCTTGCGAAGGTTAAAACGGAGTCTATTTGACAAACTATCATTGTGGTTTTGATGCGTAGGTGATATTGGTTCTTGCTTAAGCCCGTAGCAGCCATGTAAAACTTGCAACAACAAAGTAGAGGACGTCTAACATGTTTTTGCAGGGCATGTTGTGATGTGATATGGCCAAGACATGATGCTAAATTTTATTGTATGAGATGATCATGTTTTGTAACCGAGTTATCGACAACTGGCAGGAGCCATATGGTTGTTGCTTTATTGTATGCAATGCAATCGCGATGTAATGCTTTACTTTATCACTAAGCGGTAGCGATAGTCGTAGAAGCATAAGATTGGCGAGACGACAACGATGCTACGATGGAGATCAAGGTGTCGCGCCGGTGACCATGGTGATCATGACGGTGCTTCGGAGATGGAGATCACAAGCACAAGATGATGATGGCCATATCATATCACTTATATTTGATTGCATGTGATGTTTATCTTTTTATGCATCTTATCTTCCTTTGATTGACGGTAGCATTATAAGATGATCTCTCACTAAATTATCAAGAAGTGTTCTCCCTGAGTATGCACCGTTGCCAAAGTTCGTCGTGCCCAGACACCACGTGATGATCGGGTGTGATAAGCTCTACGTCCATCTACAACGGGTGCAAGCCAGTTTTTGCACACGCAGAATACTCAGGTTAAACTTGACGAGCCTAGCATATGTAGATATGGCCTCAGAACACGGAGATCGAAAGGTCGAGCGTGAATCATATAGTAGATATGATCAACATAACGATGTTCACCATTGAAAACTACTCCATCTCACGTGATGATCGGTTATGGTTTAGTTGATTTGGATCACGTGATCACTTAGAGGATTAGAGGGATGTCTATCTAAGTGGGAGTTCTTAAGTAATTTGATTAATTGAACTTAAACTTATCATGAACTTAGTACCTGATAGTATCTTGCTTGTTTATGTTGATTGTAGATAGATGGCTCGTGCTGTTGTTCCATTGAATTTTAATGCGTTCCTTGAGAAAGCAAAGTTGAAAGATGATGGTAGCAATTACACGGACTGGGTCCGTAACTTGAGGATTATCCTCATTGCTGCTCAGAAGAATTACGTCCTGGAAGCACCGCTGGGTGCCAGGCCTGCTGCTGGAGCAACACCAGATGTTATGAACGTCTCGCAGAGCAAAGCTGATGACTACTCGATAGTTCAGTGTGCCATGGTTTACGGCTTAGAATCGGGACTTCAACGACGTTTTGAACGTCATGGAGCATATGAGATGTTCCAGGAGTTGAAGTTAATATTTCAAGCAAATGCCCGGATTGAGAGATATGAAGTCTCCAATAAGTTCTATAGCTGCAAGATGGAGGAGAACAGTTCTGTCAGTGAGCATATACTCAAAATGTCTGGGTATAATAATCACTTGATTCAGATGGGAGTTAATCTTCCAGATGATTGCGTCATTGACAGAATTCTCCAATCACTGCCACCAAGCTACAAGAGCTTCGTGATGAACTATAATATGCAAGGGATGAACAAGACTATTCCCGAGCTCTTCGCAATGCTGAAAGCTGCGGAGGTAGAAATCAAGAAAGGAGCATCAAGTGTTGATGGTTAACAAGACCACTAGTTTCAAGAAAAAGGGCAAAGGGAAGAATAAGGGGAACTTCAAGAAGAACAGCAAGCAAGTTGCTGCTCAGGAGAAGAAACCCATGTCTGGACCTAAGCCTGAAACTGAGTGCTTCTACTGCAAGCAGACTAGTCACTGGAAGCGGAACTGCCCCAAGTATTTGGCGGATAAGAAGGATGGCAAGGTGAACAAAGGTATATGTGATATACATGTTATTGATGTGTACCTTACTAGAGCTCGCAGTAGCACCAGGGTATTTGATACTGGTTCTATTGCTAATATTTGCAACTCAAAATAGGGACTACGGATTAAGCGAACACTGGCGAAGGACGAGGTGATGATGCGCGTGGGAAACGGTTCCAAAGTCGATGTGATCGCGGTCGGCACGCTCCCTCTACATCTACCTTCGGGATTAATATTAGACCTAAATAATTGTTATTTGGTGCCAGCGTTGAGAATGAACATTATATCTGGATCTTGTTTGATGCGAGACAGTTATTCATTTAAATCAGAGAATAATGGTTGTTCTATTTATATGAGTAATATCTTTTATGGTCATGCACCTATGAAGAGTGGTCTATTTTTAATGAATCTCGATAGTAGTAACACACATATTCATAATGTTGAAGCCAAAAGATGCAGAGTTGATAATGATAGTGCAACTTATTTGTGGCACTGCCGTTTAGGTCATATCGGTATAAAGCGCATGAAGAAACTCCATACTGATGGACTTTTGGAACCACTTGATTATGAATCACTCGGTACTTGCGAACCGTGCCTCATGGGCAAGATGACTAAAACGCCGTTCTCCCGTACTATGGAGAGAGCAACAGATTTGTTGGAAATCATACATACCGATGTATGTGGTCCGATGAATATTGAGGCTCGTGGCGGATATCGTTATTTTCTCACCTTCACAGATGACTTAAGCAGATATGGGTATATCTACTTAATGAAACATAAGTCTGAAACATTTGAAAAGTTCAAAGAATTTCAGAGTGAAGTTGAAAATCATCGTAACAAGAAAATAAAGTTTCTACGATCTGATCGTGGAGGAGAATATTTGAGTTACGAGTTTGGTGTACATTTGAAAAATTGTGGAATAGTTTCGCAACTCACGCCACCCGGAACACCACAGCGTAATGGTGTGTCCGAATGTCGTAATCGTACTTTACTAGATATGGTGCGATCTATGATGTCTCTTACTGATTTACCGCTATCGTTTTGGGGTTATGCTTTAGAGACGGCCGCATTCACGTTAAATAGGGCACCATCAAAATCCGTTGAGACGACGCCTTATGAACTATGGTTTGGCAAGAAACCAAAGTTGTCGTTTCTTAAAGTTTGGGGCTGCGATGCTTATGTGAAAAAGCTTCAACCTGATAAGCTCAAACCCAAATCGAAGAAATGTGTCTTCATAGGATACCCAAAGGAGACTGTTGGGTACACCTTCTATCACAGATCCGAAGGCAAGATATTCGTTGCTAAGAATGGATCCTTTCTAGAGAAGGAGTTTCTCTCGAAAGAAGTGAGTGGGAGGAAAGTAGAACATGACGAGGTAACTGTACCTGCTCCCTTATTGGAAAGTAGTACATCACAGAAAACTGTTTCTGCGACACCTATACCAATTAGTGAGGAAGCTAATGATGGTGATCATGAAACTTCGGGACAAGATACTACTGAACCTCGTAGATCAACCAGAGCGAGATCCGCACCAGAGTGGTACAGTAATCCTGTTCTGGAAATCATGCTGCTAGATCATGATGAACCTACAAACTATGAAGAAGCGATGGTGAGCCCAGATTCCGCAAAGTGGCTTGAAGCCGTGAAATCTGAGATGGGATCCATGTATGAGAATAAAGTATGGACTTTGGTTGACTTGCCCGATGATCGGCAAACAATTGAGAATAAATGGATCTTCAAGAAGAAGACTGACGCTGATGGTAATGTTACTGTCTACAAAGCTCGACTTGTCGCAAAAGGTTTTCGACAAGTTCAAGGGGTTGACCACGGTGAGACCTTCTCACCCGTAGCGATGCTTAAGTCTGTCCGAATCATGTTAGCAATTGCCGCATTTTATGATTATGAAATTTTGCAGATGGATGTCAAAACTGCATTCCTGAATGGATTTCTGGAAGAAGAGTTGTATATGATGCAACCGGAAGGTTTTGTCGATCCAAAGGGAGCTAACAAAGTGTGCAAGCTCCAGCGATCCATTTATGGACTGGTGCAAGCCTGTCGGAGTTGGAATAAACGCTTTGATAGTGTGATCATAGCATTTGGTTTTATACAGACTTTCGGAGAAGCCTGTATTTACAAGAAAGTGAGTGGGAGCTCTGTAGCATTTCTGATATTATATGTGGATGACATATTACTGATTGGAAATGATATAGAATTTCTGGATAGCATAAATGGATACTTGAATAAGAGTTTTTCAATGAAAGACCTCGGTGAAGCTGCTTACATATTAGGCATAAAGATCTATCGAGATACATCAAGACGCTTAATTGGACTTTCACAAAGCACATACCTTGACAAGATTTTGAAGAAGTTCAAAATGGATCAAGCAAAGAAAGGGTTCTTGCATGTGTTACAAGGTGTGAAGTTGAGTCAGACTCAATGCCCGACCACTGCAGAAGATAGAGAGAAAATGCAAGATGTTCCCTATGCTTCAGCCATAGGCTCTATCATGTATGCAATGCTGTGTACCAGACCTGATGTGTGCCTTGCTATAAGTCTAGCAGGGAGGTACCAAAGTAATCCAGGAGTGGATCACTGGACAGCGGTCAAGAACATCCTGAAATACCTAAAAAGGACCAAGGATATGTTTCTCGTATATGGAGGTGACAAAGAGCTCACCGTAAAAGGTTACGTTGATGCAAGCTTTGACACTGATCCGGACGTTTCTAAATCGCAAACCGGATACGTGTTTACATTAAATGGTGGAGCTGTCAGTTGGTGCAGTTCTAAACAAAGCGTCGTAGCGGGATCTACATATGAAGCGGAGTACATAGCTGCTTCGGAAGCAGCGAATGAAGGAGTCTGGATGAAGGAGTTCATATCCGATCTAGGTGTCATACCTAGTGCATCGGGTCCAATGAAACTTTTTTGTGACAATACTGGTGCAATTGCCTTGGCAAAGGAATCCAGATTTCACAAAAGGACCAAGCACATCAAGAGACGCTTCAATTCCATCCGGGATCTAGTCCAGGTGGGAGACATAGAGATTTGCAAGATACATACGGATCTGAATGTTGCAGACCCGTTGACTAAGCCTCTTCCACGAGCAAAACATGATCAGCACCAAGACTCCATGGGTGTTAGAATCATTATAGTGTAATCTAGATTATTGACTCTAGTGCAAGTGGGAGACTAAAGGAAATATGCCCTAGAGGCAATAATAAAGTTATTATTTATTTCCTTATATCATGATAAAGGTTTATTATTCATGCTAGAATTGTATTAACCGAAAACATAATACATGTGTGAATACATAGACAAACAGAGTGTCACTAGTATGCCTCTACTTGACTAGCTCGTTAATCAAAGATGGTTATGTTTCCTAACCATGAACAAGAGTTGTTATTTGATTAACGAGGTCACATCATTAGTTGAATGATCTGATTGACATGACCCATTCCATTAGCTTAGCACCCGATCGTTTAGTATGTTGCTATTGCTTTCTTCATGAATTATACATGTTCCTATGACTATGAGATTATGCAACTCCCGTTTGCCGGAGGAACACTTTGTGTGCTACCAACCGTCACAACGTAAATGGGTGATTATAAAGGAGCTCTACAGGTGTCTCCAAAGGTAGATGTTCGGTTGGCGTATTTCGAGATTAGGATTTGTCACTCCGATTGTCGGAGAGGTATCTCTGGGCCCTCTCGGTAATGCACATCACATAAGCCTTGCAAGCATTGCAACTAATGAGTTAGTTGTGGGATGATGTATTACAGAACGAGTAAAGAGACTTGCCGGTAACGAGATTGAACTAGGTATTGGATACCGACGATCGAATCTCGGGCAAGTAACATATCGATGACAAAGGGAACAACGTATGTTGTTATGAAGTCTGACCGATAAAGATCTTCGTAGAATATGTAGGAGCCAATATGGGCATCCAAGTCCCGCCATTGGTTATTGACCGGAGATGTTTCTCAGTCATGTCTACATTATTCTCAAACCGTAGGGTCCGCTCGCTTAACGTTACGATGACAGTTATTATGAGTTTATGCATTTTGATGTACCGAAGTTAGTTCGGAGTCCCGGATGTGATCACGGACATGATGAGGAGTCTCGAAATGGTCGAGACATAAATATTGATATATTGGAAGCCTATGTTTGGATATTGGAAGTGTTCCGGGTGAAATCGGGATTTTACCGGAGTACCGGGAGGTTACCGGAACCCCCCGGGAGCCATATGGGCCTTAGTGGGCTTTAGTGGAAAGGTGAAAGGGGCAGCCCAAGGTGGGCTGCACGCCTCCCCCCTCCCCTAATCCTATTAGGACAAGGAGAGGTGGCCGGCCCCCTCTTTCTCTTTCCCCCTCGGGGAATCCTATTCCAACTAGGATTGGGGGGGGAGTCCTACTCCCGGTAGGAGTAGGACTCCTCCTGCGCCGTCCTCCTGGCCGGCCTCACCCTCCCCCTTGTCTCCTTTATATACGGAGGCAAGGGGCACCTCTAGACACACAAGTTGATCCTTGAGATCGTTCCTTAGCCGTGTGTAGTGCCCCCTGCCACCATATTCCACCTCGATGATATCGTTGTAGTGATTAGGCGAAGCCCTGCGTCGGTAGAACATCAAGATCGTCACCACGCCGTCGTGCTGACGGAACTCTTCCCCGACGCTTTGCTGGATCGGAGCCCGGGGATCGTCATCGAGCTGTACGTGTGTAAGAACTCGGAGGTGCCGGAGTAACGGTGCTTGGATCGGTCGGATCGGGAAGACGTACGACTACTTCCTCTACGTTGCGTCAACGCTTCCGTAGTTGGTCTGCGTGGGTACGTATACAACACTCTCCCCTCTTGTTGCTATGCATCACCATGATCTTGCGTGTGCGTAGGAAAATTTTGAAATTACTACGTTACCCAACATTTGTCCCCTCTCGATAGACGTGGTTTCGACGATGGGTTCGTTGACACCGATGAAGAGCTATAATATCTTCAGAAGTGCCAGGCAAGCAAAACCCCCTTGATCATTCCGATACAATCCCACTCTCTCGCTCCTCCTCTCTTTTACTGCATTAGGACAACAACGATTCATCTGTTACTTGTTGCGGTAGTTGAACCCCTTATCCTCTGCATGACCTGTCATTGCCACAGTAAATAGATGAAACCCACTAGCATGAGTAGGAGTTGTTTGAGCCCTGATGTGCCTACTCATTCATGCTTGTTTGTCATGCCTGCTACTGCTTAGAGTTGAGTCAGGTCTGATTCATCGAGGGTGAATTGGAATGGTGATGAATATGTCCTACTGTGTGTGAGCTAAGTGTGTGAACACGATTTGGTAAAGGTAGCGGTGAGAGGCCATGTAGGAGTACATGGTGGGTTGTCTCATTGAAACCGTTCTTAGGAACTGAGTTCTGTGTCTGTGATCCATGAACAACTACTACCACTCATTGGGATCCTTAATTGACCCTCTCGGCTTCTCAATCACCCTAGTCCTTTGTCCAGGAATTGCAACTAGTTTCTGGTGTTTGTAGGATATGTGTTGGCGGCCGTGCGTAGCGCTGACCGCAGGGGTGGGCTATGTTGCGGTAGATACACCATGGCCGGGCATGCCGGGTGCCCGTTTGGTGTCTCGGAACCCTGTACACATCGTTCGGGGCCGTATGTGGAAACCTCGGCCGGACTCCCTGCGGATGGAACCTGGATAGGCGATAAACCTGGACTAGAGACTTAAGTGTTTAGGTAGGCCATGGCCGACACCCTCGTTGGGCTTCCGCTTGAAGGTTGCCGAGTACATGTCGTGTAAATGACGGAAAGTGGTTGTGACACCCCAAAATTTTGACCTTGTTTTAATGAATTAAAATTTTGCCAGGAATTAAAACTTTGAATTTCTGAGCTCCATTTTGATTTTTTAAATCTTTTTCTTCCCTGTTGTGATGAGTTTTTCCCAAAGAGAAAACTTTTCAAATATGTTATTGGACTTGTTTAACCTCTCAAGAAAAACTTTTCTTTTATCAGTATAACTAATTAAATAATTAAGTTGCTTGATCTTTACTTTCTTGAAAATGGGTTTTCAAGGTTAAATGGCCATATTTGAACTACAACCATTTGATAAATTCACTTAAATTCCAACCAAAATTTGGAGATGTCATGTGATGTTATTAAATAACTTTCGTGCAAAACCATCTTTATTTCATGAAATATTTTGAGCTCTACACCCATTTTTCTTCTCTGGTCCAGTGGGCAATTTTTCACTAAAACCCATTTAAATAATATCTTCTAGCCTCCACCAAAATTATGGGATGTTGGTAATAGCCTATGATTCAAATTTATGCAAAAACCTGATGTTGTTCTTTGAAAATTTTGAGTGATTCAACCTCCTTTCCATTCTGGTCCAACTTGATGGTTTTACAGCAACCATACCTTTGCTTGCTCCTTGGCTCTTGATTCTTTTTCCTACTTGTAGTCCTCCCTGCAAAACCCTTAAGTCCAGGAGCATGCACCCTTTGGAGCATTTTTGGTTCATGAAATGATGCCATTTATTTCCTATCCAGAATTGAAATTCTCCAGAACTTGCACTAGCAAGTTTCTCCTTTTCTCTAAATGACCTCACCACTCTCTCTTGCATCTAAAGAGACCCCACTCTGGAAGTTTTGGCCACCCCAAGAAATGCCTAGGTGCCTATGGCATTTTGTCAAACACCTAGAGTGCATGAACAGCCTTGACATGATTTTTGGCATTGCACTGTGAACTTGCACCTCTGATCAAACAAGCATGTCCACTAGACTCCCAGTTACTCCTAACCTAGATCTGCTAAACCCCAACCTCACCTGTGACCTGTAGCATGCCGCGGCATTGTATCGAACATCTTCCGTGCGTGCACTGGGCGCGCCCAGAGCGCGCCCACTGCAGCCGCGCGCCCGAGCCGACACGCTGGCCCCCCTGGTTTTGGCCCGCTCTGCAGCGCCACGCCACGCGCTACCCTCCTCGCAGCAACGCGCCAAGCCACCCTGGCACGCTTCAGCACCGCCGTCTGGGCATTCTTGGCGACACGCCGGCGTCCGCAGTGGCTCCAGCCCCGGTCGGTGCCGCCCAAGCCACCCCGGCTCGCCATCTGGCCCCTGGAGCAGTGCGTACTCATCCGCAAGCGTGTCTGCTAGCCCTCGTCGCCGCCACGTCGGCCTAGCTACAGAGAGGCGGTTCGCCGGAGAGCTTATCCACGGCCGCTGCGGAACCGATCTCGTCGCGCTATATAAGGACGCCCCGAGACCATTTGAGCAGGCAGGCGACCTCAGGCTACCCCATGGCACCCCCCACAGCCCGCAATCGTCGTAGAAACGCCGTCTTCCCCACCTCCGGCAGCAGCGGCCGCCGGCATGGCTCCCGCTCTCCCAGCGCCACGAGGGCCTCTCCCTCCCACTTCTCTTCACCAAGAACACCTTCTCCCTCCCGTGAATCTTTTCCACTACTCGATTTCGATCGGGGCTCACTGCGGGAGAATTTTCACTCCGCCCCCGAAGCCTCCTCCGCCGCGAAGCTCGCCGCCGGCAGCCCCCTCCGTCCCCACCGGCCTGGCAACCACCGGGAGGACCGCACTGGAGTGGCGGATCCATCCCCGCCCTCGGGGCCCCGCGAAGAGCTGCCAGTTGCCGGCGACGATCGCCTGAGCTTCGCCTCCGCTCGGGACAGAGGAAGGAGGGGGAAAGAGAGACTAGTCAAACCTGACTAGTGGGACTTCCTGGACCCACTGTCAGTGTCTCAGCGTGCCGTCCACGTGTTTAAGTGAAAGCGCAAAAACCCCAGTACGTATCTCCTGCTTAGAAAGCGTATTTCCTCCTGAAACGTTTTCTTTTCTGTTTTATTTTTAAAAACAAATTTGACCAGAACTTTGACTGCCTATAACTTTTTATATACAACTCCAAATGAGTTGATTCTTTTTCCTACCTTCCTCAAATTTGGTCTAGTTTATTTTAAGATTTATTTGAAAATTTTCCAAACAACTTTTTTGTACTGTTTTTGAAAGGTGCGTTAATTCAAATATATTTTAAAATAGGATTTTGGAGAGAGAGAAGAAACTTTCAAAAGTTTTGGAGAGCACGTCACCCCTCCACAACTTAAAGGCAAGCATTCTGAACCCTGGCATAATGTTTTTGGTGTGTTATTTGACACGTTTATAACACCACCTTATTTCAGAGGACTTGTTATTTCATGTGACTTGATCATTTGCATGAAAGCATATTAGTGATTTCCTTGCTGTTGGAAATGAATATAATTGTGATGGTAATCATCCTCATGTGCCTTGCATGCATGCCGGAAAGGAATCCGGGAAAGCCTCGGCCTTGGGTAGGCGTGAGCTTGTCGCCGGTCCCCGTCGGGACGGTTATATCCGGTATGGCATGGTAAGGTATATTGGGTGGTGATTTTTGTTGGTTGAAATATATTTGATATACATGTCATGCAGGGAACTTATAAACCTCCTGAGTCGACCGCAGATCGAGTCTTGTTCCAGTAACCCCCATACTTGCCTCGTACTACCACTCGTCCCTGCCGCAGGTAGGGTACGGTTCAGTAAGTCGTCAACCCCTTTCCAGCACACACCGTACAGAGAGGCCATGGTGGAAGATATCGGTTGTAGCCGGTAGGCAGGCCACCTGGTCCGGGGGCATGGGTGTTTCCGGTTGGGACCGAGAGGGGAGGCCACCCCTTAGAGCGCGCGATATAAATTTGATCCCATGCTACGCGAGGTTGTAGCCTCCCCACTTAGAGTTTTGCTTAACAGGTGTCGTGGGTGATTCCAGACACCGATGAGTTAAGCTGGTGTGTGCAAGTTAGGCGTGTTTGCAACTAAAAGGCCGTAGACGGAATTAGTCCCGATGGACTAAAGGAATCCGTTACTCGTGGGTAAAGAGTACACACTCTGCAGAGATTAAACCTATTCGAATAGCCGTGTCCACGGTGAAGGATTACAGTCTGGGATGGGTCAAGTGTTGGTCTTAGTGTCGGTCTTCGGAGGTGAATTTGTTAAACCAAACTTGGATACCGACTGGTGACTTGTGAGGACCATGATTATTATTTTGTGATGGACTAACCCGTTAAATTATTTGTATTATCGAGTATCCCTGGGATGGTTCTACCTCCTGGATATTCATTGTGATTATTTCTTTTTAAGCCCTTTATGTGGTGTCGCTCAGACGCCTGACTGTGGCATTTATTTTTAAGCTCTTTACGTGGTGTCGCTTAGATGCCTGACTGTGGAATTTTTTTAAGCCCTTTATGTGGTGTCGCTCAGACGCCCGACTGTGGCATTTCTTTTTAAGCCCTTTATGTGGTGTCGCTTAGACGCCGAACTGTGGCATTTTTTAAGCCCTTTATGTAGTGTCGCTGAGACGCCCGACTGTGGCATTTCTTTTTAAGCCCTTTATGTGGTGTCGCTCAGACGCCCGACTGTGGCATTTCTTTTTAAGCCCTTTATGTGGTGTCGCTTAGACGCCCGACTGTGGCATTTTTTTAAGCCCTTTATGTGGTGTCGCTCAGACGCCCGACTGTGGCATTTCTTTTTAAGCCCTTTATGTGGTGTCGCTTAGACGCCCGACTGTGGCATTCTTTTTTAAGCCCTTTATGTGGTGTCGCTTAGACGCCCGACTGTGGCATTTCTTTTTAAGCCCTTTATGTGGTGTCGCTCAGACGCCTGACTGTGGCATTTCTTTTTAAGCCCTTTATGTGGTGTCGCTTAGACGCCCGACTGTGGCATTTCTTTTTTTTAAGCCCTTTATGTGGTGTCGCACAGGCGCCTGACTGCGGCATCTTATTCCCACTCCATTATTGTTTATTCATGTTGCATATAAATAACCTGTTTGCTTACATAAAAGATATTTTATTTGTGACAGACGATGTGATCATAGAATATTTCAGTGCATAATTATCAATTATATTATCCCAGTTTTCTTAATGTTTGCGAGTACATTCAAAGTACTCGCTGGCTTGTCCCTGGCTATTGTCTTGGCCAGATTTCTGCATGGAGTGGAGCGTTGCGGTGACAGACCCGGAAACTAAGCAACCGTGATAGCAGCCTCGCGAAGATAGGAGTTAACCTGGTCAGCTGTTCCTGTGGGAAATGGAGTCCCATGGACACTGATGATCCACGAACCACTTCCGCCATCAACCACTAGAAACCATTTGTTGTACTCACAGGCCAGAATGGCCTTGTACTACATATTTTTGTATCTTTGCTTGGAATTTCTGTATCGAGTCGGTGCCTCATCAGCTAACAGTAATCCTGGGGCTGGTGAGCACAACGGCCATTTTCTGGAAATTTGTGTCCGGAAAAACCGGTCGTGACAGACTTGGTATCAGAGCCAGGCTGACCATTGGTTGACCCTATCTTAGCCAGGTCGAAAAACCTTGGTTAACCAACCCACCAGACCTCAGCCAAACCCCAGTCAAGCTTCCCTTGCAAGATAGCCATCCTATGACCCGACACCTTTTTGGCAGTCGGTTCCCAACCTATCAACCCAACCTGTCACTCATGCACCAGTGACCGAATCCTGAATAGTCTTTCTCACAAGCGCGCGAAGGAAGACTCCGTCCCCTTTTTCCTATAAAAAGGGCACACTAGCCCCAACCCAGCACAGCACAGCCGCTACCCCAAACCGAGCCACAATGCCTGGCCCCGTCATGCACAATGAGACCACAGCAACCAACCTTGGAGGCTTTGTGACCATACTCGCAAACCTCACCCGTCGTGCCTATGCGTTAGAAGAGCCCCCAGAATATGTTGTGTACCAAGGACCCATGAGCGGTGAGAGCCGTCAATTCTGGGCCACTTTGCACATCTATGGTAGGGGTCTAGAGCCCGAACGCCCCTACAGGTTCACCGGAAGAACGACTTCCTTTGAGCCACAAGACATCCAACTAGCTGCTCGAGAAGCTATAGTTCATCTCCGGCACTTGTCGCCCAGAGTTAACTGTCGCTCGTTCCACTACTACCCCAGACGTGAAGGGTATGGTAGACCACCCCAAGTTGCCAACGGAGATCACGAGACAGATCCTGCATTGTTGCACCTAGTGCGCTATGTAAGTGCACTAGAGGAACTGTGCGATCAAATCATGATTGATCTAATCGCAGCTCGTGGAGAGCTGGTTCGTCGAGCCTCGGCGAGAGAAGAGAACAAGCCCAACGCCGAAAACCCTGTCGTGCTGTTTGGACACCCGATCGAGTCCCTGAGGTCTGCCCCAGCCATCGGCCAAGGTGCTGCGATAACCCCAGAGGTGCTTCATCGCATATTGGGAGCACACTCCAACGGGGTTGTGGCCAACAATCCCCGGGATGGTCATCATCGCTACCCCGAGCCTGCAGCCCCTCAGCCCACTCCAGCTAATTCAGACGACGAGACCCGAAGAGAAGCCTCGACATCCACAAGGCACGCCTGCTTGGATATAAACGAGGTAGACTAAGTCACTCGAGTAGTGTCGAGTCCCAGTGTACCCTCACTTTGTTATCGTGTGACCTTGTAAATAAACGCTGCCTGTTGCCGTGCCTCTGTTTTAAAATAGTAACCTTGCATGGGTATGTCAGCACACAGTTGCATATTTTCCGGACACAACTACCCAAAAACCTTCCCCGACAACCCCCACAGTAACACATCACTATAGTGAAATGTGTGAATCTGTGGCTTGACCCCGACCCTTGGAACAGAGCTGAAAATTTTCTTTACCATTCACCACGGTAAAAATGACCCAGCTCCGGTGCTATAAAAAGGCCACCGCGTGACCTTGCCAAACACCTCTCTTCTTGTGCACCGTCCTCACAACCATTCCTTGCCATGCCGAGCCCCAGCATTTACCTGAGAACCCCAGATGCATCCCAGGGTAGTTTTGTCAAGATATTGTGGGATTTTACTTGCAGTACCATGGGCGCTACCCAGCCACCCCAGTACGAGCTGTTCAAATCGAGAATCACCCCTTCCACCGAGATATTGGGCAGCAGTGCACATCCCTCCCGTAAACTCAAACCAAGACCCAACAGAGGTCTCCTTCGTGGGGAAATCTATGCCAGCCCCACATATCGCCATAGAAGCTGCTGCATATGAAGCACTTGCTCGCCTTTGATTCGCAGTACCCTATGCCAGCGAACGAGGGTATTATTACTTCCCGAGCCGTGCAGCGCCCGGAGGAGTAACATCTTTTCCCGGTGGATGAATTGAGAGAGACCCAGTCCTAGCCAACCTTGTCCAGTACGTCATTGCTCAAGAGCGTTTAACCCAACATGTGATGGGTTATCTCGAGAGCCTCGCTGATTTAAATCCTCAGATCGCCATCGGCAGAGCACTAAGGACCGACCGGGAGAGACACGTGCATCGACTGGTCAATCCACTTTCCCCGGTAGAAGAGGAGTGTATCCCAGTACCAAAGACGTTTTCTAGGGACCCCATCCAGTTACCGTTTCCATTTTAGACGTCACTGCGGTGTTCACTATTGCAACATTTATTTATTGTGTGACTTATGCGTGATACCCTGAGTTTGTATGACGAGTCAATTATTTGGCTTCTACTAATGTGTGTGGTTTTTGTCGTGATTTATGCTCCTTTAAATTAACTGTTTTTCCCTCGCAAATCCTGGAATGAGATTTCTTTTCCCTGAATTGCTACATCTGCACCTTCTCACGACGTGGATTAATTAATTTCACACAGCACTGCGGCAGCAGACTCACAACCATAATCATTCGAACTCATACACTGTTTGCAAAACTTTGCAACGGTGTTACATCCAGCTAATCACCCCCTAACAACAGTTAGCACCCGGCACACCCCATCTACTCCTCCTGATCACCACCACCGCGGAGAGCCAACACCCGAGCAGCAGCGTCGCGACGATCGTCGAGGATCATCGCGCACAGGAGCACGGAGAGCCCCAGCAGTGTCGCCAGCCCTCCGCATATCAGGATCGCAAACCAGTCCGGCATCGCCTCCGCCATTAGAGCCTCGCCCGAGCTTCTGTAAGCAGAAATGGAGGAAGGAGGAGGAGAAGTGATGCCAGGTGTGAGGAAGAAGAGAGAGGCACCCCGGCCGTTTTATAGCTCGAGCTCGGTGTACGGTGGGCGAAGTCCACCAACGCCGCTCGTCGCCGATCGCCGGTGTTCGGAGACGAATCCGCGAGCAGTGCCGACAGCGCACTGGCCCGCGAGGTGAGTGCATGCTGCACCGGCAGCTAGCACGCCACGCACTACCACGGTACGGCCTAGATGCCCTACGCGCTAGGCGTCGCTGGTGGAGAAAGCGCGGGATAGCACGCGAGAGAGAGGAAGAAGAGAGAACCAGAGGGAGAAGAAGAGGCTGACTGTGGGCCCCGGGTCCACCTGTCGGCCAGACTGAGCACTGTGCTCTCGGGTACGACCAGCATATATTTAAATTTAGGAATTATTCTAAAGTTATATCTAGCGTAGAATCTCACGTTTTTGTCCCGGACCATAGATTTTTTTTCCACGCAGCACCAGTTTTCACACTGTGGTTTTTCACCACTTATTGCCCTCTCACTGTAGACACATCGTTATTGCACAAATTTTTCTTGAAACAGCTTTTGACAAATCTCGAGGACGAGATTTTTCTTAAGGGGGGTAGTGTTGTGACACCCCAAAATTTTGACCTTGTTTTAATGAATTAAAATTTTGCCAGGAATTAAAACTTTGAATTTCTGAGCTCCATTTTGATTTTTTAAATCTTTTTCTTCCCTGTTGTGATGAGTTTTTCCCAAAGAGAAAACTTTTCAAATATGTTATTGGACTTGTTTAACCTCTCAAGAAAAACTTTTCTTTTATCAGTATAACTAATTAAATAATTAAGTTGCTTGATCTTTACTTTCTTGAAAATGGGTTTTCAAGGTTAAATGGCCATATTTCAACTACAACCATTTGATAAATTCACTTAAAATTCCAACCAGAATTTGGAGATGTCATGTGATGTTATTAAATAACTTTTGTGCAAAAACATCTATATTTCATGAAATATTTTGAGCTCTACACCCATTTTTCTTCTCTGGTCCAATGGGCAATTTTGCACTACAACCCATTTAAATAATATCTTCTAGCCTCCACCAAAATTATGGGATGTTGGTAATAGCCTATCATTAAACTTTATGCAAAAACCTGATGTTGTTCTTTGAAAATTTTGAGTGATTCAACCTCCTTTCCATTCTGGTCCAACTTGATGGTTTGTACAGCAACCATACTTTTGCTTGCTCCTTGGCTCTTGATTCTTTTTCCTACTTGTAGTCCTCCCTACAAAACCCTTAAGTCCAGGAGCATGCACCCTTTGGAGCATTTTTGGTTCATGAAATGATGCCATTTATTTCCTGTCCAGAATTGAAATTCTACAACACTTGCACTAGCAAGTTTCTCCTTTTGTCTAAATGACCTCACCACTCTCTCTTGCATCTAAAGAGACCCCACTCTGGAAGTTTTGGCCACCCCAAGAAATGCCTAGGTGCCTGTGGCATTTTGTCAAACACCTAGAGTGTATGAACAACCTTGACATGAATTTTGGCATTGCACTGTGAACTTGCACCTCTGATCAAACAAGCATGTCCACTAGACTCCCAGTTACTCCTAACCTAGATCTACTAAACCCCAACCTCACCTGTGACCTGTAGCATGCCGCGGCATTGTATCGAACATCTTCCGTGCGTGCACTGGGCGCGCCCAGAGCGCGCCAACTGCAGCCGCGCGCCCGAGCCGACACGCTGGCCCCCCTGGTTTTGGCCCGCTCTGCAGTGCCACGCCACGCGCTACCCTCCTCGCAGCAACGTGCCAAGCCACCCTGGCACGCTTCAGCGCCGCTGTCAGGGCATTCTTGGCGGCACGCCGGTGTCCGCAGTGGCTCCAGCCCCGGTCGGCGCCGCCCAAGCCACCCCGGCTCGCCATCTGGCCCCTGGAGCAGTGCAAACTCATCCGCAAGCGTGTCTGCTAGCCCTCGTCGCCGCCACGTCGCCCTAGCTACAGAGAGGCGGTTCGCCGGAGAGCTTATCCACGGCTGCCGCGGAACCGACCTCGTCGCGCTATATAAGGATGCCCCGAGACCATTCGAGCACGCAGGCGACCTCAGGCTACCCCATGGCACCCCCCACAGCCCGCAATCGTCGGGGAAACGCTGTCTTCCCCACCTCCGGCAGCAGCGGCCGCCGCCATGGCTCTTGCTCTCCCAGCGCCACCAGGGCCTCTCCCTCCCACTTCTCTTCACCAAGAACACCTTCTCCCTCCCGTGAATCTTTTCCACTACTCGATTTCGATCGGGGCTCACTGCGGGAAAATTTTCACTCCGCCCCCGAAGCCTCCTCCGCCGTGAAGCTCGCCGCCGGCAGCCCCCTCCGTCCCCACCGGCCTGGCAACCACCGGGAGGACCGCACTGGAGTGGCGGATCCATCCCCGCCCTTGGGGCCCCGCGAAGAGCTGCCAGTCGCCGGCGACGATCGCCTGAGCTCCGCCTCCGCTCGGGACAGAGGAAGGAGGGGGAAAGAGAGACTAGTCAAACCTGACTAGTGGGACTTCCTGGACCCACTGTCAGTGTCTCACCACGCCATCCACGTGTTTAAGTGAAAGCGCAAAAACCCCAGTACGTATCTCCTGCTTAGAAAGCGTATTTCCTACTGAAACGTTTTCTTTTCTGTTTTATTTTTAAAAACAGATTTGACCAGAACTTTGACTGCCTATAACTTTTTAAATACAACTCCAAATGAGTTGATTCTTTTTCCTACCTTCCTCAAATTTGGTCTAGTTTATTTTAAAATTTATTTGAAAATTTTCCAAACAACATTTTTGTACTGTTTTTGAAACGTGTGTTAATTCAAATATATTTTAAAATAGGATTTTGGAGAGAGAGAAGAAACTTTCAAAAGTTTTGGAGCGCACGTCACCCCTCCACAACTTAAAGGCAAGCATTCTGAACCCTGGCATAATGTTTTTGGTGTGTTATTTGACACGTTTATAACACCACCTTATTTCAGAGGACTTGTTATTTCATGTGACTTGATCATTTGCATGAAAGCATATTAGTGATTTCCTTGCGGTTGGAAATGAATATAATTGTGATGGTAATCATCCTCATGTGCCTTGCATGCATGCCGGAAAGGAATCCGGGAAAGCCTCGGCCTTGGGTAGGCGTGAGCTTGTCGCCGGTCCCCGTTGGGATGGTTATGTCCGGTATGGCATGGTAAGGTATATTGAGTGGTGATTTTTGTTGGTTGAAATATATTTGATATACATGTCATGCAGGGAACTTATAAACCTCCTGAGTCGACTGCAGATCGAGTCTTGTTCCAGTAACCCCCATACTTGCCTCGTACTACCACTCGTCCCTGCCGCAGGTAGGGTATGGTTTAGTAAGTCGTCAACCCCTTTCCAGCACACACCGTACAGAGAGGCCATGGTGGAAGATATCGGTTGTAGCCGGTAGGCAGGCCACCTGGTCCGGGGGCATGGGTGTTTCCGGTTGCGACCGAGAGGGGAGGCCACCCCTTGGAGCGCGTGATATAAATTTGATCCCATGCTACGCAAGGTTGTAGCCTCCCCACTTAGAGTTTTGCTTAACAGGTGTCGTGGGTGATTCCAGACACCGATGAGTTAAGCTGGTGTGTGCAAGTTAGGCGTGTTTGCAACTAAAAGGCCGTAGACGGAATTAGTCCCGATGGACTAAAGGAATCCGTTACTCGTGGGTAAAGAGTACACACTCTGCAGAGATTAAACCTATTCGAATAGCCATGTCAACGGTGAAGGATTACAGTCTGGGATGGGTCAAGTGTTGGTCTTAGTGTCGGTCTTCGGAGGTGAATTTGTTAAACCAAATATGGATACCGACTGGTGACTTGTGAGGACCATGATTATTATTTTGTGATGGACTAACCCGTTACATTATTTGTATTATCGAGTATCCCTAGGATGGTTCTACCTCCTGGATATTCATTGTGATTATTTCTTTTTAAGCCCTTTATGTGGTGTCGCTCAGACGCCCGACTGTGGCATTTCTTTTTAAGTCCTTTATGTGGTGTCGCTTAGATGCCCGACTGTGGCATTTTTTTAAGCCCTTTATGTGGTGTCGCTCAGACGCCCGACTGTGGCATTTCTTTTTAAGCCCTTTATGTGGTGTCGCTTAGACGCCCGACTGTGGCATTTTTTTAAGCCCTTTATGTGGTGTCGCTTAGACGCCCGACTGTGGCATTTCTTTTTAAGCCCTTTATGTGGTGTCCCTCAGACGCCCGACTATGGCATTTCTTTTTAAGCCCTTCATGTGGTGTCGCTTAGACGCCCGACTGTGGCATTTTTTTAAGCCCTTTAGGTGGTGTCGCTCAGACGCCCGATTGTGGCATTTCTTTTTAAGCCCTTTATGTGGTGTCGCTCAGACGCCCGACTGTGGCATTTTTTTAAGCCCTTTATGTGGTGTCGCTCAGACGCCCGACGGTGGCATTTCTTTTTAAGCCCTTTATGTGGTGTCGCACAGGCGCCCGACTGCGGCATCTTATTCCCACTCCATTATTGTTTATTCATGTTGCATATAAATAACCTGTTTGCTCACATAAAAGATATTTTATTTGTGACAGACGATGTGATCATAGAATATTTCAGTGCATAATTATCAATTATATTATCCCAGTTTTCTTAATGTTTGCGAGTACATTCAAAGTACTCACTGGCTTGTCCCTGGCTATTGTCTTGGCCAGATTTCTGCATGGAGAGGAGCGTTGCGGTGACAGCCCCAGAAACTAAGCAACGGTGATAGCAGCCTCGCGAAGATAGGAGTTAACCTGGTCAGCTGTTCCTGTGGGAAATTGAGTCCCATAGACACTGATGATCCACGAACCGCTTCCGCCATCAACCACTAGAAACCATTTGTTGTACACATAGGCCAGAATGGCCTTGTACTACATATTTTTGTGTCTTTGCTTGGAATTTCTGTATCGAGTTGGTGCCTCATCAGCTAATAGTAATCCTGGGGCTGGTGAGCACAACAACCATTTTCTAGAAATTTGTGTCCGGAAAAACCGGTTGTGACAGTGGTGGGAGTGTGTGTGAAGAAGTACACCCCTGCAGGGTTATCATTATCTATTCGAATAGCCAGATTCCTCGGATATGGAAACTTGGACCCCTTGCATAGTTCATAGATAACTTGAAGTGGATACTCTAAAACTCGCAAGATAAGTGTGAGTGCTATGGATGGCCTTCTCGTAGGGAGACGGGAGCGGATCCATAGTGGTGTATTGAATGGTGAATATGTGGACTCGTGTGCGCCACCTCAAAAGAGTTGCTTGTAGTCATAGTTCAGGTTAGCCACTGGGTCAAAGCTGGCTTGCTGCAGTTAAACTCCACCACCCCCCCTTTTGTTGATACCGATGCATATGTAGATAGTTCTGATGTAAGTCTTGCTGGGTACATTTGTACTCACGTTTGCTTATTCTATGTTTTGCAGAGAGACTTCAGTCTCGCTAGTAGTTCCGCTTGGACTTCGACGTTTAGCTTCTTACCTCAGCTACGATCTTGTACCCTTGGGAGGGTCTGGTATATAGTCAGGCTCCTCAGCCTTCTTCATTTTTAGTTGTCTGTACTCAGACAAGTTAAGCTTCCGCATGTGCTTTGAATTGTATGCTCTGGATATTGGGTCATAAGACCCATGTTTGTAATATCTCGCTCCTCGGAGCCTAATGAATAAATACTTTGAGTCGTAGAGTTATGTTGTGATTTCATGTTGTATTTACACATATCGAGCAACATATCGAGCATATTGTGTGTATGATTGAAATGCTTGGTATGTGTGGGATCCGACAATCTAGTTGTTTATCCTTGGCAGCCTCTCTTATGGGGAAATGTAGTCTACTGCTTCCTTGAGCCATAGTAGTCCGCTATAGCCCGGTTCACTGGAGTCCTGCTAGCCCAGCACTACTGCTCAGGACACTTGACTGGTCGGCATGTGTTTCACTTCATTCCTGTGTCTGTCCCTTCGGGGAAATGTCACGCGGTGACATCCGGAGTCCTGCCTAGCCTGCTACAGCCCGGGTTACCGGAGTCCTGTTAGCCCAGTGCTACAGCCCGGATTCACACGCTGCTGACCGACATGTTCGAAGTTGATTCATGTATGTCTGTCCCCATGGGTTAGTGCCGCTTTGGGTTCATGACTAGTCATGTCGGCCGGGGTTCTTCGTCATATGGATGCTAGCGACACTATCGTATACGTGAGCCAAAAGGCGCAAACGGTCCCGGGCCATGGTAAGGCGACACCCGTGGGAATACCGTGCGTGAGGCCGCAAAGTGATATGAGGTGTTACCGGCTAGATCGATGTGACTTGGAATCGGGGTCCTGACAAGTAGCGTGCCTCCACCCACGCTACGGCTAAATCGACTTAGTAGCAGCGAGTTCCAGGAGGAGCGTTGCTGGTAATTAGTAGTAGCGCTTCTCTCTGCCCGCGTTGCTACTATTACTTTGTATTTTATTTCTTTTTTATTTCATGTTGTATTCGTACACCTTTACACAAATTTTCATACAACAGGAATTTACAAATTGTTTTTACATCATAATGAGTTATTACATCACGGGGTGAAAGAACCGTGTGGACTAGTTTCAAGTGGACGGACATCCACTTGAAACTAATCCGCGGTTCTTTCACCCAATGATATAATAAATATCATCATCATCATCATATCATTAACAACTTATCATCATCATCATCATATCATTGGTCACTAGTCGTAATCACAAGTACTCCTGACATCTTCAACTCTAACACATTGTATCACATAATAAACATACTGTACCTCATAGGACCTACTACATTCTCTTAGGACCCCGATTTGGGTTACGCTCTGAGAATTATACAGATTTACTTCAAAATCGATATCATGATGGGTCCTTAGGTGTATTTTCTTTGTTTGAAAATTTTCATGGTCTTCAAAACCCATCCTCCCCAAGACATAGCGTCTTGCATGGCATGGGTTAAGCTAGTCGAATTGTAGAAGATGAAAATTAGACGTTGAAATAGTTGAAGTCATGCTTAATTACGAAAAAAACACTTGTCGTTGTTGCGTACCGTTTCAACATCGAAGGTCTCCTCGAGCTTAATGTTGAAGCGCCGATCTTCGTCCAGCTCAACGAACCTGTCGCACATACCTCGATCGTCGTGGCACCAGCTGCACTCCCCCGGGAGACTGTCGTCGTCCTAGTACGACATTTCCTACGTTCATAATTCAAAGATTAAACTTGTACAATTAAATATATGTACGAAAAAACCTAAATTAGATCATTATTTTTCAAAGAAAATCCAGGCCACTCGATATTTCCCACATATTCTAGCACAAGTCATGCCAGAATTCACGGAAAAATCCGGCATGACCTTTGCTAAAAAAGGACATATCGAGCGCCTGAAATTTCCTGGAACGGAAATTAATCAACACTCCGGCAAAACATAGGCCACTCGGAGGTGTAACCAAAACATGAAATAATTGCTTAAACTAAAAAATAACACCAAATATGGCATGTTCAACTAGTTCTATTAATTCAACTAGTTCTTACTAAATATAAACTTAGTATAAAAAGAAAAAAAACTATTTCTTTCTAAAAATGAAGTAGTTCAACTAGATATTAATTTACTTACTATACTAGTTCAACTCAAACTTAACTAGTTCAACTAAAACTAAACTAGTTCTATTAATTCAACTAGTTCTTACTAAATATAAACTTACAATAAATAGAAAGAAACTAGCACATCTACTACTACTAACTAACATCTAACTACTACATCTACTACTAATTAACATGTACTACTGCTAATTATAGAACTAGTTTACCATCACTACTAGTAATTAATATCCACTACTTCTAAAAATCATTATCTATGAACCCTAAATTAACATCTACTACTACTAAAATCATCTACTAACTAAGCAAAGAGAGAGGGGGTTGGGGAGGGGTGGGGGTCTTACAGAGGGAGAGACGGTGGCGGGGAGGTGCACGGCGACGGAGGGGCGGCGAGGGCGGGCTCGGGATCAGGAGGGCGGCGGTCCTGGGTGGCGGGCTCGGCGGGGTCGGTCGAGGGCGGCGGCGGTGAGGTCGAGGGCGGCGACAGTGTGGTCGAGAGCGGCGGCGGTGAGGTTGAGGGCGGGCGGGCGGCGGCGGCGGTGAGGGCGCAGGTGCGCTCGGGCTAGGGCGGCGGCGACAGGGAGTAGGGGAACAGGCCGGTGGAGGGGGGGGGGGAAAGGAGGACTTAGCGAAATTTTGATGCGAGGGGTGGTTAACTCGAACTAGCAGTAGTGCACATACAGAAAACGTGCTATAGCTAACTTATCTACAGCGCGTTTTGGGAAAAACCGCTACTGCTAATGGAAGCAGTTATTTTTTTTAGTAAAAACATCAAAAATATACATTGGTCATCATTGATCTTTTTGTGTATAATCTAAATAGTCAACATGAATCCTCACTGTACCTGTATAGGTACAGGCGAGGATTCATATTGCAACCACAAATCATACACATATAGTTCAATGAAGACCAAGTGCTCGAGATAGGTTGAGAAGCAACATATTTAAGGTGGTAAACACCTTGTTCGCTTAGCAGTATGGGACTAAACTTAATTAGTTGCGGTCATACTTACCAGCAGCGAGTTTTGAGAAAAACCGCTGCTACTAAGTTCTTTAGTAGTAGCGTGTCCACAGGAAGGGCGCTACTACTATATCTAGCCTGGAGGCAAAACCGTGGCAATTATAGTAGTAGCGCTCTTTTCACCTAGAGCGCTAGTGCTACTCAGTCATTAGCAATGCTCTTTTCTAAAGCTCGTTGCTGCTAATTAGTAGTAGCGTCTGTTTTTAGACCACGCTGCTGCTAAGATTCTGTGTATAAGGTTTTCCCTAGTAGTGGGTGTCGGGTCAGGCTCGAGGTCGGGGTGTCGGGGTCGGGGTCGGGGTCGGGTTCTCGGGGTCGGAGTGTCGGGTCTCGGGGTGCCGTGTCGGTGTCGGGGTCGGGGTGTCGGGTCAGGCTCAGGGTCGGGCTGTCGGGGTCGGGGTCGGGGTGTCGGGGTCGGGGTGTCGTGTCGGGGTGCCGGGTCGGGGTCGGGGCACCATGTCGGGTCGGGTTTTTTCCTCTTTTTTCCTTTTCTTCTTATTCCTCTTCTTCCTTTTCTTCCTTTTTTTCCTCCTCCTCCTCCTCCTCCTCCTCCTCCTCCTCCTCCTTCTTCTTCTTCTTCTTCTTCTTCTTCTTCTTCTTCTTCTTCTTCTTCTTCTTCTTCTTCTTCTTCCTCCTCCTCCTCCTCCTTTCCTTTTTCCTCTTCTTCTTCTCCTTCTCTCCTCTTTTTCTTCTTCTTCCTCTTCTTCTTTTTTCTTCTCCTCCTCCTCCTCTTCTTCTTCCTTTCCTTTTTCCTCTTCTTCTTCTCCTTATCTCCTCTTTTTCTCTTCTTCTTCTTTCCTAAAACTAAACTAAACCTAAACCTAAAACTAAAACTAAAAAAACAGAAAAAAGGAAAAAACTAAATCTAAACCTAAAACTAAACTAAAACTAAACCTAAACCTAAAACTAAACCTAAAACTAAAACTAAAACTAAATCTAAACTAAACATAAACCTAAAACTAAAAAAACAGAAAAAAGGAAAAAAAGGAGGCAGAGCTCACCTGGGGTGGAGGAGGGGGGCGGGGCGGCCTGTGCCGGCGGAGGAGGGGGGTGGGGCGGCCTAGGGCAGCGGCGTCGGGCGACAGTGGCGACGGGCCCGGGCCTGGCCGGGGCGGTGGGGCGCGGGGGGGCCGGGGCGCCGGGGCGCGGCGGCGCCCAGACGGCAGGGTGGCGGGGGCGACGGGGCGGGGGGCCGGTGGGGCGCCGGGCGGCAGTGGCGACGGGGCGGGGGGGGGGGGGGCGGTGGGGCGGCGGCGAGTGCTGGGGCGGCGGCGCGCGTGTGAAGAAGAGAAAGAGAGAGAGGGGGGGGCGGGTGGGGCGCGACCGTTAACATTAGTGGGGCCCCTCCCTCTTTGCCGTCCGCCCCCCTTTGCCGTCCGCTTATTTTCTCTTTGTCGTCTGCTAGCGGACGGCAAAGAGGGGGGGCCGTTAGGTTTTTTTTAAGCAGCTCGTCAGTGGGGCCCCCTCCCTCTTTGCCGTCCGCTAGCCGATGGCAAAGATTCTTTGCCGTCCGCTAGCGGATGGCAAAGAACTGGCTGATGGCAAATTAGGTCTTTGCCATCAGCCAGTTCTTTGCCGTCTACTTTTTGGTAGCTGATGGCAAAGAGCTTCTTTGCCGTCCGCTAGCTGACGGCAAAGAGCTGGAAGATGGCAAAGTACCTGATTCCAGTAGTGTATGTACCAGTAGCTATGTGTTTGATCTCTCTCTCTCTCTCTCTCTCTCTCATTCTTGAGATGATACGATCTTGATGTATCGCGAGCTTTGCTATTATATTTGGATCCTACGATGTTTCTTCCCCCCCTCTTCTCTCTTGTAATGAATCGGGTTTCCCCTTTGAAGTAATCTTATCGGATTGAGTCTTTAAAGACTTGAGAACACTTGATGTATGTCTTGCCGTGAATATCTGTGGTGACAATGGGATATCACATGCCACTTGATGTATGTTTTGGTGACCAACTTGCGGGTTTCATGACATTGGGAACCTATGCATAGGGGTTGGCACACGTTTTCGTCGTGATTCTCTGGTAGAACTTTGGGGCACTCTTTGAGGTCCTTTGTGTTGGTTGAATAGATGAATCTGAGATTGTGTGATGCATATCGTATAATCATGCCCACAGATACTTAAGGTGAGATTGGAGTATCTAGGTGACATTAGGGTTTTGGTTGATTTGTATCTTAAGGTGTTATTCTAGTACGAACTCTAGGGTTGTTTGTGACAATTATAGGAATAGCCCAATGGATTGATTGGAAAGAATTACTTTGAGGTGGTTTCGTACCCTACCATAATCTCTTCGTTTTTCTCCGCTATTAGTGACTTTGGAGTGACTCTTTGTTGCATGTTGAGGGATAGTTTTATGATCCAATTATGTTAGTATTGTTGAGGGAACTCACACTAGCGAAAGTATGAACCCTAGGCCTTGTTTCCTAGCATTACAATACCGTTTACACTCACTTTTATCACTTGCTACCTTGCTGTTTTTATTATTTCAGATTACAAAAACTATTATCTACTATCCATATTGCACTTGTATCACCATCTCTTCGCCGAACTAGTGCACCTATACAATTTACCATTGTATTGGGTGTGTTGGGGACACAAGAGACTCTTTGTTATTTGGTTGCAGGGTTGCTTGAGAGAGACCATCTTCATCCTACGCCTCCTATGGGTTGATAAACCTTAGGTCATCTACTTGAGCGAAATTTGCTACTGTCCTACAAACCACTGCACTTGGAGGCCCAACAACGTCTACAAGAAGAAGGTTGTGTAGTAGACATCAAGCTCTTTTCTGGCGCCGTTGCCGGGGAGGTTAGCGCTTGAAGGTATATCTTTAGATCTTGCAATCGAGTCTTTTAGTTTCTTGTTTTTATCACTAGTTTAGTTTATAAAAGAAAACTATAAAAAATGGAATTGAGTTTGTCTCATATGCTTCACCTTTTTAATATCTTTCGTGAGTATGATGGAAAGGATAATTGTGCTCTAGTGCTAGAAGAAGAAATCTATAAAATGTTTGGCACTGAATATTTTCATGATGAGCATGATTGCAATGTTTTTAGTATGAATTCATATAATATCCATGATGCTAATGATATGCAAAGCCACAATATTGGGGAAGCTACGTTTGAGGAAGATGATATTTTTAGTCCCCCAAGTTTTGATGTGCAAATTTATTATGATGAAAGCATGCCTCCTATACATGATGATTATTGTGATGACACGTATGCTTTAAAGAATAATAATAACAATGAACCTTGTCATCTTGATCTTAATTTTCAATCACATGATAGTTAGTTTATTGACTTTGCTCCCACTAGTATTCATGAAAAGAATCTTGCTTGTGTGGAGAGTAGTAATTTTTCTATGCTTGTAGATCATGAAAAGAATGCTTTAGGTGCTGGTTATATTGTTGAATTCATTCATGATGCTACTGAAAATTATTATGAGGGAGGAATATACGCTTGTAGGAATTGCAATAATATAAAGTTTCCTCTATATGTGCTAAAAATCTTGAAGTTATGCTTGGTTTACCTTCCTATGCAAGTTGATTGTTGTTCCCATAAGTTATTTGCTCACAAAATCCCTATGCATAGGAAGCATGTTAGACTTAAATGTGCTAGTCATATTCTTCATGATGCTCTCTTTAAGTTACAATTCTTATCCTTTATGTGAGCATCATTGAAATCATCGTGCCTAGCTAGGGGCATTAAACGATAGTGCTTGTTGGGAGGCAACCCAATTTTATTTTAGTTCCTTGCTTTTTGTTCCTGTTTAGTAATAAATAATTCATCTAGCCTCTGTTTAGATGTGGTTTTATGCTTTTAATTAGTGTTTGTGCCAAGTAGAACCTTTGGGAAGACTTGGGGAAAGTCTTGTTGATCATGCTGTCAAAAAGAGAAACTTTAGCGCTCACGAGAATTGTTGCCATTTTTTTATTGGAGAGTGATATTTAGTTAAATCTTTTTTAAGATGATTAATAGATAAATTACTCAGGTCCAGAACTTTATTTGAGAATTTTATGAGTTCCATAAGTATACGTTTGATCCAGATTACTACAGACTGTTCTGTTTTTGACAGATTCTGTTTTCGATGTGTTGTTTGCTTATTTTGATGAATCTATGAGTAGTATCGGAGGGTATGAACCATATATAAGTTGGAATACAGTATATATTACACCAATATAAATAAATAATGTGTTCATTATAGTACCTTGAAGTGGTGTTTTATTTTCTTATACTAACGGAGCTTACGAGTTTTCTGTTAATTTTTGTGTGGATGAAGCTTTTGATTTAGGGAGACCGTGATATGAGAGGCATTAAGGAGACACAAAATCTCAAGATTGGGGATGCCCAAGGTACCCCAAGATAATATTTCAAGAAGTATCGAGCATCTAAGCTTGGGGATGCCCCGGTTGGCATCCCACCTTTCTTCTTCAACAACTACCGGTTAGTATCGGTTGATCCTAAGTTTTTGCTTCTTCACATGATGTTTGCTATTCTTATATGTCATTTTATTTTGCTTTGCTTGCTGTTTGAATAGAGTACCAAGATCTGAAATTATTAAATGGGAGAGTCTTCATATAGTTGCATAATTATTCGACTACTCATTGATCTTCACTTATATCTTTCGGAGTAGTTTGTCATTTGCTCTAGTGCTTCACTTATATCTTTTAGAGATGGTGGTAGTTTTATTTTGAATAAATAGATGAACTCTCATGCTTCACTTATATTATTTTGAGAGTCTTAAATATCATGGTAATTTGCTTAAAATCCTAATATGCTAGGTATTCAAGAATAATAGAATTCTCTAATGAGTGTGTTGAATACTAAGAGAAGTTTGATACTTGATAATTGTTTTGGGATATGGAGATGGTGATATTAGAGTCATTCTAGTTGAGTAGTTGTGAATTTGAGAGATACTTGTGTTGAAGTTTGTGATTCCCGTAGCATGCACATATGGTGAACCGTTATGTAACGAAGTTGGAGTATGAGGTGTTTATTGATTGTCTTCCTTATGAGTGGCGGTTAGGGATGAGCGATGGTCTTTTCCTACCAATCTATCCCCCTAGGAGCATGTGCGTAGTACTTTGTTTCGATAACTAATAGATTTTTGCAATAAGTATGTGAGTTCTTTATGACTAATGTTGAGTCCATGGATTATACGCACTCTCACCCTTCCACCATTGCTAGCATCTCTAGTACCGCGCAAATTTTGCCGGTACCATAAACCCACCATATACCTTCCTCAAAACAGCCACCATACCTACCTATTATGGCATTTCCATAGCCATTCCGAGATATATTGCCATGCAACTTTCCACCGTTCCATTATTATGACACGCTTCATCATTGTCATATTGCTAGCATGATCATGTAGTTGACATAGTATTTGTGGCAAAGCCACCATTCATAATTCTTTCATACTTGTCACTCTTGATTCATTGCATATCCCGGTACACCGCCGGAGGCATTCATATAGAGTCATCTTTGTTCTAGTATCGAGTTGTATCATTGAGTTGTAAATAAATAGAATTGTGATGATCATCATTCAATAGAGCATTGTCCCAAAAAAAGGGCCAAATAAAAAAAGAAAGGCCAAATAAAAAAAGGGAAAGGCCAAATAAAAAATAAAATAAAAAAATAAAAATAAAAGGGACAATGCTACTATCCTTTTACCACACTTGTGCTTCAAAGTAGCACCATGATATAGCGAGTCTCATATATTGTGCTTCAAAGTAGCACCATGTTCTTCATATAGAGAGTCTCATATGTTGTCACTTTCATATACTAGTGGGAATCTTTCATTATAGAACTTGGCTTGTATATTCCAATGATGGGCTTCCTCAAAATGCCCTAGGTCTTCGTGAGAAAGCGAGTTGGATGCACACCCACTGGTTTCTTTTTTTGAGCTTTCATACATTTATAGCTCTAGTGCATCCGTTGCATGGCAATCCCTACTCACTCACATTGATATCTATTGATGGGCATCTCCATAGCCTGTTGATACGCCTAGTTGATGTGAGACTATCTTCACCCTTTTTGTCTTCTCCACAACCACCATTCTATTCCACCTATAGTGCTATGTCCGTGGCTCACGCTCATGTATTGCGTGAAGATTGAAAAAGTTTGGGAACATCAAAAGTATGAAACAATTGCTTGGCTTGTCATCGGGGTTGTGCAAGATTTAAATATTTTGTGTGGTGAAGATGGAGCATAGCCAGACTATATGATTTTGTAGGGACAACTTTCTTTGGCCATGATATTTTGAGAACACATAATTGCTTTATTAGTATGCTTGAAGTATTCTTATTTTTATGTCAATATGAACTTTTGTCTTGAATATTTCGGATCTGAATATTCATATCGCAAGTAAGAAGAATTACATTGAAATTATGCCAACTAGAATTCCACATCAAAAATTATATTTTTATCATTTACCTACTCGAGGACGAGCAGGAATTAAGCCCGGGGATGCTTGATACGTCTCCAACGTATCTATAATTTTTGATTCCTCCATGCTATATTATGTACTGTTTTGGGCAATATTGGGCTTTATTTTCCACTTTTATATTACTTTTGGGACTAACCTATTAACTGGAGGCCCAGCCCAGATTTGCTGATTTATGCCTATTACAGTGTTTCGAAGAAAAGGAATATTAGACGGAGTCGAAACGGAACGAAATCAACTAGAGAAGTTATTTTTGGAACGAAAGCCACCCGATGGACTTGGACCCCACGTCAAGGAAGGAACGAGGTGCTCACGAGGGTGGGGGCGCCCCCCCTAGGGTGCGCCCCTGTCTCGTGGGGCCCTCGTGGCTCCCCTGACGTACTTCATGCACCCATATATACCATCGTATCCTAAAACTTCCAGAACACAACATAGATCGGGAGTTCCACTACGCGAAGCCTTCGTAGCCACCAAAAGTCAATCAGGACCCTGTTCCGGCACCCTGCTGGAGGGGGGAACCCTCACCGGTGGCCATCTTCATCATCCCGGTGCTCTCCATGATGAGGAGGGAGTAGTTCTCCATCGGGGCTGAGGGTATGTACCAGTAGCTATGTGTTTGATCTCTCTCTCTCTCTCTTGTGTTCTTGAGATGATGCGATCTTGATGTATCGCGAGCTTTGCTATTATATTTGGATCCTATGATGTTTCTTCCCCCTTCTTCTCTCTTGTAATGAATCGGGTTTCCCCTTTGAAGTAATCTTATCGGATTGAGTCTTTAAAGACTTGAGAACACTTGATGTATGTCTTGCCGTGAATATCGGTGGTGACAATGGGATACCACGTGCCACTTGATGTATGTTTTGGTGACCAACTTGCGGGTTTCGTGACATTGGGAACCTATGCATAGGGGTTGGCACACGTTTTCGTCGTGATTCTCCGGTAGAACTTTGGGGCACTCTTTGAGGTCCTTTGTGTTGGTTGGATAGATGAATGTGAATCATGCCCACGGATACTTGAGGTGACATTGGAGTATCTAGGTCACATTAGGGTTTTGGTTGATTTGTATCTTAAGGTGTTATTCTAGTACAAACTCTAGGGCTGTTTGTGACAATTATAGGAATAGCCCAATGGATTGATTGGAAAGAATAACTTTGAGGTGGTTTCATGCCCTACCATAATCTCTTCGTTCATTCTCCGCTATTAGTGAATTTGGAGTGACTCTTTGTTGCATGTTGAGGGATAGTTTTATGATCCAATTATGTTAGTATTGTTGAGGGAACTCACACTAGCGGATGTATGAACCCTAGGCCTTGTTTCCTAGCATTGCAATACCGTTTACGCTCACTTTTATCACTTGCTACCTTGCTGTTTTTATTATTTCAGATTACAAAAACTATTATCTATTATCCATATTGCTCTTGTATCACCATCTCTTCGCCGAACTAGTGCACCTATACAATTTACCATTGTATTGGGTGTGTTGGGGACATAAGAGTCTCTTTGTTATTTGGTTGCAGGGTTGCTTGAGAGAGACCATCTTCATCCTACGCCTCCTACGGATTGATAAACCTTAGGTCATCTACTTGAGGGAAATTTGCTACTGTCCTACAAACCTCTACACTTGGAGGCCCACCAACGTCTACAAGAAGAAGGTTGTGTAGTAGACATCTTGATGATATGTGTTTGTCACAGTAGGTCGCGTTTTTTGTCATGCATGTACATCCATGACAAATTTATGACAGAATCAAGATAGTCATACTTGTGCTGTCGTAGAAGTGTTCCATGACATTACCAAAAATATCATCACGGAAGTGTCCACTTCCATGACGATAAATCGCGCGTCACAGAAGTGCTTTCGTCAAGGGTGACCGACACGTGGCATCCACTGTAAGAAAATGCCGTTAAGCTATCGAGTCGGGTTTTGGATCCGATAACCCGTCAACAGCCCCGACCAATGGGAAATTTCCACGTGTAAAATTCTTATTGGCCGGACGAAACACGTGTCAGCTCATCAGTGGGTCAGATAAGCGCCTATGATACGTCGACACGTGGCACGGCCCAACAGAGGCCCATTCCTGTGAAAAGGCCGACCCGTTTGACTTGGTCAAAAGGTGGCGGGCCGGCCCATGTAAAGCCTGTTAACAGCCTGTTCGCATATAGCCCATTTACAGCCCGCTAACCCAAGGCCTGTTACGCCCTATCCGAATTAGGCCCAGTAGCATCATCTGGGCCATCCAATATGATTCCAGCCCATTTTCACTTCTGGCCCATGTATGGCCCATGATGTCTTTCGGCCCATATGAGGCCCTATGTAACTCTTGGCCTATTAACGGCCCATGGTGAAACTGGCCCGTAATGAACAGTGTATCACTTTACATCCATTAACGGCCCGTGGTGAAACTGGCCCGTAATGAACAGTGTATCACTTTATATCCATTAACGGCCCGTTATTTCGTTGGGCCGTTTCCAGCCCATTTATTCTTGGGCTCATTTCCAGCATTCGTTTACTTACGGCCCGTTATTGTCATTTTCTACTTGTGGGCCAAATTCAGCCCGTGGTTACAGTCGGCCCGTTTGTGGTCCATTAATACGTTGGGCTGTTTTCATAGCGTCATCAAATACGGCCTATTAATGATGGCCCGTTACGGTCAGCCCATGAACGGACAATTCCAGCTCTAGCCCGTTTATGGCCATAATGCGGCCTTTTATTGGCCCATGTTTGGCCAATCGATCATACGGCCCGTATAAGGCCCATTGATGATACGACCCGTAGAAGGCCCATTGTTTCTACGGCCCATAGAAGGCCTACTGTTTCTATGGCCCGTAGAAGGCCCACTATTTCTACGGCCCGTAGGAGGCCCAGTGTCACTACAGTAAATATTAGCCCATGGTTATTGTGGCCTAGTTTTAAAAAATAGGTTATTGTAGCCACTAGTTAACCGCGAAAAAAGAACTGCAATGACTACAAGCAAACAAATAAACAAGACAACAAGGAAATAAATAAGCAAGCAACTAGCGCTAGGCTATCACGGCTATTATACATATTACATCCACTGGGCATCAAAGTTCGCCACCAGTGCAAATATAGGGAACAAAGCAGCATATCATATACACTGCCCTCAAAATTGGCCACCAGTGCAAATAAACGTGGCAGCAAAACAAGAGCATAACTGAAACAACTTCAGAAGAGCTCAAGAAACGTTATCCTGGGTATCCACCATGCTGGCAATAAGCTTAGCAAGCTGATTAGCTCTGTCTTGTTTGGCGCTAAAATCCTCCAACGCTTGCTGTTGCACCAGAAAGTACGCATCTGAATGCTCCAGGGACTTCCGCAGTCCTTCCGCTTCTTGTCGCAGCACAGCTGATCGATGTCTTTCAGCTTGTAGTTGAGACTCAAGAAACCGAACTGATTCAGACAGTGAGTTTGAATAGCTTGTGCAAGCGGTAGTGGCCAGTAACTCCAACACTAAACCAAGACAGGATGTGTCACTATCCTGAACCTTATCTGCATTACTTCCTTTACCGTTGCTTAATAAGGCACTCTTCCCCAATATTCTGTCAGCATTCTAAAAGAAGAAACAAGCAGACACATAACAAGTTTAGCATGTACTAGTATATGAAACTCATTTCGGTGAACCAGTTCATTAGTAAGGTGGACAGGATTAAACTACCAAGTCTTCTATTGCCAAGTACTAGTACATAATAAAAGCATCAAACAAACATATATCTATGTCCTATGGTAGCAATGGAATCTTAAATTAGAACAGTTGTTCTTCAGGTTTAGGCACTTGTTCTACATGAACAAAGTACAGTAAGACGCAAGAATATAATACTTAAAAATAGAAAATGAGCTCATAGACCTTACCACATTCTTGGTTCGGGACCAGTACAGAACAAGGCGTTCCGAGTCATCGTCCAGTAAAATGTGTCTCAGGAGAACGTAAGGGAATTTGATGAGTTTCTTTGCCGGTGAAGTACGTTTTCTTCAGGTAATTCCGATACTGCCACAAAGAATTCTTGAAGATAGAAGAGGTATTAGCACAGGTTACCTCATCCTGAATTTCCAAATCGGTCCTTCTCTATAGAGAAAAATGGGAAAATTTGCTGTATTATAACCATCATGGAGGTAGGATGTATGGGACGAAGCAAAGTAATTGCCATGAATAACATTACTTACACATAACTCCTGGACAAACACCTGCAACTGGCATTTTCCTTCATCTTTAGTATAATATTTCCAAGATGGGAAGATACGCACATACGATTTAACAACATCAAATGCGATAGATGCTAAACTACGACTAGCTGGTTGTGCTTCCTCCAGAGGAATAGGCGTACTAACTGGTGAAGTTGGGGTTCGCCGTGATAGTACTGGCCCTTTGGGCACTGGAGCTGCCTTACTAACTGCTCTTGTTTGGGAGCTCTGTGGTGGAGATGGTGCTGTGTCAACAGGAACTGGGTTACTATCGGCTGGGGTTGGGGTTAGATTGGGTGAAGCTGGTTCTCTGTCCATCATAGTAGGGGTACAATCTGCGAGAGTTTGGGTTATGTGTGGTAGGGCTGGTTCTTGTGCATGTACAACCGGGGTGCTATCTCCATCAAGAGGTACCACTATTTTATTTGAAGACCGTGTTTTTAGTCCGCTAGATACTGGCATCACCCGCTCCAATTCAAATGGCTGATAAACAGGAAACATAGTTGAATGTACAGACATTGTATGAGAGACAGATGCAATAGATAGTGTGGAAAAAAGAGGGCATGAAATAGTTGACATGTATATTGTTTAACTAAAACGAATAGCATGACATAATTTAACATATATGATGTCTATCTAAACTGGATATCATAGCATAACATAATTCAAAGATATGATGAATAACTAAACAGGATCACATGACATAATTCACCTACATGTTATCTAACTAATCAGGATCGCATCATTTAATTCACATATGTGATTTATATGCTAAACAGAGGGCATTCGATATGATGTCTGAACTAAGAACATGGTGTTGAATATTGTGTATATGATGTCTAAACTATGCAATGCAAGACACCGTATGCATGATATGAGCAGTATAACCATGCCAAGTTAGAGCATACACCTCAGTGGGGGAATAGGATTGGCCATCTGTCTCTGAATCCATCTCTGAGGAGCTATCGGGACCCAACAAGAGATCTGCTTCGACAGGTAGCACTGTCTGCTCTGAAGGCCTTGTTTTCACTCCAGATTTTTCCATCTCCCACCCAAATGGCTAATTCACAGGAATAGTAGTTTAATGTACAAACATTGTCGACAAATGGAAATGTAATGAAGAAAAGGATGGGCAAGATATCATTCAAATATATGATGCCTGGTTAAACAGGATGGCATTGCACATTTCACATATATTATGGCTGGCTAAAAGACATGAGACTGCATAATTCCCATATATGATATAGAAACTAAACAGGTGGCATTACAGAACATGTCTAAACTAAGCATATGACATATATGATGTCAAAAGCAGGCACTGCAAGGCAACATATGCATGATATGACTAACATCATCATGCCAAGGTAGAGCAAACACCTTGGGGGGTAAATAGGAGTGGTCAGCAGCGTCCGAATCCGCCTCAAAACAGGTATCTTCCTCTGGATTACAATCTGGAGAGGGGTGGGGAGGGTTTTGCCATTGAACCCACCTTGGGGCGATGTCTGCATGACATTGTATTGCCGCGCAAAACTCTTCTCTTTTTCTCTACATGTTTAGCATGACTGTGTACAATATCTGACATGCATACGAAAAAATATGGTGAGATTATGTAAGGAGAGCATGCAAAAATTTAGAGTGATGGTAACAACCAGTGGATCGATGTTTTTCCGTTGAACCAAAATAGCCCTAATGGATCGACGTGAATGTATAGTAATAAGTGATGCAACAAGTGTACAACCTCTTTGCCGTAGCCGTGTCGACCTCAGCATCATTGGGTTGGTCGCTGAAGCAGTTGAGGCAGAGGTGGCTGTCGGAGGTGTGGAGGAAGATCTGAGGAATCTGTAGACGGCGTCCAGGGCATTGCTCTGTTGTGATGGATTGTTCTGTCGTTGGAGCAGCTCCAGTGAGCCGTAAGACGTCAAGGCTGAAGCAGCACAAGACAGATATCGTCAATCTCAAGTGGGATTCTAATATCATATCCAATAGATGATGTAAAATGGATGTAAAATTAACATCACCAAAAACCACCTGACTACAACAGATGAGGTAAAAATGGTTGACTCTGAACTTAACTGTCGAAACTGAAATTTACTGTGGAATCTGAATGCTACTATCGAAACTGAACGCAATGGTAGCAGAGAGGCACTTGACATGTAGTTTAGGGAGGGCCTGCAGTTCATCTTCAACCTGCACCCCCTGAGCCGCTAGCCACCACCGGCCGAACCGCCGGCCCCAGCACCGCCTTGCCGCCCCGAAACAACTCGCCACCACCGCCAGGCCAACCCTCTAGTCCCCCCGCCCCCCCCACTCTGAACCCTAAGATAGATAGTGGGGTACCCCTCCGGCGAGCCCCCGTCCCCGCTGCGGGTGGTTCTTCCTTAACTCCGGCGAGCCCCCCTAACCCCTGAAAATCGACTGACCCAAAAGTCAATTCAGTCAACTGAAGTGTGGCTTAATCGGAGCGGAGCAGCAGCACGAGCGAGGGGGAGAGCAGCAGCAACAGCTGGGCGAGCGAGCGATCGAGCGAGAGCCGGAGCAGCAGCAGCAGATCCGGCTGGTATGGACGCCGCTGCCGAAGGGGCCTCACACTAGGGGAGAGCCGCCGTGGAGATGTCGCCCGCGGCGCCGGCTTCAAGGTAGCCGCTCCATGGGGGTGCAGGATGGAGCACCGTCGGCGCCGGGAGGTCGAGTTAAGGAGAAGGTGCGATGCGATGAGTGTACAACCTCTTTGGTGGCGCCGAGTAGGCCTCGGCTTCGTCCGAGGAGTCGGTGAGGATGCTCCGGTTCCGATGGAGCAGGTTAAGGCGGCGCTGTGGGGATGGAGCAGCCGCGATAGACGAGGTGATCGTCAGAGCAGCTCCTTGGAGGTGGAGGACGGGGTGGCTGAACCGGCGGGATGGCGAGATGGACGACAGATCCTCATCCGGGGAGGTGGACGAGGGACGTCGAGCTGTTGCAGTGGACGACGTCGTCGGGGAAGAGACTCCGGCTGGGTAGCGGTGACGTGGCGGACGGAGGAGGGTGGGGTTTCGCGGCTAGAGCGGAGAGGTTATGGCGGCCTGGGATTTCGAATGACGAAAAGGGAGCGATGGGAGGGGGTGAAGCATGACTAAGGAACACGCTTGTCCAAAATGTAGGGTGTGTTGCAAAAGTACCCCCCACCAATTTGAACTAGCGGCCCTTTCGGCTCAGGGTTAGAAGGGGGATTTCGCGTGTCGGGATTTGGCAGCTGGAGGGAGTTTTCGCGCGCGTTTTAATTTCGGGATAGCAAGGCGCGGGTTGTGAAGGCGCCAGTTTTGGGAGCATGATATCTGAATTTTCGGGATATAACAAGACGTGGGTTGAATTTTAGGGACAAGCCTAACGTGTAGTAATATTGTACTTGTACGTACCAAATCAATTCGCACTTCCCTCAACCAAAAAGAAAACGAAAAAAATAAAACTATTCACACCACACAAAGAGAGAGTCTTGCCCCATTTTACTATACAAATGCTATTCAAAGCTACTCCCTCCTTCCATCTATATTGGGCCTAATGCGTTTTTCGATGCTAACTTTGACCAAATATTAGAGCAATGATATATGACATGCAACTTACACAAAGCACACTGTTAAATTCGTCTGTGAAAGGTTCTTTCAATGATATATTTTTCACATTGTGCATGTCATGTACTATTAATCTTGTCAATAGTCAAAGGCGGTCTTAAAAATCTCATTACGCCCTATATAGATGGAAGGAGGGAGTATGAATCCATGTTATGTCCGATTAAATTTTTTCTCTTGCTGTATAATGCATGTAACCTACTCATACCAACATTTTAGTGCATTCCAAATGGCTATACTACCGCTGCAATTCGAACTAAATTTGAATTTGTTTCTCTATTTCAATAAGAATCTACAATCATGATTGTTGCCAACGTCAACCATCATAGTTTCCTTGCTATCCGCCAGATATAAATCAGACAGCCTATAATGCAGGATGGCAGGCACACCATCATCAACAACTCCATTTTTTATAAGAGTAGAGATAAAATATATTAAATGTAGTATACCATGTTCATAACCACACCATGTGTATCACCGTTATATATATTCACACATCCGTCGGTTTGAAACACTATGATAAATTCTTCAAATATCCGATTTCGCTTTTTATAATGAAGTATGTATGATCTCTATTCATCTTTTACACCCACACAACCCTCTTATCTTTGTAGCTAGCGCTAACTTTCTCTTGTGCATGCACACGCCCGCATCCCTCTCACCCTCCCTCAGCATTCTCTAGCTCCATCGTGCAAATTCGTCTTTTCACTTTAGGTCGTTCACCCACGGTGTGTGTAGGCCCCCCAGCTCCTTCTTTACGGCACACATCGATCGATATGCCTCTCTAGCCAGGTGTGCCTAGCACAACCACAAGCTTCCCCTCTTCTCTTGTCACCGTCCATGCCTCACTCCCACCACTCTTTTCATCGTTCTCGTACTCGCACACTCCTCCCCCTCGATATAGTATGCCTCTCGTACCACCTCCTACATGCATCCCTCTCTCTCTATCCTTCTCCTCGTGCCTCATTCGCTTCTAACACACACATGCATGTATACCGATCGATCTCCCAACATATACCTAGATCGACTTTAACTACCCCCCATCGATCGACGTACCTCACAAGTTATGTCTCTGCTTTCTCTTACAAAGGGCGATTGATGTTCCTATGTAGTTAGGTCTGCTTACCACAGCCACATCGTCCCCCCTCAACATTCGTGCATGCCTCCTGACCCGTCTCTCACACGCACGTGCACAGACAACAAGCAGCCATCTCCTCTCTTATTGATATTGCGGGCGTGCCCTCCGTTTGTCTATCAAGCCTATCCCACCATTTGTTAGAAGCAACTCCACTACCACCCCCTCCAACACTCTAGCTCTGTCTCTTTCCCAACCTTATTCATCTCCTGCACATATGCATGGATGCCGATCGATCTCCCTTAATACATGAGGCAGATCGATCTCCTTAATACATGAGGTAGGCCTCTCTCCTCCTCCACACATATACCAGCCATTGTACCTCTATAGTTAATTGGGCCTCCCTCTTCCCCCACCACACACCGATAGTTGAGTGCTGCAGGTAGGTATACATGCCACGGAGACAAACTGCACATGTCCCATCTCATGTTCCAGTAGGCCAGCCACTCTATATCTTTGACGTGGGCACACACAAATTCGATGGCAATCTTTATCGATCGCGCGCGCACACACACACATCATCCCTCTCTTCGATTCTATGGACACCTCAAGCCGATGATACCTCCACTCTCTTCTCGTGGATCGCCCCCTCTATATATATGTTATATCTAGGACTCTATTTCACACACATTGCATATGTTAAATTTTTTGATTAACCCCCCCCCACACACACACAAAAAAAACTCTCAAGAACCCACACACTATATCTCTCTAGGTTTGTATCTCTCTCACACAACCCCACGTAGGTGGTGTACGTATACAAGAAGAGAATAGGTGCACCGTGGACGTACTCACGCTTCGTGCCTAGCCACACCCGTGCGGGTACACGGTGGAGCTCATTTCTCCGCAGAAGCTGAATTTGTTTTTGAAACACCAAGTGGCCAGAGACTCGAAAACTTATTTGCCCATTAGTGACTTGTCAGGGCGGTGGATTTTAGTTTGTACGATAATGCTGCATCCACCTAAAGTAACGAAAGTTCTTACGTAAACTTCCTAGTAATTCCCTCTTGGTAGGTGCAGCATTACTCCTAACATTTGTAATATCAGTTTGAAACTTGTAATATTGCCGTGTCCTATTCTTGTGTTTTCGAAATCCTGCGAATCAAACAGGTCCTGAGTTGGTGATGATGTTGTGCCTCCCATCTTTCACCAATAGCCGTCGGATCTAGATCTGACGCATACAAACCAAGCTTCTCCATTTTTGCAAAAAGATGCCCATACTTGTTCCCTATTGACAAACAACTCATTGTCTCTCATAATCAGCCTCATCTCTTCCCCACCACATCTAGGAGTAGAAGGCCGTGGAAAAATCTGGCGCGCTGGCCACTGCCGGAGTCATCCACCCCCAATCTTGGTGTTCCGTGTAATGCACGGGCATCTATGCATGGGAAATTATGTCGAACGGGGCTAGTTGTAACCAGGCTAGCTCTACAACCATGATGATAGTGACTGCAGATGGTGAGGCTGACTATGGTATGCCGAACACGGTGCCTATACTCAGGTGTCATCTCCGGCGCGGCGTCTTGTCACTTCATTGTGAGGGGCAGCACGTAATAATTTGACCAACGGGTAGTACAGTGCTAGTACTCCTACTACTACATTGGTAGTACTACTACTAGTACTAGTAGCACCACCATCTGGATTTAGGAGTACTACCACGTCCATCTGGATTTTATTATTTGACTGGCAATATCTAGTAATGCATGTCACCAAAAATGTACTACTCCCTCTGTAAACAAATACATGGTGTTTTATTCCTATCGGCGAGAGAACTTAATGTTTTTTTGCTACTCCTAACTAGAGTACTAATAGGATTACATGCAATGAACTAAACACTGCATGTCATGTTTGGTAGTCTCAAGTCTTTGAAAGCATGCACGGCCCACATCTCTCATTGGTTGATATGTCACGAAATAAGAAACAAGGAGGGAGTTAATGCACCGTGCCTAAGTATTTTGGGATTATTTGGTTTTCGTAAGGTGCTTACACAACATTTTTGTTTACATGCATTAACATTTTATTAGTTAAATCAAAGGTCATAACTTGGCGCAAAATGCAAAGGGGACCAATAAACCAGTAAACATCAAATTTCTCTGGTTTGGCCCCAACTAGAGGTCCGGTGAGATGACTATACTGCACCGGCACGGAGGGGGACGCAGCTTCATTGACTTACGGCAACTGCCTTTGGGTGAATGACACATGGCCCCAGGGGGTGGCTAGCCCACATATCATACAACCAAAGGCAGGTGCAGTAGAGGGCCGAGGAGTAGTACGAAATCCTACGCACCTACGCACGCTAACCAAGGGCTGAGTGATCACTCGAATCGCAAGATCAGTTGACTAGAAGCTATGCTAGACCCATGGAGGCGATGAGTGCGAGCATCAGCCGACTGTGCCAGAAGGTCCACGATGCCAGCCCGTGGCCCGACACCGAGGAACGTCTCCAGGTAGTATTGGTTGAGGCCGCCAGGGCGAGGGGCCGCTTGGATGACAACTTCGTCTCCTTGTTCGACGAGGTCCTCGTCGGTTTCCTCGACAAGTTCACCGTCATCAAGAAGCTCGCGGATGACTTTGAAGTAAGCCTCTAGCCGACGTGCCCAGGCTCTGCGATGCCCGCCACCCTCAACGGCCACTGCGGTAACAACCTCTTCGATGCACTGGTGGCCCTGCGGCTGCCCGTCGTCGCGCCGAAGAATGTCCACCTCTAGGTCGCGCTCGCCACGCAGCTCCTGGCGCAGCAAGACACCATCGACATAATCACCCACGTCTACGCGCAAATCGTCCACAAGGACTACTACATGCAAGAGGAGGACGATAGGACGCTGGCCTTCTTGGAGCGCAGGGCAACCTTGGACGGCACTGTTCAGAAGCACTTTGAGCTCGCCGTCAACGCCGCTGCTCCTCACACGTCGGTTGGTGACGCGGCGCACTAGGGCGTGAGGATGTCGTTGAACGTTGATGGATCCGTATGTATTTTTATCTTTCCGTCAAATCCATGTAGTAGTATATGATACTACAGTAATTATCTTACCTTTCGCATCAACTTCATAATTTTCGTACGTACTCCATGCATGAACGGCGCCAGAACCAAACTTCTCATTACTCTATGCAAAATCGTTATTTTCTATCTATCGGTCGTGCCATGGAGTAGAACCAAATTTTACAAGTTACGAGTTCAAAAGGAAAAGCATGCCGTGTTCGCGTCGCACCCCCACATTGTTGATCCGGCACGCCGCTCAAGAGGGAATGCGTGTGGTGTTGCATTTTCACTTACAAGTGGGACCGCAATTGAGCAAACCAACTATCGGCAAACCCGCACCCCGCCCACCGCGTGATGGCTGAGAAAACAGGAGGGAGAAGAGATGGCTGTAGCACGGACTCCAAGAAAATTGGTGTCGGATGGGACTCGTGTGGGTGGCATGTGCCGTACTGCTAGACGTGAATGCTAGTTATGGCCCATGCCACCCCACTATATCGAGCCTATATCGAGGTACGTAGAAAAAAATTCCAGCAGTCCGTGCTCAGCCCTCCTCTATCTCTCCTCTCAGCCAGCCAGCGGACGCGCGGAGCCCATCGTCTGTTTGCTCACATGCGGCCCCACATGTCAGTGAAAACGCAAGAGGACACATTGAACCTGCACATCTTTCACGTCGACGTGCTGGTGATGAAAAACAAATCCAATAAAGATCTTCGGTGGCCGCTTTTGGAGTTACTCAAGAGTAGTAAGATTCTATTTGCAGTTTAACCCAAGATGCACATCTCGTGGCTTCAAGTACCACTCTATTTTATTTCATGACACGACCTGGACGCTTGATGTCCCATGTGTGAGCAAAAGGAGGAAGAACCCGACCAAATCTTCCGTTCTGCTCTCGGATGAGATTAGTGCACTTGTTGATACTCCTACTAGAATAGAGGCTAGACATGAGACTAGATGGGAGGAAGCAACGTCTACTTCTTTACACTCGAAGAAGAAAGAAGCCGCAAGATCGAGCCTCCGCAGATCAACAATGAATGCATCGAGAAGGCACTAATCCAACTTACAGGAGTAGTAAAATGTACTCCCTCATTTCCGGTTTATAAGGCTCAATTCAAAAATCTCACCAACCAAGGTAGATGATGAGTGGTGGAATATTTTTTGTAGTTTGCAAAAGCACCCAATTAATGCTCTTGTTTTCCTCAAAAAATTATGTTTACGAATGAATTAATTGCAATGCATGCATGCATAAAGTGCATGCATTGGTCAGTTTTCTCTTAATACTTGCATGCAATTATTTAATGCACCTTGAAGTCTGAACATGTGATGGGGAACAACCAAATTGAGCCTTATAAAATGGAAAAACTAAAATTTTGAGATAAGCCCTATAAACCGGAAAGGAGGGAGTATTCTTGTGGTTCTTGTTTTCTTTGGTCTTGCTTTTCTAGTCAAAATTATCGTTGGAGTTAGTGCAAAATGGAGGTCCGTTTGGGGTCGTGCATTGGAGTTGGCCTTACAAGTGGGACCGCAGTTAAGGAAACCAACTATCGGCAAAACCCCACCTCGCCCACCGCGCGATGGCTGAAGTTAGAGAAACGACGAGGTTGAAGAGATTGCTCTAGCACGGACTCCAAGAAATAATATGGTGTCAGATAGATGTCGTGGTGGTCGCATGTGCCGTACTCCTTGACGTGAATGCTTGTTTTGGCCCATGCCATCCTACTACTCCTACTACTTACTCCTACTATATAGTACGAGTATCGAGGATTCGAGGTGCTGGTTACGTACAGCGAACACATTAACATATGGCTACAGTAGAAACACCCGCCCAACGCGCGAAGTATGTGAAGCTAGTACAAATAGTGTACTACTATTGTTGATTGGCCTCATCCGATAACCTTTTGCAATGCACGTACAATTATGTATTCGGAAAATATTTTTTTGCCTCGTCGCACCACTAACTCAAAGAAGCGACTCGAAAGCCATTCATAAATTTAGTAAGTTTATCACAGGCATATCATTTTATTACATACAACAGGTCATCAACCCACATCGACAACGAGGATACATTATAAATACTAAAGTTTTCACCACACAACAAATAACAAGCCATGAAATGAACTTCAACTCAACCATTCCGCGGCGTTGGAAACGCTTGCTTTGAACCACAAGTGATTCTCTGGGATGGGCCATCCGTTGCCGATCTGGAGACCAACGCAAGACTGATCATCCAGGCTGAAGCGGCCTACTATATCAGTACCAGGGTAGGGAACCACCCAAATGTCCGAGGTATAGACACAGTTGCGTCTCATAAATGTGTCAACAACAGTTGGATCGCCTTTCACCATCATCGGATAGTTTTGTCCAAGGAAGAGCAAGTTTTCTCCAAGACTATCAATTCTGTGCCAGGGAGAAGGAGTTGGCGCTAGCACACTAGTATCCATCCCGAATACCATGCAACGGGTGTTGGAATAGGTCCGGAGAGTGCGACCATGGGAGACACCTGCTTCCTTAGTAGTAACATCATCAGTGGGCTGTATACACACAAGACGAGGTGATCCATCGGAATTAGTTGCCAGGCGCCACAGCGTATATGGGCGCTGCTCGTGATCATCACCATCGGCATCTCCCCCTTGGTTATAAGATTTTTCAAGTATAGGTGGTGGGATGTTCACAGGACCTTGGAAACACAAGAAGAAGGTTAATTAGTAAAGGGAAACTTGCTAACCCGCATGCATGTGGATGAAACAATTATAATTACGGTGGAAGACAAACGTACCGAAACTACGAGGATACCATGCAAAAAGAGTGCCACGAGTGGTGGCAGCAAACACAAGGCCCTCGTATTGAATTGCATCACAGTACTCATTCATGCACAGAAACTAATTTTTGAGCAATGTCCATCGAGTCAAACCACTAAGGATGGCAACAAGCTTGTCGAAGATAGCAACAACTTCATAGTTGTTGTAATTCCAAGAGCGGTTGGGAACTCGACAAATTGCTATCTTCCGTAGAAGACAGTCACCATGATCGTATTTGAACGCGCGTACATTACCGGTGTGCTCAACCTCTGGGCAGTGTGCTGAGATTTTTGGAAGTGGAACCCAGTGACAAGTGAACACATTCACAAGTTCCCACTCGCAGTTGGACCCAATGTAAACAACCCAATCTCCATTTGCACCCGCCCAAGCCTTGCCCTCAAGCGATGACATCTTAACATCATACGTATCATTATCAAGCGGCATCAACTTGCACAGGGCGAGGCCTCCGTCGTGCCGGCGCCAGTCATCAGGGTCACGACGAAGAAGATAGGGGAGATCAAACCGCTCCTTGACTCTTGGGTTCTTTGTAATGATGTTATTAGTTGAGTCGAGAATGGGCTTGAACGAACCTGCCATGCTAGCCGAGGTGATGACGTCGCATCGATCAATGAGTTCCTCCACCATGTCATCTTTTAGATCGGGGCAAGAATAACGGGGTCGTTTCCGGCCTGTTCCCTCCATGGAGAAGACGATCGAACAATGGCGGAAGAAAGGGTGAAGGGCTGAAGGAAAATGGAGGAGGGAGAGGAAGAGCGTGCGACAGCTGTGCCAAATCGAGAGGGAAAGGCGAAGAGTCGGTGGACGGTTGCGAGTTTGCCACGGTTCACGAAGAGGCGCCCCGGCCTACACATCCGTTCGGAAATACTCCTACTACTCGCCGTCGTCTCACTGATATGTTGGAACGGGGCCACATGTCAATGAAACATGGTGTGTAATTTCTCGTGCAAAATGCGATCTAGCCGCGTTGGCCCGAGGTGCCGCATTAGTTATCGACCTTTAATTTTTTAATGGCGTGCCGATCAGTTTTGAAGCATGACTAACTAGTACTGTACGTGGAGAGGATGACAGCAGGGACCCGCCAAGGTCATGGCTGTACGCAAGCAAGTGCCTCCTTATTTCAAGCCAATAAAAAATGGCTCCTCCTAGTGGATTTCTGACATCTGGGTCCCATGCCATTGTCAACGTAGTCAATAAACGAGAGAATTGCACAGCGAGCGGCTGACGCCAGGGACCCTGCAGCTCGCCCAGTTATTTTTGTTTTGGGTTAATTTGATAAATGCCACTCCAAATCTGGTGTATCCGAGAAATGCCATTGCAATTTTCAAACTTTGAAAAATGCCATTTCATGCCATTTCTAGTGGCATTTTTCGAAGTCTGGAGTGGCGTTTTTCAAAGTTTGCAAACTGCAGTGGCGTTTTTCAAAGTTTGCAAAAATTGCAGTGGCATTTTTCAAAGTTTGGAAATTGCAGTGGCATTTTTATGAATCGCCATAATTGGAGCGGCATTTATCTAATTTGTTTTTGAGACAGAAGTAGGGTGTCAACTGGGTTGTGCGGGACACTCTGGCCTGTCTAGACAGCCTTTTCTTTTATGTTTACCACATACCAGCCCAGTAGTTTTTTCTTTGTTTCTGAAAATGGCTAGCCTAGTTCTTTTGTGATTTGTCAAGTAAGTCACTTTATTAGGCCTGCTGAGCTGCAAATCTTTCAAGCCGAGGAGAGCTTCATTCGGCTGGCCGAGAAAATGGCCTATCAGTAATGAGAAATGGGTTGTACATTTTTAAAACACATCAAACCAACAATTATTTTCAAATATTTTTTTTTTCATTTAGAGATTTTAAATTGCATTGATTTTTATGCGTGGACAATTTATTGGATTTTATATTGATATACATTTATTTTTAAAATCAGTCAAAATGTGACTTGAATTTTCGGGATTAAAAACAGTTCAGACCGCACTGACATATGCAAAATTTCGTATAATTTTTTAATCGTGGCCACAATATGGGCCGTAATGCTAACATAAAGAATATGGGCTCCAAAAAACCCGTAAGAATTAGCAAATGGCTGTAAATTATTTGAAATAATGGCACATGGGTTGTGTGCTGTTTTCCATAGATTTGAGGCTTTCCACAGATGGCATGTATACTGTTGGATGTCCATCCAATGGCCGGCGTGCTTCTTCAATCTCTGCTCTTCCTGCTCCAGCTGCTCAAACAAGCGCCGGCGGGACTGCCAGCTCCCTCCTTCTCGCGGCCGGCTGTGCTAGCGCGCAGGCCTCACCGCCCGACCGTACTCCCATCGCTGGCCTAGCCATCCCTCTACTCACCCACACCTGCTGTTATTCTCCAGCGACGGCAGACGAACCAGTAAACCCTCGTACAGTCGTACTCCCCTCCGCATGGGAAACAACTGTCAAGTCTTCCCTGCCTCCGTGTCGTCCCCTTCCTAGGCCTCGCCGTCGTCCACTGCCCTGGTGCTCTCGGCGCGGCGAGGTCAACGTGGTCAAGGAACGACTTCCATCGGACGTGGACTGTACATGGAGAGGCTGACAGCTGGGTCCACGTCCGCAGCAAGGAAGTGCCTCCTTATTACGCGGAAAATAATGATTCCTCCACCTCACATCTGGGACCCACCGGACGGGCCACTGTATTTTGTGAAAAAAATGTTTCCCCCTGACTGCTGGGACCCACCAGCTACATCTTCGCACGCAAGGAAATGCGTCCGGGCAAAAAAAAACGATTCGCCCCTGACTGCTGGGACCCGCTAGCTACATCTTCGCAGGCAAGGAAGTGCCTGATGATACGTCTCCAACGTATCTATAATTTTTGATTGCTCCATGCTATATTATCTACTGTTTTGAATGTTTATGGGCATTATTATACACTTTTATATCATTTTTGGGACTAACCTATTAACCCAGAGCCCAGTGCCAGTTTCTGGTTTTACCCTGTTTTAGGGTTTTGAAGAAAAGGAAAATCAAACGGAGTCCAATTGACCTGAAACTTCACGGAACTCATTTTTGGAAGGAAAGAAGCCCAGAAGACTTGGAGTGCACATCGGGGAACCTATGAGGAGGTCACGAGGCAGGGGCGCGCCCACCCCCCACTACTAGGAAAAGGGCTACTAATGGCGCACCAGTTTTGCCTACTAATGGCGCATCACTGGTGCGCCATTAGTATCACGCCACTAGTATTTTTTACTAATGGCGCACCACTGGTGCGCCATTAGTATCTGGTATACTAATGGCACACCACTGGTGCGCCATTAGTATAGGCCACGGTGCGCCATTAGTATAGGCCACTGGTGCGCCATTAGTATAGGCCACGGTGCGCTATTAGTATTTTTGAATTTTGAAGGCGGGAAAATAGTAGTGGCGCACCGTCTAACCCCCACCGTGTGCCATTGCTATTTTTGAATTTTGAATTTGGATCTGGATCGTGATTTTTTTTCCCATTTTTGCTCGTTTTTTGCTCGTTTTTTGGCACGATATTATTTCAAATTTTGTTCCTGTTTTTGGATCTTGTACGTTTTTTGCCATGTTCTTTTGCCGGAGAGGAGTTCGCCGGAGAGGAGGAGGAGGAGGTCACCGGAGAGGCGCTCGCCTACATCGCCGGAGAGGAGGAGGAGGTCGCCGGAGATGAGTTCACCGAAGCATCGGAGAGGAGGAAGGAGAAACCATGAGGGAATGGGAGGAGAGGAGGGAGGAGGAGCTCACCGGAGAGGAGGGAGGAGAAACCGTGAGGGGATTGGAGGGGAGGAGAGGAGAGGAGGGAGGAAGAGGTCCCCGGAGAGGAGGAGGTCGCTGGAGAGGAGGAGGAGGTCACGGGAGAGGAGGAGGAGGTCGCCAGAGAGGAGGAGGAGGAGGTCGCCGGAGAGGAGGAGGGTAGTATGGTGGAGGAGAGAAGGGAAGATGGAGTGGAGGAGAGGAGGAGATGGAGTGGAGGAGAGGAGGAGATGGAGTGGAGGAGAGGAGGAGATGGAGTGGAGGAGAGGTGGAGTGGACGAGGTGCGCCCAGCCATATATACGACATAGTAATGGCGCACCGTGGGCAGGTGCGCCATTACTAACCTTTTTTATTTTTTTGATTTATTTTGGATTTTGAAGGCGGGAAGATACTAATGGCGCACCATGGGCAGGTGCGCCATTAGTAACTTTTATTTTTATTTTTTTGACTTATTTTGAATTTTCAAGGCGGGAAGATACTAATAGCGCACCATGGGCAGGTGCGCCATTAGTAAGTTTGAATTTTTTTTGAATTTTTTTGCCTCTATAGATCTTAAAAGCCCCGTATCTTTTTTTCTGTTAGGTTTTTGAGAATTTTGAAAATGTTTAACGGGGTTTCCCCGATTAAATTCGGATGTAACTTTTCGAGTAGATGAACTTTCATATAAAAAACTTTTTCATCCGAGTTCGTACGCAAAAGTTATGCCCATTTTTACAAATTCTTGAGAGATTTTGCAAAAAATTCGAAAATTCATGTTTGTAAATTTTGCTAACAACTAGACCACATATCACATGGGAATCTTATTTTCTTTTATTTGTTTGACATTTCTATCATTTTCTTTTATTTTTTTAAAACTGAAAAGGCGGTCCACAGGGGGGGTGCATTCGGGCGAATGTTTGGGCCAAGTTAATAATGGCGCACCGTGGCATGGTGCGCCATTACTAGTTGAACTAGTAATGGCGCACCACTCTCACGGTGCGCCATTAGTAGTTTCGAAAAAAAAATTAATTTATTTTTACTAATGGCGCACAGTGGATGTGGTGCGCCATTACTAGTTCAACTAGTAATGGCGCACCACTCCCACGGTGCACCATTAGTAGTTTTGAAAAAATTAAATTTTTTTTACTAATGGCGCACCGTGGACGTGGTGCGCCATTAGTATTTGCACACTAATGGCGCGCCAACACATGGTGCGCCATTAGTATATAGTAATGGCGCACCACATGTCTGGTGCGCCATTAGTGTCAATTCCATCTATAGCCCTTTTCCTAGTAGTGCCCCCTGGGCGCGCCTCCACCCTCGTGAGCCCCTCGTGGCCCCCCTGACGTACTTCTTCCGCCTATATATCTCCATATACCCTAAAAACATCCGGGGGAACAATACATCGGGAGTTCCGCCGCCAGAAGCCTCCGTAGCCACCGAAAACCAATCTAGACCCGTTCCGGCACCCTGCCGGAGGGGGCAATCCTTCTCCGGTGGACATCTTCATCATCCCGGTGCTCTCCATGACGAGGAGGTTGTAGTTCTCCCTCGGGGCTGAGGGTATGTACCAGTAGCTATGTGCTTGATCTCTCTCTCTCTCGTGTTCTTGATTTGGCACGATCTTGATGTATCGCGAGCTTTACTATTATAGTTGGATCTTATGTTTCTCCTCCCCCTCATCTCTCTTGTAATGAATTGAGTTTCCCCTTTGAAGTAATCTTATCGGATTGAGTCTTTAAAGACTTGAGAACACTTGATGTATGTCTTGCCGTGCGTATCTGTGGTGACAATGGGATATCACGTGATTCACTTGATGTCTGTTTTGGTGATCAACTTGCGGGTTCCGCCCATGAACCTATGCATAGGGTTTGTCACACGTTTTCGTTGTGATTCTCCGGTAGAACTATGGGGCACTCTTTGAGGTCCTTTGTGTTGGTTGAATAGATGAATCTGAGATTGTGTGATGCATATCGTATAATCATACCCATGGATACTTGAGGTGACATTGGAGTATCTAGGTGACATTAGGGTTTTGATTGATTTGTGTCTTCAGGTGTTATTCTAGTACGAACTCTAGGGCTGTTTGTGACACTTATAGGAATAGCCCAACGGATTGATTGGAAAGAATAACTTTGAGGTGGTTTCGTACGCTACCATAATCTCTTTGTTTGTTCTCCGCTATTAGTGACTTTGGAGAGACTCTTTGTTGCATGTTGAGGGATAGTTATGTGATCCAATTATGTTAGTATTGTTGAGGGAACTTACACTAGCGAAAGTATGAACCCTAGGCCTTGTTTCAACGCATTGCAATACCGTTTACACTCACTTTAATCATTAGTTACCTTGCTCTTTTTATAATTTCAGATTACAAATACCTCTATCTACTATCCATATACCACTTGTATCACCATCTCTTCGCCGAACTAGTGCACCTATATAATTTACCATTGTATTGGGTGTGTTGGGGACACAAGAGACTCTTTGTTATTTGGTTGCAGGGTTGCTTGAGAGAGACCATCTTCATCCTACGCCTCCTACGGATCGATAAACCTTAGGTCATCCACTCGAGGGAAATTTGCTACTGTCCTACAAACCTCTGCACTTGGAGGCCCAACAACGTCTACAAGAAGAAAGTTGTGTAGTAGACATCAAGCTCTTTTCTGGCGCCGTTGCCGGGGAGGTGAGTTCTTGAAGGTATATCTTTAGATCTTGCAATCGAGTCTTTTAGTTTCTTGTTTTATCACTAGTTTAGTTTATAAAAGAAAACTATAAAAAATGGAATTAAGTTTTCCTCATACGCTTCATCTTTTTAAAATCTTTCGTGGGTATGATGGAAAGGATAATTGTGCTCAAGTTCTAGAAGAAGAAATCTATAAAATGTTTGGCACTAAATATTTGAATGATGAGCATGATTGCAATGTTGTTAGTACGAATTCCTTGAATATCCATGATGCTAATGATATGCAAAGCCACAAGCTTGGGGAAGCTATGTTTGATGAAGATGATATTTTTTTGTCCCCCAAGTTTTGATGAGCAAATTTATTATGATGAAAGCATGCCTCCTATTTATGATGATTATATTGATGAAAGTGGATCTGGAGAGGTCATGACTTTATTTTATGATGAATCCACTATTCCGGAAGAAGTTCCAATTGATTATGAGAACAAGGTTTCTATCTATGATGATTATTGTGATGACTTGTATGCTATAAAAAATAATGATATCCATGAAACTTGTCATCATGATTTTAGTTTTCAATTGGATTACGGCTCACATGATAATTATTTTGTTGAGTTTGCTCCCACTATTGTTCATGAGAAGAATTTTGCTTATGTGGAGAGTAATAAAATTTCTATGATTGTAGATCATGAAAAGAATGCTTTAGGTGCTGGTTATATTGTTGAATTCATTCATGATGCTACTGAAAATTACTGTTAGGGAGGAATTTATACTTGTAGGAATTGCAATAATACCAAGTTTCGTCTCTATGTGCTTAAAGTTTCAAAGTTATGCTTGTTTTGCCTTCCTATGCTAGTTGATTATTGTTCTCATAAGTTGTTTGCTCACAAAATCAGTATGCATAGGAAGTGGGTTAGGCTTAAATGTGCTAGTCATATTCTTCATTATGCTCTCTTTATGTTTCAATTCTTATCCTTTATGTGAGCATCATTGAAATCATCATGCCTAGCTAGGGGCGTTAGACAATAGCGCTTGTTGGGAGACAACCCAATCCTATTCTTGTTCTTTAATTTTTGTTCCTGTTTAGTAATAAATAATTCATCTAGCCTCTGTTTATATGTGGTTTTATGCTGTTAATTAGTGTTTGTGCCAAGTAGAACCTTTGGGAAGACTTGGGGAAAGTCTTGTTGATCATGCTGTAAAAAACAGAAACTTTAGCGCTCACGAGAATTGCTGCCATTTTTATTTGGATAGAGCTATTTAGTTAATTCTTTTTGCAGGTGATTAATAGATAAATTCCTCAGGTCCATCAATATATTTGAGAATTTTATGAGTTCCATAAGTATACGTTTGATCCAGATTACTGCAGACTGTTCTGTTTTTGACAGATTCTGTTTTTCATGTGTTGTTTACTTATTTTGATGAATCTATAGCTAGTAAAAGAGTTTATAAACCATAGAGAAGTTGGAACACAGTAGGTTTAACACAAATATAAATAAAGAATGAGTTCATTAAATTACATTGAAGTGGCGATTTATTTTCTTATACTAACGGAACTTACGAGTTTTCTGTTAAGTTTTGTGTTGTGAAGTTTTCAAGTTTTGGGTAAAGATTCGATGGACTATGGAATAAGGAGTGGCAAGAGCCTAAGCTTGGGGATGCCCAAGGCACCTTAAGGTAATATTCAAGGACAACCAAAAGCCTAAGCTTGGGGATGCCCCGGAAGGCATCCCCTCTTTCGTCTTCATTCATCGGTAACTTTACTTGGAGCTATATTTTTATTCGCCACATGATATGTGTTTTGCTTGGAGTGTCATTTTATTTCATTATGTTTTGCTTGATGTTTGAATAAAATACCAAGATCTGAAATTCTTAAATGTTAGAGAGTCTTCATATAGTTGCATAATTATTCAACTACTCGTTGATCTTCACTTATATCTTTCAGAGTAGTTTGTCATTTGCTCTAAGTGCTTCACTTATATCTTTTAGAGCACGGTGGTGGTTTTATCTTATAGAAATAAATGAACTCTCATGCTTCACTTATATTATTTTGAGAGTCTTAATATCATGGTAATTTGCTTAATAATAACATGCTTGGTATTCAAGATTTGTGAAACTTTCTTTTGAGTGTGTTGAATACTAAGAAAAGTTGGATGCTTGATAATTGTTTTGAGATATGGAGGTAGTAATATCAAAGTCATGCTAGTAGAGTAATTGTGAATTTGAGAAGTGCTTGAGTTAAAGTTTGCAAGTCCCATAGCATGCGCGTATGGTAAACGTTATGCAACAAATTTGAAACATGAGGTGTTATTTGATTGTCCTCCTTATGAGTGGCGGTCGGGGACGAGCGATGGTCTTTTCCTACCAATCTATCCCCCTAGGAGCATGCGCGTAATACTTTGGTTTTGATGGCTTGTAGATTTTTGCAGTAAGTGTATGAGTTCTTTATGACTAATGTTGAGTCCATGGATTATACGCACTCTCACCCTTCCATCATTGCTAGCCTCTACGGTACCGTGCATTGCCCTTTCTCACATCGAGAGTTGGTGCAAACTTCGCCGGTGCATCCAAACCCCGTGATATGATACGCTCTTTCACACATAAACCTCCTTATATCTTCCTCAAAACAGCCACCATACCTACCTATTATGGCATTTCCATAGCCATTCCTAGATATATTGCCATGCAACTTTCCACCATCCAGTTTATCATGACAGATTCATCATTGTCATATTGCTTCGCATGATCATGTAGTTGACATAAGTATTTGTGGCAAAGCCACCGTTCATAATTTTTTCATACTTGTCACTCTTGATTCATTGCATATCCCGGTACACCGCTGGAGGCATCCATATAGAGTCATACTTTGTTCTAGTATTGAGTTGTAATCCTTGAGTTGTAAATAAATAGAAGTGTGATGATCATCATTCAATAGAGCATTGTCCCAAAAAAAGAGAAAGGCCAAAGAAAAAAAAGGCCCAAAAAAGAGAAAATAAATAAAAAGGGGCAATGCTATTATCCTTTATTCCACACTTGTGCTTCAAAGTAGCACCATGTTCTTCATATAGAGAGTCTCTTGAGTTATCACTTTCATATACTAGTGGGAATTTTCATTATAGAACTTGGCTTGTATATTCCAATAATGGGCCTCCTCAAGTGCCCTAGGTCTTCGCGAGCAAGCAAGTTGGATGCACACCCACTTAATTTCTTTTGTTGAGCTTTCATACATTTATAGCTCTAGTGCATCCGTTGCATGGCAATCCCTACTCCTTGCATTAACATCAATCGATGGGCATCTCCATAGCCCATTGATTAGCCTCTATGATGTGAGACTTTCTCCTTTTTATCTTCTCCATATAACCCCCCTTCATTATATTCTACTCCACCCATAGTGCTATGTCCATGGCTTGCGCTCATATATTGTGTGAAAGTTTATAGGTTTGAGATTCCTAAAGTATGAAACAATTGCATGGCTTGTCATCGGGGCTGTGCATGATGAGAGCATTCTTGTGTGACGAAAATGAAACATGACTAAACTATATGATTTTGTAGGGATGAACTTTCTTTGGCCATGTTATTTTGGGAAGACATAATTGCTTAGTTAGTATGATTGAAGTATTATCATTTTTATGTCAATATGAACTTTTGTCTTGAATCTTATGGATCTGAATATTCATACCACAATTAAGAAGAATCACATTGAAATTATGCCAACTAGCATTCCACATCAAAAAATCCTTTTTTTATCATTTACCTACTCGAGGACGAGCAGGAATTTTAAGCTTGGGGATGCTGATACGTCTCCAACGTATCTATAATTTTTGATTGCTCCATGATATATTATCTACTGTTTTGAATGTTTATGGGCTTTATTATACACTTTTATATCATTTTTGGGACTAACCTATTAACCCAGAGCCCAGTGCCAGTTTCTGTTTTTACCCTATTTTAGGGTTTCGAAGACAAGGAAAATCAAATGGAGTCCAATTGACTTGGAACTTCACGGAACTCATTTTTGGAAGGAAAGAAGCCCAGAAGACTTGGAGTGCATGTCGGGGAACCTACGAGGAGGTCACGAGGCAGGAGGGCGCGCCCACCCCCCCTGGGCGTGCCCTCCACCCTCGTGAGCCCCTCGTGGCCCCCCTGACATACTTCTTCCGCCTATATATCTCCATATACCCTAAAAACATCCGGGGGGCACAGTAGATCGGGAGTTCCGCCGCCAGAAGCCTCCGTAGCCAGCGAAAACCAATCTAGACCCATTCCGGCACCCTGCCAGAGGGGGCAATCCTTCTCCGGTGGCCATCTTCATCATCTCGGTGCTCTCCATGACGAGGAGGGAGTAGTTCTCCCTCGGGGCTGAGGGTATGTACCAGCAGCTATGTGTTTGATCTCTCTCTCTCTCTCGTGTTCTTGATTTGGCACGATCTTGATGTATCACGAGCTTTGCTATTATAGTTGGATCTTATGTTTCTACTCCCCCTCATCTCTCTTTTAATGAATTGAGTTTCCCCTTTGAAGTAATCTTATCGGATTGAGTCTTTAAAGACTTGAGAACACTTGATGTATGTCTTGCCATGCGTATCTGTGGTGACAATGGGATATCACGTGATTCACTTGATGTATGTTTTGGTGATCAACTTGCGGGTTCCGCCCATGAACCTATGCATAGGGGTTGTCACACGTTTTCGTCATGATTCTCCGGTAGAACTTTGGGGCACTCTTTGAGGTCCTTTGTGTTGGTTTAATAGATGAATCTGAGATTGTGTGATGCATATCGTATAATCATACCCACGGATACTTGAGGTGACATTAGAGTATCTAGGTCACATTAGGATTTTGATTGATTTGTGTCTTAAGGTGTTATTCTAGTACGAACTCTAGGGCTGTTTGTGACACTTATAGGAATAGCCCAACGGATTGATTGGAAAGAATAACTTTGAGGTGGTTTCGTACCCTACCATAATCTCTTCGTTTGTTCTCCGCTATTAGTGACTTTGGAGTGACTCTTTGTTGCATGTTGAGGGATAGTTATGTGATCCAATTATGTTAGTATTGTTGAGGGAACTTACACTAGCGAAAGTTTGAACCCTAGGCCTTGTTTCAACGCATTGCAATACCGTTTATGCTCACTTTAATCATTAGTTACCTTGCTGTTTTTATAATTTCAGATTACAAATATCTTTATCTACTATCCATATACCACTTGTATCACCATCTCTTCGCCGAACTAGTGCACCTATACAATTTACCATTGTATTGGGTGTGTTGGGGACACAAGAGACTCTTTGTTATTTGGTTGCAGGGTTGCTTGAGAGAGACCATCTTCATCCTACGCCTCCTACGGATTGACAAACCTTAGGTCATCCACTTGAGGGAAAATTTGCTACTGTCCTGCAAACCTCTGCACTTGGAGGCCCAACAACATCTACAAGAATAAGGTTGTGTAGTAGACATCACCTGACAGCCGGGACCCACCTGGTCAAAGCGTAGTAGCGTTGTCATTCTGGTCGCGAACGTGTACGTATATACTGGTCGATGTAGAGGCGCGCACGTGTCGTAGTAGAGGCGCGCACATGTCGTAGTAGAGGTGTGCACGTAGCATGTACACGTACGTACAGCGGCCAGGGTGCAAGAAAGAAAATACGGCCACGTATGTGTACATACAGGCGGGGTCTCGAACGCCTACTCGCGCATACGTACGGCCAGGGCTCGTGTACATGGCTGGGTCGGAACGGAGAAATAGCGTCGTTGTCGTGTTCATGGGGAGGCAACGGAATGCGTCGTGTTCATGGGGAGGCAACGGAACGCGTGGGAGCCAACCGGCTGGGTCGGAACGGAATTCGTGGTCGTGTTCATCGGGAGGGCTTGGACGGAACAGGCGATGGAAATGAGGCCTGACGTACCGCACAACGGAGGAAATGGACCTCCTACGTTCGGAACGGGGTCCTGTTGATCGGGAGGGGTCTGGTGTACCGCAAAACGGAGGAAACGGACCTCCTACGGTCGAAACGGGGGTCCTGTTCATCGGGAGGGGTGTGGCGTACCGCAAAACAGAGGAAACAGAGTTGTGTTGGAGCGCTACGGTCGAAATGGGGGTCCTGTTCATCGGGAGGGGTGTGGCGTACCGCAAAACGGTACTCCACGGGATACTGTTCATCTCCACTGTCGACCCCCGCTAGCCTCCACGAGCTACTGTTCATCCACCATCGACCTCCTCCAGCCTCCACCCGTGACTGTTCATCCACGGGCTCCTGTTCATCCAGCCTTGACCGCGCGCTACTCCACCGGCTACTGTTCAACCAGCCCTCTCCACGAGCTCCTGTTCAACCACCCCTCCACGGGCTACTGTTCATCCTGCCCTCCACCGTCTACTGTTCATCCTGCCCTCCACGGGGTGGTCCTGTTCATCCAGCCCTCCACGGGGTCCTGTTCATCCAGCCCCAACTGGCTCGATCGATCGGGGTCCTGTTCATCCAGAGGCAACACCACGGGGTCCTGTTCATCCACCCCCATCGGGAACTGTTCATCCAACCCCCCACCCCCCGCAACGCTCACTGTTCATCCAGAGGCAGCATCGATCGGCTTCAGTTAGCAGCAGTAGCGAAGGAATCGCTCGATCGGGTTCAGTTAACAGCCATCGATCGATCGCTCGGATTCAGTAACGCGTAGCCTGCAGTGCAATCCCTCGGGTTTAGTTAGAGCCCAAAGCCTCGCTCGAGTTTAGTTAGAGCCAACGCCTCACACACACGCGCGTATGTGTACGAGAGAAGCGCGCATCGCTCGGCCCCCGACCTCCCACCGTAACCGGGAACTCCCCGAAATTTTCCTCGCCCTTGCTTCTACCATGGTTTTTTCCGTCATGGACGGCCCAAAGAATGTCATGCAGCTGCATCTTCGGCCCGCCCAGGACGAAAAGCCCATTTTCTGTCATGATTTTTTGTCATAGAAGTAGGAGCCCACCACATCTATGATGATACCAGGTTTTGTCACAATTATCATCATAGAAGTGTCATATGTATGATAGAAAAAAATTTCGTTCGGCCCAAAATGTCACGGATGTGTTTTTTTTTGTAGTGTGCGCTGCCGCTGCACCATCTTGCCTCCTCGCGCGCCCGTGGTCCTCCAGAAGTCTCCGCTGCCTCGCCCGCCTATCAGGAACGCCATGGCTGGCCCCTCTGCGACCTTGGCATGAATCGAGCTCCTTCCTTCCCGAGATCTCCTGGCCTGTCAAGTTTTATACACGAAACTACATCTCCGGGGACTACCGTGACCGTGTTTTTTTGCCTACTACCACTTCGGTTCGTTAAGGCCACCAAGTTCGACTACACTGTGAGACCCGAAACGCCAAGACCACCTCAACTTCGACTACATTTGACACCGAATATGACTCCACGAAGACCGGTGAGACCGTCAAGTTCCGCTACCGATGAACGTTTTGGAATCGCCAAGTCAAACTACAACGCGAACACCATGTACAACTACTGTTCCCGTGGATGTTACCAAGTACCTCCACCGATGACCTGAACATCTACGTAACGTCTACCACTACCGCCGTCTTCAGAATCGCTAAGAACGACAAGTACCTTGACGGCCGATGCATAGAACAACTACCGTCGCCGACGACCCGGGTAGCAGAAATGCCAAGTACCCCTTCAAGTTGACGAGACTGGCAAGTTCGAAGATCCCAAGTACCTCTTCGAAACGACCGAGTACCACTATCGTCGACCCTCGAAGACCCCGTGAACATCAAGTTCCTTGTTGTGACCCCGAGCATCTACGGAGTGCGAACATCTACGAAGAAAGAACGCCTACTTCCCTCTACGAACTTGATCTGTTCCGATAATGCATGCTTCGAAGGTATGACCCCGAGACGACCGCCGGTGAACGAATGCATGTGTGTTGTATGAGATGCCCATGTTTGCACCGTGATACATCTCCAACGTATCTATAATTTTTGATTTCTCCATGCTATATTATCTACTGTTTTGGACTATATTGGGCTTTATTTTCCACTTTTATATTGTATTTGGGACAAACCTATTAACCGGAGGCCCAGCCCAGAATTGCTGTTTTTTTGCCTATTTCAGTGTTTCGGAGAAACAGAATATCAAACGGAGTCTAAACGGAATAAAATCTTCGGGAACGTGATTTTCTCACTGAACGTGATCCAGGAGACTTGGACCCTACTCCAAGGAGTCAAAGAGGAGGTCACGAGGGTGGGGGCGCCCCCCTAGGGCGCGCCCCCTGCCTCGTGGGCCCCTCGATGCTCCTCCGACGTACTCCTTCCACCTATATATACCTACGTACCCCCAAACGATCAGAACAGGAGCCAAAATCCTAATTCCACCGCCGCAACTTTCTGTATCCATGACATCCCATCTTGGGGCCTGTTCCGGAGCTCCGCCGGAAGAGGGTCGTCATCACGGAGGGCTTCTACATCACCATAGCCTCTCCGATGAAGTGTGAGTAGTTTACCTCAGACCTTCGGGTCCATAGTTAGTAGCTAGATGGCTTCTTCTCTCTTTTTGGATCTCAATACAAAGTTCTCCCCCTCTCTTGTGGAGATCTATTTGATGTAATCTTCTTTTTTCGGTGTGTTTGTTCAGACCGATGAATTGTGGGTTTATGATCAAGTTTATCTACGAATAATATTTGAATCTTCTCTGAATTCTTTTATGTATGATTGGTTATCTTTGCAAGTCTCTTTGAATTATCCGTTTGGTTTGGCCAACTAGATTAGTAGTTCTTGCCATGGGAGCAGTGCTTAGCTTTGGGTTCGATCTTGCAGTGTCCTTTCCCAGTGACAGAAGGGGCAGCAAGGCACGTATTGCATCGTTGCCGTCGAGGATAACAAGATGGGGTTTATTTCATATTGCATGAATTTATCTCTCTACATCATGTCATCTTGCTTAAGGCGTTACACTGTTTTTAACTTAATACTCTAGATGCATGCTGGATAGTGGTCGATGAGTGGAGTAATTGTAGTAGATGCAGAATCGTTTCGGTCTACTTGTCATGGACGTGATGCCTATATACATGATCATGCCTAGATATTCTCATAACTATGCTCAATTCTGTCAATTGCTCAACAGTAATTTGTTCACCCACCATAAAATACTTATGCTCTTGAGAGAAGCCACTAGTGAAACCTATGGCCCCCGGGTCTATTCTCATCATATCAATCTCCATCACTTTAATCTTGCTTTTACTTTTTACTTTGCATATTTATACCAAAAATACCAAAAATATTATATCTATTAGATCTCACTCTCGTAAGTGACCGTGAAGGGATTGACAACCCCTAATCGCGTTGGTTGCGAGTAGCTATCGTTTTGTGCAGGTACGGGGGACTTGAGCGTGGCCTCCTACTGGATTGATACCTTGGTTCTCAAAAACTGAGGGAAATACTTACGCTACTCTGTTGCATCATCCCTTCCTCTTCGGGGAAAACCAACGCAAGCTCAAGACGTGGCAAGAAGGATTTCTGGCGCCGTTGCCGGGGAGTCTACGCAAAAAGTCAACATACCAAGTACCCATCACAATCCCTATCTCTCGCATTACATTATTTTCCATTTGCCTCTCGTTTTCCTCTCCCCCACTTCACCCTTGCCGTTTTATTCGCCCTCTCTCTCTCTCTATCCTCCCTCTCTATTTGCCTCTTTTCGCCCGCTTGCCTCTTGTTTGCTCATGTGTTAGATTGCTTGTTTGCCGCGATGGCTCGAGATAATACTAAATTGTGTGACTTCACCAATACCAATAATAATGATTTCCTTAGCACTCCGGTTGCTCCTCTTGCCGATACTGAATCTTGTGAAATCAATGTTGCTTTGTTGAATCTTTTTATCTAAGATCAATTCGCCGGCCTTCCTAGTGAAGATGCCGCTACTCATCTGAATAGCTTCATTGATTTATGTGATATGCAAAAGAAAAAAGATGTCGATAATGATGTCGTTAAATTGAAGCTATTTCCTTTTTCGCTTAGAGATCGTGCTAAAGCTTGGTTTTCGCCTTTGCCTAAGAATAGTATTGATTCTTGGAACAAGTGCAAAGATGCTTTTATCTCTAAGTATTTCCCTCCCGCTAAGATCATCTCTCTTAGAAACAATATTATGAATTTTAAGCAACTTGATCATGAACATGTTGCACAAGCTTGGGAGAGAATGAAATTAAAGGTACGTAATTGCCCTACTCATGGTTTGAATTTGTGGATGATCATACAAAATTTTTATGCCGGATTGAATTTTGCTTCTAGAAATCTTTTAGATTTGGCCGCGGGAGGCACTTTTATGGAAATCACTTTAGGAGATGCTACTAAACTCCTAGATAATATTATGGTTAATTATTCTCAATGGCATACTGAAAGATCTTCTAATAAAAAAGTGCGTGCGATAGAAGAAATCAATGTTTTGAGTGCAAAGATGGATGAACTTATGAAATTATTTGCTACTAAGAGTGTTTCTTCTGATCCTAATGATATGCCTTTGTCCACTTTGATTGAGAATAACAATTAATCTATGGATGTGAATTTTGTTGGTAGGAATAATTTTGGTAACAACGCTTATAGAGGGAATTTTAATCCTAGGCCATATCCTAGTAATCCTTCTAATAATTATGGGAATTCCTACAACAACTCTTATGGAAATTATAATAAGATGCCCTCTGAATTTGAGAATAGTGTTAAAGAGTTTATGAATTCACAAAAGAATTTTAATGCTTTGCTTGAAGAGAAATTGCTTAAAGTTGATGATTTGGCTAGGAACGTTGATAGAATTTCCCTTGAGGTTGATTCTTTGAAGCTTAGATCTATTCCTCCTAAGCATGATATCAATGAGTCTCTCAAAGCCATGAGAATTTCCATTTATGAGTGCAAGGAAAGAACCGCGAGGATGCGTGCTTCCAAAGATGCCTTTATTAAAGCGTGTTCTTCCTATTCCTATGAAAATCAAGATGAAGATCTAAAAGTTATTGATGTGTCCCCTATTAAATCTTTGTTTTGCAATATTAATCTTGATGAAACTGAATATGATCTTCCTTTACCTAGAAGGCGTTCTAAAAATTCAGAGTATTTAGATCTTAATGATGAAATTGATGAAAGTGGAATTGAAAGAAATAAAAAACTAGATGTTGCTAAACCCACTATATTGGATTTCAAGGAATTTAATTATGAAAGTTGTTCTTTAATTAATTGTATTTCCTTGTTGCAATCCGTGCTAAATTCTCCACATGCTTATAGTCAAAATAAAGCCTGCACCGAACATATTGTTGATGCCTTGATGCAATCTTATGAAGAAAAACTTTGTCGGTGTACTAGAGTAGGGGTACCCTTAGTACCCCGAACTCGTGCACGGGCAGTCGCAGCGTCCCGCGGCAAGGCTTGCCGGGTAACCGCCAAGACCCTCCATGGCTACTTTAGAGCCATTCAAGAACAAAGTATTTAGACCAAGGCCCCGGAAAGAGGAGCTTGCCGGGAAGAAAACCAGACCCTGGCAAGAGGAGCTTGCCGGGAAGGCCTATCGAGGCATGCAAGACCTCGGCAAGAGGAGCTTGCCGGGAGGACCAACCAAAGCATCTCAAGAAGCTCGCTGCGGCGCACCGCGCGCCCCGACAAAGCCCGGTGAGCGACAAGCTCCCGGACGCGACAAGACTACATCCGCGGCAAGGCGCTTGCCGCGGCAGGCTACTACCCCGCAGCCCGCGCTCCAGCTCACCCACCAACGTGTCGCCCTGGGACCATTCCTGGCGTACATGGCGGGAGGCTGTGCAGCCGGGGGCATGCGGTGGCAAGCAGGCGCTGACAAGCAGCCATCGTGGCAAACGGTGGCGTTCCTAGCGGTCCCTCTCTGGGCCGTCAAGGTGACACAGACGGGCATTTAATGCCCTTGTCCCCTGCCGTCAGAATTAGGTAGGATGCGACATGTAGGCGGTGGAGCCAACTACCACCCCTTTTACATTTTTGCCCTTTCGTCTACGTTGCCACCTGTCGGTGACCCCTTGAGCATATAAAAGGAGGCCCGTGTGCAACGTGGAAGGGGGGAGGAGACCCATTCACGCTCGCCCTCGCCAGCTGCTGGAGTGTACTGTAGCACTCCGCGCTCCCGAGCAAGAACACAATACAATCCACAAAGCAGGAGTAGGGTTTTACGCATCCGTGCGGCCCGAACCTGGGTAAAATCGCTCGCGTGCCTCGCCTCGATCTGCTCTTTGCGCAACCCTCGCCCCCGCCGAACCAAAAAGGGGCTTCGGTCCGCCGTGGTCCCATAGGTGCTCGTGGGTCAGCCTTCGTCCCCGACATCTCTGGCGCGCCAGGTAGGGGGCGTCGAGGTTGCGTGAACCTGATCCGGCGTCCACACGAGCTAGATCTTCATCGTCTTCATCAAGATGCCGCCGAAGAAGAAGATTTCGGAGGCAGCTGCTCCGTCTGCGCCGAGCCCGCCGTCGCCAGAGCGGACGGCTGGTGGAGCAGGCGCCGACGGAAGAGCGCGCGTGGCGCCGCCAGGTCCAAGGACCAGGCCGCACCGCGCGTCGACGGTGCGTTTGCCTCCCACAACGACCGCGCCCACTCCAAGACCTCGGCGTCCGTGCACGCACCGCGCCCATCCCAGGAGGCGCGAGACCAGCAGCGTCATGGTACCCACGGTACCATACGCCTGCTGGGCCAAGATCAAGCTGGCGGATCCCGAAGTGCTCAGGACCAGCATGCGCACCGGCATGCTGGCCCGAGCGAGGCACGGTCGCTTGGACGAGATACTGCTCCTTCTAACGTAGTTAGAAGTCCGAGCATATCCCGTTCCTCGCACCGTTCACCACCGCCGCCCGCTACCCCAGCAGAAGCTCTGGCGCGAGCTCAATTGCTCCTCGATTTCCCTCCAGCGGCAGACAAGGTCGACGACTGGAGGGCCACCATTCAGAGCCTCATCGGCTTCGCCAACGGCGACAACCCACGGCAGCCGAGCACATTGCAGCCGCGGCAAGTCAGCCAGACGCGAGCCGGTGGCAACCAGACTGGGGAGGGTGCGACCACCGTGCACTCCCCACCCCGAAGGCCGAGATCGCCGGCTCGCCGGATCCGCATCGACAACGACTCCACCGCGTCGTCAGATCCGCGAGCTCATCACGATCAACGCCAAGTTCTTCATGAACGGCAACAAGAAGACGCTCGCAGTCGTATCGAGCGTCGAAGAGAAGCGCGGCGTCAGTCAGACCTGCGCGCTGGGCCCTCTGTTGACATGCACGCACCGGAGAAACCGGACAACTTGCCGTACGCGGTGGGTTGCCCTGCGTTTACTCCTGAGCTGCGGCAAGTCAAGTGGCCCAACACGAAAAATTTCAAGCCAGACGTGCCGGAGAAGTACGACGGCAAGTCGCATCCGTCGGAGTTCCTCAGCATCTACACCATCGCGGTGCAGGCTGCTGGGGGACGGGACGACAAGATCCTTGCCAACTACTTCCCGCTGGTGCTCAAGCCCAACGTCAGATCCTGGCTCATGCACTTGCCGGACAACTCCGTATCCTCCTGGGCAGACCTGTGCCATCAGTTTGTTGGCGCCTTCACAGGCGGCCACAAACCGCACGGCCAAGAGAGTGACCTTCACCTGCTCGTCCAGAAGGAAGGGGAGCCCCTGCGCCAGTACATCCAGAGGTTCAGCCGTGTACAGCACAACATCCCAAATATCCACCCTGCCGCGGTGATCAGCGCGTTCCATCAGAACGTGCGTAACCGCAGGATGCGGGAAGAGATGGCGATGTGCAGGATCCGGGACGTCAGCGAGCTATATGCCCTGGCGGACAAGTGTGCACGCGCTGAGGAGGGAAGGAAATTTCCTGGAGAAAGCACTGGAGCAGGAGGATCTGACAGCGAGGATGCCGCCCCGACAAAGAAAAACCGGCGGCGCAACAACAGGAAGAAGCAGAACAAAGAGGTGCTAGTCGTTGAGCAGTCCGGCAGCGACGGCGACGCCAAGCAAGCCAAAGTTGGCAGCTCCGGCAAGGAGGTTGCCACATGCACCAACTGCCAGGCAGTGGCCGCCGCCGACAAGCAGGGCAGCTCCGGCAAGCAATACTGCAAGATTCACCGCACCTAGGGCCATGAGCTCCAGAGCTGCAAGAAGGTCGAGCAGCTCGTCCAGCAACAGAAGGCTGAGTACGAGTGGCGCGACAAGGAAAGGGCCCAGGGAGGTGCTGGTGAATCCGGCCAGAAGCGCACCGGCCCGGGGGGGCGCCGCGACAAGGTCAAGCAGCGGCAAGGAGACAGACCTCCCCGCGGTCGCGACAAGGATGAAGACGACAACGACAGCGACGAAGACATGGATGATGTCGAGAACAGTGAGCAGGAGTTTCAGAAACCACGGAGGTTCTGTGCATTGACGGTGATGCTTCTCTGCATACTTCACACCGCCAACTCAAGCAGTGGGCGCGAGAAGTCAATGCAGCAGAACCACCCGTCAAGTCGCGCAAACTTCTGAAATGGTCCAGCACGCCTATCATCTTTGATGTTGAGGACCACCCTGATCGCACAACTGCGGTCGGGTGCTTGCCGATGTTGGTTTCGCCAACCATCCGCAACCTCAAGGTCACCAAGATGTTAGTAGACGGCGGGGCCGGCTTGAACCTGATCTCCTCCGCTGTACTCCAGAGACTCCAGATCCCTGACAGCGAGCTCGAGGAGACCGGCACATTCCAAGGAATCAGTCCGGGAAGGAGCAAGCCGAAGGGGAAGATCACGCTGCTGGTGACATTTGGCAGCGAGCTAAACTTCAGGACTGAGAGGGTGACTTTCGACGTTGCCGATTTCCCATTGCCTTACAATGGGATACTTGGCCGTCCGGCACTCGCCAAATTCATGGCGGCCTCTCATTACGCCTACAACATGCTCAAGATGCCAGGCCCGATAAGCGTCATTTCTGTCCCTGGCGACAAGAAAGATGCTCTTATCTGTGCCGACAAGATCTACCAGGAGGCAGCAGCCGCAACAGAATCACTTGCCGCTGAAGCTCCCGGGGGGAAGGAGAAGACCAAGTCCGGCGAGTGCTCTGGCGCCCACTCCGGCAAGCGCACCTCTTCGGAGTGGTGCACTGCCGTCGAGGACGCGCCATCGAGCTCCACCGGCAAGTGCAAGACCAAGTCCGGCAAGTGCTCTGGTGCCCACTCCGGGAAGCGCACCTCTTCGGAGTGCTGCGCTGCCGTCGAGGACGCACCATCGAGCTCCACCGGCAAGTATAAGAAGACAATGGCAGCTCCGCCAGAGACAAAGAAGGTGTGCGCCATGGAGGACGGCACTAATGGTACCTTCACCATCAGTGCCACGCTTGACCCCAAATAGGAAAGCGCGCTCGTTGCTTTCCTGCAGGCGAATGTCGACGTGTTTGCATGGCAACCGTCTGATATCCCCGGTGTTCCCAGGAAAGTAATTGAGCACCACCTTGCGGTTTGTCCTCATGCGCGGCCCGTCAAGCAGAAAGTCAGGAAGCAGGCAGTGGAGCGCCAAGAGTTCATTTCCGAAGAGATCAAGAAGTTGGAAGCAGCAGGCCTCGTCAGAGGAGTGCTCCATCCTACGTGGTTGGTCAATCCGGTAGTCGTGCGCAAGGCAAACGGGAAATGGAGGCTTTGTATTGACTTTACCGATGTCAATAAAGCCTGTCCCAAGGACCCATTTCCCTTGCCGCGCATCGACCAGATTGTTGACTCCACAGCCGGATGTGATTTGCTTTCATTCCTTGATGCGTACTCAGGATATCATCAGATCTTCATGGCCGAAGAAGATGAAGAGAAGACCGCATTCATTACACCATGTGGCACGTACTGTTTCGTGCGGATGCCTTTCGGTCTAAAGAATGCTGGTTCAACATTTGCAAGAGTTGTCCATGTCGCTTTTGAACCTCAGATACACAGAAATGTGGAAGCCTATATGGATGATATAGTGGTCAAGAGCAAGGACAGGGCAACTCTGATCCAAGACTTAGATGAGACCTTCGTGAATCTGCGCAAGATCAATCTCAAGCTGAACCCTGAGAAGTGTGTGTTTGGAGTTCCTTCCGGCAAGCTTCTCGGGTTCTTTGTGTCTCAGCGGGGAATTGAAGCCAATCCCGACAAGATCAGGGCCATCGAGCAGATTGAAGCACCAAAGCGCGTCAAGGATGTACGAAGACTTGCCGGTTGCGTGGCTGCTCTCAGCAGGTTTATTTCTAGGTCTGCCGAGCGCGCCCTGCCATTTTTCAAGATATTGAAAAGGGCAGGTCCGATGCAATGGACTCCGGAAGCGGAGGCTGCGCTCCAGGACCTGAAGAAATACCTGTCCTCCGCTCCAACACTTGTCGCACCTAAGCCACAAGAGAAGTTGCTGCTGTACATAGCAGCAACCAATCAAGTGGTTAGTGCTGCGTTAGTTGCGGAGAGGGAGGCGGATGATGAGCCAGCAACCCCGGCAAGCCCGCCTAACGACAAGCGGGGGGCTCCCCCGACAAGCTCTGGCCCCGACAAGGATGGACCTGCGCAGATGCACGAAGGTGTACGGAAGAAAATGGTGCAGCGCCCAGTTTACTTTGTCAGTTCCCTTCTGCAGGGGGCTAGATCAAGGTACTCTGGTGTGTAGAAATTGCTTTTCGGCCTCCTCATGGCCTCGAGAAAGCTGCGCCATTACTTCCAAGCACATGAGATCACAGTTGTCACTCGCTTCCCGCTGAAGAGGATACTGCAGAATCCAGAAGCGACCGGCAGGATTGTCGAGTGGGCACTGGAACTGTCAAGCTGTGGCCTCAAGTTTGAAAGCACTTCAACTATCCAGAGCAGAGCATTGGCAGAGTTCATAGCAGAGTGGACGCCAACACCAGATGAGGAAACCCCAGAGATGAGCATCCCCGCCAAGGAAGCGGGCAAGGAGTGGCTGTTGTACTTTGATGGTGCCTTTTCACTGCAAGGCGCTGGCGCTGGTGTGCTGCTTGTCGCACCCACCGGAGAGCACCTCAAGTACGCAGTCTAGATGCACTTTCCCAGGGAGCAAGCAACGAACAATACTACAGAGTATGAGGGCTTGCTTGCCGGTCTCAGGATCGCAGCAGACCTTGGGATCAAGAAGCTCATTGTCAGGGGTGACTCACAGCTTGTCGTCCGCCAAGTGAACAAGAATTATCAGAGTCCGTTGATGGAAGCCTACGTCGACGAAGTGAGAAAGCTAGAAGAGCACTTTGACGGCCTGCAGATGGAACACGTTCCGAGAGCCGAGAACGACATTGCCGATGGCCTGTCAAAGTGCGCCGCACTCAAATTACCTGTGGAACCAGGGATTTTTGTGCTCAAGCAGACTCAACCGTCCGTGACTCCATCAACCGAACAAAGCAAGAAAAGGAAGTTGGTTTCTGGCGACTATCTTCCGGCAGAGCTCCCTGAAGCCGCCGCCAAGAAGGTCCCCAAGATCAACACCAAGAGCGCTGAGGAGCAGTCTGCTCTGGCAGGCCCTAGGCCTTGTTCGTTCGAGCAGAGGCTCCCGACAAGTTTTGCTCCGGCAAACTTCCCGGGGAACGTCCTGCTCCGGCGAGCCCTAGGCCTTGTTCCGCTCGAGCAAAAGCTCCCGACAAGTTTTGCTCCGGCAAGCTTGCCGGGGAACGTCAAGCTCCGGCAGAACCATCAGTTCTCGCCGTGGAAGCGGGCGTTCCCGCAGCAGCAGATATGCCTTTAGTCCTTGTTGTCGAGCCACAGGCTCCAACATGGGCACAGCCGATCGTCCGTTTCCTTCAGACAGGAGAACTTCTCGAAGAGCAAAAAGAAACGGAAAGAGTAGCCTGGCAGTCAAGTATGTACCAGTTTGTCGACAACAAACTATACAGAAGAAGACTCAATGGTGTGAAATTGAAGTGCATTCCCTAGGAAGACGGACAGAAGCTGTTGGCAGAGATACACGGAGGCATATGTGGTCACCACATTGGCGCAAGAGCACTTGCCGGCAAAGCGTTCCGGCAAGGTTTCTTCTGGCCAACAGCCCTCCAGGATGCAACTGCAAAAGTAACCAAGTGTGAAGTGTGCCAGTTCCATTCCAAGCAGATACACCAGCCAGCTCAAGCTCTCCAGACGATCCCTTTATCCTGGCCATTTTCGGTCTGGGGGCTCGACATCCTCGGCCCCTTCCCCCGAGCAGTCGGGGGCTTTGAGTACTTGTACGTTGCAATCGACAAGTTCACAAAGTGGCCGGAAGTGGAACCAGTGAGGAAGGTGACCGCGCAGTCAGCAGTCAAGTTCTTCAGGTCAATTGTTTGCCGCTTTGGTGTCCCTAACCGGATCATCACCGACAACGGCACGCAGTTTACGAGCCATGCCTTCCTGCAGTGCGTCCAAGATCTTGGCGCCAAGGTCTGCTTCGCTTCTGTTGCTCACCCAAGGAGCAACGGTCAAGTGGAAAGGGCAAACGCTGAAGTGCTGTGCGGGCTCAAGACCAGAACTTTTGACAGACTGCACAAGTGCGGAAGAAACTGGATCGAGGAGCTGCCGGTGGCTCTTTGGTCGATCAGAACGACACCAAATCGAGCCACTGGACAGACACCTTTTGCTCTAGTCTATGGAGCAGAAGAAGTTACCCCCACGGAACTCGTACACGGGTCGCCTCGAGTGCTCGCTTATGATGAGCTTGAGCAAGAGCAGCTGCGGCAAGATGACGCGCTGCTCCTTGAGGAAGATCGTCTTCAGGCTGCTGTGCGGGCCGCTCGCTACCAGCAAGCTTTGCGCCGCTCCCATAGCCGCAAAGTTAATGCCAGAAGCTTCGAGGAAGGCGACCTTGTTCTTCGGCGCGTTCAGTCGGCCAAGAATTCCAACAAGTTGACGCCGAAGTGGGAAGGCCCTTACCGGGTGAAACGAGTCACCAGGCCTGGCGCTGTCCGCCTGGAGACCGAAGATGGCATTCCAGTGAGCAACTCCTGGAACATCGAGCATCTTCGCAAGTTTTACCCGTAAGGCGCGGTTGTCGGACCCCGTCCGGCAACCACCTTTCTGTACAAGTCTTGCCGTTGTTGCATGTAATCCTTTGTACAGAGCCAGGCGCAGACCCTGAGCACCAGAAAATGAAGCGCTGCCACCCCGGGGTTATAGCATGCATGCTAGGTCGAGTCTAGTCCTTGGTTAGGGTTGATAGTGCCTAACAGCGGCTAACCCCTAGCTTAGAGGTCGAGTGTGTGTCCCCTTTGCTTTTCTTTCGTCTCCTTTGGTTCGCAGGGCTCGCACGTCCTGGCCAGGCCGCTTGAGGACGAGAAGGAGAGGAAGGGTGCACCGGCGTCAGTACTCCGGCAAGCCAGTGTTGCCGGGGGCTGCAAGTACCAAGTTTCGCCCGCGGCAAGCCAGAGTTGCCGGGGGCTGCTATCTCAGATAAGTTTTTCGTCCCTCATCATGCATTCTCATATGGACTGAGGAATGCGAAACCTCGTTTCTTCCCGAAAACTACCGTGCTCCCTCAACTCTAGGCCCTGGGTTTCGTTCCCGGGGCCAAGTTTGGTCGAAGCCACGGCAGCAAAGGGATGAAACGAGGAGGCCGCGCCCGCCTCGTTCCCGCCTCCGCCAAAAGCGTGAGAAAGGTCGAGTGACGTGGGTAGGCGGCAGGGCTTGTTGCCGAGAAAAGAAATGTCTATCTGAAAGATACCAAGGATTTGCTCCTTGGCGTGGGTTCTACCCGCGAGACAAATGACCCGGCAAACACCCCCTTTTCATTAAAAAACATTCCGCTCAGGTACAGTCCATAGAGAATGAAAAACATGAAAGAGAGGATTACAAGCTTTAAATACAGCTAAGGCCCAAAGGCTTACAAATTAAAAAGATAAGGTGCCCGTAATCCTTTTCCTGTCCCTCTTTTCAGGAGGTAGACAAGGAGGCGAAAAGGACAAAAGGGACGCCTAGGCGAGCTACGGGTGCCAGAAGACACCAAGAGAACATCCCGGGGGGCGTCCGAAGGCTGGACGGTGACGGCGGCGCCGGAAGTGGGGCTCGAAGACGAGGCGGTAGGACGTCAGCACGCTGTCGAGGGCACCACACCCTCGTACTCCGACTTGAAGGCCTTGCCGCCAGCCCTCTTCCTCTTCCGCAGCCTCCCTACGCCAGCCAAGGAGACGGCCCTGGGGAGTTCAAGGAGCCGGCGGCACGGATGATGGGCTCGCCGGTGCCGCGTGGGGCGGCGCCCGACACCTAGTCGGACCCGTCGTCCCGCCGCCCGCCTCCTTCATCGTCGCTGGCGCTCTCCTCCTCGTCGCTCTCGCTCGAGGAGGAGCTGTCCTCGCAGCATTTTGCCCGAGCGCCGAAGCGCCCGAAGACCTTGACGGAGAGAAGGTCGCCCTCCATCAACTTGAAATGGAGGGTGAACCCCTCCATCAAGCTGTGGATACGGGAGAACGTCTTCCACCCTCGGGCAAGATACATCACATTAGGGGCTGGGAATTCAACGCGGACTCGCGTGCCGTTGATTCCACAGCCCCTCATGTGCAGTCTCAGCGTCTCGGGCGGGTCCAACTCCATCACACCCGCAAACGGAGCTGGGAGTCGGAGGCGGCGACGAGGCGCCCGGCGCAGCCTGACGAGAAACTTGCAAGGGTCATCCCCAATATGGACCGCCGCGCGAGGGGGAACCGCTGGCGGAGGCGGAGCCGGCGCGTCGCCCCGTCCACCTCTTCCCCGAGCGCCTCGACCTCGTCCACGGCCTCGTCCACGACCTCGCCCCCTCCCTCTTCCCACTCCGGCCGGCTCTGCCGCCACGGGTGCGGAGGAGGGAGGGATGCGTTGTCTCACGGCGACCCTCGCCGCCACCGATGAAGGGCCAGGGTTCCCTTTCTCCATGGCGAATGAGAGGAAGGGGAACAGAAGCTGAAGGAAGGAGGAGATGGGACAATGCGGGCTTCCGTGCACCCCTCCCGCTCCTTATAAAGGGGCGAGATGGGGGCCCGGCCACCCCGCTCGGCGAATCAAGACACGGGGAGAGCAGGGAGATGGGGCCGACCCCGCTGCCGCGACCCGTGACGGCCCAGTTTCCCGCCTCCACCGTCCGCGACCCCAAGCGCATGGGGGCCGCGTGGCGGGCGTGCAGAGCCGAAGCGACGGATGAGGCGACCTCACCCCACCCCGTGATCGTGGGGAGTGGACGCCTCGAAAACCGCGCATCGGCTCCGCCCAGTAAATGCACCGTGCCCCCACGCCTACCTCCGTCTATGGGGGAGGGCGTGAACCGTCTCCTTTATCATGACGCAGCGCACGCACGCGGGGCTTAGCCCCGCGCATACTACCCACGACCTCACCCACGACGCCGCGTTTGACGCGTGCTGCTCGGGGCGCGTGCGGTGGGAGCGGAGAGATTTACGGCGTGACCTAGGCCACGCGTGCCCGTGCACTGTTTTGGGCCTGGCCCAACAGCGCTCGGCACCGTGTCTGGCCCAGGCCCGGTGGCTCCTGTCGGTGTACTAGAGTAGGGGTACCCTTAGTACCCCGAACTCGTGCACGGGCAGTCGCAGCGTCCCGTGGCAAGGCTTGCCGGGTAACCGCCAAGACCCTCCATGGCTACTTTAGAGCCATTCAAGAACAAAGTATTTAGACCAAGGCCCCGGCAAGAGGAGCTTGCCAGGAAGAAAACCAGACCCTGGCAAGAGGAGCTTGCCGGGAAGGCCTATCGAGGCATGCAAGACCTCGGCAAGAGGAGCTTGCCGGGAGGACCAACCAAAGCATCTCAAGAAGCTCGCTGCGGCGCACCGCGCGCCCTGACAAAGCCCGGTGAGCGACAAGCTCCCGGACGCGACAAGACTACATCCGCGGCAAGGTTCTTGCCACGGCAGGCTACTACCCCGCAGCCCGCGCTCCAGCTCACCCAACAACGTGTCGCCCTGGGACCATTCCTGGCGTACGTGGCGGGAGGCTGTGCAGCCGGGGGCATGCGGTGGCAAGCAGGCGCTGACAAGCAGCCATCGTGGCAAACGGTGGCGTTCCTAGCGGTCCCTCTCTGGGCCATCAAGGTGACACAGACGGGCATTTAATGCCCTTGTCCCCTGCCGTCAGAATTAGGTAGGATGCGACATGTAGGCGGTGGAGCCAACTACCACCCCTTTTACATTTTTGCCCTTTCGTCTACGTTGCCACCTGTCGGTGACCCCTTGAGCATATAAAAGGAGGCCCGTGTGCAACGTGGAAGGGGGCAGGAGACCCATTCACGCTCGCCGTCGCCAGCTGCTGGAGTGTACTGTAGCACTCCGCGCTCCCGAGCAAGAACACAATACAATCCACAAAGCAGGAGTAGGGTTTTACGCATCCGTGCGGCCCGAACCTGGGTAAAATTGCTCGCGTGCCTCGCCTCGATCTGCTCTTTGCGCAACCCTCGCCCCCGCCGAACCAAAAAGGGGCTTCGGTCCGCCGTGGTCCCATAGGTGCTCGTGGGTCAGCCTTCGTCCCCGACAAACTTGAGTTGAAAGTTTCTATCCCTAGAAAACTCTATGATGAGTGGGAACCAACTATTAAAATTAAAATTAAAGATCGTGAATTTTATGCTTTGTGTGATTTGGGCGCTAGTGTCTCTACTATTCCCAAGACTTTGTGTGATTTAGTAGATTTCCGTAATTTTGATGATTGCTCTCTAAACTTGCATCTTGCGGATTCCGCTATTAAGAAACCTATGGGAAGGATTACTGATGCTCTTATTTTTGCAAATAGGAATTATGTGCCCATAGATTTCATTTTTCTTGATATAGATTGCAATCCTTCTTGCCCTATTATTCTTGTAGACCTTTCCTTAGAACGGTTGGTGCAATTATTGATATGAAGGAAGGGAATATTAGATTTAAATTTCCATTAAAAAAGGGCATGGAACACTTTCCAAGAAATAAAATAAAATTACCATATGAAACTATCATGATAGCCACTTATGGATTTCCTACCAAAGATGGCAATACTTAGATCTATCCTCGCTTTTATGCCTAGCTAGGGGCGTTAAACGATAGCGCTTGTTGGGAGGCAACCCAATTTTATTTTTATTCCTTGCTTTTTGATCCTGCTTAGTAATAAACAAATTATTTAGCCTCTGTTTTGGTTGTGTTTTTTGTGTTTAATTAGTGTTTGTGCCAAGTAGAACCGTTGGGAAGACTTGGGGAAAGTCTTGTTGAACTTGCTGTAAAAAACAGAAACTTTAGCGCTCACGAGAACTGATGTCATTTTTATTTGAAGAGTGCTATTTAGTTAATTATTTTTTCAGATGATTAATATATAAATTCCTCACATCCAGCAATTTATTTTAGAATTTTTGGGGTTCCATATCTTGCGCTAGCTACAGATTACTACAGACTGTTCCGTTTTTGACAGATTCGTTTTTCGTGTGTTGTTTGCTTATTTTGATGAATCTATGGTTAGTAAAATAGTTTATAATCCATAGAGAAGTTGTAATACAGTAGGTTTAACACCAATATAAATAAAGAATGATTTCATTACAGTACCTTCAAGTGGTCTTTTGTTTTCTTTCGGTAACGGAGCTCACGAGTTTTCTATTTTGAGTTTTGTGTTGTGAAGTTTTCAAGTTTTGGGTGATTTTTTTTGATGGATTATGGAACAAGAAGTGGCAAGAGCCTAATCTTGGGGATGCCCATGGCACCCCCAAGATAATCCAAGGACACCAAAAAGTCAAAGCTTGGGGATGCCCCGGAAGGCATCCCCTCTTTCGTCCACTTCCATCGGTAATTTACTTGGAGCTATATTTTTATTCACCAACATGATATGTGTTTTGCTTGGAGTGTCTTGTATTATTTGTATCTTTGTGTCTTAGTATGCCACAATCATCCTTGCTGTACAAACCTTTTGAGAGAGCCATACATGAATTAAAATTTGATAGAATACTCTATGTGCTTCACTTATATCTTTTGAGCTAAGTAGTTTTGCTCTATGTGCTTCACTTATATCCTTTGAGCTTTATAATTTTGCTCTATGTGCTTCACTTAGATCATTTAGAGCACGGTGGTGGATTTGTTTTAAAGAAACTATTGAGCTCTCATGCTTCACTTAAATTATTTTGAGAGTCTCTTAATAGCATGGTAATTTGCTTAATAATAATATGCTTGGTGTTCAAGATTTGTGAAACTTTCTTTTGAGTGTGTTGAATACTAAGAAAAGATTGAAGCTTGATAATTGTTTTGAGATATGGAGGTGATAATATTAAAGTCATGCTAGTTGAGTAGTTGTGAATTTAAAGAATACTTGTGTTAAAGTTTGTGATTCCCGTAGCATGCACGTATGGTGAACCGTTATGTGATGAAGTCAGAGCATGATTTATTTATTGATTGTATTCCTTATGAGTGGCGGTCGGGGACGAGCGATGGTCTTTTCCTACCAATCTATCCCCCTAGGAGCATGCGCGTAATACTTTTCTGTGATAACTTCCAGATTTTTGCAATAAGTATATGAGTTCTTTATGACTAATGTTGAGTCCATGGATCATACGCACTCTCACCCTTCCACCTTTGCTAGCCTCTCTAATACCGCGCACTTTTCGCCGGTATCATACACCTACCATATACCTTCCTCAAAACAGCCACCATACCTACGTATCATGGCATTTACATAGCCATTCCGAGATATATTGCCATGCAACTTTCCACCATCTAGTTCATCATGACACATTCATCATTGTCATATTGCATATCCCGGTACACCACCGAATGCATTCATATAGAGTCATATTTTGATCTAAGTATCGAGTTGTAATTGTTGAGTTGTAAGAAACATAAAAGTGTGATGATCATCATTATTAGAGCATTGTCCCAGTAAGGAAAGGATGATGAAGACTATAATTCCCCCATAAGTCGGAATGAGACTCCGGACGAAAAATAAATAAAAGAGGCCAAAGAAGCCCAAATAAAAAAGAAAGAAAATAGGCCATAAAAAGAAAAGGCCCAAATAAAAAAGATATATATATATATAATGAGAGAAAAAGAGAGAATGGACAATGTTACTATCCTTTTACCACACTTGTGCTTCAAAGTAGCACCATGATCTTCATAGTAGAGAGTCTCTCATGTTATCACTTTCATATACTAGTTGGAATTTTACATTATAGAACTTGGCTTGTATATTCCAATGATGGGCTTCCTCAAATTGCCCTAGGTCTTCATGAGCAAGCAAGTTGGATGCACACCCACTAGTTTCTTTTGTTGAGCTTTCACACATTTATAGCTCTAGTGCATCCGTTGCATGACAATCCCTACTCACTCACATTGATATCTATTGATGGGAATCTCCATAGCCCGTTGATACGCCTAGTTGATGTGAGACTATCTTCCCCTTATTTTTGTCTTCTCCACAACCACCATTCTATTCCACCTATAGTGCTATATCGATGGCTCACGCTCATTTATTGCGTGAAGATTGAAAAAGTTTTGAAAAGTTAGAGTATGAAACAATTGCTTGGCCTGTCATCGGGGTTGTGCATGATTTAAATACTTTGTGTGGTGAAGATAGAGCATAGCCAGACTATATGATTTTGTAGGGATAACTTTCTTTGGCCATGTTATTTTGAGAAGACGTAATGCTTTGTTAGTATGCTTGAAGTATTATTATTTTTATGTCAATATGAACTTTTGTCTTGAATCTTTCGAATCTGAATATTCATATCACTATTAAGAAGATTTGCATTGAAATTATGCCAAGTAGCACTCCATATCAAAAATTCTCTTTTTATCATTTACCTACTCGAGGACAAGCAGGAATTAAGCTTGGGAATGCCTGATACGTCTCCAATGTATCTATAATTTTTGATTGCTCCATGCTATATTATCTACTGTTTTGGACTATATTGGGCTTTATTTTCCACTTTTATATTATTTTTGGGACTAACCTATTAACCGGAGGCCCAGCCCAGAATTGCTGTTTTTGCCTATTTCAGTGTTTCGGAGAAATAGAATATCAAACGGAGTCCAAACAGAATAAAATCTTCGGGAACATGATTTTCTCACCGAACGTGATCCAGGAGACTTGGACCCTACTCCAAGGAGTCAAAGAGGAGGTCACGAGGGTGGGGGCGCCCCCTCCCCCCCTAGGGCGCCCCCCTGCCTCGTGGGCCCCTCGGTGCTCCTTGGATGTACTCCTTCCTCCTATATATACCTACATACCCCCAAACGATCAGAACAGGAGCCAAAAACCTAATTCCACCGCCGCAACTTTCTGTATCCATGAGATCCCATCTTGGGGCCTGTTCCGGAGCTCCGCCGGAAGATGGCCGTCATCACGGAGGGCTTCTACATCACCATAACCTCTCCGATGAAGTATGAGTAGTTTACCTCAGACCTTCAGGTCCATAGTTAGTAGCTAGATGGCTTCTTCTCTCTTTTTGGATCTCAATACAAAGTTCTCCCCCTCTCTCGTGGAGATCCATTCGATGTAATCTTCTTTTTGCGGTGTATTTGTTGAGACCGATGAATTTTGGGTTTATGATCAAGTTTATCTATGAATAATATTTGAATCTTCTCTGAATTCTTTTATGTATGATTGGTTATCTTTGCAAGTCTCTTCGAATTATCCGTTTGGTTTGGCTAACTAGATTGGTAGTTCTTGCCATGGGAGAAGTGCTTAGCTTTGGGTTCGATCTTGCGGTGTCCTTTCCCAGTGAGAGAAGGGGAAGCAAGGCACGTATTGCATCGTTGCCATCGAGGATAACAAGATGGGATTTATTTCATATTGCATGAATTTATCTCTCTACATCATATCATCTTGCTTAAGGCGTTACTCTGTTTTTAACTTAATACTCTAGATGCATGCTGGATAGGGGTCGATGAGTGGACTAATAGTAGTAGACGCAGAATCGTTTCGGTCTACTTGTCACCGACGTGATGCCTATATACATGATCATGCCTAGAATTCTCATAACTATGCTCAATTCTGTCAATTGCTCAACAGTAATTTGTTCACCCACTGTAGAATACTTATGCTCTTGAGAGAAGCCACTAGTGAAACCTATGGCCCCCAGGTCTATTCTCATCATATCAATCTCCATCACTTTAATCTTGCTTTTACTTTTTACTTTACTTGACAACCCTAATCGCGTTGGTTGCGAGTAGCTATCGTTTTGTGCAGGTACGAGGGACTTGAGCATGGCCTCCTACTGTATTGATACCTTGGTTCTCAAAAACTGAGGGAAACACTTACGCTACTCTGCTGCATCATCCCTTCCTCTTCGGGGAAAACCAACACAAGCTCAAGACGTAGCACACCGTGCCCGATTTGTTCGCCGCACATCGGCACTTGTTTCCTTGCCACCGTCATGTGGGACACCCGGTATCCGGGATCACTCCTCGTTGCTCTTGCACATTTCCATCACCCCCACTTGTTCCTTGGACCGAGTTACCGGAACTGGGATGTTGTCGTGGCACCATGTCCATTTTCACCGCCGTGGCACCATTCCCGTGTCGCCGCCGTGGCACCCTTTTGTTCCGCCATGGCGACAAATGCTCTAACATGCTCATGTCAACATTTTCATAAAATTTCATAAAACTTGCAAATGTCATCCGCATCATGATAACAACATTTAAAATGTTTAAAATTGTTGTTGCATTAAATTGCTAAATGCATATGGGGATTTAACGGAATTGTTGTTTGATGTTTTAGGCCTCATTTAAAATGCCTAACTGTGTATTTTACTCATGTTTCACCTCTTGCCATGTTTAATAACATTTCATATTGTTGGGTACATAACCGGGAGAGAACTAAATAATCGAATGTGGATGTTTCGTCAATATGCAACTCGTTGAATATTGAGCTCCACTTAATTTGTAGTTTTGTTTGTTGCCCTTTTCCATGCCATGCCTCATTAAACCGGACATGCATCATACTTGATTGTGCATCATGCCATGTTTATGTGATGGTTGTTTACTATGTTGCTTGCTTCTTTCTAGGTTGCTTCTCTCTTTAGCTTCGGTTTCGTTCCGGAGTTGTGAGGATCCGTTCGACTACGTCCATTTGTCTTCTTCATGGACTCGTTCTTCTTCCTTGCGGAATCTCAGGAAAGATGACCATACCCTCGAAATCACTTCTATCTTTGCTTGCTACTGTTCGTTCTATCGCCATGTCGCGCTACCTGCCACTTGTTATATCATGTTGTCAATCCTCTAACCCACCTTTCCTAGCAAACCGTTGTTTGTCTAAGTTACCGCCTTTGCTCAGCCCCTCTTATAGCGTTGCTAGTTGCAGGTGAAGTTGAAGATTGTTCCATGTTGGAACATGGATATGTCGGGATATCACAATATCTCTTATTTAATTAATGCATCTATATACTTGGTAAAGGGTGGAATGCTTGGCCTTATGCATGGTGTTTTGTTCCACTCTTGCCGCCCTAGTTTCCGTCATATCGGTGTTATGTTCCTTGATTTTGCGTTCCTTACGCGGTTGGGTGTTATGGGAACCCCTTGACAGTTCGCTTTGAATAAAACTCCTCCAGCAAGGCCCAACCTTGGTCTTAACATTTGCCACCTAAGCCTTTTTCCCTTGGGTTCTGCAGACTCAAGGATCATCTTTATTTTAAACCCCGGGCCAGTGCTCCTCTGAGTGTTGGTCCAACCTGTCAGCCGCCAGTGGCCACCGGGGGCAACTCTGGGTTGGCCTACCGGAAGTTTGGAGAATCCGGTGTGCCCTGAGAACGAGATATGTGCAGCTCCGATCGGGATTTGTTGACGCATTTGGGCGGCTTTGCTGGTCTTTTTTTACCATTGTCGAAATGTCTTGTCACCGGGATTCCGAGTCTGATCGGGTCTTCCTGGGAGAAGGAATATCCTTCGTTGACCGTGAGAGCTTGTGATGGGCTAAGTTGGGACACCCCTGCAGGGTTTGAACTTTCGAAAGCCATGCCCGTGGTTATGGGCATATGGGAATTTGTTAATGTCCGGTTGTAGAGAACTTGACACTTTACTTAATTAAAATGCATCAACCGCGTGTGTAGCCATGATGGTCTCTTTCCGGCGGAGTCCGGAAAGTGAACACGGTCTTGTGTTATGCTTGAATGTAACTAGTTTCAGGATCACTTCTTGATCACTTCTATCTTCTCGACCGTGCGTTGCTTCTCTTCTCGCTCTCTTTTGCGTATGTTAGCCACCATATATGCTTAGTGCTTGCTGCAGCTCCACCTCACTACCCTTTCCTACCCTTAAGCTTAAATAGTCTTGATCTCGCGGGTGTGGAATTGCTGAGTCCTCGTGACTCACAGATACTTCCAAACAGTTGCAGGTGCCGATGATACCAGTGCAGGTGACACAACCCAGCTCAAGTGGGAGCTCGATGAAGATCTTGATCGTTGTTTTGTTTCGTTTCCTGTTGATCAGTAGTGGAGCCTAGTTGGGATGATCAGGGATCTAGCATTTGGGGTTGTCTTCTTTTATTTTGGTTCCGTAGTCGGACATTTGATTGTACTCAGGATGATGTATGTTTAACTTGTATTTGTGTGAAGTGGCAATTGTAAGACAACTCTTTATCCCTTTCAATTCAGTACATGGGATTGTGTGAAGATTACCCCTCTTGCGACAAAACCACAATGCGGTTATGCCTCTAAGTCGTGCCTTGACACGTGGGAGATATAGCCACATCGTGGGTGTTACATGTGCCCACCAGGTGGCCCCCCTCTGGTGTTTATTGGCTCCAATATTCCTCAAATAATTCATAAAAATTCTCCATAAAGTTTTAGCTCATTTGGAGTTGTGTAGAATAGGTGGCCTGACGTAGCTTTTCCAAGTCCAGATTTCAAGCTGCCGAAATTCTCCCTCTTGGTGTGTGCCTTGCAAATTATGAGAGAAAAGGCATTAGAATTACTCCAAAAAGCATTATTATGGATAAAAACATTATAAATAATAGTAAGAAAACATGATGCAAAATGGACGTATCAACTCCCCCAAGCTTAGACCTCGCTTGTCCTCAAGCGAAAACCAAAATCGAAAAACATGTCCACATGCTTTGAGAGAGAGGTGTCGATAAAAACAAAATATGGACATACAAGAATCATGTTGATTATTATAACAACAACAAAGTTTCACATAGGCATTTTATCATGGAACTTGCATCATATACGTCCTATGAATAAGTAACTGTTCATCACCTAATCGAAGTATAAAGCAAAAACTCTATTAGAAACCAACAAAGTATGTTCTCAGTCAACTTTGCAACTACAATTCATCATCTTTTCAGGAAGTCACGTGTCGGGGTGAGGGAGTCCTGGATTAGGGGGTATCCGGACAGCCGGACTATATCCTTTGGCTGGACTGTTGGACTATGAAGATACAAGATTGAAGAATTTGTCCCGTGTCCGGATGGGACTCTCCTTGGCGTGGAAGGCAAGCTTGGCAGTACGGATATGTAGATCTCCTTCCTTGTAACCGACTCTGTGTAACCCTAGCCCCCTCCGGTGTCTATATAAACCGGAGGGTTTAGTCCGTAGGACCAACAACAACAATCATACCATAGGCTAGCTTCTAGGGTTTAGCCTCTTCGATCTCGTGGTAGATAAACTCTTGTAATACTCATATCATCAAGACCAATCAAGCAGGAGTAGGGTTTTACCTCCATCAAAAGGCCCGAACCTGGGTAAAACATCGTGTCCCCCGTCTCCTATTACCATCCGCCTAGACGCACAGTTCGAGACCCCCTACCCGAGATCCGCCGGTTTTGACACCGACATTGGTGCTTTCATTGAGAGTTCCTCTGTGTCATCATCGTTAGGCTGGATGGCTCCTTCAATCATTGATAGCGATGCAGTCCGGGGTGAGACTTTTCTCCTCGGACAGATCTTTGTATCTGGTGGCTCCGCACTGCGGGCCAACTCGCTTTGCCATTTGGAGCAGATCGAGAGTTATGCTCCTGGCCACCAGGTCAGGTTTGGAAGCTTAAACTACACGACCGACATCCGCGGAGACTTGATCTTCGACGGATTCGAGCCCCTGCCGAGTGCGCCGCACGGTCACGATGAGCATGATTTAGCTCTACCATCGTACAATGTTCAGGAGACCGCACCGGCAACCGCTCCGACCCTCAATTTGGAGCCAATTGCACCATCCATGGATGGGTGGATAGACCCCGCCACGGAGGCCGCATTCTCAGTGGCGATCGAGCCGAGTATCGACCTTACCCTTCACGGAAGCTGTGATGCCGAACTGCCGGATTCTTCCCAGGCCACGGACTCCGAACCGCCTGCGCCCGTGCCTATCGAATCAAAATGGGCGCCGATCATGGAGTTCACCTCCACGGATATCCTTCAGCACTCGCCCTTTGGCAACATACTGAACTCATTAAGGTCTCTCTCCTTGTTAGGAGAGTCCTCCCCGAACTATGGCCGGCCAGATCAGGATGCGGACGACGAAGAAATTCGCCGCCCACCCACCACCCACTTAGTAGCCACTGTCGACGATTTGACCGACATGCTTGCCTTCGACTTCGAAGACATTGATGGTATGGACGATGATGCAGGAGACGAACAGGAGCCACTGCCCAAAGGGCACTGGACGCCTACTTCATCATAAGATGTATACATGGTGGACACACCCAAAGAAAACAACGATGAGGAACGGAAGGACGCAGTGAAGGATTGTTCCCTCGAGAAGCAGTCAAAGCAGTGGCGTAAGCGCCGCTCCAAATCCTGCCTCGGCAGAAACAGCGATCATATAGACACAGCGATAAGGCAGGGTGGGCATGCGGACGACAAACACGGCATTGAACCATCGTCCGACCGCGGCAACACGGAGAATCAAACCGAACAACCCGACTCCGGCGAAGATAACAGTCCGGATGACATCACACCAGACAGGCACCCGGAGCAACAGAATACCCATCAAAGGCTTGTTGCCACTGCGAGGAGTCTGAAAAAGCAGAAGCAAAGGCTCAGGGCTGCACAAGACACACTCAGAATTAGATGGAATGAAGTACTCAACACTGCAGCAAAGTACGGCGGTAGTCGCCACACAAAGAGCTACCCGAAGCGAAAGCTGCTACCTGAATTCGATGAGGAGGCCTTAGATCCCCCACAATCAAAAAACAAAACAGCCATCCGGTCGGATAGACGACCTCGTGGCCAACATAGAGCGGCAAACGACGCCGCACACAAGCCAGTACGCGATCCACGTGAGGGCTCGCATCAAAAAAATGGCACAAGCAGATCCATCTACGGGCCAAGCAAGCACGCTCCAGCACGCAATGCAACACAACAAAAATCCAAACACCACGGTACACCCAAATACAGGGGTGCCGCACACCCCCTATGTTTCACCGATGAGGTGCTGGACCATGAATTTCCAGAGGGATTCAAACCCGTAAACATAGAGGCGTACGACGGAACGACAGACCCTGGGGTCTGGATTGAGGACTACATCCTCCATATCCACATGGCTCGAGGAGACGATCTCCATGCCATCAAGTACTTACCCCTCAAGCTCAAAGGGCCAGCTCGGCACTGGCTTAAAAGCCTCCCTGAAAACTCCATTGGAAGCTGGGAAGAGCTCGAGGACGCTTTTCCGGCAAATTTTCAAGGGACCTATGTCCGACCACCGGATGCAGACGATTTAAGTCATATAACTCAACAGCCCGGAGAGTCAGCCCGAAAGCTTTGGAACAGGTTTCTCACTAAAAGAACCAAATAGTCGACTGTCCGGATGCCAAGCCTTAGCAGCTTTCAAGCACAACGTTCGAGACGAATGGATTGCCAGACACCTCGGCCAAGAAAAGCCGAGAACAATGGCAGCATTAACAAGCCTCATGACCCGCTTTTGCGCGGGCGAGGACAGCTGGTTAACCCGATGCAGCACCAGCGACCCAAGTACATCCAAAGTAAGGGACGGAAACGGGAAGCCACGATGCAGCAAAAACAAGCGCCGGAATAAAGAAGATAGCCTGAAGCGCACGGCGGTAAACGCCGGATTCAGAAGCTCTCGGCCAGGTCAACAAAAGCTGCCCTCCAAAGGCAACAGAGACGAACTGTCCAGCCTGAACAAGATTCTGGACAAACTATGTCACATCCATAACACCCCCGATAAACCTGCAAATCATACCCATAGAGAATGTTGGGTCTTCAAGCAGTCCGGCAAACTCAACGCCGAACACAAGGGGCAGGATACACCAAGCGAAGACGAGGACGAGCCTCGCAAGCAAAGCACTGGGGAATAGAAGAAATTCCCACCAAAAGTCGAAACAGTAAACGTGTTACACGTGATGAAGGGGAGAAACAAAGCGGCACTCCTAGAGACACATGCCCCAGGGCCTATCGCCACGGAGTTCTTCCACTGGTCGACCAAACTGATCACCTTTGACCATCGGGATTACTCGGAAAGTATCCGGCATGCAGGATGGGCTGCCTTGGTGTTAGACCGATAATTGATGGATACCACTTCACACGAGTCCTGATGGACGGCTGCAGTAGTTTAAACCTGATATATCAGGACACAGTCCGCAAAATGGGGATAGACCCAACAAAAATCAGCCATAGCAATACTACCTTTAAAGCAGTAACGCCAGGCCCAGAAGCCCATTGTATGGGCTCCCTGCTACTAGAGGTTATATTTGGCTTTCCCGATAACTTCCGCAGCGAAAAGTTAACCTTCCACATCGCTCCGTTCCAAAGTGGCTATCAAGCACTACTCGGACGTGAAGCTTTCGCTCGTTTTAACGCAATACCGCATTACGCTTCTCTCATGCTCAATATGACCGGTCCACGTGGCATCATTACAGTAAACGGAAATATTGAGCGCTCCTTGCGCGCGGAAGACCGTGCGGCTGCCTTGGCAGCTGCACACTAGACGGCCTCACCAACTAGAGCATCTGACAGGTCGTTAAGACCACGGACACGGTTAGACGAGTCCGGTGTAGCTATATATAATTGATACAGGTTTGATGGCTATACCCCTGTAACAATACAGGGGCTCAACGCATGTAAACAAGTGACAATTAGGCTCAACTTTACTCATCTTGAGCTGTACATGGTTTATTTAGTATAACCTACCTTTTGCGCGACAACTTTTCAACTAAGTTCCTCTCTTTTTCAGATGACCATCGTGCTACACCTGTCCAGGATACGGCACAACGGAGACAAAGGTGCAGACGTGTAGCAGGGACCCGCTCCAAGGATTCTTTTTAGATTAAGACCCTACGTAAACCTTTTTTACTGTCTCTTGTTGATATACATCCCCCGGATTCTCAGTACAACTAAGAAGGATGCTGACGTATTGGCATGTGGCCACGTCAGAATATTGCACATACCTGGACACCAGGGGCTTATTACAAAAGGCACTCTTTAGCCCGGTTTAAATCATAAAGACCGAATACCTTAGGGAGTGTTCGGCGTCGCGAGTTTCGCCTTATATGCATGTCACAGCCCTAGAATTTGATTGCAATTAGTTTCATAAGCATCCATGCGTCATGTCTATATTTGTTTGAAATTTGAAATGGGGATGACAAGCCCTAGCACTAAATGAAATGCAATTAGGATCAAAATAAAAATATTTTTAATGAACCCAGAATGCCCTTTAGAAAAGTTCATTATTTTTGATAAAGGTGAAAACCTCTGCCAAAAGTGATGCACATATTTTTAGGCCATTCTGGATTGTTGAATAACTCATATTGTATTTGAATTGGGGCATTTAAATACTATTAATATTTTGAAATGCTCTAATAATTCTGAAAATAGTTAAGGGCCTCTGTAATAATTCATTTAATGCCCACAATTATTTTTAGGATTTATTAAAATGATTTGGGTTATAAACTAAATCAAAACAAAATAACATAAATAGAAAACAGAAACAAAAATAAAAGAGAGAGAGAGAATACATGGCCACTTACCCAGCCCAGCAGTGCGGCCCACTGGCCCAATTGCCAGTCGTCATCTCCACCGCGCCAGTCAAACGCCGAGCGCATGCTCGACGCGCGCGCACGGCCGTGCTGCCACGCCACCTGCCTGCCTGCGTCCTCGGGACAACGCAATGCCGTGGGTCTTCCTCCTCGGTGCCGTCCCGATCGATCCGGCCACTCATTCCTCCCCCTGCTCTCCCCCCTGCCTCCTGTATCCATGGCCGAACCTCGCCCGAGCGCAGCCGTCGCCGCCGCTCGCCTTAGCCTCGGCCATCGTCCACCCCTCGCCTCGCCGACCCGCATTGAAGAACCGCACCGTCGTCCTCATCGTTTACGCAGAGCCACGCGATGCATGCCGCACTGCATCACCGGCTACCTCGCTTTGTTCCTCCTCGGGCGCCGGAGATCGCGACCGCCGGCCCATCGACCCCAGAGCCTCCCCCGAGCCGTCGAGCTTCTCTTCGACTTTGCAGTGAGCCCCTCCGCTGTTCCCCTCTACTCCACATGTCGATTTCTCCCTCTAGCTAGCTTCGCCGTCGCGGCCGAGAGCTTTGCTCCGCCGGCCACGTAACCGCCGCGGCCACAGTTGCTGCCGCCCGCATTTGAGCGCGTGTCTGTGCTCAGTGTGGTCCCAGGATTCCAGAACAAGCACCCGTTCGTCCTCCCGTCCACCGTACCTTCGTTTCCGTCGAGGTTCGAACTCCGGCCGCCGCCGCAAGCTCCGTTCCGGCGAGCTTCGGCGCCCCCATGGCCACCCACCTACCTCCCTGGATGCGGGCGAGTCCGGGCTACGCCCCGATGCCCTTAGCCACCGCCCCCGTCGCCTTTAGCGCAAGTCCGGCGCGTTGCCGCCGCGGGTTTGGTCGCCGCCGGCCAACTCCGGCGACAGCCGACGTGGCGGGGTCATTAGTGCTAATCCCCGTCAGCTGGACCTCACCTAGTCACTGACAGCGGGCCCCGCAGTGGGTCAAAGCCCAGTTAGCGTCGGGTTTGACCCGAGGTTGACCTCTGTTTGACCCTTGAGTCATTGACATGCGTGCCTCGCCTGGCTAACCCAGTTAGTTAGAGCTAAACTTAATTAAGTTAGTTTAGTTAGTCACTGACGAGTGGGCCCAGTGTTGTTTAGTTAGTCTAGTTAACCCAAATAGTTAACTGTGAGACTGACTATTGGGGCCCAGCCGTCAGGTTTGACCTGGACAGCCCTGTTGACCTGCTGATGCCAGCATGACGCAATGCTGACACAGTTAATCATTTTCTGGATTTAAAATTATTCAGAAAATTTCAGAAACTAGTTAAAACTTCTAAAATTCATAGTAAATCAACCATAACTCCAAATGAAATAAATTATATATGAAAAATTATCAGGAAAATTAAAGGAATCCATATGTACCATTTTCTTGCATGTTTGAGCAAGTTAACCTCACTGATTAGGATGAAACATGATTAGGGCAAATTTCATAATAGGTTTGGAGTTGGAATTTGATATAGTTTTGAATTCCACTTCAATTAAAATGACTTTCTATTGCATTAGCCAAAACACACTCATTTTGCCATGTCATGAGCATGCATCATATTGTTGCATTGCATTGATTGTGTTTCTTCCTTGTTTGCCGGTATTGTCCCCTCTCAGTAAACGTGGTTCCGACGATGAGTTCGATGACACCGATGAAGAGCTATTACTATCTTCAGAAGTGCCAGGCAAGCAAAAACCCCTTGTTCATTCCGATACAATCCCACTCTCTCGCTCCTGCTCTCTTTTACTGCATTAGGACAACAACGATTCAACTGTTACTTGCTGCGGTAGTTGAACCCCTTATCCTCTGCATGACCTGTCATTGCCACAGTAAATAGATGAAACCCACTAGCATGAGTAGGAGTTGTTTGAGCCCTGATGTGCCTACTCATTCATGTTTGCTTGTCATAGCTGCTATTGCTTAGAGTTGTGTCAGGTCTGATTCATCGGGGATGAATTGGAAAGTTGTGAACATGTCCTACTGTGTGTGAGCTAAGTGTGTGAACACGATTTGGTACAGGTAGCGGTGAGAGGCCATGTAGGAGTACATGGTGGGTTGTCTCATTGAAACCGTTCTTAGGAACTGAGTTCTGTGTTTGTGATCCATGACCAGCTACTACCACGCATTGGGCCCGAAACCAATGGACCCTCTCGACTTATTAACTGCCCTTGTCCTCTATGCAGGAGTTGCAACTAGTTTCTGGTGTTTGTAGGATATGTGTTGGCGGCCGTGCATAGCGCTGATCCTAGGGGTGGGCTATGATGCGGTAGATACACCATGGCACGGTGTACCGGGCACCCGTTTGGTTTCTCGGGAACCCTGCACACATCGTTTGGGGCTGTGAGCGAAACTCCGGCCAGGTCTCCTCGCGGATGGAACCCGAATAGGCGATAAACCTGGACTAGAGACTCGTGTGGTTAGTCAGGTCGTGGCCGACTCCCTCGCCAGGCTTCCGCTTGAAGGTTGCCGAGATACACGACGTGTACATGGTGGTAAGTGGCGAGAGCGTGTGTGAAGAAGTACACCCCTGTAGGGTTATAAATGATCTACTCGAATAGCCGTGTCCGCGGCAAAGGACTTCTGGGTTGCCTATAACAGTTCATAGACAAGTGAAAGTGGATACTCTAAAACTCGTAAGATAAGTGTGAGTGCTATAGATGGCCTTCTCGTTGGGAGACGGGAGCGGATCCATAGTGGTGTATTGATATGGTGAACATGTGGACTCGTGTGCGCCACCTCAAAAGAGTTGCTTGCAGTTGTAGTTTAGGATAGCCACCGAGTCAAAGCTGGCTTGCTGCAGTTAAACTCCACCACCCCATTTGTTGATACCGATGCATATGTAGATAGTTCTGATGTAAGTCTTGCTGGGTACATTTGTACTCACGTTTGCCTATTTTATGTTTTTGCAGAGAGACGTCAGTCTCGCTAGTAGTTCCTCGTGGACTTTGACGTTTCGCTTGTTACCTCAGCTACGATCTTGTGCCCTCGGCAGGATCTAGTAGATAGTCAGGCTTCTCAGCCTTTTTCATTTGTAGATGTCTGTACTCAGACATCTTAAGGTTCCGCGTGTGCTTTGACTTGTATGCTCTGAATGTTGGGTCATGAGACCCATGTTTGTAATATCTCGCTCCTCGAAGCCTAATGAATAATACTTGAGTCGTAGAGTTATGTTGTGATGCCATGTTGTATTTACACATATCGAGCATATTGTGTGTATGGTTGAAATGCTTGGTATGTATGGGATCCGACAACCTAGTTGTTTATCCTTGGTAGCCTATCTTATGGGGAAATGTAATCTTGTGCTTCCATGGGCCATAGTAGTCCGCTACAGCCCGGTTCATCGGAGTCCTGCTAGCCCAGCACTACTGCTCCAGAACACTTGACTAGCCGGCATGTGTTTCACTTTGTTCCTGTGTCTGTCCCTTCGGGGAAATGTCACGCGGTGACACCCGGAGTCCTGCCTAGCCTGCTACAGCCCGGGTTACCGGAGTCCTGTTAGCCCAGTGCTATAGCCCGGATTTGCACGCTGCTGACCGACATGCTCGAAGTTGATTCATGTATGCATGTCCCCGTAAGTTAGTGCCACTTTGGGTTCACGACTAGTCATGTCGGCCCGGGTTCTCTGTCATATGGATGCTAGCGACACTATCATATACGTGAGCCAAAAGGCGCAAATGGTCCCGGGCCATGGTAAGGCGACACCATGGGAATACCGTGCGTGAGGCCGCAAAGTGATATGAGGTGTTACAGGCTAGATCGGTGTGACTTAGAATCGGGGCCCTGACAGCTTTGGTATCAGAGCCTGACTGCCTGTAGGATTACCAAGCCAAACTGGTTGAAGTTGAGTCTAGAAATGCTTTAGTTATAAGTAAGGGAATTGATTGTGGGAAGGGATGTAAGGCTCTTTTTACTCCTTATACCTTATGCCCTTCTATTCCGAGTCATACTATCTTTCCTATGGGGTTAAGAAACTAGGATTTCTCTTCTTTCTATCAGGATCACGTGTTACTAATCCGTAGACTTATAGGATTGATGGATTCAAGGCTTAGTTCAGTTCCTACTATTTCTGTGTGTTGACAGTTGATCTCAGAACCTTAATATTGTGATGTTAAGTGGTCATGCCACTATTTTGCAGGATGTCTCAAATCATTTTGAGCATTTACAGCCGTTATGCTGTTCGAGTCATCCCAGGTTTCTAACTAGTCTAATGCATTTGCAAATCCCTTCTTTCCGTTCCCGATGTACCTTTGGGCTAGTTTAACCACACGTCGATGAGTTGAGGTACTCTATCGCCTCGACATATATGTTGGAGCTATTATTATGTCCCTAGGAGTCTTAGGGAGTAACCTAGTAACCTAGCAGTGTTTTGTATTCCCAGTGTGATGATTCTGGCCATCATTCTTGAAAGCATCCCATGATGCCATTTAGTTAGTAGGCATTCTATTTCTGGGTTCTTGAACCCAAGATTCACTCTACTTAATTCATGTAGATAGTGTTGCTCGTTCCTTTAGGATATTAGTATCCTTGCGACAGTGCTCGAGGTCCGTGGTACTTCCTTCTTCCAAATACCATGAACTGATTATGGCAGAAGTTCTTTTGAACCAAAAGAGCACAACCAGAGTGCTCTTGATGAGTTCTCCATTTTACATTGTGAATCCACCAGTTCTACCTTTCTGCGTGGGTTATCCGGAAGAAATGTTGACCTTTGCTCGACATACTAATCTATGCATCCACAACTCAGAAAGATATATGTTCCTTTGAGTTGTTCATCCCTAGTTGTTTTCTGATCTTCATCTATCAATTGATACTCAGGAGTATGTGTGCATTCGTGTTCATCGATGCCTAGTATTCCTGTGGTCCGTCAAGCCGTTCTATTTCATAATGACTAGGAGAAACAAAACTCCAGTACCTCATCCATATCCAGGATTGGGTCAAATTAGTTGTATTTCGCAGATCAAAATGCCAATCCATCTTTTGCTCTGTTCTACCTTGGAGTGTTACCATATTTATGACAGGAATGTCATGAGAATTGCACCGCCTCCTATGAACTCTTGACGCAGTGATACTTCTCTCCATCATTATTCATTCCTCGGTCCCGTGTTGTTGTAACCGGAATGCCGACGAGTGAACCATGATGTGTGAAATCAATACTCCTAGCAACTGTGTTGCTTGGTAGTTATGGACATTATTATCATTCTTAGCGTGTTGGTTATCGAATCATCATCCTAAGATTGATCGTGCTACCTAGTCCATATTTCCGGGTGCACTCATCGACCAATGAGTTGGGATTGTGACAATCCCTCGCTCCTTGATCATATCGTCTTGCCCTGAAAAGCAAGATTGTTCTCGAGCCTAATAACATATCGGTGGGTTGTGATTTTCCGAATATCTTCTCGGAAGTATTACCAGGTTGTTCCCTGATAGCTATGTTGAGTTCATGATCATGTTGGTTTTTCTTTAAACCATCAATTCTCCAAGAATCTGTGTTGGATACCCCTGAGCTAGTTGGTTAAGCCGAACAACAACTTGGAGAGTTGGAAGATAAAAGCTTGCCTAACTTAGTTTGTTCCAAAGAGATACTCTTGTGTAGTGTGTGTTGAAGAAAGATGATATCTTCATCGATTGGTCCCTGTGATCAATTGTCGGACCTATTGTCTTATCAATCCTTTGATTTGAGTGTGGGCTATCATCAAATCAAGTTAGAACCAACAGTATTCGTAATGTTGTCTTACTCGTGGTTGATTCCTCGAGCATACACCATTACATCTTCTGGTCTGACCAATACTATCACCATGTTCACATAATGGTGGAAGTCCAGTGATATGGAAATTCCGATGAGTTGCTGTTGAGCCCATCAGCAGCATCTTGTTTCCTCCATGATTCATGTTGAACATCCAGCTAGTGTTGGAAACTTGTGTAAGCATTTTCTTCTTTCCCCGTTCATGAAGTATATGTTTGGATGAAAGAAGTGACTTCCTCTCATTCATGTGCATTCGATGCAAGTTGCCGCTGTGAATTTGAGAAAGTTAGTTTTGCTTCCTTTGGAATCGTCCCAAATCAGTCATGCACGTGCAAAGTATACTATGGTTTGGTAGATTAATTACCTCCACTCCATATGAATTCCGTAGCACACCAAACCACTGATTGACTTGTTCTAGGTAAAGAAGTCTAATTTAAGTGCACAAGACTTCGATATCCTCAATGATGGTTCCTCACCTGAACTCGGTAAGTGTTTTATTATAAGACTATTATGTGGTCATGCTTGTCTAGGACAACGTGTTCACATGTTTGTAGCAGAACCAGCTCATGTTTTGGAGCTTGCTATCGCAGTTCATTTCCCGAGAATCTTGCAGCATCATCGAGTTGATTTGTGTTGAAAACTTTAATTTTTCGTTCCAGACTTGATGAGTCTGGAATATTCTGACACCAACCAGATCTGAATCTCAGGCAGATATGATGGTTGGAACATCTCCCAAGAACTATAATATTGGCCCTCGATAACGGTAAAGTGGATGTCGTGGCCAACACACCCAGCTGGAAGACCTATTATTGTAGTATCTTGATTGAGGAAGTTGGCCACCTCCCCATAAGGATTTCGTAGGATTTACTCCCTGGTTGTTCCTTATGGATTTTTGAGTTCCCGAAGTCCGACCTTTTACTTGATGTTCTACATATTAAACCATATCTATGAATGGATTACGCTAGCACATCAAGGAGAACATTAGAAGAGGAGTGCTAAATGTCTCTCGGTCGATCATCCAGATTTTGCCTCTTGGCTCTGCTAAGGTGAAATATGAGAAACTGTTATCTTCCTTTGCATCTGCATCCTCCACCGGTATTCATCATGGTAGTATGACGTGCTGCCAGGATCCTTGTCACAGATATTGGTAAAACCTTGATGAGTGTGGTAATGCTCAAGTTCTTGAGAGCACGCTCAAGCACTAGGTGCTATCATAGGCTCTATCTGGGATTGCTCCCAGTTTTCTCGGGTATGCTATAAATTCCCAACAGTGGACTCACTCTCTACTGTTGAGCCTCTCCCTAGTTACTAGAATCATTCCCAACATTTGCATTTAGTTCCCAGCTAGCACCCGTCATCGTGCCAGTCTACCATGGGTCTCATCCGTTTCTGGTGATAAGCAAAAATCATCCATTGCGTTGTCTTCAACAAGATAGTCCACATCATCCATTCTAGTCGGAGTATGCCATTCTTCAAACTTCTTCAAACGATCGTTTGTGATTGCCTTAGGCTGGTATAGAGAGTTTCAATGATCTTTGAGGGAGTCCTGGACTAGGGGGTGTCCGGATGGCCGGACTATACCTTCAGCCGGACTCCTGGACTATGAAGATACAAGATTGAAGACTCCATCCCTTGTCCAGAAGGGACTTTCCTTGGCGTGGAAGGCAAGCTTGGCGATACGGATATGAAGATCTCCTTCCATTGTAACCGACTCTATGTAACCCTAATCCTACCCAGTGTCTATATAAACCGGAGGGTTTTAGTCCGTAGGACAACATACACATCAACAATCATACCGTAGGCTAGCTTCTAGGGTTTAGCCTCCTCGATCTCGTGGTAGATCTACTCTTGTACTACCCATATCATCAATATTAATCAAGCAGGATGTAGGGTTTTACCTCCATCGAGAGGGCCCGAACCTGGGTAAAAATTCGTGTCCCTTGCCTCCTGTTACCATCCAGCCTAGACGCACAGTTCGGGACCCCCTACCCGAGATCCGCCGGTTTTGACACTGACATTGGTGCTTTCATTGAGAGTTTCTCTATGTCGTCGCCGTCAGGCTCGATGGCTCCTACAATCATCGATAGCGATGCAGTCCAGGGTGAGACCTTCCTCCCCGGACAGATCTTCATCTTCGCCAGCTTCGCACTGTGGGCCAATTCGCTTGGCCGTCTGGAGCAGATCGAAAGCTACGCCCCTGGCCGTCAGGTCAGATTTGGAAATTTAAACTACGCGGCTGACATCCGCAGGGACTTGATCTTCGACGGATTCAAGCCACTGTCGAGCGCGCCGCACTGTCACGACGAGCATGATCTAGCTCTGCCGCCGAACAGTGCCCTGGAGGCCGCACCCGCATCGGCTCCGACCCTTAATTCGGAGCCAACTGCGCCGATCGAGGATGGGCGGTTGGACGCCACCTCGGGGGCTGCGACCCCAACGGCGATTGAGCTGAACACCAGCCCCGTACTCTACGAGACTCGTGACTCCAAGGAGCTGGACTCCTCTCCGGACTCCGAACCATCCACGCCCCTGCCAATCGAATCTGATTGGGCGCCGATTATGGAGTTCACTGCCGCGGACATCTTTCAGCACTCGCCTTTGGTTTGATATCCTGAAGTCATTGAAGTCTCTCTCTTTATCAGGAGAGCCCTGGCTAGACTATGGTCAGCGAGATTGGGATGCGGACGATGAAGAAATTCAAAGCCCACCCACCACCCACATTGTAGCCACTGTCGACGATTTAACCGACATGCTCGACTTCGACTCCAGAGACATCGACAGTATGGACGCTGATGAAGGAGACGATGAAGAACCAGCGCCTATTGGGCCCTAGAATGCCACCTCGTCATATGACGTATACATGGTGGGCGCGCCAAAAGATGGCGACGAGGAGCGGAAGGACGCACCGAAGGCTTGTTCCCTCGAAAAGCAGTCAAAGCGGCGACGCAAGCGCCGCCCCAAATCCCGCCTCGACAGAAATTGCGATCACACAGACCCAGCGCTGGAGCAGGGCGAACCGCTGCCGGACAACGGCAATCCGGATAATCAAACCGAACAATCAAATCCTATCAAGGATAATGGTCCGGACGACATAACGCCGGACAGACACCCAGAGAAACAGACTGCCCATAAAAGGCTTGTTGCCACTGCGAGGAGCCTGAAAAAGCAGAAGCAAAGGCTCAAGGCCGCGCAAGACACACTCCAATTCAGATGGAGTAAAATACTCAGCACTGCAGCAAGGTACGGCGACAATAGCCCCTTCAAGAGCTACCCGAAGCGGAAGCTGCTACCCGAATTCGATGAGGAGGCCTCAGAACCCCCACAACCAAATATCGAAGCAGCCACCTGGTCGGATAGACGACCCCTCTACCAATACAGAGCGGCATACAACGCCTCTCACCATACAACACGCAACCAATGCGAGGGCTCGCACCCAAAGGACGGTGTAACTAGGTCCATCTATGGACCACGCAAGCGCGCCCCAGCATACAATGCAATACAACAAACATCCGAACAATGTAGTACACCCAGCTACAGGGGTGCCGCAAACCCCCTATATTTCACCGATGAGGTGCTGGACCATGAATTTCCAGAAGGATTCAAGCCCGTAAACATAGAGGCATACGACGGAACAACAGACCCTGGAGTCTGGATTGAGGACTACATCCTTCATATCCATATGGCTCGAGGAGATAATCTCCACGCCATCAAGTACCTACCCCTCAAGCTCAAAGGGCCAGCTCGTCACTGGCTCAAAGGCCTCCCCGAAAGCTCCATCGGAAGTTGGGAAGAGCTCGAAGACGCCTTTCGGGAAAATTTTCAAGGGACTTATGTCCGACCTCCGGATGCGGACGATTTGAGTCATATAACTCAACAGCCCGGAGAATCAACCTGAAAGCTTTGGAAAAGGTTTCTTACTAAAAAGAACCAGATTGTCGACTGTCCGGACGCCGAAGCCTTAGCTGCTTTCAAGCATAGCGTCCGTGACGAATGGCTCGCCAAACACCTCGGCCAAAATAAGCCGAGAACGATGGCCGCATTAACGAACCTCATGACCCGCTTTTGCGTGGGGGAGGATAGCTGGCTAGCCAGATGCAGCACCAGCGACCCCAGTACATCTGAAGTTAGAGATGGAAACGGGAAATCACGGCGCAATAGCAATAACAAACACCGGAGTAAAGAAGATAGCACGAAGGGCATGGCAGTAAATGCCGGATTCAAAAGCTCTTGGCTAGGTCAAAAGCCGCCTAAAGGCACCAGGGATGAACTGTCCAGCCTCTACAAAATTCTGGACCAAGTATGTCAGATCCATAGTACCCCTTGTAAACCTGCTAATCATACCCACAGAGAATGTTGGGTCTTCAAGAAGTCCGGCAACCTCAATGCCGTACATATGGAGGAGGATACACCAAGTGAAGACGAGGACGAGCCTCCCAAGCAAGACACAGCGGAACAAAAGAAATTTCCACCAGAAGTCAAAACAGTAAACGTGTTACACATAATCAAGGGAAAAAACAATACGGCACTCCCAGGAAGGTATACCCAAGTGCCTATCACTACGAAGTCCTCCCACTGGTCATCTCAACCGATCACTTTCGACCATCGCGATTACTCAGCAAGTATTTGACATGCAGGATGGGCTGCCCTGGTATTAGACCCAGTAATTGGCGGATATCACTTCACAGGGGTCTTGATGGACGGCGGCAGTAGCCTAAACCTAATATATCAGGATACAATCCGCAGGATGGGGTTAGACCCAACACAAATTCGCCATAGCAATACTACCTTTAAAGGAGTAACGCCAGGCCCAGGGGCTCATTGTACAGGCTCCCTCTTACTACAAGTTATATTCGGCTCCCCCGATAACTTCCGTCGCGAGCATTTAACTTTCCACATCGCTCCGTTTCAAAGTGGCTATCAAGCACTGCTCGGACGCGAAGCTTTCGCTCACTTTAATTCAAACCACACTACGCCTCCCTCACACTCAAGATGCCCGGTCCACGTGGCATCATTACAGTGCACGGAAATATCAAGCGATCTCTGCATGCCGAAGAGAGTGAGGCTGCCTTGGCCGCCGCACACTAAAGGCGCCCGGACAAACGAAAACATCCAATTGGTCGTCAAGACCTCAGATACAACTAATCAAGTCCGGCGCCGCTATTTATATGGAAATAAGTGGTCACACCCCTATTTGTCAATACAAGGGGCTCAACGCACGCAGACAAGTGGCAATTTCTTATCATCTTGAATTACACATGGTTTCTTTAAAAACTATCCTTTTTTGCACGACAACTTTTTCACTTAACTTCCTCTCTTTTACAGATGATCATCGTGCTACACCTGTCCAGGATACGGCACAACGGAGACACAGGCGCAGACGTGTAGCAGGGACCCGCTCCAAGGATTCTTTTTAGATTAAGACCCTGCATAAACCTTTTTTACTGTCTCTTGTTGATACATATCCACCGTTGAGAAGGATGCTGACGTCTTGGCATGTGGCCACGCCAGAACAATGCACGTACCTGGACACAAGGGGCTTCTTACAAAGGCCATTATTTAGGCCCGGTTTATACCACAAAGACCGAATACCTTAGGGAGTGTTCGGCGTCGTGAGTTTGGCCCTATATGCATCAGCTCTGAATCATTGTCTTTGGTCAAATGTTGGGTTTGCCCGGCTCCTGTGTTTTGGTGCCTTACGTTCCACTTTACCGGCTAAGGTAGCACCTGGAGAACTACTGCGATTGTGCCCTGGTTCATCCGGACGAGCACCTCAGTAGAGAAAGCCAAAAACTGACTGTCATGATATAGCGTGAGACTGGTCAACCACTCGATGACCTGTGGGAATGTTAGAATTCCTCCGCCTTAACGAAGGGTCAATTTCCGGCCAGGCATGTACGCACCCCGGAACCGGGAGAGTGCGGAGCCACCAGGGGCTATCTAGTAGCCCCACTATCAAACTCCTATGGCTAAGTGAAAGTGCTAAAGCATTATAGTCCGGTTGCCTCGCTTGCTCCGCTATCACCTCCTTTATAGGACCAAGACGTTGGGTTAAGTGTGAACGCGTGGTTTTCCGAGCACCTCCGCATTATATGCGTGGGGGCTGAAGCCAACGACTGCAATCTTTCAGGTTATACACATGTATACATAAACGGCTGCCCAGGAGGCATCATATTACTTTCAGGCAAAAGTATAAAAATAGCCTGATAAAAATTTATAAAAGCATTTCGCTTACAATGAGATTACATATCACTCATACATAATATTTTTTGAGCACTGGGTCTCTATCAAACGGGCACCCTCAAGAACTTCTTCAAAATAGTGCTCAACAGCCTTTCAACCTATAGCCGAATCTCGCGCTGCAACATTGGTAGCATCCATCTCCGCCCAGCATGCCTTAACACGGGCAAAGGCCATCCGTGCGCCCTCTATGCACGCCGATCTCTTCATCGCATTAATGCGCGGCACCACGTCAAGGAACTGCTGCACCAAGCTGAAATAGCTGTTCGGTTTTGACCTTCCTGGCCACAGCTGATCCACAACAGACCTCATAGAGAGTCTGGACAACCTGTTTAGTTTGGCCCATTCGGCTAATTGGTCAGTCAATGAAAGTGGACGCTCGGGAGAATGGAATTGTCTCCAAAACAGCTGGTCTACTCCACGGTCTGTCTGACCCTGGAAGTACTTGGCCGCATCGACAGCACTCGCCGCCAAATCCATATACACATCCTCCGAACTCCACAGCCGATCCAGAGGGGCATACCGTGGATCTCCGAATTTCCTCCGCAACATAAAGGATTTCCCAGCTACAATATCCCCGGCTTCCCGTAGCTCCTCCTTCTTTGCCCTCATAGCAGAGCGGAGATCCTTTTTCGTCGCAGCAGCCTTCTCAAGGTCCGATGCCTTCGCTTGGTTTTCCTTTCCGAGAACCAGGCAACGGTCAGCGGCGGCTTTTAATTCCACAGCCATCTTGGCCATCTTGTCTCGGGTCTCGCCATGCACGGCCTTCTCGGCTTGCAACTCTTCGGCCGCCTTCACAGCAGCCGCATTACCTAACCTCGCTTGTTCCAAAGATGCCTTTATTAAAGCGTGTTCTTCCTATTCCTATGAAAATCAAGATGAAGATCTAAAAGTTATTGATGTGTCCCCTATTAAATCTTTGTTTTGCAATATTAATCTTGATGAAACTGAATATGATCTTCCTTTACCTAGAAGGCGTTCTAAAAATTCAGAGTATTTAGATCTTAATGATGAAATTGATGAAAGTGGAATTGAAAGAAATAAAAATCTAGATGTTGCTAAACCCACTATATTGGATTTCAAGGAATTTAATTATGAAAGTTGTTCTTTAATTAATTGTATTTCCTTGTTGCAATCCGTGCTAAATTCTCCACATGCTTATAGTCAAAATGAAGCCTTCACCGAACATATTGTTGATGCCTTGATGCAATCTTATGAAGAAAAACTTGAGTTGAAAGTTTCTATCCCTAGAAAACTCTATGATGAGTGGGAACCAACTATTAAAATTAAAATTAAAGATCATGAGTTTTATGCTTTGTGTGATTTGGGCGCTAGTGTCTCTACTATTCCCAAGACTTTGTGTGATTTAGTAGATTTCCGTAATTTTGATGATTGCTCTCTAAACTTGCATCTTGCGGATTCCGCTATTAAGAAACCTATGGGAAGGATTACTGATGCTCTTATTGTTGCAAATAGGAATTATGTGCCCATAGATTTCATTGTTCTTGATATAGATTGCAATCCTTCTTGCCCTATTATTCTTGGTAGACCTTTCCTTAGAACGGTTGGTGCAATTATTGATATGAAGGAAGGGAATATTAGATTTAAATTTCCATTAAAAAAGGGCATGGAACACTTTCCATGAAATAAAATAAAATTACCATATGAAACTATCATGATAGCCACTTATGGATTGCCTACCAAAGATGGCAATACTTAGATCTATCCTCGCTTTTATGCCTAGCTAGGGGCGTTAAACGATAGCGCTTGTTGGGAGGCAACCCAATTTTATTTTTATTCCTTGCTTTTTGCTCCTGCTTAGTAATAAACAAATTATTTAGCCTCTGTTTTGGTTGTGTTTTTTGTGTTTAATTAGTGTTTGTGCAAAGTAGAACCGTTGGGAAGACTTGGGGAAAGTGTTGTTGAACTTGCTGTAAAAAACAGAAACTTTAGCGCTCATGAGAACTGATGTCATTTTTATTTGAAGAGTGATATTTAGTTAATTATTTTTTCAGATTATTAATATATAAATTCCTCACATCCAGCAATTTATTTCAGAATTTTTGGGTTTCCATATCTTGCGCTAGCTACAGATTACTACAGACTGTTCCGTTTTTGACAGATTCTGTTTTTCGTGTGTTGTTTGCTTATTTTGATGAATCTATGGTTAGTAAAATAGTTTATAATCCATAGAGAAGTTTTAATACAGTAGGTTTAACACCAATATAAATAAAGAATGATTTCATTACAGTACCTTGATGTGGTCTTTTTTTTTCTTTCGGTAACGGAGCTCACGAGTTTTCTATTTTGAGTTTTGTGTTGTGAAGTTTTCAAGTTTTGGGTGAATTCTTTTGATGGATTATGGAACAAGAAGTGGCAAGAGCCTAATCTTGGGGATGCCCATGGCACCCCCAAGATAATCCAAGGACACCAAAAAGTCAAAGCTTGGGGATGCCCCGGAAGGCATCCCCTCTTTCGTCCACTTCCATCGGTAATTTACTTGGAGCTATATTTTTATTCACCAACATGATATGTGTTTTTCTTGGAGTGTCTTGTATTATTTGTATCTTTGTGTCTTAGTATTCCACAATCATCCTTGCTGTACAAACCTTTTGAGAGAGCCATACATGAATTAAAATTTGATAGAATACTCTATGTGCTTCACTTATATCTTTTGAGCTAAGTAGTTTTGCTCTATGTGCTTCACTTATATCCTTTGAGCTTTATAATTTTGCTCTATGTGCTTCACTTAGATCATTTAGAGCACGGTGGTGGATTTGTTTTAAAGAAACTATTGAGCTCTCATGCTTCACTTAAATTATTTTGAGAGTCTCTTAATAGCATGGTAATTTGCTTAATAATAATATGCTTGGTGTTCAAGATTTGTGAAACTTTCTTTTGAGTGTGTTGAATACTAAGAAAAGATTGAAGCTTGATAATTGTTTTGAGATATGGAGATGATAATATTAAAGTCATGCTAGTTGAGTAGTTGTGAATTTAAAGAATACTTGTGTTAAAGTTTGTGATTCCCGTAGCATGCACGTATGGTGAAACGTTATGAGATGAAGTCGGAGCATGATATATTTATTGATTGTATTCCTTATGAGTGGCGGTCGTGGACGAGCGATGGTCTTTTCCTACCAATCTATCCCCCTAGGAGCATGCGCGTAATACTTTTCTGTGATAACTTCTAGATTTTTGCAATAAGTATATGAGTTCTTTATGACTAATGTTGAGTCCATGGATCATACGCACTATCACCCTTCCACCTTTGCTAGCCTCTCTAATACCCCGCACTTTTCGCCGGTATCATACACCTACCATATACCTTCCTCAAAACAGCCACCATACCTACGTATCATGGCATTTACATAGCCATTCCGAGATATATTGCCATGCAACTTTCCACCATCTAGTTCATCATGACACATTCATCATTGTCATATTGCATATCCCGGTACACCACCGAATGCATTCATATAGAGTCATATTTTGATCTAAGTATCGAGTTGTAATTGTTGAGTTGTAAGAAACATAAAAGTGTGATGATCATCATTATTAGAGCATTGTCCCAGTAAGGAAAGGATGATGGAGACTATGATTCCCCCATAAGTCGGAATGAGACTCCGGACGAAAAATAAATAAAAGAGGCCAAAGAAGCCCAAATAAAAAAGAAAGAAAATAGGCCATAAAAAGAAAAGGCCCAAATAAAAAAGATATATATATATATATAAAATGAGAGAAAAAGAGAGAATGGACAATGTTACTATCCTTTTACCACACTTGTGCTTCAAAGTAGCACCATGATCTTCATAGTAGAGAGTCTCTCATGTTATCACTTTCATATACTAGTGGGAATTTTACATTATAGAACTTGGCTTGTATATTCCAATGATGGGCTTCCTCAAATTGCCCTAGGTCTTCATGAGCAAGCAAGTTGGATGCACACCCACTAGTTTCTTTTGTTGAGGTTTCACACATTTATAGCTCTAGTGCATCCGTTGCATGACAATCCCTACTCACTCACATTGATATCTATTGATGGGAATCTCCATAGCCCGTTGATACGCCTAGTTGATGTGAGACTATCTTCCCCTTCTTTTTGTCTTCTCCACAACCACCATTCTATTCCACCTATAGTGCTATATCGATGGCTCACGCTCATTTATTGCGTGAAGATTGAAAAAGTTTTGAAAAGTTAGAGTATGATACAATTGCTTGGCTTGTCATCGGGGTTGTGCATAATTTAAATACTTTGTGTGGTGAAGATAGAGCATAGCCAGACTATATGATTTTGTAGGGATAACTTTCTTTGGCCATGTTATTTTGAGAAGACATAATTGCTTTGTTAGTATGCTTGAAGTATTATTATTTTTATGTCAATATGAACTTTTGTCTTGAATCTTTCGAATCTGAATATTCATATCACTATTAAGAAGATTTGCATTGAAATTATGCCAAGTAGCACTCCGCATCAAAAATTCTCTTTTTATCATTTACCTACTCAAGGACAAGCAGGAATTAAGCTTGGGGATGCCTGATACGTCTCCAACGTATCTATAATTTTTGATTGCTCCATGCTATATTATCTACTGTTTTGGACTATATTGGGCTTTATTTTCCACTTTTATATTATTTTTGGGACTAACCTATTAACCGGAGGCCCAGCCCAGAATTGCTGTTTTTGCCTATTTCAGTGTTTCGGAGAAATAGAATATCAAACGGAGTCCAAACAGAATAAAATCTTCGGGAACGTGATTTTCTCACCGAACGTGATCCAGGAGACTTGGACCCTACTCCAAGGAGTCAAAGATGAGGTCACGAGGGTGGGGGCGCCCCCTCCCCCCCTAGGGCGCCCCCCTGCCTCGTGGGCCCCTCGGTGCTCCTCCGACGTACTCCTTCCTCCTATATATACCTACATACCCCCAAACGATCAGAACAGGAGCCAAAAACCTAATTCCACTGCCGCAACTTTCTGTATCCACGAGATCCATCTTGGGGCCTGTTCCAGAGCTCCGCCGGAAGATGGCCGTCATCACGGAGGGCTTCTACATCACCATAACCTCTCCGATGAAGTGTGAGTAGTTTACCTGAGACCTTCAGGTCCATAGTTAGTAGCTAGATGGCTTATTCTCTCTTTTTGGATCTCAATACAAAGTTCTCCCCCTCTCTTGTGGAGATCCATTCGATGTAATCTTCTTTTTGCGGTGTATTTGTTGAGACCGATGAATTGTGGGTTTATGATCAAGTTTATCTATGAATAATATTTGAATCTTATCTGAATTCTTTTATGTATGATTGGTTATCTTTGCAAGTCTCTTCGAATTATCCGTTTGGTTTGGCTAACTAGATTGGTAGTTCTTGCCATGGGAGAAGTGCTTAGCTTTGGGTTCGATCTTGCGGTGTCCTTTCCCAGTGAGAGAAGGGGAAGCAAGGCACGTATTGCATCGTTGCCATCGAGGATAACAAGATGGGATTTATTTCATATTGCATGAATATATCTCTCTACATCATGTCATCTTGCTTAAGGCGTTACTCTGTTTTTAACTTAATACTCTAGATGCATGCTGGATAGGGGTCGATGAGTGGAGTAATAGTAGTAGATGCAGAATCGTTTCGGTCTACTTGTCACCGACGTGATGCCTATATACATGATCATGCCTAGATATTCTCATAACTATGCTCAATTCTGTCAATTGCTCAACTGTAATTTGTTCACCCACCGTAGAATACTTATGCTCTTGAGAGAAGCCACTAGTGAAACCTATGGCCCCCGGGTCTATTCTCATCATATCAATCTCCATCACTTTAATCTTGCTTTTACTTTTTACTTTACTTGACAACCCTAATCGCGTTGGTTGCGAGTAGCTATCGTTTTGTGCAGGTACGAGGGACTTGAGCATGGCCTCCTACTGTATTGATACCTTGGTTCTCAAAAACTGAGGGAAATACTTACGCTACTCTGCTGCATCATCCCTTCCTCTTCGGGGAAAACCAACACAAGCTCAAGACGTAGCACATCGTGCCCGATTTGTTCGCCGCACATCGGCACTTGTTTCCTTGCCACCGTCATGTGGGACACCCGGTATCCGGGATCACTCCTCGTTGCTCTTGCACATTTCCATCACCCCCACTTGTTCCTTGGACCGAGTTACCGGAACTGGGATGTTGTCATGGCACCATGTCCATTTTCACCGCCGTGGCACCATTCTCGTGTCGCCGCCGTGGCACCCTTTTGTTCCGCCATGGCGACAAATGCTCTAACATGCTCATGTCAACATTTTCATAAAATTGCATAAAACTTGCAAATGTCATCCGCATCATGATAACAACATTTAAAATGTTTAAAATTGTTGTTGCATTAAATTGCTAAATGCATATGGGGATTTACCGGAATTGTTGTTTGATGTTTCAGGCCTCATTTAAAATGCCTAACTGTGTATTTTACTCATGTTTCACCTCTTTCCATGTTTAATAACATTTCATATTGTTGGGTACATAACCGGGAGAGAACTAAATAATCGAATGTGGATGTTTCGTCAATATGCAACTCGTTGAATATTGAGCTCCACTTAATTTGTAGTTTTGTTTGTTGCCCTTTTCCATGCCATGCCTCATTAAACCGGACATGCATCATACTTGGTTGTGCATCATGCCATGTTTATGTGATGGTTGTTTACTATGTTGCTTTCTTCTTTCTAGGTTGCTTCTCTCGTTAGCTTCGGTTTCATTCCGGAGTTGTGAGGATCCGTTCGACTACGTCCATTTGTCTTCTTCATGGACTCGTTCTTCTTCCTTACGGAATCTCAGGAAAGATGACCATACCCTCGAAATCACTTCTATCTTTGCTTGCTAGTGTTCGTTCTATCGCCATGTCGCGCTACCTGCCACTTGTTATATCATGTTGTCAATCCTCTAACCCACCTTTCCTAGCAAACCGTTGTTTGGCTAAGTTACCGCTTTTGCTCAGCCCCTCTTATAGTGTTGCTAGTTGCAGGTGAAGTTGAAGATTGTTCCATGTTGGAACATGGATATGTTGGGATATCACAATATCTCTTATTTAATTAATGCATCTATATACTTGGTAAAGGGTGGAATGCTCGGCCTTATGCCTGGTGTTTTGTTCCACTCTTGCCGCCCTAGTTTCCGTCATATCGGTGTTATGTTCCTTGATTTTGCGTTCCTTACGCGGTTGGGTGTTATGGGAATCCCTTGACAGTTCGCTTTGAATAAAACTCCTCCAGCAAGGCCCAACCTTGGTCTTAACATTTGCCACCTAAGCCTTTTTCCCTTGGGTTCTGCAGACTCAAGGATCATCTTTATTTTAAACCCCGGGCCAGTGCTCCTCTGAGTGTTGGTCCAACTTGTCAGCCGCCGGTGGCCACCAGGGGCAACTCTGGGTTGGCCTACCGGAAGTTTGGAGAATCCGGTGTGCCCTGAGAATGAGATATGTGCAGCTCCTATCGGGATTTGTTGACGCATTTGGGCGGCTTTGCTGGTCTTTTTTTACCATTGTCGAAATGTCTTATAACCGGGATTCCGAGTCTGATTGGGTCTTCCTGGGAGAAGGAATATCCTTCGTTGACCGTGAGAGCTTGTGATGGGCTAAGTTGGGACACCCCTGCAGGGTTTGAACTTTCGAAAGCCATGCCCGTGGTTATGGGAATATGGGAATTTGTTAATGTCCGGTTGTAGAGAACTTGACACTTCACTTAATTAAAATGCATCAACCGCGTGTGTAGCCGTGATGGTCTCTTTCCAGCGGAGTCCGGAAAGTGAACACGGTCTTGTGTTATGCTTGAATGTAACTAGTTTCAGGATCACTTCTTGATCACTTCTAGCTTCTCGACCGTGCGTTGCTTCTCTTCTCGCTCTCTTTTGCGTATGTTAGCCACCATATATGCTTAGTGCTTGCTGCAGCTCCACCTCACTACCCTTTCCTACCCTTAAGCTTAAATAGTCTTGATCTCGCGGGTGTGGAATTGCTGAGTCCTCGTGACTCACAGATACTTCCGAACAGTTGCAGGTGCCGATGATACCAGTGCAGGTGACACAACCCAGCTCAAGTGGGAGCTCGATGAAGATCTTGATCGTTGTTTTGTTTCGTTTCCTGTTGATCAGTAGTGGAGCCTAGTTGGGATGATCGGGGATCTAGCATTTGGGGTTGTCTTCTTTTATTTTGGTTCCGTAGTCGGACATTTGATTGTACTCTGGATGATGTATGTTTAACTTGTATTTGTGTGAAGTGGCAATCGTAAGCCAACTCTTTATCCCTTTCAATTCAGTACATGGGATTGTGTGAAGATTACCCCTCTTGCGACAAAACCACAATGCGGTTATGCCTCTAAGTCGTGCCTTGACACGTGGGAGATATAGCCACATCGTGGGTGTTACATGTGCCCACCTGGTGGCCCCCCTCTGGTGTTTATTGGCTCCAATATTCCTCAAATAATTCATAAAAATTCTCCATAAAGTTTTAGCTCATTTGGAGTTGTGCAGAATAGGTGGCCCGACGTAGCTTTTCCAAGTCCAGATTTCAATCTGCCGAAATTCTCCCTCTTGGTGTGTGCCTTGCAAATTATGAGAGAAAAGGCATTAGAATTACTCCAAAAAGCATTATTATGGATAAAACCATTATAAATAACAGTAAGAAAACATGATGCAAAATGGACGTATCAACTCCCCCAAGCTTAGACCTCGCTTGTCCTCAAGCGAAAACCAAAATCGAAAAACATGTCCACATGCTTTGAGAGAGAGGTGTCGATAAAAACAAAATATGGACATACAAGAATCATGTTGATTATTATAACAACAACAAAGTTTCACATAGGCATTTTATCATGGAACTTGCATCATATACGTCCTATGAATAAGTAACTGTTCATCACCTAATCGAAGTATAAAGCAAAAACTCTATTAGAAACCAACAAAGTATGTTCTCAGTCAACTTTGCAACTACAATTCATCATCTTTTCAGGAAGTCACGTGTCGGGGTGAGGGAGTCCTGGATTAGGGGGTATCCGGACAGCCGAACTATATCCTTTGGCTGGACTGTTGGACTATGAAGATACAAGATTGAAGAATTTGTCCCGTGTCCGGATGGGACTCTCCTTGGCGTGGAAGGCAAGCTTGGCAGTACGGATATGTAGATCTCCTTCCTTGTAACCGACTCTGTGTAACCCTAGCCCCCTCCGATGTCTATATAAACCGGAGGGTTTAGTCCGTAGGACCAACAACAACAATCATACCATAGGCTAGCTTCTAGGGTTTAGCCTCTTCGATCTCGTGGTAGATAAACTCTTGTAATACTCATATCATCAAGATCAATCAAGCAGGAGTAGGGTTTTACCTCCATCAAAAGGCCCGAACCTGGGTAAAAACATCGTGTCCCCCGTCTCCTGTTACCATCCGCCTAGACGCACAGTTCGGGACCCCCTACCCGAGATCCGCCGGTTTTGACACCGACATTGGTGCTTTCATTGAGAGTTCCTCTATGTCGTCATCGTTAGGCTGGATGGCTCCTTCAATCATCGATAGCGATGCAGTCCGGGGTGAGACTTTTCTCCTCGGACAGATCTTTGTATCCGGTGGCTCCGCACTGCGGGCCAACTCGCTTGGCCATTTGGAGCAGATCAAGAGTTATGCTCCTGGCCACCAGGTCAGGTTTGGAAGCTTAAACTACACGACCGACATCCGCGGAGACTTGATCTTCGACGGATTCGAGCCCATGCCGAGTGCGCCGCACGGTCACGATGAGCATGATTTAGCTCTACCATCGTACAATATTCAGGAGACCGCACCGGCAACCGCTCCGACCCTCAATTTGGAGCCAATTGCACCATCCATGTATGGGTGGATAGACCCCGCCACGGAGGCCGCATTCTCAGTGGCGATCGAGCCGAGTATCGACCTTACCCTTCACGAAAGCCGTGACGCCAAACTGTTGGATTCTTCCCCGGCCACGGACTTCGAACCGCCTGCGCCCGTGCCTATCGAATCCAACTGGGCGCCGATCATGGAGTTCACCTCCACGGATATCCTTCAGCACTCGCCCTTTGGCAACATACTGAACTCATTAAGGTCTCTCTCCTTGTTAGGAGAGTCCTGGCCGAACTATGGCCGGCCAGATCAGGATGCGGACGACGAAGAAATTCGCCGCCCACCCACCACCCACTTAGTAGCCACTGTCGACGATTTGACCGACATGCTTGCCTTCGACTCCGAAGACATTGATGGTATGGACGATGATGCAGGAGACGAACAGGAGCCACTGCCCAAAGGGCACTGGACGCCTACTTCATCATAAGATGTATACATGGTGGACACACCCAAAGAAAACAACGATGAGGAACGGAAGGACGCAGTGAAGGATTGTTCCCTCGAGAAGCAGTCAAAGCAGCGGCATAAGCGCCGCTCCAAATCCCGCCTCGGCAGAAAAGCGATCATATAGACACAGCGATAAAGCAGGGTGAGCCAGCGGACAACAAACACGGCATTGAACCACCGTCCGACCGCGGCAACACGGAGAATCAAACCGAACAACCCGACTCCGGCGAAGATAACAGTCCGGATGACATCACACCAGACAGGCACCCGGAGCAACAGAATACCCATCAAAGGCTTGTTGCCACTGCGAGGAGTCTGAAAAAGCAGAAGCAAAGGCGCAGGGCTGGACAAGACACACTCAGAATTAGATGGAATGAAGTACTCAACACTGCAGCAAAGTACGGCGGTAGTCGCCACACAAAGAGCTACCCGAAGCGAAAGCTGCTACCTGAATTCGATGAGGAGGCCTTAGATCCCCCACAATCAAAAAACAAAACAGCCATCCGGTCGGATAGACAACCTCGTGGCCAACATAGAGCGGCAAACGACGCCGCACACAAGCCAGTACGCGATCCACGTGAGGGCTCGCATCAAAAGGATGGCACAACCGGATCCATCTATGGGCCAAGCAAGCGAGCTCCAGCACGCAATGCAACACAACAAAAATCCAAACACCACGGTACACACAAATACAGGGGTGCCGCACACCCCCTATGTTTCACCGATGAGGTGCTGGACCATGAATTTCCAGAGGGATTCAAACCCGTAAACATAGAGGCGTACGACGGAATGACAGACCCTGGGGTCTGGATTGAGGACTACATCCTCCATATCCACATGGCTCGAGGAGACGATCTCCACGCCATCAAGTACTTACCCCTCAAGCTCAAAGGGCTAGCTCGGCACTGGCTTAAAAGCCTCCCCGAAAACTCCATTGGAAGCTGGGAAGAGCTCGAGGACGCTTTTCCGGCAAATTTTCAAGGGACCTATGTCCGACCACCGGATGCAGACGATTTAAGTCATATAACTCAACAGCCCGGAGAGTCAGCCCGAAAGCTTTGGAACAGGTTTCTCACTAAAAAGAACCAAATAGTCGACTGTCCGGACGCCGAAGCCTTAGCAGCTTTCAAGCACAGCGTTCGAGACGAATGGATTGCCAGACACCTCGGCCAAGAAAAGCTGAGAACAATGGCTGCATTAACAAGCCTCATGACCCGCTTTTGCGCGGGCGAGGACAGCTGGTTAACCCAATGCAGCACCAGCGACCCAAGTACATCCAAAGTCAGGGACGGAAACGGGAAGCCACGATGCAGCAAAAACAAGCGCCGGAATAAAGAAGATAGCCCGAAGAGCACGGCGGTAAACGCCGGATTCAGAAGCTCTCGGCCAGGTCAACAAAAGCTGCCCTCCAAAGGCAATAGAGACGAACTGTCCAGCCTGAACAAGATTCTGGACAAACTATGTCAGATCCATAACACCCCCGATAAACCTGCAAATCATACCCATAGAGAATGTTGGGTCTTCAAGCAGTCCGGCAAACTCAACGCCGAACACAAGGGGCAGGATACACCAAGCGAAGACGAGGACGAGCCTCGCAAGCAAAGCACTGGGGAATAGAAGAAATTCCCACCAAAAGTCGAAACAGTAAACGTGTTACACGTGATGAAGAGGAGAAACAAAGCGGCACTCCTAGAGACACATGCCCCAGGGCCTATCACCACGGAGTTCTGCCACTGGTCGACCAAACTGATCACCTTTGACCATCGGGATTACTCGGAAAGTATCCGGCATGCAGGATGGGCTGCCTTGGTGTTAGACCGATAATTGATGGATACCACTTCACACGAGTCCTGATGGACGGCTGCAGTAGTTTAAACCTGATATATCAGGACACAGTCCGCAAAATGGGGATAGACCCAACAAAAATCAGCCATAGCAATACTACCTTTAAAGGAGTAACGCCAGGCCCAGAAGCCCATTGTATGGGCTCCCTGCTACTAGAGGTTATATTTGGCTTTCCCAATAACTTCCGCAGTGAAAAGTTAACCTTCCACATCGCTCCGTTCCAAAGTGGCTATCAAGCACTACTCGGACGTGAAGCTTTCGCTCGTTTTAACGCAATACCGCATTACGCTTCTCTCATGCTCAATATGACCGGTCCATGTGGCATCATTACAGTAAATGGAAATATTGAGGGCTCCTTGCGCGCGGAAGACCGTGCGGCTGCCTTGGCAGCTGCACACTAGACGGCCTCACCAACTAGAGCATCTGACAGGTCGTTAAGACCACGGACACGGTTAGACGAGTCCGGTGTAGCTATATATAATTGATACAGGTTTGATGGCTATATCCCTGTAACAATACAGGGGCTCAACGCATGTAAACAAGTGACAATTAGGCTCAACTTTACTCATCTTGAACTGTACATGGTTTATTTAGTATAACCTACCTTTTGCGCGACAACTTTTCAACTAAGTTCCTCTCTTTTTCAGATGACCATCGTGCTACACCTGTCCAGGATACGGCACAACGGAGACAAAGGTGCAGACGTGCAGCAGGGACCCGCTCCAAGGATTCTTTTTAGATTAAGACCCTACGTAAACCTTTTTTACTGTCTCTTGTTGATATACATCCCCCGGATTCTCAGTACAACTAAGAAGGATGCTGACGTATTGGCATGTGGCCACGTCAGAATATTGCACGTACCTGGACACCAGGGGCTTATTACAAAGGGCAGTCTTTAGCCCGGTTTACATCATAAAGACCGAATACCTTAGGGAGTGTTCGGCGTCGCGAGTTTCGCCTTATATGCATGTCACAGCCCTAGAATTTGATTGCAATTAGTTTCATAAGCATCCATGCGTCATGTCTATATTTTTTTGAAATTTGAAATGGGGATGACAAGCCCTAGCACTAAATGAAATGCAATTACGATCAAAATAAAAATATTTTCAATGAACCCAGAATGCCCTTTAGAAAAGTTCATTATTTTTGATAAAGGTGAAAACCTCTGCCAAAAGTGATGCACATATTTTTAGGCCATTCTGGATTTTTGAATAACTCATATTGTATTTGAATTGGGGCATTTAAATACTATTAATATTTTTAAATGCTCCAATAATTCTGAAAATAGTTAAGGGCCTCTGTAATAATTCATTTAATGCCCACAATTATTTTTAGGATTTATTAAAATGATTTGGGTTATAAACTAAATCAAAACAAAATAACATAAATAGAAAACAGAAACAAAAATAAAAGAGAGAGAGAGAATACATGGCCACTTACTCAGCCCAGCAGTGCGGCCCACTGGCCCAATTGCGAGTCGTCATCTCCACCGCGCCAGTCAGACGCCGAGCGCGTGCCCGACGCGCGCGCATGGCCGTGCTGCCACGCAACCTGCCTGCCTGCGTCCTCGGGACAATGCGACGCCGCGGGTCTTCCTCCTCGGTGCCGTCCCGTTCGATCCGGCCACTCATTCCTCCCCCTGCTCTCCCCCCTGCCTCCTGTATCCATGGCCGAACCTCGCCCGAGCGCAGCCGTCGCCGCCGCTCGCCTTAGCCTCGGCCATCATCCACCCCTCGCCTCGCCGACCCGCATTGAAGAACCGCAGCGTCGTCCTCATCGTCTACGTAGAGCCACGCGATGCCTGTCGCACTGCATCACCGGCTACCTCGCTTTCTTCCTCCTCGGGTGCCGGAGATCGCGACCGCCGGCCCGTCGACCCCAGAGCCTCCCCCGAGCCGTCGAGCTTCTCTTCGACTTTGCAGTGAGCCCCTCCACCGTTCCCCTCTACTCCCCGTGTCGATTTCTCCCTCTAGCTAGCTTCGCCGTCGCGGCCGAGAGCTTTGCTCCGCCGGCCACGTAATCGCCGCGGCCACAGTTGCTGCCGCCCGCATTTGAGCGCGTGTCTGTGCTCAGTGTGGTCCCAGGATTCCAGAACAAGCACCCGTTCGTCCTCCCGTCCACCGTAGCTTCGTTTCCGTCGAGTTTCGAACTCCGGCCGCCGCCGCGAGCTCCGTTCCGGCGAGCTTCGGCGCCCCCATGGCCACACACCTACCTCCCTGGATGCGGGCGAGTCCGGGCTACGCCCCGATGCCCTTAGCCACCGCCCCCGTTGCCATTAGCGCAAGTCCGGCGCGTTGCCACCGCGGGTTTGGTCGTCGCCGGCCAACTCCGGCGACAGCCGACGTGCCGGGGTCATTAGTGCTAATCCCCGCCAGCTGGACCTCACCTAGTCACTGACAGCGGGCCCCGCAGTGGGTCAAAGCCCAGTTAGTGTCGGGTTTGACCCGAGGTTGACCTCTGTTTGACCCTTGAGTCATTGACATGCGTGCCTCGCCTGGCTAACCCAGTTAGTTAGAGCTAAACTTAATTAAGTTAGTTTAGTTAGTCACTGACCAGTGGGCCCAGTGTTGTTTAGTTAGTCTAGTTAACCCAAATAGTTAACTGTGAGACTGACTATTGGGGCCCAGCCGTCAGGTTTGACCTGGACAGCCCTGTTGACCTGCTAACGCCAGCATGACGCAATGCTGACGCAGTTAATCATTTTCTGGATTTAAAATTATTCAGAAAATTTCAGAAACTAGTTAAAACTTCTAAAATTCATAGTAAATCAACCATAACTCCAAATGAAATAAATTATATATGAAAAATTATCAGGAAAATTAAAGGAATCCATATGTACCATTTTCTTGCATGTTTGAGCAAGTTAACCTCACTGATTAGGATTAAACATGATTAGGGCAAATTTCATAATAGGTTTGGAGTTGGAATTTGATATAGTTTTGAATTCCACTTCAATTAAAATGACTTTCTATTGCATTAGCCAAAACACACTCATTTTGCCATGTCATGAGCATGCATCATATTGTTGCATTGCATTGATTGTGTTTCTTCCTTGTTTGCCGGTATTGTCCCCTCTCAGTAAACGTGGTTCCGACGATGAGTTCGATGACACCGATGAAGAGCTATTACTATCTTCAGAAGTGCCAGGCAAGCAAAAACCCCTTGTTCATTCCGATACAATCCCACTCTCTCGCTCCTGCTCTCTTTTACTGCATTAGGACAACAACGATTCAACTGTTACTTGCTGCGGTAGTTGAACCCCTTATCCTCTGCATGACCTGTCATTGCCACAGTAAATAGATGAAACCCACTAGCATGAGTAGGAGTTGTTTGAGCCCTGATGTGCCTACTCATTCATGTTTGCTTGTCATAGCTGCTATTGCTTAGAGTTGTGTCAGGTCTGATTCATCGGGGATGAATTGGAAAGTTGTGAACATGTCCTACTGTGTGTGAGCTAAGTGTGTGAACACGATTTGGTACAGGTAGCGGTGAGAGGCCATGTAGGACTACATGGTGGGTTGTCTCATTGAAACCGTTCTTAGGAACTGAGTTCTGTGTTTGTGATCCATGACCAGCTACTACCACGCATTGGGCCCGAAACCAATGGACCCTCTCGACTTATTAACTGCCCTTGTCCTCTATGCAGGAGTTGCAACTAGTTTCTGGTGTTTGTAGGATATGTGTTGGCGGCCGTGCATAGCGCTGATCCTAGGGGTGGGCTATGATGCGGTAGATACACCATGGCACGGTGTACCGGGCACCCGTTTGGTTTCTCGGGAACCCTGCACACATCGTTTGGGGCTGTGAGCGAAACTCCGGCCAGGTCTCCTCGCGGATGGAACCCGAATAGGCGATAAACCTGGACTAGAGACTCGTGTGGTTAGTCAGGTCGTGGCCGACTCCCTCGCCAGGCTTCCGCTTGAAGGTTGCCGAGATACACGACGTGTACATGGTGGTAAGTGGCGAGAGCATGTGTGAAGAAGTACACCCCTGTAGGGTTATAAATGATCTACTCGAATAGCCGTGTCCGCGGCAAAGGACTTCTGGGTTGCCTATAACAGTTCATAGACAAGTGAAAGTGGATACTCTAAAACTCGTAAGATAAGTGTGAGTGCTATGGATGGCCTTCTCGTTGGGAGACGGGAGCGGATCCATAGTGGTGTATTGATATGGTGAACATGTGGACTCGTGTGCGCCACCTCAAAAGAGTTGCTTGCAGTTGTAGTTTAGGATAGCCACCGAGTCAAAGCTGGCTTGCTGCAGTTAAACTCCACCACCCCATTTGTTGATACCGATGCATATGTAGATAGTTCTGATGTAAGTCTTGCTGGGTACATTTGTACTCACGTTTGCCTATTTTATGTTTTTGCAGAGAGACGTCAGTCTCGCTAGTAGTTCCTCGTGGACTTTGACGTTTCGCTTGTTACCTCAGCTACGATCTTGTGCCCTCGGCAGGATCTAGTAGATAGTCAGGCTTCTCAGCCTTTTTCATTTGTAGATGTCTGTACTCAGACATGTTAAGGTTCCGCGTGTGCTTTGACTTGTATGCTCTGAATGTTGGGTCATGAGACCCATGTTTGTAATATCTCGCTCCTCGAAGCCTAATGAATAATACTTGAGTCGTAGAGTTATGTTGTGATGCCATGTTGTATTTACACATATCGAGCATATTGTGTGTATGGTTGAAATGCTTGGTATGTATGGGATCCGACAACCTAGTTGTTTATCCTTGGTAGCCTATCTTATGGGGAAATGTAATCTTGTGCTTCCATGGGCCATAGTAGTCCGCTACAGCCCGGTTCATCGGAGTCCTGCTAGCCCAGCAATACTGCTCCAGAACACTTGACTGGCCGGCATGTGTTTCACTTTGTTCCTGTGTCTGTCCCTTCGGGGAAATGTCACGCGGTGACACCCGGAGTCCTGCCTAGCCTGCTACAGCCCGGGTTACCGGAGTCCTGTTAGCCCAGTGCTATAGCCCGGATTTGCACGCTGCTGACCGACATGCTCGAAGTTGATTCATGTATGCATGTCCCCGTAAGTTAGTGCCACTTTGGGTTCACGACTAGTCATGTCGACCCGGGTTCTCTGTCATATGGATGCTAGTGACACTATCATATACGTGAGCCAAAAGGCGCAAACGGTCCCGGGCCATGGTAAGGCGACACCATGGGAATACCGTGCGTGAGGCCGCAAAGTGATATGAGGTGTTACAGGCTAGATCGGTGTGACTTAGAATCGGGGCCCTGACAGCTTTGGTATTAGAGCCTGACTGCCTGTAGGATTACCAAGCCAAACTGGTTGAAGTTGAGTCTAGAAATGCTTTAGTTATATGTAGGGGAATTGATTGTGGGAAGGGATGTAAGGCTCTTTTTACTCCTTATACCTTATGCCCTTCTATTCCGAGTCATACTATCTTTCCTACGGGGTTAAGAAACTAGGATTTCTCTTCTTTCTATCAGGATCACGTGTTACTAATCCGTAGACTTATAGGATTGATGGATTCAAGGCTTAGTTCAGTTCCTACTATTTCTGTGTGTTGACAGTTGATCTCAGAACCTTAATATTGTGATGTTAAGTGGTCATGCCACTATTTTGCAGGATGTCTCAAATCATTTTGAGCATTTACAGCCGTTATGCTGTTCGAGTCATCCCAGGTTTCTAACTAGTCTGATGCATTTGCAAATCCCTTCTTTCCGTTTGGTTTCTCGGGAACCCTGCACACATCGTTTGGGGCTGTGAGCGAAACTTCGGCCAGGTCTCCTCGCGGATGGAACTCGAATAGGCGATAAACCTGGACTAGAGACTCGTGTGGTTAGTCAGGTCGTGGCCGACTCCCTCGCCAGGCTTCCGCTTGAAGGTTGCCGAGATACACGACGTGTACATGGTGGTAAGTGGCGAGAGCGTGTGTGAAGAAGTACACCCCTGTAGGGTTATAAATGATCTACTCGAATAGCCGTGTCCGCGGTAAAGGACTTCTGGGTTGCCTATAACAGTTCATAGACAAGTGAAAGTGGATACTCTAAAACTCGTAAGATAAGTGTGAGTGCTATGGATGGCCTTCTCATTGGGAGACGGGAGCGGATCCATAGTGGTGTATTGATATGGTGAACATGTGGACTCGTGTGCGCCACCTCAAAAGAGTTGCTTGCAGTTGTAGTTTAGGATAGCCACCGAGTCAAAGCTGGCTTGCTGCAGTTAAACTCCACCACCCCATTTGTTGATACCGATGCATATGTAGATAGTTCTGATGTAAGTCTTGCTGGGTACATTTGTACTCACGTTTGCCTATTTTATGTTTTTGCAGAGAGACGTCAGTCTCGCTAGTAGTTCCGCGTGGACTTTGACGATTCGCTTGTTACCTCAGCTACGATCTTGTGCCCTCGGCAGGATCTAGTAGATAGTCAGGCTTCTCAGCCTTTTTCATTTGTAGATGTCTGTACTCAGACATGTTAAGGTTCCGCGTGTGCTTTGACTTGTATGCTCTGAATGTTGGGTCATCAGACCCATGTTTGTAATATCTCGCTCCTCGAGGCCTAATGAATAATACTTGAGTCGTGGAGTTATGTTGTGATGCCATGTTGTATTTACACATATCGAGCATATTGTGTGTATGGTTGAAATGCTTGGTATGTATGGGATCGGACAACCTAGTTGTTTATCCTTGGTAGCCTATCTTATGGGGAAATGTAATCTTGTGCTTCCATGGGCCATAGTAGTCCGCTACAGCCCGGTTCACCGGAGTCCTGCTAGCCCAGCACTACTGCTCCAGAACACTTGACTGGCCGGCATGTGTTTCACTTTGTTCCTGTGTCTGTCCCTTCGGGGAAATGTCACGCGGTGACACCCGGAGTCCTGCCTAGCCTGCTACAGCCCGGGTTACCGGAGTCCTGTTAGCCCAGTGCTATAGCCCGGATTTGCACGCTGCTGACCGACATGGTCGAAGTTGATTCATGTATGCATGTCCCCGTAAGTTAGTGCCACTTTGGGTTCACGACTAGTCATGTCGGCCCGGGTTCTCTGTCATATGGATGCTAGCGACACTATCATATACGTGAGCCAAAAGGCGCGAACGGTCCCGGGCCATGGTAAGGCGACACCATGGGAATACCGTGCGTGAGGCCACAAAGTGATATGAGGTGTTACAGGCTAGATTGGTGTGACTTAGAATCGGGGCCCTGACAGCTTTGGTATCAGAGCCTGACTGCCTGTAGGATTACCAAGCCAAACTGGTCTAGAAATGCTTTAGTTATATGTAAGGGAATTGATTGTGGGAAGGGATGTAAGGCTCTTTTTACTCCTTATACCTTATGCCCTTCTATTCCGAGTCATACTATCTTTCCTACGGGGTTAAGAAACTAGGCTTTCTCTTCTTTCTATCAGGATCACGTGTTACTAATCCGTAGACTTATAGGATTGATGGATTCAAGGCTTAGTTCAGTTCCTACTACTTCTGTGTGTTGACAGTTGATCTCAGAACCTTAATATTGTGATGTTAAGTGGTCATGCCACTATTTTGCAGGATGTCTCAAATCATTTTGAGCATTTACAGCCGTTATGCTGTTCGAGTCATCCCAGGTTTCTAACTAGTCTAATGCATTTGCAAATCCCTTCTTTCCGTTCCCGATGTACCTTTGGGCTAGTTTAACCACACGTCGATGAGTTGAGGTACTCTATCGCCTCGACATATATGTTGGAGCTATTATTATGTCCCTAGGAGTCTTAGGGAGTAACCTAGTAACCTAGCAGTGTTTTGTATTCCCAGTGTGATGATTCTGGCCATCATTCTTGAAAGCATCCCATGATGCCATTTAGTTAGTAGGCATTCTATTTCTGGGTTCTTGAACCCAAGATTCACTCTACTTAATTCATGTAGATAGTGTTGCTCGTTCCTTTAGGATATTAGTATCCTTGCGACAGTGCTCGAGGTCCGTGGTACTTCCTTCTTCCAAATACCATGAACTGATTATGGCAGAAGTTCTTTTGAACCAAAAGATCACAACCAGAGTGCTCTTGATGAGTTCTCCATTTTACATTGTGAATCCACCAGTTCTACCATTCTGTGTGGGTTATCCGGAAGAAATGTTGACCTTTGCTCGACATACTAATCTATGCATCCACAACTCAGAAAGATATATGTTCCTTTGAGTTGTTCATCCCTAGTTGTTTACTGATCTTCATCTATCAATTGATAGTCAGGAGTATGTGTGCATTCGTGTTCGTCGATGCCTAGTATTCTTGTGGTCCATCAAGCCGTTCTAGTTCATAATGACTAGGAGAAACAAAACTCCAGTACCTCATCCATATCCAGGATTGGGTCAAAGTAGTTGTATTTCGCAGATCAAAATGCCAATCCATCTTTTGCTCTGTTCTACCTTGGAGTGTTACCATCTTTATGACAGGAATGTCATGAGAATTGCACCGCCTCCTATGAACTCTTGACGCAGTGATACTTCTCTCCATCATTATTCATTCCTCGGTCCCGTGTTGTTGTAACCGGAATGCCGACGAGTGAACCATGATGTGTGAAATCAATACTCCTAGCAACTGTGTTGGTTGGTAGTTATGGACATTATTATCATTCTTAGCGTGTTGGTTATCGAATCATCATCCTAAGATTGATCGTGATACCTAGTCCATATTTCCGGGTGCACTCATCGACCAATGAGTTGGGATTGTGACAATCCCTCGCTCCTTGATCATATCGTCTTGCCCTGAAAAGCAAGATTGTTCTCGAGCCTAATAACATATCGGTGGGTTGTGATTTTCCGAATATCTTCTCGGAAGTATTACCAGGTAGTTCCCTGATCGCTATGTTGAGTTCATGATCATGTTGGTTTTTCTTTAAACCATCAATTCTCCAAGAATCTGTGTTGGATACCCCTGAGCTAGTTGGTTAAGCCGAACAACAACTTGGAGAGTTGGAAGATAAAATCTTGCCTAACTTAGTTCGTTCCAAAGAGATACTCTTGTGTAGTGTGTGTTGAAGAAAGATGATATCTTCATCGATTGGTCCCTGTGATCAATTGTCAGACCTATTGTCTTATCAATCCTTTGATTTGAGTGTGGGCTATCGTCAAATCAAGTTAGAACCAACGGTATTCGTAATGTTGTCTTACTCGTGGTTGATTCCTCGAGCATACACCATTACATCTTCTGGTCTGACCAATACTATCACCATGTTCACATAATGGTGGAAGTCCAGTGATATGGAAATTCCGATGAGTTGCTGTTGAGCCCATCAGCAGCATCTTGTTTCCTCCATGATTCATGTTGAACATCCAGCTAGTGTTGGAAACTTGTGTAAGCATTTTCTTCTTTCCCCGTTCATGAAGTATATGTTTGGATGAAAGAAGTGACTTCCTCTCATTCATGTGCATTCGATGCAAGTTGCCGCTGTGAATTTGAGAAAGTTAGTTTTGCTTCCTTTGGAATCGTCCCAAATTAGTCATGCACGTGCAAAGTATACTATGGTTTGGTAGATTAATTACCTCCACTCCATATGAATTCCGTAGCACACCAAACCACTGATTGACTTGTTCTAGGTAAAGAAGTCTAATTTAAGTGCACAAGACTTCGATATCCTCAATGATGGTTCCTCACCTGAACTCGGTAAGTGTTTTATTATAAGACTATTATGTGGTCATGCTTGTCTAGGACAACGTGTTCACATGTTTGTAGCAGAACCAGCTCATGTTTTGGAGCTTGCTATCGCAGTTCATTTCCCGAGAATCTTGCAGCATCATCCAGTCGATTTGTGTTGCAAACTTTAATTTTTCATTCCAGACTTGATGAGTCTGGAATATTCTAACACCAACCAGATCTGAATCTCAGGCAGATATGATGGTTGGAACATCTCCCAAGAACTATAATATTGGTCCCTCGATAACGGTAAAGTGGATGTCGTGGCCAACACACCCAACCGGAAGACCTATTATTGTAGTATCTTGATTGAGGAAGTTGGCCACCTCCCCATAAGGATTTCGTAGGATTTACTCCCTAGTTGTTCCTTATGGATTTTTGAGTTCCCGAAGTCCGACCTTTTACTTGATGTTCTACATATTAAACCATATCTATGAATGGATTACGCTAGCACATCAAGGAGAACATTAGAAGAGGAGTGCTAAATGTCTCTCGGTCGATCATCCAGATTTTGCCTCTTGGCTCTGCTAAGGTGAAATATGAGAAACTGTTATCTTCCTTTGCATCTGCATCCTCCACCGGTATTCATCATGGTAGTATGACGTGCTGCCAGGATCCTTGTCATAGATATTGGTAAAACCTTGATGAGTGTGGTAATGCTCAAGTTCTTGAGAGCACGCTCAAGCACTAGGTGCTATCATAGGCTCTATCTGGGATTGCACCCAGTTTTCTCGGTTATGCTATAAATTCCCAACAGTGGACTCACTCTCTACTGTTGAGCCTCTCCCTAGTTACTAGAATCATTCCCAACATTTGCATTTAGTTCCCAGCTAGCACCCGTCATCGTGCCAGTCTACCATGGGTCTCATCCGTTTCCGGTGATAAGCAAAAATCATCCATTGCGTTGTCTTCAACAAGATAGTCCACATCATCCATTCTAGTCGGAGTATGCCATTCTTCGAACTTCTTCAAACGATCATTTGTGATTGCCTTAGGCTGGTATAGAGAGTTTCAATGATCTTTGAGGGAGTCCTGGACTAGGGGGTGTCCGGATGGCCGGACTATACCTTCAGCCGGACTCCTGGACTATGAAGATACAAGATTGAAGACTCCGTCCCTTGTCCAGAAGGGACTTTCCTTGGCATGGAAGGAAAGCTTGGCGATACGGATATGAAGATCTCCTACCATTGTAACCGACTCTATGTAACCCTAATCCTACCCAGTGTCTATATAAACCGAAGGGTTTTAGTCCGTAGGACAACATACACATCAACAATCATACCATAGGCTAGCTTCTAGGGTTTAGCCTGCTCGATCTCGTGGTAGATCTACTCTTGTACTACCCATATCATCAATATTAATCAAGCAGGACGTAGGGTTTTACCTCCATCGAGAGGGCCCGAACCTGGGTAAAACTTCGTGTCCCTTGCCTCCTGTTACCATCCAGCCTAGACGCACAGTTCAGGACCCCCTACCCGAGATCCGCCGGTTTTGACACTGACATTGGTGCTTTCATTGAGAGTTTCTCTGTGTCGTCGCCGTCAGGCTCGATGGCTCCTACGATCATCGATTGCGATGCAGTCCAGGGTGAGACCTTCCTCCCCGGACAGATCTTCATCTTCGCCGGCTTCGCACTGCGGGCCAATTCGCTTGGCCGTCTGGAGCAGATCGAAAGCTACGCCCCTGGCCGTCAGGTCAGATTTGGAAATTTAAACTACGCGGCTGACATCCGCGGGGACTTGATCTTCGACGAATTCAAGCCACTGTCGAGCGTGCCGCACTGTCACGACGAGCATGATCTAGCTCTGCCGCCGAACAGTGCCCTGGAGGCCGCACCCGCATCGGCTCCGACCCTTAATTCGGAGCCAACTGCGCCAATCGAGGATGGGCGGTTGGACGCCACCTCGGGGGCTGCGACCCCAACGGCGATTGAGCTGAACACCAGCCCCGTACTCTACGAGACTCGTGACTCCAAGGAGCTGGACTCCTCTCCGGACTCCGAACCCTCCACGCCCCTGCCAATTGAATCCGATTGGGCGCCGATTATGGAGTTCACTGCCGCGGACATCTTTCAGCACTCGCCTTTGGTTCGATATCCTGAAGTCATTGAAGTCTCTCTCTTTATCAGGAGAGCCCTGGCTAGACTATGGTCAGCGAGATTGGGATGCGGACGATGAAGAAATTCAAAGCCCACCCACCACCCACTTTGTAGCCACTGTCGACGATTTAACCGACATGCTCGACTTCGACACCAGAGACATCGACGTTATGGACGCCGATGAAGGAGACGATGAAGAACCAGCGCCTATTGGGCCCTGGAACGCCACCTCGTCATATGACGTATACATGGTGGACGCGCCAAAAGATGGCAACGACGAGCGGAAGGACGCACCGAAGGCTTGTTCCCTCGAAAAGCAGTGAAAGCGGCGACGCAAGCGCCGCCCCAAATCCCGCCTCGACAGAAATAGCGATCACACAGACCCAGCGCTGGAGCAGGGCGAACCGCTGCCGGACAACGGGAATCCGGATAATCAAACCGAACAATCAAATCCTACCAAGGATAATGGTCCGGACGACATAACGCCGGACAGACACCCAGAGAAACAGACTTCCCATAAAAGGCTTGTTGCCACCGCGAGGAGCCTGAAAAAGCAGAAGGAAAGGCTCAAGGCCGCGCAAGACACACTCCAATTCAGATGGAGTAAAATACTCAGCACTGCAGCAAGGTACGGCGACAATAGCCCCTTAAAGAGCTACCCGAAGCGGAAGCTGCTACCCGAATTCGATGAGGAGGCCTTAGAACCCCCACAACCAAATATCGAAGCAGCCACCTGGTCGGATAGACGACCCCTCTACCAATACAGAGCGGCATACAACGCCTCTCACCATACAACACGCAACCAATGCGAGGGCTCACACCCAAAGGATGGTGTAACTAGGTCCATCTATGGACCACGCAAGCGCGCCCCAGCATACAATGCAATACAACAAACATCCGAACAACGCAGTACACCCAGCTACAGGGGTGCCGCACACCCCCTATGTTTCGCCGATGAGGTGCTGGACCATGAATTTCCAGAAGGATTCAAGCCCGTAAACATAGAGGCATACGACGGAACAACAGACCCTGGGGTCTGGATTGAGGACTACATCCTTCATATCCATATGGCTCGAGGAGATGATCTCCACGCCATCAAGTACCTACCCCTCAAGCTCAAAGGGCCAGCTTGTCACTGGCTCAAAGGCCTCCCCGAAAGCTCCATCGGAAGTTGGGAAGAGCTCAAAGACGCCTTTCGGGCAAATTTTCAAGGTACTTATGTCCGACCTCCGGATGCAGACGATTTGAGTCATATAACTCAACAGCCCGGAGAGTCAGCCCGAAAGCTTTGGAAAAGGTTTCTTACGAAAAAGAACCAGATTGTCGACTGTCCAGACGCCGAAGCCTTAGCTACTTTCAAGCATAGGGTCCGTGACGAATGGCTCGCCAAACACCTCGGCCAAAATAAGCCGAGAACGATGGCCGCATTGACGAACCTCATGACCCGCTTTTGCGTGGGGGAGGATAGCTGGCTAGCCAGATGCAGCACTAGCGACCCCAGTACATCTGAATTTAGAGATGGAAACGGGAAATCACGGCGCAATAGCAATAACAAACACCGGAGTAAAGAAGACAGCACGAAGGGCACAGCAGTAAATGCCGGATTCAAAAGCTCTTGGCTAGGTCAAAAGCCGCCTAAAGGCACCAGGGATGAACTGTCCAGCCTCTACAATATTCTGGACCAAGTATGTCAGATCCATAGTACCCCTGGTAAACCTGCTAATCATACCCACAGAGAATGTTGGGTCTTCAAGAAGTCCGGCAAGCTCAATGCCGTACATATGGAGGAGGATACACCAAGTGAAGACGAGGACGAGCCTCCCAAGCAAGACACAGCGGAACAAAAGAAATTTCCACCAGAAGTCAAAACAGTAAACGTGTTACACATAATCAAGGGAAAAAACAATACGGCACTCCCAGGAAGGTATACCCAAGTGCCTATCACTACGAAGTCCTGCCACTGGTCATCTCAACCGATCACTTTCGACCATCGCGATTACTCAGCAAGTATCTGACATGCAGGATGGGCTGCCCTGGTATTAGACCCAGTAATTGGCGGATATCACTTCACAAGGGTCTTGATGGACGGCGGCAGTAGCCTAAACCTAATATATCAGGATACAATCCGCAGGATGGGGTTAGACCCAACACAAATTCGCCATACCAATACTACCTTTAAAGGAGTAACGCCAGGCCCAGGGGCTCATTGTACGGGCTCCCTCTTACTACAAGTTATATTCGGCTCCCCCGATAACTTCCGTCGCGAGCATTTAACTTTCCACATCGCTCCGTTTCAAAGTGGCTATCAAGCACTGCTCGGACGCGAAGCTTTCGCTCACTTTAATGCAAACCACACTACGCCTCCCTCACACTCAAGATGCCCGGTCCACGTGGCATCATTACAGTGCACGGAAATATCAAGCGATCTCTGCACGCCGAAGAGAGTGAGGCTGCCTTGGCCGCCGCACACTAAAGGTGCCCGGACAAACGAAAACATCCAATAGGTCGTCAAGACCTCAGATACAACTAATCAAGTCTGGCGCCGCTATTTATATGGAAATAAGTGGTCACACCCCTATTTGTCAATACAAGGGGCTCAACGCACGCAGACAAGTGGCAATTTCTTATCATCTTGAATTACACATGGTTTCTTTAAAAACTATCCTTTTTTGCACGACAACTTTTTCACTTAACTTCCTCTCTTTTACAGATGATCATCCTGCTACACCCGTCCAGGATACGGCACAACGGAGACACAGGCGCAGACGTGTAGCAGGGACCCGCTCCAAGGATTCTTTTTAGATTAAGACCCTGCATAAACCTTTTTTACTATCTCTTGTTGATACATATCCACCGTTGAGAAGGATGCTGACGTCTTGGCATGTGGCCACGCCAGAACAATGCACGTACCTGGACACAAGGGGCTTCTTACAAAGGCCATTATTTAGGCCCGGTTTATACCACAAAGACCGAATACCTTAGGGAGTGTTCGGCGTCGCGGGTTTGGCCCTATATGCATCAGCTCTGAATCATTGTCTTTGGTCAAATGTTGGGTTTGCCCGGCTCCTGTGTTTTGGTGCCTTACGTTCCACTTTACCGGCTAAGGTAGCACCTGGAGAACTACTGCGATTGTGCCCTGGTTCATCCGGACGAGCACCTCAGTAGAGAAAGCCAAAAACTGAGTGTCATGATATAGCGTGAGACTGGTCAACCACTCGATGACCTGTGGGAATGTTAGAATTCCTCCGCCTTAACGAAGGGTCGATTTCTGGCCAGGCATGTACGCACCCCGGAACCGGGAGAGTGCGGAGCCCCCAGGGGCTATCTAGTAGCCCCACTATCAAACTCCTATGGCTAAGTGAAAGTGCTAAAGCATTATAGTCCGGTTGCCTCGCTCGCTCCGCTATCACCTCCTTAATAGGACCAAGACGTTGGGTTAAGTGTGAACGCGTGGTTTTCCGAGCACCTCCGCATTATATGCGTGGGGGCTGAAGCCAACGACCGCAATCTTTCAGGTTATACACATGTATACATAAACGGCCGCCCAGGAGGCATCATATTACTTTTAGGCAAAAGTATAAAAATAGCCTGATAAAAATTTATAAAAGCATTTCGCTTACAATGAGATTACATATCACTCATACATAATATTTTTTGAGCATTGGGTCTCTATCAAACGGGCACCCTCAAGAACTTCTTCAAAATAGTGCTCAACAGCCTTTCAACCTATAGCCGAATCTCGCGCTGCAACATTGGTAGCATCCATCTCCGCCCAATATGCCTTAACACGGGCAAAGGCCATCCGTGCGCCCTCTATGCACGCTGATCTCTTCATCGCATTAATGCGTGGCACCACGTCAAGGAACTGCTGCACCAAGCTGAAATAGATGTTCGGTTTTGACCTTCCCGGCCACAGCTGATCCACAACAGACCTCATAGAGGGTCTGGACAACCTGTTTAGTTTGGCCCATTCGGCTAATTGGTCAGTCAATGAAAGTGGACGCTCGGGAGAATGGAATTGTCTCCAAAATAGCTGGTCTAGTCCACGGTCTGTCTGACCCTGGAAGTACTTGGCCGCATCGGCAGCACTCGCCGCCAAATCCATATACACATCCTTCGAACTCCACAGCCGATCCAGAGGGGCATATCGTGGATCTCCGAATTTCCTCCGCAACATAAAGGATTTCCCAGCTACAATATCCCCGGCTTCCCGCAGCTCCTCCTTCTTTGCCCTCATAGCAGAGCGGAGATCCTTTTTCATCGCAGCAGCCTTCTCAAGGTCCGATGCCTTCGCTTGGTTTTCCTTTTCGAGAACCAGGCAACGGTCAGCGGCGGCTTTTAATTCCACAGCCATCTTGGCCATCTTGTCTCGGGTCTCGCCATGCACGGCCTTCTCGGCTTGCAACTCTTCGGCCGCCTTCACAGCAGCCGCATTACCTAACCTCGCTTGTTCTTTGGCTCGGGCAAGTTCTGCCCGCAAGGCTTCAACAATGGCAGCTCCATCTGCAGTCACAACATATTTAAGATACTGGCATCATGCTTCTCTTCCTATGTGGCGTTTACCAGATATTGACACTTACCCTGTGCCTCGTCAAGCCTTTTGTTAACAAGCTCGATGTCGGCGTCTGCCGCATCCAACTGCCGTTCTAAATGGGCAAACTCGCTCGTCCGGCTAGCCACCGGAGCTTCCATCACCTGCACATAGAGGCAGTATGGTTATTACCTGGGAATATGATCCTCTGTTTGTCGTTGTTTCCGACGACAACCAGAGTCTCAGGGGCTACTATCTACACAGGGCACACCTAGCATGTGCAGGACTATCATACATTCTTTTACGTACCTCAAAGCCTGTCAGTAGACTCATAAAAGCTTCATGCAATCCGCTTTCGGCGGACGATATTCTCTCCATCACCGTATTCATCAGCACACGGTGTTCATCTAAGATGGCCGCTCGCCCCACCAACTCCCTCAGAACATCCGATCGCACACTAGACGGTGCCGGACTCTTTTGTCTGCTCTCTTCGGGAGCCGGACATTGGGAGCTTCGGGGGTCAACGGGATTATCTTCTGGCCTCACCGGACTCGGAGAGGCCCTCCGTGACGACACTTCAGGGTCGCCCGCTTCCGGAGCGGAGGAGTCCGGAGGAGGCGTTTCACTCTCCATCATCTCTGGAAGAAGATCCCCCAAAGATGAACTCATTTGAGAGGGGCTAAGGACCGAACTGCAAAAATATATGCGGTGGTTATCTTCTCAGAAGAAAAAGATGGCATATTTGTACTATCAAAGGTATTTCGGGTCACTTACGACTCGTGGGAGGATTGATCCCCCCGCGGACTTTGTGCGGCAACAACGCCCCCCAAGGTGGGACCCTCTGTGGGAGACTTCTTCTCCCGTTTGGAAGCTTCAGCTTCCGAATCCCCGGGCGCAGTCCTGTTCCTCTTCTGGTCACCTTCCCTCATGGAGACGCTCGCTCCCTCGGCTAGAATGGGCAGCGTTGGGGGCCCGCGTCCGCCCACATTATCCTCCACAGTATCTTCCCTCAAGGGCTCCGGGCAAGGTGCGGTCTGGAGCATCTTTTCCAATACCGGATTTTCCAAACCCTCACGGAGGGGGGCCGAACACCGAATCAACTTCGCCTTTGTTAGCCAGTCCTGATCAAAAAGCGAACTCTTAGAGATAACTTCGTAACAAAGTAGAGAAAATATGTTCGGCCGGAAGATGCCTTACCTGTCCGGCGGTGCGGTTGCTACTTAGGCCCACGTCCTCGGTGATTTCCGGACACTCCGTCTGAGGTCCGAAGAATGATTTGTACATCTCCTCGTGCGTCAGGCCGAGAAAATTTTGAATGGCTCGCGGTCCGTCGAGATTGAACTCCCACAGACGAAGAGGCCGGCGTTTGCAAGGCTGCACTTGACGAACCAGCTTAACCTGTATCACCGCAACCAAACTGAAATCTCCATTGAAGAGATCTCGAATGCGGCCTTGCAGTATAGGCATGTCCTTGGCTGGCCCCCAGCTCAGACCTCTGCTGATCCATGACATCAGTTGTGGTGGGGGGCCCAAGCGGAAAACAGGGGGGCCGCCCACTTGGCACTTCTAGGAGCCGTGATGTAGAACCACTCCTGTTGCCACAATTCAGACACCTCTGGGATAGAACCTTTGGGCCACGGAGCTCCCGTCATCTTGCGTATTGAGGCACCTCCACAATCTGCATGCACCCCCTCGACCAACTTTGGCTTCACTTCAAAGGTCTTTAGCCATAGGCCAAAGTGAGGGGTAACCCGGAGGAAGGCCTCGCACACGGTAATAAATGTCGTGATATGAAGAAAGGAGTCCGGAGCTAGATCATGAAAATCTAGCCCCTAGTAAAACATCAAACCCCTGACGTAAGGATCTATGGCAAGGCCTAGGCCTCGGAGGAAGTGGGAGACGAACACGACGTTCTCGTTGGGTTCGGGGGTGGGCACGGCCTTCCCTCGGGGAGGCAGCCGATGCAAAATCTCGGCGGTCAGATATCTGGCCTCCCTCAACTTCTTGATGTCTTCTTCCGTGATGGAGGAAGGCATCCATCGGCCTTGAAGGCTAGATCCGGACATGACTGGAGGTTCGGAGCACCTGACCTGAACTTCGGGCGTTTGAGCTTGAGGTAGGGGAAGGATTCGATTGAGCACGGGAGGCAAAAATAAAAGCCTTGTCCCCTTTATAAAGAGGGTGAATATCAAGCATCCTCTCCGTGTCCGCTTGGACTTGCCTATAATCTAGGAGTCCTAGAAGCGGTTGGATTACCCACGCCCGTATTGATGAGAATCCCGGAATAAGGGGACACGATCTCTGCTTTAACAAGACGTGCCAAGGAAACCGCCTCGCATAACGCGCTGAGATGGGACAGTAAAACGGTTCGAATAAAAGCTTGGCCGTGGTGTGATGTCGCACCATGGAATACATCAGCAGATTAGATTTGTGTAAATATTATTCTCTCTATGGCAATATGTGGAAACTTATTTTGCAGAGCCGGACACTATCTTTGTGTTCGAAATCTTCTATGAAGTACTTGGAGGAGGAACCCACCTTGCAATGCCAAAGACAATATGCGCGCCGGACTCGTCGTCATTGAAGCCTAGTTCAGGGGCTACTGAGGGAGTCCTGGATTAGGGGGTGTCCCGATGGCCGGACTATACCTTCAGCCGGACTCCTGGACTATGAAGATACAAGATTGAAGACTCTGTCCCGTGTCCGGAACGGACTTTCCTTGGCGTGGAAGGCAAGCTTGGCGATACGGATATGAAGATCTCCTACCATTGTAACCGACTCTATGTAACCCTAACCCTACCCAGTGTCTATATAAACCGAAGGGTTTTAGTCCGTAGGACAACATACACATCAACAATCATACCATAGGCTAGCTTCTAGGGTTTAGCCTCCTCGATCTCCTGGTAGATCTACTCTTGTAATACCCATATCATCAATATTAATCAAGCAGGACGTAGGGTTTTACCTCCATCAAGAGGGCCCGAACCTGGGTAAAACTTCGTGTCCCTTGCCTCCTGTTACCATCCAGCCTAGACGCATAGTTCCGGACCCCCTACCCGAGATCCGCCGGTTTTGACTCCGACAATCTTTGTATCAAAAGTAATTCCTTTTGCCACTTAAGGGAAAATCCCACGGGTCATCTCCCCTAAGGTGCCCCATTATGGAATCATGGCAATTATTTCATCGCTATCTTGAAATCATGCACCATCCTTTCCAGCGTGGAATTTTTGCCTACCCAGTAGAACCTTGTCATCTACCTCCTTTCCATCACTCCTGATGTGTGTTTTGCGTCTCAACTCGAGAGATATTGTTATGTCTCATTCCATGAGTTGATCGTCAGTTGTTCGATCTTGGAGAAGATTGATTCATATAGTCTCTCCTTCTGTCATTGTCATGTTGGATGAAGATCTCGAAAGCAAAGACGTCAAGATCAATTTGAAGCAATGAATCAACATCTTTGAGAAAGGCAATTGGATCATGAAGATCGTGTTAGATTGGTGTCCCTCTGTTCTCTTACCTCACGTCTTGAATCTTGGGACGAGATTCTTGTTTAGTGGGGGCGAGTTGTCACAGCCCTAGAATTTGATTGCAATTAGTTTCATAAGCATCCATGCATCATGTCTATATTTGTTTGAAATTTGAAATGGGGATGACAAGCCCTAGCACTAAATGAAATGCAATTAGGATCAAAATAAAAATATTTTCAATGAACCCAGAATGCCCTTTAGAAAAGTTCATTATTTTTGATAAAGGTGAAAGCCTCTGCCAAAAGTGATGCACATATTTTTAGGCCATTCTGGATTTTTGAATAACTCATATTGTATTTGAATTGGGGCATTTAAATACTATTAATATTTTTAAATGCTCCAATAATTCTGAAAATAGGTAAGGGCCTGTGTAATAATTCATTTAATGCCCACAATTATTTTTAGGATTTATTAAAATGATTTGGGTTATAAACTAAATCAAAACAAAATAACATAAATAGAAAACAGAAACAAAAATAAAAGAGAGAGAATACATGGCCACTTACCCAGCCCAGCAGTGCGGCCCACTGGCCCAATTGCCAGTCGTCATCTCCACCGCGCCAGTCAGACGCCGAGCGCGTGCCCGACGCGCGCGCACGGCCGTGCTGCCACGCCACCTGCCTGCCTGCGTCCTCGGGACAACGCAACGCCGCGGGTCTTCCTCCTCAGTGCTGTCCCGATCAATCCGGCCACTCATTCCTCCCCCTGCTCTCCCCCCCACCGCGCCTCCTGTATCCATGGCCGAACCTCGCCCGAGCGCAGCCGTCGCCGCCGCTCGCCTTAGCCTCGGCCATCATCCACGCCTCGCCTCGCCGAACCGCACTGAAAAACCGCAGCGTCGTCCTCGTCGTCTACGTAGAGCCACGCGACGCCTGCCACCCTGCATCACCGGCTACCTCGCTTTCTTCCTCCTCGGGCGCCGGAGATCGCGACCGCCGGCCCGTCGGCTCCAGAGCCTCCCCCGAGCCGCCGAGCTTCTCTTCGACTTTGAAGTGAGCCCCTTCGTCGTTCCCCTCTACTCCCCGTGTCGATTTCTCCCTCTAGCTAGCTTCGCCGTCGCGGCCGAGAGCTATGCTCCACCGACCACGTTACCGCCGCGGCCACAGTTGCTGCCGCCCGCGTTTGAGCGCGTGTCTGTGCTTAGTGTGGTCCCAGGATCCCAGAACAAGCACCCGTTCGTCCTCCTGTCCACCGTAGCTTCGTTTCCGTCGAGGTCCGAACTCCGGCCGCCGCCACGAGCTCCGGCGCCCCCACGGCCACCCACCTACCTCCCTGGATGCGGGCGAGTCCGGGCTATGCCCCGATGCCCTTAGCCACCGCCCCCGTCGCCTTTAGCGCAAGTCCAGCGCGTTGCCGCCGCGGGTTTGGTCACCGCCGACCAACTCCGGCGACAGCCGACGTGGCGGGGTCATTACTGCTAATCCCCGCCAGCTGGACCTCACCTAGTCACTGACAGCGGGCCCCGTAGTGGGTCAAAGCCCAGTTAGCGTCGGGTTTGACCCGAGGTTAACCTCTGTTTGACCCTTGAGTCACTGACATGCGGGCCTCGCCCGGCTAACCAAGTTAGTTAGAGCTAAACTTAATTAAGTTAGTTTAGTTAGTCACTGACCAGTGGGCCCATTGTTGTTTAGTTAGTCTAGTTAACCCAAATAGTTAACTGTGAGACTGACTAGTGGGGCCCAGCCGTCAGGTTTGACCTGGACAGCCATGTTGACCTGCTGACGCCAGCATGACACAATGCTGACGTAGTTAATCATTTTCTGGATATAAAATAATTCGGAAAATTTCAGAAAATAGTTAAAACTTCTAAAATTCATAGTAAATCAACCGTAACTCCAAATGAAATAAATTATATATGAAAAAATATCAAAAAAATTCAAGGAATCCATCTGTACCATTTTCATGGATGTTTGAGCAAGTTAACCTCACTGATTAGGATGAAACATGATTAGGGAAAATTTCATAATAGGTTTGGAGTTGGAATTTGATATAGTTTTGAATTCCACTTCAATTAAAATGACTTTCTGTTGCATTAGCCAAAACACAATCATTTTGCCATGTCATGAGCATGCATCATATTGTTGCATTGCATTGATTGTGTTTCTTCCTTGTTTGCCGGTATTGTCCCCTCTCAGTAAACGTGGTTCCGACGATGAGTTCGATGACACCGATGAAGAGCTATTACTATCTTCAGAAGTGCCAGGCAAGCAAAAACCCCTTGTTCATTCCGATACAATCCCACTCTCTCGATCCTGCTCTCTTTTACTGCATTAGGACAACAACGATTCAACTGTTACTTGCTGCGGTAGTTGAACCCCTTATCCCCTGCATGACCTGTCATTGCCACAGTAAATAGATGAAACCCACTAGCATGAGTAGGAGTTGTTTGAGCCCTGATGTGCCTACTCATTCATGTTTTCTTGTCATGCCTGCTATTGCTTAGAATTGTGTCAGGTCTGATTCATCGGGGATGAATTGGAAAGTTGTGAACATGTCCTACTGTGTGTGAGCTAAGTGTGTGAACACGATTTGGTAAAGGTAGTGGTGAGAGGCCATGTAGGAGTACATGGTGGGTTGTCTCATTGAAACTGTTCTTAGGAACTGAGTTCTGTGTTTGTGATCCATGACCAGCTACTACCATGCATTGGGCCCGAAACCAATGGACCCTCTCGACTTATTAACTGCCCTTGTCCTTTGTGCATGAGTTGCAACTAGTTTCTGGTGTTTGTAGGATATGCGTTGGCGGCCGTGCATAGCGCTGATCCTAGGGGTGGGCTATGATGCGGTAGATAAACCGTGGCATGGTGTACCGGGCGCCCGTTTGGTGTCTTGGGAACCCTGCACACATCGTTTGGGGCTGTGAGCGAAACTCCGGCCGGATCTCGTCGCGGATGGAACCCGAATAGGCGATAAACCTGGACTAGAGACTCGTGTGGTTAGTCAGGTCGTGGCCGACTCCCTCGCCAGGCTTCCGCTTGAAGGTTCCCAAGATACACGACGTGTACATGGTGGTAAGTGGCAAGAGCGTGTGTGAATAAGTACACCCCTGCAGGGTTATAAATGATCTATTTGAATAGCCGTGTCCGCGGTAAAGGACTTCTGGGTTGCCTATAATAGTTCATAGATAAGTGAAAGTGGATACTCTAAAACTCGCAAGATAAGTGTGAGTGCTATGGATGGCCTTCTCGTTGGGAGACGGGAGCGGATCCATAGTGGTGTATTGATATGGTGAACATGTGGACTCATGTGCGCCACCTCAAAAGAGTTGCTTGCAGTCATAGTTTAGGATAGCCACCGAGTCAAAGCTGGCTTGTTGCAGTTAAACTCCACCACCCCATTTGTTGATACCGATGCATATGTAGATAGTTCTGATGTAAGTCTTGCTGGGTACATTTGTACTCACATTTTCCTATTTTATGTTTTTGCAGAGAGACGTTAGTCTCGCTAGTAGTTCCCCGTGGACTTCGACATTTAGCTTGTTACCTCAGCTACGATCTTGTGCCCTCGGCAGGATCTAGTAGATAGTCTGGCTTCTCAGCCTTTTTCATTTGTAGATGTCTGTACTCAGACATGTTAAGCTTCCGTGTGTGCTTTGACTTGTATGCTCTGAATGTTGGGTCATTAGACCCATGTTTGTAATATCTCGCTCCTCGGAGCCTAATGAATAATACTTGAGTCATAGATTTATGTTGTGATGCCATGTTGTATTTACACATATCGAGCATATTGTGTGTATGGTTGAAATGCTTGGTATGTGTGGGATCCGACAACCTAGTTGTTTATCCTTGGTAGCCTATCTTATGGGGAAATGTAATCTTGTGCTTCCATGGGCCATAGTAGTCTGCTACAGCCTGGTTCACCGGAGTCCTGCTAGCCCAGCACTACTGCTCCAGAACACTTGACTGGCCGGCATGTGTTTCACTTTGTTCCTGTGTCTGTCCCTTCGGGGAAATGTCGCGCGGTGACACCCGGAGTCCTTCCTAGCCTGCTATAGCCCGGGTTACCAGAGTCCTGTTAGCCTAGTGCTACAGCCCGGATTTGCACGCTGCTGACCGACATGCTCGAAGTTGATTCATGTATGCCTGTCCCCGTAAGTTAGTGCCACTTTGGGTTCACGACTAGTCATGTCGGCCCGGGTTCTCTGTCATATGGATGCTAGCGACACTATCATATACGTGAGCCAAAAGGCACAAACGGTACCGGGCCATGGTAAGGCGACACCGTGGGAATACCGTGCGTGAGGCCGCAAAGTGATATGAGGTGTTACAGGCTAGATCGGTGTGACTTAGAATCAGGGTCCTGACAATGCTTCAGCTCCGAATCATGTCTTTGGTAAAATGTTGGGTTTGCCCGGCTCCTGTGTTTTGCTGCCTTACATTCCGCTCTATCGGCTAGGGCGGCACTAGGAGAACTACTGCGATTGTGCCCTGGTTCATCCGGACGAGCACCTCAGTAGAGAAAGCCGAAAACTGACTGTCATGATATAGTGTGAGACTGGTCAACCACTCGATGACCTAGCGGAATCTTCGGGATTCCCCCACCTTAACGAAGGGCCGTTTCCCGGCCAGGCATGTACGCGCCCCGAATTCGGATGAGCGCGGAGCCACCAGGGGCTATATAGTAGCCCCACTGGCAAACTCCTCTGGCTAAGTGAAAGTGTTAAAGCATTATAGTCCAATTGCCTAGTTCGCTGCGCTATCACCTCCTTAATGGACCAAGATGTTGGATCAAGTGTGAACATGCATCTTCTGCGAGCACCCCCCGCATTATATGCGTGGGGGCTGAAGCCGACGACTGCCATCTTTCAGGTTATATACATATATACAAAAACGGTCGCACAGGAGGCATCATAGTACTTTCGGGCAAAAGTATAAAAACAGCCTTGATAAACTCAATAAAACATTATTTTTCAATGGGAATACATGTCATTAGAACATAATAATCTTCGAGCACTACGCTTCTATTGAACGAGCACCCTCAAGAACTTCTCGAAAGTAGTGCTCGGCAGGTACTCGGCTCTCGTCCGAATCTTGGGCTGCAATGGCGGTGGCCTCCATCTCGGCCCAGTATGTCTTCACTGAAGGAAATATGCCCTAGAGGCAATAATAAAGTTATTATTTATTTCCTTATATCATGATAAATGTTTATTATTCATGCTAGAATTGTATTAACCGGAAACATAATACATGTGTGAATACATAGACAAACAGAGTGTCACTAGTATGCCTCTACTTGACTACCTCGTTAATCAAAGATGGTTATGTTTCCTAACCATGAACAAAGAGTTGTTATTTGATTAACAAGGTCACATCATTAGTTGAATGATCTGATTGACATGACCCATTCCATTAGCTTAGCACCCGATCATTTAGTATGTTGCTATTGCTTTCCTTCATGACTTATACATGTTCCTATAACTATGAGATTATGCAACTCCCGTTTGCCTGAGGAACACTTTGTGTGCTACCAAACGTCACAATGTAAAAGGGTGATTATAAAGGAGCTCTACAGGGGTCTCCAATGGTAGATGTTGGGTTGGCGTATTTCGAGAGTAGGATTTGTCACTCCGATTGTCGGAGAGGTATCTCTGGGCCCTCTCAGTAATGCACATCACATAAGCCTTGCAAGCATTGCAACTAATGAGTTAGTTGCGGGATGATGTATTACAGAACGAGTAAAGAGACTTGCCGGTAACGAGATTGAACTAGGTATTGGATACCGACGATCGAATCTCGGGCAAGTAACATACCGATGACAAAGGGAACAACGTATGTTGTTATGCGGTCTGACCGATAAAGATCTTCGTGGAATATGTAGGAGCCAATATGGGCATCCAGGTCCCGCTATTGGTTATTGACCGGAGATGTGTCTCAGTCATGTCTGCATTATTCTCGAACCGTAGGGTCCGCACGCTTAACGTTATGATGACAGTTATTATGAGTTTATGCATTTTGATGTACCGAAGTTAGTTCGGAGTCCCGGATGTGATCATGGACATGACGAGGAGTCTAGAAATGGTCGAGACATAAAGATTGATATATTGGAAGCCTATGTTTGGATATCGGAAGTGTTCCGGGTGAAATCGGGATTTTACCGGAGTACCGGGAGGTTACCGGAACCCCCCGGGAGCTATATGGGCCTTAGTGGGCTTTAGTGGAAAGGAGAAAGGGGCAGCCCAAAGGTGGTCGCGCGCCTCCCCCCTCCCCTAGTCCTATTAGGACTAGGAGAGGTGGCCGGCCCCTCTCTCTCTCTTTCCCCCCCTTAAGGAATCCTATTCCAACTAGGATTGAGGGGGGGGGGAATCCTACTCCCAGAGGGAGTAGGACTCTCCTGGCGCGCCCTCCTTGGCCGGCCAGCCCCTCCCCCTTGGATCCTTTATATACGGGGGCAGGGGCACCTCTAGACACACAAGTTGATCCTTGAGATCGTTCCTTAGCCGTGTGCGGTGCCCCCTGCCACCATATTCCACCTCGATCATATTGTAGCGGTGCTTAGGCGAAGCCCTGTGACGGTAGAACATCAAGATTGTCACCACGCCGTCGTGCTGACAGAACTCTTCCCCGACGCTTTGCTGGATCAGAGCCCGGGGATCGTCATCGAGCTGTACGTGTGCTAAGAACTCGGAGGTGCCGGAGTAACGGTGCTTGGATCGGTCGGATCGGGAAGACGTACGACTACTTCCTCTACATTGTGTCATCGCTTCCGCAGTCGGTCTGCGTGGGTACGTAGACAACACTCTCCCCTCTTGTTGCTGTGTATCACCATGATCTTGCGTGTGCGTAGGAAAATTTTGAAATTACTACGTTCCCCAACAGTGGCATCCGAGCCTAGGTTTTATGGTTTGATGTTATATGCACGAGTAGAACACAAGTGAGTTGTGGGCGATACAAGTCATACTGCCTACCAGCATGTCATACTTTGGTTCAATGGTAGTGTTGGACGAGACGACCCGGACCAACATTACGCGTACGCTTACGCGAGACCGGTTCCCCCGACGTGCTTTGCACATAGGTGGCTTGCGAGCGACTGTCTCTCCAACTTTAGTTGAACCGAGTGTGGCTATGCCCGGTCCTTGCGAAGGTTAAAACGGAGTCTATTTGACAAACTATCGTTGTGGTTTTGATGCGTAGGTGAGATTGGTTCTTGCTTAAGCCCGTAGTAGCCACGTAAAACTTGCAACAACAAAGTAGAGGACGTCTAACTTGTTTTTGCAGGGCATGTTGTGATGTGATATGGCTAAGACATGATGCTAAATTTTATTGTATGAGATGATCATGTTTTGTAACCGAGTTACCGGCAACTGGCAGGAGCCATATGGTTGTCTCTTTATTGTATGCAATGCAATCGTGATGTAATGCTTTACTTTATCACTAAGCGGTAGCCATAGTCGTGGGAGCATAAGATTGGCGAGATAACAACGATGCTACGATGGAGATCAAGGTGTCGCGCCGGTGACGATGGTGATCATGACGGTGCTTCGGAGATGGAGATCACAAGCACAAGATGATGATGGCCATATCATATCACTTATATTGATTGCATGTGAGGTTTATCTTTTTATGCATCTTATCTTGCTTTGATTGACGGTAGCATTATAAGATGATCTCTCACTAAATTATCAAGAAGTGTTCTCCCTGAGTATGCACCGTTGCCAAAGTTCGTCGTGCCCAGACACCACGTGATGATCGGGTGTGATAAGCTCTACGTCCATCTACAACGGGTGCAAGCCAGTTTTGCACACGCAGAATATTCAGGTTAAACTTGACGAGCCTAGCATATGCAGATATGGCCTCGGAACACGGAGACCGAAAGGTCGAGCGTGAATCATATAGTAGATATGATCAACATAACGATGTTCACCATTGAAAACTACTCCATCTCACGTGATGATCGGTTATGGTTTAGTTGATTTGGATCACGTGATCACTTAGAGGATTAGAGGGATGTCTATCTAAGTGGGAGTTCTTAAGTAATTTGATTAATTGAACTTAAACTTATCATGAACTTAGTACCTGATAGTATCTTGCTTGTTTATGTTGATTGTAGATAGATGGCTCATGCTGTTGTTCCATTGAATTTTAATGCGTTCCTTGAGAAAGCAAAGTTGAAAGATGATGGTAGCAATTACACGGACTGGGTCCGTAACTTGAGGATTATCCTCATTGCTGCTCAGAAGAATTACGTCCTGGAAGCACCGCTGGGTGCCAGGCCTGCTGTTGGAGCAACACCAGATGTTATGAACGTCTGGCAGAGCAAAGCTGATGACTACTCGATAGTTCAGTGTGCCATGCTTTACGGCTTAGAATCGGGACTTCAACGACGTTTTGAACGTCATGGAGCATATGAGGTGTTCCAGGAGTTGAAGTTAATATTTCAAGCAAATGCCCGGATTGAGAGATATGAAGTCTCCAATAAGTTCTATAGCTGCAAGATGGAGGAGAATAGTTCTGTCAGTGAGCATATACTCAAAATGTCTGGGTATAATAATCACTTGATTCAGATGGGAGTTAATCTTCCAGATGATTGCGTCATTGACAGAATTCTCCAATCACTGCCACCAAGCTACAAGAGCTTCGTGATGAACTATAATATGCAAGGGATGAACAAGACTATTCCTGAGCTCTTAGCAATGCTGAAAGCTGCGGAGGTAGAAATCAAGAAGGAGCATCAAGTGTCGATGGTTAACAAGACCACTAGTTTCAAGAAAAAGGGCAAAGGGAAGAAGAAGGGGAACTTCAAGAAGAACGGCAAGCATGTTGCTGCTCAAGAGAAGAAACCCAAGTCTGGACCTAAGCCTGAAACTGAGTGCTTCTACTGCAAGCAGACTGCTCACTGGAAGCGGAACTGCCCCAAGTATTTGGCGGATAAGAAGGATGCCAAGGTCAACAAAGGTATATGTGATATACATGTTATTGATGTGTACCTTACTAGAGCTTGAAGTAGCACCTGGGTATTTGATACTGGTTCTGTTGCTAAAATTTGCAACTCGAAATAGGGACTACGGATTAAGCGAACACTGGCGAGGGACGAGGTGACAATGCGTGTGGGAAACGGTTCCAAAGTCGATGTGATCGCGGTCGGCACGCTACCTCTACATCTACCTTCGGGATTAATATTAGACCTAAATAATTGTTATTTGGTGCCAGCGTTGAGCATGAACATTATATCTGGATCTTGTTTGATGCGAGACGGTTATTCATTTAAATCAGAGAATAGTGGTTGTTCCATTTATATGAGTAATATCTTTTATGGTCATGCACCTTTGAAGAGTGGTCTATTTTTGATGAATCTCGACAGTAGTGATACACATATTCATAATGTTGAAGCCAAAAGATGCAGAGTTGATAATGAAAGTGCAACTTATTTGTGGCACTGTCGTTTAGGTCATATCGGTGTAAAGCGCATGAAGAAACTCCATACTGATGGACTTTTGGAACCACTTGATTATGAATCACTTGGTACTTGCGAACCGTGCCTCATGGGCAAGATGACTAAAACACCGTTCTCCGGTACTATGGAGAGAGCAACAGATTTGTTGGAAATCATACATACCGATGTATGTGGTCCGATGAATATTGAGGCTCGTGGCGGATATCATTATTTTCTCACCTTCACAGATGACTTAAGCAGATATGGGTATATCTACTTAATGAAACACAAGTCTGAAACATTTGAAAAGTTCAAAGAATTTCAGAGTGAAGTTGAAAATCATCGTAACAAGAAAATAAAGTTTCTACGATCTGATCGTGGAGGAGAATATTTGAGTTACGAGTTTGGTGTACATTTGAAAAATTGTGGAATAGTTTCGCAACTCACGCCACCCGGAACACCACAGCGTAATGGTGTGTCCGAACGTCGTAATCGTACTTTACTAGATATGGTGCGATCTATGATGTCTCTTACTGATTTACCGCTATCGTTTTGGGGTTATGCTTTAGAGATGGCCGCATTCACGTTAAATAGGGCACCATCAAAATCCGTTGAGACGACGCCTTATGAACTGTGGTTTGGCAAGAAACCAAAGTTGTCGTTTCTTAAAGTTTGGGGCTGCGATGCTTATGTGAAAAAGCTTCAACCTGATAAGCTCGAACACAAATCGGAGAAATGTGTCTTCATAGGATACCCAAAGGAGACTGTTGGGTACACCTTCTATCACAGATCCGAAGGCAAGATATTTGTTGCTAAGAATGGATCCTTTCTAGAGAAGGAGTTTCTCTCGAAAGAAGTGAGTGGGAGGAAAGTAGAACTTGACGAGGTAACTGTACCTGCTCCCTTATTGGAAAATAGTACAACACAGAAAACTGTTTCTGCGACATCTATACCAATTAGTGAGGAAGCTAATGATGATGATCATGAAACTTCAGGACAAGATAATACTGAACCTCGTAGATCAACCAGAGCGAGATCCGCACCAGAGTGGTACGGTAATCCTGTTCTGGAAATCATGCTGCTAGATCATGATGAACCTACGAACTATGAAGAAGCGATGGTGAGCCCAGATTCCGCAAAATGGCTTGAAGCCATGAAATCTGAGATGGGATCCATGTATGAGAACAAAGTATGGACTTTGGTTGACTTGCCTGATGATCGGCAAGCAATTGAAAATAAATGGATCTTTGAGAAGAAGACTGACGCTGATGGTAATGTTACGGTCTACAAAGCTCGACTTGTCGCAAAAGGTTTTCGACAAGTTCAAGGGGTTGACTACGATGAGACATTCTCACCCGTAGCGATGCTTAAGTCTGTCAGAATCATGTTAGCAATTGCCGCATTTTATGATTATGAAATTTGGCAGATGGATGTCAAAACTGCATTCCTGAATGGATTTCTGGAAGAAGAGTTGTATATGATGCAACCAGAAGGTTTTGTCGATCCAAAGGGAGCTAACAAAGTGTGCAAGCTCCAGCGATCCATTTATGGACTGGTGCAAGCCTCTCGGAGTTGGAATAAATGCTTTGATAGTGTGATCAAAGCATTTGGTTTTATACAGACTTTCGGAGAAGCCTGTATTTACAAGAATGTGAGTGGGAGCTCTGTAGCATTTCTGATATTATATGTGGATGACATATTACTGATTGGAAATGATATAGAATTTCTGGATAGCATAAAGGGATACTTGAATAAGAGTTTTTCAATGAAAGACCTCGGTGAAGCTGCTTACATATTAGGCATAAAGATCTATAGAGATAGATCAAGACGCTTAATTGGACTTTCACAAAGCACATACCTTGACAAGATTTTGAAGAAGTTCAAAATGGATCAAGCAAAGAAAGGGTTCTTGCCTGTGTTACAAGGTGTGAAGTTGAGTCAGACTCAATGCCCGACCACTGCAGAAGATAGAGAGAAAATGAAAGATGTTCCCTATGCTTCAGCCATAGGCTCTATCATGTATGCAATGCTGTGTACCAGACCTGATGTGTGCCTTGCTATAAGTTTAGCAGGGAGGTACCAAAGTAATCCAGGAGTGGATCACTGGACAGCGGTCAAGAACATCCTGAAATACCTGAAAAGGACTAAGGATGTGTTTCTCGTATATGGAGGTGACAAAGAGCTCACCGTAAAAGGTTACGTTGATGCAAGCTTTGACACTGATCCGGACGATTCTAAATCGCAAACCGGATACGTGTTTACATTAAACGGTGGAGCTGTCAGTTGGTGCAGTTCTAAACAAAGCATCGTAGCAGGATCTACATGTGAAGCGGAGTACAAAGCTGCTTTGGATGCAGCGAACGAAGGAGTCTGGATGAAGGAGTTCATATCCGATCTAGGTGTCATACCTAGTACATCGGGTCCAATGAAAATCTTTTGTGACAATACTGGTGCAATTGCCTTGGCAAAGGAATCCAGATTTCACAAAAGGACCAAGCACATCAAGAGACGCTTCAATTCCATCCGGGATCTAGTCCAGATGGGAGACATAGAGATTTGCAAGATACATACGGATCTGAATGTTGCAGACCCGTTGACTAAGCCTCTTCCACGAGCAAAACATGATCAGCACCAACACTCCATGGGTGTTAGAATCATTACACTGTAATCTAGATTATTGACTCTAGTGCAAGTGGGAGACTGAAGGAAATATGCCCTAGAGGAAATAATAAAGTTATTATTTATTTCCTTATATCATGATAAATGTTTATTATTCATGCTAGAATTATATTAACCGGAAACATAATACATGTGTGAATACATAGACAAACAGAGTGTCACTAGTATGCCTCTACTTGACTAGCTCGTTAATCAAAGATGGTCATGTTTCCTAACCATGAACAAAGAGTTGTTATTTGATTAACAAGGTCACATCATTACTTGAATGATCTGATTGACATGACCCATTCCATTAGCTTAGCACCCGATCGTTTAGTATGTTGCTATTGCTTTCCTTCATGACTTATACATGTTCCTATGACTATGAGATTATGCAACTCCCGTTTGCCTGAGGAACACTTTGTGTGCTACCAAACGTCACAACGTAAAAGGGTGATTATAAAGGAGCTCTACAGGTGTCTCCAATGGTAGATGTTGGGTTGGCGTATTTCGAGAGTAGGATTTGTCACTCCGATTGTCGGAGAGGTATCTCTGGGCCCTCTCGGTAATGCACATCACATAAGCCTTGCAAGCATTGCAACTAATGAGTTAGTTGCGGGATGATGTATTACAGAACGAGTAAAGAGACTTGCCGGTAACGAGATTGAACTAGGTATTGGATACCGACGATCGAATCTCGGGCAAGTAACATACCGATGACAAAGGGAACAACGTATGTTGTTATGCGGTCTGACCGATAAAGATCTTCGTGGAATATGTAGGAGCCAATATGGGCATCCAGGTCCCGCTATTGGTTATTGACCGGAGATGTGTCTCAGTCATGTCTGCATTATTCTCGAACCGTAGGGTCCGCACGCTTAACGTTACGATGACAGTTATTATGAGTTTATGCATTTTGATGTACCGAAGTTAGTTCGGAGTCCCGGATGTGATCACGGACATGACGAGGAGTCTCGAAATGGTCGAGACATAAAGATTGATATATTGGAAGCCTATGTTTGGATATCGGAAGTGTTCCGGGTGAAATCGGGATTTTACCGGAGTACCGGGAGGTTACCGGAACCCCCCGGGAGCTATATGGGCCTTAGTGGGCTTTAGTGGAAAGGAGAAAGGGGCAGCACAAAGGTGGCCTCGCGCCTCCCCCCTCCCCTAGTCCTATTAGGACTAGGAGAGGTGGCCGGCCCCCTCTCTCTCTATCCCCCCTTAAGGAATCCTATTCCAACTAGGATTGGGGGGGGGGGAATCCTACTCCCAGAGGGAGTAGGACTCTCCTGGCGTGCCCTCCTTGGCCGGCCAGCCCCTCCCCCTTGGATCCTTTATATACGGGGGCAGGGGGCACCTCTAGACACACAAGTTGATCCTTGAGATCGTTCCTTAGCCGTGTGCGGTGCCCCCTGCCACCATATTCCACCTCGATCATATTGTAGCGGTGCTTAGGCGAAGCCCTGCGACGGTAGAACATCAAGATTGTCACCACGCCGTCGTGCTGACGGAACTCTTCCCCGACGCTTTGCTGGATCGGAGCCCGGGGATCATCATCGAGTTGTACGTGTGCTAAGAACTCGGAGGTGCCGGAGTCACGGTGCTTGGATCGGTCGGATCGGGAAGACGTACGACTACTTCCTCTACATTGTGTCATCGCTTCCGCAGTCGGTCTGCGTGGGTACGTAGACAACACTCTCCCCTCTCGTTGCTGTGCATCACCATGATCTTGCGTGTGCGAAGGAAAATTTTGAAATTACTACGTTCCCCAACATTCACATGGGAAAGGGCCATCCGCGCACCCTCTACGCACGCTGACCTCTTCATCGCGTTGATGTGCGGCACCGCACCAAGGAACTGCTGCACCAAACTAAAATAATTGTTCGGCTTTGGCCTTTCCGGCCACAGATGATCCACAACAGACCTCATGGCGAGTCTGGACATTCTATTCAGCTCGGCCCATTCGGCAAACCGTTCAGTCAATGGAAGCGGACGCTCTGGAACGTTAAATTGTGACCAGAACATCTTTTCCACTTCGTGATCTTTCTGATCTCGGAAGTATTCAGTCGCATCGGCAGCACTCGCCGCTAAGTCCAGATATGCGTCCGCAGAACTCGACAGCCGGTCCAAAGGGGCGTACCGAGGATCTCCAAACTTCATCCGCAGCATAGAGGGCATCCCAGCCGCGATATCCCCGGCTTGACGCAGCTCCTCCTTCATCGCTCTCATTGCAGAGCGGGTGTCTTTGGTCGCCATCGTGGCCTTCTCCAGGTCTGTCCTCTTCGCGCGACCTTCCTTTTCAAGAAGCTCGTAACGGTCAATAGCGTTCTTCAAGTCCACAGCCATCCTGGCTATTTCCTCCTTGCTTTGGCAGTGAGCAGCCTGTTCGGCTTTTAGCTCTTCGATTGCCTTTAGGGTAGCCGCATCGCTTTTCCTGGCTTGTTCTTTGGCTCGGGCAAGTTCCGCCTGAAGGTTCTCCACGGCTGCAGCTTCATCTGCATTCACACACATGTTATAGATACTAGCATCATGCTCCTCTTCCCATGTGTCATCGGAGGAATCACATACCCTGTGCCTCGTCAAGCCGCTTGTTTACAAGTGCGATGTCGGCATCTGCCACGTCAAGCTGCCGCTTTAGCTCGGCAAACTCATTAGTCCGGCTGGCCACCGGACCCTCCGCCACCTGCATATTAAGGCGGCATGATTATTCCTGGGACTATGATCCTCTGTGCGATGTTGTCTTCGACATCACCCAGTGTCTCAGGGGCTACTATCTACATGGGGCACATCTAAAAATGTGCGGTACTATCAAAAATGTACATCATTTCACATACCTCAAAACCCATCAGTAGACTCATACGGCTTCATGCAACCCGCTTTCGGCGGACGAAATCCTTTCAATCACCGTACCCATCAACGTGCGGTGCTCTTCTGAGATAGCCGCTTGCTCTAGCAGATCCCTCAGTACGTCCGACCGTACACTAGACGGTGCCGGACTCTTTCGATTGCCCCCTTCAAGAGCCGGATACTGAGTACTTCGGGTGGCCATAGGATTACCTTCTGGCCTTGCCGGATCAGGAGAAACCCTCCGCGACGACACCTCGGGGTCGCCCGCCTCATGAGGCGGTATGGAAGGGGGAGGCGTTTCGCTCTCCATCATCTCTGGAAGAAGATACCCTGAAGACGAGCTCTGCTGAGAAGGGCTAAGATCCGAACTGCAAGATAAATGCTTCGGTTATTTTCCTCATAAGTAAGGAGAGATATTTTCATTATTAAGTACCCTTTTACTTACAGCTCGGTGGAGGGCTGATCCCCTTGAGGGCATACTGCGGCCGGGGTATCCCCTAGGGTAGGACCCTCCGGCGAAGATTTATTCCCCCGTTTGGAGACCATTGTCTCCGGGTCCTCGGAGGAGGTCCTCTTCCTTCCCTGGGGAGAGGAAGTTTCAGTCCCTCCTCCCCAGCTAACCTCCTTCGCGGAGGCGCTAGCCTCCTTGTTCACCCCTTTATCTTCTCCTAAGGGCGCTTGATAAGACGCGATCTCCAGCATCCTGGTTAGCACGGGATTTGGTGAGGTCTCAAGGAGGGGGGCCGGACACCTAATCAACTTTGCCTTCGCTATCCAATCCTGGTCAAAGAGCGGCTTTTTTAGGGCGACGTTGCGATAAATAAACGAACAGTGTGTTCGGATGCGGGGCTACTTACTTGGGTATCCGGGCGATTGCAGCTCAGACCTACATCCTCAGTGATGTCCGGACACATCATTTGTGGTCCGAAGAACAATTTGTACATCTCCTCGGGCGTCATGCCGAGGAAGTGTTGGATAGCTCGCGGTCCCTCCGGGTTGAACTCCCACATGCGGAGGGGACGGCGTTTGCAAGGCTGCACTGGACGAACTAGCATAACTTGCACTACCATAACCAGACTGAAATCTCTCTCAAAGAGATCTCGGATACAACTTTGCAGTATTGGCACGTCCTTAGCTGGACCCCAGCTCAGCCCCTGCTGATCCATGACATCAGTTGTGGTGGGGGCCTGAGCGAAAGGTGGGGGAAATCACTACTGATCCATGATATACTTGTGGATTTCTGTTTTACGGCGATAGGAACTTAAATTGCAAATCAGATATTTACAAGCTAAGACTTTGTATTTCTTCCATGGTTACACCCGCAGTAATGTTTGTACATGACTAATATCCTGCCGCTATCACTACTTGCATCATATCAATGCCTTGTGTGCTAACAGTTCGTTCTGTTTTTATGTTTGTAGATTCAAAAGATAAATGGATTATATGGGTGAGTGGAAAGTATACTGCGATGATGATGATGATGTTCCTATTCATGATGATGGTGGTGATGGATGCTTTAAGTTTTAGTTAAGTTGTATGGACAATGTTCATGTCAGATGATGCTCCTTGGTTAAGTTTTAGTTCAGTTGTAGGGATGTCGATGGATGCTATTAGTTGAAGTTTCTTTATCAAGAAAATATTTAGAATATGCACCACATTTGGATGATGTTGCTCCTATAATATCAAGTATTGTAATCCAACAATTTTATTTTATATATGATTTCTTCCTCCCGTGAGTATATTCTCTTGTTTTTTCTTCACTTGAAATACATAATTGTCACCATTAAGTGGATCATTAATTGAATTGCTAGCAATATATATAAAAAGTAATATCATTGACAATATATATATAAATTAATATAATTTATGTTGCAACTTCTTTGTTGCCTAGCAATGGGATTTTGATTCATGTGCTTTAATCACCAACATAAAAAAGCGTTGCACTAGTCTGTTTTATGTGTTGCATTCTTGCAACGGTTCATTTTACCAACGGCTGTGTAAGCGTTGCACTATGCGTTAGCAACACTGGATAAGGCAACGCATCCCAAACCGTTGGTAAACGCCCTAACAACGCATATATTAACGTTTAGATACGGAAAAAACCGTTGCTATAAGGGGGGTCATGTTGTAGTGCCTGGTTCAGGGGCTACTGAGGGAGTCCTGGATTAGGGGGTATCCGGACAGCCGGACTATATCCTTTGGCCGAACTGTTGGACTATGAAGATACAAGATTGAAGACTTCGTCCCGTGTCTGGATGGGACTCTCCTTGGCATGGAAGGCAAGCTTGGCAGTACGGATATGTAGATCTCCTTCCTTGTAACCGCCTCTGTGTAACGCTAGCCCCCTCCGGTGTCTATATAAACCAGAGGGTTTAGTCCGTAGGACCAACAACAACAATCATACCATAGGCTAGCTTCTAGGGTTTAGCCTCTTCGATCTCGTGGTAGATAAACTCTTGTAATACTCATATCATCAAGATCAATCAAGCGGGAGTAGGGTTTTACCTCCATCAAAAGGCCCGAACCTGGGTAAAAACATCGTGTCCCCCGTCTCCTGTTACCATCCGCCTAGACGCACAGTTCGGGACCCCCTACCCGAGATCCGCCAGTTTTGACACCGACATGGAGCCTTTAGGCAAGTCCACATACTCAACCATCATATAGTCTTCTATGATTGCTAACACTAATCTTGTACCCATGAACAAAATGTTTCAACCGGACACATAGAAAGATGGGGGCTTACAAGTTTGCCTCCCAACATACTCACCTCAAGGGTGATGTCAACAATAATAACTCATGCTATCTATATTCAACTGGACATATGTGCCTAGATATTTCCTCACCACATGATGCTGGCAAAAGAGAAAAATAAAAGGAATATGGGGAAAAACTTTGACTCTTTGCATAAAAGTAAAAGATAGCCCCTTCGCAGAGGGAAGCAGAGGTTGCCATGCGCTTATTTGTTGGTATGCTCAATCCCTTAGTGTAAGAGAACGTCACGTTGTATTGCCCCTTAAGATGACAACCTTTATTATGCAGTCTGTCGCTTTTATTCTTTGTCATCCAAGTTCGTACAATGCTCAATTTTCTCTTACCCTAAATGGTCTCACACTTTTAGAAGCAATTTTTATTGCCTTTTTGCACCGATGACAACTTACTTGAGGGATCTTGCTCAATCCCTAGGTAGGTATGGTGGACACTTGAAAAAGATTTGGGTTTAAGGGTTTTTTGGATGCACAAGTAGTCCCTAGGTAGGTATGGTGGACACTTGAAAAAGATTTGGGTTTAAGGGTTTTTTGGATGCACAAGTAGTATCTCTACTTAGTACAGAATTTTTGGCTAGCAAAGATAGGGGGCAAGCATCACATGTTAAAGGATCTACGACAATATGACTTATATGCAAACATAAACCATAAGTTTTCTTCCTTGTCAAACGTCAACAATTTTGGCATATAATATTTTGATGAGGGCTCAAAATCACAAAAGATTTCTCGGATAGCATATCTATATGTGAATCTTCTCTTCCCTTATTAATTCTTTCATGAGTTGCATCATTAACTAATGCTATGTTTTTCAATCTCTAATAAAATTTTCTAACTATAATTTTCCTTATGTTGTGCCATCACCTACCATAGGATTAGTATATAATCTTTTCATTATTTATTTCCTGTCTTCGTTTATTTCCTTCCTCTTTTTCTTTGTTCCTTATTTCTTTTCTTCAATTGCAATCATGAAAGTAAAGAAAGCGAAAACTAAAACTAACTTCATTATTTAACTTGCACACGATTACAAGGACAGATCACTAAGAAAACTCTCGGAAAAAGAAAGGATCGAACTAAACTTTATTTCATCTTAAAGCAAAAGATTGAACTAAGATAAATAAAAGCAAAAAAGATAGTGGGATGATACGATACCGGGGCACCTCCCCCAAGCTTGGCGAAAGCCAAGGGGAGTGCCCATACCCGATACTCAATTCTCCTTTTAGTAGTGAAGGAGATATCGTATCCTTGGAGGATCTTGAAGAGGCCATGGTAGATGGGATCTGACAGAAAACAACAAGGAAAAAGAGAACAGAGGATTTCTCCGCAATACAGTGATCAACAGGATCGAGAAGTATATATAGATTTTTTTATATTGCAGGACAAGTATATATGGTAGAAAAACGGAGTACGAGAGGTGTCCCAGGTGGGCACAACCCACCTGGGCGCGCCAGGCAAGCCTGATGCGCCTTGGTGTCTTGTGCCCACCAGGGGACGCTTCCTGGTAGTTTCTTTATTTCCGAAATTCTAAAATATTCCAAAACTGATAAAAAATATTTTTGTAGTTTTTTTGGGTCCGTTTACTTACCGTATCACGTACCTCCTTATTTTCACGATTCTCGAGTGTTCCGGAAGGACTCTTTTATGTGTTCTTCCAGTGTCAGAGTTTGGATAATATTACTTTCAACATTAATAGGCGTACTTGAGATATAATGCTTTATTCGTTGCCCATTGACAACCTTCGGGTTAGTTCCTTCGAAATTATTTATTTTGATCACACCAGACCAGTAAACCTCCTCGATGACATAGGGGCCTTCCCATTTCGAGAGGAGCTTCCCTGCAAAAAATCTAAAACGAGAGTTGTACAAAAGAAAATATTCTCCAACTTTAAACTCACGCTTTTGGATTCTTTTGTCATGCCATCTTTTAACTTTTTCTTTGAATAACTTTGCATTTTCATAAGCTTGGGTTCTCCATTCATCTAATGAGCTTATATCAAATAACCTCTTTTCACCAGCAAGTTTGAAATCATAATTGAGTTCTTTAACTGCCCAATAAGCTTTATGTTCTAACTCAAGAGGTAAATGACAAGCTTTTCCATAAACCATTTTATAAGGAGACATAACCATAGGATTTTTATAAGCTGTTCTATAAGCCCAAAGTGCATCATCTAATTTCTTAGGCCAATTCTTCCTGGACCTATTTGTTGGGGAACGTTGCAGAAAACAAAAAATTTCCTACGGTTTCACCAAGATCCATCTATGAGTTCATCTAGCAACGAGTGATCGGATGCATCTACATACCTTTGTAGATCACGAGCGGAAGCGTTCAAAGAACGGGGATGAAGTAGTCGAACACGACGTGATCCAAATCACCGGAGATACTAGCACCGAACGGACGGCACCTCCGCGTTCAACACACGTACGGTCAGCGTAACATCTCCTTCTTCTTGATCCAGCAAGGGGGAAGGAGAAGTTGAGGAAGATGGCTCCAGCAGTAGCACGACGGCGTGGTGGTGATGGAGCTGCAGTACTCCGGCAGGGCTTCGCTAAGCACTATGGAGGAGGAGGAGGTGTTGGAGAGGGAGAAGGAGGCAACCAAAGGCGTGGATCAAAAAACCATCCTTCCCCCACTATATATAGGAGGGCCAAGGGGGGGCGCCGGCCTAGGAGATCCAATCTCCTAGGGGGCGGCGGCCAAGGGAGGTTTCCCTCCCCCCAAGGCACCTAGGAGGTGCCTTCCACTAGTGGGACTCTTCCCCTTTTGGAACCCTAGGCGCATGGGCCTCTTGGGGCTGGTGCCCTTGGCCCATGTAGGCCAAGGCGCTCCCCCTACAGCCCATGTGGCCCCCCGGGGCAGGTGGCCCCACCCGGTGGGCCCCCGGGACCCTTCCAGTGGTCCCGGTACAATACCGGTGACCCCGAAACTTGTCCCGATGCCCGAAACAGCACTTCCTATATATAATTCTTTACCTCCGGACCATTCCGGAACTCCTCGTGACGTCCGGCATCTCATCCGGGACTCTGAACAACATTCGGGTTACTGCATATACATATCCCTACAACCCTAGCGTTACCGAACCTTAAGTGTGTAGACCCTACGGGTTCGGGAGACAGGCAGACATGACCGAGACGACTCTTCGGTCAATAACCAACAGCGGGATATGGATACCCATGTTGGCTCCCACATGCTCCACGATGATCTCATCGGATGAACCACGATGTCGAGGATTCAAGCAACCCCGTATGCAATTCCCTTTGTCAATCGATATGTTACTTGCCCGAGATTCGATCGTCGGTATCCCAATACCTCGTTCAATCTCGTTACCGGCAAGTCACTTTACTCGTACCGTAATGCATGATCTCGTGACCAGACACTTGGTCACTTTTAGCTCATTATGATGATGCATTACCGAGTGGTCCCAGTGATACCTCTCCGTCATACGGAGTGACAAATCCCAGTCTTGATCCGTGTCAACCCAACAGACACTTTCGGAGATACCCGTAGTCTACCTTTATAGTCACCCAGTTACGTTGTGACGTTTGGTATACCCAAAGGACTCCTATGGTATCCGGGAGTTACACGATCTCATGGTCTAAGGAAAAGATACTTGACATTGGAAAAACTCTAGCAAACGAACTATAGGATCTTTATGCTATGTTTAGGATTGGGTCTTGTCCATCACATCATTCTCCTAATGATGTGATCTCGTTATCAATGACATCCAATGTCCATAGTCAGGAAACCATGACTATCTGTCGATCAACGAGCTAGTCAACGAGAGGCTTACTAGGGACATGTTGGTGTCTGTTATTCACACATGTATTACGATTTCCGGATAACACAATTATAGCATGAATAAAGACAATTATCATGAACAAGGAAATATAATAATAATGCTTTTATTATTGCCTCTAGGGCATATTTCCAACAGTCTCCCACTTGCACTAGAGTCAATAATCTAGTTACATTGTGATGAATCGAACACCCATGGAATTCCGGTGTTGATCATGTTTTGCTCTAGGGAGAGGTTTAGTCAACGGATCTGCTACATTCAGGTCCGTATGTACTTTACAAATATCTATGTCTCCATCTTGAACATTTTCACGAATGGAGTTGAAGCGACGCTTGATGTGCCTTGTCTTCTTGTGAAACCTGGGCTCCTTGGCAAGTGCAATAGCTCCAGTGTTGTCAGAGAAGAGTTTGATTGGCCCCGACGCATTGGGTATGACTCCTAGGTCGGTGATGAACTCCTTCACCCAAATTGCTTCATGTGCTTCCTCCGAGGCTGCCATGTACTCCGCTTCACATGTAGATCCCGCCACGACGCTCTGCTTGCAACTGCACCAGCTTACTGCCCCACCATTCAAAATATACACGTATCCGGTTTGTGACTTAGAGTCATCCAGATCTGTGTCGAAGCTAGCGTCGACGTAACCCTTTATGACGAGCTCTTCGTCACCTCCATAAACGAGAAACATTTCCTTAGTCCTTTTCAGGTACTTCAGGATATTCTTAACCGTTGTCCAGTGTTCCTTGCCGGGATTACTTTGGTACCTTCCTACCAAACTTACGGCAAGGTTTACATCAGGTCTGGTACACAGCATGGCATACATAATAGAACCTATGGCTGAGGCATAGGGGATGACACTCATCTCTTCTATATCTTCTGCCGTGGTCGGACATTGAGCTGAGCTCAATTTCGTAACTTGTAGCACAGGCAAGAACCCCTTCTTAGACTGATCCATATTGAACTTCTTCAATATCTTATCAAGGTATGTGCTTTGTGAAAGACCTATGAGGCGTCTTGATCTATCTCTATAGATCTTGATGCCTAATATATAAGCAGCTTCTCCAAGGTCCTTCATTGAAAAACTCTTATTCAAGTAGGCCTTGATGCTGTCCAAGAGTTCTATATCATTTCCCATCAAAAGTATGTCGTCTACATATAGTATGAGAAATGCTACAGAGCTCCCACTCACTTTCTTGTAAACGCAGGCTTCTCCATAAGTCTGCGTAAACCCAAACGCTTTGATCATCTCATCAAAGCGAATGTTCCAACTCCGAGATGCTTGCACCAGCCCATAAATCGAGCGTTGGAGCTTGCACACCTTGTCAGCATTCTTAGGATTGACAAAACCTTCCGGCTGCATCATATACAATTCTTCCTTAAGGAAACCATTAAGGAATGCCGTTTTGACGTCCATTTGCCATATCTCATAATAATAGAATGCGGGAATTTCTAACATGATTCGGACGGACTTTAGCTTCGCTACCGGGGAGAAAGTCTCATCGTAGTCAACCCCTTGAACTTGTCGATAACCCTTAGCGACAAGCCGAGCTTTATAGATGGTCACATTACCATCCGCGTCTGTCTTCTTCTTAAAGATCCATTTATTTTCTATGGCTCGCCGTTCAACGGGCAAGTCAGTCAAAGTCCATACTTCGTTTTCATACATGGATCCTATCTCAGATTTCATGGCTTCTAGCCATTTGTCGGAATCCGGGCCCGCCATCGCTTCTTCATAGTTCGAAGGTTCACCGTTTTCTAACAACATGATTTCCAAGACAGGGTTGCCGTACCACTCTGGTGCGGAACGTGTCCTTGTGGACCTTCGAATTTCAGTAGGAGCTTGATCAGAAGTATCTTGATCATCATCGATAACTTCCTCTCTAGTCGGTGCAGGCACCTCAGGAACATTTTCTTGAGTTGCGCCATTTGCCAGTTCAAGAGGTAACACTTCATCAAGTTCTACTTTCCTCCCACTTACTTCTTTCGAGAGAAACTCTTTCTCTAGAAAGAATCCATTCTTGGCAACAAAGATCTTGCCTTCGGATCTGAGGTAGAAGGTATACCCAAAAGTTTCTTTAGGGTATCCTATGAAGACGCATTTTTCCGACTTGGGTTCAAGCTTTTCAGGTTGAAGTTTTTTGACATAAGCATCGCATCCCCAAAATTTTAGAAACGACAACTTAGGTTTCTTTCCAAACCATAATTCAAACGGTGTCGTCTCAACGGATTTCGACGGAGCCCTATTTAAAGTGAATGCGGCAGTCTCTAAAGCATAGCCCCAAAAAGATAGCGGTAAATCCGTAAGAGACATCATAGATCGTACCATATCTAATAGAGTGCGATTACGATGTTCGGACACACCATTACGCTGAGGTGTTCCAAGCGGCATGAGTTGTGAAACTATTCCACATTTTCTTAAGTGTGTGCCAAATTCGTGACTCAAGTATTCTCCTCCACGATCTGATCGTGGAAACTTGATTTTGCTGTCACGTTGATTCTCAACCTCACTCTGAAATTCCTTGAACTTTTCAAAGGTCTCAGACCTGTGTTTCATTAAGTAGATATACCCATATCTACTCAAATCATCAGTGAGGGTGAGAACATAACGATAGCCATCGCGAGCCTCAACACTCATTGGACCGCACACATCAGTATGTATGATTTCCAATAAGTTGGTTGCTCGCTCCATTGTTCCTGAGAACAGAGTCTTGGTCATCTTACCCATGAGGCATGGTTCGCACGTGTCAAATGATTCGTAATCAAGAGACTCTAAAAGTCCATCTGCATGGAGCTTCTTCATGCGTTTGACACCTATGTGACCAAGGCGGCAGTGCCACAAGTATGTGGGACTATCATTATCAACTTTGCATCTTTTGGTACTCACACTATGAATATGTGTAGCATTACGCTCGAGATTCATTAAGAATAAACCATTCACCATAGGAGCATGACCATAAAGCATATCTCTCATATAAATAGAACAACCATTATTCTCGGATTTAAATGAGTAGCCATCTCGAATTAAACAAGATCCCGATACAATGTTCATGCTCAAAGCTGGCACTAAATAACAATTATTAAGGTTTAAAACTAATCCCGAAGGTAAATATAGAGGTAGCGTGCCGACGGCGATCACATTGACCTTGGAACCATTCCCGACGCGCATCGTCACCTCGTCCTTTGCCAGTCTCCGCTTATTCCGCAGCCCCTGCTTTGAGTTACAAATGTGAGCAACTGCACCGGTATCAAATACCCAGGAGCTACTACGGGTACTAGTAAGGTACACATCAATTACATGTATATCATATATACCTTTTGTTTTGCCGGCCTTCTTGTCTGCTAAGTATTTGGGGCAGTTCCGCTTCCAGTGACCACTTCCCTTGCAATAAAAGCACTCAGTCTCGGGCTTGGGTCCATTCTTTGGCTTCTTCCCAGCAGCTTGCTTGCCGGGTGCGGCAACTCCTTTTCCGTCCTTCGTGAAGTTCTTTTTACCCTTGCCCTTCTTGAATTTAGTGGTTTTATTCACCATCAACACTTGATGTTCCTTCTTGACTTCTACCTCTGCTGATTTCATCATTGAAAATACCTCAGGAATGGTCTTTTCCATCCCCTGCATATTAAAGTTCATCACAAAGCTCTTGTAGCTTGGTGGAAGCGACTGGAGGATTCTGTCAATGACCGCATCATCCGGGAGATTAACTCCCAGCTGAGTCAAGCGGTTATGTAACCCAGACATAGTGAGTATGTGCTCACTGACAGAACTATTTTCCTCCATCTTACAGCTAAAGAATTTGTCGGAGACTTCATATCTCTCGACCCGGGCATGAGCTTGAAAAACCATTTTCAGCTCTTCGAACATCTCATATGCTCCATGTCTCTCAAAACGCTTTTGGAGCCCCGGCTCTAAGCTGTAAAGCATGCCGCACTGAACGAGGGAGTAGTCATCAGCACGTGTCTGCCAAGCGTTCATAACGTCTTGGTTCTGTGGGACGGGTGGATCACCTAGCGGTGCTTGTAGGACATAATCTTTCTTGGCAGCTATGAGGATGATCCTCAGGTTCCGGACCCAGTCCGTGTAGTTGCTACCATCGTCTTTCAGCTTGGTTTTCTCTAGGAACGCATTGAAGTTGAGGACTACGTTGGCCATTTGATCTACAAGACATATTGTAAAGATTTTAGACTAAGTTGATGATAATTAAGTTCATCTAATCAAATTATTCAATGAACTCCCACTTAGATAGACATCCCTCTTCTAGTCATCTAAGTATAACATGATCCGAGTCAACTAGGCCGTGTCCGATCATCACGTGAGACGGACTAGTCAACGTTGGTGAACATCTTCGTGTTGATCGTATCTTCTATACGACTCATGCTCGACCTTTCGGTCTTCTGTGTTCCGAGGCCATGTCTATACACATGCTAGGCTCGTCAAGTCAACCTAAGTGTTTGCATGTGTAAATCTGTCTTACACCCGTTGTATGTGAACGTTTGGATCAAACACCCGATCATCACGTGGTGCATTGAAACAACGAACTATCGCAACGTTGCACAGTTAGGGGGAACACTTTCTTGAAATTATTATGAGGGATCATCTTATTTACTACCGTCGTTCTAAGTAAACAAGATGCAAAACATGATAAACATCACATGCAATCAAATAATAATAGTGACATGATATGGCCATTATCACATAGCTCCTTTGATCTCCATCTTGGGGCTCCATGATCATCTTGTCACCGGCATGACACCATGATCTCCATCGTCGTGTCTCCATGAAGTTGCTCGCCAACTATTACTTCTACTATTATGGCTAACGCGTTTAGCAATAAAGTAAAGTAACTTACATGGCGTTTCTCAATGACACGCAGGTCATACAAAAATAAAGACAACTCCTATGGCTCCTGCCGGTTGTCATACTCATCGACATGCAAGTCGTGCTTCCTATTACAATAGCATGAACATATCATACATCACATATATATCGTTCATCATTCATCACAACTTTGGCCATATCATATCACAAAGCACTTGCTACAAAAACAAGTTAGACGTCCTCTAATTGTTGTTGCAAGTTTTACGTGGCTGAAATAGGGTTCTCGCAAGAACGTTTGCTCACCTACGTGAAAGCCACAACGTGATTTGTCAACTTCTATTTACCCTTCATAAGGACCCTTTTCATCGAATCCGCTCCAACTAAAGTAGGAGAGACAGACACCCGCTAACCACCTTATGCAACTAGTGCATGTTCGTCGGTGGAACCGGTCTCATGTAAGCATACGTGTAAGGTTGGTCCGGGCCGCTTCATCCCACAATACCGTTGAAGCAAGATAAGACTAGTAGCGGCAAGAAAGTTGACAACATCTACGCCCACAACAAATTGTGTTCTACTCGCGCAAGAACAACTACGCATAGACCTAGCTCATGATGCCACTGTTGGGGAACGTTGCAGAAAACAAAAAATTTCCTACGGTTTCACCAAGATCCATCTATGAGTTCATCTAGCAACGAGTGATCGGATGCATCTACATACCTTTGTAGATCGCGAGCGGAAGCATTCAAAGAACGGGGATGAAGTAGTCGAACACGGCGTGATCCAAATCACCGGAGATCCTAGCACCGAACGGACGGCACCTCCGCGTTCAACACACGTACGGTGAGCGTAACGTCTCCTTCTTGATCCAGCAAGGGGGAAGGAGAAGTTGAGGAAGATGGCTCCAGCAGTAGCACGACGACGTGGTGGTGATGGAGCTGCAGTACTCCGGCAGGGCTTCGCTAAGCACTATGGAGGAGGAGGAGGTGTTGGAGAGGGAGAAGGAGGCAACCAAAGGCGTGGATCAAAAAACCCTCCTTCCCCCACTATATATAGGAGGGCCAAGGGGGGCGCCGGCCTAGGAGATCCAATCTCCTAGGGGGCGGCGGCCAAGGGAGGTTTCCCTCCCCCCCCCCAAGGCACCTAGGAGGTGCCTTCCACTAGTGGGACTCTTCCCCTTTTGGAACCCTAGGCGCATGGGCCTCTTGGGGCTGGTGCCCTTGGCCCATGTAGGCCAAGGCGCACCCCCTACAGCCCATGTGGCCCCCCGGGGCAGGTGGCCCCACCCGGTGGGCCCCCGGGACCCTTCCGGTGGTCCCGGTACAATACCGGTGACCCCGAAACTTGTCCCGATGCCCGAAACAGCACTTCCTATATATAATTCTTTACCTCCGAACCATTCCGGAACTCCTCGTGATGTCCGGGATCTCATCCGGGACTCCGAACAACATTCGGGTTACTGCATATACATATCCCTACAACCCTAGCGTTACCGAACCTTAAGTGTGTAGACCCTACGGGTTTGGGAGACAGGCAGACATGACCGAGACGACTCTCCGGTCAATAACCAACAGTGGGATCTGGATACCCATGTTGTCTCCCACATGCTCCACGATGATCTCATCGGATGAACCACGATGTCGAGGATTCAAGCAACCCCGTATGCACTTCCCTTTGTCAATCAATATGTTACTTGCCCGAGATTCGATCGTCGGTATCCCAATACCTCGTTCAATCTCGTTACCGGCAAGTCACTTTACTCGTACCGTAATGCATGATCCCGTGACCAGACACTTGGTCACTTTGAGCTCATTATGATGATGCATTACCGAGTGGGCCCAGTGATACCTCTCCGTCATACAGAGTGACAAATCCCAGTCTTCATCCGTGTCAACCCAACAGACACTTTCGGAGATACCCGTAGTCTACCTTTATAGTCACCCAGTTACGTTGTGACGTTTGGTATACCCAAAGCACTCCTACGGTATCCGGGAGTTACACGATCTCATGGTCTAAGGAAAAGATACTTGACATTGGAAAAACTCTAGCAAACGAACTATACGATCTTTATGCTATGTTTAGGATTGGGTCTTGTCCATCACATCATTCTCCTAATGATGTGATCTCGTTATCAATGACATCCAATGTCCATAGTCAGGAAACCATGACTATCTGTCGATCAACGAGCTAGCACTGGTAGAAAAAGGGCCTATGGTCCCCGTTCGTAAGGGCCTTTAGTCCCGGTTCCGAAACCGGGACTAAAGTGTCGGTACTAATACCTCCCCCCTTTAGTCCCGGTTCAATCCAGAACCGGGACTAAAGGCCCTCCACGTGGCCGGTCCACCTTTAGTCCCGGTTGGTAACACCAACCGGTACTAAAGGAAATTTCCTGATTTTTTTTTGAAATTTTTTTTTGATTTTTTTTGAAAAAAAAATTTGAATTTTTTTTATTTTCAAATTTCTGAATTATTTTAACCTCTAATCTCTAATCATCCCTCATCACTGCTCAATTTAATCTCTAATCACCCCTCATCATTTCAAATCATCTCACTTCCCGAACGGTCACCCATCCTCTCACTACTCCATCCTGAGCACGCTTAACTTCCGGGTTCTATTCTCCCTCATTTCCACGTCTGCACTTGTTGTTTTCCTGACAATAGTAAGATGTCAATCCTATTAACCCTCAGGAATTTAGCTTGAGCATGAAGACACATATTTCACTGTTTGAGTTTAAAACTATTGTTCTAAAAAACAATATTTTTTTAGTAACACTAATATTTTTGAATAAGTAGTTTGACCATTGTTTGACCACAGTTTGACCATAGTTTGACCAGATTTGACCAAAATTCAAAAAAGGTGAAATAATTATTTAATAACACTAATATTCTTGAATAATTATTTAGTAACACTAATACTTCTTGAATAAATATTTTAAAAAACTGAAATTTAAAAAAACTGAAATTTGAGCATAACTTTTTTTCCTTTTGGAATTTGAGGATTCTAGAAATTTGCAAACAGGCCGTAGGCGGTCTCCAACGGATGTAACTTTTCGAGTAGATGATTTTTCATATAAAAAACTTTTTCATCCGAGTTCGTATGCAAAAGTTATGCCCATTTTACAAATTCCAGAGAGATTTTGTAAATAAAGTCGAAATTCATATTTGTAAATTTTCCCAACAACTAGACCACATATCACATGTGAAACTTATTTTCTTTTATTTTTTTGATATTTCCATCATTTTCTTTTATTTTTTTTAAAACTGAAAAGGCGGTCCACGGGGGGGGGGGGGGGGGGTAGAGTTTGAAAATGGGACCTTTAGTACCGGTTCGTGGCACGAACCGGGACTAAAGGTCTCATCCCCATTAGTCCCGGTTCGTGCCTCAAACCGGGACTAAAGGTCTAATCTTTAGTCCCGGTTTGTGGCACGAACCGGGACCAATGGTTGTGGGCCAGGAGCGAGGCCCATTGGTCCCGGTCCATCCCACCAACCGGGACCAAAAGGCCTAGATGAACCGGGACTAATGCCATTTCCTCACGAACCGGGACCAATGCTCACATTAGTCCCGGTTCTAGACTGAACCGGGACTAATGGGCTGAGCCGGCCTGGACCATAGCCCTGTTTTCTACTAGTGTAGTCAACTAGAGGCTTACTAGGGACATGTTGGTGTCTGTTATTCACACATGTATTACGATTTCCGGATAACACAATTATAGCATGAATAAAGACAATTATCATGAACAAGGAAATATAATAATAATGCTTTTATTATCTCCTCTAGGGCATATTTCCAACACTATTGGCAGTCTTTTGCAAAATTAACTTTTTTCTCTATTGCTAAGTTCAACTTGACCACTAGTCTGAGGATGATAGGGTGATGCAATTCTATGGTTAACTTCATACTTGGCAAGCATTTTACGGAAAGCACCATGAATAAGTGTGAACCACCATCAGTCATTAAATATCCAGGGACTCCAAACCTTGGGAAAATAACTTCCTTAAGCATTTTAATAGAGGTGTTGTGATCAGCACTACAAGTTGGAATAGCTTCTACCCATTTAGTAACATAATCAACAACAACCAAAATATGTGTATGCCCATTAGAGGACGGAAAAGGTCCCATGTAATCAAATCCCCAAACATCAAAAGGCTTCACAGCAAGTGAATAGTTCATAGGAATTTCTTGAAGCTTACCGATACTACCTATTCTTTGACATTCATCACAATAAGAGACAAACTTACAGGCATCCTTGAAGAGAGTAGGCCAATAAAATCCAGATTGCAATACCTTGTGAGCAGTTCTATCTCCAGCATGATGCCCTCCATAAGCCTCATAGTGACATTTCCGTAGGATTTGTCCCTGTTCATGCTCAGGTACATAACGTCTAATAATACCATCTACTCCTTTATAAATATGTGGGTCATCCCAAAAGTAATGTCTTAAATCATAGAAGATTTTTTCTTTTGCTGGTATGTAAAGTTAGGTGTAAAATATTTAGCAACAATGTAATTAGCATAGTCAGCATACCAAGGTGTACTATTAGCAACATTTATTGCAGCTAACTGCTCATCAGGAAAACTATCATTAATAGGAAGTGGGTTATCAAGCACATTTTCAAGCCTAGACAAATTATTAGCTACAGGGTTCTCGGCTCCTTTTCTATCAATGATATGTAAATAAAATTCTTGTAAAAAGAGAACCCAACGAATAAGTCTAGGTTTAGCATCTTTCTTTTCCATAAGACATTTAATATCAGCATGGTCTGTGTGAACAGTTACTTTGGAATCAACAATATAAGGTCTAAATTTATCACAAGCAAACACCACTGCTAAGAATTCTTTTTTAGTAGTAGCATAGTTTCATTGAGCACTGTCTAGAGTTTTACTAGCATAATGGATAACATTCAATTTCTTATCAACTCTTTGTCCTAGAACAGCAGCAACAGGATAATCACTAGCATCACACATAATTTCAAAAGGCAAGTTCCAATCAGGTGGTTGAACAATAGGTGCAGATATTAAGGCTTTCTTGAGTGTTTCAAAGGCTTCAAGACAATCATCATAAAAAACAAAAGGAACATCCTTGTGCAAAAGACTAGTGAGAGGCCTAGAAAATTTAGATAAGTCTTTAATGAACCTCCTATAGAAACCAGCATGACCTAGGAAACTACAAATACCTTTGATGTCCTTAGGACATGGCATTTTCTCAATTGCATCAACCCTAGCTTGGTCCACTTCAATACCTCTTTCAGAAATTTTATGACCCAGGACAATGACTTCATTAACCATAAAGTGGCACTTCTCCCAATTCAAGACAAGATTTGTTTGTTCACATCTCTGCAAAACTCGCTCAAGGTTGCTTAAACAATCATCAAAAGACTTCCCATAAACAGAAAAGTCATCCATGAAAACATCAACAATCTTTTCACAAAAGACAGAGAATATAGCCATCATGCATCTTTGAAAGGTAGCAGGTGCATTACATAAACCAAAAGGCATACGTCTATAAGCATAGGTTCCAAATGGACATGTAAAAGTGGTCTTTTCTTGATCAAGTTGAGAAATAGGTATTTGTGAAAAGCCAGAATATCCATCAAGGAAGCAAAACTGTGTGTGCTTAGATAATCTTTCAAGCATTTGATCAATAAAAGGCAAAGGGTAATGATCTTTTCTAGTTGCTTTATTTAATTTTCTAAAATCAATTACCATTCTATAGCCTATAACAATTCTTTGTGGAATGAGTTCATTCTTATCATTAGGAACAATAGTAATACCTCCTTTCTTAGGAACACAATGAACATGACTTACCCATCTACTATCAGCTATAGGATAAATTATACCAGCTTCCATAAGTTTTAATATTTCCGTTCTTACCACCTCTTTCATCTTCAGATTCAACTGACATTGGTGATCAACAACTGGTTTAGCATCATGTTCCATATTAATTTTGTGCTGACATAGAGTGGGACTAATGCCCTTTAAATCATTAATAGTATATCCAATAGCAGCCCGGTGCTTCCTTAGAACTTTCAATAATCTTTCTTCTTCATGTTCTGAAAGGTTAGCACTAATAATAACAGGATATATCTTCTTTTCGTCAAGATAAACATATTTCAAAGTGTCTGGCAATTTTTTTAATTCAAACACAGGATCACCTTTAGGTGGAGGAGGACCTCCCAAAGTTTCAATAGGCAAATTGTGTTTAAGCAGAGGACATTGTTCAAATAAAATCTTATCTATTTCATTTCTTTCATGCATATGTAAATCATTCTCATGGTCTAGCAAGTATTGTTCTAAAGGATCAGTAGGTGGCACAGCAATAGAAGCAAGAACAATTAATTCATCCTTACTAGGCAATTATTTTTCATGATGATTTTTACTAAACTTGGAAAAATTGAACTCATGAGACTCATCGCCAAAGCTAACACCCATAGTTTGTTTCTTGAAATCTATCTTAGCATTAACTGTGTTCAAGAAAGGGTCTACCAAAGATAATGGGACAGAAGTCATCTTGCGGGGTACCAAGAACAAGAAAATCAGTAGGATGTTTTATTTTCCCACACAAGACTTCAACATCTCTAATGATCCCACAAGGTGATATGGTGTCTCTATTAGCAAGTTTAATAGTAACATCTATGTCTTCTAACTCAACATGTGCTATGTACTTTATAATTTCTTGATATATCATGTAAGGAATAGCACTTACACTAGCACCAATGTCACATAAACCATGATAACAGTGCTCTCCTATTTTAACTGAAATAACAGGCATACGAACAACAGGTCTATGTTTATCTTTTCCATCAGGTTTAGCAATTCTAGCACCTTCTTCACAAAAGTAAATAACATGCCCATCCATATCTTCTTCCAAGACATCTTTAACCATAGCAATGCTAGGTTCTACTTTAATTTGTTCATCAGGTTTAGGTGTTCTAACATAGCTTTTGTTAACCACAGTTGAAACTTTAGCATGCTCCTTTATCCTAACAGGAAAAGGTGATTTCTCTATATAAGCAGAAGGGACAACTGGATCAATATGATAAAGTATAGTTTCTTCTTTAACTGGTACTAGTTCTTTAATTTCTTCTTTAATAAGTGGGTGATATTTAAACCACTTCCCTTTAGGGAGTTCGGATACAGTCCGGCGTTGGAGCTCGAATACATAGTCCGGCATTGGAGCTCGGATACAGTCCGGCGTTGGAGCTCAGATACATAGTCCGGCGTTGGAGCTTGGATACATTCCGGCATTAGAGCTGGGAAGCGGTCTAGCGTTGGTGCTCGGCTGCAAAAGATACCTCGAATGCAGTCCGGCGTTGGAGCTCGGACGCAAGAGGACACTGTCTCCCGGGAACAACTTCAAACCCGAGGTGTGGCATAAAAATAAACAAGGCATTGATAAAGGCCGGAAACTTAAAGGGGCTCCTCGGATGCCCGACGTGTAAACCCGTTGAATGCATTTCGGCGATCCTCGAGATCGAAGAAGATTTGTTGAACCAGTTTTCAAGACCGACGACCGAAGATGAAGAATAGTTCGGAAGAATCGAGGAGCGTCCCTAACTTGAAGACCGGTTCAGGGGGCTACTGACGGTGTCCCAGACTAGGGGGTACTCAACACGTCATCTCCCGATCTGTTAGATTGGGCCGAGGACCCCCATGGCCGTATACTCTGAAGGAAATATGCCCTAGAGGCAATAATAAAGTTATTATTTATTTCCTTATATCATGATGACTCCACAGGCTTGCTGGAGCCTAAGGACAAGATGACTCCACAGGCTGCTGAAGCGATCATCCCCTGTTTCAAGGAGCCCATGTCCGCGGACGACATCGCCTGCATCGCCAAGCTCACTTGCCTGGATGAGGTGACCCTCCTCATTGCAGCAGGCCTTGCGCCTGATGGAGCTTCCACTGATGGTCAATAGTTTCTATGTTAGTCTTTGTTAGTATTAGTCTCCAATGGTGGTTGTCCTTCTGTCATTTAGAGTTAGGTTCTAGTTTCCTGATGATGCTCTATAACCGTAACTGTAGATCGTCGTTTAGCTGGCGCCGGCGAGATTTGGGGCCTATTGGTGGTCGCCGGTGCCCTCCTGTTAGGTTGGATGTGTACCTGTTCTTCAGTATCATCAATTTAGTAAACCTTTTAGAGAATTTCTGGTGTCCTCATGATTGAAAACCTATGCCCAATCCTGTCCTGGAACGTGCGGGGACTAAACTCACCCGCGAGACAAGCTGCTGTTGCTGAAATTGCAGTTTCCCACCGTCTGGGTATTCTCTGTCAGCAGGAAACAAAAATCTCCACCTAGACTATTGTTGGGGATATTACTACTGGAGGTAAACTGGCCTTGTGTAGCCGGGTTGACTCCTTGAAGATTAGAAGCCCATAAAGATGCATGGATGATGGCGCTTCATGGAGGCCCAAGGCCCGAAGACGGGTTAAAGCCTGTAAATATAAACCGGCTTAGTCATGTAATTTGTAAGATAGGAAGCATAGAGACCGAACTGGATACGTTTATGATCCGGCTTCGGGACTCTGTAAACTGGCGGGCGTCAACCTATGTATATAAAGGGACAACCCGGCAGCGGTTTAGAGACAGACAACAACTCGAGAGCCAGACAAAGCGGATTCGCTCCCTGGCCTTCGAAACCCTAGCAATACCAATCACAACTAGACGTAGGCCTTTACCTTCCTTGAAGGGGCCGAACTAGTATGAAATTCCCCGTGTCCCCTTGTCTGGTTTAGAGACAGACAACAACTCGAGAGCCAGACAAAGCGGATTCGCTCCCTGGCCTTCGAAACCCTAGCAATACCAATCACAACTAGACGTAGGCCTTTACCTTCCTTGAAGGGGCCGAACTAGTATAAAATTCCCCGTGTCCCCTTGTCTGGTTTAACCCCTTAAACCTAAACCGTAGCGATGGATCCTCGACTAAGTCCTTTCACAAGGACATCTGCCGTGACAAACCCACGACAGTTGGCGCCCACCGTGGGGCTATCACATGATGGTTTTGAGTTCTTGAAGGGCAGCTTCGGTGGACTTAAGGGATACGCTATGGGCTGGATGACGAAGAGTCGTCGCGGCAAGCTCTACATCGACAACGCAGGATGGGGTCCCGAGGCCGATTCAATTGAATACGGGTACCGGGTCCCCTTTGGTGGGATTCACGTCTTCATCGGCAATATCGGCGAACCGGCCCCTGAGCCGGACATCTGCACCGAAATCATTGAAACGGCTCTGCGTGCAAGTCCTTCGCCGGTTCAGCCCGAGGCAAGGAATGTTTTCGTGGGTGTCATCCATGCATCGAGGTACGAGGATGGACCGGTGTCCGATGGAGAGACTGTGGTCTGTTCTGATGACGAGTCTTCTGGAGAGACCGAATCACTTTACCAGTTGCAGGATGGCCGGATTGATGGAGGATCCGAGGGCAACAGTATTCCGGATTCCCCCGATTTACCAAACCGGGCCACCATCTTCATGGTCGGCACACAATCGGTGCCTCATTCATCTACCGCCGCAGCAATGCTCTCCGGTTCAACAACGGCCACACCAGCAGGTGCAGGAAGCTCGGCGCCGCCTCCGGCCCAAGTCCTGTCTGATTTGTTCGACGCTTTGGCAACGTTGATGGCCGCGGAGGTGGATGCAGCAACCAGGGATCAGCACAATGCGGAGATTGCAAAGGAAAAAGATCAGATGGCCCAGGCTAAAGCGGACCTGGCAACAGAGAATACTAGGATGGCTACAGAGCGGGCTAAATTGGAAGCACAGGCCTACCGGATTAGACTGGATCAGAATGCTTCAGAGGAAGTCATGAGAAGAAGGTATCGATTACGTCTCCCATCGGTTTATGAGCCATAGAATCTCTTCAACACACCAGGAGCAGGAGCTGGTAGCCAACCCACACTAAACCGGGCGAGGGCAAAGGGAACAGGAGCGCCGGTTCAACCGCGCACGACGGACCCGCCTCGCCAGAACAACATTGTGCCACAGTATTTACCAACATCGCCCGGGCATTATTCCAACCCGTTGGACAACATTGTGACCGCCGCTTCACGCCTGGTGGCCCTCCCAGCCGACGGCGAGTCACCAGTTGCAGTGGAAGCACATCGGGCCAGGGATCTCCTTCAAACAGCACTAAATCAACAGCAGGCGTATTCACACAGTCATGAGAGGATTCATTCCACTCCCCGTCCAAGCCGGAGCTATAGCAGACACGTGGAGGATGAACCGGCCGTGTCCAGTAGTGCACGTCACTGAAATTCACCACTAGGGAACAACCCGGCCGGGGAAGGCGCTAATGCGCAAGATGTTGTGGACCATGGCCGCGCACGTCGGGAGGTCGAGTTGGCGGCTCGACACGGAGCACGACAGCATACTCCGGTTCACCCCACGGCCTCCATGGAGCCAGGAGTGATGTTCAGTTCCTTAGGGGTGTCGTGTCTAACCCCCGCTTTGCGTAATGTGAGACTGCCCAAGGATTTCAAGGGACCTCGTAAGTTACCAAATTACACCGCCGATTTGCAACCAGAAGCGTGGGTGGAGAGCTATGAGATGGCAATGGAGATGTTAGATGTGGATGAGGCAGTGTGTGCTAAATATTTCACCATGATGTTGGAAGGAACAGCTCGCACTTGGTTGAAGAGCTTGCCAACCAACTCTATTGGATCATGGGCCGAATGGAAGCACCGGTTTATCCAGAACTTCAAGGATACATGTAAGCAGCCGATGTCAATCGTGGATCTGGCCGCTTGTGTCCAAGAGGAAGGGGATTCCACGACCCATTGGGTCAAACGGGTCTCAGCAATTTTGCATTCATCAGATCGTATTAATGCAGACACTGCAGTGTTAACATTAGAGGGCAATTGTCGTTTCAAACCACTAAAACAGAAATTGGGAAGGCTCAAACGTCACTGCAATGATATGTCAACACTCATGGCCGCTTTGGTTAAATACGCCAATTCAGATAATACCAAGGATCCGGATTCAGAGGAGGACAAACCGGAGAAAGGTAAGAAGAACAACAATGCCAAGGGTCAACAGCATAATCCGGCAGGCCATGGAAACGGTGGTAAGCGCAAGGCCGACAGTAGCTTGGACTTTATTGCAAATACCAACGCGCAGGAGAATGGCCAACGTCGTAAGGGCAAGCAGCCCCAGACGGGTGGAGGTTCAGGCCCCAATTTGGAGCGCTTATTAAATCAGCCCTGTCCAAAGCATGGATCGAAGGAGAAGCCGGCATCACATCTTTGGAAGGACTGTTATATCATGCGGGATTTCAAGAATTCCAATATGTTCCAATATGACAACGGCCCGCCCGGCGGTTCAGGAGGAGGTTTCCACGGGCCGGGTTACGGAGGTGGTGGTTCCGGTTCAGGGTTTCAAGGCAACCAAACTGGACACTTCAATCAAGGGCACCAAGGAAACCAGGGAGGTTACAACCATCAGGGGAATCAGCAGCAGCATTCGGGTTATCAGAGCAATCCCAAACAGCTGAACAGCGGGCAATATCATGTCTTCACTACTAGTTTGTGCAAACGTGATCAGAAGCTTCACAAAAGGGCAGTAAACTCTGTTGAGCCGGCAGTACCTTAGTATTTACGCTGGTCTGAGCAACCTATTTTGTGGAGTAGAGATGATCACCCACCCCGGGTTGATAATCCAGGTCACTTGGCCCTGGTGGTAGCCCCTCAAGTTGGGGGATACAAGTTCACTAAAGTGCTCATGGATGGGGGAAGTAGTATCAATATTTTGTATTATGATACATTCCGCCGTATGGGGTTGACAGATAAGGATCTTAAACCGTCAAATATGGTCTTTCATGTTGTGGTGCCTGGTTTGTCTGCATATCCTGTTGGCAAGATAGCTTTGGAGGTAGCTTTTGGAGATGACTATGATTCAAGGTTAGAAACATTGACATTTGAGGTGGTAAAGATCAAAAGTCCGTACCACGCCTTGTTTGGGCGGCCGGCTTATGCTAAGTTTATGGCAAGGCCATGTTATGTTTATCTACAGCTTAAAATGCCAGGTCATAAAGGGACTATCACAGTACATGGAAGTAGAAAGATTGCTTTGGAGTGTGAATAAGGTGATGCGGCTTATGCTGAGTCGGTTTGTGCCATGGAGGAGTTGAAATTCTATAAGGAGCAAGTTGATCCGGCAGACATGACCTCTTTGAAAAAGCCAACTACAGAACATGATCCAACATTGAAGTTCAAATCGGCTACAGACACTAAGATGGTTGACTTTGTTCCGGGTGATTCATCCAAACAGTTCAGCATCAGCGCTAACCTGGATCCCAAATAGGAAAGCACGCTCATCGAGTTCATCCATGAGAATCGGGACATCTTTGCATGGAAACCTTCTGACATGCCAGGTGTACCGAGGGAACTCGCTGAGCACACACTCAACATTGATCCTAAGTTTAAACCGGTCCGGCAGTTCCTCAGCCGTTTCAATGAAGAGAGACGTAAGGCTATAGGTGAAGAGGTAGCCCGTCTGTTGGCCGCAGGGTTTATTGTCGAAGTTCTTCATCCATAGTGGTTAGCTAATCTGGTGCTGGTTCTTAAGAAAAACGGCACTTGGCGCATGTGTGTGAACTACACAGATTTAAACAAGGCTTGCCCTGCAGACTCCTTTGCTCTCCCTCGCATTGATTAGATAATTCATGCTACGGTGGGTTGTGACCGTTTGTGTTTTCTGGATGCCTACTCTGGTTATCATCAAATCAAAATGGCGGTTAAGGACCAGCAGAAGACAGCTTTCATAACTCCCTTTGGAGCCTTCTGCTATGTTTCCATGCCTTTTGGACTCAAGAGTGCCCAGGCAACTTACTAGCAATGTGTTCAGAATTGCCTTCATAAACAAATTGGGCACAATGTTCATGCATATGTGGACGATATTGTGGTCAAGTCCAGAAAGGAGGAGACATTGATAGATGATCTACGAGAAACCTTTGACAATCTCCGGGTTTACAAGATGATGCTCAATCCGGAGAAGTGTGTCTTCGGTGTCCCGGCAGGCAAGCTCTTAGGCTTCCTGGTATCAAACAGAGGCATTGAGGCTAATCCGGAAAAGATTGCAGCAATTACATCCTTGGCTAAACCGGCGTGTATTAACGATGTTCAACGTCTGGCCGGCCGGATTACAGCCTTGAGCCGGTTTATCAGTTGCCTTGGAGAGAAGGCCATCCCTTTATATCAGATGCTCAAGAAAACAGATAACTTTGTCTGGAGCGAGACAACTGATAAGGCGTTCGAGGATCTGAAGAGGCAGCTAGCTGAACCGCCCGTGCTTGCAGCGCCGATCAATAAAGAGCCATTATTATTATATGTGGTTGCTAATGCCCGGGCTGTTAGCGTAGCCATTGTGGTAGAGCGCAAGGAGCTTGGCAAGGAATATCCGGTTCAACGACCGGTTTATTATATCAGCGAGGTGCTCATTGAGTCAAAGCAGAGGTATCCGCATTGGCAGAAGCTGGTGTATGGGGTGTTTATGGCGAGCTGAAAGCTTAAACATTATTTTCAGGGCCATCCTATCAAAGTGGTCAGTTCAGCTCCTCTGGGCGACATCATTCAAAACAGAGAAGCAACTGGCCGGATTGCCAAGTGGGCTATTGAGCTTGGACCTCATTGGCTCAAATATATACCCCGCACAGCGATCAAATCCCAGGCACTCATGGATTTCATCAATGATTGGACGGAGTTACAGGCACCTGAAGAGAAACCAGATAATACATACTGGACTATTCATTTTGATGGATCCAGACAGTTGGAGGGCTCGGGGGCTGGAGTCATACTAACTTCCCCATGAGGTGACAAGTTTTGTTATGTCCTCCGTTTAATGTTCCCTTGTACTAACAATGCGGCTGAATATGAGGCTTTGCTCCACGGTCTTCAGATGGCTAAGGAATTGAATTTGAGCCGGGTTAAGTGCTTCGGCGATTCAGATCTAGTGGCTCAGCAGGTGTCTGGCACTTGGGATTCTAAGGACCCACTCATGGCTGCATATCGGCGAGAGGTGGACGCAGTGGCTGGTCACTTTAAAGGTTATCAGGTGGACCATATAGACCGGCGGAAGAATGAAGCGGCGGACGCTTTAAGTCGTCTTGGTTCCCACCGTAAACCTGTCCCGCCCAATGTCTTTCTTGATGTGTTGCATAATCCGTCAGTCAAAGTGCCAACTGAAGAAGATTTGGCTATTCCTGATCCGGAGGCTTAGTTGGTGGCAGCTCTACATGCCATACCGGATTGGACGATCCCATATCTGGCTTACATGAACCGGGGTGAGTTACCAGACGATGAAACGTTGGCTCGATAGATAATCCGGCGTTCCAAGTCCATGACCATATCTCGGCAGAGAATAAATTGCACCAATAAAAAATATTCACAAAAATCGGCCCACATTAGGGGTGGTGCACCACCTCGGAAGCAGTCCGGCATAAAGCTCGAGCGCTAGTGGCTGGCTCCATGGAGGGCATTTCCGGCATTAAGCTCGGCTAAACTCCTTCAAACTTCTTTGAACCAAGGTGATTTACGACACCTCGGATACAGTCCGGCGTTGGAGCTCGAATACATAGTCCGGCGTTGGAGCTCGGATACAGTCCAGCGTTGGAGCTCAGATACATAGTCCGGCGTTGGAGCTCGGATACATTCCGGCATTAGAGCTGGGAAGCGGTCCAGCGTTGGTGCTCGGCTGCAAAAGATACCTCAAATGCAGTCCGGCATTGGAGCTCGGACGCACGAGGACACTGTCTCCCGGGAACAACTTCAAACCCGAGGTGTGGCATAAAAATAAACAAGGCATTGATAAAGGCCGGAAACTTAAAGGGGCTCCTCGGATGCCCGACGTGTAAACCCGTTGAATGCATTTCGGCGATCCTCGAGATCGAAGAAGATTTGTTGAACCAGTTTTCAAGACCGACGACCGAAGATGAAGAATAGTTCGGAAGAATCGAGGAGCGTCCCTAACTTGAAGACCGGTTCAGGGGGCTACTGACGGTGTCCCAGACAAGGGGGTACTCAACACGTCATCTCCCGATCTATTAGATTGGGCCGAGGACCCCCGTGGCCGTATACTCTGAAGGAAATATGCCCTAGAGGCAATAATAAAGTTATTATTTATTTCTTTATATCATGATAAATGTTTATTATTCATGCTAGAATTGTATTAACCGGAAACATAATACATGTGTGAATACATAGACAAACAGAGTGTCACTAGTATGCCTCTACTTGACTAGCTCGTTAATCAAAGATGGTTATGTTTCCTAACCATGAACAAAGAGTTGTTATTTGATTAACGAGGTCACATCATTAGTTGAATGATCTGATTGACATGACCCATTCCATTAGCTTAGCACCCGATCGTTTAGTATGTTGCTATTGCTTTCTTCATGACTTATACATGTTCCTATGACTATGAGATTATGCAACTCCCGTTTTCCGGAGGAACACTTTGGGTGCTACCAAACGTCACAACGTAACTGGGTGATTATAAAGGAGTACTACAGGTGTCTCCAAAGGTAGATGTTGGGTTGGCGTATTTCGAGATTAGGATTTGTCACTCCGATTGTCGGAGAGGTATCTCTGGGCCCTCTCGGTGATGCACATCACTTAAGCCTTGCAAGCATTGCAACTAATAAGTTAGTTGCGGGATGATGTATTACGGAACGAGTAAAGAGACTTTCCGGTAACGAGATTGAACTAGGTATTGGATACCGACGATCGAATCTCGGGCAAGTAACATACCGATGACAAAGGGAACAACGTATGTTGTTATGCGGTCTGACCGATAAAGATCTTCATAGAATATGTAGGAGCCAATATGGGCATCCAGGTCGCACTATTGGTTATTGACCAGGGACGTGTCTCGGTCATGTCTACATTGTTCTCGAACCGTAGGGTCCGCACGCTTAAGGTTTCGATGACAGTTATTATGAGTTTATGAGTTTTGATGTACCGAAGGAGTTCGGAGTCCCGGATGAGATTGGGGACATGACGAGGAGTCTCGAAATGGTCGAGACGTAAAGATCGATATATTGGACGACTATATTCGGACATCGGAAAGGTTCCGAGTGATTCGGGTATTTTTCGGAGTACCGGGTAGTTACGGGAGAAGTAATGGGCCTTGATGGGCTTTAGTGGGAAGAGGAAAAAGGCTGCTGCGCCCCCCCTCCCCTTTGGTCCGAATTGGACTAGGGAAAAGGGGGCCGGCCACCTCTCCTTCTCCTCCTATTCCTTCTCCCTTCCTCCCCTCTTGGTGGACTCCTACTAGGACTTGGAGTCCTAGTAGGACTCCCTATCCTGGCCGCACCTTTGCCTTGGCCGGCCTCCTCCTCCATCCTATATATACAGGGGCAGGGGGCACCCCATAGACACACAAGTTGATCCTTGGTGATCGTTCCTTAGCCGTGTGCGGTGCCCCCTGCCACCATATTCCACCTCGGTCATATTGTTGTAGTGCTTAGGCGAAGCCCTGCGTCGGTAGAACATCAAGATCGTCACCACGCCGTCGTGCTGACGGAACTCTTCCTCGACGCTTTGCTGGATCGGAGCCCGAGGATCGTCATCGAGCTGAACGTGTGCTAAGAACTCGGAGGTGCCGGAGTAACGGTGCTTGGATCGGTCGGATCGGGAAGAAGACGTACGACTACTTCCTCCATGTTGTGTCAACGCTTCCGTTGCGATCTACAAGGGTACGTAGATCATACTCTCCCCTCGTTGCTATGCATCACCATGATCTTGCGTGTGCGTAGGAAATTTTTTGAAATTACTACGTTCCCCAACAGTGGCATCCGAGCCTAGGTTTTATGGTTTGATGTTATATGCACGAGTAGAACACAAGTGAGTTGTGGGCGATATAAGTCATACTGCCTACCAGCATGTCATACTTTGGTTCGGCGGTATTGTTGGATGAAGCGGCCCGGACCGACATTACGCGTACGCTTACGCGAGACCGGTTTCCCCGACGTGCTTTGCACATAGGTGACTTGCGGGTGACTGTATCTCCAACTTTAGTTGAACAAGGTGTGGCTACGCCCGGTCCTTGCGAAGGTTAAAATGGAGTCTATTTGACAAACTATCGTTGTGGTTTTGATGCGTAGGTGAGATTGGTTCTTGCTTAAGCCCGTAGCAGCCACGTAAAACTTGCAACAACAAAGTAGAGGACGTCTAACTTGTTTTGCAAGGCATGTTGTGATGTGATATGGTCAAAACGTGATGAGATATAAGTTGTTGTATGAGATGATCATGTTTTGTTGAAGTTATCGGCAACTGGCAAAAGCCTTATGGTTGTCTCTTTATTGCATAAGATGCAAGCGTCCAATAATTGCTTTACTTTATTGCTATGCGATAGCAATAGTTGCAAGAGCAATTGTTGGCGAGACGACCACGTGACGACACATTGATATAGATCAAGATGATGGAGATCATGGTGTCATGCCGGTGATGATATAGATCATGACAGTACTTTGGAGATGGAGATCAAAGAAGCAAGATGATGATGGCCATATCATGTCACATATATTGATTGCATGTGATGTTTATCTTTTATGCATCTTATCTTGCTTTGATTGACGGTAGCATTATAAGATGATCTCTCACTAAATTATCAAGAAGTTTTCTCCCTGAGTATGCACCGTTGCGAAAGTTCTTCGTGCTGAGACACCACGTGATGATCGGGTGTGATAGGTTCTACGTTCAAATACAACGGGTGCAAAACAGTTGCACACGCGGAATACTCAGGTTATACTTGACGAGCCAAGCATATACAGATATGGCCTCGGAACACGGAGACCGAAAGGTCGAGCGTGAATCATATAGTAGATATGATCAACATAACGATGTTCACCATTGAAAACTACTCCATCTCACGTGATGATCGGTTATGGTTTAGTTGATTTGGATCACGTGATCACTTAGAGGATTAGAGGGATATCTATCTAAGTGGGAGTTCTTAAGTAATATGATTAAATTGAACTTAAATTTATCATGAACATAGTCCTGGTAGTATTTTGCAAATTATGTTGTAGATCAATAGCTCGCGTTGTTGCTTCCCTGTGTTTATTTTGATATGTTCCTAGAGAAAATTGTGTTGAAAGATGTTAGTAGCAATGGTGCGGATTGGATCCGTGATCTGAGGTTTATCCTCATTGCTGCACAGAAGAATTATGTCCTTGATGCACCGCTAGGTGACAGACCTATTGCAGGAGCAGATGCAGACGTTATGAACGTTTGGCTAGCTCAATATGATGACTACTTGATAGTTTAAATGCACCATGCTTAATGGCTTAGAATCGGGACTTCAAAGACGTTTTGAACGTCATGGACCATATGAGATGTTCCAGGAGTTGAAGTTAATATTTCAAGCAAATACCCGAGTTGAGAGATATGAAGTCTCCAACAAGTTCTATAGCTAAAAGATGGAGGAGAATCGCTCAACTAGTGAGCATGTGCTCAGATTGTATGGGTACTACAATCACTTGAATCAAGTGGGAGTTAATCTTCCAGATAAGATAGTGATTGACAGAATTCTCTAGTCACCATCACCAAGTTAGTAGAACTTCGTGATGAACTATAATATGCAAGGGATAACGGAAACAACTCCCAAGCTCTTCGTGATGCTGAAATCAACGAAGGTAGAAATCAAGAAAAACATCAAGTGTTGATGGTTGACAAGACCACTAGTTTCAAGAAAAGGGCAAAGGGAAGAAGGGGAACTTCAAGAAGAACGGCAAGCAAGTTGCTGCTCAAGTGAAGAAGCCCAAGTCTGATCCTAAGCAAGAGACTAAGTGCTTCTACTGCAAAGGGACTGGTCACTGGAAGCAGAACTACCCCAAGTGATTGGCGGATAAAAAGGATGGCAAAGTGAACATAAGTATATTTGATATACATGTTATTGATGTGTAATTTACTAGTGTTTATAGCAAACCCTGAGTATTTGATACTAGTTCAGTTGCTAAGATTAGTAACTCGAAACGGGAGTTGCAGAATAAACAGAGACTAGTTAAGGGTGAAGTGACGATGTGTGTTGGAAGTGGTTCCAAGATTGATATGATCATCATCGCACACTCCCTATAATTTTGGGATTAGTGTTGAACCTAAATAAGTGTTATTTGGTGTTTGCGTTGAGCATGAATATGATTTGATCATGTTTATTGTAATACGGTTATTCATTTAAGTAAAAGAATAAATTGTTGTTCTGTTTACATGAATAAAACCTTATATGGTTACACACCCAATGAAAATAGTTCATTGGATCTCGATCTTAGTGATACACATATTCATAATATAGAAACCAAAAGATGTGAAGTTAATAATGATAGTGCAACTTATTTGTGGCACTGCCGTTTAGGTCATATTGGTATAAAGCGCATGAAGAAACTCCATGCTGATGGGCTTTCAGAATCACTTGATTATGAATCACTTGATGCTTGCGAACCATGCCTTTTGGGCAAGATGACTAAAACGCCGTTCTTCGGAACAATGGAGCAAGCAACAGATTTGTTGGAAATCATACATACTGATGTATGTGGTCCGATGAATATTTAAGGCTTGCAGCGGGTATCATTATTTTCTGACCTTCACAGATGATTTGAGCAGATATGGGTATATCTACTTAATGAAATAGAAGTCTGATACATTTGAAAAGTTCATATAATTTCAGAGTGAAGTGGAAAATCATCATAACAAGAAAATAAAGTTTCTACGATCTGATCGTGGAAAAGAGTATTTGAGTTACAAGTTTGGTCTTCAGTTAAAACAATGTGAAATAGTTTCACTACTCACGCCACCTGAAACACCACAGCATAATGGTGTGTCCGAACGTCATAACCGTACTTTATTGGATATAGTGCAATCTATGATGTATCTTACCGATCTACCACTATCGTTTTGGGTTTATGCATTAGAGACAGCTGCATTCACATTAAATAGGGCACCATCTAAATCCGTTGAGATGACGCCTTATGAACTGTGGTTTGGCAAGAAACCAAAGTTGTCGTTTCTTAAAAGTTTGAGGTTGCAATGCTTATGTGAAAAAGTTTCAACCAGATAAGCTCAAAACCCAAATAGGGGAAGTGCGTCTTCATAGGATACCCAAAGGAAATAGTTGGGTACACCTTCTATCACAGATCCAAAGGCAAGACATTCGTTGCTGAGAATGGATACTTTCTAGAGAAGGAGATTCTCTCGAAAGAAGTGAGTGGGAGGAAAGTAGAACTTGACGAGGTAACTGTAACTTTTCGAGTAGATGATTTTTCATATAAAAAACTTTTTCATCCGAGTTCGTATGCAAAAGTTATGCCCATTTTACAAATTCCAGAGAGATTTTGTAAATAAAGTCGAAATTCATATTTGTAAATTTTCCCAACAACTAGACCACATATCACATGTGAAACTTATTTTCTTTTATTTTTTTGACATTTCCATCATTTTCTTTTATTTTTTTTAAAACTGAAAAGGCGGTCCACGGGGGGGGGGGTAGAGTTTGAAAATGGGACCTTTAGTACCGGTTCGTGGCACGAACCAGGACTAAAGGTCTCATCCCCATTAGTCTCGGTTCGTGCCTCAAACCGGGACTAAAGGTCTAATCTTTAGTCCCGGTTTGTGGCACGAACCGGGACCAATGGTTGTGGGCCAGGAGCGAGGCCCATTGGTCCCGGTCCATCCCACCAACCGGGACCAAAAGGCCTAGATGAACCGGGACTAATGCCATTTCCTCACGAACCGGGACCAATGCTCACATTAGTCCCGGTTCTAGACTGAACCGGGACTAATGGGCTGAGCCGGCCTGGACCATAGCCCTGTTTTCTACTAGTGTAGTCAACAAGAGGCTTACTAGGGACATGTTGGTGTCTGTTATTCACACATGTATTACGATTTCCGGATAACACAATTATAGCATGAATAAAGACAATTATCATGAACAAGGAAATATAATAATAATGCTTTTATTATCTCCTCTAGGGCATATTTCCAACACTATTGGCAGTCTTTTGCAAAATTAACTTTTTTCTCTATTGCTAAGTTCAACTTGACCACTAGTCTGAGGATGATAGGGTGATGCAATTCTATGGTTAACTTCATACTTGGCAAGCATTTTACGGAAAGCACCATGAATAAGTGTGAACCACCATCAGTCATTAAATATCCAGGGACTCCAAACCTTGGGAAAATAACTTCCTTAAGCATTTTAATAGAGGTGTTGTGATCAGCACTACAAGTTGGAATAGCTTCTACCCATTTAGTAACATAATAAACAACAACCAAAATATGTGTATGCCCATTAGAGGACGGAAAAGGTCCCATGTAATCAAATCCCCAAACATCAAAAGGCTTCACAGCAAGTGAATAGTTCATAGGCATTTCTTGAAGCTTACCGATACTACCTATTCTTTGACATTCATCACAATAAGAGACAAACTTACGGGCATCCTTGAAGAGAGTAGGCCAATAAAATCCAGATTGCAATACCTTGTGAGCAGTTCTATCTCCAGCATGATGCCCTCCATAAGCCTCATAGTGACATTTCCGTAGGATTTGTCCCTGTTCATGCTCAGGTACATAACGTCTAATAATACCATCTACTCCTTTATAAATATGTGGGTCATCCCAAAAGTAATGTCTTAAATCATAGAAGATTTTTTCTTTTGCTGGTATGTAAAGTTAGGTGTAAAATATTTAGCAACAATGTAATTAGCAAAGTCAGCATACCAAGGTGTACTATTAGCAACATTTATTGCAGCTAACTGCTCATCAGGAAAACTATCATTAATAGGAAGTGGGTTATCAAGCACATTTTCAAGCCTAGACAAATTATTAGCTACAGGGTTCTCGGCTCCTTTTCTATCAATGATATGTAAATAAAATTCTTGTAAAAAGAGAACCCAACGAATAAGTCTAGGTTTAGCATCTTTCTTTTCCATAAGACATTTAATATCAGCATGGTCTGTGTGAACAGTTACTTTGGAATCAACAATATAAGGTCTAAATTTATCACAAGCAAACACCACTGCTAAGAATTCTTTTTTAGTAGTAGCATAGTTTCATTGAGCACTGTCTAGAGTTTTACTAGCATAATGGATAACATTCGATTTCTTATCAACTCTTTGTCCTAGAACAGCAGCAACAGGATAATCACTAGCATCACACATAATTTCAAAAGGCAAGTTCCAATCAGGTGGTTGAACAATAGGTGCAGATATTAAGGCTTTCTTGAGTGTTTCAAAGGCTTCAAGACAATCATCATAAAAAACAAAAGGAACATCCTTGTGCAAAAGACTAGTGAGAGGCCTAGAAAATTTAGAGAAGTCTTTAATGAACCTCCTATAGAAACCAGCATGACCTAGGAAACTACAAATACCTTTGATGTCCTTAGGACATGGCATTTTCTCAATTGCATCAACCTTAGCTTGGTCCACTTCAATACCTCTTTCAGAAATTTTATGACCCAGGACAATGACTTCATTAACCATAAAGTGGCACTTCTCCCAATTCAAGACAAGATTTGTTTGTTCACATCTCTGCAAAACTCGCTCAAGGTTGCTTAAACAATCATCAAAAGACTTCCCATAAACAGAAAAGTCATCCATGAAAACATCAACAATCTTTTCACAAAAGACAGAGAATATAGCCATCATGCATCTTTGAAAGGTAGCAGGTGCATTACGTAAACCAAAAGGCATACGTCTATAAGCATAGGTTCCAAATGGACAAGTAAAAGTGGTCTTTTCTTGATCAAGTTGAGAAATAGGTATTTGTGAAAAGCCAGAATATCCATCAAGGAAGCAAAACTGTGTGTGCTTAGATAATCTTTCAAGCATTTGATCAATAAAAGGCAAAGGGTAATGATCTTTTCTAGTTGCTTTATTTAATTTTCTAAAATCAATTACCATTCTATAGCCTATAACAATTCTTTGTGGAATGAGTTCATTCTTATCATTAGGAACAATAGTAATACCTCCTTTCTTAGGAACACAATGAACATGACTTACCCATCTACTATCAGCTATAGGATAAATTATACCAGCTTCCATAAGTTTTAATATTTCCGTTCTTACCACCTCTTTCATCTTCGGATTCAACCGACATTGGTGATCAACAACTGGTTTAGCATCATGTTCCATATTAATTTTGTGCTGACATAGAGTGGGACTAATGCCCTTTAAATCATTAATAGTATATCCAATAGCAGCCCGGTGCTTCCTTAGAACTTTCAATAATCTTTCTTCTTCATGTTCTGAAAGGTTAGCACTAATAATAACAGGATATATCTTCTTTTCGTCAAGATAAACATATTTCAAAGTTTCTGGCAATTGTTTTAATTCAAACACAGGATCACCTTTAGGTGGAGGAGGACCTCCCAAAGTTTCAATAGGCAAATTGTGTTTAAGCAGAGGACATTGTTCAAATAAAATCTTATCTATTTCATTTCTTTCATGCATATGTAAATCATTCTCATGGTCTAGCAAGTATTGTTCTAAAGGATCAGTAGGTGGCACAGCAATAGAAGCAAGAACAATTAATTCATCCTTACTAGGCAATTATTTTTCATGATGATTTTTACTAAACTTGGAAAAATTGAACTCATGAGACTCATCGCCAAAGCTAACACCCATAGTTTGTTTCTTGAAATCTATCTTAGCATTAACTGTGTTCAAGAAAGGGTCTACCAAAGATAATGGGACAGAAGTCATCTTGCGGGGTACCAAGAACAAGAAAATCAGTAGGATGTTTTATTTTCCCACACAAGACTTCAACATCTCTAATGATCCCACAAGGTGATATGGTGTCTCTATTAGCAAGTTTAATAGTAACATCTATGTCTTCTAACTCAACATGTGCTATGTACTTTATAATTTCTTGATATATCATGTAAGGAATAGCACTTACACTAGCACCAATGTCACATAAACCATGATAACAGTGCTCTCCTATTTTAACTGAAATAACAGGCATACGAACAACAGGTCTATGTTTATCTTTTCCATCAGGTTTAGCAATTCTAGCACCTTCTTCACAAAAGTAAATAACATGCCCATCCATATCTTCTTCCAAGACATCTTTAACCATAGCAATGCTAGGTTCTACTTTAATTTGTTCATCAGTTTTAGGTGTTCTAACATAGCTTTTGTTAACCACAGTTGAAACTTTAGCATGCTCCTTTATCCTAACAGGAAAAGGTGATTTCTCTATATAAGCAGAAGGGACAACTGGATCAATATGATAAAGTATAGTTTCTTCTTTAACTGGTACTAGTTCTTTAATTTCTTCTTTAATAAGTGGGTGATATTTAAACCACTTCCCTTTAGGGAGTTCAACATGAGTAGAAAATGATTCACAAAAGGAGGCTACTATCTCAGAGTCAAGTCCATATTTAGTGCTAAACTTTTGAAATTCATCAGTATACATAAAAGATTTAACACAATCATACTTAAGTTTAATACATGACTCTTTACCTTCGTCGAGCTCCCAATCTTCAGAGTTGTGTTTAATTATTTCCAAAAGATCCAACTAGAATTCAATAGTCGTCTTCATAAATGAACCAGCACAAGAAGTATCAAGCATGGTTTGATCATTACGAGAAAGTCGAGCATAAAAATTCTGGATAATAACTTCTCTTGATAGGTCATGGTTGGGGCATGAATATAACATTGACTTAAGCCTCCCCCAAGCTAGAGCGATAGTTTCTCCTTCACGAGGCCAAAAATTATATATATAATTCCAATCACGATGAACTAGATGCATAGGATAAATTTTTTGGTGGAACTCCAATTTCAAACGATTCCAATTCCATGAGCCAATATCATCGCATAGCCTATACCATGCCAATGATTTTTCCCTTCAAAGATAAAGGGAAAACATTTCTCATCACCTCATCTCCGGGTAAACCTGCAAGCTTAAACAATCCACAAATTTGTTCCACATATATCAAGTGCATATCAGGATGTTTAGTTCCATCTCCTGCATAAGCATTAGCTAGCAGTTGTTCTATCATACCCGAAGGAATTTCATATTCAATATTTTCAGTAGGTGCAGTAGGTTGAGGGGTGGCTAACTGTGGTTCCGGACGAGGTGAAGATACCACAAAAAAAACTCAAAGGATTGTTTTCCATAGTAACAAGTGACAATAAATTTCAGCACACTATATAAATGTTTCCTTACCGAATTCCACTTACCAAAGGCGCTTCACTCCCCGGCAACGGTGCCAGAAAATAGCCTTGATGACCCATAAGTATAGGGGATCAATTGTAGCTCTTTTCGATAAGTAACAGTGTCGAACCCAACAAGGAGCAGAAGGAAATGACAAGTAGTTTTCAGTAAGGTAATGACTGCAAGTGCTGAAATTGTAAGAAGCGAGTAGTTTGATAGCAACATAATTTGTAACACTTAAGTAACGATAATAGTAACAATTATGTAGCAAGGTAGCCCAATCCTTTTGAGTCAAAGGAGCCAAAACAGTCTCTTATAATAAGCAAATCATTCTTGAGGGTACACGGGAATTTTATCTAGTTTCTTTCATCATGTTGGTTTGATTTGTGTTCGCTACTTTAATAATTTGACATGTGGGTGGACCGGTGCTTAGGTGCTGTTCTTACTTGAACAAACCTCCTAATTATGATTAACCCTCCCACAAGCATCCCCAACTATGAGAAAAGTATTAAGAATAAATTCTAACCATAGCATTTAACTCTAGGATCCAATCGGTCCCTTACGGAATAGTGCATAAACTGGGGTTTAAGTTTCTGTCGCTCTTGCAACCCACCAACTATTTACTACTCCACAATGCATTCCCTTAGGCCCAAATATGGTGAAGTGTCATGTAGTCGACGTTCACATGACACCACTAAGGGAATCACAACGTACATACTATCAAAATATCGAACACATATCAAGTTCACATGATTACGTGCAACATGATTTCTCCCGTGACCTCAAGAACAAAAGTAACTACTCACAAATAATAATCATGCTCAAGATCAGAGGGTTATTAAATAGCATATTGGATCTGAATATATAATCTTTCACCAAATAACCCTTATAGTAATCAACTACAAGATGTAATCAACACTACTAGTCACCCCCTAGCAACAATCTATAGTTCCGATAACAAGATTGCACACAAGAGATGAACTAGGGTTTGAGATGAGATGGTGCTGGTGAAGATGTTGACAGAGATTTCCCTCCCCAAGATGGGAGAGTTGTTGGTGATGATGATGACGATGATTTCCCCCTCCGAGAGGGAAGTCCCCCCAGCAGAATCGATCTGCCGGAGGGCAAAAGTGCTTCTCCCCAAGTTCCGCCTCGAGGCGGCGGCACTTCATCCCGAAAGTCCTCCTCTTATTTTTTTTTCTATGTCAAAACCACTTATATACCAAAGGATATGCACCAGGGCGCGCCTGGGGGGCCTGGCGCGCCCAGGTGGGTTGTGCCCACCTGGTGGCCCCCTCTGGTGTTTATTGGCTCCAATATTCCTCAAATAATTCATAAAAATTCTCCATAAAGTTTCAGCTCATTTGGAGTTATGCAGAATAGGTGGCCTGACGTAGCTTTTCCAGGTCCAGATTTCCAGCTGCCGGAATTCTCCCTCTTGGTGTGTTCCTTGCAAATTATGAGAGAAAAGGCATTAGAATTACTCCAAAAAGCATTATTATGGATAAAAACATTATAAATAACAGTAAGAAAACATGATGCAAAATGGACGTATCATGCGCCTATACAATTTTCCATTGTATTGGGTTGGTTGGCGTCACAAGAGATTTCTTGTATTTGGTTGCAGGATCATTTGAGAGAGACCATCTTCATCCTACACCTCTCACGGATTGATAAACCTAGGTCATCCAGTTGAGGGAAAATTGCTACTGTCCTAAAAAACTCTGCTCCTGGAGGCCCAACACGTGTCTACAAGAATAACGTTGCGTAGTAGACATCACCCCACTGAGAGGTTCAAGGGCCACGAGCACGCGCCGCCCTTGAGGGCCATGGGAAACTAGTTCGCCATGACCTTCTCACTGCTGTTCGCCGCCTCGATGCTCATCTCGTAGAGGTGTAGGAACTTAGCAGGGTCGGGGGTGTCATCATAGCGTGGAGGCAAATCCGGCTTGAACTTCCCAGGCCAGGCGAGGCGGCGCAGCTCCGGAGTGAATACACGACATCTCGCCGCGCTTACAGGGGCCATCCCACTAGCATCCATCATGGCGGATTCGACGCATTGGTTCTAGACCCAATTATTGACGGATTTCATCTCAGTAGAGTCCTTATGGACGGCGGCAGCAGCCTGAACCTACTTTACCAGGATACAGTGCAGAAAATGGGCATAGATCCCTCAAGGATTAAGCCCACCAAAACGACCTTTAAAGGCGTAATAACAGGTGTAGAGGCCAACTGTACATGCTTACTCACACTTGAAGTGGTCTTCGGATCTCCGGATAATTTCCGAAGCGAGGAGTTAATCTTCGACATAGTCTCGTTTCGCAGTGGTTATCACGCACTGCTCGGGCGAACCGCATTCGCTAAGTTCAATGCGGTACCGCATTACGCATACCTTAAGCTCAAAATGCCAGGCCCTCGAGGAGTAATTACGGTCAATGGAAACACCGAACGCTCCCTCCGAACGGAGGAGCGCACAGCGGCCCTTGCAGCGGAAGTACAAAGCAGCCTCTCCAGGCAGTTCTCCAATCCGGCCACTAAACGACCGGACACCGTCAAGTGCGCCTGGAGTAACCTACAACAAGACCACCTGGCACGATCAGAGCAGGCGTAGCAATGCGGCCCCAACCCTCGCAAAAAGGCGACGCCAGTACTTCGCGTATATAACTACGCTCTAGAGATACCATGGGCACAGGGGGAGGGGCACCATCACGGCACGCCCAAAATATGGCTTAAACCGTACCAGGGGCTGCCGATTTTTTAATTTTCTCTTACTTTCAGGACTTCATCCTTCGGAAGGCCTGTTCGGCAGTTCAATTGCCGCACAAACGATGCAAGAACCAGGGAAGCAGACAAGCCACGCCGCATTACGGAACTCCCAGGTGGTCTCTATCACGAGCAGTATACCCGTTCCGCATACTATTCCGCAGCTTGCCCCTGGAACGGACATGACTAGTCCAACCTTCCACGTATCGCATTACTTGTATCGTTCTGCCTTGATCGCACACCTTTTTAATAAACAATGCATAGCTTTCGTCTATTTTGCATTACCTTTTTTCTTTATATATGTTCCTTAACGACATGTTGCACCCGTACACGTTGGTACGGCCAAAATACGCCAGGGGCTTTAGTAACCCTCAATATGGTGTGAGAAGTCCGAACACTTTAACAAGTGCGGCACCCCAAACTTATAGCATTATATGCATCGGCTCCGAATCATGTCTTGGGTCAATAGTTGGGTTTGCCCGGCTCCTATGTTTTGGTGCCTTACGCTCCTCTATATCGGCTAAGGTAGCACTAGGAGAACCACTGCGATTGTGCCCCGGTTGAGCTGGGTCGAGCACCTCAGTGGAGAAAGCTAAAACTGACTATCATGATGAAGCGAGAGCTGGTCGCTGCTCGAGAGGTTTATTCGAGTCCCTAAAGACTTATGCCGCTTAGGGCGAGGAGCCGGCTCTGTCCGGCCAAGGCGTGGATAGCGCCCCGAACTCGGTCTTCCGAATACCAGGGGCTTCGCCGAAATTTAAAATTATAGAATTCTATGGCTAAGTGAGAGTGTTCACGCATTATAGTCTGATTGCCTTGTTCGTTGGGCTGAGCTCCTCCCTCGAAGGACCCAAACATGGGAAAAAGAGCGCTCAGGTTTATCCCCGAACACCCCAGCACTAGCGGCACGGGGGCAGAAGCCGACGACTCGCCATCTCTCAGAATTGATAAACAGCCGCACATAAGGTAATATTTTAAATTCCAACAGCATTGCTTAGCGCATATAAACATGTTTTCAGCGCACAGGACAAAATGAGCAAGTTTCACTCAAAAATTACATCCCTAGAACATTCATCCGCCACAAGGCAGGCACCCTTCAGAACATCCTTATAGTAATTCTCGGGCTTGCGATGCTCTTTCCCCGGCGGTGGCCCATCCTTCACAAGCTTCTCAGCATCCAGCTTGCCCCAGTGCACCTTAGCACGGGCAAGGGCCCTACAGGCACCCTCAATGCAGACGGAGCGCTTGATGACTTCGAGCCTTGGACAGGCCTCCACCAGCCGCCGCACCAGCCCAAAATAGCTCCCAGGCAGAGCCCCTCCAGGCCACAGCCGAACAATGAGGCCCTTCATGGCCTGTTCGGCCGCCTTCTGGAGCTCGACCAGTTGCTTCAGCTAGTCGCTCAGAGGCACGGGGTGTCCGGCCTCAGCGTACTGAGACCAGAACACCTTCTCCGTCGAGCTGCCCTCCTCGGCTCGGTAGAATGCGGCGGCATCGGACACACTCCGGGGAAGATCTGCGAACGCTCCTGGAGAGCTCCGAATTCGGGTAAGTAACAAGTAACTCACGTTTATGTGTTTGCTTTGCATAAAGAATGCCTTACTCGCCGCTATCTTCTTCACCTCATCCAACTCCTGGAGGGTCTTCTGGGATTCGGCCTTGGCAGACTTGGCATTTTCAATAGCCACCGCGAGCTCGGACGCTCGCGTCTTTGAGTCAAGCTCCAAACTCTCATGTTTTTCCATCAGAGCCTGGAGCTCTTACCACACCTTGCCAACCTCGGCCTCACACTTCTCCTGCTCGGTGCGCTCCATGGCCGCCCTCTTCTCGGCCTCGTCCAGCGCTTGCTTAAGGGTCGCCACCTCAGATGTGGCCCCTACAATAGCCACGATAATCCTGTCATTTTTTGCAATTGCACCTTTTATATATATATATATATATATATATATATATTTAAACAAGGTATTTCTTAACTTCATTGTCCTCGAGCTGCTTCTTGGCACGCCCGAGCTCTTGCTCGGACCGCTCGAGGTTCTGCTTTAGTGTGTCCACTTCCGCAGTCAGTGCGGCGGACGCAAGCAGAGAAGCCTGTGTACGCATATTGACTCCTTTTTGTTAGACTCCTGCGAATTTTATTTGATCCACTATTCGGCTTTTCTTCCCGAACGCCAAACAGAGCATCAGGGGCTACTGTCTATGCGGTAATATTATTTACACATTCTTTACTTACCTCAAAGCCTGTTAAAAGGCTAGTACAAGCTTCAGTCAGTGTGCTCTTGGCGGACTGAACCTTCTGGATCACCGCACTCATAATAGTACGGTGCCCCTCGTCGATGAAGGCGCCTTGGAGCGCCTCCAACAGATTGTCCGGCGCCTCCGGTTGGACGGGGGTCGCCGACATAGTGGGCTGGCTCCTCTTGGAAGGAGGTTGCCCGCCGGACTCTGGAACCTTTGAAGGTTCCGGAGCAGTGTCCGGCCTAGAGCCGGACTTGGAGCCCTGGGGGGTTTCATCCCCTTTACTCCTGGAGTCCAGGAGGTCGCCTTGCGGCGCCTCCAGGACCACCTCCTCCCGGCTTGGAACCTGTTGGGGCAACACTTCAGTGTCGTCCGTAGGGCGGGAGGAGGAAGCCGTCGGAAGCGAGTTCACATCCGACGAGTCCAGTGAGCCGCTCGACGACGCGTCAAGCCGGTCTTTGGGTGAGCTGCATAAACATAATCGACGTGACGGAAAGCTGTGCACTAAACGAATACTATGAATTACCCTGCTATCCGGATACTTACGATTTGGCCAGGGGCTTGTCCCTAGGCGCCCACTCCTCTCCGCCGTCGTCGGCGTCGGTGGAATAGTCCAGAGGAAGGGTTTTCCCCTTCTTGGACCCTTCGGCCTCCCCAGCTGGGGCGGCCTTCCTCTTCTTCCCCTCCCCCATTGGAGGGGGAGGGGTCTCTTCTCCCTCCTCCTTGTCTTCGCGGGAGGAGTGCGTCTTGGATTCGTCGGATGATGAATCTGACACCTTCGGGCGGCGGGCACTCTTTCGAGTCCCCGTGGCCTTCTTCTTGACCTTCTTCTCGGGCACCACATAGGGTGCCGGAACCAGCAGCTTCGCCAAGTGAGCGTCTGTTGGGCCTTCGCGCAAAGGAGCCGGACAGTTGATCTGTCCGTACGTCACCTGCCAATCCTGTCAAAGGTAAGGGAGCTTAGATCCCACATGGAGTCAAACTATGAAAAATTGATACCCTGTGAAATGAAAAAACAGCTTAGCGCAAGAGCGTGACGCTGCGCGCTGAATCCGCGATTCTAGGCATCTTCGTACGTCGTGTCGAAGAGCCTGCTCAGAGTTTGGTGCCGCGCCGGGTCGAACTCCCACAGGTTGAAAGCCCGTTGTTGGCACGGGAGGATCAAGCGGATGAGCATAACCTGGACTACATTGACAAGTTTGAGCTTCTTGTCCACCAGGGTTTTGATGCATGTTTGGAGTCCGGTCATCTCTCCTTTTTTACCCCACGACAGGCCCGTCTCCTTCCAGGAGGTGAGCCGCGTAGGGGGTCCGGATCGAAACTCAGGGGGTGCGACCCATTCGGCGTCGCGCGGCTCGGTGATGTAAAACCACCCCGATTGCCACCCCTTCAGGGTCTCCACAAAGGAGCCCTCGAGCCATAGGACGTTGGCCATCTTGCCCACCATGGCACCTCCGCACTCCGCCTGGTTGCCGCGCACCACCTTCGGCTTGACATTGAAAGTCTTGAGCCATAGGCCGAAATGGGGGTGGATGTGGAGGAAAGCCTCGCAGACGACGATAAACGCCGAGATGTTGAGGACAAAGTTCGGGGCCAGATCATGGAAATCCAGGCCATAGTAGAACATGAGCCCCCGGACAAATGGGTGGAGAGGAAAGCCCAGTCCGCAGAGGAAATGGGGGAGGAACACCACCCTCTCATGGGGCCTAGGGGTGGGGATGAGCTGCCCCTTTTCGGGAAGCCGGTACGCGATGTCGTTAGACAGGTATCCGGCCTTCCTCAGCTTTTTGATGTGTCCCTCCATGAAGGAGGAGACCATCCACTTGCCTCCCGCTCCGGACATGGCTGGAGAAGGTTGAGGTGGGGAGTGCGGACTTGGGCGCTGGAGCTCGAGTGCGCGAAAATGGATAGGCAAAGGAGGAAGAAGGCGTAGGTGAAAAGATGGATCCTTATCCCCTTATATGGGTGGATGCGACTACGCGTCTCCACCAGCCTGGTAAAACTCGCTTATCTCCCAAGCGTCGTAATCAATGGTGCGGTTGGGTTACCCACGCCCGTATTGATGAGAATCCCGGAATAAGGGACACGATCTCTGCTTTAACAAGACGTGCCAAGGAAACCGCCTCGCATAACGCGCTGAGATGGGACAGTAAAACGGTTCGAATAAAAGCTTGGCCATGGTGTGATGTCACACTATGGAATACGTCAGCAGATTAGATTTGTGTAAATATTATTCTCTCTATGGCAATATGTGGAAACTTATTTTGTGGAGCCGGACACTATCTTTGTGTTCAAAATCTTCTATGAAGTACTTGGAGGAGGAACCTGCCTTGCAATGCCGAAGACAATCTGCGTGCCGGACTCGTCGTCATTGAAGCCTGGTTCAGGGGATACTGAGGGAGTCCTGGATTAGGGGGTGTTCGGATAGCCGGACTATACCTTCAGCCGGACTCCTGGACTATGAAGATACAAGATTGAAGACTCTGTCCCGTGTCTGGAAGGGACTTTCCTTGGCGTGGAAGGCAAGCTTGGCGATACGGATATCAAGATCTCCTACCATTGTAACCGACTTTGAGTAACCCTAACCCTCTCCGGTGTCTATATAAACCGGAGGGTTTTAGTCCGTAGGACAACGTACACATCAACAATCATACCATAGGCTAGCTTCTAGGGTTTAGCCTCCTCGATCTCGTGGTAGATCCACTCTTGTACTACCCATATCATCAATATTAATCAAGCAGGACGTAGGGTTTTACCTCCATCGAGAGGGCCCGAACCTAGGTAAAACTTCGTGTCCCTTGCCTCCTGTTACCATCCGGCCTAGACGCACAGTTCGGGACCCCCTACCCGAGATCCGCCGGTTTTGACACCGACAGGGAGCCTGGTCTTGATGCCCGTGCACCACCACCTCAGGTGGCACACGGTCTTGACGTGGTGGAGCTGGAAGCGCACGCGCCTCCCCCTGGGGCTGCTGCACCACCTAGCAGCTTTCTTCGTCGTGCATTGGCACCCTACGCGGTGGGTCACGCTGGGGGGCCTCGCGCCTTGGCTCGGGGACGACATCATGTCGGAGAAGAGGAGGAGGCGCACCATGGGCCATGTTGCCCGCCTGAGACGGCGGGGAGGCAGCGACTGAGACGGCGCAGGAGCCTCTCCAGCGGCGCTGACGCGCTCGGCGATGCGGCCCAGCCAATCCTCATAGAGGTCGTTGGTCGGACGATAGCGCAGAAGCTTGCGCGCCATGAGCAGTGTAGCCTGCGCGTTCGCCGGCCCACGACGGGCATGGGAAGACGACGATGTGGCCGGAGTGGGAGATGGAGTCGTGGTGCTGCCGTCGTGTCGCATGGATGGTGGCAGCAACGAGTCCTGCTGCTCACGGGCAGTAGGGTCGGTGGCGGCAATGGCCACCGGGGAGGCAGAGCGGCGAGGGGCGCGGTTGCCCACAGGCACCTTTTGGGCGACATGAGCGGCCCGACGCTCGGCATGGACACAGCGAGCGTGGGCCATTGGAACAGTGGAGCGGCGGGGGAAAGAATAGTGGAAGAGGAGCTTCGACACACCCCTACCTGGCACGCCAAATGTCTGATTCAGGGCTCCGCTGACCCAAGAAAGGTTCGAACTCTGGGGCGTGTGCGAAGAACTCAACCTCTCCAGCCAACCAATTCGTCGCCCCCAAGGCCTACCTTGATGAACCAGAAAGGAAAGGGACATGGCAGTTTACCCAGGTTCGAGCCATCTGGCGGTGTAAGACCCTACTCCTGCTTTGGGGTGGATTAGCCTCGTGAGGGGTTGATGATGAACTAGTACATGGGAAGAACAACCTCAGGAGGTTTGTTTTTGTGTGGATGTGAGCTAGTGAGGGTTTGGGTTGGATCCCGACCCCCTCCTATGGTGTTGGCTAAGCTATATTTATAGTGGCCTCGGTCCTCTTCCTCCAAAACAAAGGCGGGAAGGGATCCCACAGTGGCCGATTTTGAAGGGGGACAAGTAGTACATCTTATCCTGATGAGGTGGTCTTCGCCTGCAAAGCTTCTACTCATGACGCCGTGGTGGGCTCGGCGATGACATCCTCCCTGCCATCCTAGCGGTCTTGGTCTTGTTGCACAGGAATCGAAACCTTTGGCTGACTCCTCGGGACCCCGCTCCTGCGCTTGCCTCCTTAGCACCAAAGAGGAAACTTGCTGCTTTGCGCCCGCCTGGCCTTGGTTGTCATGGCTTGCGTCACCTCTACCTCTTGAGGTGGGCGCCTCCATAGGAATCTCCGGTCCTCGGGAGCCAGCCTGGGGAGGCCGCTCCCTCCGGAGGTCTTGGTGTCATCCGCCTCACGAGGCTTGGCCCCTCGCGAGGGTCTGTCTTGCCGGTGCTGACGATGGGCATACCAGGCCGTCGATGGAGCCATACAATGGGCCACAGGCAGGCAGGTCTGGGTACCCTGGTTCCCAAAACACCGACAGAAGTGGCAGTGTGTCGTTGCGACTCGGTCTTGTCGGCCGTGTGGCCTTGCAGCCTGGCCGCGAACGTGAAGACGCCAGCCATGGACGCAGAGATGTCGGTCGTGGACGCAATCATGGCCGGCCCGGACGCGGACCAACAAGGTTGGGTCTCACTGGAAGATCACCGGTCGTTAGGTGGCAAGCTAGCCAACCTCCACTCGATGACGTCGACCTCGACCAACCTTCCATTCATGTCGATATTGGCATTTACTTGAACGTGGAATCCGGCAACGACAGCATCGGCGGTGATGACGAACATAGCATGTTTGGCATTGACGTGAATGTTGAACTTGATGCCGTCGACGCTGGAGGTGATGTAGAAAATGTTGAAGGAAACGACAAGGAACATCCTACTCCAACCGGTATGCATGATTGTACTGGTTCATGCATACATGTGTGTTATGCATTGTGGATTATGCATGCTTGCATGGTTCATGCATACATGTGTACTGGTTCATTAATTCTGGATCATGCATGCTTGTACTGGTTTATGCATACATGTGTGCTAGTTCATGGATTATCATTGATGCATGCTTATAGTGGTCATGTATACGAGTTCATGTATTTTGGATCATGCATGCTCGTAGTTGTAATGGTCATGTATACTGGTTTAGGTATTCTGGAGCATGCATGCATGTATTTTTTCATGCATGATTGTTCAGGCATATTGGCAATATAATAAATCTATGACTCCGGTTATTTGCAAATGAAGGCAAGAAAAAGAGAAGGCGGTACAAAGATTAAGAACGTACAAATCTATTTTCCATGATCTTGGAGAGGTCTTCTTTGGGTAAATTGAATCATGGAGTTAGTAAATCTCTCGCCGAAGAGACAAACATTCCTTTGCGAATTATACAACTGAGATGGCGGCAAGGAAAGATGTGTGGTGGATTACAGGGAGTGGTGATCAAGAGGACCAAGAATTTTGGCCGCAAGAGGATTGCTTTCAATGAAGATGCCATAAAGGATATTGATCTAAGAAAAAGAACAAGTCTCCAAGATCTTGATAATGAGTTGAACATGGCAAAGACTACCTTATTCAAGCGTTTGAAGGAGGGAAGACTCAGGCGGCATTCTAATGCTATCAAATCGACGTTGACAAAATAAACAAGAGACTAGGGTTTAGTTCTGTTTGTTTATGTTTGAGCCGTTAAGCATCCCACAACAACCAACATTTGATGGAATGCACAAAGTCATCCACATAGATGAGAAGTGGTTATATCGCACTAGGAACAATCAAAAATTCTATTTGGGTCTCAATGGTGAAGATCCGAAGCGTGCCACACAAAATAAGAATTGCATTTAAAAAGTGATGTTCCTTGCTGCGGTGGTGAGGCCTTGATACGATGATAATGGCAACATGAGATTTTATGGCAAGGTTGGCATAGGGACTTTTACATTCCTAGAGGAGGCTAGGGGGATAGCAAGAACCATGACGCGGGAACAATTGTTACTAAGGTGTTGCTGGCGGTGACAAGGAAAGTTAGCCAATATTACATGGTGAACAAACTTCTTCTTGCAAATAAGGATAAGTGTCCTGCTTCAGAACATGGTTATCCTCTAATCATACAACAGGACAATGCCAAAACTCATATTCCCGTCAATGATCCTATGTTTTGTGAAACTGCAATGACAGATGGATGGAACATTAGGTTGACGTGCCAACCACCTAATTCTGCTGATCTGAACATATTGGACCTAGGTTTTTTGCAGCCCTACAAGCTTTATTTCAGAAGTTGTTCCAAGGTTCACTAGATGACATTGTTACCAAGGTGCTCCAAGCATATGGAGATTATCCCCCCCCCCAAGCGGAGCAACCACATCTTCCTCACTTTGTACTCATGTATGTCGAAGATACCCAAACTTAATGGCAGCCAACACTACAATGTTCCACACATGAGGAAGATGGCCCTAGCAGGATCTGGCCTTCTCCCAGCTAGGTTACCATGTGATCCAGCAATTGTAAATGCCACGATCAAGTTCCTAAGTGCCATCATCTAGACGTCGGCATTGTCTATGCATGCAACTGTTTGCACTCTGGACATATTTTGGTTCACTTGATCAAAGAAATATGGGCATATTTTGGGTTCAATTGACCAATGTAGTATCTACATATTTTGGCAACAAATGATCAGTGTAATCTGAACATATTTTGGCAACAAGTGATCAATGAAATCTGTACATGTTGATCCATGTATTTTGGATATGTTTTGTGTTTAGTTGACCAGTGATAATTTCCATGCATGAAATTGAGGTTGAGCTATTTAATCTGGAGCTAACCACGAAGCAAAAATACACATCACATTCCCTTTGTTCTTGAGGACATGGGAGAAGTCTTGTCATAAGGAATCATGTGAAGTTGGTATTCATTCAATATTTCGATGATATGTATGTTGTTCTTCCTCTAGTGGTGTCGTGTGAACGTCGACTACGTGACACTTCACCATGTTTGGGCCCAGGGGAAGGCATTGGGGAGTAATAAGTAAATTATAGGTTGCGAGAGTGACAAAAGCTTAAACCCTAGTTTATATGTTATTCCCCAAGGGGCTGATTTGGATCCATATGTTTCATGCTATAGTTAGATTTACCTTAATTCTTCCTTCGTAGTTGCGAATGCTTGTGAGAAGGGTAATTATAAGAGGGTTTCTTGTTTAAGTAAGAACAAAACCCTATCAATGGTCCACCCACATATCAAACTATCAAAGTAGTGAACGTGAACCAACTAAACTTGATGAACGTGACTAGACAAAAATTCCCATGTGTCCTCAAGAACACTTTGCTTAATATAAGAAGTACCTTCGACTTGTCTTTGCTATAAAAAGGACTGTTCCACCATGTTGCACCTTTTCTACTATTTTTACTTGTTATTTGGTACAAATCATCTTGCTATCCAACTATTTGCTACCACTTTTTACAGCAATTGCAGAGAATACCTTGCTGAAAACCTCTTATCATTTCCTTCTACCCCTTGTTAGGTTCGACGCTCTCACTTATCAGAAGTGTTGGGAAACGTAGCATGCAATTTTAAAAAGATTACTGCACTCACGCAAGATCTATCTAGGAGATGCATAGCAACAAGAGGGGGAAAGTGTGTCCATGTACCCTCGTAGACCGAAAGCGGAAGCGTTTGACTACGCGGTTGATGTAGTCGAACTTCTTTTAGCTCCGACCGATCAAGCATCAAACATACAGCACCTCTGAGTTCTGCACACGTTCAGTGTGATGACGTCCCTCGCCTTCTTGATCCAACAAGGTGTCGAGGAAATAGATGAGTTTCGTCAGAACGATGGCGTGGTGACGGTGATGGTGAAGTGATTCTCGCAGGGCTTCGGCTAAGCACCACAAAACTATGACCGGGGGTGTAAACTGTGGAGGGGGGTGCCGCACACGGCTAACAATTGTTGGTGTGTCTTCTAGGCGCCCCCTACCCATGTATATATAGGTGGGAGGGGGAGCGGAGCAGCCATGGGGCGCCACAAGTAGGAGGAATCCTACTTGGGGGGCCTCCTCCAATTCGGCCTCCCCCTTCCTTTTTTAGCCGAAGAGAAAAGGGAAGGGGGGGTTCTCCTCCTTCTCCGATTTGGCCACATGCCTAAGGGGGGTGCGCCACCCCTTCTGGGCTGGTGTGCTCCCCTCCTATGGCCCATATGGCCCATATCTTCCCCCGGGGGTTCCGGTAACAACCCCCCCCCCCAGTACTCCGATAAATACTCGATACTACTCGGAACACTTCCGGTGTCCGAATACTATCATCCTATATATCAATATTTACCTCTCGACCATTTCGAGATTCCTCGTCATGTCCCTGATCTCATCCGGGACTCTGAACAACATTCGGTCACCAAATCACATAACTCATATAATACTAAATCTTCATCGAACGGTAAGTGTGCGGACCCTACGGGTTCGAGAACTATGTAGACTTGACCGAAACACCTCTCCGGTCAATAACTAATAGTGGAACCTAGATGCTCATATTGGCTCCTACATATTCTTCGAAGATCTTTATCGGTCGAACTGTTATGACAACATACGTTATTCCCTTTGTCATCGGTATGTTACTTGCCCAAGATTCGAGCGTCGGTATCTTCATACCTAGTTCAATCTCGTTACCGTCAAGTCTCTTTACTTGTTCCATAAGACATCATACTGCAACTAAATCATTAGTCACTTTGCTTGCAAGGCTTCTTATGATGTGCATTACCGAGAGGGCCTAGAGATACCTCTCCGATACTTGGAGTGACAAATCCTAATCTTGATCTATGCCAACCCAACAAACACCTTCGGAGATACCTATAGAGCATCTTTATAATCACCCAGTTACGTTGTGACATTTGATAGCACAAAAGGTATTCCTCCGGTATCCGGGAGTTGCATAATCTCATAGTCGAAGGAATATGTATTTGACATGAAGAAAGCAATAGCAATAGAACTGAACGATCAATATGCTAAGCTAACGAATGGGTCATGTACATCACATCATTCTCCTAATGATGTTATCCCGTTATCAAATGACAACTCATGTCCATGGTTAGGAAACCTTAATCAGCTTTGATTAATGAGCTAGTCAAGTAGAGGCTCACTACGGACACATTGTTTGTCTATGTATTCACACATGTATTTGGGTTTCCGGTCAATACAATTCTAGCATGAATAATAAACATTTATCATGATATAAGGAAATATAAAATAACAACTTTATTATTGCCTCTAGGGCACATTTCCTTCAAAAAGGACTACGATTGTTTCCCTATACTTGTGGGTCATCAACACCCTACTCCCGTTGGATGTTTGTCGTATGAAGTTTTTACAATGAAGGATCTGATGGTCGTGGTTGTTGTGTATGATATCTCAAACTTCTAGTCCTTGTGTTCTTCTTGTAGTGCTTGTGATCATTTCTGTATTATTCCCTTGTCTCACCTCATGTAGGAATGACCAGACTATGATTACAACGGCTACATGGCCATGTAGTAGTAATAGTGCAGTTGCTACTCTTTTGTAGTGATATAATATGGCTTGATGGAGCTATTGGTAATGTTAAATTTTAATAGCCCGCGTCTAGTTTAGTCGGATGAACATTGTCGTACAAGTCAGGCGGTTGGGTTTCTTGGTGTTGGTTTAGCCGAGTGATCTCCATGGATGGACTCGGGTTGTTCTGGCCTGCTAGGCCATATCCTTGTCATGGGTCTATCCTCGGGGATCTCGTCTCCATAAAACAAGATTATAATGCACAATATTTTATCTTCGGTTGAAGATTCATATCATTACTACTCCTTTAGTCCGATCACACTTATGGGAAACTTTCGATCTATTCATCAAACATCATGGCAATACAAAGAACACAAAAAGTAACAAAAATTACATCCATGTTCGTAGACCACCTAGCGATGACTACAATCACTAGAGCGAGCCAAAGGCGTGCTGCCATCATCGCCCCTCCCTCATTGGAGCTGGCCAAACCTTGTCATAGTAGACTGACGGGAAATCATCGTACTAAGGCAACAAAGGACCAGCGCACCAGAACAGCAACCGACACCGACAAGGAGAAACATAGATCGGAAGGAACTAACCTATAGACACATTAACACAACTAAAGAAGACTAGGTCCATGTGGATCGACAGAAGATAAACATCGATTGAATGCCGTGAGATCTGTCGAATACACACCTTCCCACGCCCTTCGGTGATGTGAGACGCACCACCTGGACGGGGTCTATGAGGAGAACCTTATTCCACGTTCATGGAGTCTCCACCGCCTCTCCTTCCTGAACAGGACACAAATCCCAAATAGACTAAAAACACCTAAAGACGAATCATGAGCCCTCCCAGCAGCAAGGACCAGGATCCACCGTGCCTCCATGGCCCTAAGCCATAGTATACGATGTAGATCGGCGGTAGCCGGCAGGAGGTAGGGAAACCCTGCTGACTGGTTCGATGTCCTTGACTTGTACAATCATCAGCCTTCATGATTATGTAGGGCATGTGGTGACATATATGGATGACTAATAATATACTACTATTTTAGTTCAACATATATATTAATCTTGACCGTTATAGTTTGGACTAACTACATAACTATTGGAGTAGATTATTTTACTTATGTGGAAATATAGATGAACCCGACGACTTGATTTCCTGTTGTTTATCTTATATAATAAATATATTGTAAATTTTAACACATAGCCCGCCTAGCTCAGTTGGTAGAGCCAAGGCTCTTAGGATGTGCTTAGTCTGCTACCCACACAGATCCTTCTGGCTCTGGTAGCAATCCCAACAGTACGATTTGGTATACGTGGGGCTGGGATTGCTACCGATTCCAGAAGGATTTGCACAAATAGCAAACCATACATGCCATAACCTTGTGGTCTTGGGTTCGAGTCCTAAGGCGGGCAAATTTTTTGGGAAAAGGTTTATTATCAACTGGATGAAAACAAGAGAACATAAGACTCTCACGTGTCCCTGTGGACCCGTCATGTTTCATCCAACCCTATCTTCCCGCACGCTCCGCCACTAATCCCTTTCCATTACCTTTTACCCTTTCCCATCTATCTTTGTTACATGAGACACCCCACACCCATTGCTGCTGCTACAAACTACAGGAGGACGACGACGACACCTCCTCCTACATCTCCACCGCACAGTTGTGTCGCAGCATCCGTCGTTGCCGTTGCACTGTGTTGGAGCACCGCCCGCTGATGTTGTGTTGAAGCTGAGCTTTTTCACTGGTGGCCATCGAAGGTGCTGCGATGGAGCTTCGATGTGGCCATGGAGCTCCACCGCACGATGGGGCGTTGCAATGAAGCTTTCACCAGCGACCACCGTGGTGCTACGATGGAGCTTCGGCGGGGCAGTGTTGCGGCCATGGAGCCCCGACATGCGATGGGGTGATGGAATGGAGCTTTCATTGGCGACCACCACGGTGCTACGATGGAGCACCTCCGTGCGATGGTGGCGTTGCAGTGAAGCTTTTCGTCGATGGCTGTCAAGGCGTGATGGGGCTTTGTAGTGAAGCTTTCATCGACGAACGCCTCGGTACTGCGATGGAGCACTACCGCACGATGATGGCGCTGCAGTGAAGCTTCCCTCCAGAGGCCGTCAGGGTGCTTCTATGGAGCACCATCACGCCGGTGTTGGGCGATTAGTAAAACATCACGGTGGCTTGCGGGTGTTGCGATGAAGCATCGGTGGAGGACCGCCGCACAATCGCCAACGTTGCAGTGAAGCATCACCTTTGGTGTCGAGTGCTAAGATGGATTATGTGTCGTGGTGGTGTTTGGCGCTGCAGTGAAGCGTCCCCGGCGGCCGTCAGTGGAGCATCGTTGAACGCCGGTGAGGGGTGTGGCTCCTGCTGCAAGCCGGGCGACGCTGCTTCCCACGGCGAACTTGCTTCGGTTGCTTCCCCATTGCGTCTGCGATTAGAGGAGGGGACGACCCCACGAGATGGCGTTGACCAAATCCAACAATGACGAGCACGAGATCTGATGGACCTGGACCCAAGTGATTTCTCTAGGAAACCAGTCGGTTGATCCATAGCACGTGCCAATTTGGGTAGATGGGAGAACTTAAAGTTACCATTTTCAGCAATACGACAAACCCATTTGGAAGTTATCTAGATGGCTTGTACATATTGGTGTGACATGGACTGTCAGAATACGAAATCGACACTAGAATCACCAAGTGAGTAGTTTCGCTTTATCTAGCCCATGAAGAGCGGCCCGCTGCAATATTAACCCGCTCCCGCTCCCACCCTGCCGCCGGCCACTCCGGCCCGCGGCGGACACCAGCCCCCGTCGTTGCCCGCTCGTGGCACCGGCGCCACCCCCTCGCGCCATGGGCCGCTCCCACTCCCGTTCCTTCTCGCACTCCTCTTCGGTGGGCATCGCGGGAAGGGGCACGCCCGCCTCAGTGCCAGATCCCGCTCGGCCTGGCGGTCCGTCCACCGCGCTGGTCACTTCCCTGTCCCCGCATCGGTCAGCGCCAGATCCAGCTGCCGCGCCGCGTTTCCTACTCCGGGGCATGAGCTCCAGCGCGGTCGCTCCTCTCTGCCCGGCGGATCTTGCCGAGGCACCCTAGTTCGGGAAACCCCGTCTTAAATCCATTGTGGTGGCTCCTCCCTCCCCTGTTAGCGCTTCCCCTTCGGGCATGGACGGTGGATGGACTATCGTCTCGTCCCGGAAGAACCGGCGTTTCTCCTATGATCCGGTAGTCCATGCCATGCCCCCATGAGCGCAGGCGCATACCCACCGACGCCCGCCCCATGCTGACCCTGGTCAGCTTGTCTTCTTAAAGAGGTTCGACGGCCTCTGCTTCAGGTGCCTCAGCATGCTCCATCGTCGCAAAGACTGGAGAGATCCCTTCCACTGCATCATTTGCAAGCATCAAGGCCACTCCGGCAAGCAGTGCCCGCAAAATCCCAGAAACAAAGGCCGGGGCGGCTCTGCCAAAGAGCGGCTCGGCCCCCGGCAGCCCACTCAATCCATCCACAGCCGCCTTCGCTTCCCCACCCCTCCTCCGCTGCCTCCTGCGTCGCCCGTCGAGATGGCTTCCGTCGGTCGCTTCTCCCACGTTGACCCCTCGCGCCGCCCCCGGCCAAGCAACAAGGTCGAGGTCTCTTCGCCGGCCATGGACCACACCATCTTTGTCCTCTGCCACCATGCTATCACCCTGACTACTGTGGGGGGGAAGGGCACCACCAACCCGCTGATGGTAGGCAAGTCCATCGAGGATCAGGTGCGCATCTCGTCGCACCTGAAGCAGGTCACGGAGCACGACCCCGATGACTTCTTCGTCCACTTTGACCTTCTAGCTCTACGCGACAATGCGGTGGCCCGCGGCTTCATCACTGTGGAGGGCGTTCGCTTCAACATCGCCCCCTGGCATGAGGACGACCACGCCGCGCTCATGAAGCTCAACTTGCACGTCCGCGTTGTCATCGAGAAGCTGCCGATGCATTTCTGGTCCATTGAAGGCGCGGAGGAAGCTCTGGGTGACCTCTGCCTCGTCGACCGCCTCGGCAGCCATACCTACGAGCGCGGCCACATGAAGATGTTCGCCTGCTGGGTGTGGGTTTGGGATGTCGCGCACATCCCGACCAGACACACCCTGTGGGTGACCAAGCGCGGCGCCAGGCGGGTGGAGGAGATGCTCGGCTACTCTCGCCAGACCGCAAGGTGGCCCCTCCACCAAACATCAAGCGCTACGACCTGCTGATCCACGTCGATCGCGTCGAGGACTAGGCGCCCTCCCACTCGCCGCGCTCCTCCCACTCTGGCCAGAGCGGGCTGCCCTCCTCTGACTCGGACGACAGCGCTCCTCTCCCCCGCACCGACCTTGGCATCTCGTACAACGGCATGGAAGATGGCCAGGGGCGCGGCCGTCGCCAGGCCCCGAGGGTGGAGCCGTCTGGCTGCCATGGCCTCGCTCTCCACGGGCAACGACGCAACCGCGACGACGATGGGAGCCCAGGCGGTGGACGGCGCTCCTAGAAGGACACCCTGCTGTGCAGGAGCCACGCTACTGTCGACAAGGTGCCCGCGGGTGACGCCTCCTCCTCCAGGCGCAGAAGACGCACGCCGTCGTCGCGTCACCACGGTGGCACGTAGCGAGGCCGCAGCCTAGAGCGGCGCCACGAGAAGCGCTCCAACGACTTTGCTGCCACCGGTGCCACCCCACCCCTGCCCCTGTGTCTCGTGACCCCGCCTCCACCTCCATCCTGCACCAAAGACCCCATCGCCGACTTCTTCGCCAAGGCCAAGCAACCGCTCGTGACGCCCCAGAGTTGACTGCATGCAGTTTGAGCTCGATGCCACGATCGAGTCCACGGTCTCCACGCCACTCGTCTTCAGCACCCCGAGCATATCAAGCGTAGCCTTCTTCCTTGACCCTGGAGGTGTAGCTGGGCGCGGCCACGTGACGTGTCAGTGACATGGTGATCGCGCCAGAACACGCCGCCCCAGATCACGGCCTCTTCATCTAGCCGCCGCAGCCGATCATCAAGAACCCCCCCTCCACGCAAGTCTGCACCACCCAAGTCTCGGGAAAGAGCCCCCTCTGCTCCGGTGTGTCAGAGCGCTAGGCAGACGATGATGAACTGCTCGGTCCCGGTGGCCGAGCACGCTGCGTTCCGCATCATCCGGGAGTTGGGCTTGCTGGGGACTAAGGACAAGATGACTCCACAGGCTGCTGAAGCGCTCATCCGCCGTTTCAAGGAGCCCATGTCCGCGGACAACATCGCCTGCATCGCCAAGCTCACTTGCCTGGATGAGGTGACCCTCCTCATTGCAGCAGGCCTTGCGCCTGATGGAGCTTCCACTGATGGTCAATAGTTTCTATGTTAGTCTTTGTTAGTATTAGTCTCCAAGGGTAGCTGGCCTTCTGTCATTTAGAGTTAGGTTCTAGTTTCCTGATGATGCTCTATAACCGTAACTGTAGATCATCGTTTAGCTGGCGCCGGCGAGATTTGGGGCCTATTGGTGGTCGCCGGGGCCCTCCTGTTAGGTTGGATGTGTACCTGTTCTTCAGTATCATCAATTTAGTAAACCTTTTAGAGAATTTCTGGTGTCCTCATGATTGAAAACCTATGCCCAATCCTGTCCTGGAACGTGCGGGGACTGAACTCACCCGCGAGACAAGCTGTTGTTGCTGAAATTGCAGTTTCCCACCGTCTGGGTATTCTCTGTCAGCAGGAAACAAAAATCTCCACCTGGACTATTGTTGGGGATATTACTACTGGAGGTAAACTGGCCTTGTGTAGCCGGGTTGACTCCTTGAAGATTAGAAGCCCATAAAGATGCATGGATGATGGCGCTTCATGGAGGCCCAAGGCCCGAAGACGGGTTAAAGCCTGTAAATGTAAACCGGCTTAGTCATGTAATTTGTAAGATAGGAAGCATAGAGACCGAACTGGATACGTTTATGATCCGGCTTCGGGACTCTGTAAACTGGCGGGCGTCAACCTATGTATATAAAGGGACAACCCGGCAGCGGTTTAGAGACAGACAACAACTCGAGAGCCAGACAAAGCGGATTCGCTCCCTGGCCTTCGAAACCCTAGCAATACCAATCACAACTAGACGTAGGCCTTTACCTTCCTTGAAGGGGCCGAACTAGTATAAAATTCCCCGTGTCCCCTTGTCTGGTTTAGAGACAGACAACAACTCGAGAGCCAGACAAAGCGGATTCGCTCCCTGGCCTTCGAAACCCTAGCAATACCAATCACAACTAGACGTAGGCCTTTACCTTCCTTGAAGGGGCCGAACTAGTATAAAATTCCCCGTGTCCCCTTGTCTAGTTTAACCCCTTAAACCTAAACCGTAGCGATGGATCCTCGACTAAGTCCTTTCACAAGGACATCTGCCGTGACAAACCCACGACAGTTGGCGCCCACCGTGGGGCTATCGCATGATGGTTTTGAGTTCTTGAAGGGCAGCTTCGGTGGACTTAAGGGATACGCTATGGGCTGGATGACGAAGAGTCGTCGCGGCAAGCTCTACATCGACAACGCAGGATGGGGTCCCGAGGCCGATTCAATTGAATACGGGTACCGGGTCCCCTTTGGTGGGATTCACGTCTTCATCGGCAATATCGGCGAACCGGCCCCTGAGCCGGACATCTGCACCGAAATCATTGAAACGGCTCTGCGTGCAAGTCCTTCGCCGGTTCAGCCCGAGGCAAGGAATGTTTTCGTGGGTGTCATCCATGCATCGAGGTACGAGGATGGACCGGTGTCCGATGGAGAGACTGTGGTCTGTTCTGATGACGAGTCTTCTGGAGAGACCGAATCACTTTACCAGTTGCAGGATGGCCGGATTGATGGAGGATCCGAGGGCAACAGTATTCCGGATTCCCCCGATTTACCAAACCGGGCCGCCATCTTCATGGTCGGCACACAATCGGTGCCTCATTCATCTACCGCCGCAGCAATGCTCTCCGGTTCAACAACGGCCACACCAGCAGGTGCAGGAAGCTCGGCGCCGCCTCCGGCCCAAGTCCTGTCTGATTTGTTTGACGCTTTGGCAACATTGATGGCCGCGGAGGTGGATGCAGCAACCAGGGATCAGCACAATGCGGAGATTGCAAAGGTAAAAGATCAGATGGCCCAGGCTAAAGCGGACCTGGCAACAGAGAATACTAGGATGGCTACAGAGCGGGCTGAATTGGAAGCATAGGCCTACCGGATTAGACTGGATCAGAATGCTTCAGAGGAAGTCATGAGAAGAAGGTATCGATTACGTCTCCCATCAGTTTATGAGCCACAGAATCTCTTCAACACACCAGGAGCAGGAGCTGGTAGCCAACCCACACTAAACCGGGCGAGGGCAAAGGGAACAGGAGCGCCAGTTCAACCGCGCACGACGGACCCGCCTCGCCAGAACAACATTGTGCCACGGTATTTAACAACATCGCCCGGGCATTATTCCAACCCGTTGGACAACATTGTGACCGTCGCTTCACGCCTGGTGGCCCTCCCAGCCGACGGCGAGTCACCAGTTGCAGTGGAAGCATATCGGGCCAGGGATCTCCTTCAAACAGCACTAAATCAACAGCAGGCGTATTCACACAGTCATGAGAGGATTCATTCCACTCCCCGTCCAAGCCGGAGCTATAGCAGACACGTGGAGGATGAACCGGCCGTGTCCAGTAGTGCACGTCGCTGAAATTCACCACTAGGGAACAACCCAGCCGGGGAAGGCGCTAATGCGCAAGATGTTGTGGACCATGGCCGCGCACATCGGGAGGTCGAGTTGGCGGCTCGACACGGAGCACGACAGCATACTCCAGTTCACCCCACGGCCTCCATGGAGCCAGGAGTGATGTTCAGTTCCTTAGGGGTGTCGTGTCTAACCCCCGCTTTGCGTAATGTGAGACTGCCCAAGGATTTCAAGGGACCTCGTAAGTTACCAAATTACACCGCCGATTTGCAACCAGAAGCATGGGTGGAGAGCTATGAGATGGCAATGGAGATGTTAGATGTGGATGAGGCAGTGTGTGCTAAATATTTCACCATGATGTTGGAAGGAACAGCTCGCACTTGGTTGAAGAGCTTGCCAACCAACTCTATTGGATCATGGGCCGAATGGAAGCACCGGTTTATCCAGAACTTCAAGGATACATGTAAGCAGCCGATGTCAATCGTGGATCTGGCCGCTTGTGTCCAAGAGGAAGGGGAGTCCACGACCCATTGGGTCAAACGGGTCTCAGCAATTTTGCATTCATCAGATCGTATTAATGCAGACACTGCAGTGTTAACATTAGAGGGCAATTGTTGTTTCAAACCACTAAAAAAGAAATTGGGAAGGCTCAAACGTCACTGCAATGATATGTCAACACTCATGGCCGCTTTGGTTAAATACGCCGATTCAGATAATACCAAGGATCCGGATTCAGAGGAGGACAAACCGGAGAAAGGTAAGAAGAACAACAATGCCAAGGGTCAACAGCATAATCCGGCAGGCCATGGAAACGGTGGTAAGCGCAAGGCCGACAGTATCTTGGACTTTATTGCAAATACCAACGCGCAGGAGAATGGCCAACGTCGTAAGGGCAAGCAGCCCCAGACGGGTGGAGGTTCAGGCCCCAATTTGGAGCGCTTATTAAATCAGCCCTGTCCAAAGCATGGATCGAAGGAGAAGCCGGCATCACATCTTTGGAAGGACTGTTATATCATGCGGGATTTCAAGAATTCCAATATGTTCCAATATGACAACGGCCCGCCCGGCAGTTCAGGAGGAGGTTTCCACGGGCCGGGTTACGGAGGTGGTGGTTCCGGTTCAGGGTTTCAAGGCAACCAAACTGGACACTTCAATCAAGGGCACCAAGGCAACCAGGGAGGTTACAACCATCAGGGGAATCAGCAGCAGCAGTCGGGTTATCAGAGCAATCCCAAACAGCTGAACAGCGGGCAATATCATGTCTTCACTACTAGTTTGTGCAAACGTGATCAGAAGCTTCACAAAAGGGTAGTAAACTCTGTTGAGCCGGCAGTACCTCAGTATTTACGCTGGTCTGAGCAACCTATTTTGTGGAGTAGAGATGATCACCCACCCCGGGTTGATAATCCAGGTCACTTGGCCCTGGTGGTAGCCCCTCAAGTTGGGGGATACAAGTTCACTAAAGTGCTCATGGATGGGGGAAGTAGTATCAATATTTTGTATTATGATACATTCCGCCGTATGGGGTTGACAGATAAGGATCTTAAACCGTCAAATATGGTCTTTCATGGTGTGGTGCCTGGTTTGTCTGCATATCCTGTTGGCAAGATAGCTTTGGAGGTAGCTTTTGGAGATGACTATGATTCAAGGTCAGAAACATTGACATTTGAGGTGGTAAAGATCAAAAGTCCGTACCACGCCTTGTTTGGGCGGCCGGCTTATGCTAAGTTTATGGCAAGGCCATGTTATGTTTATCTACAGCTTAAAATGCTAGGTCATAAAGGGACTATCATAGTACATGGAAGTAGAAAGATTGCTTTGGAGTGTGAAGAAGGTGATGCGGCTTATGCTGAGTCGGTTTGTGCCACGGAGGAGTTGAAATTCTATAAGGAGCAAGTTGATCCGGCAGACATGACCTCTTTGAAAAAGCCAACTACAGAACATGATCCAACATTGAAGTTCAAATCGGCTACAGACACTAAGATGGTTGACTTTGTTCCTGGCGATTCATCCAAACAGTTCAGCATCAGCGCTAACCTGGATCCCAAATAGGAAAGCACGCTCATCGAGTTCATCCATGAGAATCGGGACATCTTTGAATGGAAACCTTCTGACATGCCAGGTGTACCGAGGGAACTCGCTGAGCACACACTCAACATTGATCCTAAGTTTAAACCGGTCCGGCTTCCTCCGCCGTTTCAATGAAGAGAGACGTAAGGCTATAGGTGAAGAGGTAGCCCGTCTGTTGGCCGCAGGGTTTATTGTCGAAGTTTTTCATCCATAGTGGTTAGCTAATCTGGTGCTGGTTCTTAAGAAAAACGGCACTTGGCGCATGTGTGTGAACTACACAGATTTAAACAAGGCTTGCCCTGCAGACCCCTTTGCTCTCCCTCGCATTGATTAGATAATTCATGCTACGGCAGGTTGTGACCGTTTGTGTTTTCTGGATGCCTACTCTGGTTATCATCAAATCAAAATGGCGGTTAAGGACCAGCAGAAGACAGCTTTCATAACTCCCTTTGGAGCCTTCTGCTATGTTTCCATGCCTTTTGGACTCAAGAGTGCCCAGGCAACTTACCAGCAATGTGTTCAGAATTGCCTTCATAAACAAATTGGGCGCAATGTTCATGCATATGTGGACGATATTGTGGTCAAGTCCAGAAAGGAGGAGACATTGATAGATGATCTACGAGAAACCTTTGACAATCTCCGGGTTTACAAGATGATGCTCAATCCGGAGAAGTGTGTCTTCGGTGTCCCGGCAGGCAGGCTCTTAGGCTTCCTGGTATCAAACAGAGGCATTGAGGCTAATCCGAAAAAGATTGCAGCAATTACATCCTTGGCTAAACCGGCGTGTATTAATGATGTTCAACGTCTGGCCGGCCGGATTACAGCCTTGAGCCGGTTTATCAGTCGCCTTGGAGAGAAGGCCATCCCTTTATATCAGATGCTCAAGAAAACAGATAACTTTGTCTCGAGCGAGACAACTGATAAGGCATTCGAGGATCTAAAGAGGCAGCTAGCTGAACCGCCCGTGCTTGCAGCACCGATCAATAAAGAGCCATTATTATTATATGTGGTTGCTAATGCCCGGGCTGTTAGCGTAGCCATTGTGGTAGAGCGCAAGGAGCTTGGCAAGGAATATCCGGTTCAACGACCGGTTTATTATATCAGCGAGGTGCTCATTGAGTCAAAGCAGAGGTATCTGCATTGGCAGAAGCTGGTGTATGGGGTGTTTATGGCGAGCCGAAAGCTTAAACATTATTTTCAGGGCCATCCTATCACAGTGGTCAGTTCAGCTCCTCTGGGCGACATCATTCAAAACAGAGAAGCAACTGGCCGGATTGCCAAGTGGGCTATTGAGCTTGGACCTCATTGGCTCAAATATATACCCCGCACAGCGATCAAATCCCAGGCACTCGTGGATTTCATCAATGATTGGACGGAGTTACAGGCACCTGAAGAGAAACCAGATAATACATACTGGACTATTCATTTTGATGGATCCAGACAGTTGGAGGGCTCGGGGGCTGGAGTCATACTAACTTCCCCATGAGGTGACAAGTTTTGTTATGTCCTCCGTTTAATGTTCCCTTGTACTAACAATGCGGCTGAATATGAGGCTTTGCTCCACGGTCTTCAGATGGCTAAGGAATTGAATTTGAGCCGGGTTAAGTGCTTCGGCGATTCAGATCTAGTGGCTCAGCAGGTGTCTGGCACTTGGGATTCTAAGGACCCACTCATGGCTGCATATCGGCGAGAGGTGGACGCAGTGGCTGGTCACTTTAAAGGTTATCAGGTGGACCATATAGACCGGCGGAAGAATGAAGCGGCGGACGCTTTAAGTCGTCTTGGTTCCCACCGTAAACCTGTCCCGCCCAATGTCTTTCTTGATGTGTTGCATAATCCGTCAGTCAAAGTGCCAACTGAAGAAGATTTGGCTATTCCTGATCCGGAGGCTTAGTTGGTGGCAGATCTACATGCCATACCGGATTGGACGATCCCATATCTGGCTTACATGAACCGGGGTGAGTTACCAGACGATGAAACGTTGGCTCGATAGATAATCCGGCGTTCCAAGTCCATGACCATATCTCGGCAGAGAATAAATTGCACCAATAAAAAATATTCACAAAAATCGACCCACATTAGGGGTGGTGCACCACCTCGGAAGCAGTCCGGCATAAAGCTCGAGCGCTAGTGGCAGGCTCCATAGAGGGCATTTCCGGCATTAAGCTCGGCTAAACTCCTTCAAACTTCTTTGAACCAAGGTGATTTACGACACCTCGGATACAGTCCGGCGTTGGAGCTCGGATACAGTCCGGCGTTGGAGCTCGAATACATAGTCCGGCATTGGAGCTCGGATACAGTCCGGCGTTGGAGCTCGGATACAGTCCGGCGTTGGAGCTCAAATACATAGTCCGGCGTTGGAGCTCGGATACATTCCGGCATTAGAGCTGGGAAGCGGTCCAGCGTTGGTGCTCGGATGCAAAAGATACCTCGAATGCAGTCCGGCGTTGGAGCTCGGACGCAAGAGGACACTGTCTCCCGGGAACAACTTCAAACCCGAGGTGTGGCATAAAAATAAACAAGGAATTGATAAAGGCCGGAAACTTAAAGGGGCTCCTCGGATGCCCGACGTGTAAACCCGTTGAATGCATTTTGGCGATCCTCGAGATCGAAGAAGATTTGTTGAACCAGTTTTCAAGACCGACGACCGAAGATGAAGAATAGTTCGGAAGAATCGAGGAGCGTCCCTAACTTGAAGACCGGTTCAGGGGGCTACTGACGGTGTCCCAGACTAGGGGGTACTCAACACGTCATCTCCCGATCTGTTAGATTGGGCCGAGGACCCCCGTGGTCGTATACTCTGAAGGAAATATGCCCTAGAGGCAATAATAAAGTTATTATTTATTTCCTTATATCATGATAAATGTTTATTATTCATGCTAGAATTGTATTAACCGGAAACATAATACATGTGTGAATACATAGACAAACAGAGTGTCACTAGTATGCCTCTACTTGACTAGCTCGTTAATCAAAGATGGTTATGTTTCCTAACCATGAACAAAGAGTTGTTATTTGATTAACGAGGTCACATCATTAGTTGAATGATCTGATTGACATGACCCATTCCATTAGCTTAGCACCCGATCGTTTAGTATGTTGCTATTGCTTTCTTCATGACTTATACATGTTCCTATGACTATGAGATTATGCAACTCCCGTTTGCCGGAGGAACACTTTGGGTGCTACCAAACGTCACAACGTAACTGGGTGATTATAAAGGAGTACTACAGGTGTCTCCAAAGGTAGATGTTGGGTTGGCGAATTTCGAGATTACGATTTGTCACTCCGATTGTCGGAGAGGTATCTCTGGGCCCTCTCGGTGATGCACATCACTTAAGCCTTGCAAGCATTGCAACTAATAAGTTAGTTGCGGGATGATGTATTACGGAACGAGTAAAGAGACTTTCCGATAACGAGATTGAACTAGGTATTGGATACCGACGATCGAATCTCGGGCAAGTAACATACCGATGACAAAGGGAACAACGTATGTTGTTATGCGGTCTGACCGATAAAGATCTTCGTAGAATATGTAGGAACCAATATGGGCATCCAGGTCCCGCTATTGGTTATTGACCAGGGACGTGTCTCGGTCATGTCTACATTGTTCTCGAACCGTAGGGTCCGCACGCTTAAGGTTTCGATGACAGTTATTATGAGTTTATGAGTTTTGATGTACCGAAGGAGTTCGGAGTCCCGGATGAGATCGGGGACATGACGAGGAGTCTCGAAATGGTCGAGACGTAAAGATCGATATATTGGACGACTATATTCGGACATCGGAAAGGTTCCGAGTGATTCGGGTATTTTTCGGAGTACCGGGTAGTTACGGGAGAAGTAATGGGCCTTGATGGGCTTTAGTGGGAAGAGGAAAAAGGCTGCTGCGCCCCCCCTCCCCTTTGGTCCGAATTGGACTAGGGAAAAGGGGGCCGGCCACCTCTCCTTCTCCTCCTATTCCTTCTCCCTTCCTCCCCTCTTGGTGGACTCCTACTAGGACTTGGAGTCCTAGTAGGACTCCCTATCCTGGCCGCACCTTTGCCTTGGCCGGCCTCCTCCTCCTCCATCCTTTATATACAGGGGCAGGGGGCACCCCATAGACACACAAGTTGATCCTTGGTGATCGTTCCTTAGCCGTGTGCGGTGCCCCCTGCCACCATATTCCACCTCGGTCATATCGTTGTAGTGCTTAGGCGAAGCCCTGCGTCGGTAGAACATCAAGATCGTCACCACGCCGTCGTGCTGACGGAACTCTTCCTCGACGCTTTGCTGGATCGGAGCCCGAGGATCTTCATCGAGCTGAACGTGTGCTAAGAACTCGGAGGTGCCGGAGTAACGGTGCTTGGATCGGTCGGATTGGGAAGAAGACGTACCACTACTTCCTCCACGTTGTGTCAACGCTTCCGTTGCGATCTACAAGGGTACGTAGATCATACTCTCCCCTCGTTGCTATGCATCACCATGATCTTGCGTGTGCGTAGGAAAAATTTTGAAATTACTACGTTCCCCAACAGTGGCATCCGAGCCTAGGTTTTATGGTTTGATGTTATATGCACGAGTAGAACACAAGTGAGTTGTGGGCGATATAAGTCATACTGCCTACCAGCATGTCATACTTTGGTTCGGCGGTATTGTTGGATGAAGCGGCTCGGACCGACATTACGCGTACGCTTACGCGAGACCGGTTTCCCCGACGTGCTTTGCACATAGGTGACTTGCGGGTGACTGTATCTCCAACTTTAGTTGAACCAAGTATGGCTACACCCGGTCCTTGCGAAGGTTAAAACGGAGTCTATTTGACAAACTATCGTTGTGGTTTTGATGCGTAGGTGAGATTCGTTCTTGCTTAAGCCCGTAGCAGCCACGTAAAACTTGCAACAACAAAGTAGAGGACGTCTAACTTGTTTTGCAGGGCATGTTGTGATGTGATATGGTCAAAACGTGATGAGATATAAGTTGTTGTATGAGATGATCATGTTTTGTTGAAGTTATCGGCAACTGGCAAAAGCCTTATGGTTGTCTCTTTATTGCATAAGATGCAAGCGTCCAATAATTGCTTTACTTTATCGCTATGCGATAGCAATAGTTGCAAGAGCAATTGTTGGCGAGACGACCACGTGACGACACATTGATATAGATCAAGATGATGGAGATCATGGTGTCATGCCGGTGATGATATAGATCATGACAGTACTTTGGAGATGGAGATCAAAGAAGCAAGATGATGATGGCCATATCATGTCACATATATTGATTGCATGTGATGTTTATCTTTTATGCATCTTATCTTGCTTTGATTGACGGTAGCATTATAAGATGATCTCTCACTAAATTATCAAGAAGTGTTCTCCCTGAGTATGCACCGTTGCGAAAGTTCTTCGTGCTGAGACACCACGTGATGATCAGGTGTGATAGGTTCTACGTTCAAATACAACGGGTGCAAAACAGTTGCACACGCGGAATACTCAGGTTATACTTGACGAGCCAAGCATATACAGATATGGCCTCGGAACACGGAGACCGAAAGGTCGAGCGTGAATCATATAGTAGATATGATCAACATAACGATGTTCACCATTGAAAACTACTCCATCTCACGTGATGATCGGTTATGGTTTAGTTGATTTGGATCACGTTATCACTTAGAGGATTAGAGGGATATCTATCTAAGTGGGAGTTCTTAAGTAATATGATTAAATTGAACTTAAATTTATCATGAACTTAGTCCTGGTAGTATTTTGCAAATTATGTTGTAGATCAATAGCTCGCGTTGTTGCTTCCCTATGTTTATTTTGATATGTTCCTAGAGAAAATTGTGTTGAAAGATGTTAGTAGCAATGGTGCAGATTGGATCCGTGATCTGAGGTTTATCCTCATTGCTGCACAGAAGAATTATGTCCTTGATGCACCGCTAGGTGACAGACCTATTGCAGGAGCAGATGCAGACGTTATGAACGTTTGGCTAGCTCAATATGATGACTACTTGATAGTTTAAGTGCACCATGCTTAATGGCTTAGAATCGGGACTTCAAAGACGTTTTGAACGTCATGGACCATATGAGATGTTCCAGGAGTTGAAGTTAATATTTCAAGCAAATACCCGAGTTGAGAGATATGAAGTCTCCAACAAGTTCTATAGCTAAAAGATGGAGGAGAATCGCTCAACTAGTGAGCATGTGCTCAGATTGTATGGGTACTACAATCACTTGAATCAAGTGGGAGTTAATCTTCCAGATAAGATAGTGATTGACAGAATTCTCTAGTCACCATCACCAAGTTAGTAGAACTTCGTGATGAACTATAATATGCAAGGGATAACGGAAACAACTCCCAAGCTCTTCGTGATGCTGAAATCAACGAAGGTAGAAATCAAGAAAAACATCAAGTGTTGATGGTTGACAAGACCACTAGTTTCAAGAAAAGGGCAAAGGGAAGAAGGGGAACTTCAAGAAGAACGGCAAGCAAGTTGCTGCTCAAGTGAAGAAGCCCAAGTCTGATCCTAAGCATGAGACTAAGTGCTTCTACTGCAAAGGGACTGGTCACTGGAAGCAGAACTACCCCAAGTGATTGGCGGATAAAAAGGATGGCAAAGTGAACATAAGTATATTTGATATACATGTTATTGATGTGTAATTTACTAGTGTTTATAGCAAACCCTGAGTATTTGATACTAGTTCAGTTGCTAAGATTAGTAACTCGAAACGGGAGTTGCAGAATAAACAGAGACTAGTTAAGGGTGAAGTGACGATGTGTGTTGGAAGTGGTTCCAAGATTGATATGATCATCATAGCACACTCCCTATAATTTTGGGATTAGTGTTGAACCTAAATAAGTGTTATTTGGTGTTTGCGTTGAGCATGAATATGATTTGATCATGTTTATTGTAATACGGTTATTCATTTAAGTAAAAGAATAAATTGTTGTTCTGTTTACATGAATAAAACCTTATATGGTTACACACCCAATGAAAATAGTTCATTGGATCTCGATCTTAGTGATACACATATTCATAATATTGAAACCAAAAGATGTGAAGTTAATAATGATAGTGCAACTTATTTGTGGCACTGCCGTTTAGGTCATATTGGTATAAAGCGCATGAAGAAACTCCATGCTGATGGGCTTTCGGAATCACTTGATTATGAATCACTTGATGCTTGCGAACCATGCCTTTTGGGCAAGATGACTAAAACGCCGTTCTTCGGAACAATGGAGCAAGCAACAGATTTGTTGGAAATCATACATACTGATGTATGTGGTCCGATGAATATTTAAGGCTTGCAGCGGGTATCATTATTTTCTGACCTTCACAGATGATTTGAGCAGATATGGGTATATCTACTTAATGAAATAGAAGTCTGATACATTTGAAAAGTTCATATAATTTCAGAGTGAAGTGGAAAATCATCATAACAAGAAAATAAAGTTTCTACGATCTGATCGTGGAAAAGAGTATTTGAGTTACGAGTTTGGTCTTCAGTTAAAACAATGTGAAATAGTTTCACTACTCACGCCACCTGAAACACCACAGCATAATGGTGTGTCCGAACGTCATAACCGTACTTTATTGGATATAGTGCAATCTATGATGTATCTTACCGATCTACCACTATCGTTTTGGGTTTATGCATTAGAGACAGCTGCATTCACATTAAATAGGGCACCATCTAAATCCGTTGAGATGACGCCTTATGAACTGTGGTTTGGCAAGAAACCAAAGTTGTCGTTTCTTAAAAGTTTGAGGTTGCAATGCTTATGTGAAAAAGTTTCAACCAGATAAGCTCAAAACCCAAATCGGGGAAGTGCGTCTTCATAGGATACCCAAAGGAAATAGTTGGGTACACCTTCTATCACAGATCCAAAGGCAAGACATTCATTGCTGAGAATGGATACTTTCTAGAGAAGGAGAATCTCTCGAAAGAAGTGAGTGGGAGGAAAGTAGAACTTGACGAGGTAACTGTACCTACTCCCTTATTGGAAAGTAGTGCATCACAGAAAACTGTTTCAGTGACACCTACACCAGTTAGTGAGGAAGCTAATGATGATGATCATGTAACTTCAGATCAAGTTACTACCGAATCTCGTAGGTAAACCAGAGTAAGATCCGCACCAGAGTGGTACGGTAATCCTGTTCTGGAAGTCATGTTACTAGACCATGACGAACTTGTGAACTATGAGGAAGCGATGATGAGCCCAGATTCCACGAAATGGTTTGAGGCCATAAAATCTGAGATATGATCCATGTATGAGAACAAAGTATGGACTTTGATGGATTTGCCCGATGATCGGCAAGCCATAGAAAATAAATGGATCTTCAAGAGGAAGACGGACGCTGATAGTAGTGTTACTATCTACAAAGCTAGAGTTGTGGCAAAAGGTTTTCGACAAGTTCAAGGTGTTGACTACGATGAGAGTTTCTCACTCGTATCTATGCTTGAGTCTGTCCGAATCATGTTAGTAATTGCCGCATTTTATGAAATCTGGCAAATGGATAAACAAAACTGCATTCCTTAATGGATTTATTAAAGAAGAGTTGTATATGATGCAACCAGAAGGTTTTGTCAATCCGAAAGGTGCTAACAAAATGTGCAAGCTCCAGCGATCCATCTGTGGACTGGTGCAAGCATCTCGGAGTTGGAATATACGCTTTGATGAGTTGATCAAAGCATATAGTTTTATACAGACTTGCGGTGAAGCCTGTATTTACAAGAAAGTGAGTGGGAGCACTATAGCATTTCTGATAAGTATATGTGAATGACATATTGTTGATCGGAAATAATGTAGAATTATTCTGTAAAGCATAAAGGAGTGTTTGAAAGGAATTTTTCAAAGAAAGACTTCGGTGAAGCTGCTTACATATTGAGCTTCAAGATCTATAGAGATAGATCAAGACGCTTGATAAGTTTTTTTCAATGAGTACATACCTTGACAAGATTTTGAAGTAGTTCAAAATAGAGCAGTCAAAGAAAGAGTTCTTGCCTGTATTACAAGGTGTGAAGTTGAGTAAGACTCAAAGCCTGACCACGGCAGAAGATAGAAAGAGAATGAAAGTCATTCCCTATGCCTTGGCCATAGGTTCTATAAAGTATGTCATGTTGTATACCAGATCTATTGTATACCCTGCACTGATTTGGCAAGGGAGTACAATAGTGATCTAGGAGTAGATCACTGGACAGCGGTCAGAATTATCCTTAGTGAAATAAGGATATGTTTCTCGATTATGGACGTGATAAAAAGGTTCGTCGTAAAGGGTTACGCCGATGCAAGTTTTGACACTAATCTAGATGACTCTAAGTCTCGGTCTAGATACATATTGAAAGTGGGAGCAATTAACTAGAGTAGCTCCATACAGAGCATTGTTGACATAGAAATTTGCAAAATACATGTGGATCTGAATGTGGCAGACCCGATGACTAAGATTCTCTCACAAGCAAAACATGATCACACCTTAGTACTCTTTGGGTGTTAATCACATAGCAATGTGAACTAGATTACTGAATCTAGTAAACCCTTTGGGTGTTGGTCACATGGCGATGTGAACTATGGGTGTTAATCACATGATGATGTGAACTATCGATGTTAATCACATGGTGATGTGATCTATATTATTGACTCTAGTGCAAGTGGGAGACTGAAGGAAATATGCCCTAGAGGCAATAATAAAGTTATTATTTATTTCCTTATATCATGATAAATGTTTATTATTCATGCTAGAATTGTATTAACCGGAAACATAATACATGTGTGAATACATAGACAAACAGAGTGTCACTAGTATGCCTCTACTTGACTAGCTCGTTAATCAAAGATGGTTATGTTTCCTAACCATGAACAAAGAGTTGTTATTTGATTAATGAGGTCACATCATTAGTTGAATGATCTGATTGACATGACCCATTCCATTAGCTTAGCACCCGATCGTTTAGTATGTTGCTATTGCTTTCTTCATGACTTATACATGTTCCTATGACTATGAGATTATGCAACTCCCGTTTGCCGGAGGAACACTTTGGGTGCTACCAAATGTCACAACGTAACTGGGTGATTATAAAGGAGTACTACAGGTGTCCCCAAAGGTAGATGTTGGGTTGGCGTATTTCGAGATTAGGATTTGTCACTCCGATTGTCGGAGAGGTATCTCTGGGCCCTCTCGGTGATGCACATCACTTAAGCCTTGCAAGCATTGCAACTAATAAGTTAGTTGCGGGATGATGTATTACGGAATGAGTAAAGAGACTTTCCGGTAACGAGATTGAACTAGGTATTGGATACCGACGATCGAATCTCGGGCAAGTAACATACCGATGACAAAGGGAACAACGTATGTTGTTATGCGGTCTGACCGATAAAGATCTTCGTAGAATATGTAGGAGCCAATATGGGCATCCAGGTCCCGCTATTGGTTATTGACCAGGGACGTGTCTCGGTCATGTCTACATTGTTCTCGAACCGTAGGGTCCGCACACTTAAGGTTTCGATGACAGTTATTATGAGTTTATGAGTTTTGATGTACCGAAGCAGTTCGGAGTCCCGAATGAGATCGGGGACATGACGAGGAGTCTCGAAATGGTTGAGATGTAAAGATCGATATATTGGACGACTATATTCGGACATCGGAAAGGTTCCGAGTGATTCGGGTATTTTTCGGAGTACCGGGTAGTTACGGGAGAAGTAATGGGCCTTGATGGGCTTTAGTGGGAAGAGGAAAAAGGCTGCTGCGCCCCCCCTCCCCTTTGGTCCGAATTGGACTAGGGAAAAGGGGGCCGGCCACCTCTCCTTCTCCTCCTATTCCTTCTCCCTTCCTCCCCTCTTGGTGGACTCCTACTAGGACTTGGAGTCCTAGTAGGACTCCCTATCCTGGCCGCACCTTTGCCTTGGCCGGCCTCCTCCTCCTCCATCCTTTATATACAGGGGCAGGGGGCACCCCATAGACACACAAGTTGATCCTTGGTGATCGTTCCTTAGCCGTGTGCGGTGCCCCCTGCCACCATATTCCACCTCGGTCATATCGTTGTAGTGCTTAGGCGAAGCCCTGCGTCGGTAGAACATCAAGATCGTCACCACGCCGTCATGCTGACGGAACTCTTCCTCGACGCTTTGCTGGATCGGAGCCCGAGGATCGTCATCGAGCTGAACGTGTGCTAAGAACTCGGAGGTGCCGGAGTAACGGTGCTTGGATCGGTCGGATCGGGAAGAAGACGTACGACTACTTCCTCCACGTTGTGTCAACGCTTCCGTTGCGATCTACAAGGGTACCTAGATCATACTCTCCCCTCGTTGCTATGCATCACCATGATCTTGCGTGTGCGTAGGAAAATTTTTGAAATTACTACGTTCCCCAACATACTCATGGGCCAGTTCGGACAGCTGCCACATACAAGGAAGATTCCACAAGACTTGACGATGAAGACAAGGACTCCACCCCACCAGCGTATTCGGCTAGGAATCTTGTTATCCTAGGCCTCTGGTGCATTATATAAACCGAGGCCAAGCTAGTCGATAGAGACAATGGACAATCATACCATAGGCTAGCTTTTAGGGTTTAGCCTCTCTGATCTCGTGGTAGATCTACTCTTGTACTACCCATATCATCAATATTGATCAAGCAGGACGTAGGGTTTTACCTCCATCAAGAGGGCCCGAACCTGGGTAAAACTTCGTGTCCATTGCCTCATGTTACCATCCGGCCTAGACGCATAGTTCGGGACACCCTACCCGAGATCCGCCGGTTTTAACACCGACATTGGTGCTTTCATTGAGAGTTCCGCTGTGTGATCGACAAAAGGATTGATGGCTCGCCTGCAGATCAACTGCGACTTCGGCATCTTCGTCACCAGCTCAACTGGTCACCTTGGTTCGACCAAGAATTGCGCCCCGTATTTGGATCACCATGTTCGGACGAGGGCCTTCATCAAACATCAACTCCGATCTCTATCAAGATCACAGAGGAATCATCTATGGAGCTCGGGGGCTCAACGTCAACATTGCCCTCAAGCGACCATGCTGGGTTTTTTTTGGGACAGTGAACTCGTATCTGCCGCCACCACCTCCTCGAGTATCGCTTTGACGATCGCTTTGGTGGAATTGTGCGGAATTGAGTCTATAACAACCTTGGAAAATTTCGTCGAGTTCCGATGGAGGAATCTCTAGCAATCCACGATATACCGGCCCTGTCAAATCTGAACGGGAATTTCGATGAGTTTAGGGCGTGGTGTCCAGCTTCTAGCTCGGACGTCCTTTGGAAGATCCAACCGTTGATCGGCTGCGGAATTCCTATATCTACCACCTCTCAAAATTTCAGCTCGATCCGACCGTCCAAACTCCGGAAACCTTCCGATTAGTGCATCACTTTTCGGATCTGTTTTCTGCGCGAAAACGAATCCGACCCAAGTTCATCTTTTTTATGAACGGGATTTCGGACATCCCTTTTGAAGGAAGTTTTGTATGGGGTATTGTGTTTTGTTCCCGAACACATTCCACTAACTTTAAGATCTTTTGAACATGATCTTCAACATCATGCTGGTGTCAAACCAGTCCGGCGATATCACTCCTCGGCTGCCGACCTACACTAGACACGGCATCACTTTGTTGAACCGAGCTCAACTTCTTCGGATCATCATCTCGGCAAGCCGAACAAGAGCCCGGTATCGCGAAGGATAAATCATCACCAACATCGCCGCCCCACGGATTACACGGAGCTGGCATACCGGCATCGCCACACGGTCGCTTCATCAAGCCGGCATCAACCACGTTACGACCTGCATCGGCAGGGCCGCACTATTGCTTCTTCAAGCTGGTGTCCATCACGCCGACCTACTTCGACTCATCGGCTGACATCGAGGCTTCGACATCTCGGCTGGACCGGGGGCTTCGCCATCTCTTTCATCAACCTACTCCGGACACTTCAGCGTCACTAGCCGACCAGCTCCGTCACGTTAGCTGGGCCGAGGGCTTTGCCTCGGCGAGTCAACCTTTACCAGCATTGACATGCCGTTGTTTTATCGCCCATCAGGCAATGGGTGTGCAGAGCGAATCCCAATTTTGGGAATAACCTTCCTTCGGATTGCTACAACAAATAAACCAGGTCTATCAAATGGTGGCCACATTAACGACGGTCGCGTGGTGGTTCGATCAGTTTCCGTACATAGTCCGGCGAACGCCGCATCCGGAGCTCGGACCGACCTGTGAATTCAGGCTTTGCCACGCCTTCACTACATCACGCCGACGCCCTGCATCGACATTGACTTCGGCGCCAGGCCATATTTCTTCTATTACTCACTTTGCATAAATTATTTATTATGCAAAGATTTTTTTAATTATCATTATTACTATTATCTCCGATTTGCACTATTTTTTATGCACAGGAAAATGATCAGGGGACTTCGGCATCACTCTGCCGGTCTGCATTGACCGAGCTATGTCACCACTTCGGCGTGTCGAGCTCTCCGCTCCGCCACCTCGGGACCGGTTTGGGGGATGGAACCTTGTCCCGCATCAAGCTCGGACCGCGTCATCAATACCGAACACATTAACCAGCTAAGTCGCTTTCATGGTCAAAGCTTTAATTTCTAACTTGTGTTCGGTTCGACCAAGCATTACACTTTTTGGAAAAAAGTCGCTTGTAAAAAATTTCCTTGTCCAAACTTTGTTTGTGGCGCATAAATTCAAATACCCCGTTTACTTGGGGGCTTCCTTTATGAAGCTTTTCCTGTTGCATATGATTATACTTGTACGGCTTCGTTCCTTGTTCGTGTATTACGCCACAATATGCACCATATTGACTTAAGCGATTTGCAAGCTGGGTTGCCTTGCTCCTGTGTTTACCCCTACGTTCCCGATTGTTCGGCTAGGGAGTAAAGGGAGCACCTCTGCGATTGTCACAATCCGAGCCGGACCTCAGACTGGGTGAAGCCGAAAGCTAGCGCTCTTATAGTTTTCAATGATGGTCGGCACACAACGGAACTCATGAGTACAAAAAATATATTGCACAAGTCTCATAATAACAATGAGCACCGAAGAAAGGTATCGATGGGGGTACTATTTTCTTCGGAGATGCTTCTTACACTTCGCAGTAATATAGCATAAGTTTCCTGAGCGCGCTTTGTCTGTTATAGCCTTATGACCTGATTGCCTGGTTATTCGAAACACCGTCGATATTCTCGATAGATGGAATACATAACACTTTTCGGTCCTTGACCGAAGAGGGAGAAGCCGACGGTCGGTTAAGACGCGTTTAAAGTTCGGTTGAACATAGATATGATATAAGTACTTCGGTACATGCAATCATTCTTTTACCCAAGTCACTTGGGGGCTCTTAAATTTATGTGAGCTGTTTTATAATAAGTGTTCTTCTTCTTAGTTGTTCCAAAGTTTTTCTTACTATTATTATTTATCACTCCTCTTTTCGACACGAGTGTGTGGTCACTAGCCGGGGAGCCTAATTTCTCTCTCAAAGCCGCTACAGTTTAGTTCGCTAAACTGGCCTAATGAGAAGTACTCCGCCTTCGGGATAGGAGGTTGAAGCCGTAGGATGACCCGCTTGAAGTCTTGAGATAGGATGTGTCACGTTAAAGCACGACAAAAGCACTTTTTTAAGACCAATTTTTGGATTGGCACCGAACACTTGATCTTGTTCGGACGTCGTGTTTTTACTGACGTTTTTTGGTTTTCCAATCTTTTTGGCACTTTTAAACTATTTGTGCTTTTCCATCATTAGTCTCGCAGTGCAACGCCGGACACCTTTAGGGATTCGGCAAAAACATTCTCGGATATTGCTATATATGCATCGGTTTCGAATTGTGTCTTCGGTCAATAGTTGGGTTGCCCGGCTCCTGTGCTTTCCTCCTACGTTCCGCTTTGTTCGGCTAGGTGTGCAAAGGGAGAACCACTGCGATTGTGCTTCCAGCTCGCATGGTCAAGCACCTCAGTGGAGAAAGACGAAAATTGACTGTCACAATAAGCGTAAACTGGTCAGCAATCCGATGACTATGTTAAATGATGGGCCGTTCATAACATTGGCCGAAGTGTTTATAGCTTGACCTCGACTGTCGCCGAACACTACCGGGGGCTATTAACTGGCCTCCCAAACTAAATCCTCGATATTTTTCTCTTACATTCGAGCTGAGGTTTCATGGTCATGCTTAGCATGACAACCCAAAGAAAGGAACCGATAGCGGGACTATTTTCTTTGGAAGACATTTCTTCTGTTAAACAGTAATATAACATATCTCTCTGCGTACCTTTGTTTATAAAACTGTGTGGCCAGATTGCCTTGTTCGTCGTAAATCTTTTCCCTCATAAAGGCTTTATAAAGTAGGACAAACACTCCTCGGCTATTAGCTGAGGAGGTGGAAGCCGATGGTCGATCAACAAAGTTTGGTACAATGTGGATCCGAGCATTAATGACGTAAAGTACTTGGATACATAGAGTCATTACACATAATTTGCGATTTTACTATGGATATTGATCCTTAATTCGGCCACCCGTGCCCGCATTAAGGCTCGGGGGATACTGGGCTTCGGGCCTATTATTTACAAATATTAAAGGGGCACATCGATCCCCTGATCCGTGTTTCCACCCGACCAGTGTCTCGGGGGCTACTGCATTGCTTGTCCAATACAGAAAATTTTATGTGCAATATAGTTTCCGAGGAGATTTTGATCCTCAGGTTGGTCGGCCGCACCCAACCTGAGTCTCGAGGACTGAGCATGCCGCTTTTAGTGTCCCAAAGTATTCTGCCGAGCTTGGACTTGATCCTCAGGCCGATTTTGTAAATCAACCTGAGTCTCAGCGGCTACTGGGATCAGCGGTCTTACGTCATCCTTCAGGTGCATCTCGGGTTTTAGACCGATAAACACCTTGAGGGCTACTGGCTACATATCTCGGGAGAGAATAAGTTGCACCAATAAAAAATATTCACAAAAATCGGCCCACATTAGGGGTGGTGCACCACCTCAGAAGCAGTCCGGCATAAAGCTCGAGCGCTAGTGGCTGGCTCCATAGAGGGCATTTCTGGCATTAAGCTCGGCTAAACTCCTTCAAACTTCTTTGAACCAAGGTGATTTACGACACCTCGGATACAGTCCGGCGTTGGAGCTCAGATACAGTCCGGCGTTGGAGCTCGGATACATAGTCCGGCGTTGGAGCTCGGATACAGTCCGGCGTTGGAGCTCGGATACATAGTCTGGTGTTGGAGCTCGGATACATTCCGGCATTAGAGCTGGGAAGCGGTCCGGCGTTGGTGCTCGGCTGCAAAAGATACCTCCAATGCAGTCCGGCGTTGGAGCTCGGACGCAAGAGGACACTGTCTCCCGGGAACAACTTCAAACCCGAGGTGTGGCATAAAAATAAACAAGGCATTGATAAAGGCCGGAAACTTAAAGGGGCTCCTCGGATGCCCGACGTGTAAACCCGTCGAATGCATCTCGGCGATCCTCAAGATCGAAGAAGATTTGTTGAACCAGTTTTCAAGACCGACGACCGAAGATGAAGAATAGTTCGGAAGAATCGAGGAGCGTCCCTAACTTGAAGACCGGTTCAGGGGGCTACTGACGATGTCCTGGACTAGGGGGTACTCAACACATCATCTCCCGATCTGTTAGATTGGGCCGAGGACCCCCGTGGCCGTATACTCATGGGCCAGTTCGGACAGCTGCCGCATACAAGGAAGATTCCATAAGATTGGCGATCAAGACAAGGACTCCACCCCACCGGCGTATTCGGCTAGGACTCTTGTTATCCTAGGCATGTGGTGCATTATATAAACCGAGGCCAGGCTAGTCGATAGAGACAATGGACAATCATACCATAGGCTAGCTTCTAGGGTTTAGCCTCTCCGATCTCGTGGTAGATCTACTCTTGTACTACCCATATCATCAATATTAATCAAGCAGGACGTAGGGTTTTACCTCCATCAAGAGGGCCCGAACCTGGGTAAAACTTCGTGCCCCTTGCCTCCTGTTACCATCCGGCCTAGACGCACAGTTCGGGACCCCCTACCCGAGATCCGCCGGTTTTGACACCGACAATGGTACTAATCTGTCAAAAGGGGAGACGGAAGAATTCTGTCAACATGAGCACATCCGGCTTGATCTAGCGTCGGTGGCTGACCCCCAATCTAATGGTCAAGCAGAAAGGGTAAACCAAGAAATTCTACGGGGTATCAAACCAAGGCTTATGGTTCCCTTAAAGAGGACGCCGGGTTGTTGGGTTGAGGAGCTACCTTCTGTGTTATGGAGCATCAACACCACACCCAATAGGTCTACAGGTTACACACCTTTCTTCATGGTCTATGGAGCGGAGGCGGTTCTTCCTAGTGACATCCGTCACGATTCGCCTCATGTGGCAGCTTATGTTGAAGCTGATAATGAGAAGGCAGGTCAGGATTCACTGGACCTGTTGGATGAAGAGCGTGATCTTGCAGCAGCACGATCGGCGATTTATCAACAAGATCTCCAACGTTATCACAGCCGTCGGGTTAAAACCAGAACCTTTCAAGAAGGTGATTTGGTGCTCCGGCTCATCCAGGATCAGACTGATATGCACAACTTATCCCCACCTTGGGAAGGACCCTTTGTGGTCAGCAAAAATCTGCACAACGGATCTTACTACCTCATTGATGTTCGAGAGCATGAAGACTCACGTCAATTGGAGGAGGAGACCAAGCGGCCATGGAACATAGCTCTCCTTCGGCCTTACTATACTTAAAGCCATAGGCTCCTCATCTGTACATATTTATGACAGTGTATATATCATATAATAAACCGGAGCCTCCGTTATAAGCGGGGTATCTGTTCTTTTTATATCCTGTGTGTGCTTTTACAAGTTAACTGACAAAGCGGAGTTTTTGTTAATCTGGCTTTAACAGCTGCATAGATATAAAGAAAATCATTAGGGGGCTTGGTCATATTTGAACTACAGCTACACCTCTTGATCGGTTTTTAAACCACGAAGGGATATCACTAGGGGGCTTGGTTGTCCTCACACCATAGCTACACCTCTTGATAGGCATTTAAGCCACAAAGGAAAAAATTTGTGGAGCCAAAGAGAGTGTTGTACACAGTACAGACTCAAACATGGGCACACACTGAGCATCGCTCACAAAGTTACTTGGGGGCTCTTTTTGCAAAGAAACAGAGAGTTTGAAAGGACCCTCGTAATTGGCTATCGAGCCACGGCTTGGAAGCCTGGTGTATTCACCTAAAAACCCGGGTTAACCTGCCTTCATCAAGTAAGCCACTCCTGTCCATGTAATCCTGGTATGACCCATCGAACGTTTGACAAGTCAATCTTTTACAGACCCTGAACTTGTCATAGTTAAAACGATGATTGGTTAATTGGAGGCCCATCTTAAAAGGCTTTGTTAAATGGTTTAACTCAGAGGCCTGGCAGCCCATGAAAAGCCTCGATTTGGAGCCTGGCAGCTCGTAAAAAGCCTTGCATATTTTCCTGTTTGAATTTTGTTTGTTGAAAATCATAAGTATTTTTTGGTAAACCGGCGTCCTTGACCCGGCTTGCTTCTCAACTACAAGTTGTGGGCACATGATCAATTATAAACCGGTGTTCATTGACCCGGTCTGGTTTGACTAAATCGCCGGTGTTATAAAGAAAATCTGGTGGTTATCCCGGTCCGGTTTAATATATAGACCGGCATTATGAAGATGGAGTTATCAACGTTCCGGATTGGTATTAACACCTTTGCCGTATACACGTTTGGTCAACCAATGAGGTATGTTCTGTACATTACTTTTTGTACAAACACTTGATTATTCATCTAGGTACTATATACTTCTTGGACATCATGACACGTCTAGCGGTAAACCGCTAGATACTTTTAAGTTGTTGTACCCAGGAACGCAATTCATCATGGGTTATGCAAAATATATCCCAAAGGGCGGCACAGATTGTCACAAAGTATTACGAAACATGCTCGATGGCATGGCAGATAACGGAGTTTTAGCTATCCTATTACATGAAGCTTCAAAGCGGCTCAAATAGTATCATTGTTTTTCACAGTAGCCATATAAACCGGCGAGCGGATCAGGACTCTTCATCACGACGGTTTGACGGTTGAGGGTCAGTTGGTGTAGGCACTTCTTCATCCCTCCCCAGACACTGGAAATCAGTCGTTGACCAATCGATTCCAGTTAACGCTTGGAACACTGCTTCCTCATGGATAAGATTGGAAGGGTTAATATCAGGGGCGTAAGTGTGCTTACGAATCGGAGGCACAAGTTCTTCGACTTCATGGATGTCGGCCGGCTGTCTTTTCCATATCATCGGCCAACTTGCTGGCTGCTGGCCGCATCTGTTTGGTCAGCCGCCGAAGATCATCATTGTTGAAGTTTGAACCGTCTTCTTTAACGCCTGGGTATCCTTTAATGATATCCTCCGCTTCAAGGTCTGGAATCCAGGCTTTGGCTCGAATAAGGGCGGTTAAAGCTCCTGCTCTGGCAGCTGCTCCCTTCAACTCGGCAATACAGGCTAGTAACATGCCCAGCTTCTCAAGGGTTTCCTTAATCAAAGTTGGAGCCGGTTTGTTATAAGCTGTCGTGCTAATAACCCGTTGAGACCCAGAGTATAGCTGTTCAACCAATGTATATGCCGCTTTGAGCTTCATCCGCATATCTGTACCAAGATGAGCGATCCAAGTGCCTGCCAAAGATTTTATCAACATTTTGGTCAGTTATAAGATTCATCGAATGGCGCAACACACATAAGCAGACACTTACCAAAGATAGCAGAGGTCATAGCATTGATTTGGCATTTCAAACCGGCTAGTTCTTCAACCACTGGCTTCAGGGCTGCCTCGGCGTCTACAGCTCTTTTGGTTAAACCAGATTTCTCGGTTTCCCATTCAGCACGCTCTTGGTTGAAGGATTCTTTCAGCTTTTCCATTACGGCCAGGGCCTGGGTCAGCTCCTCTTTGGCTTTTGCAGCCTCGGCTTGTTGTGACTTCACATTCTCTTGCAAGTCTGAATTTCAGGCATCTTTGCTTCTCAGTTCAGTCTGCCACGTTGAAAGTATGTTAAACAAATAGCATATATATGTGCTAAAGTACAAAGAGTATAACAAAGTTATGCACTTCATACTTGGGGGCTAATGCCTATTTGCTCTCAAGTACTACACTTTATACAAGTCTCCAGAACAATGCAAGCATTATCCTTGACACTTAGGGGCTAATGTGCGTCTGTTCTAAAACGGATGTGTGGATTAAAAACCGGATTAACTTGCCAAGTTAAACCGGCCTTTGGGGGCTATGCTACAGAAAGTTATCTAATTTTTTTTTCAAGATGAGTCTTATCTATTATTAGCGACCTGCCATTGCAAGGACCAATGATGAGATGCTTAAAGTGTTACAAAGACCCGGTTTGTGATTAACAATCATAAAAGGGCCCTTGGGGGCTACTCGGGATAGTGTTTCAGCTATAAATCAATATACAAAGGGAGAGGAATTTACCTCATATCGCTCTTTCATCAAGTTCACCAAACCGGCTTCATAATCCCGATTTGGGTGCAGACGGTTCAAGAAGCCAGAATGAAGCTCATCAGCGTTAAGATGAGCATAGCTTAATAAGTCGCTGCTCCATTTACCTTTATCCCGGGCAGCTTGCTCTTCTTTGGCACTGTGCTGAGCCAAAATGACGGGATAGCCAGGAGAGCTGTGGCCCATTCCAGTAATAATAACATCATCACCTTGGCCTTCAGGATTTTTGGTTGATGATACTGGAATTTCAGTGTCTTTCACCAGACTAGCTCGGTTTGGTTCTGCCGGTTCAGTATCGGGTGCGGCAGGCTCAGCATCTGTTGGTTCATCGGTATGTTGGCCTTCAAGGGGTGGATCATCAAAAGTAGCTTCAGGATGAGGGCCTTCCGGTTCACCAGTCTGTTCCGGTTCACCTCTTGGTTCTTCTTCTTCGGCGACAGGGTCTTCTGGCGGATTGGTGACCCGAGCTTTCTTGCTGGGTCTGGCTTTGGCCCTGCAAACAGAATAAAAGAGGATTAACATCCTATTCAAAGGATTTATGGTGCATTGAAAGGAAAGGTTTTTACAACTCACCCGGCCACAGTTTTCAAAGGGGGGAGTTGAGTTGCTGCCGATTCACCAGAAGATGAAGGAGGTGTCACCTGATAATTTGAATCGGACGGATTAAGAGGCTGTTTGAAATAACCTGCCTTGGGGTAAGAATGGTCAGAAGTAGGAGAGACCTCAGACCGGCGCTTCCGAACCGGAGTATCAGGTAAACCGGCTGAAGTGACCTGTTGGCCACTGTGCCGGGTTGTCCGGCGAGCTTCATGCTGCTGAGTCTTGAAAATAAATGTTGGATTCAAGTGAGCAAGAGGATGAGAAAAGCTTACTTTCCGGACTGCTTGGCGAGTTTTTTGTGTTGGCATAGAGTCTGAACCGGAGGAAAGGGTAATTACCTCTACGTCATCAGCTTGACTAGCTTCTGCGTCCTCCTGAGGAAGATAATTGTTAATGAGATGCATGAAAAGAGAGCCAAGTGAGTCAAGTTCTACATCAACTTCTAGATCATCAGTATCATCATCAAGCTCCATATTAATCCGGTTAGCCGTTTTCCGTTTTGACGTCCGTTTTACGGCTTTGGTCTTTGGGCGGGATGGCTTGACCGCTTTGTCTCCAGTCGGCTTTGCCGCTTTCTCTACGGTTTTCTGTTTCCAGAAGGGGTCATCACCCTACATATAAAGAAGAAGGGTTACAGGTTGCATAAGTTAAAGATATTAGAGATGAAGAGGAAGTATAATGCTTACAGCAGGCGGTTTGTTCTTGGCATAGAAGGGACTTAGACCGATTTGACTACAGATTAGTTCCGACTCATTCAGGATCTTCTTTACACCTTTAGTGACTTCTTCCTCAGATAATTGGATATTGCAATGGCGTTGAGGGTCATCAACCTCACCGGTATATTCACACATTAAACCGGGACGCCGGCTTAGCGGCAAGATACTCCAGGATATCCAACAGCGCACAAAATCCATGCATGTTAAACTGTTTGCCATAAAGGCCCGGAGTTTGGCGAGTTGAGGAGCATATTTCGCCCTTTCTGAAGAGCTTAGGCGTTGTGGCATGGGGTGAGTATTGGATAGTCTGTGATCACGAAAGCCGGGGAGGGGATTTTCATCTTCAGGCGAAGTGTCTCTGCAATAAAACCAAGTTTGATTCCATTCCTTTGGGTGGCTATGATGTTTGGCATGAGGAAATTCAACTTCTTTCTGTTTTTGAATCGAGACACCACCAAGTTCTTTGTCCGGGCCATTTACAAACTCTGTGCGCCGGTTTAAGTGAAAGAAATCCTGGAACAGTTTTGTAGTTGGTTCTTCTTGTAAATATACTTCACAGAAGACCTGGAAGTTGCATAAATTGGAAACCGAGTTGGGACCAATATCTTGCGGATGAAGTTGGAAGCTGGAAAGCACATCTCGATAAAACTTTGACCCTGGCGGTTTGAAGCCACGGCCTATATGGTCAACAAAGACCACCACCTTGCCCTGCCTTGGGGTTGGAGGATTTTCTGTTCCTGGAACTCGCCATTTGATTTTAGTTTTCTTAGGCAGGGAGCCGATGCTAACCATCTCATTCAACTGAGTCTCAGTAACCCGGGAACGAGCCCAGTTGCAGGCAGTGAATTGTTTGGCCATTATGAAACAAACAGACTAAAAATAAAAGACCGGTTTATAAATTACGCATGATTATATGCAAGAGACAAGGGAGTAAGAAACATACTGATATGTGAAATGGTGTAAACCGGAGACTAATGCAATAAGGGAAAAAGGTAATACTAGCACAAGATTACTCAGACACTGTTAAACCGAAGCATAATTATGAAGGTAAAATGCTCCTCCGGTTTATCAGAGGGCTAATGGCATGGACTGCTTATACAAGGTTAAACCACCTATGTTGGTGCAAGGAGAAACAGATCTCACAGGGACATAGAAACAGATCTCAAAGTGACATATGAAATTTTCGGATATAAGATAAGACAGAAAAGTAAAAATAATTGGATCTAGAAGGGGTGCAGAACCGAAGCAACTTATGAAGGACTAGATCAGTTCTTTGCGCATAAGGGTTTGTGGTGACAAGGGAAGGTTAGCTACGGCAAGGAGTACATCAGATATGAAGTATTCACCTAAAGGCCATGAAAGAGCAACACTGAAAGCTCCGATGAACCTCAAGAACAGCGAAGAACAAGGAAACCCTAATGGATCTAAGAAAGAAAGGGGAAAAGACTTACTGCGATGGCGGAAGCAGCGGAAGGGCGCTGTGGAACTCTGGTGCGAACAGGTTGATGCAGCGGCCAACGGCAAAGCAGAGGCGGAGTTCGAAGATGACGGCGGCGCTCGGGTGCGAGGTCGTCGAGAGGAAGAAGAAGAGATGAATGGGTAGTGGAAAGAAAAGAAAAGGGGTCCGCTGTCCCTATTTATAAGGCGAAGAGATGAAACGGCAAGTGTGGGAATCGAGGAGCCCAAAAATGGATAAGTTAATAAGGGTGTCGCCTCGATGGCTGAAGACATATTAAATGAAGGTAATCTTCGACATCAACGGATGGATGACGTCAGGATGGTTTATCATAATCTTGAAGTATGACGTCACGGCGGTTTACAAGATCGAGGTGAAGATATAAGGGAAGAATTTTTCTAATTATAGAAGATTGACATGAACGAGTTCAAACCAATCTGGGGCCTAATGTTGGGGATATTACTACTGGAGGTAAACTGGCCTTGTGTAGCCGGGTTGACTCCTTGAAGATTAGAAGCCTATAAAGATGCAAGGATGATGGCGCTTCATGGAGGCCCAAGGCCCGAAGGCAGGTTAAAGCCTGTAAATATAAACCGGCTTAGTCATGTAATTTGTAAGATAGGAAGGATAGAGACCGAACTGGATATGTTTATGATCCGGCTTCGGGGCTCTGTAAACCGGCGGGCGTCAACCTATGTATATAAAGGGACGACCCGGCAGCGGTTTAGAGACAGACAACAACTCGAGAGCCAGACAAAGCGGATTCGCTCCCTGGCCTTCGAAACCCTAGCAATACCAATCACAACTAGACGTAGGCCTTTACCTTCCTCGAAGGGGCCGAACTAGTATAAAATTCCCCGTGTCCCCTTGTCCGGTTTAACCCCTTAAAGCTAAACCGTAGCGATGGCTCCACGACTAAGTCCTTTCACAAGGACATCTGCCGTGACAAACCCACCACAACTGTTGATTTGGCCAGAGGGGTTGGAGGCGCAAAACTTAGAGACTGTGTATTTCTGCCTGCTTTCGACACCTGAGGAGGTGCTACCATCTTCTAGGACCCTGATGTAGTGGAGATCAACTCCGAAGCGATCGGGCAGTTTTTTATAACTGCTCAGGTCAGCCTCAAAGCGTCGGGCAAATCTTTCTAGTTAACTACTTTCTATGGGCCGGCAGATGATGAGAGGAAAGAGGATTTTCTGATAGAGATAAGAAGTACTGCACCTCCACTTGGACAACCTTGGCTGATTAATGGAGATTTCAACATAAGCTATGAAGCCAGAGACGAAAACAATGAACGTATAAACCGCAGTATCATGGGCAGATTCAGAAGTGCCATTGACTCGGCTGAGCTCAGAGAAATCAAGTGCAAAAACAGAAGATTTAGTTGGAGCAATGAAAGGGAGAGGCCAACCCTTGAAAGCATTGACAAATTTTTCTGTAATATCAGTTGGGAAGCTCTCTTTCCCTCAGTCATCCTGATGGCCTCCTCTACTACATGCTCAGACCACTGCCCTCTCCTCCTAGCGGATGCCACTTCCCCAAGGAAAAAGCTAAGTTTCAGTTTGAATCCTTCTGGCCAAAATTTCCCCACTTCCATGAGACGGTAGACAGAGCTTGGAACAGACCTGTAAATCACTCCTGCGCTTTCATAAGGCTGAAGCTGAAGCTATTGAGGATAGCAAAAGATCTGAAAATTTGGAGCAAGTCCCTTTTGAGTGATGCAAGACTGCAATTCCACATCGCCCCTGAGATAATCCTATGCCTCGATGTCGCTCAAGAGACTCGGCTGCTGACCCCTCTCGAACTCACCTTGAGAAAGAAGCTGAAAACAAGACTGCTTGGGCTGGCGGCTATCAAACGCGTCAGAAAGAGGCAGGCATCAGAATTACCTGGTTGCGCGCGGGTGATGCAAATACAAAAAAATTCAATGCAAAGATCAGCTCAAGGCGCCGCAAAAACTTCATCGCTGCTCCGAAAACTGATGATGGAGTGGTCACTGCTCATGATAACAAGGAGGACTGCATTTTTGTTAACTTCAACAGCCTACCGGGCTCCAAGCAGGAATTTACAAAAATGATCAATTGGAATGAGCTCCAACTATCGTCAATCCAGGGTGGGGGCTGGATAACCCATTCACTAAAGAGGACATTTGGAATGCTGTAAAAGCCATGCCCCCGGAAAAAGCACCAGGCCCTGACGATTTCAACGGTGTTTTCTTCAAATCTTGTTGGTCAATGATCAAACACGACATACTTGCGGTATTCCATCAGTTCCACCACCTATCGGATGACTTCAAACCTCTAAAGAAGGTTTTTGTTGCTCTTCTGCCAAAGAAAGATGGCGCTAAAAAATTGCAGATTACCGCCGAATAAGTTTAATTCACTCAGTGGCCAAGCTCATCGCAAAGGTGTTGCAGCTCCGACTGTCGCAGGTGATCGAGTAGCTAATCTCACCAGCCCAGTCAGCCTTCATGAAATCTAAATGCATCCATGATAGCTTCCTATATGTTCAAAATGTTGTCCGATCGCTGCACCGTCGCAAAACACCCGCCTTGCTCATCAAACTAGACATAGCCAAGGCTTTCGACAACGTCTCCTGGGATATCTGCTCCAACTCCTAGATAAGTTAGGCTTTAGTGCTAGATGGAGGGACTGGATCTCGACGCTTCTAGTTAGTTCGTCTTCGGCTTTCATTCTAAATGGCTGCTCTAGACGTGATATCGACCACCGTAGAGGGTTACGGCAGGGAGACCCGCTCTCGCCCTTGCTTTTCATCCTCGCCATTGACCCCCTACATCGTCTCCTAGAGAGAGCAGAGGAGCGGGGCTTGCTCACCCCCCCCCACCAGGTAGGATAGGGCCACTTAGAACCTGCCTCTACGCCAACGACACCATGATCTTTGCCAACCCCTCTCGCCAAGAGATCGACAACCTGCTTCTGCTGCTTGATAACTTTGGGAAGGCCACAGGACTCCGCGTCAACCTTGGAAAACCTTCAGTAGCACCAATTAGTTGCATCGACATCGATCTTCAGGACGTGCTACATGGCTTTGGCGGTCCGGTGGTCGGCTTCCCGCTACGCTACTTGGGCCTCCCCATTACCATCTCCCACGTCCGCCTGGTTCATCTCCAATTCATTCTTGATCGCATAAGAGCCAGACTGGCGGCTTGAAAGGACGCCTCATGTTGATAGCAGGTCGTAGGGTTCTTGTCCGTTCCATCCTAACGGCGCTGCCAATCTTTGCTCTGACGGTGCTGCGCGCTCCAAAGAAGCTGCTCAAAGACATCGACAAGTGCAGGCGACGCTTCCTTTGGGCTCACAATGAGGAGCTCTCCGGTGGCAAATGCAAGGTCAACTGGTCCACCGTCTGTTCCCCGACGGACTACGGTGGCCTTGACGTTCTTGATCTGCAGCTGCTCGGGTAGCTCTGGTTCCGTTGTCGCAACCCCGATCGGCCTTGGGCGGGCTCGGACCTGCCCTGCGACGACACAAACAAGAAGCTCTTCGCTGCAGGAACAAAGGTGATCATCGGCAACGAGGAAACTGCCTCGTTCTGGAACTGTACCTGGCTGGGATCAATGACCCTAAGATCCTCCATCCCGGCTCTGTACGCTCATGCAAGGAGAAAAAATAGATCGGTTAAGGAGGCCCTCTCTGCTGACACCTGGATCCGCGACCTTGCCCATGGAAACACCGACGCTCTGCTCCATGATTTAATTCTGTTGGCCAGATGCTTCCGACTTGCCGCCGTGCAGCTGCAGCCAGAGATCCCGGACGAAATCACTTGGAAATTTTCAGCTTCAGGAAACTACACTGCTGCCTCAGCCTACAACATGCAACTCTCTGGCATGATCAGATCTCCTCTGAACAAACTTGTTTGGAACACGTGGGCTCCTGGAAAAATAAAGATCTTCTGCTGGTTATTGTTCAAGCAAAGAATCTGGTGCAACGACAGACTCAAAAGAAGAGGATGGCTAAACGGATACTTCTGTCAATTGTGTCACGGAAACCTGGAAATGGCGACACACTTCTTCTGGCAGTGTGACTTTGCTAGGGCGGTCTGGCAGAGGCTTGCGGCATGGACCAGATGTGGCGCCGTTGACCCGGCCAGATGGCTGCTGCTACCCAACTCCACTTTGATCGTCACCAAGATGATCGACCACACCACCCCATCTTTTAGAAAAGGGGTCAACTCCCTCATCCTCCTAGCGCTGTGGGAAATCTGGAGGGAAAGAAACAGCTGCACTTTCAGGGACAAGGTGGCCTCCGTCTCTGAGGTCGTTGCATCGATCAGAAGAGCGATCGACCTGTGGCGCGTCGCGGGCGCTTCATGCCTTGAGACCCCGTTCGGGGACATGTTGGGAGATATGTAACTTTGAGACCTCTAGTTTTCATAATTTTTTTCTCTGATTTCTCTTCTCTTCATTCCTTGACCTATGGGTCACCCTCGCCTTGTTTGCATTTTCCATTGCTCCTTGCTAAATCAATGAAAAGTCAGGAATCCCTAGATCTTTCAAAAAAATTGGTGCTACAATTATTATCTATGATTTGGGATTTTGTCTTCTTCGTAGATCGGTCGCTGCCGGAACTAGGTAGAGTTCTCTATTAAACAATGTCATGAACTCCATATTCTGACATTAAATATATGACATGGAGGTATTTCTTTAGGTGTGGAAACTAGGGAAAACATACGGTATCATGAATCACATAGTATAAGCTCATTCTCCCAAAAGTATAAGGTGCGCTTGACTTCCGTTGTATGTGCCCATTGAGTAAGAATGATTATTGTTTGGGTTCTCGTGCAACCTCTGTGTGTGATTTTTTTTCGTGCTAAATACTACCCTTGGGACATAAACTTTTGGGAATGATACCCCCAGCTACATTACCATCTTATTTCAAGTTCCAGAAGCACAAGGGCCAATGACTAGGCTCTTACACGCCAACTCAAATATCAGGTAATTCCATTTCTAAGAGCTCTTCCAAGTGCTTATGTTAATATGATGATGCTTAAATCAGGTATATTTATTTTTATTGTGAAAAAAATGATCTACCATGGACAATTGGGACAAATACTAAGTATGATCAAGCATGCATATGTCAGCGAACATACAGGAGCAAAGCTGAAGTTAAAAGTGAATATTTCTGGAGTTTAAGCCACTGTGATGACATGTGAGGACATGGGAAGAATATACAGCATGACAAATTGTAATTTCATCCATAGCTATTCTATAGGTGATGTGGTAGCTTAGTCTTGGGACACATGATCTATACGGTGGATGTTATTTTTTAGAGTATTTATGTAGGAGGAAATCGGCTTAAGGTTAGACCACCCCCCCCCCCCCCCGGTCCTTGGTCTGGCCGACGCCCCCGCCTCACCTGTATATGTATCTCCCTACATTGCCCTCTAGGGCGTAGAGTTAGGGTTTATGTTTTGTTTGATTGAGTTTTAGTCTTTTCTACTCTTAGTCCTACACATGAGAGCCGACCGGACCCCCTATACTACACATCACCAAAACCTCATGTTGTCAATCAAGTACTTCATGTTTTATCCGCGATACAGATTGCATATCTTAAACTCTTACTTGTTCTTCTTTTACATGGAGAGGTTGACCTTTGTGATATAGTTGACCGTGTTTCCAACAGTGGGAACAACCATACCAGAGTTGGTGTAGCGATTTTTCAGCACACTATCGAGTGTTCAGTGCAGCCGGGTCATCAAAGTATCCTCCAACATGATTCAATTTCATCTCATCGAAACACTAGGACATCTTTTTACCTATTCCGTTGTATGAGCTAGGCAAGGTTTCTTCATGAGACTTTCTAGTTTTCCATGGTCTAGGTTGTATATATTGTCATATCTTGAGCCCAAGAAAAAGCCAACAAAATATGAGATGTCCGAATTTTTATTTTTAGTGCATTGCATCCTTGAGTTTATGTCTGCATAATGATATTGAGTTGATAGTCTTAATCTTAGGGTCTATTTCCGTACAGTTTTGAGTTATATTCACGTTAGTCAGGCCAGCGCCACACCAGCATCGCGTCCGTTGCTGAGCACCACCCTCCTGGAAACTCCATCCTCCCCCACCGACCTCTACATTGTCATATGTGAGGTCGCTTCAAGAGATAGGCGACTGGAGCCAAACCCATGGAACTTTTTCAGATAAAGGGTGGATTTTATTGGCTCAAATGAAGCATTGAGAGGATACAATATGACCACACACCCGGCCTTTGCATAATTAGGATACACACAACCAACCTTACACACACTCACGCAAAAACACACCAACAACTAGCAAGGTCACAAGACCAAAAGCTATGTGTAGGCGTGGAAAAAAGAAAAAGAAAAAAGCCCCAAAGCGATCAGATCTACCATTGACAAACTACAACTAAGACCATATCCGCACACCAAACATTGACATCACATGGAGGATGAGGATCTTCAACAGCAACGCCTTCAGGAATGCGGTCTTCCCGTGACATTTTTACTTTTAATGGCCAACTTATATTCTTTGTTAATTTATTTGATTTTTATGATTAGATCTAAGTTAGGCTTTATATAGACAAAGTTTGGCTGTTACTATTCTAGTTGTTAACCATTGTTCTTTCTTAAATCCTTATTCTAAAGTGCCAAGTGTCGTATGATTCATAACCATACAACACCTGCCCCTCCTCACTGGGGAATGTTAAAGCACGTCGGAATTCAAAATCTGAGCTCTATTAGGGTACTCTATTTGACGGTTTTATGACGTGTGCATAGTGTACATAACCCTTCTACAATTCGTTCTAAGCCATTATATGCACCAATTTTGACTTGTGACTTTTTGGCAACCTGGCCTGCCTGGCTCCTACCCCTTACGTTCCCTCACGTTCGGCCAAGGGTGTAACGGGAGCACCTCTGTGATCGTTACTTCTAGGCTTAACCTGGTCAAGTATCTTAGGTGGGAGAAGCCAAAAGCTAGTAGTCACAACGCACATAATAGGTCGGCACAAAAGAAGTGAAAAATAAAAATACCCTTGAGGTTACATGCGATTCGAAGCATGAAAATATTCTCCTCGGAATAGACGAGGTTAGGGTCAAGTTCATGATCGTAAAGATAGTAACATGGTTGTAGGAACCGTTGGAGGGTCTCCTGCACCAAAACTATTCGCATCGTGGTTGAATTATGTTTAGATTAGACCTACATGTTGGGTTTCCTTACACCAACAAAAGAATCCCCCATAAACCAGGCCGATACTACATGCACTCCTCGCTGAGGGGGTAGAAGCCGGCGGCTGGTTAACATAAATATCAGCATACACAAGTTGAGAAAATCCAAATTTGTGTTCGGAACATAAATTACATTGGAGGATTCTCCACACCATCAAGAAGTTTTTTCAAACGACGGTCCTGCTCTATTTCTTGAGCAAATGGCATGACCTTCTTGACATAGGGTCTTGTTTTATCTCCTCACCGTCATCGCCTTTTGGCCCCACGTAGGAAATATCCTTGAGCTCCAATGTTGGGGAATGCGTCAAGAGCATGGCCCATGTTTGTCGAGTACCTTCTTGACAGGCCAAGATCTTCGAAGTCCTGATGCGCTGACGAGCTTCTTAAAGACGTCCAACGAGTTCAGCTTGGTCATCGGGTAGCTTTTCCTGTGGCCATAGAGCTTGGGAAATGATCCCCGTGGACGACCCGGCAAGCTGGTGCAGAGCACCAAGCCGCGTTAAGCCATCCTTTAAGGATAATGCATTGCACGTAACCACATTAGTTGGTACACTCAGAATGCGCTATGTATAATACATAACAGGAAGTGATAAACACTTACCAGCCAACAACTTGATAGCCTTCTTAGTCTCATGATCGGATGCAACCAGTTGAGACTTGAGTTGTTCTATCTCGAGCGCTTGTTGCTTCTTCTCCTCGGCTAACTTCGCATATGCTTCTTGTAGCTCACTGCCCTCGGCATGGCCTTTTTTCGCAAGCTCGACCTCTTTTCTCGATTTTTCCAGCTCAGCCTTGACCAGCGCCAACTCATCCGATAACTGGTGGGTTCTCTTTACCAATTCATGTAGAAGTAATAATCAGTATATGACTCTTCGGAAAAAATGACCTACGGGATTAAACCAGCTTACAAGACCGAAGACTGAAGATGAAGAGCAGCTCGGGAAGACTAAGGAGAGTCCTCGGCTTGAAGACCGGTTAAAGCGCTACTGACGGAGTCCTGGATTAGGTGGTGCTCGGCATGTCGGTTGCCCATCCTTTGGGTTGGCCGAGGACCCCCTAAGCCTATCACTGGTGGGCCTCGTTCGTCTGGACCAGAAGCATCAAGAAGGAATGACACGAAGACTTGACGCATACTCCAAGGCGTAGAGATAGTCCTTGACACGTTTGCCCCTTAGATACGGCTAACCATGTGTAAACCCTAGGTGCCCCCAGTATCCATATAAGTCATGGTGCTAGGGCCGCATATCCGATCTCGCTGTAGATCACCTGTACCATGTGCCCCATCCACAATCAATACAACAAAGCATGACGTAGGGTTTTATCTCAGAAGGCCTGAACCTGGGTAAACCGCGTGTCCCTTGTGTCTTTGTTACAATCTAGCCAAGACTACCAGATCGGGATTCCAACCTGAGATTTTCCGGATTTGACTATGAGAAATACTAAACGGGCATCCTGGACTGCGGAATTCATCGCCAATGTGGACAGTGTATTGCTCCCACTGTGGTCTACTTCTACTGCAACTATGACTATGTTGGACAAGTTTGTTGTTGAATTTGGCCTTCGCAGAAAGCCGACGTATCACATCGATAGATGGGTTAACTTTTCCACCGCGTCAAGGGCCAAGTACATTTTGCTTTTGACTTCACGTTTGATGTTAATTGCGCTAGCGCTACATGTGACCAGTACAAGTAAGCTTTCCCTTTGTGCAAGCTCAGTGGCCCAAAGGGCTCTTGTGTCACATCTCATCTCTTTGTGCAACCTTATGAAACTCACAGTAAAAAAGGTCCTGTTCTGAGGTGATCTCCAGTGCCTGTTCTTAAGTTGTGCTCTTCTCGAGTGTCTAAACATAGAGTGGTGCCCCTCCTTGTCAAGTTTACACATAGGGCAGGAGCTGTGCAGGTTGCAGTACCTGCTTGTGCACCATTGTGAACTGGAAATGATAGAGTTGCATGCTCCTAATCTTACCAAATTTGAGTTCGAGGAAGATCTCATGCAAATTCTGCTCAGTGATTGTTTGAGGTTGTCAGAGGCGACCTTTGTGTCAAACATGAGGACTCAAGAGTTCCATGATTATGATTTCGACGATTTGACATTCACCTTCACCGAGCTTGCTCTTCCACATGTGCAAAAAAGTATTTCTACTTTTGAATTTTGACAAGGTTTTCTCTAGAAAGAAGTGCTTCGTTTTACTTTATTTAAACTTTGCTATCACAATATTGGATCTCAGTTTAATTATTAATTTTGTGTTTGCACTGTTTCTCTTCCAGGTGCTAAGGTTCAGTGAAAACCAGCCTAGCTTCATCAATTTGAGGCATCTAAACATGAACCTTGAGCTCATGTGGGATCCATATGATTAGCACCTGTCTTAGAAGAACTGGAAATGCATGTAAGTAATTTAACGGTTGATTATGAACTTTTTTAACACATCAATTAGGATAGTTGTGTGTTGCGTCTGTTTGACCCCCTCCCCCCCTGAAGAATATGTATAGTGAAATTAACGGATATATGTGTGCAGTTGGGTCGTGATAGATTTTGCCCTCCTACTATGAGGATGGTGACGGCTGTGCAAGGGCCCCTTCATCGTCACCTCAAGAGTGTCCACGTGTCTGGATTTTGTGATGTGTTGGGGCTGGCCAAGCTGGCGCTCTACATCCTTGGGAATGCTACCATACATCAAGTATGGAGGTACTCCCTCCGTTCCGAATTACTTGTCGCGGGTATGGATGTATCTAGTTGTATTTTAGTTTTAGATATATCCATTTCTATGACGAGTAATTTGGAACGAAGAAGTAGATCTAGTGGCGTATGCCCGCAGTCTTCACACCGATGATATCTAGTCAGTCAGCATGGCTGGTAGTATCGAGGGGGGTCATGACCACGTCGATCAGAATAGGATGTTTGCAGAACAAATCCTTGGCAGTGAGGAGTTCCATCATATCGTCCCCATCTTGTGAAGTACTACAATGCTGGGGCTGGAGATGCTATTTATATATGCCGACGATTGATGGATATGGGCGTGGTGGAAAAAGGATCGATCGGGAGCTTTACGAAGATTTATAATAATACTCTGAAGCAAAGCATTCATGTACAAGCAGAATGATTTGATACAGTAGTGTGTGCACCAAAATTCAGTGTTGTCTGCATTTTGGTTGTAATCTGGGTTAACTATGATTTCTACTTTTTTGGCTTTGCTATTATGAACATAAGCAGTTGGTAGCAATTTCAAGTGATATATATGTGGAACACTGTCATTAATGAAATCATGGAATCATTGATCTCATTCCATGCATGGTCCGTGTATGATGCTGTCAAGATTCAGTGTTTTCCTTGCTGCAACTAATCTTGCAGCAAGATTCTGGTTAAAAGTTCCTTTGCAATACTACGTCCTTCCAACTAATGCAGACAAAATAATAGCAGAGAAGCCACTCCTGACCACACTAGAGATTCTAGTTAAGTTCTAAATAATCACCCACTAATTCCACCCTTCTAATTAATTGCACAGGAGATTCACCCCTGTAACCACTCCAATGCTTCAACAGAGAAGTTTGAGTGAGAGGGGAAGAGGGAATATGAAGGGAGTTCTGCATATTTTGGCCTAAAGAGTTGAATTTTGCCCTGCTTAATAATAAAAGAATCACAGACAATGATTAATTTTACAAAATCTCAGAATATTTTCTCGCCGGTTAAAAAAAGAAAAATGAGGGGATAGAGCCAACCATTAAAACAGAACATTATTTTAGTGTGAAACCCGTCTAAATTACTTGCAACTTCATACTTTTTCACTTCTTGCAAGTCAAGAAATTTGTAGCATCTCAGCACGTAATATAGGAAACCCAGAAAAGGAGAGGGAACTGCATGCAACCATGTCATATCAAAACAAATCCATCACCTCAGCAACATTACAGGAAATGACAAAATGGTTTTGAGTTACAAAAGCCGATCTAAGACTGTCTAATAAGTATTTATAAATACTTCCAGCCTGATGATATTATTACGAAACCAGTCGATACATACATATCGTTCTTTGCTTCTCCTTGGAGGCAGGATACTGGTCTCCACACTTCTTGCCGGGGCTTCTTATCAGTCTTACTTCCTTACCTTTTTGGGCAGCCGGCATCCATTATGAGCGAGCTGGGTCACGTCGTGGACATACATGATAGGAGACGGGGTCCTCACTCTTTCGCCCCGGAAACCATCCGCAAAGCCCATGATCACCTTCTTCTTCTTCCTGAAAAAGGAGTATCCTTTCACCTTCACAACGACCGATTTGAGGCCAATCTTGCTGGCAACTCGACCCATGTGTTCCCCTGTTGCTTCACCAGCATACCGAGCAAGACGAGACCGCCCCTTTCGATCCTCCAAACAGCCAGCGGAAGCCCCAGCCTTCCTGTTCCCCTTGACGTCCGTCACAGTCACAAAGGTCTTCTTCCCCTTGAGCGTGACGTGGAGAACGTCCCTCTTTACTCGCGGAGCCCCTGCTGGCCGCAGCATTTCCATGTTAAACCGGCCCGACCTACCACCACCGGCTGTGAATCCGGTTACACCCATCCTGCCACCACCGGCTGTGAATCCGTTTCCACCCATCCTGCCATCACCGGCTGTGAATCCGTTTCCACCCACCCTGCCATCACCGGCTGTAAATCCGTTTCCACCCATCCTGCCATCACCGGCTGTCAATCCGTTTCCACCCATCCTGCCACCACCAGCTGTGAATCCATTCTCAGCAAAGTGACGAGGGAAACCGCCATCAGTCTGGTTCCGTGCTTGCATGATGAGGCGACTCATCGGATCACCGGCGTTCGTGAGGCCCTGCAATGGACCCTGCAAAAGCACAAATCAAGATTCAAATTGTATCAAGCACCGGATAACAAGACCGACCACTCTGTTGATGTCTCGGCAAAACTTGGGAAAAAAAATGCAGAAAAAGTGCGTGTACTTATAGCAATGTATCAGCTAACAAGATTTAAGGCTATAGCAGCAAGCATTTGCGGTCACCAACAGGCACCGGACACGGTTAATTCGTTAGGTTAGCTGGAAATGGCAAAGGAGGTGCAAGTACAGTAGCAAAGAAACAAAGAAATGATTACAAGAACTCCTCTGTTTTCTTCTTTTCTTCTTCTAATCCCCACGAAATGAAATTACATCACTGGTTGAATTGGCACCGAGCATTGTGAATTTATCTATCTGTTTCAGTTCATGAGATTCACTCTACTAACGTGTTGCCGGCTAGATGGGCCTAATTAGCTGGAAATGCAACGGAAGTGAGCAATGTCGAACAGTTAGACCAGGGAGCTGGTAAACGTACCTTGTCAGTTGACAGCAGGCGCGGGGCGCCTGGTGAGGCGAGCGGTCGCAAGAGTGCTCGGCCGGCGAGCCCGAGGGCCCTCGCTGCCATCGCCGCCTGCTGGCCGGACGAGGACGGGATCCTCTATGGGCCGGCGGCAGCGGCAGGGAGCAGATCCGGTGACCGGCGGTGGCTTCGGTCCAGGTCTTCACAGAGAGGGGTGAGGGAGGAGTTGTGCGGGGAAGAGCCGGTCGAGGAGGAGGGTTGTGGCTCCAGCGGCGGAGCGAGACGGGGAATGGCGGCGGCGGCGCTGGGAATTGGAGTTAAAAAAAACGTGGGGTCGGAGTTGAACGCACGGGAAACCTAACGAGACGTGGGCGGTTGGGGAGAACGCTGTGTAGCTGATCCAGTATCTTCAGGCCCATGAGCAAGTGGATGGAACCACAAAGGCCCGACTCAACCCATCTCCAGGCCGGCCCAGACAGGTTAATTGGTTGCCGAGCTGACCAATGGCTGGTTTAGGGCTTGTTTGAGACTGCTTCGCTCCATTAAAATCAGCTTCATACCATCGGATATGCAGTATGGCGTGAAATTTACCCTCATGATAGGGTTTGACCTACTACGCCAACGGCCGCCGACATTGAGTCCCTATACCGACCCACCGGCCTCTCCCGCGCCCCTCGTTATATTTGCTGGCGAGCGGGCAGAAGATATGGGAAAAATTACTTCGGGTGCTCAAATCTGAACAATGAGGATAACTTCTTTTCAAATTTTTGAGGAGTTCAATCTTTTAGATAAAGGATTAAAGAGGGTGAGTTTGTCAGACTTCCTCTTAATGCGTTATGTATTTGCGAACCCTTCGTGCTTTGAAAGTCAGTCCCTGTGTAGAACCACCTTGCCAACAAAACCTTCTCTTGGCTGTAAGAAGCACTTATATGGAGTATTTGCCATGAATTCTCCGACACGGGCGAAGCTACATGTTAGAAAATGGGCCACGGTCAACCAACCTATAGAAAACATAGTGTGGTATTACGAGTAAATTGAGCCATCGGAAAATTGAGTAGGCATTCCTTTGTACCTGCCAACCCAACTTTGGTTGTATAGCTTTGCAACTATTCTTTGCGGCACTAAATCTCCAAGCTAGAGAGTCCGTGAGCCGTGATCCTGTTGGGATCCAAAGCATTCGTGCATCCTATTAAAAAAAACATTTGGGCAAAGTTTTTTTTTTGGTAAGTCTTCCTAACCAGGCAACCAATCTCAACTCGCATCGGTTTCACACTAGTGCAGAACCGGACAATAGCACCGGTTCGTAAGGCCCTTGAGTGCCGATTCGGTAATCGGCACTAAAGCCCCCCCCCCCCTAGTACCGGTTCAGCACGAACTTGTGCTAAAGGGCAACCACGTGGCACGAGTCAGCTCCGTGGGCGCGTAGGACATTAGTACCGATTGGTAACACCAACCGGTACTAAATGTTTGGGTGTGTTTTGGTTTTATTTTTTATTTTTAGTTTAATTTTGTGTTTTCAATTTAATTTAGTGATTGTTTTACATTATAATGAGTTGTTAAATCATAGGTGAATGTACCGCGGATTAATTTAACTGGATCGTGCTAAGTCATCAAGTATATGTCATATCCATATTATATATACTTGATCACCTAATTAAGTGATCGAGGTAATATGGATATGACATATACTTGATCACTTAGCTAGAATCCATCCAGTTGAAACTAATCTGCGGTTTCTTTCATAAATGATGTAATAACTCATCATCATCATCATATTAATATAAAAACTCTTGCATCATATATATCATCACCAACAACAGTTTTCATAACTAGCTAAAAATCATCATATAATAGTCGTCTCATTACCACTGCTTAATCATCATATAGTCATTACCGCTATTTAATCACCACCAACACTAGCTTAAAGAAGAAACATTCACTTGTACCAGAAGCAAAGATATCATCGAGTTCAACATGGTAATGATATTACAAGCGTTCATAACACCATAAAAACAAATCACTCTTTGAGATTAAGTTCAGGACGAAGAACACGGACATGAGAGGACAAGTAGTAAGAGCATGAACTAGCTAATTAATCACTCCTGCTGCTCTCTCTCAGGTAAAATAGCATAGAACATGTATAGATTTCCTGATTCATCATATTGGAGCATGCAGATGAACATGTCTCCTAATCGTGGGTTGCGCTTCTAATTGCTGCCCCCTAGTATTTCTCTGCGATCGTTCACAATTTTGCTCCAGTTTTTTACTATTAAGCATTCCTCGCTATTAGAAATCCTGAATGCACTAAAGTGCATTGTAGGATATCTTGGCCGTAAGCTAGCAATATTCATGGTACCTTTAGTCTCGATCCAATTAGGCACAACATTCATCGGGAGTCCCTGTTGAAGAACATCATATAGTAACATACTTAGCAATGAAGTTTAGCTTAAAAAAATAATGTATGCAAAAGATGCACTGAGGAGAAATAGTAGAAATCTTACCATCTTTCCTAAATATATGTGACTGTAGTTCAGTACGAACACTATTGGTCGCACGTTTTGAGTACTAACATTTCTAAGTGCAAGAAAAAAATTTGTCTTGACAGCATCAAGATCCTCAAGTCATGAAACATAATGACTTGTCTCCTCGCAGTTTAGTTCAGCTCCGGGACAGTGGACGATCCTGTCTACCAAGCGCCGGACATGTTTGCTTGATTAGAAATAAGCTGTCAATATAAATTGAGATCTATTAATTATTCAACTGGTTTAAATAATCTCATATCGAAGACATAAATATGGTTGAGAAACTCACATAATGGTAGAATTGGAGGCGTCTGCACATCGACCCAGATGTCTCTATTACCTATAATATCATCTTCCGGACGAATATCAAAGGTGATAACCATATCAGGCTCAAATGCATAAGCCTTGCATAGTGCTTGACAAGTTTTGCATTCAAAATAGGTGTATGTGTCTGCATTGTATAATTTGACGTTGAAGGTATAACCATGTTCGGTCTTCAAGTAAACTCCTTTTATCTCCATAGTTTCGATAGGACTGAAACCTATCTTATCCAAGACAAAAATTCTTGCATGGCAGGGGATATGCTAATAGAATAGTGAAAAATTAAAATTAAAAGTTGAAGCAAATGAAGCATAAGTCATGCTTAATTACGAAAAAAGACTTGTCGTTGTGACTTACTATATCCACTTCGAAGTTCTCATCCAGCTTGATGCTGAAACGTCTATTATCAACTAGAAAATTTCTGCCGCACAGGTCGCGCTGGTCTTCGCAGTATTCGCACATAATGAAATCGTGTTCGTCGTCAGACGACATTCCTATATTCATAGGTGAAACATTAAACACTTATTAGTTCTATTAATTCAACTAATTCTATTAATTCAACTAGTTCAACTAATTAATTGAACTAATTCAACTAAGCACTTACGAAAAATATACCTAAATAAAGTAGCTCAACTAATTCAACTAACTAGTTCAACTAATTCAACTAAACTAGTTCTATTAATTTTCTTACTAAAAATAAGGTAGCTAGTTATATATAATAAAATGTTAATTAGATAATCAAATCTCATATAACTCAATTAAATATATATCTAACATATAATTTATATCTAATTCATCTAACATTTGACATTAATATCTAACATATGTTCATATATAGGTGAAACATTAAACACTTACTAGTTCTATTAATTCAACTAAATAAACTAGTTCTATTAATTCAACTAAGCATTTACTAAAAATAAACTAGTTCTATTAATTTCTTACTAAAATAAAGTAGGTAGTTCTATATAGTAATATTTTGATTAGATCATCAAAAATCATATACCTAAATTTTCTTACTAAAAATAACTAGTTCTATTAATTCAACTAATTCAACTAAGAATTTACTAAAAATAAATAGTTCTATTAATTTTCTTACTAAAATATATAAAGTAGCTATATATAGTAATATTTTAATTAGATCATCAAATCTCATATACCTAAATTTTCGTACTAAAAATAAACTAGTACTAATTCAACTAGCTAGTTCAACTAAGCATTTACTAAAAATAAACTAGTTGTATTAATTCAACTAGTTCAACTAAACATAAAAAATTCTATAACTAAAATTTATAACTAAAAAACTAAAAGACAATGTGCGTGTGTGTGGACATGGTGGCCGGGGCAGCATCTCACCGGCGAGGCGAGGCGACGGGGGCGGCGACGGGGACGGCGACGGGCGGCGCCGACGGGGATGGCGACGACGGGAATGGGGGCGGGGCCGCGACAACGGGAACGGGGACGGGCCGGGCGGGGACGACGGGGCGGGACGCGGCGACGGGGACGGGTGTTGGGGAACATAGTAATTTCAAAAATTTCCTACGCACACGCAAGATCATGGTGATGCATAGCAACGAGAGGGGAGAGTGTGATCTACGTACCCTTGTAGACCGACAGCGGAAGCGTTAGCACAACGCGGTTGATGTAGTCGTACGTCTTCACGGCCCGACCGATCAAGCACCGAAACTACGGCACCTCCGAGTTCTAGCACACGTTCAACTCGATGACGATCCCCGGACTCCGATCCAGCAAAGTGTCGGGGAAGAGTTCCGTCAGCACGATGGCGTGGTGACGATCTTGATGTTCTACCGTCGCAGGGCTTCGCCTAAGCACCGCTACAATATTATCGAGGATTATGGTGGAAGGGGGCACCGCACACGGCTAAGAATATGATCACGTGGATCAACTTATGTCTATGGGTGCCCCCTGCCCCCGTATATAAAGGAGTGGAGGAGGGGAGGGCCGGCCCTCTCTATGTCGCGCCCTAGGGGAGTCCTACTCCCACCGGGAGTAGGATTCCCCCTTTCCTAGTCCAACTAGGAGTCCTTCCATGTAGTAGGAGTAGGAGACAAGGAAAGGGAAGAGGGAAGAGAAGGAAGGAGGGGGCGCAGCCCCTCCCCCTAGTCCAATTCGGACTAGGCCTTGGAGGGGCGCGCGGCCTGCCTCTCCCTCTCCCCTAAAGCCCAATAAGGCCCATATACTTCTTCTCCCGTATTCCCGTAACTTCCCAGTACTCCGAAAAATACCCGAACCACTCGGAACCTTTCCGATGTCCGAATATAGTCGTCCAATATATCGATCTTTACGTCTCGACCATTTCGAGACTCCTCGTCATGTCCCCGATCTCATCCGGGACTCCGAACTCCTTCGGTACATCAAAACTCATAAACTCATAATATAACTGTCATCGAAACCTTAAGCGTGCGGACCCTATGGGTTCGAGAACAATGTAGACATGACCGAGACACGTCTCCGGTCAATAACCAATAGCGGAACCTGGATGCTCATATTGGCTCCTACATATTCTATGAAGATCTTTATCGGTCAGACCGCATAACAACATACGTTGTTCCCTTTGTCATCGGTATGTTACTTGCCCGAGATTCGATCGTCGGTATCTCAATACCTAGTTCAATCTCGTTACCGGCAAGTCTTTACTCATTTCGTAATACATCATCTCGCAACTAACTCATTAGTTGCAATGCTTGCAAGGCTTATGTGATGTGTATTACCGAGAGGGCCCAGAGATACCTCTCCGACAATCGGAGTGACAAATCCTAATCTTGAAATACGCCAACCCAACATGTACCTTTGGAGACATCTGTAGAGCTCCTTCATAATCACCCAGTTACGTTGTGATGTTTGGTAGCACACAAAGTGTTCCTCCGGTAAACGTGAGTTGCATAATCTCATAGTCATAGGAACATGTATAAGTCATGAAGAAAGCAAATAGCAACATACTAAACGATCGAGGGCTAAGCTAACGGAATGGGTCAAGTCAATCACATCATTCTTCTAATGATGTGATCCCGTTAATCAAATAACAACTCTTTTGTTCATGGTTAGGAAACATAACCATCTTCGATTAACAAGCTAGTCAAGTAGAGGCATACTAGTGATGTTTAGTTTGTCTATGTATTCACACAAGTATTATGTTTCCAGTTAATACAATTATAGCATGAATAATAAATATTTATCATGAAATAAGGAAATAAATAATAACTTTATTATTGCCTCTAGGGCATATTTCCTTCAACGGGGGCGGTCGGGGCGGTGACGGGGCGTCGACGAGGGGTGGCGATGGGGGCATCGAAGGGGGCAGCGACGGAGGCGGCGGGCGACAGGACAAAGGAGAAGAAGCAGATGAGAAACTGAATTTTTTGAAGTGTTTTCTTATATAGGATGGGCCTTTAGTACCGGTTGAAGCCACCAACTGGTACTAAAGGCCAACTTTGGCCAGGCCAAGAGGTGGAAGAGCACCCTTTAGTACCAGTTGGAGCCACCAACCAGTACTAAAGACCACCCTTTAGTACCGGTTGGAGCCACCAACCGGTACTAAAGGTTGTGTGCTGCCACCCGCGGTGCACAAAGTTTAGTCCCACCTCGTCGGGCGAAGGGCAACCGCACTGGTTTATAAACCCAGCCGCAGCTGCCCTTTCGAACTCCTCTATAAAGCAGGCTTCTGGGCCTAACTACGGCGCGCTGCCTTGTGAGTCTGCTGGGACTTCTGGGCCTGAAATTGCACGCCCTGGTCTAGCAGGCCCACAGCGCAGCGCCCCAAATTTTTTTATATATTTTTTTCTTTTTTGCTTTATTTTTCCTTCTATTTATTTCTGAGTAGTTTTTTTCTTTTCTGCTATATTTATTTTCTTCTATTTATTTCTGAGTAGTTTTTTATATAGTTTTTTTATTTTCTCCTATAGTTTTTTTCTTTTCTGCTATTTTTTCTTTTCTGCTTTTTTTCTTTTCTGCTTTATTTATTTTCTTCTATTCATTTATTTTATATACCATGCCAAGTTGATGGTTGAAAGTTGATGGCGTGGCTTTGAATGGTGCATACTGAATGCACAAAAAGTTTGGAGTTATAGTAAGTTTTAAAAAATGAAGTGCCACTGTAACAGATGGGTTCTCGTCCGAAACTCTGATACTCCGAAAGAGATTGTCCAGTTTGTACACGAAGTGCGTCCATTTTTTGCCGTGACCCTCTCTACTCTTTCGCACATGCTATGCAGGTGAAATGATGATACCATGCCAAGTTTCAACATTTTCACAGTTCATTTTGTAGTGATTTTCAATTTCACAGTCATTTAGCTCTCTAAACAATTAGGTAAATGACTGAAAAACAGCAAATGATGTCAGAACATGTTGGAAATTGATGACGTCACTTTGAATGCTGCATACTGAACACACAAAAAGTCCGGAGTTCAAATAAGTTTAAAAAACATTGAAGTGCCCATGTAACAGATGAGTTCTCGTCCGAAACCCTGATACTCCGAAAGAGATTGTCCAGTTTGTACACGAAGTGCGTCCAGTTTTTGCCGTGACCCTCTCTACTCTTTCGCACATGCTATGCGGGTGAAATGATGATACCATGCCAAGTTTCAACATTTTCACAGTTCATTTTGTAGTGATTTTCAATTTCATGGTCATTTAGCTCTCTAAACAATTAGGTAAATGACTGAAAAGCAGCAAATGATGTCAGAACATGTTGGAAATTGATGACATCGCTTTGAGTGCTGCATACTGAACACACAAGAAGTCCGGAGTTCAAATAAGTTTAAAAAAACATTGAAGTGCCCATGTAACAGATGAGTTCTCGTCCGAAACCGTGATACTCCGAAAGAGATTGTCCAGTTTGTACACGAAGTGCGTCCAGTTTTTGCCGTGACCCTCTCTACTCTTTCGCACATGCTATGCGGGTGAAATGATGATACCATGCCAAGTTTCAACATTTTCCCAGTTCATTTTGTAGTGATTTTCAATTTCACGGTCATTTAGCTCTCTAAACAATTAGGTAAATGACTGAAAAACAGCAAATGATGTCAGAACATGTTGGAAATTGATGACGTCGCTTTGAATGCTGCATACTGAACGCAAAAGAAGTCCAGAGTTCAAATAAGTTTAAGAAACATTGAAGTGCCCATGTAATAGATGAGTTCTCGTTCGAAACTCTGATAGTCCGAAAGAGATTGTCCAGTTTGTACACGAAGTGCGTCCCGTTTTTGCCGTGACCCTCTCTACTCTTTCGCACATGCTATGCGGGTGAAATGATGATACCATGCCAAGTTTTAACATTTTCACAGTTCATTTTGTAGTGATTTTCAATTTCATGGTCATTTAGCTCTCTAAACAATTAGGTAAATGACTGAAAAACAGCAAATGATGTCAGAACATGTTGGAAATTGATGACGTCGCTTTGAATGCTGCATACTGAACGCAAAAGAAGTCCGGAGTTCAAATATGTTTAAAAAACATTGAAGTGTCCATGTAACAGATGAGTTCTCGTCCGAAACCCTGATATTCCAAAAGAGATTGTTCAGTTTGTACACGAACACTACTAGGGAAAAGCCTATACACAGAATTTTACCAGTAGCGATGTACAAAGTCAAGCGCTGCTGCTACTTAGTAGCAGCGCGTGTAAATAAACCGCGCTACTGCTATAAGTTTAGCAGTAGCGCATACTAGCGAAAATCGCTGCTGCTACGTTTGAACTGGACGCACATGGCTAGCCCAACCTAGCAGTAGCGCGTATAATGGCCCAACGCTACTGCTAATCTCCTTAGCTGCATCGCGCTTACGTGTAAAGCGCTGCTGCTAACGGAAATAAAATAAAGTGAAAACAAGTAGAAAAGTAAATGAAAATGAAAGAAATAGAAAAAGGAGAAAGGGAAAAAATAAATGTAAAGAAAAATAAAAGTAAAAAGGGAAAAAAGGAGAAAGGAATAGCAGTAGCGGGTTCTGCAGAAAATCGCTATTGCTGCAGCGTGTATTCCAGAACGCGCTGTAGCTAACGTAGCAGTAGCGCCCTTTCTGAAACGCGCTACTGGTACTTCTGACTTAACCACGCGGTTCGTTCTTCCCCACGGCCACTTCATCCCCCAAATCAACTCCACTCTCGCCGCCGCCGTCGCCCCTCGGCCGTCAGGCGCTTTCCCCACGCCGCCCCCGACCGCAGATTCAACGCCGGCCCCGCCCTCGACCTCAACGCCGCCCGGGACGCCGCCCCCGACCCCGACCTCAACGCCGCCCCGGACGCCCCCCCCCCCCCCGACCTCAACGCCGCCCCGGAGCCCCGACCACGACCTCGACGCCGCCTGCCCCTCCCTCGTCGCAGGCACCCGAGGTGAGCACGCCTGCTCCTCCCTCCCCCCTACCTCTGCCTAGGGTTTCTACCTCCATCAAATTAGTTAGGGTGAAAACGAATCGGATGCGGATGCGGCTCAAATGAGTTAGGGTTCATGTAAGGGTGGAAACGAATCAAATTTCTAAGATGAATCATAAAACGAGTAAAATTTTACCATTTATTTCACTTTATAGTTGGATAATTGGAATATCCGCTACCACTTTCCACCCCTATAGGTTCATCAAATTAGATGGTAATTAGGACGGTAGTTCTTAGGTACTAATTAGTTAGTAAGAACTAGGTAGTAATTAGGTACTAGAATATTTTTATTTATAGTAAGTTTATTTTTAGTAAGAACTAGTTAAATTAATAGAACTAGTTAGTAAGAACTTGTTGCTATTTTTTTAGTTAAAGCAATTTTCTCGCATCGACGTGGACGATGCCTATCCCGCAACCTCGTCGTTGAGTCGGCGGAGGACGACACCTGCTTGACCAGATGGGCCATGTCCGGGACTGGGCTCCGCCGGGGTGGTACTGGGAGGCGCTACCTACCGGGGGCGCAGGTTGGTGAGGAGCCAGCCCGTCGTTGACCCGAACCTTCTTTGGTGGCGGTCGCGTGGGCCAGTGACGGTCCAGAGGCTCGAGGACTCCGCGGAGGTGGTGCGTCACCGTGTCAGTGAGGAGGACGCGCACGTCCGTCGCTACTTGTTTGCGTTGGAGCACAGGTTCTCCAATACCTGGCAGGTTCTCCAGGGATCTCACTGGAGCTATGATCCCGTGATGGTTCCTTCTCTGTGGGTGTCCACCGCCCGCGCCGATACCCGTCGTGTGCTAGGGTTTTAGTTGTACTAGTGATGTTATATGTATGACACTATTCGGGATGTATTAGTGATAATATTCGACGATGTACGGACGCATGAGATGATTTACTTTTGCTTATTGAATGCATGCTAATTTGAGTCTTATAAGATATTTTGAAATGTATATCTTGTGTTGATCAATATCCAAGTGGCCGGTCATGTTTGCAGGTTACACCTTCAAGTGGCCTATGTTTTGCCAGAGTGTTGATTCATTTCCGTTCCGGCAAATTTCAGGCGCTCGATATATCCTATTTTAGCAAAGGTCATGCCGGATTTTTCCGTGAATTTTGGCATGACTTTTGCCAGAATATGTAGGAAATATCGAGTGCCCCGGATTTGTGTGTTGAGTATCCTGGTAGTTGTCTTCTATCGATTTTCAATTAATGTTTTAACTATGAACATAGGAAATGTCTGACGACAAAAAGGATTTCGGTATTTGCAAATACTGCAAAGACGAGTGCGGCCTGTGCGACGGAATCTTCCTAGATGATGATAGGCGCTTCAGCATCAAGCTGGACGAGAACTTCGAAGTGGATACAGTAAGTCACAACGACAAGTCTTTTTTCGTAATTAAGCATGACATCTGCTTCATTTGCTTCAACTTATATTTTTTTTACTATTCTACTAGCGTATCCCCTGCCATGCAAGAGTTTTTGTATTGGATAAGATAGGTTTCAGTCATACTATGGAGGTAAAGAAAGTTTATTTGAAGACCGAGCATGGTTATATTTTCCACGCAAAATTATACAATTCAGACGACTACACCTATTTTGGATGCAAAACATGGCGAGCACTATGCAAGACTTATGCATTTCAGCCTGATATGGTTATCACCTTTGATATTCGTCCGGAAGATGATATTGAAGGTAATACCGACATCTGGGTCGATGTGCAGACGCCTCCAGTTACACCAAAATGTAAGTTTCTCAACCATATTTATGTCTTTGATATTGTTTATTCAAAAATAGTTGACAACTAATTTGTATTGTCAGCTTATTTTGGTGCAAGCAAACATGTCCAGCGCTTGGTAGACAGGACCTACTACTGTCCCGGGGCTGAACTAAACTGCGAGGAGCTAAGTCATTATGTTTCATGGCTTGAGGATCTTGATACCGTCAAGACAAATTTTCTTCCTGGACTTAGAAATCTTAGTATTGAAAACGTGCGACTAATAGTGTTCGTCATAAACTATGGTCACATCTATTTAGGAAGGATGGTAAGATTTTTACTATTTGTCCTCAGTACATCTTTTCCATACATTATTTGTGAAGCTAAACTTCATTGCTAAGTATGTGACCATACGATGTTCTTCAACAGGGACTCCCGATGAATGTTGTGCCTTATGGGATCGAGACTAAAGGTACCATGAGTATTATTAGCTTACGGCCAAGATATCCTACATGTTACTTTAGTGCATTCAAGATCAGCGATGAATGCTTAATAGTGCAAGACTGGACCAGATATGTGATGGGGGAGCGCAGACAAGTACTAGGGGGCAGCAAACAGATGTGCTACCCAAAATTAGGAGACAGGTTCATATGCATGCTCCAACTTGATCAAGGAGGAGAGCTACACATGTTTTATGTTGTTTTACCTAAGAGAGAGCAGCAGGAGTGATTAGCTAGAAATGAGTTTGAGGATGATGATGTGCTACACTATTACTATGATGATAAAATAGCTAGTGTTGGTGGTAATGACTGATGATTATTATTAGCTAGTGTTAGTGGTGATTAAATAAATATTATTGGTGCTAATGATTATGATGATGATTAAATAGCTTGTGTTGGCGGATTAGATTCAAGTGGAGGCAACATGTGGTGCACATCGAAAGTACTACTAGTCTAAACTAGATCAAGTTTGGATTAGTAGTATACTTTTGACATGCACCACATATTGCCTCCACTTGAACCTAATCCACCTTCATTTGACACACTGTTATAGACATAATGATGTAAACCTCATAACTGGTATTGTACCAATATTTCTACGATGGCGCATAAATACACTAAAAAAACAATACTAGTAGCGATGGAAAGAAAACACGCTGCCAGTAGTTACATTAGCAGCAGCGTGGGAGTGAACAGCGCTGCAGCTATTTGTCCTAGCAGTAGCGCGTGCGGCACGCGTTACTGCTAAGCAATAGCTGTAGCGCCTTATTAGTAGCGCGCCTACCCGCGCTACTAGTGAGCACAAAACCAGCGCTACTGCTAGGGTTTTCCCTAGTAGTGGAAGTGCGTCCAGTTTTTGCCGTGACCCTCTCTACTCTTTCGCACATGCTATGCGGGTGAAATGATGATACCATGGCAAGTTTTAACATTTTCACAGTTCATTTTGTAGTGATTTTCAATTTCACGGTCATTTAGCTCTCTAAACAATTAGGTAAATGACTGAAAAATAACAAATGATGTCAGAACATGTTGGAAATTGATGGCATCACTTTGAATACTGCATACTGAATGCAAAAGAAGTCCGGAGTTCAAATAAGCTTTAAAAACATTGAAGTGCCCGTGTAACAGATGAGTTCTCGTCCGAAACCCTGATACTCTGAAAGAGATTATCCAGTTTGTACACAAAGTGCGTCCAGTTTTTGCCGTGACCCTGTCTACTCTTTCGCACATGCTATGCGGGTGAAATGATGATACCATGCCAAGTTTCAACATTTTCACAGTTCATTTTGTAGTGATTTTCAATTTCACGGTCATTTAGCTCTCTAAACAATTAGTTAAATGACTGAAAAACAGCAAATGATGTCAGAACATGTTGGAAATTGATGATGTCGCTTTGAATGCTGCATACTGAACACACAAGAAGTCCGGAGTTCAAATATGTTTAAAAAACATTGAAGTGCCCATGTAACAGATGAGTTCTCGTCCGAAACCCTGAGACTCCGAAAGAGATTGTCCAGTTTGTACACGAAGTGCGTCCAGTTTTTACCGTGACCCTCTCTACTCTTTCGCACATGCTATGCGGGTGAAATAATGATACCATGCCAAGTTTCAACATTTTCACAGTTCATTTTGTAGTGATTTTCAATTTCACGGTCATTTAGCTCTCTAAAAAATTAGGTAAATAACTGAAAAACAGCACACGATGTCAGAACATGTTGGAAATTGATGACGCCGCTTTGAATGCTGCATACGGAATGCAAAAGAAGTCCGGAGTACAAATAAGTTTAAAAAACATTGAAGTGCCCGTGTAACAGATGAGTTTTCGTCCGAAACCCTAATACTCCGAAAGAGATTGTCCAGTTTGTACACGAAGTGCGTCCAGTTTTTGCCGTGACCCTCTCTACTCTTTCGCACATGCTATGCGGGTAAAATCATGATACCATGCCAAGTTTCAACATTTTCACAGTTCATTTTGTAGTGATTTTCAATTTCACGGTCATTTAGCTCTCTAAACAATTAGGTAAATGATTGAAAAACAGCAAATGATGTCAGAACATTTGGAAATTGATGACGTCGCTTTGAATGCTGCATACTGAATGCAAAAGAAGTCCGGAGTTCAAATAAGTTTGAAAAACATTGAAGTGCCCGTGTAACAGATGAGTTCTCGTCCGAAACCCTGATACTCCGAAAGAGATTGTCCAATTTGTACACGAAGTGCGTCCAGTTTTTGCTGTGACCCTCTCTACTCTTTCGCACATGCTATGCGGGTGAAATGATGATACCATGCCAAGTTTCAACATTTTCCCAGTTCATTTTGTAGTGATTTTCAATTTCACGGTCATTTAGCTCTCTAAACAATTAGGTAAATGACTGAAAAACAGCAAATGATGTCAGAACATGTTGGAAATTGATGACGTCGCTTTGAATGCTGCATACTGAACACACAAGAAGTCCGGAGTTCAAATAAGTTTAAAAAACACTGAAGTGTCCATGTAACAGATGAGTTCTCGTCCGAAACCCTGAGACTCCGAAAGAGATTGTCCAGTTTGTACACGAAGTGCGTCCAGTTTTTGTCGTGACCATTCTACTCTTTCGCACATGCTATGCGGGTGAAATGATGATACCATGCCAAGTTTCAACATTTTCACAGTTCATTTTGTAGTGAATTTCAATTTCACGGTCATTTAGCTCTCTAAACAATTAGGTAAATGACTGAAAAACAGCAAATAATGTCAGAACATGTTGGAAATTGATGACGTCGATTTGAATGCTACATACTGAACACACAACAAATCCGGAGTTCAAATAAGTTTAAAAAACATAGAGGTGCCCATGTAACAGATGAGTTCTCATCTGAAACCCTGATACTCCGAAAGAGATTGTCCAGTTTGTACACGAAGTGCGTCCAGTTTTTGCCGTGACCCTCTCTACTCTTTCGCACATGCTATGCGGGTGAAATGATGATACCATGCCAAGTTTCAACATTTTCACAATTCGTTTTGTAGTGATTTTCAATTTCACGGTCATTTAGCTCTCTAAACAATTAGGTAAATGACTGAAAAGCAGCAAATGTAGTCAGAACATGTTGGAAATTGATGACGTCGCTTTCAATGCTGCATACTGAACGCAAAAGAAGTCGGGAGTTCAAATAAGTTTAAAAAACATTGAGGTGCCCATGTAACAGATGAGTTCTCGTCCGAAACCCTGATACTCCGAAAGAGATTGTCCAGTTTGTACACGAAGTGCGTCCAGTTTTTTCCGTGACCCTCTCTACTCTTTCGCACATGCTATGCGGGTGAAATGATGATACCATGCCAAGTTTCAACATTTTCATGGTTCATTTTGTAGTGATTTTCAATTTCACAGTCATTTAGGTCTCTAAACAATTAGGTAAATGACTGAAAAACGGCAAATGATGTCAGAACATGTTGGAAATTGATGACGTCGCTTTGAATGCTGCATATTGAACACATAAGAAGTCCGGAGTTCAAATAAGTTATTAAAAATAAAAAAGAGGTGCAATGATGTTTAATTTGCTTCAAGCCTTTCGGAATAGAGTAGACTGCACTGCACATAGCTCAGTGCAATCTATGCTATTCCGAAAGGCTTGAAGCTAATCAACGTGCAGGTGAGCATTGCGCCTCTTCGTCATTGTCTCTGCACTCACGGCTTATAAACCGCTCATACTGCCTCTCCCTTGGCGAGGTGGGACTAAAAATCAGCTTACTAAGAAACTCTAGTACCGATTCATGCCATGAACCGGTACTGAAGGTCTTCATGGGGGCCCCAGGCTGACCACAGCCGCACTGGCCTCATTAGTACCGGTTTGTGGCATGAACCGGTACTAAAGGTTGCCCACAAACCGGTACTAATGATGTCCGCCCGCCTAGCCGTTGGAACCGGCACTAATGGTCACATTAGTGTTGGCTCAAATTCAAACAGCACTAATGTGCTTCACATTTGACCCTTTTTCTACTAGTGTCACAAGTGACGTTCGATCCTACGAGATCATGTGCTCCCCATCCTACCTTATCCTCTTCTCGAGAATCCTTCTCCATCTCTCATTTTCTTATCCATAAAGCCACCACTCCTTCCTTCTACCTCCACGATGCACTGCTCATTGTCGCTGCAACCGCTCTCCTGCTCGATCTCCACCAAAACTCACCGTCCCTTTCCTCACCATCATGACCCATTAGGCGCAGGGGGCGACACAACTACTGCAAACCAACCACAACGAGCAAAGAAGACGGCCAAAACCAACACCTCCTTCTTCCTCTCCCTCTCAAATCTGCACGCTCACCGTTCTCCAGCACTCTCACCTTTGTCACACATGACATGCAATGACATTCGGGTGCTACGTTCATGCCTACCACATGCTGCAATGGTGAATGGCTGGGTGCTGGAATGGTGGTGGCGGGACGCTACGACGGCGGTGATCGCGCGCTGCAACTGCGGCCGCCGCATGCTGGAACCGGCTAGTGGGATGTCGCTACCATGCTTGCCTCGTCTGGAACCAACGGAGGTGATGCTGGAATTCTATATGTGACTTGCTACTACCGGAGACTTGGTATACTGATTTTGAAGGCTCTTGGTGTGGCGACTAGTGGCGGGCGATGGCATGCAACCAGCGGAAGCGATACTGGAACCACCACGTACCAGTGTTGCGACCGGCGGCGAAGCTGCAACCATCAATAGAAAAAGCTTCAAGCGGCAATAGACAAAGCTTCAACCGACCATTGCACAACGGGAAAAGTTGCAACCATCGACCGAAAAAGGCTTCAACTAGCGAGAGAAAAAGTTTCAAACGATGATACAGAAAGCTTCAACCGGCCACTTAGCAACCAACAAAGTTGCACACATCGACAGAAAAAACTTCAACAATGACAGAGAAAGCTTCAACCGTCGCGGTGAGCCAATGATGCACACGATGGTATTGCACCTGCGTGATACCATTAACTAGATGGAATAAGTTAGAAAAAAATACAAATGATAAATATCTATAATAAAAGTGAAAGTTGCTTCAACGTTTTTTGGAGTCAAGATCTCTGCACTTACCTTTTGCACCTCGATCTTTCAACTTGTCACAAATGAATTTATTTTGCACAAAAAAATCACAAACTAGACTATGAATGCATACGAAAAACTACGATGACAAACGGTGGCTTCAGTGGAGAGAGATGCAAGTGAGGGAGACGAGAAGGAAAAATAAAAACAAAACAAAATGGCTGGCTGACAAGTGTGGCCCATTTTGTTAGGTTGAATATTTGGGATGACTTTATTGGTGATCTCCTACACGAGTACACTCGTGAAGCTCAATTAATTTATTGGGAGAGTCCTTAAGTTATAGGCACTTATAGAAAAGCTGTTTTTTTTTAATCTGGCGGAGATGCTCAACCCACTAGTATTTCCACTTGCTTTATTTTTTCGTACACTCTCGTTATTTATTTTGTTACAATTAAATCATGGAAGTTTATATTGAGCACTATAGTGTTATTCCTTTTACATAATTTCTCGCAAAAAAATAACTTTTACATGACACTAAAGCGTTTGTTTTCTAAAGAGAGTGACAGGGGAAAGCTTCGTAACCTTTCTCTTTTTTTTTTTTGAAAAAACTCAGACTTTATTCATTTGTAATAAGTAGTACATTGTTTGTGAGGATCATTACAATTTTATTTAAAGGCTCCTCAAACCAATTAGAAGTCAAAGAAAATCTAGCTAATCTAGCAAGCTTATGAGCTACTTTATTTGCTTCCCTATTACAGTATTCAAATCTAGCAATGACGAAATCACAAGCATAATGAAAATAGGGGAAAGCTTCGCAACCTTTCTATTGACCGTATAGGCCGCGGCAGGAAAGAATTAGACTCGACCTCACATACTGCGCTGTCATGCGGTCGTCGTCGCCTTCGAAGTGCCACACACTAGACCAGAGGTTCCCGTATCCGCACCACACACTAGTCCACAATAAAACAGTGTGCCAAGCCACATCTTCGCGTCCAGGGCAGCCTGCGCAAGTTGACCGTGGACCCGTGGTGCTCGCCCAAGAACGGAACCGCCCGCTGAAGAGGCTCCAGCGATGGCGCTGACCCGGCTGTTCATCTCCCTCTTCCCGGTCGCCGTCCTGGCCGGACTCGCCTCCGCCTCCGCGTCGCCCTTCCTCCCTGGTCAGTGCGTGTTCGGGTGCTCCCAAGTCCCAACAACTGCGCACTAGTATTTTGCTTCTTGGAGCGAACTGTGATGGTTTGTTCTGTTTTCTTGGTGCTTGAGCAGACAGCGCATTTCAGGGCAGCACCGGATCTACGGGGAGGAGCTTGCTGCAGGCCAAGAATGGTACGTGGTTTACTTTCTTCCTCTTGCTAAGTTTTGGTCTGGTTTTAGTGATACAGAACTACAGAAGATCTTGGAAGAGATACTCTGTCTGTGTTAACTTACTTGGTGCGGATTTGATGGTGCAGATACTGAACCCACATGCTTGTTAACTGAATATAGCTCCCTTAATTGTGCTCGTATGCGCTTAGAGTTGAGAGGCTACTGTAGAGTTTCTGGAGTTGTAAAAACAGAGTTTGACCGGAAACTACCAACTATCCTAATAAAAGTTGGGACTCTAGAATTCAAATTCCCGTACATTACTTGAAACCAAGATTTCCGTCCTTACATAGAAAAAACAAGACATAGTACTCCTCAGTTCTCACCATGTTCAGGACTTCCCAGTACCTTCATCTGATGCGCTTCCAAATTTTTTTGTCCATGCTTATCAGACTGCCCTATAGGCTTCGAGACCCAGAACTACACCATCCTCACAAACAAGTGCAAAGGGCCACATTACCCTCCTACTGAATGTTGTGATGCTTTCAAGGAATTTGCATGCCCATTTGCCGCGTATATCAACAACCTGAGCACTAACTGTGCAGACACGATGTTCACCTACATTGACTTCCGTGGCTACCCAAAAGGCATGTTCGCCGACGAGTGCCTAAAAGGAAAGGAAGGGGTTTCTTGTGAAGGCATCCCAGCGGTAGACACCGGCGTGCCCAGTGGCGGGCGACAAGTTCAAGGGATTTCACGTCCTTTGGTTGTGCTCTTGTGTGGACTAGGAGCATTGTTGTTCCCTTGAGTGGCGATACCTTGGACTTCTCCAAAGATAGCGTGTTGTCAGTTATAAGTTGTAAGGCTTAGGATTCATTTGCTTCTCCTTGGCACTCTCTTCCATTGCTATAATGTGTCCATTTGTTACAGAACTACATGACATTTTAAGATTCAACATTATATGGATGATCACATCCTGCTATTGGGAGAGTGCACACCCAAATTGTAAATCACGGAATCAAATATCAATTAATTATTTTCCAGTCTAGCTGATAAATTGTGTGTTCATTTGTTACTGCATTGCCATGTTCATGTATTTATATGTATATGTATGGTGCCTTTTGGATATGTTTTTCCAGGCAGTACTGCAACCGAGGTGGCGTTTTAGAGCATCTTCAGCCGTGCCCTTCAGTCCTTCACACATAAGCACATCATGTTCAGAACATTGGCCGAAGAATCTCTGCACCTTGCTCATAGCAGCCACCGCCTGCCCTCCGATGCCGTAGACGTGCCCATCATGCTAATCAGTCAATCACCCAATCGCATGCAGGGAACTAGCTTAATTTCCTGTGGAACTTTTCGGCCGTCTCCTCAAAAATCTTGCCTACGGTAAGCTTACGCGCATGTACTACTTTATGTTCACATCACTTGAGAAAACCCAGTCGAGGAAAGCAAATTTAGAAACTTTAACAAATTGCCCGTCTAGCTCAGTCGGTAGAGCGCAAGGCTCTTAACCTTGTGGTCTTGGGTTCGAGCCCCAAGGTGGGCGTCTAATTTTTATTTTTTTGCACTTGTTGGCCTTAACAAAAGCTCATTTTTGCGTTCATTTTAACTTCGTCATTTTTGGTGTTGCATTTATTTCCTGATTTACCGTGCATTTCTTCCATAAATAATCAACCCATAAATTTTGAATATCTAGGCATGTTACATTCACGTAGGTTATTCGCCAACTGAAAATCAAATTGTTATTTTGCTATTCTAAAAAAACAAAAAAATTGTTATTTTGCTACCTATTTTAGTTACCTCTTGTATTCTCATGTATAAGCCTTATATTTTTTTTATTAATTTGGATTTCTATTTTTTTGCAAAGAACATTTTGACATTAATGTTGATTTTTATTTCTTCTTTTTTGTGTTGCATTTATTTCTTGATTTATTTAGGCATTTTTAGATGAATTAGTTTAGGTCCGTCCATTTCTTACATGTCTAAATAACCCATAAGTGTTGATCAACATCTTGGCGTGTTACACTCACATATGTCATTCGTCGGTTGAAAATCAAAATGTTATTTTGCTTCCTATTTATTTATGGGTTATAATTCTCATGTATAAGTATTCTATTTTTATTAATTTGACTTTGATTTTGGCTTCCTACTTTACTTTTTGGTGTTTGCAAAGCCCATTTTGACATTAATGTTCCGCATAGGTTGGTCGAGCGAAACATTTACATGATGTAGGCCTTGTGTTGAAACATAGGTTTCCTTTGCCTGTGCTTGGCATCACCAAGCGCAGCTTTGTAGCGGTCGGCACCGCCTTTGCCTCACTGCACATGTGTTGCTACCGCTGCTGCTTCCGCCTGCTGTGTGGGCATCGTGCCCGGCCCTCGCAAGGCTCCCAGCAGGCCAGCATCGTGGCCTATGCTCCGTGCTCCTTGTGGCCAGCATCGATATGGAAGCCAATGTTGTGCTCCAACTATGGTCCGTCGTACTCGTGTATACATACTACAATCTTGTCTTCACAAGGCAACACCCTGAGCCACCTAGCCGAAGAGAAAGGGGGTGGGAAAAGCATGCATGAGGCGATGAGCCGGGCGAGAGTCATGGCATGTGCCCCTTTTTTGATAAAGGAGGTATATTAATACCAAGATGATATCAATTACATCCGGCCTCTGCAACAACATAATATCTAAAGAGACATTAAGAATGCACACAGCCGAAAGATTATAAGAAGAAAAAAGAAAACAAAGTCCCCGCCGTAGCAATTAGAGGCTCACAGCGCCAAGAGCAGTGGTGACGCCACCTAAACTTCGAAAAGGAATGAAGTTGTTGGCAATATCCAAGGCTAGTGGCACCCCCTGTTCACCTTGGATCCGATTGGGCTAGTTCGGTGCAGCGATATCCAAGATGTTGATGGGGGGATCATGTCATTCGTATTTTGATGATTCCAGGGTGCTCTCGCAGTGGATCAGGTGAAGCATACGTGTTGAACGATTGCCATTTTGTAGCAGTGGTGAATGGGGTTGACAACAATGGCATGTGCCCTGTGGAAGGTGCAAATGTGGTTTCCTATCTTTTTCCATCTAAACAAGGTATTGTATAGACTCATCATAACAACAAAACTCACAAAAGTTGGTTTTACTAAAAAATATATCTCAAAAAACCAGTTTTCCAAGATCTCATGCCTAATACTTCAAATTTAAACAACCACGAGCTAGGCTCATGTTGTACGACAATTGCACCTTTGTATCACTTTTCTATCTTTGTATGACTTCAACCAGTCGTACAAAGGTTCGAAGTCTCCAGCTGGACAAAACCAAACAATCTTAATGGAGCAATAGCACGCTGAGGTAAACTTGTTCAGAAATTGAAGCCGCAAAACCTATAAAAAAATCCAAAAGAAGGATTATCCCCGGCCTCTGCATCATGTGATGCATACAACCAATCTTTATTACATTATTCAACAAGATCTTACAAAATAAATACATAGATCAATCTAAAGCCACATTCCTGGCAGAAACTATCGCCCTACTTATAAGATTGATGATGTGCCATAAAAATTTACGCCACCAAAATGCAGAGTATGGGCGGGCAAAATTGCTCCGTGAGATCATGTTGTGTGGTCGTGTGGAAAGAATTAGACTCGACATAACGTATTGCGCTGTCAAGTCATGGAGGTCGTCGTCGCCTTTGAAGTGCTAGCGGAGACCGTAGGTCTCCATTTCCGCACCACCACTCCACTATCGAACAGAGTGCCAACCCATCTTCGTGGTGCTCGCCCAGAAACCACCCGCTGAAACAGCTCCAGCAGCTTGCAAGCGATGGCGCTGACCCGTGGGTTCATCTTCCTCTTCCCCGCCGCCGTCCTGGCCGGACTCGCCTCCGCCTCCGCGTCGCCCTTCCTGTCTGGTCCGTGCGTGATCCGATGCTCCCAACTACTGCGCACTAGTATTTGCTTCTGGGAGCGAGCTGTGATGGGTTTGTTTTGTTTCCTTGGTGCTTGAGCAGATAACGTATTCCAGGCCAGCACCGGATCTACAGGGAGGAGTTTGCTGCAGACCAATAATGGTACGTAGTTTCCTTTCTTCCTCTTGCCAAGTTGAATCCCATGACAGTTTCTAGACTCTGAAGATACTGAATCCACATGCTTGTTAACTGAATATAACTCTCTTGATTGTGGTCATATGCGCTTAGGATTGAAGAGGCTGACGTGGAGTTTCTCTAGACTTATAAAAACAGAGTTTGACTGTAGACTACCAATGGAAATTATCAACTATCCTATTAAAAGTTGGAACTCTAGAATTCAAATTCCCATATACATTACCTGAAAGTTGAAACCAAGATTTCGGTCCTTGCATAGAAAAAAGGAGACATAGTACTACATCTCACCATGTTCAGGACTTACAGTACCTTCATCTGATATGCTTCCGTTAATTCTTGTCCATGCTGATCAGGCTGCCCTATGAGCTTTGAGTCCCAGGACTACACAATCATCACAAGCAGGTGCAAAGCACCACAGTATCCTCCTAAAGAATGCTGTGATGCTTTCAAGGAATTTGCATGCCCATTTGCCCTCTACATCAACAATCAAAGCACTAACTGTGCAGACGCTATGTTTTCCTACATCAACTTCCATGGCTCGTACCCAGCAGGCCTATTCGGCGCTGAGTGCGTCAAAGGGAAGGAAGGGGTTTCCTGCGAAGGCGTCCCAGGGAAAGGCACCGGCGTGGCAAGTGGCGGGCGGCGAGCTCAAGGGAGTTCCCGTTCTTTGGTTCCTATCTTGTGTGGACTAGAAGCACTGTTGTTCCATTGAGTGGTGATACCTTGCACTTCTCCAAAGATGGCATGTTGTCAGCTGCAAGTTGTAAGTAGTAAGACTTAGAATCAGTTTGGTTCTCCTTGGCGCTCTCTTAATGTGGTGACTGGACATTTGGCTTTACTATGAGATATCTCTTCAGAAACCACTTGATATACTTGACTAATAACCCCTCTTATAAATGTACTTGGTTACTACTATGCCAAATATTATATTGATATCATGTGGCCATTTGTGGCAGAACTACATGACATCCTGAGATTCAACATTATATGATCACATCCTGCTATTGGCAGAGTGAAGACCCAAATTATAAATCAGGGGACTAGGAGTAATTATTTTCCGGCCTAACTGATAATCGGGCGTTCATTTGCTAATGCACTGCCATGTTCATTATATATGTAGTGCCATTTGGATATATTTTTCCAGGTAGTAATGCAATCGAGATGGCGTCTTAGAACATCTTCAGTCATGCCCTTCACACAAAAGCACATCATTTTCAGAACATTGGCCCGAAGAATCTCTGCACCTTGCTCAAAGCAGCCACCGCCTGCTGTCCGGCGCCGTAGACGTGTCCAACATAGCAAATAGGAACAATCAGTCAATCACCCAATGACATGCAGGGAACTAGCTTAATTTCCTGTGGAACTTTTCGGTTGTCTGCTCAAAAACCTTGCCTACGGTAAACTTACGCGCATCACCTTATGTTCGCATCACTTGACAAGATCCAGTCAAGTAAAGTAAATTTGGAAAATTTATCAAAAAGCCCGTCTAGCTCAGTTGGTAGAGCGCAAGGCTCTTAACCTTGTGGTCTTGGGTTCGAGCCCCAAGGTGGGCGATGTTTGATTTTTTTTTTGAACTTATTGGCGTTAGCAAAGGCCCATTTTCACATTCATGTTCATTTTAACTTCTTCTTTTCTGTGTATTTCCCGATTTACCATTTTAACTTGTTCATTTTTGCGTTTCATTTATTTCCTGATTTACCATGCATTTCTTTCATATCTAAACATAAACAACCCATAAATTCTGAACATCTAGGGATGTTACATTCACATAGGTCATTCGCCAACTAAAAAATCAAATTGTTATTTTGCTACATATTTTAGTTATCTGTTGTAATTCGCATGCATAAATCTTATATTCTTATTAATTTGGATTTCTATTTTTTTGCAAAGTCCGTTTTGACATTAATGTTGATTTTTATTTCTTCTATTTGCTTTGCTTTTGTTTGTTGATTTAAGGCATTTTTAGATGAATTATTTTAGGTCTGTTCATTTCTTACATGTCTAAATAACCCATAAGTGTTGAACATCTAGGCATATTACATTCACATATGTAATTGTCGGTTGAAAATCAAATTATTAATTTGCTACCTATTTTAGTTATGGTTTGCAATTCTCATGTATAAAAATTCTACTTCTATTAATTTGGCTTTGGCGTCTTATTTATTTTTTGGTGTTTGCAAAGCCCATTTTGACATTAATGTTTTATAATATTTTCTGCTATTGTATATATTGTCCACGCATCTTGGGTTTATGTATGCACTTTCCTAGGGGAGGAGCGTTTTGGCTCCCGGCAACATTTGCTCCTGGATGAATAGTACTGCAGAAAAGTGGTAAAATGTTTTTAAAAAATTCTGATTTTTTCGTGAATGTTTGTGAGTGTTTCATCTGTGAAAAAAAGACTAATTTGGGGTGACATTTTGTGGTAACATTTGGTGCTCGATTTTTTTTTTCACAGCCCAAAATGTTTAACCTTTTTGCCTACAACTTTGCAGGTAGCATCTGGATGTGACTATAAATACATAAAAAAATTGTTGGGATTATTTTGACATTTCAAAAATTATTTTTCACGCGCAGGAGCACATGCTCCCGGGAGCCAAATTGGATTTCCGCTTTTCTTAGACTAATTAGTTATTTAAAAAAAATCATTTCTAATATCTATTTTTAGACTTTTTATAAACCCATGTGTTTGGCGCGGCTAGATTTTTTACGATATTCATTTGTTCATATGCCACTTTGTCTTATGATATAGTGATTTTTATGTGTCTGACGTTGTCAGGCATTAAAGGCTTGTATTGTCCAAATATACAGCTAGTCAAAATTTCCCATGTAAAAGCATTGTGATGTATTTTAAATATACAGCTAGTCGAGCGCAACTGTTGCCGGGTCTCGTGTGTTTTCTGCTTGCTGAGACGTACGCACCGGGTTTTCGGTTCTGTAGTGAAATCTATCTGTGTGCAGGACGCAACTGTTCGACAGGAGTTTTTTTTTTGCTTGCTGAAAAGAGTCTGAAACCCACGACGTTTCCGCGCTTCTGAAGTCAAATCTACTACTATGTGTGCAGGGGCACTCTGAAGAACGCGTTGAACTCGGGGTCGCTGCCGCCGAATGTGTGGCCGGACAGGGCCGGCACCATGGGGAGCGCGTAGGGGAAGTCCGGCGGCAAGCGGTCGGCGTACCACACCCGACCGGTCCGGGTGTTCCTCGACATCCACTTCATCAACAAGCGGAGAGGTTCGTCTTCGTCTTCGTCTCGTTTCATCATCAGGTATTCAGGTTCTTGATCGGTTTCAGATTCATGAGATACCCACACGAACAAATCTGCGAGATTTATTGCTTCGAATCCATGTACACACTTTGTTGCTGGATCTATTACGAGGTTTGCACTGATCTGAACTGCAACCAGCGATGTGTTCCCACTTCCCAAGGCCCTGAGGTCTGCTGGCACCTGCCGCCATTGGGAGTGGCGGCAGGGCATAGGCCGTCAGCTGCGCTTTAAAGGGACATGATCTCTTCTTCCCCTCTTGTCCGCTGCGCCTCTCTCCTCTCCCTCCTCCCTCCCTTCCTCTCCCTCTCCCTCTCCGGGAGAAGAACAGTACTTTGCAGTTTTTGAGCTCGATTTTTGGTATTCAGAGGCCGATTCAGGAGTTGCCGCAGTTGAAGAAAAGATAGATCAAGACGAGAGCTACAATATGCCTGGTATTTTTTCTGCATCCATGCTATCTGTCGTGATTTCAATTAAATGTTCTACTACAGTACTACTACTGTTTTAGGAAGTAGATTGCTGCTTTGGAGACATTTTGCAGCATTTGGAGTTGGATTTTTTGTTTGAGGTAATTGAAGAAGTTGTAGATCAAGTCAAGACCTATGAAACGCACCGTTTTTTTTTTTTTTTGCATTCATGGTGTAGTTCAGTTGTTTCATCAACTTGTAATTACATACGTAATGTCGTATGACTCGTATCAGCTTTTAAGTAGTGTTTTCCACTTTTCCCTAGAAGTTTTGGACTAGAGATAAAGTTGGAATCTTGACATGAAGTAGTTGAAGATATTATAGATCAGCGTTGCCTCTTTCAAATGCGTTTTTTTTCCCGCATGTGAGATGTTGTTTAGTGTTTTGGTTAGGAATAATTAACTAATTATGTGTTGTTTAGGGACCGCTGTTTATTTGACTTGTTAAGGGTTAGAGACACTGTTATCTTGTATGTCATGTGTTGTAGTAATTTAACGGAAATGTTAACGCCCACACGTGTGAGCGTTTGCATTTCGCCCACACGCGTGGATCCGTATCCGTTTGTGAGCGCACGAATCTTAGCATATTTCTAGTGCCACGTAGGACTGTTATGGTGTGTGGGCGTTCAGCCGGTCGCCCACACGGCCGTTTCATCACACAGGAGGGGCTGGTGTGTGGGCGTTCAGCAGTTCGCCCACGCGCCACTTTGCACGCACACACAAGGGCTAGTGTGTGGGCATTTGTCATCTCGCCCACACGTCCGTCTTCTTTCCCACACCCAAGCTGCTAGTTGCCATGTGTTTTGCAGTGCACATGGCAACTGCCCCTAGTGTCCTTTATAAGCAGGTGACAACTCTCTTTTTTTACCCGAGTTTGCCATGTGTTTTGCAGGGTACACGGCAACTGCCTAGTGTGCACGTAAGCAGATGGCAACTCTCTTTTACCGAGTTGCCATATGTTTTTGCATGATACATGGCAATTGCCCTAACGTGCATGTACATGGCAACTGTCCTAATGTGCACGTAAGCAGATGTCAACTCTTCCTTTTTACATGGCAACTGCCCTAGCATGCTTGTGAGCACATGGCAACTCTCTCAACTGCCTAGTGTTAGTATGTGGCAACTCCTAAAGTTATGAAATCATGGCAACTACATTAGATCAGACCATACATGGCAACTGCAGTTGAGCAACCATGGCAACTGCAGTTGTCCGACATGGCAACCGTAGTTCAGCGACATGGCAACTACAGTTAAACGGACATGGACGAGGGTCTGGACCATGGCAACTGCGGGCGCGCGGTGACCGTCACGCGTGGCGTGCGGGACCAGGAGGTACGAGGCCTGACATACGGGCGTGTGAGCGTTATCAACTTCGCCGACACGCACGCGTGTGAGAGGGATCGGGAGGGGAAAAAGAGGCGTGTAGGCGCTGGTTGTTTTGCCCACACATAGGTGTGTGGGTTGTTCCTCTTATACACCACACAAAATGTGTGGGCGGACTCCCTAACGCCCACACGTGTGGCACTTATCGGCGTCCTCATTTAATCATGGGAGTGTCTATTTGACGTTTGACTGAAATTCAATTGGACATCAGTCAAGTTTTTCAACCAATAATAGAACGACACTTGTATGTATTTGTGTGTCCCTTTTTTAGTGTATCTTCGCTGTATGTACGTCAACGCTAAAAGGTCAATCCTAATCGGGTTGGAACTGGACCATCAACGTACCCTTTGATCCACAGCATACTGATCCATCACCGTACCCTCTGTAGGTCTGGCATAAATGTACGGTCCACTTACAGCCATTTGGGAGAAAATTACAGTGATAGTTAGACTGTCATTTTTTTTGCTGTAGATTGTTAACTGGTTACTTGCAGTCTACTTATAGTGATATCTTAAGAGTTAAAGTCTAGATACACAAAACTTAGTCAAATTAGCACTAGAACTTCTAAAATTACAGTATATTTATGCATAACTTACACTCATACCGTGTGATTATTACAGTGATATTATGACCAGAACTTGTCGAGTCTCAAATACACCCGTTTGCAGCCCCGAGTCATGAGTTGGTATGTATGTACGTGGGTTGGGCTGGACCCATTTGCACTCATGACAAGCAGGTGAAAAACCTTGAAATTACAGTAAGGAAACCTTGGAAGTATAGTACCTCGTGTCATCTATGGATTATAGAGACACAACTGAACCAACATACAGATTGCCTATTATACAGATGACTACACACTGAATCAACATACACACTGCCCTATCCATAGTATGAAAAAAGCAGTTCAACATCTCTCTGATGCAAAAAAGACTTCTTCTGCATCATTGTTAATTTGCAGTCTGAAAAGAAAAGGATCAAACAAGAAATTGGAATCGATTCTGAATTTCCATCATTGCTAATCTGCAAGTGAAATGCAGAATGCTCATTAAAAGCTGGATCAAGGAAAGCAAAGGCTCTTCCGTTCAAACAAACCAAGAAAGAAAACCAATGCTTTCGGATGGTTACAGGGAAGCACAACTGCAACAAGATAATATGAAGAAAAATGTATATATAAGAAATGAGAAATAAAAAAGAAATGGCAAAGATAAACACCAAACAAGAAGGCAGAAATTAAAGTACTTACATGGAGGAAATGAGAAATAAAAAAGAAAGGGCAAAGACAAACACCAACAAAGAACCACGGAGTTAGAAATCCTTCAATTCCAATTGGGGCAAAGACAAACACCAAAACCGCAACTACTAAGTGGGGGAGAACCATGGAAGATCATACAAGAGACGATCCACAGGTCGGAAATCCTTCAATTCCAACGTCTTTGCTCATGCATAGTGATTTTCTTTGAGATCTAGAACCTGTAAACTCACAAGAAAGAAAAGCAGAGAGCACAAATTCTTTCCATTTGACATAGTGTATTGCACATAGCACTAGTTAAAATCAAAGAAACTGATCAGTTTTGTTTCAAAGCACCAGGACAAAGGAAACTAAAATTTACAGTGGCAAAAAAAATACTGAAATTACTATTATCAATTTGCTGAAATTACCGGACAAGCACCTGTGCAGAACAAAGTTTTTGATACAAAGGTAGATTCAGTATATATTGACAGCGTGAATAGATGCAATACCCAACAAAGACACTAAGCTTTACAGTCTAATTACCACTGTAATTTTACTGAAATTACACTGTAATTGCACTGACTGTAAATACAGTAAATATTCTAGTAAAAATGCACTGTGATTACGAATAGAAATTACACTGTAACAACATTGTAAATTATAGAGAAATTGCACTGTAATTACAGTAACATAGTAGTGGGATTTATAGTGTACTTACCCTAAAAATTACACTGTAATTACATTGCGATTACAAGTACACTGTAACAACACTATGATTACAATACGATTACTCTGTAATTTCAGAGGAAATTACACTATAATTAAAATGAGATTACAATTTTGAAGCTGTTGTAAACTTAGATGCAACAATACCCAAAACATAGGAAAAAAAGGTTATAAAACAGATACAAATACTACCCAACAAAGACAAACCACAAAGAAAAAGGTTCTAAAATGCTTGCAGACCCAACATAGGGGAAAGGGAGAAGTGTAATTAACCTGAAAATATACTGAAAATAGAACTATAATAACCTGAAATTACATTCTAATTGCAGTGACTGTAAACTAAAAATCACAGAAGTTACAACAAAAATTGCAATGTGGTTAACTCTGGAAATTACAGTGTCACCACTCTGTGATTTCGGAGGAAATTACACTGAAATTAAAATGAAATTACAGTTATGAAGTTGCTGTAACTTAGATGCAGCTACTACCTAAGAACGCACACCACTGCATCTAACAGCAGAAAACGCCAGCAGAATCAAACGCCCAGGCTAGCAGAAAGAAAATCGACAGGGGAATCGGATCCAACGCTACATCCATGCTCCTACCATTGTAACTGCAAAAGATTCGCCAGGAAAATCCACCTATGCGACTACACATACACCTACATCTACATCAAACACAAGGGGAATCGAACCAAACCACAAGATCTAAAAGAAATTCAATGGGGAAAGGGAGAAGACCAGGATAATCAACTGAAACCACACGGCACTGGAGCGGAAATCAAGCTGAAGAGAAAGAGGAGGAGATCGGGATCACCATGGATGACGAGGAAATCGCCAAGAATCGGCTCCCTTTCTCAGCTTTAACTCTCGCCAAGAAATGCGAAAGGATAGGAATAAAAAAAAGACAAACAGAGAGCCAAGGCCCAAGTGATGTGCTGTAACGGGCTGGCTGGGAAACCAAAGCGCACCTGGTTACACACAGAAAAAAAAACGCCCGAAAAAGCCAGCTCCCAGCGCGGATCTCAGCACGAGATCAAACGGCCAAAAATTTGAATGAAAACCAATTGTAAATCACTCGACTGTAAATTAGCAAAACCGTTAATCATTTAGGCAAATGTTAGCAAGTAGAGTAATAGTGTTTTTTTGTGCAAACTGTTCTGTTTAGATATTACTATTTTCCAATTAGATCAATGATTTGGGCTGTTAAGGAGTTAGCCTATTTTCTTCTGACTTTGTATGCATAAATATGGTGCTGGGTAGGTACAATGGAAAATTTGCTAATGTTTTATGGTGACATCATACGCGAGGGCCCTTATGGGCTTGATGTCTCGAGGTGCACAAGCAAGAGAGTTTTTGTGAAAGACATGGTCAACAGTGGGTTCATGGACGTTAAAAGATGCATCCAAGCCGAGTTTGGTCCTGAGACGGTTGGAAAGAATATGATTGTCGAAGCTTGCGTCGTCGTAGGTAGGGTTGATGGGACCCCTGCCCGTTGGGGCTTGAGGCAGGTGAGAGGCGACCTATCTTGGGGTAGTTACATGAGGTTTGCAACCACACCTGGTAACTCTATGTATGGACGGCCAATGGTGTATGTGCGGTTTGTTCATGCTGGTGTGCTCCGGTTAACTACCACTGGAGGCGCTCACACCCAATCAGTGGCGCCGATGGGGGGCAACCATGTCCGTGAAGAAGGTGTGGTTGTTCCAACCGTGAATCCCGGACCATATCCGTCGGTAGTCGTTGACCTCAACGAATCCGTGGAGGTACTGTCAGACGAGCTAGATCATGGCGATTATGCCAGTGGATCATCAGATGATAGCGACGACGACGAAGGAGGTGATCCTTCTCAGCCTCTTGCCATTCAGCAGAGGGCCGTGGTGCCCTCAACGGAGAGATGGACGGATAGTGACATAGCCCGTCATGATGCCATGGTACTAGCATTTCTGATCATCTTGCAATTTTCACCAATAATTCGTTGACATAACAATGTCGGCTTCACTCAGATTAGAGACATGCAGGGGCTCCTTGAGATTGTGTTGGAAGGCCTTCGGATGGTACCCCCTCTCCCACATAGCGAAAAGGCAATATTAATACGAATTTATCAACGTGTCAAGGAGTTTATTGAGCTCTGCAGTGGCGCTCGAATTAATGGCATTGTATGGTCGGCACTACCAGGCAGGGCGCGTCCAAGCCTCACCACTTCAATGGATCATGAGGTATATTTGCAAATTCATCGTATCTAACACTTGGTACTATGCGTGTGTGTGTGTGTGTAATATGTTCTGCTGTGAACCGTGACAGACCGGGACGCGCCAGGACTCAGTGCTATTGCGTATGCCAGCCAGCACTCCCTTGCAGCGCTCTCAGTTCAGCGGTTCACAGCCAGAACGTCAGGTGAAGCTCATACTAATTTACTTACATTCACAGTGATTACATGTCCGATCGATTCAGTAACGATTGAATTGGATACAGTTCGGCTCCGGAGCAATGGAGGTAGATAATCCATCCCCCGAGACCAGCCCTGGTAGAGGACCTACAGGGCAATTCTCGTACGATCAAGGCGAGGGTTCTGACGGCGAGGGATCTGACGGCGAAGAATCCGCAGATGTACGAACTAAAATCGAAAGAAACACAGCCATTCAACAATTTTCACACTATTTCACAGTACTACTAATTGTTAGCTTCCTATTCATACACATTCTACTCCTGAAATTTGCAGGAAGAAGAGTGTGATGGCCGTGATTAACCGGATCTTCTTCACACGGCGGACGTTCAGCGGGAGATGGGCGAGGGTATGCTCTTCACAGCAGCACGAGCAGCCCCGAGGATCTCCTACTAGTACCCTGGAACTTCGCAGGGCCGTGTGGCTCCTTGATCCGTGGACAATGTAACGAGCACTACGACATATTTCAGAGCTTGTTAAGCTACCAAGTACCTTCGATTTCCACTCCGTAATCGTTTTTACGTCCGATTTCTCGAGATCTCCCCAGATAAATCGCCTCTCTTGTAGTCCTTTGATCACGACAGATTTATCCGTACTGTTGCTCGTCCACGTCTGCGTCAGGTTTACCATGCGATGGCATGCACCTGATGGTGGCTTACAATTGGGCAGCACGCATTGCAGGCAGTAGACGCATGCGCATTGTCTCGGCGAAAGCGATAATGTGTGTCCGTCCTTCTCCACCCACGTTCATTTTGCATGCATGTTCCAGATCCGTTCTGATACATTCATTTAGCATTTTTGTCAAAGCATTGGCAGAAAATAAAGCGTGCAAAGTTCAAATCAGAAATCACAGCTTATGGAAGAACTCTGGAGCTTATTTAGTGAGTGATCAGAGGCTAGGCACGGACGATTTCTTGCTTAGTCTTTGCATTATACAAAGTACTAGCATGTTTGTACACTTGATACAGATTAGTCAGCAGAGGCACAGTGGGCGGGAGCTCTCCTCGAGCATACGGAGTAGATAACACTGAGTAGTAGCTAGGGATCACATACTGGACTCCCAAACATATGTAGTAGTATTTGGAAACTGGCCGGCCGAGAAGTAGAGAGCACGGCCAAGCTAGGCCGTCGTGCTTTTCGGGCAGATCGAACAGCTAGCGTGCGCTAGCTGCCGCATGGAATGTGCGGCCAACGTGTGGCCACCTACCTAGCGGCCATCGTTGCCGTCGCAGTGCCCCTTCCCAGCCCCCTCCGGCGCCGGCATGCGGCCGCCGCCGGTGGCCGGAGGCAGCTTCTTGCCCTGGCCTTCGCCTACCTGCCCTGCTTTGGCAGCATCGCTCCGGCCGCCAGCGGGTCCATGCGTCGACGCCGCGCCCTTGGATGCGGCCGCCGCAGGCTCGTCGCCGACGTCGAAGTCGAGAGGCAGCGCCCGCGACGGCTGCCGCCGGTGGCGCGACGTCATGGTTTTGTTAGCTGGCAATCTAGCTAGATGTGCGGCGAGCTCTACGTGGCGCGCTCACAACTCGACTGCAAGCTGCTAGATTGTTGATCTGCTGTGGGCTGTGGCAGTGTGGAGTGCCGATGAACAGCGGAGGGCCTGGCCTTTATAGAAGGGAGGAGAAGCCAGCCAGGAGCTGGCCTCGGGTTGGCCAGACGCAGGCGCTCGGCAACAAATAAAACACCATGCATGTGCATGTGGTTTTCATGGATAAAATAAAACTCATGGCCCGTCCGGGGTCGCTCAATCGCGGTGCCGCGCGTCAGTGCGCCCGTGATCGATCGTACACGGACGGCGAATCCTGTTACCGAACGCAACGTCCTGCAGTGTCGGCTTGTGGCCCGGGACCGCCCGGTCGGTCCGACTAGTCTCCGGCAAAAATCATCCATAGCTCGTCTGAAAATGCATGCATGGACAAAAACCTGAGTGCATGTGCACGGTAACTCCATCGTGCGTCTCCATGGATTCTCCGGCTGGAGAAAGCTCCAAGAGGAAAGAAAGAGCCCGTGGGCCGTACGTGGCCATCGAGGAACGTCGGGCAGAGAGATGTCATCATCGCTTCTCGGCGCCATGCATGGGCGTGCCAAGAAAACCGGCATTTTGGTGGACAGGGCGCACAGGACCGACGGTGGCCTGCCAGCGGGCATGCATGTGCACGGTCCGTTCCTGGTCGAGCATCGGCCGTACGATGCGGAGGCTTTGGGCACGTGGTGGCACGTCAGGCGTACGTTGCCTTGCGTGCGCGTGGATCCATGCAAGATGGAACCAACAGAATTTTGGCGCGACTTGTGGGCGCGGACAGACATCGTCCTTATCCATCGGCGGCGTACCACCGTACTAGGTGCGTACGCTGCGTCGCTGCCGAACGATGCTGAAACGACGCCTCACTCCCATGTGAGCGGTAGTGGCGAGAAAAGTCTCGTGTAAACTTTAAATTTTTATATATTTTTTGAAAAAGATTCAAATTATAAAAATTATCAGAAGTACAAAGGAACTCAAGCATAATAAAAATTACATTAAGGGCTTTAGGCCATTGAAAGACCGCTAGCTAGAACAAGCCGTCGACACATTGTTATCACCGCTTCTCTACTGGAGCAAGCTTGACCTTGTGATTGGGGGGGGGGGGGGGGGGGGGGGATCTTCGTGCACGTGCCCATAAGGACCCTTATATAAATCTGAAGCAATTGACAAAAATCTCATCGTCGTGCTCGCACGACGATAAACCTGTTGGAGAACGTAGCATAAATTCAAAATTTTCCTACGTGTCACCAAGATCTATCTATGGAGTCATCTAGCAACGAGGGAGGAGTGGATCTACATACCCTTGTAGATCGCACGCGGAAGCGTTCAAGAGAACAAGGTTGATGGAGTCGTACTCGTCGTGATCCAAATCACCGATGATCCTAGCGCCGAACGGACGGCACCTCCGCGTTCAACACACGTACGGAGCAACGACGTCTCCTCCTTCTTGATCCAGCAAGGGGGGAGGAGAGGTTGATGGAGATCCAGCAGCACGACGGTGTGGTGGTGAAAGTAGCGGGATTCTAACAGGGCTTCGCCAAGCGCTGTGGGAGGAGGGAGATGTGTCATGGGAGGGAGAGGGAGGCGCCAGGGCTTAGGTGTTGCTACCCTCCCTTCCCCCCACTATATATAGGGCCAAGGGAGAGGGAGGGCGCAGCCTTGGTCCTTCCTCCAAGGAAGGGTGCGGCCAGGGAGGAGTCCATCCTCCTCAAGGCACCTAGGAGGTGCCTTCCCCTTTTAGGACTCTTCCTTTCCTTATCTCTTGGCGCATGGGCCTCTTGGGGCTGGTGTCCTTGGCCCATATAGGCCAAGGCACACACCCCTACAGCCCATGTGGCCCCTGGGGCAGCTGGACCCCCTTGGTGGACCCCGGACCCCTTTCGGCACTCCCGGTACAATACCGATAATGCGCGAAACTTTTTCGGCGACCAAAACAAGACTTCCCATATATAAATCTTTACCTCCGGACCATTCCGGAACTCCTCGTGACGTCCGGGATCTCATCCGGGACTCCGAACAACTTTTGGATTACCGCATACTAATATCTCTATAACCCTAGCGTCACCGAACCTTAAGTGTGTAGCCCTACGGGTTCGGGAACCATGCAGACATGACCGAGACGTTCTCCGGTCAATAACAAACAGCGGGATCTGGATACCCATGTTGGTTCCCACATGTTCCACGATGATCTCATCGGATGAACCACGATGTCGAGGATTCGATCAATCCCGTATACAATTCCCTTTGTCTAGCGGTACGATACTTGCCCGAGATTCGATCGTCGGTATCCCGATACCTTGTTCAATCTTGTTACCGGCAAGTCTCTTTACTCGTTCCATAACACATCATCCCGTGATCAACTCCTTGATCACATATTGTGCACATTATGATGATGTCCTACCGAGTGGGCCCAGAGATACCTCTCCGTCACACGAAGTGACAAATCCCAGTCTCGATTCATGCCAACCCAACAGACACTTTCGGAGATACCTGTAGTGTACCTTTATAGCCACCCAGTTACGTTGTGACGTTTGGCACACCCAAAGTATTCCTACGGTATCCGGGAGTTGCACAATCTCATGGTCTAAGGAAATGATACTTGACATTAGAAAAGCTTTAGTGAACGAACTACACGATCTTTGTGCTAGGCTTAGGATTGGGTCTTGTCCATCACATCATTCTCCTAATGATGTGATCCCGTTATCAACGACATCCAATGTCCATGGTCAGGAAACTGTAATCATCTATTGATCAACGAGCTAGTCAACTAGAGGCTTACTAGGGACATGGTGTTGTCTATGTATCCACACATGTATCTGAGTTTCCTATCAATACAATTCTAGCATGGATAATAAACGATTATCATGAACAAGAAAATATAATAATAACCAATTTATTATTGCCTCTAGGGCATATTTCCAACAGTCTCCCACTTGCACTAGAGTCAATAATCCAGTTCACATCGCTATGTGACTAACACTCAAGGTCACATCCCCATGTGACTAACACCCAAAGAGTTTACTAGAGTCAATAATCTAGTTCACATTACCATGTGATTAACACTCGATGAGTTCTGGGTTTGATCATGTTATGCTTGTGAGAGATGTTATAGTCAACGGGTCTGAATCTTTCAGATCCGTATGTACTTCGCAAATTTCTGCGTCATCTTGTAGATGCAACTACTACGCTACATTTGGAGCTATTCCAAATAACTGTTCTACTATACGAATCCAGTTTACTACTCAGAATAATCTGGATAGTGTCAAAGTTTGCATCGGCGTAACCCTTTACGACGAACTCTTTTACCACCTCCATAATCGAGAAAATTCCTTAGTCCACTAGTTACTAAGGATAACTTTGACCGCTGTCTTGTGATCCATTCTTGGATCACTCTTGTACCCCTTGACTGACTCATGGCAAGGCACATTTCAGGTGCAGTACACAGCATAGCATACTGTAGGGCCTATGTCTTAAGCATAGGGGACGACCTTCGTCCTTTCTCTCTATTCTGCCGTGGTCGATCTTTAAGTCTTAACTTCATACCTTACAACTCAGGCAAGAACTCCTTCTTTGACTGATCCATCTTGAACACCTTCAAGATCATGTCAAGGTATGTGCTCATTTGAAAGTACCATTAAGCGTTTTGATCTATCCTTATAGATCTTGATGCTCAATGTTCAAGTAGCTTAATCCAGGCTTTCCATTGAAAAACACTTTCCAAATAACCCTATATGCTTTCCAGAAATTCTACGTCATTTCTGATCAACAATATGTCAACAACATATACTCATCAGAAATTCTATAGTGCTCCCACTCACTTCTTTGGAAATACAAGTTTCTCTAACTTTGTATACACCCAAAACTTTGATCATCTTATCAAAGCATACATTCCAACTCCGAGATGCTTACTTCAGTCCTCAGAAGGATTGCTGGAGCTTGGCATACTTGTTAGCATCTTTCAGGATTGACAAAACCTTCCGGTTGTATCACATACAACCTTTCCTCAAAAATCATCAAGGAAACAATGGTTTTTGGCATCCTATATGCAAGATTTCACAAATAATGCAGTAATTGCTAATATAATTCCAACAGACTCTTAGCATCGCTACGAGTGAGAAAGTCTCATCATAGTCAACTCCTTGAACTTGTTGGAAAACATCTTAACGATAAGTCGAGCTTTCTTAGTGGTGATACTTACCATCATTGTCCGTCTTCCTTTTAAAATCCATATGTACCTAACAGCCTTACGACCATCAAGTAGTTCTTCCAAAGTCTACACTTTGTTTTCATATATGGATCCTCTCTCGGATTATATGGCCTCGAGCCATTTTGGAATCCAGGCCCACCGACGCTTCTCCATAGCTCGTAGGTTCATTGTTGTCTAGCAACATGACTTTCAAGACAGGATTACGTACCACTCTGAAGTAGTACACATCCTTGTCATCCTACGAGGTTTGGTAGTGACTTGATCTGAAGTTTCATGATCACTATCATAAGCTTCCACTTCAATTGGTGTAGGTGCCACAGGAACAACTTCCTGTGCCCTGCCACACACTAGTTGAAGAGACGGTTCAATAACCTCATCAAGTCTCCACCATCCTCCCACTCAATTCTTTCGAGAGAAACTTTTCCTCGAGAAAGGACCCGATTCTAGAAACAATCCCTTATTGCTTTCGAATCTGAGACAGGAGGTATACCCAACTGTTTTGGGTGTCCTGTGAAGATGCATTTATCCGCTTTGGGTTCGAGCTTACCAGCCTGAAACTTTTTCACATAAGCGTCGCAGCCCCAAACTTTTAAGAAATGACAGCTTAGGTTTCTCTAAACCATAGTTCATACGGTGTCATCTCATCGGAATTACGTGGTGCCCAATTTAAAGTGAATGTGGTTGTCTCTAATGCCTAACCCATAAACTATCGTGGTAATTCAATAAGAGACATCATGGTATGCATCATATCCAATAGGGTGCAATTATGATGTTCAGACACACCATCACACTATGGTGTTCCAGGCTGTATTAGTTGTGAAACAATTTCCACAATGTCTTAATTCTGTGCCAAACTCGTAATTCAGATATTCATCTCTATGATCATATCATAGATATTTTATCCTCTTGTCACGACGATCTTTCAACTTCATCCTGAAATTACTTGAACCTTTCAATAATTCAGACTCGTGATTCATCAAGTAAATGTACTCAACATCTACTCAAATCATCTGTGAAGTAAGAACATAACGATATCCACTACACGCCTCAGCACTCATTGGACTGCACACATCAAAATGTATTACTTCCAACAAGTTGCTTTCTTGTTCCATTTTACTGAAAATGATGCTTTCAGTCATCTTGCCCATGGGGTATGATTTGCATGTCTCAAGTGATTCAAAATCAAGTGAGTCCAAATGATCCATTTGTATATGCATATCTACCAACAAACATGGTTCGCATGTCTCAATCCTTTCAAAAATGAGTGAGTCCAAAGATCCATCAACATGGAGCTTCTTCATGCGTTTTATACCGATATGACTTAAGTGGCAGTGCCACAAGTAGGTGGTACTATCATTACTATCCTATATCTTTTGGCATGAACATGTGTATCACTACGATCGAGATTCAATAAACCATTCATTTTAGGCGTAAGACCATTGAAGGTATTATTCAAATAAACAGAGTAACCATTATTCTCCTTAAATGAATAACCGTATCGCGATAGACATAATCCAATCATGTCTATGCTCAACGCAAACACCAAATAACAATTATTTAGGTTTTAATACCAATCTCAATGGTAGAGGGATCGTACGATATTTGATCAACCTTGGAAATACTTCCAACACATATCGTCATCTCACCTTTTAGCTAGTCTCCGCTCATTCCGTAGCTTTTATTTCGAGTTACTAACACTTAGCAACCGAACCGGTATCTAATACCATGGTGCTACTAGGAGTACTAGTAAAGCACACATTAACACAATGTATATCCAATATACTTCTATCGACCTTGCCAGCCTTCTCATCTACCAAGTATCTAGGGTAATTCTGCTCTAGTGGTTGTTCCCCTTATTACAGAAGCACTTAGTCTCGGGTTTGGGTTCAACCTTGGGTTTCTTCACTAGAGCAGCAGCTGATTTGCCATTTCATGAAGTATCCCTTCTTGCCCTTGCCCTTCTTGAAACTAGTGGTTTCACCAACCATCAACAATTGATGCTCCTTCTTGATTTCTACTTTTGTGGTGTCAAACATCGCGAATATCTCAAGGATCATCATATATGTCCCTGATATATTATAGTTCATCACGAAGCTCTAGCAGCTTGGTGGTAATGACTTCGGAGAAACATCACTATCTCATCTGGAAGATCAACTCCCACTCGATTCAAATGATTATTGTACTCAAACAATCTGAGCACAAGCTCAACAATTGAGCTTTCCTCCCTTAGTTTGCAGGCTAAGAAAATCGTCGGAGGTCTTATACCTCTTGACGTGGGCACGAGCCTGAAATCCCAATTTCAGCCCTCGAAACATCTCATATGTTTCGTGACGTTTCAAAACGTCTTTGGTGCCTCAATTCTAAACCATTTAGCATTACGCACTGAACTATCATGTAGTTATCAAAATGTGTATGTCAGATGTTCGCAACATCAAGAGACGACATTCAAGGTTCAGCACACTGAGCGGTGCATTAAGGACATAAGCCTTCTATGAAGCAATGAGGACAATCCTCAGTTTACGGACCTAGTCCGCATAATTGCTACTATCATCTTTCAACTAAATTTTTTCTCTAGGAACATATCTAAACAGTAGAACTGAAGCGCGAGCTACGACATAATTTGCGAAGACCTTTTGACTATGTTCAGGATAATTAAGTTCATCTTATGAACTCCCACTCAGATAGACATCTCTCTAGTCATCTAAGTGATTACATGATCCGAGTCAACTAGGCCGTGTCCGATCATCACGTGAGACGGACTAGTCAACATCGGTGAATATCTTCATGTTGATCGTATCTTCTATACGACTCATGCTCGACCTTTCGGTCTCTTGTGTTCCGAGGCCATGCCTGTACATGCTAGGCTCGTCAAGTCAACCTAAGTGTTTTGCATGTGTTCCGAGGCCATGTCTGTACATGCTAGGCTCGTCAACACCCGTTGTATTCGAACGTAAGAATCTATCACACCCGATCATCACGTGGTGCTTCGAAACGATGAACTTTCGCAACGGTGCACAGTTAGGGGGAACACTTTCTTGAAATTTTAATGAGGGATCATATTATTTACTACCGTCGTTCTAAGCAAATAAGATGCAAAAACATGATAAACATCACATGCAATCAAATAGTGACATGATATGGCCATCATCACTTTGCTCCTTTTGATCTCCATCTTCGGGGCTCCATGATCATCATCGTCACCGGCATGACACCATGATCTCCATCATCATGATCTCCATCATCGTGTCTTCATGAAGTTGTCTCGCCAACTATTACTTCTACTACTACAGATAACGGTTAGCAATGAAGTAAAGTAATTACATGACGTTTATGTTGACACGCAGGTCATAAATAAGTTAAGACAACTCCTATGGCTCCTGCCGGTTGTCATACTCATCGACATGCAAGTCGTGATTCCTATTACAAGAACATGATCAATCTCACACATCACATATATCATTCATCACATCCTTTTGGCCATATCACATCACATGGCATACCCTGCAAAAACAAGTTAGACGTCCTCTAATTGTTGTTTGCATGTTTTACGTGGCTGCTATGGGTTTCTAGCAAGAACGTTTCTTACCTACGCAAAAACCACAACGTGATATGCCAATTGCTATTTACCCTTCATAAGGACCCTTTTCATCGAATCCGATCCGACTAAAGTGGGAGAGACAGACACCCGCTAGCCACCTTATGCAAATAGTGCATGTCAGTCGGTGGAACCAGTCTCACGTAAGAGTACGTGTAAGGTCGGTCCGGGCCGCTTCATCCCACAATGCCACCGAATCAAGATTGGACTAGTAACGGTAAGCATATTGAACAAAATCAACGCCCACAACTACTTTGTGTTCTACTCGTGCATAGAAACTACGCATAGACCTAGCTCATGATGCCACTGTTGGGGAACGTAGCATAAATTCAAAATTTTCCTACATGTCACCAAGATCTATCTATGGAGTCATCTAGCAACGAGGGAGGAGTGGATCTACATACCCTTGTAGATCGCGCGCGGAAGCGTTCAAGAGAACGGGGTTGATGGAGTCGTACTCGTCGTGATCCAAATCACCGATGATCCTAGCGCCGAACGGACGGCACCTCCGCGTTCAACACACGTACGGAGCAGCGACGTCTCCTCCTTGATCCAGCAAGGAGGGAGGAGAGGTTGATGGAGATCCAGCAGCACGACGGTGTGGTGGTGGAAGTAGCGGGATTCCAACAGGGCTTCGCCAAGCACTGTGGGAGGAGGGAGATGTGTCATGGGAGGGAGAGGGAGGCGCCAGGGCTTAGGTGTTGCTGCCCTCCCTTCCCCCCACTATATATAGGGCCAAGGGAGAGGGGGGGGGGCGCAGCCTTGGCCCTTCCTCCAAGGAAGGGTGCGGCCAGGGAGGAGTCCATCCTCCCCAAGGCACCTAGGAGGTGCCTTCCCCTTTTAGGACTCTTTCTTTCCTTATCTCTTGGCGCATGGGCCTCTTGGGGCTGGTGTCCTTGGCCCATATAGGCCAAGGCGCACACCCCTACAGCCCATGTGGCCCCTGGGGCAGGTGGACCCCCTTGGTGGACCCCCGGACCCCTTTCGGCACTCCCGGTACAATACCGATAATGCGCGAAACTTTTCCGGCGACCAAAACAAGACTTCCCATATATAAATCTTTACCTCCGGACCATTTCGGAACTCCTCGTGACGTCCGGAATCTCATCCGGGACTCCGAACAACTTTCGGGTTACCGCATACTAATATCTCTATAACCGTAGCGTCACCGAACCTTAAGTGTGTAGACCCTACGGGTTCGGGAACCATGCAGACATGACCGAGACGTTCTCCGGTCAATAACAAACAACGGGATCTGGATACCCATGTTGGTTCCCACATGTTCCACGATGATCTCATCGGATGAACCACGATGTAGAGGATTCGATCAATCCCGTATACAATTCCCTTTGTCTAGCGGTACGATACTTGTCCGAGATTCGATCGTCGGTATCCCGATACCTTGTTCAATCTCGTTACCGGCAAGTCTCTTTACTCGTTCCGTAACACATCATCCCGTGATCAACTCCTTGATCACATATTGTGCACATTATGATGATGTCCTACCGAGTGGGCCCAGAGATACCTCTCCGTCACACGGAGTGACAAATCTCAGTCTCGATTCGTGCCAACCCAACAGACACTTTCGGAGATACCTGTAGTGTACCTTTATAGCCACCCAGTTACGTTGTGACGTTTGGCACACCCAAAGTATTCCTACGGTATCCGGGAGTTGCACAATCTCATGGTCTAAGGAAATGATACTTGACATTAGAAAAGCTTTAGCGAACGAACTACACGATCTTTGTGCTAGGCTTAGGATTGGGTCTTGTCCATCACATCATTCTCCTAATGATGTGATCCCGTTATCAACGACATCCAATGTCCATGGTCAGGAAACCGTAACCATCTATTGATCAACGAGCTAGTCAACTAAAGGCTTACTAGGGACATGGTGTTGTCTATGTATCCACACATGTATCTGAGTTTCCTATCAATACAATTCTAGCATGGATAATAAACGATTATCATGAACAAGGAAATATAATAATAACCAATTTATTATTGCCTCTAGGGCATATTTCCAACAAAACCCTAACCCTACTGCCCCAAATAGATGACAAGAATAGACGTCGGAATTCCGTCCAAATCGATGAATTCGAGGACAATCGAAGCTCGGAAGCCAAACTCGAAGAAGAAGCGTCGTCATACGAGTGTCACGCCTACGAGTACTAAAGACCCCGACCTAAACTACTAGTCGGAGCAAAGGGATTCCCCTCCCATGCACCGACCGCTGGAGCGGCGGGCAATGGGCAGATGAATCCACCGTAGAGTTTTGCCCTATCCATGAAACTGGCACCACGTACTCTCTAATCTTGATCTTGTTGGATTATAATTGGGCTTAGACCCATATAGACAATAATTCCTGGTTAATCTTTAAGGTCTATTTAGGTGCATGGCAAGTAGTGGAAAGTTTAGTACCATATTGCTAGTGGAGTGAGAGTGAGACCTTCTTATAAGGGCTCCTCTATCACATGTCATTTGAAGATTGGGAAGATGAGTTGCACACACGTGCTCCTCCTCCGCCGCCGCCCGCCGCACCTCGTAACGACTCGCGCGCGTCGCGGGTTGTGGGAATGAGCCGAGCCGAGGATTGTTTAATTAATCTCGGATTAATTAACGAGTTGCTACAGTAGTGCCACTGTCCAAGACGTTGGACCGTGGGTTGCTCGCGTACTCCGTCATGGGCCTGAGCCCAGGTCCATCTACCTGACGGCCCATATAAGGAGGCGTGGGCCAGTGGAGTGAACCCTAACTCACTCACTCCCTCATGCACAACCCTAGCCGGCATTTACTGTTCCTCTCTCGGTGTTGCTTCCAATGATCCCATCCCCACGACCGCGCGCACGGTTCGTCAGGAGAGCAGGTGCCTTCGGAACCCTGTCGTTCAAGATCCAGCTTGGGAGAACGGCAATAAGGTTTTCGGGGAGCGTCACACGACTGCTTCCGATCTGTCCCCTCTTCGTCCTCCTCCGCTTTCACCACTTCCTCTGCATTGACACCATGGTCGACGACACCGCCGCCAAGAAGAAGGCCCTGGACGACGCCGAGGTTGCTGCCGCCGCAGCAGCATTGGCCCGGCCAATCGAAGGGTATGATCTGTTCATCCCTCGTTTACTTGTTCATCTGCTAGCCGTATGCGTTGCGTCCATAGATGCTTTGTTTCTATGTACTGTACGTGCTCACATGCTTAGGTATCGGGATGAGTTGCATACCGTATTTGCCATGCTTACTATTTACTCGTGGATTAGTCTAATCGAAAAGGTGCTGATATTTCCAACAGATCTATACTAATTGATTTTTGTTAAATTCTTTTTTGGCACACTGGAAAAAAGATGATCTCGAGCAGGATCCCACATTACTCTCACTGACTAGATGGGCCCATATGTCATATTCTTCTTCCTTTTTTCCTCTGTGTTTCTTTCCTAAGAGATCTAGCCCTCAATCATGTCGTGGTCGTGGACGATGTGCTCCTCCTTGAACTTCTCCTTTGTTTTTTCCCGTGTCGTGCTTGCGATTTGGGGTCAAGCTGGTATCTGTCACCGTGGTTGAAGCACTGCTCCGGCGGAGTTGACCGGACGTCAACGGGATGGCCCGAGGCTGCTTAAAGAACCCGCGAATTCGATTCTATCACATATACACATGTGACCAAAAGGAGTAAAATTGCACGTGAAATGGTGACTTGTAGAAGCACTCATCACACTTCACTGCTCAAAGAAGGCAAATACCGCAACTGTCACCCCACCGCAGCTCGGCTGCCTCGGCGAGCTCTAGTAGTAGCTCATCCTTTGCGAGAACGACTTCACAAGCGGTGTTCCCTCGGACTCTCGGAGTTTGACGACCTCGGGATCCCACAACTCCTCGGCCACTCCAACAACACGCTCAATGAAGGCATCCCAAACCGCCCCGTCAACTGCTCGGCGATGTGGGCGCTTGGCCTCGACACCAACAACCTCACAGACTAAATTCCCTCTTGCATCAACTATCTTGACATACTCCTGATATTCCTGGCCTACCGAGTTCTTTTTTTTTTATCACTTAAGAGTCGTGCGAGTTCAACGTTGCATTCACGGTTTTGCATGAGAGAAATACGCGGGGAATCCTCTTTTCGACTCTCCCGCTCCAGTCGTTGCTTGACTTTCTGTTACTTCGACAGTAGATGCCTCAGCTTCAGCCACATGAGTCGATTGCTTGCGCTGCATATAATGCACAAATTTCTAGTTTCTTGTTAGGCTGGCTCAATGGCTTTTTAAGAATTAGCAGCTTTTGATCTCTTTGATCCTGTTTTGGATTCAATGTGGAGACGAAGTATGTTCATAATTTTCTTCATGACTCGTTTAGGAATAACAGATTTGTGGGGTGGTTGGATTATTTCAGGAGGAACTATAACAAATCCGGGCATTTGGAGTTACGAAGGTGTGGCATGAACGCATATTGTGTTTTTTGGCTTGTGTTTCTTGGCGATCTAGCATTGGGTCTACTGGGACTTAGAAATATTCTCTAGTTGAATTTATATTTTCCAAAATGGGGTTTACCAAATTCTTTATGACTCTGAGGTTCAACCCAATCTTTTTTTTTCTGATACTTAAACAAATATTAAAAAAGATAAATTTTTGTCATATCATGAAGAAATCTACCCCTCCCATAGCAATAACTATAATTTAAGAAAGGGGTGAAAAAGCATATGGGAATAAACGATCAATTCGTATCAATAAACCATCGCCGAGTGAGAAATAGTCTGGATCACCAGCTAAGGTAATGACCGCTCGATGATAAAGGAGGCGGCGTGGGGGACGGGGAGTGTAAAGAGGGGCAGGAGGTTTGCCTGGAAGAAACCACCCTTCAAAGAATGTGTAATAGTTCGCTGATCAAACAAACTCGATGGCAAGCTACCACCATCCTTCACGAAGCTAACACAACTCAAGACACCGGACCTCGGCGGCAACAAGGTTTCCACCCTGGACCCCGAGCGAGATTGGAAACTTCTCGCACCATCAGATTGTACCGATGTACTACAACCTATCACTAGTGCAGAACCGGGCTATAGCACCGGTTTGTAAGGCTCTTTAGTGCCGGTTCTGTAGCCGGCACAAAAGGATGGGGACTAAAGGTCCCCCCTCCCCCTTAGTACCGGTTCAGCATGAACTGCCACTAAAGAGCCATCACATGGCATGAGCCAGCACCGGGGGCGGGGAGACCCTTAGTACCGGTTGGTAACATCAATCGGTACTAAAAGGTTTAGGGGTTTGGTTTTTTTTTTTAATTTTGTGTTTTCTATTTAATTTTTTTATTTGCTGGTATTTTACGATACTACATATTGTACATGTTATGCATATATATAAATAAAATTTCTCATAGAACCGATCATATGTATATACTAGTAGTCATGCCCGTGTGTTACAACGGGAGAGAAAAATATTACATGCTTCGGGCTCAAGTACCCTTCACACACACATGCAGGTACGTTCTCCATCCGACATATTGCACACACCCACGGGCAACTTGGGTCGCCATATCCCCGCGGCTCCCTGGTCCTCTTCTTGGTAATGTGCACTGGAGATAAGATAAATCTGCCCATCCAGACTTACGAAAGCCCAATATTCAACTTTAAACCCGAGCCAATCAAAATTAGGCCCTAGCCTGAAGATAACTAATGACACAATTTGACAACGAATTTGTCCTATTGACCAGGCAACATCAAGCTGACATGCTATTTTCATCAAAACAAAATCACATATAAATATGGTCATGTTTACAGCTGAAAGGCATGCATCAATCTCAATTCTCAAATGAACTCAAGAGTAAGAAAATATTTGCACAAATGCTTTGAGCAGGCAGCAAACCCAAGCAATTTCCTAGCATCATATGCGAATTTGCTAACACATATGTAAATAGCTTGGAAAGGTGGATGAACAGCCTATAAATTTGAATTTTTCTAGTTTTTTGCAATATCACCACAAGACAGTAAGATAGACATTGAATATTATTTTGAACAATTATGTAATTTAGAAGATAGCAAACCCCTAGTTGGACAGGAGCGTTGCGAAATTACCCCTAGTAGTCCATAATCACCAATGGAAAAGAGTGCACGTGAGCAAGCAAGGCACTGATGTTATGCGTAATTCCATAAAAAAATTAAGGCTTGCATACTTACCAATCATGATAAACTCCAAACAGGCCCATGTCAAATGGTGCATAATAAACTCACAAAAAGTCTGAAGTTGTAATAAGTTTAAAAAAATGGAATGCCTTTGTAATAAATGAGTTTTTGTCCGAAACCCTGATATTTCGAAAGAGATTGTTCAGTTTGTACACGAAGTGCATCCAGTTTTTGCCATAACCCTCTCTACTTTTTTGCACATGCTATGTGGGTGAAATGATGATACCATGTCAAGTTTCAACCTTTTCAGAGTTCATTTGTAGTGCTTTTCAATTTTAGGGTCATTTAGCTCAAAACAAATTATTAAATGCATGAAAAATAGCAAATTAAGGCAGAAAGGGTTGAAAGTTGATGACGTGGCTTTGAATGATGCATAATGAACGCAAAAAAAGTCTGGAGTTGTAATAAGTTTTAAAAAATAAAATGCCTTTGTAACAGATGAGTTTTTGTCTGAAACCTTGATACTTCGAAAGAGATTGTCCAATTTTGTACACGAAGTGCATCCAGTTTTTGCCGTAACCCTCTCAACTTTTTAGCACATGCTATGTGGGTTAAATGATGATACCATGCCAAGTTTCAACTTTTTCAGAGTTCATTTGTAGTGCTTTTTAATTTCAAGGTCATTTAGCTCAAAACAAATCATTAAATGCATGAAAAATAGTAAATAAAGGCAGAAAGGGTTGAAAGTTGATGACGTGGTTTTGAATGGTGCATAATGAACGCACAAAATTATAGGCCAGTGTAGGTGAGATGGAGCAGAGAAAAAGAGTGACACGTGCACTAGTGGGGGTATGAAGGAGAGCCGCAATGTTCACCTGCACGTTGCTTAGCTTCAGGCCTTGAAAATGGACACATAGCTCCGTGCAGTCTACACAATTTCCTCAAGGCCTGAAGTTAAGCAACGTGCAGGTGAGCATTGCGCCTCTCCTTCATCATCGTTCCTCGTCTCTGCACTAAGGGCTTATAAACCGATGTGAGTCCCTCTCGCTTGGCGAGGTGGGACAAGCAAGAGGGACTAAAAAACCGCTGCAAAAAGAATCAACTAAAAACTCTAGTACCGGTTTGTGGCATGAACCGGTACTAAAGGTGCTGGTGGGGCCCCAGCCTAACAATAGCATGTCATCACCTCTTTACTACCGGTTCGTGGCATGAACCGGTACTAAACGTTCACAACGAACCGGTATTAATGAGCGCCGCCCGCCTAGCCGTTGGAACCGGTACTAATGGTAACATTAGTGCCGGTTCAGTTATAAACCGGGACTAATGCGCTTCACATTAGACCCTTTTTCTACTAGTGTATTTTCCAAGGTATTTCTTGGTCTTTTTTGCGGAGAGCTGCTCAGGTGTCCAAATGAGTTAAAATTTGAAGCGGATCTCACGCATCAAATTATCTACTACACAAAAAATTGGATTTTTTGAATTTTTCTAGTATTTGTTTTGATTTTTTTAACCGGAAACAAATGAGCCTGGGCACCGAGTTGGATTTCCGAATATGGACCACCTTTTCTCTTTATTTATTCTTTCTTTTCTTTCTCTAATTTCATCTTCATCGATAATATGCATGTGACCAGATGTTGTATGGGGAAAAAGTAGGGACGTCGCTATGAACATGAAAATTTAAAAGATGACCTACCACTATTTACGGACGCGTCCGCGGTGGGGCCAGATTTATTATTTGAAACGGAGGCAAAAGTTTTGCTTCATTGATTAATTAAGAAGAAAAGAATTGCCCAATTAATTAACGAAAAATCAGGCGAAAACCAATACAAACGAAGCACAGACTAACTACTCACTTGACAAGAAAACCACACCCGCACAGACGACCTCTACAAACTCTCTGATGACACAACATTCACAAACCTCGGCGTTACTACTACGCCATGTGAACCCCAATAAGAACACCTTGACAGAAGAGACACATACCAACCCACAACGACAACCCAATTCAAAAGGACGGGCCAAGAGACTGAAGATCATCCATCAAGCAGCAAGAAACGCCTTGCCTATGTCGGTACTCTTGCCTTTACCCACCTTCTTTTGTTTGCCTTTTATTGGTGTCCTGCCAGGAGGCAAGCAATTGACCTGCCCAGTGAGAAGCCGGAAAAATCACGAGGAGGGTCGGGTATTGATAAACTTTGTTGGGGAGGGCCAATCCATAAAAAACACCATTTTAACAGAATTTATCACTATTACTATTCATATTAGGCTTGAATCAGCAATGTTAGGGGGGCCAGGGCCCTGGCTGGCACCCACATGTCTTCGTCAGTGGACCTGCCCAAATCAGATCTAGCAACCTTCACACTAGCGAGCAAGTCATGAAATTCTTTCGCAAAGAGAGGATCTCGATTTGGAGTAGGTGCAACCATACTTGGCTCAATAGTCATGCTACTCGCAGGTATCACCTGCTCGATGATTGCAGACGAGGGAAGGACATCAACATCTAGAACTCCGCGCACCATGACAGCGAGAGGTAGGCTAGCTGGCGTCTTCAGTTGTTCGACGAATAAAGGCCGAACGAAGCCCCACACCGCTCCTGCAGCTCAGGCATGATCTGTAGCACCAATATCACAACTACATCAATGTCTAGTCCCTTATAGATTGACATCGGCAAACAGGCTCTAGCACAAGGGGAGAAACGACCCTGAAGCTCGGCTTCCTTATGGATCTCAAAGCTGACATCAGGTACAACCAAAGTACGCAATACGTGAGCGCAATACGGTGCCGGCACGTACGTCATGGCATGCGAAGAAGAAAGCGTGCGATGCAAAAAAAAAAAAAAGAAGAAGAAAGCGTGCCGGGCCGAAACTCGTGTAGGCCTAGAGCCCTGGAAGAACACAAGCGGGACTTGCTCGTCTGCGTGGCGGAACGAGAACCCTTGCATGGCCAGCTCTTGTCAGCCCAACGACACATGGCCACCTCTTCTCAGCCCGGTCTCATGGGCTCCGCCCATTCGCTCCCGTCCGCGCGTTCATTGACCACCGCGGAAGCCAGCAAGCGTGGCGCCCAAGCAGCTGTCATGCCGAGCGAATAAACGGAGGGCATCTATTCTCCCCCCACCCCGCGTCCTCGTGACGGCCCCCCTTTCCCCTCCCCACCCCACCAAACCAAATCAAACCATCCACACAGGGGAAAGGAACCCTACCTCGCCGGGTCCCCGACCGCCGACCGACATGGCCGCCGCCGCCGGTTCCTCCGCCGCATCCCTCCCGGCCCCAATCTCCCTCAACGACAAGGTGGTTGCCCGCTCGCTAGGTCTCCCGGATCGAATCTGCTCCTCCGTCGGTGGGTGTTCGGCGATCTGATCTGCTTTGGTTTGGCTTGTTTGTTCGTGCCAGGCGGCGGCCGTGGGCGGCGGGGTCGGCGGCGACCGGGCGGCGGGGGGCTGCGGGGTGTGCGCGATCTGCCTCGACAGGATCCCGCTCCAGGAGACGGCGCTCGTCAAGGGCTGCGACCACGCCTACTGGTGAGCCCCCCCTCTCTCCCCCCGATCCCCTTCCCCGCCCCTGATTTCACACTTGATAATCGATTCATGTGGTAGATTGACGTGCCCTGTCTCTTTCTCGTAGATGATTTTGTCGCCGTAGCGGTCTGATGGATAGAAATTGCTAATTTCGATCGAATATTCCCCATTAGATTCGTACTTAGCTGTATGAACCGAGGCCATGCCCGTGAATTACAAGTACTAATTTATGCACTCCAGTACACTTTTGCCCTTATCCGCTAAAATTTGGGGAGGGTGCTATTTTATTTTTGCTGCTAGTAGCTGTATTTAGCATTGCCAGCCCACCCACCCTATTAAAGGTCTTCTCATTATTTATGAACTGAGCCTAATTTGTAGGCTTTGGGTGTTCGCTATGGATTCTAGCATGTTACCCATCTTGGTTTCCATATGGATTCTAGCATGTGTACACTTTTTTTTTGCGGGTGAATTCTAGCACGTTACCCATCTTGGTTTCCATGTGCAGCTCCTTATTTGTCTTCCGATAACCATGTTTCGTATTCCAGGGTTGTTGACACTATTTATGGTTGTGATCAGTGATGAACCGGTTCTAATGTGTATTCTTCTGGTAATTGGTGATGGAGTATAATATGTTCCTTATCTTGGTTTGCATGTGCAGTTGGCTGTCTATTTCCTTCCAACCAACCACGTTCCATATTCAAGAGTTGTTTAGTTGTCAACATCCCTGATGGGGTCGAGGATTTATCTGATACTTGTATGCTAAAATGATTCTCTTGTGAGATACGGAGATTCTATATGTATGCATCGACATTGACCTGAAGAACCACTTATGTTATTGTTATTTGCTAAGCACTTTATGTGGGAATTTCATTAGTTAGTAAATCACTTTTTTTTGGCAATAGACATTGATGTTGATACATATTTCACAACTAAATTTTGCTCTTTTATGATAATTGTTTTGTTTGTGAACGATGCTCACTTATTTTTCCGTTATGTGCATGCAGCGTCACTTGCATTCTGAGGTGGGCATCCTACAAGCAGACACCAGTATGCCCGCAATGCAAGCACCCGTTTGAGTTCCTCAGTGTGCACCGCTCTCTTGATGGCTGGTAACCCCTTTATTGTTTCTTTAGTATGTGGTGGGCTCATTTATTTCCTTTATACTTCTGGCTTGATGTTTGTTTCTTTTCTTCAGCCTTCATGACTACATGTTCGATGAGAGCGTTTGTCTTCTTCTGAGAGCCACTTGGTTTAAGCCTCTGGTTGTAGAGGCTCACGAGGAGGCTCAGGAGGAAGAAGACATTTACCGCAGTTACCAATATGATGATGGCGATGAGGATGACCTTTATGAGGAATACATAAGCAGGTCACCGAGCATTCGAATTGGCAACAGGAGGTGGGGTGACAATGGGTACGTCAGAGGGGGCAGGAGGGAGGCCAGGCCAGTAGTGATCCCTCCTGTTGTTGATGCTGTTCCATCCAGGACTCCCAAGAAGAAAGAGGGATCAGCATCAGGTTCAGGATCAGGTTCAGTGTCCAAGGATGTCGCAGGACGGCGGGCAAGAAGGGCTCAGAAGCGAGAGGCTGCTGACAAGGCGGCTGCAGAGAAGCACCTCAAGCTCCTGCAGAGGCTGGGCCGTGGGAAAACTCCCGAAGCGCCACCTGAAGCACCGGAATCACTTGAGGTTGGTCCTCCAGAGTCACTCGAGGTTGGTCCTCCTGTGATCGAGTGATCCATCAGCCTCTGTAGATAACGGTGCTGCGGGGAACGCTGAAGCCCCTGGGAGCCCCTCCAATAATTCTCCCGGTGCGAAGAAGAGGAAACCGGGCCTTGTATCCTGGCAACTTTGTCGCGTTGTACAGTAATTTAGCTTCGAGTCACTCGTTAGGTCGGTCATCGGAGCTGCTACCCAGTCTGCTCCAGATGCAGCGATGTGGTTGGTCGGTCGGTTTATCCCACACTGATAGTTGTTTAATTCAAAAAGGTCATGTACTCGTGTCGTATTAGGGGGCACAAAAATTGCTTGCTGTGCTAATTTTCCTGGCAATGTGGCAATTCTGGTAGGTTGTTACATCCATCTACCCAAAAAGAAAATGAAATGGGGGAACAGAGTCTTACTGTGAATACACTTTGCTTACTGACTTAGATGGTGTTGTCACTGCTCGGTGCCTAGTTTGCACTTTTTTTTTGTGTTCGTAACTACAGACCTGTGGTGGTTGTGATTCCCTCTGGATAGTTTTCATTGGTGCAAGTTGTTTGGTACCATCATATTTTCTGTCCAAGTTTATCTGGAGTACCTGAACCTGGCAAGTCAGCTCGCCGACTAACTTTTCTGTGGAGAACTTCGCTGAGCTTTATTGATAAACAGCGACGTTTGATTTTTATAAGGTCATGAGTTACTCCAAGTCAAATGGCGGCCAATAGAGAGGGAATATGTCTAGGCTCTTAGATTCGGTGTCCAAACACACTTTTATTTTTCTGTTCAACTTCCTTGTTTGGATGGAAAACACAAAATCAATTGCTATCCATGCTGGTGGCCTTTGTTGACGATGTCATATACCCAGGGTGTCTCACCGAGGGGAGCCCGGTAGAACACCTGCCAGAGGGCTCACAAGGCCCAGCGACGCAATCATCTTGACCTCCAAGCTGTCATCTAGATAAAACCCTAATCTCCATCTGTATATAAAGGGAGGCTAAAGGGCTCTCATTCCCATCTATTTATCTTTTTTCTTGAAAGATCCAGCGTCGCTGACATTCATTGATAGTAGCATCTTTTTTTTTAAAAGATCCAGCGTCGCTGACATTCATTGATAATAGCAGAAAGCAACGGAAAACAACAAGGTGGTGAAGGTTCTATGACCAGAAGATCCGAAGATCAAAAGAAAAAAAAACAGCCTTAATGGCTGCAACAGAACACTCTATACAATCCACATTAGACAACGCAACTCCGACTCTGACGATGAACCACAAAGAAACGAGGCAAGGTTGGTATCACGGGGGATCACTGAACGAGCCACCTAACACGCGTCATCGTATACCAGCGGGCCCCCACCGCAGCTTCGACTTCACACCGCCAGGCAGTCGAGGCATTCCCACGGACACGCCGAAGAAGAAGAGCCGACTACCACGACCAAAGCCGCGCCTCCGACGTTGCTCACCACCGTCATCGTTGCCACAGAAGCCACGGTGTACGCCCAGTCGTAGGAAGCAACACATGGATCAAATTCTTCAAGACGGCACCCTAAAAAGGGGAACGACGTTGAAGACGACGCCACCGCCCGATCCCGAAGCAGGATCTAGGCTTTCACCCGAAGGACTTGATCCAGGAGTAGAGGCTGTGAAGATTCCCGACGACACCTCCAAGAAGGATAGCGACGCCCACAGGCGCCGTCGCCGCCAGCCGGTCAGCATCGGCCAGGCTTTCACCAGGTGCAACCACTCCCACACAGCAGACCGAGGTCGACTCGTACCTCCATTGGACCGCGCACCCCCACACAACGAGCACGCCAGTGCTGTGTAGGGCCACCCGCAAACCTCCTCATCGACGGGCCTGCAGAGACCAGATCGGGTCTTGCACCCCGCATACAACCGCGGCCGGAGCCACCCTACTCCCATCTATTTATCAGATAGACAATTGTCAATATTTATCTCATCTACGCAATTGTATATCACTCGCACGATCTATCCCTATACCATGAATAACAAACATGAGCAGGATATAGCGTATTACTCTTTGGAGGCCTGAACTTGGGTAAATTCATGGTGCTATCTTCGATATGTGACTTCCAACTATGCAAGGACCCATACTGATGGATCTGACGTTTTTCTTCACCGTAAGGTGGTGCGCCAGGCACATGGCGTGTCAGTTGGAGACTGATCTCAGATCGGATCTTCCCCAGCCTCCAGCGGCCTCCCGTCGGAGGATAGCCTTACCTTTGGCTCCCTCACCTTCACCTTCGCTGGGTAGGCCGGGTCAGCGTCAACCCATCGCCCCACCCTACCTGCACAATCTGAAGGAAATATGCCCTAGAGGCAATAATAAAGTTATTATTTATTTCCTCATATCATGATAAATGTTTATTATTGATGTTAGAATTGTATTAACCGGAAACATAATATATGTGTGAATACATAAACAAACATAGTGTCACTAGTATGCCTCCACTTGACTGGCTCATTGATTAAAGATGGTTGAGTTTCCTAACCATAGACATGAGTTGTCATTTGATTAACGGGATCACATCATTAGGAGAATGATGTGATTGACTTGACCCATTCCGTTAGCTTAGCACTTGATCGTTTAGTTTACTTCTATTGCTTTCTTCATGACTTATACATGTTCCTATGACTATGAGATTATGCAACTCCCAAATACCGGAGGAACACTTTGTGTGCTACCAAACATCACAACGTAACTGGGTGATTATAAAGGTGTTCTACAGGTGTCTCCGATGGTGTTCGTGGAGTTGGCATAGATCAAGAATATGATTTGTCACTCCGATTATCGAAGAGGTATCTCTGGGCCCTCTCGGTAATGCACATCACTATAAGCCTTGCAAGAAATGTGACTAATGAGTTAGTTGCGGGATGATGCATTACGGAACGAGTAAAGAGACTTACCGGTAACGAGATTGATCGAGGTATTGAGATACCGACGATCGAATCTCGAGCAAGTAACATACCGATGACAAAGGGAACAACGTATGTTGTTATGCGGTTTGACCGATATAGATCTTCGTAGAATATGTAGGAACCAATATGATCATCCAGGTTCCGCTATTGGTTATTGACCGGAGACATGTCTCGGTCATGTGTACATAGTTCTCGAACCCGTAGGGTCCGCACGCTTAAAGTTCTGTGACGATCGGTATTATGAGTTTACATGTTTTGATGTACCGAAGGTAGTTCGGAGTCCCGGATATGATCACAGACATGACGAGGAGTCTCGAAATGGTTGAGACATAAAGATTGGTATATTGGAAGCCTACATTTGGACATCGAAAGAGTTCCGGGTGAAATCGGGATTTTACTGGAGTGCCGGAGGGGTTACCGGAACCCCCCGGGGGTTAGTGGGCCTTGTTGGGCCCTAGTGGAGCGAGAGAGAGGGGCCGGCCAGGGCAGGCCGCGTTCCCCTCCCCCTCTGGTCCGAATTGGACTAGGAAGGGGGGGGGGCGCCCCCCTTTGCTTCTCCTTCTCCACCTTCCTTCCCCCCTCCTAGTAGGAGTAGGAAAGAGGGGAGTCCTACTCCTACTAGGAGGAGGACTCCTCCTCCTGGCACGCCCTACAGGGCCGGCCGGCCTCCCCCCTACTCCTTTATATACAGGAGCAGGGGGCACCCTAGGACACACAAGTTGATCATTGATCTCTCCCAACCGTACGTGTGCGGTGCCCCCTCCACCATAATCCACCTCGGTCATATCGTAGTGGTGCTTAGGCGAAGCCCTGCGACGGTAGCTTCATCAAAATCGTCACCACGCCGTCGTGCTGACGAAACTCTCCCTCGAGCTCTACTGGATCGTGAGTTCGTGGGACGTCACCAGCTGAACATGTGCTGAACGCGGAGGTGCCGTACGTTCGGTACTGAGGATCGGTCGATCGTGAAGACGTACGACTACATCAACCGCGTTGTCATAACGCTTCCGCTTAACGGTCTACAAGGGTATGTGGACGACACTCTCCCCTCTCGTTGCTACGCATCACCATGATCTTGCGTGTGCGTGGGAAATTTTTGAAATTACCACGTTCCCCAACAGTGGCATCTGAGCCAGGTTTATGCGTAGATGTTATATGCACGAGTAGAACACAAGTGAGTTGTGGGCGATACAAGTCATACTGCTTACCAGCATGTCATACTTTGGTTCGGCGGTATTATTGGATGAAGCGGCCCGGACCGACATTACGCGTACGCTTACGCGAGACTGGTTCTACCGACGTGCTTAGCACACAGGTGGCTGGCGGGTGTCAGTTTCTCCAACTTTAGTTGAACCGAGTGTGACTACGCCCGGTCCTTGAGAAGATTAAAAAAACACTAACTTGACGAACTATCATTGTGGTTTTGATGCGTAGGTAAGAACTGTTCTTTCCCAGCCCGTATCAGCCACGTAAAATATGCAACAACAAAGTAGAGGACGTCTAACTTGTTTTTGCAGGGCATGTTGTGATGTGATATGGTCAAGACATGATGCTATATTTATTGTATGAGATGATCATGTTTTGTAACGGAGTTATCGGCAACTGGCATGAGCCATATGGTTGTCGCTTTATTGTATGCAATGCAATCGCCCTGTAATTGCTTTACTTTATCACTAAGCGGTAGCGATAGTCATAGAAGCAATAGTTGACGAGACGACAACGATGCTACGATGGAGATCAAGGTGTCGCGCCGGTGACAATGGTGATCATGACGGTGCTTTGGAGATGGAGATCAAAGGCACAAGATGATGATGACCATATCATATCACTTATATTGATTGCATGTGATGTTTATCCTTTATGCATCTTATTCTGCTTTGTTTGACGGTATCATTATAAGATGATCTCTCACTACATTTCAAGGTAAAAGTGTTCTCCATGAGTATGCATCGTTGCCAAAGTTCGTCGTGCCGAAATACCACGTGATGATCGGGTGTGATAAGCTCAACGTTCATCTACAACGGGCGTAAGACAGTTTTAGACACGCAGAATACTCTGGTTAAACTTTACGAGCCTAGCATATGCAGATATGGCCTCGAAACACTGAGACCGAAAGGTCGAGCGTGAATCATATAGTAGATATGATCAACATAGTGATGTTCACCATTGAAAACTACTCCATCTCACGTGATGATCGGTTATGGTTTAGTTTATATGGATCACGTGATCACTTAGATGATTAGAGGGATATCTATCTAAGTGGGAGTTCTTAAGTAATATGATTAATTGAACTTAAATTTATCATGAACGAAGTACCTGATAGTATTTTGCTTGTCTATGTTGTTGTAGATAGATGACCCGTGTTGTTGTTCCGTTGAATTTTAATGCGTTCCTTGAGAAAGCAAAGTTGAAAGATGATGGTGGCAATTACACGGGCTGGGTCCGTAACTTGAGGATTATCCTTATTGCTGCACAGAAGAGTTGCGTCCTGGAAGCACCGCTAGGTGCCAGGCCTGCTGCAGATGCTGCTGATGACGTTAAGAACGTCTCGCAGAGTAAAGCTGATGACTATTCAATAGTTCAGTGTGCCATGCTTTACGGCTTAGAACCGGGACTTCAACGATGTTTTGAACGTCATGGAGCATATGAGATGTTCCAGGAGTTGAAGTTAATATTTCAAGCAAATGCCCGGATTGAGAGATATGAAGTCTCCAATAAGTTCTACAGCTGCAAGATGGAGGAGAATAGTTCTGTCAGTGAACATATACTCAGAATGTCTGGGTACCATAACCACTTGACTCAACTGGGAGTTAATCTTCCTGTTGACAGTGTCATTGACAGAGTTCTTCAATCACCACCACCAAGCTACTAGAGCTTCGTGATGAACTATAATATGCAAGGGATGAATAAGACAATTTCCGAGCTCTTCGCAATGCTAAAGGCGGCGGAGATAGAAATAAAAAAGGAGCATCAAGTGTTGATGGTCAACAAGACCACCAGTTTCAAGAAAAAGGGTAAAGGGAAGAAGAAGGGAAACTTCAAAAAGAACGGCAAATAAGTTGCTGCTCAGGAGAAGAAACCCAAGTCCGGACCTAAGCCCGAGACTGAGTGCTTCTACTGCAAACAGACTGGTCACTGAAAGCGGAACTGCCCCAAGTATTTGGCGGATAAGAAGGATGGCAAGGTGAACAAAGGTATATGTGATATACATGTTATTGATGTGTACCTTACTAGAGCTCGAAGTAGCACCTGGGTATTTGATACTGGTTCTGTTGCTAATATTTGCAACTCGAAACAGGGACTACGGATTAAGCGAAGACTGGCTAAGGATGAGGTGGCAATGCATGTGGGAAATGGTTCCAAAGTCGATGTAATTGCCGTCGGCACACTACCTCTACATCTACCTTCGAGATTTGTTTTAGACCTGAATAATTGTTATTTGGTGCCAGCATTAAGCATGAACATTATATCTGGATCTTGTTTGATGCGAGACAATGATTCATTTAAATCTGAGAATAATGGTTGTTCTATTTATATGAGTAATATCTTTTATGGTCATGCACCCTTGAAGAGTGGTCTATTTGTGATGAATCTCGATAGTAGTGATACACATATTCATAATGTTGAAGCCAAAAGATGCAGAGTTGATAATGATAGTGTAACTTATTTGTGGCACTGCCGTTTGGGTCATATTGGTGTAAAGCGCATGAAGAAACTCCATACTGATGGACTTCTGGAATCACTTGATTATGAATCACTTGGTACTTGCGAACCATGCCTCATGGGCAAGATGACTAAAACGCCTTTCTCTGAAACAATGGAGCGAGCAACGGATTTGTTGGAAATCATACATACTGATGTATGTGGTCCGATGAATATTGAGGCTCGTGGCGAGTATCGTTATTTTCTCACCTTCACAGATGATTTGAGTAGATATGGGTATATCTACTTAATGAAACATAAGTCTGAAACATATGAAAAGTTCAAAGAATTTCAGAGTGAAGTGGAAAGTCATTGTAACAAGAAAAAAAGTTTCTACGATCTGATCGTGAAGGAGAATATTTGAGTTGCGAGTTTGGTCTACATTTGAAACAATGCGGAATAGTTTCGCAATTCACGCCACCCGGAACACCACATCGTATGGTGTGTCTGAACGTCGTAATCGTACTCTACTATATATGGTGCGATCTATGATGTCTCTTACTGATTTACCGCTATCATTTTGGAGTTATGCTTTAGAGACGGCTGCATTCACATTAAATAGGGCACCATCCATGGATTCCGCAAGTATCACATCCTCACCAAGGGCTTCTCCAACCTCAACGCGATGGTAATTTTTTATTTTCTCCCGTCTCTCTGTGCTTCCCGCCAGTTCACTCAATCGGCCCTGTTAGTATTTGCGAGACAGGCAGACACTGCAGGCTAAGAAAAATGGAGACTTCCAATTCTGGGTGTTCTTGTTTGTGGTTATGCGGTACAACTTTCTCATATGTGGCTGGTTGATGGAACCTACATATTCCCGATTCTTTGGAATAGATATTCTGCTTGTGCTTTAGTAATATGGTGGTGATTTCATCTTATACCTATGGACAATAAGTGTGTTGTTTGGAAATTTTTGTTTTTATATGTTCTGCTCAGGACCGACTTTCAGTAAAGATTAAGGTGTCTGTGTTTTAGAAAAAGATACCAATTATCTAACAATTTCATTTGAAGTATTATATTCAATGCACCGTTATGTTCTGCTTGCACCTATGTACATGCTAACGGCCGGCTGGCCGCAACTAATTAGTCATTAGCCCACATGTTAAATTGTTAATAACTAGCACCAAATTAGAGAATCCCAAAGCTAGCAGGCAATAGCTCATGTCGATCGTGGCTGGCTTATTTTGATCGACGAATCGATCAGATGGTGACATGTGTACGTTCTGCACTTTCACATGCTGGATATAGTAACTTCGGTTCAGACTTGATTGTCGCCGTCATCCTAGAGCATAGTAGCAGTTGTTGCTAGCAGCCTAATGCTTGTGCATTGGTCTTCAGAATAGTGTGTTTGTTGTGTGTCATCTTCCACGATGCATTGATCCTTGGAGTCTTTGATCCTAGCATCACAACTCATGCGAGTGAATCCTAAACTTAAGGTATATCATTACAAATTAATATTGTTTTTAGACTTCTAAAGAGTGTTTGTTAGTATTTTTGTTAGATCTACTTAAATGTGCATTCAAGTGCTTAATGAATCCATCATTCTTTACAGGATCAAAATTTCTTAAATATTCATCTTTGGGAGAAAGTTCAGGGCAGGGCTACTTCTGTAGAAGGAGATGTGACTTCATGAATAATGTTGGATGGTAAAGGTGTAGGTGATTTAAGTTACATAATATGCAATGTAATTTCGAAACTCATGTTGAAAAGATTATGTATTCACTATTTAGATTAGTATTATTGTCAAGCATGTATATAAATGAAAATCACTAGAAAACGCACTTGTCAACATTTAATATAGCCACCTGATTTAGCTTTGTGCGAATTATTTTCTATCAACTTCCAGTATTTCTGGATTTTTTAATCTCTGCATTTCTATGCACTATTTTGGTAACTACAGACCTATGTTTTTAATGTAGCATGCTTTGTTTGTCGACGCACATATTTTTTGGGCATGTACATCCCTTTATCTTCATTATATTTTTATAAGGTGTTTAATAACTCAATTTACATATGAATGGTCTCTTCATAAGGCTTCCTTTTCTCTGTCTATAAAGTTGAGTGCTATAGCTGGGACTGTAAATAAGTATTCAAATTATGATATATCAAAGCCCTTCAGAGATGATGACGTACAACTAATGTGTTCAGAGATGCGACGATTATTCTCGATCTTGCTTTGACTTGAGTGTTCAGAGAAGTAAAACTTCAACTAATGTGTTTAGTGAAGCAACATATTGTATCTGAAGTGAAACTTTCTCTATTATATGGAGATGTGAGCATCAAACAAACGTCCATCTAAAGATAAGGTATGCTCATTTCTCTATTGTTGGAATTCAACATGGCTGAGCAACAATCTAGTATAGATCATTCTTTTTGCAATATGAATGCTTATTGTATTTCATGCTTAGTTTGGGAAATCTAAACAAGAATGTTGCTCTTGCTACACTCCAAAGTACCGACCTAGAATGTAAAACAAAAATTGAGGGTGTTGAACTTGGTAATTGATTCTAGGTTGATAGGGCCACTAAAACAAAACCATTGGTCATATAGCAAGATTAACTCTCACATGGCCTTGAACCTTTGTATGTTGCTCTTTGTTTAAATTTTACTGCCCTATTAACTTGTATTTATTTTATGTCACCTTATTTTTTCTCATTTCTTTGTTGTTGTAGATTGCCAAGGTAAATCGATGATGCATGGCTCACGAGTTGATTGAAAGATCAAGGAGGTGGCTACTACTAGATAGTTTTAGATTAGATTTTAGAATGTCATTCAGGTCAATGTTTCATACATTATGTTTTAGATGGCCAACACGTTGATTGCAAGGCTGTGAATCAGACTACTACTAGATAGTTTCACATATTGTAATCCTTGTATATGTTCTTTGTAAAGCAACAATGTTGAGTTAATACATGTGACCTTTCTAATTATTATGTTTGTGTGTCCTGTGCATTGTCAGCATTAGCATAATAGTTCAGAATGTTGACATAAAAATACCATTAATTGTCCAAGCAATGGCAAATTTCTTCCAGGAATTATAAGGATCCTCTTATGTGCAAGTCACCAACGCATATGAAGTGTTGTTATCTTCTAGCTATATATGTTCCTGTCTTACAACACATATTCACGCCGGTTACCAACGCATTTATATATGTTGTTGTAGACCTTTGCAACGCCACCAACGACAACGCATATAAATCCGTTGGTGTAGAACTTAGCAACGCTTATATGGACATAAGACAACGCATCGATGCGTTGCTAAAGGGGGGTTCTTATTGTAGTGATAGTGTCACTAGTATGCCTCTACTTGACTAGCACATTGATCAAAGATGGTTGAGTTTCCTAACCAAAGACATGAGTTGTCATTTGATTAACAGGATCACATCATTAGGAGAATGATGTGATTGACTTGACCCATTCCGTTAGCTTAGCACTTGATCGTTTAGTTTACTTCTACTGCTTTCTTCATGACTTATACATGTTCCTATGACTATGAGATTATGCAACTCCCGAATACCGGAGGAACACTTTGTGTGCTACCAAATGTCACACCGTAACTGGGTGATTATAAAGGTGCTCTATAGGTGTCTCCGATGGTATTCGTGGAGTTGGCATAGATCAAGAATAGGATTTGTCACTCCGATTATCTGAGAGGTATCTCTGCGCCCTCTCGGTAATGCACATCTGCAAGCAATGTGACTAATGAGTTAGTTGCGGGATGATGCATTACGAAATGAGTAAAGAGACTTGCCGGTAACGAGATTGAGCTAGGTATTGAGATACCGACGATCGAATCTCGAGCAAGTAACATAACGATGACAAAGGGAACAACGTATGTTGTTATGCGGTTTGACCGATAAAGATTTTCGTAGAATATGTAGGAACCAATATGAGCATCCAGGTTCCGCTATTGGTTATTGACCGGAGACATGTCTCGGTCATGTCTACATAGTTCTCAAACCCGTAGGGTCCGCACGCTTAAAGTTCTGTGACGATCGGTATTATGAGTTTATATGTTTTGATGTACCAAAGGTAGTTCGGAGTCCCGGATATGATCACGGACATGACGAGGAGTCTCGAAATGGTCGAGACATAAAAATTGATATATTGGAAGCCTACATTTGGACATTGGAAGAGTTCGAGTGAAATCGGGATTTTACCGGAGTGCCGGAGGGGTTACCGGAACCCCCAGGGGTTAATGGGCCTTGTTGGGCCCTAGTGGAGAGAGAGAGGGGCTGGCCAGGGCAGGCCGCGCGCCCCCCCTTTCCTTCTCCTTCTCCCCCTTCCTTTCCCCCTCCTAGTAGGAGTAGGAAAGATGGGAGTCCTACTCCTACTAGGAGGAGGAGGACTCCTCCTGGCGCGCCCTACAGGGCCAGCAGGCCTCCCCCTTGCTCCTTTATATACGAGAGCAGGGGGGCACCCTAGGACACACAAGTTGATCATTGATCTCTCCCAGCCGTGTGCGGTGCCCCCACTACAAAAAAATACACTTCCGTGATGATACGTGTTTGTCACAGTAGGTCACATTTTTTGTCATGCATGTACATCCATGACAATTTATGACCGAATCAAGATAGTCATACCTGTGCTGTCGTAGAAGTGTTCGATGACATTACCAAAATTATCATCACGGAAGTGTCCACTTCCATGACGATAAATCGCGCGTCACAGAAGTGCTTTCGTCAAGGGTGACCGACACGTGGCATCCACCGTAATGGAACACCGTTAAGCTATCGGGTCCGGTTTTGGATCCGATAACCCGCTAACAGCCCCGACCAATGGGGATTTTCCACGTGTAAAATCATCATTGGCTGGAGGAAACACGTGTCGGCTCAACGTTGGGACAGATGTCATCCACTCATTGGACCGAAGGCGCCTATGATATGTCGACACGTGGCACGGCCGAACAGAGGCCCATTCCTGTGAAAAGGCCGGCCCATGGAAAGCCTGTTAACGACCGGTTCACATATAGCCCATTTATAGCCTGCTAACCCAGGGCCCGTTACGAACTATCCGAATTAGGCCCAGTAGCGTCATCTGGGCCGTCCAATATGATTCCAGACCATGTATGGCCCATGACGTCTTTCGGCCCATATGAGGCCCTTTGTAACTCTTGTCCCATTAATGGCCCGTGGTGAAATTGGCCCGTACTGAATAGTGTATCACTTTATACCCATTAACGGCCCATTAATCCATTGGGCCATTTGCAGCACATGTTATCTTTCGGCCTTCTCAGGACCCATTTATTCTTGGGCTCATTTCCAGCATTCGGTTACTTACGGCCCATTAGTGCCATTTTCTGCTTGTGGGCCAAATTCAACCCATGGTTACAGTCGGCCCGTTTGTGGCCCGTTAATACGTTGGGCCATTTTCATAGCGTCATCAAATACGGCCTATTAACGACGGCCCGTTATGGTCGGCCCATGAACGGACGACTCCAACTCTAGCCCGTTTACGGCCATAATGCGGTCTGTTTTTGTCCCATGTTTGGCCAATCGATCATACGGCCCGTAGAAGGCCCATTGTTTCTACGGCCCGTACAAGGCCCATTGTTTCTAAGGCCCGTAGGAAGCCCAGTGTCACTACAGTAAATATGTAGCCCATGGCCTGTTAAAGGCGGGAAACTACTATAGGTTTAGACCTGCTAATGGCCCAAGATGATTATAGGCCCATGTTTTGGCCCATATGAGTAACGGGCCGGCCTGAAGACCGACAACACTGAGATCCACTAAGCCTTCCGGCCTAAATTACAACATACCGACCAAATAATAAACCTAAACTATACAACAAAGAAATTACGGCATATTACATCCATTGGGAATCAAAGTTCGCTATCGGTGATAATAAAGCGCAACATGACCGCATATTACATACACTGGGCATCAAAGGTCGCCACCAGTGCATATAAACGCGCCGACAAAAGAATATACAAAATAGCACTCCAGAAGGCACTAGACCTGGCAAGCTCGGGCCCCGCAAGCAGCCGAACAAGCTGATGAGACCTCAGTTGTGTCAACGATAGATGCTTCATCCCTAGCTGTATGGCACCATAGTGTGCAAGGCAGTCCCCTGACATCTCCATTACATCTTTGACTTCAAGTCGGAGCTGAGCTGAAGCAAGCCTTTCCGCTTTAAGTTGAGACTGAAGAAGTCGAACTGATTGAGGCAGCGACTGCACAGAGGTTGTCTCACACCTGCGGGTAAGTAGCTTCAACTCACTGTCTTCATCAAGACAGGACCTTGGGGTCATCTCACTATCCTCAAGATGGTTTGGCTCACTATCTTTCCTAAAGTTCTGCCTGGCATAAGAGATACGACTCTGAAAGAGAAACAAGGAGACACGTAACAGGTTTCACAATTATATAAGCAAATAAATGGATCTGTTCTGCATAAGGAACATATTTTTACAACTATAATTTAAAACTGGTAGTTGTTGCAAACATCCAATCATATGTAAACAGCAGTGGAGGAAATGATGCCTATCCAACTCTATACTAGAACAAAGTTTGAAGGCTTGAGAAGGATAAACTTACATTACATGTTAACACGGGCTGGACAAAGCCCTTCTCCATGTTGATGGAAAGATAATTCAATAAATTCCCCAAAGAAAATTCTTTATAAGCATTGCCATTATTCTACATTTTGCAAAGAGTAAATATAGATCAAATAATATTGGAAGAAATAGAGGATAATGAAGCTCAGGTGCAGACTGATGATACATAATCAAATAGCAATTAATTAAGTACAACGTTACAAGGCAAAAGGTACTGACAAGAGGAATGCAGACATCAACGTGTGCAGTGGCATTGGCTTTATTCAACATTTTGGTAAGAGTAAATGTAGATATGATAATTTGGAGAAAGTGGAGGGCAGGGCAGATAAGATGCAGAGTAATGCTAGACAATCAACTATCTCGCAATGCATGTATAGTAATACCACCGCCATCCGTTATTAGTTGTCGCTCAAATGGATGTATCTAGCACTATTACGTTCTAAATACATCCAATTGATCAACAATTAATTTGATACAGAGGGAGTACATGACAAGAAGTACTTACATGAGCAATCCAAAACTTCATAACCATTGTGTTAATTCTACATTTATCTAAGAGTAAATATAGATCTTATAATTTCAAGCAAAGGGAGGATAAAGAAGCGAACATTTACAATGATGCTACATAATCAAACAGCAGTGAGTGTAAGTATGCTGACAAAGGGCAAGAGGTACTAACAAGAGCAATGCAGAACCTAGTATTGTCGTGTGATCCTGTGATCCTTTGAGCAAGGAGATTCATCTAAAATTAGTTTTCATACAAGAGAGAAGGTAAGGCACATGCAGAAATTTAGGAGTTCAAATTTTTAATTGATATCATAGACAGTATCTGACGCTGGGTTGTCAGTAGTTCTAATAGGGGTTTGACCACTGGAGTAGGGGTAAAGTCTGTTACAGTTGGGCCTGTGTTTTCTGTGGCTGCTGATCTATCTAATTTAACAGGTATCACTACCTTTTCCAAATACCTAGTTTGTACTCCTTGAGGATCTGCAATCTCCCTTTTCCTTTTGGACATCTATTACGAAAGAACAACATTTGACTAGAAAAACATAGTATAACGATACATGGAATAGGTACAGAAAATGGATAGGTATGGCATATACTCATATATGATGCTTAAACTAAGCAGATGGTCTAACAAAGTAGAAGTAATGCAAGAGGTCAAATGCAAAATATGTGCGACCAATACAACCTTGCCAAGTTAGAGCATGCACCTTGATGGCTGAATAAGATAGGCCATCCTCCACCATGCCAAGTTTGTTAGCCAGTGGATTGTTCCGCAATATTCCTCTTGTGCGCCCATTCTCATATTCATTTTGATAATGTTCAATACCTGACATCCATGAAAACATAAAAACAAGTGAGATTATCTTTATAATGCAGAAGTGATTCTAATCCAATACTTCCTCCATGTAAACCCCTTTGTGCTATCTCTACAATTCTTCTAAGAGGTGCCATGCATGCTGTAATTTGGTGTGTGCATCAATATAATGTGGCCTACTACTCAAAATATGAGAGCTCCACAAGTGATGATACATCGCAGATGACAGCTTCAACATATAGTAAAGAAGAATAAGTCGACCTGACCTGACAGATTCAAAATATACTAAGGGAGAATAATTCGACCTGACCAGTCGACCGCAAGAGAAGAGGATCATCTTAAAGAAGAGCAGAAGAGCAAGCAGATTGAAGATATTACAAGTCTTTCTATACAATGTCGGTTGGCCACCCATGATGAACCAGAGCGCACAGAGAAATACTATTCCTTTCAGTCTCTCCATATGTGGCTCACATGCATTTCGAAACTAAAGTAGGAACATTTAGCTGACCAATTAAACATCTCTCAGTTTTACTAATATCAACATAATATCAGATTTTAATTTGTACAACTAAGTTTGTTTAGCTCGATGGGTGGAGCAGTGCTATTATGACATGAACCACGTAGGCTGATCGTGGTCATCATAAAATGGGGAAACCGTAAGCATGATGAGTATAGTGTTGACCGTGGCAGTGAGATGGCAGATCTGAAGCTGCAAACCGCACAAAGGTTAGTTAGCAACCGATATTTGCTTTGAAATAACAACTAAGATTTGGTATGAACAAGGAAGTACAATCAACAAGTGACAAAGAAATGCAATTCTGCTGTCTCTCTATATGTCGCGACATGCATTTGGAAACTCAAGTGGGACCTTTAGCTAACCAATTAAATGTGTCTGTTAACTAATATCAGTATCATATCACAATCATATTTGAACAACTAAGCTTTGGAATTTTGAGTGCCGTGTTGTTTAGTTTGAAGGGTGGAGTAATGCTAGTATGACAGAAAGCACCTACATAGATCATAGTAGAATAGATAAAGGGGAAAACCCTAAGCATCAAGAGTAAAATCAGGAAAGTGGAACTAGCTGGACCAGTGGGTGGCGCACATGCTTTTCAAAATGAATATAGGAACATCAGGTGACCAATGAAACGTTTTCTGTTTCAGTAATATGAGCATCAAATCAGATTCGTATTTCAACATGTAAGCTTTGGAATTATGAGTGGCATGTTGTTTCACTTGATGGGTTGAGGTCTTGAGGAGCAGTGCTAGCATGACACAAAGCAGTGAAGCACCTACGATGATGGTAGTGAATATAAAGGGGGAAACCATAAGCTTTACGAGTATAGTGACCGTGACATGGCGGATCTGAAGGTGCAAACCGGATAAAGCTACTTCGCAACCAATGTTTGCATTCAACTAGCCACTACGATTTGGTACGGACAAGAAAAGTACAGTAAATAATTTAAGATCTATTTTCTGGGTGAGATCAATAACTTAAGCACATATGGAAGAGTACCACCTCTCCTGCGATGCCGTGTAGGCCCCTGCTGATACGTTGAGGGTGCTGCAGGTGTGATGGCTGTCAGCGGCGGGGAAGAAGACTTTAGATGGCTGACAGCCGGGTTGGGGGATAAATCCTGTTGCCGTGGACGATGCGGTCGTAGGAGCGGCAACGGCAAAGTGGACGACGACGCCGATGAAGCAAGACGACGCGATCAAAGGATCCTGGTCCGGCGCCGTGGATGAGAGACGTCCACCTCTTGCAGTGGACGACGAGGTAGGGGTAGCGGCTCCGGCAAGGTGGAGGATGGGGTGGTGGACGGAGGAGGCTGGCCATAGTGGGCAGGTTGTTGTGGCGCCGACGGTGTATGAATGGGGAAATGGAGGGGGAGGGGGATCTCAAACTTTGGGACACGCTTGTCTGAAATGTGGGAAAGTTATGAACTTATCCCCCATTTAAAATTTCGGACATCACGTCGGTTGGGGATAGGACGGTAATCTCGCATCTCCCAAATATTTGCCGGTAACGGTTTTGGGCGAGGAGAGGGTGTTTTGCCGCCCACGGTTGGCGCCCACGGTGTATGAACGGGGCTGACAGGTAGGGCGGTTGTGTCATGTCTGAGGGAAGTTACACATCTGCCCCTATTTAAAATATTAGCCTACATCAATTTCGGACGAGGAGAGTTTATTTTGCCGCCCACCATGGATGAATGGGGAAATGGAGGGAGAGACATATGTCTTTCAGACGAGCTTGAATAAAATGTGTTTTTCCGCCCACGTTTGGCGCCCACCGTGTTTGAATGGGCTCAGAGGCCGTCGTGTCACATCTGATTGAAGTTACTAGTCTACCCCTATCAACAACAGTGTAAATCTGGTCGATAAGGATGTGAAGTGTCTGGGGTAGACAGTAATTTCCATCTCTCAAACACTTGCTTCGGGCAGCCCACAAATGATAGTGGGTATTTAGCCGCTTCGTTCAAACTTGGGAGAATTAGCATTCACGTTTGCCCTGGGCCCTGTCAACTAAATCCAAATCCAATTTTTATTCGATTACGAATATCCACAGATAATTCTACATTTTGTTATTTATTTCTTCAAAACCACAACAAAGATTTATTCCACCTTTATATATGATTATGATTTAGAAATGCCGCGATTTTTGAATTAAGTAGGTTGGATACACTTTGAGTCAAATAGTTATTTCATCCAATACAATATGCTCACACAAAAAACATTTCACCTTATGTCAATCATACAAGTACTGAGGATTACCTTGCCTAAAAAATTCGGATCATTACAACACATGGACAACATAGGGGGTCTTACAACATAATCCATTCAGAGACATGACACAACATGCAAGTACAATAATCTAATGACAATTTCAACTGCTATCTAAAGAAGAACTGGGATTACCCTGGGCTTCAGATAGCAGAAACAGCAGGACCTCCTCCGTATTCAAATGCAATATTCTTACTTCCTCCAATTCTTGGGTTGCTTGCATAATGCGTGCAGCTAATTGCATAATTTCCAGCTTGAAGATCGAAATTACCTCATTCATGGCAGCCACACCATCTCTTTCTGTCTCTAGTAGAGCCTCAAGAACTATAATATATGTGCTCAGACTGCTCTCCGGCGGTGTTGCCTCTGAACTGCTACCATCTGGTAACATGGATGGCGCACTGCTTCCACAAATAGATTCCGGGGTTGTACATTGTGTCCTAGTGTGAACGGCATCCTGAAAGGTTTCCGCTGGACATAAGTAAGAGATACTTATCGCACGATCCAGACAGTAAGCTTACATGGTAAACGACATACGAATTATTGGCGAGCCTGGCAAGCTATATTTAAATGGTTCGAAGCAGCATCAGCCAAAAAGGAATTAAAATGGTAAGATGAAACTAGGGATGTAAGTGGCAAATAAACGACATCCGCCAGTCCCATCTAGTTAGTTTTTGCCAGCTCCCTGGTTCATTTTCCTCAAAAAACAAAAACTCTTTTGAACTATCATACCACTAGTGGACTTTAATCGGGATTAAACAGGACCCAGTTGACATCCCTAGTTGAAAGGGAGTGTACCACCGCTATATTTAAGTTGCCAAGGCATCTAAGCAGTTGAAATAATCTAAGAAAGCACTTAATAGTGTGGCCTCATATAAACTACGAAGACAGTCTTGTGACAAAGTTCAGAGGAAAAGTTAAGGACTCAAATGAACTAGGCATGCATTTCTTTACGATAGTACAGCAAGCACTGCTGATATATTGGCCAACTCAGGTATAGCGTAACAAGTAACAAACAAGCATTCGAATCAAGAAATACAACAAAGCAGACAACTGAACTATTTGTTATTCTGTAGGATTACAGGTTGAGGGCACAAGCCAAGAAAGCAGCCCACACGCATTACATTTCACATGTACTAAAACACACTGGCTTACCATATGTTGCTGTGAAGCCTCGCTACTGTTGCAATGTTCTTTGAAGATATCGTCAGCATCCCGTGGTTGCAAATCTACTTGTTGTAGTTTATTCTGCACCCTCTATTTAGGTAAAATTAATTTTAATCACACGCACTAGTTTGAATTGATCATCAATGGTTCATCTAAACTAATGAAAGAAGGGTGTGTGCATACACGATAATATATCTGCTTCCCTCTATTTTTATGCTTGTTCGAGGTGCCAACCCCAAAAGAACAAATATTTTGCTTGATGGGGTTGGCAACTCCATAATTAATAGAAGCATCAAATTAGTCATGCAACTTGGGAAGATCAAGAACACACAAAAAAGTAATGAACAGAGGCTCGTAGCAGTGATGTAATAGCTAGCATCAGAAAATGTAGCGTAAAACGAACAAAAACCAGCGGAACCACATGCTAGTTTGCTGATGTGTAATTAAGCATAGAGAACATGAAGCAGTCTGATGGAACCAATAGGTGGCAATAGAACAACACCATTATCATAAATATAGCATGCAAGAAGTAAAATAGTAGGCAGTGATATCTAGGAAGTACAGTAATACTTAGGACAAAACTAAAGCATATTAACTATATGTGCACTGGTATGTAATTTAGCACATGTAACATGTTCACTGCCAGAAGTATGGCCCTACAGGTGCAAGCAGAATAACGCGTCTCATAAAAAACTGAATGATGCCTTGAAGAAATTCAAAGGTGCGGTGCTTATGCTAAGAAAGTGAACGTAGGCGCCGACCGTTGGATAATAGTACCTGATTCTTGGCGGCGTATGGGTATCGTTGGCATACTTGATAGCTAAGGATCGTCGATGGTGCTCGTGTTGCGGTTGAGTTTGGGCCGGCTGTCGCCGTCGCTGAAGCGGCTCCGGTGCTACGGTTGCGGCGCCTGTCGACATACAAGAAAGCTCATCTATGGTAAGTGAACAGTTGCACGATAAAGAGAAAAACCGAAGGAGTACAGATTGAAATAACCTGATGAGGCTGCGGCGTCGGTAAAGCAGGGCCGGTGGAGTTGAATATGGCGTCCGTGGAGAGGGTCCGGTGCAGTGGACGAAGGCTTCGGCGGGTGCGTTGTAAAGTGCTTCCGGTGAGGCGGATCTGTTGCGGCGGACGAGGGCTTGTATGAAGGGCCAGCGAAGGGACGGACGAGGGAGTCAGTGAAGGGCCTACACTGTGGTGGACGAGGGAGCCTGTTAAGAAGATCCGGTGCGGTGGACCATGATGGCGGTTAAGGGGATTTGGAGCGGTGTACAAGCCATTCGCTGAAGCGGCTCCGGTGAAGTGGTGAGTTGGCAGTTGGGGGTTCCAAAGTGCGGAAGGTAGATCCGTCGGGGTGTGAGGTCCACCGCTGTGGCGGAGGACTAGATTCGGTGGCTTGCCGTGGTTGGGGGGGGTAGGGGAGGGGAAGGGGAGGGGCTCTGGGGAAGAATGTTGAGGGCAAAGAGGGGAAAACAATGGAGTTACCAAAGCAGCCATTTTCCGTTCATGTGGCAGGGGTAAAACAGGAATATCGCAGGGATAAACTTTCGAGCGCGAGATATTTCGATGTGAGCGGGAAGTTTGAAAGCTTTTGGCGCCTGAAATTATATTCTGCTCTTGTACGGCCGACTATGATATCATGGCCGAGAATTTGTTTGTTTTCCACGCAAAAAAGTGCAAGTTTTGAAAATCAATGTCTCCAACTCGAAACTTAGATTGTCCATTCAATTCAAATATGGATCATTGAGCTACTACAAGCAAATACCATCATATGGTTCAATTGAAATGAAATTCCAAATGTGTTTATCCTAAATATGATGAAAAAAACAAAAATGTGTATGTGTATGAATAAATTGGATGATTATAAAGTTTGAACATGCCCGTATGTGTATATCTCTAGGTTTGATATATGAATTTGAAATCACGAAATCCCGACTTAAAAATGTACCTCCATTTAAATGAATTACAAAAGCTAATGATGGAGCCGAATTCCAAAATTCCTATCTTAGGTTTGTAATTCTGGTACATCAAAGTATATCACGCATGTTCAAAAATATCGTTATCTCATAGTCCAAACTGTGAAACAAATTGATCAACCTTGAGTGCGCACACTATTGACCATGTATATCTCAATTACGCTAAAGTCCCTCAAATATAGACACCTCACTCCTTATCTGAAGCCAACCCTCCCCTTGTCGCCCACCCTCCCCCACACACAGAGAAGTTGTTCTCTCCCCCAAACACTAACACACGAGCACATTAACACCCCTCTCTCTTCTAAAGTCCGGACCCCAATATAGGTCTCTATCACTTTGTCTCTTGGGCATGCACACATCTCTTCCCCCCACTCTCTAGCTAGGTCTCCCGGCATCTCTCTTTCCCAAGCACACGCACTATGTAGAGTGTATCTTTCCCATACACACAAAATGTCGCCCCAAACGTCTATCTCCCTAGTTATGTGGTTCTCGCACACTCACCTCACACACCACCCCCACTGCAAAACAAGCACACTTTGTCTCCTTGTGCACCACTCTCCTCTTTCTATCTCTCCCACATGTGGACCCACCCCAGCTCCTCCCTGTATACATATATGTCGTGACTCTTTCCACAGCTCCCTAATGTATCACCGTTCTCGATCTCGCACATGTTCTCTACACCATCTATTCTAGATCTCTCATGAAGTCCCTATCACACACACGGTGACTCGCTTCCCTTGCGTCTCCGTACATAGGCCAATTTCAAACAACATCAACATTGTCTCCCTATCTATATGCCATTTATGGACACAAACGCCCCTCTCTCGCCCCCTCTCTTCCTCTCTCTCTCCATCGCCAGCTCTCTCTCTCTCGCTCGCTCTCACACCCCTCTCCAACACACAATCGATGTCTCTTCCAAATAGTCTGCTCCCCCCGCCCGCACCCATGCTATCCCGCTACTACACATGTCACACCATTCCCCCTTCCCTTATACTAGGTTTACATCATTAGTGGTCTCTCTACTCCACATACACACACTCCCTCTACTCCACATACACACACACTCCCTCTCACACACAAACGCGCGCACAAACACACACGACACGCACAAACATCCATTAATCTGGATCCTCATCTCTCCCCATGTCCGCATGTGTATCTCGCACACTCACTCTCTAATTATGTATATGTGTCTCCACGTTACACAACACAAAGCCCCATGTACATGTCTCTCTCTATCCTCCACACACATAGACACAAAGAATCTGTTATCATTACCTCAGTCTCTAGACATATCACTCTCTCTCTCTCTCTCTCTCTCGCAAACACGCTCAACAAGGGTTTCCCGTGAATAACTTACCGTCTATTCATCAACAGTCATGGCAGTACGGCGAACACGAGACATGAAAAAGAATAAATCTACACATGCTTAGACCACCTAGTATGACTACTAGGACTAGAGCAAGCCAAAAAGTGCGCCGCCATCACCCCCTCCTTATCGGCGAGGGGAAAACCTTTGTTTTACACAGTCGAGAAGTCATTGTGCTAAGGCTCACATGCTGAGGCGTTGAGTAGAATGTAGATGCTAGTTTACGGAAACAAGTATCGATAATACGTTTGTATCTCCAAACTTATAGTTCTTCTCTTATAAAAAACCGAGTTGGTAATGATGGTACGCGTGCCATCTTGCAATATAGACCGTCCGATCTATATCTGACTGATGGAAATTAAACTAAAAAAATACCCGCACCCCTCTCCACATTTGCAGACAAGGCCTTCCCTCGTTTATCCTTATCTCCAACAACCTCATTGTTGAGCAATTAAGAAAGGAAGCCTCTGGAACAAACTGGCCTGGTGGCCGCTGCCGGCGTCGTCAATCTCCATGCCTCCGCTCAGTCCGACCACCAATCACCACCACGCCCCACTCCTCTTCATCTTATATCCTATTTCTTGAGATATCATTAGTTTTTACACATGGGATTACTCCCGCATGGGTCAATCACAACGAGTGTTTTTATAAAAACTGCATCTTGATGTTCCGTGCAATGCACGGATCTTGCTAGTACTCCTACAGAAGGCTAAGTTGGTGATGATGGTGTTTCCGCCATCCGTCGTTTGTGACCATTACATCTACATCTAACGACTGTGAGGTAAGTTGTTGCCTTTTCTCACAAACATCCCACTTGTCTACCAATTTGCAGAAAAACCCATAATTAGTATCTTAAAACCAACCACATCCCTCCCTGACCTCACCAAAACATCCCAAGGAATATATCTATTATATAATTAAGATAGAAGACAAATAAGCCATCACGTTCATCCACATCTATTAAAATATCCCAACCATTAATTTTCTAGATTAAAGGCTAAGATTTAAAGATGACAACATTACATACTAATATTGTGTATATGGCTTTTCTGAAACATAGGGACCCTGTCACGTTCATGTGCTAGGATGGAAAAGGGCAAAGCACCATCCGTATATTACAAGAAGTATAATAGAAAAAAGGAACATAAAAAGTCTATCACGTTCATGTATTATGATGGAAAAGGTGAAAAACATATTTGAGAAAAGTCAAAAATATTACAATGCCTTTTTTTGCAACAGGAAGCTTGTCACGTTCATGTCCTTGGATGGAAAAGGGCAAAGGACCTTCGGAGGACAAGGAGAAGTACTTCATATAAGAAAAAAAAGGATAGAAAGTCTGTCACGTTCACGTATTATGATGGAAAAAGGTGAAAAGCATATCTAAGGAAAGTCTAGGTCCTCTTCTATCTGTAAAAGAATAAAGGCCCACTCTCCCTAAAAAAACAAAGGAAAGTATCATGTTTGACGTACGTGCAAAGACCATGTCACGTACACATGATGCAAAAGGAATAATATAGCCTGGTCTTTTCAGGGGAAAAAGCAAACACACATTAAACGGTAAACATAGACAAAAATATAAGAAAAGTCTAGCATCCTATCTCCCGCTCACTAAAATAGGAAAGTCCAGCTCTTCCTTAAAAAAAGGAAGTCTCATATTGCACGTTTATATATACGGGATTGCATGAGCTATACGATGTGAGGTCGATAACGTCGAGACGGTTGCCGCCATGGAACGATAATACTTTGCAGGATGGTTTGGATGCCACGAAGTGGAATTGGCTGGGTATGAATTATGGCAGGAGTGCTCGCCGGCATGCTCTTTTGTTCAGATATTAGTCAGGACAGAAATCTGGGATGTGAGGACTACAGGAAGAAAGGTCGGGCTAACATGAAAGCAAAGTAAATTATGATGTGGCTGATTGAGGGAGTCCTAGATTAGGGGGTCTCCGGACAGCCGGACTATGAAAATACAAGATTAAAGACTTCGTCTCGTGTCCGGATGGGACTCTACTTGGCGTGGAAGGCAAGCTAGGAAATACGAATATGTATATCTCCTCCTTTGTAACCGACCTTGTGTAACCCTAGCCCTCTCCGGTGTCTATATAAACCGGAGGGTTTTAGTCCGTAGGACAACATACAATCATACCATATGCTAGCTTCCAGGGTTTAGCCTCTCTGATCTCGTGGTAGATCTACTCTTGTACTACCCATATCATCAATATTAATCAAGCAGGACGTAGGGTTTTACCTCCATCAAGAGGGCCCGAACCTGGGTAAAACTTCGTGTCCCCTGCCTCCTGTTACCATCCGCCTAGACGCACAGTTTGGGACCCCCTACCCGAGATCCGCCGGTTTTGACACCGACATTGGTGCTTTCATTGAGAGTTCCTCTGTGCCGTCGCCAGAAGGAAGGATGTCTCGTCTCGTCTTTAAAGACGGTACTGCTGTCGGGGGAGCTTTGGCTGTCGGCCAAACTCTCCGGCTAGGCGGTTTCATCATGACCGCCTGTTCGGCCGCCGCGCCGACGATGACTTCTCGGGTCATCGAAAACAGCCTCCACATCAAATCGGCACTCGCCGAACAGATGGATCCAATGGAGCTCGCCTCCTTAAACAAGCTCTTAGATCGCATCGCCGCCTTGGGAGTCACTATGGACTATGATTGGATTGGGCTTAAACCCGATCAAAGGGAGATTAACTCTCCACCGGTCACCCATCATATTGAAGTGGTGGAGGAACAATGAGGCGACCTTTCCTCCATCTTGAGGACCAACTATGTCCAGATTCCCGAGCTCTCCGAGCCGGACGCCCATTCGCGGGAGGACAACATCCAATCCCTGAACTTAGAGTCAGGCAACGGGCCAGGATTATCGGGTCACACCCCGGAACCGGAACTTCCAAAATTGGAAATTCCTCGGCCCCTGGATCCCAGATCAGGTGAGGGTTCGGATTCAATTCCACCCACCCACCCAAACATAAGCGATCTTTCCCACATCAGGCAAGAGCCCTAGGAAACAATACATCACTATTGAGCCAGATTCCTCCTTGCGATGAACAAGGTTAAGGACTATCGCGAGGAAGACGCAATCCTATTTTTCTGCAATAATTGCACGGACAAGGGAATCCTTAACGCCATAAATCACCGTGAGATAACACGCTTTGCTGACTTGGCGTCCATAGTACGAAAGTACTGTGCGATGGAAAGTGCTTGGAAAACCAAAATAAACTTTTGGGATAATCCGGCCCTGAATACAAACCCAGTCTGAAACAAAAGGGTGCATTATCACAATACACCCGGGTCAACTACCAAAAAGCAAAAACCCTCTACAGGGTATGGAACCGTACTAGAAGGATGGCTCAACGGACCATGCAAAATTCATAGTACAGTGGATACAATACCAACGCACAGCCTTTGAGCATGTTGGATACTCCGGCAGGTGGCCAAAAGTGGTGAGGATCTACTTCTCCCAAATACCACAGAGCACCATCCCGTGGATAACAATACGGTGTTAACGGTCTTTGAGACCTTCGCGTCAAATAATAGACGCAAGCGAACACTCCGCAGCATGGCCAAAATCTGCCACGTAGCAGCAATAAATCCATGGAGTGACATGGCTATTACCTTCAATGCTAGTGACGAACCTAAATTCCGAACAGCCCGAGCACCAGCCGCACTGGTCCTCAGTCCAATCGTGGACGGCTTTCGACTCACCAAAGTACTCATGGACGGCGGTAGCGGATTAAACTCATCTATGAGGAAACTCTTCAAAAGATGGAAATAGACTGGAACCGCATTGAGCAAAGTAGCACAACCTTTAGAGGAATCCATCCCCAGTCGGGAAGCACGTTGTGCTGAGAAAATCACACTAGATGTGGTATTCGGCACGCCGGATAATTACAGGTCCGAAGAAATTACATTCCAAGTGGACCCATTCAGCAGTGGTTATCACGCTCTTTTAGGACGGGAGGCATTCACAATCTTCCAAGCCGTACCCCATTACGGGTACATGAAGCTCAAAATGCCCGGGCCCAACGGAATCATCACTCTCGCCAGCGATCCGGACACAGCACTCCGCACCAAAAACAAAACAGCCGCATTGGCCCTCGAGGCATTATCCGAAGCCCTCTCGGCCGAGGAATTAACCACGCTACGCTCCATAGTGGACAGGGACGACATGATACTCGAAAAGAGATCCAAGTCCACCTCTTTTAAACCAGCGGATGAAATAGTCAAATTCCAAGTCCACCCAATGGACCCTACAAAAACAGCCTCCATCGGGGCACAGCTAAGCCCCGCTGTGGATGCCGCACTACGAGAGTTCCTGCGCGAGAACTGGGACATATTCGCCTGGCATCCCTTAGACATGCCAGGAATCCAACGCAGGCTGGCCGAGCATAGCCTCAATATCCTAAAGGGATTCAAGCCGGTCAAGCAAGCTCTTCGGCGTTTCTCTGAACCTAAGAGACAGGCCATGGGAGAGGAACTAGCCTAGTTATTGGAGGCCGGATTCATCAAAGAAATAAAACACCCGGACTGGCTAGCAAACCTGGTGATGGTACCAAAGAAGGACAAATCCTGGTGCCTTTGTGTCGATTTCAAAGACCTCAATAAAGCTTGCCCAAAGGATCCCTTCCCCCTCCCACGCATCGATCAAATCATTGATGCTACCGCAGGACACGAGTCATTGTGTTTCCTCGACGCATACTCCGGTTCCCACCAAATCAAGATGGCGGAGTCCGACCAAGCCGCAACGGCATTCATCACACCATACGGTCCCTTCTGTTTTAACACAATGCCTTTTGGGCTCAAGAACGCCGGCGCAACATATCAACGCATGATTCAGACATGTCTAGAGAAACAAATCGGCAAAACAGTAGAGGCATACGTAGACAATGTGGTTGTTAAAACCAAACACGTCGACTCTTTGATAGACGACTTGAGGCTCACATTCGACAACCTCCGAGCATACGACATCAAGCTCAATCCGGAAAAATGCGTTTTCGGCGTACCGGTCGGAAAGCTCCTGGGTTTCATTGTCTCCAGTAGAGGTATCGAAACTAATCCGGCCAAAATCCGAGCTTTGTCACAGTTGGCTACACCAACAGACCTCAAACAAATCCAGAAGTTAACTGGATGCATGGCGGCTCTAAGCCGCTTTATCTCCCGTTTAGGAGAAAAAGCTTTACCCCTTTATCGCCTTCTTCGGCGCACCGAACACTTCGAGTGGATGGACGCTGCCACAGCCGGATTGGAAGAAATAAAGGCCATTTTGGCAACCAACCCAATCCTGGCCGCGTCAAACATTGGTGAACCAATGCTATTGTACATTGAGGCAACTCATCAAGTTGTAAGCGCAGTGCTCGTCGTCGAACGAGAAGCTGTCGGACATAAATTCCCTCTTCAAAAGCCGGTATACTATGTATCCACTGTCCTCACTCCATGCAAATCACGGTACCCACATTATCAAAAGATAGCCTATGCGGTATTCATGGCGTCCTAGAAGCTATGACACTACTTTCAAGAGTGTTCGATTATGATAGCCTCGGAAGTGCCACTTAATGATATTTTAAACAACTACGACGCTACAGGCCGGATTGCCAAATGGGCGATTGAGCTCCTCCCGTTTGACATAACATACAAACCCCGATGAGCCATTAAATCACAAGTATTGGTCGACTTCGTCGCCGAATGGACGGAGGCCGAACTCCCTAAAGAGTATGGCGCATACTCCAACTGGATCATCCACTTCGACGGTTCTAAAATGCTGGCCGGTCTAGAGGCTGGTGTCGTCCTAACATCCCCAACCGGGGATACCGTTCAGTACGTACTGCAAATATTGTATACAGACTCCAACAATGCAGCCGAATAGGAAGCTCTGTTGCTTGGTCTTCGGATGGCAGTCTCCATGGGCATTCAACGCCTGGAGGTGCGTGGGGATTCAAACCTCGCAATATCCCAAATAAATGGAGACTTTGACGCCAAGGATCCGAAAATGGCGGCCTATTGAAACACCGTCCTAAAATTGTCAGCTCAGTTCGAGGGGCTCGAATTTCACCATGTGGCTCGGGAAAACAATCAGGCGGCGGATGTCCTCGCCCGCATCGGCGCAAAACACGATACGGTCCCCCCAACATATTTCTAGAAAGGATGTTCAAGCCATCCGTAGTATGGGAAGGAGACATCGGTAACAATAGTCCGGACCCGGCCAAAATGCCCGATACCGAATACTCTGACACAATCGGAGGCTCTGCCACCGAAATAACACCTTCAACCCACGTAATAATGGCCATTATTGCCCCGTGGACAGAACCATTCCTGGCCTACCTAACTAGATAGGAACTTCCGGAGGACCAAAATGAGGCACGCTGCATAGTGCGGCGATCCAAGGCCTACAGGGTCCATGAGGGAGAATTGTACAAAAAAGCACTACCAGAGTCCTTCAAAGGTGCATCTCCGAAGAGGAAGGGCGGAATCTTTTGGCAGAAATTCACGCCGGACTCGGCGGTCATCACGCCGCAGCCCGGGCCCTTGTAAGCAAGGCCTTCCGCACAGGATTCTATTGGCCAACAACCCGGGCAGACGCACAGGACTTGGTCCAACGTTGCGCCTGTTGCCAGCTCTTTGCAAATCAAAGCCACATGCCACCCACCGCCCTCCAAACAATCCCCATTACATGGCCCTTTGCGGTCTGGGGGCTTGACATGGTTGGACCCCTTAAAGGGGGAACCCACAAGAAAAAAATACTTACTGGTCATGGTGGATAAATTCATCAAATGGATAGAGGCCAAACCTGTTAAAACAGCCGAATCCGAACCGGTGATAGACTTCATATCCGGGGTTGTACACTGTTATGGCGTCCCCCATAGCATCATCACTAACAATGGCACGAACTTCACGGCAGACGAGATAAAACTCTGGTGCAGCAAAATGGGCATCAAGCTCGATTATGCTTCAGTCTATCACCCACAAACCAACGGTCAAATCGAGCGAGCAAACGGTCTTATAATGAGCGGCATTAAACCCAGATTAGTGCGTTCCTTAATGGAGTCTGACACGCACTGGGTAGAGGAGCTCGACTCCGTACTCTAGGGGCTGCGGACCACGCCGAATCGTAGTACCGGATATAGTTCTTTATGGTGTATGGCGCAGAGGCAGTCTTGCCCTGCGACCTAATTCATGACTCACCTCGAGTGCGCATGTACGAAGAAAGAGAAGCCGAGCTCGATCGGCAGGACAGTCTGGACACCTTGGAGGAGGAGCGTGACGTAGCCAAAGCCCGTTCCGCATTTTATCAGCAATAGGCTCACAGATACCAAAGCAGAGAAGTACGGGCCAAAACCTATAACATTGGCGAACTAGTTCTACGCCTGCCGGATAAGAAAAAGAACAACCTCGAGCCCAAATGGGAAGGTCCCTTCATTATTGACCAAGTTCTGACCGGTGGAGCGTACCGACTACGGGATGCATCGACTAGTTGACTCGAACCGAACCCATGGAACGCGGCCAGACTCCGAAGATTCTACGCCTAGCACCGGACTCTATGTTAGTCCCCTCCCTTTGTCCATTTTCTGCATATACATCATCTGTCTTGTTTCCCTTTCTTTCTTTCTCTTATTATTTCTCTAGGCCTTCAAGGGTCACCTTGTGCCTCACTTGTACATTACAGATGCGCTAGCCGCACTCTTCATACATGGGGGCTTCTTTCACAGAAGCTTAAATTATTTATCTAGGCCTCACGCCCAACACATGTGTTATACTTCCGCATGTACCTTTTTTCACCATTATATGCATCGATATGACTTAAGTTTTGGCCAAGCTGGGTTGCCTGGCTCTTGTATTTATGCCCTACGTTCCTGTTAATTTGGCTAGGGCATAAGGGGAGCACCTCTGCGATTGTTACTGCCGGGTCAGCCGGATGTGTACCTCAGACTGGGTGAAGCCGAAAGCTAGCGTTCTTAAGAGAATATTCGGTCGGTGAACAAAAGATGATTTTTATTTATTGTCCATATCTGCCCCCAGATGCTTTTTCTGTGTTTCTTATCGTAGTCTGGACATGCACTTTAGGGCATGCTTACCTAGCAAAAGGAACCCTTAACGGAACTATTCTCCCTGGAAGATGTTTCTTACTACCCATGTAATATAACATAACTAGTTGGACACTTGTCTGATAAAGCACTAATGACCCCTACGCCTGGTCTCCACACATACCCTGGCTTTATATAACTGAGCGGGTATTCGGATTCACTCCGGACTATCGGGCCCGAAGGTTGAAGCGAAAAGGTCCACAACGACAAATGATCTACAATCCGGCTAGAAGGCATTATACATGTCACTTCAATTACATAGTCATGCGAACTGACTGAATTCCTCCTCTATACCATCCAACAGGCGGTCCAGCTTACAATCCTGTTGAGAATACTTTGCGGCTAATTCTACTTGCCCATAAACTAAGCTAACAGGGATCTCTTTTCCGTCGGGCCCCATAGGTCCGACCTCGGCCATGTGATTTGGGTCTGCCTTGGTATACCGCGTCTTCACCATGGCCCGGGCTTCTCTGGCACCCTGTCGATAGGCTGATATCTTCCATAAATAGAAGCGCCGCCGTGCTCCCTTCAGCTTCTCCGCAAGCTCTGCAACGCCTTCTAGCAATGAGACAGACGACCACAAGGCCTGGGCAACACCCTGCATCACCTGCCGAACTTGTTCGTGCAGATGTGACAGCTCGGACAGAAGATCACCCGAAGACCCGGGCATTTCCTCCGCGGGATGACCCGCCAGCATACCTACAGACATAACGCTGTTAGACAGCTTCTTCGCCGAACTCCTTTAAAAAGGATTCGTTCAAACACTTACTGAAAATGCCGCGCCGAAGCCGCTTATTCTCCTTCTCGGAGTCCGCAAGCTGGCCCCGAACGTCTTTTAGTTCCACATTCAGCTTAATGTTGGCATATTGGAGATTGTTTTTCTCCAGCATAACCTTAGTCAGCACGCGTTTGCCAGCCTCTAGCTGTCGCATAATGTGCTGGTCCCCCGGACTTTCTCCGGAGTCATCTGCAAAATCAATTGTTAGATCTGCAGACACACCGCACACTATATGGTAACCACCATTCTTTAAAGTAAATGTTATCAGCAGGAGGCTTTTTCTGTTCCTGCAATGCGGCAAGAGCGGCCCCCAGTTGGGTCTTGCATTCCTCCAGCTCCTGGGACAGCCTAGTATTCTTCTCTGTAAGAACCTGCACATTAAAGATGATCCTTAAATCAGTTCTGCTAACTGTTTCAAGTCTCAGGGGCTACTGATACATATAAATCGTCAGATTTACTCACCCGTACATCCTTTACATACTGATCCGTGGCTCTGGCTAGACCATCTTGAGCAGCACGGAGCTACGCCTCTCCAGAATTGAAGGCGTTGAACGCCTCTGGTGAGAAACAAGCGTCGCGAAGTACGGCCCGGCGGCGCCTATGATTCATGGCGCTTTCCACTTCTGAGTTTGTAGCGGATAATCTATCTGCATCCTCTGTAGGGGGATTATCCGGTGCCTGCCCCATATCGCCTTCCGCCTCCATGTCCGGTCCTGGCGCCCGACTGGTGGAAGCTTGATTGGCAGCATCACCGGACATATTCCGGCGAGCGTTCTTTCTGTTAAAGAAACGCAAGCTTCATTACATTTTGAGAAAGACGACAACCACGGAGCGGGGTTTTTCCTATACCTTTGCGTCGGCGTCTCCGTCCTGACCGCCTTCCTTTTGGGCCTACCCGGCCTCGGTACCTCTTGTTGGCGAGTGGCTGTGGGTTCGGTAGGGCATCCCAAATGCCTTCCTTGTAAAAGATGCCATGTGTATATGGTGGGTGAAGTGCCTAAAAGGGGATCCTAGTTCTGGAGTTGGGACTTTTTGATTTTTCTTACCTGCGATGTAGGGAGCAGTCCGGGATAGTCGGCCGTAATGGCCACCAGGGCATCGTGGTAGCTTAACTGATAGAACTGCCAGTCTATCAATTCCACGGAGATAACCAGATCTTCTTCAAGTCCGGAATCGAGGGACCGGTCAGGGTCCTCTGGTTGTGGAGAAGGGCTGCTGACCTCCTTTAGGGCTTTTCACAGTTCCTGCCGCAAAGTGGCAAGGTGAATACTTACGATTAAGAATGCGGGGAAAATGGGGGCAGGGAGATATAACTTACCCAACTTGGAGGATTGTACATGGAGAATCCATCCCGTGGCTTAATGCGGGTGAACTCCTCTTCCTCACCCTTGAATAGTTCGGACAGAATTTTCGCTAGAGCGGCAGCATTGTCCGGACCCTTACGCCCGCAGCGGGTGGCGTCATCCGCCCCGTTATAACACCACAAGGGGTACCCACGATATTGAAGTGGCTGCACTCCCCGCATTATGCAAATTGACATAACTTCGATTATTGTCAATCTTGATCGAGCCAGTGTTTTGATACAGTGCATCAGATAGAGGACTTCTCCGTTGTCTTCCGCCTGGGGGCTCCGTGGGCGCCAACTTCGCCGCTTCTTCAAAGGAGCATTGTTGAACTCAGGAAGACCCCGCCGAACAGGGTCCGAAAGGGGGACGTCCTCCATATAAAACCATTCTGTCGGCCAGTCTTCGGACGGCTTCTTCGGGGTACCGGACAGGTATCCGGTATCGGCGATGCGCCATATTTCGGCTCCGCCCACTTGATAAAGTGATTCCCTTTGTGTGCGGGGGAGAAGGCAGAATAGCCTTTTCCACAGCTCGAAGTGAGCCTCGTAGCCTAGGAACAACTCGCAGAGAGCAACATAGCCAGCGATATGTAGAATGGAGGCAGGGGTGAGATTGTGTAATTGGAGGCCGTAGAACTCCAGGAGCCCGTGGAGGAACGGATGAATTGGAAATCCGAGTCCCCTTAGTAAGTAAGGAACAAGGTAGACCCGTTCCCCCATGGAGGGACAAGGAAAGCTCTCCGCTTGCGCCCCACCATTGTAGGTGGCAAGCCCGGCTCGAACGGGCACCATATACGCCGGAGGGAGAAATCCCTTAGTCTGTAGCTCGACTAATCAACTATGCGGGACAGAACACCTCTCCCAATCACCGGGCTTAGGGCTACGGGGGCGGGAGGAGGAGCTGCGGAGGTCGGCCATGCTGGAATGGATCATTCCGAAACACGCTCTGATGAACTCTCGCTGGGGGAGGATGGTATGGATCGGATCTAAGAATCCCCATTCCTTTAATAGACAATTTATTTATCTGGCTAGGGGGGTGAAGGTAAAAACGCCCTGGCGCCTCGTATTCGTTCGACGCACAGAAGCCAAGAGGTTCAACATTTATGGAGCCGTACACTGCTTATGAACACTTGAAAGTTGGAGAAGAACCCTCCTTGCAATGCCGAAGACAACACTACGCGCCGGACTCATCGTCATTGAAGCCTGGTTCGGGGGCTACTGAGGGAGTCCTGGATTAGGAGATCTCCGGATAGCCGGACTATATCCTTTGGCCGGACTATGAAGATACAAGATTAAAGACTTCATCTCGTGTCCGGATGGGACTCTACTTGGCGTGGAAGGCAAGCTAGGCAATACGAATATGTATATCTCCTCCTTTGTAACCGACCTTGTGTAACCCTAACCCTCTCCGGTGTCTATATAAACCAGAGGGTTTTAGTCCGTAGGACAACATACAATCATACCATAGGCTAGCTTCTAGGGTTTAGCCTCTCTGATCTCGTGGTAGATCTACTCTTGTACTACCCATATCATCAATATTAATCAAGCAGGACGTAGGGTTTTACCTCCATCAAGAGGGCCCGAACCTTGGTAAAACTTCATGTCCCCTGCCTCCTGTTACCATCCGCCTAGACGCACAGTTCGGGACCCCCTACCCGAGATCCGCCGGTTTTGACACCGACACCGATCCCAGAGGTCGTCGATGTCATGGTCGCAAGTTGAAAAACCCGGCCAGGTTGTCTACCATGGCCGCACAGTCAATTACATAGATTGTGCCGGCACACGAGATTGTTGTTGCAAGCACGAAGACTCCTAGGTTGCAGCCGTCACTTGCATAGATTGTGCCGGCAACAGATGACTGGGAAATGGGCAAGTTGAATGCTACTTGGCGTTGGCGATCATGCTTCCACGGCCCCATGACCGTGGATGATACTGGGCAGAAGGATATGCTACTTGGTCAGTCTATATAATATGGCGTACTGACGCCATTGGTGCAGTAGCGATGGGTCCATCCTCAGCACACGAACCGGGTGTAAAGGATTTATGGCGCACATCATGTACTCAGGAAATTGATGTCCTATATTATATGTCCCACACCAACGATGAAATTTAGGATGTGGTGCCAGACACATATGGCATATGCGTATATGACCAGTCCCATGCCTACAAGGAAATTTAGGAATTATTGTCAACGACAGTCAGGTAGCTACACGTTCTTGATTTCTTCACAAATACACCAACAAAATCCTATCATCCTATGAAACGTAGCACGTATAATCTACAACCGTCGATTTGAATTTGAATTCATGCCTATATGCAGACTCGGTGATGCAAATCTAAGACAGGGAGCAGTGGCTAACACACTAAAACCAGACAATAACATTATCTCTGTTGGAACATCAGATGCATGACTGTCAACGAAGCAAACCAAACCTATGGTGACGTCACCTTCATAGTAGGTTCATATGTAATGACCCTGGCCATTATTTTTGTAACAGATTGCACATAGCGGTGAAGATAAAAAATGTTAAGAAAATGAAGCGTGGACATGACTAAGAATTGAAACTATGACTGCATGGGAGCAATCGAGGTGGCATTCACCTCACAAAAAATATTGGTGGCATTGCATGTGCTATAGTCATAAGTGATGTCGGCAAAGTACCAGGGTTGAGCTCATGCTTTTCCTTTTTTGCAAGGATACTTTCCTTTGTTGCATCCATACAATGAATTAGAGCCACACCTCCATTAACCGGAAGTGACGTGAACTTATATTAGAATATAAACAAATTTAGTGTACCAAAGTTTCCCATTTGTTTTAAAAACATTTTGTTTTTTAGATTTCTACGCAGTAATCTAAAGTATTAGTTTGACAACATCATCTTTTTAGCGGAGACACTACCATTCCGTGCGAAGAAAAGTTTACGATAAATTTAGGAGAGGAAAAACTGGACATACAACATTTAGCAATGCAGAAGTATCAAACAGTTCATCAACTAGGACATAAAACATTCCCGCTCAAAAATAGAATAGGACATAAAAATAATGATTCCTTTTTAGTAAATCAGGCAGGTGCAAGTTCTATGTACTAATCACACTGGGGTAAACATGATGCGATGTTGCAAAGGAAATGTAGCCACCTCTCCCTTATAATTGACATGGGAAACACGCTCAACCATATAGTAATTTCCATCCATCAAAACTTTTGTTAGGGAAACCGGGCAAAAGCAATGTGTAGTCAAAAACTAATTGTTAGGCTTAGGGGTTTAATGTTGTAATTTATGAGGTGACATTCAACAAATAAAGTAAGTTACCAGAGAAGCTAAATAGATAGCCACTAATCCTTTATCATTGCTCATGAGATATTGTTTAAGAAGGCAAATTTTAACATGTCCCCTCTTACCCCATGCTTTCACATGGGAACCAAACAATTCAATCAAACTTCTCAATCAAATGGATGTATGTGAGATAGATAGACAGATAGATAGATGAATAGATAGATAGATTGATATATATATATATATATAGAGAGAGAGAGAGAGAGAGATTTAGTTCATAAAGATAAAAAAACTACACAGTACATTTCGTGAAACAATATATCAAATGTCTACATACATTGCATTGTGGTTCAACACATCAAAAATTCCAAGTTTCTCAATGATGAATAAAACAAAAAATAGAAGTAGCATCACACTTTCCCCAATAAAATTACAACCATATACTTAGCTAATGTAGCCAAACAAAGGCATCACCAATGCACATGCATAAGTACATGCATTCTTGGAACATATGTTTGAACTGAATTTTTTTTTTCATATATACATATTTACATTTAATGGTTTTATATTATTCATTATCACTCAAATTTTTTTATTAGTTATAATACATCTTACAAAATTTAAAAACTTATGATGGCACAAAATGTTTATTTTAAAATAAAAAAATATAGCTTCTAGCCGCGCAAATGCGCGGGTGACCACGCTAGTTCTAATTGAAACATATATGTCTCTAGTGATATATGTATATCAAAATTAGAGTGTTTTGTATCAAGTTTGTGAATAAGTATTATTCTAATTATGATTTGTTGCAACACACATGAACATTGCTAGTATTTCCAACCATGCAATTTTTTTCTCTAGTATTCCATAGTTTCGAGTGTTCTATCAAGATATTAGTCACTCATGGTTGATATTTACTTTCAATCATGTACACATATGCACTATGTAACTAGCCTTGCTTATTGGGTTCCAAAGCTTAACTTCCACACCTACTTACAATATGTAGAGTATTTAACAAAAAACTACCACTTTCAACCAGCCCTAGGACGAATCTATTGTACAAAAAATAGCAAAAACATACCCAAAATTTCTTAATCCACGCCAAAAACTACTACCTACCGATTAGGTTAGTTTAAACCCATTTATGACAGGGTTGGCCCACACGTCCGTGCTGACGAGGCAGCTTAAACCAACACATTTTGTTTGACCGTTGACACGAGGGACCCACATCTGACCTTCTATCCTGTTATTCCCCCTCAAATCATTATTTTTCCTGAACATTACTTCAAACAGTACTGATGCATGTTCGTCGGTGGCGCCGGTGATGAGCGGGTTGGCCGCCGCTCCGCCGGATGGGCCAGACGCCACGCTGGCCTATGCACGGGTTGGCAGGCTGGCCCGAGCGTGACTCACGAGCGAGCAAGCCACCGCGCTGGCCTTCGCTCAAGCCAGATGGCTGGCCTTAGCGCAGCGCCGCGCGAGCAAGCCGCCGCGCCGCCATGCCAATCTAGCTAGCTAACCTTGCAGACAAGCAGCTGGACGGAGCTATCTTGGCTAGCTAGCGGCCGCGAGCGCCGGACGGAGCTGGCATATGGGCTGCCGCAAGATGGGCTCCACACCACCGCCGGTTTTGACCTCGCCTTTTGCCGGCGGCGGTAGCTGCGTCCCATGGCTGAGGATGACTAGGTGGAAGGGCCGGAGGTAGGAGGTCACTCGGGGATTTTTGTGCAGACTGATATGTAGGTCCCACAAGTCATAATGCCCGGTCGAATAGAAGGCGTTGACTTAATGGACGACATGGGCCCTGTTTGGATACTCTAAGTCAGAGGTTAGATTCTAACCCTGAACTAACTCTAACCAAAGTGGTGTTTGGATGTCAGGGTTAGATTGACAACAAATGTATCCAAACAGGGCCATGGGTTGAAACGTGCCTACAACGACACTTTGTAGAGTAGTCGTTTCTTGGTAGGGCTGGTTGGTAAGAGCATGTACAATGGTTGATAAGGTAGTCTTATCTTAAGTCTACCACGTATGCAAGTGGTAGTAGTTTCTTGGCATTATTAGTAGTTTCTTGCATTATTAGGGGTTTCTTGTAAGGAAGAATGTACTACTAGCGACAAAAGGCGATTCTAGGTTGCGTTGTACTTCAACTAGTACTACTAGTGGTCGCGGGAGTGTATACCTCGTCTTGTGGGTTCGATCCCGGCCGAACGCACGGCGGCCTTTTTTTAAAATAGTAACTTCGCTGTGAGCCAATATTTTATACGGGTAGTTTGAGTTTTGAAGTCAAACGGACGTGCGGCACCACAATCTGGGTGCACTGGATAGCCTAGCCACGTGAACAGGTTTTCCTTCCCAGCATCTCGTGGCTCGCCTACTCGCCTTAGCCGCACCTTGCTTGCAGCTTCCTCATCAACTAGTAGCATATTTAAACTAGCGTCTCCCAATAAGCCCGAGGAGCCGGAAAAGCCTGGCGGGGCATTGAGAACTGTGCAATATGGCTCTGTACGTAAATTGCTCTACTACTACTCTGTAGCTTGTGGTGTTGCACACATGGACTTCACTCCATTATCGGCTCTACTATAAAAGAAATTCCTCTTGATGTGTTTTTTAAAACGGAGGCAAAAGCTTTGCTTCATCTCATTCATAAAGAACTACTAACAAAGTTCGACGAGATCCATTACACCTCCACAAATGGAAGCGAAAAGCCTAGTCTCGCTGTATCAAATAACTCAAATGTTCTACCCCCGCAGTAACCGTCACTGATAAACATGCTGCTAGTGTGTGCGTGAGAGGGGCGGCTGAGTAGGCCAGCTACGTGAGAGGAGCGGCTGAATAGAGCACCGAGAGTACCCACTAGGCCACTATGCAGGTGTACTTTCCCTGCATTGATAGTACATCGATGGTTCTAGAGAACAGTATGTAGTACCCTCCACTTCCAACTGTAGCTCCTTGGCCCTGAGATTCAAGAGTTCAAAACTGGTGCACTATACTAGAAGTACAGTACATCGCACTACTAGTTGAGAAAGTAGTACTAGTACTGCTACAGTACAAGTACGTACTCCTCCGTCACATAATGTAAGACATTTTTTGACACTAGTTGGCGTGTACAAAAAATAGCAAAAACATACCCAAAATTTCTTAATCCATGCCAAAAACTACTAGCTAGTGCCAAAAATTTCTTACGAGTGCTATTATTTGCAGTATAATGCAATCCCATAACATCCCATAATGCTAGTACTAGTAGTAAATAATAGCCTCACCCCTTCGCTAAGGCTAGCCATAGTGGGGGTAACATAACCGGTAACATGCACTTGGGACTAGCAAACATGCTTATGTGGCACACAATTAAATAAGAGAGAGAGAGGGTTATAGTAACATAGGTAGATACCGTATCATATTAAATGCTATGCTACTTTGTGTCATGCATGGCAATAAATATGGTAATCTATGATACTACTTTATAATACTATGCACTATGAAGCTAGTATCATATACTAGTATCATATGCATGATACTAGTATATGTTACCCCCACTATGTGTAGCCTAAGGAACGATCTACAGTTGGAAGGGACGAGGCCCTGCGGTTACTACGCTCTTATCACCTCCTCGCTAGTTCCCCTCCCCCCGATGAGAAGGCAGTTCGTCGCTGCTCCCATATGGATTCGCCAGGTGGTTCTCCTCGTCGGGGCTGGGAGACCTTGGACGAAGATCCTCTGGGAGAAATCGCACGCCGCTCCGACGTCCTCATCGCCGCAAGACTCAGTGCTGCCTGCACCAACTTTTTCAAGATGGTGCTTAAAATGGCTTGGGAAAAGGCCTTGCTTGTTGGTCTTCCATGCGTCCTGGAGGAGACGGTTCTTCTATGGGACAATCCTTCGAACAGTTCACCGCTCCCTGGCCATGGTTGCACGCTGACTCCTCTAGAGTTGCCGACGTTGAGAGGTAGTCGGATTTTGTCCGATGAGCAGGTCAGTAATGGAGTTGATCATGTAGTACTTAGCTATTCCATTTCCATCCCGTAATTTCTCCGCTGCCCACCATCTTATATATAGGTCTGGGTTGGTGCCAACGAAGATTGGCTTGCATACCTCCGGCCGGATACCACCATCATTTTGCACAACATCCACAACAGTGCGGCCGTTCCGGTAGACCCCTTCTCCACCATGGGGATCGGCCTTCCGGACTGGCTGGGCTTGAATACGTATGATGATGCCTACATGAGATTGAAGAAGATAGCAATTGCGAACACACCGACAAAGCGACACGGCTACGACGATTACTATCTCAACGCGGTGTTCGACATAAGGATTGCCATCAATGCAAGAGGCAGTAACGACAGAGGATGGCGCATGTTGGCGGCGGCAGATTTGTACCCCAACACGTTCGAAGACGCCGTGCACCATCTAGGCCGCATCTTCGCGGTGACAAGCCAGGGGACTTATTTCATCTGGTTACCATCCTACTGTACGAGAGATTACAAACAGAATGCACAAACCATCATTTGCATCCCTAACGGTACTCCATTATTTTGCAGGGACCAGTCATCCTGCGATCAAAATAAGATCGCCGATCCTGGATGTGCATTTGCATCCGCGATTCGGTCTATCCTGGAACCTTGTAGCTGACTTTGGCATATTGGGATCAACTATCTTAGCAGTCGTTACCCATGGTACCACTGATGTGCAACATGGTCACACAATCTACCACGATCAGACCGTCACCATCTACCCAGGTATTCCATTTTTTAACCCTCTCGCTTTCTCTTTCATTATTGTACTAGTACTCTACTTACGTACTAGTAGGAGTACTTTTTACCTTGGAGGACGCGTATAGCTAGCTAGGCCCTTGAAGACCTGAACCCACTAGCTGCCACCATTTTTGTTTTTCCATGTCTTACTATCTCATCCATGTAGCCAAGAGTGTCTATATATAATAAGCCGGTTATTTTACTTCCTCTATACCGGAGTAGTACTATTTGCTGCACAGTATTACTGACTGCCATATTTGAGCACAACATTATTATGCATGGACCTTGACTATGTACGTCACCATGTGTCCATATCTGAGATGCCGCGTGTACCAGATGAACGGCGCCGAGTTCGACCCCCGTGATGCTACGTGGGTGCCGAGGAACACTCTTGGAGAGTACTCTCTTTTCATTGGGGACAGCTACCCCATTGCGAAGTGGATGCCACCTTCCGTGCATGACACGGAAGGCCTGCCGTTCATGAAGCATGGCTGTGTCTTCAGTGCGCACCGCCGGATGAATGACATGCTGGGACACGCTATCCCTGATTTATGCCGCTTCAACTTGGATGAGTGTCCATCGTGTGGAACCGGACTAGAAAGCTGCGACAATGATTCCCGTTGCCCACCGCTATGGATCGTTCCATCCATGAAGAACACCTGGGACCGAAACCTGGAGGAGGACATGTAGCCCATCTATAACGTGTAAGTGGAGTACAGTAAATTGTGAACGGCAGCGCTGTGAATATATGTAGACTAGTCGTGCACCAATTATCACATGAATTGGAGATGAACTTATGTGGCATACTGGCATTTGTCCTTTAGAATTTATTACTAGTAAATATGTTATGTGTACGTGCAACTTGTGTGGTTGTTGCACGGGCTCCAACATGCTCTTTGAGAAAAAAAGGTGGCACAGGTTTGGATATACGTGACGTGGCGGCATCATACAGTAGCATCATTCGCTATAGTTGTATTACACTCCTACTAGGACGACAACTCCTATAAAACCTTGCGCTTGGCTCTTTGCCTCTCCGGGAGGTTCAACAGTTCGTACTCGTGTGAACCTTGCACTTGGCTCTTCGCCTCTTCGGAAGGTCCAACAATGATGATACTACACTGATTAACTGCTGCACGTCCACCGCGAGGGCGAGGGCGAGGGAGAGGGAGAGGCAGAGGGCGCTGTAGTCAAAACCCTCTCCTCGTCCTGCGAACCACCACCCGCGCGGGCGACGGAGAGGCGTAGTAAGCAAGCTTCTCCTCGTTCGGCGAGTTGACGGGACACATCAAAGCAGTACTAGTACTAGTCCATACTGCGTCCTTTCCAGTTAATATGGCTTAATTTGAAACGAGAAAAATACACTGGCGGTCAACGTATGTAACAATACGCTCTTTACGGTCACTATATATAGTTTTGCAGTGATTATACGATCACTAGCTCATCGTAAAGCACCGTATTGCACCCTACTGACCGACCACATAGTCGATGTGGCACTTTGTTGACTGGTTAAATTGTCACCTGGTTTCTGGGTCCCACCTGTCAGTTGGCAGAGCAAAGAAATCAGCTAAAAAACAAAGAGTGTAGTACATCTACACTTCCAATGCATTTAGCCTTTAATCTAAATTGATATTGATTGACTAATGCACCAACTTGTGCTCTAGGTATAGGCTACATGTCTATCCTTAATTACAACATGCAACGACCTTCATTTAATCTTCTTCTCTCAATGGTCGCATGCACACATAAGTCTGGTACTTTTGGGCGTTAATTATGCCCTGGTCAATGTGCAAATCTCTAAATGTACAGTCTTTCATGGACGTAGGGAGTAGGTTGAGTACTTGAGTGTGAGCGTGTGTGTTGCGTCGTGTGCTGTGTGCCGCATGGGTGTGTGAGTGTTGCGTGCGTCCATGTGTACGTGTGAGTGTTGCATGTTGCATGCATGCATGCATGCATGCATGCATGGGGCTTACTCCCTCCCATTGACATGTTCATATTTCAAGCTTCCTATGTTCCCTCCGTATGGTGATACTCCCTTTGTTCCCAAATACAGAGTAAAATCCTCCCTCTGTTCCCAAATACGGAGTAAAATCCTCCCTCTGTTCCCAAATACGGTGTATTTGTCTTTCTAGAGATTTCAACAAGTGACTACGTACGGAGCAAAATGAGTGAAGTGAGCGTAGAGGCATAGGGATAATGCAGAAAGGAAGTCTTCGCGATCCATTATTCCCCATCTCGGTCAGAGAGAACTATTCAACTAGTCTTCGCAGTGAAGTGACAATACACGCTGCAACAGATGGGACACTTAATTAATAAGCTGAACCAGCGTGTTGGTATTACTAAATCAGCCTTACCCAGTACTGCCATCATGTTTGCCTGTAGAGCACACTTCTGTCCTCCATTAACTGACATATGGGCCCTCTTGTGGTAGACACATATGTCATCGGTGTAACTATTTACACTCTGAAGGACGGTATATCCTGGTAGTAGTAGTAGAATTGAGATTTAATGCACTTTCTTCCCCGTCTTCCACTCTTCTTCCTCCTCTCTTCGCCATCGTCGGCCGCACACCATTCCCCCCCGCTCTCTGCTCGCCTGCCCACGCTATCTTCCTTGGTAGCTCGCGCATACTGATAACCCACAAGTATAGGGGATCAATTGTAGCCTCTTTCGATAAGTAAGAGTGTCGAACCCAACGAGGAGCTAAAGGTAGAACAAATATTCCCTCAAGTTCTATCGACCACCGATACAACTCTACGCACGCTTAACATTCGCTTTACCTAGAACAAGTATGAAACTAGAAGTACTTTGTAGGTGTTGTTGGATAGGTTTGCAGGATAATAAAGAGCACGTAAATAAAAATTAGGGGCTGTTTAGATAAAGAAGCAATAAAGTTAGTATAGCGAGTGTGGAAAAGTGGTGGTAGGAGTTGCGAAATTGTCCCTAAGCAATTGACTACTTTACTAGACCGATAGCAAGTTTTATGTGGGAGAGGCCACTGCTAGCATGTCATCCCTAACTTGGAACTTATGATTGGAACTATTAGCAAGCATCCGCAACTACTAACGTTCATTAAGGTAAAACCCAACCATAGCATTAAGATATATTGGTCCCCCTTCAATCCCATATGCATCAATTTCTATGCTAGGTTGAAGCTTCTGTCACTCTTGCCCTCCAATACATAGTCCTATCAACATACAACTAACCCTATGGTGTGATCCACGCGTGCGCTCATATGATGGGCACCAAAGGATAGCAACATAACCACAAGCAAATTAAATCAATCATAGGAATTCATCAACCACCGATAGGACAATGAAAATCTACTCAGACATCATAGGATGGCAACACATCATTGGACAATAATATGAAGCATAAAGCACCATGTTCAAGTAGAGGGTACAGCGGGTTGCGGGAGAGTGAACCGCTATAGATAGAGGGGGGAAGGTGATGGAGATGTTGGTGAAGATGGCGAAGGTGTTGGTGTATATTGCGGTGATGATGATGTCCCCCAGCGGCGTTCCGGCGCCACCAGAAGCGAGGGGGAGAGAGCCCCCCTTCTTCGTCTTCTTCTTCCTTGACCTTTTCCCTAGGTGGGAGAAGGGTTTCCCCTCTGGTCCATGGTCTCCATGGAGTGGGAGCGGCGAGAGCCCCTCCAAGATTGGATCTGTCTCTCTCTGTTTCCGCGTTCTCAGATTCTGCCCTTTCACCGTTTCTTATATTCCTAGAGATCCGTAACTCCGATTGGGCTAAAATTTTAACACAATCTCTATTCGGATATTATCTTTCTTGCGGCGAAAGAAGGGCATCAACTGCCTTACGGGGTGGCCACGAGGGCCCATGGCGCGCCTGACCCCGTGGGGCGCGCCCCCTGCCTCGTGGCCCCCTCGGGCATCGTCTCGCGTTGATTCTTCTTCGCAAAAATCACATATATTCCAAAAAAATCTCCGTCAGTTTTTATACCGTTTGGACTCCGTTTGATATGGATTTACTGCGAAACAATAAACATGCAACAAACAGGAACTGGCACTGGGCACTGGATCAATATGTTAGTCCCAAAAATAGTATAAAAAGTTGCCAAAAGTATATAAAAGTTGTATAATATTGGCATGGAACAATCAAAAATTATAGATACGACGGAGACGTATCACGTACCATATCCCCCCGCTCATTGCTCGGCCACATGAGGAGAAGCTTCTTCGCTCGCCCGCCCGAATCCACTTCCCCGCTGGCTCGCAGGCACCGAAAACCCCAATTGCAGAATCGACTGACACACAGAGCCGCGATTGGAATTCCCTCCCCGATGTTCTCTTGGAGCAGATCTGTAATCGTATGGACCTAGTCAGCACCGTCCGTCTGGCCGCATGCTCGGTGTCTTTGTACCGTCTACTCGTCTGCAACCGGCCGACTCTTTTCAAGACACCTTCATAGGTGGCCCAGCCGCCGACTTGACGATCCTACGGAGGTTGCCATGGTGCCACTCGACATGCTACCAGTACTCGTCCACCTGTCCTTCATGCGCGTCCACTACTGGGCGGGCATGAAGGCCAACTAGATCGTCCTCATCCACCAATCCGGTAGTCCGCGGCGTCTCGTGGATATCTACACCCAGCGAGAGATCACCCTTCCATCTTTGGATACCGCCGCCATCGAGCCTCGCGGCCCGCTGAACACTCCTGCCTACTACGCACGAGACACGTCGAGCTTTTGTCTCGACTTCTGTTTGCTGAAGGTTATAATCTGCGAAGTGCCCACACCATCAGAAGACTACATGGATTACAAGCTCATTGCCGTGTTCAACATGGGATTAGTCTATCTGGAATCCGGTCACCATACATGGTTATGGCTCATTGTCGATCCTCTTTACCCAACACTTCTGTCTGATACTATAGTGCACGATGGCATCGTTTATGCGGTCGACGCACAGATTGGCTGCCTATACTGGTGGAATCTATCGTCGTGTAATTGTTCTATCTCATCTCATCTTTACCTTAAGAATACGACTGCCTGTTCATTGTTACAAATTTAGAATATATAGTATGTCTATAACCACATCATTGCTATATGTTCCTCTCATTTCCTAGATTTTTATGACCACACATGTTATTGCTAGATTTGATATCAGAACAATTGGTATCTAATGATTGTTAGAATAGATATTATGAGTATAACCTAATGATTCCTATATGTTACTCTCATTTCTAGGATTTTTATAACAATGCATGTTATTGCTTAGAGTTGATATGATAACTATAGTAAGTGCTATGGTAGAATATGAGTAGGCCCTGTCATATTTGTTTTCCTCTCATTGTTACATGATGTTTGAACCAAGATATATTGCTAGAATATGAAAGCCATTGGCTTATTTTTTTAACTTGGGGTATGATTATGACCACGGCATTGCAATTCTTTGTCTATGATATGTGTCACTGTTATAATAACCTTAATTCCACACATACTCTGAATATGATTGTTTATTTTTGTCCTTTTGGTCTCCAATTTGAATTGTTGAAGCAGACGCCAATGCGATGGCCTTCATGATTCCAGGACCTGGAATCATACCAGCCGATGGGTGGTGGTTTATCGCTCATTCAGCTGACGGTGGTCATTTGATACTCATTTGCATGTACCAAATTGAGCAAACCATTTCATCAAACCACATGCAGTACAATGCATGGGGCGTTCATGACATTGATGGCTATGGCTGCTTCGTGTTCGAGAAAGATCCCAGCTCCGTTGGGCCAGGCGTATTCAACTAGAGGCGGGTTTACAGCCTCGGCAACCACTCCATGTTCCTTGGGCTCAATTATCCGATCATCCAACCAATCATCGATCATATCACCGGCGATGATTACCGTGCTATGCAACTTCCATTCGCCAGGGGGGACTGTGTTTACACATCATACCATGGGTTTCATGAATCACCATATCTAGAGATCCGTCGACACAGCTTGTTGCCAGATAATCTTCAGTGTGTGAAAGGCATCAAGCTTCCATGCATTGGATGGCTTTTGCAAACCCGACATGCGGCGATGTGGTTCATGCCAATAGCAAATATGCATAACTTGATTCATACTGATATGTAGACTGAACCATGTATTCTGCTGCTGTAGCACGACCCTCTTTTGTTGGATATTATGTACTGTTGTTAGTTTGAAGCACTCCGCTGGTTTGAAGAATAGATACATTTCTGGATCAAGTGCATCCTAACTCACCTGCGCAGGATCTACTGATAATGATGATGGAGATGCTGTGCAATATATATATATATATATATATATATATATATATATATATATATATATATATATATATATATCACTTAGGCTTCAAGTACGTAGTTGTTAGTTAAACCTATGGTTAAAATGTGACACTAAATACGACTAGTAAGTAGTACAGTAGCAGTACTAGTATACGTCGGTCAAATTATTCATCATGTCCACACATTGAATTGACGTGACAACACTCTGCGCGTGAGGTGACACAAGAATCCTGGCAGCGTGTTCGGGTATTCTGGACTTTAGATTTGGAGTACCACTTATCTGTCAAAATCTTTCATCATTCACTTAAAACAGTTGATTGATCATACATTGAGTACCATATAACTGGAATTAACCCATGCAAGTCGAAGAAGGATTGGCCGGTGCTGCCGGCTGGCGTCAAGTTCGATCCCACGGATCATGAGCTGATCGAGCACCTTGAGGCCAAAGTGAGTGCTGATAGCACGAGATCTCACCCTCTCATCGATTTGTTCATACCAACCATCGACAGCGAGCACGGCATATGCTACACCCATCCCGAGAAACTTCCAGTTAAGACACCGATCGGTCGTCTTCTTGCACAAACATATTCCTTTGTTTATAGCTCTATTTTTCTTTTTAGACGCAGACCTGGTGAAACAATTACAATTTGACAGTTAATAAAAAGTGAAACAAGTGACTGCAACATGCCAAAGATGTTATGAAAATGCCAACTACGTAAACTAAAACCTGTATTCGACAATACTGCAGGTATCACACTGAGTGGCCTAAGCAAGCATTTCTTCCAGCGCAATTTCAAGGCATTCAAAAGGGGCACGTGGACGCGTCGCAAGATATAGTCGGAGTGCGGCATGCACGCGATGTGACACAACACTGGCAATACCTTGCCGGTGATGGTCAACGGCCGGCAGACGGGCAGTAAAAAGGTTCTGGTGATGCACACCAACAAGAACTTCGACCAACAGAGGACCAACTGGGTGATGCACCAGTACCACCTCGGGGACCTGGAGCAAGAGAAGGAGCGGGAGCTGGTCCTCTGCAAGATTGTCTACCAGACGAACACTAGGGCCAGGAGTAAAAAGATTATAAGTTAGTTTGGTATTGGTACTTGTGCTATCTTGTCGTACGCAAGTTGGTATTGTTGTTAATGATCTTTTGGTATGAACTTGGCATTTGCTTCCAACCATCATGCCGAGGGTCGACGTGGATATAAAGCTGAATCATTTGTTTCAAAACGAATTTTCAGGCACCTGATTTTTATTTGATAGGTAGTATAAGCACCTGCCGTTCGAGTTCCCAGTTCTCGAAAATTTTCGAAACAAGTGCATGCTCTTATTATCACGATGAAAAAACAATATCCCTGCTGCATCCTAGTTATTAGTCTGCCTATACTGGTGGAATCTATCGTCGTGTAATTGTTCTATCTCATCTCATCTTTACCTTAAGAACAGGACTGCCTGTTCATTATTACAAATTTAGAATATATAGTATATCTATAACCACATCATTGCTATATGTTCCTCTCATTTCCTAGATTTTTATGACCACACATGTTATTGCTAGAGTTGATATGAGAACAGTTGATATCTAATGATTGTTAGAATAGATATTATGAGTATAACCTAATGATTGCTATATGTTACTCTCATTTAGATATCAAGGGCTGAGATTAAAGATATAAACGTTACATACAAATAATGTTAGGTAGAAACAATTGAACATGACACGTACAAAAATAATTTTTCAAGCATAATCAAAAGCGGATATTGCATGCAGCAATAAGTACGACCGGCCCCCCAATGCAATACATACTAAGACTGTTCCAAGCAAAGAAGGAAAGAAAAACATACACGGACTCTTCCATGAAAAATAACAGAAAAAAAAACAGATTCGTGATTGGCCAGCAAAGCCCAAAAAAGAAAAAAAAAGATTTATGATTGGTCGGAAAGCCCAGAACAGTCCCAATCCATATCCTAGCCGGCCGTCGTCAACACAGCCTCGCAACTCCCATGCATGTCCTGGGGCGCCACCATGGACACAGCACGCTTTGATTCAATGTACGCATCACATCGGCAGCCTCAGGTTGCACAACGTCTCAGAGTCCTCTCGCATGCGGCCGCCGCCGCCGCGGACGACGCTGACGCTGTTAAGTACACCTAGATGCCGTCTGCGGGTCAATCAATCATCTACCATGCGCTATGCGTCAACAACTTCATGTTTCAAACTCGCCTCATGCATGCATCCCGATCAGCATGGAGATAGTTAGAGGATGGATGGAAGACTTGCCTTGCAATGAGCAGCCACAAGATCGATCAAAGCAAGAGCTAACTAGGTATGTATTTTTTATGAGATGGTATAAGATGGATTGGAGACTTGCCTTGCAATCAGTAGGAACAAGATCGATCACAGCCACAGCTAGCTAGGTGTACCCACTTTTATTTTTTATTTCGAATATCTAGGTGCGTACTGGAACATAATATGTATATTTTTTTAACACAACTATTTCAGTATAATGCAACATAGTCTATATAATTTTTGAACATCTAAACATCAGCATTGTGAGACAAATAGCCGTGTATAGATGATGTCTTGACAAGCCTATAAACTTTTATAACTTACTTAACTATGTCTTGACGTACACCCTCATAAGAAAAATACATGTTGGAATTTTGCTAGTAGGCCTTTGGCCCAAAGCCCAACTAAAATTCTGAAATTCTCTTGGCCCATTCATGCACACATGTGAGTGGAGTGAGTGGGGCTAAAGTTTAGTCCCACCCTGGAAGTTGAGAAATAGTTGCACCTCTTTATAAGGTGAGCTCTTCTACCACTTGTATGAGCATGAGAAGAGGAGACCTACACGCGCGCTCCTCCTCCTCGCTCGCCTCGTCACGACGTGCCGTGGGTTGCGGGATTGAGACGAGGACAGAGCTATGCACGTTGTCTATATTTTTGCTGCATGGGAAAATTAATGAGTCATTAATTAATAATTAACGGACGCGTTAATTACTGAACCGTTTCTGATTCTTTTGGATCGTGACGACTCGGACGTGGGGTTTACTCCCACGACCTACCCACCCTAGCCGCCGCCGCTTCGTATGGTTTCTCACCACCGTTCCAGATCATTGCGCCGCCAAGCAAGTATTATCCATCCCTCCTTCCGGCGTGCTCATATTTCCAACAATCCAAAAACCTGATTATAGGCAATTTACTCCGAGTGGTTTTGCTGCGCATCTGAAGCCGCCTGCCTTTAAGGGGGCGCAATATAAGAGGTGGCGCACGAGAGCAGTCTACTGGTTTCAGACCATGGGCTGCTATGATGCCACCAAGGGCAAGCCTAAGGGCGATCTTAATCCAGCACAGTTGGAAGCTTTTGAGAAGATCGATACCCTCTTTAAAGGCGCTCTTCTAAGTGTTCTTGATGACTTCATTGTGGACGCCGACAGCGAGTTTTACGTCATGGAGCAATTCTATGACTACAAGATGACTGATGAGCGCCCTGTTGTACAACAGGCTCATGAGATACAGTCGCTCGCAAAAGAACTTGAGTACTTCAAGTGTGTGTTGCCGGACAAATTTGTTGCCGAAGGCATCATTGCCAAGCTTCCACCTTCGTGGAACAATTTTGCTACTTCCCTGAAACACAAGAGACAGGAGTTTTCCGTTGCGGATCTCATTGGTACTCTTGATGTTGAAGAGAAGGCGAGAGCAAAGGACACACGTGCTCGAGTTGCTGAGGGAGGTTCTAGTGCCCACATGGTACAGAAGAAGAACTCCCAGCCCAACAAGTTCAAAAACAATAAGAACAAAACTCAGGGCAAAGGCAAGTTTGATACAAAGAACAAGCCATCACATTCTACCAACTTCAAGAAGAATTCTCATAAAAAGGGGAAGGGACTTTGCCATGTCTGCGGTGATCCTAATCACTAGGCTCCGAAGTGTCCTAACCGCTTTGAGGAGCGCGAACATGAGAAGAGCGGCAAGTCCGCTAATGTTGTCATCGGTGATACTGATATGAAGGAATCAGGGTACGGTATTTTTCCTACCATCCTTTCAGTATTTCAATCCCCTGATTGGTTAATTGACACCGGTGCCAATGTACATGTTTGTGCTGACGCCTCCATGTTTTCTTCTTACCAGGCAACAGGGACTTCACCCGTGCTGATGGGGAATGGGTCACATGCCATCGTTCGAGGTGTTGGTACGGTCGATCTGAAGTTTACTTCGGGGAAGACTGTGCGTCTGAAGAACGTTCATCATGCGCCGTCCATCAATAAAAATCTCGTTAGCGGTTCCCGTTTATGTCGAGATGGTTTTAAGTTGGTTTTCGAATCCAATAAAGTTGTAAGTCCTAAGTGTGGACAATTTGTTGGAAAAGGCTATGAGTGCGGAGGCTTGTTCCGCCTATCTTTGTCAGATATTTGCACTAAAGTTATTAATAATGTTTGCCACAATAATGAGTCTGATATTTGGTATTCAAGAATCTGTCATATTAACTTTGGTTGCATGACGCGGTTAGCCAATATGAATTTAATTCCAAAAATCTCTACTGTCAAAGGCTCCAAGTGCCAAGTATGTGTGCAAGCTAAGCAACCTCGCAGGTCCCATAAGACTGCAGAGGTCAGAGACTTGGCGCCACTAGAGCTTATACATTCTGATCTTTGTGAGATGAATGGCGTGTTGACAAAAGGTGGAAAGAGATACTTCATGACGTTGATTGATGACTCCACTGGATATTGTTATGTGTATCTTCTGAAATCAAAAGATGAGGCTTTGACTTTCTTTGAAAAACTATAAAGCTGAGGCAGAGAACCAACTTGATCAACAAATTAAACGGCTTAGGTCCGATCGTGGTGGAGAGTATTTTTCCAATGAATTTGATCTGTTTTGTGCGGAACATGGTATAATCCATGAGAGGACGCCTCCCTACTCACCCCAGTCAAATGGGGTAGCCGAAAGAAAAAACCGAACTCTAACTGATATGGTTAACACCATGTTGGACACTTCGGGTCTATCCAAGGAATGGTGGGGGAGGCGCTAATGACTGCGTGTCATGTCCTAAACCGAGTTCCCACAAAGCATAAGACCATGACTCCATTTGAGGAATGGGAAAGGAAAAGGTTGAAACTCTCTTACCTATGTACCTGGGGTTGTTTGGCGAAAGTCAATATACCAATTCCCAAGAAGCGCAAGCTTGGACCAAAAACCATGAATTGTGTTCTTCTGGGCTATGCTTTTCATAGCATCGGCTATAGATTTTTGATAATAAAATCTGAGGTATCCGACATGCATGTTGGTACGATTATGGAATCGAATGATGCAACTTTCTTTGAGGACATATTTCCTATGAAGGATAGGTTGAGTTCATCAAATCAGGAGATACCTACTCCATCTAGTGAGGAATTCACTGTAATTCCTGAACCCACCATTGCGATGGAACACGTTGAGAATCTTGTTGAGGGTAACAATGGAACTCCTGTGAGGAGTAAGAGACAGAGGACTGCAAAGTCTTTTGGTGATGATTTCATTGTGTACCTCGTGGATGACACACCCAGGACTATTTCAGAAGCCTATGCATCTCCTGATGCTGACTACTGGAAGGAAGCTGTACGTAGCGAGATGGATTCCATCTTAGCTAACGGTACCCGGGAGATCACTGACCGTCCTTATGGGTGCAAACCTGTAGGATGTAAGTGGGTGTTCAAGAAGAAGCTTAGACCTGATGGTACGATTGAAAAGTACAAGGCACGGCTTGTGGCCAAGGGTTATACCCAGAAAGAAGGTGAAGACTTCTTTGATACTTACTCACCTGTGGCTAGACTGACCACAATTCGGGTGCTACTATCACTGGCTACCTCACATGGTCTTCTCGTTCATCAAATGGACGTTAAGACGGCTTTCCTCAATGGAGAGTTGAAGGAGGAAATTTACATGGATCAGCCAGATGGTTTTGTAGTACATGGTCAGGAAGAAAAGGTGTGCAAGTTATTAAAGTCTTTATATGGCCTTAAACAAGCTCCTAAGGAGTGGCATGAGAAGTTCGAAAGAACATTAACTACTGCCGGCTTTGTAGTAAACGATGGTGACAAGTGCGTGTACTATCGCTATGGTGGGGGCGAAGGAGTTATTCTTTGTCTGTATGTCGACGACATATTGATCTTTGGAACCAAACTTGATTTAATCAAGGAGGTTAAGGATTTCCTATCTCGCTGTTTTGAGATGAAGGATCTAGGAGTAGCTGATGTTATCTTAAACATCAAGCTGTTGAGAGATGATAATGGTGGGATCACACTGCTTCAGTCTCATTATGTGGAAAAGGTCTTGAGTCGTTTTGGGTATAGCGACTGCACGCCTTCTCCAACTCCATATGATGCTAGTGTGTTGCTTCGAAAGAATCGACGGATTGCTAGAGATCAACTGAGGTATTCTCAGATTATTGGCTCGCTTATGTATTTGGCGAGTGCCACAAGGCCTGACATCTCTTTTGCTGTGAGCAAGCTGAATCGGTTTGTGTCAAAACCGGGAGATGATCATTGGCATGCGCTTGAGAGAGTTATGCGCTATTTGAAAGGCACCGCGAGCTATGGGATTCACTACACCGGGTATCCAAGGGTACTGGAGGGTTATAGTGACTCAAACTGGATATCTGATGCTGATGAGATTAAGGCCACAAGTGGTTATGTTTTTACACTTGGTGGTGGCACTGTTTCCTGGAAGTGTTGCAAGCAGACCATCTTAATGAGGTCAACTATGGAAGCAGAACTCACAGCAATAGACACTGCCACTGTTGAAGCAGAGTGACTTTGTGAACTCTTGATGGACTTACCTATGGTTGAAAAACCAATACCCCCTATCCTGATGAACTGTGATAATCAAACTGTGATCGTCAAGATAAACAGTTCTAAGGACAATATGAAGTCCTCAAGGCATGTGAAGAGGAGACTAAAATCTGTCAGAAAATTGAGGAACTCCGGAGTTATTACGTTGGATTATATCCGAACATCGAAAAACTTGGCAGATCCCTTCACAAAGGGTCTATCACATAATGTGATAGATAATGCATCGATGGAGATGGGTTTGAGACCCACCGCATGAGTTGTCCATAGTGGTAACCCACTCTATGTGATCGGAGATCCCGTGAAGTAGAAGTGGGAGACAAATTGTTGGTAAGCTGGGAGGAGAGTACCCCTATATTAATTATCCCACTCCGTGAAGATGCAATACTCTCCTGATCTGCATGGCAGGTTGATACTTATCTTAATGTGTTCCAAGTGGCTTATTCGGGTAAGCAGAGATGTTGTCCTGCAGAACATGTTCTGAGGAACACACCTATATGAATTTGACTATTAACGTCGCAGTCTGTGAGAATTGGGTGTTCTCTAATAAATTCATGAAAGGCCCCGGAGTATGACGTATACGCTCCACCCGCGGGGAAGCCTTGATGCAGCCCAGTATCGGTCAAGAATTTGTGTGAAACTAGTGTTGGGGAACGTAGTAATTTCAAAAAATTTCCTACGCACACGCAAGATCATGGTGATGCATAGCAATGAGAGGGGAGAGTATGATCTACGTACCCTTGTAAATCGACAACGGAAGCGTTTGGTTGATGTAGTCGTACGTCTCCACGGCCCGACCGATCAAGCACCGAAACTACGACACCTCCGAGTTCTGGAACACGTTCAGCTCGATGACGATCCCCGGACTCCGATCCAGCAAAGTGTCGGGGAAGAGTTCCGTCAGCACGACGGCGTGGTGACAATCTTGATGCACTACCGTCGCAGGGCTTCGCCTAAGCACCGCTACAATATTATCGAGGACTATGGTGGAAGGGGGCACCGCACACGGCTAAAAATATGATCACGTGGATCAACTTGTGTGTCTATGGGGTGCCCCCTGCCCCTGTATATAAAGGAGTTGAGGAGGGGAGGGCCGGCCCTCTCTATGGCGCGCCCTAGGGGAGTCCTACTCCCACCGGGAGTAGGATTCCCCCTTTCCTAGTCCAACTAGGAGTCCTTCCATGTAGTAGGAGTAGGAGACAAGGAAGGGGAAGAGGGAAGAGAAGGAAGGAGGGGGTGCAGCCCCTCCCCTAGTCCAATTCGGACTAGGCCTTGGGGGGGGGTGCGCACGGCCTGCCTCTCCCTCTCTCCTAAATCCCAATAAGGCCCATATACTTCTTCTCCCGTATTCCCGTAACTCCCCGGTACTCCGAAAAATACCCGAACCACTCGGAATCTTTCCGATGTCCGAATATAGTCATCCAATATATCGATCTTTATGTCTCGACAATTTCGAGACTCCTCGTCATGTCCCCAATCTCATCCGGGACTCCGAACTCCTTCGGTACATCAAAACTCATAAACTCATAATATAACTGTCATCGAAACCTTAAGCGTGCGGACCCTACGGGTTCGAGAACAATGTAGACATGACCGAGACACGTCTCCGGTCAATAACCAATAGCGGAACCTGGATGCTCATATTGGCTCCCACATATTCTACGAAGATCTTTATCGGTCAGACCGCATAACAACATACGTTGTTCCCTTTGTCATCGGTATGTTACTTGCCCGAGATTCGATCGTCGGTATCTCAATACCTAGTTCAATCTCGTTACCGGCAAGTCTCTTTACTCGTTTCGTAATACATCATCTCGCAACTAACTCATTAGTTGCAATGCTTGCAAGGCTTATGTGATGTGCATTACCGAGAGGGCCCAGAGATACCTCTCCGACAATTGGAGTGACAAATCCTAATCTCGAAATACGCCAACCCAACATGTACCTTTGGAGACACCTGTAGAGCTCCTTTATAATTACCCAGTTACGTTGTGACGTTTGGTAGCACACAAAGTGTTCCTCCCGCAAACGGGAGTTGCATAATCTCATAGTCATAGGAACATGTATAAGTCATGAAGAAAGCAATAGCAACATACTAAACGATCGGGTGCTAAGCTAATGGAATGGGTCATGTCAATCACATCATTCTCCTAATGATGTGATCCCGTTAATCAAATAACAACTCTTTTATTTATGGTTAGGAAACATAACCATCTTCGATTAACGAGCTAGTCAAGTAGAGGCATACTAGTGACACTCTGTTTGTCTATGTATTCACACATGTATTATGTTTCCGGTAATACAATTCTAGCATGAATAATAAACATTTATCATGATATAAGGAAATAAATAATAACTTTATTATTGCCTCTAGGGCATATTTCCTTCAGTCTCCCACTTGCACTAGAGTCAATAATCTAGTTCACATCGCCATGTGATTCAACACTAAGAGTTCACATCACCATGTGATTAACACCCATAGTTCACATCGTCATGTGACCTATACCCAAAGGGTTTACTAGAGTCAATAATCTAGTTCACATCATTTATGTGATTAATGCCCAAAGAGTACTAAGGTGTGATCATGTTTTGCTTGTGAGATAATTTTAGTCAACGGGTCTGTCACATACAGATCCGTAAGTATTTTGCGAATTCTATGTCTACAATTCTCTGCACGGAGCTACTCTAGCTAATTGCTCCCACTTTCAATATGTATCTAGATCGAGACTTAGAGTCATCCAGATCTGTGTCAAAACCTGCATCGACGTAACTTTTTACGACGAACCTTTTGTCACCTCCATAGTCGAGAAATATTTCCTTATTCCACTAAGGATAATTTTGACAAATGTCCAGTGATCTACTCTTAGATCACTATTGTACTCCCTTTCTTAACACAGTGTAGGGTATATAATAGTTCTGGTACACATCATGGCATACTTCATAGAACCTATGGCTGAGGCATAGGGAATGACTTTCATTCTCTTTCTATCTTCTGCCGTGGTCGGGCTTTGAGTCTTACTCAATTTCATACCTTGTAACACAGCCAAGAACTCTTTCTTTGAATGTTCCATTTTTGAACTACTTCAAAATATTGTCAAGGTATGTACTCATTGAAAAAAACTTATCAAGCGTCTTGATCTATCTCTATAGATTTTGATGCTTAATATGTAAGCAGCTTCACCAAGGTCTTTTTTTGAAAAACTTCTTTCAAAACACTCCTTTATGCTTTGCAGAATAATTCTACATTATTTCCGATCAACAATATGTCATTCACATATAGTTATCAGAAATGCTGTAGTGCTCCCACTCACTTTCTTGTAAATACGGGCTTCACCGCAGGTCTGTATAAAACTATATGCTTTGATCAACTTACCAAAGCGTATATTCCAACTCCGAGATGCTTGCACCAGTCCATAGATGGATCGCTGGAGCTTGCATATTTAGTTAACACCTTTAGGATCGACAAAACCTTCTAGTTGCATCGTATACAACTCTTCTTTAATAAATCCATTAAGGAATTCAGTTTTGTTTATCCATTTGCCAGATTTCATAAAATGCGGCAATTGCTAACATGATTCGGACAGACTTAAGCATAGATACGAGTGAGAAACTCTCATCGTAGTCAACACTTTGAACTTGTCGAAAACCTTTTGCGACAATTCTAGCTTTGTAGATAGTAACACTACCATCAGCATCTGTCTTCCTCTTGAAGATCCATTTATTTTCTATGGCTTGCCGATCATTGGGCAAGTCAATCAAAGTCCATACTTTGTTCTCATACATGGATCTCATCTCAGATTTCATGGCCTCAAGCCATTTCACGGAATCTGGGCTCATCATCGCTTCCTCATAATTCGTAGGCTCGTCATGGTTAAGTAACATGACCTCCAGAACTGGATTACCGTACCACTCTGGTGCGGATCTCACTCTGGTTTACCTACGAGGTTCGGTAGTAACTTGATCTGAAGTTACATGATCATCATCATTAGCTTCCTCACTAATCGGTCTAGTAGTCATAGGAACAGATTTCTGTGATGAACTACTTTCCAATAAGGGAGCAGGTACAGTTACCTCATCAAGTTCTACTTTCCTCCCACTCACTTCTTTCGAGAGAAACTCCTTCTCTAGAAAGGATCCATTCTCAGCAAAGAATATCTTGCCTTCGGATCTGTGATAGAAGGTGTACCCAACAATTTCTTTTGGGTATCCTATGAAGACGCACTTCTCCGATTTGGGTTTGAGCTTATCAGGTTGAAACATTTTCACATAAGCATTGCAACCTCAAACTTTAAGAAACGACAACTTTGGTTTCTTGCACAACCACAGTTCACATTGTGTCGTCTCAACGGACTTAGATGGTGCCCTTTTAAACGTGAATGCAGCTGTCTTTAATGCATAACCCCAAAACGATATTGGTAGATCGGTAAGAGACGTCATAGATCGCACCATATCTAATAAAGTACGGTTATGACGTTCGGACACACCATTATGCTGTGGTGTTCCAGGTGGCGTGAATAGTGAAACTATTTCACATTGTTTTAACTGAAGGCCAAACTCGTAACTCAAATATTTTACCTCTGCGATCATATCGTAGAAACTTTTTTTTCTTGTTACGATGATTCTCCACTTCACTCTAAAATTCTTTGAACTTTTCAAATATTTCAGACTTGTGTTTCATTAAGTAGATATACCCATATCTGCTCAAATCATCTGTGAAGGTCAGAAAATAATGATACCCGCCGCGAGCCTTAACACTCATCGGATCTCATACATCAGTATGTATTATTTCCAATAAGTCAGTTGCTCGCTCCATAGTTCCGGAGAACGGCGTTTTAGTCATCTTGCCCATGAGGCATGGTTTGCAAGCATCAAGTGATTCATAATCAAGTGATTCCAAAAACCCATTAGCATGGAGTTTCTTCATGCGCTTTAATATGACCTAAACGACAGTGCCACAAATAAGTTGCACTATCATTATTAACTTTGCATCTTTTGGTTTCAATATTATGATTATGTGTATCACTACGATCGAGATCCAACGAACTATTTTCATTGGGTGTGTATCCATATAAGGTTTTATTCATGTAAACAGAACAACAATTTATTCTCTTACTTAAATGAATAACCGTATTACAATAAACATGATCAAATCATATTCATGCTCAACGCAAACACCAAATAACACTTATTCAGGTTCAACACTAATCCCGAAAGTATGGGGAGTGTGCGATGATGATCATATCAATCTTGGAACCACTTCCAACACACATCGTCACTTCACCCTTAACTAGTCTCTGTTTATTCTGCAACTCCCATTTTGAGTTACTAATCTTAGCAACTGAACTAGTATCAAATACCGAGGGGTTGCTATAAACACTAGTAAAGTACACATCAATAACATGTATATCAAATATACTTATGTTCACTTTGCCATCCTTCTTATCCGCCAATCACTTGGGGTAGTTCCGCTTCCAGTGACCAGTCCCTTTGCAGTAGAAGCACTTAGTCTCAGGCTTAGGACCAGACTTGGGCTTCTTCACTTGAGCAGTAACTTGCTTGCTGTTCTTCTTGAAGTTCCCCTTCTTCCCTCTGCCCTTTTCTTGAAACTAGTGGTCTTGTCTACCATCAACACTTGATGTTTTTCTCGATTTCTACCTTCGTCAATTTCAGCATTACGAAGAGCTTGGGAATCGTTTCCGTTATCCCTTGCATATCATAGTTCATCACGAAGTTCTACTAACTTGGTGATGGTGACTAGAGAATTCTGTTAATCACTATTTTATCTGGAAGATTAACTCCCACTTGATTCAAGCAATTGTAGTACCCAGACAATCTGAGCACATGCTCACTAGTTGAGCGATTCTCCTCCATCTTTTAGCTATAGAACTTGTTGGAAACTTCATATCTCTCAACTCGGGTATTTTCTTGAAATATTAACTTCAACTCCTGGAACATCTCATATGTTCCATGATGTTCAAAACGTCTTTGAAGTCCCGATTCTAAGCCATTAAGCATGGTGCACTAAACTATCAAGTAGTCATCATATTGAGCTAGCCAAACGTTCATAACGTTTGCATCTGCTCCTGCAATAGGTCTGTCACCTAGAGGTGCATCAAGGACATAATTCTTCTGTGCAGCAATGAGGATAAACCTCAGATCACGGATCCAATCCGCATCATTGCTACTAACATTTTTCAACACAATTTTCTCTAGGAACATATCAAAATAAAAACAGGGAAGCAACAACGCGAGCTATTGATCTACAACATAATTTGCAAAATACTACCAGGACTAAGTTCATGATAAATTTAAGTTCAATTAATCATATTACTCAAGAACTCCCACTTAGATAGACATCCCTCTAATCATCTAAGTGATCACGTGATCCAAATCAACTAAACCATAACCGATCATCACGTGAAATGGAGTAGTTTTCAATGGTGAACATCGCTATGTTGATCATATCTACTATATGATTCACGCTCGACCTTTCGGTCTCCGTGTTTCGAGGCCATATCTGTATATGCTAGGCTCGTCAAGTTTAACCTGAGTATTCTGCGTGTGCAAAAACTGGCTTGCACCCGTTGTAGATGGACGTAGAGCTTATCACACCCGATCATTACATGGTGTCTGGGCACGATGAACTTTGGCAACGGTGCATACTCAGGGAGAACACTTTTATCTTGAAATTTAGTGAGAGATCATCTTATAATGCTACCGTCAATCAAAGCAAGATAAGATGCATAAAAGATAAACATCACATGCAATCAATATAAGTGATATGATATGGCCATCATCATCTTGTGCTTGTGATCTCCATCCTTGAAGCACCGTCGTGATCACCATCGTCACCGGCGCGACACCTTGATCTCCATCGTAGCATCGTTGTCGTCTCACCAATCTTATGCTTCTACGACTATCGCTACCGCTTAGTGATAAAGTAAAGCATTACAGGGCGCTTGCATTGCATACAATAAAGCGACAACCATATGGCTCCTGCCAGTTGCCGATAACTCGGTTACAAAACATGATCATCTCATACAATAAAATTTAGCATCATGTTTTGACCATATCACATCACAACATGCCCTGCAAAAACAAGTTAGACGTCCTCTACTTTGTTGTTGCAAGTTTTACGTGGCTGCTATGGTCTTAAGCAAGAACCAATCTTACCTACGCATCAAAACCACAACGATAGTTTGTCAAGTTGGTGCTGTTTTAACCTTCGCAAGGACCAGGCGTAGCCACACTCGGTTTAACTAAAGTTGGAGAAACTGTCACCCGCAAGCCACCTATGTGCAAAGCACGTCGGGAGAACCGGTCTCGCGTAAGCGTACGCGTAATGTCGGTCCGGGCCGCTTCGTCCAACAATACCGCCGAACCAGAGTATGACATGCTGGTAAGCAGTATGACTTATATCGCCCACAATTCACTTGTGTCCTACTCGTGCATATAACATCAACATATAAAACCTAGGCTCGGATGCCACTGTTGGGGAACGTAGTAATTTCAAAAAATTTCCTACGCACACGCAAGATCATGGTGATGCATAGCAATGAGAGGGGAGAGTGTGATCTACGTACCCTTGTAAATCGACAACAGAAGTGTTTGGTTGATGTATTCGTACGTCTCCACGGCCCGACCGATCAAGCACTGAAACTACGGCACCTCCGAGTTCTAGCACACGTTCAGCTCGATGACGATCCCCGGACTCCGATCCAGCAAAGTGTCGGGGAAGAGTTCCATCAGCACGACGGCGTGGTGACAATCTTGATGCACTACCGTCGCAGGGCTTCGCCTAAGCACCGCTACAATATTATCGAGGACTATGGTGGAAGGGGGCACCGCACACGGCTAAGAATATGATCACGTGGATCAACTTGTGTGTCTATGGGGTGCCCCCTGCCCCCGTATATAAAGGAATGGAGGAGGGGAGGGCCGGCCCTCTCTATGGCGCGCCCTAGGGGAGTCCTACTCCAACCGGGAGTAGGATTCCCCCTTTCCTAGTCCAACTAGGAGTCCTTCCATGTAGTAGGAGTAGGAGACAAGGAAGGGGAAGAGGGAAGAGAAGGAAGGAGGGGGCGCAGCCCCTCCCCTAGTCCAATTCGGACTAGGCCTTGGGGGGGTGCACAGCCTGTCTCTCCCTCTCCCCTAAAGCCCAATAAGGCCCATATACTTCTTCTCCCGTATTCCCGTAACTCCCCGGTACTCCGAAAAATACCCGAACCACTCGGAACCTTTCCGATGTCCGAATATAGTCGTCCAATATATCGATCTTTACGTCTCGACCATTTCGAGACTCCTCGTCATGTCCCCAAACTCATCCGGGACTCCGAACTCCTTCGGTACATCAAAACTCATAAACTCATAATATAACTGTCATCGAAACCTTAAGCGTGCGGACCCTACGGGTTCGAGAACAATGTAGACATGACCGAGACACGTCTCCGGTCAATAACCAATAGCAGAACCTGGATGCTCATATTGGCTCGCACATATTCTACGAAGATCTTTATCGGTCAGACCGCATAACAACACACGTTGTTCCCTTTGTCATCGGTATGTTACTTGCCTGAGATTCGATCGTCGGTATCTCAATACCTAGTTCAATCTCGTTACCGGCAAGTCTCTTTACTCGTTTCGTAATACATCATCTCGCAACTAACTCATTAGTTGCAATGCTTGCAAGGCTTATGTGATGTGCATTACCGAGAGGGCCCAGAGATACCTCTCCGGCAATCGGAGTGACAAATCCTAATCTCGAAATACGCCAACCCAACATGTACCTTTGGAGACACCTATAGAGCTCCTTTATAATCACCCAGTTATGTTGTGATGTTTGGCAGCACACAAAGTGTTCCTCCGGCAAACGGGAGTTGCATAATCTCGTAGTCATAGGAACATGTATAAGTCATGAAGAAAGCAATAGCAACATACTAAACGATCGGGTGCTAAGCTAATGGAATGGGTCATGTGAATCACATCATTCTCCTAATGATGTGATCCCGTTAATCAAATAACAACTCTTTTGTTTATGGTTAGGAAACATAATCATTTTCGATTAACGAGCTAGTCAAGTAGAGGCATACTAGTGACACTCTGTTTGTCTATGTATTCACACATGTATTATGTTTTCGGTTAATACAATTCTAGCATGAATAATCAACATTTATCATGATATAAGGAAATAAATAATAACTTTATTATTGCCTCTAGGGCATATTTCCTTCAACTAGTTTCACAGAAAACTTGTAGTTCAAGGCATAGTCCACTATTCAAGTTCTGATCTAGTGTAGCATAAATTTCTAAGTGGAAGTTCAACTTCACAGTCTCCACTGAGCACCGATATATAAAACAATATTTTGAAACTAAATGATGAGATGTGCCAATGAGACTTTGTGGGGGATTGTTGGAATTTTGCTAGTAGGCCTTTGGCCCAAAGCCCAACTAAAATTCTGAAATTCTCTTGGCCCATTCATGCACACATGTGAGTGGAGTGAGTAAGGCTAAAGTTAGTCCCACCCCGGAAGTTGAGAGAGAGTTGCACCTCTTTATAAGGTGAGCTCTTCTACCACTTGTATGAGCATGAGAAGAGGAGACCTACTCGCTCGCCTCGCCACGCCACGCCTCGTCACGACGCGCCGCGGGTTGCGGGATTGAGCCGAGCCGAGGACAGAGCTATGCACGTTGTCTATATTTTTGCTGCATGGGAAAATTAATGAGTCATTAATTAATAATTAACGAACGCGTTAATTACTAAACCGTTTCCTATTCTTTTGGATCGTGACGACTCGGACGTGGGGTTTACTCCCACGACCTACCCGGCCCGCACTATATAGTCAGGCAGACGTCTACCCTAGCCGCCGCCGCTTCGTATGGTTTCTCACCACCGTTCCAGATCATTGCGCCGCCAAGCAAGTCTTCTCCATCCCTCCTTCCGGCGTGCACCGCGAGAAGGGACAGCAGGCCTCCGGAACCCCGCCTCTCGTGATCCTGTACGGGAGAGGGGCGATCAGGTTTTTGGGGAGCGCACTCGCGCGACTGCTGGCAGCGACGACTTTGCAAACGATGATTCTTCCCCGACCTCAGCAACCTCGTCCTTGACGACATGGGCGACAACGTCAACGCCGGCGGTGCTGCACCGTATGTGATTCTATCCTTCCTGTTCGAGATCGTGGTAGAATTCATGCTTCTAGTATGTGCCCTAGATGTGATATGTTCATCTGCTATGCTAGTTCACATGATTAGTTTAATCTCTGTTGCTGTGGTCATGATTTATGTTCGGTTTATTCGGATTAAATCTCGTAGTAATTTTCTCATATTTCCAACAATACATGGGAATCACATTTATTTTGCTGGCATGAATAGGATTATATCTAGATACGTGAACTATCATTCATGTCAGGTGCGTCTATTGTTTAATCTATACCCCTCACTCTTATTATTCCCTAGCACTGATTTTTTAGTATCTCCATGTCTAGCACTTCTTTGTCCTTTCCCTATAAAAAAGACACTTATTTGTCCTAGTTTATGGAATTGCTATAAATACTAGAAATTACCAATTTAGAATTGATATAGGTTCCACATAAATCAATAAAGTGAACTGAATTCTGAGATTTTTTTTTATAGGAACGAGCATATTGAAAAATCAACCTGAAATTAAAATATCAAACTAAAATAAGGTTAGTGAGAGAGGACGGCCCAAGTAGTATGAATATGTCGCCCATATTTATTAGACTTCGGTATTAATCAGAGAAATGATCAGTACAATGGTCAAAAAATGATCAGTACAATGGTCAACTAAGTCACGATCAGCAGGTAGGAGTAAATGTCATATTACGTACGTACAAACATTTTGAGCTTTTAAGATAAAATGTTCCTGAAAATCGTGAGAAAAAAGCACATATCCGTCTCGCAAACTACTAAAGAAAGGAGTGTTCATATAGCAAGCTATGGCGGCATGATACTCCCGGCAGCAACAGAGCATGACATTGTATATGATGGCAGACTTACTTTTTCTTTAGAGAAATGTCAGGAACTTACTTGATTTTCTGTTCTTTCTAATTCAGTCCGGGCATGCACCAAGGAAATCATTAGGACTTTGTTTATAACCGGATGTGATGATCACATATTGACGAGGACAGTATCTTAAAGTGGAATCCCATCAATTTTAACATATCATGATCTTTAAAACAGTTTATTTGCACATTTCTGCTTTTTAAAGATTTCTCCAAAATAATGCATGGAATAAAACATACATCACCAGCAAGGAGAGTATGTTACTACCTACCTACTGGCGTTGTTTTAATGCAACTGTCATGTTTTTTTATCTTTATAATTAACTGGATGTGACGATAAAGTACTGACAAGGAAAGTATTGACAAAATATGGAAGTCATAAATAGAAATCTAGCCGCGCAAATGCGCGGGTCACACTGCTAGTTATAACAATGCATGTTATTGCTTAGAGTTGATATGATAACTGTAGTAAGTGCTATGGTAGAATATGAGTAGGCCCTGTCATATCTGTTTTCCTCTCATTGTTACATGATGTTTGAACCATGATATATTGCTAGAATATGAAAGCCATTGGCTTATTTTTTTAACTTGGGGGTATGATTATGACCACGACATTGCAATTCTTTGTCTATGATATGTGTCACTGTTATAATAACCTTAATTCCACACATACTCTGAATATGATTGTTTATTTTTGTCCTTTTGGTCTCCAATTTGAATTGTTGCAGCAGACGCAAATGCGATGGCCTTCATGATTCCAGGACCTGGAATAATACCAGCCGATGGGTGGTGGTTTATCGCTCGTTCAGCTGACGGTGGTCATTTGATGCTCATTTGCACGTACCAAATTGACCAAACCATTTCATCAAACCACATGCAGTACAATGCATGGGGCGTTCATGACATTGATGGCTATGGCTGCTTCGTGTTCAAGAAAGATCCCAGCTCCGTTGGGCCAGGCGTATTCAATTGGAGACGGGTTTACAGCCTCGGCAACCACTCCATGTTCCTCAGGCTCAATTATCCGATCATCCAACCAATCATCGATCATATCACCGGCGACGATTACCGTGCTATGCAACTTCCATTCGCCAGGGGGGACTGTGTTTACACATCATACCATGGGTTTCATGAATCACCATATCCAGAGATCCGTCGACACAGCTTGTTGCCAGATAATCTTCAGTGTGTGAAAGACATCAAGCTTCCATGCGATGGATGACTTTTGCAAACCCGACATGCGGTGATGTGGTTCATGCCAATAGCAAATATGCACAACTTGATTCATACTGATATGTAGACTGAGCCATGTATTCTGCTGCTGTAGCACGACCCTCTTTTGTTGGATATTATGTACTGTTATTAGTTTGAAGCACTCCGCTGGTTTGAAGGATAGATACCTTTCTGGATCAAGTGCATCCTAACTCACCTGCGCAGGATGTACTGATAATGATGATGGAGATGCTGTGCAGTATATATATATATATATATATATATATAGGCTTCAAGTGTGTACTTGTTAGTTAAACCTATGGTTAAAATGTAACACTAAATATGACTAGTAAGTAGTGCAGTAGCAGTACTAGTATAGGTCGGTCAAATTATTCATCATGTCCACACATTGAATTGACGTGACAACACGCTGTGCGTGAGGTGACACAAGAATCCTGGCGGCGTGTTCGGGTATTCTGGACTTCAGATTTGGAGTACCACTTATCTGTCAAAATCTTTCATCATTCACTTAAAACAGTCAATTGATCATACATTGAGTACCATATAACTGGAATTAACCCATGCATGTCGAAGAAGGATTGGCCGGTGCTGCCGGCTGGCGTCAAGTTCGATCCCACGGATCATGAGCTGATCGAGCACCTTGAGGCCAAAGTGAGTGCTGATAGCACGAGATCTCACCCTCTCATCGATTTGTTCATACCAACCATCGACAGCGAGCACGGCATATGCTACACCCATCCCGAGAAACTTCCAGTTAAGACACCGATCGGTCGTCTTCTTGCACAAACATATTCCTTTGTTTATAGCTCTATTTTTCTTTTTAGACGCAGACCTGGTGAAACAATTACAATTTGACAGTTAATAAAAAGTGAAACAAGTGACTGCAACATGCCAAAGATGTTATGAAAATGCCAACTACGTAAACTAAAACCTGTATTCGACAATACTGCAGGTATCACACTGAGTGGCCTAAGCAAGCATTTCTTCCAGTGCAATTCTAGGGCGTTCAAAAGGGGCACGTGGACGCGTCGCAAGATACAGTCGGAGTGCGGCATGCACGCGATGTGACACAACACTGGCAATACCTTGCCGGTGATGGTCAACGGCCGGCAGACGGGCAGTAAAAAGGTTCTGGTGCTGCACACCAACAAGAACTTTGACCAGCAGAGGACCAACTGGGTGATGCACCAGTACCACCTCGGGGACCTGGAGCAAGAGAAGGAGCGGGAGCTGGTCCTCTGCAAGATTGTCTACTAGACGAACACTAGGGCCAGGAGTAAAAAGATTATAAGTTAGTTTGGTATTGGTACTTGTACTACCTTGTCGTACGCAAGTTGGTATTGTTGTTAACGATCTTTTGGTATGAACTTGGCATTTGCTTCCAACCATCATGCCGAGGGTCGACGTGGATATAAAGGTGAATCATTTGTTTCGTAACGAATTTTCAGGCACCTGATTTTTATTTGATAGGTAGCATAAGCACCTGCCGTTCGAGTTCCCAGTTCTCCAAATTTTTTGAAACAATTGCATGCTCTTATTATCACGATGAAAAAATAATATCCTTGTTGCATCCCAGTTATTAGTCTGTACTTGCAGAATTCTCTAGTTTATTGAGCACGTATATTGTTTTTTTAGGTCGAGCAAGTTTCAACTAGGCTGTAGACCGCCCAGGCTTGGTTTTGTTTTTAACAGGCCCAATCCATGACGACAACGGGGCACAAAGTTCCAGCAGGTATCTACTGGCGTCTCGCCCGCCAGTGTTAGTTATATTTTGTCTTACAACATCCGCAGGCATTTTTTTACTGAATCAAATACACAGCCCAGTTCTATTTTCCTCTTGAAACGCATGTCCTACATCCGTTTTCTAATCTCTATCTATAGTTTTAATAGTTCATATACACGTATCATTATATTGAAAATACATAAAATTTCCTTTTCATATTTACATCCTTATTTTTGTTGTTGTTTTCCCTCCTAGCTCTTATTTTTTTACCACTGGTTTCCCCTTAAACCAACTCAATTGTCCCACGTCTTATTTGCTTACAAAAACAAAATATTTTTTTTGGCAAATCAATCAGTTCTTAAAAAAATATTTATCATTTTGGGATTACAAAAGTTCGGACTCCATCGAAATGCAAAATAAGGTTGAACTTTTCGACCGTGGTCCTGGGCAGAAAATGGGCTGTAATAAATTACTTAAGAATTAGCAAATGGGCTTTAAATTATTAAAAAATAGCAAATGGGCTCTATGTTGTCTGCCACGGATTTGGAGGCTGACTTGTGGGCCGACCAAGTTCATGCGTACACAAGGTTTATCAAAAAAGAAAGTTAGTCAACAATCGACTCTACCAGCGTCAGACCGTTAGATGTCAATCTAACGACAATCGTGCTTCTTCAGTCTCTGATCTTCCTGCCCCAGCCGCCCAAACCAGCGCCATCGGAACCGCCTGCCCCCGCCTGACCCCCGCCTGACCCCCGCCTGACCGCCCCCATACTACTCCCACCCCTGGCCAGGCCATCCCTCCACTCACCCACACCCCCTGTTATTCTGCGGCGACGACAACCTCACACCGCAGCCGAACCAGTGAACCCTCGTACTCCTCTCCGCGTGGGCATCCACTGTCGTGTGTTCCCCGGCTCTGCGTCGTCCCCTTCCTAGGCCTCGCTGTCGTCCACCGCCTTGGTGCTCTCGGCGCGGCGTGGTCATTATGGTCAACGACCGACTTCCATCGGAAGAGTACTGTACGTGGAGAGGCTGACAGCTGGGTCCATGGCCACATCCCAATTTTTTTGCGATTTGCCAAGTAAGTCGCTTTGTCAGGCCTGTTGGGCTGCAAATCTTTCAAGACGAGGAGAGCTTCATTCGGCTGGCCGAGAAAATGGCCTATCAGTAATGAGAAATGGGCTCTACATTTTTAAAACACATCAAATTGGAAATTAGTTTCAAATTTATTTTTTTCATTTTGAGATTTTAAATTGCATTGATTTTATAAGTGGACAATTTGTTGGATTTTATATTGATATACATTTATTTTTAAAATCAGTTTGAATGTGACTCGAAATTTCGGGATTAAAAACAGTTCGGACCGCACCGAAATATGCAAAATTTCGTATAATTTTTTAACCGTGGCCACAATATGGGCTGTAATGCTAACAAAAAGAATATGGGCTCCAAAAAAACCTTAAGAACTAGCAAATGGTCTGTAAATTATTAGAAATAATGGAAGATGGGCTGTATGATGTTTTCCACAGATTTTAGGCTTTCCTAAAAAAGGTTGACGGACAAGCAGTGACTGTTGCATGTCCATCTAACGGCCGCCGTGCTTCTTCAATTTCTGCTCTTCATGCTCCAGCCGCTCAAACAAACACCGGCGGGACTGCCTGCTCCCTCCTCCCCACGGCCGGCTATGCTGCCCCGCAGGCCTCACCGCCCCACCGTACTCCCATCGCTGGCCTAGCCATCCCTCTACTCACCCACACCTGCTGTTATTCTCCGGCGATGACAGACAAACCAGTAAACCCTCGTACAGTCATACTCCCCTCCGCGTGGGAAACAACTGCCGAGTCTTCCCTGCCTCTGTGTCGTTCCCTTCCTAGACTTCGCCGTCGTTCACCGCCCTGGTGCTCTTCGCGCGGCCTGGTCAGCGTGGTCAACGGCCGACATGCATCTAAAGTGGACTGTACGTGGAGAGGCTGACAGGTGGGTCCACGGTCGCATGCAAGGAAATGCCTCCTTATTACGCGCAAAATAATGATTCCTCCACCTGACATCTGGGACCCACCGAAAGGACCTCTGTATTTCGCGAAAAAAACGTTACCGCCGCTCACAGCTTGGACCCACTAGCTATATCTTCGCACGCAAGGAAGTGCCTCCTTATTATGCACAAAAAAATGAATACTCCCCCTGCTAGCTGGGACCTAGTATAGTTGCAGGCTGACTTATGGGCCTACTAAGTTGACGGGGACGGAGGGCTTTGTCAACTTAGTAAATATGCATGATTCTAGCTCCAGTGACCGTACGATGTCCATCCAATGGCAGTAGTGCTTCTTCAACCACTGGTCTTCTTGCTCCAGCCGCCCAAACCAGCGCCGGTCGTGCCTCGTGCTCCTGCCTCCCGTGGCCGGCCGCGATGCGGCGGAGGCCTCACCGCCCCCTACTACTCCCTCCGCTGGCCAGGCCATCCCTCTACTCACCCACACCCCCTGTTATTCTGCGGCGACGACAGCCTCACACCGCGACGAACCAGTGAACCCTCATACTACTCTACACGTGGGCATCCACTGCCGCGTCTTCCCCAGCTCCGCGTCGTCCCCTTCCTAGGCCTCGCCGTCGTCCACCGCCCTGGTGCTCTCGGCGCGGTGTGGTCAACGTGGTCAAGGAACGGCTTCCGTCGGACGTGGACTGTACGTGGAGAGGCTGAAAGCTGGGTCCACGGCCACAGCAAGGAAGTGCCTCCTTATTACGCGCAAAATAATTATTCCTCCATGTCAGTGTCAAAACCGGCGGATCTCGGGTAGGGGGTCCCGAACTGTGCGTCTAGGCGGATGGTAATAGGAGGCAGGGGACATGAAGTTTTACCCAGGTTCGGGCCCTCTTGATGGAGGTAAAACGCTACGTCCTGCTTGATTAATATTAATGATATGGGTAGTACAAGAGTAGATCTACCACGAGATTAGAGAGGCTAAACCCTAGAAGCTAGCCTATGGTATGATTGTCTGTTGTCTACGGACTAAAACCCTCCAGTTTATATAGACACCGGAGAGGGTTAGGGTTACACAAGGTCGGTTACAAAGGAGGAGATGTACATATCCGTATTGCCTAGCTTGCCTTCCACGCCAAGTAGAGTCCCTTCCGGACACGAGACGAAGTCTTCAATCTTGTATCTTCATAGTCCAATAGTCCGGCCAAAGGATATAATCCGGCTGTCCGGAGACCCCCTAATCCAGGACTCCCTCAGTAGCCCCTGAACCAGGCTTTCAATGATGATGAGTCTGGTGCGCAGTATTGTCTTCGGCATTGCAAGGTGGGTTCCTCATCCGAGTACATCACGGAAGAATTTGAATACAAGGATAGTGTCCGACCCTGTAAAATAAGTTCCACATACCACCGTAGAGAGAATAATACTTCCACAAATCTAATGTGCTGACACGTCTTGGCAACACGACATTATGTCATGGCCCGGTGATTATTCGAACCGTTTCCTTTAACTAGCCCCGCACATAACGCGAGGCAGTTTTTTGACACGTCTTGTCAAAGCAGAGATCGTGTCCCCTTATCACGGGATTCTCATCAATACGGGCGTGGGTAACCCAACCGCGCCATCGATTACGGCGCTTGGGGGATAAGCGAGTTTTACCAGGCTAGTGGGGGCGCATAGTTTCGTCCGCCCATATAAAAGGAAAAGGATTCACCTTTTCATCCATGCCTTCTTCCTCCTTTGCTCATCCACTTTCGCACACTCGAGCTCCAGCGCCCAAGTCCGCATTTCCCACCTCGACCTTCTCCAATCATGTCCGGAGTGGGAGGCAGGTGGATGGTTTCCTCCGTCATGGAGGGACACATCAAGAAGCTGAGGAGAGCCGGATACCTGCCCGATGACATCACGCACCGGCTCGCAGATGAGGGGCAAGTCATCCCCACCCCCAGGCCCCATGAGAGGGTAGTGTTCCTTACCCACTTCCTCCGCGGACTGGGATTCCCTCTCCACCCATTCGTCCGGGGGCTCATGTTCTAAACGGCCTAGATTTCCACGATCTGGCCCCGAACTTCATCCTCAACATCTCGGCGTTTATCGTCGTTTGCGAGGCCTTCCTCCGCATCAAGCCCCACTTCGGCTTATGGCTGAAGACCGTCAACGTCAAGCCGAAGGTAGTGAGCGGCTGTCAGGCGGAGTGCGGAGGTGCCATGGTGGGCAAGATGCCCAACGTCACATGGCTCGAGGGCTCCTTCGTGGAGACCATAAAGGGGTGGCAATCGGGGTGGTTCTACATCACCGAGCCGCGCGACCCTAAATGGGCAGCAGCCCCCGAGTTCCGATCTGGCTTCCCCATGCGGCTCACCTCCTGGCAAGAGAAGGGCCTGTCCTGGGGTAGTTCGGGAGAGCTGACCGGACTCCAAACATGTATTCAAAACATGGTGAACCAGAAGCCCAAACTTGTCAACGTGGTCCAGGTCATGCTCATCCACCGGATCCTCCCGTGACAACAACGGGCTTTCAACTTGTGGGAGTTCGACCTGGCCCAGCGCCAAACTCTGAACAGGCTCTTCGACACAACTCACAAAGATGCCTGGAAGGTGCTATTCAAGAGCGCCGAGGTTCCCCCTCCCACTATCGAGGACCACGGATTCTGCGTGAAGCGCCAAGCCAGCGTGGTAAGCTGTTTTACCTCTCACAGGATACTTGTTTTCCATAGTTTGACTCTATGCGGGATCTAAGCTCCCGTACCTTTGACATGACTGGTAGGAGACGGCCGGACAGATCGACTGTCCGGCTCCTTTGCCCGAAGGCCCAGTAGACGCTCTCCTAGTGAAGATGCTGACTCCGGCTCCTTATACGGTGCCGGAGAAGACCAAGAAGGCCAAGGGAACCCGAAAGAGTTCCCGACGCCAGGCATCATCGGACTCACCGTCCGATGACTCCGCGGCACACTCCTCCCCCGAAGACAAGGAGGTAGAAGAAGATGCCCCCCTTCAGTTGGGGGAGACAAGAAAAGGAAGGCCACCCCAACTGGGGAGGCCGGAGGGTCCAAGAAGGGAAGGACTCTCCTTCCGGACAGTTCCACCACCGCCGCCGAAGGCGAAGACGAGTGGTTACCCAGGGCCAAGCCCCTGGGGAGGTCGTAAGTATTCGGATACCAGAGCAACTCATAGTATCCTTTTGCGCACTACTTCCCCTAACGCCGAATATGATTATGCAGGCCACCACGAGTCTGTATCGATGTATCATCGGATGGCTCCCTGGGCTCGTTGGATATGGATAGCGATCCACTTCCGACTGCCACCTCCCCTTGCCCTGCGGACGACGCCGAGGTATTGTCTCAAGGGGCACCGGGTCGAGGGGAGACAGTCCTGGAGGCGCCTCAAGGCGAACTTCCGGACTCCGGGAGCAAAGGGGACAAGGCCCCTGAAGGCTCCGAGTTCGGCCCTCAGCCGAACATCGCGCCGGATCCTCCAGTGGTTCCGGACTCGGGTAGGCGGCCTCCTTCCAAGAGGGGCAAGACGCCTATGCCGGTGACCTATGTCCATCTAGAGGCGCCGGACAATCTGCTGGAAACGCTTCGCAGCGCTTCCATCGACGAGGAACAACGTACTATTATGAGTGCAGTGGTCCAGAAGGTTCAGTCCGCCAAGAGCGGACTGACTGAAGCCTGTGCCAGCCTTCTAACAGGATTTGAGGTAAGTGTTTAAAATATAGGAAAAATATTACCGCATAGACAGTAGCTCGTGATGCTTTGTTCGGTGTTCACAAAGAAAAGCCAAACAAAGGATCAAATAATATCGCAGGAGCCTAATATAAGTATGTCAATATGCGTATGCAGGCTTCGCTGCTAGCCTCAGCCGCACTGACTGCGGAGGTCGCCACACTGAAGCAGGACCTCGAGGGGTCCAAGAAAGAGCTCGGCCTTGCCAAGAGGCAGCTCGAGGAGAACAAGGGTAAGTAATACCCTGTCTATAGATATGTATATATAAAAGAAGACGCGATTGCAAAATGACAGGATCATCGTATATTTGCCAGGGGCCACGACCGAAGTGGCGACCCTAAAGCAAGCGCTATCCAAGGCCGAAGATAAAGTTGCCAAGGAGCGCACCGAGCGGGAAAGGCAAGAGGCTCGGGTGGGCGAGGTACAGCAAGAGCTCCAGGCTCTCGTGACGAAGCACGAGGCGTTGGAGCTTGACTCGAAGACGCGAGAGTCTGAGCTTGCTGCGGCCATCCAGAGCGCAAAGAGTGCCAAGGACGAAGCCCAAAAGGCCCTTTAGGAGATTGACGCAATGAAGAAAATAGCGGCGGGTAAGGCATTCTATATGCAAAGCAAGCATGTGAAAGTAAATTACCTATTACTTACCCGAATCCGGAGCTCTCCAGGAGCATTCGCAGATTTGCCCCGCAGCGTGTTGGATGCCGCACAGTTTTACCAGGCCGAGGAGAGAAGCTCAACGGAGAAGCTTTTCTGGTCTCAGTATACTGGGATCGAACACCTGGTGCCTATGAGCGACTAGCTGAAGCAGCTGGTCGAGCTACACAAGGCGGCCGAACAGGCCATGAAGGGCTTTATAGTCCGGCTGTGGCCTGGCGACGCCCTTCCGAACAGCTACTTCGGCCTAGTGAGGCGGCTTGTAGATGCCTGCCCATGGCTGGAAGTCGTCAGGCGGGCCGTTTGCATCGAAGGTGCATGCCGGGCTTTCGCCCGTGTGAAGGTGCAGTGGGCCAAGCTAGACGCCGTGAAGCTGATCAAGGAGGGACCGCCGCAGGACAAGGAGCATCGCACCCCCGAAATTTATTATGAGGGTGTCCTGAAGGGTGCCCGTCTTGTAGCGGACGAATGTTCAAAGGATGTAATATTTGAGTAAACTTGCTCGTGTGATTCTGTATGATGAAAACTTGTGTCATATGCGCTATGCAACGCTTGTTTGAATTTAAAATATTACCTTCTATTTGGCTGTTTATCCAATCTGAGAGATGGCTAGTCCTCGGCTTCTGCCCCCATGCCGCGAGTGCTGGGGTGTTCGGGATAAACCTGAGCAGTCTTGTTTCCATTTTTGGGTCCTTCGAGGGAGGTGCTCAGCACGGCGAACAAGGCAACCGGACTAATAATGCTTTATCACTCTCACTTAGCCATAGAATTCTATAATTTTAAATTTCGGCGAAGCCCCTAGTATTCGGAAGGCCGAATTCGGGGTGCGATACACGCCTTTAAGCCGGACAGGACCGGCTCCTCGCTCTAAGCGGCATAAGTCTTTAGGGACTCGAAACCTCGCCGAACAGTGACCAGTCTCTCGCCTTATCATGACAGTCAGTTTTAGCTTTCTCTACTAAGGTGCTTAGCCCAGCAGAACCGGGGCACAATCGTAGTAGTTCTCCTAGTGCTACCTTAGCCGATACAGCGGAACGTAAGGTACCAAAACATAGGAGCTGGGCCAACCCAACATTTGACCACAGACATGATTCGGAGCTGATGCATATAATTCTATAAGTTCGGGATGCCATACTTGTGAAAGTGTTCGGACTTCTCACACCATATTGTGGGGTACTTAAGCCCCTGGTGTATTGGCCGTACCAAAGTGTACGGTTGCAAGGCGTCATTAATGAACACACATATATAAAAAAAGAGAATGCAATAATAGTCTTAATGCTATGCATTGTTTATTCAAAAAGGTGCGTTTAAAGCAGAATGATACAGATAGTGCGATAAGCAAAAAGTAGGACTATGTCCCTTCCAAGGGCAAGCTGAGGAATAGTATTAAAGCAAATATTTCACTCATTGTCGTAATCCACCTGGGAGTTCCGTGGTGTGATGTAGCTTTATGCCTCCTTGGTTGCTGCATCATGTGTTCGGCAATCATGCTGCCGGACAGGGTTTCCAGAGATTAAAGTCCTGAAGAGAAAAATAACAAAGCGGGAAGCCCCTAGTGCGGTTTAGGCCGCGTCTTGGAGCGTGCCGTAGTTGTGCCCCCCTCCCCACCTGTGCCCATGGTATTTTTAATGTGTAATTATGTACGTGTGGCACGAATTTCGCCGTTTGGCTTGGGCCGGGGTGGGGGCCGCATTGCTACGCGAGCTCAGACCATGCCGGGCGGTCTAGTTGCCGATTACTCCGAGCGCATTTGAAGGTGTCCGGGTCTTGAAACGCCGAACTGATGGATTGCCTTGAGAGGCTGCTTTGCACTTCTGCTGCGAGGGCCGCAGTGTGCTCCTCCGTGCGGAGAGAGCGTTCTGTGTTTCCGTTAACTGTGATGACCCCCGGGGTCCTGGCATCTTGAGCTTGAGGTATGCATAATGCGGTACCGCATTGAATCTCACAAATGCGGTTCGCCCGAGCAGTGCATGATAGCCACTACGGAACGGGACTATATCAAAGATTAATTCTTCGCTTCGGAAGTTATCCGGGGATCTGAAGACCACTTCCAGTGTAATTGAGCCTGTGCAATGGGCCTCTACACCTGGAATGACGCCTTTAAAGGTCATTTTTGTGGGTTTGATCCTTGAGGGGTCTATACCCGTTTTTGTGGGTTTGATCCTGGTAAAGCAGGTTCAGGCTGCTGCCGCCATCCATAAGGACTCGAGTGAGGTGAAATCCGTCAATGATTGGGTCTAAGACCAGTGCGGCGAATCCGCTATGACGGATACTAGTGGGGTGGTCCCTGCGATTGGAGGTGATCGGGCAGGAGGACCATGGGTTGAACTTTGGGGCGACTGGCTCCAACGCATATACGTCCCTGAGCGCACGCTTCCGCTCCCTCTTGGGGATGTGGGTTGCGTATATCATGTTCACCTTCCGCACTTGTGGGGGGAACCTCTTCTATCCTCCGGTGTTCGGCTGCCGGGGCTTCTCTTCGTCATCGCTGTGTGACCCCTTACCTTTATCTTCGGCAATTAACTTGCCGGCCTGCTTGAACACCCAGCATTCCCTGTTGGTGTGGTTGGCTGGCTTGTCAGGGGTACCATGTATTTGACACGAGTGATCGAGTACGTGGTCCAAACTGGACGGGCCCGGAGTGCTACTTTTAAATGCCTTTTTCTGCTGACCGGGTTTAGAGCCTTTGAATCCGGCATTGACTACCATATCCTTAGTATTATCGCTGTTAATGCGGCGCTTATGTTTGTTGCGACGTGACCTACTATTGCCGTCCTTGGTATCCTAAGTACCATGGTTTTTTGATATGTTGTTACTGCGAGCCAGCCAGCTGTCTTCTCCCGCACAAAAGCGGGTCATGAGTGTCGTGAGGGCTTCCATAGATTTCGGCTTTTCCTGTCCAAGGTGCCGGGCAAGCCACTCGTCGCGAATGTTATGCTTGAAGGCTGCTAGGGCCTCTGCATCCGAACAGTCGACGATTTGATTTTTCTTTGTTAGGAACCGTGTCTAGAATTGCCTGGCCAATTCTTCTGGCTGCTGAATTATGTGGCTCAAGTCATCGGCGTCTGCTGGTCGCACATAAGTGCCCTGAAAGTTGTCGAGGAATGCGGCTTCCAGATCTTCCCAACAGCTAATGGACTCTGCTGGCAAGCTGTTAAGCTAATGCCGCGCTGGTCCTTTGAGCTTTAGTGGGAGGTATTTGATGGCGTGTAAGTCATCACCGCAAGTCTATTGTGCCGTCGTATGATTCAATATTTACGGGTTTGAAACCCTCTGGGATTTGATGACCATTACTTCGTCTATGAAGCCTAGGGGGTGTGCAGCGCCTCTGTATTGGGCTATATCGCGACGCAGCTCGAATGGGTCTTGCCCGCTGTGTTCGGCCCCGGCTGATTGACTTTTACTGTATCCGACGTGACGTTTATCATCTCGCATAGTGGCGAGCCCTCGTGATCCGTAGATCGATCTTGCATGTTTTGCTTTGTCCTCCAATACGTCTCGCAGGTCTGGCGTATTTCCCCATGCCTTTTTATTTGAATGGCGTCGGGGTGCAGGCTTAGTTTTTGGCTGGAATGCCTCTCTATCGCAGCCACGAGGTGGCCGATCAGCCGTGTCATACGCTTCTTCCTCCAGTCGGGGTAGCAACCTGCATTTTGGGTAACTCTTGGAGGGGCGCTCGGGTTTATATTCCTCGGCCGCGAGGACTTCAGTCCATCTGTCAGCTAGCAGATCTTGATCAGCTTGAAGCTGCTGCTGCTTTTTCTTAAGGCTATTCACCGTGGCTATAAGCCGGCGCTTGAAGCGCTCTTGTTCGACGGGATCCTCTGGCACGGCGAATTCGTCATCGCCGGGGCTTGCCTCGTCTTCGGAGGGGGCATGTAATTATCATCCTCCGCTTCTCCATCTGCCGCTCTCTCAGGAGGGCTGGCTCCTCCATCCTCCTGCTCTAGATCTTGCTGGAGGGGATTGTTGTTATCTTCGGCACTATCCAGAGTGTTATTATCTCCTATGCCGGTTTCACCACTTTTGCTTTGGCGGGACTTAGAGCGGCGGCGCTGACGTCGGCGCTTGGGTTGCTTCTTGGAGGGGTCATCCACCGTTGTCTCGTTGCCATTGCCTTCTTTGGGTGTGTCCACCATGTATATATCGTATGATGAGGTGGCTGTCCAGTGCCCTGTGGGCAGTGGTTCATCTTCGTCTCCCGCATCGTCGTCCATACCGTTGATGTCTTCGGAGTCAATGTCGCGCATGTCGGTTAATTCATTGACAGTGGCTACTAAGTGGGTGGTGGGCGGGCCGCGAATTTCTTCGTCGTCCGCATCCCAATCCTGCCGGACATAGTTCAACCAGGGTCCTCCTAACAAGGAGAGAGACCTTAACGAGTTCAGTATGTCGCCAAAGGGCGAGTGCTGAAAAATATCTGCGAAGGTAAACTCCATGATCGGAGCCCAATCGGATTCGCTAGGAACGGGCGCAGGCGGTTCGGAGTCGACGGCCGGAGAGAGATCCGGCAGTTTGTCAACATGGCTCTTGTGCAGAGTAAGGTCGATGTTCGGCTCGATCACCGATGAGGGTAAGGCTTCCGTGGTGGGGTCCATCCACCCGTCCATGGACGGTGCAACTGGCTCCGAATTGAGGGTTGGAGCGGCTGCCGGTGTGATCTCCTGAACACTGTCGGATGGTAGAGCTAAATCGTACTCATCATGACCGTGTGACACACAAGGCAGAGGCTCGAATCCGTCGAAGATCAAGTCTCCGTGGATATCGGCCGTGTAGCTTAAGCTTCCAAACCTGACCTGATGGCCAGGGGCGTAGCTTTCAATCTGCTCCAGATGGCCAAGCAAATTGGCCCGCAGTGCAAAGCCGCCGAATGCAAAAATCTGTCCGGGGAGAAAAGTCTCACCCTGGACTGCATCGCTAACGATGATAGAAGGAGCCATCAAGCCTAACGGCGACGACACAGAGGAGCTCTCAATGAAAGCACCAGTGTTGGTGTCAAAACCGGCGGATCTCGGGTAGGGGGTCCTGAACTATGCGTCTAGGCGGATGGTAACATGAGGCAGGGGACACGAAGTTTTACCCAGGTTTGGGCCCTCTTGATGGAGGTAAAACCCTACGTCCTACTTGATTAATATTGATGATATGGGTAGTACAAGAGTATATCTACCATGAGATCAGAGAGGCTAAACCCTAAAAGCTAGCCTATGGTATGATTGTCTATTGTCCTACGGACTAAAACCCTCCAGTTTATATAGACACCGGAGAGGGTTAGGGTTACACAAGGTCGGTTACAAAGGAGGAGATGTACATATCCGTATTGCCTAGCTTGCCTTCCACGCCAAGTAGAGTCCCATCCGGACACGAGACGAAGTCTTCAATCTTGTATCTTCATAGTCCAATAGTCTGGCCAAAGGATGTAATCCGGCTGTCCGGAGACCCCCTAATCCAGGACTCCCTGACTCCACCTGACAGCGGGGACCCACCAGACGGGCCACTGTATTTCGTGAAAAAAACGTTTCCCCCTGACTGCTGGGACCCACCAGCTACATCTTCGCATGCAAGGAAGTGCGTCCGGGAAAAAAAACAATTCGCCCCCCTGACTGCTCGGACCCACCAGCTACATCTTCGTAGGCAAGGAAGTGCCTGACAGTCAGGACCCACCTGGTCGAAGCATATGTAGCGTTGTCATTCTGGTCGCGAACATGTATGTACATACTGGTCAATGTAGAGGCGCGCACGTGTCGTAGTAGAGGCGCGCACGTAGCATGTACACGTACATACAGAGGCAAGTGTGCAAGAAAGAAAATACGGCCACATACGTACATATGAGCAGGGTCTCGAACGCTTACTCGCTCATACGTACGGCCAGGGCTCGTGTACATGGCTGGGTCGGAATGGAGAAACTGCGTCGTCGTCGTGTTCATGGGGAGCCAACCGGCTGGGTCGGAACGGAATACGTCGTCGTGTTCATTGGGAGGCTTGGACGGAACAATCGATGGAAACGAGGCCTGGCGTACCACAAAACGGAGGAAACGGCCTTGTGTTCGACCCGCCACGGTCGAAACGGGATCCTATTCATCAGGAGGGGTCTGACGTACCGCAAAACGGAGGAAACGAACCTCCTACGGTCGAAACGGGGTCCTGTTGATCGGGAGGGGTGTGGCGTACCGCAAAACGGAGGAAACGGACTTGTGTTGGATCGCTACGGTCAAAATGGGGGTCCTGTTCGTCGGGAGGGGTGTGGCGTACCGCAAAATGGGACTCCACGGGATACTGTTCATCTCCACCACCGACCCCCTCCAGCCTCCATGGGTTACTGTTCTTCCACCGTTGACCTCCTCCAGCCTCCACCTGCGACTGTTCATCCACGGGCACCTGCTCATCCAGCCTCCACCGCGCGCTACTCCATCGGTTACTGTTGAACCAGCCCTCTCCACGGGCTCCTGTTCAACCACCCCTCCACGGGCTACTGTTCATCCAGCCCTCCATGGGGTGGTCCTGTTCATCCAGCCCTCCAGGGGGTCCTGTTCATCCAGCCCCAACCGTCTCGATCGATCGGGGTCCTGTTCATCGAGAGGCAACACCACGGGGTCCTGTTCATCCACCCCCACCGGGAACTGTTTATCCAAACCCCCCAGCAACGCTAACTGTTCATCCAAAGGCAACACCACAGGGTCCTGTTCATCCACCCCCACCGGGAACTGTTCATCCAAACCCCCCAGCAAAGCTCATTGTTCATTCAGATGCAGCATCGATCGACTTCAGTTAGCAACAGTAGCGAAGGAATCGCTCGATCAGGTTTAGTTAACAGCCATCGATCGATCGCTCGTGTTCAGTAACGCGTAGCCTGCAGTGCAATCGCTCGGGTTCAGTTAGAGCCCAACGCCTCGCACCCACGCGCGTGCGTGTATGAGAGAGAAACGCGCATCGCTCGGCCCCCACCACCCACCATAACCGGGAACACCCCGATATTTTCCTCGCCTCGCTTCTACCACGGTTTTTCCATCATGGACGGCCCAAAGAATGTCATCCAGTTGCGTCTCCGGCCTGCCCAGGAAGAAAAGCCCATTTTCTGTCATGATTTTTTGTCATGGAAGTAGGACCCCACCACATCTATGATGATACCATGTTTTGTCACAATCATCGTCATAGAAGTGTCATAAGTATGATAGAAAAAAATTTCGTTCGGCCCAAAATGTCATGGATGTGTCTTTTTTTGTAGTGCCCCCTCCACCATAATCCACCTCGGTCATATCGTAGCGGTGCTTAGGCGAAGCCCTGCGACGGCAGCTTCATCAAGATCATAACCACGCCGTCATGCTGACGAAACTCTCCCTCGAGCTCTACTGGATCGTGAGTTCGCGGGACATCACCGAGCTGAACGTGTGTTGAACGCGGAGGTGCCATACGTTCGGTACCGAGGATCGGTCGATCGTGAAGACGTATGACTACATCAACCGTGTTGTCATAACGGTTCTTCTTAACGGTCTATGAGGGTACGTGGACTACACTCTCCCCTCTCGTTGCTATGCATCACCATGATCTTGCCTGTGCGTAGGAATTTTTTGAAATTACCACGTTCCCCAACACGATCTACATGGGCGACTTGGCCTTCATTATCAACAACCATGATGATCTCCTCATGTGCCCGCCGTCGATCCAATAGAGCGCGTCGGCATCTCCATCAACAATGGTGGCATCTTTACCACCAGCTTCTGGTACATCGTGCCCATCCGGGCTCCGGAATACTAGAGCCACACATCAGCAAGCCACCCTTGAGCGCTTACATGACTGGATCAGCCAGGAGACCGATGGTCGGTCTACACAACGTCCTCACCGCAGCTGGTGACACTTAGAATAAAAAGAAGGCATGAGTATGAGGACTTGATTGTTAGAACCATATATTTGCGAACGGGGCCATTTTGATATTAATTTGTGCTCTAGAAATCATCCATTCATGTGTGGTTGCAATGTATCAAAGTAAGGGGATGTGTCCAAATTATGTCTTGACCGGTGCTCGTCCTGCATCAAGAGTCGGTTGTTCAGCCGAAGGCCTTATCCGTCATGTGGGGTTGCCTCTGTAATTAAGGTAAAATTAGACTAAAGTGTTGGGCATTTAATGACCGCACCTCTTGTATCCCAAGATATGATCCGTGTTACCATACAAAACCTTTCTATCACTGGTGTTTAGAATATAACTTCACAGTCTCCCTGCCCTTAACTTCTCCGTGGCTCGATCACCGTGATCCTGGGTACTCGCAGGGATGAAGAACACGGACGAGACAAGTGACGATGACGAAGCAATTTTATTTCACACATATGAGACATTAATTCAAAGTACTTCTGTCGATCCCTCCAAGAAATACATAAGGTTGTAGAGCTATGCCTCCACCCACGACCTTACCGAATTACCCACACATGGCGATCAGATCGCAAGAAGAAAGCATTGAAGAACACATCAAGTGGAATGATCTGATTGATAATATGTCTTACAATAGTTGTCATATACGGTACACGATTACAAGGTGTGGATAACTTAGATGAATGCTTAGAAGGTGCTGATGAAGATGGCTATGAGATGGAGATGAGAAATGGCGGTGGCTAGGGTTTCTGGATACTGTGGATGACGAAGATGGAGGTCTCGACGATTTTCTGTTGCCCTTCTCAACCTAATGGCGGTGGCTGGGGTTTCAAGAAGAAATCATCCATGAAAAAGCTTACTCCTGCAAGTGTTGACCAACAGACAATTCTCTTCATGCCTTGTTCATAACATCAAATTTCTCAACCTAATGGCATCTGTCAAGGATCTTTAAAGCCGATGCATTAAACTTGTGTTTTTGTCATGTGTTCAGTATACATGGTTATTTTTGTAGGATAATTTCACTTTTGATGATCTCATGATAAAGCGACCTTGGAATCAGAAGGTGAGCTAAAAAGCATCTTGTTGTTTATCGTTGTTGCCAATTTTCCAGTATGTGTATCTACAGCATAAAAAAGGAAGCAAGTATATACCATGATTATAATTTCCTACTGATGTGCTTATGGTATCGATGAAACAACTCAAATGCATTTCTTTTTACTAATCTATTTACTTGGGATCTTTTTTTATTTCGTTTGATATTCAACATTAAAGTTTGCTTTCTATCTTTTCTGATTCATAAATAACGGTCATGTCAATGGAGATGATGAATACACTCCTATAGTTGGACATAAAACCCATCAAACATCTGGCCAAACCCATTTCTGAAGCAGACCCAAAAACTTCACCACTCATTTTGGAAGCTGCCTAAAGAAAAAGCAGCACCGCTGAAACATGACTTAAAGATAGCAATAAAAGTCCTCTGTTTCATTAATTAGTTCACATAATCAAATTATTCAATTGACATCTGTGAGGAATTATTATAAACATAATTTGGATGCATCATATTGAAAGTGGAATAGGGGCAGCGTCGTCGATCCTTTTTAATGGCCATAGGGACTGCTGGAAGGCACTGCGGTTAGCGAGAATCTGCTCAGCTACTCCGCTATTGGCATGCAGGTATTCATGAATTCCGAGTACGCCACAACTGGGGTTGAGGGATGTAGGAGCGATCGACGATGAGGTGGCCCCGTCTAAGGGTGGTCAGTGTGTGTAATGCTATTTGATTTAATCTGATGCCATTTTAGACTTATGCAACCAAATCCATCACAAAGAGCGCATGATAAAGGAAGTTTATATAATGGAAGAGGAAATCCACCTGCCAAGAGCATGATGAAGTAGACCACTCTACTTTTAAAACTGGGAACTTTGATTGGAAATGAATAGCACTACAAGATGTAGATCAATATTTCAGGGTGGGGGGGTGAGGGAGTCCTGGACTAAGGGGTCCTCGGACATCCGGCCTGTTATCTATGGGACGGACTGATGGGCTGTGAAGACATGAAGACCGAATACTACACCATGTCCGGATTGGACTCTACTTGGCGTGGAAGGCAAGCTTGGCGACCGAAGATTCCTTTTTATGTAACCGACTCCATGTAAACCCTAGATCTCCTCGGTGTCTATATAAACCGAAGGGGATAGTCCGGAAAGGACACCACATATACTCATTACCATATTCATAGGCTAGACTTCTAGGGTTTAGCCATTATGATCTCGTGGTAGATCAACTCTTGTAATACTCATATTCATCAAGATCAATCAAGCAGGAAGTAGGGTATTACCTCCATAGAGAGGGCCCGAACCTGGGTAAACATCGTGTCCCCTGTCTCCTGTTACCATCGATCCTAGACGCACAGTTCGGGACCCCCTAACCGAGATCCGCCGGTTTTGACACCGACATTGGTGCTTTCATTGAGAGTTCCATTGTGCCGTCGACAAAAGGCTCGATGGCTCCTTCAATCATCGATAATGACGACATCCAAAGAGGAACCTTCCTCCCCGGACAGATCCTTGTATTCAGCGGCTTCTTACAATGGGCCAGCTCGCTTGGCCATCTGGAGCAGGTCGATAGCTATGCCCCCAGCCATCAGGTCGGATTCGGAAGCTTGAACTACGCCGCGAATGTCTGTGGAGATTTGATCTTCGAAGGACTTGAGCCCGCGGCGATCGCTCCCCCTCATCTCGATGAACATGACTTAAATCTGTCATCGGATCACACCCATGAGATGGTTCCTGCGGCTGCAACGACCTTAGAGCCAAAGCAGACCGAGCCATCCGGGGCCTCAGAGTCCGCGGCGTTGGAGCCGCACGTGGACTCGACGCCCTGCGATATTCGCTTTAACGGAACTTCAGACTCGTCTCCGGCAACAAGTTCCAGACTGTGTACACCCACGGACACCGAGCTAGATCGGTTATCGATCTTCGAGTTTAGCATTGCTGACGTCTTCCGGCACTCGCCTTGGGGTGACATGCTAAAATCTTTAAATAATTTGTCCTTGGAAAAGGACTCATAGCCGAACTATGTCCGGTTCGAGCTAGAGACAGATGATGAGGAATTTCGCTTCCCACCCGCACCCACTTCATAGCCATCGTCGATGACTTAACCAACGTGCTTGACTAGGACGACGATGCCGACAAGGAGCAAGGCCAAGACCCGCCATTTACGGGACGCTGGACGGCCACCTCTTCATACAACGTGTACATGGTTGATACACCTAAAGGATCTGGCGACGACGAAGAAGAGCCGGATACAAACAAAACCTCCGAGACACAGTCCAAGCGCCGGCGGCCCAAACACTGCCCAAAGCCCTGCCGCTCAAAGGACGACAACACTGGCACCGGAGAAAATAGTACTCCGGGCGACGCTGAATACAGTGAAGACCCCGCTGGGGCTGCATCCAAACAGGAACATGACAGCAGGCAAGAGAACACTGACGAACAGGCCATAGATGATGACCTAGAGGATGATAGTTACCATCCACCCTCCGAGGAGGATACAAGCCTCGGCAACGAATACTTCATCGTTCCCGAGGATCCTCTCGAGCAGGAACGCTTGAAGCTTCAGCTCATAGCCACTGCAAGGAGCCTGAAAAAGAAACAACAACAACAGCTTCAAGCTGAACAAGACCTGCTCGTCGACAGATGGACTGACGTCCTGACAGCCGAGGAATATGGCCTCAACCGCCCAGCCAAGAGCTACCCGAAAGGCAGACTGCTACCTCAATTCGATGAGGAGGTGCCGGAGCACATATCTCCCTCGCGTAATGCGGACCGACCACCACTTGGTCAGGACAGGGCGGCCAAACGGCCACCCCGCGGTCGGGATAAAGCGGCAACTCAGGCCGAACAGCATACCGCCCCACCACCCCGCCATAATAAAGACGGAAAAGTCCGGAGTCACACGTATGACCTCCAACAGAACCTGGATAGTAGAGCGGAACACACAAGATCGATCTACGGATCACGAGGACGTGCCTCGAGGAGCGACGACGGCTACGTATTCGGACGTGACAAACCTAACCACGCTCGAGCCGAGTGCCGCAGACGGACTCCTTCAGAGGTCTGCCATGATGCAGCCCGATACAGAGGCGCCGCACACCCGCTCTGCTTCACAGATGAATTATTGGATCATGAATTCTCTGAAGGGTTCAAGCCTGTCAATATCGAATCATACGATGGCACAACCGATCCTGCAGTATGGATTGAGGATTTCATCCTCCACATCCACATGGCCTGAGGAAACGACCTCCACGCCATCAAATACCTCCCATTAATGCTCAAAGGACTAACTCGGCACTGGTTAAGTAGCCTTCCTGAGAACTCCATCGGCAGCTGGGAAGACTTGGAAGAGGCTTTCCTCGAGAACTTCCAACGAACTTATGTCCGGCCACCAGACGCCGATGACCTAAGCCACATAGTCCAACAACCTGGAGAATCAGCTAGAAAATTCTGGACTAGGTTCCTAACCAAGAAGAACCAGATCGTTCCGGATGCCGAGGCCCTAGAAGCCTTCAAGCACATCATCCGTGACGAATGGCTAGCACACCACCTCGGACAAGAAAAACCAAAGTCAATGGCAGCCCTTACGGCACTCATGACCCGCTTTTGCGCAGGCGAGGACAGCTGGCTGGCTCGTAGCAAAAACATAGCTAGCGAGGCAGGCCCCACCGAGGCCAAGAACAGCACCGGCAAGCTCCGGCGCAATAGACACAAACGCCGAAGCAATGACGACAACACCGAGGACACCGCAGTCAACGCCGGATTCAGTGGCTCCAAGTCCGGCTAACGGAAGAAGCCCTACAAAAGAAACAACGAAGGACCTTCCAGCCTGGATCGCATACTCGACCGTCCATGCCAAATTCACGGCACCCCGGATAAGCAAGCCAATCATACCAATAGGGATTGTTGGGTCCTCAAGCAGGTTGGCAAGTTAAATGCCGAAAACAAAGAAAAGGGATCACAAAGTGAGGACGATGATGAAGAGTCCCGGCAGCCGAACACCGGGGGACAGAAGAAATCCACCCCAAGTCGAAACGGTGAATACGATATATGCCACGCACATCCCCAGAAAGGAGCGCAAACGAGCATTACGGGATGTCTACGCGGTAGAGCCAGTCGCCCCCAAGTTCAATCCAGGGTCATCATTTCCGATCACCTTCGATCGACAAAATCATCCGACTAGTATCCGCCATGGCGGTTCGGTCGCACTGGTCCTTGACCCAATCATCGACGGATTCCACCTCACACGAGTCCTGATGGATGGTGGAAGCAGCCTCAATCTTCTGTACCAAGTGTAAGTGCATCTAGTGCCACGCCTAGTTGGTTTTGGAGTATTGACGACAAACCTGGTTGAGGGACTAATGTGTTTGTAAAAATTGCAGGATAACACTGGTAGAAGTCCCTCATTGATTCGGTTTTCCTACCAGAGATGACCCCTAAAAAATTATGAAGACATTGAAGTCAAAGGTGAGATGTGAAGACATACACATTGAAGACTATGACAAGAGAAGACATCGTGTGAAGACTATGGAGCGCGAAGACTTAGTTGTTTCATCGTTCTTTTTCTTCTTCGTTGAGTCATAGGAACCACCGTACTGTTAAGTGGGGTCCAAGTGAACCAGTCAGAATGACTGAAGTGATGCTTAACCAAAATCCTATGTCTTCGAGCGAAGACTATGAGAGCAAATCTTATCCAGAGTTGGATAAGTCAGCTTTGCTTGTAGCCCAAGTAAAGTTGTCGTGTGTGTTTGAAATCTGAGCGTTGGAACACGTGTCAGTTCCTTAGTGACCCAGGGTCATTTCGGACAAATCAGGTCGGGTTGCCTAGTGGCTATAAATAGCCCACCCCCCTACAACCATAAAATGGTTGGCTGCTCAGAGTTAGAATACGGCTTTTGTCGTTTGAGAGCAACCCACCTCGAAGCCTTTGAGAGAGAATTCCTTGCAAGGATAAAGCCCTAAACACCCAGAGCCAAAGAGTGTTAGGCATCACTTAAGTCTTCCTGTCTGTGTGATCTGAAGACTTATTACACTTGAGGACTGTGAATCCTCCAGCCGGTTAGGCGTCGCGTTCTGAGCATCCAAGAGTCATTGTGGATTGCCAGTGAGCGAAGTCTGTGAAGGTTTGGAAGTCTGCTTTGAAGACTTACCAGAGTGATTGGGCGAGGACTGGGTGTCCTTAGCTCAACGGGAATAAGGTGAAGACACGGTCTTCTGAATTGAATCTCAGCCTCCCTAACCAGACGTACCGTTGTCACAACAACTGGAACTGGTCCAACAAATCATTGCCTTCAACGAGTCACTGGTTCTATCCTTCCCATCTCTTTATTTACAGTTGGTCCTTGTGAAGTCATTGTCTGTTTGCATTATCTTTTGTCTTCACTGAGTGACTGCTTGTTCTGATTGGCTTCATACTATCTTCCTACTTGATCTATACTGCCTAGCTGCCATTAGTCGTTGTGCTTTCACTTCATTGAATACTTGACTATGGCTTGCTTAGTGTAGTCTACCTTCCGTTGCATGGTAATAGGTTTATTTCTATCGTTTGTCTTCGAAACTCCCATGTTTTGAAGACTTTCTTAAAAATCGCCTATTCACCCCCCTCTAGTCGATCACTAGCACTTTCAATTGGTATCAGAGCAAGGTACTCCCTTGTTCTGTGTGATTCGGTTTAACCACCTAGAGTTTTAGCTATGTCGACTGCATGGATAATTAAAGTCTCCGCTGCGTGCCCAGTCTTCGATGGAACTGAATATCCGTACTGGAAGAATAAGATGCGCATGCATCTTGAAGCCATTCATGTCGACCTCTGGTATGTCGTCAAGAATGGCGTTCCCAAGGCTGGTGAAGGTGTCACCGCTGCCGATGTCAAGAAGTTCATTCAACTGGACTCCACTGCCAAGAACATCATCTGTGGTCATCTGACCAAAGGACAGTATGGCCATGTGAGTGCTTTGGAAACATCTAAGCTAGTCTGGGACTGGCTCTCCAAGGTCAATGAAGGCGTCTCAACCCAGAGAGATCAAAGAATCAGTGTCCTTCGCAACCTCTTCAACCGCTTCAAGAGAAACGGCAATGAGAATGTTCAGCTCACGTTTTATCGACTCACTGACATCACAAATGAACTTCAAGCCCTTGGCGCTACTGAGGTCACCAAGCATGAAGTCGTCAAGACACTCCTGAGATCACTTGACAGCTTGTTTGACACCCTAACCCTGATGATTCAAGAACGTCCTGACTTCAAGACACTTGACGGTGTCCTGGACTAGGGGGTACTCAACACGTCATCTCCCGATCTGATAGATTGGGCCGAGGACCCCCGTGGCCGTATACTCATGGGCCAGTTCGGACAACTGCCGCGTACAAGGAAGATTCCACAAGACTTGGCGATCAAGACAAGGATTTCTCCCCACCGGCGTATTCGGCTAGGACTCTTGTTAACCTAGGCCTCCGGTGCATTATATAAACCAGGGCCAGGCTAGTCGATAGATCATATATACATACAATCATACCATAGGCTAGCTTCTAGGGTTTAGCCTCTACGATCTCGTGGTAGATCAACTCTTGTACTACCCATATCATCAATATTAATCAAGTAGGGCGTAGGGTTTTACCTCCATCAAGAGGGCCCGAACCTGGGTAAAACTTCGTGCCCCCTGCCTCTTGTTACCATCGATCCTAGACACACAGTTCGGGACCCCTACCCGAGATCCGCCGGTTTTGACACCGACATTGGTGCTTTCATTGAGAGTTCCACTATGTGATCGAGAAAAGGATCGATGGCTCGCCTGCAGATCAACTGCGACTTCGGCATCTTCGTCACTAGTTCGACTGGTCACCTTGGTTCGACCAAGAACCGCGCCCCGTGTTCAGATCACCATGTTCGGACGAGGGCCTTCATCAAGACCAACTCCTATCTCTATCAAGATCATGGAGGAATCGTCCATGGAGCTCGGGGGCTCAACGTCAACATTGCCCTCGGGCGACCATGCTGTTTTTCTGGACAGCAAACGCGTATCCGCCGCCACCGCCTCCTCGAGCGTCGCTTTAACGATCGCTTCGGTGAAATTGCGTGGAATCGAGTCTACAACAACCTTGGAAAATTTCGTCGAGTTCCGACGGAAGAATCTCTGGCAATCTATGATATACCGAAGCCCTGTCAAGTCTGGACGGGAATCTGGACGAGTTTATGGCGTGGTGTCCAGCTTCTAGATCGGACGTCCTTTGAAAGATCCAACCGTTGATCGGCTGCAGAATTCCTATATCTACCGCCTCTCAAAATTTCAGCTCGATCCGACCGTCCAAACTCCGGGAACCTTCCGATTAGTGCATCACTTTTCGGATCTGTTTTCTGCACGAAAACGAATCCGACCCGAGTTCGTCTTTTTTATGAACAGGATTTCGGACATCCCTTTTGAAGGAAGTTTTGTATGGGGTATTGTGTTTTGTTCCCGAACACATCCCACTAACTTTAAGATCTTTTGAACATGATCTTCAACATCATGCTGGTGTCAAACCAGTCCGGCAATATTGCTCCACGGCTGCCGACCTACGCTAGACACATCGTCACTTTGTTGAGCCGAGCTCAACTCCTTCGGATCATCATCTCGGCAAGCCGAGCAAGAGTCCGGCATCGCGAAGGATAAATCATCACCAACATCGCCGCCCCACGGATTACACAGAGCGGGCATACCGGCATCGCCGCACTGTCACTTCATCAAGCCGGCATCGACCACGTCACGACCTGCATCGGCAGGGCCGCACTATTGCTTCTTGAAACTAGTATCCATCATGCCAACCTACTTCGACTCATCGGCTGACATCGAGGCTTCGACATCTCGGCTAGACCGGGGGCTTCGCCATCTCTTCATCAACCTACTCCGGACACTTTGGTGTCACTAGCCGACCAGCTCCGTCACGTTAGCTGGATCGAGGGCTTTGCCTCGGCGAGCCAACCTTTACCAGCATTGCTATGCCGTCGTTTTATCGCCCATCAGGCAATGGATGTACAGATCGAGTCCCAATTTTGGGAATCACCTTCCTTCGGATTGCTACAACAAACAAACCAGGTGCTATCAATCCCAGTACTTTTTGCTTGTTTGGGTTCATTTTTCCCAAGGAATTATTACTCTGGTTTGTCCATCATATGTACACAGGTCTATGAAATGATGGCCGCATTAACGACGGTCGCGTGGTGGTTCGGCCAGTCTCCGTACATAGTCCGGCAAACGCCGCATCCGGAACTCGGACCGACTTGTTAATTCAGGCTTTGTCACGCCTTTACCGCATCACGCCGACGCCCTGCATCGAGTTTGACTTCAGCGCCAGGCCATATTTCTTTTATTACTCACTTTGCATAAATTATTTATTATGCAACGATTTTTTAATTATCATTATTACTATTATATCCCGTTTGCACTATTTTTTATGCATAGGAAAATGATCCGGAGACTTCGGTGTCACTCTGCCGGTCTGCATTGACCGTGCTATGTCACCACTTCGGCGTGTCGAGCTCTCTGCTCCGCCACCTCGGGACCAGCTTGGGGGATGGAACCTTGCCCCGCATCAGGCTCGGACCGCTTCATCAATACTGAACACATTAACCAGCTCAGTCGCTTTCATGCTCAAAGCTTTAATTTCTAACTTGTGTTCGGTTCGACCAAGCATTATACTTTTTTGGAAAAAAGTTGCTTGTAAAAAATTTCCTTGTCCAAACTTTGTTTGTGACGCATAAATTTAAATACCCAATTCATTTGGGGGCTTCCTTCATGAAGCTTTTCCTGTTGCATATGATTATACTTGTACGACTTCGTTCCTTGTTCGTGTATTACGCCACAATATGCACCATATTGACTTAAGCGATTTGCAAGCTGGGTTACCTCGCTCCTGTGTTTACCCCTACGTTCCCGATTGTTCGGCTAGGGAGTAAAGGCAGCACCTCTGCGATTGTCACGATCGGGTCGCCCGAGCCGGACCTCAGACTGGGTGAAGCCGAAAGCTTGCGCTCTTATAGTTTTCAATGATGGTCGGCACACAACGGAACTCATGAGTACAAAAAATCTATTTGCACAAGTCTCATAATAACAATGAGCACCGAAGAAAGGTATCGGCGGGGGTACTATTTTCTTCGAAGATGCTTCTTACACTTCGCGGTAATATAGCATAAGTTCCCTGAGCGCGCTTTGTCTGTTACAGCCTTATGGCCTGATTGCCTGGTTATTGGAAACACCGTCGATATTCTCGACAGATGGAGTACATAACACTTTTCGGTCCTTGACCGAAGAGGGAGAAGCCGACGGTCGATTAAGACGCGTTTAAAGTTCGGTTGAACATAGATATGATATAAGTACTTCGGTACATGCAATCATTCTTTTACCCAAGTCATTTGGGGGGCTCTTAAGTTTATTTGAGCCGTTTTACAATAAGTGTTCTTCTTCTTAGTCGTTGCAAAGTTTTATTATTATTATTATTTATCACTCCTTTTTTCGACACAAGTGTGTGGTCACTAGCCGGGGAGCCTAATTTCTCTCTCAAGGCCACTAGAGTTTAGTTTGCTAAACTGGCCTAATGAGAAGTACTCCGCCTTCGGGATAGGAGGTTGAAGTCGTAGGCTGACCCGCTTGAAGTCTTGAGATAGGATGTGTCATATTAAAGCACGACAGAAGCACTCCTTTTTTCTAGGACCAATTTTCAGATTGGCACCGAACACTTGATCTTGTTCGGACGTCAAGTTTTTACTGACGTTTGTTTTGGTTTTCCAAGCTTATGGCAGTTTTAAACTATTCGTGTGTTTCCAGCACAAGTCTCACAGTGCAATGCCGGACACCTTTATATATTCGGCAAAAACATTCTCAGATCTCACTATATATGCATTGGTTTCGAATTGTGTCTTCGGTCAATAGTTGGGTTCCCGGCTCCTGCGCTTGCCTCCTACGTTCCGCTTTGTTCGGCTAGGTTTGCGAAGGGAGAACCACTGCCAAGGTAAACACACGCACTACTCACTATCAAACATCCAGTGAAGATGACTCTGATTGTGGTTCCAAACCCAGCTACAAAACACTTGCTAAAATTGCAACTGAACAACAGAAAGCTATGGAACATATTCAAAAACTGTTAGACAAAAGCGATGACCTGTTAGACGCTGAAATGACTCGATCTCAGTCCTTAATTGAAGACATAAAAAATCTTCATGTTAAGTATGAGGAACTTGAAAGTCGTCATGAAACGCTCTCAACAACTCATGAAAAGCTTTCCTATGACTATCTTCAAAGGAAGAAAGATCTTGAGAAATTGAGAGCGGCTCATGAAGATCTTCAAAAGGAAAACGAGTCACTTCGCACCAAACAGATCAGTTCCGCTTAGGAAGGATTTGAACCACCATGTCTTAAATGCATTTAGCGTGACAACGCTACTTCTGTTGCTGGATGTTCTACTGCTGCTACTATTGCGATATCTTCAACTGTTGATGTGGTAACTAACCCCTCTGCTAAGGATACCACTGCTATTGCTGATGAAAATGCTAGGTTGAAGACATTGCTTGAAACAGGGATGTGCAAAAGTCTCAAAGGGCATCAGAGACTATGTGATGTCCTCAAAAGGCAGATCCTGAACCGAAACCCTAGGAAAGAGGGTCTTGGGTTCGAAAGGAAAATGAATGCTGATGGCTCTTACTGGAAACCTGAGCGGTACCCCAAAACCACATGGGTTGCTGCAAAGGAACCTTCAGTGGATCCATCCACCCTGTCTGGCTTCACTTGTGCTAATCCCATTGTTATTGATGAATCCTTTGATGCAAACTATAAACTGTTTAAGAATCAGGATGGTGAAGTGTTTGCCAGGTATATTGGTACTAACTACAGGAATGGGCCACCTATGAAGAAAGTCTGGGTGCCGAAAAAATGGTTGGAGAATCTTCCTGTGAACGTCGTCATGACATCACAAGTGAAGAAGACAAACCCCAGACCACAGGCTTCATATGGTCCAAAGGCTTCATACAGACAAAGGACTCACCTAAGTCGCATTAACGCAAATGTTTTGCAGGGAAACCATACTCAAGCCTATGAATATGAGCGTGTTTCATCAAACCTCCATGTTCATAAGACCAAGAACTACTCTGCTTATTCCTATGAGTACTATTGTCCACCTGCAAGACTATTTGCTAGGGCTCCAAAGCCGAAGTTCTCAGATGCTGCACTTAGACTCATTGCTTCGAAGCCACCCTTGAAGATGTGGGTGGCTAAGAAAGCTTAACTCTCTTTTGCAGGGAAGGGTCTCCAGCCGAAAATCAAATTCGTCTGAAGCTATTGCTGGGGACCTTAAACATCTTGTAGGGCGCAAGATGAAATGCCCAAATGGTCTTATTATGTATTTTGTTCCTGAGTCGCTTGCTACTTGCCCTATCAGTCCTAACCTGGATCTAAGCTTTCATAATCCACTTGCTCGTCAAATGTTTATGCTTCACAATTCTCTTCGTGAAGCCTATCCCCCTAACTGCACTATAGGGTATGACACCAGCTGCTTCAGAATGGATTGTTGATAGTGGGTGTACTAATCACATGACTGGCAAGCAAAGTCTTCTCATAGACTCAACGTTATGTCCATCTGATAAGAGTCACATCACATTTGCTGATACTGGTAAAAGCAAGGTATTGGGTCTAGGTAGAGTTGCAATCTCAAGGGATCAACACATGGATAAAGTAATGCTTGTTGAATCCCTTGGTTTCAACTTAATGTCTGTCTCAATGCTTTGCGATTTAAACATGATTGTGATATTTGGAAAATATCGTTGCCTTGTTCTAATGGAATCTGACAAGTCTCTAGTCTTTGAAGGGTTTTGGAAAGATGATTTGTATGTGGTAGATTTCTCAGCAGGACCACAACTTGCCGTATGTCTTCTAGCAAAAGCTTCAGAATGCTGGCTCAGGCATCGGAGGCTAGGGCATGCTGGCATGAGGAACTTGCACACTCTTGCTAAGAAGAAGCATATCATAGGCATCGAAGGCGTCAAGTTCAAGAAGGATCACTTATGCGGTGCCTGTGAAGCTGGAAAGATGACGAGGGCCAAGCATCCCTCGAAGACGATCATGACAACGACTCAACCCTTCGAACTGCTACACATGGACCTCTTTGGTCCCACTCACTACTCAACTCTTACTACTACTACTTGTCTCTATGGTTTCGTCATTGTTGATGATTATTCAAGATATACATGGGTGCATATAATCCTCTACAAGATTGAAGTACAGGATGTCTTCAGACGCTTCACCAATCGAGCCATGAACAACTATGGCGTCATGATCAAGCACATCAGAAGTGACAATGGCACTAAATTCAAGAACACCAGCCTCGACACTTATCTTGATACTTTGGGCATCACTCATGAATTCTCAGCTCCATACACGCCACAGCAAAATGGCGTCATGGAATGCAAGAACAGAACACTTACTGAGATGGCCCGGACGATGCTCGTTGAATACAAGACTCCAAGAAAGTTCTGGCCTGAAGCCATTGATACTGCATGCCATATCATCAACCGTGTTTATCTTCACAAGCTTATGAACAAGACATCCTATGAGCTCCTTACTGGCAAGAAGCCAAATGTCAGTTACTTCAGAGTATTTGGTGCCAGGTGCTAGATCAAGGATCCACATCACACTTCAAAATTTGCACCGAAAGCACATGAAGGTTTTATGCTTGGATATGGAAAGGATTGGCACTCCTACAAAGTCTTCAACCTCTTTCACTATAAAGTGGTTGAAATTGTGGATGTGCGGTTCGATGAGACTAACGGCTCGCAAGAGCACCTGCCAAATGTGCTAGATGAAGTTCCATCTAGTGAATCCATCAAGCTTATGGGAACTGGAGAAATCATAGCGTCTGAAGCTTAGCCTGAAGAGGAACTCATCATCTCTGCACCTGATCAATCTAAAGACAATGCTCAGCCTGAAGACAATCCTTCCAACGATGACAATGCTCAGAATGAGCAAAATCTTCATCCTGCTCATCCACGAGTTGCAAATGAAGTACAGATTGAGAAAATAATTGATAGCATCAATGCACCTGGTCCACTCACTCATTCAAGGGAAACACAACTAGCAAATTTTTGTGGACACTTCGCATTCGTCTCAATATCTGAACACAAGAAAGTTGATGAAGCCTTCATGGAACCTGAATGGATTCAATCTATGCAAGAAGAGCTTCAACAATTTGAGTTGAATAATATATGGGAACTAGTCAAATGTCCTGATCCTCGTAAGCACAATATCATAGGCACTAAATGGATATATCACAACAAGCAAGATGAGCATGGTCAAGTTGTCAGAAACAAAGCTCGTCTCGTTGCTCAAGGTTACACTCAAATTGAAGGAATTGACTTCGATGAAACATTTGCTCCCATGGCTAGGCTTGAAGCTATACGCATACTGCTGGCCTATGCAAATCATCATAACATTATTCTGTATCAAATGGATGTGAAGAGTGCTTTTCTCAATAGCTAGATTGAAGAAGAAGTGTATGTTGCACAAACGTCTGGCTTTGAAGATCCAAAACATCCTGACATGGTTTACAAGCTCAACAAGGCACTGTATGGCCTTAAACAAGCCCCTCGAGCTTGGTATGACACACTCAAAGACTTCCTGAAGAGCAAAGGCTTCAAACCTGGTTCCATGGATCCGACTCTCTTCACGAAGACATATGATGGTGAACTGTTTGTGTGCCAAATATATGTGGATGACATTATCTTCGGCTGCACCGACCAGAAATACAGTGATGAGTTTGGATATATGATGCAAGAGCAATATCAGATGTCCATGATGGGTGAGCTGAAGTTCTTCCTTGGTCTTCAAATACGTCAGCAACGCAACGGCATCTTCATATCTCAAGAGAAATACCTCAAAGATTGCCTAAAGATGTTTGGAATGCAAGAATGCAAAGGGTACACGACGCCAATGCCAGCTGATGAAGCCATGTACCTAGGGTAGGGGCACGGACCTGTCCAAAAAGCCCTACCCTAGGACATCCCTAGAAGAAGTCACCTTTCAATCGACTTGAAGGTATCCCACTCGACGGGTTCAAGACACTCGACCAAGAAGCTATCACTCGACCATGAAGCCAACCACTCGACCGCCAGGAGACCTAAAGTCACTCCGCAGGCAAACGGTCGGCTATCAAGTAGTCTTTATGGCCATTATAGCACTTTATTAGGGGCGTTACTAGTAACGCCCAACCTTAAATGTACCTTAAACCATGCATTACTGAGGGTAGGAGGGGGCCGGCGAACTCTATATAAGCCACCCCCTCCTCAGTATGAGGGGTTCGCACCCCTGTTATTCACACGCCAGTAATCCAGTCGACCGCCTCCGGGCACCGAGACGTAGGGCTGTTACTTCCTCCGCGAAGGGCCTGAACTCGTACATCTTGGTGTGCTTACAACTTCCCAATAGCTGAGATCTAGCCTCTCCATACATACCCCCCTACATCATTGTCAGAGTTAGAACCACGACAGTTGGCGCCCACCGTGGGGCAGGAATCTTAGCACCTGATTGGAGAAGTTGCGATTTTTTCGATCCCTTTGATCATGGTTTCGGGCGGAGTTTTGGTGGAGGGCCGTGAGATCCGCCTCGGCGCGCTCACGTTCATCGCCGACGACTCCGCCTGGCTTCAGGAGGCGCCACTCGACATCGACGCGCTCCCCGTCCGCGGTGCGACGCATTTCCGCGCATGCGTTCGTGGCGTCCTCCTGCGACAGCCATCGACCCAGTATCGGTCGGCCCCCGTATCGTCTCCCCGCTCTGTCTCCCACCGGCGCAAGCGCTCCGGTCGGTCGAGACTTCAGAGGTGGGTGAGGCATGCCGTGGCTCGCCAGTCGGCCGCCCCGCAAGTCGCAGCAATCGAGCCCGACGAATCCCTTTGCGGCCTGTTCGACTGGCTCCGCGGAGACCGCCTCCGAGTGCGACAGCAGCGACCCAGCGGCTGAGATCTTGGCGGTCGATGGAACGCACAGTCCTCCCGGTTTCCCTCGCGCTGATGGAGGCGCGGGTGGGGGCGACCCGTCGCATCCCCACGATGAGTATCTCCCCGAACCTCTCACGTCATTACAGCGAGAGGAGCTTCGCCGCCGGAACACGGACGCACTCCGCACTCCTATCGTCGGAGAGTCCCTCGAGGCCCGGGCCTTGGAGGACGCGCGCTTGGCTAATTTGGCCGAGCACACTCGGCTGGAGAATCTCCAGCGAGCGCTCGACGAGCAAGCGCGTCAGCGGGCTCCCGAGTCTAGTCGACGCCAGCTCTTCCCGCCGACGCAGGTATACCGAACCCTAGTTCAGAATTTGGCCGCCGCGGCCCGTATAGCAGAATCGATTCAGCCCTCCCAGTCGGAGGCTGGCAGGGGCTTGTTACAGATCAGATTGTTGCTCCGGGCGGCGGGAAACCAGAATTCCGCTGTTTCTCAGTCGCGGAATAGGATCCACAGTCGATCTGTTGCAACAGATACAGTCCAGTCGGCTCACAGCCCGCGGTCGCTCCCGAGGTGTGAGGGACGTGGCGACCGGCATGATCAGTACAGAAGGAATGAGCAGTATGATCACCGATCCGATCGTGATGATCGACGTCGAGTACCAACCCCTCCCCCGAGGAGTGGGTCATATGCGCCACGACATCGAGATGACAGGCGCCCTCATAGCGTTGGGCAGAGGATTCCCGTCGACCCCAGGGACCCAGGCTTTGACGCGAGATCTGTCCTCGTTCAAGGCTTGGTTGACAGGAACAGGGCTCATCGGGAAGGCCAGAATAGAGATGCGCCCGCCAGCAGCAGAATACGTGTTTCAGGGCCAGAGTGTTTCAGTCGAGCCATCAGGGCCGCGGTTATTCCTCCCGACTTTCGGTTGGCGACTGGAGTCAGCAAGTTCACCGGTGAGTCTAAGCCTGACACTTGGCTCGAAGATTACCGAGTGGCTGTACAGATTGGCGGTGGCAATGATGAGGTGGCTATGAAGCATTTGCCTCTCCTGTTAGAAGGCTCGGCCAGAGCGTGGCTGAATCAGTTAGCACCCAGCAGCATCTACACTTGGGAGGATCTCTCTCGAGTGTTTGTCACAACCTTTGAGGGAACATGCAAGCGACCCGCGGGCCTTACAGAATTGCGGTCTTGCGTGCAGAAGCCGAGTGAAACTCTGAGGGATTACATCCAGAGGTGGATCACTTTGCATCACACAGTTGAGAACGTACCGGATCACCAAGCAGTTTGTGCCTTTAAAGAAGGCGTCAAGAACAGAGAGTTGAACCTGAGTTCGGTCGGACCGGAGAAATGTCCCTGAATTGGATGATGGAAATTGCCACCAAATACGCTAATGGAGAAGATGAAGATCGACTCCGGAGTGGCAAGCAGAAAGCAGTCGCTCAGGAAACCGGAGGCAATTCCAGTCGGAAGCAGAAGCGGAAGGCTGAGCCAGCCACCCCTGGGGAGGCCCTGGCCGCAACCCAGGGAAATTTCAAGGGAAAACCCAAAGGCCCCTGGAAGCCCAAGAAAGTCAAGGATCAAGATGGAAATGATGTTTTGGATCTGCCATGTCACATCCACACCAAGAAAGATGAAGAGGGTAATTTCATTTACCCAAAGCATACCACTCGACAGTGCCGGCTCCTGATCCAGCAGTTTCAGGGCAAACAGCCCAAAGATAAGGAAAAAGAGTCGGACAGAGTCGAGGACAAGGAAGATAGCGACGACGGATACCCCCAAATCAATTCCACCCTGATGATTTTTGCTGATGTCGAAAGCAAAAGTCGACTGAAAGTCATTAACCGAGAGATGAATATGGTCGCTCCGGCGACACCCAGTTATCTGAAGTGGTCTCAGACTGCCATCACATTCGACCAGTCCGATCACCCTATGCACATTGCCACCCCTGGGAGGCAAGCTTTGGTGGTCAACCCAGTTGTCGAAGGCACTCGACTGACCAAAGTCCTGATGGACGGTGGCAGTGGCCTGAACATATTGTATGCTGAAACATTGAAAGGGATGGGCATTCCGATGTCCAGGCTCAGTGCCAGCAACATGAGCTTCCATGGAGTCATCGCTGGAAAGAAAGCCGAGTCACTCGGCCAGATTGCTCTCGACGTGGTTTTCGGTGATTCAAAGAATTACCGCAGGGAAAAGTTGACGTTTGAGGTTGTGGACTTCCAAAGTGCTTATCATGCTATTCTGGGCCGGCCAGCTTATGCACGCTTCATGGCTCGACCATGCTACGTGTATCTCAAGTTGAAGATGCCCGGCCCCAGAGGTGTGATCACCGTTACCGGCAATCGGAAGAAAGCAGAAGAGTGTTTTCAGAAAGGATCGAAGATTGCTGACGCTCAGATGACAGTTGTTGAGCTACAAGAGTACCAGAAGACTGCTGATCCTAGTGAATTGTGAAAGTGCAACTATCCCTAGGTGGTTTTGGTAATTCATAACAACATATAGCTCAATGAGCTAATACTATTCCAAGATAATTATTTCAGGAAAGCTCAATGATTGGCATGGCATGGATGTGAAAGTGGAACCCTCAAAATGCTAAGGACAATGGATTGGCTCAAGCTCAAAAGCTCAAGACTCTTCATTTTATATTTTAGTGATCCAAGATCACATTGAGTCCATAGGAAAAGCCAATACTATTAAGGAGGGATGAGGTGTTGCTTAATGAGCCTCTTGCTTCATGTGCTTAGTGATATGCTCCAAAAACCCTCAACTACTTTCCCATATCCACATATGACCTAAACTCTAAGCCAAACTCGGTCCTACCGATTCTTCCTATCCGGCGCCACCGAGTTTCACTTGTCATTAGCCACTGCCAAACCCTAGCAATTCGGTTCTACCGATAAGGATCTCGGTCCCACCGAGATGGGGTTGCAAACTCTCTGTTTCCCTTTCGTATCTTCTCGGTCTCACCAAAAGAGCGAATCGGTCCCACCGAGATTGCAATGTAAACTCAGTGTTTCCCCTTTGTAACTTTTCGGTCTCACCGAGTTCCACTCGGTCTCATCGAAAGAGCAAATCGGTCCCACCGAGTTTGCCTGACCAACTCTCTGGTTAGCTAATTACCAAATTCGGTCTCACCGAGTTTGTGTAATCGGTCTCACCGAGATTACGTTATGCCCAAACCCTAACCAAACCGGTCCTACCGAGTTGCATGTCAGTCTCACCGAAAATCTCTAACGGTCACTAGGTTTACATTTTTGGTCCGACCGAGTTTATTGATTCGGTCCCACCGAGATTGGAAAACTGTGTAATGGTTGGATTTTGTGTGGAGGCTATATATACCCCTCCACCTCCTTCCTCATTCGAGGAGAGAGCCATCAGAACACACACACCTCTCCAACTCATATGTTCTGAGAGAGAACCACCTACTCATGTGTTGAGATCAAGACATTCCATTCCTACCATATGAATCTTGATCTCTAGCCTTCCCAAGTTGCTTTCCACTCAAATCTTCTTTCCACCAAATCCAAATCCTATGAGAGAGAGTTGAGTGTTGGGGAGACTATCATTTGAAGCACAAGAGCAAGGAGTTCATTACCTACACACCATTTGTTACTTCTTGGAGAGTGGTGTCTCCTAGATTGGCTAGGTGTCACTTGGGAGCCTCCGACAAGATTGTGGAGTTGAACCAAGGAGTTTGTAAGGGAAAGGAGATCGCCTACTTCGTGAAGATCTACCGCTAGTGAGGCAAGTCCTTCGTGGGCGATGGCCATGGTGGGATAGATAAGGTTGCTTCTTCGTGGACCCTTTGTGGGTGGTTGCTTCTTCGTGGACCCTTCGTGGGTGGAGCCCTTCGTGGACTCGTGCAACCGTTGCCCTTGGGTGGAGCCCTGTGTGGACTCGCGCAACCGTTACCCTTCGTGGGTTGAAGTCTCCATCAACGTGGATGTAGGATAGCACCACCTATCCGAACCACGGGAAAAACATCCATGTCTTCAATAGCGTTTGAATTCTCCAAACCCTTCCCTTTACATTCTCGCAAGTTGCATGCTTTACTTTCCGCTGCCCATAAACTCTTTGCATGCTTGCTTGAATTGTGTGATGATTGCTTGACTTGTCCTAAAATCTGCCAAGAACTAAAATTGGGAAAAGGTTAAGTTTTTATTTGGTCAAGTAGTCTAATCACCCCCCCCCTCTAGACATACTTTTGATCCTACAAATTGCTACGAGCCAAGAAGCCTGCTTCAGAATCTGCTTTTCAGTCGTCCGGTGAAACTAAGCCAGCTCACATTCACCCGACCGACCCCGACGCTGCTCCGACTCACATCTCGATGACGCTCGACTCCAAATAGGAAGAAGAGCTCATCCAGTTCCTCCGTGAGAACTGGGACGTCTTCGCATGGAAGCCTTCTGACATGCCTGGATTTCCCAGGGGGCTGGCTGAGCACCGTCCACGAGTCGACCCGAAGTTCAAGCCTGTGAAAGAACATCTTCGACGGTCCGCCGTCCAGAAGAGGAAAGCTATTGGCGAGGAGGTGGCTCGGCTCTTAGCAGCGGAGTTCATCCGAGAGATTTACCACTCCGAGTGGCTCGCCAATGTTGTCATGGTCCCCAAAAAGGACAAGTCACTTCGCATGTGCATTGACTTTAAACACATCAATCGGGCCTGCCCGAAAGATCATTTCCCTCTCCCCCGCATCGACCAGGTAGTGGACTCGACCGCGGGGTGTGAGCGTTTGTCTTTTCTAGATGCTTATTCAGGGTACCATCAGATCCGTCTGTATGGACCCGACGAGATCAAAACGGCTTTCATCACCCCATTTGGGTGCTTCTGTTATGTCACCATGCCCTTCGGCCTCAAGAATGCTTGAGCCACGTTCACAAGGATGATTCAGAAGTGTTTAGTCACTCAGATCAGTCGGAACGTGGAAGCATACATGGATGATATTGTGGTTAAGTCACGGAAAGGTTCCGACCTACTAACTGACCTTGCCGAAACCTTTGCTAACCTCAGGGGATACGATATCAAGCTCAATCCATCAAAGTGCACATTCGGAGTTCCAGGTGGAAAGTTACTCAGTTTTCTCGTTTCTGAACGAGGAATCAACGCCAATCCCGAGAAAGTTGGCGCCATACTCCGGATGAAGTGCCCTGTGCGTGTACACGATGTCCAGAAACTTACAGGTTGCTTGGCCGCTCTAAGTCGATTCATTTCTCGTCTCGGTGAAAAGGCGTTGCCTCTTTACCGACTGATGAAGAAGTCTGGCAAGTTCGAGTGGACTCCAAAAGCTGACGCAGCGTTTGCAGAGCTCAAAGCTCTGCTCTCCACCCAGCCGGTGCTTGCTGCCCCAATCAGTAAAGAGCCTCTGCTGCTGTACATTGCGGCCACGGGACAAGTTGTCAATACAGTACTCACGGTCGAGCAGGAAGAAGAAGGAAAGGCCTTCAGAGTTCAACGCCTAGTATATTATGTGTCTGAAGTTTTGACCCCTTCGAAGCAAAGATATCCCCATTACCAGAAGCTTGTATATGGGATCTACATGACCACGAAGAAGGTTGCACACTACTTCTCTGACCATTCCATTACAGTCGTCAGCGACACTCCACTGTCAGAGATCTTGCACAATAGAGATGCAACTGGTCGAGTGGCTAAGTGGGCGATTGAACTCCTCCCCCTAGATATCAAGTTTGAAGCAAAGAAGGCTATCAAGTCCCAAGCAATTGCAGATTTCGTCGCCGAGTGGATTGAACAGCAACTCCCGACTCAAGTTCACTCAGAGCACTGGACCATGTTCTTCGATGGATCTAAGATGCTGAACGGTTCCGGTGCTGGGGTAGTTTTGGTCTCCCCCCGAGGAGATAAGCTCAGATACGTTCTCCAGATTCACTTTGATTCCTCCAACAATGAAGCAGAATATGAAGCACTCTTGTACGGGTTGCGCATGGCCATTTCACTCGGCGTCCGGCGCCTCATGGTCTACGGCGACTCAGATCTGGTGGTTAATCAGGTGATGAAGGAGTGGGACGTCAGAAGCCCAGCTATGACTGGCTATTGCAACGCAGTAAGAAAGCTAGAAAAGAAATTCGAGGGGTTAGAGCTTCATCACATCCCTCGACTGAAAAATCAAGCAGTAGATGATCTGGCAAAGATAGGCTCCAAGAGAGAAGCCATTCCCAGCAATGTGTTTTTGGAGCACATCCGCTCGCCGTCAGTCCAGGAGGATCCCTTCGCAGAAGAAGCCCCGCAACCGAAAAGTGCCACAGATCCGACTGAAGTCGAAATTCCTGCTGTGGTCGACCTAGTCATGGAGGTCTTGGCTATCACTCCTGACTGGACGGTACCATACATTGCGTATATCTTGAGGAAAGAACTCCCGGAGGACGAGGAAGAGGCTCGACAGATCGTCCGCCGATCCAAGGCCTTCACAGTCATAAAGGGACAGTTGTATAGGGAAAGCGCGACTAGAATCGGTCAGAAATGCATAACACCAGAAGAGGGTCAAATGATCATGATATCCACTCGGGGACCTGTGGTCACCATGCGTCCTCTCGAACCATTGTGGCTAAAGCATACCGAGCAGGATTTTACTGGCCAAGAGCAAATGAGATGGCAAAAGAGATAGTCGACAAGTGTGGAGGTTGCCAGTTCTACTCCAACATGTCACACAAGCCTGCATCAGCCCTGAAGACAATTCCACTCATCTGGCCCTTTGCTGTCTGGGGACTGGACATGGTCGGTCCACTGAGAACAGGCAGGAGCGGATTCACGCATGTGCTTGTGGCAGTCGACAAGTTCACCAAATGGATTGAAGCCAAGCCTATCAAGAATCTCGATGCTTGCACTGCTATCAGTTTCGTCAGAGGGCTGACGTTCAGATATGGGGTCCCGCATAGCATCATCACCGACAATGGGTCAAACTTCGATTCAGACAAGTTCAGAGCTTTTTGCGCCTCTCAAGGCACGCAAGTCGACTACGCGTCGGTCCCGCATCCACAGTCGAATGGACAAGCTGAAAGAGCAAATGGTCTGATTCTCAAAGGATTGAAACCTCGATTGATGCGTGATCTCAAGCACGCAGCTGGCGCTTGGGTCGACGAACTTCCGTCGGTTTTATGGGGGCTGAGGACCACCCCAAACCGATCGACCGGAAGAACGCCATTCTTTCTGGTTTACGGAGCCGAAGTCGTCCTGCCGAGTGATCTACTTCACAACGCCCCCAGAGTCGAGCTTTATAACGAAGACGAAGCAGAGCAAGCCCGGCAAGACGCAGTCGACCTCCTAGAGGAGGAGAGGGAAATGGCTATGATCAGATCGACCATCTATCAGCAAGACTTGCTTCGATTCCATGCCAGAAATGTGAAGAGCCGAGCCTTCCAGGAAGGAGATTTGGTCCTCCGAGTGGATCAACAGAAACCACACAAACTTGCTCCTACTTGGGAAGGTCCCTTCATCGTCACCAGGGTCCTCCACAATGGAGCATATCACCTCTACAATGTTGATCACCAGACCGACGAGCCACGAGCTTGGAATGCGGAACTACTCCGCCCCTTTTACACTTGAGTTCTCCCTTGGACGAGATGTAATAAGAAAAAATTTCTGCAGTTCATTTTTACCAAAGACAAGAGCATCCCAATAATTGCTGTCACTCTTGTTTGCACACGAAATCCCCCAGTGGGTGACTTAGTTGCGAATCCGTTTCGCCTAAGTTTGAAAAAATCCTACCGAGTGGAGAGCAATCCTCCCACTCAGGGGCTTAGCTGCAGTCCAGTACTCGCCTAAGTTCTCTCACTTAGAGACTTAGCTGCAGTCAGGCACTCGCCTAAGTTTGAAAAAATCCTACCGAGTGGAGAGCAATCCTCCCACTCGGAGGCTTAGCTGCAGCCCAGTGCTCGCCTAAGTTCTCTCACTTAGAGGCTTAGCTGCAGTCAGGCGCTCGCCTAAGTATATAAAAATCCTACCGAGAGGAGAGCAAACCTCCCACTCGGGGGCTTAGCTGCAGTCCAGTACTCGCCTAAGTTCTCTCACTTAGAGGCTTAGCTGCAGTCAAGCGCTCGCCTAAGTTTGAAAAAATCCTACCGAGTGGAGAGCAATCCTCCCACTCGGGGGCTTAGCTGCAGTCCAGTACTCGCCTAAGTTCTCTCACTTAGAGGCTTAGCTGCAGTCAGACACTCGCCTAAGTTTGAAAAAAAAATCCTACCGAGTGGAGAGCAATCCTCCCGCTCGGGGGCTTACCTGCAGTCCAATACTCGCCTAAGTTCTCTCACTTAGAGGCTTAGCTGCAGTCAGGCGCTCGCCTAAGTGTTTAAAAATCCTACCGAGTGGAGAGCAAACCTCCCGCTCGGGGGCTTAGCTGCAGCCCAGCGCTCGCCTAAGTGTTTAAAAATCCTACCGAGTGGAGAGCAAACCTCCCACTCGGGGGCTTAGCTGCAGCCCAGTGCTCGCCTAAGTGTTTTAAAAATCCTACCGAGTGGAGAGCAAACCTCCCACTCGGGGGCTTAGCTGCAGCCCAGCGCTCGCCTAAGTGTTTAAAAATCATACCGAGTGGAAAGCAAACCTCCCACTCGGGGGCTTAGCTGCAGCCCAGCGCTCGCCTAAGTGTTTAAAAATCCTACCGAGTGGAGAGCAAACCTCTCACTCGGAGGCTTAGCTGCAGCCCAGTGCTCGCCTAAGTACAAGACACAACCCAATCCGCGAGTCGACTGCTACCTTCCCCTTCGGAGCTGCGCCGCAAATACAAGGTTATTCCGAGTGAAGATCAAGATCCACTCGACGAATCAAACCATGAAGATATTCAACGAGAAATCAAGATCAGATAAAGCCTAAAAGGTCCCAGACCTCGGATCAAAGTACTCAAGCCCTCGGCTCAGCGGAGTTTAACGGTTACAAATCCACTCGGCATTCCGAGGCAAATTTAAAGTGAAGCATAAAAGTTTTTCATTCCTCAGGAGGAGGACTGGAAGGGGCGACGAACTCGTCCAAGTCGATCCCGTCTGCAATACGAGTGGCAGCAGCAATAAAAGTCTCCATGAAGTCCTGAAAGTTGTGCTTCCTGGTATTGGCAACTTGGATGGTGGCCAGCTTTTCTTCTCGCGCCTCCTTGCAATGGACGCGGACCAGAGACAGAGCGACATCAGCACCACATCTAGCAGAAGATTTCTTCCATTCCGCCACTCGACCCGGGACTTCATTCAGTCGGACCATCAGGGACTCTAGGTCGTTCTGAAGTGTCGTTCCGGGCCAGAGTGATGTGTCGATCCGCGACATCGCAACCTTCAGCCGAGCAAGATAATCAACAACGCTGGTAACACAAGACTCCAGTCGGAGCACGTTCATAGCAGCCTCGTCCTTCATGAGAGAATTGGCGGGATCCAAGCCTGGCTCCACTCGACTGGTTTCCTCTTCAAAGCTCCGGCAGAATTCTGCAAACACGATTCAAGAATAAGACAGTGGCCGTACGCGGGCTCGGCAGCTACAAGACAGCCGGGTTGGAATAATTACCTTCGAGCATGACGAACAACTTCTTGGCGAGTCCACCGAGATAAGCCTCCAGATCTTTTACCTTCCCCGCCAGCTCACCCGCCTTGTCGTGCAGAGCCATCTTTTCTTTCTTCAGTCGACTGGCATCTCGATTAGCTATCTCGAGAGCAGTTTTTAGTCTGGAGTTCTCCTGTTCAAGAGTTCCGACCGAAGCCAGTTTCTCTTCTGCGAGCTTCGTTTTGCGCGACGCCTCCTTCTGTGCCTCTGCAAGGTCTTGATCCTTCTTCTTCAGAGCTTCCTCCAGTTTATCTGCGGCGCGTCGAGTGGAACCAACATCAAGAATGGACAAGAAAGAAAAGCCACCCGTTAAGAATGGAGAACCTCACCAGCCATACCTTTTGCTTCTTCTTGCGCCTTCTTCAAATTCTCCTGAGCAAGCTTCAAGTTAAGATTGAGCTGGATCTGCTGATTCTCCAACTCAGTATAGCGAGCTACATGTTCGCAAGATTTCTGTAAAAAGAAAAATCAGTCGACAGACGTCCAAGATAAGTTGCTTCCGAGTAACTAAGAGACAATGACGACGTTTCTAAGACCACAGCCGAATCAAAAATATTCGACAGTAGTCTCGGGGACTACACCCAGTGGGTGCACTCAACGTGCCCCCACTGGTTCGACCAAAAAAAAGGATCTTCGGGGAAAAACCGAGTGAAGAAATACAGCTACAGCAACACAATGTAAAGACTACAGTCGACTGCCAGCAGTCCACCGTAGTCTCGGGGACTACACCCAGTGGGTGCACTTAGCGTGCCCCCACTCGTCCAAGAATTGGCAGACACACCCAGTGGGTGTACAGATACAGATACAAAAGATCTTCGGAAAAGAGACTCTTCAAACAGCATATTATAACAGACCAAGTGTTGAGTCGACTGACCTGGACGTTGCTCCGAAGAGCCGAACTCGCGTCATAGGCTGCTTGGCTGGCCTCCCGAGCCATCTTCACTTGCTCCATCATGATCCCCGCCTGGCGTATAGCCTCCTTTGCAGCAGCCGCTTGGTCCTCAGGGACGGGGTATGCAGCAAAAAGTGAAGGTGGATCCGCAGTCAACGCCGAAGGCCGCACGCTCGTCAGAGGAATGGCGAAAGTCACAGAAGCCCGAGTGGTGTCACCACCATCCTGAGCCATGGCCTCAGACGCCGGAGCAGGTTGGGGGGTCTTGTCAGCCGTCGACCTCTTGTTCCTCCTCATTCTCAACGGTTCGTTGTCGTCGTCATCCGGGAGGTCGATAACATGAGGAGGGGCTACAAAGGAAATGTTCAATCGACCAGGGTTGCAATAAATGTTTAGTCAACTCAAAGCGGAACGTCAGTAATCGTACCAGGGTTGGAGGTAACAGCATCCTCCATCTCTTGGTCGTCGTCCTTGGCGGAGATCTCAGAGGTAGCAGCACTGCAAGCCTCGAAAGTCAGTCAGTTGGCTCAATGGATCGACCAAGGATCCGTCCACGGTCGACAAAGGATAACAAGTTTTATTATTACCTAGAAATGGTGGGGACGGCCATCTTCATCTTGGGCAGAGCCTTGGGCGGCTTGGACGGCGCTACGCGCGGGTGCTTGGGAGCCTTTCCAGTCGGCGTAGGAGAAGAGGTCCGAGGGCGTTTCGACGACTGCCCAATAGGAGCAGTCGCACTACCACGCTCCCGCGCTGGATCATGTGTGAGCTTGGATCGCCCCTCCGAGCGGGGGGGTTCAACCTCCTCCTCCTCCTCTTCGCTGGAGTCGATGTCGTCGCCTCCCTCTCCTTCACCGTCGGACTCCCACTCGACTTGATCGTCCCCGCTCTCACCTCCGCTCGCCTCCCCTTCCTCAGTTGGCCCCTGTGCCCCATTGGGCGTCGAGTACATTTCAGTAGTCACCTGAAAAACAACAGACAAGACAAAGGTCAATCGACCAACTCAAAGAAGACCAATGAAGAAAAACAAGACCTCAGTCAGGAGCACATTGAAATTCAGGAAAGTAATGGATGGATGGAAAACAGCTCTTCCCCCTCGTCTGGATCGCCAAGCCCCCGCACAACTGGATCACCTGCGTCCTCTCGTCACTCTACTTGGCCTTCTTGACCGATTGAGAACGGCAGGTAAAGATGTGCTTGAAAAGTCCCCAATGGGGGCGGCAACCCAAGAAAGCCTCACACATGGAAATGAAAGCGGCAAGGTATACAATGGAGTTGGGAGTAAAGTGGTGGAGCTGCGCTCCGAAGAAGTTCAAGAAGCTCCAGAAAAAAGGATGGGGCGGCAGAGAAAACCCTCGGTCGATGTGGGTGGCTAGGAGCACGCACTCACCATCGCAGGGTTGAGGTTCGATCTCTCTCCCCGGAAGACGCGCAGCCTCGTGGGGAATGACTCCCCCCTCGACCATGTCGTCGAGATCCTCTTGCCGGATCACTGACGGCATCCAATCGCCCTGGATCCAGCCCCTGGGCAGAGCGGACCTTGAGGAGGATCCGCCCCGAGCAGATCTTTTCCCCTTCCCCTGCGCCACCGCCTTCTTCACGCGCTCCAGAGCGGAGGTCTTGCCCTTCGTCATCATCGCCGGCGAAGTCTCGCACGGGCCTGCTGCGCCGGGGCGAGAACGGAGGTGGCGGAAGGACTTGCGAAGGGAGAGAGGAAGAAGAAAGGAGGAGAAGAGAGCGCACTGCTTGGAAACCCCGAGCCGGCGATTTATAAGGGGCCGCTCCCGAGTGGCTGACTGGTAGGCCCAAACTATCCAGTCAAATCCCACAACAGACGCGCGCGCAGTATGTGGCGAAAAAGGCGACGCGGGGATCGAGGAGCTTCCGCTTTATCGCTTCTGATTACTACGGCCGCTCCCGTCCCACGCGCTTCCCAAAATCCGAAATCCCACGACATCCACGGGCTGTAGAACAACTTGTCAAAACGGAAGACCCCGCCCGCGCCGACGCTCGGTATGTCACAAATAAAGAAATTCACTCGACGAAAGGCCTGGAATGGATCAAGGCAACTGAAAAGGGTTGGCAACGTCATCCGTGACGATTGACCCAAAACGAGGCACTCATGTAGCCCAAAGAACCAGTCGGAAAGATCTCCAACTCTTTCCCCACTCTAACCTCGATCCATTCGGGGGCTAATGATGAAGCCATGTACCTAGGGTAGGGGCACGGACCTGTCCAAAAAGCCCTACCCTAGGACATCCCTAGAAGAAGTCACCTTTCAATCGACTTGAAGGTATCCCACTCGACGGGTTCAAGACACTCGACCAAGAAGCTATCACTCGACCATGAAGCCAACCACTCGACCGCCAGGAGACCTAAAGTCACTCCGCAGGCAAACGGTCGGCTATCAAGTAGTCTTTATGGCCATTATAGCACTTTATTAGGGGCGTTACCAGTAACGTCCAACCTTAAATGTACCTTAAACCCTGCATTACTGAGGGCAGGAGGGGGCCGGCGAATTCTATATAAGCCACCCCCCTCCTCAGTATGAGGGGTTCGCACCCCTATTATTCACACGCCAGTAATCCAGTCGACCGCCTCCGGGCACCGAGACGTAGGGCTGTTACTTCCTCTGCAAAGGGCCTGAACTCGTACATCTTGGTGTGTTTACAACTTCCCAATAGCTGAGATCTAGCGTCTCCATACATATCCCCCTACATCATTGTCAGAGTTAGAACCACGACACCAGCTAAACACCATCTAGGCCCCGGCGACAATGGTAAAGAGTTCGATCAAAAGGTATACCGCTCCATGATTGGTTCCTTGCTTTATTTATGTGCATCTAGGCCAGATATCATGCTTAGTGTTTGCATGTGTACCCAATTCCAAGCGGCACCGAAGGAATCGCATCACTTAGCTGTGAAGCGAATTCTTCGATATTTGGCTCACACCCCAACACTAGGACTATGCTATCCAAAGGGCTCAGAGTTTGATCTAGTTGGATTCTCGGATGCTGATTATGTTGGTGACAAGGTGGATCGCAAGTCTACATCAGGCACATGTCACTTTCTGGGACGATCACTTGTTTGTTGGTCTTCAAAGAAGCAGAACTGTGTATCTCTCCCCACTGCTGAATCTGAATACATTGTTGCTGGATCTTGCTGCGCTCAACTTCTATGGATGAAGCAAACACTCAAAGACTATGGTATTCATCTGAAGCAAGTGCCACTCTACTATGACAACGAGACCGCCATCAAGATGGCTAACAACCCAGTTCAGCACTCGAAGACAAAGCACATTGAAATTCGTCATCACTTTCTCAGAGATCATGTCATGAAAGGAAGATATTGATATCATACACGTCAACACTGAAGAGCAATTGGCAGATATCTTCACAAAGCCCTTGGATGAGAAGAGGTTTTGCAAGTTACGGTGTGAGCTAAATATCTTGGAATCCTCAAATGTCCTGTGATCAGGCACACATCCTAACACTTAAGCATGTTGATGACTTAGATGTGCAACACACAAAGTAACGTATGTCTTCAATCAATGAAGACTTACATTCTGAGTGTGAATACATTAATGTGGAATTTGACTTCGGAGCGCCACGATAATTGTGCGCCGTGTCTGGGTCTAATACCTCCTATACGGTGGGTAACGCCACCACCAAATTCTTCCCTTAGAAGTGTTTTTCACATGGAGTTACATTTGCAAAGTCTTCGCTTTCTGTTTGTCTTCAATGTTAACATGGTCTCATGTTTATCTTCAATTTGGTTTCTGTCCTCTACAACATTCACTTATAGCTATGTCTTCACGTTGAATCTTTTGAACTAAGTGAATGTGATCGGACCCTAACCCCTCCATGCTTCTATCTTAAGTCTATCTATCCAAATCATATGCATTCTTTTGACACAGTCAAAATGTCCTCTCTGCGTCCTTGTCAGCAGAAGACATAGAAACAAACATTAATCTGTTTTCAATGCTAAATCTTTCAACCTGAAACCCGGAGAAGTGGGAACGACCACCCAACAATCCAGGCGTACATGGGAACATGGAACAACATCCAATGTGTTGCATGATCACCACGTGTCCTTCAGATGTGAACCGCTAGGGGCACCTGTGTAATAACACTGTGCCGTCCCTATCCCTATAAATTCATCCTTTTCTACCATAAGCAGTTTCTATTCACACAAGTTGGATCTATTTCATACTGCATCTCATAATATGCCTAGTATGTTCACTTATGCTTCAAAAAGTAGTTAGATTCCTCACTTGTACTTATTCGTGGATTTGTACAAATCTGGAACCAACTCTCTATCTATGAGTGAATGTGTTTGCACTATGAGGTCAATGTCTTCTAAACTGATTTATCTTCAAAATCTTCTGAGAATGCATATGACCTCTTCCCCTTCCCTCGCACCTTTAATGTTGTCACAGGTACATGTCTATGGGAGAATCCCTTGGTTCTCATAGTCTGCATTCATTTGCAGAATTCTTACAGCATCATATAAATTCTCCTGAAGCCAGTTCTTGTCTGACCAGTAGACGGAAGACTTTGATAGCTTTGAAACCTTTCAGTCTAAACTTCATGGCACTAGAAAAATCTGCAAGGAAGGGTGGCAGACAGCGCCGTGGTAACACCTCAAGAGATCTGCCTCCCGACCTCTATGAGCTGTCCAAAATAGATCTGGAGGTGGACTACAATCAGCGGAAAACTCGAATCCAATGGATTCGAAGATAATTGGGCAGAACAATGGTTCAAGTACAGGTTCGTGACCCAGGAGTATGCTGAGAAGAATGCCATCAAGCGACCGTGGGGAGACATCCTATACAGAAATCTTCAACCCAGGTCCAGAGCTAAAGCCATTGAACAAGGCTTCTATCCCTGCATGGTCCGTGGACCAAGCCTGCAGATGCAGACCCATCATCATTGCTATGGTGTCGTGAAGACAATCTGTTCAAGCGCAACCTTCAGTTTGCCAGGAACTCGTCCAAAGAAATCAAGAAGTCGCGGGGATTAGACTTCAATCCAGGTCCCTCTGCTCCTCGTGCCGATGGCTCACGCGAAGCTGAACCCAATCTTGTTGGGACCTTCTACAACCTAGAAGGTCTCATCACTCATATTATGGTTCAAGGAACCGCCATGGATGAACCTGCAGATGACGCTAATTCTGATGAAGCGCCTGCACCACCGAAGCCAAAGAAGCTAAAGAAACCTAAAGCTTCGAAGCCTTCCTCAGCACCAAAGGTTTCACGGGCGAAGCCTCTGGCCACCGCACCTCCTGAACACAGTGTGCAGTCTGAAGATCTGTCACGCATCTCCAAGCCCTCCAAAGTGAAGATGCCCATGCAACCCACCAGCCATGCACTGACCCCTGCTGCTGTTCTGCGCAATGAGAATGACGCCATTGATCTGTCCAGCGACGACGATCTTGAAAAATGACGCTCTTGAGCAGTTGATCAAGAGCAAGCAAGAGATAGAAATCTTCAATGACCTTCCTCCCTTTGATGTTTAAATCATCAACACGTTCATTGATGAGTGGTTTGAGAGCCCAAATGTTAGCTTTGATGATCTTCAGCTTCCCATTGGCCTCATCGTCGCCTTCCACAGAGCCATTGCTGCTAAGCTGACTCTAGCTCAGAAAATTGTTGAGCTGAAGCATACGATAGATTACGAAAAGGCTCAGTTCAAGAATCATATGGCCAAGCTCAATGTTGAAGATATTCAGAACTTTCAGGTCATGATGCATGAGCTCAAGGAAGCATTCCGAACCAAACATGAAGAAGCCAAAGGTTCTCGTGAGCGCATGAAGGATCTTGCTGCTAAATGTGTTCAGGGATACAATGAAGCTGAAAAGGGCAAGGCTTTGGGGCGACCAGGCATCGACCCCAGAATGGCGGCTGTCGGTGTCAAAACCGGCGGATCTCGGGTAGGGGGTCCCGAACTGTGCGTCTAGGCCGGATGGTAACAGGAGGCAAGGGACACGAAGTTTTACCCAGGTTCGGGCCCTGTTGATGGAGGTAAAACCCTACATCCTGCTTGATTAATATTGATGATATGGGTAGTGTTGACACACGAACACGTCACGTGTACCCTTGACGCCGGGGGTGATGCACCGCAGCTCACGTCGAAGGAGACCCGACCGACAGCGCGATACGCAAGACAGTCAGCGGGCGCTTTTGAAGACCTGAAACCCCACACGCCCGGGAGGGACCCCGTCAGGGAGTGCGGCAGCTATGGGCTGCCCTAGGTCGATTCGCTCGCCCCTAGAGCCTCGTGGATCGCTGCCCTCCAATGCGAAGAACGAACGAATAACGAGAAAGAAAGATACAAGGGTAGGGGAGAAAGATAGATGAACACAAAAGTGTAATAGATTGATTGGTTCGATTGGTGTTGTTTCAATCGGCCGTCACCCCCAACATATATATGAGGCAGCTGGACTTCCCGTACAAGCAAAGGATTTATCTAGGCTTTCCTTACAAGAAAATTACATCAATTCACGTTCAAAACCCTAGTCAAATTCGGACTGATTTTATCCGAACTTTCCAAAACTGCTCGCTTTAAACTGGCTGCACCTTGCTGGTCCTTTTTGTGGTGGTAAACGATCTCGGATGGAAACGAGCCCAAAAGCAATCTTGACCATTTCGACGAGATGAACAACTTTCATGTTGAACGTTTTTCGATTTGAGGCCCTTTTCTAGGCCAAAACGGTCACACAGAACACCTGTTCGCTCGCGCTACCCATCAGACCTATGTCTGGTGGGGCGCGCCACATCTCGCCTCGTGACAGGGCTGCACTCCGATAGCTCTAACTTTTGCAGACGAACTCGGATTGGGATGGTTTTTATATCAAAATCAACCGTTTCGACGAGACGCACAACTTCCGTGTAGAACATTTTTCCATCCGAGATTATCTGAATAACCTTTTGAGCCCATCTTCAACTTCTCATCCGATTGACTATCACAGCCTCCAACCTAGCAAGTTTTCCATCCGAGTAAGCTTTCCATACCGGCAATGTTTCTACCCAGCAAGCTTTCACACCGGCAAGGTTTCACTCTGGCAAAGTTTGTACTCCGGCAAGGGTTCCTCCCTGACAAGGTTTCTCCCCCGGCAAGATTTCACACCGGCAAGCTTCCACACCGGCGATCTTTCTGTGCCGGCAAGCTTTCCACACCGGCAGGCCTTCACACCGGCAAGCTTTCACACCGGCAAGGTTTTCGCCCCGACATGCTGCTTTATGATCATGTCACTTTTGAGCGTCAACACATGCCCCCTTGTTTTTCGGTAAAGCTAGCGTGCCGAAAAATACTTGTACCAAGTTTGTTCTAAGGACGATGTCAACACTCCATCAGCCATTTATATGTTCTTAGGACGATAAGTATATATCGGCCATGTCTTGTGTAAACTTTCTGATGCAAACTTGGGTGAAACCTTCTCAGCTTCATTAACAATCCGGTGATAAAGTTCCATAGATATGTATCTCAATGTCATCCTCCGAACCACATTGTTCACCCTTTTGCTAGGATTTTGTAGACAATCAACAATAAACTTTCTCCAATCCTTACTTTCGCCTGTATAAAAATTTCATTAGTGGCCGAAGCTGTGGACTTCGGTTCGGCCTTACCTATGTTGATGAGACTAAGCATCGGCTATTGAGAGAAATGCAATACAACATGATGGACATGGTAGCCGGATGCTTGCTATGCCAACTCTCTCCAATTGTCATGTCTAAATATATGAACAATTTTAATGCAACCCAAGGTAAATTCTTCATCTAGACATACCCCAAGATAAACTATAAGTGATTCGTCAAAACACATTGATAACCCTTGGATATTTGTTGCACTACTCATAACGAATCACCAAAAGCCTCAATACGTATAGCACCTATAACAAGTAAAAGAGTCAATCCGAATAACAATGCATATTCGGCCTTGATTAATCATGCATAAAAATATTCTAAGCGGCACGAGGCTTCAAAAAATAGTACCATAAAGAAATATATAAACAACACCAACACTTTGGCCATTGCTATGAATTGAACCATCAATACATAATCTCCATAGTACTAGAGAGACAAGGCTAATATTAATATTATGCATGACATTAATCCAATGTTCAGTAACAAAAACAACTATGATTTGGCCTCTTATAGATCTCAAAGATGCATAAGCCAAATCATATCCAAACAAAGTATAAGCCCACCAACCAATTCTGCAGCTATGAATTGGTCTATGTAGCATATATTCAATGACATCGGTCATGATGTCTCAACTCCATTCAATCATAATATAGGCATACATATAAATTTTCATGAGCACGTACCTTGTCTCGCTCTCCAATCAAACTAAGGACGATGTTAGAATACTACACCGGCCATGCATTGACATACTCTTAGGACGATAGATAAATATCGGCCATTACCATGTAAACTTCATTCAAAGCACATATAGCCGAAATAAACAAATGAAATGACAAATCAAGTATTTCGGCCCTTTGGATCAGCAACAAACTTGTAGCTAATCAAATGTATAGTGACTTGGTAATACCCTCTCATGACGTAAGAAATTATATTGCATCCATGGATTAAAATAAGCCCAGTGAGGGTTACCAATCATACCTAATGACGAATTCCATGGCATAGGCGTTAATGGCATAGTTGAAGAATATGGATAATGTGTAGACCAAAGATGTTGAAACCTTCGGCTTGGTCCTTTATAGTTTTTAATCTTTTCCTTCTTCACTTTTGCCGCACTTCTTGTAATGGAGGCTTGCACATAATTCTTATTTTGAGCACTTCTTTTGGGAACCCACACCATGTTCCTTTCTTCAAGTTCTTGTGCACTAAGTTTGTGTAATTCCTTCTTTTGCCAATACGATAAGCTGAGTGGGCATCTCGGCTGTGATTCTGTTTTGACCAATGGCAATTCCTTTTTGGCCTTGTGCACTCTCAACTTCTTTTCTTCAGATTTGGCACTTTGACTCTCAATAATTGGTTGCTTCGTCTCATTGCCTTTTGTAGCCAATGTCAACACTTTAATTGGCTCTTTATTATTTGAGATCAAATCTGAAGTAGCACACTTACGACCATCTCTTTTCACGCGGTAGACTTGCTTGACCACCTCTTTTTTCATCCATGGTGTCTGGACCGATTCCTTATAATTGAAACGGTCTTTAACATGTGACTGTTCAAATGTTGATCTTCTCGGAGCTGCATAATATTGGTGAGATGGTCTAAAATAAGATGGAGAATGTGCCCTTGTATCATACCTGCCCATGATGAATATGGATCTACATGAGCATAGGGAGGCATCCACGACATTAGCATTGGCGGCCCAAAATAAGGATATGAATATGTTGCATTGAAACTCTCACTTTGCCAATACCGATCCTCATATTTGCGCCTTGGGGGTGATCTTGGTTTCTTTGCATGATTAGGCCGATAAGCATTATTCTCTTCACTCTTCTTTTGATATTTCTCCAATAGTTCAGCGAAGGTGATTTTTGATCTTTTACACTTGCGCTTATTTCGGCCTTTGTTTTCTTTTGGTTTGCTTTCATCGATCGTTGGATTTGCTTGCTGCCCCCAGTCCTTGGCGTCTCCATTATAGATTCGATGAAATTCTTTCCCTCAAGATTATGTTCATTATGCTCTTCGACAACTTCTTTACTTGAAAGCTTGATCCCATCACCTGCAGTTTTTACCTTCTCTTCAAATGGATCGGCTTGAAGCAGCCGATGCAAAAACTTTCTACCATCGGGACCAATCAGAATAGACTGGTCATCTCTTGGTGTCTCAACAAATTTCAATCGTCCTTTATCAATGGACGGTTTAACTATTTGACGAAACATGTTACAATCCTCAAAATTATGCTTGGACAAATCATGCAACTTACAATACATTCGTCCCTGGACAGATGGCTCAACATGGTGATCAAGAGTTCTAATATAATTATTCCTCAACAACAAATCAAAGATTTGATCACACATGTTTGAATTAAAGGTAAACCTTTTATTTTTTAGCCGATCTTGCTGTGAGAACGGCTTTGGAATTAAGCAAACGAATGGTTCAGATTTTGCACCACACCATTCGGCTATGCATTGTTTTTTGCACTCTATTTCCGATGTCTTTGGGTAAGATATTACACTAGCATCGGTTTTCTCAACATAATTTAACCTTGGCTTTAAATTTCTAAAATGAAAATAGTTAGAACACACATGTCTCAATTGAGACCAAGTGCAAGCCAAGTATGAAATAAGCAAAGCTACCCAAATAGATATGAACTTTAGATAAAGCAACGGGGAAAGCTTTGGCTGAAGTCACTATCGGTCTTTATAAATGGCGCAATGGGTTGACCGATATGTTCCATAACAATTTTATTGCTAACAAGTAAATTGCCCTTCTTCATTGGTCTTTCAAAATTACTTAAGAGGATTTTTCTGATGGATGCATCAACAATAAAGTTTAGACCAAATCTGAAAATAGGTAAATTACTTGCTAAACATACCTCTTCAAATATGTTGGGAGAGCATGATAGTGGTGTGGCTTGAACAATATCTTGCTTCATCTTTGGGTGGCTCCCCAATGCCTCTTCATCATCTTTTTCTTTATTCCATGAATCATTACCTTGAAGATCCTTACAAGCCTAACTTTGTTTGGCTACCTACTCTTGTCCTTGAGGCTTGTCAATTTCTACAGCACGTAACTCATAGGGCAGGAAGTAGGTTCCATTAACTTCAGAAAAATCAAGCACGGTTGTTTTGCTATGCTTGCCATGCCCTTTCTCAATAATGCTTGCCTCTTTGGATTTGATGGATTCGGAATATATGCTACTTGATTCAGCTTTTTCAACCGAAGCACTTTCAAGTTCCAAATCATCCTTCTTTTCATTGATAATACCAATTGGCAAACCTTCTTTTATCTGAGCCAATTCTTTTTCTATTTGTTTCTGACGGCGAGCGGCAAAGTTGGCTTTAAGCTTTTTCTCAATTTCAGCCCACTCCGGATACGATTGCCCCCAATGCTTTTAGATTTTTTCGGCAATGACACACGGTTGTTGCCAAAATTTTGCAATAGTGGGGGTGTATAATATGATGTAGTACTAGGTGAAGGCATATGCATTGTTGTAAAACCATATTTTTGCTCGCCAATTTTATCAATTGGCAAAGATTCATCTTGTTGCAGAACTCCTTTTCATGTTGTTTAAGGCAAAGAGCACTAATCCTCTTATTTTGGGCTAAACTCTTCAATGCAGCCACCACTACCTCATCTTCTACAATATTTGGCACAACCGCTCCCGTAAAATTTACATTTATTCGGCTATGATCAGAAAGGTGTGAAGCCGAATTATGAGCATCTACAGTTCTGTATGGTGCCGAAAAATTACTAACATGAGGTGTAGCATATGATGGTTGAGAGTAACTGGCCGAATAACTAGTAGTAGAATGGCCAATTCTCCCATCCATTGGCAAGGTTGGATTGACATATTGCAAATCAGTTGCCGATGAATAAAAAGGTGAAACACTTTCTTGTATGCTAATGGAAATTTTAACATGAGGTGTTTCAAATTGATTAACCAAACCCATCATGTTGTTCATCGGCATATGGATTTGTGGGGTTGCCGATGCATGAGAGTTTGGATACATATGTTGTACGTTGCTAAAATCATAAGAATTTGAAGCATGAAAATTGTTTTGCATCGGCCCTTGCGCATAATTACATGCATGACTGATAAAACTAGGGCTAGCCGATACATTATGCTCATTAGGTGATCTAGCAACAACATATGGATTATTTGCATCTACAAAGGGGAATTGGGTATTCATATTACCTTTGTAGATTGCAGCAACTTGATGACGATCTCTTCGTAGCAAGAACGGGCTGGAGACCGTTCAAAGCTTCGCCCCCAGCGGAGTCGCCAAAAAGTGTGTTGACAAACGAACACGTCACGTGTACCCTCGACGCCGGGGGCAATGCACCGCAGCTCACGTCGAAGGAGACCCGACCGACAGCGCGATACGCAAGACAGTCAGCGGGCGCTTTTGAAGACCCGAAACCCCACACGCCCGGGAGGTTCCCCGTCAGGGAGTGCGGCGGCTATGGGCTGCCCTAGGTCGATTCGCTCGCCCCTAGAGCCTCGTGGATCGCTGCCCTGCAATGCGAAGAACGAACGAATAACGAGAAAGAAAGATACAAGGGTAGGGGATAAAGATAGATGAACACAAAAGTGTAATAGATTGATTGGTTCGATTGGTGTTGTTTCAATCGGCCGTCACCCCCAACATATATAAGAGGCGGCTGGACTTCCCGTACAAGCAAAGGATTTATCTAGGCTTTCCTTACAAGAAAATTACATCAATTCACGTTGAAAATCCTAGTCAAATTCGGACTGATTTTATCCAAACTTTCCAAAACTGCTCGGTTTAAACTGGCTGCACCTTGCTGGTCCTTTTTGTGGTGGTAAACGATCTCGGATGGAAACGAGCCCAAAAGCAATCTTGACCGTTTCGATGAGATGAACAACTTTCATGTTGAACGTTTTTCGATTTGAGGCATTTTTCTAGGCCAAAACGGTCACGCAGAACACCTGTTCGCTCGCACTACCCATCAGACCTATGTCTGGTGGGGCGCGCCACATCTCGCCTTGTGACAGGGCTGCACTCCGATAGCTCTAACTTTTGCATACGAACTCGGATTGGGACGACTTTTATATCAAAATAAACCATTTCGACGAGACGCACAACTTCCGTGTAGAACATTTTTCCATCCGAGACTATCTGAATATCCTTTTGAGCCCATCTTCAACTTCTCATCCGATTGACTATCACAGCCTCCAACCCGGCAAGTTTTCCATCCGAGTAAGCTTTCCATACCGGCAATGTTTCTACCCGGCAAGCTTTCGCACCGGCAAGCTTTCACTCCGGCAAGGTTTGTACTCCGGCAAGGGTTCCTCCCTGACAAGGTTTCTCCCCCGGCAAGATTTCACACCGGCAAGCTTCCACACCGGCGATCTTTCTGTGCCGGCAAGCTTTCCACGCCGGCAAGCCTTCACACCGGCAAGCTTTCACACCGGCAAGATTTTACCCCGGCAAGGTTTTCGCCCCGGCATGCTGCTTTATGATCGTGCCACTTTTGAGCATCAACAGGTAGTACAAGAGTAGATCTACCACGAGATCAGATAGGCTAAACCCTAGAAGCAAGCCTATGGTATGATTTATGTTATGATTGTTGTCCTACAGACTAAAACCCTTCGGTTTATATAGACACCGGAGAGGGTTAGGGTTACACAAGGTCGGTTACAAAGGAGGAGATATCCATATACGTATTGCCTAGCTTGCCTTCCACGCCAAGTAGAGTCCCATCCGGACACGAGACGAAGTCTTCAATCTTGTATCTTCATAGTCTAACAGTCCGGCCAATGGAGATAGTTCGGCTGTCCGGAGACTCCCTAATCCAGGACTCCCTCAGTAGCCCCCGAACCAGGCTTCAATGACGATGAGTCCGACGCGCAGTATTGTCTTCGGCATTGCAAGGCGGGTTCCTCTCCAAATTCTGTGTACCTGTCGAAATAATGTCCGGTTTCTTGTGAAGGTTTGTACTCCTTGCATTCTACGCCCAATTAACAGCCACTTTCGATGTGTCGAGCGAATGTGAAGAGCAAGGGTGTTTTCACATTTACCCCCCTAACTTCGTGAATGAGCCGCCTATTTAAAAAGAGGAGGATTCAGATCCAAATCACACCATCCTCCCTTGGCAAGCCTTCATCGGAGCGCACCCGACAAAGATCCATTCCATCATGGCCGGTCGACGCAGCCCCTCCTCTCGGACCCCTAGCTACAAGCTTGGAGATTGGGAGAGATGTTCCGTCCTGCACAGCAAATTAGTGATGCTTCAGTCCAAGGGATTTCTTCCCCCGGCGTATCTGGTCCCGGTTCGAGCCGGGCTTGCCACCTATAATGGCGGAGAGCAAGCGGAGAGCCTTCCCAATCCCTCCAAGGGAGAGCGGGTTTGCCTTGTCCCTTATTTGGTAAGAGGGCTCGGATTTCCAATTCATCCGTTTCTCCGGGGGCTCCTGGAGTTCTACGGCCTCCAGTTGCACAATCTTACGCCTGCCTCCCTGCTGCATATCACGGGATTCGTAGCCCTTTACGAGTTGTTTTTGGGCTGTGAAGCTCATTTCGCTCTATGGAAGAAGATGTTCTGCCTTGTGCCCCGTTCTCAGAAGGGGTCAATATATCAAGTGGGCGGAGCCGAAGTGTGGCGTGTCGCCGGGATCGGATACCTGTCCGGAACCCCAAAGAAGACGTCCGAAGACTGGCCTTCAGAATGGTTTTATATAGAAGACGTCCCCCTCCCGGATCCTATTCGGATCGGCCTTCCTGAGTTCGACAACGCCCCTTTGAAGAAGCGCCAGAGCTGGCGTCCACGGAGCCCCCTGGAGGAAGATGACAGGGACATTCTTTACCTGATGAGCCGGATAAGTTTTTTAGCTCGATCTGGATTGACCATGATCGAGGTCATGGCCACATGTATCATGCGGGGGGTGCAGCCGCTTCAGTGTAGAGGCCACCCCATGTGGGATTTCAACAGGGAGGATGACGCCACCCGCCACGGCCGCGAAGGGGCGGGATCGGCTGCTGATCTAATAAAGATCTTATCCACCTTGTAAAAGGGAGAAGAGGAGGAATTCCTTCATGTCAACCCGCAGGGCGGTTTTTCTATGTACAACCCTCCGAGCTGGGTAAGCGGAGATTTTTTATCGCCCATCCATTTCGTATTCCCGTAGTTAAGTATTCATTCTAGCGATTTCATCGCAGGAGCTGCGCCAGGCTGTAAAGGAGATAAACAACCCTCCTCCACAACCTGAGAACCCTAGATGGTCCCTTGATCCAGCCTCCTAGGAGGATCCGGACATATCTGTGGAGCTGATCGAGGGGGTATTTTACCAATCAAGTAATGATAATGCTTTGGTGGCCATTACGACCGATTACCCTGGGCTAGTTCCAGCCTCACAGGTGACTGAGACCGAAGTCCCAGCACTTAAAAAGGGATCCGTCCTTGTGCTTTTTTGATTGCCGTATAACAGCCGTGTTTTGCAGGGGAGGTCCTCGGGGCAGAAGGCCGAGCCTGTGGCAACTAGCCAACAACGGGCCGCGAGGCCAGGCAGGTTGAAAAGATCCGCAGTACGGATTGAGACACCGGCGCAGCGGTACGGCGCGCCGTCTTTATTGCAAGACATTATTCTCAGAGGCATATTAACACCCATGCCTTCCTTTTAGGAAAAAGAGCGCTCGCCGGACTATACCCGGAGAGGCTACCAATCGCGCCTCCACAAGGCAGGCTCCAAGGCCGGATTCGGAGGCGAGAACGAATACAAGGCGTGCGTCGGGTGCTCCTCTGACAAAGAATGCGGATAAACTGTCTGCCACCCCTTCCGAGGTGGAAAGTGCAATGAACCACAGGCGTCGCCGGACTGTTCTTCGTGAGGCTTGTTTCACCCAAGAGGCATTGGATGCCTTCAACTCGGGAGACGCACCTCCGTGCCGCTCAAAATGGTATAGCCAGAGCCACGGAGCAGTATGTAAAAGACATACGGGTGAGAAAATTTGATGATTATATATATCAGTAGCCCCTGAGACTTGAAACAGTTAGGATAACTGATTTAAGGATCATTTGTTATGCAAGTTCTTACAGAAAAGAATACTCAACTGTCCCAGGAGCTGGAAGAGTGCAAAGCCCAACTTCAGGCCGCACTGGCCACAACAGGGGAGCCCAAAGAGACCCCCTCTGGTAACATATCCTTTGAATGATAAGTATCATATTAGAATGCGGCGTATATGTAGATCTGACGATAAAATTGCAGCTGACGCTGGAGTGAATCCGGATAAGCAATAGCTCATACGCCAGCTGAAGGCCGGTGAGAGCGTGCTTACGAGGGTGAGGCAGGAGAAGAATGATCTCCTAGATGCCAACACCAAGATGGGCATGGAACTAAAAGATGTTCGGGCCCAACTGTCGGACTCTGTTAAGGAGAATCGGCGGCTTCGACGCGGCATATTTAGTAAGTGCTTGAACGAACTTTGAAAAAGAGTTCGGCGAGGAAGCTGGCTAACAGAGTTATGTCTATAGGTATGCTAACAGGTCGTCCTGCCGAGGAGATGCCCGGTTCGACAGGTGATCTTCTTCCCGAGCTCTCACAGCTGCATGAACGAGTTCGGCAGGTGATGCAAGGCGTCGCCCAGGCCTTGTGGCCATCCGTCTCCGTACCCGAAGGCCTTGGAGAGCTTGCAGAAAAGATGAAGGGAGCACGGCGGCGCTTCCGATTATGGAAGATATCGGCCTGCCGTCAGGGCGCCCGGGAAGCCTGGGCAATGGTGAAGACACGGTACACGAAGGCTGACCCGAACCACATGGCCGAAGTCGGACCAGTGGGGCCTGATGGGAAGGAGATCCCTGTGAGCTTAGTGTATGGCCAAGTAGAATTGGCCACAAAGTATTCCCAACAGGACTGTAGACTAGACAGCCGATTAGATGGTATTGAAGAGTTCAACCAGTCAAATTGACTATGTAATTTTAAAGTGACATGTATAATGCCTTCTAGCCGGATTGTAGATCGTTTGTCGTGGCGGACCTTTTCGCTTCAACCTTGGGACCCGACAGTCCGTAGTGTATCCGAATACCCTCTCGGTTATGTAAGAACCGGGGCATGCGTGGAGACCAGGCGTAGGGGTCATTAGTGCTTTATCAGACAAGTGCCCAACTAGTTATGTTATATTACATGGGTAGTAAGAAACATCTTCCAGGGAGAATAGTTCCGTTAAGGGTTCCTTTCCCTGGGTAAGCATGCCCTAAAGTGCATGTCCGGACTGTGATAAGAAGCGCAGAAAAATCATCTGGGGGAAGATATGAATAATAAAAGTCATCTTTTGTTCATCGACCGAATATTCCCTTAAGAACGCTAGCTTTCGGCTTCACCTAGTCTGAGGTACACGTCCGACTGACCCGGCGGTAACAATCGCAGAGGTGCTCCCCTTATGCCTAGCCGAATTAACGCGAACGTAGGGCATAAATAGAACAGCCAGGCAACCCAGCTTGGCCAAAACTTAAGTCATGTCGATGCATATAATGGTGAAAAAAGGTACATGCGGAAGTATAACACATGTGTTGGGCGTGAGGCCCAGGAAAATAATTAAAGCTTCTGTGAAAGAAGCCCCCAGGTATGAAGAGTGCGGCTAGCGCATCTGTGATGTATGAGTGAGGCACAAGGTGATCCTTGAAGGCCTAGAGAAATAAAAGAAAGGAAGGGAAACAAGACAGATGATGCATATGCAGAAAATGGACAAAGGGAGGGGACTAACATAAAGTCCGGTTCTAGGCGTAGAATCTTCGGAGCCTTGCTGCGTTCCATGGGTTCGGCTCGAGTCGACTAGTCGATGCATCCCGTAGTCGGTACGCTCCACCGGTCAGAACTTGGTCGATAATGAAGGGACCTTCCCATTTGGGCTCGAGCTTGTTCTTTTTCTTATCCGGCAGCCGTAGAACTAGTTCGCCAACGTTATAAGTTTTGGCCCGTACTTCTCTGCTTTGGTATCTACGAGCCTGTTGCTGGTAAAATGCGGAACGGGCTTTGGCAACGTTGCGCTCCTCCTCCAAGGTGTCCAGACTGTCCTGCCGATCGAGCTCGGCTTCTCTTTCTTCGTACATGCACACTCGAGGTGAGTCATGAATTAGGTCACAGGGCAAGACTGCCTCTGCGCCGTACACCATAAAGAACTATATCCGGTACTACGATTCGGCATGGTCCGCAGCCCCCAGAGTACGGAGTCGAGCTCCTCTACCCAGTGTGTGTCAGACTCCGTTAAGGAACGCACTAATCTGGGTTTAATGCCGCTCATTATAAGACCGTTTGCTCGCTCGACTTGACCGTTGGTTTGTGGGTGATAGACTGAAGCATAATCGAGCTTGATGCCCATTTTGCTGCACCAGAGTTTTACTTTGCCGTCTGCACAAAAAATACAGACGGCAAAGGAATCTTTGCTGTATGTATTTTTTCCGTAGAAGGCAAAGTGACCTCTTTGCCATCTGTATTTTTTTAGCAGACGGCAAAATACTCTTTGCCGTCTGTAAAAAATAATGCAGACGGCAAAGAGAAAGCACATCTCGCGGATCGATCCCACGGATCGATGAGGTGGCACGATCGTAGCCGACCGCTAGCACTGCCTCTCCTTGATCTCTCACCGATGCTGTCCCCACCATGTTCTCTCTCTCCCTTATCCTCACTCACGCACTCACGTCCACACCCACCCACGCCTTATCCTCTCACACACGCACCACGCAACACACACACATGCCACCACCAGCTACCCATGCGGATGGCGACCTGTGCGGGCAAGGGCGGCGGCTGGGCGGCCAGTGCGGGCGTGGACGGGCGAGCGGCGCGGGCTAGCATTGGACGACGGCGAGTGCAGCGGCAGGCGAGCGCGGCTGGTAGCCGGCGCGGGTGAGGGTGCAGGCGGCTGGCCGGCCAGTGCAGGCGGGGGCGGGCGAGTAGTGTGGGCTAGCGCTGGGCGGCGGCGAGTGCAGCAGTAGGCGAGCGCGGCTGGTAGCCGGCGCGGGTGAGGGTGCGGGCGGCCGACACGGGCCAGCGCGGGCGAGGGCTGCGGCGGGCGGGCGCGGGCGAGTGTGACTTGCATCCGGCATGGGAGAGGGCAGTGGCGTGCGCGGCTGGGCGGCGGCGCGACGAGCGGTGTCGGGCGGCCACGGGATCTACCTTCTTCCTGCCGCGGGCCCTGCCCTCCTCTGCGCTCGCCCTCGACCTCCTCGTCTATGGCCGAGCTGCGACCATGGCAGGGGAACGGAGCCCTCCACTTCTCCGGCCGGCGCGGATCTCAACCTCCCTGGCGACGCGTGTGCTACAAGGGCCAGTTGCCCAGTTTGTCATTGTAAATTAGAGTGTTTTTTCAAAAGTTGAAATAGAGTAGTTTTTTGATTGATAAGTGAGTGATGATCAATATACTGTGTAAATAGACTAGTTCGATCTCGTAAAATCCGTTGTTTAGTCATTGATTCTTATACTGTTGGTTGTGGGTTTTGCCTATGCCTTTGACCAAGAAACATTGACCACACCCACCGCACCTGAACTGTTGTTCTTTTTTATAAATAATAAAATATCATTTGCCGTCTTGGGTGAACGAGGCTGACGGCAAAGGCACAGCCTAGCTGACGGCAAAGATGCATTTTTTGCCGTCTGCTATTATTGGGCTTGACGGCAAAGATAGAGTTCGGCTGACAGCAAAGTCTTTGCCATCTGCCCGATAAAAAGCTGACGGCAAAGAATTCTTTGCCGACATTCTCTTTGTCGTCTGACTTTGCCGTCTGTATTTAGGTCTTTGCCGTCTGTGATCCACAGACGGCAAATTTCCTGATTCCTATAGTGTATTGCTGCCGGCATGTTAAATGGCCGGATACTTCCCGCACCATCTGTACAAGATACGCCTTGACGTATCCATCCAGGTATAATAAAATGGTTTGCGGCCAAGTTCCTGTGGTTTTCACTTATTCCTTCGTTTTTATTTTCGATCTGCTTATTTGCTGCATCGACACTCTTTTACGTTTAATATTCGCCAGGGGCTACCTATCGCCCCACAATCCGGCAGCACAATCCATCTTATACATAAGTTCGGCACCCTGAATTTAGCATTATATGCATTGGCTCTGAATCATGTCTTTGGTCAATAGTTGGGTTGCCCGGCTCCTGTGCTTGCTACCCTACATTCCGCTCCATCGGCTAGGGTAGTAAAGGGAGAACTACTGCGATTGTGCCCTGGCTTGGATCGGACGAGCACCTCAGTAGAGAAAGCCGAAAACTGACTGTCATGATACAGCGAGAGCCGGTCAGCTACTCGAGGGTTACAAATCGTTGGAGATTTTATCCACATTATGCGAAAGATCGACACTTCCCGATCAGATGATGATAGCACTCTGGCTCGAACCAGGGGCTGCACCCATGCTTTATTATAAAACTCCTATGGCTAAGTGAGAGCGTTTAAGACGAATAGTCTGATTACCTTATTCGTTGCGCTAAGCAACTCCTTCAAGGACCATGTAATTTGATCAAGATTGTTTAGATTCCATCCCAAACACCTCCGTACTATCTACGTGAGGGCAGAAGCCGATGACTGGCCAACCCTCAGATTACATATAACACGGCTGCACAGGAGGAAACAATCAAAGCATAATAAAATTGCATTAACAAAACATGCTTTGTTTCTCATAATACAAGGCAAAGGCAACATGAATACATTCATTCAAACACAATGTCCTGGAACATTGTGCTGCCGCAAGGTGAGACCCCTCCAGGACATCCGCAAAATACTGTTCCGGTGTACGGTGCTCCTTGCCCTCCGGTGGCCCCCTGGTCACCTCGACGGCGTCCATCTTCGTCCACCACATCTTGCAACGGGCGAAGGTCATGCGTGCACCTTCAATACAGGACGAGCGCTTCATAATGTCCAGCCGAGGACAAGCGTTCACCACCCGCCTCACGAGTCCTAAGTAGCTTCTTGGAATAGCTTCGGCAGGCCATAGCCAGATTATCAAATCCTTAATGGCTAGTTCGGCCACCCTATGCAGCTCCACCAGCTGTTTCAGCTGATCGGTGAAGGACACGGCATGCTCCGACGCCGCATACTCGACCAGAATAGCCTCTCCGTGGAACCCCCCTCCTTCGGCTCGATAGAACTCCACCACATCGGATACACTGCGTGGCAAATCCGCAAAGGCCCCTGGGGAACTCCAAACTCGAGTTAGTAAAAGGTACTACTTCTCCGCATACTTGCTTTGCATCTTAAATGCCTTACCCGCCGTGATCTTCTTGGCCTCCTGGATCTCCTGGAGGGCGGCCTGGGCCTCATTCTGGGCAGTCTCCGCGCTTTGACGAGCCTTGGGGAGCTCGGTCCCTCGAACTGACGCATCATGCTCCAAGGCCTCGCATTTTTTCACCGCATCCTGGAGCTCCTGCTGGACTTCTTTCACCCGGGCCTCGAGCTTCTTACGGGCGGCCTGCTGCTGGACAACCTTCTCCTCGGCCTCGCCCAGGGACTTCTTCAGGGCCTCGACCTCGGTCGCGGCCTCTACACATGTAACGATACCGCTGTCACTACACATCGCTTATCCTTTCCCGAATATATAGCAAGTCGTTCCTCACCTTGCTTCTCTTGGAGCCGAACCTTAGTCTCACCGAGCTCGTTCTTGGTCTGCTCCAACTTCTGCTTCAGCTCGGAGACCTCAGCAGTATGCAAGGTCGCGGCCAACAATGACACCTGCTTATTCGTACATATTCTGTTAGTCTACTACAATAAGAGGTTGATCCTCTATCCAGTTCTTCTTGCCGAACTCCGGACAGTGTCTCAGGGGCTACTGAATACATGGGGTTTTCCTTTTTCTATGTCACTTACCTCGAAACCCGTCAACAGATTGCTGCATGCTTCGTCTAGTCCACTCTTGGCGGACTGAACCTTCTCAATCACCGCACCCATAAGGATGCGGTGCTCGTCCACGACGTAGGCGCCTCGTAGCGCCTCCATCAGGTCATCCGGCGCCCCTGGGTGGACAGGGGCGACCGGTGGAATTGGCACACTGATTCCGAAGGCCATATGGATCTCCGGAATCGTATCCGCCTGAGGGCCGAACTGAATACGGCCCTCTTCACCGGTCTCCTTGGGGATCTGCTCCCCCATATGTCTGGCAGCGGAGGTCCCGCCTTGTGGCGCCCCCGGACAATGTACTGAGCTCCTCCTTTCGGAGCGGCCCTCCAGGATAACACTTCGGTGTCGTCCCTGGCCCCCGGGGAGCAAGCCGGCGGTGGCGACATGCTCGCCATCTCCGACGAAGCCAGGGAACCTCCAGATGAGGAACGCTGGATAAGGTCATGGGCCGGACTGCAAAAGTATGGATTAACCATGTTAGCATAATAAAAAGAAAGGGCTGGATATGCACGTAAATGGGCCATGTCGCTTACGATGCGTACTGAGACCTAGTGCGAGGGCGTCGTTCCAGATAACTGTCAACGTCCCACACGGTGTTGACTGCTGGGGCGCCCTTCCCCTTTTTGGGCGCTTTCGCCTCCGGATGTGCTGGGGCCACCCTCTTCTTCTTCTTCTCCTCGGGAGAAGGGTTGTTTTCCTCCTCCTCCTCCTCCTCTTCCTCGTCATTGTCCTCGGGGACGGAGGAATGGGGCTCGTCGTCTTCGGACGTCGCGTCCGAAGCGCCCTTGCGACAAGGGCCACTCTTGGCCTTCTTCTTGGCCTTCTTCTTCGGCGCCGTATATGGCGCCGGCACCAGCATCCTCGCCAGGCGTGGGATGACCGGTTCCTCGGGCAGTGGCGCCGGACGCTGGATCCGCTGTGCCTTCTCCACCCAGTCCTAAACGAGCAATACTAAATCTCAGACATCATCCTCGAAACATTCAAGTTGGGAATACATCAAAAGAAACATACCTCGTTGGTGGGGCATTTACAATTGTGGCCATGGTCTGAGTCCGTGGCCGGTGACTTCTCATTGCCCTTAAAGAGCAACTTCCAGGCCCCTTCGTGAGAAGTGTCGAAGAGCCTTCTCAGGGTCTGGTGCTTCTTCAAATTGAACTCCCATAAAGGGCGGCTTCGGCGCTGGCACGGAAGAATCCGGCACACCAGCATCACCTGGATAACTTTGACGAGCTTGACGTCCTTGGTCACCACGCTTTGAACGCGCGTGTGCAGCGCTATCAGCTCGTCAGGTGAACACCAGTCCGGACTCTTCTCGACCCAGGAAGTGAGCCGCGTGGGAGCACTAGGGCGGAATTCGGCAGCTGTGGGCCAGGTGGTGCCATGAGGTTCTGTGATATAGAACCACTGCTTCTGCCATTCCTTTACTGTCTCAATAAAGGTGCCTTTGGTCCATGAGACATTGGATATCTTGCTCACCATGGCCCCTCCGCACTCCGCGTGCTGTCCTTCCATCACCTTCGGCTTCACGTTGAATACTTTGAGCCACAGCCCGAAGTGGGGATGGACGCGGAGGAAGGCCTCGCACACGATGATGAACGCTGAAATGTTGAGGAAGGAATTCGGGGACAGATCATGGAAATCTATCCCGTAGTAGTACATCAGCCCGTGGACGAAAGGATTGAGTGGAAACCCTAGCCCGCGAAAGAAATGGGGGATGAAGACTACTCTCTCTGTGGGCTCCGGCGTGGGGACGACTTGTCCCTCGGCTGGCAGACGATGGACGATCTCCTTTGCCAAATATCCAGCCGCCCGGAGCTCAGTAATGTCCACCTCCTTGACGGAGGAGATCATCCACTTGCCCTGACCACCAGATCCAGACATGGTTGCTTGAGTGGAAAGGAGATGGGAACTTGGGCACTAGAGCTTGAGATCAGAAGGGCGAAGATAGAGAGAAGGCGTGAGGAGAGGAAGGGGGAATCCTTATCCCCTTATAAAGGCAGCAGATATTAAACGCCTCCTCACTCGCCTTAGGATTTGCCTGTTCCCTAGGACTGTATGAACGGCACGGTTGAGTTACCCATGCCTGCATTGATGAGAATCTCGCGATAAGGGGACACGATCTTTGTTTTGACAAGACGTGCCAATAGAAACCGCGTCTCGAAACGTGGGGTGGCAGAAGAAAAACTGTTCAAAATTATAACCGGACAGACACGATGCCGTGTTGGAAAGAAGCTATCAACAGATTGGATTCGTGCAAATATTATATTCTCTCTGCGGTTGCGTATGGTGTGCGTAACAGGTTCGGATGCAATTATTTCGTCCAAAGACTATTCTGGAGTTCGGAAGGAGGGAACCCGCCTTGCAATGCCGAAGACAAATCTGCGTGCCAGACTCCTCGTCATTGAAGCCGGGCTACTTAGGGAGTCCTGGACTAAGGGGTCCTTGGCCGTCCGGCCTGTTATCTATGGGCCGGACTGATGGGCTGTGAAGACATGAATACCGAAGACTACACCATGTCCGGATTGGACTCTACTTGGCATGGAAGGTAAGCTTGGCGACCGAAGATTCCTTTTTATGTAACCAACTCCATGTAAACCCTAGATCTGCTCGGTGTCTATATAAACCGAAGGGGATACACTAGTAGAAAAAGGGTCAAACGTGAAGCACATTAGTACCGGTTCATGGCGAACCTTTAGCACCGGTTCGTGCCACGAACCGGTACTAATGAGAGTGGTGGCAGGATGTTGTCAGACTGGGGCCCCTCCAGCCCCTTTAGTACCGGTTCATGGCACGAACCGGTACTAAAGGTCGCCTTACATAAACCCTTCTTCCACCCGAGCTCGCTCTGTTCTTCCCCTTTCCCCTCTCCTCTCTCTGTTCTTCCCCTCTTCCTCTCGAGCTCATCACACATTTTGCCCAAAATTTGTCAAGATTTGAAGGCCCCCATCCATTCAAATGATCACAAAGGTTAGCAACTTTGTCCTTTCATCTCTCATTGCTAGATTAGCTCTTGCAATGCTTTATATAGTGATTAATTTGTGAGTTTAGTAATTTGGGAGGATATATATATGTGCTAGTATTTGATTTATATGCAATTTGAGGTCAAAAATAACACTTAGTTTGCATATGTAGGTGTGGTTTACTTAGTGCCTTCTAAATCTCCGTCGTAACCACCGTCGATCGCCCGCACCGTCCCGTCGCCAGCTCCACCTTGTGGTGAGCCTCTTGTTCATGAAATTTTATATAAAAATTGATGTTTGTGTGATTTGGATATATAATTACTCGTATAATTATCTTACCCGTATGTTGTTTGTTATACATATAGTGTCATGGTTTTAATATCCGTCCCCGTCGGCCCTCGTCCTTGTTATGATTCGGATGTGGTATATATATTCTCTTTTAAAACTAGTTGCATTTCGTGTTTATGACAAATTATGCCCATCAAGTTGACATCGAAATTTTTTCTAGGAGGTATGTGAACCGGAAATTCCAACCGACCCTATTGTCGAGAGGTTAAATTTAGTTGAAAGAGAAAACGAGTACTTGAATGAAAAATTGAAAAGAATTGAGGGGGAGAAGATGGAATTGGAGTTGCATGTTGCCGATGTCGTCGATGATCACAAGATCAAGATGGAGAAAATGCGCTTGAAGATTAGAAAGATTAGAAAATATGCCATCGATAGTGAGGCTTGGTATCATTATGCTGTTGGATCCATTGTTACCTTAGTTGCGATCTTGATCACATTTGTTGTTGCATTTAAATGCTTTAGCTAGAGAGTTATTTGTTTGTTGCATTTAAGTGTTGTATGAACTTTATGTATGAACTTGTATTAATTTGGTCTATTCGGTGTTGTGTAATGAAGATGAGCCGGCAATGGATGTACGATGACCGATGCTCTCCCCAGTTCGTTGAGGGCGTGCATACTTTTCTGCTTGCGGCTGAGGCAAACAAGCGGGCGGATGGTTTTATGCCTTGTCCATGTGCTGGCTGTAAGAATGGTCACAATTACTCTACGTCAAGAACCATTCACGTCCACCTGTTTAAGTCCGGTTTCATGCCCCACTATAATGTATGGACCAAGCATGGAGAAAGAGGGGTTATGATGGAAGACAATGAAGAAGAAGAGGACGACGACAGCTATCCTGGCCATGGGTTCCCTGAATACGATGATACAACAATGGGGGAAGAAGCTGAGCCGGTAATGCGGGAAGAAGCTGAGCGGGCAATGCGGGAAGAAGCTGAAGAAGAGGCATCAGATGAGCCCTTTGATGATCTAGGTCGGGCCATTGCCGATGCAAAGAGAAACTACGCAAGTGATTTGGAGAAGAAGAAGTTGCCGCGCATGTTAGAGGATCACAAAAAATTGTTGTACCCAAATTGCGTAGGTGACAAGAAAAAGCTGGGCACCACACTGGAATTGCGGCAATGGAAGACAGAGAATGGTGTATCTGACAAGGGATTTGGAAAGTTGCTGGTAATGATAAAGGATATGCTTCCAAAGGACAACGAATTGCCCGAGAGGACGTACGAAGCAAAGAAGGTTGTCTGCCCTCTAGGGTTAGAGGTGCAGAAGATACATGCATGCCCTAATGATTGCATCCTCTACCGCGGTGAGTACGAGGATTTGAACGCTTGCCCGGTATGTGGTGCATTGCGCTATAAGATCAGCCGCGATGACCCTGGTGATGTCGAGGGCGAGCGCCCCAGGAAGAAGATTCCTGCCAAGGTGATGTGGTATGCTCCTATAATACCACGGTTGAAACGTTTGTTCCAAAACAAAGAGCATGCCAAGGCGATGCGACGGCACAGAGAAGACCGTAAGAAAGACGGAAAGTTGAGAGTACCCGCTGACGGGTCGTAGTGGAGAAAAATCGAAAGAAAGTACGGGAAGGAGTTTGCAGATGACGCAAGGAGCGTATGGTTTAGTCTAAGCGCAGATGGCATTAATCCTTTTGGGGAGCAGAGCAGCAACCATAGCACCTGGCCTGTGACTCTATGTTTGTATAACCTTCCTCCTTGGTTGTGCATGAAGCAGAAGTTCATTATGATGCCAGTGCTCATCCAAGGCCCTAAGCAACCCGGCAACGACATTGATGTGTACCTAAGGCCATTAGTTGAAGAACTCTTACAACTGTGGAATGGAACAGGTGTACGTGCGTGGGATGAGCACATGGGGGAAGAATTTGACCTAAAGGCATTGCTGTTCGTGACCATCAATGATTGGCCTGCTCTCAGTAACCTTTCAGGACAGACAAACAAGGGATACCGCGCATGCACGCACTGTTTGGACGATACCGACAGTATATATTTGGCTAATTGTAAGAAGAATGTGTACCTGGGACATCGTCGATTTCTTCCGATCAGGCATCCCGTAAGAAAGAAAGGCAAGCATTTCAAAGGTGAGGCGGATCACCGGACGAAGCCTCGCCACCGTACTGGTGCTGATGTACATGATATGGTCAAGGATTTGAAGGTGGTCTTTGGAAAGGGTCCTGGTGGACAACCTGTTCCGAATGACGCTGACGGACGCGCACCCATGTGGAAGAAGAAATCTATATTTTGGGACCTGCCCTATTGGAAAGACCTAGAGGTCCGCTCCGCAATCGACGTGATGCACATGACGAAGAATCTTTGTGTGACCCTGCTTGGCTTCTTGGGCGTGTATGGGAAGACAAAAGATACACCTGAGGCACGAGAGGACCAGCAACGTATGCACGGAAAAGACGGCATACATCAGGGTCATGCAAGCTACGCTCTTACCAAAGAAGAGAAGGAAATCTTCTTTGAATGCCTGCTCGGTATTAAGTTACCGTCTGGCTTCTCGTCGAATATAAAGGGAATAATAAACATGGCAGAGAAAAAGTTCCAGAACCTAAAGTCTCATGACTGCCACGTGATTATGACGCAACTGCTTCCGGTTGCATTGAGGGGGCTTCTACCGGAAAATGTTCGATTAGCCATTGTGAAGCTATGTGCATTTCTCAATGCAATCTCTCAGAAGGTAATCGATCCAGAAATCATACCAAGCTTAGAGAATGATTTGGTGCAATGTCTTGTCAGTTTCGAGTTGGTTTTCCTACCATCCTTCTTCAACATCATGACGCACGTCCTAGTTCACCTATGCGAAGAGATTAACATTTTGGGTCCTGTATTTCTACACAATATGTTCCCCTTTGAGAGGTTCATGGGAGTCTTAAAGAAATATGTTCATAACCGTGCTAGGCCAGAAGGAAGCATCTCCAAGGGCCGTCAAAATGAGGAGGTCATTGAGTTTTGTATTGACTTTATTCCTGACCTTAAGCCGATTGGTGTTCCTGAATCGCGTCATAAGGGCAGACTGGATGGAAAAGGCACGCTAGGAGGGGAACAAATAATATGTATGGACGGACATTCTCTCACTCAAGCACACTACACAGTTCTACAGAATTCCGCCTTGGTGGCTCCGTATATGGATGAACACAAGAATTTGCTACTCTCCAAACACCCGGAGCGGTCTGATGAATGGATTACACGTGAACAAACCAGGAGTTTCGCCAGCTGGTTGCAGACACGTACCATGCATGACACCTCTATTGAAGATGACCTGTACTTGCTGTCCCAGTTACCATCTTCGAATATAATGACTTTCAAAGGGTACGAGATAAATGGTAATACATTTTACACGATCGCCCAAGATAAGAAGAGCACCAACCAAAACAGTGGTGTCCGCTTTGATGCAGAAACCAAGACGGGAAAGGAAACATATTATGGTTATATACAGGACATATGGGAACTTGACTATCGACGTGGTTTGAAGGTCCCTTTGTTTCGGTGCAAATGGGTCAATATGACACAAGGCGGGGTAACGGAAGACCCGCAGTACGGAATGACAACAGTGGATCTCAACAATCTTGCATATGCAGACGAACCATTCGTCCTAGCCAATGATGTGGCACAGGTTTTCTATGTGAAGGACATGTCTACCAAGCCAAGAAAAAGAAAAGATAAGGAAGCGAATGCATCGTACAATGAGCCAAAGCGGCACATAGTTCTTTCTGGGAAGAGAAACATCGTGGGAGTGGATGACAAGACAGACAAGTCAGAAGATTATGAAAAGTTTGATGAAATTGCTCCATTCACAGTGAATATTGACCCGAGCATCCCGTTAAATGATGAAGATTTTCCATGGTTACGGCGCAAAGGGACACACGCGAAGAAAAAGTTTCACACCCAAAGATCTGGGATGTGATCGGCTTCACTATCGTCACTTTCTTCTGTGTTTCACACCCAGAAGGGAATCTCTGTAATAGTTAGGGTAGTTAATTATGTGTTTTGGCATTTGAAACGCGAAGAAATTTTATGTGCAAACAAATTCTTTCATGCCTTTACTGATTTTTAAAGTTAAGTTATTCACAAACTAGTGATTCACACTAATTTCAAATAATTCAAAATTTAAACTATTCAAATTTGAAAACTACGGGCACTAACAGAAAGTTTGTAATTTTTTGTACCTAAAGCAAAAATATTCACAAAGAAACTCTAAATACACAAAAAAACAACTCAAAAATAAATAAAGCAAAAAAAATAAAAAAAGCCCGCCTACTAGGCCAGAGCGGCCTGCATATGACTAGAAACCCAACCTGTTGTTGGGCCAGGATGCAGGCCCACAAAGGCCCAGTAGGCCAACAGGGCAGCACAGAACATGTAGGCCCAGTAGGCCTGCTTTGGAGAGGAGCTCGAGAGAGCTACCGCACGGGGGTTTATAAACCAGTGCGGTCGCCCCTCGGCTAGCGAGGTGGGACTAAACTTGCGCACCGCACCTGCGCCAGCGCACCCCCTTTAGTACCGGTTCGTGGCACCAACCGGTACTAAAGGGGGGCCTTTAGTATCGGTTGGAGCCACCAACCGGTACTAAAGGCCTATTTTGGCGTAGTACCGGTTGGTGGCTCCAACCGGTACTAAAGGTGCCTTCTATATATACAACACTTACGAAAATTTCATTCTCCCTCTGTTTCTTCCTCTGTTTCCCCATTGAAGCACCGCCCGCGCGCCCCGATCGATCGACGCCGTCGCCGTCGCCGCCCCCGTCCCCGTCGCCACCCCTGTCCCCGTCGCCACCCCCGTCCCCGTCGCTGCCCTCGTCTCCGTCGCCGCCCCGGGCCCATCCCCGTCGCGCCGTCCCCGCGTTGCCACCCCCGCGTCACGCCCCGGCCCGTCGCCGTCGCCCCGTTGTGAGCTCTCCCCCTCTAACCCCTCTCCCTCGCCCCCGGTGGCCACCATGGGCGCCGCCCCTCCCCGAGCCCATACACACACACACAAGCATGATGAACACACACACACACACGTACATATGTATGAATTAATGCATGTATATATTAGTATATACGTATTTTGTATGTTTAATTAGTTTAGATTTTTTAGATTATTATTTTTTCACTAGTATATATGTATGAATGCATGTTAGATGGATATAATTAGTGTTTAATTAGTATGGAAATTTTTTATATAATGTTGTTTTTCAGTTTTTTAATGGATGTATAAAAGTTGTGTTTTCTGTTTTTAGTGTTAGATGCTTAATTAGTATGAAATAGCATATAGAATTTTGACATATGCAATGATAGCATAATTAGTGTTATATAGAAATGTTAGAAATTTTAGTTATCAAAATCGAATCATTAAAAAAAATGTTACTTTTTGCGGGCATATAGCTAGTATTTGTTCTCGACGATGCCCGGCCCGCATCCTCGCCGTCGACCCGTCCGCGACGACGTCCGACTGACCCATGTCCGGGACTGGGCTCCGCCGGGCTGGCACTGGGAGGTGCTGCCTGGAGGGGCGCGCCGCTTGATGAGGAACCCGGCCCCGGGTCCCGTCGTCGACCCTGATCTCGTTTGGTGGCGTTCGCGTGGGCCAGTTTCGGTGCGGAGGGAGCCGGCCCCGCCGGAGGTGGTACGCCGCCGTGTCAGGGAGGAGGACGAGCACGTCCATCGCTACATGGTTGCGTTAGAGGGCGGCAGGTTCTCCAATACCTGGCAGTTTCTTCAGGGATCTCACTTCAGCTATGATCCTGTGAGGGTTCCTTCTCTTTGGGTGTCCACCGCCCGCACCGTAGGAACCGCGAGTGTCCTAGATTCTTCTGTAGTATTCGATCTTTAATTGTACTATTCAATATTATATATTATTTGAGACGATGTATTCGAGATTATATCTATTATTCGAGACGATGTATTCGAGATTATATCTATTATTCGAGACGATGTATTCGAGATTATATCTATTATTCGAGACGATGTAATTTGAATACTAAATTGTTTTATATTTCTTTTGGCATAGTTAAATAAAAGCTATGGCGGACAATACCGACAGAGAGGGAGAACAGACCATGTTCGATATAATACGTGGGCCAGATGATGATCAGAATGAAGAAGATTATGACGGCTCCGAATTTCTAAACAACACCGGAGAGGGTGATATGATATTCGATCGTGACGACCGAATTGATGAAGTCATGACCGGCGAGGTATATATATTTATATAAGCAGGCATCTGGTGATCATCACATGTTTTAAATGAGTTGAAGATATATTAACGAATCGATCTTTCTTCTTTCAGCCATCCGGATTGAGCAAATCTTCAGGCAACAGGACGAAACGAGGCCCGAACAAAAAGTTGAAGGAGGGCGTAAAGTATAATATCGAGGCAATCAAACCTAATGGCGAACCATTAGCGCCTAAGAAGATTGCGGACAAGTTCGTTCGTCAGTGCGGAGTTCTTGTGAAGGACCAACTCCCGATCTCCCTTCAAGAATGGAGAGAGCCAGCAAAGCCACGTCCAGATCTTACTTTTGTCGACGACAGACAAAGAAGTCTGCTTTGGGATACTCTCATGGAACATTTCACCCTACCAGATCATTTCACAGAAGCAGATGTGCAGAAAGTCAAGGACGCTGCTCTTAGGAAGATGGCGGTTGCATTCAAGAACCACAAGAATCATGAATGGGACAAGTACGTCAAGGGAGGAAGGAAGACTCCAGTATTCGAGGGAGCACTAGAGAATCAAAGTGCTCATTAGGACGATTTCGTGAAATTCAAGGATTCAGAAATAGCTAAGGAACGATCGAGAATAAACAAGAAGAATGCCGAAAAAAAGGATAAGTTCCATAAGCTGGGGCCAGGTGGCTACGCGGTGGCAATGCCTAAGTGGGATAAGTCTGAGAAAGAGATGGAGGATGCAGGTGTCACTCCGGTTACTAAGAGCTGGCCCCCCAGGTGCAGGACTTGGTTCTATGCGCATGGGGGGAGTTGGACCCGAAGACAGGCAAAGTTTCGACGAAGGCATGTCTAAACGGAGCTGACGATAATATACTTGTTGCAATAGAAGAGGCTCGAACGGGGGTGTTCCAGCCCAACAGAGAGAACGATGAGCTTACGCGTGCCCTGGGAAATCCTGAACACCCGGGAAGAACACGAGGCAAGGGCGCTATTCCGTGGTATGAGGGGTTTTCGGACTGGAACGCCGACTACAGAACCCGTGCGAGAAGGAAGATTGCGGAGGAGAAGTAGAGGAAGATGGAGGAGGAGAAGAGGAAGCTGGACTATGAACGCCTTCAAGGCCTAGAATCAGCGCAGGAGGACTTGGTAGTCAAATTCCAGCGGCAGCAGGAGCAGATCGACTCACTTAGCCAGCAAAGGGGGTCTCAGCAGCTGCAGCAGCTAGCGGATGATCCAGCATTGGATACCACCGCCCCATCCATGCCGAGAAGCAGCGTGGGTTCCGCCCCGTTTGACGCAATGCTGGATAGATACCCCGTGGATGACATCGCGGAGAACACTAACTGCGAGCTACACTTCAAAATTTAGAACATATCCTTGAAGGTGGCGGACGGCGTTTCTTATACAAATTCCCCCGATGCAACCTTCCATTGCAACCCGATTCCAGCAGGCTATGCTCGTGTCGTGGTTGATGAGGTGGTGGACCAATATTCGGGGCTAGATCTTGACATTCCTGGAGGTGACGAGGAGCACACACTCGGAGATGCCAAACATCGTATCATCCTATGGAGAAAGGATTGCATCATCTTTCGAAGGCCGCCGACACCGCGTCGCCCGACTCCTCGTCGAAGTCCGCCACCGAGTCAGCAGACTCCCGCTCCTCCAAGTCCACCAACGCGTGAGGCCACTCCTCCTCCTCCAAGTCTGGCAAAGTGTCAGGCCACTCCTCCTCCAAGTCCGACACAGCGTCAGACGTCCACTCCTCCTCCAAGTCTGGCACAACCTCAGGCCACTCCTCCAAGTCCGGCACAGCTTCAGGCCACTCCTCCTTGTCCAACTCAGCCCCGTCAGCCGTCTCCGCCGCCTCAGCAATCACAGAAGAGACACCCCGCAGCTATGGTGCGTAGTGGTACGAGTCGAGGTCATAGTACAGGAAGTACAGGCGGAGGCAAGCGATATAAATATGGTCCAAACCTCACTACTCCTCTTCCTGAGAGGGCTTACGACAGGACCGAGGAGCAAACCAATGCCATAGTGCGGGCAGAAGTCGACGCCCATTTTGGACCGAAACTGCCACCGCCGCCAAGGGAGAAAGTGCCTGTGGAAGTAGTTGACCACTTCATTCGTATGGCTCAACCACCAGCTCCTGAGCCTGTTGACACAGACTATGAGCACCACATCAGGAAGTTACATCGACAACGTCTACAGAAGGAGGCGATCTCGAGCTCGAGCAAACAACAAGCAGCTGTCAAAAAATGCGGTAAAACCGTTGCCCAGCTGGGAGAACAGGCGGTGCAATCGATCCCCCCGTTTGTTGTGCCGCCAACAACACGTGACAGTACGCACGCCCAATATTATTGTGGGCAAACAGTTTATGTTCCCGAGGTGGGCGATGTGGTAATAACCCAGGAGCATATAATGCAAGCTAAAACTCTCAACATCACTGTTGGACAACTCCTCGAGATCGAGGACATGCCTGTGCTTACAGAGGAGGAAATAAAACGGAAATATGCCCGGGGCCAACCTTTGGTCAAGCCAAAAGAGGTCAAGAAGCTCCCAACGAGAATGTATGAATTGCATCAATGGTACATGGACATTACCAAGAGATCCGATCAAGAGTCCCTCATGGTGCAAGTCAAGAAGGATCATTACTACCATCAGAAACCTGTGACTGTTGAGTATTCTGAACTGTTTCAGTTATACAATCAAGACGCACTCGACAAATCTATCGTCAGTTGCTATTGTCTGTAAGTGATTTCTTTCTGTAATTTAAGTCTCAAGCTAGCTGTAGTGATCCTTTTTATCAATCATTACCTGTAATTATCCTCACTATATTCTTTTCTATGGTATTATGCAGGATGAAGATGTATGAAATGAGAAAAGGTGGACACTATGGCATTGGGTTCATTGACCCAAACACCGTTAATGAATACACATGGAAAATAAACAAGCATCATGAAAAGCAGGTAGAGGACAGCATGCTAGAGTTCTTGAAGCGCCTCAAATACAATGAAGATATACTACTTCCTTACAACTTCTAGTGAGTCACACTTTCTTGTACTACAAATTCTCTATTTTTGCCTACTAGCTAGCTACATGTTTTTGCTTACATATGCCCGCTTAATTAAGACATGCAAACGTGTGTGCATGCAGATTTCACTGGATCTTGTGTATCATTAAAGTTGACGCCGGAACAGTTGAAATACTGGACTCACTACTCAAAGCAAATAGTGACTATAACATCTTGTTTGGGATAGTCAACAGGTAATTTCAATCATTATTAACTATATATCTCGGCCTATTTAGTTTGTCATTTCATGATATGAACTATTTAATAACCCCTTATTCATTTTCTTTGTCGGCGGGCAGGGCTTGGGCAAGGTTCATCAGCGTCACGGAAGGCGAATGGAAACGACAGCTGAAATGATTTCGACCCAAGGTAAGTAATTAAGTAGTACTAGCTAGCTAGCTAGCTGCCATCTCTTTAATTATCATGCTTGATTAATTATTATCTGATCAAATTAAATTCTATTCTCGTAATAAAGGCCCTGAAGCAGGCGCAGGGGACTGATCTGTGTGCATTCTGCGTTTGCGAGAACATTCGCATGATGGCGTCCGAAAGGAGCAGATCTCAAAGACAGGAATGGGTATGCTTGTCAGAACACTATTCACAATTTTTACACCATTATCGATATCTAGTCACACAACTAATACACATGCATATTGATCTCCTTCTTAACAGTTCAAAGAGGTGCGGGACAAGCTCCTAGAAACGGAGCGCGTAGAAGCACTTCAAGAGGAAATAGCGGGATTTTTGCTCGACCAGGTCATAAATCCGAAGGGAGAATACTATTACCCGCTACCGCCCCCATCGACCAGGTCATGAACCACTTCCAATTGTCATCGTGCTCCGGAAGCACCAATTAGGCTAATGCCACTGGCTCCGAAGGCAACATGCATATGTAGGAGAAATTGTATATAGCTATACATGTGTGTATGTGTGAATTAATATGGTGGTTTGTGAGACATTGATGATATATATATGATTGGTTCTACTAGAAATTCTATTTATATATATATATATATGCATAACGTGTACAATGTGTAGTATCGTAAAATACCAGCAAATGAAAAAGAATTAAAATGGAAAACACAAAATTAAATGAAAAAGAAATCATAAAACCAAAAACCCCCCAAACATTTTAGTACCGGTTGGTGTTACCAACCGGTACTAAAGGGCTCCCGGCCCCCGGAGCTGGCTCGTGCCACGTGGTTGCCCTTTAGCACCAGTTCGTGCTGAACCGGTACTAAAGGGGGGGGCCTTTAGTGCCCACACTTTAGTGCCGGTTATGGAACCGGCACTAAAGGGCCTTACGAACCGGTGCTATTGCCCGGTTCTGCACTAGTGATAGTCCGGAAAGGACACCACATATACTCATTACCATATTCATAGGCTAGACTTCTAGAGCTTAGCCATTACGATCTCGTGGTAGATCAACTCTTGTAATACTCATATTCATCAAGATCAATCAAGTAGGAAGTAGGGTATAAACTCCATAGAGAAGGCCCGAACCTGGGTAAACATCGTGTCCCCTGTCTCCTGTTACCATCGATCCTAGACGCACAGTTCGGGACCCCCTACCCGAGATCCGCCGGTTTTGACACCGACAGGGGGGTATACGATACCTGAAGTTTATGTAAGTTGATGCACAATACCAGAAATCGTAGTATGAGTGAAATCAAGCACGCTTCTGATGGGGAAGAGAAAACGTAGTATAAGTGAAATCAAGCACACTTCTGGTGGGGAAGAGAAAAGTGACTCGTCCCTAAGGAGACAATGGATCTCCTCTGTGTTAAGGTGATGTTTCTACCTTTTATCTCTACCTTTTGTTTTGTGAAGAGTTGCGTTTGAATCTGGAAACAACGAGGGAAACATAATACATGGTCTATCATGAAAATACGTTTTATTTTGAGCATAAGTGCATAATTGACATAAAAACCGATGGCTTCAGATGATGGTTTCAAAATTATCAATTGACAATGTTACTGACATAAATATGGACCAGAATGAAAACTAATTGAATTTTACACAATAAGTAGAGATGCATATAAATAATTGTGCTTCAGTATATATGTTGTGCATGATAAAACAATATATGTATTTCTATATATGTTTATTTTTGCATATTATGAGAGAGATGGAGATAGATTATATCGATGTTCAAAAAGAATCCATTGACAAAGGTCCCAAGACGATGTCATTGGAAGGGGCCAAAAATTCACCGAGTTTCATACAATAATACAAGTATATATATGTAACCGACAAAAAATGATAAGGCCCATAGCAATGCACGGGCATTTTATCAGTACCAAAAAATAAAAATAATGTGGAGGGGATGTGCGCTGGTTAGCAAAATACACTCTAATCGACGCTTATGGGGTCAAATAGGAGTTAGGCAAATGCTATGTATTGCTTTTTCCGAGCACTCGCCCACCCCCTCCACATTTTTCATGTTTAAAAAATTATAATTCTTAAAAATCAGTTTCTTTTTGAATTTTGTCAAACATTTATTTTCGTGAAGTTTTTTGAATTCATATTTTTATTCATGTGCCTTTTTTGAAATCTCTGAAAATTTTGACTTATGGACATTTTTTAAATTAAGTAATCCCTACCTAAATAGAAATAGGCCAGACTGTATAGAAGTCATAAACCAAATATAAAAAAAACTGAAAGAGAGAGAAAAAAAGGGAAAAGGGAACGTGTGTGCCAGCGCTTGCGTCCAATTGCTCGTGCCCGCTTCACAGTGCGTGTTGGGCCTCGTGCATTTTACCGGCGATGTCGGCGACCTGTGCGTAGCTATAAGCGATCAGAGTCGTAGGGCAAACATAGAAGCTCATAAGCTAGCCAAGCACTCGCTGTGTTTAGGTCTTTGGTTTGGCCAACCCCATGACCTTGCTTGTATCCTACAATCTGTGGTATTCGATTAATAAAGCTTGGTGATCCTAAAAAAAGCTATAAGCGATCGATAGCATTCGAGCCCACGCAGCTTTAAGGCACCAGTACACCACAAGAGCAAACCTAGCGGCGGTCCCATAAAAAAACCTAGCGACGGCGGCGGCGGCGATGGGTTGGCGTTGGCGGAGAGTGGTCGGCGGTGGCGCCATCTCACACGCCACACGGCTTCTAGCCGTTCATCACTGCAGCCTCCAAGGCTCTAGACCATAGGCGTGTACGGCGCAGCAGCAGCGCGGCGGCGTTGCTGGTGGCCGGGTGCCAGTGACGGAGGAAAGTTAGAAGGGATGAACAAGAGGAATGGGCCTTCGAAAGTAATGGGGAGAGGTATAAATTTATGAAATGTCTGAATTTTCATGTTGTGAATCTGTGACATTGATTTGTGTTGTTAATTTTCAGAATATAGCCTGACAATCTACAAGTATCTCAAAATATATTTAATCTTAGTGGCATTTTAATGTTGTGGATTGGATATTTGAGAAAATATTTTGAGGTACTTGATAGTGGAAGTAACTCCAATCCAACTATCGGTGGTATGTTTTTAGTGATAGGACCACATAAAAGTATTAGTGTGCATCGTTTATGTGTATGGTCTAGTTTGATTTTGTTTGTCAATTTTTTTATGCATTAGAGTTCACCCTACCATAAAAGATGTTTATATGAGTTATTTACTCAGAACCACCACATTATGGGCTAGGGTAACAGATCAGTACCACATTTGAGGCAGGTCACAAAAAACCATCAACAATGGGGCTAATCTGTAACGCGGAGCACTGACGCTGCGTTTTAGCCCAGAAAATAGCGAATCCGATAGGTGGGTCTCGCTTGTCGGGCTGACGTAGCGCATGTTGACGGACGCCGTTAGACAGCGAGAGACGGTCGTTTCCGCGCGCCCGTTTAAGTGGCCCGCACCGGTCGGTGTTCGAACCAGACCAGGCAGTTCATCCCGCTCGCTCTCCTCTCTCTCGACCCCGACCACCGCCAGCGCCGCCACTGTCGACTCGCCGCCTTTCGCCGCTCCGCCATGGTTTCTTGGAGCGACCAGTCCTCGAGCTCTTCTTCGGACGGCGAAGAAGTCACTAGCCAGGTATGCGTGTTCTCCTCCCCCATGGATTAGGGTTCATCCCGCTAGGGTTAGGGTTCATCATTTGGGGATTTTTTACCAGGTTGCTGATTTGTGCAATTTGTGTGCTGGTTAGCTTCCTAGGACTATCACTTGCTATGAATGGAGTGGCATTGCTCATGATTTGTCATCTCGTTGTCTGCATCTGGAACCTTATGTCAGGCTTGTTGCATATGAATCCGTGGACACGGGTAGACGTTTTCTTGCGTGTGATGAGGAGAAGGTATGTTGGTTAGTAGTGTAAGTAGATTAGCTTAGTTAGTTTATGCTCAATTAACTTGTCAGTACCCCAATTTTGTGTATGAAAGATTTGTTCCTGGATAGTTGCTCAAATATTAATTGCTTCATTACTCCAATTTTCTGTTGCTTCAGTTGGTGTAATAAGTCTTTGTGGATAGCCCAGAATGTATGCATATACAATCTTATTGATGAAAAAAATATTTACATATGTTATTATAATGGTTTCTACCCAGAATTTGTGCATACAATTTGGAGAATATATCTATTAATTAATGATGTAATATTTGTTTTAGGAACCAATTTATGCATAGAATATAAGGTAATGTAAGATAATTAGCCAGATTGGATAGAACTAAAGTGCACATTTGGATATAACTGAACTACAATGCAGGCACCAATTTCATACATTATTATATAATTTGTGCACATTTCATGCAATTTATTAGTGAGAACATATTTATTTAATTGTAGGCAGAACTAAAGTGCAACTATCTGGAGTGGATAGACCCAGAGTGGTCAGTGCCTATGCAGGGCATCCTCACTGAATTGTGGAGCATGTATGATAAAGAAATGAAGGACAAGCTGAGAGAAAATGTTGAGCTTGCTGAAAGAAATTTCAAACTAGTTGGTGAAAAGAGGAAGATGGAGGAAGATCTAAGGTTTTTCAAACTGGACTTCGCTAAAATGGTTGCTGACAAGGAGGATGCTATCACAGAGTTGGGCAATGCTAGGTTGGCTCTAAGTGATCTCAAAGAGGAGATGGAGAAGAAGAAGCTGGCAGACCATGGTTGTACCAATCTACATCAGGTACTTAGGGCAAAGGCAAAGAAAGAGAGGGACCAGCTAGTGGTAGAGAGAGACCAAGTTGTGATAGAGAGGGACCAACTGAAAGAAGAGAAGAAAAAACTGGAGTATATGATTGCAGATCTGCTCAAACAGAAACATGTGTACAAGGACAAGATCAAGAAGTTGAAGGAGATATGTGATGATTTTTAACTATGTATTGTGGTGTGGTTTAGGGTATCACTGCAGTTGCTATGAATGTGCTCTTATGCACTTAGTAAGCTGTAATGCTTATTGTATCTTTATGTCCAAGACTTGTGTTGTGTACTCCCAAGACTTGTGTTGTGTAATCCCAAGAACTAATGTCCAACTTTTTATCATTGCATCTTTGGATTAATGTCCAACTTATTACTGTATTATGTTTGTATCAAGTGAAATGGTTGTGGTTGTTGTGCCATAATAGTTACTGATGATCTGTTACCATTTAATTTGCATAGAACATATTTTGCACAGAAATTAACTTTGCACAGAATATATTTTGCACAAAAATTAACTTTGCACAGAATATATTTTGCACAAAAATTAACTTTGCACAGAATATATTTTACACAGAAATTACTTTGCACAGAACCTATTTGGCTCACAATTAACTTTGCACAGAACCTATTTGGAACATATTTTGCACAAAAGTTGCACACAATCTGATTTGCATAGAACAGATTTAGCTCAGAATTTTAACAATAGGAGATAAACATAGATAACTTCCCATAGGTTCAACATACATAGGTTCACAATGCCATACATAGGTTCTTACTGCCATACATAGGTTCTTAATGTCATAAATAAAGTGATGTAATGCTTGATTTAGCACACATGCACTTGCATACACACTTCAAATGTGAGCATTTAGTAGTTCCCACTGGCATAGAAGTACCCCTCCATCCTCTTGCTCATGTACTTTGTCCTCTTTGGCCTATTGTCTGCTGGCTGGCTAGTTGAAGCTTCTGCATAACTTCTTGGAGGCTTGAACCTTTTTGCAGCTCTTCCAGCAGCAGTAGAAGATCTTGCTCCCCTTCCAGCAGCAGGAGAAGAACTAGCACCCCTTCCAGCAGTAGTAGAATACCTTGCTCCTCTTCCAGCAGTAGCAGATGAGGCTGCACCCCTCCAGCAGCATCGGTAGTCTTTGCATATCTTGCAGCAGCAGGAGAAGAGTTTACAGTAGATGATGATGTTGCACCCCTAGCACTTCCAGTAGCTGATGAACCTGCACCATGCTGCCATTCAGGTATAGTCCTGTTTTCCTGTAATTAAAAATGTAAATAACTTTGTAATGATCAGTCAATAGAAATGAACACTCAAGTACTTTCAAATTGAAAATACCATGTGCTTGTTCCTCCTGATTTGCAGACCAGGCCTCAATGGCTTTGTACAACTTGTGTACTTGTGTCCCTGCAGCTTGCAGTTCCCACATGTTATAGTAGCCATCCTAGATGTCTGCTTTGCCTGAGGTGGCTCAAACTTTCCTTTTTACTTTTCTCTTCTACTGGCCCTTTCTTGTCATGTTTGAATTGTGGTGGTTCAATGTCAGGTGTTGGAGTTCTCACGCAGCTATCTGGACCAGGAACTGAGTAAATTACTGGCTTATATGCCTCCAAGTACATTGCTTTCTTTAAGAACACATTGATATGATCCTCTGGTAGCTGTTTAGACCTATAGATGGCAGAAGAAGCATGGTTGCAAGGAACTCCAGTGATGTCCCATTTCTTGCACCCACATATCTATAGGTTTGTGTCAACACCATAGGTCTTGTATCTACTAGTGATTTGGAAAAGTCCTTGGCCAGCCATCAATGCTTTGCAATCCCTTGCATACTTCTTGTTCATCTCCAACTTCTCTACATAGGTTGGTGCAATCTCCCATCTAGCACATTTTCCACCCTCTCTCTTCTGGTGGAACCTCACTAGAAACTTGTCCTTGATCCCATTGATCATAGTGACAATTGGCTTGTTCCTTACATCTAGAATGTACTTATTGAAAACTTCACTGAAGTTATTAACCACCAAATCAGTTTTGCAATTAGTATCCATTGCATGCCTAGACCAAGCTTTAGGAGGAATTCTTGACATCCACTCCCAAGCAGTAGTGCACTCAGCCTTCATGCTATCAATTGCCAAAATAAAGTCGTGTTCGGTGTAAGCATAGGCAGCTGCATCCATGCATCTCTTCAAATCCTCTCCTTGAAATCCTGCTCTCTGGAAGTTTGCATAAATGTGCCTCAAACAGTACCTATGATGGCAGTTTGGGAATACTGTTGTCACTGCATTGAGTAGACCCTGCATGAAAATGAATTGAACTGATTTAATATGATTTTAAATGACTTTAAATTATTTAATATCATTTAATATCATTTTAAATGATTTTAAATGGTTTAATATGATTTTAAATGATTCAATAAGATTTTAAATGATTTAATATGATTTAATGTTTTTTTATGATGCCCAACTAGTCTTGGTAGGTTTACTTTGATGATGCCTATGTTTTTTGATCCCACATGGGTCACCCTAGGCTATCTAGACCAAATTGTCGACATGAAGCGTTATGACTCGACACCTACCAACTAGTCTTGATGGGTTCACTTTGATGATGCCCATGTTTTTTGATCCCACATGGGTCACCCTAGGCTATCTAGACCAAAGTGTCGACAAGAAGCGTTATGACTCGACACCTATCAACTAGTCTTGGTGGGTTTACTTTGATGATGCATATTTTTTTGATCCCACATGGGTCACCCTAGGCTATCTAGACCAAAGTGTTGACAAGAAGCGTTATGACTCGACACCTACCAACTAGTCTTGATGGGCTCACTTTGATGATGCCCATGTTTTTTGATCCCACATGGGTCACCCTAGGCTATCTAGACCAAAGTGTCGACAAGAAGCGTTATGACTCGACACCTACCACCTAGTCTTGGTGGGTTTACTTTGATGATGCTCATGTTTTTGATCCCACATGGGTCACCCTAGGCTATCTAGACCAAAGTGTCGACAAGAAGCGTTATGACTCGACACCTACCAACTAGTCTTGGTGGGTTTACTTTGATGATGCTCATGTTTTTTGATCCCACATGGGTCACCCTAGGTTATCTAGACCAAAGTGTCTACAAGAAGCGTTATAACTCGACACCTACTAACTAGTCTTGATGGGTTCACTTTGATGATGCATAAACTAAATTAAAAACTAAATGAACTAGTAAATGCAATACATTAACTAAATTAACAAGTAATTGAACTAAATGAATTAAATGAAGAACTAAATGAACAAGTACATGAAGTAAATGAAGTGAATGAACTAACCTTTTGTCTATCAGACATGAATTAATTTGTACTTCCCAAATTTGCCCTCTTCACTTCCTCCTAGAGCATACTTGAGTTGTGTAAAGAACCAGGACCAGTTCACTGTATCTTCAACTCCAACCACTCCAAAGGCAATGGGGTACATATTGTTGTTTGCATCCCTTCCAGTAGCTGCTAGTACCTGTGCACCACTTTACAATTTGATGAAGCAGCCATCTAGACATATGAATGGCCTACATCCATTCAAGGAGCCCTCACAACATGCATTCAAACTGAAAAATAGACCATGGAACCTTGGTCCAGCAGTAGGATTTTCTCTGGTTCTGCCACTAACAGTAGTGACAATGCACCTAGATCTAGGATTTGTAAGCTTCACAGTCTCCAAATAATCTCTCAGCCTCCTATATTGCTTCTTGTGATCTCCAAGCACAATATCCTTTGCTTTCTTCTTAGCTCTCCATGCCATCATCCTAGGAATCTCAAGCCCAAATTGCCTCTTTGCCTTGTCAACAATAGCAGGTACAGTAGTGTTGGGATCTGATCTGATAGTTTCAAGCATTTTGTTGCCAAGCCACCTTGAACTAATCCTAGTTTTCTCAGACTGGGTGGGACATGTGTGCTCCAACCCCATCTTGTTAATGCAGAAAGTGGCCTCATTTCTTATCTTTGCTGCTACCATGTAGAACTGATAACCATATCCATCACAGCTAACTATTATCCTATCACTGCAATTTCTGTGATATTTGTATCTTCTAAGTTGTTTCACATGCAAATTGACAAGAGCCTCTCTGAATTGGTAAACATCTTTGAAACAGAGCTTTAACTGGAATTGTTGTTCTAGGTGCATCCTGTCCTCATCATACCAGACCCTAGGTGGTCTTTTCTTAGCTCTGCTCCTTCTGCCAGAGCTAATAACAAAGGACATTGGTTCATTGCCATCATCATCTGCTTCAAAGCCTGTATCTTCCTCTTCTGAAGATGGAAACCAATCAGGATTAATGGTTGGACCAGCACTAGAGTGGGACCTACTTGTAGGACTTCGCCTCTTTGCCTTCTTCTTAACAAGCTCAGGAACTGGGATCTCTTGGGCCTCCTCATCATCTTCTTCCTGGTCCATGTCATATATATCTTTAGGATCTGTGTCCCCCCTCACAGTGTCTACTAGACATGTATTCAGCTCTCTTCCTCTTTATTTCAACAATAGTTTCATCTAGCTCAGGTTCCTCTTTCCTCCTGTTTGCACTCTGTTATTCCACATACTGCACTGAATCTGAGTCATCTTCTTCTTCTCCTGCATCTAAGAGGTCCACATCAACTACAAAATCTTCATCACTACTTGAACCTTCATCATCATCTGTGTCCATGCCTACAGGAATTTCTTCCTCACTAACTGCATTGTCCTCCTCATCTGTATCAAACTGAAAATCAGCATAATTGACACTTACTTCAGTGTTAAGCTGTGTCCCAAGACGTAACTGACAGTTATGAGGAACTGATTTGAGTGGCAAAAAATTTACACTTTCCTGTGTACCAATTGTTTTGTGCACAACACCTGATTCAGCAACAGCAAAAACAACAGGTGGCTCTACATCTATTTGTTGTGCATCTTCATCTTCTCTAACTGGTGGTTCAATAACTACCTTTCCCTTTCTAATTGTCAGTGCCAATGTCTGGGTGCTCTCAAATTGTCTCAACGTGTGAACTACTTCAATGTTGTCTTTGATGACACAAACACCTTGCAGCCCTATATCTTCCTCTTTCAAGTAGCAAAGACTGTCATCCTTACAATATCCATTGCTGACCATTACATTGACCAAACTACCATAAGTGATTTCTCTTTCACACATCTTAACAAGAGCATACTTATTCCCAGGAAACCGGAAGTAGATTGACCATAAATCTTCAGGCCTAAAATAGACATACAAATGAATATTAACAAGTCAATTGTACTAACATAACTAACCATTACAATGCACTATTTAAAAAATTCAGAACAATAAATTAGTACTAACATTACTAGCATAGACAAATGAATATCTTCAGGCCTAATATAGCTCACCATTATAATGCAGCGTAAGCAAAATTACCAAGTCAATTATAGTAACAAGACAACAACATAAATGAACACTACAGTGTGATTTTCTCCAAAAATTCAGAACCATTATGATTTTCTACAAATATTCAGGACTACAGTTCATTACAAATGACTAACAAATCAAGTATTCAGACCTACAATCTTTGTTGATGCTCTAAAACATATCCATAATAAGGAATGATTGAAAGAACATATTTTCAAAGATTCAGATTACCTAGCTGAAGATGGGGCGAACGGGAGCACATCCTCGGGACCAATCTGTGAAGCTGCTTCCTCGGTACAAGGCTCCAGCGATAGGACCGCCGCCGCGGCCGACTCTGGATCTAGGTCACAGCCGCCATCGATGTGGGGGCCGATGACTCTGCATTGCGAGCGCAGCCGCTTCTGCCCTGAAGTAGTACCACTGCCCTCGCCGTTGAGTGCGCCGTCGCCGCTTCCTTCGACTCCATGTGCGCCGTCGCCGCTGGAGCTGGTTGCCATCGGAGTGGGGATGGACTGAATCGAGGGGTGGGGTGGACTGAATCGACGGGCTGGGGAATGGGTTGACCTAGTACACGGGCGCGCGGAAACGGCCGTCTCTCGCCGTCTAACGGCGTCCGTCAACACACGCCACGTCAGCCTGACATGCAGGACCCACCTGTCGGATTCGCTGTTTTCTGGCCTAAAACACAGAATCAGTGCTCCGCGTTACAGATTAGCCCCATTGTTGTTGGTTTTTTGTGCCCTACCTCAAATGTGTTACTGATCTGTTACCCTGGCCCATAATGTGGTGGTTTGGGGTAAATAACTCTCCTCCGCCACTGAGTTAGTCTGGTCAATTTTGGAGGCAACCTTGCACGCTGCTCTTTCTACTCTGTTTGTAATGGCAAATATATATTTGTGCTTTCCAAAAAGAATGAAGTGGAATCATACAATGGCGTGTGGAAGGCGTACTGTATTACTGAAAGCATGTGTTCACCAGCTGCATAATGGGGTAGAACTTATATATTTCAACAAATTGTTGTTCCCGATGGAATGAACCAAATCCAAATATTCTCAACCTTTTCTGTATCAAAATACAAGTTCAGATAATCTGCAACGATTTACCCAGCCCTACCCCCGTTTCTTGAAAGTAAGAATGACGATAACAATGACGATAATAGTAAGCAGAAGCAAGAACAGAAACAACAGTAGATAGAAAGCCATGTGCTGCTGGTGCTGGTGGTGCTGCTGCTGACGCATCAACGCCATGTGCTGCTGCTGCTGCAGCGCAATGGAGTTTTGTGCCACCGCAGCAACCTGCAGTACCTCCCGTCCGGACAGCGCGCTGCCCTCACCTCCATGACCACCCTGTAGGGGGAATGGCACCGACCACGGCCTAACGTCCATTGTGTTAGGATACCTCATCATGACCTGCTCAGGAAGCATTCCATTTCCAGCCATTGGCCTATGGTTGGCGATGGTTGGGACGCTGGTTATGTTGCCCATCTTCCCCTGACTCGGCTGGTTCCTGCTGATTGGAGATATTTCTCCCTTGACTAAGTTAGTCCTCCTGTCTTGATCGCCGCCTCCAGCATTTGCTGGCCTGGCCTTGTCGACGAGGCCGCGGTTATGACGCCTCCATTGCTGGGAAACTCTCCTAGGGTCATCCACGCAGAAACATTCGGGGTCGTCATCGGAGTCATCATACAAATCATCGGATGTGTCGCTGTGGTCGTATGGATCCCCCATTCGTTGTGCCGATGGTTGCATGACCTCAAACGGTGGCGGCATTGGTTTAATAATAACTGGCTGTAGAAGAGCTGGCGGCATCTTGAGGCCCGCAGGCCCCTGTGGCGTAGGATCCATCTTATTGAGTTCCCTTTTGACCTTTTCACCTTCTTGGTTGTCCACACAAGGCATTGATGGAGGAAGCTCCTTCATGGTGGATGCGCCACTTACCTACAAGGAAGAAGAAACTGCTGGATTTCAAAGGATTCATTTGCACAACTTTAATTAACACTTATCTCCTAGCAGTGAAAAGTACATCAATTATTATTTTTAAAACCGGTAAGAAAAAGTACATCCCCGTTTACATATAATCCAGCTTTTCTACTCCAGTTCATTGCAGGATCATACCTGCTGTATTGAAGACCCTGGGTCATCTCTTGATTCTTCAGCACTGCCCATCTCATTCAGCTTATGAATTATCTCGTCTATTGAAGGTCTTTTGTGTTGATCAGTGTCCACACATTTTCGAGCTATCTCAATGCAGCACTCCATTTGAGGGCTCTTCACGTCTATTGATTTATGCCACTGCAAAAGTTTAGACATATAGTAAGAGACGACAATTTTTTTATGACAACGAAGGATCCCTCTGCATCACGTGATGCACACATCCATATTTAGGATGACATTAAGGTAGCTATGCTATGTAATTCCTGAGTTTGTAGTGGCCTGTAGCTTGTTATCCTCTTTTTTTCTTCATTTTGCCTTCAATCTGAACGTTTGTGATAAATGGTGGATGTGTGCATTATCAGATGTAAAGGCCAAGGGAAGTTTTTTTTTTCATTATCTGAAAAACACACATAAGCTAGGATACATTTTTTGTTTCATTATCTAAAAAGTAAGTAAACTAAGATGTTGCTACACCCATCAAGATTCTACCTTGTGGAATGAGTTTGTTTGATACAATATTGCTCTCCCCATTGCAAAATATATTGCACGGTCTCTGACATGTAACATTTGCAGGTTACTTTTGAAATATATATAAGTACGAAATATACATCACATGTATTAAGCCACACATTGCATGCCACATCTAATAAACTAAACTCTTCACGTAACAAATATTTTTAAAATTATTAATCAATGTTAGAGAAATTCAACTACATTTTCTTAAATTTCACAAACTTTTGAATGATAACTCCAGAAGAATTGTTGTATAGAGTATCAAGTTTTTTCTAAAAATTAGTTGTTTGCAGAGTTATACATGTTTTAAAATTCCTAGAAGGAAAGAACATTGCTTCAGAGACTTTGGATGCTACATAGGAGAAGCAGTTCTATGGTGAAAATTGTGAATCACAGCAAGTGTTTATCAGCATCCTACTACTCAAGCGCACACAAATTAAAACAAAAGAAGATGGTAAAGTAACGGTATTCCTTTGTATGGCGTTACAACCATCTTTCTATATAGTATTTGAAGTAAGGTGGTAGTACAGTGAGTTCGATCGGCAATAATAGAACGACATTGAAAGTGAACAGCATCTCTTTAATTATTTGCATCCTTCAATACTTAGTTTGTAAAGTTCTCTGCGATTGAATAGGATTTGACAGTATGATATATTTTTCATGAAAGGCAAAAGCATTTTGCTGCTTGCACTGAATGTGTGGCTTGTGATTAGTATTTTCTTGGTAATGATATATAGTATGAGACGTAATACGCCAAAGGCTAACGTAATTCAACAAAACCAACCTAAATGGTACAGTAAACTGTCCTTACATTTTCAAAATCGTAGTTGTCACTCCCTGTTAACAGCTTTATGAATACAATGCCGAAACTGAATATGTCTGACTTGAATGATATTTCACCCTTGTCTATGATTTCTGGTGCAATATATCCCCTGCATGACAACATGATAAAGCAGCACAAACTTGGTATCAACATGAAAAGGATGGAGTCTTAACAAGCTCAGTTTACCTTGTGCCAGGAGTGCTTTTTGTGAAAATTCTGGACTGTCCTTCATGAAACCATCTTGACAAGCCAAAGTCGGTAATTTTGGGTTCCATGTAAGCATCCAGCAGAACATTTTCAGGTTTGAGGTCCAGATGATTAATGCGTTCTTTGTGTAGATATTGCAAACCATGGCAGATTCCCTTGATCATTTGATATCGCCTTGTCCATTCAATTGTTTCCTCTGTAAAACAAACATAAGTACAATCAAATTCAGCAGCGTATTTGTCCTTGATCTCCATGAGTTCTGCAGGACTATCAACCGCCTTTTGTGAAAGAGAGGATTGAGTTTTTCAAGGGAGCTTAATTGCTAAGCTCGATCACGCAGTATGAATAACCAGCTAGTAGTAACATTTAAAGGAAACTACTTTGAAATTGAAAACCAGGGTATAAAGTTGCGAGGTCTGTACCTGTAAGATAAAGCTGAAGGCTTCCGTTAGGAGCGTAGTCAAAGACGAGCAACCTTTGCCGTACCTCTGCCATAACTTTTTTTCCGTCGTGTTCCATCAGTTCCCCTTGTGTATCTGAACAATAGCCGAGGAATCTCACTATATTGTTGTGCTTTACCCTCATTAGACAGTGGACCTCATCCTGAAATAACTGATCCGAAAAATCTTGCGATATGGAAAGCTTCTTGACAGCAACCTTGCCACTTGGAAGGTCTCCCTGTTTTACGTAGTATTTTGTTAATTATTGGACCGGGAAAATATAGGGAGAAAAAGAAAGATGCCTTACCAGGTAAACAACTCCAAACCCACCACGACCAATTTCTCGGGAGAAATCGCCGGTAATGGACTTTATGAGTGAATATGGTAGCCTGGTCGGCTCTGCACTTTCATCACCCATTATGCGCTCCAGCGCTCCAAATTCAGCTTCTTGATCCGCCATTTCTGCTACACTGGGAGATAAAAAACCGAGTTAATACGACCAGCAACCCGGCTGGCATACACTGAGCTCTCCCTCTCACTGCAATAACTCCTGATCTGATGATGATCTACAAAGAAACCCCTGATCTCGAGATTTTTAGATCAAAGGTTCATGAACATTTAGAAATCATGTCGGGGGGTCAGTCACTAACCAGCTGGAGATAGATAGGTCCAAGGAGATCGGCCAGCCGAACTGGTTGCTCCTCCCCGGTGACGTGAAATCCTGGCTGGCTTTAGATCTGGAGTCTGGGCTGGGAAGGGGAACGGGAACGGGAACGAACACTCATTTCTTCCTTATCTCTGTACGCGTGAGTCAACAGTCTCTACGTGTGAGTCAACGGTCCACGCGGGTTCCCTTTTTAGCAGGATGATGAATGATCAGGCTGGTCGTAATGATAGTATCATAGCTAGTATCATGCATGCCAACTAGACAATTTTAATAAGATATTATGAAATTAAATAAAAAAAGATCGAATATCATATTATGATACCATATCATAACAAATATTATGCTACTATGTGTCATACATAGCAATAAATAAAATACTACATAATACTAATACATGATACTGTAAATTAGAAAGATAGTATTATAGATTAGTATCATATGCATGATACGTATATAATACTCCCCGCTACAACCAGGTAATGCGTAAAGTAGCTCAAAGTAGCTGCCACAGCGGAAACGCTCCTTCGCACGCGAGCGTTGGAACGAGCGATTTCCTTCCACGCGTTGTCGGTCGCCAGGGACAGAAGGGCCCACCCAAAGCTGCGTTTCAGATCTGAGGAAAAGCCTACATCACGGGATCCTTCCTTAACCTCTCTCCCTCCTGAACTTTTAATCTCACCACCGCCCCCTGATTCAACAGGTGGGGCCCGGGTGGGCTCAGTTTCCCTCAAACATCTCTCCCCTGATTTGCTAAAAAGGGAAAGTTCTGCCTGTCCGAATTTTTTTTTGCGAGGGCTTGTCCGAAATTGATCGTTTTTGTTTTTGAACGTCGTCCGAAATTGATCGTTGCAACGCGCGCGAGAGATAGCAACATGTTCGTACGCTGTTAATAACTCACGGTGGTACACTCGCAAAAAAAAAAACACATGGTGATAGTAATCGTTTTCGTTTGAACATGACCATCTCGCGCGCGGGCCACTGATTAAGACATGTAGAAGTTTTAGAAGTTATAGAATGCAAAAAAAAAACTAATTTTTACATCTCTAAGGCGTCAAAACCCATATCGAACAGATGATAACAACAACAACAACAACAACAACAACAACAACAATTTTTTTAGTCCCAAACAAATTGAAGTAGGCTATAGATGAATTCCATAAGATCTCGCAACCAACTCATGACTCGCACATGGATAGCAAGCTTCCACGCACCCCTGTCCATAACTAGTTCTTTGGTGATACTCCAATCCTTCAAGTCTTTCTTAACAGACTCCTCCCATATCAAATTCGGTCTACCCCGACTTCTCTTGACATTCTCGGCACGCTTTATCCGTCCGCTATGCACTGGAGCTTCTAGAGGCCTGCGCTAAATATGCCCAAACCATCTCAGACGATGTTAGACAAGCTTCTCTTCAATTGGTGCTACGCCAACTCTATTTCGTATATCATCATTCTGGACTCGATCCTTCCTCGTGTGGCCACGCATCCATCTCAGCATACCATCTCCAACAGATGATATAGATGCAAAAAAAATTAGGACATAAAAATCGCGGCCACGCGCCAACTGCCAACCACTCTTATCTTCCCTTCCCCCTATGTCCACCCGCCACACAGCCGCCGCCGCTTCGATTCGCCGCTGTTCCCACTGCCGCTGCGCACCTGCGCCTGTTCCGGCCGTGCACCACCCCCGTCGCCCCTCCGCCGCTACTTCGGCGCTCTCCGCCTCGAATCGCCGCTACGCCGCCGCCCCGATTCGCTGCTCCTCTGCCCCTCTGCCGCTCCTTGTCCTCTCTCCACCTCGAATCACGTCGCGCCGCACCCGTGATCTTGCCAGCGCTGGCCCTTGTTGCCATCAGTGCTAGAGCTCACGTTTGCCGCGTTCGAGCATGCATTTGAACTCCTGGAGTTCTCAAGAGCCCGTAGCGCCCTTCATCCGACATCCCCGTGCCATGCAGCCTCGCACCCGAGCAAGCCGTGCTCCGGCACCGCGTCGACCTCGCTCCCGTCGAGTTTCGGCCACCCCAACTCCTCTCGTTTGCCCCAAAGGACACACCTCGCTCCCAGCTATCGTAGAGCAAACGCCGTTGTAAACCGTCGCCCCAGAGCAAACCTAAGGCACTCTGCCGTGCTTGGTGGATGCCGGTGGCATAACTAGTTTACATCTCAATTTGCATCATCTATTGGAGTTGCACTTTTACATCACCAATTTACATCTTATGTTGAAGTTGCCACTTTTTTGGATATGTAAAAAGCACGTTTTGGAGATATAAATTTTTACATCTTCAAATTTGCATCTTCTATTGGAGATGCTCTAACGCTAACAAGCAGACTTGCAAATTTTTTTAGTTGCGCAGACTCGCCAGTAATTCAATGATGCGAGCCTACCCACATACAAAACACGTGGGCCAGACCAGCTTAGATCATCTCCATCCAAACTCCTTCCCCCACTCCCATTTTGGAGCATCTACAACTAGGCATCCCATCACCCCAAACGCTCAGCTGCCTGCCTGGTCACTGTCTTAGACCCAAAAGAGCATCTAACCGGCCTCCCCAAACATAGCACAAACACTCGAGCTGTCCGGCAACCCCAATACCCAGTCCATATATAGGGTGTATATGGGGAGGCCCGAACGTGCTCGGAAACCGTTGCCACGTCAGGCCGACCTAGTATGGCCTACCCCGCCTTCATCACTGTCCCCACAAAATCCTCGGCCGGTCGTCCGAACTCTAGTCAAAACCCCCTCGTTCGAATCCTCTCGACATCCCTGCTCCACACCCATCTCCTCCCCTTCACCTCCCCAACCTCTCTCGTCCCCTCGGCCATGGCCGAAGGCAGATCATATAGCGTCTTCGATGATATCGACCAGGATAAGCTAGCCGTCGACTCCTCTAGCTCGTCAGCGTCGGGCGAGGAGGAGCCCGCGCTCTGCATTGCTCTCCGCCGCTCGTGGATGGACTGGAGTCGGAGCTCCTACTCCACGGCACCGCTGGTGGCCAGAGTTGGTAGTTGTAGCTCCGCGGTGCCCCGCGGTAGCATTGTTCGGTCATTGCCTTCCCCGGTGAGGAGGCAGGGTGACCATTGGCGGCCGGCACCGCCAGCACCATGATGACCCATAAGTATAGGAGATTACAAGTCTTGGAGGGTGGTATTTCACCTAAATTTATTGGTTCAACACAGGGGGGACATTTTTTTATGATCCTTAGCAGTTGATTTGTCAATTCAACAACACCCGAGAGATAACTCTCTTGTAGCAATTTATTAGTAGCACAATAATATTCTAGTAGTGATAGAGAGTAACAGTAACATCAGTAGCAATAGTAACAAGTTTGTAACAAGTAGAGCAATAATGATTTTAGCAGAGACAATAGCAGTCACAATGAGATTCATGATAGAGAGGCATGAAGTAGTGATGGGGTGTCGAAATGATAGAGAGGCATGAAGTAGTGATAGAGAGGCATGAAGTAGTGATGGGGTGTCGAAATGAGATTCAGTATGTAACAGTCACAATATAGAGCGATACAAAACTAGCTCCAATTCACCAAGCATATGTAGGTATGTACTCTGTATATAGTCATATGTATTTGCGATAAGAACATGCATAACATCTTTTATCCCGCCCTCACGTGTCAGCGGGGTCCTAATGCAAACTGAGGTTAATTAAAGCACTCCTCTTAACAGATAACCGGAACAAAGCATTAACAAATAATGAATACATGAACTTCTCAAATTACATTCATCCCCGTAGAGTATCCCAATTGTTGTCACCTTGGGGGTCTAGAGTTCAGAACAATAACATGTGAATACAACTTTTAGGTATGATCAAGAACACAAATGTGTTCATGAAAAAATAATAGATTTAGATCTTAAATCATGGCACTCGGACCCTAGTGACAAGCATTAAGCATAACAAAGTCATAGCAACATCAATCTCAGAACATAGTGGATATACTTGGGATCAAGTCCTAACAAATTGACCACGATAACATATGAAATCTCATCCAATTCCCATCTACCTCCAGTATGCCTACAAAGGATTAATCACACATGGAGGTGAGCATCATGAGATTGTTGATGGAGAAGGGTTGGTGATGACGACGACAATGATTCCCTGGCTCCGGATCCACGAACGGACTCCTCGTGAAGACCATGAGGTGGCGACGTCTCTGTATCGTAAAATGCAACGAAATTTTCTCTTAGATTTTTGATAGGATGTGAATTTATAGCATTGGAATTATGTCCAAGCGAGGTCTAGGGGCCCCGCAAGCCTGGGTGGCGCGTCCAGGGGGTTGCCGCGCCCCATGCCTTGTGGCTCTTATGCGCACCATGCCCCGCACTTCTTCGTTCTAGTATTTTTTTATTCCAAAATAAACCTCCGAAAATCCTCGTCTAGTTCTCGGAACTTTTTTTCTGCACAAAACACCACCATAGCAATTTTACTGAAAACAGCTTCAGTCCAAGTTAGTTTCACTCAAATCACGCAAATTAGAGGCCAAAATAAGAGCAAAGGCGTTTGGAAATGTAGATACTTTCGAGACGTATCAACTCCCGCAAGCTTAACTCATTGCTTTTCCTCAAGCAATTCAGCTGATAAACTGAAAGTGATAAAATAAAACGTTTGCAAACTCATTTGCTTTGGTAAATGTACATAAATTTTGCTAGTGATCAGATTTCAACAATGATCATGGAGTAACCATATACTCCCTCCGTTCCAAAATATAAGTCTTTCTAGAGATTCCACCAAGTGACTACCTACGGAGTAAAATGAGTGAATCTCCACTCTAAAATATGTCTACATAAATCTATATGTTGTATTCCATTTGAAATTTCTAAAAAGACTTATATTTAGGAACGGAGGGAGTATATGATCTCAAATATCAACACTTTATCAAAATAACGATGATACAATATGACAAAATGATATCTCACTAGCCTTTTCTGGAACTGCAAAGCATAAATGCAGAGCACCTATGAAGTTCAAGCAACCACTAAACATTGTAATTCAACATAGAAAATATTCAGTCATGCTATCATCCAACATTAATATGACAAAATGCATGTTACACTAACAATGAGAAGGTGATGACTCAGCAACAATATTAAAAGAATGTCCCTTCGCAGATGGAAGCATGGATTTCTGTATGTACCAGAGATCATTGTTTAAAACAAAGATAATTTCATTTTGAGGGGTGTACTTTTCAATCAACAGTTTATGATAGAGGATCTCATCATCTTATATGATAAACATGTGTGACCTCCTAAATTGTCCTCTCAAGAAAGGTAGCTCCTATACGTGGCAAAGTTTATGGAGTGGTATTCAAACTTTCAAGAGAGGCCATGTTTGGAGAGTAGGAGATGGCACACAAATTAGCATATGGGATGATCCCTGGGTTCCTAGTAGCCCAAGCAGGAAGGTGATGACCCCCAGAGGTAATATAGTCATTACTAGGGTCTCTGAGTTAATCGATATAGATGAAAGACAGTGGGATGAGCAGCTCATCAGAGATATTTTTTGGCCTGTTGACATGCAAAGAATTCTAAACATTCCCCTAGCTATGGGGATGATAGAGGATTTTGTTTCATGGCACTACGAAAGAAGTGGAATTTTTTCAGTCAAAACTGCTTATCATATGGAGTGGGATTACCAACATGGACGGAAGTTGAGGCAAACAAACTTGATGTTGTCCTCAAGTACTAGTCCAGTTTGGAGGATTCTTTGGAAACTTCGAGTGCCCGCCAAAGTTAAGATTCACCTATGGAGGGCTCCGTATGGTGCGATTCCTTGCCATGGCATCCTTGCGAACAGGCACATGATTACCAATTCGCAATGCCCAATTTGCTCTACAGATTGTGAAAGTATACATCACGCTGTTTTTAAATGCACGCGTGTCCAACTCATATGGGGAAAGTTGGGTATGGCCGACACAATTTTTGAGTTGTGCAATACTGAGAGAGAAGGTGCTTCGGTCCTTGGTGACCTGTTGCTAATGCCATGGACCAATATTCCATCGCTACCTGATGTTAACAGGAAGGATTTGATAGTAGTGGTTGTGTGGTACATATGGTGGGAAAGGAGGAGGTTTACTCATGGGGAAACGTTACAAGAGCCCGCAAGTTCTGCACAAGCTATTGCAATTCTAACCAAAAAATTTGCGCGAGAAAAATATATGGGTACAGGTCGGATCAGAAGAAATAGGTGGAAAAGACCGTTGCGCAGTTTTGTCCAACTCAACGTTGATGTATCCTTTGATATAGACAGCGGTACAGGGGGTTCAGGTGCTATTATCCGAGATGAATATACTGCTTTCATTGCGGCTTCATGCAGCAATATCCCCTTTGTAGAGGATGCAACGACGGCCGAAGCTCGAGGATGGAAGGATGGACTCATACTGGAAAATAATGTTGGTTGCAACAAGATGGAGATCGAAGCTGACTGTATGGAGGTGACCGAAATCATGAAACGCGGCGGAAACTGTCTTGGCCCAGCAGCAGCAATATATGAGGAATGTTACTTTCTTTGTCGTAATTTTACTTCTATTAGTTTTCATCATTGTCCTAGGGAGGCCAATATGGCAGCAGATGTGACGTCCGGATGATTAATCTACAATAATTCCCTGCTAATTATGCCACGTCACCACGATTACTGTTGTTAAACTCACGTTGGTTCGAAACTGATTCAAATTCGAGTTCAAAATCAAGTCACAATAAAGGTTTTCAAATATTAAAACTATAATGTTTGGGATGTGCCAAATAATTCATAAGTAATATTGGTGGATAAACCAAGTCTTTATAAAAAGTTTAAATGCACTAAACTAAACAAAACAGTAGCAAATACAATTATTTGAATGCTTTTAAAATAATAAATGATGTCTACTACACAACCTTATTCTTGTAGACGTTATTGGGCCTCCAAGTGCAGAGGTTTGTAGGACAGTAGCAAATTTCCCTCAAGTGGATGACCTAAGGTTTATCAATCCGTAGGAGGCATAGGATGAAGATGGTCTCTCTCAAGCAACTCTGCAACCAAATAACAAAGAGTCTCTTGTGTCCCCAACACACCCAATACAATGGTAAATTATATAGGTGCACTAGTTCGGCGAAGAGATGGTGATACAAGTGGTATATGGATGGTAGATAAAGGTTTTTGCAATCTGAAATTATAAAAACAGCAAGGTAACTAATGATAAAAGTGAGTGTAAAGGGTATTGCAATGCGTTGAAACAAGGCCTAGGGTTCATACTTTCACTAGTGCAAATTCTCTCAACAATAATAACATAATTGGATCACATAACTATCCCTCAACATGCAACAAAGAGTCACTCCAAAGTCACTAATAGCGGAGAACAAACGAAGAGATTATGGTAGGGTACGAAACAACCTCAAAGTTATCCTTTTTGATCAATCCATGGGGCTATTCCTATAAGTGTCCCAAACAGCCCTAGAGTTCATACTAGAATAACACCTTAAGACACAAATCAACCAAAACCCTAATGTCACGTAGATATTCCAATGTCACCTCAAGTATCTGTGGGTATGATTACACGATATGCATCACACAATCTCAGATTCATCTATTCAACCAACACATAGAACCTCAAAGAGTGCCCCAAAGATTCTACCGTAGAGTCAAGACGAAAACGTGTGCCAACCCCTATGCATAGGTTCATGGGCGGAACCCCCAAGTTGATCACCAAAACATACATCAAGTGGATCAATAGAATACCCCATTGTCACGACAGGTATCCCACACAAGACATACATCAAGTGTTCTCAAATCCTTAAAGACTCAATCCGATAAGACAACTTTAAAGGGAAAACTCAATCCATTACAAGAGAGTAGAGGGGGAGAAACATCATAAGATCCAACTATAATAGCAAAGCTCGCGATACATCAAGATCGTACCACCTCAAGAACACAAGAGAGAGAGAGAGCGAGATCAAACACATAGCTACTGGTACATACCCTCAGCCCCGAGGGAGAACTACTCCCTCCTCGTCATGGAGAGCACCGGGATGATGAAGATAGCCACCGGAGAGGGCTTCCCCCTCCGGCAGGGTGCCAGAACGGGTCTAGATTGGTTTTCGGTGGCTACGGAGGCTTCTGGCTGTGGAACTCCCGATCTTCCCCGAAGTTTTTTAGGGTATATGGGTATATATGGGAGGAAGAAGTACGTCGGTGGACCTCCGGGCTGTCCACAAGGCAGGGGGCGCGCCAAGGGGGGTGGGCGCGCCCCCCACCCTCGTGGGAAGCCCGGGACTCTCCTGGTCCAACTCCGATACTCCGTGGGCTTCTTCCGGTCCAAAAATAAGTTCCGCGAAGTTTCAGGTCAATTGGACTCCGTTTTATTTTCCTTTTCTGCGATACTCTAAAACAAGGGGAAAAACAGAAACTGGCACTGGGCTCTGGGTTAATAGGTTAGTCCCAAAAATAATATAAAAGTGCATAATAAAGCCCATAAACATACAAAACAGATAATATAATAGCATGGAACAATAAAAAATTATAGATACATTGGAGACATATCAATAAACAAATGTTAAACTAGTTTATTTAGTCACCAAACTTTTTAAGGCAGTGGGTTATTCTGAGACATTAATTTAGGAGCTATTGCCATATTTCACAAAGCTAAAGAAACTAAAAGTAAAAGAAAAAAGAAGAAAATACGAAAAGAAAAAAAAGAAGAACCCCCTCGGCTGGGCCGTGGTCCAGCTGGCCTCTGGGCCGCCATGCCGGCCCAACCGCCCCCATCGCCCCACCTTATCCTGTGGGCGACCGAACCCTAGCGGTTTAACCCCCACTCCTCCCACACAATCCCCCACTCCTCCCGACCTAACCCCACTCCCTCTCGTGTCTAGCGCGCGCCGCCACGCTCCTCGCGTCGACCCTTGCCACGCCGGACCCCCCACGCCCCGCCGGAGCGCCCGCGCCCAGGGAACCATCGCCTCTGCCCAGCGACTCCTCCCTCTCCCCCGTTTCTGGATTGGGGGCAACCGACGCTTGACGCCGTCGCCCTGAGCTCATCGCCCCGTCCCGGTCCGCTTCCCCGCCTCCCCCTCGACGGCTCCACCGAGCCCCGCCGACTCCCCTGCCCGTCAACACCGGTGAGGGCCACGCCCTCCCCTCTCTCCCTGGCTTGCGCGCTTGCACCGTTCACCATACCCAGCTTGCCAGCCGCACCGTAGTCCCCGCGCCACGGTACCCCGCGTTCTCACCCCTGGACGTCCACGCCTCCGGCCGTCCGCACCATCGCCCACACACGCACGCCTGGCCACTCCCTGAGGCCCCACTGCCGCCCGTCGACCGCACCCTGTGCACGCGCCAACGACCCTCCTCCTCGCCTCACGCCCACGCCTGCCGGCGCGCACCTCCCGCTGCTGCTACTGCTTGCTAAATCTACTGTCGCACCTGCTACTGCCGGTCGAGCTGCCCCGCGCACGCACACGCTCGCCTACGACGTCCGCAGCTTGCGCGCGCGCCCCAGACCCGGCTTCGCTCCCCTACTGCTCGCCCACGTGTAGCACCCACCCTGCTGCTGCCTTTGCTCACTACCGCCGCCATGAGCTCGCACCGGTTGAGCTCCGACCTCATCCCGCAGCCCTCGCTCTAGCTCCGCCGCGCCCGCTCGCCCTCGACCCCGCAGTCGTCGTCCCAGCTCGCGCCGACCGTCGCAGCGCCCGCAGCCAACTCTGGCACACCGGCGCGCCTCGGCAACCGTCGCCCGCGCACCCAGGTTCGCCCTGTCGGGGGCGCGCCCGCTAAGGCCCCTGGCCCATGACAAGTGGCCCCCCAGAACGAATATTAGAAATAATAAAAATAGATAAAAACTTATTAATTAATTAATTAGTTAAATAATTAATTAACACAATGAATCTAGTTTCATTAAACCTAATTAACCTGCTAATAAAACTAACTATTGTTAATTTGATAACAACCTATGACACGCGGGACCCACATGTCAGTTGACTGGTCAACGATCAACTTTGACCGCTGCTGTCATGCTGACATCATAAATACTTTTGGTTAAATTAATCTGTTAATTCTTGAAAATGATTAAAACTTTATAAATAAATATAAAATAAACTGTAACTCGGATGAAAATACTTTATACATGAAAGTTGCTCAAAACGACAAGACGAATCCGGATATGTAGCTCGTTTCCGCCACACATCCCAAGCATAGCGAACACACAACTTTCCCCCTCTAGTTCAACTTTTCAAAAACACGAAACACCGAGGATACTTTCCCGGATGTTTTCCCCCCTTCGCCGGTATCACCTCCTACCGCGTTAGGGCACACCTGGCACCGTTACTTGTCTTGTCATGCATTGATATGCATCTGTTTACATTGTATTCATTGTTTCTTTCCCCTCTTCTCTCCAGTAGACTACGAGATTGATGCCGCTGCTGGTGCCCCGATCGACTACATTGTTGACGACCCCTCCTTGCCAGAGCAACCAGGCAAGCCCCCCCTTGATCACCAGATATCGCATATTTTTCTCTCTACTGCTTGCATTAGAGTAGTGTAGCATGTTACTGCTTTCGTTAATCCTATCCTGATGCATAGCCTGTCTTTGCTACTACTGTTGTTACCTTTACCTGCAATCCTAAATGCTTAGTATATGATGTTAGTATTCCATTAGTGGCCCTACATTCTTGTCCGTCTGCCATGCTATACTATCGGGCCGTGATCACTCAGGAGGTGATCACGGGTATATACCTATATACATAATATATGATACATGTGGTGACAAAAGTCGGGCCCGCTCGTAGAGTACCCGTGAGTGATTCACGGATTGGGACTGAAAGGACGTTAGTCCCGACGGCCCTCTAAGTAGATCTTTGTGGCAGAGCGACAGGACAGGTTGAGACCACCTAGGTCAGAGGTGGGCTTGGCCCTGGTCAGCGTCCGTGGTTACATCAATTAACACGCTTAACGAGATCTTGATATTTGATCTGAGTCTGGCCACTAGCCTATACGCACTAACCAACTACACGTGAATAGTTATGGGCACTTGACGTCGTGGTATCAGCCGAAGCCTTCTTGACGTCAGCGACTGAGCGGCCCGCGCCAGATTGGACCGTAAGCATGCGCTTGTATTAAGGGGGCTAGGTCTGCTTCCGGCCGCATACGCAACGTGCATGTGTGTAATGGGCAATGGGCCCAGACCCATGTGCGCATAGGATTTACACTAGCGTCCTGACCTCTTTGGTGTGCCTAGGTAGGGTTGCGACGTGTTGATCTTCCGAGGCCGGGCATAACCCAGGAAAGTGTGTTCGGCCAAAGGGGATCGAGCATGTTGGGAAATTTGGTGCACCCCTATAGGGAAGTTTATCTATTCGAATAGCCGCGTCCCTAGGAAAAAGGACGACCCGGAGTTGTACCTTGACCTTATGACAACTAGAACCGGATACTTAATACAACACCCCCTTTCAAGTGCCAGATACGACTCGGTAATCGCTCTCTCATAGGGCGACGAGGAGAGGATCACCGGGTAGGATTATTCTATGCGATGATACTCGGTTAACTTACCATCTACTCTCTTCTACTTCTTCAAGATGGAGGCTGCCAGAAGCGTAGTCTTCGATAGGACTAGCTATCCCCCTCTTATTCTGGCATTCTGCAGTTCAGTCCACAGATACTACCCATTTCATTGATAACAATGCATATGTAGTGTAGATCCTTGCTTGAGAGTACTTTGGATGAGTACTCACGGTTGCTTTGCCCCACTTTCCCCCTTCCTATATCTGGTTGTCGCAACCAGATGCTGGAGTCCAGGAGCCAGAGGATCCCGAGGATGATTCTACATGGAGTTCGACTTCGAGGAGTAGTTTGGAGGTCCCAGGCAGGAGGCCTTGCCTTTTCGGTAGTTGCTACTTTTTTGCTAGCCTTCTTAAGGCAAACTTGTCTGTACTCAGATATTTTTGCTTCCGCTGACTCTTGTGTATTCGAGCCCTCGAGGCCCCTGGCTTGTAATATAAAGCTTGTATTATTTTAATTTGTGTCTAGAGTTGTGTTGTGATATCTTCCCATGAGTCGTTGATCTTGATCGTACATGTTTGCGTGTATGATTAGTGTACGGTCAAATCGGGGGCGTCACAAGTTGGTATCAGAGCCGACTGCCTATAGGAATCCCCCTTCCACACTCCTTGGCCAATGTTGAGTCTAGTCATTGAAAAACTTTTACTAACATGGCTATGCGGCTTACAGGCCCATGTCACCATTGGGTAGTATTAGGATCTTTTATTCCTCATCTATACTCTGGGACTCTGATCTCTCTTCTATTCGGGTTAAAATGAATTTACTAACTCTAACATTAGGATCACGTGATCACATCCACCCGGAGAGCCCTTTATTACAGTTGATCGCCTGCTTCACCAGAACACTTCAAAGATATTCTCCGAGGTTCTCCCGAGAACATGTGCTCATCAATTTGAAAATTCCCGACCACCGATAAATCCTTATGGATAACTACTTACACTTGTCGTTCATACCTTCGATCCCAGTTGCCCTTGTTATTACTTGATACCCTGAAAAATTCTTCGTTGTTTCGAGAATCCTTTGTTCCCACTACTTTGCAGCCCTTTTTCGCATTAATACCCCTACGGATAATTCATCACACTTACCGAGTATCCGTTTTCCCTCGTTGTTCATATGATTCACAAGATACATTGGAATACTATCTGATCTCCCGGTAATCCTCCGCCCATTGTTACTCTGCCAATACTTGTGTGTCTGCATTATGGTTAATTTCATACTTCTAGTAATCTCCGTTGACATCCTTTGTCATTATCATTTTGAGTCCGTTGATTCAATATGTTGCGAATGCTCGCAATCCTCAATCGGATCCTAGAATTCATCCTTCCGGCTCAGACGTCATTTTAACATGGACTGGATCTCGACCAATCAAATCGCCATCGATTGTACCCCTAAGCCTACTCCACTTATCATCCTTAATAAGAGCGTTTGCCTCTGATCCCTTGATTTGGAAATCGTAATTCTTTTGCATTTGAGCTTTGAGTTAATCAGTTGTTTCTATAATTTGGTCTCCTTGCATCCCTTCTTCTTCTTCTGGTTGAGTACCAATGCTCACATGACCACCAGTTCCTTTGTTTGATTTTATCTGACAACGTCCCTCATATTCAATCACTTTGGAAGTTCTTTCCCTAATACAAAATGCCATTGGTAAATCCTATTCTCGGATTTGGCCAAACCATGCTCTGCTTTCGAGCTGGTTATATTTACTCTCGAAGCATGTGGTACATGTTTCTAAGATGCCCCGATTGGTTGAACCTATGCATTCCTTAATGTGTGTGAACTCGAAAGTTTACCAAGGTTCATACTCTTCTGGTAGTTCACCAGGTAGATCTTCGCACTGAAATCATTTTTAGTAAAGCAGAAAATGAAAGGTTATGCATTGAAGAAGTGGGAGTCAACCTTGAACTTTGTGTTCATGCCCATGGACACGATGTAGATCTTACCATTAAATCTTCTCTTAAAATAAATTATTCCCTTGGTATAAGTTCATCTTATATCTGGGATCAGGCCTTTTGCAATCATGTTTCCATCCATGTTCTCCTTTAAATACCATTTCTCAGACAAGTTGAAGTACTTGTCTTCTGCAGATCATTGCACCTGTGCAACCCTTACTTTGATCTACCGTCGAGTATTACACTCTGGTATCTCAAGAATATCATGGAACCGCTTAACTTCTTATGGGTTCTTCATCAACTATTATTTCTCACCGATTCCAATTTTCCTGGGTTCTGGGTTGTCGTCAATGGAGAACACCGATATGTGAACCGATTCTGCATTCCGGTTTGATAACCCCAAGTAATTTTCATTTCTTATGAGTTTAATAATCCTTCAAGTAATTCCTAGCCTGATCGGCTATATCATTATCGTGCTGATTTTAACTGTGCTACCTGGTCCTTAATCCCGGAGCACAACTTCCGATGTTGCACTAAGCTTACATCGATTTCCTCGTCTTATCATCCCACCTCAAACAACAAGCTTTATCCCGAGTTGGTGTTGTATCCGTGGATCCAATAATCTTTCGCTGCAATAGTGTCGGAGTAATGGGCCATGGGTAGCCTAGCCCGAGGCCCCGAGCCTTTCAAAACATCGGGGCCGGCTGCGCCCCTCAAGACGACAAGATGAAGCGCCGCCTTCTGGTGGCCGGCTGGCAGAATGGCCGACTGCCAGAAGACGGCCATGCTCAGGAAGGCGACTCCAAGACGGGCTGACTCCTAGCAAGCGGCCTCCAGAAAGGCCGGCTCCTAGTAGTCGGCCCATGGCGCCTTGAAAGTCTGTGCCCCCATTGAGAAGACAAGACGGGGTACGGCTACAGTGCGAGCCTTCCCCCGAATCCAGGGACGGGCGTGGCCACAGTGCCCCGTACATGCGGAGATCTCCGCATGACGCGGCACTGTTGCCTCTCCCACCACACGTCACACTGACAGGCGGAGTCCTGTTCCCACGAAGGCCTGTCAGGTACGGCTTGCAGACGGCAGGCCCTACCTGGCAGCCAGAGCCCTGAAGTCGGAGGAGGACGGGGCAGTCGGACCTCGGAGGAGCCGGCTGCCAGCAGGCGGCCAATCTCTCCCTTGGGCCCCATATGCCATCAACCAGATGAGACACGGAGTGGCAACAGTGATCGCCCACCAAGCGGCGGGACTGTAGCCACGCCTCCCCGACCAAGCCTGCGTCATTAGCGTTACGACTACAGTGATCAACAGCCAGCAAGACCCGCAAGCGGCGGGAGCGGCTTGTCGGCTCCATACTAGACCATGCGGTGGGGCCCACCAGGCGGCGGGCCCCAGCTGTCGGCCAAGAGGCCGGCCACCAGAGAGAATGACGACCGGGCCCTACGCCCGGCCAGATTACCATTGTACCCCTGGGGGGTAGGCCTATATAAACCCCCCAGGGCACCCATGCAAAGGGTTCCGCCCTGTTAGGACTAGACTCATACCTAGAGGAGGAGAGAGCGTGCCTGCCTTCTTCCACCTCTAGCAAACAGCTCAAGGAGCACCATTGTACCACTTACACACTAGTGATCATGCGGAGACCCCGCAGAGCAGGACTAGGGGTGTTATCTCCTAGGAGAGCCCCGAACCTGGGTAAAGTATGCCGGTGTTTGTGTCTACGCCTCATCCTGCTTCCAGGAACTGACGACGTTCTACTCGCTCCCACCATGATAAGCCATCCTTTGGCATATGTCGCACCCAACCTCTGACAAACAATCCCTTTGCATGATGCAGTCGTCATTCGATTGCTTCTTCGTGGAGCCTCTCGAATTTTTTTGTCGTGATCATCATCAACCTTTTGGGTTCTGCCGGGATATCTATCGAATTATTATGAGAAATACCATCCTTTCCCCTCGATGATTTGTGTTATCATCGACATCGTTATTGCCCTCCCTCCAACACAAACCTGTTCATGTTTCGTGTAGTACCTTAGTTCCTTGCTATCCAACTTATGGTATGTTCTACTTGGAGTATTGCCATCTTTTACGTCAAGGATGTTGTGAGAATTGCTCCACCTCTTAAGAATTCTTGAAATAATGACACTTCTCACCATCACCATTCTTTCTTGGTTCCCGTGTTGATTCTAACCGGGATACCAACAAGTGAATGGTGCTGTTTGGATTCTGTACTTCTAGGAACCCTATTGCTTTGAAGTTAATGGCCGACTGTTCATTCTTAGACTATTGGTTATTGAATCACCTTTCTAACATTGATCATGCTACCTAAGACCATATTTCGGGTTCACTTTTCAACCAATGTTTAATTGTGTATGTTTTCCTCGAGCATTGATACGTCTCCAACGAATCTATAATTTTTGATTGTTCCATGCTATTATATTATCTGTTTTGGATGTTCAATGGGCTTTATTATGTACTTTTATATTATTCTTGGGACTAGCCTATTAACCGAAGGTCCAGTGCAAATTGATGTTTTTTTCCTATTTTAGTGTTTCGCAGAAAAGGAATATCAAACGGAATCCAAACAGAATGAAACCTTCGTGAGGATCTTTTTTTGGAACAAACGCAATCCAGGAGACTTGGAGTGGAGGTCTAGGAAGCAACGAGGCAGCCACGAGGCACGGCGGCGCGCCCCCACCCTCGTAGCTCCACCGACCTACTTCTTTCGCCTATATATACTCTTATACCCTGAAAACATCCAGGGGAGCCACGAAACCACTTTTCCACCGCTGCAACCTTCTGTACGCGTGAGATCCCATCTTGGGACCTTTTCTGGTGATCTGCCGGAGGGGGATTCGATCACGGAGGGCTTCTACATCAACACCATAGCCTCTCTGATGATGTGTGAGTAGTTTACCACAAACCTTCGGGTCCATAGTTATTAGCTAGATGGCTTCTTCTCTCTCTTTGGTTCTCAATACAAAGTTCTCCTCGATGTTCTTGGAGATCTATTCGATGTAATACTTTTTGCAGTGTGTTTGCCGAGATCCGATGAATTGTGGGTTTATGATCAAGACTATCTATGAACAATTTTTCATTCTTCTCTGAATTCTTATATGCATGATTTGATATCTTTGCAAGTCCCATCAAATTATCAGTTTGGTTTGGCCTACTAGATTGATCTTTCTTGCAATAGGAGAAGTGCTTAGCTTTGGGTTCAATCTTACGGTGCTCGATCCCAGTGACAGAAAGGGAACCGACACGTTTTGTATTGTTGCCATTATCGAGGATAAAAAGATGGGGTTTATATCATATTGCTTGAGTTTATCCCTCTACATCATGTCATCTTGCCTAATGCGTTACTCTGTTCTTATGAACTTAATACTCTAGATGCATGCTAGATAGCAGTCGATGTGTGGAGTAATAGTAGTGGATGCAGAATCGTTTTAGTCTACTTGACACGGACGTGATGCCTATGTTTATTATCATGCCTAGATATTCTCACAACTATGCGCTTTTCTATCAATTGCTCGGTAGTAATTTGTTCACCCACCGTAATATATATGCTATCTTGAGAGAAACCACTAGTGAAACCTATGGCCCCCGGGTCTACTTTACATCATATAAGTTTCTGATCTACAATTCTAGTTTACTATTTATTTTGCAATCTTTACTTTCCAATCTATACAAAAATACCAAAAATATTATCTTATTATCTTTATCAGATCTCATTTTCGCAAGTGGTCGTGAAGGGATTGACAACCCCTTTATCGCGTTGGTTGCAAGGTTCTTATTTGTTTGTGCGGGTACTAGGCGATTTGCGTGTAGTCTCCTACTGGATTGATACATTGGTTCTGAAAAACTGAGGGAAATACTTACGCTACTTTGTTGTATCATGCTTTCCTCTTCAAGGGAAAACGAACGCATGCTCAAGAGGTAGCAAGAAGGATTTCTGGCGCCGTTGCCGGGGAGATCTACGCTCAAGTCTAGACATACCAAGTAGCCATCACAAACTCTTATCCCTCGCATTACATTATTTGCCATTTGCCTCTCGTTTTCCTCTCCCCCACTTCACCTTTGCCGTTTTATTCAAGTCAAGACATACCAAGTACCCATCACAAACACTAAAAAGTTTAAATGCACTAAACTAAACTAAATAGTAGCAAATACAATTATTTGAATGCTTTTAAAATATTAAACAAATTTTAAACTAGTCTGTTTAGTCACCAAACTTTTTAAGGCAGTGGGTTATTCTGAGACATTAATTTAGGAGCTATTGTCATATTTCACAAAGCTAAAGAAACTAAAAGTAAAATAAAACATGATAAAAGAAAATACGAAAAGAAAAGAAAAACAAAAAAGGAGATGAACCCCCTCTGTTGGGTTGTGGTCCAGCTGGCCTCTGGGTCACCAGGCCGGCCCAACCGCCCCCATCGCCCCACCTGTTCCCCTGGGCGACCGAACCCTAGCGGTTCAACCCCCCACTCCACCCGCACGATCCCCGACTCCTCCTGACCTAACCCCACTCCCTCTTGTCTCTAGCACGCGCCGCCACGCTCCCCGCGTCGACCCTTGCTACGCCGGACCCCGCACTCCCCGCCGGCGCGCCCGTGCCCAGGGAACCATCGCCTCTGCCCAGCAACTCCTCCCTCTCCCCCGATTCTGGATTGGGGGCAACCGATGCTTGATGCCGTCGCCCTGAGCTCATCGCCCCATCGCCGAACCGCTTCCCTCGCTCCCCCTTGTCGGCTCCACCGAGCCACGCCGACCCCCTGCCTGTCAACGCTGGTGAGGGCCACACCTTCCCCTCTCTCCCTGGCTTGCGCGCTCGCACCGTTTCACCGTACACAGCCTGCCAGTCGCACCATAGTCCCCGTGCCTCGGTACCCCGCGTGTTCACACTACAAGAAATATGTCAACTTATGACCTTCTGTAAGTGACCCTCGAATAATTGGTCATAAATTTATGACCATTTTAGACCAATTGGTCAAAAGCTGTCTGGGGGGCTCTAAACCCTAAACCATAACGACCATTTTGGTCAGAAAGGTCATAATTTCATTAGAAGAAATGGTCATAAAGAAAACAGCGCTAGTCCGCTGCCTTATTTCTAGTTGTTAACGACCAATATAGATGGTCATAGCCTTGTAAATTGTGGTGGGTTGCTATGACTAGGCGCCACCTCATCAGTTTTGCCTATGTGTCATGTCCATGTGGCAGTTTTTGCCCTAGGTTGTGAAGCAACCTATATTTCTGTCATTCCCCAAATTCCCAAAAAAATCTCATAAATTCTTTGGGTCATATCTTAGTCAAATTTGTAAAAACCTTCCTTGCCTAGTTCAAAAATAATTCAACAATATTCATTTTCCTATTCTGTTCACAACAACAGTTTGTGAAGGAAGTACCACTTTGACATGTCCAAATAGTATCCATTTTCTACAGTGCTTTCCTATGCCCAAATAACCATCCTCCACCAAATGCCAGCTCAATCCATTCATTATTTTGAGCCGAGCTTCAACATTCGTATTTATGTCCAGTGTGGTAGTTTGCAAAGAAAGTACCACCTAGGCTCCTCCTTTTGAGCTGAAAATTTGTGAAGATGGTCTTCTTAGTAAATGATCATACTCACCCAAAACACACGCCCATTAGCCATGTTCATTTCCTGTACCGCTAATCAAACACTTGGCTGCTAATTCATGTTTGAGCATCGATCGGTCTCCTCGTGAGAATCTTATGTTGTAATTTTCTTCCTAGCACCTACCTGGGGAGTGCCCAACCCACTAGACATGCCTAGGACACCCAGAACACATTGCAACGCCACGGTCACGCGGTGACCATGCAGCGGGCATGTGAGTTTACGTGCTCTAGAGTTGGAGCCCTCGGCCACCATCCAAACCTCGACGTATCGCCACCAAACCATGTATTTATGACTAAATAGGTTCTTATGTAACTATAAATGATTTTTGGAAAAAATAAATAGCAAACTATGAGGCAGCTGCAGTTCAAATTTGACCCGCTTCCAACTTAATCGGCGGAAATTTGTCTTTTTCACGAGAGGTGGATCAAAACTTTTTACACCCAACCATTTTGTCAATTGTGCATTAAATATGTCCTAGTATTTTATAAAAATGATTTGGTCCAATTTTGCAACAATCATTTTGGAGGTCCTTCACAAAAAAAACTCCTTTTGGGCACTTGAAAAATGGAAAATGGTTTTTTCGTCCAAAGAAAATGAAAACTTCCTTAGGCAACATTGTTTGCCATTCCAATATGCACCCTTGTGCACAATATGAGATCATTTGAACAAACTATGCCATGAATGTGGCCATAAGATTGATCATTTGGCTTGAAAGCCATTGATCTCCACACGTGATAGCTCGTTTCTGAGAACACTTTTTTAAAATAATTGCAGTATTACAAGTTTGTTATTTTTCCTGGGAACTTGGCCACATATAATGACACAATGCGAAGGTTTCCCAATTTTTAATTTTTTTTTGAATTTTTTATGCCCGTTTGAAAATGTGGTCAAAACGGCGGGAATGACCGTTCCTAGCTAGTGGTTAAATCTTGGAATTTTTTTGGTGTTTCTATGATTAAATAGATACTTATGTACCTAGAAATGTTTTCGGAAAAAATAAATAGCAAACTATGAGGCAGCTGCAGTTCAAATTTGACCCGCTTCCATCTAAATCGGCGGAAATTTGTCTTTTTCACAAGAGGTGGATCAAAACTTTTTACACCCCAACCATTTTGTCAATTGTGCATTAAATATGGCCTAGTATTTTACAAAAATTATTTGGTCCAATTTTGCAACAATTATTTGGGAGGTCCTTCACAAAAAAACCTCCTTTTGGGCACTCGAAAAATGGAAAATGGTTCTTTTGAGCAAAGAAAATGAAAACCTCCCAAATCAACATTGTTTGGAATTCCAAGATGCACCCCTGTGCACAATATGAGATCATTTGAACAAACTATGCCATGAACGTGGCCATAAGATTGATCATTTGGCTTGAAAGCCATGAATCTTCACGCATGACAGCTCATTTCTGAGAACACTTTTAAAAAATAATTTCCGTATTACAAGTTTATTATTTTTCCTGGAAACTTGGTCACATAAAATGACACAATGCGAAGGTTTTCCAATTTTTTTTGATTTTTTTGAATTTTTATGCCCGTTTCAAAATGCGGTCAAAACAGCGGGCTTGACCGTTCCTAGCTAGTGGTTGAATCCTGGAAAACACTTGATGTTTCTCTTATTCAATAGATACTTATGTATCTAGAAATGATTTTTGGAAAAAATAAATAGCAAACTATGAGGCAGCTGCTGTTCAAATTTGACCCGCTTCGAGCTGAATCAGCGAAAATTTGTCTTTTTACCAGAGGTGGATCAAAACTTTTTACACCCAACCATTTGGTCAATTGTGCATTAAATATGGCCTAGTATTTTAGAAAAATGATTTGGTCTAATTTTGTAAGAAACATATGGTAGGTCCTTCACAAAAAAACACATTTTATTCACTCAAAAAATGAAAAATGGTTCTTTTGAGCAAAGAAAATGAAAACCTCCCAAGTCAACATTGTTTGGAATTCCAAGATGCACCCTTGTGCACAATATGAGATCATTTGAACAAACTATGCCATGAATGTGGCCATAAGATTGATCATTTGGCTTGAAAGCCATGAATCTTCACGCATGACAGCTCATTTCTAAGAACACTTTTTAAAAATAATTTCCCTATTACAAGTTTATTATTTTTCCTGGAAACTTGGTCACATATAATGACACAATGCGAAGGTTTTCCAATTTTTTGATTTTTTTTGAATTTTTTATGCCCGTTTCAAAATGCGGTCAAAACAGCGGGCTTGACCGTTCCTAGCTAGTGGTTGAATCTTGGAAAACATTTGATGTTTCTCTTATTAAATAGATACTTATGTACCTACAAATGATTTTTTGGAAAAAATAAATAGCAAACTATGAGGCAGCTACAGTTCAAATTTGACCCGCTTCTAGCTGGATCAGCGGAAATTTGTCTTTTTTTACCGGAGGTGGATAAAATCTTTTGACACCCAACTATTTGGTCATTTGTGCATTAAATATGGCCTAATAGTTTATAAAATTGATTTCATCCAATTTTGCAATAAATATATTGTAGGTCCTTCATAAAAAAACTCATTTTGGGCACTCAAAAAAGGGAAAATGTTTTTTTGTAAAAAACTCATTTCCGACGACACCTTTTTAAAGATATTTATCTTATTCCATGTTGTTATTTTTTCTGAAAACTTGTTCAATTTTTGGTGACACAATGAGAAGGTTTTCCATTTGTTTTAGAATTTCTCAGATCATAAAGTAGCTTAAATAATTTTAACACATTATTTTAAGTCAACTACGACCAATTTAGATGGTCATAAAATCATACTGCATTCTGATTGGTCCGTGGACATATCACGCGGATCGTGCATCCAACACCGTCGGATGCTCGGGGATCCAACGGCTGTCGTCGACCCATCCACACCAACCCCGAAACCCTAGCTATGTCCGCCGGGTCAATTTCCATCCACCCCCCGCCTCCTTTCTTTCCCTCGCTCCTCTCGATTCCGTCCCCTTCCTCACCAGCGCAAACCCTAGCTCCTCTCGATCCCGTCCCCTTCCTCCCCGCTAGCTCCACCGATCCTTCCCTCGATCTCGTCGGTGGGAAGCGCCGCGGCGATTCCCCACCCCTCCCCTTCTCTCCCACGGCCGCGGTCGGATCCGCGCTCGTCCCTTCCAGATCGCAGCCGCCACCTCCTCCCTTCCAGATCGCGGCCGCCACCTCCCTCCGATGGAGCTCCCCCCATCCATGGCCTCCCCCACGCCCTCCTCTCTCCCTTCCCCTCCCTCGCGCCGCCACCACCACCACTCCTTCCGAGCGCGTGCACGCGTTCCAGCTGCGGGCTTCTCCTTCCGCTTGCTTCGTGTCGCGGAGCCGTGGAGGAAGACCCACGGGCGCGGCGCCACTACTGCTGCCAACGACCATCGGCGGCTGCTGCTGTGTCGTTGGTCAGTCCCGCCTTGCTCGTGCACTCCCCCCGCTTCTTCCTCCCTTCCCTCGCTAACGTCTCAGCCACGCGCAGGTAGTTAGGCGGGCAGGCAGGTGCGGATGCACCAATTCCGCTCCCCCACCCGCTCCGGCGATGTTGAGGAGGTCAACGGCGTGCGCTTCGCTCACCACCCGCTTCTCCTCCGCCGCCCCGCCCACGTGGGTAAGTGCATCATCCTCTCCTCCCCCTCTCGCCTCCTCCATCGGCTGTGACGCGCGTGCGCCCACCAACCGGAGCACGGCTGGCAGATGGATGGCGATTTTCATGTATTTTTACTCGGTTAGATCAGTCGATGCTTCCTAGTACATAATGAATGAGCGTTTGCTGCTGGATATTGCTCCTTCCCTACGGTTTTGTTCACCTTTGATTTTAGAGATGTTGTCAAACCAGAACCTCATCCAACCATCTGGAGTAATATCTTAGCGCGGTAGTTCCACAGCTGCTGCTACTACTAGGCTAATTTTCTCATTCATAAACTTCCTGGAAAATGTCTTTTACATACCTGCTACATGTGCATTGTCTCCATTGGAATTCTTCTCTTAAACTAGGCAATCATACATGATCTGCAACTTTGGGGTACCAAAATGTTTATTTTCGTAGACAGTACACAACTGATCTGTAAATTAGCTGAATAAATAGGCCCTGTAAACTGAGCATGGGCCTATGCCTGTTAATAATCTGCAAGTGGCAGTCACCACTATTTCTCTGAATAAAAGCAACATTGCTTGACAAGTCCAGTGTCTTGATTCTGCGGATCAAAATCCGGTCAGTGAAGTTAACAAGGAAGTATCTGAGAAGGGTTTCCTCCGAGCTTGAGGCCACACAAGCATTGCCTGGCAGTATGCTTCAGGCACGCGTTTCTTGTGGACGAGCTTGAACGCTTTGAGACGGCCGCCAGCAAATGCGTCGTAGAGATGGCCATGGGCACATACAGGTTAATTCTGCAGCTCCAGCGCCCCGGTGGCTGGGATTCTATGTTTTCTGTTTTGATGCTGTGAGCCCCCGCCATGATTGGTTCTGTTGCGGGATTTGGTTTGATTGGGATTTATTTAGGTCGTGTGGATTTAGGTCGTATGATTCTAGCACTGTGTACTAGTAGAAATTTAATATAATGACGATGGGACATGATCTCTTTTCTTTATGCTGTGTTAATAGGATACCGTAAACGTAGGCCGCCGACAAACATATCATAGTCTCAGTCAGTTCATTTTCTCTGTGGGGAATGAATTCTTAGCTCCTGCAAGTTTAGCAAATAGACACCGTACTCTTTTTTCTGTGTAAACATAGTTAGCACCTCTGTTTTTGACGTAGTTCCTTACTTACCTCTGTTTTTGAAGTAGTTCCTTACCTCTGTGTAAACTGATTTTGGTTCAGCTAAAAAACTGCACTACCTGACTGTTTTGGGCAGCGAGCTTCTAACTAAAAAATGAGTTCGTTATGCTCATAATTTCAAGTTGGCCTCTACATATGAGTTGTAAAGCATGTTCTAAGGTTTCCATAGAGTACTTGTTTGCTTCGTTTGGATGTACGGTTTGAGAGCAGCCATCTATTTAGTTTGCTATCCAAAAATATATTACAGTTTGTAAAAGCAACCAATTCATGATAAGACTTGGTGAGGCTGATGCACATAGCTACTTTCAGTACCTTGTTAATAGTGTTGAGGACAAGTTGAATCCTGTATTGGGGTCCTGTTCTTGTAAACATTATGTAAAGCTAAAATTCTTCTGTGTCTTGCTTCCTGTGTCTTGCTCATTTGATATAAACATTATGTAGAGCTCTGTTTCTTCTTCTTTTGCTTCCTGTATGTATGTATGTGTCTGACGACGAAGTTGGTTTCTTCGGAATTGATTGAGTCTGACAAAGTTGTTCTGAACATTTCTTGAAATAGGGCGAGGCCGGTGATGTCCATGCGGTGATGTCCCTGGTGTGGCGCCACTGTGCCCGACGCTTGCCCTGGTCACCGCGGTGGTGCTTCAGCGGCTTCCAGACCCTCTCCTGGATGTGGTGATGGTCACACCACAGCCGTGGTGTGGCTGAGCCTCTGCTACGGCTACAATGTCCCTCTGGTGAGCTCCTCCCTATTCCTTCTTCTCTGATGTAGCTCCTGCATGGCCTTGGCCATGATTTGGGTTGGACGTGGGGCTGTACTAGTTGCTGCTAGATGCTGTAACCAAGCATCAACTCCTACTGGAGCTCTCTGGTGATAAATTCATGTGGTTCTAGGGTCTGTCAGTAGCTGCCCACGTGTACTTGCTTTACATATGTGCCCCTGTGATGCTCTGGTGATATGGAGTGGCTGATATCAAAATCATGGTGGTGTTGATGCTTATCTTGCCTGTCTCTGGTGGTGGTGGTGTTGACAGCAGTTACACACCTAGCTTGTAACTAATATCATTACTGCTAATTTACCTCAAGTTAATCTGAACATGGTTGAAATGAGCGCTGCTAATTTTGATGTCTAATATCAATTTTTAGCCCAAGTCCTTAAGTAATTATTTTCATTGCATCAAAGTTAGCTGAGAATATTGACTAGAATATTTTATGTATGACATGATGCATGTACACATATGGTTGAGAAAATACCGAGCTGCAGTGGAACAACCTGGAGTTAGAGAACTTCAAGGACAAGATCAACGAGGTGACCGGCGTTATGGTGGCTGTGTACGGCGGCGACCACAAGTTCTTCGGTGAGCTGGCAGTGTCCATATTGTGTGATATATGATGCTGCTCTGTTGTGCATCTCTCTTTTCTTGTGTGTTGCATCATTGTTGCTTGATAGAGTAAATGATTTCAGTTTTGGTTGTGTCCAATCTTTACTATGTACCATGCCTAGTGTTTACTAAACTGAGGCATTGGGCATTGGAATTTAGGCATTTATGTATAATTTTAGTTTTGGATGTGTCCAATGCAAACATTGCTGTCAACTGTCAAGTTGATTTTAAAATGTCTCGTTAACTTCATTATTCTGTTATTTTTTGTTAAATATGCTGTTAGATTTACTTCTATTTTGTTCCTAAACATTTTGTTCTGTAACATGCAGATGCTGGGCTTTCATGTTTCTTCGTGAGCATCAGGACAAAGAAGTCGGAGGAAGCATAGTTCTAACATTGCTGTCAAGTGTCAAGTTTTGCATTAATGAAGCCCTTTATGCTGCTCCTATTTGTATGTGTGTATGATGTAGCAGAACCTGGCTCATGTGATTGTACACTTGTGGAGCTTGTTATCTGATTGTAAACTTGATGCTGATCACATTTGTATGTGTGTTATATGATGTAGCACTTTGATGGTTGATAATATTTGAAGTATTTCGTGTGTTTTCTGTGTGCCAATTTAAATATCAGGTATTTATTCGCGTGAAATAGAAAAATGAAGAATATTGCCCTGATGGCTAGGACCCACTACTAGAACCTGACAATGGGGACCCACCTGACTAGTGAACCCAATTTATAAAAAAAGAAAAAAAATGAAACTGTTGAGACAAAAAGGCCATGGGCCAAAAATAAAAAAGGCTGCAATGTTGGGCTTGGTCCATGAAGCTGACAAAAAATTCACAGAAAAAAATATAAATGGGCTAAATTAATGGGCTCGGCCCATATAAACACCGAATTGGACCAGGCTGAATCTTGTGCCACGTCAGATTGCCACACTGGATGCCTACGTGGCCTGGGGAGGTTGCTAGTGACCAAAACAAAACAGTAGACGTATTTTGGTCGTAAACGTCTTCGACCATTCCAGAAGAAAGGTCGCTATAGTCAGTTTATGACCGCCAGCTTTTGACCTTCTGTTTTTGGTCACAAAAAGGTCTCAAATGAAAAACCATGACCTTTCAGTGACTAATAGTGGTGGTCACAAGTTGACATATTTCTTGTAGTGTCACCCCTGGACGTCCACCCCTCCGGCCGCCCGCACCATCGCGCACATGCACACCTGGCCACTCCCTGAGGCCCCATGATACGTCTCCAACGTATCTATAATTTTGTATTGCTCAATGCTATTATATTATCTGTTTTGGATGTTAATGGGCTTATTTATACACTTTTATATTATTTTTGGGACTAGCCTACTAACCCAAGGCCCAGTGCAAATTGCTGTTTTTTTTCCTATATCAGTGCTTCGCAGAAAAGGAATATCAAACGGAATCCAAATGGAATAAAACCTTCGGGGGAGTTATTTTTGGAACAAACGTGATCCACGGGACTTGGAGTGGAAGTCAAGAAATCAACGAGGAGGCCATGAGGCAGGGGGGCACGCCTACCTCCCTGGGCGCGCCCTCCACCCTCGTGGGCCCCTCGTGGCTCCACCGACCTACTTCATCCTCCTATATATCCATACACCCCGAAAACATCCAGGAGCACCACGAAACCCTATTTCCACCGCCACAACCTTCTGTACCCAAGAGATCCCATCTTGGCTCCTTTTCCGGAGCTTCGCCGGAGGGGAAATCGATCACGGAGGGCTTCTACATCAACACCATAGCCTCTATGATGATGTGTGAGTAGTTTACTTCAGACCTTCGTGTCCATAGTTATTAGCTAGATAGCTTCTTCTCTCTCTTTGGATCTCAATACAAAGTTCTCCTCGATCTTCTTGGAGATCTATTTGATGTAACTCTTTTTGCGGTGTGTTTGTCGAGCTCCGATGAATTGTGGGTTTATGATCAAGTTTATCTATGAACAATATTTGATTCTTCTCTGAAATCTTTTATGTATGACTGGTTATCTTTGCAAGTCTCTTCAAATTATCAGTTTGGTTTGGCCTACTAGATTGATCTTTCTTGCAATGGAGAAGTGCTTAGCTTTGGGTTCAATCTTGCGGTGCCCTTTCCCAGTGACAACAGGGGCAGCAAGGCACGTATTGTATTGTTGCCATCGAGGATAAAAAGATTGGGTTTATACCATATTGCTTGAGTTTATCCCTCTACATGATGTCATCTTGCCTAATGCGTTACTCTGTTCTTATGCACTTAATACTCTAGATGCATGCTGGATAGCGGTTGATGTGTGGAGTAATAGTAGTAGATGAAGAATCGTTTTGGTCTACTTGTCGCGGAAGTGATGCCTATATACATGATCATGTCTAGATATTCTCATAATTATGCAATTTTCTATCAATTGCTCGATAGTAATTTGTTCACCCACCGTAATACTTATGCTATCTTTAGAGAAGCCACTACTGAAACCTATGGATCCCGGGTCTATCTTTTATCATATAAGTTTTCAATCTATTTTACTTTGCAATCTTTTACTTTCAAATTATATCATAAAAATACCAAAAATATTTATCTTATTATTCTTATCTCTATCACATCTCACTCTCGTAATTGACCGTGAAGGGATTGACAACTGCTTTATCGCGTTGGTTGCGAGGTTCTTATTTGTTTGTGTAGGTACGAGGGACTTACGTGTAGTCTCCTACTAGATTGATACCTTGGTTCTCAAAAACTTAGGGAAATACTTACGCTACTTTGCTGCATCACCCTTTCCTCTTCAAGGGAAAACCAGCGCAGTGCTCAAGAGGTAGCACCCTATTGCCGCCCGTCGACCGCACCCTGTCCGTGCACCCATGATCCTCCTCCTCGCCTCGCTGCCACGCCCGCCGGCACGCACCCCCCGCTACTGCTAGTGCTTGCTAAAGCTGCTACCGCACCCGCTACTGCCGCTCGAGCTGCCCCGCACGGGCACACGCTCGCCTGCACCGTATGCAGCTCGCATGCGCCCCCGACCCGTCCTTGCTCCCCTGCTGCTCGCCCACGTGCAGCAACCACCCTGCTGCTACCTCTGCTCACTTCCGCCGCCATGAGTTCGCTTCGGTTGAGCTCCGGCCTCGTCCCGCAGCCCTCGCTCTGGCTTTGTCGCGCCTGCTCGCCGTCGGCCTCGCGGTCGCCGTCGCAGCTCGCGCCGACCGTCGCCGCCCCCGCGGCCAACTCTGGCGCACCGGCGCGCCTCGGCGACCGTCTCCCGCACACCCAGGTTCGCCCTGTCGGGCGCACGCCTGCAACCGCCTGCCAGCTCCCGCTAAGGCCCCTGGCCCATGAAAAGTGGGCCCCCAGAACGAATATTAGAAATAATAAAAGTAGGTATAAAATTAATTAATTATCTAAATACTTAATTAACTTAATTAATCTAGTTTAATTAAACCTAATTAACATGCTAATAAAACCAACTATTGTTTATTAGATAACAACCTATGACATGCGGGACCCACATGTCAGTTGATTGGTCAACGGTCAACTTTGACCACTTCGTCATGCTGACTTGATGATGAAATCATAAATACTTTTGATTAAATTAATCTGTTAATTCCTGAAAATGGTTAAAATTGCTTAGTTAGTATGCTTGAAGTATTATTATTTCTATGTCAATATTGAACTTTTGTCTTGAATCTTTTGGATCTGAATATTCATACCACAATTAAGAAGAATTACATTTAAATTATGCCAAGTACCATTCCACATCACAAATTCTGTTTTTATCATTTACCTACTCGAGGACGAGCAAGAATTAAGCTTGGGGATGCTTGATACGTCTCCAACGTATCTATAATTTTTGATTGTTCCATGCTATATTATATTCTGTTTTGGACATTATTGGGCTTTATTGTACAATTTTATATTATTTTTGGGACTAACCTATTAACCGGAGGCCCAGCCCAGAATTGATGTTTTTTTTTCCTATTTTAGGGTTTCACAGAAAAAGAATATCAAACGGAGTCCAAATGGAATGAAACCTTTGGGAACGTGATTTTCGGAACGAGCATGATCCAGAGGACTTGGACCCTACGTCAAGACATCAACTAGGAGGCCACGAGGTAGGGGGGCGCGCCTACCCCCCTGGGCGCGCCCTCCACCCTCGTGGGCCCCCTGTTGCTCCATCGACGTACTTCTTCCTCCTATATATACCTACGTACCCCCAAACTACCAGATACGGAGCCAAAACCCTAATTCCACCACCGTAACTTTCTGTATCCATGAGATCCCATCTTGGGGCATGTTCCGGAGCTCCGCCGGAGGGGGCATCGATCACGGAGGTCTTCTACATCAACACCATAGCCTCTCCGATGAAGTGTGAGTAGTTTACCTCAGACCTTCGGGTCCATAGTTATTAGCTAGATGGCTTCTTCTCTCTTTTTGGATCTCAATACAAAGTTCTCCCCCTCTCTTGTGGATATCTATTCGATGTAATCTTCTTTTGCGGTGTGTTTGTTGAGATCGATGAATTGTGGGTTTATGATGAAGTTTATCTATGAACAATATTTGAATCTTCTCTGAATTCTTTTATGTATGATTGGTTATCTTTGCAAGTCTCTTCAAATTATCAGTTTGGTTTGGCCTACTAGATTGATCTTTCTTGCAATGGGAGAAGTGCTTAGCTTTGGGTTCAATCTTGTGGTGTCCTTTCCTAGTGACAGTAGGGGCAGCAAGGCACGTATTGTATTGTTGCCATCGAGGATAACAAGATGGGGTTTACATCATATTGCATGAGTTTATCCCTCTACATCATATCATCTTGCTTACAGCGTTACTCTGTTCTCTTGAACTTAATACTCTAGATGCATGCTGGATAGCGGTCGATGTGTGGAGTAATAGTAGTAGATGCAGGCAGGAGTCGGTCTACTTGTCTCGGACGTGATTCCTATATACATGATCATACCTAGATATTCTCATAACTATTCTCAATTCTGTCAATTGCTCAACATTAATTTGTTTACCCACCGTGAATACTTATGCTCTCAAGAGAAGACACTAGTGAAACCTATGGCCCCTGGGTCTATCTTCAATCATATTAATCTTCCAATACTTAGTTATTTCCTTTGCCTTTTATTTTACTTTGCATCTTCATCATAAAAATACCCAAAATATGATCTTATCATATCTATCAGATCTCACTCTCGTAAGTGACCGTGTAGGGATTGACAACCCCTTATCGCGTTGGTTGCGAGGATTTATTTGTTTGTGTAGGTGCAAGGGACTCGTGCGTGGCCTCCTACTGGATTGATACCTTGGTTCTCAAAAACTAAGGGATATGCTTATGCTACTTTGCTGCATCACCCTTTCCTCTTCAAGGGAAAACCAACGCAAGTGCTCAAGAGGTAGGAAGAAGGATTTCTGGCGGCATTGCTGGGGAGGTTCGCGCAAAAGTCAACATACCAAGTACCCATCACAAGTCCTTATCTCCCGCATTACATTATTTGCCATTTGCCTCTCGTTTTCCTCTCCCCCACTTCACCCTTGCCGTTTTAATCGCCCTTCTTTTGTTCGTCTTTCCATTTGCTTTGATGTCTAACTTGGCTCGTTTGCTCGTTTGGTTGGAATAGTTGTTTATTTATTACTAAACAGAGAACCTAAACATCTATGGATCCTCATCCGCTTGCTAATCTTTTTCAGAGATCAAATTACGATGAACCAATTGCTAGTGAGTTTTGTGCGCTAGATTATCTTTATGAAGTTTTGCTTGAAATTCATAAATCTGAAAATTGTGATAAAGTACTTTATGGAGTGATTCACGATGAATCTTTGAATAAAAGCATGATTGCAATGATGATGGTATAAATTCTATTAATGTCAATTGTGCTTATAATATCCAAAACCCTAAGCTTGGGGATGCTAGTTTTGCTATGTCTACTACTTGTTGCAATGATCATGATCGGGGTGATTCTTCTTTTGATCTAGAAAATTTATTTAAACCCCATGATGAATATGAGATTGATAATAGTGTTTGCAATGTTATTGAAAGTGGTTTTGGAAGAGTGTGAACTTTAGATCCCACTATTTTGGAAGAGTGTCAACTTTGCATGCATATGGATCGTGTTGAAAATATTTTGTGCGATAGCTATTTTGTTGAATTTGCTTATGATCCCATATTCAATTATTATGAGAGAGGAAAATATGGTGGTAGAAATTTTCAAGTTACTAAATTACCTCTCGTTATGTTGAGATTGCCATTGTTTCTTTCCGCTTCCTTGCATATGCTAGTTTTTGCTTGCCTTGATAATTTGTTTGCCTATAATATGCCTATGAATAGGAAGTATGTTAGACTTAGATGTGTTTTTCACGTGTTTTATGATGCTCTCTTTGTGCTTCAATCCTTGTCTTTCATGTGAGCACCATTAAAATTATCAATGCCTAGCTTTAAGGATTTAAAGAAAAGCGCTTGTTGGGAGTCAACCCAATATTTTTACTTGCTGTTATTTAATAAATAATTTATCTAGCCTCTGTTTTGGTTGTGTTTTTTGTGTTTAATTAGTGTTTGTGCCAAGTAGAACCTTTGGGAAGACTTGGGGAAAGTCTTTTTAATCTTGCTGTAAAAAAACAGAAACTTTAGCGCTCATGAGAATTGCTGCCATTTTTATTTGGAAAGTGCTATTTAGTTAATTATTTTTGTAGATGATTAATAGATAAATTCCTCATGTCCAGCAATTTATTTTAGAATTTTTGGGTTTCCAGATCTTGCGTTAGCTGCAGATTACTACAGACTGTTCTGTTTTTGACAGATTCTGTTTTTCGTGTGTTGTTTGCTTATTTTGATGAATCTATGGCTAGTAAAATAGTTTATAAACCATAGAGAAGTTGGAATAAAGTAGGTTTAACACCAATATAAATAAAGAATGAGTTCATTATAGTACCTTAAAGTGGTGTTTTGTTTTCTTTCGCTAACAGAGCTCACGGGATTTTCTACTTTAAGTTTTGTGTTGTGAAGTTTTCAAGTTTTGGGTGAAAGATATGATGGATTATGGAACAAGGATTGGAAAGAGCCTAAGCTTGGGGATGCCCATGGCACCCCAATATAATCTAAGGACACCTAAAATCCAAAGCTTGGGGATGCCCCGGAAGGCATCCCCTCTTTCGTCTACTTCCATCAGTAACTTTACTTGGAGCTATATTTTTATTCACCACATGATATGTGTTTTGCTTGGAGCGTCTTGTATGATTTGAGTCTTTATTTGTTATTTTACCACAATCATATTTGCTGTAAACACCTTTTGAGAGAAACACACATGATTTGGAAACTGTCAGAATACTCTATTATGTGCTTCACTTATATCTTTTGAATTATATAGTTTTTTCTCTAGTGCTTCACTTATATCTTTTAGAGCACGTCGGTGGATTTGTTTTATAGAAACTATTGTTCTCTCATGCTTCACTTAGATTATTTTGAGATTCCTACAAAACAGCATGGTAATTTGCTTTAATTATGTTAGGCATTCAAGATTAATAATAATAAAAAATTCTTATGAGTGTGTTGAATACTATGAGAATTTTGATACTTGATAATTGTTTTGAGATATGGAGATGGTAATATTATAGTCATGCTAGTTGAGTAGTTGTGAATTTGAGAAATACTTGTGTTAAAGTTTGTGATTCCCGTAGCATGCACGTATGGTGAACCGTTATGTGATGAAGTCGGAGCATGATTTATTTATTGATTGTCTTCCTTATGAGTGGTGGTCGGGGATGAGCGATGGTCTTTTCCTACCAATCTATCCCCCTAGGAGCATGCACGTAATACTTTGCTTTGATAACTTGTAGATTTTTGCAATAAGTATATGAGTTCTTTATGACTAAGGTTTAGTCCATGGATCATACACACTTTTCTTCCTTCCACCATTGCTAGCCTCTCTAATACCGTGCACCTTTCGCCGGTATCATACACCCACCATACACCTTCCTCAAAGCAGCCACCATACCTACCTATCATGGCATTTCCATAGCCATTCCGAGATATATTTCCATGCAACTTTCCACCGTTCCGTTTACTATGACATGCTCCATCATTGTCATATTGCTTTGCAAGACCATCTAGTTGACATTGTATTTGTGGCAAAGCCACCGTTCTTAATTCTTTCATACATGTCACTCTTGATTCATTGCATATCCCGGTACACCACCGGAGGCATTCACATAGAGTCATATTTTGTTCTAAGTATCGAGTTGTAAGTGAATAAAAGTGTGATGATCATCATTTTTAGAGCATTGTCCAAAGTGAGGAAAGGATGATGGGGACTATGATTCCCCACAAGTCGGGATGAGACTCCGGACGAAAAAACAGAGGCCATAAAAAAGGCCCAAATAAAAAAATGACAGAAAAAGAGAAAAGGGACAATGCTAGTATCCTTTTACCACACTTGTGCTTCAAAGTAGCACCATGATCTTCATAATAGAGAGTCTCTTATGTTATCACTTTCATATACTAGTGGGAATTTTTCATTATAGAACTTGCCTTGTATATTCCAATGATGGGCTTCCTCAAAATGCCCTAGGTCTTCGTGAGCAAGCGAGTTGGATGCACACCCACTTAGTTCCTTTTGTTGAGCTTTCATATACTTATAGCTCCAGTGCATCCGTTGCATGGCAATCCCTACTCACTCACATAGATATCTATTGATGGGCATATCCATAGCCTGTTGATACACCTAGTTGATGTGAGACTATCTTCCCCTTTTTTCTCCTCCACAACCACCATTCTATTCCACCTAAAGTGCTATGTCCATGGCTCACACTCATGTATTGCGTGAAGATTGAAAAAGTTTGAGAACACCAAAAGTATGAAACAATTGCTTGGCTTGTCATCGGGGTTGTGCATGATTTAAATACTTTGTGTGGTGAAGATAGAGCATAGCCAGACTATATGATTTTGTAGGGATAACTTTCTTTGGCCATGTTATTTTGAAGAGACATAATTGCTTAGTTAGTATGCTTGAAGTATTATTATTTCTATGTCAATATTGAACTTTTGCCTTGAATATTTTGGATATGAATATTCATACCACAATTAAGAAGAATTACATTGAAATTATGCCAAGTAGCATTCCACATCAAAAATTCTATTTTTATCATTTACCTACTCGAGGGCGAGCAGGAATTATGCTTGGGGATAGTTGATACGTCTCCAACGTATCTATAATTTTTTTATTGTTCCATGATATATTATATTGTATTTTGGACATTATTGGGCTTTATTATACACTTTTATATTATTTTTGGGACTAACCTATTACCCGGAGGCCCAACCCAGAATTGTTGTTTTTTTTTCCTATTTTAGGGTTTCGCAGAAAAAGAATATCAAACGGAGTCCAAACGGAATGAAACCTTCGGGAACGTGATTTTCGGAACGAACATGATCCAGACGACTTGGAACCTACGTCAATACATCAACCATGAGGCCACAAGGTAGGGGGCATGCCTACCCCCCTGGGCGCGCCCTCCACCCTCGTGGGCCCCCTGTTGCTCCACCAACGTACTCCTTCCTCCTATATATACATACGTACCCCCAAACTACCAGATAAGGAGCCAAAACCCTAATTCCACCGCCGTAACTTTCTGTATCCATGAGATCCCATCTTGGGGCCTGTTCCGGAGCTCCGCTGGAAGGGGCATCGATCAAGATGGGCTTCTACATCAACACCATAGCCTCTCCGATGAAGTGTGGGTAGTTTACCTCTGACCTTCGGGTCCATAGTTCTTAGCTAGATGGCTTCTACTCTCTTTTTGGATCTCAATACAAATTTCTCCCCCTCTCTTGTGGAGATCTATTCGATGTAATCTTCTTTTGTGGTGTGTTTGTTGAGATCGATGAATTGTGGGTTTATGATCAAGTTTATCTATGAACATTATTTGAATCTTCTCTGAATTCTTTTATGTATGATTGGTTATCTTTGCAAGTCTCTTCGAATTATCAGTTTGGTTTGGCCTACTAGATTGATCTTTCTTGCAATGGGAGAAGTGCTTAGCTTTGGGTTCAATCTTGCGGTGTCCTTTCCCAGTGACAGTAGGGGCAGCAAGGCACATATTGTATTGTGGCCATCAAGGATAACAAGATGGGGTTTACATCATATTGCATGAGTTTATCCCTCTACATCATGTCATCTTGCTTAAAGCGTTACTCTGTTCTCTTGAACTTAATACTCTAGATGCATGCTGGATAGCGGTCGATGTGTGGAGTAATAGTAGTAGATGCAGGCAGGAGTTGGTCTATTTGTCTCAGACGTGATGCCTATATACATGATCGTACCTAGATATTCTCATAATATGCTCAATTCTGTCAATTGCTCAACAGGAATTTGTTTACCCACCGCGAATACTTATGCTCTCGAGAGAAGCCACTAGTGAAACCTATGGCCCCCGTGAAATAAATATGCCCTAGAGGCAATAATAAAGTTATTATTTATTTCCTTGTATCATGATAAATGTTTATTATTCATGTTAGAATTGTATTAACCGGAAACATAATATATGTGTGAATACATAGACAAACAGAGTGTCACTAGTATGCCTCTACTTGACTAGCTCGTTGATCAAAGATGGTTATGTTTCCTAAGCATAGACATGAGTTGTCATTTGATTAACGGGATCACATCATTAGGAGAATGATGTGATTGACTTGACCCATTCCGTTAGCTTAGCACTTGATCGTTTAGTCTGTTGCTATTGCTTTCTTCATAACTTATACATGTTCCTATGACTATGAGATTATGCAACTCCCGTTTACCAGAGGAACACTTTGTGTGCAACCAAACGTCACAACGTAACTGGGTGATTATAAAGGTGCTCTACAGGTGTCTCCGAAGGTACTTGTTGGGTTGGCGTATTTCGAGATTAGGATTTGTCACTCCGATTGTCAAAGAGGTATCTCTGGGCCCACTCGGTAATGCACATCATTTAAGCCTTGCAAGCATTGCAACTAATGAGTTAGTTGCAGAATGATGTATTACGGAACGAGTAAAGAGACTTGCCGGTAACGAGATTGAACTAGGTATTGGAATACCGACGATCGAATCTCGGGCAAGTAACATACCGATGACAAAGGGAACAACGTATGTTGTTATGCGGTCTGACCGATAAAGATCTTCGTAGAATATGTGGGAGCCAAATATGAGCATCCAGGTTCCGCAATTGGTTATTGACGGGAGGCATGTCTCAGTCATATTGGATGAGATCGGGGACATGACGAGGAGTCTCGAAATGGTCGAGATGTAAAGATCGATATATTGGACGACTATATTCGGACATCGGAAAGGTTCCGAGTGATTCGGGTATTTTCGGAGGTACCGGGGAGTTACGGGAATACGAGGAAGAAGTAATGGGCCTCATGGGCCAAGTGGTGGAAGAGAGGAGGCAGGGCGCGCGGCCCCCCTAGCCCAAACCGAATTGGACTAGGGGGCCGGCCCCCCTTTCCTCCTTTTCCTCCTTCTCCTTCCTTCTCCTTCTCCTCCTTCCTTTCCTCCTCCTAGTAGGAGTAGGAAAGGGGAGTCCTACTCCTACTAGGAGGACGACTCCTCCTCCTGGTGCGCCCATAGAGGGCCGGCTGGCCTCCCCCCTTGATCCTTTATATACAGGGGCAGGGGGCACCTCTAGACACACAAGTTGATCAGTTGATCTCTCCCAGCCGTGTGCGGTGCCCCCCTCCACCATATTCCACCTCGGTCATATCGTAGTGGTGCTTAGGTGAAGCCCTGCGTCGGTAGCAACATCATCACCGTCACCACGCCGTCGTGCCGACGGAACTCTGCCGTGAAGCTCTACTGGATCAGAGTTCGCGGGACGTCATCGAGCTGAACGTGTGCTGAACTCGGAGGTGCCGTGCGTTCGGTACTTGGATCGGTCGGGTCGTGAAGACGTACGACTACATCAACCGCGTTGTGCTAATGCTTCCGCTTTCGGTCTACGGGGGTACGTAGACAACACTCTCCCCTCTCGTTGCTATGCATCACCATGATCTTGCGTGTGCGTAGGAAATTTTTTGAAATTACTACGTTTCCCAACAGTGGCATCCGAGCCTGGTTTTATGCGTAGATGTCATATGCACGAGTAGAACACAAGTGAGTTGTGGGCGATATAAGTCATACTGCTTACCAGCATGTCACACTTTGGTTCGGCGGTATTGTTGGATGAAGTGGCCCGGACCGACATTACGAGTACGCTTACGCGAGACTGGTTTTACCGCTGTGCTATGCACACAGGTGACTAGCGGGTGTCAGTTTCTCCAACTTTAGTTGAACCGAGTGTGGCTACGCCCGGTCCTTGCGAAGGTTAAAACAGCACCAACTTGACAAACTATCGTTGTGGTTTTGATGCGTAGGTAAGAACGGTTCTTGCTAAGCCCAGTAGCAGCCACATAAAACTTGCAACAACAAAGTAGAGGACGTCTAACTTGTTTTTGCAGGGCATGTTGTGATGTGATATGGTCAAGATGTGATGAGATATAAGTTGTTGTATGAGATGATCATGTTTTGTTGAAGTTATCGGCAATTGGCAGAAGCCTTATGGTTGTCTCTTTATTTCATAAGATGCAAGTGCCAAATAATTGCTTTACTTTATCGCTATGCGATAGCAATAGTTGCAAGAGCAATAGTTGGCGAGACGACCATGTGATGACACATTGATATAGATCAAGATGATGGAGATCATGGTGTCATACCGGTGAAGATGGAGATCATGACGATGCTTTGGAGATAGAGATCAAAGGCACAAGATGATGATGGCCATATCATGTCACATATTTTGATTGCATGAGTTGTTTATCTTTTATACATCTTACTTTGCTTAGTTATGACGGTAGCATTATAAGATGATCTCTCACTAAATTTCAAGATAAAAGTGTTCTCCCTGAGTATGCACCGTTGCCAAAGCTCGTCGTGCCCAGACACCACGTGATGATCGGGTGTGATAAGCTCTACGTCCATCTACAATGGGTGCAAGCCAGTTTTGCACATGCAGAATACTCATGTTAAACTTGACGAGCCTAGCATATGCAGATATGGCCTCGGAACACTGAGACCGAAAGGTCGAGCGTGGATCATATAGTAGATATGATCAACATAGTGATGTTCACCATTGAAAGCTACTCCATTTCACGTGATGATAGGTTATGGTTTAGTTGATTTGGATCACGTGATCACTTAGAGGATTAGAGGGATGTCTTTCTAAGTGGGAGTTCTTAAGTAATATGATTAATTGAACTTTAATTTATCATGAACTTAGTCCTGATAATATTTTGCAAATAATGTTATAGATCAATAGCTCGCGTTGTTGCTTCCCTATGTTTTATATGTGTTCCTAGAGAAAACTAAGTTGAAAGATGTTAGTAGCAATGATGCGGATTGGATCCATGATCTGAGGTTTATCATCATTGCTGCACAGAAGAATTATGTCCTTGATGCACCGCTAGGTGACAAACCTATTGTAGGAGCAGATACAGACGTTATGAACGTTTGGCTAGCCCAATATGATGACTACTTGATAGTTTAGTGCACCATGCTTAAACGGCTTAGAATCAGGACTTCAAAGACGTTTTGAACGTCATGGACCATATGAGATGTTCCAGGAATTGAAGTTAATATTTCAAGCAAATACCCGAGATGAGAGATATGAAGTCTCCAACAAGTTCTATAGCTAAAAGATGGAGGAGAATAGCTCAAGCAGTGAGCATGTGCTCAGATTGTCTGGGTACTACAATCGCTTGAATCAAGTGGAAGTTAATCTTCCAGATAAAATAGTGATTGACAGAATTCTCTAGTCACCATCACCAAGTTAGTAGAACTTCGTGATGAACTATAGTATGCAAGGGATGATGAGAACAATCCCCAAGCTCTTCGTGATGCTGAAATCGACGAAGGTAGAAATCAAGAAAAGCATCAAGTGTTGATGGTTGACAAGACCACTAGTTTCAAGAAAAGGGCAAAGGGAAGAAGGGGAACTTCAGGAAGAACGACAAGCAAGTTGCTACTCAATTGAAGAAGCCCAAGTCTGTACCTAAGCCTGAGACTAAGTGCTTCTATTGCAAAGGGACTGGTCACTGCAAGCAGAACTACCCCAAGTATTTGGCGGATAAGAAGGATGGCAATGAACAAAGGTATATTTGATATACAGAGTATTGATGTGTATTTTACTAGTGTTCATAGCAACCCCTCGGTATTTGATACTGGTTCAGTTGCTAAAGAGTAGTAACTCGAAACGGGAGTTGCAGAATGAACAGAGACTAGTCAAGGGTGAAGTGACGATGTGTGTTGGAAGTGGTTACAAGATTGATATGATCATCATCGCACACTCCCTATACTTTAGGGGTTAGTGTTGAACCTAAATAAATGTTATTTGGTGTTTGCGTTGAGCATAAATATGATTGGATCATGTCTATTGCAATACGGTTGTTCATGTAAGTTACAGAATAATTATTGTTCTGTTTACATGAATAAAACCTTCTATGGTCATACACCCAATGAAAATGGTTTGTTGGATCTCGATCGTGGTGATACACATTTTCATATTATTGAAGCCAAAAGATGCAAAGTTAATAATGATAGTGCAACTTATTTGTGGCACTGCCGTTTAGGTCATATTGGTGTAAAGCACATGAAGAAAATCCATGCTGATGGGCTTTTGGAATCACTTGATTATGAATCAGTTGATGCTTGCGAACCATGCCTATATGGTCCGATGAATATTGAGGCTCGCGACAGGTATCATTATTTTCTGATCTTCACAGATGATTTGAGCAGATATGAGTATATCTACTTGATGAAACACAAGTCTGAAACATTTGAAAAGTTCAAAGAATTTCAGAGTGGAGTGGAGAATCATCGTAACAAAAATAAAAGTTTCTACGATATGATCGCAGAAGTAAAATATTTGAGTTACGAGTTTGGCCTTCAGTTAAAACAATGTGAAATAGTTTCACTACTCACGCCACCAGGAACAACACAGCATAATGGTGTGTCCGAACGTCATAACCATACTATTATTGGATATAGTGCAATCTATGATGTTTCTTACCGATTAACCACTATAGTTTTGAGGTTATGCATTAGAGACAGCTACATTCACGTTAAATAGGGCACCATCTAAATCCATTGAGACAACACCGTATGAACTATGGTTTGGCAAGAAACCTAAGCTGTCGTTTCTTAAAGTTTGAGGTTGTAATGCTTATGTGAAAAAGTTTCAACCTGATAAGCGCAAACCCAAATCGGAGAAGTGCGTCTTCATAGGATACCCAAAAGAAAATGTTGGGTACACCTTCTATCACAGATCCGAAGGCAAGATATTCATTGCTGAGAATGGATCCTTTCTAGAGAAGGAGTTTCTCTTGAAAGAAGTGAGTGGGAGAAAAGTAGAACTTGATGAGGTAACTGTACCTGCTCCCTTATTGGAAAATAGTTCATCACAGAAATATGTTCCTGTGACTACTACACCAATTAGTGAGGAAGCTAATGATGATGATCATGTAACTTCAAATCAAGTTACTACCGAACCTCGTAGGTAAACCAGAGTGAGATCCGCACCAGAGTGGTACGGTAATCCTGTTTTGGAGGTCATGTTACTTGACCATGACGAACCTACGAACTATGAGGAAGCGATGATGAGCCCAGATTCCGCGAAATGGCTTGAGGCCATGAAATCTGAGATGAGATCCATGTATAAGAACAAAGTATGGACTTTGATTGAGTTGCCCATTGATCGGCGAGCCATTGATATTAAATGGATCTTCAAGAGGAAGACGGACGCTGATAGTAGTGTTACTATCTACAAAGCTAGAATTGTCGCAAAAAGGTTTTCGACAAGTTCAAGGTGTTGACTATGATGAGAGTTTCTCACTCGTATCTATGCTTAAGTCTGTCTGAATCATGTTAGCAATTGCCGCATTTTCTGAAATCTGGCAAATGGATAAACAAAACTGCATTCTTTAATGGATTTATTAAATAAGAGTTGTATATGATGCAACCAGAAGGTTTTGTCAATCCTAAAGGTACTAACAAAATATGCAAGCTCTAGCGATCCATCTATGGACTGGTGCAAGCATCTCGGAGTTGGAATATATGCTTTGATAAGTTGATCAAAGCATATAGTTTTATACAGACTTGCGGTGAAGCATGTATTTACAAGAAAGTGAGTGGAAGCACTACAACATTTTTGATAAGTATATGTGAATGACATATTGTTGATCGAAGATAATGTAGAATTATTCTGCAAAGCATAAAGGAATGTTTGAAAGGAGTTTTTCAAATAAAGACCTCGGTGAAGCTGCTTACATATTGAGCATCAAGATCTATAGAGATAGATCAAGATGCTTGATAAGTTTTTCAATGAGTACATACCTTGACAAGATTTTGAAGTAGTTCAAAATGGAACAGTCAAAGAAATAGTTCTTGCCTGTGTTACAAGGTGTGGAACTGAGTAAGACTCAAAACCCGACCACGGTAGAAGATAGAAAGAGAATGAAAGTCATTGCCTATGCCTCAGCCATAGGTTCTATAAAGTATGCCATGCTGTATACCAGACCTATCGTATACCATGCCCTGTGTTTGGCAAGGGAGTACAATAGTGATCTAGGAGTAGATCACTAGACATTGGTCAAAATTATCCTTAGTGGGATAAGGATATGTTTCTCGATTATGGGGGTGACAAAAGGTTCATCGTAACGGGTTACGTTGATGCAAGTTTTGACACTGATCCAGATGACTCAGAGTCTCAATCTGGATACATATTGAAAGTGGTAGCAATTAGCTGGAGTAGCTCCGTGCAGAGCATTGTTGACATAGAAATTTGCAAAATACATACGGATCTGAATGTGGCGGACCCGTTGACTAAACTTCCCTCACAAGCAAAACATGATCACACCTTAGTACTCTTTGGGTATTAATCACATAGCGATGTGAACTAGATTATTGACTCTAGTAAACCCTTTGGGTGTTGGTCACATGACGATGTGAACTATGGGTGTTAATCACATGGTGATGTGAACTATTGATGTTAAATCACATGGCGATGTGAACAAGATTATTGACTCTAGTGCAAGTGGGAGACTGAAGGAAATATGCCCTAGAGGCAATAATAAAGTTATTATTTATTTCCTTATATCATGATAAATGTTTATTATTCATGCTAGAATTGTATTAACCGGAAACATAATACATGTGTGAATACATAGACAAACAGAGTGTCACTAGTATGCCTCTACTTGACTAGCTCGTTGATCAAAGATGGTTATGTTTTCTAACCATAGACATGAGTTGTCATTTGATTAACGGGATCACATCATTAGGAGAATGATGTGATTGACTTGACACATTCCGTTACCTTAGCACTTGATCATTTAGTTTGTTGCTATTGCTTTCTTCATAACTTATACATGTTCCTATGACTATGAGATTATGCAACTCCCGTTTACCGGAGGAACACTTTGTGTGCTACCAAACGTCACAATGTAACTGGGTGATTATAAAGGTGCTTTGCAGGTGTCTCCGAAGGTACTTGTTGGGTTGGCGTATTTCGAGATTAGGATTTGTCACTCCGATTGTCGGAGAGGTATCTCTGGGCCCACTCGGTAATGCACATCACTTAAGCCTTGCAAGCATTGCAACTAATGAGTTAGTTGCGGAATGATGTATTACGGAACAAGTAAAGAGACTTGCCGGTAACGGGATTGAACTAGGTATTGGAATACCGACGATCGAATCTCGGGCAAGTAACATACCGATGACAAAGGGAACAACGTATGTTGTTATGCGGTCTGACCGATAAAGATCTTTGTAGAATATGTGGGAGCCAATATGAGCATCCAGTTTCCGCTATTGGTTATTAACCGGAGACATGTCTCGGTCATGTCTACATAGTTCTCGAACCCGTAGGGTCCGCACGCTTAAAGTTTCGGTGACGATTGTATTATGAGTTTATGTGATTTGATGCACCGAAGGTAGTTCAGAGTCCTGGATGAGATCGGGGACATGACGAGGAGTCTCGAAATGGTCGACTTGTAAAGATCGATATATTGGACAACTATATTCGGACATCGGAAAGGTTCCGAGTGATTCTGGTATTTTCGGAGGTACCGGGGAGTTACGGGAATACGAGGAAGAAGTAATGGGCCTCATGGGCCAAGTGGTGGAAGAGAGGAGGCAGGGCGCGCGGCCCCCCTAGCCCAAACCGAATTGGAGTAGGGGGCCGGCCCCCCTTTCCTCCTTTTCCTCCTTCTCCTTCCTTCTCCTTCTCCTCCTTCCTTTCCTCCTCCTAGTAGGAGTAGGAAAGGGGAGTCCTACTCCTACTAGGAGGACGACTCCTCCTCCTGGTGCGCCCATAGAGGGACGGCTGGCCTCCCCCCTTGATCCTTTATATACAGGGGCAGGGGGCACCTCTAGACACACAAGTTGATCTCTCCCAGCCGTGTGCGGTGCCCCCCTCCACCATATTCCACCTCGGTCATATCGTAGTGGTGCTTAGGCAAAGCCCTGCATCGGTAGCAACATCATCACCGTCACCACGCCGTCGTGCCGACAGAACTCTGCCGTGAAGCTCTGCTGGATCGGAGTTCGCGGGACGTCATCGAGCTGAACGTGTGCTGAACTCGAAGGTGCCGTGCGTTCGGTACTTGGATCGGTCGGGTCGTGAAGACGTACGACTACATCAACCGCGTTGTGCTAACGCTTCCGCTTTCGGTCTACGGGGGTACGTAGACAACACTCTCCCCTCTCGTTGCTATGCATCACCATGATCTTGCGTGTGCGTAGGAATTTTTTTGAAATTACTACGTTCCCCAACAGTGGCATCCGAGCCTGGTTTTATGCGTAGATGTCATATGCACGAGTAGAACACAAGTGAGTTCTGGGCGATATAAGTCATACTGCTTACCAGCATGTCACACTTTGGTTCGGCGGTATTGTTGGATGAAGTGGCCCGGACCGACATTACGAGTACGCTTACGCGAGACTGGTTTTACCGCCGTGCTATGCACACAGGTGACTAGCGGGTGTTAGTTTCTCCAACTTTAGTTGAACCGAGTGTGGCTACGCCCGGTCCTTGCGAAGGTTAAAACAGCACCAACTTGACAAACTATCGTTGTGGTTTTGATGCGTAGGTAAGAACGGTTCTTGCTAAGCCCAGTAGCAGCCACGTAAAACTTGCATAAACAAAGTAGAGGACGTCTAACTTGTTTTTGCAGGGCATGTTGTGATGTGATATGGTCAAGATGTGATGAGATATAAGTTGTTGTATGAGATGATCATGTTTTGTTGAAGTTATCGGCAATTGGCAGAAGCCTTATGGTTCTCTCTTTATTTCATAAGATGCAAGTGCCAAATAATTGCTTTACTTTATCGCTATGCGATAGCAATAGTTGCAAGAGCAATAGTTGGCGAGACGACCATGTGACGACACATTGATATAGATCAAGATGATGGAGATCATGGTGTCATACCGGTGACGATGGAGATCATGAGGATGCTTTGGAGATAGAGATCAAAGGCACAAGATGATGATGGCCATATCATGTCACATATTTTGATTGCATGAGTTGTTTATGTTTTATACATCTTACTTTGCTTAGTTATGACGGTAGCATTATAAGATGATCTCTCACTAAATTTCAAGATAAAAGTGTTCTCCCTGAGTATGCACCGTTGCCAAAACTCGTCGTGCCCAGACACCACGTGATGATCGGGTGTGATAAGCTCTACGTCCATCTACAACGGGTGCAAGCCAGTTTTGCACACGCAGAATACTCATGTTAAACTTGACGAGCCTAGCATATGCAGATATGGCCTCGGAACACTGAGACCGAAAGGTCGAGCGTGAATCATATAGTAGATATGATCAACATAGTGATGTTCACCATTGAAAGCTACTCCATTTCACGTGATGATAGGTTATGGTTTAGTTGATTTGGATCACGTGATCACTTAGAGGATTAGAGGGATGTCTTTCTAAGTGGGAGTTCTTAAGTAATATGATTAGTTGAACTTTAATTTATCATGAACTTAGTCATGATAGTATTTTGCAAATAATGTTATAGATCAATAGCTCGCGTTGTTTCTTCCCTATGTTTTATATGTGTTCCTAGAGAAAACTAAGTTGAAAGATGTTAGTAGCAATGATGCGGATTGGATCCATGATCTGAGGTTTATCCTCATTGCTGCACAGAAGAATTATGTCCTTGATGCACCGCTAGGTGACAGACCTATTGTAGGAGCAGATACAGACGTTATGAACGTTTGGCTAGCCCAATATGATGACTACTTGATAGTTTAGTGCACCATGCTTAAACGGCTTAGAATCAGGACTTCAAAGACGTTTTGAACGTCATGGACCATATGAGATGTTCCAGCAATTGAAGTTAATATTTCAAGCAAATACCCGAGACGAGAGATATGAAGTCTCCAACAAGTTCTATAGCTAAAAGATGGAGGAGAATAGCTCAAGCAGTGAGCATGTGCTCAGATTGTCTGGGTACTACAATCGCTTGAATCAAGTGGAAGTTAATCTTCCAGATAAAATAGTGATTGATAGAATTCTCTAGTCACCATCACCAAGTTAGTAGAACTTCGTGATGAACTATAGTATGCAAGGGATGACGAGAACAATTCCAAAGCTCTTCGTGATGCTGAAATCGACGAAGGTAGAAATCAAGAAAAGCATCAAGTGTTGATGGTTGACAAGACCACTAGTTTCAAGAAAAGGGCAAAGGGAAGAAGGGGAACTTCAGGAAGAACGACAAGCAAGTTGCTACTCAATTGAAGAAGCCCAAGTCTGTACCTAAGCCTCAGACTAAGTGCTTCTACTGCAAAGGGACTGGTCACTGCAAGCAGAACTACCCCAAGTATTTGGCGGATAAGAAGGATGGCAATGAACAAAGGTATATTTGATATACAGAGTATTGATGTGTATTTTACTAGTGTTCATAGCAACCCCTCGGTATTTGATACTGGTTCAGTTGCTAAAGAGTAGTAACTCAAAACGGGAGTTGCAGAATGAACAGAGACTAGTCAAGGGTGAAGTGACGATGTGTGTTGGAAGTGGTTACAAGATTGATATGATCATCATCGCACACTCCCTATACTTTAGGGATTAGTGTTGAACCTAAATAAATATTATTTGGTGTTTGCGTTGAGCATACATATGATTGGATCATGTTTATTGCAATACGGTTGTTCATGTAAGTTACAGAATAATTATTGTTCTGTTTACATGAATAAAACCTTCTATGGTCATACACCCAATGAAAATGGTTTGTTGGATCTCGATCGTGGTGATACACATTTTCATATTATTGAAGCCAAAAGATGCAAAGTTAATAATGATAGTGCAACTTATTTGTGGCACTGCCGTTTAGGTCATATTGGTGTAAAGCACATGAAGAAAATCCATGCTGATGGGCTTTTGGAATCACTTGATTATGAATCAGTTGATGCTTGCGAACCATGCCTATATGGTCCGATGAGTATTGAGGCTCGCGATAGGTATCATTATTTTCTGATCTTCACAGATGATTTGAGCAGATATGAGTATATCTACTTGATGAAACACAAGTCTGAAACATTTGAAAAGTTCAAAGAATTTCAGAGTGGAGTGGAGAATCATCGTAACAAAAATAAAAGTTTCTACTATATGATCGCAGAAGTAAAATATTTGAGTTACGAGTTTGGCCTTCAGTTAAAACAATGTGAAATAGTTTCACTACTCACGCCACCAGGAACACCACAGCATAATGGTGTGTCCGAACGTCATAACCGTACTATTATTGGATATAGTGCAATCTATGATGTTTCTTACCGATTAACCACTATAGTTTTGAGGTTATGCATTAGAGACAGCTACATTCACGTTAAATAGGGCACCATCTAAATCCATTGAGACAACACCGTATGAACTATGGTTTGGCAAGAAACCTAAGCTGTCGTTTCTTAAAGTTTGAGGTTGTAATGCTTATGTGAAAAAGTTTCAACCTGATAAGCGCAAACCCAAATCGGAGAAGTGCGTCTTCATAGGATACCCAAAAGAAAATGTTGGGTACACCTTCTATCACAGATCCGAAGGCAAGATATTCATTGCTGAGAATGGATCCTTTCTAGAGAAGGAGTTTCTCTCGAAAGAAGTGAGTGGGAGAAAAGTAGAACTTGATGAGGTAACTGTACCTGCTCCCTTATTGGAAAATAGTTCATCACAGAAATATGTTCCTATGACTACTACACCAATTAGTGAGGAAGCTAATGATGATGATCATGTAACTTCAAATCAAGTTACTACCGAACCTCGTAGGTAAACCAGAGTGAGATCTGCACCAGAGTGGTACGGTAATCCTGTTTTGGAGGTCATGTTACTTGACCATGACGAACCTACGAACTATGAGGAAGCGATGATGAGCCCAGATTCCGCGAAATGGCTTGAGGCCATGAAATCTGAGATGAGATCCATGTATAAGAACAAAGTATGGACTTTGATTGAGTTGCCCATTGATCGGCGAGCCATTGATATTAAATGGATCTTCAAGAGGAAGACGGACGCTGATAGTAGTGTTACTATCTACAAAGCTAGAATTGTCACAAAAAGGTTTTCGACAAGTTCAAGGTGTTGACTATGATGAGAGTTTCTCACTCGTATCTATGCTTAAGTCTGTCTGAATCATGTTAGCAATTGCCGCATTTTATGAAATCTGGCAAATGGATAAACAAAAATGCATTCTTTAATGGATTTATTAAATAAGAGTTGTATATGATGCAACCAGAAGGTTTTGTCAATCCTAAAGGTACTAACAAAATATGCAAGCTCTAGCGATCCATCTATGGACTGGTGCAAGCATCTCGGAGTTGGAATATATGCTTTGATAAGTTGATCAAAGCATATAGTTTTATACAGACTTGCGGTGAAGCATGTATTTACAAAAAAGTGAGTGGAAGCACTACAACATTTCTGATAAGTATATGTGAATGACATATTGTTGATCGGAGATAATGTAGAATTATTCTGCAAAGCATAAAGGAATGTTTGAAAGGAGTTTTTCAAATAAAGACCTCGGTGAAGCTGCTTACATATTGAGCATCAAGATCTATAGAGATAGATCAAGATGCTTGATAAGTTTTTCAATGAGTACATACCTTGACAAGATTTTGAAGTAGTTCAAAATGGAACAGTCAAAGAAATAGTTCTTGCCTGTGTTACAAGGTGTGGAACTGAGTAAGACTCAAAACCCGACCACGGTAGAAGATAGAGAGAGAATGAAAGTCATTGCCTATGCCTCAGCCATAGGTTCTATAAAGTATGCCATGCTGTATACCAGACCTATTGTATACCATGCCCTGTGTTTGGCAAGGGAGTACAATAGTGATCTAGGAGTAGATCACTAGACATTGGTCAAAATTATCCTTAGTGGGATAAGGATATGTTTCTCGATTATGGAGGTGACAAAAGGTTCATCGTAATGGGTTACGTCGATGCAAGTTTTGACACTGATCCAGATGACTCAAAGTCTCAATCTGGATACACATTGAAAGTGGGAGCAATTAGCTGGAGTAGCTCCGTGCAGAGCATTGTTGACATAGAAATTTGCAAAATACATACGGATCTGAATGTGGCGGACCCGTTGACTAAACTTCCCTCACAAGCAAAACATGATCACACCTTAGTACTCTTTGGGTATTAATCACATAGCAATGTGAACTAGATTATTGACTCTAGTAAACCCTTTGGGTGTTGGTCACATGATGATGTGAACTATGGGTGTTAATCACATGGTGATGTGAACTATTGATGTTAAATCACATGGCGATGTGAACAAGATTATTGACTCTAGTGCAAGTGGGAGACTGAAGGAAATATGCCCTAGAGGCAATAATAAAGTTATTATTTATTTCCTTATATCATGATAAATGTTTATTATTCATGCTAGAATTGTATTAACCGGAAACATAATACATGTGTGAATACATAGACAAACAGAGTGTCACTAGTATGCCTCTACTTGACTAGCTCGTTGATCAAAGATGGTTATGTTTTCTAACCATAGACATGAGTTGTCATTTGATTAACGGGATCACATCATTAGGAGAATGATGTGATTGACTTGACACATTCCGTTACCTTAGCACTTGATCATTTAGTTTGTTGCTATTGCTTTCTTCATAACTTATACATGTTCCTATGACTATGAGATTATGCAACTCCCGTTTACCGGAGGAACACTTTGTGTGCTACCAAACGTCACAATGTAACTGGGTGATTATAAAGGTGCTTTGCAGGTGTCTCCAAAGGTACTTGTTGGGTTGGCGTATTTCGAGATTAGGATTTGTCACTCCGATTGTCGGAGAGGTATCTCTGGGCCCACTCGGTAATGCACATCACTTAAGCCTTGCAAGCATTGCAACTAATGAGTTAGTTGCGGAATGATGTATTACGGAACAAGTAAAGAGACTTGCCGGTAACGGGATTGAACTAGGTATTGGAATACCGACGATCGAATCTCAGGCAAGTAACATACCGATGACAAAGGGAACAACGTATGTTGTTATGCGGTCTGACCGATAAAGATCTTTGTAGAATATGTGGGAGCCAATATGAGCATCCAGTTTCCGCTATTGGTTATTAACCGGAGACATGTCTCGGTCATGTCTACATAGTTCTCGAACCCGTAGGGTCCGCACGCTTAAAGTTTCGGTGACGATTGTATTATGAGTTTATGTGATTGGATGTACCGAAGGTAGTTCGGAGTCCCGGATGAGATCAGGGACATGACGAGGAGTCTCGAAATGGTCGAGACGTAAAGATCGATATATTGTATGACTATATTTGGACATCGGAAAGGTTCCGAGTGATTCGGGTATTTTCGGGGGTACCGGGGAGTTACGGGAATAGGAGGAAGAAGTAATGGGCCTCATGGGCCAAGTGGTTGAAGAGAGGAGGCAGGGCGCGCGCCCCCCTAGCCCAAACTGAATTGGACTAGGGGGCCAGCCCCCCTTTCCTCCTTTTCCTCCTTCTCCTTCCTTCTCCTTCTCCTCGTTCCTTTCCTCCTCCTAGTAGGAGTAGGAAAGGGGAGTCCTACTCCTACTAGGAGGACGACTCCTCCTGGCGCGCCCATAGAGGGCCGGCCGGCCTCCCCCATTGCTCCTTTATATACAGGGGCAGGGGCACCTCTAGACACACAAGTTGATCAGTTGATCTCTCCCAGCCGTGTGCAGTGGCCCCCTCCACCATATTCCACCTCGGTCATATCGTAGCGGTGCTTAGAAGAAGCCCTGCGTCGGTAGCAACATCATCACCGTCACCACGCCATCGTGCTGACGGAACTCTCCCGTGAAGCTCTGCTGGATCGGAGTTCACGGGACGTCATCGAGCTGAACGTGTGCTGAACACGGAGGTATCGTGCGTTCGGTACTTGGATCGGTCGGATCGTGAAGACGTACGACTACATCAACCATGTTGTGCTAACGCTTCCGCTTTCGGTCTACGAGGGTACGTAGACAACACTCTCCCCTCTCGTTTCTATGAATCACCATGATCTTGCGTGTGCGTAGGAATTTTTTTGAAATTACTACGTTTCCCAACACCTCGGGTCTATCTTCCATCATATTAATCTTCCAATACTTAGTTATTTCATTTGCCTTCTATTTTGCTTTGCATCTTTATCATAAAAATACCAAAAATATTATCTTATCATATCTATCAGGTCTCACTCTCGTAAGTGACTGTGTAGGGATTGACAACCCCTTATCGCGTTGGTTGCGAGGATTTATTTGTTTGTGTAGGTGCGAGGTACTCGTGCATGGCCTCCTACTGGATTGATACCTTGGTTCTCAAAAACTAAGGGAAATACTTACACTACTTTGCTGCATCACCCTTTCCTCTTCAAGGGAAAACCAATGCAAGTGCTCAAGAGGTAGCAACCTGCAATCCTAAATGCTTAGTATAGGATGCTAGTATTCCATCAGTGGCCCTACATTCTTGTCCGTTTGCCATGCTATACTATTGGGCCGTGATCACTCGGGAGGTGATCACGGGTATATACCTATATACATAATATATGATTCACGTGGTGACAAAAGTTGGGTTGGCTCGTAGAGTACCCGCGAGTGATTCACGGATTGGGACCGAAAGGACGTTAGTCCCGACGGCCCTATGAGTGGACCTTTGTGACGGAGCGACAGGGCAGGTTGAGACCACCTAGGTGAGAGGTGGGCTTGGCCCTGGTCGGCATCTGCGGTTTCATCAATTAACACGCGTAACAAGATCTTGGTATTTGATCTGAGTCTGGCCACTGGCCTATACGCACTAACCAACTACGCGGGAACAATTATGGGCACTCGACGTCGTGGTATCAGCCAAAGCCTTCTTGACGTCAGCGACTAAGCGGTGCGCGCCGGATTGGACCGTAAGCCTGCGATTGTATTAAGGGGGCCAGGTCTGCTTCCGGCCGCGTACACAACATGGAGGTGTGCAATGGGCGATGGGCCCAGACCCCTGCGCGCATAGGATTTAGACCGGCGTGCTGACCTCTCTGTTGTGCCTAGGTAGGGCTGTGACGTGTTGACCTTTCGAGGCCGGGCATGACCCAGGAAAGTGTGTCCAGACAAAGGGGATCGAGCGTGTTGGGAAATGTGGTGCACCCCCGCAGGGAAGTTTATCTATTGGAATAGTTGTGTCCCTCGGAAAAAGGATGACCTCGAGTTGTACCTTGACCTTATGACAACTAGAACTAGATACTTAATAAAACACCCGCTTTCAAGTGCCAAATACAACTCGGTGATCGCTCTCTCACAGGGCAATGAGGAGAGGATCGCCGGGTAGGATTATGCTATGCGATGATACTTGGTTAACTTACCATCTACTCTCTTCTACTGCTTCAAGATGGAGGCTGCCAGAAGCGTAGTCTTTGATAGGACTAGCTATCCCCCTCTTATTCTAGCATTCTACAGTTCAGTCCACAGATACTACCCATTTTATTGATAAAAATTCATATGTAGTGTAGATCCTTTCTAGCGAGTACTTTGGATGAGTAATCATGGTTGCTTTGCCCCCCTTTTCCCCCTACCTATATCTGGTTGTCGCAACCAGACACTGGAGTCCATGAGCCAGAGGATCCTGACGATGATTCTGAAGGAAATATGCCCTAGAAGCAATAATAAAGTTGTTATATATATTTCCTTATATCACGGTAAATGTTTATTATTCATGCTAGAATTGTATTAACCGGAAAATTAGTACATGTGTGAATACATAGACAAACAGAGTGTCACTAGTATGCCTCTACTAGACTAGCTCGTTAATCAAAGATGCTTAAGTTTCCTAACCATAGGCATGAGTTGTCATTTGATGAACAGGATCACATGATTAGAGAATGATGTGATTGACCTGACCCACCCGTTAGCTTAGCACTATGATCGTTTAGTTTATTGCTATTGCTTTCTTCATAACTTATACATGTTCCTATGACTATGAGATTATGCAACTCCTGAATACCGGAGGAACACTTAGTGTGCTATAAAACGTCACAACATAACAGGGTGACTACAAAGATGCTCTACAGGTGTCTCCGATGGTGTTTGTTGAGTTGGCACAGATCGAGATTAGGATTTGTCACTCCGTGTATCAGAGAGGTACCTTTGGGCCCTCTCGGTAATGCACATCACTATAAGCCTTGCAAGCAATGTGACTAATGAGTTAGTTCCGGGTGATGCATTATGGAACAAGTAAAGAGACTTGCCGGTAACGAGATTGAACTAGGTATTGAGATACCGATGATCGAATCTCGGGCAAGTAACATACCGATGACAAAGGGAACAATGTATGTTGTTATGCGGTTTGACCGATAAAGATCTTCGTAGAATATGTAGGAACCAATATGAGCATCCATGTTCCGCTATTGGTTATTGATCGGAAGTGAGTCTCGGTCATGTCTACATAGTTCTCGAACCCGTAGGGTCCGCACGCTTAACATTCGATGACGATCGGTATTATGAGTTTATGTGTTTTGATGTACCGAAGGTAGTTCGGAGTCCCGGATGTGATCAGGGACATGACGAGGAGTCTCTAAATGGTCGAGACATAAAGATTGATATATTGGACGATGTTATTCGGACACCGAATGAGTTTCGGAGGTCACCGGATAAATATCAGAGTGTTGGAGGGTTACCAGAACCCCCGGGGGGAACTAATGGGCCTCTATGGGCCTTAGTGGGAAGATAGGAAGGGCCAGGAGGGTTAGCTGAGTTGTGTGAGAAACTAAAAAGCATGGCATCCACTATTCTAGGGTGGGGGACTAAAGAGTTTGCCACAGTTAGACAGGAGCTGTGCGCACTTCGCAACCGGTTGGCTGCTCTTCGGGCTGCTCCTGATCGAACTGGTCCTTCTTATGAGGAGATCAAGGTCGAGGAAAGGATTATTGAGCTGAGATTTAGGGAAGAAATAATGAGGCGTCAAAGGGCTCGTGTGTAGTGGCTCATGGAAGGTGATAAGAACACGAAATTGTTTCATCGCAAAGCGTCTAACAGGAAGAAAAAGAATAGGGTCGAGAGACTTACAAGGCCGGATGGGACTGTGTGTGAAGATCTAGCTGAATTGGAGAGCATGGCTGTGAATTTCTATGAAGAGCTATATACCTCGGAGGGTGTTGTGGGGATAGAAGAGGTCCTATCACATGTGCCTTGTAAAGAGACAACACCTATGAATGAGATGTTGAGTAAGCCATATTCTGAAAAAGAGGTGAAAGAAGCACTATAGCAAATGTTTCCAACAAAAGCACCCGGACCGGATGGTTATCCGGCGCATTTTTTTCAAAACTATTCGCATTTTTGTGGTGAGGAAGTTACAAAAATTGTTATTCGGATTTTGAAGGGAGTTGACTCCCTAGCGGAGATCAATAGGACGTTCATCGTTATCATTCCCAAGGTAATTAGCCCGTTACATCTTGCTCAGTTTCGGCCTATTAGCTTGTGCAATGTGATCTACAAGGTCGCATCAAAGGTGCTTGCTAACCGTCTGAAGCAAATACTCCCGGAGATCATATCTGAAGAACAGTCGGCGTTTGTTCCTGGTCGGCTCATTACAGATAATGTGATAACAGCCTTTGAATGTTTGCACTTTATGAAAACTAACAGAAGTAAGAGAAACTCGCATTGTGCAGTCAAGATGGATATGAAAAAAAGCATATGATAGACTAGAGTGGCAGTACTTAGAGGCTATTATGCTTAAGCTTAGATTTTGTCAATCTTTTGTGGATGCAGTTATGAGAGGAGTCAGATCATTATTGTTCTCATTCCTATTTAATGGGGCTCAAATTCAAGAGTTTCGACCAACTAGAGGCATAAGACAGGGGGACCCCATCTCCCCCTATCTCTTTCTGTTGGCAGGAGAACGACTTTCATGTTTGCTCCAAACTGAAGCGAGTCTCAACCATATAGAAGGCATCAAAATCACAGCAACAGCACCTCAAATACATCATCTTCTTTTCTTTGATGACTGCTTGTTATTTTGTAAGGCAACAGAGATGAATGTGAGAATCTGAGAAAGGCTCTTAAAATGTACTGTTTTGCCTCCGGACAGAGAATCAACCCAGAGAAGTCATCCATCTATTTTGGTAAGAAATGTGCAGAACAAACTAGAACTCAGATCAAGTTTTTGCTACAGATTCCCAATGAGACTTCAACGAAGAAGTATTTGGGGCTGCCCTCAGACTTTAGCGGAAAAGTTGAAAAGGGGACAATGCTACTATCCTTTTTTCCACACTTGTGCTTCAAAGTAGCACCATGATCTTTATGATAGAGAGTCTCTTGTTTTGTCACTTTCATATAGTAGTGGGAATTTTTCATTATAGAGCTTGGCTTGTATATTCCAACAATGGGCTTCCTCAAATGCCCTAGGTCTTCGTGAGCAAGCAAGTTGGATGCACACCCACATAGTTTCTTTTGTTGAGCTTTCATACATTTATAGCTCTAGTGCATCCGTTGCATGGCAATCCCTACTCCTTGCATTGACATCAATTGATGAGCATATCCCTAGCCCATTGATTAGCCTCGTCGATGTGAGACTTTCTCCTTTTTTTTCTTCTCCACATAACCCCCTATCATTATTCTATTCTACCCATAGTGCTATATCCATGGCTCACGCTCATGTACTGCGTGAAAGTTGAAAAAGTTTTAGATTACTAAAGTATGAAACAATTGCTTGGCTTGTCATCGGGGTTGTGCAAGATGAGAGCATTCTTGTGTGACAAAAATGGAGCATGGCCAAACTATATGATTTTGTAGGGATGAACTTTCTTTTGCCATGTTATTTTGAGAAGACATGATTTCTTAGTTAGTATGCTTGAAGTATTATTATTTTTATGTCAATATTAAACTTTTGTCTTGAATCTCTCGGATCTGAACATTCATGCCACAATAAAGAAAATTACATTGAGAATTATGCTCGGTAGCATTCCACATCAAAAATTCTGTTTTTATCATTTACCTACTCGAGGACAAGCAGGAATTAAGCTTGGGGATGCTTGATACGTCTCCAAGGTATCTACAATTTTTGATTGTTCAATGTATTATATTATCTTTTTTGGATGTTAATGGGCTTATTTATACACTTTTATATTATTTTTGGGACTAACCTACCAACCCACCAACCCAAGGCCCAGTGCAAATTGCTATTTTTTTTGCCTATTTCAGTGTTTCGTAGAAGACGAATAGCAAACGGAATCCAAACGGAATAAAACCTTCGGGAGAGTTATTTTTGGAACAAACGTGATCCAGGGGACTTGGAGTGGACATCAAGCAACCAACGAGGAGGCCATGAGGCAGGGGGGCGCCTACCCCCTCGTGGGCCCCTCATGGCTCCACCGACCTACTTCTTCCTCATATATATATATACCCCTAAAACATCCAGGAGCACCACGAAACCCTATTTCCACCGCCGCAACCTTCTGTACCCAAGAGATCCCATCTTGGGGCCTTTTCCAGAGCTCCGCCGGAGGGGGAATCAATCACGAAGGGCCTCTACATCAACTCCATGGCCCCTCCGATGATGTGTGAGTAGTTTACCTCAGACCTTCGGGTCCATAGTTATTAGCTAGATGGCTTCTTCTCTCTCTTTGGATCTCAATACAATGTTCTCCTCGATCTTCTTGGAGATCTATTTGATGTAACTCTTTTTGCGGTGTGTTTGTCGAGATCCGATGAATTGTGGGTTTATGATCAAGTTTATCTACGAACAATATTTGATTCTTCTCTGAACTCTTTTATGTATGATTGGTTATCTTTGTAAGTCTCTTTGAATTATTAGTTTGGTTTGGCCTACTAGATTGATCTTTCTTGCAATGGGAGAAGTGCTTAGCTTTGGGTTCAATCTTGCGGTGTCCTTTCCCAGTGACAGTAGGGGCAGCAAGGCACGTATTGTATTGTTTCCATGGAGGATAAAAAGATGGGGTTTATATCATATTGATTGAGTTTATGCCTTTACATCATGTCATCTTGCCTAATGTGTTACTCTGTTCTTATGAACTTAATACTCTAGATGCATGCTGGATAGTGGTCGATGTGTGGAGTAATAGTAGTAGATGCAGAATCGTTTCGGTCTACTTGTCATGGACGTGATGCCTATATACATGATCATGCCTAGATATTCTCATAATTATGCACTTTTCTATCAATTGCTCGACAGTAATTTGTTCACCCACTGTAATACTTATGCTATCTTGAGAGAAGCCAATAGTGAAACCTATGGCCCCGGGTCTATCTTTTATCATATAACTTTCCAATCTATTTTATTTTGCAATCTTTACTTTTAATCTATATCATAAAAATACCAAAAATATTTATCTTATTATTATTATCTCTATCAGATCTCACTCTCGTAAGTGACCGTGAAGGGATTGACAACCCCTTTATCATGTTGGTTGCGAGGTTCTTATTTGTTTGTGTAGGTACAAGGGACTTGCGTGTAGTCTCCTACTAGATTGATACCTTGGTTCTCAAACTGAGGGAAATACTTACGCTACTTTGCTACATCGCCCTTTCCTCTTCAAGGGAAAACCAACGCAATGCTCAAGAGGTAGCAGAGGTCTACGAATGCATGGTTGGAGAATTGGCTTCCAAGAGACTATCATCTTCGGCCCACATGTGCTATTACTACCGATCCTCCGCAGTTGGTGTCTGACTATATTGTTGCTGCAAGTAGAGAAATAATGGAACATGGAGGCTCTTGAGCAGCATATGCTTCCGATGGATGTTGAGGTAATCAAACAAATCCCACTAAATTCTCTTGCTGAAACTTTATATCGACCAGCATCTTGTACTACTAGTGGGTGTTTCTGACCCCCCAACACTAGAAGCTCATGCATGCATGGAGGCATTGGCTTGGCTGAGGACCTGCATTACATAAAATTAATGTTTGCAACAGACTGTCTGAGAGTCGTGAATGAGCTTCAGGCTTCGGTTTTCTTAGGTCCCTACTGCATGATTTTAAGGGACATTAGCGATAGAGTTGCAAACTTTCAGTCTTGTTCATTTAAGTTTGAGCAAGGCGCTTGTAATGGTGAGACCCATAACCTAGCTAGGATGGAAACTAGTCTAGATGTGGGCTGATATGTATGGTTGGGCGATCCTCCGGATCACCTGTGTATTCCTCGCCATATTGAGTTTTGAATAAAGCGTTGTGTTACTCAAAAAAATTGGACTAGGGGAAGGGGGTGGCAGTCGGTGTCAAAACCAGCGGAACTCAGATAGGGGGTCTCGAACTATGCCTCTAGGATCGATAGTAACAGGAGACGGGGGACACGATGTTTACCCAGGTTCAGGCCCTCTCTACGGAGGTAATACCCTACGTCCTGCTTGATTTATCTTGATGAATATGAGTGTTACAAGAGTTGATCTACCACGAGATCGTAATGGCTAAACCCTAGAAGCCTAGCCTGTATGACTATGGTAATGAATGTATCCTTTCTGGACTAACCCCTCCGATTTATATAGACACCGGGGGGATCTAGGGTTTACATAGAGTCGGTTACATAAGAAGGAATCTTCATAGTTGGTCGCCAAGCTTGCCTTCCACGCCAATGATAGTCCAATCCGGACACGGGTGCAGTCTTCGGCCTTCATGTCTTCACAGCCCATTAGTCCGGCCCATGAATAACAGGTCGGACGCCCGAGGACCCCTTAGTCCAGGACTCCCTCAGTAGCCCCTGAACCTGGCTTCAATGCTGAGGAGTCCGGCGCGCAGATTGTCTTCGGCATTGCAAGGTGGGTTCCCCCTTCCGAACTCCTAGTTGATCTTCAGATGTAATGATTGTATCCGGACTTGTATGCACAACCGCAGAGGACATGATATTTCATGGGTTCAACCCACCGACCACTTTTTGGTAATATGACACCACATCTGCCCGACCACTACTTGCGAATCGTTTTAGCCGGCCCATCACCCCATGTCCCAAGACGTGGTCCTATTGGCGCGTCTTATCCAAGTGGAGATCGTGCCTCCCTTTTTTAAGGGATTCCTATCAACCCGGACGTGGGTAACCAAACCATCGCTGGGGGACAACTCCTTGAAAACAAGCAAGTTTTTTAGGCCCAAGAGGAGATGCTTGATATTTGCAGCCTTTATATAGGGGTACAGACCGGTCTTTTTCTTCCATGCTTGCCTCTTCCTCAACCCCTGCTACCCCGAGTTCCAACACCTGGGTTTCGGTCGCCACCAGCCCCAATCATGTCCGGATCTAGCCGTCAAGGCCGGTGGGTAGCTTCTTCTGTTATGGAGGAAGACATTGCAAAGCTTCGGGCGACAGGTACCTAACCGCTGAAATCCATCATCGGCTTCCTGCCGAGGGGCAGGTTATTCCCACCCCCAGATCCGGTGAGAGGGTCGTGTTCGTGTCCCACTTCCTCTGTGGGTTGGGGTTTGCACTTAACCCCTTCGTCCGAGGACTCATGTTCTATTACGGGCTAGACTTTCACGATTTGGCCTCGGACTCTATTCTTCTTATCTCGGCGTTTATTGCCATGTGCAAAGCCTTCCTCCGAACTCCTCTGCACTTTGGCTTGTGGCTCAAGACCTTCAATGTGAAGCCGCAAGTGGTAGAGGGGGAGCAGGCTGAGTGCGGCGGCGCTACACTGAGCAAGCTTGCTAGCGCCGTTTGGCTGAAAGGATCCTCCGCCAAATCTTCCGATCTATGGCAGCAGTGGTGGTTCTATATCACCGAGCCCCGCAGCTCCAAGTGGGCAACTGCGCCCGCATTCCGATCCAGCCCCCAACTCAGCTTGCATCGTGGATTAATAAGGGGCTGGATAGGGGATCAACGAATGATGTGCGAACTCTGCAAAGTCGCATCCGAAGCCTCATTAAGAGGGACATCGACATAGCCAATGTCATTCATGTAATGCTAGTTCGTCGGACCCTGCCGTGCCAGCGATGGCCTCTCCGCCTATGGGAGTTCAATCCATAAGGGCCGTGCACTCTTCAGCACTTCTTCGGCACAACGCATGAAGGAATGTGGAGATTATTCTTCGGGAAACAAAGGCAATGGCCGGACACCACCGAAGATGTCGGCCTAGACTGTAACCATCCGGACACCCCGGTAAGTAGCCGTTTACCGAATACCTTATAATCAGATACCCAGTGGCAAGATACCAACAGTATCATCCTTTTTCAGGGCTGGATAAAGAAGGTGGAATTGATTAGGTGTCCGGCTCCCCTTCCCGAAGACTCAGCTACTCCTGTGTTAACAAGGATGCTGGCCTCGGTGCCATACCAGGCACCAGCAGGGGAGGGCGAAAAGATCCAAGATGACCTTGGTTCCGGAGGTAAGTCGGACACTGAGTCCGGAGAAATCGACCTTTCCTCGCCCGAATACGGAGGCGAAAAAGGACCCAACAACCCTTCTCCAAACAGGAGGAAAAGGGCCGCCTCCGAAGATTGGGAGAGGCGGTCTTCCAAGAAGGGCAAGATGCCATCATCGACCAGCTTGGGTTTGGAAAGTGACGCCATTGAGCAGCTCCAACAAGGAGACAAGCCCTCGTCCAAACCATAAGAGAATCCGGAGTACTTTGATAGCGTCCCGCTCAGTTATTGTTACCGAAGATACACGTAACGCATTTATGCATTTTTACAGGTCGGCACAAAATTTTTTGGGTGATCCTCTTCTTCGGGGAGTCCCCTCCCAGAGATGAGGGAGGGCGAGACGCCTCCTCCGAACTCCTCGCCCAATAAGGCGGATGACTCTGAAGTGTCATCGCGGAGGGTCCCTTTAGACCGGGGGACAGAAAAGGCGGTACCCAAAGGTGGATCTCCGGCCATCCGGGATTCTGGGGCTAATTATAACAAAGGCCCCGGACTGTGTGGTTCACAGCTGATAGCGATTTTGAAGACAGGTGAGCCGATTCCTTCAAAGGATGATTGTGCTTTTGGAGCAGCTTCCAGGGACCTGTGGACTCCGGATATGTTGCGAGACATGTTGCGGAAAGCATCCGTCTCGGGGGAACAGCGTACCTTGATGGGTACAGTGATTGAAAAGATTTCGTCCGCGAAGAGCGGATTAAATGAGGCCTTCATGAGCCTACTGAAGGCCTTCGAGGTTTGTGACATAATGTTTTCATCTATGTTTCATTTGCAAAGATGCGCATGTGTATAGGTAGTAACCCCTGATACTCAGGTTGGCTTCCTCTGGGAAGCAAAATGGAGGATCAAAAAGGATCGTTTGAGGACTAACCTGATCAACTTTGAACACAGGCTTCTTCTCCCTTGGCCGCTTCCCGGACTATGGAAATTGCCGATTTGCAGCGGAAGCTTGATGTGGCAGGGGATGATCTTGCTTTAATCAACATGCGTCTTGACGAGTTGCAAGGTATGTATTCAGGGCAATCCTCATACATTTGTGTGCTATAAGCATGATGCTGATATTTAGATGCTGGAATATGCATGGCTGCAGATGGTGCTGCCGCCATTGAAGTTCTTCGAGCGGAACTGGCCCGGGCCAAGGAGCAGGCCCGTCATAGTGATGTTGCTGCCGAAAAGGCATCGACTAAATTAAAAGCCGAACAAGCTGCACAGCGCCAAGATGAGGAGAAGATATCCACTATGACGCTCGAACTGGAGAATGCTACCAGCCGCTGTGAATTTCTGGAGGAGAGTAAAGTCTTAACGGCTGATCTGGACAAGGCCTTACAAGAGGCTAGGGCAACACGGTCGGAATCCAGAGCAGCCCGTGAGGAGGTTCGACAGGCGAGGGAGATTGCGGCTGGAAAGCCCTTTCTGCTGCAAACTAAGTTCGGTGACCTGAACTATGCCCAACTTAACCAAGTATGGAGTTCTCCGGACGAGTTGTTAGACTTGCTGAAGAGTTATGCCGATGCGGCACAGTATTACCAAGTGCGAGATGGATATGCAGCGGAGAAACTTTTTTGGTCGCAGTTTGGCGCATCAAAGCGCACTCTGTTACTCAATGAACAGATGTCCCAATGGGCCGAACTTCATAGAATATCCGGCGCTGCCATGAAGGATGTCGTAATCCGGTTGTGGCCAACGGAGCCTGTTCCGAATAGCTATTTTGGTTTGGTGCAGAGGCTTGTTGACGCGGTGCCGCGCATCGATGCTGTGAAGTGATCATCGTGCATTGAGGGTGCACAGATGGCTTTTGCCCGAGTCAAAACATTCTAGGGGAGGATGAAGGCCATCGATGTTGCGACGAAGAGTCCACCCAAAGGCAAGGACCGCCCGAAACTGGAGCATTATTTTGAAGGCGTCCTAGAGGCCACCCGCTTTATAGAGGGTCAGTGCTCGGAAGACATAATGTTTGAGTGAGGTGTATGAAAATTGTAAAAGACAATTTTATAATTAATCTATTTGTGTTTTGCTTAAAAGCTTGAATTCCTCCTGTGCGTCCGTTTTTATATAATCTAAAAAATTTCCAGTCGTCGGCTTCAGCCCCCTCGTAGGAAGTACGGGGGTGTTCGGAAAGGCATTTAGTCACTCTTTATCTAACATCTTGGTCCATGAAGGAGGTGATAATGCGGCGAACCAGGCAATCGGACTATAGGGCGTTAACGCTTTCACTTAGCCATAGGAGTTTTATTGTGGGGCTACGTGATGTCTACTACACAACCTTCTTCTTGTAGACGTTGTTGGGCCTCCAAGTGCATAGGTTTGTAGGACAGTAGCAAATTTCCCTCAAGTGGACGACCTAAGGTTTATCAATCCGTAGGAGGCGTAGGATGAAGATGGTCTCTCTCAAGCAACCCTGCAACCAAATAACAAAGAGTCTCTTGTGTCCCCAACAGACCCAATACAATGGTAAATTGTATAGGTGCACTAGTTCGGCGAAGAGATGGTGATACAAGTGCAATATGGATGGTAGATAAAGGTATTTGTAATCTGAAATTATAAAAACAGCAAGGTAACTAATGATAAAAGTGAGCATAAACGGTATTGCAATGCTAGGAAATAAGGCCTAGGGTTCATACTTTCACTAGTGTAATTTCCCTCAACAATAATATCATAATTGGATCACATAACTATCCCTCAACATGCAACAAAGAGTCACTCCAAAGTCAGTAATAGCGGAGAACGAACGAAGAGATTATGGTAGGGTACGAAACCACCTCAAAGTTATTCTTTCCAATCAATCCGTTGGGCTATTCCCATAAGTGTCACAAACAGCCCTAGAGTTCATACTAGAATAACACCTTAAGACACAAATCAATCAAAACCCTAATGTCACCTAGATACTCCAATGTCACCTCAAGTATCCGTGGGTATGAGTATACGATATGCATCACACAATCTCAGAGTCATCTATTCAACCAACACATAGAACCTCAAAGAGTGCCCCAAAGTTTCTACCGGATAATCATGACGAAAACGTGTGCCAACCCCTATGCATAGGTTCATGGGTGGAACCCGCAAGTTGATCACCAAAACATACATCAAGTGAATCACGTGGTATCCCATTGTCACCACAGATACGCACGGCAAGACATACATCAAGTGTTCTCAAATCTTTAAAGACTCAATCCGATAAGATAACTTCAAAGGGGAAACTCAATCCATTACAAGAGAGTAGGGGGGAGAAAACATCATAGGATCCAAATATAATAGCAAAGCTCGCAATACATCAAGATCGTATCACCGCAAGAACATGAGAGAGATAGATCAAACACATAGCTACTGGTACATACCCTCAGCCCTGAGGGAGAACTACTCCCTCCTCGTCATGGAGAGCACCGGGATAATGAAGATGGCCACCGGAGAGGGATTGCCCCCTCCGGCAGGGTGCCGGAACGGGTCTAGATTGGCTTTCGGTGGCTACGGAGGCTTCAGGGGGCGGAACTCCCGATCTATTGTGCTCCCCAATTGTTTTAGGGTATATGGAGATATATAGGCAGAAGAAGTACGTCAGGGGGGCACGAGGGGCCCACGAGGGTGGAGGGCGCGCCCAGGGGGTGGGCGCGCCCCCCTGCCTCGTGGCCTCCTCGTAGATCCCCTAACGTGCACTCCAAGTCTTCTGGGCTTCTTCTGATCCAAAAATAAGTTCCGTGAAGTTTCAGGTCAATTGGACTCCGTTTCGTTTTCCTTTTCTGCGATATTCTATAACAAGGTAAAAACAGAAACTGGCACCGGGCTCTGGGTTAATAGGTTAGTCCCAAAAAATGATATAAAAGTGTATAATAAAGCCCATAAACATCCAAAACAGTAGATAATATAGCATGGAGCAATCGAAAATTATAGATACATTGGAGACGTATCAGCATCCCCAAGCTTAATTCCTGCTCGTCCTCGTGTAGGTAAATGATAAAAAACAGAATTTTTGATGCGGAGTGCTACTTGGCATAATTTCAATGTAATCCTTCTTAATTGTGGCATGAATATTCAGATCTGAAAGATTCAAGATAAAAGTTCATATTGACATAAAAATAATAATACTTCAAGCATACTAACTAAGCAATCATGTCTTCTCAAAATAACATGGCCAAAGAAAGTTCATCCCTACAAAATCATATAGTTTAGTCATGCTCCATTTTCGTCACACAAGAATGCTCTCATCATGCACAACCCCGATGACAAGCCAAGCAATTGTTTCATACTTTAGTAATCTCAAAACTATAAACTTTCACGCAATATACGAGCGCGAGCCATGGACATAGCACTATGGGTGGAATAGAATATGATGATGGGGGTTATGTGGAGAAGACAAAAAGGAGAAAGTCTCACATCAACTAGGCTAATCAATGGGCTATGGAGATGCCCATCGATTGATGTTAATGCAAGGAGTAGGGATTGCCATGCAACGGATGCACTAGCGCTATAAATGTATGAAAGCTCAACAAAAGAAACTAAGTGGGTGTGCATCCAACTTGCTTCCTCACGAAGACCTAGGGCACTTGAGGAGGCCCATTGTTGGAATATACAAGCCAAGTTCTATAATGAAAATTTCCCACTAGTATATGAAAGTGACAAAACAAGAGACTCTCTATCATGAAGATCATGGTGCTACTTTGAAGCACAAGTGTGGCAAAGGATAGTAGCATTGTCCCTTCTCTCTTTTTCTCTCATTTTTTTGGGCCTTCTCTTTTTTATGGCCTTTTTCTTTTCTTCTTCTTCTCTTTGGGCCTTCTCTCTTTTTTATGGCCTTTCTCTCTTTTTTTATTCCTCACTTGGGACAATGCTCTAGAAAAAGATGATCATCACACTTCTATTTATTTACAACTCAATGATTACAACTCGATACTAGAACAAAGATGACTCTATATGAATGCCTCTGGCAGTGTACCGGGATATGCAATGAATCAAGAGTGACATGTATGAAAGAATTATGAACGGTGGCTTTGCCACAAATACTATGTCAACTACAGGATCATGCTAAGCAATATGACAATGATGAATGTGTCATGATAAACGGAATGGTGGAAAGTTGCATGGCGATATATCTCAGGATGGCTATGGAAATGCCATAATAGGTAGGTATGGTGGCTGTTTTGAGGAAGATATAAGGAGGTTTATGTGTGAAAGAGCGTATCATATCACAGGGTTTGGATGCACCGGCGAAGTTTGCACCAACTCTCAATGTGAGAAAGGGCAATGCACGGTACCGAAGAGGCTAGCAAGGATGGAAGGGTGAGAGTGTGTATAATCCATGGACTCAACATTAGTCATAAAGAACTCACATACTTATTGCAAAAATATACAAGTCATCAAAAACCTCGGCACTACGTGCATGCTCCTAGGGGGATAGATTGGTAAGAAAAGACCATCGCTCATCCCCGACCACCACTCATAAGGAAGACAATCAAATAACACCTCATGTTTCAAATTTGTTACACAACGTTTACCATACGTGCATGCTACGGGACTTGCAAACTTCAACACAAGCATTCCTCAATTTCACCACTACTCAACTAGCACTACTTTGATATTATTACCTCCATATCTCAAAACAATCATCAAGCATCAAACTTCTCTTAGTATTCAAAACACTCATAAGAGAATTTTATTATTAATCTTGTATACCTAGCATATTAGGATTATGTAATAAAATTACCATGCTATTTAAGACTCTCAAAATAATCTAAGTGAAGCATGAGAGATCAATAGTTTATATAAAACAAATCCACCACCGTGCTCTAAAAGATATAAGTGAAGCACAAGAGCAACAACAAACTACTCCGAAAGATATAAGTGAAGATCAATGAGTAGTTGAATAATTATGCAACTATGTGAAGACTCTCTAAAATTTAAGAATTTCATATCTTGATAATTTATTCAAACATCAAGCAAAACAAAAGTAAATAAAATGACGCTCCAAGCAAAACACATATCATGTGGCGAATAAAAATATAGCTCCAAGTAAAGTTACTGATGAACAAAGACGAAAGAGGGGATGCCTTCTGGGGCATCCCCAAGCTTAGGCTCTTGGATATCCTTGAATATTACCTTGGGGTGCCTTGGGCATCCCCAATCTTAGGCTCTTGCCACTCCTTATTCCATAGTCCATCGAATCCTTACCCAAAACTTGAAAACTTGACAACACAAAACTTAACAGAAAACTCGTAAGCTCCGTTAGTATAAGAAAATAAATCACCACTTCAAGGTACTGTAATGAACTCATTATTTATTTATATTTGTGTTAAAAATACTGTATTCCAACTTCTCTATGGTTTATAAACTCTTTTACTAGCCATAGATTCATTAAAATAAGCAAACAACACACGAAAACAGAATCTGTCAAAAACAGAACAGTCTGTAGTAATCTGGATCACACATATACTTCTGTAACTCATAAAATTCTCAAATAATTTTCTGGACCTGAGGGATTTATCTATGAATCATCTTCAAAAAGAATTAACTAAATATCACTTTCCAAATAAAGATGGCAGCAATTCTCGTGATGGCTAAAGTTTCTGTTTTTTACAGCATGATCGGAAAGACTTTCCCCAAGTCTTCCCAAAGGTTCTACTTGACACAAACACTAATTAAAAGCATAAAACCACATCTAAACAGAGGCTAGATGAATTATTTATTACTAAACAGGAACAAAAAGCAAGTAACAAAAATAAAATTGGGTTTCGTCCCAACAAGCGCTATCGTTTAACGCCCCTAGCTAGGCATGATGATTTCAATGATGCTCACATAAAGGATAAGAATTGAAACATAAAGAGAGCATCATGAAGAATATGACTAGCAAATTTAAGTCTAACCCACTTCCTATGCATTGGGATTTTGTGATCAAACAACTTATGGGAACAACAATCAACTTGCATAGGAAGGTAAAACAAGCATAACTTCAAAATTTTAAGCACATAGAGAGGAAACTTGATATTATTGCAATTCCTACAAGCATATATTCCTCCGTCATAATAATTTTCAGTAGCATCATGAATGAATCCAACAATATAACCAGCACCTAAAGCATTAATTTCATGATGCATAAGCATAGAATTTTTATTACTCTCCACATAAGCAAGATTCTTCTCATTCGGAATAGTGGAAGTATCATAAGAAACTCGAATACTATAAATTGTTTCCACATTAAAAGAGTAATGTTCAGAAAAGGGGTAACCATAATCATGACAAGTTTTATAATCACTACTTTTTATAGCATAAGTATCATCACAATAATCATCATAAGTAGGAGGCCTGGTATCATCATTATAAATTTGCATATCAAAACTTGGGAGACTAAAAATATCATCTTCATTAAATGTAGCATCCCCAAGCTTGGGAAAAACATTAATTGCAGAAAATATATTCTCAAAAACATCATCTTCATCAAACATAGCATCCCCAAGCTTGGGCCTTTTCATATCATAAGCATAATCACTCTCATCATTAATAGTATGGATAGCACCAATAGTATAGCAATTATCATATTCTTCCAAACAAGTGCCAAAAATATTTTCAAGATCATAAGAAGTATCATTATCTTCCATAATTATATTTTCATGAGGCACAATAGTAATAGGAGTAGCATTATTTGGGACATATATCTTTTTTACCTCACTTCCTTTTTCTTTTCTTCTTCTTCACCACATCATGTGTGGGTTCAATCCTCTTTTTGGAGCTCCTTATTAATGAGATTCATTGAATAGGAAGCTCCTCCTCGTTGCCTGATTCATCATAAGAAATAATAGGAGGATATTGGGAAGTCTCTTCCCTTTCATTAGTATTCTCTTCATCTTATATTTGTTTTCTTTTCTTTATGTAGTTGGCAATATAAGGATTTTCAATACAATTCACCGCACAATACTTATAAATTTCCTCTAGATCAAAATGAAGAACTCTATCAAGGGCAAATTTTGGAATATCCTTAGTTATACATTTCATTTCTTCATAACCCAAGAGAAAACTAAGTTCATTATGATGTGCAAGGGAAATCAAGTCATCACAATTTTTGGACACGATACGATCATGAAAAAATTTGCATTGGGTATTGAAATGATCATGTTCATTGCAAAGCTCACAAGTATGGCCAAGATAATTTAAATTTTCAGCACATTCATCTAGCCTTTCTTGAAACAATTTAGTTTCTAAGTACTTATGCCTCTTGCAATATCTATCTTCCCTATTTGGTGTGTACTACAAACCCAATGTACTCCACAAAAATTGACATGTTTATAGGAGACATCATAACTAGTGCAATCATCATTAGTATCATGGATATTCAAAGAATTCGTACTAACAACATTGCAATCATGCTCATCATTCAAAGATTTAGTGCCAAACATTTTATAGACTTCTTCCTCTAGCACTTGAGCACAATTTTCCTTTCTATCATACTCATGAAAGATATTAAAAAGATGAAGCGTACGAGACAAACTCAATTCCATATTTTTGTAGTTTTGTTTTATAAACTAAACTAGTGCTAAAACAAGAAACTAAAAGACTCGATTGCAAGATCTAAAGATATACCTTCAACCACTCACCTCCCCGGCAACGGCGCCAGAAAAGAGCTTGATGTCTACTACACAACCTTCTTCTTGTAGACGTTGTTGGGCCTCCAAGTGCAGAGGTTTGTAGGACAGTAGCAAATTTCCCTCAAGTGGATGACCTAAGGTTTATCAATCCATAGGAGGCGTAGGATGAAGATGGTCTCTCTCAAGCAACCCTGCAACCAAATAACAAAGAGTCTCTTGTGTCCCCAACACACCCAATACAATGGTAAATTGTATAGGTGCACTAGTTCGGCGAAGAGATGGTGATACAAGTGCAATATGGATGGTAGATAAAGGTATTTGTAATCTGAAATTATAAAAACAGCAAGGTAACTAATGATAAAAGTGAGCATAAACGGTATTGCAATGCTAGGAAATAAGGCCTAGGGTTCATACTTTCACTAGTGTAAGTTCCCTCAACAATAACATCATAATTGGATCACATAACTATCCCTCAACATGCAACAAAGAGTCACTCCAAAGTCACTAATAGCGGAGAACGAACGAAGAGATTATGGTAGGGTACAAAACCACCTCAAATTTTTTCTTTCCAATCAATCCGTTGGGCTATTCCTATAAGTGTCACAAACAGCCCTAGAGTTCGTACTAGAATAACACCTTAAGACACAAATCAATCAAAACCCTAATGTCACCTAGATACTCCAATGTCACCTCAAGTATCCGTGGGTATGATTATACGATATGCATCACACAATCTCAGATTCATCTATTCAACCAACACATAGAACCTCAAAGAGTGCCCCAAAATTTCTACTGGAGAATCACGACGAAAATGTGTGCCAACCCCTATGCATAGGTTCATGGGTGGAACCCACAAGTTGATCACCAAAACATACATCAAGTGAATCACGTGGTATCCCATTGTCACCACAGATACACACGGCAAGACATACATCAAGTGTTCTCAAATCTTTAAAGACTCAATCCGATAAGATAACTTCAAAGGGGAAACTCAATCCATTACTAGAGAGTAGGGGGGAGAAAACATCATAGGATCCAAATATAATAGCAAAGCTCGCGATACATCAAGATCGTATCACCTCAAGAACACGAGAGAGAGAGAGAGAGAGATCAAACACATAGCTACTGGTACATACCCTCAGCCCCGAGGGAGAACTACTCCCTCCTCGTCATGGAGAACACCGGGATGATGAAGATGGCCACTGGAGAGGGATTGCCCCCTCCGGCAGGGTGCCGGAACGGGTCTAGATTGGCTTTCGGTGGCTACGGAGGCTTCTGGCAGCGGAACGCCCGATCTATTGTGCTCCCCGGTCGTTTTAGGGTATATGGAGATATATAGGCGGAAGAAGTACATCAAGGGGCACGAGGGGCCCACGAGGGTGGAGGGCGCGCCCCCCTACCTCGTGGCCTCCTCGTAGATCCCCTAACGCGCACTCCAAGTCTTCTGGGCTTCTTATGATCCAAAAATATGTTCCGTGAAGTTTCAGGTCAATTGGACTCCATTTGGTTTTCCTTTTCTGCGATATTCTAAAACAAGGTAAAAACAGAAACTGGCACTGAGCTCTGGGTTAATAGGTTAGTCCCAAAACATGATATAAAAGTGTATAATAATGCCCATAAACATCCAAAACAGTAGATAATATAGCATGGAGCAATCAAAAATTATAGATACGTTGGAGACGTATCACTACGACATAGTCCCTGGTATGTGTGTGGCATATGGTGCCTTACATATTTGATCTGAAAAAGATCCCTCGTGTGACACGGAGAATCGCAAAAGATTCGAAGAAGTCATCAAGTGGTTGACCAGCTCACGCCGCATCATGACGGTCAGTTTTCGGCTTTCTCTACTGAGGTGCTCATCCGGTTTATACCAAGGCACAATCCCAGTAGTTCTTCCTTTACTACCCTAGCCGATGGAGCGGAACATACGGTAGCAAGCACAGGAGCCGGGTAACCCAACTATTGACCCAAGACAATGATTCAGAGCTGATGCATATAAGGCCAAACTTGCGACGCCGAAGTATGCTATAGAGTTGTTCGGACTTTTACTAGCAACTCATTTGTTCCCACGCCAAGCCCCTGGCAGGTTATGCCAAGGTATTTTTGTGAAATAACCGTGGGAGCCATATTTGTTGGGGAAACAATGCGGGTGATTAGTTCGAATATTGTTTTAATGGGAACTGAGCGATATGCCAATGGCTATTTGACATGCTCGGGGTTGGAGGCGGAGGAACATGCATAGTACAGGCTCGATAAATAGATAGTGTGGTCTACAAAAAGTTATTTTGGACCTCCTGTCGCACGTTTGCGCCGCCAGTCCTCGGTGGGGGGAATCCTTGATGGAAATAGCCCCTTAGGTGAGTGTACGGATCCGGACTCCGATAGAGCCAGTTTCCGCTGTTTATCCTGTTCGTCACCTGTTTTTAAAGGATAGCGAACGAAGAAATAAAAAGAAAATAAATAATAATAAAAAGAGTTACTGGAATGTTTGCAGGCTTGTCTGTATTGTGCTTCCGCCAATGCCCATGGTATCTTGAGTGTGTAATGATATATGTGTGGTACAAACTTTGTAGGTGTACGGAGTGGGCGGCGGAAGCCGGGTTGCTATTTCCGTTCTAGGAGTAGTTGATCCTCGGGTGGAGACTACTTCTTACCCCCGGTTTTTCGTTGGTGAACCTTTCCATCATCCCTGTCGTTTGGCGGACTCCTCCCCTGTGTTCGGGGTTGAGCTTGCCGGCCTATTTAAAGACCCAACAGTTTCTGTTGGTATGATTAGCTGGTTTATCATGGTGGCCATGAATCTGGCAGGGTGGGTCCAATATCCTGTCGAGGTTGGATGGTTCGTCTCGATTCGCCTTGAATGGCTTCTTCCGCTGACTGGGCTTGGGGTTGCTGAATCCGGCGTTGACTGCTGTCTCGCCTGATCTTTCATTGTCATTGCAACTGTTGTTTTTGCTTCCTCGTGTCTTGCCGTTGGCGTCTCGGATTTCGGAGGTTCCCTGGTTGCTGGCGCTATTGCTTCTACAAGCGAGCCAGCTGTCTTCTCCCGTGCAAAAGCGAGTCATTAGAGCAATGAGGGCTGTCATGGATTTAGGTCCTTCTTGGCTGAGTTGGCGTGCAAGCCATTCGTCCCGGACGCTGTGTCTGAAAGCCGCAAGGGCTTCCACGTCCGGACAGTTGACAATTTGGTTCTTTTTGACTAAGAGCCGAGTCCAGAGCTCACTGGCTGATTCATCGGGCTATTGGACAATGTGACTTAGGTCATCGACATCCGGTGGCCGGACATGTGTTCCTCGGAAGTTATCGAGGAAGGCCTCTTCCAAGTCCTTCCAGCTGCCTATGGAATTTTTAGGCAGGTTGTTTAACCAGTACCGAGCTGGTCCTTTTAGTTTTAGTGGGAGGTATTTAATGGCGTGGAGGTCGTCTCCACGGGCCATATGGATGTGGAGGATGAAATCTTCTATCCATACCGCGGGATCGGTTGTCCCGTCGTATGATTCAATATTGACGGGTTTGAATCCTTCGGGGAATTCATGATCCATTACTTCATCAGTGAAGCAAAGAGGGTGTGCGGCACCTCCATGTTGGGCCACACTGCGACGTAACTTCGAAGGAGTCCCATTGCGGTTTTCGGCTCGGTCATGGCGAGGTGTGACACGTCCGAATAGGTAGCCATCATCGCGTGTTGAAGCATGCTTTCGCGATTCGTAGATCGGTCTTTCTTTTCCTACTCTATTGTCCAAGTCCCTCTGCGGGTTGTCTGGGTAATCATGACCTGTGTTGTTCTTGCCTTTACGGCGAGGTGGGCGGTCTGGTGTTCGGCTTGAGTTGCATCTTTATCCGGACAGAGTTGCCGGCGACCTGCCACATTGTGTGACGATGGTATGGGCTCCAACACCCCGTCATCGGACTGGTATAGCGATATGTGCTTTGGGTGGCTTTTGGCTAGGCCACTAAGGCCGTATACTTCGGCGACCAGGACTTCAGTCCATCTGTCATTGTGTAGGTCTTGGTCAGCTTGAAGCTGTTGCTGCTTCTTTTTCAGGCTCCTTGTCGTAGCTATCAGCCTGCGCTTGAAGCGCTCCTGCTCGAGGGCTCTTCGGGTACGATGAAGTCTTCGTCGCCGAGGCTTACCTCATCTTCAGAGAGAGGAAGGTAGTTGTCGTCCTCCGAACCGTCGCTGGGCGGGGCCTGTTCATCGGGGCTGGCTTGCCCGTTTTCCTATTCCTCCTGCTCGGATATTGCTCCCACAGGGTTTTCATTGCTTTTGGTGCCGTCCGGAGTACTATTTTCTCCAGTGCCATCGTTGCTGCGGCATGACTTGGGGCTGCGTTTGGGGCGCCGGAACTTAGACTGTGTCTCAGGAGTTCTAACTGGATCTCCCTTGTCCTTGTCGCGAGGCTTTTTAAGTGTATCAATCATGTACACATCATATGAAGGGGTGGCCATCCCACGCCTGATGACTGGCGGGTCTTGGCCTTGCTACTTATCGGCATCATTGTCTATACCGTCAATGTCTTCGGAGCCAGAAGCGGGCATGTCGGTTAAATCCTCGATAGTGGCTATGTAGTGGGTGGCGGGTGGGAAGCGAAATTTCCCATCCTCAGCCTCTGGCTCGAACCGAACATAATTTGGCTGTGAGTCCTTCTCCAAGGACAAGTTCTTTAAAGAGTTTAGCACATCACCCAAAGGTGAGTATTGGAAGATGTATGTGGCGCTAAGTTCAAAAATCGATAACCGATCCAGCTCGGTGTTCGCAGGCATGCCCGGTTCGGAACTCATAGCCGGAAACGAGTCCGGAGTTCCATCGATGCAAATATTGCGGGGTGGCGAGACCGTGTGTGGCCCCAACCCGCGGACTCTATGGCCTCGGATGGCACGATCTGCTCCAGTTCTAAGGCCATTGCAGCAACGGGGGCCATCTCCTGGATGTGATCCGATGACAGATTTAAGTCCTGTTCATCAGGGCGAGGGGGAGCGATCGATGCGGTCTCAAATCCTTTAAAGATCAAGTTTCCACGGATATCTGCGACGTAGTTCAAGCTTCCAAATCTGACCTGGTGGCCAGGGGCGTAGCTATCGATCTGCTCCAGATGTCCAAGCGAGTTGGCCCGCAGTACGAAGCCGCCGAACACGAAAATCTGTCCGGGGAGGAAGGTTTCTCCTTGGACAGCGTCACAATAGACGATTGAAGGGGCCATCGAACCTTTCGTTGACGGCACAGTGGAACTCTCAATGAAAGCACCAATGTCAGTGTCAAAACCGGCGGATCTCGGGTAGGGGGTCCCGAACTATGCGTCTAGGATCGATAGTAATAGGAGACGGGGGACACGATGTTTACCCAGGTTTGGGCCCTCTCTATGGAGGTAATACCCTACGTCCTGCTTGATTGATCTTGATGAATATGAGTGTTACAAGAGTTGATCTACCATGAGATCGTAATGGCTAAACACTAGAAGCCTAGCCTGTATGACTATGGTAATGAATGTATCCTTTCCAGACTAACCCCTCCGGTTTATATAGACACTGGTGGGATCTAGGGTTTACATAGAGTCGGTTACATATGAAGGAATCTTCATAGTCGGTCGCCAAGCTTGCTTTCCACGCCAAGGAGAGTCCAATCCGGACACGGGTGCAGTCTTCGGCCTTCATGTCTTCACAACCCATCAGTCCGGCCCATGAATAACAGGCCGGACGCCGGAGGACCCCTTAGTCCAGGACTCCCTCAGCGGCGCCCCCCTTTCCTTCCCTTCCCCCTCTCTCCCTCTTGATGGATTCCTACTAGGACTTGGAGTCCTAGTAGGATTCCCCTCTTGAGGGGCGCGCCCTAGGGCCGGCCAGCCTCCCCATTACTCCTTTGTATACGGGGGCAGGGGGCACCCTAGAACACACAAGGTGAAAATTGTCTTAGCCGTGTGCGGTGCCCCCTCCATAGATTTCTACCTCGGTCATATCGTTGTAGTGCTTAGGCGAAGCCCTACGTTAGTAACTTCATCATCACCGTCATCACACCGTCGTGCTGACAAAACTCTCCCTTGGCCTCAACTGGATCAAGAGTACAAGGGACGTCACCGAGCTGAACGTGTGCAGATCACGGATGTGCCGTACGTTTGGTACTTGATCGGTTGGATCACTCGACTACATCAATCGCGTTTCGTAACGCTTCCGCTTTCGGTCTACGAGGGTATGTGGACATACTCTCCCCCTCTTGTTGCTATGCATCGCCTAGACGGATCTTGCGTGTGCATAGGATTTTTTTTTGAAATTACTGCGTTTCCCGATAGTGGCATCCGAGCCAGGTCTATGCGTAGATGTTATATGCACGAGTAGAATACAAAGGAGTTGTGGGCGTGGGTATATACATATTGCTTGCTGTCACGAGTTGATTCTTGGTTCAGCGGTATTGTTGGATGAAGCGGCTCAGACAGACATTACGCGTATGCTTATGCGAGACTGGTTCTACCGACGCCCTTCACACACAAGTGTCTAGTGGGTGTCTGTTTCTCCAACTTTAGTTGAATCGATTTCAATGAAAAGGGTTCTTTCTGAAGATCAAAAAGCAATCATTACAATATGTTGTGGTTTTGATGCGTAGGTAAGAACGGTTCTTGCTAGAAGCCAGTAGCAGCCACGTAAAACTTGCAACAACAAAGTAGAGGATGTCTAACTTGTTTTTGCAGGGCATGTTGTGATGTGATATGGTCAAGACGTGATGAGATATAAATTGTTGTATTAGATGATCATGTTTTGTTTAAGTTATCGGCAACAGGCAGGAGCCTTATGGTTGTCTCTTTATTGCATAAGATGCAAGCGCTATATAATTGCTTTACTTTATCGCTATGCGATAGCAATAGTTGCAAAAACAATAGTTGGCGAGATGACCATGTGATGACACGTTGATAGAGATCAAGATGATGGAGATCATGGTGTCATGCCGGTGACGATGGAGATCATGACGGTACTTTGGAGATGGAGATCAAAGGCACAAGATGATGATGGCCATACCATGTCACATATTTTGATTGCATGATGTTTATCTTTTATGCATCTTATTTTTCTTAGTACGATGGTAGCATTATGAGATGACCCCTTACTAAAATTTCAAGGTATAAGTGTTCTCCCTGAGTATGCATCGTTGCAGTTTGTCGTGTCGAGACACCAAGTGATGATCGGGTGTGATAAGCTCTTCGTCCACATACAATGGGTGCAAGCCAGTTTTGCACACGCAGAATACTCGGGTTAAACTTGACGAGCCTATCATATGCAGATATGGCCTCAGAACACTAAGACCGAAAGGTTGAGCGTGAATCATATAGTAGATATGATCAACATTGTGATGTTCACCAATGAAAGCTACTCCATCTCACCTGATGATCGGACATGGTTTAGTTGATTTAGATCACGTGATCACTTAGATGATTAGAGGGATGTCTATCTAAGTGGGAGTTCTTAAGTAATATGATTAATTGAACTTGAATTTATCATGAACTTAGTCCTGGTAGTATTTGCATATCTATGTTGTAGATCAATTGCTCGCATATAGCTTCACCATTTTATTTATGATATGTTCCCAGAGAAAACTATGTTGAAAGATGTTAGTAGCAATGATGCGGACTAGCTCCGTGATCTGAGGATTATCCTCATTGCTGCACAGAAGAATTATGTCCTTGATGCACCGCTAGGTGATGAGCCTATTGCAGGAGCAGATGCAGACGTTATGAACGTTTGGCAAGCTCGGTATGATGACTACTTGATATTTTAGTGCGCCATGCTTTACGGCTTAGAACCAGGACTTCAAAAATGTTTTGAACACCACAGAGCATATAAGATGTTCCAAGAGCTGAAATTGGTATTTCAGACTCATGCCCGAATCGAGAGGTATGGGACCTCTGACAAGTACTTTGCCTACAAGATGGAGGAGAATAGCTCAGCTAGTGAGCATGTGCACAGAAGGTCTGAGTACTACAATCACTTGAATCAAGTAGGAGTTAATCTTCCAGATAAGATAGTGATTGACAGAGTTCTCTAGTCACTATCACCAAGTTACTAGAACTTCGTGATGAAATATAATATGCAAGGGATAACGAAAATGATTCCCAAGCTCTTCGCGATGTTGAAATTGGCGAAGGTAGAAATCAAGAAAAAGCATCAAGTGTTGATGGTTGACAAGACCACTAGTTTCAAGTAAAAGGGCAAGGGAAAGAAAGGGGACTTCAAGAAGAATGGCAAGCAAGTTGCCACTCCCGTGAAGAAGCCCAAAGCTAGACCTAAGCCTGAAAGGCTGAAACTGAGTGCTTCTACTACAAAGGGCATGGTCACTGGAAGCGGAACTACCCCAAATACTTGGCGGATAAGAAGGATGGAAAAGTGAACAAAATTATATTTGATATACATGTTATTGATGTGTACTTTACTGGTGTTCATGGTAACCCCAGGGTATTTGATACTAGTTCAGTTCCTATGATTAGTAACTTGAAACAGGACTTACAAAATGAACAGAAACTAGTTGAGGGCGAGGTGACAATGTGTATTGGAAGTGATTCCAAGGTTGATAAGATCACCATTGCACACTCCATCTACCTTCAAGATTAGTGTTGAACCTAAAATAAATGTTATTTGGTGTTTGCATTGAGCATAATATGATTGGATCATGTTTATTGCAATACGATTATTCATTTAAGTCAAAGAATAATTGTTATTCTATTTACATGAATAAAACCTTCTGTGGTCATACACCCAAGGTGAATGGTTTATTGAATCTCGATTGTAGTGATACACATATTCATAATATTGAAGCCAAAAGATGCAAAGTTAATAATGATAGTGCAACTTATTTGTGACACTGCCGTTTAGATCATATTGGTGTAAAGCGCATGAAAAAACTCCATGTTGATGGGCTTTTGGAATCACTTGATGCTTGTGAACCACGCCTCATGGGCAAGATGACTAAAACTCCGTTCTCCGGAACAATGGAGCGAGCAACTGACTTATTGGAAATAATACATACCGATGTATGCGGTCCGATTAGTGTTGAGGCTCGCGGCGGGTATCGTTATTTTCTGACCTTCACAGATGATTTGAGCAGATATGAGTATATCTACTTAATGAAACACAAGTCTAAAACGTTTGAAAAGTTCAAAGAATTTCAGAGTGAAGTGGAGAATCATCGTAACAAGAAAATAAAGTTTCTACGATCTGATCGCGGAGACAAAATATTTGAGTTACGAGTTTGGCCTTCAGTTGAAACAATGTCGAATAGTTTCGCAACTCATGCCACCTGGAACACCGCAGCGTAATGGTGTGTCTGAACGTCGTAATCGTACTTTATTAGATATGGTGCGATCTATGATGTCTCTTACCGATTTACCACTATCGTTTTGGGGTTATGCATTGGAGACAGCTGCATTCACGTTAAATAGGGCGCCGTCTAAAAATCCGTTGAGATAACACCGTATGAAATGTGGTTTAGCAAGAAACCTAAGCTGTCATTTCTTAAAGTTTGGGGTTGCGATGCTTATGTGAAAAAGTTTCAATCTGATAAGCTCAAACCCAAATCGGAGAAGTGCGTCTTCATAGGATACCCAAAAGAAACTGTTGGGTACACCTTCTATCACAGATCCGAAGGCAAGATCTTTGTTGCTAAAAATGGATCCTTTCTAGAGAAGGAGGTTCTCTCGAAAGAAGTGAGTGGGAGGAAAGTAGAACTTGCTGAGGTAAATGTACCTTCTCTCGAATTGGAAAGTAGCTCCTCATAAAATCAGTTCTAGTGATGCCTGCACCAATTAGTGAGGAAGTTAATGATGATGATCATGAAACTTCAGATCAAGTTACTACGGAACCTCGTAGGTCAACCAGAGTACGTTCCGCACCAGAGTGGTACGGTAATCCTATTCTGGAAGTCATGTTACTAGACCGACGAACCTACAAACTATGAGGAAGCGATGATGAGCCTAGATTCCGCGAAATGGCTTAAGGCCATGAAATCTGAGATGGGATCCATGTATGAGAACAAAGTATGGACTTTGATTGACTTGCCCAATGATCAGCGAGCCATTCAGAATAAATGGATCTTCAAGAGGAAGGCGGACGCGGTCAGTAGTGTTACTATCTACAAAGATTGAATTGTCGCAAAAGGTTTTTGACAAGTTCAAGATGTTGACTACGATGAGATTTTCTCACTCGTATCGATGATTAAAAGTCTGTCTGAATCATGTTAGCAGTTGCCACATTTTATGAAATCTGGCAAATGGATATCAGAACTACATTCCTTAATGGATTTATTAAAAAAGAGTTGTATATGATGCAACCAGAAGGTTTTGTCAATCCTAAAGATGCTGACAAAGTGTGCAAGCTCCAGCGATCCATCTATGGACTGGTGCAAGCATCTCGGAGTTGGAATATACACTTTGATGAATTGATCAATGCATATAGTTTTATACAGACCTGTGGTGAAGCATGTATTTACAAGAAAGTGAGTGGGAGCTCTATAGCATTTCTGATGTTATATGTGGATGACATATTGCTGAACGGAAATGATACTGAATTTCTGGATAGCATAAAAGAATACTTGAATAAGAATTTTTCAATGAAAGACCTCGGTGAAGCTGCTTACATAGTAGGCATCAAGATCTTTAGAGATAGATCAAGACGCTTGATGAATTTTTCAATGAGTACATACCTTGACAAGTTTTTGAAGTAGTTCAAAATGGAACAGTCAAAGAAGGAGTTCCTGCCTATGTTGCAAGGTGTGAAGTTGAGTAAAGACTCAAAACCCGACCACGAGAAAATATAAAGAGAATGAAAAGTCATTCCCTATGCCTCAGTCATAGGTTCTATAAAGTATGATATGCTCTGTACCAGACCTATTGTATACCTTAGCATGATTTTGGCAAGGGAGTACAATAGGTTCTAGGAGTAGATCACTGGATAGCAGTCAAAATTATCCTTAGAGGACTAAGGGAATATTTCTCGGTTATGGAGGTGATAAAAGAGTTCGTCGTAAAGAGTTACGTCGATGCAAGCTTTTTACACCGATCTAGATGACTCTAAGTCTCGATCTAGATACATATTGAAAGTGGGAGCAATTAGCTAGAGTAGCTCCGTGCAGAGTATTTGTGGACATAGAAATTTGCAAAATACATACGGATCTGAATGTTCCAGACCCATAGACTAAACTTCTCTGACAAGCAAAACATGATCACTCTTTGGGTGTTAATCACATAGCGATGTGAACTAGATTATTGACTCTAGTAAACCCTTTGGGTATTAGTCACATGGAGATGTGAACTAATCACATAAACATGTGAACTATTGTTGTGAAATCACATGACGATGTGAACTAGATTATTTACACTAGTGCAAGTGGGAGACTGAAGGAAATATGCCCTAGAGGCAATAATAAAGTTGTTATTTATATTTCCTTATAGCATGATAAATGTTTATTATCCATGCTAGAATTGTATTAACTGGAAACTTAGTACATGTGTGAATACATAGACAAACAGAATGTCACTAGTATGCCTCTACTTGACTAGCTCGTTAATCAAAGATGGTTAAGTTTCCTAACCATTGACATGAGTTGTCATTTGATGAACGTGATCACATCATTAGAGAATGATGTGATTGACTTGACCCATCCATTAGCTTAGCACTGATACGTCTCCAACGTATCTATAATTTTTTATTGTTCCATGCTATTATATATTCTGTTTTGGATGTTTAATGGGCTTATTTATACACTTTTATATTATTTTTGGAACTAACCTATTAACCGGAGGCCCAGCCCAAATTGCTGTTTTTTTTCCTATTTCAGTGTTTGCAGAAAAAGAATATCAAACGGAATGAAACCTTCAGGAGCGTGATTTTTGGAACAAACGTGATCCAGAGGACTTGGAGTGGACGTCAAGCAATCAACAAGGAGGCCACGAGGTAGGGGGGCGCGCCTACCCCCCTGGGCGCGCCCTCCACCCTCGTCGGCCCCTCGTGGCTCCACCAACCTACTTCTTCCTCCTATATATACCTACGTACCCCCAAACCATCAGAGAGCATCACGAAAATCTAATTCCACCGCCGCAACCTTCTGTACCCGTGAGATCCCATCTTGGAGCCTTTTCCGGCGCTCTGCCGGAGGTGGAATTGATCATGGAGGGCTTCTACATCAACACCATAGCCTCTCCGATGATGTGTGAGTAGTTTACCTCAGCCCTTCGGGTCCATAGTTATTAGCTAGATGGCTTCTTCTCTCTCTTTGTATCTCAATACAAAGTTCTCCTCGATTCTCTTGGAGATCTATTCGACGTAATCTTCTTTTGCGGTGTGTTTTCGAGATCTGATGAATTGTGGGTTTATGATCAAGATTATCTATGAACAATATTTGAATCTTCTCTAAATTCTTTTATGTATGATTGGTTATCTTTGCAAGTCTCTTCGAATTATCAGTTTGGTTTGGCCTACTAGATTGATCTTTCTTGCAATGGGAGAAGTGCTTAGCTTTGGGTTCAATCTTGGGGTGGTCGATCCCAGTGACAGTAGGGGCAGCAAGGCACGTATTGTATTGTTGCCATCGAGGATAACAAGATGGGGCCTTCATCATATTGCATGAGTTTATCCCTCTACATCATGTCATCTTGCTTAAAGCGTTACTCCTTTCTTACGAACTTAATACTCTAGATGCATGCTGGATAGCGGTTGATGTGTGGAGTAATAGTAGTAGATGCAGGCAGGAGTCAGTCTACTTGTCACGGACGTGATGCCTATATACATGATCATACCTAGATATTCTCATAACTATGATCAATTCTATCAATTGCTCGGCAGTAATTTGTTCACCCACCGTAATACTTATGCTATCTTGAGAGAAGCCACTAGTGAAACCTATGGCCCCCGGGTCTATCTTCCATCATACAAGTTTCCAATCTATTTTATTTTGCAATCTTTACTTTCAATTTTATCATAAAAATACCCAAAATATTTATCTTATTATTATTATCTCTATTAGATCTCACTCTTGCAAGTGGCCGTGAAGGGATTGACAACCCCTTTATTGCGTTGGTTGCGAGGTTCTTATTTGTTTGTGTAGGTACGAGGTGACTCGCGCGTGGTCTCCTACTGGATTCATACCTTGGTTCTCAAAAACTAAGGGAAATACTTACGCTACTTTGCTACATCACCCTTTCCTCTTCAAGGGAAAACCAATGCATGCTCAAGAGGTAGCAAGAAGGATTTTTGGCGCCGTTGCCGGGGAGATCTACGCCAAGTCAAGACATACCAAGTACCCATCACATCTCTTATCCTTCGCATTACATTATTTGCCATTTGCCTCTCGTTTTCCTCCCCCCCCCACTTCACCCTTGCCGTTTTATTCGCCCTCTCTTTCCGTTCGGTTTTTCTTCGCTTGTTTTCTTGTGTGTTGGATTGCTTGCTTGTCATGATGGCTCGAGATAATACTAAATTGTGTGACTTTGCCAATACCAATAATAATCATTTTATTAGCACTTCGATTGCTCCTCTTACCAATGCTGAATCTTATGAAATTAATACTGCTTTGCTGAATCTTTGTCATGAAAGATCCGTTTTCTGGCCTTCCTAGTGAAGATGCCGCTACCCATCTAAACAACTTTGTTGATTTGTGTGATATGCAAAAGAAGAAAGATGTGGATAATGATATTGTTAAACTTAAGCTATTTCCGTTTTTGCTTAGAGATCATGCTAAAGCTTGGTTTTCGTCTTTGCCTAAAAATAGTATTGATTCATGGAATAAGTGCAAAGATGCTTTTATCTCTAAGTATTTTCCTCCCGCTAAGATCATCTCTCTTAGAAACGATATTATGAATTTTAAGCAACTTGATCATGAGCATGTTGCACAATCTTGGGAGAGGATGAAATTAATGTACATAATTGCACTACACATGGTTTGAATTTATGGATGATTATACAAAAATTTTATGCCGGGTTGAATTTTGCTTCTAGAAATCTTTTAGATTTGGCCGCGGGAGGCACTTTTGTGGAAATCACTTTAGGAGAAGCTAACAAACTCCTAGATAATATTATGGTTAATTATTCTCAATGGCACACTGAAAGATCTACTAGTAAAAAGGTGCATCCAATTGAAGAGATTAATGTTTTGAGTGGAAAGATGGATGAACTTATGAAATTGTTTGCTAATAAGAGTACTCCTACTGATCCCAATGATATGCCTTTGTCTACTTTAATTGAGAATAATAATGAATCTATGTATGTGAATTTTGTTGGTAGGAACAATTTTGGTAACCATGCGTATAGAGGTAATTTTAATTCTAGGCCGTTTCCTAGTAATTCCTCTAATAATTATGGTAATTCCTACAACAATTCTTGTGGAAATTATAATAAGATTCCCTCTGATTTTGAATCTAGTATTAAAGAATTTATTAGTTCGCAAAAGAGTTTCAATGCTTTTATTGAAGAAAAATTGCTTAAGATTGATGAGTTGGCTAGGAACGTGGATAGAATTTCTCTTGATGTTGATTCTTTGAAACTTAGATCTATTCCACCTAAGCATGATATCAATGAGTCTCTCAAAGCCATGAGAATTTCCATTGATGAGTGCAAAGAAAGAACAGCGAGGATGCGTGCAAAAAAGGCTTGCTTTGTGAAAGCGTGTTCTTCTAGTTTTCATGATAATAAGGATGAAGATCTAAAAGTGATTGATGTGTCCCCTATTAAATCCTTGTTTTGCAATATGAATCTTGATAATGATGGGACTGGAGATGAGTCAACTTTAGTTAGAAGGCGTCCCAAAAATTCGGAGTTTTTAGATCTTGATGCAAAAATTGGTAAAAGTGGGATTGAAGAGGTTAAAACTTTAGATAGCAACGAACCCACTATCTTGGATTTCAAGGAATTTAATTATGATAATTGCTCTTTGATATATTTTATTTCCTTGTTGCAATCCGTGCTAAATTATCCTCATGCTTATAGTCAAAATAAAGCTTTTACTAAACATATCGTTGATGCCTTAATGCAATCTTACGAAGAAAAACTTGAGTTGGAAGTTTCTATCCCTAGAAAACTTTATGATGAGTGGGAACCTACAATTAAAATTAAAATTAAATATCATGAATGCTATGCTTTGTGTGATTTGGGTGCTAGTGTTTCCATGATCCCAAAAACTTTGTGTGATTTGTTAGGTTTCCGTGAATTTGATGATTGTTCTTTAAACTTGCACCTTGTGGATTCCACCATTAAGAAACCTATGGGAAGAATTAATGATGTTCTTATTGTTGCAAATAGGAATTATGTTCCCGTAGATTTCATTGTTCTTGATATAGATTGCAATCCTTCATGTCCTATTATTCTTGGTAGACCTTTCCTTAGAACGATTGGTGCAATCATTGATATGAAGGAAGGGAATATTAGATTCCAATTTCCGTTAAGGAAAGGCATGGAATAATTCCCTAGAAAGAAAATTAAATTACCATATTAATCTATTATGAGAGCCACTTATGGATTGCCTACCAAAGATGGCAATACCTAGATCTATCCTCGCTTTTATGCCTAGCTAGGGGCGTTAAACGATAGCGCTTGTTGGGAGGCAACCCAATTTTATTTTTATTCCATGCTTTTTGTTCCTGTTTAGTAATAAATAATTTATCTAGCCTCTGTTTTGGTTGTGTTTTTTGTGTTTAATTAGTGTTTGTGCCAATTAGAACCGTTGGGAAGACTTGGGGAAAGTCTTTTTGATCTTGCTGTAAAAAACAGAAACTTTAGCGCTCGCGAGAATTGCTGCCATTTTTTATTGGAGAGTGCTATTTAGTTAATTCTTTTTGCAGATGATTAACAGATAAATTCCTCACGTCTAGAAATTTATTTCAGAATTTTGGGGTTCCATAAGTATGCGTTTGATATAGATTACTACAGACTGTTCTGTTTTTGACAGATTCTGTTTTTCATGTGTTGTTTGCTTATTTTGATTAATCTATGGCTAGTAATGGAGTTTATAAACCATAGAAAAGTTGTAATACAGTAGGTTTAACACCAATATAAATAAAGAATGAGTTCATTACAGTACCTTTAACTGTTGTTTTGTTTTCTTTCGCTAACGGAGCTCACGAGATTTTCTGTTAAGTTTTGTGTTGTGAAGTTTTCAAGTTTTGGGTAAAGATTTGATGGATTATGAACTTGAAAATATTAGAATACTCTATGTGCTTCACTTATATCTTTTGAGCTATATAGTTTTTTCTCTGGTGCTTCACTTATATCTTTTAGAGCACGGTGGTGGTTTTATTTTATATAAATAATTGATCTCTCATGATTCACTTATATTATTTTGAGAGTCTTTAGAACAGCATGGTAATTTGCTTCTAGGCATAATAAAAACTTTCATATAAGTGCATTGAATACTATGAGAAGTTTGATACTTGATAATTGTTTTGAGATATGGAGATGGTGATATTAGAGTCATGCTAGTTGAGTAGTTGTGAATTTGAGAAATACTTGTGTTGAAGTTTGTGATTCCTGTAGCATGCACGTATGGTGAACCGTTATGTGATGAAGTCGGAGCATGATTTATTTATTTATTGTCTTCCTTATGAGTGGCGGTCGGGGACGAGCGATGGTCTTTTTCTACCAATCTATCCCCCTAGGAGCATGCGCGTAGTACTTTGTTTCGATAACTAATAAATTTTTGCAATAAGTATGTGAGTTCTTTATGACTAATGTTGAGTCCATGGATTATACGCACTCTCACCCTCCCACATTTTTTAGCCTCTCTATTACCGCGCACTTTTCGCCGGTATCATACACCCACTATATACCTTCCTCAAAACAGCCACCATACCTACCTATTATGGCATTTCCATAGCCATTCCGAGATATATTACCATGCAAATTTCCACTGTTCCTTTTGTTATGACACGCCTCATCATTGTCATATTGCCATGCATGATCATGTAGTTGACATCGTATTTGTGGCAAAGCCACAGTTCATAATTTTTTTCATACATGTCACTCTTGATTCATTGTATATCCCGGTACATCGCCGGAGGCATTCACATAGAGTCATATTTTGTTCTAAGTATTGAGTTGTAATTCTTGAGTTGTAAGTAAAAAGAAGTGTGATGATCATCATTATTAGAGCATTGGCCCAGTGAGGAAAGGATGTTGGAGACTATGATTCCCCCACAAGTCGGGATGAGACTCCGGACGAAAAAAAAGGGAAAAGAGGCCAAAAAAGAAAAAAAAGGCCCAAATAAAAAATGAGAGAAAAACAGAGAAGGGACAATGTTACTATCCTTTTTCCACACTTGTGCTTCAAAGTAGCACCATGATCTTCATGATAGAGAGTCTCCTATGTTGTCACTTTCATAAACTAGTGGGAATTTTACATAATAGAACTTGGCTTGTATATTCCAATGATGGGCTTCCTCAAAATGCCCTAGGTCTTCGTGAGCAAGCAAGTTGGATGCACACCCACTTAGTTTCTTTTGTTGAGCTTTCATACACTTATAGCTCTAGTGCATCCGTTGCATGGGAATCCCTACTCACTCACATTGGTATCTATTGATGGGCATCTCCATAGCCCGTTGATACGCCTAGTTGATGTGAGACTATCTTCTCCTTTTTGTCTTCTCCACAACCACCATTCTATTCCACCTATAGTGCTATGTCCATGGCTCACGCTCATGTATTGCGTGAAAGTTAAAAAGTTTGAGAACATCAAAAGTATGAAACAATTGCTTGTCTTGTCATCGGGGTTGTGCATGATTTAATATTTTTTGTGATGAAGATAGAGCATAGCCAGACTATATGATTTTGTAGGGAAAAATTTCTTTGGCCATGTTATTTTGAGAAGACATGATTGCTTAGTTAGTATGCTTGAAGTATTATTATTTTTAACTCAATATTAAACTTTTATCTTCAATCTTTTGGATCTGAACATTCATGCCACAATAAAGAAAATTACATTGAGAAATATGTTAGGAAGCATCCCACATCAAAAATTCTATTTTTATCATTTACCTACTCGAGGACGAGCAGGAATTAAGCTTGGGGATGCTTGATACGTCTCCAACGTATCTATAATTTTTTATTGTTCCATGCTATTATATATTCTGTTTTGGATGTTTAATGGGCTTATTTATACACTTTTATATTATTTTTGGGACTAACCTATTAACCGGAGGCCCAGCCCAAATTGCTATTTTTTTTGCCTATTTCAGTGTTTCGTAGAAAAAGAATATCAAACGGAATGAAACCTTCAGGAGCGTGATTTTTGGAACAAACGTGATCCAGAGGACTTGGAGTGGACGTCAAGCAATCAACGAGGAGGCCACGAGGCCGGGGGGCGTGCCTACCCCCCTGGGCGCGCCCTCCACCCTCGTCGGCCCCTCGTGGCTCCACCAACCTACTTCTTCCTCCTATATATACCTACGTACCCCCAAACCATTAGAGAGCACCAGGAAAACCTAATTCCACCGCCGCAACCTTCTGTACCTGTGAGATCCCATCTTGGGGCCTTTTCCGGTGCTCCGCCGGAGGGGGCATTGATCACAGAGGGCTTCTACATCAACACCATAGCCTCTCCGATGATGTGTGAGTAGTTTACCTTAGACCTTCGAGTCCATAGTTATTAGCTAGATGGCTTCTTCACTCTCTTTGGATCTCAATACAAAGTTCTCCTCGATTCTCATGGAGATCTATTCGATGTAATCTTCTTTTGCGGTGTGTTTGTCGAGATCCGATGAATTGTGTGTTTATGATCAAGATTATCTATGAACAATATTTGAATCTTCTCTGAATTCATTTATGTATGATTGGTTATCTTTGCAAGTCTCTTTGAATTATCAGTTTGGTTTGGCCTACTAGATTGATCTTTCTTGCAATGGGAGAAGTGCTTAGCTTTGGGTTCAATCTTGCGGTGCTCGATCCCATTGACAGTAGGGGAAACAACACGTATTGTATTGTTGTCATCGAGGATAAAAAGATGGGGTTTATATCATATTGCATGAGTTTATCCCTCTACATCATGTCATCTTGCTTAAAGCGTTACTCCTTTCTTACGAACTTAATACTCTAGATGCATGCTGGATAGCGGTCGATGTGTGGAGTAATAGTAGTAGATACAGGCAGGAGTCGGTCTACTTGTCACGGACGTGATGCCTATATACATGATCATACCTAGATATTCTCATAACTATGCTCAATTCTATCAATTGCTCGGCAATAATTTGTTCACCCACCGTAATACTTATGCTATCTTGAGAGAAGCCACTAGTGAAACCTATGGCCCCCGGGTCTATCTTCCATCATACAAGTTTCCAATCTATTTTATTTTGCAATCTTTACTTTCAATTTATATCATAAAAATACCAAAAATATTTATCTTATTATTATTATCTCTATCAGATCTCACTTTTGCAAGTGGCTGTGAAGGGATTATATTGACAACCCCTTTATCGCGTTGGTTGCGAGGTTCTTATTTGTTTGTGTAGGTACGAGGTGACTCGCGCGTGGTCTCCTACTAGATTGATACCTTGGTTCTCAAAAACTGAGGGATATGCTGCTTTGCTGCATCACCCTTTCCTCTTCAAGGGAAAACCAACGCATGCTCAAGAGGTAGCAAGCACTATGATCGTTTAGTTTATTGCTATTGCTTTCTTCATAACTTATACATATTCCTATGACTATGAGATTATGCAACTCCCAAATACCGGAGGAACACTTATAGTGCTATCAAACGTCACAATGTAACTGGGTGACTATAAAGATGCAATATAGGTGTCTTCGATGGTGTTTGTTGAGTTGGCATAGATCGAGATTAGGATTTGTCACTCCATGTATCGGAGAGGTATCTCTGGGCCCTCTCGGTAATGCACATCACTGTAAGCCTTGCAAGCAATGTGACTAATGAGTTAGTTGCGGGTGATGCAATACGGAACGAGTAAAGAGACTTGCCGGTAATGAGATTGAACTAGGTATTGAGATACCGACGATCGAATCTTGGGCAAGTAACATACCGATGACAAAGGGAACAACGTATGTTGTTGTGCGGTTTGACCGATAAAGATCTTCATAGAATATGTAAGAACCAATATGAGCATCTAGGTTCCGCTATTGGTTATCGATCGGAAGTGAGTCTCGGTCATGTTTACATAGTTCTCGAACCCGTAGGGTCCGCACGCTTAACGTTCGATGATGATCGGTATTATGAGTTTATGTGTTTTGATGTACCGAAGGTAGTTAGGAGTCCCGGATGTGATCACGGACATGCCGAGGAGTCTCGAAATGGTCGAGACATAAAGATTGATATATTGGACGATGTTATTCGGACACCGAATGACTTTCGGGGGTCACCGGATAAATATTGGAGTGCCGGAGGGTTATCGGAACCCCCAGGGGGAAGTAATGGGCCTCTATGGGCCTTAGTGGGAAGAGACGAAGGTCCAGGAGGGGCTGGTCGCGCGCCCTCCCCCCTTGGGTCCTGACTGGACTAGGAGGGTGGCGCCCCCCTTTCCTTCCCTTCCCCCTCTTCCTTCCTTCCTCCTCTCCCTCTTGATGGATTCCTACTAGGACTTGGAGTCCTTGTAGGATTCCCCGCGCCCTAGGGCCTTCCGGCCTCCCCCTTGCTCCTTTTAAAACAGGGGCAGGGGCACCCTAGAACACACAAGTTGACGGTTGTCTTAGCCATGTGCGGTGCCCCGCTCCACAGATTTCCACCTCGGTCATATCGTTGTAGTGCTTAGGCGAAGCCCTGCATTGGTAACTTCATCATCACCGTCATCACGCCATCATGCTGATGAAACTCTCCCTCGGCCTCAACTGGATCAAGAGTACGAGGGACATCACCGAGCTGAACGTGTGCAGATCACGGAGGTGTCGTACGTTCGGTACTTGATCGGTTGGATCGCGAAGACGTTCGACTACATCAACCGCGTTTCATAACGCTTCCGCTTTCGGTCTACGAGGGTACGTAGACATACTCTCCCCCTCTCGTTTCTATGCATCACCTAGATGGATCTTGCATGTGCGTTGGAACATTTTTGAAATTACTGCGTTTACCAACAAATTCTACGTGGAGTTCGACTTCAAGGAGTAGTTAGGAGGTCCTAGGCAGGAGGCCTTGCCTTTTCGATCATTGCTACTTTTGTGCTAGCCTTCTTAAGGCAAAATTGTTTAACTTATTTCTGTACTCAGATATTTTTGCTTCCGCTGACTCTTGTGTATTTGAGCCCTCGAGGCCCCTGGCTTGTAATATAAAGCATGTATTATTTTAATTTGTGTTTAGAGTTGTGTTGTGATATCTTCCCGTGAGTCCTTGATCTTGATCATACACATTTGCGTGTATGATTAGTGTACGGTCAAATCGAGGGCGTCATAAGTTGGTATCAGAGCCGACTGCCTGTAGGAATCCCCCTTCCACACTCATTGGCCGAAGTTGAGTCTAGTCATTGAAAAACTTTTACTAACATGGTTGTGCGGCTTACGGGCCCACGTCGTCATTGGGTGGTATTAGGATCTTTTATTCCTCATCTATACTCTAGGACTCTGCTCTCTTCTATTTGGGTTAAAATGAATTTACTAACTCTAACATTAGGATCACGTGATAACATCCACCCGGAGAGCCCTTTATTACAGTTGATCGCCTGCTTCACCAGAACACATCAAAGATATTCTCCGAGGTTCTCCCGAGAACATGTGCTCATCAATTTGAAAATTCCCGACCACCATAAATCCTTATGGATAACTACTTACACTTGTCATTCATACCTTCGATCCCAGTTGCCCTTGTTATTACTTGATACCTTGGAAAATTCTTCGATGTTCCGAGAATCCTTTGTTCCCACGGCTTTGCAGCCGTTTTCCACATTAATACCCCTACGGATAATTCCTCGCACTTACCGAGTATCTGTTTTCCCTCGTTGTTCATATGATTCACAAGATACATTGGAATACTATCTGATCTCCTGGTAATCCTCTGCCTGTTGTTACTCTGCGAATACTTGTCTGCCTGCATTATGGTTAATTTCATATTTCTAGTAATCTCCGTTGACATCCTTTGTCATTATCATTTTGAGTTCGTTGATTCAATATGTTGTGAATGCTCGCAATCCTCAATCAAATCAGGGGCGTCACAGCAGATTTGTTGGCTACAAAGTCGGAGCCCTCACGAACAATTGTTTGGAATGAGGCTCCTGATATTTTGCTCGATGTACTTTCAAACGATGTAGCCCTTTTTCACGTGAAATATAAAATTCCTTGAAGGCTTTTCCATAAAAAAACATGTGTGAGAGTGATTCCCATGCTTATCAGTCCCCCTCCATCTTTGTCTTTCCACAAACCATGGCTAGCCGAATTCACGGGTGCCTGCCAACATACCTCGGGAGGAGTGATTTTTATTTATTTTTAATTATTTTAGGACATGGCATCCCATTTACTAGATCTTTTTGTATGTAATAGGAAGACAGCTAGATGACATACTTGTCAAGAGGAACAAATTATTTATCATAGAAGATGGTGCTCTACCCCACTGCTCAATGAGTTTTATGGGCACACAAAACAGATATTCATTTGAAGGTTTAGAGATGGCACATGCAAATTTACTTGGAACGCCGGAGTTATACCGTACATAGGAAGATATAGTGGACTCTTTACGGCATAACTTTGGTTCTACAGGATTTGGATGCACAAACATTATTTTCGCTTAGTACTAGTGAAGGCTAGCAATAGACTGGGAAGCGATCAACTAGAGAGCGACAATGGTCATAATCATGCATTTTGAATAACCAACATGAAATAGTAGCATGAGGAGGATATAAACATGATGAACATAAATATCATAAAGGCAAGATTGGTTTTGAATCAAGTGCATGCGTGAACATGTGCCAAGTTAAGCCATTTAAATTCTTCAGAGAAGGATATCATCCTAACATACCACATCATAATTAGTTTAATGCATGTTGACACCCAAGATAACAAATTATCCACTCATAACTAATTAAGCATGGCATAAGATGATACGAACTCTGATTATCATCATACATATCCATAACATGCTGAAACAAATCACCGAGATAAACATATGTACAAAAACAAAAACAAGTAGAGTTCATATAAGCTTTTCTTCACCGTGATCACTTCCACAAATCATCATCATTACTTCCTTTTATTTGCATGATCAAATGATGTGAAAAATATAACATAGTGCAAGTGTCATCTGGATTAAGCTGAAATCTGCAAACACTATTTACAAAGGAGAAGACATGGAAATTCTGGTCTTCCATTAGTTCAAAGGTAAAGCACATAAATCCAATTGGAAATTCGTTTAATTGTCAACTCCTTTTGAAACGAAACTCAATAAGACACAAAAATACGACAAAGAGAAAGAGCAAAAAGAAACAATCAAGAAGAAACGATAGAAATCCTTTTGTTCTTTTCACAATAGTTTTAACAACACAAGAAGAATTTAAAGAAACACACTGAAATATTTTTGAACTTTTTTGGGTTTTTTCTGAAGAAAGCAAATATAACTTCAAACAAATGACAAAAGAAGAAATAAGAAATCTTTTTAGATTTTCTTTTTATAAAAACAAACCAGCAAATAAAAGAGAGAAAACAAAAAAGAAGCAAACAAAAACCAAAAAGAAACAATGAGAGAAGCGATAAATATTTTTAGTTTTTTTAGTTTTAATAAACACACAAAGGAAACAAACAATAAAAGCGAAACAAAATGTCAAGCAGCCCACCATAGGAGACAAAGAGGCCTGTTAGTAGTAGCACTCAGCCACTTGACAGGGTACGCACAGATCGCTCATCTGTTCGTTGGCTGCTGCGATCGGATCTCTCGGTTAGGGCAGTTTCCTATCTAGTGCATCCCAGCTTCTAGCCCCAAGACCAAGACTGCCGAAGGGGCAAAGGCGATCCAGATGTTGCGCCGATGCACGGCCGGCCGACTAAGACTGCCGAAGGTGCAGAGACAATCCAGAGGCCGCGCGGATACACAGCCGGCCGGCCGGTCAGCCAGCCGCCACAACTAGCACGATCGGCGATGAGGGAAGGAAAACCGAAAAAGGACCAGGTCACTCTCGTTCCTCATTCTCTATATTTCATCCCTGGCTTAATTTTTAATTAGACTAATCCATGTCTTTACAAGTAAAGAATTATAACAGAAGAATCTGCATACATAAAATTATAATTAGGAATATTCATGACATGTCAGACAATGTTTTGCATTGTTTATCCCCTTCGGTCGTAGAACTACTTAGTTATTTTTAACTTAGTAGAACTATTTAGTTCGTTAACATCTAAATTGATTTTGCATTTGTTTTATCACAACTTCTATTAAAAATTGAATTGTTCAAAGCCACCAACTATTTCTTTCTTTGATGAGGATTTTCTTTCATTTAACTTAGCTACAAAGGCCTCTGCACTATTTTTTTTCTTCCAATTAGTCTCCCCCCCCGCCTCTATGTTAGAATCCTAGCTCCATCCCTGTGTGTATGATAACATGAATGAAATGTCAGTGAGGAAACGTACCCCCCCCCCCCCCCCCCCCCACACACACACACACACACAAGCTTACGTGGCCTAGCTTGTCTCATATCCATGGATCGAATCCTGCTGGTCCAGGAAAATATTGGTTATGCGCCTCCCAGGGGTAAATCTCCTCATCATGTGCCAATGCATTCTGGTTGTTGATGATGTTAGTTGGCATAATAAAATATATTCCCTTGGCATGTGGATCAAATAATGCATGAGCATGCAAGGTAATAATTTCACAGGTAGGCTGAACACCAGGTTATAGGAACCTCTAACATTAAGGAGGAAAGTCACCTAAGCTACAGTGCAATCCAATGCAAAACAAAGAAGGAAAGTCAAAGGCACTGTAGCGAATAATGTATTTATCTACTGTAGAAAGTTATGCGTGTGGTTACTGTTCATGTAAATAAATTTTATTGCATCATAATTCTGTTTGTATGTATTTTTTGTAAATGTATATAATAGATTTGTAATTTGCAAATTAATTCAAGTCATTTTAGCTTTAATCATATGGATGTGAAGGAGGAAAGTTAAGAAATTGTAATTTAGGTGACTTCTCTTCTTGATGTTAGAGGATCCACTCCCGCTCCCAGGTTATACGCTTCATAGAAGCAAAGTCTAAGTAACTCTCAGGCGGCTTATAATCATCATTAAATCTGATGGGTACATTAAGATGTGTAGCAAGGCGAGTAGCATAAGCACCGTGGTAAATAATATCCTTAGTTCTATTCTTCGGACAGCATGCAACAATTGCTCCCAAACTATAAGTCTTGTCATCAAAAAGTGCGCTACATAAAATAGTAAGATCAGGAGCGCTGAGCGTACCACTTTCTTGTCTAGCAGTCAAACATCTTCTTACCAATAAAGCAAAGTAATGCATAGAAGGAAAATGCAGACTAATGACTCTAGCTTTAGAAATTCCTCTAAACTCTCCTAGTATAAATTTTGCAAAAATTTCTCAAACTCCTCAAGTCGAGGTTCAGCCATACTACCATCCATACCACCTTAACACCTATCCATTGGAAGAGGCCTGAGGCCTAACTTTGCCGTCCGCCTAGTTTTCCGAGTGGCGGGCTAGTAGCCCCTACTCATGGGAGAATTTCTCGATTGTACTACTTTTTGAGAGCACCTATTTGAGCCTTCACGCGACAGGGATCACTTTTCCCGTACTCCGTGGTTGCTCGATTGCATGTTGACCCATTGACTTTTTGAAAAACTATGAACAAAAGGAAAAAATTCATAAAAAACCAAAAAAACATTTGCTGAATTCAAAAAAGTTCATGGAATTTGGAAAAAAGTTCACAAACTTAAAACCAATTCACGAATTTAAAAAATTCGTCAATTTTGAAAAGTTCAGAAATTTCGAAAAAAATGTTCGCCAATTTTTCAAAATTGTTCAACAAATTTCGAAAAATAAACCATCTATTTAAAAAATGTTCATCAAAATTTTCAAAAAATTGATCGAATTTACAAAAAGTGCACTGAATTTAAAAAACATCAGAAATTTCGAAAAAATCTTTGATTTTGTAACAAACTTCACGAATTTGAAAAAAAATGTCCGCACATTTAGCAAAAAATGTAAAATATATAGAAAAAAAACAAAACCAAAAAAGCCAGGACAAACATCTAACAAAATTCAACAAGCGAGGTGATTTGGGTGGTTACTCTAGCGGACATGCAACAGGAGATCCCCAGTTCGAATCACAACATGTGTGTAGTCTTTTGCATTTTTAAAACAAAAAAGAAGATGTCCTGGCCCAGCATGGACGAGGGCGTATGCACCGGTTACAGTGCTTCAAGCGCTGAATAGGAAACATCCTAAAAATTAGGAATTAGGACGTTTCCTATTCGGTGGCCATTGCGCCCGTTAACGTGTTAAATGCAAATCGGCGAACACGCCCCTTCAAGCTGGACAGGCCTATTTAGCTTTTTTCTGTTAAAACTACAAAAACCCAAGTGTGAGGTGGGTTTGCGGTGACTCAAACTGGCGACATCCGTGTACTAGATAAATTGAAGTAGCCGGCTGCGATTACTTCCCCCTTTTCATAATTTTCTTCTTTCTTTCCTTTTTCTTTTTTCCTTTTATTTTCTCTATCTTTCACTTTAATCTTTTTTCCTTTTCCTCAATTGTGTTAATTTTTCGAACCGGTGAACTTTATTTCAAATCGATGAACTTTTTTCAGAATTGGTGAACTTCCAAAATTGATTAATTTCTTTTCTAATTTGTGAATTCGTTTTAAAAATGATTGAACTTTTTTAAATTGATAAACGTTTTTCAAAATCAATAAAAAATCAAAATTGATAAACTTTTTTTTCAAAATATATGACAATTTTTAAAAATGTGTCAACTTTTTTGAAAATTGATGAACTTTTTTTTCAAATTCGATGAACTTTTTCCTAATTCGTAAACTTTTTTAATACATGAACATGTTTCTAATTTGTAATATTTCTTGAAAACTGGGAACATTCAAATTTTGTTCACATCTTTTATATATAAAAACACATTTTGTAAAATGTATGTTCAATAATTAGGGTGACATAGTTGTTCTTAAAGATTTTGCGCTGCAATCATTCGCGAGCGGCTAGTAGCTCTACTGGTTAGGCAACATGCACTGTATCTAAACGGCGCGAGCTCGATTTCTCACAGGAGGTGCGGTAGTGGACGCTAGTTGGCTGAACCGGCGGAGCTCCCTAATTTTTGTTTCGCAACTCCACCGGCGAGTCCGTTCCGAGATTGCAGAGCGAGAGCGAGGATCGTAAACGAAGTAATGGAACTCGCAAAGTAGATGAACACACACAAGTAGAGAAGGGACTTTCTTTATAAATGATTGATCTGTGTTACAATGGTTGCTCGGCATTTATTTATATACGCGTAGGGGGTCAAGGGGTAAATATCCACTTAACGTAAAATGTAGAAACCATGCAGGCTAAGAGGCGCACCCGCCGTAGCCTCTCGCGGCGCACCCTAGGTGGGCCTGGTTTCCCAACACCTCTCCTTGGTAATTATCCGTATATCCATGTCTCAAAATTTCGAAAAACCAAGTGAAAAAAATATGAAGAAAAAGCGTATAGTATATGTTGTTGTATTGCACGAATTGCCTCGTCAAAGACCTCGTGTGAGAAACATCAGAAAAACTCACTCAAGGAAAAAATAGTACAATCCACTCAACCATCAAGTTGAATACTCGATCATCGGGATTGAGATTTTAATGACGAGTTTGTGAAATTTGTATTCCTGAACCTTGCATCTCCCTAAGTCTCATCATACCGATTCCACGCACACACCTCTCCACGAATGATGCTAGTAATGATTTAGTGAACATACGGCAAGATTGTCACATCAGTTGATGCAAAATTCTCATCTAGTCCAACTGCTACATCTCATCTGTCTAGAAAAACTTGGGACTAATATGTTTTGTGAGGTTACTCTTCACAAGAATCTGAACTTCTGCAACACAAGAATTTTTCTTCATAGATAATGGTAGAGGTTTGTACTGTGTTCAGCCCACAAGTCTGTTGAATGTGGCCAATCATCCGCCCAAGCAATACACACTCTTTTGATGCTTCCAATAGTGCCATGAGTTTTAAGTGGTTTCTGGAAGTTGATACAATAGTTTGCTTGGACGATTTACAGCAAACATAGTTCCAGCACAAAGGAGAACAGATCCAGTATGTGATTTGTAACTATGTGGGTCCGACAGGTACCCAGCATCGGCATAGCCTATAAGAGATAAGTCTTCATCCCTTCTATAAAACATGACAAGATCTTTTTTGGTCCCTTGCAGGTGACGGGAGATGTCCTTGACGCCTTTCCAGTGTCTCTTGGTAGGCTCAGAACTATACCTAGCAAACAAATTGACGGCAAACACAATGTCCGGCCGTGTACAATTTGCGAGGTACACGAGTGCTCCGAATGCACTCAAGTAAGGAACCTCTGGTCCAGAGTTTCCTCCCCCTCTTCCTAGGCCTGAACGGGTCCTTGTCTAGCTGTAAAGATCTCCAGACCATCAGGGTCTTCGAAGGATTTGCCTTGTCAAATCTAGAATCCTATCAGGCGAATGTTCAAGTTGCAGACTTAGATAGAACTTGGTTTTACCCAAATCCTTCATCTCAAATTCCCATATCATGTAGGTACTCGCTTCCCCAATATACTCAGGTGCACCAATTATGTTTAAATCATCCAAGTACACCGAGATTATGCATAATTCATCTTGGTATCGCCGTATAAAAATACATGGGAAATCTTTATTGCTCGTGCAGCGCTTCTAATGAAGGAAACCTCTTAGGCGATTATACCACATTCTACCAGGACGTCCGAGTCCGTACATTGCCTTTTGAAGTTGAACAATGTGTAGACCCCTGTTTTCTCTATAATGGTTCTGAACAAGGATAATTTGAAAACTTTCATGTGTATGTTTGAATCCAAGTTATCATATAGATAAGCAGTGGCAACATCCATTAATTTTATTTTGCAAGCCCATATTTACTGCCATTGAGATCAAGTATCTAAAGGTAACTCCATCCATGACCGGGGAATAAGTCTCCTCCAAATCGATATCATGTCATTGAGTGAACCCATGAGCGACGAGCCTTGGTTTGTATCATACCACCACATTATTTTCATCTCTCCTTCGAACAAAAACCCACCTACGACCAACAAGATGTATGTGAGGAGGAGTTAGACAAAATGGTCCAAACACCTTTTTTTTGAGAGATAATAATTCGGCAGTAATTGCCTCCTGCCAATCTTTCCAATCTGGTCTTTTTTTCTTGCAATCAGCAATGTATTAGGCTCATGGTCATGATCTAAGATTGAGGCAATTTTTGTAGCAAAGTTAATGTCGACAATCACCGTTGCTTAGTTCATGGACTCACCCTATAATTCATGATCATTTTGTCATGGAGCGCATCTAGTGCTAACATTTGCTGTACCAAAATTCCCATTTTGGGAGCAAGGTCCTTTAGTTTTTCCGTGCCAATGTCTGCGCACACATCTCCACTGGGTGTTTCCTCTACGGCAAAGTTTAAGTCCGAAATTTTGTGCACTAAATTTTTCGTACCTGTGCCAGGTCTCAACTGGTTCCCCATTTCACTTTGGCGCACTTTGGCGACAGGTTGTGAAAAATCTCTCTTATCTTTTTCATCGGGCGTCCCCGAGTACTTGGGATTTGAGAAGCCAGATCTCTCATCCTTTCAGGCCTTTGGACCAGAGCAGGTATACCATCATTTTTCTTTGGTATTTCAATAGTTTCGGTGCATTACGCACATGGACATACAACTTTGTCACGGTCTTTAAGTCATTAAAGTGATCAGATGGTTGATTTGCTAACGAATGCAAATTTATTATCTTTTGGACTTCTCTCTCTCCCCCTCCCTCCCTCCCTCCCCCCTCGCCCTCCCTCCCTCCCTCTCTCCTCCTCTCTCTCTCTCCCTCCCTTTCCCTCTCTCTCTCTCTGCAGTGTGCAAATCATTAGCTTGGATTCTAGTGGCTTGCCATGTGGCTCACCTTAGAAGGCCTCCCTAGTAGAGCGGTCTTGGTAAGCTTCTATGGACCAGCTCGGTCAGCTTGTAGAAGCTTTTGTGCATTTTTATTTATTTTTTTTCTTTTGGTTGATTTCATGTTTTTCATCAGTTTTCTTTGGTTCTCATTGTTTTCTTCAACTAGTGTGGCTCGGTCATTTCATCGAACACCTCATGTGCATAGGAGGTGAGCTAGAGCACCCAAATGACCTCTCCTCGCCGGCCAGAAAAAATAGAGCAGTGTGGAGTGCTCTGCTGCGCCGATGGGGTATATTTAGGCAACTCTTGTGTCCCGGTTCGTGGCTGGAACCGGGACTAAAGCCCAGGCTTCTGTCCCAGTTCAAGCCAAGAACCGGGACCAATGGTTGTGGGCCACGAGCGAGGCCCATTGGTCCCGGTTCGTGCCTAGAACCAGGACAAAATGGGTCCATACGAACCGAGACCAATGCCCACGAGGCCCCGACCGCCCCCCTGGGCTCACGAACTGGGACGAATGCCCCATGGGTCCCGGTTCGTGACTGAACCGAGACTAATGGGCTTGCCATGCTCGAACCAAAGCCATGTTTTCTACAAGTGTACATTACGTAGTCTGAAGCCACCATTTTAGCAACAACTATCGCTACTCCTATCCACCAGATGAAGGGGTGTCGATAGTCCTAGCCTAATACCAAACAGGCATCGCACAAAAGCCTAACATCTAAAGACAAAGGCCCCAACCAAGCCACATACCCGGTTTGGGGCACAAACTGGTCCGACGCACTCTTTGTGTCGTCGCCGCCATCTTCCACCAATCCATCTTCAGAACAGAAACTAATGCATGGACCTTACCAGGCCTCTTCTGCCATCAATGCCACCATGACGCCAAACATCCTCCTCCTCCTGCGTGAGTCCATCTCTGCTCACCGGACTCCGAATCTCCACAGCACCACGCCGCCGAGATCCGCCGACATCAATGTATAAGATGAAGTACCCCTCCTCCAAAGAAGCCGTCTTCTGTTCCCCAAGCCCGTGTGTACCTCCATGAATGACGGCCCAAAGGGGGAAACGACACCAGAGCGCCGCCGTCATCCGATCAACTGATCTAGCATTTTCCCCGGAGGTTGCAGAGAGTGGCCTTGAACTTCTCCACAACGATGCCTTCAAGAAGGGAACGACGTAGACAACGCCGCCACCGCAGGCCTTTGCAGTAGTCAAAAGCAAGTTTTCACCTAGATCTGTTCGAAGAAACTCCATCTCTCGTGCATGGGCCGCCGTGTCCTGCGACGTCCCCGGGAGCGGGATCCCAAAATCCACCGCCACCGACGCCGCCACAATATGGACCCACCACCCGACCATCATCCCTGAAGGGGACGATGCCACCACCGTGCTCGGATCCGGCATCACGCCAACGCCTTCGGCCGCCCCCAATCACATCAGTGAAGGAGGATAGCCAACGCAAGCGCCCACCACCGCTTAGGACCGACAGACGACCCCCAATCACATCAGTGAATTCCATTATCTAATCAGATAATATTGTCTTTGATGATTGTGCTTATATGAAACCAAGGTCGTATATAATAGAAGAAATACTATATATGTTCTTGATAAAATATAAGTCTATGTTCTTAGTTATGTAAAAGTTACAAAATATCTTATGACCCTGTTCTTAGTGTCCTAAATAATTTATTAAATAGTATACTTTCAGGATTAGACCTGTTTATTAATGGAGACATTTGTACAAATAATATGCAGAACTGAACTATTGATATTTACATGTAGAACATTAATTAATTTTTTTTGAACATTAATTAATTCAAAGCGGTCCAAGTATATATGTAGTGGTATAAACTGGGGAGAGAGACGGAACAAAGTACCTAATGCACGTGTGCTCTGCTCATCAAGGATCTCTTATCCATATGTATTGCTTAGCTAATCAGTAATTTATTGAATTGTTTGCTCGGTTCCAAAATTGTATCCGCAACATGCAAGGCAAAGCATCAAGTCAGGCAGGCGTGTGTGGGCACTCAGGAAAGCTGCGGAAGATGGCACACAACATACCCTTCGTCTTGGTCACGATCAGTGCTCGGCAGAGGATTTCATGGATGGGCAGCATAGATGCACGGACCTGCTACACGGGCAAAGCTGCAGAACATGGCACATCATTAATCCTGGTCATGTTCAGTGCTCCATCGAGCAGTTTCTTACGACGGGACAGATGTAACAACCTGCTAGATAGGTAGGATCATCATGTATCAAATAGTTGAAGGAAGATGCCAGCATCAGAGATCCCATATGGGCGCGGCAAGATATCTTGGCGTGGCTCATAGCCTGAACCTGAGACCGTCGACTCCATGTACAAGGTGGAGGCCTAGTCTAGATCGGGGCAGACCGGCGGCAGCGTGCAGCGTGTGGCGTTCATCAATACAGGAATCCACCCTAGCCCTAGTTTTTTTTTTGTGGCGGCAGCTGCGTGCGTGAGGCAGGAGTCTCTAGGCCTATGTCTTCTTTCAACGATGGGGTCACGTTGTGGGAAAAACTAATCCATCGGATGGACCTTTTTTCTTCTTCTTTTTTTACGACGGAGTCTCTATATCTAGTCTAGGTATTTAAAAAACTAATCGGTGACATAGGTGAATCGTACAAACGTGTGAAGAAAAATTAATGCCCATAGGCCTTCTATATAAGCAGATCCAATCCGTTAATTTTGTGTTTTAAGTTATTGGGTCCAGCAGATTAACGGACAGTAGTTTCTAATTTTTATGGTAATTTCTAGCCAATTCTCTTTTTTCTGGTTAACCCGTAAAGCACTTTAGATCCAATCCGTTAGTTTTGTGTTTTAAGTTATTGGGTCCACCAGATTAACGGCCAGTAGTTTCTAATTTTTATGGTAATTTATAGCCAATTCTCTTTTTTCTGGTTAACCCGTAAAGCACTTTTTATATATAAATAGATTCTTCTTGGTTTTTCTTTAGTGTTTTTTTTTCTTTTTTCAGTACATGTCTACTTTTTTCAACACAAGTTGTAACATTTTGCTATATATTTTTAAATAATGTATACACATTAATATTTTCAATTACATGATTGACATTTTTCAAATACATATTTTAAACATTTTTTCGAATAGGTGTTAGACCTTTTCAACTACATTCCGAAATGTTTTTGAAGTATGCGAATATTTTTTTTAATCTTTATAATCATTTTGAAAAAAAACAATATGTACATTTTTTGAAACATATGTTTTTTTAAATGTAACATACATTTTTTTGAATATTTGTTTTGAATTACACAATTAGTATGTACGTTGCACATTCTTTAAAATGTCATGTTTATTTCTTTAGAATGTGTGAACATTTTTAGAATGTTACAAACATGCTTTTGAATGCTATCATTTTTTAAAATTACGACATTTTGAAAAGCAATTTTTTTAGTTATTAAGTATTTTTATGGGACATATATACATATACATTTTTTTCAAAAATGTAAACAATAGAAAAAATTACGAACGAATGAAAAAGCAGAGAAAATTTTAACTTGCAGAAAGGAACTTGGACCGGCCCAATAATAGGGACGAGAGAGTAATGGTCGAGGGCAGAGCCACTCCGGGAGTCGCTTTAAGCGCCATATAGCCGGGTTGGCCCCTAATCGGCCAATCCAATTGATTCTCAGAATAAGGTCGGACACATTAAACTCGTGGGCGACATAACCATGCATCACGGTTGATTTTTAGCGGAAGGAAAACTTACGGTCCCTATCCTTAGGACGAAATAGTTTTTTTTTAGCTTGTAAGTGAATGTTAATCTTTATCTTTATCTTTATCTTTACCTAATAATAAAGTATGGAGCCTTTCATAGTTCTCCATGCATCTCGTTTTATTTCCGTGCAGCAAACCCGATCTCCTTTCTTTTGATTCAAAATATTACCTCTTCGATCTAGAAACAAAAAAGTTCGTGGTCTACCTACGTTTTCCATCAGGGAGGGGAACGATTGATGTTGGGTGTGGGCTTCCATCCAAATAAGCTGCTGGCCCAGTCTGGAGAGAAAGTCCAAATCCAAGCACACAGCTAGCGATTCGATTCTAGACTAAAAAAAAGCAAGCGATTCTATCTACAACTCGGAGCAGCACTTCTCAAAAGAAAAAGAAAAACAACTCGGAGCAGCAAAGGGGATACATCCATGAAAGCTTAGGTTCATCTTCGATCCAAACATGGCGCCGGCTTTCTAGCCATGGTGCTTGGTGCATAGAGAGCGGTCGATTGAGCAACCGGTTGCGCGTTGTGGCGGGTGCCCGCGTGACGATGTCGACGACCTCCTTAGAGATGAAGCCGCTCTCTCCACCGCACAGATTGAGGCCGCGGTGTAGGGGGCACCGCGACCCATAGTCCGCGTTGGCGTTCCTCTGTGAAGCGCTTGAAGCCTCCTCCGTGCCTGGTCATCTCCACTAGGCGATCTCACATCCCGAACCCTATCTCCAGTTTCTTGCCCCACCGTCCAACTCTCAATGTCGGGGAACGACCTTCCCACCACAGGGGCACAGGGGGGCTCGCCTCCTCCGTGCACACCATGGAGGCCGTAATGATTGACAAGGGGGGCATGCATGCATAGCGTTCCGTCGGCGGGATGACCCTGTTGCACATCACGGCAGGGATGTCGTGTGGTGGTGTGGTGGGCGTGTGCTCTGCTCGAGTTGGAAGCAGACATGAAGGACGGATTTGGTTCAGATTTTTCATTATCCGGTTAGCTGATTACAGGACGGGCTCCAGTAACGTCTATTGCAGCGATGACGCCATGGTGGCTGCCACCGCCACATGCTGTAGCTGGTCGTCTTCTAAAAAAATGGTATTTGGCATAATTTTCTGCTGATTCAGGAGATCTCTGGAGTAGTTGTTTTTTGCAGACTTCATTACACAATCAGATGTATTAGATTGCACCTCTTAATCCTTTTATTCGATTTTGAGACAGTGTACAACATTTAGCATATGCTGATTGTTTTCCTTAATCTGCTTAATCAGTGGAATGTCTGAACAAAAGGACTTGCTGTGTTCAATATTCGCTTTGAGTTCTAACTCTGTCAAACCGTCGAACCTCTGCAATGCAGCTGGCTGCCATCTCAATATCTCCTTGCTACGATAGGCAGCTAAATGAAAATAAAGAACAAGAACTGATTGATCGTGACTGATTCTAACATGTTTCATCGTCATGGATAAGTGTAATTGATAAAGCCTGAAAGTATGTGAGTTTTGCACTTTAGAGGAAACAAATGCCAAATGTCGAACATGCTAGAGGAGTAGCTCTAAAGGCGCAAAGCAGGGGCGTGCCACGAGAAATCGTGGATATCTCGGCAGATCCAGGATGCGATTTCAAGCAATGATCATACTGGTTTGCGAGTACGAGGGAGTACCGACGACGGAGTACTGAAAGGGGATGGACAAGGAGCAATTAGACATGACTCGGAGGATGTGTTGGAGGAGCATGTTGTCGACGAGCACGACTGGTCGTTGCCCAACCAGGAGTCCTTCCGGATAGGTAATTATGACCATAAATGAAACTGGGTTCATCGGAGATTCTCATGTCGTTCCTACCAAGGCATCAGTGAGCACCAAGGACACGCCCCCTCCTTCCACTTTCTGGGGGGATGATATGGGGACGCCACCGATATTTGCACCGTAGGTAAACACTTCCTCGCCGCCGCCTTATTTTTGGTGTTTTTTTAGTTGCCTGAGGGCGGTTTCTTCTTTGCCAGTCTTTCTCCTGACTATGTTCACAAGGTGTATATTGTCCATAGTATTCGCTAAGTCTGATGGAATGTTTGAGACGCGACAACACCTTTTGAACATCCGGAAATAAGTATAGGTATAACTGAATGCAAACTTTGTATGGATTGTGCTTGAAATAATGATGTTTTCTTCGGTCAAGTTAAAATTTCTGACATCACAGATGTTTGTTTTGACAATTGTTGAGTTACTCATTTCCAGCCTGTGATAGGTAAGTGCTTTGTATTGTCTTAACCTTTAACAATAAAAATTTCAAAAAAGACTTTAATAATAATAATATCTTCAAGTTATTTTACTATATTTTGCTTGATACAGTTTAGTTATACTTATTCAATAGATCTGCATAGTTAGACAGAGAAATGATGGGATAAGTTAGTCACAATCAGTGTTCTTATATATAACAAACATGTCCTCTATATCTCGAAAACTGGTAATGTGGTTAGGAAAAAATGGTAGTACGCGACCATCATCAATGGAGGTACGACATATCTTTTTGTGGTGCATAATTTATTAAAATGCGAACTTGATTTTTTTTGAAAAAGGGGTCAGATCTGATCTTTAAAAATGGTTGTGTAGCATTATTACCTAATACTAGATGATACCCCGCGCGTTGCTGCGGGAATTTTGTATCGATGAATAGAAATATTGATGGAGTGCAGAATAGAGAAATCATGATAGTGTTTTATACTAACAATTAGTGCAAACATCAAAGTTCTTTCCATGGTATGGAACTGAAGCAAGCATAACCAAATGAGAGTTGTTCTGGATTGCAGTTGCACGGCCAACCATTAGTGCAAGGAATATAGAACAAATTTGTCACTGCATCTATAGGATAACTACTGTTTCATTAGTGATACTGCATGGCAAAGAAGCAAATATAAATTTTTCAAAAGAGATGAGTATCCATTCATGCAGATACATGCACGGGATCATCATGAAATAGGGAATGAACATAGCATTGTTAATGTGGAATAAGAAAATGATTTGGAATGTCATACCTTTAAGAGAGAACTCTACTAATGCTGAAGGTAATTTAGCATTGAAGTAGTACTTATGAGGAAATAGCTTAAATCACCTTAGCCTCATATATACATGAATTAACCTTCTGCTTTGTCCATTCTTCAGTCTTTAATTAACACAATAATGGAAGATCAACAGATTACAAACACAAAGAGATGGACCGGTGGACTGCTCATGTAAGTACACACACATATATATATATATATATATATATATATATATATATATATATATATATATATCCAAAATCTTTGAACAAAACCCAATGCACATATATTAATGTGTGATGTCAAATTGACTATTGACTCATGGTTCAGTCGAGTATGTATCAATAATAACAGTGACCTTCAGATTAGATAATTAGGAAAGAATCCCATTTACCTTGCTGACAGGAACAATGAAGCCAACGATAGGAGTTCAGCTTGCTAACTGAAATCCCACAAGCTTCCAACTCTAGTGATGCTGAGACAACATAATTAAGAGAAAAAAATAGATATCCTTACTGCAAATGGCCCTTAACTTCCAAGCCGACCGACTGATTGTGCTCCATGACGGAGCAAAGGCAGGAGAGGTGACGGCCTCCACCGCGGGGCAGCGGCAAGACTTCCTGTTGGTGCCGCGACGGCGCAGACTGGGGCGTGGAGGGCAGCGCGACTGGGTGAAGCCAGTACGAACGATCGGAGGTGGTCGTTCCCTCGTTCGAGGGGAATCCCATGCGAGTTCCAACGACGCGCTGTAAGCGTGCCATGGTTCCTTGCTGGTGCGGCGACAGCGCGGACTGGGTTGTGGATGGCAGCGTGTCCGGGTGTAGTCCATATGGATGATCGGAGGTGGCCGACCGAGCAAAGCCCATGCGGATGACAACAACATGCTGTAGGCTTGGCGACGGTTCCGTCCAGGTGCGACGCGGTGGTGCATTACTCAGCCCCATCTTAGCGTCGAGGTCTCTCGCGCCGGAGCTCAGTTTCTATTGTTGCAGCTCGATTAGAGTAGGTGAGAAGATCGAAGATGCATCGTCAAGGGTCTAGGCCCCTCTAGTTATGGCTGCCTCATTTGTTACGAAAAGTAAAGGCCATGTCGCTTCGGTGGCTAGGATGGCTGTGTATTTCCCACGATCTGTTGGTTTGTTATTTGGATGAGGTGGCAGATTTGTTAATTAAAAAATAACAGCTGAGGGGCACATGCATGGCTGTTACTGTTGGAAAAAGGAACCCTTAGTTGCAACGGGATGGCCGATGTGGCTGGCACTGCATTACGTGGTTGGTTGTGATTGAATGCTGATGTGTCTATCTTGCATGTTGAGATAAATCAAGTAGTGGGAGTGAACTTCTTAAGTATATAGGATACGATCGTTCTTTGCGCTCCCGCCCCTATCATTTTATGAAGGATCTCTGTGCAAAGATTCGTTTTTCCCATTGCAATGCACGGACATATTTGCTAGTTGTTTCTCTAATTCTCTTTCAGTGTTTGTTGCTGGCTGCTCATATCTTTGTTTTTTTAACATGATTCATACGGCCATGTACATTGGTTGATACAACAATCTTAACTAAAATCTGCCACGTAATTCTGAGATGTCAATAAAAGCAAGATGTACAATGGATAATACTTTAGTTTTTATCTCTTTTTGAAAATGCAGGAGGACCCGGTCTCTGCATCTGGACGATGCATACAACTACTTTATTAATTATTCACACAAGATCTTAGAGCAACTCTAGCAGACCCCGCAAAATGCACGGCCCGCAAAAATTCCGGCGAGTATGTGGGCTCAGGCCAATTTTGCGGCCAGAACAGACCCCGCATACTCGTCCGGCCCGCAAAAACTTTTGCCGCAACCTGCAAACATCCCCCCCGAGCGCTATAAGTGTGGTTCCGTGACCCTTTTGCGGGTCCAAACCCTATCCCCCGCCGCCGTGAGCCACCCGATTCCCCTTTCCCCTCTCCCAATTTCTCGCCGCCGGCGACCCTCCGGCCCGCCTCCAGCCGCCATGTGGGGGCGAATGTGGAGCTCTGGATGCGGCTCCGGCAGCATATCCGGCCGGGAGAGGGACCCGGAGCGCGAGCGGCGTGTCCGGTCCGACGGCGCGAGAAAGCGCGACGCGCGGAAGTGGACCAACCACGGGCTGTCGCCGCCGGCGAGCTTCGACCGCCGCGAGACGGAGGAGTACGACTGTCGGCGCGCGTCCTTCTCCTCCGCACGGTCTTTATACGCCGGATCCTCCTCCTACGTCGCGGGCTTCCTCCCCGTGAAGAGGGAGTGGTCGGACGAGGAGGAGAAACCGGAGCCGCCGGCGCCGTTCGGCTTCGTCCCGGTGAAGAAGGAGCCTCGAGGAGCCCGCTCCGCTCGGCCGCCGCGGAGTCATCAGGCCCGAGGAATACGTCACGGATTTCGACGCCGTCGCCGCTGCCATCACCGAGCGGAGCGTGCGCGAGGAGGAGGAGCGCCGGCGCCATGCCGAGGAGCTCGAAGCCCTCGAGTGGCGGCAGGCGGTCGCCGACAACATCGCCGCCAACGAGAAGGCGGAGGAGTGGCGGCACATCCGCAAGGAGCAATTGGAGAAGTACATCGATCTTTGCAGCTCCAGCGAGGAGGATTGAGCGTTCGGCTTCTCTTCGACGTCATCGAGTTGCCGCAACCTCGCCACCGTCAAATCCAACCCCCTAGTACTAGTTTAACGTAGTATGTAGTATAACTATGCTTCTAGTTGTGATGAACTATGTAGTATGCCATGAACAATGTAGTATGTGATGAACTCTGTTCGTTCAATTTCTCCCGCGAAACATTTTTTTAAAAAATATGCAGGTTTAGATACGGGTTTTGCTCGGCCGCGTATGATTTTGACCCGCAAAAATGATTTTCGTGAACCCGCAAACGCGTTTTGCGGGTTGTACTTTTGCGGGGTCTGCTAGAGTTGCTCTTATAAGGTCATACACCAGTAAGACTAAAACCATCTTCTAGGCAACATCTGTCGCTACTGCTATCCAGTTGATGTAGGGATGCTGATAGTCTGGACCTAATACCAAACAGACCTCGCAGCCAAACCTAACATCTAAGACCTGAGGTCCCAACCAGGACGCCTGCCGGGTATGGGGCACCCACCAGTCCGGCGCACTCCTCAACTAGGACGCCTGCCGGGTATGAGGCCGCCGCAGCCATCTGCCACCCATCCATCTCTAGTGATGTACTGATGCATCTACCTTGCCCGGTCTAGCTGCCGTCAACAGCAGACAATGCCACCATCTTGCGCTCGTCCATCATCACATGCCCACCGGCGAGACCCCACTGCTCCATGCTGCTAAGACCCGCCGCTATCGACGTGCCAGATGCCACGCCACTCCTCCGACGTGAAACACCACCTGCTGCCACTGGTCCCATCCCCTCTGCCTGCAGTCTCAAACCGAGCACCCAAACGCCCCAGGCGGCGCCTCCAAGAAGGGTACGACACACAGTGCCGCCTCCGCACAATCTAAGGAGATTTAGGGTTTTCACCCGGGCATGGGGTCGGGGTGGAGGGCAGGGATGTAACACCCAGAGAATCATGCTACAGTAACCTCACCCTAATGGTGCCCAGTCATCAAGTTTAACTAAGCCAAATTACCACTTATTAAAAATCAAAGTCATTTTCAAATTTAAAATGAAGTCAAATAAATTATTTCCTCAAACATGAAATCCAAAATGTTCGCATTATTCTATAAATTCCCCTAATCATTTGTCATGTTGAAACCAACATCATTTGACTCACCAATTAATCCCAAGTAAAATATAAAGTGGTCCAAAAATAAAAAAAATAACCATTTCAAAATAAACAAATGTTTATGTATTTCCATTTGACTTGAAATTTTGTGAGTATCATCATATCACTGCATTGCATTTATGTGCTAGGTTTCATATTTTACTAAAATCATTTAGTGCCTCAAATAAATAGAAAACAATGTCTAAAATAGAAAACAGTAAGGAAAAAAGATAAAAGGAATAAAAACTAAAGTCTCCAGTGCACTTTGGCCCATCGTGAATAGTACATGGCCCAGCCCAACTGGGTCTTCCCTGACCTTTTGCTACAGTGGGAGGAGGAGGGAGCCGTGGCGGCAATCCCACGGCCATGGCCACGTGCTGGCCATCCCCTACCTCTTCGGCGCCTACAAAACGCCAATGCAAACCCTAGGCTACTCTCGTCCATCCTCCCCTCTTTTCCCCATCTGGTTGAAATCGAGCTTGGCCTCGATGCGGTGACCGCCCTCGTCGTCGTCATTGCCGCGGCCACCATGGTCTCCCGTCGCACGGGAAGGTGTCCAAGAGCATCGCCACGGTCGACTTCATCCGTCCCGGGGACCGAATCAAGCCGAGGCGCCGCGTAGACGTCGCCATCGCCGGTGTTCTCCACCATGGCCACCACCACCACGTTGTCATTGCCTCTGCTACAGATCGCCCTGGCCTCCCGACCTCGCCATCGAGCTCGAAGTGAGCTTCTCCTCCATTTCCCCCTATTTTCCCCTTCGACCCATCGTCATATCGTCGTCCCCGCGAGCTCGGCCGCCATGGCTGAAGCTTCGCATCCACGAGTGCCCATGTGGCCCTACCACCTGGAGCCACACCCCTGCATCTGCCTGCACAAGCCCCGTGCGCGCCCGACAAGCGCCTCACGCGCGCCCGCGCCGCGTGCCGTAGCCGCCGCCCTCGTTCCCCTGCATGCCCGCTGCAGCCGGCTCGCGCTCATTGCGCCCCTGCCCGCCCCGTGTTTCGGCTGCTGCGCCAGGAGCTCAGCTCCCGCACGCGCTCGCGCTCGCTGCTCTGTGCCTCGCCTTGGCCACGCCCGGAGAAGCCCCGCGCGCGCCCGCCCTTGCCCTTGCCGCGCCCTCTGTCCCGTGCGCTCACGCGCCTGCTGCTCGCCGCCACCCCTCGCTATTGGCCGCCGTCCGCGCGCCATCGCCGCCACCTCTGCCCGCCGCTAGCGCTGGCAGCCGCGGCCCAACCGCCCTTCCTCGCCGGCTCACCCTCACCACGCCTCGCCGGCGCCCGCTACCGCTGCCATGGTGAGTGGCTGCGGCTGTTGCTCTCTGCCTCTCACGAGGCCATGGCAATCACATCCTAATAGCCTGGCTGTGTCTCTGCCATGTAGGGCCAGCCCTATTTAGATTAGTGCTAAATTTTGGTTGGTATTAATTTAATTCTGAATTAGTTTAATAGAAAGTGACAGGTGGGCCCCTTGGTTATTTAAACTATTTAATTAAACTCTAATAGAAACTAACACGATGACAGCCAGGACCCACCTTTACTGTTCACCTTTTGCCCAGTCAAATGTTGACTGGGTCAACTCCGCTGACTGGACCCCCTGGCCCCATTTGCATACACTCTGGCTAGAGTAGGACTAGGTGACAAAAGTTTTTACTATTTTAATTCGAATTAATATAATCCAGTAATTTCAGAAATTCAAATAAACTTTGAATAATCATAGAAAATAATCGTAACTCGGATGAAAATACTTTGTACATGAAAGTTGCTCAGAACGACGAGACGAATCCGAATACGCAACCCGTTCACCCGCCACACGTCCCTAGCATAGCGAACATGTAACAATCCCCTCCGGTCTGTCTGTCCGAAAACGTCAAACACCGGGGATACTTTCCCGGATGTCCCCCCCTTCGCTGGTAGCACCTAGTACTATGTTAGTTACCCATAGCACAAGCTATTTGCCGCGTCTTGCTTTGTGATGCATTGATTGCTTTGTTATTTGTTGTGTTCCCCTCCGTTACTTCTTTCTAGTAGACTCCGAGACCGATGCCGATGTCCGTTAGTTTGACTACATCGAAGATGACCCCTCCTTCTTGCCAGAGCAACCAGGCAAGCCCCCCCCTTGATCACCAGATATCGCCTACTATTCTCTCTACTGTTTTCATTAGAGTAGTGTAGCATGTTACTGCTTTCCGTTAATCCTATCCTGATGCATAGCCTGTCTTTGTTGCTACAGTAATTGATACCTTACCTGCAATTCTAAATGCTTAGTATAGGATGCTAGTTTATCATCAGTGGCCCTACATTCTTGTCTGTCTGCCATGCTATACTATCGGGTCGTGATCACTCAGGAGATGATCACGGGTATATACTTATACATAATATATGATACTTGTGGTGACTAAAGACGGGTCGGCTCGAAGAGTACCCATGAGTGATTCACGGATTGGGGGTTGAAAGGACCTTTGTCTCGACGGCCCTCTGTGTGGATCTTTGTGGCGAAGCGACAGGGCAGGTTGAGACCACCTAGGAGAGAGGTGGGCCTGGCCCTGGTCGGCGTCCGTGGTTATTTCAAAATAACACGCTTAACGAGATCTGGGTATTTGATCTGAGTCTAGCCATTGGCTTATACGCACTAACCAACTACGCAGGAACAGTTATGGGCACTCGATGTAGTGGTATCAGCCAAAGCCTTCTTGACGTTAGCGACTGAGCGGCACGCGCCGGATGACTGGAACGCCTGCTCTTGTATTAGGGAGGCTAGGTTTGCTTACCGGCCGCGTTCGCAACGTGCAGGTGTGCAATGGGCGATGGGCCCAGACCCCTACGCCATAGGATTTAGACCGGCGTGCTGACCTCTCTGTTGTGCCTAGGTAGGGTTGCGACGTGTTGATCTTCCGAGGCCGGGCATGACCTAGAAAAGTGTGTCCGGACAAAGGGGATCGAGTGTGTTGGGAAATGTGGTGCATCCCTGAAGGGAAGTTTATCTATTCGAATAGCCGTGTCCCTCAGTAAAAGGACGACCCGGAGTTGTACCTTGACCTTATGACAACTAGAACCGGATACTTAATAAAACACACCCTTCCAAGTGCCATATACAACCGGTGATCGCTCTCTCACAGGGCGACGAGGGGAGGATCACCGGGTAAGATTATGCTATGCGATGATACTTGGTTAACTTACCATCTACTCTCTTCTTCTGCTTCAAGATGGAGGTTGCCAGAAGCGTAGTCTTCGATAGGACTAGCTATCCCCCTCTTATTCTGGTATTCTGCAGTTCAGTCCACATATGCTACCCTTTTCCATTTGATACCAATGCATACATATGTAGTGTAGCTCCTTGCTTGCGAGTACTTTGGATGAGTAGTCACGGTTGCTTTGCTCCCTCTTTTTCCTCCTTTCTATATTCGATTGTTGCGACGAGACGATGGAGTCCAGGAGCCAGACGCCACCGTCGACGATGATGCCTACTACACTGGAGGTGCCTACTACTACGTGCAGGCCACTGACGACGACCAAGAGTAGTTTAGGAGGATCCCAGGCAGGAGGCCTGTGCCTCTTTCGATATGTATCCCTGTTTGTGCTAGCCTTCTTAAGGCAGACTTGTTTACCTATGTATGTACTCAGATATTATTGCTTCTGCCGACTTTTTTGTATTCGAGCACTCGAGGCCCCTGGCTTGTAATATAAAGATTGTATTATTTTATTTGTGTCTAGAGTTGTGTTGTGATATCTTCCCGCGAGTCCCTGATCTTGGTCGTACACATTTGTGTGTATGATTAGTGTACAATAAAATCGGGGGCGTCACAAGTTGGTATCAGAGCCGACTGCCTGTAGGAATCCCCCTTCCACACTCCTTGGCCGAAGTTGAGTCTAGTCGATGAAAACTATTTTACTAACATGGCTGTGCGGCCCATGGGCCCACGTCTCCATTGGGTGGTATTAGGATCTTTTATTGCTCGTCTATACTCTGGGACTCTGATCTCTCTTCTATTCTGGGTTAAATGAATTTTGCTAAATCTAACATTAGGATCTCGTGATCACTTTCACCCGGAGATCACCATATTACCGATGATCGTCTGCTGCACCAGAAGATTCCGGGGTTACCTTACGATGTTCTCCTGAGACACTTGTACCCACCGCCTTTGCAAATTCCCTACCACTCTTATATCCTTATTGATAACTGCATACGCTTGCCATTCTTACATTCAATCCCATTGATCTTGTTATAACAAGATGCCCTGAACTGCTCTCCGTTGTTCCGGGAATCCTTTGAGCTTACTGCCTTGCAGTTCTTGCCACATGAATACCCTCTACGGATAATTCCTCGCACTTACTGTGTATCCGCTCTTCCCCTGTTGTTCATATGATTCACAAGACACATTGAAATACTATCTGATCTTTCGGTAATCCTCTGCCCGCAAATACTTGTCTGCTTGTATTATGGTTGCGTTCCATATGGCTAGCAATATTCATAGTATCCCTTGTCCTTATCATTTTGAGTTCCTCGATTCATCCTCCCGGCTCAGACGACATTTTAAACATGAGCTGGATCTCGACCAATAAAATTGCCATCGATTGTACCCCTAAGACTACTCAACTTATCCATCCCTAATCAGAGCATTGCTTCTGATCCCTTGTATTGGAATTCATAATTCCTTTGCATTTGAGCCTTGAGTTACTCAGTTGTTTCTATAATCTGATCTCCTTGCATTCTTTCTTCCTCTTGTTGAGTACCGATGCTCACATCAGATCCCTTGTGGACCACCAGACCATTGTCAGATTTTATCCTACAATGTCCTTCATATTAAATAACCTTGTAAGCCTTTCCATGGGTATATAATGTCTTTGGTAAATTGTATCCTCTGCTTTGTGAACCATGCTCTACTTTCGAGCTTGTATTATTTACTCCGAAGTTTGTGGTATATGTTCCTAAGATGCTCTGATGGGTTGAACCTACGCCTTCCCTAATATGTGTGAGCCCGAAAGATTTCATGGGTCATACTTATCTGGTATTGCACCAGGTAAAAACTTTCAACAACCAATGCCATTTTCGAAATACGAGAGGTGAATGAAAGGTTATGCGTTGAACAAGTGGGAGTCGACCTTGAACCCTGTGTTCATGCCCATGGACACGATGTATATGTTATCATGGAAGCTTCTCTTAAAATAATTATCCCCTTGTTATAAGTTTATCTTGTATCTGTGGATGTGGTTCCGACCATGTTTCTCCTTGATTCCATTTCTCGTGCAAGTTTGAGCACTTGTCTTCTGCAGAGCATTACCCTAGTCCAACCTCTACTTTGATATGTCATCAAGTATTACCCCCCTGGTATCTCGAGATTATCATGGAACTGCATAACTTCTTATGAGGTCTTCATCAAGTGCTACATTCTCACTGATTCCAATTTTTCACGGGCTCTGAGTTATTAAACACTCAAAGACACCGATAACTGACTCAAGTCCGCACCGCGATTAAACAACTCTTGGTAACCATCATTACTTATGAGTTTGAACTAGATCACGTCACTCCTAGCCTGCTTGGCTATATCCTTGTCGTGCCGATTTTAACTGTGCTACCTGGTCCTTCTTCCCGGAGCAAAAATTTCGATGGTGAGCTAATCTTACGTCGATCTTCCTCGTCATATCAATTGTCCTTGAACAACAAGCTTGATTTCAAGTTTGTGTCGTACCCATGGTTTCAATAACTTTTTGCTTCATCATTCCATTGACTTGATGTCATCGCCGGTTGGTTACATCTTCTTGAAACCTCTTGACAAATGTGTCGTGATCATCATCAACATTCTGAGGTCTTCCAAGATATCAATTGAATTCATGATGAGAAATAACATCCTTGCCCTCGATGATTGGTGTGATCATCGACCACTTTATTGCCTTCCGTTCAACACAAACTTGTTCGTGTTTTGGGTATACCTGGAGATCCTTGCTATCCAGCATTTGTTCTCCTTTACCTTGGAGTATTACCTTCTTTTTATGTCAAGAATTTCATGAGAATTTCACCACCTCTTAAGAATTCTTGATATAGGTGATATTTTTTTCCATATCCGTTCATTCCTTGGTCCCTGCATTGTTTCTAACCGGAAAACCGATAACTGAATTATGTTGTGCGAGTTCAAAACTTCTAGCAACCCTATTGCTTTGAAGTTAATGGTCGATAATTCATTCTTAGACCATTGGTTATTGAATCACCATTCTAACTTTGACCATGCTACCTAAACCCATATTTCGGGTGGACCTTTCAACCAATGTTTAGCTGTGTATGTTTTCCTTGAGCATACCTCTTTATATCATTTGATCTGACAAATGATATCTCCTTGTTCACATAAGTGTGGAAATCCATCTTTTGAAAATCTCAATGAATTGTCGCTGAGTCAATCAGCCACCTCCTCACCTCTCTTTGATTTAATGATGAACTCTTGTTTTGGAACTCGCTCCCACAGTTCAATTCTCGAGAATCTTACAATGTCAACTCGACAATTTGTGTTGCACCTCTCTTCTCAGGCATCCCGAGTCTGCGGTATCCTGATGCCAATCAAAACTGGATCTCGGTCAGATATAATGGTTGGAACATATTTCCAAGAGTTATAATATTGGTCTTTATATGACCCCGTAAGATGATGTCATTCCTAGCACACCTGGCCGGAGGACCTATTGTTATAGTTTCCTTTTCAGCAAGGTTATCCATTCTTCCATGAGGAAATTGTAAGACTTATTCTACAAGTTATTCCTGATGGATCCTTTGTGTTTCCAAAGTCTGATCTTCACCTGTTAACCATGTCCATGCTATCTCGAAGCATGTCTGTGGTACTCCGATTTTCAATAAGAGAATTGAAAGCTCAATGCTAAGTTTTCCTGATCGATTATCCAAACACCATTGTGTGGGTAATGCCATGAAAATTCCTCTCCCATTACCTAAATGGTTTTCTACTTTCTATCCTGTCATGGATATCGTGCTCTGCTTGTCCTTGGGAAGGATATACCCCTGAAATATGTATTTAAACACATTTTCCTTTCCATTGTACTGTTTAATCTGATAATCACATTTTCCTTTCCATTGTTTTGTTTAACCTTTCCTGTAATCTACTTAACTGAGCAGTGATAATTCCCTGCTTAGGTAAGCACCTTGTCGTACCACTCTGTTAGTAAGACCCTGTTACTATTGTTGATGACATTCCGGTAACCATTGATGGACGAGAACTTTGCCTATTGATCCGCCTTGTTCAACAAGCAGGAAAATGGTTCTCTTCGTCCGTCGCCCTTGGTACCGATGTTGTTGTCGAGATAACTGACAGTCTCTTAACTGACAGTCTCTTCTCAGACATGCCTTACTATCATGATTGTGCAAGATGACAGCACCCTCCCTACTTTAAACCCACATGGTGGGCCCATAACCCACAGTTCCACAGGATCGAAATCTGACTCTTTGATACACCCCCTGGTTTCCCAAGTTATTCCTCGCGTGTGGCCTCGTATGTAGTTCATGGGCCACCTTCCTAGTGATCTATTCTGGTAACATACACAATACTTAATCTCGTTGCTCTGGACCCATATCGCACTTTGTTTCAGGCATGGAACAATTGCCTCCCCGCTCGAAACTTCCCATGATACCTCCTTACTTTACTCTCGATATTTTCTTAAGTTTCAATTTGAGAGTTAATTTTCGCCACCTTCCCCGATGTTAGCTACCAAATAGTCAACCTTGCAGGTCCGTCCTGCCGGAATAACCCCCCCCCTCATTCTACCGTAAGTACGATGGAGTTCCTAAAGTAAGAACGACAACATCATCATGATACATCGATGCAGAGAAATGAAGACATCAACGAAAGGGATCAACTTCTTCGAGAAGAGCACATAGGAATGAGAAGATCCGTTAGAATTTCGTATCCAGAACTTTCCGCCTTACTCCACCTCTTAAATCTCGGGACGAGATTTCTTGTAGTGGAGGAGATTTGTAAAACCCAGAGAATCATGCTACAGTAACCTCACCCTAATGGTGCCCTGTCATCAAGTTTAACAAGCCAAATTACCACTTATTAAAAATCAAAGTCATTTTCAAATTTAAAATGAAGTCAAATAAATTATTTCCTCAAACATGAAAACCAAAATGTTCGCATTATTCTATAAATTCCCCTGATCATTTGTCATGTTGAAACCAACATCATTTGACTCACCAATTAATCCTAAGTAAAATATAAAGTGGTCCAAAAACAAGAAAAATAACCATTTCAAAATAAACAAATGTTTATGAGTATCATCATATCACTGCATTGCATTTATGTGCTAGGTTTCATATTTTACTAAAATCATTTGGTCCCTCAAATAAATAGAAAACAGTGTCTAAAATAGAAAACAGTAAGGAAAAAAGATAAAAGGAATAAAAACTAAAGTCTCCTGTGCACTTTGGCCCATCGTGAATAGTACATGGCCCAGCCCAACTGGGTCTTCCCTAACCTTTCGCTACAGTGGGAGGAGGGGGGAGCCGTGGCGGCAATCCCACGGCCATGGCCACGTGCTGGCCATCCCCTACCTCTTCGGCGCCTACAAAACGCCAACGCAAACCCTAGGCTACTCTCGTCCATCCTTCCCTCTTTTCCCCATCGCCTCCCTCCTCATCTGGTTGAAATCGAGCTCGGCCTCGACGCGGTGACCGCCCTCGTCGTTGTCATTGCCACGGCCAACGTCGTCTCCCGTCGCACGGGAAGGTGTCCAAGAGCATCGCCACGATCGACTTCATCCGTCCCGGGGACCGAATCAAGCCGAGGCGCCACGTAGACGTCGCCATCGCCGGTGTTCTCCACCATGGCCACCACCACCACGTTGTCATTGCCTCTGCTACAGATCGCCCCTGGCCTCCCCGACCACGCCATCGAGCTCGCAGTGAGCTTCTCCTCCATTTTCCCCTGTTTTCCCCTTCGATCCATCATCATATCGTCGTCCCCACGAGCTCGACCGCCATGGCTGAAGCTTCGCATCCACGAGCGCCCGTGTGGCCCTACCACCTGCAACCACACCCCTGCATCTGCCCGCACAAGCCCCGTGCGCGCCCGATAAGCGCCTCACGCACGCTCGCGCCGCGTGCTGTAGCCGCCGCCCTCGTTCCCCCGCGTGCCCACTGCAGCCAGCTCGCGCTCGTTGCGCCCCTGCTCGCCCCGTGTTTCGGCTACCGCGCCCGGGGCATAGCTCCCGCGCGCGGTTCGCGTCGCTGCTCCGTGCCTCGCCTTGGCCGCGCCCGGTGAAGCCCCGCGCGCGCCCGCCCTTACCCTTGCCGCACCCTCTGTCTCGTGCGCTCGCGCACCTGCTGCTCGCCGCCGCCCCTCGCTGTTGGCCACCGTCCGCGCGCCATCGCCGCCACCTCCGCCCGCCGCTAGCGCTGGCAGCCGCGGCCCAACCGCCCCTCCTCGCCGGCTCGCCCTCACCGCGCCTCACCGGCGCCCGCTGCCGCTGCCGCGGTGAGTTGCTGCGGCTGCTGCTCTCTGCCTCACGCGAGGCCATGGTGAGCACATCCTAGTAGCCTGGCTGTGTCTCTGCCATGTAGGCCCAGCCCTATTTAAATTAGTGCTAAAGTTTGGTTAGTATTAATTTAATTCTAAATTAGTTTAGTAGAAAGTGACAGGTGGGCCCCTTGGTTATTGAAACTAATTAATTAAACTCTAATAGAAACTAACACAATGACAACCAGGACCCACGTTTACTGTTCACCTTTTGACCAGTCAAATGTTGACTGGGTCAACTCCGCTGACTGGACCCCCTGGCCCCATTTGCATACACTCTGGCTAGAGCAGGACTAGGTGACAAAAGGTTTTACTCTTTTTAATTCAAATTAATATAATCCAGTAATTTCAGAAATTCAAATAAACTTTGAATAATCATAGAAAATAATCCGTAACTCGGATGAAAATACTTTGTACATGAAAGTTGCTCAGAACGACGAGATGAACCCGAATACGCAACCCGTTCACCCGCCACACGTCCCTAGCATAGAGAACGTGTAACAATCCGCTCCGGTCCGTCTGTCCGAAAACGTCAAACACCGGGAATACTTTCCTGGATGCCCCCCCCCTTCCCTGGTAGCACCTAGTACTATGTTAGGTTACCCCTAGCATAAGGTATTGTCGCGTCTTGCTTTGTGATGCTTTGATTACTTTGTTATTTATTGAGTTCCTCTCCGTTACTTTTTTCCGGTAGACTCCGAGACCGTTGTCGATGTCCGTGTGTTCGACTACATCGAAGATGACCCCTCCTTCTTGCCAGAGCAACCAGGCAAGCCCCCCCTGATCACCAGATATCGCCTACTATTCTCTCTACTGTTTGCGTTAGAGTAGTGTAGCATGTTACTGCTTTCCGTTAATCCTATCCTGATGCATAGCATGTCTTTGTTGCTACAGTTATTGATACCTTACCTGCAATTCTAAATGCTTAATATAGGATGCTAGTTTATCATCAGTGGCCTACATTCTTGTTTGTCTGCCATGCTATACTATTGGGTCGTGATCACTCGGGAGATGATGACGGGTATATACTTATACATAATATATGATACTTGTGGTGACTAAATACGGGCCGGCTCGAAGAGTACCCGCGAGTGATTCACGGATTGGGGGTTGAAAGGACCTTTGTCTCGACGGCCCTCTGGATCTATGTGGCAGAGCGACATGGCAGGTTGAGACCACCTAGGAGAGAGGTGGGCCTGGCCCTGGTCGGCGTCCGTGGTTATTTCAAAATAACACGCTTAACGAGATGTGGGTATTTGATCTGAGGCTGGCCATTGGCCTATATGCACTAACCAACTACGCAGGAACAGTTATGGCCACTCGATGTCGTGGTATCAGCCGAAGCCTTCTTGACGTCAGCGATTGAGCGGCGCGCGTCGGATTGGACTGGAATGCCTACTCTTGTATTAGGGAGGCTAGGTCTGCTTACCGGCCGCGTTCGCAATGTGCATGTGTGCAATGGGCGATGGGCCCAGACCCCTGCGCCATAGGATTTAGACCAGCGTGCTGACCTCTCTGTTGTGCCTAGGTAGGGCTGCGACGTGTTGATCTTCCAAGGCCAGGCATGACCCAGAAAAGTGTGTCCGGACAAAGGGGATCGAGCATGTTGGGAAATGTGGTGCACCCCTGCAGGGAAGTTTATCTATTCGAATAGTCGTGTCCCTCGGTAAAAGGACGACCCAGAGTTGTACCCTGATCTTATGACAACTAGAACCGGATACTTAATAAAACACACCCTTCCAAGTGCCAGATACAACCGGTGATCGCTCTCTCACAGGGCGACGAGGGGAGGATCACCAGGTAGATTATGCTATGCGATGATACTTGGTTAACTTACCATCTACTCTCATCTTCTGCTTCAAGATGGAGGTTGCCAGAAGCGTAGTCTTCGATAGGACTAGCTATCCCCCTCTTATTCCGGCATTCTGCAGTTCAGTTCACATATGTTGCCCTTTTCTATTTGATACCAATGCATACATATGTAGTGTAGCTAATTGCTTGCAAGTACTTTGGATGAGTACTCACGATTGCTTTGCTCCCCCTTTTTGCCCCTTTCTATATTCGATTATTGCGACCAGACGATGGAGTCCAGGAGCCAGACGCCACCGTCGACGATGACTCCTACTACATTGGAGGTGCCTACTACTACGTGCAGGCCGCTGACGATGACCAAGAGTAGTTTAGGAGGATCCCAGGCAGGAGGCCTGCGCTTCTTTCGATATGTATCCCTGTTTGTGCTAGCCTTCTTAAGGCAGACGTGTTTACCTATGTCTGTACTCAGATATTATTGCTTCCGCTGACTTTTGTGTATTCGAGCTTATGTATTCGAGCCCTCGAGGCCCCTGGCTTGTAATATAAAGCTTGCATTATTTTATTTGTGTCTAGAGTTGTGTTGTGATATCTTTTTGTGAGTCCCTGATCTTAGTCATACACATTTACGTGTATGATTAGTGTACGGTCAAATTGGGGGCGTCAAAAGGGACCTCGACGGTGCCTGCAAGTAGGAGAACGGCGACCCTGGTCGTCGCCACCGTCAGGCTGAACGAGTCATCCGGAGTTTCCTCCAGTCCGTTGTCACCTCTACCAGCCCCCACGAACGCACCTAGGCCGACGACCGCGATCGTAAGCCACCAAGTGCAGCGGGAGAGAGCTTGCAGCACAGAGGAGATCCACCGGCGACTCACCTCCCACACGGTCTAGACGCCGTCCATCCACTCCCCGCGAAAGTCGCCAGCCGAGGGCTCCGTCGCCATGCCTAACGGGGCTGCCACCCCCGGTCCAGGTTCCTCCATGAAGGCCGGAGTGGCGAGATCTGCCGCAAGCGACGAGATCCGGCACTGCACGGCGGACGCCATCGCCCAAGCCCGGCGTCGACCGATCCCGCCATCGCCGGGAGCCCGCACGCTGCCGGGAGTCCCACACCCATGGATCTGGGCACCCGTGCACCGCCGCGGGTCCGCCGCCTCCGGGATCTGCCACACCGTCGGGAGGGCCGCACCCCGCGGATAGGACGCCTGCGCCGCCGTGGATCCGGGAACGGGAGGAGAGACCCTCCGTCGCCGCCGTCACACGCTCGGGCTTTCCCCGGCGCCGACCATCGGCAGCGGCGGAGGGGGAGAAGGGCGCTGGAGGGACTAGGCGACGGCGGTGGCGGAGCCCCCGCGGGAGGGACGCGAGTAACCATATATGCCTAAATATGGGGTGACAAATATTATTGCTAAGTGATCATCTCTTAATTAAAAGGAAAGACAAGTATATATTTTTTGTTTCTCTTTCCTCCGTCTAAACATTTGGGCCCTCATAATTAGTGAACATTTGCCGGGGGATGACAACTGTAAATGAATTTGATGGCAAGTTGTGTTGTCCGAGAATGACAAATTTAGTTAGTAAGAACTAGTCGTCAACCCGTGCGCCTGCACGGGCTAGGAACTACTTTGTTTCAAATAATTTTTGAAACTAAAAACATTAGATCCCTGTGGTTTAAGTATGTAAATGAAACTGATTAGAAGGAGGGCCGCACATGTTTCTTTCTCAAAGCAGAATAAAAGCATACTTTGAAGGTATTAAAAAATATTCACTATAGTAGTATACATACTCCATGATGGTACATCTATTATAATTGTTTGATTCTATGGATACAATTTAAGCATAGTCAGATTTCTATAGATTCATCGATATAGAGATGGCATCATTGATTAATTTGTGCCTACTTTGAATGAAAACATAACTGAAAAAAGTATGCAAGGAAACACAGTCAACATATACTGTTGTATCAAAAAATATTTCAAATTCCATGGATAAGTATAGTTTTAGACTGAATACATATTCAAATATGTATCAACCAACACCATTGAACATACCAATAAGCGGTATATACCATACTATAAGAAAACATCCCACAATGAAAATGCTTCTGATCTATTTCTTGGTTTTTTGAAAAAAATAACTGTGAAAATGTAGCTAATGTGTGCAATCACTTGATAACTAATACTTTTTTGACCCATATAAGAAAACAATTCGTGTGTCTATCACCAGTTGTTTCTCAGAATTGTATATATTACCAAAAATAAAGGAAACAAAGCAACGAAAAGGAGACAACTGGAGACATATTAAAAAAAATCAGTGAAACGAATAAAATAGCAGAATAAAAATAGAAGTTAGATTATATGTTCTCAAATTTAAATCAAGGAATGGTAATCATACATAACTGCCTTAACCAAAAAAACCATTGATATGCACACACGTCTGAATCTGGCACTTATAATTTTTGGATTGATATTAATGGGCCATTATTATTTTACAAATTTATAATAGAGAAAAAAGATCTCAGATTTATTATATGACAACCATGCAATAGAATAACAAATAGGTATACAAATCTCTATATGTTTTGCAGATAAACAAAGTGCTTTTAAAAGATCTTTTTTTTGGGGATCTTCTAAAAGATCTTGACCATCAAATTTAAAGGAAAGAAGGCATGTTTTTTTCTGGTTATTCAGAACCAAGACGTGGGTGTTTTTTTTTTTTGCAGCTACCTTAGACGTGGGCGTTGTGGAATTTTTTTTGTACGTGTGACCTGTTAACTCCTAGAATATCTCCTATCCTCCATGATCTCAAGATATTTTAGCGTTAGAGAGAGAGGACGCTAAATGTAAAAACAAATTATTTTTGACTCCTTATTTTGGACGTGAGGCTTCAGGTCCCTTTTTATGTATGTGCGTGGCTTTTGCTTTTTCCAAACTGATATTTGGACTCACTTTCTACGTGCGGCTTCAAGAGTTATTGTCTGTGTGTGTGCTTTTTTTAAAACCTATCTTTGCTGGTTTTTTAAGGAAAGATGACATGCAATTTTTTGTTTTTCAGAACATAGAGGTGGGCGTGTGGGATCTATTTTTTGCGCGTGTGGGCTGAATCCTAGCACGTTCTAATATATCTTGACCACCAAATTTTAAGGAAGGAGGCACGTTTTCTTTACAGAACCTAGACCTCTGTGTTTTTCCTTTGCAACTAGCTTAATTGTGGGCGTTGAGAGTCTTTTTTTAATCTATATTAAGAACTTTTTTGTACGTGTGAGCTTAGTCCTATTCATGTACGTACATGGTTTTCTTTTGTTATTGAGGCAGCGTCCTTTATTAGGTCTTGACCATCAAATTTATAATCTAATGGCTAAATTAATTTTGATGATGTGGATTAACATGAAGCCTATTACGATGCCTTTAATTAGTAAATATAAGATTGCATACCTTGATATGTATGTATACAAATCCTGATTTGTCTAGCATCTTGATCTGGACGGAACAACAGTCCAGGTTGCGTGCATGGCCATGACGTCGAGAATGCTGGGCCACCTGCGGTATTGCTTGCTGGTCCTGGGACTTGTCGCAACGGCCGGCTGTCGGGGCACTGCGAGGTGGATTGGTGCCAACTGACCTTGTAATGCATCTGTGTGTGTTTTACGCCCATTGGATTGTCAACGGAGTCCGGTCACTGGTAGAAAAAGGGTCTGTTGTCCCGGTTTGTAAGGGCCTTTTGTCCCGATTCTGAAATCGGGACTAAAGGGTCGGTACTAATGCCCTGTCTCTTTAGTCCCGGTTCAATCCAGAACCAGGACAGATGGACCTCCACGTGGCCTGTGCGCGGAGCCCAGGCAGGAGATCCTTTGGACCCGGTTGGTGGCATCAACCGGGACCAATAGGCATCCACGCGTCAGCATTTCTGTGGCTGGTGTTTTTTTTTTTGAAAGGGGTAGGGGGGTTTGGGGGGTTAATTTAGGTGTTTCATATATTGTGTTAGCTAGCTATAATTAATAGAGAGAAGTGTCCTCTCTTATGTCCGTGCTTGGTCGACGCTACGTACTATACATACATATAGAGAGGACTAGACACGCTAGCTAGCTAGTAAGCAAACGAAGAAAACAGAAGATCGTCATGAACATATATGCATACAGAGAGAAGTGATATCGACCACCTCTCCTTCTCCGAGAGATTGGTCGAACAACAAGTTCTCGTATATCTATCCGACACTACCGGCTACATATATACAATAATTATCTTTTACAAATATAATCATACGGACTCAGGGTCCACATAGAATTCTCCGTCTTCAGGGATCACGTGGTCAAGAAAGAATGCCGCCAATTCCTCTTGAATTGCTCGCATGCGAGCTGGTGCTAGGAGTTCATCCCGCTTCCGAAACATCTAATTTAAAGAAGGGGGGTCAATACATATATATATGAATGAATGAAACTCAAACAAATGATGGTAATAAAATAAAATTGTGAACGTTGTTATTTACGTACTTCATATTGTTCGTCAGTGTAGCCCCGCTCACAGGTCGTATGGCGGATGGACTCGCAAACGTAGTATCCACAGAAATCATTCCCTTATTCCTGCCACAACCACTTTACAAGAAATAGCGGTCAATCAAACTGATAACCAAGAATGACAAATGGTATTGATGAAACTAGCGCTTGAATGACTAGTAGATGCGCGGAACATGCTACTATAATACTTACTTTCGGGTGTCTAAATTTTAGCTCCTTTGGCAGTCCCGGAGATTTTCTAGTGAATTTTCTCCAAACTCTGCCGGACAAAGAAAACAATTACTTGATATATCAGGAAATGAATAAAGTTGCTGATATGGTGGATAATGATCGATTTAACTTACTTCTCGAGTATTTGAGTCATGTCTGCATAGTCCTGGGGATCTTTTCGTCTTGAGTCTAAGACGGTTACTAGTCCCTGCTCAAGCTTAATCTCTAGGAGAATATAGTGGAAACTGCACACGCATGCATAACTCATCAATTACATTACTATAACCTTGACTAATATATAAGGGAAACCGAATACGCACAAGACAGTAACACTTACCTGAAGTTGTAAGGAAAGAGTATTATATCTTTGTTTTCATTTATTACGAACGGTCGTAGCAAGTTGTCCTCGGTAGCTGCGGCATGAAACTTAACCTGAGTTGCATCTATGAGATATGTGTTAATGAACCCAATATCACCGACTTGTCTTTTCTTCAATTCGGCGATCTTCAATCTGCATAATATAGTGAGGATGATTATAAATACATGCAATGAAAGAGCTGAGCTATATAGCGAGACTTAATGACAGAAGTAGTACTACTTACAGACAGTAGCAGGCGCCATTGTTTTATCGAGGGCCAATTGATTGAAAAACTGATATAACTCCTCAAATGGAACAGACAACAGTTCAATTCCAATGAGGTCATGCTCCTTTTTAACTTTCACATACAAAGTACTCCTCCCCCCAGAGTCTCTGCAGATTTTCAAGTACCAATCATGCAATCTTCGCATCATCGTTGATAGAGATCTTTCATCTTTGACGAGAGGCTTCCTGTACTCGTATCTTTGTATCTGCACGTCCATGGGTTCATAATGTACATCGTTGGGCAGGTAATCTGCAAGATTGCTATAACCGGGCACCATCCTCGGATCATTAGCGACGTTGTGGCTAGGCACCTTGAGCGGGGGGCACGATTGCTTCGCTTGTTCGCCGAGCTGGGCAATTTGTTTCCCAGCTCGTCGTTCTTTCAGCTTTTGATCACTCACAGTACTTCCCGACCGCTCCGCTTCGGCAAATTCCTTTCCAATAATGCGCTCATACTTTCCTTTCGGCGGAGACTTCGGTGGTTTTGTCAGGGCAGCCAGAGTGCGCTTCGCTTTCACCGGATCTACCTTCTCCTCCGGAAGTGGATGTCTCTTTGCTTTCAACCCTTGAAACCAGTCATCCACTTCGGTTCGTGCGATCTCAGCGTTCTCCTCCGGGGTCCTCTTGTATGGTAACTTCTCTGGAGTCTTCAGAGAAGGACCGAATCTGTATGTCCTCCCGCCTCTGGTTGTACTGCTAGACGCCGACCGAGCAGACGGAGCGGTTGTCTTCTTTACTTGCTTACGAGGCGGAGGAGAAGGACTACAACGCGCCGGAGCAACTGGAGCGGCGGCAGGTCTCTTCCGCCCTTGCTGACGAGGCGGAGAAGGAGGAGGCTGGCTGCTCGGGCGCGTCGGCGCAGGCGGAGAAGGAGGCGGAGTGGCGCCACGTGCTGGAGAAGGAGCCGGCCGAGTGCCCTGATCGTCACTCGCCGGAGGAGGAGGCAGTGGAGGAGGCGTAGTGCCCTGGCTTGCCGGAGGAGGAGGAGGCGGTGGCGTCCAGTTCGGAAGGTTGATGAGCTCCTTCCGCCATAGGCATGGAGTCTTCAGAGCAGACCCCAGCCTAGTCTCCCCTTCACCGGTAGGGTGGTCAAGCTGGAGGTCCTCAAATCCCTCCGTTATTTCATCCACCATCACCCTAGCATATCCTTCTGGAATCGGCCGGTAGTGAAAAGTTGTGCCGGGTTCAGTAGGATAAACAGAGCCAACAGCCGCCTTGACCTTCAAACTCATCCATTGCGTCATAAGGTGGCAATTTTGAGACTCCGTGATAGCATCCACGGGATAGCTGGAAGGAGCCGTCAAGGCATGCTCCGGCTGAAGCAGCTCGGTGGAAGCCACACTGCTTCTGCGCTGAGATGGCGGGGTAGCTTCGGGGGAAGCTTCGGCAGTACGTTTGCTGCGATTTGCTTCTCGTTCCTGTATCACGTCTACCCTTGCTTGCAGCGCCTGCATTTGGGTCTGCTACACTTTTTTCCTCTCATGGGATTTGTAGCCGCCTGCGTCTGGAAACCCAACCTTCCACGCAATGGAGCCTGGCGTGCCTCGTGTCCGTCCAGGGTGCTCAGGATTCCCGAGGGCCATTGTGAGCTTGTCGTTCTCTCTGTCTGGAAAGAACGTCCCTTGTTGCGCTGCTTTGATATACTTCTTAAGCTTCCTGACTGGTATGTCCATTTGATCGTTCGTCCAAATGCACTTCCCTGTTACAAGGTCCAAGGTTCCGCCAGCCCCGAAGAACCAAGTCCGGCAACGGTCTGGCCAGTTAATCGTCTCTGGTTCGATCCCTTTATCAACCAGATCATTCTCAGTCTTGGCCCACTTAGGCCGGGCTACAAGGTAGCCACCTGACCCCGTGCGATGGTGATGCTTCTTCTTCGCAGCATTTTGCTTGTTTGTCGCCGACATCTTCTTACTCTTCTCCGATGTCTTGTGGGCCACAAATGCGGGCCAGTGATCTCTGATATTCTCATATCTGCCCTTGAATTCTGGTGTCTCATCATTTTCGACAAACTTATTCAGCTCTTTCTTCCACCTCCTGAATAGTTCTGCCATCCTCTTAAGAGCAAAAGACTTGATTAATTGCTCTTTAACTGGGTTCTCTGGATTATCCTCTGGCGGTAGGGTGAAATTTGACTTCAGCTTAGTCCAAAGATCATTTTCCTGGATATCATTGACATAAGACACCTCAGGGTCTTCTGTAGCCGGCTTAAACCATTACTGGATGCTGATCGGGATCTTGTCCCTAACCAGAACCCCGCACTGAGCAACAAATGCATTCTCTGTTCGGATAGGTTCAATCGGTTGGCCATCGGGCGCGATTGCTATGATCTCAAACCTTTCATCCGAGCTCAACTTTTTCTTCGGGCCTCGTCTCTTTACCGAAGTTGTGCTCGATCCGGAGGGCTAGAAAAAAGAACAAAGACTTAATTAATATGTGTACATACCAAAACAATGAATGCATCAATTAGCTAGTCAGCATAGGCTTAACTAATATATATACCTGGCCGGACTCGGTTCGGTCACCGGAGCCGTCATCACGGTCTCCTTCTTGCACCGGCATTGGGTCACCGGAGCCGTCCTCATGTTCTTCTTCTTGCACCGGCATTAGGTCACCGTAGCCAGCTTCTTCACCCTCTCCTTCCAGACCATCGGTGTCGTTGAGAAACAACGAGACGGCATCACTTCCTTCTGCGATTATGTCCCTCAACAACGCTTCTTTTGCTTCGTCTCGGGCGGTGTCCATAGTTTCTACAAATATATACAACATGGCAATTATTATTCAAACATGACAGATGGATATATTAGTGGCAAACGTAGAACTAGCTACCTAATCATAGTAAGGAATCATATATATTAATTAGTGGCCTCGACGCTGCTTCTCTAGGGTTTGGGGTGGCCTCGACAACGCTTCAAGGGTTTGGGGTGGCCTCGAGAACGCTTCAAGGAGGGGTTAATATCGACCCCCCCCCACGTGTTGAAGCTATCGGGAGGGGGTATATATCGACAACGACGACACTACATCTATGTCCCTCGACGACCCTCATTCCCGATAAAAAAAGAGGAAGAAGAAGAAACAAAAGAGGAGAAGAAAGAATAGAGGAGAAGAACTCCTCTATTCTTTCTTCTCCTCTTTTTTTTCTTCTTCCTCTTCTTTTTTTATCCTCTTCTTTCTCTCATGTTCGAGAGGATCGCCGAGGGGTTGGGAGGTTGCCTATTGTCAAAGGATTCAACAAAACCATGTCTTCATCATTAGGCAAAAGTAACAGGTGCATGATGGTACGAAGCTCTCCAAAGTTATTTTGGAACGGAGTCCTAGATAGGATAATTCGCTTTTTGGTACAAAGTTCAGCAAGAACCTTACAAATATCGTTATTTGGAAGGCCTTTGCTGAAATTCATACAAAAAGGCAAATTATCCTATCCGGGACACCATTCCAAAATAACTTTGGAGGACTTCGTCATGCCCTGGTTACTTCCGGCTAATGATGAAGCCATGGATTTCTTCAATACTTTGACACTAGGAAACCTCTCTCGACCCCTCGGCGATCCTCGACCCCTCGAACCCTCGACGACCCTGGAACCCTTGACCCCTCGGCGATCCTCTTCTTCCTCTCATGTTCGAGAGTATCGCCGAGGGGTCGGGAGGTAGCCTAGTGTCAAAGGATTCAACAAAACCATGTGTTCATCATTAGGCGAAAGTAACAGGTGCATGATGGTACGAAGCTCTCCCAAGTTATTTTGGAACGGAGTCCCAGATAAGATAATTCGCTTTTTGGTACAAAGTTCAGCAAGAACCTTCCAAATATTGTTATTTGGAAGGCCTTTGCTGAAATTCATACAAAAAGGCAAATTATCCTATCCGAGACACCATTCCAAAGTAACTTTGGAGGACTTCGTCATGCCCTGGTTACTTCCGGCTAATGATGAAGCCATGGATTTCTTCAATACTTTGACACTAGGAAACCTCTCTCGACCCCTCGGCGATCCTCGACCCCTCGAACCCTCGACGACCTTGGACCCCTCGACCCCTCGAACCCTCGACGACCCTAGACCCTCTCTCGACCCCCTCATGTCGAAGTTATCGGGTAGGGGGTATATCGACAACGACATACCCAATACATGCATACATACATACATACATACATATCACATGCATCCATACATATATGAACAAAATTAATATATACTAATTAACAACCTAAATAAAAAAACTAATACATATAGGAAGAAGAATAAAAAAGAAGAGAATAAAGAATAGAGGAGAAGACTTCCTCTTCTTCCTCTCCTCTTCTTCTCCCTCTTCTTCCCCTTCTTCCTCGCCTCTCTCATGAATGTCCGACGTTCTCGACCCCCCCCCTACGTGTCGAAGAAAAAAAAGAAAAAAATAGGAGAAGAAGAAAGGAATAGAGGAGAAAAGAGAAAATAGAATATATATTCTATTTTCTCTTCTTCTCCTCTATTCCTTTCTTCTTTTTCTTCTTTTTTCTTCTTCTTATTTATTTCTCCTCGTCTTCCTCTCCCCTCTCGGCGACCCTAGACCCCCTCTCGACCCTCGACCCCTAGGCGACCTTCGACCCCTCTCTTTTTTTTCTTCCTCTCATGTTCGACGACCCCCTCTCGACCCCCTATCGACCGTCGACCCCCTCTCGACCCTCATATATAAAACATTTTCTTCCTTCTATTCCTTCTTCCTAAATATATAAAACTTTTTTTTAAAATGAAACTAACCTAAAATGTACTAAATCAGAGAGCATATATAGATAAAATGAAACTAACCTAAACTTTTTTTAAACATCATTACAATTGAAAAAAATACATACATACATACAAAAAGCATGTAAAAAATACATTATGGTGTCGGCCGAGGGCGCGGGCGACGGCGTCGAGGGAGGGCGCGGGCGACGGCGTCGGGCGAGGGCGCGGGCGACGGCCGGCGAGGGCGCGGGCGACGGCGACGGCCGGGGCGGCGGGCGGCGTTGGGGCAGCCTGGCGGCATCGATGTGCTCGGAGTCGTCGGGGGCAACTGCGAGGGAAATGTGAAATTTTCCTAAGTGCTGGCTTATATAGCAAAGGCATTGGTCACGGTTCGTGGCACAAACCGTGACCAATGCCCCCCTTTAGTCCCGGTTGGTGCCACCAACCGAGACCAAAGGCCTCTTTTCAGCTGCCCAAAGGGCGGGAAGCGGCGGCCATTGGTCCCGGTTGGTGGCACCAACCGGGACTAAAGGGGGCATTGGTCACGGTTGGTGCCACGAACCGTGACCAATGCCCCCCTTTAGTCCTGGTTGGAGCCACCAACCGGGACCAATGGCCTTGTGCTGCCCCGCGCCCAAAAGTTTAGTCCCACCTCGCTAGTTGAGAGGGCTCGGGAGTGGTTTATAAGCGCTGCTGCGCCCACCCTATCAAGCTCCTCTCAAATGCAGGCTTTCGGGCCTAATTTGTCACTGCAATGCCTGTGGGCCTACTGGGCCTGCTGCGGGCCTGAATCCTGGCCCATGGTTGGGTTTCTAGTCGTATTCAGGCCGTGGTGGCCTAGTAGGTGGCATTTTTTTGTTTTTTTGTTGCCTTATTTATTTTCTTTTGTTTTTCGCTTTATTTTTTAATTCTTTATGCTTTTAGTTTTAGAAAAATTATAAACTTTTTGTTAATGCCATTAGTTTTCAAATTTGAAAACACTTTTTTAGTTTTTTTTGTTTTCTTTGTTGCTTTATTTATTTTATTTTGTGATTAACTTTACTATAAAAATAGTTTTTTCCTGTTTTTTGATTTGTTTTTTGCATTATTTATTTTCTTTTGTTTTTTGCTTTAATTTTTAATTCTGTTTGCTTTTAGGTTAGCAAAATTATAAACTTTCTGTTAGTGCCATTAGTTCTAGAAAAATTATAAACTTTCTGCTAGTGCCATTAGTTTTCAAATTTGAAAACACTTTTTTAGTTTTTTTGTTTTCTTTGTTGCTTTATTTATTTTATTTTGTGATTAACTTTACTATAAAAATAGTTTTTTCCTATTTTTTTGATTTGTTTTTTGCATTATTTATTTTCTTTTGTTTTTTGCTTTAATTTTTAATTCTGTTTGCTTTTAGGTTAGCAAAATTATAAACTTTCTGTTAGTGCCATTAGTTTTAGAAAAATTATAAACTTTCTGTTAGTGCCATTAGTTTTCAAATTTTAATAGTTAAAATTTGAATTCTTTGAAAATTGTTTGAATCACAAGTTTGTGATTAACTTACTCAAAAATGATAATGGATGCGCTTATAGAGAAAATTCAACCTAAATTCCTAGTAAATTTCTATTAATTTTAGAGAAATTCACTATGAATTTAGGTTAAACTTTTCTCTATTAGGGCATCTATTTTCACTTCGAGAGGAGCTCAACAAGGCAGAGAGGGAAGGGCTTATAAACCGGTGTGAGCCCCCTTCGGTTGGCGAGGTGGGACTAAACTCTGCCCGCAACGAGGACCAACCCTTTAGTCCCGGTTTGTGGCACAAACCGGGACTAATGGTCATGGGCCAGGGGCGAGGAGCAAAATTATAAACTTTCTGTTAGTGCCATTAGTTTTAGAAAGTTGAAAGTTGGCATGGGCCAGGGACTAATGGTCATGGTATTATGAGGGCCAAACCATAAGACATGAAAGCATTTCAAATGAACTCTGAAAAAGTTGAAAGTTGGGATGGTATCATATATAATTTCACCCACATAGCATGTGCATGTACAAAACAGACAATGGTAGCATGTTCATGTGTTACAAAGTTGGCATGGTATCATCATAATAGTTGCGGGAGAAAGTCTTCACTTTTCCTTCGCTTGTGTCATTTGCTTATTGCGCCGTAACCATGGATAATCTTTATTGTTTATCAGGATGCTTGGGTCAGCCTTGACATTGAAGGGAGGAATTTCATGGAACTTTTCATAATCTTCAGACATGTCTGTCTTGCCGTCCACTCCCAGGATGTCCCTTTTTCCTGAAAGAACTATGTGGCTCTTTGGCTCATCATATGATGTATTCGCTTTCTTATCTTTTCTTTTTCTTGGTTTGGTAGACATGTCCTTCACATAGATAACCTGTGCCACATCATTGGCTAGGACGAATGGTTCGTCAGTGTACCCAAGATTTTTCAGATCCACTGTTGCCATTCCGTACTGTGGGTCTACCTATACCCCGCCGCCTGACAGCTTGACACATTTGCACTTAAACAAAGGGACCTTAAAATCAGGTCCGTAGTCAAGTTCCCATATGTCCACTATGTAACCATAATATGTGTCCTTTCCGCTCTCGGTTGCTGCATCAAAGCGGACACCGCTGTTTTGGTTGGTGCTCTTTTGATCTTGGGCGATCGTGTAAAATGTATTCCCATTTATCTCGTATCCTTTGTAAGTCAATACAGTCAAAGATGGTCCCCTGGACAACAAGTACAACTCATCACAAACAGTGTTGTCACCTCTGAGACGTGTTTCCAACCAACTGCTGAAAGTCCTGATGTGTTCACATGTAATCCAGTCGTCGCACTGCTCCGGGTGTTTGGAGCGCAGACTGTTCTTGTGTTCATCGACATACGGGGTCACCAAGGTAGAGTTCTGTAGAACTGTGTAGTTTGCTTGAGACCAAGAATATCCGTCCCTACATATTATTGAGTCTCTTCCAAGAGTGCCTTTTCCAGTCAGTCTCCCCTCATACCGCGATTTAGGGAGACCTATCTTCTTATGGCCAGGAATGAAGTCAACACAAAACCCGATAACATCCTCTGTTTGATGGCCCATGGAGATGCTTCCTTCTGGCCTAGCGCAGTTACAGACATATTTCTTTAGGACTCCCATGAACCTCTCAAAGGGGAACATATTGTGTAGAAATACGGGCCCCAGGATGACAATCTCGTCGACTAGATGAACTAGGACGTGCGTCATGATATTGAAGAAGGATGGTGGGAACACCAGCTCGAAACTGACAAGACATTGCGCCACATCACTCTTTAGCCTTGGTACGATTTCTGGATCGATCACCTTCTAAGAGATTGCATTGAGGAATGCACATAGCTTCACAATGGCTAATCGAACGTTTTCCGGTAGAAGCCCCCTCAATGCAACCGGAAGCAGTTGCGTCATAATCACGTGGCAGTCATGGGACTTTAGGTTCTGAAACTTTTTCTCTGGCATATTTATTATTCCCTTTATATTCGACGAGAAGCCAGTCGTGACCTTCATACTGAGCAGGCATTCAAAGAAGATTTCTTTCTCTTCTTTCGTAAGAGCGTAGCTGGCAGGACCATTATACTGCTTCGGAGGCATGCCGTCTTTTTCGTGCAAACGTTGTAGGTCCTCCCGTGCCTCAGGTGTATCTTTTGTCTTCCCATACACGCCCAAGAAGCCTAGCAGGTTCACGCAAAGGTTCTTCGTCACGTGCATCACGTCGATTGAGGAGCGGACCTCTAGGTCTTTCCAGTAGGGTAGGTCCCAAAATATAGATTTCTTCTTCCACATGGGTGCGTGTCCCTCAGCGTCATTCGGAACAGCTAGTTCACCGGGACCCTTTCTAAAGATTACGTAGTGTAAATCATTGACCATAGCAAGCATGTGATCACCGGTGGGCATGGCGGGCTTCTTCTGGTGATCTGCCTCGCCTTTGAAATGCTTGCCTTTCTTTCGACATTGATGGTTGGTTGGAAGAAATCGACGATGGCCCAGGTACACATTCTTCCTGCATTTGTCCAGGTATATACTTTCAGTGTCATCTAAACAGTGCGTGCATGCGTGGTATCCTTTGTTTGTCTGTCCTGAAAGGTTACTGAGAGCAGGCCAATCGTTGATGGTCACGAACAGTAATGCCTTAAGGTTAAATTCCTCCCGTCTGTGCTCATCCCATGTACGTACACCGTTTCCATTCCACAGCCGTAAAAGTTCTTCAACTAATGGCCTTAGGTACACATCAATTTCGTTGCCGGGTTGCTTAGGGCCTTGAATGAGAACTGGCATCATAATGAACTTCCGCTTCATGCACATCCAAGGAGGAAGGTTATACATACATAGAGTCACGGGCCAGGTGCTGTGATTGCTGCTCTGCTCCCCGAAAGGATTAATGCCATCCGCGCTTAATGATGAAGCTATGTACCTAGGGTAGGGGCACGAACCTCTCCAAAGAGCCCTACCCAAGGACATCCCTAGAAGAAGTCACCTTTCAATCGACTTGAAGGTATCCCACTCGACGGGTTCAAGACACTCGACCAAGAAGCTATCACTCGAACATGAAGCCAAACACTCGACTGCCAGGAGACCTAAAGTCACTCCGCAAGCAAACGGTCGGCGATTAAGTAGTCTTTATGGTCATTATAGCACTTTATTAGGGGCGTTACCAGTAACGCCCAACCTTAAATGTACCTTAAACCCTGCATCACTGAGGGCAGGAGAGGGCCAGCGAACTCTATATAAGCCACCCCCCTCCTTAGTATGAAGGGTTCGCACCCCTGTTATTCATACACACATAATCCAATCGACCGCCTCCGGGCACCGAGACATAGGGCTGTTACTTCCTCCGAGAAGGGCCTGAACTCGTAATCCTCGTGTGTTTACAACTTCCAAATAGCTGAGATCTAGCCTCTCCATACACACCCCCCTACATCACTGTCAGAGTTAGAACCACGACAGTTGGCGCCCACCGTGGGGCAGGAATCTTAGCGCCTGATTGGAGAAGTTGCAATTTTTCCGATCCCTTTGATTATGGTTTCGTGCGGAGTTTTGGTGGAGGGCTGCGAGATCCGCCTCGGCGCGCTCACGTTCAGCACCGACGACTCCGCATGGCTTCAGGAGGCACCACTCGACATCGACGCACTCCCTGTCCGCGGTGCGACGCATTTCCGCGCATGCGTTCGTGGCGTCCTCCTGCGGCAGCCGTCGACCCAGTATCGGTCGGCCCCCGTATCGTCTCCCCGCTCTGTCTCCCACCGGCGCAAGCGCTTCGGTCGGTCGAGACTTCAGAGGTGGGTGAGGCATGCCGTGGCTCGCCAGTCGGCCGCCCCACAAGTCGCGGCAATCGAGCCCGACGAATCCCTCTGCAGCCTGTTCGACCTGTCGACTGGCTCCACGGAGACCGCATCCGAGTGCGACAGCAGCGACCCAGCGGCTGAGGTTCTGGCGGTCGATGGAACGCACAGTCCTCCCGGTTTCCCTCGCGCTGATGGAGGCGCGGGTGGGGGCGACCCGTCGCATCCCCACGATGAGTATCTCCCCGAACCTCTCACGTCATTACAGCGAGAGGAGCTTCGCCGCCGGAACATGGACGCACTCCACACTCCTATCGTCGGAGAGACCCCCGAGGCCCGGGCCTTTGAGGACGCGCGCTTGGCTAACTTGGCCAAGCGCACTCGACTGGAGAATCTCCAGCGAGCACTCGACGAGCAAGCGCGTCAGCGGGCTCCTGAGTCTAGTCGACGTCAGCTCTTCCCGCCGACGCAGGTATACCGAACCCCAGTTCAGAATTTGGCCGCCGCGGCCCGTATAGCAGAATCGATTCAGCCCTCCCAGTCGGAGGCTGGCAGGGGCTTGTTGCAGATCAGAGCGTTGCTCCGGGCGGCGGGAAACCAGAATTCCGCTGTTTCTCAGTTGCGGAATAGGATCCATAGTCGATCCGTTGCAACAGATACAGTCCAGTCGGCTCACAGCCCGAGATCGCCCCCGAGGCGTGAGGGACGCGGTGACCGGCATGATCAGTACAGAAGAAATGAGCAGTATGATCACCGATCCGATCGTGATGATCGACGTCGAGTGCCAACCCCTCCCCCGAGGAGTGGGTCATATGCGCCTCGACATCGAGATGACAGGCGCCCTCACAGTGTTGGGCAGAGAATTCCAGTCGACCCCAGGGACCCAGGCTTTGACGCGAGATCTATCCTCATTCAAGGTTTGGTTGACAGGAACAGAGCTCATCGGGAAGTCCACAACAGATATGCGCCTGCCAGCAGCAGAGTACATGTTTCGGGGCCAGAGTGTTTCAGTCGAGCCATCAGAGCCGCAACGATTCCTCCCAAATTCAGGTTGGCGACTGGAGTCAGCAAGTTCACCGGTGAGTCTAAGCCTGACACTTGGCTCGAAGATTACCGAGTGGCTGTACAGATTGGCGGTGGCAATGATGAGGTGGCCATGAAGCATTTGCCTCTCATGTTAGAGGGCTCAGCCAGAGCGTGGCTAAATCAGTTGGCACCCAGCAGCATCTACACTTGGGAGGACCTCTCCCGAGTGTTTGTCATAACCTTTGAGGGAACATGCAAGCGACCCGCAGGCCTTACAGAATTGCGTTCTTGCGTACAGAAACCGAATGAAACCCTGAGGGATTACATCCAGAGGTGGATCACGTTGCATCACACAGTTGAGAATGTGCCTGACCATCAAGCAGTTTGTGCCTTTAAAGAAGGCGTTAAATACAGAGAATTGAATCTGAAGTTCGGTCGAACTGGAGAGATGTCTCTGAACCGGATGATGGAGATTGCCACCAAATACGCTAATGGTGAAGACGAAGATCGACTCCGGAGTGGCAAGCACAAGGCAGTCACCCAAGAAACCGGAGGAAACTCCAATCGGAAACAGAAGCGGAAGGCCGAGCCAGCCGCCCCTGGGGAGGCCCTGGCCGCAACCCAGGGAAATTTTAAGGGAAAACCCAAAGGCCCCTGGAAGCCCAAGAAAGTCAAGGATAAAGATGGAAATGATGTTTTGGATCTGCCATGTCACATCCACACCAAGAAAGATGAAGAGGGTAATTTTATTTACCCAAAGCATACCACTCGACAGTGCCGGCTCCTGATCCAGCAGTTTCAGGGCAAACAGTCCAAAGATAAGGAAAAAGAGTCGGACAGAGTTGAGGACAAGGAAGATAGTGACGATGGATACCCCCAAATCAATTCCACCCTGATGATTTTTGCTGATGTCGAAAGCAAAAGTCGACTGAAAGTCATTAACCGTGAGGTGAATATGGTTGGTCCGGCAACACCCAGTTATCTGAAGTGGTCTCAGACTGCCATCACATTCGACCAGTCTGATCACCCTACGCACATTGCCACCCCTGGGAGGCAAGCTTTGGTGGTCGACCCAGTTGTCGAAGGCACTCGACTGACCAAAGTCCTGATGGGTGGTGGCAGTGGCCTGAACATATTGTATGCTGAAACATTGAAAGGAATGGGCATTCCGATGTCCAGGCTCAGTACCAGTAACATGAGCTTCCACGGAGTCATTCCTAGGAAGAAAGCCGAATCACTCGGCCAGATCGCTCTTGACGTGGTTTTCGGTCATTCTAAGAATTACCGCAAGGAAAGGTTGACATTCGAGGTTGTGGACTTCCAAAGTGCTTATCATGCCATTTTGGGCAGGCCAGCTTATGCTCGCTTCATGGCTCGACCATGTTATGTGTATCTCAAGTTGAAGATGCCTGGTCCCAAAGGTGTGATCACTGTTACAGGCAACCGGAAGAAGGCAGAAGAGTGTTTTCAGAAAGGCTCAAAGATTGCTGATTCTCAGATGGCAGTTGTTGAGCTGCAAGAGTACCAGAAGACTGCTGATCCGAGTGAATTGCTATGAGCCAAGAAGCCTGCTTCAGAATCTGCTTTTCAGTCGTCCGGTGAAACAAAGCCAGCCCACATTCACCCGACCGACCCCGATGCTGCCCCGACTCACATCTCAACGATGCTCGACTCCAAATAGGAAGAAGCGCTCATCCAGTTCCTCCGTGAGAACTGGGACATCTTCGCATGGAAGCCTTCTGACATGCCTGGGGTTCCCAGGGGGCTGGCTGAGCACCGTCTACGAGTCGACCCGAAGTTCAAGCCTGTGAAAGAACATCTTCGACGGTCCGCCGTCCAGAAGAGGAAAGCTATTGCCGAGGAGGTGGCTTGGCTCTTAGCAGCGGAGTTCATCCGAGAGATTTACCACTCCGAGTGGCTCGCCAATGTTGTCATGGTCCCCAAGAAGGACAAGTCACTTCGCATGTGCATTGACTTTAAACACATCAATCGGGCCTGCCCGAAAGATCATTTCCCTCTCCCCCGCATCGGCCAGGTAGTTGACTCGACCGCGGGGTGTGAGCGTTTGTCTTTTCTAGATGCTTATTCAGGGTACCATCAGATCCGTCTGTATGGACCCGACGAGATCAAAACGGCTTTCATCACTCCATTCGGGTGCTTCTGTTATGTCACCATGCCCTTCGGCCTCAAGAATGCTGGAGCCACGTTCATGAGGATGATTCAGAAGTGTTTGCTCACTCAGATCAGTCGGAACGTAGAAGCATACATGGATGATATTGTGGTTAAGTCACGGAAAGGTTCCGACCTACTGACTGACCTTGCCGAAACCTTTGCTAACCTCAGGAGATATGATATCAAGCTCAATCCATCAAAGTGCACATTCGGAGTTCCAGGTGGAAAGTTACTCGGTTTCCTCGTTTCCGAACGAGGAATCGACGCCAAACCTAAGAAAGTTGGCACCATACTCCGGATGAAGCGCCCTGTGCGTGTACACGATGTCCAGAAGCTTACAGGTTGCTTGGCCGCTCTAAGTCGATTCATTTCTCGTCTCGGTGAAAAGGCGTTGCTTCTTTACCGACTGATGAAGAAGTCTGACAAGTTCGAGTGGACTCCAGAAGCCGATGCAGCGTTCGCAGAGCTCAAAGCTCTACTCTCCACCCAGCCGGTGCTTGCTGCCCCAATCAGTAAAGAGCCTCTGCTGCTTTACATTACGGCCATGGGACAAGTTGTCAGTACAGTACTTACGGTCGAGTGGGAAGAAGAAGGAAAGGTCTTCAGAGTTCAGCGCCCAGTATATTATGTGTCTGAAGTTTTGACCCCATCGAAGCAAAGATATCCCCATTACCAGAAGCTCGTATATGGGATCTACATGACCACGAAGAAGGTCGCACACTACTTCTCTGACCATTCCATTACAGTCGTCAGCGACGCTCCACTGTCAGAGATCTTGCACAACAGAGATGCAACTGGTCGAGTGGCGAAGTGGGCGATTGAACTCCTTCCCCTAGATATGAAGTTTGAAGCAAAGAAGGCTATCAAGTCCCAAGCGATTGCAGATTTCGTCGCCGAATGGATTGAACAGCAGCTTCCGACTCAAGTTCACTCGAAGCACTGAACCATGTTCTTCGATGGATCTAAGATGCTGAATGGTTCTGGTGCTGGGGTAGTCTTGGTCTCCTCCCGAGGAGATAAGCTCAGATATGTTCTCCAGATTAACTTCGATTCCTCCAATAATGAAGCAGAATATGAAGCACTCTTGTATGGGTTGCGCATGGCCGTTTCACTCGGCGTCCGGCGCCTCATGGTCTATGGCGACTCAGATTTGGTGGTTAATCAGGTGATGAAGGAATGGGACGTCAGAAGCCCAGCTATGACTGGCTACTGCAACGTAGTAAGAAAGCTAGAAAAGAAATTCGAGGGGCTAGAGCTTCATCACATCCCCCGACTGAAAAATCAAGCAGTTGATGATCTGGCAAAGATAGGCTCCAAGAGAGAAGCCATTCCCAGCAATGTGTTTTTGGAGCACATCCGCTCGCCGTCAGTCCAGGAGCATCCTTTTACAGAAGAAGCCCCGCAACCGAAAAGTGCCACAGATCCGACTGAAGTCGAAATTCCTGCTGTGGTCGACCTAGTCATGGAGGTCTTGACAATCACTCCCGACTGGACGATACCATACATCGCATATATCTTGAGGAAAGAACTTCCAGAGGACGAAGAAGAGGCTCGACAGATCGTCCGTCGATCTAAAGCTTTCACGGTCATTAAAGGACAGTTGTATAGAGAAAGCGCAACTGGAATCGGTCAGAAATGCATAACGCCAGAAGAAGGTCAGATAATCCTTGATGATATCCACTCGGGGACCTGTGGTCACCATGCGTCCTCTTGGACCATTGTGGCTAAAGCATACCGAGCGGGATTTTACTGGCCAAGAGCAAATGAGATTGCAAAAGAGATAGTGGACAAGTGTGGAGGCTGCCAGTTCTACTCCAACATGTCACACAAGCCTGCATCAGCCCTGAAGACCATTCCACTCGTCTGGCCCTTTGCTGTCTGGGGACTGGACATGGTTGGCCCACTGAGAACAGGCAGGAGCAGATTCACGCATGTGCTTGTGGCAGTCGACAAGTTCACCAAATGGATTGAAGCCAAGCCTATCAAAAATCTTGATGCCACAACTACTATCGGTTTCATCAGAGAGTTGATATTCAGATATGGGGTCCCGCATAGCATCATCACTGACAATGGGTCAAACTTCGATTCAGACAAGTTCAGAGCTTTTTGCGCCTCTCAAGGCACACGAGTCGACTACGCGTCGGTCGCGCATCCTTAGTCGAATGGACAAGCTAAAAGAGCAAATGGTCTGATTATCAAAGGACTGAAGCCTCGATTGATGCGTGATCTCAAGCACGCAGCAGGCGCTTGGGTCGACGAACTTCTGTCAGTTTTGTGGGGGCTGAGGACCACCCCGAACCGGTCGACCGGAAGAACGCCATTCTTTCTGGTTTACGGAGCCGAAGCCGTCCTGCCGAGTGATCTACTTCACAACGCCCCCAGAGTCGTGCTTTATAACGAAGACGAAGCAGAGCAAGCTCGGCAAGACGCAGTCGACCTCCTAGAGGAGGAGAGGGAAATGGCTATGATCAGATCGACCATCTATCAGCAAGACTTGCATCGATTCCATGCTAGAAATGTGAAGAGCCGAGCCTTCCAGGAAGGAGATTTGGTCCTCTGAGCGGATCAACAGAAACCACACAAACTTGCTCCTACTTGGGAAGGCCCCTTCATCATCACCAGAGTCCTCCATAATGGAGCATATCATCTCTACAACGTTGGTCGCCGGATCGACGAGCCACGAGCTTGGAATGCGGAACTACTCAGCCCATTTTACACTTGAATTCTCACTCGGACGAGATGTAATAAGGAAAAAATTCCTGCAGTACATTTTTATCAAAGACAAGAGTGTTCCAATAATTGCTGTCACTTTTGTTTGCATACGAAATCCCCAAGTGGGTGACTTAGCTGCGAATCTGTTTCGCCTAAGTTTGAAAAATCCTACCGAGTGGAGAGCAATCCTCCCACTCGGGGGCTTAGCTGCAGCCCAGTGCTCGCCTAAGTGTTTAAAAATCCTACCGAGTGGCGAGCAAACCTCCCACTCGGGGGCTTAGCTGCAGTCCAGTACTCGCCTAAGTTCTCCCACCTAGAGACTTAGCTGCAGTCAGGCACTCGCCTAGGTTTGAAAAAATCCTACCGAGTGGAGAGCAATCCTCCCACTCGGGGGCTTAGCTGCAGTCCAGTACTCGCCTAAGTTCTCCCACCTAGAGACTTAGCTGCAGTCAGGCACTCGCCTAAGTTTGAAAAAATCCTACCGAGTGAGAGCAAACCTCCCACTCGGGGGCTTAGCTGCAGCCCAGTGCTCGCCTAAGTTTGAAAAATCCTACCGAGTGGAGAGCAAACCTCCCACTCGGGGGCTTAGCTGCAGCCCCGCGCTCGCCTAAGTGTTTAGAAATCCTACCGAGTGAGAGCAAACCTCCCACTCGGAGGCTTAGCTGCAGCCCAGCGCTCGCCTAAGTGTTTAAAAATCCTACCGACTGGAGAGCAATCCTCCCACTCGGAGGCTTAGCTGCAGCCCAGCGCTCGCCTAAGTGTTTAAAAACCCTACCGAGTGGAGAGCAATCATCCCACTCGGGGGCTTAGCTGCAGCCCCGCGCTCGCCTAAGTGTTTAGAAATCCTACCGAGTGAAAGCAAACCTCCCACTCGAAGGCTTAGCTGCAGCCCAGCGCTCACCTAAGTGTTTAAAAATCCTACCGAGTGAGAGCAAACCTCCCACTCGGGGGCTTAGCCGCAGCCCAGCGCTCGCCTAAGTGTTTAAAAACCCTATCGAGTGAGAGCAAACCTCCCACTTGGGGACTTAGCTGCGTCCCAGTGCTCGCCTAAGTACAGGACACAACCCAATCCGCAAGGACGATGAGGCGCAAGTCGACTACTACCTTCTCCTTCGGAGTTGCGCCGCAAATACAAGGTTATTCCGAGTGAAGATCGAATTCCACTCGACGGATCAAACCATGAAGATATTCAAAGAGAAATCAAGTTCAGATAAAGCCTAAAAGGTCCCAGACCTCAGATCAAAGTACTCGGGCCCTCGGCTCGGTGGAGTTTAACGGTTACAAATCCACTCGGCATTCCGAGGCAAATTTAAAGTGAAGCATAAAAGTTTTTCATTCCTCAGGAGGAGGACTGGAAGGGGCGACGAACTCGTCTAAGTCGACCCCGTCTGCAATACGAGTGGCGGCAGCAATGAAAGTCTCCATGAAGTCTTGAAAGTTGTGCTTCCTGGTATTGGCAACTTGGATGGCGGCCAGCTTTTCTTCTCGCGCTTCCTTGCAATGGACGCGGACCAGAGACAGAGCGACATCAGCACCACATCTAGCAGAAGATTTCTTCCATTCCTCCACTCGACCTGGGACTTCATTAAGTCGAGCCATCAGGGACTCGAGGTCGTTCTGAAGCGTCATCCCAGGCCAGAGTGATGTGTCGATCCGCGACATCGCAACCTTCGGTCGAGCAAGATAGTCAACCACGCTGGCAATACGAGACTCCAGACGGAGCACGTTCATTGTAGCCTCGTCCTTCACAAGGGAGTTAGCAGGGTCTAAGCCTGGCTCCACTCGACTGGTCTCCTCTTCAAAATTCTGACAGAATTCTGCAAACACGATTCAAGAATAAGACAGTGACCCTACACAGACTTGGTAACTGCAAGACAGTCGGAGCAGAGTAATTACCTTCGAGCACGATGAACAGCTTCTTGGCGAGTCCACCGAGATAAGCCTCCAGATCGTTCCTCTTCCCCGCCAGCTCACCTGCCTTGTCGTGCAGAGCCACGTTGTCATTCTTCAGTCGGCTGACCTCTTGATTGGCTACCTCGAGAGCAGCTTTCAGTCTGGAGTTCTCCTGCTCAAGAGCTCCGATCGAGGCCATTTTCTCTTCAGCAAGCCTCGTCTTGTCCAAGACCTCCTTCTGTGCCTCTGCAAGATCTTGATCCTTCTTCTTTAGAGCTTCCTCCAGTTTATCTGCGGCGCGTCGAGTGAAATCAACATCAAGAATGGACAAGAAAGAAAAGCCACTCGCCAAGAATGGAGAACCTCGCCAGCCATACCTTTTGCTTCTTCTTGCGCCTTCTTCAAATTCTCTTGAGCAAGCTTCGAGTTAAGGTTGAGCTGGATCGGCTGATTCTCCAACTCAGTATAGCGAGCTACAAGTTCACAGGATTTCTGTAAAAAGAAAAATCACTCGACAGACGTCCAAAATAAGTTGCTTCCGAGTAACTAAGAGACAATGATGACGTTTCTAAGACTATAGCCGAATCAAGAACATTCGACAGTAGTCTCGGGGACTACACCCAGTGGGTGCACTCAGCGTGCTCCCACTGTAAAAAAAAGTCGACTGCCCGCAGTCGACCGGATACAGTCCCATTCGACATGGCCTGACCAGACCGAGTGAAGAAATACAGCTACAGCAACACAATATAAAGACTACAGTCGACTGCCAGCAGTCCACCGCAGTCTCGGAGACTACACCCAGTGGGTGCACTTAGCGTGCCCCCACTCGTCCAAGAATCGGCAGACACACCTAGTGGGTGTACAGATACAAAGATCTTCGGAAAAGAGATTCTCCAAACAGCATATCATAACAGACCAAGTGTTGAGTCGACTGACCTGGACGTTGCTCTGAAGAGCCGAGCTCGCATCATAAGCTGCTTGGATGGCCTCCCGAGCCACCTTCACTTGCTCCATCATGATCCCCGCCTGGCGTATAGCCTCTTTTGCGGCAGCCGCTTGGTCCTCAGGGACAGGGTACGCGGCAAAAAGCGAAGGCGGATCCGCAGTCGACGTCGAAGGCCGCACACTTGTCAGAGGAATGGCGAAAGTCACAGAAGCCCGAGCGGTGTCACCACCATCCCGAGCTACAGCCTCAGACGCCGGAGCAGATTGGGGGGTCTTGTCATCCGACGCCCTCTTGTTCCTCCTCACTCTCAGCGGTTCGTTGTCGTCGTCGTCCGGGAGGTTGATAACATGAGGAGGGGCTACAAGGGAAACATTCAATCGACCAGAGTTGCAATAAATGTTCAGTCGACTCAAAGCGGAACGTCAGTAATCGTACCAGGGTTGGAGGTAACAGCATCCTCCATCTTTTGGTCGTCGTCCTTGGCGGAGATCTCAGAAGTAGCAGCACTGCAAGCCTCGAAAGTCAGTCAGTTGGCTCAATGAATCGACCAAGGACCCGTCCACGGTCGACAAAGGAAAACAAGTTTTATTATTACCCAGAAATGGTGGGGACGGCCATCTTCATCTTGGGCAGAGCCTTGGGCGGCTTGGACAGCGTCGCGCGTGGGTGCTTGGGAGCCTTTCCAGTCGGCGTAGGAGAAGAGGTCCGAGGGCGTTTCGACAACTGCCCAACAGGAGCAGTCGCCCTACCACGCTCCCGCGCTGGGTCGTGTGTGAGCTTGGATCGCCCCTCCGGGCGGGGGGGTTCAACCTCCTCCTCCTCCTCTTCGCTGGAGTCGACGTCATCGCCTCCCTCTCCTTCACCGTCGGACTCCCACTCGCCTTGATCGTCTCCGCTCTCACCTCCGCTCGCCTCCCCTTCCTCAGTTGGCCCCTGTGCCTCGTTGGGCGCCGAGTACATCTCGATAGTCGCCTGGAAAACAATAGACAAGACGAAAGTCAATCGACCTACTCAAAGAAGACCAATGAAGGAAACAAGATCTCAGTCAGGAGCATAAAGACATACCTGGTCCACGTCATACGAGTTGTCGAGTGGAATTACCCTCCTGGCTCCTCGGGGGTTGTCTTTGTTCCCCGTGATGCTCGACAGCCACCCCTCCAGCATCTCGTCAGTAACCTCCTCCGGGTGGACCCGAGTGGTGTCGTCGAGACCCGAGTACAGCCACATCGGGTGGTCACGAGCCTGGAGCGGTTGGATGCGCCTCCGGAGGAAGACCTCCAGCAAGTCCATACCAGTCACGCCCTCACGGACAAGCTCAACCACTCGACCAGCCAGTACTTTGACTTGGGCCTTTTCCTCCGGCGTCACTTTCAGAGAAGCAGGTTTTTCAGCTCGGTCGAGAGAGAAAGGGGGAAGTCCGGTCGACTGCCCTGGGGTCGCCTGGTCTTGACAGTAAAACCAAGTCGCCTGCCAACCGCGGACCGACTCCGGGAAAATGATAGATGGAAAACAACTCTTTCCCCTCGTCTGGATCGCCAGGCCCCCACACAGCTGAATCACCTGCGTCCTTTCGTCACTCGACTTGGCCTTCTTGACCGATTGAGAATGGCAGGTAAAGATGTGCTTGAAGAGTCCCCAATGGGGGCGACAACCCAAGAAACCCTCACACATGGAGATGAAAGCAGCAAGATATACGATGGAGTTGGGAGTGAAGTGGTGGAGCTGCGCTCCGAAGAAGTTCAGAAAGCTTCGGAAAAAAGGATGGGGCGGCAGAGAAAACCCTCGGTCGATATGGGTGGCTAGGGGCACACACTCACCGTCGCAAGGCTGAGGTTCGATCTCTCTCCCCGGGAGACGCGCAGCTTCGTGGGGAATGACTCCCCCCTCGACCATGTCGTCGAGGTCCTCTTGCCGGATCACCGACGGCATCCAGTCGCCCTGGATCCAGCCGCGGGGCAGAGCAGACCTTGAGGAAGATCCGCCCCGAGCAGATCTCTTCCCTTTCCCCTGCGCCGCCGCCTTCTTCGCGCACTCCAGAGCGGATGTCTTGTCCTTCGCCATCGTCGCCGGCAAATCTCGCACGGGTCTGCGGTGCCAGGGTGAGAGTGGAGGTGGCGGAGGAGCTTACGAAGGGAGAGAGGAAGAAGAGAGCACACTGTTTGGAAACCCCGAGCCGGCTACTTATAAGATGTCGCTCCCGAGTGGCTGACTGGTAGGCCCAGGCAATCCAGTCAAATCCCGCAGCGGACGCGCGCAGTACGTGGCGAAAAAGGTGGCGTGGAGCTTCTGCTTTACCGCTTCCGATTACTGCGGCTGCTCCTGTCCCGCGCGCTTCCCGAAATCCGAATCCCACGACATTCGCGGGCTGCAAAATGACTTGTCAAAACAGAAGACCCCGCTCGCGCCGACACTCGGTATGTCACAAGTAAAGAAATTCACTTGACGAAAGGCCTGGAATGGATCAAGGCGACTGGAAGAAGTTGATGACGTCATCCGTGACGATTGACCCAAAACGAGGCACTCGTGTAGCCCAAAGAACCAGTCGGAAGGATCTCCAACTCTTTCCCCACTCAAACCTCGATCCATTCGGGGGCTAATGATGAAGCTATGTACCTAGGGTAGGGGCACGGACCTGTCCAAAGAGCCCTACCCAAGGACATCCCTAGAAGAAGTCACCTTTCAATCGACTTGAAGGTATCCCACTCGACGGGTTCAAGACACTCGACCAAGAAGCTATCACTCGACCATGAAGCCAACCACTCGACTGCCAGGAGACCTAAAGTCACTCCGCAGGCAAACGGTCGGCGATTAAGTAGTCTTTATGGTCATTATAGCACTTTATTAGGGGCGTTACCAGTAACGCCCAACCTTAAATGTACCTTAAACCCTGCATCACTGAGGGCAGGAGAGGGCCGGCGAACTCTATATAAGCCACCCCCCTCCTCAGTATGAAGGGTTCGCACCCCTGTTATTCATACACACATAATCCAATCGACCGCCTCCGGGCACCGAGACGTAGGGCTGTTACTTCCTCCGAGAAGGGCCTGAACTCGTAATCCTCGTGTGTTTACAACTTCCCAATAGCTGAGATCTAGCCTCTCCATACACACCCCCCTACATCACTGTCAGAGTTAGAACCACGACACTTAAAGCAAACCATACATTCCTTGGGTCCTTTGCAAACTCATCCCAGTACTTTCTCTCGATTTTTCTCCATTGCGACCCGTCAGCGGGTGCTCTCAACTTCCCATCTTTCTTTCGGTTCTCACTGTGCCATCGCATCAACTTGGCATGCTCTTCGTTTCTGAACAGACGTTTCAACCGTGGTATTATAGGAGCATACCACATCACCTTTGCAGGAACCCTCTTCCTGAGGGGCTCGCCGTCAACATCACCAGGGTCATCTCGTCTGATCTTATACCGCAATGCACCACATACCGGGCATGCGTTCAGATCCTTGTATGCACCGCGGTAGAGGATGCAGTCATTAGGGCATGCATTTATCTTCTCCACCTCCAATCCTAGAGGGCATACGACCTTCTTTGCTGCATATGTACTGTCGGGCAATTCATTATCCTTTGGAAGCTTCTTCTTCAATATTTTCAGTAGCTTCTCAAATCCTTTGTCAGCCACAGCATTCTCTGCCTTCCATTGCAGCAATTCCAGTACGGTACCGAGCTTTGTGTTGCCATCTTCGCAATTGGGGTATAACCCTTTTTTGTGATCCTCTAACATGCGATCGAACTTCAGCTTCTCCTTTTGACTTTCACATTGCGTCCTTGCATCGACAATGACCCGGCGGAGATCATCATCATCGGGCACATCTTCTGGTTCCTCTTGATCTTCAGCAGCTTCACCCGTTGGAGCATCATTGGGCACATCATCTGGTTCCTCTTGATCTTCACCAGCTCCCCCCGTTGCAGCATCACCGTATTCAGGGGGCACATAGTTGTCATCGTACTCTTCTTCTTCGCCGTCTTCCGTCATAACCCCTATTTCTCTGTGCCTCGTCCAAACATTATAGTGTGGCATGAAACCCTTGTAAAGCAGGTGGGAGTGAAGGATTTTCCGGTTAGAGTAAGACCTCGTATTCCCACATTGAGTGCATGGACAACACATAAAACCATTCTGCTTGTTTGCCTCAGCCGCATCGAGAAACTCATGCACGCCCTTAATGTACTCGCGGGTGTGTCTGTCACCGTACATCCATTGCCGGTTCATCTGCGTGCATTATATATAATTAAGTGTCCAAATTAATAGAAGTTCATCATCACATTAAAACCAAAGTGCATACATAGTTCTCATCTAACAACATATAACTCTCCAGAGCATCTAATTAATTAAACCATACATTGAAACTATGTAAAACATTTCAATGCAAAAATAAATGCGATCATAATCACAACCAAGGTAACAATTGATCCAACGGCATAATGATACCAAGCCTCAGTATGAATGGCATATTTTCTAATATTTCTAATCTTCAAGCGCATTGCATCCATCTTGATCTTGTGATCATCGACGACATCCGCAACATGCAAATCCAATATCATCTTCTCCTCCTCAATTTTTTTTTATTTTTTCCTGCAACAAATTGTTTTCTTCTTCAACTAAATTTAACCTCTTGACAATAGGGTCGGTTGGCATTTCCGATTCACATACATCCTACATAAATAAAATCTATGTCACGTTAGTCGGTATAATTTTCATAAACAATAAATGAACCAATAGTTATAAAGATAATATATATACCACATCCGAATCATAGACAGGACGTGGGCCGACGGGGGCGGATACCAAAACCATCGCACTATATAAGATGCAATAATAAAAGTAAGAAAATAATACAAGTATCTGTGTAAACATACAAGTAAGAATATTTTTCCTTTCAGAAAGAAGATAAGAACAAGAGGCTCACCACGGTGGTGCCGGCGATGAGCTCGGCACGGGTGATCGACGGCGGTGAAGACGGGGTCGGGACGTGACGGACCGCTAAACCTAGACAAATATTATGGAAAATGTAGTTTGGAGGTCGAGCTTGGAGAGGAGAAAGCTTAAGTAGTGTGGCTCGGGCATTCTATCGAACACCTTGTGTGCATAGGAGGTGAGCTAGAGCACCACCAAGCCCTCTCCCCCTCGGCCAGAGAAAAACAGAGTACTGGGGTGCTCTGCTCGCGAGCGAGGGGTACATATAGGCACCTCATTGGTCCCGGTTGGTGACATGAGCCGGGACTAAAGGGGAGCCTTTGGTCCCGGTTCAAGCCACCAACCGAGACCAATGGTGGTGGGCCAGGAGCGAGGCCCATTGGTCCCGGTTCATCCTACCAACCGGGACCAAAAGGTCCAGATGAACCGGGACCAATGGCCCACGTGGCCCGGCCGGCACCCTGGGCTCACGAACCGGGACCAATGCCCACATTGGTCCCGGTTCTGGACTGAACCAGGACTAATGGGCTGACCCGGCCTGGACCAAAGCCCTGTTTTCTACTAGTGGGCACGCCCGCATGCACAATCAGCAGTTGGAGATTGAATAACAGCGGGAGAAAAGAGAGTTGGTGGACAAATATTACGGAACGTCCAAGCATCCTAGAAGGCGGACCATTGTATCCTTGAACGAATAAAACTACTTCGTTACCTTTTCCAGACCAAAGCACCAGCGGATCTGGCTCAAAAAGGAGATCACAGCCATGGGACGCAGCGACGGCTATCGTAAAATCTGAGTTGGACCAACAGAATGGCTTCCGATTCAATCAAAGTTCTCAAAGGACCTACTCCATCGTTGCATCAACCAACATGAATTGCAGTATGTTGGGGGCACGTAGGATTGTACAGTTGGAGAGAAGGGAATCACCAAGGCCGTATTGTAGCGTGGTAGTTTAGAACGGCATGGGGATCTGACAGGAGGACAACAGGGAGGAGACGTCAATGTTTCCTGGCCCGTAAAGATTTTTTTTATTTGAGATGGCCTATGCAAGAATTGGCTACCGAGGCATGCATGTGGGATTTCTCAAAAAAAAGGCATGCGTGTGGGACAAAAGGCATGGACTCTATATAATTCATCTAACGGTTATAGATAACTTCCATGGAGATCAGATGGACAGTAATTACTGTTTATGAGAATTAACGTGGAGCTTTCGTTGGTGCTTTCGATTAGTAAATATAAGATATAAGATAAGATGGCAACTCCGCTTCAATTTTGGTTTTCGCCACAAAATTCCCGTGCTTGCAAACTAAATTACGACCCCGGACCACATGACATGTGTGGTAAGCAATTCAAACAATTCAAATTTTTTTTACCATCCCAACAATTATATAAATCGCCATAAAAACATTCGCAATGGCGATCTCTCTCAACGAACGTCAGCTAAATAACATTATACAACATCTTACGTGACACTTTTAAAAAAACAACAAAGTGTACGTGCTTTAACTGCAATGATACCAGGTGTTTCATCTAAGAGCAACTCCAATAGGAGAACCCATTTTGTCCGTTTGGGTTATCAGGACAGAAAACTTGGCCCAACGGGGCGATCCAAACGGACGTCCGTGTCCGCCTGCTGTCCGTCCCCGATCCAAACCTGACCCAATTCTGGGAACAAATGGGTACGAAGCGGACGGAAGCGGACGCTCTCGTCCACCGCTGTCGCCCGCTCGTGTCCGCCCCTGGTCCCATATGTCAGCCATATGTCAGCGACTGCAACGCCCACAGCAAGGCCACCGGTGCTGGTCTCCACTGCGCGCTCGGCCGCTCCTCCGCACCACAGCAAGGCCACCGGCACAGGTCGCCGACGCGCTCTCGGCCGCTCCTCCACGCCGCCGCGAGGCCACCAGAGCAGGTCGCTACGGCGCGCTCGGCCGCTCCTCCACGCCCCAGCGAGGCCACCGGCGCAGGGCTCCTCCACGCGCTCCTGCTGAGGCTCGAGGCCCAGACGGCGGCGCGAGCAGAGGGTGGCTGCAGTAGAGGCGCGAGCAGAGAAAAATCTCGCGGGGGAGGGGATCCGCGAGGAGGAGAGGAGGGGCGGCGTGAGGGAGAGAGAAGGGGGCGGGCGGCGCGAGGAAGAGAGGAGGGGGCGGGCGGCGCGAGGGAGAGAGTAGGGGGCGGACGGCGCGAAGAGTTTGGGTCGACGTGCGTTGGATACAAGGCTTGTCCGCCCCATGTTCATTAGACGGACATGTGACCCAAATGGATACGAAACGGACAAAATCGGTGTCCGTTTGGATCCTTGCGTTGGAGTTGCTCTAATAGAATTGGTGTCGCATGGCATCAGTGAGATGCAGATACGCATAGATGAATGGAATACAGAGGTGTACCCAGTGATTAGACAGTCTGTGGTGAGCCTGGAGGCGCAGGCGCCAACAGGCAACACACGAAGGTTCTCGGCTGCAATCATGGAGACTTGCCACGCATTGCACCGGCCACCCCACAGCCACAGGACGAGGTTCCATCTTCCAAACCGGACACCGGCACCAGTGCTGTCTCCTAAAAAGAATAAACTAATGCAAAGCTAACCTACACCCCACCCATCCTCGGACGGCATGGCGCTGCATCCTGCATGGTGACCGGCTCGCCGGCGGCGTCACGAAACGGACGTTCTCGAGGACCGGGGACCAGCCCGTCGGGACACGGGCTCACGCTGGGATCACGGGACCCTCGAGCGGAGACGATCGAACGTGGGCAGCAAAAGGACGACGAGACCCCACCCGTGTCCGTCCGGCGCCACGAGCAAGCAATCACGCAACCTTGTCTTGCAAAAGCTCGCACCTACCGCCCTAGGGTTCCCACAGCTCGTACTGACCTATGCTCCTAGTTAGTTGATGGCGTTCACGCGTAGGGTCCGGTCACCCCTTATTTTTCGTCCACGGAAACAATAAACTTCAAATCTCATCTTTTTTCATACTACACACCATGCAACGTAAAGTAAGCTACGTACTGCCTTTTCTGTTTCTAAATATAAGTCTTTTTAAAAATTTCACTATAAACTACATACAAAACAAAATAAGTAAATCTATACTCTAAAATATGTCTGTATATATCCGTATGTAGTTTGTAGTGAGATGTCTAAAAAGACTTATATTTAGGAATGGAGGGAGTACATACTACTGGCAGTGTCGGACGGACCGGGCTACTGGTTGTTGGCCACGGCTCGCATCTTCAGTTCCTCATCGAACTCCATGTCCGCGAAGACTTCCTCCAGCTCTATATCCGCCTCGTGAAGATAGCGGCGGTTTGCCTTGACCTCGAGATCCGACTGGATTGAATCGAGGATACTCCAGGGCTTCCTCCGCTTGGGCTACCTCGAACTTGGCCAACACATCGTTCATGGTGAATCCGGCCGTAGGAAGCACCGGATCCGCCTCGCCGCCCACCTCCTCCTCATCCTATATCCTTCATCACCACGCCCGGCGTCGCCTGCTCCGCCTCCTCCTGCTCCGCCTCGTTCTTCTCCAAAGAGTCCGAAGGCAAGCCGATGGCGAAGCGAGTGACGCCCCGTGCGTCGATCTCCGCCAGGATCTTCACCCAGCGCTGCGCAGTGAGCCTCATGTATGCGATGAGCCGCTGACGGACCAGCTGCCCGCGGACGCCAAGCTCCGAGCGAATTGGAGTGGACAGCGAGCTTGGAGCTTGGGAGTGGTGACGCGGATGGGAGAGAGAAGGTGGAAATGAAAGTGGCTAGGGTTGAGGCTCACCACCCGACTTAAATAGCCAGATTTGCCCCCTTGAGCGGCGTGCCGGAGCAACGACATGAATGCGTCCTCATTGGACCGATGGTTTTTGACGCGTGTCCTACCTATAAGTCCGATGTAACAGACACGTCCAGACGTCCTCATATCCACCCCAGATATGAGATGAATACGGGGGATGTCGGTCAGCCCTGGCGTATAGCGCTGGTTTGAGGAGTCTGACTAGATCGTGATTTTGTGCCCGGTCACTGACCGAGCCGTCCATCCGAGCATAGATGCTCTCGGGTTACTTTTGGCTTAAAAACACGGCGCGTCAGAAAAAATGGGTCCTTATTCGATTCATAGTAGAGGACCCGAAACACTGCGTCAAACATGAACGTAAACAAGGTGTCTATTGTATACTGGTACTTCTCTGAATCAAACTTCAAAAGTTTGCCCGAGTTTATAGAAAAAGATATCAAAATATACAACATAGGAATACATTTCATGACTTTCAAAAAAAAAAGGAATACATTTCGTGATGTATGTAATGCTATTAATTTTGTATTATGTCATTTTAGTTTCGTTCACATCAGCTAAAAAAATGAAAATAAGTTCTTAGCCAAAATTTATAGATTCATAGTTTATCAGCACAAGCACATTGAAATATTTTTTATGTGTAAAAGAGTTTATTTCGACGCAATAGTGTTACGATTTATTGATACAAGATCTAGAGGAAAATGTGACCCTCGCTGTAACCAACAAGTGGTATTACGAGCCGTGTGACCATAATTAGCAAGACGGTGAGAAACGTTGATTTGTGACCGGGCTATCTTAACTAGAACAAACTCACGCTCCAACATGAGCAACTTAATTTCCTGTAACAAGTGACCATAAGACAATTTGGCGAGGGATGAATTTGACAACGAAGACAGAGCGCCCACCCAGTCAGACTGCATCAAAATAGGGAGATTAGAGCGTTGTATTGCCAAGGCCATTCCCTCTCGCATTGCTAGCATTTCCGCCTCTAGTGCATCATTGTAGAAGAAGAGCACGTGGCAAGCTGCAAAAATAACATCATTGTTGCTGTCACGAAGCACATTGAAATTTATGTCTTGAAAATTGGATGTATTTTTTCACTCTAACCATGTTTCTCCTACATTATTGGCTTGACTCACTTTTTCCCTTCGACTATTTTTATGTCACTTGACTCTCCCAAACTATCATATATGCATTTAACTCCTGATTCATTTCTTATGAAGTATGAAATTGTGTCAACAAGTTTTCAAATCAAGTTTTTTTTACAATTTAGCTTAATTGTAAGTTTGCTTTAAAGATAAAAGCATTGCAGCCTAAAAAAAGCACACTATTTTATATACTCTGCCTTCAACAAGTATGTTTTTTTCCATTTTGTTTTTTGGAAAAGTTGTAAGCTATGGTATGTCTTTACATGAACTGGACATGGGTTAGAACCATCATATAGGATAGTTTAGGGGTCCTATTTGAAAGGGAAATTTTTGTTGCCCAAGTGTATGTACACTAGTGGAGAAACAACCTTTAGTCCCGGTTGGGAACGGCCTTTAGTCCCGGTTCACCAACCGGTACTAAAGGGTCGAGACTAATGGCCCCCACCCTTTAGTCCCGATTGGCCACGCCCCGGGACTAAAGGCCCACCATGTGGCCGCTAGCGCGCGCCGGGGGCTGGGGACCTTTAGTCCCGGTTGGTGACACCAACCGGGACTAATGGTTTAGGAATTTTGAAATAAAAATAATTATGGATAACCACGAAAAAAGCAAGCAATGTGATAATTAACTAGAAAATTAAGTGTTGGATGCCTTAGTCTTATTTTGTCCAAAACACAACAAATAGATATTTTTGAGGGAAGGCTGTCATGCCTAGATTTATTAATATCGAAACACGTTTACATCGTCTACGAGCTTACTGACCAGACAATCAGGAGGCTCGTCGAACTAACTAAAAGAAGACTTATTACAAAAACTAAAGTTTGCTAGTACATGAACCGCTTGGTTAGATGAACGAGTACAATTCTTAATAATTACCTTCCCAATCACCGATATCCATGCACTCTGCGAAGATTTCCGTCGCCGAATCCCACCAACTAGTTTATCCAGTGCAAAAGTTAATAACTTGTAGGGAGTCTAATTCCGCCTTCACTCGATTGAATACAAGAGAATTAGCAAGAGCAATCCCATCTCCATAGTCCTCACTTCTATGGTGATCACATTTGCTGCAAACAGAATAAATTTACACTGGGCTGCTACAAAATTACCTCTCTCATCCCGGAGTATGTAGTCGTAGCTCCTACTCCTTCAGATGGGAAAAACGATGCATCAACATTTAATTTAGTAAAATGAGGGTCTGGCTTACTCCACCTTGTTTCAGGCTTACTTGGTGACCGAGATGATGAGCTCTGATGATTGCTTGCAATTGAAGAAACCGAGAGTGATCATCTCCATGCTGGCGGGACCGACTCATTGTGAGTAATTTGTCTCCGGATCCACCCCAAGTACCATCCTTCTACTGCTATGACTTGCTTGAAATTCAACCTTGTATGTATAGCCAGTTGTTCATCTGGAAGTGAGAGGATGTGTTCGAAGATTTCCAAACCCGATCTATCCATGGGAAGAATTGGTCAACGATCTGGATCACCCCAAGGCGGGTCCATAGGTCTCGCGCATGTGAGCACACGAACAGTAGGTGTTGTATGCCCTCCGCACCCTGGTGACAAATAGGACAAGAACCGTTTGAGCCAATACTCCCTTTAGGTAAGATAGCTCATAGAGGGATAATTCCATGCAAAAGTCTCCATCCAAAATTTAAACTTTTTGTGGAACTTGAAGTTTCCAAAGAGTATTCCAAACTGCCACAGGTGTAGAGACACCAGTTCACTCTATCATGTTTGCATGCACTCGAAAAGTATGTATCTACTGCATATGATAAACATTTCAGAATGAAAAAAATTCCTGTTTTATTTGGATGCCATGCTATGAAATCATCGAAGGATTGAAAGTGAATCGGAATTTGCAAAATCCTTCGGAATCTACTGGGCTAAATGTGTTCAAGAATTACTTCCATGTTGATCACCATTTTTCCAAGGTTTTGTTTGGTTTAAAATCTTGTGTTACCAACAAACGTTTGAACATAAATATACTCCTCGTTTGTTCTTCAGGCTCAAAATCTTCAAACTATAGCTTGTTTCCATTCTTTGCGTCCTTTGTTAACTTATTTCGATTTGAGTGGGCTGGTGACTTCCATTTTCTTGTCATGTATGTGAACATGCACCTTCTCCCTCCACGCACCAACTTTCCATGCAGACTTGCTTTCTCTGCTCCGCCCAAGTGGTACTTCTCCAAAACCCCACTATGTCACTACAATTCGTGTTCCAATCCTCATCAATCAAGCGTCTATATATTTCCTTCATCATTGGCATGACTTCCCCCTTCCTTTTAATCGATCCACAAGCCATGTCATTGTTTCCGGTGATACCATAGGTAGGCATAGAAATATTCTATCAAGAAACAAAACATTCCTTCTCCTTTTTTTCCCCTTGATAGCCTCACCAGTACTTCACCATCCTCATTCTCCTTCTCTTATCATCATCTATGAGAATGATTATGCATCTTATCAACATGAACATCTAAGAATATCTAGGCTTGGAGATGTAAAGCCTAACTTTATTTCTCATGTACACTCCAGTAAATAAATCATTTCCAACAACATGAACATATAAGACTTCCTCAATTCGTTTCCCCATTTTTTTCAGCCGACTCCTTGTTCATCATTCCTCCTAGAATGTCGTAAGCTCTGACCTATACATCATGTGATTAAATTTATACTCCTCCATGGTTATGTTGATTTAGAATGTTCCATTACCAACAAATATTCATTGAAATGTCGATACACTCCTACATGGTTCTTTGGGCTCTAAATATCAAAACTCAAGTCTTTTACATTCTTTGTATCCATTGTTACCTTATTTTGATTTGAGTGGGCTAGTGACGTACTTTTATTCTACTTTATGTGAGCATGCATCTTCAGAAACATTGTTCCTCATGTACTAACTCTACTAGTAGGCTTGCCTTTTCTACTTCCCCCACGGGTCCTTATCCAACACTGTGATTATTGTAGCTCTAGAGATGGGGGTGAATAGACTACTTAAAATATATATGACACTACAACCTAGAATACACTTTCCCAAATTTAGAAAATTTAAACTTATGTAGTGATTGCCTAAAAAAATAACACACATGCAAGTCTACGAATAGTAAAGAGCGGAAGCAAAACTTTCCGAAGTAGGAAGGAGAGGCTAGGAGATTGCAAAAGTGGGGAGAATCAACGATGTTTTACATGGTTCATATAGTTGGTGCTATCCTACTCCGTGTTTTGATGGAGTCTTCAAATCATGAAGGTTATAAGAATATTGAGATCATGGTTACTAAGTAGAATGAGGACAACACCCATAGAGGGTTGTCGGTGTCAAAACCGGCGGATCTCGGGTAGGGGGTCCCGAACTGTGCGTCTAGGCAGATGGTAACAGGAGACAAGGGACACGATGTTTTTACCCAGGTTCGGGCCCTCTCGATGGAGGTAAAACCCTACTCCTGCTTGATTAATATTGATGATATGGGTAGTACAAGAGTAGATCTACCACGAGATCAAGGAGGCTAAACCCTAGAAGCTAGCCTATGGTATGATTGTTGTTCGTCCTACTGACTAAAACCCTCAGGTTTATATAGACACCGGAGAGGGCTAGGGTTACACAGAGTCAGTTACAATGGTAGGAGATCTACATATCCGTATCGCCAAGCTTGCCTTCCACGCCAAGGAAAGTCCCTTCCGGACATGGGACGAAGTCTTCAATCTTGTATCTTCATAGTCCAGGAGTCCGGCCGAAGGTATAGTCTGGCTATCCGGACACCCCCTAATACAGGACTCTCTCAGTAGCCCATGAACCAGGCTTCAATGACGACGAGTCCGACGCGCAGATTGTCTTCGGCATTGCAAGGTGGGTTCCTCCTCCAAGTACTTCATAGAAGATTTTGAACACAAAGGTAGTGTCTGGCTCTGCAAAATAAGTTTCCACATATTGCCATAGAGAGAATAATATTTACACAAATCTAATCTGCTGACGTATTCCGTAGCGTGACATCACACCACGGCCAAGTCTTTATTCGAATCGTTTTACTATCCCACCTCAGCGAGTTTAGCGAGGCGGTTTCCTTTGCACATCTTGTCAAAGCAGATATTGTGTCCCCTTATTCCGGGATTCTCATCAATACGGGCGTGGGTAACCCAGTCGTACCCGTTGGTATGTTTTCTCGATCAAAGGCGAGTCCCAAACGGTCACGGGGAGGGCCCTTGGTATTCAACCTCTTATAAAGAGACCAAGGTCTTACTCCTTTCTTTCAATCTCAAACGAGTTCGCCCTTCGCCTCGAGTTCCAACACCCAAGGCTCCAGATTTCAGGCGCTTCGGACCTTCGACAATGTCCGGTTCCGACCTTCGAGGCCGATGGATGCCCTCCTCTGTCACGGAGGAGGACGTGCTGAAGTTGAGAGAGGCCAGGTTCTTGACCGGCGAAATCTGGCATAGGTTGCCTGCTCAAGGGCAGGTCATTCCTACTCCCAAGCCAGGTGAGAGTGTGGTGTTCATGTCTCACTTCCTTTGGGGGCTAGGCTTCCCGACGGATCCCTTCGTGAGGGGGCTCATGTTTTATTATGGGCTGGAATTTCACGACTTAGCTCCGGAGTCCATCCTCCATATTTCCTCATTCATCGTCGTGTGTGAAGCCTTCCTCCGTATTACTCCCTACTTCGGACTATGGCTCAAGACCTTCAAAGTAGAGCCGAAGATGATCAAGGGACGGCACGCAGAGTGCGGAGGTGCTTTTATAAGCAAGAATGCTGGTGCTCCATGGCCCAAGGGCTCTTTTCAAGAGGAGTCCAGCTTATGGCAACGAGAGTGGTTTTACATCACCGTTCCCAGGGGCACCAAGTGGGTGGCGCCACCTGCCTTTCGCTCGGGTCCCCCACCACAGCTAGGGTCATGGGTCAATAAAGGACTGGACTGGGGGCCATCCAAGGACGTGCCCTTGTTGTAGGGCCGCATTCGAGATCTCTTAGAAACAGACATTAGCCTGGTCATGGTGACGCAGGTATGTTGATCCACCGAGCCTTGCTCGGCAAATGTCGCCCCCTTCGCCTGTGGGAGTTCAATCCAGAGGGACCACGAGCTCTCCAGCATTTCATGGGCGCAACGCCCATGGAGATGTACAAATTGTTCTTCGGTTCACAAGAAATGTGTCCGGACTTGACCGAGGACGCAGGCCTGAGCTGCAATCGCCCGGATACTCAAGTAAGTAGCCTTGTGCCCGGACTCGCTATCCGTATATTTATCATAAAATTTCCCCTAAAAGAGCTGTCCTTTAAACAGGAGTGGATAGCGAAAGCAAAGCTAATCAGGTGTCCGGCCCCCCTCCCCGAGACCACGCCGGGTCCCGTGCTAGTCAGGATGTTGGAGGTTGTGCCTTCGAAGGAAAGCGAGGGAGGGGACAAGGAAGCTACAGCCTCCTCGAAGGAGGTTGTCCGGAAGGGAGGAATCGAAAATTCCTCTCCTCAGGGAAGAAGAGGACCGCCTCTGACGACCCGGAGACCATGGCCTCAAAGTGGGGGAAGAAATCTTCATCAGAGGGTCCTGCGCCGGGGGATACTTCGGCCAAATTATGCCCTCAAGGGGATCAGCCCTCCACCGAGCCGTAAGTAGAGAGGAGTTTTTCTTTTTAAGAAATGAGAGAAATCCTTGTGTTATATCTGAGAAGAGTAATCTAGGGCGAGCATCTATCTCAGAGGAGCACCGTGCATTGATGGGTACGGTGATTGAGAGGATTTCATCCGCGGGGAGCGGATTGCACGAGGCCGTCAGGAGTTTATTGACAGGTTTTGAGGTACGCGAAATAATATACCCTTTTTGGACAGTTGCGCATAAATAAGATGCGCCCTGTGTAGATAGTAGCCCCTGAGACTCTGTGCATTGTCAAAAGTGACAACGCGCAGAGGATCATAATCCCATGTCTAATATGCCGCCTTCATACGTAGGTGGCGAAGTGTCGGGTGGCCAGCCGGACTGATGAATTTGCCGAGCTAAAGCCGCAACTTGGCGTGGCAGATGCCGACATCGCGCTTGTCAACAAGCGGCTTGACGAGGCACAAGGTATGTAATTACTCCGGCGGCACCTGGTAAGAGGAGCTTTATGCCAGTATCTTACAATGTGTGCGCTTGATGCAGATGGTGCTGCTGCCATGGAGAATATTTGGGTGGAACTTGCCCGAGCCAAGGAGCAAGCCAGGAAAAGTGATGCGGCTGCCGGAAAGGCAATTGAAGAGCTGAAAGCCGAACAGGCTGCTCACTGCCGAAGCAAGAAGGAAATGGTCGAGATGGCTGTGAAGCTGAAGAGCGCTGCTGACCGTTGCAAGCTTCTTGAAAAAGAAGATCAGGCGGAACAGACGGACCTGGAGAAGGCCGTTGCCGATGCCAAGGATGCTCGCTCTGCGATGAGAGCTATGAAGGAGGAGCTGCGTCAGGCCGGAGAGATCGCGGCTGAAAGCCCTTTATGCTGCGGAGGAAGTTCTGTGATCCTAAACATGCTCCGTTAGACCGGATGTGGAGTACGGCGGACACCTATCTGGATTTGGCAGCGAGTGCCGCAGATGCGGCCGAACACTTCCGAGATCAAGAAGATGGCGAAGTGGAAAAGCTCTTTTGGTCGCAGTTCCACAATTCGGAGCGTCCACTGTCATTAGCCGATCGTTTGACCGAATGGGCCGAGCTAAATAAGTTGTCCGGACGTGCCATGAAGTATGTCATGAGTCATCTATGGCCAGAGAGGCCAGAGCCGAAAAGTTATTTCAACTTGGTGCAGCAGTTCCTTGGTGCGGTGCCGCATATCAATGCGATGAAGAGGTCAGCGTGCATAGAGGGTGCGCGGATGGCTCTTGCCCGTGTCAAGACATACTGGGCGGAAATGGAGGCCACCGATGTTGCATCCCCAGACTCGGATGGAAGCCGAGTACCTGCCGAGCACTATTTTCAGGAAGTTCTGCAAGGCGCTCGTTTAATAGAGACGCAGTGCTCGAAGGATACTATATTCGAGTAGCATATATTATTGTAAAACAATATTTTGATAAATTGTAGAAGCGTTTTATACTTGTGCCTGCAAGTATTATAATACCTCCTGTGCGACTGTTTAACATATATGTATATATAATCTGAAAGATGGCAGTCGTTGGCTTCAGCCCCCACGCACATAATGCGGGGGTGTTCGCAGAAGGCGCATTTTCACACTTGATCCAACGTCTTGGTCCTACAAAGGAGGTGATAGCGCAGTGAACTAGGCAATCGGACTATGATGCTTTATCACTTTCACTTAGCCATAGGAGTTTGACAGTGAGGCTACTTATATAGCCCCTGGTGGCGCCTGCGCTCGCCCGAACTCGGGGCGCGTATGTGCCTGGCCGGGAAGCAGCCCTTCGTTAATGCGGAGGAATCCTAAAGATTCCGGTAAGTCATCGAGTGGTTGACCAGTCTCACGCTATATCATGACAGTCAGTTTTCGGCTTTCTCTACTGAGGTGCTCGCCTGGCCGAACCGGGGCACAATCGCAGTAGTTCTCCTGGTGCCGCCTTAGCCGATAGAGCGGAACGTAAGGCAGCAAAACACAGGAGCCGGGCAAACCCAACATTTGACCAAAGACATGATTCGGAGCTGATGCATATAAGGCCAAACTCGCGACGCCAAACACTCCCTAAGGTATTCGGTCTTTATGAGGGCGGGCGGGATAACGCCCTTAGTAATAAGCCCCTAGTGTCCAGGTATGCGCAAAACTCTGACGTGGCCACATGCCAAAACTCCAGCCTCCTCCTTGGTTATACCAAGAAACCAGGGGATGCGTATCAACAAGAGACAGTAAAAAAGGTTTACGTAGGGTCTTAATCTGGAAAGAATCCTTGGAACGGGTCCCTGCTGCACGTCTGCGCCTGTGTCTCCGTTGTGCCGTATCCTGGACGGGCGTAGCACGGTGTTCATCTGTAAAAGAGAGGAACTTAGTTGAAGAAAGATCGTGCCAAACATGAGTTATACTAAATAAACAAAGTATAAATCGAAATGGGTGAAATTGAGCTTTATTTTCTCTTGTTTTATATGCGCGGAGCCCCTAGTACAGGGGTATACGGCTATTAAGCCTTTATCAATTGTATGTTTATGCCGGACTCGTCTAGCCTTGTCTGTGGTCTTGACGACCTGTTTAGGTGCTTTGGCTGGTGAAACCGCTTTATTATGGGGCTGTCAAGGCAGCCGCACTGTCTTCCGCGCGGGAGGAACACTCAATGTTTTCCCTTTAATGAGATGATGCCTCATGGACCGGGCATCTTAAGCGTAAGAGATGCATAATGCGGTATTGCGTTAAAGCAGGCAAAAGCTTTGCGTCCCAGCAGTGCTTGATAGCTACTCGAGAATGGGGCGATGTGGAAAGTTAGTTGTTCGTGACGGAAGTTATCGGGGGAGCCGAACATAACTTCTAGCCAGAGAGAACCCATGCAACGGGCATCCGGGCCTGGCGTTACCCCTTGAAAGGAGGTTTTGCTATGGCGAATTTTTGTTGGGTCTATCCCCATGTTGCGGATTGTGTCCTGGTATAACAGGTTTAGACCACTGCTGCCGTCCATCAGGACATTTGTAAAGTGGAGTCCGCCGATTATTGGATCTAATACCAAGGCAGTCCAGCCTGTGTTCTGGATACTTCTAGAGTAATCCTGATGGTCGAAGGTGATTGGTTTTAACAACCATTGGCGAGACTCCTTTGGGATAGGCCGTATGGCGCGTATCTCTGTTGGCGCCATTCTGTTCGTCACGTGAAGTAAGTTTACTGTTTTGACTTCTTGTGGGAAATCCTTTTGTTTCCTGGTGCTCTGCTTGTGGGGTTCGTCGTCGTCCTCACTTGGTGTGTCGAGCCCCTTGTGTTCGGCGTTGAGTTTGCCGAATTGCTTGAAAACCCAACAATCTCTGTGGGTATGGTTCGCAGGCTTCCCGGGAGTACTGTGTATTTGACATATCTTGTCCAAGATTTTGTTTAAGTTGGATAGCTCGTCCCTGTTATCCTTGAGGGGTGGCTTTCTCTGATTCTGTCATGAGTTTTTGAATCCGGCGTTGACCGCCGTGCTCTTTGGGCTGTTTCCCTTATTCCGGCGCTGGTCCTTGCTGCGTCGGGGTTTTACGTTTCCATCCCTAACTTCGGATGTACTTGGGTCGCTGGTGCTACATCTTGCCAACCAGCTGTCCTCTCCTGCGCAAAAGCGGGTCATGAGGCTTGTTAATGCGGCCATTGTTCTTGGCTTTTCTTGGCCGAGGTGTATGGCGAGCCATTCGTCACGAACGTTATGCTTAAAAGCTGCTAGGGCTTCGGCGTCCGGACAGTCGACTATCTGATTCTTTTTAGTAAGAAATATGTTCCAGAATTTCCGGGCTGACTCTCCGGGCTGTTGAGTTATGTGACTGAGATCGTTTGCATCCGGAGGGCGGACATAGTTCCCTTGAAAATTTGCCCGGAAAGCATCCTCAAGCTCTTCCCAACTTCCAATGGTGTTTTAGGGAAGGCTTTTGAGCCAATGTCGGGCTGGCCCTTTAAGCTTGAGGGGTAAGTATTTTATGGCGTGGAGGTCATCTCCTCTGGCCATGTGTATGTGGAGGATATAATCCTCGATCCAGACCCCAGGGTCTGTTGTTCCGTCGTACGCCTCTATGTTTACGGGCTTGAATCCCGCTGGAAATTCATGGTCCAGCACCTCATCGGTGAAACATAGGGGGTGTGCGGCACCCTTGTATTTGGGTGTGCCGTGATGTTTGGATATTTGTTGTGTTGCATTGCTTACTAGAGCTTGCTTTCTTGGCCCGTAGATAGATCTGGCTGGGCCATCTTTTTGATGCGCATCCATTGGTGGATCGCGTGCCGGCTTGTGTGTGGCGCCGCTTGCCGCTCCATGCTGGCCATGCGGTCATCTATCCGACCGGGTGGCTTTCCTATTTTTTGACTGCGGGGGCTCTAAGGCCTCCTCGTCAAATTCAGGCAATAGCTTTCGCTTTGGATAGCTTTTTGTGTGGCGACTGCCGCCATATTTGTCTGCGGTGTTGCGTACTTTGCTCCATCTGATTCTGAGTGCATCTTCCACAGTTTTGAGCTTTCGCTTCTGCTTTTTCAGGCTACGCGCAGTGGCGACGAGCCTTTTGTGGAGGTTCTTCTGCTCCATGAGCCTATCCGGCGTAAGGTCGTCCGGACTGTTGTTTTCGCCGGGGACGGGGTGTTCGGTTTGTTTATCCAAGTTGCCCTGTTCGGACGGTTGCTCGAAGGCATGTTCGTCATCCGCCGGCTCGTCCTGCTCTATGGCTGGGTCTGTATGGCTGCTGTCTCTGTCGAGGTGGGGCTCGGAGCGGCGCTTACGTCGCTGCTTTGATTGCTTTTCGAGTGAATGATCCCTCGTTGCATCCCTGTGTTCCTCGTCGTCGCTTCCTTTGGGTGTGTCCACCATGTATACATCATGAGATGAGGTCGCTGTCCAGTGCCTTATAGGCGTTGGTTCATGTTCATCTCCTACATCGTCGTCCATACCGTCGATGTCTTTGGAGTCGAAGTCGAGCACGTCGTTTAAATTATCGACAGTGGCTACGAAGTGGGTGGTGGGTGGGCTTTGAATTTCTTCATCGTCCGCCTCCCAACCTTGCTAACCATAGTCCGGCCAGGGCTCTCCTGATAAAGAGAGAGACTTTAGTGAGTTCAGAATATCGCCGAAGGGCGAGTGCTGAAAGATGTCCGCGACGGTGAACCCCATGATCGGCGCCCAATCGGGTTCGATCGGTAGGGGCGCGGAGGGCTCGAAGTCTAGAGAGGAGTCCGGCTCCTTGGAGTCACGGGCTTCGCAGAGAATAAGGCTGGTGTTCGGCTCGATCGCCTTAGAGATTGCAGCCCCCGAGGTGGTTAACAACCACCCATCCTCGATTGGCGCAGTTAGCTCCGAATTAAGGGTCGGAGCTAATGCGGGTGCGACCTCCAAGGCACTATTCAGCGGCAGAGCTAGATCATGACCATCGTGACAGTGCGGCGCGCTCGGCTGCGGCTTGAATCCGTCGAAGATCAAGTCTCCGCAGAGGTCGGTCGTGTAGCTCAAACTTCCAAATCTGACCTGATGGCCAGGGGCGTAGCTTTCGATCTGCTCTAGATGGCCAAGCGAATTGGCCCGCAGTGCAAAGCCGCCAAATACAAAGATCTGTCCGGGGAGAAAAGTCTCACCCTGGATCGCATCGTCTTTGATGATCGGAGGAGCCATTGGGCCTAAAACTGACGACACAAAGGAACTCTCAATGAAAGCACCAATGTCGGTGTCAAAACCGGCGGATCTCGGGTAGGGGGTCCCGAACTGTGCGTCTAGGCAGATGGTAACACGAGACAAGGGACACGATGTTTTTACCCAGGTTCGGGCCCTCTCGATGGAGGTAAAACCCTACTCCTGCTTGATTAATATTGATGATATGGGTAGTACAAGAGTAGATCTACCACGAGATCAAGGAGGCTAAGCCCTAGAAGCTAGCCTATGGTATGATTGTTGTTTGTCCTACGGACTAAAACCCTCCGGTTTATATAGACACCGGAGAGGGCTAGGGTTACACAGAGTCGGTTACAATGGTAGGAGATCTACATATCCGTATCGCCAAGTGTCAGTGTCAAAACCGGCGGATCTCGGGTAGGGGGTCTCGAACTGTGCGTCTAAGGTGGATGGTAACAGGAGGCAGGGGACACGATGTTTTACCCAGGTTCGGGCCCTCTTGATGGAGGTAAAACCCTACGTCCTTCTTGATTAATATTGATGATATGGGTAGTACAAGAGTAGATCTACCACGAGATCAAGGAGGCTAAACCCTAGAAGCTAGCCCGTGGTATGATTGTTGTATATGCTATCGACTAGCCTGGCCCTGGTTTATATAATGCACCAGAGGCCTAGGTTAACAAGAGTCCTAGCCGAATACGCCGGTGGGGAGAAGTCCTTGTCTTGATCGCCAAGTCTGTGTGGAATCTTCCTTGTATGCAGCAGCTGTCCGAACTGGCCCATGAGTATACGGCCATGGGGGGCCTCGGCCCAATCTAATAGATCGGGAGACGACATGGTGAGTACCCCCTAGTCCAGGACACCGTCAGTAGCCCCCTGAACCGGCCTTCAAGTTGGGGACGCTCCTCGATTCTTCTGAACTGTTCTTCATCTTCGGTCGTCGGCCTTGAAAACTGGTTCAACAAATCTTCTCATCTTCGATCTTGAGGATCGCCGAAATGCATTCGACGAGTTTATACGCCGGGTATCCGAGGAGCCCCTTTAAGTTTCCGGCCTTTATCAATGCCTTATTATTTTTATGCCACACCTCGGGTTTGAAGTTGTTCCCGGGAGGCAGTGTCCTCTTGCATCCGAGCTCTAACGCCGGACTGTATTCGAGGTATCTTTTGCAGCCGAGCACCAATGCCGGGCCGCTTCCCAGCTCTAACGCCGGAATGTATCCGAGCTCCAAGGCCGGACTATGTATCCGAGCTCCAACGCCGGACTATATCTGAGGTGTCATATAACCTTGGTTCAAAAAAGTTTGAAGGAGTTTAGCCGAGCTTAACACCGGAAATGCCCTCTATGGAGCCAGCCACTAGCGCCCGAGCTTTATGTGGGACTGCTTCCGAGGTGGTGCACCACCCCGAATGTGGGCCGATTTTTGTGAATATTTTTTATTGGTGCAATTTATTCTCTGCCGAGATATATAGCCAGTAGCCCTCAAGGTGTGTATCGGTCTAAAACCCGAGATGCACCTGAAGGATGACGTAAGACTGCTTATCCTAGTAGCCGCTGAGACTCAGGTTGATTTGCAAAATCGGCCTGAGGATCAAGTCCAAGCTCGGCAGAATACTTCGGGACACTAAAAGCGGCGTGCTCAGTCTTCGAGACTCAGGTTGGGTGCGGCCGACCAACCTGAGGATCAAAATCTCCTCGGAAACTATAATGCACATAAAATTTTCTGCATTGGACAAGCAATGCAGTAGCCCCCGAGACACTGGTCGGGTGGCAACACCAGATCAGGGGATCGATGTGCCCCTTTAATATTTGTAAATAATAAGCCCGAAGCCCAATAGCCCCCGAGCCTTAATGCGGGCACGGGTGGCCGAATTAAGGATCAATATCCATAGTAAAATCACAAATTATGTGTAATGACTCTATGTATCCAAGTATTTTACGTCATTAATGCTCAGATCCGCATTGTACAAAACTTTGTTAACCGACCATCGGCTTCCACCTCCTCGGCCAGTAGCCGAGGAGTGTTTGTCCTACTTTATAAAACCTTTATGAGGGCAAAGATTTACAACAAACAAGGTAATCTGGCCATTCGGTTTTATAAACAAAGGTACGCAGAGAGTTATATTACTGTTTAACAGAAGAAATGTCTTCCAAAGAAAATAGTCTCGCTATTGGTTCCTTTCTTTGGGTTGTCATGCTAAGCATGATCACTAAACCTCAGCTCTAATGTAAGAGCAAAATATCAAGGATTTAGTTTGGGAGGCCAGTTAATAGCCCCCGGTAGTGTTTGGCGGCAGTCGGGGTCAAGCCGTAAACACTTCGGCCAATGTTATGAATGGCCCGTCATTTAACATAGTCATCGGATCGCTGACCAGGTTACGCTTATTGTGACAGTCAGTTTTCGGCTTTCTCCACTGAGGTGCTTAACCATGTGAGCTGGAAGCACAATCGCAGTGGTTCTCCCTTTGCATGCCTAGCCGAACAAAACGGAACGTAGGAAGCAACTGCAGGAGCCGGGCAACCCAACTATTGACCGAAGACACAATTCGAAACAGATGCATATATAGCAATATCTGAGAATGTTTTTGCCGAATCCCTAAAGGTGTCCGGCGTTGCACTGCGAGACTAATGCTGGAAAAGCACAAATAGTTTAAAAGTGCCAAAAAGCTTGGAAAACCAAGAAACGTCAGTAAAAACATGACGTCCGAACAATATCAAGTGTTCGGTGCCAACCCGAAAGTTGGTCTGAGAAAAAAGAAGTGCTTCTGTCATGCTTTAACATGATACATCCTATCTCAAGACTTCGAGCGGGTCAGCCTACGGCTTCAACCTCCTATCTTGCGGCCGGAGTACTTCTCATCAGGCCAGTTTAGCAAACTAAACTCTAGCGGCTTTGATAGAGAAATTAGGCTCCCCGGCTAGTGACCGCATGCTCGCGTCGAAAAAAGGAGTGATAAATAATAATAATAAAACTTTGCAATGACTAAGAAGAAGAACACTTATTATAAAACGGCTCAAATAAACTTAAGAGCCCCCAAGTGACTTGAGTAAAAGAATGATTCCATGTACCGAAGTACTTATATCATATCTATGTTCAACCGAACTTTAAACGCGTGTTAACCGACCGTCGGCTTCTCCCTCTTCGGTCAAGGACCGAAAAGTGTTATGTACTCCATCTGTCGAGAATATCGACGGTGTTTCCAATAACCAGGCAATCAGGCCATAAGGCTGTAACAGACAAAGCGCGCTCAGGGAACTTATGCTATATTACCGTGAAGTGTAAGAAGCATCTTCGAAGAAAATAGTACCCCCACCGATACCTTTCTTCGGTGCTCATTGTTATTATGAGACTTGTGCAATAGATTTTTTGTACTCATGAGTTCCGTTGTGTGCCGACCATCATTGAAAACTATAAGAGAGTTAGCTTTCGGCTTCACCTAGTCTGAGGTCCGGCTAGGCCGACCCGATCGTGACAATCGCAGAGGTGCTCCCTTTACTCCCTAGCCGAACAATCGGGAACATAGGGGTAAACACAGGAGCGAGGCAACCCAGCTTGCAAATCGCTTAAGTCAATATGGTGCATATTGTGGCGTAATACACGAACAAGGAACGAAGCCGTACAAGTATAATCATATGCAAGTGGAAAAGCTTCATGAACGAAGCCCCCAAATGAATTGGGTATTTGAATTTATGCGTCACAAACAAAGTTTGGACAAGGAAATTTTTTACAAGCAACTTTTTTCCAAAAAAGTATAATGCTTGGTCGAACCGAACACAAGTTAGAAATTAAAGCTTTGAGCATGAAAGCGACTTAGCTGGTTAATGTGTTCGGTATTGATGACGCAGTCCGAGCTTGATGTGGGGCAAGGTTCCATCCCCCAAGCTGGTCCTGAGGTGGCGGAGCGGAGAGCTCGACACGCCGAAGTGGTAACATAGCACGGTCAATGCCTGCCGGCAGAGTTACGCCGAAGTCCCCGGATCATTTTCCTGTGCACAAAAAATAGTGCAAACCGGAGATAATAGTAATAATGATAATTAAAAAAATATGGTGCATAATAAATAATTTATGCAAAGTGAGGAATAGAAGAAATATGGCCTGGCGCCAATGTCAATGTCGATGCAGGGCGTCGGCGTGATGTAGTAAACGCGTGGCAAAGCCTGAATTCACAAGTGAGTCCGAGCTTCGGATGCGGTGTTCGCCGGACTATGTACGGAAACTGATCGAACCACCACGCGACCGTCATTAATGCGGTCACCATTTGATAGACCGGTGTACATATGATGGACAAACCAGAGTAATAATTCCTTGGGAAAAATGAACCCAAACAAGCAAAAAATACTGGGATTAATAGCACCTGGTTTATTTGTTGTAGCAATCCGAAGGAAGGTGATTCCCAAAATTGGGACTCGCTCCGCACACCCATCGCCTGATGGGCGATAAAACGACGGCATGGCAATACTGGTAAAGGTTGACTCGCCGAGGCAAAGCCCTCGGCCCAGCTAACGTGATGAAGCTGGTCGGCTAGTGACGCCGAAGTGTCCGGAGTAGGTTGCTGAAGAGATGGCGAAGCCCCCGGTCCAGCAGAGATGTCGAAGCCTCAACGTCAGCCGATGAGTCGAAGCAGGTCGACGTGACGGACACCAGCTTGAAGAAGCAATAGTGCGGCCCTGTCGATGCAGGTCGTGACGTGGTTGATGCCGGTATGCCCGCTCCGTGTAATCCGTGGGGCGGCGATGTTGATGATGATTTATCCTTCGCGATGCCGGACTCTTGTTCGGCTTGCCGAGATGATGATCCGAAGAAGTTGAGCTCGGCTAAAGTGACGACGTGTCTAGCGCAGGTCGGCAGCCGTGGAGTAATATTGTCGGACTGATTTGACACCAGCATGATGTTGAAGATCATGTTCAAAAGATCTTAAAGTTAGTGGGATGTGTTCGGGAACGAAACACAATACCACATACAAAACTTCCTTCAAAAGGGATGTCCGAAATCCTGTTCATAAAAAAGACGAACTCGGGTCGGATTCGTTTTCGCGCAGAAAACAGATCCGAAAAGTGATGCACTAATCGGAAGGTTCCCGGAGTTTGGACGGTAGGATCGAGCTGAAATTTTGAGAGGTGGTAGATATAGGAATTCCGCAGCCGACCAACAGTTGGATCTTTCAAAGGACGTCCGAGCTAGAAGCTGGACACCATGCCCTAAACTCATCCAGATTCCCGTCCAGATTTCACAGGGCTCCGGTATATCATAGATTGCCAGTGATTCCTCGATCGGAACTCGACGAAATTTTCCAGGGTTGTTGTAGACACGATTCCGCACAATTCCACCGAAGCGATCGTTAAAGCGATGCTCGAGCAGGCGGTGGCGGCGGATACGCGTTCGCTGTTTGGAAAAACAGCACGGTCGCTTGAGGGCAATGTTGACGTTGAGCCCCTGAGCTCCATAGATGATTCCTCCATGATCTTGATAGAGATCGGAGTTGATGTTTGATGAAGGCCCTCATCCGAACATGGTGATCGAAACACGGGGCGCAATTCTTGGTCGAACCAAGGTGACCAGTCGAGCTGGTGACGAAGATGCCGAAGTCGCAGTTGATCTGCAGGCGAGCCATCGATCCTTTTGTCGATCACACAGCGGAACTCTCAATGAAAGCACCAATGTCGGTGTCAAAACCGGCGGATCTCGGGTAGGGGGTCTCGAACTGTGCGTCTAAGGTGGATGGTAACAGGAGGCAGGGGACACGATGTTTTACCCAGGTTCGGGCCCTCTTGATGGAGGTAAAACTCTACGTCCTGCTTGATTAATATTGATGATATGGGTAGTACAAGAGTAGATCTACCACGAGATCAAGGAGGCTAAACCCTAGAAGCTAGCCCGTGGTATGATTGCTGTATATGCTATCGACTAGCCTGGCCCTGGTTTCTATAATGCACCAGAGGCCTAGGTTAACAAGAGTCCTAGCCGAATACGCTGGTGGGGAGAAGTCCTTGTCTTGATCGCCAAGTCTTTGTGGAATCTTCCTTGTATGCAGCAGCTGTCCGAACTGGCCCATGAGTATACGGCCATGGGGGGCCTCGGCCCAATCTAATAGATCGGGAGACGACGTGGTGAGTACCCCTAGTCCAGGACACCGTCACCAAGCTTGCCTTCCATGCAAAGGAAATTCCCTTCCGAACATGGGACGAAGTCTTCAATCTTGTATCTTCATAGTCCAGGAGTCCGGCCGAAGGTATAGTCCGGCTATCCGGACACCCCCTAATCCAGGACTCCCTCAAGGGTCAACAAAGTTTGAATAGCAACTAATATATTACATAGTGGGTTACGACCACAAAGGTCTATCCGCACTCAGAGTAGATCTTCCCAGAGTAGTCGATCTCTAGGCCTAGCCAAACTTCTTGGTTCCTTCACACTTTGAAGGCTCCCAAGCAAACCTAGTCGATCTAAAGGCACACACACCCTTCAAAAGTAATAAGATTGAGGTATCATGGTGATACACCCTAAACGTATCTATGATTTTTGTATTGGGCACGCCTTATTATTATCAAATATGCAAAGTTTTATAGTGTTTTTGGCTTTAGGGAAAAAATAAATATTTTCACTTATGAAAAAGAAATACATATGCAAGTTTCAACTCACAAGGGAGCACGAGGACCCGACAAGAGCATCCATGGAGGCTTAGTGTAGGTGCCTCTGCCTAGGCGCCTAAAGCCCCTGAGACACCTAGGCCCACGAGGCTCCCCTGGGTCCACCTTTGTTGCACCTAGCTTATAAATTAGCCCAAAAATCTTTGTCATATTTTTTCGCCTTTGTCATTTCATGACCTGATACGTCTCCGTCGTATCTATAATTTTTGATTGTTCCATGCCAATATTTTACAACTTTCATATACTTTTGGCAACTTTTTATACTATTTTTGGGACTAACATATTGATCCAGTGCCCAGTGCCAGTTCATGTTTGTTGCATGTTTTTTGTTTCGCAGAATATCCATATCAAACGGAGTCCAAACGGAATAAAAACGGACGGAGAATTATTTTGGAATATTTATGATTTTGGGAAGTAAAATCAACGCGAGACGGTGTCCGAGGGGGGCACGAGGTAGGGGGGGCGCCCCAGGGTGTCAGGCGCGCCCCTGACCCTCGTGACCACCCCGTAAGGCGGTTGGTTCCCTTATTTCACCGCAAGAAAGCTAATTTCCGGATAGAGATCGTGTCAAAATTTCAGCCCAATCGGAGTTACGGATCTCCGAGAATATAAGAAACGGTGAAAGGGAAGAATATGAGAACGCAGAAACAGAGAGAGACAGATCCAATCTCGGAGGGGCTCTCGCCCCTCCCGTGCCATGGAGGCCATGGACCAGAGGGGAAACCTTTCTCCCATCTAGGGAGGAGGTCAAGGAAGAAGAAGAAGGAGGGGGGCTCTCTCCCCCTCGCTTCCGGTGGCATCGGAGTGCCACCGGGGGCCATCATCATCACCGCGATCTACACCAACACCTCCGCCATCTTCACCAACATCTCCATCACCTTCCCCCCTCTATCTACAGCGGTCCACTCTCCCGCAACCCGTTGTACCCTCTACTTGAACATGGTGCTTTATGCTTCATATTATTATCCAATGATGTGTTGCCACCCTATGATGTCTGAGTAGATTTTCATTGTCCTATCGGTGGTTGATGAATTGCTATGGTTGATTTAATTTGCTTGTGGTTATGTTGCTGTCCTTTGGTGCCCATCATATGATTGCGCGCGTGGATCACACCCTAGGATTAGTTGTATGTTGATAGGACTATGTATTGGAGGGCAAGAGTGACAGAAGCTTCAACCTAGCATAGAAATTGATGCATACGAGATTGAAGGGTGACCAATATATCTTAAGCTATGGTTGTGTTTTAACTTAATGAACATTAGTAGTTGCGGATTCTTGCTAATAGTTCCAATCATAAGTGCATAGAATTCCAAGTCAGGGATGACATGCTAGCAGTGGCCTCTCCCACATAATACTTCCTATCGGTCTAGTAAAGTAGTCAATTGCTTAGGGGCAATTTCGCAACTCCTACCACCACTTTTCCACACTCGCTATATTTAATTTATTGTTTCTTTATCTAAACAGCCCCTACTTTTTATTTACGTACTCTTTATTATCTTGCAAACCTATCCAACAACACCTACAAAGTACTTCTAGTTTCATACTTGTTCTAGGTAAAGCGAATGTCAAGTGTGCGTAGAGTTGTATCGGTGGTCGATAGAACTTGAGGGAATATTTGTTCTACCTTTAGCTCCTCGTTGGCTTCGACACTCTTACTTATCGAAAACTATTGCGATCCCCTATACTTGTGGGTTATCAAGACCTTTTTCTGGCGCCGTTGCCGGGGAGCAATAGCGTGGGGTGAATATTCTCGTGTGTGCTTGTTTGCTTTATCACTAAGTAATTTTTATTTTTTGTTCTTAGTTGTTTTCTATCTTTAGATATGGGTAGGAAATGCAACATACCAAAAAATTAGTTGTACCTACTGAACGAATGGTTGAAGAACCAATCAAAATTTATCACACTGCTGAAGCTTATTACTTGGATCATCTTCGATCCCTATGTGCTCGTGCTGAAACCCCAACTAGCTTAGTTGAGGGAAAATCCTTAGATGAGCATGCTTGTTATGTGCGACACCGTATATCTGAAAAAGGGAAACTATTATGGGGTTGAATTCAACATTTGCAATGCTATGCTTGGAATTTATGTGAAATATATGATTTTACTTGTTGTTCTGAAAACCCTAAGAAACACCTTCCCTATCAATGCGAGTTTAGTGATAATGGAATCGTATCTTCGTATGCTAAGGGTGTTTACAATTACTATGATGTTCAAGAAATTGAAGAATTTGTTGCTTTTAAGGGTGCTTATGAAATTGCTTCTTTGATTGAAAACTATGATGCTACTCTTTACAAATCTGAAAATTTTGCCGTACTTAAATATTGCTATGATAATTATGCTTCTAATGCCTATGTTGAACCATATATTGAGTACTTCTCCGCTGTCCAAGAAGAGACTAATATTTTGCAGGAGTCTATGGAAGAAGAAATTAATGAAACTGTGAGCTCATTGGATGAAAAAGATGATGAGGAGAGCGAAGAACAAAAGGAGGAAGAGAGGATTGATCACCCGTGCCCACCTTCTAATGAGAGTAACTCTTCAACTCATACATTGTTTAATTCCCCTTCGTGCTTACCGAAGGATGATTGCTATGATGACTGTTATGATCCCTATGATTCTTTTTAAATATCCATTTTTGATGATGCTTGCTATGCTTGTGACCAAGATGCCAATATGAATTATGCTTATGGAGATGAACTTGCTATAGTTCCTTATGTTAAACATGAAATTGTTGCTATTGCACCCACGCATGATAGTCCTATCATCTTTTTGAATTCTCCCGACTACACTATATCGGGGAAGTTTGCACTTATTAAGGATTATATTGATGGGTTGCCCTTTACCGTTGCACATGATGATTTCGATAAATATAATATGCATGTGCTTGCTACTCCTACTTGCAATTATTATGAGAGAGGAACTATATATCCACCTCTCTATGTTTCCAATATGATAAAATTGCAAGAAACTATTTATACTATGCATTGGCCTTTACTAGGTGTGCATGAATTGTTCTTTTATGACATGCCGATGCATAGGAAGAGAGTTAGACTTCGTCATTACATGATATATGTTGCTTTGTGCTCACTACTAAATTACAAATCATTGTTGATTCAAATTGGCTTTGATATACCTTGGGATCTGGGTGGATCCATTACTTGAGCACTTTATGCCTAGCTTAATAGCTTTAAAGAAAGCGCTGCCAGGGAGACAACCCGGAAGTTTTAGAGAGTCGTTTATTTCTGTTGAGTGCTTTCATATAGTTTAAAAATAACAAAAATAAAGAGGGGAACCCAAAACCTTTTCAAAAAGGAAAGTGAAAGTGAGAGAGACAAGCATTGTTGAAGTGGGAGCTAGCCTTGGACTTTGTTCATGCTCACGGAAACTTTGTGAATCTTGCTTACAGAAACTTTTCAACAAAAATAATTATGCCCTTGTACAATTCCATTGTATTATAAAAATAATGTGCCAAGGTTTGCCTTTAGGATGTTTACATTTGCTTGATGGTTTGTACGGTGCAGGACAGAAACTTTGGCTGTAGTGCGCGATTTGAAATTTTTAGCTGGAACGTCAAATGGTTCTGATTCTTTTTGCACTGTCTTCCTATACAAATTGTTTATTTTTACTAATTTTGGTAGAATTGTTCAAGTATCAGAAGTATGGTGAATGTTCAGATTGCTACAGACTGTTCTGTTTTAGACAGATTCTGTTTTTGATGCATAGTTTGCTTGTTTTGATGAAACTATCAATTTATATCAGTGGATTAAGCCATGGAAAAGTTATACTACAGTAGACACAATGCAAAAACAAAATATGAATTGGTTTGCAACAGTACTTATAGTGGTGATTTTCTTTATTATACTAACGGATCTTACCGAGTTTTCTGTTGAAGTTTTGTGTGGATGAAGTGTTCGATGATCGAGAAGGTCTCGATGTGAGAAGAAGGAAGAGAGGCAAGAGCTAAAGCTTGGGGATGACCGAGGCACCCCAAGTAAATATTCAAGGAGACTTAAGCGTCTAAGCTTGGGGATGCTGGGGAGGCATCCCCTCTTTCTTCAACAAGTATCGGTATGTTTTCGGATTCGTTTCGTTCATGCGATATGTGCAAGTCTTGGAGCGTCTTTTGCATTTAGGTTTTTCTTTTTCTTTTTATGCACCATGCTGGTATGAGATAGTCCTAGGTTGATTTATAGAATGCTCATTGCACTTCACTTATATCTTTTGAGTATGGCTTTATAGAATGCTTCATGTGCTTCACTTATATCATTTGAAGTCTGGATTGCCTGTTTCTCTTTACATAGACAACCGCCATTTGTAGAATGCTCTTTTGCTTCACTTATAATTGTTAGAGCGTGGGATATCTTTTGTAGAAATAATTAAACTCTCTTGCTTCACTTATATCTATTTAGAGAGATGACAGGAATTGGTCATTCACATGGTTAGTCATAAAATCCTACATAAAACTTGTAGATCACTGAATATGATATGTTCGATTCCTTGCAATAGTTTTGCGATATAAAGATGGTGATATTAGAGACATGCTAGTGAGTAGTTGTGGATTGTAGAAATACTTGTGTTGAAGTTTGTGATTCCCATAGCATGCACGTATGGTGAACCATTATGTGATGAAGTCGGAGCATGATTTATTTATTGATTGTCTTCCTTATGAGTGGCGGTCGGGGACGAGCGATGGTCTTTTCCTACCAATCTATTCCCCTACACTACTAGAAAACAGGCTATAGATGATATAGACACTAATGGCGCATTATACATGCGGTGCGCCACTACCATATAGTAATGACGCACCTATACATAGTGCACCATTAGTATCTAAAATAGTAATGGCGCACCTAGTAAAAAGTGCGCCATTACTATGTTTGACCAAGCTTTGACCCACTTCTGAGCATAGTAATGGCGCACTTTTCCCTGATGCGCCATTGCTATTTTTGATACTAATGGCGCACGTTTCCCTGCGGTGCGCCATTGTGGTTTTGTAGGTAAGTGCCGCAGCCTGACCGCCCACCATCTCTATCCTCTCTCTCTCGCACGGAACCCTGTCCTCTTCTTCCTCACCCCACGCACACACACACACACACACACACGTCTCTCGGCCTCGCCCCGGCCCCGATCCATGCTGCCTCCCAGTGCTCCCTCCTCTTACTGCGCGATGGCCCTTGCCCTCCTCTCTCTTTGGTCCCCTTCGCGCCTCCTCGCGGCAGTCGCAGCCAAGGAGCCCGAGCTCGGCGGCGACGGATCGGAAGGCAGCGTCGGCGCTGGATCTGGGAGTGGTGGAGCCACCACCGTCTCCACTCGCCGGGAACTGGCCAGATCCGCCCCACGACCTTCACAGGTGCCACCCCCTCCACCACCAGCCATGGTGGCCTCCCCCGCCCCGTATCGGCGTGGATCCAGCCGCCATCTCCCGCAGCAACGGCGGCCTCGCCCTGCTCCGCCCCCGCTCCTCCTCCTCCTCCTCCGCGCCTTCGCCTCGCTCCCCATCCCGGCCGCCGTGAGAGGCGGCCTCGACCCGTCTCCCTCAGGTTCTCTCCGCTCTCACACCCTCCATGTCCGTCCTCTGGATTCCATTTCCCAGGGCCTTGCGCGCAGCGACGCACGCCGCGCTTGCTGGACCGGCGACCGATATCGTACATGTGGCTAGCTCGATTGGACGCGGATCCGTTAGTTGGCTTGAATTCGTGGATTATGCCGCTGTTATTCACGGACTGGGACTGGTGTTAAGACAGACTGTCAGTGCACTGGCAGTCGCAGTGATGAAGAGCAAGAGCTCTCCGGATGCATGATTTGGAGTGACTCCTACACTAATTCGTAAACCTAGATTCCTGAAATGGCACATATCTTCTCTCTGTCTGTCACCAAACTTGCTCTATCAGTCAAGACTGTGCATCCATTTGCCACTTGCTGGCCACATGTTAATTCAGCTCCCGCAATTAATGTTACCAAATGAATATCTTCTCTGTTTCCCCAAACTCGCTTTATCAGTCACGGCCGCATATCGATCTGCCACTTTCCTACCATAGATTAATTCAGCTCCTTGAAAAAATAAGAATAGGAAAAAAATCAGCATCGATTTGGTCGTCTATTCATTCTTCATAAACTTCACATGCAATTTCTAGCATATGGTGTTCACCCAAGTAATAATCTGCTATTGTTAACCAGGTATCATTGATGAAAAACATGGGTCATTTTCGCGTACTCTTCTTCAGGATAAGCCTGAGATCACGTATGCTTCGTAATCAAAGCTTTCACTTTCTATTCATGTTCTTCTTGCGAGGGAATATTTGTTGAAACATGCCCCGCAATGGTTTTTCCAACAAATTTAGGGAAGAAATGATTCATGGGTATATGAGCAATTCTGAACTTGAGACTGTTATACAAGACTTTGGGTGGCGCTGTGCTAATGTCTCCAGGATATACAGGTATATGATGTAATACTTTGCTCCCTGTCAATGAGTACGCTCAGAGTTTCTCGAGCATTTTTTGGGATCGTCAATTTGTTTAGCCATGTCATATAGATATTGTTATGATTGGTTAATATCCAACTGTGGTAGGTAGACGATAGAAATAAAATGCATTACTGATCTAAATGGGGTTCAGTAGTTCACAGTTACACTCATTGAGAGGTAATATAACTTAATATCAGTTTAATGTGTATGACTGTAACTTGCGGCGGAGGAGCAGAGGCGGCAGCCCACGCGCAGGGCGGCTGCTCCAGCCAGCCCCTTCGACTTCTCCACCATGATGAACTTGCTGAATATAACCAAGAGCTTATACTGAATTCTCTGAATGAAGCGTTTACAGTTTCATACTCTGTTTTGTTCTGTTCATTTCCAAACGCGAGTTCTTGGAGGATTTTACATATACTACAGGTTTGAATCGGTTGTTAATTTGGTTGGGTTTGACTAAAGATATTCGCGTCCATTTTAACATATTCGAACTTGCTCAATGTAACCAAGCTCTACTGAAGCATTTTACAGTTTCTGCAAAACTAGAAATACTCTGCTCTGTTCTCTCCATTGTCAAAGTTGAGTTCTTGGGAAGATTTATTTATACAAGCTCGAATTTCCTGTGAATTTGTTTCGATTTCATGGGAATTTGTGTGAAAATTAACTTGAATCGTGGATTTTGTTGTGGCGTGGGCGCAGGACCCGAGCATCAAGGAGATGGCGGAGCAGATCGCCAAGGACCCGTCCTTCAGCGAGATGCCCCGTAAATCTACTGTATGATCAATCAAAACACGTTTTGTCCAAAGTCCAAACTTAATGGTAAACAAGAGGCTAATCTTGCTATTTTTGTTTGTTATTTGGTTTGCACTTTTTGTTTCCTTGAACAGTTTACAGTTCATCTAATTTACATTTTTATGTTAACTTTAGCAATTAATTTACCTCAAACAAGGTAATTAATATGATAATTATCCCCTGTGTATACCGCAAGTAAGTAACTTACTGTAATTATGTTAAGAAATTAGAATGTGTGTGACCGACTGTTTAATAAGATGCTCTTTTCACAAGGTGTGATATTGTGGAATATTTACCCTGGAGCTAGCATATATATGGAGCTGACTTTGTTCCTGGAGGTGAGCATATATTGTTGATCTTCTCATGTCAATTGCAGCAGTTCCTTGATTCACAATTTATATAGTGTGGTATAGTGGTTATATTTGGAGGTTTATCCTTGTGAAATAATCACCGCTGCAGCTAATGTGTTATGCATAAGCTCAGTGTGTTTGCTTAATTAGCTACTGCTCAATTAAAATTGGTGACCTTCCATTGATGATAGGTTTAGAAATTATGCATTGAGTAACTGGACCTGACCTGGAGTACTTGGTTAATTCAGTGATCTTTTAACAAAATTTTAACTGAATTATTTTGGGCAATGGAGTACTGAATTTTAACTGAGTAACTTGCACTTGCATATGCACTAGACCACTTGTAAATTCTTTGGCTCCTCTTTAATCTGGTGCAATTACTTAACTGACCGTAATAGCCCTGACACTTGTAAGTAACCATATCATTCAAACATCCAATTAAATCTATTCTACTCCATTTCCTGAGATGAAATTGTGATGATGGGAGTGACATTAAACAGCTTGAACATCTAATTGTGCATGTACTCCATTGTTATATACTGATCCATCTTGTCTTTGCCCCATGTTAACATTCAAATTGTTAATTGCATTCAAAGTGTTAATTGCAAGAGCAGACACAGAGGAGGAATCTGCTACCTCAAAGCAGTTGATCGACGCCGGGAGGGTGGTTTACATGATGTCGGAGGCTGCCGGGAGGGTGGTGACGAGCTACCGAAGAGATGAGTTCTGGCTCTCCTCGATGCCAGGACGAGGCGCTGCTGCCGATCGGACGTGGACTCGATTGATTTTGATTTGAAATATGACGGGTTGTAATGTAAAATGCACTTCAGTTCAAAATTTCCTCCCCTTGCGAGAAGTATTCTTGGACGGAGGGAGTAGAAGATTAGTTATAGGATTTTGTTTTATTTCTGTGCAATTTTCTTTTTATTGGATACTTGTAAAGACATGGTAATATTCTTGCTATAATAAAAATTATGGTTCTATTTCATTTTTTGTTTTTAAATTATTTTTCCTTATAGGTTGTTTTTTGTAAATTTGTATTTTTTTTTTGTTTTCCAAATATACTATTAGTGGCGCATTTCAGCATTTATTGGTGGCGCACCTAGCTTTTTAGCTAGTGGCGCACCTCTAAGGTTACTAGTGGCGCACTTGGCTTTATTACTAGTGGGGCACCTAAGGGTTAGTAATGGCGCACTATTAGGTGCGCCATTACTGTCTGGGATAGTAATGGCACACCAAATGTGCGCCATTACTAAAACTTACTAATGGCGTGCTAGTAATGGCGCACCTAATGTGCGCCATTAGTAACCAAAATAGGTGCGCCATTAGTAACCTGTTTTCCAGTAGTGCTAGGAGCATGCGCGTAGTACTTTGTTTCGATGAATAATAAATTTTTGCAATAAGTATGTGAGTTCTTTATGACTAATGTTGAGTCCATGGATTATACGCACTATCACCCTTCCACCACTGCTAGCCTCTCTAGTACTGCGCAACTTTCACCGGTACCATAAACCCACCATATACCTTCCTCAAAACAGCCACCATACGTACCTATCATGGCATTTCCATAGCCATTCCGAGATATATTGCCATGCAACTTTCATCATCATCATATACATGACTTGAGCATTCATTGTCATATTGCGTTGCATGATCGTAAGATAGCTAGCATGATGTTTTCATGGCTTGTCCGTTTTTTGATGTCATTGCTACGCTAGATCATTGCACATCCCGGTACACCGCCGGAGGCATTCATATAGAGTCATATCTTTGTTCTAGATATTGAGTTGTAATATTGAGTTGTAAGTAAATAAAAGTGCGATGATCATCATTATTAGAGCATTGCCCCAGTGAGGAAAGGATGATGGAGACTATGATTCCCCCACAAGTCGAGATGAGGCTCTGGACCTTACAAAAAAATAAAAGAGGGCAAAGAAGCCCAGATAAAAAAAGAGGCCAAAGAAGCCCACCAAAAAAATAAAAAAAATGAGAGAAAAAGAGAGAAGGGACAGTGCTACTATCCTTTTTCCACACTTGTGCTTCAAAGTAGCACCATGTTCTTCATATAGAGAGCCTCTTGAGTTATCACTTCCATATACTAGTGGGAATTTTCATTATAGAACTTGGCTTGTATATTCCGATGATGGGCTTCCTCAAATGCCCGAGGTCTTCATGAGGAAGCAGTTGGATGCACACCCACTTAGTTTCAGTTGGAGCTTTCATACACTTATAGTTCTAGTGCATCTGTTGCATGGCAATCCCTACTCACTCACATTGATATCTATTGATGGGCATCTCCATAGCCCGTTGATACGCCTAGTTGATGTGAGACTATCTTCTCCTTTTTGTCTTCTCCACAACCACCATTCTATTTCACCAATAGTGCTATGTCCATGGCTCACGCTCATGTATTGCGTGGAAGTTGAAAAGGTTTGAGAACATCAAAAGTATGAAACAATTGCTTGGCTTGTCATCGGGGTTGTGCATGATTTGAATATTTTATGTGGTGAAGATGGAGCATAGCCAGACTATATGATTTTGTAGGGATAACTTTCTTTGGCCTTGTTATTTTGAAAAGACATGATTGCTTTATTAGTAGGCTTGAAGTATTATTGTTTTTATGTGAAATGATAGACTATTGCTTTGAATCACTCGTGTCTTAATATTCATGCCATGATTAGATATGTGATCAAGATTATGCTATGTAGCATTCCACATCAATTTTTTTTATCATTTACCTACTCGAGGACGAGCAGGAATTAAGCTTGGGGATGCCGATACGTCTCCGTTGTATCTATGATTTTTTATTTTTCCATGCCAATATTTTACAACTTTCATATACTTTTGGCAACTTTTTATACTATTTTTGGGACTAACATATTGATCCAGTGCCCAGTCCAAGTTCCTCTTTGTTGCATGTTTTTTGTTTCGCAGAATATCCATATCAAACGGAGTCCAAACGGAATAAAAACGGACGGAGAATTATTTTGGAATATTTATGATTTTTGGGAAGTAAAATCAACGCGAGACGGTGTCTGAGGGGGGCACGAGGTAGGGGGGCGCGCCCCAGGGTGTCAGGCGCGCCCCTGACCCTCGTGACCACCCCGTAAGGCAGTTGGTGCCCTTCTTTCGCCGTAAAAAAGCTAATTTCTGGATAGAGATCGTGTCAAAATTTCAGCCCAATTGGAGTTACGGATCTCCGGGAATATAAGAAACGCTGAAAGGGAAGAATCTGAGAACGCAGAAACAGAGAGAGACATATCCAATCTCGGAGGGGCTCTCGCCCCTCCCGTGCCATGGAGGCCATGGACCAAAGGGGAACCCCTTCTCCCATCTAGGGAGGAGGTCAAGGAAGAAGAAGAAGGAGGGGGGCTCTCTCCCCCTCGCTTCCGGTGACACCGGAGTGCCACCGGGGGCCATCATCATCACCGCGATCTACACCAACACCTCGCCATCTTCACCAACATCTCCATCACCTTCCCCCCTCTATCTACAGCGGTCCACTCTCCCGCAACCCGTTGTACCCTCTACTTGAACATGGTGCTTTATGCTTCATATTATTATCCAATGATGTGTTGCCATCGTATGATGTCTGAGTAGATTTTCGTTGTCCTATCGGTGGTTGATGAATTGCTATGATTGATTTAATTTGCTTGTGGTTATGTTGCTGTCCTTTGGTGCCCATCGTATGATTGCGCGCGTGGATCACACCCTAGGGTTAGTTGTATGTTGATAGGACTATGTATTGGAGGGCAAGAGTGACAGAAGCTTCAACCTAGCATAGAAATTGATGCATACGAGATTGAAGGGTGACCAATATATCTTAAGCTATGGTTGTGTTTTAACTTAATGAACATTAGTAGTTGCGGATTCTTGCTAATAGTTCCAATCATAAGTGCATAGAATTCCAAGTCAGGGATGACATGCTAGCAGTGGCCTCTCCCACATAATACTTCCTATCGGTCTAGTAAAGTAGTCAATTGCTTAGGGGCAATTTCGCAACTCCTACCACCACTTTTCCACACTCTCTATATTTACTTTATTGTTTCTTTATCTAAACAGCCCCTAATTTTTATTTACGTACTCTTTATTATCTTGCAAACCTATCCAACAACACCTACAAAGTACTTCTAGTTTCATACTTGTTCTAGGTAAAGCGAACGTCAAGTGTGCGTAGAGTTGTATCGGTGGTTGATAGAACTTGAGGGAATATTTGTTCTACCTTTAGCTCCTCGTTGGGTTCGACACTCTTACTTATCGAAAACTATTGCGATCCCCTATACTTGTGGGTTATCAAGACCCGAAGCGATCTCATCTACAACCTGGTTCTGGTACATTGCTGGAGGGTGAATTCATCGCCTTCTTAATCAACATTGATTCCTTGTCCCTCCAAGATGAGCTTTTAGTAGTTCAGGCGAAGGACTATGGGCTCATTGCGGTATCCAAGATATAATCTCTCCTCTAATTCTCAGTACAGTGGGCACGAGAGTTTCCTGTCATTATTGTATTGCATCTCATGTATTCTTAGTGGTGATGATGTTGATCATGTGTTGAATTACTCCTTTATGATCAAAAAATTTAATGCTTATTTTTTGTTTATAAATGCATATTTCCCTTTGATTTTTTTCTTCTCTTAGTAAGTTTATATGGGTAATATGCATAGTGAGTTGTGTGCACTAGTTGGGTTTAACCTTGCAAGAAAACTACTATAGTGACAATAAGTGGAAATGGCTTGTAGTGTTATAGCCACTAAGGATAAATGGTTGCATGAGGGCTTTAATGAAATCATGTACATCAACAGTATGTCATCCTGCCCAAGCAATAGTATGTTTTAGGGATAATTAATTTGATGACCCTAGTTGGGTCACACTCGGCAGTTTTGCCCCTAGTTTCCAAAAACCCTCGGTTCTGACCACGCCATTTTGCTGCGCTTATACTTTTGCCCTTTGAGCATTTGATCGTGACTTTGAAAACTTCAAAAGAAATTCATACTAAATCAAAAAATGGCAAATAATATATCAAAATGTTCAGAAAACATCACCTATATGTGCATGTCATTTGCATTCATGGCAAAAGTGTTGAAAAGTACCCATCCCAGTTTGAGCTCATATGATCACGGCATGAACAGTAAATTCAGACAAAAAAAACATTCTACTTTTTTGTGGCAAACATTGAAAAATGTTTTCAGCTCTTGCAAAGTTTCATCACGTAGTGACATTGATGAAAAAACAAAATTAGCAGTCCAAAATGCTTTTGTTTTGGAGCATCAAATTTTCTTTGCCACGACTTCCACGAATATCATCCCCTGATGAAACTTGACAAGAACTCAAAGAAATGGTCAATGTTTTCCACCAAAAAATTGTAGAACTTTTTGCTTTTCCATACAAATTTTCTGATTTCCTGTTAAGACAGAGATCTATGAGCTCAAACTAAGACGGTGGCTTTGCAACATTTTTTCTACGAATGCAAATGACATGCACATATAGGTTATGTTTTTCTGAACATTTTGATATGCTATTTGCATTTTGCTGATTTAGTGTGAATTTATTATGAAATTTTCAAAGTGAAGGTAAAACGGTCAAAGTGCAAAAGCAAAAGAGGAGAAAAATTATCCCTATCACTACAAAAAAAGACACATCCGTGACATTTTGGGCCGAACAATTTTTTTTCTATCATACTTATGACACTTCTATGATGATAATTGTGACAAAACCCGGTATCATCATAGATGTGGTGGGGTCCTACTTCTATGACAAAAAATCATGATAGAAAATGGGCTTTTCGTCCTGGGTGGGCCGGAGAAGCAGCTGCATGACATTCTTTGGACCGTCCATGACGGAAAAAACCGTGGTAGAAGCGAGGGCTAGGAAAATATCGGGGAGTTCCCGGTTACGGTGGGTGGTCGGGGGCCGAGTGATGCGTGTTTTTCTCGTACTTACGCGTGTGTGTGCAAGGCGTTGCGCTCTAACTGAACCCGAGCGAGGCGTTGGGCTCTAACTGAATGCGAGTGATTGCACTACAAGCTACACGTTACTGAACCCGAGCGATCGATCGATCCCTTACTGTTAACTGAACCTGAGTGATTCCTTTGCTACTGCTGCTAACTGAAGCCGATCGAACACTACTGCCTCCTTCCCTTGATGAACAGTGAGCACTGTTGGGGGGTGGATGAACAGTTCCTGGTGGGGGATGGATGAACAGGACCCCGTGGTAGTAGAGGCCGTTGCCTTTGGATGAACAGGACCCCGATTGATCGAGCAGGTGGATGAACAGGACCCCATGGAGGGGTGGATGAACAGGACCCGGTGGAGAGCTAGATGAACAGGACGACCCCCTGGAGGGCTGGTTGAACAGTAGCCGGTGGAGGGCTGGATGAATAGTAGCCCGTGGAGGGTGGTTGAACAGGACCCTATGGAGAGGGCTGGTTGAACAGTAGCCGCGGTGGAGGAGCGCACGGTGGAGGCTGGATGAACAGGAGCCCGTGGATGAATAGTCGCAGGTGGAGGCTGGAGGAGGTCGACGATGGATGAACATAGCCCGTGGAGGCAGTTGACGGTGGATGAACAGTAGCCCCGTGGAGGCAGTCGGTGGTGGAGACGAACAGTATCCCGTGGAGTCCCGTTTTGCGGTACGCCACACCCCTCCCGATGAACAGGACCCCCGTTTCGACCGTAGCGCTCGAACACAAGTCCGTTTCCTCCATTTTGCGGTACGCCACACACCTCCTGATCAATAGGACTCCGTTTCCTCCATTTTGTGGTACGTCAGACCCCCTCCCGATGAATAGGATCCCGTTTCGACCGTGGCCGGTCGAACACAAGGCCGTTTCCTCCGTTCTGCGGTACGCCAGGCCTCGTTTCCATCGGTTGTTCCGTCCAAGCCGGTTGGCTCCCGATGAACATGACGACGCATTCCGTTCTGACCCAGACGGTTGCCTCCCCATGATCACGATGACGGCGCAGCTTATCCGTTCCGACTCAGCCATGTACATGATCCTTGGCCATACGTATGCGCGAGTAGGCGTTCGAGACCCCACCCGTATGTATGTACGTGACCATATTTTCTTTCTTGCATCCTGACCGATGTACGTACGTGTACATGCTACGTGCGTGCCTCTACTACGACACATGCGCGTCTCTACATCGACCAGTATGTACGTAGATGTTCGCGACCAGAATGACAACGCTACGTACGCATCGATCAGGTGGGTCCCGACTGTCGTCACTTCCTTGCGTGCAAAGATGTAGATGATGGGTCCCAGCAGTTAGGGGGAGAATCATTTTTTCCTGTAATATGGACACACTTCCTTGCGTGCGAAGATGTAGCTGGTGGGTCCCAGCAGTCAGGGGAAAACGTTTTTTTGCGAAATACGGTGGCCCGTCCGGTGGGTCCCTGCTGTTAGGTGGAGGAATAATTATTTTGCGCGTAATAAGGAGGCACTTCCTTGCTGCGGCCGTGGACCCAGCTGTCAGCCCCTCCACATACAGTACTCTTCCGATGGAAGTCGGTCATTAACCACATTTACCACGCCGCACCGAGAGCACCAAGGCAGTGGACGACGGCGAGGCCTAGGAAGGGGACGACGCAGAGCCAGGGAAGACACGGTCGTGGATGCCCACACGGAGAGAAGTACGAGGGTTCACTGGTTCGGCTGTGGTGTGAGGCTGCCGTCACTGTGGGGCCTAGCCAGCGAAGGGAGTAGTAGGGGGTGGTGAGGCCTCCGCGGCAGCACAGCCGGCCACGGGAGGCAGGAGCAGGCGGCACGACCGGCGCTGCTTTGGGCGGCTGGAGCAAGAAGACCAGAGGTTCAAAAAGCACTACGGCCGTTAGATGGACATCGTATAGTCACTTGAGCTAGAATTGTTCATATTGACTAAGTTGACAAAGCCCTTCGTCCCTGTCAACTTAGTAGGCCCACATGTCAGCCTCCCACTAAGCTGGGTCCCAGCTAGCAGGGGGGTATTCATTTTTTTGTGCGTAATAAGGAGACACTTCCTTGCGTGTGAAGATATAACTAGTGGGTCCGACCTGTCAGCGGGGGGAACATTTTTTCGCGAAATACAGAGGCCCTTATGGTGGGTCCCAGATGTCAGGTGGAGGAATCATTATTTTGCGCGTAATAAGGAGGCATTTCCTTGTGTGCGGCCGTAGACCCAGCTGTCAGCCTCTCCACGTAAAGTCCACGTCCGATGGATGTCGTTCGTTGGCCACGTTGACCACAACGCGTCGAGAACGCCAGGGCAGTGGATGACGGCGTGGCCTAGGAAGGGAACGACATGGAGCCGGGGAAGACACGACAGTGGCTGCCCATGCGGTGGGGAGTACGACGGTTGACTGGTTCGGCTGTTGTCATCAGAAAATAACAGGAGGTGTGGGTGAGTAGAGGGGTAACCAGGTCAGGGATGCGAGTATGGTGGGGCCGTGAGGCCTGCCCGGCAGCACAGCCGACCACGGGAGGCGGGAGCAGGTGGTTCCACAGGCGCTGGTTTGGGTGGCTGGAGCAGGAAGATCAGAGACTGAAGAAGCACGATTGCCGTTAGATTGACATCTAGTGGTCTGACGTTGGTAGAGTCGATTGTTGACTAAGTTTCTTTTTTTGAGAAACCTTGTGTACGCATGAACTTAGTAGGCCCACAAGTCAGCCTCCAAATCTGTGGCAGATAACATAGGGCCCATTTTCTATTTTTTTAATAATTTGCAGCCCATTTGCTAATTCTTCAGTAATTTATTACAACCCATTTTCTGCCCAGGACCACGGTCAAAGAGTTTAACCTTATTTTGCATATTTCGGTGGAGTCCGAACTGTTGTAATCCCAAAATGATAAACTTTTTTGAAGAACTTATTGATTTACCAAAAAAATGTTTTCTTTTTGTAAGCAAACAAGACGTGTGACAATTGAGTTAGTTTAAGGAAAAACCAGTGGTAAAAATCAGCACTGGGAGGGAAAACAACAACAAAAATAAGGATGTAAATATGAAAAAGGAACTTTATGTATTTTCAATATAATGATATGTGTATATGAACTAGTAAAACTATAGGTAGAGATTAGAAAATGGAAGTAGGACAAGGTGTTTCAAGAGGAAAATAGAACTAGGCTGTGTGTTTGATTCAGTAAAAAAACTTCCTGCGGATGCTGTAAGACAAAATATAACTAACGCTCGCGGGCCAGAGGCCAGTAGATAACTGCTGGATCTTTTTGCCCCGTTGTCGTCACGGGCTAGGCCTGTTAAAAACAAAACCAAGACTAGGTAGTCTACAGCCCAGTTGAAACTTGCTCGACCTGAAAAAACAATATGCTTGCTCAATAATCGAGAGAATTCTGCAAGTATAGACTGATAAATGGGATGCAGCATGTATATTGTTTTTTCATCGTGATAATAAGTGCATGCACTTGTTTCAAAAAAATTGGAGAACTAAGAATTCGAACGGCAGGTGCTTATGCTACCCATCAAATAAAAATTCGTTTCGAAACAAATGGTTCAGCTTTATATCCACGTCTACCCTCGGCATGATGGTTGGAAGCAAATGCCAAGTTCATACCGAAAGATCGTTAACAGCAATACCAACTTGCGGACGACAAGGTAGTACAAGTACCAATACCAAACTAACTTATAATATTTTTAGTCCTGGCCCTAGTGATCGTCGGATAGAAAATCTTGCAGAGGACCAGCTCCTGCTCCTTCTCTTGCTCTAGGTCCCCGAGGTGGTACTGGTGCATCACCCAGTTGGTCCTCTGCTGGTCGAAGTTCTTTTTTTTACGGGAATGGTCGAAGTTCTTGTTGGTGTGTAGCACCAGAATTTTTTGTGGCCCGTCTGCCGACCATTGACCATCACTGGCAAGGTATTGCCGGTCTTGTGCCCCATCCTGTGCATGCCGCACTCCGACTATATCTTGCGACACGTCCACGTGCCCCTTTTGAACACCATGGAATTGCGCTAGAAGAAATGCTTGCTTAGGCCACTCAGTGTGATACCTGCAGTATTGTCGAATACCGGTTTTAGTGTACGTAGTTTTCATTTTCATAACATCTTTGGCATGTTGCAGTCACTTGTTTCACCTTTTTACAAACTGTAATTGCTTCACTAGGTTCATGTCTAAAAAATAGAGCTATAAACAAAGGAATATGTTTGTGCAAATAGACGGCCGATCGGTGTCTTACCTTGAAGTTTCTCAGGATGGGTGTAGCATATGCAGTGCTCGCTGTCGATGGTTGGTATGAACAAATCGATGAGAGGGTGAGATCTCGTGCTGTCAGCACTCACTTTGGCCTCAAGGTGCTTGATCAGCTCCTGATCCGTGGGACCGAACTTGACACCAACTGGCACCACTGGCCAATCCTTCTTGAAGTTGCATCGGTTTATTCCAGTTATATGGTACTCAATGTATGATCGATCGACTGTTTGGAGTGATGAAAGATTTTGACAGATAAGTGGTAGTACTCCAAATCTGAAGTCCACAATACCCGAACACGCCGCCGAGATTCTTGTGTTACCTCATGTGCAGCGTGTTGTCACGTCAATTCAATGTGAGGACATGATGAATAATTTGACCGACGTATACTAGTACTGCTACTGTACTACTTACTAGTCGTATTTAGTGTCACATTTTAACCATAGGTTTAACTAACAAAATGTCAGTGCATGTCACCGAAAGTTATTCCATTGGAAACTATGTTCAAATACGAATAAAACAATATAATTTTTTGTGACATGCATTAACATTTAGTTAGCGAAAATTATGGTCAAAATTTGACACAAATTACGAAGGGGGCCAGTAAACCAGGAGGGAGGTAGTAGTACGAGTAGTGCAATATACGGTATAAAGGACTAGTACAAATTTAGAAATGCGGTAAGAAGTTATAAGGCTGTGCGCCAGACTTTGTAGGCTACATGAGTAATACAAAATAATTCCTATTGGACAACACTTTCACTAACAAGTACACACTTGAAGCCTAATTGATATATATTGATATATATATGGCTTCTGCACAGCATCTCCATCATCATTATCAGTACATCCTACGCAGGTGAATTAGGATGCACTTGACCCCAGAAAGGTATCTATCTTTCAAACCAGAGGAGTGCTTCAAACTAACAACAGTACATAATATCCAACAAAAGAGGGTCATGCTACAGTAGCAGGATACATGGCTCAGTTTAGATATCAGTACGAATCAAGTTGTGCATATTTGCTCTTGGCATGAACCACATCGCCGCATGTCGAGTTTGCAAAAGAATCCATCGCATGGAAGCTTGATGCTTTTCACACACTAAAGATTATTTGGCAACAAGCTGTGTCGACGAATCTCTGGATATGGTGATTCATGAAACCCATGGTATGATGTGTAAACACAGTTCCCCCTAGCGAATGGAAGTTGCATAGCACGGTAATCATCACCGGTGATATGATCGATGATTGGTTGGATGATCGGATAATTGAGCCCGAGGAACATGGAGTAGTTGTCGAGGCTGTAAACCCGCCTCCAGTTGAATACGCCTGGCCCAACAGAGCCGGGATCTTTCTCGAACACGAAGAAGCCATAGCCATCAATGTCACGAACACCCCATGCATTGTCCTGCATGTGGTTTGATGAAATGGTTTGGTCAATTTGGTACGTGGAAATGAGCATCAAATGACCGCCGTCAGCTGAACGAGCGATAAACCACCACCCATCGACTGGTATAATTCAGGTCCTGGAATCATGAAGGAGGCGCATTTGCGTCTACTGCGACAATTCAAATTGGAGACCAAAAGGACAAAAATAAACAATCATGTTCAGAGTATGTGTGGAATTAAGATTATTATAACAGTGACACATATTATAGATAGAGAATTGCAATGTCATGGTCATAATCATACTCCAAGTTAAAAAAATAAGCCAATGGCTTTCATATTCTAGCAATATATCATGGTTCAAACATCATGTAACAATGAGAGGAAAACAGATATGACAGGGCCTACTCATATTCTACCATAGCACTTACTACAGTTATCATATCAACTCTGAGCAATAACATGCGTTGTTATAAAAATCCTGGAAATGAGAGTAACATATAGCAATCATGAGCTTATACTCATAATATCTATTCTAACAATCATTAGATGCCAATTTTTCTCATATCAACTCTAACAATAACATGTGTGGTCATAAAAATCTAGGAAATGAGAGGAACATATAGCAATGATGTGGTTATAGACATAATATAGGCCTGTTCGGATTCCCTCCTCCTCCACAACTCCGTTCCAGGAGATGGAGGAGTCGCATTTTAAAATCACATAGTGGGGAAGGAGGCGCTCTAAAAATTCTCAGATTTCACAGAGCGGGAGAATTACCGAATAGGCCTATATATATATTCTAAATTTGTAACAATGAACAGGCAGTCGTATACATAAGGTAAAGATGAGATGAGATAGAACAATTACACAACGATAGATTCCACCAGTATAGGAAGCCAATCTGTGCGTCGACCGCGTAAACAATGCTATCATGCACTATAGCATCAGACAAAAATGTTGGCCGAGGGGGATTGACGATGAGCCATAACCATGTATGGCGACCGGATTCCAGATAGACTAATCCCATGTTGAACACGACAATGAGCTTGTAAGCCATGTAGTCTTCTGATGGTGTGGGCACTTCGCAGATTACAACCTTCAGCAAACAGAGGTCAAGCCAAAAGCTCGACGCGTCTCGTGCGTAGTAGGCAGGAGTGTCCGGCGGGCCACGAGGTTCGATGGCGACGGTATCCAACGATGGAAGGGTGATCTCTCGCTGGGTGTAGATATCCACGAGACGCCATGGACTACCGGATTGGTGGATGAGGACGATCCAGTTGGCCTTCATGCCCTCCCAGTAGTGGTCGCGCATGAAGGATAGGTGGACGGGTAGTGGTAGCATGTCGAGGGGCACCACTGCAACCTCCGTAGGATCATCAAGTCAGTGTCTGGACCACCTGCGAGGATTGGGCATTAGCAAGCAGGGTGTCTTGAAAAGAGCCGGTCGGTTGCAGATGAGTAGACGGTACAAAGACACCGAGCATGCGGCCAGACGGACGGTGATGAGCAGGTCCATACGATTACAGATCTGCTCCAAGAGAACATCGGGGAGGGAATTCCAATCGCGGCTCTGCGTGTCAGTCGCTTCTGCCATAAGGTTTTTTAGGGCGTTGAGTGACTGGGGTTTTCAGTGCCTGCGAGCCAGCGGGGAAGTTGATTCGGGCGGGCGAGCGAAGAAGATGGCGTGTGTGGCCGAGCAGTGAGCAGGGGGCAATGGTGTGCGGCCGACGATGGGGAAGAGAGGAGTAAGAAGAAGAGAGGAGGAAGAAGAGTGAAAGACGGGGAAGAAAGTGCATTAAATCTCAATTCTACTAGTACTACTACCAGGATATACCGTCCTTCGGAGTGTAAATAGTTACGCCGATGACATGTGGGTCTACCTCAAGAGGGCCCATATGTTAGTTAATGGAGGAGATAGGTGCATAGTCGTATTTGCGGAAGCGTGATCCACCGGCAAACATGATGACAGTACTGGGTAAGGCTGATTAGTAACACCAACATGCTGGTTCAGCTTATTAATTAAGTGTACCATCTGCTGCAACGTGTATTGTCACTTCACTGTGAAGACTAGTTGAATAGTTCTCTCTGGCCGAGATGGGGGATAATGGATCGCGAAGACTTCCTATCTACAATATCCCTATGCATGTATGCTCAGGCCCCTCCCAATGCTCTGCCTTGTACATGTGCTAAGGCTGTCATGTAGGCAAAAAGTCTGATGTGGCAAGGTAATTAAGAGGAGAGAGATAAGTGTGGTGACCCCAGTACTAAGCGCGAGAACCTAGACAAAAGACTTAAATGGAAGAATCCCACCAATGCATGAAGAACTTTAGTTACAAAATCATTAAATAAAGGATGCTTAGCACCAAAAAGTTAAGCACCTATGCATTGGGAGCTTTAGTTGCTAAAGTTTTTAATGTGCTTAGCACCCCATGTAAGCACTGATGCATTGGAAGTAGCCTCATCCTGTCCAACAAGATGAAACATTGGCCAAGGCACCCGGCGCCAATAATGTAGGAGTACTAGTACTACCTCCTTTCCAGTTTATAAGGCTCAATTCAAAAATCTCATCAACCAAGGTAGATGATGAGTGGTGGAATAATTTTCGTAGTTTGCAAAAACACTCAATTAATGCACTCGTTTTCCTCAAAAAATTATGTTTACCAATGCATTAATTTTGTGTCAAACTTTGACCATCTACTCCCTCCATCCAGGTGAATAAGTCATCTTTGGTTGTGCACCGTGACCAAGGAGGGAAAAACCAGAGAACATAATGTTTATTTGCAACTCCCTCCGTTCCTAAATATTGTATTTTTAGACATTCGAATGGAATACAACATACGGATGTATGTAGACATATTTTAGAGTGTAGATTCACTCATTTTACTCCGTACGTAGTCACTTGTTGAAATCCCTTGAAAGAAAAATACTTCGTATTTGGGAACAGAGGGAGGCTTTGACTCCGTATTTGGTAACAGAGGGAGTATCACCATATGGAGGGAACATAGGAAGCTTGAAATATGAACATGTCAATGGGAGGGAGTAAAAGCCTCATGCATACCTGCATGCAACATGCAACACTCACACGTACACAAAGACGCACGCAACACTCACGCACCCATGCGGCACACATCACACTACGCAACACACACGCTCACGCTCAAGTGATCAACCTACTCCCTACGACCGTGAAAGACTGTACATTTAGAGATTTACACATTGACCAGGGAATAATTAACGCCGAAAAGTAGTAGACTTATGTGTGCATGCGACCATTGAGAGAAGAAGATTAAATGAAGGTTGTTGCATGTTGTAATTAAGGATAGACATGTAGCCTATAGCTAGAGCACAAGTTGGTGCGTTAGTTAATCAATATCGATTTTAGATTAAAGGCTAAATGCATTGGAAGTGTAGATGTATACTCTTTGTTGTTTAGCCGATATACACTCTTTGTTGGAAGACCGAGGGAGTACACATGCATGCATTCATATATACAGCCAGGGTGGTTCGTGCGCAAGGGTTGGACTCCTGTTGCGCATGCGTAAAGTTTTGTTTAATTGATTTCTTTGCTCTGCCAACTGACAGGTGGGACCCAGAAACCAGATGATAATTTAACCAGTCAACAAAGTGCCACGTCGAGTATGTGGTCGGTCAGTAGGGTGCAATACGGTGCTCTACGATGAGCTAGTGATCGTATAATCACCGCAAAACTATATATAGTGACCGTAAAGAGCATATTGTTACATACGTTGACTGCCAGTGTATTTTTCTTGTTTCATATTAAGACATATTAACTGAAAAGACTAGTACTAGTACTACTTTGATGTTTCCTGTCAACTCGCCGAACGAGGAGAAGCTTTCTTACTACGCGTCTCCCTCGCCCACGCGCGCGGTGGCTCGTAGGACAAGGAGAGAGTTTTGAATACAACGCCCTCTCCCTCTCCCTCGCCCTCGCGGTGGACGTGCAGCAGTTCAATCGGTGTCAGATTGCCAGAAGCATATTGTACTGTAGCATCATCACTGCTGGACCTTACGAAGAGGCGAAGAGCCGAGTACATGGTTCACACGAGTACGAACTGTTGAACCTCCCGAAGAGGCAAAGAGCCAAGCGCAAGGTTTTATAGGAGTTGTCGTCCTAGTAGGAGTATTACAACTATAGCGAACGATGCTACTATATGATGCCACCACGTCACCTATATCCAAAGTTGTGCCACCTTTTTTTCTCAAAGAGCGTGTTGGAGCCCGTGCAACAACCAGACAAGTTGCACGTACACATAACACATTTACTATAATAAATTCTAAAGGAAAAATGCCAGTATGCCACACAAGTTCATCTCCAATTCATGTGATAAATTTGTGCACGACTAGTCTACATATATTCACAGCACTACCGTTCACAATTTACCATACTCCACTTACACGTTATAGATGGGCTACATGTCCTCCTCCAGGTTCCAGTCACAGGTGTTCTTCATGGATGACTAATAACCACAAGTATAGGGGATCAATTGTAGCCTCTTTCAATAAGTAAGAGTGTCAAACCCAACGAGGAGCTAAAGGTAGAACAAATATTCCCTCAAGTTCTATCGACCACCGATACAACTCTACGCACGCTTAACGTTCGCTTTACCTAGAACAAGTATGAAACTATAAGTACTTTGTAGGTGTAACGGGATAGGTTTGCAAGAATATAAAGAGCACGTAAATAAAAACTAGGGGCGTTTTAGGTAAAGAAGCAATAAATTTAGTATATCGAGTGTGGAAAATTGGTGGTTGGAGTTGCGAAATTATCCCTAAGCAATTGACTACTTTACTAGACCAATAGCAAGTTTTATGTGGGAGAGGCCACTGCTAGCATGTCATCCCTGACCTGGAATTCTATGCACTTATGATTGGAACTATTAGCAAGCATCTACAACTACTAACATTCATTAAGGTAAAACCCAACCATAGCATTAAGATATATTGGTCCCCCTTCAATCCCGTATGCATCGATTTCTATGCTAGGTTGAAGCTTCTGTCACTCTTGCCCTCCAATACATAGTCCTATCAACTTACAACTAACCCTATGGTGTGATCCATGTGCGCGCTCATATGATGGACACCAAAGGAGAGCAACATAACCACAAGCAAATTAAACCAATCATAGCAATTCACCAATTACCGACAGGACAACAAAAATCAACTCAGACATCATAGGATGGCAACACATCATTGGATAATAATATGAAGTATAAAGCACCATGTTCAAGTAGATGGTACATCGGGTTGCGGGAGAGTGAACCACTGTAGATAGATGGGGGAATGTGATGAAGATGTTGGTGAAAATGATGGAGGTGTTGGTGTAGATTGCGGTGACGATGATGGCCCCGGCGGCGTTCCGGCGCCACCGGAAGAGAGGGGAGAGCCCCCCTTCTTTTTCCTCTTCCTTGACCTTCTCCCTAGATGGGAGAAGGGTTTCCCCTCTGGTCCTTGGCTTACATAGGATGGGAGGGGCGAGAGCCCCTCCGAGATTGGATCTCTCTCTCTCTCTGTCTCTGTCTCTGTCTCTCTATTTCTGTGCTCCAGATTATGGCCTTTCACTGTTTCTTATATTCCCGGAGATCCGTAACTCCGATTGGGCTGAAATTTTAACACGATTTGTATCCGGATATTGGCATTCTTGTGGTGAAAGAAGGGAACCAACCACCTTACGGGGTGGCCACGAGGATCAGGGGCGCGCCCCCCTGCCTCGTGCCCCCCCCCCCCGGGCATCGTCTCGTGTTGATTCTTCTTCCCAAAAATCACATATATTCCAAAAAATCTCCGTAAGTTTTTATCCCATTTGGACTCTATTTGATATGGATTTTCTGCGAAACAAAAAACATGCAACAAACAGGAACTGGCACTGGGCACTGTATCAATATGTTAGTCCCAAAAATAGTATAAAAAGTTCCCAAAAGTATATGAAAGTTGTATAATATTGGCATGGAACAATCAAAAATTATAGATACGACGGAGACGTATCAATGGCAGGATCCATAGCGGTGGGCAACGGGAATCATTGTCGCAGCTTTCTAGTCCGGTCCCACACGATGGAGACTCATCCAAGCTGAAGCGGCATAAATCAGTGATAGCATAACCCGAGTGACCTCCTACCTCCGGCCCGTCCACCTAGTCATCCTTGGCCATGGGATGCAGCTACCGCCGCCGGCAGAAGGCGAGGTTAAAACCGTCGGTGGTGCAGAGCCCATCTTGTGGCAGCCCGGATGCCAGCTCCGTCCTGCGCCCGCTGCCACGCTAAGGCCACCCATCTGTATCGAGCAAGGGCCAGCGCAGTGGCTTGCTCGCGTGTGAGTCACCCTTGGGCCAGCCTGCCAACCCATGTGGAGCCCAGCGCGGTGTCCGGCCCATCCGACGAAGCGGCGGCCAACTCCCTCATCACCGGCGCCATCGACGAACATGCATCGATACTATTTGAAGTAATGTTTAGGAAAAATAATGATTTGAGGGGGAATATAACAGGATAGAAGGTCAGATGTGGGTCCCTCGTGTTAACGGTCAAATAAAATGTGTTGGTTTAAGTTGCCGCGTCAGCTAGGACGTGTGGGCCAACCCTATCATAAACTGGTTTAAATGAGCCTAATCGACACTAGGTAGTAGTTTTTGGCACGGATTAAGAAATTTTGGGTATGTTTTTGCTATTTTTTGTGCAATAGTTTCTTCCTAGGGCTGGTTGAAAGTGGTATTTTTTTAAATACTCTACATATTGTAATTAGGAGTGAAAGTTAAGCTTTGGAAGCCAATAAGCAAGGCTACTTACATAGTGCCTATGTGTACGTGATTGAAAGTAAATATCGACCATGAGTGACTAATATCTTGATGGAAAACTCGAAACTATGGAAATACTAGCATTTTTTTGGAATGGCTGGAAATACTAGAAATGTTCACGTGCGTTGCAACGGATCATAATTAGAATAATACTTATTCACAAACTTGATACAAAACACTCTAATTTTGATATACATATATCACTAGAGATATATTATGTTTCAATCAGAAAATATTCCTTGGGCTGTTTTGGTGAGGTGAGGGAGGGGTGTGGTTGGTTTTAAGATACTAATTATGGGTTTTTCCACAAATTGGTAGAGAAGTAGTGGGATGTTGATGAGAAAAGGCAACTAACTTACCTCACAGTCATTAGATGTAGATCTAATGGTCAGAAATGACGGATGGCACACACACCATCATCACCAACTTAGTCTTCTATAGGAGTACTAGCAAGATGTCCGTGCATTGCACGGAACATCAAGATGCATATTTTTATAAAACACTTGTTGTGATTGACCCATGCAGGAGTAATCCCATGTGTAAAAACTAATGATACCTCGAGAGAGAGGATAAAGGTGAAGAGGAGTGGGGCATGGTGGTGATTGGTGGTCGGACTGAGCGGAGGCAAGGGGATGGACGACGCCGGCAGCGGCCACCAGGCTAGTTTGTTCCAAAGGCTTCCTTTTTTTAATTGCTCAACAATGAGGTTGTTGGAGATAAGGATGAACGAGGGAAGGACTTGTCTGCAAATGTGGAGAGAGGTGCGGGTATCTTTTAGTTTAATTTCCATCCGTCAGATATAGATCGGATGGTCTATTGCAAGATGGCACGCATACCATCATCACCAACTCGGTTTTTTTATAAGAGAAGAAATATAAGTATCACTACAAGAAATATGTCAACTTGTGACCAGCACTATTGGTCACTGAATGGTCACTGTTTTCAATTTGTGACCTTTTTGTGACCAAAAACATAAGGTCAAAAGCTGGCGGTCATAAACTGACTATAGCGACCTTTCTTCTGAAATGGTCGTAGACGTTTATGACCAAAATACGTCTACTGGGGCGTTTTGGTCACTAGCAACCTCCCCAGGCCACGTAGGCATCCAGCGTGGCAATCTGATGTGGCACAAGATTCAGCCCGGTCCAATTCGATTTTCTACATGGGCCTAGCCCAACAATTGGGCCTTTTCAATGTATTTTTTCTGTGATTTTATTAGCTACATGGGTCTGGCCCAACAATTCAGCCTTTGATTTCTTTGCATGGCCCTTTTAACAGCAGGTTTTCTTTTGAGCTTTGTTTGGGCCATTATATTTTAGAGCTGGTCCCACCAATCAAATGGGTGCCACTTGTCATCATCTCACACATTGGGCCCACTTGACAGAAATTTCAAAATTGCTCAAATTATTTTCATAAATGGGTCCCATAAGTCAGGTATCCATTCCACAAACCAGATTCAATGCCAATATATTTTCCAGTACAGAAATGCATTTCAAGTAAACAATATTATTCTAAGAATATGTACGTAACTCCCAGCATTTGAATAACAATTAGCAAGGACATATACATCAAATTCTCAGCAAAATCAGGAGTACATCCAAATTCCAAGGGCAACATTACAACAAAGTCCTGCACCTCCCTAGGAGCAGGAGGGATAAGAGAGCATGCATGCATGCCTAGATCCTGCATGCCTTGCTTCTTCCAACTTCGTCCCAGAGCTCACGTCAAAACATGAATGAAGGCAATCATCTGCATGTTATAAAACAAAATGGTTATGAACAAAATGTATGAACTGAAAGGAGCAAGCTATTTTGTATTTGAGAAACTAAAAAATGCACGAACAATTTTTCAGAAGATAACTGAACTTTTGTGCATGCATTTAGACAGGAAAACAAGGGCTTGTAGTATACACATTAATTAGAACAGGATCGCAAGACACAAATATAAGCTAGAATTGACAAGTACACATTAATTTTAACATAGCATCACTAGCTCTCTTGTTGTCTGCATATTAAACCATATTGGAAAATGCTCAGGAGTGGGATTTTTGTTGGAAGGGACTTACGGTGGCCACCGACTTGTTCTTGGGGTTCTTCTGCTTGAACTCCACGCGGAACTCACCCCTGACAATAACCAACCAACAAACAACAAGTTCAGAACAATGGCCGCCCGGACATCATGGGGAAACAGGAAGGTGGTAAACATAAGGGCAGGTGAAACTAATAATTAACATCACAGGAGAGAAAACATATATTGACTATATAAGAACAGTATATTCCTTAGCAAAAGATGCCGCTAGGACCTATACAGATTGACTGAACAGTATATTCCAACGCAAACACATGACAACAAAATCCTCTTCAATTTAACATGAGATATATAATACGTAAGTCATATCTAGCAATCTGTCTAGACTCTGGACATGATAAGTTGCACGAAGATTTAGCAAGGTGCGTACCTCCAAGTGGATGAGCCAGCTCCAAGACCCACTCCCTGACCCTCTCCGCAGATGCTCCCGTCGAAGCATACTGCATCATAGCAAGCACAAAAATTCAGAAAACTACAGCTGGTGTAAAGATGGACCAAACTATAGTTTAAGTAAAACTATAAGAACACAAAATAAAACTACAGTTTCAGTAAAACTATAAATTAGTTTAGATTGTGAGAGCATACATGGAAAGTCAGCACCATCAGCAGTAACCATTAACAAAAGAAAATAAATTATGTCGAGGCTGGAAATAACATCTCTGGAGTAGTTTTAATTGAAAAAATCTATAGAATACTCCAGTAATTAGAGTACACAGCTAAGATGCTGGAAAGAACATCACACATGCAGGACAAACTACTCCATCTCTGCACTACAGGCAGGAAAAACTACAGGAGTATACAGCTACTCATACAGGAGTACTATGGGTAAGACAAATACAGGAGTAAGATGTTGATCATGCTGGAAAGAACATAACTACTCCAGGTACTACATGAGTATAGGAAAGAACACTACAGGCACCAAAAAAATGCATCCATCTCGCTTACAGTATTACAGGAAAGAACACTAAAGCGAGCTCACAAGCCTCACACATAGTAAGTCTTTCCTGTCACAACCAAATTATAGGAAAAATGCATCCATCTCACTTACATATCAAATACAGTTAGTCTTGCTTGGCACCACAAGCACCACCGTCGGCGTCGTCCTGCAAGCACAGCATAGGATTGGAACTCTGAATCGAACGACAACTAATGCAAACCAATCGATCATCGACAGTAAAACTCTAAAGAAATGTTGATCCTTTTTTCTACTGCTGTTGCTTGGTTGTTACTGAATAAATGTTGACAACTAAAGAGCTTCGATGGGGCACAGAACCTTGAGGCCCTGTTATGGTGTTGTGTGTGATGAAGATTTTATAGGGTTTCTTTTAGTGGATAACTTAATTTTAGACTGACACATCCAGCTAATGTAAGTGTGGGTAACCAGAAAAATTGAAAGGGGGGTAGCCACACGGGTTTAGTACCTTGGGAGAGGGAGCACCAGCAGGTGGAGTCAACAGCGATGCAGGACTGGAGGCGCGCTGACGCGACCGCGGTGTGCAGGGGCAACAATGTCTTGAACGGATTCCTTCAAAGGCAAGCAACCTGCAAACAAATAATTAAGTAGACCAAGACATGTTCATTTCAGAATCAGAATTCACATGATGGAACATAGAGCCAATGTTTGTCATTTGTTGGAAAATGCACAATGAAGGTAGTGACTAGTAATTACCGGAAATTCCAGATTGAGGTGGTGGTGGGATGAGATCCTAGACTCCACATTAGTCCAACTTATGGCAATTATGTCCGACACGTTCTTTTATAATGCTGAATTACTCAGGACTAGAAGCATTTTATTTCATGATATTTCCAGAGAAGCCAGGTCAGCTACTACCAGTTTGAGATTAGTCCATTGGTCATTCCTAATTGTGTTTTGTGGATTGCACCTGCGACTGCCATCACTAGCTTGGAAGCAATACGCACAACACTGGTAGGATAGGAATCATCCTGGTTGTGTGTTAACAAATCACCTGCAATGCTGGAGCAGCGCCGGGTCGAGCCGGTCCTTGTGGTTGGTGGTGAAGATGAGGATCCGCTCATGGCCACTGCTGGACTAGAGGCTGTCCACCATATTGATCAGTCCGAACAGAGTGACCTCACAAGGAAACGCACATCTTACTTGGTAAGTGACAATCAATTTGCAAACCACAGGAAATGAATAATAGCTCTGGTAAGGCAACTGCTCTTGTTGGAAAGATCAGATAAATAGGGTGATTTCTTAGATTCAGACTATCACTGGTAGTGTAATTTTCTACTACATAGAAATCTACTGAACCAATGGTGAATAATAGCTTATTGTAGGCAAAATCATTTGGATAACAGTAACTTGTTCAGATAGCCGGAATCAATTAAGCTGCTTAGGCATCTATGTACGTGATTGTCTTGCAAAGAATCGATCGAAATCACAAGCAACAGACTGGGGCTTGATACCACTAACTACTAAGAACTACAGCAACTTCCAAGAACTACAGCATCAGATCTAACACTCTGTAAAAATGGGAAGAATGGAAGTATATCTTGCTCTTGGTGACGTTGATGGCGTGGAACAGGAGAGTGCCGAACTCCTGCATCTGCTTGACGCCAGTGGTGGTCTCCTCGGAGACGCCGACGAGCCTCTCCTCCATCTTGCGGTACTTGTGCGGATGATGGCGAGCATGACGGGGTTGTCGGTGGACTCCGGGTCGGCGACTTTGTCGGACTCCTCGGCGGCCTTGACGCCATGGAGGATGAGCAGCAGGGCGTCGTCGAGGATGAGGTCGGGGCCGCCGCCGACGCCCCAATCGAGGCAGCGCTCGGTGCACCACCAGCACTCCTCGAGTGTCGTGGCTAGGGTTCCGGGCACGCGCGAGGAAGGAGAGAAGGTTGGAGGGCGCTGTGGCGGTGGGAGGAGGCGCCTCCTCCTCCTTTGCCGACGGATCTGGAGGACACGGCCAGCCTAGGTCGAGCCATTCTGGAGGGGAGGGGAGGGGAGGAGAAGATGGTGGGGGGAGCCGGCAGCGGGGTAGAGGGCGGAGTCGCCGGCGGCGACGCAGATGTGCTCGGCGGCGGGGATGGTTTTGGGGCACAGGAGGAGGAAGAGGGGATACCGAGGTGGTGGAGAAGTGCCTGGATGCGGCGGCGGCCTTTGCCTCCCGGAGGCCCCACGACACGCGGCTGCGCCACATCTCACAGATCGGGGCAGCCCCTGGCGCGCGTGCATGTAGGGTTCGGCTGTGGAGCGCGGGTGGGATTGGAGAGGAGGGGATCTCCAGCCAGGAAGGGAAGGGGAGGGGAGTGGAGGTGGCGCCGGCGGCGGAGTGCATGCGGTCGCCAGCGGCTGGTTCATGGGGATCCAGATCGTGGGGGACGGCGGCGGCGCGTCGGTAACGAGGTGAGGGTGTGTGGTGGGCTGGTTGGTTCGGATGGTGGTGAGGAAAGGGGAGGGGCGAGAGGAGGGGGGAGTGGAGGAGGCCATGAACGACGGCAAGCTCCGTTGGAGGGAGGTGGCGGCGGAGATGGATCTGGAAGGGAGGAGGCGAGCTCTCTCCATCGGGCGAGATAGCGAGGAGACGGGGGATCTTGAATGGGATCGATGGATCTGAAACTGGAAAGAAAGGAGGCGGGGTGGATGCAAAATGACCATCTAGGGTTTCGGGGTTGGTGTGGAAGGGTTGAGGACGGCCGTTGGATCCACGAGCATCCAATGGTGTTTGATGCACGATCCGCATGATACGTCCACAGACCAATCAGAATGTAGTACGACGTTATGACCATCTAAATTGGTCGTAGTTGACTAAAAATAATTTTTGAGTGCCCGAAATGAGTTTATTTTGTGAAGGACCTACGATATATTAATTGCAAAATTGGACCAAATAAATTTTCTAAAATACTAGGCCATATTTAATGCACAATTGACCAAATGGTTGGGTTTCAAAAGTTTTTATCCACATCTGGTGAAAAAGACAAATTTCCGCCGATTCAGCTCGAAGCGGGTCAAATTTGAACTGTAGCTGCCTCATAGTTTGCTCTTTATTTTTTTCCAAAAATCATTTCTAGGTACATAAGTATCTATTTAATCAGAGAAATACCAAAAGAATTCCAAGATTCAACCACTAGCTAGGAACGGTCATTCCCGCCGTTTTGACCGCATTTTGAAACGGGCGTAAAAAATTCAAAAAAATCAAAAAATTGCAAAACCTTCGCATTGTGTCATTATATGTGGCCAAGCTACCAGGAAAAATAATATCTTAAAATATGGAAATTCTTTTAAAAAAGTATTCTCAGAAACGAGCTATCATGTGTGGAGATCAATGCCTTTCAAGTCAGATGATCAATCTTATGGCCACATTCATGGCATAGTTAGTTCAAATGATCTCATATTGTGCACAAGGATGCATATTGGAATGGCAAACAATGTTGCCTAAGGAAGTTTTCATTTTCTTTGCACGGAAAATTCGTTTTCCATTTTTCGAGTGCCCGAAATGAGTTTATTTTGTGAAGGACCTACAATATATTTATTGCAAAATTGGACCAAATCAATTTTCTAAAATACTAGGCCATATTTAATGCACAATTGACCAAATGGTTGGGTGTCAAAAGTTTTTATCCACCTCTGGTGAAAAAGACAAATTTCCGCCGATTTAGTTGGAAACGGGTCAAATTTGAACTGCAGCTGCCTTATAGTTTGCTCTTTATTTTGTACAAAAATCATTTCTAGGTACATAAGTATCTTATCTATACCTATACTAATACTATACTAATACTAATACTAATACTAATACTAATACTAATTACACTAATTACAGACTCCCTAGAAATTATGGCGTTAATCAGTAATTAGGAGACGTTAATCTGGTGGGACCCAATTATTATGGTGTAGATCTCTCATAAATCTCTCCCAAAAAGAAAAAAACTCTCATATTAATCAGTAATTAGGAGCCGTTAATCTGGTGGGACCAAATTATTACGGTGTAGATCTCTCATAAATCTCTCCCAAAAAGAAAAAATTCTCATGGATATTTCCCTCACGGTTGAAATCCCTCAAGTATAAAAAAGCGCTCACGTACTTATGTCTCTCCCACAAACTCTAACAACCTCAACCTCTCAAATATATCTTCAAAAAGGATAAAACTCTCACGATTATATCTCCTTCTAAGTCATATAGCTCTACCATGTGGTTGTTGGTCAATGGAGACCATGGACGTAACTCTCTCTCTCTCTCTCTCTCTTTGTCTCTATCTCTATCTGCGACACTACTAATCCCCTACGCCCAGCCAATACTACTTCAGGTAGCTCCGATTAGCATCAACTCAGGAGAAAATCAACCGTGATCTACTTCCAATCTACCACGTACAACCCTACTATTACTGCCTTTAATCACTTTATTTAATCGCAGATCAAGGAAACATAGATTGGAAACTGACAGGTCGTATCAAATTGCAGAGTAGTTGAACATCAAGAACGGGTGATGGCTTCTAGCGATGGCTATGTCGGCTGCCACTGCGGACGAGCACAGCGACACCCTGCGGCAGCGTCACGGATGCGGCTCTATGTGTTGATGGATGATCTGGGAGGAGGGTTCGTGCGTGATGCGTGGGGCTGGTGATCTCTCTCTCTCTCTATTTATTTTAATCTATTATTTACATATATGGCCGGTGCGCTGATCCACCAAGATCATGCATCAACGCAACAGTTTTTCATCTAATTTGATCTTGATATGTCAAGTGCTTCAAGTAAACTAAATCTCTCACATCCCCTCTCTCTCATTATACATGCCTTTGTAGGGTTTGGCCACCAGCGCATCCATATCGATTCATGTAATCTGGCCTTCCTGCCTAACGTGCCTATATAGTGGCCATCACAGCAATCCTTCATGTCTCAGGTTAAACTTCCTTCAAAACTGATGATGTTGAATTGATAGGTCAATCTGGTGCAACATAAGAAGCAAGTATTCAGGAAATTTATGATACATATCATGTAATTTGATCAAATCAAATATTGTAATCGTGCAAGCCTTGGACGAGAAAATAACTCGAGGATGAGCTTTTTTCTACTTAAGTACTATACATTATTTACTTATTTTCTCCAAATTTTATACAGTATACACAGGTTGCGGCACCAGAATAGTTAACCAATGAGCTGCCACTAGCCTATCATTGGAGTCGCCCGCGTCGATGCATCAGTATTTTTTGACAGAGAAAAATCTGCAGCTACGTACCATGGGCATTTGACCCATACGTGTCCAATCATGCGTACATACACAGAGGAGATTTACAGAACAGCTTTACCTTGATCGATGGATGCATGGCCAATCAAATCATATGGTGACAGGTAAGATCTCAATGGTGAGGTCGTGGATGTTCAAGCCATAAAAGTTTTCTACTATTGGCTCTTACAACAACCGAGTATCATACATATACATTTATTTCCAGGCTTCCTTTTATCCTTTCTCTCCTCAAACCCGTGCTAGAAAGATTTGGACCGGATTATTTTTATCTTATATGATAATAAATCTAACCTTTGGTACGACCATATTTTTTAAGCTATGGTCTTTTTCTGTATATCATCAGCACCCAGTTATGCCATATATGTTGTATGAAAGGCACAGGGAGTTTATTGTGGCATGTACTAACAACAGTCTCTTATGTACCAAAGAAAAATATGTGTATCCTTAGCTAATTCACATGTTGTCATATGTTGTTTTTCAATCAAGTTATTATTATTTTCTAGCAGAAAATGGGACAGGGAGAAAGGAAACCAACGTTGTTTTCATGTTGCATGGGCTTATAGTTAGTTCTATGTCTTAGTCACAGCCATGTGGTCTATCAAAACATGTTCACTTATTCTAACCTCTCCGCCATTAGATATAGTTGTACAACATAGTGATAGATATTGTATATCTTACTCATTTTGAACAGTGTAATTAAATAGATTTTTGTTACCAGCTGATTTCAATCCCTATAAGAGTGATTCATTTTACTAAGGTTTAGAAACTCGCTCTAAGTGGTAATATTCTGTATCTTGAGGGCTAGATAGCTTCCTTGACTAACACATATCTTCAAGTTGTCTTTTCATAGAACTTATTTCACTTAATTTATTCAACTGTAACTTGCCCTTTTCTATCTGGTATTGATCTTACTCTGTTGATGCAGGGGTATATCATGCCATCACAAATATTTTGGGGTTGCATCCATTCTCTGCAATACACATATGATATTGTATTGTGCTATATTTCCTAATGTACGACTGATTTTGTCAGAAATCTTCGATTTTCAGTACCCTTTTATGCCAATCACACGATGTGATTTTCCCATGGATGTATATGTGTTTCATTTTTGTTGAAATATATCAAAACAGGCGCTTTCAGTTTTTAGTATGAAATGTTCATTTGCAGGAAAATAATAATTCATTAATGCTATACCGATACTCCTGGTTGTTTAACACACTAAACTGGAGAATCATTTGTCCCTACAAAATTGAGCCAGATAACACTTTATAGTTAGTTGTTTTCTCGCTCGCAGCCATGTGTGTGGGGGTCTATTTGAATAAGTTCATCTATTGCATTCTAACTAAACTTTCATTAGATATATTTCTACAGCACAGCGGGCGGTATTGTATCTTTTCAATTTTCAGCAAGGCAGTTAACATTTTTTTTTGCCAAGTGATTTCAATCCCTATATGAGGAATTCAATTTATTAGGATTGCTATACTAAGTGATTAGGAAGCTGATGTTAGATTTTATGGAATCCTTGATGTACCATATTCAAGTAGCACTAAGTTGTACTATTCTATATCTTGACGAGTAGATTACTTTGGTACTTCACTCATTTTCTCCGGTTGTCTTTGCATAGAACTTATTTCACTAAATTTATTCAACTATTACTTTCCCTATTCTGCATGGTATTGTTCTTGCTCTGTTGGTGTGGTTGTTAGTGCGCGGATATAGCAGGGCACAATGAATACTTTCGGGTTGCATGTTTTCTTTGCAATAGAGATATGACAATGTATTCTGATTTATTTGCTTTTGTATGACTAAATTTGTTATGAGTATTTGATGTTGCCATGGATGTATCTTTGAGTTATAATTTTTCTTTGCTTAGTATTGATCAATAATTTACATTCAATTTTTAGTGAGATATTAAATATTCATTTGATCAATGTTATTATCATACTTCACATGGTTTTACACCTTTATACGACTATATCAAGATTGGAAAATCATGTGCACATAGAAAAATCGATCCATGAACTCATCAATGAAACAAAATTCCCTTCGACATTATGTGTTTAAGAAACTCCTGGTATTTTTTAGTAATAACAAAAGGTCATCCCAAATATATTCTAACCATCATTCTTTTTCCATGTTTATTTGAAACAATGACCATCCTTCTTTTAATATTGCTAGCCCGTGCATAAGTATCTTATATTTACTAATTGGAGGCACCATACGAGGCACCATGTTAATCCTAAGAATTAAGGAATTTTGACCATTAGATTAATATATAATGTATCCGTAGCCATTAGATGAAACATAAGAGATGTGTTGTGTCATATTGCCACGTACGGGAGGCTTACTCCTTTGGGACTCTCTCCGTTTGCTAGAAAAAGGGAACACTTTCTTTAAAAAAATCTGAGCGGCCATATCAATTGTATGAAACGCAAAGATTTGATGTCCTATGCTACCACGTATGGGAGCCTTCCTTCCTTGGGTCTCTCTAGAAAAAAAGAAATCTTACTTAAAAAACAGAAACCAGGAATTTTACTATGAGAAATCACTTAAGGCTAATATAAGTACAAAAATATTATATTTACTAATTGGAGGCACCTTTCAAGCTGTTTAATTAACCCACATCATCAATATTAATCGTAGCGTTGGATCATAGAATTTACGGCCAGGATAGAAAGAAAAGTTGCATAATAAATATGGTGCAGTAAAATAGGATCTGCCACGTCCATGGGTAGTGAAAAAAAATTAGAAGCCTACACGCATGAAAACCCCACAATGTCCACCGTTCGTTGGAAAAATAGAAACCCCCCTCTTGAAAACTCCACGATAGATGGAAAAGGAAAAAGGAATCCACGAATAGAGACCTCCACGGATGAAAACTCCACGATGTCCACCGATAGTAAAAAAAACTTCCACAAGTGAAAACTCCACGATAGATATAAAAAACGAAAAAAAGATCAGGGTGCAGAAAAATATTCCACGACCATCTAGAGGGCAGGTACGTCCTCCCCAACTATATTGCGGATAGAAAAAATCTGCAGATTAAAAAAAACTAGGAGTAGTCCTGCACACGTACTCTGCCAAATCGTTAGAAGGGCAGAGATGGGAGGCGTGTGGATTCCGACGAATGCACAGACCGAGGACTCTCCCTTGCCATCCATGGAAACAATGATGCAGAGGCCATCGAGGACGAGAGGAGGCCATCGCGGACGAGAGGAGGCCATCGAGGATCAGCAATGATAGGGCGTCCTCGGCGTGGCGACTGGCGGACGCAGATGCAGCAAGAGGCGTCGGCAGACGTGACCCACTCGCCGCCAGGGTAAAAACGTGCGATAGTGATGGGGTAGGTGTGCACAATGTAGGCTCAGGCGTCGAGATCGATGTGGAGGCCTCGGCAGATGATGCAGCGGTCAGCGTAGTAGACAATCTGAAACATACCTCCTGCGCCTCAAGTTCTTCCCCGTCCTCATCATCTCCCCGTTGACGCTACCATATGAAACTGGACGTAATTCGACCATGCTCAACTGGCTCGGTATTCACACTAGGCCCCATGTCTACTCAAATCATAGCTCCACTGCCTGCAGCCGCTGGATAGGAAACCTTGAGACGCTGCATATTGCTGCCATCAGTTCAGTTCACGAGTTGAGGTAAATATCACCCTTGATCTGTTGGTGAATTGCTTCCAGCAGACATCACACTACCTCTCATCTATTGGTTTGGTTCTATCACGGGCAATTAAGAACTCCAGCTCACCAGCAAGCAATAGCTACGCATCATGTTTACCAGAAAGATTGTCTTTGCACACTGGCAACATGTTCACATGAAATATCATCTTTCGGAGATGTCTCGAAGATGTCTTTCAGAGATGTCTCCTAGACTTACAATTTCACATGAAGATGCAGAGGCGAGCAGATGAGATCTAGATCATAATCGACAGTACGTGTAAGTTAATTTGTTGACCTTTCTCCTATTACCCGTGGCATGATTTTAATGTGATTGATGATTTTTATCAACTTGATGACAAATTGTGGCCAGAGCTACTGTTAGGTTTAAAGGATATCATGTGAAGTTTGGAAACAGATTTACATCTGCGACTGATTACCTGATCAAATAGTGTTGAAGTTCTAAATAGGTTAATATATGTTTATTTAGAGATGTCGGTAGATGTAGAAAGAAAGGGAAACCAATTTTTTTTCTCAAATTTAGTCGCTCAGGCCACGTTTTCCCTGAATGTACGAGACATTTGATGGCCGGATACTGTTTTTACATGTGTTTCCCGCGTAACGAGTTAAGTGGATGCTCTACTTCTAAGATCAGTAATCTGTTTGGGAACCTGTTCCTGCGGTCAACTGCTTGCACAAGGTTTTAATAGTGCCACAACGAGGTTTGTGCATTTTCTATCTCCCATTCATTGTATTTCAGCATAGATCGAACCATGATATATAACAGTGTGTACGCTCCTCTATTTTCGTTGAATGCGTACAATTAGTCCGCAAATATCATTCTCTTTGCCACAAAATTTTCTTTTTTCTCTACCATAGCGGAAGCGAAGAAAAAACTGTTGGGGAAAGTTACATCACAAGCATAATATAGAGTACTTCACAGGTTGATCGAGGTCTCATCGTCCTCACTTCTTCCTACCTCAAATGGTTAATTCTCATCCCATTTGTTGATTTCAAATATAGCTATGTGTCATGAATGCGTGCTTCCCATTTGTTGATTCATAGTAAATAATTATTTTCTCATGAACAAGATTCTCTAAAAAAGGAGCTATTTTCTCCCCTAAGGGTTAAATCACCTAATCATATTCTCCCATTGAACAGATAAACTGATTCTTGCATAGAATTTCCAATGTTTTTTAAATAGTCCGCTTCTCCTTATTGATCTTGGGGGCTATGAAATAACAATATTTGCTAAATAACTCAAAACTAGAAATTTGTAGTGTACGATTGAGATAATATCCTGCTCACCACTTGCAATCGTCTTAGAATTGGTCTGTGCATTTATTTAACCTTCCAATTTGACACCGTGGAGTCATTAGAGTGAGTAACTATGTTCACGCTCCCTCAAAGCTTAACAATATTTCAACTATGGCCTATTTACTATCTACTTGCGACTTTTGTGTTACATACATGTATAAGTTTCTCTCAAAATAAAAAATAACCATAGCAAGACAATGCTAAATAAAAAAGATCAAAGTTTCCCTGTAGTAAGACAATTGAAATCATAAATGTAGTTGAAACAATTGCAGAGCCCAACAAAAATCCTAATAAAAATAAGTAGGAAACACAGGCATTTCCGATGTCCTATTAGTAGTGCCAACTAAATTGATACAAATCACCCAAAAGTGCTTGCAAAGGATTTTCTACACTCCCAAGTATGAAGATACGCTAACAGAATGAGTTAATTTCATTTCCTTAAAATAGCTAGCCCGTGCAGGTGCACGGGTAGATGACTAGTCTATTTAATCAGAGAAACACCAAAAAAATTCAAGATTCAACCACTAGCTAGGAACAGTCATTCCCGCCGTTTTAACCGCATTTTGAAACGGGCATAAAAAATTCAAAAAAATCAAAAAATTGCAAAACCTTCGCATTGTGTCGTTATATGTGGCCAAGTTACCAGAAAAAATAATAAACTTAAAATACGACAATTCTTTTAAAAAATGTTCTCAGAAACGAGCTATGTTGTGTGGAGATCAATGCCTTTCAAGCTAGATGATCAATCTTATGGCCACATTCATGGCATAGTTTGTTCAAATGATCTCATATTGTGCACAAGGGAGCATATTGGAATGGCAAACGATGTTGCCTAAGGGAGTTTTCATTTTTTTGCACGGAAAATTCGTTTTCCATTTTTCGTGTGCCCGAAATGAGTTTATTTTGTGAAGGACCTACAATATATTTATTGCAAAATTGGACCAAATCAATTTTCTAAAATACTAGGCGATATTTAATGCACAATTTACCAAATGGTTGGGTGTCAAAAGTTTTTATCCACCTCTGGTGAAAAAGACAAATTTTCGCCGATTTAGTTGGAAACGGGTCAAATTTGAACTGCAGTTGCCTTATAGTTTGCTCTTTATTTTTTACAAAAATCATTTCTAGGTACATAAGTATCTATTTAATCAAAGAAACACCAAAAAAATTCCAAGATTCAACCACTAGCTAGGAACGGTCATTCCCGCCGTTTTGACCGCATTTTGAAACGGGCATAAAAAATTCAAAAAAAATCAAAAAATTGCAATTTCGCATTGTGTCATTATATGTGGCCAAGTTACCAGGAAAAATAATAAACTTGAAATACGGCAATTATTTTAAAAAAGTGTTCTCAGAAATGAGCTATCATCCATGAAGATTCAGGGCTTTCAAGCCAAATGATCAATCTTATGGCCACATTCATGGCATAGTTTGTTTAAATGATCTCATATTGTGCACAAGGTTGCATCTTGGAATTCTAAACAATGTTGCCTAAGGGAGTTTTCATTTTCTTTGCACGGAAAATACATTTTCCATTTTTCGAGTGCCCGAAATGAGTTTTTTTTGTGAAGGACCTACCATATATTTGTTGCAAAATTGGACCAAATCAATTTTCTAAAATACTAGGCCATATTTAATGAACAATTGAAAAATGGTTGGGTGTCAAAAGTTTTGATCCACCTCTGGTGAAAAAGACAAATTCCCGCAGATTCAGTAGGAAGCGGGTCAAATTTGAACTGTAGTTGCCTCATAGTTTACTATTTATTTTTTTCCAAAAATCATTTATAGTTACATAAGTACCTATTCAATCATAAATACATGGTTTGGTGGCGATACGTCGAGGTTTGGGCGGTGGCCGAGGCCCCCAACTCTAGAGCGCGTAAACTCGCATGCCCGCCATGTGGTCACCGCGTGACCGTGGTGTTGCCATGTGTTCTGGGCAGCCTAGGCATGTCTAGTGGGTTGGGAACTCCCCAGGTAGGTGCTAGGAAGAAAATTACAACATAAGATTCTCATGAGGAGACCGATCGATGCTAAAACATGAATTAGCAGCCAAGTGTTTGATTAGCGGTACGGGAAATGTACATGGCTAATGGGCGTGAGTTTTGGCTGAGGATGATCAGTTACTAAGAAGACTGTCTTCACAAATTTTCAGCTCAAAAGGAGGAGCCTAGGTGGTACTTTCTTTGCAAACTACCACACTGGACATAAATACGAATGTTGAAGCTCGGCACAAAATAATGAATGGATTGAGCTGGCATTTGGTGGAGGATTGTTATTTGGGCATCGGAAAGCACTGTAGAAAATGGATACTATTTGGACATGCCAAAGTGGTACTTCCTTCACAAACTGTTGTTCTGAACAGAATAGGAAAAAGAATATTTTTGAATTATTTTTAAACTAGGAAAGGAAGGTTTTTTACATATTTGACGAAGATATGACCCAAAGAATTTATGAGATTTTTTGGGAATTTTGGGAATGACAGAAATATAGGTTGCTTCACAACCTAGGGCAAAAACTGCCACATGGACATGACACATAGGAAAAACTGATGAGGTAGCGCCTAGTCATAGCAACCCACCACAATTTACAAGGTTATGACCATCTATATTGGTCATGATCAGCTAGAAATAAGGCAGCAGACCAGTGCTATCTGCTTTATGACCATTTCGTGTAAGGAAATTACGACCTTTCTGACCAAAATGGTCGTTATAGTTTAGTGTTTGGAGCCCCCCGAACAGCTTTTGACCAATTGGTCTGAAATGGTCATAGATCTATGACCAATTCTTCCAGGGTCACTGACAGAAGGTCACTAGTTGACATATTTCTTGTAGTGTATGTAGATACAAACGTATTATCGATACTTGTTTCCGTAAACTAGTATCTACATTCTATTCAATGGCTCAGCATGTGGGGCCTTAGCACAATGACTTCTCGACTGTGTAAAACAAAGGTTTTCCCATCGCCGATAAGGAGGGGGGACGGCGTACCCCCTTTCGGCTTGCTCTAGTCCTAGTAGTCATATTAGGTGGTCTACACACGTGTAGATTTTTTTTCTTTTTCACGTCTCGTGTTCTCCGTACTGCCACGACTGTTGATGAATATATGGTAAGTTATTCACGGGGAAACTCTTGTTGAGCGTGTTTGCGAGAAAGAGAGAGAGAGAGTGGGTGATATGTCTAGAGACTGAGGCAATGATAAGAGATTCTTTATGTGTGTGTGGAGGATAGAGAGAGACGTGTACATGGAGCTTTGTGTTGTGTAACGTGGAGACACATAGACATAATCAGAGAGTGAGTGTGTGAGATACACATGCGTGCATGGGGAGAGATGTGTGAGTTAGAGAGAGGGAGAATTTTGGTGTGCATCTGAGCTAGAGAGGGGGGGATATATACATATCTAGAGCTGTAGAGAATATGCAAGGGTGTGTGTCTTAAAAGAAGGATCCAGATAGCTAGATGGGTGTTTGTGTGTGTTTGTGCATGCGTTTGTGTGTGAGAGGGAGTGTGTGTATGTGGAGTAGAGAGACCACTAATGATGTAAACCTAGTATAAGGGATGGGGGAATGGTGTGACATGTGTGTCAAAGAGAGACAAAGGCATGTGTAGTAGCGGGATAGCATGGGTGCGGGCGGGGAGCAGACTATTTTGAAGAGACATCGAGTGTGTGCGGGAGAGGGGTGTGAGAGCGAGCGAGAGAGAGAGACAGCTAGAGACGGAGGTAGAGAGGGAAAGAGGGGGGAGAGAGGGGTCATTTGTGTCCATATGTGGCGTATAGATAGGGAGACAGTGTTGATGTTGTTCGAAATTGGCCTATGTACAGAGACGCAAGGGAAGCGAGTCATCGTGTGTGTGATAGGGACTTCATGGGAGATCTAGAATAGATGGTGTAGAGAACAACATGAGAGATTGAGAACGGTGATACATTAGGGAGCTATGGAAAGAGTCACGACATTAAGGAGCTGGGGCGGGTCCGCAGGTGGGAGAGATAGAAAGAGGAGAGTGGTGCACAAGGAGACAAAGTGTGCTTGTTTGTAGTGGGGGTGGTGTGTGAGGTGAGTGTGCGAGAACCACATAACTAGGGAGATAGACGTTTGGGGGTGACGTTTTGTGCGTATGGGGAAGATACATTCTACATAGTGCGTGTGCTTGGGAAAGAGAGATGCCGGAAGACCTGGAGAGTGGGGGAAGAGATGTGTGCATGGCCGAGAGACAAAGTGATATAGGGGTCCGGACTTTAGAAGAGGGGGTGTTAATGTGCTCGTCTGTTCCTGTCTGTGGGAGAGAACGGCGTGTGTGTGGGGGGGGGGGGGGGTGGGGGCGACAGGGGGGTGGTTGGCTTCAGATAATGAGTTAGGTGTCTATATTTGAGGGACTTTAGCGTAATTGAGATATATATGGTCAATAGTGTGTGCACTCATGGTTGATCAATTTGTTTCACAGTTTGGAATATGAGATAACGATACTTTTGAACATGCGTGATATACCTTGATGTACCAGAATTACAAACCTAAGATTGGAATTTTGGAATTCGACTCCATCATTAGCTTTTGTAATTCATTTAAATGGAGGTACATTTTTTAAGTCGGGATTTCGTGATTTCAAATTCATATATCAAACCTAGAGATATACACATACGGGCATGTTCAAACTTTATAATCATCCAGTTTATTCAGACACATACACATTTTTGCTTTTGTCATCATATTTAGGACAAACACATTTGGAATTTCATTTGAATTGGACCGTATGATGGTATTTGATTGTACTAGCTCAATGATCCATATTTGAATTGAATGGACAATCTAAGTTTCAAGTAGGAGACATTGATTTTCAATACTTGCACTTTTTTTGCGTGCAAAACAAATAAATTCTCAGCCATGATATCATAGTCGGCCGTACAAGAGCAGAACACTTATAATTTCAAGCTCCAAAAGCTTTCAAACTTCCCGCTCACATCGAAATATCTCGCCTTGAAAGTTTAGCCATACGATATTCCTATTTTACCCATACCACATGAACGGAAAAGGGCTGCTTTGGTAACTCCATTGTTTTCCCCTCTTTGCCCCCAACATTCTTCCCAAGAGCCCCTCCCCTTCCCTTCCCCGACCACCCCCAACCACGGAAAGCCACCGAATCTAGTCCTCCGCCGTAGCGGTGGACCTCACACCCCGTCGGATGTACCTTCCACACCTTGGAACCCCCAACTGTCAACTCACCACTTCACCGGGGCCGCTTCACCGATTGGCTTGTCCACCGCTCCAGATCTCCTTGACCGCCATCATGGTCCACCGCATCGGATCTGCTTAATCAGTGCCCTCGTCCACCACAGTGTAGTCCCTTCACTGACTCCCTCGTCTGCCCCATCGCTGGCCCTTCATACAAGCCCTCGTCCGCCACAACAGATCCGCCTCACCGAAAGCACTATACACCGCGCCCGCCGAAGCCTTCGTCCACTGCACCGGACCCGCTGCACGGACGCCATATTCAACTCCACCGGCCCTGCTTTACTGACGCCGCAACCTCATCAGGTTATTTCGATTTGTACTCCTTCGATTTTTCTCTTCTTTATCGTGCAACTGTTCACTTACCACAGATGAGATTTCTTGTATGTCGCCAGGCGCCGCAACCAAAGCACCGGAGCCGCTTCAGCGACGGCGACAAACGGCCCAAATTCAACCACAACACGAGCACCATCGATGATCCTTAGCTATCAAGTATGACAATGATACCCATACGCCGCCGAGAATCAGGTACTATTGTCCAACGGCCGGTGCCTACGTTCACTTTCTTAGCATAAGCACCGCACCTTTGAATTTATTCAGTGCATCATTAAATTTTTCATGAGACATGTTATTCTGCTTGCACCTGTAGGGCCATACTTCTAGCAATGAACATGTGCTAAATTACATACCAGTGCACATATAGTTAATATGCTTTAGTTTTGTCCTAAGTATTACTGTACTTCCTAGATATCACTTCCTACAATTTTACTTCATGCATGCTATATTTATGATAATGGTGTTGTTCTAATGCCACCTGTTGGTTCCATTAGACTGCTTCATGTTCTCTATGCTTAATTACACATAAGCAAACTATCATGTGGTTCTGCTGCTTTTTGTTCGTTTTACCCTACATTTTCTGATGCTAGCTATTACATCACTGCTCCGAGCCTCTGTTCATTAATTTTTTCTGTGTTCTTGATCTTCCCAAGTTGCATGACTAATTTGATGCTTCTATTAATTATGGAGCTGCCAACCCCGTCAAGCAAAATATTTGTTCTTTTGGGGCTGGCACCTCGAACAAGCATAAAAATAGAGTGAAGCAGATATATTGTCATGTAAGCACACATGCTTCTTTCATTAGTTTAGATGAACCATTGATGATCAATTCAAACCAGTGCATGTGATTAAAATTAATTTTACCTAAATAGAGGGTCCAAAATAAACTACAACTACTAGATTTGCAACCACGGGATGCTGACGATATCTCCAAAGAACATTGCAACAGCAGCGAGGCTTGACAGCAACATATGGTAAGCCAGTGTGTTTTAGTACATGTGAAATGTAATGCATGTAGGCTGCTTTCTTGGCTTGTGGCCTCAACCTGTAATCCTACAGAATTACAAATACTTCAGTTGTCTAGTTGCTGTATTGCTTGATTCGGATGCTTGTTTGTTACTTGTTAGGCTATACCTGAGTTGGCCAATATGTCAACAGTGTCTGTTGTACTATCGTAAAGAAATGCATGCCTAGTTCATTTGAGTCCTTAACTTTTCCTCTGAACTTCACCATAAGACTGTCTTCGTAGTTTATATGAGGCCACACTGTTAAGTGCTTTCTCAGATTATTTGAACTTCTTAGATGCCTTGGCAACTTAAATATAGCGGTGGTACACTCCCTTTCAACTAGGGATGTCAACTGGGTCCCGTTTAATCCCGATTAAAGTCCACTAGTGGTATGATAGTTCAAAAGAGTTTTTTGTTTTTTGAGGAAAATGAACTAGGGAGCTAGCAAAAACTAACTAGATGGGACTGGCGGATGTCGTTTATTTGCCACTTACATCCCTAGTTTCATCTTACCATTTTTATTTCTTTTCGGCTGATGCTGCTTTGAACCATTTAAATATAGCTTGCCATGATCGGCAATAATTCGTATGTCGTTTACCATGTAAGCTTATTGCCTGGATCATGCGATAACTATCTCTTACTTATGTCCAGCAGAAACCTTTCAGGATGCCGTTCACACTAGGACACAATGTACAACCCCAGAATCTATTTGTGGAAGCAGTGCGCCATCCATGTTCCCAGATGGTAGCAGTTCAGAGGCAACACCGCCGGAGAGCAGTCTGAGCACAAATATTATAGTTCTTGAGGCTCTACTGGAGGCAGAAAGAGATGGTGTGGCTGCCATGAATGAGGTCATCTTGATCTTGAGGCTGGAAATTATGCAATTAGTTGCACACATTATGCAAGCAACCTAAGAATTGGAGGAAGTAAGAATGCTACATTTGAAGACGGAGGAGGTCCTGCTGTTTCTGCTATCTGAAGCCTAGGGTAATCCCAGTTCTTCTTTAGATACCAGTTGAAATTGTCAATAGATTATTGTACTTGCATGTTGTGTCATGTCTCTGAATGGATTATGTTGTAAGTCCCCCTATGTTGTCCATGTGTTGTAATGATCCGAATTTTTTAGGTGAGGTAATCCTCGGTACTTGTATGATTGGCATAAGGTGAACTGTTTTTCGTGTGAGCATATTGTATTGGATGAAATAACTGTTTGACTCAAAGTGTATCCAACCTACTGAATTCGAAGATCACGGCATTTATAAATCATAATCATATATAAAGGTGGAATAAATCTTTGTTGTGGTTTTGAAGAAATAAATAAAAAAACATAGAATTATCGGTGGATATTCGTAATCGAATACAAATTGGATTTGAATTTAGTTGCCAGGGCCCAGGGCAAATGTGAATGCTAATTCTCCCAAGTTTTGAACGAAGCGGCTAAACACCCACTATCATTTGTGGGCTGCCCGAAGCAAGTGTTTGCGAGATGGAAATTACTGTCTACCCCTGACACTTGGACATCCTTATCGACCGGATTTACACTGCTCTCGATAGGGGTAGACTAGTAACTTCAATCAGACGTGACATGACCGCCTTTGAGCCCATTCAGACACGATGGGCGCCAAACATGGGCGGCAAAACACATTTGATTCAAGATCATCCGAAAGACATGTGTCTCTCCCTCCATTTCCCCATTCATACACGGTGGACGGCAAAACAAACTCTCCTCGCCCGAAATCGATGTAGGCAAATATTTTAAATAGGGCAGATGTGTAACTTCCCTCACACGTGACACAACCACCCTACCTGTCAGCCCCGTTCGTACACCGTGGGCGGCAAAACACCCTCTCCTCGCCCGAAATCGCTACCGCCAAATATTTGGGAGATGTGAAATTACCGTCCTATCCCCAACCGACCTGATGTCCAAAATTTTAAACGGGGGATAAGTTCGTAACTTTCCCACATTTCAGACAAGCGCATCCCAAAGTTTGAGATCCACACCCTCCCCCTCCATTTCCCCATTCATACACTGTAGGCGCCACAACAACCTCCCCACTGCGGCCAGCCTCCTCCATCCGCCACCGCATCCTCCACCTTGCCGGAGCCGCTACCCCGTCGTCCACTACAAGAGATGGACGTCTCTCATCCATGGCGCTGGACCAGGATCCTTTCATCGCGTCCTCTCGCTTCATCGGCGTCGTCGTCCACCTTGTTGTTGCCGCTCCTACGACCGCCTCGTCCACGGCAACAGGATTTATCCGCCGACCCGGCCGTCTATCGTCTAAAGTCTTCTTCCCTGCTGCCGACAGCCATCGCATCCGCAACACCCTCAATGTATCAGCAGGGGCCTACACAGTGTCGCAAGAGAGTTGGTACTCTTCCATATGTGCTTAAGTAATTGATCTCAGCCGGAAAATAGATCGTAAATTGTTTACTGTACTTTTCTTGTCCATACCAAATCATAGTGGCTAGTTGAAAGCAAACATTGGTTGCGAAGTAGCTTTGTCTGGATTGCACCTTCAGATCCGCCATTGCATGGTGACTATATTCGTAAAGCTTATGGTTTTCCCCCTTTATATTCACTACCATCATCGTAGGTGCTTCGTGTCGTGTTAGCACTTCTCCTCAAGACCTCAACCCATCAAGCGAAACAACATGCCACTCATAATTCCAAAGCTTAGGTGTTGAAATACGAATCTAATATGATGCTCATATTACTAAAACAGAGAATGTTTAATTGGTCACCTAATGTTCCTATATTCGTTTCAAAAATCATGTGCGCCACCCACTGGTCTAGCTAGTTCCACTTTCATGATTTTACTCTTGATGCTTAGGGTTTTCCCCTTTTATCTACTCTACTATGATCTGCGTAGGTGCTTTCTGCCGTACTAGCATTATTCCACCCTTCAAGCTAAACAACACAAAACTCAAAATTATAAAGCTTAGTTGTTCAAATATGATTGTGATATGATACTAATGTTAGTTAACAGACACATTTAATTGGTTAGCTAAAGGTCCCACTTGAGTTTCCAAATGCATGTCGTGACATATAGAGAGACAACATAATTGCATTTCTTTGTCACTTGTTGATTATACTTTCTTCTACCAAAACTTAGTTGTTATTTCAAAGCAAACATCGCTTGCTAACTACCCTTTTCGCGGGTTGCAGCTTCAGATCCGCCATCCCACTGCCACGGTCAATACTATACTCATCATGCTTACGGTTTCCCCATTATATGATGACCACGACCAGCCTACGTGGTTCATGTCGTAATAGCACTTCTCCACCCATCGAGCTAAACAAGCTTAGTTGAACAAATTCAAATCTGATATTAGTAAAACTGAGAGATGTTTAATTGGTCAGCTAAATGTTCGTACTTTAGTTTCGAAATGCATGTGAGCCACATATGGAGAGACTGGAAGGAATACTATTTCGCTATGCGCTCTGGTTCATCATGGGTGGGCAACCGACATTGTATAGAAAGATTTGTAATATCTTCAATCTGCTTGCTCTTTTGCTCTTCTTTAAGATGATCCTCTTCTCTTCTTTAATAAGTATGTTCCTTGTTGGGAAGAGTAGCAGATACATTTGCGGTCGAATGGTCAGGTCGAGTTGTTCTCCCTTAGTATATTTTGAACTATCAGGTCAGGTCGACTTGTTCTTCTTTACTATATGTTGAAGCTATCATCTATGAAGTATCATCACTTCTGGAGCTCTCATATTTTGAGTAGTGGGCCACATTATATTAATGCACACACCAAGTTACAGCATGCATGGCATCTCTCAGAAGAATTGCAGAGATGTCACAAAAGGGTTTACAGGGAGGCGGTATTGGATTAGAATCACTTCTGCATTACAAAGATAATCTCACTTGTTTTTATGTTTTCATGCATGTCAGGTACTGAACATTATCAAAATGAATATGAGAATGGGCGCACGAAAGGAATATTGTGGAACAATCCACTGGCTAACAAACTTGGCATGGTGGAGGATGGCCTATCTTATTCACCCATCAAGGTGCTTGCTCTAATTTGGCAAGGTTGTATTGGTCGAACATATTTTGCATCTGACCTCTTGCATTACTTCTACTTTGTTGCACCATCTGCTTAGTTTAAGCATCATATATGAGTATATGACATACCTATCCATTTTCTTTACCTATTCCATGTGTCGTCATACTATGTTTTTCCAGTCAAATGTTGTTCTTTCGTAATAGATGTCCAAAAGGAAGAGGGTGAGTGCAGATCCTCAAGGAGTACAAACTAGGTATTTGGAAAAGGTAGTGATACCTGATAAATTAGATAGATCAGCAGTCACAGAAAACACAGGCCCAACTGTACCATATTCTACCCCTACTCCACTGGCCAAACCCCTATTAGAATTGCTGAGAGCCCAACGTCAGGTACTGTCTATGATATCAATTCAAAATTTGAACTCCTAAATTTTTGCATGTGCCTTACCTTCTCTCTTGTATGAAAACTAATTTCAGATGAAGCTCCTTGCTCAAAGGATCATAGGATCTCACAACAATACTGGGCTCAGCATTGCTCTTGTCAGTACCTCCTGGCCTTTGTCAGCATACTTACACTCATTGCTGTTTGATTATGTAGCATCACTGTAAATGTTCGCTTCTTTATCCTTCCTTTGCTTGATATTATAAGATCTATGTTTACTCTTAGATAAATGTAGAATTAACACAATGGTTATGAAGTTTTGGATTGCTCATGTAAGTACCTGTTGTCATGTACTCCCTCTGTATCGAATTAATTATTGACCAATTGGATGTATTTAGAACTTAATAGTGCTAGATACATCCATTTGAGCGACAATTAATAACGGACGGTGGTGGTATTACTGTACTTGCATCACGAGATAGTTGATTGTCTAGCATTACTCTACATCTTATCTGCCCTGCCCTCCACTTTCTCCAAATTATCATATCTACATTTACCCTTACCAAAATGTTGAATAAAGCAAATGCCACTGCACACGTTGATGTCTGCATTCCTCTTGTCAGTACCTTTTGCCTCGTAACCCTGTACTTAATTAATTGCTATTTGATTATGTATCATCAGTCTGCACATGAACTTCATTATCCTCTGTTTCTTCCAATATTATTTGATATATATTTATTCTTTGCAAAATGTAGAAAAATGGCAATGTTTATAAAGAATCTTCTTTGGGGAATTTATTGAATTATCCTTCCATCAACATGGAGATGGGCTTTGTCCAGCCCGTGTTAACATGTAATGTAAGTTCATCCTTCTCAAGCCTTCAAACTTTGTTCTAGTATAGTGTTGGATAGGCATCATTTCCTCCACTGCTGTTTACTTTGTTGTTTACATCTGATTGGATTTTTGCAATAACTACCAGTTTTAAATTGTAGTTGTAAAAACATGTTCCTTATGCAGAACAAGTCCATTTATTTGCTTATATAATTGTGAAACCTGTTACATGTCTCCTTGTTTCTATTTCAGAGTCGTATCTCTTATGCCAGGCGGAACTTTAGGGAAGATAGTGAGCCAAATCATATTGAGGACAGTGAGATGACCCCAAGGTCCTATCTTGATGAAGACAGTGAGTTGAAGCTACTCACCAGCAGGTTTGAGACAACCTCTGTGCAGTCGCTGCCTCAAACAGTTCGACTTCTTTAGTCTCAACTTAAAGCGGAAAGGCTTGCTTCAGCTCAGCTCCGAGTTGAAGTCAAAGATGCAAGGAAGATGTTAGAGGACTGCCTTGCGCACTGTGCCATACAGCTAGGGTGGAGCATCTATCGTTGACACAACTGAGGTCTCATCAGCTTGTTCGGCTGCTTGCGGGGCCCACCCTGGCCAGGCCTCATGCCTTCTGAAGTGCTCTCAGTTTTGTATATTCTTTTGTTGGCGCATTTATATGCACTGGTGGCGACCTTTGATGCCCAGTGTATGTAATCCGTGGTCACGTTGCGCTTTATTATCACCGGTAGCGAACTTTGATTCCAATTGATGTAATATGTCGTAATTTCTTTATTGTATAGTCTAGGTTTATTCTTTGGTCGGTATGTTATAATTTAGGCTGGAAGGTTCAGTGGATCTCAGTGTTGTCGGTCTTTAGGTCAGCCCGTTACTCATATGGGCCAAAACGTGGGCCTATAATCATCTTGGGACATTAGCAGGTCTAACCTATAGAAGTTTCCCGCCTTTAACAGGCCGAGTAAAGTTCTAGCTAGCTGGGCCAGAGAATACCATGGGCTTTTAACATGCTAAAACCTAGATTGGGCCAGCGTTGGGCCGAAAAATTGACGGGCCAATACAGGCTGAAACTGCCTAAGGCCCATGTTTGGCCCAAAATAGGACAAGCAGTTAACAAGCCAAAATATATCTCGGGCCAGTTTGGCCCAATAAAATTATGGGCTTTAAGCAGGCCGGTATCCACGCGGGCCATAGGCCCAAAAGTGTCATGGGCAATTATCAGATGGGCTATAAGCACGCCTGATTCAACGCGGGCTGTAATTAGGCCCAACTGTTCCACGGGCCATTAACAGGCCAATAGGCCAATTGGGCTTAAATTTATCCACGAAGACCACAGGCCGTTAAGAGGCCTAAAGTTACTTCGGACAAGAAATAACCATGTTTCTGCATGGGCCGTTAAAGGGCCTAAAGTTAAACCGGGCCGACAACGTCCCAGATGCACCACAGGCCGCTAACAGGCCCAAACTATTATCGGGCCGAACTGGTTAACGGGCATTTAACAGGCTGAAATACAAACCTATCTTAGAATGGGCCCAAAAGAACAATGGCCTGTTAACGGGGCTGATCCGATATAGGCCGTAATTTGGCCCAAAACACGACAGGCTGTGAATGGGCTTGATCTGCTATGGGCCTCAATTTGGCCCAAAACATGGTAGGCTGTTAACGGGGCAGCCCACTAGTGTCTGAAAAAACATGGCGGGCCTTTAGCTAGGCCGGCCTTTTCACCGGAATGGGCCTCTTTTGGGCCGTGCCACGTGTCAACGTATCATAGGCGCCTCATGTCCAATGAGTGGATGACATTTGTCCTATCGGTGAGCAAACATGTGTTTCCTTCAGCCAATGAGAATTTTACATGTGGAAAATCCCCATTGGTCCGAGTTGTTAACGGGTTATCGGATCCAAAACCGGACCCGATAGCTTAACGGCGACCCGTTACGGTCGATGCCACGTGTCGGTCACCCTTGACGAAAGCACTTCTATGAGGCGGGATTTATCGTCATGGAAGTGGACACTTCCATGATGATAATTTTGGTAATGTCATGGAACACTTCTACTACAGCACCGGTATGCCTATCTTGATTCTGTCATAAAATCTTCATGGATGTACATGCATGACAGAAAACGTGACCTACTGTGACAAACACGTATCACCACGGAAGTGTATTTTTTGTAGTGTATATTTTGTTACTCAATACCTGGATATGTAGATGATATCTCGGTAGAAGACTGGAGTATTAGCCATAGATGTTGCTGGTACCTGGGTCTATCGATTTATGGATGCACTTCCTATATAGTATCAACACATTTTACATACTCTAGCATAAGCATGAGGTATTTCATTTTCACATGTCTATAATATAGTTACCACACTTTTATCTATTCAAGAATTACTATTGGTGAAACTGTGAACCATGATCCAGTTTTTAGCATTAAAAACACCTTCTAACACTTTTATGAGTACTTCCATTATCACTTATTTTTATTTCGAAAATAAATAATACTTGTGACATCTTTATACATTAATATATTATACAACTAGATAAGCTAGTAAGGTTGACAACCCTTGCTAGAGTTGTTGGGGGCACATGTGAAGTTTTATTAGTGTTGTAGAACTTATCATTGGTGTAGGCAGTGCCAGAGCTTTGAAGAAAATGTTGAGCGGGCCTACTAAAGTTAGCACATTTAAAAAAACTTAATCATAGGCAGTAGTATATGATATTATATGGGTACCTACCAATACGTCGTTGCTATTTTTAAACTGCAATGAATAACCGAGTCGATAAATCATGCAATAAAATCTCTAGGCCACCATGTGGCACATGTTGTAACCAATTCAAATTATTTGAGAATAGCTAAGCCAAAATTTGGGAAAACAAATTAGATTACATGTGATGTCTTGCATGTTGTGACACTGCCTCCTACCTTGCTAATGGAGTGTTGCACCTCGTAACAAGTAGGCACTAACAGTGAGTTGGGGTTGTCGGCAGATGGCAACTGGCACTTTGCAATGTGTATGTGTGACTGCCTTGCCACCGCTAATGGAAGCTGCTCCTAGTGTAATACTCCTGCAAAAGGAAATAGATGCATCAGGCTGGATCGAACGTGTAAAGGGTATGCATTGTAGTGTTCTTGATATATTGTAGTGGTGAGCTGGGCAACGTTGCAAGCATAGGTCAAATATGTGTGCAAAAATCCAGGGAAGGCCATGGCCTAGTTGGGACCTAACTAAGCTCCACCCCTAGGTGTAGGACACATTAAATTCATAGATTTATATCTAGGTTGTCACCGAGGGAATAGTTGCTTCATGCTACAAACTCCTGCATAAAATTATGGGCCAAGGGGAGGTATATTCTACTATATAGTACCAACAATCATCAAGTGATTTATGATGCCAGGGAAGGTATATTATAATCCATAGGTTATGTATCACTCATATTAGATTCCTTCTTTTTGGTTTTGCTAAAGTGTACTTTTGTGTACTTGTTTTCTTTTTTGTTTTGCTCTTATATGAAAAACAACAAAATAATAAAAATTTCAGCACCTAACTACTTATTGTTTCCTAGGTATCATGGATACCTCTACTGCAAACACTAAGGCCCTCTTTGATTCGCAGGATTCTCAAAATATAGGAATAGGAAAACACGGGATTGGAGTTACATACCCACTTGAATCCTGTAGGGTTTTCTTAGAGTGTTTGATGCCACATGAAAAATAATTAAAGGTAAACAACGGTTGGAGTGGATGCTATATTTCCAGTGAAATGTAGCACACATGTTTCCATTGGAAAAATTCCTATATGATTAAATGCTATGAATCAAACAACCAAAGCAAGGAAAATTCCTAAGGATTCTAACTCTTCAAAAATCCTATGGAATTCCTTTGAATCAAAGGAGCCCTAAATTGTGTGCCATCTCTACCACAAATAACGGTGATTTTAGTAGACCCACTATTAACATTGGTTCCTTTCAAATTAGCCCTGCTTTGCTAAACTTGGTGATGAAAATTCTTTCGGCCTTTTAATGATGATATTGATTCTCATTTACACAACTTTCTTGAAGTTTGTGAGATGCAAAAAAATATAGAGATGGAGAAGCTGATTATGTCAAATAAAAATTGTGTTAGTTCTCATTAAGAGAAAGAGCAAAAGAATGGTCACTACGTTTACGTAAAGCTAGCATATATTCATGGAATAAGTGCAAAGATGTTTTTGGAAAGTATTGTGATCCTACAAAGATGATACAATTTAGAAATCTTATCATGAATTTTCTATAAATGACAATAAACACTTACCTCAATCATGATTGTTTTAAGTATGCTTAGAATTTTCCAACACATCATGCAGTAGATGATTGGCTAATGCTTCACGGTTTTTAGGCTAGACTAAAAATGTTTTGTAAGGAGTTTTGTAGACTCAGCTGTAGGTAGAAAATTTATGAACGTGACTCAAGAAAGGTGTAAAGAAGTTATTGGACAACATGATGGGAAAATATACCCAACGGCATACGAGAAGAGCTCCCACAACAAAAAAGGTAAACTCTATAGAGGAAGTTGGTAGCTCGGATGATAAAGATAACATGTTAATGTCTGTGTTATCCTTGAAAATGCTTCTTGAAGTCAAGACACTAAATGTGTGCTATTTTGTGACGAAAATCTTGGTGACGGAAAAGAAACGTTGCCTATGATAATTTTCTCGGACAGAAAACCATCACCACCTCATGTTCTCCCAGGGCAGTGATGACCCACAAGTATAGGGGATCAATCATAGTCCTTTCGATAAGTAAGAGTGTCGAATCCAATGAGGAGTAGAAGGAAATGATAAGTGGTTTTCAACAATGTAATTTCTGCAAGCACAGAAATTGTCGGTATCAGGTAGTTTGATAGCAAGATAATTTGTAACGAGTGACAAGTAGCAATAGTAACAATAGGTGCAGCAAGGTATCCCAATCCTTTTTGTAGCAAAGGACAGGCCAAAACAATCTCTTATAGTAAGCAAAGCATTCTTGAGGACACACGGGAATTTCATCTAGTCACTTTCCTCATGTTGGTTTGATTCGCGTTCGCTACTTTGATAATTTGATATGTGGGTGGAATGGTGCTTGGGTGTTGTTCTTACTTGAACAAGCCTCCCACTTATGATTAACTCCTCTCGCAAGCATCTGCACCTATGAAATAAGAATTAAGATAATATCTAACCATACCATTAAACATATGAATCCAAATCAGCCCCTTACAAAATAGGGCATAAACTAGGGTTTAAGTTTCTGTCACTTTAGCAACCCATCATCTAATAACTACTCCACAATGCATTTATGCTCAAGATCAGAGGAGTAATAAATATCATAATGGGTCCGAACATAAAATCTTCCACCAAATAAACCGGCTAGCATCAACTACAAGATGTAATCAACACTACTAGTCACCCACAAGTACCAACCTGAGGTTTTGATACAAAGATTGAACACAAGGGATGAACTAGGGTTTTGAGATGAGATGGTACTATTGGAGATGTTGATGGATATTAGCCCTCCCACGATGAGAGGGTTGTTGGTGATGTTGATAGCTTTGAGGTGAAATCGCTCTGCTGGAGAGCAAAAGTGCTCCTACCCAAGTTCCGCCTCGAGACAAAGGTGCTCTGTCCCCAAAATCCCCTCCTTATTTTTTCTAGGGTAAATGACATTATATACCAGAAGATGGTTGCCACAAGTCGGCCAGGGGGACACTACCCAGCAGGGCATGCCTGGAGCCTCGAGGGTGGGCGCGCCCTGGTGCCTTGTGGGAACCTGGGTGGCCTCCTCTAGTATCTTTTTTCTCGAGTAGTTTTTATATATCAAAATAAATCTTCGTAAAATTTCAGCTCATTTGGAGATGTGCAAAATATGTATCTCTGATGTAGCTTTTTCATGTCTAGAATTCCAGCTGTCGGTATTCTCCCTCTTTGTGTAAACCTTGCATATTATGAGAGAAAAGGCATTAGAACTACTCAACAAAGTGTTATATTGCATAAAAACACTATAAATAATAGTATAAAAACATGATGCAAAATGGACGTATCAACTCCCCCAAGCTTAGACCTCACTTTTCTTCAAGTGAAAACCGAAATCGAAAATAATGTCCACATGTTTAGAGAGAGATGTGTCAAAAGAAACAAAATACTGATAAACTTTATCATAAAACTTCTCATGAGCAAGTAATAATTCATCACAACATCAAAGTATAAAGCATAAACTTTATTGAAAACTAACAAACTATGTTCTTAGTCAAATTTGCAATTGCAATTCATCATATATTCAGGAAGGGTCTTGTATTGGAGCCTTTTTGCAAGTCCATGATGTCTACTATGCAACTTTATTCTTATAGACTCGTGTTGGGCCTCCAAGCGCAGAGTTCTGTAGGACAGTAGAAATTTTCCCTCAAGTGGATGACCTAAAGTTTATCAATCCATGGGAGGTGTAGGATGAAGATGGTCTCTGTCAAACACCCCTGCAACCAAATACAAGAAATCTCTTGTGTCCCCAACACACCCAATACAATGGCAAATTGTATAGGTGCACTAGTTCGGCGAAGAGATGGTGATAAAAGTGTAATATTGATGGTAGAAATATATTTTTATAATCTGAATAAATACAAACAGCAAGGTAGCAAATAGTAAACGGGCACAAAAACGGTATTGCAATGCTTGAAAATGAGGCCCAGGGTCCGTACTTTCGCTAGCGCAACCTCTCAACAAAGCTAATATAATTGGATCATATAACCATCCCTCAAAGTGCGATGAACAATCACTCCAAAGTTCCTATCTAGCGGAGAACATAAAAATAAATTGTCTGTAGGGTACAAAACCACCTCAAAGTTGTTCTTTCCGTTCGATCTATTCAAGAGTTCATACTAAAATAACACAAAGCTATTCTTTCCGTTCGATCTATCCTAGAGTTCGTACTAAAATAACACCAAAGCAAATTAATATTCATAATACTCAATCCAACACAAATAACTTCAAAGAGTGCCCCAAGATTTCTACCGGAGAAACAAAGACAAGAATGTGCATCAACCCCTATGCATAGATTACCCCAATGTCACCTCGGGAATCCGCGAGTTGAGTGCCAAAACATATATCAAGTGAATCAATATGATACCCCATTATCATCATGAGTATTCAATTGCAAGACATAAATCAAGTGTTCTCAAATCCATAAAAGTATTCAATCCGATAATAACAAAATCTCAAAGGGAAAACTCAATTCATCACAACAAGATATAGAAGGGAAAACACCATATGATCCGACTATATTAACAAAGACCGCGATACATTAAGATCGTGACATCTCAAGAACATGAGAGAGAGAGAGATATTAAACACATAGCTACAGGTACGTTCCCTTAGCCCCGAGGGTGGACTACTCCCTCCTCATCGTGGTGGCCGTCGGGATGATGAAGATGGCCACCGGAGATTATTGCCCCCTCCGGCAGGGTGCCGGAACGGGGTCCAGATTAGTTTTCGGTGGCTACAGAGCCTTGCGGCGGCGGAACTTCTGATCTATGTTAACCCACATGGTTTCTGGAATTTTTGGGAATTTATAGGGTAAAGAGGTGATGCGGGAGGCCACCGAGTTTGGCACAACCTACCTGTGTGCGCCCTGGTGAGTTGTGCCCCCCTCGGGGCACACCCAGGTGCTTCTCTGGCCCATCCTGGGTGTTCTGGTCCATAAAAAATGTCCAAAAGGTTTCACGGTTTGGACTCCGTTTGATATTGATTTCCTACGATGTAAAAAACAAGGAAAAAACAGCAACTGGCACTGGGCACTGGGTCAATAGGTTAGTCCCAAAAAATGATATAAAGTTGCTATAAAATGATTATGAAACATCCAAGAATGATAAATTAACAACATGAATACTTCATAAATTATAGATACGTTGGAGACGTATCAGCATCCCCAAGCTTAATTCCTACTCGTCCTTGAGTAGGTAAATGATAAAAGAAATAACTTATGAAGTGTGAATGCTAGCAAAGTGCATAAGTTTGATCAATGATAATTTAAATCACTTTTCCTAAAATCATAACAACAATTCTTTCTTATAAAACTTCTCATGTTATAGTAGCAACCAATTCACATGTTAAGGTTCAAACAATGAATTCTTTTGAAACTCAACAACCTATGTTCTCAGTCACCACGGAATTGTAAATCAACTTATTCAACAGATTTTAAGTAAGAGCTCCACATACTCAACCATCATATAGTCTTCCATGATTGCTAACACTCACCGCATACATATGAGCAAAACGTTTCAACCGGACACATAGAAAGATTGGGGCTTATTGTTTTTCCTCCCAACGTATTCACCTCAAGGGTGATGTCAACAATAATAACTCATGCTACCCATATTCAACTGGACATATGTGCCTAGATCTTTCCTCACCACATGATGCTTGCCAAAAGAGAAAAATAAAAAGGAATAGAGAGAAAAACTTTGACTGTTTGCATAAAAGTAAATACTGAAAAGTAAAAGATAGGCCCTTCGCAGAGGGAGGCAGATGTTGCCATGTGCTTATTTGTTTGTATGCTCAACCCCTTAGTGCAAAATAACATCACGTAATATTGCCCCTTATGATAGCAATCTTTATTGTGCAGTCTGTCGCTTTTATTCTTTGCCATCACAAGTTCGTAAAACGCTCAATTTTCTCTTACACTAAATGATCTAACATTTTTAGAAGCAATTTTTATTGCCTTATTGCGTCGATGACAACTTAGGATCTTATTCAATCCTTAGGTAGGTATGGTGGACTCTTGAAAATCAGATTTGGGTTTAAGGGTTTTTGGATGCACAAGTAGTATCTCTACTTAGTGCGGAATTTTTGGCTAGCAGAGATGGGGGGCAAGCACCACATGTTGAAGGATATATGACAATATAACTTCTATGTGAATATGAACAAACATAAACCATTACGTTGTCTTCCTTGTCCAATGTCAACAATTTTGGCATATAATATTTTGATGGGGGCTCACAATCACAAAAGATTCCAAGATAGTGTATTTGCATGTGAAAGTTCTCTTCCTTATACTAATTATTCGTGAATTGCTTGTTTGACCAATATTCTGATTGTCAATCCTCAAAATATTTCACTTTCTAAACCCAATGTGAAGCTACAGCTAGGCATGATATGATTTCAACTTCATGATATTCAATTCATTCAACAATTTACTCATAGGATATAAGTGAAGATCATGAGCATATTATTTCTTTCTCTCAAATAAATTTAAGTGAAGCAAAAGAGAATTTCTTCAAAAATACTAAAGCATACCGTGCTCAAAAAGATATAAGTGAAGCACTAGAGCAATTCCATAGAAAAGAGCTTCATTGACGGGATGTGAATGCCGCTTACCTAGCCTCCCTGGCAACTATTTGAGGACTCTATTTTATTTTTAAAAAAATCAGATCTAAGTATTTTATTAAAACATCAAGCAAAATGAAAATAAAATGACATTCTAAGAATAGCACAACTCATGTGAAGAAGCAAAAACTTAGGCTCAACCGATACTAACCGATAATTGTTGAAGAGGAGAGGTGGGATGCCTATCGGGGAAACCCCTAGCTTAGATGCTTGATACTTCTTGAAATATTATCTTGGGTGCCTTGGGCATCCCCAAGCTTGAGCTTTTGTATCTCCTTAATTCTGCTCATACCACGGTTTTCCTAAATCTCAAAAGCTTCATTCACAAAAAACTCAACAAGAACTCGTGAGATAAGTTAGTATAAACCAATGAAAAAACCTTATCATTCTCTACTGTAGAAAATCACTAAAATTACTATTCAAAATTGCACACTAAATGCCTCTGCATATACTCCTATCCTCAAATAGAATCATTAAACAAGCAAACATATGCAAACATAACAGCAATGTGCCAAAACAGTACAGTCTGTAAAGAATGCAAGAGTATCAATACTTCTTAAACTCCAAAAATTACGAAACAAATACCACACTGTAGAAAATTTATCAGAGCTCAATTTGCAAATAGTTTCAACATTTTATCACATTCTGACTTTTCTAGGGAATTTTTGCAACAGCGGTAAACTTTCTGTTTTCAAACAGCAACATGTAGACTTGTAAAATAAGCATGGCAAAGGATGTCATTTCCACTTTTATTGAAATAAAAGATGCAAAACATTATTATAAATAACAGCAAGAAAATCCTAACAAAATAAATTGACGCTCCAAGAAAAACACATATCATGTGACGAATGAAAACATAGCTCCAAGTGAGGTTACCGATAATGTTGGAGACGAAAGAGGGGATGCCTTCTGGGGCATCCCCAAGCTTAGTTGCTTGGATATTCCTTGAATATTACCTTCGGGTTCCTTGGTAATCCCCAAGCTTAGTGTCTTGTCACTCCTTATTCTCCTCATATCGACATCTCACCCAAAACTTGAAAACTTCAATCACACAAAACTTAACAGAACTTTGTGAGATAGGTTAGTATGATAAAGAGCAAACCATTTCACTTTTGGTACTGTCAAAGAAAATATTCATATTTTTTCTCACACAATTCCTAATGTAGCATATCATTTCACAATTTATATTGAGCAATATAAGCCATGGAAACTAGAAAGCAAGCAAACTATGCATTGAAAACAGAATTTGTCAAAAACAGAATAGTCTGTAGTAATCTGTACTCCAACCATACTTCTGCTACTCCAACATTCTAAAAAATTAGGAAAATCTGGGAAGTTTGTCTATTAATATTCTGCAAAAATAATCATCATTTTATCACGCTTCTGTTAAAAATGAGAATTTTTTCCTGAGCGGAGAAGTTTCTGTTTTTCAGCAAGATCAAATCAACTATCACCATAAGCCACCCCAAAGGTCTTACTTGGCACTTTATTAAAACGAAAGCAATAAAACATGATTACTACAGTAGCCTAATCATGTGAACACACAAAAATAGTAGGTAAAAGTGTTGGGTTGTCTCCCAACAAGCGCTTTTCTTTAATGCCTTTTAGCTAGGCATGATGATTTCAATGATGCTCGCATAAAAGATAAGAATTGAAACATAAAGAGAACATCATGAAACACATGGAAAGCACATTTAAGCCTAACCCACTTCCTATGCATAGGGATTTTGTGAGCAAACAACTTATGGGAACAAGAATCAACTAGCATAGGAAGGCAAAACAAGCAAACTTCAAAATTTTCAACACATGGAGAGGAAACTTGATATTATTTCAGTACCTACAAACATATGTTCCTCCCTCATAATAATTTTCAGTAGCATCATGAATGAATTCAACAATATAACTATCAAATAAAGCATTCTTTTCATGATGCATAAGCATAGAAATTTTCTCACTCTCCACATAAGCAAATTTATTCTCATCAATAGGTGTGGGAGTATACTCAACAAAATAACTCTCATGTGATTGGAAATTAAAATCATGATGACAAGTTTCATGTTTATAATTATTCAATATAGCATACATGTCACCACCATAATCATCATATATAGGGGGCATGCAATCATCATAACAAATTTTCTCATCAAAACTTGGGGGACTAAAAATATCATATTCAACAAATATAGCATCCCCAAGCTTATGGCTTTGCATATCATTAGCATCATGGATATTCAAAGAATTCATACTAATAACATTGCAATCATGCTCATCATTCAAATATTTTGTGCCAAACATTTTATTGACTTCTTCTTCTAACAATTGAGCACAATTTTATGAACCATCATTTTCAAGAAAGATATTATAAAGATGATCAATAATATGATGCAACCTCAATTCCATTTTTTATGTAGTTTTATTTTATAAACCAAACTAGTGATAAAACAAGAAACTAAAAGATTCAATTGCAAGATCTAAAGATATACCTTCATGAACTCACCGTCCCCGGCAACGGTGCCAGAAAAGAGCTTGATGTCTACTACGCAACTTTATTCTTGTAGACTCGTGTTGGGCCTCCAAGCGTAGAGTTTTGTAGGACAGTAGCAATTTTCCCTCAACTGGATGACCTAAGGTTTATCAATCCGTGGGAGGTGTAGGATGAAGATGGTCTCTCTCAAACAACTCTGCAACCAAATACAAGAAATCTCTTGTGTCCCCAACACACCCAATACAATGGAAAGTTGTATAGGTGCACTAGTTCGGCGAAGAGATGGTGATAAAAGTGTAATATTGATGGTAGAAATAAATTTTTATAATCTGAATAAATAAAAATAGAAAGGTAGCAAATAGTAAACGGGCACAAAAACGGTATTGCAATGCTTGAAAATGAGGCCTAGGGTCCGTACTTTTGCTAGTGCAACCTCTCAACAATGCTAATATAATTGGATCATATAACCATCCCTCAAAGTGTGATGAAGAATCACTCCAAAGTTCCTATCTAGCGGAGAACATAAGAATAAATTGTTTGTAGGGTACGAAACCACCTCAAAGCTATTCTTCCCGTTCGATCTATTCAAGAGTTCGTACTAAAATAACACAAAGCTATTCTTTCCGTTCGATCTATCCTAGAGTTCGTACTAAAATAATACCAAAGCAAATTCATATTCATAATACTCAATCCAACACAAAGAAATTCAAAGAGTGCGTCAAGATTTCTACCGAAGAAACCAAGACAAGAACGTGCATCAACCCCTATGCATAGATTACCCCAATGTCAGCTCGGAAATCCGCGAGTTGAGTGCCAAAACATATATCAAGTGAATCAATATGATACCCATTGTCACCACGAGTATTCAATTGCAAGACATATATCAAGTGTTCACAAATCCATAAAAGTATTCAATCTGATAACAACGAAATCTCAAAGGGAAAACTCCATTCATCACAACAAGATAGCGAAGGGAAAACACCATATGATCCGACTATATTAACAAAGCCCGCGATACATTAAGATCATGAAATCTCAAGAACACGAGATAGAGAGAGAGATTAAACACATAGCTACTGGTACAAACCCTCTGCCCCGGGGTGGACTACTCCCTCCTCATCGTGGTGGCCGCCGAGATATGAAGATGGCCACCGGAGATGATTCCCCCCTCCGGCAGGATGCCGAAACAGGGTCTATATTGGTTTTTGGTGGCTATAGAGCCTTGCGGCGGCGGAACTTCAGATCTATGTTAACCCCTAGGGTTTCTGGAATTTTTGGGAATTTATAGGGTAAAGAGGGGGTGCGGGAGGCCACCGAGGTGGGCACAGTCCACCTGGGCGCACCCTGGTGGGCTGTTCCCCCCTCGGGGCACCCCCAGGTGCTTCTCTGGCCCATCCTGGGTGTTCTTGTCCATAAAAATTTTCCAAGAAGTTTCACAGTGTTTGGACTGCGTTTGATATTGTTTCTTGTGATGTAAAAAACAAGAAACTGGCACTGGGCACTGGGTCAATAGGTTAGTCCCAAAAAATGATATAAAGTTGCTATAAAATGATTGTAAAACATCCAAAAATGATAAAATAACATCATGAATACTTCATAAATTATAGATATGTTGGAGACGTATCAGTCCACATACTCAACCATCATTTAGTCTTCTATAATTGCTAACACTCACAACATATATATGGAGCAAAAAGTATCAGCCGGACACATAGAAAGATTGGGGCTTATAGTTTCGCCTCCCAACTTATTCACCTCACTACAAGGATACCCTCTATAAAGCAACACATATTGTATAACGTTTTGAATGTATGTTGCAAAATTCACAAGAGATACACATATAAGCATTGTAGCATATGTGTTGTACATACTCCCAGCCCAACACACTAACCCAGCCTTCTATCTAGCCCAGCCCAAGTTGGCTTTCAGGATTAATCTAGGTCTTACCCTCCCTGTCCCCAATCTCCCTATTCCTCTCGAGTCCTCCAACGCTTGCCGCCGCCCCTCGTTAGACATTGCGACTCCTTTGCGCGGCAGCGACCTACATGCCGGCGCGCCGCCCGTCACCACTCCCCTGCGACCCTCCATCCTGGCGCGCAGTCCCTCATCACCACTCCCCTGCGACCCTGGATCCCAGCGCGCCGCCCCTCATCACCGCTCCCCAGCGACCAATGGAGATTCCAAGGTAAGGCCATGAACAGGCTCAAACCTGCCCACCAAGTCTGCACATTCTTTGCCTAGGCTGTATCCATGTGCTAGTATGTAATTCAAATGAAATATCTTGTCCCTGTCAACTTCTCTTGCCCTATTTCCTCTCTATTTGTGTTATCTCTAGATCGGATTGACACTTGCTTTTCGATGATGGCTATTTTCATCTCTGATGTCCTGAAATGAGTCCTCCTGATTTTGGGACTTAGAAGTTAGTAACTTAGAATTAGGCGTCCTGGGACTGTTGGTTCATAAGGTCATTGGTTAAGAAATTTTTGTGGCGACTATTTTCTTGATTCGCTTGCATTGCTTCAAAATCTTGCTGATAATTACACTTTGCAGTTCCTAGCGAAAATATCTGAAGATCCTTACTAGTTTCCAGTGATGTTCTATCATATTAAGCAAGAGTCTTCAAGGTGGTAGTTCAGTTCAACACTGCTGACCTCCGTGTCCCGCGCCCCATGCTCCAACCTTGGACTTGTTCATAGGGACATGAATGGTAGCGTTCCAGACAGTACTACAAATTCATCTGGGCCAAGCATTTGTGTTAGCTCTTTGGTGACTAATGGCAACTCGTCACTTTCAGGAGGTGCCCAGTTTCTGCAAAGTACGTGCACAAATGCTGATTCATTCATGCGCCTTCCTGCCTTTCTGATGGTCGTTTTTGTCCAATAACATTTCCGGCCGGGGTAATGATCGAGCCTCTCTATACTATGCAAATTGGTATAGCAATTAATTTAACACAACATATAAGCGATTGTAATTCAAGTTGAATATCACGCACTATATATACATGGCTTTTACAATTGTACATCTTAGCTTAGTCTACATGGCTTGCAGTGCACATGCTGCAGCTAGGGTATGTATATGGTGTCTTATGTAATACCATGTTAGCTTTGAAACTAAGCAGAATTATTTATTTTCCTTTTTAATGGTTAGTTATTGATTTATATTTTGCAGATTGCTATCTTTTCCCTTCTGAAATAAAAGCTGATCTTCAAGTTCTGTTAGTCAGATATGATTATTATGTATTACTATATCATTAGCAAGGTGTTTTTAGTACCAAATGATGAATATTTCAACCACTAGTTGGCAGTAAGTTAGATGCTTTCCCTTACAACAACAACAACAAAGCCTTTAGTCCCAAACAAGTTGGGATAGGAAGAGGTGAAACCCATAAGATCTCGCAACCAACTCATGGCTCTGACACATGGATAGCAAGCTTCCACGCACCCCTGTCCATAGCTAGCTCTTTGGTGATACTCCAATCCTTCAGGTCTCTCTTAACGGACTCCTCCCATGTCAAATTCGGTCTACCCCGCCCTCTCTTGACATTCTCCACACGCTTTAGCCGTCCACTATGCACCGGAGCTTCTGGAGGCCTGCGCTGAATATGCCCAAACCATCTCAGACGATGCTTTCCCTTACTTCCCAAAAATAATATAGGTACTTCTGTTACAGTTGGTAGCTGATGTATTGTTATCCCAGTATAGTGGCCAATACAAATTATATTCTATATTTGTATGCACTCTCAGACCAAATAAAGCATAATTGTATTATCTTTTTTACTCCCTTTCTGGTAACATGGTAACTCATTGTATCCTGTTTAAAAAATCATGAGAAATATTTTAAAATTACAAGTTTGCCTTCTCAACTAAAAAGTATATTGGTATTGTGGTTATCATTAGTCAAACACGGTGCTTCTATAGATGTATTTTTTCGGGTACTATTCCGCACTAAAAAGTCAGGAACAAGTTCTATTCTGCCTATCATATGTATGAAGTATGGATAGAACAGACGTTTTTGTTTTAATAATCCCATACGGAATGGGAAAAAACAAACTAGATACAAGGATTAACCTATGATGTACTACTATTTTTCAGTACTATGAGCCTGTACTCATGAAGTACACTGCAAGGAAATACGCGCCTACAAGTTGTCCCTATAAGATTAAGGTACTGTTTTAACCATTCCACTATAAATTAGGTACTCTTTTAGCAATTTCAATATAAATTAGTTTGGTTTGCCCAATAAGATTTTCCTAGAACAGTATACACACTCAGTGGCGGAGGATGGACAATAGTTGAGATAGGGCAGGCTCTGGTTACTCAGCCATCGGCAAAGCAGCCGCGCGGCTGTGCCGCCTTGCGCTCTGCCTGCACCGGCCAAATCAAGATAGGGAGGCTGCCAACCCTCGCCCTACCAGGTCCTCCGCCACTGTACACACTATCGATTTGCAACCATCCTTTTCTGGGTCCAGATTTGTTCGTCGCCCACAAAATATTTACTCAAAATTATTTGTGCCATTTGTAAAATGGATGTCACTATGTATCACAAAAAACATACGTTGTTCTATTGTATATGCAGGTATGTGATTTACTTGAGCTAACTAGTATGTGTACTAGTGCAGGTATGTTCGTCGCCCACAAATTATCACGGTTTGTTTTCAATTTCAAGAAAATAAATATTTACTTGAGCTAACTAGTATGTGTACTAGTGCAGGTATGTGACATGCAAGCAGAGGAGAGGATGAACTTGACAATTACCAATACTACATATTTGATTTGACAAGGTCAGTTTCTTCATAGCGATTTACTAGAGAAAGTACACACTACTCAACTGGTGTAGGTGAATTTCTGGAGTTTGCATATAGGGATATACCAGCAGATACAATGACCAATATCCTACCTCTGTCACTACGTGCATCATGTCAATGCATGGTGTGTTAACAGTTCATTCTGTTTTTTGTTTGTAGATGCAAAAGATAAATGGAGGATTATATGGGTGTGTGGCAAGTATACTACAATGATGATAATGATGTGTTCCTGTTCATGATGATGATGGATGCTTTCAGTTTTAGTTAAGTTGTAGGGATGATGTTCATGTTGGATGATGTTCCTCCGTTAAGTTTTAGATAAGTTGTAAGGACGTGATGGATGCTTTCAGTTTAAGTTTGCTATCAAGAGAATATTTAGATTATACATCACATTAGATGGTGTTCCTCTTGTAATATCCACTATTGTAATCCAACAATTTTATCAAATATATGATTTCTTCCTCTCGTGAGTAATATTCTCTTGTTTTCTCTTCATGGAGCACTAATTTAGATGCTGGCATTATATATAAAAACAATAATATTATTCACATCATATGTATAACACTTAAGCATTGCAAATTCTTTGTTGCCAAGCAATGGGATTTTGATTCCTGTACATTAAGCACCAACGTATGAAAGTGTTGCACAAGTCTGTTTTATGTGTTGTTCTTTTGCAACGGCCTGTTTACCAATGGCAGTATAAGCATTGCACTATGCGCTAGTAACACTGGATAAGGCTACGCATCCCAAAGCATTGGTACATACACTAACAACGCATATATGGACTTTTAGATACGGAAAAAAGCGTTGCTATAAGAGGGGTCATGTTGTAGTGTCAAGGGTGATGTCAACAATAATAACTCATGATTACTCATATCCAACTGGATATATGTGCCTAGATCTTTCCCCGCCACATGGTGCGAAAATAAAAAGGAATAGAGGAGAACACTTTGACTCTTGCATAAAAAGTAAATACATAAAATTAAAGGATAGGCCCTTCGCAGAGGGAAGCAAAGGTTGTCATGCGCTTTTTGATTTTGTATGAACAATATCTTAATGCAAACGAATGTCATGTTATATTACCCCTTATGATAGCAACCTTTATTATGCAGTCTGTCGCTTTTATTACTTTGGCATCACAAGTTTGTACAGCGCTTATTTTCCTTTACACTAAAAGATCAAACATATTTAGAAGCAATTTTTATTACCTTATGCACCGATGACAACTTACTTGAAGGATCTTACTCAATCCATAGATAGGTATGGACGTATGGCGGACTCTCAAAACATGAATTTGGGTTTAAGGTTTTTGGATGCACAAGTAGTATCTCTACTTAGTGCAGATTTTTGGCTAGCAAAGACATCGGGTAATAACCACATGTTGGAGGATCTATAACAACATAACTTCTATGTGAATATGAACAAACATAAATCATTATGTTGTCTTCCTTGACCAACGTCAACAATTTGGCCCAAGATATTTAACGGGGGCTCACAATCATAAAAGATGTCCAAGATGGTATATTTGCATGTGAATCTTCTCTTCCCTTGTTAAATATTTCATGAATTGCATCATTGACCAATGCTATGTTTGTCAACTTTCAATGTATTTTACCACTTATACTTTTCCTTATCTGATGTTATTTCCTACCATAAGATTAGTGCTACTTCTTCAGCTTGCATTGATTTTCCCTTGAAGAGGAAAGGGTGATGTAGCAAAGTAGAGATAAGTATTTCCCTCAGTTAAGAACCAAGGTATCAATCTAGTAGGAGGTGCTACCTCTTGAGCACTGCGTTGGTTTTCCCATGAAGAGGAAAGGGTGATGCAATAAAGTAGCGTAAGTATTTCCCTCAGTTTTTGAGAACCAAGGTATCAATCCAGTAGGAGATCACGCTTGAGTCCCATGCACCTACACAAACAAATAAGAACCTCGCAACCAACCCAATAAAGGGGTTGTCAATCCCTTCATGGTCACTTACGAGAGTGAGATCTGATAGATATGATAAGACAATATTTTTGGTATTTTATGATAAAAAGAAATAAAGATGCAAAGTAAAATAGACGGCAATAGAAATAGCTAAGTGTTGGAAGATTAATATGATGGAAGATAGACCCAGGGGCCATAGGTTTCACTAGTGGCTTCTCTCAAGAGCATAAGTATTACAGTGGGTAAATGAATTACTGTCGAGCAATTGATAGAATTGAGCATAGTTATGAGAATATCTAGGTATGATCATGTATATAGGAATCACGTCCGTGACAAGTAGACCGAAACGATTCTGCATCTACTACTATTACTCCACACATCGACCGCTATCCAGCATGCATCTAGAGTATTAAGTTCATAAGAACAGAGTAATGCTTTAAGTAAGATGGCATGATGTAGAGGGATAAACTCATGCAATATGATATAAACCCCATCTTTTTATCCTCGATGGCAACAATACAAGACGTGTCGTTTCCCCTACTGTCACTGGGATCGAGCATCGCAAGATTGAACCCAAAGGTAAGCACTTATCCCATTGCAAGAAAGATCAATCTAGTAGGCCAAACCAAACTGATAATTCGAAGAGACTTGCAAAGATAACCAATCATACATAAAAGAATTCAGAGAAGATTCAAATATTGTTCATAGATAGACTTGATCAGAAACCCATAATTCATCGGTCTCAACAAACACACCGCAAAAAGAAGATTACATCGAATAGATCTCCAAGAGAATCAAGGAGAACTTTGTATTGAGATCCAAAGAGAGATAAGAAGTCATCTAGCTAATAACTATGGACCCGAAGGTGTGAAGTAAACTACTCACACATCACCGGAGAGGCCATGGAGTTGATGTAGAGGCCCTCCATGATCAATGCCCCCTCCGGCGGAGCTCCGGAAAAGGCCCCAAGATGGGATCTCTCGGGTACAGAAGGTTGCGGCGGTGGAATTAGGTTTTTGTGGTGCTCCTGGATGTTTGGGGGGTACGTGGATATATATAGGAGGAAGAAGTACGTCGATGGAGCAACGAGGGGCCCACGAGGGTGGAGGGCGCGCCCACGGGGATAGGCGCGCCCCCTGCCTCGTGGCCTCCTCGATTGTTTCTTGACGCCCACTCCAAGTCTCCTGGATCACGTTCGTTGAGAAAATCACGTTCCCGAAGGTTTCATTCCGTTTGGACTCCGTTTGATATTCCTTTTCGGCGAAACTCTAAAATAGGCAAAAAACAGCAATTTGGGTTGGGCCTCCGGTTAGTAGGTTAGTCCCAAAATGATATAAAAGTGTAAAATAAAGCCCATTAACATCCAAAATAGATAATATAATAGCATGGAGCAATCAAAAATTATAAATACATTGGAGACGTATCAAGCATCCCCAAGCTTAATTCATGCTCGTCCTCGAGTAGGTAAATGATAAAAAAAGAATTTTTGATGTGGAATGCTTTATAACATATTTCTCAATGTATTTTTTCTTTATTGTGGCATGAATGTTCAGATCTGAAAAATTCAAGATAAAAGATTAATATTGACATAAAAATAGTAATACTTCAAGCATACTAACTAAGCAATTATGTCTTCTCAAAATAACATGGCCAAAGAAAGTTATCCCTACAAAATTATATAGTCTGGCTATGCTCCATCTTCACCACACAAATATTTAAATCATGCACAACCCAGATGACAAGCCAAGCAATTGTTTCATACTTTTGATGTTCTCAAACTATTTCAATCTTCACGCAATACATGAGCGTGAGCCATGGATATAGCACTATATGGTGGAATAGGATGGTGGTTGTGGAGAAGACAAAAAGGAGAAGATAGTATCACATCAACTAGGCGTATCAATGGGCTATGGAGATGTCCATCAATAGATATCAATGTGAGTGAGTAGGGATTGCCATGCAATGGATGCACTAGAGCTATAAGTGTATGAAAGCTCAACAAAAGAAACTAAGTGGGTGTGCATCCAACTTGCTTGCTCACAAAGACCTAGGGCAATTTGAGGAAGCCCATCATTGGAATATACAAGACAAGTTCTATAATGAAAAATTTCCACTAGTATATGGAAGTGACAACATAGGAGACTCTCAATCATGAAGATCATGGTGCTACTTTGAAGCACAAGTCTGGTAAAAGGATAGTAGCATTGTCCCTTCTCTCTTTTTCTCTCATTTTTTTGGGCCTTCTCTTTTTTTATGGCCTTTCTCTTTTCTATATATTTTTTTTCGTCCGGAGTCTCATCCCGACTTGTGGGGGAATCATAGTCTCCATCATCCTTTCCTCACTTGGGACAATGCTCTAATAATGATGATCATCACACTTTATTTACTTACAACTCAAGAATTACAACTCGATACTTAGAACAAAATATGACTCTATGTGAATGCCTCCGGCGGTGTACCGGGATGCGCAATGACCCATGAGTGACATGTATGAAAGAATTATGAACGGTGGCTTTGCCACAAATACGATGTCAACTACATGATCATGCAAGCAATATGACAATGATGAAGCGTGTCATAATAACGGAACGGTGGAAAGTTGCATGGCAATATATCTCGGAATGACTATGGAAATACCATAATAGGTAGGTATGGTGGCTATTTTGAGGAAGGTATGAGGTGGGTTTATGGTACCGGCAAAAGTTGCGCGATACTAGAGAGGCTAGCAATGGTGAAAGGGTGAGAGTGCGTATAACCCATGGACTCAACATTAGTCATAAAGAACTCACATACTTATTGCAAAAATCTATTAGTTATCGAAACAAAGTATTACGCGCATGCTCCTAGGGGGATAGATTGGTAGGAAAAGACCATCGCTCGTCCCCGACCGCCACTCATAAGGAAGACAATAAATAAATAAATCATGCTCCGACTTCGTCACATAACGGTTCACCATACGTGCATGCTACGGGAATCACAAACTTCAACATAAGTATTTCTCAAATTCACAACTACACAACTAGCATGACTCTAATATCACCATCTCCATACCTCAAAACAATTATCAAGTATCAAACTTCTCATAGTATTCAATGCACTTTCTATGAAAGTTTTTATATTATTCCTAAAAGCAAATTTCCATGTTGTTCTAAAGGACTCTCAAAATAATATAAGTGAAGCATGAGAGATCAATTATTTCTATAAAATAAAACCACCGCCGTGCTCTAAAAGGTATAAGTGAAGCACTAGAGCAAAAACTATATGGCTCAAAAGATATAAGTGAAGCACATAGAGTATTCTAGTAAATTCCAAATCATGTGAGTCTCTATAAAAAGGTGTGTACAGAAAGGATGATTGTGGTAAACTAAAAAGAAAAGACTCAAATCATACAAGACGCTCCAAGCAAAACACATATCATGTGGTGAATAAAAATATAGCTCCAAGTAAAGTTACCGATAGACGAAGACGAAAGAGGGGATGCCTTCTGGGGCATCCCCAAGCTTAGGCTTTTTGGTGTCCTTTAATTTTACCTTGGGGTGCCATGGGCATCCCCAAGCTTAGGCTCTTGCCACTCCTTGTTCCATAATCCATCAAATCTTTACCCAAAACTTGAAAACTTCACAACACAAAACTTAAATAGAAAATCTCGTGAGCTCCGTTAGCGAAAGAAAAGAAAACACCACTTCAAGGTACTGTAATGAACTCATTCTTGATTTATATTGGTGTTAAACCTACTGTATTCCAACTTCTCTATGGTTTATAAACTCTTTTACTAGCCATAGATTCATCAAAATAAGCAAACAACACACGAAAAACAGAACAGCCTGTAGTAATATGTAGCTAACGCAAACTTCTGGAACCCCAAAAATTCTAAAATAAATTGCTGGAAGTGAGGAATTTATCTATTAATAATATGCAAAAAGAATTAACTAAATATCACTTTCCAAATAAAAATGGCAGCAATTCTCGTGAGCGCTAAAGTTTCTGTTTTTTACAGCAAGATCAAAAAGACTTTCCCCAAGTCTTCCCAACGGTTCTACTTGGCACAAACACTAATTAAACACAAAAAACACAACCATAACAGAGGCTAGATAAATTATTTATTACTAAACAGGAGCAAAAAGAAGGAATAAAAATAAAATTAGGTTGCCTCCCAACAAGCGCTATCGTTTAACGCCCCTAGCTAGGCATAAAAGCAAAGATAGATCTAGGTATTGCCATCTTTGGTAGGTAATTCTTCAATGAGACACCTATAACTCTTAGGAGTTTCTTTCTTTTTATTAATTATCAAGCTCCTAGGCACAAAATCGAGAAAATCATTTGTAGCAAAAGGTTCTTTAAGGATAGAGAGAAATTTTGGGTGAACACTTATGGATTTGAGGTCCGCATTTTCCTTACTAGAAGTTTCACCCTTATTTTTAGGAACATACATCAATTTGGCAATCTTAACATTAGGAGGAGTGTTTTTCACGGAAGAAAAGGCAGACCCAAGGTTGGTAATAATATCCTCAATTTTATCAATTCTAGTGGAATCTTGATCTATCTTTTCATTAACCATAGGTCCCTTTTCTTTAGAAAATTAAGAGCAACTCCTACCTTAGATCCGTATTGGGTAATTTGGTTATGGATCTTTCTATCCAAATTTTCAATCAACTCTGCAGTGGCAACTTTATTTTCAATAATTTCAAGCCGTTGCATCACATGTTCCAAAGTTAAAATAGTTCCATTAACCAAAAGAGGTGGTGGGCCAAACAAATCTATCATAGCATTATAAGAATCAAAAGTATGGCTACCCAAGAAATTTCCTCCGGTAATGGTATCAAGAATATATCTATTCCAAGGCGTGATGCCTACATAAAAGTTGTGAACAAGAACGGAAGTAGATTGCTTCCTAGTAGATCTATTTTGTGCATTGCAAATTCTATACCAAGCATCTTTTAGATTTTCTCCCTCCCTTTGTTTAAAATTAAGAACTTCATTCTCGGGATACAAAGGAGTAGATAAAGGACTAGCCATAACGACAAGGCAAGCAAGAAATCGACGAACGGAAAAGAGAGGGCGGATAAAACGGCAAGGGTGAAGTGGGGGAGAGAAAAACGAGAGGCAAATGGCAAATAATGTAATGCGAGGGATAAGAGTCTGTGATGGGTACTTGGTATGTCTTGACTTGTGCGTAGACTGCCCGGCAACGGTGCCAGAAATGGCTCGTTGTCGGGAGTCAAATCTTGATTTGACTTGGCGCGAATCTCCCCGGCAATGGTGCCAGAAATCCTTCTTGGTACCTCTTGAGCACTGCGTTTGTTTTCCCTTGAAGAGGAAAGGGTGATGCAGTAAAGTAGCGTAAGTATTTCCCTCAGTTTTTTAGAACCAAGGTATCAATCCAGTGGGAGATCACGCTCGAGTCCCACGCACCTACACAAAAAAATAAGAACCTCGCAACCAACGTGATAAAGGGGTTGTCAATCCCTTCACGGTCACTTACGAGAGTAAGATCTGATAGATATGATAAGACAATATTTTTGGTATTTTATGATAAAAAGAAATAAAGATGCAAAGTAAAATAGACGGCAATAGAAATAGCTAAGTGTTGGAAGATTAATATGATGGAAGATAGACCCGGGGGCCATAGGTTTCACTAGTGGCTTCTCTCAAGAGCATAAGTATTCTATGGTGGGTGAACAAATTACTGTTGAGCAATTAATAGAATTGAGCATAGTTATGAGAATATCTAGGTATGATCATATATATAGGCATCACGTCCATGACAAGTAGACCGAAACGATTCTGCATCTACTACTATTACTCCACACATCGACCGCTATCCTGCATGCATCTAGAGTATTAAGTTCATAAGAACAGAGTAATGATTTAAGTAAGATGGCATGATGTAGAGGGATAAACTCATGTAATATGATATAAACCCCATCTTTTTATCCTCGATGGCAACAATACAATACGTGTCGTTTCCCCTACTGTCACTGGGATCAAGCACCGCAAGATTGAACCCAAAGCTAAGCACTTATCCCATTGCAAGAAAGATCAATCTAGTAGGCCAAACCAAACTGATAATTCGAAGAGACTTGCAAAGATAACCAATCATACATAAAAGAATTCAGAGAAGATTCAAATATTGTTCATAGATAGACTTGATCAGAAACCCATAATTCATCGGTCTCAACAAACACACCGCAAAAAGAAGATTACATCGAATAGATCTCCAAGAGAATCAAGGAGAACTTTGTATTGAGATCCAAAGAGAGATAAGAAGTCATCTAGCTAATAACTATGGACCCGAAGGTGTGAAGTAAACTACTCACACATCACCGGAGAGGCCATGGAGTTGATGTAGAGGCCCTCCATGATCAATGCCCCCTCCGGCGGAGCTCCGGAAAAGGCCCCAAGATGGGATCTCTCGGGTATAGAAGGTTGCGGCGGTGGAATTAGGTTTTTGTGGTGCTCCTGGATGTTTGGGGGGTACGTGGATATATATAGGAGGAAGAAGTACGTCGATGGAGCAACGAGGGGCCCACGAGGGTGGAGGGCGCGCCCACGGGGATAGGCGCGCCCCCCTGCCTCGTGGCCTCCTCGATTGTTTCTTGACGCCCACTCCAAGTCTCCTGGATCACGTTCGTTGAGAAAATCACGTTCCCGAGGGTTTCATTCCGTTTGGACTCCGTTTGATATTCCTTTTCGGCGAAACTCTAAAATAGGCAAAAAACAGCAATTTGGGTTGGGCCTCCGGTTAGTAGGTTAGTCCCAAAATGATATAAAAGTGTAAAATAAAGCCCATTAACATCCAAAATAGATAATATAATAGCATGGAGCAATCAAAAATTATAAATACGTTGGAGACGTATCAAGCATCCCCAAGCTTAATTCATGCTCGTCCTCGAGTAGGTAAATGATAAAAAAAGAATTTTTGATGTGGAATGCTTTATAACATATTTCTCAATGTATTTTTTCTTTATTGTGGCATGAATGTTCAGATCTGAAAAATTCAAGATAAAAGATTAATATTGACATAAAAATAGTAATACTTCAAGCATACTAACTAAGCAATTATGTCTTCTCAAAATAACATGGCCAAAGAAAGTTATCCCTACAAAATTATATAGTCTGGCTATGCTCCATCTTCACCACACAAATATTTAAATCATGCACAACCCAGATGACAAGCCAAGCAATTGTTTCATACTTTTGATGTTCTCAAACTATTTCAATCTTCACGCAATACATGAGCGTGAGCCATGGATATAGCACTATATGGTGGAATAGGATGGTGGTTGTGGAGAAGACAAAAAGGAGAAGATAGTATCACATCAACTAGGCGTATCAATGGGCTATGGAGATGTCCATCAATAGATATCAATGTGAGTGAGTAGGGATTGCCATGCAATGGATGCACTAGAGCTATAAGTGTATGAAAGCTCAACAAAAGAAACTAAGTGGGTGTGCATCCAACTTGCTTGCTCACAAAGACCTAGGGCAATTTGAGGAAGCCCATCATTGGAATATACAAGACAAGTTCTATAATGAAAAATTTCCACTAGTATATGGAAGTGACAACATAGGAGACTCTCAATCATGAAGATCATGGTGCTACTTTGAAGCACAAGTCTGGTAAAAGGATAGTAGCATTGTCCCTTCTCTCTTTTTCTCTCATTTTTTTGGGCCTTCTCTTTTTTTATGGCCTTTCTCTTTTCTATATATTTTTTTTCGTCCGGAGTCTCATCCCGACTTGTGGGGGAATCATAGTCTCCATCATCCTTTCCTCACTTGGGACAATGCTCTAATAATGATGATCATCACACTTTATTTACTTACAACTCAAGAATTACAACTCGATACTTAGAACAAAATATGACTCTATGTGAATGCCTCCGGCGGTGTACCGGGATGCGCAATGACCCATGAGTGACATGTATGAAAGAATTATGAACGGTGGCTTTGCCACAAATACGATGTCAACTACATGATCATGCAAGCAATATGACAATGATGAAGCGTGTCATAATAACGGAACGGTGGAAAGTTGCATGGCAATATATCTCGGAATGACTATGGAAATACCATAATAGGTAGGTATGGTGGCTATTTTGAGGAAGGTATGAGGTGGGTTTATGGTACCGGCAAAAGTTGCGCGATACTAGAGAGGCTAGCAATGGTGAAAGGGTGAGAGTGCGTATAACCCATGGACTCAACATTAGTCATAAAGAACTCACATACTTATTGCAAAAATCTATTAGTTATCGAAACAAAGTATTACGCGCATGCTCCTAGGGGGATAGATTGGTAGGAAAAGACCATCGCTCGTCCCCGACCGCCACTCATAAGGAAGACAATAAATAAATAAATCATGCTCCGACTTCGTCACATAACGGTTCACCATACGTGCATGCTACGGGAATCACAAACTTCAACATAAGTATTTCTCAAATTCACAACTACACAACTAGCATGACTCTAATATCACCATCTCCATACCTCAAAACAATTATCAAGTATCAAACTTCTCATAGTATTCAATGCACTTTCTATGAAAGTTTTTATATTATTCCTAAAAGCAAATTTCCATGTTGTTCTAAAGGACTCTCAAAATAATATAAGTGAAGCATGAGAGATCAATTATTTCTATAAAATAAAACCACCGCCGTGCTCTAAAAGGTATAAGTGAAGCACTAGAGCAAAAACTATATGGCTCAAAAGATATAAGTGAAGCACATAGAGTATTCTAGTAAATTCCAAATCATGTGAGTCTCTATAAAAAGGTGTGTACAGAAAGGATGATTGTGGTAAACTAAAAAGAAAAGACTCAAATCATACAAGACGCTCCAAGCAAAACACATATCATGTGGTGAATAAAAATATAGCTCCAAGTAAAGTTACCGATAGACGAAGACGAAAGAGGGGATGCCTTCTGGGGCATCCCCAAGCTTAGGCTTTTTGGTGTCCTTTAATTTTACCTTGGGGTGCCATGGGCATCCCCAAGCTTAGGCTCTTGCCACTCCTTGTTCCATAATCCATCAAATCTTTACCCAAAACTTGAAAACTTCACAACACAAAACTTAAATAGAAAATCTCGTGAGCTCCGTTAGCGAAAGAAAAGAAAACACCACTTCAAGGTACTGTAATGAACTCATTCTTGATTTATATTGGTGTTAAACCTACTGTATTCCAACTTCTCTATGGTTTATAAACTCTTTTACTAGCCATAGATTCATCAAAATAAGCAAACAACACACGAAAAACAGAACAGCCTGTAGTAATATGTAGCTAACGCAAACTTCTGGAACCCCAAAAATTCTAAAATAAATTGCTGGACGTGAGGAATTTATCTATTAATAATATGCAAAAAGAATTAACTAAATATCACTTTCCAAATAAAAATGGCAGCAATTCTCGTGAGCGCTAAAGTTTCTGTTTTTTACAGCAAGATCAAAAAGACTTTCCCCAAGTCTTCCCAACGGTTCTACTTGGCACAAACACTAATTAAACACAAAAAACACAACCATAACAGAGGCTAGATAAATTATTTATTACTAAACAGGAGCAAAAAGAAGGAATAAAAATAAAATTAGGTTGCCTCCCAACAAGCGCTATCGTTTAACGCCCCTAGCTAGGCATAAAAGCAAAGATAGATCTAGGTATTGCCATCTTTGGTAGGTAATTCTTCAATGAGACACCTATAACTCTTAGGAGTTTCTTTCTTTTTATTAATTATCAAGCTCCTAGGCACAAAATCGAGAAAATCATTTGTAGCAAAAGGTTCTTTAAGGATAGAGAGAAATTTTGGGTGAACACTTATGGATTTGAGGTCCGCATTTTCCTTACTAGAAGTTTCACCCTTATTTTTAGGAACATACATCAATTTGGCAATCTTAACATTAGGAGGAGTGTTTTTCACGGAAGAAAAGGCAGACCCAAGGTTGGTAATAATATCCTCAATTTTATCAATTCTAGTGGAATCTTGATCTATCTTTTCATTAACCATAGGTCCCTTTTCTTTAGAAAATTAAGAGCAACTCCTACCTTAGATCCGTATTGGGTAATTTGGTTATGGATCTTTCTATCCAAATTTTCAATCAACTCTGCAGTGGCAACTTTATTTTCAATAATTTCAAGCCGTTGCATCACATGTTCCAAAGTTAAAATAGTTCCATTAACCAAAAGAGGTGGTGGGCCAAACAAATCTATCATAGCATTATAAGAATCAAAAGTATGGCTACCCAAGAAATTTCCTCCGGTAATGGTATCAAGAATATATCTATTCCAAGGCGTGATGCCTACATAAAAGTTGTGAACAAGAACGGAAGTAGATTGCTTCCTAGTAGATCTATTTTGTGCATTGCAAATTCTATACCAAGCATCTTTTAGATTTTCTCCCTCCCTTTGTTTAAAATTAAGAACTTCATTCTCGGGATACAAAGGAGTAGATAAAGGACTAGCCATAACGACAAGGCAAGCAAGAAATCGACGAACGGAAAAGAGAGGGCGGATAAAACGGCAAGGGTGAAGTGGGGGAGAGAAAAACGAGAGGCAAATGGCAAATAATGTAATGCGAGGGATAAGAGTCTGTGATGGGTACTTGGTATGTCTTGACTTGTGCGTAGACTGCCCGGCAACGGTGCCAGAAATGGCTCGTTGTCGGGAGTCAAATCTTGATTTGACTTGGCGCGAATCTCCCCGGCAATGGTGCCAGAAATCCTTCTTGGTACCTCTTGAGCACTGCGTTTGTTTTCCCTTGAAGAGGAAAGGGTGATGCAGTAAAGTAGCGTAAGTATTTCCCTCAGTTTTTTAGAACCAAGGTATCAATCCAGTGGGAGATCACGCTCGAGTCCCACGCACCTACACAAAAAAATAAGAACCTCGCAACCAACGTGATAAAGGGGTTGTCAATCCCTTCACGGTCACTTACGAGAGTAAGATCTGATAGATATGATAAGACAATATTTTTGGTATTTTATGATAAAAAGAAATAAAGATGCAAAGTAAAATAGACGGCAATAGAAATAGCTAAGTGTTGGAAGATTAATATGATGGAAGATAGACCCGGGGGCCATAGGTTTCACTAGTGGCTTCTCTCAAGAGCATAAGTATTCTATGGTGGGTGAACAAATTACTGTTGAGCAATTAATAGAATTGAGCATAGTTATGAGAATATCTAGGTATGATCATATATATAGGCATCACGTCCATGACAAGTAGACCGAAACGATTCTGCATCTACTACTATTACTCCACACATCGACCGCTATCCTGCATGCATCTAGAGTATTAAGTTCATAAGAACAGAGTAATGATTTAAGTAAGATGGCATGATGTAGAGGGATAAACTCATGTAATATGATATAAACCCCATCTTTTTATCCTCGATGGCAACAATACAATACGTGTCGTTTCCCCTACTGTCACTGGGATCAAGCACCGCAAGATTGAACCCAAAGCTAAGCACTTATCCCATTGCAAGAAAGATCAATCTAGTAGGCCAAACCAAACTGATAATTCGAAGAGACTTGCAAAGATAACCAATCATACATAAAAGAATTCAGAGAAGATTCAAATATTGTTCATAGATAGACTTGATCAGAAACCCATAATTCATCGGTCTCAACAAACACACCGCAAAAAGAAGATTACATCGAATCGATCTCCAAGAGAATCAAGGAGAACTTTGTATTGAGATCCAAAGAGAGATAAGAAGTCATCTAGCTAATAACTATGGACCCGAAGGTGTGAAGTAAACTACTCACACATCACCGGAGAGGCCATGGAGTTGATGTAGAGGCCCTCCATGATCAATGCCCCCTCCGGCGGAGCTCCGGAAAAGGCCCCAAGATGGGATCTCTCGGGTATAGAAGGTTGCGGCGGTGGAATTAGGTTTTCGTGGTGCTCCTGGATGTTTGGGGGGTACGTGGATATATATAGGAGGAAAAAGTACGTCGATGGAGCAACGAGGGGGCCACGAGGGTGGAGGGTGCGCCCACGGGGATAGGCGCGCCCCCCTGCCTCGTGGCCTCCTCGATTGTTTCTTGACGCCCACTCCAAGTCTCCTGGATCACGTTCGTTGAGAAAATCACGTTCCCGAAGGTTTCATTCCGTTTGGACTCCGTTTGATATTCCTTTTCGGCGAAACTCTAAAATAGGCAAAAAACAGCAATTTGGGCTGGGCCTCCGGTTAGTAGGTTAGTCCCAAAAATGATATAAAAGTGTAAAATAAAGCTCATTAACATCCAAAATAGATAATATAATAGCATGGAGCAATCAAAAATTATAAATACGTTGGAGACGTATCAAGCATCCCCAAGCTTAATTCATGCTCGTCCTCGAGTAGGTAAATGATAAAAAAAGAATTTTTGATGTGGAATGCTTTATAACATATTTCTCAATGTATTTTTTCTTTATTGTGGCATGAATGTTCAGATCCGAAAAATTCAAGATAAAAGATTAATATTGACATAAAAATAGTAATACTTCAAGCATACTAACTAAGCAAATAAATTATCAAAACAAGCAAAAACTAGCATGTGCAAGGAAGAAGAAATAAGCAATAGCAATCTCAACATAACGAGAGGTAATTTAGTGACATGAAAATTTCTACAACCATATTTTCCTCTCTCATAATAATTACATGTAGGATCATGTTCAAATTCAACAATATAGCTATCACATAACATATTCTCTATATGATCCACATGCATGCAAAGTTAACACTCTTCCATAATAGTGGGATTATCATCAAATAAAGTCATGACCTCTCCAAGCCCACTTTCATCAAAAATTTCATAAGATTGGTCACACTCCAAATAAGTGGGATTATTTTTACTTAAAGTTGACACTCTTCCAAACCCACTTTCAATATTATTGCAAACATTATTACCAATATCATATTCATCACGAGGCTTAAACAAATTTTCAAGATCATAAGAAACATTATCACCCCAATCATGATTATTACAATAAGTAGTGGTCATAGCAAAATTAGCATCCCCAAGCTTAGGGTTTTGTATATCAATAGCACAATTGAAATTAATATAATTTATAATAACATCATTGCAATCATGCTTTCCATTCAAGGAGCTATCGTGAATCACTTTATAAATTTCTTCTTTTAACACTTCATCACAATTTTCACATTCATGAATTTCAAGCAAAACCTCATAAAGATAATCTAGTGCACTCAACTCACTAGCAATTGGTTCATCATAGCTGGATCTTTTGAAAATATTAGCAAGTGGATGAGGATCCATAATTTTTACTTAGCTTCTGAATTGCAATAAACACACAATTATGGCAAGCAAACAAGCAAACAAACCAAGTAAGACATAAAGGCAAACGGAAAAGAAGGCAAATAAAAAGGAAAATATTTTTGTATTTTTTCTAAAAACGTTTTAGAAGTGGGGGAGAGGAAAACGAGAGGCAAATTGCAAATAATGTAAGTGCAAGATATGAGAGTTTATGATGGGTACTTGGTAGGCTCGATGTAGAACCTCCCCAGCAAAGGCACCAGAAATTCTTCCTGCTACTTCTTGAGCTTGCGTTGATTTTTCCCTTGAAGAGGAAAGGGTGATGCAGCAAAGTAGAGATAAGTATTTCCCTCAGTTAAGAACCAAGGTATCAAGCCAGTAGGAGGCACAAGCAAATCTCCAATATATGCACCTTCACAAACTAACAAACACTTGCACACAACGCGAAAAAGGGGTTGTCAATCCCTTCACGATCACGAACAAGAGTGAGATCTAATAGAGATAGGTATAGAAGATAAATAAAAGAGCAAACTAAGCTAAATATAAATAAATTGCAGCAAAGTATTTTTGGGTTTTTTGGTTTATAGATCAGAAAATATATGATGGAAAATAGACCCAGGGGCCATAGGTTTCACTAGAGGCTTCTCTCTTGAAAGAAAACATATGGTGGGTAAACAAATTACTGTTGAGCAATTGAAAGAAAAGTGCATAGTTATGATGATATCTAAGGCAATGATCATGAATATAGGCATCACGTCTGTGACTAGTAGACCGAAACGATTATGCATCTACTACTATTACTCCACACATCGACCGACTATTGCCTGCATCTAGAGTATTAATTTCAGAAAAAACAGAGCAACGCTTTAAGTAAGATGACATGATCTAGAGGGATAAACTCAAGCAATATGACATAAACCCCATCTTTTTATCCTCGATGGCAACAATACAATATTTGCCTCGCTACCCCTTCTGTCACTGGGTGAGGACACCGCAAGATTGAACCCAAAACTAAGCACCTCTCCCATTGCAAGAAAAACCAATCTAGTTGGCCAAACCAAACCGATAGTTTGAAGAGAAATACAAAGATATATTAGTCATGCATAAAAGAGTTCAGATAAGACTCAAATAATATTCATAGATAATCTGATCATAAATCCACAATTCATCGAATCTCAACAAACACGTCGCAAAAGAATATTACATCGGACAGAACTCCAAGAACACCGAGTAGAACATTGTATTGAAGATCAAAGAGAGAGAAGAAGCCATCTAGCTACTAGCTATGGACCCTCAGGTCTGTGGTAAACTACTCATGCTTCATCGAAAGGGCAGCAAGGTTGATGTAGAGGCCCTCCGTAATCGAATCCCCCTCCGGCAGGGAGCCCGGAAAGGCCCCAAGATGTGATCTCACGGGAACAGTGGCTTGCCGTAGCGGAAAAGTATTTTGGTGGACGCCTGTGATTTTGGGGGAATATTTGAGAATATATAGTGGAAGAATTAGGGTTGGAGGACTCCCGAGGGGCCCACAAGCCAGGGGCGCCACCCTGGGGCACACCATAGAGGCTTTTTGCCTCCTCGGGACTCTTATGGCCCTCTCTCCAAGTCACGTGGGTGTCTTATGGTGCAAGAAAAATCATCGTTAAATTTATTCCGTTTGGACTCCGTTTGATATTCCTTTTCTGTAGAAGTCAAAAACAAGGAAAACAACATAAACTGGCACTAGGCTCTAGGTTAATAGGTTACTCCCAAAAATAATATAAAATAGCATATTAGTGCATATAAAACATCCAAAACAGATAATACACTAGCATGGAACAATCAAAAATTATAGATACATTGGAGACGTATCGATTAGTATATGATCTTTTTCATTGTTTCCTTTATTTTGATTGAAACAAGAAAGTAAAGAACCAAACATCTTTATTATATAACTCTCAACTTGATTACATAGATGGCTAGATCACGAAACTAGCACTCGAAAATAGATCATACTAAACTTTTATTCAACTAAATCATGAAATAACTAAGGATCAGACTAAGAACGGTAAAGATAATAAAAGTGACGGTGATACGATACCGGGGCATCTCCCCCAAGCTTGACCAAAGCCAAGGGGAGTGCCCATACCTATGTGCTTAGTTCCCCTTCTATGGTGATGGTGGTGAAGTGGAATTCTTCTTCTTCAACTTGCATTTGAGGCTAAACTTTTCGTCCCTTAAATCATCGTTCTCTTGCTCGAGCTTTAATATCCTTGTGCATAATGTCGCATTGCTCTCATGCAGAAAAGGAGATGGGATAAATTGGATCTTAGATTTGTTTGCTCCGTTCGGGAGACTTGACTTCTTGAATTCCACATGCATGTCTCCAGGTTGAGGTGGTGAAACTTCATATTTATCTGAGGAGGCATCCTCCATCTCCTCCACATCAGTGTCTTCCTCCTCATCCGTGGCCTATAGGTAGGGATAGGTCTCCCCAAAGATATTTGGATCTGGAGTATGGTGGGAAACATAGCTCTCTCCATCTGAATCTTGTGACGACATATTTTCAGATCTGCCAAGAAAACAACACGAAACAAAAATAGAGGATTTCTTCGCGATACATTGGTAAAATCGTCTGGGGGTATATATAAAGAATTTTTATCTTGGGAAACAAGTATGCCATAGGAAAATGGAGTCAGGAAGGTGCCCGAGGGGCCCACTACCCACTAGGGCGTGTCTAGGGGGGTAGGTGCGCCCTGGTGCCTAGTTGGCACCTGGGTTGCCTTCCCGAGTGTTTCTTTTTTTCTAATATTCCAAAACTGACAGAAAACATTTTTGTGGAATTTTTGGAGTCAGTTTACTTACTATATCACGTACCTCTTCCTTTTCAGGGTTCTGGAGTCTCCTGGAAGGTTTATTTTATGTGTTCCTTCGGTTCATGGTTTGGATAATGTTAGTTTCAACACTAATAGGTGTACCTGAAATATAGTGCTTAATTCTTTGTCCATTGACCACCTTCGGATTAGTGCCTTCGGCATTATTGATCTTAATAGCTCCAGAGCGGTAAACTTCTTCGATGATATATGGTCCTTCCCATTTGGAAAGAAGTTTTCTTGCAAAAACCCTAAAATGATAATTGTATAATAGAACATGCTCACCTACTTTGAATTCCCGTCTTTGGATTCTCTTATCATGCCATCTTTTAACTTTCTCTTTAAACAATTTGGCATTTTCATAGGCTTGGGTTCTCCATTCATCTAAAGAGCTAATATCTAACAACCTATTTTCACTGGCAAGTTTAAAATCATAATTGACTTATTTAATTGCCCAATATGATTTATGTTCTAAATCAAGAGGCAAATGACAAGCTTTTCCATAAACCATTTTGTATGGAGACATACCCATAGAATTCTTACAAGTTGTTCTAGGCCCAAAGTGCATCATCAAGTTTCTTAGACCAATTCTTTCAGGACCTATTGATAGTATTTTGTAATATTAATTATGTCTCTATTTCTCAACTCAAATTGACCACTAGATTGAGGATGATAGGGTGGTGCAATTCTATGGTTGACATCATATTTAGCAAGCAATTTACGGAAAACACCATGAATAAAATGTGAACCACCATCAGTCATTAAATATCTAGGGACTCCAAACCTCGGGAAGATAATTTCTTTAAGCATTTAAATGGAGGTGTTATGATCAGCACTACTAGTTGGAATAGCTTCTACCCACTTAGTGACATAATCAACAGCAACCATAATATGTGTATACCCCTTAGAGGAAGGAAACGGTCACATATAGTCAAAGCCCCAAAAATCAAATGCTTCAATAACAAGTGAATAATTCATAGGCATTTCCTGATGTTTACTAATATTGCCGATTCTTTGACATTCATCGCAAGATAAGACAAACTTACGAGCATCCTTGAAAAGAGTAGGCCAATAAAAACCAGATTGTAATACCTTGTGTGCAGTTCTATCTCCCGCATGATGTCCTCCATAGGCTTCGGAGTGACATTTCCGTAGGATTTGTTCCTGTTTATTCGTAGGTATACAATGTCTAATAATACCATCTACTCCTTACTTATAAATATGTGGGTCATCTCAAAAGTAATGTCTTAAATCATAAAAGAACTTTTTTTTCTTTTGTTGGTATGTGAAACTAGGTGGTATAAATTTAGCAACAATATAATTAGCATAGTCAGCATACCATGGAGTATTATGAGAAGAATTTATGACAGCTAGTTGTTCATCTGGAAAGCTATCACCAATAGGCAGTGGGTCATCAAGAATATTTTCTAACCTAGACAAGTTATCAACTATGGGGTTTTCAGCTCCCTTCCTATCAGTAATATGCAGGTCAAATTCTTGTAGTAAAAGACCCCACCTAATAAGTCTAGGTTTAGCATCTTTCTTTTCCATAAGGTATTTAATAGCAGCATGGTCGGTGTGAACAATTACTTTAGAATCAACAATGTAAGATCTAAATTTATCACAAGCAAACACAACTGCTATTTTTTCAGTAGTAGCATAATTTCTTTGGGCACTGTCTAGAGTTTAACTATCATAATGGATAACATTTAATTTCTTATCAACTCTTTGAACTAGAACAACACCAACAGCATAATCATTAGCATCACACAAAATTTCAAAAGGTAAGTTCCAATCAGGTGGTTGAACAATAGGTGCAGAAATTAAGGCTTTCTTAAGTGTTTCGAAGGCTTCTACACAATCATCATCAAAAACAAATGGAACATCCTTTTGCAAGAGATTAGTAAGAGGCCTAGAAATTTTAGAGAAGTATTTAACAAACCTTCTATTCAAACCAGCATGACCAAGGAAACTATGAATACCTTTAATGTCTTTAGGACATGGCATTTTCTCAATTGCATCAACTTTAGCTTTATCCAACTCAATACCTCCCTTAGAAATTTTATCCCCCAAGACAATGCCTCCATTCACCATAAAGTGGCACTTCTCCCAATTCAAGACAAGATTGGTTTGTTCACATCTCTACAAAACTCAATCAACGTTGCTTAAGCAATCATCAAAAGAAGTTCCGTAAACGGAGAAATCATCCATGAAAACCTCAACAATATTTTCACAAAAGTCAGAGAATATAGCAGTCATACATCTTTGAAAGGTAGCAAGTGCATTACATAAACCAAAAGGCATACGTATATAAGCATAAGTTCCAAAAGGACAAGTACAGGTGGTTTTCCCTTGATCAGGTTGCGATACATGTATTTGAGAGAAAACAGAATATCCGTCAACAAAGCAAAAGTGTGTGTGCTTTGACAATCTTTCTAACATTTGATCAATGAAAGGCAAAGGGTAATGATCTTTTATAGTGGCTTTTGTTTAATTTTCTAAAATCAATTACCATTCCATAGCCAATCACTATTCTTTGTGGAATGAGTTCATTTTATCATTAGGAACAACGGTAATACCTCCTTTCATAGGGACACAATGAACATGACTTACCTATCTACTATTAGCTATGGGATATATTATACCTGCTTCCAGAAGCTTTAGTATTTCACTTCTTACCACTTCTTTCATATTAGGACTCAATCATCATCGATGATCAACTACGGGTTTAGCATCAGGTTCCTTATAAACCTTGTGCTGACAGAGAGTGGGACTAATGCCCTTAAGATCATCAAGAGTATATCCACTAGCAGCACGATGCTTCCTTGGAATTATTAATAATCTCTTTTCTTCATGTTCTGTAAGGTTAGCACTAAAAATAACAGGATATATCTTCTTTTCATTAAGATAAGCATATTTCAAAGTGTTAGGAAATTGCTTTAATTCAAACATAGGATCCCCTTTAGGTGGAGGAGGACCTCCTAGAGTTTCAACAGGCAAATTGTGTTTAAGGATAGGTTGTTGTTCGAAGAATATTTTATCTATTTCATTTCTTTCATGCGAGTGCATATCATTTTCATGGTCTAGCAAATAATGTTCTAGTGGATCAGTAGGAGGTACGGCAATAGAAGCAAGACCAATTATTTCATCCTTACTAGGTAATTCTTTATCATGAGGTTGTCTATGAAACTTGGAGAAATTAAACTCATGAGACACATCACCAAAATTGGCATTGGCCGTTTCTTTATGGCAATCTATCTTATCATTAACAGTGTTCAAGAAAGGTCTACCAAATATTATGAGACAGAAATCATCTTGTGGAGAATCAAGAACTAGAAAATCAATAGGATATTTTATTTTCCCACACAAGACTTCAACATATCTAACTATCCCAAGTGGTGTGATGGTGTCCCTATTTGCAAGTTTAATAGTGACAACAATATCCTCTATTTCAGCAGGTGCTATATCATTCATAATTTCTTGATAGAAGGTAAAAGGAATAGCACTCATAGTAGCACCCAAATCACATAAACCATGATAGCAATGATCTCCAAATTTAACTGAGACAATAGGCATGCCAACAACAGGCTTATTCTTATCTTTAGTATCGGGTTTGGCAATTCTAGCAACTTCATCACAAAAAATAAATAGCATGCCCATCAATATTATCGACCAAGAGATCTTTGACCATAGAAATACTATGTTCTTCTATAATTTGTTCAGAAGGTTTAGGTGCTCTAATATTACTTTTGTTAACTACAGTTGATACTTTAGTATGTTCCTTTATCCAAACAGGAAAAGGTGGTTTTTCAATATAAGCAGTAGGCACAACTGGATCAACATTGTAAATGATAGTTTCATCTTTAACTGTAATAGGCTCCTCAATCTTTTCTTTAATAAGGGGTGGTATTTAAACCACTTCTCCTTAGGGAGATCAACATGAGAAGCAAAAGATTCACAAAAGGAGGCTACTATCTCAGACTCAAGTCCATATTTAGTAAACTTGTGAAAAGCATCTTTATTCATAAAAGATTTAACACAATCAAACTCAAGCTTAATACCTGACTCTTTACCTTCCCCGAGTTCCCAATCTTCATAGTTGTATTTAATTCTTTCCAAAAGATCCCACCTGAATTCAATAGAATTCTTCATAACACAACCAGTACAAGAAGTATCGAGCATGCATTAATCATTATGAGAAAGCCGAGCATAAAAAATATGTATAATAATTTCTCTTGAGAGCTCATGATTGGGTCATGAATATGACAATGATTTAAGCCTCCCCCAAGCTAGAGCAATACTTTCTCCTTCATGAGGTCAAAAATTATATATATAATTCTGATCACAATGAACTAGATGCATATGATGAAACTTTTGGTGAAATTCCAAATTCAATTGATTCCAGTCCCAAGCTCCAATATCATCACATAGCCTATACCATGTCAATGCTTTTTCCTCCAGAGATAAAGGGAAAACCTTCTTTTTAACTTCATCTCCGGGTAAACCTGGAAGCTTAAACATCCACATATATCAAATGCATATCAGGATGCTCCATTCCATCTCCTGCATAAGGATTAGCTAGCAATTTCGCTATCATACTCGAAGGAATTTCATAACCAATATTTCTAGTAGGTGTAGTAGGTTGAGGAGAAACTCTTTGTGCTTCCGGTCGAGGCGAAGATACCCCAAACAAACCCCTCAAAGGATTGATTTCCATAGTAACAAGTAACAGTAAATTTCAGCATGTAATATAAGTTTTTCCTTACCAATTTCCACTTACAAAGAGTGCTTCACTCCCCAGCAACGGCGCCAGAAAAGAGTCTTGATGACCCAAAAGTATAAGGGATCAATTTTAGTCCTTTCGATAAGTAAGAGTGTCGGACCCAACGAGGAGCAAAAGGAAATGAAAAGCGGTTTTCAGCAAGGTAATTTTTGCAAGCACTGAAATTGTCGGTAACAGGTAGTTTGATAGCAAGATAATTTGTAACAAGTTCCAAGTAGCAATAGTAACAATAGGTGCAGCAAGGTAGCCCAATCCTTTTTGTAGCAAAAGATAGGCCAAAACAATCTCTTATAGTAAGCAAAGCGTTCTTGAGGACACACGTGAATTTCATCTAGTCACTTTCGCTACTTTGATAATTTGATATGTGGGTGGACTGGTGCTTGGGTGTTGTTCTTACTTGAACAAGCCTCCCACTTATGATTAATCCCTCTCGCAAGCATCCGCAACTACGAAATAAGAATTAAGATAATATCTAACCATAGCATTAAACATATGAATCCAAGTCAGCCCCTTACGAAATAGCGCATAAACTAGGGTTTAAGTTTATGTCACTTTAGCAACCCATCATCTAATAACTACTTCACAATGCATTAATGCTCAAGATCAGAGGAGTAATAAATATCATAATCGATCTGAACATATAATCTTCCACCAAATAAACCGGTTAGCATCAACTACAAGATGTAAACAACACTACTAGTCACCCACAGGTACCAATCTAAGGTTTTGATACAAAGATTGAACACAAGAGATGAACTAGGGTTTTGAGATGAGATGGTGATGTTGAAGATGTTGATGGAGATTAGTCATCCCACGATGAGAGGGTTGTTGGTGATGCCGATAGCTTCGATTCCCCCCTCCTGGAGGGAAGTATCCCCAGTGGAATCGCTCCGCCGGAGAGCAAAAGTGCTCCTGCCCAAGTTCCGCCTCGAGACGGCGGCGCTCCTTCCCCAAAATCCCCTCCTTATTTTTTATAGGGTAAATGACATTATATACCAGAAGATGGTCGCCAAAAGTGGTCCATGGGGCCCACAACCCACCAGGGCGCCCCTAGGTGGCCTCCTCCAGTATCTCTTTTCTCCAGTATTTCTTATATATTCCAAAATAAATCTCCATACAATTTCAGCTTATTTGGAGATGTGCAGAATAGGTATCTATGACGTAGCTTTTTCAGGTCCAGAATTCCAGCTGTTGGTATTCTCCCTCTTTGTGTAAACCTTGCATATTATGAGAGAAAAGGCAGTAGAACTACTCAACAAAGTGTTATATTGCATAAAAACACTATAAATAATAGTAGGAAAACATGATGCAAAATAGACGTATCAGGCAGCGTCCTCGGCAACTTTGGTGACCTTCTGGACTGATTTTAGGCGACACATTTGTCCGTCATTAGGCATGTGCATATTCTGTGATGATTTTAAGTGTCATGGAAAATAATTTCAAAACTTCAGATTTTTTAGAACTCGGTTGCCTATATTAAAATTCCCCAAAGCACCGAGCACCGCCGCCACCACCCGGCGTCCCCCTCCTTCACCTTGGCGCCTACTTCGGCCTTCGAGCTCCACGTGGATCGACAGCGGTGGCTGCATCAGGTACAACTTTCGTAGCCATGCTCCTCTGCTCTCTGGTCGTGGCAATCGGGCCACAGCAATGCCATGCTCAGGGAAATGTCCTCTGGTGCTGTCAATTTGGCTACATAATGGTCTCTGTAACGACAATTTGGTTAGCTATAGTGACCTCTCGTGGTGGCAATTTGGTTAGCTAGGCGAGCCTTCCAGTGGCCTTTTTAGGGTTTCCAAAACTTTTCCCGTTCTCCAAAAACTTTTAGGGTTTCTTCTGAAACACTTTTGGTTCTCTCTCCAAAACATTTTATACATTTCTCAAACTTTTTATCGACGAATTTCTCTCAAGCTCCTAAAACTTCTAGTACTCAGCAAATTGGTGAACCTTAAGTGTGTGAGCCCACACGTTTAGTAAAGTGCAAACATGACCCAGAACTATTTCAGTCAGTATTCAATAGAGGAACCATGGACATCCATGTTGATCCCTACACCCACACGAATTATTATCGTGTGAACTTTTTGTTCCCGCATACAATTCCATTTGCTTCATGATATACAAAAAACCAAAGACGAGACTTATCGGTATCCATTTGAAGCAACTCTTGATCACTATACCAAGTTATCCTCATTACCAGGTTTTTTCCCATTCATATTCCAGCATCCTCGTGATCATATCATGTTGTGTCTGGATAGATGATGGTGGATACGAAAACACAGACAGGGACCAAATAATATATCTCCATCACCGGAGGAGGAAATCCCAATCTTGAGCTACCAAGTCTCTCAACATAATTTTTCGATGCACCTGAAAGTTGTCGTTATAATCACCCTGTTACGGGTAACGGTTGACGAACCCCAAAGTACATCGTCTGACATGAAGGTGCTTTGAACTCTCATCGTCTAAGGAAGTGAGTATGCGTTAACATCTGCATGAAAGCACTAATAACATGTGACAATGTGTTGTCATAGCATTATCATTTGATTGGTTCTATTCAACATCATTGCTCCGATGACAACGTGATCCCATTGTTATCGGCATCCTTATTACTTTAATGATGCCCTATGATCAGGAAAACAGGATCATCATGCAACACCTGAGCTAGTCTTAGAGGCTAGACAAGGAACCTAGTATAGTATTTATGTTTCCACACATGCTAAAGGGTTTTCCTCCGAATCTCGTTTATATGCAGACGCAAGGACCATTACAATTATAACACAGAAAGCAAAGATTCATTACAAGCATGGAAATACATAATAATATTTATTATTGCCTCTAGGGCATATTTCCAACATATATAATATCAAAATTTACATAATCTGACATAAGCACGAGATATTTCATTTTCACATGTTAGTGTTATCTTGATCGCACTTTTATCTATTGGACAATTACTATTGGTGAAACTATGCATCCTAGTCTAGTTCTTTGCATAAAAACACTTCCCAAAACTTTTATAAGTACTCTTATTTTTAGTTATTATTTATTGCCAAAATACAAAATACTTCCTACAACTTTATATATTAATATCGTGTACAAGTAGATCGGCTAGCAAGGTTCATACCCTTACTAGAGTTGATGGGGCACATGTGAACTTTTATTACTGTTGTGCAACTTATCATTGGTGTACGAGACATTATCTTCCCCAATTGATACTTGGTTTCTCATCGAGCGGAGACTTGCTTGTTGCGACAAACTGTTGCACTTGTGATCCCAACTACCTTGACTGGTCATACTACCAACAAGCATCACTTGGTGATGAATCTCTTGCTCTTGTGCTTCAAAAGATAAAATTCCACACTCAAACTCTCATAGGATGACCTTGATTGGAGAGGTTGGGTGTTTGAATGATTGGAGTGGTATCAAAGAGGTGAAGAGAGATCAAAGGTTTGACATGATGTTGGGGTAGAATGCCCTATGAACTCAACACAAGTTCTAAAAGTTGTCACCCAAAGCACATAGGAGCAAGAAGCTCTCCACCACATCCTAGATCCTCCTTTTATAGTATCGGCATACATATGAACTCAATGTGGTCTTGGATCCAAAATATATAAAATTAAGTCCTTAACTTGACCAGCACTTGTCCATGTTGATGTAGGGATCACCAACCATCTTCCTAGTTGCTTCTTCTTAGACATAACCAAAAGAAACTTGAATGTTCATTAGTCCTTGAGCTATGATGTCACTGATCACCAAAATCCACCTAGGGTATGAAGATGCACTTTCATTTAGCCTTAACCAATGGAATGAAAGACTACAATGAGCATGATACACCATATAGTTTTTTTTCCTTTTTGCTTCTCCAAACGATACAACGTCCCTGGTTTATAGATTGATGATGGTCATCTTCTTCCCGAGATGGCCGGCCAGAGGCTTGGTGATCGGATCTCGAGATCCATCATCTTGTCCCGGCTGCGAGTAGGGGAGACATGGTTGCCGGTGAAAACCGAGCCGACGGCAGGCGATGGCGGCATTCTCGTTGTTACCTTGATGAAGGCATCGTCGTGTAACTATTGTCGACCCACTCGTGTTGCTCCGGGGGAAACCCTAGGATCTGTTGTTCCAGATCGGACGATGGCGGCATTGCGGTGTCGTTTCTCTCTTGGGAGCATCGTTTGCGGAGCAGCGCTGGATGTCAGAGGCAGGAGGTGGAGCGGCTTCGTCTTGCACGGAGCTTCGGTGGTGATGTCAAGTCATGCCTGACCGACAGGTGCTACGCTTTGTCATGCCTGGTCGGCAGGTGCTACGCACGACAGATCTTCCAAGGACTTCAAGCTGTGTCGGCTGGTGATACCTGGTAGCATGGCGCTGAGGTGTATCAGTGGCGACCGCGACGTGCTCAGCTGTTTGCGCGCAGGGAGGAGGTGCCGTTTGGCGTTGTGGTGGCGTCGACGATAGCTAGACCGAGCAAGGTTGATGCGGCAGTACAGTTCTGAAGATGGAGCGGTGGCAGTTGGCGGCGGCGGCATCTGAGTGCACGCCGGACCAGTGAGACCCATGCCCGGCAGGCGTCCTGGATGGGTTCTCAGGTCTTAGATGTTAGATTTGGCTGCGATGTCTGTTTGGTATTTAGGCCCAGGCTATCTGCGCCCCTTCATCAGCTGAGTAGAGGTGCTTAGACGGTGACTTTAGTCTTACTGTTGTATTACTTTGTAAGGTCTTGTGAGAATAATTAATAAAGTGGCCGTATGCATCGCCAGATGCAGAGGCCGAGGGTTATCCTCCTTTTCTAAAAAAAAAGATTGATGATGGTCATCCGTTCGCTGGCACAGGAGACAATAGGCATGGCCTAACACGACACCCCTCATTTAAGCAAGGGAAAATTCTATCTCATTGTAATGATCATCAGGGCAGCTTTTTGTCTCTGCCGTTCGCACCAGACAGGGCCGGGCTATTCGCAGCAAGCAGCAAAGCCACGGCACGAACAACAAGAGCAGCACAAGGGGGGCAAAAGAAGAGAAGACAGAGCGTGGATTTGTACCAGGATTATTCGGCTGGTTCCTTAAAAAACCAGGCACTCGGCCTGGCCGGACTGCCCATCATTTCAGGAGGCATATGGTGGAGCTTTAACCAACACAACAGTTACGGCACCGCGCGAGTGGCCTCCGGAATCATTGCTAGATCATGTCACAAACACACTACCTGTACCCAGAATCGCATGAATTCAGGGAGTGATTGCGCTTTACTTTATGCATCAGCATAATCAACCCAACTGGGTACTCCAAGCATCAGAACGTTCGGATTAAAATGTACATCTAGTGCATCTCAAGTAGGAGTGCTATTTACCAAGCAGTGCGTTCGGCGCGTTCGAAAGCAACGCCGGCATATTCCAATCCAGACAAGGGGCTCATTTTGAGCCCAAACACGTACGTGTGTCAGGAAAGCATACAGCATTGAAGAATGTGGAAATGGCAAAGATACTACCAACTAGAGAGGAATATATGCCACAAAATGACATGCCCATGATCTTATATAGAAAGATCCATGCAAATATAAGGTGCCAATAAGTTCCCAGAAGTAGCAAAATTTGGCTATATAAACGGTTTGGGACTACAGACATCAGCGTCGCAGAATGTTTGGGACTACAGATATCAGCATCACAAAATGTTTGGGACTACAGACATCAGCGTCGCAAAATGTATAAAACGTAAATATACCTGTGTTGGACGCAAACCCAACCATCAGTGTCCCTAGCAACAAAATAAAGAGCAAATGTGACATGCCCAGATCCACATGTCTGTACCTTGCCTGACAGATGAAAAAGCTTCTGGTGCCATCCAAAATATGCATGTTCTTCAATAATGAAAACTATGATGCAAAGCAATCACCCAACAAAATGCACCCCATGCCTCACAAGTTCTAACCGACATTAATGATACCATAAAGTAGAAACTTTGGGAGCAATATTAACTACTCAATGATCCAGCAAACATTACAACAAAATTTTACAAAATAGCTCAGAAGCTCAATGATCACACTATATATTAATTGTCAGAAAGGCTAGGCAAAGTAAGAAAAAAAATTCATTCCAGTGACTGGACAGCAGTAATACCAAACATGAATATGATATCCACAAGACATAGCACACATATCACAAAAAACTTCAGAAAATAGAATAGTCAGCTGTCTACAATATACAAGTACTAGGTCCGTTACCTACGATCAGGAACTACCAATACCAAGTTAGCATACATAATTATTCGTCAAGATACAATTTCACATTGAACAAACATCGATCACTCGTGTCATACAAACATGTACCAGCTCAAGGGAAATTTATAAGAGATGTGGTTAATAACTTGAAGAAAACAAACCATAGCTTAGTATACTAACACAGAAGTGATACCAGTATATCTGCATTCCACATCAGATATCTCATGCAAAATTGAATCAATGAACTTCAAAAGGGAACAAAGAACAGTAGATATGTACTGTCAAACACCATGATTATGAATAGAAAAAATGACAGTGTGAATGTTCATACACACACAAAAGAAATACCACTTACGAACAAAACCCTACTTGAGTTGAACAGAAATTTAACAACAAATTAGCAGATTTACAATATAATAGGTCGCACCCAAGTTATAAACAAACATAGCATAAAAGCTATAGGCAATCGAAATCCTAATCACACCCAGGCTTCCCTAGTGCATGGCTTACATAGCGAAAATACGGAAATTAGCAATCCGAATATTTTAATCAGTGAGTACAAAAGTTGCTTCAACTGATAAATCCTTTTCATCTATCAGTAATCATTGAACAATCATTCGTTTCTTAGCAACTCATAATCACAATACCGAGTTGATGCCCTAAAATTTAACAGGACAAATAATAGGTTTTCAGGCACAATGACTGGGGATTAACAAATGTCACCACATGACAGTTGGGCTATTCAATTGGATCACCATCGTCACAAGAAGACAAGCAGCACATGGCCACATTACTAGGTCCGTTGAAATTATTGTCCAAAGAAAAGGGACGTGACAGAAGTTAGCAGCAATGATAAAAAAAACATGTGATGAATGTGCTTTCACAGATAAATAAATATAAAATTTATTGTGCCAATTATATGCCTGAACAGTCTGTCAGTGTTGAGCCAATTTGCAAGGTGCCACACGTCTCTGATCGCAGCACAATTATATGCCCAGGTGTGCCATGACAAAAATTCTGGAGTTAAGTGAAACGAACAAACTGGAGACTAACTAGCATCACCTCATCTAGAATGAGTAGTTAAATGGAAATGGCAACATCACGAAGAAAAGAAGGAAACCTTGTCCAACAGTAGCAGCAGCAGGTGTTCAATTAGTCAAGGAGCAGCACGACTCAAGGAGAGTCAAGGCCTATGAAGCCCCAAAAGTCTACCATCTACAAGCTGATGAAATAAAGAGGATAGCTGAACAGTAACCGTGCTCCCCAAAGGATGGCAACAGTCGACATGGCGACATGGACGGACGCCATGATCGGGCACATGAGATAATAGCAGCTTTGATGATGAAAAGATAGCCCAGCGACTAACACCAATCCCAATCTTTTTTAAATGTTCATTCATCATGGCTCATGAGCCATGACGATACGACCCAATACCCATCTGCATGATGCCCCTGGGTAACTTGCAACAGCAGCTTAAGCAAGCAGGCTATAGTGTAGCCGACCAAGATTTTCACCCAACAAGCAAAGGAGAAAGAAGGCTGCAATCCCAGGCAGTGAACCGTGTCAAATCAGGCATGCATGGGTCTGCTTTTCACACGCCTTCTTTCCTTTCCTTTCACATCTTGTCAATCCGGCACGGGGAATCAATATGGGGGCTAGCACAAAAAACCATGGCTGGTAGGATAGGAGGATGGAGCACAGCACAGGAAGCAACCATGATCCTGCCTCCTCTCCTCCTCATGCATCTCCTCTAGCCTCTACTACAACATGCTTCCCAACATGCATGCCAATTACCAAAAGCTGAAGATGCTAACATAGTTTAACATGTACTCCCTCTGTAAACTAATATAAGAGCATTTAGATTACTACTTTAGTGATCTAAATGCTCTTATATTAGTTTAAGGAGGGAGTAGTAGTATGAGTGTGAGATAAGATGGTGTATAATAAGCACAAGAATTCCCTCATCACATGCATTACACATTGGCCTCTCTCTAGGACACAAGTCCCAATGCAATTAGAAGATGCTACATCTACAAAGCACAAAGCCAATGCCAAGAATGCCTCCCGTTCTTTCAATCCTACCTACCCGTAGAAAAAGATGGGGAAAACAAACAGGGAAAAGTGTGCTCCGATGAGTGAGAGATAAACAAGATAGGCATGGCAAGCATTGGATGCCAAATCGGCCACGCAAAGGAGTGAAAGCCAAGCAAGTGAGCGTTGCAAGAGTCAAACTTTTCTGCTCAACCTATCATGATAATCTATCTATCTATGATAATCTATCTATCTATCAGCAGGAGAGAAGCCTGAACAGTGCACGCCTCTGGATCCCAGCCTGCTCGAAATGGCACCCACGGCCTACATGGTTTGCACCCCTGAACACATCCCCATATATGGAAAGGCAGGCATTGGGAACATAAGCAAGGCATGAGACAAGAAGAAACCAATTGGACAAAACCAGCAGGCAATAACCTGATTAATTCATTGTGCAAAGTACTACTGTTGATTTGATCTTCATTATCTTGTTTAACATTCCTAATTGACAATTATTCTTCTCTAAGAGTACATTAGTACTGCTAGAAAATTAAGCAACTGGTGCTACTAGGAGGACTGGGCTGGACTAGACTAGGAACGATTAACACTTGATGTCATACAGCATGAACAAATTAATGGCGAACACCATGCATTGCATTCCACCCCGACCATGAGAGGGTTGACAGGTTTGTACTTACTAGCAATGAAGAGAAGAAAGGAAAGAATGGTACTGTAGTAATGATCTACTATGTGACCTTACTCTTCTAGCAGCTCGGCTCAGTTCATGGTGTTACCATAGCTGGACCCGCCGCCAAGTATGTGCTGCTGGCCTCCTCCCCCTCCGCCTGCTCCTCCGGCGCCACCGCCGCCGTACATGTCGGAGGGCGCCATCGAGGAGGACCCCCCACCTCCCCTCGCGGCATTGCCGCCGCCGCCCCCGAGGTGGAGCTCGGACATGTTGGGCACGGCGCCGCCGGTGCTCGAGTCCATGTCATTGCTGGCGCGGCCGTCGTCGACGCCCTGGTCGTAGAGGAAGCCCTTGAAGACATGGCCGTTGATGGTCACCGTGGTCTGGTACGCGTACTCGTCCTCGCCGTCGTCGACGGACGTCACGCGCACGCACCTGAACACCGCGGGCGCGCGCACCTGCCGCGGCAGGTTCCCCCTGAACGACGCATCTGCAGCACACACACATAGCAGATGCTGAGCAAACTGTCTCGAATTACGCACGCGTGAAGAGGATACGTTGCCGTGGTGGGCGGCGTGGTTACAATACAAACCTTGATGGCTGGAGGTGGTGTCGTAGCTGCGCGGCGTGGTGGCGTTGGAGGTGGAGGTGTGCGAGGTGGTGGCCTGCTGGGAGGAGAGGAGGCGAGGCTTCTTCGATCCGGCGAAGGTGGAGGCGTTGGCGGGGGACGAGGCGGAGCCGCCGAGGTGCTGGCGCTCGCGGCGGCGGGCGGCGGGGACCCAGGTGCTCTTGACGTGCGTGGAGCAGTCGAAGCCGCGGCTCTTGCAGCAGGTGCGGCACCGGCTGTGGGTGCAGTCCTTCTTGGCCTGGTTGCCGCAGTCCTGGCAGGTGGTGGTGCCCGACCCGGAGGACCCGTCGCCGCCGGCGTCGAGCATCTGGACGGGCTTCTTAAGGTAGAAGGGGCCCAGGCTAGGGTTAGGGTTGCCGCCACCGCCGCCCGCCGCCGACGGCGAGTGCTGCTGCTGATGGTGCTGCGCGGACTGCCAGAACTGGATGCCGCCGCTGGCGGCGGCCGCCTTGGCCGCCTCGGGGTCGAGCACGCAGGGGCCCGCGGAGAGCAGCGGGAAGATGGCGTCGGAGGCAGCCGCCGCGGCGGCCGCGTCGTGGTGGTGGTGATGGTGGTGCGTGTGGTGGAACGACGCGGCGGGGGCGACCACCACCATCCCCACGTCGCCGGCCGCCATGCCGTAGTTCAGGGCCGCCTGGCGCGAGGCGGGGGACGAGGAGGCCGACGCCGGGCCCCACAACCCCGCCCCCAGCGCGGCGCCGGAGGCGGCCGCGGCCGCGGCCGCCGCGGCGCCGGCATTGAAGCCGAGCGAGAGGTCGTCCCCCCTGCTGCCCCCCGCGGCGGCGGCGGCCGCGGCGGATGACGCGACCCAGTCCGCGAAGGCGCCGGTGTCGGACGGGAAGCGCCGGCCCGAAGCCACACTTATGCCCAGCGAATTCCGCGCCCGCGCGCGGCGAGATCGGGATTAAAAATTGTCACCGGCTGGAATCGCCGCCGCCTATGCGTTCCGCTAGAAGCTAGTAGGAGGGGTAGTGGCTGCGGATCCTACGCCGCCGATCCGGGGGAACGGAAGGAAGGAGAATAAAAATCCTCCACTAGCGCTGATGCTACGACTCTCTCTCTCTCTCTCTCTCTCTCTCTCTCTGACGCAGCAGGTGAGCGGGGGCTGTGGTGGGAGCTTCTTCTCCTCTTCCCCGCCTTGGAAAACAGTAGGAGACGGACGGACGGATGGATAGCGAGGGCACTAGGCTGCGGCGTCTCTATCGCCCCAATTACTACTAGCGCGCGCCGGCCGGCCACCCCCTCCCTCTCCCTCTCGCTATCTCCAACTCCTCCACCAAGCACCGAGCTCGCTCGCCCGCTCACTCTACCACTCTAGCTCCTTTAACTCTAGCTGCCTATATAGTACCTGCCTGACAGGGCCCATCAATCTAGCAGCAGCCGCTAGCCCCCCTCCCTCGTCTGCCTTTTCGTGCCACGCCACTTTCATTTTCTTTTCCTCGGTGATTTTCGACAGCGGTACTACTACTACCACGCTTTTGTAAAATGTGCTATGGAAGCCAAGGTTGGCTTTTGCGGGTGATGGAGCGGGGCAGAGGGATTCATTTTTTTAAGTGCTGGGGTGTGGGGGCTCTGAAAATTCCTGTGGAGGGAGGGACGGAGATCTTCGCTTCTGGAATCTAGATCGACGATGATCACTCGCTATCTATCAATCTTTGGCCGGCCGGCCGGCCGCTTCTCTGTCTTCTTTTCTCCCCGCTTCCCACGCACTGACCAGCTTCTTCGCTTCTCCTGCCCCCCTCTGCCGCGCCTGCTGCGGCCAGGCAGCCGCGTTAATTGCCGGAGCACGTATCAGGTACACTAGCAGCATCTTCTCCGGTGGCTAAGGCTAACGACGTCGGTTGGCTGGCAGGTACGCCGGCGCATGCTCACAAGATCCGGCGCGTGCAGTGCATGGCCGTGACGAACCAGACCCTCCCCGTTTCCAATTCCAACTTGCCAACGCTCCCATTCTCCTCTTCCACAGCAAATTTTGTTGGGACGTGGCGCGGCTACGGCGCCGCTGGTCTCTCTTCAGCGCGTCATTGGCGGGCTGGGTTTGCTGGCCACCACTGCGTGACCAGTAGGAGGAACTGTTCTTAACAGCGGCGTGATTGATGATTGGCCGGAGAAGAACAGACTCTTCTCACTGCACGCTGCCGCCGGACCCCTCTTCACGCATTAATTAATCCCGTCGTAGAAACGGAGGTTCGTTCAGTTTGAGGCCAAGGTTTATCCGATCATTGCATGGGTTATATATGGATATGGAGTACTAAAAAAGTTTCGAAAAATAGAATAAAATAAAGAAAACTTGAATGTGTTCCCTTTGGATCTGTAAAAATTCATTGAAGTATACTAGTGATTTGTAAGTGCACAACAAAAATCTCAGCCCAGCAAAAGCAAAAAGGGCCCCTTTTATATGCAAATATTTGTCTTTTGTACGCTAGGCCTGAAAGTATATTAGCATAGAAACTCACACATGCTTGGTCTACATGTATATTTTGTTGCGGGTGGGTGAGTCTAAATGTACTATACGTATATGTTAGATGCTTACGTATTATATTTGAGAAATGGGCTCCATGGAGCCCGTCCTCCATACACACTTTCTGATGGATTATGGAGGAATTTTGTGGATGTCGGTTTTTGTAGATCCATACATGTTATTTTAGATGCAACAATTTGAACTCCTGGGCGTTGGCATGGTACTAAAAAAATATTCTAGCAATCGTCTAAACAGAAACAAACATTATTTGTTATTATAGGGAAATGTGGACTCCCTCCTTTATCGTTTCTTACCTCTTTTTTTTGCCGTTTATTACATATCATTCATAAGGACCCTGCTTTGGAAATATGAAAACATTGACTATATGTTTGTACAATTTCAAGGGCGTAAATACTCAATGCATCAGGAGAGGGCTCCATTTGTCGAAGAGGATCGAATCACACCGGGTCTTCAATGATTACTCCATTGCTACAAGAAGATAGGTTGGTGCCACTTTGTGTATTAGTTGTACTTCATTCGTTGAAGAGACCCGGGTCGGGTCTAGCAGGCTATTGAGAATGTCGGTGTTTTGCTTGTAATTATGAACTGAAGTACAAGTGTGCAATATTGTTAGGAACTAATCCAGAAAGCCGCTTGAATGTGAAAGAACCCTTCTGCACCCGAGCTCATATGCACCCCCGTGAACAGTAAAATCGAAAAAATAGCAAAAGAAAACCCTGAAATTTCTTGGAGACAAACTTTCATGATTTCTTAGCACGCGTGAAAAAAATTTCTCGGAGCATCAATTTTTCTTTTCCACGGCAACATTTTTGGAATGTTTTTTCTTCATGAAATTTTGCACGCAATTTAAGAATTCGTCAAAAAATTCAAATTTGTTTTGTCATTTTTCATTTTTACTGTTGATGAAGGTGCATATGAGCTTAGGTGCAGAAACTTCATGTCCGCTTGAATGAGACTTTTTCATTATATGGCAAACTTTGGTAGAACCTAGGTTTGTACTACAACTTGGCTTGTCTCCGGGTCCGACAATGTTGACAACTTATGCCGCATACATTGTAATTGTTAATGTGTTGAGTAATACTATAATACAAGTGTTGATTTCACACGCAAAAAAAACCCTATAAATTCGAGTTGGCCATGTTGTCCAAAGAAGCCCTTAAGTTTTTACTTCTTTATCGGCTTCAAGTATGCATTACCTTGAAGCTGCCAATGAAGCGAAAAAGAACATGACAGATCACAGTAGTACAACATGCATTATCTGGAACATTGTTTTCTTTTTCTTTGTATCTATAGAAGAAAATATTTGTTTTGGCGAAATAAACATAGCCCAGATGGTTAGATTCCTTCTGATGGAACCAACCAAACTAGATTCAAGTCCTGGATTTTGCATGCGTACTCACATTTTCCTGCACTTATTTCAGACTTTCCGGCGATGTTTGTCTGTTCCTAAAAGCAAGTGTGCGCGCGTGTATGTAAAGGTCCAGTTTGCCTTGTGTTTCTAAAAATATATTAACTTCGTCCCAAAATTCTTTTCTTAGACTTGTGTAGATACTAGATATCCCCTCTGTCCGGAAATACTTGTCTTAGAAACCACTTTTAAGACAAGTATTTCCGGACAGAGGGGGTTCTAAGACAAGTATTTCCGGACAGAGGGAGTACATATGTATTTAACACTAAAACACGATACTGATACACCCGTGTCTAGGCAAATACAGAATTTTTAAGAAGGGAGTAGCTAGAACTCATCTAGATGAGACGTAATTTGGTCTTATTCACCTGAAAAACAAGAACGGATATAACCCACGTCAGCACACACGCATCTTATAGCATCACATCCAATGGCTATAAAAGATGAATGAGACCAAACTAAATCTCATCTAGATGAGGTCTAGCAAAACTGTTTTAAGAATGCATTTGTTTTGAGCAAAATAAATAAAGATAGGGTATGCCTTTTGTTGCTAACCCGTGTATGGGACGGTGACAACGACAGAGATCTACACTAGTTCCTCGTTTGGACCTACGAGAGCTTAGCTGGCCGCCCCCACGGATATCTTGCTCTGATAGGGAGGTGTCAACGAGCGCGATGGTCTCATTTGGAAAACCAGACCGTGGTCCTCCCTCCGTTCCGCAGAATTCTGTAAACAGGCACGAGACCCAAATGGCGAAACCAAACAAGTGGACGCCCCGCCGCCCAGCTGCTTGCATGGATTACGTGTACACTACTGTAGTACGTACTACGACATGTGAACGAGCGTGTAAAATGTGGCCGCAAAGGCGACGGCCGGCGCTGCATGTGCCCGCTCCCCGACCGTCCCCGGCTCACATGATTGATCGAGCGGCGCCGCTACTTTGGACGCGAACGGACGAAAGAAAGCGTCCCGGCCCGCCGTGTCCCCATCACCGGCCCGCCCCGGCCTATCGGCCGAAAGAGCACCCCGGAGGTGGAACCAAAGGCAGAGAAAAAGGGTAACACACACACAATCCGGAAATGATAAAAATAGGGTCGGACTTTCTCAAAAAATAAAAATAGAGTCGGGCTCGTGGCATTTTGACACGCTCAAGCAAAGCGATCGAGCGATAACATGCAATGCATGCCAACCAAGGAAGAAGGAAGATACGTAGTAGCTGCGGAAACAACTGTTTGGAGCGTCCCATGCATACATGTCGCCGCTGTAAAGCCTGTGCCAAAGTTGGCTAGCGGCGGGGATCGGGCGGGCATCGGGCTCCTGCGAGGAGCTGGTGGACGCCGGCCGGCGACGTGGATGGGCCTGCGCCGGGGACCCGACGTGACGCAGAGAGCTTTTCGATCGGTTGATGCAGCGGGGCAGCTGGTCCCTGCGACGCGAGAGCTGACGAGAGACACCACAGCTTTTGCTGCTTGTAAGCGGGCAGCCCGATCCCGGCCTGATCCTTCCATCCAGCTCTTGTGTCGTGTGCGGTGGTGGTGCCCCGCTCTCATGAACCGGCCACGTCCTTAGTAGTACACGCTTTGGGCCAGATTATTATTGCATGTTAAACTGGCAAAAATGGGCTCGGAAACGCCGCTGGTTTGCGGCGAGGAGGAAGCATCCGCGGCTGTTCCTGCGGCGGGGAAAAGACGATTGTCCGAGTGAGATTCCCCGCCGCCCACTCCGGTCGCCCTCGTCAGATCGAGCACGCGCCGATTAGGTAAACTAAACGAGCATTCCGTCCTTTTGCTCCCGCCGCGATAAAGCCGAATCGGTGGACGAATGATCGGCGTGCGGCGCGGCTCCCCGGATGTTCTCTGCGTGCAGGGATCGGAGCCTACAATATTCTTCCGCCGTCCGGCATGTGCTTGCCATGGCGCAGATTTAACAAATTAACACGCACATGTTTGCACGCAAAAAAGACCATGCTACAAACGTAATTCAACTTAAAACCCTCGGAAGAAAGAATATGTTACGTGATCACGGTTTCGGGAAACTAATTTTCTACTGTCCGCGGTTATATTATTGTAAATGTACTAACCTTTTCATGAATTTTCAGACCCTCCATCTTCAAAAACTTGTCTTACATTTGTCTAGATACGCATTGGGAAGGAGGTAATATCTAATTTGTGAACGTTGAGTTTGCTAACCACATATTCCATGCGCTTACAAGTATCTAATCTGATTATGCATGATGGTAAAAAGAACAGATTTAATGTGTAATATTACAATGCACTTGCACCCAAAAAAAAGACAGCAATGCTATGTGTGTGAAATGAGAAATCTAGTGATATATTTTTCATGATATATAAGACATATTTAACTTCTCAAATCGATGACCTAGAACTACGTGAATGACTTATTCACGTAGTATTAAATTTTGCCTCAATTACTTTTAATGGCCTTGTATAGATGCATAATTTATTTTTCATACTCTCTCCGTCCAGATGCAAAATTTATGTTGTGCATCGTGACCAAGACAGAGGGGAAAATAAGAGAACTTAATGTTTATTTATTAATTAATAGCATTGCATGTAATGAATTGACCACTGCATGTCGTGTTTGGTAGTCTCGAGCCATTGAAAGCATACATGCCTCACATCTCTTATTGGTTCATTCCTTAATTTATGTCAAGAAACAAGAAATAAGGTGGAAGTTAATGCATCGCGTCTAAGTGTTTTGGAATTATTTGGTTTCGTAAGGTGACTTAGGTGGTGTTTGGTTCTCTAGTCCTAGGACTTTTTCTAGTCCCAACTAAAAAGTCCCTCCATGTTTGTTTCCAGAGACTAAAAAGTCCCTAGTCCCTTCATAGAGGTTATTAAATGACCATGTTGCCCCTAGTATATAGAAAAATAACAATCAAACAACACCATGTGGTGGCGGGCCAATGTGTGCATGAAAGGGCATTGTTGAAGATGTCCCCAAAAGTCCCAAAAAGACTCTCCTCGAGAGTCTTCTTCATTTAGTCCCAAATGCCTAGTTTAGTCCCTAAAAAGTTCCTCCCGTTTGATAAAAAAGTCTCTAGTCTCTAGACAAAAAAGTCCCTGAAAAAAAACACCCCCTTATACACCTAAACGTAGGGAGTAGTGTCCTTGTATAAGGGAATGGAGGAAGTATTTTTTTTATATAAGTTTGGTCAAAGTAGATACTCCCTCCTTTCCGGTTTATAGGGCTCAAATCTAAAATCTCATCAACAAAGGGATATGGTGAGTGGAGGAATATATCTCGTACTTTACAAAACTACCCAAACTAAATTGATGCATCAAGTGAGATTAATTGCACTGCATGCATGCTTGGCCACTAGATGAATAGTAACATTACATGCATTGGTGAGTTCCTTTTTAATTCTTACATTCAAAGATTTAATGTGCCTTGGAATCTTAAAAGAAGATGGAGATAAGCCCTATAAATAGGAAAAATGAAAAAAAATTAAGATAAGCTTTATAAACCGGAAATGAGAGAGTATTCTTTTACTTCGGACAAAATTTATATGCGGATTAAAAAAGAGCGGAGGGAGTACTAATGCATAGGCGGTCCTCTTAATTCTCACTTATGGTTGATACGGATGGACGAGACAGTCATCAAATGACCTAAGAATGGCCTAGTAGTAGTAGTTGGCTAGTTACTCCTAGCGGCCGTGCATCCCTTGGGCCGCAAACCGCAAGCTCGTTGCAAGGAGACGATACCATTTATGGGACGTGAGAGGCGTACATGGCGCGTAGCGGCGCCGCAGCGCAGCACCAGCACGGTCATACCCATACGTCGAGGTCGAGAGGAGGCCAGACGAATTATTGGAGCGTCCGGCGCGGTAGCTGCACGCTGTCGGGACCGCTCCTCTCGTCTTTTTGGACGCTAGCTGCGCGGGGCGTGCAATAACTGCCCCGCCCAACGGCCCTCGGCCCTCGCGACGTGTCTCTCCTCTCGTCCGTCCCGGAGAAGACGACTTATTACCGGACGCAAACACGGCTCGCCGCACACCACAACAACGCAAACACACACGTATGTACTCGATCTACATGGTACTACTATACATCTACATGCGATGTGAGTACGACACATGCATGGGTACGTACATGCGGTACTAACCCTAGGATATCGTGCAATTTATACGTGCGAGCAGGCAGCCCACGACGATGATTTACAGGCGTACGTGCCAGGGGGTCCATGCATGTTAGAGAAGGAGGAGGAGCGCTACGCCGGTCGCGGCCGCGGGAGGGCGGTACAGTGCGCCGGTGGCCGGTGGTACGAGGCAATAGATGCGGCCGGTTTCTCGCTACAGGAGCTGCCGCAGCAACAGTGATGCATCGTTGCTTGATTCGCTACGTGACAAGGGCTCTGCGACAGGCCCGCGCCCGGTGCGCTCACTGTCCAGCCGGTAGCAAGTTGCCTCGAGGTCCCGAGCCTAGCCTAGCATGTACTAGCACGAACGGGCGGCGCGCTCGATCTAGGTTACCAACTGGTTCAAAATCCGTTGCGTCGATCGTGCGGGACATGGATGTTCCAGGCACCACGCCCCAGCACATGGCTCAACGGTGATGTGTGTAGGTTTTTGGTTAGTGAGGGAGTCGCCGAGACAAAACGGTGATGCGCACTTTGGTGCGCGTGTACGATGCCAAGCTTTTCTGTAGAAAAGAAAGAAAAAAGTGGAGCGGAGTAGTGTGCCAAAGAGGGAATGAAATGTGCGTTAATATATTTTCCCCCGTCGTCGCGCTCCGTTTCCATGCATGCATGCAGCGTGAGCTTTTTGGACGGGAGGAAATTATTGGTGCAGGCCCCGCCGCACCAGCCTCCTTGAATTTAGCCCGGCTTGTCGCCACCATTCCCGCCCTCGCTCGCTCCCCGGCCGGCCCCTCCATCTCCATTCCACACCCACCCGTCGCCGTGCAGCTTCGTCTTCTACCTCGGCTGGCTGCTGTCCCCGTAGATCCGCTGGTCGATTTTATGATCTCAGAAAAGGGAGAACAGTAGTGCTGGTGCACATGGGGTAGCAGCGGCAGGCAGGCTCGCTGCGGCGCTGAGCACGAGCCTTTCTGCCCGGGCTAATCCCATCATCATTCCGCTGCTCATTGGGCCCTAACCCTCGGGAAAAGGCAGGCCCGATCAGTGTCGCAGGCCCGTCCTGATACAGTGATTATCTCGGACCACGTTCCTGCCCTGCCACAGTGAAATACGCCGTGAACAGTGTCTGCATCGACCTGACCCGTCAGAGCCGCGCAAGTCAACTTTGTTAATCCTACGTGACCTATGGCGTCTGTGTTTTTTCACTGGGCCTTCATGATTGGCGTTGGTGGGCGATGGATCGCCAGCCGAATGGATTCCTGGAGATGAACTGGCTCAGACGTGCAGAGGGGGTCAATTTATTAAGCACGTCGGCCGGGCAAGTGGCCGCATGAGATTAAAGGCTGCTCGATATGTGTGCATGCAGCGCCTCTGGGCGTCTCAAGGTCGTCGCTGGCTTCCATGCAGGCGGTGGATGAGACGGTGCAAGTCAGGCCGGCGTGCCAGGGCCACGTCAGAGCCTCGACCTGGGATTAGCCATGGATGAGCACGCAAGATTCCTCTCCGCCATTCATGGCTTGCAGAGCTCCAGCCTGCAGGGTACGTGGCCTGAACACTAATTTGGTTTCGGTCGAAAATGTCACATTCTTGCTGCCTTCCTGCCGGTTCTCCACCTCCTCCTTTTCCTTTTGCGGATTTGGTGGTTCTCCTTGTAAGTTTGCCGGTGTTTTGAGCCGTATGCCTGCCTCCCCGAGAGGAGTGAAATGAGGAGACATGATAGACAAAAGAGACTCTCTTTTTTTCTTTTTGAAGAAGAAGACAAAAGGAACTCTGTGCAAGGGAAAAGGGCACTAGTAGGAAGCAGTGTGGGACACTGCATACGAGCGGATGTTGGGCAGAGGCAATTATTTGGTGCATCGTCCTTCCTCCACTGAAACCTTGCATGGCATCGGATCCTCCTCCGCTTCCTTGCAATGGACCCGTCGAGCAAGCACGCATACAACCATGATGAAGCCATGCATCGGCACTATGGCAGCCACATGGAGGAATAGTACTGCATCATTTAGCCGTGGATGCGGATTCATGGGAATGGATCGTGCCGAGGGGAGGATCTCTGCCGATTTCGTCACCGACAAGTATGTTGACAACGTAGACGACATTTTTCTTTTCAAAACACGCATGAGACTTGCGCATCTTTGCTTTAAGATTGGGAGAGATATTCTACAGAATTATATTACAAAGTTGAACTACTCCAGACCAACATACCTGCGTCTGCTCCTCCCCCCAAAGAAACATAGACGACATTTTTCTTTTCAAAACACGCATGAGACTTGCGCGTCTTTGCTTTAAGATTGGGAGAGATATTCTACAGAGTTATATTACAAAGTTGAACTACTCCAAACCAACACACCTGCGTCCGCTCCTCCCCCCAAAGAAACATAGACGACATTTTTCTTTTCAAAACACGCATGAGACTTGCGCGTCTTTGCTTTAAGATTGGGAGAGGTACTCTACAGAGTTATATTACAAAGTTGAACTACTCCAGACCAACACACCTGCGTCCGCTCCTCCCCCCAAAGAAACATAGACGACATTTTTCTTTTCAAAACACGCATGAGACTTGCGCGTCTTTGCTTTAAGATTGGGAGAGATATTCTACAGAGTTATATTACAAAGTTGAACTACTCCAAACCAACACACCTGCGTCCGCTCCTCCCCCCAAAGAAACATAGACGACAATTTTCTTTTCAAAACACGCATGAGACTCTCGCGTCTTTGCTTTAAGATTGGGAGAGATATTCTACAGAGTTATATTACAAAGTTGAACTACTCCAGACCAACACACCTGCGTCCGCTCCTCCCCCAAAGAAACATAGACGACATTTTTCTTTTCAAAACACGCATGAGACTCTCGCGTCTTTGCTTTAAGATTGGAGAGATATTCTACAGAGTTATATTACAAAGTTGAACTACTCCAGACCAACACACCTGCGTCCGCTCCTCCCCCCAAAGAAACATAGACGACATTTTTCTTTTCAAAACATGCATGAGACTCTCGCGTCTTTGCTTTAAGATTGGGAGAGATATTCTACAGAGTTATATTACAAAGTTGAACTACTCCAGACCAACACACTTGCGTCCGCTCCTCCCCCAAAGAAACATAGACGACATTTTTCTTTTCAAAACACGCATGAGACTCTCGCGTCTTTGCTTTAAGATTGGAGAGATATTCTACAGAGTTATATTACAAAGTTGAACTACTCCAGACCAACACACCTGCGTCCGCTCCTCCCCCCAAAGAAACATAGACGACATTTTTCTTTTCAAAACATGCATGAGACTCTCGCGTTTTTGCTTTAAGATTGGGAGAGATATTCTACAGAGTTATATTACAAAGTTGAACTACTCCAGACCAACACACATGCGTCCGCTCCTCCCCCCAAAGGAACATAGACGACATTTTTCTTTTCAAAACACGCATGAGACTCTCACGTCTTTGCTTTAAGATTGGGAGAGATATTCTACAGAGTTATATTATAAAGTTGAACTACTCCAGACCAACACACCTGCGTCCGCTCCTCCCCCCAAAGAAACATAGACGGCATTTTTCTTTTCAAAACATGCATGAGACTTGCGCGTCTTTGCTTTAAGATTGGGAGAGATATTCTACAGAGTTATATTACAAAGTTGAACTACTCCAGACCAACACACCTGCGTCCGCTCCTCCCTCCAAAGAAACATAGACGACATTTTTCTTTTCAAAACACGCATGAGACTTGCGCGTCTTTGCTTTAAGATTGGAGGAGATATTCTACAGAGTTACAGTATATTACAAAATCGAACTACTCCAGACTAACACACCTGCGTTCGCTCCTCCGCCAAAGAGCCTTGGGATGCCCTACCAACTACACTCGCAAGGGAGGACGAAATCCTGTCGGAGGACATGATTGTTTCTGTCTAGCCAAATGAAATGCAATCCCACAGCCACCAGCAAGGAGATTCACGAGCGCCGCAAGTGTGACACCGCCGCCACCATGAGCGACCACCATTCAATGATGTCAATGCGGTGCATCGGGCCGGGGTGAATCGGCACAGGCTGTGGGGCAGAAGAAGTTGATACTCCCTCCATTCCAAAATATAGTGCGCCCGCGTTTGCCGAGGTCCAACTTTGACCATAAATTTAACCAACAAGACCAACTGCGGCGGGAGAAAAAATTATATAATTGAAAACTTCTTTCGAATACGAATTCCCTAATATAATTTTTGTTCCTGCCGCAATCGGTCTTGATAGTTAAATTTACGGTCAAAGTTAAAGCACGTGGATAGAGAAAGCACTACATTGTGAAATGAAGAGAGTGCCATACTTGTGGGGCGAAGGAGCAGCCGGGCATCATAAGTTGAAGATCCTCATCGGTTTGGTCACACAGCTTGCAGCACGCGCGGTGAGGAAGACCGCAGCTGGCCAGCCTATCCGCCTTCCATATCCGGCCCATGAGCACAAGCCACCTGAGTATATTGACGTCAAGTGGAGACACGAATTCGAAAGCTAGGCGGCGCCAGGAGCCAACTCAGGACCGAGGAAGGAAAAATCTCATAAGAGAGCTAGCGGAGTATCAGCCGTTCATGTAGTCCTTTATTAAAGTCTCTAAAAGAAATTTGTTCAGAAACAGTGGGACTATATCCATTTAAGAGGGTAATGGCCGGAGTAGTCCTACAGATTCCTGCAGCTAGTTCCGTCCAGAACATGCAGAGCATCTCAGACACCGTTATCTCCCCCCGCCCGCGCCTTGGCATCTTCTTCTACGTATGTACAAAAAGGGCCAAGACGAGCCAGCCCCAACCGGCGCGGGTCCCGCGCGAGCTTCAGCTTTCGGCGCACGCAGAGAGGCGCCGGCGCAGCGAGCGCGAGGAGTCGACCGACCCGACCCAGCCTGCTGAAATCGCTGGGTTCGAATCAGAACCCATCGGAGCAGCGCGCGGTTTCCGAGGAGATGAATGCGTGGCGCGTTGGGCGGGTCGGGGCGGCATCGAGCCCCGCGCGGGCAGGCCGCAGAGGGGACCGGGCGCGTCGCTGCTTCTTTTGTCCTTGGCGTTTTTAACCCCGCCGCGTCCTGACGGCGACCGCAATAACTAAACCCTGCCGCCGACGCCAGTGGAGCAGGCGCGGGCGGGTGCGAGCGGCGAGCCGTGCCTCGCCTCGGCCCTGCCGACGGAATTAACCGGCGGGTGCCAGCTGATCTCATCGGTCGAAACACCCAGCCTGCTGCTCTGCGCACAGCAGTCTCTCGCCTTCCCTCGTCGACCTGCTTACTGCTACCCCGACAGCACGATCGCATCTCCTTAATTTAAATTATGGAATGATGGTAATTACAGACGTTTTTAAACATCTGAAAGAACTAGTCATGTGCATGTGGTTCTAGAGTAGTACTACCGCGACTTTAGGCCAACCCCACCGACCCCAACCGGACGTCCGTTTTATCCGGATTCTGTCCGTTTGGGTGGAGATTTGGGGTCGTGTCTGGGCGTGTTCTGGGATACGGTGGCCGTGCGTCCAGTGCGCGGACGCATCTCGGTCACATTCTGTTCACGTGCATTTTTTTTGCAAGTCCTTAACTTTTTTTTATCATTCATTTTTGCTACATGACAATACATCATCACATTTTAACTAGTAAAGTAAGGCCAAAGAAAATAAGGACAACAAGAATACGTTTTAAAAGATAGCCAACTTTCATAACTGCCCCCTTAAGTTGGCTTAGGGCCTTCTCGATGCACTCATTGTTGATCTGTGGAGGAGGCTCGATCTGCCATCCTCCTTTCTTCTTCAAGCTAGAAGTAGATGTTGCTTCATCAGACCTAGTCTCGTGTCTAGCCTCTAATCTAGCAACAAGTGCACTTGTCTCATTTACAGCCTCTATGCTAGCTAAAAGTGCACGAACATGTACTAAATTTCGCTATATCAATATATCGATGTACTCTTCTTCCCAATACCAAAACTTGCATCCATTCTACACAACAAAATTTGAAGTTAGCACAACTAGTCAAATCTAGAGCACAGACCGAAGCTAAAAAAAGCGCATACCCCGTCGTTTAAGCACTTGATGAACACCCATCTGGGATGTTCCGGCGTTGTAGACACGCGATGCACGACCATCCTTGGGCAGTGGTCGCACTTAATGAGTGGCAACGGTGCGCCGACGAGCTTTTGGGCAAGCACCGAGCCCGGCCGACCGCCATTCATGTATCTGCCGACGGACCACCGACGGTGCAGATCCGAGCGGCTAGAGGAGGAGCCACTGCCTGCATGTGGCCTTGCGGCCCTGCCAGGGCCTTCCGGCGAGGTGCCCGGCCTGTCCATGGCGCGGCCCGACCTCCCACAGCCGGCCGAGCTCAAAACCGACCGGATCCGCCCCAAATCCGGCCGGCGGGTGCGCAAACCAGGTGGCCGTGGTTGGGTAGCTCGACGGCGCCGAGGGGAAGGGGCTGGGCGAGCTCGCATCCGAACTGCACGGCTACAATGGCAGCGGCGGCGGCGGTGAGGGGAAGAGTGAGGAAGAGTGGAGGGGGTGCGGCTGGAGGGAGGGAGGGGGCGGATAGAAAAAGGCCCGCCCTGTGCCACCGACGGGCGGGCCAGGGGAGGACACGCGCAGACGACCCGCGCGTCCGCGTGGTGTCCGTTTCACCCCAAAATCGGCGCAAACTTGGACCGTGGATGGGTCGAAAGCGGACACAAAACGGACAAAAGTCCGTTTGCTCCCGCGCGCTGGGCTGCCTCGTTTGTCCGTTTTACCCCGAACGGACGGGGCCGGACAGGATAGGGTCGCGCGGTGGAGTTGGCCTTACAGCAACAAAATGCTATTCCTGCCGAAAACAATTAGGTTATAAACTTTCCGTCCGAAGATACTCCCAGCATTTCACAATATAATGCGTCCGCACTTTTCGATATCTAAATTTGATCATAAATTTAACCAACGAGACCGACTGCGACGAGAACAAAAATTATACCATTGAATTTGTATCGAAATAACGAATTCAGTGGTATTATTTTTGCTCCCACCACAGTCGGTTACGTTGGTTAAATTTATGGTAGAACTTAGATCTCGAGAAACGTGGGCGCACTATATTATGAAACGGAGGAAGTATGGGTGTACCCATATTCCAAAAATCTATGGAGAATGGTGTTTTGGCTCTCGGGAGGGCGTGCTCCTGTGTGAATAGAAAACAAAAATGTAGATAATGTTTTTCAAAAATTCTGATTTTTTTGTAGATGTTTGTGTTAGCGTACCAAGCATCCTTGCAATTTTTCATGCGAAACTGAGCAACGGCATTTCATCAGTGAAAAAAAAAACAATTTTACGGTGACATTTGGTATATTTTTTTCACAGGCCAAAATGTTTTATATTTTTCCCTACAAATTTGTATGTAGCATTTGGATGTGACAAATAACTCATTGAATCTTTGTTGAAATTTTTTTGACATTTCAAAAAATATTTTCGCGCGTAGGAGAGCACGCTTCAGAGAGCACCAACGGATTTATGAAATCTATGGCCCTTTTTGTCACATGTCAATGCTACTATTTTTTGCATCAAAATTAAAGTTTTATATAATACCTAGTCATTATATGTGTGATTTTTCCCGCAGAAAAATTTGAGTGATTTGAATAAATAAATGATGAAAAACATTTTGTTGAGCGAGGAAGAATTGCTTGTGAGGTCACCTAGTAGTTAGAGAATATACTACCGGACACCCTATATCTGTCCCAAATGCTCAGAATGACCGGCAATTGACATATCCTACTCATATGTGGGGCGGATATGGCACATCCTGACGTGTCCGAACACCACTACCACGTCGGACTGACCACATAGATCCACGTGAAAATCAGTTTGACGGTGCATTCTTTGTTTTTCACTGAGGGCATTCATGGTGCCGTCCGGTGCCCCTCCGGCGTGCCGCCAGAGGGATCAAGTTTGACTATTTAAGCTGAACAGTGGCATCCCAACCCTAGCCCGTTTCTTTCCCCTCCTCCCCCTCCATTGACCACTGCCACATTCCAATCCGTCTGTCGCTAGCCATTCCGAGGCGTCGGATCACCATCTATGCCTTGCTCATGCCGGAGCAGCGACCCGAGTTGCATGAGAAGATCCAAGCTAGGCGTGAAACCGTGCCACATCCCCTCTTTACTGGTTGTGCCGCTGTCTAAGATGCCCTCGTCTTGCCTCTGTTGCTTCCGCCTACCACACACCTCTTGCCGCATCGCTGCCACTCGCCACTACAGCTACTTCTGCCACCCACCCACCCGGTCGCCCCTACCCCAAACCCTAAACCCATCTCTAACCCCGGCCGCATCCCAACTCCAACCGATGGACTTCTCTGCCAACTCCTTCCTCTCCGGTTGTAGGGAGGGATTTGCATCCTATCAATCCTCTACACCTATAATCATTCAGAATGAGCGCGGTCAAGATGAACACCGTGATAGTACAATCTCACGGGAGCACCAACTGCCTTGAGAGGATTTCTACCGTAATCCACTGCCGATACAGGTGTTATTTGGGTCCATACAAGCATGTGAAAAGAGGCACGCATTGACCCACACGAAATATGGAGACGGCCTTTTATAGAGGAACTCGCGGGTACACAAAGTCATAGACAGCGTGACGCCTCGCGCCTGCCCTCTCACGTGACTCGTGCCGCTCCCGCCGAAAGAAGAAAAACGGACACGTTTTAACCCGCGCCGGACGAGCGAACAGGAATTACCTTTGAACATTTTCTGAGATCGAGCGAACAGGCAGCACGCGCGAGGAGCGATCGAGGCGAGAGATGCCGCTGGTCGATTTTCTGAGAAAAGGCTGAGGATGTCGTCCCAGGGGCGTCAGTGGCCCAGCCATTCCTGCGGGACGCGCAGGCCTGGTTGACACCTGTGTCGTCGCCCTGCTGCTACTGCCCGGGTCGGAGAATGGGCCTGAAGCTACCGCGGCGCCCACACAGCAGGAGGCCACGCTTCCGTTTCTTTCTTCTGGCCTGCCTGCCTTGCCTGCGCCGTGTGGCAGCAGGCAGGGCGAGCCTTCTTCTTTCCTCTCGTCGGGCTGCATCGGGCGGGCGAGAGATAGATGCCGCCCGTACGGTACGGTCTGGCTCGTGTCTTGCCCGTCATCATAGCCCGCCTGCCTCGGTGCTGTCTCCCCCTCTCACGCGCCGAGCACGCACGCCAGAGGGTCTGGACCGGGGGACACGGCCGCTAGCAGAAGAGCTGGAAGGGGTCACGGAACATTTTTTGCTCTTCTGATTTTAGCAGAACAAACCGATCCCGCTGAATGAACGCAGTGACAATGTTCAGCATATCACGGTATCAGGCTGTATGTCTTTAGGATATTCACCGGAAGAAAAAGGATATAGTATTTGTTTATTCGGAAAATGAAAACTCTAAGGGTGTTCGCGACTTGCCTTGTGTCTAACACTTTCTTCGCATTCCTCGCAAAAAAAAATAGAGCTCCTTAAAAAGGATATCAAAATGGTTTCTTTAGTTACTAACTTACTTACGACAGGTGCCAAGTGATATGAGATTGTCAAAAAGGGTTCTAAGTGTACTGCCACTGCCTTTGTCGGAGCGTCTACGTCTCAACTTGCCGCGAGGCGATGCTCCCACCTCTTTACGTCGTGATTTCTATCACCATCCCCACCTCCTGGTGGATTTGGAAATGTTTGCAATGGCTGCGTTTTCAGCAGCGACGAACGACCTGTGCAACGTCTCGCCGACATCATCAAAGATGACACTCGTTCGTGGGATGACGCTGGAGTGACGAGGCTAGGACAATTGATCCCAGAGACATAATAGTTTGTCCTTTTGGGGTTGCGCATCCCTTTTTCATACGCGTTCTTTGCATTCCCACTCACATCGGTCCTGGCGTTCGTGTTCGTGCAATGCCCTTTGTATCTGCTACAATATATGTCTTCTATCAATGCAATCATACACTATGCTTTTACATATTCGCAAAAAATAAGTTTGCTACGTGACACCAAGGCTATTTATTGCTTCCTGTGAGGCAGAACTACATCTCGCCTCAGCGATCCCACAAAACGGGCCGGCCCAGCAAGCGGTTTTCATGTATGCACAGGTAGCACAATCCTTCTTTTTCGTGCTAGCTTTTATGTTTTAGCGTGCTTTTGCTCCGGTTTTCCATTTTTGCTGGCCTTTTTGGTTTTCCTTTTTCTGCTTGGCTTTTTTAGTTTTCTCATCATTACTTTTATCCTTTTTCTTTTTTTGCTGTTCTTTACTTGTTTTCTTTGGATTTTTGGCCTTTTCTGTTTTCCATTTAGTTTTTTCTTCTTTTCAAATAAATGAAGACCTTTTCCAATGCACGTTGAACATTTTTTATTACATGCACAACCTTTTTTTGGTACGTATAGAACATTTTTCAAAAACATGTTTGAAATATAATTTAATATGTCTTAACATTTTTTGAACTACGCAAATATTTTTTGACATTGTATAAACATTTTAAGATAAATGTCATGAACATTTTTTTAAACGCCAGGACATTTTTCAAATATCACATACATTTGTTTAAATGGCACAAAACAGTGTTTTTGAATTGCACTGATTTTTGTACATTGTATAATTTTTTTTGAAAAGTTTCGTGAACATTATTTGAAACATGTCAACTTTTTTTAAATGTCACGTACATTTTTTGATGGTTTGAAATATTTTCCTGAATTACAAACATTTTCTGAAACACGTGCATAATTTTTAACGTCACGTACAAACATGTCTGAAAAAGGTTTAACAACACTGTTAAATTTTTCAATATATTAATTTTTGAAATACATGTATATTTTCAAATTATAACTAGAAAAGAAAACATGCGCATCACGTCAGCGTGACGAGCCAGATGGCTAGCCGAGCTACTGTCTCCGATAAAGAGGGAGCGCTCGGCTCTAGTGAGCTGTAGTGGGCGGCCGATTAGTTTCAACAACGTTAGTTTTGTTCGTTCGTCTTGCTTCTTTCTTTCTTTTTTCTCTGTTTCTTACTTTTGTCTACAGATACTGCGTTTGGCAGCTCAGTATTTTTGAAGTTTTACAAGGATACCATGGTTTTGAGAAAAAAACACTGGTTTTTAAATACTTTGACGTGTTTGGCATTAATTAATACTTCAGTTTTATAAAGCGTAGTATATGTGGTTTTTTTGCCGTATTTTAAAACGAGGTCATGATCTCTTTTTCGTAAACTGAGAAACGCTTGCTCGACTTCTTCCAGCCGTCATTTATCCTCCATTGCCCCGTCTTCTCTGCAGCCACCCTGGGAAGAAAAACACGTGCTCTTCTACATCGACTACTCTGCCATTCCTACGACTGGCCTCCACTTGATGACTCCGCCGTTGATCTATTTAATCCGTTGCCAATTGTGCCAATGCAAGAAGCTTTAGATCAATTAGAATGGGAAGTTGATTGATTGATCCTGACATCCTGAGAGAGCCGTACGCGGCATACTAGCTAGCTAGCCGGATTGATTGTGTCAATGATCCTACACACAGCATACAGTCGTAGTATGATTCATTGTGTCAATGATCCTACACACAGTATACAGTCGTACAATACTACGACGCCGGGTGGAAACACGCGCATGCCGAGGCTTAGATCGATCGATCATTGGAGAAGTCGTACACTGATCGATTCTATCCGGCCAGGGATACAAGAGATGAGTAGATAACTATACTACAGATCCTAGCAGGCAGGAGTCGCAAGGCTACAAGCTAACAAGCATGCGGCAGCTGTTTGCATGCACAAGCTGATCAGGTCGTTGTAACTCCTTGTCCTTTAGTGCAGCTGAGTTTGGTTCAGCTAGACGATGCATGCAATGGTCAAACCAAGTAAACTGAGGAATACTGTATTTCCCAAACATCTCCATAGTTTTGCTAAAACTGAGAAATAATGTGGTTTCTAAAACTGAGGTTTTCATTTACTATGGTTTTGAAAAAACTGCATTGCCAAACTAGGAAAATAACTTTTCAATGTATTTTTTTATCAAAACAAAATTTTAAATATATGCATTTCAAAAATTACTTTACTTAAATTTTTATATATGTCGCGTATTTGGAAAAATGTTAACAAAGCGTAATTTCTGTTTGCAAAATTACTTAAAATATCGTTGTAGCATTTATTTATTTTTGTATCATTAAAAAATATTCTCGCATTTCAAAATAATTTCTTGAGTGTAAGTAAATTTTAGTCTTGTTATGGTAATTGTAAAATATCTCAGACAACTAAGAAAAATGTTCATGACCATTCAAAAATGTTTACATGTTTAAAAAGTATTTTTTTTTTTATTTTTTTCCATTTTAATAAAAAATCTCTGTGTATTTGAAAAAAAGTTGCATTTCAAGAAATATTCAAACAAGTATTTAAAAAATGTTCAATGTGTATCAAGATTATGTCTCTTATGTTTATAAACATTATATAAAATTTATTAAAATAATTGACATGTATTTGAATAAAATAAAATGAAAAACCTGAAAATGCTAATTTTTTTTCGAAAATAACGAAAATAACTGATAAAAATCTAAACAAAAAGCATATAGAAAAAAGAGAGAAAAAGGATGACGGTCTGAAATCGTTCCATCAAAACGTACCAAAACCGCTTCCAAATGGTACAACAATGTCCTGGCCCGTTTGCCTCTCACCAGAGGTGAGGCGGAGCTAGATGTCGCAATGAGCAAAACATAGCAATCGCCGTTTTTGGCTGCTGCTGCTATGTATCACTTGTAGTGACGCCTACAGACGCGTCACCCATGTCTAGCTCCTGTTGGGCTAGGCCAAAAGCTTCAAACCACTCGGTCGGCTAGTTCTAGAAAACAAATGCTCAATTGGTCTGTTCTTCTAAATACCTAAACAAGACGGTGGGTTTTGTTTTGGTAAGGGTTATATAAATTTAAAAAATCTTAAATTTGAAGAATGTTTACTAATTTTAAAGAATGTTTGCTAATTGAATTATATGGTTTTAAATAATGTTTACTAGTAAGCCGGCTGTGACAGCCACAACACCACAACAATTCTGATGCGCAATAAGGATAATGACCCTTGTAAAGGAAAACGCCTGTATGTTTAAATGGGCTGCCGTTTGTATGGCCCATGTAGTACATGTTAGCTTTCTTTTTATTTTTTTATAATGATAGTAATAAAAATAAAGTTCAAACGCTCATGTTTTATGAATATTAATTATATTATACATAAAAATCATTTAGCAAAATGTTCAATCAATTTCAAAAGGTATTGACGTATTATTTTTGAAACAATCATATAAATAGAATAGTATATCTGATTATAGGAATAATTCTATAATTTTGAATAATAAAAATATTTCCTCAATTACAATAAATAAATATTGTTTTAATTATAATGTTTTTTGAATAATTATATGCAATTTTTAGAATTCATAAGTTTGTTGTTAAGGGATTTTTTTGTATAACTTGAAAATATTCATAATTCTGCAAAATTTAAAATGTTTTTACAAAATTTGGCATCTGACTATATGTCAATTATATAAAAACACCCAGATAACTCCGGTACAACAGCAAAGGACTGGCGATGCAACACGGATGATGACATGATAAATGCGATGAATCAATAAATACCCAATATAATAGTTGTAATATAGAAAGAATCTAGGGAACCGGTCGCAGACTGTTACAACTCTCCCCCACTTATAAGAGCTCTCGTCACGAGATCTAGGAATGACAAGATGAAGTGGTAAACTAAGTTGCTTCTTTGACAAACGTGTGAGGCCAAAGTTACAAAAGACATGAAAAGAAGAATTTGAAAGCACTCTGGTTGAAAAAAGAAACAAGGAATACAACATGGTCTTGAGAAGATGGATAGAACTTCGAAGGGAGCAACAACATGATGCCTCCGAAACAAATGAAAGATAACTATATACTTGGAACTAAAAAAAATGAGAATCCAACATCTTGTAGCACAAAGAACTTGAAATAACAATCTTACGAGGAAGGCTTGAACGTAGTTGTTGAAAACTCAACAACCAAAAGATTAACATCCAATGTGCTTATGGAAAACATCCGAAAACATTTGGACAAAACCTGCCACTAACAGAAAAATTATGCAAAACTTCTTTCAACAAGAGGAAAAACGAAACTTGGATCATCAAGCACCACAAATAGCAACATTTCCTAGGGAAGGCTTTAGGTAAAATTTATCCCAAGATAACTCATTGCTAGAAATTCTTTATGGAATGACTTATGGAATAGGCTAAAAAGATACCCTTCTCAAAAAACTTCTTTTCATGCCTCCTCATGATTCCTAAATGATATAACACAACTTCTTCCACAACCTCAAGCTTAGATAGGAAACGCAAAGTGATAAATCACAACTCCTAGAAGAAAAGGGGAGAAAGAACTTGCACTTTGGAATACAAGTAGAGGAATGCTTGAACTTTTCAAAGGAAATCATGATGAAAGGCTACTTGAACACCTTAATGATGGCGCCAAGTAGAATAGCTTGGAGATCAGAATCTTGAGAAAGAGGGAAAACCTCAAGATTGGCAAAAAAACTTGATGAACAAACGAAAATTGAATAATCCACGATGAACAACCACCGTGCCGAGCCTCCGGGAAGAACTCCAGAAATAAAAGGGTGATTGCGAGAAAGTGAAGATGGAAAGATACGAGTTGAAATTTTGAACAATTTCCTTCCAACAACCTTGACAACAGAAAGAGATGAGGCATCCTGACGAGATCACCAAGAAACACTTGAAACTTCGGAAAAGAAATGATGAAACACCTGGAACCAAAAATTTATGTATAGGATTCGGGAGTAGTTCTTGGCCGATGAGATTTGTTTTTAAATTTTTAAACACCCCCTGCGCGACACAATGACAAGTGTGTTGTGCAGTGGCAAGCTCATTGCCTTGAGATTTACCACGTTGAATGCATTGCAATCATGTGGACATCGCGGCCATCCTCATCGAGGGTGGGAAGAGATTCGGGAGTAGTTCATGGCCGTTGAGATTTCTTTTTAAGTTTTAAACATTCCCTTGCGCGACACAGTGACAAGTGTGTCGTGCAGTGACAAGCTTATTGCCTTGGGATTTACCACGTCGAATGCATTGCGATCACGTGGACATCGCGACGATCATTAGCAAGGGTGGGACGAGATTCGGGAGTAGTTCATGGACGATGAGATTTTTTAGTTCTAGGCATTCCCTTGCGTGACACAATGACAAGCGAGTTGTGCAGTGGCAAGCTTATTGCCTTGGGATTTACCACGTCGAATACATTGCGATCATGTGGACATCACGACCATCATCAATGAGGGTGGGAAGAGATTCATGAGTGTTTCATTGCTGATGAGATTTATTTTTAAAGTTTTACATTCCCTTGCACGACACAATGACAAGTGTGTTGTGTAGTGGCAAGCTCATTGCCTTGGGATTTACCACGTCGAACGCATTGCGATCATGTGGACATGGTGGCCATCATCAGCGAGGGTGGGAAGAGATTTGGGAGTAGATCATGCCTGATATGATTTGTTTTTAAAGTTTTAAACATTCCCTTGCGCGGCACAATTACAAGTGTGTCGTGAAGTGGCAAGCTCATTGCCTTGGGATTTACCACGTCAAATGCATTGCGATGATGTGGACAGTTGCGGCCATCATCAGTGAGGGTGGAAAGAGATTCGGGAGTAGTTCGTGGCCGTTAAGAGTTGTTTTTAAAGTTTAAACATTGCCTTGCATGACATAATGACAAATATGTCGTGCAGTGGCAAGCTAATTGTCTTGGGATTTACCACATCAAATGCATTGCGATCATGTGGACATCGCGACCATCATCAGTGAGGGTGGGAAGAGATTCGGGAGTAGTATGTGGCAAATGAGATTTGTTTCTAAAGTTTTAGACATTCCCTTGCGCGACTCAATTACAAATGTATTTACCACATCGAATGCATTGCGATCATGTAGACATCGCGGCCATCATCAGCGGGGGTGGGAAGAAAAATAAGTGGCAACATGACAAACCACCGTCTTAAAATAGAGGATGCTCATATGTCGAGGTATTGAGTCGTATTTATTGGGCTAGCGTGTAAATTTTTTGTCTCCTGCTGCTACCTCACGGGCATGTTTGCTAGTATCACAAAAACAACAACTTCATGCTGAGAAAATTAGGATCCACCCTAAAAAAAATTTAAACCCAAAGGTACAACAAATATGAGAACGAACAGGGTACTGTTCTTATATGACGCCACACGCACTGAGTGCACGGACTCTGTTTTCTTCATAGCACGCACGCGCCCACGCTCTCGGGTTCTCTTCTCCCGATCCCCTCTGTGTTCTCTGATGGCGCTCGCGTCGCGGGCGATATCTCCTCCGGCTGCCTCCGCAGGTGCGTCCCACCCCTCGCACTCTCCTCTACAGATTCCACCCTCTGGATCGCCTCTCGCGCACTCCTGCGGCTAACCCTAGCAGCGCTCGCGGCTTCACCTCCTCCCCCGGACCATCCCACCGACCGCGTACACGCAGCCGGGCAAGTTGCTGCTAGGAGCTCGCCGTCACGAGCGGCCTCCATTGCACTGGCAGATAATTGTAAGTTCCAACAAATACCTCCGTTATTTTTCGATTCTCTCAGCCGACCTGGTGGTGGAACAGCCCCTGCCCGCCTAGTTAGAGAAAAAATCGTTGCCCTGCACAATCAACAAGTACTTGTTTCAGAGATACACTGAGATATGAGTGACACAAAAAAGTTCATCCTTGACATGATACTAGTTTCCGAGATAGACTGAGATATGAGTGACATGGCATACTTGAATCTTAACATGGTAAATACTAGTTTCAGAGGTACACCGACATATCTGAGTATATGACATAACATAGTTGAATCTTAACATGGTACTAGTTTCAGAGATACACTGAGATATGGCATAACATAGTTGATTCTTGACATGGTTATAAGATGAACGCTCAACACAAATATTAAATAAAGCAGGCGAATGATAAGGTCTTAATTGGATGAGAGCTCCCCACCGACAATGGTATGGGGCGACATGACTTCCGTTTCCCTGTAGTTGCGAACAAGCTCCATTGCTTCTATGACAAATGAATCCAGAATCCTGTGAGGCTTCGCTGCGTGGTCACCGCTTGCGAAATCCATGGAGCTGTCAATAAAACACATCTTTCTGCTGCAAGCCTTCCACAGTGCATCCACCAAGCTCTCCAAGTCTGGCTTGGGGTATCTGCTACCTCTGCATTTCATCATCGATATGACCATTCTGCTGATAAGCTTAAGTATAATAAGGCAACTTGCCGTGGGGTCACTGTTTCTTTGTACCATCTCCCTGAGCTTCACCGGAAGGCTAAATTCACCAATTGCGCCATCAAAATGAACAGCCAAATCCTGATCAGCACTGATGAACATCTCATGTACTGTCACGCCAAGGGATAATAGAGCTTTCTCTATTTGCTGTTTTTGAATTATCCTGTGCTGGCAATTATTTTGCGAAGCAGCGCCTTCTTGACCTGTAAGTATTTTGGTGAGCACCTGCAAATGGTAAGAGTATGTTTCTCCTGTAAGTCTTTAATTGACATGTATAGATAATAAAGAGATGATAATTGATAAGTATCCAAGAACTTTTACTATATTTAATCTTATTGGACAGAGATGTACCTTTGGCATCACGTAAGTCATGGATCCCTTGAGTACTCCGAGGCATTCATCATCCCTAGTGTAATGGAGACAAGCATGCTGTAGGATTTCCGCTACACTTATATGGTATCTGCAATATCCATTACTTGCAGCGTCAAGATCCCCTGTGAAAGAGTAAACTGCAGAACCATTTACTTGTAAAATAATCCTGGCATTGCTTCCATCTCGGGAACATAGCTTCGCCAGTGCTTCAAGTGCCGCTATTCTGGCTGGCCCAGGTATTCTGGTGGAGCCGACGGCAGTGTAAGTGTAGATGTCTGCTAGCATCTCGATGAAATTTACTCTGTTTGGGAGCTGCACCTGCACGTGTAGTTCGGTGAAAATCCTTATGATCAATGCCTTCTGTTCTTTATCATCACATTCAGCACACCCGAGAATCCTGTTCATTGGCTCGACTGCTTCCTGGTTGGTTGAGATATCCCGAAGCAGGGTTTGTCCATGACCATGAGCAGTCGTGAGCCGGTTAATCAGTTTCAGTGATTCCACTAGTACGTCCCCCCAATCTTCATGATTATTTTGGTGGTAGTGGTCGGAGGTTAGAGGCGTCAGGATCTTGGTGAGCAAACCTCGAGTGTGGATGATGAGTATACAATTGTTCTCGTCGGCTGCGAACAAAAAAAGAACATGCAGACATTCCCACAACCGCTTCAGGTAGTCCTCCTCCTCGGGATAATGCTCACTTTCTTCGAATGTGCCCATCAGTGATGACATGCACTGGATCACTTGGGGAATCTGCTCCTCACTGGCCCCGTCTGCTATGTGCACCACTATACTCGCTGCGTGCTTGGTCATCTCTCTTTGTGCACTCTTTTCTGTGCCATATGGGTAGCTTCTCGGATTTGATAGGACCAACAGGCGGCGGAAGATGTGGCTGGATGGTGCGTACAAGATCAGCTGTCTTATTAGCATGCGCTGCTCCTTAAACTTATTCGATTTCATCTGGTCCAGTGGTCCGAGGATTGTTCTCAGGATCTTCAACCCGGAGAGGTAGTCTTGAGGCAACTTATCATGCGCCATCAGGTCCACAGCATATGTCACCAGGTTCCTTCCTTTGGCGAACGACGGGTGCTTCGCGCATCCCTTCCTTGTTTCTATCATGTATTTCTTAACTAATGCGACACCTGGACCTTCGAAGCCGTATATTTTGGCCACTACGGCCACTAGCTTTTTCGGCACAAGAGCATTGAGCATTAGACTGTAGTTAATGATTGCACCTTGGACCACAACAATGATGTACAAGACATCAAGGGCCGGCTTCATGTTTGCTGTGCTAGAATCTCCATCAGAGTTACCGTAATCATGCTGTTTTAAACGCCACAGGGAAACCCCGATAGCGATAAACGGCCCCGCATGAAAGATAACAGCAGCACTGCATAATAATAGAATGGCGTACATCGCTAGTTGGACCCAGAATGCAATACATCCTAAAATTTGCTTAACCAACAGTACAGCTCTTATATTGTCATCATCCATCCTGCCCCGTGCAAATACTGAGCGTACCGCATTCAATCCCCTTGATGACGCCGCAAATGAGCTCCAGTTCTCACCCCCATAGTTATCGACCACCCTGTTGTGTTGTAAAGCTCAAATTTAAATTCAATCTGGAATCAATAGGAGATATATTTTATTTCGCGAATACACAAATTGCATATCGTCCCATTGATAGGGAGGGTAGAAAACAAGAGTGGCAACGCAGCAGCTATGTACACGTTTGGGCGTAGCCTAGGGTTCCGATGAGCAGGTGAGAAGGGGTTGCTCAGCCCCAATACACTAGGGCTAGATTACAGGGATGATATTGTTAAGCCCTTTGGCACCCGCCTGTCCCCAAGTCAGCGCTTCCTGCTTGACGTCGCGGATGAGTTACTCCGCGGACGGCTGCACGCTGTCAAAGATACACGTGTTCCGGTGCTTCCTAATCAGCCACATTGTGACGGTGGTGATGCCTTCATGAAGCATTAGATGCTAACCGGATAATATGGGTCCGGAAGGATCGATATCTAGTTGGATTTGACATAGTCGGATCCAAATCGAGATAAGGTCTGAGTCGAACATACCTAACTATGAGATGCAACGATATGTCGTCTGTGAGTCTCTAGTACAACATACATTTTATGTCCTAAGACCTGAGCTGACGCACGTACTCGGGATGATGTCAACCCTGCTTTGGGCCGACCAAATGCTACTCCGTAACTGGGTAGTTATAAAGGTAGGCTTCAGACTTGTCCAGACCCATGCTGCGAGACATGGTCGAGTAAGATGTGATTTGCCCCGATCAGTAGAGATATACTCTGGACCCCTCGTGCGACCCGTCCAAGAGAAGTATGGCCATGCGACACGGATTATGAGATAGTCTGGTTTGTAGTCGGCATCACTGTAACGAGAAAAAGGTCGGGCTAGCACAAGGATGACAGACTCACCTTGAGCCCGACAACATAAATCATGTGGCAAATGGAACATAAGTGTGACATATTGTACAAGTTCGCCAACCGGCTTCATGGTCTACATGGTGGTTGGCATGCCTAGCTAGAGCCCACTACCAACCGAGTAGGTCGGAAGTGATCCGAGCAGCGACCACGCCGACTTGAACATAAGGGATCGCACACTTAATGGGAGGAACCTGTGAGGTTGGATCCGTCTCCACGAGTTAGATGTAATCCTACTTGGACTTGGATCCAAGCTGGACAGACTTTGGGCTTTAGGGCCCGTGCGAGGCCCAAGTGTTGAACGCGCGACGGAAGCCTATATATAGTGGAGGTGTAGCACACTCATTCGATTGATCGCTTCGGCGCCATCACTAGAGCTTTGCATGTGTTGAAACTAGCCACCTTCACTCATCACCGATTGCATAATCGGACCTAGCAGTCCGTCGCACAACGTTCCTACTACACACGCGGATACCGTCAGAGGTGGTGCACTTGCGCCGCTCTGGCAAACCTGCTCAAGGGACCCGATCGGCTATGTGGGAGATCGACAAGGAGGAGACGACTCTGGAGACGCGCTTCCTAGTGGTAATGATTCGTGATCCTAGATGTTCTGTATGTTGCAATTTTAATTTGCAGTCGACGCATCCTACCGTAGAATCCAACAGTTTGCATAAGTGAAAGGGTGCATTCTTGTGAGAATGAGTAAGTGAAAGATTGTCGCCAGATACGATTGGTTGACCAAAGGGTTTTGGAAACCCTAGTCATGAGTCCCAAGTCTAGTGACCTGATCTAGTAATCCACCGACGGAAGCACTTCCCCGTACATGTGAATGCATTAAAGGCATTGCACCCGCGACACCCAGATGAACTGCACATAAGACAGACTGCTCGAGGGATTTGGTGAGGAGACGGGAGTTCAACTATAGTTGCTTCATGCTACTTAGAATCTACTTCTCCAAGGGGCGATGTGTCTAGTGGTACGCTTCGTGATCTCCTACCTAGTACTTGCAAGAATCCCTCATCTCCTGGGTCCTCGCGTTGACACATGCGATCTCGGCGTGCTAGGTCGCCAGTTCACAAAGAATCAAGGTGCCGGTCTCCTCACCCTTTTTCTCGGCAAATATGTACCGCCTGAGCCTCCCCTTCAGGCTAACCAAATGCAAGTCACTGAGAGGAAGGGTCCCAATACCCAAACAAGCCACTCGCACATGGTGATCTTTGAATCAAAATCACCCTTACCCCGGCAACCCGAAGAAGGGGTTCTGGGGTGGGGCGGATGGAGATCAGCCCTGCCTGACTGCAACGATCGAGCTAGACTGATTCTCCATCACTAGCTACTAGACATAGGAGAATCCGTTCTACAATGTAATGAAATAAAGATCAATAGCCTACAAATGTGAAAAAAAGCGCGGGAACACGGTTACCCCAAAGAGGAGCTCCTTCGAACTGACTTAAGTAGAGGGTTGGCCAACCTCGAAGGAACTGGAACCCCCTAGGATTTAGCTCCCACAAGGAACCGGCACTCTACGAACAAGGATATTTGACCTTTGCCTCTTGTGTCGGTTGCTTGTGCGGGGTTTCACCCCTCGATATGGTTGGGAGTCGGAGTTGGAGTAATGTCCCAAAATCGGTCCTTTGGAGTAGCCGAACTGGCATCCCCTCGGGCACTGCCTCAAGGAATGGTAGTCCCATGTCTTTTAGGCACACAAGGGTGTGGTTCACTACTGCTTTGAACGAGACTAGTGCAAGTTAGTCCCAGGAAGGTAGTAAATGTCATCTTGGCTTCCATGACATCAAACAAGACATGTGTTGTCCGGTTATTTCCTTCCTCTCGAGACATACAATGAGGAGAATCTGGCCAAGGTCTCTATAGGGGGACAATCCTAACACCTCGCACAATAGGAAGTCATTGGGGCCGGAGGTGACCTCTCCTGACAACTAGCGACTCCAAGATACATGTGATAAGTATGTTGAAAGGCAGGCAGTCATCTAAGATGTTTCATTATTTGATGAACCAAAGCTTCCATTAGAATGTGATTTTTGATGATTGGCCAAATGACGAAGGGATATTCTGGTGGCCAGCTGAAACCTTGTGGGTGATCCTCACACAAAAATGTGAGGTCAAACGGTCACTGGGCACCGAGAGGGAACTCAACACATTGGCTCCTGATCTCATCTGAGGCGCTTGTCCCGGGTTGATGATCTCCAGAAACCTTCTCCCAGACAATCTAACCATGTGCATGAAGAACCCCTTGGTGATTCCCCAATTTGCATGGGGTCAGGATTGGCAAGGCGTGCCCTTTCGACGGGGCAATCTGATGCAAATCCTTATAATGCAGCTTGGTATCTGCCCCGTGGTAACCAAAAAAGTTGGTTTGCCAGGGGTACCCTTACAGTAGGAGACCCCCACCCATATTGGGCTTCTTCGGGTTGGTGTGCTGGAAGACCGTGCTCTGGACCAAGGGAGAGCTAGCTTTGGCAAAACTCAAAACATCATGTGAGGGCGAGTTCACCGCTAGGCTTCCTTCATCTCGGAAGAAAGGTTGAGGTCGATATCCCTACGAGTTGACGGAGGGTTAGCCCCCGGCCTAATGCGTCCGTCACTCTAGGAGAGCTCCATGTAGGAAAGGTTGTTGGTGACGAAATCTGCTTGGGCCCACAGTGGGCGCCAAATGTAGATGATTAATGCAGCGCCAATCTTACAACCGGGAGACACTTATGGAAGTGAGTAGAGACAGACGGGGGTGGTGCCCGAAGGGATCTCGTTGGCGATGGATGTGACATGATGTTTTACCTAGGTTCACGCCTCATGGATGGGTAATAGCCCTACTTCCTGTATATCTACCTTTATTGATCAGTAAGAGAATACATGGCTCGAGCGGATTTGTAAGAGTTTCCCTATCTACCCAGCCAGTTTATGAATACGTGGCTCCCACGCGGCATTGTCCTGGCGAGGCTTCATCTCCCCTCTATATAGGTAAGTGATGGCCAATAGTTTAGTAGCCATCTTCAAGAGATACGATATGATCAGGTTATCCCGCGGTTTAGGGAACATACTCCCATAATTGGCGAGTTCCTAAAATAGTGCTCCCCTTCTTATCCCCTACTCGGGCGCAACAGGGCACGGGAGTCCGAAGCCTCTAGGCACTGGGAACAATTACAGAGCGTAGTATCATATATTAGTATCATGTAGTACTTTATTTATTGTCATGCATGACACGTAATAACATAGCATTTATTATAATACAATATTAAGATATGATACTCAATCCTCTCTTTCTTCATTTAAGTCTATGACACCTCATCAAAATTACGTAGTTGATATGCATGATATTACCTATGATAATACCATTATGACCAACCTAAGGGTGGACATAGTCCGGACCCTGACACGCCGCCGCTTGGACCAGCCGGCAGCGGTCCGGACAGCACAGGACAGGACCGGACTAGGCAGCGCCGTGGTCCCTTTTCCATGCACCGGACCGGCGAGGCGAAAGCTCGGTCAGGACCGAGCGACGGCGAAGGAGGAGTGTGAGTTGCATGCGGGCCCTGCATGCCCCACATGCGTGCGTCGTCATTCATGGATAGGCGTGCAGCATGTAGAAGCTGGAAGACAATGCTGCTGCTGCTGCCAATCTCGATGGCGTCTCTTGTTCGACTCCGAAGATCAACTATCTCCGCTGAGTATAGAGCTAACTGAAAACGGAAAATCAGGCCACAGCCGAGCCGAGACGTGAACGCTGCAATCCCAACGTACCACGATCCGATTAAAGCGATGGGCTACACTTAACAAACTATAACCAAACCGTTGCTTGACTTATTTCACTAACTGAAGAAAATCCTAACTGACGAAACTGAACTTTAACAGCTACAGCTACGACTGACGAAACTGAATTATTCTGAAACTTTGACACCAACTGTTAACTGACGCCGTGGTCATCGCAGGGAGTGCGCCGCCGCTGCTGACTACGTGCCGGGTCATCCACAGGGCGTCGTCCTCGATGTCGGCGGTGATCGCAAGCGCGAGGCCGAAGTTTGAGAGCTTGGCACGGTAGCATGCGTCGAGGAGGAAGTTGCTGCTCTTGACTCTAATGCACGTACGAATGGTCGGTGCAGTTGTGCAGGTAGTTGAGCCCGCCTGCCACGTCCAGCGCAACCTGCACGCCCTGGCTCCCCCCGAGCACCTCGCCGCCATGGACGTGGAGCCACTCCCTGAGCACGCTGTTCTCGGCGAACTAGAACACCATGTACGTGTAGCCGCCATGCATGCATTGATGCAGAGGCCGGACAGGCGAATGAGGCTCAAGTGGTTGACCCGACCCAGGATGCTCACCTCTCGACGGCAGAGCCCACGTCGCCGGCGGCAGTTCTCGGTCCGACCGAGCGGTACGGCTAAAATGCGGACCGGACTGAGGTGCTGAGCGGGCCTTATTTTACTATCTAGGCCGGCCAATTTTTCTAGCGGGCTAGGACCAATCGGTCCGGTCATGAGCAGGCCGAAAAGCCTGCTCAGCTCGTCCACCCTAACTCGCCGCACACAAGTGGCGCGAACGCTATTTCTCGGCGTTTCCTAAACGGCGCCCGTTGCGCCCGTTACAGGCATGTGCGCAAACGGGCGCACACCCCCGCGATGCTCTGGGCCGGCCCATCTAAAGTGTTTTCTTTTCTGTCTTAATCTGCAAAAAATGGGGGCTGCCGCTAGGTTTCGAACCAGCCACATCCCGCATCAAGGACCGCTAGGCAAACCACTCAGCCGCCGCACGACACCTGGTTCGAACATACCTTTTCCTCTGTTATTTGTTCTTCTTCCTTTTCCCTTTTTTAGTTTTTCCTTTTTTAGTTTTTCGTTTTTTTCTTTGTCTTGGTGTGATGAATTGGTTTGCAAATACATGGACGTTTTCTTCAAATCGATGAATTTTTTTTAATTACGATGAACTGTTGTTCAAATTCGATGAACTATTTTTCAAATTTGATGAACTTTTTTTGAATTTTGATGGACCTTTTCCAATTTCGATGAACTTATTTCAAATTTGATGAACTTTTTCCACTTTTTTGTGAAGTTTTTTCAAAATCGATCAACTTTTTTCAAATGCATGAACTATTTTTCAAAATTGATGAACTTTTTAAAAATTGGTGAACTTTTTTCAGAATCGATGAACCATTTTTGAATTTTGATGAACTTTATTCAAATATGTGAACTTTTTTCTCAAGATTTGTGAACTTTTTTTTGAAATGGATGAACCTTTTTCAAAATCGCTAGACATTTTTCTCAAAATCGTGAACTTTTTTTCAAAATTGATTATTTTTTTCAAAACAAATGAACTTTTCCGTTATTCCTGAACCTTTTCCAAAATTTAAATCAAAGTGCTACAGTAAACATTTGCGGGGGTACAAATGTACTTAGAAAGTTGTCCCTGTAGTTGGTCAGTTGAGCGTGGTAGGTCAGGTGGTTAGTCTTATTGGTTCGGTGTTGTCACGGCGTGAGTTCGACCCTTGCCGAAGACCATTTTTGCGCTGTCTTTTTGGCGTTTCCTCTGTAGCGATTGAATCTTGCTGGGCCGACCCAGTCGAATCGCCTTCGGGCGCCAGTACGAGAACCGGCGCTGAGAGCGCCGGTTAGGAGCTCCCCTATTTCTCGTATTAAGCGAGTCTATCAGAATCTCTCGCGTCGACATGAACAGTGTCGGGCCGGCCCGTATAGCTCGCATAGATTCAAATCATCAGAAATAAACGAGGCATCCCATTGAATTGAACCCCGGTCTCCAGTCTTCTCACCTGGCGCAGCTAACCACTCTGCCCATCTCATGTTCCTGGTTACTTGTAGGATCAATATCTACTAGATATGCGAATCAACCTGTGATTGAGTTGGTTAGGTGGATAGTGGTATCCCTAACCCACCAGGGTTCAAATTCTGGTGCTCGCATTATTTCTGGATTTATTTCAGGATTTCCGGCGATGCGCTTTCAGTGGGAGGAGACGTTTCCGTCGACGACGAGGCGCCTACAGTGACTTCGTAAATCTCAAGATGATATGCCGGCTCAGTCTCTCGGAGGTGCTCATAGAGATAGGATGTGCGTGTGTGCGTTCATAGGGGTGAGTGTATGCGCGTGTATATGAGCGCTTGTGTCTGTACTAATGCTCAAAAAAAATATCTACTAGATACCACCGAGCCGGTCTTCTCCAATTTTTCATTTACTTTTTTTGTTCTCTTTTATTCCATTTTTCTTCTTCTCCGTTTTTCCATTCTTTTTTACTTTCTTCTCAGATTTGTTTAATTCTTTTTTTTCTTTTTTTCTCCTTTTTTGTTTGATTTTCTTTTTTCTTCTTCATTTTTTTGTTTTTCTTTTGTGTTTTCTTATGTTTGTTTTCGTGTTCACTCTACATTTTCGTACATATAAAAAAACGTTTTTACTAACAAGTGTATCCACATTCAACATTGTCCCAACGCTATTTAAACATTTTCGAAATACTTGTCCAACATTTTTAAAAATAATTGTTCAACATTTTTAATACCTATTCAACTTTTTCAAATACTAGTTAAACATTTTTTAGATATCGTTCAACATTTTTAATACCTATTTCAATTTTCTCTAAATATGTTTTCAATATTTTTAATGCTTATTTAACATTTTCAAATACTTGATCTACATTTTCTAAATTCTTGTTCAAATTTTTTAAATACTTGTTCAACATTTTTAATACCAATTCACCGTTTTTTAGATACTTGTTCACCATTTTTAATACTTATTCAATATTTTCAAATACTTGTTCAAGATTTTTCAAATTATTGTTCAACATTTTAAAATACTTTTTGAACATTTTTCATATACCCCTTCATCATTTTTAATACCTATTGAATATTTTTCAAATACTAGTACAACATTTATAATACCTATTCAATATTTTTTAGATACTTGTTCAACTTTGTTTTAAAATTCTTGTTCAACATTTCTTAAGACTTATTCAACATTTTTTTCAAATGTGTTTTGAAGAGACTTTTTTGTAATATTTATATTAGGATATGTTAACCTAGTATAAACAAAAGGAGAAACAAAAAAGGAAAAAAAGAAAACCAGAAAACATGGCAAAAAAACAGAGAAACAGGCTGGTGTTGCCCATGCGGGTGGGCCGGGCCAGACCCTCGCGCGCTTCAGCGAGTCGGACGCCCTGACTTGCTGAAAGCGAGGAATAGCGATGCCCCACAGGTGGTACAAAACGGAAAACCCTCTACGACACACGCATAGACATGGCGAGGCGAGCGATTAAACGCTCTAGAAGGTTCCCAACCGTTTCATGTTATGGTTTTTTTATTTTTATGTTTTCCTGCTGTTTCTTTTATGGTTTTGTCCGGGTTTTTTACTTATCTGATTCTTTTTTCGTTGTCATTTTTTCCTTTTCCTGTTTATTTCTTTTTTATTTTAAATGCTTTTCCTTCTATTTTTCTGTATCTATTTTTGTTTTTCATACTTTTAAAATTATTCGAAATTAAATAAAAGGTTCGGAATGTCAAATAATGTTCCCGTTTTTAATTTTTGGTCAAAATTAAAAAATATATCCTGATATTTAAAAAATCGTTGCCTTTCAAAATAGGCTGATAAGTTCAAAAAGCATCCTGTTTTCAAATTTTGCTCATAAATTCAGAAAAATTCGGGATTTAAAGAAAAATCAATTATTTTAAAAATGTCCTCCTTTTCAATAAACGCACATAAGTTCAAAAAATGTACCTTTTTTCAAATTTAGTTCACAGATTCACAAAATTTCCCCAAATTTTAAATAATGTTCGTTTTGTTTTTCATATTTTGTTCAGAGTTTCAATTTTTTCACAGATTCAAAAATATATTCCCTCTTGTACAAAATGTTCATGTTTGAAAAATAAGTTCCTTTTCAAATTTTATTGTGAAATTCAGAATAAATCCCAATTGGAAATTCTTTCACAAATTCAAATATTGGTCACATTTAAAAAAAACCTGTTCGTGTTTGAGAAAAATTTTGAAGCGATTTTTTTTCCTTTTTTTAAATTTGTGCACATATTCATACATTCTTCCTGTTTTGAAATTTGGTTAAAAATCCGAAATTTGGGCAATTTTTCCGAAACTTGTTTATGTTCTTTACAAAGTTCTTTAGAATCTTTTTTAGAAGTATTCAAATTTTTCATTAAATGTTTGAAAAAAGGGGTAACATGCAGATCGGTCGATGTTGTTTGTTCTAAAGTATTTCGCATTACATACTCGTCACTAGCGCTGGCCAGCTCGAGTGGTTAGGTACGTACATCCATTAGAGGTGGATCGGGAGTTTGAATCCAGGATAATGCGATTTATTTTTGCGATTCTTTTTGCAATCCGGGCTGGCCAATTTCTCTAGGGAGCTCGGACCAATCGGTCCGGTCATGAGCGGGCCACAGGCAGACCAAAAAGCTCGCTCGCTATGTCCACCCTGACTCGCCGCACACAAGTGGTACAAACCACGACCGACTGGCCTGACTTTTGGCAAGTGGTACAAACTTCTTCTAGATTATGTTTCTTTGTAAATAGTTATTGCATACAATAGTTCTTCCTTTGCTAAGTTTGCATCGGAGTTAATCTCTTTTTTTGACAGTGAATCTAGGAATTTATAATACATAAATAGTTGATTCCCACTAAGTCTAATTCTCTCAACATGCAGCCCTTCACATTATCAAATGTGTCACGTCATCATTTACTAGAACTATTTTTTAGCACATGTATACCCTAATTTAATTGTCCCATCTCGAATAGTCCAACGTACATACATACTCTTTGTTCAGATATAATTATTTTTAAAAATAATACTTTCTCTATCTAAATATATAAGTCACCGTACGAAAATCAGATATTCCCATTAAATTCGGCCCTCGTTTCCCTCCTTGCCTCGTACTGCTGCCTACCAAAACCAGGAAAAGGAGACGCCCGTATGAAAACAACCACTGCATGCATCGTGGCTGGCCGTTGGGCAAGGTTCTGAAAACGGTTTTGCATGCATTCACTCCTATAACTAGTAAATTAATGCTGATTTTGCTTCCATTTAAAACTGCGCTGTGATTGGAAGTTTTCCTGACCATGGTACTCCTACTCGTCCAATCTCTAGCCACCTAGGTCACGATGCTCCTCCTAAAACTACCCACAGTGGGAGTAATATAGATGGTAACATCACACTTATTTAGACTAGTCATATTGGGGAGTAACTTAGACTATTAACATCACATTTTATTAGGCTATATTATTATTTTCACAGTGGGTAGTAACATATGTGTGTTGTCGATCATGTTATGGTTCATTTATTAGCCTATAGACTCACGTTGTCTTGGTATGTGTGATGTTACAGTAACTAGCTAAGTTACCACCATCACCTCTCTCATCATTAAATATGTGCCACATAAGCAAAATTATCTTGAAAAGTGTGATGTTACTAGTGATGTTACTCCCACAAGCAAAATAGATGATGTGGCATGTAGTTAATGAAGAAAGAGAGGCATGTCGTAACATAGGTAGTTACTATAACATCACACATATCAAGAAAAGATAAGTCTACAACCTAATAAATGAAGTGATGCATGACACAACACATATGTTACTTCCTACTATAGATGTAGTAACATAGAATAGTAACGTATGCATGTTATTACTCCAAGTTACTCCCCACTGTGACTAGTCTAATGTGACTTATGCACCTAGACGGAAGGAGCAACTTTTGATTTAGATCATTTTGTTTATATAGAATGTATCAAAAATTAATTTTTCAAACCCCGCAGCAGCGCACGGGGAAATATTCTAGTTAACTATGATATATAATTAATAACAATTGAAGCTCGTGAATGGCTAATCGCTAAGGATTAGTTTGGAACTCAATACAAATATGTTCGAGTAACTCCTACTGTATTTGAATGGAGGCAGAGAAGTGTTCTTATAGTCCACGGGACATAACCTAAGAAGCTATTAATCAAGAAAACTAAGTAGTAAAACTAACCTCGATATCTGTATGAGTGTAATCACCGTGAGAGACCAAAAATCCTTCTTGTGCAGTAGGGAGACGAAGCCACCCAGAAGAACGACGGTGGTCCAGGTAACTACCAGAAAGCCTAGCCCTCTGATTAACATCGCCAGCCCACCCAAAAATGCCGCGTAGCCATTGATACGGCATTCCGACCATCCGCAACCCCTGCACTCATGGCCAACCATTGTTTCTCTCCAGAGCTGATTGAGGTCGCTACTGCAATGCAGCGATGTTATGTATCCGCAAGATGGAGAGGAGATGGACTAAGCAATAACATGGCCTGTGATTACAATACAAGCCTATTGGCTGCTGATGAGATCGATATTAGATCTTGACCAGGACTGCAAGCGTGGGTCGTCATTACTTAATCCTAACAGCCTATTTTTAAGTCCTAATTTGTCAGTTGTCACAATGGATCGTACTAGTATACAATATCAGCCGAGCTAGCGTGTTATGTTTTGTTTTCCCGAGGGTGTCCTATCCTCAGTCCTCACTCACCTGCTCACTAATTCTACTTTTTTGTGCAGTAACCGCACCTTGATCGAGCAATAGATTACGTAGGAAGCGAGGCCGCTGGGTATTCGTGCGCAGCGTGTCCATGGCGTTGTTCCATACTACAATTATCAATAATTACGAGGGCAATAAAGGTGTAAAGCTCCCTCCGGTCCGGTGTGTTAGGCTCCCTTCAATGCTTCACCTTGTACAGATGCTAAGACCCCTCCCAATGCTTCACCTTGTATAGGTGCTAAGCCTGTCATATAAGTGGGAAATGTGATGTGGCAAGACAATTAAGAGGAGAGGGATGGATTTGATGACTCTAGGAAGAATCAATACCAAGCACGTGAACTTAGAGAAAACATTTAAATGAAGCAACCTCATCATCGCATGAAAGAGTTTAGCTACAACAAGTTAAGGGGGTGTTTGTTTCCAGGAACTTTTTGATGTAGGGACTAGAAAAAGTCCCTCTTAGAGACTTTTTAATCAAATAGGAGGGACTATTAGGGACTAAAAGTTGCTTTTGGGGACTAAATGAAGAAAACTCTCTCCTCTTTTTTGGGACTTTTCCAACAATGCCCCTCTCTGCACCCATTGTCTCGTCGCCCCATGGTGTTGTTTGGTTGTTATTTTTCTGTATACTAGAGATAACATGGTCTTTTACATGTCATTTAATAACCTTTAGGGAGGGACTAGAGACTTTCTAATCCCTGGAAACAAACATGGAGGGACTAGAGACTTTTTAGTTGGGACTAGAAAAAGTCCTAGGACTTCTTAACCAAACAGGGCCTAAGCACCTATGCATTGGGGACTATAGTTGCTAAGCTATTTAATGCGCTTAGCACCTCATCTAAGCACCTGTCCATTGGAAGAGGTCTAAGGCTGCCATGTAGGCAAAAATCTAATGTGGCAAGGTAATTAGGAGGATTGAAATGAGTGTGGTGACCCTAGGAAACAATGCCAAATACGTGAACCTAGACAAAACACTTAAATGAAAGAAACCCCCACTACTAGGAAAAACCTTATACACAGAGGTATAGCAGTAGCGCTGGTCAAAGCTCGACACTATTGCTACTTATTAGTAGCGCTTGTTAAAAAAACACGCTACAACCATTGTTGTAGCAGTAGCGCGTCTGCGCGGAAAAGCGCTACTACTATAATTCCCTCGCTGGTGCCGGTAGGCTAGGAATAGTAGTAGCGGTTCTTCCAAAAGCACGCTACTGTTAAAAACTTTGTAGCAGCGCGTTTATGCTATAGAGCACTACTGCTATGAAAAAGAAAATAAATAGAAAAATAAGTAGAAAAGTAAATGAAAATGAAAGAAATAAAAAAAGAATAAATGAAAAAAAGAAAATGTAAAGAAAACAAAAGAAAAAGAAAAAGAAAACAGAAAGGAATAGTTGTAGCGCATTTCGCAGGAAAACGCTATAGCTAACTTAGCTATAGCGCGTTTCGACAAAACGCGCTACTGCTAGTTTGACTTAACCCCCGGCCGCGCGGGCTCAAAATTTTGCTAAGTCCTCCCCCCTCTCCCCCAACTGCTCCATCACCGTCGTCACCCTGCCACCTTCGACCACACCGCCACCGCCCGAGGCCGCCTTCGACCACACCGCCGCCGTCCGAGGCCGCCCTCGACCTCACAGCCGCCGCCGACCTCACTGTCGCCTCCCTCAAGCTCACCACCACCGCCCTCGACCTCACCACCGCCGCCTGAGCCCGCCCAGGACCTCCGCCGCCCGAGCGAGAGCCTGCCTTCGCTACCGACCGTAAGGCTCCACCTCTCCTCTCCCCTACCCTCCTCTCTCTCTCTCTATGCTAGGGCAATTCATATATATGTTGATGCTGTGTTGATGTTCATATGAACCCTAGGTGTTCATATGAACCCTAGGTGTTCATATGAACCCTAGATTTGTTTAGGGCAGTAGGCATTTTTTAGCATTTAGGAAAAATGATTAGCAATTTTTTTAGGAAATTAGCTAGGGCAAATTTTTATGAAAATGCCTAAATAGTAATTCCATTTAGATTTAAATTAATAGAGGGTATGTAAATAATAGCAGCATTTAGATTTAAATTAACAAATGCTATAAACAAAAAACACTTAGCTATAAAAAATTATTTGGACTATGGACCTGAATCTGTTCCAAATTTCATTCAAATGAAATTTGAATTATTTGGACTATGGACCTGAATATTTTTGAAGAAATTGGGTGTAGGTAATAAGGTCTTGTTGTGGAAATTTCGGTGAGGTCAGAAGGGTTAGAGAAAATGGAGTTCCTAGAATTTTAGCTTTAGACAAAAAACAAAAGTATTTAGCTATAAATAAAAAACAGTAGCTATGGCATTTAGCTATAAAAAATAGAATTGTTTTTCTTTTCAAAAACTTGGTTAAACTAATTGTTGCTATGTAAACAAAAAACAAGATTGTTGTTATATGATATATGTCATTGTTGTTCATTTGCATATTCCATTATTGTTGATTATATCTTTTCATTAAAGTGGCCATGTTATATGCAAATTCCTCAATAGTGTTTGCTCATGTTATATCTTTTCATTGAAGTGGTTCAATTATGCCCAAGTGGCTTTGTTGTTTCCAGGGAATGAAGCTGAGTGGCAAATGTTTTCCCGGAATGTTGATTCATTTTCGTTCCGGCAAATTTCAGGTTCTCCATTTGTCCACTTTTTAGCAAAAGTCATGCCGAAATTTTCCGTGAATTTCGGCATGACTTGTGCTACAAACTAGGACATATCGAGTGCCCGGGATTTGCCGCACCGGAAAGGAATCAACGTTCCTGCAAAATATAGGCCTTTTTTATGTCATTATTCATTTTATTAGGTCTAGAATTAATTGAGTAGATTTAATCGTAGGAAACATGGCTAGCAACGATGAAGGACAGGGTTCTGATGATTGCGATGACGTCTACCTGGCGGCAGATGAATTTTTGAGCCTTGCCAACAATCAACCGATGTTGTTGTTGGGCCCACCGGTCGCATCAGGGACTGAGACCGACACACAGACTGGTGCTGAGACTGAGACCGGCGCGGACACTCATACCGGCATCGAGACCGACACTGACACTCATACCGGCATCGAGACCGACGATAAGACTCAGACCGGCATCGAGACCGGCGCTGAGACTGAGACCGATGCTGCCTCGGGGAGCGGAGCCGGTATAGAACCGAAAGCAAAGAGGCGACGACTTCCTAACAAGCTCGGGACTACTAGACTAGTGGTCACGGAGGTGGACGACGGCAATTTTGAGCCAAACGTGCCCGAGGAAGTGCGCGCGTGCTACGACAATCAAATTGGCTGCATCATACGGACAACCGCCACCATCAACGATGAGAAACTAAACAAGATAGATAATATGAGGCCCTCCCTCCTAAAGAAGCTACACCAGATATTCTTGTTCCCGGGCCGGAATGAAAAGGATTATAAAGATTCAGATAAGGACCCGGCAATGAAGAAGATAAACAAACACACCATGAGCAAGTTTAGCGAAGCGTTGGCCGCCTAGAAAGCAAGGGTGAAATGTCGGATCATCAATGAAAAGGAACCCTACTCCGAGATTGTAAAGGATAATCCGACAATCACAACAGAGCACTTTGAAATATTGAAGGCGGCTTGCGAGGCCGAAGCTGCCAAAAAAAAGTCGGAGTACATGAAGGGGCTTCAACAGAAGAACATTGGGTGCCACCACCTCGGAAGCCGTGGTTACGGCGGGAAGAGGTCCATATGGGCCAAGGAGGACGCGGAAGCCGCGAGTCTGGGCATTCCAGACCCCTTGGCGGAGTTCACCGTCCCGCAGGAGCTTGACGTCCTCAGGGCCCGGCACCGTTGAGACCCAGTGAAGAAGGTTTTCGAGAAGAACGCGGTCACGACGAAGTTCATTAGACTGCTGGTAATTTTAGTTTCTAATCAATTCAACTGCACGTTAGTCATATTTGTAAATGATCCTTGTGCCATTTGCAGAGAGAGCAGCACAGGATTGTGGCCGAAAGCGACTCGCCGTCTGAGGCGTTGGCGAGGCCCAAGTGAGACACTCCATTCAACCAGGCGTTGAATATATTGAAAGGACTCCCGGTGGATACTCGACCGTCGTATGGACGCGTGCACGATGTCGGAGACGACGCCATGTGGAAGAAGTACTACCGTGAGACCACGGAGGAGAGAAAGGAAAGACGGAGGTTAACTGAAGAAAACATCGACAAGAAGGTTGAGATTGCGGTTGAAAAGAAATTATCTGAGACAGTCGCAACAACGATAGCTGCTGCAAAACAGGTGTTTGTAGATATGTCTATTACGTTGATTCCAGCCGTTTTCAATTGGAGTAGGCAAAGTCCAAAAAAAATGCAGCGGACTTTCCCCTTGCCGACTTCCTCAGGAGCAGCTCGACTAGCGTTGCACCAGCACCTGCTCCCGCACCAGCTCCTGCACCTGCTCCGGCACTGGCTCCTGCACCTGCTCCCGCACCTACTCCCGCACTGACTGCTGCACCTGCTCCCGCACCGGCTTCCGCACCTACTCCGACACTGGCTCCGGCACCGGGCGTGCTCGGCGGTGCTTCGTCTTTGGCTGAGCTCGACGCCCTCACGGTATCTGTCACACCGCCCCCCTTCAATAAATGTATAATCCCCCGTTTTCGTTTCCTTTTAGATGTCTCACATCGCAGACTTTTCTTTGCAGGCCGACGAAACCCCATGCACCATATTGTACACCATCGCCGACCAGAAGGTAGACGTGGGAAAGGCGACGATAATGGAGCCGAAGGAACCATTGTTCCACAGCCGGCCGATCCCCCCGGAAGTCTTCAAGGTTTCCGTGGCCGGTGTCAAACCGGGCCACGAGAATTTGGCTCCTCTGGTACTAGTGGGGGATGATGACGAGACCCCATGGCGTCTTGGTGATTGTTGCAATGGCTGGGTCCTATTGTGGCCAAAGAGTCTGCTTTGTCTGGAGGCGGCCGGGAGCACATCCACGAGCACGCAGTTAGGTATGAACATCAACACCTCGCCTACTCCATTAGTCGTCGCTGGTGACGTCGTCATAGATGAGGATGAGGATGACGATGACACTCAAGAGTATGTCAATACTGGCGCCTACTTAGGGTTTGAGCGTCATGAGTCGGTGCCTGAATTGCCGCCTCCGGAGTCTGAACGTATTATGGACAACCTTCCGGTAGTAAAGAAGTCTAGGAAGAGACCGAGGAAAGGCAAAAAAGCTGCTTCTATGATCCAGCCGCCTTAGCAGCCTCGGGTTCAAGACCGTATAGATATCCCCGGTGCGGCAAAATGGCATATCCCTGGTCAACCAATCCTACCTGAAGCAGCGCTGCGGGCCAGATTCGGCGATTTAAGGAGACTTCATAACGATGTGCTGTGGACAGAGAAAGGCCTCATCGCCTCAAAAAATCCAGGATACCCACTCTACGTGGTTAACGTGCCGCGGGGATTGTCGTACGTTGACACATTCCCCGCGGAGAAGTTCTTCCTTCGATTCGATTACATCTTCGACATGTTTCACTTGAAGAAGCTGGATTTTGCGTTTGCCCGCCTTTATGCTTTGCACATGAACTACCTCATCCGGATTGAGCAGATACCTCATATCTGTGTCGCTGACCTGTACTTCATGCACGAGGCCTTCTTGGGAGTCTGTGCAAAGCACTGTGAATACGTGAGGGGATACATCGTCAATTTCATGCTTGCCAATAAGGACAAGGAGGCGATTCTTGTGCCTTATCATCCCATGTAAGTCATCCGCACGGATATCCTTCCTTTGATTTCAATCATTCATTTGCACAGTGGAGGCTAATTAATTTGAGGTGTACTTATTTTGCGCAGCGGCGGGCGCGCCGTCCTCACCATCCTCTACCCCCGATACTCCCACGCTCTTTACTTGGACTCGTTGAAGAACATTAACAAAAAGGATTACACCCACATCAAGTCTGTTCTCGACAGTGCTATGTTTTACTACGGCGCACGGGGTGGAGAGGTCAAGGACAAGAAGATAAAGGACGGCAGGCCCACCTTCGGCCATAAGACCGACTTCTTCTGCATCCAGCAACCGAATGAGTCTCTTAATGATGGATTCTATGTCCTACACCAGATGCTGGAGTACAGACGGGATCACCAGAACCTTCGCATGTCACCTACATCCGGCGATGCCCATATTCTGCAATGGGCAAAGAACTTAGGAGATATCAAGGATCATCGACTTCGATCTGAGTTCTATCACATCTAGCGCGAACTTGCCCAAATCATCATGAAGGAGGTCGTCGGAAAAACAGGGATGTTCTACGAAGAAGAACAAATGTCGCGGGAAGACGTCCGAACACGTGTAGCCGCTCAGCGTCTCGACCTGAAGCATTTCACTAAGCTCAGGGACTATCTCCCTGACTTGGATGGATGGCATGACATGGAGTGATTGTCGATACACTACTATAGAAAACCTTATACATAGAAATTTAGCAGTAGTGCGTGTCAAAAATAGCAGTAGCGCGCGTTCGTAAACCGCGCTACAGACACAATAGTAGCAGTAGCGCGTGCGCATGAAAAAGCGCTACCACTAGTATTCCCATTGCTAAAATGATAGGCTACGCATAGCAGTAGCGGTCTTGAGGGAAGCGCGCTACCGCTAGGACATAAGTAGCAGCGCGTTTCGCGCGGAGAGCGCTACTGCTAATGTAAATAAAATAAAATAAAAAACAAATAGAAAAGTAAATGAAAAAGAAAGAAATAGAAAAAGGAGAAAGGAAAAAATAAAATGTAGAGGAAAATAAATGAGAAAGCGAAAAAAGGAGAAAGGCGTAGCAGTAGCGTTTGTTCGTAAGAGGCGTTATAGCTAATGTAGCTGCAGCGCGTTTCCTAGACCCCCGTTGCACAAACAGAAAAGGAAATAAGAAAGATGAAGGAAATTGCATAGCTATAACAGTAGCGCGTTTTGTGAAAATCGCTATAGCTAACTTAGCTATAGCGTGTTTCGCAAAAAGAGCTACCGCTAAGTTTGACTTAACCAAAAAACCGTTTCCCCCCGGCCACCACTTCTCCCCCAAATCCCTCGACCCACCCCGCCGCCGTCTGCCCGATTCGCCGTCGCCCCACTTCGCCGCCGTCTCCTGCCGACGTCGACGCCCCCGGAGCCACCAGAGCCGCGCGCCGTCGACGCCACCGGAGCCGCCCCCAACGCCACCGGAGCCGCGCGGCCACATCAACGCCACCGGATTCGCAGTCGACGCCACTGGAGCAGCAGTCGACGCCACCGGATCCTCCCTCGCCACAACTGCCTCCCTCACCGTCACCGGAGACGCCCCTGCCTCCCGCGCCACCATCGGAGCCATCCTCTGTAAGCCCCCACCCCTCCTCTCTCTCTAGATTAGTTAGGAAAAGAATTTAGTTAGGTTAATTAGTTAGGTTAATTTGACAAAGACGCCCCTGCCTCCCTCGCCGTAGGAAAAAATTGTATATGCTTAACTAGGACAGTAGGGTTAGGGTTGTAGTGTTTAATTACAAATGTTAGGAAAGTAAGGTTTAACTAGATGTTAACTAGGGTGGTAGGATTTAGTTTAGAGAAAAAAATCAATATAAAAATATAAATTTCTATTAGTGTTGCAAGTCTAGTAGGTTCTTAATTTTTAGTGAATTTTTATTAGGACAAAAATTTAGGACATAATTTGAGTTCTAGGTTCATAATTTGAGTTCTAGGGTTCATCCATCTATATTTGGTTTTTGAATTGAGTTTCAGAGAACATGGGATTTGTGTAGATTTTCTTGAAGTGTCAAACACTAGGAGATGCAAATTTGAAGTGGTCATGATATATGAAAAATCCTCAATTGTGTTTGCTCATTGATCATAATCGACATTGAAGTGGTTCGATTGTGCCCAAGCTGCCTTTTGTTGTTTCCAGGGAATGAAGCCGAGTGGCCTATGTTTTGCCGGAATGTTGATTCATTTCTGTTCCGGCAAAATTCAGGTTCTCGATTTGTCCACTTTTTAGCAAAGGTCATGCCGAAATTTTCCGTGAATTTCGGCATGACTTGTGCTACAAACTAGGACATATCGAGTGCCCAGGATTTGCCGCACCGGGAAGGAGTCAACGTTCCTGCAAAACAATAGGCCTTTTTTATGTCATTATTCATTTTATTAGGTCTAGAATTAATTGACTAGATTTAATCGTAGGAAACATGGCTAGCAACGATGAAGGACATGGTTCTGGTGATTGCGACGACGTCTACCGGGCGGCAGAGCCTTGCCGACGAGATTGAGACCGGCGCTGAGACTCAGACCGGCATTGAGACTGAGACCGGCGCTGCCTCGGGGAGCGGAGCCGGTATAGAACCGAAAGCAAAGAGGCGACGGCTTCCTAACAAGCTCAGGACTACTAGACTGGTGGTCACGGAGGTGGACAACGGCAATTTTGAGCCAAACACGCCCGAGGAAGCGCGCGCGTGCTACGACAATCAAATTGGCTGCATCATACCGACAACCGCCACCATCAACGATGAGAAACTAAACAAGTTAGATAATATGAGGCCCGCCCTCCTAAAGAAGCCGCACCAGATATTCTTGTTCCCGGGCCGGAATGAAAAGGATTATAAAGATCCAGATAAGGACCCGACAATGAAGAAGATAAACAAACATACCATGAGAAAGTTTAGCGACGCGTTGGCCGCCTGATACGTCTCTGTCGTATCTACTTTTCCAAACACTTTTGCCCTTGTTTTGGACTCTAACTTGTATGATTTGAATGGAACTAACCCGGACTGACGCTATTTTCAGCAGAATTGCCATGGTGTTGTTTTATGTGCAGAAAACAAATATTCTCGGAATGACTTGAACTCCACGGAACATCTTAGAAAAAATAATAAAAAATCCTCGCCAAAGATGAAGACCAGGGGGCCCACACCCTTCTCACGAGGGTGGGGGGCGCCCCCCTAGGGCGCGCCCCCTGGATGCCCTCCGACGCCAACTCCAACTCTATATATTTGCTTTCGGAGAGAAAAAAATCAGGGAGAAGAAATCATCGCGTTTTACGATACGGAGCCACCGCCAAGCCCTAAAACCTCTCGGGAGGGCTGATCTGGAGTCAGTTCGGGGCTCCGGAGAGGGGGATTCGTCGCCGTCATCATCATCAACCATCCTCCATCACCAATTTCATGATGCTCACCGCCGTGCGTTGGCAATTCCATCGTAGGCTTGCTGGACGGTGATGGGTTGGATGAGATTTATCATGTAATCGAGTTAGTTTTGTTAGGGTTTGATCTCTAGTATCCACTATGTTCTGAGATTGATGTTGCTATGACTTTGCTATGCTTAATGCTTGTCAGTAGGGCCCGAGTGCCATGATTTCAGATCTGAACCTATTATGTTTTCATGAATATATGTGAGTCCTTGATCCTATCTTGCAAGTCTATAGTCACCTACTATGTGTTATGATCCGACAACCCCGAAGTGACAATAATCGGGACCACTCCCGGTGATGACCATAGTTTGAGGAGTTCATGTATTCACTATGTGCTAATGCTTTGTTCCGGTTCTCTATTAAAAGGAGGCCTTAATATCCCTTAGTTTCCGATAGGACCCCGCTGCCACGGGAGGGTAGGACAAAAGATGTCATGCAAGTTCTTTTCCATAAGCACGTATGACTATATACGGAATACATGCCTACATTACATTGATGAATTGGAGCTAGTTCTGTGTCACCCTATGTTATGACTGTTACATGATGAACCGCATCCGGCATAATTATCCATCACTGATCCGGTGCCTACGAGTTTTCCATATACTGGTTTACGCTTATTTACTTTCCCGCTGCTAGTGTTACAATCACTACAAAATACCAAAAACATTACTTTTGCTGTCTTTACTTTTGTTGCCGCTACCACCACTATCATATTACTTTGCTACTAAACACTTTGCTGCAGATACTAAGTTTCCAGGTGTGGTTGAATTGACAACTCAACTGCTAATACTTGAGAATATTCTTTGGCTCCCCTTGTGTCGAATCAATAAATTTGGGTTGAATACTCTACCCTTGAAAGTTGTTGCGATCTCCTATAATTGTGGGTTATCAAGACTAATTTCTGGCGCCGTTGCCGGGGAGCATAGCTCTATTCTTTGAGTCACTTGGGATTTATATCTGCTTATCACTATGAAGAACTTGAGAGATCCAAAAACCAAGATCTATCCCTCAACTACGAGGGGAGGTAAGGAACTGCCATATAGCTCTGCACTTGATTCACCTTCTGTTATGAGTAAGTTAGCGACACCTACACCTACACCTGCTTCTGCTATTCGTTCTGATATGTCGCATGTTATTGATGATGCCACTTCTGCTATGCATGATACTTATGATAAAACTGCTTCTATGCCTGATACTACTGTGCCCCTTGGTGAATTTCTTGATGAAAAAATTACTAGGGCTAGAGAAAAAGAAATTATTGAATCTGAATACGATGATGATAATGATGATGAAAATATGCCTGTTATTCCTGAGGGCTATCTTTTTGATATGGAATCTTCTGCCGCTATTTTAGCTTGCAAAGATAGATATGAGCTTAAGAGGTTATTAGTTAAATGGAACAAAGAATCACTTAGAGATAAAATGAAACCCGGCCCTGCTTTTGCTACTTCACCTATTTGTGTTCCTGATAAGGATTATGAATTCTCTGTTGATCCTGATATAATTACTTTGGTTGAATCTGATCCGTTTTATGGCTATGAATCTGAAACTGTTGTGGCACATCTTACTAAGTTAAATGATATAGCTGCCCTGTTCACTAATGATGAGAGATCGCGTTACTTCTATATACTCAAAATATTTCCGTTCTCATTAAAGGGTGATGCTAAGATATGGTTTAATTCTCTTGATCCTGGTTGTGTGCGTAGTCCCCAGGATATGATTTATTACTTCTCTGCTAAATATTTCCCTGCTCATAAGAAACAAACTGCTTTGAGGGAAATATACAACTTCGTGCAAATTAAAGAAGAGAGTCTCCCACAAGCTTGGGGGAGGCTTCTCAAGTTACTTAATGCTTTGCCTGATCATCCTCTTAAGAAACCTGAAATACTTGATATCTTTTATAATGGACTAACCGATGCTTCCAGAGATTACCTGGATAGTTGTGTTGGTTCTCTTTTCAGGGAAAGAACACCGGATGAAGCTGAAATTCTATTGAATAATATGTTGACAAATGAAAATAATTGGGCACCTCCTGAGCCAGCTCCTGCTCCAATTACTGAGTCTATTCCTAAACCAACTCCGAAGAAGAGAGGTGTTCTATTCCTCAGTCTTGAAGATATGCAAGAGGCAAAGAAATCTATGAAAGAATAAGGTATTAAAGCTGAAGACGTTAATAATTTACCTCCTATTGAAGAAATACATGGTCCTAATTCACCGCCTGTTGAAGAAACATATGATCTTAATTCTTTATTTATTGAAGAACCTCCTGATCCCGATATCCCGACACAGGTAGTAAAGGTAAATTCTCTCTATAGATATGATAAAGCTGAAGTCCCTCCTACTAAAATTGCTAGTCAGTGCTTGGATGAGTTTGATAACTTTATGTTTAAGCAAGACGACTTCAATGCTTATTTTGGTAGACAATTAAAAGAAAATGCTTATATGATTAGACGCTTGGGTGATTATATGGCTAATATTAAAGGTGAACTTAAACTTGTTAGCAAACATGCTTCTATGGTTACCACTCAAGTAGAACAAGTACTTAAGGCTCAAAAAGAAGTGCTTGATGAAATGAATAGTAAGAAAAATGATTATGATGTTAGAGTGGCTACTAGAACTGGTAGAATGACTCAGGAACCTTTGTATCCTCAAGGCCACCCTAAGAGAATCGAGCAAGATTCTCAAAGAAATAATATTGATGTTCCTAGTTCTTCTAAAAAGAAGAAGAAGAAAAATGATAGAACTGTGCAAACTTCTAGTGAACTTATTGCTGAACCACCTCATAATCCAAATGATATTTCTATGTCTGATGCTGAAACACAATCTGGTAATGAACATGAACCTAATGAAAATATTAATGATGATGCTCAACCTAGTAATGACAATGATGTAGAAGTTGAACCTACTGTTGATCTTGATAACCCACAATCAAAGAATCAACGTTATGATAAAAGAGACTTTGTTGCTAGGAAACATGGTAAAGAAAGGGAACCTTGGGTTCAGAAACCCATGCCTTTTCCTCCGAAACCATCCAAGAAAAAGGATGATGAGGATTTTGAGCGCTTTGCTGAAATGATTAGGCCTATCTTTTTGCGTATGAGATTAACTGATGTGCTCAAAACAAATCCTTATGCTAAATATATGAAGGATATCATTACTAATAAAAGAAAGATACCGGAAGCTGAAATTTCCACCATGCTTGCTAATTATACTTTTAAGGGTGGAATACCAAAGAAACTTGGAGACCCCGGAGTACCTACTATACCTTGCTCCATTAAAAGAAATTATATTAAAACTGCTTTATGTGATCTTGGAGCCGGTGTTAGTGTTATGCCTCTCTCTTTATATCGTAGACTTGACTTGAATAAGCTGACACCTACTGAAATATCTTTGCAAATGGCTGATAAATCAACTGCTATACCTGTCGGTATCTGTGAGGATGTGCCTGTTGTGGTTGCAAACGTTACTATTTTAACGTACTTTGTTATTCTTGATATTCCCGAGGATGATAGTATGTCTATTATTATTGGAAGACCTTTTCTTAATACTGCAGGGGCTGTTATTGATTGCAACAAAGGCAATGTCACTTTTCATGTTAATGGTAATGAGCATATGATGCACTTTCCGAGGAAACAACCTCAAGTTCATAGTATCAACTCTATTGGAAAAATTCCATCGATTATATTTGGAGGTTTTGAATTTCCTCTTCCTACTGTCAAGAAGAAATATGATATTCTTATTATTGGGGATGTGCATATCCCCGTTGAGGTAACTTAGTGTTATTCGAAATTTCTCCGGTTTCATGATTATCGGAATGAGTTTGTTAACAAGACTTGATCAACCTTGTTAGTGGATTCTTTTTGATGAGCATGAGATGGATGAAACTAGAAGCACAAACTTCTGTACCCTCTCTGTACTTTCTGTTAATTAGTAGGAATAAAGTAAAAATAGTATTTTTCTGTCTGTTCCCTGACTTATCCGTGCAATATAAAAATATCTTGAAAATAAAAGTCCTCAGAATGACATGCCAATTTAATATGATTTTTTTGGGAATATTTGAGGATTTACTGTGCAAAAATTACCGCGGGAGGAGCTGCCACCTGGCCACGAGGGTGGTGGGCGCCCCCCCTCTAGGGCGCGCCCCCTGCCTCGTGGGCCCACGGTGGCCCTCCTCCACTTATCCCAGCACCCATCTTCTTCCTCTGTCTCACACAAACCCGAAAAACCAACTCAAGCATGAGTTCCAGCCATTTTTGCTGTGATTTTCGATCTCCTTGCTCAAAGCACCTCTCGCAAAACTGCGTGGGCAGATTGTTCCTTGGTATGTGATTCCTCCATTGGTCCAATTAGTTTTTGTTCTAGTGCTTTATTCTTTGCAAATTTGTGCTGCATAGGTGACCATGTTCTTGAGCTTGCATGTCAAATTTATATGGTCCCAAGTAGTTCTAATGCTTGATATAGGCTCTAGACACTTGTAGGACTAGTTGCTATCAGTTTTATTGAAGTTGGTTCACTTTTGTTTGAAGTTACTAAAAATTTCAGAATTTTTCAGAGAAAAACAATATGCTTAGGAAGATGTTACAAGGTGGTTCCTCTAAGAAGCAAGGACCCAGGATTGCTATGCGCGATGCTGACGAGGATCCACCAAGAGACGCTCTAGTACGGCCTTGCGAATGGCCGCCGGAAAATTTTATGGACCGTGCGGGAATTAAAGAAGAATTCAAAGCATATTTGCGCAATGCCGGTCTTGAGGGTTTTGAGGGTAACAAATGCCCCCAGTATCATGATCTCACAAGTTCCTTTGTGAGGAGGTTTGAGTATTCATCTTTGCGTAATTCTCCTTCAGTCATGTTTGATCTCTATGACAAATCTTATACCATAGACTTAGAGGATTTCACTTCTGCTTGCAAACTTCCATCATGGGGTAGTGTTAGGGATCCCCCTAAATCTGAGTTTAGAAACTTTCTTGCTAGTATAACTGTGGGGGAATCTAGAGATATAACGCAGGCTACCATAGGAAGCATTCACTTTCCTGCTATACATTATTTTGCTCTCTTCATCGGTAGATGCATAAATGCTAAGGATGAAGCATGTCACATGTGTGTCCCTGATCTTAGCATTCTTAGGAGTGCTGTGTTAGGAGACCAATCTTATCATATGGGAGCCATTGTAGCTCGTAGGTTGCATCATAATAGACATAATGGAGATTTCTTTGGAGGAATTTATGCAACCCGCTTAGCTCATTTTCTTGAGATAGACATTCGTGAGGGTGATACGGAGTTGCCTCCTGCATATTTAGATTATGACTCTATGGCTTTGCACCAGTTTGTCGAGAGGCCTGAACCACCTCTCTTATATCGTTTAATTTTTGATAAATGACGTGTTTTCCGTATTACTCTCCCTGCTCCTGCCTTCTTTGATTCACAGACAAAAAGAAGATATGTTATTACCAGAGAGGAGGCAGAAGAGTACGAGAGGAGAGCGGAGGCATCTCGACTCCACGATGCAGCTCAGCAGGCGATAACCGCTGCACATCAGTATGATCCCAACTATTCTTCCTCATCACAGTACGACCCCAACAACTATTATTATGGATATCCGCCAGCCCAGCCGTGGCCATAGACCAACTTAGGTCAAAAGCCTAAGCTTGGGGGAGTACGTATTTCTCACCGACATTACATTTATGTTCACACCACTCATTGCTAGATGTCGGTGCTCATACTTTTTCACTGTAATATTCATGCTAGTTTAGTTTCCTTTTCCTGCTTTCTTCTTGTGTGTTTGTTAAACCTTAAGAAAAACAAAAAAAAATAGTAGTAGCTTATTTTTCTGCTGTAGTAGTAATAATTAAAAAGAAAACCAAAAAATATTTCCCATTCTTCTTTTGCTTGTTGGGAGCTTTCCCGTGTAAATAGTTTTATTTCTTTTCTTTTATTTGGGGGTCAGTAGGAGAAGACCATAATTAAATTGTTGAAGTGGCTCTTATATGCATTACTGTTGATTTAACCAAGATCCCATATTGCCTTGTCTTCTCCTGTTTATTGAATGCTCGCAGATTCCAGCTTAGTCCAATGCACGTACACTCTTATTATTATTCACACCGTTCGGTCGTGCAAGTGAAAGGCAATTATGATGATATATGATGGACTGACTGAGATGAGAAAAGCTGGTATGAACTCGACCTCTTTTGTTTTTGTAAATATGATGAGTCCCTCGTTCTTGATTCATCTTATTATGAATAAACATGTTTGCAATGACAATTAGAGATCATAGTTGCTTGTGCCATGCTTGATTAGCTATGAGTTATAATGATTTACCTTGTGTGCCAACATGCTATTGAGATGATTATGATGTGGTATGATGGGGTGGTATCCTCCTTTGAATGATTGAAGTGACTTGACTTGGCACATGTTCACGCATGTAGTTGAAACAAAATCAACATAGCCTTCACGATATTTATGTTCATGATGGATTATATCCTACTCATGCTTGCATCCAATGTATATTAATTTTAATGCATGTACATGGCTGTTGTCGCTCTCTAGTTGGTCGCTTCCTAGTCTTTTGCTAGCCCTCACTTGTACTAAGCAGGAATACTGCTTGTGCATCCAATCCCTTAAACCCCAAAGTTATTCCAGATGATTCCACTATACCTTCCTATATGCGGTATCTACCTGCCGTTCCAAGTAAATTTGTATGTGCCAAACTCTAAACCTTCAAATAAACATTCTGTTTTGTATGCTCGGATAGCTCATGTATCAACCAAGGCTGTCCTTGTCTTCCGTGTTAGGCGGGTTATTCTCAAGAGGAGTGGACTCCGCTCCTCACTCACGAGAAAATGGCTGGTCACCGGGATGCCCAGTCCCATGCTTTATGCAAACTAAATCAAAATTAATTGCAAACAAAACTCCCCCTGGGACCTGATGTATGTTGGAGGCACTCGTTGTTTCGAGCAAGCCATGGATTGATGCTTGTTGGTGGAGGGGGAGTATAAAATTTACCATTCTGTTTGGGAACTGCCTATAATGTGTTTAGCATGGAAGATATCGCCATCTTTTAGTTGTTATGTTGACAATGAAAGTATACCGCTCAAAATACAAATTATCTCTATTTCAAAACCGGGCACTAGCACCTCTACAAATCCCTGCTCCCCTCTGCGAAGGGCCTATCCATTTACTTTTATGTTGAGTCATCACTCTCTTATTAAGAAGCACTAGCTGGAGAGCACAACTGTCATTTGCATTCATCACTGTTAATTTATATTGCGTATGACTATGATTGGATCTCTTTTACCATGAATTACAATGTCTAGTCAGTCCTTGATCTTTAAAGGTGCTCTGCATTTATGTTTTGCGGTCTCAGAAAGGGCTAGCGAGATACCATCTTGTTATATCATATTATGATTGTTTTGAGAAAGTGTTGTCATCCGAGATTTATTATTATGACTTGCTAGTTAATTATGCTATTGATATGAGTAATTATGAGACCTGAGAATTATTGCAAATGTGGTTAGTTATGATCTATGCTGAAAACTTGAATGCTGGCTTGACATAGTTACAATAACAAGAGCAAACAGAGTTTGTAAAAGTTTTTCTTTCTTTCTTTCAGTTTGTCAACTGAATTGCTTGAGGACAAGCAAGGGTTTAAGCTTGGGGGAGTCAATACATCTCTGTCATATCTACTTTTCCAAACACTTTTGCCCTTGTTTTGGACTCTAACTTGTATGATTTGAATGGAACTAACCCGAACTGACACTGTTTTCAGCAGAATTGCCATGGTGTTGTTTTATGTGCAGAAAACAAATATTCTCGGAATGACCTGAAACTCCACGGAACATCTTAGAAAAAATAAAAAAAATCCTCGCCAAAGATGAAGACCAGGGGGCCCACACCCTTCTCACGAGGGTGGGGGGCGTGCCCCCCCCTAGGGCGCGCCCCCTTACCTCGTGGGCCCCCTGGATGCCCTCCGACGCCAACTCCAACTCTATATATTTGCTTTCGGAGAGAAAAAAACAGGGAGAAGAAATCATTGCGTTTTACGATAGGGAGCCGCCTCCAAGCCCTAAAACCTCTTGGGAGGGCTGATCTGGAGTCCGTTCGGGGCTCCGGAGAGGGGGATTCGTCGCCGTCGTCATCATCAACCATCCTCCATCACCAATTTCATGATGCTCGCCGCCGTGCGTGAGTAATTCCATCGTAGGCTTGCTGGACGGTGATGGGTTGGATGATATTTATCATGTAATCGAGTTAGTTTTGTTAGGGTTTGATCCCTAGTATCCACTATGTTCTGAGATTGATGTTGCTATGACTTTGCTATGCTTAATGCTTGTCACTAGGGCCCGAGTGCCATGATTTCAGATCTGAACCTATTATGTTTTCATGAATATATGAGAGTTCTTGATCCTATCTTGCAAGTCTATAGTCACCTATTATGTGTTATGATCCGTTAACCCCGAAGTGACAATAATCGGGACCACTCCCGGTGATGACCGTAGTTTGAGGAGTTCATGTATTCACTATGTGTTAATGCTTTGGTCCGGTACTCTATTAAAAGGAGGCCTTAATATCCCTTAGTTTCCATTAGGACCCCGCTGCTACGGGAGGGTAGGACAAAAGATGTCATGCAAGTTCTTTTCCATAAGCACGTATGACTATATACGGAATACATGCCTACATTACATTGATGAATTGGAGCTAGTTCTGTGTCACCCTATGTTATGACTGTTACATGATGAACCGCATCCGGCATAATTATCCATCACTGATCCGGTGCCTACGAGTTTTCTATATACTGGTTTACGCTTATTTACTTTCCCGCTGCTAGTGTTACAATCACTACAAAATACCAAAAACATTACTTTTGCTGTCTTTACTTTTGTTGCCGCTACCACCACTATCATATTACTTTGCTACTAAACACTTTGCTGCAGATACTAAGTTTCCAGGTGTGGTTGAATTGAAAACTCAGCTGCTAATACTTGAGAATATTCTTTGGCTCCCCTTGTGTCGAATCAATAAATTTGGGTTGAATACTCTACCCTCGAAAGCTGTTGCGATCCCCTATACTTGTGGGTTATCACCGCCTGGAAAGCAAGGGTGAAATATCGGATCTTCAACGAAAAGGAACCCTACTCCGAGATTGTAAAGGATAATCCGACAATCACGGCAGAGCACTTTGAAATATTCAAGGCGGTTTGCGAGGCCGAAGATGCGAAAAAAGTCAGAGTACATGAAGGGGCTTCAACAAAAGAACATTGGGTGCCACCACCTCGGAAGCCGTGGTTACGGCGGGAAGAGGTCCATATGGGCCAAGGAGGACACGGAAGCCGCGAGTCTGGGCATCCCAGACCCCTTGGCGGAGTTCATCGTCCCGCAGGAGCATGACGTCCTCAGGGCCCGGGACCGTTGGGACCTAGTGAAGAAGGTTTTCAAGAAGAACGCGGTCACGACAGAGTTCATTAGACTGCTGGTAATTTTAGTTTCTGATCAATTCGACTGCACGTTAGTCATATTTGTAAACGATCCTTGTGCCTTTTGTAGAGAGAGCAGCACAGGATTGCGGCCGAAAGCGACTCGCCGTCTGAGGCGTTGACGAGGCCCAAGTGGGACACTCCATTCAACCAGGCATTGAACATATTGAAAGGACTCCCGGTGGAGACTCGACTGTCGTATGGACACGTGCACGGTGTCGGAGACGATGCCACGTGGAAGAAGTACTAAGGTGAGACCACGGAGGAGAGAAAGGAAAGACGGAGGTTAACTGAAGAAAACATCGACAAGAGGGTTGAGATTGCGGTTGAAAAGAAATCATCTGAGACACTCGCAACAGCGGTAGCTGCCGCAAAACAAGTGCTTGTAGATATGTCTACTACCTTGGTTCCGGCTGTTTTCAATTGGAGTAGGCAAAATCCAGAAAAAATGCAGCGGAATTTCCCCTTGCTGACTTCCTCAGGAGCAGCTCGACTAGCGTTGCACCAACACCTGCACCTGCTCCCGCACCGGCTCCTGCACCTGTTCCCGCACCTGCTCCGGCACTGGCTCCTACACCTGCTCCCGCACTGGCTCCTGCACCTGCTCCGGCACCGGATGTGCTCGGCGGTGCTTCGTCTTTGGCTGAGCTCGATGCCCTCACGGTATCTATCACACCGCCCCCTTCAATAAATGTATAATCACCCATTTTCGTTGCCTTTCGGATGTCTCACGTCGCAGACTTTTCTTTGTAGGCCGACGAAACCCCGTGCACCATATTTTACACCATCAGCGACCAGAAGGTGGACGTGGGGAAGGCGACAATAATGGAGCCAAAGGAACCATTGTTCCATAGCCGGCTGATACGTCTCCGTCGTATCTACTTTTCCAAACACTTTTGCCCTTGTTTTGGACTCTAACTTGCATGATTTGAATGGAACTAACCCGAACTGACGCTGTTTTCAGCAGAATTGCTATGGTGTTATTTATGTGCAGAAACAAAAGTTCTCGGAATGACCTGAAACTTCTCGGAACATCTATTCGGAAATAATAAAAAATCCTTGCAAAAGATGAAGACCAGGGGCCCACCACCTGTCCACGAGGGTGGGGGGGCGCGCCTGTTGGGGAACGTAGTAATTTCAAAAAAAATCCTACGCACATGCAGGATCATGGTGATGCATAGCAACGAGAGGGGAGTGTTGTCTACGTACCATCGTAGACCGTTCGCGGAAGCGTTATATCAGCGCGGTTGATGTAGTCATACGTCTTCACGATCTGACCGATCCAAGTACCGAAATCACGGCACCTCCGAGTTCTGCACACGTTCAGCTCGGTGACGTCCTCGCCTTCTCGATCAGCAAGAGGGGCAAAGTAGTCGATGAGTTTCGGCAGCACGACGGCGTGGTGACGGTGTTGGTGAAGAACAATCTTCGCAGGGCTTCGCCTAAGCACCACGAAAACTATGATGGAGGACAAACTAGAGGGGACGGGGTTGCCGACACATGGCTTGGTGTTTCTTGATGTGTCTTGGGTGCTAGCCCTACCCCTCTATTTATATGTTGAGCCTTGGGGTCAAAACTTGGAGTAAAAGCCTCCACAAAGTCGGTTTCACCCGAAAGGCAAGAGTCCTTCTCAGACTCCAGGGCCAGACGCCAGGGTTCCCGACGTCTGGACCCAGATGCCAAGGACCCTGGCGTCTGGCCCCTGGACTCCGCAAAACTTCCTTCTGCGCTTTCAAAAAACATCGTGGGCTTTCCCCCGTGGCCCAGATAAAGTGTTCTCGTGCCCAAACATTTCGGGAAACATCCGGAACCCCTTCCGGTGAATTCTGGAACTCTTCCGGAGATCAAACACTACTATTCACATATCAATCTTTACTTCCGGACCATTCCGGAGTTCCTCGTCATATCCGTGATCTCATCGGAAACTCCGAACAACATTCGGTCACCAACATACATAACTCATAGTACTATATCGTCAACAAACGTTAAGCGTGCGGACCCTACGGATTCGAGAACTATGTAGACATGACCGAGACACCTCTCTGGTCAATAACCAATAACGCGACCTGGATGCCCATATTGGCTCCTACATATTCTACGAAGATCTTTATCGGTCAGACCGCATAACAACATACGTTGTTCCCTTTGTCATCGGTATGTTACTTGCCCGAGATTTGATCGTCGGTATCTCAATACCTAGTTCAATCTCGTTACCGGCAAGTCTCATTACTCGTTCTGTAATACATCATCCTGCAACTAACTCATTAGTTGCAATGCTTGCAAGGCTTAAGTGATGTGCATTACCGAGAGGGCCCAGAGATACCTCTCCGACAATCGGAGTGACAAATCCTAATCTCAAAATACGCCAACCCAACAAGTACCTTTGGAGACACCTGTAGAGCACCTTTATAATCACCCAGTTACGTTGTGACGTTTGGTAGCACACAAAGTGTTCCTCCGGTAAACGGGACTTGCATAATCTCATAGTCATAGGAACATGTACAAGTCATGAAGAAAGCAATAGCAACAAACTAAACGATCAAGTGCTAAGCTAACGAAATGGGTCAAGTCAATCACATCATTCTCCTAATGATGTGATCCCGTTAATCAAATGACAACTCATGTCTGTGGTTAGGAAACTTAACCATCTTTGATCAACGAGCTAGTCAAGTAGAGGCATACTAGTGACACTCTGTTTGTCTATGTATTCACACATGTATTATGTTTCCGGTTAATACAATTCTAGAATGAATAATAAACATTTATCATGATATAAGGAAATAAATAATAACTTTATTATTGCCTCTAGGGCATATTTCCTTCAGTCTCCCACTTACACTAGAGTCAATAATCTAGATCACATCGCCATGTGATTTAACATCAATAGTTCACATCTTTATGTGGTTAACACCCATAGTTCACATCGACATGTGACCAAAACCCAAAGGGTTTACTAGAGTCAGTAATCTAGTTCACATCGCTATGTGATTAACACCCAAAGAGTACTAAGGTGTGATCATGTTTTGCTTGCGAGATAATTTTAGTCAACGGGTCTGTCGCATTCAGATCCATAAGTATTTTGCAAAGTTCTATGTCTAAAAAGCTTTGCATGGAGCTACTCTAGCTAATAGCTCCCGCTTTCAATATGTATCTAGATCGAGACTTAGAGTCATCCAGATCGGTGTCAAAGCTTGCATCGACGTAACTCTTTACGACGAACTCTTTTATCACCTCCATAATCAAGAAATATTTCCTTAGTCCTCTAAGGATAATTTTGACCGTTGTCCAGTGATCTACTCCTAGATCACTATTGTACTCCTTTGCCAAAAAGATGCTAAGGTATACAATAGGACTGGTAAACAACATAGCATACTTCATAGAACCTATGACTGAGGCATAGGGAATGACTTATCATTCTCTTTCTATTTTCTGCCGTGGTCGGGTTTTGAGTCTTTACTCAACTTCACACCTAGCAACACAGGCAAGAACTCCTTCTTTGACTGTTCCATTTTGAACTACTTCAAAATCTTTTCAAGGTATGTACTCATTGAAATAACTTATCAAGCGTCTTGATCTATCTCTATAGATCTTGATGCTCAATGTGTAAGCAGCTTCATCGAGGTCTTTCTTTGAAAAACTCCTTTCAAACACTCCTTTATGCTTTGCAGAATAATTCTACATTATCTCCGATCAGCAATATGTCATTCACGTATACTTATCAGAAATGCTGTAGTGCTCCCACTCACTTTCTTGTAAATACAGGCTTCACCGCAAGTCTATATAAAACTATATGCTTTGATCAACTTATCAAAGCGTATATTCCAACTCCGAGATGCTTGCACCAGTCCATAGGTGGATTGCTGGAGCTTGCATATTTTGTTAGCACCTTTAGGATTGACAAAACCTTCTGGTTGCATCATATACAACTCTACTTAAATAAATCCATTAAGGAATGTAGTTTTGTTTATCCATTTGCCAGATTGCTAGCATGATTCGGACAGACTTAAGCATATATACGAGTGAGAAACTGTCATCGTAGTCAACACCTTGAACTTGTCAAAAAACTTTTGCGACAATTCTAGCTTTGTAGATAGTAACACTAAGTTTTGTTTATCCATTTGCCAGATTGCTAGCATGATTCGGACAGACTTAAGCATAGATACGAGTGAGAAACTGTCATCGTAGTCAACACCTTGAACTTGTCAAAAACCTTTTGCGACAATTCTAGCTTTGTAGATAGTAACACTACTATCAGCGTCCATCTTGCTCTTGAAGATCCATTTATTCTTAATGACTCGCCGATCATCGGGCAAGTCAATCAAAGTACATACTTTGTTCTTATACATGGATCCAATATCAGATTGCATGGCCTTAAGCCATTTCGCGGAATCCGGGCTCATCATCGTTTCCTCGTAGTTCGTAGGCTCGTCATGGTCATTTAACATGACCTCTAGAACAGGATTACCATACCACTAGAGTGCGGATCTTACTCTAGTTGACCTACGAGGTTCAGTAGTAACTTGATCTGAAGTTACATGATCATCATCATTACCTTCCTCACTAATTGGTGTAGGAGTCACAGAAACAGATTTCTGTGATGATCTACTTTCCAATAAGGGAGCAGGTATAGTTACCTCATCAAGTTCTACTTTCCTCCCACTCACTTCTTTCGAGAGAAACTCCTTCTCTAGAAAGGATCCATTCTCAGCAATGAATGTCTTTCCTTCAGATCTGTGATAGAAGGTGTACCCAACTGTCTCCTTTGGGTATCCTATGAAGACACATTTCTCCGATTTGGGTTTGAACTTATCAGGATGAAACTTTTTCTTATAAGCATCGTAACCCCAAACTTTAAGAAACGACAACTTTGGTTTCTTGCCAAACCACAATTTATACGGTGTCGTCTCAACGGGTTTAGATGGTGCCCTTTTTAACATGAATGCAGCTGTCTCTAATGCATAACCCCAAAAATATAGTGGTTAATTGGTAAGAGACATCATAGATTGCACTATATCCAATAATAGTACGGTTATGACGTTCAGACACACCATTATGCTGTGGTGTTCCAGGTGGCGTGAGTAGTGAAACTATTTCACATTGTTTTAACTAAAGGCCAAACTCGTAACTCAAATATTTTACTTCTGTGATCATATCGTAGAAACTTTTCTTTTGTTACGATGATTCTCCACTTCACTCTGAAATTCTTTAACTTTTCAAATGTTTCAGACTTGTGTTTCATCAAGTAGATATACTCATATCTGCTCAAATCATCTGTGAAGATCAGAAAATAATGATACCTGCTGCGAGCCTCAATATTCATCGGACCACATACATCAGTATGTATGATTTCCAACAAATCTGTTGCTCGCTCCATTGTTCCGGAGAACGGAGTCTTAGTCATCTTGCCTATGAGGCATGGTTCGCAAGCATCAACTGATTCATAATCAAGTGATTCCAAAAGCCCATCAGCATGGATTTTCTTCATGCGCTTTACACCAATATGACCTAAACGGTAGTGCCACAAATAAGTTGCACTATCATTATTAACTTTGCATCTTTTGGCTTCAATATTATGAAAATGTGTATCACCATGATCGAGATTCAACAAGCCATTTTCATTGGGTGTATGACCATAGAAGGTTTTATTCATATAAACACAACAACAATTATTCTCTAACTTACATGAATAACCATATTGCAATAAACATGATCCAATCATATTCATGCTCAACACAAACACTAAATAATATTTATTTTAGGTTTAACACTAATCCCGAAAGTATAGGGAGTGTGCAATGATGATCATATCAATCTTGGAACCATTTCCAATACACATCGTCACTTCACCCTTAACTAGTCTATGTTCATTCTGCAACTCCTGTTTCGAGTTACTATTCTTAGCAACTGAACTAGTATCAAATACTGAGGGGTTGCTATAAACAATAGTAAAGTACACATCAATAACATGTATATCAAATATACCTATGTTCACTTTGCCATCCTTCTTATCCACCAATTACTTGGGGTAGTTCCGCTTCCAGTGACCAATCCCTTTGCAGAAGAAGCACTCAGTTTCAGGCTTACGTCCAGACTTGGGTTTTTTCACTTGAGCAGCAACTTGCTTGCCATTCTTCTTGAAGTTCCCCTTTCTTCCCTTTGTCCCTTTACTTGAAACTAGTGGTTTTGTTTACCATCAACACTTGATGCTTTTCTTTATTTCTACCTTCGTCAATTTCAGCATCACGAAGAGCTTGGGAATCGTTTTTGTTATCCCTTGCATATTATAGTTCATCACGAAGTTCTACTAACTTGGTGATGGTGACTAGAGAATTCTGTCAATCACTATTTTATCTGGAAGATTAACTCCCACTTGATTCAAGCGATTGTAGTACCCAGACAATATGAGCACATGCTCACTGCTTGAGCTATTCTCCTCCATCTTTTAGCTATAGAACTTATTGGAGACTTCATATCTCTCAACTCAGGTATTTGCTTGAAATATTAACTTCAACTCCGGGAACATCTCATATGGTCCATGACGTTCAAAACGTCTTTGAAGTCCCAGTTCTAAGCCGTTTAAGCATGGTGCACTAAACTATCAAGTAGTCATCATATTGAGCTAGCCAAACGTTCATAACATCTGCATCTGCTCCTGCAATAGGTTTGTCACCTAGCGGTGCATCAAGGACATAATTCTTCTGTGCAGCAATGAGGATAAACCTCAGATCACGGATCCAATCCGCATCATTGCTACTAACATCTTTCAACTTAGTTTTCTCTAGGAACATATCAAAAATAAAACAGGGGAGCTAAACGCGAGCTATTGATCTACAACATAGATATGCTAATACTACCAGGACTAAGTTCATGATAAATTTAAGTTCAATTAATCATATTACTTAAGAACTCCCACTTAGATAGACATCCCTCTAATCCTCTAAGTGATCACGTGATCCAAATCAACTAAACCATAACCGATCATCACGTGAAATGGAGTAGCTTTCAATGGTGAACATCACTATGTTGATCATATCTACTATATGGTTCACGCTCGACCTTTCGGTCTCAGTGTTCCGAGGCCATATCTGCATATGCTAGGCTCGTCAAGTTTAACCTGAGTATTCTGCATGTGCAAAACTGGCTTGCACCCGCTGTAGATGGACGTAGAGCTTATCACACCCGATCATCACGTGGTGTCTGGGCACGACGAACTTTGGAAGCGGTGCATACTCAGGGAGAACACTTTTATCTTGAAATTTAGTGAGAGATCATCTTATAATGCTACCGTCAAACAAAGCAAGATAAGATGCATAAAAGATAAACATCACATGCAATCAATATAAGTGATATGATATGGCCATCATCATCTTGTGCTTGTGATCTCCATCTTCGAAGCACCGTCATGATCACCATCGTCACCGGCGCGACACCTTGATCTCTATCGTAGCATCGTTGTCGTCTCGCCAATATTATGCTTCTACGACTATCGCTACCACTTAGTGATAAAGTAAAGCATTACAGGGCGATTGCATTGCATACAATAAAGCGACAACCATATGGCTCCTGCCAGTTGTCGATAACTCGGTTACAAAACATGATCATCCCATACAATAAAATTTAGCATCATGTCTTGACCATATCACATCACAACGTGCCCTGCAAAAACAAGTTAGACGTCCTCTACTTTGTTGTTGCAAGTTTTACGTGCCTGCTACTGGGCTTAGCAAGAACCGTTCTTACCTACGCATCAAAACCACAACGATAGTTCGTCAAGTTGGTGTTGTTTTAACCTTCACAAGGACCGGGCGTAGCCACACTCGGTTCAACTAAAGTTGGAGAAACTGACACCCGCCAGCCACCTGTGTGCAAAGCACATCGGTAGAACCAGTCTCGCATAAGCGTACGCGTAATGCCGGTCCAGGCCGCTTCATCCAACAATACCGCCGAACCAAAGTATGACATGCTGGTAAGCAGTATGACTTATATCGCCCACAACTCACTTGTGTTCTACTCGTGCATATGACATCTACGCATAAACCTGGCTCGGATGCCACTGTTGGGGAACGCAGTAATTTCAAAAAAAATCGTACGCACATGCAGGATCATGGTGATGCATAGCAACGAGAGGGGAGAGTTTGTCTACGTACCATCATAGACCGTTCGCGGAAGTGTTATATCAACGCGGTTGATGTAGTCGTACGTCTTCATGATCCGACCGATCCAAGTACCGAAATCACGGCACCTCCGAGTTCTGCACACGTTCGACTTGGTGACGTCCTTGCCTTCTCAATCCAGCAAGAGGGGCGAAGTAGTAGATGAGTTCTGGCAGCACGACGACATGGTGACGGTGTTGGTGAAGAACAATCTCCGCAGGGCTTCGCCTAAGCACTACAAAAACTATGACAGAGGACAAACTAGAGGGGACGGGGTTGCCGACACACGGCTTGGTGTTTCTTGATGTGTCTTGGGTGCTAGCCCTACCCCTCTATTTATATGTTGAGCCTTGGGGTCGAAACTTGGAGTAAAAGCCTCCACAAAGTCGGTTTCACTCGAAAGGCAAGAGTCCTTCTCGGACTCCAGGGCCAGACGCCAGGGATCCCGGCGTCTGGACCCAGACGCCCAGGACCCTGGCGTCTGGCCCCTAGACTCCGCAAAACTTTCTTTTGCGCTTTCCAAAAACCTTGTGGGCTTTCCCCTTTGGCCTAGATAAAGTGTTCTCGTGCCCAAACATTTTGAGAAACATCCGGAACCCCTTCCAGTGAATTCCAGAACTTTTCCGGAGATCAAACACTACTATTCACATATCAATCTTTACTTCCGGACCATTCCGGAGTTCCTCGTCATATCCGTGATCTCATCCGAAACTCCGAACAACATTCGGTCACCAACATACATAACTCATAGTACTATATCGTCAACGAACGTTAAGCGTGCGGACCCTACGGGTTCGAGAACTATGTAGACATGACCGAGACACCTCTCTGGTCAATAACCAATAGCGGGACCTGGATGCCCATATTGGCTCCTACATATTCTACGAAGATCTTTATCGGCCAGATCGCATAACAACATACGTTGTTCCCTTTGTCATCGGTATGTTACTTGCCCGAGATTTGATCATCGGTATCTCAATACCAAGTTCAATCTCATTACTAGCAAGTCTCGTTACTCGTTCTGTAATACATCATCCCGTAACTAACTCATTAGTTGCAATGCTTGCAAGGCTTAAGTGATGTGCATTATCGAGAGGGCCCAGAGATACCTCTTCGACAATCGGAGTGACAAATCCTAATCTTGAAATGCACCAACCCAACAAGTACCTTTGGAGACACCTGTAGAGCACCTTTATAATCACCCAGTTACGTTGTGACGTTTGGTAGCACACAAAGTGTTCCTCCGGTAAACGGGAGTTGCATAATCTCATAGTCGTAGGAACATGTATAAGTCATGAAGAAAGCAATAGCAACAAACTAAACGATCATGTGCTAAGCTAACAAAATGGGTCAAGTCAATCACATCATTCTCCTAATGATGTGATCCCGTTAATCAAATGACAACTCATGTCTATGGTTAGGAAACTTAACCATCTTTGATCAACGAGCTAGTCAAGTAGAGGCATACTAGTGACACTCTGTTTGTCTATGTATTCACACATGTATTATGTTTCTGGTTAATACAATTCTAGCATGAATAATAAACATTTATCATGATATAAGGAAATAAATAATAACTTTATTATTGCCTCTAGGGCATATTTCCTTCAGCGCCCCCTACCTCATGGCCCCCCTGGAGCTCCTCCGACCTCAACTCCAACTCTATATATTTGGTTTCGGGTAGAAAAAAATCAGAGAGAAGAATTCATCGTGTTTTACGATACAGAGCTGCCGCCAAGCCCTAAAACCTCTCGGGAGAGCTGATCTGGAGTCCGTTCGGGGCTCCGGAGATGGGAATCCGTCGCCATCGTCATCATCAACCATCCTCCATCACCAATTTCATGATGCTCACCGCCGTGTGTGAGTAATTCCATCGTAGGCTTGCTGGACGGTGATGGGTTGGATGAGATCTATCATGTAATCGAGTTAGTTTTGTTAGGGTTTGATCCCTAGTATCCACTATGTTCTGAGATTGATGTTGCTATGACTTTGCTATGCTTAATGTTTGTCACTAGGGCCCGAGTGCCATGATTTCAGATCTGAACCTATTATGTTTTCATCAATATATGAGAGTTCTTGATCCTATCTTGCAAGTCTATAGTCACCTATTGTGTGTTATGATCCGTTAACCCCGAAGTGACAATAATCGGGACCACTCCCGGTGATGACCGTAGTTTGAGGAGTTCATGTATTCACTATGTGTTAATGCTTTGGTCCGGTACTCTATTAAAAGGAGGCCTTAATATCCCTTAGTTTCCATTAGGACCCCGCTGCTACGGGAGGGTAGGACAAAAGATGTCATGCAAGTTCTTTTCCATAAGAACGTATGACTATATTCGGAATACATGCCTACATTACATTGATGAATTGGAGCTAGTTCTGTGTCACCCTAGGTTATGACTGTTTAGATGATGAACCGCATCCGGCATAATTCTCCATCATTGATCCATTGCCTACGAGCTTTCCATATATTGTTCTTCACTTATTTACTTTTCCGTTGCTATTGCTACCATCACTACAAAATACCAAAAACATTACTTTTGCTACCATTACCTTTTGCTACTGTTACCACTACTATCATATTACTTTGCTACTAAACACTTTGCTGTAGATATTAAGTTTCCAGGTGTGGTTGAATTGACAACTCAGCTGCTAATACTTGAGAATATTCTTTGGCTCCCCTTGTGTCGAATCAAATAAATTTGGGTTAAATACTCTACCCTCGAAAAGTGTTGCGATCCCCTATACTTGTGGGTTATCACCGGCCGATCCCCCCGGAAGTTTTCAAGGTTTCCGTGGCCAGTGTCAAACCGGGCCACGAGAATTTGGCTCCTCCGTTTCTAGTGGGGGATGACGACGAGACCCCGTGGTGGCTTGGTGATTGTTGCAATGGGTGGGTCCTGTTGTGGCCAAAGAGTCTGCTTCGTCTGGAGGCGGCCGAGAGCACACCCACGAGCACGCAGTTAGGTATGAACATCAACACCTCGCCTACTCCATTAGTCGATGGTGACGTCGCCATAGATGAGGATGAGGATGACGATGACACTCAACAGTATGTCAATACTGGCGCCTACTTAGGGTTTGAGCCTTACGAGTCAGTGCCTGAATTGCCACCTCCGGAGTCTGAACGTATTATGGACAACCTTCCGGTAGTAAAGAAGTCTAGCAAGAGACCGAGGAAAGGCAAAAAAGCTACTTCTGTGATCCAGCCGCCTCAGCAGCCTCGGGTTCAAGACCATATAGATATCCCCGGTGCAGCAAAATGGCATATCCCCGGTCAACCAATCCTACCTAAAGCAGCGGTGCGGGCCAGATTCGGCGATTTAAGGAGACTTCATGACGATGTGCTGCGGATAGAGAAAGGCCTCATCGCCTCAAAAAATCCAGGATTCCCACTCTACGTGGTTAACGTGCCGCGGGGATTGTCGTATGTCGACACAATCCCCACGGAGAAGTTCTTCCTTCGATTCGATTACATCTTCGACATGTTTCACTTGAAGAAGCTGGATTTTGCGTTTGTCCACCTTTATGCTTTGCACATGAACTACCTCATCGGGGTTGAGCAGATACCTTATATATGTGTCGCTGACCCGTACTTCATGCACGAGGCCTTCTTGGGAGTCTGCCCAAAGCACTGTGAATACGCGAGGGAGTACATCGTCAATTTCATGCTTGCCAATAAGGACAAGGAGGCGATTCTCGTGCCTTATCATCCCATGTAAGTCATCCGCGCGGATATCCTTCCTTTGATTTCAATCATTCATTTTCACGGCGGAGGCTAATTAATTTGAGGTGTACTTGTTTTGCGCAGCGGCGGGCGCGCCGTCCTCATCATCCTCTACCCCCGATACTCCCATGCTCTTTACTTGGAATCGTCGAAGAACATTAACAAAAAGGATTACACCCACATCAAGTCTGTTCTTGACAGTGCTATGTTTCACTACGGCGCACGGGGTGGAGAGGTCAAGGACAAGAAGAAAAAGGACGGCAGGCCTGCCTTCGGCCATTAGACCGACTTCTTCTGCATCCAGCAACCGAGTGATTCTCTTAATGATGGATTCTATGTCCTACACCAGATGCTGGAGTACAGACGGGATCACCAGAACCTTCGCATGTCACCTACATCCGGCGATGCCCATATTCTGCAATGGGCAAAGAACTTAGGAGATATCGAGGATCATCGACTTCGAGCTGAGTTCTATCACATCCAGCGCGAACTTGCCCAAATCATCATGAAGGAGGTCGTCGAAAAAATAGGGATGTTATACAAAGAAGGACAAATGTCGCGGGAAGACGTCCGAACACGCGTAGCCGCTCAGCGTCTCGACCTGAAGCCTTTCACTAAGCTCGGGGACTATCTCGCTGACTTGGATGGATGGCACGACATGGAGTGATTGTCGATATATGACAACGTGTCCGTTTAGTCCATACTATCTGTATGATGAAACTTTGAATTATGCACGACGAAACTTTATTTGTGATGTAATTAAACCGTCCTGCTCGACTAGCGAAGATCACTCTAGTTAGGGCATTTTGGGTACGATGAACTGTTATTTATGCTTATGATATGTTTCTTCTATTTTTGCCAAGTCTGTCTCTTTCTGTTGCTCAACTATATATGTTGCATATCATCGACTCATGTGACGATGCAGGTGTATAGATCATTGATGGCGAAGAAGTGCTACGCCATGAGTATACGACGAGTGGCCGGAATGTCAGGCCCGGGTGTACCGGTTTCCGGTTTCCGAGCGACATCCATTAGTTAGTTTAGGTTCATGCAAAGTGATAGCTCTTCTCGCGTATATCATTGTTTAGATGGATGACGATGTAGTTGCAAGTAATCGAGATTTGTATCGCTATTTTCGAGATGATGATGAGAGACCACTTTGTGTTGGATGATGACATGATTTGATGAGACTATTTGTATGTATATGCTATGATTACATTTGTATGTGTATCTTATACTAAAGATTATTGTATAAAGCCTATTCAAATACAAAAAAAAATATGCAGAAAAAAGAAAAAAACTACTAAAATTAGCAGTAGCGAGTGGAGAAAAGTTAGCAGCAGCGCCACAGTAGCAGTAGCGCGTCCACGGAAAGCGCGCTAGAGCTATTAGCAGTAGCGAGCTTCCACGAAGCGTGCTGCTGCTACACTTGTATAGCAGTAGCGCGGGTGCGCACGCGCTACTGCTATGGGTTAGCTGTAGCGCCTTATTAGTAGCGCCGATCCCCGCGCTACTGATATACCTAGAACCCGCGCTGCTGCTAGCCTTTTCCCTAGTAGTGCCCACCAATACATGAAGAACTTTAGTTGCAAAATCATTAAATGTAGTATGCTTAGCTACAACAAGTTAAGCATGCATTGGGGGCTTTAGTTGCTAAAGTTTTTAATGTGCTTAGCACCTCATGTAAGCACCGGTGCATTGGAAGAGGCCATAGGCTCACTAGAAATTTAACTTTGTTCCATTAAATTTGGCTTAACTCTCTCCGTAGGCTGGTCATGGTGATAATATTATAGCTAGTATTATGCATGCCAACTAAACAAATTAGATGAGGTGACACATAATTAAATAAAGAAAGAGAGGGATGAGTTCATATTAGGCTGGTCATAGTGGGAAGTAACTTAGACTAGTGTCATGCATATGACACTAGTCTAAGTTACTACCTTCATAATGCAAAGTAACATAGTAGTAGTATTATAGATGGATTCATTTATTAATTTGTAGACTCATCTTGTCTCGGGAAGCACTATGTTACAGTAACATATTATGTTACCATCTCTCATTAACTACTTGCCACATAAGCAAAATAATTTTGGAGTGCGCTAAGTTACTCCCACTATGACTAGCCTTATGATATCGTATCATAATAAATTTTATGCTACTATGTGTCACACATTCAATAAATGAGACCACACATGATAATACTCTATGATACTATGCACTACAGATGTACTCCCTTCTTTCCGGTTTATAAGGCTTATCTCAAAATTTTAGTTTTTCCATTTTATAAGACTACCCACAGTGGGAGTAACATAAGTAGTAACATCACATATATCTAGATAAAATAGATGATGTGGCAATCAATAAATGAAAAAAGAGAGACATGTGGTAACATAGCTAGTTACTACTAGTATGAGTAATATCACACATATCAAGGCAAGATGAGTCTATAGCCTAATAAATGAAGTGTTGCATGTTACCACACATATGAGCATGTTACTACTCTATGTTACTACCCATTGTGCCTAGTCTAAGGCTGAATTTGATTGTTCCCCATCACATGTTCAGATTCTAAGGTGCATTAAATCATTGCATGCAAGTATTAAGAGAAAATGACCAATGCATGTACTTTATGCATGCATGCATTGCAATTAATACATTGGTAAACATAATTTTTTGAGGAAAACAAAAGCATTAATTGGGTGCCTTTTCAAATTACAAAAAATATTTCACCACTCACCATCTACCTTGGTTGGTGAGATTTTTGAATTGAACCCTATAAACCGGAAAGAAGAGAGTAGTATGCATGAGGCTAGTCATAGTGGAAGTAACTTAGGTAGTAACATAACACACCCCAAGATAAGTTTGCTTATGTGGCATGGAGTTAATGAGGAGAGAGGTTTTTGGAGTAATATAATATGTTACCATCACATAACACTTTCCAAGACAAAATGAGTCTACAAGTTAGGGCATCTCCAACAGTTGTAAGATAGTTGTTGGTAAATTTGCCACCTAGGACATAGTGATGATGTGGCATGTAATAAATGTGAAGAGAGAGCAAAGTTATATGTAGATTAATCAACAACTTTTGCATAAGCTCCAAAGTGAAATAGAGAGCAATCACATTTATTTTCTCACTATCTATTGGATAGTTTAGATACAACCTACTGGAGTAGTTGTATGATAGCTTGTTGGTTGATGACATAGACATTTTACCAACAAGACTAACATACAGCCTGTTGGAGATGCCCTTACTCTCCACTATGACTAGCCTGATAATATATGATACTTCCCATTACGAGGAACCATACAATGCTCCCGTTTGCATGCATTCCTCCTTAAATGTGATGCATGGCTTTTCTAATTGGCTAGTGAGAAATCGGTTTGCGTGGCCTTTTTAATGACTTCTTTAAAGAGACGATAAGCTGTGATCTAATTGGCTAAAAATATGGAGGGACTAACATCCCTTGCCCACTCACCTCACGCCTTGGTCGTAGAGCTCTTTCTAGCAAGCCTAAGGCTGGTTGTAATGGGGAATATCATATGCTAGTATCATGCATATGATACTAGTGTATGATACTACCTTTCTAATGTATAGTATCATATATTAGTATCATGTAATACTTTATTTATTGCCATGCATGACACATAGTAGCATAGCATTTATTATGATATGGTACCATGATATGATACTCAATCATCTCTTTCTTCATTTAAGTCTACGACACCTTATCAAAATTGCCTAGTTAACATGTATGATATTAGCTATAATACTACTATTACGACCAGCCTAATACACCAGACCGGCGGGAGTAGCTAGTTGGTGTAGTACCATTTGCTTCATCTACGAAGTTCTAAGTCCGATTTCCATCGACACTGTCCTCCATTGTTGGATTTGCTGCCCACCTTTAATCAAAGGGTCATGGCTCAGCGTCGTATTTGAATCAGACGAAAATGGTCATTCGCATAGCACTATTGTTCTCATTGAAAAGGCCAGGCACCTAGTCCCCTCTCTTATGAAATATTTTGGCATTCCATTGAACAAAATTAGAATCGGAAATAAAGATTAGAAATCTTATGAAGATAAAATAAAAAGTGATGTGCCTATTGTCAAGGTAAAATGTTAATCATCGCTGGTAGGTTTGCTTTGGTGCAGTCCTCCCCGAGTAATATTTCTTTGTAAATGATGTCCTTTTATCCCATCTATGTGAGGGTGAGGAACATAGCTGATTTCTTTAGAGCTAGAATTACTTGGCAAGATGGCAAAGATAATAATAAATACCACTTGATTTCGTGGGTTGATGTTAGTCAGCAGGGGCGGAGCCAGGCTAACACTGCGCCCCGGGCCTGCTTCGTCGCTACAGTGTTAAACAGTGTCCAAACAGTGCAAAATCACTACAGTTAACAAAGAAACAAAACTTCACGCCCCAGGCCCAGGCCCCCCCGGCCTGGGTCCTGTCTTCGCCACTGTTAGTCAGCCTAAAACGCAAAGGTGGTCTGTGTATCCTCAACCTGGATCTTATGAACAAAGTCATCCTAGCTAAGTGGTTTTGGAAATTAGGTACTGATGTAGGTCTTTGGCAAACTATTTTCTTCAATAAATATCTCAAAATTGTTTGTCTCTGGTGTAAAGATATAAAGTGGCGGATTCCCAATTTTGGGTTCGGGTCCTTTGTGTTAGATATTTTCTTTAAATATGTCAAGATGAAAGTTGATGACGTGAGAAATATCAGATTCTCGAAGTGGATGACAAACCTCTAAAACAGTCCTTTTCTAGATTGTACTAGTAGAATGACCGTTCGTTGCTACGGGCTACAATGCATATATATGAATTAAACAAATGATTATGGTCGACTCCAAGGTCAAAGCTTATTTCTCCCTCATGCACTTGGGTGTGTTCAGACATCAAAAGGGCGCCCGTCGGGCGCCCGAAAATTCAACCACCTAAACAATCAGGGCTCCCCCAATCACACATTTGTGGGGAGAGAAACTTGATTGTCCAGACTATTCGACACTTCAATCATGCCAATCCACCAACGCCATCAAGGGGGACAATGCGTGCGCCGCACGTGACGCCCCCGAGCCAAAAAGACAGATCTGATGTCTTTTGAGCCATTGTCACATTGTAACATACAATTGAATGTTCTGCATTACCACAAAACAAAAACATAATGTTCGTTGTTGAGCATGCAACTGATACACCACCATGCCGTTATTAACTATTGAAGCAACTAACCAATGCATTTACCCTTCTATCTTAACCAACAAATCATACAACTTGATGGAAAAAAAATATGAATCGCTCGCTCATGCAATTTGTTGTAAAACCATCTCTAATAAAATGCAATTTGCCACAATATCAAAAGTAGGAAAATTATTACGTGCAGACAGCCATAACTAAACAGATAAACCCGTGCTGATACAAAAATCTAGCAGTTTGCATTACTGCTAGAAGTCTGAACAAGCTTATCAAGTCATACAGATTTTCTAGCTTATAGGCGTACCTTCATGGAGATCACATCAAAGGAAAAATGGTAGCTGCGCCTTTGTACAGCAGGAAATTGTTATCACATGTTGAGCGTGAGAAGCCATCATCACTTGGATGGGAGGCACCGCCGGCCGGCTGGGCTGTGCTCAACATCGACGGGTCCTTTTCTGCCAAGGACGGAACTGCAGGAGCTGGCATGGTCCTCCGGGATGAACATGGAGATATTATTTTTTCGTCTTGCCGTGAGTTAAGGCAGTGTGCATCACCACTAGAATCTGAACTTGCTGCATGTTCAGAAGGCATCTCCCTGGCTACCCAGTGGTCTGAGCTGCCTTTTGTGATTCAAACGGACTGCGCAGAAGTGGTAAAACTAATTGAAGGAGGTATTGGCGACCGATCGAAGCATATGATGTTGATCCGCGAGATTACTTCGCGTCTTGGGGAACATGGTGAATTCTTAGTTAAGCTTGTGAGGCGTGAATAAAATACTGTTAGTCATTTTTTAGCGAACTTTGGTCGAATAAAGAAGCGCACTGCGGTGTGGCTTCATTCTGGGCCGGACGAGGTTCCGGACCTATGTAATGCAGACATGGCTGCCACTTAATTAATGAATTCCTTTTTTCCCTGCAAAAAAAAACTGATGTGATTTTGTTTACAACACGATGTTTAAGGGGCACCTCCATATAGGATTACCGCCTTCATTAATTGGACACATGCACCTTACACTATTCTTGTGCCTGGAGCAGAAAGACAAAGAACATATACATTTTGAAATTTTACAATGTAATTTCAAGTCCAAATTAGACTCCAAGTCCATACAATATACACCTCATGACTTTGTTTATGAGACATCTATGCAGGGTATAGTATAGTAGTATACCCAACACCAGCTCTAGAAAGAAAGCGCAATGGTTATCATGTGTCGGGCTTTGGTGGTGAAGGAACAAATTCTTGCTTACTGTAGCAATCAATTAAGAAACAGTATAACGAGGCTAGCTACGAGCCTCCACAGCGATCTAGAGTAACTGTCTCTGTCGTTGGATCCTCGAACCTACGATCGAATCAAATTCGGGCGTCATTCCTCGCACGCGCGCGTCGCGTGCCGCTGCTCCGCGGAGCGACCTCCTCTTCCTGTACATAATTGGGCCGGCCCACTTATTGTCACTCCCACGCTAACAGCCCACGTTGCCCAGCCCCCGAACGAACACTTCCCCTCTGTTCCTCCGCGTCGCCGTCCTTCCTCCTCTCGATGCGGCGGCGTTACTCCCTCCTCGATGTGCTGTCGATCCGCGACATGATGCTGCGGGACTGCTCCGCCGGTACGGTCCAACCCCCTCCCCTCTACACTTCCTCCATAGCCCCTAACAGAACGGAAGAGGCACCCAGCCAGTCTATCGATGGGATGGCAAAGGCGCATGGCGCGGCGGCGGCTCTATGCCCCGACGGCGGGTACACGTCGGACACGCACGACGAGGGCCGGCCGCAAGAAAAAGAAGGAGATGGCAGACGATTCGCCGCCACCGACCCAGGTCCCAAACCAGTGGGTCGCCACAACTCCCTGAGCGACCGCGTCAGCGAAAGCCTCTGCATCGCCGAGGAGGAGGACGTCGCTGTCGACGACCAGAGCAAGGACCTCATGGACTACGTAGCCCGCCCGCGTCCCATCGTGGCCTGGGAGGAGTCAGGTAGGAGTGCAGAAAAGGGCAAGCAGGTACAATGATTCACCACTCCTGTTCTTCTCCATCTTGCAATTGAAGATTCAGGTAGTCCACTGCATCTTGCAATTCTTGATTCCTGGCCTTCTGCATCTTATTTCCTTTGTCCGTTGCCTCTGAATTTGGTGTGCCGATTGGATTGCCGCAGGAGGCCAGGACGGCCACAAGTGAGGCATCCAGCTCGACTTTGCCATGCGGGCGCGCTGCACATTCCACCCATCGCCGGCAAATCATTCGTCAGCTGGGAAGGTGAGCAAGCAGGTAATGCCTTACGCTTTCTGTTGTTCATTTTCCATTTCATTTCTTGATCCGCGTTGGCGTCACCACTTCAGAATGCTGTTATCTGAAGCTTATCTTGTTTTCTTTGACTCAAATATTATTGTGAGTACGCCATTATATTATTTGTTAGATTTTTGATCGATTGAGTAGATACTTTTCGAGACAAAATGACTCTTGTCTGAAACTTATGATCTCCCCAGTGTACTTACATTTTGGTAGCATGTGCACTTCATAATTATATTAGTAGAAGCACTGCTTATATTAGCAATTTATTAGTACATACTCTCCAATTCACCACGCCTGCACATTTTGACCGGTGTACCCTGATAATTTATTAGCTTTGTGATCGATCAACATATCGTTTAGAACCCAAATGTACTGTTATCTGAAGCTTATTATTTTATCGGTGTAATTCACATGCTGATGATTGTACTCTCCAGCTCTCCAGGCTTGAACATTTTCGTCAGTGTAACCTGATCATTTCCTAGCTTCTTCATAATTGATTAGACCATCAGATACTACATTGCCGATTTTCCGGTAAACTACTACAGTATCATTTTCCAATTTCAGGTATGAATATTGTATTATTGCATGAAACCAATACTATAGGTACTGTATAATCGGCATCTAAATTTCTCAATGTGAAGCGATCTTACACAAAATATGATTAAATTTGACAATTTGTAGCAAATATGATTAAATTTTACAAGTTGTGCTTACCTCTTTGTTGGGGCTTGTAGGATTATTGTGATAGACTAAATGTAAAATTCTATTGCGGGCGAGAATATGTGTTGTAAAAAATTTAAGAAGTATTTGTAGTGCCTATTTTATTTTCTCAAATATATTATTTTTTCCTCAATATTTCTATTTTTGAGATTTTGTGACGGGGGCCTTTGCGAGAGAACTTTTTGTAGGAGCCAAAAGTGATCACGATCAATCACAACATGTATCCAACTATTCATCAACCATCCTAGAGACTCATACACTTAGACCCAAACATGAACCAGCTACAAGTCCATCAGACCTAAGAAAAAAGATCAACACACTGCTTTCTTGCAATCCAGTAGGATTCCTCTCCTCAATTACATACCATGATTTGTAAAATGAAGGAGATAAGCACGAGAAGCAAGAAAGCACAACACCATTCCAAAGCATTGTAAACAATTATATACAGATTGCTTCCTATCCCTAAAAATTATAGAGCAAAATTAGACGGGCGCGGCAACGCGCGCCATTAATGATCTAGTGATTAGCATATAAAAACTTGACATAGGCCCTGCAACCTGGGGGGTTTCCATGTGTTAGCTATGGGGTCAGCTGACTCCATAGCTTTTGAGGAAAATTGCCTAAAAACGTTGTACACTTACTGTACATTGTGAAGAATTAAAAATAATAATTAAGATGACCCCATAGTTTCTTGAGGCTGGCTTCGTGATCTAGAGGAAATAAATTAATTAAAGCATCAGTTAGGCATTTGACAATCATGAAACCTAGGAAAAAGGGATCAATATCCAACCTCAAAATCAAATTCACGAACAGTCCTGGTACAAAGGCACTCACCATGGTCCTCATGTTCCTGTCACCGACGATCGTTGTATTAAAAGAAGAACGTAATGACACCTATTCCTTCTCTTCCTCCCCCTAACGCCTCCTCTGAGCCACCACAGAAGCTCCTTGCATCACGAATATGCTCATCTATGAGGTTTTCGCTACATGGGAAGTTCCAAAAGGCTGCCATGTTTCCTTGACACAATTAGGGTAGTGATATGAAGATGACTCAATGAGCTATATGCACTAGTAGAAAAACGACCTTATGTTCACCTCATTAGCCCCGGTTTAATTACGGATCGACACTAATGTGATCATTAGTGTCAATTCCAACGGCTAGGCGGGCGGCACTCATTAGTCCCGGTTCGTGTTGAACCTCTAGTACCGGTTTGTTCCACAAACCAGGACTAAAGGTGTTGGACTAAAGAGGTGGTGGCAGGCTGGGGCCCCACCAACACCTTTAGTCCCGGGTCGTTCCACAAACCAGGACTAAAGGTGTTGGACTAAAGATGCCTCTACATAAACCCTTCGTCGAGCCCGAGCCCATTTCGCTCTATTTTCCCCTTTCATTCCTTCCCCTCTCCTCTATTCTTCCCCATTAATTGCTCGGCCTCGTCCTTAATTTTTGCCAAAATTTGTCAAGATTTGAAGGCCCCCATCCATCCAAGTGATCAAAAATGTTAGCAACTTTGTCCTTTTCATCTCTCATTGCTAGATTAGCTCCAATGCTCTATAAGTATAAGTGATTTGTGGGTTTTAGTTTGGGAGTAATTATATGTGATAGTTTATTTGATTTATATGCAATTTGAGCTCAAATTAACTCTTAGTTTGCATATGTAGGTGTGGTTTACTTAGTGCCTTCCCGTCCCCGTCCTAACCACCGTCGATCGCCCGCACCGTCCCGTCACTGGCACCACATTGGTGAGCCTCTTGTTCTTATCTTTTTTGTAAAAAAATTCATGTTTGTGTGATTTAGATATATAGTTACTTGTATAATTTTTTTACCCGTATGTTATTTGTTATACATAGTGTCATGGTTTTGATATCCGTCTCCGTCGGCCCTCGTCCGGTTTATAATTCGGATGTGGTATATTCTCTTTTATAACTATTTGTTGCATTTCGTGTTTATGACAAATTATGCCCATCAAGCTGACTAGATATTTTTATCTAGGAGGTATGTGAATCAGAAATTCCAAACCGACCCTCTTGTCGAGAGGTTAAATTTAGTTGAAAAAGAAAACAAGTATTTGAAAGAAAAATTGAAAAGAATTGAAGAGAAGATGAAACTGGAGTTGTATGTTGCCGATGTCGTCGATGATCACAATATCAAGATGGAGAAAATGCGCTTGAAGATTAGAAAGATTAGAAAATATGCCATTGATAGTGAGGCTTGGTGTCATTATGCTGTTGGATCAACTGTTACCTTAGTTGCGATCTTGATCGCATTTGTTGTTGCATTTAAATACTTTAGCTAGAGAGTTTGTATGTTGTTTTATGAGAATAAGTGTGTATGAACTTGTATTAATTTGGTCTTTTCAGTGCTGTGTAATGAAGATGAGTCAGCAATGGATGTACGATGACCGATGCTCTCCCCAGTTCGTTAATGGCGTGCGTATTTTTCTGCTTGCGGCTGAGGCAAACAAGCGGGCGGATAGTTTTATCTGTTGTCTATGTGTTGGCTGTAAGAATGATCGGAATTACTCAAAGTCAACAACCATTCACGTCCATCCGTTTGAGTCCGTTTTCATGCCCCACTATAATGTTTGGACCAAACACGGATAAAGAGGGGTTATGATGAAAGACAATGAAGAAGAAGAGGACGACGACATCTATCCTGGCCATGGGTTCCCTGAATACAATGGTACAACAATGGAGGAAGAAGCTGAGCCGGCAATGCGGGAAGAAGCTGAAGAAGAGGCATCAGATGAGCTCGCTGATGATCTTGGTTGGGCCATTGCCGATGCAAAGAGAAACTGCGCAACTGAAAAGGAGAGGCTGAAGTTGCAGCGCATGTTAGAGGATCACAAGAAATTGTTATACCCAAATTGCGAAACTGACAAGAAAAAGTTGGGCACCACACTGGAATTGCTGCAATGAAAGGCAGATAACGGTGTATCTGATAAAGGATTTGAAAAGTTGCTGATAATATTAAAGAAGATGCTTCCAAAGGACAACGAATTTCCTGACAGTACGTATGAAGCAAAGAAGGTTGTCTGCCTGCTAGGATTAGAGGTGCAGAAGATACATGCATGCCCTGATGACTGCATCCTCTACCGCGGTGAGTACGAGGATTCGAATGCATGCCCTGTATGTGGTGCAATGCGCTATAAGATCAACCGCGATGACCTTGGTGATGTTGAGGGAGAGCGCCCCAGGAAGAAGATTCCTACCAAGGTGATGTGGTATGATCCTATAATACCATGGTTGAAACGTTTGTTCCAAAACAAAGAGCATGCCGAGTTGATGCGATGGCACAGAGAAGACCATAAGAAAGACGGGAAGCTGAGAGTACCCGCTGACGGTTCGCAGTGGTGAAAATCGAGAGAAAGTGACGCCACTTTCAGATGACGCAAGGAACGTATGGTTTGGTCTAAGCGTAGATGTCATTAATCATTTTGGGGAGCAGAGCAACAATCATAGCACCTGGCCTGTGACTCTATTTATGTATAACCTTCCTCATTGGTTGTACATGGAGCGAGAGTACATTATGATGCCAGTGCTCATCCAAGGCCCTAAGCAACCCGGCAACGACATTGATGTGTACCTAAGGCCATTAGTTGAAGAATTCTTACAGATGTGGAATGAAAAAGGTGTATGTGCGTGGGATGAGCACGAACAGGAGGAATTTGTGACCATGAATGATTGGTCTGCTCTCAGTAACCTTTCAGGACAGACAAACAAGGGATACCGCGCATGCACACACTGTTTGGATGATACCGACAATATATATTTGGATAATTATAAGAAGAATATGTACCTGGGACATCGTCGATTTCTTCCGAGCAGGCATCCGTAAGAAAGAAAGGCAAGCATTTCAAAGATGAGGCATATCACCAAACAAAGCCTCGTCACCGTACTGGTGATGATGTACATGATATGGTCAAGGATTTAAATGTAATCTTTGGAAAGGGTCCTGGCGGACAATCTGTTCCGAATGATGCGGACGGACGCGCATCCATGTGGAAGAAGAAATATATATTTTGGGACCTATCCTATTGAAAAGACCAAGAGGTTCGCTCTGCAATCGATGTGATGCACGTGACGAAGAATCTTTGCGTGACCCTGCTTGGCTTCATGGGCGTGTATGGAAAGACAAAAGATACACCAGAGGCACGGGAGGACCAACAACGTATGCACGAAAAAGACAACATACATCAGCGTCATGGCAGCTACCCTCTAACAAAGAAGAGAAGGAAATATTCTTTGAATGCCTGCTCAGTATGAAGGTCCCGTCTGGCTTCTAGTCGAATATAAAGAGAATAATAAATATGGCAGAGAAAAAGTTTCAGAACCTAAAGTCTCATGACCGCCATGTGATTATGACGCAACTGCTTCCATTTGCACTGAGGGGGCTTCTACCGAAAAACGTTCAATTAGCCATTGTGAAGCTATGTGCATTCCTCAATGCAATCTCAGAAGGTAATCGATCCAAAAATCATACCAAGGTTAGAGAATGATTTGGTTGTCAGTTTCGAGTTGGTGTTCTCACTATCCTTCTTCAATATCATGACGCACGTCCTAGTTCACATATGCGAAAAGATTGCCGTTCCGGGTCCTGTATTTCTACACAATATGTTCTCCTTTGAGAGGTTCATGGGAGTCTTAAAAAATATGTTCATAACTGTGCTAGGCCAGAAGGAAGCATCTCCAAGGGCCATGAAAATGAGGAGATCATTGAGTTTTGTGTTGACTTTATTCCTGACCTTAAGCCGTTTGGTGTTCCTGAATCGCGGCATAAGGGCAGACTGGGTGGAAATGACACGCTAGGACCGAAACAAATAATATGTATGGACGGGCTTTCTCTCACTCAAGCACACTACACAGTTCTAAAAAATTCTGCCTTGGTGGCTCCATATATCGAGGAACACAAGAATATTCTACGCTCCAAACACCCGGAGCAGTCTGACGACTGGATTACACGTGAACAAACAGAGACTTTCGCCGGTTGGTTGCAGACACGTGCCATGCATGACAACGCTGTTGAAGATGACATGTACTTGATGTCCCAGTTACCATCTTCGAATATAATGACTTTCAAATGATACAAGATAAATGGGAATACATTTTACACGATCGGCCAAGATAAAAAGAGAACCAACCAAAACAGTGGTGTCCGCTTTGATGCAGCAACCAAGAGGGGAAAAGACACATATTATGGTTACATAGAGGAAATATGAGAAGTTGACTATAGACATGGTTTGAAGGTCCCTTTGTTTCGGTGTAAATGGGTCAATCTGACACGAGGCGGGGTAACGGAAGACCCGCAATACGGAATGAAAACAATGGATCTCAACAATCTTGCGTACGTAGATGAACCATTCGTCCTAGCCAATGATGTGGCGCAGGTTTTTTATGTAAAGGACATGTCTACCAAGCCGAGAAAAAGAAAAAAAATAAGGAAGCGAATACATCATACGACGAGCCAAAGCGCCACATAGTTCTTTCAGGGAAAAGAAACATCGTGGGATTGGATGACAAGACAGACATGTGAGAAGATTATGAAAAGTTTCATGAAATTGCTCCCTTCACAGTGAATATTGACCCGAGCATCTAGTTAAATGCTGAAGATTGTCCATGGTTACGGCACAAAGGGACACAGACGGAGAAAAAGTTGTACACCCAAAGATCCCACTCTGGGATGTGACCGGCTTGACTGTCATCACTTTCTCCTCTAGTGAGTTTGCGGACTTATATATCTGGAAAGTCCCACTTTGAACAAACCGTAGGGAATCTTTGTAATAGTTAGGGTGCTTCTATGTTTTGGCATTTGAAACGTGTAATAGTTAGGTTGAAAGTTGGCATGGTATCATCATTTCAGCCACATAGCATGTGCTAAAAAATTTGAGAAGGTTACAGCAAAAATTGGATGCACTTCGTGTATAAAATTGACAATTTTTTTGAACTATCAGAATTTCGGACGAAAGCTCGACGTATGATGAAATATGAGTTTTTATTTGTTGAACTATGTGATTTGTACCGATTTGTTGAACTATTTGATTTGTATTAATTTTCTAAGAACTATGAGATAAAAATAGCTTCGGTTGAATTTGGGCCGAAGCACGTCGAACATGGGCTGAAATTGGTCCATTTGCATCGACAATGAGCCAATTTTGCATCGAAATGGACTGAAAAAAGGACCAATTTGCAAAGAAAGTAGGCCAAAATCGGCGTCTAGAGGCGACCTTGAGACCGGCGGCTGGGAGCCCGAACGTCCTCACGCAGTTTTTTTCACCGGCGCGGGAGGGAACGGCTGGAGATGCTCTTAGATCGATCGATCATTGGAATAGTCGTATACTGATCGATTCTATGCGGCCTATACAAGAGATGCATGCAACGATTTTATTGGAATTGATACAAGAGATGAGTAGATAACAATACTACAGATCCTAACAGGCAGGAGTCGCAAGGCTTTAAGCTACTCCCTCCGTTCTATATTACTCGTCGCTGATTTAGTACAACTTTATACTAAATCAGTGACGAGTAATATGAAACGGAGGGAGTAACAAGCATGCGGCAGCCGTTTGCACGCACAAGTTGATGTCGTTGTAACTCCTTGTCCTTTAGTGCAGCTGAGTTAGGTTTAATTAGACGATGGATGCAACGGTCAAACCAAGTAAACCGAGGAATACTGCATTTGCCAAACACCTTCATAGTTTTGCTAAAATTGAGAAAACAATGGTTTCTAAAAACTGAAGTATCCATTGCCCACGCACTTGAATACTGAAGTTTTCATTTACTATGGTTTTTAAAAAACTGTGTTGCCAAATTAGGAAAATAAATTTTCAATGTATTTTTTAATCAAAACAAAATTTTAAATATGCACATTTCAAAAATTAATTTACTTAGATTTTTATATACGTTGCGTTACTCCGGGAAAATTGTAAAAATATATGGAAAATTGTTAACGAAGCGTAATTTCTGTTTGCACAATTACTGAAACTAGAAGAATGCCCCGGGCGTTACTCCGGGAGTTTGTATGAAATAAAAATTAGGCTGAACTAATCAACCTAGCTAGTGTCTTTACAATTTCTCTTGTAGCAAGATAATATGTTTATCAATATTTTTAAATAAATAAATGTACATCTCTATGTATAACTGTAGAATTGGACGAAAACAAAACAAACATGCATGCATGCGTCACTTTCTTTCATAGTGCTAGCACCCGAGTATGAGGTGCATGCATGCATCAGTTTTTTTATTAATTAAAACACTCCTTACGAATCATTTACTACATGCTCTGCATGCATGCGTTGGTGGATCTTAATGGGTAGATCCAATGGCTATTGTAGTCTGATCGAGTATATCCAACGGCTAAATCAATTTAGGTGATGTGGTTCAAGGAGAAGCAAGAGAATTCCTAGTAATGGGGGCTAGCTATTTAGATATAGTAGATATCGTCGTAGCATTTAAATTTTTTCGTATCATTCAAAAAATGTTTACGCGTTCCAAAATAATTTCTTGAGTGTAAGTATAATTTAGTCTTGTTATGGTAATTGTAAAATATCTCAGACAACTAAGAAAAATGTTCATGACAATTCAAAAATGTTTAGGTGTTTAAAAAGTATTTATTTTTTCCATTCCAATAAAAAAGCTGTGTGTATTAAAAAAATTATATTTCAAGAATATTAAAACAAGTATTTAAAAAATATTCAAAGTGTTTCAAGATTATTTCTCTTATGTTTAAAAACATTATACAACATTTATTAAAAATTGACATGTATTGGAATAAAAGAAAATGAGAAACATGAAGATGCTAAAATAAATCCAAAAAACAAAAATAACTGATAAAAATCTAAACATAAAGCATATATAAAAAAAGAGAAAAAAAGAGAACGGTCTGAAATCAGTCCATAATAACGTACCAAAACCGCTTCCGAATGGTACAACATAGTCCTGGCCCGTTTGCCTCTCGCGAGAGGTAAGGCGGAGCTAGATATCCCAGTGAGCGAGACATAGCACTCGCCGTTTTTGGCTGCTGCTTCTATGTACCACACTCGTAGTCACGTAGTGACGCCTACATGCACGTCACCCATGTCTAGCTCCTGTTGGGATAGGCCACAAGCTTCAAACCACTCGGTCGGCTAGTTCTGGGGAAAAAAATGCTCAATCAGCTTTGTTCTTCCAAATATTTGTAGTGACCCGACCTCAAACGGTTAAGTCTCTGTGTTTCAGTGTCATCTCTGGATCGGTAATGCGGACACACACAGTACTCGAGGATTTATAACAGAGTAACAATCACACACTTATTACATCGAGATGTCTTCAAAGAGAACTTATTACAATAAATATGGCTTAAGACCATCTAATACGATAATAGCGGAAGGCTTGGAAGATAAGGTGAGTCCATCAACTCCAACGACATAGCTGAGCTGCACGGCAACGACCTAACGAACCTTACTCCTCGTCTGAAAAGTCTGCAACATAATACATTGCAGCCCAAAAACGGGTCAGCACATGGAATATGCTGACAAAGTAACACAGTAGAGCAAAAACAGAATAATGCTATCATTACATGCATATTTGGCTGGCGGAAAGCTCTATGGTTACAGTTTTGCGAAAAGCCATTTTTCCCCTACAACAAAGGAATAAATTTTAATTTAACTATCCTGGTAACTGAAACATCATTGAGAAGGTTCCCCCAACTCAATCCCAATTGAAGTAATTATCAACCAACAATATTAAGTTAAAAGTGATGAGATACTTAAGATACTCCAAGTACTAGATACTCAAGATGTCAATAACCGGAGACACGGCTAACCATGATTAGTTTGTACACTCTGCAGAGGTTTGCGCACTTTTCCCCACAAGACTCGATCGCCTCCGTTGAATTTCTCGCACTACATGGTGTTTGAGAAACGGATGACCGAGACACAGTCTTTCAGAAACATTAACTCTCTACTCCGGGCAGACCATACCAAACCTACAACCCACTACCTACTGATCCACCTTTTCAAGAGCTTCACGTAACTTACTCAACTATGCTAGAGCCCATAATAGCTTGTGGCTGCACACGAAAGTTTATAGCATGAATCATTTTAGTTCCCTTTGAGCCTGGGTGACGGTCCATAGGAAAATCACACGGAACCCCGGGATTTCCAAAAAATACAAGCAACACTGGGTACTCCAGGTGCCTCAATCCACCCAGATGTGTATTTAAGTTGCCACCTTAAGTTGAACCATTAATTAACAATCTCACATCTTTCAGGGATTTCACTCACCCCAACCACGTCTACGAGCATAACATAGCAGTACAAGCAATTCGTATAAGTAACTCCCAAGGTTTGAATGTAACAAGGCAATAGGTTCTACCTCATCAACTACTTCCCAACCCACATGTTAAAGACATCCTAACCATGCAATGTTTGAGGATTGGAACTAATGCATAAAAACTGGATGATAAAGGGGTATGATCAAAGTGTTACTTGCCTTGCTGACGATCCGCGAAACCTAGGGACTCCAAATAACACGTTTCGCACTCCGGGAATTCTATTGCAAACAAACAATAGCATACATAAGCAATCAAGTAAAGAAGCACGGGTAAAACTCAAATAAGAAGATCTACCAAAAAGTTCAACTTAAGAACTCCGGTTAGCAAAAAAAATCAAATCAAACGGAGCAACGAAACTCAAACGGCGAAAGAAACAAGATCCGTTTACTAATCTGGACCTAGATCAAATTTTACAGTACCAAAATCTTGTTTAAGTTGGTTAAACAGAAAGAAGGTCTCGAGACGAAGATCTAGGCGCTTGAATCGCCTGATTCTGACAAACGAGCGAAAAGATAAACTAGAACGAAAATCGGATCAGAAATCGCGATCAGAAATAACCACGGAAAAATGCGATAAAAGAAAGCTGACGAACAGGCTAACGAACGAGCGTTCGTTGTCTGTAACTAACGAGCGAAAACCGTTCGTTAAAACGAACATACGGGAGAACGTCCGCTAAAAAGAAAAACAGGGAAAAACCGGTGAACTGATCCAAAAAAAATGAACTAGGGTTTTTCTAAAAAAACCGAATCGGTTTTCTTTAAAAAACCGGCAGCAACGGCTACCTCGTCGGTCCGGCGAGACGCGGCGACGACGGCGGGGTGAGGCGGCGCGGCGCAGCGAGGCGGCGGTGGTGGATGGTGGTGGCGGTGGGGAGGGTGGGTATTTAAGGATGGGGGGTGGCGGCTTGGAGGAGGGGCAAAGGCGGCGGGGAGGGGAGTCCGGCTCGGACTCCTCCGAGTCGGCGGCGGCGCGGCGCGGCCAGTCTCCAGGAGGGAGACGGTGCGCGGGAGGGAGCGGGCCGGCGGCTGGGCTTCGGCCTAGTTAGCCTCTGCGCATTTTTAAAATATATTTCGCCGAAACTAAAAAAAGTCCTAGAAATAAAATAAATATCTAAAAATACCAAAACAAATTTTCACCGTCTAAATGAAATATTTAAAACAAGATGAACATTTTCTTGGCCCTAAAATGCAACTTTAAAAAACGTGCAATTTTTCTAATGCAAATAAAATTGCAATAAAATCCAAATAAAAACAAATATTTGATTTTAATATTTTTCCTCCAATATTTCATTTATTTTGGAGAAGTCATATTATCTCCTCTCATATATTTTAATATGAAATATTTTTGGAGAGAAAAATAATTAAAACCAAAATTCTCGTTTCAGAATTTTATAAACTCAAATTTGAAAATCGGTGAAATCCCCAACTCTCTCCGAGGGTCCTTGAGTTGCTTAGAATTTCGAGGATCGCGAGACGAAATGCAACAAAATATGATATGCAAGAATGATCTATGTATAACATTCCAAATTGAAAATTTGGGATGTTACAAATCTACCCCCCCTAAGATGAATCTCGCCCTCGAGATTCGGGTTAGCTAGAAAATAGGTGTGGGTGGTCTTTGCGGAGATCATCCTCTTGTTCTCAGGTGGCTTCGTCCTCGGTATGATGGCTCCACTGAACTTTGCAAAACTTGATAACCTTGCTGCGAGTGACTCGACTGGCAAACTTTAAAATCTTGACTGGCTTCTCCTCATAAGTCAAATTATTGTCCAACTGAATCGCCTCCAAGGGTACGGTATCTCGTAGCGGTATATCGGCCATCTCAGAATGGCACTTCTTCAACTGGGAAACATGAAACACATCGTGAACTCCTGACAGTCCTTCAGGTAACTCCAACTTGTAGGCAACTTCTCCCATCCGTTCCAAAACACAAACTCCTGACAGTCCTTCAGGTAACTCCAACTTATAGGCAACTTCTCCCATCCGTTCCAAAACACGATACGGTCCTACAAATCTCGGGGCTAACTTTCCCTTAACTCCAAAAACGTTTCACTCATCGCAAAGGTGATACTCGCAGATATGCTCTGTCTCCAATTTCATAGGTCACCTCCTTACGTTTCGAATCTGTACTCTTCTGTCTGGACTGAGCTATCTTTAGTCTATCTCGAATCAATTTAACTTTCTCCTCAGACTCTTTGATCAAGTCTGGTCCAAACAACTGTTGGTCTCCAACTTCATCCCACATCAATGGTGTTCTGCACCTTCGTCCATACAGGGCTTCAAACGGTGCCATCTTCAAACTGGCTTGGTAACTATTGTTGTATGAGAACTCTGTGTAAGGCAAATTGTCATCCCAACTAGATCCATAATCTAGCGCATAGGCTCTCAACATATCCTCCAGAATCTGGTTGACTCTCTCGGTCTGCCCATCGGTCTACGGGTGGAATGTTGTACTGAACTCCAACCTTGTTCCCAAAGTCTGGTGCAGCTGATGCCAAAACTTTGAGGTAAACTGTGTTCCTCTATCCGATACGATGGTCCTTGGAACTCTATGCAGACATACGATCCTGGTCATATATATCTTGGCCAACTTTGCACTGGTATAAGTTGTTTTCACTGGGATAAAGTGTGCCACTTTGGTCAAGCGGTCAACTACTACCCATATAGAATCATAACCTGATTTGGTCCTGGGCAATCCGGTGATAAAATCCATGCCAAGTTTATCCCACTTCCATTCGGGTATCGGCATAGGCTGTAGCAATCCTACTGGCTTTTGGTGCTCTGCCTTCACTCTCTGACATACATCACATACGGCTACATACTCGGCGATATCCTTCTTCATCCCTGTCCACCAGAAATGTTCCTTCAAATCCAAATACATCTTGGTGTTTCCGGGGTGTATCGAGTATGGTGAGTCATGAGCCTCCTGAAGTATTAATTTCCCGATCTCTATGTTATTGGGCACATAAACACGGTCCTCAAACCATAAGGTGTCGTGCTCATCCTCACGAAAACCTTTGGCCTTTCCTTCGCTCATTCTCTCTTTTATCTTGGCAATATCTTTGTCATCCTTCTGAGCTTCTCGAATCTTTCCCAACAATGTAGATTGAACCTCCATTGTTGCAATGAAACCTGTAGGAACAATCTCCAACCGAAGTTCCCGGAGATCCTCTGCTAACTCCTTCGGCAATCCCGTGGTCTCTAGGGTATTAGCATAACTTTTCCGGCTCAAAGCGTCTGCTACGACATTGGCCTTTCCTGGATGATGGTGCAGCTTCATGTCATAATCCTTTATAAGCTCCAACCATCTTCTCTGCCTAAGGTTCAGTTCCTTCTGTGTGAAAATATACTTCATACTCTTATGATCCGTGTACACATCACAATGGTTTCCAATAAGGTAATGTCTCCACGTCTTCAACGCATGCACTACGGCTGCTAGCTCCAAATCATGCGTGGCATAATTTAACTCGTGTGGTTTTAATTGTCGTGAGGCATACGAAACAACTCTTCCGTCCTGCATAAGCACACTTTCAAGTCCTAGGCGAGAGGCGTCGCAATACACTTGGAAATCCTTACGTATATCTGGCAGTGTAAGCACTGGGGTTGTAGTCAAACATTTCTTCAGCTCCTGGAAACTTGCCTCGCAATCTTCCGTCCATTTAAACTTGGTATCCTTCTTCAACAATTCTGTCATTGGCTTCACGATCTTGGAAAAATTCTCAATGAATCTTCAATAGTATCCTGCGAGTTTAAGAAAACTGTGGATCTCGCTAACTGAAGTAGGTGCCAACCATTCAGTGACTGACTGAACTTTGGTGGAATCTACTGCTATACCTTCTCCTGATATAAAATGTCCAAGGAATCCGACTTCCTTCAACCAAAACTCGCATTTGCTGAACTTGGCATACAACTGATGTTCCCTGAGTTTCTCGAGAACTAAACGCAAATGCTCCTTGTGCTCCTCTTCATTCTTCGAATATACCATTATATCATCAATGAACACCACAACAAACTTATCTAAATATTCCATGAATACTTTGTTCATCATGCTCATGAAATAGGTAGGGGCGTTAGTCAGTCCAAACGACATGACCGTATATTCGCATAACCCGTACCGTGTGGTGAATGTTGTCTTTGGTATATCTTTCTCTCGCATCTTCAGCTGGTGATATCCCGATCGCAGATCGATCTTCGAAAACACCTTAGCTCCTTGCAGCTGGTCAAACAGATCATTGATCATCGGCAACGGGTACTTGTTCTTAATCGTTACTTCATTTAATGCCCGATAGTCAACAACCATTTTTAGGGACTTATCCTTCTTCTCAACCAAAAGCACTGGGGCTCCCCATGGTGATGAACTCCGCCGAATGTAACCTTTCTCCAATAACTGCTTGATCTGTTTCTTAATCTCCTCCAGATCATTCGCGGGCATCCGATAGGGTCTCTTGGATATTGGCCCTGTGCCTGGCAATAGCTCTATCAAAAACTCGATATCTCGATCTGGTGGCATGCTTGGTAACTTCTCTGGGAAAACATCCGGGTAATCCTTTACTACAGGCACTTCCTCCTGAACAACTCCCGTGAGGGTATTTAGTTGGCTACTTCTAGTCGCATGCCTAGATATATACTTGATCCTTTTCCCTACGGGGTGGTGAGACAAATTGACTTACTAACACAGTCAATGCTTCCTCCGTACTTTGACATCCAGTCCATTCCTAATATCACATCCAATCCTTGTGACTCCAAGATAATTAGGTCGGACGGAAAAACATGGTTGCCAATGGTTAAGGGTATCTGGTCGCACCATCGACTAGCCATATACTCTGCTCCAGGTGAACTTACTAACAGAGGGGTCCTAAGGGTTTGGGTAGTTTAAACTTATCCACGAATTCCCTTGATATGTATGAATGCGATGCACTAGTATCAAAAAGAACAAGAGCGGTAAATGACTTAACCAAAAACTTACCTATAACCGTGTCTGGCTGCTCTTCAACCTCCTCCACGTTAACGTGGTTCACTTGTCCTTTGTTGAATGGATTGGGCTTCTTCCCAGCGCTCCCATTTCCGTTTCCATCCTTCCCTTCAGGGCACTCTGTGGCATAGTGTCCAGTCTTCCCGCACTTGAAACAAGTAACGTGGCTTAGGTCTCTCTTGGTGGGTGTGGCTGGATTGGGGCGGTTCTGATTGTTGCTTGCTCCATTCCCATTCCCATTCCTTGGGCCATTATGGTTATGGTTACTTCCTCCATTATGGGTGTGGCCTCCATGGTTATGAACAAGTCCTCCCGAGTTCGGGGTTAGGCAAGGCTTCTGCTGGGCTCCTGAGTTATACCTCCCTTGTCCATACTTCCTCTTAGGGCTCTCAATCTGCTGCTGCTTCCCTTCAATCATAAGAGCCTTATCTACCAACTCTTGGTAGTTGTTGAATGTTGCCATCATCAACTGCATGCTCATCTCATCATTCAGCCCTTCTGACGGGGATATACCCCGCGGTATGACCCGGTCGGAAGTATGACCCGGCCGGACTTGGCGCTTCACCGATGACCCGCCGGAGGACTGGCAACTCACGGGTCTGGCGGCTCACTGGTCAGACGACTGACGGATGACCCCGACGGCGGGTCACATAGAAGACTACGCCCAAGGCCCAGTAGGCCGACTCATATTATGGTGGGCCGGCTTAAGACAGAAGGCATGAGGAATATTTCCTTTACAAGGAAGCAAGACCCGTACTTGTATCTGACTTGTAATAGAGAATAAGTTAGTTCTAATCCTAATAGGACTCTACATGTAAGCCGCCCCTTCAACTTATATAAGAAGGGGCAGGGCTCCCTAAAGAGGGACAAACAACAAGAAACAATATCTAGGGCTAGACACAAAGAGGAGAGCCGGCTTAGGGCGACTCCCTCATGATGATAATGAGACCTAGCCACAAACAACATGTAGGGTTGTTATCGGATGATGTTTCTCGGGGCCCGAAGTTGTCTACATCCTTGTCTTATGTTGCGTCTCTCGATTCCGCCCAACCCCTCTCAAGCTACCACATAGATGCGTTGGCCTCGTGACTTAGTCCTCACACTAAGGACAGCTGCCGTGACAATTCCACGACAGTTGACGCCCACCGTGGGGCCTACGCACGGTGGTGATGAGTTCTTGGAGGGATCTCTCCTAAAGATCGAGAAGTTCGCGATTTGCCAAGTAGAGAAGAACCGGTGCAGAAGCATCTAAATCAATTCTGAGTTTATCAGTGAAGATTGAAAAAGTTTTGGCAGCTGTATAAACCAGACGAGAGTCAAAAGGTAAATTCAACATCGACCGACCAATCGCGTCTACCCAACAAGATCTGTTGAAACCCTAGAAAGAGGGTCACGTCTAGGAGCGCAGCCGCCGTTCCGCGATCTGTCACAAATATCGCCGAGACCGACAGAAGTTCAAGGAGATCGAAACCGTTTCCTTCACGGGTGCTCGCCTAATTACGCGGTCGGATCAAACCCTTGAAAGTAGCAGCCGATCGTCCACACGAAGGCCGACGAGCCGCCGTAGTCCTTGTTTTCCTCCCATCGACCAAGTTAGGCACCCGTGCATGCAAGGGGTCAGGCCAGCTTCCATATCCTCACGTGAAACCTGCAATAATGGGAAGAGCCAACAAGTAGCAATGGTGCTATTCCAATTAGTACTCTGCCACGTGATGGCCAAGTTGATCTACAACTCTAAATTTTTTATTGGGCCAAAACTGCTATGTGGGGAAGCAAACCAGTGTCTGTAGATGTCTCAAGAAAGAAAAGACAGCAAGAATTTCATTAGGCACACAGATCGAGGAAGTAACCAAGCGGCCGGAGTAATTCTTCCGTAGATGTCTGTGCAAGCCGCTGGTAAAAAGTGATCTATCGTTATCGACGTTTTAATGCCATGCGGACATAGGTTCTGCAAATCAACTGCGACCCGGAGAAGGAAAACTCACCGAGCCGGATGCTGTTTCGCCAGGGTCTGTTTCAACTGCCTGACACGACCCGGCCCTCCGCTGCTGCGTCACGAGTCGTCACCAAGTCCGAGATATTGGTAAACCGCCGCGCGTCCGTTGCAAACCGCCGCGCGCTTAAACCGCTATCTTCGCTGTGGCCGCTATGACATTACGCGGAGCCACCCCCGACTGGCGTTTGTTCATGGTCACCGCACGTCCGTTGCGAGCCGCCGCCGCTGTCTCAAACGCGCTGTCGCTGCAGTTTTTGAGCCACCCCCATGGTGATGCCTCAGTTTCATTACTGTGTTAAATCGCCGGGGCCGTGTTGAGCCGCCTCTGTCATATTAAGTCGCCTCTGTTGCGTTGAACGAATAAACCGTCATCTGAACAATCAGGTGATATTTATCCGTTTAAATTTATTAGCATATATTGGTTTTTGTCAAAGAACAATTATTCTGATTTGCGTTGTTTTCACATCATGTGCGGCCCCGACCCTGCCGTTCGCCTCCCGGCCGTTTTCGTTGCCTCTGCGAGTCACAGTCGCCATCCGTGACAGTCACCGTGAGCCACCTTTGCCTAGGCCTGGAACATATAGTTACGGGAGAAGGTCATTTCAGCAATGGTTATGAGAAAAGTTGGTTGTTGCACACAGAGCTTGTACGATACATACCGGAGAAAACATCAAGTATTTACATGGAAGACCAAATTGAAAAGTCAACCATATTATCAGGACATGTCTATTGGCAGTACTTGATGGTATGGTCACGTGTATAGCTATTATCAAGGAAGGATAGCTGCTGGAGATGTTCAGATGAGCTGCTATCAACATCCGAAAAATACAAGGTGTTGTTTGCCCTATTTATTTTTAAGCATATATTAATTCATTCAAGTAAGCTACTTTGCCCTGTTGTATTTTATATGCAGGAAAATTATCCATCACAAAGTGGTATTATACCGCGGAGATGGAGACACACCAAACATTATTTGGCACAGGTGGTTGTCCTTACTCAACGGATTTCCGCACCGGATTACAACGCCGTGGCCGTCTCTCACGACCGCGCCGGCTTACAACGCCGTGGCCGTCTCTCGTGCCCGCGCCGGCTTACAACGAGGAGGACAACTTGCTCGTCCGCACCGGGTTACAACGCCGCGGCCGGCTCGTCTACCTGCTCCCGTGGCCGACTCACTCGTGGTTAAATTCAACTTCACCATAGAGATCATCAACTCCATGGCTGATAATTTCCGGCCTAACATATCAGGTGAAATCCATCCAGTATATTTTTATATTACATATTGCTTTCTTTAAGAGCGATTACTCTGTCTTGTGAGGTTCTCCAATGCAGGACAAGTTATATCACTGAGCTGTTGAAGGACTCATACCGGTTTATATAATGGTCAAATATGGAGAGTCTCAAGCCAACAACTCAAGTAGTCTTAAGACTCGGGGGCTACAATGACATGACTCAGGAACTCCGGGTCATTGGAGGGAATGATAACCCGGTTTCGGAGGACACCGCCATATTGATGAGAATTTAAAGGCCGTCAGAAAATTGTCGGTTCAAAATAAAGATTCTGGTTTAAAATCCGGTTCAAGAGACATCTCTCTCCCGCAAAGCTTTGAAGCTCTCAAATCCGGTTCAAACATCCGGCCCAAGGTAAATTTATCTCTTACAAAGCTTTTAAGCTCTGAAGTCTGGTTCAAACATCCGGCTCAAGGACAATCTGTCTCACACAAAGTTTTGAAGTTTTCAAATCCGGTTTAAAGTTCCGGTTCAAAAAGAATTAATCTCTCGCAAGATTCGAGTTCTCAGAAAAATTAAAAAGGTTGCCAAAGAGAACTTGCTGCCATGATGCGCGGTTCAAACATGGGTATCCTGCTTTACGACTTATCTTATTATGGTCACTGGGGGCTTCCTGCTCATCGAGCATAGCTGTCGGTACCCTCTTGATTGGCGCGATGCCAAAATTTATATGGTCACTTGGGGGCTTCCTGTTCAAACATAGGTCGTATTCAAACCAAAGAGAACATAGCTGCCGTAACTCTTTTGATCGGCGCAAAGTCAAACTCACTAGGGGGCTTCTTGATCGTATCCGAATCATAGATTAACCCCTTTTGGGTCTGACTTGGATCGTATTCGAATCAGGGTCGTTAAAAACCTCTCAAGGTCATTTGGGGGCTTCCTGTTCAAACATAGGTCGTATTCAAACCAAAGAGAACATAGTTGTCGGTACCCTCTTGATCGGCGCAACGCCAAAGCCGCTGGGGGCTATATGATCGTATTCGAATCTTAGCTCAACCCCTTTGGAACGGTTTTCTGATCATATACGAATCAGAAGCCTTAAATTTTTAAGTCTTTTTTGCGAACAATTTTGGGTTTTGACTTGAGACCTTTTTTGGATTATATCTCAAATGTATATAAGTGTTTTATCCTTAACTCGGCTTGACTTTTGACTATAAGTCGCCAGCTTATGACAATCATCATCTATGTGGAAGCATTGGCTTCTAAGGATTGGGTTATCACCCTTACTGCACATGCCATGTAAACCGCCAAGGGTTCTTGTGATCTACTTGTGTGTAGGGTAAGACTACATTTGGGTGGTTACCCGCCCTGGCTCTTGACGTTAATTCGCCAGGGCATATGTTGTTTAAACTTTGTGCAGGATTTGCAGAACTATGACTTATGTAAATGCTTAAGTCCAAGCTCATCGTTAAAATTGATGCTTCAAAATGATTATCCGTTCTGGATTTTCTCAAAGGCTATAAGCCGTCGGGTTACAAAAATTCCGGCTTACAATGAATGTGCATTAAGTCATCATCGGCCAAGAGCCGCCAGGTATTTAAACTCCGGATTTACTTGTCAACCGATGAGGTATTCAAATCTTTAATAGCCAAAACTGGTTGGATTTTCATGATGATATTGAATGATTGAGGTTTTCATACCGGATTATATTATTCAAATCTTGAATAGCCAACATGGCTGGATTTCTATTGTGATTATCAATAACCAAAGTTATGATTGAGATTTTCAAAGTCGCTTTAGCGCAACGGCTATTATTTTTATCAATGAATATGATTTATTCTACAATGGAAGGAATAGTCCCGAGTCGCTGCAGGCTTATGACCCGGCACTTGGGGGCTACATTATTCAGATTGGGATTATATCAAATATGCAAGTCCCATGTCACTGCCAGCATGCACCATGGCACTTGGGGGCTAATGCAAAGTCATTTTTTGCTCAACTTATTGAAGAACCGACTCATCACATTCTAAATGAGTTGGCCCTTGGAGGCTACCAATTGCTCCTATCAAAAATTCAAGGTACACAAGCATTAATCCATTATATTGAACGGTCCACTATTCAGTTGGTGGAGTACAAAGCTCTTAACCTTGTGGACGTGGGTTCAAGCCCCATGGCGGAGACTATATTATACGATGTTATTACCAATTATATACAAAGTCCCAGCTCAGTATTATCTTACTAAGCCGGCCCTTGGGGCTACACATTGCTGTTCAAATTTACATGGTTATATCTACAAAGTCCCTGCTCATGATTGCATAATGACCCCGCCCTTGGGGGCTACACTGGTTGAAGTTTTCATGAGCATAAAGCAATTACAAGTACCAGGTTGGTGCAAGCATGACAACCCGGCACTTGGGGGCTACATGTGTGGAATATTCAGTTTATATGATTGAGATGAATAAACCGGATTTCTTCAAGGTTGCAAAATTTATTGGAGCAAGTCTTAAACCATCACTTTGTTCTGCTCAAGACTTGGGGGCTACAGTTAATATGGATATAAGGGAGAAAATTCTTCAAATTATCAGTTTTGAGCAAATCAGGAGGATCAATTACATAAACCGGTGTCAACAACAATTACGACCCGGCATCGTCTGTTTTATAATCCGGCAGTTTTTGGTAATGATAAACCGGCAAGTTTTACATCTTCAAGCCGGCTGAATATCATATGAGTATTTGAAGACCAAAATTATTTAACCCCGCGCCTTGGAAGACGACTCAAGTGGATTATTCTTCACAATATTTTTCTGTGAGAAACCAGCATCAGCAAATTGAGTATGAAGCCAACTTATTTGACCCGGATTTTCTACATGAAGGAAATGACAATTGGACTTAAGGATAATCAGGTCCTGTCTCAGGAGAATATTTAACCCGGAGCACAAGGAATTAAGGATGATCAGGTGCCAGCGTACAAGAATTTTTAACCCGGAACACAATCTGTCAAAGTTGTTCTTGTGTTTGTTTTACAGGATTAGTTTAACATGGATAAATCCAAATTAAACTGGGGGCTAATGACGGGGATATACCCCGCGGTATGACCCGGCCGGAAGTATGACCCGACCGGACTTGGCGCTTCACTGATGACCCGCCGAAGGACTGGCAACTCATGGGTCTGGCGGCTCACTGGTCAGACGACTCACGGATGACCCCGATGGCGGGTCACACAGAAGACTAGGCCCAAGGCCCAGTAGGCCGGCTCATATTATGGTGGGCCGGCTTAAGACAGGAGGCATGAGGAATATTTCCTTTACAAGGAAGCAAGACCCGTACTTGTATCTGACTTGTAATATAGAATAAGTTAGTTCTGATCCTAATAGGACTCTACATGTAAGCCGCCCCTTCAACTTATATAAGGAGGGGCAGGGCTCCCCAAAGAGGGACAAGCAACAAGAAACAATATCTAGGGCTAGACACAAAGAGGAGAGTCGGCTTACGGCGACTCCCTCATGATGATAATGAGACCTAGCCACAAACATCATGTTGGGTTGTTACCGGATGATGTTTCTTGGGGCCCGAAGCTGTCTAAATCCTTGTCTTATGTTGCGTCTATCGATTCCGCCCAACCCCTCTCAAGCTACCACATAGATGCGTTGGCCTCGCGACTAAGTCCTCACACTAAGGACAGCTGCCGTGACAATTCCATGACACCTTCCATAAACTTCTCCCGCTTTGCGACATCTATGGCCACATCATCAGGGGCATAGCGATATAACTTGCTAAACTCATCCGCGTACTGAGCCACATTATGGTTCCCCTGGCGTAAGTTGCGAAACTCACGCTTCTTCATACTCATTGCTCCAGTTGAGACATGGTGTCGGGGGACTAATCCACGAACACCTATGGGACCGGCGGACCGAGTCCCTTTCGGTTCGGCGGGGGCGGAGGTCGTGCAAAGAGCGGATCGAGGCGAAGCACACGAGTAGTTTACCCAGGTTCGGGCCGCACGGATGCGTAAAACCCTACTCCTGCTTTGTGGTTTGTATTGAGTTCTTGCTTGGGAGCGCGGAGTGCTACAGTACCCTCCAGCAGCTAACGAGACCGAGCGTGAGTGTTCTCTTTTCTCCTCCCCCCTCTACGTTGCGCATGGGCCTCCTTTTATATGCTCAAGGGGTCACCGACAGGTGGCAACGTAGACAAGGGTAAAAATGGAAAGGTGCTGTGGTTGGTACAGCTACCTGATACAGTGTATCATACCTAACCCTGACGGCAGGGGACAAGGGCATTAAATGCCCGTCTGTGTCGCCTAAATAGTGCAAAAAGGGACTATCAGGGGCGCCACTGCTCGCCATGATGGCAATCTTGTCAGCACCGCTTGCCACCGCGCACCGCTGGCTGCACAGCCTCCCGCCACGTACGCCTGGAAGGGTCCCAAAGCGACACGTTGGTGGATGTGCTGGAGCGCGGACACAGAGTGGTGGCTTGCCGCGGCAAGCGCCTTGCCGCGGTCGTTGTCTTGCCGCGTCCGGGAGCTTGTCGCTCACCGGGCCTTGCCGGGACGTGTGGCGCGTCGCGGCAAGTTCCTTGAGATGCCTTGGTTGGCCTTCCCGGCAAGCTCCTCTTGCCGGGGTCTTGTCTCCTTGGCTTTGATATGCCTTGGTTGGCCTTCCCGGCAAGCTCCTCTTGCCGGGCTCTTGTCTCCTTGAATGGCTCCAGGGGAACCACGGAGGACCTTGGCGGTCACCCGGCAAGCCTTGCCGCGGGATGCTGCGACTGCCCGTGCACAAGTTCGGGATACTAGGGTACCCCTACTCTAGTACACCGACAGGAGCCCCCGGGCCTGGGCCATACACGGTGCCGAGCGCTGTTGGGCCAGGCCCAAAACCGGGCACGGGCACGTGTGGCCTAGGTTACGCCGCATCTTTCTCCGTATCCACCGCGCCCTCCCCGAACGGCACGCGTTGAATGCGGCGTCGTGGGAGAGATCGTGGGTGGTTTCTTTATTCGGAAATGCGGAACGTCCGCCCCTCCCTCTTTATAAGCAGAGGAAACAGGGGTAGTTCGCCCATTTGCCAGTTGCTGCTTCAATCTCGGAAATCTCCGCTGCTCCCTTGTCTTCCCAAAGTCGAAAGAGAGCAGCGCTCCGCCCCCCATCGCCACCAGCACCACCAACGCCGTCGACCTCCTCCACCACTTCCGCCATGGCTCCAAAAGCCGACAAGGGGAAGGTTGTGAAGTCGACCGAGGCGCAGCGGCTTGCGGCGCTGCGGAAGGAGCGGGCAGTCTTCCCCCCCAAGCTCGCCGCGAAGGAGCTGAGGGAGAACTACTATCTCTTCTGGTCGACGGAGACGCGAGCGCATCCGCGCACGAAGGTACTTCCAGCCGCCGCTTGGAAAATGGCTCCAAACGGATACCCTTTCTTTGCCTTGTTCTTCTACTGCGGGCTCTGCTCGCCCTTCTCTGAATTCTTCTGCGATATCATGAACACCTACAGATTCCACCTCCTTGACTTCACCCCCAATGCCGTTCTGACCATGGCAGTTTTCGAACATCTCTGCGAAAACTTTGTCGGAGTCCATCCCAACGTAGCCCTTTTTCGCCATTTCTTTATACCCCGGGTAGAGAGAGGAGAGCCTTTATCCGGCGGAATCGCCTGGATCTCAAGGGCCGGCAAGAAGGAAACTTATCTGGAGGGAGAGTTCCGTGGCAAGTGGGAGGAATGGAGAGCAGACTGGTGCTGGATTGACGAGGAGAACCCGCAGCCGTTTACCACCCGGCGCCAAACCCCAGTAGCACGCGGCATCGACTGGAGTGACGTGGCCCCGGAAGACGACAGGCTGAAGATTGCTGTCACCCGGATCCTACGCCTCAGGCTTGCCGAGCTCACTGTAGGCGCTGTTGGCGCAGGTTTCCTTCGCCGCCGCATCGCCCCTCTGCAGGAACGAGGAAGACCCGCCTGGGAATTCAAGAATGCGGCGGATATCATGAGGCTGCGGCCGGGCCTCAACTTCAACTTCACTGTTCTGGAGCTCAACGCGATGCTCCAGGAGCTGTTCAAGTATGACCCCCAACATCCCGAAGTCTTCAGGTTGCCGGGGGGTGTCGTTCCGCTGTGCAATAATTCCTCGCTCGACCGCATCCGGGCAATGATGCCGCAGTGCGACTCGCACGGGATTGTCCCAACTTGGCAAGAGCCTGCGGACGACGTCGTGCAGCAATTCTTCGATGGCTTGGTAGAAGTGCCAATCCGTCCCGACGAGAAGGACAGCCTTACCCGCGACACCACCGATGAGGAGATGACACGCATCGCCACCAGGCTGGAAGAGGCGGCGGCAGCCGCAGCCGCGGGCGAATTTGGATTCACCGTGGAGGAGGCAGATGCAGCAGAGGCGGGAAGCCGTGCCGAGCGAGAGGAGCGCGTCGGCGAGAAAGAACTTGCCGGGCATGGCGCCGGGTCGAGTGAGCCCGCCAAGGATACGAGCGGCTCGCTGGAGATCAACTCGTCTTCCACCTCATCTTCAGACAGCTCGCCGCAAGCAGAGCCTCCATCTCCACCAAGAAGGTGCCTCCGCAAGGCCGGGGAGGTAGCGGAGCGGCAGACGAGTCAACAGCCGCCGCGCCGCGCGACACGCTCCACCGCGGCAAGCACCGTTGCCGCGGGAGCATCTCACGCTGCAGCGGCAACTGGAGCGGGGTCCTCCCGGACCACCGCTTCTTCTCCTGCCGCTTCTCATGCCGCGACGACAGCTGGAGCGGGGTCGTCGCAGACCACCGCTACTGTTCCCGCCAAGCGGTCAAGGTAAGCCACTCCTCCGCCTCCTCGCGCCGGACGTGAGCCGGACTTCGACTTCTCCGCGTTCAGCTCCGACGAGGAAGAAGAGGAAGAGTAAGATCCTCTTGTTGTACTTGTAGTTCTTCGATTCTTGCTGTTTTGTCTTGTATCTCACTTGCTTTACTCTGAACTTATTCCTTTTCAGGACTCTGGCCCAGAGAGCAGCGAAGAGAGCCAAGGCCCCGGTGATTATCATCGAGGATGAACCCACGGCGACACCGGGGGGTGCACCCGAGACAACCTTGCCGGACCCGGCAACTTTTCTCCAGAGCAGCCCCCAGCGTAAGTATCTGGTTTGCTTTCCGCTGTGAGGCGCGCATGGATACTCTGTCTTTGCTGATATCTGACTGCTGGTCTGTGTAGGAGCAGAGCAGCCCCACCAGGAGCCAAGGGAGAGTCCTCCGGCAAGGGAGAGCTTTCCGGCAAGGGACAGCACCAGTGGCCCCCCGACGGCGGAGACCATGACTGGAGAACCCGGTACAGGTAATCCTCTTGCTTCGAAACTTCCCTTGGGTTCTTCTTCTTTTGATCTTCTTCTTGTTGAATATTTGCTTGACTCTTCTCCCTTTTCCGGCCGTCAGACCCATCTGCTGCGGAGCAGATGGAGACCGAGGTTGCCGCCGACGAAGCAGCCGGTGCTGGCGATTCCGCCGGCGCAGAGGCCGCCAAGGCTGCCGCCACAGCAACTGGCGAGGGGTCTGGCGATCGCACTGACGGCCCTGAGGCAGCAGGAGCGCCGGGCGCTACATCGACCGCCGACCCGTCTGCCGCTGCCGCAGCGCCAGGCTCCGAAGAGCCCCAGCCAGGCGTCTACTTGAAGGCCGGCGAAGGCGTCTTCATCAACCTCCCCTGGGCGTCAAGCTCCAGGGCGCCGGTTGAAGGGGAGAGCTTCGATGGAGAAGTGCTCGCCTCCGCTGGGCTGACGATGGTTGACGCGCCAAGCAGCAGCAACAACGAGTCTGAGGAGGAGCGGCTGCTGCGGAAGCTGGTGTCGCTCTACCGCGCGTGGCAAGCCAAGCTGGAATCCCGCGAGGCGCTTGTCGCGAAGGCGGAGGCAGACATCGAGAAGCGCGCGGAGGAGCTCCAGGGTCTCCACCAGGAAGCTCTCCGTTCCCTGGCAGAGGAGCGAGAGCAACTTGCCGAAGCGCAGAAGGTCTTCTTCCTTGAGAAGGCCGAAGTCGAAGAGCAACAGCGGCTTGCCGCTGTGAAGCTATCCGCGGAGGAGGGCGAGCTGGCGCAGCGGAAGGTCAATCTTGACACCCACGAGGAGGAGCTTGCCGTGCGTGAGGAAAAACTCGGCGGAGCCCTCAAGCAAGCAGAGGATGCTGCCGCCGCCGCCGAGGCCGCCAAGAAGGAGCTGGAGACGAAGGTGGCGCAGCTAGAGGCCGATCTCGCCGAGGAGGGCAAAGAGCTTAGCGCCGCCAAGGACTCCAATGCGGATCTTGAGTTGAAGTTGTCCACTTTGACTAAGACGCTGGACGGCGCCAAGGAACAGGAGGCGGCCTTGAAAGAAGAGATCAAGGCCGACAAGGCGCTGCTGGAGAGTGTTGCCACCACCCAGAATGCTTTCAGGGAGACTGTGGAGCACTAGACGGAGAGTCTTGTGAATGCTGCCACAGACATTGACAGGGAGTTGGCGCAGCTGGGGATGGAGGATCTCGGGTATCCCTCCGACGAGAACCTCCAACCCAGCGCCAAGCTCGTCTTGTTCTTCAAAGGCGTGGCGACGGCTCTTCAGCGGCTCCGGGAGAAGATCCCAAAGCAGCTGGCCGACGAGTCGCGCAAGATCTGCGCGGGAGCTCTTCAGAAAGTGTTGGTGAAGGTGGCCTTCCGCAATCCGGGCATCGACCTCACCAACGTCCTCAAGACCCTGCCGCCGGATGCTGATCTGGAGGCACTCAAGACCCTTGTCGCACCCATTGTGGACAAGGTGAGCGGGATCAAGAGGATCGAAGGCGATCGCGTAGACTAGGCCGCCCGTTTCTTCTTTTCTTGTCGCTATCCGCCATGTTATGAAAACAATATGTTAGAGCCGCGACAAGCTATCTTCGTAATATAACTCTATTCTGGGTAATGATTGCAATGTTATTCCCTTTACTTGATTCCTCCCTTTGTATGTTTTTGCCCTACGCTTTTAGGGAACTTGCCGGTGCAGGCACCTTAGCCGCGAGCGCTGAGTGCGGAACGTCAGCAGCCTGCTGGCGGTGCCGTTACCGACAAGAAACCTTGTCGCAACTAGTCGCAGCCCACTTAAGTTGTTGAGCGGACTCGAAACAAAGTAAGGGCGCAACTAGCTATGAGTTGGTTCCTCCGCGCACAGGTTTTCCATACAAAGTGCGGTCGTTCAAGGGAGATAACTTAAAAGTTTAAAAAATCTGATTGCTCAAACTTTGGCAACTTAGCTTTTCTGTTGTTTGCTTCCCGGTAAGGCAAAACTTTCTTGAACGACGCCTAGTCCATACCATTATGTTCTCCTTTCCCCCCCGGCAAACTTGTGGGCGAGGGAACCTTCCTTTCCTTGAGAAAAAAAGAAAGAGGAGAATATAAAGATATGGAGCCTTACGGCTCGTTATTGCTTACCGGGGGTAGGTGCTGCACAAAGTGTCAGATAAGACATGCAAAAAATAGAAAGCATGAAATTGACAAGGCGTGCGGTGCACATGAGCTTTACTTATGCACGGGGTCTGCGCCCGGCTTTGTACAAAGGATTACATGCAGCAGCGGCAAGACTTGTACAAAAGGTGGTTGCCAGAACAGGTTCCGGCAACCGCGCCTTACGGGTAAAACTTACGAAGATGCTCAATGTTCCAGGAGTTGCTCACCGGAATGGCATCTTTGGTCTCAAGGCGGACAGCGCCAGGCCTAGTGACTCGTTTCACTCGGTAAGGGCCTTCCCACTTTGGCGTCAACTTGTTGGAATTCTTGGCGGACTGAACACGCCGAAGAACAAGGTCGCCTTCCTCGAAACTTCTGGCATTAACTTTGCGGCTATGGTAGCGGCGCAAAGCTTGCTGGTAGTGAGCAGCTCGCACAGCAGCCTGAAGACGGTCTTCCTCAAGGAGCAGCGCGTCATCTTGTCGCAGCTGCTCTTGCTCAAGCTCATCATAAGCGAGCACTCGAGGTGACCCGTATACGAGTTCCGTGGGGAGAACTGCCTCTGCTCCATAGACTAGAGCGAAAGGTGTCTGTCCAGTGGCTCGATTTGGCGTCGTTCTGATCGACCAAAGAACCACCGGCAACTCCTCGATCCAGTTTCTTCCGCACTTGTGCAGCCTGTCGAAAGTCCTGGTCTTGAGCCCACGCAGCACTTCAGCATTTGCCCTCTCCGCTTGACCGTTGCTTCTCGGGTGAGCAACAGAAGTGAAGCAGACCTGGGCGCCAAGATCTTGGACGTACTGCATGAAGGTGCGGCTCGTGAATTGCGTACCGTTGTCGGTGATTATCCTGTTAGGGATCCCGAAGCGGCAACCAATCGACCTGAAGAACTTGACTGCTGACTGTGCTGTCACCTTCCTCACTGGTTCCACTTCCGGCCACTTTGTGAACTTGTCGATTGCAACATACAAGTACTCAAAGCCCCCGATTGCTCGGGGAAAGGGGCTGAGGATGTCGAGCCCCCAGACCGAAAATGGCCAGGATAAAGGGATTGTCTGGAGAGCTTGAGCTGGTTGGTGTATCTGCTTGGAATGGAACTGGCACGCTTCACACTTGGTTACTTGTGCAGTTGCATCCTGGAGGGCTGTCGGCCAAAAGAAACCTTGCCGGAACGCTTTGCCGACAAGTGCTCTTGCACCAATGTGGTGACCACATATGCCTCCATGTATCTCTGCCAACAGCTTTTGTCCGTCTTCTCGGTGAATACACTTCAATTTCACACCGTTGAGTCTTCTTCTGTACAGTGTCTTGTCGACAAACTGGTACATACTTGACTGCCGGGCTACTCTTTCCGCTTCTTCTTGCTCTTCGGAAAGTTCTCCTGTCTGAAGGAAACGAACAATCTGTTGTGCCCATGCTGGAGCTTGTGGCTCGACAACAAGGACTAAAGGCAAATTTGCTGCTGCGGGAACATCCGCTTCTACGGCGAGAACCTGCGGCTCTGCCGGAGCTTGACGCTCCCCGGCAAGCTTGCCGGAGCAAAACTTGTCGGGAGCTTCTGCTTCAACGGAACAAACCCTAGGGCTTGCCGGAGCAGACTGCTCCTCAGTGCCTTTGGCGTTGATCTTAGGGACCTTCTTGGCGGCGGCTTCGGGAAGCTCTGCCGGAAAATAGTCACCAGAAATCAACTTCCTCTTCTTGCTCTGTCCAGTTGATGGCGTTATGGACGATTGAGTCATCTTGAGCACAAAGATCCCTGGTTCCACAGGTAACTTAAGTGCGGCGCACTTTGACAGGCCATCAGCAATAGCGTTCTGAGCTCTTGGAACATGCTCCATCTGTAGGCCATCAAAGTGCTCTTCTAGCTTTCTCACTTCGTCGACGTAGGCTTCCATCAACGGACTTTGATAGCTCTTGTTCACTTGGCGGACGACAAGCTGTGAGTCACCCCTGACAATGAGCTTCTTGATCCCAATTTCTGCCGCGATCCTGAGACCGGCAAGCAAGCCTTCATACTCTGCAGTGTTGTTTGTTGCTTGCTCCTTGGGAAAGTGCATCTGGACTACGTACTTGAGGTGCTCTCCGGTGGGTGCGACAAGCAGCACGCCAGCACCGGCGCCTTGCAGCGAAAAGGCACCATCAAAGTACATCAGCCACTCTTTGCTTGCTTCCTCGACGGGGATGCTTGTTTCTGGAATTTCTTCATCTGGAGTTGGCGTCCATTCTGCTATGAATTCTGCCAATGCTCTGCTTTGGATAGTTGAAGTACTCTCAAACTTGAGGCCAAAGCTTGACAGTTCCAGTGCCCACTCAACAATCCTGCCTGTCGCTTCTGGATTCTGCAATATTCTCTTCAGCGGAAAGCGAGTGACAACTGTGATCTCATGTGCTTGGAAGTAATGGCGCAGCTTTCTCGAGGCCATGAGAAGGCCGAAAAGCAATTTCTGCACGCCAGAGTACCTTGACCTAGCCCCCTGCAGAAGGGAACTGACAAAGTAAACTGGGCGCTGCACCATTCTCTTCTGTATCTCCTCGCGCGTCTGCGCAGATCCATCCTTGTCGAGACCAGAGCTTGTCGGGGAAGCCCCCTGCTTGTCGCTGGATGTGCTTGCCGTGGTTGCTGGCTCGTCATCTGCCTCCCTCTCTACTACTAATGCAGCACTAACCACTTGATTGGTTGCCGCTATATACAGCAGCAACTTCTCTTGTGGCTTAGGTGCGACAAGTATTGGAGGGGAGGACAGGTATCTCTTCAAGTCTTGCAGCGCAGCCTCCGCTTCCGGAGTCCATTTCATTGGACCTTCCTTTTTCAATATTTTGAAAAACGGCAGGGCGCGCTCAGCAGACCTAGAGATAAACCTGCTGAGAGCAGCCACGCAACCGGCAAGTCTTTGTACATCCTTGACGCGCTTTGGTGCTTCAATCTGCTCAATGGCCTTGATCTTGTCGGGATTGGCTTCGATTCCCCGCTGAGACACGAAGAACCCGAGAAGCTTGCCGGAAGGGACTCCAAACACACACTTCTCGGGGTTGAGCTTGAGGCTGATCTTGCGCAGATTTGCAAAGGTCTCGTCTAAATCTTGAATCAGAGTTGCCTTGTCCTTGCTCTTGACCACTATGTCATCCATGTAGGCTTCCACATTTCTGTGCATTTGTGGCTCCAGAGCGACATGGACTACCCTTGCAAATGTTGAACCAGCATTCTTTAAACCGAAAGGCATCCGTATGAAACAGTACGTGCCACATGGAGTAATGAATGCAGTCTTCTCCTCATCCTCTTCTGCCATGAAAATCTGATGGTATCCTGAGTATGCGTCAAGAAATGAAAGGAAATCACATCCGGCCGTGGAGTCAACAATCTGGTCAATGCGCGGCAAAGGAAATGGGTCTTTGGGACAAGCTTTATTAACATCGGTAAAGTCGATACAAAGTCTCCATTTCCCGTTTGCCTTGTGCATGACTACAGGATTGGCCAACCACGTAGGATGGAGCACTCCTCTGACAAGGCCTGCTGCTTCCAACTTCTTGATCTCTTCTGCGATGAATTCTTGGCGCTCCACTGCTTGCTTCCTGACCTTCTGTTTGACGGGCCGCGCATGAGGACAAACAGCAAGGTGGTGCTCAATTACTTTCCTGGGAACACTGGGGATGTCAGACGGTTGCCACGCAAACACGTCGACATTCGCCCGCAGGAAAGCAATGAGCGCGCTTTCCTATTTGGTGTCGAGAGTGGCACTGATGGTGAAGGTACCACTAGTGCCGTCCTCCTTGGCGGACACCTTCTTGGTCTCTGGCGGAGCTGCCATTGCCTTCTTACACTTGCCGGTGGAGCTCGATGGTGCGTCCTCGACGGCAGCGCAGCACTCCGAAGAGGTGCGCTTGCCGGAGTGGGCATCAGAACTCTTGCCGGACTTGGTCTTCTTCTTCCCCCCGGGAGCTTCAACGGCAGGTGACCTGCGATCTGTTGCGGCTGCCGCTTCCCGGTAGATCTTGTCGGCGCAGATAAGAGCATCCTTCTTGTCGCCAGGGACAGAGATGACGCTTATCGGGCCTGGCATCTTCAGTATGTTGTAGGCGTAGTGAGAGGCTGCCATGAACTTGGCGAGTGCTGGACGGCCGAGTATCCATTGTAAGGCAATGGAAAATCGGCAACGTCAAAAGTGACTCTCTCAGTCCTGAAGTTCAACTCGCTGCCAAATGTTACTGGGAACGTGACCTTCCCCTTCGGCTTGCTCCTTCCCGGGTTGATTCCTTGGAATGTGCCGGTCTCTTCAAGCTCGCTGTCAGGGATTTGGAGTTTGTGGAGTACAGCGGAGGAGATCAGGTTCAAGCCGGCCCCACCGTCAACTAGCATCTTAGTGACCTTGAGGTTGCGGATAGTTGGTGAAACCAACATCGGCAAGCACCCGACCGCAGTTGTGCGATCAGGGTGGTCCTCAATATCAAAGATGATAGGCGTGCTGGACCATTTCAGAAGCTTGCGTGACTCGACAGGTGGTTCCGCCGCATTGACTTCCCGCACCCACTGCTTGAGTTGGCGGTGCGAAGTATGCAGAGAAGCACCGCCGTCAACGCACAAGACCTCTATGGCTTTCTGGAACTCCTGCTCACTGGTCTCGACATCATCCATGTCTTCGTCGTCGTCATCTTCATCCTTGTCGCGGCCGCGGGGAGGTCTGTCTCCTTGCCGCTGCTTGGCTTTGCCGCGGCGTCCTCCCCGGCCAGCGCGCTTCTTGCCGGATTCTCCAGCGCCTCCTTGGGCCCTCTCCTTGTCGCGTCACTCGTATTCAGCCTTTTGCTGCTGGACAAGCTGCTCGACCTTCTTGCAGCTCTGGAGGTCATGGCCCTTGGTGCGGTGAATCTTGCAGTACTGCTTGTCGGTGCCGTCCTGCTTGTCGGCGACCGCCACAGCCTGGCAGTTGGTGCATGCGGCAATCTCCTTGCCGGAGCTACCAACTTTGGCTTTCTTGGCGCCACCTTCGTTGCTGGACTGCTCAACGACTAGCACATCTTTGCCTTTCTTCTTCCTGTTCCGCCGCCGGTTTTTCTTTGCCGGGGCTGCATCCTCGCTATCAGATCCTCCTGCTCCTGTATTCTCTCCAGGGAGTTTCTTCCCTTCCTCAGCACGTGCACACTTGTCGGCCAGGGCATACAGCTCACTGACGTCTCTGATCTTGCACATCGCCATCTCCTCCCGCATCCTGCGTTTACGCACGTTCTGATGGAACGCGCTGATGACCGTGGCAGGGTGGACATCTGGGATGTTGTGCTGCACACGGCTGAATCTCTGAATATACTTGCGCAGGGGCTCTCCTTCCTTCTGGGCGAGTAGATGAAGGTCACTCTCTTGGCCATGAGGTTTGTGGCCGCCTGTAAAGGCGCCGACAAACTGATGGCATAGGTCTGCCCAGGAAGATATGGAGCTGTCCGGCAAGTGCATGAGCCAGGACCTGACGTTGGGCTTGAGCACCAGCGGGAAGTAGTTGGCAAGGATCTTGTCGTCCCGTCCCCCGGCAGCCTGCACCGCGATGGTGTAGATGCTGAGGAACTCCGACGGATGCGACTTGCCATCATACTTCTCTGGTACATCTGGCTTGAAATTCTTCGTGCTGGGCCACTGGACTTGCCGCAGCTCATGAGTAAACGCAGGACAACCTACCGCATACGGCAAGCCGCCTGGTTCCCCTGGCGCATGCATGTCGACAGAGGGCCCAGCGCGCTGGTCTGATTGACACCGCGCTTCTCTTTGGCGCTCGATACGAGTACGAGCGTCTTCTTGCTGTCGTTCGTGAAGAACTTGGCGCTGATCTCGACGAGCTCGTGGATCTGATGACGCGGTGGAGTCGCTGTCGAGGTGGATCCGGCGAGTCAGCGATCTTGGCCTTCGGGGCGGAGAGTGCACAGTAGTTGCACCCCCACTGGTCTTGTCGCCACCGGCTCGTGCCTGGCTGACTTGCCGCGGCTGCGACGTGCTCGGCTGCCGTTGAGTGTCGCCGTTGGCGAAGCCGATAAGACTCTGGATGGTGGCCCTCCAGTCGTCGATCTTGTTTGCTGTTGGAGGGTAGTCTAGGAGCAGTTGAGCTCGCGCCAAAGCTTCTGCTGCAGTGGCGGGTGGTGGTGGCGAACGGTGCGAGGAGCGGGATATGCTCGGATTTCTAACTATGTTAGAAGGAGCAGTATCCCGTCCAGGCGACCGCGCCTCGCTCGTGCCAGCATGTTGGCGTGCATGCTGGTCTTGAGCACTCCGAGATCCACCAGCTCGATCTTGGTCCAGCAAACGCATGGTACTGTGAGCACCGTGACGCTGCCGGTCCCGCGCCTCATGAGGTGGGCGCGGCGCATGTACGGACGCCGAGGTCTTGGAGGTCCCCTACCTGGCGCGCCAAAGATGTCGGGGGACTAATCCACGAACACCTATGGGACCAGCGGACCGAGTCCCTTTCGGTTCGGCGGGGGCGGAGGTCGTGCAAAGAGCGGATCGAGGCAAAGCACACGAGTAGTTTACCCAGGTTCTGGCCGCACGGATGTGTAAAACCCTACTCCTGCTTTGTGGTTTGTATTGAGTTCTTGCTCGGGAGCGTGGAGTGCTACAGTACCCTCCAGCAGCTAACGAGACCGAGCGTGAGTGTTCTCTTTTCTCCTCCCCCCCTCTACGTTGCGCATGGGCCTCCTTTTATATGCTCAAGGGGTCACCGACAGGTGGCAACGTAGACAAGAGTAAAAATGGAAAGGTGCTGCGGTTGGTACAGCTACCTACTACAGTGTATCATACCTAACCCTGACGACAGGGGACAAGGGCATTAAATGCCCGTCTGTGTCGCCTAAATAGTGCAAAAAGGGACCGTCAGGGGCGCCACTGCTCGCCACGATGGCAATCTTGTCAGCGCCGCTTGCCACCGCGCACCGCTGGCTGCACAGCCTCCCGCCACGTACGCCTGGAAGGGTCCCAGAGCGACACGTTGGTGGATGTGCTGGAGCGCGGACACAGAGTGGTGGCTTGCCGCGGCAAGTGCCTTGCCGCGGTCGTTGTCTTGCCGCGTCCGGGAGCTTGTCGCTCACCGGGCCTTGCCGGGACGTGTGGCGCGTCGCGGCAAGTTCCTTGAGATGCCTTGGTTGGCCTTCCCGGCAAGCTCCTCTTGCCGGGGTCTTGTCTCCTTGGCTTTGATATGCCTTGGTTGGCCTTCCCGGCAAGCTCCTCTTGCCGGGGTCTGGTCTCCTTGAATGGCTCCAGGGGAACCACGGAGGACCTTGGCGGTCACCCGGCAAGCCTTGCCGCGGGATGCTGCGACTGCCCGTGCACAAGTTCGGGATACTAGGGTACCCCTACTCTAGTACACCGACACATGGGCTATACGGAAAGCTTGCTGAAACTGGTCCCATGTCACCGTGGCTATAGGGTAGGTGACAGTGTAATTCTCCCACCATGAGGCTGCTGGTCCATCCAACTGATGTGCGGCAAAACGCACCTTCTCAGCATTGGTACATCCTGCAGTTGTTAACTCCCTTCCAATCCTGCGGAGTCAATCATCTGCTACTATAGGCTCGGTGCTACTGGAAAACACCGGCGGCTGCAACCTCAGAAAACGGGCTAAGTTGTCATCTGGTGATGGTGGTGGTGGAAACTGAGTGAGCTCCTGTGGGAAAGCAAATCCGGGGTCACGTCTCGGAGGCATCTGATGGGTTTAGAGGGGAGAGATTAGAATAGAATGAGGTCTAATGAGAAATCACTACCCATATGCACATGAGACAAACACAATCATTTCACTCAATCAATCAAGCAAGGCATACAATCGGTCTAGAACTATCGCAAAAGTGCTCGGACTATTCTATTTACATGGTGGAATACTACTACTGATGCGGTGGTCTACTAAAAATATTCCTTGGTTGAAGACTCCATGATGTCTGCTCCATCTTCATCTTCAAAGTCATCATCGCTAAGGTCGGAGTCGGTGTCGTCGATGATGATGTAGTCCTCCAGGCAAATCTCCTTGGGTTCTTCATCTTATCCTCCTGGTGCGGGGTCTCCCAGGAATACTCCTAGCTTCCTTTCCAGATCGTCATTCTTCTCCACTAGTACGACGATTTCTTCCTCATAATCTTCACGTGTAGCCTTAAGTTCTTCCTCCAGTTTCGTGATCCTATTCATTGCCTTCTTCAGATCTATCATGCCTGCGCACATCTGATTCTCCTGGCGTCGAATGTGCTGGTTTAGTTCCTGGATGAAAGTTGCAATTGATCTATCCTTCCTGGTGCTGATCATCTCCCATTGCTCATCTCGGCGCCCACAAATCTAATAGATAGTATCCTTAAGCTCCTTGTGATAAACTTCTCCAATGCGTCCCATGGTGATGTGAGCTACCATACTCTTTCCTAGACTCCAGGTTGGTGCATCAAAGGAAAACTCTATGGGTTTAGTGACTGGCATGAAGGTCCTTCCTGGAACTTGAACTTGAATCATCCATCACTCCTATTCTGGTAAAGTGGCGTTGTAGGTCCCGGTGAAGCTTGGTATTCCTATGTTCAGGTACCTAGTGACTTCCTTTAAGTGTCATCCAAAAGGTGCTTCTTCATCCGGTTGTGAAACTTGTTTCTTGCATCCGCCATCCTAAAGAGTAGAAAATGGAGAGGAGTCAGAAATGAGAAGAGAATAGTGATCTATGGTCTTAGCTTAGTGGTCGTGTCCTACACTCAGTGTGTGCTCTGATACCATCTTGTAGCGACCCGACCTCAAACGGTCAAGTCTCTATGTTTCAGTGTCATCCCTGGATCGGTAATACTGACACACACATTACTCGAGGATTTATAACAGAGTAGCAATCACACACTTATTACATCAAAATGTCTCCAAAGAGAACTTAATACAATAAATATGGCTTAAGGCCATCTAATATGATAACAACGGAAGGCTTGGAAGATAAGGTGAGTCCATCAACTCCAACGGCATACCTGAGCTGCACGGCAACGACCTAACGAACCTTACTCCTCATCTGAAAAGTCTACAACATAATACGTTGCACCCCGAAAACGGGTCAGCACATGGAATATGCTGGCAAAGTAACACAGTAGAGCAAGAATAGAATAATGCTATCACTACATGCATATTTGGCTGGTGGAAAGCTCTATGGTTACAGTTTTGCGAAAAGCCAATTTTTCCCTACAACAAAGGAATAGATTTTAATTTAAATATCATGGTAGTTGAAACATCATTGAGAAGGTTCCCCCAACTCAATCCCAATTAAAATAATTATCAACCCAACAATATTAAGTTAAAAGTGATGAGATACTTAAGATACTCCAAGTACTAGATACTCAAGATGTCCATAACCGGGACACGGCTAACCATGATTAGTTTGTACACTCTGCAGAGGTTTGTGCAATTTTCCCCACAAGACTCGATCGCCTCCGTTGAATTTCTCGCACTACATGGTGTTTGAGAAACGGATGACCGAGACACAGTCTTTCAGAAACATTAACTCTCTACTCCGGGCAGACCATACCAAACCTACAACCCTTATCTAATCTCGGAATCGTTAGAAGTACGATCTCCGAATCTATAAGCTTTGGCCTGCCTTCTTCCCTTATCTAATCTCTTAGGTAATAAGAAAGTGGTGTTAATTGTCATGCTAAGGAGCTGACCAGTGACATTTCTGTCTCAATTGAAGTCAACCTTACTATACTCGCTTGTAGGAGATCATCGCTCAGAAGGGCGTTCTTTCGCTAGAAAAACAAGAGTTTGAAGATCACCCATCCCACGAAAAGGTCAGAACTCTCGATCTAGCCCCACTTTCTATAGCAATTTATCGACATGTTGTTTCGAATGTCCTTGAAAAGGCCTACACACATACCCTGCCACTCGATGTGTAGTGGGTTTGTTCAGTAGAGATGGGTAGAGCGCACAAGTATTGGAAGGAAAGTTTCACCCTTATTAAAAGAGAAAAAGTCTGTATTGAGCTATGATCTGAATTCCTTTCTTATTAGTTTCCAAGTGCAAAATGTTCATTGCCTTGATCAGAGCCTTTAAGCCTTTTAGAAGCGAGCATTTCCACAACTTCTATTTTTCCTAAAGCTAATGAACCGAATGGAAGAGAAAAACTTGGAATAAATAATAAAGAAGGAACCAACAAGAAAATAAAGAATTGTTCCAACCTCGGCTCGGGGTCTGTCTGGAAATGGAAAATAGTTCTCTCTCTCATCTGGTCTCGCCACTGTGACAAGAAAAACAAGTGAATAATTGGAATAGAACGCAATCGTCAACCAAAATCGGGTAGGATGTATTATAAAAGAAAGCCTTGCCTCACTCGCAAGTGAGGACCTCACCCCTCGTTCCTCATTTATTGAGAATGGAAAAAGATAATGTTCATTGCTTCCTCAAAACAAGAGTTCCACGGGCGGCTACTCCTGAACGAGCTGCTCATGCTCAAACTGATCAACATAAAGTGGAAAGTGTAGTAGAGATATTACTCACAGTATGAGAAGGAAGAGAAGATCTAACCTCTCTACTTGACACCTCTGAACCAACTTCATTCCTAGCTAAAACAGGAAAGCTGAAAGTACTCAAGCTTCAAACTCCTTGCTAACAGCCCTACCGATAAAAGGAATAATGCTTCAAGGACTATATGACTAGCTCTTATACGAGTTCCTGGTAAACCACTACTTGCGTAAAGTACTCCGCTCGCTCCCCTGCTCGTTCAAAGTATTCCACTCGCTAGGATCTTAGTAAATAAGCTTGCTCCTTACCTTTCCTTCCTAGCTTTGAGAGCAATACTACCTGTAATAACACAATGAACTTATCCTACTTAGGGAACAGGATGGCATAAAGGGCAAAAGAGAAAGAGTTACACCCGTGAGAAAACCAGGTGGTGTTACTTTCCTGCTTCCACCTGAACCTGCTTGCAGGCCTTATAGAAAAGTCTTGTATAAGATAACTAGCTTGACAACAGGAATTCTCTAACTTACTTGTAGATAACAAACTTGCTGAAGGAGGTTAAGATAGTTTTCCATTAATGGGGAGAGAGAAAAAGAGTCCTCGCTTTCATAATCGGTAATCAGAGTCCAGGCTTCCTACACCCATATTTTACGACAACCTGTGAACCGACTAACTCAACAGCTGGCCTTAGAGAAACTGTCCTAACTTATCCAAGTAGTCCTAATAAATGGCCATGATGAAATACTCTTCCTTTCCCTGCGGCACTCGCTTGAAGGACTCGAAAGCTGACTAATGCTGATAGGAAGAACTTTCAAAGTTCTCGTTAGTCCTTTCATTGAAGCTAGTGACATCATCTAACTCTATCAATTCATTTCTATCTTCTTTTTCTTTCATTTATCTCTTTCCTATCTATACAGTGTATTACCCCAAAAGATAGTGAGTTAAGCAAGCATGTGGGAAGTAAGCGAGCAGGGTGAGGCGGCGGCTTGTAGAAAATCCTCAATATCTATATCAGAGTCAGCATCCGTTTTTGTTTGAGTTTCGCTGTTAGCTTACGTCCTTTTAGCTAGTTCGACGTGTTTTCATTAGTCCTTCAAGCAAGTGAGCTAGTTGCGGTAGGTCTTTTTAGCCTTTAAGTAGTAGTCCTGTTCGAAAGATAGTTATCATAGTGAAGTGAGTTATTACAGGTTTTCGAGTTTCTTGAAGGCCAGGCAGTCAGCCAAGGAAGGAAGTTATGGTGTGGAAGTCTTCTAGTCTGTCCTCCCCTTGAAGCTCTCGAGTACACTAGGGGAGAGGTATCGAAAGTCAAAGTATAAATCAAAGTGAAAGTAAGAAGTATAAGTAGTAGGCTATCGATTAGGTTTTTCTACTTAATTAAGCTGCTTATGCAAAGTTTTAGAATTTGTTCACATATGCAACGTGATTGGGGGCATATTTGTTGCTTCCCAAGGTAGTTAGTTCACCACACAGGCATGTTAGTACTAAACTGCAGAAAACTATTAAGTCATCCAATTCATGCCGCATTGCAAGATTACTCTACCACTCTATAAATGGTATATAGATAAGTGTCTTCACTTCATCAAATGAAAATCAAAGAAATTGAGTACTAACACATATTGCTATGGATGCTGCAAAGAGGCTTTCGGCAGCAATTCCAGAAAAAAGGAATAGGTGTTTTAGCCAGGTCATCGAATCAGGGGGGATATGCCAAGAAGAAATCCATGGAAATCAGCATTCCAAGAACAATAAGTTGGCACTTTCTTTCATATATAAACTATTTATTGAGGGAAAAGATATGAAAAACTAGAGTGGAATCGATTGAATGCACTATCGTTATGCTTTGGCCAACCCTCTTTTCCAAGTTCCTCTTGTTTATCCAATATGTATTCCAATAAGAAATCCAAGGTAAGATCAAGCCAAAGGGGAATATAGGTACTGTTGACCCAGGAAATCAAGTATCAAAGGACCCGGGCAATAGGTTTATGACTGAACTGAAACTAGAGCAGGGAATAGCAGGATGCCTATGTTTCCAATACAGAAATCCTTAACAGAACAGAGCACAGACAATAGGGCCAACTATTGATCTTACTTTCCCTCAATAAATAGTTTGGATTGGATAAACAATCCTACTTTCATTCCAATCATAAAACAAGGGAAAAGATGAAGGGAGAAAACCCTTCCAATAAAACTAGTAACCAAACCCTGACGAACTTGCATTTGTTGAGCGAAAAGAAGAGTTCAACAAGAAGAACGCATGAAGAGATTGAGATGTTTGGATCTTGGCTAAATTTATAAGCGAAGAATGCACGTGAAGTATTAAAGGTACATTCTACTATATCTCATTCTATAGAAACCATTTCTCAATCTATAGAAACCATTTGCTTTAGGTAGACGTGATGGTACTTCCACTATTTTGGCATCTTATGGAACCCAATTCGAGATATATAAACTAGATCCTTGTTATTAGAATGATGATCTCTTGGCTATGACCGAGTCATATATTAATGGAAATGGTTTTCTCCTCCGAAAGTCCAAGTTGAGTCCAAGTAGTGGCAAACTAGAATCCTTCTTTTCTTTTCCCTTCATGGTTAGTTTCAGTTCAAATGACGAATTGAGACAGAAACCAATGGATTCCAGTGGCCGGGGGATCCTATGTCTATAGATAGATTCAAGTACCATTCTATACCCCTTCCCTAGCACCTTATAGACCTGTTTTGCTAAGTGGGTCCTACTTAGCTGGTCGGCCTAGGGGGGATGCAATTCAAGAGACAAGTTCTACAAGTTCTCATGGCCGAGATCCCCGTATTGGTAACGGGGCTGGTGCTGACTCTTTCAGAGAACAGACCCCCGATGTTCTTGGGAAGAAAGAGAGAAGGACGACCCTATAAGGGAGATCCTGTGTTGGAAGATATTGGTGGGTGTCATCTCGTTCAATTCTGGGTCAAATGACAAGAGGGCCGTTCAAGCAGATTAGAAGTAGACGTTGTTGAGAAAAGGTCAAAGTGCCACTATGGAGGTCGGAACAAGCGTCTACCTAACAAGTGAATTGTGATTGAAATGACGATGGAAATAGGTTGAGCTCTACCCACTGAAATTGAATCCATCGATGCGGTAAAGGACAGAGCAGAAACAAATCCTCCATTTCCCTGCCTTGCGACCGAACAAAGAAGAAATGCTAGAGTGAGGAGACCTGTTGGTTGACCAACTGAAGGAAACGACGCCTCTCCTGCTTTGCTTACTTTTGGCCAGCATTCGTCTTCGGCTTACAGTAGCGTTTGCAGCTCTATTGGAAATCGAATTTCTATGTCCGTCCATAAAAAGCATCAACTTCTAGTGCCGCCATCCACCACAAGAGTAGGTAACCTGCTCGCTCTTTTCTCTATTGGGGGATCTAGGTATATCTTCCAACTCTCCTTCCTGCACACTGGCATACAAAGCAGCCTCATAAACTGCATTTTGTAACTGAACCTCCACAGTTTTCAAACCTAAGGGTGGATCAAAAGGCACCGGTATTCTCTAATCTAACTTGAATTCAGATCAATAATCAAGGGGCACAAGAAGAAGGCAAGAGCGTGGTTCCGGCTAAAACCAACTCTGCGAGGAAAGCAGAACTCAGCGGTGACTGATCTGCTCGAACCACACTACTTACTTAGGCTCACTTACGAGAGCTCCCCTGACTCTGATCTCTGATCTAGTAGATGCGAGAAATCAATCCAACTCCATCTGATATTATGATCTTTGCAGAGGACAAAGGTACTAGGGATATTTCCTCCATTTATATTCATAAGAAAGAACTCCCACTATTCGTTTGTATCAGCCGGGTCTTGGTGAATCAAAAAAAGGCATAGATAATGTGCATTGCTTTTGAGTTCGATTTGAACTAACTATTTTCCACGGTTCTCCAGGAACCTACCGTTTGTTTGGAGTATAGCCAAGTGGTAAGGCATCGGTTTTTGGTATCGGCATGCAAAGGTTCGAATCCTTTTACTCCAGATTATGAAGACCCGATCGGATTTGTCAAGAACGAGCTAAAAACTACAGGGGAAGCGGCTCAGTATCAACATACCACCTGCCTGTCTTATCAATGACAATCATCCATTTGGATGAGGCCATTCTAAGGGTTGTTTAGGATTGGTATCTGCTCTCTTCCCATGGAGTTCTTGTCCCCATGACCAGTATCAGCAGAGGCAAGACCTGTAAGCATCAAGCCAGCCAAGAAGTAGAAGTTGGTAAAGATGGCACAAACAAAAGAAGAAAGGAACTTGGTTGGTGATCTTACATACGGGAGGCCTTCTATAGAGTGAGGCAAATAGCGATTTTGCTATAGATACTGGGATCAGAAAATGGTAGTGGATGTGGACGCCGAACAGGTGGCACGAAATGCTCATTCAATGGACGGAGTCATACCACCGCCTCCTCCTGTAAACGAGCAAGTTCTAAGCTTTATCGATCTTCTCCGGTGCACGAAACTCTGGTCTAATGCCCGCCTTTAGAAAGGACCCGTTTCTTCCTATTATTCATATCTGCTAGGGGTACGAAGGAGAAGGAGACCGGATGCGTTAAGCTTGTTGGTAAGAGCTCTTGTCATTATTGATAGTGGCCCTAGAGAAAGAGCTTACGCTGATTGTTCTAACTTCATTCATATTTGATTCCGCAACTGAGACCTTTTCCACATCTGTGCCAGGAGGGCAAGCGGTCAAAGCAGAAAGGGTTCTTGCTTCTCCGTCTAGAAGGACACCAAATGGACCAAATCCTATCGATCTTTCCTTACGACTCGACTTCAAAAAAAGGCCGCAGAGGGCTAAAGGCAGTATCTTTAGTCTACCCAACTCCCTTGCTGCCTATTTCCTTTTATACGGTCATTCCATGGGGCCACAAGAACCATCAATTGCATTATCCCCGGTACCACACATCACTCTAATCAGAATAAGCAGGAATGCTGGTTGGAAAGACAGAGAAATAGAATAATGAGAATCATATGGTCTGCTTGGGAAGATAAGCGAAGAAAGCTCTAAGGTTTCCCTTCCTGCATTCAGAGCTTATCAATTCGTCCCACGCTATATAGTGAAGCAAAGCTATCTATAACTCGAGCATATCTTTTATCCGGAAGGTAGTGGGCTTTCACCCGTACTCGCCCTTCCACTTCACACTTACTAAATTAGGCTGAGTGTATGCGCACATGAAAACAAACAGAAAACGAGTGAGCACTTTCTTTCTATAGACAACGGTCAAGTCTGCGATCCAAACAGTGATGAAAAGAATTCTCAAATCATTCGCGGATGGACGTGAAAGAAGGAAGAACCAAGTGGCACTGCTTCCTCAAAGCGAGCTTCGGGTACCCAATCAAGGGACTAATGAAACACCAGTACATGTCATACAGAAGCTCCACTCATCCCTCCGCCAGCCCAACCTAAGTTTCTATCGGACTAAGCTATTCTTCAATCCAGTGCCCTAATCCTTTCGAACTTGGGTCCAGAAAATAGTGCTATTGTACAACCTGGGGAAGTCAAAGCACATTCTAAGTGGGCCGCATGGGTCGGCCCTTTCACCTCATTCTTTTCCGTTTCCACGCTCTGAAACCGGGTTCTTTCACTTCAGTCTCTCTCATAATCAAGCTGAGATATGATGCCGTTTCATCCTAGAATGTTGAGAAATCCCTTGTTGGCTGGGACGGACCCTTAGTATAAGATAAGTCAACACAACAAGTTGTGTCAGTTTCTCAAAAGACATGGGCTCGCCTTTCGGGGTGACTAGCTGCATTCATTGGTTTGCTTTCTTCCACCAACTTCACAACCATCCTTCGTTGATGACAGGCAAGCTCAACCACAGTTTTCGTAGTTTGGTTCAATTCATTCAGCATTTCCATTTCCAATTGGTAAGTTCTATTTTCTCTGACCCAAGGAAGAAGATCACAAGCGGGAGTCCCCTCTAGGAAGATATGCTTTCCAAAGGTCGTACGCTACTATTGAATGGCCAAATAGGGATTGAAACAGAGTAAATAACTAGAGTATCCCGCCGTAGTGGTAGCTGCATTTATGTGACCGGGTCTGAGCCACGGGACAAGACCAAATTGGATTGGATTTGTCACATCCGCGGATGGAAGACCGTAGATTTCTCACTTTCCCTACTCGGAGAGCACGTGTATGTAGTCCGCCTGTATCTACTTATTTATTCGGAGAGCACCATTAATAGGATTCAGAAGTCGTACAAGCTATGGCAGAGCCGTTTACTAATGCACCCAGTTCTCCTCATATTTGAGTCTTTTTTTGGTATCATTGGTTCCACGTACGTCTTTTGGGCGAGCTTTCTTCACTGTCATCAAAACCAATGCTCAAACCGAAGCTTTCCGAGCAGTTGTTTATTTCTCACTTTAGCTGTTGTCGTTTTCCTCTTCCGAATTAAACGAGTGAAAAACAAGGGGATCAGAAGAACAAACAATAAGAATGAGGGATTGAAGTCCGTTTCCTTCGTACCGTATTTCAACGGATCGGGTAGTTCTAGTCTTTTTTTGATTACTCCTTCCTTTTTCCCATCATTTGACATAACATAATTAAGAAACTGTTTGATGGTCAACGGAACGAGTAGAGAAGAAAAATGCCCTTATTCCAAAGGAAGTGAGTGCCAAAGCGAACTAGAGTAAAGAACAAAAGAATGAAATGCAAGGGTTGCATCCGCTGTTTCAAGTCCGGACGGTTCCTCCGCTAGGTTATTGAGTTGGCTCCCCCGTTATTCTTCATCAGACAACGCATTCTTAATGGAAAAACGAGGTATCTTTTTGGAAAACTTCTCTACTTACGACTTTGTTAGCGCTTTGAGGGCTTCACTATGTTCTCTGAAATCTTGTATAAATAAGAAAGAAGTCTTTCTCAGGAGATGACTCTGCTGATACCAAGTTTCAATGCAAAATGGCTCCCGCTTCTTCTGAAAGAAAACAGGGGAAAATCAATATGGAGCCGTCAGAGGCTTATCTGGCCGATATGACTTCCTGAAATTCTTTCCAGATAAAAACCTAAAATGGAGGGGTTGGGACTTTGGCTCCAGGCTCAAACTCTATCTTGTGGTAGACTGCCCTCCTAGGGAGCGCTTGGGAAACTAACTTGTGGGGCATGACATCCCAAATTCATCATTTACATTAGGAATTTCCTGACAAAAAGTCTTATGTGTATGGGATCCGCTCTTCTGTTAGCATGAACACATGAATGAGATTCTTCTTATTCTTCCTAAATAGAACCCCCCACCCTCACCTTTCTTAGGACTATCAAGCCTTCTCGAATTAGGTCTATGGTAGAAGCTTTGAACGTAAACCCGGATACAAATCTTTCACTCATTGAAAAGTGAAAACCTGTGACTATATCGTCCTGAAGACGGATGCGGCGGGAAGAAGTGGCATTTAGAAGTGTTGCTGACTTTACATTTAGGTTTCGGCATAACAAAGCTTGCACTGTCTTTTCGCACTTAGGCGCACAACGTGCCGTTGGTAATGATTCTACTACGGTGCTGCAAATTCGCAAGCTGATCCTAAGTAATCGTTGTTGTTCATTGGATTCCTCTGGAATTACTTCGTTAGGATTGAAGAATTGCTGCAATTCTTCCTGAATAGACTCGATTCTCCCGTTGAGAGTTTCTTTGAAAGTCTTACCTAAACTTTTCCGACTGAATATGAGAAAGCCTATAAAACAACGAGCTACTATCATTTCTTCATTATAGATTGAGATATTCTTCGGACTTGATGCACAAATAGATGGAATAGCAGCAAATAGCATATTTCTATCCTTCATATCCGTAGAAAGAAATCTCATCCCTAGGTAACTCCATCTTTTTCAGCTCTGCTCCCTCACTTTTGAAAGGAAAGGAGACTGATCTTGACGTCGGCGTTGGTTTTTCCCACGAAACGAATATTTTTTGGATTGAGATTTCACATAAGCATTGCACAATGATCTGCATTAGGCAGGGAGCAGCAATGATACCGCCGGCCAGGAATAAGTACCTATCCCTCTTATACTTAAGAAAAGAGAATAGAAGTGGTTCCTTTTGTTTCTATATGAAATTCGACGATTTCGTTTGTGTTCATGTTGGCATAGGAGAACTACTAACTTCCGCCATCTGCATTAGTTACGTTAGCATAGGTAGGCGGTTCTCATGCCAAAGGGGAAGATCTCGCTCAGCCAAGTGCACAACCTGAGTAAGTACACTTATCGGGGAGTGATAGGGCAGCAGAGTTTGAGGCAAAAAAAGATTTGGGTGGCTATGGGTGATATGGGGAATTTAACAATTAATTGACAATGATTTCACCGTGATGTGCATTGGTAGCTTCAAGACGAAGGCATTTTCCATATGTAAGCCACAATTTCAGTATCTTATTCTTCTGAACCAGGAAAAGCGTTCTGGTAAGGAGGATGAAAGAAGAGTACGAAAAAGGAAGTCAAAAGTAGTAGTCTTTAACAAGGCTTTCCTTCATCAGTGTAAATATCTAAAGTAGAGGCTTTGGTATAAACATAAATACCATAATAGAGGGATCAATCATCACATTCTACTTTGTTAAGAAAGAAGGATGACCTAGATAGATAAAGGTGGAATGGACTACGTGCAATCCCATCCATGGAAATATTTTATTTAATGTAGAAATATGTATGATGTGCTGCTAGGAAATCCGGCATCGCTTGCCCTCTAATGGCCTTCTGCGGCGCATACACAATGTCGAAATCAGTAAGGATGATGGCCCCATCTTGCCAATCTTCCTGTAAGCATTGGTCTTGTCATGAGATATTTAAGTGGGTGAACTTTGGAGATGAGGGTGACCCGATGTGCTATCATGTAGTGCTGTAGCTTCTTGACAGCGAACACCAGTGCAAGGCAATATTTTTCGATAGGAGAGTACGCATGTTCAGCTCCTACGAGCACACGACTGAGGTAATAGAGGGCATTCTCTTGCACGTTTTCATTTTCTTGTGCCAATAGAGCCCCAAGAGTGGGTGGGTGGGCGCGCCCCCTGCCTCGTGGCCTCCTCGTAGAGCCCCCGACGTGCACTCCAAGTCTTCTGGGCTTCTTTCCTTCCAAAAACGAGTTCCGTGAAGTTTCAGGTCAATTGGACTCCGTTTGATTTTCCTTTTCTTCAAAACCCTAAAACAGGGTAAAAACAGAAACTAGCACTGGGCTCTAGGTTAATAGGTTAGTCCCAAAAATGATATAAAGTGTATAATAAAGCCCATAAACATTCAAAACAGTAAATAATATAGCATGGAGCAATCAAAAATTATAGATACGTTGGAACGTATCAACATCCCCAAGCTTAATTCCTGCGCGTCCTCGAGTAGGTAAATGATAAAAACAGAATTTTTGATGCGGAGTGCTACTTGGCATAATTTCAATGTGATTCTTCTTAATTGTGGTATGAATATTCAGATCCGAAAGATTCAAGACAAAAGTTTAATATTGACATAAAAATAATAATACTTCAAGCATACTAACTAAGCAATTATGTCTTCTCAAAATAACATGGCCAAAGAAAGTTCATCCCTACAAAATCATATAGTTTAGTCATGTTTCATTTTCGTCACACAAGAATGCTCGCATCATGCACAACCCCGATGACAAGCCAAGCAATTGTTTCATACTTTAGTAATCTCAAACTCGTAAACCTTCACGCAATACATGAGCGCGAGCCATGGATATAGCACTATGGGTGGAATAGAATATAGTGATGGGGGTTATGTGGAGAAGACAAAAAGGATAAAGTCTCACATCAACGAGGCTAATCAATGGGCTATGGAGATGCCCACCGATTGATGCTAATGCAAGGAGTATGGATTGGCATGCAACGGATGCACTAGAGCTATAAATGTATGAAAGCTCAACAAAAGAAACTAAGTGGGTGTGCATCCAACTTGCTTGCTCACGAAGACCTAGGGCACTTGAGGAGGCCCATTGTTGGAATATACAAGCCAAGTTCTATAATGAAAATTTCCCACTAGTATATGAAAGTGACAAAACAAGAGACTCTCTATCATGAAGATCATGGTGCTACTTTGAAGCACAAGTGTGGTAGAAGGATAGTAACATTGTCCCTTCTCTCTTTTTCTCTCATTTTTTATTTGGCCTTCTCTTTTTTTATGGCCTTTCTCTTTTTTTGGGCCTTCTCTTTTTTATAGCCTTTCTCTCTTTTTTTTGGGACAATGCTCTATTGAATGATGATCATCACACTTCTATTTATTTACAACTCAATGATTACAACTCGATACTAGAACAAAGTATGACTCTATATGGATGCCTCCGGCAGTGTACCGGGATATGCAATGAATCAAGAGTGACAAGTATGAAAAAATTATGAACGGTGGCTTTGCCACAAATACAATGTCAACTACATGATCATGCTAAGAAATATGACAATGATGAATGTGTCATGATGAACGAAATGATGGAAAGTTGCATGGCAATATATCTCGGAATGCTATGGAAATGCCATAATAGGTAGGTATGGTGGCTGTTTTGAGGAAGATATAAGGAGGTTTATGTGTGAAAGAGCGTATCATATCACGGGGTTTGGATGCACTGGCGAAGTTTGCGCCAAATCTCAATGTGAGAAAGGGCAATGCACGGTACCGAAGAGGCTAGCAAGGATGGAAGGGTGAGAGTGCGTATAATCCATGGACTCAACATTAGTCATAAAGAACTCACATACTTATTGCAAAAATCTACAAGTCATCGAAAACCTTGGTACTACACGCATGCTCCTAGGGGGATAGATTGGTAGGAAAAGACCATCGCTCGTCCCCGACCGCCACTCATAAGGAAGACAATCAAATAACACCTCATGTTTCAAATTTGTTACACAACGTTTACCATACGTGCATGCTACAGGACTTGCAAACTTCAACACAAGCATTTCTCAAATTCATAACTACTCAACTAGCACGACTTTGATATTATTACCTCCATATCTCAAAACAATCATCAAGCATCAAACTTTATTCAACACACTCATAAGAAAGTTTTTACTAATCTTGAATACCTAGCATATTAGGATTTTAAGCAAATTACCATGCTATTTAAGACTCTCAAAATAATATAAGTGAAGCATGAGAGTTCATCTATTTCTTCAAAATAAAACTACCACCATGCTCTAAAAGATATAAGTGAAGCACTAGAGCAAACGACAAACTACTCAGAAAGATATAAGTGAAGATCAAATGAGTAGTCAAATAATTATGCAACTATGTGAAGACTCTCTAACATTTAATAATTTCAGATCTTGGTATGTTATTCAAACAGAAATCAAAGAAAAATAAAATGACATTCTAAGAATGGCAAACATCATGTGAAGAAGCAAAAACTTAGGATCAACCGAAACTAACCGATAATTGTTGAAGAAGAAAGGTGGGATGCCAACCGGGGCATCCCCAAGCTTAGATGATTGAGAATTCTTGAAATGTTATCTTGGGGTGCCTCGGGCATCCCCAATCTTGAGCTTTTGTGTCTCCTTAATTCCTCTCATATCACGGTCTCCCTAAATCTCAAAAGCTTCATCCACACAAAACTCAACAAGGACTCGTGAGATAAGTTAGTATAAACCATTGAAAAAACCGTATCATACTCTACTATAGCAAATCACTAAAATTATTATTCAACATTGCATACTAAATGCCTCTTCATATTTAATAGTCCTATCCTCAAATAGAAGCATTAAAGAAGCAAACATATGCAAACAATGCAAACATAACAGCAATCTTCCTAAACAGGATAGTCTGTAAAGAATGCAGCAACATCCATACTTCCCTAGCTCCAAAAATTATGAAAGAAAATTCCCACTGTAGTAAATTTATCAGAGCTTAATATGCAAAAGTTTTCAACATTTTATCGCATTCTGACTTTTCTAGGGAATTATTGCAACAGCGGTAAACTTTTTGGTTTCAAACAGCAACATGTGGACTTCTAAAATAGGCATAGTAAAGGCTATCAATACCACTTTTATTGAAATAAAAGATGCAAAACATTTTTCTAAATAACAGCAAGAAAATCCTAGCAAAATAAATTGACGCTCCAAGCAAAACACATATCATGTGGCGAATAAAAATATAGCTCCAAGTAAAGTTACCGATGAACGAAGACGAAAGAGGGGATGCCTTCCGGGGCATCCCCAAGCTTAGGCTTTTGGTTGTCCTTGAATATTACCTTGGGGTTCCTTGGGCATCCCCAAGCTTACTCTCTTGCCACTCCTTTTTCCATAGTCCATCGAATCCTTACCCAAAACTTGAAAACTTCACAACACAAAACTTAACAGAAAACTCGTAAGCTCCGTTAGTATAAGAAAATAAATCACCACTTCAAGGTGCTGTAATGAACTCATTCTTTATTTATATTGGTGTTAAACCTACTGTATTCCAACTTATCTATGGTTTATAAACTATTTTACTAGCCATAGATTCATCAAAATAAGTAAACAACACATGAAAAACAGAATCTGTCAAAAACAGAACAGTCTGTAGTAATCTGGATCAAACGTATACTTATGGAACTCATAAAATTCTCAAATAAATTGCTGGACCTGAGGAATTTATCTATTAATCATATGCAAAAAGATTTAACTAAATATCACTCTCCAAATAAAAATGGCAGCAGTTCTCGTGAGCGCTAAAGTTTCTGTTTTTTACAGCATGATCGCAAAGACTTCCCCCAAGTCTTCCCAAAGGTTCTACTTGGCACAAACACTAATTAAATGCATAAAACCACATCTAAACAGAGGCTAGATGAATTATTTATTACTAAACAGGAACAAAAATCAAGGAACTAATAAAAAAATTGGGTGGCCTCCCAACAAGCGCTATCGTTTAACGCCCCTAGCTAGGCATGATGATTTCAATGATGCTCACATAAAAGATAAGAATTGAAACATAAAGAGAGCATCATGAAGAATATGACTAGCACATTTAAGTCTAACCCACTTCCTATGCATAGGGATTTTGTGAGCAAACAACTTATGGAAACAAGAATCAACTTGCATAGGAAGGTAAAACAAGTATAACTTCAAAACTTTAAGCACATAGAGAGGAAACTTGATATTATTGCAATTCCTACAAGCATATATTCCTCCCTAATAATAATTTTCAGTAGCATCATGAATGAATTCACCAATATAACCAGCACCTAAAGCATTCTTTTCATGATCTACAAGCATTGAAATTTTACTACTCTCCACACAAGCAAAATTCTTCTCATGAATAATAGTGGGAGCAAACTCAACAAAATAACTATCATGTGATTGAAAATTAAGATCAAGATGACAAGGTTCATTGTTATTATTATTCTTTAAAGCATACGTGTCATCACAATAATCATCATAGATAGGAGGCATGCTTTCATAATAAGTTTGCTCATCAAAACTTGGGGGACAAAAAATATCATCTTCATCAAACATAGCTTCCCCAAGCTTGTGGCTTTGCATATCATTAGCATCATGGATATGCAAGGAATTCATACTAACAACATTGCAATCATGCTCATCATTCAAATATTTAGTGCCAAACATTTTATAGATTTCTTCTTCTAGCACTTGAGCACAATTTTCCTTACCATCATACTTACCAAAGATATTAAAAAGGTGAAGCATATGAGACAAACTCAATTCCATTTTTTATAGTTTTCCTTTATAAACTAAACTAGTGATAAAACAAGAAACTAAAAGACTCGATTGCAAGATCTAAAGATATACCTTCAAGCGCTAACCTCCCCGGCAACGGCGCCAGAAAAGAGCTTGATGTCTACTACACAACCTTCTTCTTGTAGACGTTGTTGGGCCTCCAAGTGCAGAGGTTTGTAGGACAGTAGAAAATTTCCCTCAAGTGGATGACCTAAGGTTTATCAATCCGTAGGAGGCGTAGGATGAAGATGGTGTCTCTCAAGCAACCGTGCAACCAAATAACAAAGAGTCGCTTGTGTCCCCAACACACCCAATACAATGGTAAATTGTATAGGTGCACTAGTTCGACGAAGAGATGGTGATACAAGTGGTATATGGATAGTAGATAAAGGTATTTGTAATCTGAAATTATAAAAACAGCAAGGTAACAAGTGATAAAAGTGAGCGTAAACGGTATTGCAATGCTAGGAAACAAGGCCTAGGGTTCATACTTTCACTAGTGTAAGTCCTCTCAACAATAATATCATAATTGGATCACATAACTATCCCTCAACATGCAACAAAGAGTCACTCCAAAGTCACTAATAGCGGAGAACGAACGAAGAGATTATGGTAGGGTACGAAACCACCTCAAAATTATTCTTTCCAATCAATCCATTGGGCTCTTCCTATAAGTGTCACAAACAGCCCTAGAGTTCGTACTAGAATAACACCTTAAGACACAAATCAACCAAAACCCTAATGTCACCTAGATACTCCAATGTCACCTCAAGTATCCGTGGGTATGATTATACGATATGCATCACACAATCTCAGATTCATCTATTCAACCAACACATAGAACCTCAAAGAGTGCCCCAAAGTTTCTACCGAAGAATCATGACGAAAACGTGTGCCAACCCCTATGCATAGGTTCATGGGCGGAACCCGCAAGTTGATCACCAAAAGATACATCAAGTGAATCACGTGGTATCCCATTGTCACCACAGATACCCACGGCAAGACATACATCAAGTGTTCTCAAATCTTTAAAGACTCAATCCGATAAGATAACTTCAAAGGGGAAACTCAATTCATTACAAGAGAGTAGACGGGGGAAGAAACATCATAGGATCCAAATATAATAGCAAAGCTCGTGATACATCAAGATCGTATCACCTCAAGAACACGAGAGAGAGAGAGAGAGAGAGATCAAACACATAGCTACTGGTACATACCCTCAGCCCCGAGGGAGAACTACTCCCTCCTCGTCATGGAGAGCACCGGGATGATGAAGATGGCCACCGGGGAAGGATTGCCCCCTCCGGCAGGGTGCCGGAACGGGTCTAGATTGGCTTTCGGTGGCTACGGAGGCTTCTGGCGGCGGAACTCCCGATCTATTGTGCTCTTGGATGTTTTTAGGGTATATGGAGATATATAGGCGGAAGAAGTACGTCAGGTGGGCCACGAGGGGTGCACGAGGGTGGATGGCGCGCCCAGGGGGTGGGCGCGCCCCCTGCCTCGTGGCCTCCTCGTAGAGCCCCCGACGTGCACTCCAAGTCTTCTGGGCTTCTTTCCTTCCAAAAACGAGTTCCGTGAAGTTTCAGGTCAATTGGACTCCGTTTGATTTTCCTTTTCTTCGAAACCCTAAAACAGGGTAAAAACAGAAACTGGCACTGGGCTCTAGGTTAATAGGTTAGTCCCAAAAATGATATAAAAGTGTATAATAAAGCCCATAAACATTCAAAACAGTAAATAATATAGCATGGAGCAATAAAAAATTATAGATACATTGGAGACGTATCAGGAAGTTACTAGTCCGATAGGAGAAGAGCGGAAGTGCGATCTTTCGATCCAATCTACGTCGACTAAAATCCATGTCTCATGGCACGAGGGCCATTGCGAGTTGATGTTGTTGCTTTACCATCACAGTCTGTCCTCAAGAGAGGCATCCATTCCTGGCCAGACAAAGTTCCTATTAGTTCTCTTATAGGAAGCTAGTATACCTGAATGGCCTCCGGTAGCTGTCCCATGCAGTTCTTGCGCTATCCTGGCTCTTGCATTTCCAGCGGTCCCCACATAAAGCCTCCCTTTTTTTCCTTAATACCCCTTCCTCCTCTTCCCAACCATCTTGTCCTCCTCTCGCTTCACTAATGCTCTTCTTAACTTCTTCAGCTAATTTTTATCCTTCGTAGCTTTGTTTCGCTTCTCCTATCCAATCCGGCAACAACTTGCTCACAAGGCTGCAACCACTGAATTTGTAACGACACAATGATTTGAAAAAAAATCAAAAGATATGTAAAGAACACAGACAGTAAAGGTAGAAGATCATTTCCGGGTAGATAGGAGAGCTATTAAAATCCACAAACATGAATCAGAGTTTCGACTGGGTTCTCCAGATTTAATCAAAAGAAGACTTTTCTACAAATAAGAGAATTTCTTCATCTTCCAAAGTATGTGAGTGAGGTAAAAATTCCATGGATCGATCTCATCACTCACATCCAAAAACTAGTGAAAGATGTAATGATGAAGCTATAGGAGAAGAAAAAGCGTTGGTTTTGATTGGTAATCTTGAGTTGTCATCTTTTGAAAGAGAGTAACTTGCTGGATGGAGAGCAGCTAGGAGAATAAAGTTCATCTTTACCCCATCTTTCATTCCAACTCTATTTTCTTGTGTGCGATCCTTCTTTCTGGTTTGGAATCCAAGAAGCTCAATGGGCTAGTTTCAAGTTCGATCAGACACGAAATCTGGTATAGCCACCAGCCTAGATAGAACGGGTGGGGGAAGAAAAAATAGGAGCGAGCCACATTCAAGAGGGTTGTCAAAGGCCCTCTCAATAGTTTTTTTTGTCATTGAATCGATGGAGGGAAGACTCCTTCGGTAGGTGCCCCCGACTCTTCCAGTTTCTGGGTGGGATCTTATGGCTTAATCTCTGATTGCGCAGGATTCATCTTTGTTTGGTAACCTCAGACCCTGAACCAGGAGTTGGAAGCGCCTTTGCCAGGCTTTCCAATTGAACACGATGCGGGCGATGCAACTCGGCAAGGAGAAGGCTGAACCCTAGTGCTACACTACAGCAGAAGCTTTGGCAGTTTACCATGGCTTGATGTTCTAGCTGTCATGCTAAAGCCGTTGATAGCTACTTCGCTTGACGAGCTAAGTAGAAAGACTTTGTGGATTCATCCACAACTGATTGTGCTTTAGGTTGATCTGATCCCTAGAAGGAAGAGTTTTGGGCTTAAGGCATAATTGCTCTATTGCGGCTACCCTGGCTATGTCATCCGATGCTGTTCACAAAGCGGCTCTTACTATAGACCCGGCTATCTCCGAGTTGAAATCGAACCCAGCCCCGGTGACGGTGTCCTGGACTAGGGGGTATTCACCACGTCGTCTCCCGATCTATTAGATTGGGCCGAGGACCCCCGTGGCCGTATACTCATGGGCCAGTTCGGACGGCTGCCGCATACAAGGAAGATTCCACAAGACTTGGCGATCAAGACAAGGACTTCTCCCCACCGGCGTATTCGGCTAGGACTCTTGTTATCCTAGGCCTCCGGTGCATTATATAAACCGAGGCCAGGCTAGTCGATAGATATACAATATACACAACAATCATACCATAGGCTAGCTCCTAAGATTTAGCCTCCTTGATCTCGTGGTAGATCTACTCTTGTACTACCCATATCATCAATATTAATCAAGCAGGAGTAGGGTTTTACCTCCATCAAGAGGGCCCGAACCTGGGTAAAACTTCGTGTCCCCTGCCTCCTGTTACCATCGATCCTAGACGCATAGTTCGGGACCCCCTACCCGAGATCCGCCGGTTTTGACACCGACATTGGTGCTTTCATTGAGAGTTCCGCTGTGTGATCGACAAAAGGATCGATGGCTCGCCTGCAGATCAACTGCGACTTCGGCATCTTCGTCACCAGCTCGACTGGTCACCTTGGTTCGACCAAGAATTGCGCCCCGTGTTCGGATCACCATGTTCGGACGAGGGCCTTCATCAAACATCAACTCCGATCTCTATCAAGATCACGGAGGAATCATCCATAGAGCTCGGGGGCTCAACGTCAACATTGCCCTCAAGCGACCATGCTGTTTTTCTGGACAGCGAACTCGTATCTACTGCCACCACCTCCTCGAGTATCGCTTTGACGATCGCTTTGGTGGAATTGTGCAGAATTGAGTCTATAACAACCCTGGAAAATTTCGTCGAGTTCCGATGGAGGAATCTCTGGCAATCCACGATATACCGGAGCCCTGTCAAATCTGGATGGGAATTTGGATGAGTTTAGGGCGTGGTGTCCAGCTTCTAGCTTGGACGTCCTTTGGAAGATCCAACCGTGGATTGGCTGTGGAATTCCTATATCTACCACCTCTCAAAATTTCAGCTCGATCCGACCGTCCAAACTCCAGAAACCTTCCGATTAGTGCATCACTTTTCGGATCTGTTTTCTGCGCGAAAACGAATCCAACCCGAGTTCATCTTTTTTATAAACGGGATTTCGGACATCCCTTTTGAAGGAAGTTTTGTATGGGGTATTGTGTTTCGTTCCCGAACACATCCCACTAACTTTAAGATCTTTTGAACATGATCTTCAATATCATGCTGGTGTCAAACCAGTCCGGCAATATTACTCCACGGCTGCCGACTTGCGCTAGACACGTCGTCACTTTAGCCGAGCTCAATTTCTTCGAATCATCATCTCGGCAAGCCGAACAAGAGTCCGGCATCGCGAAGGATAAATCATCATCAACATCGCCGCCCCACGGATTACACGGAGCGGGCATTCCGGCATCGCCGCACGGTCGCTTCATCAAGCCGGCATCGACCACGTCACGACCTGCATCGACAGGGCCGCACTATTGCTTCTTCAAGCTGGTGTCCGTCACGGCGACCTACTTCGACTCATCGGCTGACGTCGAGGCTTCGACACCTCGGCTGGACCGGGGGCTTCGCCATCTCTTCATCAACCTACTTCGGACACTTCGGCGTCACCAGCCGACCAGCTCCGTCACGTTAGCTGAGCCGAGGGCTTTGCCTCGGCGAGTTAACCTTTACCAGCATTGCCATGCCGTCATTTTATCGCACATCAGGCAATGGGTGTGTGGAGCGAGTCCCAATTTTGGGAATCACCTTCCTTCGGATTGCTACAACAAATAAACCAGGTGCTATTAATCCCAGTATTTTTTTGCTTGTTTGGGTTCATTTTTCCCAAGGAATTATTACTCTGGTTTGTCCATGATATGTACACAGGTCTATCAAATGGTGACCGCATTAACGACGGTCGCGTGGTGGTTCAATCAGTTTCCGTACATAGTCCGGCGAACGCCGCATCCGGAGCTCGGACCAACCTGTGAATCCAGGCTTGGCCATGCCTTTACTACATCACGCCGACGCCCTGCATCGACATTGACTTCGGCGCCAGCCATATTTCTTCTATTTCTCACTTTGCATAAATTATTTATTATGCAACATTTTTTTAATTATCATTATTACTATTATCTCCGGTTTGCACTATTTTTTGTGCACAGGAAAATGATCCGGAGACTTCGGCGTCACTCTGCCGGTCCGCATTGACCGTGCTATGTCACCACTTTGGCGTGTCGAGCTCTCCGCTCCGCCATCTCGGGACCGGCTTGGGGGATGGAACCTTGCCCCGCAACAAGCTCGGACCGCGTCATCAATACCGAACACATTAACCAGCTAAGTCGCTTTCATGCTCAAAGCTTTAATTTCTAACTTGTGTTCGATTCGACCAAGCATTATACATTTTTTGGAAAAAAGTTGCTTGTAAAAAAATTTCCTTGTCCAAACTTTGTTTGTGACACACAAATTCAAGGACCCAATTCACTTGGGGGCTTCTTTTATGAAGCTTTTCCTCTTGCATATGATTATACTTGTACGGCTTCGTTCCTTGTTCGTGTATTATGCCACAATATGCACCATATTGACTTAAGCGATTTGCAAGCTGGGTTGCCTCGCTCCTGTGTTTACCCCTACGTTCCCGATTGTTCGGCTAGGGAGTAAAGGGAGCACCTCTGCAATTGTCACGATCGGGTCACCCGAGCCGGACCTCAGACTGGGTGAAGCCGAAAGCTAGCGCTCTTATAGTTTTCAATGATGGTCGGCACACAACGGAACTCATGAGTACAAAAAATCTATTGCACAAGTCTCATAATAACAATGAGCACCGCAGAAAGGTATCGGTGGGGGTACTATTTTCTTCGAAGATGCTTCTTACACTTCACGGTAATATAGCATAAGTTCCCTGAGCGCGCTTTGTCTGTTACAGCCTTATGGCCTGATTGCCTGGTTATTGGAAACACCGTCGATATTCTCGACCGATGGAGTACATAACACTTTTCGGTCCTTGACCGAAGAGGGAGAAGCTGACGGTCGGTTAGGACGCGTTTAAAGTTCGGTTGAACATAGATATGATATAAGTACTTCGGTAGATGCAATCATTCTTCTACCCAAGTCACTTGGGGGCTCTTAAGTTTATTTGAGCCGTTTTATAATAAGTGTTCTTCTTCTTAGTCGTTGCAAAGTTTTATTATTATTTATCACTCCTTTTTTCGACACGAGTGTGCGGTCACTAGCCGGGGAGCCTAATTTCTCTCTCAAAGCTGCTAGAGTTTAGTTTGCTAAACTGGCGTGATGAGAAGTACTCCACCCTCGGGATAGGAGGTTGAAGCCGTAGGCTGACCCGCTCGAAGTCTTGAGATAGGATGTATCATGTTAAAGCACGACAGAAGCACTTCTTTTTTCTAAGACCAACTTTCGGATTGGCACCGAACACTTGATATTGTTCGGACGTCATGTTTTTACTGATGTTTCTTGGATTTCCAAGCTTTTTGGCACTTTTAAACTATTTGTGCTTTTCTAGCATTATTCTCGCAGTGCAACACCGGACACCTTTAGGGATTCGGCAAAAACATTCTCAGATATTGCTATATATGCATCAGTTTCGAATTGTGTCTTCGGTCAATAGTTGGGTTGCCCGGCTCCCGCACTTGCTTCCTACGTTCCGTTTTGTTCGGCTAGGCGTGCAAAGGGAGAACCACTGCGATTGTGCTTCCAGCTCACACGGTTAAGCACCTCAGTGGAGAAAGCCGAAAACTGACTTTCACAATAAGCGTAAACTGGTCAGCGAACCGATGACTATGTTAAATGATGGGCCGTTCATAACATTGGCTTAAGTGTTTACGGCTTGACCCCGTTCGGCGCCGAACACTATCGGGGGCTATTAACTGGCCTCCCAAACTAAATCCTCAATATTTTGCTCTTACATTAGAGCTGAGGTTTAATGATCATGCTTAGCATGACAACCCAAAGAAAGGAACCGATAGCGGGACTATTTTCTTTGGAAGACATTTCTTCTGTTAAACAGTAATATAACTCTCTGCATACCTTTGTTTATAAAACCGTATGGCCAGATTGCCTTGTTTGTTGTAAATCTTTGCCCTCATAAAGGCTTTATAAAGTAGGACAAACACTCCTCGGCTACTGGCCGAGGAGGCGGAAGCCGATGGTCGGTCAACAAAGTTTTGTACAATGCGGATCCGAGCATTAATGACGTAAAGTACTTGGATACATAGAGTCATTACACATAATTTGTGATTTTACTATGGATATTGATCCTTAATTCGGCCACCCGTGCCCGCATTAAGGCTCGGGGGCTACTGGGCTTCGGGCTTATTATTTACAAATATTAAAGGGGCACATCGATCCCCTGATCTGGTGTTGCCATCCGACCAGTGTCTCGGGGGATACTGCATTGCTTGTCCAATGCAGAAAATTTTCCGTGGAGATTTTGATCCTCAGGTTGGTCGGCCGCACCCAACCTGAGTCTCGAGGACTGAGCACGCCGCTTTTAGTGTCCCGAAGTATTCTGCCGAGCTTGGACTTGATCCTCAGGCCGAATTTGCAAATCAACCTGAGTCTCAGCGGCTACTGGGATCAGCGGTCTTATGTCATCCTTTATGTGCATCTCGGGTTTTAGACTGATACACACCTTGAGGGCTACTGGCTATATATCTCGGCAGAGAATAAATTGCACCAATAAAAAATATTAACAAAAAATCGGCCCATAGTCAGGGTGGTGCACCACCTCGGAAGCAGTCCGGCATAAAGCTCGGGCGCTAGTGGCTGGCTCCATAGAGGGCATTTCCGGCATTAAGCTCGGCTAAACTCCTTCAACTTTTTTGAACCAAGGTGATATGACACCTCGGATATAGTCCGGCATTGGAGCCTGGACACAGTCCGGCGCTGGAGCTCGGATATACAGTCCGGCGTTGGAGCTCGGATACATAGTCCGGCGTTGGAGCTCGGATACATTCCGGCGCTAGAGCTGGGAAGCGGTCCGGCGTTGGTGCTCGGCTGCATAAGATACCTCGAATGCAGTCCGGCGTTGGAGCTCGGACGCAAGAGGACCCTGCCTCCCGGGAACAACTTCAAACCCGAGGTGTGGCATAAAAATAAACAAGGCATTGATAAAGGCTGGAAACTTAAAGGGGCTCCTCGGATACCCGACGTGTAAACTCGTCGAATGCATTTCGGCGATCCTCAAGATCGAAGATAAAGAAGATTTGTTGAACCAGTTTTCAAGACCGGCAACCGAAGGTGAAGAACAGTTCGGAAGAATCGAGGAGCGTCCCTAACTTGAAGACCGGTTCAGGGGGCTACTGACGGTGTCCTGGACTAGGGGGTACTCACAACGTCATCTCCCGATCTATTAGATTGGGCCGAGGACCCCCGTGGCCGTATACTCATGGGCCAGTTCGGACGGCTGCCGCATACAAGGAAGATTCCACAAGACTTGGCGATCAAGACAAGGACTTCTCCCCACCGGCGTATTCGGCTAGGAATCTTGTTATCCTAGGCCTCCGGTGCATTATATAAACCGAGGCCAGGCTAGTCGATAGATATACAATATACACAACAATCATACCATAGGCTAGCTCCTAGGGTATAGCCTCCTTGATCTCGTGGTAGATCTACTCTTGTACTACCCATATCATCAATATTAATCAAGCAGGAGTAGGGTTTTACCTCCATCAAGAGGGCCCGAACCTGGGTAAAACTTCGTGTCCCCTGCCTCCTATTACCATCGATCCTAGACGCACAGTTCGGGACCCCCTACCCGAGATCCGCCGGTTTTGACACCGACACCCGGGTTTCCGTCCATCAATCCAGAGCTCAAGACAACCGCGATACTTTAAATCGCTCAAATAGCCACCTTAGATGGACACAACCATTAGAAGAAGAAACTGAAACTCGATGGAGTACCCTAAACCAGAGATCCTCGACAAAGAAAGTCTCGATTCGGGGAACGAAATATCAATAGAGGAACGAAAACCGCAGGGTATGAAATTTGGGTAGGGTTGGCAGGGAAAGTCCAACCGAAACTTTCTTTGATTACCTTTTTTCTCCAACTGGCTCAGAGATTGCATTTGCCCTTAACCGATAACCTCCTTTGAATCCTTCGTTTAGACCCTCTCTATTGGTATTGGCATTGGCTCGAGAGCAAGGACCTTATTTGATCGCTTAGAACTTGATGGAGGGAAACTCACTCGCTCGAGATATGCTTAAGCTAGCTCAAGAAGAGTACTAATTTTATATGCCTTAAAGAGGGGATTCAAAGAGTAGCCTTTTACTAGGGCTTAAGTGACTCGTTTCATATTGCTTACTATGGTCTGGACAGTGAGGAAGGTGAGTTGGAAGATATACCTAATGTCAAATGAGACTTTCTCCTCACCAAATTGAAGCGTGAGCTTAGCATCTTTCACATCGATGACAGCCCCTGCAGTAGCTAGAAAAGGTCTCCCCCCAAAAAATAAATAATAGGAAAGCTCTTATCCTACATCTCCAAGACAACAAAATCAACTGGAAATGCAAAGTTACCAACTATCGCAGGGATATCACCCAAAATGTCTGCCGGATCCTGATCAGCAAGGTGGAGAGTGATGCTAGTCGGCCGTACATCACCCAATGGTAGTGGCTCGTAGACAGTGAAGGGAATCACAGTAGACCCAAGACCACATAAATCATGGAAAGTTTGACTTCCTATCAAGCATGGAATACTGAAACTGGCAGGCTCATCTAAGTTGAGAGGTAGCTTATTTGAACGAGTGCACTACATTCCTTAGTAAGAGTAACCAGTTCTGGCTCGTTAATGGTTCTCTTCTTTGCGAGCTGGTCCTTAAAGAACTGTGTATACATTGGCACCTATAAGACACCATCAAGGATGGGGGTGGTAATCTGCATATCTGTCATCATATCCAGAATCTTTGCAATCTGCTTGTCTTCAGTTGTCTTCACAAACCGTTCTGGAAATGGCAGCTTCGGGTTGACAGGTGAAGCAAATTGATGATGGATCATTAGGAGCAATAGCTGCTGGTGTAGAAGAACTAGGCTGTGCAGCAGAAGTAGTGGACTGTTGAGGTCCCTGCGGAGAAGGTATTGGGCCGACTAGGGTAGAAGGCAGGTGGTACATACAACGCTGGCATTGGGGAAGAGGATCGGTTGTAGTCTTACCACTCCAACTAGTAAAGGCTCCACGTGGGTGAACTTTAGGTTGAGGTGGAAGTCTCCCTTGTAGATGGTTGTGAGGCTACCATATGAGTGGTCAATGTTTGCATAGAAGAATCCTTACACCCAATATTGTCACTCCTTTTAGAATACCTGTCTACACCTACATCAGCAAGATGTAGTTTTATTAAGTCGGCTTCCATTCCTTATTCGGAAGGCGTTGGATACTTGATATACGCTATGCTATGTACTCGGCCCACCATTGCGCATGCTGTTTTAGGAAGCATATTTTGATCCTTATTCAGGGAAAGCTCATATCCATCAAAAACCAATCGAAGTCCAGCTTTATCCCGAGCATCCGTTGTTTGCCCCGATTGAAGATCCGACACGACACCCTCTCTTCCATCTCTGGCTTCCTAACCAGATCCATTTACCCCTGCTTGAAAAAGTGTTTCCATTCGTAGTTCAGGGTTTCCTAGTCCCAGGTTTATTCGTAACCGGCTCCCTATCCAGGTCTTCCTCCTCAACAGCTATCTTTGTTTGATATCCGTTTCGTGAACCTAATGTAGAACCTATAAACTAAAGACTTGAGTCCCGGAACCGCAGCCATTCAAAAAGCTATCAATTTGATTCGAAATACCAAGGTTCGAAGACCTCTGGGGCATATCAAAGTACTTTCACTTGCCCCACAACAAGAATTTCTAGGGTATGTGAGTGGTGTCAGACGCTATAGGGGTTTGTGTATTCACATCAGGAGAAGAAAGAGGCTCTCATTGCTGCTGGGATAAGACAAAACCTTCTTCCTTGATCCATGGCGTCACCGCTGCTATATTAAAAGAGTAATTTTATTGGCTGGCTATGATTCCTGCAAATAAGTCTTGGGGTCATTCCGGGCTGATGCTTCCTAATTCTTCCTAGCTTTTGCTCCATTCATCACTATGGGGCACCACATATATAAGCATTGGGAGATCGATCTAATTGCAAAAGAAATGGGAAGCAAAGTGTTGGTTATCTAGCAAGTATAGAGATGATGCAGTATCTTCATTGGCGAGACAAGCAAAGAAGTAGACACAAAAAGCAAAGTCAAGCAAGCAGCAACATTGGTGACTTTATTGAGTCTTGTCCTAGTTGATCTGGAAATGCTCAAAGAAGCCTTTGACTCATCCAATGCTTAATTGGTTGTCATAATTTCTTTCCTGGAAACATGTACGAAATGAAAGACTTATGTGAATAAGATAAGATCCAATTCTATGAGAACATTCACAATTGATCGATAGCTCACAAGCTACCTGCTTATAGGCGGGGCATCAGTTGTAACAAACAGGGGATTGTATTTCCCACTCCCCTGTTGGTTAAAGCAGACTCGTATGCTTCGTAGTAAAACCTTCCTTTACCGCAGGCAAGCTCTCCTCCGTCTCTGTATGCTTGGGTGAATGCCATAAGAGGATTTATGTTTTTTTATGGAAAACAGTTTGAAAGGGTCGACATAGCCTATCTTTGACCAGCTACCTCATATGAGATTGAAATAGAGAATAGAATGGAGTAGGAACACAAATAACTTATATGTAATCTAATGTTCTTTTATTTGAATACTAGGAATCGCACCTGAATTCCATCAATCATTCAGTTAGAAGTCCTTTATTCATCCTTGATGTTTCAATCGAAGGAGATACTATATTTCACAATCTATCCATCTGGATTCCTCTTTTTAAAGAAAGTCTTTCCTGGATCCTGAAAAAACAAGAAAGAACAGAATGAGAACTAAGAGTTCTTTTAGTCGAGCAGTTGAGGGAACGAGTAAGATACGTTTGTCAGTCTACTATTCTTTCGGGAAGGAATTGAGCCTCAATCATCATACACAAAGAAAGAAATCCTTCGATAGCGAGAACATTCAGAGTTAGTAGTTGAGTAAGTATAGGTTCACTCCGATTACCAAACGGGCGACTTTACAACTTAGGGAGCAGCAGGCCTTGTGTTTGTGGTGAAGGTACTGGAATCTTTTCAATATGAAAATAGGTGGTTTCCAAAAGGACAAAAATAGCAACTAGGGATCTGGTGGACTACTATCATGAGTCACAAGGCATTGGTAGACTGACTCACTCAGATGTTTGGCTATTTAACCTAAGAAGTATGTCTGGATGGATGACTTCATAGTCCAAGATGGTAATATTGATTGTTCATCTAATTCACCAACATGACCAACCACAATGAATGTCTTTAACCGCCTTATCAAATTTGGATTGCAGCCTTTTCTATCTCTGTATAAAGTCAGTCAGTCCCAGTGTTGGGCAGAGCCCATTGTCAAAAGATCGTTTTGCTAGGATGCTTGCTTGAATCTAGCTACTTCCAAAAAAGGCATTTTTCACTCTATACGGTATGGCTACAAACCGAATGAAGAAGTCAGAAGCAGTTCCTCGCCTGTGGGAGCTTGCTAATAGTAAGGAAGCCATAATCTTTCTATCGGATTGCCTATTTGTCTATCTGTCTGGTGAAGAGAGAATGTAAGATACTCTCAATAGGGCAAGCACCCAATACCTCATAGAGTCCAAAGCTCCAGCTCAAAGAGTTCAGGAAGACCAACCATCCACACTTGATTAGCTACTGTGCACTTCACTAGAACATGGTCTATGTCCTCCACTACCCCTTCACAAACATAAAAAAACACTGAGACAATGGGAGCAAATTCCTTGACACAAGAAGTTCGTTCTCTGCACGGAAGTCTATTCCAATAAGCTTTCCACCAAAAAACGGAATGCAGGGAATGACCTTAAGCTTCCATACGCAAGAGAAATGAAGACCACCTTCCTCATTAAATGGCTGGCAGACCTCCCTGTATACTTCCTTTATCCTAATCGTCAGAGTGAACAGAAGACCCCCATGTCAAAGTATTAGAACAGATGCTTCTAGGAATTGGTACATCTGAAATTTCTCGCACCACCTCATCAGGGAGAAAAAAAGCTAATAAACTAAGATGCCAATCCCAATTAGGAATGAGATAGTGGGAGAGAGACAAACCTTCCAACAGCTCTGACATGTTCATAGGAATAGGCCTTCTATTCAATGTAGTCCCACCGAGCCAAGGGTCTTATAACAATCGCACCGAATTACCATCTAAAATCTGCCACTGGAAGTTCTCTTTAATAGAATGACTGGCTTTACATATCTCCTTATTAATAGGAAATGAATGGGCAGCAACATAGAACCCATCCCAAGAACCCTCAAACCTCCCTGGAGAACACGGCTCCACAACATATTTGGTAGCGGATCCACTTTTCCTTATCTGTTAACATATACCTTTCCTCTGCCTATGAGCTAGCTAGAGAGCCATCGTTATCCTTTCCGGCAATGGAGGCGGAATCAATGGTCATGTCAGGTTTCAGATTCAAAGAGAGATGTCAAGCAAGCGCCGAATCTGAGTACTCAACTTGCCCGACCCGCCTCTTCCACTAGACCTCGTCGTTCAAAGAGCAGCAGCCCTGCAAGCCTAATAGAACCTTGTTTCCCTATTACTTACTTTTGCTTTGAGCGTCGCACTCCAGCGGCTTTCTTTCCTATGGCTTGGATGGGGGTCCTCAACAAGATCTATATCGGTGTCATTATTTACTTATTTAGACGATAGATGATGATAGAGAGCAGACTGGCTCTGAGGAAGAATATCTTAAGTAGTTGAATCCGCTCCGCTAGGTTAAATTGTATGATCTGGATGTAGGAGGACTGCTGCTGGTGACACAATTTCTTTTGGGTCTGAAGAATGAACTCAGAGCTGCAGTGGAAGTGCAGGTGCCTAACTCAATTAGTGAAGCCGCATCTTTTGCTCAATCAAGTGCGGGAAGGAGTTTTGGAGAGAGGCAGGCACTACATGAACAAGAAGGACAGTAACTAGAATTATAAGTCGGCTGCCCCGCAGCAGCAAGGCTATGTCTCAGTCAAAGTTCGACAAGGGGCAAAACAATTGCTGTCCTAATAGAAGTTCATGTCGATCCAGCCAAGCCAGTGCCATCATTAGAAAGTCCGGTCATTTTAGTTTTAGCCAGTTCAAGTTAGGGCAAGGAGGAAAGGAAGAGAGTAATGCAAGGATGTAAAGAATGAGGCGCTAGAACAGACTGGCCCGCAGGCTTCCAACCTGACACCGCTTTGCTACTTTTCGAAAGAGGAAGAGAAGTTGCTTGTACGAGACTGCGCCTCCCGGCTGGAAACTCCAATGGCATTTTCAGTAAATGAAAGCAAAGCGAAGCTTTACGACCAAGGAGAGATAAGCATATTTTATGAATGATAAAAGGAGTGCTCCCCGAGCACATGCTTGCTTGGAAGGATAGAGCATCGCAAGACAAGATGGCATATTGAAGGGAAGGCTACGAAAAGAATTCTGGTCTCTCGAACGCCTGGCATACTAATACGAGCCGCATACTTGAATACTAGTGACATATTGGAGGAAAGGAGATTATTGGAATACTAGAGGGAGTTACGCCCATAAGAACTGCTAGCTGTAAACGCGACTTGCTCTGCTCCTCCTAAAACCCTTTTCGATAGTAAGATAGATATAGATCTAAAGGGCCTAGAAAGGCAAGCATGGACCGAATAATACACATACTCTGTCTAGATAGACGATTTCTTCTTTCATTTCCACTCAAATCCATGAACACTTTCATGCTGCAAGAGAAAGATCACAGTTCAAACTGATCTCTGACCTACATCCGCTAAGCCCTGTGCCGGCTGTATGATCAGATATTTAGAAAGGAGATCATGTTCAAGTCATCATAAGGGAGCTGAGCGGGTTGACCACTAATCTAAAAAAAGTAATAAGGTCGACCGCCCGATAAATAGTGGTACGGAACTTTTTTCCACCTTCCTCAAAAGGGGAGGTGAAACTAGTTGCAAACTCCAATGGCCCTCTGAAGGACCCACTACCTGCTGATCCACCTCTTCAAGAGCTTCATGTAACTTACTCAACTATGCTAGAGCCCATAATAGCCTGTGGCTGCACACAGAAGTTTCTAGCATGAATCATCTCAGTTCCCTTTGAGCCTGGGTGGCGGTCCATAGGAAAATCACACGGAACCCCGGGATTTCCAAAAAATACAGGCAACACTGGGTACTCCAGGTGCCTCAATCCACCCAGATGTGTATTTAAGTTGCCACCTTAAGTTGAACCATTAATTAACAATCTCACATCTGTCATGGATTTCACTCACCCCAACCACGTCTACGAGCATAGCATAGTAGCATAAGCAATTCGTATAAGTAACTCCCAAGGTTTGAATGTAACAAGGCAATAGGTTCTACCTCATCAACTACTTCCCAACCCACATGTTAAAGACATCCTAACCATGCAATGTTTGAGGATTGGAACTAATGCATAAAAACTGGGTGATAAAGGGGTATGATCAAAGTGTTACTTGCCTTGCTGACGATCCCGAAACCTAGGGACTCCAAATAACACGCTCCGCACTCCGGGAATTCTATCGCAAACAAACAATAGCATACATAAGCAATCAAGCAAAGAAGCGCGGGTAAAACTCAAATAAGAAGATCTACCAGAAAGTTCAACTTAAGAACTCCGGTTAGCAAAAAGAATCAAATCAAACGGAGCAACGAAACTCAAACGGCGAAAGAAACAAGATCCATTTACTAATATGGACCTAGGTCAAATTTTACAGTACCAAAACCTTGTTTAAGTTGGTTAAACAGAAAGAGGGTCTCGAGACGAAGATCTAGGCGCTTGAATTGCCTGATTCCGACAAACGAGCGAAAAGATAAACGAGAACAAAAATCGGATGAGAAATCACGATCAGAAATAACCACGGAAAAATCCGATAAAAGAAAGCTGATGAACAGGCGAACGAACGAGCGTTCGTTGTTTGTAACTAATGAGCGAAAACCCTTCGTTAAAACGAACGTACGGACGAACGTGCGCTAAAAAGAAAAACCAGGAAAAACCGGCGAAACGATCTAAAAAACAAACTTGGGTTTTTCTAAAAAAACAAATTGGTTTTCTTTAAAAAAAACCGGCGGCAACGGCTACCTCGTCGGTCCGGCGAGACGCGGCGGCGACGGCGGGGCGAGGTGGCGCGGCGGCGGTGGCGGGTGGTGGTAGTGGTGGGGGGCTGAGTATTTAAGGAGGGGGTGCTGGCTTGGAGGAGGGGCAAAGGCGGCGGGGAGGGGAGTCCGGCTCAGACTCCTCTGAGTCGGCGGCGGTGGGGCGCGGCCAGTCTCCAGGAGGGAGACGACGCGCGGGAGGGAGCGGGCCGACGGCTGGGCTTTGGCTTAGTTAGCCTCTGCGCATTTTTTTAAATATATTTCGGTGAAACTAAAAAAATCCTAGAAAATAAAATAAAAATCTAAAAATGCCAAAACAAATTTTCACCGTCTAAATGAAATATTTAGAACGAGATGAACATTTTCTTGGCCCTAAAATGCAACTTTGAAAAACGTGCAATTTTTCTAATGCAAATAAAATTGCAAAAAAATCCAAATAAAAACAAATATTTGATTTTAATATTTTTCCTCCAATATTTCATTTATTTTGGAGAAGTCATATTATCTCCTCTCATATATTTTAATATGAAATATTTTGGAGAGAAAAATAATTAAAACCAAAATCCTCGTTTCAAAATTTGATAAGCTCAAATTTGAAAACCGGGGAAATCCCCAACTCTCTCCGAGGGTCCTTGAGTTGCTTAGGATTTCGAGGATCGCGAGACGAAATGCAACAAAATATGATATGCAAGAATGATCTATGTATAACATTCCAAATTGAAAATTTGGGATGTTACAATACCTAAACAAGATAGTGGTTTTTAGTTTGGTAAGGTTTATATTAATTTAAAAGTCTTAAATTTGAAGAATGTTTACTAATTTTAAAGAATGTTTGCTAATTGAATTATATTTTTCAAAAGATTGTTTACTAGTAAGCCGGCTGCTACAGCCACAACACTACAACAATTCTGATGCGCAATAAGGATAATGACCCTTGTAAAGGAAAATGCCTGTATGTTTAAATGGGCTACCGTTTGTATGGCCCATGTTGCACATGTTAATTTTTTTGTAATGATAGTAATGAAAATAAAGTTAAAACGCTCATGTTTTATGAATATTAATTATATTATACATAAAAAAGGGGCAGCCCAATGCATGTAGCTCCCTTTCCAAGACTTGAACCCGTGACCTCATGGTCACAAGGCAATAGATTTATCACTGCGCCAAGGCTCCCCTTCATTAATTATATTATACATACAAAAAATTATTTAGCAAAATGTTCAAGCAATTTCAAAAGGTATTGATGTATTATTTTTGAAACAATCATATAAATAAAATAGTATTTCTGATTATAGTAATAATTCTATAATTTTGAATAATAAAAATACTTCCTAAATTAGAATAAATAAATATTGTTTTAATTATGCAAAATTTGGATATTTATGTGAAATTTTTAGAATTCATAAGTTTGTTGTTAAGGGATTTTTTGTATAACTTGAAAATATTCATAATTCTGCAAAATTTAAAATGTTTTTACAAAATATTGACATCTGAATATATTTCAATTATATAAAAACACCCGGATAACTCCGGTACAACGACAATGGACTGGCGATGCAACGCGAATGATGACATGATAAATGCTATGAATCAATAAATACCCGATATAATAGTTATAATATGGAAAGAATCTAGGGAACCGGTGTCAGGGTGTTACAACTCTCCCCCACTTATAAGATATCTCGTTACGAGATCTAGGAATGACAAGATGAAGAGGTAAAACTAAGTTGCTTCTTTGACAAACGTGGGAGACCAAAGTTACGAAAGACATGAAAAGAAGAATTTGAAAGCACTACGGTTGAAAAAGGAAACAAGGAATACAACATGGTCTTGAGAAGATGGATAGAACTTCGAAGAGAGCAACAACATGATGCCTCCGAAACAAATGAAAGATAGCTATATACTTTGATCTAAAATAATGAGAGTCCAACATCTTGTAGCACAAAGAACTTGAAATAACAATCTTACGAGGAAGGCTTGAACGTAGTTGTTGAAACCTCAACAACCAAAAGATTAACATCCAATGCGCTTATGGAAAACATCCCAAAACATTTGGGCAAAAACCTGCCACTAACGTAAACATTATACAAAACTCTTTCAACGAGAGGAAAAACGAATCTTGGATCATCGATAAGCACCAAAAATAACAACATTCCCTAGGGAAGGCTTTAGGTAAAATCTATCCCAAGATAAATCATTCCTAGAAATTCTTTATGGAATAGGCTGAAAAGATATCCTTCTCGAACAACTTCTTTTCATGGCTCCTCATGATTCATGAATGATATAACACAACTTCTTCAACAGCCTCAAGCTTAGATAGGAAATGAAAAGTGATAAGTCACAACTCTTAGAAGAAAAGGGGAGAAAGAACTTGCACTTCGGAATGCAAGAAGAGCAATGCTTGAACTCTTCAAAGGAAATCATGATGAAAGGCCACTTGAACACCTTAATGATGGCACCAAGTAGAATAGCTTGGAGATTAGATTCTTGAGAAAGAGAAAAACCTCAAGATTGGCAAAACAAACTTGATGAACAAACAGAAATTGAATAATCCATGATGAACAACCACCGTGCCGAGCCTCCGGGAAGAACTCCAGAAATAAAAGGGTGATTGGGAGAAAGTGAAGATGGAAAGATACAAGTTAAAATTTTGAACAATTTTCTTCCAACAACCTTGACAACGAAGAGAGATGAGGCATCCTGACGAGATCACCGAGAAATGCTCGAAACTTCAAAAAAAGTGATGAAACACTTGGAACCGATAATTTATGTATGGGATTCGGGAGTAGTTCATGGCCGATGAGATTTGTTTTTAAAGTTTTAAACACCCCCTGTGCGACACAATGACAAGTGTGTCGTGCAGTGGCAAGCTCATTGACTTGGGATTTACCACGTCGAATGCATTGCGATCATGTGGAGATCGCGGCCATCCTCGTCGAGGGTGGGAAGAGATTCATGAGTAGTTCATGGCCGATGAGATTTGTTTTTAAAGTTTTAAACATTCCCTTGCGCGACACAATGACAAAGTTATCATGAAGTGACAAGCTTATTGCCTTCGCACTTACCACGTCGAATGCCTTGCGATCATGTGGACATCGCAGCGATCATCAGCGAGGGTGGGAAGAGATTCAGGAGTAGTTCATGGACGATGAGATTTTTTTTAGTTTTAGACATTCCCTTGCGCGACACAGTGTCAAGTGAGTCATATAGTGGCAAGCTTATTGCCTTGGGATTTACCACATCGAATGCATTGCGACCATGTGGACATCACGACCATCAACGGTGAGGGTGGGAAGAGATTCAGGAGTACTTCATGGCCGATGAGATTTGTTTTTAAAGTTTTAGACATTCCCTTGCGTGACACAATGACGAGTGTATTGTGCAGTGGCAAGCTCATTGCCTTGGGATTTACCACGTCGAATGCATTGCGATCATGTGGACATCGCGACCATCATTAGCGAGGGTGGGAAGAGATTCGGGAGTAGATCATGCCTAATATGATTTGTTTTTAAAGTTTTAAACATTACCTTATGCGACACAATTACAAGTGTGTCATGAAGTGGCAAGCTCATTGCCTTGGGATTTACCATGTCGAACGCATTGCAATCATGTGGACATTGTGGCCATTGATACGTCTCCAACGTATCTATAATTTTTTATTGTTCCATGCTGTTTTATTATCAATATTGGATGTTTTATAATCATTTTATAGTCATTTTATATCATTTTTTGGTGCTAACCTATTGACATAGTGCCAAGTGCCAGTTCCTGTTTTCCATGTTTTTTACATCGCATGAAATCAATATCAAACAGAGTCCAAATGCCACGAAACTTCATGATGATTTTTTATGGGCCAAAAGGAAGCAGATGGGCCTTGGTTGCACCTAGGGGGAGTCCCGAGGAGGGGACAACCCACCAGGGCACGCCAGGAGGCCCTAGCGCGCCCTGGTGGATTGTGCCCACCTCGGGTGCCCCCCGGACTGCCTCTTTGCTCTATAAATACCCTAAAAATACCAGAACCCTAGGGGAGTCGACGAAATATTCATCCAGCCGCCGCAGAGTCCAGAACCACTAGATCCAATCTAGACACCATCATAGAGGGGTTCACCATTTCCATTGGTGCCTCTCCGATGATGCGTGAGTAGTTCTTTGTAGAATTTCGGGTTCGTAGTTAGTAGCTAGATGGCTTCATCTCTCTCTCACTGAATTCTCAATACAATGGTCTCTTGGAGATCCATATGATGTAACTCTTTTTCGATGTGTTTGTTGGGACTGATGAACTTTGAGTTTATGATCAGTCATATCTTTTTATATCCATGAAAGTTATTTGAGTTTCTGTGATCTCTTATATGCATGATCTCTTATAGCCTCGTATTTCTTCTCCGATATTTGGATTTTGTTTGGCCAACTTGATCTATTTATCTTGCAATGGGAAGAGGTGCCCGGTAGTGGGTTCGATCTTACGGTGCTCGATCCCAGTGACAGAAAGGGAAACGACACGTATGTATCGTTGCTACTAAGGATAAAAAGACGAGATCTATATCTACCGCCATATAGATAAACGGATCTTTTCTACATCATGTCATCGTTCTTATTGCATTACTCCATGTTTTTGTGAACCTAATACACTAGATGCATGCTGGATAGCGGTCGATGTGTGGAGTAATAGTAGTAGATGCAAGCAGGAGTCGGTCTACTAATCTTGGACGTGATGCCTATGTAATGATCATTGCCTGGATATCGTCATAATTATTTGAAGTTCTATCGATTGCCCAACAGTAATTTGTTTACCCATCATTTTCTATTTTTCTCGAGAGAAGCCACTAGTGAAACCTACAGCCCCCGGGTCTTCTTTCTCATATATTTTCCTTCTGATCTACTTTTCCTTTGCATTTTTATTCAGATCTATTAAACCAAAAAAATACAAAAATACCTTGCTGCATTTTATCTTTATTTATTTTATTTAGCGTTCAATCTATCAATCTACTACAATTTACCTCACGTCCGCTTGCCTATCTTGAGCCGCCGTACCCCGGAAGGGATTGATAACCCCTTTAACTCGTCGGGTTGCGAGGTGTTGTTGTTTGTGTGCAGGTGTTGTTTACGTTGTGTTGCTTGGTTCTCCTACTGGTTGGATACCTTGGTTTCATAACTGAGGGAAATACCTACCGTCGCTGTGCTACATCATCCCTCCCTCTCCGTGGAAATACCGACGTAGTTGCAGCTACCATCAAGGAGAATTTCTGGCGCCGTTGCCGGGGAGCATCTTCAACATAACCAGGTTCCTAATCAAAAATGTCATCTCCTTGCAATTTACATTATTCGCCATTTGCCTCTCAATTTCCTCTCCCCCACTTCACAAAAAATTTGTCGTTTTATTCGCCTCTCTTTTTCGTTTGCCGCTTTCTTGCCAGATCTATTTTTGAGTGCAATCTTGTTGTGTGGTCATCATGACTCAAGAAAACACCAAGTTATGTGATTTCTCAAGTACCAACAACAATGATTTTATTGGCACTCCGCTTGATCCTCCTGCCACTAGTGCGGAGACTTGTGATATGAATACCGCTTTGCTGAATCTTGTTATGAAAGACCAATTTCCTGGTACTCCTAATGAGGATGCCGTGTGTTGGGGAACGTAGCAATAATTCAAAATTTTCCTATGTGTCACCAAGATCAATCTAGGAGATGCTAGCAACGAGAGGGAGGGAGTGCATCTTCATACCCTTGAAGATCACTAAGCGGATGCGTTACAAGGAACGCGGATGATGGAGTCGTACTCGCGGCGATTCAAATCGCGGAAGATCCGATCTAGCGCCGAACGGATGACGCCTCCGCGTTCAACACACGTACAGCCCGGGGACATCTCCTCCTTCTTGATCCATCAAGGGGAGAGGATAAGTTGAGGGAGAGCTCCGGCAGCACGACGGCGTGGTGGTGGAGCTTGCAGCTTCCGGCAGGGCTTCACCAAACACTATGGAGGAGGAGGTGTTGGAGAGGAGGGCTGCTCCAGGGGAGGGGTACGGCAGCCCTCCCACCCCCTCTATTTATAGGGTGAAGGAAGAGGGGGCCGACCCCCCTTAGATGCATCTAGAGGGGGGGGGCAAGGGGGGGACTTGCCCCCCAAGTTAAGTGGGAGGCGCCCCCACCCTCTAGGGTTTTCAACCCTAGACGCCTTGGGCCCTTGGTGGTGGGGGCGCACCAGCTCAATAGGGGGCTGGTTCCCACCCTTGTTCAGCCCACTTGGCCCACTGGGGTAGGTGGCCCCACCCGGTGGACCCCCGGACACCTTTCGGTGGTCCCGGTACAATACCGACAACCCTCGAAATTATTCCGGCGACTGAAACTGGACTTCCCATATATAATTCTTCACCTCCGGACCATTCCGGAATTCCTCGTGACGTCCGGGATCTCATCCAGGACTCCGAACAACCTTCGGTAACCGCATACAATTTCCCATAACAACTCTAGCGTCACCGAACGTTAAGTGTGTAGACCCTACAGGTTCGGGAACCATGCGGACATGACCGAGACATCTCTCCGGCCAATAACCAACAGCGGGATCTGGATACCCATGTTGGCTCCTGATAACCCACAAGTATAGGGGATCAATTGTAGCCTCTTTCGATAAGTAAGAGTGTCGAACCCAACGAGGAGCTAAAGGTATAACAAATATTCCATCAATTTCTATCGACCACCGATACAACTCTACGCACGCTTGACGTTCGCTTTACCTAGAACAAGTATGAAACTAGAAGTACTTTGTAGGTGTTGTGGGATAGGTTTGCAAGAATATAAAGAGCACGTAAATAAAAACTAGGGTCTGTTTTAGGTAAAGAAGCAATAAAGTTAGTATAGCGAGTGTGGAAAAGTGGTGTTAGTAGTTGCGAAATTTTCCCTAAGCAATTGACTACGTTACTAGACCGATAGCAAGTTTTATGTGGGAGAGGTCACTGCTAGCATGTCATCCCTGCGTTGGAATTCTATGCACTTATGATTGGAACTATTAGCAAGCATCCTCAACTACTTACGTTCATTAAGGTAAAACCCAACCATAGCATTAAGATATATTGACCCCCCTCCAATCCCGTATGCATCAATTTCTATGCTAGGTTGAAGCTTCTGCCACTCTTGCGCTCCAATACATAGTCCTATCAACATACAACTAACCCTATGGTGTGATCCACGCGCGCGCTCATATGATGGGCACCAAAGGACAGCAACATAACCACAAGCAAATTAAACCAATAATAGCAATTCACCAATTACCGATAGGACAACGAAAATCTACTCGGACATCATAGGATGGCAACACATCATTGGATAATAATATGAAGCATAAATCACCATGTTCAAGTAGAGGGTACAATGGGTTACAGTAGAGTGTAACATTGTAGATAGATGGGGGAAGTTGATGAAGATGTTGGTGAAGATAACAGAGGTGTTGGTGTAGATCGCCGTCACACGATGATGGCCCCGGCGGCGTTCCGGCGCCACCGGGAGAGAGGGGGAGAGAGCCCCCCTTCTTCTTATTCTTTCTTGACCTTCTCCCTAGATGGGAGAAGGGTTTCCCCTTTGGTCCATGGTATCCATGGAGGCGGAGGGGAGAGAGCCCCTCCGAGATTGGATCTGTCTCTCTGTCTCTCTCTGTTTCTGCGTTCCTGATTCTGCCCTTTCACCGTTTCTTGAATTTCCGGAGATCCGTCACTCCGATTGGGCTGAAATTTGGACACGATTTTTATCCGGATATTGGCTTTCTTGTGGCGAAGGAAGGGCACTAACCTCCTTATGGGGTGGCCACGAGGGCCCAGGGCGCGCCTGACACCCTGGGGCGTGTTGGAGATATGCCCTAGAGGCAATCATGTATGATGATATTTTCTATGTGTTTATGAATAAAGATAGTCCTTGGACATTATCTATGATGTGTATCAGCAAGTACGTGACTTGTTTGTGGGACTATGCATTGTAGGATGAATGTCCTAAAAGGTCCCTAGTCGAAAGGACTATGTGGACGCGCAACCATCTAGACTAGCATATGACACGGTCGATGGCTTGGTCTCAGTAGCCATGAGGCATTGGATGCTAACTGGATAATATGGACTTGGAAGGATCTGGTCAGATTCGACGTAGTCGGATCCGTGTTGAGATAAGGTTCGAGTCGGACAGACCCAACTATGAGACGCAGGGATATGTCATATGTGAGTCTCTAGTACAACATAGGTTCTATGTCCTAAGACCTGAGCTGGCGCATATACTCGGGACGGTAATAGACTTGCTTTGGGCCAACCAAACGCTACTCCGTGACTGGGTAGTTACAAAGGTAGGTTTCGGGCTTGTCCAGACCCATGCTGCGAGACATGGTCGAGCAAGATGGGATTTTCCCCTCCGATCAGGAGAGATATACTCTGGGCCCCTTGTGTGATCCGACCAGGATAAGCATGGCCATGCGACAAGCATTATGAGATAATCTGGTTTGTGGTCGGCATCACTGGAATGAGAAAGAGGTCGGGCTAGCACAAGGATGACATACTCGCCTTGAGCCCGACAACTATATCGTGTGGCAAAAGGAATGGAAGTGTGATGTACATGTTCGCCTAACCAGCTTCATCGTCAGCTTGGTGGTCGGCACACCTTGCTAGAGGCCGCTACCAACCATGTAGTCCGGATTTGATCCGAATTGCGACCAAGGCGGCTTGAACCTAAGGGGTCGCGCACTTAAGGGAAGGAACCTACGAGGTTGGATCCGAGGACACTGGTCGGATGTGATCCGAGTTGTATTCGGATTATGGCCGAGTAGCCTTATGGGCTTTAGGGTCCGTGCGAGGCCCAAGTATTGAGCCTGCGACGGACACCTATATAAAGTGGGGTGCGGCAAACTCATGTGGTTGATCGCTTCGATGCTGTCACTAGGGTTTGCATGTGTTGCGAATAGACACCTCACTACTAGGAAAAGACTAATTAGTGGCGCACTTGTTTTGGCCATTAATGGCGCACTATAGGTGCGCTACTATTATCATGCCATTAGTAACAAATACTAATGGCGCACCTCTGGTGCGCCATTAGTATCCCAGATAGTAATGGCGCACCTATAGTGCGCCATTACTATGCCTATCTGGTGCGCCATTACTATCTGACTTAGTAATGGCGCACCACATAGAAGTGCACCATTACTATCAATTTTTTTTAGTTTTTTTTCAGAATTTTTTTTCATTTTTTTTCTTAATCTCGGGTCACTATGCTTAATCTCATAATCTCGGGTCACTATGCTTAATCTCAAGTCAAATCGCACTCCGTGGTCAAACTTTCTGGAAGGTCACCCATCCTCACACTACTCCAGCCCAAGCACACTTAACTTCGCAGTTCTATCCAACCCCAGCACCAACTCACTTCACATACACTTGTTGATATATCTATCATATCAATCCTATTAAACCTTGTTGATGTCTAGGACTTTGTTCATGTTCATGAGTGTGATGAAATTTTGAAAAAATATTTCAAACTTATATAGCAGTGGCGCACCACATATGTGGTGCGCCATTAATGTCCATATTAGCTATAACCCTTTTCCTAGTAGTGCCTCTGCTCGCCGCCGGTTGTGTGATTGGACCTAGCAGTCCGCTGCACGACGTTCCTCCTGCACGCGCGGATACCGTTAGAGGCGGCGCACTTGCACCATTCCGGCGAACCTGTACGTGGGAACCGACTACCGGCTGTACGAGGGAGATCAGACGAGGAGGAGACGATCCACGCGGACACGCTGCCCCAACTCTTCTTCCGCTGCACGACACTACGCGTCTAGTGGTAACGAACTGTGATCCATCTCCCGTAGCATGTTCTTGGTCGTTCTACGCGTAGGAAAATTTTAATTTGTAGTCGACGCACCCTACCGTAGAACCCAACAGGGCGCTCCCCCTGCCTCGTGGCCCCCTCAGGCATCGTCTCGCGTTGATTCTTCTTCCCAAAAATCACATATATTCCAAAAAAATCTCTATCAGTTTTTATCATGTTTCAACTCAGTTTGATATGGATTTTCTATGGAACAAAAAACATGCAACAAACATGAACTGGAACTAGGAACTGGATCAATATGTTAGTCCCAAAAATAGTATAAAAAGTTGCCAAAAGTATATAAAAGTTGTAGAATATTGGCATGGAACAATCAAAAATTATAGATACGATGGAGACATATCAGCATCCCCAAGCTTAATTATTGCTCGTCCTCGAGTAGGTAAATGACAAAAAAGATAATTTTCGATGTGGAATGCTACCTAGCATAATCTTGATCATGTAATCTAATCATGGCATGAATATTAAGACAGGAGTGATTCAAAGCAATAGTCTATCATTTTACATTAAGACAATAATACTTCAATCATACTAATAAAGCAATCATGTCTTTTCAAAATAACATGGCCAAAGAAAGTTATCCCTACAAAATCATATGGTCTGGCTATGCTCCATCTTCACCACAAAAAATATTCAAATCATGCACAACCCCGATGACAAGCCAAGCAATTGTTTCATACTTTTGACGTTCTCAAACCTTTTCAACTTTCACACAATACATGAGCGTGAGCCATGGATATAGCACTATAGGTGGAATAGAATATGATGATGGAGGTTGTGTGGAGAAGACAAAAAGGAGAAAGTCTCACATTGACGCGGCTAATCAACGGGCTATGGAGATGCCCATAAATTGATGTCAATGTGAGGAGTAGGGATTGCCATGCAACGGATGCACTACGAGCTATAAGTGTATGAAAGCTCAAACTGGAAACTAAGTGGGTGTGCATCCAACTTGCTTGCTCATGAAGACCTCCGGCATTTGAGGAAGCCCAGCATCGAAATATACAAGCCAAGTTCTAAAATGAAAATTCCCACTAGTATACGAAAGTGATAACTCAAGAGACTCTCTATATGAAGAACATGGTGCTACTCTGAAGCACAAGTGTGGTAAAAATATAGTAACATTGTCCCTTCTCTCTTTTCTCTCTTTTTTTATTTTTATTTTTATTTTTTTCTTTTTTCGGTAGGCTTCTTTGGCCTCTTTTTTTTTTGGGGGGGGGGCTTCTTTGGCCACTTTTATTTTGATAACCTCACATGGGACAATGTTCTAATAATGATGATCATCACACTTTTATTTACTTACAACTCAATATTACAACTCGGTACTAGAACAAAATATGACTCTATATGCCTCCGGCGGTGTACCGAGATGTGCAATGATCTAGCGTAGCAATGACATCAAAAAACGGACAAGCCATGAAAACATCATGCTAGCTATCTGACGATCATGCAAAGCAATATGACAATAAATTCTCAAGTCATATATATGATGATGATGGAAGTTGCATGGCAATATATCTTGGAATGGCTATGGAAATGCCACAATAGGTAGGTATGGTGGTTGTTTTGAGGAACATATAAGGAGGCTTATGTGTGATAGAGTGTATCGTAGCACGGGGTTTGGATGCACCGGCGAAGTTTGCACCAACTCTCGAGGTGAGAGAGGGCAATGCACGGTACTGAAGAGGCTAGCAATGATGGAAGGGTGAGAGTACGTATAATCCATGGACTCAACATTAGTCATAAAGAACTCACATACTTATTGCAAAAATCTATTAGTCATCAAACAAAGTATTACACGCATGCTCCTAGAGGGATAGATTGGTAGGAAAAGACCATCGCTCATCCCCAACCGCCACTCATAAGGAAGACAATCAATAAATACCACATTCTCCGACTTCATCACATAACGGTTCACCATACGAGCATGCTATGGGAATCACAAACTTCAACACAAGTATTTCTACAATCCACAACTACCCACTAGCATGACTTTAATATCACCATCTTTATATCACAAAACTATTGCAAGGAATCAAACATATCATATTCAGTGATCTACAAGTTTTATGTAGGATTTTATGACTAACCATGTGAATGACCAGTTCATGTCATCTCTCTAAATAGATATAAGTGAAGCAAGAGAGTTTAATCCTTTATACAAAAGATATGCCCATGCTCTAACAAATATAAGTGAAGCAAAAGAGCATTCTAAAATGGCGGTTTTCTATGTGAAGAGAAACAAGCAATCCAAACTTTAAAAGATATAAGTGAATCACATGAAACATTCTATAAAGCCATACTCAAAAGATATAAGTGAAGTGCAATGAGCATTCTATAAATCAACCAAGGACTATCTCATACCAGCATGGTGAATCAAAGAAAAGTGAAAACTAAATGCAAAAGACGCTCCAAGATTTACGCATATCATGTGACGAATAAAAATATAGCTCCAAGTAAAATTACCGATGATTGTTAGAAGAAAGAGGGGATGCCTTCCGAGGCATACCCAGCTTGGTTGCTTGGAATTCCTTGAATATTTCCTTGGGGTGCCTAGGAAATCCCCAAGCTTAGGCTTTTGCCACTCCTTATTCCTTCATCCATCGTGATCTCTCCCAAAACTTGAAAACTTCAATCAAACAAAACTTAACAGAAAGTTCGGTAAGATCCGTTAGTATAATAAAGCAAATCACTACTCTAAGTATTGTTTCAAACCAATTCATATTTTGTTTTTGCATTGTATCTACTGTAATATAACTTTTCCATGGCTTAATCCACTAATAGAAATTGATAGTTTCATCAAAACAAGCAAACTATGCATCAAAAACAGAATATGTCTTAAACAGGACAGTCTGTAGTAATCTGAACATTCATCATACTTCTTGGACTCCAAAAATTCTGAAAAAAATAGTAAAAATAAACAGTTTGTATAGAAAGACAGTGAAAAAAGTTTCAGAACCGTTTGACGTTCCAGTAAAAAAAATGTAAAACCGCGCACTACAGCCAAAGTTTCCGTTCTGCACCGCACAAACCAACAAGCAATGTAAACATCCTAAAGGCAAATCTTGGCACATTATTTTTATAATACAATGGAATTGTACAAGGGGATAATTATTTTTGTTGAAAAATTTATGTAATCAAGATTCACAAAGTTTCCGTGAGCATGAACAAAGTTCAAGGAGCTCCCCCACTTCAACAATGCTTGTCGCTCTCACTTTCACTTTCCTTTTTGAAAAGTTTTGGGTTCCCCTCTTTATTTTTTTTGTTTTTAAACTATATAAAAGCACTCAACAGAAATAAATGACTCTCTAAAACTTCCGGATTGTCTCCCTGGCAGTGCTTTCTTTAAAGCCATTAAGCTAGGCATATAGTGCTCAAGTAATGAATCCACCCGGATCCCAAGGTATATCAAAGCCAATTTTAATTAACAATGATTTGTGTAGTGAGCACAAAGTAACATATATCATGCAACAACGCAGTCTAACTCTCTTCCTATGCATCGGCATGTCATAAAAGAACAATTCATGCACACATAGTAAAGGCCAATGCATAGTATAAGAAGTTTCTTGCAATTTAATCATATTGGAAACATAGAGAGGCAGAGATGTAGTTCCTCTCTCATAATAATTGCAAGTAGGAGCAGAAAGCACAAGCATATTATATCTATCAAAATCATCATGTGTAGTAGTGAAACGCAACCCATCAATATAATCCTTAATAAGGGCAAACTTCTCCGATATAGTGTAGTCGGGAGAATTCAAATAGATAATAGGACTATCATGCGTGGGTGCAATAGCAACAATTGTTTAACATAAGGAACTGTAGCGAGTTCATCTCCATAAGCATAATTCATATTGGCATCTTGGCCACAAGCATAGCAAGCATCATCAAAAAGGGATATTTCAAAAGAATCAACGGGATCATAACAATCATCATAGCATTCATCCTTCGGTAGATTCAAAGGGAAATTAAACAATGTATGGGATAAAGAGTTACTCTCATTAGATGGTGGGAACGGGTGATCAATCCACTCTTCCTCGTTTTGTTCTTCGCTCTCCTCCTCATCTTTTTCATCCAATGAGCTCACAATGTCATTAATTTCTTCTTCCATAGACTCCTGCAAAATATTAGTCTCTTCTTGGACAGCGGAGGAGTACTCAATATATGGTTTAATATTAGGATTAGAAGCATAATTATCATAGCAATATTTAAGTATGGCCAAATTTTCAGATTTGTAGAGAGTAGTATCACACTCTTCAATAAAAGAAGCAATTTCACAAGTACCCCTAAAAGCAACAAATTCTTCAATTTGTTGAACATCATAGTAATTATAAACACCCTTAGTATATGAAGATACGATTCCATTATCACTAAACTCACATTGGTAAGGATGGTGTTTCTTAGGGTCTTTAGAACAACAAGTACAATCATATATTTCACATAAATTCCAAGCATAGCACTGCAAACGGTGAATTTGATGCAGTAAAAGTTACCCTTTTTCAGATATGCGGTGTCGCACATAACAAGCATGCTCATCTAAAGATTTTCCCTCAACTAAGCTAGTTGGCTTTCAGCCCGAGCACATAGGGATCGAAGATAATCCAAGTAAAAGGCTTCAGTAGTGTGATAGATTTTGAGTGGTTCTTCAACCATTGGTTCAGTAGGTACCACTATTTTTTTGGTATTTTGCGTTTCCTACCCATAACTAAAGATAGAAAACAAGAGCATAAAATAAAAACTACTTAGTGATAAAGCAAACAAGTACACACGAGAATATTCACCCCACTCTATAACTCCCCGGCAACGGCGCCAGAAAAAGGTCTTGATAACCCACAAGTATAGGGGATCAATTGTAGCCTCTTTCGATAAGTAAGAGTGTTGAACCCAAGGAGGATATAAAGGTAGAACAAATATTCCCTCAAGTTCTATCGACCACCGATACAACTCTACGCACGCTTGACGTTCGCTTTACCTAGAACAAGTATGAAACTAGAAGTACTTTGTAGGTGTTGTGGGATAGGTTTGCAAGAATATAAAGAGCACATAAATAAAAACTAGGGGCTTTTTTAGGTAAATAAGCAATAAAGTTAGTATAGCGATCGAGTGTGGAAAAGTGGTGGTAGGAGTTGAGAAATTGTCCCTAAGCAATTGACTATGTTACTAGACCGATATCAAGTTTTATGTGGGAGAGGCCACTGCTAGCATGTCATCCCTGACTTGGAATTCTATGCACTTATGATTGGAACTATTAGCAAGCATCCGCAACTATTAACGTTCATTAAGGTAAAACCCGACCATAGCATTAAGATATATTGGTCCCCCTTCAATCCCGCATGCATCAATTTCTATGCTAGGTTGAAGCTTCTGTCACTCTTGCCCTCCAATACATAGTCCTATCAACATAAAACTGACCCTATGGTGTGATCCACGCGTGTGCTCATATGATGGGCGCCAAAGGATAGCAACATAACCACAAGCAAATTAAACCAATCATAGCAATTCACCAATTACCGATAGGACAACAAAAATCTACTCAGACATCATAGAATGGCAACACATCATTGGATAATAATATGAAGCATAAATCAACATGTTCAAGTAGAGGGTACAACGGGTTGCGGTAGAGTGTAACGCTGTAGATAGATGGGGGAAGGTGATGAAGATGTTGGTGAAGATAACAGAAATGTTGGTGTAGATCACCGTCACACGATGATGGCCCCGGCGACGTTCCGGCGCCACCGGGAGAGAGGGGGAGAGAGCCCCCCTTCTTCTTATTCTTCCTTGACCTTCTCCCTAGATGGGAGAAGGGTTTCCCCTCTGGTCCATGGTCTCCATGGAGGCGGAGGGGCGAGAGCCCCTCCAAGATTGGATCTGTCTCTCTGTCTCTCTTTGTTTCTGTGTTCCTGATTCTGCCCTTTCACCGTTTCTTAAATTCCCGGAGATCCGTAACTCCGATTGGGCTGAAATATTTGGACACGATTTTATCCGAATATTGGCTTTCCTGTGGTGAAACAAGGGCACCAACCTCCTTATGGGGTGGCCACGAGGGCCCAGGGCGCGCCCCCTGCCTCGTGGCCCCCTCGGGCATCGTCTTGCGTTGATTCTTCTTCCCAAAAATCACATATATTCCAAAAAAATCTCTGTTAGTTTTTATCCAGTTTGGACTCCGTTTGATATGGAATTTCTGTGAAACAAAAAATATGCAACAAACATGAACTGGCACTGGGCACTGGATCAATATGTTAGTCCCAAAAACAGTATAAAAAGTTGCCAAAAGTATATAAAAGTTGTAGAATATTGGCATGGAACAATCAAAAATTATAGAGACGACGGAGACGTATCAGCTCCCACATGTTCCACGATGATCTCATCGAATGAACCACGATGTCGAGGATTCAATCAATCTCGTATACAATTCCCTTTGTCTATCGTTATGTTACTTGCCCGAGATTCGATCGTCGGTATCTCCATACCTCGCTCAATCCCGTTACCAGCAAGTCTCGTGACCAACTCCTTAGTCACATTGAGCTCGTTATGATGATGCATTACTGAGTGGGCCCAGAGATACCTCTCCATCATACGGAGTGACAAATCCCAGTCTCAATTCATGCCAACCCAACAGACACTTTCGGAGATACATGTAGTGCACCTTTTATAGCCACCCAGTTATGTTGTGATGTTTGGTACACCCAAAGCATTCCTATGGTATCCGGGAGTTGCACAATCTCATGGTCTAAGGAAATGATACTTGACATTAGAAAAGCTTTTAGCAAACGAACTACACGATCTTGTGTATGCTTAGGATTGGGTCTTTTCCATCACATCATTCTCCTAATGATGTGATCCCGTTCAATGACATCCAATGTCCATGGTTAGGAAACCATGACCATCTTTTGTTCAATGAGCTAATCAACTAGAGGCTTACTAGGGACATATTACGATCTATGTATTCACACATGTATTACGGTTTCCGATCAATACAATTATAGCATGAACAATAGAAAATCATCATGAACAAGGAAATATAATAATAACCACTTTATTATTGCCTCTAGGGCATATTTCCAACAGTCTCCCACTTGCACTAGAGTCATTAATCTAGTTACATTGTGATGAATTGAACACCCACAGAGTTCTGGTGTTGATCATGTTTTTCTCGTGGAAGAGGTTTAGTCAACGGATCTGTGACATTCAGATCCATATGCACTTTACAAATATCTATGTCTCCATCTTGAATATATTCACGAATGGAGTTGCAGTGACGCTTGATATGCCTGGTCTTCTTGTGAAACCTGGGCTCCTTGGCAAGGGAAATAGCTCAAGTGTTGTCACAGAAGAGAGTCATCGGGCCTGACGCATTGGGAATGACTCCTAGGTCGGTGATGAACTCCTTCATCCAGACTACTTCATGTGCTGCCTCCGAGGCAGCTATGTACTCCGCTTAACATGTAGATCCTGCCACGACGCTGTGCTTGCAACTGCACCAGCTGACTACCCCACCATTCAAAATATACACATATCCGGTTTCTGACTTGGAGTCATCCAGATCTGTGTCGAAGCTAGCATCGACGTAACCCTTTACGACGAGCTCTTCGTCACCTCCATAAACGAGAAACATATCCTTAGTCCTTTTCAGATACTTTAGGATATTCTTGATCGTTGTCCAATGTTCCATACCAGGATTACTTTGGTACCTCCCTACCAAACTTACGGCAAGGTTCACATCAGGTCGGGAACACAACATGGCATACATAATAAACCCTATGGCTGAGGCATAGGGGATGCCACTCATCTTTTCTCTATCTTCTGCTGAGGTCGGGCATTGAGTCGTGCTCAATCTCACACCTTGTAATATAGGCAAGAACCCCTTCTTGGACTAATCCATATTGAACTTCTTCCATATCTTGTCAAGGTATGAGCTTTGTGAAAGACCAATGAGGCGTCTCGATCTATCTCTATAGATCTTTATGCCTAATATGTAAGCAGCTTCTCCAAGGTCCTTCATTGAGAAAACACTTATTCAAGTAGGCCTTTATGCTTTCCAAAAGTATGTCATCCACATATAATATGAGAAATGCTACAGAGCTCCCACTCAGTTTCTTGTAAACACATGCTTCTCCATAAGTCTGCATAAACCCAAACGCTTTGATCATTTCATCAAAGCGAATGTTCCAACTCTGAGACGCTTGCACCAGCCCATAAATGGAGCGCTGGAGCTTGCATACCTTATCAGCATTCTTAGGATCGACAAAACCTTCTAACTGCATCATCTACAATTCTTTCTTAAGGAAACCATTAAGGAATGCCGTTTTGACGTCCATTTGCCATATCTCATAATCATAGAATGCGGCAATTGCTAACATGATTCGGACGGACTTCAGCTTCGCTACGGGTGAGAAGGTCTCACCGTAGTCAACTCCTTGAACTTGTCGATAACCCTTAGCAACAAGCCAAGCCTTATAGATGGTCACATTACCATCCGCGTCAGTCTTCTTCTTAAATATCCATTTATTATCTATGGCTTGCCGATCATCGGGCAAGTTTGTCAAAGTCCATACTTCGTTTTCATACATGGATCCTATCTCGGATTTCATGGCTTCAAGCCATTTGTTGGAATCCGGGCCCGCCATCGCTTCTTCATAGTTCGAAGCACCGTTGTCTAGCAACATGATTTCCAGGACAGGGTTGCCGTACCACTCTGGTGCGGAATGTGTCCTTGTGGACCTACGAAGTTCAATATCAACTTGATCCGAAGTTTCATGATCATCATCATTAACTTCTTCTCTAGTCGGGTGCATGCACCACAGAAACATCTTCCTGAGCTGTGCTACTCTCCGCTTCAAGAGGCATTACCTCATCAAGTTCTACTTTCCTCCCACTTACTTCTTTCCAGGGAAACTCTTTCTCCAGAAAGTATCCATTCTTGGCAACAAAGACCTTGCCTTCGAATCTGAGGTAGAAGGTATACCCAATAGTTTCCTTAGGTTATCCTATGAAGACGCATTTTTCCGACTTGGGTTTGAACTTTTCAGGTTGAAGTTTCTTGACATAAGCATCGCATTCCCAAACTTTCAGAAATGACAGCTTAGGTTTCTTCCCAAACCATAATTCATACGGTGTCATCTCAACGGATTTCGGCGGAGCCCTATTTAAAGTGAATGTGGCAGTCTGTAAATCCGTTGAGACGACACCATATGAACTGTGGTTTGGCAAGAAACCCAAGTTGTTGTTTCTTAAAGTTTGGGGCTGCGATGCTTATGTGAAAAACTTCAACCTGATAAGCTCGAACCCAAATCGGAGAAATGTGTCTTCATAGGATACCCAAAGGAGACTGTTGGGTACACCTTCTATCACAGATCCGAAGGCAAGAAATTTGTTGCTAAGAATGGATCCTTTCTAGAGAAGGAGTTTCTCTCGAAAGAAGTGAGTGGGAGGAAAGTAGAACTTGATGAGGTAATCGTACATGCTCCATTATTGGAAAGTAATTCATCACAGAAATCAGTTCCAGTGATTCCTACACCAGTAAGCGAGGAAGCTAATGATGATGATCATGAAACTTCTGATCAAGTTACTACCGAACCTCGTAGGTCAACTAGAGTAAGACCCGCACCAGAGTGGTACGGTAATCCTGTTCTGGAGGTCATGTTACTTGACCATGACGAACCTACGAACTATGAGGAAGCGATGATGAGCCCAGATTCTGCAAAATGTCTTGAGGCCATGAAATCTGAGATGGTATCCATGTATGAGAATAAAGTGTGGACTTTGGTTGACTTGCCCAATGAATAGAGAATAAATGGATATTCAAGAAGAAGACTAACGCTGACGGTAATATTACTGTCTACAAAGCTCGACTTGTTGTGAAAGGCTTTCGACAAGTTCAAGGAGTTGACTACGATGAGACCTTCTCACCCGTAGCGATGCTTAAGTCCGTTCGAATCATGTTAGCAATTGCCGCATTTTATGGTTATGAAATTTGGCAAATGGATGTCAAAACTGCATTCCTTAATGGATATCTTAAAGAAGAGTTGTATATGATGCAACGGGAAGGTTTTGTCAATCCAAAAGGTGCTAACAAAGTGTGCAAGCTCCAGTGATCCATTTATGGACTGGTGCAAGCCTCCCGGAGTTGTAATATACACTTTGATAGTGTGATCAAAGCATATGGTTTTATACAGACTTTTGGAGAAGCCTGTATTTACAACAAAGTGAGTGGGAGCTCTGTAGCATTTCTAATATTATATGTGGATGACATATTGTTGATCAGAAATGATACCGAATTTCTGAATAGCATAAAAGGATACTTGAATAAGAATTTTTCAATGAAAGACCTCGGTGAAGCTGCTTATATATTAGGCATCTAGATCTATAGAGATATATCAAGACACTTAATTGGACTTTCACAAAGCACATACCTTGATAAAGTTTTGAAGAAGTTCAAAATGGATCAAGCAAAGAAAGGGTTCTTGCCTGTGTTACAAGGTGTGAAGTTGAGTCAGACTCAATGCCCGACCACTGCAGAAGATAGAGAGAAAATGAAAGTCATTCCCTATGCTTCAGCCATAGGTTCTATCATGTATGCAATGCTGCGTGCCATACCTGATGTGTGACTTGCTATTAGTTTAGCAGGGAGGTACCAAAGTAATCCAAGAGTGGATCACTGGACAGCGGTCAAGAACATCCTGAAATACCTAAAAAGGACTATGGATATGTTTCTCATTTATGGAGGTGAAAAAGAGCTCGTCATAAACGGTTACATCAATGCAAGCTTTGACACTGATCCGGATGACTCTAAGTCACAAACCGGATACGTATTTTTATTGAATGGTGGAGCTGTCAGTTGGTGCAGTTTCAAGTAGAGCGTCGTGGCGGAATCTACGTGTGAAGCAGAGTACATAGCTGCTTCGGAAGCAGCAAATGAAGGAGTCTGGAAGAAGGAGTTCATATCTGGTCTAGGTGTCATACCTAGTGCATCGGGTCGAATGAAAATCTTTTGTGACAATACTGCTGCCATTGCCTTGGCAAAGGAATCCAGATTTCACAAGAGAACCAAGCACATCAAGAGACGCTTCAATTCCATCCGCGATCAAGTTAAGGAGGGAGACATAGAGATTTGCAAGATACATACGGGTCTGAATGTTGCAGACCTGTTGAATAAGCCTCTCTCACGAGCAAAACATGATCAGCACCAAGACTCCATGGGTGTTAGAATCATTACTATGTAAGCTAGATTATTGACTCTAGTGCAAGTGGGAGACTGAAGGAAATATGCCCTAGAGGCAATAATAAGTTGTTATTTATATTTCCTTATATCATGATAAATGTTTATTATTCATGCTAGAATTGTATTAACCGGAAACATAGTACAGGTTTGAATACATAGACAAACAGAGTGTCCCTAGTATGCCTCTACTAGACCAGCTCGTTAATCAAAGATGGTTAAGTTTCCTAGCCATGGAAAAGAGTTGTCATTTGATGAACGTGATCACATCATTAAAGAATGATGTGATTGACTTGACCCATCCGTTTGCTTAGCACTATGATCGTTTAGTTTATTGCTATTGCTTTCTTCATAACTTATACATGTTCCTATGTCTATGAGATTATGCAACTCCCGAATACCGGAGGAACACTTAGTGTGCTATCAAACATCACAACGTAACTGGGTGATTATAAAGATGCTCTACAGGTGTCTCCGATGGTGTTTGTTGAGTTCGCATAGATCAAGATTAGGATTTGTCACTCCGATTGTCGGAGAGGTATCTCTGGGCCCTCTTGGTAATGCACATCACTATAAGCCTTGCAAGCAATGTGACTAATGAATTAGTTACGGGATTATGCATTACGGAACGAGTAAGGAGACTTGCCGGTAACGAGATTGAACTAGGTATGATGATACCGACGATCGAATCTCGGGCAAGTAACATACCGATGACAAAGGGAACAACGTATGTTGTTATGCGGTTTGACCGATAAAGATCTTTGTAGAATATATAGGAACCAATATGAGCATCCAGGTTCCGCTGTTGGTTATTGACCGGAAGTGAGCCTCGGTCATGTCTACATAGTTCTCGAACCCGTAGGGTCCGCACGCTTAACGTTCGATGACGATCGGTATTCTGAGTTTATGTGTTTTGATGTACCGAAGGTAGTTCAGAGTTCCATATGTGATCATGGACATGACCAGGAGTCTCGAAATGGTCGAGACATAAAGATCGATATATTGGAAGGCTATGTTTGGACATCAGAATGGTTTCGGATGAGTTCGGACATTTACCAGAGTACCGAGGGGTTACCGGACCCCCCCCCCCCCCCGGGGAGTCAATGGGCCTTATTGGGCCTTAGTGGGAGAGAGGAGGGGCCGGCCAGGTAGAGGGCGCCCCCCAAGCCCAATCCGAATTGGGTGGGGGGCCGGCCCCCTCTTTCCTTCCCTCTCTCTCCCTCTTCCTGAAGGAAATATGCCCTAGAGGCAATAATAAAGTTATTATTTATTTCCTTATAATCATGATAAATGTTTATTATTCATGCTAGAATTGTATTAACCGGAAACATAATACATGTGTGAATACATAGACAAACAAAGTGTCACTAGTATGCCTCTACTTGACTAGCTCGTTAATCAAAGATGGTTATGTTTCCTAACCATGAACAATGAGTTGTTATTTGATCAACGGGATCACATCATTGAGAGAATGATCTGATTGACATGACCCATTCCATTAGCTTAGCACTTGATCGTTTAGTATGTTGCTATTGCTTTCGTCATGACTTATACATGTTCCTATAACTATGAGATTATGCAACTCCCGTTTACCGGAGGAACACTTTGGGTACTACCAAACGTCACAACGTAACTGGGTGATTATAAAGGAGTACTACAGGTGTCTCCAAAGGTACATGTTGGGTTGGCGTATTTCGAGATTAGGTTTTGTCACTCCGATTGTCGGAGAGGTATCTCCGGGCCCTCTCGGTAATGCACATCACTTAAGCCTTGCAAGCATTGCAACTAAATGAGTTAGTTGTGGGATGATGTATTACAGAACGAGTAAAGAGACTTGCCGGTGACGAGATTGAACTAGGTATTGGAATACCGACGATCGAATCTCGGGCAAGTAACATACCGATGACAAAGGGAACGACGTATGTTGTTATGCGGTCTGACCGATAAAGATCTTCGTAGAATATGTAGGAGCCAATATGGGCATCCAGGTCCCGCTATTGGTTATTGACTGGAGACATGTCTCGGTCATGTCTACATTGTTCTCGAACCCGTAGGGTCCGCACGCTTAAGGTTACGATGACAGTTATATTATGAGTTTATGCATTTTGATGTACCGAAGTTTGTTCGGAGTCCCGGATGTGATCACGGACATGACGAGGAGTCTCGAAATGGTCGAGACATAAAGATTGATATATTGGAAGCCTATGTTTGGATACCGGAAGTGTTCCGGGTGAAATCAGGATTTTACCGGAGTACCGGGAGGTTACCGGAACCCCCCGGGAGCTAAATGGGCCATGATGGGCCTTAGTGGAAAAGAGAAGAGGCAGCCCTACATGGGCCGCGCGCCCCTCCCCTCCCTTGGTCCGAATAGGACAAGGAGAGGGGGCCGGCCCCTCTCTCTCTTTTCCCCCCTCCGCGAATCCTATTCCAACTAGGATTGGGGGGGGGGATCCTACTCCCAGAGGGAGTAGGACTCTCCTGGCGCGCCCTCCTTGGCCGGCCAGCCTCCCCCCTCTAGTCCTTTATATACAGAGGCAAGGGCACCCCAGAGAGACACAAGTTGATCCACGTGATCTTTTCCTTAGCCGTGTGCGGCGCCCCCAGCCACCATAATCCTCGATAATACTGTAGCGGAGTTTAGGCGAAGCCCTGCTGCTGTAGCACATCAAGATCGTCACCACGCCGTTGTGCTGATGGAACTCTTCCCCGACACTTTGCTGGATCGGAGTCCGGGGATCGTCATCGAGCTGAACGTGTGCTAGAACTCAGAGGTGCCGTAGTTTCGGTGCTTGATCGGTCGGATCGTGAAGACGTACGACTACATCAACCAAACGCTTCCGTTGTCGATCTACTAGGTATGTAGATCACACTCCCCCCTCTCGTTGCTATGCATCACATGATCTTGCGTGTGCGTAGGAAATTTTTTGAAATTACTACGAAACCTGACACTTCCTTCTTCTCCTACTCCAACTAGGGAAAGGGGGGAAACCTACTCCTACTGGGAGTAGGACTCCCCCTTGGGTGCGCCGTAGAGAGGGTCGGCCCTCCCCTCCTCCCCTCCTTTATATACAGGGGAGGGGCACCCCATAGACACACAATTTGATTGTTTAGCAGTGTGCGGTGCCCCCCTCCATAGAATTCCACCTCGGTCATATCGTTGTAGTGCTTAGGCGAAGCCCTGCGTTGGTAACTTCATCATCACTGTCATCACGTTGTCGTGCTGACGAAACTCTCCCTCGGCCTCAACTGGATCAAGAGTACGAGGGACGTCACCGAGCTGAACGTGTGCAGATCGCGGAGGTGCCGTGCGTTCGGTACTTGATCGGTTGGATCGTGAAGACGTTCGACTACATCAACCGCGTTTCATAGCGCTTCCGCTTTCGGTCTACAAGGGTACGTAGACATACTCTCCCCCTCTCGTTGCTATGCATCTCCTAGATAGATCTTGCGTGATCGTAAGATTTTTTTGAAATACTGCGTTCCCCAACAATATCTCGCTATAAGGAAGACATAGGGGGCCCGTGTTATATTTCGGCACCCTTCTGTTGTTGTATTCCGGCACCTTTCGCTACAACACCTGTTGCTCTAGCTAATTCCGACCCCTTCCATGTGTGATTTCTATGTTATGCATGGTCGTGCCTAAGGGCATGTCGGTTGAAGTAATTTTCTTTTCTGAGGGATGCATATCGGTTGAAGTAGATTCTTCTTTTTTGTCAAAAAAAATATCTTCCCAAACTATACAAGCTTCTCGACGGTTTGTATACAACATTGCCTGCAGCGCTGAGACTGGTGGGCCTGCTCATTTAACATGGTTTTGGGAAAATCATCCTTTCGTTTTTATGATTTGCAGAAGGTTTCAGTTATTTTATTCTTTGCGCTTCTTTTGCTGGTTTTATGTTTTTGTTCTATGTTTTTCTTTTCCCTTCTCATTTTTTCTTCAGTTTTCAAATATTTGCCGTGGGGCTATTGCCTCACAGTATTTAGTCAAAAAAAAATACTTGTGGACTTTCATCAAATAAAAGTTGAATGGTTTTTGTATATAGGGTAGCATTTCTCGAATACACGGTGGAGATTTTTTTTAGACACATTGAACCTTTTTTCACAGATGCCATGAACATTTTGTTATAACATTCTTTTAATGACATGGACATTCTTTTGAATGGTATGAAGCATTATTTTAAAATCGCGTGAGCATTTTTATACAATGCACAAACATTTTTTTAAATGTCATGATATTTTTTAAATGATAGTACAAATATTGTTTGAATGGTTAGAAACATTTTTTTACACTGTATAGATGTTTTTAGAAAATGTCACTAACATATTTTGGAAACATGTGCACATTTTTTGAATGGTATGATACATTTTTCCATATTACCTCAACATTTTTTAAGCTGTATAGACATTTTATAGAATTTCTAATAACATTTTTGAAATGGCTGAACATTTTTTAAATGTTTTGAATTTTTTGAATGGTACAAACGTTTTAAAAAATGCTTGAACAAATTGTTTACACTGCATTAACATGTTTTAAATGCATGGTTAATGTCTAAAAAGTGAAGTAAATTACTTATTGAAATATATATATTTAGAACATTTCAGAATTTAATGAAAAAGAAAATTAAAACAAACGGAAACTAGTGTACGTGCGTACTTGCGTAACATGTGGCTGGTGTACTTATGGGCATGGCCCATTTAGGAAGCGGCAGTCGTCTTGCAGTGGGGGAGACAAAGGTGCGCCCGTTAGGTTGGGCCAATCGGGCCGGACCTTGTTTGCTCTATTTGGGCTCACAACATTTTCTGAATACTGCAGTATATGCTTTGGGGTGGACATTAATGGGAGAACGTTATCTTCATATGATTTGGTTATAGACGAAATAAAGGAGTCCATGAATGACTTTGTAAAGATTAGTTTTCGTTATGAGTGTAGGGAAGCAAATTTGGAAGCTCACACCATTGGTAAGGCGCCTTCAGCGTTTCTCTCAGGTCGCCGTTTGTGGCTAGAGATTTTGCCAGACGCCCAGACATTGCTTGTATTGCTCCGGCTTTGAACTTTGAATAAATTCCCTAATTGCCCTCCAAAAAAATGCTTGATCGCCCCTCCCCTCCCTTGGTCCGAATAGGACAAGGAGAGGGGGCCGTCCCCTCTCTCTCTTTTCCCCCCTCCGCGAATCCTATTCCAACTAGGATTGGGGGGGGGGGGGAATCCTACTCCCAGAGGGAGTAGGACTCTCCTGGCGCGCCCTCCTTGGCCGGCCAGCCTCCCCCCTCTAGTCCTTTATATACAGAGGCAGGGGCACCCCAGAGAGACACAAGTTGATCCACGTGATCTTTTCCTTAGCCGTGTGCGGCGCCCCTAGCCACCATAATCCTCGATAATACTGTAGCGGAGTTTAGGCGAAGCCCTGCTGCTGTAGCACATCAAGATCGTCACCACGCCATCGTGCTGACAGAACTCTTCCCCGACACTTTTCTGGATCGGAGTCCGGGGATTGTCATCGAGCTGAACGTGTGCTAGAACTCGGAGGTGTCGTAGTTTCGGTGCTTGATCGGTCGGATCGTGAAGACGTACGACTACATCAACCAAACGCTTCCGTTGTCGATCTACTAGGTATGTAGATCACACTCCCCCCTCTCGTTGCTATGTATCACATGATCTTGCGTGTGCGTAGGAATTTTTTTGAAATTACTACGAAACCCAACAGTGGCATCCGAGCCTAGGTTTTATATGTTGATGTTATATGCACGAGTAGAACACAAGTGAGTTGTGGGCGATATAAGTCATACTGCCTACCAGCATGTCATACTTTGGTTCGGCGGTATTGTTAGATGAAGCGGCCCAGACCGACATTACGCGTACGCTTACGCGAGACCGGTTCTCCCGACGTGCTTTGCACAGAGGTGGCTTGTGGGTGACAGTTTCTCCAACTTTAGTTGAACCAAGTGTGGCTACGCCCGGTCCTTGCGAAGGTTAAAACGGAGTCAAATTGACAAACTATCGTTGTGGTTTTGATGCGTAGGTGAGATTGGTTCTTACTTAAGCCCGTAGCAGCCACATAAAACTTGCAACAACAAAGTAGAGGACGTCTAACTTGTTTTTGCAGGGCATGTTGTGATGTGATATGGTCAAGACATGATGCTGAATTTTATTGTATGAGATGATCATGTTTTGTAACCGAGTTATCGGCAACCGGCAGGAGCCATATGGTTGTCGCTTTATTCTATGCAATGCAATCGCGATGTAATGCTTTACTTTATCACTAAACGGTAGCGATAGTCATAGAAGCACAAGCTTGGCGAGACGACAACGATGCTACGATGGAGATCAAGGTGTCACGCCGGTGACAATGGTGATCACGACGGTGCTTCGGAGATGGAGATCACAAGCACAAGATGATGATGGCCATATCATATCACTTAGATTGATTGCATGTGATGTTTATCTTTTATGCATCTTATCTTGCTTTGATTGACGGTAGCATTATAAGATGATCTCTCACTAAATTATCAAGAAGTGTTCTCCCTGAGTATGCACCGTTGCGAAAGTTCTTCATGCTGAGACACCACGTGATGATCGGGTGCGATAGGTTCTACGTTCAAATACAACGGGTGCAAAACAGTTGCACACGCGGAATACTCAGGTTATACTTGACGAGCCAAGCATATACAGATATGGCCTCGGAACACGGAGACCGAAAGGTCGAGCGTGAATCATATAGTAGATATGATCAACATAATGATGTTCACCAATGAAACTACTCCATCTCACGTGATGATCGGACATGGTTTAGTTGATTTGGATCACGTAATCACTTAGAGGATTAGAGGGATGTCTATCTAAGTGGGAGTTTTTTAAGTAAATTAACTGAACTTAAATTTATCATGAAACTTAGTACCTGATTAGTATCTTGCTTGTTTATGTTTGGTTGTAGATAGATGGCTCGTGCTGTTGTTCCGTTGAATTTTAATGCGTTCCTTGAGAAAGCAAAATTGAAAGATGATGGTAGCAATTACACGGACTGGGTCCGTAACTTGAGGATTATCCTCATTGCTGCACAGAAGAATTACGTCCTGGAAGCACCGCTGGGTGCCAGGCCTGCTGCAGGAGCAACGCCGGATGTTATGAACGTCTGGCAGAGCAAAGCTGATGACTACTCGATAGTTCAGTGTGCCATGCTTTACGGCTTAGAATCGGGACTTCAACGACATTTTGAATGCCATGGAGCATATGAGATGTTCCAGGAGTTGAAGTTAATATTTCAAGCAAATGCCCGGATTGAGAGATATGAAGTCTCCAATAAGTTCTATAGCTGCAAGACGGAGGAGAACAGTTCTGTCAGTGAGCATATACTCAGAATGTCTGGGTATAATAATCACTTGATTCAATTGGGAGTTAATCTTCCAGATGATTGCGTCATTGACAGAATTCTCCAATCACTGCAACCAAGCTACAAGAGCTTCGTGATGAACTATAATATGCAAGGGATGAATAAGACTATTCCCGAGCTCTTCGCGATGCTGAAAGATGCGGAGGTAGAAATCAAGAAGAAGCATCAAGTGTTGATGGTCAACAAGACCACTAGTTTCAAGAAAAAGGGCAAAGGGAAGAAGAAGGGGAACTTCAAAAAGAACGGCAAGCAAGTTGCTACTCAAGAGAAGAAACCCAAACCTGGACCTAAGCCTGAAACTGAGTGCTTCTATTGCAAGCAGACTGGTCACTGGAAGCGGAACTGCCCCAAGTATTTGGCGGATAAGAAGGATGGCAAGGTGAACAAAGGTATATGTGATATACATGTTATTGATGTGTACCTTACTAATGCTCGCAGTAGCACCTAGGTATTTGATACTGGTTCTGTTGCTAATATTTGCAACTCGAAACAGGGACTACAGATCAAGCGAAGATTGGTTAAGGACGAGGTGACGATGCGCGTGGGAAACCGTTCCAAAGTCGATGTGATCGCAGTCGGCACGCTACCTCTACATCTACCTTCGGGATTAGTATTAGACCTAAATAATTGTTATTTGGTGCCAGCGTTAAGCATGAACATTATATCTGGATCTTGTTTGATGCGAGACGGTTATTCATTTAAATCAGAGAATAATGGTTGTTCTATTTATATGAGTAATATCTTTTATGGTCATGCACCCTTGAAGAGTGGTCTATTCTTGTTGAATCTCGATAGTAGTAACACACATATTCATAATGTTGAAGCCAAAAGATGCAGAGTTGATAATGAGAGTGCAACTTATTTGTGGCACTGCCGTTTAGGTCATATCGGTGTAAAGCGCATGAAGAAACTCCATACTGATGGACTTTTGGAACCACTTGATTATGAATCACTTGGTACTTGCGAACCGTGCCTCATGGGCAAGATGACTAAAACGCTGTTCTCCGGTACTATGGAGAGAGCAACAGATTTGTTGGAAATCATACATACATATGTATGTGGTCCGATGAATATTGAGGCTCGTGGCGGATATCGTTATTTTCTCACCTTCACAGATGATTTAAGCAGATTTGGGTATATCTACTTAATGAAACATAAGTCTGAAACATTTGAAAAGTTCAAGGAATTTCAGAGTGAAGTTGAAAATCATCGTCACAAGAAAATAAAGTTTCTACGATCTGATCGTGGAGGAGAATATTTGAGTTACGAGTTTGGTGTACATTTGAAAAATTGTGGAATAGTTTCGCAACTCACGCCACCCGGAACACCTCAGCGTAATGGTGTGTCCGAACGTCGTAATCGTACTTTACTGGATATGGTGCGATCTATGATGTCTCTTACTGATTTACCGCTATCGTTTTGAGGATACGCTCTAGAGACGGCCGCATTCACGTTAAATAGGGCACCATCAAAATCCGTTGAGACAACGCCTTATGAACTGTGGTTTGGCAAGAAACCAAAGTTGTCGTTTCTGAAAGTTTGGGGCTGCGATGCTTATGTGAAAAAGCTTCAACCTGATAAGCTCGAACCCAAATCGGAGAAATGTGTCTTCATAGGATATCCAAAGGAAACTATTGGATACACCTTCTATCACAGATCCGAAGGCAAGACTTTTGTTGCTAAATTCGGAAACTTTCTGGAGAAGGAGTTTCTCTCGAAAGAAGTGAGTGGGAGGAAAGTAGAACTTGACGAAGTAACTGTACCTGCTCCCTTATTGGAAAGTAGTACATCACAGAAAACTGTTTCTATGACACCTACACCAGTTAGTGAGGAAGCTAATGATGATGATCATGAGACTTCAGAACAAGATACTACTGAACCTCGTAGATCAACCAGAGTAAGATCCGCACCAGAGTGGTACGGTAATCCCGTTCTGGAAGTCATGCTACTAGATCATGATGAACCTACGAACTATGAAGAAGCGATGGTGAGCCCAGATTCCGCAAAGTGGCTTGAAGCCATGAAATCTGAGATGGGATCCATGTATGAGAACAAAGTATGGACTTTGGTTGACTTGCCCGATGATCGGCAAGCAATTGAGAATAAATGGATCTTCAAGAAGAAGACTGACGCTGACGGTAATATTACTGTCTACAAAGCTCGACTTGTCGCAAAAGGTTTTCGGCAAGTTCAAGGGATTGACTACGATGAGACCTTCTCACCCGTAGCGATGCTTAAGTCTGTCCGAATCATGTTAGCAATTGCCGCATTTTACGATTATGAAATTTGGCAGATGGATGTCAAAACTGCATTCCTGAATGGATTTCTGGAAGAAGAGTTGTATATGATGCAACCAGAAGGCTTTGTCGATCCAAAGGGAGCTAACAAAGTGTGCAAGCTCCAGTGATCCATTTATGGACTGGTGCAAGCCTCTCAGAGTTGGAATAAACGTTTTGATAGTGTGATCAAAGCATTTGGTTTTATACAGACTTTTGGAGAAGCCTGTATTTACAAGAAAGTGAGTGGGAGCTCTGTAGCATTTCTGATATTATATGTGGATGACATATTACTAATTGGAAATGATATAGAATTTCTGGATAGCATAAAGGGATACTTGAATAAAAGTTTTTCTATGAAAGACCTTGGTGAAGCTGCTTACATATTAGGCATTAAGATCTATAGAGATAGGTCAAGACGCTTAATTGGACTTTCACAAACCACATACCTTGACAAAGTTTTGAAGAAGTTCAAAATGGATCAAGCAAAGAAAGGGTTCTTCCCTGTGTTACAAGGTGTGAAGTTGAGTAAGACTCAATGCCCGACCACTGCAGAAGATAGAGAGAATATGAAAGATGTTCCCTATGCATCAACCATAGGATCTATCATGTATGCAATGCTGTGTACCAGACCTGATGTGTGCCTTGCTATAAGTCTAGCAGGGAGGTACCAAAGTAATCCAGGAGTGGATCACTGGACAGAGGTCAAGAACATCCTGAAATACCTGAAAAGGACTAAGGATATGTTTCTCATATATGGAGGTGACAAAGAGCTCATCGTAAAAGGTTACGTTGATGCAAGCTTTGACACTGATCCGTACGATTCGAAATCGCAAACCGGATACGTGTTTACATTAAACGGTGGAGCTGTCAGTTGGTGCAGTTCTAAACAAAGCGTTGTAGCGGGATCTACATGTGAAGCGGAGTACATAGCTGCTTCAGAAGCAGCAAATGAAGGAGTCTGGATGAAGGAGTTCATATCCGATCTAGGTGTCATACCTAGTGCATCGGGTCCAATGAAAATCTTTTGTAACAATACTGGTGCAATTGCCTTGGCAAAGGAATCCAGATTTCACAAGAGAACCAAGCACATCAAGAGACGCTTCAATTTCATCCGGGATCTAGTCCAGGTGGGAGACATAGAGATTTGCAAGATACATACGGATCTGAATGTTGCAGATCCATTGACTAAGCCTCTTCCACGAGCAAAACATGATCAGCACCAAGGCTCCATGGGTGTTAGAATCGTTACTGCGTAATCTAGATTATTGACTCTAGTGCAAGTGGGAGACTGAAGGAAATATGCCCTAGAGGCAATAATAAAGTTATTATTTATTTCCTTATAATCATGATAAATGTTTATTATTCATGCTAGAATTGTATTAACCGGAAACATAATACATGTGTGAATACATAGACAAACAAAGTGTCACTAGTATGCCTCTACTTGACTAGCTCGTTAATCAAAGATGGTTATGTTTCCTAACCATGAACAATGAGTTGTTATTTGATCAACGGGATCACATCATTGAGAGAATGATCTGATTGACATGACCCATTCCATTAGCTTAGCACTTGATCGTTTAGTATGTTGCTATTGCTTTCTTCATGACTTATACATGTTCCTATAACTATGAGATTATGCAACTCCCGTTTACCGGAGGAACACTTTGGGTACTACCAAACGTCACAACGTAACTGGGTGATTATAAAGGAGTACTACAGGTGTCTCCAAAGGTACATGTTGGGTTGGCGTATTTCGAGATTAGGTTTTGTCACTCCGATTGTCGGAGAGGTATCTCCGGGCCCTCTCGGTAATGCACATCACTTAAGACTTGCAAGCATTGCAACTAAATGAGTTAGTTGCGGGATGATGTATTACAGAACGAGTAAAGAGACTTGCCGGTGACGAGATTGAACTAGGTATTGGAATACCGACGATCGAATCTCGGGCAAGTAACATACCGATGACAAAGGGAACGACGTATGTTGTTATGCGGTCTGACCGATAAAGATCTTCGTAGAATATGTAGGAGCCAATATGGGCATCCAGGTCCCGCTATTGGTTATTGACTGGAGACATGTCTCGGTCATGTCTACATTGTTCTCGAACCCGTAGGGTCCGCACGCTTAAGGTTACGATGACAGTTATATTATGAGTTTATGCATTTTGATGTACCGAAGTTTGTTCGGAGTCCCGGATGTGATCACGGACATGACGAGGAGTCTCTAAATGGTCGAGACATAAAGATTGATATATTGGAAGCCTATGTTTGGATACCGGAAGTGTTCCGGGTGAAATCAGGATTTTACCGGAGTACCGGGAGGTTACCGGAACCCCCCGGGAGCTAAATGGGCCATGATGGGCCTTAGTGGAAAAGAGAAGAGGCAGCCCTACATGGGCCGCGCGCCCCTCCCCTCCCTTGGTCCGAATAGGACAAGGAGAGGGGGCCGGCCCCTCTCTCTCTTTTCCCCCCTCCGCGAATCCTATTCCAACTAGGATTGGGGGGGGGGATCCTACTCCCAGAGGGAGTAGGACTCTCCTGGCGCGCCCTCCTTGGCCGGCCAGCCTCCCCCCTCTAGTCCTTTATATACAGAGGCAGGGGCACCCCAGAGAGACACAAGTTGATCCATGTGATCTTTTCCTTAGCCGTGTGCGGCGCCCCCAGCCACCATAATCCTCGATAATACTGTAGCGGAGTTTAGGCGAAGCCCTGCTGCTGTAGCACATCAAGATCGTCACCACGCCGTCATGCTGACGGAACTCTTCCCCGACACTTTGCTGGATCGGAGTCCGGGGATCGTCATCGAGCTGAACGTGTGCTAGAACTCAGAGGTGCCGTAGTTTCGGTGCTTGATCGGTCGGATCGTGAAGACGTACGACTACATCAACCAAACGCTTCCGTTGTCGATCTACTAGGTATGTAGATCACACTCCCCCCTCTCGTTGCTATGCATCACATGATCTTGCGTGTGCGTAGGAAATTTTTTGAAATTACTACGAAACCCGACACTTCCTTCTTCTCCTACTCCAACTAGGGAAAGGGGGGAAACCTACTCCTACTGGGAGTAGGACTCCCCCTTGGGTGCGCCATAGAGAGGGTCGGCCCTCCCCTCCTCCCCTCCTTTATATACAGGGGAGGGGCACCCCATAGACACACAATTTGATTGTTTAGCAGTGTGCGGTGCCCCCCTCCATAGAATTCCACCTCGGTCATATCGTTGTAGTGCTTAGGCGAAGCCCTGCGTTGGTAACTTCATCATCACTGTCATCACGTTGTCGTGCTGACGAAACTCTCCCTCGGCCTCAACTGGATCAAGAGTACGAGGGACGTCACCGAGCTGAACGTGTGCAGATCGCGGAGGTGCCGTGCGTTCGGTACTTGATCGGTTGGATCGTGAAGACGTTCGACTACATCAACCGCGTTTCATAGCGCTTCCGCTTTCGGTCTACAAGGGTACGTAGACATACTCTCCCCCTCTCGTTGCTATGCATCTCCTAGATAGATCTTGCGTGATCGTAAGATTTTTTTGAAATACTGCGTTCCCCAACAATATCTCGCTATAAGGAAGACATAGGGGGCCCGTGTTATATTTCGGCACCCTTCTGTTGTTGTATTCCGGCACCTTTCGCTACAACACCTGTTGCTCTAGCTAATTCCGACCCCTTCCATGTGTGATTTCTATGTTATGCATGGTCGTGCCTAAGGGCATGTCGGTTGAAGTAATTTTCTTTTCTGAGGGATGCATATCGGTTGAAGTAGATTCTTCTTTTTTGTCAAAAAAAATATCTTCCCAAACTATACAAGCTTCTCGACGGTTTGTATACAACATTGCCTGCAGCGCTGAGACTGGTGGGCCTGCTCATTTAACATGGTTTTGGGAAAATCATCCTTTCGTTTTTATGATTTGCAGAAGGTTTCAGTTATTTTATTCTTTGCGCTTCTTTTGCTGGTTTTATGTTTTTGTTCTATGTTTTTCTTTTCCCTTCTCATTTTTTCTTCAGTTTTCAAATATTTGCCGTGGGGCTATTGCCTCACAGTATTTAGTCAAAAAAAATACTTGTGGACTTTCATCAAATAAAAGTTGAATGGTTTTTGTATATAGGGTAGCATTTCTCGAATACACGGTGGAGATTTTTTTTAGACACATTGAACCTTTTTTCACAGATGCCATGAACATTTTGTTATAACATTCTTTTAATGACATGGACATTCTTTTGAATGGTATGAAGCATTATTTTAAAATCGCGTGAGCATTTTTATACAATGCACAAACATTTTTTTAAATGTCATGATATTTTTTAAATGATAGTACAAATATTGTTTGAATGGTTAGAAACATTTTTTTACACTGTATAGATGTTTTTAGAAAATGTCACTAACATATTTTGGAAACATGTGCACATTTTTTGAATGGTATGATACATTTTTCCATATTACCTCAACATTTTTTAAGCTGTATAGACATTTTATAGAATTTCTAATAACATTTTTGAAATGGCTGAACATTTTTTAAATGTTTTGAATTTTTTGAATGGTACAAACGTTTAAAAAAATGCTTGAACAAATTGTTTACACTGCATTAACATGTTTTAAATGCATGGTTAATGTCTAAAAAGTGAAGTAAATTACTTATTGAAATATATATATTTAGAACATTTCAGAATTTAATGAAAAAGAAAATTAAAACAAACGGAAACTAGTGTACGTGCGTACTTGCGTAACATGTGGCTGGTGTACTTATGGGCATGGCCCATTTAGGAAGCGGCAGTCGTCTTGCAGTGGGGGAGACAAAGGTGCGCCCGTTAGGTTGGGCCAATCGGGCCGGACCTTGTTTGCTCTATTTGGGCTCACAACATTTTCTGAATACTGCAGTATATGCTTTGGGGTGGACATTAATGGGAGAACGTTATCTTCATATGATTTGGTTATAGACGAAATAAAGGAGTCCATGAATGACTTTGTAAAGATTAGTTTTCGTTATGAGTGTAGGGAAGCAAATTTGGAAGCTCACACCATTGGTAAGGCGCCTTCAGCGTTTCTCTCAGGTCGCCGTTTGTGGCTAGAGATTTTGCCAGACGCCCAGACATTGCTTGTATTGCTCCGGCTTTGAACTTTGAATAAATTCCCTAATTGCCCTCCAAAAAAAATGCTTTGGGGCGCTCTCTGGCATTACTACCGTTGAAAAATGATTCTAAAAAGAAATAATACCATTGAGAAATGATAAAAAAATTCAAAAATATGCTAAAAAGAAATTCAAAAAATCACTCAAAAAGACTAATAGTTGAAAATTCACTAACAATACTGTAAAAAAAGCATGGATGGTCTGCATTGATTGGCGAGGGGAATCAGGTATCTATGTGTCGCAAAAAGAAAAATCTCACAAATATATCTCGTACATCTGTTCCCTCCCACAAAACAACTGCTCTCAATTCAAGGACTCTTTTGTGTAGACCGTTTGTGTTTCTAGGATTTTGTTTGCGGATAGTACAACAACAACGATGCAGTGCGAGCTCATGTTGCAAACCTTGTCTCCTGGGCCAAAATGTGTCCAAATGTTCAACGAGAAGGAGAGTACAAAAACCATGACTTCAAATATCACTGATGTACATTTCAGTTTTGTTGCACACCTTTCTCATTATTATATCCCCAACTTATTCTGTTTAATAAGCAGTTACTTCAGATCATTCTCTAAACAATACTACTAGTATTATGATAACGGCCGCTCTTTATTCCTTGAATTGTCGTTCGGTTACCTTGGCGTTGGTGGCGGCCACTAATGGTGTCAAATACACATGTTTTAGTTAGAGGTTCTCCTATTTCAACTTTTTTATGCCCTGGATTCATATTGCCGACAATATAAGCACAATATAACAATGAATAATGACATCTCTTGCTTGCAAACCTCGTATCCTTACCCAGATGTGTCTAAATATTCAATGATCTTATGTTCTCACAATATGCTACTCATTTGACTTTCCAAATCTTCAAGATTAATCTAGTTTGTGCATCTTTTTTGTGTTGTGCAAAAATAATTCATCTGTGTCGAGATGTAAAGGATGGGTGTAGACTTCAAATATCCTTTCTGTATATTTCACTTTTATCATAGAAAGTTGTTGGTTGTATTGTTCTTTCAACTTAATCCATCTTTTTAGCCGTAAAGTCGGATGATTTAGTAAAAATAATGTGAAACAACGCACTTTGTGTATTTGAACATACAATAACTCTATCAAGTTTCTGAAAATATCTTAGAACAAATTTACCTAAAAAAGTAAGTTGCAAACTGTCCAGGTTGTACGTCAATTGACAAGGTGAAAAAACAGCTTATATACCTGGGTTACAAAAATGAATCCATCGCCCAACTTATTCTGTTTAGTAAGCGGTTACTTCAGATCATTCTCTAAACAATACTACTAGTATTATGATAACGGCCGCTCTTTATTCCTTGAATTGTCGTTCGGTTACCTTGGCGTTGGTGGCGGCCACTAATGGTGTCAAATACACATGTTTTAGTTAGAGGTTCTCCTATTTCAACTTTTTTATGCCCTGGATTCATCTTGCCGACAATATAAGCACAATATAACAATGAATAATGACATCTCTTGCTTGCAAACCTCGTATCCTTACCCAGATGTGTCTAAATATTCAATGATCTTATGTTCTCACAATATGCTACTCATTTGACTTTCCAAATCTTCAAGATTAATCTAGTTTGTGCATCTTTTTTGTGTTGTGCAAAAATAATTCATCTGTGTCGAGATGTAAAGGATGGGTGTAGACTTCAAATATCCTTTCTGTATATTTCACTTTTATCATAGAAAGTTGTTGGTTGTATTGTTCTTTCAACTTAATCCATCTTTTTAGCCGTAAAGTCGGATGATTTAGTAAAAATAATGTGAAACAACGCACTTTGTGTATTTGAACATACAATAACTCTATCAAGTTTCTGAAAATATCTTAGAACAAATTTACCTAAAAAAGTAAGTTGCAAACTGTCCAGGTTGTACGTCAATTGACAAGGTGAAAAAACAGCTTATATACCTGGGTTACAAAAATGAATCCATCGCCCAACTTATTCTGTTTAGTAAGCGGTTACTTCAGATCATTCTCTAAACAATACTACTAGTATTATGATAACGGCCGCTCTTTATTCCTTGAATTGTCGTTCGGTTACCTTGGCGTTGGTGGCGGCCACTAATGGTGTCAAATACACATGTTTTAGTTAGAGGTTCTCCTATTTCAACTTTTTTATGCCCTGGATTCATATTGCCGACAATATAAGCACAATATAACAATGAATAATGACATCTCTTGCTTGCAAACCTCGTATCCTTACCCAGATGTGTCTAAATATTCAGTGATCTTATGTTCTCACAATATGCTACTCATTTGACTTTCCAAATCTTCAAGATTAATCTAGTTTGTGCATCTTTTTTTTGTGCAAAAATAATTCATCTGTGTCGAGATGTAAAGGATGGGTGTAGACTTCAAATATCCTTTCTGTATATTTCACTTTTTTATGCCCTGGATTCATATTGCCGACAATATAAGCACAATATAACAATGAATAATGACATCTCTTGCTTGCAAACCTCGTATCCTTACCCAGATGTGTCTAAATATTCAGTGATCTTATGTTCTCACAATATGCTACTCATTTGACTTTCCAAATCTTCAAGATTAATCTAGTTTGTGCATCTTTTTTGTGTTGTGCAAAAATAATTCATCTGTGTCGAGATGTAAAGGATGGGTGTAGACTTCAAATATCCTTTCTGTATATTTCACTTTTATCATAGAAAGTTGTTGGTTGTATTGTTCTTTCAACTTAATCCATCTTTTTAGCCGTAAAGTCGGATGATTTAGTAAAAATAATGTGAAACAACGCACTTTGTGTATTTGAACATACAATAACTCTATCAAGTTTCTGAAAATATCTTAGAACAAATTTACCTAAAAAAGTAAGTTGCAAACTGTCCAGGTTGTACGTCAATTGACAAGGTGAAAAAACAGCTTATATACCCGGGTTACAAAAATGAATCCATCGCCCAACTTATTCTGTTTAGTAAGCGGTTACTTCAGATCATTCTCTAAACAATACTACTAGTATTATGATAACGGCCGCTCTTTATTCCTTGAATTGTCGTTCGGTTACCTTGGCGTTGGTGGCGGCCACTAATGGTGTCAAATACACATGTTTTAGTTAGAGGTTCTCCTATTTCAACTTTTTTATGCCCTGGATTCATATTGCCGACAATATAAGCACAATATAACAATGAATAATGACATCTCTTGCTTGCAAACCTCGTATCCTTACCCAGATGTGTCTAAATATTCAGTGATCTTATGTTCTCACAATATGCTACTCATTTGACTTTCCAAATCTTCAAGATTAATCTAGTTTGTGCATCTTTTTTTTGTGCAAAAATAATTCATCTGTGTCGAGATGTAAAGGATGGGTGTAGACTTCAAATATCCTTTCTGTATATTTCACTTTTTATGCCCTGGATTCATATTGCCGACAATATAAGCACAATATAACAATGAATAATGACATCTCTTGCTTGCAAACCTCGTATCCTTACCCAGATGTGTCTAAATATTCAGTGATCTTATGTTCTCACAATATGCTACTCATTTGACTTTCCAAATCTTCAAGATTAATCTAGTTTGTGCATCTTTTTTTTTGTGCAAAAATAATTCATCTGTGTCGAGATGTAAAGGATGGGTGTAGACTTCAAATATCCTTTCTGTATATTTCACTTTTTATGCCCTGGATTCATATTGCCGACAATATAAGCACAATATAACAATGAATAATGACATCTCTTGCTTGCAAACCTCGTATCCTTACCCAGATGTGTCTAAATATTCAGTGATCTTATGTTCTCACAATATGCTACTCATTTGACTTTCCAAATCTTCAAGATTAATCTAGTTTGTGCATCTTTTTTTTGTGCAAAAATAATTCATCTGTGTCGAGATGTAAAGGATGGGTGTAGACTTCAAATATCCTTTCTGTATATTTCACTTTTTATGCCCTGGATTCATATTGTCGACAATATAAGCACAATATAACAATGAATAATGACATCTCTTGCTTGCAAACCTCGTATCCTTACCCAGATGTGTCTAAATATTCAGTGATCTTATGTTCTCACAATATGCTACTCATTTGACTTTCCAAATCTTCAAGATTAATCTAGTTTGTGCATCTTTTTTGTGTTGTGCAAAAATAATTCATCTGTGTCGAGATGTAAAGGATGGGTGTAGACTTCAAATATCCTTTCTGTATATTTCACTTTTATCATAGAAAGTTGTTGGTTGTATTGTTCTTTCAACTTAATCCATCTTTTTAGCCGTAAAGTCGGATGATTTAGTAAAAATAATGTGAAACAACGCACTTTGTGTATTTGAACATACAATAACTCTATCAAGTTTCTGAAAATATCTTAGAACAAATTTACCTAAAAAAGTAAGTTGCAAACTGTCCAGGTTGTACGTCAATTGACAAGGTGAAAAAACAGCTTATATATCTGGGTTACAAAAATGAATCCATCGCCCAACTTATTCTGTTTAGTAAGCGGTTACTTCAGATCATTCTCTAAACAATACTACTAGTATTATGATAACGGCCGCTCTTTATTCCTTGAATTGTCGTTCGGTTACCTTGGCGTTGGTGGCGGCCACTAATGGTGTCAAATACACATGTTTTAGTTAGAGGTTCTCCTATTTCAACTTTTTTATGCCCTGGATTCATATTGCCGACAATATAAGCACAATATAACAATGAATAATGACATCTCTTGCTTGCAAACCTCGTATCCTTACCCAGATGTGTCTAAATATTCAGTGATCTTATGTTCTCACAATATGCTACTCATTTGACTTTCCAAATCTTCAAGATTAATCTAGTTTGTGCATCTTTTTTTTGTGCAAAAATAATTCATCTGTGTCGAGATGTAAAGGATGGGTGTAGACTTCAAATATCCTTTCTGTATATTTCACTTTTTATGCCCTGGATTCATATTGCCGACAATATAAGCACAATATAACAATGAATAATGACATCTCTTGCTTGCAAACCTCGTATCCTTACCCAGATGTGTCTAAATATTCAGTGATCTTATGTTCTCACAATATGCTACTCATTTGACTTTCCAAATCTTCAAGATTAATCTAGTTTGTGCATCTTTTTTTTTGTGCAAAAATAATTCATCTGTGTCGAGATGTAAAGGATGGGTGTAGACTTCAAATATCCTTTCTGTATATTTCACTTTTTATGCCCTGGATTCATATTGCCGACAATATAAGCACAATATAACAATGAATAATGACATCTCTTGCTTGCAAACCTCGTATCCTTACCCAGATGTGTCTAAATATTCAGTGATCTTATGTTCTCACAATATGCTACTCATTTGACTTTCCAAATCTTCAAGATTAATCTAGTTTGTGCATCTTTTTTTTGTGCAAAAATAATTCATCTGTGTCGAGATGTAAAGGATGGGTGTAGACTTCAAATATCCTTTCTGTATATTTCACTTTTTATGCCCTGGATTCATATTGTCGACAATATAAGCACAATATAACAATGAATAATGACATCTCTTGCTTGCAAACCTCGTATCCTTACCCAGATGTGTCTAAATATTCAGTGATCTTATGTTCTCACAATATGCTACTCATTTGACTTTCCAAATCTTCAAGATTAATCTAGTTTGTGCATCTTTTTTGTGTTGTGCAAAAATAATTCATCTGTGTCGAGATGTAAAGGATGGGTGTAGACTTCAAATATCCTTTCTGTATATTTCACTTTTATCATAGAAAGTTGTTGGTTGTATTGTTCTTTCAACTTAATCCATCTTTTTAGCCGTAAAGTCGGATGATTTAGTAAAAATAATGTGAAACAACGCACTTTGTGTATTTGAACATACAATAACTCTATCAAGTTTCTGAAAATATCTTAGAACAAATTTACCTAAAAAAGTAAGTTGCAAACTGTCCAGGTTGTACGTCAATTGACAAGGTGAAAAAACAGCTTATATATCTGGGTTACAAAAATGAATCCATCGCCCAACTTATTCTGTTTAGTAAGCGGTTACTTCAGATCATTCTCTAAACAATACTACTAGTATTATGATAACGGCCGCTCTTTATTCCTTGAATTGTCGTTCGGTTACCTTGGCGTTGGTGGCGGCCACTAATGGTGTCAAATACACATGTTTTAGTTAGAGGTTCTCCTATTTCAACTTTTTTATGCCCTGGATTCATATTGCCGACAATATAAGCACAATATAACAATGAATAATGACATCTCTTGCTTGCAAACCTCGTATCCTTACCCAGATGTGTCTAAATATTCAGTGATCTTATGTTCTCACAATATGCTACTCATTTGACTTTCCAAATCTTCAAGATTAATCTAGTTTGTGCATCTTTTTTTTTGTGCAAAAATAATTCATCTGTGTCGAGATGTAAAGGATGGGTGTAGACTTCAAATATCCTTTCTGTATATTTCACTTTTTATGCCCTGGATTCATATTGCCGACAATATAAGCACAATATAACAATGAATAATGACATCTCTTGCTTGCAAACCTCGTATCCTTACCCAGATGTGTCTAAATATTCAGTGATCTTATGTTCTCACAATATGCTACTCATTTGACTTTCCAAATCTTCAAGATTAATCTAGTTTGTGCATCTTTTTTTTTGTGCAAAAATAATTCATCTGTGTCGAGATGTAAAGGATGGGTGTAGACTTCAAATATCCTTTCTGTATATTTCACTTTTTATGCCCTGGATTCATATTGCCGACAATATAAGCACAATATAACAATGAATAATGACATCTCTTGCTTGCAAACCTCGTATCCTTACCCAGATGTGTCTAAATATTCAGTGATCTTATGTTCTCACAATATGCTACTCATTTGACTTTCCAAATCTTCAAGATTAATCTAGTTTGTGCATCTTTTTTGTGTTGTGCAAAAATAATTCATCTGTGTCGAGATGTAAAGGATGGGTGTAGACTTCAAATATCCTTTCTGTATATTTCACTTTTATCATAGAAAGTTGTTGGTTGTATTGTTCTTTCAACTTAATCCATCTTTTTAGCCGTAAAGTCGGATGATTTAGTAAAAATAATGTGAAACAACGCACTTTGTGTATTTGAACATACAATAACTCTATCAAGTTTCTGAAAATATCTTAGAACAAATTTACCTAAAAAAGTAAGTTGCAAACTGTCCAGGTTGTACGTCAATTGACAAGGTGAAAAAACAGCTTATATACCTGGGTTACAAAAACGAATCCATCGCCCACCTTGGGGCTCGAACCCAAGACCACAAGGTTAAGAGCCTTGCGCTCTACCGACTGAGCTAGACTGGCAATTTGATATTGTTTTTCAACATTGGCCTCTTTTGATTGTTGTATTCAAGTCATGCCAACATAAACTAATATAGTTCAAGTTTATCATATGGAAGCTTTTTGAGCAGACGAAAACCAAAAGGTTCCACGAGAAATTGAGCTAGCTCCTATTTTCTATGTTGGGCACGCCTACAGCAAAGTAGGACAGGCGGTGGATGCTTGGAAGCAAGGCACAGAGATTCTTTGGGCCAATGTTCTGAACTTGTTCAGAAAATGCACAACAGAGAGAGTTTCTGTACGAGGTTCCCTGACTTGCTCAGACTGATGGAAAATTGATGCGGCACTTCAAGGAATCAAGGGTAATCTCTCTCAAGACTCACTCACTCAGTTCATGACCATGTGGAATGAACTGCAGCAGGTTCAGCTGGCTCACAGTCAGGAAGACACTTTAACTTGGCGTTGGACTGCAAATGGCCAGTTCAGTTCTAGCTCGGTGTACGCTGCTACCCTCGTTGCAAACATCAAGCTGCTATTTGCAAAGTTGGCCTGGGGCTCGTGCACCCTCTAAATGCCAATTTTTCATTTGCCTTGCAGCTCAAGATCGTTGCCTGACTGCAGACAACCTTGCTAAGAAGGGATGGCAACATAATCCACTCTGTTCTCTTTGTCTTCAAGAGCCTGAAACCGCTGCGCACATGTTTGCTACTTTCCCCTATGCTAGACATGCATCAGAGTTTGATTGTTATCTATGGTGAATACCTGAGCAACTGCTGCCAGCGCTCAAGGAACAGGCTAAATCGTGGAAATCCATTATCTCTCTGGAGTGGTGGAACATATGGAAAGAAGGGAATGCCAGAGTTTTCAGAAATTCTTCCTGCAGCCCAAGACCATTATTTCTAAAAATTCAGGTGGAGGCCAAGGATTGGGTTGATGCTGGTCGTAGGCAGGTTCTGCACATCGTAGATCGACCCTTAGAACCAGATTGATGTAACTATATGATCTAAACCACCCCCTCCCCTTTGCAGAGGCTGGGCAAACCCCCTTTTCGAAAGAAAAAAAAACACCCCCTCCCCATGTACTTCACGTTCAATTTATCAAAAAAGGGTTTTCCCCCGCTTTATATTATAAAGCCAACATCATCACAACATCCGGACAGACCGATACAACGCACACCACCACCGCACACAACACACACACCCAAGACATGATACAAAGGTGTCGAGCACCGTCCCCCAATGCCACCACCAACCAAGCTAACTAAAAATGACGAAGGATAACCGCTTGAAGAGGACGGAGACCTCCATGAAGAAACGAGGAGGGGGGATACGGTCATGACAGAGCAGGGACTCCAAGACAGTGCCTCCTAGGAGGGGACGCCCATGGATAGCCGCCACCGTCCGATCCGTAGATCAAGTTTTCACGTTCAATTTGTAAACCTTTATTCCTTCTAAGCGCAATGAAAAGCAGTGATCCAGCCTTTTCATCAAAAAAATGTTCCGAACATGAGGTGCTTATGTGTGAAGGGCACGGCTGAAAATGCTCCAATACGCAATCTCGATTGCAGTACTACCTGGAACTGGAAAAATGCTTCCAAAAGGCAGTACATATAAATACAAGAACATGGCAATGCAGTAACAGATGAACACACGATTATCACTTAATTAATTAGGCTTTGAAATAATTAATTGATATTCGATTCCGTGGTTTATAATTTGGGTGTGCACTCAGCCAATAGCAGGATGTGATCAACCGATCATCTAATCTTGAATGTCAAGATGTCATGTTGTTCTGTAACAAACGGGAAACACTATAGCAATAGAACATCTATTATCAAGTATTAAGCGTTCCCTGAAGAGACATCACTTGGTAAGGCCAATGTCCAATCACAACATCAAGAGAGCATCAAGGAGATGCAAATGAATCCTAATCGTTTCTAGTTAGTACATACAACTTGCACCTGAAATCACACCATCTTTGTAGAACTGCAAGGTGTCACTCAATGGAACAGCAATGCTCCTATTCCACACAAGAGAGCGGCCAAAGGATGTCGCGAACTCCCTTGAGCTCGTCGCCCACCACTCGGCACGCCGGTGCCTATCTCCCGGATGCCTTCGCAAGAAACCCCTTCCTTTCCTTTTTGGCACTCGTCGGCGAATAGGGCTGGCGGGTACGAGCCATGGACGTTGATGTAGGTTAACATTGTGTCTGCACAGTTAGTGCTCTGGTTGTTGATGTACGAGGCAAATGGGCATGCAAATTCCTTGAAAGCATCACAACATTCCGTAGGAGGCGATTGTGGTCCTTTGCACCTGCTTGTGATGATTGTGTAGTTCTAGGATTCAAAGTCCATAGGGCACTCTGATAAGCATGCACATGAATAAACAGAAGCATATTATGAAGGTATTGAAAGTCTTGAACATGGTCAGAAGTAGTACTCCTATGTGACCTGTAGCGCAAAACAAAACTTATTCTCTATCTTTGTGTCACATAATTTTTTTGAGTAAATAATGGTGCATACTTGCATAAGCCGCTTAACTCTCTGGACATACAGACTGCATCCGACTGATCTGATGTATGGACATTTGAATTTTAGAGTTCAGCGGCTTTTACTACTGAAGGATAGTTTGTAATTTCCGTCAGTAGCTTACCGCTTAACTCTGTTTTGCACCAGTTCAGAAACTCCACACCAGCCTTTTCAGTCCTATATATAAACGCATATGAGAAGAATCAAGAGGTTATGTTGGGTTAACAAGCATGTGAATTCAGTATCTTCAGTATGCGCACCATCAAATGCGGCTGGTTGCAGAACATCTCAGCTCACAAACAGGCATACGCTCGTTCCCCAATTCCAACCCCTTACACAGCAACAATGACGAAATCAATCCAAGTGATGTTCAATCCTTGGGCCCTGTTTGGATCACCGTTTCTCTTTTAAATACACTTGTAAAAAATACACACCTCACCCCCGTCGTTTCACTTTCGGCTGGAGTTTGCACAGAGACCGGTAAGTTACACTTGTAAATTATACACCTCCGTATTATAATACATCCATTCCAAGCGCGGCCTTGGTCTCATGGAGACTAATAGGGTCCGTTAGGGGTATCTAACGGCATCACTTCCAACCAAATCTTCTCTAATATTAGACCAAATCTCTCCATCTTTGGACCTATCCCGAAACCGTCATGGCGACTAAAGGGTTAAACTGAGCAAGAAGAAGAAGAAAGGAGACAACGTACCCCTCTTGGTCTGCAGCAAGCTCCTCTTCCCCGTCGATCCGGTGCTGGCCTGGGACACGCTGTCTGGTCAAGCACCAAGAGAGCAGAACGAACCCATCACAATCCGCTCCAAGAGGCAAAATACTAGTACTAGTACGCAGTAGGGAGCACGGACCCGGCAGAAAGGGCGACGCGGAGGCGGAGGCGAGCCATGCCAGGACGGCGGCAGGGAAGAGGAAGAGGAACTGACGGGTCAGAGCCATCGCTCGCCGCTGCAGCTTGATCTTCAGCGGAAGGACGGTAGGTTCTTGGGCGAAGTTGGCTCGGCACTCTGGTCTACTCTAGTGGACTAGTGTCGCGGGCGGCTATGGAGAGACCTATAGGCCCATTAGTAGCCCATTTCATAAGTAATAAAGAGCCCAAGAGCACCGACAAGCAGGCTTCACGCACGAGAGACGCACACAGCGCCAGCCACCGGTCAGAATCTTTCGTATGCGGGCTAGCTTGAGGCGCAAGAAGAACATGATACGGGCATTATCAAACTCCCTTGGCGTGGTGACAGAGGATCCGGCCGAACTAAGGGAGATGGTCCAAGATTTCTACAAGTCATTATATACTTCTGAGGGAGTGAGCGGAATGGAGGAAGTGCTTCAGCATGTACCCCGCAAGGTTACTCAGGAGATGAACAACACATTAGATGCGCCCTACTCGAATGTTGAGGTGAAGACGGCACTGTTCCAGATGTTCCCGACTAAAGCCCCGGGGCCCGATGGTTTTCCGGCCCACTTTTACCAAAGACATTGGGACCTATGTGGGGATGAAGTGACAGCGGTGGTTTTGCGCATCATTAGAGGGGAGGAGAGCCCTGAGGGAGTCAATGACACGGTGTTAGTTTTGATACCAAAGGTTGCTAGTCCGACCCTTTTATCTCAATTCAGGCCAATAAGCCTTTGCAATGTCTTATATAAAATCGCCTCGAAGGTCGTTGCCAACAGATTGAAGAAAATCTTGCCTGATATTATTTCCGAAGAACAATCTGCTTTTGTGCCTGGGAGACTCATCACAGATAATATTATTTGTGCTTATGAATGCTTGCATTTCATGAAGAGGAACAAATCTAAGACAAATAGTCTATGTGCCTTGAAGTTGGATATGATGAAAGCGTATGATAGGGTTGAGTGGGCTTGCCTACATGCGATCATGCTGAAATTAGGCTTCTCCACAGCATGGACTGATATTGTTATGGGAATGGTAAAATCAGTGTCTTTCTCGGTGTTGTTCAATGGAGAAAAATTGGAGCAATTTAAACCATCCAGAGGTATAAGGTAGGGAGATCCCCTTACCTATTCTTATTGGCAGCAGAGGGCCTTTCGTGCCTCTTAAAAAATAGTTCTCAGTCATCGGTACTTGGCGGCGTGAGGGTGGCACCCACAGCTCCTGTGGTGAATCACCTTCTGTTTGCGGATGACAGCCTGTTGCTATTTAAGTCTAGTGTGGAGGGAGCAAATGCGGTTTCAAACCTACTTCGTACTCATTGCGATGCATCCCGCCAAAGAATCAACACTGAAAAGTCCTCAATATTGTTTAGCAAAGGTTGCCCCGAGGTTTTGAAGAACCAAGTAAAAAAACATTCTTCAGGTTCAGAATGAGTCCCTAAGCGAAAAATATCTGGGGATGCCTACAGAGGTTGGTTAGTCAAAAAATGGCACATTCCGTTATCTGAGGGATAGAGTGTGGGAAAAAGTGAAGGGGTGGATGCAGAAACTATTGTCAGCAGCAAGTAAAGAGGTGTTGATAAAATCAGTTGCACAGGCCATACCAGTTTTCTCTATGTCTTGCTTCCACCTCCCGAGGGGTCTACGTGATAGTGTAACGTCAATTATTCGACAATTTTGGTGGGGCTCAAAACATGGGAGGAGGAAACCTGCATGGGTATCTTGGGACGTCATGACAAACCCCAAAAACTTGGGTGGTCTTGGTTTTAAGGATATGGAAGTTTTTAACCTGGCTCTATTATCTAGACATGCTTGGAGGTGCCTGACAGAGCCGCTTTCTTTGAGTGCACGCATTCTAAAGGCGGCTTATTATCCTAACTCATCCATCTTCGAGGCAGAGGTGGGCTCACACCCATCACAGATATGGAGAGCAATTGTTGATGGAAGGGACATATTGAAACTGGGTGCGATTATGCGGATATGAGATCACTAGTAGAAAAAGGGCATGTTGTCCCGGTTCGTAAGAGCCTTTTGTCCCGGTTCCTGAACCGGGACTAAAGGGTCGGTACTAATGCCCTGTCCCTTTAGTCCCGGTTCAATCCAGAACCGGGATAGATGGGCCACCACGTGGCCTGTGCGCGGAGCCCAGACAGGAGGGCCTTTGGTCCCGATTGGTGGCACCAACCGGGACCAATAGGCATCCACGCGTGAGCATTTCTGTGGCTGGGGTTTTTGTTTTTTTTTTGAAAGGGGGGGGGGGTTGGGGGTTTTGGGGGTTAATTTAGGTGTTTCATATATTGTGTTAGCTAGCTATAATTAATAGAGAGAAGTGTCCTCTCTTATGTCCGTGCTTGGTCGACGCTACGTACTATACATACGTATAGAGAGGACTAGACACGCTAGCTAGCTAGTAAGCAAACGAAGGAAACAGAAGATCGTCATGAACATATATGCATACAGAGAGAAGTGATATCGACCACCTCTCCTTCTCCGAGAGATTGGTCAAACAACAAGTTCTCGTATATCTATCCGACACTACCGACTACATATATACAATAATTATCTCTTACAAATATAATCATACGGACTCATGGTCCACATAGTATTCTCCGTCTTCAGCTATCACGTGGTCAAGAAAGAATGCTGCCAATTCCTCTTGAATTGCTCGCATGCGAGCTGGTGCTAGGAGTTCATCCCGCTTCTGGAACATCTAATTTGAAGAAGGGGGTCAATACATATATATATGAATGAATGAAACTCAACACAAATGATGGTAATAAAATAAAATTGTGAATGTTGTTATTTACGTACTTCATATTGTTCGTCAGTGTAGCCCCGCTCATAGGTCGTGTGGCGGATGGACTCGCAAACGTAGTATCCACAGAAATCATTCCCTTGTTCCTGCCACAACCACTTTACAAGAAATAGAGGTCAATCAAACTGATAATCAAGAATGCCAAATGGTATTGATGAAACTAGCGCTTGAATCAATAGGAGATGCGCGGAACATGCTACTATAGTACTTACTTTCGGGTGTCTAAATTGCAGCTTCTTCGGGAGTCCTGGAGCTTTTTTGGAGAATTTTTTCCAAACCCTGCCAGACAAAGAAAACAATTACTTGATATATCAGGAAATGAACAAAGTTGCTGATATGGTGGATAATGATCGATTTAACTTACTTCTCGAGCATTTGAGTCATGTCCGCATAGTCCTGGGGATCTTTTCGTCTTGAGTCTAAGACGGTTACTAGTCCCTGCTCAAGCTTAATCTCTAGGAGAATATAGTGGAAACTGCACACGCATGCATAACTCATCAATTACATTACTGTAACCTTGACTAATATATAAGGGAAACCGAATACGCACAAGACAGTAACACTCACTTGAAGTTGTAAGGAAAGAGTATTATATCTTTGTTTTCATTTATTACCAACGATCGTAGCAAGTTGGCCTCGGTATCTGCGGCATGAAATTTAACCTGAGTTGCATCTATGAGATATGTGTTAATGAACCCAATATCACCGACTTGTCTTTTCTTCAATTCGGCGATCTTCAATCTGCATAATATAGTGAGGATGATTATAAATACATGCAATGAAAGAGCTGAGCTATATAGAGAGACTTAATGAGAGAAGTAGTACTACTTACAGACAGTAGCAGGTGACCGTTGTTTTATCGAGGGCCAATTGATTGAAAAACTGAAAGAACTCCTCAAATGGAACAAGCAACAGTTCAATTCCAACGAGGTCATGCTCCTTTTTAACTTTCACATACAAAGTACTCCTCCCCCCAGAGTCTCTGCAGATTTTCAAGTACCAATCATGCAATCTTCGCATCATCATTGATAGAGATCTTTCATCTTTGACGAGAGGCTTCCCGTACTCGTATCTTTGTATCTGCACCTCCATGAAATCATAATGTACATCGTCGGGCAGGTAATCGCCAAGATTGCTATAACCGGGCACCATCCTCAGATCATTAGCGACGTTGTCGCTAGGCACCTTGAGCGGGGGGCACGATTGCTTCGCTTGTTCGCCGAGCTGGGCAATTTGTTTCCCAGCTCATCGTTCTTTCAGCCTTTGATCACTGACAGTACTTCCCGACCGCTCCGCTTTGGCAAATTCCTTTCCAATAATGCGCTCATAGTTTCCTTTCGGCGGAGACTTGGGTGGTTTTGTCAGGGCAGTCAGAGTGCGCTTCACTTTCACCGGATCTACCTTCTCCTCCGGAGGTGGATGTTTCTTTGCTTTCACCCCTTCAAAGTAGTTCCTCACTTCTTCTCGTGCGATCTCGGCGTTCTCCTCCGGGGTCCTCTCGTATGGTAACTTCTCTAGAGTCTTCAGAGAAGGACCGAATCTGTATTTCCTCCCGCCTTTGGCTGTACTGCTAGACGCCGGCAGAGCAGACGTAGCGGTTGTCTTCTTTACTTGCTTACGAGGCGGAGGAGAAGGACTACGACGCGCCGGAGCAGCCGGAGTGGCGGCAGGTATCTTCCGCCCTTGCTGACAAGGCGGAGAAGGAGGAGGCTGGCTGCTCGGCCGCGTCGGCGCAGGCGGAGAAGGAGGCGGAGTGCCGCCACGTGCCGGAGAAGGAGCCGGTCGAGTGCCCTGATCATCACTCGCCGGAGGAGGAGGCGGTGGAGGAGGCGGAGTGCCCTGACTCGCCGGAGGAGGAGGCGGTGGAGGAGGCAGAGTTCCCTGACTTGCCGGAGGAGGAGGAGGAGGCGGAGGCGTCCAGTTCGGAAGGTTGATGAGCTCCTTCCGCCATAGGCATGGAGTCTTCAGAGCATAACCCAACCTAGTCTCCCCTTCACCGGTAGGGTGGTCAAGCTGGAGGTCCTCAAATCCCTCCGTTATTTCATCCACCATCACCCTAGCATATCCTTCTGAAATCGGCCGACAGTGAAAAGTTGTGCCAGGTTCAGTAGGATAAACAGAGCCAACAGCCGCCTTGACCTTCAAATTCATCCATTGCGTCATAAGGTGGCAATTTTGAGACTCCGTGATAGCATCCACGGGATAGCTGGCAGGAGCCGTCAAGGCATGCTCCGGCTGAAGCAGCTCGGTGGAAGCCACGCTGCTTCTCCGCTGAGATGGCGGGGTAGCTTCGGGGGAAGCTTCGGCAGTTCGTTTGCTGTGATTTGCTTCTCGTTCCTCTATCGCTTGTACCCTTGCTTGCAGCGCCTGCATTTGAGTCTGCTGCAATTTTTTCCTCCTTTCCTAGCATTTGTACCCGCCTGCATCCGGAAACCCAACCTTCCACGGAATGGAGCCTGACGTGCCTCGTGTCCGTCCAGGGTGCTCAGGATCCCCGAGGGCCATTGTGAGCTCGTCGTTCTCTTTGCCTGGAAAGAATGTCCCTTGCTGCGCTGCTTCGATATACTACTGAAACTTCCTGAATGGTATGTCCATTTGATTGTTCGTCCAAATGCACTTCCCTGTTACAGGGTCCAAGGTTCCGCCAGCCCCGAAGAACCAAGTCTGGCAACGGTCTGGCCAGTTAATTGTCTCTGGTTCGATCCCTTTATCAACCAGATCATTCTCAGTCTTGGCCCACTTAGGCCGGGCTACGAGGTAGCCACCTGACCCCGTGCGATGGTGATGCTTCTTCTTCGCAGCATTTTTCTTGTTTTTCGCCGACATCTTCTTACTCTTTTCCGATGTCTTGTGGGCCACAAATGCGGGCCAGTGATCTCTGATCTTCTCATATCTGCCCTTGAATTCTGGTGTCTCTTTATTTTCGACAAACTTATTCAGCTCTTTCTTCCACCTGCTGAATAGTTCTGCCATCCTCTTAAGAGCAAAAGACTTGATTAATTGCTCTTTAACTGGCTTCACTGGATCATCCTCTGGCGGTAGGGTGAAATTTGACTTCAGCTCAGTCCAAAGATCATTTTTCTGCATATCATTGACATAAGACACCTTAGGGTCTTCTGTAGCCGGCTTTAACCATTGCTGGATGCTGATCGGGATCTTATCCCTAACCAAAACCCCGCACTGAGCAACAAATGCGCTCTTTGTCCGGAGGGGTTCAATCGGTTGGCTGTCGGGCGTGATTGCTATGATCTCAAACTTTTCATCCGAGCTCAACTTTTTCTTCGGGCCTCGTCTATTTACCGAAGTTGTGCTCGATCCGGAGGGCTAGAAAAAAGAACAAAGACTTAATTAATATGTGTACATACCAAAACAATGAATGCATCAATTAGCTAGTCAGCAGAAGCTTAACTAATATATATACCTGGCCGGACTCGGTTCGGTCACTGGAGACGTCATCACGGTCTCCTTCTTGCACCGGCATTAGGTCACCGGAGCCATCATAATCATAGCCAGCTCCTTCCAGACCATCGGTGTCGTTGAGAAACAATGAGCAGACGGCATCACTTCCTCGTGCGATTATGTCCCCCAACAACTCTTCTTGTACTTCGTCTCGGGCGGTGTCCATAGTTTCTACAAATATTGACAACATGGCAATTATTATTCAAACATGACAGATGGATATATTATTCAAATATTGACAACAAATATTGACGCTGCTTCTCTAGGGTTTGGGGTGGCCTTGACAACGCTTCAAGGATAAAAAAAGAAAAGGAAGAAGAAAAAAAAGAGGAGAAGAAAGAATAGAGGAGTAAGAACTCCTCTATTCTTTCTTCTCCTCTTTTTTTCTTCTTCTTCCTCTTTTTTTTATCAGGAACGAGGGTCGTCGAGGGTCACCGAGCGGTAGAGGAAACCCTAAATAGCAAGTATCATGGGTGTGAGATACATGTGGCCGTCGGTGTTGGACACTACATCCACGTCCCACAAGTGACGTGGGCGTCGAAGCCCGCGTCACTTGTGGGACGTGGATGTACTGTCCGACACCGACGGCCACATGTATCTCACACCTACGTTACTTGCTATTTAGGGTTTCCTCTACCGCTCGGCGACCCTCGACGACCCTCGTTCCCGATAAAAAAAGAGGAAGAAGAAGGAAAAAAAAGAGGAGAATAACTCCTCTATTCTTTCTTCTCCTCTTTTTTTTTCTTCTTCCTCTTCTTTTTTTATCCTCTTCTTCCTCTCATGTTCGACGACCCTCGACCCCTCGGCGACCCTAGACCCCCTCTCGACCCCCTCATGTCGAAGTTTTCGGGTAGGGGGTATATCGACAATGACATACCCGATACATACATACAAACATACCACATGCATCCATACATATATGAACAAAATGAATATCTACTAATTAACAACCTAAATAAAAAAAACTAATACATATAGGAAGAAGAAGAAAAAAGAAGAGAAGAAAGAATAGAGGAGAAGACTTCCTCTTCTTCCTCTCCTCTTCTTCTCCCTCTTCTTCCCCTTCTTCCTCGCCTCTCTCATGAATGTCTGACGTTCTCGACCCTTGACCCCCTAAACTAGTTCTCAACCCTCGACCCCCTAAACTAGTTCTCGACCCCCCCTCATGTCGAAGTTATCAGGGAGGGGGTATATCGACCCCCCTCATGTCAAAGTTATCGGGGAGGGTTATACCGACCCCCCTCCTGTCGAAGTTAACGGGGAGGGGGTATATCGACAATGACATGCATACATGAAAAAAATGCTATCCATCTATACATACATAGCCACATACATATATACATGGAAATAGTGCTATGAGAAAATAGAAAAATTTCATAAAAATAATGCTATGAATTTTTATTTTCTTCTTCTCCTCTATTCCTTTCTTCTTCTCCTCTTCTTTTTCTTCTAAATTTTAGCATATTCTAAATTTTCTTCTAACTTTCTATATATGAACAAAAAACTTTCTATGAACAAAAAACTTTCTATATATATATGAACAAAATTTTGATGAACAAAATTTTCTTCTTTCTTCCTCTTATTTCTATGAACCAGAAAAATTACATATATGGAAAAAGATTAATACACATATGAACAAAAAAATACATATATGAACAAAAACATGCTCTGAACAATTTTTTATACATTTTGAACATATACATACACATAGCCACATACATACACATATACATTATATTATGAACAAAAAAATTAAACTAATAAAAATGAAGGGCGCGCAGGGGCGGCGGCACGGCAGGGCAGGGGAGGCGCGCGGCGGGGTGGCGTGCGGCGGCAGCGAAGGGCAGGGGCGGCGCGCGGCGGCCACGCAGGGCAGGGGCGGCGGCGACGGCGGCCAGTACAAGGGGAGGAGCAGGGGAACGGGCGGCGCTCACAGCGAGGTGGCGTCGGCGACGAGGAAGGCTCGGGGTCGGCGGACGGTGAAGGCACGCTCGGGGGCGAGGGCAGGGGCGCGCGGGCTCGGGGGGCAGCGGACGACGTCGATTTGGGCAGCCTTGCGGCGTCGACGAGCTCGGCGTCGTTGGGCGGGCCGGGGGGCAACTGGCGATGAGTTCGTCAAATTTTCCTAAGTCCTGCTTATATACACAGAGTATTGGTCCCGGTTTGTGGCACCAACCGGGACCAATGCCCTCTTTAGTCCCGGTTGGTGCCACCAACCGGGACCAAATGCCAATTTTCAGCAGCCCAAAGGGCGGGAAGCGGCGGCCTTTGGTCCCCGTTGGTAGCACCAACCGGGACTAAAGGGGGGCATTGGTCACGGTTCGTGGCACCAACCGGGACAAATGCCCACTTTAGTCCCGGTTGATGCCACCAACCGGGACCAAAGGCCTTGTGCTGCTGCGACGTCGAAAGTTTAGTCCCACCTCGCTAGTTGAGAGGGGTGCGCGGTGGTTTATAAGCCCCACTGCCGCACCCCTCTCGAGCTTCTCTCCATTGCAGGCTTACAGGCCTAATTGTCACTGCTATGCCTGTGGGCCTACTGGGCCTCCTGCGGGCCTGAATCCTGGCCCTTGGATGGGTTTCTAGTCGTATTCAGGCCGTGGGGGCCCAGTAGGTGGTTTTTTTTTGTTTTTTTGTTGCTTTATTTATTTTATTTTCTTTTGTTTTTTGCTTTATTTTTTAATTCTTTATGCTTTTAGTTTTAGAAAAATCATAAACTTTTTGTTAATGCCATTAGTTTTCAAATTTGAAAACACTTTTTTGTTTTCTTTGTTGCTTTATTTATTTTATTTTGTTTCTACTTACAAAAAAATACTTATTGTTGCTATTTTTTTCCAGTTTTTTTGTTTTGTTTTCTGCATTATTTATTTTCTTTTGTTTTTTGCTTTATTTTTTTATTCTTTTTGCTTTTAGTTTTAGAAAAATTAAAAACTTTCTGTTAGTGCCATTAGTTTTCAAATTTGAAAACACTTTTTTAGTTTTTTGTTTTCTTTGTTGCTTTATTTATTTTATTTTGTGATTAACTTTACTATAAAAATAATTTTTTTCCTGTTTTTTGATTTGTTTTTTGCATTATTTATTTTCTTTTGTTTTTTGCTTTAATTTTTAATTCTGTTTGCTTTTAGGTTAGCAAAATTATAAACTTTCTGTTAGTGCCATTAGTTTTAGAAAAATTATAAACTTTCTGTTAGTGCCATTAGTTTTCAAATTTGAATAGTTAAAATTTGAATTCTTTGAAATTTGTGTGAATCACAAGTTTGTGATTAACTTACTAAAAAAATAAGAATAGATGCGCTTATAGAGAAAATTCAACCTAAATTCATAGTAAATTTCTATGAATTTCAGAGAAATTCACTATGAATTTAGGTTAAACTTTTCTCTATTAGGGCATCTATTTTCACTTTGAGAGGAGCTCAACAAGGCAGAGAGGGAAGGGCTTATAAACCGGTGTGAGCCCCCTTCGGTTGGCGAGGTGGGACTAAACTCTGCCCGCAACGAGGACCAACCCTTTAGTCCCGGTTTGTGGCACAAACCGGGACTAATGGTCATGGGCCACGGGTGAGGAGCAAAATTATAAACTTTCTGTTAGTGCCATTAGTTTTAGAAAAATTATAACCTTTCTGTTAGTGCCATTAGTTTTCAAATTTGAATAGTTAAAATTTGAATTCTTTGAAATTTGTTTGAACCATAAGTTTGTGATTAACTTTACTTTTTCCAGTTTTTGTTTTGTTTTTTGCATTATTTATTTTCTTTTGTTTTTTGCATTTTTTAATTCTTTTTGCTTTTAGGTCAGAAAAATTATAAATTTTCTGTTAGTGCCATTAGTTTTAGAAAAAATTATAAACTTTCTGTTAGTGCCATTAGTTTTCAAATTTGAATAGTTAAAATTTGAATAATGGTATTACGAGGGCCGAACCATAAGACATTAAAGCATTTCAAATGAACTCTGAAAAAGTTGAAAGTTGGCATGGTATCATAATTTCACCCACATAGCATGTGCATGTACAAAACGGACAATGGTAGCATGTTCGTGTGTTACAAAGTTGGCATGGTATCATCATAATAGTTGCGGGAGAAAGTCTTCACTTTTTCTTTGCTTGTACATCATTGGCTAGGACGAACGGTTCGTCAGTGTAGCCAAGATTTTTCAGATCCACTGTAGTCATTCCGTACTGTGGGTCTACCTGCACCCCGCCGCCTGACAGATTGACCCATTTGCACTTAAACAAAAGGACCTTAAAATCAGGTCCGTAGTCAAGTTCCCATATGTCCACTATGTAACCATAATATGTGTCCTTTCCGCTCTCGGTTGCTGCATCAAAGCGGACACCGCTGTTTTGGTTGGTGCTCTTTTGATCTTGGGCGATCGTGTAAAATGTATTCCCATTTATCTCGTATCCTTTGTAAGTCTACAGTCAAAGATGGTCCCCTAGACAACAAGTACAACTCATCACAAACAGTGTTGTCACCTCTGAGACGTGTTTCCAACCAACTGCTGAAAGTCCTGATGTGTTCACATGTAATCCAGTCGTCGCACTGCTCCGGGTGTTTGGAGCGCAAACTGTTCTTGTGTTCATCGACATACGGGGTCACCAAGGTAGAGTTCTGTAGAACTGTGTAGTGTGCTTGAGACCAAGAATATCCGTCCCTGCATATTATTGAGTCTCTTCCAAGAGTGCCTTTTCCAGTCAGTCTCCCCTCATACCGCGATTTAGGGAGACCTATCTTCTTAAGGCCAGGAATGAAGTCAACACAAAACCCGATAACATCCTCTGTTTGATGGCCCATGGAGATGCTTCCTTCTGGCCTAGCGCGGTTACGGACATATTTCTTTAGGACTCCCATGGACCTCTCAAAGGGGAACATATTGTGTAGAAATACGGGCCCCAGGATGACAATCTCGTCGACTAGATGAACTAGGACGTGCGTCATGATATTGAAGAAGGATGGTGGGAACACCAGCTCGAAACTGACAAGACATTGTGCCACGTCACTCCTTAGCCTTGGTACGATTTCTGAATCGATCACCTTCTGAGAGATTGCATTGAGGAATGCACATAGCTTCACAATGGCTAATCGGACATTTTCCGGTAGAAGCCCCCTCAATGCAACCGGAAGCAGTTGCGTCATAATCACGTGGCAGTCATATGACTTTAGGTTCTGAAACTTTTTCTCTGGCATATTTATTATTCCCTTTATATTCGACGAGAAGCCAGTCGTGACCTTCATACTAAGCAGGCATTCAAAGAAGATTTCTTTCTCTTCTTTCGTAAGAGCGTAGCTGGCAGGACCTTTATACTGCTTCAGAGGCATGCCATCTTTTTCGTGCAAACGTTGCAGGTCCTCCCATGCCTCAGGTGTATCTTTTGTCTTCCCATACACGCCCAAGAAGCCTAGCAGGTTCACGCAAAGGTTCTTCGTCACGTGCATCACGTCGATTGAAGAGCGGACCTCTAGGTCTTTCCAGTAGGGTAGGTCCCAAAATATAGATTTCTTCTTCCACATGGGTGCGTGTCCCTCAGCGTCATTCGGAACAGCTAGTCCACCGGGACCCTTTTCAAAGATTACGTGTAAATCATTGACCATAGCAAGTACGTGATCACCGGTACGCATGGCGGGCTTCTTCCGGTGATCTGCCTTGCCTTTGAAATGCTTGCCTTTCTTTCGACATTGATGGTTGGTCGGAAGAAATCGACGATGGCCCAGGTACACATTCTTCCTGCATTTGTCCAGGTATATACTTTCAGTGTCATCTAAACAGTGCGTGCATGCGTGGTATCCTTTGTTTGTCTGTCTTGAAAGGTTACTGAGAGCGGGCCAATCGTTGATGGTCACGAACAGCAACGCCTTAAGGTTAAATTCCTCCTGTCTGTGCTCATCCCATGTACGTACACCGTTTCCATTCCACAGCTGTAAAAGTTCTTCAACTAATGGCCTTAGGTACACATCAATGTCGTTGTCGGGTTGCTTAGGGCCTTGGATGAGAACTGGCATCATAATGAACTTCCGCTTCATGCACATCCAAGGAGGAAGGTTATACATACATAGAGTCACGGGCCAGGTGCTGTGATTGCTGCTCTGCTCCCCAAAAGGATTAATGCCATCCGCGCTTAAAGCAAACCATATGTTCCTTGGGTCCTTTGCAAACTCATCCCAGTACTTTCTCTCGATTTTTCTCCACTGCGACCCGTCAGTGGGTGCTCTCAACTTCCCATCTTTCTTTCGGTTCTCACTGTGACATCGCATCAACTTGGCATGCTCTTCGTTTCTGAACAGATGTTTCAACCATGGTATTATAGGATCATACCACATCACCTTCGGAGGAACCCTCTTCCTGGGGGGCTCACCGTCAACATCACCAGGGTCATCTCGTCTGATCTTATACCGCAATGCACCGCATACCGGGCATGCGTTCAGATCCTTGTATGCACCGCGGTACAGGATGCAGTCATTAGGGCATGCATGTATCTTCTCCACCTCCAATCCTAGAGGGCATACGACCTTCTTTGCTGCGTATGTACTGTCGGGCAATTCATTATCCTTTGGAAGCTTCTTCTTCAATATTTTCAGTAGCTTCTCAAATCCTTTGTCAGCCACAGCATTCTCTGCCTTCCACTGCAGCAATTCCAGTACGGTACCGAGCTTTGTGTTGCCATCTTCGCAATTGGGGTACAACCCCTTTTTGTGATCCTCTAACATGCGATCGAACTTCAGCTTCTCCTTTTGACTTTCGCATTGCGTCCTTGCATCGACAATGACCCGGCGGAGATCATCATCATCGGGCACATCGTCTGGTTCCTCTTGATCTTCAGTAGCTTCACCCGTTGCAGCATCATTGGGCACATCGTCTGGTTCCTCTTGATCTTCACCAGCTCCCCCCGTTGCAGCATCACCGTATTCAGGGGGCACATAGTTGTCATCGTACTCTTCTTCTTCACCGTCTTCCATCATAACCCCTATTTCTCTGTGCCTCGTCCAAACATTATAGTATGGCATGAAACCCTTGTAAAGCAGGTGGGAGTGAAGGATTTTCCGGTTAGAGTAAGACCTCGTATTCCCACCTTCAGTGCATGGACAACACATAAAACCATTCTGATTGTTTGCCTCAGCCGCATCGAGAAACTCATGCATGCCCTTAATGTACTCGCAGGTGTGTCTGTCACCGTACATCCATTGCCGGTTCATCTGCATGCATTATATATAATCAAGTGTCTAAATTAATAGAAGTTCATCATCACATTAAAACCAAAGTGCATACATAGTTCTCATCTAACAACATATAGCTCTCCAGAGCATCTAATTAATTAAACCATACATTGAAACTATGTAAAACATTTCAATGCGAAAACAAATGCGATCATAATCGCAACCAAGATAACAATTGATCCAACGGCATAATGATACCAAGCCTCGGTATGAATGGCATATTTTCTAATCTTTCTAATCTTCAAGCGCATTGCATCCATCTTGATCTTGTGATCATCGACGACATCCGCAACATGCAACTCCAATATCATCTTCTCCTCCTCAATTTTTTTTATTTTTTCCTTCAACAAATTGTTTTCTTCTTTAACTAAATTTAACCTCTCGACAATAGGGTCGGTTGGCATTTCCGACTCACATACATCCTACATAAATAAAATCTATGTCACGTCGGTCTGCATAATTTTCATAAACAATAAATGAACCAATAGTTATAAAGATAATATATATACCACATCCGAATCATAGACAGGACGAGGGCCGACGGGGGCGGATACCAAAACCATCGCACTATATAAGATGGAATAATAAAAGTAAGAAAATAATACAAGTATCTATGTAAACATACAAGTAAGAATATGTTTCCTTTCAGAAAGAAGATAAGAACAAGAGGCTCACCACGGTGGTGCCGGCGATGAGCTCGGCGCGGGTGATCGATGGCGGTGAAGACGGGGACGGGGCGTGACGGACCGCTAAACCTAGCCAAATATTGTGGAAAATGGAGCTTGGAGGTCGAGCTTGGAGAGGAGAAAGCTTAAGTAGTGTGGCTCGGGCATTCCATCGAACACCTTGTGTGCATAGGAGGTGATCTAGAGCACCACCAAGCCCTCTCCCCCTCGGCCAGAAAAAAACAGAGCAGTGTGCTCTGCTCTTACGCGAGGGGGTATATATAGGCACTTCATTGGTCCCGGTTGGTGGCATGAACCGGGACTAAAGGGGAGCCTTTGGTCCCGGTTCAAGCCATCAACCGGGACCAATGGTGGTGGGCCAGGAGCGAGGCCCATTGGTCCCGGTTCGTCCCACCAACCGGGACCAAAAGGTCCAGATGAACCGGGACCAATGGCCCACGTGGCCCGGCCGGCACCCTGGGCTCATGAACCGGGACCAATGCCCCCATTGGTCCTGGTTCTGGACTGAACCGGGACTAATGGGCTGACCCGACCTGGACCAAAGCCATGTTTTCTACTAGTGGATGGGCGCTCGACCAATATTTGGCAGCACAATTGGATTCCAAGAGCGGGTATGATGAGGCCGATTTCTTCCTTGATCCATAACCCTCCAGAACTAGTTTCAGACTTAATTGATGCATCATCCACTTCTTGGAGGGAAGAGTTGATCAGGCAAGTTTTTGCTCCAATGGATGCCGAGGCTATCCTGAGGATTCCCATTTGCACCCGTCAAGTTGATGGTTTTTGGGCGTGGTCCGAGGATCCGAGAGGCCTTTTCTCTGTCAGGACATCATACAAAATGATATACCGCATAAAGAGTGGAAGAGAAGCATGGTTAGAGGAAGGAGAGCATACCTCCAATCTCCGGGGTCTGATGTCGAGTTGGTCGGCCTTATGGAAGCTAAAGGTGCCGTCGAAGCTTAAAGTATTCACTTGGAGACTTGCCCAACACTCACTACCAATAGGAGACTTGCTACAACACAGAAACATGTCCACGACGGATAACTGCGGCGTGTGTGGTGCGCAGGACAGCTGGCGCCACTCACTTCTGGACTGCACCCTCTCCAGGAGCATATGGGCTTTGTCGAATGAGGATATGGTGCAGCATATGTCTATGAACCGAAACGACAATGCAAGAGAGTGGTTATTCTCCATGTTCGAGTCGCTACCAAAGGACGAGCTTGTCACAATGATCGTCACCCTATGGGCGATTTGGGCTGCACGGAGGAAGTTAATACATGAGGGGATTTTCCAAACACCCTTTGCAACTCATGGCTTCATATCGAGCTACCTGCCCGAGCTACAGTTTTTGGAGAAGCCCGAGAAAGAGAAGAAGGCACCGGCCCCTAGACCGAAGCAGTGGATCCCTCCGCCTGAAAATCACATGAAAATCAACGTTGATGCGGCGGTTGCGCGACATGGTGGTTTCGGGACGGTTTCGGCCATATGCAGAGACGGCAGCGGGGAGTACCAAGGAGCGTCGGCGATCCGGTTCAATAATGTTGATGATCCAGAGACGTTGGAGACCTTGGCGATTCGTGAAGCTTTGGCCCTTGCTGAGGACTTGCTCTTCCATGATATTTCAGTGGCTTCAGACTGTAAAGTGGCGGTCGAAGCAATCAAGAAAGGTACAAGTGCACAATATAGAGCCGTGATACATGAAATAATAGACCGCTCTAGAGTTTTTTTTCTTGTTTGATTAATCATGAGTTTAGGACCTCGAATGTTGAGGCTCACAAGCTTGCAAAGCATGCGTTATCCCTGGGTTTTGGCCGCCATGTCTGGTTAGGTCACCTAGGAAATTTGGATTTCGTCCCTGTAAACATTTGTGACGGATGAATAAAAGCTTTGCGAGTTTGTCTAAAAAAACCAGTCAGAATCTTTCGTCCCTGGGTTTTGGCCGCCATGTCTGGTTAGGTCACCCAGGAAATTTGGATTTCATCCCTGTAAACATTTGTGACGGATGAATAAAAGCTTTGCGAGTTTGTCTAAAAAAAACCAGTCAGAATCTTTCTCCCTCAGAAAAAAACCAGTCAGAATCTTTCGTCCGCCCATGGACGAGCCGACATCGTTTTACTGACTTGCTTTCAAGTGAACGATGATGGAATTCTTTCACCAAGTGAAGAATGATGTTGTCATATCTCGCTTTCAGGCCATGACAAAGTGTATGGTTGTGTTGTAATTTTCTTCTCTATTTTGTATTGTTCTTAACCTTTTGAGATATTGTTTCTATTGTGAACAATTTGTATATGTATTCGTATTTCCGTGAAGGAGTTGGCTTCTTTGTTAGGGTGAAAAAAAAACTGAACACCCAAAATTGAATTCCCGGATCCTCCACTAGCTGCAATGGGTGTTTTATGTTTGGTTTTCGGTGCTTTGAGGATTAGGTTTGCAACCTCTTTTCAGAGGAGATGCAAATCTCATTGACATCTCGATGGTAATGGCATAACTCTAGACAAATTCTACTAAAATCAAGTTAAACTACAAAAACATGTTGCCCATTTTGGGGCTCGAACCCAAGACCAGAATGTTAAGAGCCTTGTGCTCTACCGATTCAGCTAGACGGGCAAGCTGCCATGATTTCAAAATTTTGAGATTATACTTTAGGAAATATTGAGCAATGCGAAGTATGCACAAAAGTTTAAAACGGAAAAAATGAGCAGACAAACACTGAAAAGTTCCCTGCACCTCATACTCGCATTGATCATAGGTTGGAGCTCCTAAAACAAACATAGAACTTAATGATAAATTTTTGAATCTGAAAACTCAACATTTCTTAGTTAGTGCCATGAGCAAAATAAATCACCAATTCCCATGGCATAATACAAACCATAGAATCATGCGTTGATCGTAGTAGTAGTAGTAGTAGTAGGGAGTGTGTGTTATTCACAATCAAAGAATCATGCGTTAAAACATTAGAATTGAAGGATAAGCAAGGGTACTTCCCACAAAAAAGTAAGGGTGCAAATTATAATTGAAACCATAACTATGCTTCGTGCAAAAAAAGCAAATACAAACTTTTTGGAAATATTTGAAATAATTGCTTATACCAGGTATTGGGCATACAAGAACATTATGTAGTACCCCCGCAAAAAAAGAACATTATGTAGTATTAAATAGTACCAATAACAAGGATTGAAATATAAACGAGATTGAAATGGTGGAGAGGTCAAGAATAGATTAAAACCACCCGCAAAGAAAAGGAATAGATTGGAATAGCTTGAACATGATTGAGGATTAGACGTAGGCACGCACGCCACCGCAAAGTATTTTCTCTGAAGTTTATGTTTCCATTTGCTTCATCTTTAACCTCCACGTGTTTGATGAGCCAAATTTGCGGTATTGCCCCTCCACGTGTTGCAATGGGTGTTTTATGCTTGGGTTTCAGTGCTTCGAGGATAATGTTGCAACCTTCGTGAGAGGCGATGGTAATCAAATTGAATTCTCGATGGTAATGGCATCTACCATACTAGGAAGAAAAATATTTTGGCTCGGTCTAGTATGTTAATCTTGACCAAGAAACCCTATCATCTGTTTATCTTATGAAACATCTGTTTATCTTGGTAGTGCTTGCGAATGACAGTACAATAAGGAAAAAGCATCCGATCTTGGCAGTGGTTGCCAAGATAGTACAATAAGGAAAAGGCGCCGATTCACCCTGTGAACCTCTTATCTTCAGCCAAAGTGTGTGCAAATGTTCAACAACATATGTTCTCACGGTAATCGACTCATGCAGCTTGTCATATCTCTGTGGGTAGTCAACGTCGTGCAAATTATGTGTTATATTTATATAACTTTCAATGCATAATTCTTGGAGAAAATCGAGATGTAAAAAGGTGCTTATAGATATCACCTTTGTCAGAAATATTTGTGGTATCCTCAGCCCATCAGGGTGCAAATCCTAGACTTGATACCAGGCCTTTCGGTGCCCGCATTTTTCTGCATTTATTCCAAGCCTTTAGGGGATGTGTGTTCAGTTGGAGGAGACGTTATCGTCGACTATGCTGAAGGTGTCGGTGGCGACTTTGTCAATCTCAAGGGTATGTGCCGACTGTCTCTCGGAGATGCTCATAGGACTGAGTGTATGTGCATATGTATGAGTGTCTGTGTATTGAAAAAGAAAAAATATTTGTGGTTTGTATAAGATGCAAAAGGTGATTAGAGAGATCACTTTTATTACAACAAATATTTGTGGTTTGTATTTATTCCACCTAGTCTACTATCACTATAAAAGGAAGAGAGGGGCAGATCCAGACAATCACATCCATTCATCATCAAAATCTAATGACTCTTAATCATTTTGTGTTTAACACCACCAACCACGCATCAAGCCACCGCTGATCCATCCATCGCTAAGCCCGCCGTTCCAAAAAAAAACTGCCACACCCCACGCCCGCACGCCCCATCCTGCTCCTCCTCCCATCGCGCCGCGCCGCACGCCGCCTCCTGCTCCTCCCGCGCCGCGCCTCACGCCGCCGCCCCGACCATGCACACCGAGCGAGATCTCTCTCTCTCTCCCTCTCGGCTTCTCCCCTCTCTCTCTCTCTCTCACCTGAACGCGGTTTCTTGTTTCACAACGCGACGCCTCTTGCCCCGACCACGCATCCCACCACTCTGGAACCGCCCCCACTCACGCACAGGCGTGCCTCATCCAGAGGATGCCGCGGGAGGCGGCCGTGCCGACGAGGAGCGTCGGATGTGAGCGGACCTCCACGCCGGGGATGGCTGCTTCCGTGGTGGCGACTCCCCTTATGGTTTCCATGTGCGCCGGCGGCAGGCACACCGCACACCATGGTGCCGATCTGGCCACCCCCTGCATTGCTTCTGCCGGACCTGGCCTCTCTCAACCCCTCATGCATCCGCGTACTCTCGTTGATCCAATTGTGCGTTCCTTCAGCTTGAGCCGTCACCAGGGAGGATGCCATCACTTGCTAGATTTCATCACCGCACGCTTAAGGACGTCTTTCGCCTGGATGCATGGCACATCCATACTGTCGTCATTCCCTTTGAGGATTTGTGCGTGCATTTCCATGTTCACCAAGGAGATTTCATCGCTGGTTATTCCAGCAAGATTTGCGAGTAAAGTTCTCTGCCTCTTATATCTGGGTAGAATGCATTTTTTGACGATTTATTTGGTTGGTGTTCAAGAAATTCCAAATATTTCATACTGTGTTTGGAGATTCGTGTCAAAAATTAGTCTGTGGATACTTTCATTTAATGAGCGACTTTGAGGCAATTAGAGGTATAAAAGCTGCAGCTTCCTCAGAATAATTTATTCATTCTGGAAGCACATCAGAATTGCAGGGTTACAGTAAGTGCTAATTTTGCATTTCAAGTGCTTTCATATAGCGGTCTACCTTTCATCCATATATTTTTAAGAAAACCAAATTACTATGCACTGACTATATCACTTATTAATCCTTTAAGCACATAGGATTATAGGGGTTATGTACAGAACAAGTGCTACTTTTTATTAAACGCTTTGACATACAACTCTAAGTTGTGCTACTTCCTTTCATCCATGTATTTTAATGTAAGAGTATACAGTGTGTAAAATGAGCACAAAAATAAATGTACAGACTACATACAAGTCTATCTTCATGTAGAGTGTAGAGTGTGTAAAATGAGCACCAATTCATGCTTAATTAATGGAGTGGCAATGGCGCCAGGGTGGAAATACATGTCTCATGTTCAGTTAAGGTGATTTTGTTTCATTTTTATTTCAGCGCGCAAAGAATATAATTTATGCATAGTAGCAACTGTATGTATTTGTCCGTTGACTTTTATGTGGAAAGAGACATGTCTACTTGTATATATAGTTCCATCCCGAATGGTCACATCAGTTCTAGCAAAGCATGTGTGGTCTTATCGGTTCCTGATATGTTCATACCTTTTCCCCAGTGGAAGTGCTACCGTAATGATTCCAAACCAAGCTTAGAATTTTTGATACAAGTATTGATATGTTGATGGGAGCATGGGAGCTTGAATTCTGCACCAAATTAAGTGATGATAAAGTTATTGGCATATAAGCTGAAACTCTGTTCACAAAATAGTGCAAATGAAAGCAGTGTTCTCCCTCATTTTGAAATTTGGGCAAATGAATTCTATTATGCCATATAGTGTTTCTTGCATGGAGTTTCAATAAACATAACTTGTCCTACTTGGTCCAGACTATGTGCCCAGACAACAACCTGTTGTGCGGTCATCACTACAAATAAATTCAAGGCTCTGAAGGTGAATTTTCTTGGATCAGATCTTTACAATTTAGCATCCAGAGTTTGGTCGTGTGCTTGGATTATGCAACAAATGGGTTCTTCCATTTGGAACTTGCAATCGAAGGTTAAAAAACAATAGGGCGTTTTAACTGCTACTGCTGCCGCATAATTGGCAACTTTGGTTAAACTAATATGTATCATTAGATACAAAATAACTTACTTGTTTTGCCCTGAAATAATACCATATGAAGAACTTTGTAACATGTAGTTGTTTTGTCTACTTTGGCCTATACTTCTCATTGTGTTTTTATATTTCTATTCATACAAATTTAATCATAGGATAGATTAATAGGACATGTTGTGACCATTGTACCGGTGGTTAGAAGAAAAGCTAATCCATAAATAGTATTGACAAATTGACTCTTCTTATTTTTGTGAGTCTGGTTCAGATTGGTTCCATCTGCAAGTTCTTCACAATTTGACTCTTTGATTTTGATTGTTCATCACCTCTTCCATTCTAGATAAAAGAACCTCCGCTGCTCGTGGCTCCATCGCTCTCCGTCGGTAAGAACACACAAAATCATTGCACTTGCAAAAGTCACTAGCCTGCACTCTAATGGTGCACAAAGGGCTGTGAGATCGTTCGCCAGATTCTAATGTTAGTCCTTTCTCTGCAGATGTATTTTTTAGGTATGCCGTTCATCTCTCCAATAATGGTTAGATCGAGATAACGGTTACTGTGAACCAGGAAGGTCCACATGCTTTGATGCAAACCACCCTATCTACCGTGGGATAATTCAGAGTCGCTAACAGCGTAACAAATACAAAAAGACAGATCAAAGTGATTACCCTATAGATAGGAACAACATATTACGGATTTGGTATGCCACAGTTGCAAGTAGAAACTAACCAAATAGTACTAATGAGAGTTTTTTCTTGATTACAAACAAATGTGGCCACATTACTGATAACCATTCTAAATTTAGGCAACATAATTACTACTTTTAGGTGGAAGTCATAGTATAGTTTGTAAAAAACTACATGCATGGTTAACGTTGTACCATGTGAGGCTGTCTCATTAGGAAATTCTAAAAGAAATAAAAGAGAACACTTAAATTGTATATGTGAGCTGCATATGAAACATTCAGATAGGTCCATAACATCATGCCTCTATAATAAGAGAAAGAAATGTGAACAAAAAGCAGGTTGATGAGTATGAGCAGAAAATGTTTTTTTTCTATTTTGCTGCTGTCAAAAGATATAACATGCATTACTTTTTACCCTCATAATGTAACTAAAAATAGACGTGTGAACTGATTTGACAGAATCTGTAGATATAAAATCACATGAATCAGAAACAAAGGCCCAGTATACAATCTTGTATAGGCTAGCCCAGACTCAAGGGTCGTGACCCTCTACTTCTTCCTCTGCATACAGAAAAGGAATACTAGTCGGTTCATTCTCTCTCTTTGTACGACATTGATCAAATACATCCATTCTTTCATGTGCGTGGGTGTGCATACATGTTGCTCATTCTCGATATGTCATTGGCATCCAAATTTGACGAACAGTCAGTGTTGCGCCAGACAGTTGCACATGCCAACGTGAATCTGCCCTCTAATCACTTGTACAAACATTCTAAACTCTGTCTAGCCAGGAGCCCAGGACAACGAACAAAGAACTAAGGGAAGAAGTTCCAGAGAGAGGAGCAGGAAGGAGAAGACATAGTCGTTGTGAGGAGGGCAGTTTCCATCCAAATTGATGGTAATTTCTTTTTTGCAGGGAAATTGATGGTAATTAACTGATTTATTTTTCCTTGAATCATCCGGTAAAGCGTCCTCTGATGATGATAGCAAAAAAGAAGCTTTTGTGTGATATTATCTTCCTAGCAGTAATAATCAGTCATGATCAGACATAATAAGATAAATGTATAACCCAGCTTTTGATTTTCTTCGTGCATGCACATAATATTTGAAATAGTAATCGCCAGTTGGGATGATTGGTCAATTTTTGAATCAAACACATATTTCTAGACAAATATGCAGGGCTTTGTTGTGGCTTGCATTCATGTGCTGCTGTTCCCAACATGTTTTGGTGACAAGAAGAGGAGTAACCATGAGTCATGATCATCAACTCATCAACTTTTTAGTAGTAATCACTCTTAACCTTGTTTTTTGTTTTGTTTGGTGATTACAGTATAAATTCTTGCAATAGTGCAAACGTGGAGATCTTAGCTGTTTAATCGTAATTGTGTTTGTGATACTATGTATTTCAGGACTACTACTTGAACACGCCCTTCCCAGTTCCAACATTAATCTTTCTATTCATGGTATGCGGAATAGCTTATGAGTTTTCTCTGTAGGTAACCAAACTGAAACATGCTTCTCTCTGAAACTGTCCAAAGGCAACAACATTCTTCTTTACCTTTCACTGATCAAGTAGCAGGAAAGGCATTCTTACTCTTCACTTCGATTTCCTATTTTTGGGAACCAGGTGAATTATCCTCCACATAGGATATTAAGCTAGCACTAGAACTGCACTTTTGTTTTCGCTCTTTCTCGCACTATGCATGGAAAATAATTTACCGTTTTGATTATTTGGTGTATACTAAGTAAAATAGGAAGCAGATCGGCCACAAATCCTATCTTATATATAGGATTTTGCACCATGGGGTTTAGCTTCCATCGTCTATTGCTCTATATTTTCCCAAGGCGTATACCTTCTATGTTGTGTGTTTGGGTCATGGGAACACATTATATAGGATGAGAAAATCTTTTTTTAGTTGGTTCCATGTTTAGTTATGATCATTATATTCTCAACTGTTTTCTCTTGCACAAAGTACAAACTCGAATTACCTATCTCATGGTGTCCTACTTTATTTTATAGTAAAAAGTAAAACATCCCAGTTGAAAACGGTATGACGTTGTTGTGGTACCAAGTTGGCCAACCTGTATGATGACAATAGTTATCATGGTAATTGAATTACATACAAATACTATTTTCTTTCTCTAATTATTTTATTTCACATGGTGTACATATTTTCTATTTCTCACCCACTGATAGCACATTAACCGTAGTTTTGCCGGAAGCATAGTTATTGTTCAGAAACAAATTATTATAAGGTTTCATGAGCCTCATAGTTGTAGAATTGGAAAGAAAGATGTACTCCCTCCGTTTCTAAATATAAGACCTTTAGAAATTTCAATACGGACTACATATGGATGCATATAGACGCATTTTAGATTGTAGTTCACTCATTTTGCTCCGTATGTAGTCTGTATTGAAATCTCTAAAACGCCTTATATTTAGGAACGGAGGGAGTAATTAGCTGATAACTTGTGACAAGTGTTCTTTTCATAGATCAGATACATTAGTCATGGCTTTGCTATCAAGACAAGTATGCAAAAGTTCCCTAAGCACACTACTGATAATATCAGTGTGTGAATATTAGCTTGCACTACATATGTTTTTTTTGGCAGGTTAGCAGAGCTCCAAAATAATGACCTCATGCCAATGGATGGCTATGTCTATATACCATCTTTAGTAGTACAAGAGAGTGGTTTTTCTCTTTCGCAATACTTCTACTTGTTATTTAGATTCTTTATGACTCCAGGTTTATATTATTGTCCATTGTAGATGTTACAAGTTAATATGCAAAGCAGATTGATTTGTTCAGATAGTTTGTGGTTCCTTTTTTCATTCAGACTTTGTTCATGAATCATGGCGACTTCTTTTTTCTTTTCACTTTGTATTGAGACAGTTCGCTGTGTATCTGTGCTACAGGACATTATATATATATTTTTATATATGTATCAACATGTCAATGCCATTTTTCATTTTTCTGATGCTATATAACATCACACAAAGATTCACAAAGATTTCCCATGTCTGATCCATAGCAAGACCTACAATACACATATACAATCCGTAGCAATGTTTGCGCTATTGTACATAAGAATCCATTCGAAATATCTAGATATATCAACCATGTGGATGGATTACGATAAATGCCACCATAATTAACTTATAATATATGGGACGTGCGTACACGCTTACTAGTTATAGGTAAACGAATATGAAACATAGCAGTTTGTTTGATCAATACGGACTACATATGGATGCATATAGACGCATTTTAGATTGTAGTTCACTCATTTTGCTCCGTATGTAGTCTGTATTGAAATCTCTAAAACGCCTTATATTTAGGAACGGAGGGAGTAATTAGCTGATAACTTGTGACAAGTGTTCTTTTCATAGATCAGATACATTAGTCATGGCTTTGCTATCAAGACAAGTATGCAAAAGTTCCCTAAGCACACTACTGATAATATCAGTGTGTGAATATTAGCTTGCACTACATATGTTTTTTTTGGCAGGTTAGCAGAGCTCCAAAATAATGACCTCATGCCAATGGATGGCTATGTCTATATACCATCTTTAGTAGTACAAGAGAGTGGTTTTTCTCTTTCGCAATACTTCTACTTGTTATTTAGATTCTTTATGACTCCAGGTTTATATTATTGTCCATTGTAGATGTTACAAGTTAATATGCAAAGCAGATTGATTTGTTCAGATAGTTTGTGGTTCCTTTTTTCATTCAGACTTTGTTCATGAATCATGGCGACTTCTTTTTTCTTTTCACTTTGTATTGAGACAGTTCGCTGTGTATCTGTGCTACAGGACATTATATATATATTTTTATATATGTATCAACATGTCAATGCCATTTTTCATTTTTCTGATGCTATATAACATCACACAAAGATTCACAAAGATTTCCCATGTCTGATCCATAGCAAGACCTACAATACACATATACAATCCGTAGCAATGTTTGCGCTATTGTACATAAGAATCCATTCGAAAAATCTAGATATATCAACCATGTGGATGGATTACGATAAATGCCACCATAATTAACTTATAATATATGGGACGTGCGTACACGCTTACTAGTTATAGGTAAACGAATATGAAACATAGCAGTTTGTTTGATCAATACGGACTACATATGGATGCATATAGACGCATTTTAGATTGTAGTTCACTCATTTTGCTCCGTATGTAGTCTGTATTGAAATCTCTAAAACGCCTTATATTTAGGAACGGAGGGAGTAATTAGCTGATAACTTGTGACAAGTGTTCTTTTCATAGATCAGATACATTAGTCATGGCTTTGCTATCAAGACAAGTATGCAAAAGTTCCCTAAGCACACTACTGATAATATCAGTGTGTGAATATTAGCTTGCACTACATATGTTTTTTTTGGCAGGTTAGCAGAGCTCCAAAATAATGACCTCATGCCAATGGATGGCTATGTCTATATACCATCTTTAGTAGTACAAGAGAGTGGTTTTTCTCTTTCGCAATACTTCTACTTGTTATTTAGATTCTTTATGACTCCAGGTTTATATTATTGTCCATTGTAGATGTTACAAGTTAATATGCAAAGCAGATTGATTTGTTCAGATAGTTTGTGGTTCCTTTTTTCATTCAGACTTTGTTCATGAATCATGGCGACTTCTTTTTTCTTTTCACTTTGTATTGAGACAGTTCGCTGTGTATCTGTGCTACAGGACATTATATATATATTTTTATATATGTATCAACATGTCAATGCCATTTTTCATTTTTCTGATGCTATATAACATCACACAAAGATTCACAAAGATTTCCCATGTCTGATCCATAGCAAGACCTACAATACACATATACAATCCGTAGCAATGTTTGCGCTATTGTACATAAGAATCCATTCGAAAAATCTAGATATATCAACCATGTGGATGGATTACGATAAATGCCACCATAATTAACTTATAATATATGGGACGTGCGTACACGCTTACTAGTTATAGGTAAACGAATATGAAACATAGCAGTTTGTTTGATCAATACGGACTACATATGGATGCATATAGACGCATTTTAGATTGTAGTTCACTCATTTTGCTCCGTATGTAGTCTGTATTGAAATCTCTAAAACGCCTTATATTTAGGAACGGAGGGAGTAATTAGCTGATAACTTGTGACAAGTGTTCTTTTCATAGATCAGATACATTAGTCATGGCTTTGCTATCAAGACAAGTATGCAAAAGTTCCCTAAGCACACTACTGATAATATCAGTGTGTGAATATTAGCTTGCACTACATATGTTTTTTTTGGCAGGTTAGCAGAGCTCCAAAATAATGACCTCATGCCAATGGATGGCTATGTCTATATACCATCTTTAGTAGTACAAGAGAGTGGTTTTTCTCTTTCGCAATACTTCTACTTGTTATTTAGATTCTTTATGACTCCAGGTTTATATTATTGTCCATTGTAGATGTTACAAGTTAATATGCAAAGCAGATTGATTTGTTCAGATAGTTTGTGGTTCCTTTTTTCATTCAGACTTTGTTCATGAATCATGGCGACTTCTTTTTTCTTTTCACTTTGTATTGAGACAGTTCGCTGTGTATCTGTGCTACAGGACATTATATATATATTTTTATATATGTATCAACATGTCAATGCCATTTTTCATTTTTCTGATGCTATATAACATCACACAAAGATTCACAAAGATTTCCCATGTCTGATCCATAGCAAGACCTACAATACACATATACAATCCGTAGCAATGTTTGCGCTATTGTACATAAGAATCCATTCGAAAAATCTAGATATATCAACCATGTGGATGGATTACGATAAATGCCACCATAATTAACTTATAATATATGGGACGTGCGTACACGCTTACTAGTTATAGGTAAACGAATATGAAACATAGCAGTTTGTTTGATCAATCAAAAACAAAACGTAATCGCCCACCTTGGGGCTCGAACCCAAGACCACAAGGTTAAGAGCCTTGCGATCTACCGACTGAGCTAGACAGGCAAGTGATCAAAATTTCAAAATTAGGAAATATATTGAGGCAAGTTGTAAGTGATGTGTATTATAAACATAAGTAAAATGGAGAAGTTTCTTGAGCAAACGAACTCTGAAAAGTTCCCTGCTCGTAGGCTACAGCTCCCGGAAGAAAGGTACAACTTCACAACTTTATGAGCAAATTTCGAATCCGGAAAAACAACATTTCTTAGTGCCATGCGCAAAACAAATCACAAATTGCCATGGCATAATACAAACCTACTGCTACTCAACTGCCCATACTAGTACTCTTGGCGCGCGTATATGGATCAGGCCGTGCAGAGCTCGCGCGAGAACCCGACGCGGCCATTGGCGACGTCGAAGAGCACGCGGTGGTTCTGCTGCTGCATGCTGGCCAGCACGTTGAGCCCCGCGTTCACCCCAGTCGACGGGCCCGCCGCCATGGCCAGGCACGCGATGCCGCCCGACGAGCTGTGGATCATCATGTTCTCCTCAGGCAGCGTCACGGCCGCCCCGGCACCGCCGGCGAACGCAAACGTCACGCTCGGCACCCGCACGCCGCCGCCTGTCACGTTGTAGCACGTGTCGAACCCGCCCAGCGGAGCCGACACGGGCGCCCGCGCCCTGTGCCGGAACGCGTCGCGCACCGCGGCGTACACGGGGGGCGAGAGCCGCGTGAACATGGTGCCCGCATCCATGATCGTGCCGCCGGTGCCTGTGGCCGGGTCGAACGACGCGAGCGCCGATGCCGGCACGGCCACGGCCCTGCCGCCCACGCGGATGCCGACCATGTCGACGTAGTACAGGGTGGGGCGGTGGGGGTTGTAGAGCAGCGGCGTCGTCTTGATCCGCTTCGGCTGCCCGGCGGGGCCGAGCCTCAGCGTCCCGGAGAAGTTGGAGGACTTGTAGCTCGGGAGGCAGTAGGAGAAGACGGAGCCGTACGTGTCCTTGGTCTGCGACAGGAAGGACAGCGGCCCACGCCCAAAGCCAAGGAGCCCCTGCGGCGGCACGGACCCGCCGGTGACCACGCGGAGGCACCCAAACGTGTACGACGACACGACGGCCCCGCCCTCGAGGGCGAGGGCATCCTGCCCGAGTACGGCCTGGAACGTGGACGATCCGTACGCCAGGTTGAACGCGCACGACGCGCCAGGGCCGCCGGGGCAGGACGCGGCACCCGGCACCTGCGCGCACTGCGGCGAGCCGCACCGCACGGGCCGGTACGTGGGCGAGTCCGTCGGGGCGAAGGACGGCGACGACTTGGGTGCGCAGCCGACGCAGGCGCTGCACGGGATCCAGGCGGCGTCGTTGCTGGGGTCGATGGCGACCAGCAGCGTCTGCGGCGGCGTGCCGAGCCGCGCGCGGGCCACGTAGTTGGGGATGCTGAGGATCTGCCGGCCCGGCGCGATCGGCACGAACGACCGGCCTTTGCCCTTAGGTTTGGCTTTGGCGGGCACGGCAGCGGCGAGCGTAGCAACGCGTGCCACGTCGGCGGCGGACTGCCTGGCAAGGGAGACCGCCCAAGCGGCGAGGGGCGCGCCGGCATTGGGCGACGGCAGCGAGTATGAGCGTGCCAGGAGCAGCGTCGAGCTACGCACGGAGACCGCGGCCGTCCAAAACGTAGGGAAGAGGAGCACGGCGAGGATGGTGGATAGTCCTAGAATCCACATGGTTGCTTTTGCTCGATCACTAGCTCAGTTCCTAGCAAGAAATGAAGGATAGCGAGAAAACTCCGAGAAATGAGACCCGAAGGTGGCTGGCCGGGTGTACATGGAATGGAAGCGTCGAGTTGTATATATAGGCCAAGAATTTTTTGCCGCTGCCATGCATGCACTGATGACTTTGCCCGGTTGAAATTGTTTGGCCTCTTGACTTTATCTTTGCATTCGTAGAAAGAAAGTAGGTAGGCGCAAGGCGCACGAGAGTACTTTGTACCAAGTACCAAATGAGCTAGAATCCTAGCCTGCTCACTTGTCATGGCTTTAAAGATTTATATGAATTAACTTTGCCAGTTAGGTTTATACCCACAAGCTCACAACCGACTTCACCGTGATGGTAAGAATACGCATATACTTGCGTCTGCAATTGTTATTTCACACGCAACTGAAAATTTCGCCTATTTTACTACTCATATAAAGGACGATGGAGTACCCGCCTTCCCGGACGACTGGATAGAGGGTCGATGACGGGTGGACTAAGGGCGCGTGATTGCTATAGTCGTCGCGTGACCATGATAGGTGGACCGAGGCCGTCATGCGGTGGACCCGTCTTCCTAGGCGCCTTGCGGGCTGAGAGAGCCTCCTAGCCGTCAATCTCGAGGTGGCTTCTCGTGAGGCCACTTGGGGGCGATACAAGATCGGACGGCTCGCACCCGGGTGATCCGGCTTGGCGTTCCATGACAGGTGGACCGCCCGGCCGCGTCTGGGGCCACCATCATTGGGCAACGTCGGGCATGCTCGAGTTGGCCCTGTCTCACGTTGTCCCGGGCATGACATCATCGCCGAACCAGTGTGTCGATGTCTTCGACCCTTGCCGGGTTGGCCTGGTTTCACTAGGCAGGGTTGTGTTGTGGGCACAACACCAACTTGAGCATGGGGCCCTTTTCGGGTTGTTCGATGGCCACACTTGGGTATGCACATGTGGCTTGCATGCTATGTCCCTCGCGTGCGCCGGCGCTGCGTCCAACGGGCTGTGGCGAGGGCCCGCCAGACGGCTGGGCGGAGGGCCGTCCAGCTGGCTGTGTCACGCCAGCATGTGTGCGTGGCTGGACGGCAGCAGAAACTGCTGCCATGGCAGAGGATTTAGAAATGTTGCCATGGCAACCATTTTGCTTTGCCATGGCACATGTTTTCATATCCTGTTCAAATAGTTATTTGAATTAATCATGACTTCTTATTCAAGATTTCAAATTGAAAATTTGCTTTTGCTTTGGGTCCCAAAAGAGAAACCACAACTTTGAGATCAGTTTGACCCAAGATGGGCTTCCAAATTCAAATCATTTAAATTTAAACTCAAACTGTAATTGAATATATAGTTAATGCCAAAAATCCAAGTCAATTGAATTCTTTTGTAAATTGATTCAAATGGTGTTCATAAAGTGTGAATCATGTTCGAGGACCACCCTGGCATTGGGTTGGTAAATTAGTATTTCAACTCGCATGTCGATTCTGGATGGGTGCATTGATTTTTTTCACTCGCAGGTCGGTTTTGGAAGGGTACATGGGTACATTGGTCTTTCCACGAGCAAGTTAGAGTTTTGTTTTTGCTTTACGCTTCCCTCTATAAATACAAATAGAGGGGATAGGGCAGCCGCAAAGACACCCCTCTTCTTCGATGTGATCTATTTCTTTGGTCCTTTTAGTGTGATGTGTTTCATGGGTGGCTCTCGCTAATGCGTAGTTTTTCTGCAGGTTCGCTTGCTTAGTTACGCCAGGCGGATTTGTTGTTGTTGTTGTTCGATTGGTTGGCCCCTCTATAGTGTTATTGGTGTACAGAGTAGTTAGTGGAACGACTACAGCTATGAGTTGTAATTAGTAGACAATATGGATTCAATTTTAGCTGTGAGATGTTGTTTTTGTGCAATTGCTTGTACCCCGAAAGTGTTCCCTTTGGCCGGCTCTTCTCGGCGTCAGCCGACCGGCTATGTTTCCTTCTGTTCTTGGTTCGTGATGCAGGAGCGTCCAAGGCCGGCCAAGGAAGCCTCTCTCTCTAGTCAGTCCGCTGCCTATTACTGTAGGTTCTAGAGTCGGCTGCAGAATACGGTCAGCGGGATGAGCACAGCTCCACCCAGATTGTGGCTGCATAGGACCAGGCAGACGGATAGGAAAGAACCAAAGAGACAGACGGGCACGTACCAAAGAAATGAGCCCATTTTATCTAAGCAAATAGATGTCGAGTCCACGGCGTCGCTGGATGAGTTGTCTTGAAGAAGCATTGCACCATTGGCGCAGAGACCAACTGCAACCCCGAGGTCAAATGAGCTATTTGAAACGTAAAATGGAGGTTTAATGAACTATTTGAAGAGGACAACGGCAAGCACTGATGAAATAAACAAATACAACCAAGAAGCGAATCAGCTAATGCAACTAAAAATTTATGTTTTTCTTATACTGTTTCTCGAAAATGATCTGCAAGTGATTATGTTCGTAGGGATTTCTGCCCGGGCTTTGAGCTCCATGCGTTGCCCACCAGGCCAGTTTGAATTATTCTACCAGTTGCTCAAGGTTATAATACTTATCTGAGCGGCGTGGTGCTGGCCCCATGATAAAAGACCTTCGGTCCCATGGTGCATCATTTAAATTGACCGGTGTTCCCTTGGGTATTGTTTCTACATTGTTGTCCGGTTGGTGTTCGATGAGCAAGGCCAGCGCCATTTGGGCGCCCACGCGTTGGGCCTCCTGGCCTTTCATCACTGTGACCTAGAAGGTTCACATGTACGTTGTACTAGTTCATTGCCGTTGATACAAGGCAGCTATGAACGGAATACAGAAGTAGTCACTTCCAATTCGATTCTTCTTCCCGGGCTTATTTCCGGCTACCGACTAGGCTGGAAAATTTATAAGCCACTAAACTAAATCTGCAAGAAAATATCAGAGAAATTTACCTAGAGGTCGTGCGACAGAAGGGTGGCGCGGCTAGACAACGGGATGAAGTCGTGGGACTGCGGCAAAGCGTCAGAGGTCCGGGAATGGTTCAAAGAGGTGACAGAGGCCAAATCTCGGTGTCCCGGGCTGTGGAGGTGGCACGGGGATGTAGGCGACGACGGAACCAAACGCACGTTGCGAAATTAGATGTTCATGATGCCAATATTTGGGAGGCTGGATGGCGTGCTATATCGCCTCACACAACCTCCATATATGAAACCTCGCGGGCTCGGTATGGAGCGCCTCCCAAAAAATATGACGATTGAGGGCATGATGTTGATTCTGCTAGAGTGGTCTTTTTGGCTAAAATAGCCATTTTGGTGGTTATTATGGCGATTGGGCCGATATGCCAAGTTTGCTAGATATGTTCTAAAGCACGACAATTTTATCGATGTTGCGCGGTCGGATTGGACATTTCATGCTGAGAGGAGTACTTCCTCTGTCTATTTTTTTTGAACCAAAAACCGTAGAACAATCGTTCTACGGCAATTTTCATTCAAAGTAACTCAAAATTATTTACATACAATTAAAGAAAAAATAAAAGGAGCCATCTAACCAATACCAGCTCTAGGAATGTCCATGATCAATTAATTTAGATTATCTGTAATCCATCCACTAAAAGCTTCCCTGTGTTTTTCTTTGGTTCTCAGAATCATCAACTTTAGATCATCTTTGAGTAGCTTTCTCCATCCTTGAACCGATGGGTTTTGCGCTTTGAAAATTTTGGAGTTTCTCTGCATCCAAATGTGCCAGCAACCCATGGTGATGATGCTCATTGCAAACTGCTTGGGCAGATGGATTGACAGCAAGTTGATCTCATAGAAAGCATTTATACCTCTGACTTTGGAAGGAACAATTGAATTCCAGCATTGCAGAGCAAAAGGGCAGTCCCAGATGAGAAGGAGGCTGGTTTCTTCGCAGGAACAGTTACAACGTTCACAGTTGTAATTTGGCAGATGAAAGTGCTTTCTGGCAAGAAGATTTCTGACATTTACTCTATCATGCAGTAGTAACCATAGAAAGATCTTATATCTTAACATGGCAGCACTTTTCCAGATCCTCTTAAAGAGTGGAGAGGCTACTTCTTTTCCTTGCATGTGGCAGTACATTTTGATAGCCGAAAAATCATTTTTATGCTTGTTCCATGGTAGGCACCAGGTGTCCAGAGTATTATCCAATTGGGTAGCCTGCATGAGGGCAGATAGTTCTTGGAATTGTTGATGGGCCTGGGTTGATAGTGGAGTAAAGAAATGTTCAGATGCATCCTCCAACCCTTTGATTTTCTGGCCAGAAATCTGCTCTTGCCTACTGAAAGAGAACAACTGAGGGAATCTGTCTTTCAAGATGCCCTGATTCCAGTTGTCAAACCAAAATCTTATAGTGTTGCCAGAGCCTATCTTGGGGACAACAGCTTGTCTAAACTCAGGCACTAACTTGAGAATACTTTTCCACCAAAAAGATCCTTGTGGGTTAGTGTGAAGCATTCTGTCAGGATAATAAGTCTCCCAAATCAATTTGACCCAAGGAATATTCTGTTGATTTAAGAACTTGTGGACATGCTTCATAAGTAAACATTTGTTGTGACTGGCAATATCCAACACCCCAAGTCCTCCTTTTTCTTTTGGTTGGCAAACTTTGTCCCAAGCAATCAAGGTAGTGCCCCTGTCTTCCATTCCATATTTCCTCCAAAAAAATGTTTTTGATATTTCTTAATTTGCTCCATGACACCAGCTGGAAGTGCAAGTGTACACATGAAGAAAATGAGCAGGCTGTAGAACACAGACTTTACCAAAACCAATTTATCTCCATAAGATAATAGGGAGGAACAACCAGCCAGCCTTCTTTCAATTCTTTGCATGATGGGCATAAAATCCTCAATCTTTGGCTTGGACAGACAGAGAGGTAAACCCAAGCATGTGAAGGGAAGAGATCCAACTTTGCAACCCATAATATTAGCCAATTCCAGCATCTTATCATTGTAGTGTTAATAGGAACAATCACTGATTTTTCATAATTGACTCTCAAGCTAGTGAAGGTACTAAAATACATGAGCAAGTTTTTGAGCTGGTGCAGCTGAGCAGCATTGGCTTGCATGACAAGGACTGTATCATCTGCATACTGGATTACAGGAAAATCCTGATCAGAATTAGTGTGTATAGGGGCAGAGATCAGACCATTCCTCATAGCTTCATTTAAGATTGTTTGAAGCAGATCAGCAGCTATGAAAAACAGTAAAGGTGAGAGAGGATCCCCTTGCCTAACTCCTCTTTTATAGAGAAACTGCTTTCCAGGCACCCCATTTAGCAGCACAGAAGAAAATCCAGAAGAGAAAATCATATCCATCCACATAATCCACTTAGGTCCAAAGCCTCTAGCAATGAGAATTTTCCTGATAGCTTCATGCTCAATCATATCAAAAGCTTCCTCAAAATCTAACTTTAAGATAATTAATTCTTGCCCAGATTGATGACATTGGTGAATGAACTCATATGACCAGGCCAGACAATCTTGTATTGATCTCTTCTTAAGGAACCCATATTGATTTTGATGAACCAGCTTTAGGATGACAGCCTGCTGTCTGTTGGCAAGAAGTTTTGTGATGATTTTTATGGAGCAGTTGAGCAAAGAGATTGGTCTGAAATCATTAGCATTGACAGGAGCATCTTTTTTTGGCAACAGAGTAATAAAAGAAGAGTTGATACTCTGCAAGTTTAATTTGCCATTGTAAAAGTCTTCAATCAGCTTATAGAAATCTGGAGCAATGATGTCCCAACAATGCTTGATAAAATCAGTATTGAAGCCATCTGGCCCTAGTGCTTTATCAGAAGGGAGATCTTTAACAACTGCATCAATCTCCTCCTTTGTGAAAGGCTTGTCAAGCTCAATTAGTTTAGGCATCTTTGGGACAAGGGACTCAAGGTTTAGAAGATCAAAAGTGGGCACAGAAGCATTGAGTCTCTGCTTGAAAACTTTCTACAGAATTGGAGCTTTAGTCTGATGATCATCTTGCATGCTACCAGCTTCATCCTGCAAACTAGCAATGTAGTTTCTTCTGAAATTAATGGTCGCTTTTACTTTCAGATATTTAGTATTAGCCTCCCCTTGCAAGATCCATCTAATTATTGGTCTTTGCTTCCAGTATGCTCTTTGCATTTCCAACAAGTTAAGAAGATGCTTTTTAACAATTTCTCTGCCATTCCATTCAACAGTGGATAAATATCTAAAATCTTGAAAAGTGTCATAAAGCAGAATGAGGTCATTACAAGCTTGAATAAGTTTAGACAGCTGTGAGAGCTCTTTGGCCCAAATCTTTAGGCCCTTTCTCAATCTCTTAAACTTAGCAGTGATTCTCTTTGCACTACCAGTTTCATTAACATCTTGGTGCCAAATATTTTTCATAGAGTCCTTGAAACTATCAATCTGCATTCAGTAATTTTCAAACCTGAAAATCTTTGACTTTGGAATCCTGGTGCCAATATTAATGATGCATGGGACATGATCAGAAATAGGCTTTGAGAGAGGCAACACCATGGTGTTAGGGAAGTTGGAAGTCCAAGCTTCAGAAGAAAAAACCCAATCAAGTTTCTCAAGTAAAGGGGCTGTCTGCATGTTGCTCCATGTAAATGCTCTCCCTTTCAATGTAATTTCTAGAAGGCCCAAATTGCTGATTGCTTCATTGAATAAGAGCATATCATTGAGATTACCCCCTTCTCTGTTTCTGTTTGAAGGATACCTAATATAATTGAAATCCCCCAGCATCAACCAATTACAATCATCAGGAATGTGAATATTAGAAAACCAGTCCATGAAAATAACCCTGTCAGAAGAATGACAAGGGCCATAGATATTTGATAAAGTCCAAGTATCAGAAGAGAGCTTGGAGGTGAACCGAATGGAGATAGAGAAGGAGTTTTTAGAGATAGTCTCTCCCGTGAAAAGGGAATCATTCCAGACGACTAGTAACCCTCCCGATGCACCAACAGATGGTTGGTAATCAAACTTGTTCAGACGTTTTGGGCAAAACTGCTTAAGATACCTATTGTCAAATGTTTCCCTCTTTGTTTCTTGGATGCAAATCAAGTCACAGTCTGTCTCATTAATTTTGTTTCGAATAGCTAACCACTTATCTTTATCATTGATGCCTCTAATATTCCAGTTCAAGATTTTCCACTGCTTATTTATGATAGAAATGCAGAAATAACTGGATATGACAAATCTGCATAGCTTTGCATAACTTAAAGATCTCAGTCTGCAACAGAACTAAAAGTGCCATCTCAACCTCACCCCAAAACATGGGTTTACATAAGATCATTAGATATGACATAACCAATACATCCATAGCTCAAAATGAAACTAGACAGATCTCCTAAGAAATCCTTATGCAGGGCTGGGCAGTCCCCCCCTTCTATGGGCTCTTCTTGTTCTTCTCTTTCACCTCTTTGTCCTTGCTCCCTTTCTTCTTCTTGGCTTGGTGTAGGGCCTCATCTGAGCAGTCTTTCTCAGGAATCTTGCAAAAATCAATAGAGAGATTTTTAACCACTTTGCTGGGTAATGAAGGAGGATTAACATTGCAAGGCAAGCAGTTTCTATCCATGCTTCAATTGCTGAATTCTACAACTTCTTCTCACCTGGGTTTCAACAAGTGGAGCTTTTTCCTTCCTCTTTTTGTACACTTGGATGGCAGAGGTGCTGGAGGACATTCCAACTGATGAGGGCTTTGAAGGTGGAGTGGAAGCCACAGCAGTGGGGAGCACCTCTTTATCATTCTGATTCTGGCAAATGCTCTGCATGACAGATTCACATTTCTCAGCTAAGACAAAAGGTTTCAAGTTGGAGCTATCTGAATCTTCTGAAATAATTTTCCATAACTGAGAAGAAAGCAACTGTTTAACCCACTCAAACTTATCTGGAGTAAGTAGTGCAAGAGCAATAAAATTTTCCCACTCATTAGGTACCTGAATCACATCCTTAGGCTGCCCTTCAGGAGCAAAATACTTCTTCCAAAGCTCTGCTTCTTCATGACCAGTGTAGGCCTTGTGCAGTTCTTCCTGTGCTTGGGACAGAAACATCTTTTGCATGACTGAGTCTGCTGCATCAGGCAAAACTTGACAAGCACCCACATGAATTTGGTCTTTAAAAATGAGCAAAGGGAAGCCAGGAGGAGGATTAGAACTACCTGAATCTGGGCTGGGTAGTTCTGAAGCTGCAGTGTTTACAGTTTGGTTGACTATGGCAGAAATAAAAGGCTCTTGAAATTTATCCGGAGCAGCTTCCTCAGGCTCAGCAGCAGTACCAACTATCTGTTGTTGAAAGTTGTCCTCTTAAGCAGCAAAAGGGGCCGACAACATATGATGTGGAAGCAGAGCGTTATCAGGTAGCAGATCGGCCTGGCTGTGCAATTCTGACATCCCTGGAGGTGGCTGATCCCGCGACATCTGCAAGGCAGTGGCATCATTAACCTGCACATCCAGTGGTACAAACATTGCAACATCAATATGGGCTTCTGGCAGTTGCTGCTCCATTTCCTCCTGCAGGTCAGCATGCAACAATGCAACAGGGATCTCTGGTTGCTACAATTCCACCTCAAGTGGCATATTGAGATCTGGAAGCTGAATCTCTGGCATCAAGACTGGCGGATCATGTGGAACTAGGAGATTTCCAAACAACAAAAGATTGTCGGCACCTTGAACTGAATTTGCAGTTTCAACACTGTTGGAGTCAATGCCCAGAGAGAGAGAGAGAGTGAGGCCACTGTGATCCATCTCAAGAGCTTGCACAACAGCTTGATTCTGCACCGACGCATTATCAAGGAGAGGAGGCATTGCCCAGTGGCCCCAACCAAGATCATCTGCATTCTGTGCATCTCCATTCTGAACATCTTGAGCATTCTCAGGCTGCTCGTTGTTTTCATACTGCGGTAAAGGTCCAAAGAAGAGGTTGTGCTGATTCGGATGGTGATGCTGCTCAGGAGGTCTTGGGTGTGAGTTGCCATCTACCGGAATGGGCTCCACAACTGGGGGGCCACCGCCCAATAACTCTTCCTGAAAAATAATGATTGGGCAAGTCCAAGATTCAACTTCGAAATGCCTGTCCCCGGCGACCGCCAAACTGACAGGAACATCTGACAGAGCATCTATTCTGACTTTAACTGCCACTTCTGCATTAGTGGTTTTTACTCTGTCCCAAGACAGTAACTTCCCAAAACTAGAGACAGCGTTATTGAGCTCATTCATATAGCGCAGATCCGCAGGGAAACCAACTAACAGCAGCCAGCAGTCTCTGGCCAGGTTAAACTTCCTCCAGTTCATACCTTGATCATGCTTTTGGAAAATGATGTGGATGTCATCGAAAGGATGCGGGCTCCTATTGACCAAGGAATCCCTATCTGCTTTACTGTTGCATCTAACAAACGCCTGACCAAAAGGACATTTGGAGATAGAAGAGAAAATGACCCTTTGCGAAGCCAATAAATCACTGAGAACCTCTCTGACATTGACAAAAGCGACTTCACCTTGGGGCATTGGCACCAGAGTGGCGATGGCTAGATTCTCGTTGCACAGCTGCATGTCGCCATGGATGACCCGAGCACGAGCTGGCCTCCCTTCCACCTTGATCGCTTGAGTGACAGGGAGTAGGAAAGGCGTCGGATCGAATGGAAAATTCGCCATTGCCGAAGATCTCGCCGAAGCAGAACTGGTGGGACGGAGCAATGAGGAAACCCTGGTTGGACGGAGTGATTGATGAGACTGAGGAGGGCGGAGAGAAAGAATTGGGAAATGAGCGTCAGCAGAGTCCCGAGCAGAGGGCAGTAAATTTTCAGCAGGGCCGGCATTACGGGAAGACGGAACGATAGAGTTGCTGACCACTGGGTCCCTCCTACCACTGTTACCGGCTTCCAGATTATTCACCAGAATAGGTGGATCCGTCATGTCAGAAGAGGAAGGCGGAACGGCGATTTCGGGTCGGAATCTACAATTGACTGCAATATGCCCCCATCTCTTGCAGGGCTTACAGCGGATTCTGTTCTGGCATTTGGGCCTGGAGTGACCCGTCATGAGGCAACAAACACAGAAAAGGCCCGCTGCATTATTGGCCAAAAGGCCCAAAGATTCAAAACGCGTCGATCCCTCCCTACCCAGCGCGGTGTTATTGGGCGAAGTTAAAACTGAATTTAATGGGCCCCTTGATTGCTGCATGACTTGATCATGTGAATTAGGCGTGGTTTGCGAAGAAAAGAATTGGGGCTGTTGAACAGCTTGAACATATGATCGACGAGATTTAGTATTGGACACCACGGTCCACTCCTTAGAGGCCGCATCATGATAACGCCCGGTAAAGATGTTTGAGATCATCATCCCCCTCTCCCCAAAGAAGAAAATTCATAGAGTAAAGATCGGTGGACAAGTTGCCGCCTCGAATGATTTTGAAACCCACTTCCGGAGAAGAGACACAGAACTTATATGACCAATTGCGCAGATGAGATACCTTAAAAAGATTGGCAGAACCACCGAAGCAGGCTTGAATGATGAGGCCCACCGATTCTGGATTAAGCTTGATCAACGAACGCTTGAATTCCACCACGAGGAAGAACTTTGTTGATCCTGGCAATACTTGGGCGTTGACGCCAACATTGCATTGCTTCTTGATGTATTCCTCGAAAGCTTTCCCAAGGAAGAAGTTGAGATCTGAGAGAGCCATTTGCAGATGTGGCTGACGGGATCAGAGCGATCACCGGCGGGAAATGGCCGCCGTGGTCGGAGTGACCCCTGGCGCGGAAGTTGTGGTGGCCGCCGGGGCCGGAGTGGCCACCGGCGGGGGAGGGGGGGGGGGAGCGTAGGCTAGGCGGAGCGGGGGAGCGTCCCACTAGATGCTTGCATCTGTGTTTATAAGCCCCCTTGTATTTTAGGTCAAACCTGAAAATATATTTAAGTAGTATAAAATATAAGATATACACCAAAAAAATTATAACACTGAACTCAAATGGTATTATTTCTAATTCATAGGACCTATATTTTGTTAGCTAAATTTATAGTAAAGCCCACAATTACGCCCCTGCTCACGTGCACAAAACCACGTACACCCACTATCGGTGCGATGATCTACAAACATCATGGTGTTGATTATTTGCCGCACGGATCTATGGACGCGGGATTGACTTACTTCCTTGGTCATCAAGAACACCGACTAAAGATTGATAGAGTGTTTTCCTTAATTGCATATAGAGTACAATCGGGGTTACATATAGGAGGGCATCGCCCAACTGAAGCAAGTACGTGCGCCTGGTCGTGCCTAGATCGTGGGGTGACAGGGGGGACCGAGTCGCTTGTCTAACAACTGCCCGCAGTGTCAACGGCAGGCTTGACGACGTTGAGACTGGCACGGATGTCAACGAATGTTGCTGTTGGCAGTCCCTTGGTGAAGATGTCGACGAATTGTGCACTGGCGGGGACATGCTGGACATGAACATCACCTAGAACTACCTTCTCCTAACAAAGTCTATCTCTTTGTGCTTGGTACGGCGGTGTTGTATAGGATTAGATGACATGTAAACATTGGAGATATTATCACAATAAATTACGGTAGTTTGGTGAAGAGGCTGGTGCAGCTCGCTGAGAAATTGACGTAGTCAAATAGTTTCAGCGACAGCATGCGCAGCAAAGCGGTACTCGGTTTCGGTAGAAGACCTGGAAACAGTGAGTTGTCTCTTCTACGATCATGAAATCAAGTTATCACCCAAATACACACAAGAACCAGAAGTAGATCTACGAGTATCCAGACCATTTTGAGCCACGTGGGTGGCTGAAGATCATTGTCTGACATACATTACAGCTAGGCACTGACATCCATCCGTGCATGTTTGTGGGTAAGCCGTAAGCCGCGTCGGTCGGTGCTCGATGACGAGAGTGCACGTAGACTGTACTCCATGGATGGTTGTTGGGATGACGCCCAGCTCCACAACCCGTTTGCTGGCCGGCACCGTCGTGAGTTCTTGGAGGAGGGAACAGGGGAAAGTGTGGGTTTGCGGGAGGCAGGGACTAGTGCCGCCACCGAACGAGACCGAGCCAGATGGTGCTCTCTAGCTAGCCAGCTACGGCCTGCTGGCTGCTGCATGCGTCGCGTTCGGCCATGGCAGAGAGCACCAATACGCGCAGTGCAGCACATGAAGCAGCATGTGATCGACTTCGACCGGATCCATCGGTCTCCACCGCAACGATCTGATCGGCAGTGTATCAAACAAATCTGCTATCAGCAGGACACATTGCTGAAGGATGACAGCTGCAATGCTGCATTGCTTGTACGAATGTTACATCTTATACAGCCCATGTATACCACAGTACGAATGTTCCATTTTCTACAGCCCATGTAATACCGAATCCATCCATCCTATAGCCACAGCACCACCATTCCATATAGTGCGAGCACACAGTATGGTACTAGCTAGTAGCTAGGCTACGCTAGCTCGTCTTCTATATGTAGTACCAGTAAGTTTTTTCCAACATAAATTTCCTATGTATGTATGTATGTAAATGCTCTCTACGGACGATCATCTTGATCTGCAGGGAGGAGGTCCTGATGGTGAGAGAAGGCCTCATCTTGACGATCTGCTCGTCGTCGGGCGATGCCCATCCTCTTGGCCGACATGCCGCCTCGAAGAACCGCCACTCTCTTTATGGTCGACACCCCGGCTGAGGAGGAGCAGGACTGCATGCCCCAGGCAAAGTCCGCCGCCGAGCGTGCAAAGAATGAGGTCATGAGTTCAATTCTCGTTACCATGCAAAAAAATAAATAAAGAGTTCAATTCTCGTTTTTGACTTCTTTTTTCCTTAGAAGAACTAGACGAGCAAGAGAAGAAAAAAGAAAAGACAATACAAGAAAAATCATGGAGAAAGAGAAGCAGGTCGAACATAAATCTTGTCGATCGAAAGAGAGCAGGAAGAAAACAAGACAATGAAAACCAGAGGAGAAGAAGAAAAAAACACTCTTCTGGTCAAATATCTGAATCTCTCATAATAGGACAGCAAGCAGACATAGAGGATGATTTTATGTGGATAGTTAGGGATTTTGAAAAAGGGGATTTGGATATCTATAGGCTTAACTATGCTATCATCACCCTTATCCTCAATATCCCCCAGGCTAGAGAGTTGAAAAACTTTAGGCCTATCAGCCTCAGTAATTTAGCTGTAAAAATTTTCTCCAAGGCTATGAATACTAGGGTTTCCCCCATTTGTGACAAAATTATTTCTCATAATCAAACTGCTTTTATTAAGGGGTAGATTTATCTTGGAGAGTGTAGTTATGGCTCATGAAGTTATTCATGAGCTCCACAGATCTAACTCTAGTGGGTTAATTCCTAAACTTGATTATGAGAAAGCCTATGATAGAGTCAGTTGGGATTTCTTGGAGGAAATGCTTCTTTCTAGAGACTTTGGAAAAAAATGGGTGACTTGAGTTCTCAATACCCTGAAACATGGGACTTTTCAAGTTAGGATTAATGATACCAATGGACCCCATTTTGTTGGTAAGAGAGGGCTGAAACAAGGTGACCCTCACTCCCCCTTGCCTTTTAATTTGGTAGCTGATGTCTTTTCTAAGATGCTAGTTAAAGCTGTCAATCATGGTTTAATTGGTGGGATCCTCCCCCAAGCCATTCCTGATGGGGTGGTGAGCTTACAATATGCAGATGATACCATTCTTTTTATCCAAGATTCCATGGAGTATGACAAAAACTTGAAGTGGATTTTGACCTGCTTTGAAAAGCTTTCTGGCTTAAAGATCATTTTTCACAAAAGTGACCTTCATACTATTCATGTTTCTGATTCAATGTCCAAGGAATTTGCCCAAATTTTTTGCTGTCAATTTGGTGAATTTCCTTTCAAATACCTTGCCCCCCCCCCCCCCCGCATTTTAAAAAGCTTGGGAGGGAGGACCTACAAACTATTATTGACAGAATTATTAAAAACATTGCTAGTTGGTTAGGCAAACTCTTGTCTTATAGAGGCAAGCTGATCTTATTAACTACTTGTATTGCTAGTATTCCTTCCTATCTCATGGCTATGATGAAATTTCCTAAATGGGCTATTGACATGATTTCCCCCCAAATGTCTCATTTTTCTAGGGAAATGTGGGTGATATCCATAAGTACCATCTAGCTTGTTGGGGCCTTGTGGCTAGAAGGAAAGAATTGGTGATTTTGGGGTTCCTAACCTCAAGGAATTTAACATTGCTCTTCTTGCCTCATGGGGTAAAAGATTTTATGATGGGAGGGAGGGAGATTGGAAATTTTTTCTATGTTTTAAATATGCTACGGACAAACCTAATATTTTCTATGCTAAATCTACCCTGGGCTCTGCTTTCTGGAAAAGCATTACTTGGGCTTTTGCCGCAGCAAAAACTTTTTGGAGATGGACCCCTAGGAATGGTGAGCACATTGCTTTCTGGCATGATAATTGGGTGTTGGAATGTTCCCTCAAAACAGCTTTCTGGGATTTATATACTATTTGCCAACAACAAGATGCCACTCTTGCCCAAGTTTGGGATGGTGAGCAGCTTCATCTCACTTTTAGGAGATGTGTGGACGAGTCCATTATATATAAATGGAACCTTTTGGTAGATCTGGTTAAACAAACTACATTGTCCTCCCAAGCAGATAGCCCCATTTGGGGCCTGGAGCCTTCTGGTTAATATTCTGTTAAATCCTTCTATAAGATGATTAAATTTGGTGGGATTTCCTCTGATATTAAAGATTCCATATGGAAGATAAAAGTTCCCCTTAATATTCATGTTTTCCTGTGGCTGATGTATAATAACAAAAGCTTAACTAGCTAGAGACAATCTTGCGAAGAGAAGACATGTTGAAGATCCCTAAAGTTATTTACTCTTTAACACTTACTATTGTGCTGAAATTATGGTTTTGTAAGTTTTACAGATGCATTTTTTAAAGATCCCTAAAGTTGTTTACTCTTTTGCTAATTGATCATTTGATTATTTCAAACAAACGGGTTAGGTTGTTTGCGAGTGGCGGTGAATCGATGACGGTGCTGTTTGGACTTGAGGTGAACAGGCTAGGGCATCAAGCCAAGAGCAATTGCAGAAGAAGCCCCATAACAACGAGGGCACATCCTCATGAGGACGGTGGCTGTAGGTTGTGGCTGCATGCCTGGTGTTCCACTAAGACCACAAGATTCTTTGCATGAACAGAAGGTAAAAAACCAATTCCTCACCCCAATTCCTAAGGCATAGTTTGGTTTCTAGATCATCCAATTATTTCTTTGTGCAATCCTTAGATCCGTACTTTGAAGAATTTAATTTTTGATACCTACAATTTTATGGCCCGTGGTGTAGATCTAGCACATGGATACATAGAAGAGCAAAATAGATTCCTTGATACCGAGGTGAGTAGCAAGAAACTAGGATAGATATCTGGCCATATAGTTGGAGAACTCTAAAGCTTATTGCACGATTTAGATTCTGCCTAGATCTAGATAATTTAGATGCTAACGTTGAAGAAAGAATCGACATTGGTATCCCCGGAATATATCAGGAGGTTGTGTGTGCTCATCTAAAATTTAAATAAAAATATAATTACTTAAATAGCTAATACTTAATTCTACCTTTTTCTGATTTTGCAGAATGCTGAATGCTATTAGGTGACATTTCTCATCATGATTTTTAATTAAAGGATATTTTTTATCAAGCGACACCAATGTCTCAGGTATAGATAGTCCTGTTTAGGGAGCACTAAAGAAAATAGAATGCAACAAATCTAGGTTTGCTATGTTGCTTTTTGGAACATATATGAATGGTGTGGATTCTAGACGATACCGAATGGAGTTCTATTAAGTTCATTGATTGTGTAGGATTGTTAGGCCCGTGTAGTTTCTTGTTGTACTAATGTTGGAAATTTAGCATTGCCTTGTTAGTTCATAGATCCCACTCTAGGACCTTCGGGCTTTTGAGAACATGGAGATGAACATGTCTGTAATGCCTTCGGGCTTTAGAGAACATGGAAATGAACATGTCTGTAATATATGCTTTGTGTTTGTTAGATGCTCGTAACTATAGCTTCACAACATCGAAAATAATCGCACACTTGCTGAATAGATGAGGTGGCACGAATTTACTATCGAAGGGTATTTTCTTGCATACTCCATCCATCCCAAAATAAGTGTCTTAAGCTTAGTACAAATTTATACTAAGGTTAGTACAAAGTCGAGACACTTATTTTGAGACGGAGGGAGTATTATATAAAAAATTCAGCTACAACTGCTTCGAGATTAGCTTGTTTTGATCTATTATGCTGCTTTTGAATGATCAACTGTAGTTCCATTAGGCATGTCTACATCTCTCGGTAACACAAGAACTTTATCTGTAAGAGAAAAAAACACACAGGAAAGCAGCATAGGAAGTACACATGAGAGTTGTGCTTTCATTGATAGAAGAAGGGCGAGAGCATGCCAATCGTATAGATAAAATAAAGAAAATGAAAAACGAAAGAGAAGAATGCTATGATCTCATGATAAGATGCCGACCTTCAGTCAAAAACCACAGGAGCAAACCTATAGTAGCTCCTAAGACGCACACAATTTTGATTAAGGGGCATAATTGAAGGAAATATGCCCTAGAGGCAATAATGAAGTTGTTATTTTATATTGGTGAAGTATCCAATGATCTGTGAAAATGACTTTTCAGTGAAAATCTGAAAATTCCTATCATGCACTGTTGGATCCATGGTGGACGTCCTGGATCAAACATGGGACTGATAGTAATCCACTTAAACACAATTTAGCAAATAAGCCCTCTCTGTATTCACCACCAGTTGAATAGGACTTGACTCCTCGTGCTGCTGAGATCAGTTTGGATCCATCGTCTTGAGCGCCGCCCTGATGCACCCTTGCCCGGCGCCTAGCGCCTGCCCTCAGCCGGCCGCGACCGGCCCTCCGCCCGTCGCGACTCTCCCTCTGCTGGTCGTGTCTCTTGCCATGACGCCCCTCCCGCCGATAGCAATGGGGCCTTCGCCGTCTGCCGGCCACCCTACATTGATCGTGGCTCACCCTCCGGCAGCCGTGACTGGCCCTTCAGACCGCTCGTCTTCGTCTCCGCTGCCCCCCGCAATTCTGCCCTCAGGACATGCCTCTGCCTTTTCGTAGTGATGTACAGGTAAGTGAGTAGATGGAGCATTAACCTAGAATTGTAAGGCCCAGACTGCCGGGTCGCCATCCGGCCGAGCAACGCCGACAGCGCCGGTCCGCCGCCAGCTGGCCATTGCATCGGGGCAGCATGACAGCGTTGCCGCTGGGTTGATGTCGCGTGGGCGCATGCTATGACAGCACCGCCGGTGGCCTGGAAGGTTGCGTGCAGGACGGCCGCCGTCGCATGGTGGAGCAGATGGGGAGATTTGGTGCGGGGGGATTTTAGGATTACTAACCTATAGAAAGAGAATAAAAGAAGGGTGTTATCTGTTAATATGTGTTTAAGTTGATGGTTATAATCCCACCACCAATCCATGCCGTTTCTTCACAATCCGTTGGCCCATGATGTAATTTTCAGATTTTCACTGTTTGCCCATTTTCACAGGATACTTCACCTTTTATATTTCCTTATATCATGACAAATGTTTATTATTCATGCTAGAATTGTATTAACCGAAAACTTGATACATGTGTGCATACATAGACAAAACACAGTGTCCCTAGTAAGCCTCTACTAGACTAGCTCGTTAATCAAAGATGGTTAAGTTTTCTAGCCATAGACATGTGTTGTCATTTGATGAACGGGATCACATCATTAGGAGAATGATGTGATGGACAAGACCCATCCGTTAGCTTAGCATGTTGATCGTTAAGTTTTATAGCTATTGCTTTCTTCATGACTTATACATATTCCTTTGACTATGAGATTATGCAACTCCCGAATACCGGAGGAATACCTTGTGTGCTATCAAACATCACAATGTAAATGGGTGATTATAAAGATGCTCTCTATATAGGTATCTCCGAAGGTGTTTGTTGGGTTGGCATAGATCGAGATTAGGATTTGTCACTCCGAGTATCGGAGAGGTATCTCTGGGCCCTCTCGGTAATGCACATCGTGATAAGCCTTGAAAGCAATGTGATTAATGAGTTAGTTGCGGGATGATGCATTATGGAATGAGTAAAGAGACTTGCCGGTAACGATATTGAACTAGGTATGAAGATACCGACGATCGAATCTCAGGCAAGTAGCATACCGATGACAAAGGGAAGAACATATGTTGTCATTACGGTTTGACCGATAAAGATCTTCGTAGAATATGTAGGCATCAATATGAGCATCCAAGTTTCGCTATTGGTTATTGACCGGAGAGGTGTCTCGGTCATGTCTACATAGTTCTCGAACCCGTAGGGTCCGTATGCTTAACATTCGATGACGATTTTGTATTATATGAGTTATGTGATTTGATGACCGATTGTTGTTCGGAGTCACGGATGAGATTAGAGACATGACAAGGAGTCTCTAAATGGTCGAGAGGTAAATATTCATATATATGACGATAGTATTCCGACACCGAGAGTGTTCTGGGGGTACCGGATACGTATCGGGTCACTGAAAGGGGTTCCGGGCAACCCCCGGCAAGCTATATGGGCCTAATGGCCCAAGAGGGGAAACACACCAGCCACTAAGGGGCTGGTGCGCCCCCCCATATGGGCTGGCCAAATTGGAGAAGGAAAGGGGAAGAAGGAAAGGAAAAGGGAATAGGATTCCCGCTTCCCCATCTTCCCCTCCTACTCCAAATAGGAATAGGAAAGGGGGAGGACGAATTGGGAGGACCCCAAGTAGGATTCCTCCTACTTGGGGCGCCCTCTTGGCTGCCTCCCCTCCCCTCCAACCTATATATATATATATGTGGGGGGGGGGCACCGCTAGAACACACACGAACAATTGTTAGCCGTGTGCGCCCCCCCTCCATAGTTTACGCCTTCGATCATATTGTCGTAGTGCTTAGGTGAAGCCCTGCGTGGATCACTTCACCATCACCGTCACCACGCCGTCGTGCTGATGAAACTCTCCCTCGACACTTTGCTGGATCAAGAGTTTGAGGGGCGTCAACGAGCTGAATGTGTGCAGAACTCGGAGGTGCCGTACATTCGGTGCTTGATCGGTCGGAACAAGAAGAAGTTTGACTACATCAACCGCGTTAATAAACGATTCCGCTTTCGGTCTACGAGGGTACGTGGACACACTCTTCCCCTCTCGTTGCTATGCATCTCCTAGATAGATCTTGCGTGAGCGTAGGAATTTTTTTTGAAATTGCATGCTACGTTCCCCAACAGTGGCATCCGAGCCAGGTCTATGAGTAGATGATATGCACGAGTAGAACACAAAGAGTTGTGGGCGGTGATCATCATACTGCTTACCACCAATGTCTTATTTTGGTTCAGCGTTATTGTTGGATGCAGCGGCCCGGACCCACCTTACATGACCACGTTCATGAGACCGGTTCCACAGACAAACATGCGACTAGTTGTGCATAAAGGCGGCTAGAGGGTGTCTATTTCTCTAACTTTAACTGAATCGAATTTGACTGCGGCCGGTCCTTGTTGAAGGTTAAAACAGCAAACTTGATAAATCACCGTTGTGGTTTTGATACGTAGGTATGAACAGTTCTTACTAGAAACTCGTAGCAGCCACGTAAAACTTGCAACAACAAAGTATAGGACGTCTAACTTGTTTTTGCAGGGCATGTTGTGATGTGATATGGTCAATACATGATGTGATATACGTTATTGTATGAGATGATCATGTTTTGTAGAAGTTATCGACAACTACAAGGAGCCTTATGCTTGTCGCTTTATTGTATGAAATGCAAACACCATGTAATTGCTTTACTTTATCACTATGCATTAGCGATAGTTGTAGAAGCAATAGTTGCCAAGAAGACAACAACGCTACGATGGAGATCAAGGTGTCAAGCCGGTGACGATGGAAATCATGACGGTGCTTTGGATATGGAGATCAAAGGCACAAGATGATGATGGCCATATCATGTCACATCTTTTGATTGCATGTGATGTTTATCTTTTATGCATCTTATTTTTCTTAGTACGGCGGTAGAATTATAAGATGATCCCTTACTAAAATTTCAAGGTATAAGTGTTCTCCCTGAGTATGCACCGTTGCAACAATTCGTTGTGCTGAGACACCACGTGATGATCGGGTGTGATAAGCTCTACGTTCACATACAACGGGTATAAGATAGTTTTACACATGCAGAATACTCGGGTTAAACTTGACGAGCCTAGCATGTACAGACATGGCCTCGGAACACTGGAGACCGAAAGGTCAAATGTGAATCATATAGTAGATATGATCAACATAGAGATGTTCACCATTGAAAACTACTCCATCTCACGTGATGATCGGACATGGTTTAGTCGATATGGATCACGTGATCATTTAGATGACTCGAGGGATGTTTATCTAAGTGGGAGTTCTTAAGTAATATGATTAATTGAACTTAATTTATCATGAACTTAGTCCTGATTGTTTTTGCGTATCTATGTTGTAGATCAATAGCTCGCGTATAGCTCCCCTGTTTTATTTTTGATATGTTCCTAGAGAAAACTAAGTTGAAAGTTGATAGTAGCATTGATGTGGACAGGGTCCGTGATCTAAGGATTATCCTCATTGCTGCACAGAAGAATTATGTCCTTGACGCACCGCTAGGTGAAAAACCTATTGTAGGAGTAGATGCGAACGTTATGAACGTTTGACAAGCTCGGTATGATGACTACTTGATAGTTTAGTGCACCATGATTTACGGCTTAGAACCGGTGTTGGGGAACATAGTAATTTCAAAAAATTTCCTACGCACACGCAAGATCATGGTGATGCACAGCAACGAGAGGGGAGAGTATGATCTACGTACCCTTGTAGATCGACAACGGAAGCGTTAACTTGGTTGATGTAGTCGTATGTCTTCACGGCCCGACCGATCAAGCACCGAAACTACGGCACCTCCGAGTTCTAGCACACGTTCAGCTCGATGACGATCCCCGGACTCCGATCCAGCAAAGTGTCGGGGAAGAGTTCCGTCAGCACGACGGCGTGGTGACGATCTTGATGTACTACCGTCGCAGGGCTTTGCCTAAGCACCGCTACAATATTATCGAGGACTATGGTGGAAGGGGGCACCGCACACGGCTAGGAATATGATCACGTGGATCAACTTGTGTCTCTAGGGGTGTCCTGTGCCTCCGTATATAAAGGCTCAAAGGGGGGGGGGGCTGGCCGGCCAAGAGGTGGTGCGCCAGGAGGAGTCCTACTCCTTCCGGGAGTAGGACTCCCCCCTTTCCTAGTTGGAATAGGATTCGCAGAGGGCGAAAAGAGGAGAGAGAGGAGGAAAGGGGGCCGGCCCCCTCTCCTTGTCCTATTCGGACCAAGGGGGGGAGGGGCGCGCGGCCCATCTCTGGCCACCTCTCCTCTCTTCCACTAAGGCCCACTAAGGCCCATATACTTCCCGGGGGGTTCCGGTAACCTCCCGGTACTCCGGTAAAATCCTGATTTCACCCGGAACAATTCCGATATCCAAACATAGGCTTCCAATATATCAATCTTTATGTCTCGACCATTTCGAGACTCCTCATCATGTCCGTGATCACATCCGGGACTCCGAACAACCTTTGGTACATCAAAATGCATAAACTCATAATATAACTGTCATCGTAACCTTAAGCGTGCAGACCCTACGGGTTCGAGAACAATGTAGACATGACCGAGACATGTCTCCGGTCAATAACCAATAGCGGAACCTGGATGCTCATATTGGCTCCTACATATTCTACGAAGATCTTTTATCGGTCAGACCGCATAACAACATACGTTGTTCCCTTTGTCATCGGTATGTTACTTGCCCGAGATTCGATCGTCGGTATCCAATACCTAGTTCAATCTCGTTACCTGCAAGTCTCTTTACTCGTTCCGTAAGACATCATCTCACAAGTAACTCATTAGTTGCAATGCTTGCAAGGCTTATGTGATGTGCATTACCGAGAGGGCCCAGAGATACCTCTCCGATAATCGGAGTGACAAATCCTAATCTCGAAATACGCCAACCCAACATGTACCTTTGGAGACACCTGTAGAGCTCCTTTATAATCAACCAGTTACGTTGTGACGTTTGGTAGCACACAAAGTTTTCCTCCGGCAAATGGGAGTTGCATAATCTCATAGTCATAGGAACATGTATAAGTCATGAAGAAAGCAATAGCAACATACTAAACGTTCGGGTGCTAAGCTAATGGAATGGGTCATGTCAATCAGATCATTCATCTAATGATGTGATCCTGTTAATCGAATGACAACTCTTTGTCCATGGTTAGGAAACATAACCATCTTTGATTAACAAGCTAGTCTAGTAGAGGCATACTAGTGACGCTCTGTTTGTCTATGTATTCACACATGTATTATGTTTCCGGTTAATACAATTCTAGCATGAATAATAAACTTTTATCATGATATATAAGGAAATAAATAATAACTTTATTATTGCCTCTGGGGCATATTTCCTCTAGTCTCCCACTTGCACTAGAGTCAATAATCTAGATTACACAGTAATGATTCTAACACCCATTGAGCCTTGGTGCTGATCATGTTTTGCTTGTGGAAGAGGCTTAGTCAATGGGTCTGCTACATTTAGATCCGTATGTATCTTGCAAATCTCTATGTCTCCCACCTGGACTAGATCCCGGATGGAATTGAAGCGTCTCTTGATGTGCTTGGTTCTCTTGTGAAATCTGGATTCCTTTGCTAAGGCAATTGCACCAGTATTGTCACAAAAGATTTTCATTGGACCCGATGCACTAGGTATGACACCTAGATCGGATATGAACTCCTTCATCCAGACTCCTTCATTCGCTGCTTCCGAAGCAGCTATGTATTCCGCTTCACACGTAGATCCCGCCACAACGCTCTGTTTAGAACTGCACCAACTGACAGCTCCACCGTTTAATGTAAACACGTATCCAGTTTGCGATTTAGAATCGTCCGGATCAGTGTCAAAGCTTGCATCAACGTAACCGTTTACGATGAGCTCTTTATCACCTCCATATACGAGAAACATATCCTTAGTCCTTTTCAGGTACTTCAGGATGTTCTTGACCGCTGTCCAGTGATCCACTCCTGGATTACTTTGGTACCTCCCTGCTAGACTTATAGCAAGGCACACATCAGGTCTGGTACGCAGCATTGCATACATGATAGAGCCTATGGCTGACGCATAGGGAACATCTTTCATTTTCTCTCTATCTTCTGCAGTGGTCGAGCATTGAGTCTGACTCAACTTCACACCTTGTAACACAGGCAAGAACCCTTTCTTTGCTTGATCCATTTTGAACTTCTTCAAAATCTTGTCAAGGTATGTGCTTTGTGAATGTCCAATTAAGCGTCTTGATCTATCTCTATAGATCTTTATGCCTAATATGTAAGCAGCTTCACCGAGGTCTTTCATTGAAAAACTCTTATTCAAGTATCCCTTTATGCTATCCAGAAATTCTATATCATTTCCAATCAGTAATATGTCATCCACATATAATATCAGAAATGCTACAGAGCTCCCACTCACTTTCTTGTAAATACAGGCTTCTCCAAAGGTCTGTATAAAACCAAATGCTTTGATCACACTATCAAAGCGTTTATTCGAACTCCGAGAGGCTTGCACCAGTCCATAAATGGATCGCTGGAGCTTGCACATTTTGTTAGCTCCCTTTGGATCGACAAAACCTTCCGGTTGCATCATATACAACTCTTCTTCCAGAAATCCATTCAGGAATGCAGTTTTGACATCCATATGCCAAATTTCATAATCATAAAATGCGGCAATTGCTAACATGATTCGGACAGACTTAAGCATCGCTACGGGTGAGAAGGTCTCATCGTAGTCAACCCCTTGAACTTGTCGAAAACCTTTTGCGACAAGTCGAGCTTTGTAGACAGTAATATTATCGTCAACGTCAGTCTTCTTCTTGAAGATCCATTTATTCTCAATTGCTTGCCGATCATCGGGCAAGTCAACCAAAGTCCATACTTTGTTCTCATACATGGATCCCATCTCAGATTTCATGGCTTCAAGCCATTTTTCAGATTCTGGGCTCACCATCGCTTCTTCATAGTTCGTAGGTTCATCATGATCTAGTAGCATGACTTCCAGAACAGGATTAACATACCACTCTGGCACGGATCTTACTCTGGTTGATCTACGGGGTTCAGTAGTATCTTGTTCTGAAGTTTCATGATCATTATCATTAGCTTCCTCACTAATTGGTGTAGGTGTCGCAGAAACAGGTTTCTGTGATGTACTACTTTCCAATAAGGGAGCAGGTACAGTTACCTCGTCAAGTTCTACTTTCCTCCCACTCACTTCTTTCGAGAGAAACTCCTTCTCTAGAAAGGATCCATTCTTAGCAATGAATGTCTTGCCTTCGGATCTGTGATAGAAGGTGTACCCAAAAGTCTCCTTTGGGTATCCTATGAAGACACATTTCTCCGATTTGGGTTCGAGCTTATCAGGTTGAAGCTTTTTCACATAAGCATCGCAGCCCCAAACTTTAAGAAACGACAACTTTGGTTTCTTGCCAAACCATAGTTCATAAGGTGTCGTCTCAACGGATTTTGATGGTGCCCTATTTAACGTGAATGCGGCCGTCTCTAAAGCATAACCCCAAAGTGATAGCGGTAAATTTGTAAGAGACATCATAGATCGCACCATATCAAGTAAAGTATGATTACGACATTCGGACACACCATTACGCTGAGGTGTTCCGGGTGGCGTGAGTTGCGAAACTATTCCGCATTGTTTTAGATGTAGACCAAACTCGTAACTCAAATATTCTCCTCCACGATCAGATCGCAGAAACTCTATTTTCTTGTTACGATGATTTTCAACTTCACTCTGAAATTCTTTGAACTTTTCAAATGTTTCAGACTTATGTTTCATTAAGTAGATATACCCATATCTGCTTAAATCATCTGTGAAGGTGAGAAAATAACGATATCCGCCACGAGCCTCAACATTCATCGGACCACATACATCTGTATGTATGATTTCCAACAAATCTGTTGCTCTCTCCATTTTACCGAAGAACGGTGTTTTAGTCATCTTGCCCATAAGGCACGGTTCGCAAGTACCAAGTGATTCATAATCAACAGGTTCTAAAAGTCCGTCGGTATGGAGTTTCTTCATGCGCTTTACACCGATATGACCTAAACGGCAGTGCCACAAATAAGTTGCACTATCATTATCAACTCTGCATCTTTTGGCTTCAACATTATGAATATGTGTGTTACTACTATCGAGATTCATCAAAAATAGACTACTCTTCAAAGGTGCATGACCATAAAAGATATTACTCATATAAATAGAACAACCATTATTCTCTGATTTAAATGAATAACCGTCTCACATTAAACAAGATCCAGATATAATGTTCATGCTCAACGCTGGCACCAAATAACAATTATTTAGGTCTAATACTAATCCCGAAGGTAGATGTAGAGGTAGCGTGCCGACCGCGATCACATCGACTTTAGAACCATTTCCCACGCGCATCGTCACCTCGTCCTTTGCCAGTGTTCGCTTAATCCGTAGTCCCTGTTTCGAGTTGCAAATATTAGCAACAGAACCAGTATCAAATACCCAGGTGCTACTACGAGCTCTAGTAAGGTACACATCAATAACATGTATATCACATATACCTTTGTTCACCTTGCCATCCTTCTTATCCGCCAAATACTTGGGGCAGTTCCGCTTCCAGTGACCAGTCTGCTTGCAGTAGAAGCACTCAGTTTCAGGCTTAGGTCCAGACTTGGGTTTCTTCTCCTAATCAGCAACTTGCTTGCTTTTCTTCTTGAAGTTCCCCTTCTTCTTCCCTTTGCCCTTTTTCTTGAAACTAGCGGTCTTGTTGACCATCAACACTTGATGCTCCTTCTTGATTTCTACCTCCGCAGCTTTCAGCATTGCGAAGAGCTCGGGAATAGTCTTATTCATCCCTTGCATATTATAGTTCATCACAAAGCTCTTGTAGCTTGGTGGCAGTGATTGGAGAATTTTGTCAATGACGCAATCATCCGGAAGATTAATTCCCATCTGAATCAAGTGATTATTATACCCAAACATTTTGAGTATATGCTCACTGACAGAACTGTTCTCCTCCATCTTGAAGCTATAGAACTTATTGGAGACTTCATATCTCTCAATTCGGGCATTTGCTTGAAATATTAACTTCAACTCCTGGAACATCTCATATGCTCCATGATGTTCAAAACGTCATTGAAGTCCCGATTCTAAGCCGTAAAGCATGGCACACTGAACTATCGAGTAGTCATCAGCTTTGCTCTGCCAGACGTTCATAACATCTGGTGTTGCTCCAGCAGCAGGCCTGGCACCCAGCGGTGCTTCCAGGACGTAATTCTTCTGTGCAGCAATGAGGATAATCCTCAAGTTATGGACCCAGTCCGTGTAATTGCTACCATCATCTTTCAACTTTGCTTTCTCAAGTAACGCATTAAAATTTAATGGAACAACAGCACGGGCCATTTATCTACAATTAACATAAACAAGCAAGATACTATCAGGGACTAAGTTCATGATAAATTTAAGTTCAATTAATCATATTACTCAAGAACTCCCACTTAGATAGACATCCCTCTAATCATCTAAGTGATCACGTGATCCAAATCAACTAAACCATAACCGATCGTCACGTGAAATGGAGTAGTTTTCAATGGTGAACATCGCTATGTTGATCATATCTACTATATGATTCACGCTCGATCTTTCGATCTCAGTGTTCCGAGGCCATATCTGCATATGCTAGGCTCGTCAAGTTTAACCTGAGTATTCTGCGTGTGCAAAACTGGCTTGCACCCGTTGTAGATGGACGTAGAGCTTATCACACCCGATCATCACGTGGTGTCTGGGCACGACGAACTTTGGCAACGGTGCATACTCAGGGAGAACACTTTTATCTTGAAATTTAGTGAGAGATCATCTTATAATGCTACCGTCAATCAAAGCAAGATAAGATGCATAAAAGCTAAACATCACATGCAATCAATATAAGTGATATGATATGGCCATCATCTTGTGCTTGTGATCTCCATCCTTGAAGCACCGTCGTGATCACCATCGTCACCGGTGCGACACCTTGATCTCCATCGTAGCATCGTTGTCGTCTCACCAATCTTATGCTTCTACGACTATCGCTACCGCTTAGTGATAAAGTAAAGCATTACAGGGCGATTGCATTGCATACAAGAAAGAGACAACCATATGGCTCCTGCCAGTTGCCGATAACTCGGTTACAAAACATGATCATCTCATACAATAAAATTTAGCATCATGTCTTGACCATATCACATCACAACATGCCCTGCAAAAACAAGTTAGACGTCCTCTACTTTGTTGTTGCAAGTTTTACGTGGCTGCTACGGGCTTAAGCAAGAACCAATCTTACCTACACATCAAAACCACAACGATAGTTTGTCAAGTTGGTGTTGTTTTAACCTTCGCAAGGACCGGGCGTAGCCACACTCGGTTCAACTAAAGTTGGAGAAACTGTCACCCGCAAGCCACCTATGTGCAAAGCACGTCGGGAGAACCGGTCTCGTGTAAGCGTACGCGTAATGTCGGTCCGGGCCGCTTCGTCCAACAATACCGCCGAACCAAAGTATGACATGCTGGTAAGCAGTATGACTTATATCGCCCACAACTCACTTGTGTTCTACTCGTGCATATAACATCAACATATAAAACCTAGGCTCGGATGCCACTGTTGGGGAACGTAGTAATTTCAAAAAAATTCCTACGCACACGCAAGATCATGGTGATGCACAGCAACGAGAGGGGAGAGTATGATCTACGTACCCTTGTAGATTGACAACGGAAGCGTTAACTTGGTTGATGTAGTCGTACGTCTTCACGACCCGACCGATCAAGCACCGAAACTACGGCACCTCCGAGTTCTAGCACACGTTTAGCTCGATGACGATCCCCGGACTCCGATCCAGCAAAGTGTCGGGGAAGAGTTCCGTCAGCACGACGGCGTGGTGACGATCTTGATGTACTACCGTCGCAGGGCTTCGCCTAAGCACCGCTACAATATTATCGAGGACTATGGTGGAAGGGGGCACCGCACACGGCTAAGAATATGATCACGTGGATCAACTTGTGTCTCTAGGGGTGTCCCGTGCCTCCGTATATAAAGGCTCAGAGGGGGGGGGCTGGCCGGCCAAGAGGTGGTGCGCCAGGAGGAGTCCTACTCCTTCCGGGAGTAGGACTCCCCCCGTTCCTAGTTGGAATAGGATTCGCGAAGGGGGGAAAAGAGGAGAGAGAGGAGGAAAGGGGGCCGGCCCCCTCTCCTTGTCCTATTCGGACCAAGGGGGGGAGGGGCGCGCGGCCCATCTCTGGCCACCTCTCCTCTCTTCCACTAAGGCCCACTAAGGCCCATATACTTCCCGGGGGGTTCCGGTAACCTCCCGGTACTCCGGTAAAATCCTGATTTCACCCGGAACAATTCTGATATCCCAACATAGGCTTCCAATATATCAATCTTTATGTCTCGACCATTTTGAGACTCCTCGTCATGTCCGTGGTCACATCCGGGACTCCGAACAACCTTCGGTACATCAAAATGCATAAACTCATAATATAATTGTCATCGTAACCTTAAGCATGCGGACCCTACGGGTTCGAGAACAATGCAGACATGACCGAGACATGTCTCCGGTCAATAACCAATAGCGGAACCTGGATGCTCATATTGGCTCCTACATATTCTACGAAGATCTTTTATCGGTCAGACCGCATAACAACCTACGTTGTTCCCTTTGTCATCGGTATGTTACTTGCCCAAGATTCGATCGTCGGTATCCAATACCTAGTTCAATCTCGTTACCGGCAAGTCTCATTACTCGTTCCATAATACATCATCTCACAACTAACTCATTAGTTGCAATGCTTGCAAGGCTTATGTGATGTGCATTACCGAGAGGGCCCAGAGATACCTCTCCGACAATCGGAGTGACAAATCCTAATCTCGAAATACGCCAACCCAACATGTACCTTTGGAGACACCTGTAGAGCTCCTTTATAATCACCCAGTTACGGTGTGACGTTTGGTAGCACATAAAGTGTTCCTCCGGCAAATGGGAGTTGCATAATCTCATAGTCATAGGAACATGTATAAGTCATGAAGAAAGCAATAGCAACATACTAAACGATCGGGTGCTAAGCTAATGGAATGGGTCATGTCAATCAGATCATTCATCTAATGATGTGATCCTGTTAATCAAATGACAACTCTTTGTCCATGGTTAGGAAACATAACCATCTTTGATTAACAAGCTAGTCTAGTAGAGGCATACTATTGACACTCTGTTTGTCTATGTATTCACACATATATTATGTTTCCGGTTAATACAATTCTAGCATGAATAATAAAATTTTATCATGATATATAAGGAAATAAATAATAACTTTATTATTGCCTCTAGGGCATATTTCCTTCAACCGGGACTTCAGAAACGTTTTGAACACCACAGAGCATATGAGATGTTCCAAGAGCTGAAATTGGTATTTCAAACTCATGCTCGTGTCGAGAGGTATGAGACCTTTGACAAGTACTTTGCCTACAAGATGGAGGAGAATAGCTCAGGTAGTGAGCATGTGCTTGATAACCCACAAGTATAGGGGATCAATTGTAGTCTCTTTCGATAAGTAAGAGTGTCAAACCCAACAAGGAGCTAAAGGTAGAACAAATATCCCCTCAAGTTCTATCGACCACCGATACAACTCTACGCACGCTTAACGTTCGCCTTATATAGAACAAGTATGAAACTAGAAGTACTTTGTAGGTCTTGTAGGCTAGGTTTGCAAGATAATAAAGAGCATGTAAATAAAAGCTAGGGGCTGTTTAGATAAATACACAACTAAGTTAGGTTTAGTAGAGAGCTTGTTGTCACACAAGAAAGTTATTTGTCCCTAGGCAATCGATAACTAGACCGGTAATCATTATTGCAATTTTATTTGAGGGAGAGGCATAAGCTAACATACTTTCTCTTCTTGGATCATATGCACTTATGATTGGAACTCTAGCAAGCATCCGCAACTACTAATGATCATTAAGGTAAAACCCAACCATAGCATTATAAGGCATCAAGTCCTCTTTATTCCCATACACAAACAACCTACTTACTCGGGTCTGTGTTTCTATCACTCACGCCACCGACCATAAGCAAATCATGAACATATTGCAAACCCTACAGCGGGGATCCCATACGCTTGCGCGACACAGAGAGCACCATAGGACAACACCAATAATAAAACATGCAACTCAAATCAATCACGATCATCAATTAACCCATCGGACAAAACGGATCTACTCAAACACCATAGGATAGCCATACATCATTGGGAAATAATATATAGCGTTGAGCACCATGTTTAAGTAGAGATTACAACGGGTAAAAGAGGGGTTACACCGCTGCATATAGGGGGGGAGAGTTGGTGATGACGGCGGTGAAGTTGTTGGTGTAGATTGCGGTGACGATGATGGCCCCGGCGGCGTTCCGGCGCCACCAGAAGAGAGGGGGAGAGGCCCCCCCTTCTTCTTCTTCTTCTTCTTTTTCTTCTTCCTTGACCTTCTCCGCAGATGGGAGAAGGGTTTCCCCTCTGGTCCATGGCCTCCATGGCATGGGAGGGGCGAGAGCCCCTCCGAGATTGGATCTGTCTCTCTGTCTCTCTCTGTTTCCGCGTTCCCTGATTCTGCCCTTTCACTGTTTCTTATATTCCTGGAGATCCGTAACTCTTATTGGGATGAATTTTGGACACGATTTTTATCCGGATATTAGCTTTCTTGCGGCGAAAGAAGGGAACCAACCGCCTTATGAGGTGGCCACAAGGGTCAGGGGCGCGCCCCCTGCCTCGTGGGCTCCTTGAGCATCGTCTCGCGTTGATTTCACTTCCAAAAATTCACATATATTCCAAAAAAATCTCCGTCAGTTTTTATCCTGTTTGGACTCCGTTTGATATGGGTTTACTGCGAAACAAAAAACATGCAACAAACAGGAATTGGCACTGGGCACTGGGCACTGGATCAATATGTTAGTCCCAAAAATAGTATAAAAAGTTGCCAAAACTATATGAAAGTTGTATAATATTGGCATGGAACAATCAGAAATTATAGATACGGCGGAGACGTATCAGCATCCCCAAGCTTAATTCCTGCTCGTCCTCGAGTAGGTAAATGATAAAAAAAAAGATAATTTTTGATGTGGAATGCTACCTAGCATAATCTTGATCATGTAATCTAATCATGGCATGAATATTAAGACACGAGTTTTGTCCTATGGGTTAATAATACTTCAAGCATACCAATAAAGCAATCGTGTCTTTTCAAAATAACATGGCCAAAGAAAGTTATCCCTACAAAATCATATAGTCTCGCTATGCTCCATCTTCACCACACAAAATATTCAAATCATGCACAACCCCGATGACAAGCCAAGCAATTGTTTCACACTTTTGACGTTCTCAAACCTTTTCAACATTCACGAAATACATGAGCGTGAGCCATGGACATAGCACTATAGGTGGAATAGAATATGATGGTGGAGGTTGTGTGGAGAAGGCAAAAGGGAGAAAGTCTCACATCAACGCGGCTAATCAATGGGCTATGGAGATTCCCATCAATTGATGTCAATGTGTGAAAGTGCAACTATCCCTAGGTGGTTTTGGTAATTCATAACAACATATAGCTCATTGAGCTAATGCTATTCCATGGTGATTATTCCAGGAAAGCTCAATGATTGGCATGGCATGGATGTGAAAGTGGAACCCTCAAAATGCTAAGGACAAAGGATTGGCTCAAGCTCAAAAGCTCAAGACTCTTCATTTTATATTTTAGTGATCCAAGATCACATTGAGTCCATAGGAAAAGCCAATACTATTAAGGAGGGATGAGGTGTTGCTTAATGAGCCTCTTGCTTCATGTGCTTAGTGATATGCTCCAAAACCCTCAACTACTTTCCCATATCCACATATGACCAAAACTCTAAGCCAAACTCAGTCCTACTGATTCTTCCTATCCGGCGCCACCGAGTTTCACTTGTCATTAGCCACTGCCAAACCCTAGCAATTCGGTTCTACCGATAAGGATCTCGGTCCCACCGAGATGGGGTTGCAAACTCTCTGTTTCCCTTTCGTAACTTTTCGGTCCCACCGAAAGAGCGAATCGGTCCCACCGAGATTGCAATGTAAACTCAGTGTTTCCCCTTTGTAACTTTTCGGTCTCACCGAGTTCCACTCGGTCTCACTGAAAGAGCAAATCGGTCCCACCGAGTTTGCCTGACCAACTCTCTGGTTAGCTAATTACCAAATTCGGTCTCACCGAGTTTGTGTAATCAGTCTCACCGAGATTACGTTATGCCCAAACCCTAACCGAATCGGTCCTACCGAGTTGCATGTCAGTCCCACCGAAATTCCTAACGGTCACTAGGTTTACTATTTCGGTCAGACCGAGTTTATTGATTCGGTCCCACCGAGATTGGAAAACTGTGTAACGGTTGGATTTTGTGTGGAGGCTATATATATCCCTCCACCTCCTTCTCATTTGATGAGAGAGCCATCAGAACACACACACCATTCCTACTCATATGTTCTGAGAGAAAACCACCTACTCATGTGTTGAGACCAAGACATTCCATTCCTACCATATGAATCTTGATCTCTAGCCTCCCCAAGTTGCTTTCCACTCAAATCTTCTTTCCACCAAATCCAAATCCTATGAGAGAGAGTTGAGTGTTGGGGAGACTATCATTTGAAGCACAAGAGCAAGGAGTTCATTACCTACACACCATTTGTTACTTCTTGGAGAGTGGTGTCTCCTAGATTGGCTAGGTGTCACTTGGGAGCCTCCGACAAGATTGTGGAGTTGAACCAAGGAGTTTGTAAGGGCAAGGAGACTGCCTACTTCGTGAAGATCTACTGCTAGTGAGGCAAGTCCTTCGTGGGTGATGGCCATGGTGGGATAGACAAGGTTGCTTCTTCGTGGACCCTTTGTGGGTGGTTGCTTCTTCGTGGACCCTTCGTGGGTGGAGCCCTGTGTGGACTCGCGCAACTGTTGCCCTTGGGTGGAGCCCTGTGTGGACTCGCGCAACCGTTACCCTTCGTGGGTTGAAGTCTCCATCAACGTGGATGTAGGATAGCACCACCTATCCGAACCACGGGAAAAACATCCGTGTCTCCAATAGCGTTTGAATTCTCCAAATCCTTCCCTTTACATTCTTGCAAGTTGCATGCCTTACTTTCCGCTGCCAATATACTCTTTGCATGCTTGCTTGAATTGTGTGATGATTGCTTGACTTATCCTAAAATAGCTAAAATCTGCCAAGAACTAAAATTGGGAAAAGGTTAAGTTTTTATTTGGTCAAGTAGTCTAATCACCCCCTCTCTAGACATACTTTCGATCCTACAAGTGGTATCAGAGCCTTGGTCTCCATTTGCTTGATCTCCATAGCTTTTGATGGTCATAGCCTTGGTTTCACAACCTAGGAGAGTATGGCGTCTAGCGAGGGAAATTATCACCGTAGAGGTCCTTACTTTGATGGTACTAATTTTGCTAGTTGGAAGCATAAAATGAAAATGCATATTCTTGGACATAACCCCGCCGTTTGGGCTATTGTGTGTGTTGGTTTGCAAGGTGACTTCTTTGATGGGAGAGAACCAAACCGTGAAGCTACCGCGGATGAGTTCAAGATGTTGCAATACAATGCTCAAGCTTGTGATATTCTCTTCAACGGATTGTGCCCCGAAGAATTCAACAAAATCAGCCGCCTTGAGAATGCAAAGGAAATTTGGGACACTTTGATTGATATGCACGAAGGTACCGACTCCGTCAAGGAATCCAAGTTGGATGTGCTTCAAAACCAACTTGACAAGTTCAAGATGAAGGATGGTGAAGGTGTCGTTGAAATGTACTCTAGGCTTGCTCTCATCACAAATGAGATTGCCGGCTTAGGAAGTGAAGAGATGACCGATAGATTCATCATCAAGAAGATCCTAAGAGCCTTAGATGGAAAATATGATACCGTGTGCACATTGATCCAAATGATGCCCAATTACAAAGATCTCAAGCCAACAGAGGTGATTGGAAGAATTGTTGCTCATGAGATGTCACTTAAGGATAAAGAGGAACTTCACAACAAATCAAGTGGTGCCTATAAAGCCTCATGTGAAGCCCCTACATCATCAAGTGAGAAACAAGACTTCAATGAAGAATTGAGCTTAATGGTGAAGAACTTCAACAAGTTCTACAAGAGTAGAAGCAAAGATAGAAGCTCCAAGTCAAGGTCCTACAATGAGAAAAGATCTTTTAGTCGAGAGCGAAACTGTTACAACTGTGGAAGACCCGGACACTATTCTAATGAGTGTACGGCTCCCTACAAGAGAAGAGAAGATTCTCCAAAAAGAAGAAGCAAAGGATCACCACCAAGAGAGAGAAGGAGTAGAGATGATCGTTATGAACGAAGATACTCACGGAGAAGCAAGGATTCGGAAAGGAAGGAAAAATCATCAAGGAGCTATACAAGACGAAGAAATCAAGCTCATGTTGGTGAATGGGTATCCGGCTCCGACTCCGACAGCCACTCCGAGAGAAGTTATCACTCCGACTCCGAAGATACTCAAGATGAAGGTGTTGCCGGTCTAGCACTTGTGTCAACCAACTCCTATGACATATTTGACTCACCAAATGAAGGAATTGGAAGATGCTTCATGGCCAAAGGTCCTAAGGTAACACACCCCGAGTATGTTGATTTCAATCGTGATGAAGATGACTTGTTAGGTGATGATTTGCTTGGTGACAACTCTAGTGATGAATACTATGATGAAAGACCAATTAATCATGCTAATCAAGATAAAACGAGTGACAATGATAAGGAGAAGATTGAGGCTCTAACTAAAGAACTAGAAACTCTTAAGTTAGCTCATGACACTATCTTCGAAGATCACCAAGAACTTTTAAGAGCTCATGAGAAACTACGCTTTGAAAAGCTCAATCTTGAGCAGGAGCATGAGTTCTTAAAGGCAATCAATGATGATCTCCGCAAGAAAAGTTCTTCTTACATTGCCAAGCGTTTACTCTTATCCACTTACATGCCTCAAGTCAAGTCTAGTAACAAGAAAGATTCCTCCTCTAGTAGTAACAATGATCATGCTAAATCCAATATTGTTGCTTCTAGTAGTTCTCTTGATTTCACTAATGATTCTGTTAGCCAAGTTACACTTGAGAAAGAAAATAGCTTATTGAAGGGAATTATAGAGAAAGGAGTGTACAAGAGCCTTGCCGGGAGTAAGCAATTCGAGGAAATTGTGCGCAAGCAAGGAATGCACCGGAAGAATCAAGGTGTTGGTTTTGAATGAAAGTTCAATGCCAATGGAGTTGAATGGGAAGAAGATCAATACCCCAAGACGAAGTTTGTCCCTCAACAAGAGAAGTATACTTCTTTCAAGGGGACACAAGCTCAAGATGATCTTCCACCACAAGACTATGAGCAAAAAGGCAAGGACAAGCTTCAAGAGGAAATTGATGCATTTGAAGAAGCTCCAAAGACCTTAGTCAAGTGGATTCCCAAGACTACTTCAAGTTCCACTTCATCAAGTACGACTACAACTCCAAGGATTCCCATCAAGATGTGGATCCAAAAGAAGAAGAACTAGAGAGTTCTTGAGGGTGACTCCGCCAACATACTTCACTCTTATCATTTTGGCAAGAACAAGTGCAATCAACTTCCACATCTTGCACTAGTTCAAGGAGTCACAAACCCTCTTGTTGGTAAGACAAGGGACAAGGTACCCTAAAAGTTTTCATGGACATCATATTTTGTGTGCATCACTCTATGTCTATGGATATCCTTGTTTGTTCCTTGTGGGACTAACCCATGTAGGTATTGAAAGTGCAATTCACTCAAATCGATAGCTCCAAGAGATCTACATCAACATTGAGCATCCACATCTTCAATATCTACATGAAGTCATCATCGACAAAACCCAAGGTTAGTTCATCCCTCTTAGGGGGGATATCACATCTAGGGGGAGCTTTACTCTAAGACTTGAGCTAAAGCAACTCTAAAGATGTGAACAAAACAATGCTTTATGTAAAAGTGGTAACCCCACTTGAGCTTAAAACGATGAGTATGACCTACGATCAAGTGTTCACTTGACTCCTAAGTCAATATACTCATATATAGATGACCTAGTCATCGCAAATTGCTTGATAGATGCTAGAATTGGTTGTGCATGCCTTGCCACATATTTCATTTGCCATCTTATTGTGTGAGCATGCTGATTGCATATTTTACTCATTCGAGGACATCCACTTGTTGCTTTGATTGTTCGATTTTATTTCTTTTTGCCAAGTGGATGGACAAGAGTACCTAAGAACCTCCTCTAGCTATCTATGCTTTTCTCGTCTCAAACTCTATTCATGCTGCATCACAAAATTTGATCAAGTCAGATTCGAACCACTCTGTGTGAGGAGCGCTCGGAGTCCCCGATTCGTCATAGACTTAAACTTCCAAAACCTCTTTATGATTCTCGGTCTGACCGATACTCCACTTTCGGTCCTACCGAGATCATTAAGTTGATCTAGGTTTTCGATCTCGGTGCAACCGATTTGAACCTTTCGGTCACACTGAGTTTCAGTAACTGCACGCAGTTATGAATCTCGGTGCCACCGAGTTGTTCCACTCGGTCACACCGACAGGGTCGGGCTATATATAGTCACGGGCAAAATTTGGAAATTTCTCTGAACCCCTTCGCCCGTGCGATAGCCTGCTGTGCCCTCGAGGTCTCCGGATCGTCTTCTCGCCGCCAGCAGCCTCCTGTCGCTGGTCTCCGTCGCCGTCAACGGGATTTCTGCCCCGCCGTTGCCGCCGTAGCAAGTCCCCGCCGAACTAGGGTATGGACTTGATCTTTGTGCTATTCCTCAATCTGATTCCTAGCACATTGTGATCATATTGTTTCTGGCCACGTTTGATAAACTTCTATCCAGTCAAAACGCTCATAGATTAGGTTTGATTCAAAAATTCTAGGTTTAGGTTTCCGCCGAACCCATCTCGGACCCACCGAGTTGAAAAACTCGGTCCCACCGATTTGGCTTATGCCATTGCACAAGTGAGACTCGGTCTGACCGAGAATTACTTATCGGTGTGACCGATTTTTGAACTCAGTGAAACCCTAGCAGTCTCGGTGCCACCGAACTGTGACTCGGTCCTACCGAGTTCACTAGTTTAGGTTCCAAAACTGCTTCGGTATCACCGAGTTTGAAAATCGGTAGATCCGAGATGATTTCAGTGGGAAACTAAAACTAAGTTTTTCAATCATTCTTTTTGCAAAAATCTCTGCATTTTGTGATGCTCATCCACTCTATCTCCTCTATAATCTATTCACAGGGTCAGTAGTCAGTTTGCAACATGTCAGACCAGAGTGACAGCCAAAACTTGTCAGAGCAGCAAGTGCAGTTGAGTGAGGGCACTAGCCCCTCAAGTTCCTCAGATGATGGTAGCAGGAGCACACCCAGCAACCTGCCTAAAGCTGCCACTAGACAAAGGAAGAAGAGAACCTCAGATTCTGAAGATGAGGACTATTTGGCAGAGGAAGAGGCCACTTCCAAGAGAGTTGAGCCAGCTCAAGGCTCAAAGCCAGGCCTGAAAATCAAAAGGCCAGCAGGCAGGCAGCCCATGTCAAAGGCTAGAGCCTCAACTGAGAAGCCCACTTCCCAAGAGCCAGCTGCAGCTGAGGGCAAGAAAAGGAAAGAAAGAGTGAAGAAGACTGTGGCTAGAGTGCTTGGGAAGGCCTCCATCATGGTAGAAGAGGATGAGGAAGAAGAGGCAGCTGCACCAGCGCCCAAGGCATCCAAACTTATGGGAGATGCCATAAGGTCAAGGGGAGCTGCATCCAAGCCCAAGGAAGCACCTAAGGCTGCATCTAAGCCTAAGAGTGCACCAAAGAGAAACACAAGAAGCATCCCAGCCACTGAGAAGAACAAGGCCCAAGTGCCTGAGACTGTTGCAGAGGAAGAGGAAGAGAGTGTCCTTCGGAAGCTCAAGCCCAAGATCCCAGACCACAATGATGCTCATCCTGTGGCTGAGGATATGAAGCTAAGGAGAGACTCAGGGCTCAGGAAATGGAGAGAAGCAGATCCATACGCTTCTAGGAGAAGGACTGCAGTAGACTACAGGTTTCATACAAAGGAGCAACAGGATTTCTATGAGACAGTGCTACTTGACAAGAAGCCAATTGTATGTGATATGCGATGGGTTGATTGGACATATATCAAGGAGAATGAGGAGCACTATCCTGGAGTGCAAGACAGCTTCATAGCTTGTGGAGTAGCTGACTTTGTTGGGCAGAAGCTCACAAAGTAGAACGAGGAACTTATCATGCAGTTCTACTCCACAGCTCACTTTTATCCGGATGGCAGGATCACATGGATGTCAGAAGGTACAAGGTACCACTCTACTGTTGAGGAATGGGCGAAGCTAATCAATGCCCCAGAGGAGCAAGCAGATGACTTGGATATCTATGCCAAGAAGAAGATGGACCATAACTCCATGTCCAACATGTACAAGGAGATTCCGAATGAAGCACTTGACACGTTCAAGTTTGGCTCAGTGCATTATCTGCTCTCAGGATTGCCTACGATCAACTGGATCCTTAGGCACACCCTTCTGCCCAAGTCTGGAGATCACAAGATGATCAGAGGTCAGGCGATCAATTTGCTTCATGTTTTTGACGTGCCTCAAAAATTCAAAGTCATGAGCCTTATAGTGGAAACAATCAAAAGGACTGCGGCAGATCAGAAGAGGAGCTGTGGATATGCCCCTCAGATTCAGGAGCTCATCAACTCCAAGATGGGCACGGGCGTATATTTGTTGGATAAGGAACACCTGCCCATCCGTCCAGATTTTGAGAACAATAAAGTTGTTATGACTGAGAACGAGCCATCATCTGCCCAAGCATTTGCAAAGAAGGAGAAGGCGAAGAAGGAAAAAGCTGCCAGGATGCCTACTCAAGCGGAGGCATCTGATTACTTCTTGAAGACCAAACAAGAGCAGCTTGGTTACTTGATTGCATCCACGCTGAGAATTGAGCAAAGTCTGGCCAACCTCACTAAGAATCAGTAGAGCCTAGAGAGGATCATGGAACAGAAGTTCTATGACTTGGATGTCAAAGTAACGGAAGTTCAGTCTGCAGTGGAGCAGCTCCAGGAGGACATGAATGAGAGGAGAGGCAGGACCATGACTCATGCTTTTTCTAGAGTGCCACGAGGCCCAAGGTCGTCTGTTGTGCCAGTTGCTGACACCAAAGCCACTACATCAGCACCAGCTACAGCCTCAGCTCCAGCGTCTACTTCAGCTCAAACTCCAGCGACTACTTCAACATCTATAGAAGCCTTCGTCCTTGGAGTGATCCGGACTCCACCACCATCTGAAGATCAAGCCTGAGCGTCGATCTAGTGCTATGCATTTTCTAGGAACTTTTTGGTAACTTGTTGCCAAAGGGGGAGAAGATGTATAGATCATAGGCTTCGAGAGAGAGAGTGTTGCTTTTCTCTCTTGCTTTATTTGGTGGTTTTTCAAACCTTTTCTGCTTTTGGGTGCTTGATACTACGTCATTATTTGTGAGACATCGATGATCATGTGTTTTATCATAAGCTACACTTAATGTTTTCTTAATGCTTGCTTAAATATTATCATTCTATCTATCGTTTGTGATCATTCACTATTCTTGGTGATGAGTGCATGTATTTCATTCTTATCATTTTGAGCGCTCCACCAAGATGTATGTGACATGGAAGAGTAACCCATGACTCTAACTCTTTGTGCATTTGTAGTCCAAAGCAAATTTTAAATATGCACAAATTTAGGGGGAGCTCTTACTTATCACATACTTCTCAAAGCGACGATTTACTTCATGCTTATTATCATTTGTCGAAGCTTTGATCTATATGTTGTCATCAATTACCAAAAAGGGGGAGATTGAAAGTGCAACTATCCCTAGGTGGTTTTGGTAATTCATAACAACATATAGCTCATTGAGCTAATGCTATTCCAAGGTGATTATTCCAGGAAAGCTCAATGATTGGCATGGCATGGATGTGAAAGTGGAACCCTCAAAATGCTAAGGACAAAGGATTGGCTCAAGCTCAAAAGCTCAAGACTCTTCATTTTATATTTTAGTGATCCAAGATCACATTGAGTCCATAGGAAAAGCCAATACTATTAAGGAGGGATGAGGTGTTGCTTAATGAGCCTCTTGCTTCATGTGCTTAGTGATATGCTCCAAAACCCTCAACTACTTTCCCATATCCACATATGACCAAAACTCTAAGCCAAACTCAGTCCTACTGATTCTTCCTATCCGGCGCCACCGAGTTTCACTTGTCATTAGCCACTGCCAAACCCTAGCAATTCGGTTCTACCGATAAGGATCTCGGTCCCACCGAGATGGGGTTGCAAACTCTCTGTTTCCCTTTCGTAACTTTTCGGTCCCACCGAAAGAGCGAATCGGTCCCACCGAGATTGCAATGTAAACTTAGTGTTTCCCCTTTGTAACTTTTCGGTCTCACCGAGTTCCACTCGGTCTCACCGAAAGAGCAAATCGGTCCCACCGAGTTTGCCTGACCAACTCTCTGGTTAGCTAATTACCAAATTCGGTCTCACCGAGTTTGTGTAATCAGTCTCACCGAGATTACGTTATGCCCAAACCCTAACCGAATCGGTCCTACCGAGTTGCATGTCAGTCCCACCGAAATTCCTAACGGTCACTAGGTTTACTATTTCGGTCAGACCGAGTTTATTGATTCGGTCCCACCGAGATTGGAAAACTGTGTAACGGTTGGATTTTGTGTGGAGGCTATATATATCCCTCCACCTCCTTCTCATTTGATGAGAGAGCCATCAGAACACACACACCATTCCTACTCATATGTTCTGAGAGAAAACCACCTACTCATGTGTTGAGACCAAGACATTCCATTCCTACCATATGAATCTTGATCTCTAGCCTCCCCAAGTTGCTTTCCACTCAAATCTTCTTTCCACCAAATCCAAATCCTATGAGAGAGAGTTGAGTGTTGGGGAGACTATCATTTGAAGCACAAGAGCAAGGAGTTCATTACCTACACACCATTTGTTACTTCTTGGAGAGTGGTGTCTCCTAGATTGGCTAGGTGTCACTTGGGAGCCTCCGACAAGATTGTGGAGTTGAACCAAGGAGTTTGTAAGGGCAAGGAGATTGCCTACTTCGTGAAGATCTACCGCTAGTGAGGCAAGTCCTTCGTGGGCGATGGCCATGGTGGGATAGACAAGGTTGCTTCTTCGTGGACCCTTTGTGGGTGGTTGCTTCTTCGTGGACCCTTCGTGGGTGGAGCCCTGTGTGGACTCGCGCAACTGTTGCCCTTGGGTGGAGCCCTGTGTGGACTCGCGCAACCGTTACCCTTCGTGGGTTGAAGTCTCCATCAACGTGGATGTAGGATAGCACCACCTATCCGAACCACGGGAAAAACATCCGTGTCTCCAATAGCGTTTGAATTCTCCAAATCCTTCCCTTTACATTCTTGCAAGTTGCATGCCTTACTTTCCGCTGCCAATATACTCTTTGCATGCTTGCTTGAATTGTGTGATGATTGCTTGACTTATCCTAAAATAGCTAAAATCTGCCAAGAACTAAAATTGGGAAAAGGTTAAGTTTTTATTTGGTCAAGTAGTCTAATCACCCCCCCTCTAGACATACTTTCGATCCTACAATGTGAGGAGTAGGGATTGCCATGCAACAGATGCACTAAGAGCTATAAGTGTATGAAAGCTCAAACTGGAAACTAAGTGGGTGTGCATCCAACTTGCTTGCTCATGAAGACCTCGGGCATTTGAGGAAGCCCATCATCGGAATATACAAGCCAAGTTCTATAATGAAAACTCCCACTAGTATATGAAAGTGATAACTCAAGAGACTCTCTATATGAAGAATATGGTGCTACTCTGAAGCATGCTACCTCTTGAGCACTGCGTTGGTTTTCCCTTGAAGGGGAAAGGGTGATGCAGCAAAGTAGCATAAGTATTTCCCTCAGTTTTTGAGAACCAAGGTATCAATCCAGTAGGAGGCCGCACACAAGTCCCTCACACCTACACAAACAAATAAATCCTTGCAACCAACGCGATAAGGGGTTGTCAATCCCTACATGGTCACTTACGAGAGTGAGATTTGATAGATATGATAGGATAATTTTTTTTGGTATTTTTATGATAAAGATGCAAAGTAAAATAAATGGCGAAGGAAATAACTAAGTATTGGAAGATTAATATGATGGAAGATAGACCCGGGGGCCATAGGTTTCACTAAAGGCTTCTCTCGAGAGCATAAGTATTTATGGTGGGTGAACAAATTACTGTTGAGCAATTGACAGAATTGAGCATAGTTATGAGAATATCTAGGTATGATCATGTATATAGGCATCACGTCCGAGACAAGTAGACCGACTCCTGCCTGCATCTACTACTAGTACTCCACACATCGACCGCTATCCAGCATGCATCTAGAGTATTAAGTTCAAGAGAACAGAGTAACGCTTTAAGCAAGATGACATGATGTAGAGGGATACACTCATGCAATATGATATAAACCCCATCTTGTTATCCTCGATGGCAACAATACAACACGTGCCTTGCTGCCCCTACTGTCACTTGGAAAGGACACCGCGAGATTGAACCCAAAGCAAAGCACTTCTCCCATTGCAAGAAATATCAATCTAGTAGGCCAAACCAAACTGATAATTCGAAGAGACTTGCAAAGATAACCAATCATACATAAAAGAATTCAGAGAAGATTCAAATAATGTTCATAGATAAACTTGATCATAAACCCACAATTCATCGATCTCAACAAACACACCACAAAAGAAGATTACATCGAATATATCTCCACAAGAGAGGGGGAGAACTTTGTATTGAGATCCAAAAAGAGAGTAGAAGCCATCTAGCTAATAAGTATGGACCCGTAGGTCTGAAGTAAACTACTCACACTTCATCGGAGGGGCTAGGGTGTTGATTTAGAAGCCCTCCGTGATCGATGCCCCCTCCGGCGGAGCTCCGGAAAAGGCCCCAAGATGGGATCTCGTGGATACAAAAAATTGCGGCAGTGGAATTAGGGTTTTGGCTCCGTATCTGGTAGTTTGGGGGTACGTAGGTATATATAGGAGGAAGGAGTACGTCGGTGGAGCAACAAGGGGCCCACGAGGGTGGAGGGCGTGCCTGGGGGGGTGGGGTAGGCGCGCCCCCTACCTCGTGCCTTCCTCGTTGATTGCTTGACGTAGGGTCCAAGTCCTCTGGATCATGTTCATTCCGAAAATCACGTTCCCGAAGGTTTCATTCCGTTTTGACTCCGTTTGATATTCTTTTTCTGTGAAACCCTAAAATAGGCAAAAAAACAGCAATTCTGGGCTGGGCCTCCGGTTAATAGGTTAGTCCCAAAATAATATAAAAGTGTATAATAAAGCCCAGTAATGTCCGAAACAGAATATAATATAGCATGGAACAATAAAAAATTATACATACGTTGGAGACGTATCAAGCATCCCCAAGCTTAATTCCTGCTCGTCCTCGAGTAGGTAAATGATAAAAACAGAATTTTTGATGTGGAATGCTACTTGGCATAATTTCAATGTAATTCTTCTTAATTGTGGTATGAATATTCAGATCCGAAAGATTCAAGACAAAAGTTCAATATTGACATAGAAATAATAATACTTCAAGCATACTAACTAAGCAATTATGTCTCTTCAAAATAACATGGCCAAAGGAAGTTATCCCTACAAAATCATATAGTCTGGCTATGTTCTATCTTCACCACAGAAAGTATTTAAATCATGCACAACCCCGATGACAAGCCAAGCAATTGTTTCATACTTTTGGTGTTTTCAAACTTTTTCAATCTTCACGCAATACATGAGCGTGAGCCATGGACATAGCACTTTAGGTGGAATAGAATGGTGGTTGTGGAGAAGACAAAAAAGAGGGAAGATAGTCTCACATCAACTAGGTGTATTAATGGGCTATAGAGATGCCCATCAATAGATATCAATGTGAGTGAGTAGGGATTGCCATGCAAGGGATGCACTAGAGCTATAAGTATATTAAAGGTCAACAAAAGGAACTAAGTGGGTGTGCATCCAACTCGCTTACTCACGAAGACCTAGGGCATTTTGAGGAAGCCCATCATTGGAATATACAAGCCAAGTTCTATAATGAACAATTCCCACTAGTATATGAAAGTGATAACATAGGAGACTCTCTATTATGAAGATCATGGTGCTACTTTGAAGCACAAGTGTGGTAAAAGGATAGTAGCATTGTCCCTTCTCTCTTTTTCTCTCATATTTTTTTATTTGAGCCTTTTCTTTTTTTATGGCCTCTCTTTTTTCGTCCGGAGTCTCATCCCGACTTGTGGGGGAATCATAGTCTCCATCATCCTTTCCTCACTTTGGACAATGCTCTAAAAATGATGATCATCACACTTTTATTACTTACAACTCAACAATTACAACTCAATACTTAGAACAAAATATGACTCTATGTGAATGCCTCCGGCGGTGTACCTGGATATGCAATGAATCAAGAGTGACATGTATGAAAGAATTATGAACGGTGGCTTTGCCACAAATACAGTGTCAACTACATGATCATGCAAAGCAATATGACAATGATGGAGCGTGTCATAGTAAACGGAACAGTGGAAAGTTGCATGGCAATATATCTCAGAATGGCTATGGAAATGCCATGATAGGTAGGTATGGTGGCTATTTTGAGGAAGGTATATGGTGGGTGTATGATACCAGCGAAATGTGCGCGGTATTAGAGAGGCTAGCAATGGTGGAAGGAAGAAAAGTGTGTATGATCCAAGGACTCAACCTTAGTAATAAAGAACTCATATACTTATTGCAAAAATCTACAAGTTATCAAAGCAAAGTATTACACGCATGCTCCTAGGGGGATAGATTGGTAGGAAAAGACCATCGCTCGTCCCCGACCGCCACTCATAAGGAAGACAATCAATAAATAAATCATGCTCCGACTTCATCACATAACGGTTGACCATACGTGTATGCTACGGGAATCACAAACTTTAACACAAGTATTTCTCAAATTCACAACTACTCGACTAGCATGACTCTAATATTACCATCTCCATATCTCAAAACAATTATCAAGTATCAAACTTCTCATAGTATTCAACGCACTCATAAGAAATTTTTTATTAATCTTGAATGCCTAACATAATTAAAGCAAATTACCATGATGTTTTGTAGGACTCTCAAAATAATCTAAGTGAAACATGAGAGAACAATAGTTTCTATAAAAGAAATCCACCGACGTGCTCTAAAAGATATAAGTGAAGCACTAGAGCAAAAACTATATAACTCAAAAGATATAAGTGAAGCACATAGAGTATTCTAACAATTTCCGAATCATGTGTGTCTCTCTCAAAAGGTGTGTACAACAAGGATGATTGTGGAAAACTAACAAATAAAGACTCAAATAATACAAGACGCTCCAAGCAAAACACATATCATGTGGTAAATAAAAATATAGCTCCAAGTAAAGTTACCGATGGACGTAGACGAAAGAGGGGATGCCTTCCGGGGCATCCCCAAGCTTTGGCTTTTAGGTGTCCTTAGATTATCTTGGGGTGCCATTGGCATCCCCAAGATTAGGCTCTTTCCACTCCTTGTTCCATAATCCATCAAATCTTTTACCCAAAACTTGAAAACTTCAAAACACAAAACTTAAAGTAGAAAATCTCGTGAGCTCCGTTAGCGAAAGAAAACAAAACAACACTTCAAGGTACTGTAATGAACTCATTCTTTATTTATATTGGTGTTAAACCTACTGTATTCCAACTTCTCTATGGTTTATAAACTATTTTACTAGCCATAGATTCATCAAAATAAGCAAACAACACACGAAAAACAGAATCTGTCAAAAACAGAACAGTCTGTAGTAATCTGTAGCTAACGCAAGATCTGGAACCCCAAAAATTCTAAAATAAATTTCTGGACGTGAGGAATTTATCTATTAATCATCTTCAAAAATAATTAACTAAATATCGCTTTCCAAATAAAAATGGCAGCAATTCTCGTGAGCGCTAAAGTTTCTGTTTTTACAGCAAGATTAAAAAGACTTTCCCCAAGTCTTCCCAACGGTTCTACTTGGCACAAACACTAATTAAACACAAAAAACACAACCAAAACAGAGGCTAGATAAATTATTTATTACTAAACAGGAGCAAAAATAAAGGAATAAAAATAAAATTGGGTTGCTTCCCAACAAGCACTATCGTTTAACGCCCCTAGCTAGGCATAAAAGCAAGGATAGATCTAGGTATCTTTAGTTGGTAATTATTTAATGAGACATCTATCACCTTTAGGAGTTTCTTTCCTTTTATCAATAATCAAAATTCTAGGCACAAGATCGAAAAAATCATTAGTAGCAAATGGTTCCTTAATGATAGCAAAAAGATTAGGATGAATACTTATAGATTTGAGATCCGCAGTTTCTTTGCTAGAGGATTGACCCTTATTTTTAGGAGCATACATAAGCTTAGCAATTTTAGTTGGAGGACTTGGAGTATTCTTTACGGAATAAAAAGCGGTTCCCAAGTTGGTAATGATACCCTCAAGTTTATCGATTCTAGTGGAATCATGATTTATTCTTTCATTAACTATAGGTTCCTTCTCTTTGATATTTTTCAAAGTTACTCCTACTTTAGATCCATATTGAATAATTTGGTTGTGGATCTTTTTATCAAAATTTTCAATTAACTCAACGGTAGCAACTTTATTTTCAATAATTTCAAGTTTTTGCATTACATGCTCCAAAGTTAACATAGTTCCATTAACCAAAAGAGGGGGTGAGCCAAACAAATCTATCATAGCATTATAGGAATCGAAAGTGTGGCTACCCAAGAAATTCCCTCCGGCAATGGTATAGAGGACAAATCTGTGCCAAGGAATAACACCTACATAAAAATTGCGGAGAAGAATAGAAGTAGATTGCTTCCTGGTAGATCTATTTTGAGCATTGAAATTCTATACCAAGCGTCTTTTAGGTTTTTTCCTTCCCTTTGCTTAAAATTAAGAACTTCATTTTCGGGAGACAACGGAAAATATAGTGGACTAGCCATAATGACAAGCAAGCAATCCAACACACAAGCGAACAAGAAACGGGCAAAAAGAGGCCAATAGAGAAAGAGAGTGAGGATGGAGAGAGGGGGCGAATAAAACGGCAAGGGTGAAGTGGGGGAGAGGAAAACGAGAGGCAAATGGCAAATAATGTAATGTGGGAGATAAGGGTTTGTGATGGGTACTTGGTATGTCTTGACTTGCAATGGCGCCACAAGTGACTCATTGTCGGGAGTCAAATCTTGACTTGTCTTGCGCGAACCTCCCCGGCAACGGCGCCAGAAATCCTTCTTGCTACCACTTGAGCACTACGTTGGCTTTCCCTTGAAGAGGAAAGGGTGATGCAGCAAAGTAGCGTAAGTATTTCCCTTAGTTTTTGAGAACCAAGGTATCAATCCAGTAGGAGGCCGCGCACAAGTCCCTCGCACCTACACAAACAAATAAATCCTCGCAACCAACGCGATAAGGGGTTGTCAATCCCTACATGGTCACTTACGAGAGTGAGATTTGATAGATATGATAGGATAATATTTTTTTGTATTTTTATGATAAAGATGCAAAGTAAAATAAATGGCAAAGTAAATAACTAAGTATTGGAATATTAATATGATGGAAGATAGACCCGGGGGCCATAGGTTTCACTAGAGGCTTCTCTCGAGAGCATAAGTATTTACGGTGGGTGGACAAATTACTGTTGAGCAATTGACAGAATTGAGCATAGTTATGAGAATATCTAGGTATGATCATGTATATAGGCATCACGTCTGAGACAAGTAGACCGACTCCTGCTTGCATTTACTACTATTACTCCACACATCGACCACTATCCAGCATGCATCTAGAGTATTAAGTTCAAGAGAACAGAGTAACGCTTTAAGCAAGATGATATGATGTAGAGGGATAAACTCATGCAATATGATATAAACCCCATCTTGTTATCCTCGATGGCAACAATACAATACATGCCTTGCTGCCCCTATTGTCACTGGGAAATGACACCGCAAGATTGAACCCAAAGCTAAGCACTTCTCCCATTGCAAGAAAGATCAATCTAGTAGGCCAAACAAAACTGATAATTCGAAGAGACTTGCAAAGATAACCAATCATTCATAAAAGAATTCAGAGAAGATTCAAATATTGTTCATCGATAAACTTGATCATAAACCCACAATTCATCGGTCTCAACAAACACACCGCAAAAGAAGATTGCATCGAATAGATCTCCACAAGAGAGGGGGAGAACTTTGTATTGAGATCCAAAAAGAGAGAAGAAGCCATCTAGCTAATAACTATGGACCCGTATGTCTGAAGTAAACTACTCACACTTCATCGGAGGGGCTATCGTGTTGATGTAGAAGCCCTCCGTGATCGATGCCCCCTCCGGCGGAGCTCCGGAAAAGGCCCCAAGATGGGATCTCATGGATACAAAAAGTTAGGGCGATGAAATTAGGGTTTTGGCTCCGTATTTGGTAGTTTGGGGGTACGTAGGTATATATAGGAGGAATGAGTACGTCGGTGGAGCAACAAGGGGCCCACGAGGGCGGAGGGCGCGCCTGGGGGGGTGTGCCCCCTACCTCGTGCCTTCCTCGTTGATTGCTTGACGTAGGGTCCAAGTCCTCTGGATCATGTTCGTTCCGAAAATCACGTTTCCGAAGGTTTTATTCCGTTTGGACTCCGTTTGATATTATTTTTCTGCCAAACCCTAAAATAGGCAAAAAAACAGCAATTCTGGGCTGGGCCTTCGGTTAATAGGTTAGTCCCAAAAATATATAAAAGTGTATAATAAAGCCCAATAATGTCCAAAACAGAATATAATAAAGCATGGAACAATAAAAAATTATAGATACGTTGAAGACGTATCAAAGCACAAGTGTGGTAAATGATAGTAACATTGCCCTTTCTCTCTTTTATCTCATTTTTTTGTTTTTTTATTTTGGTGGGCTTCTTTGGCCTCTCTTTTTTATTTGGTCTTTTTTGGCCTTTTTTTTGTTAAATTCCGGAGTCTCATCCCGACTTGTGGGGGAATCATAGTCTCCATCATCCTTTCCTCACTGGGGCAATGCTCTAATAATGATGATCATCACACTTTTATTTACTTACAACTCAATACTACAACTCGATGTCTAGAACAAAGTATGACTCTATATGAATGCCTCCGGCGGTGTATCGGCATGTGCAATGATCTAGCATAGCAATGACATCGAAAAACGGACAAGCCATGAAAACATCATGCTAGCTATCTTACGATCATGCAAAGCAATATGACAATGATGCTCAAGTCATGTATATGAAGATGATGGAAGTTGCATGGAAATATATTTCGGAATGGCTATGGAAATGCCATAATAGGTAGGTATGGTGGCTGTTTTGAGGAAGATATAAGGAGGCTTATGTGTGATAGAGCGTATCATATCACGGGGTTTGGATGCACCGGCGAAGTTTGCACTAACTCTCGAGGTGACCGTTACGAGCGGGAAGCGCGCGAGAGTGAGGAGGGGTTTTGGTGGGTCGGGGCGGTCAAAACAAGTTTGAGATCGGTCCAGACTCCTGCAAACCTCCTCCACATTTATCTCCGGTTTACGCGAGAAGACGTGTCCGGACTGTGCCGCGGGCCGATACGGGACCGCGTTGAATGGATTCCGCGGTTCGAACAACGCGGTCCAAATGACTACAGGATGTTTCAGAGTCGACGTTGGATATGTTCTAAAGGTTTTTTATATTTCTTACAGAGGGAATACGTTTCAGATTGATGTGTCGGAAATCCTGTCGCATTTCAGAGCATGGGGACAAAACTGCCGACAAGGATAGTGTACTCTACGTCTACTAAAGTTATAAGGGTGTGGTTGGATCGCTGCCCATAGCTGCCCAACCAAAAAGTTGATCGTTGATCAAGCATAGGCGTTCGTTTGGATGGAGACCAATAAATTGGCTCGCCAGCACGGCATGAACATTCTGAGTTCATTTTGACGCCAATTTTTGGGCAAGGTGCGGGCGGTAGGATGCTGCGCTAAATTTTGGCGTGCCCACGCGTTAGTAAGGCCAGCTGGGGTGGCATCCAAACAGCGCAATGGACATTGGGTGGTGGTGTGCTTGACGTCGGTCCGATGGTGGACGAGCTTGGGGCGGCGGTGTGCTTGACCTCGGGAGCTCCTCCCTAGCGCCTTAAGCCCCAGGCTGAGCAGGCGGCGACCAAAGGCTCGGGACGGCCCGACATGACCCGATCGCTTCGCTTGAGGGCTCGCTCGTTATCTGGTTCCCTAGGTCACGATTGATCGGCTGAGAAAAAATATTTTGAACAAAAAAACCAACCGAGCTCACTGAATTCAAAAAGTTCGCAATTTTGAAAACAAAGTTCATAAATTCAAAGAAAGTTCATGGATTTAAAAAAAAGTTCAGAAAAAATTCATTGATTTTGGAAAAAAGTTCGCGTATTTGGGAAAAACAAATCATGGATTTTGATTTTATCATGAATTTGAAAAATGTTCATGTAATTAAAAATCAGGGATTCAATAAAATATTCATGGTTTTGAAGAAAAGTTTACGTGTTTTAAAAAAGTTGATAAATTTGAAAAAATGTTCAGGAATTTGAAGAAAGTCAGGAATTTGAAAAAATTTCATGCATTCTGAAAAAGGAAAAGAGGAAAAAGGAAAGAAAAAGAAAAAACCATCCAAAAGAACCAAGTCAAAAATTGTCGAACCTTCCAAAAAACCCGGCTAGAAGCTTCTAGAAGTTTCAGCAGAAGGCATGTCGCTTCATAAAAAAGCCAAAACCAGCTTAAGAAGGTGCAGTCAAAAGAAGGGAAACAGCTACAAATAGGCCGACCCAAGTGAAGGAGTGGGTGGGCTCCTTTTTGGATATTCGCTTATAACCGTCGCGTGAACCCGTAGTAGAATAGGGTTTCGGCTTGACTTCGGCCCGGTGGTGTTAGCGGCGGTGGGAGGCCTGGGGCACAATGCTAGATGAAAAAAGAATCAGAATTTGTCATGCGAACATCATATACAATTTCTGAATTTGTCATCATGTATGGAAACAAACAAATTCTAAATTTGCCATGCGAAACAACACAATATATCTGAATTGCCTTCGTGTATGGAATTTGCTTTGCCATGTGACCAGTGCAAACTTTTTCCAAGATTGCCATGTGTTAGATTTTTTTTCAAAGATGCCATGATGTTTAGCAATTTTTTTGAAAAGTTGATATGTTTCCATGAGTTTTAAAGAATTTATATACAAACAATAATAGTTTCCATGATGAACAATTAAATTTTCTATCTAACTATTACAAAATAGTCAAAATAGTCATGTTTTTATAGAACAAAATAAATCCAAAACTTGTCATCACTTACAAATTCTCTTAATTTGCCAAGATTTAGGAAACTTAGTTCTCTTAATTTTCCATGTGAATTTTTTAAAAAAACTTCTAGCCTTGCTTTCCATTTTTATGAAAATTAAATTTCTAAAATTTGACATGTCACCACTATAAATTTTTCCACCTACCAAACTTTTTACAGTACAAAATCAATACACTTTCCATGTGACCATTTTTTCTATATTTGCCATTTGACTATCACTAGTAGAAAAAGGGTCAAACGTGAAGCACATTAGTGCCGGTTTGAATTTGAGCCGGCACTAATGTGTGCATTAGTGCCGGTTCCAACGGCTAGCCGGCCGCTCTCATTAGTACCAGTTCGTGGCGATCCTTTAGCACCGGTTCGTGCCACGAACCGGTACTAAAGTGAGTGGTGGCAGGATGTTGTCAGTCCGGGGCCCCTCCAGCACCTTTAGTACCGGGTCGTATCACGAACCGGTACTAAAGGTCGTCCTACATAAACCCTTCGTCCACCCGAGCTCGCTCTGTTCTTCCCCTTTCCCCTCTCCTCTCTGTTCTTTTCCCTCTTCCTCTCAAGCTCATCACACATTTTGCCCAAAATTTGTCAAGATTTGAAGGCCCCCATCCATTCAAATGATCACAAAGGTTAGCAACTTTGTCCTTTCATCTCTCATTGCTAGATTAGCTCGTGCAATGCTTTATATAGTGATTGATTTTTGAGTTTAGTAATTTGGGAGGTATTATATATATATGTGCTAGTATTTGATTTATATGCAATCTAAGGTCAAAAATAACACTTAGTTTGCATATGTAGGTGTGGTTTACTTAGTACCTTCTAAATCTCCGTCATAACAACCATCGATCGCTCGCAACGTCCCGTCGCCGGCACCACCTTGTGGTGAGCCTCTTGTTCATGAAGTTTTATATAAAAAATTGATGTTTGTGTGATTTGGATATATAGTTACTCATATAATTATCTTACCCATACGTTGTTTGTTATACATAGTGCCATGGTTTTCATATCCGTCCCCGTCGGCCCTCGTCCGGGTTATGATTCGGATGTGGTATATTCTCTTTTAAAACTATTCATTGCATTTCATGTTTATGACAAATTATGCCCATGAAGTTGACATAGATATTTGTATGTAGGAGGTAGTTGAACCGGAAATTCCAACCGACCCTATTGTCGAGAGGTTAAATTTAGTTGAAAGAGAAAACGATGATTTGAAGGAAAAATTGAAAAGAATTGAGGGGGAGAAGATGGAATTGGAGTTGCATGTTGCCGATGTCGTCGATGATCACAAGATTAAGATGGAGAAAATGCGCTTGAAGATTAGAAAGATTAGAAAATATGCCATTCATAGTGAGGCTTGGTATCATTATGTTGTTGGATCAATTGTTACCTTAGTTGCGATCTTGATCGCATTTGTTGTTGCATTTAAATTCTTTAGCTAGAGAGTTATTTGTTTGTTGCATTGAAGTGTTGTATGAACTTTATGTATTGTATTAATTTGGTGTTTTCGGTGCTGTGTATTGAAGATGAGCCGGCAATGGATGTACGATGACCGATGCTCTCCCGAGTTCATTAATGGCGTGCATACTTTTCTGCTTGCGGCTGAGGCAAACAAGCGGGCGGATGGTTTTATGCCTTGTCCATGTGCTGGCTGTAAGAATGGTCACAATTACTCTACGTCAAGAACCATTCACGTCCACCTGTTTGAGTCCGGTTTCATGCCCCACTATAATGTTTGGACCAAGCATGGAGAAAGAGGGGTTATGATGGAAGACAATGAAGAAGAAGAGGACGACGACAGCTATCCTGGCCATGGGTTCCCTGAATACGATGATACAACAATGAGGGAAGAAGCTGAGCCGGTAATGCGGGAAGAAGCTGAGCCGGCAATGCGGGAAGAAGCTGAAGAAGAGGCATTGGATGAGCCCGTTGATGATCTAGGTCGGGCCATTGCCGATGCAAAGAGAAACTGCGCAAGTGATTTGGAGAAGAAGAAGTTGCAGCGCATGTTAGAGGATCACAAAAAATTGTTGTACCCGACTTGCGTAGGTGACAAGAAAAAGCTGGGCACCACACTGGAATTGCTACAATGGAAGGCAGAGCATGGTGTATCTGACAAGGGATTTGGAAAGTTGCTGGTAATGATAAAGAATATGCTTCCAAAGGACAACGAATTGCCCGAGAGTACGTACGAAGCAAAGAAGGCTGTCTGCCCTCTAGGGTTAGAGGTGCAGAAGATACATGCATGCCCTAATGATTGCATCCTCTACCGCGGTGAGTACGAGGATTTGAACGCTTGCCTAGTACGCGGTGCATTGTGCTATAAGATCAGCCGCGATGACCCTGGTGATGTCGAGGGCGAGCGCCCCAGGAAGAAGATTCCTGCCAAGGTGATGTGGTATGCTCCTATAATACCATGGTTGAAACATTTGTTCCAAAACAAAGAGCATGCCAAGGCGATGCGATGGCACAGAGAAGACCGTAAGGAAGACGGAAAGTTGAGAGTACCCGCTGACGGGTCGCAGTGGAGAAAAATCAAAAGAAAGTACGGGAAGGAGTTTGCAGATGACGCAAGGAATGTATGGTTTGGTCTAAGCGCAGATGGCATTAATCCTTTTGGGGAGCAGAGCAGCAACCATAGCACCTGGCCTGTGACTCTATGTTTGTATAACCTTCCTCCTTGGTTGTGCATGAAGCGGAAGTTCATTATGATGCCAGTGTTCATCCAAGGCCCTAAGCAACCCGGCAACGACATTGATGTGTGCCTAAGGCCATTAGTTGAAGAACGCTTACAACTGTGGAATGGAACAGGTGTACGTGCATGGGATGAGCACATGGGGGAAGAATTTGACCTAAAGGCGTTGCTGTTCGTGACCATCAATGATTGGCCTGCTCTCAGTAACCTTTCAGGACAGACAAACAAGGGATACCGCGCATGCACGCACTGTTTGGACGATACCGACAGTATATATTTGGCTAATTGTAAGAAGAATGTGTACCTGGGACATCGTCGATTTCTTCCGAGCAGGCATCCCGTAAGAAAGAAAGGCAAGCATTTCAAAGGTGAGGCAGATCACCGGACGAAGCCTCGCCACCGTACTGGTGCTGATGTACATGATATGGTCAAGGATTTGAAGGTGGTCTTTGGAAAGGGTCCTGGTGGACAACCTGTTCCGAATGACACTGACGGACACGCACCCATGTGGAAGAAGAAATCTATATTTTGGGACCTTCCCTATTGGAAAGACCTAGAGGTCCGCTCCGCAATCGACGTGATGCACGTGACGAAGAATCTTTGTGTGACCCTGCTTGGCTTCTTGGGCGTGTATGGGAAGACAAAAGATACACCTGAGGCACGGGATTACCAGCAACATATGCACGGAAAAGACGGCATACATCAGGGTCATGCAAGCTATGCTCTTACCAAAGAAGAGAAGGAAATATTCTTTGAATGCCTGCTCAGTATTAAGGTACCGTCTCGCTTCTCGTCGAATATAAAGGGAATAATAAACATGGCAGAGAAAAAGTTCCAGAACCTAAAGTCTCATGACTGCCACATGATTATGACGCAACTGCTTCTGGTTGCATTGAGGGGGCTTCTACCAGAAAACGTTCGATTAGCCATTGTGAAGCTATGTGCATTCCTCAATGCAATCTCTCATAAGGTAATCGATCCAGAAATCATACCAAGGTTAGAGAATGATTTGGTGCAATGTCTTGTCAGTTTCGAGTTGGTGTTCCCACCATCCTTCTTCAACATCATGACGCACGTCCTAGTTCACCTATGTGAAGAGATTAACGTTTTGGGTCCTGTATTTCTACACAATATGTTCCCCTTTGAGAGGTTCATGGGAGTCTTAAAGAAATATGTTCATAACCGTGCTAGGCCAGAAGGAAGCATCTCCAAGGGCCATGAAAATGAGGAGGTCATTGAGTTTTGTATTGACTTTATTCCTGACCTTAAGCCGATTGGTGTTCCTGAATTGCGGCATAAGGGCAGACTGGATGGAAAAGGCACGCTAGGAGGGGAACAAATAATATGTATGGACGGACATTCTCTCACTGAAGCACACTACACAGTTCTACAAAATTCCGCCTTGGTGGCTCCGTATATGGATGAACACAAGAATTTGCTACGCTCCAAACACCCTGAGCGGTCTGATGACAGGATTACACATGAACAAACCAGGAGTTTCACCAGCTGGTTGCAGACACGTACCATGCATGATGCCTCTATTGAAGATGACCTGTACTTGCCGTCCCAGTTACCATCTTCGAATATAATGACTTTCAAAGGGTGCGAGATAAATGGTAATACATTTTACACGATCGCCCAAGATAATAAGAGCACCAACCAAAACAGTGGTGTCCGCTTCGATGCAGAAACCAAGACGGGAAAGGAAACATATTATGGTTATATACAGGAAATATGGGAACTTGACTATCGACGTGGTTTGAAGGTCCCTTTGTTTCGGTGCAAATGGGTCAATATGACACGAGGCGGGGTAATGGAAGACTCGCAATACAGAATGACAACAGTGGATCTCAACAATCTTGCATATGCAGACGAACCATTCGTCCTAGCCAATGATGTGGCACAGGTTTTCTATGTGAAGGATATGTCTACCAAGCCGAGAAAAAGAAAAGATAAGGAAGCGAATGCATCGTACGATGAGCCAAAGCGGCACATAGTTCTTTCTGGGAAGAGAAACATCGTGGGAGTGGATGACAAGACAGACATGTCAGGAGATTATGAAAAGTTTGATGAAATTGCTCCATTCACAGTGAATATTGACCCGAGCATCCAGTTAAATGATGAAGATTTTCCATGGCTACGGCGCAAAGGGACACACGCGAAGAAAAATTTTCACACCCAAAGATCTGGGATGTGATCGGCTTCACTATCATCACTTTCTTCTGTGTTTCACACCCATGAGGAATCTCTGTAATAGTTAGGGTAGCTAGTTATGTGTTTTGGCATTTGAAACGTGAAGAAATTTTATGTGCAAGCAAATTCTTTCATGCATTTACTGATTTTTTTTCAGCTAAATGACCCTGAAATTGAAAAGCATTTCAAATGAACTCAAAAAAGGTTGAAAGTTGGCATGGTATCATAATTTCACCCACATAGCATGTGCAAAAAAGTAGAGAGGGTTACTGCAAAAACTGGATGCACTTCGTGTACAAAATGGACAATCTCTTTCGAAGTATGAGTGTTTCGGACGAAAACTCATCCGTTAGAAAGGCACTTCATTTTTTAAATAACCTAAGCATTACCAAATTGAATATAATGATAAAACACACTAATATTATACATAAGAAAAAAGAATCACTGAAAAATCTATTTTCAAAGTTAAGTTATTCACAAACTAGTGATTCACACAAATTTCAAATAATTCAAAATTTAAACTATTCAAATTTGTAAACTACCGGTACTAACAGAAAGTTTGTAATTTTTTGTACCTAAAGGAAAAATATTCACAAAGAAACTCTAAATACAGCAAAAAACAACTCAAAAATAAATAAAACAAAAATAAATAAAGCAAAAAAAAGAAAAAAAAAAGCCCACCTACTAGGCCACAGCGGCCTGCATACGACTAGAAACCCAAATTCTAGTTGGGCCAGGACGCAGGCCCGCTAGCCCAGTAGGCCCAACAGGGCATCACAGAAGAGGTAGGCCCAGAAGGCCTGCTTAAGAGAGGAGTTTGAGACAGCAGCGACGGTGGGGCTTATAAGCAGGTGCGAGTGCCCCTCGGCTAGCGAGGTGGTACTAAACTTTTGCGCCCCTCACCTGGCAGCGCACACCCTTTAGTACCGGGTCGTGGCTCCAACCGGTACTAAACGGGGGGGGGGAGGGGGCTTTAGTACCGGTTGGCGCCACGACCCGGTTTCTAAAGGGGGTGCGGTTCCCGCCGTTTCGCCTGGCCAAAACAGACCTTTAGTACCGGTTGGTGGCTCCAACCGGTACTAAAGGTGGGTTCTATATAAGAAAACACTTCAAAAAAATTGCCAGTTTCTCATCTCTCCTTGCTTCTTTCTCCTCTGCCCCGTCACCGCCGCCCCTCGTCGCCGGCCCCGTCGCCGTCCGTCGCCGTCCCCGTCGCCGTCCATCGCCGTCGCCGTCCTCGTCCCCGTCCCCGTCGCCGCGCCCCGCCCCGTCCTCCCGTCGTCCCCGCCCGGCCCGTCCCCGTCCCCGTCCCCGTCGTCGCCGCCCCGTCTCCGTCCCCGTCGCCGCCCACCGTCGCCGCGCCTCGCCGGTGAGCTCCTGCCCCAGCCGCCAACCACACACACACACACACGCACACACACACACACACACACATTGTTATAGAATTGTTAGCAATCTTTCGGTTTTTTAGTTATAGAATTATTAGAAATGTTAGTTTTAGTTATAGAAATTTTAGTTACATAGAAATGTTAGTTATATAGAAATATTAGAAATGTTAGTTATATAGAAATGTTAGTTATATTAGAAATGTTACTTACATAGAAATGTTAGTTATATAGAAATGTTTTTTAGTTATAGAAATATTAGAAATGTTAGTTTTAGTTATAGAAATATTAGAAATGTTAGTTTTAGTTATAAAATTTCGAATTTGCATATATGAAATCACAATCCATCATTTAAAAATTGTTACTTTACTTTTGCGGCATATAGTATTTGTTGTCGACGATGCCCGGCCCGCATCCTCGCCGTCGACCCGTTCGCGACGACGTCCTGCTTCAGAGGACCCATGTCCGGGACTGGGCTCCGCCAGGCTGGCACTGGGAGGTGCTACCTTCAGGGGCGCGACGCTTGGTGAGGAACCCGGCCCCGGGTCCCGTCGTCGACCCTCATCTCCTTGGGTGGTGTTCGCGTGGGCCACTTTCGGTGCGGAGGGACCCGGCACCACCGGAGGTGGTACGTCGTCGTGTTAGGGAGGAGGACGAGCACGTCCATCGCTACATGGCTGCTATGGACTTCAGGTTCTCCAATACCTGGCAGGTTCTTTTGGGAGATCACCTGAGCTATGATCCAGTGATGGTTCCTTCTCTTTGGGTGTCCACCACCCGCACCTCAGGAACCGCGAGTGGCCTAGATTACTCTGTAGTATTCGATCTTTATTAGCTTGCTAGCTAGCTAGCTAGTGATGTATTCGATATTATATCTATTATTCGAGACGATGTATTCGAGATTATATCTATTATTCGAGACGATGTATTCAAGATTATATCTATTATTCGAGACGACGTATTCGAGATTATATTCGATGAAGCTTATTATGTACTATGATTGATTCAGTTTTTCCTTATTAATTGATTGCATCCATGCATTGTAATTTGAATATATTTCTTTTGGGTTAGTTAAACAAAACCTATGGTGGACAATACCGGCAGAGAGGGAGAAGAGGCCCTGTTCAATATCATACGCAATCCTCGCGGGCCAGATGATGATCAGAATGAAGAAGATTATGACGGCTCCGAATATCTAAACAACACCGGGGAGGGTGATATGATATTCGATCGCGATGACCGAATTGATGAAGTCATGAACTATGAACATGACGAAGAAAATGTTGATCTTGAAACAACAAAGACCGGCGAGGTATATATATTTATATAAGTAGGAATCTGGTGATCATCACATGTTTTAAATGACTTGAAGATATATCAACGAATCCATCTTTCTTCTTTCAGCCATCCGGATCGAGCAAATCTTCAGGCAACAGGAAACAAGGCCCGAACAAAAAGTTGAAGGAGGGCGTAAAGTACAATATCGAGGCCATCAAACCTAATGGCAAACCATTAGCGCCTAAGAAGATTGCGGACAAGTTCATTCGTCAGTGCGGAGTTCTTGTGAAGGACCAACTCCCGATCTCCCTTCAAGAATGGAGAGAGCCAGCAAAGCCACGTCCAGGAGTTACTTTTGTCGACGACAGACAAAAACTTCTGCTTTGGGCAATGCTCATGGAACATTTCACCCTACCAGATCATTTCACAGATGCAGATGTGGAGAAAGTCAAGGACGCTGCTCTTAGGAAGATGGCGGTTGCATTCAAGAACCACAAGATTCATGAATGGGCCAAGTACGTCAAGGGAGGAAGGAAGACTCCAGTATTCGAGGGAACACTAGAGAAGCAAAGTGCTCATTGGGACGATTTCGTGAAATTCAAGGATTCGGAATTATCTAAGGAACGGTCGAGAATAAACAAGGCCAATGCTGCAAAAAAGGATAAGTTCCATAAGCTGGGGCCAGGTGGCTATGCGGTGGGAATGCCTAAGTGGGATAAGTCTGAGAAAGAGATGCTGGATGCAGGTGTCACTCCAGAAACATTGAGCTGGCCCCCTAGGTGCAGGACTTGGTTCTATGCGCATGGGGGGAGTTGGACCCGAAGGCAGGCAAAGTTTCAAAGAAGGCATGTCTAGACGGAGCCGAAGATAAGCTACTTGTTGCAATAGAAGAGGCTCGATCGGGGGTGTTCGTGTTGGGGAACGTAGTAATTTCAAAATTTTCCTACGCACACGCAAGATCATGGTGATGCATAGAAACGAGAGGAGAGAGTGTTGTCTACGTACCCTCGTAGACCGGAAGAGGAAGCATTAGCACACCGCGGTTGTTGTAGTCGTACATCTTCACGGCCCAACCGATCAAGCACCGAAACTGCGGCACCTCCGAGTTCTAGCACACGTTCAGCTCGATGACGATCCCCGGACTCCGATCCAGCAAAGTGTCGGGGAAGAGTTCCGTCAGCACGACGGCGTGGTGACGATCTTGATGTTCTATCGTCGCAGCGCTTCGCCTAAGCACCGCTACAATATTATCGATGATTATGGTGGAGGGGGGCACCGCACACGGCTAAGAGAAGGATCACAAAGATCAACTTGTGTGTCTAGAGGTGCCCCTTGCCCCCGTATATAAAGAAGCAAGGGGGAGAGGCCGGCCGGCCCTTGGGGCGCGCCAAGGAGGGGGGAGTCCTCCTCCTAGTAGGAGTAGGACTCCCCTTTCCTAGTCCAACTACGAAGAGAGAAGGGGAAAGGAAAGAGAGGGAGAGGGAGAGGGAAAGAGGGGCCGCGCCCCCTCCCCTAGTCCAATTCGGACTCCCCATGGGAGGGGGCGCCACCTCCTGGGCTGCTGCCCTCTCTCTTCCCTCAGGCCCACTAAGGCCCAATACTTCCTCGGGGGGTTCCGGTAACCCTTCCGGCACTCCGGTTTTCTCCGAAATCACCCGAAACACTTCCGGTGTCTGAATATAGCCGTCCAATATATCGATCTTTATGTCTCGACCATTTCGAGACTCCTCGTCATGTCCGTGATCCTATCCGGGACTCCGAACAACCTTCGGTACATCAAAATATATAAACTCATAATGAAACTGTCATCGTAACGTTAAGCGTGCGGACCCTACGGGTTCGAGAACAATGTAGACATGACCGAGACAAGTCTCCGTTCAATAACCAATAGCGGAACCTGGATGCTCATATTGGCTCCTACATATTCTACGAAGATCTTTTATCGGTCAGACCGAATAACAACCTACGTTGTTCCCTTTGTCATCGGTATGTTACTTGCCCGAGATTTGATTGTCGGTATCTCAATACCTAGTTCAATCTCGTTACCGGAAAGTCTCTTTACTCGTTCCGTAATACATCATCCCGCAACTAACTTATTAGTTGCAATGCTTGCAAGGCTTATGTGATGTGCATTACAGAGAGGGCCCAGAGATACCTCTCCAACAATCGGAATGACAAATCCTAATCTCGAAATACGCCAACCGAACAAGTACCTTCGGAGACACCTGTAGAGCACCTTTATAATCACCCAATTACGTTGTGACGTTTGGTAGCACAGAAAGTGTTCCTCCGGTAAACGGGAGTTGCATAATCTCATAGTCATAGGAACATGTATAAGTCATGAAGAAAGCAATAGCAACAAACTAAACGATCAAGTGCTAAGCTAATGAAATGGGTCAAGTCAATCACATCATTCTCCTAATGATGTGATCCCATTAATCAAATGACAACTCATGTCTATGGTTAGGAAACTTAACCATCTTCGATCAACGAGCTAGTCAAGTAGAGGCATACTAGTGACACTATGTTTATCTATGTATTCACACATGTATTATGTTTCCGGTTAATACAATTCTAGCATGAATAATAAACATTTATCATGATATAAGGAAATAAATAATAACTTTATTATTGCCTCTAGGGCATATTTCCTTCAGTCTCCCACTTGCACTAGAGTCAATAATCTAGATTACACAGTAATGATTCTAACACCCATGGAGCCTTGGTGTTGATCATGTTTTGCTCGTGGAAGAGGCTTAGTCAGCGGATCTGCAACATTCAGATCCGTATGTATCTTGCAAATTTCTATGTCTCGCACTTGGACTAAATCCCGAATGGAATTGAAGCGTCTCTTGATGTGCTTGGTTCTCCCGTGAAATCTGGATTCCTTTGCCAGGGCAATTGCACCGGTATTGTCACAAAAGATTTTCATTGGAACCGATGCACCAGGTATGACACCTAGATCGGATATGAACTCCTTCATCCAGACTCCTTCATTTGCTGCTTCCGAAGCAGCTATGTACTCTGCTTCACATGTAGATCCCGCCACGACGCTTTGTTTTGAACTACACCAACTGACAGCTCCACCGTTCAGTAAAAATATGTATCCGGTTTGCGATTTAGAATCATCCGGATCAGTGTCAAAGCTTGCATCAACGTAACCATTTACGATGAGCTCTTTGTCACCTCCATATACGAGAAACATATCCTTAGTCCTTTTTAGGTATTTCAGGATGTTCTTGACCGCTGTCCAGTGATCCACTCCTGGATTACTTTGGTACCTCCCTGCTAGACTTATAGCATGGCACACATCAGGTCTGGTACACAGCATTGCATACATGATAGAGCCTATGGCTGAAGCATAGGGAACATCTTTCATTTTCTCTCTATCTTCTGCGGTGGTCGCACATTGAGTCTTACTCAACTTCACACCTTGTAACACAAGCAAGAACCCTTTCTTTGCTTGATCCATTTTGAACTTCTTCAAAACCTTGTCAAGGTATGTGCTTTGTGAAAGTCCAATTAAGCGTCTTGATCTATCTCTATAGATCTTAATGCCCAATATGTAAGCAGCTTCACCAAGGTCTTTCATTGAAAAACTCGTATTCAAGTATCCCTTTAAGCTATCCAGAAATTCTATATCATTTCCAATAAATAATATGTCATCCACATATAATATCAGAAATGCTACAGAGCTCCCACTCACTTTCTTGTAAATACAGGCTTCTCCAAAAGTCTGTACAAAACCAAATGCTTTGATCACACTATCAAAGCGTTTATTCCAACTCCGAGAGGCTTGCACCAGTCCATAAATGGATCGCTGGAGCTTGCACACTTTGTTAGCTCCCTTTGGATTGACAAAACCTTCTGGTTGCATCATATACAACTCTTCTTCCAGAAATCCATTCAGGAATGCAGTTTTGACATCCATTTGCCAAATTTCATAATCATAAAATGCGGCAATTGCTAACATGATTCGGACAGACTTAAGCATCGCTACGGGTGAGAAGGTCTCATCATGGTTAATCCCTTAAACTTGTCGAAAACCTTTTGCAACAAGTCGACCTTTTTAGAAAGTTATATTACCGTCAGTGTCAGTCTTCTTCTTGAAGATCCATTTATTCTCAATTTCTTGCTGATCAACGGGCAAGTCAACGAAAGTCCACATTTTGTTCTCATACATGGATCCCATCTCAGATTTCATGGCTTCCAGCCATTTTGCGGAATCTGGGATCACCATCGCTTCTTCATAGTTCGTAGGTTCATCATGATCCAGTAGCATGACTTCCAGAACAGGATTACTATACCACTCTGGTGCGGATCTTACTCTGGTTGATCTAAGAGATTCGGTAGTAACTTGATCTGAAGTTTCATGATCATTATCATTAGCTTCCTCACTAATTGGTGTAGGTGTCACAGAAACCAGTTTCTGTGATGTACTACTTTCCAATAAGGGAGCAGGTATAGTTACCTCATCAAGTTCTACTTTTCTCCCACTCACTTCTTTCGAGAGAAACTCCTTCTCTAGAAAACTCCGAATTTAGCAACAAAAGTCTTGCCTTCGGATCTGTGATAGAAGGTGTACCCAACAGTCTCCTTTGGGTATCCTATGAAGACACATTTCTCCGATTTGGGTTCGAGCTTATTAGGTTGAAGCTTTTTCACACAAGCATCGCAGCCCCAAACTTTTAGAATCTACAACTTTGGTTTCTTGCCAAACAACAGTTCATAAGGCGTCGTCTCAACGGATTTCGATGGTGTCCTATTTAACGTGAATGCAGCCGTCTCTAAAGCATAACCCCAAAACGATAACGGTAAATCAGTAAGAGACATCATAGATCGCACCATATCTAATAAAGTACGATTACGACGTTCGGACACACCATTACACTGTGGTGTTCCGGGTGGCGTGAGTTGCGAAACTATTCCGCATTGTTTCAAATGTAGACCAAAATCGTAACTCAAATATTCTCCTCCACGATCAGATCGTAGAAACTTTATTTTCTTGTTATGATGATTTTCAACTTCCCTCTGAAATTCTTTAAACTTTTCAAATGTTTCAGACTTATGTTTCATTAAGTAGATATGCCCATATCTGCTTAAATCATCTGTGAAGGTGAGAAAATAACGATATCTGCCACGAGCCTCAACATTCATTGGACCACATACATCTGTATGTATGATTTCCAACAAATCCGTTGCTCTCTCCATAGTACCGGAGAACGGCGTTTTAGTCATCTTACCCATGAGGCACGGTTCGCAACAAGTGATTCATAATCAAGTGGTTCCAAAAGTCCATCAGTATGGAGTTTCTTCATGCGCTTTACACCGATACGACCTAGACGGCAGTGCCACAAATAAGTTGCACTATCATTATCAACTCTGCATCTTTTGATTTCAACATTATGAATATGTGTATCACTACTATCGAGATTCATCAAAAATAGACCACTCTTCAAGGGTGCATGACCATAAAAGATATTACTCATATAAATAGAACAACCATTATTCTCTGATTTAAATGAATAACCGTCTCGCATCAAACAAGATCCAGATATAATGTTCATGCTCAACGCTGGCACCAAATAACAATTATTTAGGTCTAATACTAATCCCGAAGGTAGATGTAGAGGTAGCGTGCCGACCGTGATCACATCGACTTTGGAACCATTTCCCACGCGCATCGTCACCTCGTCCTTAGCCAATCTTCGCTTAATCCGTAGCCCCTGTTTCGAGTTGCAAATGTTAGCAACAGAACCAATATCAAATACCCAGGTGCTACTGCGAGCATTAGTAAGGTACACATCAATAACATGTATATCACATATACCTTTGTTCACTTTGCCATCCTTCTTATCCACCAAATACTTGGGGCAGTTCCGCTTCCAGTGACCAGTCTGCTTGCAGTAGAAGCACTCAGTCTCAGGCTTAGGTCCAGACTTGGGTTTCTTCTCCTGAGCAGCAACTTGTTTGCTGTTCTTCTTGAATTTCCCTTTCTTCTTCCCTTTGCCCTTTTTCTTGAAACTGGTGGTCTTATTGACCATCAACACTTGATGCTCCTTCTTGATTTCTACCTCAGCGGCTTTTAGCATTGCGAAGAGCTCAGGAATAGTCTTATTCATCCCTTGCATATTATAGTTCATCATGAAGCTTTTGTAGCTTGGTGGCAGTGATTGAAGAACTCTGTCAATGACACTATCAACGGTAAGATTAACCCCCAGTTGAGTCAAGTGATTATGATACCCAGACATTTTGAGTATATGTTCACTGACAGAACTATTCTCCTCCATCTTACAACTATAGAACTTATTGGAGACTTCATATCTCTCAATCTGGGCATTTGCTTGAAATATTAACTTCAACTCCTGGAACATCTCATATGCTCCATGACGTTCAAAACATCGTTGAAGACCCGGTTCTAAGCCGTAAAGCATGGCACACTGAACTATCGAGTAGTCATCAGCTTTGCTCTGCCAGACGTTCATAACATCTGGTGTTGCTCCTGCAGCAGGCTTGGCACTTAGCGGTGCTTCCAGGACGTAATTCTTCTGTGCAGCAATGAGGATAATCCTCAAGTTACGGACCAGTCCGTGTAATTGCTACCATCATCTTTCAACTTTGCTTTCTCAAGGAATGCATTAAAATTCAACGGAACAACAACACGAGCCTTCTATCTACAATCAAACATAGACAAGCAAGATACTATCAGGTACTAAGTTCATGATAAATTTAAGTTCAATTAATCATATTACTTAAGAACTCCCACTTAGAAAGATATCCCTCTAATCCTCTAAGTGATCACGTGATCCAAATCAACTAAACCATGTACGATCATCACGTGAGATGGAGTAGTATCAATGGTGAACATCAAGATGTTGATCATATCTACTATATGATTCACGCCCGACCTTTCGGTCTCCGTGTTCCGAGGCCATATCTGTTATATGCTAGGCTCGTCAAGTTAAACCTGAGTATTCCGCGTGTGCAACAGTTTTCCACCCGTTGTATTTAAACGTAGAGCCTATCACACCCGATCATCACGTGGTGTCTCAGCACGAAGAACTTTCGCAATGGTGCATACTCAGGGAGAACACTTATACTTTGATAATTTAGTGAGGGATCATCTTATAATGCTACTGTCAATCAAAGCAAGATAAGATGCATAAAAGATAAACATCACATGCAATCAATATAAGTGATATGATATGGCCATCATCATCTTGTGCTTGTGATCTCCATCTTCGAAGCACCGTCATGATCACCATCGTCACCGGCGCGATACCTTGATCACCATCGTAGCATCGTTGTCGTCTCGCCAATCTTATGCTTCCACGACTATCGCTACCGCTTAGTGATAAAGTAAAGCATTACAGCGCAATTGCAATGCATACAATAAAGCGACAACCATATGGCTCCTGCCAGTTGCCGATAACTCGGTTACAAAACATGATCATCTCATACAATAAAAATTAGCATCATGTCTTGACCATATCACATCACAACATGCCCTGCAAAAACAAGTTAGACGTCCTCTACTTTGTTGTTGCAAGTTTTACGTGGCTGCTACGGGCTTAGCAAGAACCGTTCTTACCTACGCATCAAAACCACAACGATAGTTTGTCAAGTTGGTGTTGTTTTAACCTTCCCAAGGATCAGGCGTAGCCACACTTGGTTCAACTAAAGTTGGAGAAACTGACACCCGCCAGCCACCTGTGTGCAAAGCACGTCGGTAGAACAAGTCTCGCGTAAGCGTACGCGTAATGTCGGTCCGGGCCGCTTCATCCAACAATACCGCCGAACCAAAGTATGACATGCTGGTAAGCAGTATGACTTATATCGCCCACAACTCACTTGTGTTCTACTCGTGCACAACATCAACGCATAAAACCTAGGCTCGGATGCCACTGTTGGGGAACGTAGTAATTTCAAAATTTTCCTACGCACACGCAAGATCATGGTGATGCATAGCAACGAGAGGAGAGTGTTGTCTACGTACCCTCGTAGACCGGAAGCGGAAGCGTTAGCACAACGCGGTTGATGTAGTCGTACGTCTTCAAGGCCCGACCGATCAAGCACCGAAACTGCGGCACCTCTGAGTTCTAGCACACGTTCAGCTCGATGACGATCCCCGGACTCCGATCCAGCAAAGTGTCAGGGAAGAGTTCTGTCAGCACGACGGCGTGGTGACGATCTTGATGTTCTATCGTCGCAGGGCTTCGCCTAAGCACCGCTACAATATTATCGAGGATTATGGTGGAGGGGGGCACCGCACACGGCTAAGAGAACGATCACGAAGATCAACTTGTGTGTCTAGAGGTGCCCCCCTACCCCCGTATATAAAGGAGCAAGGGGGAGAGGCCGGCCGGCCCTTGGGGCGCGCCAAGGAGGGGGGAGTCCTCCTCCTAGTAGGAGTAGGACTCCCCTTTCCTAGTCCAACTAGGAAGAGAGAAGGGGAAAGGAAAGAGAGGGAGAGGGGGAGGGAAAGAGGGGCCGCGCCCCCCTCCCCTAGTCCAATTCTGACTCCCGGTGGGAGGGGCCGCGCCACCTCCTAGGCTGCTGCCCTCTCTCTCCCCTCAGGCCCACTAAGGCCCAATACTTCCCCGGGGGGTTCCGGTAACCCTTCCGGCACTCCGGTTTTCTCCGAAATCACCCGAAACACTTCCGGTGTCCGAATATAGCCATCCAATATATCGATCTTTATGTCTCGACCATTTCGAGACTCCTCGTCATGTCCGTGATCATATCCGGGACTCCGAACAACCTTCGGTACATCAAAATATATAAACTCATAATGAAACTGTCATCGTAACGTTAAGCGTGCAGACCCTACGGGTTTGAGAACAATGTAGACATGACCGAGACACGTGTTCGGTCAATAACCAATAGCGGAACCTGGATGCTCATATTGGCTCCTACATATTCTACGAAGATCTTTTATCGGTCAGACCGCATAACAACATAGGTGTTCCCTTTGTCATCGGTATGTTACTTGCCCGATATTTGATCGTCGGTATCTCAATACCTGGTTCAATCTCGTTATTGGCAAGTCTCTTTACTCGTTCCGTAATACATCATCCCGCAACTAACTTATTAGTTGCAATGCTTGCAAGGCTTATGTGATGTGCATTACCGAGAGGGCCCAGAGATACCTCTCCAACAATCGGAGTGACAAATCCTAATCTCGAAATACGCCAACCCAACAAGTACCTTCGGAGACACCTGTAGAGCACCTTTATAATCACCCAGTTACGTTGTGACGTTTGTTAGCACACAAAGTGTTCCTCCGGTAAACGGGGGTTGCATAATCTCATAGTCATAGGAACATGTATAAGTCATGAAGAAAGCAATAGCAACAAACTAAACGATCAAGTGCTAAGCTAATGAAATGGGTCAAGTCAATCACATCATTCTCCTAATGATGTGATCCCGTTAATCAAATGACAACTCATGTGTATGGTTAGGAAACTTAACCATCTTCGATCAACGAGCTAGTCAAGTAGAGGCATACTAGTGACACTATGTTTGTCTATGTATTCACACATGTATTATGTTTCCGGTTAATACAATTCTAGCATGAATAATAAACATTTATCATGATATAAGGAAATAAATTATAACTTCATTATTGCCTCTAGGGCATATTTCTTTCAGTTCGAGCCCAACAGAGAGAACGACGAGCTTACGCGTGCCCTGGGAAATCCTGAACACCCGGGAAGAACACGAGGCATGGGCGCTATTCCGTGGTATGAGGGGTTTTCGGACTGGAACGCCGACTACGGAACCCGTGCGAGAAAGAAGATTGTGGAGGAGAAGAAGAGGAAGATGGAGGAGGAGCAGAGGAAGCTAGACTATGAACGCCTTCAAGGCCTAGAATCAGCGCAGGCGGACTTGGCAGTCAAATTCCAGCGGCAGCAGGAGCAGATCGACTCAGTTAGCCAGCAAAGGGGGTCTCAGCAGCTAGCGGATGGTCCACCATTAGATAGCACCGTCCCATCCATGCCGAGAAGCAGCGTGGGTTCCGCCCCGGGCGACGCATTGCTGGATAGCTACCCAGTGGATGACATCATGCATGGAGAACACTAACTACGAGCTACACTTCAAAATGAAGAACATATCCATGAAGGTGGCGGACGCCCTTGCTTTTACAAATCCCCCCGAGGCAACCTTCCATTGCAACCCGATTCCAGCGGGCTATGCTAGTGTCTTGGTTGATGAGGTGGTGGACCAATATTCGGGGCTAGAGCTTGACATTCCTGGAGGTGACGATGAGCACACACTGGGAGAGGCCAACCATCATATCATCCTATGGAGAAAGGATTGCATCATCTTTCGAAGGCCACCGACACCGCGTCATCCGACTCCTCGTCGAAGTCCGCCACCGAGTCAGCAGACTCCCGCTCCTCCAAGTCCACCAACGCGTCAGGCCACTCCTCCTCCAAGTCCGGCACAGCTTCAGGCCACTCCTCCTCCTCCAAGTCCGGCAAAGCGTCAGGCCACTCCTCCTCCAAGTCCGGCACAGCTTCAGGCCACTCCTCCTCCAAGTCCGGCACAACTTCAGGCCACTGCTCCTGCTCCAACTCAGCCACGTCAGCCGTCTTCGCCGCCTCAGCAATCACGGAAGAGAGCCGCCTCAGCTATGGTGCGTAGCGGTACAAGTCGAGGTAGTACTGGAGGTACAGGCGGAGGAAAGCGATTTCAATATGGTCCAAGCCTCGCACCTCTTCCGCAGAGGCCTTACGACAAGTCCGAGGAGGAAAACGTAGCCATATCGAAGGCCGAGGTGGAAGCCCATTTTGCACCGAAACCGCCACCGCCGCCAAGGGAGAAAGTGCCTGTGGAAAAGATTGACCACTTCATTCGTATGGCTAGAGCACCAGCTCCCAAGCCTGTTGACACAGACTATGAGCGCCACATCAAGAAGTTAAATCGAGCACGTCTACAGAAAGAGGCGAGCTCGAGCTCAAGCAAATCAGCTGGCAAAAGGAGCGGTAAAACCGTTCCCCAGCTGGGAGAACAGGCGGCGCAATCAATCCCCCCGCTTGTTGTGCCAACAACACATGAGAGTAGGCGCGCCCAATATTATTGTGGGCAAACCGTTAACGTTCCCGGGGTGGGTGATGTGGTAATAACCAAGGAGCATATTGCGCAGGCTGAAGCGATCGGGATCACTGTTGGACAACTCCTCGATATCAAGCCCATGTCTCCGACTAGAGAGGAGGAAATAAAACGGAAATATGTCCTGGGCCAACCTTTGGTCGAGCCAGACGAGGTCAAGAACCTCCCAATGAGAATGTATGAATTGCATCGATGGTACATGGACATTACCAAGATTTCCAATCGAGAGTCCCTCATGGTGAATGTCAAGGAGGAGCATTACTACCATGAGAAAGCTCTGGCCGTTGAGTATTCAGAACTGTTTCTGCTATACAATCAAGACGCACTCGACAAATCTATCTTCAATTGCTATTGTCTGTAAGTGATTTCTTTCTGTAATTTAAGTCTCAAGCTAGCTGTAGTGATCATTTTGATCAATTATTACCTGTAATTATCCTCACTATATTCTTTTATGTGGTATTATGCAGGATGAAGATTAATAAAATGAAAAAAGGTGGACGCTATGGCATTGGGTTCGTTGACCCAAATACCATTAATGAATACACATGGAAAATAGATTCATATATGAAAAAAGTGTAGAGGAAAGCATGCTAGAGTTCTTCAAGAACCTCAAATACAATGAAGATATACTACTTCCTTACAACTTCGAGTGAGTCACACTGTCTTGTACTACAAATTCTGTTTTTGCCTACTAGCTAGCTACATGTTTTTGCTTACATATGCCCGCTTAATTAAGACATGCAAACGTGTGTGCATGCAGATTTCACTGGATCTTTTTAATCATTAAAGTTGATGAAGGAACAGTTGAAGTACTAGACTCACTACTTAAGAAAGCAAGTGACTACACCATCGTGAAGGGGATAGTCAACAGGTAATTTCAATCATTATTAACTATATCTCGGCCTATTTAATTAGTTCTTCATTTCCTAATAACAACTATTTAATAACCCATTTATTCATTTTTTTGTCGGCGGGCAGGGCTTGGGCAAAGTTCATCAGGGTCACTCCAGGCCCATGGAAACAAAATCTGAAATGGTATCGACCCCAGGTAAGTAATTAAGTAGTACTAGCTAGCTGCCATCTCTTTAATTATCATGCTTGATTAATTATTATCTGATCAAATTCCATTCTCTAAAGGCCCTGAAGAAGGCGCCGGGGAATAATCTGTGTGCATACTACGTTTGCGAGAACATTCGCATGATGGCGTCCAAAAGAAGCGAATCTCAAAGACAGGAGTGGGTACGTTTGTCAGAACACTATTCATAATTTTTTACACCATTATCGATATCTAGTCACACAACTAATACACATGCATATTGATCTCCTTCTTAACAGTTCAAAGAGGTGTGGGAGAAGCTCCTAACAAAGAAGCGCATAGAAGCAATTCAAGAGGAAATAGCGGGATTTTTGCTCGACCAGGTCATAGATCCCAAAGGAGAATACTATTACCCGCTACCGCCTCCGTGAACCACTTCCAATTGTTATCGTGCTCCGAAGGCACCAATTAGGAGAAATTGTATGTATGTATGTATGTATGTATGTATGTATGTATGTATGTATATATATATATAGGGTCGCGCTATTCGTCACCCTGGGTGAGGAATAGTTATTCTTCACCCCCCCTCTATTTTACCATCAATGCACCATAATTTTACGTTTCGTAAGTTTTGTCTTATTTCCGACACAAAAAGGGACCGTAAGAAAAAATATATAAATGCCGTAAAAATTATTTTATGTTACGTAAAATTACAAACGTAAAAGCATAGTCTAAAATACACATAAACTGCAAATTTTCTTGTCTTATGACTTATATTTTTATTTTTTATGTCAAATTTTATGTAGTGAATCAATAGGAATGTAACTATTTGAATTCCAAACGTAATTTAATTATGAAATGATCGTAAGATTACCTCAGGTGAAGAATAACTTATTCTGCACCCTGGGTGATGAATAGTAACACTATATATATATATATATATATATATATATATATATATATATATATATATATATATATATATATATATACGGTTCTACTAGAAATTCTATTTATATATATGCATAACGTGTACAATATGTAGTATCGTAAAATACCAGCAAACGAAAAAGAATTAAATGAAAAACACAAAATTAAATGAAAAAGAAATCATAAACCCAAAACCCCCCAACCTTTTAATACCGGTTGGTGACACCAACTGGTACTAAAGGGCTCCCTGCCCCCGAAGCTGGCTCGTGCCACGTGGTTGCCCTTTAGCACCGGTTCGTGCTGAACCGGTACTAAAGGGGGGGGGGGGGCTTTAGTGCCTACACTTTAGCGCCGGTTACCAAACCGACACTAAAAGACCTTACGAACCGGTACTATTGCCCGGTTCTGCACTAGTGTATATAGATCTTTTCCATGTGTTAGAGAACACATTTTTTAATTTTCTCATGAATTTTCAGGTACATATAGATAGTTGACATTACTATAGTGAAATATATTTTTGAATTTACCATGATTTAGAGATCAATTTTTTAAAAGTTTCGTCATGTTATGTCTATTTTTTTGCACATTTACCATTTCAACCTAGATTTTCAATGGCAAATTTAGGTAGACACTTCATGGCTACTCTCTTCATGCCCACTATGTCGCTCTTGACCGATTGTTTTCTCGTGTACAACCCTCGCCGCCCCACCGTGTACTACATCGACATGGTCGGCATCCACATGGCCGGCAGGGCCGTGGCCATGACGGCGTCGGCACTCACGTCGTTCGACCCTGCTACTGGCAGGGGCAACATGATCTTGGACACGAGCACCATATTCAACTTCACGCCGCTCTCGTCCCCCATGTACGCCATGTGCGCGACGCGTTCCAGCCCAGGTTGTAAGCGCCCGTGTCGGCGCCATTGGACGGGTTCGACACGTGTCACCAGCGTGCGGGTGACAAGCACGATGTCCGGGCTCACCGATGGAGCGCGGATGGCCATGACGCTACCGGAGGAGAACGTGATGATCTTTGTTTTCTGCCATGGCAGTAAGAAATGTTTTCTTTTTTGGTTTTGAAGATTGACCATTCTTTTTTAGAGTTCTATATGTATGATCTTGGAGCTTTGGAACGTGACCATGACATGTTTAATTTCTCGTGGAACTTTTCGGTGTTCGTCTGCTCAAAAATCTTTCAATGGTAAACTTCTGCATACAGTAATTTATGCTTGGGCCGTTGATATTGGAAAAAATACTGTAAATGTTATAAATGAAAGTGATTTGGACTTCGTGCAACCATTGCCCGTCTAGCTCAGTCGGTAGAGCGCAAGGCTCTTAACCTTGTGGTCTTGGGTTCGAGCCCCAAGGTGGGCGTCAATTTTTGCATTTTTACCTTATTGATTTAGTAGCACAAAATTAGTTGAAGTTGTTTTCGAAAACATTCTACAATTTTTCCTTTTATAATTCACAAGTGCAATGTTTCATGTAATTTTAACTAATGATCCAACTTTGCCTTATTGAGGTAGAAACGGGATTATAAATTCGTAGGAACCTGATTACAATCTTTCATAAGCAGAGATTTAAAATGAACATGGATATCCGCAATCAGGGAAAAGTCACCATACATTATCGCCGCAGAAGCAAGCTCATGGGCCATATTGTTTCAGCGAATCCTTGAGGTCACTGACGATTGGGTGCAGGCTAGACATGTTCAGAGTGTCGAGATCAACCAGTCTGATCACAGATGCACAGTCAGATTCCAAACATAAAAGGCCCCCTAGAGTTTCCTCTAGATCAAACAGTCCCTCTCTAATGGCCACAACCTCAGCTTTATCGGCAGAAGTGCAACAGAAGGTAGGGAAAGTATCAGTTTCTTCCATCCTTGGGGTACTCCTGGTGCTTCAAATTCAAAACACAATTCTTAAATGTAACAAAAAAAATCGGAAAAAAGATGAATGTTCACAAGGAATGTGACTACAACTCCTAAAAATGTCAGATCCAAACTCAAAATGCACATTGAGAAACAAAAAAGTGAAATCCAGATGTGAATAGTGTCAATGTTGTTTTTGTCTTTTTTCTTACACTATTCATGCTAGATTTTACATTTTTGTTTCTCAATGTAAGTTCCGAGTGGACCTGAAATTTGTAGAGGTTGTAGTCAAATTGCTTGTGAACATTCACATCTTTTTCCGGAATTTTTTGTTACATTCAATAATGGTTTTTTTTAATTTGGAGCACAGGGAAAACCCCAATGCTGGGAGTACCGGATACTTACCCACAGAAGGCATCTCCCAGACGACAAGGCGGCGCTTGCTGTGTTCGGGTTACAACAAAAAGATATTCGAAATTGTAATCGATCTCTATAATTACCTTTTGCATCTTGATATTCCACCTGACTTACTGAAGAAAATTGCGCAATACAAAATTCGTCTGAGGTGTGTGGTAATGGTTGTTACCTTTATGAATCTTTTTATGGTTTTCTTAATGAAAATCTGTGGTGAACCCCTTTTTCCTAAAAAAATTGGTCTGAGCTGGATTAATCCCAGAGATTTGAAAAGCCCCATAAGTCACTATTGTGAGAACCTTCGACGTTGCACATTTGGACACACTTTGGTCTAAGATAAGAGGGTTGTGAGGTGAGCTACCACTCCTTCCTTGTGCACAATGGGCAATGAAGATCTTGTTGTACGATTGGCAATGAAGTGCAGTACCACGCCCTTGATCAGGTAGTCCTATCAATGAGATGTCCAGCGCATAGACATTGATAGGACTACCCGAGTTGTCGAATCTAGAGACAGGATCACAGGATTGGGTTTGACAAGTTGGCCTCCCTCTATGCTCAACGTAGGGGTAGTTGGTTGTGTATTCATATGCCAGTGGTGTTTCGGCAGTATCGGCGCCGATTTCGGTATTCTGCAGACATAGGAAGACGTCTAGCTATGAGAAACTCGGCATCGTCTTCTTCTTCAGCTCGTGGATTCCTAGGGATCGATGTCGCTGACACGTATCGGCTGAGAACGGTATCGGCTGAGAACGGTAATTTCAAGACTACCTGCATTGGTAGAACTTCATTGTTCTAGTGACGGCGTGGAACTCCAGCGTAGGCAACTCCGACCGTCTTGAGGATGTACGGGATGGAGTCGACAATTTATTTTAATAGTTTGGATTGCTTACCACATCATGTGGTGAGGGGACAATTCTCTAAGGAGTGGATTATATATATTCTTTTTTGTTTTGCCCATTTCCTGTAATATTGTTGTTGATTAATATAGACTATAGAGCCGCGGCGGATTTGAAAAAAAGAACAATATGATTTCTACAGCCTCTCTCTATCAAAACAAGTTAAGCAAACGTAGGCACATGAATGGGTTGATGGCGCATTAGAGAGATGTACTTAAAAGCCTAACCCTAGCCTGCAATGTGACGACTCAGCCATGTGTGCTGCTTTGCGTAGTGCGATGTCCTCATCGTTATTCTTGGGATCCTCCTCCTGAAGCTCCTCCTTGATGCCGATGTCGGCGTTCCCGTCCACCGCCTGCAGCTCCGGCCTGACGTCCAACACATCGACGAATGACGCCACCTTCATCTCGTACTCCTTCTGTCCGATCTGGTAGTGCTCTTCGAGGCTCGACGAGATCATCGGCTCCAGTTGATCATCGGCTCCAGTCCGATCACAGCTGGAGTCGTAATCGAAATGCTGCATGACGTCGACGTTAATGTCGACGCCGCTGCCACTGGGCTTTCTCCCGGCTTCATCGCTGCCGGCGCCGGTTGCCTCGTAGTAGAAATAGTCGTACAGCTGATGTTGTTGTTGCTGCTGCTGTCCACCGTGATATTGCGGTTGCCGGCTGTCGTCGTGATCGGCGCCATTTTGCATCACGGGGTCGGCGCCTTCTTGGGCGACGTAGAGCGCGTCGACGACCTGATCTTGGTCGGCGTGGAGGAGCAGCTGCTCCTGCTGGTGGTTCGAGGAGGTGACCTCGAGGTCAGCGCACGGGCCGTCCATGACGTCCCCGCCGGCCACGCCAGATGCGGCCTGGCGGCACATGTCGAGGTGCTGTTGCAGGGCGGCGAGCTCGGCCGACAGAAGCTCGCTGGTGTGCTCGAGGTCGATGATCATGCTGCAGCAGCCTCCGACGGGGTCCATGGCGCGCATCTCCGCCTGGTAAATGAGCGTCTGCATGGCCGCGTCGCAGAGCTCCGGCTTGAGGCGGCGCAGCGTCTTGAGGATGTTGCTGACGCCGAAGAGGCGGTGCGCGTTGAGGAACCGGCGCTGCTGGTCGGCGGGGAAGTAGGGCGCGAGGGGGCAGTCGGGGTTGCACTTGCGCCGCTGGTACTTGCACGCCGCGCAGGCCTGGTTGGTCGTGCCACCCCCACCCCCACCGCCGGAGCCACCGCTGCGGGGGGAGACGCTGCTGGAGTGGTGGTGCTGCGACTGCGACTGCGATTTGGTGGCGTTGGTGTTGGTGGTGATGGTGGAGGAGGCGTTGGTGATGGTAATATGGAGGTGGGAGGAGGAGGCGGCGGAGGAGGAGGTCATTGCTGCGCCTGCGCGCGCGCGCCGGCAATGGCGACGGGGCTGCCTAGCGAGGACGGAGGCGTCGGTGGAGGGTTGGGCCTGGCGCTGTCGTAGGAATAGGGGAGGCCGCAGGAGCTGTCAATGCCATTATTAGTTAGGAGTTAGCTGGGTGATGCCTATTAAAAGGGATCGTATACAGACGCTGTGGCACAAGATCGATAGCGGAAAGGGTCGCGGCTTGGGCTCCGAGCGTTGCGGGGTGCTCAGAGTTTGTTAAGTATCAGAGGATTCCAGTAGCCCGCCACTACTTTCCAGTCAACATCAGGAGGATCGATCTGGTAGCAATTTGTGGTCTGAAATTCGCAGCTAGCTAGCTGCATGGAGCTTGGCATCCTAGATTTGGATTTGGAAGTATGCCAGTAGGTTGACGTGCACGGCACCAACGGGATGCATGCATGACATCGACGTACGTGCCGTTGCTGCCGATAGCACGTACGCACGCATGGCATGGTCACTCACGCGGAAAGGAGTGAGCGACCGTGTGACCGATCGAGCAACACCGCTCGGTCTGGTCAGCCATAGATCGAGCAGCTGACCTACCATCGCGTGCGCATGATCGGTTGGCATCTTCAATTTTGATTTTAAACAAGGAAACAGCAACTAAACAGTAGTACAGAGAGTAGTGTCTTAAACAGTTCAACATGTACTAAGATGATGATTTCCAGTGAGAAAGTCACATTCAACATGTTCTTTAGGTGTGTAACTTCATCATGTATGCCTAGCATAGTTGGTGCCCAAATTGTACAAATGTAGGACCAGCACAAGTGTGCAATGGGGCAATGAAAGAAGAGATGGTCTCTGATTTCCACAAGTGTAATCGTGAATAAAAACATGCTTCCTTGTAGGAGAGATCCAGTATTTAACTTGTCATTTGTGAGGAGCCAATAGAAGATCTTGTGTTTGAGTTGGCAGCAAGTTTTCCATATCCATTTGATCATTGGCATAACCTCAGGTGCAATGGCAAGCAACCTATAAACCTTAGAAACTTTGTATTGATTTGATCCCTTAGACAATTGCCACTAGTCTACTTTTGAGGTGAGGGTTAGATCTTGAATTAGAAGTTCAAGTTCCTGGAATTGCACACATGCCTCTTCAGACAGTGGCAAATGGAAAACATTTGCTAAATCCTCTGCTTGATATAAATCAAAGAGGGTGATATGCGGGCTGATAGCAATGGAATGTACATGTGGCCAAACTCCAATCAAAGGAATCCCATTCCAGTTGTCAGACCAAAATAAGTCTGGCCATTGTGAAGAGTACTAGTTTCAAGTTCTTTATCATTTGGGAAAAGCTTCATGCAATCTCTCTGCAGAAAGATATAGTGGATGTTGTAGTTGGGTGGAAACCCTTCCCATAGTACACTTCCCAAACCAGGTTGATCTTGGGGATATCCATGTGATTGATAAACTTGTGCACCATTTCAAGAGAAGGCATGTATTTTGTAGGGACAAATTCAAAATGCCCAATCCACCTCTGTCTTTTGGCCTACAAACTACTCTCTGTCCCATAGTATAAGAGCATCTTTTACACTACACTAGTGTCCAAAACGCTCTTATGTTATAGGACGGAGGGTGAGGATCCCAAGCTGCGAGAGGAGGGATTTTCTTTTCGAGATCCTTGCCTCTCCAAAAGAGATGTCTCCTATATATATATATATATCAATCTGTTCTATGGTGCCTTTGTATAGAAGTAGACAACTCATAAGAAAAGTAGGCAGAGAAGACAAAATTGGATTGACCATGAGCAATCTGCCATCATAGCTCAAGAACTGAGAGCAAACATTTAGCATTTTCTGAATTCTGTCAATGATGAACATTAAAAAAAATCCATTCTTGGCTTGGTGAAACTAAGTGGAGCACCTAAATAAATAAATAGAAAAGTGCCATGGTGCATCGCGGAATGCTGGATAGATGGTGCAGGTGTCATTTGGGGTATTGACTTGTAATATGCTTGATTTCTGGTAATTAACCTTTAACCCAGATGCCTTGGAGTAGATATTGACTAGATGTTGCAAATTCTCGAATTGACCTAGACATGTTGGCATGATGATTAAGGTGTCATCAACATACTAAAGTATGGGGAAATCAGGGCAGGAGTTAAACTTAACTGGAGGTTGAATAATATCTCTATGCATAACACTATCTAAAATTGTTTATAAAAATTTAGCTATGAGACCAAAAAGGAGGGGAGAAAGGGGATCTCCTTGTCTCACCCTTCTTCTGCACTTAAAAGAGTTACCAGGCACCCCGTTTAACAATACAACAGAGGTGGCGGTGTTAAGAAGCTGCTCCATCCAGGAGCAACATTTGGTCGCAAATCATTTTTGCTTCGAGATACCTAAAATCATGACGTGCTCCATTTTGTGAAAGGCTTTCCCAAAATCTAGCTTTAACACCATTGTGGGATTTTTGCTTTTGTGGCATTGGAATAAATATTTATATGCCCAGGCAATACAATCAAGTATAAATCTAGATTTGATGAATCCATATTGATTGACATGGATTAGCAAGATGTTTAGTAAGCAATTTGGTTGTGCAACGGAGTTGGGATATGGTTCTGTAATCATTAACACAGGATGCATCAGGCTTCTTTGGAACAGGGAAAATGAAAGATTTATTGATACTTTGTAGGCACACCTCCCTTCTATAGAACATGTTTAAAAAGATCACAAAATCTTGCTTGATTATTAGCAAAAGCTTCCTTGCAAAATAGGAATTAGAGCCATGTGGGCTTGGAGATTTATTTGACGGCAAGTCCTTAATTGTGGCATCTATCTTCTAAGTAGAGAAAGGTTCTTCCAGGAAGGATATACCATGATGCACTCGCAATAGGTGAAGCAATTCAGGAAGAATATTGTAATGCTCTGATTTGCCTACCATGTCCTTAAAAGCTTATTGCATAAGAGAAGATTTTGCAGCATGATTAGAAACTTCCAAACAATCTGATCCAGTCAGTGAAGATATATAGTTGTGCCTATGCTAGACAGTAGCTAAAGCATGGAAGAATATAGAATTTTCACTTCTTAAAGTAGCCCATTTAATTTCCCCCTCTGCTACTAGTATGTGTTTTGTTGCTTCAAGAGTTTGTCCAAGTGAAGTTTAACATCTTTCATTAGGCCATACTTCAAAGTTATGAGTGCTTTAAAATTTTGAATTGCTTCCATCATTTCAATTAGACCATTTGTATCTGTAATATCCTTATTTAGATCGGAAAGATTCCTTAGTGAACCTCCTATAGAAACCTGCATGACCGAGGAAGTTTCTTATACCTTTGACATCTCTAGGACATGACATTTTCTCAATTGCATCAACTTTAGCTTTGTCTACTTCAATGCCTCTTTCAGGAATTTTCTGACAAATGACTATACCTTCATTCACTATAAAGTGGGATTTCTCTCAATTCAAGACAAGTTTAGTCCCTTCACATGTCTGCAAAACTTTATCAAGATTGCTCATATAGTCATCAAAAGAAGTTTCACGTACGGAACAATCAACCATGAAGACCTCACCAATTTTCTCACAAAAATCATGGCATATAGCAGTCATACACCTATGAAAAGTAGCAGGTGCATTACATAAACCAAAAGGCATACGTCTATAAGCATACGTTACAAAAGAACAAGTAAAAATAATTTTCTCTTGATCTTCTAGTGACATGGGTATTTGAGAGAAAGCAAAATATCCATCTAAGAAACAAAAGTGTGTATCCTAAGATAATATTTCTAACAATTGATCAATAAAATGCAAAGGATAATGATCTTTAATGGAAGCTTTATTCAATTTTCTAAAATCAATTACCATCCTATAACATGTAACAACTCTTTGTGGGATAAGTTTATTTTTATCATTAGGAACAGCAGTGATGCCACCTTTCTTAGGGACACAATGAACAAGACTTACCCATATACCATCAGCTATAGGATAAATTATACCTACCTCCAGAAGCTTTAGTATTTCCTTTCTTAAACATCCTTCATCTTAGGATTCAACCGAGGTAGATGATCGACGACTGGTTTGGCATCGAGCTCCATATTAATTTTGTATTGACACAGAGTAGGACTAGTGACTTTAAGATCATCAAGAGTATATCCAATTACAACATGATGTTTCCTCAAGGTTTTCAATAATGTCTATTCTTCGTGCACTAGAAGGTTAGCATTGATAATAACATAATATATTTTCTTTTCATCTAGATAAGCATATTTCAATGTATCTGGGAGTTTCTTTAATTCAAACACAGGATCACCCTTATTTGGAGGAGGATCTCCCAAAATTTCGAGTGGAAAATTATGCTTAAGGATGGGTGCTTGCCTAAAGAAGATTCCATATTTTTCATATTAATTCATGATCTAACAAATATTGCTCTAAAGGATCAATAAGAGGCACGACAATAGAAGCAAGACCAAGAATATCGTCTTTATTAGGTAAATATTTATCATGAGGTTATCTAGTGAACTTAGAGAAATTTAATTCATGAGATACATCACCAACTTTAACCTTCTCTTTAACACAATCAATTTCAGCATTAACAATATTCAAGAAGGGTCTACCAAATATAATGGGGCAAAAATTATCTTATTGTGATTCGTACTAGAAAATTAGTAGGGGGTTTGATCTTACCCACGCAAGAGTACAACATCTCTAACAATCCCAAGCAGCAAAATAGTATCCCTATTTGCAAGCTTAATAGCAACATGAATATCAGTTGGTGAAACATCATGCATGACTTCTTGATAGAGAGAGAAATGAATGGCACTTATACTAGCACCCATATCACATAAACCATGACAGCAATGATCTCCAATCTTAATAGAATAATAGGATTACCAACAACTTTCTTATTCTTAGCTAACATATCACGTTCATTTCTAACAGGTTTAGCAATTCTAATAGCTTCATCAGAGAAATAAATAACATGCCCATCAATATTATCAACCAATAGATCTTTAACCATTGCAATAGGAGGTTCTACTTTAATTTGTTCTGAGGGTTTGTATGCTTTAATATTACTCTTATGAACCACAGTTGTAGCCTTAGCATGTTCCTTAGTCCTAACAGGGAAAGGTGGCTTCTCAATGTAAGTAGTAGGCACAACAGGATTAGCAGTGTAAGAAAATAGTTTAGTATTAGCAATAATTGGTTCTTCACAAATATCTTTAATGGGTGGATGAAATTTAAACCACTTCTCCTTAGGGAGATCAACACTAGCAGCAAAGGAGTCGCAAAATGTAGCTACTACCTCAGAGTCAAGTTCATATTTTGCACCAAGCTTATGAAAAACATATGTTCTACAAAAGACTTAACACAATCAAATTCAAGATTTATAGCTAACTCATTACCTTCTTCAATTTCCCAATCTTTAGAGTTGTGTTTAATTCGTTCAATAAGGTCCCATTTGAATTTTATACTTCTTTTTGAGAAAGAACTAGGAGAAGAAGAATCAAGAATTGTTTTAGCATTAACAGAAAGCCGAGCATAAAAGTTTTGAATAATAATTTCCCTTGAGAGCTCATGATTGGGGCATTTGAGGGTCATGTCCTTAACCCTCCTCAAGCTTGAGTGATAATTTCTCCTTGACGAGGCCAAAAATTATATATATAATTCCTATCACGATGAACCAAGTGCATAGGATAATTTTTTGATGGAATTCTAGCTTCTGTCCTATCTTTCAGGTTCATCCAACAGCCTATACCATGCCAATGATCTTCCCTCAAAATATAAAGGGAACAATTTCTTCTTAACTCCATCCCTTGATGAACATGCAAGCTTAAACAGTCCACAAAATTCATCCATATAGATTAAGTACATATCATGATGTATTGTTCCATCTCCTGCATAGGGATTACCATGCAATTTTTCTAGAATACCAAAAGGGATTTAATAATAAATATTTTTAGTAGGTTGAGGCACGACTCTTACCACTTGCATTCGAGGTGAAGAGACCCCGAACAAGCCCCTCATAGGATTTCCTTCCACAGTGACAATCAAAAGATAAAATTCAGCACGTATTATAAATGTTTCCTTATCAAATTCCACTTATCAAGAGTGCTTCACTCCCCAGCAACGACGCTAGAAAAGTATTTTGATGACCCTCAAGTATTTGGATCAATCGTAGTCCTTTCAATAAATAAGAGTGTCGAACCCAATGAGAAGCATTAGGAATCGATAAATGGTTTTCAGCAAGGTATTCTTTGCAAGTGTTGTAAAGAAGTTGTGAAAGATAGTTTCCTAGAAAGATAATTCATAGCAAGCAACAAGTAACAAAAGTAGTGAGGTACAACAAGATGGCACAATCCTATTTATTGCAAAGGACAATCCAAAAGTACTTCTTATAGTGATTAAAGCGTTCTCGAGGACACTTATGAATTTCGTCTAGTTATCTTCATCACGATTCATTGATTCACGCTCGTTGCTTTGATAAGTGGTTATGTGGGTGGACTGGTGCTAAGGTGATGTTCTTACTTGAACAAACAACCTACTTATGATTACCTCCTCTCGCAAGCATCCACAACTACAAGAGAAGAATTAAGATAAACCTAACAATAGCATGAAGCATGTGGATCCAAATCAACCCCTTATGTAGTAGTGCATAAACTAGCGTTTAGGCTTCTGTCACTCCTGCAACCCATCGTCTACTTACTAATCCACAATGCCTTTCCCCTAGGCCGAAACATGGTAATGTGTCATGTAGTCGACATTCACACGACACCACCAGAGGAAGAACAATAAATGCATCATCAAAACATTGAATGAAAACCAACTTCACATGATTACTTATAACAAGCTCTAGTAGAAAACAGGGCTTTGGTCCAGGCCTGGCCAGCCCATTAGTCCCGGTTCAGTCACGAACCGGGACCCATGGGGGCATACGTCCCGGTTCGTGCGCCCAGGGGGCCGGCCGGGCCCCGCAGGGCATTGGTCCCAGTTCGTCTAGACCCTTTTGTCTCGGTTCCAGACATGAACCGGGACCAATGATGTGGCTATATATACCCCCTCGCCCGCGAGCCGAGCACTCCACTGCTCTGTTTTTTCTAGCCGGCGAGGGGAGGGCTTTATGGTGCTCTAGCTCACCTCCTATGCACATGAGGTATTCGATGAAATGCCCGAGCCACACTAATTAAGCTTTCTCCTCTCCAAGCTCAACCTCCAAGCTCCATTTTCCTAAAGATTTGTCTAGGTTTAGCGGTCCGTCACGTCCCGTCCTCGTCGTCACTTCCGTCGATCGCCCGTGCTGATCTCGTCGCCGGCACTACCGTGGTGAGCCTCTTGTTCTTATCTTCTTTATAAAAGAAAAAAAATTCTTACTTGTATGAATTAGATCAATTGTTACCTTGGTTGCGATTATGATCGCATTTTATTAGTTTTATTATAGTTTGTTATTATATAGTGCGATGGTTTTGGTATCCGCCTCCATCGGCCCACGTCCTGTATATGATTCGGATGTGGTATATATTATCTTTTATAACTATTTGGTTCATTTATTGTTTATGACAATTGTGCCGACCAACATGACATAGATTTTTTTATCTAGGAGGTATGTGAACCGGAAATTCCAACTGACCCTATTGTCGAGAGGTTAAATTTAGTTGAAGAAGAAAACAATTACTTGAAGGAAAAAATAAAAAAATTGAGGAGGAGAAGATGATATTGGAGTTGCATGTTGCGGATGTCGTCGATGATCACAAGATCAAGATGGATGCAATGCGCTTGAAGATTAGAAAGATTAGAAAATATGCCATTCATACCAAGGCTTGGTATCATTATGCCGTTGGATCAATTATTACCTCGGTTGAGATTATGATTGCATTTGTTGTTGCATTGAAATGTTTTACATAGTTTCAATGTATGGTTTAATTAGATGCTCTGGAGAGCTATATGTTGTTCAATAAGATCTATGTATGTACTTTGGTTTTAATGTGATGGTGAACTTCTATTAATTTTGTCACTTATCTATTCATGTTGTTCTGTAATTGTTTTTGACACACTTAATTATATATAATCCACGCAGATGAACCGGCAACGGATGTACGGTGATAGACACACCTCCGAGTACATTAAGGGCATGCATAATTTTCTCGAATTGGCTGAGGCAAACAAGCAAAATGGTTTTATGTGTTGTCCATGCCCTATATGTGGAAATACGAAGTCTTACTCTGAAGGGAAAATCCTTCACACCCACCTCCTTTATAAGGGTTTCATGCCACACTATAATGTTTGGACCAAGCACGGAGAAATAGGGGTTATGATGGAAGACAGCGAAGAAGAAGAGAATGATGACAACTATGTGCCCCCTGAATACGGTGATGCTGCAACGAGGGAAGCTGAAGATCAAGAGGAACCAGACAATGTGCCCGATGATGATCTTTGCCGGGTCATTGTTGATGCAAAGAGACAGTGTGAAAGCGAAAAGGAGAAGCTGAAGTTCGATCGCATGTTAGAGGATCACAAAAAAGGGTTGTACCCCAATTGCGAAAATGGAAACACAAAGCTCGGTACCATACTAGAATTGCTGCAGTGGAAGGCAGAGAATGGTGTGCCTGCCAAATGATTTGAGAAGCTGCTGAAAATATTGAAGAAGAAGCTTCCAAATGATAATGAATTGCCCAACAGTACACACACAACAAAGAAGGTTGTATGCCCTCTAGGATTGGAGGTGCAGAATATACATGCATGCCCTAATGACTGCATCCTCTACCGCGGTGCGTACGAGGATTTGAACGCATGCCTGGTATGCGGTGCATTGCGGTATAAGATCAGACGAGATGACCCTGGTGATGTTGATGGCGAGCCCCCCCCCCCCCCCCCCCGGAAGAGGGTTCCTGCCAAGGTGATGTGGTATGCTCCTATAATACCATGGTTGAAACTTCTGTTCAGAAACAAAGAGCATGCCAAGTTGATGCGATGGCATAGAGAAAACCGTAAGAAAGACGGGAAGTTGAGAGCACCCGCTAACGGGTCGCAGTGGAGAAAAATTGAGAGAAAGTACTGGGAGGAGTTTGCAGGTGACGCAAGGAACGTATGGTTTGGTTTAAGCGCGGATGGCATTAATCCTTTCGGGGAGCAGAGCAGCAATCACAGCACCTGGCACGTGACTCTATATATCTATAACCTTCCTCCTTGGCTGTGCATGAAGCGGAAGTTCATTATGATGCCAGTTCACATCCAAGGCCCTAAGCAACCCGGTAACGACATTAATGTGTACCTAAGGCCATTAGTTGAAGAACTTTTACAGCTGCGGAATGGAAACGGTGTACGTGTGTGGATGAGCACAGACAGGAGGAATTTGACCTGCATGTGTTGCTGTTTGTAACCATTAATGATTGGCCTACTCCCAGTAACCTTTCAAGACAGACAAACAAGGGATACCATGCATGCATGCACTGTTTAGCTAACACTGAAAGTATATACCTGGACAAATGCAGGAAGAATGTGTACCTGGGGCATCGTCGATTTCTTCCGACCAACCATCAATGTCGAAAGAAAGGAAAGCATTTCAAAGGCGAGGCAGATCACCGGAAGAAGCCCGCCATGCGTACCGGTGATCACGTACTTGATATGGTCAATGATTTACACGTAATCTTTGGAAAGGGTCCCGGCGGACTATCTGTTCTGAATGACGATGAGGGACGCGCACCCGTGTGGAAGAAGAAATCTATATTTTTGGACCTACCCTACTAGAAAGACCTAGAGGTCCGCTCTTCAATCGAGGTGATGAACGTGACGGACAACCTTTGTGTGAACCTGCTAGGCTTCTTGGGCGTGTATGGGAAGACAAAAGATACGTCGGAGGCATGGGAGGACCTGCAACGTTTGCACGAAAAAGACGGCATGCCTCCAAAGCAGTATGAAGGTCCTGCCAGCTACGCTCTTACCAAAGAAGAGAAGGAAATCTTCTTTGAATGCCTGCTCAGTATGAAGGTCCCATCTGGCTTCTCATCGAATATAAAGGGAATAATAAATATGCCAGAGAAAAAGTTCCAGAACCTAAATTCTCATGACTGCCACGTGATTATGACACAACTGCTTCCGGTTGCATTGAGGGGGCTTCTACCGGAAAAAGTTCGATTAGCCATTGTGAAGCTATGTGCATTCCTCAATGCAATCTCTTAGAAGGTGATCGATCCAGAAATCCTACCAAGGTCAAGGAGTGATGTGGCGCAATGTCTTGTCAGTTTCGAGCTGCTGTTCCCACCATCCTTCTTCAATATCATGATGCACGTCCTAGTTCATCTAGTCGATGAGATTGTCATTCTGGGCCCTATATTTCTACACAATATGTTCCCCTTTGAGAGGTTCATGGGAGTCCTAAAGAAATATGTCTGTAACTGAACTAGGCCAGAAGGAAGCATCTCCATGGGCCATCAAACAGAGGATGCATGTCATTGGATTTTGTGTTCACTTCATTCCTGGCCTTAAGAAGATTGGTCTCCCTCAATCGCGGTATGAGGGGAGACTGACTGGAAAAGGCATTCTAGGAGGGGACTCAATAATATGTAGGGACGGGCATTCTTGGTCTCAAGCACACTACACAGTTCTACAGAACTCTACCTTGGTGACCCTGTATGTCGATGAACAAAAGAACATTCTATGCTCCAAACACCCGGAGCAGTGTGACGACTGGATTACATGTGAACACATCAGGACTTTTGGCAGTTGGTGGGAAACACATCTCAGAGGTGACAACATTGTTTCTGATGAGCTGTACTCGTTGTCCAGGGGGGTGTCTTCGACTGTATTGACTTACAAAGGATACGAGATAAATGGGAATACATTTTACACGATCGCCTAAGATCAAAAGAGCACCAACCAAAACAGCAGTGTCCGCTTTGATGCAACAACCAAGAGGGGAAAGGACACATATTATGGTTACATAGTGGGCATATGGGAACTTGACTACAGACATGATTTTAAGGTCCCTTTGTTTCAATGCAAATGGGTCTATCTGTTAGGAGGCGGGGTACAGGTAGACCCACAGTACGGAATGACAACAGCGGATCTAAACAATCTTGGGTACACAGACGAACCATTCGTCCTAGCCAATGATGTGGCACATGTTTTCTATGTGAAGGACATGTCTAACAAACCGAGAAAAAGAAAAGATAAGGAAGCGCATACATCATACAATGAGCCAAAACGCCACATAGTTCTTTCAAGAAAAAGAGACATCGTGGGATTGGAGGGCAAGACAGACATGTCTGAAGATTATGAAAAGTTTAATGAAATTCCTCCCTCCAAAGTCAAGGCTGACCCAAGCACCCTGTTAAGCGATGAAGAATATCCATGGTTACGGCGCAATAAGCAAAGGACACAAGCAAAGAAAAAGTGAAGACTTTCTCTCCACAACTATTATGATCAAGAAATGAAATTCCTTTTGTAACAGACGAGTTTCCATATGAAACCCTAATACTTCGAAAGAGATTGTCCGTTTTGTACATGAAGTGCATCCAGTTTTTGCCGTAACCCTCTCAACTTTTTAGCACATGCCATGTGGGTGAAATGATGATACCCTACCAATTTTCAACCTCTTCAAAGTTCGTTTGTAGTGCTTTTCTATTTCAGGGTCATATAGCTCAAAAAATCAGTAAATGCATGAAAAATAACAAATGAAGTCAGAAAGGGTTGAAAATTGATGATGTGGCTTTGAATGGTGTAGTTTGAACAAACAAAAAGTCTGGAGTTCAAAAAAATGAAATCCCTTTGTAACAGATGAGTTTTCATCCGAAACCGTGATACTTCGAAAGAGATTGCCCGTTTTGTACACAAAGTGCATCCAGTTTTTGCCGTAACCCTCTCAAATTTTTAGCACATGCTATGTGGGTGAAATTATGATAACATGCCAACTTTCAACCTTTTCAAAGTTCATTTGTAGTGCTTTTCAATTTCAAGGTCATATAGCTCAAAAAATCAGTAAATGCATGAAAAATAACAAATGAAGTCAGAAAGGGTTGAAAATTGATGATGTGGCTATGAATGGTGCATTTTGAACACACACAAAGTATGGAGTTCAAATAAGTTCAAAAAATGAAATCCCTTTGTAAGAGATGAGTTTTTGTCTCAAACCCTGATACTACGAAAGAGATTGCCTATTTTGTACACGAAGTGCATCTAGTTTTTGCTGTAACCCTCTCAACTTTTTAGAACATGCTTTGTGGGTGAAATGATGATACCATGCCAACTTTCAACCTTTTTAGAGTTCATTTGTAGTGCTTTTCAATTTCAGGGTCATATAGCTCAAAGAATGAACTAATATAAAAAAGAATGAACTAGAAAACTTTTATGAAACTCTAATAGAAAAAATAATAAACTAAAAGAATGAACTAGAAAACTTTAATGAAACTCTAATAGCAAAAGATGAACTAGAAAACTTTACTGAAACTCTAATAGCAAAAGGAATCAACTAAAAACCTTTTATAAACCTCTAGTATTATTGAAACTAAAATTATTTAAAATTTATGTAACTAAAATTATCAAAGTATTTTTTTTGTTCAAAACATTAATAGCAAAAGGAATTTTCATAAAGAATTTTAAGTTTGAAACTTTAATAGCAAACTAAAATAACAAAATATGATTTTGATTAAAACAAACATTTCAAATAACCTAAAAATTACCAAATTGAATATAATAATAAAACACAGTAATATTAAATAGCTGGAAAAAAGAATCACTCAAAAATCTACTTTTATAGTATAGTTATTCACAAACAAGTGATTCACACAAATTTTCAAAAATTCAAATTTAAATTATTCAAATTGGAAAACTAATGGTACTAACAAAAAGTTTATAATTTTTATTAACTAAAAGCAAAAAAGAATCATTGAAAAGAGTAAGTATTTTGCTATAAGTAGAAGCAAAATAAAATAAATAAAGGAAAAAAGAAAAAAAACTGGAAAAAAATGCCACCTACTGGGCCACCATGGCCTGAATACGGCTAGAAACCCAACTATGGGCCAGGATTCAGGCCCGCAGAAGGCCCAGTAGGCCCACAGGCAGCGTAGCGTTAGATTAGGCTCGTAAGCCTGCATTTGAGAGGAGCTCAAGAGGGCAGCCACAGTGGGGCTTATAAACCACTCCAAGCTCCTCTCAACTAGTGAGGTGGGACTAAACTTTTGGCCGCGAGCAGCGCAAGGCCTTTGGTCCCAGTTGGCAGCAGCAATCGGGACGAAAGGGGTGCATTGGTACCGGTTCGTGGCACTGATACGTCCATTTTGCATCATGCTTTTATATTGATATTTATTGCATTTTGGGCTGTTATTACACATTGTGTCACAATACTTATGTCTATTCTCTCTTATTTTACAAGGTTTACATAAAGAGAGAGAATGCTGACAGCTGGGATTCTGGGCTGGAAAAGGAGAAAATATTAGAGACCTATTCTGTGCAGCTCCAAAAGTCCTGAAACTTCACGGAAGATGTTTTCCAAATTTATAAAAAATACTGAGAGCAAGAACTTCACCTGGGGGCCACACCCTGCCCACGAGGGTGGGGGCGCGCCCTACCCCTCTGGGCGCGCCCCCTACCTCGTGGGCCCCCTGGTAGCCCTCCGATGCCCATCTTCTGCTATATGGAGTCTTTCGTTGAGGAAAAAATCATAAGCAAGCTTTCGGGACGAGACTCTGCTGCCACGAGGCGGAACCTTGGCCGAACCAATCTAGGGTCTGGCGGAGCTGTTCTGCCGGGGACACTTCCCTCCGAGAGGGGGAAATCATCTCCATCATCATCAGCAACGATCCTCTCATCGGGAGGGGGTCAATATCCATCAACATCTTCACCAGCACCATCTCCTCTCAAACCCTAGTTCATCTCTTGTATCCAATTCTTGTCTCCAAGTCTGGGATTGGTACCTGTGGGTTGCTAGCAGTGTTGATTACTCCTTGTAGTTGATGCTAGTTGGTTTATTTGGTGGAAGATCATATGTCCAGATCCTATATGCATATTAATACCCCTCTGATTATGAACATGAATATGCTTTGTGAGTAGTTACGTTTGTTCCTGAGGACATGGGAGAAGTCTTGCTATTAGTAGTCATGTGAATTTGGTATTCATTCAATATTTTGATGAGATGTTATGTGAACGTCGACTACATGACACTTCACGATTATTTGGGCCTAGAGGAAGGCATTGGGAAGTAATAAGTAGATGATGGGTTGCTAGAGTGACAGAAGCTTAAACCCTAGTTTATGCGTTGCTTCGTAAGGGGCTGATTTGGATCCACATGTTTCATGCTATGGTTAGGTTTACCTTAATACTTTTGTTGTAGTTGCGGATGCTTCAATAGAGGTTAATCATAAGTGGGATGCTTGTCCAAGTAAGGACAGCACCGAAGCACCGGTTCACCCACATACCAAATTATCAAAGTACCGAACGCGAATCATATGATCGTGATGAGACCTAGCTTGACGATAATTCCCATGTGTCCTCGGGAGAGATTTTCGCTATATAAGAAGTTGTCCAGGCTTGTCCTTTGCTACAAAAAGGATTGAGCCACCTTGATTCACTTTATTTACTTTTGTTACTTGTTGCTCGTTACAAATTATCTTATCACAAAACTATCTGTTACCTATAATTTCAGTGCTTGCAGAGAATACCTTGCTGAAAACCGCTTATCATTTCCTTCTGCTCCTCGTTGGGTTCGACACTCTTACTTATCGAAAGGACTAGATAGATCCCCTATACTTGTGGGTCATCAAGACTCTTTTCTGTCACTGTTGCCGGGGAGTGAAGCGCCTTTGGTAGGTGGAATTTGGTAAGGAAAAAATTATATAGTGTGCTGAAATTTACTGTCACTTGTTACTATGGAAAGTAATCCTTTGAGGGGCTTGTTCGGGGTATCTTCGCCCCGACTAGTAGAGCAAAGAGTTGCTCCTTAACCTACTGAACCTACTGAAAATGAAAATGTCTGCTTTGAAATTCCTTCGGGTATGATAGAAAAACTTCTAGCTAATCCTTTTGCAGGAGATGGAACATTACATCCTGATGAGCACCTAAGAGCATCTCCAGCCGTTGTGCCCCCCATGAGGCGTTTTTTCAGCCTCCTGGCGAGGCCCCGGTGCTAATTTAGTCTTTGGGTGCAAAAAAATTCCAGCCGTTGTGCTGCCCAAGTCATCGTTTCTTCCTAGACCACCGTGGCCATCGCCGGAGTTCGGTCCACCCCGACGTGCCTAGCCCCTCTCCCCTCCTCCCAACCTGTCCATGAGCTCCCCCTCACTCTCGCAGCTCGCCCCACCCACTTGCCCTCGCCGGAGCTGGCTGTTGCACCGAAAACCATCACCACCGTCGCCGCCTCTGTAACCTCCTGTCGCCGCAGCCTCCCCTCCGTTCCATCCCTCCTCACTGCCTCCTTGGCCTCTGAATGGGTGCGCCTCGTCGCCCCGGTCCCGCCAGTGTCCTTATATCAGCCGGAGCCCGTCGGAGTTGCCCGCACCATCAAAGACCACTGTCGCCCGCTCACCTTTGTTTCTCCTCTGGCGTCGCCCGTTGCCGCGTCCCCACGCCTTCCCACGCCTCCCTCTGGCCGGGAACGGGTGCGGCGGGCCCCGCCACGGCCGCCGGTGTGCTCGGCTCGGCCGGAGACGGCAGGAGCCGGCCGTCCCATCGCCAGCTTCGCCTCTCCCTTCTGCTCCTCTGTCTCTAGTCGGGTGGAGCCGGACGCAGCACGGCGGCGAGCATGCAGGGAGCGGCGAGGAGAGGAGCAAGGCGGCTAGCGGGAAGATGTGGGGCGGGGCCGGCAAGGAGAGAATCAAGGCCGGCGAGGGGAGATGCGGGGCGGTGGAAGGAAGAGAGAAAGGAGAGGAGAGAGGAGAGAGGGGAGAGAGAGGGGCTGTAGGTGGGCCTGCGCATGCAAAAGGCGAGCACCGGCATTCCTAGCTGCCCCGCAGGGAGCTGGATGTGGGGTGGGCGCGCCGGCCGTAACATTCGCTAAATCCGGCGAAAAATGAGGTCCTGGGTGCATGGCTGGGACGTTTTTTTACAACCAGTGCTAAAAAAAGTGCTCCTAGGGGGGCTGTCGGGGGGCCGCCTGGAGATGCTCTAATATATGTGGATGAAGTTTGTGGATTATTTAAGCTTGCAGGTATGCTCGATGATGTTATCAAGAAGAAGGTCTTCCCTTTATCTTTGGAGGGAGGCGCATTGACATGGTATAGGCTATGTGATGATATGGGATCATGGAACTACAAACGATTGAAATTGGAATTTCATCAGAAGTTTTATCCTATGCATCTTGTTCATCGTGATCGTAATTATATATATAATTTTTGGCCTCGCGAAGGAGAAAGCATCGCTCAAGCTTGGGGGAGGCTTAAGTCAATGTTATATTCATGCCCCAATCATGAGCTCTCAAGAGAAATGATTATTCAAAAATTTTATGCTCGGCTTTCTGATAACAACTTCACCCTGCTTGATACTTCTTGTGCTGGCTCTTTTATGATGAAGACTATTGAATTCAAATGGGATTTATTGGAAAGAATTAAACGCAACTCTGAAGATTGGGATCTCGACGAAGGTAAGGAGTCAGGTATGACACCTAAGTTTGATTCTGTTAAATCTTTTATGGATACCGATGTTTTCCGTAAATTTAGCACTAAATATGGACTTGACTCTGAGATAGTAGCTTCTTTTTGTGAATCTTTTGCTACTCATGTTGATCTCCCTAAGGAGAAGTGGTTTAAATATCATCCCCCCATTGAAGTAAAAGTAGCTGCACCTATTAAAGTTGAAGAAAAGACTGTCACTTATAATGATCCTATTATTCCTACTGCTTATGTTGAGAAACCACCTTTTCCTGTTAGGATAAAAGATCATGCTAAAGCTTAAACTATGGTTCGTAAAAGCAATATTAGAACCTATACACCTCATGAGCAAGTTAAAGTTGAACCTAATATTTCTATTGTTAAGGATCTCTTGGCTGATAATATTACTGGGCATGTTATTTATTTCTGTGATGAAACTGCTAGAATTGCTAAACCTTGTGCTAAAGATAAACATAGACCTATGGTAGGCATGCCTGTTATTTTTGTTAAAATAGGAGATCATTGTTATCATGGCTTGTGTGATATGGGTGCTAGTGCTAGTGCAATACCTATTGACTTATACAAAGAAATTATGCATGATATTGCACCTGCTGAGTTAGAAGAAATTGATGTCACCATTAAACTTGCCAATAGAGATACTATTTCACCAATGGGAATTGTTAGAGATATTGAAGTCTTGTGTGGGAAAACTAAATATCCTGCTGATTTTCTTGTTCTTGGTTCCCCCACAAGATAGCTTTTGTCCCATTATATTTGGTAGAACCTTCTTAAACACTGTTAATGCTACACTACTGGAGAAAAGCCTAGCAGCAGCGCGGGTTTTAGGCCTATCAGTAGCGCTGGGCGATGCGCCCAGCGCTACTGATAAGGCGCTACAGCTAACATATAGCAGTAGCGTGCCTCCGACCATGCTACTGCTAAATCGACTTAGTAGTAGCGACTTCCCGGAAGAGCACTACTGGTAATTAGTAGTAGCGCTTCTCCCTGCCCGCGCTGCTACTATTATTTCGTATTTTATTTCTTTTTTATTTCATGTTGTATTCGTACACCTTTACACAAGTTTTCATACAACGGGAATTTAGAAATTGTTTTTACATCATAATGAGTTATTACATCATGGGGTGAAAGAACCGTGGACTAGTTTCAAGTAGATGGACATCCACTTGAAACTAATCCGCGGTTCTTTCACCGAATGATATAATAAATATCATCATCATCATATCATTAACAACTTATCATCATAATACATCATTGTCATATAACACCTCCTCAAGATCATTGTTTTCATCAATGAGACATCACATAGAAAATTGGTCATTAGTCGTAATCACAAGTACTCCTCATCATCAACTCTAACACATTGTATCACATAATAAACATATTGTACCTCATAGGACCTACTACATTCTCTTAGGACCTACTATATTCTCTAAGGTAAAATAGCAAAAAACAAGATAGCCCCTGACTCTCCATTATGGATAATGGAGATTATCCTGTCTCCAATTCTTGCCTTTCGCTTAATGTTACTTCCAAGAACCTCCTTGCGAATGTCCAAACATTTTTTCCATTCTTTGATTAGCATGTGTTCACTAGCTTTAGAAATCTGATATGCACATGTGAGCTCCTTAGATTGACCTGGTTGTATGTTCAGAACTGCAAGGCGACCATTCTGATACATCAGATGAGGCACACAATCCATCGGGATTTTCTGTTGAAAAACATAGTAATAACTTCGTAGTTAGCAATGATGTACTAGTTTTAGAAGTATGAAAAGGATGCACGGATGTCGTAATAGTAAAAAATCTTACCAGGGTATCTCCATAGAAGTTATCATGGTTCAACACGTGCACTAGTGGCACGTATTCACCATAATTTGGAGGAGTTCGATAATAGGTATTGTAATTCTCAAGATAAGTACAATAAGCAATCAGATGACTTTTCTCCTTATAAGTTAATTCAGAGCCATCAGTGTAATGGGTTTTGTCTACCATCTTCTGCACATTCTTTGAAGATTCAAAATAAGTTGTCAATGGAAATAAGTTGTCAACTATTTTGAAATAAACAATATAAATTAGTTAATAACTATGTTTGAGAAACTCACATTGCGGTAGAATCGGAAGCGTATCAACAAGGACCCAAACGTCCATAAGTCTTGCTCGATGTCAGGATCACCAAGATCCATGGTGACAATCATACCCTCATAAAAACCATACATTTTGCAAAGTGCTTCCCAATTTTGGCAACCAAAATGGGTTACGCTCTGAGAATTGTATAGATTTACTTCAAAATCGATATCATGATGGGTCCTTAGGTGTATTTTCTTTGTTTGAAAATTTTCATGGTCCGCAAAAGCCATCCTCTCCAAGACATAGTGTCTTGCATGGCATGGGATAAGCTAGTCGAATTGTAAAAGATGAAAATTAGATGTTGAAATAGTTGAAGTCATGCTTAATTACGAAAAAGCACTTGTCGTTGTTGCGTACCGTTTCAACATCGAAGGTCTCCTCGAGCTTAATGCTGAAGCGCCGATCTTCGTCCAGCTCAACGAACATGTCGCACATACCTCGATCGTCGTGGCACCAGCTGCACTCCCCTGGGAGACTGTCGTCGTCCGAGTACGACATTTCCTACGTTCATAATTCAAAGATTAAACTTGTACAATTAAATATATGTACTAAAAAACCTAAATTAGATCATTATTTTTCGAGAAAATCTAGGCCACTCGATATTTCCTACATATTCTAGCACAAGTCATGCCAGAATTCACGGAAAAATCCGGCATGACCTTTGCTAAAAAAAGGACATATCGAGCACCTAAAATTTGCCGGAACAAAAATTAATCAACACTCCGGCAAAACATAGGCCACTCGGAGGTGTAAACTGAACATGCACGGCCACTTGGGCAACCCCATATCCTATTTGAGCAAATATCACATGTTCAACTAGTTTTATTAATTCAACTAGTTCTTACTAAATATAAACTTACTATAAATAGAAAAAAAACTAGTTCTTTCTAAAAATAAAGTAGTTCAACTAGTTATATTAATTATCTTACTAAAAATACATTAGTTCTATTAATTCAACTAGTTCAACTAGTTTATTAATTTACTTACTAAACTAGTTCAACTACAACTAAAGTAGTTCAACTAGTTTATTAATTTACTTACTAAAAATAAACTAGTTTTTACTAAAAATAAACTAGTTCAACTAGTTATATTAATTTTCTTACTAATTCTATTAAACACTTACTAAAATTTAACCCTAACTAATTTGATGAACTCTAAAATTTAAACCTAACTAATTCGATGAACTCTAAAAGTAATTCTACTTAACAACTACTACCATAATTAGCATTTAATTTGATGAACCCTAACTAATTAGATGAACTCTGAAATTTAACCCTAAGAACCCTAGATAGGCAGAGGTAGGGGAGGAGGAGGAGGAGGGGTGCTCACGTCTGGCGCCGGCGGAGTTAGGGAGAGGGGCACGCGGCGTCGAGGTTGGGGACGGGGTCGGGGCGGCGGGCGCACGGCAGAGGGTGACGATGTAGGGGGGTGTCGAGGTCGGGGTCGGGGGCGGGGGCGGCGTCGAGGTCGCGGTCGGGGGCAGGGGCGGCGTCGAAGGTGTGCGGAGAGTGACGGGTCACGCGCAGCGGCCGACGACGATGCAGGGCGGCGACAGCTGAGTAGTAGGGATTTGGGGGAAGTGGCCGTGGGGGAAGAACGAACCGCGTGGTTAAGTTAAAAGTAGCAGTAGCGCGTTCCAGGAAGTGTGCTGCTGCTACGGTAGCTATAGCGCGTTTCCTAACAAGCACTACTACTATTCCTTCTCTTTTTTATTTGCTTTCCATTTAATTTAATTTTCATTAGCAGTAGCGCCTTTGTTCGTAAACGCGCTGCTACAAAACAAGTAGCGGTAGCGCGGTTCCACGTAGATCGCTACTACTATGTGTAGCCTATCGGCTAAGCCGTGGGAATTTTAGTAGTAGCTGTTTTGTACTCGGGCGCGCTACATAGTTTTAAATACCGCGTTGCTGCTAATTAGCACTAGCGTGCGTTTTTATCCTGCGCTACGGCTAATGTTCTGTGTATAAGGTTTTCCCTAGTAGTGCTAGGATAGACTGCAAAAATGATGTTATTACTATTTGGTTTAGGTGATATGTCTCATTAGTCCAACTTTTCTAAATTCCATAGACAACACCATGAAGAAGATTTGCCTAGTAAAGATGAAATTATTGGTCTTGCTTCTATTGCCGTACCTCCTAATGATCCTTTAGAACAATATTTGCTAGACCATGAAAATGATATGTATATGAATGAAAGAAGGGAAATAGATGAAGTGTTCTTTAAACAGGGACCTATTCTGAAACACAACTTGCCTGTTGAAATCTTAGGGGATCCTCCTCCACCCAAGGGTGATCCCGTGTTTGAGCTTAAACCATTCCCTGATACTCTTAAATATGCTTATCTTGATGAAAAGAAGATATATCCTGTTATTATTAGCGCTAACCTTTTAGAGAAGGAGGATGAAAAATTATTGAAAACTCTGAAGAAGCACCATGCTGCTATTGGATATACTCTTGATGATCTTAAGGGCATTAGTCCCACTCTATGTCAACACAAAATAAATTTGGAAAAAGATGCCAAACCAGTTATTGATCACGAACGACGATTGAATCCTAAGATGAAAGAAGTGGTAAGAAAAGAAATAGTAAAGCTCCTTGAGGCAGGTATAATTTATCCCGTTGCTGATAGTCAGTGGGTAAGTCATGTCCATTGTGTTCCTGAGAAGGGAGGTAATACTGTCGTTCCTAATGATAAAGATGAATTGATTCCGCAAACAATTATTACAGGTTATAGGATGGTAATTTATTTCCGGAAATTAAATAAAGCTACTAAAAAAATCATTACCCCTTACCTTTTATTGATAAAATGCTAGAAAGATTATCCAAACATACAGATTTTTGCTTTCTAGATGGTTATTCTGGTTTCTCCCAAATACCCGTGTCAGCTGATGATCAATCTAAGACCACTTTTACTTTCCCTTTCGATACTTTTGCTGATAGACATATGCCTTTTGGTTTATGTAATGCACCTGCTACCTTTCAAAGATGCATGATGGCTATATTTTCTGAATTTTGTGAAAAGATATGTGAGGTATTCATGGATGATTTCTCCGTTTATGGATCCTCTTTTGATGATTGCTTAAGAAACTTTGATCGAGTTTTGCAGAGATGTGAAGAAACTAACCTTGTCTTGAATTGGGAGAAATGCCACTTTATGGTTAATGAAGGTATTGTCTTGGGGCACAAAATTTCTGAAAGAGGCATTGAAGTTGATAAATCCAAAGTTGATGCTATTGAAAAGATGTCGTGTCCCAAGGACATCAAAGGTATAACAAGTTTCTTTGGTCATGCCGGTTTTTATAGGAGGTTCATTAAGGACTTCTCAAAAATTTATTGGCCTCTGACTAATTTATTACAAAAAGATATATCATTCATCTTTGATGATGATTGTGTAGAAGCCTTTGAAATACTTAAGAAAGCATTAACCTCTGCACCTATTGTTCAGCCACCTGACTGGAATTTACCTTTTAAATTATGTGTGATGCTAGTGATTATGCTGTAAGAGCTGTTCTAGGGCAAAGAGTTGATCAGAAATTAAAGGTTATTCAATATGCTAGTAAAACTCTAGACAACGCCCAGAGAAATTATGCTACTACTGAAAAAGATTTCTTAGCAGTTGTATTTGCTTGTGATAAGTTCAGACCTTATATTGTCGATTCTAAAGTAACTATTCACACCGATCATGCTTCTATTAAATATCTTATGGAAAAGAAAGATGCTAAACCTATTGCTACAAGAATTTGATTTGCATATTATTGATAGAAAGGGAGCTGAGAACCCTATTGCAGACAACTTGTCTAGGTTAGAAAATGTTCTTGATGACCCACTACCTATTGATGATAGCTTTCCTGATGAACAATTAAGTGTCATAAATGCTTCTCACACTGCTCCATGGTATGCTGATTATGCTAATTACATTGTTGCTAAGTTTATACCACCTAGTTTCACATACCAGCAAAAGAAAAGGTTTTTCTATGATTTAATACATTACTTTTGGGATGACCCACATCTTTATAAAGAAGGAGTAGATGGTGTTATTAGACGCTGTGTAACTGAGCATGAACAGGAACAGATCCTACGCAAGTGTCACTCCGAAGCTTATGGAGGACACCACGCTGGAGATAGAACTGCACATAAGGTATTGCAATCCGGTTTTTATTGGCCTACTCTCTTAAAGGATGCCCGTAAGTTTGTTTATATTGTGATGAATGTCAAAGAATTGGTAATATTAGTAGACGTCAAGAAATACCTATGAATTATTCACTTATTATTGAACCGTTTGATGTTTGGGGCTTTGATTATATGGGACCTTTTCCTGCCTCTAATGGATATACACATATTGTAGTTGCTGTTGATTACGTTACTAAGTGGGTAGAAGCTATTCCAACTAGTAGTGCTGATCATAACACCTCTATTAAGAGGCTTAAAGAAGTTATTTTTCTGAGGTTTGGAGTCCCTAGATATCTAATGACTGATGGTGGTTCACATTTTATTCATGGTGCTTTCCATAAAATGCTTGCTAAGTATGATGTTAATCATAGAATTGCATCTCCTTATCACCCACAGTCTAGTGGTCAAGTAGAATTGAATAATAGAGAACTCAAATTAATTTTACAAAAGGCTGTTAATAGATCTAGAAAGAATTGGTCCAAGAAACTTGATGTTGCATTATGGGCCTATAGAACTGCATATAAAAATCCTATGGGTATGTATCTGTATAAAATGGTTTATGGAAAAGCATGTCACTTACCTCTCGAACTAGAACATAAGGCCTATTGGGCTCTTAAAGAGCTCAATTATGATTTCAAACTTGCCGGTGAGAAAAGGTTATTTGACATTAACTCACTTGATGAATGGAGAACCCAAGCCTATGAGAATGCCAAATTGTTTAAAGAAAAGGTTAAAAGATGGCATGACAAAAGGATACAAAAGCGTGAGTTTAATGTAGGTGATTATGTATTGCTATACAACTCTCGTTTAAGATTTTTTGCAGGAAAGCTTCTCTCTAAATGGGAAGGTCCTTACGTTATCGAGGAGGTCTATCGTTCCGATGCCATAAGAATCAACAACTTCGAAGGCACAAATCCGAAGGTGGTGAACGGTCAAAGAATCAAACATTATATCTCAGGTAATCCTATAAATGTTGAAACCAATGTTATTGAAACCATAACCCCGAAGGAATACATAAGGGACACTTTTCGGAACGTTTCAGACTCCGAAAAGGAATAGGTACGTGGTACGGTAAGTAAATCGACTCCAAAACAGTTATAATGGCAATTTTTCTTCGTTTTGGAATATTTAGAAAAATAGAAAAATAAGAAGCAGTCCGGGAAGGACACGAGGGCTCCACGAGGGTGGAGGGCGCGCCCTACCCCCCTGGGCGCGCCCCCCTGCCTCGTGGCACCTCGTGCGCTCTCCGGACTCCGTTTTCTTGCATGTTACGTATTTTGGTCGGTAAAAATTCATTATATAATCCCCCGAAGGTTTTGACTCCCATATCACGCAGTTATCCTCTGTTTTGTGTTTCGTGTTGTTGCTGCTGCAGATTAGAGCAAGGTGTCTTCGCTAGAGTCAGTCGGGGAGAGCCGGGTGTCTCATCCGGCACCGAGATCAATGACAAACAACAATGTTGACCACTTTGGGCCAGCAACGAAGGAAGAGATGGTGGCTGATTTGAAGAGGATAGATTGCATGGAGGAGGATCAAGAAGTCACTTCTCGCTTCTGAGCTGGATTCACAATGGGGGAACTGCAGAGCTCGGCTATCCCAAACTCAGTTATCCCTTCCAATGTTAGATTTCTTTCTTATGAGAATATGAAAAGAGTGTCACTTGTTCTCCCGCAGCTATGCAACACCCTTGGGTGCAGGGAGCTTTGGCTGTTACAGGAAAACTTCGAAAGGAAATAATGGAACTCAAGCAGCAAGTCAATAAGCTCGAGGAGGAGAATCGTATCCTGAGGGGCATCATCGCCAAGAATATCACATCACCATCCCCGAAAAGGGAGATATAATCACATGGGTATGGGCACTCCCCTTGGAAACTGCCAAGCTTGGGGAAGTGCCCCGATATCGTATCACCATCACTTCTATCTTTACCGTTTTTCTTAGTTCGATCCTTTTGGTTATATCTTGATCTAGTAGCATAAAGTTTTAGTATGATCTAGTTGAGAGTTTTGCTTTATGATCCTTCTATGTAATCGAGTCTGTGAGCTATATATAATAAAGATTATTGTTGAGTCAAGGGCTTGATTATTTTGCCATAATCTTGAGTGAATAAAAGAAAAGAGAAAGAAATAAAAAGAAACAAAGAGATCATATGGATCTTATGGAGAGTAATGAGCTCACATAGAAAGAGTATGATGAATAAAAGTTGTTGAGAGTTGACAAACATAGTTTTGGTCATCGTTGCAATTAATAGGAAGTAATAAAGAAAGAGAGGTCTTCACATATAAATACACTATCTTGGACATCTTTTATGATTGTGAGCACTCATTAAAATATGACATGCTAAAGAGTTGATGTTGGACAAGGAAGACAATGTAATGGGTTATGTTTTCTTACATCTGAGATAAATTATATTATCATGGATCATCCAACATGATTGAGCTTGCCTTTCCCCCTCATGCTAGCCAAATTCTTTGCACCAAGTAGACATACTACTTGTGCTTCCAAACACCCTTAAACTAGTTTTGCCATGAGAGTCCACCATACCTACCTATGGATTGAGTAAGATACCTCAAGTAAGTTGTCATCGGTGCAAGCAATAAAAATTGCCCTCTAAATATGTATGACTTATTAGTGTGGGAGAAAATAAGCTTTATACGATCGTGTGATACGGAAGAAATAAAAGTGACGGACTGCATAATAAAGGTCCATATCACAAGTGGCAATATAAAGTGACTTTTTCATATTAAGATTTTGTGCATCCAACCATAAAAGCGCATGACAACCTATGCTTCCCTCTGCGAAGGGCCTATCTTTTACTTTTATCTCCTACCTTGCATAAGAGTCATGGTGATCTTCACCCTTCCTTTTTACATTTTATCTTTTGGCAAGCACAACATGTTGGAAAGATCCTGGTATATATGGCTAATTGGATGTGAGTTTTCATGAACTGTTATTGTTGACATTACCCTTGAGGTAAAACGTTGGGAGGCAAAACTATAAGCCCCTATCTTTCTCTGTGTTCGATTAAAACTCCATACCCGTAAGTATTGCGTGAGTGTTAGCAATTGTGAAAGACTATATGATAGTTGAGTATGTGGACTTGTTGAAAATCTCTTATATTGACTCTTTCCTATGTTATGATAAATTGCAATTGATCCAATGACTAAGATTATAGTTTGTTAGTTTTCAATGAAGTTTATGATTCATACTTGAAATTGTGATTGAATTGTTACTCTAGCATAAGAGATCATATGACAACAATTATATAAGTTGATGTTCTAAGAATGATCATGATGCCCTCATGTCCGTATTTTATTTTTATCGAAACCTCTATCTCTAAACATGTGGACATATTTTTTGATTTCGGCTTTCGCTTGAGGACAAGCGAGGTCTAAGGTTGGGGGAGTTGAAACGTCCATTTTGCATCATGCTTTTATATCGATATTTATTGCATTATGGGCTGTTCTTACACATTGTATCACAATACTTATGCCAATTCTCTCTTATTTTACAAGGTTTACATAAAGAGGGAGAATGCCGGCAGCTGGGATTCTGGGCTAGAAAAGGAGCAAATATTAGAGACCTATTCTCCACAGCTCCAAAAGTCCTGAAACTTCGCGGAAGTCATTTTCAGAATATATAAAAAATACTAAGCGCAAGAAGTTCCAAAGGGGGCCACACCCTAGCCACGATGGTGGGGGCGCGCCCTACCCCCCTGGGCACGCCCCCCAGCCTCGTGGGCCCCCTGGTGGCCCTCCGATGCCCATCTTCTGCTATATGGAGTCTTTCGTTGAGGAAAAAATCATAAGCAAGCTTTCGGGACGTGACTCCACCACCACGAGGCAGAACCAATCTAGGGCTCTGTCGGTGCTGTTCTGCCGGGGACACTTCCTCCGGGAGGGGGAAATCATCGCCATCGTCATCACCAACGATCCTCTCATCGGGAGGGGGTCAATCTCCATCAACATCTTCACTAGCACCATCTCCTCTCAAACCCTAGTTCATCTCTTGTATTCAATTCTTGTCTCCAAGTCTGGGATTGGTACCTGTGGGTTGCTAGGAGTGTTGATTACTCCTTGTAGTTGATGCTAGTTGGTTTATTTGGTGGAAGATCATATGTTCAGATCCTATATGCATATTAATACCCCTCTGATTATGAACATGAATATGTTTTGTGAGTAGTTACGTTTGTTCCTGAGGACATGGGAGAAGTCTTGCTATTAGTAGTCATGTGAATTTGGTATTCGTTCGATATTTTGATGAGATGTATGTTGTCTCTCCTCTAGTGGTGTTATGTGAACGTCGACTACATGACACTTCAGCATTATTTGGGCCTAGAGGAAGGCATTGGGAAGTAATAAGTAGATGATGGGTTGCTAGAGTGACAGAAGCTTAAACCCTAGTTTATGCGTTGCTTCGTAAGGGGCTAATTTGGATCCAGATGTTTCATGCTATGGTTAGGTTTACCTTAATAATTTTGTTATAGTTGCGAATGCTTGCAATAGAGGTTAATCATAAGTGGGATGCTTGTCCAAGTAAGAACAGCACCCAAGCACCAGTTCACCCACATACCAAATTATCAAAGTACCGAACACGAATCATATAATCATGATGAAACCTAGCTTGACGATAATTCCCATGTGTCCTCGGGAGTGCTTTTCGCTATATAAGAATTTGTCCAGGCTTTTCCTTTGCTACAAAAAGGATTGGGCCACCTTGCTGCACTTTATTTACTTTTGTTACTTGTTGCTCGTTACAAATTATATTATCACAAAACTATCTGGTACCTATAATTTCAGTGCTTGCAGAGAATACCTTGCGGAAAACTGCTTATCATTTCCTTCTGCTCCTTGTTGGGCTCGACACTCTTACTTATCGAAAGGACAACAATAGATCCCCTATACTTGTGGGTCATCAAGCACCAACCGGGACCAATGCCCCCCTTTAGTCCCGGTTGGTGCCACCAACCGGGACCAAAGGTCTCTCTTTCCCGCCCTTTGGGCTGCTGAAAACTGGCCTTTGGTCCCGGTTGGTGCCACGAACCAGGACCAATGCTTCGTCTATATAAGCAGCACTTGTGAAATTTTCGTTTCAGTTCTTCGATCCCTCCGACGACCTCGGCAGGCTGCCCCTCTGCCCCGCCATCGCCGTCGTTGCCTTGCATCCGACGCCGTCGCCGCGCCCCTGCCCCGAGCCCTCATCGTCGTGCGCGCCCCTGCCCCGACGTCGTCGCCGCGCCGCCCCTGCCTGGCCCGAGCCCTCGCCGACGCGCCCGACCGTGTCACCGGCCCCGTGTAGTCACCGCCCCGGTCCGCGCCGCCCCGCGCTACGGTCCGGCCGGCCTCCTTGTCTGATCCTCCTTGTTCATATATGCATTTTTTTCATATGATTTTGTTAGATGATGTTGATGATAGATATGATGATGTTGATGATAGATGATGTATGCTTTTTTGTTCATATGATGATTTTTTTTCATATATGTATTAATTTTTCTTGTTCATATGCTGATTTTTTTTCATATATGTATGCTTTTTTTGTTCATATGATAGATGATAGTTCATTTAGTGCATTTTAGGTTAGTTGTACTGTTAGTGCATTTTAGGTTAGTAGATTTTAGGTCATAGGAGAGGAAATAGGAAAATAAGGAAAAAGAAGAAAAGAGGAAGAAGGAAGAAGAAGAAAAAGAAGGAGAGGAATTTTTTTCTTCTTCTCCTCTATTCCTTCTTCTTCTCCTCTTTTCTTCTTCTTCCTCATCTTCTTATTTGTTATCGGGTATGTCGTTGTCGATATACCCCCTCCCCGATAACTTCGAAATGAGGGTAGGTTCGATATACCCCTCCCCGATAACATTTTTTCCATGTTTGTATGTCGTCATTGTCGATATACCCCCTCCCCGATAACTTTGACATGAGAGGGGGGGTCGATCTACCCCTCCCCGATAACATTTCTTTCCATGTATGTATGTCGTCGTTGTCGATATATACCCCCTCCCCGATAACTTCGACATGAGGGGGGGTCGATTTACCCCCTCCTCGATAACTTCGACATGAGGGGGGGTCCAGATTTACAAGAGATTTCTCAAGAATGCCCCCATTATGGATGTGCACAAGTTGATCCATTTTTTTTTGATCTCAAGTACGTAACGTTCTATATGTCACGCTGCCTTGTGTCAAAGTATTGAAGAAATCCATGGCTTCATCATTACCTGGAAGTAACCAGGGCATGATGGTACGAAGCTCTCCAAAGTTATTTTGGAACGGAGTCCCGGATAGGAGAATCCGCTTTTTGCTATGAAGTTCAACAAAGACCTTCCAAGTAGTGATATTCGGAAGGCTCTTGCTGAACTTCATAACAAAAAGAGAATTATCATATCTGGGACTCCATTCCAAAATAACTTTGGAGAGCTTCGTAACATTATGCGCCAGTTACTTTCGCCTAATGATGAAGCCATGGTTTTCTTGAATCCTTTGACACTAGACAACATGACATATAGAAGGGTAGATGAGATTAGGAAAAATAGGAACCATTTTTTGCACATCCAGAATGGCGCCATTTTGTTAAATTCTACAAGCATCGAGGCCACCCAAAACCCTAGAAGTGTTGTCGAGGCAACCCTAAACCGTAGAAGCGTCGAGCTAGCTAGGTCTACGTTTGCCACTAATATATCCATCTGTCATGTTTGTATATTAATTTCCATGTTGTAATATTTGCAGAAACTATGGATCAACAAAGAGACTTGGAAAAGAACAGTTGTTGGCGGATATAACCTTCGGCGGAGGTGATGTCATGTCGTATCTCAACAACACCGATGATCTGAAAGGAGAGGGTGAAGCAGGCTCCGGTGATCGAACAATGGAGGTGGAAGGACATGATCATGATGGCTCCGGTGACCGAATGCCGGTGGAAGAAGGCCACCATGATGACGGCTTCGGTGACAGAATGGAGGAGGGAGCTGTTGCAAAGTCCGGCGAGGTATATATATTAATTAAGCCTGTGCTGACTAGCTAATTGATGCATCAATTGTTTTGGTATATGATACGTCTCCAACGTATCTATAATTTTTGATTGCTACATGCTATATTATCTACTGTTTTGGACTATATTGGGCTTTATTTTCCACTTTTATATTATTTTTTGGGACTAACCTATTAACCGGAGGCCCAGCCCAGAATTGCTGTTTTTGCCTATTTCAGTGTTTCGAAGAAACGAAATATCAAATGGAGTCCAAACCGAATAAAATCTTCGGGAATGTGATTTTCTCACCGAACGTCATCCAGGAGACTTGGACCCTGCTCCAAGGATCAAAAGAGGCAGTCATGAGGGTGGGGGGCGCCCCCCCTAGGGCGCGCCCCCTGCCTCGTGGGCCCCTCATTGCTCCTCCGGCGTACTTCTTCCTCCAATATATACACACGTACCCCCAAACGATCAGACCAGGAGCCAAAAACCTAATTCCACCGCCGCAACTTTCTGTATCCACGAGATCCCATCTTGGGGCCTGTTCCGGAGCTCCGTCGGAAGAGGGCCATCATCACGGAGGGCTTCTACATCATCCTAGCCCCTCCGATGAAGTGTGAGTAGTTTACCTCAGACCTTCGGGTCCATAGTTAGTAGCTAGATGGCTTCTTCTCTCTCTTTGAATCTCCATACAAAGTTCTCCCCTCTCTTGTGGAGATCTATTCGATGTAATCTTCTTTTTGTGGTGTGTTTGTTGAGACCGATGAATTGTGGGTTTATGATCAAGTCTATCTATGAATAATATTTGAATCTTCTCTGAATTTTTTTGTATGATTGGTTATCTTTGCAAGTCTCTTCGAATTATCCGTTTGGTTTGGCCAACTAGATTGGTAGTTCTTGCCATGGGAGAAGTGCTTAGCTTTCGGTTCGATCTTGCGGTGTCCTTACCCAGTGACAGAAGGGGCAGCAAGGCACGTATTTTATCGTTGCCATCGAGGATAACAAGATGGGGTTTATTTCATATTGCATGAATTTATCTCTCTACATCATGTCATCTTGCTTAAGGCGTTACTCTGTTTTTAACTTAATACTCTAGATGCATGCTGGATAGCGGTCGATGAGTGGAGTAATAGTAGTAGATGCAGAATCATTTCGATCTACTTATCACGGACGTGATGCCTATATACATGATCATGCCTAGATATTCTCATAACTATGCTCAATTCTGTCAATTGCTCAACAGTAATTTGTTCACCCACCGTAGAATACTTATGCTCTTGAGAGAAGCCACTAGTGAAACCTATGGCCCCGGGTCTATTCTCATCATATCAATCTCCATCACTTTAATCTTGTTTTGCTTTTTACTTTGTTTTTACTTTTTACTTTGCATCTTTATACCAAAAATACCAAAAAAATTATATCTATCAGATCTCACTCTCGTAAGTGATCGTGAAGGGCTTGACAAGCCCTAATCGCGTTGGTTGCGAGTAGCTATCGCTTTGTGCAGGTACGAGGGACTTGAGCGTGGGCTCCTACTGGATTGATACCTTGGTTCTCAAAAACTGAGGGAAATACTTACGCTACTCTGCTGCATCATCCCTTCCTCTTCGGGGAAAACCAACGCAAGCTCAAGACGTAGCAAGAAGGATTTCTGGCGCCGTTGCCGGGGAGTCTATGCAAAAAGTCAACATACCAAGTACCCATCACAATCTCTATCTCGCGCATTACATTATTTGCCATTTGCCTCTCGTTTTCCTCTCCCCCCAATTTACCCTTGCCGTTTTATTCTCCCTCGCTCTCTATCCTCCCTCTCTATTTGCCTCTTGTTTGCTTGTCGTCATGACTAGTCTCATATCTTCTCCGTTGTCTCCCGAGAGTGAAGTTCTAAATTTTAAACAAAGGGAGGGAGAAAATCTAAAAGATGCTTGGTATAGAATTTGCAATGCTCAAAATAGATCTACCAGGAAGCAATCTACCTTAGTTCTTCTCCGCAATTTTTATGTAGGTGTTAATCCTTGGTATAGATATATCCTAGATACCATTACCGGAGGGAACTTCTTGGGTAGCCATACTTTTGATTCTTATAATGCTATGCTAAATTTATTTGGCTCACCACTTCTTTTGGTTAATGGAACCATGTTAACTTTGGAGCATGTTATGCAAAGACTTGAAATTATTGAAAATAAAGTTGCCACTATGGAATCAATTGAAAATCTAGATAAAAAGATCCACAATCAAATTACTCAATATGGATCTAAGGTAGGAATGACTTTGAAAAATAGTAAGGAAAAAGAACTCATAGTTAATGAGAAAATGAACTTAGATTCCACTAGAATTGATAAACTTGAGGGTATCATTACAAACTTGGGAACCGCTTTTTCTTCCATAAAGAATACTCCAAGTCCTCCTACTAAAATTTCCAAGCTTATGTATGTTCCCAAAAATAAGGGCGAATCATCTAAGGAAACTGCGGATCTTAAATCTATAAGCATTCATCCCAATCTTTTTGATATCATTAAGAAACCATTTGCTACACATGAATTTTTTGATCTTGTGCCTAAAAGTTTAATAATCACTAGAAATAAATAAATTCCTAAGGGAAACAGATGCCTAATCGAAGAATTGCCTACCAAAGATGGCAATACCTAGATATATCCTCGTTTTTTTGCCTAGCTAGGGGCGTTAAACGATAGCGCTTGTTGAGAGGCAACCCAATTTTATTTTTATTACTTGATTTTTGCTCCTGCTTAGTAATAAATAAATTATTTAGCCTCTGTTTTGGTTGTGTTTTTTTGTGTTTAATTAGTGTTTGTGCCGAGTAGAACCATTGGGAAGACTTGGGGAAAGTCTTGTTGAACTTGCTGTAGAAAAACAGACACTTTAGCGCTCACGAGAACTGCTGTCATTTTTATTTGAAGAGTGAAATTTAGTTAATTATTTTTGCAGATTATTAACAGATAAATTCCTCACGTCCAGCAATTTATTTTAGAATTTTTGGGGTTCCAGATCTTGCGCTAGCTACAGATTACTACAGACTGTTCTGTTTTTGACAGATTCTATTTTTCGTGTGTTGATTGCTTATTTTGATGAATCTATGGCTAGTAAAATAGTTTATAATCCATAGATAAGTTGGAATACAGTAGGTTTAACACCAATATAAATAAATAATGAGTTCATTACAGTACCATGAAGTGCTCTTTTGTTTTCTTTCGCTAACGGAGCTCACGAGTTTTCTATTTTGAGTTTTGTGTTGTGAAGTTTTAAAGTTTTGGGTGAATTCTTTTGATGGATCATGGAACAAGGAGTGGCAAGAGCCTAATCTTGGGGATTCCCATGGCACCCCCAAGATAATCCAAGGACACCAAAAATTCAAAGCTTGGGGATACCCCGGAAGGCATCCCCTCTTTCGTCCACTTCCATCGGTAATTTACTTGGAGCTATATTTTTATTCACCAACATGATATGTGTTTTGCTTGGAGCGTCTTGTATTATTTGTGTATTTGTGTCTTAGTATGACACAATCATCCTTTCTGTACACACCTTTTGAGAGAGCCATACATGAATTAAAATTTGATAGAATACTCTATGTGCTTCACTTATATCTTTTGAGCTAAGTAGTTTTGCTCTATGTGCTTCACTTATATCTTTTTGAGCGTTATAATTTTTCTCTATGTGCTTCACTTAGATCTTTTAGAGAACGGTGGTGGATTTGTTTTAAAGAAACTATTGATCTCTCATGCTTCACTTAAATTATTTTGAGAGTCTCTTAATAGCATGGTAATTTGCTTAATAATAATATGCTTGGTATTCAAGATTTGTGAAACTTTCTTTTGAGTGTGTTGAATACTAAGAAAAGATTGAAGCATGTTAATTGTTTTGAGATATGGAGGTGATAATATTAAAGTCATGCTAGTTGAGTAGTTGTGAATTTAAAGAATACTTGTGTTAAAGTTTGTGATTCCCGTAGCATGCACGTATGGTGAACCGTTATGTGATGAAGTCGGAGCATGATTTATTTATTGATTGTCTTCCTTATGAGTGGCGGTCGGGGACGAGCGACGGTATTTTCCTACCAATCTATCCCCCTAGGAGCATGCGCGTAATACTTTGCTTTGATAACTTCTAGATCTTTGCAATAAGTATATGATTTCTTTATGACTAATGTTGAGTCCATGGATTATACGCACTCTCACCCTTCCACCTTTACTAGCCTCTCTAATAGCGCGCACCTTTCGCCGGTATCATACACCTACCATATACCTTCCTCAAAACAGCCACCATACCTACCTATTATGGCATTTCCATAGCCATTCCGAGATATATTGCCATGCAACTTTCCACCGTTCCGTTTATCATGATACACTCCATCATTGTCATATTGCATATCCCGGTACACTGCCGGATGCATTCACATAGAGTCATATTTCGCTCTATGTATCGAGTTGTAATTGTTGAGTTATAAGAAAAATAAAAGTGTGATGATCATCATTATTAGAGCATTGTCCCAGTGAGGAAAGAATGATGGAGACTATGATTCCCCCATAAGTCGGGAAAAGACTCCGGACGAAAAATAAAATAAATAAATAAATAAAAGAGGCCAAAGAAGCCCAAATAAAAAGAGGCCATAAAAAGAGAAAAAGGCCCAAACAAAAAATATATAAAAAAATGATGAGAGAAAAAGAGAGAAGGGACAATGTTACTATCCTTTTACCACACTTGTGCTTCAAAGTAGCACCATGATCTTCATAGTAGAGAGTCTCTCATCACTTTCATATACTAGTGGGAATTTTTCAGTATAGAACTTGGCTTGTATATTCCAATGATGGGCTTCCTCAAATTGCCCTAGGTCTTCATGAGCAAGCAAGTTGGATGCACACCCACTTAGTTTCTTTTTGAGCTTTCATATACTTATAGCTCTAGTGCATCCGTTGCATGGCAATCCCTACTCACTCACATTGATATCTATTGATGGGCATCTCCATAGCCCGTTGATACGCCTAGTTGATGTGAGACTATCTTCCCCTCCTTTTTGTCTTCTCCACAACCACCATTCTATTCCACCTATAGTGTTATATCCATGGCTCACGCTCATGTATTGCGTGAAGATTGAAAAAGTTTTGAAAAAAGTTAGAGTATGAAACAATTGCTTGGCTTGTCATCGGGGTTGTGCATGATTTAAATACTTTGTGTGGTGAAGATGGAGCATAGCCAGACTATATGATTTTGTAGGGATAACTTTCTTTGACCATGTTATTTTGAGAAGACATAATTGCTTTGTTAGTATGCTTGAAGTATTATTATTTTTATGTCAATATAAACTTTTGTCTTGAATCTTTCTAATCTGAATATTCATACCAATATTAAGAAGATTTGCATTGAAATTATGCCAAGTAGCACTCCGCATCAAAAATTCTCTTTTTATCATTTACCTACTCGAGGACGAGCAGGAATTAAGCTTGGGGATGCCTGATACGTCTCCAACGTATCTATAATTTTTTATTGCTCCATGCTATATTATCTACTATTTTGGACTATATTGGGCTTTATTTCCACTTTTATATTATTTTTGGGACTAACCTATTAACCGGAGGCCCAGCCTAGAATTGCTGTGTTTTTCCTATTTCATTGTTTCGAAGAAACGGAATATCAAACAGAGTCCAAACGGAATAAAATCTTCGGGAACGTGATTTTCTCACCGAACGTGATCCAGGAGACTTGGACCCTGCTCCAAGGAACAAAAGAGGCGGTCACGAGGGTGGGGGGCGCCCCCCCCCCCCCCAGAGCGCGCCCCCTGCCTTGTGGGCCCCTCGTTGCTCCTACGGCGTACTTCTTCCTTCTATATATACACACGTACCCCCAAATGATCAGACCAGGAGCCAAAAACCTAATTCCACCACCGCAACTTTCTGTATCCACGAGATCCCATCTTGGGGCCTGTTCTGGAGCTCCGCCGGAAGAGGGTCGTCATCACGGAGGGCTTCTACATCATCCTAGCCCCTCCGATGAAGTGTGAGTAGTTTACCTCAGACCTTCGGGTCCATAGTTAGTAGCTAGATGTCTTCTTCTCTCTCTTTGAATCTCAATACAAAGTTCTCCCCCTCTCTTGTGGAGATCTATTCGATGTAATCTTCTTTTTGCGGTGTGTTTGTTGAGACCGATGAATTGTGGGTTTATGATCAAGTCTATCTATGAATAATATTTGAATCTTCTCTGAATTCTTTTTATGTATGATTGGTTATCTTTGCAAGTCTCTTCGAATTATCTATTTTGTTTGGCCAACTAGATTGGTAGTTCTTTCCATGGGAGAAGTGCTTAGCTTTCGGTTCGATCTTGCGGTGTCCTTACCCAGTGACAGAAGGGGCAGCAAGGCACGTATTGTATCGTTGCCATCGAGGATAACAATATGGGGTTTATTTCATATTGCATGAATTTATCTCTCTACATCATGTCATCTTGCTTAAGGCGTTACTCTGTTTTTAACTTAATACTCTAGATGCATGCTGGATAGCGGTCGATGTGTGGAGTAATAGTAGTAGATGCAGAATCGTTTCGATCTACTTGTCACAGACGTGATGCCTATATACATGATCATGCCTAGATATTCTCATAACTATGCTCAATTATGTCAATTGCTCAACAGTAATTTGTTCACCCACCGTAGAATACTTATGCTCTTGAGAGAAGCCACTAGTGAAACCTATGGCCCCGGGTCTATTCTCATCATATCAATCTCCATCACTTTAATCTTGTTTTTCTTTTTTACTTTGCTTTTACTTTTTACTTTGCATCTTTATACCAAAAATATTATATCTGTCAGATCTCACTCTCGTAAGTGACCGTGAAGGGCTTGACAAGCCCTAATCGCGTTGGTTGCGAGTAGTTATCGCTTTGTGCAGGTACGAGGGACTTGAGCGTGGGCTCCTACTGGATTGATACCTTGGTTCTCAAAAACTGAGGGAAATACTTACGCTACTCTGCTGTATCATCCCTTCCTCTTCGGGGAAAACCAACGCAAGCTCAAGACGTAGCAGTATGTACACATATTAACTCTCTTCTTTCTTCTTTTCTAGCCCTACGGATCGAGCCAAACTTCGCTAACGAGAACAGGCCCGAAGAAAAGGTTGCGTTAGGATGAAAGGTTCACAATCACAGCAATCGCTGGCAATGGCCAACCGATTGAACCCAGCCGGACCAAGGAAGCATGTTCTGCTCAGTGCGGGGTTCTTGTTAGGGACATGATCCCGATCAGAATCCACCAATGGAATAAGGCTAAGAACGAAGACCCTCAAGTTCCTTATGTCAACGATAGACAGAAAGATGATCTTTGGACCGCGCTAAAGGTAAATTTCACCCTACCGCCAGAGGAGGATCCGGAGAAGCCAGTTATAGAGCCATTGGTCAAGGCTCATGCTCTTAAGAAGATGGCAGATCTATTCAGGAGGTGGAAGAATGAGTTGAAATCAACGTTGTCGACAAAGGGAAGACTCCAGAATTCACCGGCCCATTTGAGAAGATAAGAGATCAGTGGCCCGCATTTGTGGCCTACAAGACATCGGAGAAGAGTAAGAAGATGTCAGGGACAAACAAGATAAATGATGCAAAGAAGGAGCATCACCATCGCACGGGGTCAGGTGGCTACCTCAAAGCCCGGCCGTTGTGGGACTAGGCTGAGAATGACCTGCTTGCTAAAGGGGTCGAACCAGAGACATTCCACTGGCCAGACCGTTCAAGGACTTGGTTCTTCGGGGTTGGGGGAATGTTGGACCCTGGAACAGGGTAGTGCGTTTGGACTGACGAGCAACTGGAAATACCCGTCAAGAACCTTCAGAAGTATATCGCCGCAGCATAGCAAGGGACGTTCATTCCTGACAGAGAGAATGACGAGCTCACACAAGCCCTCGGGAATCCTGAGCACCCTGGATGAACACGAGGCACGACAGGCTCCGTTGCGTGGAAGGTTCGGTTTGCCGGCGCAGGCGGTTACAAAACCTGGGAGAGGAGGAGGAAAGTGGAGCAGAGTGAACTGTAGAAGTTGAATGCAAGGGTATGAAAGCTAGAGGAACAAGCAGTTCACAGCCAGCGACCTGCCGGAGCTACCCGAGAAGCTACCCCGCCATTTCAGCGGAGAAGCAGCGTGGCTTTCACCGAGCTCCTTTAGTAGCCTGGCTTCACGGCTCCTAGCTACCTCGTGGATGCTATCACAAAAGCTCAACATTGCCGCCGCTACGACGTATTGCCGCCGCCACTTCGGCTGCTCCGGCGTCTTGCAGTACAGCCACAGGCGGGAGGCAATACAGATTCGGTCCATCTCTCAAGCCTCTAGAGAAGTTACCATATGAGAGCACCATGGAGGAAAACGCGGAGATCTGTGAAGCCTATGTGAAGGACTTCTTTGAAACGCAAAGAGCTATGAAACATTCACCTCCGGAAGAGAAGATAGATTCCATGAAAGTTTAGCGCACTATCGATGCCCTAAAGCGACCACCACCGTCTTCACCGCAAACCAGCTATGATCGCATTATTGAAAGGACATATAAGGAAGCGGAGCGGTCGGGAAGTACTTGCAGTGATCGAAGGTTAGCAGAATGAAGAAGTGGGAAAAAATTCCCTAGCTTGGCGAATAAGCGAACCAATCCTAGCCCCCGCTCAAGGTGTCTAGCGACATCGTCGCTAATCTTTTGGGGATGGTGCCCGGTACCAATCATGCAGATTACCTGCCCGACGATGCACATTTTGATACAATGGAGGTGGACGAATTCAAATACTGGTACAGGAAGCCTCTCGTCAAACCTAGTCATCCTCCTCTAACAACGATGGTGCGAAGATTCCATGAGTGGTACATGGACACCTGCAGCGAGTCTGGGAAGGATACTTTGACGCTGAGAGTTAAAGAGGAGCACGACCTCGTTGGAATTGATATGTTGTCTGTTCCATTTGAGGAGTTCTTCTAGCTTTACAATCAAAAGGCCCTCAATAAAATAATCGTCACTTGCTACTGTTTGTAAATACTACTTATGTATTTAAGTCTCTATATATAGCTCAACTCTTTCATTGCATGTATATATAATTATCCTTACTATATTATGCAGATTGAAGATCGTCGAATGCAGAAAAGCACAAATCTATGATATTGGGTTCATTAACACAAATATCATAGATGAATTTACAGTTAAATATAGTGCCACAGAAACCGAGGCCAACTTGCTTCAAAATCAAAACAAAGAGAAAATACTCTTTCCTTACAACTTCAAGTAAGTGTTACTATCTTGTGCATATTCGGTTTACCTTATTACTTGAGGTTATAGTAATGTAATTGATGAGTTATGCATGTGTGCGCAGCTTCCACTTTATTCTAGTGGAGATTAAGCTTGAGCTGGGAGTAGTAACCGTCTTAGACTCAAAACGAAAAGATCCCCAGGAGTATGCGAACATGATTGAAATGCTCTAGAAGTAAGTTCAATTGATCATTATCGCACCATATAGGCAACTTTGTTCATTTCCTGATATCAAGTAATTATTTTCTTTGTCTTGCATGGTTTGGAAAGAGTTCACCGCAAAAGCTCTGGGACTGCCGGGGGAGCTGCGATTTACACCCCCGAAAGTAAGTACTACTAGCTAGTTCCGCGCATCTCCCATTGATTCTAGCTACTTTCATCAATACCATTTATAATGCTTGATTATCAGTTTGATTGACCTCTATTTCTCGTAAAGTGCTTGTGGCAGGAACCCGGGAATGATTATTATGGATACTACATTTGCAAGTACATCTACAACTCGACGACCTCTAAGCGGGGTTACTCTAAAAAACAATTTGAAGTGCGTAAGCAATAAGTGCCACAATTCTATTTTATTACCATCATTTGTGTTGAGTTTCATTCATATATAAGTATTGACCCCCTTCTTCAAATTAGATATGGCAGATGCGGAATGAACTCCTACCACAAGATCGCATACAAGCAATTCAAGAGGAATTGGCGGATTCTTTCTTGACCACGTCATAAATAAAGCCGGAGAATACAATGTGGAATTTGACATTAGATTTTAGGGAATTGTAAGAGATCTTATATTGTATATATGTAGCCAGTAGCGTCGGATAGATATTAAAAAACTTGTTGTTCGACCAATCTCTCGGAGAAGGAGAGGTCGGTCACTTCTCTCTGTATATGTTCATGACGATCTTGTGTAGTTAATGGTTTCCTTCATTTTCTTACTAGCTAGTGTGTCGAGTCCTCTCTATACCTATAGTACGTGGCGTCGACCAAGCACGGAGATAAGAGAGGACACTTGTCTCTATTAGCTAGCTAACACAATATATGAAACCCCTAAATTAACCCTACAAAGCCCCCAAAACCCCCAACCCCCCCTCCTTTAAAAATATAAAAAACCCAGCCCCTGAACTGCTGACGCGTGGATGCTTTTTGGTCCCGGTTGGTGCTACCAACCGGGACAAAAGGCCCTCCTGCATGGGCAAGCCGCAGCGGCCACGTGAAAGCCCATCTGTCCCGGTTCATAGGCGAACCGGGACTAAAGGTATTGGGCTTTAGTCCCGACCCTTTTTTCTCGGTTTCAGAACCGGGACAAATGGGCCTCTGGAACCGGGACAAATGGACCTCTGGAACCGGGACAAATGGGCCTTTTTCTACTAGTGAAGACTTCTCACATGTCCTGTAGAACAAACGGAACTACTCACAAATCATATTTATGTTCATGATCACAGGAGAACAATATATGATTAACAAATCTGTATCTGAACATATAATCTTCCACCAACTAAACCAACTAGCATCAATTACATGATTTAATCAACACTACTAGCAACCCACTGGTACCGATCTGAGGTTTCAGACAAAGATGGAAGAGATGAACTAGGGTTTGGAGATGAGATGGTGCTAGTGAAGATGTTGATGGAGATGAGTCCTCACATGTTGAGAGAAGTGTTGTTGATGACGATGACTTTGATTTCCCCTTCCCCGAAGGAAGTATCCCTAGCGAAATCGCTCCATCATAGAGCAAAAGTGCTCTTGCCCAGGTTCCGCCTCGTGACGGCGGCACTTCGCCCTGGAAGTCTTCTTTTGATTTTTTTTTTCTAGAAAAATGGCTTCATATAGTAGAAGATGGGTCTCGGGGGACTGACGCGGGACCCACACATGCATGTGGCACACCCTTGGGTGGAGGGCGCACCCCATGAGCTTGAGGCCCCACCGTGGCTCCTCTCGGGTACTTCTTTCTTGCGGTCCCACTTCACCATCAGATCAGATCATGGTGGCGGGATCCAGATGGCGGTGAGCCAAGTCTGCCGGATCGGCCTCCTATATCAAATCAGATCGTAGATGCAAGATGACTCTTCTGATAGCATCGATCTCCTGGTAGTGGGTAGATTTTTTTTGCGAAAGTGGTAGTGGGTAGTTTGATTGAATACTCACCCAACGGCAGCGGCACACACAGCGCGTCGGCGTCCGAGCTCCTCCAATGACGAAGATGACGGCGCAACGAACCTAGCCCACCTCTCCGCTCTGTTGAGGCACTCCCCAGCCAACCTCTCCCCTCTGTCCACAACAGACCGACGCGTGGAATTGACACGTATCACCCAACACTCACCAAAAAGGCCCACAAAACTGCCAGCTCACACCAGACCCAGATCATAGAAACGTACGACTCGGTCAAAATCGATGTTTGAATCGCTCCCGGCCGATTTTGCCCCAGAGAGCTTAGTGATATAGGAGATGATTGATCCGACCTCAAAAAATGTATATTGATCTAACGTACACATATTGCATTGAATTACATAAGTAAAGATGAATAGCCAGCGACTTAGCGAAAGGAGTCTTCTGCTCACGAGTTCAAATGCACCTGTGATGAACAGTAAATCCAAAAAAATCAAAATAATCTGTGTTTTTTAAACAAACATTGAAGAACTGTCTATGTATCTGCACATATTCGAGAAGAAAATCATATGTACTATTAGGGGGGGAGGGCGGGGGGAGTAATTTTTTCTGCATGAAAACTTGTACGTATAAAGACAATTCGTCAATGTTTGTTGCCACATCGGTTTCTTTTACCATTTTTTTAAGAAATAATGTTCACGACGGAGCATTTGAAGTCGCGGCCAGAAATACCTTGTCTGCCACGTAGCTAGCTTAGTGTTAGAAATAATAATAGCAATATTTAATACTCTAAATCTACAAAGCAAGGATACATGATGTGATGTTTTTAGATTTTTTGAAAAGAGACGATTTATTACTTAAAGGGCTTAAGTATTACACTGGCCTCTACATAATTAAGATGCACACAGCCAAACAAAGTCCTCTTGCACAAACAAAAAATAAAAAGGTGAAGCACAAAGAAACATGTAGAGTTTGAATAACACCTAAAACGTAGGTGGGCCAATCATAAGATCATGTTGCCACCCATGTAGGGTAAAAGTATCCCTCGCCGTATCCTCCAATCGTGCATACACCTCCGTAAACAGGTCTCAATTCTCCACACGTTATAGAGAGAACCATCAATGAAGAGACCCGGTACATCTATAGATAACCTGTATCAGAGACGTACTTTTATCATTAAAAACCTTATCATTTTTACATAGGCAAAGCGACCAAATAACGGCAATCGCTCCCACGCCTAACAAGAGTACTAAACTTGTGATATATCCCATGTAACCAGTTGCCAAATACATAAGCAACGCTACAAGGAGGATACAAGCCAGAAGTTATCTTGATGACTGACCATATAGAACGGGCCAATTTGCATTTGAAGAATAAATGTTTTATTATCTCATCATGTTGACAAAAGACACATTGCTGACTTGCATGCTAATTTATCTTAATAAGGTTACCTTTAGTAAGCATGACTCTGCGGCGAAGATACCATGCAAAGATTTTATTTTTAAGAGGTATCTTCATCTTTCAGATATTCTTGTTATTATCAACTGGCACATAGATTGGATTACAATTGCACTGCAGACAATCGCTGGAACAGGACGTACCACGATTCGAGTCTGGGTCCAATTAAATCTCTTCTAATACACATTTGGCGGAAATGATTGCATTACCGTGACAATAGTATCACCCTTGTGACACACATTGTTGTAAAGAGCAAGATATTATTTCCGGAGTGTGGCATTTCCTAGCCACTTGTCCTCCCATAATCTAATTTCTGAGTCGGCTTTAATCGACAAGGATCCACAAGTGAAGCAATATTTCTTCGTAGCCATTAGACCCGCCCAAAAGTGGGAATCCCCAAGCTTCCAGTATACTTGGGATACCACCTTGGAACCCATATTTCCTCCTCAGGAGGGTTTGCCATACACCGTCTTTTGTCAATAATTTAAACAACTATTTGCCGAGGAGGGCCCTATTCTTAATCTCAAGGTCATGAATGCCCAACCCGCTTTGGTCTTTGGGATGGCAAACTACACTCCATTTAGCTGGCCAATATTTATTTCTCTCGCTATCTCCTTGCCAAAAGAATCTTGATCAGAAATACTCCAGTCTATGTAAAAACTTCTTTCGGCAATTGGAGGATGGAAATCATATATAGTACCATGTTACTTAGTACTGAATTTATGAGGGCCAATCTTCCATCCAGAAACAGTAGTTTACTTCTCCAACTGCTAAGTCTTTTTTCCAGTCTCTCCTCGATGTGTTTCCATTCAGCATTTGTGAATCTTCAATAATGTATCGGTATCCCCAAATATGTGATCAGAAACTGGCCCTACCCACATCCGAACAGTTCAGCATATAGGTGGGCCTTATCTTGAGCCTCATCAAAACAAAACAATTCACTTTTGTGAAAATTGATCTTAAGACCTAAGAGTTGCTCGAATGCTGATAAAATTAGTTTGAGCAACTCTCAGGTCTTAAATCAATAGTGCACCACTGCAGAAAATCTTTTCATTCTGAGAGTCTGTTAAAGAAGTGGCCATTTGACTTTGTCACAAGCTTTTTCAAAGTCTATTTTGATTACCACCCCATTCAACCTTTTTTCGATGTAATTCATGGACTGTTTCATGAAGGATAACAACTCCCTCTAGGATGTGCCTGCCTTGCGTAAAAGCAGTCTGTGAAGGACGAATCACATGTTTAGCTACCGAATTTAGCCTAATAGTCGCAACCTTCATAAATATTTAAAATTAACATTAAAGAGGCAAATAGGTCTATATTGTTGTATCTTTTCAGCCTCATTAACCGTAGGTAATAAAATAATGTCGCCGAAGTTGAAGAGAAACTATTCTAATTGCCTAACATGTAGGTCGCTAAACAAAAGTAGGAGATCCGGTTTGATGACTTTCAAGAAGTTTTGATAGAACTTAGCATGAAAACCATCCGGACCCGGGGCTTTGTTGTACTCCATTAGGAAAACCGTGTTTCTAACATCCTCCTCGGAGTATGGGGCTGTTAGAAGGCCATTATCCCCATCAGAGACCTGGGGGGATGTCATCTATTCAAGACTCATCCATCGAAAAATTTCCATCCTCTCAGGCTCCGAACAAATTTTTATAATAATTAGTGATATAACATTTAAGTTGATCATGCCCCTCGATCGTGCCCTCATCCTGTTGTAGGGAATGAATACTTTTCTTCCGATGTTTGCCATTGGAAACTCCATGAAAATATCTAGTATTCAACTCACCTTTTAGGATAAATTGAGAGTTAGAATGATGGTATCATTTGAGTTCCTCTTCACACAGCATGCTAGCTATCTGTGCATTCGAATGACTCTTGATCTCGATTTCATGCTCAGATAGAGGTCTAACCTCTGCCAAAGCTTCTAATTCACCAATGATATATAGACAAAAGAAAAAGATTCTCCTTTTTTTAGATACTCGTCGTATGCCTAGCCCAACCACCAAGGAGTTTGCGTAATGCATGCATTTTGTTATTCCATTTGTGCATTGGGGTATGCCCGGCCACCGGTTTCACCCGCACCGCCTTGACCATGTCATGGAAGCCATCCCAAAGCAACCCCCCAAGTTGAACTTGCATCTATGTTGTGGTCGTGGTAAACTAGTAGTTAGGAGAATGGATGTGTGGTCTGATATAGCCTCAATACGAGGTAGAGCACGAACATACACCATAAGAAATTTACATTCCCAGTCATTATCCATAGGAAATTTTCTCTTTAGTTGAAGAGCCACATCAGTTATACTTTTTTAGTCATATAAATATTTTGTAGGGAACCATCTAAAAATAGATTCTGTAGGGCACGTATGTGACATATATGGACAACTAATACTATAGTTCTTCCACTGATGTTCACCTTATATATAGAAATCTTAACTTTTATAGTTAGGCCTTACTATATAACTAATGGAGTAGGTTGTTCAACATTTATGGTAATATGGGTGAACCTAAGGGATTGATTATATCTTCCTTTTAATTATATAATAGATAGATTGTCAAAAAGATCACATTGCCCGCCTAGCTCAGTTGGTAGAGCTCAAGGTTCTTAGCACATGGTTTGTTTGCTACCTGAGCAAACTTGCCTTTCCTGCAGCCATCCTAGCCCCACGATTTAGGACGAGTGGGCCGGAGATCACTGTTTGGAATGGTAGGACTGCCTAGGTAGCACACCATAGAGGCTCATTACCTTGTGGTCTTGGGTTTGAGCCCCAAGGCGGGCAATTTCTTTTTGGTGCTTCCACATATTTTATTTTCTTTCTGGATTTGTACCCTTTTTTGACTAATTATTTTAGGTATTTGGGATAACTTAGAGTTATGTATTTTATGCAACATCAAACTCCACATGGAAGTTAGCTAGATGAATCAAATGTATTGGTGTGATGTGGACCTTGGAATGTAGGAAATCAGGTGATGGAGCACCAGGTGAGTGGCTTTGTTTTATTATATTTAGCGTTGTAATTTTCTATGATTGGTTTTTAGGCCATCTTCTAGACTATGGACGGTGGGGTCTGTGGCGCTATTTTAGTGGTGGTCATTCATGTGTTCATCTATTTGTGTGTCACAACAGAAATGATTGACCATCGCTGCACATAATCATCCATGGAAGTACCAGGACACTTTCCCTTCTCAACAAGGCTCATACATCAGCCTAGACCGAGCCCTGGAAGTAAATATCATTACGCAATGGCCACAGGTTCCATATGCAAGAAGCACATATCACATTACTTACAACAAGTTTAGAACTAAGAGACCACAACCTACATAAGCCAGACATCGACTGAGGAATAAAAAAAGCAACCACATCAGATAAACACTTCTAATATTCTTTTTTCACTATGCAGTCCAAGAACAAATGTTGTACATAGATAAATGTGCATTGAGTGTTGTTAGCAGATACATAGCTAATCCTGGAAAAGAGCACTGCAAAGCAGTACGGTGGCTTTTTAGATACTTGCGAGGTACTTCTAATGCTTATTTACAGTTTGGGAAATCTAGAGATGGACTTGTTGGTTTTGCTATTCTATTTTTGCTGGTGATTTAGACAAGAGAAGATCTCTCACAACTTATGTTTTCATCATTGGTGGTTGTGTTGTGGCCTGTGAGTTCGAGAGGAACTTTGCAGTGTGTTGTATCTCGTTCCACTACTGATGTCGAGTATATGGCGGTTTCTGAGACATGCAAAGAAGCTATTTGGTTGGGAAGTTTGTACACTAGGCTTTATGAAAATATGTCTTGCCCTACCATATTTTGTGACAATCAAAGTATTATATGACTTAAAAGAATCAAATGTATCATGAGAGAACAAAAACACATTGATGTTAATGGAGGTGCATGCAACTTGGCCGCCAGGCTTCGCGTGTCATCCTGTGAGGCTCCATGGATCCCTCCCACATGATCAATAATCCTCCCCCTAAACCTATCACAACGTTCCAAGTCAAAACTACTCCATAAAACGCGGTACAATACCGTGGATGTAGCATTACTGCCCACATGATGGTCCGTTTCTATTGAATGTTTTGGGAGTAATGCTATACATAATAGGTTTACGGGGGTTTTACACGTACGTGGATTTTGATTGGAGATTAAGAGGGAGGAGGGGCTCAGCCCCGTGAAAATCATGGGGGAGAGGTTAGTTAGAAAGAAAGAATCCTAGTCAGTGTGTACTTGTGTGTAACTCTTTGTACGTTTAGCATTATAGATGTTTTGGTGCTTGTCCCCGTCAGCACAGTTGTTAGCACGTTCATTGTTTGCATTTGCAGATCTCCAATCTCAACAAGTAGCCCAGTGTGTGGAGTTCACCTTGATCCGCGGTTCTGATACTGATATGGATATATTGCAACCGTATTTCTTCTCCAAGTTGCTAGCAACATAAGAGACTTTGTCTATGGTGGTGCTCTTCGAGTATTAAGTCTTAAGTTCCAGGCTAAAAACCTACGTTTTGGGCGGCCGCTGTCTCCGTGTGCAGCTGAACGCTACTCCTGGTACGCTCACACTTGCTGCTGTCGCCCAAAGCCAGCGCGCCGCTCACCGCGTGGGTGGCGTCCCTCACCGTGCAATCCGCCGCCAACGTGACACGCGTTACCACGCTCATGGTGGCCACTTCCACCAAAGCCAAAACCAAGAGCAAAGGTCGGTCGTTGGTGATTTGTTTTGCGCATGGCACTAAGAACTGTTGTGTGTTTGCGGATCGAAATTTGCTCACTAAGTTCTGAAGTTGTCCATTTCTTCTGTGAGTTGTAACCTACGATCAACATGAGCAGAAACTTTTCAGAGTTTGTCTGCTAAAGAATCTTTTCCATTTTAAACTTTCATTCAAACTACGCATCACTTAAACTTGCCTCCCTATATTTCCTAATTTTGAAATTTGAACAAATTGCCTGTCTAGCTCAGTTGGTAGAGCGTAAGGCTCTTAACCTTGTGGTCTTGGATTCGAGCCCCAAGGTGGGCGATAATGTTTTGTGTAGGCTGTTTCATATTCGTTTACCTAGGACTAGGTGGAATAAATATGAACCACACATATTTGTGATAAAATGATCTCTCTAATCACCTTTTGCATCTCGTACAAACCACATATATTCCTGATAAAGGTGATCTCTATAACACCTTTTACATATTGATGTTCTCCAAGAATCATGCATTGGAAGTAATATAACACCTAATATGCACGAGGTGGATAACCCACAAACATTTGGAAAGCTGCATGAGTCGAATGTTGTGACAACCTAACATCGTTAAACATTTGCACACACTTTGGTCGAAGATAAGAGGTACGGCAAGTGAACCGATGTCTTTCGTATTGTACTGTCATTGGCAACCACTGCCAAGATCCAACGCCTTTTCCTTATTGTACCTTCATTCGCAACCACTGCCAAGATAATCAGTCATTTTGGAAGATCAACACATGATAGGGTTTCCTTGTCAAGATTAATGTACTAGACCGAGCCATGAGATTTTTCTTCCTAGTACCGTAGATGCCATTACCATTGAGATGTCAATCTAATTACTATCGCCTCTCACAAAGGTTGCAACATTATCCTCGAAGCACTGAAACCCAAGCAAAATAACACTCATTCCATCATGTGGACGGGCAATACCATAAATTTTCCTCACCAAACACGTGAAGGTCAAAGAAGAGTTTGATAAAAATACAGATTTCAAAGAAAATACGGCGCTAGGGCATGCATGTCTACTTCTAATCCTCAATCATATTCAAGTTGTTCCAGTATAGATTCTTTTTGTGGGGTGGTTCCAATCTATTCTTAACCCCCATCATTTCAATCTCTTTTTTATTTCAAACGTTGTTATTGGTATTATTTATTTTAGAATATTTTTATTTTATGCATGCAGAATAGTTGTGGTTTCAATTATAATATGCACCTTTATTTTTTTCCAGGAACTACCCTTGTTGCGGGTTTTTTATGATGCTAATATAAGTGTATCTTTTATTTCACTTTATCCTTCAATTGTAAAGTTTTAACATATGATTCTTTTGTTGTGAATAACAAATATGATTTAACATACTAGTAGTAGTAGGTTTGTGTTATGCCATGGGAATTGGTGATTTGTTTTGCGCATGGAACTATGAAATGTTGTGTTCCGTGGTTCGAAATTTGCTCATTAAGTTCTGAAGTTCTAAGTTTCTTCTAGGAGCTCCAACCCATGATCAACGCGACCATGAGGTGCGGGGAACTTTTCAATGTCCGTCTTGCCAAAAATATTTCCTATTTTAACCTTCCATATATAATATGCATCACTTAATACTGCCTAAAATGTAAACGTAAAAATTTGAATTTGGGCCAGATTGCCCGTCTAGCTCAGCTGATAGAGCGCAAAGCTCTTAACTTTGTGGTCTTGTTGGGTCGAGCCCCAAGGTGGGTGGCATATTTTTAGTTAAACTTTATTTTAGTAGAAGTTGTCTAGAGTTATGCCTTTTCGAACAAACAAATGCAATGTTTAATATTCTTTTACCTCTGACTAGATGGAATAAGTCGGAAATACAAACCACAAATATTTTTCATAAAAGTGATCCCTGTAATCACATTTTTTTACATATCACAAATGTTTGTGATAAAGGTGATATTTATAATCATACATCTCGATGTTCTTCAAGACTCCTACAAAGAAAGTTAAACATCGAACACCTCCTGATTCAAAAATCGGGATTGCATGAGAAGATCGCCCCCAAACTGCGGCGGAGGTGGTGACGATGGGGAGACGCTGCAGGAGGATAATGTTGACACACCACCAGGCTTAGCCTTCACCGTCTTGGAGATGGGCTTCAGACTCTAGACTCCAGCCCAGGAAGGTTGCCTCGGTGTCATCAAGCTCAAGATCTGGTTGGGTGGGTTCAAAAAGGAAGCTGGGTGGCTTGATACCGAGCACCTGCCTCCTCGAACGAATCAGAGTAGTGCTTGTATATGTACTTCCTGTCCGAATCAATTGCTTAAAAGAAGGATCGACAAAAATTAGCACGAACATTTCACCGAACACTTGCCGGGCGTTGTGACCCCTGTAAGGGCGAATGGTACCTGCGCCGGACGGACGAGGGTCTGGACCGACGGCTGAAGACAAGAGGCGGAGGTCATGTGTAACGGTGGCGGTTGGGGAGTTTCGGAAAGGGATTGGCAGGCGGCCAGGGTAGAAGAACGACATCGTGGGCGAGATAAGCAGATGCAAAGAAAGAGGGGAGGATGGAGACGCGGGTCCGGATGAGGTTTTGGGTGGCCCGGGTGTGTCAGAGTCCTATGTGGCTGGTTTTCGGAGTCCCGTAATGCCCTCCTTGTTGGCGGAAAAAATGATGTCCGGACTGATCCGTAGACCGATGTGGGACGACGTTGGATGACAAACTGCGTCCGAAAAGCTCTGTCCGAACACTTAGAGCATCTACAGCCAGGCTCCTCAAACCCGTCTCATACGCCCGGGCGGGCCGCCCGATCGCTGTCCGGTCACGTTTTTTGAGCCAGACGATCCCCTCAAACGGCTCTCAGACACCTGGGCTGACCGGCACCCATGGTAGAAGAACGACATCGTGGGCGAGATAAAAAGTAGATGCAAAAAAAGAGGGAAGGATGGAGACGCGGGTCCGGACGAGGTTTTGGGTGGCCCGAGGGTGTCAGAGTTCTACGTGGCTGGTTTTCGGAGTCCCGTAATGCCCTCCTTGTTGGCGGAAAAAAATGATGTCCGGACTGGTCCGCAGACCGATGTGGGACGACATTGGATGACAAACTGCGACTGAAAAGCTCTGTCCGCACACTTAGAGCGTCTACAGCCTGGCGCCTCAAACCCGTCTCATATGCCCGGGCGGGCCACCCGATCGCTGTCCGGTCACGTTTTTTGACCCAGATGATCCCCTCAAACGGCTCTCAGACGCCCGGGCTGACCGGCACCCCTCATACCCAACCCAAATATGGGGCGGATATGAGGACGCCCGGGCACACCCGCCACGTCGGACCCGGCCTACCCGACCCCATATAAATTCCTCTCCATCCACTCACCGGACCAAACCCTAGCCACTTCGCTCCCCTTCCCCTCCCCTTCCCTCTGCCACGCAAGCTCGTCTCCGGCTCTTTCCGGCCATCTCCGGCATGGCGGGAAGCGGATCCTAATCCTTCACCTCCAGATTCGTCGACCCGGAGCTCATCCCCCGCGGCCCCAATGAGGGATGGCCGTCTGGCTTGCGCTCCGCCGCGCCCGGAAAGAGGCCCGTGCACGGCTACACTCGGACTCCATCCGTTAGGAATCCATTGTGTCCACCCAAATGGCGCATGGATTCGGCGTTAGGCCAGTTGTAGCTGCCTCGCCAGAGGCCGTGGGACCCGTCTGGCATCCGAACGCGCTGGCGGACGCGCAACCCCTTCGTTGGCGCGCCGAGCATCGGGATGCACCATGGGCCTCGAGTCCGACGAAGCTCTCATAGGCGGAGCCAGGATTTCTCAAAACCTAGGGTAAAACCATGTGGGTGTAAAAAAACTAATCCTATTCCACGACACATACCAATGCATGTTAGAAGTACACAATTCAGAGTTGGAAGGAAATACGAACTCATCATTACCACGAGAGAAAATTTCAGAAAAAGATGCATGTAACAGTTTAACCGGCTGCATCATGCCAAAAGCTGGTAGCAAATTAAGGAAGACTTTCTTCGTTTGAGCCCATCATTTTTTTCATCGGTGTAGTAGGACTTGGAGCTGTAAGATAAGATTCAGTGTTTAAAATCAAGACTTTGGACATAGTCTAAGTCTAATTCATGTTGACAATGAAATTAAAATTGAACGAAGTATAGAATCACCAAATAGCTTATTTCGGTTGAATTATTTTCCTATTTTTGCCGGTGTATTTCGGTTGATTCAGAGTAACTAGGGCGGAAAGGCTAGATGATACTACTTAATACTACCACCTAGTTTATTGCTCTCCTTTGTAATTTGTGTCAAACTTTGACCAAAGATTTAATCAACAAAATGTTAATGCATGTCAACAAAAATTATATCGTTGGATTCGTATTTTAACATAGCTTTCAATGATATAATTTTCTGTGGCATGCATGAACATTTTGTTAGCTAAATTTATGGTCAAAATTTGGCACAAAATACAATGGAACCAATAAATCAGGACGGAGCTAATAAATTAACTGAGGTCGCTTTTGGTAACGCGAGGGGGGAAATATCCAGTGCTACCAAGCCTTAGGTGCTACCGTGATACGGGCTCCTCAACGTCGGATTCTCAGATGGGACAACTCTCAATAACTCTGCAACATTTATAAAAAAGGCTTCAAAGATTCCAAAAATTGTGCATTGGTCCAGCAGATCCAACAGCTCCCAGGTACCGTCCTATCTAAGAATCCGACGGCCCATATGCCCGTAACACGGTAGCATTTAAGCCTTGATAGCACCAGATACTCTCCCGTCAGGGCATATTAGGGGCACTGCTCTCCGATGAGACGATCTGAACACCGAGGCAGTTGGGCGCAGCCGCACACATACATTCCGCGCAGAAGGAAAGCGGTGTCGACGTTGCGAGGGTTTCTGGGCGAGATGATGAGGGGACCTCCTGTACATCGCCTTCAGCGCCCGTTATTGCAACCGGCGCTCACGCGGCGCGCTGCTGGGCCGGCTCAACAATCGCAGCAACCATGCTGCGAAAAAAATAAAGAGGATTTTAATACTGAAACTGTTTCTTTGGGAATAGAAGAATTCAAACTCGGCACACAGGCATCGACAGCAGTAGCTCGTAACCACTAGGCTGAGATCATATCGTTGTCCACAATTAGAAACCAGTACTATTTGACCTTTCCTTCAATTAACACATATTATATATACCCAGCATAAATTATTTTGAAAAGAAATATAAATTAAAATAATTCTAAAAGTATTGAAAACAGCCACGAATTTGAAAAAAAGGTTCATATGAATTGAAAAAAAAGGTTCAGAATTACTGTTTAAAAGTTCATGAATTCAAAAATGCGCATGAAGTTTCCAAAAAAGTTCAAAAATACATTGGATTTGAAAAAAGTGCATCAGATTTGAAAAAAGTTCATTGAATTTGATAAAAAGTTCATCGAGTTTGAAAAAAGTTCATTGAATTTGAAAAAAAAAAGTTCATCGAATTTTAAAAAAGTACATCAGATTTGAAAAACATTCATCGGATTTGGAAAAAGTTCATCGAATTTGAAAAATGTTCATCGGATTTGGAAAAAGTTCATCGAATTCGAAAAAAGTTCATCGATTTTGAAAAAGAGTTCGTTGAATTTGAAATATGTTCATCGGATTTGGAAAAAAGTTCATCAATTTTCAAAAAGAGTTCATCGAATTGGAAAAAAAGTTCATTGATTTGAAAAACGTTCATTGGTTCTTACAAAAAACGTGAAAAAGAAAAATCATTGATTTTGAAAAAGAACACGGTTTTTTTAAGATGAATTTTAAAAATGAAAAAAAGAACAAAACAAAAAGGGAAAAGAAAGAAAAGAAAAAGAAAACCCGAATAAAACCGCACCTGAAAATGACCAACGAACCGAAAAAAAGGTTTAGGAAGCTTCCCAAAACCGGAGCAGTTCCCGCGACTTGAGGAAATAAAAAGAAGGAAAGAAGTTACTCCCTCTGTCCGAAAATACTTGTCATCAAAATGGACAAAAAGAGATGTATCTAGAATTAAAATACATCTAGATAAATCCCTTTTTATTCATTTTGATGATAAATATTTCCGGACGAAAGGAGTATAAAACACGAGTCGTTCTTTGGCTTGGTGGTTGTGGTCGCTGGGGTTCAAGAGCAGACCGCGAGTTCGAATTCTCGCTGGCTCACACTTTTTGAGCTAATAGAAAGAAAAGGCAGATACATGGGCCGGCTCAGTCGCAGCAAAGGGACGTGCGCTGCATGCGCCGGTTTGCAGAAACGCTTATAACCGGCACTTGCAGCGCCAAATAGGGATTGCCGATGATGAGTCATTCTAAAAAGATCATTTTTGGTAGCATTGAACTGGGTTGGCTCGTACGTTAGGTGGAAATCTCTCGTACGGGAGGGTGGAGTCTAGAGAGATCTATGGGCTAGAGCTTGGTGCTGGGCCTCTACACGTCTGGGGCTGGACTTCCTATCAGTCAAAATTCTTAAAAGAATGATCCCACACGCGCCCCCTTCGTGGGCCAGCCCATTAACCCATCACGCCCTCGCTTCCCTCCCGCTCGCCTTCATTCGTTCCATCAAACGATCTCGCATTTGTTTTTTTTTTCGGCTGTATTTGTGATGTTCGTTCAGAAAAAAAACAAATCACTGATTTACATAATAAAATCACGAATTTGGAAAAGGTTCATCAAATTTCAAAAAAAGTTATCGGCTTAAAAAAAGTTCATCGAATTCAAAAAAGTTCATCGAATTAAAAAAAGGTTCATCGACCTAAAAATGAGTTCATCGAATTTGAAAAAAATTCACCGCATTTGAAAAAAAGTTCACCAAATTATAGAAAAAAAGTTCATCGAATTTGAAGAAAAGTTCACTGCATTTGAAAAAAGTCCATCGAATTTTGACAAAATTTCATCGAACTTGAAAATTAATTCACCAAAATTTTGGAAAAAAGTTCATGAAATTCGGTGAACTTTACGAATTAGAAAAGGGTACAAAGAAAAAGAAAAAAAGAAAAAGAAAAAGAAAGACAGAAAAAGAAAAGAAAGAACAAAAGATGTAAGAAAATGTACTTGATCACAAAACGTTTAGTGGCGGGCTGGTTATCACGTTGCATGCTGGGTTTGAATCCTCCCAGGTACGTCTTTTTTGCATCAGTTTAGAAAAAGAAAAAGAAATGTTGGCCGGACCTCGTCGCACAGGGGGTATGCGCCCTGTACCATTAACATTGTATTCGGCGCTGGGGCGCCAAATAGGATTCGGGAAAAAGAACTGCTGAGCTGTTGGTGCTAGTTGGGCCACTCCTGGGGCTGACAGCCCCAATTGCCCCAGGCTTAATTTTGCCCCTGGAAGTTCCATCAAAAATCGTTGCGTTGCATGTAATAATATAGATTTGGGGTCTAATTTGAAGTATCCGGATATAGAATGTATTTTTTTAAGGCGTGGCCGGTCATTATCTATGACCACGGGCGTTTGAGAGGTCAGATTTATCAAGTCCGGCTATAAATGCTCTTACAATAGTTTTGAAGGTCCGCCTTGGAAATGCCTTAAGATAACATCGACCACCACCCCCACAAGGCAACTGACCGAGGCAGGCGTGGTCAATCTCCCTCGCGAGCTCCCCAAAAATCCTCTGCTCTCCACTAGCACTGGGTGTTGGGGAACGTAGTAATTTCAAAAAAATTCCTACACACACACAGGATCATGGTGATGCATAGCAACGAGAGGGGAGAGTGTGTCTACGTACCCTCGTAGACCGAATGCGGAAGCGTTAGCACAACCCGGTTGATGTAGTCGTACGTCTTAACGATCCGACCGATCCAAGTACCTAACACACGGCACCTCCGAGTTCTGCACACGTTCAACTCGATGACGTCCCGTGAGCTCCGATCCAGCAAAGCTTCACAGGAGAGTTTCGTCAGCACGACGGCGTGGTGACGGTGATGATGATGCTACTGACGCAGGGCTTCGCCTAAGCACCACTACGATCTACGATATGATCGAGGTGGATTATGGTGGAGGGGGGCATCGCACACGGCTAAGAGATCAATGATCAGTTATTATGTCTATGGGGTGCCCTCTGCCCCCGTATATAAAGGAGCAAGGGGGAGGAGGCGGCCGGCCAGAGAGAGGCGCGCCAAGGGGGGTCCTACTCCCACCGGGAGTAGGATTCCCCCTTTTCCAACTTGGACTAGGAGAGGGAAGGAAGAGGAAGGAGCGAGGAAGGAAAGGGGGGCCGGCCCCCCTTCCTAATTTGGATTGGGCTTGGGGGGCGCCACCTCCCTTGCTCCTTTCCCATCCTTTCCACTAAAGCCCAATAAGGCCCATATACCTCCCGGGGGGTTCCGATAACCTCCCGATGCTCCGGTATATTCCCGATCTCACCCGGAACCATTCCGATATTCAAATATAGTCGTTCAATATATCGATCTTTACGTCTCGACCATTTAAAGACTCCTCGTCATATCCATCATCATATTCGGGACTCCGAACTACCTTCGGTACATCAAAACACAAAAACTCATAATATCGATCATCACCGAACTTTAAGCGTGCGGACCCTACGGGTTCGAGAACTATGTAGACATGACCGAGACACGTCTTCAGTCAATAACCAATAGCGGAACCTGGATGCTCATATTGGTTCCTACATATTCTATGAAGATCTTTATCGGTCAAACCGCATAACAACATACGTTATTCCCTTTGTCATCGGTATGTTACTTGCCCGAGATTCGATCGTTGGTATCTCAATACCTAGTTCAATCTTGTTACCAGCAAGTCTCTTTACTCGTTCAGTAATACTCATCCCGCAACTAACTCATTAGTTACAATGCTTGCAAGGCTTATAGTGATGTGCATTACCAAGTGGGCCCAGAGATACCTCTCCGACAATCAGAGTGACAAATCCTAATCTCAATCTATGCCAACTCAACAAGTACCATCGGAGACACCTGTAGTGCACCTTTATAATCACCCAGTTCCGTTGTGACGTTTGGTAGCACACAAAGTGTTCCTCCGATATTCGGGAGTTGCATAATCTCATAGTCAGAGGAACATGTATAAGTCATGAATAAAGTAGTAGCAACAAACTAAACGATCATCGTGCTAAGCTAACGGAATGGGTCAAGTCAATCACATCATTCTCTAATGATGTGATCCCGTTAATCAAATGACAACTCATGTCTATGGCTAGGAAACTTAACCATCTTTGATTCAACGAGCTAGTCAAGTAGAGGCATACTAGTAACACTTTGTTTGTCGATGTATTCACACATGTACTAAGTTTCCGGCTAATACAATTCTAGCATGAATAATAAACATTTATCATGATATAAGAAAATAAATAATAACTTTATTATTGCCTCTAGGGCATATTTCCTTCAGTCTCCCACTTGCACTAGAGTTAATAATCTAGTTCACATCTTTATGTGATTAGTTCACATCTCCATGTGACTAATACCCAAAGGGTTACTAGAGTCAATAATCTAGTTCATATCGCTATGTGATTAACACCCAAAGGGTGATCATGTTTTGCTTATGAGAGAAGTTTAGCCTACGGGTCTGCAACATTCAGATCCGTATGTATTTTGCAAATCTCTATGTCTCCCACCTGGACTTGATCCCGGATGGAGTTGAAGCATCTCTTGATGTGATTGGTTCTCTTGTGAAATCTAGATTCCTTTGCCAAGGCAATTGCACCAGTATTGTCACAAAAGATTTTCATTAGACCCAATGCACTAGGTACGACACCTAGATCGGATATGAAATCCTTCATCCAGACTCCTTCATTCGCTGCTTCCGAAGCAGCAATGTACTCCGCTTCACATGTAGATCCCGCCACGACGCTCTATTTAGAACAGCTCCAACTGATAGCTCCACCATTCAATATGAACACGTATCCGATTTGCGATTTAGAATCGTCTGGATCAGTGTCAAAGCTTGCATCAACGTAACCATTTAGGATGAGCTCTTTGTCACCTCCATGAACGAGAAACATATCCTTAGTCCTTTTCAGGTATTTCAGGATGTTCTTGACCGCCGTCCAGTGATCCACTCCTGGATTACTTTGGTACCTCCCTGGTAAACTAATAGTAAGGCACACATCAGGTCTGGCACACAGCATTGCATACATGATAGAGCCTATGGCTGAAGCATAGGGAACATTTTTCATTTTCTCTCTATCTTCTGCAGTGGTCGGGCATTGAGTCTTACTCAACTTCACACCTTGTAACACAGGCAAGAACCCTTTCTTTGCCTGATCCATTTTGAACTTCTTCAAAACTTTGTCAAGGTATGTGCTTTGTGAAAGTCCAATTAAGCGTCTTGGTCTATCTCTATAGATCTTGATGCCCAATATGTAAGCAGCTTCACCGAGGTCTTTCATTGAAAAATTCTTTTCAAACACTCCTTTATGCTTTCCAGAAAATTCTACATTATTTCTAATCAACAATATGTCATTCACATATACTAATCAGAAATGTTGTAGTGCTCCCACTCACTTTCTTGTAAATACAGACTTCACGGCAAGTCTGTATAACACCATATGTTTTGATCACTTTATGAAAAGCATATATTCCAACTCCGAGATGCTTGCACCAGTCCATAGATGGATCGCTGGAGCTTGCTCACTTTGTTAGCACCTTTAGGATCGACAAAACCTTCTGGTTGTATCATATACAACTCTTCTTTAAGAAATCCATTAAGGAATGCAGTTTTGACATCCATTTGCTAGATTTCATAAAATGTGACAACTGCTAACATGATTCGGACAGACTTAAGTATCGCTACGAGTCAGAAAGTCTCATCGTAGTCAACCCCTTGGACTTGTCGAAAACCTTTTGCAACAAGTCGAGTTTTGTTGACAGTAACACTACTATCAGCGTCCGTCTTCCTCTTGAAGATCCATTTATTCTTAATGACTCACCGATCATCGGGCAGGTCAATCAAAGTCCACACTTTGTTCTCATACATGGATCCCATCTCAGATTTCATGGCCTCAAGCCATTTTGCGGACTCTAGGATCATCATTGCTTCCTCATAGTTCATAGGTATGTCATGGTCAAGTAACATGACTTCTAGAAAGGATTACCATACCACTCTGGTGCAGACCATACTCTAGTTGTCCTACGAGGTTCGGTAGTAACTTGATCTGAAGTTTCATGATCATCATCATTAGCTTCCTCACTAATTGGTGTAGAGATCACTAGAACTGATTTCTGTGATGAACTACTTTACAATTCGGGAGAAGGTACAATTACCTTATCAAGTTCTACATTCCTCCCACTCACTTCTTTCGAGAGAAACTTCTTCTCTAGAAAGGATCCACTTTTAGCAACAAAATATCTTGCCTTCGGATCTGTGATAGAAGGTGTACCCAATAGTTTCTTTTGGGTATCCTATGAAGACGCACTACTCCGATTTGGGTTCGAGCTTATCAGAAACTTTTTCACATAAGCATCGTAACCCCAAACTTTAAGAAATGATAGCTTTTGGTTTCACCATAGTTCCTACGGTGTCATCTCAACGGATTTAGATAGTGCCCTACTTAACGTGAATGTAGCTGTCTCTAATGTATAACCCCAAAACGATAGTGGTAAATCGGTAAGAGACGTCATAGATCGCACCATATCTAGTAAAGTGAGATTATGACGTTCGGACACACCATTACGCTGTGGTGTTCCAGGTGGCGTGAGTTGCGAAACTATTCCGCATTATTTCAAATGAAGACCAAACTCGTAACTCAAATATTCTCCTCCACGGTCAGATCGTAGAAACTTTATTTTCTTGTTACGATGATTTTCCACTTCACTCTAAAATTCTTTGAACTTTTTAAATGTTTCCCACTTATGTTTCATCAAGTAGATATACCCATATCTGCTCAAATCATCTGTGAAGGTCAGAAAATAACGATACCCGCCGCGAGTCTCAACACTCATCAGACCGCATACATTAGTATGTATTATTTCCAATAAGTTAGTTGCTCGCTCCATTGTTCCGGAGAACGGAGTCTTAGTCATCTTGCCTATGAGGCATGGTTCGCAAGAATCAACTGATTCATAATCAAGTGATTCCAAAAGCCCATCGGCATGGATTTTCTTCATGCGCTTTACACCAATATGACCTAAATGGCAGTGCCACAAATAAGTTGCACTATCATTATTAACTTTACATCTTTTGGCTTCAATATTATGAATATGTGTATCACTACGATCGAGATTCAATACACCATTTATATTGAGTGTATGACCATAGAAGGTTTTATTCATGTAAATAGAATAACAATTATTCTTTGACTTAAATGAATAACCGTATTGCAATAAACATGATCAAATCATATTCATTCTCAACGCAAACACCAAATAACATTTATTTAGGTTCAACACTAATCCCGAAAGTATAGGGAGTGTGTGATGATGATTATATCAATCTTGGAACCACTTCCAACACACATCGTCACTTCACCCTTAACTATTCTTTGTTCATTCTGCAACTCCAGTTTCGAGTTACTAATCTCAGCAACTGAATTAGTATCAAATACTGAGGGGTTGCTATAAACACTAGTAAAGTACACATCAATAACATGCATATTAAATATACCTTTGTTCACTTTGCCATCCTTCTTATCCGCCAAATACTTGGGGCAGTTCTGCTTCCAGTGACTAGTCCCTTTGCAGTAGAAGCACTTAGTCTCAGGTTTAGGTCTAGACTTGGGCTTCTTCACTTGAGCAGCAATTTGCTTGGCGTTCTTCTTGAAGTTCCCTTCTTCCCTTTGCCCTTTTCTTGAAACTAGTGGTCTTGTCAACCATCAACACTTGATGCTTTTCTTGACTTCTACCTTCGTTGATTTCAGCATCACGAAGAGCTTGGGAATCGTTTCTGTTATCCCTTGCATATTATAGTTCATCACGAAGTTCCAGTAACTTGGTGATAGTGACTAGAGAATTCTGTCAATCACTATCTTATCTGGAAGATTAACTCCCACTTGATTCAAGTGATTGTAGTACTCAGACATTCTGAGCACATGCTCACTAGGTGAGCTCTTCTCCACCATCTTGTAGGCAAAGTGCTTGGCAAAGGTCTCATACCTTTCGACATGGGCATGAGTCTGAAATACTAATTTCAACTCTTGGAACATCTGATATGCTCCGTGGCATTCAAAACGTCTTTGAAGCCCCGATTCTAAACCGTAAAGCATGGTGCACTAAACTATCAAGTAGTCATCATATCGAGCTCGCCAAACGTTCATAACGTCTGCATCTGCTCCTGCAATCGGTTTGTCACCTAGCGGTGCATCAAGGACATAATTCTTCTGTGCAGCAATGAGGATAATCCTCATATCACGGATCCAATCCGCATCATTGCTACTAACATCTTTCAACTTAGTTTTTCTCTAGGAACATATCAAAATAAATGGGGAGCTACATCGCGAGCTATTGATCTACAACATAGTTATGCAAATACTATCAGGACTAAGTTCATGATAAATTAAAGTTCAATTAATCATATTACTTAAGAACTCCCACTTAGATAGACATCCCTCTAGTCATCTAAATGATCACGTGATCCAAATCAACTAAACCATGTACGATCATCACGTGAGATGGAGTAGTTTTCAATCATGAACATCACTATGTTGATCATATCTACTATATGATTCACGCTCGACCTTTCGGTCTCAGTGTTCCGAGGCCATATCTACCTATGTTAGGCTCGTCAAGTTTAACCCGAGTATTCTGCGTGTGAAAAACTGTCTTACACCCGTTGTAGATGAATGTTGAGCTTATCACACCCGATCATCACATGGTGTCTCAGCACAACGAACTTTGGCAATGGTGCATACTCAGGGAGAACACTTGTACCTTGAAATTTAGTGAGAGATCATCTTATAATGCTACCGACAAATAAAGCAGAATCAGATGCATAAAGGATAAACATCACATGCAATCAATATAAGTGATATGATATGGCCATCATCATCTTGTGCTTGTGATCTCCATCTCCGAAGCACCATCATGATCATCATCGTCACCGGCGCGACACCTTGATCTCCATCGTAGCATCGTTGTCGTCTCCCCAACTATTGATTCTACGACTATCGCTACCGCTTAGTGATAAAGTAAAGCAATTACAGGGCGATTGCATTGCATACAATAAAGCGACAACCATATGGCTCCTGCCAGTTGCCGATAACTCGGTTACAAAACATGATCATCTCATACAACAAAATATAGCATCATGTCTTGACCATATCACATCACAACATGCCCTGCAAAAACAAGTTAGATGTCCTCTACTTTGTTGTTGCAAATTTTACGTGGCTGCTATGGGCTGAGCAAGAACCGTTCTTACCTATGCATCAAAACCACGACAATAGTTCGTCAAGTTAGTGCTGTTTTAACCGTATCAAGGACCGGGCATAGCCACACTCGGTTCAACTAAAGTTGGAGAAACTGACACCCGTCAGCCACCTATGTGCAAAGCACGTCGGTAGAACCAGTCTCGCGTAAGCGTACGCGTAATGTTGGTCCGGGCCGCTTCATCCAACAATACCGCCGAACCAAAGTATGACATGCTGGTAAGCAGTATGACTTGTATCGCCCACAACTCACTTGTGTTCTACTCGTGCATATAACATCTACGCAAAAAACCAGGCACGGATGCCACTGTTGGGGAACATAGTAATTTCAAAAAAATCCTACGCACACACAGGATCATGGTGGTGCATAGCAACGAGAGGGGAGAGTGTGTCTATGTATCCTCGTAGACCGAATGCGGAAGCGTTAGCACAACGCGGTTGATGTAGTCGTACGTCTTCACGATCCGACCGATCCAAGTACCGAACACATGACACCTCTGAGTTCTGCACACATTCAACTCGATGACGTCCTGCGAGCTCCGATCCAGCAAAGCTTCACAGGAGAGTTTCGTCAGCACGACGGCGTGGTGATGGTGATGATGATGCTACCGACGCAGGGCTTCGCCTAAGCACCACTACGATATGATCGGGGTGGATTATGGTGGAGGGGGGCACCGCACACGGCTAAGAGATCAATGATCAATTGTTATGTCTATGGGGTGCCCCCTGCCCCCGTATATAAAGGAGCAAGGGGGAGGAGGCGGCCGGCCAGGGAGAGGCGCGCCAAGGGGAGTCCTACTCCCACCGGGAGTAGGATTCCCCCTTTTCCAACTTGGAGTAGGAGAGGGAAGGAAGAGGAATGAGGGAGGAAGGAAAGGGGGGCTGGCCCCCTTCCCAATGCAGATTGGGCTTGGGGGGGGGGCACCTCCCTTGCTCCTTTCCCCTCCTTTCCACTAAAGCCCAATAAGGCCCATATACCTCCCGGGGGGTTCCGATAACCTCCCGGTGCTCTTGTATATTCCCGATCTCACCCGGAACCATTCTGGTATCCAAATATACTCGTCCAATATATCGATCTTTACGTCTCGACCATTTTGAGACTCCTCGTCATGTCCGTGATCATATCCGGGACTCCGAACTACCTTTGGTACATCAAAACACAAAAACTCATAATACCGATCGTCACCGAACTTTAAGCGTGCGGACCCTACGGGTTCGAGAACTATGTAGACATGACCGAGACACGTTTCCGGTCAATAACCAATAGCGGAACCTGGATGCTCATATTGGTTCCTACATATTCTACGAAGATCTTTCTCGGTCAAACCGCATAACAACATACATTGTTCCCTTTGTCATCGGTATGTTGTACTTCCCCCAGATTCGATCATCGGTATCTCAATACCTAGTTCAATCTCGTTACTACAAAGTCTCTTTACTCGTTCCGTAATACATCATCTCGCAACTAACTCATTAGTTACAACGCTTGCAAGGCTTATAGTGATGTGCATTACCGAGTGGGCCCAGAGATACCTCTCCGACAATCAGAGTGACAAATCCTAATCTCGATCTATGCCAACTCAACAAGTACCATCGGAGACACCTGTAGAGCACCTTTATAATCACCCAGTTACGTTGTGACGTTTGGTAGCACAGAAAGTGTTTCTCCGGTATTCGGGAGTTGCATAATCTCATAGTCAGAGGAACATGTATAAGTCATGAAGAAAGCAGTAACAACATACTAAACGATCATCGTGCTAAGCTAACGGAATGGGTCAAGTCAATCACACCATTCTCTAATGATGTGATCCCGTTAATCAAATGACAACTCATGTCTATGGCTAGGAAACTTAACCATCTTTGATTCAACGAGCTAGTCAAGTAGAGGCATACTAGTGACAATTTGTTTGTCTATGTATTCACACATGTACTAAGTTTTCGGTTAATACAATTCTAGCATGAATAATAAACATTTATCATGATATAAGGAAATAAATAATAACTTTATTATTGCCTCTAGGGCATATTTCCTTCACTGGGCACACATACAGACTAACCAATCAACCGATCAATGGCGGGGGGGTTTTCTGGACGTAGTGGCTCTGCTCCTCTTCTTCGCCTAGTCTGGCGGCGGTTCACTAAATAACATTACCCTAAATTATAGAGGTTAGAGATGCGAATATTCATGTCTGCACTTGAGCTTAATTATTAGCTCTCGATGAACAATAAAATCGAAAAAAGTACTAGAATTTTTTTTGAAAACTGGGAAAAATTGCAGGGAAGATGTTCGAGTGTGTGATGTCGTGCCAAATTTTTGTGGTATTTGGATATCTAGCATTTTTGGCACGGACGTCACGAACTTATACATCTTCCATGCAAAACAATAATATGAATTTTTTTCTAGTATTTTTTTTACATTATTGTTCACCTTCGAAAACAGATGAGCTCAGAAGCCATTTCATCGCGTCCTAAAATACTACTCCCTCCATCCCATAATATAAAACGCTATTACATCAAATATAACGTGTAAGTTATATTATGGGACGGGGAGTAGTTTAACTAGTCAGTTGCACGCCCTCTCGGCCCACCATGATTAGTTGATCACCCTCAGTCGACCACTCAACATCCAGACGCATAACAAAAGTTGATACGCACGTAGAATTAAGCAGTGACACATACACACATCGCCGGGGCGTGTACGTATATGCCGAACCGCAAGTAGGTTGGCGTGCACGGCACCACACGGGACGGCATGGACGCGTGCATGCATGCCATCGACGTGCCGTTGCTGCTGATAGCACGCACACGCGCATGGCATGGTGACTCACGCGAAAGGGAGTGGGCGACCGCAACGGCGACCGATCCAGCACCACCGCTCGGTCACATCAGCGATCGAGCAGCTGACCACGGAATGCACATCTTCAAATTAAAGCACCGATTCGCTTGTAGTATGCCTGCATGGCTCTCACCGCGGAATGCATATGCATCATGCGTGCAGGGAATTTGCCCGGTCGATCTGATCTCTTTCACCAGTATTATATCTACAGTTTTACAGCTTTACTCCCCGTGCAAATTGCAATATGGCCATGAGCTACGGATCTAGCTTACGGTCGAACTCGGTCAACCCATCGGGATACGTAAAGCGAACAGTGATATGCATGCATGGCCTCACGGCGCCGAGTTTCGGATATGCCCTGCAGTGCTGTATGGGCGCAGACTCGTCACTGTGGGCTGCGGCCTGTGAGGACCGGGACGACAGCCACAGTGAGGAGTGAGACGAAAGCGGCGCGCACATGTTCCCACATGCCCCAAGGAGCATACCAGACGACCCTACCCAGCTAGTCACGGACGTCCATCGTCAAGCGTCGCCCATTGCATTGCATTGCACCGTACCAACCGGCCGGCGACCGCTCTTCCTAGGTTCGTTCACACCGCCCCCTGACACCTTGCTGCCAGACATGACGATCTGATCCATCTCTATCTATCTACAACAGAGACGCATCAACAGAATTTGAAAGCGGTGGATGATGTAGGTGCTTAATTCTCGAGTGATTTTTGAGTTTTCGTCAGGTTGATCTCTCCTTTTACTGAGTGTATAAAATAAGTCATCGTATGTACTAGCTTAAAAAACGTCTTGAATTTTGACACGGAGGTAGTAATTGATATTCCTGTGCAAACTAGCTACATATACGGGTTGCTAACTTGCGATGGACACAAGACTACTTCCTCCGGTCCTTTTTACTCTACACATTAGGTTTATCCAAAATCAATCTCATCCAACTTTGACCAAATTTATATAAAAAATTATAGACATTCATATAACAACACCAATATCATTAGATTCATCTTAGAATATATTTTCATATTATATTTATTAGATATTATAGATGCTAATAATTTCTAATAAATTCAATGTACAGAGTAAAAAGGACCGGAGGGAGTACTTCCGTCTCAAAATTATATACGGGCGGGGAGGTGTTGCTGGAGCACGGCCGGTGTCGTTTTCTTTGGGAACCGGAGGAAGAAGGCGGTTGAATATTGGAACAAGTACATTATTTCCATTTCTTAGACAACAAGTACACTAGGGAAAGTTGCCTAGCGCGCCTCCTAGTGCCATGAGATCGTGAGTTCAAACTCTTCACTAGCGTTTTATTTTTCATTTAATAATCGCCACCAGTAAAAGGTGAGATCAATCTGAGATGCACATGACACCCTCATCTTTATTGATGACAAGCTTGAAACTGCTCAGAACTTCTTTTTTTTGAAATGAAGGCAAAAGATTTGTCTCATCTCATTAATTAAGAAGAGTTTTGAATTACATGACCGACCGCTCGTAAACGGCCCGAAACCGATAAGCCTACTCTCGCGGCATAAGAGAACTCAGACGTTTGGCCCTAGCCAACCCCAGAGCCTGACCTCTTCCTTGTTCCTAGACGTGATTACATTTGACATGGAGGACACCTTCCTAAATACTCTCGCATTCCGCTCGTTTCAAATCTCCCATGAAACCAACAAGACGAGAGATGTGAGGCCCTTTCTCACATTGCCATTGACGCCTACCATGTGGTGCCACCAATCGTTGACACTGTTGAAGCTACTCCAGTCGGTGATGACCACACTGGTCAAACCCATCCAAGTCTTGATCTCCGTCCAAATGCGTACCGTGTATCGACAGCGGAAGATGATGTGTGCCGCCGTCTCTGGCTCCCTCTTGCATAACCGGCATAGGCCGCAATTTGGCCATCCTCTCCGTTGAAGCCTGTCCGCTGTCCAAACACGGTCTTGAATGATAAGCCAAGCAAAGAATTTGTGCTTTGGCGGCGCCCAATTGTTCCACACTGCAGACTTTATTTTCGATGCAGTGGAGTTGTCAAGTTGAGCTTTGTAAGCCGACGATGCCGTGTACTCACCAGAAGGCGAAAGCTTCCAAACAATCCCATCATCCACCCCCTCATCAAGGAAGACCTCTCATAATCCAACCCAAAGCTCATAGTATTCAAGGATGTGCTGAATTGTGAGCCCAGAATTTGTGTTGATGTTGGCAATCCACTTGTTGAGATCCAAAGCCCTATGGATGGTGTCATTCTTGTGTTTGGAAGTTGCAAAAATGGATGGGGCGATGTCTTTTGGCTTGCGACCCCCAAGCCAAGGGGAGTGCTAGAAAGAGGCCCTTTGCCCGTTGCCAACAGTGATGGAAGTGCACTCATAAAACATCGCCATGTCCTCTTCATCGCACGGGTGCCCCAAATCAACCTAAGCTCTTTCCGCGTCCTTCCAAACCAACCAAGGCCATCTGAGCCGTAAGGCACGTGCGAATTTTTCCATGTCCAGGATGCCTAGGCTGCCCATGTCCTTGGGCGTACAAATTTTCTCCCATCTTATCTTACATTTGCCTCCTGAAACCTTATCCGTGCCTCCTCAAAGAAAAGCCCGCCGCAGCTTGACGATGGGCGCCATCATTCCTTTGGGCACCACAAGCGAAGTGAGGTGGTGGATGGCCTGTGAAGTGATAACTGACTTTACTCACGTGCTCCTTCCAGCCATCATAATGTACTTTCCCTGGCCAGTCATGATCTTTCCAGCAATCTTATCAAGCAAATGCTCAGAACTTAAAATGGTTTATGTCTTGTTTTGAGCAGCTTTCAGGTCTTAGGATCAACTTTCACAAGTGTGACTTAATCCCCCTGAATGTGCCTGAGAATATCTCTGGGCCTGTTTCCCAAGCTTTGGGGTGCAGACTAGGAGATCCGCCCATGAAGTATTTGGTTGTTCCTTTGCACCACTCCAAGTTGAGAAGGAGGGACCTGCAGCCTGTAATGGATAAAACTCTCAGTAGATGGGCTGGGTGGAGAGGTAGACTCCTGTCCCAGCAAAGAGGTTGGTGCTTGTTAAATCTTGTGTGGCTAGTATCTCCATTTATCTATTTAGCTTCATTAGATTTCCTAAGTGGACCGTTAATCTTATGAACTCTCAGTTGGCTCACTCTTTTTGGGATAGCTATGATGGGCATTTTAAATACCACCTAGCTAACATTGAGTTGCTGACTATGAAAAAAGAGTTTGGTGGCCTTGGTATCCCTAACCTTGCTGATATGAACCTATGTTTACTAGCCTCTTGGGTTAGGAAGCATGAGCATGGGGCTTGGAAGATATGGAAGGACATTGTTGGTTTCAAGTACAAGAACTGCTCTCCCAACATATTTTCTTGCCCAACCTTGCATGCCTCCCCCTTCTAGAAAGGGGTTATTTGGGCTGCCCAAGCTGCTAAGTTTGGGTATAATTGGAAGGTAGGTAATGGGGGGGAGGTGAAGTTTTGGTAGATTCAATGGTTTGGCACTTGTAGCCTAGCTATCCAATTCTGGGAGCTCTATTCCATTTCGAATGAGCAGAAAATCACTATTGCGGAGGCTTGGGATGGTACCAACCTAAAAATAATATTCAAAAGATGTGTGGATGATAGGCTCCTACATCAATGGCTTGACCTTCTTTGTATTGCTCAATCCCTATCTCTGAATGAAAATGATGATGCTCTCGTTTGGAAACTAGAATCCAAGGGGGAATATACTGTCAGCTCTGTGTATGCAGTGCTAAACTTTAGAGGAAATATGTCTGTCCATGTGCCTGCTGTCTGGAAGATACATGCCCTCCCCTCCAGGATCCATATTTTCCTTTGGTTGCTCGCTCACAATAAGCAGCTTACTAGGGACAATTTGACAAAGCTGGGCGGTGGTTGAGTGAAAAAAAGCATGATGTAGATAATATTCTTAGCGATGTTGTTCCCTGGTCCATTTGGAAGAAAAGAAATGATTTATGTTTTAATGGTGTTCCTTGGCTGGGTCTGCAGGATGTGCTGAGAAGCGTTGCAGGTTGGTGCGACCTCTGAAAGTTACCAAGTCAATTAGGGAGCTTGCAAGGCATCCACCTATGCTGCCTTGGCCGGACCCAGGTTGAAAGATGTTTCCTGCTGCCCCTACGAGCTCTGATGAAGTGCTGTGCGGTGGGACTGGGACATGATGCTGTCAAAATGACGCTCCCAAGTGGCCTCGCTACCGGCCTTATGGCTCTCCCCACCCCCCTTCTTAGAGGATGTGAGTGTGTCTTTGGGTTTTGGCGAGGGTGCCATGTTAGCTGGGTTGTAGCTGATTTTAGTCTATCTGTATTTTCTGGATGCTAGCGGCTGTGCCCATCCTGAGTGCGCTTAAAACTCGAATTGCTTGTGACTTTCTTGGTCTCATTCTATAAAAAGGTGGGGCCGGGGCGAGATCCCTTTTTCTCTAAAAAAAAGATCAATCTCAGATGCGGCAGTGGTAACTTGTGGGATGGCAACAAGTTTACTCGATCTGGGCGTTTGATAGATATCGGATAACACTTGAGTCGTTCGGATCTGTTATGAATTTTCTGTCTGACACTAAAAACACCATGGGTGTCAATACATCATGAAACTTCACACGTGAGTAGAATAGTCGACTAAATTTCATAACTCGAAATTTTCAGATTTTTTAATTTTTGAAGTGTGATTTTAAAATTTTACTGTTCACATGGGTGCACGTGGAACCATGTTCACCTATGTATTATTTATATCCGCCATATTATATTGTTCAGACTTTAGAGTCGTAGCATCCAGTATAACAAAACACATCAATATAGTCCCTACAACTATTTAGGGACCGCCTGAAAAGAAAAAAATGGGCAAGTCAACTTTCTAGGTCATTATATTAAGATCCAGCAGTCGTTGTTTTTTCTTCTTCCTCCGGCTTTCTTAGGGTATCTTCAAGGCGGACCCGCAAACCTCCCGCAACAGTCCAGACTGTGCTGTTCGGACCGCGGAAGCCATCCAACGCCAACCTGTATCGGTCTGTGGGGCAATTTGGACGCGATTTCTCCCGCAAATTGGAGACAAAATGGGAGAGGTTTGCGGTAGTCCAGACACCCGATATGTAGGATACCGACACCCCCATCCCAACCAATCCCCCCTCCCGGTCCCATTTCCTTCCACTCTGCCTCTTCCTCGCTTGCTTTGCATCCGCATCCTCAACCACAGCCATCGATGTTGTTCGTCTCCAGCCACCATAGAGGCATTGTCGGGCGTCCGCAACTAGCAGTGACGTGCCCGCTCGCCGTTCCGGCGGAGCTTTCCACCCTGAAGCCGTTTGTACCCAGGTCCACTCTGCCCCCTGACAATGACCTCCATGGCAGACATCACGCCCGGCAGGTGTTCGGTCAAATTCCATTGAGGGTTATTTTCAAATGCTATGTCGTTTTTAGAGTAGGAAGGATGGTGGGCTACTCTGTTGGGGAACGTAGGAGAATTTTCAAATTTTCTACGCATCACCAAGATCAATCTATGGAGTCATCTAGCAACGAGGGAGAAAGGAGCGCATCTACATACCCTTGTAGATCGCGCGCGGAAGCGTTCAAGAGAACGTGGTTGATGGAGTCGTACTCGTCGTGATCCAAATCACCGATGACCTAGCGCCGAACGGACGTCACATCCGTGTTCAACACACGTACGGTTGGGAAGACGTCTCCTCCAACTTGATCCAGCAAGGGGGAAGGAGAGGTTGATGAAGATCCAGCAGCACGACGGTGTGGTGGTGGAAGCAACGGTGATCTCGGCAGGGCTTCGCCAAGCACAGGGAGAGGGAGGAGTGTTACGGGAGGGAGAGGGAGAGGCCAGGGGCTAGGGTGCGGCTGCCCTCCCTCCCCCCACTATATATAGGGTACCTAGGGGGGGCGCCGGCCCTAGGAGATCTAATCTCCAAGGGGGGCGGCGGCCAAGGGGGTCGCTTGCCCCCCAAGGCAAGTGGGGCGCCCCCCACCCCTAGGGTTTCCAACCCTAGGCGCAGGGGGAGGCCCAAGGGGGGCGCACCAGCCCACTAGGGGCTGGTTCCCCTCCCACTTCAGCCCATGGGGCCCTCCGGGATAGGTGGCCCCACCCGGTGGACCCCCGGGACCTTTTCGATGGTCCCGGTACAATACTGAGTACCCCCGAAACTTTCCCGATGGCCTAAACTTGACTTCCTATATATAAATCTTCACCTCCGGACCATTCCGTAACTCCTTGTGACGTCCGGGATCTCATCCGGGACTCCGAACAACTTTCGGGTTACCGTATACTAATATCTCAACAACCCTAGCGTCACCGAACCTTAAGTGTGTAGACCCTACGGGTTCGGGAGACACGCAGACATGACCGAGATGACTCTCCGGTCAATAACCAACTGCGGGATCTGGATACCCATGTTGGCTCCCACATGCTCCTCGATGATCTCATCGGATGAACCACGATGTCGAGGATTCAATCAATCCGTATACAATTCCCTTTGTCAATCGGTACGTTACTTGCCCGAGACTCGATCGTCGGTATCCCAATACCTCGTTCAATCTCGTTACCGGCAAGTCACTTTACTCGTGCCATAATGCATGATCCCATGATCAACCACTTGGTCACATTGAGCTCATTATGATGATGCATTACCAAGTGGGCCTAGAGATACCTCTCCGTCATACGGAGTGACAAATCCCAGTCTCGATTCGTGCCAACCCAACAGACACTTTCGGAGATACCTGTAGTGTACCTTTATAGTCACCCAGTTATGTTGTGACGTTTGGCACACCCAAGGCACTCCTACGGTATCCGGGAGTTGCACAATCTCATGGTCTAAGGAAATGATACTTGACATACGGAAAAGCTATAGCAAACGAACTACACGATCTTTGAGCTATGCTTAGGATTGGGTCTTGTCCATCACATCATTCTCCTAATGATGTGATCCCGTTATCAATGACATCCAATGTCCATAGTCAGGAAACCATGACTATCTTTTGATCAACGAGCTAGTCAACTAGAGGCTCACTAGGGACGTGTTGTGGTCTATGTATTGACACATGTATTATGATTTCTGGATAACACAATTATAGCATGAACAATAGACAATTATCATGAACAAAGAAATATAATAATAACCATTTTATTATTGCTTCTAGGGCATATTTCCAATAGTCTCCCACTTGCACTAGAGTCAATAGTCTAGTTACATTATGATGAATCAAACACCCATGTAGTTCTGGTGTTGATCATGTTTTGCTCTAGGGAGAGGTTTAGTCAACGGATCTGCCACATTCAGGTCCGTATGTACTTTACAAATATCTATGTCTCCATTTTGAACACTTTGACGTATGGAGTTGAAGCGACGCTTGATATGCCTGGTCTTCCTGTGAAACCTGGGCTCCTTGGCAAGGGCAATAGCTCCAGTGTTGTCACAGAAGAGAGTCATCAGGCCCGACGCATTGGGTATGACTCCTAGGTCGGTAATGAACTCCTTCACCCAGATTGCCTCTTGTGCTGCCTCCGAGGCTGCCATGTACTCCGCTTCACATGTAGATCCCGCCACAACGCTTTGCTTGCAACTGCACCAACTTACTGCCCCACCATTTAAAATATACACGTATCCGGTTTGTGACTTAGAGTCATCCAGATCTGTGTGAAGCTAGCATCGATGTAACCCTTTACGACGAGCTCTTCGTCACCTCCATAAACGAGAAACATATCCTTAGTCCTTTTCAGGTACTTCAGGATATTCTTGACCGCTGTCCAGTGTTCCATGCCGGGATTACTTTGGTACCTTCCTACCAAACTTACGGCAAGGTTTACATCAGGTCTGGTACACAGCATAGCATACATGATAGACCCTATGGCCGAGGCATAGGGGACGACACTCATCTTTTCTCTATCTTCTGCCATGGTCGGGCATTGAGCCGTGCTCAATCTCTTACCTTGCAATACAGGCAAGAACCCCTTCTTTGACTGATTCATTTTGAACTTCTTCAATATCTTGTCAAGGTACGTACTCTGTGAAAGAACAATGAGGCGTCTCGATCTATCTTTATAGATCTTGATGCCTAATATATAAGCATCTTCTCCAAGGTCCTTCATTGAAAAACACTTGTTCAAGTAGGCCTTTATGCTTTCCAAGAATTCTATATCATTTCCCATCAACAGTATGTCATCCACATACAATATGAGAAATGCTACAGAGCTCCCACTCACTTTCTTGTAAATGCAGACTTCTCCATAAGTCTGCGTAAACCCAAACGCTTTGATCATCTCATCAAAACGAATGTTCCAACTCCGAGATTCTTGCACCAGCCCATAAATCGAGCGTTGGAGCTTGCACACCTTGTCAGCATTCTTAGGATCGACAAAACCTTCCGGCTGCATCATATACAATTCTTCCTTAAGGAAACCATTAAGGAATGCCGTTTTGACGTCCATTTGCCATATCTCATAATCATAGAATGCGGCAATTGGTAACATGATTCGGACGGACTTCAGCTTCGCTACGGGTGAGAAAGTCTCATCGTAGTCAACCCCTTGAACTTGTCGATAACCCTTAGCAACAAGCCGAGCTTTATAGATGGTTACATTACCATCCGCGTCTGTCTTCTTCTTAAAGATCCATTTATTTTCTATGGCTCTTCGATCATCGGGCAAGTCAGTCAAAGTCCATACTTCGTTTTCATACATGGATCCTATCTCGGATTTCATGGCTTCCAGCCATTTGTAGGAATCCGGGCCCGCCATCGCTTCTTCATAGTTCAAAGGTTCACTGTTGTCTAACAACATGATTTCCAAGACAGGGTTGCCGTACCACTCTGGTGCGGAACGTGTCCTCGTGGACCTACGTAGTTCAGTAGCAACTTGATCTGAAGTTTCATGATCATCATTATCAACTTTCTCTCTAGTCGGTGCAGGCACCTCAGGAACATTTTCTTGAGTTGCGCCACTTACCGGTTCAAGAGGTAATACTTCATCAAATTCTACTTTCCTCCCACTTATTTCTTTCGAGAGAAACTCTTTCTCTAGAAAGGACCCATTCTTGGCAACAAAGAACTTGCCTTCAGATCTGAGGTAGAAGGTATACCCAATAGTTTCTTTAGGGTATCCTATGAAGATGCATTTTTCCGATTTGGGTTCGAGCTTTTCAGATTGAAGTTTCTTGACATAAGCATCGCATCCCCAAACTTTTAGAAATGACAGCTTAGGTTTCTTCCCAAACCATAATTCATACGGTGTCGTCTCAATGGATTTCGACGGAGCCCTATTTAAAGTGAATGCGGCAGTCTCTAAAGCATAGCCCCAAAATGACAGCGGTAGATCGGTAAGAGACATCATAGATCGCACCATATCCAGTGCGATTACGACGTTCGGACACACCATTACGCTGAGGTGTTCCAGGCGGCGTGAGTTGTGAAACTATTCCACATTTTCTTAAGTGTGTGCCAAATTCGTGACTCAAGTATTCTCCCCCACGATCTGATCATAAGAACTTGATTTTCCTGTCACGTTGATTCTCAACCTCGCTCTGAAATTCCTTGAACTTTTCAAATGTCTCAAACTTGTGTTTCATTAAGTAGACATACCCATATCTACTCAAGTCATCAGTGAGGGTGAGAACATAACGATAGCCACCGCGAGCCTCAACACTCATTGGACCGCACACATCAGTATGTATGATTTCCAATAAGTTGGTTGCTCGCTCCATTGTTCCTGAGAACGGAGTCTTGGTCATTTTACCCATGAGGCATGGTTCGCACATTTCAAATGATTCGTAATCAAGAGACTCCAAAAGTCCATCTGCATGGAGCTTCTTCATGTGTTTGACACTTATGTGACCAAGGCGGCAGTGCCACAAGTATGTGGGACTATCATTATCAACCTTACATCTTTTGGTATTCACACTATGAATATGTGTAACATTACGCTCGAGATTCATTAAGAATAAACCATTCACCAACGGAGCATGACCATAAAACATATCTCTCATATAAATAGAACAACATTATTCTCGGATTTAAATGAGTAGCCATCTCAAATTAAACGAGATCCTGATACAATGTTCATGCTCAAAGCTGGCACTAAATAACAATTATTGAGGTTTAAAACTAATCCCGTAGGTAAATGTAGAGGCAGCGTGCCGACGGCGATCGCATCGACCTTGGAACCATTCCCGACGCGCATCGTCACCCCGTCCTTCGCCAGTCTCTGCTTATTCCGCAGCTCCTACTTTGAGTTACAAATGTGAGCAACCGCACCGGTATCAAATACCCAGGAGATACTACGAGTACTGGTAAGGTACACATCAATTACATGTATATCACATATACCTTTAGTGTTGCCGGCCTTCTTGTCCGCTAAGTATTTGGGGCAGTTCCGCTTCCAGTGACCACTTCCCTTGCAATAAAAACACTCAGTCTCAGGCTTGGGTCCATTCTTTGGCTTCTTCACGGCAGCTTGCTTACCGGGTGCGGCAACCCCCTTGCCGTCCTTCTTGAAGTTCTTCTTACCCTTGCCTTTCTTGAACTTAGTGGTTTTATTCACCATCAACACTTGATGTTCCTTTTTGATTTCCACCTCTGCTGATTTCAGTATTGAATATACCTCAGGAATGGTCTTTTCCATCCCCTGCATACTGAAGTTCATCACAAAGCTCTTGTAGCTCGGTGGAAGCGACTGAAGGATTCTGTCAATGACCGCGTCATCCGGGAGATTAACTCCCAGCTGAGTCAAGCGGTTATGCAACCCAGACATTTTGAGTATGTGCTCACTGACAGAACTATTTTCCTCCATCTTACAGCTAAAGAACTTGTCGGAGACTTCATATCTCTCGACCCGGGCATGAGCTTGGAAAACCATTTTCAGCTCTTCGAACATCTCATATGCTCCGTGTCTCTCAAAACGCTTTTGGAGCCCCGGTTCTAAGCTGTAAAGCATGCCGCACTGAACGAGGGAGTAATCATTAGCACGTGACTGCCAAGCGTTCATAACGTCTTGGTTCTCTAGGATGGGTGCGTCACCTAGCGGTGCTTCTAGGACATAATCTTTCTTGGCAGCTATGAGGATGATCCTCAGGTTCCGGCCCAGTCCGTATAGTTGCTGCCATCATCTTTCAGCTTGGTTTTCTCTAGGAACGCATTGAAGTTGAGGACAACGTGGGCCATTTGATCTACAAGACATATTGTAAAGATTTTAGACTAAGTTCATGATAATTAAGTTCATCTAATAAAATTATTCAATGAACTCCCACTCAGATAGACATCCCTCCAGTCATCTAAGTGAAACATGATCCGAGTTAACTAGGCCGTGTCTGATCATCATGTGAGACGGACTAGTCAACATCGGTGAACATCTTCATGTTGATCGTATCTTCTATACGACTCATGCTCGACCTTTCGGTCTTCCGTGTTTCGAGGCCATGTCTGTACATGCTAGGCTCGTCAAGTCAACCTAAGTGTATTGCGTGTGTAAATCTGGCTTACACCTGTTGTATTCGAACGTTAGAATCTATCACACCCGATCATCACGTGGTGCTTTGAAACAACGAACCTTCGCAACGGTGCACAGTTAAGGGGAACACTTTCTTGAAATTATTACGAGGGATCATCTTATTTAAGCTACCATCGTTCTAAGCAAATAAGATGTAAAACATGATAAACATCACATGCAATCAAATAGTGACATGATATGGCCAATATCATTTGCTCATTTTGATCTCCATCTTCGGGGATTCATGATCATCGTTGTCACCGGCATGACACCATGATCTCCATCATCATGATCTCCATCATCGTGTCTTCTTGAAGTTGTCTCATCATCTATTACTTCTACTACTATGGCTAACACTTTAGCAATAAAGTAAAGTAATTACATGACGTTTATGTTGACTTGCAGGTCATAAATAAATAAAGACAACTCCTATGGCTCCTGCCGGTTGTCATACTCATCGACATGCAAGTCGTGATTCCTATTACAAGAACATGATCAATCTCATACATCACACATATCATTCATCACATCCTTTTGGCCATATCACATCACACGGCACATGCTGCAAAAACAAGTTAGACGTCCTCTAATTGTTGTTGCAAGTTTTTACATGGCTGCTATAGGTTTCTAGCAAGAACATTTATTACCTATGCCATAACCACAACGTGATATGCCAATTTCTATTTACCCTTCATAAGGACCCTTTTCATCGAATCCGATCCGACTAAAGTGGGAGAGACAGACACCCGCCAGCCACCTTATGCAACTAGTGCATGTCAATCGGTGGAACCAGTCTCACATAAGCGTTCGTGTAAGGTCGGTCCGGGCCGCTTCATCCCACGATGCCACTGAATCAAGAGAAGACTAGTAAAGGTAAGCAAATTGAAAATATCGACGCCCACAACTACTTTGTGTTCTACTCGTGCATAGAAACTACGCATAGACCTAGCTCTGATACCACCGTTGGGGAACGTAGCAGAATTTTAGAATTTTCTACGCATCACCAAGATCAATCTATGGAGTCATCTAGCAACGAGGGAGAAAGGAGTTCATCTACATACCCTTGTAGATCGCGCGCGGAAGCGTTCAAGAGAACGGGGTTGATGGAGTCGTACTCGTCGTGATCCAAATCACCGATGACTTAGCGCCGAACGGACGGCACCTCCGTGTTCAACACACGTACGGTTGGGAAGACGTCTCCTCCAACTTGATCTAGCAAGGGGAAAGGAGAGGTTGATGAAGATCCAGCAACACGACGGTGTGGTGGTGGAAGCAACGGTGATCTCGGCAGGGCTTCGCCAAGCACAGGGAGAGGGAGGAGTGTTACGGGAGGGAGAGGGAGAGGCCAGGGGCTAGGGTGCGGCTGCCCTCCCTCCCCCCACTATATATAGGGTCCCTAGGGGGGCGCCGGCCCTAGGAAATCTAATCTCCAAGGGGGGGGCGGCGGCCAAGGGGGTGGCTTGCCCCCCAAGGCAAGTGGGTCGCCCCCCACCCCTAGGGTTTCCAACCCTAGGCGCAGGGGGAGGCCCAAGGGGGGCGCACCAGCCCACTAGGGGCTGGTTCCCCTCCCACTTCAGCCCATGGGGCCCTCCGGGATAGGTGGCCCCATACGGTGGACCCCCGGGACCTTTCCGGTGGTCCCGGTACAATACTGAGTACCCCCGAAACTTTCCCGATGGCCGAAACTTGACTTCCTATATATAAATCTTCACCTCCGGACCATTCTGGAACTCCTCGTGATGTCCGGGATCTCATCCGGGACTCCGAACAACTTTCGGGTTATCGTATACTAATATCTCAACAACCCTAGCGTCACCGAACCTTAAGTGTGTAGACCCTACGGGTTCGGGAGACACGCAGACATGACTGAGACGACTCTCCGATCAATAACCAACAGCGGGATCTGGATACCCATGTTGGCTCCCACATGCTCCTCGATGATCTCATCGGATGAACCACGATGTCGAGGATTCAATCAATCCGTATACAATTCCCTTTGTCAATCGGTACGTTACTTGCCCGAGACTCGATCGTCGGTATCCCAATACCTCGTTCAATCTCGTTACCGGCAAGTCACTTTACTCGTGCCGTAATGCATGATCCCGTGATCAACCACTTGGTCACATTGAGCTCATTATGATGATGCATTACCGAGTGAGCCCAGAGATACCTCTCCGTCATACGGAGTGACAAATCCCAGTCTCGATTCGTGCCAACCCAACAGACACTTTCGGAGATACCTATAGTGTACCTTTATAGTCACCCATTTACGTTGTGACGTTTGGCACACCCAAGGCACTCCTACGGTATCCGGGAGTTGCACAATCTCATTGTCTAAGGAAATGATACTTGACATTCGGAAAAGCTATAGCAAACGAACTACACGATCTTTGAGCTATGCTTAGGATTGGGTCTTGTCCATCACATCATTCTCCTAATGATGTGATCCCGTTATCAATGACATCCAATGTCCATAGTCAGGAAACCATGACTATCTTTTGATCAACGAGCTAGTCAACTAGAGGCTCACTAGGGACGTGTTGTGGTCTATGTATTCACACATGTATTACAATTTCCGAATAACACAATTATAGCATGAACAATAGACAATTATCATGAACAAAGAAATATAATAATAACCATTTTATTATTGCCTCTAGGGCATATTTCCAACATACTCGACCACGAAGGATGAGTTGTTGCGCGATGCATGGCTAGCCGTATCCGTGGATTTCTTAGGCAGGAGCAGAGGGGAGCCCTTCTGGGAGCAAGTGCATGAAAAGTTTCACGCATGAGAACACATTGCTCCCTACGACATGTACATCATTCAACCACGCAACATGAGGTCATTGTCGTATTGCTGGAAGGCTATCTAGGTCAGCGCCATCAAGTTTTCCAACTTGGTTAGTCAGCTCAAGGCAAGGTGGTCATTGCACGCGGACATGGAGGAGATGGTAAGTTTTACTTCCTCTTTCTCAACTTGTTCATTCACTCAACGTTAGTCTACACATTATATGTAGCTCGCACGCGCCGCCTTGCTGTACCACATGACAGAGGGACGACCATTACGTGCACACACTTTTGGATCAAACTGAAGGGGGAGTTTCATTGTGTGGAACAACATGACCCGTTCATGAAAAACTTGTTGGCATCCGGGATCTAGTCGAATTAGAGATATTGTTGTACTAGACTTAATTTGCATGCTATGTATGGATAATTTGTGCTATTTTCTATCCGACTTTTATGAATATCGACCGCTTTCCATGAATTTCATTCGGTTAGTTAAAATGCGGTTTGAAATGTATGCAGCTATCGTTGGATGGCATCCTCCCGCATCCATGTCCGCGGAATGGTCCGCCCCTGTCCGCTGACGGATGCGGGAGGATTTTTGCGGGTTGCCGTTGGAGATGCCCTTAGAGCATCTATAGCCAGACTTCCCAAATTGACCGGGTGAATGCAGGACTACTATCGGACTAAGCTTGACTTCATGTTGTTATATTCTTGGTCTTTGGGGATTCTTTATCTTGATCACATGTAGTAATATCTGTTCTGTTTTGGGTATGCATGATACCTCTCCTGTTTAAGTTCCATGTGTGATGGTATTAGGCATAAATCCGTTTATGTGCGGTGCATATTGCAGGTGCTAGTTACTCCTACATCTTTCTTTGGCTAAGTTGTTATTTCATGTATGATCTGGACAGTGTATGTGGTGTGCTAATCTGGTTAAGAAGGAGCAACCATGCGATCACAATGCATGATTTTTTTTCTCCAGCACAATGCTATTTAGACAAAATGTCGATATTTACAGGATGTAATAAGTTGATTCTGGATCTCTAGTTTATGTTATTTCTATCTACAAAAATGCTTAACAACATGCCATGTTAGGTGCATATATTACTCAAGCTTTATGGAGTGTATAATTTTATTATATCTTTCAAATATGAGCTATATTTCTAGCTCTGATGGAGTTTCCTGAGATATTTTTCTCTAATCTTGCTTTGTTTCACCATCTTCCATTTTCCAGAAAATGTGGATGATTCATGAGGTTCTCTAATCTTCTACATCATTGGCTTCCGCAACCTCAACCTCAACTCATTACATCCCTGCCTCTCCCTCGGTTTAGGTGACTCCTTGCTCTGTCTCTCTCTCTCTCGCCATTGAGTCATGGGTGACTGGTGCTGGTAATCAAGATGATGGTTTAGTTTTCGATTTTGTGGTGGTGTTCTTGTGCCCACCACAATCTTGTTATTGAGGTTTAGTTTTAGACCCTTTTCTTGTCTTATATTAATCATGCCAATGTTATATATTGTACCCATCGGATGCCCATTGGGTATAGGATACCTGAAGGGTATGTGCATGGGTACCAATTTGTGCCCCATGGATATTGACATGGATGGGTATAGAAAAAAGATAATGGTATGGGTTTGGGTAGAAAAAGGTCGCACCCTCCCATACCCTATGATTGCCATCCCTACTTACCCCTAGCATCCGCACACTTCGATTTTCCTCCTTTATCGACAAACTGGCCCAAAGAGATATCCAGTGACATATCACTTTGATGAGAATAATAAGATCGTAATTGTGTTCTCTCAAACACAATATCATAGAAGCATCTCCATATAGTCCAGAAGATAGCAAAAAAAACCCACCAGTACTAGTTTTTTATTTATCTTTAATCCAAGCACCAAAACAAGTGTTTAAGCTATCAGGAAAATTTCTCAAATCGAAAGCACACTTGAACAAAATCCAAACCAATTTAGCAACTATGCGTTTGAAAAAAAGAAGATGAATACCACAAAAAGCACAACATTGTTTTACATATCCAACTTCTCTGGAGCAAATTGTCTTTGGTTAATATGCTCTTCTTAATCATCAGCCATAGAAATATTTAAAATGAAGGAGGAAATTTTATTTTCCACATACATTTTTGTGGGAAGTCATTGTTGACAATAACAAGTTGACTGTAAAAATATTTGATAGTGAACACAACATCATATGTAAACATCCACCTGCTGGTATCTTGGTGGTATCTTTCTTGTTCGACATTTTAATTTAATCAATTTAGTCAACTTATATATAGCTATTGTGGGATTATTTACCGTACATATGGTTGTGCTATGGAGTCTTGACCTTCAGTTCAGTGTATTGGCAAGGCAAGGAAGTTATCCAGAGAAAGCTGGTATGGGTGACCAAGACTAGCCACACCATGTGAAGGAAATATGCCCTAGAGGCAATAATAAAGTTATTATTTATTTCCTTATATCATGATAAATGTTTATTATTCATGCTAGAATTGTATTAACCAGAAACATAATACATGTGTGAATACATAGACAAACAAAGTGTCACTAGTATGCCTCTACTTGACTAGCTCGTTAATCAAAGATGGTTATGTTTCCTAACCATGAACAATGAGTTGTTATTTGATAAACGGGATCACATCATTAAGAGAATGATCTGATTGACATGACCCATTCCATTAGCTTAGCACCCGATCGTTTAGTATGTTGCTATTGCTTTCTTCATGACTTATACATGTTCCTATAACTATGAGATTATGCAACTCCCGTTTACCGGAGGAACACTTTGGGTACTACCAAACGTCACAACGTAACTGGGTGATTATAAAGGAGTACTACAGCTGTCTCCAAAGGTACATGTTGAGTTGGCATATTTCGAGATTAGGTTTTGTCACTCCGATTGTCGGAGAGGTATCTCTGGGCCCTCTCGGTAATGCACATCACATAAGCCTTGCAAGCATTGCAACTAATGAGTTAGTTGCGGGATGATGTATTACAGAACGAGTAAAGAGACTTGCCAGTAACGAGATTGAACTAGGTATTGGATACCGACGATCGAATCTCGGGCAAGTAACATACCGATGACAAAGGGAACAACGTATGTTGTTATGCGGTCTGACCGATAAAGATCTTCGTAGAATATGTAGGAGCCAATATGGGCATCCAGGTCCCGCTATTGGTTATTGACCGGAGATGTGTCTCGGTCATGTCTACATTGTTCTCGAACCCGTAGGGTCCGCACGCTTAAGGTTACGATGACAGTTATATTACGAGTTTATGCATTTTGATGTACCGAAGGTTGTTCGGAGTCCCGGATGTGATCACGGACATGACAAGGAGTCTCGAAATGATCGAGACATAAAGATTGATATATTGGAAGCCTATGTTTGGATATCGGAAGTGTTCCGGGTGAAATCGGGATTTTACCGGAGTACCGGGAAGGTTACCGGAACCCCCCGGGAGCTAAATGGGCCATGATGGGCCTTAGTGGAAAAGAGAAGAGGCATCCCTACATGGGCTGCGCGCCTCCCCCTTCCCCTAGTCCTATTAGGACTAGGAGAGGTGGCCGGCCCCCTCTCTCTCTTTTCCCCCTCCGCGAATCCTATTCCAACTAGGATTGGAGGGGGGAATCCTACTCCCAGAGGGAGTAGGACTCTCCTGGCGCGCCTCCTGTGGCCGGCCAGCCTCCCCCCCTCTAATCCTTTATATACTGAGGCAGAGGCACCCCAGAAACACACAAGTTGATCCACGTGATCTATTCCTTAGCCGTGTGCGGTGCCCCCAGCCACCATATTCCTCGATAATACTGTAGCGGAGTTTAGGCGAAGCCCTGCTGCTGTAGTGCATCAAGATCGTCACCACGCCATCGTGCTGACGGAACTCTTCCCCAACACTTTGCTGGATCGGAGTCTGGGGATCGTCATCGAGCTGAACGTGTGCTCGAACTCGGAGGTGCCGTAGTTTCGGTACTTGATCGGTTGGATCGTGAAGACGTACGACTACTTCCTCTACGTTGTGTCATCGCTTCCGCAGTCGGTCTGCGTGGGTACGTAGACAACACTCTTCCCTCTCGTTGCTATGCATCACATGATCTTGCGTGTGCGTAGGAAATTTTTTGAAATTACTACGAAACCCAACACCATGTCCCTCCTGCTACCCTTCCTCGTATATTCCAAATTAATGTGTACTTTTGAGATTCAGTCTATGTGGGATAGTGCAAGCGTATATATGTATCTGGTTGTGGGGATATAGTAGGCATAAAAATGTTACATGCATTTTCGTTTGCAATGACATAACCATAGATGCATGGACGCACCACGAGTGACGTGTATGCATGACATCAAGCTATCGGCCAACAAAAATGGTATCAAATATAATTGAAACCACAATTGTTCTTAAACAAATAATATCGAATGGAATACAAATGACATCGAGAAGGAGGGGAGGCCCGGAACAGATTGGAACTACTTGAATATGATTGAGGACAAGAAATAGACGCGTGCCTTGTGCCATTTTTCATCAACACTTTTTTTCGCCGGTCTCTTTTTTAACCTCTTTATATTTGGTGGGCTAAATTTGGGGGGTTTTAGTTTCGTTGTGTTGCAATAGGTGTTTTATGTTTGGGTTCCGATGCTTTTGGGATTACGTTGCAACCTTTGCGAGAATCTTGCAAACTCCCCCCTCATATATCCTCTCCCCTCCCCCGCTCCCAAAATTTTCCAATAACTCCGCAAAACAAAGGTATGGAAAAAGGGGAAATGTGAGCGAAATCGGGTGAGGGGAAGCAAAGCAAAACCAATGAATGATCGAAGCAGCAAACTCTGGAGTGCTCCCAACCCAATAGAGCCGACACGCCACCAAACGCCAAACCCATCACATATCAACGTCTCGGTGGTAATGGCATCTACTATTGCAGGAAGAAAAATGTCGGGGTTATCTCTTATGGTGTTTTGATATCACAAAATGTATGATTTTCTTGGTAATGGTGGTGCCTCACAGTGCAACAATGAAGCGGCGATAGCTCACCTTGCAAACCTCTTGGCAATGATGGTGTTCACGATGGCATCAAATTTGTTTTGGTTAGAGGTTCTCCCATTTTATAATCTGTGTACCTAAGATCTTCATTGTTGATAGTACAACAAGCAAGCAATGGTAGCTCACCTTGCAAACCTCTTGTCTTAAACCAAAGTGTGTCCAAACGTGTAATGATTTAAGGTTTTCACAATATTCGGCTCATGTGGCTTTTCGAATCTCTGAGTTAGTCCAGTTTAGACGGATTTTTGTTGTGCAATTTTCTTGGGTGAGTCGCAGTGGAACATCAGGATGCAAAAGGCAATTATAGAGATTAACAACCTTAACTATCTTCGTTTTGGCTTTCACTTTTATGGCGTATATCATGGTTTGTGTTCTTTTCGACTTATTCCACCTAGTCAACGTTGAAGTCGAATCATTTAGTAAAATAATATGAAACATTTTGCACTTGTGAATTAATAAAGGGAAAAGAGTAGAAAGTTGTTGAAAACAACTTCAACTATTTTTTTCTATTAAATGAACAAGGTAACACTACCAGAATTTACCCAATTGCCGACGGCCAAATCTATGCCGACGACCCCCGTCGGCATCGACAGATCTATCCCGACGGCACAGGCCAGGCCGTCGGCGTAGGAAAGCCGTCGGCATACATCCACCTATGCCGACGGGGGCCGTCGGCATAGAAGGGCCGTCGGCATCCCAATAAATATGCCTACGTCGGCCGTCGGCATAGAGGATGCCTTCGGCATATCTGTGGTCCCGACTGCCCGGGTGGCGACATCCTTTGACGGTGTGAAGCCTACACCGACGGGGCCTATCGGTGGCCGTCGGCATATCTGCCACGTCATCGATCCGCGTGATCTGCCACGTCAACGATCCGAAACGCTCACCAGTCCGTGGGGTGGCATATCTATGCCGACAACCTTGCCGTCGGCATAGGCTTGGCCCATGGGCGGTGCCACGTCATCGATCCGCGCCATACGCCACGTCATCGATCCATGGCTCTACCCTTCTGTGGCTGTAGCTATGCCGATGGCATAGCTGTAGGCATAGATTTCTAATATTTTTTTCATATTTTATTTGTTTTCTCTTTTTCCTTTTTATTTTTTCCCAAAATAATTAGATTAACTTAAATGTGCCTTATGTACAGAAAAACATATCTCGATTATATATATATATATATATATATATATCGATTGCCCCCTCTCGGGCGTCGCTTCCGTCGTGTTGCGGAGAGGGGAGACGGGACGGGGTACCTGGGGGGTAGCAATGCCGCCAGGTGTTGCGGTCGGCCCTCCTACGGTTGTGGAAGCGTGGTGGTAGGCGCAGGCACCCGGCACGCGGCTCCGGGGTGTGCCCCTCCCCTCACGGGCGTCGCTGCCGCCGTGTCCAGGAGGGGGGAAACGGCAACGTCGGGCCGACACGGAGGGAATCTTGGGGTGGGTTGGGTCGGGACTGTGTTGGGGATGTAGCTATGGGCTGGTCTATGACAACCAGGTGAAAAGGTCCACCGGTCAAACCCCGTGCGGTGAAAGTCAAAGGGCTAGACCCGGCGGTCGTCTGTGTCAGGGTTAGACGGGACGGTGTACCTGGGGGTTAGCAATGCCGTGAGGTGTCGCAGTGGGCCCTCCTACGGTTGTGGAAGTGTAGTGGCAGGCTCAGGCACCCGACACGCGGCTCCGGGGTGTGCCCCTCCCCTCACGGGCGTCGCTGGCGCCGTGTCCCGGAGGGGGGAAATGGCAACGTCGGGCCGACACGGAGGGAATCTTGGGGTGGGTTGGGCCGGGACTATGTTGGGGGTGTAGCTATGGGCTGGGCTATGACAAACAGGTGAAAAGGTCCACCGGTCAAACCTCGTGCGGTGAAAGTCAAAGGGCTAGACCCGGCGGTCGTCTGTGTCAGGGTTAGACGGGACGGTGTACCTGGGGGGTAGCAATGCCGCGAGGTGTCGCAGTGGGCCCTCCTATGGTTGTGGAAGCGTAGTGGCAGGCTTAGGCACCCGACACGCGACTCCTGGGTGTGCCCCCCTCACGGGCGACGCTGCCACCGTGTCACGGAGGGGGGAAACGGCCACGTCAGGCCGACACGGAGGGAATCTTGGGGTGGGTTGGGCCGGGACGGTGTTGGGGGTCTAGCAATGGGCTGGGCTATGACATCCAGGTGAAAAGGTCCACCGGTCAAATCCCGTCCGGCGAAAGTCAAAGGGCTAGACCCAGCGGTCGTTTGTGTCAGGGTTAGACGGGACGGGGTACCTGGGGGGTAGCAATGCCGCCAGGCGTTGCGGTGGGCCCTCCTACGGTTGTGGAAGCATGGTGGCAGGCGCAGACACCCGGCACACGGCTCCGGGGAGTGCCCCCCTCACGGTTGAGGTCCCAGTGCGACGCTCCGGTGCCATTGCTACCCCCAGGGCCCCCGTCCCGCCTAAACCTGTAGCGTTTGACCACGGGATCTAGCCCGTTGACTTTGCACGGACGGGCTTTGAGCAGTGGACCTCTCCACCCGGTTGTGTTAGGTCAGCCCATAGGAACACTTTGGAGCAACATCCGGGCCAGACCCACAGCAAGATCCCCTCCGTGTAGACCCGACGCGTCCGTTTCCCCCGTCCAGGTGCCGGCGGCGGCGCCGTCCGTGAGGGGGGGGCACACCCCGAAGACGTGTGCCGGGAGTTTGCACCCGCCACAACACTTCCAGACTTGTGAGAGGCCGCCTACGCAAGATTTGGCGCCATGCTAGCCCCCGGAGGCCGCTGGCCACAGTCGTAGACACGCGAAGAGCAATCCGCGTAGAGGGAAGTGTTCAGATACTTCTCCATCATGAAAAATTATGAAAAATTACCATCAGTCCTATAGCACATGTGCCCACGTCGTGTAAAAAACTCATGATTTTATCGCGCTCCAAGTATTTAAAAATATTCACGCCGCATCGTTACCGCAGAACGTCTACTACCGTGTCATCGCCATCAGTGAGGGGGGGGCACACCCCGGAGACGCGTGCCGCCTCTTCAAACATGCCACCACACCATCCCGCATGTATGATGTCCCGGTGCGATGCTCCGGTGGCATTGCTACCCCCTAGGGCCCCCGTCCCGCCTAACCCTATAGCGTTTGACCATGGGATCTAGCCCTTTGACTTTGCATGGACGGGCTTTGAGCAGTGGACCTCTCCACCCGGTTGTGTTAGGTCAGCCCATAGGAACACTTTGGAGCAACATCCGGGCCGGACCCACAGCAAGATCCCCTCCATGTAGATCCGACGCGTACGTTTCCCCCGTCCAGGTGCCGGCGGCGGCGCCATCCGTGAGGGGGGGCACACCCCGGAGATGTGTGCCGCCTCTTCGGACATGCCACCACACCACCCCGCATGTATGATGTCCCGGTGCGATGCTCCGGTGGCATTGCTACCCCCAGGGCCCCCGTCCCGCCTAACCCTATAGCGTTTGACCACGGGATCTAGCCCTTTGACTTTGCATGGACGGGCTTTGAGCAGTGGACCTCTCCACCCGGTTGTGTTAGGTCAGCCCATAGGAACACTTTGGAGCAACATCCGGGCCGGACCCACAGCAAGATCCCCTCCGTGTAGACCCGACGCGTCCGTTTCCCCCGTCCAGGTGCCGGCGGCGGCGCCGTCCGTGAGGGGGGGGCACACCCCAGAGACGCGTGCCGCCTCTTTGGACATGCCACCACACCACCCCGCATGTATGATGTCCCGGTGCGATGCTCCGGTGGCATTGCTACCCCCCAGGGCCCCCGTCCCGCCTAACCCTATAGCGTTTGACCACGGGATCTAGCCCATTGACTTTGCATGGACGGGCTTTGAGCAGTGGACCTCTCCACCCGGTTGTGTTAGGTCAGCCCATAGACGCGCGATGGTATTTTTTCATAATTTTTGGTGATGGAGAAGTATCCGAAAAACGCTACAGGGTTAGGCGGGACGGGGGCACTGGGGGTAGCAATGCCACCGGAGCGTCGCACCGGGCCCTCATACATGCGGGGTGGTGTGGTGGCATGTCCGAAGAGGCGGGACGCGTCTCCGGGGCGTGGCCCCCCCTCACGGATGGTGATGACACGGTAGTAGACGTTCTGCGGTAACGATGCGGCGTCAATATTACTAAATACTCGGAGTGCGATAAAATCATGAGTTTTTTGCACGATGCGGGCACATGTGCTATAGGAACGATGGTATTTTTTCATAATTTTTGGTGATGGAGAAGTATCCGAAAAATTCCCTCTACGCGGATTGCCCTTCGTGCGTCTACGGCTGTGGCCGGCGGCCTCCGGGGGCTAGCATGCCGCCAAATCTTGCGTAGGCGGCCTCTCACAAGTCTGGAAGTGTTGTGGCGGTTGCAAACGCCCGGCACGCGTGTCCGGGGTGTGCCCCCCCTCACGGACGGCGCCGCCGCCGGCACCTGGAGGGGGTAAACGGACGCGTGGGGTCTACACGGAGGGGATCTTGCTGTGGGTCTGGCCCGGATGTTGCTCCAAAGTGTTCCTATGGGCTGACCTAACACAACCGGGTGGGGAGGTCCACTGGTCAAAGCCCGTCCGTGCAAAGTCAAAGGGCTAGATCCCGTGGTCAAACGTTATAGGGTTAGGTGGGACAGGGGCACTGGGGGGTAGCAATGCCACCGGAGCGTCACACCGGGCCCTCATACATGCGGGGTGGTGTGGTGGCATGTCCGAAGAGGCGGGACGCGTCTCCGGGGCGTGCCCCCCCCTCACGGACGGCGATGACACGGTAGTAGACGGCTAACCCCGGAGACGCATGCCGCCTCTTCAGACATGCCATCACACCACCCCTCATGTATGAGGGCCCGGTGCGACGCTCTGGTGGCATTGCTACCCCCCACCAGGGCCCCCGTCCCTCCATGTAGACCTCACGGGCGTGGCTGCCGCCGTGTCCCGAAGGGGGGAAACAGCCACGTCGGACCGACACGGAGGGTATCTTTGGGTGGGTTGGGCCGGGATGGTGTTGGGGGTGCAGCTATGGGCTGGGCTATGAAAATCAGGTGAAAAGGTCCACCGGTCAGACCCAGTCCGGCAAAAGTCAAAGAAGCTAGATCCGGCGGTCGTCTATGTCAGGGTTAGACGGGACGGGGTACCGAAGGGGGTAGCAATGCCGCCAGGTGTTGCGGTGGGCCCTACTATGCTTGTGGAAGCATGGTGGCATGCTCAGGCACTTGACACGCGACTCCGGGGTGTGCCCCCCTCACGGGCGTCGCTGCCGCCATGTCTCGGAGGTAGGCCCTACTATTTTTTACATTGTGCTGAGAGTCACACATATGTCATAACAAAAAAAATCGCAAAGTATCTATGCCGACGGCTTACGTCGGCATAGCAGCGCGCACGGCCACGGATCGGTGACGTGGCAAAGGGCCAAGCCTATGCCGATGGCCAAGCTGTCGGCATAGATTGACCTTATCCACTGCGGTTCGCCCCCGACCACCCATTCCCCATCTCCCCCTTTTCCTCCCGACCCACACCCGCACCGCCGCCGGATCCTCGGCTCCGCCCGCCGCTGCCCTTCCTCTCCAGTCGCTGCTGCCGCCGTTCCCTCGCCCTGCTCCACCGCCGCCCCACACGCGCTCTGGGCCGCCGCCGCCCTTCCTTTGCCACTCGCCGCAGCCTCCCCACCCGTGTTCCCCCCCGCCCTTCCACTCGCTCCGGCCGGCGGCTAGGCTGCACCGGCCCTCCTCTACCGCTGCTCTGGCCGGCCTAGCACGAGCCCGAGCTCCCCTCCGCCTCCCCCTCCGTGCCTGCCCCCCCCCCCCTGAGCCTGCCCTCCCCCACGGTGAGCTCCCTCCCTCCCTCTTTGAAGCAATTTTTTAATTTAGTTAGATGATAGATGGATGGATGCATTATGTATGATGATATATGGTTATATGGATGAATGCATGCATTATGTATGATGATAGTTAGATGATAGATGATGTGATGATAGTTAGAAATGTGAGAAAAGCAAGAAATGCAAAAAAAATAGATGATAGAAGATGATAGATTATGATGTTAATGATGATAGATGATGATGTTGATGATAGATGATAATGCTTTTTTTATGCCTTGATAATTTTTAGATGATGACGATGACAGATTTCCATTTTTTGCGAAAGAGATGATAAATGATGATGATTGTTGGATCATGATAAATGATGATGATGATTATTTTTTTATGCTTCGATGATTGTTACATGATGATAGATGATGACGGCGATGTTCTTAAATTTTGTCACGGTGCAGGTTCTGTGGTGTTCCATCTTGGTGGAGTGATCGTCGTAGGAGCTGTTGGACCCCGATTGTCCCTCCACTATTCAACTACTTCCTCTACAGCCGAGGGTGAGCTACGAATAATGTCACTAGATTTCATTCTCAAGTCAAGTGGCGTAACCTAGGCGTCTCCCGTCCGAAAGGGCTGCATCGATAAATATGCATTCAATTGCATATTTATCACCGTAGCTCTTTCGGATTGTCCAGCGTTTTCCATGGATAGCCCGAGGATGTGCAGATTGGGTATGTTCTCCATGTTCTACCCCGTTCTGAGACAGGATTTCGGCAGCACCTCCCCATTGTTCTCCGGAGCACATTCTCTCGGCTATTTGCCGAGACGTGTATCTGGAGAACAGCGGGGAGGTGCTGCCGAAATTTTGTCTCGGAACGGGGTAGAATGGAGAACGTACTCAATCTACAGATCCTCGGGTGGGATTAGGACCCATCTTTACCTATTAGAGATGTAGGTGGATTAAACGCGGTAGAAACTGAAAATTTGATGTGGTTAATTTAAGTGAATCCTTAATTATGTTGTGTGGGTTGCAAAAAAGCAGAGGATGGCAGATAATCAGTGGATGTATAGTGGTTTTATCCGTCGGAATCGAGTAACATCAGAGTGGATCGCGAAAACCGATGTGTATTTGAAGGAGATATTCCGTCGTCCAATGAGAATTATCCCACCATGCCCCTGTGCGAGATGTGCCAGACGTCACCGTAGAAATCAGACGGACATGAGTGAGCACCTTCGCACGCACGGATATATGCCAAACTTTGACATGCCACCGATAAACATAGCCGAGCAGGACCGTGGTAGAGAGGAGGTGATGCGACAACGCATCGATGGATATGAGGACGACGGGGTCAGGGACATGCTAGATGATGTCATTGTTGCAGAAACGGCAAATGCGACACCTTCAGAGAATGAACCGGAGGAGCCTGAGGCAACCGCAAAGGCCTTCTTGGAGGTCTTGGCCTCGTCGAAGAATCCTCTTTATGCGGGTGCGAAAATATCTCAGCTGGATGCCATCTCGCAACTGATTGCAGTCAAGGCTGAGTACGGCTGTAGCCAGAAATGCTTCGAAGCATTCCTGGGAGTATGGGCTAACAGCCTCCCTGAGGGTCATGAACTGCCGAAAAGCATGTACGATACAAAGAAAATCATGAAGGCACTCTCTATGGATTATGAGAAAATAGATGTTTGCCCGAAGAATTGCCTTTTGTTTAGGCACGAGTATGCGGATGACAAGTACTGTAGGAAGTGCGGTTTGTCTCGGTACATTGAGGTGGTCGGTGAGGATGGTGAGAAAAAGCAGCTAACCATCCCCGTTAAGGTTCTTCGGTATCTTGATTTTATAAAAAGACTGCAGCGCCTTTTCATCACGAAGGAGTCTACCAAAATGATGAAGTGGCACAAGGAAGGTATAAGGTACAATCCAAAAAAAATCATACATCCATCGGGAGGGGAAGCATGGAAGTCATTCGATGAAGAATACCCCGAGGAAGCAGCCGAGGCTGGGAATGTCAGAATATCCATATCAGGTGATGGGTTGAATACATATGGTATGTCGTCCAATCCATACAGCTGCTGGCCTGTTTTTGTAATTCCGCTCAATCTTCCTCCGGTGCCCTAATGCAACGGAAGACCATGTTCTTGTCGCTCATCATTCCGGGGCCTGACTACCCGGGGAAGCAATTGGGTGTGTTTATGCAGCCGCTTGTGGATGCTTTGCACCATTCTTGGTACTTTCCGAGGTTGACATACGACCGGGATCTGCAGAGAAATTTCTTGATGAAAGTTTGGTTGCACTATTGCATGCATGACTTTCCCGGCTATGCTCTATTCTGCGGATGGTGTACAAGTGGTAAGATGCCATGCCCAGTGTGCATGCAGGCTCTGCGAATGATTTGGCTGAGTAAGGGTGGCAAGTATGTAGCCTTTGACCTGTATCGACAGTTCCTCCCTCCAGACCATCCAGACAGGGAAGACAAGAAGAACTTCACGAAAGGCCGGGTTGTTCATGAAGTAACCGAGATTCCAACATTTTCGGGGGCAGATGTTCTTGCTCAGCTAAAAGCTCTCAAGCCTAAAGTCAAAGGCAAAGCCAAAGCCAAAGCCATAGGCTTCGAGGGATATGGTGAGACGCACAACTGGACGCACATTACCCCCTTCTCTTAGCTTCCCTATTTCAAGGACCTCAAACTTCCTTACAATATTGATGTGATGCACACCGAAAAGAATGTGGCAGAGTCCCTTTTCCACACGATCCTCAACATTCCTGATAAGACGAAGGATAACGTAAAAGCTAGAGCCGATCAACAGAGAATTTGTGATAGACCACGCCTGAACATGAAGCCTCCCACAGGTGGTCGAAAAAACTGGTTCAAGCCAGATGCAGACTTTGTCCTTAAACCGCCAGAAAAAAAAGAAGTACTTATCTGGCTGAAACAAATTTTGAAGTTCACCGATGGTTATGCATCGAATATAAGTAAGGGAGTCAATCTTTCAACCGGCAAAGTGACCGGCCTGAAGAGTCATGACTACCATGTATGGATTGAGCGGATAATGCCGGTGATGGTTCGAGGCTATGTCCCCGAGCATGTCTGGCGAGTGCTTGCCGAGCTTAGCCATTTCTTCCGCACGCTCTGTGCTAAAGAAGTAAGTAAAGAGGTGATTGAAAAATTGCATAAGAAGGCACCGGAGTTGATAGTCAAGCTAGAGAAGATCTTTCCGCCAGGCTTCTTTACTCCGATGACACATCTCATTCTGCACCTCGTGAACGAGGTATTGTTGGGGGGCCCTGTGCAAAATCGCTGGCAGTACGGCCCTGAGAGGCAGAACAAGCATCTCCGACGGAAATGTGGAAACAAAGCTAAGATTGAAGCTTCCATAGCTGAGGCAGTTATCCTAGAGGAGGTGTCAGACCTCAGGACATCATACTATCCAGACCACGTTCCCCATCTGCATAACAAGGTGCCTCGATACAATATAGAAGAGCCCAAGTATCAACCCAGGATCGATCTATTCAACGCGCAAGGTGGGAGGGCTGGGGCCTCGAAATCTTATAACATGCCACGACAAGAGTGGGAGGACCTCATGTTCTATATCTTGCACAACATCAAGGAAGTTGAGGAAGTGTGGAATACCACTACACCATTCCTTTATGTCTTCCACATCATCATGTTTCATGTTCACTTAGTCCCGGTCTAACACCGCTTATCTTTTTTTAGTGATTTCGTTCAAGAGGAATGGACGGGAGTGAATCCTCCTACTGAGGCGGAGGCACTTACTCTTCTCCGTCATGGAAACCCTGGACGTAAAAATTTTGTTGCTTGGTTCATGGAGAAAGTAATTTTCCACACTCCCCTATTAAATACCTACTTCAACATTTATTAGTTAACCGAACTAATGCACGCAACAATTTCCATTATACTTGTAGGGAAAAGATCCGAACATATCTATGGATGATGAATTGAGATGGGTTTCCATGGGTTTTGACCCTGCCGTCATGACATGTAAAAAGTATGATGTGAATGGGTATCGCTTCCATACAGAGGAGCACCAAAACAGCCGCCCCGATCCCAAAACTATAAATACTGGAGTGTACACCCCCGGTCAAAATTCAGTAGACTACTACGGAAGGGTACAAAATATATACGAGGTTAAATTCCGCCAGGGGCGTGAGACCCTAAGTCTGCCTGTGTTCAAATGTTGATGGTTCGATCCGCGGGAGGGGGTAAAACATACGCCTTCCATTGGTTTGGTCGAAGTTAAACCATCAACCGTCTATGCCGGAGCCGATCTCTTCATTGCGGCTACCCAAGCTACACAAGTATATTATCTGCCTTACCCATGCCAGAAAGTGTATCTAAAGGGTTGGGAAGTTGTGTTCAAGGTGTCGCCACATGGTAAGCTACCAGACCCGAATGAAGACGATTACTACAACATTAACCCCATGACATACGAGGGAGTGTTCTATCAAGAGCAACCTGATGATGATGATGATGATGTGGTTAGAAACAATGACGCTAGACCATTGGGTGATGATGATGTGGACCCAAACGTCGATGATGCACGGAATGATGGTGAGATCATTGTCAATGAAAATGACATACTTATGCTAGAAAAGTTAAACGAAGACGCTGACGACGAGGAAGAGCCTCCACCTCCGTCGGACAACGAAGATGATATGATTGATAGTGATGATGAGACGGACCGAGAAAGAGGTTACAACAGTGATGATTCATATGGGTTCTAGCAGATGTACGTTTCAAGTATTTTTTTCTATAGTTTAGGAATATGCCTTTTTATGCATTTTTATTAATGTGTTTATTATCATGCCTTTTCCTTCATTTCATTAATTTACTAATTGCATTTTCTCTTTTCAATGCAGGTTCGTGGAACATGGGCAAGGGGAAGGCCGACGGCGTGGGTTTCCTATGCAAGGTCGTCGGCCTGCCTAGTCGGAGTGGTCGAGCACGTAATCCTCCCCCTCGGCTACTTGACGATGACTCCTCACAGGGAGGTCGAGGAAGAGGTGCCCCTAGAGGAGGAGGGGGCGGGGGGAGAGCCTCTAGAGGACGAGGTGCTGGGGGGAGAGCCACTACAGGGGGTCGCGGCCAGAAAGAGCGCACCCTCACCGACTTAGGGGTGTTGTCTTCGACGCCCTCCTCTAGTGAGGTACCCTCTAGGGAGGAGGAGGAGGAGGAGGTGGTGGTGGAGGAGGAGGAGGAGGAGGAGGAGGAGGTGGAGGAGGAGGCAGGCGAGGAGGAGGAGGAGGTTGGGGAGGAGGTTGGGGAGGGGGAGGCAGGCGAGGAGGAGGGTGGTGGCGGGGATGATGGTGGTGACGGGAAGGGGGTTGACAAGAAGGGGTGGCTGCGTGGCAACGCAAAGCTACCAAAGCAGGTTCCTGCTACTGAGGAGCAGAAGTGGCTCATTGAGCCCACGGGAAAAGAGTAAGTGGTTCATTATTTTGCTTGTCACATGCTTATTCCGGTTGTTATTTATTTTGCTTGTCACATGCTAATAGTTCATTCTTTTGCAGCAACTGGATATATTCTAAAGGGGTCCGTATTCCCAACGGCCTCATCACCGTCTTGCTGAAGTTATATTGGCCGGGGTTGTACTGTCCTGATCCAGTCAGGCAGCCGGACCGTCGGGTTTTGGCCACGAGCTGGGACCACTGGGAAGCGGCCCGCCACGCGGACCATGAGACCCATGCCAAGGCCGTGATCACTACTTTCTGGGTGAGTTCTCTTCAGAAGCACAAGTCCATTCTAGTTTCATGAATGATTTAACTCATGGCTTCTTCCATTCTTGTTTCATGCATGATTGTAGACATTCTATCGAGTTCTTTCGGAGCACAGGGCTAGAGCGGACCAGATCGTGCTGCGCCAATGCAAGAAGAAGGCCCGCCAGATGCAGTACGAGGTGCGCTATGTGGCCATCTCCACATACTACCATGACTATCTTGGTGTGAAGATGACCAAGGAAGAAGCGCGGAGGATGGCCATTACCTTGGAGAGGCCCGAGTTCTTGGCGGTAAGTATAAAAGATTTTTCATTATGCTTTCATTACCTTGTGGTACATTATGCTTTATGCTTTATGCTTCCATAACACCAATTTGGACACACCTACATGCCATTATGCTTTTATTATGTAGGTGTGTCCAAATTGGTGTTATGGAAAAGACGAGTCCTGGGCGGCATTGGTGGATCTTTGGTGTGATGAGGCTGGAGTCTGGGCGGCTATGAGAACCAAAAATAAGGCTAACCGAGGGACGGAGGGAGTACATGCTCAGGGAAACCGAAACCACTATCTCCACAAGGCAGTTAATGTATGACTAACCCCATTAAACATTCTTCTTCTTCTATTTACCATCACTTTCTTATGTATGACTAATCTCTGTTTGATGGTGCAGGAGGAGAAACTGAAGCGGCCGCTCTCAGACATGCAGGCGTGGGAGATCGCCCATACGCGGAAGGACTCCAAGCCTGGCGAGCCCCAGTACTACGGCAAGAAGACCGCGGGGAGGAAGCAGGCCTACTCCGAAGCGTATCTGAAGTTGCATCCTGACACACCTGACCCCATTGCGGCGCCTCTGGACGACAGGGCGGTGGTGAGCATGGGGCCCAAGGAGCACGGTCGGGAGGCGGTTCTCGATGCTGTGATCACTCCTAGTATCTCCTACACACAGCTTCGTCGGATCGACCCGAGCCTGAGCCAGCGCACGAGCCAGCCAGTGGCCAATACACAGTCCCTCTTTCAGGAGCAACAATCTGTAAGTATTTTCCCTCTTATCTTCATTGCTCACTTCATTTTCCGCATTTAGTAGTTTTATGAGTTCCATCATGTCATACTGTAGGCCTACATGGAGTACACACGCCAGGAGACCATGGCGTGGCATCAGAGGCTTTATGAACACCAAGTGCAGAGGGATAGCCAGATGCAGCAGGCTTTTCAGGATATGGCGGCCGGCAGGTGTCCTCAGTTCCCTCCAGCACAATGCCCTCCAGCACAACCAGTGCTGATGAGCTTTGAGGAGTTTGTGGCACAGAACGCTGGCCCCTCGCCAGTTAGTTCATCCCCAATCTATTCACCCAAAGCATGCCATGCCTTTCAACACAGTCATATATCCCGTGCATATGTCTTTTCAGCATCCAGGGAACATGTGGATCTACCGTTGGCGGTGGTCTTCGCAGCACTCCGGAGACACGGAGCCCGACCACTCCGATCCACGGAGGCGGAGGCGGAGGCGGTCTTGGCGGTAGCGCTGCCGCTAGCAGTGACGACCTGGGCTTTGGCCGTCTTGGCGGTGACGACCTCCGCGGTGCTCGATGATCCTTGTGTGGTGATGATGCTTGAGATGACTTGTGTGTGGTGATGATCATTTAGATGACTTGTGTGCTTCTCTATATGCTTATGTTGGTTGTGATGATGTTCATTTAGAGACTTGTGTGTGATGATGCTTATGCATATATTGTTGTGATGGTGCCGGATGATATCCCGTTGTGTTTTATATGTTTATCTCATCATATATATCTGCTGATATGTGCTGCTATTTGAATTGAATTGATCTGAAAACAAACAGAAAAAAGAAAAAAAAAAGCAAAAGCAAACTATGCCGACGGCTAGGCCGTCGGCATAGGGCTAGCGTGAGCTCCCAGTAGCTGACACGTGGGCGCCTATGCCGACGGCATAGCCGTCGGCTTAGTTTAAAAACTATGCCGACGGCTAGGCCGTCGGCATAGGCGCCCACGTGTCAGCTACTGGGAGCTCTGTATGAAGGACTATGCCGACGGCCTGGCCGTCGGCTTAGTTTCAAATTATGCCGACGGCCAGGCCGTCGGCATAGCCCTGGTCCTAGAGCAGCGGCTGGTCGCCACGTGGCACACCTATGCCGACGGTCGAGCCGTCGGCATAGTTTTTGACTAAGCCGACGACTAGGCCGTCGGCATAGTGGTGCCACGTGGCGACCGTTCGTTGGGCAGACTTGACGGCGGCCGCCGTTAGGCGTGATAGTTGCCGACGGCTAGGGCCGTCGGCATAGATGTACGGCCCCCGTCGGCGTATCATATATGCCGACGGCTTTTCTATGCCGACGACCTCCCTGGCTGTGCCGACGCATATGTTGCCGACGGCCCTATGCCGACGGGGGCCGTCAGCATAGGCCTATCCCGACGGGGCGATTCTGGTAGTGTAACAAAAAAAACAGGTTTATAAGCATACTATGTATAGGTTTTTTCACCAATATTAGGCGACGCCAGCATAAAGTACTATACGCGGAAGTTCCCCATTGCAAAACTTTTTGAGCAGCCGAACACCGAAAAGGTAGGCCGCAAGTAGGCACGAGGTGTTTCCAGCCGAGGTGGCCAAGGCACCGGAGAGCTCTGTGTAGTGTAGTGTGTACCAGGTGCCAACCGAGATAGGAATAAGATCCTAGCTAGCCTCCTGACCTTTCATGGCTTTAGATGAACATGTTAATTATCTTTGCTAGTTAGGTCTATAGTCACGACCCACAACCAGCCAGTCGACTCCACGGTGATGGTCGGATGAACTATATATTGGCCCTGCTTGATGACGATTCATAAACAGCATACAGATTGCTGGTTGCTGCATGGGTCCATGGACTTCCTTGTGCAGTCTCTCTTTCTAGGCCGACCATTGGCCGGCATGCACATACATGGATACCAAATTCATCCATCCATCCTACATCACTTCCATTCGATGTACTGTAGCACGAGCACACCATATCGCACTGGCTACGCTACTCTGGTCGATCGATCTTCTATGTATGTATGTGTAGTACTAGGAATTTTGGTAATCCCAACATCAATCTTCATCCTATGTATGGTATGTATGCGTCGGTCTGTGCCCTCTACGGACTATCATCTTGATCTGCAGGGGAGGAGGTCATTCTGGTGGTAAGGGAGGGCCTCATCTTGACGATCTGCTCGTCGTCGGCGAGGCCCATCCTCTTGGCAGACATGCCAGCCTCGAAGAAGCGCCGCACGGCGCTCCTCATGTAGGAGGTGCCTTCCCTCACGTTCATCCTCTCCCTGATCCTCTCCTGCAGGCTGCTTAGCTGGTGGTCGCCGTTCAGCACCGCCGCCAGCTGCACGATCTCCTGCTGGAACGAGCTCAGCTTCGCCTCCTCGTTCGCCTCCGTCTGCCGGATCCTCGTCGGCGTCGGGAGTTGCTCTGCACATTTCATAACTTCCATGGATAAGCAAGCAACTCATCGCAAGAATACAAAGCAAGCCAGGTGGTGACACCAAGTCGTATGATGAACTTGACAAATTACCTGGACAATCTGTCCTCGGTTCAGTTCTGGTTTGCACGACGCCTTCGAAGGTCCCAGCCCATGCGTCCCTTTTGGTCAGGAAATCCTGTGGCAGATTGAACAGTTTCTTCACGGTTGCGGGGATCGAAGAATGCTCGAATTGTGACGTCGGGGTTGGACTTCCATTCGGCCCATGCATAACTGAAACCGAAACAAAAATTGTCAGAAAGACAGTATATATATAGCTGGCGAATTATGCACTAGCTAGCATTTAGTTTGCACATAATAACAAAGAACGCGCTGACTGACCTGTTCCCTTGTCAATCCATGGAGAGATCAAGATGGCCGGGACACGCACTCCCAACCTGTTGAACGTGAAGTTGTATGGGGGCGGGCCGACGATGTCGTCGGGGCTCGGCACACCATCGACAGGGGTGGGCACATGGTCAAAGAACCCGCCATGCTCGTCGTAGGTGAGGACCATGAGCGTCTCGTTCCACTGGGGGCTGGCGCGGAGCGTCTCGTAGATCTCCTTGACGAACATCTGGCCCTGGTAGACGTCGTGCGAAGGGTGATCGTCGTTGGCAGGGTGGTCCTTGGAGTCCATGTAGTGCTGCTCGATGACGGCGTAGTTGGGCAGGGAGCCGCGGCTAGCGTGGTCACGGAACGCGTTGTGGAAGGGGTGGAAGTTGAGGATGTACTTGAGCTTGCGGAGGTTGCGGTAGAAGAGCACCGCCGGCACGTCCTGGAAGTAGATGCCGAAGGAGAGGCCCGCGTCGTGCACGTTGTCGAAGATGGTCCTCTGCGGGTACCCCTTGGCCAGCAACCTGCATAGGTGCAACAGTATTGTCAGAAAAACGCTCAGGGTAGCTCATGCTGTGGTTTTTTTTTTTTTTTTTTTGCTCTGTTCAGTTCAAGTGAGGATAGCAATGTTGTTCCTGCTCCCCGAAACTGCTTCCTTCGTGTAAAGGAAAACATTTTTGTAGCAGACAAGAGAACATTTTATTGAGTGAGATGTAAAAGAAAGCATTTTTTAGACAGGTAAAAGAAAGGATATGCTCTGGATCCCTTCTGAGATTTAGGGAATAGAGGCGCTAAACTTTGTTTAGTTTTCTTTTAGTGGAGACTTTGTTTTGCTCATTTCTGTACTATAAAAAATGAGACACGCCCTCTGCTACTCTGTATACGAACGTCGGTGGTTCATTTCTTTTTTGTACTTTCTCCGTTTCGAATTACTTTTCACAGGTATGGATAATACTAATTCTAAATACATTCATTTTTACGATGAGTAATTTAAAAGTACCCTGGAAAGGCGTTGAGGGTACAGTAGAGGAGTCTTGCCGCATCTCACTTGGCTTCATCCCATGCGCATGTACCACTCCTACTACCGACAAAGGTCATGGGAGGTCGCATGGCCGAATAAATGTCAGCCAGCCAGCCAGCCAGCTCTCTTGTGTCACGGACAGAGCCGGGCATGCACGGATTTCCACTCTCGTCACTGGCCCTGGCTGGACAACCGAAACTTTGAAAGAGACGTGTCGAGACAGACTCACTGACGGTGAGCCCAGTCAACCTTCTGGTCCCACGGTTCAGCGAGGCGGGCCACCGCGTAGATGTCGCGAGGGTATTGCCAGGTCGCGTCAGTTTCACATGGATGCATGATTGATCGTGCGCACCGTCCTCTGCCGATTTAGTTATTTGATTGACGAGCCGATCGTACCAATCTATTCTAATCCTGTTTGATTAGCCGCATCCAGCACCAGCGTGACAAAAAGCAGAGGCGCGAGAAAGCAACGCGTGGCCCATATAAAGATTTGGCAGCCGGGATTTGGGTTCCTCGTGTCGGGCCGGCCTCTCCAATCAAATCGCACTTTCTTGGATTATTATTATTTGTGCGAGGGATGTCCTCTCACATTAGACACTGTAATGTCAGGCTAAAGCTCTTTTCCCAACGAGTGCTTGGCTTTGCTGCCCAACCAAGGAAGAGGAAAAGCACTCGGATAAGAGCTGCCCTTGCCCTACACACAAGATGAAAGTGGTACCACTACCACACTGAATGATCTGTCCCAGCCAGACATAAATCGCCCACTCTGCTTCACCCTAATGTCAGCGCAAGCTATAGACTAGTAGTACTACTAGCTCCTTCCGGCAACAGAGTACGTCTGGTTGCACATGCTGCCACGGAGCTACTGTACTGTACTAGTTTTGACCAAAACAAGACCACTGATTTGACGACCTAACCAGTGTAATCCAAAAAAGAATTCTTACTAGTATTGTACTATTAGGATGTGATTATGACCATTCAAGCAGATTATATTATTAATAGATGGCGAGACTAGTCTAAATGAAAACCACAGACATGGAAACCATTAAATCACAAAGGTGCCTATATATTCATACATATACGTGTGTGTACACAAAAGTAATTCCGAAGGAAGGGAGTACATACAAACTACTTAAAATAAACGTCTCCATCCATCGTGTTCGTGCTGCTAATACGCAACTCCCTCCCTCGTATAGCTAGCACTTTTCTACAATTAGCACGATCACGACATTCTTGTTCCTATAACCCTAAAAAAAGTGACATTCATTCTTGTTCCTATCTAAGCGCGCATCATCCCCAACAACCTACCATCCATAAATTTATTTTTTTTCTTGTTGGCGACCAACCCACCCCTCTCCGTCCGCAATGCAGGTTGGAATCGGATCCGCCACGCGCGCCCACGGACACGCAAAGAATCAAGACGCATTCGCCGGATGGATAGGTAGAGAGATTGTAGAACAGAATTAAGGCCTGAAGAAGGAGGGCGTACGTACTCTGGGTTGTTGCTGGTGGCGCCGCCGGAGGTGCCGGAGTGGACGAAGAGGCGGTTGGGCTGGGTGGACGACGGCACGGACGCGAACCACCGGTCGCACACCGCGAACTGCGCCACCAGCTCCCGGTACACGGCCACGCTGTCGGGCGCGAACCCGTTCATCACGGCGTCCGTCATGTTCCCCCCGCCGATGGACCGCGCCTGCTGCACGAACCCGTTCATCCGCGGCGGTCCCGTGGCGTCGTCGGAGCCGAAGATCTGCTGCCGGATCTCCTGGTACGAGTGCCCCGGGTCCGGGTCCACGAACTGCGCGCCGTCGCCGAAGTAGACCCGCGGCCCCGCCGACGGGTCCGACGCGTTGGCCGGGTTCCACTCGGCGCCCGTCACGCCGTCGATCGCCGGGTTCAGCCGCTTCATCCACCCCAGCATGTGGTCGAACGACCGGTTCTCCATCACCACCACCACCACCGTCTTGATCGGCCCGCTCATCCCCGCGCGCGCCACCGCGCCGGACGAGGCGAGCACGAGGAGCAGGGCCATGGCGGCCGCCAGGAGACGGCGCTGCGGCGTGGGAACCGCCATTGTCGGTCGACTGATTGATCTCTGTGCGCAGCGCAGTAGCGGAGAGCGGAGGATTTTGGGGGAGCTCGTGAGGGAGATGGACCCCGCCCGGCTTGTGGGGTGGTGGTGGAGGATGTTGTCCTTTTATCGTGGACGGCGGTGGGCGGGGTCTACTTACATCTTCTGGACGGGCCAAATTAGCTACGGCCATGCAGGGCTGCCGTGATGTATTTCCTAGCTAACACAATTAATCTTCGTTAATAAAATTCCTGCAAATCAAGCAATGGGGTCAACGAAATTCCTTTTGGCATGTCTTGGATATTTTCTTGGAATAAAATCGTATTTAATCTAGGCAATAATAGAAAAATGTAAAGGTTATACTACTTACCAAGTATATGTATATAATCTTATCCAGGTAAGTGAAGGGAAATTATTTTGTCAGAAATAACCATTTTGTAGCCATGACGATGTACTCGTAGCTAACACAATTAATCTTTACTGTTAATTCCTCCAAATCTAGCAACGGGTCAACGAAATTCCTTTTGGCATATCTCAACCACGCTAATGGATATATATCCTACAATAAAAAGACATTTAATCTAGGAAATGATAGAAATTTTTTAAGATTATACCATCCATGAATTTAATCTTATCCAGTTAAGTGAGGGGATTTTTTGTTCGAAACAGAAGTTAAGTGAGGGGGAATTACTTTGTCAGAATTAGCTATTTCGTAGCCAAATCTTCGTTATTAATTCCTTGGAATCTAGCAATGGGTCAACGAAATTTCTTTTGGCATATCTTTACCACGTCAATGGATATATATATATATTTTTTGCCATAAGATAATATTTAATCTTGGCAATAGTAAAAAGATGTAAAATTATACCAAGTATGTGTATTTAATCTTATCTAGTTAAGGCTGCCCGCAATGGTATCATAGTTACTATCTTAGATTGTTGAACAACATTCAATCTGATACAATATCATGATATGGAACCAAATTCTCTCTTTCTTCATTTAATTGTGTGCCATCTCATAAAAATATCTAGTTGGCAAGCATGATACCGTTTTTGATACTCTCATTGCAGGCAGACTAAGTGAGGGGAAATTATTTTGTCAGAGTTAACCACTTTGCGAAGAGATTCACATGCAGGCTGTTCGCAGAACTATTGATAGTGCCATTATGTTTTTGGCACAGTCGATTTCAGATGGAAAGAAAGTAGCAGCCATCGGCTCGTCGGGGAAGTATCAGCCTCTGGGTGTATATCTTACAGGTGCGGGGGTGCAGACTCGTCGAGTGTCTATCTTAGTAGTGCGAGGCTGCAGGTTCTTCGGAAAAATCTGTAGGTTCACCGGGGTTAGAGGGATATGGCCAGGGTGGCGCCAACACGACGGTGGGGAAGTTTGAGGGGAGGGCGGGGCTTCGGAGGCAGACGATTCGGTATGTGTTGGATACGACAGTGGACATAGGAAGAAGAGAAACAGTGCTAGCGGCTAGAGTTGGAACTACAAATCCCGCAAAAAAAAAGAGTTGGCACTACGATCTGTTGGATCTTGATCCAAGGGTTTAGAAAGAAACGACTTGGGATCGAATGTTTATGAATCGATTTACGCCTAGTTGGTCCCTGTTCATACCTGACTTATATTGTTCTATCAAAAATATAGCACATACCGTGTTTTTCAGTGTGGCTATTATGAGGCGGTCTCCTATGATATCCCCTAAGACAGACACTATCTATCCGTGGACCACGTTCGAACACTTCCGCAGACATGATACATGAGCCGGTCATCGAACCCTATACCTCGAATGTGCGCCTCAATTAACTCAAAGAAATATTGTTCACCTCTATTTATTGAAATGGCTTACCCCAAGATATACAACTTGTTAAGTTGCTTTCCGCCAAAACACACAATAACAACTTGTGATTGAGAGTTGTTCCCTATGATTGTGAGATTTGTTCTTGGTGCTTGAGGGAGTTGTTTCATGTGATTGAGGGAGTTGTTTCATGCGATTGAGAGAGGAGTTGCTCCTCACTCTGAATCCCTCCTTTCTATGTATTTGTTCTGTGTGATTCTAACAGTTGTTCCCTGTGATTGTGAGACTTGTTCCAAGTGAATGAGAGAGTTGTTTCTCACTCTTTAGAACCTTTTTATGTGATTGTTCCTTGTGATTCTAATGGTTGTTCCCTGTGATTGAGAGGTTCATTCCTAGTGACTATGAGAGTTGTTCACTGTGATCTGTACCCATCCTCACGGATCAACTATTAGAATAGGAGTGGCCTTGCGGGTACGGACAATGTAGTGGCTTATGGCCGTCATATGGATGTACGGACACCTCAAAGCTCCAGTAGGTTTGTCTCCAGTTTGTGAAAAAACAGACGAACGCGCTGGTCCACAACAAATGCAGGTCTGCATTGGATGTGTGTTGCACAATTTGGTTTGGATGAATGCGGGCTATTTAAGGGCCCACATTGAAGATGCCCAGGACTTCTCATATAAATTGAGCATTCGACCAAATCAACATGGATCATCAAACAAAAAAATCCAAGGGCTTACAAGACTTGTCCCACATTCAACTGCCTTCTTCCTACGGCCCTAAAGAAGACGACACCGGCCGTGCTCCAGCAACACCTCGCCGCACATATATAATTTTGAGATTTTTGTCAGAATTTTGCTTGAGAATATTTCTTTATGTAGTATTTATGCATGACAGAAATGACATCTCAAGTTTGTTGCAAAAAAGTTTTGAGACGTTTTGACGTATTTTGAATTTAAAATAAAATCAATTATCAGGTGTAATTACCACCATGTTCCAAAGGGTATTTTCCGTGTATATGTAGCTAGTTTGCACAAGAATATCAATTACTACCTTCGTCTCAAAATTTATTTATTTTAGGCTAGTACATACAATGACTTGTTTTATACACTCAGTAAAAGAATAGATCAATGTGATGAAAACACAAAAATCACTCGAGCATTAAGCACCTACATCATCCGCCGCTTTCAAATTCTGTTGACGCGTCTCTGTTGTAGATAGATAGATAGAGATGGATCAAATCGTCATGTCTGGCAGAAAGGTGTCGGGGGGCGGTGTGAACGATCCTAGGAAGAGCGGTCGCCGGCCTGCCAGCGGCCGGTTGGTACGGTGCAATGCAATGGGCGACGCTTGACGATGGACGCCCGTGACTAGCTAGGTGGTCTGCTCCCTGGGGCATGTGGGAACATGTGCGCGCCGCTTTCGTCTCACTCCTCACTGTGGCTGTCGTCCCGGTCCTCACAGGCCACAGCCCACAGTGACGAATCTGCGCCCATACAGCAGTGCAGGGCATATCCGAAACTCGGCGCCGTGAGGCCATGCATGCATATCACTGTTCGTTTTACGTATCCCGATGGGTTGACCGAGTTCGACCGTAAGCTAGATCAGTCAGTGGCTCATGACCATATTGCAAAAGGAGTAAAACTGTAAGACTGTAGGCATAGTACCGGTAAACAGAGATCAGATCGTCCGGGCAAATTATCTGCACGCATGATGCATATGCATTCCGCGGTGGGAGCCATGCAGGCACTGGCGGAGCTTAAGCAAGGCCGAATGGGCCATGGCCCGCCCAGCTCTGAACCTCCACCTCACATTTATAGCCAAACTATCCAGCCCATCAAGCCTGCTGGTAACAATCCCTTGCTGCCAGGCCAACCCAGCCCGCCCAGCTTTTCGGAGCAAGCTCCGCCACTGCATGCAGGCGTCCGGCGAGTTTTGAAGGCTCGATCGTTGCTTAGGCCAACTTCACCGCGCGGCTACAAATGGACGTTCGGTTTGGTCAAATTTTGTCTCTTTGGGACGCTGATGGGTTCGCCCATGTCCGTATTTGTCCGATGGATCGTGGGTGCGCCCAATGCGCGACCGCATCCCAAAACCTGTCCGGGGTGGACGTGAATAATTTAAAAAAAACTTAATTGAAATGACTGAAAAGGTAAATAAACGCAGTTAAAAAAATATAAAACATATATATAGGGTTTACGGCCACAAAACGGCCCAGTTCGATCCATTTAAATGGCCCAGTTCATAATTAACATAAAACCAAAAACAAAACGCCTCCCGCGCGCTCCTGCCGTGCCCGTCGATGCCGTGGCCGTTGCCGTCTTCACTAGCTGCCGGTGTCGTCGTCGTCGCTGACGAGGTCGATGTATTCCGGCAGTGTCCACAGGTGGGCCGGCGGTCCGTGGTGCACGGGGGTGGCGGGCTGCAAGGTGGCCGGTGGTGCCTGCACCACTTCCTCCCGAGACGAGGCCTCCCGCTCAGGCGACCACGGCGGCGTGGGGCACCAGTTCACGGCCCTCAGGGCGGCCGCCATCTGCTCAGCGGAGCACGACCAGCTCCACCCCTGGCCCACCAGGTCAGAGTGCAACGCGGCCACCAGCGGCTCCTTGGGATGGCGACGTCGCCGGCCGCGGAGAGGGCCATCATCGCCTCGAGGTCCGCCCATTGGCGTTCGTCGTGCGCGTGCATGGAGTCCTTCAGCACACGCGCCATGAGCCGGGCCTCCTCCTCCGCCGTCATGCGAGGAGGTGGGGATGGCGATGGAGATGGCGACGGCGATGGCGTGGGCGTCAGGCCGCGGACCCGCGTACGCCCGCGCACCTGGGGAGCCGCTCGGGGCTCACGTGGCCGCCACGGCCCCGTCGACGTGCCGGCGAAGAACGACACCCGCCGCACGTCGTGCTCATCGCGGAACCACGTGTCCCACAATGTCGAGTCGGGGCGTACCTCTCGTCGTGGTAGAGGTCGTCCGGGAGAAGAAGGCGGCGGCACTCGATCTCCTGGCGGCGCGCACGGCCGCTCTGCGGAACAGGCGGGATCAGCACGCGGTCGGCCGTCAGATGCCAATTATTGGGGAGGTGGACGTCGCTCCAGGGTAGCGACGTCCTCGTCTCCTAATAACGGCGGCAGACGCCCGCCTCGATGTAGTGCTGGTCGCGCGAGCCGGCGGCCATGGGCGCGATGGAGAAGGCGGGCGGTGCGGGGGCCCGGCGTGGTGGCGATGGCGACGCGGGCTCCTCTTTATTCACCGAGCCGCGGCGGCGTCCCGATGAGGAACCAGCCTCGCGGTCGTGCTTGCCTTTGCGGCCGTAGTTCCAGATGCCCATGGCTGCGGGCGGCCGGCCGGCGAGTTCTTGGCTAGGGTTTGGATTCGGTGCTGTCGGGTTTCGAGAAGGCCGCGGGGTGGCGTGAGGCAGTGTGGACAATGACACGTCCACGCTTCCCACTTAAAGAAAAAGGCGACCGTTCGACGTGCGGATGACAGGTGGGGCCGCCCGCTCGTGCGCATTAATGTGGGCGGGTGGGAGGTAGGTGGCCGCCTGCCACGCGGCTCCGACGCGGACGAGGCGCGCGTCCGTTTGGTGTCCATCACGACCCAAACCCGGCGCAAGTTTACGCTCGAAATGAGTCGGCCCGGACACAAAACGAACAAGATAGGTCCGGGCCGTCGCACGCTGGGCCGTCTCCTTTGATCGTTTTACCCTAAACAGACGGGGTCGAACAGGATAGGGTCGTGCGATGGAGTTGGCCTTAATCTGAAGATATGCATTCCGCGGTCAGCTGCTCGATCGCTGAGCTGACCGAGTGGTGGTGCTGGATCGGTCGCGGTCGCGCACTCCCTTTCGCGTGAGTAACCATGACATGCGCGCGCGTGTGCGTGCTATCAGCAGCAACGGCACGTCGATGGCATGCATGCACGCGTCCATGCCGTCCCGTGTGGTGCCGTGCACGCCAACCTACTCGCGGTTCCGCGTATACGTACACGCCCCGGCGATGTATGTATGTGTCACGACTTAATTGTACGTGCGTATCAACTTTTGTGATGCGTCCGGATGTTGAATGATCGACTGAGGGTGATCACGGTGCGGCGAGAGGGCGCGCAACCGACTAGTTAAACTACTCCCTCTGTCTTGTAATATAACACGTTATTACATCCAATATGCGTAAGTATATTTGATGCGTAAGTATATTTGATGTAATAGCATTTTATATTATGGGACCGAGGGAGTAGTATTTTAGAGACGCGGTCAAATGGCTTCTGAGCTCATCAGTTTCCTAAGGTGGACAATAATGTAAAAAAAATACTAGAAAAAATTCAGATTATTTTTTTGCGTGGAAGATGTTTAAGCTCGTGACGTCCGTACCAAAAATGCTAGATATCCAAATACCACAAAATTTGGCACGACATCACACACTCGAACATCTTCCCTGCAATTGTTTCCCATTTATTTTTGAAAAAAATTCTAGCATTTTTTTCGATTTTATTGTTCATCGAGACCAGATAAGCTCGGATGCAGACATGAATATTCACATCTCTAGACCCATTAATTTAGGGTAATGTTATTCAGCGAACCATCGCTAGACTAGGTGAAGGAGAGGAGCAGAGCCACTGCTTAAAAAAAAAAAACCACGTCATTGATCGGTTGGTTGGTTAGTCTGTATGTGTGCCCAGTGCTAATGGAGAGCAGAGGATTTTTTGGGAGCTCATGAGTACGGATGAAAATGGAGTGGAAACTTTCCGTTTTTCTGGAGGAAAAATGAAAACGGAGAGAAAATATGAAAACGAAAACGGAAATTTGCAAAACGAAAGTGAAAATAAATTTTTTTATGCGAAAACGGAAAGAAAAATAGAACGGTGTTTTCCGGTGGAACAAACGTGGGAACGGAAAGTTCCGTTTCCGTAAATATGGAATTTTTGTTTTTACTATAGACCTATGGCTACTTTCTAGTCCAACCACCAAACAATACAATAACACAATGAGTTTGCTACCACACATGTACTCAGCTTGATCGTATACGCAATTGTCAAGTACTACTACAATATTACACTAAGTTGCTAACATAATGATATTATTTTGTAGCCATGTTAACAATTCATTAAATTTGTTTGTTTTGCGTGTATTTCTCTATGATTCAGGGGGGGTTTAAGTTCCGGTCAACACTCACTTCCGTTTCCGTGTTTGCTTTGTATTCGCTTCATATCCGTTTCTGGTAGTATCTGTTTCCGTATTCATTTCCGGGATGTCTATATTCATTTCCGCTTCTGCAAAAATATATGAAAAAAATGTGGTAGCACTCAGTTCCGTCCGTTTCCGCTTCGTTTTCATCCCTACTCGTGAGGGAGATGGACCATGCCTGCCTCGGTTGGTTGCCTTGTGGGGGTGGTGGTGGTCGATGCTATTACTTCAAACTTTTTGTAAGAGCATCTATAGTTCGACTTGACAAATTTGGCCTCTCAAATGCCCGTGGCAGCGGACAGTGACCGGTAACGCCTAAAAAAAGGCATTCCACATCCGGATACTGATGAGGTCATCTACTACAGGTAGAGTCAAGAACCCATTATATGGGACCCACATAGGGCCATCATCACTATGGATAGGTCCTTGGACCATACAAACATTGGGATGCGTATATCAGGAAGTTCACACAACCACGTTTTGGTAACCGAGCCAAATTCCGAGCTTCCGCGCGGTTACCGCGTTTACCGACGCCCCTCGAGTAACACTCATATCGAGCAAAAAATCTTGAATAAGTTGAAACAATTTTGAATTCAAACTCTCGCTCTATAGTTAAATATAGGCCACCTCTTACCTAGCCGTAGTACTGGCCATGGCCTGGTGGTAAAGCGAACATTCCCTGAGAGACATGGGTTCGACTCTGGTCTCTCACGATTTACCTTTTGAGGGTGCAAAACTTAAAAAAAGCTGCCAATTTGCAAGCTGCGGTCTAATAGACACAAGGCCAGGGCAACGTACGTGATAATTATGAGCTAAATAACGATCTATATCAATTTCAAAAAAATTGAATTCAAAATTTGATTATAAATTCCGTCTGTTGAGCGGACAGATGGGAGCTACAACGGTCGAGGAATCCTAAATCATTCATTAAACAGAGTCAAGGCTCCCATTACCTGTAACCGCCGTAGTAGAAGCTCATCACACCTGTAACTGATGCATTCAGTGTCATTTAATGCCCCGGCGACATAGAAGACATGGGGTTGCGGCACACTCTATATAGCCGCACTCCCCTCCATAACTGGGCACGAGCAATCTTTGTAACCATACCCATGAAATCAAAACAAGCCTCGTGGCACGAGACGTAGGGTTGTCACCTCCGCCGAGAGGGGCCTGAACTCGTCAATCACCGAGTGTTACACATGCGTCGTAGTTAGGTTCTGCCCCTTATTCGTACCCCTAGCACTCATTGTCAAGATGGTAACCCCGACAGTTGCCTCTCACCGTGGGGCTAGGCGTCTAGCAAAATTTCATGGCATAGGTGGATTTCTCCATCATCATGTTAGCCGGCGAGGAAATCCATTTCAGGACGCTCTTCTTCATCGTTGACGACTCAGTGTGGCTTCGCGAGGCCCCGCGGGACGTGAAGGCGCTGCCTGTCCGCAGCGCGGAGCATTTTCGTGCGTCTTCCTACGGAGTCCTTCTCCGCCAGCTCTCGGCTCCGTACCGAGTGGCCGCTTACCCTCCCATCGCACGCCGCTGCAAGCGTTCTGAGCGCTCGCGGCTGTAGTGCTGGATCATGGATGTTGTGGCCATCCAGGCCGCAGCGGAACATGTGGCGGCTCTCGAATTTAACGAGTCCACCCCCGAGCTAAACGGTGACCACCGGCTGAGCAGCCTGCAAGAGAGGATCAGGAAGAGGATAAACGCGAGGGAAAGCACCTCCTACATGAGGAGCGCGGTGGGCGCTTCTTCGAGGCCGGCATGTCGGCCAAGAGGATGGGCCTCGCCGACGACGAGCAGATCGTCAAGATGAGGCCCTCCCTCACCACCAGGACCTCCACTGCGGACCAAGATGATCGTCCGTAGAGAGCATACATACATAGTACATAGGAAAAATTGATTGATGTTGGGGGAGATATATTACTAGTACTAAATATAGAAGATCAGCCAGCGTAGCCTAGCCAGTATCATATATACGGTGTGCTCTCACTAAATGGAATGGAAGTGCTGTACCTGTAGGATGGATGGATTCCGCAATGAGGGTTTTTACGGTACCCTATACTGTTACTAGGAAGCGAGCAGTATATGTGTGATCCCATCGTGATTTTTAAGGATAGTACTACATACATCTCTGATTCATCAGAAAACTTACGTTGAAAACTATTCTTGTTCATAAAGGGAATTGCTCTGGTGAGCCATCGTGCACGCTGATGACAACGGCGGTGATGACCAGGACACAAGCAGGTTGAGCAATATGCCTAAGTGAGCATTCTAGCACACGATGTGGTTGTCGATCTCACAGCAAAGGTAGATGAGCAGCTCCACGTCCCGCGAGATGCGGCCGAAGTAGAGCACTAGTAAAATGAAAAAAGACGACCATGAGCCTAGCGAGGACAGGGTTAGCACGAACTAGCACGAGGTTCCACCACGAGCAATGATACACTTGCAGTTTTTAACAGACTTAAGCTTACGGAGAGGGGTGTCATTAAAAGATTGGAGGGAATGGAGCCCCACCCCAGGATTTGAGGGGAGTGGGATGAATTAGTCGCTGCCACCTCGGTTCCACCACGCTCGGGCACTCACCTAGCCGCAGCTCTTCAGGCGTATCCTGACCTCGTCGTCAACGGCGGCGAGCTCGTCCGCGACACAGGGTGGTTTGCCATGTGCTGCCGCCATGCACAAGGCACAGTAAGAGTGATGCTATGGGTGATGATGGGGTGCATGGCGATGGGCCATAACGTCATAACCGTAGAAGCATCTGTCCACGATCATGGTGGCGCGACGGGCCGGCGGGCGTGCGGTCGAAGAGGAGACGAGCGGCCGGGGGCATCTTTCGGAGGTGCAGAGAGTCACCGATTTAACAAGGAGAACGACTGGGTCAGGTTGATCAATCTCGCCGGGTGAGGACTGTGATCTCCCCATAATAAACTGCAAGCACATATACCGGTGGACGAGAGACACGCAATACTAGCAATACTGCTGATCCGGTTTCACCAGTACAGATATCTAACTACCTTTGGATCTTTGCCATTGGATGGCCTGTATTCAATATCTTCGGCAATACATGGGCTGTAGTAAAACCAAACATTGCTACTGTGGTATACAAGCAATGCAGGGCAAACCTGGTAATAGTTTCAAAACCAAACTGAAGCCAACCCAAACCATACGACTCTACCTCTTTCATCCAAACCAATCCAATCCAAAATTTCACCATCATTATCCAGACCAAACCAAACTATGTACGTTTTCTAACCAGACCCGTCCAAACTATATTTCGTTTTTGGACTGAATCTGTGGTCTGAAACCATGGACACAAGAAGCGGGCGTGCTCGCCTACCCATGCTAGTGAGGATCGACGTGCTCGCCCACCCATCTGAGGGAGAGGATGCGAGGAGCCAAGGCGCGAGCACGCTGACGTGCACACGTAAGCTTTTGTTGACATGGATGTACACGGGCGAGTGCCCGGCGAGCGTGCATAGTCCGCAGCCGGAGCCGGCGGGGAGCAGTGCGTTGATGAGGTCCGCCGGGATGCCACGGCTGGCCACATGCATGACACGGCCGCTGGCACGTCGGACACGCAGGTGACACTGAAGGGAGAGGCCGGGTTGGTGGCGTCGAAACCAGCCACGTCGACAATATCTTCAGACCGCACGTACTCCATCGGAATCACGGACAGACCACTTATGCTCAATGCCTCCATGCACGCCATTGATGGATGGACTGAATTGAGTTAAGTACGTGCGTGTGTATTGAGTGAAGCGAACTGGTAGATGGCCGTCTTGCACTATTTGATCGAGAAACTGAATTCTGTCCACAGATTAAAACGGTTTGAGACCAAATTATCTGTGTCCAGATCAAACCAGTCCAATCCAGTAGTTGACAGAATCCAAACTACATCAGATTGTTTTAGATTCTCAGCCCATTTAAACCAACCAAACACAATCTAATAGAGAAACCAAACTGAAATTAAGGTTTCAGTCTAAACTATTCCCAAGGTTAAATGCAGCATTCCACCAGTCAGCATTCGGCAACGTCCCCTGCTGACACAGACCGAATATGTTGGATCCTTGCAGCGACCTGCATGCTGTTTATGAATTGTCATCAAGCAGGGCCAATATATAGTTCATCCTGACCATCACCGTGGAGTCGACTGGCTGGTTGAGACTTGTGACTATAGACCTAATTAGCAAAGCTAATTAACATGTCGATCTAAAAAGCCATGAAAAGTCAGGAGGCTAGGATCCTCTTCCTAGCTCGGTTGGCACCTGGTACACACTACATTACACAGAGCTCTCCGGTGCGTTGGCCACCTCGGTTGGTGCCTACTTGCGGCCGACTGCTTTTCGGTGTTCGTCTGCTCAAAAAGCTTCCAAGGGGGACCTTCCACGTATAGTACTTTATGCTGGCATCACCTGAAATTGGTGAAAAGGCCTTAGGGCATGTACAATGGTGGCATATGGTTACATATGCCCCATGACAAAAAGTAATTTAAGGTATCTACATTTAATTTTTCTCCCCAATGCAAGCTACCACCAGTGGACCTCATTAAAAAATAAAAAATAAAGACTCTAATACACATGCATCTCTATTTTTTACTCCAACCTTTTCAGCTTTTGTCACCGGACCACACTTTTTCTCTTCAAGCAGCCGCCTCCTGGAGAGGATCCTGCTTTCCTATCCAAACCTATTTTACGTCATATCCGATCCTACATGGCATGCGAGGCATCACCTTGAGGCTATGCATTGTACATGCCCTTATACTGCAGTGTATGTGAGTTGATTTGGATATGTGGCCAATGGGGGCCTTCTGTTTATAATACACATCACTTAAAACATGCCTTGATATATTTCCTAATTTTGAAACTTTATCAAATAGCCCGTCTAGCTCAGTTGGTAGAGCGCAAGGCTCTTAACCTTGTGGTCTTGGGTTCGAGCCCCAAGGTGAGCGTTTACCTTTTTTGCATTTAATAGGAAAAAATAGTTGAAGTTGTTTCAAAAAACTTTCTGCCCTTTTGCTTTCAATTAATTCACAAGTTCAATGTTTCGTATTGTTTTACTAAATAACCCCACTTTATCGTTTATTAGGTCGAATAAGGCGGAAAAAAATGCAAACTGGTTATACGCGTCATAAAAGTGAAAGTTAAAACAAAAATATTTAAAGTTGTGATCTCTATAATCGCCTTTCGCATCTTGATTAAATTAAAATGTCCAACAAAAAAGATACCATCTTGTGGATGTTGACATCTGATGGTGTCTTCATATAAAATCTTTTTACAGACAACTTGTTATTGTAGACAATGGCTTCCAACAGAAATGTATGTGGAAAATAAAAGTTGCTCCTAAAATTAAAGTGTTTTATGGCTGATGGTTAAGAAGAGCATATTAACCAAAGACAATTTTCTGATGAGAGGTTGGATAGGTTAGCAAATGTTGTGTTCTTTGTGGTATTGTTCATCTTTTTTTTCAAACACTTAGTTGCTAAATGGTTTGGAGTTTGTTCAAATGTGCTTTCGATTTGAGAAATCTTCCTGACAGCTTAATCACTTGTCTTCGTGTTTGGATTATATGTTTTTCAAAGATAAATAAGAATCTGGTATATATATGGAGATGCATGAATAATATTGTGTTTGAGAGAAAACTTAATTATGATCCTATTATTCTCATCAAATTGATATGTCATTGGATATCTTATTGGGCCATTCTATAGATAAAGAAAATTGAAGGGTGCTCATGATGGGGTTAAGAGTCATACAACATGTGGCAAATGAGGTGTATAGAGCTTAACAAGGGTGGAAACCAAAAGTTCACAGGAATCAGGGGCTGATGCTAGACTAGTGCTTTGGAGTTTTTCTGGAGGCTGAACTTTGCTTGGTGATGTCTGTCCCCTAAATGCTGATGTCTGCTTTTGGTTTTATCTTATGTATTTGGCTCTAGGTTTGGTGCTGCTAGTTTCTAATGTTGCTGAGTTTATAACTCTGGTGTTTTATGTAATGTTTGTGTCCACTCTTGTTGTGGCGTTGGAGGCTAGATTCTTCATCTGGTGAGCTAATTTTCTTTTAGATGTTTTACCGCTTGGTTTGATGATGTTTTTAGCTTTGCTAAATTTGTTGGTGGGTGTTAGTTTGTGAGAACTGAAGCAGATTGTTTCTTCAATAGAAATCAAAGAGGAAGGCTCTCTTTTGCTTCAAAAATATAAGTTTATTGAATTTGCAATCTGGGTAAGTCAATTTTATGGGAGGAGGAACGGTCCGTCAAGGAAGAAAGTTGGAGAAAGAAGAAAGTTGAATCTTAATCTAGCAGGCCTAAAAATTGACTTACCCAAAATATACTTTCAGGCAACTTAAGCATAGCCGGTCCCTAAATAATTTAGTAGGGGCCATTTGGATGTGTTTTGTTATATTGGATGCTATGAGTCTAAACTCTGAACAATACTTTATAACACTATCGGATATTTGGTTACTCCCTCATGAATGAAATAGCAGGTCCTGCATCCCTCTAAAGGTTTTTTTTTTTGAAAAATCACCGCCGGGGGGGGGGGGGGGGGGGAGCTCCCCACCTGAATATATTTCTCAAGTTTGTAACCCATCGCCAGATTGATTACAAAGGGGAGTTACATGAGCACGTGTAGTCGTGATAAGAGGTAGGAACGTCAGGAGGAGGCGCCCTACTTGTGCACCGGTTTCTTCATTCGGTGCGTCCAGAGCATGAGATCATCCACGATTCGCCTGAGGGTGAGGATACTGTGATGATTTTGTTGCTTGAAAGTCATAGCGTTTCTGGAATCCCAAATCTTCCATCGGATGATGAGGAGCACGGAGTGCCAGATTACCACATCCACTTGTGTAGGTAGACGGCAGTCCCAGAGTCCATCAATGGTACTCGAGGGAGAGAGGCCGATCCGTTGCCAAATACGTTGTGAAAGCGGACAGTCTAGGAATATGTGTGAGCTGGTTTCACCATCATGCCCGCAGCGCGGGCAATAGTGAGTCGGTGACGATATGCTTGCGCTGAAGGTTGCTTTTTGAGTTGAGTCGATCCCGAAACAGGAGCCCTGCAAAGATCTTCACGCGATTTGGAACGCGTGAAGACCAGATGGCAACGGCATGCACATCGTCGTCGTCATCGTGGGAGCCCATGGTTAGCGCGTATGCTGCCCTCATGGAGAAGCGCATGCTACCATTGAGGCAGCGCTCGTCCGGTCCCGTCGACAACCGAAAATCCTGCAAGAGAGACAACAAAGCGCATAACTCGGTAGTAGCATCAGATGTTAGGCGGTTCCGTAGGATTGTTTCCAAACCGTGATTCAGAACAGCAGCCACACGAGCTAGTGGTATAGTGGTGTGTGAATACAGGCAGGGGAATAAAGTAGCAAGGGGTTGGTTGTGTATCCAAGTATCAAGCCAGAAGTACGTATTAGTGCCAGAGTTTGTGAGTACAAAAGAGATGGCATGGAATGCTGGCAGCTGTTGATTTATTGTTCGGCAAATGAAGGAGTGGCTATTTTGTGGAGCAATGAGGGCATTTGGGTGTTGTAAGGCGATCCACTCTAACCAATGTGTTTTGTCTGGCAAGAAAGCTTTTACAGCAAATTTCATAAGTAGGCATTTGTTTTGCTGATGAAGATTTTTTAGACCTAGACCATCACAGTTCTTTGGTTTACACATTTTTTAAGACAACTAAGCATTGAGTACCAGTGCAAGTTTTCTCTAAAGAGTTTAGAGCCCATGATGACAAGTCAACCCTTTCACATTCACATTTTCCATTCATTTCGGGCATGTGAATTCCTCAAGAAACACAAAATCCAATTACAAGAGCATCGACAATAGATCAACGACCGTGCATCATCGTTACAACTTCGTACTAGGACTATATATATAACAATCGAATGAACGAACGAACGAGCGAGCGAAGGAGCTTCTATGTGCCAGACGATACTAGGAGTATATGCTTGGGTCCAGGCGCTAGGTAGCTAGCTCATCATGATCTTGAACTCGTCGAAGCTGAGCACGCCGTCGCCATCGAGGTCGAACCGGCAGATCATGGCGCGGCACTCGCCGGCACCCCGCTCGGCGCCGAGCCTGCCGAGCATCCGCCCAAGGCTGGCCGGCGTGATGCACCCCTGCCCCTCCATCTCGTACATCCCGAACGCCTCCCTCAGCGCCCGGATCCTCAGCTCATCGTCCTCCTCCGCCGCGTCGCCCGCCCAGGCCGCCTGCTGTGCTAGCTCGAGGAACTCGGCCTCGCACAGCAGCCCGTCGCCGTCAGCGTCCGCGGACGCCACAAGCGCCTCGGCCTCCCCTGCCGGCACGTCCTCGCCGAGCGTCGCCCGCATGCACTCCCGCAGCTCCGCCGCCGAGATCCGGCCGTCCGCGTCCCGGTCCAATGACAAGAACAGCGCCCTCAGCTCGCCCGACTTCCTCGCAACCATTCTTGCCGGATGGTCGACGATAGAGAGGCTCTTATAGACTTTAGTCGTTGATCTTGATCCTGCCTGGGATTCCTCGATCCTCTGCTTCGCTATAAAGCTTGCGTTCTTGCGATGGATGATCTTGGAGGTGCGCGTGTGCATATATACTCGTGGCACGACGCGGTCCTTGGAAGCTTCACGGCATGCACGGAGAGAGGAGAGATGGCGTGGTCGTCGTGGACATGCCGCGTCGCGGGTTATTCTTCTGGTCTCGTCTGCGTGGTCAACCACGGCATGCAGGTCAGTATTCTCCAGGAAATGGATTCGAAGCTTTCGCGTGGCGTCCGTGTGTCGATTAATTCGAGAAACAAATAGAAGCACGCGGGGGAAGAAGCGGCGAAATCTGTTGCTTGCGCGTAAAGTTGAGTCATCTATTTTGGAACAGATGGAGTAGGTTGGAGTCGCGTGTGTGGAGTGTTACTCTGGCCGGCCCGGCGTTCGCGTGGGTGGGTTCGTAAGCAAATTCATTCGATGTTGGCGTCGTGCCACTGCTGTTGGATGGAGCAATTGTATTTTGTCAACTGTTTTGTTTGGAGCGTTGATGCAACGCGTACACATTTCACTTGCCTCCGTTCAATAATTATGCGTGATTTTTAGATAGGCTCCGTTAGAGCATCCCAAAGCGGATCTTTAAACCGCCTACAACCGTTTAGAACTATATTTCAAAACTTGAATAGGTTTCACCGGTTCAGCAACAAACACTGGGATGCACAGGCAATGAAGCTCCGAAGTGGATACCGCCCCCAGCCGGTATTAGAAAGATCAATGTTGATGGTGCGGTCTCGAAGAACTTGGGCCAAGGGGCAGCAGCGCCTATAGCTTGCGATTCTTTTGGAAACTATCTTGGTTCGTCGGCGTGAGTCTGTGAAGGCGTGACGGACCCTGCGAGTTTGGAAGCTATAGCATGTTGTGAGGCGCTTTGTTTGGTGGAAGATTTACATTTGCAGAAGTTGTGAGTGGCATCGGATGCTCAGGGGGTGGTACGTGATATTACTGGAGGCAGCCGGTGCAGCTACAGTTCAGTGCTACATGAAATAGCAAGGCAGGAGCATGTTTGAGGAGGTGATCTCTGTTTATGAAGGGCGTGTTCAAATGGAGAGGCTCGCCTGCTAGCTAGATACTCGGTAAATTTAGATTCTGGTTGGCATGTATGGCTCATGGAGCCCTCAGATCCCTTTATTGTACCCAAAACTCTTTGTTATTGAATAAAGGCCGACCATATTTTCCCTCCAAAAAGAGTACTGCTAGCCACTAGACTCAACGGCTGCTAATCTCCACTACTATTAAACAATCCAACATAAACTTTCTTAAGTGCACCCCGTAATTACACCCAGAACACCGGACGACCCATTCACCACCGCACGATTAGTCCCACAAATCTGAATCTAACGACCATCATTGATCTAATAGTTTTACGGTGTGCACTTAGTAATTTCCAATGACTGACCGTACTCCACCACCCGCCCCCCAATCCAACGAGTTCCTGAAATCACCTCAACGATTTCCGCCCCCCGATCCAAGGAGTTCCTGAAATCACGTCAACAATTTCCTTCTGTGAACAGGCCTCCACACCACACCCGGCCGCTAATTAGTAATTACCCCTGAACATCCCGGAGGCGAAGGAGCTGCGGCTGGAGGCGGAGTCCACGCTGGAGCGGGGCGGCGTGTGTGTGCGACTGGCCGACATCGCCGCAATCGTCACGCGGAGGGCCGGGTCACCGTCGGGCGCAATCCGGACGAGTGCGAGGGGCCGCTCGAGCATACCGCCACCTACGCACCGCTTTCGGCGCCGCTAGATTTCGGCGGCATGGGCGACGTGTTAGAGGTCGTTGCCACGGCCACATGTGGCCAGTTGCTCGCCATGCGGGAGATATGGGGTGTGAGCCGTAGCCTCGGGGCAGCGAGCGGGGTGTTTGACCAGGTGAAGAGAGGCTCGTCGGGTAGATGCTGGATGCGAGGTAAGGGAGTTGGCTCAGCATGGGCGTGCGTGGCCGGCGGCCATAGGGGCGCGCGGTGGCCTGAGCGAGAGGCCAGTGAGTCCCCTTCTCTGCTCGTGCCCTCTCTCCTCCTCCTTACAGCAAAGGGCGAGTACGGGCCATGCGGACCGGAGCTTGAGGAGGGCAAGCACGGACGACGCCCGAACGGGGCTTGAGGAGGCAATGCGAATGTTGCTTGAGGAGAATGCGGGTGCAGAGAAAGGAGAGTGTGCATGGCCGGAGGTTGAGGACGGCGGCGTCTATGTTGTGTCTGCGTGCTGTGTACTGAATAGTGGGTTGTGCTCTGAACTTTTGATGCGCGCTGGTGTGCACTGATCCTTTGTTAGATATTCTGCTGCATAAGATTTCGTGGTGACAGGCACTACATCACTACAAACTTGATGTGACACCTTCTCTCCTTGATTTCTCCCAAAAGTTTGACATTATTTGACCCATCAATCATAATCTCATGTTTTAGGGGAAATCCTAATCTCACCTCTAATACTAATATTTGACACAGATTCCTTAGAATGGTCATGTTAGCGACTTAACTCCTCTCTTTTTTGTCAGAATCCTTCAGAAGTTGAAGCCGAGCATAAAAGTTTGGAATATTTTTCCTAAAAGCAACCAAGAGATACCCAGGTCCCAGGGCCTGATCAGGTGCAGGTTGTGTCGCTCGGCAGAAAAAAAAAGACAACAGCTTTGGCCTTTTGATCCTCTTGAGTGCTTTGTTTCCGTGGAAATCTGGATAAATCAAAGACAACAACATAGCCTAATTATTTTTCCATTTTTAATGGATATTTTATAAACAAACAGAACATCTATATGTAAATTTAGAAAATATAGTTTTATTGAAACATTCATATTTCTGTTCTTTGGGAAAATCGAACGCACGATGTTCCTATTTATTACCACTGTCCAGCTTTTTCAGTTGTTGGAAATTTTTAATACAGTTTTGCTAAAGCACATCTAGATGTGCCATAAGTATTGCACATCTAAGTCCTATGTCATTGATCTTACGTTGAGATTCGTATGGATATTTTTTTTTTCTTTTTTCTTTTCCTCTCTATACTTGATTCACTCACTTAGATGTGCAATAACTAGAGCACATCTAGATGTGCCCTATAGACTTATTGCATCAGAAGTTTGTATAGGTTAGTTACTCCTCTCCGCAAAGGAAATATCCTCCCGTGTTAAAAAAAAGAAAATATCCTCCCTTCAATACAACAAATAAATTCAATATTCTTCCGCTAAATGAAAAATGTTAGTTTATTATCAGTACATTATTATCATCTATTGAATGTGTAATATTTATAAGTAGTGCATCACTATATTTTTTATTTTAATGTTTATCTATTAACTAGGATGAACATGTATTATCTTTTTAAAAAATATGTGCGTTGCACGTGCATGCTAACTAGTACCTATTATAGGCGCAAATAGTTTATGAATTAACACTAACGGCACATTCAATGTCGCAGAATTCCTTCCTGCAAGGTACAGAATTTTGAATTATTTACAAACATTTCGGAAAACATGACCAGGTTTCTCAAAAACAAATCTGAATAAAATTTGAAATTTCTATACATTTTTTGAAAAACATGAACATTATTGGAAAGTTCCAAGATTTTTAAATAACAGGAACAAAGTTTTAAAACTAGATCATTTTCCAATATAACGAGAATTTCCTTGCAAATGTGAACATTCTTTAAAATTCCTCGTTTTTTTGAATTTATGGAAAAAATTTAAAACATCCAGAATTTTTTAATTTGTGACTTTTTCCTAAACGAGTTTTTTTTAAAATTCCCCGAGTTTTATGAAATTTTCGAACAAATTTTAAATTATTCGTTTTGATATTTGTGTACAAACTTTGAAAACAAGGATATTTTTTTAATTCCCAAAGAATATTCAAACTCCACCAAACGTTCTTGGTATTTGCGAACAAATTTTAAACATGAATAATTTTTTAATTTATGAACAAAATTGGAAAATGAGAACATTTTTTTGAAATATCCGAGCATTTATTTTATTTTGTGAGTATTATTTTATTTCTGAATATTTTTATAAGCAATTTTTTTAACATATCCAAAGAGAATTTAAAACGGGAACAATTCTTAAATTTGGGACAAATACTTGAAAATACAACATTTTTAATTTTATGTAGATTTTAAAAAATAAACATGAAGAAAAGGAAAAGGAAAAAAAGAAGAATAAAAAGAAGAAGAAGAAAAATTGAAAAAAAAGGAAAACCAAAATATCAGAAAAGAAACATTAAGGTAAAAACATCGATAAAGGTTCCCAAAAGGTTCCTCAGCGACCGGTTTACTGTAGCAAACTGGTCTATTCCCACCATTTCTTTTCTCTTTTTTCTGTATGTTTTTGTTTCTTTTTGATTTTTCTTTTTTTGTTTCTTTTTTATTTCTAAAAAATCATGCTTTTAAAAATATGTTCCAAGTTTCAGAAAAATCTTTGCATTTTAATTTTGTTCATTAAATACAAATATTCATAACTTGCATACGGTGTCGAAAATCGTGCAAACCAGCCATGAATGCCTACCATGGGCATGTCCACCTGCGTGCAAAAAATGGCTTCATTTCAAGAATGGCAAGAAATAGACCATATTCAACGGACGATGTCCGAGTGGATAGAATGCGAGCACTTTGTTTTTTGACAACCTTCGAAATGACTCCAAAAATTCTCATGGACTTGTATGAACTTTTTTAAAAACCATGCCAAGTTGTTTGAATTTTCGACAAGTTTTGCATTTTCTAAAGTTTTCTCGGTTAAAAAAGGCCGATAAATGGCTAGACATATCGCAACATGCATACGACGCTTGAAATGGTTCAAATCTAGCATGGATGCCTATCATGGGCATGACCACCTGCTTGCAAAGGTTCGGGTCATTTGAAGGATGTCCTAAAATACACCATGTTCAATAGAGAGTGTTCGGGTAGGCCAGAAGGGTCTATTTGAAAGCACATTGTTTGGAAATCTGTCAAATGGCCTCAATTTTTTTCCACTAGCTTGTATGATTAACTCAAGGCACCATACCAAGTTGTTTGGATTTTGACATGTTTTGCATTTTCTAGGGTTTTGCCGGTGAAAAAAGGCAAATACATGGTCAGACGTGTTGCAACGTGCGTATGGTGTCAGAAGTCGTTCAAATTAGGCATGGATGCCTAACATGGGCATGACCATATGCTTGCAAAAGTTGGGGCCAGTCTTCAGATTTCCGAAAAATACTATGTTCAGCATAGAGTGTTTGGGTAGACTAGAAGGGTTCGTTTGGGAGTACCTCATTTCTCGACATCCCTTAAATGTCCCCAATTTTTTTGATGGCCTTGTATGACCAATTCGAATGTTTTCCCTAATTAGAATGCTTCTGTTATTTGCAATTTCTGTCACTGCCAATGAACATTTTGTTATGTCCTAACCACTTCTTGAAATTTATCAACAATTCTGAATTTAAAATTGTGTATGAAATTTTACAAACTTGATCACTTTTTAAAAAATTCCCAACAATAGATGAAATGTTTTGAACACAAATTGAAACGACATACTTTAAAAAATCAAATTTTTATGAAACAAAAACATTTCTTAAATTTGTGAATATAAATTCAAAAACGGGAACATGTTTTAGAATTCTAGAATATTTTCTACAACTGTAAATAATATTTGAAAACAAGAACATTTTTTTGGTATTGAAACAATATTTCAAGTTTTTGAAGAAATTTCAAACAGAATAATAAATTTCAAAACAGAGAAAAATGAATTGACGAAAATATCAAATAATAATGAAAAAATAGAAAAGGAGAAAAAACGCTTAGACCTTTGCCCAAGTATGGTGGCCTCGCTCCAGTCCGGCGCCTGTTGGGCCTGCCCCAGCATTCGCAGATTTGAAAAAAAACCATCAATTTTGAAATTTTATGTTGATTTTGTAAAAAATTACCTAAAGAAGTTGCAGAAAAAAGTTTTAGAAGTCGAAAAAGACTGAGAAATTTCAGAAAAATTGACGAATTTGATTTTTTATTTTAAAAAGTTCACGCATATGATAAAAAGAAAAAAAGAACGAAAAAGAAAAAGAAAAAGAAAAAGAAAAATAAATAGGAATAAAAATAACATAACCCGTTTAAAAAAAAGAAAAACGTAAAGCATCCACCCGGTGGCGCCCTGCTATCCATCACAAATGTGTTGCGTGTCCGACTGGCTAGCGTTGTTGCCCGTTATTCTAAAGACATGTGATTTGTGTAATCAGTAAGTGCATAGAGTGATCCCGGCCGGGATTGTCAATTTTCTGACGTACCAAATTGATCTAAGCGGATTCAGGGTTTGGATTGATCAGAATCCGTGAGTACAAGGTATCAATTTTGGGGATTAAGAGGTTAGGGTTTAATTCCAACTAATCATATGAAATCAAGGTTTAAAACAGACTTTACTCGAGTAGTAGTAGTACTCTGGCTGCGCCCGCACTCGCGTGCGTGGGTTCGTAAGCACATTCATTCCGTGTCGACATCCTCCCACTGTTGTTGGATGGAGCCATTGTATTTTGTCAATGGTTTGGGTTTTTAGACACGACGCAGACGCTTATATATACACACACATGTGTATACTCATCTCTATAAATATACGCGCACGCCCTACCCCTATGAATACTTTCGACAGGCTGAGCCGGCATATCGTCTTAAGATTTACGGAGTCACCACAGGCATCTCGTAGTCGACGGGAATGTCTCTTTCACTGAACACGCATCACTGAAAATTCTTAAATAAATCAAAGATAATGCGAGCATTAGGACTTGAACCTTAATGAGCTGAGATACCACAGTCCTCCTAATCATCTAATCACATATTGGTTCGTGTCACAATTTGGTTGGGAGTATTGATGCAACGCGTACTTGCCTCTTGGTTTGTTAAAAAAATCACTTGTCTATGTTCAATAATTATGCATGTTTTCCAATAGAATTGGTTCCGTTAGGAGTTAAGATTTAGATATAAGTTGGTTTCTGTCTCTCCCGTGCTAGTCACGGCAGTAACAAAAAGGCCATGCTATTTGTCATAACATCCAGATTCACATGCATGGGGAAAATGAACGTGCCATGGTAGAAAAATAATATAAACTTGTCTTGGTTAATAAAAAACATTGCAAAAAGAGAAGAATATGTTTTTTGCCATGGTTATGAAATATTTTTTGCCATGCATGGGACCATGAAAAAACTAAAGTTGCCATTGATATGAAAATAAATTTGCCATCTGTATAAAAATAAATTTACCATGTCTTTAAAAATAGATTTGCCATGGTCATGGAAAATCAAAAATTGTGATGGACTTGAATATAAATTTGCCATGGTTGAGTATTTCAATTTTTCATGAGCTATGAAATTAAGTGAACTCTTATTCATGGAACATTTGAATTTATATTCTCTAGCTGATGGAAAAAATGAGAAAAAACAAAAAGTACATTGACATGGGAAATCTTTTAAAAAATACCATGAACATAGTTTGTTGACATGGCAAAACAATCTCTATTTGATGGCAGACGATCTCTAACATTGCCATGTGTATGAAAAAGGAACAATCTCTAATTCATGGCAAAAGTGATAAAAATGTGGTCATGCAAAATTTAGGATTTTTTTCTATAATTTATTGCAAATCCATAAAGATCGTAGTACATATACAAAGAAGATATAAGTACCATGGAAATTTTGTAGACTGATAGCCATGGCAATTTTGCAATGCAACATATAAAAAGTGTCATATGATCATGGCCAAAAATGCATACTAATTGGCATGGAAATTTTCCAGAATGTGAAATTGGGTGAAAATTGCGATCAAAATAAGACTAATTGCTATGGCATTTTACATATTATAAATTTTGGTGGAATTTGCCTTCACGAAATAGTGACTAAACCTGTCAAAAAATATAAGGAACCATGGGAAGAAAACATAAAGCTATGTACAGATTGTGAACTTTGCCAACTAAAAACCATGTACTTATGCAAATTTGCCATGGCATTTTGACATGTTACCCGGATGATAGATGAAGCATAAAAATGATTCACCATCACCCACGTGCAGATCAGAGCTAGCTGGAGGACAAGCATTTGGCGGAGCACATCAACCATGTGCGCGCACACAGCTGCGGGCTCAACTTTTTTTGCCAAGTCCTACACAAATGCCAAGTTCTATCTCAATTTGCCATGTTCGACATTTACAATAAAATTGTCATGTTCGACTCAACATTTACCAAAGACAACAATAAGTCCAAAATCTAAATTCACTAAAATAGTATCGGAATATGCTAAATGTTCAACAATTTGCCATGTTCTACTCAATTTGCCACATCGACATTTTCAACTAAATTGTCATGTTCTAGTGGGAGTTAGCACAAAAGAGCATCTAGAGATTTATTCAAAGTAGCCACACTTGGGAAAAAAGGACATAGGAGGATTGACGTTGTGTGGGGAGACCTAGTGGACGGGTGGACGACCTCGCCGCCTTCGAGCTCTTCGGGTGCGGGAGAAGGCCGGGGCGCTGTGAAGACGCCAGAAAAAACCGGGAGTAGGGGCTTCCACTCGACATTGGCCATGGGCAACCACCGTACCGTCGCAGCTCCCGGCAACGAGCAGAAGGTGTCGTTGGCCAGGGGTAGCCGCTCCTGCCGCCGCATCCGCCTCTCACACTGCTTCAGCCGCCCCTATTGCCACAAGACGTCCTCCGTGGTCCGCGCGCCGATGCCAGAGCATAGCTCCTTGAATTGTCGGTGAAGGGATAAGGTGGTGCTGCGGGGGTGGGGGAGGTTCACTCAGTTGCTTCGATTCGGTATTGAACGACCTCCAAAGGCTGGCCATGACCTAACATGTGCCAAGATTTGTGCTAGCGGATGTAGCGGCCAAAAATTCGTTCTCTGGGACGACCCAAAAATCAGATGTCGGATTTTTAGCATTAGCATAAATAAATAGTTTGGGCATCTGAATTCGCAAAGAAACCCACAATCCAATTCGAAAAGCACGATCGATGGAGACCAAAGATATTCACATAGATCAATTACTGTCTGTGCATCACCATTACAACTTTGTAGTTTGTACTAGTACCATATAACAATCGAATGAATGAACGAACGAGCGAAGAAGCTATATGCAAGATGGAACTGATGTATCATTGGTTCCAGGCGCGAGGTCCCTAGCTCATCATGATCTTGAACTCGTCGAAGCTCAGCACGCCGTCGCCGTCCAGGTCGAACCGGCAGGTCATGGCGTGGCACTCGCCGGCGCCCCGCTCAGCGCCGAGCCTACCGAGCATCCGCCCCAGGCTGGCCGGCGTGATGCACCCCTGCCCCTCCATCTCGTACATCCCGAACGCCTCCCTCAGCGCCCGGATCCTCAGCTCGTCGTCCTCCTCCAACGCGTCGCCCGCCCAGGACGCCTGCTGCGCCAGCTCGAGGAACTCGGCCTCGCACAGCAGCCCGTCGCCGTCCGCATCCGCCGACGCCACCAGGGCATCGGCCTCCTCCGCCGGCACGTCTTCGCCCAGCGTCGCCCGCATGCACCCCGGAAGCTCCGCCGCCGAGATCCGGCCGTCCGCGTCCCTGTCGAGCGACGCGAACAGCGCCCTCAGCTCGCCCGACGACGCCACCATTCTCGCCGGATGGTTGACGCTAGAGAGGCTCTTAGTAAGAGTTTAGTACTAGTTGATGTTGATTCTGCCTGGGCTTCCTAGATCCTCTGATTGCTATAAAGATTGCGCTGCTGCCATGCATGATCTTGGAGGTGCGGGTGTGCATATATACTCTGGGCGCAACGCATTCCTTGGAAGCTTCCCGGCATGAGGAGAGATGCCGTGGTCGTCATGGACAATGCCGTGTCGCCGGAAGTACCTTTCTACACCCAGGAGCAAATGCTCCTGGTATGAATAGTAAAATTTAAAAACTAGAAAAAATGTTCAAAAAATTCTGAAATTTTTTTGTGACATACTTTCACAAATGTTTGATGTGCATGCAAAATTTCATTGCGAAATCACATTGGTGGAAGGCGTGCAAAAAAAAACAAAATCAGAGCTCCAAAATGCTTTTGTAAGTAACATTTTCAGAGCATCGATTTTGTTTTTTTTACCACGCCTTCCATCAGTGTGATTTTGCGATGAAATTTTGTAGGCACAACAAATATTTGTGAAAGTATGGCACAAAAAAATTTCAGAATTTTTTGAATTGTTTTTGAATTTATTTGATTTTACTGTTCACACCAGGAGCATTTGCTCCTGGGTGTAGAAACTCCACGTCCCCGTGTCGCGGGGTTTGACTGCGGGTTATTCTTCTCGTCTCTGTGGTCAACGCATTCCTTGAAAGCTTTCGCGTGGTGTCCGAGTGTCGATTAATTCGAGAAACAAAGAAAAGCACGCGGGGAACTGGCGGCGAAATCTGTTGCTTCGTTCCGGGAGAGGAAAAGCCGGAAGATTAGTGTTTTTTTTCCCCTGAAAAGTTGTTTTCCCCTGAAAAGATGTGTGTTGGTTCCGCGTGCGTGCGGTCCGACTTGGCAAAAGGGGTCGGCGTCGGTTGGCGTCGCGTGTAGTCTTCTGGCCCGTCCCCGCGTTCGCGTGCGTGGATTCGGAACCAAATTCATTCCACGTCGGCATCGTGCCACTGCTGTTTTTTTAACTTTAATATAGACACAAGCGCTCATATACACGCGTATACACTCACCGATATGAACGCACACACACACCCTGCCTCTATGAGCATCTATGAAAGACTGAGCCGGCATATCATCTTGAAATTTATGAAGTCACCATAGGCACCTCGTAGTCGACGGGAACGTCTCCTCCCACTGAATGCGCATCGCCGGAAATTCTTAAATAAATCCAGAAATAAATGTGAACACCAGAATGTGAACCCTGATGGGTTGTGATACCACAGTCCCTCGTGCCACTACCGTTGGATGGAGAAATTGTATTTTGTCAACTGTATCGTTTGGAGCGTTGATGCGACGCGTACACATTTCACTTGCCTCCGTTCAATAATTGTGCATGATTTTTGAGATATGCTTGGTTCCGTTAGGTCATCTCCAAAACGGGTCCTTAAATAGTCCACAACCGTTCGGACGGCATGGTCCGAATGTGTTTAGCCATTGAACACGGGTCTATATCGATCCGCTCATCGGGGCGGACGCATTTTCTGCAAAGTCGAAACAAAAGTGAGAGGCTTTAAGGGAGTCTGAACAGTAGCCATGCAAGACTTCGACACCCCCGGCCACCCAAAACTCATCCCGGACCCCATGCATCTATCCTTTCATTTTTCTCTACATCCGTTTTCTATCTCGCCTCCGCCACCGCTCCACCACTCCAGCAGCCCAGTCACACCTTTGCTGGAACTCGACGACTCCGTCTCCTCCAATGCTACACCCGGGCTCCACGCTCCTTCTTCTCTGCCACAATCATGATTCAATTATTCTCATCAATGATAGAGTGTTGATGCGGGGTAAGAATCATAGAGCATGTAGCAAACGAGGTGTATAGAGATTCACAAGGGCGGAGACTAGGAGTTCTCAGGGATCAGTGGCTAATACTGGACTGATGCTTTGGATTTTTTCTGGAAGCAGACTTTTGCTTGGTGATGTCTTTCCCATGGATGCTAATGTCTTCTTCGAATTTACCTTCTGTATTTGTAGTTGTGGTTTTGCTCCAGGTCTTGTGTTGGTAGCTTCTAGTGTTGTTGAGTTTAAAACTCTGGTGGTTTTGTGTAATATGTTTGTGCCTGCCCTTGTTTGTGGTGTTGGAGACTCTAGGTTCTTCCTCTGCTGAGCTGTTTTTTTTCCAGATGTTTTGCTTCTTCGTTTGAAGATGTTTTTAGCTTTGTTGTATTTGCTGGTGGGAGTTAGTTAGTAAGATACGAACCAAATTAACTCTTTAATAGAAAATCAGAGAGGAAGGCTGTCTTTTGCTTAAAAAAAATGCAAGTTCATTGAATTTGCAATTTGGGTAAGATGGTCTTGTGGAAGGAGGAACGGCCGGACGAAATAAAAGCTGGAGGAAGAAAAAAAAAGATGACGGTTGGATTTTAGTCTACTGGCATAGAAAATTGAATAGAGGCCCTAAATAATTTTTTGGTAACTTACACATATTTGGTGCCTAAATAGTACCGCAGGGACATTTTCTGTATATTGGGTGCTACGACTCTCAAATGTAAACAATATAACCCGAGTGTGTATCTGGTTACTCCTATATTTTTAATTGAAAAAAAAAACTATTCACATGCAGCCCTCGCTCTAAGTACTTGTCCGATTACGCCCATACACGCGGTGTTCCCTGCTCAATCCACATGGGCCCGTAGGTAGCACCTTCGCCGGGGTGTACCTCGGCCCATCAGTTCATGCGGGTTTAGTTAAGCCCCGCATGGGCTGTTCCCCAACCAAAACCCTCCAACCACGCGAAAACACGGGGAAACATAATTGTCACCTCACCCGTGGAAACAAACCATGCGGGACCTGCAGGTGAACTCTCGGCAACGGCGAAGCCCAATGTGAACTCGGCGGGAGCGGCGACCTGCCAGGAGGGGTTTAACCGAACATGATTGGGTGAGCGAGGGATTGAGGGGATTTAGAGGTTTAATCCCTACACGGATTGGTTGAGGGAGTGGGGATCACCCAATCCGTGGATGGACTGGATGGCCTAGGGGGTTGGTCCCCTGACTACCTAACAAGGCCTAACAACGTGTTTGGTTGGGGGTAATTAAAGCTGGGGAATCTGAATTGAAGAGGTACGAGACTTTAAATCTATTGTTTGGTTGAAGGGATTGAGAATTCATAAGGGAATAGTCATGGGACTTCCTATCATGCGCCAAACATATGATTGGGAATAAACGACCCATCTCATGGCTAATCACAATACAACTTCCTACTCTAAACTCTCATTCCCCTTTCCAAATATTGCCAAACGCGTTGTAAAGGGTTTGGAGCCGAGGATGACAAGTCAGCCGCTTCACATTCATGTTTTCCATTCATTTTGGGCATTTGAATTCCTCGAGAAACCCACGATCCAATTCCAAGAGCACCGACAATCGATCGAGACCAAAAGTATTCACATAGATCAATTACCTCATCATGACAAATTTTGTACTACTACCATGTAACAATCAAATGAATGAATGAATGAATGAGCGAAGGGGCTATATGCAAGACGGAACGGGTATACGCTTGGGTCTGGGGTCAGGCCAGCTAGCTCTAGCTCATCATGATCTTGAACTCATCGAAGCTGAGCACGCCGTCGCCATCGAGGTCGAACCGGCAGATCATGGCGCGGCACTCGCCGGCGCCCCGCTCGGCCCCGAGCCTGCCGAGCATCCGCCCCAGGCTGGCCGGCGTAATGCACCCCTGCCCCTCCATCTCGTACATCCCGAACGCCTCCCTCAGCGCCCGGATCCTCAGCTCGTCGTCCTCCTCCCCCGCGTCGCCCGCCCAGGCCGCCTGCTGCGCCAGCTCGAGGAACTCGGCCTCGCACAGCAGCCCGTCGCCGTCCGCATCTGCGGACGCCACCAGCGCCTCGGCCTCCTCGACCGGCACGTCCTCGCCCAGCGTCGCCCGCATGCACCCCCGCAGCTCCGCGGCGGAGATCCTGCCGTCCGCGTCCCGGTCCAGTGACAAGAACAGCGCCCTCAGCTCGCCCGTCTTTGTGGCAACCATTCTCGCCGGATGCTTTAGTAGTTGATCTTGACCCTGCCTGTGCTTCCTAGATCCTCTGCTTTGCTATAGAGCTGAAGGTTGCTGCTGCATGATCTTTGAGGTGCGCGTGTGCATATATACTCATGGCGCTACGCGGTCCTTGGAAGCTTCACGGCATGCAGGGCGGGAAGAGAGATGCCCTGGTCGCCGTGGACGTTCATGCCGTGTGGCGGATTGGACAACGGCAGGTTTTCATTTTCTTCTGGGTGGTCAACCACGGCGGGTCAGTAGTCTTCGAAATGGATGCGTGGGGGCATACGTGACTTGGCGTGACGGCCGAGATGGTTCTCGTGGAGGAGAAAAGCAGGGGAAGGCACGGGGAAAATCTGCTTCGGGGACTGAAAAGTTCGAGGTTGGCTGCGCGTGCGGTCCGACTTGGCAGGGTTGACGTGGGAGTCGTGTGCGTTTGTTTTGCCGGGAAACTGTGGGCGCCGCCTCCGCGTTTGTTCCTTCCTTTTCATGCATGTCGCCATCGTGCCGCTGTAGTTGGATGGAGCGCTGACGCAAAAGCAAGGCTCACTCAGCACGGACGTTCGAGTACGGGCTGCCGCTGCTCGCCGATGTCGGTGCGGTGGTGCTGCCCGATGCACACAAGGTGCCTGTTGAATTGTCAAGGAGAGAAAGAGAGGCAGAAGAAAGTTCATGCTGACATGTGAGCCCCCATGAGTCATAACGGTCAACTTAACAGTCCATCGCAATGGAGTTGATTTTCCCGTCACGTCCCCCTAACAAGCAGGCCCCTCCTACTGTAAATGCGTTTAAATCGTCTAAACCGGCCACTATCCGTGGTTGTTTTAAAAAAAAAATAGGTCTAGCTGGTAGTTTTTGCTCACAATTTTAAAGTAGTAGTTCTGTAAGATCGAGACCTTAAATGTGGTAGTTTTTGTTAAATACTCCAACATGTAAGCATCAGTTTCACCTGTTTCACCTCTTTCATAGATTCATTTTTTCTTGGAAAAAGATGGATTTTTTTACCGTGCATCGGATACAATGTACATGTATCCGCTGTCCACTCGTGCTTTGAGATTTCTGCCATATCACTACACCACAACACTGCAACCCCAACATCCAGATTGGTCGGGAAAACAGCTTCTGCCTACAAACAGTCGCTTTGGAAAAACTATTGCCGATCAACCATGTTTGTTGGGGAAAGTTTAGACGGGAAACGCCTTTCCCGACCGGCATACCTTTGCCAACCGACTGTTTGATGGCTAACTAAGAATAATTCCCGACTGACTGTCAGTTGATGTTTTTTACCGACCAACTTTCTGTTGGCCCCTTTCCCGACTGATTGCCTGACGGCATTTGTTTTGCTGAGCAACATTCCGACCGCCCTGCCAAGAGCCTTTGCCAACCAACAATCAGACAGTGTGTTCTTTTCCCGACCAACATTACGCCAACATTTTGTTTAGCCAACCACAACTTTAATTAACACATGGTACTAATTGTCACATACATATATTTCTTCTCTTCAAAACATAAAACACAAAACACCATACATCAGCTACACCAAACATTTTTTTTATTCCGTTAAAAAGCTGTCACATACATATACTTCAGTCTGTTCTAAACATAGCCACCAAGAAAACATACATAATTTTCACAAAAGGTTCTAAAATAAGACGCAGTTGTACAAAATGAAAGCTAAAATATCCAGTTGACGTGGAGCACTGGCTTCATGGTCCCTTGTGAGTGCAGTCCTTCTGTTTGCTTCCTACAAAAGATAAACAAGTCTCAATTGTAATACAATATCAGAAACTGAATTTCCTTTGTTTTTTATTTAATTTGCAAACATTCCATATGTGAAACAGTCCTTTTTTTTGTTGAGTGAACCACAGGCTGCTAGAAATGATATTATATCTTAAAACATTTACATGTAAATAGTGTTGACTGCTTACACACTAGTCTCTAGAAATAATAGAAGGGCTTAGCTATCCATACCAAAACTGGAAAAAAGATCACCTTAGTCATGCAATCAGAACATGTAACAATTCTAGAGTTTGGTTGCGCTAGGGTTAGGGTTTGAGCCGGCGACCATGGGCAATCACGCCCCGCTGCCGGAACACCCTCGCGTGAGTCGATCGGAGAGCGCCAAGGAGTCTGCCCCTGCTACGCTCCCAAAGTCAAGGTCGTCTACGAGTCTGGGTTGGACTGGGGGTTATTCTTTTGGTCTCGTCTTCGTGATCAACCACGGCATGCAGGTCAGTATTCTCCACAAAATGGATTCGAAGCTTTCGTGTGTTGGCGTCCGTGTGTCGATTAATTCAAGAAACAAATAAAATAACGCGGGGGAAGACGCGGCGAAATCTGTTGCTTCCTTCCGGGACAAGAAAAGCCGGAAAGATGAGTGTTGTTTGCGCGTACTAGTACGTCGATTGGTGTCGCGTGTGTGGAGTGTTACTCTGGCCGGCCCGGCGTTCGGCGTTCGCGTGCGTGGGTTCGTAATCAAATTCATTCCATGTCGGCATCATGCCACTGCTGTTGGATGGAGCAATTGTATTTTGTCAAACTGTTTGGTTGGGAGCGTTGATGCAACGCGTACACATTTCACTTGCCGCCGTTCAATAATTGTGCATGATTTTCCAGATAGACTTGCTTGGTTTCGTTAGGGCATCTACAAAGCGGACCACCACCCACAACCATTCAGACCTCCCAACGTATTTAGCCATTTAACAAGGGTCTGTATCGGTCCGCCGATCGAGCCGGACGCATTTTCTGCAAAGTCGTAACAGACGTAGGAGGCTTTGCGGGAGTCCGAACAGTAGCCATGCAGGACTCCGACACCCCGGCCACTCAAAACTCATCCCGAACGCCATGCGTCCATCCTCCCATCTTTCTTTACATCTGTTTTCTATGTTGCCTCCGCTGCCGCTCCACCACTCCTGCCGCCCGGTCACACCCTTGCTGGAACTCGACGACTCCATCTCCTCCAATGCTACACCCGAGCTCCATGCCGCTTCTCCTCCGCTGCAATTATGATCCTTTTATTCTCAACAAACTGATATATCACAGGATATCTTCTTGGTCCATTCTGTAGATAATTGAGGAAAATTAAAGGGTGTTGATGCTGGGGCAAGAATCATAGAGAATGTAGCAAATGAGGTGTATAGAGCTTCACAAGGGTGGAGACTAGGACTTCTTAGGGATCAGTGGTTGATGATGTAACGATGCTTTGGAATTTTTCTGGAAGCAGACTTTTGCTTGGTGATGTCTTTCCCATGGATGCTGATGTTCGCTTTGAATTTATCTTCTGTATTTGTAATTGTGGTTTGGCTCTAGGTTTTGTGCTGGTAGCTTCTAATGTTATTGAGTTTAAAACTTTAGTGGTCTGTGTAATATGTTTGTATCCGCCCTTGTTTGTGGTGTTGCAGTCTAGGTTCTTCATCTGGTGAGCTGTTTCTTCCCCAGATGTTTTGCCTCTTGCTTTGATGATGTTTTTAGCTTTGTTGTAGTTGCTGGTGGGAGTTAGTTTGTAAGATACGAACCAAATGATTTTTTTGTTGGAACTGCAGCCCTCTAGTTACCTCTTCTCTTACTTGAATGGAGGTGGAAGAAGAAAAACATTGGACATAAGATTTTCTGGCCGGCGCACGAACGCCGCCAAGAGCGCACGAATGCTCCAATCTTTTTTCTTCCTTACAATGGCTACATAGCTACACTCGGCTCATACCGGCGCACCTAGATCAATACATTAGGGGGTCTTTTATACCCGGCTGCACGCACACACACCAGCACACGCACCGTCCGTCACACGCGGCCACTAACAGCACTAACTAATTAGCTCACGCATGCACCAACTACACGCTCACCGCATCAATCCGGCTTGCCTGCTCCCTCCCCATGCTCCCATCCGTGCTACCATTTCATCCTACATCTGTCTTTTTTCCCTTTTCTTTTCTAATCTAATCACCCCCCCTCAGATTTTAAGGGGATGGAGCCGGGCCTTATTTTATTCCAATCAAATAAAGCCACGTATGCGGGAGCACGGATGGGCGCACGCTTGAGGAGCAGACAAGTCTCGTCCCCACCGCACCAGCCACTACCTGCATGCACGCTCAGATCCAGCCTCTTCCAACAGCCACATGACCCACCATGCATGTAGCTAATCAGCCACGGCTGCGCCACTCAACGCGGCCAGTCCAACAGACCTCTACCGCCGCTACTACACATATGACTAAACACAGAGCTATGGCGGCGCGCACGACGCATGCAGTGACATGGCTTATTTCTAACATTCTCCTCCTAAGCCATGACCTCGTCATCGTCGGAGTTGTTGCAGCTCCCGTCGTTGTTGTCGTCACGAGCGTGACCCAGCTCGCAGACCCGACCTGGCGCAACGACGCCGGTCGCACCGTGCTTCATCACGACTCTGGCGACACACGCCGAGCTCCTTCTCCGCCGGCGACACACGCCTGGCGTCTCTCGGTGCCCCGCACGTCCCGCGCACACCCGACGAGCCCGACCGCACCGGTGCGTCCCGCGCGCACCCGACGCGCCCGACGAGACCGACCACACCACACGTCGTGGACTCACCGCGCACCGCCTCTGCGTCCGCCATGGCAGTCACAAACGCCGGAAGGATGTAGCCGAACTCGAGCACGGACTCGAGCACAACGGCGACATACGCCTCCTCCCAACGTCAATCGCACGCTCGTACGCGCGCCCGTGGTCCCGGCGCGCCCGAGGCCTTCAGTGCGCACCATAACACGCACCGGTCGCGCCCGGCTCGCCGCCACGGCTTATTGGCCTGCATCGCTGCGGCCTCAACTGCAGCGCATCACCTCCATGCTGCCATGCCGCTGTGTGTCGTTCGAGCCGCCACCACGCAGGTCTTCCGCGGCCTCCTCATCGTGCCGCCGCAGCCACCGCGGCCTCCTCGCTGTACCGCGCACCTCCATAGTCCGACACACGGCCCGAAGCTTCACCGCGCAGCCGCCGGCGAACGCTGCCACCGCCGGCTCGCCTCCGGCAAGGGGACGACACCCAAGATGAACCAACTCATGATACCATTCATTGTAACCGCATAGGCGGAGCTATCCAGTTGGAACAAAGAAAAATCGAGGCGTTTTGAGCGCCGGGGCGTTGGTTGCCAGAAAAAGTGCTTCGTCTACCTCCAGTCCTGCGTGAGGGAGAGTGGCAACAACAATTGGTATCAGAGAGGAAGGCTCTCTTTTGCTTAAAAAAATGTAAGTTCATTGAATTTGCAGTTTGGGTAAGTCGGTTTTGTGGAAGGAGGAACGGTCGGACGAAATAAAAGCTGGAGGAAGAAGAAAAAAAGACGACTGTTGGATCTTAGTCTACCGGCATAGAAAATTCAATAGAGGCCCTAAGTAAAATTTTGGTAACTTACACATATTTGGTGCCTAAATAATATAGCAGGGACTTTTTCGGTATATTGGGTGCTATGACTCTCAAATGTAAACCATATAACCCGAGTGTGTATTTGGTTACTCCCAGATTTTAATTGAGAAAAAAACTATTCATATGCAGCCCTCTAAGTCCTTGTCTAATTACACCCATACACGCGGTGTTCCCTGCTCAATCCACACGGGTCCATAGGGAGCACCTCCGCCGGGGCGTACCTCGGCTCATCCGTTCATGCAGGTTCGGTTAAGCATCGCGTGGGCTGTTCCCAACCGAAACCCCTCAATCCACGCAAAAACACGGGGAAACATAATCGTCACCTCACCCATGAAAACAAACCACGCGGGACCAGTAGGTGAACTCTGAGCGACGGCGAAGCCCAATGCGAACTTGGCGGCAACGGCTACCTGCCAGGAGGGGTTTAACCAAACATGATTGGGTGAGCGAGGGATTGAGGGGATCTAGAGGTTTAATCCCGACATGGATTGGTTGAAGGAGTGGGGATCACCCAATCTCAGGGTGGATTGGATGCCCTAGGGGGTTGGTCTCCTGACTACCGAACAAGGTCTAAAGGGTTTGGAGCCAAGGATGACAAGTCAGCCCCTTCACATTCATGTTTTCCATTCATTTCGGGCATCTGAATTCCTTAAGAAACCCACAATCCAATTCCTGGAGCACCGATAATCGATCGAGACCAAAGGTATTCACATAGATCAATTACTGTGCATCAACTCCAAGAGTACAAATTTTGGACTACTGCTACTACCACGTAACAATTGAATGAATGAATGAGCACAGGGGCTATATGCAAGACGAAACTAAACTGGTACTGTATGCTTGGGCCCACGCGCTAGCTAGGTAGCTAGCTCATCATGATCTTGAACTCGTCGAAGCTGAGCACGCCGTCGCCGTCGAGGTCGAACCGGCAGATCATGGCGCGGCACTCGCCGGCGCCCCGCTCGGTGCCGAGCCTGCCGAGCATCCGCCCGAGGCTGGCCGGCGTGATGCACCCCTGCCCCTCCATCTCGTACATCCCGAACGCCTCCCTCAGCGCCCGGGTCCTCTGCTCGTTGTCCTCGTCCTCGGCGCTCGCCCAGGCCGCCTGCTGCGCCAGCTCGAGGAACTCGGCCTCGCACAGCAGCCCGTCGCCGTCCGCGTCCGCCGACGCCACCAGTGCCTCGGCCTCCTCTGCCGGCACGTCCTCGCCCAGCGTTGCCCGCATGCACCCCCGCAGCTCTACCGCGGAGACCCGGCCGTCGCTGTCCTGGTCCAGCGACGCGAATAGCGCCCTCAGCTCGCCCGACTTTGTCGCAACCATTCTCGCCGGATGATCGATCGATCGGTCGGGCTAACTAACCGGTGAACTAGACGCTTTTTGTCTTTGGTCGATCCTGCCTGTGCTTCCTAGATCCTCTGCTTTGCTGCTGCATGATCTTGTGGGAGCGCGTGTGCATATATACTCGTGGCGCGACGCGATCCTTGGAAGCTTCACGGCAGCATGCAGGGCGGGGGGAGAGATGCGGTGGTCGTCGTCGTGGACGTACATGCCGTGTGGCGGATTGCACAGGAGGTTTTTCTTCTGGGTGGTCAACCACGGCGGGTCAGTAGTCTTCTCCAGGAAATGGATGCGAAGTTTTCGTGGGGGCGTACGTGACTTTGGCGTGACGGCCGAGATGGTTCTCCTGGAGGAGAAAAGCAGGCGAAGGCACGGGGGAAATCTGCTTCGGCGACGGAAAAGTTCGATTTTGGCCCCGCGTTCGGTCCGACTTGGCAGGGCGGACGTCCGAGTCACGCGTGTGTCCTTTGCCGGGAAACTGGTGGCGCCTCCGCGTTGGCGTGCGTGGATTCCTTGCTATTCATGCCATGTCGACATCGTGCCACTGTCGTCGGATGGAAAAGTGGTATTCATCAACGGTTTGCTTGGGAGTGCTGATGCAAAACCAAGGCTCACCCAGCACGTAGCCAGTGGGAGAACTCCGTTTCTACGTGTTTTTCAGTTTCTTTATGATTTATGTCCTATTCACTAAGGTGAGGCGGTGACGGCTCTTTGAAGATAGGATAAGATTCTTTCCGCCTAGCTCCCATCTCGGAGATGTTTCTAGCATCGTCGGAGGGCGTGTGGAGGTCTGTCTCCGGCGGATCTCGTAGGAGTCGATTGATGCTTGTCTTCAGTGGATTCGGTCTATGTTCGTGTGTATACTGGTTGAATCCTTCTGATCTAAACTTCTCTTCGTCAGCAGCAGTTGTTATTGTTATGGCCTTATCACGACGACTTTTTGACTTTGTACTACAAAAAGGTTTGCCAGACTCCGGTGATGGAGGGGCAACGACAGCGACATGCCTTCGGCTCACTCTAGTGCTTGTAGTTGTTAATAAATGCTCCACAAACGTGTATGTAATTTTTATTTCTACTGCTTTTTGTACTATCTTGACGGTTGATGAATAGATCGGAAGTCCTCCTCCCCAAAAAAAAAATTGTGTGATATTTAGGTTTGCCCGTGCGACAACGGCGAAGCCAAAGACCAATACCTCGGTAGAGCTGCTGGTGTGCTGAGAGACTGGACATTGACAAAGTAATTAGGTGTGTGTGTGGCCAAGGGAGGTTAAGCCAAAGGGATTTGGCAAAAATAATTGTTATCGTGTGTTGTATTGCTGACACAGAACCGATAAAATCAACAAGAGATGGCGCTAATCATCCTAGAGTTCTGATAAGCTCCACGGGTCGTCCCCCGCGCGGGCGACTCGGGAGGGCACAAAAACGCTAGCTACCATTTCCCGCCGCTCCTCCCTTCCTCCCCTCCGTCGCTGTTGGAGGAAGCCGCCGGGTTAAGCCCGGAAGGCCGATAACGGTGGCGGTGGGACACCTCCCTCTCATGGCAGTCAGGTGGCACGGGACTCCCAGGCTCACGGGGGTGTGTTCCCGACCTGATCCATGGTGGTGCGGCGGCTAGTCCCGGCAATGGCATAGGGTGTAACGTCCTCGATGCGGCTATAGCTCCCACGTGTCGAGACACGACTTAGAGACATAACCGCATTGAAAGCAATGTCGCAAGTTAGGCAAACATCACAACATCCCATGTAATATATATAGAATAAAAGGGGAGATACATAGTTGGCTTACACTCGCCACGTCACATCAAAGTACATAAATAACATACATCATCCACACACTCATGGCCCGACTACGGCGCCAAAATAGAAAATAACCCAACATGCGACACGGTCCCGATCACCCCCAACTGGGCACCACTACTGATCATCAGGAAAAGATACATAGTAACGTTGAGAGTCCTCGTCGAACTCCCACTTGAACTCGTAGGCGTCACCTGGAGCGGAATCACCTGGACCTGCATCTGGAGTAATAGGAATCTGTGAGCCACAGGGACTCAGCAATCTCGCACCCTCGCGATCAAGACTATTTAAGCTTATAGGAAGGGTAAGGCAAATATATGTGGAGCTGCAGCAAGCGACTAGCATATATGGTGGCTAACTTAATTCGCAGAAGAGAGCAAGAAGAGGAGGCAAAGCGCGAGCGAGAATCTAGAGGAACAACCTGCGCAAGCATTACTCCAACACCGTGTCCACTTCCCGGACTCCGCCGAGAAGGGGCCATCACGGTAACACACACAGTTGATTCATTTTAATTAAGTTTATATTCAAGTTATCTACAACCGGACATTAACAAATTCCCATCTGCACATAACCGCGGGCACGGCTTTCGAAAGTTCAATCCCTGCAGGGGAGTCCCAACTTAGCCCATGACAAGCTCTCACGGTCAACGAAGGAATAGACCTCCACCCGAGACATTCCGATCAGACTCGGTATCCCGGTACAACAAGACATTTCGACAGGTTAAAACTAAACCAGCAACACCGCCCGAATGTGCCGACAAATCCCGATAGGAGCTGCACATATCTCTTTCTCAGGGCACACTCAGATGAGCGCTCCATACAACTAAAACCAAACCTCGAGTTTCCCCGAGGGGGCGCTGCACAGGACTCTAGTTTGGACCAACACTCAGAGGAGCACTGGCCCGGGGGGGTTTAAATAAGATGACCCTCGGACTCCGGAAACCCAAGGGAAAAAGAGGCTAGGTGGCAAATGGTAACCAAGGTTGGGTATTGCTGGAAAAGCTTTAATCAAGGCGAACTATCAAGGGGTTCCCATTATAACCCAACCGCGTGGGGAACGCAAAATCCGGGAACATAACACCGATATGACGGAAACTAGGGCGGCAAGAGTGGAACAAAACACTAGGCGAGAGGCCGAGCCTTCTACCCTTTACCAAGTATATAGATGCATTAATATAACATAGCAATATAATGATATCCCAACAAGTAAATAAATGTTTCAACAAGGAACGGCTCCAATCTTCACCTGCAACTAGCAACGCTATAAGAGGGGCTGAGCAAAGCGGTAACATAGTCAATCAACGGTTTGCTAGGACATGGTGGGTTAGAGGTTTGACATGGCAATTGGGAGGCTGACAAGCAAAAGGTAGGCATCGTAGCATTGGCATAGCAAAGAGCGAGCAAACTAGCATAGCAAAGATAGTAGTGATTTCGAGGGTATGATCATCTTGCCTGCAAAACTGTTAGAGTTGACTGGATCCTCAAAAGCAAACTCAACGGGCTCCTCGTTAGCAAACTCGTCTCCCGGCTCTACCCAAACAATACAAACAAGCAACAAGGATACAATCAACCACGTGCAAGCTCAAACAATAAGATGCAATGATGGTATGCTATGCGGGATGCGATGCGGGATGCAAAATGCAAGATATGACAGGAAATGCATGAACCTGGCCTCTACTTGGAAAACCAAGTGTGACACTGGAAATATGAGATGAAATCGCTTCAAAACGATATAAAGAACGCCGGAATCGGAGTTACGGTTTGGAAATGGCAAGCGATTCAAAATTGGCACCGGTCTGCGATTTACAACAAGTAGGCATCTAAATGCAACGAAATGAACATGCTACAGCACTCAAATATAGCAACAAAATACATGGCAGGGAAGAATTCAAGATGCTTAACAAAATACTAGCACTGAGCTACGGCCAATTCATCCATTAACAGGTTCAAACAAGCATGGCAAAAACGCAAATGGTAAACAGATCTCAGACTTAGTGAAATTAACACTTGTCTGAAATTTCAGATCATGAAGCCCTCTTCGGAGCAACAAAACAACATGCTACAGGACCTGATTAAGACAAAGAAGAACATGGCATGGAGCTACTCAACAAGCTTAACAAAAGACCCTTAGTGACCTTGAGCCAAAAGGGATCAAAAAATATACTAACAAGCACACGAACATAGCTAAAACATAATCGGTTTTCAGACTTGGTGAAAACTGACACATGCTGAAACATAACTCACGAAGGCATGTTAACGAGCTTGATGCACTCACTACGGTGCAAGTCATGGCAAGACAAGCATACATCCATTAAGAAGGCACAAAATTCAAGCTATACATGGTAAGAACAATGGCATAGCATGCACGGATCAACTACAACATCACCGGCAAAATTGCAAATGAGTTGACAATCTGCCCAGATTCACAACGAAGCAAAAGTAGAGCTCGATTGACTCAAGCTAGGGTGCTCCATAATTGCAAAAAAAGACATGGATGGATAGATCACAACAATATTAACAAAACTCCTTTACTGATCATCCTCAAAATAGGCACGGATCACTAGGAAACAGCATAAACATATGGCATTATGAACTAAACAATCCCAGACTTAGTGAAAACTACCAAGTCCCTGAAAACAGATTTACCGGATGCCTCACTTTGCAAGCTTGCACAAGTCACCACACACATCACAAAAATACATGGGCTGCACCTCTGGAAATATGAAAAAACCCTTAACAAAACATATGTAGGACTCATGGGCATATCATGCACACAATAATCATGGCAAAAATGACAAAAGTCTAAGATGAACTAGCAGATCTGACAATTAACTCACGAAGCCCTCTTCTAATAGCATTTCGGGCATCAAGATGAACTCAAATGAAAATGATGCAATATAAAGAAATGATGTACTCATCGAGACAAACATTTTGATATGCTATATGCCCAAATCGGAGCTACGGATGCGGAGATATCACAGGTCAAAGTATGCATAAAAATTAGGGTTCGGGGGGACAAAAGTCAACCGGGGGGTCCTCAGATCCAGATCTGGCCCGATGTACTGTAGCAGCTCGAGTTGCCCGAGGTCTCCGGCGAGCCGGTGGGCTCCAGCGAGGTGGTTCGTCGGCGGGGAGAAGAGGGGAGGCGAGGCCGGCCTCTCCCCGGCTGGATCTGGCGGCGGCGACGGCGGGGCGCCCTCGACGACGGCTCCCGAGGCGCGGGGAAGGCGAGGGGTCGCGGGGCTCCGGCGATGATGGCGGGCGGCGGAGGCGGCGATCGGGCGTGAGGGAGGCGGCGGCGGCCTGCGGGCGAGGAGGCGGCGAGGAAGTGGGCCTCGGGGGCCGGGAACGGGCTCCCCGGGCCGGCGGCTGTGGCTGGCGGCGGAGTGCCACGTGGCGGGCGGCGATAGGTGGCGGCGGATCCGGACATTGTCCGGCTCGTCCGGACACGTCCGGCGGCGGCGGAGAGGGATTTTTAGGGTTTCGAGAGGGGGAGAGAGATCCGAATTTCGGGGGGGGGGGGTCTATTTATAGACATAGAGGGAGCTAGGAGAGTCCAAATGAGGTGCGGTTTTTGGCCACGCGATCGTGATCGAACGCTCTAGGTGATGGAGCAGAGTTTGGTGGGTTTTGGGCCAAATTGGAGGGGTGTTGGGCTGCAACACACACGAGGCCTTTTCGGTCCCTCGGTTAACCGTTGGAGTATCAAACGAAGTCCAAATGATACGAAACTTGACAGGCGGTCTACCGGTAGTAAACCAAGGCCGCTTGGCAAGTCTCGGTCCAATCCGGAAATGTTTAATCCCCACACACGAAAGAAAGCTAGAAATGACCACCGGAGGAGAACGAAGCGCCGGAATGCAAAACGGACAACGGGGAAAATGCTCGAATGCATGAGATGAACATGTATGCAAATGCAATGCACATGATGACATGATATGAGATGCATGACAATGAAAACAACACACGGAGACAAAGACCCGAACCCGAGAAATAAATATAACTTAACACCGGAAACGGCAAGAGTTGGAGTACAAATTGGGAAAGTTATATCCGGGGCGTTACAACACTCCACCACTACGAAAAGATCTCGTCCTGAGATCTAGGACTGAAAGAACGCCGGGTACTCAGAATGGAGGTGATCCTCGCGTTCCCAGGTAGCTTCACGGTCGGAATGGTGTGACCACTTGACTTTGAGAAATTTGATTGACTTGTTGCGAGTCTTGCGTTCAGTCTCTTCAAGAATAGCAACTGGGTGCTCACGATAAGAGAGATATTCTTGGAGCTCAATGTCCTCGAAGTTGACTGTGCGGTCAGGAGTCTTGAAGCACTTCTGAAGCTGAGAGACATGGAACACATCATGAACATGTGCAAAGTTTGAAGGAAGCTCGAGTTGATAGGCGAGGTCGCCTCTCTTGCTGACAATCTTGAAAGGTCCCACGTATCTAGGGGCAAGCTTCCCTTTGATACCGAAGCGACGAGTACCCTTTATAGGAGAGACGCGGAGGTAAACATGATCTCCGATCTCGAAAGCCAAATCACGGTGCTTACTATCATAGTAGCTCTTCTGGCGGGATTGGGCTGCTTTGAGGTTATCACGAATGACTTTGCACATTTCTTCTGCTTCTGTGATTAAGTCATTACCCAGCAGCTGACGTTCACCGGTTTCAGACCAGTTGAGAGGGGTACGGCACTTCCTGCCATACAGAATTTCAAATGGGGCGTTGCCCGAACTTGCTTGAAAACTGTTGTTGTAGGAGAATTCAGCATAAGGAAGACAATCCTCCCACTTCATGCCGAAGGCGATCACACAAGTCCTGAGCATATCTTCAAGAATCTGGTTGACACGCTCGACTTGACCGCTTGTTTGAGGATGGAAAGCTGTGCTGAAGCGGATGTTGGTGCCCATGGCCTTCTGAAAAGAATCCCAAAACTTGGAGGTAAAGATGCTGCCACGGTCTGAAGATATCACTTGAGGGATACCGTGTAGAGAGACAATTCGAGAGGTATAGAGTTCCGCCAATTGAGCTACAGTGATCGACTCTTTGATGGGCAGAAAGTGAGCCACTTTGGTGAGTTTGTCGATGACAACGAATATAGCATCATTGCCCCGCTTGGACTTTGGAAACCTAGTCACGAAGTCCATTTCAATGTGGTCAAACTTCCATTCTAGAATGGCAAGAGGTTGGAGGAGACCAGCTGGCCTTTGGTGTTCTGCCTTCACTCTTCTGCAGACATCACATTCATTCACGAATTGAGCGATCTCGCGCTTCATTCGAGTCCACCAATAAGCTTGCTTGAGGTCCTGATACATCTTCGTACTCCCAGGGTGGATGGAGAGGAGAGAATTGTGAGCCTCGTTCAAGATCACTTTACGAAGTTCACCTTTGGGTACAACAATTCGATCCTCGAAGAAGAGAGTGTCCTTGTCATCAAGGTGGTAGCACTTGTACTTGGACTGACTCTTGGCAATCCCAATCTTCACCTTTTTCACCATAGCATCAAGAAGCTGGGCTTGGCAAATCTGGTCTTCCAAGATAGGAGAGACTTGAAGGTTGGCGAGGAAACCTTGAGGAACAACTTGCAGATTAAGTTTGTGGAAAGCTTCACAAATCTCGTGTTGACAAGGCTTAAGAATCAGACTGTTGCAATACGCTTTCCTGCTCAAAGCGTCAGCAATCACATTGGCCTTGCCTGGAGTATACTCGATACTCGGATTATACTCTTGAATCATTTCGACCCATCGAGTTTGCCTGAGGTTGAGATTAGGCTGGGTGAAGATGTACTTAAGACTCTTGTGATCAGTGAAAATGTCCACTTTTCTTTTCAAAAGAAGATGGCTCCAAGTCAATAGAGCATGCACAACTGCCGCCAACTCGAGATCATGAGTGGGGTAGTTCTTCTCATTAGGCTTCAACTGGCGAGAGGTATAAGCAACAACTTTCTTCTCTTGCATCAATACTGCGCCAAGACCTAGGAGAGAGGCATCACAAAAGACCTCGTACGGTTTGGATTCATCAGGCGGAGTCAGAACTGGAGCAGTGATCAATTTCTCTTTCAAAGTGTTGAAAGCAATATCACACTCCGGAGACCAAACATACTTGACGTGCTTCTGAAGAAGATTAGAGAGAGGCTTCGCGATCTTAGAAAAGTTTTCAACGAATCTTCGGCAATAGCTTGCGAGACCGAGGAAGCTGCGGAGTTGCTTCACATTCTGAGGAGGTTCCCAATTCACAATTGCAGACACCTTCTCAGGATTCACGGCAATGCCCTTGGCAGAGATGATATGACCAAGATAAAGAACCTCATCGAGCCAAAATTCACACTTGGAGAACTTGGCATAGAACTGATGTTCCCTGAGCTTATCGAGAACCAAACGCAAGTGCTTGGCATGATCTTCCTTGTTCTTGGAGAAAACCAGAATGTCGTCGAGATAGACCAAAACGAAGTCATTGGTGTAGGCGTTGAAGATGAAGTTCATCATGTGAGAAAACGTCGGAGGAGCGTTGACGAGACCAAAAGACATGACAGTGTATTAATATGAGCCAAAGCTTGTCCTGAAAGCCGTCCTGGGAATATCTTGCTCACGGATACGAATCTGATGATAACCCATGCGAAGATCAAGCTTGGAGAATACTTGAGCACCTTTGAGTTGTTCGAACAGCTCATTGATGTTGGGAAGTGGGTATTTGTTCTTGATAATCTTCTTGTTCAATGGACAGTCATCAACACAAAGTCGGTCAGATCCATCCTTCTTCTTCACAAAAAGAACACCACAACCCCACGGAGAAGAACTAGGCCGGATGAGACCCATTCTCTCTTGCTCATCGAGTTGTTTCTTCAGCTCCTTCAACTCTTCAGGTCCGAGCTTGTAAGGACGCTTACACACAGGTTCCGTGCTGGGCTCAAGGTCAATAACGAATTCAACTGGCCGGTGCGGAGGCATTCCTGGAAGCTCTTCTGGAAAGACGTCTTGATATTCGCAAACGACTGGAATTTGCGAGATAGCATCCAGTTCACCCTTGTCATTGAGAGAAAACAAACGGATGGTATCATCACGAGCGGCAAAGACAATTACATCCTCAGACGAATGAGTCAATTGAATCTGCCTGGCTGCACAATCAAGATGTGCCTTGTTCTTAGAAAGCCAATCCATTCCGAGAATAAGATCAATATCCGAGTCGCCCAGAACAATAGGAGAAGCTAGAAACTTGTAGTCACCCAAAGTGATAGTAACATCCGGAACACAGATATTAGCTGTCATTTGCTTGCCCGGTGACACAATTTGCGAAGAACTTTGAAGATACTGATAATCGCACTCATACTTTGATGCAAAAGGTTTAGAAATGAAGCAATGCGATGCACTAGTGTCAAAAAGAACTTTTGCAGGAATATCATTAACAGGAAGGTTACCCATGATGACATCTGACGAATCCTCTGCCTGAGCTGCATTCACCATATTGACCTTGGCATGCTTGGGGTTATGCTTGACCACAGCTGTACTTGCCGATCTCACAGGAGGAGGAGGAGGAAGGCGCCTCTGGTTGAAACACTTGTTGGCATAGTGACCCTTTTCTTGGCACTTGTTGCACGTGACCTCTGAAAGCGGACGGTGGTATGGAGCACTCGATCTTGGAGGTTGAGACGAAGACTTGTTCTGAAAGCCAGGGTTGGGTGGGTGGGAAGAACCACTGCCACTTTTGCTCTTCTGCTGATACGGCTGACGGAACGGAGGAGGAGGAAGCCAATACTTCTGCTGCTTGGCCACTTGAGTAGAGGAAGAAGGAGTAGCATCTCTAACTCGCTTCTTGGAAGCATCACACCTCAACTGAGCAGCCTCTTGCTTCAGTGCCATGTTGTAGAACTCATCGTATCTCAACGGCTCAAAGAGAACAAGAGCGAGCTGAATTTCTTCTCTGAGACCACCCCTGAACTGGTATATCATGCTCTTCTCATCAGGGACGTCCTGCTTGGCAAAGCGGGCGAGCTTCTGGAACAACTTGTTGTAGTCATAGACAGACAAAGAGCCTTGCTTCAGATTGCGGAATTCCTGACGCTTACTTTCAACCACACTTTGAGGGATGTGATGAGCTCGGAAATCTTGACGGAAATCATCCCAAGTGATCAGACGTCCACCTCTGGAATCCTTGTACTGCTGGAACCATTCTGCAGCTTGATCTTTGAGTTGGAAGGAAGCGAACTTGACGAAATCTTCAGGCCTGACGTTGCTGCACTCAAAATGCTTACCCAGATCCACAAGCCAATCATCAGCATCGGATGCCTCAACACAATTGCTGAACGTCTTTGGCCCATTAGCAAGGAACTGGTTCAGTGTAGCAAAATGATTCTGATTGCTGCCTTGATTCCCTTGACTGCCTTGATTGCGCTCTTGGAGGATTTGCATGATCAACTGTGTGTTTGCGTTGGTTGCGGCCATCACAGCTTGCCATGCCTCCGGAGGAGGTGGAGGTGCTGGCGGATCTTGATTCTGGTTCTGACTGGTGCTCTTAGCGGGAGCCATCCTGAAGAGGTTGATCACCGTTAGCACATAGACAGATAAATGAAGCTGAAACCAACGGAATGATAATTGCAACATAAAGTCTTCACATCCGAACAAAATGAACGAATGCATTTCTCTTGAAGTGGTCACATATCCCTAAATTGCGAAGTCACGTAGAATGAAGGTCGATAAATAAATCAACAAGGTACGAGTGAAGAACGAATAATCGGTAAGAAACCCCAATCTCAAACCAATATCCGTGGAAGAAGAACTAGAGCTACAAGAATTCCCACCTATGAAACTCCCGAAACTTTCCGGTTATGCAATCAGGTGTTGGGGATACAGGGGAAGCATAATATCTCACCCAAACTAGCAATTCCTACATCCAGCTGTATCCATCCTTCAACACATAACCAAGAAACCTTCGGAAACCATCTACCTCAACCTTCGAAAAGAATCCGTTATACAAGTTATGGCGATACTCCCGAACTCCCGCCCTAGTACTGGGTGGCGTCGAGGTTATCTCACCAACGAACTGCATAAAAGAGATTTTCGATGTCGGTGAAAATATCTCAAGTATTCCAGAATTGCAACGATAAAATTATGATGACAACACCTCAGAGCTCAACTCCCCGGGACACTTCCACTAAACCCCTGACAGAAGGCACCAAGACAATGTTCTCATCATAAAACCATCGGAACGATTCCAAGATACTCGCGTGATCCTAAAATTTTTTTTAGTGAAATTTGAGAAGAGAAGAGTCAAAACTCTACGTCAGGATGCCTTACCAGAGCGATGAGGAGACTGGGAAGTAAAAAGAATTCCTAAGCTCTCCGATATATAATTCCTAAATGACTCAAAACATTTCTCTAGACACAACTCGGCCGCTAAAAACGATCAAGCAATGGGGCTCCTAAGGTCGGGGAAGGCTCTGATTACCAACTTGTAACGCCCTCGATGCGGCTATAGCTCCCACGTGTCGAGGCACGACTTAGAGACATAACCGCATTGAAAGCAATGTCGCAAGTTAGGCAAACATCACAACATCCCATGTAATATATATAGAATAAAAGATGAGATACATAGTTGGCTTACACTCGCCACGTCACATCAAAGTACATAAATAACATACATCATCCAAACACTCATGGCCCGACTACGGCGCCAAAATAGAAAATAACCCAACATGCGACACGGTCCTGATCACCCCCAACTGGGCACCACTACTGATCATCAGGAAAAGATACATAGTAACGTTGAGAGTTCTCGTCGAACTCCCACTTGAACTCGTAGGCGTCACCTGGAGCGGAATCACCTGGACCTGCATCTGGAGTAATAGGAATCTGTGAGCCACAGGGACTCAGCAATCTCGCACCCTCGCGATCAATACTATTTAAGCTTATAGGAAGGGTAAGGCAAATATATGTGGAGCTGCAGCAAGCGACTAGCATATATGGTGGCTAACTTAATTCGCAGAAGAGAGCGAGAAGAGGAGTGAAAGCGCGAGCGAGAATCTAGAGGAACAACCTGCGCAAGCATTACTCCAACACCGTGTCCACTTTCCGGACTCCGCCGAGAAGGGGCCATCACGGTAACACACACAGTTTATTCATTTTAATTAAGTTTATATTCAAGTTATCTACAACCGGACATTAACAAATTCCCATCTGCCCATAACCGCGGGCACGGCTTTCGAAAGTTCAATCCCTGCAGGGGAGTCCCAACTTAGCCCATGACAAGCTCTCACGGTCAACGAAGGAATAGACCTCCACCCGAGACATTCCGATCAGACTCGGTATCCCGGTACAACAAGACATTTCGACAGGTTAAAACTAAACCAGCAAAACCGCCCGAATGTGCCGACAAATCCCGATAGGAGCTGCATATATCTCTTTCTCAGGGCACAGTCAGATGAGCGCTCCATACAACTAAAACCAAACCTCGAGTTTCCCCGAGGGGGCGCTGCACAGGACTCTAGTTTGGACCAACACTCAGAGGAGCACTGGCCCGGGGGGGTTTAAATAAGATGACCCTCGGACTCCGGAAACCCAAGGAAAAAAGAGGCTAGGTGGCAAATGGTAACCAAGGTTGGGCATTTCTGGAAAAGCTTTAATCAAGGCGAACTATCAAGGGGTTCCCATTATAACCCAACCGCGTGAGGAATGCAAAATCCGGGAACATAACACCGATATGACGGAAACTAGGGCGGCAAGAGTGGAACAAAACACTAGGCGAGAGGCCGAGCCTTCTACCCTTTACCAAGTATATAGATGCATTAATATAACATAGCAATATAATGATATCCCAACAAGTAAATAAATGTTCCAACAAGGAACGGCTCCAATCTTCACCTGCAACTAGCAACGCTATAAGAGGGGCTGAGCAAAGCGGTAACATTGCCAATCAACGGTTTGCTAGGACATGGTGGGTTAGAGGTTTGACATGGCAATTGGGAGGCTGACAAGCAAAAGGTAGGCATCGTAGCATTGGCATAGCAAAGAGCGAGCAAACTAGCATAGCAAAGATAGTAGTGATTTCGAGGGTATGATCATCTTGCCTGCAAAGCTGTCAGAGTTGACTGGATCCTCAAAAGCAAACTCAACGGGCTCCTCGTTAGCGAACTCGTCTCTCGGCTCTACCCAAACAAGACAAACAAGCAACAAGGATACAATCAACCACGTGCAAGCTCAAACAATAAGATGCAATGATGGTATGCTATGCGGGATGCAAAATGCAAGATATGACAGGAAATGCATGAACCTGGCCTCTACTTGGAAAACCAAGTGTTCCACTGGAAAGATGATATGAAATCGCTTCAAAACGATATAAAGAACGCCGGAATCAGAGTTACGGTTTGGAAATGGCAAGCGATTCAAAATTGGCACCGGTCTGCGATTTACAACAAGTAGGCTTCTAAATGCAACGATATGAATATGCTACAGCACTCAAACATGGCAACAAAATACATGGCAGGGAAGAATTCAAGATGCTTAACAAAAGACTAGCACTGAGCTACGACCAATTCATCCATTAACAGGTTCAAACAAGCATGGCAAAAACGCAAATGGTAAACAGATCTCAGACTTAGTGAAATTAACACTTGTCTGAAATTTCAGATCATGAAGCCCTCTTCGGAGCAACAAAACAACATGCTACAGGACCTGATTAAGACAAAGAAGAACATGGAATGGAGCTACTCAACAAGCTTAACAAAAGACCCTTAGTGACCTTGAGCCAAAAGGGATAAAAAAATATACTAACAAGCACACGAACATAGCTAAAACATAATCAGTTTTCAGACTTGGTGAAAACTGACACATGCTGAAACATAACTCACGAAGGCATGTTAACAAGCTCGATGCGCTCACTACGGTACAAGTCATGGCAAGGCAAGCATACATCCATTAAGAAGGCACAAAATTCAAGCTATACATGGCAAGAACAATGGCATAGCATGCACGGATCAACTACAACATCACCGGCAAAATTGCAAACGAGTTGACAATCTGCCCAGATTCACAACGAAGCAAAAGTAGAGCTCGATTGACTCAAGCTAGGGTGCTCCATAATTGCAAACAAAGACATGGATGGATAGAGCACAAAAATATTAACAAAACCCCTTTACTGATCATCCTCAAAATAGGCACGGATCACTAGGAAACAGCATGAACATATGGTATGATGAACTAAACAATCCCAGACTTAGTGAAAACTACTAAGTCCCTGAAAACAGATTTACCGGGTGCCTCACTTTGCAAGCTTGCACAAGTCACCACACACATCACAAAAATACATGGGCTGCACCTCTGGAAAGATGAAAAAACCCTTAACAAAACATATGTAGGACTCATGGGCATATCATGCACACAATAATCATGGCAAAAATGACAAAAGTCTAAGATGAACTAGCAGATCTGACAATTAACTCACGAAGCCCTCTTCTAATAGCATTTCGGGCATCAAGATGAACTCAAATGAAAATGATGCAATGTAAAGAAATGATGTACTCATCGAGGCGAACATTTTGATATGCTATATGCCCAAATCAGAGCTACGGATGCAGAGATATCACAGGTCAAAGTATGCATAAAAATTAGGGTTCGTGGGGACAAAAGTCAACCGGGGGGTCCTCAGATCCAGATCTGGCCCGATGTACTGTAGCAGCTCGAGTTGCCCGAGGTCTCCGGCGAGCCGGTGGGCTCCGGCGAGGTGGTTCGTCGGCGGGGAGAAGAGGGGAGGCGAGGCCGGCCTCTGCCTGGCCGGATCTGGCGGCGGCGACGGCGGGGGCTGGGAACGGGCTCCCCGGGCCGGCGGCTGCGGCTGGCGGCGGAGTGCCACGTGGCGGGCGGCGATAGGCGGCGGCGGATCCAGACGTTGTCCGGCTCGTCCGGACACGTCCGGCGGCGGCGGAGAGGGATTTTTAGGGTTTCGAGAGGGGGAGAGAGATCCGAATTTCGGGGGGGGGGGTCTATTTATAGACATAGAGGGAGCTAGGAGAGTCCAAATGAGGTGCGGTTTTCGGCCACGCGATCGTGATCGAACGCTCTAGGTGATGGAGCAGAGTTTGGTGGGTTTTGGGCCAAATTGGAGGGGTGTTGGGCTGCAACACACACGAGGCCTTTTCGGTCCCTCGGTTAACCGTTGGAGTATCAAACGAAGTCCAAATGATACGAAACTTGACAGGCGGTCTACCGGTAGTAAACCAAGGCCGCTTGGCAAGTCCCGGTCCAATCCGGAAATGTTTAATCCCCACACACGAAAGAAAGCTAGAAATGACCACCGGAGGAGAACGAAGCGCCGGAATGCAAAACGGACAACGGGGAAAATGCTCGAATGCATGCGATGAACATGTATGAAAATGCCATGCACATGATGACATGATATGAGATGCATGACAATGAAAACAACACACGGAGACAAAGACCCGAACCCGAGAAATAAATATAACTTAACGCCGGAAACGACAAGAGTTGGAGTACAAATTGGGAAAGTTATATCCGGGCGTTACATAGGGCGGCTGCGTGGAGCTGATGGCTGGGTATGGTGGTGCGGATGTGGAGTCGTGGTGGGATGAGTGGTGATGCCCGGGGACCTCCGTGTGTGGGTAGTCTCCAGCCAGATCTGATCGGAAGTGGCATCAGTGGCCCGGTGCGCATCGTGCTCTTTGCTGGATGTGGACTGCGGAAGCGAGGTGCTGGCCTTGCTTTCCTGCGGTGGCTGACCAGCAGTGCTTCGGTACATGACTTGGAGCTGGTGATCGAGCTTTGACCGGTCGGATGGCGGTGACTGGAAACTATACTATAGTACTACCTACAGCTCCACGATAGCGGTGGTCATCGAAAGGTCTTCAAGAGGGGTCATTTCTCCTGATCCAGTAGTTGGCTTTGGCGGTGAGATACAGATTATGGAAGACGACTTGACACGGAGGGATGGTTGTGCCGTGGTGGCGGTCTCATTGCATGTAGTTGCCGATATCGCAGAAAAGTCATGGCGACAACACTTGAGTGACTTCGATGATGGTGCTACTGGAGCACCCGGTCTCGAGCTCCGAGGCTAAAGCCTAGGTCAGACCTGAGTGGTTATACCAGATAATGGCGATGTTTAATTCTTACGTCTTTACCTTGTTGAAGGCATTGCTCGGATATTCTTGGACTTATTTTTCAGACTGAAAACCTAGATTTTGGCCTTATTGTTGGATCTGGTGACAGTGGTGCTTGACTTTCACAGCCTTTTTGTAGGTGTTGATGTTGAAGAACCTCGTCGTCTATGTTGTGTCATGACATGGTTGATGCAGCCTACACATAGCTTTGGTCTTATATGACTTTGCTAGTTGTCGGCGTGTTTTCACGTGTCTGAGTTTGTGTTGGTTGTTTGCATCCTAATTATGCAGAGGTCGGGTGTGTGCTCATCATGTTATGTATCTTCCTGATGCTCCATTTTAAGCCGATAAAGTCCACCCTTTGTCGGAAAAGAGTTAAATTCTCGGATAATTCACCTAAAAATGTGAGAGTGGAAATTTCCAGGATTATACATAGTTAGCAAACCTAAACCACGCAAGAAAAAATCCTATCAAAATCTTGGAAAAAAGGAACATTGTGTTGCAAATGTGTAGTGTTTGTAACCATTTCAACAACGCCATTTTTAAACTCACCGTGTAAGTTTTTCTGCATTAGACACTGCTCAACCATGATTGTGATTCCCACATTACATGGTTGGAACTCTGACATGGTACCTAATTAATGTTTCCAGTTTTTGACTAGAATGTATGCGGACAGTTGCATTACAGGACACCAACGAAATGAAACTTCTGCATGCATACAAATTAGCGAGCACTAGCACCAAACAACTAAAAACTGTAGTATGACCTTTTTTGCAAGGAAAATTTAGTATGGCTTTACTTTCATAGTTTATGTTGTTGTTACTTTTGTAATACAAATCCGGTTGCATTGGATTGGTTTGTGAGCTGACTTGAGAGAGATTAATTTGTCGGTACTTAGTTAGTTGGGTACTTGAGAATAACCACGTTTATTTTTTAAAGATAAAAAACTAATAAATAAAACAATATACATGAGTTGTATTCTAACATACTTGTGCATGCTATGTAAATAATATGATCTTATATCTTTATACAAGGAATGGAGAATGCATGCTCAAAAACAAGGAAAAATTACTCGGGAACATATCTCCAAGCCAGGGCAGAATAAGGGTTTCAAGGAAAATCTAACTGTTCACACTTGATAGATAACAACTATGCTTTTATTTACACATAAACTTCATAGTCTTATATATTGGAAACCTCCAAATTAGTTGTTAGATTCAAACACTTTAAAACACCCCTACCAGGATTCTAGATATATAAGGATACTATAGACAAGTAAGTGTAGAGTTTCACTTTAATAAATAAGGGGCACTAATTAAGTTTTGGAGTAATTCGACACTTATGGGTTTGCTTAGATTTAGAGTGATCCACTATAACAAAGAATCTCATTAAACATCTCAACCTATAAAGTTAAAAGACCTTTTTTACAATATGTAATTTCACTTTAATAGAAGACAATATAGTTTATAATGATAAATGCTAGAACCGTAAATTTTTTTAACAACAATGTGCATGGGCATGCTTACATTATTAATTATGCTACATGAGAATTTTACGCGCAAAAAACATAAAACTATTACTTAGGATTATATACATATATATAATGATGTGTAAACTAATACATAACACATTTAGTGAAAATATCAAATATGATGAATAAAAAAGTTTACCACAAATAGATAAGAATGAGAATTGCAATTCTGTTATATTCTTGTCTAATTGCATAAATCTACAATAAGTGGAGGAAGCAAGGACTTTGTGAAAAAACAAGAGTTACCGTATCCAACCACATTGGTTGGCACACATTACAAAATTTAATAGATGTGATCTTCTTGAAATGATATTGGTTGTGCATATTAATTAAGAACATTTCCAGACTCATAGTAGCATTATCTTGGCATAATGTTAGGATGTTCCGAATATGCCCAAGTGTACCATCTTATTTTCAAGCAACATAATTTTGCAACAAATAGGTACATCGTCAAATTCAGATGTGAAAACTTCCAAATAATGGACTTCTATGGCATATATGCCGTAGATTATTGGTTGAACAAATGGTGAGTAAATCTCGAAATACATATTAGGCCTTATAAATCAAGACGGGGGAGTCGGTTTGTACATGCAGTTGAGCACACATATTGCAATTAGGTTAAGTTCAACACGAAGCTTTCCGATAGGATAACAACAAGGGCATGAAATTTTGATTGGCTAAGAATTATGACTACAATCACTAGTGCAGAACCAGACAATAGCACCTGTTCGTAAAGCCCTTTAGTGCCGGTTTGGTAACCGGCGCTAAAATGTAGGCACTAAAGGCCCCCCCCCCTTTAGTACCGGTTCAGCACGAACACGAACCGGTGCTAAAGGGCAACCACGTGTCACGAGCCAGCTTCGGGGGCAAGGAGCCCTTTAGTACCGGTTGGTGTCACCAACCGGTATTAAAATGTTGGGGGGGGGGGTTTGGGTTTATGATTTCTTTTGCATTTAATTTTGTGTTTTCCATTTAATTATTTTTCGTTTGCTGGTATTTTAAGATACTACATATTGTACACGTTATGCATATATATAAATAGAATTTCTAGTAGAACCGATCATAATATATATATATATATAAATACATTATCGAATGTCTCACAACCACCATTAATTAATTCACACATATATACACACATGTATATATATATATACACACAATTTCTCCTAATTGGTGCCTTCGGAGCCAGTGGCATTAGCCTAGCTAATTGTTGCCTTCGGAGCACGATAACAATTGGAAGTGGTTCATGGGGGCGGTAGCGGGTAATAGTATTCTCCTTTGGGATCTATGATCTGGTCGAGCAAAAATCCCGCTATTTCCTCTTAAATTGCTTCTATGCGGTCCTGTGCTAGGAGCTTGTCCCACACCTCTTTGAACTGTTAAGAAGGAGATCAATATGCATGTGTATTAGTTGTGTGACTAGATATCGATAATGGTGTAAAAATTGTGAATAGTGTTCTGACAATCGATATCGTACCCACTCCTGTCTTTGAGATTTGCTCCTTTCAGACGCCATCATGCGAATGTTCTCGCAAACGTAGTATGCACATAGATCATTCCCCGGCGCCTGCTTCAGGTCCTTTACGAGAATGGAATTTGATGACATAATAATTAATCAAGCATGATAATTAAAGAGATGGCAGCTAGCTAGTACTACTTAATTACTTACCTTGGGTCGATACCATTTCAGACTTTGTTTCCATGGGCCTGGAGTGACCGTGATGAACTTTGCCCAAGCCCTGCCCGCCGACAAAGAAAATGAATAAATGGGTTATTAAATAGTTGTTATCACGAAATGACGAACCAATTAAATAGGCCGAGATATAGTTAATAATGATTGAAATTACCTGTTGACTATCCCCTTCACGATGGTGTAGTCACTTGCTTTCTTAAGTAGTGAGTCTAGTACTTCAACTGTTCCTTCATCAACTTTAATGATTAACAAGATCCAGTGAAATCTGCATGCACACACGTTTGCATGTCTTAATTAAGCGGGCATATGTAAGCAAAAACATTTAGCTATAGCTAGTAGGGAAAAACATAATTTGTAGTACAAGACAGTGTGACTCACTGGAAGTTGTAAGGAAGTAGTATATCTTCATTGTTTGAGTTCCTTGAAGAACTGTAGCATGCTTTCCTCTACACTTTTTTCGTGATATGGATCTATTTTCCATGTGTATTCATTAATGGTATTTGGGTCAACGAACCCAATGCCATAGCATCCACCTTTTTTCATTTCAAAAATCTTCATCCTGCATAATACCACAGAAAAGAATATAGTGAGGATAATTACAGGTAATGATTGATCAAAATGATCACTACAGCTAGCTTGAGACTTAAATTACAAAAAGAAATCACTTACAGACAATAGCAACTGACGATAGATTTGTCGAGTGCCTCTTTATTGTATAGCTGAAATAGTTCTGAATACTCAACGGTCACAGCTTTCTCATGGTAGTAATGCTCCTTGTTGACATTCACCATGAGGGACTCTCGATTGGAAATCTTGGTAATGTCCATGTACCATTGATGCAATTCATACATTCTCGTTGGGAGCTTATTGACCTCCTCTGGCTCGACCAAAGGTTGGCCCCGGGCATATTTCCGTGTTATTTCCTCCTCTCTAGTCAGAGACATGGGCTCGATATCGAGGAGTTGTCCAATAGTGATCCCGATCGATTCAGCCTGCGCAATATGCTCCTCGGTTATTACCACATCGCCCACCCCTGGAACGTTAATGGTTTGCCCACAATAATATTGGGCGCGCCTACTCTCATGTGTTGTTGGCACAACAAGCGGGGGGATTGATTGCGCCGCCTGTTCTCCCAGCTGGGGAACGGTTTTACCGCTCCTTTTGCCAGCTGATTTGCTCGAGCTCGAGCTCACCTCTTTCTGTAGACGTGCTCGATTTAACTTCCTGAGGTGGCGCTCATAGTCCATTTCAACAGGCTTGGGAGCTGGTGGGCTAGCCATACGAATGAAGTGGTCAATCTTTTCCACAGGCACTTTCTCCCTTGGCGGCGGTGGCGGTTTTGGTGCAAAATGGGCTTCCACCTCGGCCTTCGATATGGCTACATTTTCCTCCTCGGACTTGTCGTAAGGCCTCTGCGGAAGAGGCGCGAGGCTTGGACCATATTGAAATCGCTTGCCTCCGCCTGTACCTGCAGTACTACCTCGACTTGTACCGCTACGCACCATAGCTGAGGCGGCTCTCTTCCGTGATTGCTGAGGCGGCGGAGCGGCTGACGTGGCTGAGTTGGAGGAGGAGGAGTGGCCTGAAGCTGTGCCGGGCTTGGAGGAGGAGTGGCCTGAAGCTGTGCCGGACTTGGAGGAGGAGTGGCCTGACGCTTTGCCGGACTTGGAGGAGGAGTGGCCTGAAGCTGTGCTGGACTTGGAGGAGGAGTGGCCTGACGCGTTGGTGGACTTGGAGGAGCGGGAGTCTGCTGACTCGGTGGCGGACTGCGACGAGGAGTCGGATGACGCGGTGTCGGTGGCGTTCGAAAGATGATGCAATCCTTTCTCCATAGGATGATACGATGGTTGGCCTCTCCTAGTGTGTGCTCATCGTCACCTCCAGGAATGTCAAGCTCTAGCCCCGAATATTAGTCCACCACCTCATCAACCAAGACACGAGCATAGCCCGCTGGAATCGGGTTGCAATGGAAGGTTGCCTTGGGGGGATTTGTAAAAGCAAGGGCGTCCGCCACCTTCATGGATATGTTCTTCAGTTTGAAGTGTAGCTCGCAGTTAGTGTTCTCCATGATGTCATCCAATGGGTAGCTATCCAGCAATGCGTCGCCCGGTGCGGAACCCACGCTGCTTCTCGGCATGGATGGGACAGTGCTATCCATTGGTGGATCATCCGCTATCTGCTGAGACCCCCTTTGCTGGCTAAGTGAGCCGATCTGCTCCTACTACCACTGGAATTTGATTGCCAAGTCCGCGTGCGCTGATTCTAGGCCTTGAAGGCGTTCATAGTCTAGCTTCCTCTGCTCCTCCTCCATCTTCCTCTTCTTCTCCTCCGCAATCTTCTTTCTCGCACGGGTTCTGTAGTCAACGTTCCAGTCCGAAAACCCCTCATACCATGGAATAGCGCCCATGCCTCGTGTTCTTCCTAGGTGTTCAGGATTTCCCAGGGCACGCGTAAGCTCGTCGTTCTCTCTGTTGAGCTCGAACAACCCGGATCGATCCTCTTCTATTGCAACAAGTAGCTTATCTTCGGCTCCGTCCAGACATGCCTTCTTCGAAACTTTGCCTGTCTTCGGGTCCAACTCCCCCCTATGCGCATAGAACCAAGTCCTGCACCTGGGGGGCCAGCTCAATGTTTCTGGAGTGACACCTGCATCCAACATCTCTTTCTCAGACTTATCCCACTTAGGCATTCCCACCGCATAGCCACCTAGCCCCAGCTTATGGAACTTATCCTTTTTTGCGGCATTGGCCTTGTTTATTCTCGACCGTTCCTTAGATAATTCCGAATCCTTGAATTTCACGAAATCGTCCAATGAGCACTTTGGTTATCTAGTGTTCCCTCGAATACTGGAGTCTTCCTTCCTCCGTTGACGTACTTGGCCCATTCACGAATCTTGTGGTTCTTGAATGCAACCGCCATCTTCCTAAGAGCTGCGTCCTTGACTTTCTCCACATCTGCATCTGTGAAATGATCTGGTAGGGTGAAATGTTCCATGAGCATTTCCCAAAGCAAATGTTTTTGTCCGTCGTCGACAAAAGTAACTCCTGGACGTGGCTTTGCTGGCTCTCTCCATTCTTGAAGGGAGATCGAGAGTTGGTCCTTCACAAGAACTCCGCACTGACGAACGAACTTGTCCGCAATCTTCTTAGGTGCGACTGGTTCGCCATTAGGTCTGATTGCCTCGATATTGTACTTTACGCCCTCCTTCAACTTTTTGTTTGGGCCTCGTTTCGTCCTGTTGCCTGAAGATTTGCTCGATCCGGATGGCTGAAAGAAGAAAGATCGTTTCATTAATATATCTTCAAGTCATTTAAAACATGTGATGATCACCAGATGCCTGTTTATATAAATATATATACCTCGCCGGTCTTTGTTGTTTCAAGATCAACATTTTCTTCGTCATGTTCGTAGTTCATGACTTCATCAATTCGGTCGTCGCGATCGAATATCATGTCACCCTCCCCGATGTTGTTTAGATATTCGGAGCCATCATAATGTTCTTCATTCTGATCATCATCTGGCCCGCGAGGATTGTGTATGATATTGAACAGGGCCTCTTCTCCCTCTCTGTCGGTATTGTCTGCCATAGGTTTTGTTTAACTAATCCAAAAGAAATATATTCAAATTACAATGCATGGATGCAATCAATTAATAAGGAAAAACTGAATCAATCATAGTACATAATAAGCATCATCGAATATAATCTCGAATACGTCGTCTCGAATAATAGATATAATCTTGAACACATCGTCTCGAATAATAGATATAATCTCGAATACATCGTCTCGAATAATAGATATAATCTCGAATACATCACCGAATCATGCGTCGCGGGCGGTGGACACCCAAAGAGAAGGAACCCTCACAAGATCATAGCTGAAGTGAGATCCCTGAAGAAACTGCCAGGTATTGGAGAACCTGCCGCCCTCTAACGCAACCATGTAGCGATGAACGTGCTCGTCCTCCTCCCTGACACGGCGACGTACCACCTCCGGCGGGGCCGGCTCCCTCCGCACCGAAACTGGCCCACGCGAACGCCACCAAACGAGATCAGGGTCGACGACCGGGGCCGGGTTCCTCATCAAGCGGCGCCCCCCTCCAGGCAGCACCTCCCAGTGCCAGCCCAGCGGAGCCCAGTCCCGGACATGGGTCAGCCGGACGTCGTCGCGGACGGGTCGACGGCGAGGATGCGGGCCGAGCATCGTCGAGAACAAATACTAGCTATATGCCCGCAAAAAGTAACATTTTTTTAATGATTGGATTTTGATAACTAAAATTTCAAACATTTCTATATAACTAACATTCCTATAACGTTTCTAACAATGCTATATAACTAACATTTCTAATATTTCTATAACTAAAAAACAGAAAAAATTATAACCTTTCTATATATATAACTAATATTTGTATAACATTTCTAATATTTCTATAACTAAAAAAAGAAAAATTTCTAACTTTTTTCTAACTATTTCTATAACTAAAAACAGAAAAATTTCTAACAATTCTAACTTTTCTATAACATTTCTAACAATGCTATATAACTAACTATTTCTATAACTAAAAAAGAAAAATTTCTAACATTTTTATAACTATTTCTATAACTAAAAAACTAAAAAAATGTATGTGTGTGTGTGTGCGCTCACCGGCGAGGCGAGAGGCGACGGGGACGGCGACGGGCGCAGCGACGACGGGGATGGCGACGACGGGGACAGGGACGGGGCGGCGACGACGGGGACGGGCCGGGGCGGCGATGACGGGGACGGGGCGGCAATGACGGGGACGGGGACGACGCAGGACGGGCCGGGACGGCGCGGCGGTGACGACGGGGACGACGGGGACGGGGACGACGGGGCGGCGACGACGGGGATGGGGCGGCGACGGGGGCGGCGACGAGGGATATGGAGACGGGGGCGGCGGGCGACGGGGCAGATGAGAAACTGAAATTTTTGAAGTGTTTAGTTATATAGGATGTACCTTTAGTACCGGTTGGAGCCACCAACCGGTACTAAAGGCCTGTTTTGGCCAGGCCAAGCGGCGGGAACCGCACACCCTTTAGTACCGGGTGGTGGCTCCAACCGGTACTAAAGGGGGGCCTTTAGTACCGGTTGGAGCCACCACCCGGTACTAAAGGGGGTGCGCTGTCAAGGTGCTGTGCGGCAAGTTTAGTCCCAACTCGCTAGCCGAGGGGCGTCCGCACTGGTTTATAACTCCCCGTGCGGTAGCTCTCTCGAGCTCCTCTCCAAAGCAGGCCTACTGGGCCTACATGTTCTGTGATGTCCTGTGGGCCTACTGGGCCTTTGCGGGCCTGCATCCTGGCCCAACAACAGGTTGGGTTTCTAGTCGTATGCAGGCCGCTCTGGCCCAGTAGGCGTGCTTTTTTTAATTTTTTTCTTTATTTATTTTTGAGTTGTTTTTTTGTGTATTTAGAGTTTCTTTGTGAATATTTTTGCTTTAGGTACAAAAAATTACAAACTTTCTGTTAGTGCCCGTAGTTTTCAAATTTGAATAGTTTAAATTTTGAATTATTTGAAATTAGCATGAATCACTAGTTTGTGAATAACTTAACTTTAAAAATCAGTAAAGGCATGAAAGAATTTGTTTGCACATAAAATTTCTTCGCGTTTCAAATGCCAAAACACATAACTACCCTAACTATTACAGAGATTCCCTCCTGGGTGTGAAACACAGAAGAAAGTGATGATAGTGTAGCCGATCACATCCCAGATCTTTGGGTGTGAAACTTTTTCTTCACGTGTGTCCCTTTGCGCCGTAACCATGGAAAATCTTCATCATTTAACGGGATGCTCGGGTCAATATTCACTGTGAATGGAGCAATTTCATCAAACTTTTCATAATCTTCTGACATGTCTGTTTTGTCATCCACTCCCACGATGTTTCTCTTCCCAGAAAGAACTATGTGCCGCTTTGGCTCATCGTACGATGCATTCGCTTCCTTATCTTTTCTTTTTCTTGGCTTGGTAGACATGTCCTTCACATAGAAAACCTGTGCCACATCATTGGCTAGGACGAATGGTTCGTCTGCATACGCAAGATTGTTGAGATCCACTGTTGTCATTCCGTACTACGGGTCTTCCGTTACCCCGTCTCGTGTCATATTGACCCATTTGCACCAAAACAAAGGGACCTTCAAACCACGTCGATAGTCAAGTTCCCATATGTCCTGTCTTGGTTTCTGCATCAAAGCAGACACCACTGTTTTGGTTGGTGCTCTTCTTATCTTGGGCGATCGTGTAAAATGTATTACCATTTATCTCGTACCCTTTGAAAGTCATTATATTCAAAGATGGTAACTGGGACAGCAAGTAAAGGTCATCTTCAATAGAGGTGTTATGCATGGTACGTGTCTGCAACCAGCTGGCGAAACTCCTGGTTTGTTCACGTGTAATCCAGTCATCAGACCACTCCGGGTGTTTGGAGCGTAGCAAATTCTTGTGTTCATCCATATACGGAGCCACCAAGGCTGAATTCTGTAGAACTGTGTAGTGTGCTTCAGTGAGAGAATGTCCGTCCATACATATTATTTGTTCCCCTCCTAGCGTGCCTTTTCCATCCAGTCTGCCCTTATGCCGCGATTCAGGAACACCAATCGGCTTAAGGTCAGGAATAAAGTCAATACAAAACTCAATGACCTCCTCATTTTCATGGCCCTTGGAGATGCTTCCTTCTGGCCTAGCACGGTTATGAACATATTTCTTTAAGACTCCCATGAACCTCTCAAAGGGGAACATATTGTGTAGAAATACAGGACCCAAAACGTTAATCTCTTCGCATAGGTGAACTAGGACGTGTGTCATGATGTTGAAGAAGGATGGTGGGAACACCAACTCGAAACTGACAAGACATCGCACCAAATCATTCTCTAACCTTGGTATGATTTCTGGATCGATTACCTTCTGAGAGATTGCATTGAGAAATGCACATAGCTTCACAATGGCTAATCGAACGTTTTCCGGTAGAAGCCCCTCAATGCAACCGGAAGCAGTTGCGTCATAATCACGTGGCAGTCATGAGACTTTAGGTTCTGAAACTTTTTCTCTGCCATGTTTATTATTCCCTTTATATTCGACGAGAAGCCAGACGGTACCTTAATACTAAGCAGGCATTCAAAGAAGATTTCCTTCTCTTCTTTGGTAAGAGCGTAGCTTGCATGACCCTGATGTATGCCGTCTTTTCCGTGCATACGTTGCTGGTCCTCCCATGCCTCAGGTGTATCTTTTGTCTTCCCATACACGCCCAAGAAGCCAAGCAGGGTCACACAAAGATTCTTCGTCATGTGCATCACGTCGATTGCGGAGCGGACCTCTAGGTCTTTCCAATAGGGCAGGTCCCAAAATATAGATTTCTTATTCCACATGGGTGCACGTCCGTCAGCGTCATTCGGAACAGGTTGTCCACCAGGACCCTTTCCAAAGACCACCTTCAAATCCTTGACCATATCATGTACATCAGCACCAGTACGGTGGCGAGGCTTCGTCCGGTGATCCGCCTCACCTTTGAAATGCTTGCCTTTCTTTCTTACAGGATGCCTGCTCGGAAGAAATCGATGATGTCCCAGGTACACATTCTTCTTACAATTAGCCAAATATATATTGTCGGTATCATCCAAACAGTGCGTGCATGCGCGGTATCCCTTGTTTGTCTGTCCTGAAAGGTTACTGAGAGCAGGCCAATCATTGATGGTCACGAACAGCAACGCCTTTAGGTCAAATTCTTCCCCCATGTGCTCATCCCACGCACGTACACCTGTTCCATTCCACAGTTGTAAGAGTTCTTCAACTAATGGCCTTAGGTACACATCAATGTCATTGCCGGGTTGCTTAGGGCCTTGGATGAGCACTGGCATCATAATGAACTTCCGCTTCATGCACAACCAATGAGGAAGGTTATACAAATATAGAGTCACAGGCCAGGTGCTATGGTTGCTGCTCTGCTCCCCAAAAGGATTAATGCCATCTGCGCTTAGACCAAACCATACGTTCCTTGCGTCATCTGCAAACTCCTTCCCATACTTTCTTTCAATTTTTCTCCACTGCGACCCGTCAGCGGGTACTCTCAACTTTCCGTCTTTCTTACGGTCTTCTCTGTGCCATCGCATCGCCTTGGCATGCTCTTTGTTTTGGAACAAACGTTTCAACCGTGGTATTATAGGAGCATACCACATCACCTTGGCAGGAATCTTCTTCCTGGGGCGCTCGCCCTCGACATCACCAGGGTCATCGCGGCCGATCTTATAGCGCAATGCACCGCATACCGGGCAAGCGTTCAAATCCTCGTACTCACCGCGGTAGAGGATGCAATCATTAGGGCATGCACGTATCTTCTGCACCTCTAACCCTAGAGGGCAGACAGCCTTCTTTGGTTGGTACATACTCTTGGGCAATTCGTTGTCCTTTGGAAGCATATCCTTTATCATTACCAGCAACTTTCCAAATCCCTTGTCAGATACACCATTCTCTGCCTTCCATTGCAGCAATTCCAGTGTGGTGCCCAGCATTTTCTTGTCACCTACGCAATTCGGGTACAACAATTTTTTGTGATCCTCTAACATGCGCTGCAACTTATTCTTCTCCAAATCACTTGCGCAGTTTCTCTTTGCATCGGCAATGGCCCGACCTAGATCATCAACGGGCTCATTCGATGCCTCTTCTTCAGCTTCTTCCCGCATTGCCGACTCAGCTTGTTCCCTCATTGTTGTATCATCGTATTCAGGGAACCCATGGCCAGGATAGCTGTCGTCTTCCTCTTCTTCTTCATTGTCTTCCATCATAACCCCTCTTTCTCCATGCTTGGTCCAAACATTATAGTGGGGCATGAAACCGGACTCAAACAGGTGGACGTGAATGGTTCTTGACGTAGAGTAATTGCGACCAGTCTTACAGCCAACACATGGACAACGCATAAAACCATCCGCTTGCTTGTTTGCCTCAGCCGCAAGCAGAAAAGTACGCACGCCATTAATGAACTCGGGAGAGCATCGGTCATCGTACATCCATTGCCGGCTCATCTTCAATACACAGCACCGAAAACATTAAATTAATACAATACATAAAGTTCATACATAAAGATCATACAACACTTAAATGCAACAAACAAATAACTCTCTAGCTAAAGAATTTAAATGCAACAACAAATGCGATCAAGATCGCAACTAAGGTAACAATTGATCCAACAGCATAATGATACCAAGCCTCACTATGAATGGCATATTTTCTAATCTTTCTAATCTTCAAGCGCATTTTCTCCATCTTAATCTTGTGATCATCGACGACATCGGCAACATGCAACTCCAATTCCATCTTCTCCCCCTCAATTCTTTTCAATTTTTCCTTCAAATCCTCGTTTTCTCTTTCAACTAAATTTAACCTCTCGACAATAGGGTCGGTTGGAATTTCCAGTTCAACTACCTCCTACATACAAATATCTATGTCAACTTTATGGGCATAATTTGTCATGAACACGAAATGCAATGAATAGTTTTAAAAGAGAATATACCACATCCGAATCATAACCCAGACGAGGGCCGATGGGGACGGATGTCAAAACCATGGCACTATGCATGACAAACAACGTATGGGTAAGATAATTATACGAGTAACTATATATCCAAATCACACAAACACCATTTTTTTATATAAAACTTCATGAACAAGAGGCTCACCACAAGGTGGTGCCGGCGACGGGACGTTGCGAGCGATCGACGGTGGTTACGACGGAGATTTAGAACGTACTAAGTAAACCACACCTACATATGCAAAACTAAGTGTTATTTTTGACCTCAAATTGCATATAAATCAAATACTACCACATATATATAATTCCTCCCAAATTAATAAACTCAAAAATCAATCACTATATAAAGCATTGCACGAGCTAATCTAGCAATGAGAGATGAAAGGAAAAAGTTGCTAACCTTTGTGATCATTTGAATGGATGGGGGCCTTCAAATCTTGGGCAAAATGTGTGATGAGCTTGAGAGGAAGAGGGAAAAGAACAGAGAGGAGAGGGGAAAGGGGAAGAACAGAGCGAGCTCAGGTGGACGAAGGGTCTATGTAGGACGACCTTTAGTACCGGTTCATGATACGACCCGGTACTAAAGGTGCTGGAGGGAACCCGGACAGACAACATCCTGCCACCACTCACTTTAGTACCAGTTCGTGGCACGAACCGGTGCTAAAGGTTCGCCACGAACTGGTACTACTGAGAGCGGCCTGGCTAGCCATTGGAACCGGCACTAATGTACACATTAGTGCCAGCTCAAATTCAAACCGGCACTAATGTGCTTCACGTTTGACCCTTTTTCTACTAGTGAATCTTAACCTATACACAGTTAGCTACTTAATTTTTCAGATTCAAGTACTCAGTACAATGTTGAGTTGCCCCGTTTAGTTGCAACATTAGTAGTGTGGGCCTTATAAACCAAAATTGAGAAAGTACAAGTAGTATGTAGAGTTATTTGTTCTAATGTTAGTGTCATTTTTTTGTAGATAAGGGTCCCCTTTTCTATTGGTGATAGCTTTGGCATTTGCCTGCAACAACAACATACTACTACAAACATACTGAAAATTCATTAACTAAGAATCCATTTTCGTGGATTATGTGGATTGATACGATATACTCCTCTAGATTCGCATATGTCCGATTGAATGGTGTGCCAGGCAAATAATTCTTGTGTAAAGGAGGGGTCGCATAGGGTTACCCTCTCTCTCTCTCCTCTTGTTGTGCTGGGTGCAGACCTGTTGCAATCCATTTTTAATGAACCCTTGGCTAAAAAATTTATTCAGCACCCTCCATCGAAAAACATTTGTCGGGATTTCCCTATAATTTAGTATGCAGACTATCCTCATCATGCCTGCCCGCCCTGTGAAACTGCTGCGAACTTAGAATATTTTGATGTATTTTGCAGTCTTTACCGGGCTTAGAGCCAACTGCGACAAATCCATGTTGGTGACCATCAATGTGCCTGGCAGCAAAATCCAGATGCTCACTTCTATTCCTGGCTATGTTCTGGGTAATTTACCTTTCACTTATCCAAGATTGCCTCTATGCACCATGAAGCCTGATGTCTACTACACAACCTTCTTCTTGTAGACGTTGTTGGGCCTCCAAGTGCAGAGGTTTGTAGGACAGTAGCAAATTTCCCTCAAGTGGATGACCTAAGGTTTATCAATCCGTAGGAGGCATAGGATGAAGATGGTCTCTCTCAAGCAACCCTGCAACCAAATAACAAATAGTATCTTGTGTCCCCAACACACCCAATACAATGATAAATTGTATAGGTGCACTAGTTCGGCGAAGAGATGCTGATACAAGTGCAATATGGATAGTAGATAATGGTTTTTGTAATCTGAAAAATATAAAAACAGCAAGGCAACTGATAAAAGTGAGCACAAACGATATTGCAATGAGTTGAAATAAGGCCTAGGGTTCATACTTTAACTAGTGCAAGTTCCCTCAACAATAACAACATAATTGAATCATATAACTATCCCTCAACATGCAACAAAGAGTCACTCCAAAGTCACTAATAGCGGAGAACAAATGAAGAGATTATGGTAGGGTACTAAACCACCTCAAAGTTATCCTTTATGATCGATCTATTCAAGAGTCCGTAGTGAAATAACACGAAGCTATTCGTTCCGTTCAATCTATCATAGAGTTCGTACTAGAATAACACCTTAAGACACAAATCAACCAAAATCTTAATGTCACCTCAAGTATCCGTGGGTATGATTATATGTTATGCATCACACAATCTCAGATTCATATATTCAACCAATACAAAGAACTTCAAAGAGTGCCCCAAAGTTTCTACCGGAGAGTCAAGACGAAAACGTGTGCATAAGTTCACGAGGTCATGGAACTCGCAAATTGATCACCAAAACATACATCAAGTGGATCACGTGATATGCCATTGTCACCACAGATAAACACATGCAAGACATACATCAAGTGTTCTCAAATCCTTAAAGACTAAATCCAATAAGATAACTTCAATGGGAAAACTCAATTCATCACAAGAGAGTAGAGGGGGAGAAACATCATATGATCCAACTATAATAGTAAAGCTCGCGATACATCAAGATCGTACCACCTCAAGAACACGAGAGAGAGATCAATCACATAGCTACTGGTACATACCCTCAGCCCCGAGGGTGAACTACTCCCTCCTCGTCATCGAGAGCGCCGGGATGATGAAGATGGCCACCGGAGAGGGATTCCCCCCTCCGACAGGGTGCCGGAACGGGTCTAGATTGGTTTTCTGTGGCTACGGAGGCTTCTGGCGGCGGAACTCCTGATCTAGGTTATTTTCTGGAGGTTTCTGTATTTACAAGAATTTTTGGCGTCGGTCTCACGTCAAGGAGGTGCCCGAGTCCTCCACGAGGTAGGCCCACGCGCCCGGGAGGGGGGGGGAGCGCCCCCATCCTCGTGGATGGACCGGGACTCTTCTAGCCCAACTCTTTTACTGCGGGGTCTTCTTTTGGTCCATAAAAAATCATCAAAAATTGGCATGTCAATTGGACTCCGTTTGCTATTTATTTTCTGCGAAACACAAAAACAAGGAAAAAACAGAAGCTGGCACTAGGCTCTAGGTTAATAGGTTAGTCCCAAAAATCATATAAAATAGCATATAAATGCATATAAAACATTCAAGGTTGATAATATAATAGCATGGAACAATAAAAAATTATAGATACGTTGGAGACGTATCAAAGCAGGCAGAGAACTGACAAAAGAACAATTATATGTTCAATGATCTTTCCCTATGGAGAACAAATTCAGTTAGTCAAATTTATCTCCACAGGTCTGCTTACTTTCTTTATGCGCTCTTTGGATCTTCCTTGGTCCGTGATTGACCAAATCAACAAATATTCGAAGCATTATTTTTGGAGGAAATATGGAATGGATAATGAAGGTGTTGTCCTAAGTGCTTGTGATAAAGTTTGTCTTTCTAAAGAATGTGCTTGTCCAGGAGTGCTGGAGATGGAAACTCACAATACAGCTGTATTAATGACGCACTTGCACAAATATTGCAATCATTGTGATCTGCCGTGGGTTAATCTCATTTGGAAATTCTATTATATCTACTGGTCCACCCCAAGATATATTGGTTAGCTCATTCTAGTGGAAAAGTGACCTTAAGCCGTTGCTTCACTTCAGAATTGTGGCCTCATGCCAAATGGGGGTGACTCAGTTTTGCTTTGGTCTGATAAATGGGGGCAGGGCATAGAACTTGATCTGAGATATTCCCAAAACTTGATCTTCTGCTATTACTGACCAAATTTTTGTCAGGCAGGACATCTAATCGCCCAGTCTAGAAAACCTCTTTCATAGGCTACTCTCCTTGCAAGCCTTCCAGCAATTACAAAATCTAATGCACAATACTCACTTTTCTACATCCAAGGATATTTGGGCTTACTCTTGTAATTCCCAGAACTTCTTTGACATCAAAATGTAAGTCCTCGAGAGTAGAGTCCCTGCGCACCCTCTCTTTAGGAAGCTTTGTAAATTTGTTGTGATCCTAAGATACAAGGTGTTCTTCTGGCTTTTGATGCATGACAGATTGAACACTAGGAATATGTTTCAAAGAAAATATTTTGGTTGTAGTCCTATTCATGTGTTATTTGTAACTGTGGGTGTACCTAGTCCTCAATCCATTTATTGTGGGATTGTACTTCCGCTCTTAACTTTTGGGATAACATTATTGCGATGAGGAGGAGTACTTAGTACTTTTGTTCATTCTATATGTTGTTGTAGCTCTGCCTCTAGAAATTGCTATTGACATTCTTATCATGGCCTACTATAATATATGGATGCAACAAAATAACAAGATCTTCAAAAACGTTACCCCAAATATCAACTCCTGAAAGATATTTCGGAAACAAGATCTTAAGATTGTGTGTCACAAAATCAAGGATATTTATATGGAAATTCTTAAAGCTTGGATTGAGAACACTCTTTCACTAGTTTAGTACGTTCCAAAAAATAGGAACTGGCTGAGCAGGACCCTCTTTGTTTGTTGGAGATAGCTAGCCGGCGCCGATGCACTCGTTTGTCGGATTGAGCACAATTTCCTTTTAAAGGAAAAAAGCACCTGGTCTTCTTCAATTGAATCGAAAAGGAAAGCGTCAGGTCCCATGTGCTCACACTATATATCCCGCTTGCATTTATTAGGGGGATCAAAAACTTTAAAAATTTGTAACTTTTGATTCAAGTGTCAAAATCCAGATCCGTTTTCATCATTGGGTTTCTCGCGACGAGTTCTTTAAAACTAGATCCCATATGAACAGGTTTCAACGAAATTTTTTTCCGAGCAACTTTGTGTGCTATTGAGGCAACTTAAGTGCTATACAAAAGCAACTCCTTTTTTCCCCTAGTATGACTACCTATCAAAGGAGGATCCTTCTAAGTTTGTTACCATGACTACCAATTGACTTACACCTCTAAGTCATCTACCATAAGGACAATTCCAACGCGGATCACCAAATAGCCCCAAATGTCGGGATCAGCCTCTTTAGACACTTATAACCATCCAATGACGGCCACCTAATTTGTTTGAGCAAGTCCGTATGTCTGAAATCCTCTAAACCGAATGACAAGGGGGAATTCTCATGGCCCCTCAGTGTCCATTGCTCCCTCCGACATCAAGCTGGATCCCATCTCCTCAGACGACAAGAGGAGTCGAATCCGTCCCTCCTAGCCGAGGTCCCGGCGATGGACAAAGAGTCCGCACTACAAATGGAGATGCTAACCCAACGGTCAACTTCTGACCGCGGTTTGACGATGCCCTCTATGCCACTCCCGAGCAAACACGAGGCCCAAAACTAGATGCCATGTAAAGGAGGAGACGTCGTCCCCACTATGCCAACCATTTCTGTTGTAACAAGGAGGTGAAAACAACAACTTCGAATATTGATAAGCGCAGCCACATATAGAAAATACTAAGTTCACCCAACAGAACCTGTTGGGGGTAGAAAAGAAAAACAACTATGTGACTTATATGCACTGGAGTGGTACTTAAAAAGCCAACAACTTTTACGGTATTTTTGTGCAACTCCAATGCATTCACCAAACAACTCGTGTGTAGTCCGAGTCTGACTTGGTATCTAGATAAAGTGGCCACATACAGAAAAGACCAAGTTCACCAGGCAATTCATGCGTAGTCCAAGCCTGAACAACTCCAGAGTTTTCCTTGGGCACCTAGGCAGTAGCAGAGGAGAAAACACACACACACACACGCGCGCGCGCGCACACACACACATAGTCATGTGCCTCATAATGTCTTGGTAATGTTTCTGTTTATGAGGATTAGATAACTGGATACATTGTTTTAGAAAATTGTATGGTTGATTGTGGGCAACTGGATACATGGTTTTAGAAAATTATATGGTTGATTGTGGGCAACTGGATACATGGTTTTAGACAACATTATGGTTGATTTTACGCAACTATGACACCTAAAAAAGGGGTAAAGAACATACACATGTTCATTTTTGGAGGTGGTCACAAATAAACTTAATCCCCTAAAAACACTTCGTGGTTTTAGTTATGTCCCATGACCAGCTCCACACTTCCCCCTCCCCTCTATGATCATTCACCTAGTATTTACGATCATACCAAGGGATTCTTGATGCATCTCTATGAAACAATCTTAATTGAAAGGTATCCAAAGCCTTTACATATGAGCCAAATTATGGTCTTGGTAATGTTTCTATTCATTAGGATTGGGCAACAGGATACATGGTTCTAGGCAACTGTATAGCTGATTGTGGGCAACTACGATACCTGAAAAAGTAATAAAGAATATACACACGTTAGTAGTGTTTCGGTGCCTAGGCTCATCTGCACTTGGTTAGAAAATAATTCGTAAAAAATCAAAAGAAAATCGAAAAATTCCACAATATTTTTGTGTGGTAGAAAATTTGATGCGTGAGGCCCGCTCAACATTCAAGTCATTTGGACATCTAAGCAGCTCTGACCAAAAACGCAAATCAGGTCAAAACAGTATATGAACAGTAAACATTTTTACAGATTCTCAATTTGTCTTTTTTGCTGAGAGCTCCTCAGATGTCCAAATGATTTGACAATTGGAGCGTACCTCACGCATCAAATTGTCTACCACACAAAAAATTGGAATTTTTTGAATTGTTCTAGTATTTTTTTTTGATTTTTTTCGTCAGCGCGGGCACAGTTGAGCTCGGGTGCAGAGATGGATTTTCGATACACATGTTTGCTTTTTAGGGATTCACAAATAAACTTAATTGAAAGGTATCTAAACCCTTTAGATGTTGGCCAACAATCATGGTATTGGTAAATGTTTCTGTTCATGAGGATTGGGCAATATGATACATGGTTTTAGGCAACTATGTTATCTTTCATGTATTGTGCATTAAAAAGGATGCAAACTATGTAAGGCAACTATGGTATCTTTTTCTGTGTGTTTTTGATGCGTGATAATTTTTTGAAATCACACGATGTTCTACGTATTCATCAACGCAGCCGGCGACTACAGGCAAAAATAAATGGAAGACCTATGTGGCTATGTGCAGGATCCAAAGGAAATTCTTAACTAACATATTCAACCAACAATAGAGGGGCCAAGAGAACACTTGTCTAAACCAACCTATCCAATCAAGCAGAGCTTATTCCATCAAGAAATCTTAAAAAGTTCCTTTCTAGTTTCAGTAATGTTTGGTGTGCATTGGCGAATATTGTCGTGTACAACATATCTCTGAATTTAGTCCATCGCTCATCTCACAAAAAAGCACTTATACATGGATTTTCCCATGATTGAGTTTGAGCAACTCTTTGCAGATGTGCAGCAACTACTAATTCTAGGGGTTGCAAAAATGTGCACACATTCGAGCAAAGAACCCCACATCGAGAGTATAAGCTTGTGTGTTAGCCATATTGGTTGTAGCTATATTTCCTGAAAACTGAGTGTGCCCTACCGAACTAAGCTACTACTCTTGCTAATCTAGCTAACAACAGTCACGGGCCTCACATCTCCATCTAGGAAACCTGACCAGTTCCACCCCTCCCCTCTATAGTCGCACCAAGGGATCCCACTTGAGGAGAGGAAAATAATGACTCCACCTCTATGACACAAACTTAATTGCGGGTATCTAAAACCTTTAGATATTTACCAAATAATGGTCTTGGTAATGTTTCTGTTCATGGGGATTGGGCAACTGGATACATGGTTTTAGGCAAACTGTATGGTTGATTGTGGGCAACTGGATACATGGTTTTAGGCAATTGTATTGTTGATTGTGGGAAACTATGACACCTGAAAAAAGGATATAAGAACATACACATGTTCATTTTCGGAGGGTTCGCATATAAATTTAATCCCCTAAAAACACTTCACAATTTAGTTTACGTCCCCATGACCAACTACATCATGGTCCCCATTTATCATTATTCGCCAAGTATTTACGATCATACCAAGGCATCCCACCCCGAGGAGATAAATTCTTGATGCATCTCTATGACACAAACTTGAAAGGTATCTAAAACCTTTACATATTAGCCAATTATGGTCTTGGTAATGTTTCTGTTCATGAGGATTGTGCATCTGGATACATAGTTTTAGACAACTGTATGGTTGATTGTGGGCAACTGTATACATGGTTTTAGGCAATTGTATTGTTGATTGTGGGAAACTATGACACCTCAAAAAATGATATAAGAAAATACACATGTTCATTTTTGGAGGGTTCACAGATAAATTTAATCCCCTAAAAACACTTCACAATTTAGTTTACGTCCCCATGACCAACTACAACCTAGTCCCCATTTATGATTATTCGCTAAGTATTTACGATCATACCAAGGCATCCCACCCCGAAGAGATAAATTCCTGATGCATCTCTATGACACAAACTTGAAAGGTATCTAAAACCTTTATATATTAGCCAAATTATGGTCTTGGTAATGTTTCTGTTCATGAGGATTGGGCAACTGGATACATAGTTTTAGACAACTGTATGGTTAATTGTGGGCAACTGGTTACATGGTTTTAGACAACTGTATGGTTGATTCTGGGCAACTGGATACATGGTCGTAGGCAATAGTATGGTTGATTGTAGGAAACTTTGACACCTAAAAAGGGATAAAGAACATACACATGTTCATTTTTGGAGGTGGTCACAAATGAACTTAATCCCCTAATAACACTTCATGGTTTTAATTATGTCCCCATGACCAGCTCCACACCGCTCCCCCTCTATGATCATTCACCTAGTATTTACGATCATACCAAGGGATCCAACCCCGAGGAGATGAAATTCTTGATGCATCTCTATGACACAATCTTAATTGAAAGGTATCTAAAACCTTTACATATTAGCCAAATTATAGTCCTGGTAATGTTTGTATTCGTTAGGATTGCGCAACTGGATACATGGTTCTAGGCAACTGTATGGCTGATTGTGGGCAACTATGACTCCTAAAAAAAGGGATAAATAACATACAGATGTTTGTTTTTTAGGGGTTCACAGTTAAACTTAATCCCATTAAAAAAACTCCATGGTCTTAGTTATGTCCCCATGAGCAGCTCCACCTCGCCACCCTCTCTGATCATTCAACAAAGTGTTTAGAATCATACCAAGGGATCCCACCCGAAGAGAAGAAATTCTTGACGCACGACTATGACACAAACTTAATAGAAAGGTATCTAAAATCATTAGATATTGGCCAAATCATGGTCTTGGTAATTTTTATGTCCATGAGAATTGGGAAACGGGATACTTTATTTTAGGCAACTGTATGGTTAATTGTGGGCTCATGTATTGTGCATAAAAAAGGGATGCAAACTATGTAGGGTAACTATGGTATCTTTTTCTGTGTGTTTTTGTTGCTTTTGTTGTGTGATAGTTTCTCCGAAATCACATGATGTTCTATGTATTCATCAACGCAGTCGATGACCCCAGGCAAAAATAAATGAAATACTTGTGTGGCTATGTGCAGGATCCAAAGTAAATTCTCAACTAACATATGCAACCAAGAATAGCAGGGCGAAAAGAACACTCGTCTGAACCAACCTATCCAATCATGAAGAGCACTGCCAAAAACACTTATAATAAATGTTGGGAAACTCCACTCGACCAACAAAAAAAGGAAAAAAAAATAGAGAGTCACTTCTGATCCACTCCTAGGCAACTCCTTTTAACATATTGTGCACCTCCAGTCATAACCTGGGCAGTGCCCTCCACCTTCATCCACCCCACACACTTCCTCTCTCTTGCCTCGCCGCCCACCACCTTCGTCTGCCCCGTCACACGCGCCCTATCTCACACCTCGCCACCCTGCACCTATATCTCCCAACACACACGACTCCGTGCACTATGTCTTGATCTTGGGAAACTCTTATGCCACCATGTGTACATTCCAGAGATTGCAAAACATCTGTATACATTCCAACAAACAAAAGCCCCACTACAATCCTTTATTCAAGGCTGCTGGAACCAAGATCAACATGGCATTGTGCTTATTCCATCAAGAAATCTTAAAAGTTCCTCTCCAATTTCAATCAGGCTTGGTGTGTGTTGATTGTACCTGTGTAAAACTATCTCTGAATCTAGTTCACCACTCATCTCACAAAAAAGTCACATATCTGCTACCTTGACTGAGAAGAGAGGCTAAAGAAAACTAAACTTATAGATGGATTTTCCCTGATTGATTTTGAGCAACTCTTCGCAAATGTGCAGCAACTACTAATCCCAGGGGTTTCAAGATGTGCACACATTTCAGAAAACAACCCCACATCGAGAGTAGAAGCTTGTGTGTTAGTTGTTGCGGCTGTCACTGTGCTTTAGATAGCATAAATCTTAGGATGCCAGCCTAATGCAGCAAAGTGAATAGCACACTGTATAAAAAAACTACGAGCACAATAGCTGTAGCTTAAAAATCCATTGAACAAGACAAGAAATCAATTCATAAACAGAATCATATGTGTTCTATGCTAGAGGCTTAACACATGGGATGTGTGCCTTGTACAGACCACAATGTTTTAGGCCAGAGGCTTAACATCAACTAGATGTTTTAGTCCTGACGCTCTCATAACAGCAACAAATTCGCCCAAAACAATGCATCACAGTGAAAAGACTATGTCAAGCAGCATGCATCACATGAATATCCTAACATCACAAAGGGCTCAATTCAATTGCATGCAACAGAAGGAGGAGAACTAGAGAATGGCATTACCATGAGGTGAGTCAGGTGACTGGTCGTTCGCTGCCTAAGAATCAAAATCTTCATGTGGTTTGTTCACAAGGAGATGATTCTGACTAAGGATAAATTGGCACGATGAGGATGGGAGGGTAGTAAACGATATTGCTTTTGTGATCAGGACGAAAGGATTCAACACCTTTTTCTCGATTGTCCTCTCGCCAAACTATTATGGCGTTCGATTCATATACCCTTTAATGTCAGCCCTCCAGGTAGTATTAACGCGGAAACTAGTTGCATCCCAGCATCAATATAAACACAGGAACGAGGGGGGAGGCGATAAGCTGTTTTAGAAAGGGAGGAGAGTTTTGATTCCCTGCATGGACATAAAGTGGGAATCGGCCGATCGTAGTGCACTTGTCTGGATTTCCATGTCCTCATAGGTTCCATGAGCAAACAATTAATCAGGGAGATGCAATTAATTCACGGAAAAACACATGACCAAGCTTGAGAAGAAATAAACTGCGCATGCTTTGATTGAATAATCAAAGGACGGCTTAAGGCCATCATTACAAGCAACAGCCCTGAAGGGGCAACATTGAAAAGGAAATAATCAAAGGGACGGCTTAAGGCCATCATTACAAGCAACAGCCCTGAAGGGGCAACATAGTAGGAAAGGAAATTAAGCGCTCCGACAGCTGTGAGAGCCCACGGACGGGAGCACTAAGCATGCGCAGACTACTACAGCAGATGAAGCAGAAGGTTCACGTTCACTTTTAGATTGGTTTGCAATTTTTCGGTTCAACTTGAAGGATGACTTTCAGGTTGGCTGCGGCATTCGATGGGCTGGTCATCCTCGGATTCCCGTAGTATGCAATTATGTGAGCCTCGGGGATATCGTTCCAATACACTCTTCGATACACTCCTCTGTCCCAGCCAAGCAACGCGCAGGAAATGTCTTTCCAGTGGACGACGAGTTCAACCTCATATTTTGGGATTCGACCACGATATCCATGCTCCCATACCTCAGTGACGGTGTCACTGATACTGGTAAACCGCTGGGCCTCACAGATCATGAGGACAAACGTGAGCAACGCCTTCCTGATATCCTGCTCAGTGATGGTGATGGGGCCGCCCTGCATGTACCATATTAGGTTTTTCGCTGCTTCCAAGGCTGGCAGCCGGCCGACGTCCACACTGCCCAGGTCTCTGTAGCCTCGGCCGCCGGTGAGAGATTTGTAACTGTCGTTGAAGGTGAGCGGGATGGACCCGGGGAGAAGAGGACGAACCCACCAAAACGTGTTCTTGAACACGTACCAGGGACCTCCATTCAGCTGGAATCCGACAAGGTACAAGTTGTCTGCCCTGATGGCAAGGGTGGGCATCACGCCGCCCCACTTGAGGTCCACGTAGATCCAGGTGTCCGGCGGCTGCCATTTAAGCCTTTGCACGCCCAGCACCGGACGCTCCTTGATGGTCCACCCGTTGGCCGTGGCCTTCAGTCTCCTGTGCAGCTCCGTCATGAAGGCTGTGTAACCTCCTCGTGCAGCCACGTCCAGTGTGAGCCTCACGGGCTCGTTTATCTCGGACCTGAGCAACCGATGAATAAAATTAACAGCGCTTAAATGACAGAAAATTACGTCTTCTTGTTACATTTTCATAGAAATTACACGACCGAGACCAAATCATACGTAGCCCAGGTTTGCTGTGCAAAGCTTCGAGTCAGTAAGTACTGAAACAGAGTAAATTACATAAAAGTACCATAATTGAGCCATTAGAAGAAGATTGGTAATTTTTACGTGTCAATATCAAGATTGAGGCGAGCCGTTGCAAAAAAGACTAAAAGTGCGTTTTATACGTATTGACAGAAAAGCTGACCGGTTGGGCCCGCCCGTCAGACGCCACGCTGGCCAGTGCGCGTGTGCCCGCGCGCTGACTAGGACAAGCCCGGGTCAAGCCGTTTAGGTCTCGCTGGTGCGACCGAGCCGCCGGCGAGGGTACGAGGGCAGAGCGGGGTCGGGGTCTGGCTCGGTCGCATGTCCGCATGGTGCCGACCGACGCGGGGCACGCGTCTGTGCAAAGCCGAATGTAAGTGCAAAGCAAACGCCGCCCAATTCCACAGGCATATGCATGCTTGCTTGCGCCAAGGTCCCACGTACGTACGTACGTACGTGCGTGCGTGATCGTTCATGCAGCAGCTGAAGACGATCCAAGCCGTCCTCCATTGGTCGGTGCCGCGTGATTCATGACTGGCAACGGCAAACGAAGCTAGCTAGCAGTACTTTGTCATCCGAATTCCAACTCCATGCATTCAGCATTCACACAGAAGGGGGTTTCCAGCGGGACGCGCCAGGTTTTCCAGAGTACCATGCAGTTGAGAGCTACAATGACCAGTCTCTTCACAATCAAAATTGTGCACTACAGTTAGCAGTACTGGTCCATCTGAAGGCTGATAAATCAATCTACTCATGTATGATCGACACCTTTTCTTATATAGTTATATATGCTACATATGATTGATGTTAAGAAATAGGATACTCTCTTGGTATTTTCTTTTTGTGAGCAAAACTTCTAATCTATTCATTAACTGTCAAGATAGTACAAAGAACACCAGAAGTACAAAATACATCTAGGTCCGTAGACCACTAGCGACGACTACAAGCGCTTGAGCGAGCCGAAGACGCGCCGCCGTCATCATTCCTCATCGGAGCCGTGCAAACCTTATTGTAGTAGATAGTTAGGAAGTCATCCCTAAAAAGAAGATAATTAGGAAGTCGTCATGTTAAGGATTCATAGGACCAGTGCATCAGGATAGCAACTGCCGCTGATGATGAGATGTGTAGATCAGAAGGTTACTCCCGCAGAGAAAGAGAAATGTCGGTGTGCATGCAGTTATTACCAGGCACATGCAGCCAGCAGCACTACCTCGTTTTAGTCGAAGATTCCCCTGCAAGCACTCCAGCTGCATGGTTGTCCACAAATGTCCGTCACCGCCACATTTTAGCTGCGTTCACATGTACTCCTATATCTTGTTTAGACACGGATGAAATATCAATTTTCCGACGTAAAGCTTAAGAGCAGCTCTAGGCCTCCAGCATATGCGTCATATATGTCTGATCTTCATAATAACCGCTAGTATGACGGACAATACATAAAAAAATCTAGCACAATATGCATCCGGATTGTCATAATATATGGAGCGCGCAACAAAACCGAGCTCGTAGGTCCCATATTTGGAAGTGGTGGACGACTTGCCTGTTGTGGCACGAGTAAAATTTCATCTTATTCCTCCTCAAGCCACAACCGGGTTTGAAGCATACCACCGCCCTGTACGGAAAGCAGAGACATAGAAAACCACGCGCAATGGGGGTGACGTGAACGCTAAATACACGCCATTAGTGGGGCGCAACCACTCCATCAGAATCCCATAACAGCCCATCGGATGCCCACCATGCAACAACATCTCCTGCTGCGCCAACCCTGTCCCTTGCCATAAAAGCCCGACGGTAAGGCATCCCGATCACCCTAGCCGTCGCCTCCTCCCCTCTTAGTGACAATGCAACCGCACTAGGACGCAGCCTATTTGTGTTGAACGTCCTCTCGGACAACAACCTACCGTCGTAAATGTTGCATGACGATAGTGCCACGTCTCGCATGTCTCAGGAAGCTCCCATGATGGCAAGCGCATAGAATCTGGCGCCTTGGGTGTGGCATTGCTACTTGTGAGTTGCGTTGGGATTTTCCTCGAAGAGGAATGGTGAAGCAAAATAGTAGCTGATAAGTATTTTCTTTAGTGGGAACTAATGTTATGAAACAAATGGAAGATTTACACAAAGCCTAGTGAACAGTACCTACACACACAAGAGTGAATGCTTGCACCCAACGCGGGCCAGAGGGTTGTCAATCCCCTTGAGCTCGTTATTTGCAAGGATCAAATATGGTAATGGTAGAAATATAAATTGCAAAACAAAATAAAAGTTAATAAATTACAGCAAGATATTTTTCATTTTGTTAATATGATAAAAATAGACCCGGGGGTCATAGTTTTCACTAGAGGCTTCTCTCTCAAACATAGCATACAGTGTGTAGACAAATTACTGTTGGACAATTGATAGAAAAGCGCATATTTACGATGTTATTCATGGCAATGATCATGCATATATTTATTACATCCGTGACAAGTGGACCAAAACGATTCTGCATCTACTACTATCACTCCATCAATAGACCGCTATCCAGCATGCATCCATGATATTAAGTTTATGACAAACAGGGTAATGCTTTAAGGAAGACCGAAGATGACATAATATAGACAGAATAAACCCAAGCAATGTGAATGAACCTTGTTGTTTTATCATTAATCGCAACAACACAATACATGCCTCGCTACCCCTACTGTCATTGGGTGAGGACACCGCAAGATTGAACCCATGACAAATCACCTCTCTCACTGAAGATAAATCAATCTAGTTGGCCAAACCAAAAAGATATATTGGAGAGAATTACAAAGCTATAACAATTATGCATAATAAAGTTCATAAAAGACTCAACTACTTTCAATGAATAATCTGATCATAAACACAAAATTCATCGGATCCCAACAAAAACACCGCAAAAAAAGATTACACCGAATCGATCTTCATAAATATGATGGAGAACTCTGTATTGAAGATCAAAGAGAAAGAAGAAGTCATCTAGCTACTAGTTATGGGCGTGTAGGTCTGTAGTGAACTACTCACACATCATCGGAAGGCAGCAAGGTTGATGTAAAAGCCCTTCGTGATCGATCCTCCCTCCGGTAGGATAACGAAAAATCCTCCTGATGGGATCATGGAAGAACAGAGCTTTGCGGCGGTGGAGAAATTGTTTCGAGTTACCCTCTAGTGTTTTTGAAATATTTGGGAACTTACGGAGTTGAGATTAGGTCAAAGGGAGTTGCGTCTGATCCACGAGCACAGGGTGCCCCCCCCCCCCCCCCCCCGGGGCGCGCCGGGTTAGCTCGTGGCTCACCTGTCGATCGTCTGGCCTCTTCCCGAACCTTCTCGGGTCCCTTTTGTTCCAGAAAAAATCACCATGGAGTTTCATCGTGTTTGGACTTTGTTTGATATTGATTTTCTGAAAAGCCAAAAACAAGCAAAAAACAACAACTTGCATTAGACACTGAGTTAATAGGTTAGTTCCCAAAAATGATATAAGATTGCATATAAAGCATCTAAGATTGGTAATATAATGGCATGAAACAATCGAAAATTATAGATACGTTGAAGACGTATCAACATCCGCAAGCTTAATTTCTACTTGTCCTCAAGTAGGTAAATGATAAAAACATGTTTAATGCACGATGTAGCAGACCATCGCGCGCTTCATGTTGGGCTACAAATACGTGTCCCTCTTGGCGAGCCATAAGTACCGCATAGCTATTTTCTATGCGTGAATGCTGAGCACAATTGGTTATGAAGCATTAATGTAGCTACAACACTGGTTATCTTGTGTACGTGTGTGTTAAAAAAAATCTTGTATATATGCAACGTATTGCAAGTAATTTTTCTTTTGCTTTTACCTTTCTATTTTTCTTTTTCTTTCATTTTCTTCTCTTTTCTTTTGCATTTTCCTTTTTTCCTTTCTTTTTTATGAAAGTGCCCGTCGCATATTTAAAAATATGATAATCATGTATCTGACAAATGTTATATGTATATAATGTTTTTTTCCTGATGTATATGAAATGTATAATGTGTATAAAAAATTTACATCAGAACAAGTATTTGAAGATAAAATGTTAATAATGTAACTGATTTTTTAAACATGTATAACAGAATGTCTCACATAAATGTAGAACGTGTATTAAAAAAATATACTACACATATTCAAAGAAATGTTTAAAATATGTATTTGAAAAAAAGTTAATCATATATTTGGAAAACATTAACATGTATAAAAATGTTTCATATGTATAATAAAGATGTGCAATGTGTATGGAAAAAAGTAGACACCGAACACATATGTTCTAAAACAATGTTAATCTTGTATTTGAAAATGTTAATCTTGTATAAAAATGTTTCATATGTACATGAGAAATAAACAATGTGGATGAAGAAAAGTAGACATCAAAAAACATATTTGAAAAAAGGTCAATCATATATTTAGATATTTTTGTAAATATGTAGATAAATGGTTCGTTATGTATACGCCAAATGTACAATGTGTATAAAAAATGGTGTACACCAGTCTAAATTTTTTTTAACGGTTACTCCTGTATTTAAAAGAAGTTAAATGTTTATATGAAACATTTCTATTGTATAAAAAAGTGTACTACATGTAGGAAAAATAGACATAATTGACAAAAGGAAAAGGAAAAGCAGAATTTCTTTTCAAAGTAAACTATAAAGAAAAACATTGAAAATAAAAAGAAACAAAAAACCAAGGAAAGCCCTAGAAAAATGACGAGAACCATAAATAAACAAAGACAGAAAATCCAATAAAAACAGAAGAAAGCCATAAAAGAAAAACATAGGAAAGTTGGTAATGCTTAAAACAATGAAAACTAGATGAAAATTGTAAAGGAATCACACAAAAAAGATAGAAAAGAAAAAAACCATTGAAAACTAATGAAAACCGTATGCGAAGACACCAAGAAGAAAGAAAAATAAATAAAATGCAAAGAAAATTGTAAAGAAAACACATAGAAAAGGAAAAAAAAACCGTGAAAATCCGTAAAGAAAATCACAAAAAAATAAAGTAAAAAAACCATGAAAATCGGACCAAAAAATCAACAAACAATAAAGTAGAAGAAATAACATCGAACAATGATAGATCAAGCGAGCAAGCATCACCTGGTTTGCTAGCCATGATACAGAGAGAAGAAACTTGTCGGACCAGTAACAACTTCAAGGGAAAAAACTTGAGGAGAGAGTGGCATAGGGCTCACTATAAGCAAAATATAGGGGAACAACTAACTAAGGGGTACCCCTTGTTTGGTAGCATGTATCGACCTAGCCTAGTTGTTCTCCGCTCATACATGCTGAATGTAGATATGCTGAGTCCATGCAGTTGCTGTTGTTTGGCAGCGATGTATGCGTTGAGACATGCTGAGCTGAGACTTGTTTGGCAGCCTGCATGTGTTCAGGCATGCTGAATATTTTCGAATTCCGAATATTTTTTCGAATGGTGAAGAAAATTGAAAAAACATTAATAGAAAATTAAACATGTCTTGAAATCCTGAACTTTTATTGAAAATGTGAACAAAATTTGAAATTCTACTTTTTTGAAAATTCAAATAAAAGTTGAAATTCTGAACATTTTTGGAAAATTTGAATATTTTAGAAAAAATTACCCAAAAATTGAAATTCTGAACATTTTCTTTAAAATTAAACATTTTGTGAAATTCTAAATTTTTTTGAAATTCTGAACATTTTTAAAAGGTTTAAAAAATTTAAATTCCCAATATTTCTTGAAAATTGAAACAAAATTTCAAATTCTAAACATTTTTTGAAAAAATAAACAATTTTAAATTCTAAATATTTTTAAATTTTCAAAAAAAATTATAATTCTAAACTTTTTTGAAAATTTAAACATAGCTGGACGTGGTCTGGTGGGTGGGGACGATGGTCAGCGGCAGCATGGCTGCCTCCATGCACCCTGTGTGGGGTGCATGAGATGGGCATGGCTGAGGGCTCTTTTTTGCATCGGATGGGCAAAGCCCAGGTGAGCCCATGCACCCTACCAAACAAGCAAAGGCGAGTCGGATTATGAACTTTTGCCCTCATGCACCCTCCATGCACCCTACCAAACACACCAGGGGCACTTTTGGTGGGCTGAGAGGATGCCACTTGGCGTGCCCTCTGCGGCCACCATGTGTCATATGCTGGATGCTGCATCAAAAATTTTGAACACATTTTTGAGGTTTAGATCATTTTTCCAGTTTTTTTTTGCTTTTTGGTTGTCCCTTGGTTTTCCTTAGATTTTGGAGATTTGTTTTTGTTGCAAAAAAATCATTTTTTGTGCCAAAAAAGCGCGTGGTTTTGCTTCCACGAGATGCACATATTTGCCCATCGGAATGAGGAAAATACATGTTTTTTCTTCCGCGAGAGGCACATATTTGCTTCTTGTGGAGGCATATGTTTGCTTCACAGAGGCCTCTCGGAAAAGGAGAAAACATGTTTCTTTGCTTCAAGGAGCGGCACATAGTTGCTTTTTATTGAGGCACATATTTGCTTCCGTAAGAGGCATAGTTGTGCCTCCCGGAACGGTAGAAAAAATAAATCTCTTTTCTTTCTTTTTTTGCTTCTTCTGGAGGAACATGTTTGCTTCTACGAGTTGTGCCTCTTGGAAAAATAAAAACATGTTTTTTCTTCACGAAAGACACATATTTACTTCTTGTGGAGGCACATATCTGCTTCTTCCGCAAGAAGCACAACGGTGCCTCTTGGAAAGGGAAAATATGAAGAAAAAAATGTGTTTCCATCTACGGTTCTTTTCTATCATTTTTTCTACGAGGAGTCCAATGATGAAAATAATTCAGGATTTGGACGCACGGTTCAGGAGATAAGCCATTTTGAAAATGAATCTACGAAAAAAGTGAAAACTCTCAGATTGCCACTTGTCAGCCTCTGGGAGGTGGGAGTGACATTTGCAAGGTACCCCTTAACTAATGATTTCGATGATATAGTTGCTACGATAAATGGGAGAGGATGAAAAATAATTGAGATAAAGATGAAAAAAAGTAAAAACTCAGAGAAGGCCTAGCCATCTGACCACTCAGCGGACGTGAAGAAAGAGCCCATATGCGGAAACGGCTCAAAAGATCTATGGTACGACCGTCCCATTTTTATTCCAAGATTCGGAGTAGAATCGATTCTCAACAAGAATTCTGACATTTTCCTACAAATCATCCATGTAGATTCAGGTGTAGTCCACGGTCCGCTGGTTTGTGCTGGTCGTATCAAAGGTTCGGTTCATTGCATCAGGATAAAGTAACAGCTTTTGAGAGGGCCTGACTGGCACTACAAAGTCTGCATGGATAATATATAGATGATGTTATTGTAACGAGGACCAGCAAGGACCAGCAAGCTAGGCGTCATAGTAGTATATGTTATTGTTACCCGGCTGGGGATGTCAGATGTGTGTGTGTGTGTGTTGATGATCCTTTGAAAAGCTAGGCCACTTGCAGCTCTTGTTGGGCTGGCAATCCAGGGTGAACACCTGCAGCTGGTCGGTCAGGTGAAGTGAATCTGGCCTCATGCACGCCTCTCTCCTTACTTGTATATTAATTTGTATACGTGTGAAACTACCCCATCGGTCTAGAAACGTAAAGCACAAACGTATTATGACTAACGGTTATAATTTTACCACTACCAATATAAGTTTGGCATCCCACAAAAAGGAAATAAGTACTAGTACAAGTTTGGTATCATTGCAAGTGAGTTTTAATAGAATTCCAACTACATCAATTTTGTATCACCTAGTCCACGTATTGCTTGCCGCACAATTTTTTGTTGTTCAAAACAAACTGATTTTGAGAAAAAGTTGGAGCAAACATGTCAACTAGTACTAATAATTGTACTCCCTTCGTCCGGGTGCATAGGGCATCAAAGGAACTAGGTCACAACCTAGGTGCATGGAGATTGGACAGAGGATATTAAACTAAAATTCAATGGGAATAATCATATTATGCCCGCCTAGAAAATTGGGAGGAGCCAACTACTACATTGATTTCTTAGACTAGCCAAAATTGATATGTTACTCCCTCCGTCTCAAAATTCTTGTCTTAGATTCGTCTAGATACGGATGTATCTAATACTAAAACATGACTTGATACATCCGTATTTAAACAAATTTAAGACAAGAATTTTGGGACGGAGGGAGTACTAGTTTATGTTAGTACTACCTCTATAGTGGGAAGTAACATATGTGTGGTAACATACAACACTTTATTTATTAAGCTATAGATTCATCTTGTTTTAATATGTGTGATGTTACTCATATTATTAGTAACTAGGTATGTTAGTATACTACGATGTCATAGGTTAGCGAGGAAAGAGAACACCGAAGAAGCTTTGTGCGTCTCAAACTCCATTTCAGGACACGCGCGGACCAAGAAGCAGCCAGCTACGCGCGGCTCTAGCTAGCTCGCTTTGTCAAGCTCACAACACATGTCATACAGATAGCGAGGGAGCTGGCTCGAGATATGGAAAGGAGCGTGGCGACGACGACGCTTCTCGTGGCGGGGGCGGCGACGGCGCTCCTCCTGCTCCCGCTGCTGTTGCCCAGCTTCCGCCGCCGCCGTCGCTGCTTCTGCTCGTCCCCGTGGCGCTCATGCTAGCGCTGCTCGCCCTCGCCTTCCTCGTCCCCAACCGCGACGTCGCCGCCGCCCGCGGAGGGGGAGCGCCTTGGTCTGACCACTTCCCGCGCTGAATTGACGGTGGCGCGTTGTGGTCGTCGTTCGCGGATGCAGCGAGGGAAGGGGGCCGGCGCCATTGAGGAATCGATCGACGCGCAGTGCGCGCGCGCGGCGCGGCCTTGACCGTTTAAGCTGCAGTAAGTAAGCTTGTGCATCAGATCCTCGATCGCGTTGATTATCGATGTGCATCTTCTCTGCAAGGAAGGAGTATTATTTTGAGCGAGATGAAGATCTTTTCTGAACTGCATGCAGATATTGTTCTTCTTGCATGCATATAGTATTGCCATTTGCATATGCTGTAAGAATACGATCAATGATCGTTGAAAACTAGATGAACCAGGCCTGGTGCCCTTTTTTTTTACATTTTATTTTCCTTTTGAGAGGAGCCTTGTGCCTTCTTGCTTGTGAAGGCAAGCGACTAGTGACTTCGCGAACTATACAATGCAATTTTACAGGCAATTTACGCCCCTTTTTCGCTCATTATGATCAAGTTACTATTCAGGTTCATCGTAGAACTCGTATTTGACCGTCCGTTTGATCGACTAAGTCATTATGCATTGGGAGAGGCCATAGAGAGGTCCCTGCGGCTGCTAAGCATGCACTTGTGTCCAATCCATCATTGTTAATAGGTACAGTGGCCAAGTGCAGGCTCATCAAACCGCGGGCCCCAGCCAGAACGTCCTAGGTTAGTTGAGACTTTTGAATCCTCGACCTAAATTCTGGACTGGTGCTTTGTTGTTTCTTGCCTAGTGGCTACGTACTCTGAACCAAAACCACCAAAACCAAGACCCTTTGGGCGTGTGCCTTAATCTATCCAACATGTTGGCACTAAATTAGCTGGTGCATCATATACAGATGCATGCATCGAGTCTGGCAACGACAAGATTGGCCTAGCTAGTGCAACTAGCCTCCCATGCACACAAAGACCTCAAAAAAAAAAAAGCCACGGTCTTTTCTTTTTGCCAAAAAATAAGCCTCGTATGCAGGACACCTCAGCTCTTGGTCCTACCTTGTGACCTGTTTGCTTGCAAAATGAAGCTATGTGGCCACTTTAAAGCATTTTAAGAGATCTGTGACTGAATTATTCATCTTTGGAATGTTGTGTGACCGATGGTGTGTTTATCTTGTTATGCACAAAATCTAGGTGAATCCTATCTATATTTATATCTATATCTATATCTAATAATAAAGGACGGAAGATTTCATAGTTCTCCATACACTAGTAGAAAACAGGGCTATGGTCCAGGCCGCATCAGCCCATTAGTCCCGGTTCAGTCTAGAACCGGGACCAATGTGGGCATTGGTCCCGGTTCGTGAGCCCAGGGGGCCGGCCGGGCCACGTGGGCCATTGGTCCCGGTTCGTCTGGACCTTTTGGTCCCGGTTGGTGGGATGAACCGGGACCAATGGGCCTCCCTCCTGGCCCACCACCATTGGTCCCGGTTGGTAGCTTGAACCGGGACCAAAGGCTCCCCTTTAGTCCCGGTTCATGTCACCAACCGGGACCAATGAGGTGCCTATATATACCCCTCGCTCGCGAGCAGAGCACCCCAGTGCTCTGTTTTTCTCTGGCCGAGGGGGAGAGGGCTTTGTGGTGCTCTAGCTCACCTCCTATGCACATGAGGTGTTCGATGGAATGCCCGAGCCACACTACTTAAGCTTTCTCCTCTCGAAGCTCGACCTCCAAGCTCCATTTTCCTCAAGATTTGTCTAGATTTAGCGGTCCGCCACGCCCCGTCCCCGTCTTCACCGCCGTCGATCACCCGCGCCGATCTCATCACTGACACCACCGTGGTGAGCCTCTTGTTCTTATCTTCTTTCTGAAAGGAAAAATATTCTTACTTCTATGTTTAGATAGATACTTGTATCATTTTCTTACATTTTTATTGCATCTTATATAGTGCGATGGTTTTGGTATCCGCCCCCGTCGGCCCTCGTCCTGTCTATGATTCGGATTTGGTATGTATATTATCTTTATAACTATTGGTTCATTTATTGTTTATGAAAATTATGCCGACCAACGTGACATAGATTTTATTTATCTAGGATGTATGTGAATCGGAAATGCCAACCGACCTTGTCGAGAGGTTAAATTTAGTTGAAGAAGAAAACAATTTGTTGAAGGAAAAAATAAAAAAAATTGAGGAGGAGAAGATGATATTGGAGTTGCATGTTGCGGATGTCGTCGATGATCACAAGATCAAGATGGATGCAATGCGCTTGAAGATTAGAAAGATTAGAAAATATGCCATTCATACCGAGGCTTGGTATCATTATGCCATTGGATCAATTGTTACCTTGGTTGCGATTATGATCACATTTGTTTTCGCATTGAAATGTTTTACATAGTTTCAATGTATGGTTTAATTAATTAGATGCTCTGGAGAGCTATATGTTATTAGATGAGAACTATGTATGCACTTTGGTTTTAATGTGATGATGAACTTCTATTAATTTGGACACTTAATTATATATAATGCACGCAGATGAACCGGCAATGGATGTACGGTGACAGACACACCCGCGAGTACATTAAGGGCGTGCATGAGTTTCTCGATGCGGCTGAGGCAAACAAGCAGAATGGTTTTATGTGTTGTCCATGCACTGAATGTGGGAATACGAGGTCTTACTCTAACCGGAAAATCCTTCACTCCCACATGCTTTACAAGGGTTTCATGCCACACTATAATGTTTGGACGAGGCACGGAGAAATAGGGGTTATGATGGAAGACGGCGAAGAAGAAGAGTACGATGACAACTATGTGCCCCCTGAATACGGTGATGCTGCAACGGGGGGAGCTGGTGAAGATCAAGAGGAACCAGACGATGTGCCCAATGATGCTGCCACGGGTGAAGCTGCCGAAGATCAAGAGGAACCAGACGATGTGCCCGATGATGATGATCTCGGCCGGGTCATTGTCGATGCAAGGACGCAATGCATTAGTCAAAAGGAGAAGCTGAAGTTCGATCGCATGTTAGAGGATCACAAAAAAGGGTTATACCCCAATTGCGAAGATGGCAACACAAAGCTCGGTACCGTACTGGAATTGCTGCAGTGGAAGGCAGAGAATGCTGTGGCTGACAAAGGATTTGAGAAGCTACTGAAAATATTGAAGAAGAAGCTTCCAAAGGATAACGAATTGCCCGACAGTACATACGCAGCAAAGAAGGTCGTATGCCCTCTAGGATTGGAGGTGGAGAAGATACATGCATGCCCTAATGACTGCATCCTCTACCGCGGTGCATACAAGGATCTGAACGCATGCCCGGTATGCGGTGCGTTGCGGTATAAGATCAGACGAGATGACCCTGGTGATGTTGATGGCGAGCCCCTCAGGAAGAGGGTTCCTGCGAAGGTGATGTGGTATGCTCCTATAATACCACGGTTGAAACGTCTGTTCAGAAACGAAGAGCATGCCAAGTTGATGCGATGGCACAGTGAGAACCGAAAGAAAGATGAGAAGTTGAGAGCACCCGCTGACGGGTCACGGTGGAGAAAAATCGAGAGAAAGTACTGGAATGAGTTTGCAAAGGACCCAAGGAATGTATGGTTTGCTTTAAGCGCGGATGGCATTAATCCTTTCGGGGAGCAGAGCAGCAATCACAGCACCTGGCCCGTGACTCTATGTATGTATAACCTTCCTCCTTGGATGTGCATGAAGCGGAAGTTCATTATGATGCCAGTTCTCATCCAAGGCCCTAAGCAATCCGGCAACGAAATTGATGTGTACCTAAGGCCATTAGTTGAAGAACTTTTACAACTGTGGAATGGAAACGGTGTACGTACGTGGGATGAGCACAGACAGGAGGAATTTAACCTTAAGGCGTTGTTGTTCGTGACCATCAACGATTGGCCCGCTCTCAGTAACCTTTCAGGACAGACAAACAAAGGATACCACGCATGCACGCACTGTTTAGATGACACTGAAAGTATATACCTGGACAAATGCAGGAAGAATGTGTACCTGGGCCATCGTCGATTTCTTCCGACCAACCATCAATGTCGAAAGAAAGGCAAGCATTTCAAAGGCGAGGCAGATCACCGGAAGAAGCCCGCCATGCGCACCGGTGATCACGTGCTTGCTATGGTCAATGATTTACACTACGTAATCTTTGGAAAGGGTCCCGGTGGACTAGCTGTTCCGAATGACGTTGAGGGACACGCACCCATGTGGAAGAAGAAATCTATATTTTGGGACCTACTCTACTGGAAAGACCTAGAGGTCCGCTCCTCAATCGACGTGATGCACGTGACGAAGAACCTTTGCGTGAACCTGCTAGGCTTCTTGGGCGTGTATGGGAAGACAAAATATACACCTGAGGCACGGGAGGACCTGCAACATCTGCACGAAAAAGACGGCATGCCTCCGAAGTAGTATAAAGGTCCTGCCAGCTACGCTCTTACGAAAGAAGAGAAAGAAATCTTCTTTGAATGCCTGCTCAGTATGAAGGTCACGACTGGCTTCTCGTCGAATATAAAGGGAATAATAAATATGCCAGAGAAAAAGTTTCAGAACCTAAAGTCTCATGACTGCCACGTGATTATGACGCAACTGCTTCCGGTTGCATTGAGGGGGCTTCTACCGGAAAACGTCCGATTAGCCATTGTGAAGCTATGTGCATTCCTCAATGCAATCTCTCAGAAGGTGATCGATCCAGAAATCGTACCAAGGCTAAGGAGTGATGTGGCGCAATGTCTTGTCAGTTTTGAGCTGGTGTTTCCACCATCCTTCTTCAATATCATGACGCACGTCCTAGTTCATCTAGTCGACGAGATTGTCATCCTGGGGCCCGTATTTCTACACAATATGTTCCCCTTTGAGAGGTTCATGGGAGTCCTAAAGAAATATGTCCGTAACCGCGCTAGGCCAGAAGGAAGCATCTCCATGGGCCATCAAACAGAGGATGTTATCGGGTTTTGTGTTGACTTCATTCCTGGCCTTAACAAGATAGGTCTCCCTAAATCGCGGTATGAGGGGAGACTGACTGGAAAAGGCACTCTTGGAAGAGACTCAATAATATGCAGGGACGGATATTCTTGGTCTCAAGCACACTACACAGTTCTACAGAACTCTACCTTGGTGACCCCGTATGTCGATGAACACAAGAACAGTCTGCGCTCCAAACACCCGGAGCAATGCGACGACTGGATTACATGTGAACACATCAGGACTTTCAGCAGTTGGTTGGAAACACGTCTCAGAGGTGACAACACTGTTTGTGATGAGTTGTACTTGTTGTCCAGGGGACCATCTTTGACTGTATTGACTTACAAAGGATACGAGATAAATGGGAATACATTTTACACGATCGCCCAAGATCAAAAGAACACCAACCAAAACAGCGGTGTCCGCTTTGATGCAGCAACCGAGAGCGGAAAGGACACATATTATGGTTACATAGTGGACATATGGGAACTTGACTACGGACCTGATTTTAAGGTCCCTTTGTTTAAGTGCAAATGGGTCAATCTGTTAGGCGGCGGGGTACAGGTAGATCCACAGTACGGAATGACAACAGTGGATCTGAAAAATCTTGGGTACACTGACGAACCGTTCGTCCTAGCCAATGATGTGGCACAGGTTATCTATGTGAAGGACATGTCTACCAAATCGAGAAAAAGAAAAGATAAGGAAGCGAATACATCATACAATGAGCCAAAGCGCCACATAGTTCTTTCAGGAAAAAGGGACATCCTGGGAGTGGACGGCAAGACAGACATGTCTGAAGATTATGAAAAGTTTCATGAAATTCCTCCCTTCAATGTCAAGACTGACCCAAGCATCCTGATAAACAATGAAGATTATCCATGGTTACGGCGCAATAAGCAAATGACACAAGCGAAGAAAAAGTGAAGACTTTCTCCCGCAATAAGCAAATGCTATGTGGGTGAAATTATGATACCATCCCAACTTTCAACTTTTTCATAGTTCATTTGAAATGCTTTCATGTCTTATGGTTCGAAACTTTGATACTTCGAAAGTGATTGTCCATTTTGTACACGAAGTGCATCAAGTTTTTGTCGTAACCCTCTCTACTTTTTGGAACATGCTATGTGGTTGAAATGATGATACCATGCCAACTTTCAACCTTTTCAGAGTTCATTTTGAAATGCTTTCCAATTTCAGAGTCATTTAGCTCAAAGAATGAATTAATAGCAAACAGAATGAACTACAAAACTTTTATGAAAATAAAAACAATCAATTAAAATATTATGTTATGATCAACTAAAATAAAACTATAATATTCTTCAATAGCAAAAAGAATATAATTTTTGTGACCTAAAATCAAACTATAAGTATTTAATTGTAAGTATAAATAAAAAATAAATAGCAAAGAAGAAAAAAAATCTATTTTTATAGTAAAGTTATTCATAAACTAGTGATTCACACAAATTTTATAAAATTCCAATTTAAACTATTCAAAACTTTAAAACTAATGGCACTAACAGAAAGTTTATAATTTTTGTGACCTAAAAGCAAAAGGAAATCACTAAAAAACTATAAGTATTTAGTTGTAAGTATAAATAAAAAATAAATAGAAAAAAATTCTATTTTTATAGTAAAGTTATTCATAAACTAGTGATTCACACAAATTTTTAAAAATTCAATTTTAAACTATTCAAAATTTAAAACTAATGGCACTAACAGAAAGTTTATAATTTTTGTGACCTAAAAGCAAAAAGAAATCACTAAAAAACTATAAGTATTTAGTTTTAAGTAGAAATAAAAAAAATAAAAAACCAAAAAAATGTAGAAATAAAAAAGAAAAAACCAAAAAAAATGCCACCTACTGGGCCTCCACGGCCTGAATACGACTAGAAACCCTACATGGGCCAGGATTCAGGCTCGCAGAGGCCCAATAGGCCCACAGGCAGTAGCAAGTTTAGGCCCGAAAGCCTGCATTAGAGAGGAGCTCGAATGGGGAGGCACAGCAGCGCTTATAAGCAAGTGCCGGCGCCCTTCAGCTAGCGATGTGGGACTAAACTTTTGGGCGCGGGCAGCACAAGGGCATTGGTCCCGGTTGGTGGCACCAAACGGGACTAAAGGGGGTATTGGTCACGGTTGGTTTCACGAACCGGGACCAATGCTCTGGCTATATAAGCCAACACTTGTGAAATTCTCGATTCAGTTCGATCGATCTCCTCGTCCTCTCCTCCGACGACGCCGCCAGGCTGCTCCTCGTCCTCGTCGCCGCCGAGCCCTCCGTGAGCCCGCGCCATCCTCGTCGCCGGCATCCCTGAGCCCGCCGCCCTCGTCCCCGTCGCCGCGTGCCTCCCCGAGCCCGCCTCCTTGTCCCCGGACGTCACCGCGTGCCGCCCCGAGCACGCCGTCCTTGTCGCCGGACTCCAGCCGTCGCCGCCCCCCTCAAAGTGAGCCCCCCTCTCGAGTGCCACTCTTGCGCCCGAGCGCCCTTGCTCCGCCCCTGCTCCATGGTCGCCGCCGGCCCCGATGCATTCAAGAGTAGAAGGAGAGGAGAAGTAGAGGAGAGGAGAAGTGGAGCAGCAGCAACGCGCTGTCCACTTTTCTGAATTTTTTGGAATTTCTGAATTTTTTTGTCCATATAGAAGGTGTTTGATGAAATGCTAGATGGCTTTGGGCATTTTTGGAATTTTAAAAAAATTGTGGTGAGGTACTGATGCAAGACAAAGGCGATGGCAAAATTTCGGAATTTTTGGAGAGGTTTAGAATAGGTTTTCAACAAGTTATTTGAATCCGATTCAAATTTCATTTGAATGAAATTTGAAAATTTTGAACTATGGATCAGAATATGCTAAATATGTCAAAAATGTTTTTTATATGATTTTTTTTTTCATATATGTATTCATTTTTTTATTTAGGTTGTTAATTAGTAGATATCGATTTTAGGTTAGTGTAGAGGAAAAAGTAAAATAAGGAAAAGGAAGAAAAGAGGAAGAAGGAAGAAGAAGAAGAAGAAAAGGAAGGAGTGGAAAAAGGAAAATAAGAAGAGGAAGACTTCTTTTTTTTTCTTCGATCTTCTCCTCTATTTTGTTCATGGATATATGCTAAAGAAAACGAGGGGGTGATATATGATGATGAGGGGTCGAGAGTGGGACGAGAGGTCGAGAGGTGTCGAGGGGAGAAAAAATATGTTATCAGGGACGAGGGTCATCGAGGGGTCGAGAGAGGGACGAGGGGTCGAGAGAACTAAATAAGAAGAAGAAGAGGAGAGGAAGAAGAGGAGAAATAAATAAGAAGAAGAAAAAAGAAGAAAAAGAAGAGGAGAAGAAGAAAGGAATAGTGGAGAAGAAGAAAAAATAGAATTATTCTTCTTCTCCTCTAGCTATTCCTTTCTTCTTCTCCTCTTTCTTCTTCTTCTTCTTCTTCTTCTTCTTCTTCTTCTTCTTGTTCTTGTTCTTGTTCTTGTTCTTCTTCTTAATTTTTATTGGGAACGAGGGTGTCGAGGATCGCCGAGGGGTCGAGGGTCGGGAACTAGGGTAGAGGGTCGAGGGTCGTTAAGGGGTCAAGGGTCGAGGGTTTCAGGGTCGAGGGTTCGAGGGTTCTATAGGGTCAAGGGTCGAGGGTTCCAGGGTCGTCGAGGGGTCGAGGGTTCCAGGGTCGTCGAGGGTTCGAGGGGTCATGGATCGCCGAGGGGTCGAGAGAGGTTTCCTAGTGTCAAAGGATGGAAGAAATCCATGCCTTCATCATTAGCCGGAAGTAACCAGGGCATGTTGGTACGAAGTTCTGCAAAGTTGTTCTGGAATGGAGTCCCGGATAGAGTCGTTACTACTAGCAATGACTTCCTCTTTCATTACTTCATCCTTTCCATATCCCTCTCCCTTGTTCGATCTTACTCATCAAATGGCACTCAGTTCATATGCTGTCACATTCGTTCCCACTTACCGCAGGGATGGATCAAGTAACTGGTGATTCTTTTCAAGGTCAGATGCTTTTTGGGCTTATTTTCTAAAAAATCTTCATTTTCCGCCCAGCCGGCGGCTACTCTGGGATGGATCGAGGTTTAGGCCAGGGGGCTTGCTCCCTTTCTTCTGGAGCTAAGGAAGGACCTGCGGGTGGCGTTTCCGGTAAAGGGGGAATCTCAAGGAGGGTCTCCAGACCTTCGAAGTGCCCCACCACCAGGGTTGGCGTTGTGTCGACGACCCCCTCTGGCTCCGGGCTAGAGGTAATTTCGATGATCTCCCCGGCCCTTTGTTCCTCGTCACCATCGCAATAACAATAAGGAGACGCGGTGACGTCGTCATCCAGAAGGAAAAAGAAAACCCCAAAGGTACCGAATGGAATTCTACTTGTCGGGCTTGGATTCGTTTCGTTTATCAAAAATCGAAATAATAAATAACAACCCATAAATAAAAGAGAAATTACGATAACAAATCTAAAGTGAAGCCAATCGCTTATAAAAATAAACCAGTCTCCTTTTAAAAGGAACTGGCCAATTCACTTCGAAAAACTACATTCTAACTTGAGCAGAAAAATTGGTGGCATTTGAAATCCGCCTTTTGGTATGAATTCAGCAAAGGCCTTCCAAACAGTGATATTCGGAAGGCTCTTGCTGAACTTTGTACCAAAAAGCGAATTATCCTATCTGGGACTCCGTTCCAGAACAACTTTGAAGAGCTTCATACCATCATGCACATGTTACTTTCGCCTAATGATGAAGACATGGTTTTGTTGAATCCTTTGACACTACGCAACCTCCCGATCCCTCGGCGATCCTCTCGAACATGAGAGGAAGAAGAGGATCGTCGAGGGGTCGAGGGTTCCAGGGTCGTCGAGGGTTCGAGGGGTCGAGGATCACCGAGGGGTCGAGAGAGGTTTCCTAGTGTCAAAGTATTGAAGAAATCCATGCCTTCATCATTAGCCGGAAGTAACCAGGGCATGTTGGTACGAAGTTTTGCAAAGTTGTTCTGGAATGGAGTCCCGGATAGAATAATCCGCCTTTTGGTACAAATTCAGCAAAGGCCTTCCAAATAGCGATATTCGGAAGGCTCTTTCTGAACTTTGTACCAAAAAGTGAATTATCCTATCTGGGACTCCGTTCCAGAACAACTTTGAAGAGCTTCGTACCATCATGCACATGTTACTTTCGCCTAATGATGAAGACATGGTTTTGTTGAATCCTTTGACACTAGGCAACCTCCCGACCCCTCGGCGATCCTCTCGAACATGAGAGGAAGAAGAGGATAAAAAAAGAAGAGGAAGAAGAAAAAAAAGAGGATAAGAAAGAATAGAGGAGTTCTTCTCCTCTATTCTTTGTTCTCCTCTTTTTTTTCTTCTTCTTCCTCTTTTTTTATCGGGAACGAGGGTTGTCGAGGGACATAGATGTAGTGTCGTCGTCGTCGATATATACCCCCTCCCAATAGCTTACTATGATTAGGTAGCTAGTTCTACGTTTGGCACTAATATATCCATCTGTCATGTTTGAATAATAATTGCCATGTTGTAAATATTTGTAGAAACTATGGACACCGCCCTAGACGAAGCAACAAAAGAAGCGTTGTTGAGGGAGATAATCGCAGAAGGAAGTGATGTCGTCTCGTACTTTCTCAACGAAACCGATGGTCTGGAAGGAGAGGGTGAACAAGCTGGCTACGGTGACCTAATGCCGGTGCAAGAAGAAGAACATGAGGACGGCTCCGGTGACCCAATGCCGGTGCAAGAAGGAGACCGTGATGACGGCTCCGGTGACCGAACCGAGTCCGACCAGGTATATATATTAGTTAAGCCTATGCTGACCGATTGATGCATTCATTGTTTTGGTATGTACACATATTAATTAAGTCTTTGTTCTTTTTTCTAGCCCTCCGGATCGAGCACAACTTCGGTAAAGAGACGAGGCCCGAAGAAAAAGTTGAGCTCGGATGAAAAACTTGAGATCACAGCAATCGCGCCCGACGGCCAACCTATTGAACCCCTCCGGACAAAGAGCGCATTTGTTGCTCAGTGCGGGGTTCTGGTTAGGGACAAGATCCCGATAAGCATCCAACAATGGTTTAAGACGGCTACAGAAGACCCTGAGGTGTCTTATGTCAATGATATGCAGAAAAATGATCTTTGGACTGAGCTGAAGTCAAATTTCACCCTACCGCCAGAGGATAATCCAGAGAACCCAATTAAAGAGAAATTAATCAAGTCTTTTGCTCTGAAGAGGATGGCAGAACTATTCAGGAGGTGGAAGAAAGAGCTGAATAATAAGTTTGTTGAAAATAATGAGACACCAGAATTCAAGGGCAGATATGAGAAGATCAGAGATCACTGGCCCGCATTTGTGGCCCACAAGACATCGGAAAAGAGTAAGAAGACGTCGGCGACAAACAAGCAAAATGCTGCGAAGAAGAAGCTTCACCATCGCACGGGGTCAGGTGGCTACCTCGTAGCCCGGCCTAAGTGGTCCAAGAGTGAGAATGATCTGGTTCTTAAAGGGATCGAACCAGAGACAAATAACTGGCCAGACCGTTGCCGGACTTGGTTCTTCGGGGCTGGCGGAACCTTGGACCCTGAAACAGGGAAGTGCATTTGGACGAACGAACAAATGGACATACCAGTCAGTAAGCTTAAGCAGTATATCGAAGCAGCGCAGGAAGGGACGTTCTTTCCAGACAGAGAGAACAACGAGCTCACAATGGCCCTCGGGAATCCTGAGCACCCTGGACGGACACGAGGCACGCCAGGCTCCGTTCCGTGGAAGGTTGGGTTTCCGGACGCAGGCGGTTACAAATCCCATGAGAGGAGGAAAAAAGTGCAGCAGACCCAAATGCAGGCGCTGCAAGCAAGGGTAGACGCGATAGAGGAACGAGAAGCAAATCGCAGCAAACGTACTGCCGAAGCCTCCCCCGAAGCTACCCTGCCATCTCAGCGCAGAAGCAGCGTGGCTTCCACCGAGCTGCTTCAGCCGGAGCATGCCTTGACGGCTCCTGCCAGCTATCCCGTGGATGCTATCACGGAGTCTCAAAATTGCCACCTTATGACGCAATGGATGAATTTGAAGGTCAAGGCGGCTGTTGGCTCTGTTTATCCTACTGAACCCGGCGCAACTTTTCACTGCCGGCCGATTCCAGAAGGATATGCTAGGGTGATGGTGGATGAGATAACGGAGGGATTTGAGGACCTCCAGCTTGACCACCCTACCGGTGAAGGGGAGACTCGGCTGGGGTCTGCTTTGAAGACTCCATGCCTATGGCAGAAGGAGCTCATCAACCTTCCGAACTGGACGCCTCCGCCTCCTCCTCCTCCTCCGGCGAGTCAGGGCACTCCGCCTCCTCCACCGCCTCCTCCTCCGGCGAGTGACGATCAGGGCCCTCGGCCGGCTCCTTCTCCGGCGCGTGGCGGCACTCCGCCTCCTTCTCCGCCTGTGCCGACGCGCCCGAGCAGCCAGCCTCCTCCTTCTCCGCCTCGTCAGCAGGGGCGGAAGAGACCTGCCGCCGCTCCAGCTGCTCCGGCGCGTCGTAGTCCTTCTCCTCCGCCTCTTAAGCAAGTAAAGAAGACAACCGCTCCGTCTGCTCGGTCGGCGTCTAGCAGTACAACCAGAGGCGGTAGGACATATAGATTCGGTCCTTCTCTAAAGACTCCGGAGATGTTACCATACGAGAGGACCCAGGAGGAGAACGCTGAGATCGCGCGAGAAGTAGTGAGGAAATTCTTTGAAGGGGTGAAAGCAAAGAAACATCCACCTCCGGAGGAGAAGGTAGATCGGGTGAAAGTGAAGCGCACTCTGGCTGCCCTGACAAAACCACCAAAGTCTGATACGTCGAAAGGAAACTATGACCGCATTATTGGAAAGGAATTTGCTGAAGCGGAGCGGTCGGGAAGTACTATCAGTGATCAAAGGCTGAAAGAACGACGAGCTGGGAAACAACTTGCCCAGCTCGGCAAACAAGCGAAGCAATCGTGCCCCCCGCTCAAGGTGCCTAGCCACAACGTCGCTAATGATCCGAGGATGGTGCCCGGTTATAGCAATCTTGCAGATTACCTGCCCGACGAAGTACATTATGAACCCATGGAGATGCAGATACAAAGATACGAGTACAGGAAGCCTCTCGTCAAAGATGAAAGATCTCTATCAACGATGATGCGAAGATTGCATGATTGGTACTTGAAAATCTGCAGAGACTCTGGGGGAGGAGTACTTTGTATTTGAAAGTTAAAAAGGAGCATGACCTCGTTGGAATTGATCTGTTGCCTGTTCCATTTGAGGAGTTCTATCAGTTTTTCAATCAATTGGCCCTCGATAAAGCAACGGTCACCTGCTACTGTCTGTAAGTACTACTACTTCTGTCATTAAGTCTCTCCATATAGCTCAGCTCTTTCATTGCATGTATTTATAATCATCCTCACTATATTATGCAGATTGAAGATCGTCGAATTGAAGAAAAGACAAGTCGGTGATATTGGGTTCATTAACACATATCTCATAGATGCAACTCAGGTTAAATTTCATGCCGCAGAAACCGAGGCCAGCATGCTACAATCGTTGATAATAAATCAAAACAAAGATATAATACTCTTTCCTTACAACTTCAAGTGAGTGTTACTGTCTTGTGCGTATTCGGTTTCCCTTATATATTAGTCAAGGTTATAGTAATGTAATTGATGAGTTATGCATGGGTGTGCAGTTTCCACTATATTCTCCTACATATTAAGCTTGAGCAGGGACTAGTAACCGTCTTGGACTCAAGACGAAAAGATCCCAAGGACTATGCAGACATGACTCAAATACTCGAGAAGTAAGTTAAATCGATCATTATCCACCATATCAGCAACTTTGTTCATTTCCTGATATATCAAGTAATTATTTTCTTTGTCCGGCAGGGTTTGGAGAAAATTCACCAGAAAAGCTCCGGGACCGCCGAAGGAGCTGCAATTTAGACACCCGAAAGTAAGTACTAGCTATAGTAGCATTTTAAGCGCATCTACTAGTCATTCAAGCGCTAGTTTCATCAATACCATTTGGCATTCTTGCTTATCAGTTTGATTAACCTCTATTTCTTGTAAAGTGGTTGTGGCAGGAACAAGGGAATGATTTCTGTGGATACTACGTTTGCGAGTCCATCCGCCACACGACCTGTGAGCGGGGCTACACTGACGAACAATATGAAGTACGTAAATAACAACATTCACAATTTTATTTTATTACCATCATTTGTGTTGAGTTTCATTCATTCATATATATATGTATTGACCCCCTTCTTTAAATTAGATGTTTCGGAAGCGGGATGAACTCCTAGCACCAGCTCGCATGCGAGGAATTCAAGAGGAATTGGCGGCATTCTTTCTTGACCACGTGATCCCTGAAGACGGAGAATTCTATGTTGACCCTGAGTCCGTATGATTATATTTGTAAGAGATAATTACTGTATATATGTAGCCGGTAGTGTCAGATAGATATACGAGAACTTGTTGTTCGACCAATCTCTCGGAGAAAGAGAGGTGGTCGATATCACTTCTCTCTGTATGCATATATGTTCATCACGATCTTCTGTTTCCTTCGTTTGCTTACTAGCTAGCCAGCGTGTCTAGTCCTCTCTATACGTATGTATAATACGTAGCATCGACCAAGCACGGACATAAGAGAGGACACTTCTCTCTATTAATTATAGCTAGCTAACACAATATATGAAACACCTAAATTAACCCCCCAAAACCCCCAAACCCCCCCCCCCCTTTCAAAAAAAAAACCCCAGCCACAGAAATGCTGACGCGTGGATGCCTATTGGTCCCGGTTGGTGCCACCAACCGGGACCAAAGGGTCTCCTGACTGGGCTCTGCGCACTGCCCACGTGGAGGCCCATCAGTCCCCGTTCTGGATTGAACCGGGACTAAAGAGTCGGGGCATTAGTACCGACACTTTAGTCCCGGTTCAGGAACCGGGACTAAAGGCCCTTACGAACTGAGACTGTAGGCCCTTTTTCTACCAGTGATAGGCCATCCCTTTATATCCGTTGATTTTGTGTTAATACTAAAGATAGATGGTTGAGATTTAAAAATAGATCTACATAACATTACTTCAAATATAAGGCACGTACACAACCCGGCACGTAATCGTCTATGAAGATTCCTTTTTAACAGCTTATGGGAGTCCGACCTGCACACAAGCACACACACACACACAAAAACACACAATATTATTTTTGCACAGATACATATAGATTTCTTTGGTTAAATAATACACTGATTTGTAGCCAGCGCAAAAAATACTATATCTTGGCCCAAAAAGAATAGTAGAAAGGCCAATTTTTATAGACGTATTTACCTTTTTCTGTACACCACACATGAAAACATATTTTAATGACACTTCATATATACGAGTGATAAATTTTATATGTAGAATCACACTTTTATTCTGATCTTTTGTGGAAGAAAAAATCATAAAAAGATAAAATAAAAAAGGAGCGCCCTAGATCCTGACTGCAAACCACATTATCGTGATTCTCTTCAACATTTTTGTACTCATAATCCATGTAGTTTGTCGTATATCAATTTTTGATTACTACTTGTCCATGGTTCACGGTTTGTAGTAATTGTATCTACGGTTTGATTCATTTCTTCTGTTGAAGTGACAACATTTGAGAGGGCCTCACTGGCACATATTAGGTTGGAGCCTAGTGCAGATTTCTGAGACAGGGCTCCAGTGAACCTGGTATTTAGAAAAATCCGAAAATGCTATTTAAAAATTTCAGTAAATGATTTTTTGAATAGATACATATATATGTATTTCATCAAATAAAATATTGATTTCTAGCCGATCAAAAAATACTACATCCTCACCCAAAAAGAACAGTATAAATGCCCATTTTTATAGACGTATTTGCCTTTTTTTCTAAACACCACACATGAAACCATATTTTAATGAAACTTCATACGTATGAGCTATACTTTGTATATGTATAATCAAACTTTTTTCAGAATTTTTTGTTAAATGAAAATAAAATATTTGGCAAAAAAATAAAAATAAAGAGCTACCTAGAACCCGGCTCCAAAGCACATTATAGTCATTCTCTTCAACATATTTTTACTCGTCATCCATGTAGGGCGTAGGACATTAATTTAAGATTACAACTTGTCCACGGTACACGCATAAAATGACAACTTTTGTGGGGGCCTCTGCACCAACTTTCATAAAAGCTCCGTGGTGTCCATCCGATGCACCAACCTCGATTTAACGCACATCCTCCATAGTATTCCGGCATCAAGGGCATCCTTCCCAATCAAATATTTGGGTCTTCTACTCTCAGTGCGCCAGCTAAGGAAAGTTGACTTTCAATACCTAGAGGACAAGGCGGCCGGGAAATTGGTCACCTGGGATGGGAAAAACATCACCACCATTGGGCGCACGACCCTTGTTCGTTCGGTCATCACCTCCCAGGCTGTGTACTCCATTACACCCCTCATTGTCCCACAAGGCTCCCTCAACAATCTCAACAAGATCGAGCAGGCTTTTCTATGGTTTGGCTCGGACAAAACTACCAGTGCGAAATGCAAAGTCAACTGGGACATAGTATTCCGACCTACAAGCTATGGAGGCCTGGGTGTCCTCAATACCGACAAGTTTGCTCGTGCCTTGAGGCTGAGATGGCTTTGGCTTGAATGGAAAGAGCCGAGCAAACTGTGGGGAGGACTGGGTAACCCTTGCACCGTGGAGGACCAGGATTTCTTCTATGCCTCCAGTACTATCATCATGGGTAATGGAGCCAAAACGCCTTTTGGGATTCGCCTTAGTTGCTTGGTCGCAAGCCTAAGGAAATTGCACCACTCATTTTTGAGGCCTCGAGGAGAAAGATCTGGAAGGTGCGGGAGGCTCTCAAGGGGAATGCCTGGATGCTCAAGATCAGACAAGACACCGTCATCACCGGCCACCACGTCCGTGAATTTTTTACCCTTTGGATGCTCATTCATGATTTCCAGCTCAACGATCACTCCGAGGATGATATTATATGGAAACACTCTACAAATGGTTTATACTCAGCGTCAACCGTGTACAAGGCGCAATTCCTTGGTTTGACTCTATCCCCCATGAACTTCATGGTGTGGAAGGTGTGGGAGCCCCCGAAAGTCAAATTCTTCAATTGGCTGGCCGTGCAAGATCGGATTTGGACCGCCGACCGGCTTGAGCGGCGTGGTTGGCCTTTGCCCCCTCTGCAAGCGAGAACAGGAGACGGGCATCCATCTCTTCGTCAAGTGCCGCTTCACTACTAGGCCCTGGCGTTTGATCATTCATAAATATGGCCTTGTGCATATGGACACTAATGACTGGCACCTTGTGGGATCCCTTTTGGAGTGGTAGGATAGGCGAACCAATTTGAGCAACCCGGAGCGACGCGCCATGGCCTCTCTTACCATGCTTGTGTCGTGGAAAATATGGAATGAGAGGAACGCTAGGGTGTTCCGTCACAAGAATGCACCGCCACCAATCCTCATAAAGCTTATTGCGGACGAGGCCAACCTTTGGGTTACTGTGGGGGCGGAGAAATTAGGGAAAGTTGTATTGCGCGAGTAATTGTCATGCCGTTCTCTCGGCCTTTTGTAACACTCTGTAACTCTATTCTCCTCTTATTTAATCAGTGAGGCAAATCTTTTGCCTCCGTTTCGAAAGAAAAACTTTTGTGGGGGCCTGACTGGCATACATTTGTTCGGAATCGAGTGTAGGGTTTTGGAGACAGAGCTCCAGGGAGCCCAGAATTTCAAAATATTTTTAAAAAGCTATTCATAAGTTTATGAAAACATCAATTTTTGTCCACGGATACATATATATGTCCTTCACATCTCGATCGATAAAGTTTTTTTAAATAATACAATTTGATTTGTATCCAACGCAAAAAAGAAAAAATCCTGGCCCAAAAAATAACGTTGGAATGGCCCAGTTTTATACACGTATTTACCTTTTGAGTGTATGCCACACATGAACTTGAAAACACATTATAACAGTTCTCTTCTATATTTGTACGCTTATCATCCATGTAGGGTGTAGTATATTAGTTTTAAGGCTACTACTTTTCCACCGCTCGTGATTCGAAACTGCTGTGCACATATTTATGCTAGTCGTACCTTTGATTTATGCTAGTCGTACCTTCAGTTTGGTTCATTGCATCAAGATAAAGTAACATCTTTTGAGAGGGCCTGACGGGCACATATTTTGTTAGAATCGAGTGCAGCTTTTTAGAGACAAAGGCTTTAGTGAGCCCGGTATATTGAAAATTTTGGAAATGCTATTTATAGTTTCAGAAAAGTGGATATTCTTTGCACGGTTACGTTAGATGTCCATCACTTGTTTATAAAGTTTCATTAAATAATACATCAATTTGTAGCCAATGCACACACAAAAAAATTCTGGCCCAAAAACAACAAGTGAAAGGTCCAGTTTTATACACGTATTTTTTGTGTGTAGACCACAATGAAAATATATGTGCATGAAACTTCCTACGTTTGAACTATATATTTATACAAATCAGCACACTGTTTTCAGAATTTTTTGTGAACTGAAAATAAAGTTTTCAGCCAAAAACAATAAAGAGCTCCGTAGAGTTCGGCTCCAAAGCACATTATCGAGTTTCTCTTCAACATCTTTGTACTCATCATCCATGTGGAGCGTAGTATATTAGTTTTAAAGGCTACCACTTGTCTTTGGTTAGTGGTTTTGTGCTAGTCATATCTACGGTTTGGTTCGTTCCATCACGATAAAGTGGCAACTTTTGAGAGGGCCTGACTGACATATACTTGGTTAGAATCAGTGTAGCGTTTTGGAGGTAGGGCTCCAGTAAGCCCGGTATTTCGAAATTGCTATTTATAAGTTTCACATAAATTTGATTTTTTTGATAGATACATATAGATACCCTACACATGTCTGTAAAGTTTCATAAAATAATACATGATTTGTAGCCACTGCGAAAAGACAAAATCCTGGCCCAAAAACAACAATACAAAGCCTCATTTTTACACATGTATTTAACTTATGGACTGTGATATTTGTCAACTGTGTGGCAGATTGCAAAACTACCACATGATCCCCTCCTCTGGAACGAATCGCTCACTGCCATCTTTATTGATTAGATTCAATCTACATGCTAGATGTATCTACTTGAGACGTGATTCAACAAAAAAAAGACAACCAACAATAACTGAATATCCAAAACACCAGCCTCATTTGTTTGGGTTTTAGGACTATGCATTCTAGTTCCATCTTTTTTTCTGCATGTTTCATATCGGTTCACAAACCCGGAAGTTCCCTTCCCTCCTTCTCAGATGCAAATTATCACGGTGTTTGCACTTAAGTTATTAGAAATGAGGGTCATATATTACCATACTATTTACATAGAAATTACCGGGGTATGTTCGTAAACAACGTTTTCCCTTTGTCAAAGGTTACCTTGGTGGTTGTACTTAAGTTATCGTGTGAGCTTCGTATATTATCATACTATTTATATAGAAGTTACCCGAGGATATTTTTCAATACACCCCCCCTCCCCCCTCCCCCTAGTAAAAATGTTTCCATGTTGTTTGTACCTAAGTTATGAAGTATGCAGCTTGTATATTATCATACTATTTACATAGAAGTTGTCGGGGGCTATCTTTTCAATAACTTTTCCCCCCTGGTTAAGTTACCGCGGAGTTTGTACTAAATTGTCAGATATGTGGTTTGTATATTACCGTGCTATTTTCACATAAATTACGGGGGTACGGTTTTCAATAACTTTTTCCCCTTTGGACAAAGTTACCACGATGTTTGTACATAAACTATCCACTATGCAGTTCTTGTATTACCGTGTCATTTTCACATAAGTACCGGGGTATGGTTTTTTAACAACTTTTTCCCTTTGGTCAAAGTTACCACAATGTTTGTACATAAATAATCGGGTACGCATATTATTGTGCTATTTTCACATAAATTGTGGGAATATTTTTCACCAACTTTGTTTTTCTTTGGTCAAAGTTTTTTTTCGAGAGTATGCCAAAGGCATACCTGTTTCTATAGAAGGATAGAAATATTTACAAGACGTGTGCCACGAATGCGAACAAACCGGTAGCACGGGAACAACCCAACACCCGCACCAACCTAGGAACCTAGACTAACTTCTCACAAAACGTTGGAGACCTCAAACACCCAGCCCGGCTGCCTTCCACTCGGCAACCTCATCCAGTAAGATCACCACCAATTCCGTTGGAGTCCGTTGTTGCTCTAGCCTATTGAAAACCCATGCATTCCGTTGTTTCCATAGCGCCCATATCGTCGCAATGAACATGGAGTCAAAGCCCCTCCGTTCTGCAGCGTGAAAGGTCGTCCTTGCACGAAGCCACCAGTCAAGAGTTGTGTCGTCGGCCGAGTATCCTGGTACGTTGATACCGAGAAGGTCCCAAAGTCTATGCCAGACCTCTCGGGCATAGGGGCAAGCGCATAGGATATGTTTGACATTATCTTCATCTTGGAGGCAAGTGTAGCAAACGGATACCTCGTCCTGTAATCCGTGACGTGCCCTCCGGTCTGAGGTCCATATTTGATGTTGCAGCGCTAGCCAAGCGAATAGCTTGCACTTCAGAGGTGCCCAGCTCCTCCAAATGCAGGTCGCCATGGGCGATCTGGTGTATCCCAAGCATAGTCTGTGATATGTCGATTTAGCAGTGTAGGAGCCCGAGCTTGAGCATGGCCAGGTGAACTCGTCCGTACCCTCCGTGTCCCGTGGTACCGTGCCAATTGCTTGGATGAGGTGCATCAACTGTAGTTGGGCCATGAAGGAGAATCCCAACTGGCAGTCCTCCAACCAACTGTTATCAGAGAGAGCTTGCTGCACCGTGCGTTTGAAAGCTGCCATGGTGTTTGTATGTAAGTCATCATTTATCACATAAGTTACTAGGGGTGTATATTTTTCAACAACATTTTCCCATTTGATATAAATTATCACGGTGTTTGTACGTAAGTTAACGGGTATGCAGATAATATGTTACCGTGCTATTTTCACATAAGTTACCGGGGTATATTTTTAACAACTTTTTTTCCGTTTGGTCAAAGTTACCGTGTTATTTGTGTCTAAATTATCACGCCTGCAGTGAGTATATTATCATGCTATTTGCACAGAAGTCGTCGGGGGAGGGTATGCTTTTTCAACAATTTTTACCCGAGTCAAAAGTTACCGTGTTATTTGTATATGAGTTATCAGCTTTATTGTGTGTATATTACCATGTTATTTTACACATGAGTTATTGGGGTATATTTTTCAATAATTTTTTTCTTGGGTCAAATTACCGTGGTGCTTGTATGTAATTTATCAGGTTATGGTGTGTATATTATTATGCTATTTGCAAAGAAGTTACAGAGGCATGTTTTAAATAACTAATTTCCCCCGGTTCAAAAGTTACCACATTGTTTGATCATGAGTGATGTACACAAATATGACCACACTAATTTGGCTAAAAAGGCCTGCTACTCTATTCTGCTCCCTCCCGATTAATTTTCATGAATACAAGTTCCCTGTTACCTTCGATCAGATCTTTCGCTTCAAATGGGTAAATGTTTTTTAATAGTTCTAAATAAATGTATTTTAGAAGAAGCTTAATCAGCATGAACATTAATTAGTGTTGCGGGACACACCCTCTATTGGAGCTCTTCCATATGAACTAAGCAAAATATACTGCTCACATATGAGATGTAAAAGGTCAACAAAAGAGGTGCCTCATAAATCATAATTCATACTTGAAAATAGTCTCTAAAAAGAAGCCTCAAAAATACATCCAAGGAATCCAAATGCTAATCACTGACACAAAAATGTGAGAATCCTCAAAACCCAGTGACCAACTCATGTGCCCAAAGATTGTAGATCATGGTAATACCTGATCCTGACCCCAACAAAAGGGGGGAAAGGAAGCCAAAAATCTGCCGATCAGTTTGTTTTGGTTATTGCTCGTCCACCTCTCTGAGTATAACTTATTGCTTGTCAGCATAGTGAGCCACTTGCTTCTTCTATCCTAGGTGATGTTAACAATTAAACTGAAGCAAGGCATGGGGAATTTGTTAAAAAACATGCAAATATTTTTGCTTCGTTTTTTCCAGCAAAGTTTGCCTACAATGTACTTCCTCCATCCGAAAATACTTGTTCAAGAGGTAGATGTATTTAGACGTATTTTAATTCTAGTTACATCCTTTTTATCCATTTCGAAGGTGAGTATTTTCGAACGGAGGTTGTAGTAAGTACTACTTGTATACTAACCATGTCTTCATCTCAATGAACCGTCTTGCGAAAAATAGAATTGTTCATTCAATCATCATATCACCATGAGGGATTCATCACGGGTGGTTAGTAGGCGCTGCTGGAACCATCCACTGAACTAGTTCAGTAAGGTAAACTGAACCAAGGAGAACACACCATATTCACAGACGAATTCAACAGCAACAGCGGAGTGGCGACGTTGTGTGCAGGACCTGGTGGCTCAGGGCGTGAGTCCGTGGAGGCCGTGGAGGCTCTCATCGGCGGAGGTCTGTGGCTGCTTCGGGTATAGGAGCGACATGCTGCTGCCGATGCCGATGGCCAGCGAGTAGGGCTGCTTCTGCGGCGAGAGGCGAGGTTCTGGACCATGGTTCGGCCGAACCCATGGTCCACGCCGTAGGATTGCCCAGCCTTGTTGCATGTGGATACATGTACCATTTGAATTCAAAAAAGAACTGATTAAGGCCCAATTAAGGCCCAATCAGCCCGAGGCCTCATTAGTATCTCTGATTGCACCGATTAGCTTGCACACGCCTAGGCCTCCAGAGGCTATTTTTATTTCCTTCGTAACGATGGATGGCACACCTATCCAAACGCTTTAGCACTTGGTCCAATGCCGATGAATAAAAAAAGCAATCCTCTGCTCATTCATCTGTGACACTGTTCATCTTCTAGGCTGCTACATATTGCGGATGAGGAGCCCATTTTGCGCCACAACCCATTTGCTCGCAGCATGAGAGCTCCATCCATGGCCAGCGAAGAAGACACCTCTTTAGACCATCAGCACATGGCCGTTGCTCTCACTCCTGCCAGCATGGATGCGCTCTCTAACAGGTATTTACCCTGTTCAGCAGCCATCAGAAAGATGCCGTCTCATGTTTGATTTGCATACTTATCTTTTTTCCCCTGACAAAATTACTCAAGCACCTGCGACTCCCTCCTTGCAGATCAAACAAAGGCGGCACCGAGCCATCAGATTGTTCTAATCCTGGCCATGCTGTTGTTGACTCAATCACAACGAATCCAGAGTTTTCAGAACTACAATCTGGAAGATCGGCACCGAAGCGGAAAATGTAGTACATTTTGATTTATTTTTCTACTATGATTGTTTAACTATTGTTAGAAGTATTTTTTTTCTGTGCTGTACGATGGTGAGAATGGCATAATATATGAACTGGCAAGTGTCGTTTTGTTGTTAAGTAGTCTTGTTCGACAGTTATAGCGAAGTTTTCATTAGTGTGAACCATCAGCAAACTCCAAGAAGCGTTTGAAGGACTGGACTACAGAATTGCCCCTTCAGTAAAAAGTCCGTTCCAGAAGTGTGTAGAACGCGCTGCTTTTAGGGGCGATGCAGATGTGTTCATTCCAAGTGTTGGAACAATTTTTGATTCAAAGGATGAAGCTTATGATTTCTACAACATGTTCTCTTGGGAGTGTGGCTTTGGTATTCGCTATGGAAAGAGTAGCACTAATAGCAAAAATTACAGAACAATGCAGGACATCGTTTGCCAGTGTGCGGTATGCATCATTTTAAACTTAATTGTTTGTATGGTCTCGGTCGGTTTAGTGGTTCATACTACTTTTTTTCTGCCTATGACTCTGTGTCTTTACCATTAACACAGGGCAAAGAAGAAAGGCCCAACACAACAACATGTCGCACTGGTTGTGAAGCTCGTATAAGACTACATCAAACTGACGACCATGGAGGGTATGTGACCGTTTTCATTAACAAGCACAATCACCCACTATCTGTGAAGTGTGGTGAGAAAAAACAGTGGAAATCACATAGCGTCATAAGTCCTTTAGCAAAGGATTTTATTCGTAACCTCAGGGAGAACAACATCAGATTTGACCAGATATACAACATATTAGGGTCAGGTCTTGGATCTTCTCTAGGCTTGCCTTTTAGGAAGTAGACATTGAGCACACTGTGTGCAAGCATAGCTCATGATTCTATCGCCGATGATATGGCCAAAACCACTAGTATACTTCATGATATGAGCGCCAAAGATCCGGACTTCAAAGTTTGCGTGCAAGTAGACGGTGAAAGCAGGGTGAAAACAGTAATATGGTGTAATGGTAAAAACCGTCTAGATTATGCACATTTTGGTGAGGTGGTTACTTTCGACACCACTTACAGGACCAACCTGTATAACATGCCATTTGGGCTTTTTGTTGGTGTGAATAACCATTTCCAGTCTATTATTTTTGGTGGCGTCCTCATGGTTGATGAAAAGACTCCTGCATTTGAGTGGGCATTCAGAAATTTTATTGACTTGATCGATGGGAAACATCCTACTACTATATTGACAGGCCAGATTATAAAAGTTGTCTTCATACATTGTCGTAGGTTATCAGGTTATACATATGCTATTATATGTTCGCCTTAGTTTGATCATTTTTCTTTTGTACTCCTACAGATCAATGCAAAGCTATGCAAAATGCTTTACGAACTACAATGCCCCACACCCGTCATAGATGGTGCAGATGGCATGTGTTAAAGGTGTTGAAAGAGAAAATTGGACATGTGTACATCAAACATTCTCTCTTCAAGAAGGAATTCCACGCGATAGTAAATGAAGAGACGGATGTAGAATCATTTGAGCGGAGGTGGCATCAATTGATTAAAAAATACAAGCTTCAAGGGAACAAGTACCTTCGCAGGATTTTCAAATGGAGGGACATGTGGGCAATGCCATACTTCATGGGCACTTTCTGTGCCGGAATGACCAGCACGCAACGGAGCGAGAGTGCGAATCATCTCCTGAAAAAGTTCATCAGCAGATCATCTCCAATGCACTTGTTTGTTAAGCAGTACAACAAATTGCTTGAATCCAGGAGCCAGGCAGAGGACGAGGCAAACTATGTCAGCAAGCAGGTATAAAAGACATGCATGTATTTTTTTTTTGGTATAGCATGATTAATAATCAAGCTACTCTCTGATATCATTTTATTTTATCTCACGCATTTATATACTTATTCTACTGAATAACAGACACGCAGACGGCTTGTAATTGGCGCTACTATCGAGATAGATGCAGCGGCTGTGTACACGAAGGCCTTGTACGAAAAAATTTCACACGAACTTTTTAGATCTGGCTCTTTTGATGCACGCCGTTCCAAGCCTGGTCATGTCTACAAGGTCAAGCTGTTGCCGCAACTAGCCTTAACTGATTATGACAAAAAAATATTCACCATCAAAGTGGAAGACGGTTGGGATCTTGTCACATGTGATTGTGGATTTTTTGATCATGTCGGATTGTTGTGCTGCCATTCATTAAAGGTATGCACATATATTCATTATGGTCCTATGTCATGTGTCTCAATCTCATTTATACAGTACTACAGTAATGATTGCACATCTAACTCAGAAATTTATTTTTTCGGGTCTTAGTTCAGAACAATATTGGCAAGATTCCATTAAGGAATATAGTCAAGCGATGGACTTTATGGGCAAGAGAATCAAGGCCACTGCACCTGGCAAATGAGGATGAAATGGGGGAGCTGTCTTCTCAAATTACGTATAGAAGAAATGTTCTATATGTGGCTGCTATGGACCTTATCAAGGAGGCAGAGTCCGGGTCTGAGTCATTCCAAACGGCGTTCACAGCTATATGCGAGGCAAAAGAAAAAATTGCAAGTAAGAAGGCTTCAGATATGCTTGTTGATACTATCGCCGAACAAGCAAATCCTGTCCGGCATACCATAACTGATGTTGGGTCAGAAACCTAACTGCTTCCTCCACAATGTGTGCTGTCTAAAGGACGACCTAGCTCCCTTCGTCCAAAGAGTCGTATGGATTACATTGTGGCTAAGAAAGCTAAAAAGCACTACGAGGACGGTCCATGCCATGCTCACGAAGATACTGCCGGCCCAATGCCCCCCCCTCCATCCAGAAGAAGGATTGTGAAATGTAGTCTATGCAAGATTCCGGGGCACACAAAGGGTAATTGCACTGCTAGGGGAGTTTGAGTGCAAATGTTCAGATCAGCCAGGAATTGGGGCATCTCATGTGGTCATGCAAGTTGATGTTAAGTGTCACTACATTGTACCTGTAGCGTCTCGGTTTGTTCATGATTTGCAAGTGTGCTTGGTGTACTATGTTTTGTACTGTGTTTTTAATATGAATCTGTATGTTCATGGATTCTTGTTCTCTTTTTTTTGTGCCTCCATGCATGATGAAATTTCTTTTCTAACTTATATTGACCATCCCTAATTTTTTGGTTTTATCTTGAGCACGCCTCCAGTAAGATAGGGAAGGTTTTCACCCAGGCCAACACTCAACGCCACTGGATGAGACATCCATGCCACCATGCTGCCCACATTCCATGGTCGTGTGGTATCACCGAAAACACGGATTTTGCCAATGAGCATCGCGCTACCACCACCAGGATCGACCCGACAACAAAGGCCTTGACACCATCTCACTCGAGACCCGCCGCTATTCCAACCAAAAAGGAGAGTGGAAATGCCTCGTCGTTCGCACCCCTGGGCAGCCCTAGCACAAATACCCGGTAGGGCGGCCCAAAAGCTGGCCTTCATCGACCCGTCCTGTTGCATCCTGTGCGAGATTAGTTCGGTTCTACTACCCGGGCGCGAGACGAGCAACGAACCATGGCTGGGAGAGGGCCAACCCTTCGACAAAGGCAGTGCCCGGACGACGAGGGAAGGGATCGAAGGCTAAAACAAGCTGCTAACTGATGGGCCGATGCCGAAGATGTCCAGCCGCCGCCGCAAAACGACATATACCATCGCAATGAGCGACCACCACGTCGTACCGCCCACATTCTCGTCTACGGAAAACGCCAGATCCAACAACAACGAATCGTCTAGATCTAGCGCCGCTACATCTTTAAGAGGCCACCTTGCAAAGGCCTAAAGCACCGACGCCCCATCACGCCCAATGCCAGTGCGCCGCCGACCACCTGCGTCAGCCTCCACGTAGAAAGGGTAGAAAAAGCCTCGCCACCGACGCCAGCTGGCCTTAGTCCGGTTGCATGCCCAGGTGGCGGCAAGGGGAGTGGGCGAAGGGAATATGGCTGGTGGCGATAGGGTTTGCCCTCACGACGAGGGAAGGGTTTCGAAGGTCGAAACAAGCCCCTCATTGATGTGCCGACGCCGGATATGTCCATCCGTCGGCGTGAAACGACCTAGACTAGCGCCATGAGCCACTACGATGTTGTGGTAGAGGCCACAACCATCTCCATCGCCATATAATACCGGCGCACCGCCTATAGTCTCGACTACCGAAAACGGCTAGACCTGCCGCTGCCACTGCTTTAAGATGCCACCTCGCGAATCCTAACGCGTCGGCGCCACCGTGCGCCGCCGACCACCCATGTCAGTGGCAACGGAGACAGGGGAGAAGAAGCCTCACGCTCTTCTGACGATAGCTGGCCTTAATTCGGCTGCGGCGAGGAGAGTGGGCGAAGGGAAGTTGGCTTGCGGCGCTAGCGTTTGTCCTCCGGAGCTGTGCACGGGAGACAAAGGTCGTCTCTGCAAAGGATGTGAAGGAACTTTTTTATCTTAGCGGCTGGTGGTGGTAAATCTATTGTAGATGTATAGTATATTAGTTTTCGGGTATTTTTTCAGATGTCAATATCTTGTTCCTTCGCCTAGATGTGATAAGTTTACCACCTCAACATCCCAATCAAAAACTAGTTAACCAAAACGTCTGTGTTAGCAAAATGTTGACTGAAGAAGTTTTTAACATATGCATTGACTTGAGAAACACTTCGCTTCCAAAAAATGTTACCCCAGCAGAGCCGCCACCATATACACTTTGATTTTCAGAACATCGGCATACAAGACAGACCTGAACAAGTTCTATCTGATTTAAGTTTCCAAATCATCAACATTTCATGCGGATAACAAACTGTATGAAGAAGTAGAACACAGGCAGTGAGTGATGTTGAACACTTAACATAGTCATTAGCTGTCTCATAGACCAGCAGATACAAATAAAAGTGCATTTTATGACTCACAACAAATAGTCTCATACTGAATTACGGACACTAACACCGACAGACCACAACACACACAGCATGTGAGGGCTTTTAGGTACACATGGGTAGATAGACATACATCAACTCTCAGTCGCAAACATAAATTTCTAGTGAGAAAAAGATGGATAGTCTTCATGAGAATGTTGCTTAGACACCGTTGATTTTTGGAATGTTGGAATCCATGGTCATGAGCAGGTACCCAAGCAGCTTCCTATGTTCAAGCAAGCCCACCTGAAACATTTTGATTACAAAATAGTTGAGTTTTCCAAGAACGCTGCATATGCATTTAATTAAGAATAAATATTTCATAGGACACCAAAAATCGCCGCAGCACAAACAATCTGATACCTCATCCAGAACAGGTTTGGCTTGGTTGTTCGTCATGTTCCTCGCGGCATATGCAACATATATCGCATCGTTTCGGCTGTTTTTTTAAGAAAAATGGTGAAGTATTTCAGCAACCTGAAGATCTTACATACAAATGATATTTAAGACTCAATGTTTGTTTGAGCTAACCTCGCTCCTGCCCCCCCCCCCCCCCCCAGTGTGTTTGATGACGTTAAATCTCAGTGCACTAGGGATAGTTGCACCTAGCACAATAGACATGCAGTGTCCCAGTGCCAGGAAAAGATCATAAGCTCTACGATGGTGGTTGGCCACGGATATGGCGGGAAAATCACCATTGACCACAGGGTCGTACACATGCACTGTTGTATGTGTTCCCTTGATATTGTAAGTGTAGCAGACCCAATTGAGATTGTCACGTAGTATCACAACCACCTGACATGGGGTCTGTGGCGAGGCAGCACTGTCCCGATGGCCGCGAACACAGACACACTGTCACACTCCTTTGTGGAGAAGAACTATGTGAGAGACCTTGTGAGCCTTAGAGTGGATAAATGGTAGAAGGAGGAGGTCTGGGGTGAGGAAGATCCTTGCATCGGATACCTTAGCCTACTCAATGCTTCTCTTGGGGATAAATGGAAGGAGGATGAGGAGGTCTGGGGTGAGGAAGATCCTTGCATCGGATACCTTAGCCTGCTCAATGCTTGTCTTGGGGAGAGAGTCGTCACACATATCAAGCAAATAAACAAGTAGTGAACAGTTGGTCATGCATGAGGACGGCATTTCCATGCCCGATGCATTCTGACTATTGTATTGCCTAGTGTATAAAAAATTGAGTAGCCTTGCTTAGCAATTCATAGCTCATGACATAGACTAAACAACTCGCGCCATGCATGACCAAACCCGCCAACTCCCTCCAACAGCTCCCGCCATGCATTGTTTAATATACTTACTCTTCCTGCCACGAATTGTTTACTCAACCATGCACATCCATAGAAACAGTGTTCAGGGATCAACGTCTCCGAGCATAGGTCCGGCTGGACCATGGTCCTGCCCAACATTTTCGCTTCTGCGGCTCCAGCGCACGCCTGGGCCCAACGCCCGTCTGCCGCTGAAGTGTTCATGTTTCACAATTGGATCAGCACGCGCGCCTATCGCAGAAGCGCTCCTGTTCGTGGTCCCCGGCGCCAAGGAGGTCCAGCCATGGCCGCCGCACTTCCAACCTATGCCTATCGGCAACGATGTTGGGAGCTCGTGGCGCCTACTTAGTCGCCGCCCCAGACGACCATGAACCCAATCGTTTCTGGTCGTCCTTGGGAACGGCCTCCCCTGCCACCCTTGGACCACACCTCGCTGCCGCAGCTCATCTCTGTCGGCGGCGCCGTTCCCACGGCTCCCCCTCCTTATCGGCGTCTCCCCCGGACAACGGCAGCACGGTGATGTGGGGATGGTCAGCAGCATAACATGGATTGAAGCTTCATCGATGTAGGCACATGAGAAACATGGAGGTGGCAGTGGGAAGAAGGGAATTCATGGTGGAGCACTCGCCAGGAGAAGAAGCGGACGTGTTTTGAGGGAGATCGGGATCTGACGGCGTTGGATGGGTGTGATCGTTTTTGCAATCCGCCACATGGTTGCCATATAGATATGTCGTTAACTTATTTGTGAAAATCACACATGAATATATATTTTCATGAACGTCATACATACAAACTATACATGTATATGTATAAGAACACTTTTTTAGAATTTTTGTGAAGTGAAAATATTTTTCAATAAAATAAAATAAAGAGTCCCTTACAGCCGGGCTCCAAAGCACATTATCGTGATTCTCTTCAACATTTTTGTACTCATCATCCATGTAGGGTATAGTATATTAGTTTAACACCACAACTTGTCTACGGTGCGCCGGTTTGTGCTAGTCGTATCTAAGGTACGGTTCATTGCATCAGGATGAAGGAACAACTATTGCGAGTTTCTATCTGGCAAAGGTGGCTCACTGCATAATCTTAAAGATGACCAGCAAGCTAGTGCCGTAGTAGTATATGTTATTTGTTACCTGGGGAAATATATCAATGATCGTTAGAAAAGCAACGCCGGCCACTTGCAGCTTGTTGGGCTGTTAATCCACGCATTGGCACCTGCGCCTGGTCGGTCAGGTGAAGTGAATCTGGCCTCATGCATCTCTCCCTCCCAATTTGTATATTCGTAGGTGTGAACTACTCTATGGGTCTAGATATAGTCTGATTAACCATTAACGGTGATTGTGTTACTATTAATACAAGTTTGGCACCATTGCAAAGTGATTTTACTAGGATTCAAACGTTATCAATTGGAGATTAGAAGCTGCCCCTTCAATCCAAAAGTTTAGATTGTTTTGATATCTTGTTTGATCCATTGAGGGAATAGGGATTGTACTAGAACACACTTTTTAAGTAACTTTCAGATTCATGCAAATTTTTGGGGGTGTACCAAAGCAAAACTCAAATTAAATTTGAGAACCACGACGCTACGCTTTTTGATTTCTGGGCGAAGGGAGCATGATGAAGGGATTAGGAGTGGCCAGGTGCTCGCCTCAAGTGGAGACATCAGGCAATTCTACGAGGGTCCAATTTTATTTTGTCTTTTTGGTCTGATGGAATTCCTTTGGCCTAATTTAGGTCTTTCCAATCTAATCAAACAGGTAAATTAGTGGTAAGTGCAAAGGAATTTGATTGGTAGATTTGACTATCATAATGCGAGAAATACTTTACTTAAACATTTGAGTTGCTATTCATCAATTGCTTGAAAATCCAGTCCGTTTCAGTCAATTTTGCGCGATGCGATGCTGCGGCGGAGCGCCAACTAAGCATGGAGTCACAGTCACTAGCAAGGCCGAGCCAAGAGCAATTCAGAGAGTTGAAGGGAGGAAGAGAAAAGAGGAGAAGATCGATCTGGTCGTTCCTTTCATATCCAGCGGCTCACAGATAGGTGCTCCCAAACATTATCTATACAAACTTTTCTTCGAGAATCATTGTACATACCCAAGTAAAAAATGCATGTTTATCTGAGCTGGGGTTACGATGCATGTGATGACTTTAAAGTTAGCTGAGCTGGGTTTCTCCAGCTAGGTGCATTGAACGCTCCTGCAGTCATCGTGCTCATATAGGCAGGCAGGTTGGATGATTCGTCATACTGAGAGCGATGTGTGCACCGTCCAGCTCTGTCATTCGTGTGTTCTATAGAATCCTAGGAGACCACTGAAGAAGGCAAGAAGCTTTGTGTGTGTGTGTGCCACTCCATTTCAAGACACGCGCGCACCAAGAACCAGCCAGCTACGCGCCGCTATATCTAGCTGCCTACCTCACTTTGTCAAGCTCACATCACATGCATATGTAGGTAGCCAGGACCCAGGAGACGGACAGGAAGCCAGCGAGCTAGCTCGGGATATGGAAGGGAGCGTGGCGACGACGATGCTGCTCGTGGCGGCGGCGGCAACGGCGCTGTTGCTGCTCCCGCTGCTTTTGCCCCCACTGCCGCCGCCGCCGTGGCTGCTGCTGCTCGTCCCTGTGGCGCTCATGCTCGCGCTGCTCGCCCTCGCCTTCCTCGTCCCCAACCGCGACGTCGCCGCCGCCCGCGGAGCGCCGTGGTCTGACCATTTCCTGCGGTGAATCGGTCGATGAGAGAGTGTCCTCGTTCGCGGAAGCAGCAAGGGGAGGGACCGACGACGATGTGGATCGAGATCGATCATGCGCAGCTAAGCTCTCTCTCCACGAGCAGTAAGTAAGCTTGTGCATCAGAATCCTCGATGATCGCGGTTTATTATCGGGGTTAATTCTTCTAGAAATATTTGAAGGGTCGATGCGCATCTGCAAGGAAGAACTGACCGTGGATTAGTTTGAGCGAGACGAAGATCCATCAGGGCAAAGTTACGCTCCACATGGGGTCGATGTTCAGCAAATTATAGAGAGTTGTTTGACAACAGGTCACTACTTAGGTGCAGTTTTCGTAATATCTACGTGCATGCACTTGTAAATTTGAACTTGTATAAGAGCTTCTCATTTTCTCGGCTTCGGATTCATGGAGTGAATGACATTGCACAACTCGTACTTGTCCGTCAGCTGTTTGGATGTCAATCAGCTGGTGCTTTGCTACACGTACTCACTTTGTAAACTAATACTCCTTTCATCCGGAAATACTTGTTGAAGAAATGAATATATCTAAATGTATTTTAGTTCATCTGTTTTTATCTATTTTTTCGACAATTTTTTTTGGACGGTGAGAGTATAAAGACATTCTAGACACTTGACAGAGGTAGTAGTACATTAGTTAGACAGGCCCCTGCGAGCTGCGCCTGCAAGCATGCACTTGTCTCCGATCCACACTGCCATTTTAATAGGTACAGTGGCCGGTGCAGGCTCATCAAACCGCGGACCCCAGGCCAAAACGGCGATACCGTCCTAGGTTAGCTTTTTCTTGCCAAGTGGCTACTACGTACTCTGAATCAAAGCCAACAAAACCAAGGCAACTTGGGGGCAAATTTTCGTGTTTTGACCCTTTTCTGAAACTTATTTGAGATTTGACTCTAGTTTGAAATTTTTTCGAGATCTGATCCTTTTGCTACCGCTAGAGTTCATGGCGGTAGGGTCTAATAGCCTATCATCAGGGATTTTGACGGTAGGAAATATCGCTAACGTCAACCGGGTTAGCGGTAGCCTGCACAACCCTACTGCCAAGGTGCTTGGCGGTAGGCACGAGCACACACTGTGTTTAATACTTAGGAGTTTTTTAACGATAGGGCATGCAACCCTACCGCCAGGGACCTTGGCGGTAGGCTGTTATACCATACCGCCATGGTCCCTGACGGTAGCAAAAGGGTCAGATCTAAAAAAAATAAAATTCAAATTAGGGTCAAATCTCGAATAGGTTTCAAAAAAGGGTAAAACACGAAATTTAACCCAACTTGGGTGTGACTTAATCTATCCAACATGTTGGCACTAAATTAGCTGGTGCACCCTATACAGATGCATGCATCGAGCCTGGCAACGACAACGACATTCCCGCAGCTACCACACGTCCACAACTCTGCTTCCTATGCACACATACACATCAAAAAATATAGCTAGCAACTTTTTTTGTTGCAAAATAGACTAGTCAGCTATACACCTCAGCGCTGGTCCTACCTTCTGACTAATTTGTTCATAAAATGAAGCTATCTAACAGAGGCGGAGTATCTGCTCCCGAGCTTCTTGCATTTCTTTCTAGCTTGTTCGGCCTACTCCATTCAACATTTTGTTTTCTTTGAAAATAATGAACTTTTAATATGTAACATAATATTTTGTTGCATGATTCTTCAAACATCTTTTAAATTGTGAACATTTATTTTTAAGTCCATGAAGATTCATTAAAATATATGATTTTATCAAAAATGCAAACATTTTTTAATGTCTGAACATTGTACTGCTACTGCTACTGCTACTGCTGCTCCTACTGCTGCTACTACTGCTGCTACTACTGCTATTATGAATATGTTTATTGTATAAATCACTTCATATACAAAAGGTGAAATGTATTAATCATGCATTAGGTAATAATAAATTTTACAGAAAAAAGTTTTCGATGTATACTAATAATGTACAATGCATATGAAAAAACAAGTACAGACAAAATTATAAGATTTTTTGAAAAATATTAATCATGCATTTAGAAAATCTTATATCTGTATTTAAAAAATATTTCTGATGTATATGAAAAATGTACAATGTGTATGGAATAAAGTAGTCATGGAAAAATATAAGTTTTAAAAAATAGTAATCAAGTATTTGGACAATGTTAGAAATGTACATAATTGTTTTCTGATGTATAAACAAATGTAGAATGTAGAAACAAAAGGTAGACATCAAAAAGTATATGTTTCAGAAATACCAATCACTAATTTGAAAAATATTTAATGTGTATATACAAAATGTTCCTGATGTTTACAGAAAATGTACAATGTTTATGTAAAAAGTAGATATCAATATATATTCGTTTAAAAAAAGTAATCATATATTTAGAAAATGATAAATGTGTACACAAAAAAATGTTCCTGGTGTATACACGAAATATATAATGTGTATGAAAAACATAGACATTAAACAATATAAGTTTTCAAAAATTTAATCATGTGTTTGAAAAATATTAAATGTGTCTAAAGAATTGATCCTGGTGTATATGTAAAATGTACAAAAAACAAGGAAAACAAAGGAAAGAAAAGATAAAAAAAGTAGTAAAACCATAATAGAACCAAAAAAGAAAGAAAAGAAAAAATGGTAAAACTGTGAAAGAAAAGAAGAAAATGATGGCAAAAACAAAAAACCAATAGAAACCCGTTGTAGAAGAAAAACTAAAAGACAAAACAAAAAGAATGGATGAAATGATACCTAGAACAAGCAATCGAGCGACTGAACTAGCGAGTGAGCGATTGCTCTAACGGGCTGGGTCATGCACACGATCTTGTGAGGCAAGACAGATGCTATTCTCGTTATAAGGCGAGAGTAATGTCTTGTCTAGCCTCAAGTACCCCCCCCCCCCCCCCCCCCCCTAGAGGGCCGGCCTATAGTGTGTTTTGCGATCAGTTTTGGGTCATTCTAAATGGACCGGTTTTGAAAGATTTCACGTGTTTTTCTTCCTTTTTATTTCCTGTGTGCTTTCTATATAGGTTTAATTTTATTACTTTATTTATTAATTTATTTTCTTTTTATACATTTGATCAAATAGAGGGTGTCTATTTCAAAAAAACACATTTAATAATTTTCTGGCAAACGTTGAGCTTTTGTCAAATACATGCTAAACAACTATTAAAAAAATTAATGGACATTACACCTTTTTTAATACATGGTGATCAGTTTCTAACACACATTGATCATTTTTATAAGTGTCATGATACTTTTCTTTAAATGCGTGAATATATGTGAAGTCTTAGGATATATTTTTTGAATGTAATTTTCTTATGTTTTTGAAGTGTACAATTGTTTTAATTGACACAAATATTTTCTATCTCGCACGAACTTATTGTTTTAATGTTTTTGAATGGTAGGAAACATTTTCTTTAAATTATGCAAAGACTTCATTACATTGTATTGAAATATTTTTTAAATGTCACAGACATATTTTTGAAATGGATGAATATTTCTTAAATATGATGAACAATATTTCAAATACTTTCAATACTTTTTAAATTTTTACAAACATTTTCAGAAATATTCAAATGGACAATTTCTTTAAACATGTGAATAGTTTTTAATGTCACAAATATTTTTCTACAGTTCCAACATGTCTTAATAGTTGTGTAAACAAACTTTTGACACTGGATGAACACATTTTAAACCACAGTGACCTCTTATAAAAATTTAAGTCAACTAATTCTGAAATATAGGTATTTTGATTCTTTCAAAATATACAAAAAGAACAAACAATAAAAATAATGAAAGAAACAAAAAAAAAGGAAAAGGTAGAACAGAACAACCGCTACTAGGCGGGCAACTACTGAAGCTAAGACAGGTTGTACGTTTGTCTTGCTGTGGCGAGACACAAACGCATGCTTTTTTTGGGCCAATTTTGGTGTGTGTTTTGCATCATGCTTTTCTAGGTTTGTAGCTACTTTTCTACTTCTCCGGCCAGTTATCACAGGCATTGATGACTTTTTCTATAAACATGGTGAAATGGAGGGAGTAATAAGTAACATCACACCAAGAAAACTGAAAATCCAATTTCTACGTTACCTTTACAAAAGACGTATCTTTTAGGATTGTAACTGCCTCTCGGTTGTAGCTAACTATCATCAATTTGCTACTTTGTGGTCTTTGTGTTGATGATGTCGACTACGTATACGTTTTACACAAGGCAGAACTACAGAAGTCTCCATCCGCGTCGATTGATGCATGCACAATAGATAGCTACCGTAGCGTGCGGGGCTGCAACCCTTCTTTTTTTTTAGAGAAGGGACTGTGATTTGCTGTGTGCGTGAATTTTTCTTCTGGACAACCCATCAGGAAATTTTATAGATTTGATGCATAGTAAAGGCGAAGATTAGAAGTTACACCTTCAGCAAAAATATTAGATTGTCCTGATCTCTTGTTTGATCCATTGTGAAAATAGGGATTAGAATTAGTTGATCCTGAATGTACAAGAATACCCTTTTAAAATAACTTTAAGATTCATACAAACTTTCTAGGGACTGTACACAGAAAAACTCCCATTTTAATTGGTTCCAATCATGAAGAAACCCGACTCAAAACATGGATACTCCCCTAGGGTAGTTGAGAACTCTCGCTTGGATTTTTTTTTTGAAAGGAATGTAATTGCATTTTCCTCAATACCAGTTATCTCCCTTTGTGTCCCACATCAACCTTCAACACAATGCAATTAAACACACTCGAGAGGTCAGGAGCATTCCTAGAGGTAGTTCAGAAGCCTTGAAGTAAGGAAGTGAGAATAAATTATCACATTCGAGAGTGGCATGTCAGATTATCCTGCTCCAGAAAAATAGAACAATGGAAAGATGTCAAAGGACAAACTCTGGTATGATATTGCGAGCGAAGTTATTTTTCACTTGGATCTAGCTCGTCAAGAAAGGAACATTTTGCAGTTAAGTAAGGAGATCTAAACAACAAGATTCCAAGGACAAAACTTTTTGGTTTACTGGACATGCCCTAGGGCTCTAAATAATAGCCGGTATTTCTATTAGACGGCTAGTTTCTGGCTTTGGACAAAATTGGTTCGAATTCAAAAAAAATGATCAAATTGAAACTGTTCTTTTTTTGCTTGAATACTTTTGAGCGTAAAATGGACCGAAAAAAATTGAGATTTACAGAAATCGGTTATTCTGGCCCCTACCAAAAAATGGAATGAAAATCTTTGTCGGTAGAAGAATACTCTTTGAGTTATTTATGATGACAAAATGATGATGAAATAAAGTAGAATAAAATAAAATGGAATTTGCAGATTTGGATTTCGACAAACGCCGACTCACTATATGATACCTTATAGCAAAGGATGTTCACCCCATTTGTCAAGACACGTTGAAATGGAAAAATGAGGAGGATAAATAGGATTCCCCCTTGGAGATGCCTAAGCCTGCTCTCTTTGCTCCTATCATTTCCACTTGGTTTTATAGGCAACATGTTCCCTGCTACCGATCAGAACACGGTGATAACACACATGTAAGCCCTAACTTAAGCTTCATATATCTGAATGGTATGATTTAGCTTTCACTTGAGAACTTTGCAAACACTCAAGGAGTGCAGTGTAGGAGTTTGGAGTTTCATACGCCCTTAGAACCAGTGATGTTAATACACTAAAGCTGGGGCTCGATCTCCCCGCACTCCACGTTCCTTGGCCTTAGAACCATGTCCCGATTCGCCATCCTCCTGAACATGTATATTGCGCTCTCCTCGGCAAGGAAGTTCTACATATTAGGCGCCAGTTTCATCATGACTATGTTGTCAGGGATACCGTGGAGCCTCATCTTCACAACCATCACCAGTGGCCTGATGTCCAGCTCTGCGTTGCCGGTTGGACCGTCGTGGAATGCGTCCTTGTCAAATACATCCTAAAGAAGCAAGGTTTGTCACTCAGTTACTCAGTTATGGGTGCTTGAAAACAAAATTTGAAATGTCCTTTTGGCAGAGAAAATCACTATTATAAAGTTATATAATTAGGTGGGAATCTAGTGATAATAAAATGTCGAGGAACAATAATCAAATAAAAATTTTGTGGTATGAGCAAAATAGAAAGAGAAAGGAAAACATAAAAGTTGAACATGAACCACAGGATCTTCAATGGAGAGGGTCAAGTAATAATTCCACTCCGGATTGGTAATGTTTCTTACCACTAACGTCTTAAGGTTTCGTGAAAATTCATCAACATAAGTGAAATCAGAGGTTCAAGCCGCATCGGCCACTATCTATAGGCCGGGTCGGAGCTGCTGGGGTAGTGAAAGGAGCTAGCGAGAAGCAAATGGAGCAATAGGGGCCCCACAAGCTTGGATGGTGCGGCCAGGGGTAGGCCAAGCCCCCTGGGCTTGTGAGCCCATGTGCATCTTCTGGTCTTCTCCCGAAGCTTATAGGTCTCTTATTTTCCATAAAAAAACATTGTAAAATTTCATCATGTTTGGACCTTCATATATATGGTTTCTCTGCCAAACCAAAAACACGCAAAAAACAAGAATTGACACTGGGCACAAAATTTATAAGTTAGTTCGGAAAAATACCATAAAATGAAATAAAATCACACAAAAGTGGTAATATAATAGCATTTAACAACAAACAATTATAAATATGTTCAAGATGTACCATCTGTGCACAAGTAGCGTCCTGATGCCTGTTTGGCATGGTAGCATTGGCGGCTCCCTCCGACATCAAGAAAAATATCATTAGGGCACTAGCGCCACGCAAAAGACGTTTGTGGTAGAACAAGGTATATTGTGTTGCAGTTCGACTTGAACAGATGTGGAGTCGCGGTGGCCAGATCTATGATGCGACATGGACACACTCCCCTCGATGGTGATTGGCAATATGGACCCACCCATCTGCTCGTAACATTTGCAGCGTGACTAGGATTACTAGCTGGAGCAACTATTAGATGGTCTGTTTGGAGGCCTACTTGTGCTCCTGTGGAGTGGCAGCCGCCGGTTTACGCAGTGACCTGGGCGGCCCCTCAATGATCGTGGTAGTGGTCTAAGGTGGGAATAAGCCCCACACATCTGCTAGTGACACTACGGCATGGCGTGGAGTACTGGATGGAGTGACGATAACAAGATTCCTCTCCAAAATGATGAATAGAACACCACGTCATCTCTATGTTGAAAAAACATGTTCTAATAGTTGTTGGTCAAGCTCAGCAGCGAATAACTTACGTCGCTAGAAGGGGTGGGCTCGTTCCTTGTATGTTGGCCTTTTCTAGCTGGTCTCTTCAATGCCACATTTCGCTAGCTATGGCGATGACAATGCATGGGTGTTTTCTCCGCCCTGAAGGCATTGCTGTAGATGGAGTAGACTTAGTCATAAGTGCTAAATTCATGTCTTGTAATTGCTTTGTCGTAGTTTTCTATAGTTTGTACTCTTTGTGTTGATGACTTCGGTTTCATTGTTATGCATCAGTTTTCATTAAAGAAAATGGCTATGTGCTTTGCAACATTGCAAAGGTGGTGGTTTTAACCTCCTTTTTGTAAAAAATATTAGACTAGTGGCTAGGTTTTGCACGAAAATTTTAAAACTGCAAAAATATTGAAGGTTTCCTTTATATGATCTAAAAACACATGTTTATTCAGTTTTCGTGAAACTAGAGTAAAAGAGTGTTAACACATCAATAAATCTTACAAAAACTACTACTAACATGCAAAAAAAAGGAAAATTCTAATGAAAACATGCATGTTAAACATGTGCATTGCTACCCACTTGCTATTAGCATTAAAGAAAGGTAGATGAGAAGCCACGAGGAAGAAGGGGACGAGAAAAGCGAAAACATGGAGCTTAATTAATTAAAAAAATCCTTAATATATTTAGAAGTGGTGAACCATCAAATTACATTGATGTTTAAAGGCACTTACATTGGCCAACTTAATTTTTCTTCAATGACGACCTTTACAGTGGAGGTCGTATTCGTTGATTTGCATGGGAGCACAAACTGACAACGTCCACGAAAGACGACTTCTTCCTTTTGCTCTTTTTCTGGGTTGATGATTTCCCTCTTTCCTCTTTCACTCACATTGGAATTTTTTTTTGTAGCAAATAGATGACACCTATCTAATTGTTGTACCTGCCCTTAGCAATATGAATTTTGCTTAACCTGTATGGATAATAACTCCTATACATCAACTTATGGCCACTCTCAATCTTGATTCTTATATGTGTTTCATAGTCGAAATGCTAATTTGACGCAATAATGAGAGAGATAGAGAGAGGTATGATAGTGGAGATATGACTATTAGCTCAGTTCGTTACACATCAAAATTAATTCTTCAGAGTGGTGGCCGCCTGCTAGTTTTTCCACTCCTTCTCTTCTCTCTACAACTAAGTATAAATGATAAGATGCAAGAATGATCCCTGAACCAATTAAATACAACATTATTTAGTTACAACACTTAAAATACAATGCATTGATGGCTGTTTCTTAAAATCTTCCATCACCTATGAGAAATGTGTGGGGCCAATACATTGGGAGTGATCCAAGAGTCAATGGAAGCACACCCATTTCTGCCATCATGTTCCCCATTGAACATGATGTGGGAGTGTAAGAGTTGACTAAAGGGAAACAAACTACATAATAATAAGGTGAGTCGTTGGCTTTATACATACCAAGTGATGTCCAATGTGTTGCCACTAGAATCATGTTAAAACAAATGCATAAATAGGTGACTAAAACAATTAAAATTAATATGAAAACAAATGTAAGAATGTTCTTGGTTTTGAAAGTGCGTTATATCGACTAGAGGGGGGGTGAATAGGCGATTTTTATGAAAGTATTCAGAACATGGGAGTTTTGAAGACAAACGATAAAATTAAACCTATTACCATGCAGCGGAAGGTAGACTACACTAGGCAAACCATAGTCAAGTGTTCAATGAAGTGAAAGCATAAAGACTAATAGCAGCTAGGTAGTAAGGATCAGGTAGGAAGATATTGTGAAGCCAAACAGAACACGCAGTCACTCAGTGAAGACAAATGATAGAGAAAACATACAATGACTTCACAAGGAGTAACAGTAAGTAAAGTGAAGTGAAGATGAAATCAGTGACTCGTTGAAGACAATGATTTGTTGAACCAGTTCCAGTTGCTGTGACAACTGTACGTCTGGTTGGAGCGGCTAGGTATTTAAACCTTAGGACACACAGTCCCGGACACCCAGTCCTGAACACGCAGCTCAGGACACCCAGTCCTCACCGTATTCTCCTTGAGCTAAGGTCACATAGACCTCGCCCAATCACTCTGGTAAGTCTTCAAGGTAGACTCCCAAACCTTCACAGACTTCGTTCACTGGCAATCCACAATGTCTCTTGAAAGCTCAGAACGCGACGCCTAACCGGCTGGAGGATGCACAGTCCTCAAGTGTAATAAGTCTTCAGATCACACAGACAAGAAGACTTAAGTGATGCCCAATTCTCTCTAGCTCTGGTGGTTAGGGCTTTATCCTCGCAAGGAACTCTCTCTCAAATGCTTCGAGGTGGGTTGCTCTCAAACGACAAAAGCCGTACTTTCAATCTGAGCAGCCAACCGTTTATGGTTGTAGGGGGTGGGCTATTTATAGCCACTTGGCAACCCGACCTGATTTGTCCGAAATGACCCTGGGTCACTAAGGAACTGACACGTGTTCCAACGGTCAGATTTCAAACTCACACGGCAACTTTACTTGGGCTACAAGAAAAGCTGACTTGTCCGACTCTGGACAAGATTCGCTCTCATAGTCTTCACTCGAAGACATAGGTTTTTGGTTTAGGCATCACTTCAGTCATTCTGACTGGTTCTCTTGGACCCCACTTAACAGTACGGTGGTTCCTATGACTCAACACAAAAGAAAAAGAACTACGAAAGATCTAAGTCTTCGAGCTCCATAGGCTTCATATAGTGTCTTCTCTTGTCATAGTCTTCAATGTGAATATCTTCATATACCACCTTTGACTTCAATGTCTTCATACAGTTTTAGGGGTCATCTCTGGTAGTAAAACCGAATCAATGAGGGACTTCTACCTGTGTTATCCTGCAATTCTCACAAACACATTAGTCCCTCAACTAGGTTTGTCGTCAATACTCCAAAACCAACTAGGGGTGGCACTAGATGCACTTACAATCTCCCCCTTTTTGGTGATTGATGACAAACTAGTTGAAGTTTTCAACGGGGAATATAATCTGTGAAATTGTAAAGGATAAGGAATTGTCTTCATAAGTTGCAAGGGCTCCCCCTGAAGATGTGCATATAAGTTAATTTGCTTTTGGAATGCAAATGCACATGGCAGGTTGTACTAGTGGAGATCCACTTCAACTTATGATGACAATCCACTATGCATGTGAAAGTATATGAAGATAATGACATGCATAACGGAAAATGGACGTCTGCAGAATGAGCTAAGTGCGGAATTTATCGTCGCACATGCGGAATTTATCTTCGCAAAACAAGGTGGCAAATAAGTAGCAGACGACCATCTAGTTTAAGTGTTACAACTCATAAGAACCAAATGTAGCAAAAACGAGAGTTGTAAGCACGAAGCAAAATATAAAGCACCCGCCCATATGGACCCGCTTGAAGACTATCAATCTCATATGCTTCTCCCCCTTTTGTCAGTAATGACCAAAAAGGTTTGAAGACATAGAGCCTCTACTCGTTCCCATGAGGAGTAGGTGAAGTAGCAGGGTTGTTGGTGTTGTTTGGCGGTGCAGAAGAGCTTGGATGTGCTGAAGGAGGTGGCGGTGAAGTAGCATCATCTTCTTCCTCAATAATTCTGGCAGTCACTGTGGCAGCAGAGGAAGAGAACTCAGAGTCTTCAAGGGATGGAGTTCCTAGCAGCACAGCCCTTCGAGGAGGTGTGGAGTCAAACTTGAATCTCTCAGAGAAGCCATCCTCTTGAAGATCAGCTTCAGAACACATCATCGTGAGCCCTTTTCATGTGCGGCGACAGGTTTCATGGGCAACGAAAGCATTCTTGGTGGCAAGATTTCGAGTGCGATTAACATCCACCAAGAGGCTTTTCATCTGACGCTTCAGCCAGTCATGATGCCTATCCTATTTCTGATGTAGAGCCACAAGAAGCTCTCGGTCGTTGAGAACACGAGTGCGCTTCTTGGGTCTTGGAGCAGTGGCACTGTCAGTGGCTTCAGTGGAAGTAGGGTGTGGTGCACGTGTAGTGCCAGCCAAAGGATACACCCGAGAAACTGCTTCAACGCCTTCAACGTTCTGAGTAAAACTCTGATGGTCTGCATTCTGAAGACTTAGAGGTTGCTTGGCAGGCTCAGAATAAATGGCTTCAGTAGACATGTCCACGTCAGGCAAGAAGATCCGATGGTTGTGGGCTGAGGGCTGATACGAGATGGTGGAGTGTAGCTTGATTAGCCGCATGACCCAAGGGGCGTAGAACTTCAAACCAAACAGATCAATGCCTGATGCAGCAAGTTGGCGTATGAAGAAGTCCTGTGCACTGAAGCATTTTCCATGAAGTATATAGAAGACCAAAGTCTTCATTGCACCCTGAAGCTTGGCATTTGGAGAGTGCCCTTTGATAGGCCAGAGAGTTCGCCTGATGATGTGATAGATGGTTCTTGGCAGATACTCAAGGTCTTCAACGAAGAACTCTGTGGGATAAGCAGCATCTTGGGGCAATGGCTTCATCATGCTGAGCATCTAACTCATATCAGGTTCTGGCCGCTGAAAGATGCTCTCAATAGCTTCAGCATGCAGCTGACATCCTTGCTCGAAGAGATCGCCAGGAGTGGGCAAGCCAGTGAGCTCAATGATGTCAAATGCATTGGCTTCGTGATGAACGTTGCCAGTCATCCACTCCAGGACCCAAGTCTTCAGATCTCTGCTGTACCCTTTGATGTGAAGTGTGGCATAGAATTGTAGCAGCAGCTCTTCATTCCAATGCTCTTCATTAGTAACAAACTGCAGCAGACCCACTTGCTTGAAGCAATCCAACGCTTCTTCTAGACAGGGCAGACCAGCTATAGCTTCAACGTCAAGGCGCTTGTGTGGGAAGATGTGACCTTGGTTGTACAGAATGCAAGAGTAATAGCTTCGCTGAGGATAGCTCCAGAACCGATCAGATGATATCCTTTCCCTTGAGTAGGGGTTCCTGGAGCTATTGAAGAACGTGTTGTCTGCCCTGAAGCCATTGATGTTGAAGGAGCCAGGTGCTGATGCAGGACCTGGAAACCTTGGCAGTCTTGGGATTGACTTCTGGACCTGAGGCCTGTGCTCAACATGATAGTTGAATTGGGGACCGGCAGCAAACTCAGGAACAGAAGTGGCGGGATCAGTGGCTTCGCTGTCTTCTGAAGCTTTTGCTGGGGAGGGCTCCACATTAGCTTCATTGGTGGTTGTGGCAGCCTCACGATTTTCATCCTCCACTTGACTAGCTGGAGGGTCGGTCACAAGCACATTCTCCTGGAGAAATGCTTCTTGGTGGAACAGGGGAGTGGGATCTTGTGGTACTTCTTCTTTTGCGGCTGTTGCAGCCAGAATGTCTTCAGTAGAGACTTGAGGCCTTGGACCTTTGTGAAGCCTGCGGAGCGCAGACGACGCCTGTGGAGTTGGAGTGGGCTGGACCTCATAGTCTTCTTCCTCTTGTGGGCGATCCGCCCATGAAGCATCCTGTGCAATTGGCGTCAGTGGATGACCAATGCTGATGAGTTCGCTGTTTTCAAACTGAGGAAGGACTGCATCATCTTCTACATTGTCATGATGACCAATGTCTTCAGCAGCGATGGGATCAGCTGCTGGAATGTCTTCAGCTTCAGGAGCCTCTGTGGAAGCAGACTCATGAACTGTCAGTTGACGTTCTGCGTCAGGATGAACCATAGAAATGGGTTCAACTATCAAGGGCTCTGTGGAAGCAGCCCGAGCTTTCTTGGTTTTCCTCTTCTTCTTGGAGGGGGCAGTAGGAGAGGCTTCAGAGTGTTTCCTCTTCCTGGCTTCAGCCTCAGCAGTCCTTGTCTTCTTGAGCTCTGAAGCTGTTGACCGACTTTTTGGCTTCGACCAAGTCAGTCTAGTTGGGAAGACAATCGAAACTACTTCTTGCCTTGGTGCATCAGGTTCAGCCATAGCAGGCTTCTTCTTCTTCTTCGCGGCCATCCTGGGGTCGATGCCAGGACGCCCAAGTGCCTTGCGCTTCTCAGCCTCATTATAGGCTTGCACACATCTGTCAGCCAGAGTCTTCATGCGCTCACGCGAACCCTGAGCTTCTGCATGCTTCTTCACAAAGGCTTCCTTGAGCTCGTGCATCATTGTCTTGAAGTTCTTCACTTCTTGCACGCTGAGCTTGGCCATATGCTTCTTGAACTGAGCTTTTTCATAGTCAATCTTCTGCTTCAGTTCAACAATGCGCTGGGCAATAGCAAGTTCTGAAGCAATGGCGCCTTGGAAGGCGACACTGAGGCCAATGGGTAGCTGCAGATCTTCAAAGTTGATGTTTGGTGTGTCAAACCACTCGTCAATGAAGTTGTGGATGATGGTGACATCAAAGAGAGGCAGATCATTGAAGATTTCTGCTTCTTCTTTGCTCTTGATGAGTTGCTCAAGAGCGTCATCTGCAAGATCTTCATCACTTGACAGATCAATGTCGTCATTGCGTAGAATGGCAGTGGCTGTTAGCTCTTTGCCAGTGTGAGACAGAGGCATCTTGGCCTTCTGGGGCTTAGAGACGCATGATAAGTCTTCAGACTGCACACTGTCTTCAGGAGGTGCAGTTGCCAATGGCTTCGCCCTTGAGATTTTTGGTGAAGGGGCCGGCTTTGATGCTTTTGGCTTCTTCAACTGCTTTGGCTTCGGAATTGCAGGCGCATCATCAGAATCAGTGTCAGCTGCAGGCTCATTTACTGCAGTCCCTTGAACCAAGATGTAGGTGATGAGTCCTTCAAGGTTGGCGAAAGGACCGATGACATTGGGTTCTGCATGTCGTGTGCCATCTGCCCTTGGAGATGAGGGACCAGGGTTGAAGTCTAACCCAAAGGTCTTCTTTTTCTGCTTCGCTGAGTTTTGAGCAAACTGGAAGTTGCGCTTGAACAGATTATCGTCACGACACCATAGCAGTGACGACGAGTGTGCATCAGCAGGCTGTGGTCCACGGACCATGCATGGATAGAAGCCTTGAGCAATGGCTTCATCTCTGGACCTAGGTAGAAGATTCTTGAATAGGATGTCTCCCCACGGTCTCTTGATGGCGTTTTTCTCAGCATACTCCTGGCTCACAAATCTGTATTTGAACCATCGTTCTGCCCAATATCTTCGAATCCATTGGATTCGGTTCTTGCGCTGGCTGTAATCCTCTTCAAGATCTGTCTTGTACATTTCTGAGAGTTCATCTGGCAGATCTCTGGAGGTCTCACCACGATGCTTTCTGCCACCCTTCCTTGCTGCTTTCTATGAAGCCATGAACTTTAACTTGAAAGGCTTCAAGACGTTCAATGGTTTCAAAGGTTTTCGTTTGCTGGACCAACAGGAACTGGCTTCGGGAGAATTTATGTGATGCTGTAAGAATTCTGCAAATGAATGCAGACTATGAGAACCAAAGGATTCCCCCACGGACATGTACCTGTGACAGCATTAAGGTGCGAGGGAAGGGGAAGAGGTCATATGCATTCTCAGAAGATTTTGAAGATAAATCAGCTTAGAAGACATTGACCTCATCGTGCGAAGACATTCACTCATAGATAAGAAGTTGGTTCCAGATTTGTACGAATCCACAGATCAGTACAAGTGAGGAATCTAACTACTTTGTGAAGCACCAGTGAATATACTAGGCATGTTATGAGATGCAGTATGAGAGAGATCTAGCTTGTGTGAACAGAAACTGCTTGTGGTAGAAAGTGACAAATCCATAGGATCAATGGTGCTGTAAAAAGAGGAAGTTTTATTTACCACACTAAGAACTGCTAGACGGAGTGTAAGATGAGGCCGAGCAGTTCGATCTTCCGTGCCCTAACTTGGCGACGGAGGACACCTACGGCGATGGCAGAGAGGACGATGTCCGTGGTCGGCGTGAAGACGGCGTCGGAGAGGTTGCGGCAGCGAAGCGCTTCCTCGCCGGCGTCGTCGAGGGCTAGTGGTGGCGCTAGGGTTCGTGCGAGGGTGGAAGAAGAGATAATGACCGCTATGAGTGTGTATTTATAGGTACAGGGGCGGCACTGTGCTATTACTCAGGTGCCCCTGGTGATTCGCATCTGAGGAACACGTGGCCATTATGCGGAATTTTGGGGTTTGTTCCATGTCCGACGCACGCCTGGATTGTCGGGTGGTCGTTCCTACTTCTCCGGATTTCATGTGGAGGAATGAGCATTGAAAACGGACTTAATGGTTGTCTCTGTATCTTCTGCTGACAAGGACGTAGAGAAGACATTCGACAGTTTCAATAGAATACATATGACTTGGAGAGATGGAGTTTGAGATAGAAAGCATAGAGAGGTTAGGGTCCGATCACATTCACTTAGTTCAAAAGATTCAACACGAAGACATAGCTATAAGTGAATGCTGTAGAGGACAGAACACTAGTATATATATATATATATATATATATATATATATATATATATATATATATATAAAATCAACATAGTGAAGATAATCATGAAAATATGTTGAGACCGAAACCAAACCAAATGTGAAGACATTGCAAGGTAACGCCATGAGTGAAACACTTCAAAATAGAACGTTTGGTGGTGGCGTTACCCACCGTATAGAAAGTATTAGACCCAGACACGGCGCACAATTATCGTGGCGCTCTGAAGTCAAATTCCACATTAATGTATTCACACTTAGAATGTATGTCTTTATTGATTGAAGATATACTTTACTTCGTGTGTTGCACATCTAAGTCATCAATATGCATAAGGGTTAGGATGTGTGACTGATCACAGGACATTTGAGGATTCCAGGATATTTAGCTCACACCATAACTTGCAAAACCTCTTCTCATCCAAGGGCTTGGTGAAGATATCTGCCAATTGCTCTTCAGTGTTGACGTGTATGATATCAATGTCTTCCTTCACAACATGATCTCTAAGAAAGTGATGACGAATTTCAATGTGCTTTGTCTTCGAGTGCTGAACTGGGTTGTTGGCAATCTTGATGACGCTTTCGTTGTCGCAGTAAAGTGGCACTTGCTTCAGATGAATGCCATAGTCCTTGAGTGTTTGCTTCATCCACAGAAGCTGAGCGCAGCAAGATCCAGCAGCAATGTATTCAGATTCAGTAGTGGAGAGAGATACACAGTTCTGCTTCTTTGAAGACCAACAGACAAGTGATCGTCCCAGAAAGTGACATGTGCCTGATGTAGACTTGCGATCAACTTTGTCACCAGCATAATCAGCATCCGAGAATCCAACCAGATCAAACTCTGAGCCCTTTGGATACCATAATCCTAGAGTTGGGGTGTGAGCCAAATATCGAAGAATTCGCTTCACAGCTAAGTGATGCGACTCCTTTGGTGCCGCTTGAAATCGAGCACACATGCAAACACTAAGCATAATATCTGGCCTAGATGCACATAGATAAAGTAAAGAACCAATCATGGAGCGGTATACCTTTTGATCGAACTCTTTACCATTGTCGTCAGGACCCAGATGATGTTTGGCTGGCATGGGTGTTGTGAAGCCTTTGCAGTCTTGCATACCGAACTTCTTCAGGCAATCTTTGAGATACTTCTCTTGAGATATGAAGATGCCATTGCATTGTTGACGTATTTGAAGACCGAGGAAGAACTTCAGCTCCCCCATCATGGACATCTAATATTGCTCTTGCATCATATATCCAAACTCCTCACTGTACTTCTGATTGCTGCAGCCGAAGATAACGTCATCCACATATATTTGGCACACAAACAGTTCACCATCATATGTCTTCGTGAAAAGAGTGGGATCTAGGGAACCAGGTATGAAGCCTTTGCTCTTCAAGAAGTATTTGAGTGTGTCATACCAGGCCCGAGGGGCTTGTTTGAGGCCATACAGTGCCTTGTTGAGCTTGTATACCATGTCAGGATGTTTTGGATTTTCAAAGCCAGGCGGTTGTGCAACATACACTTCTTCTTCAATCTGGCCATTGAGAAAGGCACTCTTCACATCCATTTGATATAGAAGTATGTTATGATGATTTGCATCGGCCAGCAGTATGCGTATGGCTTCAAGTCTAGCCACAGGAGCAAATGTTTCATCGAAGAATGCCTTCCACTTGAGTATATCCTTGAGCAACGAGACGAGCTTTGTTTCTGACAACTTGACCATGCTCATCTTGCTTGTTGCGGTATATCCATTTGGTGCCTATTATATTGTGCTTCCGTGGATCAGGACGCTTAACCAGTTCCCATACATTATTCAGCTCAAACTGTTGAAGCTCTTCTTGCATAGCTTGAATCCATTCAGGTTCCATGAAGGCTTCTTCAACTTTCTTGGGTTCTGATATTGAGACGAATGCGAAGTGCCCACAGAAATTTGCTAGCTGAGTTGCCCTTGAACGAGTGAGTGGACCAGGTGCATTGATGCTATCAATTATTCTTTCAATCTGCACTTCATTGGCGACGCGAGGATGTACTGGGCGAAGACTTTGCTCTTGCTGTTCATTGTCGTTGTTGGAAGGAATGTCTTCAGGCTGAGCATTGTCTTCATGTTGATCAGGTGCTGAAATGATAAGTTCTTCTTCAGGATGAGCTTCAGAAGGTATAATTTCTCCAGTTCCCATTAGCTTGATTGATTCACTGGATGGAACTTCATCTAGCACATTTGGCAGCTGCTCTCTTTGTGAACCGTTGGTCTCATCGAACCGCACATCCACTGTTTCAACCACTTTGTAATGAAAGAGATTGAAGACTCTGTAGGAGTGCGAATCCTTTCCATATCCAAGCATAAAAACCTCATGTGCTTTTGGTGCAAATTTTGAGGTGTGATGTGGGTCCTTGATCCAGCACCTTGCGCCAAATACTCTGAAGTAACTGACATTTGGCTTCTTGCCAGTAAGGAGCTCATAAGATGTCTTGTTCAGTAGCTTGTGAAGATAAACACGATTGATTGTATGGCATGCAGTATCAATGGCTTCGGGCCAGAATTTTCTTGGGGTCTTGTATTCATCTAGCATCGTTCTGGCCATCTCAATTAGTGTTCTGTTCTTGCGTTCGACGACGCCATTCTGCTGTGGCGTGTACGGGGCTGAGAATTCATGTGTGATGCCCAATGTATCAAGATATGTATCAAGGCCAGTGTTCTTGAATTCAGTGCCATTGTCACTTCTGATGTGCTTTATCTTGGCGCCAAAATTGTTCATAGCTCGATTGGCGAAGCGTCTGAAGACATCCTGCACTTCAGTCTTGTAAAGGATTATGTGCACCCAAGTATATCTAGAATAATCATCAACAATAACGAAGCCATAGAGGCAAGCAGTAGTAGTTAGAGTTGAGTAATGAGTGGGACCGAAAAGATCCATGTGAAGCAGTTCGAAGGGTCGAGTAGTGGTCATGATTGTCTTCGAGGGATGTTTGGCCCTCGTCATCTTCCCTGCTTCACAGGCACCGCATAAGTGGTCTTTCTTGAACTTGACGCCCTCGATGCCTATGACATGCTTCTTCTTCGCAAGGGTGTGGAGGTTCCTCATGCCAGCATGTCCAAGCCTCCGATGCCAGAGCCAGCATTCTGAAGCCTTTGCTAGAAGACATACTGCAAGCTGTGGCCCTGCTGAGAAATCTACCACGTACAAATCATCTTTTCGATACCCTTCAAACACTAGAGACTTGTCAGATTCCATTAGTACAAGGCAACGATATTTTCCAAACATTACGATCATGTTCAAATCGCAAAGCATTGAGACAGACATTAAGTTGAAGCCAATGGATTCAACAAGCATGACTTTATCCATGTGTTGATCCCTTGAGATTGCAACTCTACCTAGACCCAATACCTTACTTTTACCAGTGTCAGCAAATGTGATGTGGCTCTTGTCGGATGGACGTAAGGTTGAGTCCATAAGAAGACTTCTTTTGCCAGTCATGTGATTTGTACACCCACTGTCAATAATCCATTCTGAAGACGCTGGTGTCGTACCCTATAGTGCAGTTAGGGGGATAGGCTTCACCAAGAGCATTGTGAAGCAAAAACATTTGACGAACCAGTGGGTTATGAAAGCTTAGATCCAGGTTAGGACTAATAGGGAGAGTAGCAAGCGATTCAGGTACGAAGTACATAGTAAGACCATTTGGGCATTTGATCTTGCGCCCTACAAGATGTTTAAGGTCCCCAGCAATAGCGTCAGACGATTTTGGTTTTCTGCTGGAGACCTTTCCCTGCAAAAGAGAGTTAAGCTTTCTTAGCCAACCACATCTTCAAGGGTGGCTTAGAAGCAATTAGTCTAAGTGCAGCATTTGAGAATTTTGGCTTTGAAGCCCTAGCAAACAGTCTTGCAGGCGAACAATAGTACTCATAAGAATAAGCAGAATAGTTCTTGGTCTTATGAACCTGGCGGTTTGATGAACCGCTCTCATATTCATATGCCTGAGTGTGGTTTCCCTGCAAAACGTTTGCGTTAGTGCGACTCAGGTGAGTCCTCTGTCTGTATGAAGCCTTTGGACCGTATGAAGCCTTTGGTCTGAGGTTTGTCTTCTTCACGTGAGGTGTCATGATGACATTCACAGAAAGACTCTCCAGACACCTTTTCGGAACCCAGATCTTCTTCATAGGCGGTCCATTCCTGCAGTTAGTACCAATGTACCTGGCAAATACTTCACCATTCTGATTCTTAAATAGTATATAGTTTGCATCAAAGGATTCATCAATGATAATGGGGTTCGCACAAGTGAAGCCAGATAGATTGGATGGATCTGCTGAATGTTCCTTTACAGCAACCCACATGGTTTTGGGGTACTGCTCAGGTTTCCAGTAAGAGCCATCTGCATTCATTTTCCTTACGAACCCTACACCCTCTTTCCTAGGGTTTCGGTTCAGAATCTGCTTTTTCAGGACATCACATAGCGTCTGATGCCCTTTAAGACTTTTGTACATCCCTGTTTCAAGCAATGTCTTCAACCTAGCATTCTCATCAGCAATAGCGGTGGTATCCTCAGCAGAGGGGTTAGTTACCACATCAACAGTTGAAGATATTGCAACAGCAGTAGCAGTAGAACATTCAGCAACAGAAATAGCATTATCACGCTCAATGCATTTAAGACATGGTGGTTCAAATCCTTCCTGAGCGGGACTGATCTGTTTGGCACGAAGTGACTCGTTTTCCATTTGAAGATCTTCATGAACCGCTCTCAATTTCTCAAGATCTTGCTTCCTTTGAAGATAATCATAGGAAAGCTTTTCATGAGTTGTTGAGAGAGTTTCATGACGACTTTCAAGTTCCTGATACTTAACGTGAAGATTTTTTATGTCTTCAATTAAGGATTCAGATCGAGTCATTTCAGCACCTAACAGATCATCGCTTCTGTCTAACAGTTTTTGAATATGTTCCATAGCTTTCTGTTGTTCAGTTGCAATTTTAGCAAGTATTTTGTAGCTAGGTTTTGAATCACAATCAGAGTCATCGTCACTAGATGTTTGATAGTGAGTAGTGCGTGTGTTTACCTTGGCACCGCGTGCCATGAAGCAGTAGGTAGAAGCGGAGTAGTCCTTGTCATTTGCATCGGCGTCGATGATGAAGTCATTGTCTTCAGTGTTGAAGATGGACTTGGCAACGTATGCTGTAGCCAGACTTGCGATGCCTGAGTCGGATTCCTCCTCAGACTCCACCTCCGCCTCCTCAGAAGCAGACTCCTCCTCTGAATCCATTTCCTTGCCAACAAACACACGTGCCTTGCCAGATGAGCTCTTCTTGTGTGATGAAGACTTTGAGGAAGACTTGGAAGAAGACTTTGAGTATTTCTTCTTCTTCTTCTTGTCGTCAGAGTCATATTCCTTGCTCTTCTTCTTATTTTTGTTCTCATTGTCCCATTGTGGACACTCAGAGATGAAGTGGCCAAGTTTCTTGCACTTGTGACATGTTTTCTTCTTGTAGTCATGAGCAGGAGCTTCATCATTCCTTGAACTTGATCGGGAAGACTTTCTGAAGCCTTTCTTCTTGGTGAATTTTTGGAACTTCTTGACAAGCAGAGCAAGTTCCCTTCCAATGTCTTCAGGATCATCAGAACTACTGTCAGATTCTTCTTCAGATGAGGAGACAACTTTTGCCTTCAAGGCACGAGTTCGCCCATAGTTTGGACCGTAGATATCTCTTTTCTCCGAAAGCTGAAACTCATGTGTGTTGAGCCTCTCAAGTATGTCAGACGGATCGAGTGTCTTGAAATCAGGACGTTCTTGAATCATCAGGGCCAGGATGTCAAACGAACTATCAAGTGATCTCAGCAGCGTATTGACGACTTCGTGTTTGGTAATCTCGGTGGCGCCGAGGGCTTGAAGCTCATTTGTGATGTCAGTGAGTCGGTCAAATGTGTGCTGGACATTCTCATTGTCATTTCTCTTGAAGCGGTTGAAGAGGTTGCGAAGGACACTGATTCTCTGATCTCTCTGGGTTGAGATGCCTTCATTGACCTTGGAGAGCCAGTCCCAGACCAGCTTGGATGTCTTCAAAGCACTCACACGGCCATACTGTCCTTTGGTCAGATGACCACAGATGATATTCTTGGCAGTAGAGTCCAGTTGAACGAATTTCTTGACATCAGCAGCAGTGACACCTTCTCCAGCCTTGGGAACGCCGTTCTCGATGACATACCATAGGTCGACGTCAATGGCTTCAAGATGCATGCGCATCTTATTCTTCCAGTAGGGATATTCAGTTCCATCGAAGACGGGGCACGCAACGGAGACTTTAATTATCCCTGCAGTCGACATAGCTAAAACTCCAGGTGGTTAAACCGAATCACACAGAACAAGGGAGCACCTTGCTCTGATACCAATTGAAAGTGCGTTATATCGACTAGAGGGGGGGGGGTGAATAGGCGATTTTTATGAAAGTCTTCAAAACATGGGAGTTTTGAAGACAAACGATAAAATTAAACCTATTACCATGCAGCGGAAGGTAGACTACACTAGGCAAACCATAGTCAAGTGTTCAATGAAGTGAAAGCACAAAGACTAATAGCAGCTAGGTAGTAAGGATCAGGTAGGAAGATATTGTGAAGCCAAACAGAACACACAGTCACTCAGTGAAGACAAATGATAGAGAAAACATACAATGACTTCACAAGGAGTAACAGTAAGTAAAGTAAAGTGAAGATGAAATCAGTGACTCGTTGAAGACAATGATTTGTTGAACCAGTTCCAGTTGCTGTGACAACTGTACGTCTGGTTGGAGCGGCTAGGTATTTAAACCTTAGGACACACAGTCCCGGACACCCAGTCCTGAACACGCAGCTCAGGACACCCAGTCCTCACCGTATTCTCCTTGAGCTAAGGTCACATAGACCTCGCCCAATCACTCTGGTAAGTCTTCAAGGTAGACTCCCAAACCTTCACAGACTTCGTTCACTGGCAATCCACAATGTCTCTTGGAAGCTCAGAACGCGATGCCTAACCAGCTGGAGGATGCACAGTCCTCAAGTATAATAAGTCTTCAGATCACACAGACAAGAAGACTTAAGTGATGCCCAATTCTCTCTAGCTCTGGTGGTTAGGGCTTTATCCTCACAAGGAATTCTCTCTCAAATGCTTCGAGGTGGGTTGCTCTCAAACGACAAAAGCCGTACTTTCAATCTGAGCAGCCAACCGTTTATGGTTGTAGGGGGTGGGCTATTTATAGCCACTTGGCAACCCGACCTGATTTGTCCGAAATGACCCTGGGTCACTAAGGAACTGACACGTGTTCCAACGGTCAGATTTCAAACTCACACGGCAAGTTTACTTGGGCTACAAGCAAAGCTGACTTGTCCGACTCTGGACAAGATTCGCTCTCATAGTCTTCACTCGAAGACATAGGTTTTTGGTTTAGGCATCACTTCAGTCATTCTGACTGGTTCTCTTGGACCCCACTTAACAGTACGGTGGTTCCTATGACTCAACACAAAAGAAAAAGAACTACGAAAGATCTAAGTCTTCGAGCTCCATAGTCTTCATATAGTGTCTTCTCTTGTCATAGTCTTCAATGTGAATATCTTCATATACCACCTTTGACTTCAATGTCTTCATACAGTTTTAGGGGTCATCTCTGGTAGTAAAACCGAATCAATGAGGGACTTCTACCTGTGTTATCCTGCAATTCTCACAAACACATTAGTCCCTTAACTAGGTTTGTCGTCAATACTCCAAAACCAACTAGGGGTGGCACTAGATGCACTTACAGGTTTAAAACAATAAAATCTATGAAGTTGGTTACCAAATGATGTATAAATAGATAAAATGAATTAAACTGAATGTGATGTCATCTTTTAACAAAAAATGTGAAACATGCATTATATATTTTTGCTTCAAGAATCCATTACATTCAGCATTCATGAACATACAAGAATTATTATTTTTAACTTTTGAGTTGTGACTGGCATGCTTGCCTTGATTACCACAAAAAAAGATATGTCTGACAGCTTAATGAGGTGGAAAAATTAATACACAAAAAAAGATATGCATGACAACTTAATGAGGTGAATACACAAGAATTACTATTATTATTAACTTTGGAGTCGTTCTGCCCATTACCACAAAGAAAGCATTATTTGCATAGAAAAATTGATGCAAGAAAATGTTTCTTATGACTGCATGCATGACTCACTGATGTCACGCAATTTTGATCAAACACCTATCAATAATTGATGTGGCATGAAAGAACACATGTGCGGAGAAATCTAATAGTGAGAGGCTAACTATTTCGATGTAGGAGATTCAAGGTTAATTAGAAAATACTCCCACTGTAAAGAAATATAAAAGCGTTTATAAACTACTAAAGTACTGATCTAAACACACTTATATTTCTTTACAAAGGGAGTACATACTTATCTGCAACGAGAATGAAGTCGTGCATGTCATGTGGTTCAGCGACCGACTCCAGGTGAGGTCCAATGTCTGAAAAAATCATGCTACATCAACACATACTTAATCACCAAGAGTTCTAATAAATAATTATATTGAAAAGCTAACACACAATTGTAGCCAAACCATACAAAAATTGTGCTAGACAATACACCAACTCATAGGAAATGAACTAGAAGACATGGTAAAGAGAACTACAAAAACAAGCATCAATTAATTTGCTGTTGCTAACATTGGATACGACACTTGTACACGAGAAAAAATTAGACAACACTTACTTTTGATCTCATATACTATCTGATCGCTTGTTATTATGATGGTCTGATGCGCAACAACGATTCCACAAATGGCACCATATAGTGGGCAATGGACAGTGCACCAATTGTGAATTTCGCGCCACCACTTCGGCGAGCATACAGCAGGTCACGTGGCATGTTGATTATCTCTTCAAGCGATCCATCACGGAGATTGCACCTGAGAAGGTAGCACGCATCAGTGGAGAGGAATATCTTGTCCGGGTGAGCTGAAGCACAGGCAAAGACAAAGAATATTTCTTGGTATGGGCAGTCTTACTCGACGACATAGTGACCAATTCAGATTTGGCCCATCTTCCGCCAGCCAAATTGCAACCTCCCATGGATTGGCAGAGTGGATATAGCACAACTTTCCACCTAGCGCAGATAGCGCATCATTGTTGCCTAGATAATCCCTGCATGGCGGGTTAGGATGCACAGTAAATGATTCATCAAGTAAACTAAACCGAAGAATGACATCCGAGATAACCTTTCCATGTGCTATGGACTTGAGAGCACTCCAAAAGAAGACCCCCGGAAGGCAAATTGGAGTCCTTGCCTTTATAGGGTATGGCAGATCCATAGTGGCCTTCCATTCCCAAGCTTCTTTGCTGTCACCACCGAGTGTTAAAATTTCATGTCCACAGCTGCATTCTCCAGTGGTGATAACCCCATCAACTTGAGGAGAATCTCTGTACGAGCGGATGAAGTGCCTAGCCACCTTGTAGGTTCTACTCCATGGATCGAAGCCAAAGGCAACCTTGTGGTCGAACAAAACACTCGGGCTACCAGGTGGCAACTCAACAAATTCTTTGGTGGACAGGTTGCAAACGAAGATTTTCCCAACTATGCAAGGGATCAATATCAATCCGTCGCAGTGGAGAAGCATGCTGAACATTGGGATACCATAGGGCTGAAATTTCTCGAGCAAGATAAGCTCGGCGACCTTACCTTGCCCTGGCTGGAAGCTGAAGATACTGAGATACCTTGTACCCACCTTCCCTCGGTCCTTCTGATACTTGCGTGGCACGACGACCATGGACGACCTTGTTCTGATGGAATGCTCCAGGTGCCGCTGCATGAAAGGGGCGCTGGTTATTGTGGTACGCCATGCACTACTAGAATCGCCCCCTATGCCGACGGCCCCCGGCGGCATAGGGCCGTCGCCAACATATACGTCGGCGTAGCCCGGGAGGCCGTCGTCATAGAATCCCAACGGGGGGCGTACATCTATGCCGACGGCCCTGGCCGTCGGCAACGTTCAAGTTTAACGGCGGCCGCCGTCAAGTGTGACCAATGTCTTGTCGCCACGTGGCACATTTACGCCGACGGCCTAGTCGTCGGCTTAGTTTGAAACGAAGTCGTTGGCATAGGTGTGCCACGCGGCGACCAACCGTTACTCATGGGCCAGGGATATGCCGACGGCCCAGCCGTCGGCTTAGTTTGAAACTATGCCGACGGCTAGGCCGTCCGCATATCCCTTCCTTAAGAGCTCCCAGTTGCTGACACGTGGCGTCTATGCCGACAGCCTAGCCGCCGGCTTAGTTTAAAAACTGTGCCGATGGCTAGGCCGTCGGCATAGACGCCACGTGTCAGCAACTGGGAGCTCACGTGCCGTCGGCATAGTTTGCATTTGATTTTTTTTTCTTTTTTCTGTTTGTTTTCAGATCGATTCAATTCAAATATACAGCACATATCAGCAGATATATATGATGGAAATAGACATATAGAACACATCGGGATATCATTCGGCACCATCACAACAATATATGCATACGCATCATCACAATCAACATAAACATAAGCATAAGCATATAGAGAAGCACATAAGTCATCTAAAGGATCATCACCACACACAAGTCATCTAAAGAAACATAAGCATAAGCACACAAGTAACCGAAAGAATTAAGCGCCAGGACGTTGAGCACCGCGGAGGTCGTCATCGCCAAGACCACCGAAGCCCAGGTCGTCACTGCTAGCAGCAGCGCTACCGCCAAGACCGCCTCCACCTCCGCCTCCGCCTCCGTGGATCGGAGTGGTCGGGCTCCGTGTCTCGGGAGTGCTGCGAAGACCATCGCCAACGGTAGATCCACCTGTTCCCTGGATGTTGAAAAGACATATTAACGGGATATATGATTGTGTTGAAAGGCATGACATGCTTTGGGTGAATAGATTGGGGATGAACTAACCGGCGAGGGGACAGCGTTCTGTGCCACAAACTCCTCAAAGGTCAGCAACACTAGTTATGCTGGAGGACATTGTGCTGGCTGCAACTGAGGACACCTGTCGGCCGCCATTTCCTGAAAAGCCTGCTGCATCTGGCGATCCCTCTGCACTTGGTGTTCATAAAGCCTCTCATGCCACACCATGGTCTCCTGGCATGTGTACTCCAGGTAGGCCTACGGTATGACATGATGGAACTCATAAAACTACTAAATGCAGAAAATAAAGTGAGCAATGAAGATAAGAGGGAAACTACTTACAGATTGTTGCTCCCGAAAGAGGTACTGTGACTGTGCACTGGTCACTGGCTGGCTCGTGCGCTGGCTCAGGCTTGGGTCGATCCGACGGAGCTGTGTGTAGGAGATAGTAGGAGTGATCACAGCATCGAGAACTGCCTCCCGACCGTGCTCCTTGGGCCCCATGCTCACCACCGCCCTCTTGTCCAGATCCACCGCATTGCGGTCAGGTGTGTCAGGATGTAACTTCAGATACGCTTCGGAGTAGGCCTTCTTCCTCCCCGCGGTCTTCTTGCCGTAGTACTTGGGCTCGCCAGGCTTGGGGTCCTTCCGCGTATGGGCGATCTCCTACGCCTGCATGTGTGAGAGCGGCCGCTTCAGTTTCTCCTCCTGCACCACCAAACAGAGGTTAGTCATACATAAGAAAGTGATGGTAAATAGAAGAAGAAGAATGTTTAATGGGGTTAGTCATACATTAACTGCCTTGTGGAGATAGTGGTTTCGGTTTCCCTGGGCGTGTACTCCCTCCTTCCCTCGGTTAGCCTAGTTTTTTATTCTCATAGCCGCCCAGGCTCCAGCCTCATCACACCAAATATCCACCAATGCCGCCTAGGACTCGTCTTTTCCATAACACCAATTTGGACACACCTACATAATAAAAGCATAATGGCATGTCAACACGAAACGGTGAAATGTACCACAAGGTAATGAAAGCATAATGAAAACTCTTTTATACTTACCGCCAAGAACTCGTCCCTCTCCAAGGTAATGCCCATCCTCCGTGCTTCTTCCTTGGTCATCTTCACACCAAGACAGTCGTGGTAGTATGTCGAGATGGTCACATACCGCACCTCGTACTGCATCTGGCGGGCCTTCTTCTTGCATTGGCGCAACACGATCCGGTCTGCTCTGGCCCTGTGCTCCGAAAGAACTCGATAGAATTTCTACAATCATGCATGAAACAAGAATGGAAGAAGCCATGAGTTAAATCATTCATGAAACTAGAATGGACTTGTGCTTCTGAAAAGAACTCACCCAGAAAGTAGTGATCACGGCCTTGGCATGGGTCTCATGGTCCGCGTGGAGGGCCGCTTCCCAGTGGTCCCAGCTCGTGGCCAAAACCCGACAGTCCGGGTGCCTAACTAAATTCGGACAGTACAACCCCGGCCAATATAACTTTAGAAAGACGGTGATGAGGCTGTTGGGAATACGGACCCCTTTAGAACATATCCAGTTGCTGCAAAAGAATGAACTATTAGCATGTGACAAGCAAAATAAATAACAACCGGAATAAGCATGTGACAAGCAAAATAATGAAATTATTATAAAGTAGCACTTACTCTTTCCCCGTGGGCTCAATGAGCCACTTCTGCTCCTCAGTAGCAGGAACCTGCTTTGGTAGCTTTGCGTTACCACGCAGCCACCCCTTGTTGTCAACCCCCTTCCCGTCACCACCATCATCCCCGCCACCATCCTCCTCCTCGCCTGCCTCCCCCTCCCCAACCTCCTCCTCGTCCTCGTCCTCGTCCTCCTCCTCCTCACCTGCCTCCTCCTCGGCCCCATCCCGAACCTCCTCCTCCTCCTCCTCGCCAGAGGGTACCTCACTAGAGGAGGGTACCTCACTAGAGGAGGGCCTCGAAGACAACACCCCTAAGTCGATAAGGGTGTGCTCTTTCTGGCCGCGACCCCCTGTAGTGGCTCTCCACCCACCACCTCGCCCTCTAGAGGCTCTCCCCCGCCCCCTCCTCCTCTAGGGGCACCTCTCCCTCGACCTCCCTGTGAGGAGTCATCGTCAAGTAGCCGAGGGGGAGGATTACGTGCTCGACCACTCCGACTAGGCAGGCCGACGACCTTGCGTAGGAAACCCACACCGTCGGCCTTCCCCTTGCCCATGTTCCATGAACCTGCATTGAAAAGAGAATAAGAAATTAGTAAATTAATAAAATGAAGGAAAAGGCATGATAATAAACACATTAATAAAAATGCATAAAAGGCATATTCCTAAACTATAGAAAAAAGACTTGAAATGTACATCTGCTAGAACCCATATGAATCATCACTGTTGTAACCTCTTTCTCGGTCCGTCTCATTATCACTATCAATCATATCATCTTCGTTGTCCGACGGAGGTGGAGGCTCTTCCTCGTCGTCAGCGTCTTCGTTTAAGTTTTCTAGCATAAGTATGTCATTTTCATTGACAATGGTCTCACCATCATTCCGTGCATCGTCGACATTTGGATCCACATCATCATCACCCAATGGTCTAGCGCCATCGTTTCTAACCACATCATCATCATCATCAGGTTGCTTTTGATAGAACACTCCCTCGCATGTCATGGGGTTAATGTTGTAGTAATCGTCTTCATTCGGGTCCGGTAGCTTACCATGTGGCGACACCTTGAACACAACTTCCCAACCCTTTAGATACTATTTCTGGCATGGGTAAGGCAGATAATATACTTGTGTAGCCACAATGAAGAGATCGGCTCCGGCATAGACGGTTGATGGTTTAACTTCGACCAAACCAATGGAAGGCGTATGTTTTACCCCCTCCCGCGGATCGAACCATCGGCATTTGAACACAGGCAGACTTAGGGTCTCATGCCCCTGGCGGAATTTAACCTCGTATATATTTTGTACCCTTCCATAGTAGTCTACTGAATTTTGACCGGGGGTGTACACTCTGGTATTTATAGTTTTGGGATCGGGCCGGCTGTTTTGGTGCACCTCTGTATGGAAGCGATACCCATTCACATCATACTTTTTACATGTCATGACGGCAGGGTCAAAACCCATGGAAACCCATCTCAATTCATCATCCATAGATATGTTCGGATCTTTTCCCTACAAGTATAATTGAAATTGTTGCGTGCATTAGTTCGGTTAACTAATAAATGTTAAACTAGGTATTTAATAGGGGAATGTGGAAAATTACTTTCTCCATGAACCAAGCAACAAATTTTTTACGTCCAGGGTTTCCATGACAGAGAAGAGTAAGTGCCTCCGCCTCAGTAGGAGGATTCATTCCCGTCCATTCCTCTTGAACGAAATCACTAAAAAAAGAAAAGAAGTGTTAGACCGGGACTAAGTGAACATGGAACATGATGATGTGGAAGACATAAAGGAATGGTGTAGTTATATTACCTCATCCACACTTCCTCAACTTCCTTGATGTTGTGCAAGATATAGAACATGATGTCCTCCCACTCTTGTCGTGGCATGTTATAAGATTTCGAGGCCCTAGCCCTCCCACCTTGCGCGTTGAATAGATGGAGCCTGGGTTGACACTTAGGCTCTTCTATATTGTATCGAGGCACCTTGTTATGCAGATGGGGAACGTGGTCTGGATAGTATGATGTCCTGAGGTCTGACACCTCCTCTAGGATAACTGCCTCAGCTATGGAAGCTTCAATCTTAGATTTGTTTCCACATTTCCGTCAGAGATGCTTGTTCTGTCTCTCAGGGCCGTACTGCCAGCGATTCTGCATAGGCCCCCCAACAATACCTCATTCGCGAGGTGCAGAATGAGATGTGTCATCGGAGTAAAGAAGCCTGGCGGAAAGACCTTCGCTAGCTTGACTATGAAGTCCGGTGCCTTCTTATGCAATTTTTCAATCACCTCTTTACTTACTTCTTTAGCACAGAGCGTGCGGAAGAAATGGCTAAGCTCGGCAAGCACTCGCCAGACATGCTCGGGGACATAGCCTCGAACCATCATCGGCATTATCCGCTCAATCCATACATGGTAGTCACGACTCTTCAGGACGGTCACTTTGCCCGTTGAAAGATTGACTCCCTTAGTTATATTCGATGCATAGCCATCGGTGAACTTCAAAATTTGTCTCAGCCAGATAAGTACTTCCTTTTTTCTGGCGGTTTAAGGACAAAGTCAGCATCTGGCTTGAACCCGTTTTTTCGACTGCCTGTGGGAGGCTTCATGTTCAGGCGTGGTCTATCACAAATTCTCTGTTGATCGGCTCTAGCTTTAACGTTATCCTTCGTCTTATCAGGAATGTTGAGGACCGTGTGGAAAAGGGACTCTGCCACATTCTTTTCGGTGTGCATCACATTAATATTGTAAGGAAGTTTGAGGTCCTTGAAATAGGGAAGCTGCGAGAAGGGGGTAATGTGGGTCCAGTTGTGCATCTCACCATATCCCTCGAATCCTTTGGCTTTGGCTTTGGCTTTGCCTTTGACTTTAGGCTTGAGAGCTTTTAGCTGAGCAAGAACATCTGCCCCCGAAAATGTTGGAATCTCGGTTACTTCATGAACAACCCGGCCTTTCGTGAAGTTCTTCTTGTCTTCCCTGTCTGGATGGTCTGGAGGGAGGAACTGTCGATGCAGGTCAAAGGCTACATACTTGCCACCCTTACTCAGCCAAATCACTCGCAGAGCCTGCATGCACACTAGGCATGACATCTTCCCACTTGTACACCATCTGCAAAATAGAGCATAGCCGGGAAAGTCATGCATGCAATAGTGCAACCAAACTTTCATCAAGAAATTTCTCTGCAGTTCCCGGTCGTATGTCAACCTCGGAAAGTACCAAGAATGGTGCAAAGCATCCACCAACGGCTGCATAAACACACCCAATTGCTTCCCCGGGTATTCAGGCCCCGGAATAATGAGCGACAAGAACATGCATGGTCTTCCGTTGCATTAGGGCACCGGGAGGATGATTGAGCGGAATTACAAACACGGGTCAGCAGCTATATGGATTGGACGACTTACCATATGGATTCAACCCATCACCTGATATGGCTATTCTGACATTCCCAGCCTCGGCTGCTTCCTCGGGGTATTCTTCATCGAACGACTTCCATGCTTCCCCTTCCGATGGATGTATGATTTTTTTTGGATTGTACCATATACCTTCCTTGTGCCACTTCATCATTTTGGCAGACTCCTTCGTGATGAAAAGGCGCTACAGTCTTTTTATAAAATCAAGATACCGAAGAACCTTAACGGGGATGGTTAGCTGCTTTTTCTCACCATCCTCACCGACCACCTCAATGTACCGAGACGAACCGCACTTCCTACAGTACTTGTCATCCGCATACTCATGCCTAAACAAAAGGCAATTCTTCAGGCAAACATCTATTTTCTCATAATCCATAGAGAGTGCCTTCATGATTTTCTTTGTATCGTACATGCTTTTCGGGAGTTCATGACCCTCAGGGAGGCTGTTAGCCCATACTCCCAGGAATGCTTCGAAGCATTTCTGGCTATAGCCGTACTCAGCCTTGACTGCAATCAGTTGCGAGATGGCATCCAGCTGAGATATTTTCGCACCCGCATAAAGAGGTTTCTTCGACGAGGCCAAGACCTCCAAGAAGGCCTTTGCGGTTGCCTCCGGCTCCTCCGATTCATTCTCTGAAAGGTGTCGCATTTGCAGTTTCTGCAACAATGACATCATCTAGCATGTCCCTGACCCCGTCGTCCTCATATCCATCGATGCGTTGTCGCATCACCTCCTCTCTACCACGGTCCTGCTCGGCTATGTTTATCTACGGCATGTCAAAGTTTGGCATATATCCGTGCGTAAGAAGGTGCTCACTCATGCCCGTCTGATTTCTACAGTGATGTCTGGCACATCTCGCACAGGGGCATGGTGGGATAATTCTCATTGGACGACGGAATATCTCCTTCAAATACACATCAGTTTTTGTGATCCACTCTGATGTTACTCGATTCCGATGGATAAAACCACTGTACATCCACTGATTATCTGTCATCCTCTACTTTTTTGCAAGCCACATAACATAATTAAGGATTCACTTAAATTAATCACATCAAAATTTTAGTTTCTATCGCGTTGAATCCACCTACATCTCTAATAGGTAAAGATGGGTCCTAATCCCACCCGAGGATGTGTAAATTGAGTACGTTCTCCATTCTACCCCGTTCCGAGACAAAATTTCGGCAGCACCTCCCCGCTGTTCTCCAGATACACGTCTCGGCAAATAGCCGAGAGAATGTGCTCCGGAGAACAATGGGGAGGCGCCGCCGAAATCCTGTCTCGGAACGGGGTAGAACATGAAGAACATACCCAATCTACACATCCTCGGGCTGTCCGTGGAAAACGCTGGACAATCCGAAAGAGCTGCGGTGATAAATATGCAATTGAGTGCATATTTATCGATGCAACCCTTTCAGACGGGAGACGCCTAGGTTACGCTAGTTGACATGAGAATGAAATCTAGTGATATGAAAAAATGGAGGAGATGGACTTGTAGCTCACCCTCGGCTGTAGAGGAAGTAGTAGAACAGCAGAGGGATGCTCAGGGGGACCAACACGTCGTACAACAGTCACTCCGATGAAATTCGACACCACAAAGCCTGCAAAATCCACCGAAAGAACAACTTAGATCATCACATCTCAGTCAATCAAAATTTTGTCTTCAAATTTTTTTTTGCAATATCATCATGATGAACTAACCACTAACCATGATCTGAATTTTAACATTTGTCTATCTATCTACTTCACAAAACATCTATGTACATATCATATCGAGAGATGCGACGCCACAAACCCTATAAATTCCACCGAGTAAATTTTTTGGAACTTCGCATCTAATGTACCATTTCAACAACATCTCAAATTGTAGGATAGAATGCATATATTCTACATTATTCAAAACATAAAGTAAAAAACTTAGATGATCATGATACTTCAAATTAAATTTTTACCGCATTGATTAATTTTTTTGTCAAAACTAAAATGTACGTACCTATCCATACATTGATGTACCTAGAAATTTATCTACTTATCTATCCATTTAATTCAACAATCCAAATTTTAACATTTCTCTATCTATCTACTAAAATTGTACTAAACATACAAAATAATTGCACTACACTAATTTTGTCTATCTAGCTAACACAACAGCGGCATCAGCTACAACTCCGGCGAGTGACCGGGGTCGGGGGAGCTCACTGAGGGGAAGCAGCGCCGAAGCTGTTGCAGGACAGCAGGGGCGGGGGAGGTGGCGACGTCAGAGGGGGCCGGGACGAGGCAAGGGCGGGGCCTGGCAGACGGTGGTCGGGGCCGGGCGGACGGTTGTCGGCACGGTGGCGGAGGAGGCCGGTCAGAGCCGGGCCAGGATAAGGGGGCGTCGGGGCAGGGGCCCCCTTAGGAAGGGCGTCGGCGGAGGGGGCGGAGCAGTGGCCGGAGATCAGGCCGGGGACTCCGGCGGGGGGGGGGGGGAGGGACGATGGCAGCGCGGCACGGGTGGGTGGAGACAACGGTGGTGGTGGGTGGGTGGGTGGCTGGAGATGGGGCGGGTGGGGCGGAGATGACGGCAGCGCGGCGCGGGTGTGTGGATACGGCGACGGCCGGTGGCAGGGGTGAGCGACTAGGGTGGCGTCAACGGTGCGGAGAGGGTGGCGGCGGCGGTTGGGTGTCGAGGAGAGGGAGTTGGATCGGGGTGCGAGGAGAGAAACGAGTGGAGGAGGAGGGCCGCGGAGTGGATAAGGGGCGGCGCTATGTCGACGGCATGGCCGTCGGCATAGGCTTGGTCCCACGTGCCACGTGTCAATCTATGCCGACCGCTAAGCCGTCGGCATAGATACTTTGCATTTTTTTTATTACGGCATATGTGTGACTCTCAGCACACTTTAAAAAATAGTCCTACCTCGCCCAAAGACAAGCAACATGACCTGTTTAAATAGTTGGCTAATCCATACGACGTGAGCTCCGGTATTCATTAGACTTCTGTTAAGAAAATGGACAATTACGGTGAAACGTTCAGTTAACGGCCCGGTGCCCGGGTCTGTAGGTTTCACCGTGATAATCCATTTTCCATGATGGATGCCGGTGTTTTTTATATATTCAATTATTACTATTTTTCAGTTTGTCGTGTGTAAGCTGTGGTGACCGTTTCCCCCTCCGAGACATGGCGGCAGCAACGCCCGTGAGGGTGGCACACCCCGGAGCCGCGTGTCGGGTGCCTGAGTGTGCCACCATGCTTCCACAAGTGTAGGAGGGCCCACCGCAACAACTGGCGGCATTGCTACCCCCCTCCGGTACCCCATCCCGTCTAACACTGACACAGACGATCGCCGGATCTAGCTCTTTGACTTCCGCCGGACTGGGTCTGACTGGTGGACCGCCGGACAAGTCTGGAAGTGTTGTGGCGGGTGCAAATGCCCGACACGCGTCTCCGGGGTGTGGCCCCCCCTCACGAACGGCGCCGCTGCCGACACCTGGTGGGGGGGGGGGGGAACGGACGCGTCGGTTCTACACGGAGGGGATCTTGCTGTGGGTCTGGCCTGGATGTTGCTCCAAAGTGTTCCTATGGGCTGACCTAACACAACCAAGTGGAGAGGTCCATTGGTTAAAGCCCGTCCATGCAAAGTCAAAGGGTTAGATCCCGTGGTCAAACGCTACAAGGTTAGGCGGGACGGGGGCCCTTGGGGGTAGCAATGCCACCGGAGCGTCACACCAGTACCTCATACATGCTGGGTGGTGTGGTGGCATGTCTGAAGAGGTGGCACGCGTCTCCGGGGTGTGCCCCCCTCACGGACGGTGCCGCTGCCGGCACCTGGAGGGGGGAAACGGACGCGTCGGGTCTACACGGAGGGGATCTTGCTGTGGGTCTTGCTCGGATGTTGCTCCAAATTGTTCCTATGGGCTGACCTAACACAACCGGGTGGATAGGTCCACTGCTCAGAGCCCGTCCATGCAAAGTCAAAGGTCTAGATCCCGTGGTCAAACGCTACAGGGTTAGGCGGGACAGTGGGGCCTGGGGGGGGGGTAGCAATGCCACCGGAGCGTCGCACCGGGACCTCATACGTGCTGGGTGGTGTGGTGGCATGTCCGAAGAGGCGGCACACGTCTCCGGGTTGTGCCCTCCCCTCACGGACGGTGCCGTCGCCGGCACCTGGAGGGGGGAAACGGACGCGTCGGGTCTACACGGAGGGGGTCTTGCTGTGGGTCTGGCCCGGATGTTGCTCCAAAGTGTTCCTATGGGCTGACCTAACACAACCGGGTGGATAGGTCCACTGCTCAAAGCCCGTCCGTGCAAAGTCAAAGGGCTAGATCCTGTGGTCAAACGCTACAGGGTTAGGCGGGACGGGGGGCCTGGAGGGTAGCAATGCCACCCAAGCATCGCACCGGGCCCTCATATATGCGGGGTGGTGTGGTGGCATGTCCGAAGAGGCGGCACGCGTCTCCGGGGTGTGCCCCCCCTCATGGACGGCGCCGTCGCCGGCACCTGGAGGGGGGAAACGGACGCGTCGGGTCTACACGGAGGGGATCTTGCTGTGGGTGTGGCCTGGATGTTCCTCCAAAGTGTTCCTATGGACTGACCTAACACAACCGGGTGGAGAGGTCCACTGGTCAAAGCCCGTCTGTGCAAAGTCAAAGGGTTAGATCCCGTGGTCAAACACTACAGGGTTAGGCGGGACGGGGGCCCTCGGGGGTAGCAATGCCACCGGAGCGTCGCACCGGGACCTCATACATGCGGAGTGGTGTGGTGGCATGTCCGAAGAGGCGGCACGCGTCTCCGGGGTGTGCCCCCCTCACGGACGGCGCCGCCGCCGGCACCTGGAGGGGGAAACGGACGCGTCGGGTCTACACGGAGGGGATCTTGCTGTGGGTCTGGCTTGGATGTTGCTCCAAAGTGTTCCTATGGGCTGACCTAACACAACCGGGTGGATAGGTCCACTGCTCAAAGCCCATCCGTGCAAAGTCAAAGGGCTAGATCCCATGGTCAAAAGCTACAGGGTTAGGCGGGACGGGGGGGCTGGGGGGTAGCAATGCCACCCGAGCGTCGCACCGGGACCTCATACATGATGTACGGTGTGGTGGCATGTCCGAAGAGGCAGCACGCGTCTCCGGGGTTTGGCCCCCTCCAAGTGACAGCGGCACTGCCTTGCGCGCTGGGGGGCCACACTGCGGAGCCCCAAGACGGGCGTCTACGCATGCCTGAACACTTTCACATATGCATCGAGCCCCGTGCAATGTTTCGGTGACATAGCTACACCCCGAATCCCCTCACTAACCAGAATTCCCTCCGTGTCGACCGTTTCCTCCCTCCATGACCCGGCAATAGCGACGTTCGTAATGGGGGGCAATCGATATACCATTGGGGTATGTTTTTTTAGATAAGGCATAATTATCTTATGCAAAAACAAAAACTAAAATAAAGTAAAAATAACAAAATAAAGTAAAAATCAAAAAATAAAGTAAAATAAATGTACGAGAAAGCTAAATTCCTGCTGTCCGGAATTTTGCAACAGGTTCGAACGACCTCGGAAGGCGTCCGATCGCCATTCCACGGTGGTCATCAAAGGCAATTGTCGCTTTAATAGGATCCTGATTTGCGGGAATAATGGCTTGCCTTTTTTTGCGCACGGTGCCCATATTTTGTTTCCTTTTTTTGAAGGAGGTTGGATCCCGATCGTGGCCTCTATTTTTTGGGGAGGTTGTGATCGTGAGTGTGATTTTCGGGTAGATCTCGATCGCGATTTTCTGGAGGAGTTTCGGTCTTGAAAAATAAAGCGCAAGAAAGGGGATTTGAACTCAGGGTGGCTGAGCTTACTTTATGCCCCCTCAACCAAGTCAACCATCATTGGTTGTTGTCCATGCTAGATAAAAAAGATAGTTGAACCTTTATTACTACGCTGTTTCTAAAAAAATCTCTTGAATTATTCTACGGATTACCAGGCTGCTAATTTTTAAGTTACCAGGTTGTTCATGTATAGCTACCGTGATGCTAATGCGGAAGCTAGCATGCTGCTAATCGGGTGAAAAGAGTTGTTGAAACATACCCCGGTCCTTTGTTTTGTAATTAGCACGGCAATTTACGTGCTACAGACTTGAGAATTACATACATGATAATATATGCATTGCAGACCTGAGAATTACATACATGATAATATATGCATCACAGACCTAATAATTTAGGTATAAATCACCGCGGTAAATTTGACCAAGGAAAAAAGTTGTTGAAAACCATAACCCCTGTAATCTCTGTGGAGATAGCATGGTAATATACACATCACAGTACTGATAACCCATGCATAAACACCTTCATAACTTTTGACATGAGGGAAAAAGTTGATGCAAACATACCTCCGATAACTTTTATATAAATAGCATGGTAATATATATGCACCGTGGACCAGATAACTTAGATCCAAATTCTACGGTAACTTTGACCTGAGAAAAAAAGTTGATGAAAATATATCCCGGTAACTTATGTGTAAACATCATGGTAATATACGAATCCTGAGATAACTCCCACCCAAACATGCTGGTAATGTTTTTTTGACTCAGGAGAAAAGTTTATGCAAATATACCCCTGACAACTTATGTGTAAAAAAACATGGCAATATATGCACCACATAACTTATAACTTAGGTCACAAACACCGCGACAAATTTCACCTTGGGAAAAAGTTGTTGAAAACATACCACGGTAACTTATATGTAAATGTCATGGTAATATATGCACTACAGACCTGATAACTTAGGTATAAACACGGTGACAACTTTTTTGACCCTAGAAACATAACTCGGTAATTGTTGTGTAAACAACATGGTAATATAAACATCGTAGACATGATAACTTAAATACAAATACTATGTAAAGTTTGACATGGAAAAAAAGTTGTTGTAAACACCCCCTCGATAACTTCTATGTAAATAACACGGTAACTTACACACAACAAAGATGATAACTCATGTAAAAATGTAGCGGTACCTTTTGACCCGACGGAAATGTTATTGAAACACACTCCCTGATAACTTCCGCCTAAATTGTATGGTAATATGCACATAATAGTGTTGATAACTTACATAGCACAGGCATTAAAACATTTTAGAAAAAAAAGTCGCCGGAACATACTAATACGAGATCTAATTTCGAAACTCTCGTCGCGAAGGATTTTTTTATGTTAAAACGGTTTTACGATCGAACCGACAATTTAAGCTACAAATATTTTTGAAGTTTTGAAAAAGTATGAGATCAACTTTTTTATCTCTAGTGCATGCATGCATGTGCATGTGAGAGAAAGTTGAAGGAATCATTTTTACCCTCTATTAATTTTTTGTGTAAAGCATAAGCATGGTGACTTTTTTTAAAGCAGTCACTAAAACATAGAAACATAGGGTCTAATTTCGAAGGTATCATCATGATGATTTTTTTATGTGAAAATAGTTTTTCAATCCCGAATTATCTTTGAGCTACAATTTTAAAAAAATCATCTAGGAAGAATCTAGAATGACAACTTTTTTGTCCTTGTGCATGCATGCATGTTTATCTGATAAGAAGGTTAGAGAAATCAGTTTTATGCCCCGGTAATATCAGTGTAAACAGTATGGTAACATATATAGCACATGCATGATAACCTACATAGCCGATGTGGTAACTTTTGTCCGAAAAAAGTCGTCGGAACATATCAACATGAGATCTAGTTTCGAAGATCTTGTTGTGACGAATATTTTTTGTAAAAACAGATTTTGAATCGGAGTTACTGTTTGGTCTACAAAACATTTTGAATTTTGAATTTAGATTGTACCTTTGCTGACGTAAGCAATTTCATCTTTTTTTGCATGCATGCAATGAGATGCTGTGTATGAAGAATCAAATATGCAAGTGTGTATGTGAAGTCATGCTTTTGCTTCAGTGCATGCAGCCGTGATCAGCACATGCGGGAAATCGTCTGGATGTGTTACTAACTACCGACTGATCGGTAGTTAGTCCAATCCATAAATGTATGCCGACGGCCAGGCCATCTGCATATCTGTGCACACACGGAGGTGCAGTCCCACGGATCGATGACGTGGCATGGCACACAGATCGATAACGTGGCAGAGGGGCCTATGCCGACGGCTATGCCGTAGGCATACCTTTGCCATAGATAGTATAAAGAAAAATTAAAAATAAAACTAAATAAACATATGTGCCCACACGGATCGATGACGTGGCAGAGGAGCATGGGCCAGGTCTATGCCGACGGCTATGCCGCAGGCATACCTCTGCCATAGATATGCCGACGGCCGCCATTACCTCCCGTCGACGTAGTTTCAACGCCGTCAAACGGTCAGCGCTGACCAGGTAGGTGGGCCCGGGCTATGCCGACGGCCGCGCCTATGCCGACGGGTCCCGTAGGCGTATCTCGAGCGATCCCAACGGCCTCGTCTATGCCGACGGCCCCGTCAGCATAGATGGATGTATGCCGACGGCTTTTCTACGCCTACGGCCTGTCCTGGGCCGTCGGTATAGGTCCATCTATGCCGACGGGGGCCGTCGGCATAGATGAGGCCGTCGGCGCAAGCAGTTATTCTGGTAGTGATGACTTGCACACGGTTTTGAAGCGCACAAGGCACTTCACCGAAGCAGTGTGAGGATCTCGAAGTAGAGTATATCATCCGGAATGAAGCCATCACTTTCGGAGGCTGATTCTGGTGCCATTCGACGGTGTCGTTTAGGAATCGGCGGGTTTATAACCCCGATTGACTCCAATCGAATCGGCCGAGGCGTCATGCTCTAAGTCTTCCTAGTCATAGATAGTCAGATAAGACGCCTAATACTGGATTTAGCCCTAGATTGAAGATCGATCTATCACATAAAAAGTATCAACGACACACCCCTTGGAAAATCTTTAGCCAGGGAACGTATCACGCCCTCTTTTTTTCACTATTTCTTTGAACTCTCACGGTACAAGTCCCGCGACCTCGCACAGCTTCACGTGTATATATAAACACACGGCTATCAAGGATCAAAACCAACTCAGATATAAACCCGACACGAACATATCAATAGAATAGTAAATCAGACTTGGCTCCTGGAGACAATGTCGTACTCGGACTGTCTTACTAAACCGACACGGACAACAGCTCGTAGTACCACATGAATAAGTTGTACTAAATCAGCAACGAGTAATTTGGAACGGAGCGAGTAACAATCAAGATTATACGTATGTAAGGTTTCCTCAGTCGCTCCTGACCAGGGCGACTCGAAGGTTCCTCCTCTCGCTGTTGGCGCCAAGCCCTAGCTTGCTCTTTGTGCCGGTGCCTAGCTCCCTCTTGCTTTCTCTATACTCTCGTACGAACGAAGGTAGAAAAAAGAAGAGACACATGACACGATGGTGTTTTTTCCGGCGCACATAGGTCTGCCGCACGAACGACTTCTTTCTCGAGCACGAACTCAAACCCACACCCACATACGAGCAATACAGCGGAGGGCCTTTTATACCCACATCCACACACACCATGCGGCCAACACACCGGCCACTAACTCCACGCACGGACAGACTAGCCTGAACTCTCGGCCACTACTCCATGGTGGTGATTATCCTCTATTGACCGAGCCCACTCACAACTCCATGCACAAAGCTAGCGAACAACCTGGACACATCAAGCCAGCCAACCAACTGATTATGGCCTCGGCTAACTGACCGTGATCCACGCTCCTGTATGCATGTGGCTAACAATCTATGCATGTCAAGATTACTACTAACATTTTCCCTCCTAATTTTGACTTGTCGTCGCCGGAGTTGTCGCAGCTCCCGTCGTCGTCGTCGCCACGACCGTAACCCAGCCCGTGGACCCGACCTGGCGCAACGACGCCGGTCGCACCGCCACGGACCTGACCTGGCACACTGACGTCAATCCCACCGTGCTCCGTCACGTCTCCGGCGACATACGTCGAGCTCCTTCTCCGCCGGTGTCACACGCCTGACGTCCCTCGGCGACAAACGCCGTCAATGCCGTCACGCTCAAACGCGAGCCTTCCCGGACGCCGCTTCATGGCGTCGCACAGGGCCACTGCGGCCTCCGCCGCTGCGCAGCACCTCCATTCCGCCACGCCATGCCGCCCGTCCGCAGCCTTGGCACCACCGTGCAGCACCTCCGTGGCTGCCACGCCCGCCGTCAACTCACCTCGCGCCGCCTCCGCGTCCGCCATGGTAGCCGCAGGGTCGTGCACATACATTGCCCGACACATGGCCCGGAGCTCCATCGCGCAACCGCCAGTAAACGCCGCCATCGCCCGCATGCCTCCGGCATGGCGAATCACGCCAAGACGAATTGGCTCTGATACCAATTGTTGGTGCCGAGCCCTAGCTTGCTTTTTGCGCCGGTGCCCAGCTCCCTCTCACTCTCTCTATACTCTCGCACGAACGAAGGTAGAAGAAAGAGGAGACATAGGATACGGTGGTGTTTTTTTCGGCGCACATACGCCTACCGCACAAACGACTTCTTCCTCGAGCACGAACTCGAACCCACACCCACACACGAATAATACAGCGGAGGGCCTTTTATACCCAGATGCACACAAACCATCCGGCCAACACATCGGCCACTAACTCCACGCACGCACAGACTAGCCTGAACTCCCGGCCACTACTCCATGGTGGTAGTTATCCTCTATTGACCGAGCCCACTCACAACTCCATGTGCAAAGCTAGCCAACAAGCTGGACACATCAAGCCAGTCAACCAACTGAATATGGACCCGGCTAACTGACCGTGATCGGCGCTCCTGTATGCATGCGGCTAACAATCTATGCATATCAAGATTACTACTAACATTTTCCCTCCTAATCTTGACTTGCCGTCACCGGAGTTGTCGCAGCTCCCGTCGTCGTCGTCACCACGACCGTAACCCAGCCTGTGGACCCGACCTGGCGCAACGACGCCGGTCGCACCGCCACGGACCTGACCTGGCGCACTAACGCCGGTCCCACCGTGCTCCGTCACGTCTCCGGCGACATACGCCGAGCTCCTTCTCCGCCGGTGACACACGCCTGACGTCCCTCTGCGACAAACGCCCTTGATGTCATCGCGCTCAAACGCGAGCCTTCCCGGATGCCGCTTCATGGCGTCGCATCGGGCCACTGCGGCCTTCGCCGCCGCGCAGCACCTCCATGCTGCCACGCCGTGCCGCACGTCCGCAACCTTGGCACCACCGCGCAGCACCACCGCGGCCGCCATGCCCGCCGTCAACTCACCACCCGCCGCCTTCTCGTCCGCCATGGCAGCCGCAGGGTCGTGCACCTCCATAGCCCGACACATGGCCCGGAGCTCCATCGCGCAACCGCTGGTAAACGCCGCCATCGCCCGCATGCCTTCGGCACGGCGAATCACGCCAAGACGAATTGGCTCTAATACCAATTGTTGGCACTGAACCCTAGCTTGCTCTTTGCGCCGGTGCCCAGCTCCCTCTCGCTCTCTATGTACTCTCACATGAACGAAGGTAGAAGAAAGAGGAGACACAGGACACGGTGGTGTTTTTCCCGGCGCACATACGCCTGCCGCACGAACGGCTTCTTCCTCGAGCACGAACTTGAACCCACACCCACACACGAGCAATACAGCAGAGGGCCTTTTATACCCAGATGCACACACACAATCCGGCCAACACATCGGCCACTAACTCCATGCACGCACAGACTAGCCTAAACTCCCGGCCACGACTCCATGGTGGTAGTTATCCTCTATTGACCGAGCCCACTCACAACTCCATGCACAAAGTTAGCCAACAACCTGGACACATCAAGCTAGCCAACCAACTAAATATGGCCCCGGCTAACTGACTGTCATCCACGCTCCTGTATGCATGCGACTAACAATCTATGCATGTCAAAATTACTACTAACACCCGCAACCAAAGCGCAGAGCCTAGGCCGCCGGAGGAAGCCGTCGGGCGAAGCCCGCGCGGCTGATGGTGGCGGGGGGGGGGGGGGGGGGGGGGTCTCTCTCTCCGCATCCCGTGATCTGTGGGCGGCAGCATTTGGTCGAGACCGGCGGCGACCCGATCTGTGGGGTGGGCGAACGGTGGTGCGTCTCGGCGATCGGACCTCGTCGGGCGGCGGCATCCTGCGGCGTGGGTTCTGCACGGTGGCGGGCCTAGCCGGGGTCGGTGGATTCATCCAGATCGGCCCTGCTATTGGCTTTGTCCAGATCGAAAACTGGTCAAAGGGTGACGTCGTTTCCGCGGCTTACGGCGTTGTCGGCGCCTTTAGCCACGCGGATGATGAGGTGCCACTGGGTGGCAACCGTGGAGCAGCGTGACCTTTGTATCTCGAGGGTTGAGCCCCATGGCACTCTCTTCTCGGTAGGCTCTGGTTGACGGCTCGATTGCAGGATCCCGAGCAAACGGAGGTTGGTGGTGTAGGATTGGGACTTTTAAGAAAACTTTGGTTGGCTGGTTTAGCCCGGCAACGTCTTTAAGCGTCATTATCCTCCTTGGAGGCGAAGCCGATGTCCATCCTATCCACCCCTGACCCCTCCTCCAGGACGAAAGTCCAAAATCCGCGTGATTGGGCGGCGGCGACGCCTTGCATGCCGTACCCTTCATGAAGGCGCATCTGGGGAGGCTTGGGTGTTCGAGAGAGGGCTGTTCTGGCAGTGGACTCTGGGTGGCAAGGGGCGGTGGCAGTGGTGCGGAGGTTCTAAGGTGGAGTGGCGTGTGATTTACCGCGTGAAGACGGCGAGTATTGGCGGCATGGTGTAGCCGGATCTCGACGACGGATATGTCTAGGTGGATGAGTGTAGGGTGGTGGCATTGTTTAGCGCTGTGGCGGCGTCGACGGCAGGCCTCACAAGGTCGGTGCATCAGTGCTTGCTCTGAAGAGATCGGTGGAACATGGTGGCTACGACCCAGAGTGCGTCGGGCCGGTATGTGCCCCACACCCGGTATGTGGCTTGGTTGGTCCCCCGGCTTTAGATGTTAGGCTTAGATGAGAGATTTGGGTATTCGGCTTAGACTTACTACACCCCTTCATCAATTGGATAGGAGTAGCGGCAGACTAATACGGCGGATTCAGACATATCGATGTATTACTTTGTAAGGTCTTTGTGAATAATTAATAAAATGGTTGCATGCATCTCTCAGATGCAAAGGCCGGGGGTAATCCTCCTTTTCAAAAGAATTTACATGTTTGTGTGCATCTTTATGACCCATAGGCCACAGGATTCTCCTTTTTCAACAAAGTCTAATCAAGATTATTCTTAAAACATGCTTTTGCACCGCTTTATATATATATAACCAATTGAGCAAGTCCAAGTGCAAGAACGCAAAATCCGAGTATATCAAAATTATTCGGACTCGGTATGTGTTGGAAAATTTACAATTTTTTTTATTAATCTAGTCCAGAGATAAATCATGAACATGACATTGATAGAATTAAGCTCACACTGATATTTTATACTGTATAAGCATATACTAGACATAAAGTAGAAAAATTTACGCAAACATCTAATATGGCCAACACAGAAATAAACAGGAGCAGGATAAACAGATTATACGTATCCTTCAATCGGCCAAGTCATAGACGCGGCAGCGGCGGTGGCAGTCTCCTCAGCAACCTTCTTCTTGGTTTTGGTTTGTTGGCTTATAGTGATGTCGAGAAGGATGAGGACATAGTCCAAGCAGTGGACAGAGACGAACAACGGCTAGCAGTCATTGCGGAGACGCTGCACTAAACCTAATCACCCTTCTCCCGATGCAAGAGGGTGGGGTTCCAGAGGCCTGCTCTCCCGTACAGCCATGTAAGTGGCGGACAAGATGCGGTCGCCAGAAGTAGAATGATGGTGTGCATGATAACGTGGAGCTGATGTGATCTAATCTAGGTGACGGCTAGGGTTGTCGATGCCTTCAATATATGGCAAAAATTAAGCACACACATGGAATAGGTCAGAGCTCAGCTCGTACATGAAACACGATGCCTGTGCTCAAGGCTGACGGCGGAGGAGTAAGGCATGTGTACCACTCCTCTTCTCGAGTCCAATAGCACGTGGAAGAAGAACACTTATAAAGGGTTACCTTGTCCTTTGTCTTACCAACAAGAGGGTTTGTGACTTCTTGAACTAGTACAAGATGTGGAAGTTGATTGCTCTTGTTCTTGCCAAATGAATATGAGTGAAGTATGTTGGTAGAGTCACCCTCAAGAACTCTCTAGTTCTTCTTCTTCGGGATCCATATCATATTGATGGCAATCCTTGGGGTTGTAGATGTACTTGATGGAGTAGAGCTTGACGTAGTCTTGAGGACCCACTTGACGTAAACTCTCCCCAACTTGTGTGCTGGAAATAAACTTCCCACCATCATGTCATGACACCCGTATGAGACCTGAGGGATATTTTCTGAAATTGTTTTATGGGACATTTTTTCATACTTTTAAAATTGTATAAATTTCTAGTTAAAAACTTATATTTTGTGTGTATGTCTAGCTTGTAGTAGTTTTTATATATAGCATGAAGTTAATCCTTTGTATGCATCTAGCTTTTCGTATGGTAATTTCATACTAAACAAATGTGCAACTAAATTACTAAAAAAAATGTAAGTTTTATTCTTCGGCAATCTATTGTGTACTTACATACATCTTAATATTTATCTTTCTATATTGAAATAGGTGGAAATTATAAAAATTTTTGAGGGAAACTCGCAAATCTATTATTCGTATGTTGGTGAAAATTATAATTAAAAAACATTGGACGATTCTCGGACGTGCAATCCTCACTCCTTTTTCTTTTTGAATCTTATCCCATTCCAGCCCACAAACGGAGCTGTGCTAGCCCAGCTGGCTGGCCGGGTGCATGCAAAATCAGTAGTTAAGTGTATCTTCTCGTGATCAGATGCATTTTTTCATGAGCGTAATTCTAGAATGTAGTTAACGAATATTGATTACGGAGCAGCCTATACACATGGTTATAGTAGCCATCAGGTTTGGGTTCTACTCCAACGAGCAAACAAATACAAACATCCAACAAATAGTTCACCTAAATTTTCGCTTGTATTAGTCGCTTCTCTGCTATTCTATGATTGGTCTTTGCGCCGATGGCTGCAGTTGGTCTCTTCAAACAGTTGACATAACTTTTATTTTATATTTCAAATAGTTCATTGAAATTTCGAGTTTTAGTTGATTAGTTGGTCTTTTCAAATTATCCACTTGACTTATGTTTTAGGTTTCATATAGTTTGCGTAACTTGCAGGCTGCAGTTGGTCTCTATGCCAATTGACGAAATGGGTCATCTACTGAAAGATAAAGGAGGAGCATGCGTGATGTGCCTCACATTGGAGAGGAGCTTTTGTAGAAAATCGTGTCTGGTCGATGCCCACAACATTAAACATGGGTCTTTTCGGTGCGGCACTTTGAATGCGACCATCATAGGGCACCGTGTGCTACTAATATACCACACACATTCCGCTCCTTGTATTAGACCATCCATCCAAATATGAATACATATAACACGCCATAATACAGAATATTTTTATTTTGGAACATTTACTGTTGCTAGCAAAATGTGAAAGTAAAAACAATAAAAATCCGGTATTGGATTATGACCCTTAAACGGCCGTCCAGTCAACCTGTCACCACACCCTATACTAGTTTATCCAAGTCTATACGAATAGCATATGATGTACATATTGATATCTCCTTCGAATTTATGCGTGGGGGTCTAGGCCAACACTCAGGGCATCTGAGATTTGTAGTGGCTGACAGGTGGGCCTTGAGGTTGTGTTACTGGCCCACCGACGCAGCTCTCTGATCTCAAAATGGCAACTAGCTAGGTCAAATTTGGTCGACTAGACCTCACACCGACCGAACAAAAGATTTTCAGTTATATATAGAATTAGTATTTACTTTAACCAAAATATTGGGACCGAACCCCATTGTGGCCCATGTGAGAGTCTGACTTAATAGGAGTGATAGAGTAGTCATATCAATAAGGAATTTCTTCTTTTTCAAAAGCCCATTCGAAAAAAACTCCAAAGTTAAGCGTGCTTGTCTTGGAGTAATTCTAGGATGGGTGAACGACCGGGAAGTTGGTCCCGGATGCGCATGAGTGAGGACAAAGTATGCAAGAATGACTAGTCTTGGTATGTGATGTCAGTCTTGATCTCGCCAGACGTAACAGGATGTTACAATTTGTATCAGAGCTGGCCCTCGTGGTTACATGGACATGTGCGGGTCAGGTGCGCGAGCATGTGGCACATGGCGCGTGTGGCCTGTTGTAGCATACGGCATGGCACATGTGCTGGACTGAACGCAAATACATGTGCCAAGAGGGAACATTTTTTATGGGCCGACGAGGACGTCATTTCGTTCAAGTGGGGGTGTATATGAAGCCCATCCGAAAAGAACTTCAAAATTAAGCATGCTTGGCTTGAAGTAATTCTAGGATTGGTGACCGACCAGAAAGTTGGTCCCGGGTGCACACGAGTGAGGACAAAGTGCACAGAAAAAACTAGTGTTGGTCTGTGGGGCTAGTCTTGATCCCGCCAAGCGTAAAAGGGTTTTACAACCCACAAATTTATGTGTTGTTTATTCACAGCAAAACAAGTGGCCAACAGTCAAAAGTACCCTTGTGAGTTCGAGCTCAGATGAGCTTGGATAAACAGTAAAATCAAAAACATTTTAAAAAGTAAAAGAAAACTATTTTCTTTTAACTTTGCTGAATATTGTAATTGTTTGCAAAATTTCATCACCAGACCATATTTGTGGAAAGCGTGGCAAAGAAATAACAAAATCAGTGCTTCAAAATGTTATCAAAAACAACATTTTCTATGCATCGACTTTGAGTTAATTTCACTTTTTACCCTGTAGCTGTACATTTGTAACACATATTACCCCACTTAGTGGACTTCTTTTGAAACATCAAATTTTGAAGAATTTTAAGATGGTTTTACCACAATTTTGCATTTTGCTTGTTTATGTTAGAAAGGATCAACATGCTGCGTCAATGATTCATAAAAAATGTGTAAAGATCGGAGGGCGTCGTTGATGATCATGTCTAGACTTCTTTTGTTCATCTATTCCATTCCTCGTCGTCATCTAGATAATTTTTTACCTCGGGCGTCACCTCACACCTTGCCTAACGGACACGCATCAGAAAACGAGTGTCCAAAGTTTCTAAAAGGGGTATTTTAGATGAATTTCCACTCGACGGGAGTAATTAGTGTCACAGATGCATATCTAAGGGGTGAAATATGTAATTCACTCTTTTGTTTTTTTGTCACGCCTTTCACGAATGTGATCTCATGATAAAAATTTACAAACACTTAGAACCTTTGTCAAATTTTACAATAAAAAAATCAGAATTTTTTAACTTGTTTCATTTTGTTTTAGTTTTACTGTTCATCCAAGCTTATTTGAGGTCGATCTTAGATGCTTCGCGTCCCCAGCACCTGCACTTTATATACTGGTTGAAGCCTCCTTTCCCCATGGACAGCCGAGGTGGTACGAACAAGAAAATAAGAAAATGAAATACCCACCGGACAGCCTGTTCCTAATCCACATATATTCTTCCTAAAAAAAGGTCTGTGCCATTCTGGTGACACAATATAGTAATTATTTATCTATTTATTTATTTTTTAGCATAGTACAATCGATGCCGCTCATGTACATGACCATACACGGATCCCTGTGAACGTACGCACAGACAACCTACCCCTATGAGCACCTCCAAAAGACTGAGGCGGCATAACATTTTGAGATTTTCATCATAGGCGTCTCGAAGTCGACAGGACCGTCTCATCCCACTAAGCGAACATTGCCAGAATCCTGAAATAAAACAAGTAATAATGCGAGCACCAATGTCAAGTTTAGGACCTGAACCTTAATGGGTTGGGAATACCACTCTCCTCCTAACCATCGAATCACAAGTTGGTTCACATATAGTCATTATTTATTTGTCATGGTATATGAGTCTCTTGTCTCGAAAATCCTATTTGACGTAGTTGACGAAACGCACATGAAAGTATATCCTCAGCCGGTTCATTTCAACATTTCTATTGCATTCGTCGTTTTTGACCTGTTTTTTATCTTCAATTTTGATTTTTGTTGTTTTTCTGGTCCAAGCTTTGATTTATTCTGGTTTTCCTCATTTTTCATTTTTTTTCTTTTGAGTTTTTCTTCTGGATTCTTCTTCTTATTTTATTATTCTTTCTTTTCTTTTTCTGTTAACAAATATATATTATATACATACTTTTTGAAAAAAATATGGTGACGATTCTTTTTGAAATATAGTCATTTTTAATATTTGATGGATATTTTAAGACATACCATGAATATTTTTTACATAACCTGTTAATTGAATATCTTTTTTCAAAAAATGGATGTCAATGGCTGCCCCATCATGGGTGTTTTCGCTCATATGTGAGCAGTGGGAGTCAAATAGGCCTCATGATGATAACAAGAGCAAAGAACATTGCATACGAGCACATGGAAGCAAACACATGATTATTCTTGGGCATTAATGCAATCAGTACAAACTACAAAGTCATCTAATACTCGACAAATACATCTAGGTCAAGCACGGCATACCATCTAGTTTCATCCATTCTTGTAACTCAAAACAGAGTATACAGCCTGGACGATAGCGCAAACTAGTCCAATGGCAGCCGCTAGGAGCCCGACGGCGAGCCAGGGGTTGTTGAAGTACTTGCGCCTCAGCCACGCCATCCACCTCTGCGGGTTGCTCAGGAAACGCTTCTCCAGCTTGCAGCATGTCTCCCTCAGATAGTTGCATCGGGGGTCGTTAGGGTCAAACATAATACCCTTGCAGAGGTCGGCGAAGCATCTGGCCACCTCATCATTGTTGCCTTGGCCATGCACGATGACGCCTCTCTTCGTCAACAGCTCCACATCCTTTGTGGTGCAGGCCACCTGGGACATGAACACACAGTACGCTGTGACGTGGCTCCCCACCGTCTCCCGGTTCCGCTGCTCCAGCTCCATCAGGTTGCGCAGCAGGCGCCATGTCTCGGCGTCGATGTCCAAGCAGGGGACCTCCAGCGTGCCACTGCCCCTGCTCAGCTTCACGTCGAGGATGCACCGCGTGTGTCCGGTCTCGCTCATGTCTCGACGCTTGAACATCACCCCGGCGAAGTAGTACTCTGTCACTGAGCGCCACCTGCGCACGGGCTCGGGGTCGGCGCCGCTGGCCGTTGTAGTAGAAGAGATCGTAGGTGCCACAGGTTTCAAGTGCATATGAAGAAGATGGAGAAGATTGCCTGGATCCGTCGGCACCGTGACCAGATCTGCCACCGCGTACTTTTGTCTCCTGATGAGATCGAGAGCATACTTGGCAATCTGTGTAATCACACGATCGTTACCGTCCAAACCCGTCAGCTCCCCAATCTTTGCAAGGACAAAAAAAGGTATCTGGTTCTCTGCAAGGTAGAACACATCCCGAACCACGGCCAGCGCCTCGGCCCTGCTCGCTGACAGGACGCCTGCATTTGCAGTCCCAGCCGCATCGTCCATGGCTTGTGCTCCGAGTTGGAGGTTGACGAGGCGGGAGAGTATGTAGCAGCCGTCTAGGAGGAGCATGCGGACGAATTGCTCGCTCGTCATGTCAGGAAACGTGTTTCCGTAGCAGTTCCTCACAGATTCCTCGAGGTGTGCAAGCTCCTTGACGTAGACGTCCACCTCCACCGTCATGCCGGGTCTCCGAGCCTTGGCTGCCGTGATCACCATGTCCAGGCTCATCAGCTTGTCGTGCTCCATGGCAAGATGCGGGCTCTTGCTCTGGGGTCGAGGGTAGTTGTACGGGCCGATGGCGACGTGGTCGGGGTCATACTCGCCGTTGTCGACGTTACGCGTCTGGTCGCGGACCTTGGCGATGATGATGGGACAAGGAGGGCGCTTGTCGCCGACCTGCGCCTGTGGTGAGTGTAGGGCGTCTAATTCACCTCTCAGACCATTGGCCAGCTGAACCATCTTGGAATCGTCTGAATCGATAGAAGTTTGGCCTACAGTCGAAGCACATCAGTTAGCAGCACAGCATGATTTCGAATGTAATTAGCACATTAGTAAAATAGAAAAAGACGGGGGATGATAAGTTCTCTTGGCACCTTGCTGATCCATTTGCTTGCCCACGAGTGGTAAAGCACTAAAGCCTTACTCTGCCGGCGCTCCTGGAGTTCTCTTGCCCTCTCAGCGGACGCTCAGTTCACGCTTTGTTTCGGAGTTGGTAGCCCAGCGCCCGTATATGTAACCCTTCCTCCTAGTACTATAGAATCTGTTGTGGATAAGAACACAAGATTCACGCGCAGGCACGACCTGTATATGTGGAAGCTGCTCAAAGTTGCGATAATTGACACACTTTGCGAAAAGGAACCCACATATCACCTCGACTGTTCGAGTCAAGTCATTCTGAAAAGAGAAAGCTGGTTGTGCACGTTTGATTCCTTGCCAACATCAAGGCCTACATGCAGCACCGGCCAGCCGAGGAAGGAGTACTAGCTTTTCCTGCTTGGCAGCGAGGTTAAGCTCGTCCATCTTGCTAACTTCCGCGACTTACGTCCAGCAGTTTGGAATAGTATGAGCTTTCAGTATCAGATTCCAATCAACTGAGGTTCAGTAGACCGCGTGTATGCATGTGCATGTATTCATTGAGTTTTTTAACTACTTAGATAGCCAGGTGGCCTCGCAAATGAGAGAACATCATCTTAAATATGTTAAAAGTGTCCAAAAATTAAATTATGATATCATAATGTTCAAATTACTGACCCTTAAAGAAATATAAGAGCTTTTGGATCACTAAACTACTTTGTGATGTACTAGCCGGCACATTTGCGGGTTACCGCTCGAAATTTCACGGGCAATTGCTCGGGCTAGTACTATCAGAGCAATTATGTGCCCTTTATGTCAGTTGTTCGTTAGTTTTTACTCTTGGGCATAACGTGATGCTAGAAAATGGTGCAATGATTTATTAAGAAATGATGGGTTGATATTTTGTGGTATTTAATAACATGTTATTTTTCTAGGGTGTTATTTTTCTAGATTATTAAATATGAAAATGAAGACATATTTTGTGGTATTTAATAACATGTTATTCAATAAGCATGAAAGAAAAGGGGAGAAAGGTGAAGCAAAATAACTTTAGAGCACATAAGAATCGAACACCTAGGTTCTTTGGTTACATCGCAGTCCACAATTTTCTGCGCACTCATCCATTATAATATAATACTTATAGATTTTCTAGGTTAGGGTTCAATGCCAAATATTTAGTGCAATGTGTTAAAACTATAGCTTCAACTATTGTAGTACCACAGGAACATGAACATGGACATGGACAGTTCTTCTCGTACGAATGTCGAAGCAGATAGTCGTCGGTACGATATATGGACAAAGTTGAAAAGGTAAATATAAGAGACCATAGGTCATAGAAAATAGCATACAATGGTCATATACTATAAACTAAAAATTCTTATCAATAATGTGGGCTAATAAACGACTTGGACCTGCAATGCCAATTGAGAAAGAACTGTGAAATCATTTCAAGGAAAAGTTAAAAAAAAACTTTTGTGACAAATATTTCTCTTAAAAGTGAACTATGTGTTACCTGGATATTGTAGATCGTAAGATACATTGGATATAAGATGCACACATTAACCACAAAAATACTGCATTATTTAAGCATTACAATAAATAATAAGGAAATTTCTATTATATTAACAACCATGTGATACATTTCTATGTTTTGGTTTAGTTATAAGGATAACATATATTGAAACAGCAACATGGCATAAGAAAATGGAGGTATCTTAAAGGATATGGTCTAAAGATGTTGGTCAATGTTAGATCATATATTTACATTAGGGAGTTAGTTCATGTAAATATAACTATATTAGAAGCAGCTGTTCCTGTGAATCTGGATTATACCTTTTTTACTCCTCTTAGATATGCATGTCGGGTTGATTTTGTCTCAATATGGATCTCCATGCTAAATATATTTCATATCTTACATCCCACAATGTAGAAAATCGTTAGCATAATGAGGAGAAAAGGAGCAGAAGAGGAAGAAGTGGAATTGTTATTTTTAGCAAAAACAGTAGGAAAAGCCCCTACTGCAACTCTTCATTATATTGATGGAATATAATTACATGGAGTACATGTCCAAAGTACAGTAATACATAATTATAAATTGTATACATTTACAAGTGGAAATGATGTACTTAAATGAGAATCTCCTTCCATTTTTTTTTGTTTCATGGCCATTATGAAGATTAGGGTGATGTCCAAAGTAACGCTTGGAAAATACTGGTTTGAGGAATTCTATCCTAATGTAAATCTGGATATCCTCACTACTGAAAGAAATAAAAAATTGCAAAAATACTGTAAATATATATGTAACTTCAAAATTCGTACGTAACTGAAGTAAGTCACACCAGAAAAAGGACTTTAATTTTGCAGACGTTTGATTATTTGACACATCACTTGAAATCCGTCGCTATTATCAACCATGAGGTTAATCTCTCCTAGGTGAATATTTTTTTATGTCACCCCTCCCTCCTAAAGATTCCACAAATAGTTCATGCTTAACATGTTCTAATTAATGCGCTATTTCCTTATCGACGGATAAATCAATGTTTTAGTGGCCCTTGGCCCAGTTGTGGGCGGAGCAAGAGTGCAAGTCATAGACGTAGTTGTGGATCGCCTCCCAGAACTTGATGTATGTTGATCTGATTGCCGAACAGTCAGAAGACATATTAGCAGATGGCACGGCTGTGTCCACTGGCCGGAGTGCAGGCTGTATATGAATTGAGATCCTAGATTTCCTGGCTATCAGCCTAGCACTCCTCCGAGTATACTACAATGAACAATAGAGATACAACTGCATGTGTACAGAGTAGAGATGAACCTTGGGTTCCGATCAACATATATCTTGTTTCTCTGCTTCTAAGTAAACCCAAAGTCCCAAACCACAACTATCCAACATGTAAATCGCAACAGTGTACTAACAATTGGTGAATATGACTATAAGAAATTGGTTCGATATAATATAACACACTTCAATACCACGTTCGTCAAGCTCTTCTATGTTAGGATGTGAGGACAATTGTGGCTGAGGCTGAGGATGGATTGAGCTGGACATCAACGGTGGTTGCATCAGCCCTCAGGGAGAGTGACGCTGAGGGCTACAACCTCTTCCGATCGTGCCCGGACAACGACGGGTGAATGAGAGCACTAACTGGATCGATCTCAGCAATAATTCCACTCCAATCGCACATCTCCTTGGGTCCTCCGTTGTCATCTCCCTCTGCAGATCGCAAATGCATAGCCATGTCCTTTCACCTTAGTTCTTCACCAAATTGTGCGTCCTATATATATATATATATATATATATATATATATATATATATATATATATATATATATATATATATAATATAACACAGATCAATACCAGTAGCAGTATGTATGTGATGTTTTTTTATTTCAAAGGAGAACCGGAGAAGGCAAAGGCGAGGACTGCAAGGAAATACCAATCAGGATGTATCGATGACTGGCTGAGGCTGTGGTTTGACCGATCTGTACATCAAGGATGGTTGGGCGCAATCTTGGATTGATCTGAGCAATTACTTCTGGGCCAGCTTGTAGTATTCCCTCTCCCCAATCCCACATCTCCTCAGGTCCTCCGTTGCCATCTCCCTAACCAGATCCCAGATGCCGCTGCCTTCATCTAGTTTCACCACCGTTATTCTTCACCAAGTCGTGGGCCGTTGCCATCTCCCAGAGTAGATCGCAGATGCCGTTGCGTCATCTCCTTTCACCGCCGCTCTTCTTCACCAAATCATGTGTAGCCGTCTTCCTGCTCTCCTCCAATCCATGCCCCGTCCCATACCTGCGCATATCACGTGAGGGGCTGAGGGCCCTCCTCCAAGCCAAGCCCTGTACCATACATGTGCATAGCACATGAGGGTTTAGTTTTGCTTGATGGCATTGGTGGGTAATTTGCTTCAGTTTAAAAAGTAAATATTTTTATTTTCAGATCTAACGGTTGTTAGCTCTCTACTCTTTTAATTGAAGTACCGATGTTTCTGATTAATGTGTGATTTTTTAGAATATTCGCCTATTTTTATACGTGTTTTCCTTTAAGTATACTGGTCGCCAACCCGTGCATTCGCACGGGCTAGTGTGTGTTTGTCTGTGTGTGTCTGTTTGTAATGTATACTCCAAAAATGGTTATATTTACTGAAAATAATACCAAAGTAGTAACGCAAACTGATGATCTATATTACATAAATCACCTAATTTTAGTTATTTACATATGTTTTGAAGATACTAACTATTAATTGTTCATATTTGTTGTGGTTGGCTCAAATAATTAACATTTTGGCCCCGTTTGATAGCAAAGTATTTTCGAAGTATTTTGAGAATACTACAGTTTTTTAGATTACCATAGTTTTATTTACAATGAGCTGTTTGGTTGCCCCTAACAACTGTGATTTTAAAACTGTAGTATTGGGAAAACTGTAGTTTTTCTCTGCATAAAAAAAGAACCCCATACCTCTTTTTTTTTAGACAGAGTTGCTTTTTTTTTGGGAAACGTCGGCCTTTATTAATTAGCAACCAAATTACACAAGTTCTCCCCGATACAATCCGGAGCAGAAAGGAAAATACATGGACTCACATAGTTCAATCTAGACTGAGCTAAAACATGAGCAACAACATTACAGTGCCGACGGACATGCTTGAAAGAAACCGAAGCCAGGGCAACACACTCCGCCTTGATGTCAGCGACAACAACGCCCACAACCGATCTATCACAGGCGGTAGAATTCATTCGATGAATCAAAGACAAGCAGTCAGATTGAAACACCACCCTGGGAAGGTGCTTCTCCCGGGCTAGCATGACCGCGCAACGGAGAGCAAGGGCTTCGGCTACCTCCGACGAAGAAATACCAGTAAATGGCTCAGTAGCAGCAGCCAAAAACTGCCCAGAGTGATCAAGAATCACCACACCAGCCGCAGAACGACTCCGAGCAAGATCCACCGCCGCATCAGAGGACACCTGCACAGAATCTTGCGGAGGCGGAGACCAAATGGAGCTAGAAGTAGTGGACTCACGCCTTGGAGCGGGGAGGGGCTTGAACAGATGTTGGAGCACCATCTCAATGTACGCACGAACCCTTGCCGCAGTCCGCTTTGGAGAAGGGGCCTCCGGTTCGTTCCGCGCCGAATTTCGAGCCTCCCAAATATACCACAGAGACACCGTGAGGACAGATATATCTCGCTCAGAACATCTGGAAAGGTATTTGAAGAGCCACTGCCTCGGAGAAGCATAGGACGAACGAAATAACTTGATCCCAAAGGCCTCCTTGATTTCATCCCAAACAGCCCGAGCATGCAGACAGAAAAGCAGCGCATGCCCCACACTTTCCGGTCTACCACAGAAGTAGCAGTCTATTCTAGTCGCAACCTGACGCCGGATCAACTGCTCGCTTGAGGGCAGACAATCATGTGCTAACCTCCACAGGATAGTTTTCATCTTGTTTGGGGCTTTAACATTCCACAGCTTCTTCCACATCTTCTCTTCCGAAGTCCGAGCAGAATGCTGACCTCGGCCATTGCCACTTTGCTTGATCATGAAACGGGATGATCTGGCCATGTTGTAGCCAGACCGGACTGTGTACACACCAAACCTTGTAAAAGGCCAGCGAGCAAAGTCCGAACCACCAGCTATGTTAATAGGAATCTGAAGGATCTCATTCGCCACCGCTTCGCAGAAAAATGCCCTCACTGAGTCCACGTCCCAGCAGGCATGCTCCGCATCGATCAAACAGTGCACCGTAGCCGAGGCTGGGATTGGAGAGATGGGACGGTGGAGAGCCGGAGGAGTCGAGGGGATCCAGTGATCGGAAAGGATGCGCGTGCTGTTCCCATCGCCAATACCCCACTGAACCCCCATCTTCAACAACTCCCGGCCATGCAAAATCGCCCGCCAGGTTGCAGAAGCCGACTGAGGCGCCCGTGCTTCCCAAAAGCTACTGAACTGGAAGTACCTCCCTTTCAAAATCCGGGCACACAGGGAGTCAGGTTTTTTAAACAGAGTTGCTGAGTGCTTAAATGCAATGGCTAGACAGCACAATTTACAGCGTCGTGCGGCAACAACCAAACAGGTTCTATGTATTGTGGATACTTCAAAATACTCCATTTTAGTAAAACCATGGTATCTCATACCTATAGGCAAAACTACTGCAGTTTTTAATAATTTGGTTTATATAGTACTATGCTATCAAACACAGCTTGCTACAAGTTAATTATGTAGTACTAATTAATAACACAGTTAATTACATGTTCAAAAAAATAACACAGTTAATTATATAGTACTTAGTATAACATAAAATATTACCAGTCTCAGTAATAATGCGGAAGTCTACAACTTGTGAACAAACATGATGACACAAATTTGGTGAGTATGAATCTAGTGTGCCTAAAAAATTCATAACAATATTTAATATTGATGTGGAATATGTACAATAGGTAGCCCATGTAGGTGCATGCGTTGATGACTAAATACTACTTGCCAGGATTTTGATGTTATTCCATTGTATATTATGCAAACACCAAGCTTTGATATGACCTGTCAGATCAGTTTGTGTATCAGCTAATTAAAAACCACTTTTAAATTGCCAATGTCGGTAATGGAGAACTTATATATTCTTATATCAATGGATATCGAGACATATTCACACAATTATTTTTTCTTCCTAATCTTAACCAACTAATTTAAATTTGCAAGTATGTATGAATTTCATGCACACTTTCTTTTTTTTTGACCTAAACAATGGTTTTCTCACGGTCTTAACTCATGATACATGTGTCTTCTGAAAGTAGGTTAATCTCCACCAAGCCTGTCATGCATTACATTTTTTTTATGTAAGGGCTGCCAACTTATCATTTTAACTTGTTATGAAGTAATTCCAGCACAATCAATTTGTTTGATATGAGTAGCCTTACCATGGAGACCTAGAGGTCACATATTTTACATCAAGAGTTTCTTGCAAGAGTGATTAGAAATCTCAATGATTAACACTGGCAAGATATATAGGAACTCTCAAAAGGCAAAATCTTACATCGTACAATTAAAAATTAGATGGGATAAAGAGTTCACTTACAACCCAGATATATAAAGGCGAATATCTGTGAGAATATCCTCTGTTGTATCCATCTTTTTGTGCGTCTTTTGGATAATCCATCTTAGGATGTAAAGAACAAAATGGGTATGCAATCATGAAGTCTAACAGGATTGCAAGCCTGTATAATTTATTATCCTTTGTACCAACGCAAACTATATTAGCTTCCCTCGTAATGGAAATCTGAACATCAATATCTTTTATCTAAGTGCGTGGAAATGGATTGTCAGATTCAAAGCAATCGGATATTTCTCATAGAAATATTAGCTTCTTGACTAAAACCCATGTAAGATACATGGTGTCATCATTGATCATGGTCGTCGTAAATATTTGCACTGAAAGATTAGCTAGGTTCATCGAATTGAAAAGGTTGAGCACAACAACAATTGAACATATTATATGTATGGCAAGCCTCAAAGTGCAACAACCTATATCGTACAATTAGAAAAATAGATAGAAAACAAAGTACACTTCCAACCTTCATATATGAAGGCGAACAACAGTGACAACTTCCTCTCTTTGATAACGCATATTTTGTTGTTGGCATTTCTTTGATATTCCTCCTTACAACATACAGTAATGAGCAAAATGATTCAAACATGCAAGGCGCTCAATGAATTAGGACAGCAAGTCTGTACAACCTGCAACCCTTTGCATCAACAAAACACTATATTAGCTTCCCTTGGATATTGGAATCCAAATCCAAACAGCAAATATAAAAAAATAATCTAATTGAATCCAAGATTCACTATCAAATTCGAAGCGACATGATATTTCTCATATTAATATTAGTAGTTTTCAAAGTGCAGGAGAACAACTATAAACGTCAAAGTGAAACGACCTGCATTGTACAATTAGATATTTAGATGGAAAATAATGTTTACTTACAATCCACATATATGATAGAAAATAAGGGTGACTAATCCTCTCTTGGATGGTCGATCCTTTTTTTTGTCCGTTGTTTGATGTTCTGTATTATGACAAACAACACATACATGCAAGGAGTGCAGTCAAATATCAACACATCGGCAAGCATCTCACATCAACTATATGAGCTCTTCTCAACCTAATGCATGCAACACGGCTCATGGGTGATAGCTGCCCTCAGAAACACAGGGTGGCGGTTTGAAGAGCAATGGAGGAGATGGAAGCAACTCCACCTCATCATGAGCACCATGCATGCTCCAGTCACCTCCCGAAACTCACATCTGAGTAGAACCTGGAGATAAGAGAGAGCCATACGCACGTACCGTACATGCCAGTATGCCACACACTCGGACTGCCTTTCATCGATCTTGCTGTGACAAACGCGTGCTGCGGACGGAACGGCGATTCCTGCTTAACCCATGTTCAGTGGCACGGCTGGTCCCGATGTCTTGTGAAGGAAGGGTGTTGGTTGCTTCATCGACTCCTGACCCGGCCTCGATGGAGCTATTAGGAATCCAGCAGTGTCACCTGTTTTTGCCAAGACGTACGGCAGGAACGATCGGGCCTTCGTTGGCAGCGAAGCCTATTGCGGCCAGGAAGGAGATTCCCGCCAGCTAGAGTTCCATCGCAGCATGGCTCTCGGTGGTGCGCCGAGGAGAGATATGAAAGCGACTCAACCTCATTAACGACATTGATTGATATATGCTTCATTGTGCTGCTGGTCTATGCCGCTGGTTTGAATACAATCTTAATCCCAAATTGTCTATGTTTCTTCTTCGGAGATCACCTTGCTGTTGTGTTGCGGCAGCGGCCAGGGTGCTGCGTTATTCTACGACTTGATTTCCTCCACCATGCTTATAAAACGTAAGTGGATATGCATCGAAGAGTCCAGCTTGAAGGAACAATACAAAATGAACGGGGGAGAAGATTTTTCAGGATTCCTTTTTAACGTGATTGCCTTTTTTGTGAGAAATCCCTTTAACATACGTGATTGCTTTGATTTTTTTTATATCCTGCCTTTTCTTCGCTGTGGGGGTAATCTTCGCTGTTAACTTATTTTTAAAAGGGGGCATGCTACACATCCACCGGCTGATATTTTTAAAAGATCAGCCGGCTCGCGAGCCGTCGGATTGCCGCATCAAGCGAGCCGGGCATGCCTCCAGAACTGCAACAAATCTTGTTGCGAAATTATATCTGCAACATAGGTCTTGTTGCGGGATCTTTTTGCAACGGCTGTTTTGTTGCGAAAAAAATTATAACTAGGGTTTTGTTGCAATTTTTTCTGCAACTGAGGTCTTGTTGCAAAAAATTTCCGCAACAGAGGTTTTGTTCCAAAACTAGACCCGCCATAGACCATTGCAACACCGGATATGTTTCTGAAACATAGCCTCTGTTTTGAAAGCGCGTTCGACAAAGAAAGGCATGCAATCCATCAATTGGACGTGTGTCATGCAGCGGAGGTGGCGAACGCGGCTCCCTTGAAAGATCGTGGATGTCGCCTAGAGGGGGGGGGGGTGAATAGGCGTTTTAAAATAATTACGATTTAGGCTTGAACAAATGCGGAATAAACCTAGCGGTTAATTTGTCAAGCACAAAACCTAAAACAATTAGGCTCACCTATGTGCACCAACAACTTATGCTAAGCAAGATAAGCAACTATGTGATAGCAAGATATATGACAAGAAACAATATGGCTATCAGAAAGTAAAGTGCATACGTAAAGAGCTCGGATAAGAGATAACCGAGGCACGCGGAGACGGCGATGTATCCCGAAGTTCACACCCTTGCGGATGCTAATCTCCGTTTGGAGCGGTGTGGAGGCACAATGCTCCCCAAGAAGCCACTAGGGCCACCGTAATCTCCTCACGCCCTCGCACAATGCAAGATGCCGTGATTCCACTAAGGGACCCTTGAGGGCGGTCACCGAACCCGTACAAATGGCAACCCTTGGGGGCGGTCACCGAACCCGTACACTTTGGCAACCCTTGGGGGCGGTCACCGGTACCCGTCAAATTGATCGGGGCGATCTCCACAACCTAATTGGAGACCCCGATGCATGCCCGGAGCTTTACACCACAATGATTGAGCTCCGAACAACACCAACTGTCTAGGGCGCCAAGGCACCCAAGAGGAACAAGCTCTAGGGTGCCCAAACACCCAAGAGTAATAAGCTTCTCAAACTTCACTTCCACGTATCACCGTGGAGAACTCAAACCGATGCACCAAATGCAATGGCAAGGGCACACGGAGTGCCCAAGTCCTTCTCTCTCAAATCCCACCGGAGCAACTAATGCTAGGGAGGAAAATGAGAGGAAGAACAAGAAGGAAAACACCAAGAACTCCAAGATCTAGATCCAAGGGGTTCCCCTCACATAGAGGAGAAAGTGATTGGTGGAAATGTGGATCTATATCTCCTTTCTCTTTTCCCTCAAAAACTAGTAAGAATCCATGGAGGGATTGAGAGTTAGCAAGCTCAAAGAAGGTCAACAATGGGGGCAAAAACGAGCTCAAGAGATAGGGAAACATTGGGGAAGAAGACCCCCTTAAATAGGTCTCCACGAATCTGCCCGTTATGTACAGAATAACATAGGAGCGGTACAACCTCTATGAGCACCGGTACAACCGGTAACAGGCAATAAACGGTACAACCGGCCCACAACAGCCCAACAACCGCACCACAATAGAGGCCAGTCCGGTGGTAGAGCGGTACATCACCGGTACAACCTCCGGACCAATTCTGGAGCGGTACAACCGCTCCAAACACCGGTTGTACCGGTCAAGCGGTACAACCTCTCCATGGGGCGGTACAACCTCTCTGTGTAAAACATGCAATATCAAAACAGCCACAACTTTCGCATACGAGCTCCGAATTCAACGAAACCAGATTTGTTGGAAAGCTAATGACAAGGGCTAACACAATCTTGAGAGAAATATCAATAAGAAGCAAATGAGAAAAGGACCATAATAAAATGGTGAGAACCCTTTCTCAGATAAGACCGGTAAAACCTCCAACACCGAAAACATTATAGAAGACGCATGCGAACTCCGTTTTCGATGAACTCAAGCTTGTCATCAAGATGACCATAAGCTCTAAGGCTCACAAATGGAACCAAACAAGAACCAAGAAAGATGATGCAAGGATGCAATGGTTTGAGCTCTCGATGAATGATATGATCAAGCTACTCCCTAGAGAGCCCCCCTTGATAGTACGGCAATCGATCCTACAACCCGGTCTCCCAACTACCACTATGAGACCGGTAAAATAGAAAACCTATCAAGGGCAAACCTTTGCCTTGCACATAGTTCACTTGAGCTAGATGATGACAATCTTGACTTCCTCAAGTTGGACCACCTTTCTTGATTGTGTTGGCTCGATGAAGACTAGTTGATTGCTCCCTCATACTCCACTATGGGTGAGCCAGTCTTTGGCACATCTTCACAATTCCATTGACACCACAATGGATGGAAATCTTCAAGCTTGATTTCTCCCCCATACTCCATTATGGGTGAGCCACTCTTCGAGTTGCTCCACTTGAACTTGCACACTGCAAACTTGATGACGATCACCACTTGATGTCATCCTTCATGGGTTGTATGAGATCTTCCTCTTGACGCAAGACCATGGAAACATACCTAACCCCACAAAGAACTCTCACGTAGACCATGGGTTAGTACACAAAGCGTAATGGACAATGCTTACCATACCATGGGATCACTTGATCCCTCTCGGTACTTCTTCTATGCTTTGTGAGTTGATCAACTTGATTCACTATTGACTTAGTCTTGATCAACATTGAATTTTTCCAACTCTCTTCATTTGGATGATGTCTTGAAGGTAAACATGAATGATCACACAATCTTCTTCTTGAAGACATGCTTGCAATAAGCTCAACTCACACATGACCAATCTTTGGATAATTCCTTGAAAAGCACTTTGGCCATCTCAACTCACCCATGACCAATCTTTGGATAATTCCTTGAAAAGCACTTTGGCCATCTCATAAACTCCTTGAAACCAACACATGGCCTTCAAGACAATCCTATGGACAAATCCTTCAAATATAACTCAAGGCAACCGTTAGTCCATAGAGATTGTCATCAATTACCAAAACCACACATGGGGGAACCGCTTGTCCTTTCAATCTCCCCCATTTTGGTAATTGATGACAATCACTGTCAAGAGAGTTTATATAAGGAATTATTTATCACCATGCAATGCAACAACCAATAATGCATGTGTATGAGATGCAAATGCTTAGGAACAAAACCAAAGCAAGGAGAAAACTCTGAAGACTTCTCCACAAAACTCTCTGAAACTTCTCCCCCATTGGCATCGATTGCCAAAATGGGCGAAAAGCATAGAAAGCCAATATAAATTTTTTTCCTCCGTAAGTTGTGTATTTCTCAACAAGAGAGTGGAATGCAATACACATATCCAACGGTAATACTTGGAGGAAGACCAACTATATTGAGGCACCAAGATTGCTACAGGAATGATATGCCACAAGGACATAACAAAGAGAGACACAAGCAATCAAGCAATCAAAAGGTACCAATTGAAGCAAGCAATCAACGGATATCAATTGAACCAACTAGACCAAAGATCCTACGAGCCACATGAATAAAGGATATTATGATATGAGCAAAGGAGTGTTCTAAAGAAACTAGAGAAGCTCCCCATGATTTGTGCACACATAAGAATATTTGTATTTGGATACAAAGTGCACAAAATAGGATCATAGCTCCCCCAAAATCAATAGAAACTTACAACAAGTGCAAGTGAGCATATAGGAAACAAAGCCTAGTACTTGCAACACACACATGGTTGAGCAACAAGTAATAAAAGAGGCAACTTAAGAATGGGCTCAACCAAATGATGTGTGTGAGTCAAGGCAATGCACTTGAGAAGACTAATGTACGGATGAGCATTAGGCATCAATAAAGTCTTGAAAGAATGAGGCACACGGTGCAAGGCCTATCATTCCCACACACAACTAGCAAATGGGTTCACAAGCTTACTAATAAGCATATTAAGAACCTATGCTTGTGACAACCCATGGTGAAGATAGAAGATGAAAGCCTCATCAAGACGAGGGATACCAATTAAGATGGCAAAAGCCTCGTAAAGATAAGCATGAGGAAAATAATCTTCACCACACACAAGAGTGCATCAAGATGCAACGATAGAAGACACGCACTCAAGGCAAAAGCTTTCACAGAGCCACCAAAGAAATAACAAGAGAAAGGCAAGGTGGACGTGAAATAAAGGATATCAACTAGATATGCAACTTCTCTCAAGTGTATAAGATTCTAGGTAGACGAAATCATGATGATATATATCTACAAAGAATGATGTACACCCGAAATAGTTACAACACGAGGAACAAGATATCCAAAGGGAGGTCATACATATACCAATAAGATATTTGCTTGGGAGCATAGCACATGGCTAGATATGGTCTTATTGTATATAAATGAAGTCCACACACGAACAACAAAGACATCACAACTGGCAACAAGAGATCATTGTTGGGATGCTTTGAGAAAGGAAACAAGTATCACAAGAATGAATGAATAACATGTCATGATACAACCTACACAAGGTTGATTCAAGAAATGTGTGCATGAAGAATATGAAGATACTTGTTACCGAGTTAACATTGGAAGGATGTAGTAGATACCAATTGAAGGTAGATAGTAGTTCATTGATCATCCTAGATCGACTCCAATAAGCACATGATGACAACACCTTCCTTGTGAGTGAGCCGAGCATCCAATGTATCTCCAATTGTTCCTAGAACAACAACACAAACAAAATGGTACCCAAACTCATTGGGACCAAAGAGTTAGAAACACCAACAATACATAGGACAAACTCCACATAAATATGTGCATATAGAAAAGGAAATGAAATTCATGCACATCTCATCCAATTTGAGACTTGGTGGAGTTTCCCCTATATATTGGGTCGAAGAAATAAAGCATGCCAAAGATACTACATGAAGTTAATATGCATGCTCAAGACTTTCAAGAACCGATACCAAATGACAAAGAAAAACCAAGTGAAGAAAAGATACCAAATGAATAAATCATCACTTGGAGGATATCATTAAACGATACATCAAGGAATGAGATATCCATTGATACACAAAAACAAAGATGTCAAACTCCCAAAAGAGAGAATGGTTCCAAACAAACCAAGTGCTCTATAAAGTTTCATGATGGCAAAAGTACCAAAAGAAACGATTTGCATTCCACCAACACACACTTGAAAAGGATCACAAGGTGATTGTTCTAAGAAAAATAGGATAGCTCCCCCCAAGCATTGTGCAATATGGAGAATTTGCATTTGAATACAAGAAGCACAAGATGGGATCACCACTTTCACTATATCTATACAAACACTAGACAAGCTCAAGGAAATAACAAGATCCACAAGTGGTATGGAATACAATGGGAGTTGACACAATCCTAGGCAAGAGATAAGGCAAATAAAAGCAAAGGCTATTGTAAAGATGATCAATAATATATACCACACAAGTGAGTACCAATTGTCAAAAGACAAGAAGTATTTGGAAATAATTCCCGGTGGTAGATAGCAAGGATATCCGACATCATCTTCACACCAAACAAAAAGCAAATTGCAACTTGTAGAGCTAACATGCCACCTAGGAACAAGATAATTTACAATATCAACTCTAGATGACAATATCTCAAATGTACACATTTTCTAGGCTAGTAATATACTCATACCATATTACTCCCCCATAATGTGATACCAATTAAAGATAGACAAGAGGCAATTAAAGGATCTAACAAGAGATAATTAATGGACTATTTAGAATTTGAATTTCTCATGAGAAGACATACCACATAGCGACTAGATAATCTTGTAATATCAATACTAGATGGCATTCCTCATGTACACACATTTATAGGATTGTGAGGTGCACAAAGCACATCACTCCCCCATAATGGGATATTCCATTAATCTCTCACAAGAGCCAACCAAGATATGACCAAGATGCACAAAGGCTCAACGAACGACACACATGTACATGATGTGCAAACCAACACACACATACTTGATTGCTCAAGATAATCAAGTTGGAAGCACAACATATACAAACACATGCAAGGTATGAAACCAAACATGCAAAGGGGCAAGTAACTATCAATGTAGACACTTTAAGCACGAGTTACCGCAAGGAGGAACATTGGATATAAGATAGAAACTTGATAATCCGAATGACTTGGCTTGAGACAATGAGAATGATGAAGCCCCCTTAATTCTTCATAATGTAGCCAAGTCTCCAATGACCTCCAACATCACCTATTGATCAAGTTTGAGCCTGTTGGTCCCCAACCAAGTTGGGTCCTAAAAGGTTAGTCACAATAGGCTTGGATACCCAAATGGTTCTTTGCTTCAAACCACTTTGAGTACCAACAAACTTGGCAACCACATTGCCAACCTTATCCTTCCCAAGAGAATAGACATCATCAATAATAATTGGGTTGGATAAGTTACCACTAGTGCATGAAGAGGCGAGGTGACCTTTCTCGCGACATAGGTAGCAACGTCTACTCTTCACTTTCTTCTCACTTGATTTCTCAACTTGAGAAGCATAAGCTTGAGTCTTCTTGGGAAGAGGCTTTTCTTCAACTTGAGGTTGAGAATGAGAGTGTACTTGTGGCCGCTTCCCTTGTTGCTTGTCACTAATGGGCTTATTCTTCAATGGGCAAGATCTAACATGATGCCCTTCTACTTTGCACTTGAAGCAAACAATCTTGGCCGAATTCTTGACTTGTTCTTGGCCCTTCCTTTTGTTCACCTTGGACTTCTTTTTCTTGTTGGAGTTGAATCCAAGTACACCTTTGTCATTGGGGGATTTTTGCACACTCGAGATATTGTTGAGTGTGGATTTCCCTTCACGACTCTTTTCCAAGTCTTTATTCAAAGAAGTGACTTGGGCCTTGAGCTCTTTGATTTCCTCTACATGGTTAGTCTCAACACAAGTACTAGAGGAAGTATAAGCTTCATCGTTAGAGCAACAAGGCAAGGAAAGCAATTCATCACAAGATGTACCAACATTGTGAGTAGATGAATTACAAGGACTAGCACATGGCAATATAGCATTTTGACTAGAATTAGTGCTAGTATCCACATGAGGCTCACTAGATGTTACCTTAGAAGTCATGGCCTCATGAGATATCTTTAGCTCATTATGGGATACTAGAAGATCATCATGAGAGCTTTTCATGGTTTTCTTCCAATTTCCCATAATTGCTAGATAGCAACTCAAGTTGAGCCCGAAGCTCAACATTCTCCTTCAATATGGATGCTTCACAAGAGATAGAGTTAGTAGCACAAGCATCATCATTAGCAACAAGAGGAGAAGACAACTTGACAAGCTCTTTTGAATAAGAAGCTTTAAGTTGAGCATGAGACTCGGTGAGTTTGATGAGCTCACCCTTAATGACCCTTGAGCCATTTTTGAGGTGCTCAAAGTCCTCAAGGAGTTTAGCATGCGCAACTTCAAGCTCCTCATTTTTAGTTTCAAAATCATCGGCCACCTCAAGAGCTCTATCACGAGATTCCCTCACTCTAGATAATTCTAGAGCAAAAGTCTCCTCAAGAGGTTCCTTGGTGGTTTGCTCAAGTTCAAGAGCTTGAGAGAGGTCCACAAACTCATTAGCGTAATCACGCTCATGACCTTTCATTTGATCAATGGTGACCTCATGCTCCTCAAGACGAGATTCCAACTCATCAATATATTTCTTGCCCTCAATAGCAATAGACATGATTTCCATGAAGTTGGAACGAGCAATTTTATTCTTAAGAAGAGCTTTAAGAATCATTTCCCCCTTAATTTTTAAGGAGGCAACATCATCATTCTCTTCATCATAATCAACATCATCATCACTCTTGCCATCATCAATATCATCACAAGATATATTGGGATTCAAAGTGGGAGATACCTTTGAAGCCATGTCCATAAGGCAAAATGCAATAGATGATGATGTAGGATCCGTTGAAGCACCATTCAAGACCACATCTTGTTCCATGGGGTGTTGGGTTTCCTCTACATTGTTAGCACAACAATTCTAGGAAGTATATGCATTTTTATCATGGCAACAAGACATAGTAAACATATCATCATGAGATTTAGTCAAGAAATTTATACATGATATGCAAGGACTATCAACACAAGCATATGGAACATTTCGAGTGCTCGAAGTGTTAAAGCCCAAAGAAGGAGCATTGCAATAAGATAGTGATGAAGGATCATCCACAATAAGCATACTATCATCATTGCAATGACCAACACTACTCACCATATCATTACCTTGTGGCAAACCACATGTAGATGAAGTAGAAGAAGTTGAGAAGACTATATGACCGTAGGTGGAGGGAGAACAATCATCCCCACAAATCTTGGACACACCATATTTATCTTGAAGCTTTGTCCACAACTCATGAGCATCCCGGAACGGCATGAGTTGAAATATAACTACATTGCTCAAAGCATCGAAAAGCACATTACAAGCTTGAGCATTGAGATAAGAGTTTTTCTCATCCTCTAAAGATAATCTCTGGGGATCCTTTGGAGGAGAAAAACCCATATCTATAATTCGCTCTAAATTTGGGTCCATAACCCTAAAGAGATTAAGCATGCGAATTACCCAAACATCAATATTTGTGCCATCGAAACTAAGAGTGTCAGAGAATCCTAATCCCCTAGTCGACATCTTTACTCTCTAGGCGGTAAAGCCTAATAAAGAGACACGAGGCTCTGATACCAATTGAAAGATCGTGGATGTCACCTAGAGGGGGGGGTGAATAGGCGTTTTAAAATAATTACGATTTAGGCTTGAACAAATGCGGAATAAACCTAGCGGTTAATTTGTCAAGAACAAAACCTAAAACAACTAGGCTCACCTATGTGCACCAACAACTTATGCTAAGCAAGATAAGCAACTATGTGATAGCAAGATATATGACAAGAAACAATATGGCTATCACAAAGTAAAGTGCATAAGTAAAGAGCTCGGGTAAGAGATAACCGAGGCACGCGGAGATGGCGATGTATCCCGAAGTTCACACCCTTGCGGATGCTAATCTCCGTTTGGAGCGGTGTGGAGGCACAATGCTCCCCAAGAAGCCACTAGGGCCACCGTAATCTCCTCACGCCCTCGCACAATGCAAGATGCCGTGATTCCACTAAGGGACCCTTGAGGGCGGTCACCGAACCCGTACAAATGGCAACCCTTGGGGGCGGTCACCGAACCCGTACACTTTGGCAACCCTTGGGGGCGGTCACCGGTACCCGTCAAATTGCTCGGGGCGATCTCCATAACCTAATTGGAGACCCCAATGCATGCCCGGAGCTTTACACCACAATGATTGAGCTCCGAACAACACCAACTGTCTAGGGCGCCAAGGCACCCAAGAGGAACAAGCTCTAGGGTGCCCAAACACCCAAGAGTAATAAGCTTCTCAAACTTCACTTCCACGTATCACTGTGGAGAACTCAAACCGATGCACCAAATGCAATGGCAAGGGCACACGGAGTGCCCAAGTCCTTCTCTCTCAAATCCCACCGGAGCAACTAATGCTAGGGAGGAAAATGAGAGGAAGAACAAGAAGGAGAACACCAAGAACTCCAAGATCTAGATCCAAGGGGTTCCCCTCACATAGAGGAGAAAGTGATTGGTGGAAATGTGGATCTAGATCTCCTCTCTCTTTTTCCTCAAAAACTAGCAAGAATCCATGGAGGGATTGAGAGTTAGCAAGCTCAAAGAAGGTCAACAATGGGGGCAAAAACGAGCTCAAGATATAGGGAAACATTGGGGAAGAAGACCCCCTTAAATAGGTCTCCACGAATCTGCCCGTTATGTACAGAATAACATAGGAGCGTTACACCCTCTAAAAGCACCGGTACAACCGGTAACAGGCAATAAGCGGTACAACCGGCCCACAACCGCCCAACAACCGCACCACAACAGAGGCCAGTCCGGTGGTAGAGCGGTACATGATCGGTACAACCTCCGGACCAATTCTGGAGCGGTACAACCGCTCCAAACACCGGTTGTACCGGTCAAGCGGTACAACCTCTCCATGGGGCGGTACAACCTCTCTGTGTAAAACATGCAATATCAAAACAGCCACAACTTTCGCATACGAGCTCCGAATTCAACGAAACCAAGTTTGTTGGAAAGCTAATGACAAGGGCTAACACAATCTTGAGAGAAATATCAATAAGAAGAAAATGAGAAAAGGACCATAATAAAATGGTGAGAACCCTTTCTCGGATAAGACCGGTAAAATCTCCAACACCGAAAACATCATAGAAGACGCATGCGAACTCCGTTTTCGATGAACTCAAGCTTGTCATCAAGATGACCATAAGCTCTAAGACTCACAAATGGAACCAAACAAGAACCAAGAAAGATGATGCAAGGATGCAATGGTTGAGCTCTCGATGAATGATATGATCAAGCTACTCCCTAGAGAGCCCCCCTTGATAGTACGGCAATCGATCCTACAACCCGGTCTCCCAACTACCACTATGAGACCGGTAAAATAGAAAACCTATCAAGGGTAAACCTTTGCCTTGCACATAGTTCACTTGAGCTAGATGATGACAATCTTGACTTCCTCAAGTTGGACCACCTTTCTTGATTGTGTTGGCTCGATGAAGACTAGTTGATTGCTCCCCCATACTCCACTATGGGTGAGCCACTCTTTGGCACATCTTCACATTTCCATTGACAACACAATGGACGGAAAGCTTCAAGCTTGATTGCTCCCCCATACTCCATTATGGGTGAGCCACTCTTCGAGTTGCTCCACTTGAACTTGCACACTGCAAACTTGATGACGATCACCACTTGATGTCATCCTTCATGGGTTGTATGAGATCTTCCTCTTGACGCAAGACCATGGAAACATACCTAACCCCACAAAGAACTCTCACGTAGACCATGGGTTTGTACACAAAGCGTAATGGACAATGCTTACCATACCATGGGATCACTTGATCCCTCTCGGTACTTCTTCTACGCTTTGTGAGTTGATCAACTTGATTCACTCTTGACTTAGTCTTGATCAACATTGAATTTTTACAACTCTCTTCATTTGGATGATGTCTTGAAGGTAAACATGAATGATCACACAATCTTCTTCTTGAAGACATGCTTGCAATAAGCTCAACTCACACATGACCAATCTTTGGATAATTCCTTGAAAAGCACTTTGGCCATCTCAACTCACCCATGACCAATCTTTGGATAATTCCTTGAAAAGCACTTTGGCCATCTCATAAACTCCTTGAAACCAACACATGGCCTTCAAGATAATCCTATGGACAAATCCTTCAAATATAACTCAAGGCAACCGTTAGTCCATAGAGATTGTCATCAATTACCAAAACCACACATGGGGGCACTGCATGTCCTTTCATCCCTTTTTAAAATTATTTTTTACTTCAAGATATGCGTCCTAGAGTCCAGATTGGCTCATACAGGAAAAAAATCTTCACGGATACAAAAGGAACAGGCTAAAAATTAGTAAGGCGAATCACGTGGTTGCCTTGTGAGGAATCCTTATAAACGTCGTATGTGGGAGAGTAATTTTCCTTGTTAACTTTTTTATTTCTGAATAATCTCAATCATCATAATTTGGTCCCACTAGATGAACGATTTTTTTTACATTTCTATATTTTCTTCATCAATATAGAAAAAATAGGAAAGCTCTACACCGTTATAATTCGGCCCCACCAGATAAACGGCTCGTAAATTCTAATTAACGTGGGAACTTCTGGGGAGTCCATAATTAGTATAATAAAATAATAATGTGTAATATATAAAGGTAGGAAAGATCTACACTGTTATAATTCGGCCCCACCAAATAAACAGCTCGTAAATTCTAATTAACATGGGAATTTTTGTGGAGTTCATAATTATTACTAGTAGAAGAATGCCCGTGCGTTGCCACGGGCTTTTGAAATATTTCGCTGGAGTTATCAGAAATTATAGAAACCACTTCACATGTATAGAAAAGATAGCACATGCACAATCGTGTAATTATTGAAAAACACTTCACATGCAATGTAGTTGATAAAAAATGGCAGTTTCACGATGTACACCTAAAGAGTGATGATCCAACGATATCAGAAATTAAGATCCACTTGATGCGATTAAGATAGTCTCGCACAATATCAGAAATGTTGTCTGTACCTTCATTCACATGATATTTAAGCAAGTACAATAGAGACTACTTCCTCAACTCGTAACCATCGTGCACAGACAACATATGTAGTTAACACGAATATTTTATGTGGAAGATCTAAAGATGTGCAGTGGAGTTTACCGTGCTAACCGGACAAACCAATTTTAACCGCTCCACGAGGGCATAAAATCTAAAACACAATTTTATATTTGCTTATATTTTTGGTTTGTTATGAGATGTCATTGTGTCCACGGGGGCATAAAGTCTTTATCATGCGCTGATCACATGTGATCATGGAAAAAAAAAACTTTGGGTGCCACTATTGGAACAAAGGCTACTAAAACTCCCACGCTTACATCCTTTGAAATGGGGGGGGGGGGGGGGGGGAGATGTCATTGTGTCGGAAATTATCAAGAAGGAGGACGCCAAGATTTTTGTCATAGTCATGCAGTGCGTCTGGTCCAGTAGAAATAAATTTACTCATGGCGAGGAAAAAGTTCCAACCACTACTGCGATCGAAGGCGCTAGTTGATGAACTGGTTGGGGCTCTTGAGTTATCCCTAAGTCGAGATGCTCTTAAGGGAAGCAAAAAAAAGGCCCACAGAGTTGGCGCCCACCCATGACCGGTGGCCGGCTGGGTCGCTCTTAACTCCAACGGGGCACGTTATTAGAGATCACCAAGGGGTGTTCTTAGAAGCCGGTCTGAAGCCGTACAAGGGCATTGAGGACTTTTTCCAGAGCGAGTTGTTGGCATGCCGAGATGTTGTAGAAGCCGTGCTGAGAAGAGGACATCAATATGTTATGGTCCAGGTGGACTGCTCTACACTTGCATATTTGTGGCATGCCATGAGTCTAACTCGTATCAATGGCGAACATATCATGACTGAAATTAGATGGATGATTGACTCCAGGCTTTCAAGTTTCTTTTGAACTCTACACGACACAAACTAGGCGGCACATCTATGTGCAAAAGAGGCTCTTAGCAATTTATCTGTTAATTGCTTTAATGTAATTTCTGGATTCTTGACTAGAATTTTTCAGGTTGATAATAATCTTTGACAGTTTAATAAAGCAAAGGGATTTACTTCAAAAAAGGCTACCCTACATAAGTCAGTGGCCGGAGGTAATGGGGCCAGCTGCCCCACGCGTGACCAGCGTCTGGACGGGCGCGGGCGCCTGTGAGCGACCCGAGCGTAGTGCTCCCAGCGAGCGCTATATAGCCACTCACAATTAGATAACACAAAGTTCAAAAAGACAACGTCACGGATGGAGTTTGATACCTACTGACACTAAAAGCATGTATTCCAAACTATTGGACGGAAGCCGCGCGAAAGGCAGCAAGATGGACCATGAATGACCTTGACAGTTTCGTTGCCAAGCAGCCAAGCAGGCAAAGCATCCAAGTAGCTTGATGACGATGCAGGCAGGGAACCAAACAAGAACAATCAAGTCAGGCCAAACCACTCTATCAGGCGAAACTTCTATCTAGCTTTCTTGCAGCCACGCAACCTTTCACGCTATCAAGCGGGAATCCTACCTAGCTTTCTTTTTTCAGAAAGATGCATGAGAGGAGAAAAATGCACACCTTCACATCAGTGTGTCAATATAGGAGCTTCTGAGCAGCTTCCTGTGTAATCTATCAGATCGTGCATGCACGATCATCTTCCATTCTTATCCTCAATGGAATGTAAAGCAAGAGGATGGGTTATATACACAGATCGATGCAGGTCTTGCTGCATTATTTATCAGATGGTGCAGCCAACACTAACACCAATACCCCGCAAAAAAAATCTTATAATTAATTAGTATAACATTGTGCCTTTCAGCTCTGTACACCCAATCTAGAAATCTTGCCTCCGCCAATGCTTCAATCCCATAGATGAGTGCAATGAGTACACATCCCTTCGATTTATGCAGCCAACACCAATACACACTGATGATCACGCCAACAAAGAGCAAAGTCATACCTCAAATAGATCGAGTCTGCCCAGAAAACTTGTCATCATTTTCTCTTTTCTATGTTGTCATTTAAAATCCATTATACATTGTCCAACACCCCTTAAGGCTGTCTAGTGAACGTGTCATAATTCACAACACATAATACATGACTAACAATACATTCCATAAGTGTGATGGCCCTTCGGCATTCCATAACTCCACCCTGATTTTTGTAAAGTCACGTAGGACATGATCTAAGTATTATTATCGTGACGTCCGGTCCTTAAAGACCGAAAAGATGTTTAGATTTCTAATTTGATCATTGTTTGTAGTAACACAAAACAGAGTAGACTGTTTGGATGACTGCGAGAACTAGGCCAATAGCAGCTGCCAGGAGGCCAACGGCTAGCCAAGGGTTTCTCAAGTACCTTTGCTTTAGCCACGCAATCCACCTCCGCGGGTAGCTGTGGAACCGCTTCTCCAGCTTCTTGCATGTCTCCCGAAGGTAGTTGCAGTCGGGGTCATCCGGGTCGAACTGGATCCCCTTGCAAAGGTCGGCGAAGCATTTTGCCACCTCTTCGTTGTTGCCATGGCCATGCACGATGACGCCTCTCTTCGACAGGAGCTCCACGTCCTTCGTGGTGCAGGCCACCTGGGATATGAACACGCAGTATGCCGTGACGTGGCTCCCCACGGTCTCCCGGTTCCGTTGCTCGAGGTCTATCAAGTTGCGTAATAACCGCCATGTCTCGGAGTCGATGTCCAGGCAGGGGACCTCTAGTGTGCCGCCACCGACGTCCAACTTCACGTCGAGGATGCAGCGGATGAGACCCTTCTCGCTCATGGCCCGAGCCTTGAACTTCACTCCCGCGAAGTTGTACTCCGTCGCCGAGCGCCACCGGCGCACAGACACGGGATCGACTGTGCTAACCGGCACGGCAGGCGAGACGGACAGTGCAACAGGCTTCAAGTGCATATGAAGAAGATGGAGAAGATTTCCCGGCACCATCGGCTCTGGTGGCACCATGGCCGGCGCGGCCATGGCGTACTTTTGTCTCCTCATGAGATCAAGTGAATAATTTGATATGTCTGTAAGCACACGTTCCTTACCATCCAAAGTGGTCAGCTCCCCGATCTTCTCAAGCACGAAGTACGGTATCTGGTTCTCCGCGAGATAGAACACGTCGCGGACCACCGCTAGCGCCTCCGCCCTGTTTGCCGACGAGACGCCGGCCTCTGCAGTGCCCACATCATCTAGATCTAGATGATGTGCTCGGAGTCCGACGAGGCGGGACAGTATGTAACAGCCATCGAGGAGGAGCATGCGCACGAATTGCTCGCTCGACATGTCATCAAATGTGTTGGCGTAGCAGTTCCTGGTGTGGTGCTCCAGGCATGCCAGCTCCTTGAGGTAGACCTCTACCGTCATGGTGGGTCTCGTTGCCTTCGCCGCCGAGAGCACCAGGTCGAGGCTAGCCAGCTTGTCGTGCTCCACGGCGAGGTGTGGGCTTCTGCTCTGGGGCCGAGGGTAGTTGTACGGGCCGATGGCGACGTGGTCAGGATCGTACTCGCTGCTGTCGACGTTGCGCGTGAGGTCACGGACCTTGCCGACGATGATGGAACAAGGACGGCGACGGTCGAGGACCTGCGCCTTGGATGAGTTCAGGGTGGCCAGTTTACTTTCCAGCTCATGGGCCAACTGATCCATCTCCAGGACGCAGGAATCCGAATCCGTAGATTGGCCTACATCGGTAAACAGAGTATAATCTTTCAAGCAAATTCTGACTTTAATTACTTGTACTAATGCATGAAAAAATAGAACAGACTGGAGGATAATTTATGTTGGCACCTTTTTGATCCATTTGCTTGTCCACTGATGGCCTTACGCTGCCGTCTACCAGAGTAGCATGCAGTTGCGCTCCAGGAGTTGAGCTAGCCTCTCAAGTCCCCAACCCATGTTGTATGTGTTCCAGAGTTTGTAGCCGAGCATGCATGATAATGCAGCAAGATGCAAGTGCCTTGCAGCGCTAGGCTGAGTGCCTTGCAGAGCTACTAGACGGTGAGGGAGAAAGAGCGCGTGAGGGAGATGAGAGGAGGTAGTTGAGCTGATTTGGATACGAAGGGATAAGGCCGATGCATCGGACGGGTGGTAACGTTTTACCCAAGGAGAGAGAGAAACGAAAGCTAGCTAGAATTCTCCATTGATAAGGTTGCGTGGCTGCAAGAAAGAAAGAATCCGACAGAACGTTTTGGCTTGGCGTGACCGTTGCTTTCTGCTTGTTTGGTTCCCTGCAACGCTGCATCGCCATCAGGTCAGGCAGCCAGGCAAAAGGAGCAACTTTAGGCAGTCGTGTGAGGTTTGCCGGCTGCTTGGTTCCGCGCGGCCAAACTTGTCCATCTTCTTGCTGCCTTCCGGCCAGCGGTTTGGAATAGAACATGTTTTCAGTACGTCTCAACAAAGTTGAACCAACCCATCTACTTTTATACTTGAGTTCTTGGTGCACAAGTTTGCCAAATTTATAGCTCCTTGCAGTGAATTTTTGTTTTGGGGCCTCTCTAAATCTGGGTCCGTACATAGTCTCACAACTCAGAACTTACAGCCACATTTGGTATGGCACAAAACAACATAATTTATATTTTCCTCCTACCAGCTCTAAACTAAGGACAAAAACTAATGTTGGGTAACTCTACACATATTACATAGAGATCTATATGTGCACTTATTCAACGATGTGTTCAATCTCGATGAGTTTGCCACGCCCTTCATCTGCGCTGGCTTTGGTATGAATGTGCCGACCACCCCAAGACCACCTCTATGGTAAAATCACAAAGATTTGGTAAAGGGAAAAGTTGGGGAAGCTTTCTTGTTCTCCCTGTTCTTGGCTCCTTTCCTTCTTCCTCAAAGCCTAAATCAGAGGGCAGCCATGGAAGTGGTGAAGGGCGTGGTGCAGAAAGGAGACACCTGGGGAGGAGTGGGGAAGGAAGGGAGGAGGGAGTAGGCTGGCTGGAGAAGAGAGGAGAAAGGGATTCTTCCCTTCGGCTTGGGGAAGAGAAGAAAGATGTGGAGCACGCCTCCTATGGACAAGGAGATCTCACATTGTAAGGGAGAGGTAAGAGATAAGGTTCAGTTTTTTTTCTATTTCCTGAATTAGAGAATATTTTGAAATTCCCTAATAATATAAGCCATGGGATTGAAATAAATCATAGGAGACGAACCCGGAGTCCGACTCGAGGAAACATGTAGTGCATTTCGACTATCTCGGCGAGCCTGACGTAACTAAAGAGTCGGATTTATGAATTGATGGACCGGGTAAACATGGATAAAGAGAGTCCGAAAGCACGATTTATGGAAAAATCGATTATTGGAAACCGGGGGTGTTACAGGTGGTGTGTGATGTGTTCAAATCCCCAATGCACAACTTCGATGGGGCACGAACTATATTACAAACCGAACACCACCCGACCCCAAGCCAGGTTCAATACGTACGACATCGGTTCCCCAACATCGAGGCCCGGGGGGGGGGGGGGGGGGGGGGGGGGGGGGAGGGGGTCGTCCAACGCATGTGCTCAAACTTGATTTGGTCTATCATGGCACACAGAGCAGTAGGAAAACATCATGGTCAAACCCTTCTCGTACGTTGGGTCCAAGGGGTAGATTATGTGGGCCCCCATCGTTATGTGTCTATATATATATATATATATATATATATATATATAGGGTCGCGCTATTCGTCATCCTATGTGAGGAATAGTTATTCTTCACCCCCCTCTATTTTACCATCAATGCACCGTAATTTTACGTTCTGTAAGTTTTGTCTTATTTCCGACGCAAAAAGAGACCGTAAGAAAATATATAATCGTTGAAAAAAATATTTTATGTTATGTAAAATTACAAATGTAAAAACATAGTGTAAAATACACATAATCTGTAATTTTTCTTGTCTTATGATCTATATTTTTATTTTCTTATGTCAAATTTTACGTCGTGAATCGATAGGAATGTAACTATTTGAATTCTAAACGTAATTTAATTATGAAATGATCGTAATATTATATAGTGTTACTATTCATCACCCAGGGTGCAGAATAAGTTATTCTTCACCCGAGGTAATTTTACAATCGCTTCCTAAATAAATTACCTTTAGACTATAAATAGTTACATGTATCTTGATTCAATATGTAAAATTTGGTATAGAAAAACAAAAAATATAGGTTATAAGACCAGAAAAATCACATTTTATATATGTTTTACACTATGGTTTTACATTCATAATTTTATGTAACATAAAATATTTTTTACGGCGAGTACATGTTTTTTCACGTTCTCTTTTTATGTATGAAATAAGATAAAATTTACGAAACGTAAAAATACGGTGCATTGATGTCAAAATAGAGAGGGGGTGAAGAATAACAATTCCTCACTCAGGATGACGAATAGCATGACCCTATATATATAGGGATAAGACGTGCTCGATCAGAATAACCCCTATACCCTGTATGCGGCCGAAAAAAAATGTATGGATGGTGTATGATTTGTTCAAATCCCGAATGCGCAATTTCGATGGGGCACCAACTCCATTAGTAGTAACATTACAAACTAAATATCGTACTCCCCCAGCCAGGTTAAAGACGTACGATGTCAGTTCCACAACTTCGAGGTGGGTGGGGGCGGGGGGGGGGGGGGGTAGGGGGTTTCGTCTGACGCATGTGCTCAAACTTGATTTGCTCTAACATAGCACGTAGAGCAAGAGGAAACCGTCATGGTCAAACCCTTCTCGTACTTTGGGTTAAAGGGATAGATTGTGTGATGATAAATGTCTATAATGACCGTATCATGGCGCTTTAATGAAGCTTAAGATATGCAACTTCCCATCGGGTCACCCATCCTTAGACTCCTCCAGCCCCAGCATGCTTAACTTCTGCGTTCTATTCGACTCGGTTAGCGGATGGAAAGCCGCTCCTTGCTGATAAGACTTGCCTCCTTGCCTTTAAGACGTTTCACGTTGGTCACCGTATGGGATCTACTCCCTACTATTACACGCGTTTGTGCTTTTACAAACTGTGTGCAATATTTACATGGCCGGTGTGTCGCGGCCTAGCCTTCTATGAGCACCATTAATATGGAAAACCGATGGGAGAAGAGGCAAGAAATTGATGGGAGGAGTGGCGGGAAACGGTAGCGTGTTTTGATATATAACACCATTAATATGGAAAACCTAGTAAAGAATGAAGTGTGAGTTAGCACGACGCATGCGCACAATGCACACCTATGTTGCATTCTTGACGTGGAGTTGGTCGGCGGCGGCACGCTGGAGGTGAAGGAAATATGCCCTAGAGGCAATAATAAAGCTATTATTTATTCCCTTATATCATAATAAATGTTTATTATTCATGCTAGAATTGTATTAACCGGAAACTTAGTACATGCGTGAATACATAGACAAACAGAGTGTCACTAGTATGCCTCTACTTGTCTAGCTCGTTGAATCAAAGATGGTTAAGTTTCCGAGCCATAGACATGAGTTGTCATTTGATTAACGGGATCACATTATTAGAGAATGATGTGATTGACTTGATCCATTCCGTTAGCTTAGCAAGATGATCGTTTAGTTTGTTGCTATTGCTTTCTTCATGACTTATACATGTTCCTCTAACTATGAGATTATGCAACTCCCGAATACCGGAGGAACAATTTGTGTGCTACCAAACGTCACAATATAACTGCGTGATTATAAAGGTGCTCTACAGGTGTCTCCGATGGTACTTGTTGAGTTGGCATAGATCGAGATTAGGATTTGTCACTCCGATTGTCGGAGAGGTATCTCTGGGCCCTCTCGGTAATGCACATCACTATAAGCCTTGCAAGCATTGTGACTAATGAGTTAGTTGCGGGATGATGCATTACGGAATGAGTAAAGAGACTTGCCGGTAACGAGATTGAACTAGGTATGAGGATACCGACGATCGAATCTCGGGCAAGTAACATACCGATGACAAAGGGAACAACGTATGTTGTTATGCGGTTTGACCGATAAAGATCTTCGTAGAATATGTAGGAGCCAATGTGAGCATCCAGGTTCTGCTATTGTTTATTGACCGGAGAAGAGTCTCGGTCATGTCTACATAGTTCTCAACCCGTAGGGTCCGCACGCTTAACGTTCGGTATTATGAGTTTATGTGTTTTGATGTACCGAAGGTTTTTCGGAGTCCCGGATGAGATCAGGGACATGACGAGGAGTCTCGAAATGTTTGAGACGTAAAGATCGATATATTGGAAGGCTATATTCGGACATCGGAAAGGTTCTGAGTGGTTCGGGTATTTATCGGAGTACCGGAGAGTTACGGGAATTCGCCGGGGAGTATATGGGCCTTATTGGGCTTTAGGGGAAAGAGAGAGGGGAGGCTGTGTGCCCCCAAGGCCTAGTCCGAATTGGACTAGGGGGAGGGGCGGCGCCCCCTCCTTCCTTCTCTTCTCTTTTCCCTTTCCTTCTCTCCTACTCCTACTTCATGGAAGGGGGGGGGGGGGGAATCCTACTCCCGGTGGGAGTACGACTCCCCAGGGCGCGCCATAGTAGAGGGCCGGCCCTCCCCCTCCTCTACTCCTTTATATACGGGGGAGGGGGGCACCCCATGGACACACAAGTTGATTGTTCCAAGCCGTGTGCGGTGCCCCCCTCCACCATAATCCACCTTGATCATATCGTAGCGGTGCTTAGGCGAAGCCCTGCGTCGATAGCAACATCATCACCGTCATCACGCCGTCATGCTGACGGAACTCTCTGTGAAGCTCTGCTGGATCGGAGTTCATGAGACGTCATCGAGCTGAGCGTGTGCTGAACTCGGAGGTGCCGTACGTTCGGTATTTGGATCGGTCGGATCGTGAAGACGTACGACTACATCAATCGTGTTCTCATAACGCTTCCGCTTACGGTCTATGAGGGTACGTGGATGATACTCTCCCCTCTCGTTGCTATGCATCACCATGATCTTGCGTGTGCGTAGGAAATTTTTTGAAATTACTATGTTCCCCAACAGGAGGTCCTTGTCCTGGACATCGGCGGCGAGACATGGCGACTATTGCGCAACCTGATGGAGATTGAGCAGCAGAAGCGGAAGACGGTTGGGGAGCCACGTCACTGCATACTGTGTGTGCATGTCACAGGTGGCCTGCACCACGAAAGACGTGGAGCTACCGTGGAAGAAGTTCATCATCGTGCACAGCCACGGCAACAATGACGAGGTGGCCAAATGCTTTGCCGACCTCTGCAAAGGGATCCAGTTTAACCTTAACGACCCCGACTGCAACTACTTGCGGGAGACATGCTCGAAGATGGAGAAGCGGTATCAGAGTTACTGGCGCAGGTGGATGGCGTGGCTGAGGCAGAAGTACTTCATCAACCCCTGACTATTTTATTTGACTTCTGCTTTAAGTATATAATAGATTTGGAAAGAAGTGCCATTATTTTATTTTATTTGAGAATTGCACCTCTGAACATTTTTGTTTGGAGAAGTGCGGTATGTGCTCTTAGTTCTGGAGTAGATTAAACACAATGTTCAGAAACACAGTGTGTAAACTTAAAAGAAACACACACACACACACACACACACACACACACACACACACAACGGCATACATACACTTGGTCGACTGAATCAAAGTTGATTGGAGTCTCTTTTTTTTACAAGAAATAGCAGGCTCTGTTGCTTATTTTTATTAATTTTCAAAATAAGGTTAATAAATAGTTCAGGGGTTAAGCTAAAACTAAGAGCGAGGCAATGGTAAAAGCATAAGAGTTTGACGCGACAATTGGATCCCTCGACGGTTTTTGTATAAGCCTATTACAAGGCAAGGTCGGTGTCGTATCCGCTTCGTTGCTGACTTACTGAATGCTAATGGTTCATGGAATATTGAACTACTTACGCAATATTCTGTCGGTGCGGATGTCCAAGAAATCCTAAAAATTAGAGCTTCCCCAAGGCTTGGTGATGATTTTATTGCATGGGGGGCAGAGAAGATGGGGAATTTCACAGGCAAGAGCGCGTATCACTTGGCGTTTGACGAGCTGCATAGAGGGAATGCGGTATCAGCTAGCACATCCGCAAATGGGGGAAGAAACTGCTGGAAATTTATTTCGAACTGTGGTGCCCCGCCTACAGTTGCGAATTTTGCTTGGAGATGGTTGACCAACATGGAAGAATAAACACAAAAATTGCTTAGAATCAACAAGCAGGTGCCCAATTTGTGGTCAGGATACGGAGGACAATTTCCATCCTTTTGTTAGATGTTAGTATGGTTGAGACTTATATCGGTCTATGGCTAAGATATGGAGGCTTCCTAAACTTGAGTCTCTTGTTCACGATTGAAAGGAATGGCTGTTACAAGCTTTGGCGCATATGTCTGAACTTGAGCGATGCATGATATTGATGGTCTTCTGGCGGAGTTGGTATGTTAGGAACGAGCTGGTTCATTCTAAACCTGCCCCTCCAATGGAAGTGCCAATCAGATTCTTACAGAGTTACTAAAACCAACATGCATATGGATCCAGTGAAAGGACAGGTTATTATTTCCTTGGATGATGCTCCTCCCCACGCAAGAGAAGTTGCCGTGCAGCGAAGGTGGGAGAAACCGGCGCATGGCTGGGTAAAACATAACACAGATGGGTCCTTTGTTTCGAGTGAGGAAGCCGGAGCAAGGATGATCTTGAGGAACTCCTTGGGAGAGATTATTTTTTTCAGCTTGCAGAGCTTTATTTTCTTGTCGAAGTGCATTGGAAGCAGAGCTTTGTGCTTGTATGGAAGGACTTTCGTCATCTATTCGGCGCTCGGAACTGCCTATTGTCATCAAGGTGGATTCTGCTATGGTGGTGTCAATGATCACATGGATGGTGTGGACCGTTCTGCATATGCTTCTCTAGTGAATGAGATTAGATACCTTTTTAGTCTTCGTCAATTTGTATTACTAGTGGTTGGGGCCTGCCATTGCGGGCCATTTGAGAGAAAGCTATGCGCACCTCACCATCATGTCAAAAAATTTAAAAAAATACTCACGTCACGTGGACAAAAAAAAACCTAGAAAATTTCTCTCAAAAAAAGTCTCCCTACCATTTAAAAAAACTCTAAAAAATATTTTCTCACCGTGACCAACTAGCATGCACCACATGGCGTAGCTGGTTGGCCACCATTCTAGCGCCTCTTAATGGGTTTAATTCATGTCTCGCGGCGGCAGAATAAGGCCAGCGATTGTCTTGCTATGTATGGTAGAATGCAAGGAAGGACCATGACTTGGATTAATTCGGATCCGGTTCAGGTGTTGGAGTTAGTAGCAGAAGATTGTAATGATCCAGTGATTGAGTAATACAAGTATTGAATCCGCAAAAAAAAAAAAACTACTCGTAAGAGCTAGAGAAAGGAAAAACCAACCACAATACAACAAAGAAAAACAAGTGCTAAAGATAGAATATATTAAAAAGCTTGTGTCCAGGCCTCAAACTGATCATATTATTCCTCTTTACTCTGTGTGTCAGCCACTGATCTCTTCCCTGAATTATCTTCGACAAGCATAAACACCGGCTTTGATGTGTTTCAAAATGAAGTCATCTAGATGTGCTTTAGCAAAACTGTATTTTAAATAGCCGATGCAACTAGAATGATCAGCTCAAGTGAGAATGGAAGTTTGGGTGCTTCGGATTATCAATCCGGCTCTGGATATCACTGTGAATAAGATGCCATGAGCCCATGACCCATGAGGGCCTGAGATATTTCAAGCTGAAAGCTCTTACTATTCCAAAGTCCAAACTGCTGGACGTAAATCACCTAACGCAGCAAGATGAACCAGCCAATGTTGGCGCTGCATCTCGCAGCCCCTCTTCTTCTCTCTCAAACTTCACTGTTCTCTCATGGTTTCTCTCAAGATCAAACATGTTCCACAGACACACCAATAAAGAAACCAGCTCCGAGCTTTGCCTAGAGATACATTATTTCTCCAGCCCTCACGTCCCTTTCTATTACTAGTGCAACTTGTATATACAAGAGGTTGGTGCTCTTACCATACAAAACTCACGGCACTACTAAACCCATTACCCAACTAACACCCCCCCCCCCCCCCTCTTAAATAAAGTATAAGACCACATGCACTAACTAACTACTACATGAACTACGTTTGCCACACTTGCAGCTTCTCCTCAGCAGCCAGACGACCCGGCCGCGCGGGCTAACATGCCAGGCAAGCTAGCCGGCTAGCACCTGCACACAAATCCGGCTTCAGAACTTGTTCATGCAGCACTGTCTCATATCGGCTGCGCTGCTTCACACGGTACTCGGCATCTTGCCATCCAAGTCTCATTCCACGATCATCTCCAGTATCTCACCTTGCTTGCCGCCCACATCTTCACATCGGCATCCCGCCGTGCTCGCCGTATCGCATGCTCAACTGAAGCTTCACCGGACAATTACTCCCTAGACAAACCAAGCTACATGCAGACCCAAAACTAGAAATGCAAATACATGGAATCAAGATTAAGGCTAACAGCTAGCCAGCCTCGTTGCCAAGTAGGTAAAGCAGCCAAGTAGCAGTACTCCTTTCTCGGATGGCCGGTGCTGCTGCCTCTAGCCTGATGGGCATGCATGCATGGAACCAAACGAGTCCAACCAGGTCACGCCAAACCATTCTTCCTTTCTTGTAGCCACTCAACCTTGTGCGCTATCAAGCGGGAATACTGGCTAGATTTATCTTTTAAGAAAGATGCACTCGAGGAAAAATTTACAACTTCATCTCAGTGCTTGACTGACTCTAGCTGATATGTCGATTCTTTTTCGCAAAGTGTGTCAATTATAGCAGCTTTTGAGCAGCTTCCTGGGTAGTCTAACAGATCGTGCCTGCGCGTGAATCTTCTATGCTTATCCTCAACGGAATGTAAAGTTGGAGGATGAGTTATATATACAGCTGCATTCTCATGCCGGGCAACCAACTCTGAAACCAAGCATCAACTTAGCGTTGAGAGGGTAACAGAACTCCAGAAGTGCAATTGCAACTGCTACTCTGGTAGGCGCGATAAGCCACAATCAATTGGCTTTATCACTCTTTGGCAACAAGATGGATCAGCCAGGTGACAAGAAAACTTATTATGTCATTCTGTTCAATTTTGTCATTTACTGATCAGATTCAAAATATAGTTGACTAATCACACTTTGTTGGTGACTGATCGACCTCGACTGCAGGCCACTCTGCTAGCGATTCCGGCGACTCGCACGTTATACAGATGCCTCAGGTGGCCAATGTGCTGACAAAGGAACTAGAGGCCCTGGAATTATCCAAGGCGCAGATCGGAGACGGGGGGCGCCCTCCGTGTCCCATCATCATCGCCAAGGTCCGCGACCTCACACGCAACGTCGACAGCAGCGAGTACGACCCTAACCACGTCGCCATCGGCCCGTACAACTACCCTCGGCCACAGAGCAAGAACCTGCACCTTGCCATGGAGAACGACAAGCTCGCGAGCCTCCAACTGATGCTCTCGGCGGCAAAGGTGGAGAGACCCGGCGTGACGGTGGACATCTACATCAATGAGCTCACATGCCTCGAGAAGTCTGTGAGGAAATGTTACGCCAACACGTTTAATGACATGACAGGCGAGCAGTTTGTGCGCATGCTCCTCCTCGACGGCTGCTACATAATCTCCCGCCTAGTCGGCCTCCCACACCGAGCACGCACACAATCCGCAGGCGTTGCACCGGGGACTGCAGAAGCCGGCGTCCCGTCGGCAAACCGGGCCGAGGCACTGGCGGTGGTCCGGGATGTTTTCTTCCTTGCAGAGAACCAGATACCGTTCTTCGTGCTCGAGAAGATATGGGAGGTGACAACTACGGATGGAAAGGATCGTGTGATTAATGAAATTGCGGAGTACGCCCTCATTCTCATGAGTGTGCAGAAGTACATAGTGGGATCGCCGGCTATGGTGGTGCCGGAGCTGATGGTGCCGGGCAATCTTCTCCATCTTCTTCATATGCACTTGAAGCCTCCTGCACCCCCCGTCTCGCCTACTGCAATAGTCAACGGAGTCAATCCCGTGTCTGTGCGCCGATGGCGGTCGGCGACGGAGTATAGCTTCGCAGGTGTGACGTTCAAGCATCGGTCCATGAGCGAGCCGGGGCTCCTACGTTGCATTCTTGACGTGGAGCTGGTCGGCGGCGGCACTCTGGAGGTCCCCGTCCTGGACATCGACGGCGAGACGTGGCGACTATTGCGCAACCTGATCGAGCTTGAGCAGCGGAACCGGGAGACGGTGGGGAGCCACGTCACTGCATACTGCGTGTTCATGTCACAGGTGGCCTGCACCACAAAGGACGTGGAGTTGCTTTGGAAGAAGGGCATCATCGTGCACAGCCACGGCAACAATGACGAGGTGGCCAAATGCTTTGCCGACCTCTGCAAGGGGATCCAGTTTAACCCTAACGACCCTGACTGCAACTACCTGCGGGAGACATGCTCGAAGCTGGAGAAGCGGTCTCAGAGTTACTGGCGGAGGTGGATGGCGTGGCTGAGGCGGAAGTACTTCAGCAACCCCTGGCTCGCCGTCGGGCTCCTTGCAGCTTCCATTGGCCTAGTTTGCACTGTCGTCCAGGCAGTGTACTCAGCTTTGAGTTACAAACATGGAGGAAATTAGGATAAACTATTACTACGTGCTGTCATGATTCAACTTAGGTTCAAAAAATAAGATCCATGGGCACTAGCACCCACGACATATTTCTATACAAGGAGCCAGCTCTGACCGCAGAGTGTGCCACTGCACACCCTTGCCACTAGGATAATGCCTAGTTCTCGTGAGCAATAGGTTCAGTAGCGGCTGTCTTTAGGGATGTGGACTATAGGGGATTCTTCTTGTTCTTACTTTTGCATTCTGCTAGTAGCAATAACTATATTAAAAATAAAGATATCTTGTTTTAAGGCATTTTACATGTACTTACATCAAGGTGTGTCATCCCCTAAAGCAGAAGTCGCGGGGAATGCTAGGACAGAAATGTGTGTGCCAAATGAATAGCACAAAGTGGTCTAGGACAGTTCACTGAGAAGTGTCATGCAGAAAAGACTCTGTGTGCGTTACACATGGTTTTCTTGGCATGAACCGGTACTAAAGAGGTTGTGGCAGGCTGTTTTTAGTCCCACCTTGCTCCCCTAGCAAGATTTTTACCACCTTAAATATGTTACTTCTCAAACTATCACAAGCACTTGGTCTTCATTGAACTCTATGTGTAGAATTTGTGATTGCAATATGAGTCTTCACCGGTTTCTAAACCGTTGAGGACTCATGTTGACAATTCAGATTGTACACAAAAAGATCATTAATAATCAATGTATTTTTATGTATATTTTTACATGTTTACGCCCTCACTCTCTCCACTCACTCGGTCTCCCCCTCAATCCCCCCGCGCCGGTCCTCCCCCGCCGGCCGCCCCTCACTCTCTGCTGACATGTTTACGCCCTCACACTCTCCACTCACTCGGTCTCCCCCTCAATCCCCCCGCGCCGGTCCTCCCCCGCCGGCCGCCCTCACTCTCTGCTAACATCATTTGCTCTTTTTCAGTCATTTATCGATTTGTTTAGAGAGCTAAATGACCGTGAAATTGAAAATCACTACAAAATGAACTCTGAAAATGTTGAAAATTGGCATGGTTTCATCATTTCACTCACATAGCATGTGCAAAAGAGTAGAGAGGGTTACGTCAAAAACTGAACGCACTTCGTGTACAAACTGGACAATATCTTTTGGAGTATGAGGGTTTCGGACGAGAACTCGTCTGTTACGCGGTTACTTCATTTTTTAAACTTATTTGAACTCCAGACTTTTTTGCGTTCAGTATGCAGCATTCAAAGCGACGTCATCCATTTTCAACCCTTTCTGACATCATTTGCTCTTTTCAGTCATTTACCGATTTGTTTAGAGAGCTAAATGACCGTGAAATTGAAAATCACTAGAAAATGAACTTTGAAAATGTTGAAACTTGGGATGGTATCATCATTTCATGTGCAAAAGAGTAGATAGGGTTACGGCAAAAACTGGACGCACTTCGTGTACAAACTGGACAATCTCTTTCGGAGTATGAGGGTTTCGGACGAGAACTCGTCTGTTACACGGTTACTTCATGTTTTAAAACTTATTTGAACTCCAGACTTTTTTTGCGTTCAGTATGTAGCATTCAAAGCGACGTCGTCAATTTTCAACCCTTTCTGACATCATTTGCTTTTTTTCAGTCATTTACCGATTTGTTTAGAGAGCTAAATGACTGTGAAATTGAAAATCACTACAAAATGAACTCTGAAAATGTTGAAATTTGGCATGGTATCATCATTTCACCCACATAGCATGTGCAAAAGAGTAGAGAGGGTTACGGCAAAAAATGGACACACTTCGTGTACAAACTGGACAATCTCTTTCGGAGTATCAGGGTTTCGGACGAGAACTCTTCTGTTATACGGGCACTTCATTTTTTTTACTTATTTGGACTCCATACTTTTTCTGCTTTCAGTATGCAGCATTCAAAGCGACGTCATCAATTCTCAACCCTTTCTGACATCATTTGCTCTTTTTCAGTCATTTACTGATTTGTTTAGAGAGCTAAATGACCGTGAAATTAAAAATCACTACAAAATGAACTCTGAAAATGTTGAAACTTTGCATGGTATCATCATTTCACCCACATAGCATGTGCAAAAAAGTAGAGAGGGTTACGGCAAAAACTGGACGCACTTCGTGTACAAACTGGACAATCTCTTTCGGAGTATCAGGGTTTCGCACGAGAACTCGTCTGTTACACGGGCACTTCATTTTTTTAAACTTATTTGGACTTCAGACTTTTTCTGCGTTCAGTATGCAGCATTCAAAGCGACGTCATCAATTTTCAACCCTTTCTAACATCATTTGCTCTTTTTCAGTCATTTACCGATTTGTTTAGAGTGCTAAATGACCGTGAAATTAAAAATCACTACAAAGTGAACTCTAAAAATATTGAAACTTGGCATGGTATCATCATTTCACCCACATAGCATGTGCAAAAGTGTAGAGAGGGTTACGGCAAAAACTGGACGCACTTTGTGTACAAACTGGACAATCTCTTTCGGAGTATCAGGGTTTCGGACGAGAACTCGTCTGTTACATGGTTACTTCTTTTTTTAAAACTTACTTAAACTCCAGACTTTTTTGCATTCAGTATGCAGCATTCAAAGCGACGTCGTCCATTTTCAACCCTTTCTAACATCATTTGCTCTTTTTTAGTTATTTACCTATTTGTTTAGAGAGCTAAATGACCGTGAAAATCACTACAAAATGAATAAAGCAGAAAAGACTCTCCATGCGTCACACATGGTTTTCTTCAAAGGCTGGTTTATGAGAAATGAAGTTCTAGTGGCACCGCCAATTCTGCTGAACACCATCATCGATGAGGCAAACCTTTGGATCACCGCCGGGGAAAAAAAGTTAGGGTCTTTTTTGTTGCGAGAATAATTGCCATGCCGTATTCTGGGTGTGTGTTGTAACAAACTCTTCTCTCCTTATTTAATATATGAGGCAAAATTTTTGCCTCCGTTTCAGAAAAAGTTCTAATGGCACAGTTTACTACCTGGGTCCTGCATGCACGTCAAAATAAAAAATGTGTGCAAGTACGCATATTGCATACGAGTACCCTACTGAATTCTACTATTTTTTATTGTTTTGTAGGACCATCCACTGTATAGGAGCAGACATTTATTGCACTCGGACCATTTAGTTCTTTCATCCCACTGTCCATGAACCAAGACTGATTCTAAAATTTGTAACACATAACTGTTGAACCAATGATCCGATTTAGAATCCGTTTGCAGATTCGTGTTCATGACATTTAAATCTTTAAAACAAGATGGAAGTTGAACATGTATTGAACAAGTTTAAATTCAAATTTGGTACCATAATAACACTTATATGAAATGTAAGATGATACGACAATGAAACCGGAATGAACCAATAATAAAAACAAGGAAAAGATAATGTAATAAACCATAATAAAAATTATATCAAATCCGAGATGAAACTTGGATGAATTGTGGAATGAAACAAAAACATAAACATGCAAAAGGGAATGTATGAATAAATACTAAAAATATGTAAAATCACGATGATATGGAAATGATATCGTATAGAAAATCCATGAAGAGAACACTTTTAGTGCCCAGCCCAACCATGAAATATAATTTAACAAAATGATATGAAACTTATTTGAAAGCTCCAAAAATAGAAATGAAACCTGAATGAAATATTACTGAAATCTGGAATGGAAAAGTGGTGAAACCATGTAATGGAAAATATTATGAAACATGTAAAACTACGATGAAACACACATAAAATAGTTTCATATAATTTTCAATATGGTTTCAAAATTTCGATTTAAATTTATTTCAAAAGGGTTCGAAATTGACCTTGTTTTGAAGATTTAAATTTTGTGAATACTACTATGCAAACTGTTTTGAAAAATGTGTGCAAGTACACATATTGCATACGAGTACCCTACTAAATTTTTGGGAAAACTTTGTTTTTGCCACTCTAGTTTTTGCCAACTTTGCTTATGCCACTCTAGAATTTGACATCTCACTTTTGCCACTCTTAGCTTTTGACAATACATCACAAATGCCATTTTGTGGCAAAAATGATAATTTTTCATTTCACTTTTGCCACTCTTAGCTTTTGACATGTATCACAATTGCCACTCTATTTTTTTTGCTTTTGCCACGGAATGGCAAAAGTGATATATTGCCAAAAGCTAAGAGTGGCAAAAGTGAAATGTCAAATTCTAGAGTGGCATAAGCAAAGTTGGCAAAAACTAGAGTGGCAAAAACAAAGTTTTCCCTAAAAAAGATTCTACTATTTTCTATTGTTTTTGTAGGACCGTCCACTCTATAGGAGCAGAGATTTATTGCACTCGGACTATTTAGTTCTTTCATCCCCTAAAAGGCGGTGTTATATCACATATAACCATCTGAAAGTGTGAACATTGTTTGAAAATTTATTATTTCTAATTCAACCAGATTACGCACATACTAAATCACAATTAGGATGCTTACTGCATGGCTGAAGTGTAAGTATGCTTGAGATGGACAAGGCCATCATAATCGTAGCGACGTCCATTTTTTTGACAGGGTAGTGATGTGCATTTTCGATGCAAGTGTGATGAGAAGTTACAACATGGCATGGACCGCGTTGAGCTGTCCAAGGTGTAGGGGCTGAAGTATAGAGTTGTGGCATACCTCCGGACAGAACTACCATGAGACTAGGGTCATCCTCAACAGTGGACATGGCCCTCACATATTTTTATTTTAGAATAACTGACAGAGTGGCCTAAACAAATGTGTCATCTCTAGTACTTCACGAAGTTTATTTAACTAACAAAGAAAATACATTTCCATTTCTATTAGTTAGTCGTAAAGTGGTTTTTTGTTAACACAATTTTATTGGGCAGCTACTTAACTATCCATTGTTTATGTTCCAATGAAACATTATGACTCTAATTCTGGATTATTGATACTCAATATAGAGTATTGATACGTCTCCAACGTATCTATAATTTTTGATTGCTCCATGCTATGTTATCTACTGTTTTGGGCAATATTGGGCTTTATTATCCACTTTTATATTATTTTTGGGACTAACCTATTAACCGGAGGCCCAGCCCAGAATTGTTGTTTTTGCCTATTTCAGTGTTTCGAAGAAAAGGAATATCAAACGGAGTCGAAATGGAATGAAATCAACTGGAGAAGTTATTTTCGGAAGGAAAGCTACCGGATGGACTTGGACCCCACGTCAGGAGCCAAGGGAGGTGCTCACGAGGGTGGGGGGCGCGCCCCCCCTAGGGCGCACCCCCTGCCTCGTGGGGCCCCGAAGCAACATCGACGTACTTACTGCACCCATATATACTCACGTACCCTAAAACTTCCAGAACAGACAATAGATCGGGAGTTCCGCCGCCAGAAGCCTCCGTAGCCACCAAAAACCAATCTAGACCCGTTTTGGCACCCTGCCGGAGGGGGCAATCCTTCTTCAGTGGCCATCTTCATCATCCCGGTACTTTCCATGACGAGGAGGGAGTAGTTCTCCCTCGGGGCTGAGGGTATGTACCAGTAGCTATGTGTTTGATCTATCTCTCTCTCTCGTGTTCTTGAGGTGGTACGATCTTGATGTATCGCGAGCTTTGCTATTATATTTGGATCCTATGATGTTTCTTCCCCCCTCTACTCTATTGTAATGAATTGAGTTTTCCCTTTGAAGTAATATTATCAGATTGAGTCTTTAAAGATTTGAGAACACTTGATGTATGTCTTGCTGTGCGTATCTGTGGTGACAATGGGATACCACGTGATTCACTTGATGTATGTTTTGGTGATCAACTTGTGGGTTCTGCTCATGAACCTATGGATAGGGGTTGGCAAACGTTTTCGCCGTGATTCTCCGGTAGAAACTTTGGGGCACTCTTTGAGGTTCCATGTGTTGGTTGAATAGATGAATCTGAGATTGTGTGATGCATATCATATAATCATACCCACGGATACTTGAGGTGACATTGGAGTATCTGGGTGACATTAGGGTTTTGGTTGATTTGTGTCATAAGGTGTTATTCTAGTACGAACTCTAGGGCTGTTTGTGACACTTATAGGAATATCCCAACGGATTGATTGGAAAGAATAACTTTGAGGTGGTTTCGTACCCTACCATAATCTCTTCGTTCGTTCTCCGCTATTGGTGACTTTGGAGTGACTCTTTGTTGCATGTTGAGGGATAGTTATGTGATCCAATTATGTTATTATTGTTGAGAGGACTTGCACTAGTGAAAGTATGAACCCTAGGCCTTGTTTCCTATCATTGCAATACCGTTTACGCTCACTTTTATCATTAGTTACCTTGCTGTTTTTATATTTTCAGATTACAAAAACCTTTATCTACCATCCATATACCACTTGTATCACCATCTTTTCGCCGAACTAGTGCACCTATACAATTTACCATTGTATTGGGTGTGTTGGGGACACAAGAGACTCTTTGTTATTTGGTTGCAGGGTTGCTTGAGATAGACCATCTTCATCCTACGCCTCCTACGGATTGATAAACCTTAGGTCATCCACTTGAGGGAAATTTGCTACTGTCCTACAAACCTCTACACTTGGAGGCCCAACAACGTCTACAAGAAGAAGGTTGTGTAGTAGACATCAAGCTCTTTTTTGGTGCTGTTGCCGGGGAGGTTAGCGCTTAAAGGTATATCTTTAGATCTTGCAATCGATTCTTTTAGTTTCTTGTTTTAGCACTAGTTTAGTTTATAAAAGAAAACTATAAAAAAATGGAATTGAGTTTGTCTCATACGCTTCACCTTTTTAATATCTTTCATAAGTATGATGGAAAGGAAAATTGTGCTCAAATGCTAGAAGAAGAATTACATAGAATGCTTGGCATAAAATATGTGAATGATGAGCATGATTGCAATATTGTTAGTACGAATTCTTTGAATATCCATGACACTAATGATGATTGCACTAGTTATGATGAAAATGTCTCCTATAAACATGTCAATTTTTATGGAGTACATTGGGTTTGTAAGTACACAGTAAATAGGGAAGATAGATATTGCAAGAGGCATAAGTACTTCGAAACTAAATTGTTGCAAGAAAGGCTAGATGATTGTGCTGAAAATTTAAATTTTCTTAGCCATACTTGTGAGATTTGCAATGAACATGATCATTTCAATACCCAATGCAAATTGTTTCATGATCGTATCGTGTCCAAAAGTTGTGATGACTTGATTTCCCTTGCACATCATAGTGAACTTAGTTTGCTCTTGGGTTATGAAGAAATGAAACGTATAACTAAGGATATTCCAAAATTTTCCCTTGATAGAGTTCTTCATTTTGATCTAGAGGAAATTTATATGTATTGTGCGGTGAATTGTATTGAAAATCCTTATATTGCCAACTACATAAAGAAAAGAAAACAATTAGAAGATGAAGAGAATACTAATGAAAGGGAAGAGACTTCCCAATATACTCCTATTATTTCTTATGATGAATCAGGTAACGAGGAGGAGTCTCCTATTCAACCAATCTCATTAATAAGGAGCTCCAAAAAGAGGATTGAACCCACACATGATGTGGTGAAGAAGAAGAAAAGAAAAAGGAAGAGAGGTAAAAAGATATCTCTCCCAAATAATGCTGCCCCTATTACTATTATGCCTCATGAAAATATAATTGTGGAAGATAATGATACTTCTTATGATCTTGAAAATCTTTTTGGCACTTGCTTGGAAGAATATAATAATTGCTATACTATTGGTGCTATCCATACTATTAATGATGAGAGTGATTATGCTTATGATATGAAAAGGCCCAAACTTGGGGATGCTATGTTTGATGAAGATGATGTTTTTGAGAATATATTTTCTGCAATTAATGTTTGTCCCAAGCCTGGGGATGCTACACTTAATGAAGATAATATTTTTAGTCTCCCAAGTTTTGATATGCAAATTTATAATGATGATAGCATGCCTCCTACTTATGATAATTATTGTGATGATACATATGCTATAAAAAGTAGTGATTATATTTATAAAACTTGTCATGATTATGATTACCCCTTCTCTAAACATTACTCTTTTAATGTGGAAACAATTTATTGTATTCAAGTCTCTTATGATACTCCCACTATTCCGAATGAGAAGAATTTTGCTTATGTGGAGAGTAGTAAATTTTCTATGCTTGTAGATCATGAAAAAAGTGATTTAGGTGCTGGTTATATTGTTGAATTCATTCATTATGCTACTGGAAATTATTATGAGGGAGGAATATATGCTTGTAGGAATTGCAATAATATCAAGTTTCCCCTCTATGTGCTTAAAGTTTCGAAATTATGCTTGTTTTACCATCCTATGCAAGTGTATTCTTGTTCCCAAAAGTTGTTTGCTCACAAAATCCCTATGCACAGGAAGTGGGTTAGACTTAAATGTGCTAGTAATATTCTTCATGATGCTCTCTTTATGTTACTATTCTTATCTTTTATGTGAGCATCGTTGAAATCATCATGCCTAGCTAGGGGCGTTAAACAATAGCGCTTGTTGGGAGGCAACCCAACTTTATTTTTGTTCCTTGCTTTTTTTCTGTTTAGTAATAAATAATTTATCTAGCCTCTTTTATGATTGAGTTTTTATGTGTTTAATTAGTGTTTGTGCCAAGTAGAACCTTTGGGAAGACTTGGGGAAAGTGTTGTTGATCATGCTGTAAAAAACAGAAACTTTAGCGCTCACGAGAATTGCTGCCATTTTTTATTGGAGAGTGCTATTTAGTTAATTCTTTTTGAAGATGATTAATAGATAAATTCCTCAGGTACAGAAATTTATTTTATAATTTGATGGGTTCCATAAGTATACGTTTGATTCAGATTACTACAGACTGTTCTGTTTTTGACAGATTCTGCTTTTCATGTGTTGTTTACTTATTTTGATGAATCTATGGCTAGTAAAATAGTTTATAAACCATAGAGAAGTTGGAATACAGTAGGTTTAACACCAATATAAATAAATAATGAGTTCATTACAGTACCTTGAAGTGGTGTTTTGTTTTCTTTCGCTAACGGAGTTCACGAGTTTTCTACTTTAAGTTTTGTGTTGTGAAGTTTTCAAGTTTTGGGTAAAGATTCGATGGACTATGGAATAAGGAGTGGAAAGAGCCTAAGCTTGGGGATGCCCAAGGCACACCAAGGTAATATTCAAGGACAACCAAGAGCCTAAGCTTGGGGATGCCCCGGAAGGCATCCCCTCTTTCGTCTTCGTTCATCGGTAACTTTACTTGGAGCTATGTTTTTATTCGCCACATTATATGTGTTTTGCTTGGAGCGTCAATTTATTTTGTTAGGATTTGCTTGCTGTTATTTAGAACAATGTTTTGCATCTTTTATTTCAATAAAAGTGGCATTGATAGCCTCCACTATGCCTATGTTACAAGTATACATGTTGCTGTTTGAAAACAGAAAGTTTACCGCTGTTGCAATAATTCCCTAGAAAATTCAGAATGTGATAAAATGTTGAAACCTTTTGCATATTAAGCTCTGATAAATTTACTACAGTGGGAATTGTATTTCATAATTTTTGGAGCTAGGGAAGTATGTATGTTGCAGCATTCTTTACAGACTATCCTGTTTAGATAGATTGCTGTTATGTTTGCATTGTTTGCATATGTTTGCTTCTTTAACGATTCTATTTGAGAATAGGACTATTAAATATGCAGAGGCATTTAGTATGAAATGTTGAATAATAATTTTAGTGATTTGCTACAGTAGAGTATGATAAGGTTTTTTGCAATGGTTTATACTAACTTATCTCATGAGTTCTTGTTGAGTTTTGTGTGGATGAAGCTTTTGAGATTTAGGGAGACCTTGATATGAGAGGAATTAAGGAGACACAAAAGCTCAATCTTGGGGATGCCCAAGGCACCCCAAGATAATATTTCAAGAATTCTCAAGCATCTAAGCTTGGGGATGCCCCGGTTGGCATCCCACCTTTCTTCTTCAACAATTATCGGTTAGTTTCGGTTGATCCTAAGTTTTTGCTTCTTCACATAATGTTTGCCATTCTTAGAATGTCATTTTATTTTGCTTTGCTTGCTGTTTGAATAGAATACCAAGATCTGAAATTATTAAATGTTAGATAGTCTTCACATAGTTGCATAATTATTCAACTACTCATTGATCTTCACTTATATCTTTCGGAGTAGTTTGTTTTTGCTCTAGTGCTTCACTTATATCTTTTAGAGCATGGTGGTAGTTTTATTTTGAAGAAATAGATGAACTCTCATGCTTCACTTAGATTATTTTGAGAGTCTTAAATAGCATGGTAATTTGCTTAAAATCCTAATATGCTAGGTATTCAAGATTAGTAAAATTTTCTTATGAGTGTTTTGAATACTAAGAGAAGTTTGATGCTTGATGATTGTTTTGAGATATGGAGGTAATAATATCAAAGTCATGCTAGTTGAGTACTTGTGAAATTGAGAAATGCTTGTGTTGAAGTTTGCAAGTCCCGTAGCATGAACGTATGGTAAACATTGTGTAACAAATTTGAAACATGAGGTGTTATTTGATTGTCCTCCTTATGAGTGGCGGCCGGGGACGAGCGATGGTCTTTTCCTACCAATCTATCCCCCTAGGAACATGCGCGTAGTACCGAGGTTTTTGATGACTTGTAGATTTTTGCAATAAGTATGTGAGTTCTTTATGACTAATGTTGAGTCCATGGATTATACGCACTCTCACCCTTCAATCCTTGCTAGCCTCTTCGGTACCGTGCATTGCCCTTTCTCACATTGAGAGTTGGTGCAAACTTCGCCAGTGCATCCAAATCCCGTGATATGATACACTCTCTCACACATAAACCTCCTTATATCTTCCACAAAACAGCCACCATACCTACCTATTATGGCATTTCCATAGCCATTCCGAGATATATTGCCATGCAACTTTCCACCGTTCCGTTTATCATGACACATTCATCATTGTCATATTGCTTAGCATGATCATGTAGTTGACATAGTATTTGTGGCAAAGCCACCGTTCATAATTCCTTCATACATGTCGCTCTTGGTCCATTGCATATCCCGGTACACCGCCGGAGGCATTCATATAGAGTCATCTTTTGTTCTAGTATCGAGCTGTAATCATTGAGTTGTAAATAAATAGAAGTGTGATGATCATCATTTTCTAGAGCATTGTCCCAAGTGAGGAATAAAAAAATAAAAAGAAGAAGTGAAAGGCCATAAAAAAGAGAAGGCCCAAAAAAAGAAAAAAAGAAAAGAGAAAGGCCATAAAAAAGGAAGGCCAAATAAAAAAGGAGAGAAAAAGAGAGAAGGGACAATGCTACTATACTTTGCCACAATTGTGCATCAAAGTAGCACCATAATCTTCATGATAAATAGTCTCTTATGTTCTCACTTTCATATACTAGTGGGAAATTTTCATTATAGAACTTGGCTTGTATATTCCAACAATGGGCATCCTCAAGTGCCCTTGGTCTTCGTGAGCAAGCAAGTTGGATGCACACCCACTTAGTTTCTTTTGTTGAGCTTTCATACATTTATAGCTCTAGTGCATCCGTTGCATGGTAATCCCTACTCCTTGCATTAACATCATTCGATGGGCATCTCCATAGCCCATTGATTAGCCTCTATGATGTGAGACTTTCTCCTTTTTGTCTTCTCCACATAACCCCCTCATTATTCTATTCCACCCATAGTGCTATATCCATGACTCGCGCTCATGTATTGCGTGAAAGTTTATAGGTTTGAGATTACTAAAGTATGAAACAATTGCTTGGCTTGTCATCGGGGTTGTGCATGATGAGAGCATTTTTGTGTGAAGAAAATGAAACATGACTAAACTATATGATTTTGCAGGGATGAACTTCCTTTGGCCATGTTATTTTGAGAAGACATAATTGCTTAGTTAGTATGCTTGAAGTATTATCATTTTTATGTCAATATGAACTTTTGTCTTGCATCTTTCGGATCTGAATATTCATACCACAATTAAGAAGAATTACATTAAAATTATGCCAAGTAGCACTCGGCATCAAAAATTCTGTTTTTATCATTTACCTACTCGAGGACGAGCAGGAATTAAGCTTGGGGATGCTTGATACGTCTCCAGCGTATCTATAATTTTTTATTGCTCCATGCTATGTTATCTACTGTTTTGGGCAATATTGGGCTTTATTATCCACTTTTATATTATTTTTGGGACTAAACTATTAACCGGAGGCCCAACCCAGAATTGTTGTTTTTTTGCCTATTTCAGTGTTTCGAAGAAAAGGAATATCAAACGGAGTCGAAACGGAACGAAATCAACTGGAGAAGTTATTTTTGGATGGAAAGCTACCGCATGGACTTGGACCCCACGTCAGGAGCCAAGGGAGGTGCTCACGAGGGTGGGGGGCGCCCCCCCCCCCATAGGGCGCGCCCCCTACCTCGTGGGGCCTCCGAAGCTCCATCGACATACTTCCTGCACCCATATATACTCACATACCCTAAAACTTCCAGAACAGACAATAGATCGGGAGTTCCGCCGCCAGAAGCCTCCGTAGCCACCGAAAACCAATCTAGACCCGTTCTGTCACCCTGCCGGAGGGGGCAATCCTTCTCCGGTGGCCATCTTCATCATCCCGGTGCTTTCCATGACAAGGAGGGAGTAGTTCTCCCTCGGGGCTGAGGGTATGTACCAGTAGCTATGTGTTTGATCTCTCTCTCTCTCATTTTCTTGAGGTGGTACGATCTTGATGTATCGCGAGCTTTGCTATTATATTTGGATCCTATGATGTTTCTTCCCCCCTCTACTCTCTTGTAATGAATTGAGTTTTCCCTTTGAAGTAATATTATCGGATTGAGTCTTTAAATATTTGAGAACACTTGATGTATGTCTTGCTGTGCGTATCTGTGGTGACAATGGGATACCACGTGATTCACTTGATGTATGTTTTGGTGATCAACTTGCGGGTTCCGCCCATGAACCTATGGATAGGGGTTGGCAAACGTTTTCGCCGTGATTCTCCGGTAGAAACTTTGGGGCACTCTTTGAGGTTCTATGTGTTGGTTGAATAGATGAATCTGAGATTGTGTGATGCATATCATATAATCATACCCACGGATACTTGAGGTGACATTGGAGTATCTGGGTGACATTAGGGTTTTGGTTGATTTGTGTCGTAAGGTGTTATTCTAGTACGAACTCTAGGGCTGTTTGTGACACTTATAGGAATATCCCAACAGATTGATTGGAAAGAATAACTTTGAGGTGGTTTCGTACCCTACCATAATCTCTTCGTTCGTTCTCCGCTATTGGTGACTTTGGAGTGACTCTTTGTTGCATGTTGAGGGATAGTTATGTGATCCAATTATGTTATTATTGTTGAGAGGACTTGCACTAGTGAAAGTATGAACCCTAGGCCTTGTTTCCTATCATTGCAATACCCTTTACGCTCACTTTTATCATTAGTTACCTTGCTGTTTATATATTTTCAGATTACAAAAACCTTTATCTACCATCCATATACTACTTGTATCACTATCTCTTCGCCGAACTAGTGCACCTATATAATTTACCATTGTATTGGGTGTGTTGGGGACACAAGAGACTCTTTGTTATTTGGTTGCAGGGTTGCTTGAGAGAGACCATCTTCATCCTATGCCTCCTACAGATTGATAAACCTTAGGTCCTCCACTTGAGGGAAATTTGCTACTGTCCTACAAACCTCTGCACTTGGAGGCCCAACAACCTCTACAAGAAGAAGGTTGTGTAGTAGACATCATGTATTAACAACTAAAATATAGAATCTTTGATATGACTATGACAACACAAAAGAGATCAAGTTATTGTGCGTGAAAGCATTTACCACCCCTTGCATATCCAGGATGGTGATGGTGACAAAAGTACGTTTGTTTCTTGGCTTAACATATTATTGAAGTTTTTTATATTTGTATTTAACAACTACAAGTCGATTTATTCACTTATTTTGGGTATCTTATGGCATTGGTATTGCATATATACACCTTGATACAAAAAATAAATGCATAATAGGCTTCTTAACAAGAAAGTACATGATAAAGTGGGATAAAGGTATGCAAAACAAAAATTTATGACAATGTGAAGAACTTTTCAATCAATTGTTGCATTAAAAACGAGGTACACTTGCAATGATAGGGATGGAATAGTGGATCCTTTTGCGCAATTATTAGTACAAATTAATTATTGGTCACAATAACATAAAAAAATCCTAAGTACCATTTTCACAAAAAAAAAATCTTTAGCGGAATTTCACTATTATGATAGAATAGAAGTTCTCAAAATGGTCACTGGAAACATAATCAAATATGATTAAAATTATCTTCGGTGTTCCTAGGTGCAAAGTCATACACTCAATGTGTAAGAACCTTGTCCTTGTCCTCTGGCCCTTTGTCCTTAGCCCCAACAGTTCAATCTACATCATCCTTCTTCTGTTCCCTGGCCCGAATAAACGATCTGCCAGGCCATGTCCAAACCCTAGCAACCCTGCCCCAGAAACCAAGCCGAGCCAAGATCATGGAGTCATGTCTATTGGCCAGAGTAGATGTAGGGAGGGGAGACAAAGATTAATCTATGGCGAAGAGATTGTCGCCGAGAGGAACAAAACCCTAGCGAGAGGGTACTGCATGTTCAAAACGGTATTTCACGTGCACGACGGGACAATGCTTCTATATCTCAATTGATGTGAGATAGAAGATGTAGCCTCGCCTCAAGCAATCATATGGTGGGCAGGCCAATGGTGTTAGACTCAGTCGGTTGTCTCTTTTCCTTTTTTTACTTTTTTGCATTTCAAATATTATATATTATATGATATATCTCAGAAATTAATTTATATGAACATTTATATTCGGTTGTCTCTTTTCCTTTTTTTTTCTTTTTTGCATTTCAAATATTATATATTATATGATATATCTCAGAAATTAATTTATATGAACATTTATATCCCATTAAAAAGTTAACACAGTGTAAAAAAATTGTTTATGAGGTTTAAAAAATATTTGTATCAAAAACAAATGTTGTGGCATGTTTGATTCATGACTTACTTTGTCACAACTAAACTCAGGCAAATTGTAGTTATCATGAATTATGTGATGAACAAATTGGCAACCACAAGTGTAATAAGATTTGGAAGAGAAACTAAGGTCGCAACATGTGGACCATATAGCTACAGAAGTGTAAGAACTATGAAACACTACATATTATAAACTGGTATATTTATATGTCTGAGTGAATAAGCATACCAAAATAATAAATACTCCTATTATTAAGTAGAATAAAAATCATTAAATAAACACATTTTTAAAGAACTATTTATTTCAACATTGTACTCAAGTTTGCATGTGCTATTTTCATGTCAGAATTTGGTAAGAAAAATAAATACAAACTCCAGTGTTAATAAAGAATCTAGAACGTTCTCTTTCTAAAATTAAGGGTTTGGTCCATATGGTCAATGCTTCATTACATTGAATATGCAAGAATTTATTCTACAATACATATGGTAGATTTACCATTTTGCAAAAGAAGTCTAGAGCTATTATAAAGATCACCAGAAGTACAATGCACCCCAAATATTATAAAATTTACATCGAGATCCTTGGACCACCTATAATGACCACGGCCACCGTAAGAATACCCATTCTTATCCTTAGAGAAAATAACTACAAGTTGTCACATTAGTCTAACATAGTTTACGGACTTTGTTGGATACAAATACTTAGTACGACAAACAAGGAGAATATACTAAAAACCAAGCTAACAAAAACATCCTGCACCAGACATTCTTTTGTATTGATATATCACATGCTCGTATGGAGCCTAGACTGAATGGATTGAGAACGGTGGCCACACACACAACCGTTCATCCTTCCATGTGTACCTAAAGAGACCACAGTAAACAAACGTATTGCGGCTAAATGACGTGGTCGCACAGATTTTAGGCCCTCTGTTTGAGTAACGAGACCTGTGCTATTTGTCATCCTGGTTGAGGAATAGTTATTCTTCACCCCCCTCTATTTTACCATGAATGCACCATAATTTTACGTTCCGTAAGTTTTGTCTTATTTTCGATGTAAAAAGAGACCGTAAGAAAATATATAATCATTGTAAAAAATATTTTATGTTATGTAAAATTATAAACGTAAAATCATAATGTAAAATACACATAAACTGCAAAAAAATTTATCTTATGACCTATATTTTTATTTTCTTATGCCAAATTTTACGTAGTGAATCAATAAGAATGTAACTATTTGAATTCCAAACGTAATTTAATTATGAAATGATCGTAATATTACCTCGGGTGAAGAATAACTTATTCTGCACCCTGGGTGATGAATAGTAACACTATATATATATAGGTCATAAGATATTATATATAGGGTCGCGCTATTCGACATTCTGGGTGAGAAATAGTTATTCTTCACCGCTCCTCCCTCTATTTTACCATCAATGCATCGTAATTTTACGTTCCGTAAGTTTTGTCTTATTTCCGACGCAAAAAGAGACCGTAAGAAAATATATAATCGCCGTAAAAAATATTTTATGTTATGTAAAATTACAAACGTAAAAACATAGTCTAAAATACACATAAACTGTAAATTTTCTTGTCTTATGACCTATATTTTTTTTCTTATGTCAAATTTTACGTAGTGAATCAATAGAAATGTAACTATTTGAATTTCAAACGTAATTTAATTATGAAATGATCGTAAGATTACCTCGGGTGAAGAATAACTTATTCTACACCCTGGGTGATGAATAGTAACACTATATATATATATATATATATAGTGTTGTTTTTGGAAATGGAACCTTATAAGTACACGTCCGTAAATTAAAGCTGATCAGATATAGTTCAATCACATGCGACGTCTCATTTGTCATAATAATTTAAATGGCAACAAACCATCCTAATCATGTAATATGAATATTATCAAACCCTAATTTAATTTGCATACACTTCTAACTCATTTAGGATGATCTCCTCGCATTTGTGAGGGGCACCTGGCTAGTTAAGTAGTTCAAAAAGTTAATCGCGCGCGCGTACACACACACACGCATGCACGCACGCGCACACACACGCGCACGCACGCACGCACGCACGCACGCACACACACACACACGCTGTCCATTGAATCTCAGTTGATCTGAATCTGATACTCAAAGCTCGTACTATTCCAACCTGCTGAACGTAAGTCACGGAAGGTAGCAAGATGGACCATGGATGGACGGGGACCAGCCAGCCTCGTGGCCAATTAGGCAAAGCAGCCAAGTAGCAGGAAGGGAACCAAACGAGTACAAGCAGGTCACTTCAAACTATTCTTTCTTTCTTCTAGCCACGCAACCTTGCACCCTATCATGGGGGAATCCTAGCTAGTAGCTTTCTCTTTTCACAAAGATGCACACGAGGAAAAATGCACACCTTCACTTCAGGGCTTGACTTGACTCTTGATGATATGTCGATTCCTTTCAGCATAGTATATAGTGTGGAGCGTGCTGAGCCGTTCCAGGTGTGGGGGCTAAAGTTTAGAGTAGTGTCATTCTTCTGGGCGCAATCACCATAAGACCGTGGTCGTCCTCAACAGTGGAGACGTCTGTCGCGTTATTTTCTAGGACAAGTATTCGCGTTTTCACAACATATGTTAGCCTATACAGTTAAAATAAAAGAAGAAATGGTTCTGAATTAGAGGGTGGGGGGGTGGGGGGTTAAGGTCACATGAATCATTGTATCACTTTGTTATAGTATTTTTTTAAAAGAAACACTATAATTTTATTCATACTCAAAACATTACAGGTACACTGATTTGGATCTAAAATCAAAGATCTAAAAAAATACAACGCAACTCATACAGCTAAGAATTACCATGAGATCTCTTGAAAACACCTTCGCGGTATCAATCACTGCTAGAAGAAATACTCCAATAACTTCGGTAAAGAGATAACAACCGGGCGGGAGCAACGATGTGGTCACTGTTCCACCCGCGCGGACATTACCACTAATCATTTTTTATACCGCCTTGAGTCGCAGATCCAAAAAGGTTGGAAGCCTTGGTTGATGAACATACATGGGCGGGGATGATCCCCTAGAAGTGCAGGTCGTTGAATCATAAAATGTCACCATTTTGTCGATGAATGATTTCAACTCCACAAACCAACAAAAAAACAATTGACACACTAACATACACTCATGGAGGGCAGTCTCTAACATGGCACCGCCAAAAGAACGAGAGTGATTTTATTCTCACAAAATATGATGATCACAAGACGTTTACGTAGAGCATACAACTCTTGAAGATACAACGTCCCACCACCTCTCATCACCGAATAGGCGCTCCTCGGCCCATGCACTCTTGCCAGTGTATCTATGTTACCTATAAAACTAGACTTAATTTTTTAGGCAAATAAAACTAGATATAAATGGGTAAGTCAGAAGTAGACATCACATCCCCTCAAAAAACAAAAGAAGAAGTAGAGCTCACCTACAAGCGTGAAGGGAGTGAGCAGCCCATTTAACTCTGGTTTATGAGATTTTTTTTCTGCTCAGGTTATTTGGGCGCTTTCAGTGTGGTTTCTTTTCATTTGATGACCGCTTTTTGGTCCACTTTATTGGTATGTGAATGGCATTTTTCTCTTTGATATTTTCTATTTTCAAAAAACAGTTCATCATGCACTAAAAAATGTTCATCACGTATTACAAAATTATTTATCAAATACTTCAGAAATATTTATCATGTATTTGAAAATATTTATTCATGGTATTTAATAACGTTCACCACATATGTGAAATTTATCATTTTCAAATGGTATTTGTGTATTTAACAAATGTTCACAAGGAAATTCAAAAAATGTCCATCGTGTACTAAAAAAATGCTTAATGTGTATTAGAAAATGTTCACGGATTATTTATTAAAAATCGTCGTGTACGAAAAATATACAAGGTGTATGTAAAAAAATGATAACCGTGTATTAAAAACATATTCATCAAGCATTAGAAAATGTTTATCATGTACCAAAAATGTACCTCGTGTATGTTAAAAAATGAGAACCGTGTATTAAAAACATGTTCATCAAGTATTGGAAAATGTTTATCGTTTATTAAAAATTATGCATCGTATAATTTAAATTCGTTACCATGTATTAAAAATGTTCAATCACGCACTAAAATTTTAGACATATATTAAAAAATGTTTATATTTTTCTATGAAAGATACAAAAAAATAAATTTCAGATTTTTCATAAACATTTTTTAACATTCAATGAACATGTTTTCGATATGTGCTGAAATTTGTAAATGCATGATGAATATTTTGTTTTCAAAAATACAATGGAGAAATTTAAAGTATGCCATTAACACATTTCACAATTCTATTTTTCTAAAATAAAAAGTGTTCATAATATTAAAATAAATGTTGACGTGTTGCAATAAAAATGTTCACATGCCGGAAGAAAAAATGCTCACGAATATTAAAACAAATGTTCAGTCATTGCTAAAAAAATGTTCACGATGAACGAATTTCAAATATATCCTGAGAAAAATTACATTTTTATAAATAAAAATGCTTCATGGATATCCTGTATACTTAAGAGAGTGATCCGCACTAACTTATTTATCTCAACATCCAAGCATGTCACATCACCAAACAATTGTGAATGGGATAAGAACCTCCTCAACATGCAACCATGCATGATAAATTTTTTTTCATTCTATTACTCTACTTATATTCAGTAAACAGTTATGTATATACATAATCAAATATAATAAGTCGTAAGTATTTTAAATTTTGGTTCAGGTGTTATTAATCAAATATTTATATTCCACACAATCATCTCACTGAAATACATTGCAACTGATTCCTGCAGTAATGCGCATGGTATCATCTAGTTCAAACAAATGGGTGTATTTCAGTGCATTCCCTTAAGTAAATAAATGTTGGAGATTAAAACATATCCTTTTGAGTAAAAAGGTTTTTGTAATCAGTTCACGAGGACGATTGCTGAGGCAGGGACCTAAAGCTGATGCTCACCGTTGGCGGGAGGATCTGTAGTGCCCGCAAGAAAGGACATCAAGCGAGGAGAAGCTAACTACAACGCCGGTGATCAATGCTGCAGCAGCAAATAAATATCTGTTACTATTTTCTTCTATCTGTCTTTTCTCTAGGAGCGAGCTGTAGTTTCAAGATGAATCAATGGCAATGTTGTGTAATGAATCAGTGACTAGTGATGCGTCAACATGTAGACAAAATGAAGTTTAGCGGGCCTCCCATCAGCTACAGTAAGTCACAGAAGGTAGCAAGATGAATCAATGAATCTGATTCATGAATGGACCAGCCAGCCTCGTTGGCATGGAGGCAAAGCAGCCAAGTAGCTAATACTCTTTTCTCCAATGACCGGTGCTGCCTCTAAGGGATGGCGATGCGAGCAGGGAACCATTACAAACGACTACAAGCAGGTCTGTTCAAAGTTCAAACTATTCTTCCTTTCACTTGTAGCCACGCAACCTTGCGCCCTATCATGGAGGAATCCTAGCTAGTAGCTTTCTCTTTTCAGTCCGTAAATTAAAACTGATCAAATATAGTTCAATCACATGTGGCATCACACATTAATTTATCATAATATTTTCAAAGAGAACCATCCTAATCATGTAACATGAATATTATGAAATCGTAATTTAATTTTCATACACCTTTAACAAATTTAAGACGATGCCAAGACAGTTGTGAGGCATTTGAGAGGGCCAACTGGCTAGTTAAGTTTAAAAAAACATGACGGCATACATAGACACGGTCGACCGAATCTCAGTTGATCGGAATCATTGTTCTAAAAAAAAGTTCATTGGAATCTGATATCGAAAGTTCATACTATTCCAAACTGCTGGACGAAAAGTAGAAAAAGCAGCCAAGTAGGTAGTACTCCTTTCTCCGCTGGCCGGTGCTGCTGCCTCTAGGCCTGACGGCGATGCGGCGGGGCAGGGAACCATTACAAAACATTACACGCCAAACCATTGTTCCTTTCTTGTAGCCACACAATCTTGCGTGATATCAATCTTGCGGTAGCTTTCTCTTTTCAGAATGCACACCTTCATCTCAGTGCTTGACTTGACTCTAGCTCATATCATATGTCCATTCCTTTTTGCAAAGTGTGTCCATTATAGCAGCTTCCTGGGTAATCTAACAGGTCGTGCCTGCGCACGAATCTTCTATTCTTATCCTCAACAGAATGTAAAGTACTAGGAGGAAGGCTTACATATACAGATGCTGGGCCACCAACTCTGAAACAAAGCGTGAACTGAGCGTCCGTTGAGAGGGCAACAGAAGCCCAGGAGCGCAAGAACAACTGCTGCTACTCGGCTAGGCGGCAGAGTAAGGCAGTCAATTGGGGAGGCGTTACTACTCGTGGGCAAGCAAATGGATCAGCAAGGTGCCAAGGAAACTTATCATCCCATTTCTTTTTCTATTTTTGTCAAAATATAGTTGACTAATCATGCTATATGTGTTGCTGACTGATGGACATCGATTGTAGGCCAAACTTCTAGCGATTCAGACAATTCCTGCGTTATAGAGATGGTTCAGCTGGCCAATGATCTGAGAGGTGAATTACGCGCCCTGCACTCAACCCAGGCGCAGGTCGGCGACAGGCGCCCTCCTTGTCCCGTCATCATCGCCAAGGTCCGCGACCAGACGCGTAACGTCGACAACGGCGAGTATGACCCCGACCACGTCGCCATCGGCCCGTACAACTACCCTCGGCCCAAGACCCAGAGCAAGAGCCCGCAGCTCGCCAAGGAGCACGACAAGCTGATGAGCCTGGACAAGGTGGTCACGGCTGCCAAGGCTCTGAGACCCGGCATGACGGTGGAGGTGGACGTCTACGTTAACGAGCTCAGATGCCTCGAGAAATCTGTGAGGGACTGCTACGGCAACGACTTTGATGACATGACGAGCGAGCAATTCGTGCGCATGCTCCTCCTCGACGGCTGCTACATACTCTCCCGCCTCGTCGGCCTCCAACTCGGAGCACAACCGATGGACGATGCGCTGGGTACTGCAAATGCAGGCTCCCTGTCAGCGGAAAGGGCCGAGGTGCTGGCCGTGGTCCGTGATGTGTTCTACCTTGCAGAGAACCAGATACCTTTTTTTGTCCTTGCGAAGATTGGGGAGCTAACAGGTTTGGACCGCAACGATCGTGTGATTGCAGACATTGCTAAGTATGCTCTCGTTCTCATGAGGATACAGAAGTACGCGGAGGCAGCGCCGGCCGTGGTGCCGACGGATCCAGGCAATCTTCTCCATCTTCTTCATATGCACTTGAAGCCTGTGGCACCGTCGGCGTCTTCTGCTGCAACGGTCAGCGGCGCCAAGCGCGTCACCGTGCGCCGGTGGCGCTCAGCGACAGAGTACTACTTCGCCGGGGTGATGTTCAAGCGTCGAGACATGAGCGAGGAGGGGCCCACACGGTGCATCCTCGACGTGAAGCTGAGCAGCGGCAGTGGCACGCTGGAGGTCCCCTGCTTGGACATCGACGCCGAGACATGGCGCCTGCTGCGCAACTTGATGGAGCTGGAGCAGCGGAACCGGGAGACGGTGGGGAGCCACGTCACAGCGTACTGTGTGTTCATGTCCCAGGTAGCTTGCACCACAAAGGACGTGGAGCTGTTGACGAAGAGAGGCATCATCGTGCATGGCCATGGCAACAATGATGAGGTGGCCAAATGCTTCGCCGACCTCTGCAAGGGTATTATGTTTGACCCTAACGACGCTCATCACAACTATCTGCGGGAGACATGCTATAAGCTGGAGAAGCGTTTCCTGAGCAACCCGCGGAGGTGGATGGCGTGGCTGAGGCAGAAGTACTTCAACAACCCCTGGCTTGCCGTCGGGCTCCTAGCGGTTGTCATTGGACTAGTTTGTGGTTTCGTTCAGGCGGTCTACTCTGTTTTGAGTTACAAACAGGGATGAAATTAGCAATCTGTACGTCATGTTCTATACAGGACATGGACTTGGATAAAACTAGTATTGTGTGTGGTAACAGGTTCACCAGACAGTCATGCGTGTCAGGGACGTAATCCTACAGGGGATTTTTCTTGTTTTTACATCATGTTTTGCTAGTAACAGTAAATATTGCAAAATAAAAATATCCTATATTAAGGCTTGTTATATGTATTTTTATTCCGATGAGCGGTCCAATACTAGGACCGGAATGTGTCAGGTATATAAATAGCACATAGTGGTCTATGATGGTTGTATGCGAAGAGATTTTGTATGGTCTATGATCAATCGCACATGATTTTCAACAAAATCTCTTCTACAATGTGACACACATGATTTTCAACAAAATAATATCAAAAACATTCTCACTGTGAGCATCCAGCATGCGCCGTGTGGCATAGCTGGTTGGCCGCCCTTTTATTCGGCCTTAATGAGTTAAACTAGTGATTGCGGGAGCACCCATGGCGTGCCGCCTGAGCGGAAGCTGGATGGTCCGAGGTAGGACGTGCCCCTTTCACTGTCCCCTTTGTACTGATCAGTGTGCTCTATGTATCATGTCATATTGGTGTGAAGAAACTCACATTTTCTAATAGACCAAACCAGCAGAAATGGAACACATCTAGCTAAGAGAGTCACATTACAGATATTAACAGGTGCATGTAGTCACCGGAAATCTTAGAGGTTACATGGCGATGGCATAGATGCATGCTAGCTTTTCAAAAGCAACGGATGGCAGCATCCAAAAGCAGAGGCGAGGTTCATCACGTCATAAAGCTGGCTTAGAAGTTCGTAGAGAGATAAATTATAATACAGGGATCGGCGCGCTCCGCCGTGCCGCGTGATAGGCATGTAATTTGTAGGCGATTTTAAGTGGGCTTGGCCTATGTAGTGTCCTTGATGGGGTAAGGCCCGTGTATCTGCATGGACTAACTTCTACTCCCTTGGATCCATTGAACTAAAACCATGCCACTTATTATGAAAAGAAGGGAGATTTTTTTCCTATGACATGCTAAGTTCTGCGCAAATGCAAGGCATCGCTCATTGTGGTTGTTTCTTTCCATCTATTTCAAATTTAAAATATGTGGCCATTTTTTCAAGTTCGTGAATATTCTCAACTTTTGTGCATGTTATCAGAATTAGGATGGAACCGGCAGAATAAAAAGAAAGAAAAAATCAGAAGAAAAAAAAGCATTCATGCCTGCTCGCGGGGCACTCGCGCATGCGGTCTCTCACGCTGTGCTAGATCCATGTAGGTGAGACACGTGAGTGACGTGATCCTTATGGCCCGTAATTGGCACTACATATCATCAATGCCGATATGTGGTTTGAGGTGGTAGCGCGTGGGGAGGGGGGGCACGTGGTGGTTCCGTGCTGTCTGGGGTATTGGTGTGTGCATTTGTCGATGTTGCATGAAGTTTTATATTGTGCTACGGGACGGTGATACCTTCGGCACTGGCAGGTTGCATAATGGTGGCCTCGGTAAGCCTAGTGTTCCGCAGTGATGCATCTTCCCATGTGTATCCCCTGTTAGTATCGGGGTGATTTGAGTTCATATATTTCAAGATTCAGTGGAATTTAGCTGCATGTACTAATCAATATAGCTTTACTTGCTTGTTTGGGTGCAGAGGTGCATGACCTACACATTGAAGAATTTCATTGTCGTGCAAGCTCACTCTGGTACTACCATGTTCACTTGTTAATTTGTACTTTTCTTAAATATTTGGTGCTCCAGGCCCTCGAGTACTTATTTTGATTACATCATGTCAAAGATATTGAACTATGATGATTTGGTTGCAGTATTGCATTGCTGGTGTTTCATGCCATATTCACCATGTCCCGCTCACATGCCTTATGATTGAGTAACTTTGATTTGTATTTCTACCACTGCCCTATCGAAGTAAACTATTTGTTTTTTCAATGGCTAAAGTACTATATCCTGATATTCTAGAATTTTGGTAGCTTCATGGACCTTTACTCTAACATGTTGTAATTCCAACAAAGTGCCTCACATAAGTTACTTTGTGGTGTACTTTATCTTGCAAGCCTGAAGCTTTGCTGTCTGTTCTCATGTCTTAAGTTTGAAATGTTTCAAACTCCTCTGTGTCCCCAACCTAGACTACATCTGTATGCACCGTATTAGTGCGAAATACATTGGTCATATAAATATCTTAGGAACTATATCTTCCTCCATATGTTCTTGCCAGCATTAAATGTTGCAAGTACAGGTTAGAATGCAAAATTGTGATATTATGTTGGGAGCACTCTTTAGATTTCAGCTTTGCATCTTTCCAGGTTTAACTGTTGGTTTACATTGATAGTGTAAAGCAAGTATCAAATTGAGTGCATAGTGTGCAATTTTTCTTTAGTAATCTAGTAGCACATAAGCATCAGACCATATGTTTTCTTATAAGCAAACTATATTGATGGTTGCAAGATAAGTTAAAATATACTAGGGCTACCTTGATTTTTATATTGCTTGCCATTTATTTTCGTTTGATGTTTTATATGTTTCTGATGTGTGATCCTTCTAATGCTAGCTGATTTGTTTCTTGGAATTTGGAAGAGGAAGACGATGAAGCGTGGTGGTTAGCTATCAATATGCCTTGTGTTTTGGTTCTACTTCATAGCTAGTTACATTGTATTATGTACTGGTCAGCATATCTGGTTGTATGAACACTATGTAAAGACTGTAATAGGCTAATTTTGGCTATCATTTCAAGTATATAGCTCTGTTTCATTTGAAATATTTATCATCTGTGTACTGTGAAAATGTGAGAAATAGAAAGATGATGAGTTGGACCAACTTATTGATAGAGGACAAGGCCCAAAACGTAAATAGACTGCAAACAGGCTGAGGCCCAAAAGAGAAGTCGGTTGTAAAATGGTTGAGGCCAGGAAAAGAAATGGAAAGAAAAAGTTCTATGTCCTAGAAACCAAAAAGGCCAAATTGTTGGGCTTGGCCCATGTAGCTGATCAAAATTGATACGAAAATAAATAATAAATGTGCTGAATTACTTGACTCAGCCCATATAGACACCGAATTGGACCGGGCTGATTATTATCAACAACCAATTCAATTGGTCGCAATTTTGCCTCGTTGGATCCGACGTGGCCTGGACACACAACCAGTGACCAAAATAATTGGGCGTTGAACCAACGATCTTTTATTTTGGTCGTTACCTTCTACGACCATATCACAAAGAAGGTCGTTAAGTCTCATTAAAGACGGCCAGCTTTTGATCAACTGTTTTTGGTCAAAAAAAGGTCGCAAATAAAAAACAATGACCATTCGATGACCAATATTGATGGTCACAAGTTATCATATTTCTTGTAGTGCCAGTCGGCACAAGTGCCGGTTGTTCCGGAGTGATCAACTTCGGAACTACCTATAATTTTTCGTGAATCATTGTATCACTTTTTTTGAAGTTATTTTTTCTTAAGAAATACCTAAAATTTTATTCATACTTGTAACAATTACAGGTACACTAGTTTGGATCTAAGATCAAAGGTCTAGGAAAATACATAGTAACTCATATAGCTAAGAATTACCATGAAATCTCTTGAAAACACCTTCGCGGTATCGAACACTCTTAGAAGAAATACTCCAAAGACTTCGGTAAAGAGACAACAACTAGATCGGAGCAATGATGTGGTCACTCTTTCACCCACACGAACATTACCAATAATGTTTTTGTATACTGCCTTGAGTCGCCCATCCAAACCGATTGGAAGTCTTGGTCAATGAACGTACTTGGACCAGGATGATCCCCTAGAAGTGCAGACCGTTGAATCACAATATGTTCAACATGGTGTCGATGAAAGATTTCAACTCCACAAAAAATCAAACAAAAAAAAAAGCTTGACACACAACATAAACTCATTAAGGATAGACTCTAACATGACACCAACAAAAGAACGAGAGTAAGTTTATTCTCACAAAATACGATGATCACAAGACGTTTACGAAGAGCATACAACTCTTGAAGATACAAAGTCCCACCACCTCTCAGCACCGAATAGGCACTCCTCAGCCCGCACTCTTTTGCCAATGTATCTATGTCACCTATAAAACTGCACTTAAATTTTTTTGAGGCAAATAAAACTAGACTTAAATGGGCAAGTCTGAAGTAGACCTTACCTCCCCTCAAAAAAAGAAGAAGAAGTAGAGCTCACCTACAAGCGTGAAGGGAGTGAGCTGCCCATTTAACTCACGTTTATCTAGTTTTTCTGCTCAGGTGATTTGGGCGCCTTCAAGGAAGTTTCTTTTCGTTTGATGACCGCTTTTTGGTCCACTTTATTGGTATGTGAATGACATTTTTCTCTTTGATTTTTTCTAGTTTAAAAAAATAGTTCATCATGCACTAAAAAATATTCATCACGTATTATAAAATTATTTATCATATACTCCCTCCCCAAAGAAATAGAAGAGCGTTTAGATCACTAAAGGAGTAATCTAAACGCTCTTATATTTCTTTACGGAGGGAGTACTTCAAAAATATTTATCATGTATTTTAAAATGTTTATTCAAGGTATTTAAAAATGTTAACCACATATGTAAAATATATCATTTTCAAATGGTATTTGTGTATTTAACAAATGTTCACAATGTAATTCAAAAAATGTTCACCATGTACTAAAAAAGTTTTTAACGTGAATTGAAAAATGTTCATCAAATATTTTAAAAAATTCATCATGTACCAAAAATTTACATCCTGTATGTTAAAAAAGATAACCGTGTATTAAAAACGTGTTCATCAAGTATTAGAAATTTTTTATCGTGTACCAAAAATGTACATTGTGTATGTTAAAAAATCATAACGTGTATTAAAAACATGTTCATCAGGTATTAGAAAATGTTTATCGTATATTAAAATTATGCATCATATAATATAAATTGGTTACCGCGTATTAAAAAATGTTCAATCACGCACTAAAATTTTAGACATATATTAAAACTGTTACTATTTTATAAGAAAGATACACAAAATGAATTTCAGATTTTTCATAAACATTTTTTAACATTCGAAGAACATGTTTTCAATATGTGCTGAAATTTGTAAATACATGATGGCTATTTTGTTTTAAACACAGTGAACAAATTTAAAATATGCCATCAACACATTTTGCAATTATATTTTTCTAAATTAAAAATTGCCATGAATATTAAAATAAATGTTCATAGGCATTTAAATAAATGTTGACACGTTGCAATAAAAATGCTCACACACCGGAAGAAAAAATGCTCACGAATATTAACACAAATGTTCACTCATTGCAACAGAAAATGTCCACGATGAACGAATTTTAAATATACCCTGAGCAAATTTAAAATAAAAATGCTTCACGGATATCCTCTATACTCAAGAGAATGATCCGCATTAACTTATTTATCTCAACATCCAAGCATGTCACATTACCAAACAATTATGAATGGGATAACACCCTCCTCAATATGAATCCATGCATGCAAAAATATCGACCATCACATGCAACTATGCATGAGAAAATATTTTTCATTCTATTATTCTACTTATATGTTTATACATAATCAAATATAATAAGTCTTAAGTATTTTAAATTTTGGTTGGCGTGTTACTAGTCCCAATATTTATATTCCACACAATCATCTCACTGAAATACATTGCAACTGATTCCCGCAGTAACGCGTGGGGTATCATCTAGTTAAAACAAAGGGTTGTATTTCAATGCATCACCTTAATTAAATCAATGGTATAGATTAAAACGTATCCTTTTGAGTAAAAAGGTTTTGTAATCAGTTCACGAGGACGATTGCTGAGGCAGGGACCTAAAGGTGATGCTCACCGTTGGCGGGAGAAGCTAATTACATCGCCGGTAGTGGCAGTCGGTGATCAATGCAGCAGCACCAAATATCTGTTACTAGTATTTTCTTCTATCTATCGTTTTTGGGAGTGAGCTGTAGTTTCAAGATGAGTCATGTTGTGTAATGAACTAATGAAACAATGACTAGTGATGCGTCAGCGTGTATACAAATTGAAGTTTAGCGGGCCTCCCATCAGCGACAGTTGGATGGAATCTGACACTGAAAGCATGTACTATTCTTATACCAAACTGCTGGATGTAGCAAGATGGACCAGCTTGGACTCGTTGCCAAGCACGAAAAGCAGCCAAGTAGTACTCCTTTCTCCGTTGGCCGGTGCTGCCTCTAGACCTGATGGCGATGCAGGCAGGGAATCAAACGTGCGCAAGCAGGTCACGCCAAACCATTTTCTTGTAGCCACTCTGAAACATGCACACCTCAGTGCTTGACTTGACTCTAGCTCATATCATATGTCGATTCCTTTTTGCAAAGTGTGTCTCAATTATATCAGCCTTTGAGCAGCTTCATGTGTAATCTAACAGTTCCTGCCTGCGCGTGAATCTTCTTTTCTTATCCTCAATGAAATGTAAAGTAGGAGGAAGGGTTACATATACAGATGATGGGCTAGCAACTCTGAAACAAAGCGTGAACTGAGCGTTGAGAGGGCATCAGAACTTCAGGAGCCCAGGAACAACTGCTACTCTGCTAGGCGGCAGAGTAAGCGAATCAATTGGTTTACTACTTGTGGACAAGCAAATGGAGCAGCAAGGTGCCAAGAAAACTTATCCTTGCGTCTGTTCAATTTTTTCATGTGCGTGCTAACTAATCACGCTCCGTTTGCTGACTGGTCGACTTCCATTGCAGGCCAATCCAGCGATTCTACCGATTCCTACGTTATAGAGATGGCTCGGCTGGCCAATGAGCTTAGTGGGAAACTAGACGACCTCAACTCATCCCAGGCGCCGGTTGGCGACAGGCGCTCTTCTTGTCCCATCATCGTTGGTCGCCAAGGTCGACTGCAGCGAGTACGATCCTGACCACGTCGCCATCGGCCCGTACAACTACCCTCGTCACCAGAGCAGGAGCCCGCACCTCGCCATGAAGCATGACAAGCTGACGAGTCTTGGCAAGGTTCTCTCGGCTGCAAGAGCCACGAGACCCGGCATGACGGTGAACGTCTACATCAACGAGCTCGCATACCTATAAGAATCCGTTAGGAACTGCTACGCCAACACGTTTGATGACATGACCAGTGAGAAGTTTGTGCGCATGCTACTCCTACTCCTCGGCGGCTGCTACATACTCTGCCGTCTCGTTGTCTTCCAATCACATCCAGCAGATGATGCGCCAGTGACTGTAGATGTCGGCGTCCCATCGGCGAACAGGGCGGAGGCGTTGGCGGTGGTCCGCAACGTCTTCTACCTCGCCGAGAACCAGATACCTTTCTTCGTCCTGGAGAAGATTGGGGAGCTGACGGCTTTGGTTGGTAAAGATCATGTGATGAAAGAGATCACAAAGAATGCCCTTGTTCTCATGAGAAGACCGACGTATAAAGAGGCAGCGCCGGCCATGATGTTGTTGAGTAACGTAGTAATTTCAAAATTTTCTTACGCACACACAGAATCATGGTGATGCGTAGCAATGAGAGGGGAGAGTGTTGTCCAAGTACCCTTGTATACCGAAAGCGGAAGCGTTAGCACAACACGGTTGATGTAGTCGTACGTCTTCACAATCCGACCGATCCAAGTACCGAACGTACGGCACCTCCGAGTTCAGCACACGTTCAGCTTGATGACGTCCCGCGAACTCCAATCCAGCAGAGCTTCACGGGAGAGTTTCATCAACACGAGGCGTGGTGACGGTGATGATGATGCTACCGACGCAAGGCTTCGCCTAAGCACCGCTACGATATGATCGAGGTGGAATATGATGGAGGGGGCACCACACATGGCTAAGAGATCAAGAGATCAATTGTCCTCTCCAAGGGGTGCCCCTCTCCCCGTATATAAAGGTGTGGAGGAGGGAGAGGGCCGGCCCTCTCTATGGCGCGCCCTAGGGGAGTCCTACTCCCATCGGGAGTAGGATTCCCCCTTTCCTAGTAGAACTAGGAGCCCTTACAAGTAGTAGGAGTAGGAGAGAAGGAAAGGGAAAAGAGAAGAGAAGGAAGGAGGGGGCGCCGCCCCCCCCCCCTAGTCCAATTCGGACTAGGCCTTGGGGGTCGTGCAACCTCTCCTCTCTCTTTCCCCTAAAGCACAATAAGGCCCATCTACTCCCAGTGAGTTCCCGTAACTCTTCGGTACTTCAAAAAAATACCTGAATCACTTGGAATCTTTCCGATATCCGAATATAGTCGTCCAATATATCGGTCTTTATGTCTCGACCATTTCGAGACTCCTCGTCATGTCCCCAATCTGATCCGGGATTCCGAACTACCTTCGGTACATCAAAACCATAAACTCATAATATAACTGTCATCGAACTTTAAGCGTGCGGACCCTACGGGTTGGAGAACTATGTAGACATGATCGAGACACGTCTCCGGTTAATAACCAATAGCGGAACCTGGATGCTCATATTGGCTCCTACATATTCTACGAAGATCTTTATCGGTCAAACTGCATAACAACATACGTTGTTCCCTTTGTCATCAGTATGTTACTTACCCGAGATTCGATCGTCGGTATCTCAATACCTAGTCCAATCTCGTTACCGGTAAGTCTCTTTACTCGTTCCGTAACACATCATCCCGGAACTAACTCATTAGTTGCAATGCTTGCAAGGCTTAAGTGATGTGTATTACCGAGTGGGCCCAGAGATACCTCTCCGACAATCGGAGTGACAAATCCTAATCTCGAAATACGCCAACCCAACAAGTACCTTCGGAGACACCTGTAGAGCACCTTTATAATCACCCAGTTACGTTGTGACGTTTGGTAGCACACAAAGTGTTCCTTCGGTAAACGGGAGTTGCATAATCTCATAGTCATACACTACTAGGGAAAAGGCTAGCGGCAGCACGGGTTTTAGGTGTATCAGCAGCGCGGGGACCGGCGCTACTAATAAGGCGCTACAGCTAATAGTTAGTAGTAGCGTGGGAGAAACCCGCACTACTACTAACTTTGTTAGTAGTAGCATGTGCAACCCACGCTACTGCTATTACAGACTCGCACCACTACTAATGAAGTAGTAGAAGCGTGCCTACAATACCAGCGTTACTAGTATCCTAAATAATAGTAGGGCACTTTTTTCCCAACGCTACTAGTAGCAAATTAGGAATTAAAAAAATAAAAATAGATGCAGTATTCATGAATGGAGATCAGAGACATGTCCAGTGCAAAATAAATTTCAGAGAACCATCTTAACACTTGCAGTGTTCATGGATGCAACATTCAACATCTCAATTTGAAGAGATCACGGAGACACACACAACCATCATCAAAAGGTTGGTACCTTCCCTAGCATTTCACCACCAACCTAACCAGACCACTTCTCTAGATGTATGTACAAAGTGTCGAGGTCCTCCACCTTGAGGAACTCCGGACGGTGGCGTCGTCCTCCACCTCGGTGACCTCCGGACGGTGGCGTTGAGGTCCCCACCCCGGGGACCTCCTGCGTCGCAATCACCTGGACGATAATCTCTATGACACGGTCGCAGGGCTTCACGGTGAAGTCTGCCTCCGAGTAGGTGAAGAGCACGACTCCCATCGAGCCGCAGTAGTCCTCGTCGATCACCCTGCACCCAGTTGAGAAAGTGAAAACTTGTTAGTTCGCGCCCTTGTGCAGATCTAGTAGGGTATTTTCTTCAATTATCTGTCTCTTTTAGTCTATTATGAATCTTCAAAACGCTCTTATATTAGTTTACAGAGGGAGTAGTATATAAGGATGCCCATCATCTTGTGGAAAAATGTACTAGCTACCAATAATGAACTATTCATGTTGAACAATTTAAATTCGAACAATTGTGAATAATGATTCAGCTTACACATCCTATAAACAAAATGGTCAATTCCATGATGTATCCATCAACTACCTAAATTTTAACATGGAAACCTTCCATAATATATAGACGGGAAAGAGATAGCAAAATGGATCATGCTTGAGATAGAGATTCTTACTGCAAATCTTAACAGAAGACATGACCTGCCAACACCTGAGTCTCCAATAAGCAATAGCTTGAAGAGGTAATCACTGCATGGTCAAATAAGAGAGTGTTAGTCTCCAGCAAACACAGTGCACAGAGAATAAAACAAGTAGTGGTGACATTTTCAAGATGATAAAAAGGGCAGCGCGCTGCACATAGCTCCTGCTTCCGCAGGGTTCGCGGAAGGGTCCGGGCTTGGAAGATTGAAAATAAATTAAAAGAGAAATGTATTCAAGATAATAACACACAACAATTAGATGGAATAATATTGTCAGGCTTAGACAAGTAAGTAGCGACAGATGAAGGGACATTTTGCTGTTTAATACTCAGCCAAAATGCCAGTTTTGCTAAGCTAATAGATCCCTATGTACTAGTGTGTGATTACTGTGATAGAATGTAAAAATAGTTCCCCTTGCAGCATTATGACTAGTACTATAACAACAACCAGCGCCCATTGATTCCTGCGATGAGAACCGTCTTTGAACAAAAGATCGCGCATTTGATGATCTGATAAGAGCAAGTACTACAGTACTAAAGATCACGCATCTCAGAAGTTTATAATGATATTACGCTTATGGTGCCTAAATTATTCTCCATATGCCGTAGCAGCAGCAACAAACATGATTAAGTCAGTGCTGTAAAACAATTACACATGGTGCTAAGTAAGATACCCCAGCTCCAAACATCTAAAATAGTCATTTCTTCTGTTTGGCACCTAGCAACATATCTAATGGCTACATTTAGTTTGTCTTCCGCAAGTTTCCACACGCATCCATATTTTCTCAAGCCAAGTATGCATGTATGTTGGTTAATTAATTGTGTTGTTGCAGTAAACAAGTACCCTCTACAAAATTCGTATTGAAACTTTTTTCAAAAACAGCCTCTATAAGGCCGTAAACTGGCATACGAAAACAATGCGCTCAGGATACTAACTTTCGGGACAACAAACTAAAATGGTGGCTGCTCTCAAACCATACATCCAAACGACGCAAATAAATACTCTACGGAAAGCTTGGAACTTGCTTTACAAATTTCATATAGAGGCAACTCGAAATTCTAAGAATAACTAACTTGTTTTTCACCTAGAAGCTGGCTGTCCAGATTTGACAGTGCAGTTTTTAACTGAACCAGATTCTTATCTGACAGAAGTAGCACCCAACAAAATGCAGATAGACATGTAACTAAATTATGCAACTGAACTTTTAGTAGGAAGCAAGCACTCACCAAAATTCAGACAGGCATGTAACTAACTTCTGTAATAACTGAATTTAGCAGCAGGCGAGCACCCAACAAAATTCAGATAGGCATGTAACTAAATTCTGCAACTGAATTTCTAGCAACAAGGAAGCACCCAGCAAAGTTCAGATAGGCATTATACTAGATTCTGCAATGCAATGTTTATCTTACTCAGAAGCAGAGCAGGTATCCACCAAAATTCAGTCTGACAGCTACATGTAACCCAAATTCAGACATACTACATGTAACCCAAATTCTTCTACAACTGAACTTGTAACCACCAAATTCAGACAAGCAAGCAACCAAATCAATTGGATCATCAGTGAGTCACCTGCGGCACGACGGAGTTGATGACATCGGCGTATCTGACGGCGAGGTTGAGTGACATACAGCGGGCGGGGGCCATGGCGTAGCACCTGGTGCGGCCCCTCTCGACCTTGCCGAGCTTGTCAAGGTTGAGCACGACGACCATGGTGAGCATGGCGGCGACGCCGACGCCGAGGGAGTGGCCCGTGAAGGTGAGCGTGTAGGCGGGGTACCGATCGAGGAGGTCCCGGAGCATGTCGCACTCCCTGTCGAGCACCTAGCCGGCGGCGCGGAGGAGGCCGTTGTGGACGTAGCCGCCGTCGAAGCGGCGCTTGCCGAGGCGGTTGTCGAGGAGCAGCGCGTAGTCGGACTCCCAGCCGAGGTTGAGGCCGCGCAGCGCGAGCACGAAGTTGGCGTGCGCGTGGTCGAGGTAGATGAGGTAGGGCGTGACCCGGCCCCCCGTGTCGGTGTAGGTGCGGCGGCGCACGACGTTTGAGGGGTCAAGGAGGAGGGGCGGCGCGGCGAGGAGGTCGGGCGGGGCGTAGTTGGCCATGACGAGGCGGCACATCCTGGGCACGGGCGCGAAGTCAGCGGCGGTGGCGTGGCCCCAGGTGGCGCTGTCGTGGTGGCCGGAGTGGACGCACCGCTTCCACGCCCTGCGGCGGGGCGAGCCGTAGGCGGCGGCGGCGCTGGGGGGGGGGGGGCCTGCGCGGGCGGCTTCCTCTCCATGGCGGGTTGGGACTTGGGAGAGGAGGAGAGGAGGTGGGAGCGGAGACGGGATTGGGGATCTGGATCGGGTGTTGAGTGTTTTTTTGAGACATGGCGTGGGATGGTTGGTGGGGTGGGAGCAGATGCAGGTGGTAGCGTGGGGTATATAACCCACGCTATTACTATCGACTTAGTAGTAGCGTGGGTTTATAACCCGCGCTACTAGTACAGCTGGTCCCGGGAGGCATGATGGAAATCACTTAGTAGTAGCGAGGGGTAAAAACCCGCGCTACTACTATCGGGTTATTAGTAGCGCGGTTTCCTCAAGCTCGCTACTGCTAATTAGCAGTAGCGTTTGTTTTTAAACCGCGCTGCTGCTAAGATTCTGTGTATAAGGTTTTCCCTAGTAGTGATAGGAACAAGTATAAGTCATGAAGAAAGCAATAGCAACAAACTAAACGATCAAGTGCTAAGCTAACGGAATGGGTCAGGTCAATCACATCATTCTAGCATGAATAATAAACATTTATTATGATATAAGGAAATACATAATAACTTTATTATTGCCTCTAGGGCATATATCCTTCAGTCTTCCACTTGCACTAGAGTCAATAATCTAGTTCACATCGCCATGTGATTTAATACCAATAGTTTACATCTTTATGTGATTAGTTCACATCTCCATGTGACTAACACCCAAAGGGTTTACTAGAATCAATAATCTAGTTCATATCGCTATGTGATTAACACCCAAAGAGTGATCATGTTTTGCTTGTGAGAGAAATTTAGTCAACGGGTCTGTCACATTCAGAGCCATATGTATTTTGCAAATTTCTATGTCTACAATGCTCTGCAACGGAGCTACTCTAGCTAATTGCTCCCACTTTTAATATGTATCGAGATTAAGATTTTAGAGTCATCTGGATCAGTGTCAAAATTTGCATCGACGTAACCCTTTACGACGAACCTTTTGTCACCTCCATAATCGAGAAACATATCCTTATTCCACTAAGGATAATTTTGACCGCTGTCCAGCGATCTACTCCTAGATCACTATTGTACTCCCTTGCTAAACTCAGTGTAGGGTATACAATAGATCTAGTACACAGCATGGAATACTTTATAGAAACTATGGCCAAGGCATAGTGAATGACTTTCATTCTCTTTCTATCTTCTGCCGTGGTGGGGCTTTGAGTCTTACTCAATTTTACACCTTGTAACAAAGGTAAGAACTCTTTCTTTGACTGTTCCATTTTGAACTACTTCAAAATCTTGTCAAGGTATGTACTCATTGAAAAAACTTATCAAGCATCTTGATCTATCTCTATAGATCTTGATGCTCAATATGTAAGTAGCTTCACCGAGGTCTTTATTGAAGAAAAAAACTCATTTCAAATACTCCTTTATGCTTTCCAGAAAATTCTACATTATTTCCGATCAACAATATGTCATTCACATATATTTATCACAAATGTTGTAGTCCTCCCACTCACTTTCTTGTAAATACAGGCTTCACCGCAAGTCTATATAAAACCATATGCTTTGATCATTTTTGTGTGGGTGATATGCTTTGATCATTTTATCAAAGCATATATTCCAACTCCGTGTTGCTTGCACCAGTCCATAGATGGATCGCTGGAGCTTGTTCACTTTGTTAGCATCTTTAGGATTGAAAAAACCTTCTGGTTGCATCATATACAACTCTTCTTTAATAAATCCATTAAGGAATGTAGTTTTGATATCTATTTGCCAGATTTCATAAAATGCGGCAACTGCTAACATGATTCGGACAGACTTTTAAGCATCGATACGAGTGAGAAATTCTCATCGTGGTCAACACCTTGAACTTGTCGAAAACATTTTTGCGACAATTTGAGCTTTGTAGATAGTAACACTACTATCAGCGTCCATATTCCTCTTGAAGATCCATTTATTCTTAATGACTCACCGATCATCGGGCAAGTCAATCAAAGTCCATACTTTGTTCTCATACATGGATCCCATCTCAGATTTCATGGCCTCACGCCATTTCGCGGAATCTGAGCTCATCATCGCTTCCTCATAGTTCGTAGGTTCATCATGGTCAATTAACATGACCTCCAGAACAGGATTACCGTACCACTCTGGTGCGGATCTCACTCTGGTTGACCTAGGAGGTTCAGTAGTAACTTGATCTGAAGTTACATGATCATCATCATTAGCTTCCTCACTAATTGGTGTAGGAGTCACAGAAACAGATTTTTGTGATGAACTACTTTCCAATAAGGGAGCAGGTATAGTTACCTCATCAAGTTCTACTTTCCTCCCACTCACTTCTTTAGAGAGAAACTCCTTCTCTAGAAAGGATCCATTCTCGGCAACAAATATCTTGCCTTCGGATCTGTGATAGAAGGTGTACCCAACAGTTACTTTTGGGTATCCTATGAAGACGCACTTCTCCGGCTTGGGTTTGAGCTTTTCAAGATGAAACTTTTTCACATAAGCATCGCAACCCCAAACTTTAAGAAACGACAGCTTAGGTTTCTTGCTAAACCATAGTTCATACGGTGTAGTCTCAACGGATTTAGATGGTGCCCTTTTTAATGTGAATGCAGCTGTCTCTAATGCATAATCCCAAAACGATAGTGGTAAATCAGTAAGAGACATCATAGATTGCACTATATCAAATAAAGTACGGTTATGACGTTCGGACACACCATTACGCTGTGGTGTTCCAGGTGGCATGAGTTTGTGAAACTATTCCACATTGTTTTAATTGAAGGCCAAACTCGTAACTCAAATATTCGCTTCTGCGATCAGATCATAGAACCTTAATTTTCTTGTTACGATGATTTTCCACTTCACTCTGAAATTCTTTGAACTTTTCAAATGTTTCAGACTTATGTTTCTTCAAGTAGATATACCCATATCTGCTCAAATCATTTGTGAAGGTCAGAAAAATAACGATACCCGCCGCGAGCCTCAACACTCATCGGACTGCATACATTAGTATGTATTATTTCCAACAAGTCTGTTGCTCGCTCCATTGTTCCGGAGAACAGAGTCTTAGTCATCTTGTCCATGAGGCATGGTTCGCAAGCATCAACTGATTCATAACCAAGTGATTCCAAAAGCCCATCAGCATGGATTTTCTTCATGCGCTTTACACCAATATGACCTAAACGGCAGTGCCACAAATAAGTTGCACTATCATTATTAACTTTGCATCTTTTGGCTTCAATATTATGAATATGTGTATCACTACGATCGGGATCCAACGAACCATTTTCATTGGGTGTATGACCATAGAAGGTTTTATTCATGTGAACAGAACAACAATTATTCTCTAACTTAAATGAATAACCGTATTGCAATAAACATGATCAAATCATATTCATGCTCAACGCAAACACCAAATAACATTTATTTAGTTTTAACACTAAGCCCGAAAGTATAGGGAGTGTGCGATGATGATCATATCAATCTTGGAACCACTTCCAACACACATCATCACTTCAACATTAACTAGTCTCTATTCATTCTGCAACTCCTATTTCAAGTTACTACTCTTAGCAACTGAACCAGTATCAAATACCGAGGGGTTGCTATAAACACTAGTAAATTACACATCAATAACATGTATATCAAATATAGCATTTGTTCACTTTGCCATCCTTCTTATCCGCCAAATACTTGGGGCAGTTCCGCTTCCAGTGACCAGTCCCTTTGCAGTAGAAGCACTTAGTCTCATGCTTAGGTCCAGACTTGGGCTTCTTCACTTGAGCAGCAACTTGCTTGCCGTTCTTCTTGGAGCTCCCTTTCTTTCTCTTTGCCCTTTTCTTGAAACTAGTGGTCTTGTTAATCATCAACACTTGATGCTCTTTCTTGATTTCTACCTTCACCGATTTCATCATCATGAAAAGCTCAGGAATCGTTTTCGTCATCCCTTGCATACTATAGTTCATCACGAAGTTCTACTAACTTGGTGATGGTGACTAGAGAATTCTGTTAATCACTATTTTATCTGGAAGATTAACTCCCACTTGATTCAAACGATTGTAGTACACAGACAATCTGAGAACATGCTCACTGCTTGAGCTATTCTCCTCCATCTTTTAGCTATAGAACTTGTTGGAGAGTTCATATCTCTCAACTCGGGTATTTGCTTGAAATATTAACTTCAACTCCCGAAACATCTCATATGATCCATGACGTTCAAAACGTCTTTGAAGTCCCGATTCTAAGTTGTCAAGCATGGTGCACTAAACTATCAAGTAGTCATCATATTGAGCTAGCCAAATGTTCATAACGTCTGAATCTGCTCCTGCAATAGGTATGTCACCTAGCGGTGCATCAAGGACATAATTCTTCTGTGCAGCAATGAGGATAATCATCAGATCACGGATCCAATCCGCATCATTGCTACTAACATTTTTCAACTTAGTTTTTCTCTAGGAACATATCAAAAATAAAACAGAGGAGCTAAACGCAAGCTATTGATCTACAACATAGATATGCTAATACTACTAGGACTAAGTTCATGATAAGTTAAAGTTCAATTAATCATATTACTTAAGAACTCCCACTTAGATAGACATCACTCTAATCATCTAAGTGATCACATGATCCAAATCAACGAAACCATAACCGATCATCATGTGAAATGGAGTAGTTTTCAATGGTGAACATCATTATGTTGATCATATCTACTATATGATTCACGCTCGACCTTTCAGTCTCAATGTTCCGAGGCCATATCTGCATATGCTAGGCTCATCAAGTTTAACCTGAGTATTTTGCGTGTGCCAAACTGGCTTGTACCCGTTGTAGATGGACGTAGAGCTTATCACACCCGATCATCACGTGGTGTCTCGGCACGACGAACTTTGGCAACGGTGCATACTCAGGGAGAAGACTATTATCTTGAAATTTAGTGAGAGATCATCTTATAATGCTACCGTCAAACAAAGCAGAATAAGATGCATAAAGGATAAACATCACATGCAATCAATATAAGTGATATGATATGGCCATCACCATCTTGTGCTTGTGATCTCCATCTCCAAAGCACCGTCATGATCACCATCGTCACCGGCGCGACACCTTGATCTCCATTGTAGCATCATTATCGTCTCGCCAACTATTGCTTCTACGACTATTGCTACCGCTTAGTGATAAAGTAAAGCAATTACAGGGCGATTGCATTGCATACAATAAAGCGACAACCATATGGCTCCTGCCAGTTGCCGATAACTCCGTTACAAAACATGATAATCTCATACAATAAATATAGCATCATGTCTTGACCATATCACATCACAACATGCCCTACAAAAACAATTTAGACGTCCTCTACTTTGTTGTTGCAAGTTTTACATGGCTGCTATGGGCCGAGCAAGAACCGTTCTTACCTATGCATCAAAACCACAACGATAGTTCGTCAAGTTGGTGCTGTTTCAACCTTCTCAAGGACCGAGTGTAGCCACACTCGGTTCAACTAAAGTTGGAGAAACTGACACCCGCCAACCACCTGTGTGCAAAGCACGTCGGTAGAACCAGTCTCGCGTAAGCGTACGTGTACTGTCGGTCTGGGCCGCTTCATCCAACAATGCCACCGAACCAAAGTATGACATGCTAGTAAGCAGTATGACTTGTATCGCCCACAACTCACTTGTGTTCTACTCGTGCATATAACATCTACGCATAAAACCAGGCTCGGATGCCACTGTTGGGTAACGTAGTAATTTCGAAATTTTCCTACGCACACACAGAATCATGGTGATGCATAGTAACGAGAGGGGAGAGTGTTGTCCACGCACCCTTGTAGACCGAAAGCGGAAGCGTTAGCACAACGCGGTTGATGTAGTCGTACGTCTTCACCATCCGACCGATCCAAGTACCGAATGTACGGCACCTCCGAGTTCAGCACGCGTTGAGCTCGATGATGTCCCGCGAACTCCGATCCAGGAGAGCTTCACGGGAGAGTTTCATCAACGCGACGGCATGGTGACGGTGATGATGATGCTACCGACGCAGGGCTTCGCCTAAGCACCGCTACGATATGATCGAGGTGGAATATGGTGGAGGAGGGCACCGCACATGGCTTAGAGATCAAGAGATCAATTGTTCTCTCCAAGGGGTGCCCCTCTCCCCGTATATAAAGGAGTGGAGGAGGGAGAGGGCCGACCCTCTCTATGGCGTGCCCTAGGGGAGTCCTACTCCCACCGGGAGTAGGATTCCCCCCTTCCTAGTAGAGCTTGGAGACCTTCCAAGTAGTAGGAGTAGGAGAGAAGGAAAGGGAAAAGAGAAGAGAAGGAAGGAGGGGCGCCTGTTGGGTAACATAGTAATTTCAAAAAAATTCTTACGCACACACAAGATCATGGTGATGCACAGCAACGAGAGGGGAGAGTGTCGTGTACGTACCCTCGTAGACCGTTAAGCGGAAGCGTTATGACTACGCGGTTGATGTAGTCGTACATCTTCACGATCGACCGATCCTCAGTACCGAACGTACGGCACCTCCGCGTTCAGCACACGTTCAGCTCGGTGACGTCCCGCAGACTCACGATCTAGTAGAGCTCGGGGAAGAGTTTCGTCAGCACGACGGCGTGGTGACGATGTCGATGAAGCTACCGCAGCAGGGCTTCGCCTAAACACCACTACAGTATGACCGAGGTGGATTATGGTGGAGGGGGGCACCGCACACGGCTGGAGAGATCTCAATGATCAAATTGTGTGTCTAGCGGTGCCCCTGCCCCCGTATATAAAGGAGCAAGGGGGAGAGGCGGCCGGCCAGGAGGAAGCACGCCAGGAGGATTCCTACTCCCACCGGGAGTAGGACTCCCTCCTTTCCTAGTAGGAATAGGAGAAGGGGGGAGGAGGAGGGAGAGAGGAAGGAAAGGGGGGCTCCCCCCTCCTTGTCCAATTCGGACTAGAGGGAGAGGGGGCGCGTGGCCTGCTCTGGCAGCCCCCCTCTCTTACACTAAGGCCCATCTTGGCCCATTAAACCCCTTGGGGGGGGGAGGTTCCGGTAACCCCCGGTACTCCGGAAAAATCCCGATTTCACCCGGAACATTCCGATATCCAAATATAGGCTTCCAATATATAAACCTTTATGTCTCGACCATTTCGAGACTCCTCGTCATGTCCGTGATCACATCCGGGACTCCGAACTACCTTCGGTACATCAAAACATATAAACTCATAAAACTGATCGTCACAGAACTTTAAGAGAGTGCGGACCCTACGGGTTCGAGAACTATGTAGACATGACCGAGACACGTCTCCGGTCAATAACCAATAGCGGAACCTGGATGCTCATATTGGTTCCTACATATTCTACGAAGATTTTTATCGGTCAAACCGCATAACACTATACGTTGTTCTCTTTGTCATCGGTATGTTACTTGCCCGAGATTTGATCATCGGTATCCCAATACCTAGTTCAATCTCGTTACCGGCGAGTCTCTTTACTCGTTCCGTAATACATCATCCAGTAACTAACTCATTAGTTATCATGCTTGCAAGGCTTATAGTGATGTGTATTACCGAGATGGCCCAGAGATACCTCTCTGATAATCGGAGTGACAAATCCTAATCTTGATCTATGCCAACTCAACAAGTACCATCGGAGACACCTGTAGAGCACCATTATAATCACCCAGTTACGTTGTGAAGTTTGGTAGCACACAAGGTGTTCCTCCGGTATTCGGGAGTTGCATAATCTCATAGTCATAAGAACATGTATAAGTCATGAAGAAAGCAATAGCAGTAAACAAACGATCAAGTGCTAAGCTAACGGAATGGGTCAAGTCAATCACATCATTCTCCTAATGATGTGATCTCATTGATCAAATAACAACTCATGTCTATGGTTAGGAAACTTAACCATCTTTGGTCAATGAGCTAGTCAAGTAGAGGCATACTAGTGACACTATGTTTGTCTATGTATTCACACATGTATTATGTTTCCGGTTAATACAATTCTAGCATGAATAATAAACATTTAACATGAAATAAGGAAATAAATAATAACTTTATTATTGCCTCTAGGGCATATTTCCTTCAGTCTCCCACTTGCACTAGAGTCAATAATCTAGATTACACAGTAATGATTTTAACACCCATGGAGCCTTGGTGCTGATCATGTTTTGCTCGTGGAAGAGGCTTAGTCAACGGGTCTGCAACATTCAGATCCGTATGTATCTTGCAAATATCTATGTCTCCCACCTGGACTTGATCCCAGATGGAGTTGAAGCATCTCTTGATGTGCTTGGTTCTCTTGTGAAATCTGGATTCCTTTGCCAAGGTAATTGCACCAGTATTGTCACAAAAGATTTTCATTGGACCTAATGCACTAGGTATGACACCTAGATCGGATATGAACTCCTTCATCTAGACTCCTTCATTCACTGCTTCCGAAGTAGCAATGTACTCCGCTTCACATGTAGATCCCGCCACGATGCTCTGTTTAGAACTGCTCCAACTGACAGCTCCGCCGTTTAATATAAACACGTATCCGGTTTGCAATTTACAATCGTTCGGATTAGTGTCAAAGCTTGCATCAACGTAACCATCTACGATGAGCTCTTTGTCACCTCCATAAATGAGAAACATATCTTTGGTCCTTTTCAGGTACTTCAGGATGTTCTTGACCGCTGTCCAGTGATCCACTCCTGGATTACTTTGGTACCTCCCTGCTAAGCTAATAGCAACGCACACATCAGGTCTGGTACACAACATTGCATACATGATAGAGCCTATGGCTGAAGCATAGGGAACACTTTTCATTTTCTCTCTATCTTCTGCAGTGGTCGGACATTGAGTCTTACTCAACTTCACACCTTGTAACACAGGCAAGAACCCTTTCTTAGCTTGATCCATTTTGAACTTCTTCAAAACTTTATCAAGGTATGTGCTTTGTGAAAGTCCAATTAAGCGTCTTGATCTATCTCTATAGATCTTGATGCCCAATATATAAGTAGATTCACCGAGGTCTTTCATTGAAAACTCTTATTCAAGTATCCTTTTATGCTATCCAGAAATTCTGTATCATTTCCAATCAGCAATATGTCATCCACATATAATATTAGAAATGCTACAGAGCTCCCACTCACTTTCTTGTAAATACAAGCTTCTCCAAAAGTCTGTATAAAACCATGTGCTTTGATCACACTATCAAAATGTTTATTCCAACTCCGAGAGGCTTGCACCAGTCCATAAATGGATCGCTGGAGCTTGCACACTTTGCTAGCTCCCTTTGGATCGATAAAACCTTCAGGTTGCATCATATACAACTCTCTTCCAGAAATCCATTCAGGAATGCAGTCTTTACATCCATTTGCCAAATTTCATAATCATAAAACGCGGCAATTGCTAACATGATTGGACGGATTTAAGCATCGCTACGGGTGAGAAGGTTTCATCGTAGTCAACTCCTTGAACTTGTCGAAAACCTTTCACAACAAGTCGAGCTTTGTAGACAGTAACATTATCGTCAGCGACTGTCTTCTTCTTGAAGATCCATTTATTCTCGATGGCTTGCCGATCATCGGGCAAGTCAACCAAAGTCCACACTTTGCTCTCATACATGGATCCCATCTCAGATTTTATGGCTTCAAGCCATTTTGCGGAATCTGGGCTCATCATCGCTTCCTTATAGTTCGTAGGTTCATCATGGTCAAGTAACATGACCTCCAGAACTGGATTACCGTACCACTCTGGTGTGGATCTTGCTCTGGTTGACCTACAGGTTCGGTAGCAACTTGATCTGAAGTTTCATGATCATCATCATTAGCTTCCTCACTAATTGGTGTAGATGTTACAGGAACCGGTTTCTGTCGTGAACTACTTTCCAATAATGGAGTAGGTATAGTTACCTCATCAAGTTCTACTTTCCTCCCACTCACTTCTTTCGAGAGAAACTCCTTCTCTAGAAAGGATCCATTCTTAGCAACGAATATCTTGCCTTCGGATCTGTGATAGAAGCTTTACCCAATAGTTTCCTTTGGGTATCCTATGAAGACACATTTCTCTGATTTGGGTTCGAGCTTATCAGGTTGAAGCTTTTTCACATAAGCATCGTAGCCCCAAACTTTAAGAAACGACAACTTTGGTTTCTTGCCAAACCATAATCCATAAGGCGTTGTCTCAACAGATTTTGATGGTGCCCTATTTAACGTGAATGCAACCGTCTCTAAAGCATAACCCCAAAACGATAATGGTAAATCAGTAAGAGACATCATAGATCGCACCATATCTAGTAAAGTACGATTACGACGTTCGGACACACCATTACGCTGTGGTGTTCCGGGTGGCGTGAGTTGCGAAACTATTCCGCATTGTTTCAAATGTAGGCCAAACTCGTAACTCAAATATTCTCCTCCACGATCAGATCATAGAAACTTTATTTTCTTGTTACGATGATTTTCCACTTCACTCTGAAATTCTTTGAACTTTTCAAATGTTTCAGACTTATGTTTCATTAAGTAGATATACCCATATCTACTCAAATCATCTGTGAAGGTGAGAAAATAACGATACCCGCCACGAGCCTCAATATTCATCGGACCACATAAATCAGTATGTATGATTTCTAGCAAATCTGTTGCTCGCTCCATTGTTCCGGAGAACGGCGTTTTAGTCATCTTGCCCATAAGGCATGGTTCGCAAGTACCAAGTGATTCATAATCAAGTGATTCCAAAAGTCCATCAGTATGGAGTTTCTTCATGTGCTTTATACCAATATGACCCAAACGGCAGTGCCACAAATAAGTTGCACTATCATTATCAACTCTGCATCTTTTGGCTTCAACATTATGAATATGTGTATCACTACTATCGAGATTCAACAAGAATAGACCACTCTTCAAGGGTGCATGACCATAAAAGATATTACTCATATAAATAGAACAACCATTATTCTCTGATTTAAATGAATAACCGTCTCGCATCAAAAAAGATCCAGATATAATGTTCATGCTTAACGCTGGCACCAAATAACAATTATTTATGTCTAAAACTAATCCCGAAGGTAGATGTAGAGGTAGCGTGCCGACGGCAATCACATCAACTTTGAAACCATTTCCCACGCGCATCGTCACCTCATCCTTAGCCAGTCTTCGCTTAATCCGTAGCCCTGTTTCGAGTTGCAAATATTAGCAATAGAACCAGTATCAAATACCCAGGTGCTACTGCAAGCTCTAGTGAGGTACACATCAATAACATGTATATCACATATACCTTTGTTCACCTTGCCATCCTTCTTATCCACCAAATACTTGGGGTAGTTCCGCTTCCAGTGACCAGTCTGTTTGCAGTATAAGCACTCAGTCTTAGGCTTAGGTCTAGACTTGGGTTTCTTCTCCTGAGCAGCAACTTGTTTGCCGTTCTTCTTGAAGTTCCCCTTCTTCGTCCATTTGCCCTTTTTCTTGAAACTGGTGGTCTTATTGACCATCAACACTTGATGCTCCTTCTTGATTTCTACTTCCGCAGCCTTTAGCATCGCGAAGAGCTCGGGAATAGTCTTATTCATCCCTTGCATATTATAGTTCATCACGAAGCTTTTGTAGCTTGGTGGCAGTGATTGAAGAACTCTGTCAATGACACTATCAACAGGAAGATTAACTCCTAGTTGAGTCAAGTGATTATGATACCCAGACATTTTGAGTATATGCTCACTGACAGAACTATTCTCCTCCATCTTGCAGCTATAGAACTTATTGGAGACTTCATATCTCTCAATCCGGGCATTTGCTTGAAATATTAACTTCAACTCCTGGAACATCTCATATGCTCCATGACATTAAAAACGTCGATGAAGTCCCGGTCCTAAGCTGTAAAGCATGGCACACTGAACTATCGAGTAGTCATCAGCTTTACTCTGCCAAACGTTCTTAAAGTTATCAGCAGCATCTGCAGCAGGCCTGACACCCAGCAGTGCTTACAGGATGTAATTCTTCTGTGCAGCAATGAGGATAATCCTCAAGTTACGGACCCAGTCCGTGTAATTGCTACCATCATCTTTCAACTTTGCTTTCTCAAGGAACGCATTAAAATTCAATGGAACAACAGCACGGGCCATCTATCTACAACAACATAGATAAGCAAAAATACTATCAGGTACTAACTTCATGATAAATTTATGTTCAATTAATCATATTACTTAAGAACTCCCACTTAGATAGACATCCCTCTATTCATCTAAGTGATCACGTGATCCATATAAACTAAACCATAACCGATCATCACGTGAAATGGAGTAGTTTTCAATGGTGAACATCACTATGTTGATCATATCTACTATATGATTCACGCTCGACCTTTCGGTCTCAGTGTTGCGAGGCCATATCTGCATATGCTAGGCTCGTCAAGTTTAACCCGAGTATTCTACGTGTGCAAAACTGGCTTGCACCCATTGTAGATGGACGAAGAGCTTATCACACCCGATCATCATGTGGTGTCTCGGCACGACGAACTTTGGCAATGGTGCATACTCAGGGAGAACACTTTCATCTTGAAATTTAGTGAGATATCATCTTATAATGCTACCGTCAAACAAAGCAGAATAAGATGCATAAAGGATAAACATCATATGCAATCATTATATGTGATATGATATGGCCATCATCATCTTGTGCTTGTGATCTCCATCTCTGAAGCACCGTCATGATCACCATCGTCACCGGAGCGACACCTTGATCTCCATCGTAGCATCGTTATCGTCTCGACAACTATTGCTTCTATGACTATCGCTACTGCTTAGTGATAAAGTAAAGCAATTACAGGGCGATTGCATTGCACACAATAAAGCGACAACCATATGGCTCCTACCAGTTGCTGATAACTCCGTTTACAAACATTATCATCTCATACAATAAATATAGCATCATGTCTTGACCATATCAAATCACAACATGCCCTGCAAAAACAAGTTAGATGTCCTCTACTTTGTTGTTGCAAGTTTTATGTGGCTGCTACGGGCTGAGCAAGAACCGTTCTTACCTACGCATAAAAACCACAACGATAGTTCGTCAAGCTGGTTCTGTTGTAACCTTCTCAAGGACCTGGCGTAGCCACACTCGGTTCAACTAAATTTGGAGAAACTGACACCCGCTAGCCACCTGTGTGCAAAGCACGTTGGTAGAACCAGTCTCGCGTAAGCGTACGCGTAATGTCGGTACGGGCCGCTTCATCCAACAATACCATCGAACCAAAGTATGACATGCTGGTAAGCAGTACGACTTGTATCGCCCACAACTTCCTTGTGTTCTACTCGTGCATATACCATCAACGCATAAAACCAGGATCGAATGCCACTGTTGGGTAACGTAGTAATTTCAAAAAAAATTCTACGCACATGCAAGATCATGGTGATGCATAGCAACGAGAGGGGAGAGTGTCGTCCACGTATGTAACATCCCAAAATTCTAAATTTTGGAATGTTATAATAAATAGATAGATTTGATTGATTGTTTGAGTGATTGACTCAAAGTGAGTGAATTTGAGACTTTTTGAAAGTTAAATGAGAGGGAATAAAAGAACTTTCCCAAACTTTCATTTTGCATTCTGATCTCCATGAATTCAAATTCTTTTCAAATACAAAACCCTTGAGTGAAGATGATATGACTTCTTCCATTTAATTAAATGATAGGGGATTTGAAAATATTTGAATTTCATTTGGAAATATTTTCAAATTCAGAAACTTTATGCAACTCAACAATTTTCATGAGAGAAGATAAAATGACTTCTTCAAAACATATGAAATATGAGTTGGGAGTTTCAAGGATCAAATTTAAAGTCCTTTTGAAATTATTTTCAATTTGGAGTTATTTGATTTTTATTCAAATTATTTCTCTCCAAAAATAAAATACATGGAAAATAGGGTAACATGATTCCCTACATTAGAAAATTGGAAAGAAATAAATTTGAAATCATTTTGGTATTTTTAAAATGATTTTTACTGTATTTTACTAGAGCAGTAGCACTCTATGCTTTATTTGAATTTGTGTGGATTTTATTTGACGTTAGTAAAATGTTCATCTTGTAGAAAATGTTTTTCTGAAAATTTTGATATATTATATGCCTATATAAAATTTTTATTTGTTTTGTTTTGTTTATTTTTATTCGTTTGGAAAATCTTTAAAAAAAACATTCTCCTCGCCGGACCGGGCCGGCCCATTTCCAGCCGGACCCGGCCCAGCCGCACCTCTCGTTCCCAACGTGAGCTCTGCCCGCCGCCATCTCCGATTGGGAAACCGCCGCCGCCTCGCCTTGCCTTGCCCCCTCCTCCAAGCCTTACGCCTCCCCTCCCCTCCTATAAAGGGCGCCACCCCGTCCCCCCCCCCCCCCCGTCCCTACTGTCGCCCGCCGCCCTTGCGCCACATCCCGCCGCCGAGCCACTCGCTGCCGCTGCTGCCTCTCCTCCGCCGCGCCACCGCTGCTCCGCCCGCACCGCCGCTGCTCCGCCCGCATCGCTGCCCTGCGCCGCCCGCGACGCCTCCCTCCGCTGCCGCCTTGCCCCGCCGTCTGCAGCGCTGTAGCGACCAGACCTCAAACGGTCCAATCTCTGTGCTCAGGTGTCATCCCTGGATCGGTAATGCTGACACCACATAGTACTTGAAGGATTTATAACAGAGTAGCAATCACACACTTATTACATCGAGTGTCTCAAAAGAGAACTTATTACAATAAATATGGCTTAAGGCCATCTAATAACGATAACAGCGGAAGGCTTGGAAGATAAGGCCATCAACTCCAACGGCATCACTGAGTATAGAACCACGACCTAAAAGCATCTTAATCGTCGTCTGAAAAGTCTGCAACATGAACGTTGCAGCCCGAAATGGGTCAGCACATGGAATATGCTGGCAAAGTAACACATAGAGAGTAATGAAAGATATAGGCTATACTATATGCATATTTGGCTGGTGGAAAGCTCTATGGTTACAGTTTTGCGTAAAGCCAATTTTTCCCTACTGCAAAGGAATAAATTTTATTAAACTAACATGGTAGTAGTTAAACATTCAGAATGGTTGACAGGATTCTCAATCCCAATTAAGCAACATCATTAAACAAAACCCAACAAAATTAATTTAGAGTAACATGATGGGATTCACATGATAATCCAGGTACTAGATACTCAAGATGTCCATAACCGGGGACACAGCTAACCATGATTAGTTTATACACTCTGCAGAGGTTTGCGCACTTTTCCCCACAAGACACGATCTCCTCCGTTGGATTTCTCGCACTGCATGGTGTTTGAGAAACGGATGACCGAGACATAGTCTTTCAGAAGCGCTAGCACCTTACGATCGGGTGGACCGTTAGACCTACTTTCCCCTACATCTGCTAGTCTACCACTGTAAGAGTTCGCACAACTTAATCAACTATGCTAGAGCCCATAGTAGCTTGTGGCTGCACACGGAAGTTTCTAGCATGAATAATCTCATGATCCCTCTGAGCCTGGGTGGCGGTCCAAAAGAAAAACTGGCAATCACTGGAATACCCAGGTGCCTCAATCCACCCAGATGTGTATTTAAGTTGCCACCTTAGATAAATCATTAATTTAACAATCTCACATCTGTCATGGATACACTCACCCAATCCACGTCTACTAGCATAGCATAGCATAATAAGCAAACATAGAAGTAACTCCCAAAGGTTTGATAATAAACAGGTAATAGGTACTACCTCAACTACTTCCCAAACCCACAATTTAACTAGATGCTAAACATGCAATGGTGTGAGGATCGATCTAATGCAATAAAACTAGGTAATTGGAAGTATGATCGAAGTGTTACTTGCCTTGCTGATGATCCGGCAAACCTAGCAATTCCAAGTAGCAAGCGGCGCACTCCGGGTACTCTATCGCAAACAAACAAGCATAAAATAAGTACTCATCTAATGCACAGGTAAAACTCGAATACGAGATCTAACCAGAAAGTTCAACTTAAGAACTCCGGTGGGCAAAAAGAATCGAATCGAACGAAGCAACGAAAGACAAATGGCAAAAGAAACAGGCTTCGTTTACTATTCTGGATCTAGGGCAATTTTTACAGTGGCAAAAACTTGTTTGAGTTGGTTAAACAGAAAGAGGGTTTCGAGACGAAACTCCAGGCGCTTGAATCGCCTGATTCCGACAAACGAGCGAAAATTTATACTAAAACGAATATCGGATCAGGAATCGCAATCAGAAAAATCGTAGATTTAATCTGAGAAAAAGAAAACGACGAACATATTAACGAACAGACGTTCATTATCTGGATCTAAATGATGAACGCGTTCGTTAAAACAAACGAACGAGCGAACGCTCACTAGTTAAATAAACCGGAAAAACCGATCTATAAAAAAACGAAACTAAAAAAACGAACGAAAAACCGACGGAAAACCGAACGATTTTTCGAGAAAAACCGGCGGCGGCGAGGTCTACCTCCAGCGAGCAGCGGGGTGGCGGTCCGGCGGGCGGCGGGGTCGGCGCAGGGCGGTGGCGTGGCGGCGGCGCGATGCGGCGACGAAGGCTGCGGCGGCAAAGGCGGCGGTCGGGACGGCCAGGGTTTGGGGGTCGGCTGGGCCTTCCCCGGCTTATAAAGCCGGCCGGGCCAAGTGTCCGGGTCGGACACGGCCCGTTAGGTCAGTTCGTGTTTTTCTTTTTTTTAAATAGTTACACTCAGAAAAAACAAAAGGAATACTAAACGGACTCCAAAAATCCCGAAATAAATTTTCCCCTGCTTCTAAAATCAAGCCGCACAGGATGAACATTTATTTGGGGCCTAAATGCAATTTTGAAAAATGTGCATTTTTCCTAAATTCAAATAAAATAGCAAATAAAACAAAAATACAATCTTATTTGATTTTCTTATTAAATCCTCAATATTTCTTTATTTTGGGAAAGTCATTTTATTCCCTCTCTCATATTTTTTTGTAATAGAAATAACTGAAAGTAAAATAAATAAAATCAAATGATCCTAGTTTCAAAATTTGAGAAAACTCAAATATGAAAATAACGAAATCCCCAACTCTCTCCGAGGGTCCTTGAGTTGCATAGAATTTTCTAGGATCAGCCAAAATGTAGTAAAATATGATATGCCATGATGATCTAGTGTATAACATTCCAAATTGAAAATTTGGGATGTTACAAGCGCCGCCCGCGCCGTGCAGCCCCGTCGCCGGACTCGCCGGAGCCGCTGCCCGCTGTTCGTCGTCCCGCCGGCGGTTTTCTCCGCCTAAACTGCCGAGCCGGCCGAACCGGTACGAACCGCCGGTTTATTTGGTTTACTTCGGTTTTATATTATTAGATTGGTTTTTCTTTTTAGCCTAGTTATTTCGAGAACGTTCGATTGTTAGGTCCTCGCAGCGAACGGATTCGTTCGTTAGCGTCTGTAACGAATATTCATTATTTAGTATTTTTCTTTTTCTTTTAATTTTAGCCAGGGACCCGTATGTAATTAGTTTCTTCATAGTTTAGTCCCTGATCTTCAATTTATCACATCTTTTTACCCATTTATCCAAATCCGACGAAACCAACGCCCACGTCTTCGTTACGATCTCCTCTATCCAGTAAAACAACTTAAACATGTTTTTGAAAGTTTTAAAATTTGGTTTCAAACAGTTTTAGATTCAAACTTCGTTTGATCATAACTTGAGTTTTATAACTCCATTTGAGTTGATTCTTTTTGCAAATCGAAGCTCTTGACCTAAACTTTATGATAAGGCCAAATTCACATAATTTTGGTACTATTAGAAATTGTTTTATGTTGCGAGAGTTATTTGCTTGGTTTTGATGTTTACTGAAGTGTCTTCTTTGTTCTTCCCGATCTTTTGAGTGATTGCTTATGTGTGGTTACTATTGCTTTCTCACGATAGATTGACCAGAGTGTGACGAGTAGAACTGTCAAGAGTTTTGAGTGCGAATCATCTTCATCAACATTGCAGGCAAGTTCACACTTTGATCATACTTTTCATTACCCAGTTTTCATGCATTAGTTTCAACCCTCAAACATTGCATGGTTAGGACTTGATAACATGTGGGTATCGGGAAGTAGTTGATGAGGTAGGAACCTATTGCCCTGCATTCAAACCCTAGGAGTTACTTTTATGTTATGCTCATATTGCTATGCTATGCTCGTAGACGTGGATTGGTTTGAGAGAATTCATGACAGATGTTAGAGTTATTATTTAATGGTTAACTTAAGGTGGCTACTTTAATACACATCTGGGTGGATTGGCTGGGGCCCCCTGGAGCACCCATTGGTTTGCCCGGGCACCTGGAGAACCCAGTGCTTGCCCAAGGGGATCCCGGAGGACCCGTGTGATCACCCTATGGAATGCCACCCAGGCTCAAAGGGATCATAAGATTACTCATGCTAGAAACTTCCGTGTGCAGCCACAAGCTATTATGGGCTCTAGCATAGTTGAGTAAGTTGCGTGGAGCTCTTGAAGAGATAGACTAGCAGATGTAGTGGGTTGTAGGTGGTATAGTCTATCCGGAGTAGAGCGTTAATGCTTTTGAAAGACCGTGTCTCGGTCATCCGTTACTCAAACACCATGTAGTGCGAGAAATCCAACGGAGGAGATCGAGTCTTGTGGGGAAAAGTGCGCAAACCTCTGCAGATTGTACAAACTAATCATGGTTAGTCGTGTCCCTGGTTATGGTCATCTTGAGTCTCTGGTACTTGGATTATCATATTGATCTCATCACGTTAATTAAATAATTTGTTGGGTTATTGATGTTAATTTGGGATTGAGTTGGAGGAACCTTCTCAATATTTTCTACCAACTTTGTAGTTAAATAAATTATATTCCTTTGCAGTAGGGAAAAATTGGCTTTTCACAAAAACATTATAACCATAGAGCTTTTCCACCAGCCATATATGCATGTAGTGATAGCTATTATTCATCATTATCCTATGGTGTGAATTTGCCAGTACAGTCAATGTACTGACCCTTTGTGGCTGCAATGTCTCATGTTGCAGGATTCTTATGACGAGTAAGTGATACGTTAGGGTTACGATTTCTACACTCAACTTTGCCGTTGGTGTTGATGGGAATCCACAACCTTGTTGTTACTTTTGCTATTTGGATTGAGGTAATAGTATTTACGTTATTTTATACATGTGATTTACCTCTGTTATAAATCCTCGAGTACTGTGTGTGTCAGCATACCGATCCAGGGATGACAGTTAAGCACAGTGACTTGACCGTCTGAGGTCGGGTCGCTACAAGATGGTATCAGAGCACATGTTGACTGCAGGACGTGACCCCTAGAAACTGGCTAGCCCATAGGAAATATTTTCTCTACAACTTTCTTTTCAAAAGGATCTTTTACCTCTCTTCTCTTCTGAGCTCATTCAAATATTCCCTTTTAGTGAGACTATACCCATTTCCATTTTTGACCACACGAAGATTCGACTAATGAGACCACTACTAGAAGTACAACATATCGAACAACTGAGACCATTCGGAATGAAGAGGATTTTACCATACATTATAATTATGGAAACTGCAACGGTTGAAGACTCCGAAGACTAGGAGAATTTGAAGGCCCTGTAGAATTTCTAGATTTGTATAACCTAGGAAGGCACCCCTTATGGAACTTGGCAGACTATGGAAGCTGTCAATACCCGAGATCAAGGTGTATTGGAGAAAGACCGGAACATGGAGAGTTAAAAACTCAAAGTTTTGTCAAAAAAAAAACCTAAGGCAGGAGATATCAATTATGGAATGAAAGCTCATGGAAATGACAAGAGCAGAAACACAGTTATCCATGTGTTATTGCTCGCTTATACTATTGTCACCGGTCTGAGTTAAGCGTGCATTTCTTCGGAAGGATTGGATGGTAGAAGGCTGATGGAGCACCTATCAGCAAAAGATGAAGTTTTAACCTTAGCCGATGTATCACCAGGATCTGGAGTAGTACATCAAGAATTCTAAGATGGAGCTCCAGGAAGCCGTATTTGGCAAGGAAGCATTTCGTGAAGAACTTAGGACCCAGAAGATGAAAGTAGCCAAGCTGGATAAGCAAAACCTCGAGATACTGGACATTCGTCGGGAACTAAAGGACAGTAGGACCATGGTTCATGCGAAGGATGTTGAAACCAGAAGTTTGGAACGCAACTCCAGAATATTAAATGACGTCACGAGAGACTTCGCGTCAACATGAATTATCTGGCAGAAGAACTTGAGAAGGACAAGCACGATCGAAAGAAGCCATCGGAGACATGAACAAGACTCGTAGAGCTTGATGACTTTGAAGATTTATTAACCTTTAGAAGACGCAACCCCTGTTATATGCCTACGTTAGATGCGACGTTTGTCAGCTGTCATTTGTTTGATGTTTTTCCGACAGCCACAGATAAAATCTGTCTTTTCAAAACCATTGTTTGTATTGTGTGCATCCCCCTCCCTCTCTCTCATCTCACCCCAAAACGCATGGACCCAATAGAGGATGAATGGAGATGAACTCATATTTTCTGGACCGATGGTTCAATTGGAGACAGACCGATGGATTCATAACATGGAAGATCATATGAAGAATAACACTATAGCCGGAAAGGATATGGCCCAGCATGCTCTTCAGTGCTTTGAAAGAGGTGCTGCTACTTGGTGGAGGATGTACCAAACCATGAATGGATGGCAAGGAGTAACCACTTGGAAAGAATTTAAGTTGACTCTGCAAAGATCTCATCTTGTGTCCCAGAAGTTGAAGCCTTATGGAAAGGATGTGAAGAAACCTTGTGCATGCAAGATTTGTGGAGAAATAGGACACACCCATGAAGAACACAAGGATGAATGCCCTAATTGTGAAGGAAGTCACCCAATTGAAGAATGCCCAACTAGGCAGATTACTTGTTTCTTGTGTGAAGGGACTACCCACTATCCTACTCAGTGTCACATTTACCCCATGGTACGAAGAACCGTACAGCAGAAGAAAGAAGTAAAGAAAGGAGCCCTTATGGAAATTTTAGAAGAACTTGTGGTGAAGGAAGATGTCGGGGACACACCCAAAGAAGAACCAATTAAACCCTGCACCAAGTCATGCTATTCATGTGGAGAAGAAGGACACATCTCCCAGAATTGTATGAATGGGGATGTAGTAGAATTCCCGACGGAGGAAGTTGAGTATGACCCACAAGAAATAGAAGCCATGATTGGCATGGAAAGGTCTAGGAAGAGAAGTAGATTGGATTCCAGGAAGGACATGAGTCATATCACCTGTTACAGGTGCAAGGAGTCAGGGCACTACCTCAGCAGTTACCCAAAAAGGAAACCTCGAGACTTGTCAGAAGTAATATGTTTTCGTTGTAATGGAGCAGGGCATTTTGGCAGAGAATGCCCCAAGGAGAAGGAGACTTGTGATAATTAGTGGTGTCTGTGAGAAGTATAGTAGTAGTAGTGAGAACATTTTCCTTTATATTGAGGTGTTGAGTTGAGGCATGTAATGGAAGTGCAGGAGATTGTAATACTTTGAGAATCAATAAAGTTAGTATCGTGGGTACTATTTGGATTTTATGAGTTGTTACTCTATGGAGAAGGATTTTGACCATTTTCGAGGATATGAGAAATATGGTCTATGGATGAGTTTGTGTATTTTAAGGGTGGTAGTACCCTGTGAGGAGATTTGACCCCTGGAAAGGAATAATGTTGTTCCACGGGGTGGACTTCGAAAGTATAAGTTTTATCTCGATATGCGGGATACCTCAAGAATATGAAGAGATGAAGTATTATTGGCTATAAAGGAGGTATAATGTTGGAAATATAGAGCAATTGTAACTCCATGATGAGTCTGAGTAATCACGTCTTGGTTTGGTGCCAATAGAAGGAAGAGAGATAGTACAATTGGAAGGATTTAAGAATGCGGGGAAGTTGGATGTTTGGAAAATAATCAGTTGCCCCTAGGATGAGCTCAAGGATTACAAGTGATGAGATGGGCCATAACCCACAGGCCCCAGGACCTGCCAAGGAGCAAGCACACTCTTGCTGAAGGAAAAACCCTGGAAGAAGTTATGTTTATCGGCAGACGATCTTATAGAATAACGCAAAACCTAAGAGTTGTGAAGAACGATAGATGTTTGTTTGGCTTGCAGAATCAATGGATTTATCCGAACTTAGTTCGTTGACAAGACAAATTCTGCAGTGCTTGTGAGGATGACTGAGAGTTAGAATGCGAGATTCGCTAAACTGTATGCATGGTAATGATTTGGGTGCGGGATGGATTGATCACCATACCGACTTACTCTTATTATTCGCCTTGCTATATGGGATGGTAAATCTGAGTGACTTACCCATAGTAGAGCGACGATGATCGAAACCTTGTTTGAACCTTAGAATGGTATAAGTATTTTCCCATGTACAAGGCAGCTTTGCCAACCGTAGGTTATACGGTGAGGTTCAACCCAGACTCATTTCCTGCAAGAGAAACCATAAATTGTTGACCACCATGAGATATCAAAAGTTGTTTAGTATTGGCGCCAGACCCGTCAGCTAAGAAGACCCAGTCTTAGAATAACCTTACCAAAATGAAATGACAGAAGAATTGTGGTAAACGTTATGCCACTACCGGAAGAGCCCAGAGAAGGAATTTTCCCGAGAATTTGAGAAGACCGGCCCCGTCAAGAATAAGGATGGAGGACATGAGTATTGATGGGACCGTAACAATGTTTCTAAGGGTGGTAGCACCCCGGACCCCCCGTGATGATCGATGGATTTTGAGAAGACCCCCAAACCTAACCTATTCCTTTCTAGCCTCTCCGAATCTCAAGGACGAGATTCATTTTAAGGGTGGTAGGTTTGTAACATCCCAAAATTCTAAACTTTGGAATGTTATAATAAATAGATAGATTTGATTGATTGACTGAAAGTGAGTGAATTTGAGACTTTTTGAAAGTTAAAAGAGAGGGAATAAAAGGACTTCCCCAAAATTTCATTTTGCATTCTGATCTCCATGAATTCAAATTCTTTTCAAATACAAAACCCTTGAGTGAAGATGATATGACTTCTTCCATTTAATTAAATGAAAGGGGATTTGAAAATATTTGAATTTCATTTGGAAATATTTTCAAATTCAAAAACTTTATGCAACTCAATGATTTTCATGAGAGAAGATAAAATGACTTCTTCAAAACATATGAAATATGAGTTGGGAGTTTCAAGGATCAAATTTAAATTCCTTTTGAACTTATTTTCAATTTGGAGTTATTTGGCTTTTATTCAAATTATTTCTCTCCAAAAATAAAATACATGGAAAATAGGGTAACATGATTCCCTACATCAGAAAAATGGAGAGAAATAAATTTGAAATCATTTTGGTATTTTTAAAATGATTTTTACTGGATTTTACTAGAGCAGTAGCACTCTTTGCTTTATTTGAATTTGTGTGGATTTTATTTGACATTTGTAAAATGTTCATCTTGTAGAAAATGTTTTTCTGAAAATTTTGATATATTATATGCCTATATAAATTTTTTATTTGTTTTGTTTTGTTCATTTTTATTCGTCTGGAAAATCTTTTAAAAAATAAACTTTCTCCTCGCCGGACCGGGCCGACCCATCTCTAGCCTGACCCAGCCCAGCCGCACCTCTCGTCCCCGACGCGAGCTCTGCCCACCGCCATCTCCGATCGGGAAACCGCCGCCGCCTCGCCTCGCCTTGCCCCCTCCTCCACGCCTTGCGCCTCCCCTCCCCTCCTATAAAGGGCGCCGCCCCGCCCCACCCCCACCCCCCGTCCCTGTTGTCGCCCGCCGCCCTTGCGGCGCATCCCGCCGCTGAGCCACTCGCCGCCGCCGCTGCCTCTCCTCCGCCGCGCTGCCGCTGCTCCGCGCGCACCGCTGCCCTGCGCCGCCCGCGACGCTTCCCGCCGCTACCGCCTTGCCACGCCGTCTGAAGTACCGCCCGCGCCACGCAGCCCCGTCGCCGGACTCGCCGCAGCCGCCGCCCGCTATTCGTCGTCCAGCCGGCGGTTTTCTCCACCTAAACCACCGAGCCGGCCGAACCGGTACGAACCGCTGGTTTTCTCCAGTTTATTTGGTTTACTTCGGTTTTATATTATTAGATTGGTTTTTCTTTTTAGCCTAGTTATTTCGAGAATGTTCGCTAGTTAGGTCCTCGCAGCGAACGGATTCATTCGTTAGCGTTCTGTAACGAACGTTCATTATTTAGTCTTTTCCTTTTTCTTTTAATTTGCGTGTAATAAGGAGGCACTTCCTTGCGGCCGCCTGGACCCAGTTGTCAGCCTCTCCACGTACAGTACTCTTCCGATGGAAGTCAGTCGTTGACCACGTTGACCACGCCGTGCCGAGAGCACCAGGGAGGTGGTCTGGACGACGACGAGGCCTAGGAAGGGGACAACGAGGAGCCGGGGAAGACGCAGGAGCGGAAGCCCGCGCGGAGAGGAGTTAGAGGGTTCACTGGTTCGGCTGCGGTGTGAGGCTGCCGTCGCCGCAGAATAACAGGGGGTGTGGGTGAGTAGAGGGATGGCCTGGCCAGCAGTGGGAGTAGTACGGGGCTGTGAGGCCTCCGCGGCATCACAGCCGGCCACGGGAGGTAGGAGCACGCGACACGACCGGCGCTGCTTTGGCCGGCTGGAGTAAGAAGACCAGAGGTTGAAGAAGCACTACCCCGTTTGATGGACATTGTACGATCACTGCAGCTAGAATCGTTTATATTGACTAAGTTGACAAAGCCCTTGGTACGCGTCAACTTAGTAGGCCCACAGCTCGGATTTGGCAGAGAACATATAGCCCATTTGCGATTTGTAAGAATGTACAGCCCATTTTTTAATTCTAATGGAATTTACTACAGCCCATTTACAGTTTGTTAAAAGTACAACCCAACTTCTAGCTAGGACAACGATTAATAATTTCAAACAACCGCTCAAAACAGAATTCAAAAAAATTCCCATATTTTGATGGAATCCGAAATATTTTTATCCGAAATTTCTAGTCAGGTCAAATATAATTTCAAAATAAAGTTGTATTACGTTAAAATCCAATGAAATATTGCGCGCGCAACAAGTAATGAAATTAAAATTTTGAAATTCCAAAAATAATATATTTTTCAAACTAATTACGTGTTTGGTGCATAGTAACTGTCCAGTTATTATAATTACATCCCAGTTATTGTTTCTTTAAGTCCATTTTCTTGTTACGCCTAATACATACCTTCTAGGAAAGTTTGCAGCCCAGCGGGGCGGAGAATAACAAGTTGACCCCGGATATTGTGTACAAGTGTCGGCCCAGTTGCATTGCTGATGTTGAAAAAAAGGCATGTGTAGTACAGTACAACCTAACATGGTTACTCAGCCCACATTCAGCGACACCGGAAAGGCCCAAACAAGGCTTCTGTACAACTTTTTGAAGTCACTGAGCTCAATTAATAACTTAAAAAAGTTAGATTACAGTGGAACCTAATTAAAAACTGTCACGAGCAAACAAATAATTCAACAGGTCCCACTTATGCGTCTGCGCGCGTGTGTGTGTGTGTGAGAGAGAGAGATAGAGAGAGAGAGACCCATCAGTCGATGCTCGTAAATACATCTTTCAGCCATATGCATTGCTGATGCTCAGTAAAAACTTATATAGTTGACACAATCATATAGAATATCATAGCACACTGAACTTGAATACAAAAATTTCATGCAGGCGGCACAATCAGGATGGAAGCAGTTGATCGCTACGGGAAGGGCTATGTTGAAACCAACGAAGTCGTACATAACAGTTCATCATCTTTATCAATGACGGGAAAATATCTTGAATGTTGTGCAAACAAAACAGACAGACAACACAATAAGTTCTGCTAGCACATTAAGTTGACGTACAACCCTTTCTAAAAAAAGTTCAGGTACAAAATTAGAACAGGTCACAATCAAATGTACTGGCATATCAGTGCTTCACACCCATAGCTCGAATTTAACTAGTACTCCCTCTGTCCGGGAAAAATTGTCCACATGGCAGTGTATTTGTTTTTTTGCAAAAAAACCCCACAGAGTTTTAAACACGTCACAAAGAAGTCCATCTCCTTCCTTCCTCCTCCCCCGTCGCCCGCGCCTTGCAGCCATCGCCGGCTACCCAACTGCACCGCCGCCTGCCTGGATTTGCGCCGCAACCAACACCTGAACCGTGAGCCAGCCCGCGACCAACAACAGTGCCGCCGCCCACTTGCACCTGTGCCGCAGCTTACCACCTGCACCGCCCGCCGTGAAGGCGACCTGCGCCGGCGCCCTCCTCGAGCTACGCCGCCGGCCCCGTTGAAGGTCGCCGCCCACATTCGCCCACCTTCGCCGCCCACCTGCGCCTCTGATTTCGTCCGCTTCGTCCGCCGGCGCCGTGGACAATTCCGGCCACTCCCGCCTCTCATGCTGCTACTGGTGGATGACGCCGGCGCCGTGGACCTCTGATGCTGCTTTTGCCTTTTCCCCTGCCTTGCCTCTGTTGCCACTCCCGCCTGTGCTGGTGAGTCTTCCCCACCCGCCTCTGCTACTGCTGCTGTTCAATTTGTTGCTGTGAGTCTGAATTTGCTGTTCTCAGTACAGGCAGAGAAAATTCAGTCAGGGGATACAAAGCTAGAGAAATAATCTAGGACAAAGGCTGTACACTGCTGCTAAATGATGAACAGATTATAGTGAAAATTTAGTTTGATGCCATCAAATTCATTCAGTAATACTCTTGGCATTCTTAGAGATCTGCTAGTTTTTGAAAGTTTTTCTTGCTACAGTTAACTGAAAATGTTCAGTGTTCCAATACTGTAGAGAAACTACAGTGCCTGTAATTCAGTTATGACTCCTTTACTGAAACTGTAGTGTTTGTGTTCGACGAGATTTTGTCGCGCGAAGTACCTCTGAGCGCGGATAGTTTTTTTATAATGTTTTTCCTAACTATTCTCTTAGAATCACAGGAAGAACAAATGTGATAGTGTTTTGCATGTGCACATATATGGGAAAGCTTCTCCATGCCTAGTTGTATCTAGCAAGGCTCACAAAGGAGGCTATAGTTGATGCACTAATAATTTATCTAGTGTGGAATGGTAGCATGATTAATCAAGGATATGTTATTTAAATATTCCGGCCAATGCTCAACCTGACACGATACTAGTTCAAAAGCTAGTTTGTTCAACCTGGCACGATTGTTTTTTTGTTGTGTCTCAGCTAGGTCCACCGGGCATCCAAATGCATGGTCAATGGTAATTGGATAAGCATGCATGAGCTCTCACGGCTGCAAGGGATAAGCGCTGCTCCAGAATTCACGCCAACAACGCGCTCATCCAACCGAAAAGCGGCGGCATTACCCAGCCGCATGGGGTGCTGGCAAACCTAGCTCCTGCCGATATAAAGGCTCATCTCCTTCCACGTAGGGAGGCACGGAGACCACGCAGCTACGCCGCAAGGCTGCCGTCCATTACACGCATATACATCACGCCGCAAGGCTTTTTCATTCTCTGATCTCTAGACGCACGTCTGGAGAGAAGACCCGCTAGCACCACACCAATCCATCATACTTCTACGCGGGCACGCATCCGGCAGAAGACTAGATCGCATCAACAGGTCAATGCAGCCGGCATGTATGCGCTACACGGAGAGTGCGTACCGGTCTCTGTAGACGACACTTGTGTGATCTCGTCCCTGCCACCGGAGATGACTGCATCGGAACAACAAACTGCACCGACACCGCCGGAAATCGTCTATGCCAAGCCTTTTATTTTCAGGTGTCATGTTCTTGGCCCGAGATGACTCGGGAGCTGCCGGAGCTCGCCAACGACGCTGCTCAACCGCTAGCACCGGCGCCCTTACCATGGCGGCCTTCATGGTGCTCAGTGAACACCTCATGGCGTACAGGTCGCGACGCACAGATTGCCATGAACAGGGCCACGGTGAACAGGTTCATGGCAAAGGGTACACCGGCGTACAGGTTTTGCATCACGCTCTTGGAGAAGACGAAGTGGTGCAACCGGAGCTCGCTGACGACACAGCCTGAGACTCGCCTTCCCCTTCACGGTGTACAGGTCCTTGATGGAACCAATATCCGCAACGACAGATCTAAGACCGGTTCCTCCTTCATAAGGCCCGCGTCCCCGACGAATAGGTCAATGGCGTACAGATCCTTCACCGAACCAAAGATTGCAACGACTCTGTACAAGACGGTCCCTCCTTCGAGAGGCGCACCCACCATGGCGGACAGTTCCTCGGCGTACAGGTCCATGGCATCACCGGCGCACAGGTCACTCTTTCGCGTAGTACCAGCCCAAGGCGATGCGGCCTCTGCGATACCACTTTCCACGGCCCCGTGAGGCGGCCCCTTTGTCTTGGCGGACCGCCGAATACTCGGCGTCTAGCCGAGACGAGGTGCCAACCACCTCGGGCACGCCCATGTGAGCGCGCATTGGTTTTTTACACTGACGCCGGTCTCCCCAAACCGTTACTCCCGCAAGGAGCAGCCCCTTGAACACCCCGATGAAGCAACAGGTCATCAAGAAGTCTGAGCCGACCGCGACCCATGCTACCCCAACACCAACTACTCCAACGCCGCCAAGACCGACGAGGCACGACGGCGAGGGCGGGCGCGGCCACCGCTAAGGGCACGTCACTTGCGGCGCGTGTACCGACGAGGACACGGGCTCTGCCGCTGCCCACACATACATCACCATCATCACGCATGGATGACGAGAAGCGAAGACGACGAAGACGACCACATAGCTTAATCGGAGGTATCTCGCGGAGCAACCCGCGGGAGTAATTAACCGGGAGCCTTCCGAGGCCCCGGGAACCAGGAGACCGCAATCGCCATAGTCAGGCTGGCCGCGCTAGTAGGCCACGGAGCGCACTTTTTCTTTACGGGATCTTGTACTTTTGTTTCTCCAATGAGATTAATGAAATACTCGTTTCCCGCATCCTTTTCTTTGTGTACTACTGTACACTGGCACGCCCGCAATTTTTTTATTTCCCCTGGCGCGTAGAGAGATAATAACACGATAACCATCGTTGTTTGTTATTATTTTTCGTGTCAAACAAAATGGCACGCCCGGTGGGACCTCGTTCTCCTCCCATCTCTGCTTCGCTGTGGTCGTCTGAATCGTCTTCGCCCGTCTCCCAATCCACACAACATGCTGCATGACAAGGCATCGGCGAGGATTTCCGTTGATCGAGATCCCTTTTTCTGCAGGTGGACTCTCACACGGAAGCAACTCGGAGCCGTCGGTGCTTCAGTTTGGATCGATGCCAGTAATGATTGTCATCAAGCTCGGTGACAAGGTCTACGTGCATGAAGCTCAAGATCCTGCGCAGTTCCAAACTATGCAATCGAGAAAGGCGCAAAGGCGGGAGGCCGCCAAGGCGAAGAAGGAGCGTCGCGAGCTAATGCTCGAGGCACGTGCCCTGTTGAAGGAGTCGACAAGGGAGGATATGAAAGGAGACGTGGAGGCGGCTCAACGCCTTCGCGCCAAGGCTGCCAACAGGCGGGCAAGAGCGGCGTCCCATCACGCCCCTACCCCATTTCCACACTTGAAGCCTTCACGACCAGCACCCCGACGCACCGAGGTTGAGCTGCTTGAAGGTTTGGAGGCCATCGCCCAGAACTTGCGGAAACTCATGGCGAACGCACGTTTGTCGGAAAGCCCGCACCCTCTTCGAAACTATAGGAGGAAGTATCGCAAGGTACAACGACTCCACCAGCAAATTACCTCACGCCTTGCTCAGAGCACGGTGCCTGAGGAGGATTGGTCCCTCGGAGCAAGGGACTTGGCAGACAAGGTGTTCACTTACCAGAGCACCCAGGCCCCTCCGTACGACTTGTTCCCGGATGACTGGGCGCACGAGCCAACCAAGATCAAGCAGCTGGTGAGGCGGGCCATTATGAAGGAGTTCTGGAAGCGGCGTTCACGCAAGGAGCCTGTTCTACCGGGCCCTACAGTCTCCATCAACCTTGAAGATACTCGACGGGGGGCATGGGCGCCATGCCTCCACACCTCCGCGGTTGACGGACAATCTCTCACCAACAACAACAGGTTTTCTGTCCTTCGCCATGAAGCACCAGCGCCACGTGACAAAGACCTGCGGCAAGAATTTCGCCAACTCCAAGAGCAGATGAACAACATCCAGAGGCGGCTACTTGATCCCGCGGCACCAAGTACATCATCAACACAGGGTGCAGGAGGGACCAGACGTCAAGCCCTGAGTCATCGCCCTCAACATGAGCGCCACACGTTGGCACCTCGACGACCATCGTCACCAACCCGACACTTTCAACAACAGAGGCATCCCAACATGCCCCCACATTGGAACCGATGGTCAAGACACCAGGAGGAAGAAAGGAACACACAGCCCACTCAGCAATGGCGACCACGGGAGCCTTTGCGACCGACGCTTCCACCACAACCATCTTCTCCCAGGCGGGAAGATCGACCACAACTACAGGTAACGATGGACATGACTTCCTCATCCACGCGACGACCTGCACCACCACTTATCCCCATGCCACTAGTGCCAGTAAGGGCTAGCGGCGTGCCGACGGATAACCAACGCAAGCGCGAGAGGCGCCGGAGAAACCACCAAGTTCTATATAATGAACTCGAGGACTTAGTCCTTCGACACACCCAGGTACGCCTACGACCCGATGGCGCGGTCGTTCAAGAAAATGACAGAGTCAGGTTTCGCATCTCCCCCGACTTAGAACGGCACGAGCGGTATAACTACCTGCTCAGTCATTTGGCGCCAAAACCGCGCAAGTCCTCCACAAGCAGCGCAGAGCAAAGGAGCAAGGAGATGCCTTCTTCATCCCTTCCCCCAAAAGACGGTGAACAGGTGAAGGCGGCCATGACACCACCCCCATTGGAGGACCGGAAGACACCGCCCCCGACGGCCACACCGATGGACGGCATTGAAGTAACCAAGTTTACGACCTCCACCAACAACGAAGTGGCTCCTGATGCTACATCCAAGTCCGCTCTCGAACCAGACGCAACACTTCCCACGAATCCTCCTCTTGTTCCATCTGATAGGTTGGACCAAGATGGGGAGGCTAATAAGCTTCAGCACGAGGCAAACAAAGCGAAGGAGCCAGTTGAGAAGAACCTTGCTTTGTGTGGTACACTAGGAGTGCAACCCAGTCAAGAATCAAGTAATGGATGGCGACCTCCTCGCATCACCCAGGAGTTTGGCTATCCTTCAGATGAAGAGATAGTGCCAAACCCTAAGGCGGACTTCTGGAAGACTTTCTTACCCCGCCTTGGCCATATGTGTGCATGGTTCAAAGGAGCAGAGGGGGCCCTAAGACAAGCTCTTCGTCATCACAAGAAGGTGCAAGATCCAAGGCCCCATGTCTTCCTGTAACTGCAGGCAAAGGATCGCTAGCGGATGGAAGCACTTCATGACATCGAGACATATCACCACGCCGCTACACCGACATCAAGGCTCGTCTTCCTGAAGACCCTAATGAACTTCACCAGGTTGCAAGTCGGCCTGGAGCGAACACGCGACTGAGGTCCATTGCACGTCAGAGTGTAACTGATGGGCCTGCTGAAGGTGGAGAGCACCAAGATGACCCTGACGACGAAGAGAGCTTCTCTGACTCATCTTCTTTGCCTTCGTTGGAGAGGCACCCGAACTCCCCTCCTTACCAAGAGCTTATCCCGTCTAATTTCTCAGACTCCGAAGATGGCATTAGAGATCTCCACACTGCGCCAGTTCGCATGGTGAACAGTGGTGGTGCCCCTGAAGATCCCCGTGCCGTCATCCAGGAGCCAGGTGCCGTAAATGCAGTAGCTGCGCGTCAAGCTTCCTTAGAAGAACAGGTCAGGGACCAGCGGCAGGCAAGCAACCAGTTGTCGTCAAAGCTTGACCAGTTCATCGAGCTCATGGTGAACAACCAAGGTGCTCCATCAAGAGGCACGCCGCGACGGGTGGTGGATCCACAAGAAGAAGAGCTACATGGTGACACTCATGCAGTGCCACCTCTTAATGATGCGCGTCAATGCCAAGACCCTAGCATGCACGCTCGACCATTGGTTAGCCCCGTTGGTTCTGCCAACGTGGCGCCAAATGCAAGCATGTTGAAGGACTGCCATGACATTGTTGAAGATATGGTGGCCAAAAAGTTCAAGCAAATGACGATAGATCAAGCACCTCGCACCTCCGAGAACGAGCTAGAGAAGCCTTACGAGGCGTGGCATGACATGGTGGCATACCCCTCAGGGTGGCACCCACCAAAGTTCCGCCAGTTCGATGGAACCGGTGATGCAAGGGAGCACTTGGCGTACTTCGAGGCGGCATGCGGCGACACGGCAAACAGCTCGTCACTCCTCTTGCGTCAATTTTCAGGGTCGTTAACAGGACCTGCATTCCATTAGTATAGTCGTTTACCGGTCGGATCCATTGGAAGTTGGGCGGGCATGAAGGAAGTCTTCAAGAAGCACTTCGTCGCCATGAAGAAGGACTTCTCCATCGTTGAGCTGGCGCAAGTTCGACAACGACGAGATGAGTCCATCGACGACTACATCATCAGATTCCGCAACAGCTATGTGCGCCTCGCTAGAGAGATGCACCTTGAGGACGCCATCGAGATGTGTGTCCATGGGATGCAACAACATTGGTCACTTGAGGTCTCTCGGCGCGAGCCTAGAACCTTCAGTGCCCTAAGCACGGCGGTAGCAGCCACGAAGCTTGAGTTCGAGAAATCACCGCAGATAATGGAGCTCTACAAGAATGCCAGCGCATTCGACCCTGCCAAGCGCTTCGCCGCGACATCCAAGCAAGCTAACAATGGGGGCAAGCTGAAGGCGCCGGCAGAAGCAAACACCACTAAGATCTTCTCGTCTGCACCCCAAGGCCAGGTGCCCGTCTTGGGAGCAAGAGGCGAACAGGCAACAGGAAGACAACACCCGTCGATCCAGGAGCTCCTCAAGAAGCAGTACATCTTCCGTCGTGAACTTGTCAAGGACATGTTCAGTCAGCTAATGGAGCATTGAGCATTGAACCTTCCAGAACCTCGGAGGCCCGATCAGGTATGGATGACTGATAATCCGTTGTTTTGCCCATATCACAGGTATGTGGGTCACATCATCGAGGATTGTGTCGCCTTCGAAGAATGGCTCCAAAGAGCTGTTAATGAGAAGAGGATCAACTTGGACCCAGAAGCCATCAACCCGGACTACCACACGGTGAACGTGGTGAGTGTGGCCTCATCCCCTACACCAGGTCAAGAGATGGAGCACGAAGAAAAGTGGGTGCCACTCACGCAGGTTGAAGACCAGCTATCTAGCCTCATTCTGTCCACGACGCAATCACGTCCACTCCATCAAGGGGCAACCCCAGCCATCCACAAGGAGGAGCCTTGGAGAATGGTTTGCCGGAAGCCGTACCCGAGGAGCCCTCCACCTCGACCTCCACGCGCAGCTCCCATGGCGCAAGCCGCCCCAAGGATCCTAAGACGAGTTGATCCGAGTCAACGCCGCCCTCCACCAAGATTCGTCCCTAAGTCGGAGGGAAACGAGTCGTTCCCATGGCCAGGGCGCGTGTTACCCACCTTGGAGCAGTTCATGCCACGCGCTCGAGTGGAGGTACCAGCAAAGGGGAGGCAAGAAGACCAAGAAGGAGCTAGACCATCCCAATCATCAAACATCGAAAGCTGGAACACCATCCTCAGCTATAGCGACACACCAAGCTCTGATTCGGAAGATGTGTTCACACCCGAAGAGCAAGAGGTGTTCCATGCTGAAGACACGAAGAAGGACGTGCAAGCAGAAGAGGTGAACATGAACTTGCGTGGAGGCAAGGTTCTACCTGAGCCACTGAAGATCAAGCCAACAAGGGTGCCCAAGCCGGCTGCCTCAAAAGAGGCGCCCTTGCAAGAGGAAGTGCATGAAGAACAAGGCCAAGGGAAGACGAAGCAACATGACGTTGACTACAACATCATTGCTCACCTCAAGCAAATCCCCGCACTTTTGAGTGTGCATGATGCCCTGATGATGGTGCCCGACCTTCGCAAAGCCCTTATCAAGGCGCTTCAAGCTCCGGAGCTCTACGAGGTGTCCATGGCGAAGCATCGCCTCTTCTCCAATCCCCTATTCGTGAATGAAATAACATTTGACGAGGAAGACAAGCTCATAGATGATAGTGACCATAACCGACCGCTCTACGTGGAAGGTAACATTGGCACTGCACACCTTTGCAGGATCCTCATCGACCCAGGGTCTTCCATGAGTATCCTGCCCCTTCGGAGCTTGACGCGGGCTGGTTTCACGGTGGACGACTTGGAGTCCACAGATGTAATGATCTCCGGCTTCGACAACTAGGGAAAGCCAACGTTGGGCGCCATCACGGTGAAGATCCAGATGTCTACGTTCAGCTTCAAGGTGCGGTTCTTCGTCATTGAAGCGAACACCTCCTACTTGGCCCTTTTGGGGAGGCCGTGGATTCACAAGTACCGCGTCGTGCCATCCACTCTTCACCAGTGCCTAAAGTTCGTCGACACCCAAGGCACGTAGCAGCGCATCATCGGCAACATCTCTCCTTACACTGTGCAGGAATCTCACCATGCAGATGCAAAGTATTACTTCCCTGTAGAAGGCAGCGACCAGCAGTTAGGGAGGACGACACCTTCGGTTGATGTCTTGATCAAGCCAGGTGTGGCACCGGCGGACGAGATAAAGCGCCTCCTCATGCCGTGCTCACCTTCCGGGGCAAAGGACTCCTTCCCGCGAAGCCATAGGAGCCAAGGACGTAGGCGATCATCCTCAACAGGGCGCCACGACTCCAATCGCTCTTCCCCTGCAGAGATCGGGAGCTCTACTTAGACCTCGCGTGGGACAGGATCTTTTGAGCCTGTTCCAACAGCCCGTTACTATTGAAGGCAAGATTCCCGACATCAACGTCAGCCAACCTGAGGTCAGCAACGACGCCTCGTCAAGAGGCTACCCCTTCTTCATCGACCTCGGTGCACCGAGACCCTAGCGGTTTAACACTTGGAACCTCTGCAGGTGCCCAGGAGGGTCGAAAGATGCTAATAGGCGGCAATGATGCGCCACCAACCATCACGTTGCGGGCACGCAGGACTCCGAAGGAGGAACCCGCGCCCGCACCAGGAGTGGTTAGAACAAGAATAAAAGAGATGGAGGAAGTCGCAAGGGGAGCTCAAGGCATGCAGCCCCCGTCACTCTACATCTCAGTGGCTTCTTCGTTGGAGGTTTGGGCGATTCCCAACTCACCCGGATGTGGAGTCCATACCATTTTCTACAAGGTTCCCCAGGTAAACCAATGTGATTCTATATGTGAGTTTCCAAAACCTTGCAGTGACCCAGAGGAGGTGCTACACACGATGAAGGCTGAGCCCAAGATGGTTCGCTTGCTGGAGAAGGTCGGGATCACTCTTCGTCGAAACAACAGGATGCCTCCACCGCCGGCTATATGTGAGGAATGGTGGAGACATGCAAAGGGCCTTGTCAAGCAAAAAGGCAAGGCCCAACCAAAGTTTGGGCTCGGCTACATCGATCTCGACGCCCCTAGCGATGAAGGGAAGCTCGGCCCCGTGCCAACACCACGAGAACCAGAAGACGAAGGGCGACCAATGCTAGAAGGGGACCTCTACAACACTAGCATGCCTTTCGGGTTGAATAATACTGGTGCAACATATCAGCATGCCATGACATGTGTCCTTGGCGATCTGACCCGCCCTACGGTGAAATGCTACACCTATGATGTCTCTGGAAATGAAGGGGAGGAGCCCGACGACGGAGCACGAGTCAACTGCCATGCCACGTCGGTCTCGTCGAGTGACGACTCTGACACTTCGCCCATCCTTCCTCATCAATAACACCCCATCAACGTCGAGCCAAGTGATGATGAGGAGTTCATCTCCGCACCAGCACCCCAAGAACTCGAAGATGGAGGGCAGCCGACCATCGACGAGCTTGTGCAGGTCAACCTCAGGACTAAAGATGATCCACGCCCCACTTTTGTTAGCGCCACGCTGACAGAAGAGGAGCGAGAAGAGTACCGAAGATTCTTGATGGAGTACCGAGATTGCTTCGCCTGGAACTACAAGGAGATGCCGGGGTTGGACCCTCGTGTTGCCACCCACAAGCTGGCCATCGACCCACAATTCCGTCCTATCAAGCAGCAACTGCGACGCTTGCGTCCGGAACTCGAAGGTGATGTCATCGCTGAGGTAGACAAACTAATTGTTGTAGGTTTCATCAAGGAGGTCAAGTATCCACGGTGGCTCGCCAACATCGTCCCGGTGGAGAAGAAGAATGGGCAGATACGAATATGCCAGGACTTACGTGACTTGAATCGAGCGTGCCCCAAAGATGACTTTCCCTTGCCGATCCCGGAGATAGTCGTCGACTCCACCACAGGACACAGCGCACTATCCTTCATGGATGGTTCATCAGGCTACAACCAGATCAAGATGGATCCAGATGACGCCATTGACACCGCTTTTAGGACCCCGAAGGGCAACTTCTACTACATCGTCATGCCTTTCGGATTGAAGAACGCCGACGCAACGTACCAATGTGCCATGACGTGCATTCTTGGTGATTTAATCCACCATTCGGTGGAGTGCTACGTCGATGACATGGTGGTCAAGAACAAAGAACACGAGCATCATCTAGAAGATCTTTGAGTGGTCTTTGAGCGGCTACGACAACATCAACTCAAGATGAACCCGTTGAAGTGTGCCTCGGCGTTCAGTCGGGCCTCTTCCTCGGCTTTGTCGTTCGTCATCGAGGCATAGAGATTGAGCATAAGAAGATCAAGGCCATCATCGACATGCCACCACCCCAAGATCTTAAGGAGTTGAGGTCATTGCAAGGGAAGCTAGTGTGCATCCGACGCTTCATCTCCAACCTCTCCAGACGCATCCAACCCTTCTCGAGCCTCATGAAGAAAGGATCTCCGTTCGTGTGGGAAGAGGGATGCCAACGCGGCTTTGATGATATCAAAAGGTACCTCCTTAATCCATCTGTCTTGGCAGCTCCTGTCAAGGGGCGCCCATGTTGGAAATATGCCCTAGAGGCAATAATAAAAGCATTATTATTATATTTCCTTGTTCATTATAATTGTCTTTATTCATGCTATAATTGTGTTATCCGGAAATCGTAATACATGTGTGAATAACAGACACCAACATGTCCCTAGTAAGCCTCTAGTTGACTAGCTCGTTGATCAACAGATAGTCATGGTTTCCTGACTATGGACATTGGATGTCATTGATAACGAGATCACATCATTAGCAGAATGATGTGATGGACAAGACCCAATCCTAAACATAGCACAAGATCGTATAGTTCGTTTGCTAGAGTTTTCCAATGTCAAGTATCTTTTCCTTAGACCATGAGATCGTGTAACTCCCGGATACCGTAGGAGTGCTTTGGGTATACCAAACGTCACAACGTAACTGGGTGACTATAAAGGTCTGCTACGGGTATCTCCGAAAGTGTCTGTTGGGTTGACATGGATCAAGACTGGGATTTGTCACTCCGTATGACGGAGAGGTATCACTGGGCCCACTCGGTAATGCATCATCATAATGAGCTCAAAGTGACCAAGTGTCTGGTCACGGGATCATGCATTACGGTACGAGTAAAGTGACTTGCCGGTAACGAGATTGAACGAGGTAACTGGATACCGACGATCGAATCTCGGGTAAGTAACATATCGATTGACAAAGGGAATTGCATACGGGGTTGATTGAATCCTCGACATCGTGGTTCATCCGATGAGATCATCGTGGAGCATGTGGGAGCCAACATGGGTATCCAGATCCCGCTGTTGGTTATTGACCGGAGAGTCGTCTCGGTCATGTCTGCTTGTCTCCCGAACCCGTAGGGTCTACACACTTAAGGTTCGGTGACGCTAGGGTTGTGAAGATATGTATATGCAGTAACCCGAATATTGTTCGGAGTCCCGGATGAGATCCCGGACGTCACGAGGAGTTCCGGAATGGTCCGGAGGTAAAGAATTATATATAGGAAGTGCTGTTTCGGCCATCGGGACAAGTTTCGGGGTCACCGGTATTGTACCGGGACCACCGGAAGGGTCCCGGGGGTCCACCGGGTGGGGCCACCTATCCCGGAGGGCCCCATAGGCTGAAGTAGGAGGGAACCCAGCCCATAGTGGGCTGGGGCGCCACCACCCCTAGGGCCCATGCGGCTAGGGTTGAGGGGAAACCCTAGAGGGGGCGCCCCCTTGCTTGGGGGGCAAGCCCCCCACCCTAGGCCGCCCCCCCCCCCCTAGTAGATCTCATCTACTAGGGCCGGCGCCCCCCCCTAGCACCCCTATATATAGTGGGGGAGAGAAGGGACTTCATACCCAGCCCCTGGCTCCTCCCTCTCCCCCTTTTACGTCTCTCCCTCGTAGTATAGGCGAAGCCCTGCTACTGTGACGCCCTACATCCACCACCACGCCGTCGTGCTGCTGGATCTTCGTCAACCTCTCCTTCCCCCTTGCTGGATCAAGAAGGAGGAGACGTCTCCCGTTCTGTAAGTGTGTTGAACGCGGAGGTGCCGTCCGTTCGGCGCTTGGTCATCGGTGATTTGGATCACGTCGTGTTCGACTACATCATCACCGTTCTTTGAACGCTTCCGTGCGCGATCTACAAAGGTATGTAGATGCATCCAATGACTCGTTGCTAGTGAACTCCTAGATGATCTTGGTGAAACGAGTAGGAAAATTTTTGTTTTCTGCAACGTTCCCCAACAGCCCACTCATTCTATACATTGCAGCGCAGCCTACTTCGGTGGGTGCTTTGTTCGCCCAAAACAATGACGAATGGAAGGAAGTGGCCTGCTACTACTTGAGCCGCACCATGGTGGGGGCCGAGTGAAATTACTCTGCAATAGAGAAATTATGCCTGGCCCTAATCTTCGCGTTAAAGAAGTTGAGGCACTACACGCTAAAGCACCAAATCCAGCTCGTCGCAAGAGCGGACCCCGTAAGGTACGTGCTAAGTCAGCCCGCGCTCATGGGGCGACTGGGAAAATGGGCGCTTCTCATGATGGAGTTCGATATCACTTTTGTCCCTCAGAAGGCAATCAAAGGGCAAGCCTTGGCGGAGTTCCTTGTGGCGCACCCGGTGCCAGATGATTCCCCCCTCATCACCGATCTTCCTGATGAGGAGGTCTTCACCGTCGACCTCGACGCACCGTGGGAGCTCTACTTCGACGACGCCTCTCGCATGGAGGCCGATGCTGATGGAGGCCCAAGACGAAGGGCAGGCGCAGGTTTGGTGTTCAAGACGCTGCAAGGAGGGGTGATGTATCACTCATTTTCCATCCTCAAACAAGAATGCTCAAATAATGAGGCAGAGTATGAGGCACTCATCTTCGGTCTTCTCCTGGCGCTCTCCATGGATGTCCGCTCTTTACGGACCTTTGTTGACTCCCAGCTCATTGTTCGTCAAGTCAATGACATCTACGAAGTTCGCAAGCCTGAACTAGTGACGTACTACACTGCGGGCCGGAACCTCATGGAAAAATTTCAACATGTTGAAGTGCTCCATGTCCCACGAAGTAGAAATGCGCCTGCTGATGCCTTGGCAAAACTAGCGGCAGCATTGGTGCTCCCAGATAATAAAACCATGCAGGTAAATATTGAAGACAGGTGGCTCCTCCCAGCTGTTCTGGAGCTAATCCCGGCGGAGTACGAAGTCAACTCCATCCTGACGAACACCGTGGAGGAAGACGAGTGGCTGCAACCCTTCCTAGACTACTTCAAGCATGGCAGTCTCCCCGACGACCCCGTCGCGAGACGCCAACTACAATGACGACTCCCCTTTTATCTTTATGAAGCAGGTGTCCTTTACAGGTGGTCTCATGGACAGGAGGTCCTACTTCTGTGCGTCAATCGAGGTGAAGGCGAGAAGATCCTCCAGGAGATGCACCATGGAGTCTGTGGCGGGCACCAAGGAGGAGCTAAGATGTATCATAGCATACTTCTTGCAGGATACTACTGGCCCGGCGTCATGGCGGACTGCCTTTGGGTGGCCAGGTCATGCCACAACTGTCAAGTACATGGCGACTTCAAGCATCAGCCGCCGGTCCCGCTTCACCCTACAGTTCCCTCTTGGCCATTTGACGCCTGGGGAATCGACGTCATCGGCCTCATTGAGCCCCCGTCATCCGGGGGGCATCGTTTCATCCTTGTCGCGACAGACTACTTCTCCAAATGGGTGGAAGCCGTCGCACTACGGGAGGTGAAGAGCGACAACGTCATCAAGTTCCTAGAGCGAAATATCATATATCGCTTTGGGATTCCACACCGCATCACCTCAGATAATGCCAAGGCATTCAAGTCCAACAAGATGTACAGGTTCATGGAGAAGTACAAGATCAAGTGGAACTACTCCACCGGCTACTACCCTCAAGCCAATGGGGCGATCGAAGCCTTCAACAAGACGTTAGGCAAGATACTCAAGAAGACGGTGACAAGACACAAGAGAGACTGGCATGATCGTCTCTTCGAGTCCTTATGGGCGTACCGCGTTACAGTCCGTACCCCGACACAGGCTACTCCATTTTCTCTCGTTTATGGGAGTGAAGCCGTACTACCATTGGAAGTCTAGCTACCCTCTTTACGGGTGGCTCTCCAGGAAGGACTCACCCAAGATGAATAGGTACAACTTCGTTTTCAGGAGCCTGACGCCCTTGAAGAGGAGCGACTTCATGCCCTGCAAAACCTGGAGCTCTACCGCCAGAACATGGTGAGAGCCTATGACAAGCTCGTCAAGCAGCGCGTATTTCGGAAGGGCGATTTGGTCCTCGTGCTCCGTCGACCCATCGTCATCACGCACAAGACGAAGGGGAAGTTCGAGCCAAAGTGGGAAGGACCATATATCGTCGAGCAAGTCTACGACGGGGGTGCATATGTAGGATCGAAAGTATGTCTAGAGGGGGGGTGATTAGACTACTTGACCAAATAAAAACTTAACCTTCTCCCAATTTTAGTTCTTGGCAGATTTTAGCTAATTTAGGACAAGTCAAGCAATCATCACATAATTCAAGCAAGCATGCAAAGAGTATATAGGCAGCGGAAAGTAAAGCATGCAACTTGCAAGAATGTAAAGGGAAGGGTTTGGAGAATTCAAACGCTATTGGAGACACGGATGTTTTTCCCGTGGTTCGGATAGGTGGTGCTATCCTACATCCACGTTGATGGAGACTTCAACCCACGAAGGGTAACGGTTGCGCGAGTCCACACAGGGCTCCACCCAAGGGTAACGGTTGCGCGAGTCCACACAGGGCTCCACCCACGAAGGGTCCACGAAGAAGCAACCACCCACAAAGGGTCCACGAAGAAGCAACCTTGCCTATCCCACCATGGCCATCGCCCACACAGGACTTGCCTCACTAGCGGTAGATCTTCACGAAGTAGGCGATCTCCTTGCCCTTACAAACTCCTTGGTTCAACTCCACAATCTTGTCGGAGGCTCCCAAGCGACACCTAGCCAATCTACGAGACACCACTCTCCAAGAATTAACAAATGGTGTGTAGGTAATGAACTCCTTGCTCTTGTGCTTCAAATGATAGTCTCCCCAACACTCAACTCTCTCTCATAGGATTTGGATTTGGTGGAAAGAGGGTTTGAGTGGAAAGCAACTTGGGAAGGCTAGAGATCAAGATTCATATGGTAGGAATGGAATGTCTTGATCTCAACACATGAGTAGGTGGTTCTCTCAGAACATATCAGTTGGAATGGTGTGTGCGTTCTGATGGCTCTCTCTTTGAATGAGAAGAAGGTGGAGGGGTATATATAGCCTCCACACAAAATCCAACTGTTACACAGTTTTCCAATCTCGGTGGGACCGAACCAATAAACTCGGTCGGACCAAAAATGTAAACCTAGTGACCGTTAGTGATTTTCGGTGGGACTGACATGCAACTCGGTAGGACCGATGTGGTTAGGGTTTGGGCATAACGTAATCTCGGTGAGACCGATTACACAAACTCGGTGAGACCGAATTTGGTAATTAGCTAACCAGAGAGTTGGTCAGGCAAACTCGATGGGACCGATTTGCTCTTTCGGTGAGACCGAGTGGAACTCGGTGAGACCAAAAAGTTACAAAGGGAAACACTAAGTTTACATTGCAATCTCGGTGGGACCGATTCGCTCTTTCGGTGGGACCGAAAAGTTACGAAAGGGAAACAGAGAGTTTGCAACCCCATCTCGGTGAGACCGAGATCCCTATCGGTAGGACCGAATTGCTAGGGTTTGGCAGTGGCTAATGACAAGTGAAACTCGGTGGCGCCGGATAGGAAGAATCGGTAGGACCGAGTTTGGCTTCGGATTTAGGTCATATGTGGATATGGGAAAGTAGTTGAGGGTTTTGGAGCATATCACTAAGCACATGAAGCAAGAGGCTCATTAAGCAACACCTCATCCCTCCTTGATAGTATTGGCTTTTCCTAAAGACTCAATGTGATCTTGGATCACTAAAATATAAAATGAAGAGTCTTGAGCTTTTGAGCTTGAGCCAATCCTTTGTCCTTCGTATTTTGAGGGTTCCACTTTCACATCCATGCCATGCCAATCATTGAGCTTTCCTGAAATAATCATCTTGGAATAGTATTAATGAGCTATATGTTGTTATGAATTACCAAAACCACCTAGGGATAGTTGCACTTTCAATCTCCCCCTTTTTGGTAATTGATGACAACATATAGATCAAAGCTTCGACAAATGATAATAAGCATGAAATATATCGTCGCTTTGAGAAGTATGTGTTAAGTAAGAGCTCCCCATAAATTTGTGCATATTTAAAATTTTGCTTTGGACTGCAAATGCACAAAAATTTAGAGTCATGGGTTACTCTTCCATGTCACATACATCTTGGTGGAGCGCTTAAAATGATAAGAATGAAATACATGCACTCATCACTAAGAAAAGTGAATGATCACACAAGATAGATAAGATGATAATATTAAGCAAACATTAAGTGTAGCTTATGATCAAACACATGATCATCAATGTCTCACAAATAATGACGTAGTATCTCAGGCACTCAAAAGCAAACAAGTTCGAAAAAAACACCAAATAAAGCAAGAGAGAAAAGCAACACTCTCTCTCTCGAAGCCTATGATCTATACATCTTCTCCCCCTTTGGCAACAAGTTACCAAAAAGTTCCTAGAAAATGCATAGCACTAGATCGACGCTCAGGCTTGATCTTCAGGTGGTGGTGGAGTCCGGATCACTCCAAGGACGAAGGCTTCTGTAGATGCTGAAGTAGTCGCTGGAGTTGGAGCTGAAGTGGATGCTGGAGCTGGTGCTGAGGTGGATGCTGGAGCTGGTGCTGAGGTGGTGGCTCTTGTGTCAGCAACTGGCACGGCAGATGACCTCGGGCCTCGTGGCACTCTGGCAAAGGTATGAGTGGTAGTCCTGCCTCTCCTCTCCTGCATGTCCTCCTGGAGCTGCTCCACTGCAGACTGAACTTCTGTTACCTTGACATCCAAGTCATAGAACTTCTGTTCCATGATTCTCTCTAGGCTCTGTTGATTCTGAGTGAGAGTGGCCAGATTTTGCTCAATCCTCAGCGTGGATGCAATCAAGTAACCAAGCTGCTCTTGTTTAGTCTTCAAGAAGTATTCAGATGCCTCCTCTTGGGTAGGCATCTTGGCAGCTTTCTCCTTCCTCGCCTTCTCCTTCTTTGCAAATTCTTGGGCAGATGATGGCTCGTTCTCAGTCATGACAACTTCATTGTCCTCGAAATCTGGACGGATGGGCAGGTGTTCCTTGTCCAATAGATATATGCCCGTGCCCATCTTGGAGTTGATGAGCTCCTGAATTTGAGGGGCATATCCGCAGCTCCTCTTTTGATCTGCTGCAGTCCTCTTAATAGTTTCCACTATGAGGCTCATCACCTTAAACTTCTGAGGCACATCAAACACATGTAGCAAGTTGATAGCATGGCCTCTGATCATCTTGTGATCTCCAGACTTAGGCAATAAGGTGTGCCTTAGTATCCAATTGATCGTCGGGAGCCCTGACAGAAGGTAATGTACTGAGCCAAACTTGAAGGTATCAAGTGCTTCATTGGGAATTTCCTTGTACATATTGGACATGGAGTTATGGTCCATCTTCTTCTTGGCATAGATATCCAAGTCATCATCTTGCTCCCCTGGGGCATTTATGATCTGTGCCCATTCAGCCACTGTGGATTGGTACCTTGTACCCTCAGACATCCATGTGATCCTCCCATCTGGATAAAAGTGAGCCATGAAGTAGAACTGCATGATAAGCTTCTCATTCCACTTTGTGAGCTTCTGCCCAACAAAGTCAGCTACTCCACAAGCATGAAAGCTGTCATATACTCCTGGGTAGTGTTCCTCCTTCTCCCTCATGTAGGTCCAGTCAACCCATCTCATGTCACAGACAATTGGCTTCTTATCTAGCAAAACAGTCTCATGGAAATCCTGCTGCTCCTTGGTGCGAAACCTGTAGTCCACGGCAGTCCTTCTTCTTGAAGCATATGGGTCTGCTTCTCTCCATTTCCTTAGCCCTGAATCTCTCCTGAGCTTCATGTCCTCAGCCACAGGATGAGCATCGTTGTGGTCTGGGATCTTGGGCTTTAGCTTCCTTAGGACATTTTCTTCCTCTTCTTCAGCAACAGTCTCAGGCACTGGGGCCTTGTTCTTTTCAGCTGTAGGAATGCTCCTTGTATTCCTCTTTGGTTTTGGCTTGGAGGCAGCTTTGGGCTTGGATGCAGTAGCCCCTGACCTTATGGCATCACCCATCAGCTTGGGTGCCTTGGGTGCTGGTGCAGCTACCTCTTCTTCCTCTTCTTCTTCCATGATGGAAGCCTTTCCAAGCACTCTAGCCACAGTCTTCTTCACCCTCTCCTTCCTTTTCTTGCCCTCAGCTGCAACTGGCTCTTGGGGAGTGGGCTTCTCAGTTGAGGCTCTAGCCTTTGACATGGGTTGCCTGCCTGCTGGCCTTTTGATTTTCAGACCTGGCTTAGTGCCTTGAGCTGGCTCAATTCTCTTGGAAGTGGCCTCTTCCTCTGCCACATAGTCCTCATCTTCAGAGTCTGAAGTTTTCTTCTTCCTTTGTCTCGTGGCAGCCTTTGGCAAATTGCTAGGAGTACTCCTGCTGCCTTCATCAGATGAACTTGAGGGACTAGTGCCCTCACTCATCACTGCTTGCTGCTCTGACATGTTTTGGCTATCACTTTGATCAGACATGTTGCAAACTGACTGCTGACCCTGTGAATAGATTATAGATGAGATAGAAAAGATGAGCATCACAAAATGCAGAGATTTTTGCAAAAGAATGATCCAAAAACTTAGTTTTAGTTTCCCACTGAAATCATCTCGGTCACACCGATAAGTAATTCTCGGTCAGACCGAGTCTCACTTGTGCAATGGCGTAAGCCAAATCGGTGGGACTGAGTTTTTCAACTCGATGGGTCCGAGATGGTTTCGGCGGAAACCTAAACCTAGAATTTTCGAATCAAACCTAATCTACGGGCGTTTTGACTGGATAGAAGTTTCTCAAACGTGGCAAGAATCAATATGATCACAATGTGCTAGGAATCAGATTGAGGAATAGCACAAAGATCAAGTCCATACCCTAGTTCGGCGGGGACTTGCTACGGCGGCAACGGCGGGGCGGAATTCCCGTTGACGGCGACGGAGACCAGCGACTGGAGGCTGCTGGCGGCGAGAAGACGATATGGAGACCACGAGGGCAGAGCAGGCTATCGCGCGGGCGAAGGGGTTCGGAGAAATTTCCAAAATTTTGCCTGTGACTATATATAGCCCGACCCTATCGGTGTGACCGAGTGGAACAACTCGGTGGCACCGAGATTCATAACTGCGTGCAGTTACTGAAACTCGGTGTGACCGAAAAGTTCAAATCGGTTGCACCGAGATCGAAAACCTAGATCAACTTAATGATCTCGGTAGGACCGAAAGTGGAGTATCGGTCAGACCGAGAATCATAAAGAGGTTTTGGAAGTTTAAGTCTATGACGAATCGGGGACTCCGAGCGCTCCTCACACAGAGTGATTCGAATCTGACTTGATCAAATTTTGTGATGCAGCATGAATAGAGTTTGAGACGAGAAGAGCATAGATAGCTAGAGGAGGTTCTTAGGCATTCTTGTCCATCCACTTGGCAAAAGAAGATAAAGCCAAACAATCAAAACAACAAGTGGATGTCCTCGAATGAGTAAAATATGCAATCCAGCATGCTCACACAATAAGATGGCAAATGAAATATGTGACAAGGCATGCACAACCAATTCTAGCATCTATCAAGCAATTTGCGATGACTAGGTCATCTATATATGAGTATATTGACTTAGGAGTCAAGTGAGAACACTTGATCATAGGTCATACTCATCGTTTAAGCTCAAGTGGGGTTACCACTTTTACATAAAGCATTGTTTTGTTCACATCTTTAGAGTTGCTTTAGCTCAAGTCTTAGAGTAAAGCTCCCCCTAGATGTGATACCCCCCCTAAGAGGGATGAACTAACCTTGGGTTTTGTCGATGATGACTTCATGTAGATATTGAAGATGTGGATGCTCAATGTTGATGTAGATCTCTTGGAGCTATCCATTTGAGTGAATTGCACTTTCAATACCTACATGGGTTAGTCCCACAAGGAACAAGCAAGGATATCCATAGACATAGAGTGATGCACAAAAGATGATGTCCATGAAAACTTTTAGGTTACCTTGTCCCTTGTCTTACCAACAAGAGGGTTTGTGACTCCTTGAACTAGTGCAAGATGTGGAAGTTGATTGCACTTGTTCTTGCCAAAATGATAAGAGTGAAGTATGTTGGCGGAGTCACCCTCAAGAACTCTCTAGTTCTTCTTCTTTTGGATCCACATCATCTTGATGGGGATCCTTGGAGTTGTAGTCGTACCTGATGAAGTGGAACTTGAAGTAGTCTTGGGAATCCACTTGACTAAGGTCTTAGGAGCTTCTTCAAATGCATCAATTTCCTCTTGAAGCTTGTCCTTGCCTTTTTGCGCGTAGTCTTGTGGTGGAAGATCATCTTGAGCTTGTGTCCCCTTGAAAGAAGTATACTTCTCTTGTTGAGGGACAAACTTTGTCTTGGGGTATTGATCTTCTTCCCACTCAACTCCATTGGCATTGAACTTTCGTTCAAAACCAGCACCTTGATTCTTCCGGTGCATTCCTTGCTTGCGTACAATTTCCTCGAATTGCTTGCTCCCGGCAAGGCTTTTGTACACTCCTTTCTTTATAATTCCCTTAAATAAGCTATTTTCTTGCTCAAGTGTAACTTGGCTAAGAGAATCATTAGTGGAATCAAGAGAACTACTAGAAGCAACAATATTGGATTTAACATGATCATTGTTACTACTAGAGGAAGAATCTTTCTTGTTACTAGACTTGACTTGAGGCATGTAAGTGGATAAGAGTAAACGCTTGGCAATGTAAGAAGAACTTTTCTTGCGGAGATCATCATTGATTGCTTTTAAGAACTCATGCTCTTGCTCAAGATTGAGCTTCTCAAAGCGTAATTTCTCATGAGCTCTTAAAAGTTCTCGATGATCTTCGAAGATGGTTTCATGAGCTAACTTAAGAGTGTTTAGTTCTTTAGTTAGGGCCTCAATCTTCTCCTTATCATTTTCATTCGTTTTATCTTGATTAGCATGTTTAAATGACATTTCATCATAGTATTCATCACTAGAGTTGTCACCAAGCAAATCATCACCTAACAAGTCATCTTCATCACTATTGAAATCAACATACTCGGGGTGTGTTACCTTAGGACCTTTGGCCATGAAGCATCTTCCAATTCCCTCATTTGGTGAGTCAAATATGTCATAGGAGTTGGTTGACACAAGTGCTAGACCGGCAACACCTTCATCTTGAGTATCTTCGGAGCCGGAGTAATAACTTCTCTCGGAGTGGCTGTCGGAGTCGGAGCCGGATACCCATTCACCAACATGAGCTTGATGTCTTCTTCTTGTGTAGCTCCTTGATGATTTTTCCTTCCTTTCCGAATCCTTGCTTCTCCGTGAGTATCTTCGTTCATAACGATCATCTCTACTCCTTCTCTCTCTTGGTGGTAATCCTTTGCTTCTTCTTTTTGGAGAATCTTCTCTTCTCTTGTAGGGAGCCGTACACTCATTGGAATAGTGTCCGGGTCTTCCACAATTGTAACAGTTTTGCTCTCGACTAGAAGATCTTTTGTCATTGTAGGACCTTGACTTGGAGCTTCTATCTTTGCTTCTACTCTTATAGAACTTCTTGAAGTTCTTCACCATTAAGCTCAATTCTTCATTGAAGTCTTATTTCTCACTTGATGATGTAGGGGCTTCACATGAGGCTTTATAGGCACCACTTGATTTGTTGTGAAGTTCCTCTTTATCCTTAAGTGACATCTCATGAGCAACAATTCTTCCAATCACCTCCGTTGGCTTGAGATCTTTGTAATTGGGCATCATTTGGATCAATGTGCACACGGTATCATATTTTCCATCCAAGGCTCTTAGAATCTTCTTGATGATGAATTTATCAGTCATCTCTTCACTTCCTAAGCCGGCAATCTCATTTGTGATGAGAGCAAGCCTAGAGTACATTTCGGCGACACCTTCACCATCCTTCATCTTGAACTTGTCAAGTTGGCTTTGAAGCACATCCAACTTGGATTCCTTGACGGAGTCGGTACCTTCGTGCATATCAATCAAAGTGTCCCAAATTTCCTTTGCATTCTCAAGACGGCTGATTTTGTTGAATTCTTCGGGGCACAATCCGTTGAAGAGAATATCACAAGCTTGAGCATTGTATTGCAACATCTTCAACTCATCCGCGGTAGCTTCACGGTTCGGTTCTCTCCCATCAAAGAAGTCACCTTGCAAACCAACACACACAATAGCCCAAACGGCAGGGTTATGTCCAAGAATATGCATTTTCATTTTATGCTTCCAACTAGCAAAATTAGTACCATCAAAGTAAGGACCTCTACGGTGATAATTTCCCTCGCTAGACGCCATACTCTCCTAGGTTGTGAAACCAAGGCTATGACCACCAAAAGCTATGGAGATCAAGCAAATGGAGACCAAAGCTCTGATACCACTTGTAGGATCGAAAGTATGTCTAGAGGGGGGGGGTGATTAGACTACTTGACCAAATAAAAACTTAACCTTTTCCCAATTTTAGTTCTTGGCAGATTTTAGCTAATTTAGGACAAGTCAAGCAATCATCACATAATTCAAGCAAGCATGCAAAGAGTATATAGGCAGCGGAAAGTAAAGCATGCAACTTGCAAGAATGTAAAGGGAAGGGTTTGGAGAATTAAAACGCTATTGGAGACACGGATGTTTTTCCCGTGGTTCGGATAGGTGGTGCTATCCTACATCCACGTTGATGGAGACTTCAACCCACGAAGGGTAATGGTTGCGCGAGTCCACACAGGGCTCCACCCACGAAGGGTCCACGAAGAAGCAACCACCCACAAAGGGTCCACGAAGAAGCAACCTTGCCTATCCCACCATGGCCATCGCCCACACAGGACTTGCCTCACTAGCGGTAGATCTTCACGAAGTAGGCGATCTCCTTGCCCTTACAAACTCCTTGGTTCAACTCCACAATCTTGTCGGAGGCTCCCAAGCGACACCTAGCCAATCTAGGAGACACCACTCTCCAAGAAGTAACAAATGGTGTGTAGGTAATGAACTCCTTGCTCTTGTGCTTCAAATGATAGTCTCCCCAACACTCAACTCTCTCTCATAGGATTTGGATTTGGTGGAAAGAGGGTTTGAGTGGAAAGCAACTTGGGAAGGCTAGAGATCAAGATTCATATGGTAGGAATGGAATGTCTTGATCTCAACACATGAGTAGGTGGTTCTCTCTCAAAACATATGAGTTGGAATGGTGTGTGTGTTCTGATGGCTCTCTCTTCGAATGAGAAGAAGGTGGAGGGGTATATATAGCCTCCACACAAAATCCAACCGTTACACAGTTTTCCAATCTCGGTGGGACCGAATCAATAAACTCGGTCGGACCAAAAATGTAAACCTAGTGACCGTTAGTGATTTTCGGTGGGACTGACATGCAACTCGGTAGGACCGATCTGGTTAGGGTTTGGGCATAACGTAATCTCGGTGAGACCAATTACACAAACTCGGTGAGACCGAATTTGGTAATTAGCTAACCAGAGAGTTGGTCAGGCAAACTCGGTGGGACCGATTTGCTATTTCGGTGAGACTGAGTGGAACTCGGTGAGACCGAAAAGTTACAAAAGGGAAACACTGAGTTTACATTGCAATCTCGGTGGGACCGAAAAGTTACGAAAGGGAAACAGAGAGTTTGCAACCCCATCTCGGTGAGACCGAGATCCCTATCGGTAGGACCGAATTGCTAGGGTTTGGCAGTGGCTAATGACAAGTGAAACTCGGTGGCGCCGGATAGGAAAAATCGGTAGGACCGAGTTTGGCTTAGGATTTAGGTCATATGTGGATATGGGAAAGTAGTTGAGGGTTTCGGAGCATATCACTAAGCACATGAAGCAAGAGGCTCATTAAGCAACACCTCATCCCTCCTTGATAGTATTGGCTTTTCCTAAAGACTCAATGTGATCTTGGATCACTAAAATATAAAATGAAGAGTCTTGAGCTTTTGAGCTTGAGCCAATCCTTTGTCCTTAGTATTTTGAGGGTTCCACTTTCACATCCATGCCATGCCAATCATTGATCTTTCCTGAAATAATCATCTTGGAATAGTATTAGCTCAATGAGCTATATGTTGTTATGAATTACCAAAACCATCTAGGGATAGTTGCACTTTCAGCATACCAGCTGATTGATTCCCAGGGAGTCCGGCCTATGCCTCCAATCAACAGAAGGTTCCTTAAAAAATATTTTTCTTAAAGTGTTGCCTCTTTCGTTGCCTTTTTTTCTTGGGGAGACCCTTTTCAGTGGGCTATCGGATCCATGATGCACTCTTCATTGCATGTTGTGGATATTTTATTGGTCTCCCCAATTTTAACGGACTCAGTCCAAGAAAAAAAAACTGGCTTTCCTCTACCACATCATGCTGTTGATTGAAGTTTTGGCTACCCTAGGACTTGTCGGAAGGTGGCACAATGTGTCAAGTTGCAGGCAGAGCGGCTCCTACACCCACAATGCACGACACGTATCAGGTGCATGCTTCCGGAGGCAGCGGAGACGATTACTTGGGCACTTATGAGCGCCGAGACCCCGCACACTTCATGTTTCCTGTCATGCTTCATGTTCGCAGAGGCTCGTATCCCAGGGGAGACTATAGGAAAAGATTCATGGTGGCTACCTGGCCCAATGCAAGTTGGTCCGGTGCGAAGCCACATGACAACCCTGGGATACGCCACCAAAGAGCTCCAGATAAAGTGCCTGAGGGTTTTCTTAGTCCATAGAGGTGAACAGGTGCCTTCCAAATTCTCAAGGTGGGTCTTCAAGAAGTCATGGAAGAATCATCATCAAGAAGTGCAAGCAGAATACACAAAAGTTCAACCAAGTTCATGAAGTCCGCGGGGAATCAATCAATCCGCACAAAAAAACAAGCAATCCCAAATCTCCAAGAAGCAATCAAAAAAATCACAAGAGTCCACGAAGCAGTCAAGTTGTCCCAAGCAGTACGAGACTCACTGAAAAGGAGGCGGAAGGTAGATGTTCACCACCCCTCAATAAGGCATGAAGAAAAATCGCCAAGCTGTTCTCCCAAAACCATCCACCCTGAACCTACCATACCCAAGTCTCCGGGTTCATGAGGCATGCGCAAGGGGCATGGCGGGCTGTGGGGCCCCTCCGCATGATGATGGGCTAGAATATGAATTTATGTTGCCTCTCGGAAGCATCCCGAAACACGGCGTCTTCATACACGTACACTGAGGCTTAAGCAGTTGTTGATTTGTAATCCTCATGGTACTTCGACGATTCCCGATGACAAGTCCTTTGGTAGCCTTCTCGGATGTCACACCCATAGCTGGTGTATAACGGGAAAGCCAACATTTTAAAACCCAACCAAACCTTCCCTTTTGTTTTCTTCCTCTTTCTTCGCTTTGTTTTGTTGGGTATTTCTAGTCATTGCGCTTCCCCAACATCTTTTGCAGGCAATGAATAGGTACTTCTCGGCGTTGCCAATGACAACCTAACGTCGAGTACTCTACACCAACCAACATCGCAGGCGTCCGGGGCAACCAACCCGTATGCCATGAACGTCGACGATATCCCGACGTCAAACCTCTACACCGACCTACACCGTGTTCGCGTGGTGGCAGAAATACCCATGCGTCCATGGCGGCGGCGACGGCATCCCGGAGACCAATCACCTACGCCAACATGAACGGTGGGCGCCGGAAGGCGACACTTGCATGCTCCTAAGGATGGTGCCGATGTCACTCCGGTACCCCGTCTCCAACAACAATGAAGCTTGGGGGCAATATCATCCCCTCGATCTTCTGTTAGGCCGATGGTGTCCCGGCATACCCCCTAGTGAAACGCCATTCATGGTGAAACAGAGTTGTCGATGGTCTACCGACGCCTCACCTACATCATCATTTGAAAATCGCGGGAGCAGTGTAATGCGCCAGTGCGGCCAGCATGAATCTGTGAAACCATTCAAGTTAGTCGGCTGGCACCGCAGCAGTTAGGTGGTCGCGACTAGGTTGATAAAAAATCTCCAAAATATGGCACGGTATTTCGCTACATAATGGGGCAAGCTGAGGTCACTTTGTTGATCGGCCCCATAGCTGCTACATGGCCCAACAAGTTACCAAACAAGACAAAAATGCTGAAGGATCTACCGGCACTATCTTTAAAAAAAAAGTTGAACCAAGGTTGCAAGTAAATTGCGCCCAGCGGTCGAACATTTTCACCAAGTCAAGTTTGATCGCTCCGCGCTCGAACTCAACTTGACGAGGGGGCATTTGTTCGACGAGATTTTGTCGCGCGAAGTACCTCTGAGCGCGGAAAGTTTTTTTATAATGTTTTTCCTAACTATTCTCTTAGAATCACAGGAAGAACAAATGTGATAGTGTTTTGCATGTGCACGTATATGGGAAAGCTTCTCCATGCCTAGGTGTATCTAGCAAGGCTCACAAAGGAGGCTATAGTTGATGCACTAATAATTTATCTAGTGTGGAATGGTAGCCAGAACCGGATGCATGCGTGCATTGCATGCTAACTAGCATGATTAATCAAGTATATATTATTGAAATATTCCGGCCAATGCTCAACCTGACACGATACTAGTTCAAAAGCTAGTTTGTTCAACCTGGCACGATTGTTTTTTTGTTGTGTCTCAGTTAGGTCCACCGGGCATCCAAATGCATGGTCAATGGTAATTGGATAAGCATGGATGAGCTCTCACGGCTGCAAGGCATAAACGCTGCTCCAGAATTCACGCAACAACGCGCTCATCCAACCGAAAAGCGGTGGCATTACCCAGCCGCATGGGGTGCTGGCAAACCTAGCTCCTGCCGATATCAAGGCTCATCTCCTTCCACGTAGGGAGGCACGGAGACCACGCAGCTACGCCGCAAGGCTGCCGCCCATTACACGCATATACATCACGCCGCAAGGCTTTTTCATTCTCTGATCTCTAGACGCACGTCCGGAGAGAAGACCCGCTAGCACCACACCAATCCATCATACTTCTACGCGGGCACGCAGCCGGCAGAAGACTAGATCGCATCAACAGGTCAATGCAGCCGGCATGTATGCGCTACGCGGAGAGTGCGTACCGGTCTCTGTAGACGACACTTGTGTGATCTCGTCCCCGCCACCGAAGATGACTGCACCGAAACAACAAACTGCACCGACACCGCCGAAGATCGTCTATGCCAAGCCTTTTATTTTCAGGTGTCATGTTCTTGGCCCGAGATGACTCGGGAGCTGCCGGAGCTCGCCAACGACGCTGCTCAACCGCTAACACCGGCGCCCTTACCATGGCGGCCTTCATGGTGCTCGGTGAACACCTCATGGCGTACAGGTCGCGACGCACAGATTGCCATGAACAGGGCCACGGTGAACAGGTTCATGGCAAAGGGTACACCGGCGTACAGGTTTTGCATCACTCTCTTGGAAGAGACGAAGTGGTGCAACCGGAGCTCGCTGACGACACAACCCGAGACTCGCCTTCCCCTTCACGGTGTACAGGTCCTTTGTGGAACCAATATCCGCAACGACAGATCTAAGACCGGTTCCTCCTTCATAAGGCCCGCGTCCCCGACGAACAGGTCAATGGTGTACAGATCCTTCACCGAACCAAAGATTGCAACGACTCTGTACAAGACCGGTCCCTCCTTCGAGAGGCGCACCCACCATGGCGGACAGTTCCTCGGCGTACAGGTCCATGGCATCGCCGGCGCACAGGTCACTCTTTCGCGTAGTACCAGCCCAAGGCGATGCGGCCTCTGCGATACCACTTTCCACGGCCCCGTGAGGCGGCCCCTTTGTCTTGGCGGACCGCCGAATACTCGGCGTCTAGCCGAGACGAGGTGCCAACCACGCCGGACGCCCATGTAAGCGTGCGTTGGTTTTTTTTTTACACTGACGCCGGTCTCCCCAAACAGTTACTCCCGCAAGGAACAGCCCCTTGAACACCCCGATGAAGCAACAGGTCATCAAGAAGTCTGAGCCGACCGTGACCCATGCTACCCCAACACCAACTACTCCAACGCCGCCAAGACCGACGAGGCACGACGGCGAGGGCAGGCGCGGCCACCGCTAAGGCCACGTCACTTGCGGCGCATGTACCGACGAGGACACGGGCTCTGCCGCTGCCCACACATACATCACCATCATCACGCATGGAGGACGAGAAGCGAAGACGACCACATAGCTTAATCGGAGGTATCTCGTGGAGCAACCCGCGGGAGTAATTAACCGGGAGCCTTTCGAGGCCCTGGGAACCAGGAGACCGCAATTGCCATAGTCAGGCTGGCCGCGCTAGTAGGCCACGGAGCGCACTTTTTCTTTACGGGATCTTGTACTTTTGTTTCTCCAATGAGATTAATGAAATACTCGTTTCCCGCATCCTTTTCTTTGTGTACTACTGTACACTGGCACGCCCGCAATTTTTTTATTTCCCCTGGCGCGTAGAGAGATAATAACACGATAACCATCATTGTTTGTTATTATTTTTCGTGTCAAACAGTTTGCTAAAACTGAGATGTAAACTAAAGGAGTTTGTGATTTGCAGAAGCTGTAGCATACTCCAACAAGTGATAAATGCACTCAAAAGTTCACTGAGAAAATGCAAAGGCTGCTCACTTGTTACTGAAAGTTTTCTGGAGTGATAAATGCACGCAAAAGAAGTTCAGTTAACTGTTACTGTTGCTGTATGAATTCCAACCAGGTCAATTTGTTGTCAAATACTCTGTAATACTCAACCAAGTTTATGCAAAATGAAGATCAACCATGTTTATTTGGATTTATTTGGATTTATTTGAATCATTTCAATTTTTTCCTTTATTTGGATTTATACACCATTTGTCCAATTGCAAACATACCTAAAGTTTCCGATTGTCCAATTTCAGTCGTTCATTTTACAGAGAGCTAAGAATAGCCATGACTTTCCCTAAATATTCCTGTAGAATCAATTCAAGAGGCACAAAACTGAAAACTGCCACAAGCCCTTAACTAAGAGTTGATAAAAACATGTCCCTAAAATTAGAATTATTTGAATTAGCTAGGTTTATTCTTCTTCGTATACAGAAAAAGATGAATATTGTTCGCCTACTAGTTACTTCAAATTTAGAACTGAATAAACACTTGTCATCTTCAGTAAACACTTGTAAATCTAGAGTGGTTTTAAACTTAGAATGCACCAAGTACTAATATCCTTTGCCAGGCTACACACCATCTATTTGGAGTAGACAGCAAGATTCACAAAGACATGCACGCTTCAATAGACTTGTGAATGCTAGCAAAGTGATAAGTAAAAACTTGGATGTTCTCAGAAATATAGCACTAGAGGACATTAAGTGAACTGGCCTGTATGCTAAAGGCAAGGAAATGCCACCTTCTTTTCTTCTTCGAGCAGTTGATGAACTGGCCTGGATGCTGCAGCTACACATAGGTTCTGCAGAAAATGCACCAAAAGAGTTACACACAGGTGAAGTAAGTGGAAAGCAACATTTAATCTCCACTTCTTTTCTTTTGGTAGTGAAATTCAATCTGAATTTTGTAAGAACAGAAAATGCACCAATACTGAACATTTATTCCCACCTCCACCACCATCTTGTCAATTTCAACAGTGTGTGTATGGAGTAGTTTTGACGGCAGTATAATTGTGCATCATGTAAACATTATGAAAATGATTAAGGGTTCAGCAATCAGATTATAATTATGACCAGAACCGAGGAACAAATATCATGGTTAGTTTTATGTAAAAAAAATCAGAAATGGAGTTACTCACTTGAAGTTACTATAGTTACTCACTTGAACTTACTGTAGTAGTGGCCAAAATTCAGAAAAGTTACTAAACAGGAGAAGTAGTGGCCAAAATTCAAAGTACTAAAAAGATTCTACACTAAATATACAGTGTTATCCATGTTCTATATCCAGGACATTTGAATTATTCAGAGAAGGATAATGCAAACTGAAAAGTGTTACGCAAACTAAAAACGGATCCATGTTCTATATCCAGGACACTAATTTTTGACATTTGAAGCTACATTTCAATTGTTATGCCTCTGTCAATTATTGAATTATTCAGAATATTTAAATTATTCAGAGATCCATGTTCTATATCCAGGATAATGCAGACTGAAAAGTGTTAAAAAGACCATGTGTTTTTTTGGGGTTAAAATCTACATGTAAAACTGAAAAGTGAATAAAAATGGAGAATGTTGTGTCTCCCACTCACGCACTCAAAAAAAACTACGGCACATTTTTTATCTGTTTGCATAGGTCACACCTATCAGGAAGGATGGACACATACACGAACAGGTACGACTCATCAGTCTACCCACATAGCCTTTTCGTTTAGTCTACCTACCTGCACGCCACTTCTCTCATTTACTTCTCCATCGGGAACCAATTCTCCTCGGCTTCTTCACCTCCCCTTCGTCTTCATTTGCATCCAAACCCCACTGCGTTCACATTGTTTTAATCTCTTTAAATAATCATCTACTACTTCAGTTAGACTAGCCATTTAATCCTAATTCTCTGAAGAAGAAGAAGAAGAAGAAGAAGAAGAAGAAGAAGAAGAAGAGGAAGAGGAAGAGGAAGAGGAAGAGGAAGAGGAAGAAGAAGAGGACGAGGAAGAAGAAGAAGAAGAAGTCGAAGAAGAAGAAGAAGAAGAAGAAGACCACCTTTGACTATTGACAAGATTAATAGTACATGACATGCACAATGTGAAAATTGTACGTGCTCCGCCTGAACCGCTGCACGGGTTGTGAAGGCGCCAATTTCGTCCATCTCGCTGTCCCGCCGGTTCAGCCGCCCCGTCCTCCACCCCCAAGGAGCTGCTCCGACGATCACCTCGTCTATCGCGGCTACTCCATCCCCAAAGCGCCGCCTTAACCTGCTCCGCCTGAACCGCGGCATCCTCACCGACTCCTCGGACGAAGCCGAGGCCTACTCGGCTCCACCAAAGAGGTTGTACACTCATCGCATCGCACCTTCTCCTTAACTCGACCTCCCAGCGCCGACGGTGCTCCATCCCGCACCCCCATGGAGCAGCTACCTTGAAGCCGGCGCCGCGGGCGACATCTCCACGGCGGCTCTCCCCCAGTGCGAGGCCCCTTCAGCGGCGGCGTCCATACTAGCCGGATCTACTGCTGCTGCTCCGGCTCTCGCTCGCTCGCTCGCGTTGCTGCTGCTGCTCTGGCTCTCGCTTGATCGATCGCTCGCCCAGCTGCTGCTGCTGCTTTCCCCCTCGCTCGTGCTGCTGCTCTCTCCGATTAAGCCACACTCCAGCCGACTGAATCGACTTTTGGGTAAGTCGATTTTCAGGAGTTGGGGGGCTCGCCGGAGTTAAGGAAGAACCACCCGCAGCGGGGACGGGGGCTCGCCGGAGAGGTACCCCACTATCTATCTTAGGGTTCAGGGTGAGGACGGGGGGCTAGAGGGCTGGTTGGGGCGGTGGTGTCGAGTTTTTTTGGGGCGGCGAGGCGGCGCTGGGGCCGGTGGTTCGGCCGGTGGTGGCTGGCGGCTCAGGGGGTGCGGGTTGAAGATGAACTGCATGCCCTCCCTAAACTACATGTCAAGTGCCTCTCTGCTACCATTGCGTTCAGTTTCGACAGTAGCATTCTGTTTCCACAGTAAATTTCAGTTTTGACAGTTAAGTTCAGAGTCAACAGTTTTTACCTCATCTGTTGTAGTCAGGTGGTTTTTGGTGATGTTAATTTTACATCCATTTTACATCATCTATTGGAGATGCTATTAGAATCCCACTTGAGATTGATGATGTTTGTCTTGTGCTGCTTCAGCCTTGACGTCTTATGGCTCACCGGAGCTGCTCCAACGATAGAACGATCCATCACAACAGAGCGGTGCCCTGGACGCCGTCTACAGATTCCTCAGATCTTCCTCCACACCTCTGACAACCACCTCTTCCTCAACTGCTTCAGCGACCGACCCAATGATGCTGAGGTCGACACGGCTACGACAAAGAGGTTGTACACTTGTTGCATCACTTATTACTATACATTCACGTCGATCCATTAGGGCTATTTTGGTTCAACGAAAAAACGTTGATCCACTGGTTGTTAACATGACTCTAAATTTCTGCATTCTCTCCTTACATAATCTCACCATATTTTTTTCGTATGCATGTCAGATATTGTACACAGTCATGCTGAACATGTAGAGAAAAAGAGAAGAGTTTTGCGCGGCAATACAACGTCATGCAGACATCGCTCCATGGTGGGTTCAATGGCAAACCCTCCCCACCCCTCTCCAGATTGTAATTCAGAGGAGGATATCTGTTCTTAGGCGGATTCAGACGCCGCTGACCACTCCTATTTACCCCCCCAAGGTGTTTGCTCTACCTTGGCATGATGATGTTAGTCATATCATGCATATGTTGCCTTGCAGTGCCTACTTTTGACATCATATATGTCATTTGCTTAGTTTAGACATGTTCTGTAATGCCACCTGTTTAGTTTCTATATCATATATGGGAATTATGCAGTCTCATGTCTTTTAGCCAGCCATAATATATGTGAAATGTGCAATGCCATCCTGTTTAACCAGGAATCGTATATTTGAATGATATCTTGCCCATCATTTTCTTCATTACATTTCTATTTGTCGACAATGTTTGTACATTAAACTACTCTTCCTGTGAATCAACCATTTGGGTGGGAGATGGAAAAATCTGGAGTGAAAACAAGGCCTTCAGAGCGGACAGTGCTACCTGTCGAAGCAGATCTCTTGTTATGTCCCGATAACTCCTCAGAGATGGATTCAGCGACAGATGACCAGTCATATTCCCCCACTGAGGTGTATGCTCTAAATTGGCACGGTTATACTGCTCATATCATGCATACGGTGTCTTGCATTGCATAGTTTAGACATCATATACACAATATTCAACACCATGTTCTTAGTTCAGACATCATATCGAATGCCCTCTATTTAGCATATAAATCACATATGTGAATTAAATGATGTGATCCTGATTACTTAGATAACATGTAGGTGAATTATGTCATGCGTTCCTGTTTAGTTATTCATCATATCTTTAAATTATGTTATGGTATGCTATCCAGTTTAGATAGACATCATATATGTGAAATTATGTCATGCTATCTGTTTTAGTTAAACAATATACATGTCAACTATTTCATGCCCTCTTTTTTCGACACTATCTATTGCATCTGGCTCTCATACAATGTCTGTACATTCAACTATGTTTCCTGTTTATCAGCAATTTGAATTGGAGTGGGTGACGCCAGTATCTAGCGGACTAAAAACACGGTCTTCAAATAAAACAGTGCTACCTCTTGGTGGAGGTAGCACCTCGGTTGTACATGCACAAGAACCAGCCCTACCACACATAACCCAAACTTTCACAGATTGTACCCCTACCGCGATGGACAGAGAACTAGCTTCACCCAATCTAACCCCAACCCCAGCCGATAGTAACCCAGTTCCTGTTGACACAGCACCATCTCCACCACAGAGCTCCCAAACAAGAGCAGTTAGTAAGGCAGCTCCAATGCCCAAAGGGCCAGTACTATCACGGCGAACCCCAACTCCACCAGTTAGTACGCCTATTCCTGTGAAGGAAGCACAACCAGCTAGTTGTAGTTTAGCATCTATCGCATTTGATGTTCTTAAATCGTATGTGCGTATCTTCCCATCTTGGAAATATTATACTGACGATGAAGGAAAATGCCAGTTGCAGGTGTTTGTCCAGGAGTTATGTGTAAGTAATGTTATTCATGTCAATTACTTTTCTTCGTCCCATACATCCTACCTCCATGATGGTTATAATACAGCAAATTTTCCAATTTTTCTCTATAGAGAAGGACCGATTTGGAAACTCAGGATGAGGTAACCTGTGCTAATACCTCTGCTATCTTCAAGAATGCTTGGTGGCAGTATCGGAATTACGTGAAGAAAACGTACTTCACCGGCAAACAAACTCATCAAATTCCCTTACGTTCTCCTGAGACACATTTACTGGACGATGACTGGGAACGCCTTGTTCTGTACTGGTCCCGAACCAAGAATGTGGTAAGGTCTATGAGCTCATTTTCTATTTTTAAGTATTATATTCTTGCGTCTTACTGTACTCTGTTCATGTAGAACAAGTGCCTAAACCTGAAGAACAACTGTTCTAATTTAAGATTCCATTGCTATCATAGTTCAAAAAAGCGCTAGGAGTTAATTGTGCGTTTTGCCACCGCCTTGCGCTTTACTGACCAAAGCGCATGCTTATGCGCAGTTATGCACAAATTATGCGTAGTTATGCGCAATGCGTTTTGCCAACGCCTAGAGCCTAGGCGCACTTAAGCGCTCGCTTAGGCGCGCCTTTTTTAACTATGATTGCTTTGCTCTTGTATCACTGTATTTACTCATACAAACTTATTTTTAAACTGAAGGATCCAATCGAAACTCCAATGGCACAGCAGGTACCTTCACGCATGTTTCTTTAACAGGTTTGCTCTTATCAATAGCTCTGTTGATTTCAATTTCAATTGTGTATACAGTTGACTTTCATATCATGCACATTACTAGCCTCACAACAGAGCTAATAGTGTTGTTATACATGTAGACCCGTGGTACCCATCTGAAATCTTGTTGTGCCGTGTAGTTTCCCACGCTTTGTATCCTTTCACTGCTGCTTTGTCTTGAAGTCACTACAAGAAATCTGTTAATCCATGACGGATTTCTCATGACGTTCTCACAAACTTTCACGGAAACCGTCATGGATATGCAAGATGCGAATGGGCCTCAAGATGATTAACTGATTATGATGGACAACGATGGACCGTCACGAAAACCGTCACTGATCAACCAGATGGGCCTAACTTTTTTTATTTATACACCATTTAGACCGTCATGGGTGGCTCCTGCAGTGCGTGCCATTTTGTTTGGCCTACTTGTCAGTCGAATGCAACAGTGAATACGGAAAAAAAAAAGAGAAACAAACAGAGCGCGTGCGTGAGAAGGGCAATTTTAAGTCGCCAGCGCGGGGAGTGAAAATTTTTGAGTCGGCCATTTAACTGCAGAGTCCACACCATCCTAACCCTAGTTGCCCTTATCCCGTCTCCTCCCATACCAACCAGCCGCCGCCGCCACTCCACCTTCCCTCCTCGTGTCGCTTCATGTCGCCGCCGCCGGCGGCAGGCCCCTCCATCTATCCCGCACCGGATCCATCCCCGTCTACCCCACCACATGCCCCTTCCCATTCAGGTCGTGCCCTCGAGCTGCGGCGGCCCAGTCCTGCCTCTAGAGCTGACGCGGCCGCAGTGGCGGCAGGACCGACTGGTGGGTTTGGAAACCCCGAGGTCGCCGGCGGCGGGCACAGATCCAGCTCCGCGGCGAGCCAACATGAGTGAGGAATCAACCCTCCCCCCCCTGCCCCCCACAAGCCACACACACGCTTCTCCTCTGCTATTTGTTCATCCGGATTGAGTTTTTACACAACTTCTTATTTGGCTTGGGGGATTTGCAGGTCAGTCTCGTGGGGATGGTGTGCGGCAAGGCGGAGCAGAACACGGACGTGCCCTTCACGCTCGACGACGGCACCGACCGCATCAATTTCATCAGATGGTGAGTGCAGCTCGGCAAATGGCTTTCTTTTACATGAGTTCCAGATGTATTTATCAGATAAAACCTTCACACCCAGCGTGAGAAGCTTGACGAATAACAATGTTGACAACTGATAGGAGGATCCTTGATGCTGTTTGTTTGGGAAACAGGTTTTGCCTATAAGCTCACCCGATTGGGGACTGAATCCATGGAGAATAAACATGATCAAACAACACGACAGAAAACACTTGAATTCATATCCAATAAAAAGTTTAACTTAAAACAATTTTATATTCATGTAACAGTATTATTATTATTTTCCATCTTATCCATTCAGGCATCTACCAGTTTCCCGTGAATATGCATCATCATTTAGTTTTTCATCCATTACCAAATATTGTTGAATCCATATGTACTTTTAGTCTGTCCGGGTCAGACATCAATTCTCTTTTTAAATGGAGTTACACACCAAGGCTAGATTAGTCCGCTTCACTGATTTCTGAGATGTCAAGTTATCTGCTTCTTATTCCTCCCATCTAGGGGCACAAAAACTGAAGCAAATACTCGTAATGAATACTCCGTAGGAATTTAATAATGTAAGTACATAGATAAATCTAAGAGGTAGTGTGACAAAACAATCATGATCGATTTAACTGAAGGACTAAATAGAGGTCACCTAATAGTTAACAAGATAATTACCTTTTTTAAATTACCTAGTTAGTTGATCTGTTTTAGACTTTTGTTTGGATTCCATTGCTGGATGTTGGCTAATTGATTTGTCCACTGCTGCAACTTCAACCTTCACTAGATTGAAATGTTGTTGGCTGTTAGTACGACAGTGCAAGAAATCAAATAATTGGAATTAAACCTGTGGGTTCTTAACCATTTCTACTTAATTCAGAAATTGAGTTCCAAATACAAAAAAAAAGAAATTGAGTTCCAAGCTGATCGTAGTCTCCTAAAGATTGAATTAATGGGCTGCCCTCTTGCCTGAAAACAAAAGCAAAAAAAACTGCACACCACCGCCTGCCTGGCCTCGCACTCTTGCTTCCCAAGTTCGAAAAATCGACCCTCCTGTCATGATGCTGATGTGGCCGCTGTTGCCAGGAAGCCACATGCCCCTAGAGAGCAACAGGTAAAACTGATGGATGTTGTGACTGCACATATGTCCAAAGTAATCACAGTAATATATTGCACTGTACATTTGTACATGGCTGGTCTGCGTGACGAGGATGATTAGATTGATTTACTCCTCTATTTGGTATGCTTTGCTGTTTGTTGTCACTTGGATAGTGGGTTATTCCTCCTTATTCTTCTACGTTTCTGATTGGATCTTTAAGTTTTGTATTTCCTAAAGTTTTAATTGATTCTTGATTTATGTTAAGAAAAAAAGCACATTTGGGAATGATTCTGATTTGTATGTATACATTCAAATATAAGGTGCTACATTGTACTTCTCTGGGGGAATTGGTGCAAAATCTATACCAAAACAATTTCAAGTCTAGGACTAGAGGTGATGTTCTTTTGTTCCAGTTCTTATGTATATATGTAAGAATTTATCTGTAGTAGGCTGATATGTTCAACCAATTTTCCAGCCTATTGATACTTTAAGGATATCGACATCATGCCGGTGCAAGGTAAGCACCGTGTCTCTTCCTCCAATTATCCCATCAAAAGCATATCAATATGGCATATGTGTGATTAAATAATCTTCGGTCAAGATATGTTATTCTTAGCATCAAATACTAACTACCCTTCTCTTTCCACCGTATCCTGTAACTATTGTTGAATTAATTGGTTGCGAAATACCCATTATTCCTTGCAAAGAATCATGATTATTGATCATGTGAAAAAGTAGAATAGCAGCCAGTTTGATGCAACTTATTTCTGTAGTAAGTTTTATTTCAGAAAGGAGGTGCGTGTTGGTACTCTTTAATCATGTCTACTTCTAAATGTTATAGCTCGCTGCTAAAGTTGTAAGCCAGGTAAAAATTAGCTTTACACAGCTACTTTTCATACGTTTGAAGATTATTATTACTCAAAGTACTGCTAGATTGTAGTTAGTATGTAGATGTTGTTCAATTTTTTTTTCTCAATTGATCACATTGTACTACATATTTCTGGCAGCTATATTTATATCAGTTTTGTTTCTGATTTTGTGAACTGATGTGCATCCCATCACACCCATGAACAATATTTGTTCTGAATTGTTATCATAGTCTATCAGATTTGACACCCCCAATATCTCCAGTTCACCGGCGAACATGTTACTGTATAGTTATTTTAAACTATGATGAAAGGAGTGCCGCTGGGATGTGTGGAGTGGAGGACAAATGTTTAGATATATACCTGAATTCATAAGATGTCCAAAGAACATCTAATAATTACATGCATGTAAGACCATTACAGATTTGTATTGGATATAGCAGATATAAAAGCGTACTTGGTTTTTTTGCTGTTATAACTTATTATAATTTTGTATGTCTTTTGGATTCCATGCAGGTTTGGCGGTTAGTCCGTGTTACTTTAGATTGAAGTTTTTTAGCAGGAATTACTTGGGTCTGTATAACTCCCTGAAAGGGTGCTGGTGTTGGAGACTGAAGTCAACAAGGACATTTTTTCATGGAAGTCATATTACTAAAAAAATGCTCAAAGCTCTTTCCAGATATGCTTGTGCTGATTTGATATTAAGCTTTGTTTTTTGAAATCAGACTAGATTGTTGGTACTTTGTATTATGATGTGAACAAATGTTATTTTTTGAATGAATATAATTTGGTTGTCTCGTTGTAAACTGTGCTACATTAAGAAAACAAGCTGGACTAGAAAAGGGGCTAATGGGTTGGACTAAAAAAATTGGTAGGCCAATGGGCAGTACCAAAATAATATCAAATGGGTTGGACTGGACTGAAATTATTGGGCCAAGACAGTAATTGGGCTGGTTACTACATGAGCCACGCTGGCCTCCACGTAAGATCCATGCAGATGCCATGTCAGGTCCACGTTGCTTCCAGGTCATGTAAATCGGTGACATTTTGTTCCGTCACAGCCTAGTTTGGGCCGGGCGGGCCTGTGACAGATCCATGACGGCCAACAACCGTCATGGAAGGTACAATGTCAAATTATGACACGATATACATGACGGAATTCAGGTCCATGGATGGGTGTGCATGACAGTTTTTGGCTGATCTGTGACAGACAAAGACCGTCATGTATTAACAAGTTTCTTGTAGTGAGTGATATGATTTGAATCGTGTCTCTATTTTGATTTGGCAAGACAATGCAGTGGCCATAGGACATAGATATATGTTTGTTTGATGCTTTTATTATGTACTAGTACTTGGCAATAGAAGACTTGGTAGTTTAATCATGTCCACCTTACTAATGAACTGGTTCACCGAAATGAGTTTCATATACTAGTACATGCTAAACTTGTTATGTGTCTGCTTGTTTCTTCTTTTAGAATGCTGACAGAATATTGAGGAAGAGTGCCTTATTAAGCAATGGTAAAGGAAGTAATGCAGATAAGGTTCAGGATAGTGACACATCCTTGTTGGTCTCCAACAAAGCTGATAAAACAGCTAAGGAAGACTATCTTGAAGACAGCGAGACAACCCCAAAGTCCTGTCTTGGTTTAGTGTTCAAGTTACTAGACACTACCGCTTGCACAAGCTATTCAAACTCACTATCTGAATCAGTTCGGTTTCTTGAGTCTCAACTACAAGCTGAAAGACATTGATCAGCTTTGCTGCGACAAGAAGCGGAAGGACTGCGGAAGTCCCTGGGGCATTCAGATGCATTGAGGGAGTCCTGGATTAGGGGGTGTTCGGGTAGCTGGACTATACCTTCAGCCGGACTCCAGGACTATGAAGATACAAGATTGAAGACTTCGTCCCGTGTCCGGATGGGACTTTCCTTGGCGTGGAAGGCAAGCTTGGCGATGCGGATATTCAAGATCTCCTACCATTATAACCGACTTTGTGTAACCCTAACCCTCTCCTTGATCTTGTGGTAGATCTACTCTTGTACTACCCATATCATCAATATTAATCAAGCAGGACGTAGGGTTTTACCTCCATCAAGAGGGCCCGAACCTGGTTAAAACATTGTGTTCCTTGCCTCCTGTTACCATCCGGCCTAGACGAAAAGTTCGGGACCCCCTACCCAAGATCCGCCGGTTTTGACACCGACATTGGTGCTTTCATTGAGAGTTCCTCTGTGTCGTCGCTTTTAGGCCTGATGGCTCCTTCGATCATCAACAACGATGCAGTCCAGGGTGAGACTTTTCTCCCCGGACAGATCTTCGTCTTCGGCGGCTTCGCACTGCGGGCCAATTCGCTTGGCCACCTTGAGCAGATCGAAAGCTACGCCCCTGGCCATCAGGTCAGGTTTGGAAGCCTAAATTACATGGCTGACATCCGCGGGGATTTGATCTTCGACGGATTCGAGCCACAGCCAAACGCGCCGCACTGTCTCAATGGGCACGATATAGCTCTTCCGCCGAACAGCGCCTTGGAGGCCGCACACGCATCGGTTCCGACCATTGATTAGGAGCCTACTGCGCCGATCGAGGATCAGCGGTTGGACGCTGCCTCAGGGGCTGCGATCTCAGAGGCGATCGAGCCGAACTCCAGCCCCGCACTCCGCATGGCCCATGACTCCGAGGAGCCGGATTCCTCTCCGAACTCCGAGCCCGTCACGCCCCTGCCGGTCGAATCCGATTGGGCGCCGATAATGGAGTTCACTGCCGCAGACATCTTTCAGCACTCGCCCTTCGGTGACATCCTGAATTCTCTAAAGTCTCTCTCTTTATCAGGAGAGCCCTGGCCGGACTACGGCAGCAAGGTTGGGATACGGACGATGAGGAAATTCAAAACCCACCCACCACCCACTTCGTAGCCATTGTCGACGACTTAACCGACATGCTTGACTTCGACTCCGAAGACATCGACGGCATGGACGACGATGCAGGAGACGAACAAGAACCAGCACTTGTAGGGCGCTGGAAGGCCACCTCGTCATATGACATATATATGGTGGACACTCCAAAGGACGGAGATGGCGATGGAACAGCAGGGGACGATACCTCTAAGAAACAGCCCAAGCGCCGGCGTCAGCGGCGCCGCTCTAAATCCCGCCAAAGCAAAAACGGTGATTCCGGCACGGGAGATAATACTATTTCGGATAGCGCTGAAGAACACCCCCTCCAGCAAGATTCAGCACAGGAGGGCAGAAAAGCCAGCCCTCACGAGAGGGCGGCGGACCAAGAGGTTGAGGACGATAATTATACGCCTCCCTCCGAAGACGAGGCAAGCCTCGATGACGACGAGTTCGTCGTGCCAGAGGATCTCGCCGAACAAGAGCGTTTTAAACGCAGGCTTATGGCCACGGCAAGCAGCCTCAAGAAAAAGCAGCAACAGCTTAGAGCTGATCAGGATTTGCTAGCTGACAGATGGACTGAAGTCCTTGCGACCGAAGAGTATGAACTCGAACGCCCCTCCAAGAGTTACCCAAAGCGCAGGCTGCTACCCCGACTAGAGGAGGAAGCACCTACATCACCAGCGCATGACATGGCCGACCGGCCACCTTGTGGCCGCGACAGAGAGGCCTCTTGGCCCTCCACTCAAGCCATGCCCCGACGCCGCGTCAAGCATACTAAGGCACGAGAAAATGCTCCCGACCTGCGCGACATACTGGAGGACAAGGCAAGGCAAACAAGATCGATCTACGGATCGCGCAGGCGCCCCACGGCACGTGACGGTGATCGTCACTCCGCATGCAATAAATCTGGCCGGGCCGAACTCAACAGATAAAGCTCCTTTGAGCTGCGTCGTGATATAGCCCAATACAGAGGCGCCGCACACCCACTATGCTTCACAGATGAAGTAATGGATCATAAAATTCCTGAGGGCTTCAAACCCGTAAACATCGAATCATACGATGGCACAACAGATCTTGCGGTATGGATCGAGGATTATCTCCTTCATATCCACATGGCCCGCGGTGATGATCTACACGCCATCAAATACCTCCCACTCAAACTTAAGGGACCGGCCCGGCATTGGCTTAACAGCTTGCCAGCAGACTCAATCGGTTCTTGGGAGGACCTGGAAGCCGCATTCCTTGATAACTTCCAGGGCACTTACGTGCGACCACCGGACGCCGATGACCTAAGCCATATAATTCAGCAGCCAGAGGAATCAGCCAGGCAATTCTGGACACGGTTCCTAACAAAGAAAAACCAGATAGTCGACTATCCGGATGCAGAGGCCTTAGCGGCCTTCAAGCATAGTATCCGTGATGAGTGGCTTGCCCGGCACCTGGGACAGGAAAAGCCGAAATCTATGGCAGCCCTCACGACACTCATGACCCGCTTTTGCGTGGGAGAAGACAGCTGGCTAGCTCACAGCAACAATTTAACCAAGAACCCTGGTAATTCGAATACCAAGGACAAAAGTGACAGGTCACGTCGGAACAAACAAAAGCGCCGCGTTAACAGCGACAACAACGAGGATACGGCAGTTAATGCTGGATTCCGAGGCTACAAATCCGGTCAACGGAAAAAGCCATTCAAAAGAAATACTCAGGGCCCGTCCAGTTTGGACCGAATACTCGACCGCTTGTGCCAGATACATGGCACCCCCGAAAAGCCAGCCAATCACACCAACAGGGATTGTTGGGTGTTCAAGCAGGCAGGCAAGTTAAGAGCCGAAAACAAAGACAAGGGGCTGCATAGCGACAACGAGGAGGAGCCCAAGCCGTCGAACAACAGTGGACAGAAGGGATTTCCCCTGCAAGTGCGGATGGTGAACATGATATACGGAACCCACATCCCCAAGAGGGAGCGGAAGCATGCGTTACGGGACGTATATGCGATGGAGCCAGTCGCCCCAAAGTTCAACCCATGGTCCTCCTGCCCGATCACCTTTGATCGAAGGGACCACCCCACTAGCATCCGTCACGGCGGCTTCGCTGCATTGGTTCTAGACCCAATCATTGACGGATTTCATCTCACAAGAGTCCTCATGGACGGCGGCAGCAGCCTGAACCTGCTTTACCAGGATACAGTGCGAAAAATGGGCATAGATCCCTCGAGTATCAAGCCCACCAAAACGACCTTTAAAGGCGTCATACCAGGTGTAGAAGCCAACTGTACAGGCTCAGTCACACTGGAAGTGGTCTTCGGATCTCCGGATAACTTCCGAAGCGAGGAGTTAATCTTCGACATAGTCCCGTTCCGTAGTGGCTATCACGCACTGCTCGGGCGAACCGCATTCGCAAAATTCAACGCGGTACCGCACTATGCATACCTCAAGCTCAAGATGCCAGGCCCTGGAGGAGTAATCACGGTCAATGGGAACACTGAACGCTCCCTCCGAACGGAGGAGCACACGGCAGCGCTCACAGCAAAAATATAAAGCAGCCTCTCTAGGCAGTTCTCCAGTTCGGCCTTCAAAAAGCCGGACACTGTCAAGCGCGCCCGGAGTACCCTACAACAAGACCGCCTGGCACGTTCTGAGCTAGCAATGCGGCCCCAACCCTAGCCCTCGCAATATAGCGAAACCAGTGCTTCGCGTACATAACTACGCTCTTGAAATACCATGGGCACAGGGGAAGGGGCACTATCACGGCACGCCCGAAATACGGCTTAAACCGCACCAGGGGCTGCCGGATTCCTTTTTTTTCTTTTTTCTCTTACTCTCAGGACTCCATACTTCGGATGACCCGTTCGGCAATTCAACTGCCGCACAAACGATGCAAGATCCAGGAAAGCAGACAAGCCACGCCGCATTATGGAACTCCCAGGTGGTCTCTATTGCGAGCAGTATACCTATTTTTTAATACAATTCCGCGGCCTGCCCCTGGCCAGGACATGTCAGATAGTCCAATTTCTTTTGCTTATCACACTATTTGTAGCGTTCCGCTTTCATAGCAGCCTTTCTATAAACAATGCATAGCTTTTTGTCTATTTTTTGCATTATCCTCTTTTTTATATATATGTTTAATAATAACATGTTGCATCCGTACACTGTGGTACGGCAAAAATACGCCAGGGGCTTCAGTACCCATCAATATGGCGTGAGAAGTCCGTACACTTTCACAAGTGCGGCACCCCGAACTTATAGCACTATATGCATCGGCTCTGAATCATGATTTGGGTCAATAGTTGGGTTTGCCCGGCTCCTATGTTTTGGTGCCTTACGTTCCGCTATATCGGCTAAGGTAGCACTAGGAGAACTACTGCAATTGTGCCCCAGTTGAGCTGGGCTGAGCACCTCAGTAGAGAAAGCTAAAACTGACTGTCATTATGAGGCGAGAGACCGGTCGCTGTTCGAGAGGTTTTTCGAGTCCTTAAAGACTTATGCCGCTTCGAGCGAGGAACCGGCTTTGTCCGGCCAAGGCGTGGATAGCGCCCCGAACTCGGTCTTCCGAATACTAGGGGCTTCGCCGAAATTTAAAATTATAGAGTTCTATGGCTAAGTGAGAGTGTTCAAGCATTATAGTCCGATTGCCTTGTTCGTTGTGCTGAGCACCTCCCTCGACGGACCCAATCATGGGAAAAAGAGCGCTCAGGTTTATCCCGAACACCCCAGCACTAGTGGCATGGGGGCAGAAGCCGACGACTGGCCATCTCTCAATTTTTTGATAAACGGCCGCACAGAAAGTAATATTTTAAATTCAACAAGCACTGCTCAGCGCATATGAACAAGTTTTCAGAGCACAGGATAACACGAGCGAGTTCATTCAAAAATTACATCCTTGGTACATTCATCCGCCATAAGGCGGGCACCAGCCAGAACATCCTTGTAATAGTTCTCGGGCTTGTGATGCTCCTTCCCCGACGGCGGCCCATCCCTCACAAGCTTCTCACCGTCCAGCTTACCCCAGTGCACCTTTGCACGGGCAAGGGCCCTACGGGCACCTTCGATGCAGACGGAGCGCTTGATGACCTCGAGCCTTGGACAAGCCTCCACCAGCCGCCGCACCAGTCCGAAGTAGCTCCCAGGCAGGGCCTCTCCAGGCCACAGCCGAACTATGAAGCCCTTCAGGGCTTGTTCGGCCGCCTTGTGGAGCTCGACCAGCTGCTTCAGCTGGTCGCTCAAGGGCACAAGGTGTCCGGCCTCAGCGTACTGAGACCAGAACACCTTCTCCGTCGAGCTGCCTTCCTCGGCTCGATAGAATGCGACGGCATCGGATACGCTGCGGGGAAGATCTGCGAATGCCCCTGGAGAGCTCCGGATCCGGGTAAGTAACAAGTAGTTTACTTTTATATGTCTGCTTTGCATAGAGAATGCCTTACCCGCCGCTATCTTTTTCACCGCATCCAATTCCTGGAGGGCCTTCTGGGCTTCGGCCTTGGCAGATTTGGCAGTTTTAAGGGCCGCAGCAAGCTCGGGCGCTCGCGTCTTCGAGTCGAGCTCCAAACTCTCATGTTTTTTCATGAGAGCCTGAAGCTCTTGCTGCACCTCGCCGACCTGCGCCTCAAATTTCTCCCGCTCAGTGCGCTCCATGGCCGTTTTCTTCTCGGCCTCGGACAGCGCCTGCTTGAGGGTCGCCACCTCAGTTGTGGCCCCTACAATAAGCAGTGTACTCCTGTCATTTTTTGCAATTGCGTCTTCTTATAGGCATTTTTCTATAAGGTATCTCTTACCTTCTTTCTCCTCGAGCTGCCGTTTGGTAAGGACGAGCTCTTGCTCAATCCGCTCGAGGCCCTGCTTCAGGGCACCCACCTCCGCAGTCAGTGCGGCGGTGGCCAGCAGCGAAGTCTGCATACGTATATTGACTCCTTTTTAGTTAGAATCCTGCGATATTTAATAGATCCTCTATTCGGCTTTTCTTTCCGAACGCCAAACAGAGCATCAGGGACTACTGTCTATGCGGTAATATTTTTACATATTTTTTACTTACCTCGAAGCCTGTTAGAAGGCTAGCACAAGCTTCAGTCAGTCCGCTTTTGGCGGACCGAACCTTCTAGGCCACCGTACTCATGATGGTACGGTGCTCCTCGTCGATGGAGGCGCCCTTAAGCACCTCCAGCAGATTGTCCGGCACCTCCGGTTAGACGGAGGATGCCGGTTCAATAGGCTTGCTCCTCTTGGCAGGAGTTCGCCTGCCGCAGTCCGGAACCGTTGATGATTCCGGCGCGGTGTCCGGCTTAAAGCCGGACTTGGAGCCCTGGGGTGTCTGGTCCCCTTTACTCCTGGAGTCCGGGAGGTCGCCTCGCGGTTCCTCCTGGACCACCTCCTCTTGCCCCGGAGCTTGTCGCGCGCCACTTCGGCGTCATCCGCAGCACAGGGGGAGGCAGCGGGCGGAACTGAATTCACATCCGATGAATCCAGGGAGCCGCTCGACGACTCGTCGAGCCCATCCTTGGGCGGGCTGCATGATTATATTCGACATTAGGTGAAGCTGCGCAATAAAAGGAATATCATGAGTTACTCTAGTATCCGAACACTTACGATTTCGCTGGACGCTTGGCCCTGTCCGGCCACTCCTCTTCGTCCTCGTCGGCGTCAGGGGCGTAGTCCGGCGGAGGGGTTTTCCTCTTATTGGACCCTTCGGCCTCCCCTACTGGGGCGGCCTTCCTCTTCTTTCCTCCCCCCGCTGGAGGGGGTGATGTCTCTTCTTCCTCCTCCTCGTCTTCACAGGAGGAGTGCGTCTCGGACTCGTCGGACGATGAGTCCGACACCACCATATGCCGGGAACTCTTTCGAGTCCCCGTGGCCTTCTTCTTCTTGGCCTTCTTCTCCGGCACCACATAAGGTGCCGGAACCAGCAGCTTCACTAGGAGAGCAGGGGCTGGGTCTTTGGGCAAGGGAGCCGGACAGTTAATCAGTCCGGACTTCGCCCGCCAATCCTGTCAAAGGTGAGGGAGTTTAGATCCCGCATAGAGTCAAACTATGAAGAAAAATTAACATCCTGTAAAAGACGAAAATATTTTACCTCGCCAGCAGGACGCTGCGAGCTGAATCCGCGGTCTTCGGAGGCGGATGTGGGAGCCTCAGCGCCTTTAGTTAGCCACCTCCAGACATCTTCGTACGTCGTGTCGAAGAGCCTGCTCAGAGTTCGATGCTGCACCGGGTTGAACTCCCACAAATTGAAGTCCCGTTCTTGACACGGAAGGATCCGGCGAACGAGCATGACCTAGACTACGTTGACAAGCTTGAGCTGCTTGTCCACCAGGGACTGGATGCATTTTTGCAGTCCGGTCACCTCTTCTTCATCGCCCCACGACAAGCCCGTCTCCTTCCAGGACGTGAGCCGCGTAGGGGGTCCAGATCGGAATTCAGGGGCTGCGATCCACTTCGGATCGCGTGGCTCGGTATGTAAAACCACCCTGATTGCCACCCCTTCAAGGTCTCCACAAAGGAGCCCTCGAGCCATAGGACGTTGGCTATTTTGCCCGCCATGGCACCTCCGCACTCCGCCTGGTTGCCGCGCACCACCTTTGGCTTGACGTTGAAGGTCTTGAGCCAGAGGCCGAAATGGGGGCGGATGTAGAGGAAAGCCTCGCACACGACGATAAACGACGATATATTGAGGATGAAGTCCGGGGCCAGATCATGGAAATCTAGGCCATAGTAGAACATGAGCCCGCGGACAAATGGGTGGAGAGGAAAACCCAGTCCACAGAGGAAGTGGGGAAGAAATACTACCCTCTCATGGGGCCTTGGGGTGGGGAGAAGGTGCCCCTCCTCAGGAAGCCGGTGCGCGATGTCTTTGGACAGGTATCCGGCCTTCCTTAGCTTTTTGACATGGCCCTCCGTGACGGAGGAGACCATCCACTTGCCTCCCGCTCCGGACATTGTTGGAGAAGGTTGAGGTAGGAAGTGCGGGCTTGGGCGCTGGAGCTCGGGTGCGCAGAAGATGATAGGCAAAGGAGGAAGAAGGCGTAGGTAAAAAGGTGGATCCTTATCCCCTTATATGGGCGGATGCGACTGTGCGTCCCCACCAGCCTAGTAAAACTCGCTTGCCTCCCAAGCGCCGTGATAAATGGCGCGGTTGGGTTACCCACGTCCATATTGATGAGAATCCCATAAATGGGGGACACGATCTCTGCTTTGACAAGACGTGCCAAGGAAACCGCCTCGCAAAACACGCTGAGGTGGAAAAGTGAAAACGATTCGAATAAAGGCTTGGCCGTAGTGTGATGTCACGCTGCGGAATATGTCAGCAGATTAGATTTGTGTTAATATTATTCTCTCTGTGGCAATACGTGGAAACTTATTTTGTAGAGCCGGACACTACTCTTGGTGTTTACAAACTTTTATGAAGAATTTGGAGGAGGAACCCGCCTTGCAATGCCGAAGACAATCTACGCACCGGACTCGTCGTCATTGAAGCCTGGTTCAGGGGCTACTGAGGGAGTCCTGGATTAGGGGGTGTTCGGGTAGCCGGACTATACCTTCAGCCGGACTCCAGGACTATGAAGATACAAGATTGAAGACTTCGTCCCGTGTCCGGATGGGACTTTCCTTGGCGTGGAAGGAAAGCTTGGCGATGCGGATATTCAAGATCTCCTACCATTATAACCGACTTTGTGTAACCCTAACCCTCTCCGGTGTCTATATAAACCGGAGGGTTTTAGTCCGTAGAACAACTTCATCATACAACAATCATACCATAGGCTAGCTTCTAGGGTTTAGCCTCCTTGATCTCGTGGTAGATCTACTCTTGTACTACCCATATCATAAATATTAATCAAGCAGGACGTAGGGTTTTACCTCCATCAAGAGGGCCCGAACCTGGGTAAAACATCGTGTTCCTTGCCTCCTGTTACCATCCGGCCTAGACGCACAGTTCGGGACCCCCTACCCGAGATCCGCCGGTTTTGACACCGACATGCATACTTTCTGGTGCAACAACAAGCGTTGGAGGATTTTAGCGCCAAACAGGACAAAGCTAATCAGCTTGCTAAGCTTATTGCCAGCATGGTGGATACCCAGGATAATGTTTCTTGAGCTCTTCTGAAGTTGTTTCAGTTATGCTCTTGTTTTGCTGCCGTGTTTATTTGCACTGGTGGCCAATTTTGACGGCCAGTGTATGTAATGTGCTTCTTTGTTCCCTATATTTGCACTGGTGGCAAACTTTGATGCCCAGTGAATGTAATATGTGTAATAGAGTTAATAGGCTAGCGTTAATTGCTTGCTTATTTATTTTCTTATTGTCTTGTTTAGTTGTTTGCTTGTAGTCACTGCAGTTCTTTTTCTGTTTTTTTCTAGTGGCCACAATTGCCTATTTTTGGTAACTAGGCCAAAATAATCATGGCAACACACGGAATGTTGTAACCATGGGCCTCCTGCAGGCCGTATGATCCATGGGCCTTCGTCCAGCTGTAGGATCCATCAGCCTTCTATACGGGCCGTAGGGTCCATGGGCCTTCTACGGGTCGTACGATCCATGGGCCTTCTACGGGCCGTACTATCCATGGGCCTCATACGGGCCGTAGGATCCATGGGCCTTCTACGGGGCGTATCATCATTTCGCCAATCATGGGCCGTACTATTCGTGGACCATAACGGGCCGTTAATAGGCTGTATTTGATAACTCTATGAAAACAGCCCAACGGGTTTTTTTTACATGAAAATGGCCCAACGTATTAACGATCCGCAAACGGGCTGACTATAATCACGGGATGAATTTGGCCCACAAGCAGAGAATGACAGTAACGAGCAGTATGTAACCGAATGTTGCCCTGAGAAGGCCGAAAGATAACTTGGGCTGGAAATGGCCCAATGGAATAACGGGCCGTTAATGGGTATAAAGTGATACACTGTTCATTACGTGCCAATTTCACCACGGGCCGTTAATGGGCCAAGAGTTACAAAGGTCCTCACATGGGCCAAAAGAAGTCATGGGCCACACACAGGCCGGAAGTTAAAACAAGCTGAATCATATTGGACGGCCTAGATGACGCTACTGGGCCTAATTCGGATAGGGCGTAACGGGCCCTGGGTTAGCGGGCTGTAAATGAGCTATATGCGAACAAACCGTTAACAGGCTTTCCGTGGGCCGGCCCGCCACCTTTTTACCAAGTCAAACGGGCCGGCCTTTTCACAGGAATGGGCCTCTGTTGGGCCGTGCCACGTGTTGTCATATCATAGGCGCCTTCGGTCCAATGAGCGGATGACATCTGTCCCAACGGTGAGCCGACACGTGTTTCCTCCAGCCAATGATGATTTTACATGTGGAAAATCCCCATTGGTCGGGGCTGTTAACGAGTTACCGGATCCAAAACCAGACCCAATAGCTTAACGGCGTTCCGTTACGGTGGATGCCACGTGTCGGTCACCCTTGACGAAAGCACTTCTGTGACGCGTGATTTATCGTCATGGAAGTGGACACTTCCGTGATGATAATTTTGGTAATGTCATGGAACACTTCTACGACAGCACAGGTATGACTATCTTGATTCTGTCATAAAATCGTCATGGATGTACATGCATGACAAAAAACACGACCTACTGTGACAAACACATATCATCACGGAAGTGTATTTTTTTGTAGTGTCACCCTATGGAATGCCACCCAGGCTGGACATAAGATTATTTATGCTAGAAACTTCCGTGTGCAGCCACAAGCTATTATGGGCTCTAGCATAGTTGAGTAAGTTGCGTGAAGCTCTTGAAGAGATAGACTAGGAGATGTAGTGGGTTGTAGGTGGTATAGTCTATCCGGAGTAGAGAGTTAATGCTTCTGAAAGACTGTGTCTCGGTCATCTGTTTCTCAAACACCATGTAGTGCGAGAAATCCAATGGAGGAGATCGAGTCTTGTGGGGAAAAATGCACAAACCTCTGCAGAGTGTACAAACTAATCATGGTTAGCCGTGTCCCCGGTTATGGACATCTTGAGTCTCTGGTACTTGGATTATCATATTGATCACATTATGTTACTTAAATAATTTGTTGGGTTATTGATGTTAATTTGGGATTGAGTTGGAGGAACCTTCTCAATATTTTCTACCAACTTTGTAGTTAAATAAATTATATTCCTTTGCAGTATGGAAAAATTGGCTTTTTGCAAAAACATTATAACCATAGAGCTTTTCCACCAGCCATATATGCATGTAGTGATAGCTATTATTCATCATTATCCTATGGTGTGAATTTTCCAGTACATTCAATGTACTGACCCTTTGTGGCTGCAACGTCTCATGTTGCAGGATTCTTACGATGAGTAAGTGATACGTTAGGGTTACGATTTCTACACTGAACTTTGCCATTGGTGTTGATGGGAATCCACAACCTTGTTGTTACTTCCACTATTTGGATTGAGGTAATAGTATTTACGTTATTTTATACATGTGATTTACCTCTGTTACAAATCCTCGAGTACCGTGTGTGTCAGCATACCGATCCAGGGATGACACTTAAAGCACAGAGACTTGACCGTCTGAGGTCGGGTCGCTACAACGTACCCTCATAGACCGTTAAGCGGAAGCGTTATGACAACGCGGTTGATGTAGTTGTACATCTTCACGATCGACCGATCCTCAGTACCAAACGTACAGCATCTCCGCGTTTAGCACACGTTCAGCTCAGTGACGTCCCGCGAACTCACGATCCAGTAGAGCTCAGGGAAGAGTTTCGTCAGCACGACAGCGTGGTGACAATGTTGATGAAGCTACCGCAGTATGACCGAGGTGGATTATGGTGGAGGGGGCACCGCACACAGATGGAGAGATCTCAATGATCAACTTGTGTGTCTAGAGGTGCCCCCTGCCCCCGTATATAAAGGAGCAAGGGGGGGAGGTGGCCGGCCAGGAGGAGGCGCGCTAGGAGGAGTCCTACTCCCACCGGGAGTAGGAATCCCTCCTTTCCTAGTTGGAATTGGAGAAGGGGGAAGGAGGGAGATAGGAAGGAAAGGGGGGCGTGATGACCCACAAGTATAGGGGATCTATCGTAGTCCTTTCGATAAGTAAGAGTGTCGAACCCAACGAGGAGCAGAAGGAAATGATAAGCGGTTTCCAGTAAGGTATTCTCTGCAAGTACTGAAATAAGTGATAACAGATAGTTTTGTGATAGGATAATTTGTAACGAGCAACAAGTAACAAAAGTCAATAAAGTGCAGCAAGGTGGCCCAATCCTTTTTGTAGCAAAGGACAAGCCTGGACAGACTCTTATATAGAGAAAAGCGCTCCTGAGGACACATGGGAATATCGTCAAGCTAGTTTTCATCACATTCATATGATTCGCGTTCGGTACTTTGATAATTTGGTATGTGGGTGGACCAGTGCTTGGGTACTGTCCTTACTTGGACAAGCATCCCACTTATGATTAACCTCTAATGCAAGCATCCGCAACTACAACAAAAGTATTAAGGTAAACCTAACCATAGCATGAAACATATGGATCCAAATCAGCCCCTTACGAAGCAACGCATAAACTAGGGTTTAAGCTTCTGTCACTCTAGCAACCCATCATCTACTTATTACTTCCCAATGCCTTCTTCTAGGCCCAAATAATGGTGAAGTGTCATGTAGTCGACGTTCACATAACACCACTAGAGGAGAGACAACATACATCTCATCAAAATATCGAACGAATACCAAATTCACATGACTACTAATAGCAAGACTTCTTACATGTCCTCAGGAACAAACGTAACTACTCATAAAGCATATTCATGTTCATAATCAAAGGGGTATTAATATGCATATAGGATCTGAACATATGATCTTCCACCAAATAAACCAACTAGCATCAACTACAAGGAGTAATTAACACTACTAGCAACCCACAGGTACCAATCCCGGACTTGGAGACAAGAATTGGATACAAGAGATGAACTAGGGTTTTGAGAGGAGATGGTGCTGGTGAAGATATTGATGGAGATTGCCCTCTCCCGATGAGAGGAGCGTTGGTGATGACGATGGCGATGATTTCCACCTCCCGGAAGGAAGTTTCCCCGGCAGAACAGCTCCGCCAGAGCCCTAGATTGGTTCCGCCTCGTGGCGGCGGAGTCTCGTCCGGAAAGATGGCTTATGATTTTTTCCTGAACGAAACACTCCATATAGCAGAAGATGTCCATCGAAGGGCCACCAGGGGGCCCACGAGGTAGGGGGCGCGCCCAGGGGGTAGGGCGCTGCTACCTCTCGAGCACTGAATTGGTTTTCCCCGAAGAGGAAGGGATGATTTAGCAAAGTAGCGTAAGTATTTCCCTTAGGTTTTTAGAACCAATGTATCAATCTAGGAGTCTACGCGCGAGTCCCTCGTACCTACACAAAACAAATAAATCCTCGGAACCAACGCAAATAGGGGTTGTCAATCCCTATAAGGCCACTTACGAGAGTGAGATCTGATAGATATGATAAAGATAATATTTTTGGTATTTTTATGATAAAGATGCAAAGTAAAATAAAGGCAAAGTAAATAACAAAGGAAATAACTAAGTAGTAGGAGATCAATATGATAAAGATAGACCCGGGGGCCATAGGTTTCACTAGTGGCATCTCTTGAGAGCATAAGTATTCTACGGTGGATGAACAAATTACTGTTGAGCAATTGACAGAATTGAGCATAGTTATGAGAATATCTAGGTATGATCATGTACATAGGCATCACGTCCGAAACAAGTAGACCGACTCCTGCCTGCATCTACTACTATTACTCAACTCATCGACCGCTATCCAGCATGCATCTAGAGTATTAAGTTGAAAACAGAGTAACGCCTTAAGCAAGATGACATGATGTAGAGGGATAGACTCATGCAATATGAAGAAAACCCCATCTTGTTATCCTCGATGGAAACAATACAATACGTGCCTTGCTGCCCCTACTGTCACTGGGAAAGGACACCGCAAGATTGAACCCAAAGCTAATCACTTCTCCCATTGCAAGAAAGATCAATCTAGTAGGCCAAAACAAACTGATAATTCGAAGAGACTTGCAAAGATAACCAATCATACATAAAAGAATTCAGAGAAGATTCAAATATTATTCATAGATAGACTTGATCATAAACCCACAATTAATCAGTCTCAACAAACACACCGCAAAAAGAGGATTACATCGAATAGTTCTCCACAAGAGAGGGGGAGAACATTGTATTGAGATCCAAAAAGAGAGAAGAAGCCATCTAGCTAATAACTATGGACCCGTAGGTCTGAGGTAAACTACTCACACTTCATCGGAGGGGCTATGGTGTTGATGTAGAAGCCCTCCGTGATCGATGCCCCCTCCGGGGGAGCTTCGGAACAGGCCCCAAGATGGGATCTCGTGGATACAGAAAGTTACGGCGGTGGAATTAGGGTTTTGGCTCTGTATCTGATCGTTTGCGTGTACGTGGATATATATAGGAGGAAGGAGTACGTCGGTGGAGCAACAGGGGGCCCATGAGGCTGGAGGGTGCTACCTCTTGAGCACTGCATTGGTTTTCCCCGAAGAGGAAGGGATGATGCAGCAAAGTAGCGTAAGTATTCCCCTCAGTTTTTGAGAACCAAGGTATCAATCCAGTAGGAGGCTACGCGCTAGTCCCTCGTAGCTGCACAAAACAAATAAATCCTCGCAACCAACGCAAATAGGGGTTGTCAATCCCTATAAGGCCACTTACGAGAGTGAGATCTGATAGATATGATAAAGATAATATTTTTGGTATTTTTGTGATAAAGATGCAGAGTAAAATAAAGGCAAAGCAAATAACAAAGGAAATAACTAAGTAATAGAATATCAATATGATAAAGATAGACCCGGGGGTCATAGGTTTCACTAGTGGCTTCTCTCGAGAGCATAAGTATTCTACGATGGGTGAACAAATTACTGATGAGCAATTGACAGAATTGAGCATAGTTATGAGAATATCTAGGTATGATCATGTATATAGGCATCACATCCGAGACAAGTAGACCGACTCCTGCCTGCATCTACTACTATTACTCCACTCATCGACCGCTATCCAGCATGCATCTAGAGTATTAAGTTAAAAACAGAGTAACGCCTTAAGCAAGATGACATGATGTAGAGGAATAGACTCATGCAATATGAAGAAAACCCCATCTTGTTATCCTCGATGGCAAAAATACAATACGTGCCTTTCTGCCCTTACTGTCACCGGCAAAGGACACCGCAAGATTGAACCCAAAGCTAAGCACTTCTCCCGTTGCAAGAAAGATCAATCTAGTAGGCCAAACCAAACTAATAATTGGAAGAGACTTGCAAAGATAACCAATCATACATAAAAGAATTCAAAGAAGATTCAAATATTATTCATAGATAGACTTGATCATAAACCCACAATTCATCGGTCTCAATAAACACACCGCAAAAAGAAGATTACATCGAATAGTTCTCCACAAGAGAGGGGGAGAACATTGTATTGAGATCCAAAAAGAGAGAAGAAGCCATCTAGCTACTAACTATGGACCCGTAGGTCTGAGGTAAACTACTCACACTTCATCAGACGGGCTATGGTGTTGATGTAGAAGCCCTCCGTGATCGATGCCCCCTCCGGCGGAGCTCCGGAACAGGCCCCAAGATGGGATCTCATGGATACAAAAAGTTACGGCGGTGGAATTAGGGTTTTGGCTCCGTATCTAGTCGTTTGGGGGTACGTGGATATATATAGGAGGAAGGAGTACGTCGGTGGAGCAATAGGGGGCCCACGAGGGTGGAGGGCGCGCCTGGGGTAGGCAGGCGCGCCCCCTACCTCGTGGCCTCTTCTCTTGTGCCTTGACGTAGGGTCCAAGTCTCATGGGTCTTATTCGATGAGAAAATAATGTTCTCGAAGGTTTCATTCCGTTTGGACTCCGTTTGATATTCCTTTTCTTCGAAACCCTAAAACAGGCAAAAAACAGCAATTCTGGGCTGGGCCTCCGGTTAATAGGTTAGTCCCAAAAATAATATAAAAGTGGATAATAAAGCCCAATAATGTCCAAAACAGTAGATAATATAGCATGGAGCAATCAAAAATTATAGATACGTTGGAGACGTATCAAGCATCCCCAAGCTTAATTCCTACTCGTCCTCGAGTAGGTAAATGATAAAAACAGAATTTTTGATGCGGAGTGCTACTTGGCATAATTTTAATGTAATTCTTCTTAATTGTGGTATGAATATTCAGATCCTAAAGATTCAAAACAAATGTTCATATTGACATAAAAATAATAATACTTCAAGCATACTAACTAAGCAATTATGTCTTCTCAAAATAACATGGCTAAAGAAAGTTATCCCTACAAAATCATATAGTCTGGCTATGCTCCATCTTCACCACACAAAATATTTAAATCATGCGCAACCCCGATGACAAGCCAAGCAATTGTTTCATACTTTTGACATTCTCAAAACTTTTTCAATTTTCACGCAATACATGAGCGTGAGCCATGGACATAGCACTATAGGTGGAATAGAACAGTGGTTGTGGAGAAGACAAAAAGGGAGAAGATAGTCTCACATCAACTAGGCGTATCAACAGGCTATGGAGATGCCCATCAATAGATATCAATGTGAGTAAGTAGGGATTGCCATGCAACGGATGCACTAGAGCTATAAGTATATGAAAGCTCAAAAAGAAACTAAGTGGGTGTGCATCCAACTTGCTTGCTCATGAAGACCTAGGACATTTTGAGGAAGCCCATCATTGGAATATACAAGACAAGTTCTATAATGAAAAATTCCCACTAGTATATGAAAGTGATAACATGAGAGACTCTCTACTATGAAGATCATGGTGCTACTTTGAAGCACAAGTGTGGTAAAAGGATAGTAGCATTGTCCCTTCTCTCTTTTTCTCTCATTTTTTAGGGCCTTTTCTCTTTTTTATGGCCTCTTTTCTTTCTTTCTTTCTTTATTTTTTTATTTTTTTTATTTTTCGTATGGAGTCTCATCCCGACTTGTGGGGGAATCATAGTCTCCATCATCCTTTCCTCACTGGGACAATGCTCTAATAATGATGATCATCAAACTTTTATTTTTCTTACAACTCCAGAATTACAACTCGATTCTTAGAACAAAATATGACTCTATATGAATGCCTCCGGCGGTGTACCGGGATATGCAATGACTCATGAGTGACATGTATGATAGAATTATGAACAGTGGCTTTGCCACAAATACGATGTTGACTACATGATCATGCTAAGCAATATGACAATGATGGAGTGTGTCATAATAAACGGAACGGTGGAAAGTTGCATGGCAATATATATCGGAATGGCTATGGAAATGCCATAATAGGTAGGTATGGTGGCTGTTTTGAGGAAGGTATATGGTGGGTGTATGATACCGACGAAAGGTGCGCGGTATTAGAGAGGCTAGCAAAGGTGGAAGGGTGAGAGTGTGTATAATCCATGGACTCAACATTAGTCATAAAGAACTCATATACTTATTGCAAAAATATACAAGTTATCAAAGCAAAGTATTACGCGCATGCTCCTAGGGGGATAGATTGGTAGGAAAAGACCATCGCTCGTCCCCGACCGCCACTCATAAGGAAGACAATCAAAAAATAAATCATGCTCTGACTTCATCACATAACGGTTCACCATACGTGCATGCTACGGGAATCACAAACTTTAACACAAGTATTTTTCAAATTCACAACTACTCAACTAGCACAACTTTAATATCACAATCTTCATATCTCAAAACAATTATCAAGCATCAAACTTATCATAGTATTCAACACACTCATAAGAAAGTTTTATTATTAATCTTGTATACCAAGAATATTAGGATTTTAAGCAAATTACCATGCTATTAAGACTCTCAAAATAATCTAAGTGAAGCATGAGAGATCAATAGTTTCTATAAAACAAATCCACCACCGTGCTCTAAAAGATATAAGTGAAGCACTAGAGCAAAATTATATACCTCAAAAGATATAAGGGAAGCACATAGAGTATTCTAACAAATTCCAAATAAATTATGGCTCTCTCAAAAGGTGTGTGCAGCAAGGATGATTGTGGTAAACTAATAAATAAAGACTCAAATCATACAAGACGCTCCCAGCAAAACACATATCATGTGGCGAATAAAAATATAGCTCCAAGTAAAGTTACAGATAGAAGTAGACGAAAGAGGGGATGCCTTCCGGGGCATCCCCAAGCTTTGGCTTTTAGGTGTCCTTATATTATATTGGGGGTTCCATGGGCATCCCCAAGCTTAGGCTCTTGCCACTCCTTGTTCCATAATCCATCAAATATTTACCCAAAACTTGAAAACTTCACAACACAAAACTTAAAGTAGAAAATCTCGTGAGCTCCGTTAGCGAAAGAAAATAAAAGACCACTTCAAGGTACTGTAATGAACTCATTCTTTATTTATATTGGTGTTATACCTACTGTATTCCAACTTCTATATGGTTTATAAACTATTTTACTAGCCATAGATTCATCAAAATAAGCAAACAACACACAAAAAACAGAATCTGTCAAAAACAGAATAGTCTGTAGTAATCTGCAGATAGCGCAATATCTGGAACCCCAAAAAATCTAAAATAAATTGATGGACGTGAGGAATTTATGTATTAATCATATTCAAAAGGAATTAACTAAATAGCACTTTCCAAATAAAAATGACAGCAGTTCTCGTGAGCGCTAAAGTTTCTGTTTTTTCAGTAAGATATTAAGACTTTCCCCAAGTCTTCCCAACGGTTCTACTTGGCACAAACACTAATTAAACACAAAAAAACACAACCAAAACAGAGTCTAGATAAATTATTTATTGAATAAAACCAAGGAAAAATATTGGGTTGTCTCCCAACAAGCGCTTTTCTTTAAATCCTTAAAGCTAGGCATTGATAATTTTAATGATGCTCACATGAAAGACAAGAATTGAAGCACAAAGAGAGCATCATAAAACACGTGACAAACACGTCTAAGTCTAACATAATTCCTATGCATAGGCATCTTATAGGCAAACTAATTATCAAGGTAAGCAAAAACTAGCATATGCAAGGAAACGGAAAGAAACAATAGCAATCTCAACATAACGAGAGGTAATTTAGTAACATGACAATTTCTACAACCATATTTTCCTCTCTCATAGTAATTACATGTAGGATCATAAGCAAATTCAACAATATAGCTATCACATAAAATATTCTCAACATGATCCACATGCATGCAAAGTTGGCACTTTTCCGAAATAGTGGGATTAACATTAACTAAAGTCATGACCTTTCCAAACACACTTTTATCAAAAACTTCATAAGATTGAAAATTCTCGAAATATGTGGGATCTAAAGTTGACATTCTTCCAAACCCACTTTCAATATTATTGCAAACATTATAATCAATCTCATATTCATCATGGGGCTTAAATAAATTTTCAAGATCAAAAGAAGAATCACCCCAATCATGATCGTTGCAACAAGTAGAGGACATAGCAAAATTAGCATCCCCAAGCTTAGGGTTTTGCATATTATTAGCACAATTGACATTAATAGAATTTATAATAATATCATTGCAATCATGCTTTTTATTCAAAGACCTATCGTGAATCACTTCATAAAATACTTCATCGCAATTTTCAGATTCACGAATTTCAGGCAAAACTTCATAAAGATAATCTAGTGCACAAAACTCACTAGCAATTGGTTCAACATAACTGGATCTCTTAAAAAGATTAGCAAGCGGATGAGGATCCATAGATGTTTAGGTTCTCTGTTTAGTAATAAATAAACAACTAATCCAACCATACGAGCAAACAAGAAATGGGCAAAAGAGGCAAATAGAGAAAGAGAGGGAGGATAGAGAGAGAGGGCGAATAAAACGGCAAGGTGAAGTGGGGGACAGGAAAACGAGAGGCAAATGGCAAATAATGTAATGCGGGAGATAAGGGTATGTGATTGGTACTTGGTATGTTGCCTTTTGCGTAGACCTCCCCGGCAACGGCGCCAGAAATCCTTCTTGCTACCTCTTGAGCACTGCGTTGGTGTTCCCCGAAGAGGAAAGGATGATGCAGCAAAGTAGCGTAAGTATTTCCCTCAGTTTTTGAGAACCAAGGTATCAATCCAGTAGGAGGCTACGCGCTAGTCCCTCGTACCTGCACAAACCAAATAAATCCTCGCAACCAACGCAAATAGGGGTTGTCAATCCCTATAAGGCCACTTACGAGAGTGAGATCTGATAGATATGATAAAGATAATATTTTTGGTATTTTTATGATAAAGATGCAAAGTAAAATAAAGGCAAAGTAAATAACAAAGGAAATAACTAAGTACTAGAAGATCAATATGATAAAGATAGACCCGGGGGCCATAGGTTTCACTGGTGGCTTCTCTCGAGAGCATAAGTATTCTACGGTGGGTGAACAAATTATTGTTGAGCAATTGACAGAATTGAGCATAGTTATGAGAATATCTAGGTATGATCATGTATATAGGCATCGCATCCGAGACAAGTAGACCGACTCCTGCCTGCATCTACTACTATTACTCCACTCATCGATCGCTATCCAGCATGCATCTAGAGTATTAAGTTAAAAACAGAGTAACGCCTTAAGCAAGATGACATGATGTAGAGGGATAGACTCATGCAATATGAAGAAAACCCCATCTTGTTATCCTCGATGGCAACAATACAATACGTGCCTTGCTGCCCTTACTGTCATCGGGAAGGGACACCGCAAGATTGAACCCAAAGCTTAGCACTTCTCCCATTGCAAGAAAGATCAATCTAGTAGGCCAAACCAAACTGATAATTCGAAGAGACTTGCAAAGAGAACCAATCATACATAAAAGAATTCAGAGAAGATTCAAATATTATTCATAGTTAGACTTGATCATAAACCCACAATTCATCAGTCTCAACAAACACACCGCAAAAAGAAGTTTACATCGAATAGTTCTCCACAAGAGAGGGGGAGAACATTGTATTGAGATCCAAAAAGAGAGAAGAAGCCATCTAGCTACTATCTATGGACCCGTAGGTCTGAGGTAAACTACTCACACTTCATCGGAGGGGCTGTGGTGTTGATGTAGAAGCCCTCCGTGATCGATGCCCCCTCCGGCGGAGCTCCATAACAGGCCCCAAGATGGGATCTCATGGATACAGAAAGTTACGGCAGTGGAATTAGGGTTTTGGCTCTGTATCTGATCGTTTGGGGGTACGTGGATATATATAGGAGGAAGGAGTACGTCGGTGGAGCAACAGGGGGGCCCACGAGGGTGGAGGGCACGCCTGGGGTAGGCAGGCACGCCCCCTTACCTCGTGGCCTCCTCTCTTGTGCCTTGACGTAGGGTCGAAGTCTCCTGGGTCTTATTTGATGAGAAAATCACGTTGCCGAAGGTTTCATTCCATTTGGACTCCGTTTGATATTCCTTTTCTATGAAACCCTAAAACAGGCAAAAAACGGCAATTCTGGGCTGGGCCTCCGGTTAATAGGTTAGACCGAAAAATAATATAAAAGTGGATAATAAATCCCAATAATGTCCAAACAGTAGATAACATAGCATGGAGCAATCAAAAATTATAGATACATTGGAGACGTATCAGAGGGCGCGCCTGGTAGGGGTGGGCGCGCCCCCTACCTCGTGGCCTCCTGTTTCCTTTCTTGACGTAGGGTCCAAGTCTCCCGGGTCTTGTTTGTTGAGAAAATCACGTTCTCGAAGGTTTCATTCCGTTTGGACTCCGTTTGATATTCCTTTTCTTCAAAACCCTAAAACAGGCAAAAAACAGCAATTCTGGGCTGGGCCTCCGGTTAATAGGTTAGTCCCAAAAATAATATAAAAGTGGATAATAAAGCCCAATAATGTCCAAAACAGTAGATAATATAGCATGGAGCAATCAAAAATTATAGATACGTTGGAGACGTATCAGGCGCACCCCCCACCCTCGTGGGCAGGGTGTGGCCCCCCTGGTGAACTTCTTGTGCTCAGTATTTTTTATATATTCTGAAAACGTCTTCCATGAAGTTTCAGGACTTTTGGAGCTGTGTAGAATAGGTCTCTAATATTTGCTCCTTTTCTAGCCCAGAATCCCAGCTACCGGCATTCTCCCTCTTTATGTAAACCTTGTAAAATAAGAGAGAATAGGCATAAGTATTGTGACATAATGTGTAATAACAGCCCATAATGCAATAAATATCGATATAAAAGCATGATGCAAAATGGACTTATCAACCCCCCCCCCCAAGCTTAGACCTCGCTTGTCCTCAAGTGAAAGCCGAAATCGAAAAATATGTCCACATGTTTAGAGATAGAGGTGTCGATAAAAGTAAAATACGGACATGAGGGCATCATGATCATTCTTAGAACAGCAACTTATATTATTCTTGTCATATGATATCTTATGCTAGAGTAATAATTCAATCACAATTTCAAACGTGAATCGTAAACTTCATTGAAAACTAACAAACTATAATCTCAATCATTGGAGCAATTGCAATTTATCATAACATAGGAAAGAGTCAACATATAATAGCTTTTCAGCAAGTCCACATACTCAACTATCATATAGTATTTCACAATTGCTGGCACTCACGCAATACTTATGGGTATGGAGTTTTAAATTGGACACAGAGAAAGATAGGGGCTTATAGTTTTGCCTCCCAATGTTTTACCTCAAGGGTAATGTCAACAATAATAGTTCATGAAAACTCACATCCAATTAGCCATATATACGAGGATCTTTCCAACATACTGTGCTTGCCAAAGGATAAAATGTAAAAAGGAAGGGTGAAGATCACCATGACTCTTATGCAAGGTAGGAGATAAAGTAAAAGATAGGCCCTTCACAGAGGGAAGCAGAGGTTGTCATGAGCTTTTATGGTTGGATGCACAAAATCTTAATGCGAAAGAACGTCACTTTATATTGCCACTTGTGATATGGACCTCTATTATGCAGTCTGTCACTTTTATTTCTTCCATAGCACACGATCGTATAAAGCTTATTTTCTCCCACACTAATAAGTCATACATATTTAGAGAGCAATTTTTATTGCTTGCACCGATGACAACTTACTTGGAGGATCTTACTCAATCCATAGGTAGGTATGGTGGACTCTCATGGAAAAACTGGTTTAAGGGTATTTGGAAGCACAAGTAGTATCTCTACTTGGTGCGCTGAATTTGGCTAGCATGAGGGGAAAGGCAAGCTCAACCATGTTGGATGATCCATGACAATATAATTTGTCTCAGATGTAAGAAAACATAACCCATTACATTGTCTTCCTTGTCCAACGTAAACTCTTTAACATGTCATATTTTAATGAGTGCTCACAATCATAAAAGATGTCCAAGATAGTATATTTATATGTGAAGACCTCTCTTTCTTTATTACTTCCTATTAATTGCAACGATGACCAAAACCATGTTCGTCAACTCTCAACAACTTTTATTCATCATACTTTTCTATGTGAGCTCATTACTCTCCATAAGATCCATATGATCTCTTTGTTCCCCTTTTTTCTTTCTCTTTTCTTTTATTCACTTAGGATCATGGCAAAATAATCAAGCCCTTGACTCAACACTAATCTTTATAATATATAGCTAAAGGATCATAAAGCAAAACTCACAACTACATCATACTAAAAACTTTTATTCTACTAGATCAAGATATTACCAAAAGGATCAAACTAAGAAAAACGGTAAAGATAAATGTTATGGTGATACGATACCGGGGCACTCCCCCAAGCTTGGCAGTTGCCAAGGGGAGTGCCCATACCCATGTGATTATGTCTCTCTTTTTGGGGATGGTGATGTGATATTCTTGGCGATGATGCCCCTTAGGATACGATTCTCCTCCTCAAACTTATTGACTGGCTCCTTGAGGTCCACTATTTCCTTTCGAAGTTTTCCTGTTAAAGCCAAAGCTCCCTGTACCCAAGGGTGTTGCATAGCTGCGGGAGAACCAGTGACACTCTTTTTCATATTCTCATAAGAAAGAAATATTGCTCTAATCTGCAGCAGCAACAGCTCGAAACACAAACAGAGGATAATTGCGTGATACAGGAGTCAAAACCCCCGGGAGATTATATAATGAATTTTTACCGACCAAAATACGTGTCGTGTAAAAAAAACGGAGTCCGAAGAGCGCACGAGGTGCCAACGAGGTAGGGGGCGCGCCCTCCACCCTCGTGGAGCCCTCGTGTCCTTCCCGGACTGCTTCTTATTTTTCTATTTTTCTAAATGTTCCAAACCGGAGAAATATTGCCTTAAAAACTATTTTGGAGTCGGTTTACTTACCATACCACATACCTATTCCTTTTCGGAGTCTGAAACGTTCCGGAAAGTGCCCATTATGTATTCCTCCGGGGTTACGGTTTGAATAACATTGGTTTCAACATTTATGGGATTACCTGAGATATAATGTTTGATTCTTTGACCGTTCACCACCTTCGGATTTGTGCCTTCAAAGTTGTTGATTTTTATGGCACCGGAACGATAGACCTCCTCGATAACATAAGGACCATCCCATTTAGAGAGAAGTTTTCCTGCAAAAAATCTAAAACGAGAGTTGTATAGCAATACATAATCACCTACATTAAACTCACGCTTTTGTATCCTTTTATCATGCCATCTTTTAACTTTTTCTTTAAACAACTTGGCATTTTCGTAGGCTTGGGTTTTCCATTCATCGAGTGAGCTAATATCAAATAACCTCTTCTCACCGGCAAGTTTAAAATCATAATTGAGCTCTTTAATAGCCCAATATGCCTTGTGTTCTAGTTCGAGAGGTAAGTGACATGCTTTTCCATAAACCATTTTATACGGAGACATACCCATAGGATTTTTCTATGCAGTTCTATAGGCCCATAATGCATCATCAAGTTTCTTGGACCAATTCTTTCTAGATCTATTAACAGTCTTTTGCAAAATTAATTTGAGTTCTCTATTACTCAATTCTACTTGACCACTAGACTGCGGGTGATAAGGAGATGCAATTCTATGATTAACATCATATTTAGCAAGCATTTTACGAAAAGCACCATGAATAAAATGTAAACCACCATCAGTCATTAAATATCTAGGGACTCCAAACCTTGGAAAAATAACTTCTTTAAGAATTTTAATAGAAGTGTTATGATCAGCACTACTAGTTGGAATAGCTTCTACCCACTTAGTAACGTAATCAACAACAACTAAAATATGTGTATATCCATTAGAGGTAGGAAAAGGTCCCATATAATCAAAGCCCCAAATAGCAAATGGTTCAATAACAAGTGAATAATCCATAGGCATTTATTGACATCTACTAATATTACCAATTCTTTGACATTCATCACAAGACAAGAGAAACTTACGGGCATCCTTGAAGAGAGTAGGCCAATAAAAACCGGATTGCAATACCTTGTGTGCAGTTCTATCTCCAGCATGGTGTCCTCCATAAGCCTCGGAGTGACACTTGCGTAGGATCTGTTCCTATTCATGCTAAGGTACACAGCATCTAATAACACCATCTACTCCTTCTTTATAAAGGTGTGGGTCATCCCAAAAGTAATGCCTCAAATCATAGAAGAACTTTTTCTTTTGCTGGTATGTGAAACTAGGTGGTATAAATTTAGCAACAATGTAATTAGCATAATCAGCATACCATGGAGCAGTATGAGAAGCATTTATGACATTTAATTGCTCATCAGGAAAGCTATCATCAATGGGTAGTGGGTCATCAAGCACATTTTCTAACCTAGACAAGTTGTCTGCAATGGGGTTCTCAGCTCCCTTTCTATCAACAATATGTAAGTCAAATTCTTGTAGCAAGAGAACCCATCTAATAAGTCTAGGTTTAGCATCTTTCTTTTCCATAAGATATTTAATAGCAGCATGATCAGTGTGAATAGTTAATTTAGAATCAGCAATATAAGGTATAAACTTATCACAAGCAAATACAACTGCTAAGAATTCTTTTTCAGTAGTAGCATAATTTCTTTGAGCATTGTCTAGGGTTTTACTATCATATTGAATAATGTTTAATTTCTTATCAACTCTTTGCCCTAGAACAGCACCTACAGCATAATCACTAGAATCACACATAATTTCAAAAGGTAAATTCCAATCAGGTGGATGAACAATAGGTGCAGAGATCAATGCTTTCTTAAGTATTTCAAATGCTTATACACAATCATCATCAAAGACAAATGGTATGTCGGTGTACTCGAGTAGGGGTACCCTAGTATCCCGAACTTGTGCACGGGCAGTTGCAGCATCCCGCGGCAAGGCTTGCCGGGTGACCGCCAAGATCCTCCGTGGTTCCTTTGGAGCCATTCAAGAACAAAGTGTCCAAGTCAAGAAGACAAGACCCCGGCAAGAGGAGCTTGCCGGGAAGGCCACTCAAGGCATTTCAAGGAACTTGCCGCGGCGCACCACACGTTCCGGCAAGACCCGGTGAGCGACAAGCTCCCGGACGCGGCAAGACAACGACCGCGGCAAGGCGTTTGCCGCGGCAAGCCACCTCTCCGCGCCCGCGCTCCAACACATCCACCAACGTGTCGCTCTGGGGTCCTTCCAGGCGTACGTGGCGGAAGGCTGTGCAGCTAGGGACGTGCGGTGGCAAGCGGCGCTGACAAGATCGCCATCGTGGCGAACGGTGGCGTCCCTGGCGGTCCCTTTTCGCACTGTTTAGGCGACACAGACGGGCATTTAAGACCCTTGTCCCCTGCCGTCAGGGTTAGGTATGATACACTGTAGCAGGTAGCTGTGCCTACCACAGCACCTTTCCATTTTTGCCCTTTACCTCCGTTGCCACCTGTCGGTAGCCCCTAGAGCATATAAAAGGAGGCCCGTGTGCAACGTAGAGGGGGGTTAGCCAGTTCGAACACTCACGCTCGGTCTTGCTAGCCGCTGGTGTGTACTGTAGCACTCCGCGCTCCCGAGCTAGAAATCAATACAAAACCACAAAGCAGGAGTAGGGTTTTACGCATCCGTGCGGCCCGAACTTGGGTAAATCGCTCGTGTGCTTCGCCTCGATTTGCTCTTTGCACGATCTCCGCCCCCGCCGAACCGAAAGGGACCCGGCCCGCCGGTCCCATAGGTGCCCGTGGATCAGTACCCCGGCATCTTTGGCGCGCCAGGTAGGGGGGCGTCGAAGTTGTGTGAACCAGATCCGGCGTTCTCGCGAGCTAGATCTTCATCGTCTTCATCAACATGCCGCCGAAGAAGAAAGTTTCGGAGGCAGCTGCTCCGTCCGCGCCGAGCCAGCCACTGCCGGAGCAAACGGTTGGTGGGGCAGGCACCGGCGGAAGGACACGCGTGGACGAGGGAACTCACGGTGCTGCCAGGTCCCAGGACAAGGCTGCGCTGCCCGTCGGTGGCGTAGCCGGCTCCCACAATGACCGGGCGCACTCCAAGACCTTGGTGTCCATGCATGCACCGCGCCCATCTCAGGAGGCGCGGGACCGGCAGCGTCATGGTACTCACGGTACCATGCATTCGCTAGATCAAGATCGAGCTGGTGGATCTCGGAGCGCTCAGGACCACCATGCACGTCAACCTGCTGGCGCGAGCGAGACACGGTCGCCTGGACGAGATACTGCTCCTTCTAACGTAGTTAGAAGTCCGAGCATATCCCGCTCCTCGCACCGTTCGCCACCGCCACCCGCCAGCGCAGCAGAAGCTCTGGCGCGAGCTCAGCTGCTTCTAGACTACCCTCCAGCGGCGGACAAGATCGACGACTGGAGGGCCACTATCCAGAGTCTCATCGGCTTTGCCAACGGCGACACTCCACGGCAGCCAAGCACGTCTCAGCCGCGGCAAGCCAGCCAGGCACGAGCCAGAGACGACAAGACTGGTGGGGGTGCAACTACTGTGCACTCTCCACCCTGAAGGCCAAGATCGCCGACTTGCCGGGTCCACCTCGACAGCGACTCCACCGCGTCGTCAGATCAGCGAGCTCGTCGCGATCAGCGCCAAGTTCTTCAAGAACGACAACAAGAAGACGCTCGTACTCGCATCGAGCGCCGGAGAGAAGCGCGGCGTCAATCAGACCAGCGCGCTGGGCCCTCTGTTGACATGCATGCGCCAGGGGAACCAGGTGACTTGCCGTATGCGGTAGGTTGCCCTGCATTCACTCGTGAGCTGCGACAAGTCCAGTGGCCCAGTACGAAGAACTTCAAACCAGATGTACCAGAGAAGTACGACGGCAAGTCGCATCCGTCAGAGTTCCTCAGCATCTACACCATCACGGTGCAGGCTGCTGGGGGGCGGGACGACAAGATCCTTGCCAACTACTTCCCGTTGGTGCTCAAGCCCAACGTCAGGTCCTGGCTCATGCACTTGCCGGACAACTCCATATCCTCCTGGGCTGATCTATGCCATCAGTTTGTCGGCGCCTTTACAGGCGGCCACAAACCTCATGGCCAAGAGAGTGATCTTCATCTGCTCGTCCAGAAGGAAGGAGAGCCCCTGCGCAAGTATATTCAGAGGTTCAGCCGTGTACAGTACAACATCCCAGACGTCCACCCTGCCGCGGTCATCAGCGCGTTTCATCAGAACGTGCGTAACCGCAGGATGCGGGAGGAGATGGCGATGTGCAGAATCAGAGACGTCAGTGAGCTATATGCCCTGGCCGACAAGTGTGCACGCGCTGAGGAAGGGAGGAGACTCCCCGGAGAGAAGACGGGAGCAGAAGGATCTGACAGTGAGGATATTGCCCCGGCAAAGAAAAACCGGCGGTGGAACAGGAAGAAGAAAGGCAAAGAGGTGCTAGTCGTTGAGCAGCCCGGCAATGAAGGTGGCGCCAAGAAGGCCAAAGTTGGTAGCTCCGGCAAGGAGATTGCCGCGTGCGCCAACTGCCAGGCTGTGGCAGCCGCCGACAAGTAGGACGGCTCCGACAAGCAATACTGCAAGATTCACCACACCAAGGGCCATGACCTCCAGAGCTGCAAAAAGGTCGAGCAGCTTGTCCAGCAGCAAAAGGCTGAGTACGAGTGGCGAGACAAGGAGAGGGCCCAAGGTGGCGCTGCAGAATCTGGCAAGAAGCGCGCCGGCCGAGGAGGACGCCGCGGTAAGGCCAAGCAGCGGCAAGGAGACAGACCTCCCCACGGCCGCGACAACGATGAAGACGACGACGACGAAGACATGGATGATGTCGAGACCAGTGAGCAGGAGTTTCAGAAAGCCACAGAGGTCTTGTGCGTTGACGGCGGTGCTTCCCTGCACACTTCACACTGCCAACTCAAGCAGTGGGTGCGGGAAGTCAATGCAGCGGAACCACCTGTCGAATCGCGCAAACTTCTGAAATGGTCCAGCACGCCTATCATCTTTGACATTGAGGACCACCCTGATCGCACAACTGCGGTCGGGTGTTTGCCGATGTTGGTTTCACCAACTATCCGCAACCTCAAGGTCACCAAGATGCTAGTTGACGGCGGGGCCGGCTTAAACCTGATCTCCTCCGCTGTACTCCAAAAACTCCAGATCCCCGACAGCGAGCTTGAAGAGACCGGCACATTCCAAGGAATCAATCCGGGAAGGAGCAAGCCGAAGGGGAAGGTCACGCTGCCGGTAACATTTCGCAGCGAGCTAAACTTCAGGACTGAGAAGGTCACATTCGACGTTGCCGATATTCCATTGCCTTACAATGGGATACTTGGCCGTCCAGCACTCGCCAAGTTCATGGCAGCCTCTCACTACGCATATAACATGCTGAAGATGCCAGGCCCGATAAGCGTCATTTCTGTCCCCGGCGACAAGAAGGATGCTCTTATCTATGCCGACAAGATCTACCGGGAAGCAGCAGCCACGGCAGATCGCAATCCACTTGCCGCTGAAGCTCCCGGGGGGAAGAAGACCAAGTCCGGCAAGAGTTCTGATGCCCACTCCGGCAAGCGCACCTCTTTGGAGTGCTGCTTTGCCGTCGAGGACGCACCATCGAGCTCCACCGGCAAGTGCAAGAAGACGATGGCAGCTCCGCCAGAGACGAAGAAGGTATCCGCCAAGGAGGACGGCACTGGTGGTACCTTCACCATCAGTGCCACGCTCGACCCTAAATAGGAAAGCGCGCTCATTGCTTTCCTGCGGGTGAATGTCGACGTGTTTGCATGGCAACCGTCTGACATCCCCGGTGTTCCCAAGAAGGTAATTGAGCACCACCTTGCCGTTTGTCCCCGTGCGCGGCCCGTCAAGCAGAAAGTCAGGAAGCAGGCAGTGGAGCGCCAAGAATTCATTGCAGAAGAGATCAAGAAACTGGAAGCAGCAGGCCTTGTCAGAGGAGTGCTCCATCCCACGTGGTTGGCCAATCCTGTAGTCGTGCGCAAGGCAAACGGGAAATGGGGACTTTGTATCGATTTCACCGATGTTAACAAAGCTTGTCCCAAAGACCCATTTCCTTTGCCGCGCATTGACCAGATTGTTGACTCCACCGTCGGATGTGATTTGCTTTCATTTCTTGACGCATACTCAGGATATCATCAGATCTTCATGGCAGAAGAGGATGAGGAGAAGACCGCATTTATTACTCCATGTGGCACGTACTGTTTCGTACGGATGCCTTTCGGATTAAAAAATGCTGGTTCGACATTTGCAAGAGTAGTCCATGTTGCTCTTGAGCCACAAATACACAGAAATGTGGAAGCCTACATGGATGATATAGTGGTCAAGAGCAAGGACAGAGCAACCCTGATTCAAGATTTAGACGAGACCTTTGCAAATCTGCGCAAGATCAGCCTCAAGCTCAACCCAGAGAAGTGTGTGTTTGGAGTTCCCTCCGGCAAGCTTCTCGGGTTCTTCGTGTCTCAGCGGGGAATTGAAGCCAATCCCAACAAGATCAAGGCCATTGAGCAGATTGAAGCACCAAAGCGCGTCAAGGATGTACAGAAACTTGCCGGTTGCGTGGCTGCTCTCAGCAGGTTTATCTCTCGGTCTGCTGAGCGCGCCCTGCCATTTTTCAGATTATTGAAAAAGGCAGGTCCAATGAAATGGACTCCGGAAGCGGAGGCTGCGCTGCAAGACCTGAAGAGATACCTGTCCTCCCCTCCAATACTTGTCGCACCTAAGCCACAAGAGAAGTTGTTGCTATACATAGCGGCAACCAATCAAGTGGTTAGTGCTGCGTTAGTAGCAGAGAGGGAGGCAGATGATGAGCCAGCAACCGCGGCAAGCGCATCCAGCGACAAGCAGGGAGCCTCCCCGACAAGCTCTGGTCCCGACAAAGATGGATCTGCGCAGATACACGACGAGATACACAAGAAGATGGTGCAGCGCCCGGTTTACTTTGTCAGTTCCCTTCTGTAGGGGGCTAGGTCAAGGTACTCTGGTGTGCAGAAATTGCTTTTCGGCCTTCTCATGGCCTCGAGAAAGCTGCGCCATTACTTCCAAGCACATGATATCACAGTTGTCACTCGCTTTCCGCTGAAGAGGATACTGCAGAATCCAGAAGCGACAGGCAGGATTGTTGAGTGGGCACTGGAACTGTCAAGCTTTGGCCTCATGTTTGAAAGCACTTCAACTATCCAGAGCAGAGCATTGGCAGAATTCATAGCAGAATGGACGCCAACACCAGATGAAGAAATTCCAGAAACGAGCATCCCCGACAAGGAAGCAAGCAAAGAGTGGCTGATGTACTTTGATGGTGCCTTTTCGCTGCAAGGCGCCGGCGCTGGCGTGCTGCTTGTCGCACCCACCGGTGAGCACCTCAAGTACGTAGTCCAGATGCACTTCCCCTAAGAGCAAGCAACGAACAATACTGCAGAATATGAGGGCTTGCTTGCCGGTCTCCGGATCGCGGCAGACCTTGGGATCAAGAAGCTCATTGTCAGGGATGACTCACAGCTTGTCGTCCGCCAAGTAAACAAGAGTTATCAGAGTCCGTTGATGGAAGCTTACGTCGATGAAGTGAGAAAGCTAGAAGAACACTTTGACGGCCTACAAATGGAGCATGTTCCAAGAGTTCAGAACGCCATTGCAGATGGCCTTTCAAAGTGTGCCGCACTTAAGTTACCTGTGGAACCAGGGATCTTTGTGCTCAAGCTGACTCAGCCGTCCGTAACGCCATCAACTGGACAGAGCAAGAAGAGGAAGTTGGTTTCTGGTGACTATTTGCCGGCAGAGCTCCCCGAAGCCGCCGCCAAGAAGGTCCCCAAGATCAACGCCAAGAGTGCTGAGGAGCAGTCTGCTCCTGCAGACCCTAGGGTTTGTTCCGTTGAAGCAAGAGTTCCCGACAAGTTTTGCTCCGGCAAGCTTGCCGGGGAACGTCACGCTCCGGCAAAGCCGCAGGTTCTTGCCGTAGAAGCGGATATTCCCGCAGCAGTCTCCAAGATCAACACCAAGAGCGCTGAGGAGCAAGATGCTTCGGCAAGCCCTAGGGTTTGTTCCGTTGAAGCAGAAGCTCCCGACAAGTTTTGCTCCGGCAAGCTTGTCGGGGAACGTCAAGCTCCGGCAGAGCCGTAGGTTCTTGCCGTGGAAGCGGATGTTCCCGCAGCAGCAGATTTGCCTTTAGTCCTTGTTGTCGAGCCACAAGCTCCAACATGGGCACAGCAGATTGTCCATTTCCTTCAGACAGGAGGACTTCCCTAAGATCAAGAAGAAGCGGAGAGAGTATCCCGGCAGTCAAGTATGTACCAGTTTGTCGACAAGACACTGTACAGAAGAAGACTCAACGGTGTGAAATTGAAGTGTATTCCCCGGGAAGATGGACAAAAGCTGTTGGCAGAAATACATGGAGGCATATGTGGTCACCACATTGGCGCAAGAGCACTTGTCGGTAAAGCTTTCCGGCAAGATTTCTTCTGGCCAACAGCCCTCCAGGATGCAACTGCACAAGTAACCAAGTGTGAAGCGTGTCAGTTTCATTCCAAGCAGATACACCAACCAGCTCAAGCTCTCCAGACGATCCCTTTATCCTGGCCATTCTCGGTCTGGGGGCTCGACATCCTCGGCCCTTTCCCCGAGCTGTTGGGGGCTTTGAGTACTTGTACGTTGCAATCGACAAGTTCACAAAGTGGCCGGAAGTGGAACCAGTGAGGAAGGTGACAGCACAGTCAGCAGTCAAGTTCTTCAGGTCGATTGTTTGCCGCTTCGGGATCCCTAATAGGATAATCACTGACAACGGCACGCAATTTACGAGCCGCACCTTCACGCAGTACGTCCAAGATCTTGGCGCCAAGGTCTGCTTCGCTTCTGTTGCTCACCCGAGAAGCAACGGTCAAGCGGAGAGGGCAAATGCTGAAGTGCTGCGCGGGCTCAAGACCAGAACTTTCGACAGGCTGCACAAGTGCGGAAGAAACTGGATCGAGGAGCTGCCGGTGGTTCTTTGGTCGATCAGAACGACGCCAAATCGAGCCACTGGACAGACACCTTTTGCTCTAGTCTATGGAGCAGAGGCAGTTATCCCCACGGAACTCGTATACGGGTCACCTCGAGTGCTCGCTTATGATGAGCTCGAGCAAGAGCGGCTGCGACAAGATGACGCGCTGCTCCTTGAGGAAGACCGTCTTCAGGCTGCTGTGCGAGCTGCTCACTACCAGCAAGCTTTGCGCTGCTACCATAGCCGCAAAGTTAACGCCAGAAGTCTCGAGGAAGGCGACCTTGTTCTTCAGCGCGTTCAGTCCGCCAAGAATTCCAACAAGTTGACACCGAAGTGGGAAGGCCCTTACCGGGTGAAATGAGTCACTAGGCCTGGCGCTGTCCGCCTTGAGACCGAAGATGGCATTCCGGTGAGCAACTCCTGGAACATTGAGCATCTTCGTAAGTTTTACCCGTAAGGCGCGGTTGTCGGAACCTGTTCCGGCAACCACCTTTTGTACAAGTCTTGCCGCTGCTGCATGTAATCCTTTGTACAAAGCCGGGCGCAGATCCCGTGCATAAGTAAAGCTCATGTGCTCCGCACATTTTGTCAATTTTATGCTTTCTATTTTCTGGCATATATGATCTGACACTTTGTGCAGCACCTACTCCACGGTAAGCAATAACGAGCCATAAAGCTCCATATCTGTATTGTCTCTTCTTCCTTTTGAAAGCAAGGTTCCCCTCGCCCACAAGTTTGCCGGGGGGGAAAGGAGAAGACGATGGATGGTATGGGCCAGGCGTCGTTCAAGAAAGTTTCGCCTTGCCGGGAAGCAAACAACAGAAAAGCTAAGTTGCCAAAGTTTGAGCAATCGAATTTTTTAAATTTTAAGTTATCTCCCTTGAACGACCACACTTTGTATGGGAAACCTGTGCGCGGAGGAACCAACTCATAGCTAGTTGCGCCCCTACTTTGTTTCGAGTCCGCTCAACAACTTAAGTGAGCTGCTAGCGCCCTTACTTTGCTTCGAGTCCGCTCAGCAACTTAAGTGAGCCGCTAGCGCCCTTACTTTGTTTCGAGTTCGCTCAGCAACTTAAGTGAGCTGCAACTAGTTGCGACAAGGTTTCTTGCCGGTAGCGGCACCGCCAGCAGGCTGCTGACGTTCCGCACTCAGCGCTCGCGGCTCAGGTGCCTGCACCGGCAAGTTCCCTAAAAGCGTAGGGCAAAAACATACAAAGGGAGGAATCAAGTAAAGGGAGTAACGTTGCAATCATTGCCCACAATCAAGTTACATTACAAAGATAGCTTGTCGCAGCTCTAACAGATTGTTTTCATGACATGATGGGCAGCGACAAGAAAAGAAGAAATGAGCGGCCTAATCTAAGCGATCGCCTTCGACCCGCTTGATCCCGCTCACCTTGTCCACAATGGGTGCGACAAGGGCCTTGAGCTCCTCCAGATCAGCTTCTGGCGGCAAGGACCTGAGGATGTTGGTGAGGCGGAGGCCCGGATTGTGGAAGGCCACCTTCATCAACACTTTCTCGAGGGCTCCTGCACAGATCTCGCGCGACTCGTCAGCTAGTTGCTTGGGGATCCTCTCTCGGAGTCGCTGAAGGGCCGTCGCCACGCCCTTGAAGAATAGGACGAGCTTGGCGCTGGGCTGGAGGTTGTCGTCGAAGGGATACCCAAGATCTTCCATCCCCAGCTGCGCCAGCTCCTTGTCGATATCTGTGGCGGCGTTCACCAGACTCTCCGACCAGTGCGTCACAGTCTCCCTGAAGGTGTTCTGGGCGGTGGCAGCGCTCTCCAGCAGCGCCTTGTCGGCCTTGATTTCCTCCTTCAAGGCCGCCTCCCGCTTCTTGGCGCTGTCCAAAGTCTTGGTCAAAGTGGTTAGCTTCAACTCAAGATCCATGTTGGAGGCCTTGGCGACGCTGAGCTCCTTGCCCTTCTCGGAGAGATCGGCCTCCAGCCGCGCCACCTTCGTCTTCAACTCCTCCTTGGCGGCCTCGGCGGCGGCGGCAGCGTCCTCCGCTTGCTTGAGGGCTCCGCCAAGCTTCTCCTCGCGCGAGGCAAGCTCCTCCTCGTGGGCGTCGAGATTGACCTTCCGCTGCGCCAGCTAGCCCTCTTCCGCGGCTAGCTTCACAGCGGCAAGTCGCTGGCGCTCTTCGGCTTCAGCCTTCTCGAGGAGAAAGACCTTCCGCGCTTCAGCGAGCTGCTCCCGCTCCTCCGCCAGGGATCGGAGGGCTTCCCGGTGGAAACCTCCGAGCTCTTCCGCGCGCTTTTCAATGTCTACTCCCGCCTTCGCGACAAGCGCCTCGCGGGACTCCATCTTGGCTTGTCGCGCGCGGTAGAGCGACATCAACCTACGCAGCAACCGCTCTTCTTCGGGCTCGTTGCTGCTGCTGCTTGGCGCGTCGACCAGCTTCAGCCCCGCGGAGGCGAGCACTTCTCCGTCAAAGACCTCCCCCTCGACCGGCGCTCTGGAGCTTGATGCCCAGGGAAGATTGATGAAGACGTCGTCGCCGGCCTTCAAATAAACGCCCGACTGGGGCTCCTTGGAACTTGGCGTTGTGGCTTCGGCGGATGGGTCGGCGGTCAGCGTAGCGCCTGGCGCTCCTGCGGCCTCAGGGCCGTCAGTATGATCGCCAGATTCCTCGCCAGTTGCTGCGGCGTCAGCCTTGGCGGCCTCTGCGCCGGTGGCGTCTCCAGCACCGGCTGCTTCATCGGCGGCGACCTCTATCTCCATCTGCTCCACAGCGGATGGATCTGACAGCCGGAAAAGGGGAGAAGAGTCAAACAGAATCCAGCAGAAACCCATAAAGATCAAGAAAAGAAGGATCCAAGGGAAGTTTCGAAGGAAGGGGAGTACCTGCACCAGGCTCCAAGCGGCGGCGGGGAGAACCTTTGTGCGCGGATGCGCGCGCGTCTCCGCCGACCAGAACAGATAGTAGTTCTCCCTCAGCTCCTTCACGCCGAGCTTGGGGGGGAAAACAGACCGCTCCTTCCGCAGCGCCGCGAGCTGCTGCGCCTCGGTCGTCTTCACGGTCTTCCCCTTGTCGGCTTTTGGAGCCATGGCGGAAGTAGTGGAGGAGGTCGACGGCGTTGGTGGTGCTAGTGGCGATGGGGGGCGGAGCGCTGCTCTCTCTCTCAGCTTTGGGGAGGCAAGGGAACGGCGGAGATTTCTGAGATTGGGAACGGCAACGGGCGAGTGGGCCAACTGCCCCTGTTTCCCCTGCTTATAAAGGGGGAGGGGGCGGATGTTCCGCATTTCCGAATAAAGAAACCCCCACGACCTCTCCCACGACGCCGCATTCAACGCGTGCCGTTCGGGGAGGGCGCGGTGGATACGGAGTGAGATACGGCGTAACCTAGGCCGCGCGTGCCCGTGCCCTGTTTTGGGCCTGGCCCAACAGCGCTCGGCACCATGTATGGCCCAGGCCCGGGGGCTCCTGTCGGTGTACTAGAGTAGGGGTACCCTAGTATCCTGAACTTGTGCACGGGCAGTCGCAGCATCCCGCGGCAAGGCTTGCCGGGTGACCGCCAAGATCCTCCGTGGTTCCTTTGGAGCCATTCAAGAACAAAGTGTCCAAGTTAAGAAGACAAGACCCCAGCAAGAGGAGCTTGCCGGGAAGGCCACTCAAGGCATTTCAAGGAACTTGCCGCGGCGCACCACGCGTTCCGGCAAGACCCGGTGAGCGACAAGCTCCCGGACGCGGCAAGACAACGACCGCGGCAAGGCGTTTGCCGCGGCAAGCCACCTCTCCGCGCCCGTGCTCTAGCACATCCACCAACGTGTCGCTCTGGGGTCCTTCCAGGCGTACGTGGCGGAAGGCTGTGCAGCTAGGGACGTGCGGTGGCAAGCGGCGCTGACAAGATCGCCATCGTGGCGAACGGTGGCGTCCCTGGCGGTCCCTTTTCGCATTGTTTAGGCGACACAGACGGGCATTTAAGACCCTTGTCCCCTGCCGTCAGGGTTAGGTATGATACACTGTAGCAGGTAGCTGTGCCTACCACAGCACCTTTCCATTTTTGCCCTTTACCTCCGTTGCCACCTGTCGGTAGCCCCTTGAGCATATAAAAGGAGGCCCGTGTGCAACGTAGAGGGGGGTTAGCCAGTTCGAACACTCAGGCTCGGTCTTGCTAGCCGCTGGTGTGTACTGTAGCACTCCGCGCTCCCGAGCTAGAAATCAATACAAAACCACAAAGCAGGAGTAGGGTTTTACGCATCCGTGCGGCCTGAACCTGGGTAAATCGCTCGCGTGCTTCGCCTCGATTTGCTCTTTGCACGATCTCCGCCCCCGCCGAACCGAAAGGGACCCGGCCCGCCGGTCCCATAGGTGCCCATGGATCAGTACCCCGGCATGGTATATCTTTTTGTAATAAATTAGTCACAGGCCGAGAAATTTTTGAGAAGTCCTTAATGAACCTCCTATAAAATCTGGCGTGACCAAGGAAACTTCTTATACCTTTAATGTCCTTGGGGCATGGCATCTTTTCAATAGCATCAACCTTGGCTTTATCAACTTCAATACCTCTTTCAGAAACTTTATGCCCCAAGACAATAACTTCATTAACCATAAAGTGACACTTTTCCCAATTCAAGACAAGATTAGTTTCTTCACATCTCTGCAAAACTCGATCAAGGTTGCTCAAGCAATCATCAAAAGAAGATCCATAGACGGAGAAATCGTCCATGAAAACCTCACAAATCTTTTCACAGAAGTCAGAGAATATAGTCATCATGCATCTTTGAAAGGTAGCATGTGCATTACATAAACCAAAAGGCATACATCTATAAGCAAAAGTACCAAAAGGGCAAGTAAAAGTAGTCTTTGATTGATCCTTGGCTAACACATGTATTTGAGAGAAACAAGAATAACCATCTAGAAAGCAAAAATGTGTATGTTTGGATAATCTTTCTAGCATTTGATCGATAAAAGGTAAGGGGTAATGATCCTTTTTAGTGGCCTTATTTAATTTGCGGAAATCAATTACCATCCTATAACCTATAATAATTCTTTGAGGAATCAATTCATCTTTATCATTAGGAATGACAGTAATACCTCCCTTCTTAGGGACACAATGGACAGGACTTACCCACTGACTATCAGCAACGGGATAGATTATACCTGCCTCAAGGAGCTTTAGTATTTCCTTTCTTACCACTTCTTTCATTTTAGGATTCAGCCGTCGTTGATGATCACAAACTGGTTTAGCATCTTCTTCCAAATTTATTTTATGTTGACATAGAGTGGGACTAATGCCCTTAAGATCACCAAGAGTATACCCAATAGCAGCACGGTGCTTCTTCAGAGTTTTCAATAATCTCTCTTCCTCATGCTCTAAAAGGTTAGCACTAATAATAACAGGATATATCTTTTTCTCATCAAGATAAGCATATTTAATAGTATCAGGCAGTGATTTAAGCTCAAACACGGGATCACCCTTGGGTGGAGGAGGATCCCCTAGGATTTCCACAGGCAAATTGTGTTTCAGAATAGGTTCCTATTTAAAGAATACTTCATCTATTTCCCTTCTTTCATTCATAAACATATCATTTTCATGGTCTAGCAAATATTGTTCTAAAGGATCACTAGGAGGTACGGCAATAGAAGCAAGACCAATAATTTCATCCTTACTAGGTAATTCTTCTTCACGGTGTTGTCTACTAGATTTGGAGAAATTAAATTCATGAGACATATCATCTAAACCGATAGTAACAACATCCTTTTTGCAATCTATCTTAGCATTAACAGTGTTTAAGAAGGGTCTACCAAATATAATGGGACAAAAGCTATCTTGTGGGGAACCAAGAACAAGAAAATCAGCAGGATATTTAGTTTTCCCACACAAGACTTCAACATCTGTAACTATTCCAATTGGTGAAATAGTATCTCTATTGGGAAGTTTAATTGTGACATCAATATCTTTTATCTCAGCAGGTGCAATATCATGCATAATTTCTTTGTATAAGTCATGAGGTATAGCACTAGCAGTAGCACCCATATCACATAAGCCATGATAACAATGATCTCCTATTTTAATAGAAATAACAGGCATGCCTACCACAGTTCTAGGTTTATCTTTAGTACAAGGTTTAGCAATTCTAGCAGTTTCATCACAGAAATAAATAACATGCCCATCAATATTATCAGCCAAAAGATCTTTAACAATAGCAATATTAGGTTCAACTTTAACTTGCTCATGAGGTGTATATGTTCTAATATTGCTTTTACGAACCACAGTTGAAGCTTTAGCATGATCCTTTATCCTAACAGGGAAAGGTGGTTTCTCAACATAAGAAGTAGGAACAATAGGATCATTATAAGTGATAGTCTTTTCTTCAACTTTAATAGGTGCAGCTACTTTTACTTCTATGGGAGGGTGATATTTAAACCACTTCTCCTTGGGGAGATCAACATAAGTAGCAAAAGATTCACAGAAAGAAGCTACTATCTCAGATTCAAGTCCATATTTAGTGCTAACTTTACGGAAAATATCGGTATCCATAAAAGATTTAACACAATCAAACTTAGGTGTCATACCTGACTCCTTACCTTCGTCGAGGTCCCATCTTCAGAGTTGCGTTTAATTCTTTCCAATAAATCTCATTTGAATTCAATAGTCTTCATCATAAAAGAGCCAGCACAAGAAGTATCGAGCATGGTGCGATTGTTATCAGACAGCCGAGCATATAAATTTTGAATAATCATCTCTCTTGAGAGCTCATGATTGGGGCATGAATATAACATTGATTTAAGCCTCCCCAAGCTTGAGCGATGCTTTCTCCTTTGTGAGGCCAAAAATTATATATATAATTGCGATCACGATGAACAAGATGCATAGGATAAAACTTCTGATGAAATTCCAATTTCAATCGTTTGTAGTTCCATGACCCCGTATCATCACATAGCCTATACCATGTCAATGCATCTTCCTTCAAAGATAAAGGGAAGACCTTCTTCTTAATAACATCTCCGGGTACACCTGCAAGCTTAAATAATCCACAAACTTCATCCACATATATTAGGTGCTCATCAGGATGAGTTGTTCCGTCTCCTGCAAAAGGATTAGCTAGCAGTTTTTCTATCATACCCGAAGGAATTTCAAAGAAGACATTTTCTTTTTCAGTAGGTTCAGTAGGTTGAGGAGCAACTCTTTGCTCTACTGGTCGGGGTGAAGATACCCCGAACAAGCCCCTCAGAGGATTACTTTCCATAGTAACAAGTGACAGTAAATTTCAGCACACTATATAAATTTTCCTTACCAAATTCCACCTACCAAAGGCGCTTCACTCCCCGGCAACGGCGCCAGAAAAGAGTCTTGATGACCCACAAGTATAGGGGATCTATCGTAGTCCTTTCGATAAGTAAGAGTGTCAAACCCAACGAGGAGCAGAAGGAAATGATAAGCGGTTTCCAGTAAGGTATTCTCTGCAAGTACTGAAATAAGTGATAACAGATAGTCTTGTGATAATTTGTAACGAGCAACAAGTAACAAAAGTAAATAAAGTGCAGTAAGGTGGCCCAATCCTTTTTGTAGCAAAGGACAAGCCTGGACAAACTCTTATATAGAGAAAAGCGCTCCCGAGGACACGTGGGAATATCGTTAAGCTAGTTTTCATCACGTTCATATGATTCGCGTTCGGTACTTTGATAATTTGGTATGTGGGTGGACCGGTGGTTGGGTACTGTCCTTACTTGAACAAGCATCCCACTTATGATTAACCTCTATTGCAAGCATCCGCAACTACAACAAAAGTATTAAAGTAAACCTAACCATAGCATGAAACATATGGATCCAAATCAGCCCCTTACGAAGCAACACATAAACTAGGGTTTAAGCTTCTGTCACTCTAGCAACCCATCATCTACTTATTACTTCCCAATGCCTTCCTCTAGGCCCAAATAATGGTGAAGTGTCATGTAGTCGATGTTCACATAACACCACTAGAGGAGAGACAACATACATCTCATCAAAATATCGAACGAATACCAAATTCACATGACTACTAATAGCAAGACTTCTCCCATGTCCTCAGGAACAAACGTAACTACTCACAAAGCATATTCATGTTCATAATCAGAGGGTTATTAATATGCATATAGGATCTGAACATATGATCTTCCACCAATTAAACCAACTAGCATCAACGACAAGGAGTAATTAACACTACTAGCAACCCACAGGTACCAATCCCGGACTTGGAGACAAGAATTGGATACAAGAGATGAACTAGGGTTTTGAGAGGAGATGGTGCTGGTGAAGATGTTGATGGAGATTGCCCTCTCCCGATGAGAGGAGCGTTGGTGACGACGATGGCGATGATTTACCCCTCCCAGAGGGAAGTTTCCCCTGCAGAACATCTCCGCCAGAGCCCTAGATTGGTTCCGCCAAGGTTTCGCCTCGTGGAGGTGGAGTCTTGTCCGGAAAGATGGCTTATGATTTTTTTCCTCATCGAAAGACTCCATATAGCGGAAGATGGCCCTCGGAGGGCCACCAGGGGGCCCACGAGGTAGGGGGCGCGCCCAGGGTGGTAGGGTGCATCCCCCCACCCTCGTGGGCAGGGTGTGGCCCCCCTGGTGAACTTCTTGCGCTCAGTATTTTTTATATATTCTGAAAACGTCTTCCATGAAGTTTCAGGACTTTTGGAGCTGTGCAGAATAGGTCTCTAATATTTGCTCCTTTTCCAGCCCAGAATCCTAGCTGCCGGCATTTGATACATCTCCAACGTATCTATAATTTTTGATTGATCTATGCTATATTATCTACTGTTTTGGACATTATTGGGCTTTATTTTCCACTTTAATATTATTTTTGGGACTAACCTATTAACCGGAGGCCCAGCCCAGAATTGCTGTTTTTTGCCTATTTTAGGGTTTCGAAGAAAAGGAATATCAAACGGGGTCCAAACGGAATGAAACCTTTGGGAACGTGATTTTCTCACCGAACATGATGCAGGAGACTTGGACCCTACGTTAAGAAACAAAGGAGGGAGCCACGACGTAGGGGGCGCGCCTACCCCCCCCCCCCAGGCACGCCCTCCACCCTCGTGCGCCCCCTTTTGCTCCACCGACGTACTCCTTCCTCCTATATATACCTACGTACCACCAAATTATCAGATACGGAGCCAAAACCCTAATTCCACCACCGTAACTTTCTGTATCCACGAGATCCCATCTTGGGGCCTCTTCCGGAGCTCCGTCGGATGGGGTATCCATCATAGAGGGCTTCTACATCAACACCATAGCCTCTCCGATGAAGTGTGAGTAGTTTACCTCAGACCTTCGGGTCCATAGTTATTAGCTAGATGGCTTCTTCTCTCTTTTTGGATCTCAATACAATGTTCTCCCCTCTCTTATGGAGATCTATTCGATGTAATCTTCTTTTTGCGGTGTGTTTGTTGAGACCGATGAACTGTGGGTTTATGATCAAGTCTATCTATGAACAATATTTGAATCTTCTCTGAATTCTTTTATGTATGATTGGTTATCTTTGCAAGTCTCTTCGAATTATCAGTTTGGTTTGGCCTACTAGATTGATCTTTCTCGCAATGGGATAAGTGCTTAGCTTTGGGTTCAATCTTGCGGTGTCCTTTCCCAGTGACAGCAGGGGCAGCAAGGCACGTATTGTATTGTTGCCATCGAAGATAACAAGATGGGGTTTTTATAATGTTGCATGAATTTATCCCTCTACATCATGTCATCTTTCTTAAGGCGTTACTCTTTTTTCATGAACTTAATACTGTAGATGCATGTTCGATAGCGGTCGATGAGTGGAGTAATAGTAGTAGATGCAGGCAGGAGTCGGTCTACTTGTCTCGGACATGATGCCTATAGACATGATCATACCTAGATATTCTCATAACTATGCTCAATTCTGTCAATTGCTCAATAGTAATTTGTTCACCCACCATAGAATACTTATGCTCTTGAGAGAAGCCACTAGTGAAACCTATGGCCCCCGGGTCTATCTTCATCATATTAATCTTCCAATACTTAGTTATTTACTTTTCCTTTATTTTACTTTGCATCTTTATCACAAAAATACCAAAAATATTATCTTATCATATCTATCAGGTCTCACTCTCGTAAGTGACCATGAAGGGATTGACAACCCCTTATCGCATTGGTTGCGAGGAGTTATTTGCTTTGTGCAAGAACTAGGGGACGCGCGCGCAACCTCCTACTGGATTGATACCTTGGTTCTCAAAAACTGAGGGAAATACTTATGCTACTTTGTTGCATCATCCTTTCCTCTTCGGGGAAATCCAACGCAGTGCTCAAGAGGTAGCAAGAAGAATTTCTGGCGCCGTTGCCAGGGAGGTTCGCGCAAGTCAAGATTTGACTTCCAACAACGAGCCATTTCTAGCGCCTATGCAAAAGTCAACATACCAAGTACCCATCACAATTCTTATCTCCCGCATTACATTATTTGCCATTTGCCTCTTGTTTTCCTCTCCCCCACTTCACCCTTGCCGTTTTATTCGCCCTCTCTCTCTCTATCCTCCCTCTCTTTCTCTATTTGCCACTTTTTGCTCGCTTGCTTTTTGTTTGCTTGTGTGTTGGATTGCTTGCTTGTCGCTATGGCTAGTCCCTTATCTACTCCGTCGTCCCCTGAGTTTGAAGTCTTTCACTTCAAACAAAGACAAGGAGAAAACTTAATAGATGCTTGGTTGAGGATAATGGAGTCTTATCATAATTGTACCTTTGAAGTGAACCTAAGAATTTTGCTTCGCAATTTCTATGTTGGATTAAATATGTCACATAGACAACTCTTGGATTGCGTTGCCAAAGGCAATTTTATTGAAATTGATCCCCATATTGCGCTTGAAATTATAGAAGGTATAGTGGGAACACTACCTCAACAAAAGGGGCCTCATCCTACCCAGGAAGAGACACAAGTTTTTGAAAAAAATTGTGAAGTTACTAAAATTTTACAGAAGTCTCTTGAGCCTCTTAAGAACATTAGTGGAAATATTAACCGCATGAATATGTTGATTACTCTTTGCAATAAGCAGTTGGATTCTTTAGATCTAAAAAATTCACAATATGAAGGGAAACGAAAAGAACCTCCCGGATTCGAGCTTGATTCCTCTAAAAAGTTGAAAACCAAAGATGTCAATACCTAGATCTATCCTTCCTTTTTATGCCTAGCTAGGGGCGTTAAACGATAGCGCTTGTTGGGAGGCAAACCAATTTTATTTTTATTCCTTGCTTTTTGATCCTGTTTAGTAATAAATAATTTACCTTGCCTCTTTTTTGGTTGTGTTTTTTGTGTTTAATTAGTGTTTGTGCCAAGTAGAACTGTTGGGAAGACTTGGGGAAAGTCTTAATATCTTACTGAAAAAACAGAAACTTTAGCGCTCATGAGAACTGCTGCCATTTTTATTTGGAAAGTGCTATTTAGTTAATTATTTTTTAAGATGATTAATAGATAAATTACTCACGTCCAGCAATTCATTTTAGAATTTTTGGGGTTCCAGATCTTGAGCTAGCTACAGATTACTACAGACTGTTCTGTTTTTGATAGAGTATGTTTTTCGTGTGTTGTTTGCTTATTTTGATGAATCTATGGCTAGTAAAATAGTTTATAAACCACAGAGAAGTTGGAATACAGTAAGTTTAACACCAATATAAATAAAGAGTGAGTTCATTACAGTACCTTGAAGTGGTCTTTTGTTTTCTTTCGCTAACGGAGCTCATGAGATTTTCTACTTTGAGTTTTGTGTTGTGAAGTTTTCAAGTTTTGGGTAAAGATTTGATGGATTATGAAACAAGGTGTTGCAAGAGCCTAAGCTTGGGTATGCCCATGGCACCCCCAAGATAATCTAAGGACACCTAAAAGCCAAATCTTGGGGATGCCCCGGAAGGCATCCCCTCTTTCGTCTACTTCTATCGGTAACTTTACTTGGAGCTATATTTTTATTCACCACATGATATGTGTTTTGCTTGGAGCGTCTTGTATGATTTGAGTCTTTGCTTTTTAGTTTACCAAAATCATCCTTTCTGTACACACCTTTTGAGAGAGCCATACATGATTTGGAATTTGTTAGAATACTCTATGTGCTTCGCTTATATCTTTTGAGTTATATAGTTTTGCCCTAGTACTTCACTTATATCTTTTAGAGCACGGTGGCGGATTTGTTTTATAGAAACTATTGATCTCTCATGCTTCACTTAGATTATTTTTGAGAGTCTTAAATAGCATGGTAATTTGCTTAAATAATCCTAATATGCTAGGTATTCAAGATTAGTAAAAAAATTCCTATGAGTGTTTTGAATACTAAGAGAAGTTTGATGCTTGATGATTGTTTTGAGATATGGAGGTAATAATATAAAAGTCGTGCTAGTTGAGTAGTTGTGAATTTGAGAAGTGCTGGTGTTGAAGTTTGCAAGTCCCGTAGCATGCACGTATGGTAAACATTATGTAACAAATTTGAAACATGGGGTGTTCTTTGATTGTCTTCCTTATGAGTAGCGGTCGGGGACGAGCGATGATCTTTTCCTACCAATCTATCCCCCTAGGAGAATGCGCGTAGTGCTTTGGTTTTTGATGACTTGTAGATTTTTGCAATAAGTATGTGAGTTCAGTATGACTAATGTTGAGTCCATGGATTATACGCACTCTCACCCTTCCACCATTGCTAGCCTATTCGGTATCGTGCATTGCCCTTTCTCACATTGAGAGTTGGTGCAAACTTCGTCGGTGCATCAAAACCCCGTGATATGATACGCTCTTTCACACATAAACCTCCTTATATCTTCCTCAAAACAGCCACCATACCTACCTATTATGGCATTTCCATAGCCATTCTGAGATATATTGCCATGCAACTTTCCACCATTCCGTTTATCATGACACATTCATCATTGACATATTGCTTAGCATGATCATGTAGTTGACATAGTATTTGTGGCACAGCCACCGTTCATAATTTTCATACATGTCACTCTTGATTCATTGCATATCCCGGTACACCGCCGGAGGCATTCATATAGAGTCATCTTTTGTTCTATTATCGAGTTGTAATCATTGAGTTGTAAATAAATAGAAGTGTGATGATCATCATTTTCTAGAGCATTGTCCCAAGTGAGGAATATAAAAAAAGAGAAAGGCCATAAAAAAAAGGAGAAGGCCCAAATAAAAAAATGAGAGAAAAATAGAGAAGGGACAATGCTACTATCCTTTTCCACACTTGTGCTTCAAAGTAGCACCATAATCTTCATGATAGAGAGTCTTTTGTTTTGTCACTTTCATATACTAGTGGGAATTTTCATTATAGAACTTGGCTTGTATATTCCAACAATGGGCCTCCTCAAGTGCCCTAGGTCTTCGTGAGCAAGCAAGTTGGATGCACACCCACTTAGTTTCTTTTGTTGAGCTTTCATACATTTATAGCTCTAGTGCATCCATTGCATGGCAATCCCTACTCCTTGCATTAACATCAATCGATGGGCATCTCCATAGCCCATTGATTAGCCTCGTTGATGTGAGACTTTCTCCCTTTTTGTCTTCTCCACATAACCCCCATCATCATTCTATTCCACACATAGTGCTATGTCCATGGCTCGCGCTCATATATTGCGTGAAATTTTAGAGGTTTGAGATTGCTAAAGTATGAAACAATTGCTTGGCTTGTCATCGGGGTTGTGCATGATGAGAGCATTCTTGTGTGATGAAAATGGAGCATGACTAAACTATATGATTTTGTAGGGATGAACTTGCTTTGGCCATGTTATTTTGAGAAGACATAATTGCTTAGTTAGTATGCTTGAAGTATTATTATTTTTATGTCAAAATGAACTTTTATCTTGAATCTTTTGGATCTGAATATTCATGCAACAATTAAGAAGAATTACATTAAAATTATGCCTAGTAGCACTCCGCATCAAAATTCTGTTTTTATCATTTACCTACTCGAGGACGAGAAGGAATTAAGCTTGGGGATGCTTGATACGTCTCCAACGTATCTATAATTTTTGATTGCTCCATGCTATATTATCTACTGTTTTGGACATTATTGGGCTTTATTTTCCACTTTTATATTGTTTTTGGTACTAACCTATTAACCAGAGGCCCAGCCCAGAATTGCTGTTTTTTTGCCTATTTTAGGGTTTAGAAGAAAAGGAATATCAAACGGAATGAAACCTTCGGGAACGTGATTTTCTCACCGAACATGATCCAGGGGACTTGGATCCTACGTCAAGAAACAAAGGAGGGAGCCACGAGGTAGGGGGCGCGCCTACCCCCCCCCCCCCCCCCAAGCGCGCCCTCCACCCTCGTGGGTCCACTGTTGCTCCACCGATGTATTCTCCTCCTATATATACCTACGTACCCCCAAACAATCAGATACGGAGCCAAAACCCTAATTCCACTGCCTTAACTTTGTGTATCCACGAGATCCCATATTGGGGCCTGTTCTGGAGCTCCACCAGAGGGGGTATCCATCACGGAGGGCTTCTACATCAACACCATAGCCTCTCCGATGAAGTGTGAGTAGTTTACCTCAGACCTTCGGGTCCATAGTTATTAGCTAGATGGCTTCTTCTCTCTTTTTGGATCTCAATACAATGTTCTCCCCCTCTCTTGTGGAGATCTATTCGATGTAATCTTCTTTTTGCGGTGTGTTTGTTGAGACCGATGAATTGCGGGTTTATGATCAAGTCTATCTATGAACAATATTTGAATCTTCTCTGAATTCTTTTATGTATGATTGGTTATCTTTGCAAGTCTCTTCGAATTATCAGTTTGGTTTGGCCTACTAGATTGATCTTTCTTGCAATGGGAGAAGTGCTTAGCTTTGGGTTCAATCTTGCGGTGTCCTTTCCCAGTGACAGCAGGGGCAGCAAGGCACATATTGTATTGTTGCCATCGAAGATAACAAGATGGGGTTTTTATAATGTTGCATGAATTTATCCCTCTACATCATGTCATCTTTCTTAAGGCGTTACTCTTTTTTCATGAACTTAATACTGTAGATGCATGTTCGATAGCGGTCGATGAGTGGAGTAATAGTAGTAGATGCAGGCAGGAGTCGGTCTACTTGTCTCGGACATGATGCCTATAGACATGATCATACCTAGATATTCTCATAACTATGCTCAATTCTGTCAATTGCTCAACAGTAATTCGTTCACCCACCGTAGAATACTTATGCTCTTGAGAGAAGCCACTAGTGAAACCTATGGCCCCCGGGTCTATCTTCATCATATTAATCTTCCAATACTTAGTTATTTACTTTTCCTTTATTTTACTTTGCATCTTTATCACAAAAATACCAAAAATATTATCTTATCATATTTATCAGATCTCACTTTCATAAGTGACCGTGAAGGGATTGACAACCCCTTATCGTGTTGGTTGCGAGGAGTTATGTGCTTTGTGCAGGTACTAGGGGACGCACGCGCAACCTCCTACTGGATTGATACCTTGGTTCTCAAAAACTGAGGGAAATACTTACGCTACTTTGCTGCATCATCCTTTCCACTTCGGGGAAATCCAATGCAGTGCTCAAGAGGTAGAAGCATTCTCCCTCTTTATGTAAACCTTGTAAAATAAGAGAGAATAGGCATAAGTATTGTGACATAATGTGTAATAACAGCCCATAATGCAATAAATATCGATATAAAAGCATGATGCAAAATGGACGTATCAGGGCGCCCCCCCCCCTCCTTGTCCAATTCGGACTAGAGGGAGAGGGGGCGCGTGGCCTGCCCTGGCAGCCCCTCCTCTCTTCCACTAAGGCCCATCTTCGCCCATTAAACCCCTGGGGGGGGGGGGGTTCCGGTAACCCCCGGTACTCCGGTAAAATCCCGATTTCACCCGGAACACTTCCGATATCTAAATATTGGCTTCCAATATATAAATCTTTATGTCTCGACCATTTCGAGACTCCTCGTCATGTCCGTGATCACATCCGAGACTCTGAACTACCTTCGGTACATCAAAACATATAAACTCATAAAACTGATCGCCACAGAACTTTAAGCGTGCGGACCCTACGGGTTCGAGAACTATGTAGACATGACCGAGACACGTCTCCAGTCAATAACCAATAACGGAACCTGGATGCTCATATTGGTTCCTACATATTCTACGAAGATTTTTATCGGTCAAACCGCATAACACTATACGTTGTTCTCTTTATCATCGGTATGTTACTTGCCCGAGATTTGATCGTCGGTATCCCAATACCTAGTTCAATCTCGTTACCGGCGAGTCTCTTTACTTGTTCCGTAATACATCATCCCGTAACAAACTCATTAGTTATCATGCTTGCAAGGCTTACAGTGATGTGTATTACCCCCAGAGATACCTCTCCCACAATTGGAATGACAAATCCTAATCTTGATCTATGCCAACTCAACAAGTACCATCAGAGACACCTGTAGAGCACCTTTATAATCACCCAGTTACGTTGTGACGTTTGGTAGCACACAAAGTGTTCCTCTGGTATTCGGGAGTTGCATAATCTCATAGTCATAAGAACATGTATAAGTCATGAAGAAAGCAATAGCAGTAAACAAATGATCAAGTGCTAAGCCAACGGAATGGGTCAAGTCAATCACATCATTCTCCTAATGATGTGATCTCATTGATCAAATAACAACTCATGTCTATGGTTAGGAAACTTAACCATCTTTGATCAATGAGCTAGTCAAGTAGAGGCATACTAGTGACACTATGTTTGTCTATGTATTCACACATGTATTATGTTTCCGGTTAATACAATTCTAGCATGAATAATAAACATTTATCATGAAATAAGGAAATAAATAATAACTTTATTATTGCCTCTAGGGCATATTTCCTTCAGTGCCGCCCCTCCCCCTAGTCCAATTCGGACTAGGCCTTGGGGGGCGCGCAGCCTCTCCTCTCTATTTCCCCTAAAGCCCAATAAGGCCCATCTACTCCCGGGTGAATTCTCGTAACTCTCCGGTACTCCGAAAAATACCCGAATCACTTGGAACCTTTCCGATGTCCGAATATAGTCGTCCAATATATCGATCTTTATGTCTCGACCATTTCGAGACTCCTCGTCATGTCCCCGATCTTATCCGGGACTCCGAACTACCTTCGGTACATCAAAAACCATAAACTCATAATATAACTGTCATCAAACTTTAAGCGTGCGGACCCTACGGGTTCGAGAACTATGTAGACATGACCGAGACACGTCTCCGGTCAATAACAAATAGCGGAACCTGGATGCTCATATTGGCTCCTACATATTCTACGAAGATCTTTATCGGTCAAACCGCATAACAACATACGCTGTTCCCTTTGTCCTCAGTATGTTACTTGCCCGAGATTCGATCGTTGGTATCTCAATACCTAGTTCAATCTCGTTACCAGTAAGTCTCTTTACTCGTTCCGTAACACATCATCCCGCAACTAACTCATTGGTTGCAATGCTTACAAGGCTTAAGTGATGTGTATTACCGAGTGGCCCAGAGATACCTCTTCGACAATTGGAGTGACAAATCCTAATCTCGAAATACGCCAACCCAACAAGTACCTTCGAAGACACCTGTAGAGCACCTTTATAATCACCAGTTATGTTGTGACGTTTGGTAGCACAAAAAATGTTCCTCCGATAAACGGGAGTTGCATAATCTCATAGTCGTAGGAACGTGTATAAGTCATGAAGAAAGCAATAGCAACAAACTAAACGATCAAGTGCTAAGCTAACAGAATGGGTCAAGTCAATCACATCATTCTCCTAATGATGTGATCCCGTTAATCAAATGAAAACTCTTTGTCTATGGCTAGGAAACATAACCATCTTTGATCAATGAGCTAGTCAAGTAGAGGCATACTAGTGACACTTTGTTTGTCTATGTATTCACACATGTATCATGTTTCCGGTTAATACAATTCTAGCATGAATAATAAACATTTATCATGGTATAAGGAAATAAATAATAACTTTATTATTGCCTCTAGGGCATATTTCCTTCAGGTGTCGCCACATCCAACCGTGCCTGGCAATCTTCTCCATCTTCTTCATATACACTTGAAGCCTGCTCCACCCTCCACCCCACCTGCTGCCACCATAAACGACTCCGATCAAGTGCGCCGGTGGCGCTCGGCGACAGAGTACAGCTTCGCAGGGGTGAAGTTCAAGGGTCGGGACATGAACGACAAGGGCATGCACTGCGTCCTCGACGTGAAGCTGAATGGTGGCGGTGGCACACTGGAGGTCCCCCACCTGGACATCGACAGTAAAACATGGCGGCTGCTACGCAACCTGACGGAGCTGGAGCAAAGAAACCGGGAGGCAGTGGGGAGCCATGTCATGGCATACTGTGTCTTCATGTCCCAGGTGGCCTGCACCAGCAAGGACCTGGAGCTACTGTCGAAGAGAGACGTCATTGTACACGTCCACGACAACAACAATGAGGTGGCCAAATGCTTCGCCGACCTCTACAAGGGGATCCAATTCGACCCTGACGACCCGGAGTGCAACCACCTATGGGAGACATGCTCGATTCTAGAGAAGCGGTATCGGAGCTACTCACAGAGGTGGATGGCATGGCTGAGGCGGAAGAACGTCAGCAACCCATGGCTTGTTATCGGGCTACTGGCAGCTGTCGTTGGGCTAGTTTGTGAAGTTGTGCAGGCCGTGTACTCTGTTTTGAGTTAGAAGCACAGATGAAGTTGGAAATATGAACATCATGAGCTTGTAGACTTTAGGTTAAAAATAGTATTGTGTGTTATGAGGCTTGTGAAAATTTCATTGGACAGTCGTGTTTAATAAGGATGTAAAATAGAGAGACCACGTAACACATGTGGTAAGCAACCCAAACAATTCAAAAAGGATGTAAAATATGGGAGATTTCTTGTTAAATTTTCAATTTGAGTTAGTTGAATTCTGATCCACCGTAAGTTTCTGATCTAAAGACCAGAAACAACTTCAGTGCAAACAGAATTGACTGGCCCAAAGTGAGGGTCACTCGATCAGTCCAGCATAGCGGTTCTGCCATTAGTGTCCACTGTCCACAAAAACCAAGCCCAACTAAAACAGGTCAGCGCGGCGAAAACCCATTAACCCATTGCCCCTTTACTATTCTCTGACTTAACAACCGCATATAGCCCTAGGCCAAGTACCTTCCACTCCTTCCTTCCTCTTCTTCCTCCCTACAACTGAACCGAGGTCGTCGCCACCATGGAAGCAGAATAGACAGGGGACAAAAATTAAAGGAAAGAAGCGCAAGAAAGAACCCACGGGGTTTCTCCCTTTTGATCCGCCCTCGCTAAATCGTCATCTCCCCATCAAAATTCCTACTTTGTATATCTCTGTCCATCAAATGTGAAATTCAAAATAGATTAGAGGAAACAGATAGATATTTCAAAACCAAAACACATGTACTCATCACTCTTCTATAAAACTACATCCTAAATCAAAATAGATTTCAAATACAAAATTTATTATAGCCTATGTTCTTGACATTCTCATGATCTCCATGTAAAAAAATAGTAATAAATAATAAAAAAATTATGTTGCAACCTGAAACATTTCCTAGAAAAATAAGTAATTAGGGTTTACCCACAATAAAAACTAAACTAAGTGCAGATTGAAAATTGCAAAAGACTCAAAACAAAAACAACAAATGCAACAAAATGATATCTAGGCTAGAATGAATTAGAGTGTATATTTTTACCCTACCTAAAGACAAACACAAAACCGGAATGTGAATGACTTACAGGTAACTTGTTACCCTCCCCCCTCCCCAAAAAAACAATATATAAACATAAACAGAATGTTATTATCTGGAGTATAATAGAATGAATTAGAGGGTAGCCTGTTACCCCCAAAAATACAAAAGAAAAAAATAGAATGTTATCTACAATAGAATGAATTAGAAGGTAGCCTATTACCCCCCATAATACATAAACCAAAACAGAACGTTAACTATAATAGAATGAATTAGAGGGTAGCATGTTACCCCCCCCCCCCACACACACACAATACATATACCAAAACTGAGACTAAATCAAAGTCAATTTGACATAAAGAACGATGGATGTTGATTTTTAGAGAAATATTAGACACTTCCTGAATTTGCACAATAAGGAAGTACATATTGCACATAGTCAGTGATGTCTACTACACAACCTTCTTCTTGTAGACGATGTTGGGTCTCCAAGTGCAGAGCTTTGTAGGACAGTAGCAAATTTCCCTCAAGTGGATGACCTAAGGTTTATCAATCCGTGGGAGGCGTACGATAAAGATGGTCTCTCTCAAACAACCCTGCAACCAAATAACAAAGAATCTCTTGTGTCCCCAACACACCCAATACAATGGTAAATTATATAGGTGCACTACTTCGGCGAAGAGATGGTGATACAAGTGCAATATGGATGGTAGATATAGGTTTTTGTAATCTGAAAATATAAAAAATCAAGGTAACTAATGATAAAAGTGAGCACAAACGATATTGCAATGCTCCGAAACAAGGCCTAGGGTTCATACTTTCACTAGTGCAAGTTCTGTCAACAAGGGTAACATAATTAGATCATATAACTATCCCTCAACATGAAACAAAGAGTCCTTCCAAAGTCACTAATAGCAGAGAACAAACGAAGAGATTATTGTAGGGTACGAAACCACCTCAAAGTTATTCTTTCCGATCAATCCATTGGGCTATTCTTATAAATGTCACAAATAGCCCTAGAGTTCGTAGTAAAATAACACCTTAAGACACAAATCAACCAAAACCCTAATTTCACCTAGATACTCCAATGTCACCTCAAGTATCCGCGGGTATGATTATACGATATGCATCACACAATCTTAGATTCATCTATTCAACCAACACAAAGAACTTCAAAGAGTGCCCCAAAGTTTCTACCGAAGAGTCAAGATGAAAATGTGTGCCAACCCCTATGCATAGATTCCCAGGGTCACGAAACCCGCAAGTTGATCACAAAAACATAAATCAAGTGAATCAATAGAATACCCCATTGTCACCACGGGTATCCCACGCAAGACATACATCAAGTGTTCTCAAATCCTTAAAGACTCAATCCGATAAGATAACTTCAAAGGGAAAACTCAATCCATTACAAGAAGGTAGAGGGGGAGAAACATCATAAGATCCAACTATAGTAGGAAAGCTCGCGGTACATCAAAATCGTGCCAAATCAAGAACACGAGAGAGAGAGAGAGACATCAAACACATAGATACTAGTACATACCCTCAGCCCCGAGGGTGAACAACTCCCTCCTCATCATGAAGAGTGTCGGGATGATGAAGATGACCACCGGTGATGATTCCCCCCTCCGCCAAGGTGCCGAAACAGGGTCCCGATTGGTTTTTGGTGGCTACAGAGGCTTGCGGTGGCGGAACTCCCAATCTAGGTTTCTTTTCGAGGTTTCTATATTTATAGGAATTTTTGTGTCGGTCTCACGTCAGGGGGGTCTCCGAGTCATCCACGAGGCAGGGGGCGCGCCTAGGGGGTAGGGCGCGCCCTCCACCCTCATGGATGGCTCGGGACTCTTCTGGCCCAACTATTTTACTCCGGGGGCTTCTTTTGGTCCATAAAAATTCATCAAAAATTGGCACGTCAATTGGACTCCGTTTGGTATTCCTTTTCTGTAAAACTCAAAAACAAGGAAAAAACAGAAACTGGCACTAGACTCTAGGTTAATAGGTTAGTCCCAAAAATCATATAAAATAGCATATAAATGCATATGAAAAATCCAAGATGGATAATATAATAGCATGGAACAATCAAAAAAGTATAGATATGTTGGAGACGTATCAGTCAGCATAAGCAAACATACATGTATGGGTAGCAAAGCATACAATCACCACAGTGAGCAATATCACAATAACACCATTTGGACAACCAAAAAAGTGGAGCACTAGAACAAAGTAATACACAAAGGATTCATTTGGATCAAGTACACAAAGCATAATAGTAATTTGATAGTTCGTCAGTTTCCTCCTCTCATTATAAAATTAATGTTGTTATTGTTGCATATGCAGGTTGGAGATTTTGCATACATAAAGCACAAGCAAGCAATAGAACGACATGAAGGAAAACAATAAGAAACCAAGGTAATGGTAGCAGGAAAACTCCAAACGTTGATAATATGAAGTTATTCACCCATCTAAAGTGTAATTTAGAATTGTTCTTGTTCATATCATTTGGTCTAATCATTAAAATAAAAGTGCTTGCTCATACAACCAAAATGGCAAACATTGTTCGAGAGCATGAAGTACCTAGAAAAGACAACAAGGTGACCATAATAATAATAAGGAAACACAAATATTAACTTAAATTTAAGATAACATTGTAGTTTACTAATTACTACACAATGGTTTTGCGGGTGCCTAAAAATTCAGTTAAGGGATATCAACAAATGCATTATCAAACAAATGTTATCAATGAGATAAGTTTTCTGAATGTGTAGTATCAGAAAAAAAATTAGTATTAATGATGTTCAAAAATTGCATTAGCAGGACATGTTGCTTGCACAATAGAATAAGGAGGAAGAAGGTCATCATAATAGAGCAAAACAAAACGAGGTAAGCCGAGAACTATGCTCACAAAAACAACACGAAATGACATCACATAAAAGTTAAAAACAAAAATCCATTTTGCATTGCTTAAAATCTTTTGTAAGTTACATGAATTAGAAGAAGCTAAATATGGTAAACAAGCATTTGAGCTTATGAATGAACAAGCAACACCCAATCTGATACAAGGAGCAAGACAATCTTACACAAAATTGATGCAACAATTGACTATGATGAGTCATCATTGTACCGACAATATGGCAATCCATATTCCAAGCTTCACTGCCCATTTACAACGAGGCATAATGTCGAGGTACTTATACTTTGAAAACAAATTTTTATTCAGAAAATATGCACTGTCTTATAACTAATAAAAACATTAAATAACTATCAAAATTAACCATTTTCAGGAGGAGCATTAGTTATCAGAAGTGCCAAGAAGTGAATGTTTTCAGCAAAAAAAATTCAAAGATTGTAGAAGGAAGCAACAAAAACAATCATTTTGAGCGATATTCAATACCTAGAAAAGAGTTTGAAACAGATTTTGATGAAGATCAATTTGAAACAGATGAACTTATTCATGAATCTGAAAGAGATGGTGATGGAAGATATGCAGAGGAAGAGTACCTACAATGTAATACAAGAACTGATGATCAGATGGAGATACAATATGATGATTCAGAATTGCACCAAATAGAACTAAGTTGGAAAAAAATTCATTTAGTTAGGCAGCAAGAAAATCTTACTGATTGCAAGGTCTTGAATATGCAAAAATAATAGATACTGATGGCACAAGTGGTACTGATGAATCAAATTATGAAACTAAAGCAAAAAAAAGATATTCATAATTCGTAGAATTTTTATGAAGAACACAATGGTACTGTGGTACTAACATACTCTCGTACAAAGGAACAAGATGTGGATGGTTCTGCAAATATCAACAAAGATATCACAAATGAAGAAAATGGAATACAAAAACTAATGATCAGATGGAGATACAATATAAAGTTAAGAATTGAACCAAATAGAACTAACTTGGAACAATTTTGATTTACTTATGCAACAAGAAAATCTTACTACAAGTACTCAAAGTGAAGAAATTTCAGAATGTCAAAAACCAACATTACAAGGTCCTAACTATGCAAAAACAATAGATATTGATGGCACACGTGATACTCATGAATCAAATTATGAAACTGAAGCAAAATATATTCTTGATTCAGAGAATTTTTTTTGAAGAACACAACACTACGGTGGTACTAACAGAGTCTGGTACGGAGGAACAAGATGTGGGTGGTTCTGCAAATATCAACAGAGGAACAAGATGTGGATGGCTCTGCCATGAATAACTAGGTATAAAATATAACTCGGGAGGATATAGTCATATTCCTGGAGAATGAAAGTATTGGAAAGGCATTGATAGTACGCCAAGAAGATGCGAGGAACCATTGCCAGCAATAAAAACATGACATTTGAAGCTCATGTTCATGCACTTAGATTCTACAATAGTATGCAACAATTATAGGGTTTTTAGTACAGAAAGTTGCGAACTATCACTAGAGGAAAAAATGTTGATAACAAAATGGCAACGTTCATAATGAAGTGCAACAGGTCTGGAAAGCCAAGAAATAGAAGAAAGCTGAAGGAAATATGCCCTAGAGGCAATAATAAAGTTGTTATTTATATTTCCTTATATCACGATTAATGTTTGTTATTCATGCTAGAATTGTATTAACCGGAAATTTAGTACATGTGTTAATACATAGACAAATAGTGTGTCCCTAGTATGCCTCTACTAGACTAGCTCATTAACCAAAGATGGTTAAGTCTCCTGACCATAGACATGTGTTGTCATTTGATGAACGGGATCACATCATTAGAGAATGATGTGATGGACAAGACCCATCTGTTAGCTTAGCATTATGATCGTTTAGTTATATTGCTATTGATTTCTTCATGACTTATACATATTCCTCTTACTATGAGATTATGCAACTCCCGAATACCGGAGGAACACCTTGTGTGCTATCAAACATCACAACGAAACTGGGTGATTATAAAGATGCTCTACAGGTGTCTCCGTAGGTGTTTGTTGGGTTGGCATAGATCAAGATTAGGATTTGTCACTCCGTGTATCGGAGAGGTATCTCTAGGCCCTCTTGGTAATACACATCACTATAAGTCTTGCAAGCAATGTGACTAATGACTTAGTTGTGGGATGATGCATTACGGAACGAGTAAAGAGACTTGCCGGCAACGAGATTGAACTAGGTATGATGATACCGACGATCGAATCTCGGGCAAGTAACATACCGATGACAAAGGGAATGACGTATGTTTTTATGTGGTTTGACCGATAAAGATCTTTGTAGAATATGTAGGAACCAATATGAGCATCCAGGTTCTGCTATTGGTTATTGACCGAAAATGTATCTCGGTCATGTCTACATAGTTATTGAACCCGTAGGGTTCGCACGCTTAACGTTTGATGACGATTTGTATTATGAGTTATGTGTTTTGGTGACCGAAGTTTGTTCGGAGTCCCGGATGAGATCACAGACATGACGAGGAGTCTCGAAATAGTCGAGAGGTAAAGATTCATATATTAGAAGGTTATATACGGGCACCGGAATGGTTCCGAAGAGGTTCGGGGATTTTTCGGAGTACTGGGAGGTTACCGGAACCCCCCGGAAAAGTTAATGGGCCTCATGGGCCATAGTGGAGAGAGGGAGGAAGGCCACAAGAGGAGGCGCGCGCCTCCCCCTACCCAATCCGAATTGGACAAGGGGTGCCCCCCCCCTTTCCTTCTCCTTCTCCCCTCTTTCCCCTTTCCCCTCTTCGTTGGAAGGAAGGGGGGCGAATCCTACTAGGAGTGTTGTCCTAGTAGGACTCCCCCCCATGGCGCGCCACCCCTAGGGCCGGCCACCTCCTCCTCCCCTCCTTTATATACGGGGGCGAGGGGCACCCCAAAGGCACATCAATTGTTCTCTTAGCCGTGTACGGTGCCCCCCTCCACAGTTTACTCCTCCGGTCATAGCGTCCTAGTGCTTAGGCGAAGCCCTGCGCGGATCACATCACCATCACCGTCACCACACTGTCGTGCTGATGGAACTCTCCCTCGACCCTCTACTGGATCAAGAGTTTGAGGGACGTCATCGAGCTGAACGTGTGCTGAACACAGAGGTGCCATACGTTCGGTACTTGGATCGGTTGGATCGTGAAGACGTTCGACTACATCAACCGCGTTAACCTAACGCTTCCTCTTTCGGTCTACGAGGGTACGTGGACACACTCTCCCCCTCTCATTGCTATGCATCTCCTAGATAGATCTTGCGTGATCGTAAGAATTTTTTTGAAATTGCATGCTATGTTCCCCAACAAAAGCCAAGTGTTGCAGGAGCCAAAAATAAGAAAGTATAAACTGACTAAGAATGACCTATAGAATTAGAGAGTGTAATTGATAGGAGAAAGAACAAAATCGTCAGTTTCTGTTATTATTTTTCTTTTCTCAAATGCTCAATTGCTTTCAAATTTTTTAAGTTTTTTTTTCCAAATTCTCAAAGAAAAAATTCTCGCAGTTTTTTTCACATTCTTAAACTTTTTTGGAATCCATGAACATTTTTGCAAATTTGTGAATTTTTCCGAGTTCTTGAATTTTTTTTAATGCGTGAACTTTTTATAAATTCATAAAATATTTTTACATACATGATTTTTTCAAATTGGTGAACTTTTTTCAAATTTATGGACGAATTTGTGAATATTGTTTTCAAACTTGTCAACTTTTTTATACCTGTGGAGATTTTGGAACCTACAGATAGATGCCTGTTTTTGAGCCGGTTGTTTCTCTCAAACTTGTAGATAGATCATAGTTGTCTGTTTGTTTCACCATAGCAAGCAAAAGAAGATTTTTGAACCTACAGATAGATGCCTGTTTTTGACCCGGTTGTTTCTCCCAAACTTGTAGATAGATCATAGATATCTGTTTGTTTCACCGTAGCAAACAAAAGAAGGAAAAAGGAGTGAGTGGGCCTGCTAAATGGGCCAGCCCATAGATGTTCCTGCATCGGTTCTTGTTTAGCACGTTACGTGTTGGGTGCAGGGCAAATGCCGCCGCCACTCGTTGGCATGTTGCTCGCGCACTGCTCTTCTTTTTTGCTGACGACCCACTGAGAACAAATTCAGTAGAAAAATGTGACCTCCCATCTAAAAACAATCAGTTGCCGGTTTCTGATATTTTGAAAATTTCATTCATGAATTCAAAAAAGTTCGTGCTTTAGAAACAATATTCATGAATTGGAAAAATATACGCAAATTTAAAAAAACTTCATGAATTTATAAAACTTTTGAAGAATTTTAGATGTCTTCAAGAATATAAAAATGTTCATGGATAAAAATAATGTTCACAAGATTCATGTTTATAAATTTGAAAAAAGTTGAAAAATTGAAAAAATATTAAACAACTTAATTAATTTTGAAAATACCAAAAAATGTTCCTAAATTTTAAAATATATACCTAAATTTGAATAAAACATGAATTTCAAAATATAAAGTGATAAATTCAAAAAAGGACGAAAGAACATGCGGAAAATGAAAACCCGGTAAAACCAGCAAAAGAAACACGAGAAAGAAATATAACTACTTGAGCAGGCTGACTCATTACCAGCTGGCGGAGGCGGGGCATGCTCGTTTGGTCGCTACCCCATGCCTATGCATGGAGTAAGGGCATCTCCAGCCGTCCCCCCAAGAGGCTCCCCAGGAGGCTTTTTTCATCGCCGACGCGTATTTTTTCACCCAGTCAGGCCCCCACGAGTCCAAAAAGTGCTGGATTTGACGAAAGTTACGCCCGGCGGTACCAGCCCAAACCCAAAGAGCTGGGGCGCAGCTGGGGGCACCGGCGCTCCATTTTGCATGCAAAAAACCCCACAAGTCAGCCTCAGACCTCACTCTCTCTCCTCTTTTCCTCCCAGGCCCACCATGTGCATGGCCAGCGAACGCCTTCTTCAGCGCGTGCATGGCAGGCCGAGGCGGGGACCCGGCCATGGGGCAGTGCTACCTCGCGCGGCACCGCCGAGCGGAGACGCACTCGCCGGCCCCGGCCAGCGCCGCAGACGCCGTCGTCGCGGCACCCCACGCCGGCTGCCGCGGCCGGGACCGAGACCCCGCGCCGCCGCAACTCCGGATCGACCACGCCCGCGCACCAGACGCTCGGGGTCGCCTGGCCCAGCCCGTACCCCGCGGGGCACCAGCCCGCTGTCGGCCGGGGTGTCGCCTTCACCGGCCAGGTCCACGCCTAGGCGGTTCTTCAAGCGCCCCTTCCCATCGCCCTCGCCGTCCAAGCACATCAAGGCCACGGGCGTCCCCGGCGTGGGTGGAGATGTTGCGTGCACGCTGAGGAGCCGATCCGCGCGGGCGAGGAGGACGTCCTGTCCAGCGCGTCGGAGAAGGACGACGCATTGCAGTCGTCGCTGCTGGCCTCGCTCCCGTTGCCGTAGCACCAGTTGGTCCTCGTGGGGCACTGCGGCGGCCAGCGCACAGGCGGCAGCTTTGGTGGCGGCATCGTCTCCTCCCGCGTGTCCCTCCTGCTCTTGGGCACGCCGGTGGAGCTCTCCCAGGAGAAGGGCACATGCGTGCGCAGCAGCGAGGCGGCGCACCGCAGGCTGCTGCCGGGCGCATCCGCGGAGGCGCAGGAGCGGCGCGGCATGGGGAGCGGCGAGTCGATCAGTGCGAGCCGCTGCAGGCGTGCTGGCTGCGTGCGGGTGAGCCGTCGTGTTGGCTGGCATCATGGGCGCACGGGCTGCAAGCACGGGCGGGCGGGCGTGCGGACTGTTGTGCAGATGGAGACCGGGGACATGACCGCGAGCACCTCCTCGCCCAGGGTGTCGAGGACGGTCACGGCGGAGCCCGGCGGGTCTGGCGCGTCGGGGATGGGATCCATGCCGTGCTGGCAAGTGGGCGGTGGCCGGTGTGCGCATGCATGCGCGGGGCGGCAGTAGCGGAAGGCGACGCGTTCGACGGCTTCGCTTGGGGTGTCTCACGGCTGGAGATTTTTTCAACCCCAAGCTAAAATTTTCTCCGGCAGCCCCCCAAGCGGCGAAAAAAATGCCTCTGGGGGGTTGAACGGCTGGAGATGCCCTAAGGTTTTGTCCCCAGATAGTACCATACTGGGTGTTTTTTCCTTTTGTGTTTTTTCCGGTTTTTCATTCAGTTTTTGTTGGGGGGTGGGGGTGGGGGTGGTTCCTTTTCGTTTTAATTTTTTTAATAAAATCATGAAAGAAGGGGAAAATCGAATTCGAGTTTTTTACTTCATCAACATTTTCTAAATTTGTGAACTTTATTTGAAGTTTGTGAGCACTTTAAAAAATTAAGAACATTTTTACTTCATAAATATCTATCTAAGATTTGTAAAGATTTTTTGAAATTCAAGAACATTTTTTGGTTCCTGAATTTTTTTCAACTTTGAGAATATTTTTTAAAATCCGTGCACATTTTCAAAAATCTGTCCAATCGTTTCTTGGAGCTACCTTATCTTTCCGCAGCAAATAGACTTAATTCGAATATCAGGAGAATGACAACGCAAGGGACAGAAAGCTACCATCAGAGAATAAAGCTATACACTGGCACATGAACCAGGTACATTGCACCCAGTGTTAATCTATCCTTAACGACACCACAGGACACACACTCACCTGCGTTTGCCCGATTTGAGAGCTCCGTGGATCGATGCCTTTTAATTAAAAATCGACCAGTTGGGGGCTCTAGCTAATCAATCATCCTTAACTAGTGTATTTCAGCTGGCAGTAGAGACTAGCACCTGAGGTGACCTGAATCTGGATACAAATCCAGAACAAAGAGGGACATAATTAAGCTGTGCGGTACAGTCACTTGGGCAGCTAAAACAAACAACTAGCTACTTTCTCCTGGTATATTATATATCCACCAGGTTCCCAACAAGCTTGGTGGGTGTGCTAATTATTAAGCGCCACGCTTCTAGAATGAGCTAGAGGAGTAGCCACCATGGCTATGGCTGTGTGCATCAATCGATACAGAGGCCTGGGCTATCCTCCTTTCGAAGAAAAAAATGTATTCAACCTGGCTTGAGCAGTTGAGCTTAGCATAATTTCTTAACATGATAATTTTCTCATTTGCAACTGTTCTATGTGATGTTATCAACTGTTGCAAAGCTTCCCCACATACACAAACTTATCCAAATAATCCAATCATGCAGCCTGGTCATTAACCATTATTAGCACTACGGATCGATCTGTCCCAAATATGACAGGGTGGGTCTGGCTTATATTGTTATATAGAGTATTGTTAGTTGTACCATGGTCGTACATGCCTTGGATTCTCCACAGATGTATCTAAGCACGACTTGACAAGCCAAGCCCTGGATATATGTTAGAGCCAGCTTCGTGTGCTTCTAGCTGAAAAGAGAGTAGGAGACAATGCCATTGGCATAACAAGACCAAGCTCAGAGAGTGGCAGGGAGCTAGCTAGGCCGGTGATGGACTCCGCGACGGTGTTGCTGCTGGTTGCGGTGGTCGCCGTCCTCCTCTGCTACCCTCTCGTCCTGCCGGCGCTGCCGCCTTCTCCACCGGCGCTCTTCGTCTGGATCCCCGTGCTCATGCTGCTTCTGCTCTTGGCCCTCGCTTTCTCCCCCGCTCACTGATGATGATGCATGCACAGTACCCAGCTAGCCTAGCTGAATCGCAAGGTTATTTTTCTCATTCTCCTAGCAGGACATGCATGTATGATGCTTCCGAGAGGTGAAAGTGAAACATTGTAGAATCCACAGCTAGCTAGCTAGGAGATCAGCTAGTTCCTTCAACCAATTTGCTGAGTATATGTAGGATCATTTAGCAAAACACTTTGTATCCCTTAATTATCTTGATGGAATAAAGATGTAGGAGTAGTATTCTGTATCTCTTACTGGTTGATGAATGGATCACTCGATTGAGCAAACATTTTGTGACTCTCTTTGCTGGATTTGTATCTGTCCTCCTCATTTTCCATTAACTCACCAAGCAGCACCGTATAAATATGCACACATGCATGAAGTAACAGCCAGGAACGGCAAAGTGCAGGATTAAGGACAGAAGAATGATGCCGCCAGCGCATACAGAAAAATAAAGCCCTTAACAGAATTTGAAAAGACAAGCTAGCTATGTCTTGACTGTGGATTTTGATGTCTTCTGAAAGACAAACGAAATAAGATCGAGGAGATCTCTCTTTTCCAAAAACAAATGAGCATGAGCAGACCAGCTCTCCAGTGCGAGGCACAATCTATATGTGTACGTGTGTGTGGTTGCAATGACATCGAGATACAGCTTGATTCGCGAGACCTACCACACCAGCTATCTGGGAGTTGATTAGCTAGAAATTAGCTGCCCGGGGCCTAAAATATTTGGATACAAATATACTTAATACAATTATTCTGTGTGCACGTACGCGTGCAGTTTAATATAGAGACAAACAAAATAGATCAACCATGAAAGCTAGCTTGCATAGTGAGACCAAGTTTCGAGCTTTTCTTGCGGAAAAAACATGTTTTTTTTGTGACACAGCGTGAAGCTCTACAGGACCAGCCCATGTACAACAATTGCAAAAAGGCCCATCATCAAACACGAAGCCCAGCAGAAGCACGCACGCAGCCCCTTTGTTTCCTGGCAGCTCGATCAACAGGATTTGACGGCAGCATCACGCAGATCGTGGCTTCGTGCGATGTTTCTACCCATCATACTGATCGAGGTTTAGCTGGACTGCAAAGGTTCAGGTTAACCATTACTCCTTTGCTTCATCTTTTGATTTTTATTTTGTTAAAATTTGCGCGGCTGTATATATACCATTAAAAAAACAGTTTTGCTAAAGCACATTTAGATGTGCCATAAGTATTGCACGTCTAAGTCCTATATCATTGATCTTACATTGAGATTTCTATGGATTTTTTTTCCATTTAGATTTTTTGGTGGCTGATGGAGCATGGAATGTTCCATTACTCAGGCAGCATTTTTTCCAGGTTGACGTAGATGAGTTTCTGAAAGTCAAGGCCTCGAGAAGAATGAATGATGACTGTATTGCCTGGTACCCGGATAAGCACGGAATTTTCTCTGTCAAGTCGGCTTATAACATGGCTCGTGATAGAGTTATGGATGTGCAGGGTGTAGGTGAATCAAGTGTACGACCAGATGGGTTAAGACCGGCGTGGAAAATGTTATGGAGTTGTGGTGCTCCTCCAAAGGTGTGTGTGTTTGCATGGAAGGCAGCAAGGGGGGCGTTGGCTACAAAGGAAAATAAACAACGTAGACAATTGGAGCATGATGGGATTTGCACCATATGCGGTCAGGAAACATAGTCAAATTTTCATGCGCTGGTTCGATGCCCATATGCTCGTAACTTATGGATGTCATGAGATCGGTCTGGGACCTTCCAGCTGATGATCTTCTCAAAGGTACAGAACCAGAATGGTTGCTGTTGTGTATTCAGCAGCTCAATGAGACACAAAGGATGTTGCTCCTCATGTTATTATGGCATATATAGCATGTCCGTAATGAACTTACCCATAACAAGCCAATCATCCCGGTTGAGGCCTCGAAGAAATTCCTATGCAGCTATATGAAATCGTTGCTACTGATTAAACAACACCAGGAGGTGGATGTGTTGAAGGGTAAACAGGCTGTTATTTTCTCAGGCCAGGCAAGTCATAAGGGAGCTAGGACGACGCCAGTGGAGATTGTAAATTGGATTCCCCCACCATGTGGTGTTGCCAAGCTAAACATCGACGGATCCTTCATCCAAGCGGATGGAACGGCGGGCGCTGGAATGATACTCAGAGACCACAAAGGTACGGTAATTTATGCGGCTGGCAGGTCGCTCTTGAACTGCTCGGGTGCTCTTGAGGCTGAGCTTGCAGCGTGTGATGAGGGCCTACGACTGGCACTACACTGGACTCAACTACCACTTCAGGTGGAAACGGATTGCTCCGAAATCATCAAGCTGCTTAACTCTAGTCCTACAGATCGTTCTAGTAACATGTATCAGGTGACTGAGATCGCTGAGATGGCCAAGGAACGACCTGTACATTTCTGGAAAATTTGTAGATCACAAAATAATGCTGCTCATGCTATGGCAGCTCTAGGTCGTAGTCACCAACGCACTGCTTGTTGGTTAGCAAACTCCCCAAAGGAGATTAGTATTATCATTTCAAACGATTGTAAGGCCCTGGTTGATTAAATGTTATGCTTTCCCTCGCAAAAAAAAGATGTACAATAACTAGAGCACATCTAGATGTGACCTAGACACACTAAAAAAAAGCTACAAGCATTACAAGTTAATTAGGAACTTCTTGATTGTCTAGTTATATGTTTGTGTAGATGTGAAGATGAAGAGAACAATCTATCATATCACCGTCATCCAGTATAAAGAGGATTAGGGAAAGCACCATCAAGAGCGACCAGTGATCTGACGACATACCACATCCCGTATGCCTATATTGTAAGTCCACTCTCACAATTAAGTTAGTTTCAAATCTCAGATTTGTTGTTGTCTAGTAGTTCTATAGTAAATTAGATTTGGAATCAAGTAGTTCTAGTACCACACACTAAAATTTTCTATATAGCTAATTTTTAAACTATTTTGTCTTGTAAAAAATTAAACAATTCAGTAGAATTTTTGTAGTGTTTACACTAGTGAAAGCATGAGTTTGGCTTATGCCTTTCGCATGCTTTAAACTGTTTTTTCTGTTTGGCCTTCTCATTATTCTGTAAGAGCTTAAGGGTGGAACTCTCCCCCCCCCCCCCACCCCCCCACACACACACCAAATTCCTGGCTCCGTCCCTACCATCAACTGAAACTAACCATTGGTTTTTGGTGCCCCCCCCCTCCTTTTCTCGTCAATAACAACTTGATATCAATTTCAACACACCCATCCTAGCTAAGATTCCCACCTTTCACGAGAGATAATTTGGACTTCCCCTGCACCATAGAAGCTTAAAAGGCCATTTCCAACCCGGTCACCGACAATGTCAAATCCCGAATGCTAGGCTAAGAAAGCAAGAACCTCTCCAGGGCAGGGACAATAAGACTTGCAAAATCAGCCTTATCGGCCATCACAACCTACCACATGATGTCCCTCCAAAAGCAAAGTGGTTCACTAAGAAAATTAACAAAATAACAAAGGTTTTAGCAAAGAAAAAGGGATGATGCCGATCTTGTAGATGGAGGGCATCCCTTGGTGAACTGGCCCACGGTTTGCAAACCGCGTGCACTTGCGGTCTCATAGTGATTGGTTTGGAAAATTTTGGGCAAGCCCTACGATAAAGAGCGCCTCGGTTTCTCCTCCAGGAAAAAGATGGCTTCGATTTGAACAAACAAACCTTGTCACCTACCTAGATGCTATGTGAAAGGAACATCTATATCTCACCTAAAGCGAGTTGTAGCATACTATTGCCAGCCTCGGGCCGGCCCAGAAGTATTGCACCTCACCCACTTGCACATAGTTGGGCCCTGAGTGCTGAGTTGGTGTCGCCATTTTAATCTAGTGTGCACCGTTGGCTATCTCATTTACATTAGCCTATAAGGAAACTCATATGTATGTGTGACATTTTGGTAGAAATGGAATTTAGATAAAATTATAACTGCCACACCTGGAGTCCACAAACAAAATGGCATAAACCAGTCTTTCACAACATTTCTGGAAGCAAAAGCTCATAGAAAAATGTTAGAATATATATAACTAAATTTTCATGTGTCCCTAGAGTTTGTCCTGCCAATACATAACTTTTGTTTTGTATTATAAAAACTATAAATATATGCCACATAAAAATGTTCATGATCATGACGAAAATGTTCACAGGAATCAATAAAAGAATGTTATTATAAAAAGAATGTTATTGCATATGAAAATAAATTTTCATGCATATGAGAATATATGTATTTAAAAAAATTATAGTGTAAATTTTTTATGGTGTATTAGAAAACTGGTTATGAGAATAAATATATACCATATAACTTTTGTTTTCTAATAATTTTTTATTTTGTATTAGAAAACTAGTTATCCTATATTTTAAAAATATTCATTATATATCAATTAATTGTTCATCTTGTATATAAAAAATGTTCACTGTGTAATAAGAATGGTGACCATGTATTTAAAAAATGGTTGTTGTATTAAAACACTATTTCAAAAGTGGTAATTTTCAAATACTCGATGAACAATTTTTGGATACACGATGAACTATTTGTAAGACATGATTACATTTGTGTACGATAATGATGAATACTGTTTTAGTCCAATAATTTCTATATACATGGTAAAAACAATTAAAACCATGAATTTTTTTGAAATACATGCTGGATATCTTTGTGAATTATGCTACCAAACCTTCTAAGGTATTCAAAGAAATAAAAATACACGGGAACATTTTTCAAATATGCGACAAACCCTTTTTCATAGTACACTATGAACCATATTAGCATACAAGACAAACTTTTTTTAAACACTATGAATTTTTCCTCGCGATTCATTTTACGAACGGTTTTATTTGGGTTTTATTTTTTATTTTTCTTATTTTGTTCATCTTTTAATGTGTGACATTTAAAAAAATTGTTTTGCACAAACAATTGATGAACATATTTTTCAAGAACGATGAACTTTTTCTCAAATTCCATGAAACCTTATCAAATTTTATGATTTTTTAAAAAATTTGTGAACTTTTTTTAGAATTTGATGTTATTTTTAAAATTTGATGACCTTTTTTTTAAATCAATGAACGTTTTTTCAAAATTGATCAACTTGTTTCAAATTTGATTAACTTTTTTCGAAACCGATGATTTTCTTAAAAATCAGTGAACTTTTTTTCAAATTCGATGAACTTCTTTTGAAATTTGATTAACTGTTTTTCTATTTTGGTGATCCTTTTTTCAAAATCCGGGATTTTGTTTTCAATTCACAAACGTTTTTTTTTTGTATTAATCGACGGTTGGCTGGGCCATTGTCAATGATCGAGCGCTCACCTATATGGGCCAACCCACGAGCGATGCTGTGTAGGCACCAACTTAGGCTCACTGGCGCCTGAAGCGCAAATTAGAAGGGAGCTCCTATATGGCGCCTTATGCGCCAGTTGACGCAATGGGCACTCACTGCAGCACCCTTGTAAGCCGGTAATGTATTTGTACCACGAAAGAAAAACCGAAAAAATATGGCTAACCACTACAGCTACTACGCACTTGTGAAATAATGCAGCGCGCCAAAGCACAGGGGTGTACCCATGTTTAACTACCCAGGTGCACAGGACACCAGGTGCTAAATTTTTTCTTTGTAAGTTCCTTGCAAAGTTTAGTGTGTGACACCCATCTTCAAATGGAATTTATGGGTGATTATATGCTAGGACACCTGATCATTTCCTCTCTGGGTCCACCCCTGCCAAAGCATAAGAAAAACAACTGTAGCTGCGTAGATTTTTGAACTAGTTGAAAACATTTTAGAAAAACATGTTTTCTTTAAAAAAAATGTTAACTAAATTTGAAAGTCCACAGATTTTAAAAAGAACCACGAATTATAAAAAAGTTCATCTATTCAGAAAAGTCCATGAAAATTGAATAAAATCATCAATTCTGAAATAAAGTTGAATAATATTCAAATACTTCATAAAATCTGAAACAATTACATCAATTTTTGAGCAATACAAGAAAATACGAAAAAAAACATCATTGATTTAAAAAACATCTGTTCCCAAAAAGAGTCCATAAATTTTCAAAAAAGTTGGTAAATTAAAAAAACAAAATTCTGAACTAATTTTATCTAAACTGAAAAAATAGTCATCTATTTTTAAAAAAGTTCATCAATTCTGAAAAACTTAATTTAATTTGGTAATTTTGAAAAAAAGTTCATCGATAACAGGAAAAGTTTATGAACCTTTATAAAAATTCACAAAATCGAAAACTTCATCGATTTTAAAAGAAAAGCGCAGCGATATGTAAAAAGTCCATAGATTTTTAATACTAAGTTACCAACTTAGGAAAAAAGAAAAGGAAATGAAAAATATAAAGAGTTCATAGAATTTGAAAAAAAAGTTCACCAAATTTAAAAATAGTTTATCAAATTAAAAAGAAGTTGACAAAAAATGAAAAAACTTCATCAATTTTGAGAAAAGTTCATCCTTTTTTGAAATAATAATGATAAATTTTACTAATAAAAGAAAAAATATAAAAAAACTGCTCCAGTGAAACAAGAACAAAAAAACCGGCATCCGCAAACTGAATAAAGAATAAGAGGGCAAAAACATAGCAAGTCGTCACAACCAATATAGTTGTCCTAGTGGTTACTGTCTTTCTACAACAAAGAAGGCGTCTCGAGATCGAATCGACACGTTGCACTTTTTTGAAATTTATGAGAAAAAACTAAAAAGGTAAAAATGGGCCGGCCCATGAAGGATGGAGGGGTGTGCGCCCGTTTGCGCCGATGCCTGTAATGGGCACAATGTGCATCGTTTAGGAAATGCCAATTAGGAGCTCCCAGTATTTCCCTCCCTACTGGGCGAGCCCATCTTGCGAGCAGATGCTAGGTCGCATAGTTAGCTTTTGCTAAAACATGCACGAGCGAGGGTCGGCACATTGCACTTTTTTGCAATTTATGAGAAAAAAAATGAAAAAGGTAAAAATGGGCCGGCCCATGAAGGAGGGAGGGGTGTGTGCCCGTTTGGGCCGATGCATGTAACGGGCGCAATGGGCATTGTTTAGGAAATGCCAATTAGGAACTCCCAGTATTTCCCTCCCTACTGGGCGAGCCCATCTTGCGGCGCCCTGTAGGCGAGCAGACGCTAGGTCTCACAGTTAGCTTTCGCTAAAACGTGCACAAGCGAGGGTCTCGTTTAGCCTGCTGCCGCCGCCGCAAGGAATTTTTTGGTCCCCTCGCCTTCGGCTGCCATATTGGCGCTGAGAGGTGGGTGAACCTCGCATCTTCGGGAGGGCTACGTTCTTCGTCATCGTCTAGTGATCATCGTATTTTGTTAGAATAAATTTACTTACATTCTTTTGGAGATGCCATGAGGTTAGAGAGTTTTCAGTCCTCGCAGATCCGATTATTCGGATCTGATGAGTTTAGGTTGGCATGTCAAAAAAATTTGTTGGTTTGATTCTTTGTGAAGTTGAAGTGTTTCATCGACATCATCATGAAGATATTATGATTCGACGTCCTGCAATTTTAGGGGATCATCCCCGGCCCATGTACATTCACCGATCAAGGCTTCCCATCTTTTTGGGTAGGCGACTCAAGGTGCTTTCAAAAACAATTGTTGGTAATGTTCGTGCGAGAGAAAAAATGACAACATCGTTGCTTCAGTCTAATTGCAACCTTTTTACCGAAGTCTTTGAAGTATTTCTTCTAACAGAAATTGATACAACGAAGAAGGTGTTTCCAAGAGATTTCATTATAATTCTTAATCATAGGAGTTACTTTTTATTTTCTTGGATCTTAGATCAGAATCAGTGTACCTGTAATTATTATGAGTATGAATAAAATTACAGGTGTTTCTAAAAAAAATGTTAGCTTCGCTAAAAATAATAAGTCTCACAATTAATTTAGTGATGAGAGCGCCTACCCGCGGGCGGCAAATAGTCGAGCCTTCGCTGAGGGCAAGCATGAATGGGCCAGCCCAATTGTCCTTCCTTGGTTGACTGTTTTTTGTTTCTTTTTTCTCTTTTTTTCCTTTTTTTAGATTTAATTTTTATTTTGTTTTTCGTTTTATTTTTATGGTGGACAATTTTTCTAATATACAGGGATTTATTAAAATGCGCAATGATTATTTTAGTATATATGTTGAACATTTTGCGTATACACACCAAACTTTTTAAAGATATATATGATGAACGTTTTGTTTTATATATCGAACATATTTTTAATACACATTGAACACTTTTTTAATACACGGTGACCTTTTTTAATATACAGTAAACGTTTTTATGATGTGCGATGAACTTTTTTGTTGTATACATGGAACAATTTTTTTGTATGACATCGAACATTTTTATAATACTTCGTAAATAATTATTACACATAAAATAGTTTTTTAATGCATGGTGAACTTTTTTTAATATACATTGAACTTTTTTATAAAACATACATTGAACAGTTTTCTAAATATACTATGTTTCTATTTTCTAATAGGGTTATAAATATCTAGCTCGTAAAAAAATGCAGGATTTTTTTTGGGAAAAAACTACTAAAAAACCGAAGAGAAAACAAGAAGAAAAACAGCTCACAGGAAGAATGGTCGGCCCATTCGCACCTGACTTCAGCAAACTGCCTTGCACAACTCAATAACTCTTGATAATGTTGAAGAAACACAGGAAATTTCAAATAGTAGGAACATACCTTAAACCATTGAAGATATAAACTTTCTAGATGAATTTTGCGTGAAAATTTTAATCAAGATATTCTGTCCTTAGCAGTGTATACAGTCAATGAACTTATCCATCATTAGCAGGCTAAACACCAAAAGGAAGAACTCTTTCATGTTGTCCTTACCATGACAACTCTATGGAAATGCTTGTTTTCATAACAGTATAGAACTGCTACAAGCATATCAATATTCTAGTTAGCCTGGCATGTCAATGGAATTAACTTTCAGGAAAACATGAAACGCGCGTATAGATGCAACAAATACTTTACCCAGCAGGATTCAGTTAATGTATCTGCTGTCCGTTTTAAATCCTTTGGATTTCAAGTCTTCTTTTAAAGTCTACAGCAGCAGCCACCAGTGGAAAAATGCATCTGTTATCAGATTGAAATCCTTTGGATTTCATGTCTTCCTTTAAAGTCTACTGCAGCAGCCACCAGTGGAAAACGATGGTGCGGTGCACAAAAGCTAAATACAGTATTAACCTGCATATCAATATAGCCTACGGACACCAGCAGAGCTTCCTTCACGGCAGGAACCGAACAAGCGCTACAGAGGTACGCCGGTCGCAATCCTTCATCAGAACCAAAACATGATAGGCTTACTTGGTCTGCCCTAGTTCACTTGACCTGGTCTGCCTGCCTGTTGTCTGATTGCTAGCACTTCCATTAACAATTGAAGCAAGGTGATCAACTATCTGCCATCTGGCTCCTCAGTGATGGTTACCTCGTTATTACTGCAGACGGTTAAGTCATTATTACTGGATTCATCTTCCTTAGATACCCTTAGGCTGAAGTATGCTGGATGTTTAGGCTCTGGAAGAATAACACTCTCGCTGTTTAACATCGCAACGACATTTGACATGGTCGGTCGATCATCTGCGTGCTCTTGTACGCACATTAGTGCAATGTTAATGTACCTCCTAGCCTCCGCTGCATGGATCTCCTTAGCAATTGATGCTTCTAGAAGCTCAAAACATCCTCCTCCTTCCCATAGCTGCCATGACTGCAGATAATTTATCATCAAACATTACTTCGGCTTACAAATAATGTAGATATTTGTGTGAGTTTGCAAAATGCTCACATATCCAAGGAGGTTAAGAAAGTCTTCGTGCTGATGGAAACCAGAATTCCTTTGTCCGCTAAGGATCTCGAGAAGTAACACACCAAAGCTGAACACATCAGATTTGATCGAGTAAATGCCTTCAGATGCATACTCCGGAGCCATATAACCACTGAAATGAGTTAGAAGCATCAATAAAATACTATGTCAAATTTTAAAGGTTGATAATCAACTGATTAATGGTATTCTAATTAATCATGTCATATGCTTACTATGTTCCCACCACCCTCTTTGTGCTTCCTTGAGTATCATTGGAGCTGAAAATTTTTGCTAGCCCAAAATCAGAAATTTTGGGATTCATGCCCTGGTCCAAGAGAATGTTGCTGGCCTTAAGGTCTCTGTGTATGATGCGCAACCGAGAGTGCTTGTGGAGATACAATAGACCTTGGGCTATCCCTTCGATTATCACACATCTTTTATTCCAATCAACCAAAGTTGTTCTGGTAACATCTGCACATTAGAGAGTGCATTTTATAGTATGGCCGAAACACGATCGAAAATAATGGTTAACCTACATTGTGCATACCAAAGATAAAGAAGTCCAAGCTCTTATTTGGCAAATATTCGTACACCAAAAGTTTTTCCTCTCCCTCAATGCAGCATCCTATGAGCTTGACCAGATTATTGTGCTGTAGTTTTGCAATAAGTTCAACTTCATTTTTGAATTCTGTGAAACCCTGTCCTGAATGTGAGGCAAGCCTTTTAACTGCAATTTCCACCCCATCTGGTAATTGACCCTGGAAGTATATGTACAAAACTGGAGGCATTATATTTTATCGAAATTACAGAAAATGGATCACATGCCCTCCATGGGAAAAGGACTTTTGGATATACAACATCACATATCCGATACATCGTCTTAATATTCCATCTCACTGCATTTTAGGGCAAAATAAACATGTTTATCAAGAGTTCCTTAATTTTTTTCTTTCTAGTTTAGGGCCCCGTATGAGGTTACTTATGCTAATCATATTTGGTTGAGATACATTATAAAACTGGACTTTAATTAGGCTATATACACTATATGTTTATCAAGCAACTGTCTGCATTATTATTTTTTCATTCTAGGGCATCGATAATAATAATGGAAAGCATGTGGCTTCGCTTTTTTTGCCATAGGTTGCTACAAGATAAATTATATGATAACTTCCATTGTAGATATTGGAACGTATATAGATTATTTTCCAAGGTAGCTTAAAAAACAAAGCACATCATAGCACGATTCTTTATAGATTGGCTACTGTAAACAACGCTATTGTAAATAACAAAATATATAAGGATTTTTTTGGGCAATCGTGATTTAATGTATATTATAAAAAGAATATTGATTGAATCTTTCCTGGACAATGCATTTACCTTGTAGACAGGACCAAAACCACCTTTCCCAAGTAGGTTTTCTTTGGAGAAGTTGTGTGTAGCATGGAATATCTCAGAAAATTCGAAGAGAGTGAACTCTGAACTCTTGTCTTCCAATCTCGAAACCAATGCGTCTTTTTCCAGCTTATTCGTGGCAGATTGATCGTGTAAGATATCAGTTCCTAAATTGAGATGACACACAAATATACAACGTTAAGGATGACTACATAAATGAGCGGTAGTTTTTTAGAGCAATGTTGTAATCGTGATAACAACAAACCTTTTCTTCGTCTTGTCATCCATACAATGCAACAGATAAAGCACAGAAATATTGAAAGTAATGGAGCTCCAATAGCAATAATCCGCAGCACCTTCGGGCGTGAGTCGCGTCCTAAAAAACACGAATTCATCTATAGTTTTCATATAAATATAAAATTATAAGTACCTTCCGGTGGCAACAGCACCTTCGGGCGTGATCTGCATGCATCGTCACTCAACGGAAAGACAAAGGGAGTTCACTCTTTTTTTCAAAAATGGGAAGTTCTTTTTCTACCCCTCCGTCCCATAATATAAAAACATTTTTAACACTACACTAGTGCCAAAAACACTCTTATATTATGGGACAGAGGGAGTAGAATCCAATAAAAAAATTATATCACGCAAGATGTGTGACATGTTTCCCAAATTAATGAATCTAACTGAAGTGAGGTGCCATGTCCAACCCAGGATCTGCCGGGAAGGATGAAAATTTACATACCATGAAGTTCGTGGGTGCTCGCTTGCGCCTCCAGAGGTGGTGGTTCCGCAATCGGCGACTGCGACTGCGACTGTGGCACGGTAATCCGTGGAGATGGGTTCACGGTAATCCGTGGAATGGTGTTGTTGATCGCCGGAACTTCAGATACCAAGTTGATAATACGCAGCATGGGGTCCCCTTGGAAGAATGGGAATATCTCGTACCTCATGGTACACCGTGTCCCCAGGATTCGACCACCTTCCTTACCATCCATGTATTTGACTGTATACTGGAAGTAAGGCTGCAAACATGCGGTGCAGTCGTCAGCGGTCAGGTCTGGCGTGCACTGCATAAGGCAGTAGAGCGTAGAGAAGGAGTTGACGTCTAAGCGCGAGGTGGTGAACCTCCTCGAGCTGTTCGCGGCGGATTGAGCCGTGCTGTTCAGAAGCGTGAACAACAAGAGCTTGAAGGAGTCAGCTCTTGTCGAGATGTTCATCATCAAGCTCTCGATGCTCACAATGGCGAGTATATGGTCATTGACGGTGGTGGCGAGAAAATTCTTGTTGGAAAACCTGAGCATGCAGGTATTACCATAGTAGTACACGGTGGTGTCCTTACTGTTCGGGCAGTTGTCCTGTCCGTCCTGGAAGGCGGTAACCAAGCATCTCTCGCAGGCAGAGGCGTTGGAGTCCCCGCGGCAGAGTGCGAGGGCGAAGACGACATTCGGAACATTGCCATGGGTGTCGGTGGCGAAGAGGGTGGTGCTGGATGCTGCCTTCTTCGGGAGGGTTGAAGACAGGTTCCTGAGGTTGGCTTCGTAGGTGCTATCTGATTCGTAGACACCGCTGTTGCCACAAAATGGACAAGCTTCGGCAGCGGCGAGAGGCAGGAGGGGCAAGAGCAGGAGGAGGAGGGGGAGGATAACCACGGCCATCCGTGGATGACAAGCCAGATCCACGGATGATAGGAACCGCATCGTCAGGGAACTTGAAGAAACTGCGGAGCTCTGGAAAAAAAAGGGAGACAAAAAGAATGTTATAGAACAAGAACATAATCAGTAAATAAAAAGTCCCTCAAAAAAATCAGTAAATAAAAAGTAAAAACAATGTAGAGAACTGGAAAACAATGCAGTTACCCCAAGTTGTAGTAACTGTGGATCATCAATAAGTGATGGATCGGGGCTTATCTTCCACAGAGCTCCGCGTTGCAGGAGGAACTGCCTTAAAACGATGCCTCCGCTAGCGCTCGCTCCGCTCTCCTGCTCGCTCGCCAGCCAATGTATCCTCCACTACAAGTGGCGCGGCCAAGAGATAAGTCAGCAGTGGAGGACGGCGGCCGGCGGAGTGGACTTCTTTTTCAACTTCGGCGGCGGACGACAAGGAGGAGGAGAACGACTGGTTGGTTGACCCACCGCGAGTCTCCCGTCCGTCTCGTAGTGCCGACTAGCTGCTGCTTCAGTGGGCTCGCGTGGGCCTGCGTCGACCGTGTCTGCTCTGCTGTGCGAGCCCAGGCCGCATACCCCTAATAAAAAGACAAAAAAGCCAGGCCACACGGCTGAAAATGGTTTTGTTTTCGTTTTTTTGCAGATGCAAGAAGTGCCCCAAAAGAAAACTGTTTTATTTTCCGCGAAATGGAAATCTAGACGCAAGACCAAGGAAAACGAGCTGGTGGTAAAATTGTAGTAGTATTCCCTCTGCAAAGAAATATTTACAGAGGATATAGTATTTTTTTTCAGTGGTGTTCTATTGAAAGCAACATTTTTGCGACACACTCGCCGGCTCGCCGCACATATATACGATGACTTTTTAGGGTATATATTGGATGATCTTGTCATTACCTCTTGTGTTTCTTACATCACAGTTTTATTTATTTATTTTAAGGGGGGATCATATTTAGGTTGTAGTATTGTTTTTTAAGAATAAAACTAGGTTTGTATTATCAACCGGGAATACTTTAGGTACAAAAAGAGGATAGGAGGAGTGCACCGGCTAAGATACTTTGACCAACGTGGGCAAGTGATAGTTGCAGCATTATTCATTTTAGGAATCAGCGTAACCATCCCATAATTAAGTCTTCTAAATTTCAACTCCTCAACATGCACCTGGTGGATCATAGTTAGCGTATGATCTCAAGGGAATACAATATGATACAGATATTCCAGAAGAATTCCGCATGAAAGTCTTTGCCAAAAAATATAACCTAGAGGGTCTGTCTTCTGGATTTTGACAAGTGCCTATTTTCAATAATAGGAATCTTATGATATGTCATTTTTTTCCATTACATTCTCTTGGCTTGTCCATGGCCGACCATGTCAAATAGAGTGCGGCGGTGGCAGCGGTGGCTTGCAGCGAGGAAGCTGACGAACAGATTCGTTTTCTTCGCCAGCTCTGTTTTTAGAAAAGAGGTCTGAGGTTCTTTTTTTAATACAGAGGAAATACTATGGTTTTGGCAATACTGCAGTTATAAATACCATAGTTTTTTGGGTTGCCAAACAGGTCAAAGTAATTAAAACCGCAGTAATTGAGAAAACTATAGTATTTCTATAATACTTAGATAAAACTGTGCTACCAAACGGGGCCTACAGCTACTCCAAACACAATGAAACTCAATTACAACAAAACCTATGTTTTGGTGTAAAATCTGGCAGATCCCACAGTATGGTGTCATGTCTAGTTGAACGATCGAGATGGGAAACAAAGAGGAAAGGTTTACCTAGGTTTCGGCCCTCTTGGTGGAGGTAAAACCCTACTTACTGCTCTTTTATTGTTATTGATGGATGGACTGCACATAGTACAATGACGATCATAGGTGTACCGAGTGGGTGAAAGTATGAGATTGTAAGGTGCCTATTGACTAGCTTGATCTCGCCTATAAAGGACGGTGAGGCCCATGGTTACAAGTTTCCACAATGTCAGTTACTTTGTCTTGGAGGCCCATAGGTAGGGTAGCAGGACTAGGCCATAAGGTAGCATTGTGGGCCGCTACTCGCCTGTTGGTCGACTTCTGGTTGCCTTCGGTACCTCAGGCACAAGGAACCGTCGGTAGCTTTCGAACTGGTCTTTCAACTCGACAGCTTTCGGGTGGTGGTTGTGCTTGGCGCGGCATCTTATGGATCCTAAGTGAGGTCTTGACCGGTTCCTGATGATTCCTGAAATGTAAAGTACGCGCTGACTCGCCCTTAAGGACGTTAAGTAGCACCGTCTGCCAAGATCTGAAGCCGATAAGAAGTGGTGAAGTCAGCCTACATATGAAGTTCGTTCAATGAGGGAAAACGCGTCAGCGCATGCTGGCTTTCATGAGATTAACAACAGACGGTCACACGTCCGCATATACTGGCTTTCGTGTGAGCAGGTCGTGAGAGTAGTCTTGGTACTGTGTGCAGATCCATTGCTTCAAGGTAAAGATGAGCCTGCCGTAGACGCCTTGGCTTGACGAATTGCACTAGATCGAGCGGAGTGAAGAGGTGTTGCCTTGTCTTTGATACCAGATGTTAGCACCCACACCAAATCACTCGATTATCTTTGGAAATTGGGCAGCTAGTCTCGATTACAAAGGAGTTGGTTACACAAATGGATGAACTAGTCTTGCGAGAGGTGAAAGGGAAAAGAGGTAGCCGCCAAGTGTTGATTGCCTTTGATCCACCGGATGGGCCTCTCCTCGATCCTCCCTGCCTTAAGTGGCAGACACTGGTGTCATGATGGATGCGTTCAACCATTCGGGCCCACAGAAGCGTGAGTTGGCCTGACGTGCAGGCTTGGGACCTGTTGTGTCGTCGGGAGGTGGGCCCAACATGTCAGGTTAGATGACAAGGCACGCGGGTAAACTGGTGCAATTTTGCAAACAATGTACACTTGTGGTTTACAAACCATGTGGAAGTATCGTGTATTTTTTTCTCCCACCAAAATGGAACGGGAGTCAGATCTTTTATACCACTTGATTTCCTCTTTTAGAAAAAGACGTCCAATCTTCTCATTAGATTGATTTTTTTTCAATGAATCTCTTGAGGTGTCAAAAATGCAGGGCTCTTGATTTTATCGAGATCATCAATAATCGTGGAAAGGCACTGCTTCTCTTTTTCATAAATGCCACTAGTGTGTTTCTTCCATCCAAATTGGAATCACCTTCAGGCTCTGATCTTAAAGTTACATCGATGAAATGATGTTTCGACCAACGATAGACTTCTCCCACGCACTCTTAACTAAGTCAGCAAAGCCTACCTAAGTAACCATCCCAATTCAAATTTAAATGGTCATCAGATACTAGGGGAGCTAAGCGAGTTAAGAGTCAAGTATGATGGGCGCATGGTCCTAAAGTGTTTCAAGACACTCGAGTGCACAATCGGTTACCATTTGAAACTTCAGTTCCCATTTGATATCCATAACCACACGATCAAGTTTCTCGTATGTCGGCACTGGATGATTATTAGCCCGCGTGAACCGTCGCCCTGACATACTGGCTTCCCTAAGACTCAAACCGTCAATCACAACCTTGAATAGCTCTTCAGGTGATTCACACAGGTGCTTGCTCGCTTGGCTGATCCCTCCACTAGCGGTTGGCAGGGTCAATCAGTTTGCGCCCCACCCAGGTGGAATTGATCACGAATATTGTCTCTCGCGTCTCTCGAGCAGCAGCCACTACGAGCGCAAGCCTCTGACGAGCCTTCCTTGTCTTCCGTCAGGTACACAATGAGAAGCAAAGGATTACATCTTCAGAAGTACGTAGTTGTTAAAATTATATCGAATATGTGTATTGGGTTACAGTTAGACTTGGAACACACTGAGAATTAGGTGTTTGAGTCAGACACATATAACCCGTGCCTATTACTTAAAAGCACCATGGGCAGCAAAATTAGACTAGACGAATCTAGTAGGCTAGACACAAGATCTAGAAGGTCGGTCTAGGTACCAATGGCAAGGGGTGCCCGGACCGGCCATTGCACTATGGTTGAGATGTGTCTAATGGCATCGGTAGGCTTGTCGTCGATCTGTCAATCTGTACTTTGTCGATTTAGTACATGGGAAGGTGCGCCTATGGTCATGCCTTGGGATGTAGTCATAATAGTAAACCTCGTCGATCTGTACTTTGTCGATTTAGTACATGGGAAGGTGCGCCTATAGTCATATGCCCCGGAATGTAATCATAATAGTAAACCTCGTTAACAGATGTAGTCATAATAGTAAACCTCGTTAACAAATATCTCATCTCTCCCGTCTACCTTTCTGCAATGATCGTTTGCGTATTTTCTAACAGTAGTTCCCCTGATATTCATCTTTACTTCAACCAACAGCTTCTCATCCGGCTGCGTTTGGGACTGAATTTTAACACAGAGCAAGCATCTGACAATTTAAATTTACATTGCCAAAAAAAAACTCCTATAGCACACTGTTGCTGTCAGAACTGTTTACAGCAACAGCGGTGAGCCCTGATACCACACCCAACAAACACATTGACACATTGCTTTAGTGGTCACTACAGGAAACAAGGGTCAGCAAACTTAATCCTGCATGATTAGTCAATATAAAATTGTCAAGTTATCAACAGTTCTGCAGACCTAAAAGGAAACCTTACTCCCAGATTAGAGGACTGTGTGAGTGCTTTTTATCTGGCCTGCTGCTGCTGCTGCTCCAACTTCAGCGCTGCACAACCTCTCGTTTTCTTTGCATTACATATAAAAGAATACAGTAAGGAAACCTACTGTTTTCCTCGAAAAAAAGAAGTTACTAACAGCATTGTGTTCGAGAAATGTTTGACAATTCTGCAGTTACTTAAAACAGTTAAGCTCTCACTTCAAAATTCAATAATTATTGATAATATTGAAAAAGAGAGGAAATTTCTCAAAAGTACAAACATACCTTAACTCATGGAAGGGTGTTTGCCAAATAAATTTTGCTTGAAACTGTAAATCAAGAACTCCTGTTCTTAGCAGCAATGAGTAGTACGGTCAATGAATTTATCCACCGTCAATGTTGGTATTATCGTGACAACTCTACAAAAAATGCTTCTTTTTGTAACAGTATGGAACTGCTACAACCCTAGCACACCAACGGAATTAACCTAGAGGAAAACATGAAAGGCGGACATAGATGCAACACATACTTCGCCCAGCAGGATTCAGTTAATGCAGCTACTTTCAGATTGAAATCCTTTGGATTTCAAGTCTTCCTTTAAAGTCTACAGCAGCAGCCACCAGTTGAAAATGATGGTGCGATGCACAAAAGCTACATACAGTATTAACTTGCATATCAATACAGCCTACGGACACCAGCAGAGCTTCCTTCACGGCAGGAACCGAACAAGCACTACAGAGGTACGCTGGTTGCAATCCTTCATCAGATCCAAAATATGATAGGCTTACTTGCTCCGCTCTACTTTACTTGACCGACCTGGTATGCCTGCCAGTTGTCTGATTGCTAGCATTTCCATTAACAACTGAAGGTCTGAAGCAAAGTGACCAACTATCTGCCATCTGGTTCCTCAGTGATGGTTACGTCATTATTACTGCAGATAGTTACATCATTATGACTGTACAGAACACTACCCGATTCATCTTCCTTAGATACCCTTAGGTTGAAGTATGCCGGATGCTTAGGCTCTGGAAGAATAACACCCTCGCTGTTTAACATCGCAACGACATTTGACATGGTCGGTCGATCATCCGCATGCTCTTGTACGCACATTAGTGCAATGTTAATGTACCTCCTAGCCTCCGCTGCATGGATCTCGTTAGCAATTGATGCTTCTAGAAGCTCAAGAAATCTTCCTCCTTCCCAGAGCTGCCATGACTACAGAAAATTTATCATCACATACATGTCAAAAATTACTTCGGTTTACAAACAATGTACATATGTGTGTGAGAGTTTGCAAAATGCTCACATATCCAAGGAGGTTAAGAAAGTCTTCATGCTGATGGAAACCAGAATTCCTTTGTCCGCTAAGGATCTCGAGAAGTAAGACACCAAAGCTGAACACATCAGATTTGATCGAGTAAATGCCTTCAGATGCATACTCCGGAGCCATATAACCACTGAAATGAGTTAGAAGCATAAGTAAAATACTATGTCAAATTTTAAAGGTTGATGAATGAGCTGATTAATGGTATTTTAATTAATCGTGTCATATGCTTACTATGTTCCCACCACCCTCTTTGTGCTTCCTTGAGTATCATTGGAGCTGAAAATTTTTGCTAGCCCAAAATCAGAAATTTTGGGATTCATGCCTTGGTCCAAGAGAATGTTGCTGGCCTTAAGATCTCTGTGTATGATGCGCAACCGAGAGTGCTTGTGGAGATACAGTAGACCTTGGGATATCCCTTCGATTATCACACATCTTTTATTCCAATCAACCAAAGATGTTCTGCTAACATCTGCACATTAGAGAGTGCATTAGTATGGCTGAAACACGATCGAAAATAATGCTTAACCTACATTGTGCATACCAAAGATAAAGAAGTCCAAGCTCTTATTTGGCAAATATTCGTACACCAAAAGTTTTTCCTCTCCCTCAATGCAGCATCCTATGAGCTTGACTAGATTATTGTGCTGTAGTTTTGCAATGAGTTCAACTTCATTTTTGAATTCTGTGAAACCCTGTCCTGAATGTGAGGCAAGCCTTTTAACTGCAATTTCCACTCCATCTGGTAATTGGCCCTAGAAGTTACAGAAAATGGTGTTAGGAAAGCTACTTAACTTTATTACACATGACTTGAGGTGTAAGGAAACTAAACATAGACTAATAAGAACTCATAGACCTATACTAATACTTCCTAACACCATCTGGGTAGGCAGCATCCTGACGGCCGCGCGGAGGGCGGCGACCTGGTAGATGGAGGCGTCGATCTCGGAGGGACGAACACGGACGACCGTCGAGAGTCCGAGGAGGCGGCCCGTGGCTGCCCAACAGCGAGCCTGTAGAAGCTCAGCGGTGCATCGTTCGATCCAACGGGGCCAAGTTGATGCAGGGAACGGCTGGGCTGAGTTCCACCGAGGTCGAAGGAGGCAGCCATCGTCTGGCGGACTCGATCGATCAAGAAGAGGAAAAATAAAAAATTGTATTGATTCTCTTGGTGGAAACTGTGTATTCCGAAGAGAGATGGTGGCATGGGTTTTAGGGATCTTTCATTCTTTTAGTCTGGCACTTCTTGCAAAACAATGTTGGAGAATGATAAATAACCCTGATTCGGTTTGTGGCTTTGTGCTCGGATTTTGAAGGCAAAGTATTTTCCAAACACTGATTTGTTACATGCAGGGCCAAAGAAGGGTTCTTCCTTTACATGGCAGAGCATTGTGGCTGGACTTACTACTTTTAAGAGGGGGTATATATGGCGCATTGGATCAGGAGAAGAGGTGAACATCTGGAATGACCCATGGATTCCCTCGAGTCCGGACAGAAAGATAATAACACCCCGAGGCCACACATTGCTTGTTAAAGTTGTGGAATTAATAGATCCAGTGACTAGTCAGTGGGACGAGTAGTTAATCCGACAAATTTTCTACCCGGTGGATGCAAATAGAATTCTTCAAATACCACTCAACTTTCAGGCTTTTGATGATTTTGTTGCATGGAACCTCACAAGGAGTGGCATTTTCTCTGTTAACTCAGCTTACCATGAACAATGGGTTCAGAGGCCATTCGGTGGGAAATTTAACCTCTACTTCAGCCATGAGAGCTGAGATTTGGAAGCAGCTATGGGAGCTTCAAGTGCCACGGAAAATTCAAATCTTTTGCTGGTGGGCTCTTCGTGGTATTGTCCCATTGTTCTCGATACTTGCAAACAAGCATCTACCGGTCAGTGATGTATGTCTAGTTTGCCATAGTGGACCAGAGGATATGAGACATTTACTCTTCCAATGTGACTTGGCGAGGGAATTCTGGGCCACACCAAGGGAGTAGTCGGCCACCTCATCCCAGGGGGGATCTCGCACTTGCAGTATGCAGATGACACCCTGCTACTGTTTCAGCCAGATGAGCACAGTATTGCAACGAGAAAGCACTGCTGCTGAGTTTCGAGCTGATGTCTGGCCTCAAAATAGATTTTCACAAGTGCGAAATGCTGTCTACGGGGATAGATAGCGAGGAGGGGCGACACATTGCTGACCTTCTCAACTGTAAAGTGGGAAGTTCCCCTTTACGTACTTAGGCCTGCCTCTAGCACCACGCCGAGTGACGATAGATGAGTGGGCTCCTCTAATTGGGAAAGTGGGAAAGAAAGTCAGCCCATGGCGTGGCAAGTTCATGTCCTCCACGGCAAGACTTGTCCTAACCAACTCTAGCCTTTCCTCGCTTTCTATGTTCGCAATGGGCTTGTTCCTACTGGCTGAGGGGGTTCATGCCAAACTGGACACGCCGCGTGCTCGTTTCTTTTGAGAAGGGACGGGCCTCAAATGCAAATACCACATGGTCAAATGGGCTGCGGTTTGTAGGCCCAAATCCTTGAGAGGATTAGGTATCACTAACACCAGACTACAAAATATTGCGCTCATGTGTAAGTGGATTTGGAAGCTCTTGCAATGGGTGACGGTTTTATGGGCTGATATCCTACGGGCCAAGTATTTCCCCAACGGGAATTTCTTTGAAGGGGAAGCAAGGGGATCCCCTTTCTGGCAAGACTTGCAGACCATCAGACCCGCTTTTGACCAAGGGGCCAAATTCAACGTCGGCAACGGACGTTTCACCTGTTTCTGGATAGATTTTTGGGTGGGCACCCGACCACTCTGGGAAGACTTCCCTGAGTTGTATGCTATCGCGGTGCACCCAAATCAAAGGGTGGCAGAGGCTTTGGCTTCCCCACATGCCATTGCTTTCTGCCGTAACCTTAGCGCGCAGGAATCAGCAAGGTGGGGGTGCTTTGTTGAAACTGGTGACCCCCGTGCAGCTTACTAAGGAGCTCGACAGGGTTTCGTGGCACCTCAATGTTGGAAATATGCCCTAGAGGCAATAATAAATTGGTTATTATTATATTTCCTTGTTCATGATAATCGTTTATTATCCATGCTATAATTGTATTGATAGGAAACTCAGATACATGTGTGGATACATAGACAACACCATGTCCCTAGTAAGCCTCTAGTTGACTAGCTCGTTGATCAATAGATGGTTACGGTTTCCTGACCATGGACATTGGATGTCATTGATAACGGGACCACATCATTAGGAGAATGATGTGATGGACAAGACCCAATCCTAAGCCTAGCACAAGATCATGTAGTTCGTATGCTAAAGCTTTTCTAATGTCAAGTATCATTTCCTTAGACCATGAGATTGTGCAACTCCCGGATACCGTAGGAGTGCTTTGGGTGTACCAAACGTCACAACGTAACTGGGTGACTATAAAGGTGCACTACGGGTATCTCTGAAAGTGTCTGTTGGGTTGGCACGAATCGAGACTGGGATTTGTCACTCCGTGTAAGCGGAGAGGTATCTCTGGGCCCACTCGGTAGGACATCATCATAATGTGCACAATGTGATCAAGGAGTTGATCACGGGATGATGTGTTACGGAACGAGTAAAGAGAATTGCCGGTAACGAGATTGAACAAGGTATCGGGATACCGACGATCGAATCTCGGGCAAGTATCGTACCGATGGACAAAGGGAATTGTATACGGGATTGATTAAGTCCTTGACATCGTGGTTCATCCGATGAGATCATCGTGGAACATGTGGGAGCCAACATGGGTATCCAGATCCCGCTGTTGGTTATTGACCGGAGAACGTCTCGGTCATGTCTGCATGTCTCCCGAACCCGTAGGGTCTACACACTTAAGGTTCGATGATGCTAGGGTTGTAAAGGAAGTTTGTATGTGGTTACCGAATGTTGTTCGGAGTCCCGGATGAGATCCCGGACGTCACGAGGAGTTCCGGAATGGTCCGGAGGTAAAGATTTATATATGGGAAGTCCTGTTTTGGTTATCGGAAGAGTTTCGGGGTTTATCGGTAATGTACCGGGACCACCGGGAGGGTCCCGGGGGTCCACCAAGTGGGGCCACCAACCCCAGAAGGGTGCGTGGGCTAAGAGTGGTGAGGGACCAGCCCCTTAGTGGGCTGGTGCGCCTCCCACAAGGGCCCATGGCGCCTAAGAGGTGGAAAGGGGGCAAACCCTAAGGGATATGGGCCTTGAGGCCCATATTGGTGCGCCTCCCTCTCCTCTCCCCCTCTTGGACGCCATCTTTGATCCCCATCTAGGGCTTCCGCCCCCCTAGGGGGTGGTAACCCTAGAGGGGGCGCAGCCCCTCCCTTCCCCTATATATATGAGGCCTAGGGCTGCCCCAAAACACACGTGATTTGATCTCTGGTTGGTGCAGCCCTGCATCTCTCTCTCCCTCCTCTTCTGTGGTGCTTGGCGAAGCCCTGCAGGATTGCCACGCTCCTCCATCACCACCACGCCGTTGTGCTGCTGTTGGATGGAGTCTTCCTCAACCTCTCCCTCTCTCCTTGCTGGATCAAGGCGTGGGAGACGTCACCGGGCTGTACGTGTGTTGAACGCGGAGGTGCCGTCCGTTCGGCACTAGGATCTCCGGTGATTTGGATCACGACGAGTACGACTCCATCAACCCCGTTCACTTGAACGCTTCCGCTTAGCGATCTACAAGGGTATGTAGATGCACTCTCCTTCCCCTCGTTGCTAGTCTCTCCATAGATAGATCTTGGTGACACGTAGGAAAATTTTGAATTTCTGCTACGTTCCCCAACAGTGGTATCAGAGCCAGGTTTATTGCGTAGATTCTATGCACGAGTAGAACACAAAGTAGTTGTGGGCGTTGATTTTGTTCAATATGCTTGCCGTTACTAGTCTTATCTTGATTCGACGGTATTGTGGGATGAAGCGGCCCGGACCAACCTTACACGTACTCTTACGTGAGACCGGTTCCACCGACAAACATGCACTAGTTGCATAAGGTGGCTGGCGGGTGTCTGTCTCTCCCACTTTAGTCGGATCGGATTCGATGAACAGGATCCTTATGAAGGGTAAATAGCAATTGGCATATCACGTTGTGGTCTTTGCGTAGGTAAGAAACGTTCTTGCTAGAAACCCATAGCAGCCACGTAAAAACATGCAAACAACAATTAGAGGACGTCTAACTTGTTTTTGCAGGGTATGCTATGTGATGTGATATGGCCAAAGGATGTGATGAATGATATATGTGATGTATGAGATTGATCATGTTCTTGTAATAGGAATCACGACTTGCATGTCGATGAGTATGACAACCGGCAGGAGCCATAGGAGTTGTCTTTATTTATTTATGACCTGCGTGTCAACATAAACGTCATGTAATTACTTTACTTTATTGCTAACCGTTAGCTGTAGTAGTAGAAGTAATAGATGACGTGACAACTTCAAGAAGACACAATGATGGAGATCATGATGATGGAGATCATGGTGTCATGCCGGTGACGATGATGATCATGGAGCCCCGAAGATGGAGATCAAAAGGAGCAATATGATATTGGCCATATCATGTCACTATTTGATTGCATGTGATGTTTATCATGTTTATACATCTTATTTGCTTAGAACGACGGTAGTAAATAAGATGATCCCTCATAACAATTTCAAGAAGTGTTCTCCCCTAACTGTGCACCGTTCCTAAAGTTCGTCGTTTCTAAGCACGCCGTGATGATCGGGTGTGATGGATCCTTACGTTCACATATAACGGGTGTTGACGAGCCTAGCATGTACAGACATGGCCTCAGAACACATGAAAAACACTTAGGGTTAACTTGACGAGCTTAGCATGTACAGACATGGCCTCGGAACACAGAAGACCGAAAGGTCGAGCATGAGTCGTATAGAAGATATGATCAACATGAAGATGTTCACCGACGTTAACTAGTCCGTCTCACGTGATGATCGGACACGGGCTAGTTGACTCGGATCATGTAATCACTTAGATGACTAGAGGGATGTCTATCTGAGTGGGAGTTCATAAGATGAACTTAATTATCCTGAACATAGTCAAAAAGGATTTTGCAAATTATGTCGTAGCTCGCGTTTCAGTTCTACTGTTTAGATATGTTCCTAGAGAAAAAAAAATTAGTTGATAGTAGCAATTATGCGGACTAGGTCCGTAAACCGAGGATTGTCCTCATTGCTTCATAGAAGGCTTATGTCCTTAATGCACCGCTCAGTGTACTGAACCTCGAACGTTGTCTGTGGATGTTGCGAACATCTGACATACACGTTTTGATAACTACGTGATAGTTCAGTTAAACGGTTTAGAGTTGAGGCACCAAAAAGGACATATGAGATGTTTCGAGGGCTGAAATTGGGATTTCAGGCTTGTGCCCACGTCAAGAGGTATGAGACCTCCGACGATTTTCTTAGCCTGCAAACTAAGGAGAGAAGCTCAATTGTTGAGCTTGTGCTCAGATTGTCTGAGTACAACAATCACTTGAATCAAGTGGGAGTTGATCTTCCAGATGAAATAGTGGTAGTTTCTCCGAAGTCATTACCACCAAGCTGCTAGAGCTTCGTGATGAACTATAATATATCAGGGACATATATGATGATCCTTGAGATATTCGCGATAGTAGAAATCAAGAAGGAGCATCAATTGTTGATGGTTTGTGAAACCACTAGTTTCAAGAAGGGCAAGGGCAAGAAGGGATACTTCGTGAAACGGCAATTCAGCTGCTGCTCTAGTGAAGAAACCCAAGGTTGAACCCAAACCCGAGGCTAAGTGCTTCTGTAATAAGGGGAACAACCACTGGAGCAGAATTACCCTAGATACTTGGTAGATTAGAAGGCTGGCAAGGTCGATAGAAGTATATTGGATATACATTGTGTTGATGTGTACTTTACTAGTACTCCTAGTAGCACCAGGGTATTAGATACCGGTTCGGTTGCTAAGTGTTAGTAACTCGAAATAAAAGCTACGGAATAAACGAGGACTAGCTAAAGGTGAGCTGACGATATGTGTTGGAAGTGTTTCCAATGTTGATATGATCAAGCATCGCACGCTCCCTCTACCATCGAGATTGGTGTTTGCGTTGAGCATAGACGTGATTGGATTATGTCTACCGCAATACGGTTATTCATTTAAGGAGAATAATGGTTACTCTGTTTATTTGAATAATACCTTCAATGGTCTCACACCTAAAATGAATGGTTTATTGAATCTCGATCGTAGTGATACACATGTTCATGCCAAAAGATAGTAATGATAGTACCACCTACTTGTGGCACTGCCACGTAAGTCATATCGGTATAAAACGCATGAAGAAGCTCCATGTTGATGGATCTTTGGGCTCACTCGTTTTTGAAAAGTTTGAGACATGCGAACCATGTCTATTGGAAGATATGCATGAAGAAACTCTATACATATGGATCGTTTGGACTCACTTGATCTTGAATCACTTGAGACATGCAAATCATACCACATGGGCAAGATGACTGAAAGCCTCGTTTTCAGTAAAATGGAACTAGAAAGAAACTTGTTGGAAGTAATACATTTTGATGTGTGCAATCCAATGAGTGCTGAGGCATGTAGTGGATATCGTTATGGTTTTACTTCACAGATGATTTGAGTAGATGTTGAGTATATTTACTTGATAAATCATGAGTCTGAATTATTGAAAGGTTCAAGTAATTTCAGGGTGAAGTTAAAAGATCGTCGTAACAAGAGGATAAAGTATCTATGATATGATCATAGAGATGAATATCTGAATTACGAGTTTGGCACAGAATTAAGACATTGTGGAAATTGTTTCACAACTAATACAGCCTGGAACACCATAGTGTGATGGTGTGTCCGAACATCATAACTGCACCCTATTGGATATGATGCATACCATGATGTCTCTTATCGAATTACCACAATAGTTTATGGGTTAAGCATTAGAGACAACCACATTCACTTTAAATAGGGCACCACGTAATTCCGATGAGATGACACCGTATGAACTATGGTTTAGAGAAACCTAAGCTGTCATTTCTTAAAAGTTTGGGGCTGCGACGCTTATGTGGAAAAGTTTCAGGCCGATAAGCTCGAACCCAAAGCGGATAAATGCATCTTCATAGGACAACCCAAAAACAGTTGGGTATACCTCCTGTCTCAGATCCGGAAGCAATAAAGGATTGTTTCTAGAATCGGGTCCTTTCTCGAGGAAAAGTTTCTCTCGAATTGAGTGGGAGGATGGTGGAGACTTGATGAGGTTATTAAACCGTTACTTCAACTAGTGTATAGCAGGGCACAAAGAGTTGTTCCTGTGGCACCTACACCAATTGAAGTGGAAGCTTATGATATTGATCATGAGACTTTGGATCAAGTCACTCCCAAACCTCGTGGGATGACAAGGATGCGTACTACTTCAGAGTGGTACGTAATCCTGTCTTGGAAGTCATGTTGCTAGACAACAATGAACCTACGAGCTATGGAGAAGCGATGGTGGGCCTGGATTCCGATAAATGGCTTGAGGCCATATAATCCGAGAGAGGATCCATGTATGAAAACAAAGTGTAGACTTTGGAAGAACTACTTGATGGTCGTAAGGCTGTTGAGTGTAGATGGATTTTAAAAGGAAGACAGACAATGATGGTAAGTGTCACCATTGAGAAAGCTCGACTTGTCGTTAAGGTGTTTTCGACAAGTTCAAGGAGTTGACTACGATGAGACTTTCTCACTCGTAGCGATGCTAAGAGTCTGTTGGAATTATATTAGCAGTCACTGCATTATTTATGAAATCTTGCAGATAGGATGTCAAAACATTGTTTCCTCGACGTTTTTCTTGAGGAAAGGTTGTATGTGATACAACCGGATGGTTTTGTCAATCCTAAAAGATGCTAATAAGTATGCAAAGCCCCGGCAATCCTTCTGAGGACTGGAGTAAGCATCTCGGAGTTGGAATGTATGCTTTGATGAGATGATCAAAGATTTTGGTGTATACAAAGTTTATGAGAAACTTGTATTTCCAAAGAAGTGAGTGGGAGCACTATAGAATTTCTGATAAGTATATGTTGTTCACATATTGTGGATCAGAAATGACGTAGAATTTCTGGAAGGCATATAAGGTTATTTGGAAAGTGTTTTCAATGGAAAACCTGGATTAAGCTACTTGAGCATTGAGCATCAAGATCTATAAGGATAGATCAAAACGCTTAATGGTACTTTCAAATGAGCACATACCTTGACATGATCTTGAAGGTGTTCAAGATGGACCAGTCAAAGAAGGAGTTCTTGCCTGAGTTGTAAGGTATGAAGTTGAGACTTAAAGCTCGACCACGGCAGAAGAAAGAGAAAGGACGAAGGTCGTCCCCTATGCTTTTTATCATAGGCTCTCTACAGTATGCTATGCTGTGTACCGCACCTGAAGTGTGCCTTGCCATGAGTCAGTCAAGGGGTACAAGAGTGATCCATGAATGGATCACAAGACAGCGGTCAAAGTTATCCTTAGTAACTAGTGGACTAAGGAATTTTCTCGATTATGGAGGTGGTAAAAGAGTTCGTCGTAAAGGGTTACGCCGATGCAAACTTTGACACTAAACCAGATTATTCTGAGTAGTAAACTGGATTCGTATAGTAGAACAGTTATTTGGAATAGCTCCAAATAGAGCGTGGTAGCTGCATCTAGGAGATGACATAGAGATTTGTAAAGCACACACGGATCTGAAAGGTTCAGACCCATTGACTAAAACCTCTCTCACAAGCAACATGATCAAACCCAGAACTCTTCGGGTGTTAGTCACATGGCGATGTGACCTGTGAGTGTTAATCACATGGCGATGTGAACTAGATTATTGACTCTAGTGCAAGTGGGAGACTGTTGGAAATATGCCCTAGAGGCAATAATAAATTGGTTATTATTATATTTCCTTGTTCATGATAATCGTTTATTATCCATGCTATAATTGTATTGATAGGAAACTCAGATACATGTGTGGATACATAGACAACACCATGTCCCTAGTAAGCCTCTAGTTGACTAGCTCGTTGATCAATAGATGGTTACGGTTTCCTGACCATGGACATTGGATGTCATTGATAACGGGATCACATCATTAGGAGAATGATGTGATGGACAAGACCCAATCCTAAGCCTAGCACAAGATCATGTAGTTCGTATGCTAAAGCTTTTCTAATGTCAAGTATCATTTCCTTAGACCATGAGATTGTGCAACTCCCGGATTCCGTAGGAGTGCTTTGGGTGTACCAAACGTCACAACGTAACTGGGTGACTATAAAGGTGCACTACGGGTATCTCTGAAAGTGTCTGTTGGGTTGGCACGAATCGAGACTGGGATTTGTCACTCCGTGTAAGCGGAGAGGTATCTCTGGGCCCACTCGGTAGGACATCATCATAATGTGCACAATGTGATCAAGGAGTTGATCACGGGATGATGTGTTACGGAACGAGTAAAGAGACTTGCCGGTAACGAGATTGAACAAGGTATCGGGATACCGACGATCGAATCTCGGGCAAGTATCGTACCGATGGACAAAGGGAATTGTATACGGGATTGATTAAGTCCTTGACATCGTGGTTCATCCGATGAGATCATCGTGGAACATGTGGGAGCCAACATGGGTATCCAGATCCCGCTGTTGGTTATTGACCGGAGAACGTCTCGGTCATGTCTGCATGTCTCCCGAACCCGTAGGGTCTACACACTTAAGGTTCGATGACGCTAGGGTTGTAAAGGAAGTTTGTATGTGGTTACCGAATGTTGTTCGGAGTCCCGGATGAGATCCCGGACGTCACGAGGAGTTCCGGAATGGTCCGGAGGTAAAGATTTATATATGGGAAGTCCTGTTTTGGTTACCGGAAGAGTTTCGGGGTTTATCGGTAATGTACCGGGACCACCGGGAGGGTCCCGGGGGTCCACCAAGTGGGGCCACCAACCCCAGAAGGGTGCGTGGGCTAAGAGTGGTGAGGGACCAGCCCCTTAGTGGGCTGGTGCGCCTCCCACAAGGGCCCATGGCGCCTAAGAGGTGGAAAGGGGGCAAACCCTAAGGGATATGGGCCTTAAGGCCCATATTGGTGCGCCTCCCTCTCCTCTCCCCCTCTTGGCCGCCATCTTTGATCCCCATCTAGGGCTGCCGCCCCCCTAGGGGGTGGTAACCCTAGAGGGGGCGCAGCCCCTCCCTTCCCCTATATATATGAGGCCTAGGGCTGCCCCAAAACACACGTGATTTGATCTCTGGTTGGTGCAGCCCTGCATCTCTCTCTCCCTCCTCTTCTGTGGTGCTTGGCGAAGCCCTGCAGGATTGCCACGCTCCTCCATCACCACCACGCCATTGTGCTGCTGTTGGATGGAGTCTTCCTCAACCTCTCCCTCTCTCCTTGCTGGATCAAGGCGTGGGAGACGTCACCGGGCTGTACGTGTGTTGAACGCGGAGGTGCCGTCCGTTCGGCACTAGGATCTCCGGTGATTTGGATCACGACGAGTACGACTCCATCAACCCCGTTCACTTGAACGCTTCCGCTTAGCGATCTACAAGGGTATGTAGATGCACTCTCCTTCCCCTCGTTGCTAGTCTCTCCATAGATAGATCTTGGTGACACGTAGGAAAATTTTGAATTTCTGCTACGTTCCCCAACACTCAACGCCTCTGGGAAGTTTACCGTCAAATCCTTATACCACAAATTGTGCCAAGGGATGGTACAGAGAGAGGTGAAAGGACTTTGGCAAGCCCGTGTTCCGCTAAAGATTAAAGTTTTTCTTTGGCAATTGTTCCGGGACCGTCTCCCCACGTCCATCAACATAGCAAAACGGAATGGCCCGGCAATGGGTCCATGCGCATTATGTGGGAGCCCCGAGAACGCAAACCACGTCTTCTTCCTCTGCCCCCTCGCGCGGTTTGCTTGGAGTGCAGTACGCGAGGCTGCTGGGGTCCCTGGGACCCGCGCTCCTCTTCCGAACTTGTGGAACTCCTTGATTCGGTTCAGGGCCAACACAGGCGTGGGCTCTGGGCTAGTATTGGGGCAATGTTATGGTCCTTATGGCTCACACGCAACAAATTTACCATTGAAGGATCGTTCCTGTCGCACCCGGCTAATATTATTTGCAAATGCTCCATCCTCTTGCAGCAATGGAGTCCGTTGGCGAAGCAGAAGGACTCTGAACTCATGAAGCTTGTACAAGATCGCGTGCACCAGGTCTACGTTGCAGCTAGGGAGTCGGCGATGCCTACCTAAGGGTGGGCTTGTTTATTTTGTTAACGAGCCTGCACGCTCTTGGTCATGGGCTACTTCCTTGTAATATGCTCGCTGCCCAGCTTTGAACCTCATCCAGACTTCAGTCTCTAGCTATGACGTGGGTTTAGGTTTGTCCGTGTAACGTCCGACCTCTTGACACTCTGCCTCTTCGTCGAGGGCTTTATTAATTTAAAGCCGGACGCCCCTAGCGTCTTCGTTCTAAACAAAAGGGAATTCTGAAGGGGTCTTAGCCTCCTGGAAGGCATAGATCAAGCAACTTCTGTGGATCTCTCGGGTTCAGCCATTCTGGAGTTTTTGCTGTTGGAACCAGACTCCCCACTTTCCATTATGCATTTATGCCCAGTCTGAAAACTAAGGAAGTTATAGCAGTCCGATGTTGGTATATCTGGTGGTTGAAGCTACGACATACTAACCACGATTCTTCTCCACCCCCACACATATGGACGAGTTCAGTCCTAGCAATTGTCGCAAACTACTCCAAGTCCATTAGAAGCAAAAGCGAACCCGTTGAGCACAGATGGAGGAAACCGAGGCCTAAATTCATCAAACTAAACGTTGATGCCTCTTTCCATGAAGATGTGGGATCTGGGGCGACGGGATGCATTCTCCGGGATGACAAAGGGCGCTTTATTGCAGCTCAATGCAGATTTATTCAAATAGCGGCCGATGTAGTGACAACTGAAGCAATAGCGATGCAGGATGGCTTAAATCTAGCAAACGCTCTGGGATTTCATAGAATTGAAGCCGAGTCAGATTCTTTGAATGTGATTAACAATTGCCAAGGACAAATACAGTGGTGGGATGCAGCAGCGGCAATTTTTGCAGAATGTTTTGACACGGTAACATCGATAGGGAAGGTTATCTTTTCACACTGTTTTCGTGATGCAAACTCATTAGCTCACGAGCTAGCATAATTTAGTTTTTCTAATAAATGTAATGAAAATTGGACTGACGAACCTCCTGGGTTTTTGACCAGCCAATTAGTGAACGATGTAAGTCTTCTTTGAGTTAATACAGCTAGCCATGATGGCCTTTCCCCCCCAAAAAACAAGAGATCGATCGAAGTAAGAAGACCGAAAAAAGGTGATCGTTAGGCAAGTTGTGGCACTGGAGGGGACCTAAACATAGGCTCTAATACAAAGTAACTTAACTTTATTGAAGGCGCGAACCAACATGTGGTTGGATGGTTAGAGGGAGTGTGGTATCCCCAGCCCACTAGGGTTCAAATCATGGTGTTCGCATTTATTCCTGGATTTATTCCAGGATTTCCGGCGATGCGCATTCAGTGGGAGGAGACGTTCCCGTCGACGACGAGGTGCTTATGGTGACTTCATAAATTTCAAGATGATATGCCGGCACGGTCTTTCGAAGGTGCTCATAAGGGTAGGGTGTGCGTATGTGCGTTCATAGAGGTGAGTGTATGCGCGTGTATACGAGCGCTTGTGTCTGTACTGATGTTCAAAAAAAACTCTATTGAAGGCCCAAGGGGCATATATATATTACACATGACTTGAGGTGTAAGGAAACTAAACGTAGATAAATAAGGACTCCTAGACCTATACTAATACTTCCTAACATATGGGAAAAGAACTTTTGGGATATACAACATCACATATCCAATACATTGTCTTAATGTTCCGTTTCAGTGCATTTTAGGGCAAAATAAACAAGTCCCGTATGAGGTTGCTTATGCTAATCATATTTGGTTGAGATACATTATAAAACTTGAGTTTAGGCTATATACACTATATGTTTGCCAAGCAACTGTCTGCATTACTATTTTTTTCATTCTAGGGCATCGATAATATAATGGAATATATAAGGATATTGGAACTTATATAGATTATTGAATGAATTGTAGATATTGGAACTTATATAGATTATTTTTCAAGGTAGCTTAAAAAACTAAGCACATCATAGCACGATTCATTATAGATTGGGCTACTGTAAACAACGCTACTGTAAATAACTAAATATATAAGGATGTTTTTAGGCAATCGTGATTTAATACATTTTTAGAAAGAATATTGAATGAATCTTTCCTCTGGACAATGTATTTACCTTGTAGACAGGACCAAAACCACCTTGCCCAAGTAGGTTTTCTTTGGAGAAGTTGTGTGTAGCATGCAATATCTCAGAAAATTCAAAGAGAGTGAACTCTGAACTCTTGTCTTCCAATCTCGAAACGAATGCGTCTTCTTCCAGCCTATTCGTGGCAGCTTGATCATGTAAGATATCAGTTCCTATATTGAGAGGACACACAAATATACAACGTTAAGGCTGACTACATAAATGAGCGGTAGTTTTTTAGAGCAATGTTGTAATCGTGATAACAACAAACCTTTTCTTCGTCTTGTCATCCATACAATGCAACAGATAAAGCACAGAAATATTGACAGTAATGGAGCTACAATAGCAATAATCCGCAGAGCCTTCCGGCGGGAGTTGCGTCCTAAAAAACACGAATTCATATATAGTTGTCATATAAATATAAAATTATAAGTACGATTTTGTTTAGGGATGATGATAGAGGCAATGGAAAATCAGTTGTAGGTTGTGGATCATCTTACTCGACCACATTTCACCCATGGGTCGATCGGCCCCCTTTGACCTTTCAACATTCTGACTCTAGCATCTTTTCCCTTATCAACAAACACCATTTCCTTCGTTATTCATTTAACTTGTTTCTTTTTATTTATATCTACTTGTCTAAAAATGCTATCACGTATGTAACAAGCTAATTATCATAATAGTGAAAAGATCAAAGTATCGATTGTCTTTGTAAGCATAGTTTTAAATAGCCGGCTATAGGCTGCTATAGCCCGCTATAGACTTTTCAGCAGGGTGTCGCTAAATGACCACCTTCACAAATAGCCCGCTATAGCTTCGATGTAGCTGATTTTGAGGCCCGCCGCTATTTTCCATAGCCCGTTATTTAAAACATTGCTTGTAAGTGGATATTTCAACTATGTAGACTAAATCAACTGCCATGAAAAACGATGTAGTGTAGAACACAACTCTAATTAGCTAGCCCTTACTTCTAGTAGCATATATAATAATCATTATAAGTTATTTTTAGTTGCTGCATGCATCACTCGACGGGAAATGCAGAGGGAGTGGATAAAGGAAAGTTATTTTCCTGTAAAAAAAATTGTTCCACACAAGATGTGTGACATGTGTTACCTAAATTATTGAATCTAGTTTAAGCCGTGGTGCCATATCCAACGAAGGATCTGCCGGGAAGGATGAGAATTTTACATACCGTGATATTCTTGGATGGTGGCTTGCGAAACCGGCGACTGCGGGTACACTGTAACTGGCGGCAAGGTGTTGTTGATCGCCGGAACTGCAGATGCCAATTCGCTAATACGCAGCATGGTGTCCCCTAATGGGTATATCTCGTACCTCATGCTACACCGTGTCCCCAGAATTTGACCACCTTTCCGACCGTCCATGTACTTGAGCGTTAACTGGTAGTAAGGCTTGAAACAGTCCGCACAGTCATCGGTGCTCAGGTCGGGCGTGCACTGCATAAGGCAGTAGAGCGTCGGTAAGGAGCTGATGTCTAAGCGCGAGGTGGCGAACATCCACGAGCTGTCCGTGACCGATTCAGCCGTGCTGTTCAGAAGCGTGAAAAGCAAGAACCTGAAGAAGTCGGCTCTTGTCGAGGTGATGAGCGGCATTTCCATGCTCGGAACGACGAGTATTTTGTCATTGACGGTGGTGGCAAGAAAATTCTTGTTGGAGAACCTGAGCATGCAGGGATTACCATTGTAGTACACGGTGGTGTCCTTACTGTTCGGGCAGTTGTCTTGTCCGTCCTGGAAGGCGGTAACCAAACAGCCCTCACAGGCAGAGGCGTTGGAGTCCCCGCGGCAGAGTGCGAGGGCGAAGATGATATTGGGAGCATTGCCATGGGTGTCGGTGGCGAAGAGGGTGGTGCTGGTGCTGCTGGATGCTGCCTTCTTCGGGAGGGTGGATGAGAGGTGCCTGAGGTTGGCTTCGTAGGTGCTATTTGATTCGAATTTACCACTGTCGCCGCAAAATGGCCAAGTTTCGGCAGCGGCGAGAGGCACGAGGAGCAGGAGGAGGAGGGGGAGGATAACCATGGCCATCCATGGATGACAAGGCATATCCACGGATGATAGGAACCTCATCGCCAGGGATCTTGTACAAACTGAGGAACTCTCAAAAAAAAGGGAGACAAGAGAAATATGTTAGAGCGGGAACATATAATAAGTAAATAAAAAGTACAAACAATGTAAAGAACTGGAAAACGCCAGCGTACATCCAAGTTCTACCTCCCTGGATCATCAATAAGTGATGGCACACCAGCCTAAGGAACACAGAGGAGCAATGTCGATCTGCTCAGAACTGCAAAGGTAGCACGCTATTGCTGGCAAACATTCTAAGAAATGTCTCAGAATCATAGTTTTAAATTGCCGGCAATAGCCCCGCTATAGCCTTACTATAGCCTTTGCAGCAGGGTGCCGCTAAATGATCTCATGTACAAACAGCCCGCTATAGCCTGCTATAGCCCGCTATAGCTGATTTTATGATCGCCGCTATTTGGCATAGCCCGCACGGTACTTTTCTGATGCTAGAAGAAACGTGTGGAGCTAGAAGAATATGCTCCTTTGTTTGCGGCATCAGGGCATCAAGAGCTGATGCACAGGGAATACCATACCGCCATCCATTTGAGTAGCTCTGCTGACCGTGTTGTAAAAATTCGGCGGCAAAATTAAAGGCATGTAAGCATCAGAAAAGTACTGTGCGCTAGACAGTTAAGAAATCCAAAAGCTCTAAATTTCAAAGTTTAGATATCAAGGATTAAGCTGTAAGTTCAAACAAGTCAACTACGAGTCAAATGTTTAGCACGAAGAAAAATCCAACTTTGGGTGTTCAAAGTTCAAACCCAACAAAGAATCTAAGGGCATTAACACTGGATTACGGATTGGGGACGCACATGGTTTCTTGGAGGCTTATGGATTATGGATCGGGGCTTATCGTCCACATAGCTCTGCGTTGCAGGAGGAACTGTCTTAAACCGTGACAAGAAAAAGGGGAGGAAAGAGGTGATTTCGTACCTCCGCCCTCCGGAAGCTGAAGGACGATGACGTTGCCGGCGCTCGCTCCGCTCTCCTGCTTGCTCGCCAGCCAATGTAGCCTCCGCTACAAGTGGCGCGGCCAAGAGATAAGTCAGCAGGGTGGGAATGGAGATGAGGGTTCAGTGGAGGACGGCGGCGGAGTGGACTTCTTTTTCAACTTCGGCGGCGGAGGACAAGGAGGAGGAGAACGACTCGTTGACCCACCGCGAGTCTCCCGTCCGTCTTGTAGTGCCGACCTGCTGCCTCAGTGGGCTCGCATGGGCCTGCGTCGAACGTGTCTGCTGTGCGGCGGAATGGAAATGTAGACGCAAGACCAAGGAAAACGAGCTGGTGGTAAAATTGTAGTAGTAGTCCCTCTGCAAAGAAATACTTACAGAAGAAATAGTATTTATTTTTTTCAGTGGCGTTCTATTAAAAAACATTTTTGCGACACACTCACCGCACATAATCCAGTGGTGGCATTAGTTTTTGCATTTGAGCAAGTTCATGAACATGTCATTTTGCATCCTGATGATGTTTTGTCTTTTTGTGTGATTTATTTCAAGTATGCTATGAGGTTGCATGGCACATGGTTAGCTTCATTTTCATGCCTACTCCATGCTAGTATTTATTCCATGTAATTTAGTGTACTGTGATGAGTGCCACAAGTATGCAAAGTTGCTATCATGAATCTGTTTCTGTCATGTCCTGAAATTCTTCTAAGTCTGAATCTATTTATAAAACTTGCTATGTTTACATGGATGTCATCATATCTTCTGTGCCTTTTTGGCTCATGTTCAGTAAGGGGCTTTTATTTTATGCATTTAGTAGAATCATGTCATTCCTTTATTTGCTATGATATGTTCCTGTAGCATGTTGTTTGCTTGCTTTAAATATTGCTTCCTGATGTTGTTTTTGACATGTTGAAATTTTAGTAAGTCTGTGAAGCTAATATCTTTTGCACTTTTGCCATGCTTGTTTGAACCTATTCTAGTGTGATTTAGCCGTAGCTCAGTGTTCATGTTTTGTCAAGCCTCTCTTGTACCTCACTTCCATATGTTTTGTTTCTATGTTGGAGTGCAGTAGCTTAGTTTCTTGTTGCATTCTAAGTGGCATCATGCTGTTAATCGCATATTTAAGTCATCCTTGTTTTGCTTGTCATTTGCAAACCGTGCAACCGTTTCCGGTGATCTTTATATCGATTTCAACCGAAATCATCTCATCTTTCCAGCGGCATACTTGGTTTGCGGAGTTGATGCCTTGATCATTCTTTCCCTTCTGGAGCACGCATATGCATTGCATATCATATCTTGCATATCATGCCATGTATTGCATCATGTTGTTTGTGCATTGCACCGTGATTAATTATTGTTCCATTACTTCTGTTCTTGCCTTGGGTAGAGCCGGGAGACAAGTACGTGAACGAGGAACCTATTGAGTACGCTAACGAGGATCAAGCTTTCGACAACTCTGAGAACATTGCAGGCAAGATGACCATACCCTCGAAATCACTTCTATCTTTGCTTGCTAGTTGTTCGTTCTATCGCTATGTCGCGCTACCTTCCACTTGTTATATCATGCCTCCCATGTTGCCATGTCAATCCTCTAACCCACCTTCCTAGCAAACCGTTGTTTGGCTAGGTTACCGCTTTTGCTCAGCCCCTCTTATAGCGTTGCTAGTTGCAGGTGAAGTTGAAGTTTGTTCCATGTTGGAACCTGAATATTGTTGGGATATCATTATTATCTCTTATTTATTTAATGCATCTATATACTTGGTAAAGGGTGGAATGCTCGGCCTTATGCCTGGTGTTTTCTTCCACTCTTGCTGCCTTAGTTTCCGTCATACCGGTGTTATGTTCCTTGATTTTGTGTTCCTTACGCGGTTGGGTGTTATGGGAACCCCTTGACAGTTCGCTTTGAATAAAACTCCTTCAGCAAGGCCCAACCTTGGTTTTATCATTTGCCTACCTACCACCTATACATTTCCCTTGGATTCTGTAGACTCAAGGGTCATCTTTATTTTAACCCCCCCCGGGCCAGTGCTCCACCGAGTGTTGGTCCGAAATGGGCAACCTGCGGGGCCACCTCTGAGCAACTTGAGGGCTGGTTTTACTCGTAGCTTGACCTATTCGGTGTGCCCTGAGAACGAGATACGTGCGACTCCTATCGAGATTTGTCGGCACATCAGGTGGCTTTGCTGGTCTTGTTTTACCATTGTCGAAATGTCTTGCAACCGGGATTCCGAGACTGATCGGGTCTTCCCGGGAGAAGGAATATCCTTCCTTGACCGTGAGAGCTTGTGATGGGCTAAGTTGGGACACCTCTGCTGAAGGAAATATGCCCTAGAGGCAATAATAAAGTTATTATTTATTTCCTTATATCATGATAAATTTTATTATTCATGCTAGAATTGTATTAACCGGAAACATAATACATGTGTGAATACATAGACAAACTTAGTGTCACTAGTATGCCTCTACTTGACTAGCTCGTTAATCAAAGATGGTTATGTTTCCTAACCATGAACAAAGAGTTGTTATTTGATTAACGGGATCACATCATTAGGTGAATGATCTGATTGACATGACCCATTCCATTAGCTTAGCACCCGATCGTTTAGTATGTTGCTATTGCTTTCTTCATGACTTATACATGTTCCTATGACTATGAGATTATGTAACTCCCGTTTGCCGGAGGAACACTTTGTGTGCTACCAAATGTCACAACGTAAATGGGTGATTATAAAGGAGCTCTACAGGTGTCTCCAAAGGTAGATGTTGGGTTGGCGTATTTCGAGATTAGGATTTGTCACTCCGATTATCGGAGAGATATCTCTGGGCCCTCTCGGTAATGCACATCACATAAGCCTTGCAAGCATTGCAACTAATGAGTTAGTTGCGAGATGATGTATTACAGAACGAGTAAAGAGACTTGCCAGTAACAAGATTGAACTAGGTATTGGATACCGACGATCGAATCTCGGGCAAGTAACATACCGATGACAAAGGGAACAACGTATGTTGTTATGCGGTCTGACCGATAAAGATCTTCGTAGAATATGTAGGAGCCAATATGGGCATCCAGGTCCCGCTATTGGTTATTGCCCAGAGATTTGTCTCAGTCATGTCTGCATTGTTCTCGAACCATAGGGTCCGCACGCTTAACGTTACGATGACAGTTATTATGAGTTTATGCATTTTGATGTACCGAAGTTAGTTCGGAGTCCCGGATGTGATCACGGACATGACGAGGAGTCTCGAAATGGTCGAGACATAAAGATTGATATATTGGACGACTATATTCGGACACCGAAAGGGTTCCGGGGTAGTTTCGGATAAAACCGGAGCACCAGGGGGTTACCGGAACCCCCCGAGGGGTTAATGGGCTTCATGGGCCTAATGTGGAGAAGAGGAAGGGGCTGCCAGGGCAGGCCGCGCGCCCCCTCTCCCCCTAGTCCGAATTGGACAAGGAGGGAGGGGCGGCGCCCCCCCTTTCCTTCTCTCCCTCCACCTCTCCTAGTTGGACAAGGAATGGGAGGGGAGTCCTACTCCCGGTAAGAGTATGACTCCTCCTGCGCGCCTCCTCTAGGCCGGCCGCACCCCCCCTTGGATCCTTTATATACGGAGGCAGGGGGCACCCTAGAAAACACAAGTTGATCCTCGTGATCGTTCCTTAGCCGTGTGCGGTGCCCCCTGCCACCATATTCCACCTCGATCATATCGTTGTAGTGCTTAGGCGAAGCCCTGCGTCGGTAGAACATCATCATCATCACCACGCCGTTGTGCTGACGGAACTCATCCCCGAAGCTTTGTTGGATCGGAGCCTTGGGAGCGTCATCGAGCTGTACGTGTGCTAAGAACTCGGAGGTGCCGGAGTAACGGTGCCTGGATAGGTCGGATTGGGAAGACGTACGACTACTTCCTCTACGTTGCGTCAACGCTTCCGTTGCGGTCTACGAGGGTACATAGACAACACTCTCCCCTCTTGTTGCTATGCATCACCATGATCTTGCGTGTGCATAGGAATTTTTTTGAAATTACTACGAAACCCAACAGTGGCATCCGAGCCTAGGTTTTATGTGTTGATGTTATATGCACGAGTAGAACACAAGTGAGTTGTGGGCGATATAAGTCATACTGCTTACCAGCATGTCATACTTTGGTTCGGCGGTATTGTTGGACGAAGCGGCCCGGACCAACATTACGCGTACGCTTACGCGAGACCGGTTCTCCCGACGTGCTTTGCACAGAGGTGGCTTGCGGGTGACAGTTTCTCCAACTTTAGTTGAACCGAGTGTGGCTACGCCCGGTCCTTGCGAAGGTTAAAACAGCACCAACTTGACAAACTATCGTTGTGGTTTTGATGCATAGGTGAGATTGGTTCTTACTTAAGCCCGTAGCAGCCACGTAAAACATGCAACAACAAAGTAGAGGACGTCTAACTTGTTTTTGCAGGGCATGTTGTGATGTGATATGGTCAAGACATGATACTAAATTTGATTGTATGAGATGATCATGTTTTGTAACCGAGTTATCGGCAACTGGCAGGAGCCATATAGTTGTCGCTTTATTGTATGCAATGCAATCGCGCTGTAATGCTTTACTTTATCACTAAGCGGTAGCAATAGTCGTGGAAGCATGAGATTGGCAAGACGACAACGATGCTACGATGGAGATCAAAGTGTCGCGCCGGTGACGATGGTGATCATGACGGTGCTTCGGAGATGGAGATCACAGGCACAAGATGGCCATATCATATCACTTATATTGATTGCATGTGATGTTTATCTTTTATGCATCTTATCTTGCTTTGATTGATGGTAGCATTATAAGATGATCTCTCACTAAAATTATCAAGAAGTGTTCTCCCTGAGTATGCACCGTTGCGAAATATTTCGTGCTGAGACACCACGTGATGATCGGGTGTGATAGGCTCTACGTTCAAATACAACGGATGCAAAACAGTTGCACACGCGGAATACTCAGGTTATACTTGACGAGCCAAGCATATATAGATATGGCCTCGGAACACAGAGACCGAAAGGTCGAGCGTGAATCATATAGTAGATATGATCAACATAGTGATGTTCACCAATGAAACTACTCCATCTCACGTGATGATCGGACATGGTTTAGTTGATTTGGATCACGTAATCACTTAGAGGATTAGAGGGATGTCTATCTAAGTGGGAGTTCTTTTAAGTAAATTAATTGAACATAAATTTATCATGAAACTTAGTACCTGATAGTATCTTGCTTGTTTATGTTTGATTGTAGATAGATGGCTCGTGCTGTTGTTCCGTTGAATTTTAATGCGTTCCTTGAGAAAGCAAAGTTGAAAGATGATGGTAGCAATTACACGGACTGGGTCCGTAACTTGAGGATTATCCTCATTGCTGCATAGAAGAATTACGTCCTGGAAGCACCGCTGGGTGCCAGGCCTACTGCTGGAGCAACACCAGATGTTATGAACGTCTAGCAGAGCAAAGCTGATGACTACTCGATAGTTCAGTGTGCCATACTTTACGGCTTAGAATCGGGACTTCAACGACGTTTTGAACGTCATGGAGCATATGAGATGTTCCAAGAGTTGAAGTTAATATTTCAAGCAAATGCTCGGATTGAGAGATATGAAGTCTCCAATAAGTTCTATAGCTGCAAGATGGAGGAGAACAGTTTTGTCAGTGAGCATATACTCAAAATGTCTGGGTATAATAATCACTTGATTCAATTGGGAGTTAATCTTCGGACGATTGCGTCATTGACAGAATTCTCCAATCACTGCCACCAAGCTACAAGAGCTTCGTGATGAACTATAATATGCAAGGGATGAATAAGACTATTCCTGAGCTCTTCGCAATGCTGAAAGCTGCGGAGGTAGAAATCAAGAAGGAGCATCAAGTGTTGATGGTCAACAAGACCACTAGTTTCAAGAAAAAGGGCAAAGGGAAGAAGAAGGGAAACTTAAAGAAGAACGGCAAGCAAGTTGCTGCTCAAGAGAAGAAACCCAAGTCTGGACCTAAGCCTGAAACTGAGTGCTTCTACTGCAAGCAGACTGGTCACTGGAAGTGGAACTGCCCCAAGTATTTGGCGGATAAGAAGGATGGCAAGGTGAACAAAGGTATATGTGATATACATGTTATTGATGTGTACCTTACTAATGCTTGCAGTAGCACCTGGGTATTTGATACTGGTTCTGTTGCTAATATTTGCAACTCGAAACAGGGACTACGGATTAAGCGAAGATTGGCTAAGGACGAGGTGACGATGCGCGTGGGAAACGGTTCCAAAGTCGATGTGATCGCGGTCGGCACGCTACCTCTACATCTACCTTCGGGATTATTATTAGACCTAAATAATTGTTATTTGGTGCCAGCATTGAGCATGAACATTATATCTGGATCTTGTTTAATGCGAGACGGTTATTCATTTAAATCAGAGAATAATGGTTGTTCTATTTATATGAGTAATATCTTTTATGGTCATGCACCCTTGAATAGTGGTCTATTCTTATTGAATCTCGATAGTAGTGATACACATATTCATAATGTTGAAGCCAAAAGATGCAGAGTTGATAATGATGGTGCAACTTATTTGTGGCACTGCCGTTTAGGTCATATCGGTGTAAAGCGCAACTGATGGACTTTTGGAACCACTTGATTATGAATCACTTGGTACTTGCGAACCGTGCCTCATGGGCAAGATGACTAAAACACCGTTCTCCGGTACTATGGAGAGAGCAACAGATTTGTTGGAAATCATACATACAGATGTATGTGGTCCGATGAATATTGAGGCTCGTGGCGGATATCGTTATTTTCTCACCTTCACAGATGACTTAAGCAGATATGGGTATATCTACTTAATGAAACATAAGTCTGAAACATTTGAAAAGTTCAATGAATTTCAGAGTGAAGTTGAAAATCATCGTAACAAGAAAATAAAGTTTCTACGGTCTGATCGTGGAGGAGAATATTTGAGTTACGAGTTTGGTGTACATTTGAAAAACTGTGGAATAGTTTCGCAACTCACGCCACCCGGAACACCACAGCGTAATGGTGTGTCCGAACGTCGTAATCGTACTTTACTAGATATGGTGCGATCTATGATGTCTCTTACTGATTTACCGCTATCATTTTGGGGATACGCTCTAGAGACGGCCGCATTCACGTTAAATAGGGCACCATCAAAATCCGTTGAGACGACGCCTTATGAACTGTGGTTTGTCAAGAAACCAAAGTTGTCGTTTCTGAAAGTTTGGGGCTGCGATGCTTATGTGAAAAAGCTTCAACCTGATAAGCTCAAACCCAAATCGGAGAAATGTGTCTTCATAGGGTATCCAAAGGAAACTATTGGATACACCTTCTATCACAGATCCGAAGGCAAGACTTTTGTTGCTAAATTCGGAAACTTTCTGGAAAAGGAGTTTCTCTCGAAAGAAGTGAGTGGGAGGAAAGTAGAACTTGACGAGGTAACTGTACCTGCTCCCTTATTGGAAAGTAGTACATCACAGAAAACTGTTTCAGTGACACCTACACCAGTTAGCGAGGAAGCTAATGATGATGATCATGAAACTTCAGATCAAGATACTACTGAACCTCGTAGATCAACCAGAGTGAGATCCGCACCAGAGTGGTACGGTAATCCTGTTCTGGAAGTCATGCTACTAGATCATGATGAACCTACGAACTATGAAGAAGAGATGGTGAGCCCAGATTCCGCAAAATGGCTTGAAGCCATGAAATCTGAGATGGGATCCATGTATGAGAACAAAGTATGGACTTTGGTTGACTTGCCTGATGATCGGCAAGCAATAGAGAATAAATGGATCTTCAAGAAGAAGACTGACGCTGACGGTAATATTACTGTCTACAAAGCTCGACTTGTCGCAAAAGGTTTTCGGCAAGTTCAAGGGATTGACTACGATGAGACCTTCTCACCCGTAGCGATGCTTAAGTCTGTCCGAATCATGTTAGCAATTGCCGCATTTTATGATTATGAAATTTGGCAGATGGATGTCAAAACTGCATTCCTGAATGGATTTCTGGAAGAAGAGTTGTATATGATGCAACCAGAAGGTTTTGTCGATCCAAAGGGAGCTAACAAAGTGTGCAAGCTCCAGCGATCCATTTATGGACTGGTGCAGGCATCTCGGAGTTGGAATAAACGCTTTGATAGTGTGATCAAAGCACTTGGTTTTATACATACTTTTGGAGAAGCCTGTATTTACAAGAAAGTGAGTGGGAGCTCTGTAGCATTTCTGATATTATATGTAGATGACATATTACTAATTGGAAATGATATAGAATTTCTGGATAGCATAAAGGGATACTTGAATAAGAGTTTTTTAATGAAAGACCTCGGTGAAGCTGCTTACATATTAGGCATAAAGATCTACAGAGATAGATCAAGACGCTTAATTGGACTTTCACAAAGCACATACCTTGACAAGATTTTGAAAAAGTTCAAAATGGATCAAGCGAAGAAAGGGTTCTTGCCTGTGTTACAAGCTGTGAAGTTGAGTCAGACTCAATGCCCGACCACTGCAGAAGATAGAGAGAAAATGAAAGATGTTCCCTATGCTTCAGCCATAGGCTCTATCATGTATGCAATGCTGTGTACCAGACCTGATGTGTGCCTTGCTATAAGTTTAACAGGGAGGTACCAAAGTAATCCAGGAGTGGATCACTGGACAGCGGTCAAGAACATCCTGAAGTACCTGAAAAGGACTAAGGATATGTTTCCCGTATATGGAGGTGACAAAGAGCTCATCGTAAACGGTTACGTTGATGCAAGCTTTGACACTGATTCGGACGATTCTAAATCGCAAACCGGATACGTGTTTAGATTAAACGGTGGAGCTGTCAGTTGGTGCAGTTCTAAACAAAGAGTCGTACCAGGATCTACCTGTGAGGCAGAGTACATAGCTGCTTCGGAAGCCGCAAATGAAGGAGTCTGGATGAAGGAGTTCATATCTGATCTAGGTGTCATACCTAGTGCATCGGGTCCAATGAAAATCTTTTGTGACAATACTGGTGCAATTGCCTTGGCAAAGGAATCCAGATTTCACAAGAGAACCAAGCACATCAAGAGACACTTCAATTCCATCCGGGATCTAGTCCAGGTGGGAGACATAGAGATTTGCAAGATACATACGGATCTGAATATTGCAGACCCATTGACTAAGCCTCTTCCACGAGCAAAACATGATCAACACCAAGACTCCATGGGTGTTAGAATCATTACTGTGTAATCTAGATTATTGACTCTAGTGCAAGTGGGAGACTGAAGGAAATATGCCCTAGAGGTAATAATAAAGTTATTATTTATTTCCTTATATCATGATAAATGTTTAAAATTCATGCTAGAATTGTATTAACCGGAAACATAATACATGTGTGAATACATAGACAAACTTAGTGTCACTAGTATGCCTCTACTTGACTAGCTCGTTAATCAAAGATGGTTATGTTTCCTAACCATGAACAAAGAGTTGTTATTTGATTAACGGGATCACATCATTAGGTGAATGATCTGATTGACATGACCCATTCCATTAGCTTAGCACCCGATCGTTTAGTATGTTGCTATTGCTTTCTTCATGACTTATACATGTTCCTATGACCATGAGATTATGCAACTCCCGTTTGCCGAAGGAACACTTTGTGTGCTACCAAACGTCACAACGTAAATGGGTGATTATAAAGGAGCTCTACAGGTGTCCCCAAAGGTAGATGTTGGGTTGGCGTATTTCAAGATTAGGATTTGTCACTCCGATTGTCGGAGAGGTATCTCTGGGCCCTCTCGGTAATGCACATCACATAAGCCTTGCAAGCATTGCAACTAATGAGTTAGTTGCGAGATGATGTATTACAGAACGAGTAAAGAGACTTGCCAGTAACAAGATTGAACTAGGTATTGGATACCGACGATCGAATCTCGGGCAAGTAACATACCGATGACAAAGGGAACAACGTATGTTGTTATGCGGTCTGACCGATAAAGATCTTCGTAGAATATGTAGGAGCCAATATGGGCATCCAGGTCCCGCTATTGGTTATTGACCAGAGATTTGTCTCAGTCATGTCTGCATTGTTCTCGAACCGTAGGGTCCGCACGCTTAACGTTACGATGACAGTTATTATGAGTTTATGCATTTTGATGTACCGAAGTTAGTTCGGAGTCCCGGATGTGATCACGGACATGACGAGGAGTCTCGAAATGGTCGAGACATAAAGATTGATATATTGGATGACTATATTCGGACACTGGAAGGGTTCCGGGGTAGTTTCGGATAAAACCAGAGCACCGGGGGGTTACTGGAACCCCCGGGGGGGTTAATGGGCTTCATGGGCCTAATGTGGAGAAGAGGAAGGGGCTGCCAGGGCAGGCCGCGCGCCCACTCTCCCCCTAGTCCGATTTGGACAAGGAGGGAGGGGCGGCGCCCCCCCTTTCCTTCTCTCCCTCCAGCTCTCCTAGTTGGACAAGGAACAGGAGGGGAATCCTACTCCCGGTAGGAGTAGGACTCCTCCTGCGCGCCTCCTCTAGGCCGGCCGCACCCCCTCCCTTGGATCCTTTATATACGGAGGCAGGGGGGCACCCTAGAAAACACAACTTGATCCTCGTGATCGTTCCTTAGCCATGTGCGGTGCCCCTTGCCACCATATTCCACCTCGATCATATCGTTGTAGTGCTTAGGCGAAGCCCTGCGTCGGTAGAACATCATCATCGTCACCACATTGTTGTGCTGACGGAACTCATCCCCGAAGCTTTGCTGGATCGGAGCCCGGGGAGCGTCATCGAGCTGTACGTGTGCTAAGAACTCGGAGGTGCCGGAGTAACGGTGCCTGGATCGGTCGGATCGGGAAGACGTACGACTACTTCCTCTACGCTGCGTCAACGCTTCCGTTGCGGTCTACGAGGGTACGTAGACAACACTCTCCCCTCTCGTTGCTATGCATCGCCATGATCTTGCGTGTGCGTAGGAAATTTTTTGAAATTACTACGAAACCCAACATCTGCAGGGTATAAACTTTCGAGAGCCGTGTCCGAGGTTATGTGGCAGATGGGAATTTGTTAATATCCGGTTGTAGAGAACTTGACACTTGACTTAATTAAAATGAATCAACCGCGTGTGTAGCCGTGATGGTCTCTTTTCGGCGGAGTACGGGAAGTGAACATGGTCTGGTGTTATGCTTGAACGTAAGTAGTTTCAGGATCACTTCTTGATCACTTCTAGCTTCTCGACCGTGTGTTGCTTCTCTTCTCGCTCTTATTTGCGTATGTTAGCCACCATACATGCTTAGTGCTTGCTACAGCTCCACCTCACTACATTCTCCTACCCATAAGCTTAAATAGTCTTGATCTCGTGGGTGTGAGATTGCTGAGACCTCGTGACTCACGGATACTTCCAAACAGTTGCAGGTGCCGAGGATACCAGTGCAGGTGATGCTACCGAACTCAAGTGTGAGTTCGACGAGGATTCGGGCCGTTACTATGTTTTTTTTTCCTGATGATCAGTAGTGGAGCCCAGTTGGGACGATCGGAGATCTAGCATTTGGGGTTTATCTTCCTTTTATTCGGATTTGGCCGTAGTCAGTCTTTGAGTGTATTTGGATGATGTATGAATTATTTATGTATTGTGTGAAGTGACGATTGTAAGCCAACTCTTTATCCCTTTCTTATTCAGTACATGGGATTGTGTGAAGATTACCCCTCTTGCTACAAAACTACCAAGCGACTATGCCTCTAAGTCGTGCCCCGGCACATGGGAGATATAGCCGCATTGTGGGTGTTACAAGTTGGTACTATATTCAATGATCTTTTAGGGTATATGTTGGATGATCTTGTCATTACCTCTTGTGTTTCTCACATCATAGTTTTATTTCTCTATTTTAAGGGAGAATCATATTTAGGTTGTATTGTTTTTTAAGAATAAAAATATGTTTGTATTATCAACCAGGAATACTTTAAGTACAAAAAAAGAGGATATGAGGAGTGCACCGGCTAAGATACTTTGACCAACAGGGGCAAGTGATAGTTGCAGCATTCATTCATTTTAGGAATCAGAGTGACCATCCCATAATTAAGTCTTATAAATTTCAACTCCTCAACATGCACCTGGTGAATCATAGTTAGCGTATGATCTCAGGAGAATACAATATGATGTAGATATTCTAGAAGAATTCCGCATAAAAGTATTTGCGAAAAAATATAACATAGAGGGTCTGTCTTCTGGATTTTGACAAGTGCCTATTTTCAATAATAGGAATCTTATGACATGGTGGGTATCTCTTACTTGAAGAAACAACAAACTACAGCTACTCCAAACACAATGAAAACTTAAGTATCAAACCTATGTTGGTGCAAAATCTGGCTGATCCCTCAGTAGGGTGTCATGTCTAGCTGAACGATGGGGATGGGAAACAAAGAGGCAAGGTTTACTTAGGTTTAGGTCATCTCCGTGGAGGTAAAACCCTACTTACTGCTCTTTTATTGCTATTGATGGATGCACATCACATGGTACAATGACGATTGTAGGTCAGCCTGGACGACACGAGCGGGCTTTGCGGCTGATACGTCTCCAACGTATCTATATTTTTTGATTGCTCCATGCTATATTATCTACTGTTTTGGACATTATTGGACTTTATTATCCACTTTTATATTATTTTTGGGACTAACCTATTACGGAGGCCCAGCCCAGAATTGCTATTTTTTTGCCTGTTTTAGGGTTTCAAAGAAAAGGAATATCAAACGGAGTCCAAACGGAATGAAACCTTCGGAAACGTGATTTTCTCAACAAACAAGACCCGAGAGACTTGGACCCTACGTCAAGGCACAAGAGAGGAGGCCATGAGGTAGGGGGGCACGCCCGCCTACCCCAGGCGCACCCTCCACCCTCGTGGGCCCCCTGTTGCTCCACCGACGTACTCCTTCCTCCTATATATATCCACGTAACCCCAAATGATTAGATAAGGAGCCAAAGCACTAATTCCACTGTCGTAACTTTTTGTATCCACGAGATCCCATCTTGGGGCCTGTTCCGGAGCTCTGCCAGAGGGGGCATCGATCATGGAGGGATTCTACATCAACACCATAGCCTCTCCGATGAAGTGTGAGTAGTTTACCTCAGACCTACAGGTCCATAGTTAGTAGCTAGATGGCTTCTTCTCTCTTTTTGGATCTTAATACAATGTTCTCCCCCTCTCTTCTGGAGAACTATTCGATGTAATCTTCTTTTTGCGGTGTGTTTGTTGAGACCGATGAATTGTGGGTTTATGATCAAGTCTATCTATGAATAATATTTGAATCTTCTCTGAATTCTTTTATGTATGATTGGTTATCTTTGCAAGTCTCTTCGAATTATCAGTTTGGTTTGGCCTACTAGATTGATCTCTCTTGCAATGGGAGAAGTGCTTAGCTTTGGGTTCAATCTTGCGGTGTCCTCCTAGTGACAGTAAGGGCAGCAAGGCATGTATTGTATTGTTGCCATCGAGGATAACAAGATGGGGTTTTCTTCATATTGCATGATTCTATCCCTCTACATCATGTCATCTTGCTTAAGGCATTACTCTATTTTTAACTTAATACTCTAGATGCATGCTGGATAGCGGTCGATGAGTGGAGTAATAGTAGTAGATGCAGGCAGGAGTCGGTCTACTTGTCTCGGACATGATGCCTATATACATGATCATGCCTAGATATTCTCATAACTATGCTCAATTCTGTTAATTGCTCAACAGTAATTTGTTCACCCATCGTAGAATACTTATGCTCTCGAGAGAAGCCACTAGTGAAACCTATGGCCCCCGGGTCTATCTTTATCATATTGATCTCCTACTACTTAGTTGTTTCCTTTGCTTTTTACTTTGACTTTATTTTACTTTGCATCTTTATCATAAAAATACCAAAAATATTATCTTATCAGATCTCACTCTCGTAAGTGGCCTTATAGGGATTGACAATCCCTATTTGCATTGGTTGCGAGGATTTATTTGTTTTGTGCAGGTACGAGGGACTAGCGCGTAGCCTCCTACTGGATTGATACCTTGGTTCTCAAAAACTGAGGGAAATACTTATGCTACTTTGCTGCATCATCCCTTCCTCTTCGGGGAAAACCAACGCAGTGCTCAAGAGGTAGCAAGAAGGATTTCTAGCGCCGTTGCCGGGGAGGTCTACGCAAAAGTCAACATACCAAGTACCCATCACATACCCTTATCTCCCGCATTACATTATTTGCCAGTTGCCTCTCATTTTTCTCTCCCCCACTTCACCCTTGCCGTTTTACACTACTAGGGAAAAGCCTAGCAGCAGCGCGGTTTTAGACCTATTAGTAGGCGGGGTTATGCGCTACTGATAAGGCGCTACAGCTAACGTGTAGCAGTAGCGTGCCTCCTCCCACGCTACTGCTAAATCGACGCTACTGGTAATTAGTAGTAGCGAGTTCCCGGAGGAGCGCTACTGGTAATTAGTAGTAGCGCTTCTCCCTGCCCGCGCTGCTACTATTATTTCGTATTTTATTTCTTTTTAATTTATGTTGTATTCGTACACCTTTACACAAGTTTTCATACAACAGGAATTTAGAAATTGTTTTTACATCATAATGAGTTATTACATCACGGGGTGAAAGAACCGTGTGGACTAGTTTCAAGTGGATGGACATCCACTTGAAACTAATCCGCGGTTCTTTCACCCAATGATATAATAAATATCATCATCATCATCATATCATTAACAACTTATCATCATCATCATATCATTGGTCAATAGTCGTAATCACAAGTACTCCTCACATCATCAACTCTAACACATTGTATCACATAAAAAACATATTGTACCTCATAGGACCTACTACATTCTCTTAGGACCTACTATATTCTCTAAGGTAAAATAGCAAAAAACAAGATAGCCCCTGACTCTCCATTATGGAGAATGAAGATTATCATGTCTCCAATTCTTGCCTTTCGCTTAATGTTACTTCCAAGAACCTCCTTGCGAATGTCCAAGCATTTTTTCCATTCTTTGATTAGCATGTGTTCACCGCTTTTAGAAATCCGATATGCATAGGTGAGCTCCTTAGATTCACCTGGCTGTATGTTCATAACTGCAAGGCGACCATTCTGATACATCAGATGAGGCACACAATCCATCAGGATTTCCTGTTGAAAAACATAGTAATAACTTCGTAGTTAGCAATGAGGTACCAGTTTTAGAAGTATGCAAAAGATGCACGGATGTCGTAATAGTAAAAAATCTTACCAGGGTATCTCCATAGAAGTTAATGTGGTTCAACACGTGCACTAGTGGCACGTATTCACCATAATTTGGAGGAGTTCGATAATAGGTATTTTAATTCTCAAGAAAAGTAGAATAAGCAATCAGATGATTTTTCTCCTTATAAGTTAATTCGGAGCCATCAGTGTAGTGGGTTTTGTCTACCATCTTCTGCACATTCTTTGAGGATTCAAAATAAGCTGTCAATGGAAATAAGCTGTCAACTATTTTGAAATAAACAATATAAATTAGTTAATAACTATGTTTGAGAAACTCACATTGCGGTAGAATCAGAAGCGTATCAACAAGGACCCAAATGTCCATATTGTCTTGCTCGATGTCAGGATTACCAAGATCCATGGTGACAATCATACCCTCATAAAAACCATACATTTTGCAAAGTGCTTCCCAATTTTGGCAACCAAAATGGGTTACGCTCTGAGAATTGTACAGATTTACTTCAAAATCGATATCATGATGGGTCCTTAGGTGTATTTTCTTTGTTTCATAATTTTCATGGTCTTCAAAACCCATCCTCTCCAAGACATAGCGTCTTGCATGGCATGGGATAAGCTAGTCGAATTGTAAAAGATGAAAATTAGATGTTGAAATAGTTGAAGTCATCCTTAATTATGAAAAAAGACACTTGTCGTTGTTGCGTACCGTTTCAACATCGAAGGTCTCCTCGAGCTTAATGTTGAAGCGCCGATCTTCATCCAGCTCAACGAACCTGTCGCACATACCTCGATCATCGTGGCACCAACTGCAATCCCCCGGGAGACTGTCGTCGTCCGAGTACGACATTTCCTACGTTCATAATTCAAAGATTAAACTTGTACATATTCTAGCACAAGTCATGCCAGAATTCACGGAAAAATCCGGCATGACCTTTGCTAAAAAAAGGACATATCGAGCGCCTGAAATTTGCCGGAACGGAAATTAATCAACACTCCGGCAAAACATAGGCCACTCGGAGGTGTAACCAAAACATGAAATAATTGCTTAAACTAAAAAAATAACAACAAATATGACATGTTCAACTAGTTCTATTTTCAACTAGTTCTTACTAAATATAAACTTAGTATAAAAAGAAAAAAACTAGTTCTTTCTAAAAATAAAGTAGTTCAACTAGTTATTAATTTACTTACTATACTAGTTCAACTAAAACTTAACTAGTTCAACTAAAACTAAACTAGTTCTATTAATTCAACTCGTTCTTACTAAATATAAACTTACTATAAATAGAAAGAAACTAGTACATCTACTACTACTAATTAACATCTAACTACTACATCTACTACTAATTAAGATCTACTACTGCTAATTATACAACTAGTTTACCATCACTACTAGTAATTAATATCCACTACTTCTAAAAATCATTATCTATGAACCCTAAATTAACATCATCTACTACTAAAATCATCTACTAACTAAGCAAAGAGAGAGGGGGTGGGGGGCTTACAAAGGGAGAGACGATGGCGGGGAGGTGCTCGGCGACGGAGGGGCGGCGAGGGCGGGCTCTGGATCGGGAGGCGGTGGTCCTGGGCGGCGGCGGTGAGGTTGAGGGCGGGCTCGGGCGGCGACGGTGAGGGCAGGCGCGCTCGGGCTCGGGCGACGGCGACAGGAGTAGGGGAACGGGCCGGGGGGGGCAAAGGAGGACTTAGCGAAATTTTGAGCCGGGGGGTGGTTAACTCGAACTAGCAGTAGCGCTCATATGGAAAACGCGCTATAGCTAACTTATCTATAGCGCGCTTCAGTGAAAACCGCTACTGCTAATGGAAGCAGTTATATCAAAAATATACATTGGTCATCATTGATCTTTTTGTGTATAATCTAAATAGTCAACATGAATCCTCACTGTACCTGTATAGGTACAGGCGAGGATTCATATTGCAACAACAAATCATACACATATAGTTCAATGAAGACCAAGTGCTCAAGATAGGTTGAGAAGTAGCATATTTAAGGTGGTAAACACCTTGTTCGCTTAGCAGTATGGGACTATACTTAATTAGTTGCAGTGATACTTAGCAGTAGCGTGTTTTGAAGAAAACCGCTGCTACTAAGTTCTTTAGCAGTAGCGCGTCCATGGGAAGGGCGCTACTACTATATCTAGCTTGGGAGCAACACCGTGGCAATTATAGTAGTAGCGCTCTTTCTCCTAGAGCGCTACTGCTACTTAGTCATTAGTAGCGCTCTTTTCTGAAGCTCGCTACTGCTAATTAGCAGTAGCGTTTGTTTTTAAGCCGCGCTGCTGCTAAGATTCTGTGTATAAGGTTTTCCCTAGTAGTGTTATTTTCCCTCTCTCTCTCTATCCTCCCTCTCTTTCTCTATTTGCCCGGTTGCTATTTGTTTGCTTGTGTGTTAGTTTGCTTGCTTGTCATTATGGCTAGTCCCCTATCTTCTCCGTTGTCTCCTGAGAATGAAATTCTAAATTTTAAGCAAAGGGAGGGAGAAAATCTAAAAGATGCTTGGTATAGAATTTGCAATGCTTAAAATAGATCTACTAGGAAGCAATCTACTTCCGTTCTTCTTCGCAATTTTTATGTAGGCATTACTCCTTGGCACCGTTATGTTCTTGATACTATTACCGGAGGGAATTTTTTGGGTAGCCATACTTTTGATTCTTACAATGCTATGTTAGATTTACTTGGCTCACCTCCTCTCTTGGTTAATGGAACTATATTAACTTTGGAGCATGTAATGCAAAGGCTTGAAATTATTGAAAATAAGGTTGCTACCGTAGAATTAATTGCAAATTTGGATAAAAAGATCCACAGCCGAATCTCTCAATATGGATCTAAAGTAGGAGTTACTTTGAAAGATATTAAAGAAAAGGAACCCATAGTTAATGTGAAAATAAATCACGATTCCGTTAGGATCGATAAACTTGAGAATATCATTACCAACTTGGGAACCACTTTTTCTTCCGTAAAGAATACTCCAAGTCCTTCCACTAAAGTTGCTAAGCTTATGTACGTTCCTAAAAATAAGGGTGAATCCTCCAGTAAGGATACGGATCTCAAATCTATAAGTATTTATCCCAATCTTTTTGCTATCATTAAGGAACCATTTGTTACAAATGAATTTTTAGATCTTGTGCCTAAAAGTTTGATAATTAATAAAAAGAAATAAATTCCTAAATATGGTAGATGCCTAATTGAATAATTGCCTACCAAAGATGGCAATACCTAGATCTATCCTTGCTTGTTATGCCTAGCTAGGGGTGTTAAACGGTAGCGCTTGTTGGGAGGCAACCCAATTTTTATTTTATTCCTTGCTTTTTGCTCCTGTTCAGTAATAAATAATTTATCTAGCCTCTGTTTTGGTTGTGTTTTTTGTGTTTAATTAGTGTTTGTGCCAAGTAGAACCGTTGGGAAGACTTGGAGAAAGTCTTGCTGAACTTGCTGCAAAAAACAGAAACTTTAGCGCTCACGAGAACTGTTGTCATTTTTATTTGGAAAGTGATATTTAGTTAATTATTTTTGCAGATGATTAATAGATAAATTCCTCACGTCAAGAAATTTATTTTAGAATTTTTGAGGTTCCAGATCTTGCTCTAGCTACAGATTACTACAGACTGTTCTGTTTTTGACAGATTCTGTTTTTCGTGTGTTGTTTGCTTATTTTGATGAATCTATGGCTAGTAAAATAGTTTATAAACCATAGAGAAGTTGGAATACAGTAGGTATAACACCAATATAAATAAAGAATGAGTTCATTACAGTACCTTGAAGTGGTCTTTTATTTTCTTTCGCTAACGGAGCTCACGAGATTTTCTACTTTAAGTTTTTTGTGTTGTGAAGTTCTCAAGTTTTGGGTAAAGATTTGATGGATTATGGAACAAGGAGTGGCAAGATCCTAAGCTTGGGGATTCCCATGGCACCCCCAAGATAATCTAAGGACACATAAAAGCCAAAGCTTGGGGATGCCCCGGAAGGCATCCCCTCTTTCGTCTACTTCAATCGGTAACTTTACTTGGAGCTATATTTTTATTTGCCACATGATATGTGTTTTGCTTGGAGCGTCTTGTATGATTTGATTCTTTATTTCTTAGTTTAACAAAATCATCCTTGTTGTACACACCTTTTGAGAGAGCCACACATGATTTGGAATTTGTTAGAATACTCTATGTGCTTCGCTTATATCTTTTGAGTTATATAATTTTGCTCTAGTGCTTCACTTATATCTTTTAGAGCACGGTGGTGGATTTGTTTTATAGAAACTATTGATCTCTCATGCTTCACTTAGATTATTTTGAGAGACTTAAATAGCATGGTAATTTTCTTAAAATCCTAATATATTTGGTATACAAGATTAATAATAAAACTTTATTATGAGTGTGTTGAATACTATGAGAAGTTTGATACTTGATAATTGTTTTGAGATATGGAGATGGTAATATTAAAGTTGTGCTAGTTGAGTAGTTGTGAATTTGAGAAATACTTGTGTTGAAGCTTGTGATCCCCGTAGCATGCACGTATCGTGAACCGTTATGTGATGAAGTCGGAGCATGATTTATTTATTGATTGTCTTCCTTATGAGTGGCGGTTGGGGACGAGCGATGGTCTTTTCCTACCAATCTATCCCCCTAGGAGCATGCGCGTAATACTTTGCTTTGATAACTTGTAGATTTTTGCAATAAGTACATGAGTTCTTTATGACTAATGTTGAGTCCATGGATTATACGCACTTTTCTCACCCTTCCACCTTTGCTAGCCTCTCTAATACCGCGCACCTTTCACCGGTATCATACACCCACCATATACCTTCCTCAAAACAGCCACCATACCTACCTATTGTGGCATTTCCATAGCCATTCCGAGATATATATTGCCATGCAACTTTCCACCGTTCCGTTTATTATGACACACTCCACCATTTTCATATTGCTTAGCATGATCATGTAGTTGACATTGTATTTGTGGCAAAGCCACCATTCATAATTCTTTCATACATGTCACTCATGAGTCATTGCATATCCCGGTACACCGCCGGAGGCATTCATATAGAGTCATATTTTGTTCTAAGTATCGAGTTGTAATTGTTGAGTTGTTAAAAAAATAAAAGTGTGATGATCATCATTATTAGAGCATTGTCCCAGTGAGGAAAGGATGATGGAGACTATGATTCCCCCACAAGTCAGGATGAGACTCCGGACAAAAAATAAAAAAGGAAAAGAGGCCATAAAAAAGGCCCAAATAAAAAATGAGAGAAAAAGAGAGAAGGGATAATGCTACTATCCTTTTACCACACTTGTGCTTCAAGGGTAGCACCATGATCTTCATAGTAGAGAGTCTCTCATGTTATCACTTTCATATACTAGTGGGAATTTTTAATTATAAAACTTGGCTTGTATATTCCAATGACGGGCTTCCTCAAATTGCCCTAGGTCTTCGTGAGCAAGCAAGTTGGATGCACACCCACTTAGTTTCTTTTTGAGCTTTCATATACTTATAGCTCTAGTGCATCCGTTGCATGGCAATCCCTACTCACTCACATTGATATCTATTGATGGGCATCTCCATAGCCCGTTGATACGCCTAGTTGATGTGAGACTATCTTCTCCCTTTTTGTCTTCTCCACAACCACCATTCTATTCCACCTATAGTGCTATATCCATGGCTCACGCTCATGTATTGCGTGAAAATTGAAAAAGTTTTGAGAATGTCAAAAGTATGAAACAATTGCTTGGCTTGTCATCGGGGTTGTGCATGATTTAAATATTTTGTGTGGTGAAGATAGAGCATAGCCAGACTATATGATTTTGTAGGGATAACTTTCTTTGGCCATGTTATTTTGAGAAGACATAATTGCTTTGTTAGTATGCTTGAAGTATTATTATTTTTATGTCAATATGAACTTTTGTCTTAAATCTCTCGGATCTGAATATTCTACCACAATTTAGAAGAATTACATTAAAATTATGCCAGGTAGCACTCCGCATCAAAAATTCTGTTTTTATCATTTACCTACTTGAGGACGAGCAGGAATTAAGCTTGGGGATGCTTGATACGTCTCCAACGTATCTATAATTTTTGATTTCTCCATGCTATATTATCTACTGTTTTGGACATTATTGGGCTTTATTATCCACTTTTATATTATTTTGGGACTAACCTATTAACCGGAGGCTCAGCCCAGAATTGTTGTTTTTGCCTGTTTTAGGGTTTCAAGGAAAAGGAATATCAAACGGAGTCCAAACGGAATGAAACCTTCGGGAACGTGATTTTCTCAACAAACAAGACCCGGGAGACTTGGACCCTACGTTAAGGCACAAGAGAGGATGCCACGAGGTAGGGGGCGCGCCTGCCTACCCCAGGCGCGCCCTCCACCCTCGTGCCCCCCTGTTGCTCCACCGACATACTCCTTCCTCATATATATATCCACCTACCCCCAAACGATCGGATACGGAGCCAAAACCCTAATTCCACCGCCGTAACTTTCTATATCCACGAGTACCCATCTTGGGGCCTGTTCCGGAGATCCGCCGGAGGGGGCATCGATCACGGAGGGCTTCTACATCAACACCATAGCCTCTCCGATGAAGTGTGAGTAGTTTACCTCATACCTACAGGTCCATAGTTAGTAGCTAGATGGCTTCTTCTCTCTTTTTGGATCTCAATACAATGTTATCCCCCTCTCTTGTGGAGAACTATTCGATGTAATCTTCTTTTTGCGGTGTGTTTGTTGAGACCGATGAATTGTGGGTTTATGATCAAGTCTACCTATGAATAATATTTGAATCTTCTCTGAATTCTTTTATGTATGATTGGTTATCTTTGCAAGTCTCTTCGAATTATCAGTTTGGTTTGGCCTACTAGATTGATCTTTCTTGCAATGGGAGAAGTGCTTAGCTTTGGGTTCAATCTTGCGGTGTCCTTTCCCAGTGACAGTAAGGGCAGCAAGGCACGTATTGTATTGTTTCCATCGAGGATAACAAGATGGGGTTTTCTTCATATTGCATGAGTCTATCCCTCTACATCATGTCATCTTGCTTAAGGTGTTACTCTGTTTTTAAATTAATACTCTAGATGCATGCTGGATAGCGGTCGATGAGTGGAGTAATAGTAGTAGATGCAGGCAGGAGTCGGTCTACTTGTCTCGGACGTGATGCCTATATACATGATCATGCCTAGATATTCTCATAACTATGCTCAATTCTATCAATTGCTCAACAGAAATTTGTTCACCCACCGTAGAATACTTATGCTCTCGAGAGAAGCCACTAGTTAAACCTATGGCCCCCGGGTCTATCTTTATCATATTGATCTCCTACTACTTAGTTGTTTCCTTTGCTTTTTACTTTGCCTTTATTTTACTTTGCATCTTTATCATAAAAATACCAAAAATATTATCTTATCAGATCTCACTCTCGTAAGTGGCCTTATAGGGATTGACAACCCCTATTTGCGTTGGTTGCGAGGATTTATTTGTTTTGTGCGGGTACGAGGGACTAGCGCGTAGCCTCCTACTGGATTGATACCTTGGTTCTCAAAAACTGAGGGAAATACTTACGCTACTTTGCTGCATCATCCCTTTCTCTTCGGGGAAAAGCAATGCAGTGCTCAAGAGGTAGCAGCGGCCCACTCATGGCCCGTTTAGGACCGGCCCAAACGGTCCAGGCCCAATAGGAAAATATGCCGGTCCGAGCCCAACAAAAGAGACCGAAAAAAATTCGGTCCGGTCCGGTCTCACTAGTGCAGAATCGGGCTTTAGCGCCGGTTCGTAAGGGCCTTTAGTGCCGGTTCTATAACCGGCACTAAAGGGTGGGGACTAAAGCCCCCCCCCTTTAGTACCGATTCGGCAAAAACCGGCGCTAAAGTGCCACCACGTGGCACGAGCCAGGCCCGGGTGCGGGTAGATCATTAGTACCGGTTGGTAACACCAACCGATATTAAATGTTTGGGGGGTTTCGGTTTTATTTTTTATTTTTCCTTTAATTTTGTGTTTTCAATTTAATTTAGTGATTGTTTTACATTATAATGAGTTGTTAAATCATTAGGTGAAAGTACCGCAGATTAGTTTCTACTGGATGCATGTGGATCCTGGCAGCTAAGTGATCAAGTATATGACATATCCATATTACTTGATCACTTAGCTAGGATCCATCCAGTTGAAACTAATCTGCGGTTTCTGCTACCTCTTGAGCACTGCGTTGGTTTTCTCTTGAAGAGGAAAGGGTGATGTAGTAAAGCAGCGTAAGTATTTACCTCAATTTTTGAGAACCAAGGTATCAATCTAGTAGGAGACCATGCGCGAGTCACCTCGTACCTACACAAACAAATAAGAATCTCGCAACCAACGCGATAAAGGGGTTGTCAATCCCTTCACGGCCACTTGCAAGAGTGAGATCTGATAGAGATGATAATAATAAGATAAATATTTTTGGTATTTTTATGATATAGGTTGAAAGTAAAGATTGCAAAACAAAATAGATTGGAAACTTGTATGATGGAGAATAGACCTGGGGGCCATAGGTTTCACTAGTGGCTTCTCTCAAGATAGCATAAGTATTACGGTGGGTGAACAAATTACTGTTGAGCAATTGATAGAATTGAGCATAGTTATGAGAATATCTAGGCATGATCATGTATATAGGCATCACGTCCGAGACAAGTAGACCGACTCCTGCCTGCATCTACTACTATTACTCCACACATCGACCGCTATCCAGCATGCATCTAGAGTATTAAGTTCATAAGAACAGAGTAACGCCTTAAGCAAGATGACATGATGTAGAGGGATAGACTCATGGAATATGATGTAAACCCCATATTTTTATCCTCGATGGCAACAATACAATACGTGACGTTTCCCTTTCTGTCACTAGGATCGAGCACCGCAAGATTGAACCCAAAGCTAAGCACTTCTCCCATTGCAAGAAAGATCAATCTAGTAGGCCAAACCAAACTGATAATTCGAAGAGACTTGCAAAGATAAACCAATCATACATAAAAGAATTCAGAGAAGATTCAAATATTGTTCATAGATAAACTTGATCATAAACCCACAATTCATCGGATCTCGACAAACACACCGCAAAAGAAGATTACATCGAATAGATCTCCAAGAGAATCGAGGAGAACTTTGTATTGAGATCCAGAGAGAGAGAAGCCATCTAGCTACTAGCTATGGGCTCGAAGGTCTGAAGTAAACTAATCACGCATCATCGGAGGGGCCATGGAGTTGATGTAGAGGCCCTCCGTGATCAATGCCCCCTCCGGCGGAGCTCCAAAAAAGGCCCCAAGATGGGATCTCTTGGGTACAGAAGGTTGCGGCGGTGGAAATAGGGTTTCGTGGTGCTCCTGGATGTTTGCGGGGTATATGGATAAGTGGAGCAACGAGGGGCCCACGAGGGTGGAGGGCTCGCCCAGGGGGGATAAGCGCGCCCCCAGCCTCGTGGCCTCCTCGATTGATTCTTGACGTCCACTCCAAGTCTCGTGGATCACGTTTGTTCCAAAAATAACGCTCCCGAAGGTTTCATTCCGTTTAGACTCCGTTTGATATTCCTTTTCTTACAAACACTAAAATAGGCAAAAAAAACATCAATTTGGGTTGGGCCTCAGGTTAATAGGTTAGTCCCAAAAATAATATAAAAGTGTAAATTAAAGCCCGTTATCATCCAAAACAGATAATATAATAGCATGGAACAATAAAAAATTATAGATACGTTGGAGATGTATCAGTTTCTTTCATAAATGATATAATAACTCATCAACATCATCATCATCATCATATTAATATAAAAACTCTTTCATCATATCATCACCAACAATAGTATATGCTCGCTAGCTAAAAATCATCATAATCGTTGATAACCCACAAGTACAGGGGATCAATTGTAGCCTCTTTCGATAAGTAAAAGTGTCGAACCAACGAGGAGCTAAAGGTAGAACAAATATTCCCTCAAGTTCTATTGACCACCGATACAACTCTACGCATGCTTAACGTTCGCTTTACCTAGAACAAGTATGAAACTAGAAGTTCTTTGTAGGTGTTTTTGGATAGGTTTGCAAGAATATAAAGAGCATGTAAATAAGAAGTAGGTGTTGTTTAGATAAAGAAACAATAAAGTAAATATAGCGAGTGTGGAAAAGTGGTGGTACGAGTTGTGAGATTGTCCCTAAGCAATTGACTATGTTACTAGACCGATAGCAAGTTTTATGTGGGAGAGGCCACTGCTAGCATGTCATCCTTGACTTGGAATTCTATGCACTTATGATTGGAACTATTAGCAAGCATCCGCAACTACTAACGTTCATTAAGGTAAAACCCAACCATAGCATTAAGATATATTGGTCCCCCTTCAATCCCGTATGCATCAATTTCTATGCTAGGCTGAAGTTTCTGTCACTCTTGCCCTCCAATACATAGCCCTATCAACATACAACTAACCCTATGGTGTGATCCACACGCGCGCTCATATGATGGGCACCAAAGGACAGCAACATAACCACAAGAAAATTAAATAAATCATAGCAATTCATCAACCATCGATAGGACAACGAAAATCTACTCAGACATCATAGGATGGCAACACATCATTGGATAATAATATGAAGCATAAAGCACCATGTTCAAGTAGAGGGTACAGCGGGTTGCGGGAGAGTGGACCGCTGTAGATAGATGGGGGAAGGTGATGGAGATGTTGGTGAAGATGGCGGAGGTGTTGGTGTAGATCGCGGTGATGATGATGGCCCCCGGCGGCGTTCCGGCGCCACCGGAAGCGAGGGGGAGAGAGCCCCCCCTTCTTCTTATTCTTCCTTGACTTTCTCCCTAGGTGGGAGAAGGGTTTCCCCTCTAGTCCATGGCCTCCATGGAGGCGGAGGGGCGAGAGCCCCTCCGAGATTGGATCTGTCTCTCTGTCTCTCTCTGTTTCTGTGTTCTGGGATTCTGCCCTTTCACCGTTTCTTATATATCCAGAGATCCGTAACTCCGATTGGATTGAAACCTTCGCCCCGATTTTTTCCGAAAATTAGTTTTATTGCGGCCAAAGAAGAGCAGTAACCCCCTTACGGGGGGGCCACAAGGGTCAGGGGCGCGCCCAGGGGGTGGGGCGCGCTCCCTGCCTCGTGGCTCCCTCGGGCACCATCTCGCGTTGATTTTCTTCCCATATTTCACATATATTCCAAAAATATTCTCCGTCCATTTTTATCCCATTTGGACTCCGTTTGATATGGATTTTCTGCAAAACAAAAAATATGCAACAAACAAGAACTGGCACTGGGCACTGGATCAATATGTTAGTCCCAAAAAATAGTATAAAAAGTTGCCAAAAGTATATGAAAGTTGTATAATATTGGTATGGAACAATAAAAAATTATAGATACGACGGAGACGTATCAGCATCCCCAAGTTTAATTCCTGCTCGTCCTCGAGTAGGTAAATGATAAAAAAGATAATTTTTGATGTGGAATGCTACCTAGCATAATCTTGATCATGTAGTCTAATCATGGCATGAATATTAAGACACGAGTGATTCAAAGCAATAGTCTATCATTTGACATTAAGACAATAATACTTCAAGCATAGTAACCAAGCAATTATGTCTTATCAAAATAACATAGCCAAAGAAAGCTCATCCCTACCACATCATATAGTCTGGCTATGCTCCATCTTCAGCACACAAAGCATTCAAATCATGCACAACCCCGATGACAAGCCGAGCAATTGGTTCATACTTTTTAACGCGCTTCAGCTTTTTCAACCCTCACACAATCCATGAGCGCAAGCCATGGACATAGCACTATGGGTGGAATAGAATATGATGATGGAGGTTGTGTGGAGAAGACAAAAAGGAAAAAAGTCCCACATCGACGCGGCTAATCAACGTGCTATGGAGATGCACATCATTGATGTCAATGCGAGGAGTAGGGATTGCCATGCAACAGATGCACTAAGAGCTATAAATGTATGAAATCTCAAACTGAAACTAAGTGGGTGTGCATCCAACTTGCTTGCTCATGAAGACCTCGGGCATTTGAGGAAGCCCATCATCGGAATATACAAGCCAAGTTCTATAATGAAAATTCCCACTAGTATATGAAAGTGATAACTCAAGAGACTCTCTATATGAAGAACATGGTGCAACTCTGAAGCACAAGTGTGGTAAAAGGATAGTAGCATTGCCCCTTCTCTCTTTTTCTCTCATTTTTTGTTTTTTTGTTTTTTTTGGGCCTTCCTTTTTTTGGCCTTTCTCTTTTTTTTCTTTTTTTTTCTTTTTTCGTCCGGAGTCTCATCCCGACTTGTGGGGGAATCATAATCTCCATCATCCTTTCCTCACTGGGACAATGCTCTAATAATGATGATCATCACACTTTTATTTACTTACAACTCAATATTACAACTCGATGCTAGAACAAAGATATGACTCTATATGAATGCCTCTGGTGGTGTACCGGGATGTGAAATGATCTAGCGTCAATGACATCAAAAAACAGACAAGCCATGAAAATGTCATGCTAGCTATCTTACGATCATGCAAAGCAATATGACAATGATGCTCAAGTCATGTATATGATGATGATGGAAGTTGCATGGAAATATATCTCGGAATGGCTATGGAAATGCCATGATAGGTAGGTATGGTGGCTGTTTTGAGGAAGATATAAGGAGGCTTGTGTGTGATAGAGCGTATCATATCACGGGGTTTGGATGCACCGGCAAAGTTTGCACCAACTCTCGAGGTGAGAAAGGGCAATGCACGGTACCGAAGAGGCTAGCAATGATGGAAGGGTGAGAGTGCGTATAATCCATGGACTCACATTAGTCATAAAGAACGCATATACTTATTGCAAAAGTTTATTAGCCCTCGAAGCAAAGTACTACTACGCATGCCCCTAGGGGGATAGATTGGTAGGAAAAGACCATCTCTCGTCCCCGACCGCCACTCATAAGGAAGACAATCAATAAATACCTCATGCTCCGACTTCGTTACATAACGGTTCACCATACGTGCATGCTACGGGACTTGCAAACCTCAACAGAAGTATTTCTCAATTTCACAATTACTCAACTAGCATGACTCTAATATCACCACCTTTATAATGCAAAACTATTGCAAGGAATCAAACATATCATATTCAGCAATCTACAAGTTTTATGTAGGATTTTATGACTAACCATGTATATGACCAATTCCTGTCATCTCTCTCTCTATATATAAGTGAAACAAGAGAGTTTAATTCTTTCTACAAAAGATATGTCCACGCTCTAACAAATATAAGTGAAGCAAAACAGCATTCTACAAATGGCGGTTTTCTATGTGAAGAGAAACAGGCAATCCAAACTTCAAATGATATAAGCGAAGCACATGAAGCATTATATAAAGCCATACTCAAAAGATTTAAGTGAAGTGCAAAGAGCATTCTATAAATCAACCAAGGACTATCTCATACCAGCATGGTGCATAAAAGAAAAATGAAAACTAAATGCAAAGGACGCTCCAAGATTGCACATATCGCATGAACAAAATGAAACCGAAAACATACCGATATTTGTTGAAGAAAGATGGGATGCCTTCTGGGGCATCCCCAAGATTAGATGCTTGATTCTCCTTGAATATTTACTTGGGGTGCCTTGAGAATCCCCAAGCTTGAGCTCTTGTCTCTCCTCCTTATCCTTATATCGATACCTCCTCGATCTTCGAACACTTCATCCACACAAAACTCAACAAAAAGCTCGGTAAGATCTGTTAGTATAATAAAGCAAATCACTACTCTAAGTACTGTTGCAAACCAATTCATATTTTGTTTTTTCATTTTAGCTACTGTAATATAACTTTTCCATGTCTTAATCCACTGATATAAATCGATAGTTTCATCAAAACAAGCAAACTATGCATCAAAAACAGAATCTGTCTAAAACAGAACAGTCTGTAATAATCTGAACATTCACCATACCTCTGGTACTCCAAAAATTATACCAAAATTATGAAAATAAACAAGTTGTACATAAAGACAGTGCAAAAAATTTCAGAACCGTTTGACGTTCCAGTAAATAATGTAAAATCGCGCACTACAGCCAAAGTTTCTGTCATGCACCATACAAACCAACAAGCATCTAAAATATCCTAAAGCCAAACATTGGCACATTATTTTTATTTTTAAACTTTATAAAAGAACACAAAAAAAATTAATGACTGTCTAAAACTTCCGGGTTGTCTCCCTGGCAGCGCTTTCTTTAAAGCCATTAAGCTAGGCATATAGTGCTCAAGTAATGGATCCACCCGGATCCCAAGGTATATCAAAGACAATTTGAATTAGCAATGATTTGGCATTTAGTAGTGAGCACGAAGCAACATATATCATGTAACAACAAAGTCTAACTCTCTTCCTATGCATCGGCATGTCATAAAAGAACAATTCATGCACACAAAGTAAAGGCCAATGCATAGTATAAACAGTTTCTTGCAATTTTTTCGTGTTGGAAACACAAAGAGGCGGAGATGTAGTTCCTCTCTCATAATAATTGCAAGTAGGATTAGCAAGCACATGAATATTATAGTCATCAAAATTATCATGTGCAACGGTAAAAGGCAACCCATCAATATAATCCTTAACAAGAGCAAACTTCTCCAATATAGTGTAGTTGGGAGAATTCAAAAAGATAATAGGACTATCATGCATGGGTGCAATAGCAATAATTTCATGTTTAAGATAAGGAACTATAGCAAGTTCACCTCCATAAGCATAATTCATATTGTCATCTTGGCCACAAGCATAGCAAGCATCATCAAGAAGGGATATTTCAAGAGAATCAACGGGATCATAACAATCATCATAGCAATCATCCTTTGGTAAGCACAAATGGAAATTAAACAATGTATGAGTTGAAGAGTTACTCTCATTAGAAGGTGGGAAGGGGTGATCAATCCACTCTTCCTCCTTTTGTTCTTCGCTCTCCTCCTCATCTTTTTCATCCAATGAGCCCACAGTTTCATCAATTCCTTCTTCCATAGACTCCTGCAAAATATTAGTCTCTTCTTGGACAGCGGAGGAGTCCTCAATATATGGTTTAACATAGGCATTAGAAGCATAATTATCATAACAATATTTAAGTATGGCAAAAAAAATTAGATTTGTAAAGAGCAACATCATACTTTTCAATCAAAAAAGCAATTTCGTAAGCACCCTTAAAAGCAACAAATTCTTCAATTTGTTGAACATCATAGTAATTATAAACACCCTTAGCATACGAAGATACGATTCCATTATCACTAAACTCACATTGGTAGGGAAGGTGTTTCTTAGGGTTTTCAGAACAACAAGTAATTAACATCATATATTTCACATAAATTCCAAGCATAGCACCGCAAACGATGAATTTGATCCAGTAAAAGTTCCCCTTTCTGAGATAAGCGGTGTCACACATAACAAGCATGCACATCTAAAGATTTGCCCTCAACTAAGCTAGTTGGGGTTTCAGCACGAGCACATAGGGATCGAAGATGATCCAAGTAAAAAAGCTTCAGGAGTGTGATAGATTTTGAGTGGTTCTTCAACCATTGGTGTAGTAGGTACAACTAATTTTTTGGTATTTTGTGTTTCCTACCCATAACTAAAGATAGAAAACGAGAGCACAAAATAAAAACTACTTAGTGATAAAGAAAACAAGCACACACGAGAGTATTCACCCCACGCTATAACTCCCCGGCAATGGCGCCAGAAAAAGGTCTTGATAACCCACAAGTATAGGGGATCAATTGTAGCCTCTTTCAATAAGTAAGAGTGTCGAACCCAACGAGGAGCTAAAGGTAGAACAAATATTCCCTCAAGTTCTATCGACCACCGATACAACTCTACGCACGCTTAACACTCGCTTTACCTAGAACAAGTATGAAACTAGAAGTACTTTGTAGGTGTTTTGGATAGGTTTTCAAGAATGTAAAGAGCACGTAAATAAAAAGTAGGGGCTGTTTAGATAAAGAAACAATAAAGTAAATATAGCGAGTGTGGAAAAGTGGTGGTAGGAGTTGTGAGATTGTCCCTAAGCAATTGACTACGTTACTAGACCGATAGCAAGTTTTATGTGGGAGAGGCCATTGCTAGCATGTCATCCCTGACTTGGAATTCTATGCACTTATATTAGAACTATTAGCAAGATCCGCAACTACTAACGTTCATTAAGGTAAAACCCAACCATAGAATTAAGATATATTGGTCCCCCTTCAATCCCGTATGCATCAATTTCTATGCTAGGCTGAAGTTTCTGTCACTCTTGCCCTCCAATACATAGTCCTATCAACATACAACTAACCCTATGGTGTGATCCACGCGCACGCTCATATGATGGGCACCAAAGGACAGCAACATAACCAAAAGCAAATTAAACCAATCATAGCAATTCATCAACCACCGATAGGACAACGAAAATGTACTCAGACATCATAGGATGGCAACACATCATTGGATAATAATATGAAGCATAAAGCACCATGTTAAAGTAGAGGGTACATCGGGTTGCGGGAGAGTGGACCGTTGTAGATAGATGGGGGAAGGTGATGGAGATGTTGGTGAAGATGGCGGAGGTGTTGGTGTAGATTGCGGTGATGATGATGGCCCCCGGCGGCGTTCTGGTGCCACCGGAAGCGATGGAGAGAGAGCCCCCCTTCTTCTTATTCTTCCTTGACCTTCTCCCTAGGTGAAAGAAGTGTTTCCCCTCTAGTCCATGGCCTCCATGGAGGCGGAGGGGCAAGAGCCCCTCCGAGATTGGATCTGTCTCTCTGTCTCTCTCTGTTTCTGCGTTCTGGGATTCTGCTCATTCACCGTTTCTTATATATCCAGAGATCCGTATCTCCGATTGGATTGAAACCTTCGCCCCGGTTTTTTCCAAAAATTAGCTCTCTTGCGGCCAAAGAAGAGCAGTAACCGCCTTACGGGGGGCCCACGAGGGTCAGGAGCGCGCCCAGGGGGCTGGGGCGCGTCCCCTGCCTCGTGGCTCCCTCGGGTACCGTCTCGCATTGATTTTCTTCCCATATTTCACATATATTCCAAAAATATTATTCGTCCGTTTTTATCCCGTTTGGACTCTGTTTGATATGGATTTTCTACGAAACAAAAAACATGCAACAAACAGGAACTGGCTCTGGGCACTGGATCAATATGTTAGTCCCAGAAAATAGTATAAAAAATTGCCAAAATTATATGAAAGTTGTATAATATTGGCATGGAACAATCAAAAATTATAGATACGACGGAGACGTATCAGTTGTCATTACCACTATTTAATCATCATAGTCATTTACCGCTATCTAATCACCACTAACAGTAGCTTAAAGAAGAAACATTCACTTGTACCAGAAGCAATGATATCATCGAGTTCAACATGGTCATGATATTATAAGCGTTCATAACACCACAAAAGCAAATCACTCTTTGAGATTAAGTTCAGGACGAAGAACACGGACATGAGAGGACAAGTACTAAGAGCATGAACTAGCTAATCAGTCATGTTGCTCTCTCTCAGGTAAAATAGCATAGAACATGTATACCTCTCCTGATTCATCATATTGGAGCATGCATATGAACCTGTCTCCTAATCGTGGGCTATGCTTCTGATTGCTGCCCTTAGTACTTCTCTGCGATCGTCAACAATTTTGCTACAATGTTTCACTATTAAGCATTCCTCGCTTTTAGAAATCCTGAATGCACTCATGTGCAAATGTAGGATGTCTTGGCCGTAAGCTAACCATTGACATGCGACCTTTAGTCTCAATCCACTGAGGCACAACTGTCATCGGGAGTCCCTGTTGAAGAACATCGTATAGTAATATACTTAGCAATGAAAGTTTAGCTTGAAAAATAATGTATGCAAAAGATGCACTGGGGACAAATAGTAAAAATCATACCATCTTTCCTAAATAGATGTGACCATAGTTCAATACGATCACTATTGGTCGCACGTTTTGAGTACTAAGATTTTCAAATTCAGGAAAATAATTTCTCTTGACAGCATCAAGATCCTCAAGCCATGAAACATAATGACTTGTCTCCTCGCAGTTTAGTTTAGCCCCGGGACAGTGGACGGTCCTGTCTACCAAGCGTCGGACATGTTTGCTTGAATGGAAATAAGCTGTCAATAAAAATTAGTTGTCAACTATTTTTGAATAAACAATATCGAAGACATAAATATGGTTGAGAAACTCACATAATGGTAGAACTGGAGGCGTCTGCACATCGACCCAGATGTCTCTATTACCTTCAATATCATCTTCCGGACGAATATCAAAGGTGATAACCATAGCAGGCTCAAATGCATAAGCCTTGCATAGTGCTTGCCAAGTTTTGCATTCAAAATAGGTGTACGTGTCTGCATTGTATAATCTGACGTTGAAAGTATAACCATGCATGGTCTTCAAGTAAACTCTCTTTACCTCCATAGTTTCCATAGCACTGAAAACCTATCTTATCCAAGAAAAAATTCTTGCATGGCAGGGGATGCGCTAGTAGAATAGTGAAAATTTAAAATTATAAGTTCAAGCAAATGACTTGTATAGGTTCAAGCAAATTTAAAATTTAAAACCTATATTATCCACATAAGTCATGCTTAATTACGAAAAAAGACTTGTCGTTGTGACTTACTATATCCACTTCGAAGGTCTCATTCAGCTTGATGCTGAAGCGCCTATCATCAATAAGGAAATTTCTGTCGCACAGGCCGCGCTGGTCTTTATAGTATTCGCACATAATGAAATCTTTTTCGTCGTCAGACGACATTTCCTATGTTCATATAGGTGAAACATTAAATACTTACTAGTTCTATTAATTCAACTAAATAAACTAGTTCTATTAATTCAACTAATTCAACTAAGCATTTACGAAAAATAAACTAGTTCTATTAATTTTCTTACTAAAATATATAAAGTAGCTAGTTCTATATAGTAATATTTTAATTAGATCATCAAATCTCATATACCTAAATTTTCTTATTAAAAATAAACTAGTTCTATTAATTCAACTAGTTCAACTAAGCATTTACTAAAAATAAACTAGTTCTATTAATTCAATTGACATTAATATCTAGCTAATTCATCTAACAATATTGACATTAATATTTAACTTTTCTATCTAATTCATCTAGCATTCGACATTAATCTAACATTCTTATCTAGGTAATTCATCTAATTCGATTTTCTAATTAAAAATTTGACATGCACTAATCTAAAAAACAAAAAACGGAAAATAAGTAAAAAAAAATATGTGTGTGTGCGCGCGCGCGCGTCTACGTGTTTGTGTGTGTCTGTATGTGTGTGTATGTGTGTGTGTACGAGCGGGGGCGGCGGTGTACGGGGCGGCGGGGGAGAGACGGCGACGTACGGGGCGGCGTTGCGAGACGGCGACGACGGGGATGGCGACGACGGGCGGCGGTCGGCGTATGGGGCGGCGGCGCGAGACGGCGATGTCGGGGACAGCGACGACGGGCAGCGGGGGCGGCGAGGGCGAGACAAGGATGGGCGACGGCGCGGGACGGGAGCGGCGGTAATGTCACAAAGAGGTTGGAGATGGGGAGATGAAACTGAATTTTTCGCCAATGCTATATATATAGGAAGGGCCTCTAGTACCGGTTGGAGCCACCAACCGGTACTAAAGGCCAATTTTGGCCAGGCCAAGCGGTAGGAAGTGGCCCCCTTTACTACCGGTTCACCTTTAGTACAGGTTGGAGCCACGAACCGGTACTAAAGAGGCGCGCTGCGGTGCGCAAAGTTTAGTCCCACCTCGCCGAGCGAAGGGTAGCCGCACTGGTTTATAAACCCAGCCGCGGCTGCTTCTTCGAGCTCCTCTATAAAGTAGGCTTCTGGGCCTAACTTTGACGCGCTGCCCTGTGAGCCTGCCTGGCCTTATGGGCCTGCATATCCACGCCCAAGGCCGAGCAGGCCCACAGGGTAGCGCGCAAATATTTTTTATATAGTATTTTCTATTATTTATTTCGGAGTAGTTTTTTGCTGTATTTAGTTTCTTTGTGAATATTTTTGCTTTAGGTACAAAAAATTACAAACTTTCTGTTAGTGCCAGTAGTTTTCAAATTTGAATAGTTTAATGGTGCATACGGAACGAAAAAATAGCAAATGATGTCAGAAAGGGTTGAAAATTGATGACGTCGCTTTCAATGGTGCATACGGAATGCAAAAAAAATCTGGAGTTCAAATAAGTTTCAAAAAATGAAGTGCCCATGTAACAGATGAGTTCTCGTCCGAAACTCTGATACTCCGAAAGAGATTTTCCAGTTTGTACACGAAGTGCATCCAGTTTTTGCCATAACCCACTCTACTCTTTTGCACATGCTATGTGGGTGAAATGATGATACCATGCCAAGTTTCAACATCTTCAGAGTTCATTTTGTAGTGATTTTCAATTTCATGGTTACTTAGCTCTCTAAACAAATCGGTAAATGACTGAAAAATAGCAAATGATGTCAGAAAGGGTTGAAAATTGATGACGTCGCTTTCAAGGGTGCATGCAGAACGCAAAAAAAATTTGGAGTTCAAATAAGTTTAAAAAAATGAAGTACCCGTGTATCAGATGAGTTCTCGTCTGAAACCCTGATACTCCGAAAGAGATTGTCCAGTTTGTACACGAAGTGCATCCAGTTTTTTCCGTAACCCTCTCTACTCTTTTGCACATGCTATGTGGGTGACATGATGGTACCATCCCAAGTTTCAACATTTTCGGAGTTCATTTTGTAGTGATTTTCAATTTCACGGTCATTTAGCTCTCTAAACAAATCGGTAAATGACTGAAAAATAGCAAATGATGTCAGAAAGGGTTGAAAATTGATGATGTCGCTTTCAATGGTGCATACAGAACGCAAAAAAGTTTGGAGTTCAAATAAGTTTAAAAAAATGAAGTGCCCATGTAACAGATGAGTTCTCGTCCGAAACCCTGATACTCCGAAAGAGATTGTCCAGTTTGTACACGAAGTGCATCCAGTTTTTGCTGTAACCCTCCCTATTCTTTTGCACATGCTATGTGGGTGAAATGATGATACCATGCCAAGTTTCAACATTTTCAGAGTTCATTTTGTAGTGATTTTCAATTTCACGGTCATTTAGCTCTCTAAACAAATCGGTAAATGACTGAAAAATAGCAAATGATGTCAGAAAGGGTTGAAAATGATGACATCACTTTCAATGGTGCATACGGAACGCAAAAAAAATCTGGAGTTCAAATAAGTTTAAAAAAATGAAGTGCCCGTGTAACAGATGAGTTCTCGTCCGAAACCCTGATACTCCGAAAGAGATTGTCTAGTTTGTACACGAAGTGCATCCAGTTTTTGGCGTAACTCTCTCTACTCTTTTGCACATACTATGTGGGTGAAATGATGATACCATGCCAAGTTTCAACATTTTCAGAGTTCATTTTGTAGTGATTTTCAATTTCACGGTCATTTAGCTCTCTAAACAAATCAGTAAATGACTGAAAAATAGCAAATGATATCAGAAAGGGTTGAAAATTGATGACGTCGCTTTCAATGGTGCATACAGAACGAAAAAGAGAGGCGCAATGCTCACCTACACGTTGCTTAGCTTCAGGCCTGGAGGAAACAGTGTAGACTGCACGGAGCTATGTGTAGTTTTTGTCCGAAACCCTGATAGCTCTGTGCAATCTACACCACTTCCTCCAGGCGTGAAGCTAAGCAACGTGCAGGTGTGCATTGCGCCTCTCCATCATCGTCTATGCACTCAGGGCTTATAAACCGTTGCGAGTGCCTCTCGCTTGGTGAGGTGGGACTAAAAAACAGCCGCTACTAAATGAAATGCCTTTGTTTGTAATAGATGCGTTTTCGTTCGAAGCCCTAATACTTCAAAACAGATTGTGTAAACATGTAAAAATATACATCAAAAATACATTGATCTAAATGCTATGTGTAAACATGCAAAAAATATACCCCTCTGTAAAGAAAATATAAGAGCATTTAGATCATGATCTTATATTTCTTTATAGAGAAATACATCAAAAAATACTTTGATCATCAATGATCTTTTTGTGTACAATCTGAATTGTCAATATGAGTCCTCAATGGTTTGTAAACCGGTGAAGACTCATATTGCGTCTACAAATTCTACACATAGAATTTAATGAAGACCAAGTGCTTGTGATAGTTTGAGAAGTAACATATTTAAGGTGGTAAAAACCTTGTTAGGGGAGCGAGGTGGGACTAAAAACATCCTGCCACAACCTGTTTAGTACCGGTTCGTAGCACGAACCGGCACTAAAGGGGGACGGTGGGGCCACGGCCTCTTTAGTACTGGTTCGTGGGATGAACCGGTACTATAGGTTTGCCACGAACCGGTACTATAGATCTCCACCCGCCTAGCCGTTGGAACCGACACTAATGGTTTAGTGCCGGTTCTGTTACAAACCATGACTAATGTGCTTCACATTTGACCCTTTTTCTACTAGTGTGTTTAACCGGGCCGACCGAGCGGACCAATGGCGCAAGGCCCATGAACTGTCTAATACATCGAGGCCCCGAGCCCTCGAGCCGAGCAACCCCCCTCCCCTCGTTCCATCTCTCGTTCCATTCCCCTCCTCGCTCGATTCAGCTCTCCTCACAAACAAAGGCAACGCCTTCTCCTCTATTCTACTTCTATCCCTAACCCAAACCCTAAGGCGACGGTGCCGTTGCCCGCGGCCTCTCCCTTCACCGACGGCGCCATCTCGTCCGAGTCCAGGCTGGAGGAGCACCTGTACATCCGGGAGGCAACAAGGTCAGCACACCGTCGGTCCATCCTTCCCTGGTTCCTCACCGAGCGCCACGAAGAAGAAGAGGTAATCTTTTTCTAACATGTAACCCTCGCCGAACTGAGATGATTTAGTGCTAGAGACTTAGATAGGAGATCTGGAGATGTAGTTTTTGAACAACAAACTTTTGTCCCACTTTAGTCAAGACTCAAGAGTTTCAAGAGATGTAGTGAAGGAGAAGGGGAATGAGAAGGGGATTATGTGTTTTTTTGTAGATAATGGTCAGGAGATAATTATGTTTATTTGCACTAGTACTAGATAATTTTCTATGCTACAAAAATAAGAAGATGAATTATTTGCACTTGATTGATGTACTGACTGCAGATATTATGTGCTGTTTTTTGTAGATAATGGTGAAGGGGAAGGGGAATGAGAAGGGAAAGGGTGCTGGTAAGGAGAATGCGAAGGCGAAGACAAAGGAGAAGAGCGTGACTTACCTAATTAGGCAAGATTCGGCGCTGCCTCCGCCGGTTCCGAGGAAGAAGAGGAAGCCTAAGGTGCAGATTAGGAAGGCGAAAAACTTTCCCAATGCCCCAACGGGAGAGTTGATTTGTAGGTTAAAAAAACACCCTCCACCTCCTCCGCGTCTCCCCGACCGCACCGGTGCCGGCGTGCGTGCCGCGGAAGCCGCTGCCTCTGGCTCCGCAACCTGCTCCGAGCTGCCTCATGCATCTACTATTGTAAGATTGCTTTTACTTGATGCTTGATGTAGCCATATTTCCATATAACCATATAGGTGTTGTTTGCTTATTTGTGTGCTCATGTGTGTTAGGTGGTAGAAGACGAGGAGGAGGACAAGGACGAGGACGTGGACATGGATGAGGACAAGGACAAGGACGATGAGGAATATGAGGAGCAAAATCTGTTTATAGTCCCGCCACAAGCGAGTGCTGATATGTTGGGTGATGATACATCAGAAGGGTATAAGGAATCAACTAATGAACTAGAAGGTGACACTGTGTCCGAGGAATCACTTGTGCATGTTGTCTCTAGTAAGGAGGGGGCAAGAGAAATGAAAAAGAAAAAGAACAAGAGGCCAAGAGCCAATGCTCCTGTTAGGATGTCATCCGATGTTTGAGCCCATTTTCACAAGGTCAAAGAGCCATCGACGAAGCATCCCGGAGAGATCGTGTTGAAGGCTCTTTGTAATTATGGTGGAGGCATTAGTTTGTGGTGCAAGTTATATCAAGGGTGCTCACGTTGACTTGAATCTGGTGGTATGTTTGCCATATTTTCCTTACCTTTTTCTCTTTCTTTTTTGGTCTTGTATGTGATGTGAGCATTTGTCTAACTTCCGCACTTGTAGCCGAGGGATGAGAATGAAGAGGATGATGTTGAGACCATCAAGTTACCCATTGTGGTGGAGGAGATCAATGATTGGTAACTATTCTTCTTGCATGTTTCACTTGTCATACGATACCAAATATTATTTATGTGAATGTTGCTTATATTACTTGTAGACGTTCATCATGTGGATGTTGATCTTGCTATTCTGGAGATGGATGTCAAAGTGGTATTCTCATGTGAAGGTTACTTTTGAATTTGTGTTATGTTGGAATTTGTCGAGTCAGGAACTATGAATTGTTATTGCAAGTTTCGAGATGAACCTCTCATTTGTGTTATGTTGAACTTCTCAATTGACATGAACTCGAAATTATCATTACAAGTTTGTAATCGTGTCGTTTAATGATGATAAGACCTTATGTTTGTGCATGTGATTTTTGTGCTATTGTTCTTCTCAGAATCTGTTGTTTTGATGTCCAAAATACAAATAAGATGATGTCCAAATTTAGTTATGCCATACTAGTCATTATACAGAAACAGAGCACTCACTAAATTTGGACAGCCTAAATTGTGGCCAAAAAGCGCAACAGGGCACTCCCAGGAGAAGCTACAGGCTAAATAATGGCCAAAACGCTTAATAGAGCACTCCCAGGGACAGCTACTGTCTAAATACGACCAAATTTATTTAAACAGTGGCCAATGAAGCACTCCCAGGCTGGAAAACAGCCTAAACAGAGTCCCAGCCATCGGTCCCATTCGGGCTGACCGAGCTTTGCTCCTCTCGGTCTGGTCCTGGAAAATAGGCTTGCTGGCCACCTCGGTCCGGCCCGGACAGGACTGGTCGCGGCCGGTCCAAAGGCTGGCTCGGTCAAAGCCCGGACCGGACCGGACCGCGTCCCCCCTGAGTCGTAGGTGTATCGAGTGGGTGAAAGTATGACATTGTAAGGTGCCTATTGACTAGCCTGGCCTCGCCTTATAAAGGACGGTGAGGACCATGGTTAGAAGTTTCCGTATTCTCCGGGTAGGCGAGGCCCATGACTACTCGGAGATTATGGAAACTTGTAACCATGGGCCTCGCCGTCCATGGTTCTTGATGATTCCTGAAAGGTAAAGTATGCGCTGACTCGCGACGGTAAGTAGCACAGTCTGCCAAGCTCTGAAGCCAACAAGAAGTGGTGAAGTTAGCCTACATATGAAGTTCGTTCAATGGGGGAAAACGCGCCGGCGCATGCTGGCTTTCATGGGATTAACAACAGACAGTCACACGTCCTCATATACTGGCTTTCATGTGAGTAGGTCAAGAGAGTAGTCCTGGTACTCTATGCAGATCCATTAATTGCTTCAAGGTGAAGAGGTGGTGCCTTATCTCTAATACTAGATGTTAGCACCCACACCAAATCACTCGATTATCTTTGGAAATTGGGTAGCTAGTCTCAATTACAGAGTCGGTTACACAAATGGATGAACTAGTCTTGCGAGAGGTGAAAGGGGGAATAGGTAGCCACCGAGTGTCGATTGCCTTTGATCCACCGAATGGGCCTCTCCTCGGTCCTCCCTGCCTTAAGTGGTAGACATTGGTGTCAAGATGGATTCATTCAACCACACGGGCCCACAGAAGCGTGAGTTGGCCTGACGTGCACGCTTGGGATCTATTGTGTCGTCAGGAGGTGGGCCCAACATGTCAGGGTAGCTGACAAGGCACGCGGGTAAACTGGTGTAGTTTTGCAAACGATGTGCACTTGCAGTTTGCAAACCATGTGGAAGTATCATGTATTGTTGTCTCCCTCCAAATGAAATGGGGGTCGGATCTTTTATACCACTTGATTTCCTCTTCTAGAAAAAGACGTCCAATCTTCTCATTGGATTGATGTTTTTCAATCAATCTCTTGAGGTGTCAAAAATGCGGGGCTCTGTGATTTTATCGAGATCATCAATAATCGTGGAAAGGTACTCTTTCTCTTTTTCATAAATACCACTAGTGTGTTTTGTCCATCCAAATTGGAATCACCTTCAGGCTATGATCTTAAAGTTCCATCGCTGAATCGGTGTTTCGACCAACGACAGACTACTCCCACGCACTCTAAGTCAGCAAAGCCCACCTAAGAGCATCTCCAGCCATTCGCCCCCCTGGACGCATAAATCGCCCCCTAGGGGCGAGCCGGCGATACAATCGGCGCTGGGGGCGGTTTCGCGCCCAGTCGTCGCCCCCAGGCGCCGATATTGGCCCACTTTTCAGCCCCATTTCGGCGAATAAAGGGCCCATATGGGCGACAATAGGCCCATATTCAGCGTGGTTCGCCGTTGTTCGGCGTTCAATTATGCACATAATTTTTTTATCACATATTTCATCACAAAAATATCAAATACTTCAACAAAATAGTACAACAACAAATAGTTCAATACAAATTATATAGTTCAACAAATAAAAACTCATATTTCATCACACGTCGTGCCCGACGTCGCCCTTGAGCCTCCATAGATGCTCTATCAGATCTTGCTGCAGTTGATGATGCATCTGTGGGTCTCGGATCTCCTGAGGCATACTGAGATAGGCAGTCCAGCTTGCCGGTAGCTGGTGATCAACTTCGGCTAGAGAAGCCTGCCTGTAGTATGGTTCAGTGTCAAACACTTGGTCTTCTTGCTCGCTCTCGATGATCATGTTGTGCAAGATGACACAGCAAGTCATAATCTCCCACATTTTATCTTTCGGCCAGGTCTGGGCGGGGTACCGGACAACAGCAAATCGAGATTGGAGCACACCAAATGCCCGCTCGACATCCTTCCTGCAAGCCTCCTGAACCTTTGCAAACCAGGCGTTCTTGCCTCCTGGCACAGGGTTTGAGATCGTCTTCACAAATGTCGACCATCTCGGATAGATGCCATCAGCTAGATAGTACCCCTTGTTGTAGTGCCGCCCATTGATCTCGAAGTTCACCAGAGGAGAATGACCTTCAACAAGCTTGGCAAAGACAGGAGAGCACTACAGCATGTTGATGTCATTGTGAGTTCCTGGCGTACCAAAGAAGGAGTGCCAAATCCAGAGGTCATGTGTGGCCACCGCCTTAAGTACCACACTGCAACCGCCTTTGGCGCCTTTGTACATTCCCTGCCAAGCAAATGGGCAATTCTTCCATTTTCAATGCATGCAGTCGATGCTTTCAAGCATCCCAGGAAATCCTCTTGCCGCATTCTGTGCTAGGATCTGAGCAGTGTCTTCCGCATTGGGTGTTCTCAAGTATTTCGGTCCAAACACGGCCACCACTGCCTGACAGAACTTGTAGAAACACTCTATGTTGGTGGACTCTGTTAGAAATATGCCCTAGAGGCAATAATAAATTGGTTATTATTATATTTCCTTGTTCATGATAATCGTTTATTATCCATGCTAGAATTGTATTGATAGGAAACTCAGATACATGTGTGGATACATAGACAACACCATGTCCCTAGTAAGCCTCTAGTTGACTAGCTCGTTGATCAATAGATGGTTACGATTTCCTGACCATGGACATTGGATATCGTTGATAACGGGATCACATCATTAGGAGAATGATGTGATGGACAAGACCCAATCCTAAGCCTAGCACAAAGATCGTGTAGTTCGTATGCTAAAGCTTTTCTAATGTCAAGTATCATTTCCTTAGACCATGAGATTGTGCAACTCCCGGATACCGTAGGAGTGCTTTGGGTGTGCCAAACGTCACAACGTAACTAGGTGGCTATAAAGGTACACTACAGGTATCTCCGAAAGTGTCTGTTGGGTTGGCACGAATCGAGACTGGGATTTGTCACTCCGTGTAAACGGAGAGGTATCTCTGGGCCCACTCGGTAGGACATCATCATAATGTGCACAATGTGATCAAGGAGTTGATCACGGGATGATGTGTTACGGAACGAGTAAAGAGACTTGCCGGTAACGAGACTGAACAAGGTATCGGGATACCGATGATTGAATATCGGGCAAGTATCGTACCGCTAGACAAAGGGAATTGTATACGGGATTGATTAAGTCCTTGACATCATGGTTCATCCGATGAGATCATCATGGAACATGTGGGAGCCAACATGGGTATCCAGATCCCGCTGTTGGTTATTGACCGGAGAGTCATCTCGGTCATGTCTGCATGTCTCCCGAACCCATAGGGTCTACACACTTAAGGTTCGATGACGCTAGGGTTATAGGGAATAGATATACGTGGTTACCTAATGTTGTTCGGAGTCTCGGATGAGATCCCGGACGTCACGAGAAGTTCCGGAATGGTCCGGAGGTAAAGATTTATATATGGGAAGTCCTGTTTTGGTCGCCGGAAAAGTTTCGGGGTTTATCGGTAACATACCGGGACCACCGGGAGGGTCTCGGGGGTCCACCAAGTGGGGCCACAAGCCCCGGAGGGCTGCATGGGCCAAGTGTGGGAGGGGACCAGCCCCAGGTGGGCTGGTGCGCCCCCCCACAAGGGCCCAAGGCGCAAGGGAGAGGAGAAGGGGGCAAACCCTAGGGCAGATGGGCCCTAAGGCCCACCCTGGTGCGCCTCCCCCTCTCCCCTCCCCTTGGCCGCCCCTAGATGGGATCTAGGGGGCTGCCGCCACCCCTAGGGAGGGAACCCTAGGTGGGGGCGCAGCCCCTCCCCTTCCCCTATATATACTTGAGTTTTGGGCTGCCCACAACACACGAGTTCCTCTCCTCTTGTTGGCGCAGCCCTACCTCTCTTTCTCCTCGTTTCTTGCGGTGCTTGGCGAAGCCCTGCTGGAGTACCACGCTCCTCCACCACCACCACGCCGTTGTGCTGCTGCTGGATGGAGTCTTCCTCAACCTCTCCCTCTCTCCTTGCTGGATCAAGGCATGGGAGACGTCACCGGGCTGTACGTGTGTTGAACACGGAGGTGCCGTCCGTTCGGCACTAGGATCATTGGTGATTTGGATCACGACGAGTACGACTCCTTCAACCCCGTTCTCTTGAACGCTTCCGCTTAGCGATCTACAAGGGTATGTAGATGCACTCTCCTTCCCCTCGTTGCTGGTCTCTCCATAGATAGATCTTGGTGACACGTAGGAAAATTTTGAATTTCTGCTACATTCCCCAACAGACTCGGCCATGCGCCCATAGTTGTCGATTGAATCACCGGGAGCTCCATATGCAAGCATCCTCATCGCTGTCGTGCACTTCTGGATGGAGGTGAATCCAAGGGCGCCGGTCCAATCCATCTTGCACTTGAAGTAGTTGTCGAACCCCCGGATGGAATTCACAATCCTGAGGAAGAGCTTTCGGCTCATCCGATAACGGCGCCGAAATGTTTTCTCGCCGTGAAGTGGAGCATCGGCGAAGTAGTCGGAGTAGAGCATGCAGTAGCCTTCGAGACGATGCCGGTTCTTTACTTTCACCCGCCCCGGCGCCGAGCCACCTCGCGCGCGGCTTTTCATTGCTCGCTAGCAGCTGGGCGAGGGCGGCGAGCACCATGAGATGCTCTTCTTCCTGGATGTCGGCCTCGGCTTCCTCCTCCAGCAGTGTGGCGAGCGCTTCCTCGTCATCTGAGTCCATCGCCGAGGCAGGCAAATCGCCGAACACCTTGCGCCCGGTGGGCGTGTACCCGCCGCTAAACTGACCCTCCGCGGCCGGAAACGGCGGCCGAAAACGCCCAGCTTCTGTTGGAGGGGCTGTCGCGGCGAAGCTCTGCTATTTTTCCGGCGTGGAATGGTTATCTAGTGGTGAAAGGCGGCGGGCGGCGCCGGGATATAGCTACTAGCGGCCGAGGGCGCGGGGGGTGGGAGGCGAGTCGGGGAAGAAAACCTTGACTTTTCCCCTGACGGCGTGGGCCAGTCGCGCTTTTCCTTTCCGCCGGAGCCCCCAACTGCCCCTCAGTGCGCCGGGTTCGGCCTGTGACCGCCGGGCGGAAAAAAGGACCGAACCGGCGTTTTTCGGCGTCCTGGGGGTGCGACTGGGGCGTTTTTTGGTGCCGGCGCCAAAAAAGTGGCCTGAGGGGGCCTGTTGAGGGTGCAGCTGAAGATGCTCTAAGTGACCATCCCAACTCAAATTTGAATGGGCGACAAGTACTAAGGGAGTTAAGAGAGTTAAGAGTCGAGTATGGTCGGTGCACAGTCCGAAAGTGTTTCAATACAGTTGAGTGCACACACGGTTAACATTTGAAATTTTAATTCCCATTTGGTATCCATAAACACACTATCAAGTTTCTTGTATGGCGGCACTGGACGGTTATTAGCCCGCGTGAACTGTTTCCCTGACATACTTGCTTCCCTAAGATTCAAAGTGAAAATCACAGCTCGCTCGGCTGATCCCTCCATCAGCGGCCGGCAGGGTAGATCGGTTTGCGGAATTGATCACGAAAATTGTCTCTCGCGTCTCTCAAGCAGCAGCCACCGCAAGGGCAAGCCTCCGACGAGCGTTCCTTGTCTTCCGTTAGGTACACAATGAGAAGCAAAGGATTACATCTTCAGAAATACGTAGTTGTTAAGATTATATCGAATATGTGTATTGGATTACAATTAGACTTGGAACACGCCGAGAATTAATTAGGCGTTTGAGTCAGACACATGTAACACGTGCCTATTACTTAAAGGCACCGTGGGCGGCAAAATTAGACTAGACGAATCTAGTAGGCTAGACACGAGATCGAGAAGGTCGGTCCAGGTACCAATGGCAAGGGGTGCCCTGAGTCCCTGACCAGCCATTGCGCTATGGTTGAGATGTGCCTAATGGCATCGGCAGGCTTGTCGTCGATTTAGTACATGGGAAGGTGTGCCTATGGTCATTCCCCGGGATGTAGCCATAATAGCATTGTGTTCGAGAAATGTTCGACAATTCTGCAGTTACTTAAAACAGTTAAGCTCTCACTTCAAAATTCAGTAACTACTGATAATATTGAAAAAGGGAGGAAATTTCTCAAAAGTACAAACATACCTTAACTCCTGGAAGGGAGTTTGCCAAATAAATTTTGCTTGAAACTGTAAATCAAGAACTCCTGTTCTTAGCAGCAATGAGTAGTACGGTCAATGAATTTATCCACCGTCAATGTTGGTATTATCGTGACAACTCTACAAAAAATGCTTCTTTTTGTAACATTATGGAACTGCTACAACCCTAGCACACAATGGAATTAACCTAGAGGAAAACATGAAAGGCGCACATAGATGCAACACATACTTCGCCCAGCACGATTCAGTTAATGCAGCTACTTTCAGATTGAAATCCTTTGGATTTCAAGTCCTCCTTTAAAGTCTACAGCAGCAGCCACCAGTGGAAAATGATGGTGCGATGCACAAAAGCTAAATACAGTATTAACCTGCATATCAATATAGCCTACGGACACCAGCAGAGCTTCCTTCACGGCAGGAACCGAACAAGCGCTACAGAGGTACGCCGGTCGCAATCCTTCATCAGAACCAAAACATGATAGGCTTACTTGGTCCGCTCTACTTTACTTGACCAACCTGGTATGCCTGCCAGCTGTCTGATTGCTAGCACTTCCATTAACAACTGAAGGTCTGAAGCAAAGTGACCAACTATCTGCCATCTGGTTCCTCAGTGATGGTTACGTCATTATTACTGCAGATAGTTACATCATTATGACTGTACAGAACACTATCCGATTCATCTTCCTTAGATACCCTTAGGTTGAAGTATGCCGGATGCTTAGGCTCTGGAAGAATAACACCCTCGCTGTTTAACATCGCAACGACATTTGACATGGTCGGTCGATCATCTGCATGCTCTTGTACGCACATTAGTGCAATGTTAATGTACCTCCTAGCCTCCGCTGCATGGATCTCCTTACCAATTGATGCTTCTAGAAGCTCAAGAAATCTTCCTCCTTCCCAGAGCTGCCATGACTACAGAAAATTTATCATCACATACATGTCAAAAATTACATCGGTATACAAACAATGTACATATGTGTGTGAGAGTTCACAAAATGCTCACATATCCAAGGAGGTTAAGAAAGTCTTCATGCTGATGGAAACCAGAATTCCTTTGTCCGCTAAGGATCTCGAGAAGTAAGACACCAAAGCTGAACACATCAGATTTGATCGAGTAAATGCCTTCAGATGCATACTCCGGAGCCATATAGCCACTGAAATGAGTTAGAAGCATAAGTAAAATACTATATCAAATTTTAAAGGTTGATGAATCAGCTGATTAATGCTATTTTAATTAATCGTGTTATATACTTACTATGTTCCCACCACCCTCTTTGTGCTTCCTTGAGTATCATTGGAGCTGAAAATTTTAGCTAGCCCAAAATCAGAAATTTTAGGATTCATGTCCTGGTCCAAGAGAATGTTGCTGGCCTTAAGGTCTCTGTGTATGATGCGCAACCGAGAGTGCTTGTGGAGATACAGTAGACCTTGGGCTATCCCTTCGATTATCACACATCTTTTATTCCAATCAACCAAAGTTGTTCTGCTAACATCTGCACATTAGAAAGTGCATTTTATAGTATGGACGAAACGCGATCCAAAATATGGTTGAACTACACTGTGCATACCAAAGATAAAGAAGTCCAAGCTCTTATTTGGCAAATATTCGTACACCAAAAGTTTTTCCTCTCCCTGAATGCAGCAACCCATGAGCTTGACCAGATTACTGTGTTGTAGTTTTGCAATAAGTTCAACTTCATTTTTGAATTCTGTGAAACCCTGTCTTGAATGTGAGGCAAGCCTTTTAACTGCAATTTCTATTCCATCTGGTAATTGGCCCTGGAAGCATGTACAAAGCTGGAGGCATTATATTTTACTGAAATTACAGAAAATGGATTACATGCCATCCATGGGAAAAGGACTTTTGGGATATACAGCATCACATATCCAACGCATGGCCTTCATATTCTTTTTCAGTGCATTACACCTATTTCCTTCGGAGCTTCAGTCCACTGTCGTTTATCAAGAGTTCCATCTTAATTCTTTCTCTAGTTTAAGGCTAGGTAGCAGGTTACTTATGCTAATAATATTTGGTTGAGATACATTTATAAAACTGGATTTCGGGAGTATATGTTTATCAAGCAACTGTATGTTTTTTTTTCTCATTCTAGGGTGTCGATAATATTGAAAAGCGTGTGACTTCGCTTCACCATAGTTTGCTATTACTGGGATGAATGATATGATAACCATTGGAGATATTGGAACTTATATACATTATTTTCAAAGGTAGCTTTAAAACTAGGCACATCATATCACGATTCATTATAGATTCAGCTACTGTAATTAGCTCTACTGTAAATATATAAGGACTTTTTAGGCAATCGTGATTTAATATATATTTTAGAATGAACATATAATTGAATCTTTTCAAGACAACACATTTACCTTGTAGACAGGGCCAAAACCACCTTGCCCAAGTAGGTTTTCTTTCGAGAAGTTGTGTGTAGCACGCAAGATCTCAGAGAAGTCAAAGAGAGTGAACTCTGAACTCTTTTCTTCCAATCTCCAAACCAATGCGTCTTCTTCCGGCCTATTTGTGGCAGCTTGATCATGTACGATTTCTGTTCCTAAATTGAGAGGACACACAAACATACAACCTTAAGGCTGAGTACATATATAAGTGGTAATTTTTTAGAGGAATGTTCTAATCCAAATAACAACAAACCTTTTCTTTGTCTTCTCATCCATACAACGAAAAAAATAACACACAGAAATATTGACAGTAATGGAGCTGCCACAGCAATAATCCAAAGCGCCCTCCGGTGTGAGTTGCGTCCTAAGAAAAACACGACTTCATATATAGTTTCATATAAATATAAAAACGAATCCTATATCCTATATACCTAAAAGAGTCACCCCCACTAACTTAATTATCTCAACATGCAAGCATGCCACATCACTATACAATTATGAATGTGATAAGGACCACCTCAACATGCAACAATGCATGGGAAAAGACCCACCACCACATGCAACCATGCATGAGAAAATATTTTTCATTCTATTATTCTACTTATATTCAATAAATATTGGAGGTAAAAATATATTTAATAAATATTTTACAACTTTACATACATATAATAAGTCGTATGTATTGTAAATTTTGGTTCACGTGTTATGAATCTAAATATCTATATTCAATACAATCAAATCTCATTGAAATATATTGCAACCAATTTCCGCAACAGCGCGCAGGGCATCATCTAGTTTATTTAGTGTTAGAGACAATGACAAATCAGTTGTAGGTCATGGATCATCTCACTCGACCACACTTTACCAATTGAACATGGGTCAGCCCCTCTTTGAATTTTGAACCATTCTGACTCTAGCATCTTTCCCCTTATCAATTAACATCATTTTCATTGTTATTGACTTAACATAGTTCTTGTACTTATTTGTTTTTATTAATCTATTTTTAAGCTCATGTCTGCTAGTCTAAAAATGCTACCATGTACTCCCTCCGTTTCTAAATACAAGACTATTTAGAGATTCCAATGCAGACCGCATACGGAGCAAAATGAGTGAATCTACACTTTAAAATAGGTTTATATACATCCGTATGTAGCGCCTATTGAAATCTCTAAAAAGTCTTATATCACGCAAGATGTGTGACATGTTGCCTAAATTAATGAATCTAACTGAAGCAGTGGTGCCATGTCCAACCATGGATCTGCCGGGAAGGACGAGAATTTACATACCATGAAGTTCTTGGGTGGTCGCTTGCGCCTCCGGAGGTGGTGGTGCCGCATCCGGTGAGTGCGGTTGCGACTGCGGGGGTGGGTACAATGTAACTGGCGGCATGGTATTGTTGGTCGGCGGAAGTTCAGATACCAAGCTGATAATACGCAGCATGGGGTCCCCTTGAAAGAACGGGTATATCTCGTACCTCATGCTACACCGTGTCCCCAGAAGTCGACCACCTTTCCTACCGTCCATGTACTTGAGTGTTATCTGGGAGTAAGGCTGGAAACAGGCCGCACAGTCGTCAGCGGTCAGGTCGGGCGTGCACTGCATAAGGCAGTAGAGCGTCGGGAGGGAGCTGACATCCAAGCGCGAGGTGGTGAACCTCCTCGAGCTGTTCGCAGCCGATTGAGCTGTGTTGTTCAGAAGTGTGAACAACAAGAAGCTGAAGGAGTCAGCTCTTGTCGAGATGTTTATGAACATGTCGAGGCTCACAATGACGAGTATATTGTCATTGACGTTGGTGGCGAGAAAATTCTTGTTGGAGAACCTGAGCATGCAGGGATTGCTATTGTAGTACACGGTGGCGTCCTTATTGCTCGTGCAGTGTTCCTGCCCGTCCTGGAAGGCGGTCACCAAGCATCCCTCGCAGGCAGAGGCATTGGAGTCCCCGCGGCAGAGAGCAAGGGCAAAGATGGTGTTTGGAACATTGCCGACTGTGTCGGTAGCGAAGAGGGTGGTGTTGGATGCTGCTTTCTTCGGGAGGGTGGAAGAGAGGAGCTTGAGGTTGGCTTCATAGGTGCTATTTGATTTGTAGTTGCCGCTCTCGCCGCATGCTGGCCACGTTTGGGCAGCGGTGAGAGGCACGAGGAGCAGGAGGAGGAGGGGGAGGATAACCATGGCCATACATGGATGACAAGGCAGATCCACGGCTGATAGGAACCTCATCGCCATGCAACTTGTAGAAACTGAAGAGCTCTCATAAAAATGGGAGAGAAAAAAGTATGTTAGAACAGGAAGATAATAAGTAACTAAAAAGGAAAAAAAATGTAGAGAACTGGAAAACACCACCATACATCGAAGCTCCACCTCCCCGCGTTGTAGTGACACTGGATCATCAATAAATAATGGCACACCAACCTAAAGAACACAGAGGAGAAATGTCCATATGCTCAGAACTGCAAGGACAGCATGCTATTGCTGGCAAAAAGGTTAAGAAATGTCTCAGAATTTGGAACCTGTGGAGCTAGAAGAATTGTGCATGCTATTGCTGTCCTCTGTTTGCAGCACCGGGCGTCTATGTTCTAGATATGGTGATCATGTTCTAGAAATCACGCTGCAAAATTGAAGGCATGTAAGCATCAAAGAAGTGTGTGCTCGACAAATAATTAAGAGATCTAAATCTCAAAGTTCAGATGTCACAAGTAGCCATTCAGATATCAGGGATTAAGCTGGAAGTTAAGGAAGTCTACTCCCAAGTCAAAAACAGGGTTAAGCTGGGAGTTGAGGAAGTCTACTCCAAGTCAAAAACAGGGTTAAGCTTGGAGTTCAGAAAGTCTATTATATTCCAAGTCAAGAGAGGGTTAAGCTGGAAGTTTATGAAGTCTACTATATTCCAAGTCTTCATTTTGATAGTTCAATTGGACAGGCAATCGAAAATTCTCAATTCAACATGTTGTTTAGCGTGAGCAAAATTCAGTGTCTTCTCTTCAAGCTGGATAACGAATCTAGCCCGGCAAAAAAAATAAAAAATCTAGGGGCTTACCACTGGATTATGGGGACTGCAGATAGGGGCTTGTGGGTTACCGATTGTCGACCACAAAGCTTTGCATTGCGAGAGAAACTGTCTTAAAACCATGGGGGAAAAGAGGTGATTTCGTACCGAGCTTAGCACTGGAAGTGGAAGCACGATTGCGTCGCCGGCGCGCGACCCCCGTTCTCCTCTCCGGCACGAAGCCGCCGGGCGCCGGCGCTCGCTCCGCTCCCCTGCTCGCTCGCCAATGTATCCCCGGTCCAGGCGGCGTGACCCGGAGATAAGTCGACAGAGTGGGGAGTGGGGGAGGAGGAGCCACTCGATTCAGTGGAGGACGGCGGCGGAGTGGAGTGCACTTGTTTTCCAACTTGGGTGGAGTGGACGAGGAGGAGGAGAATGACTGGCTGGCCGACCGCGACCGAGTCCAAGTCCATCCCGTCCGTCTCTCTCCCGGTGCCGACCAGCTGCCTCTGTGGGCTCACATGGGCCTGCATCGACCGTCTCTGTTCGGCTCTGTGGGCTCACATGGGCCTGCGTCGACCATATGCCTGAAAAGTTCACAAATTGCGGCCTTAAGAGCATGTCCAGCCGTTCAGCCTCTCAAGGCGTCGAAAAAGAGCGGCCTGGGGGCGAACCGGCGCTAGATCGGCCTCTGGGGCGACCTAGCTCCCAACCACGCCCCCAGACGCCCCTCAACCCGCTGTAAATTCAAATGTAGTCATTCCCGCTTACAAAATAGACGCCACAAATCCGATGATCATACGACCACAGTTCAGCGATCGAATGAAAAGTTCGGCGTTCAAAAAGAAAGGACGCACATCAGACGGCGAGGTCGGCCTCCGGCGTCGGCAGAGTCGGCGTGCGTGGGCTTGGCGGGGTCGGAGCTTCTTCTGTGTCGGGCGGCGTCGGTGTGGCTTCTGTGCTGGGCGGCGTCGGCGTGGCTTCTGTACTGCGGGGAGTCGTGGAGCCATCATCGCTCGGGCTTGGCGGCGTCGGCGTGGGCATGGGAGTTGGTGGCGCCGTCGACGGCAGCTGGTTCAGGATGAGACCATGCTCCGCCAAGTACCACACCTTGATCGCCTCGTCATTGCTCTGGAGCATGTCCGCCCCACCCAGCAGGAAAGCTAGGTCGGTGTTCCTCTTCTTTGCAGCGACGTTGGTCCGGAGTAGGTCGAACTTGACGGCGCTGCTCGTCATCAACGCCGACTACCGCGCCTCGGTCTTCTCTTCACGCAGGACGGCCCGGGTCTGTGCATCGGCGAGGCAATGCTCGATGGACTCCTGCACTCGCGCGGTAGCCGCGTCGACGTGTTTCCCCTTCTTGGCCCCTTTGTTGCCATCCGACCGCCCCTCTGACGCGCCCGGCGTCGGCGCGTCCGGCTTGTAGGTTTCCTTGGCCTTGTCGAGGGTGCGCCGGACTTCCGCCCACTTCTCGCACTTGCCAATGCGCTTGTAAACATGGAGGTACTTGAACTCTTGGTCGCGGTTGCCTAGGCGATACAAGGCGAACATGTGCACCAGCTACGCGGAGGAACAAATAGTTGGCGGGCGCGCACGGCGAATAGAAGCGAGAGACCGGCGTGTCGTACCTGATCCTCGACGTTGGCGCCGCTCTCCGGCCGAGCCGCGACCTCCTCGACGACCCCATGCCATTTGTTGCACGCCGCCTGGATGAGCCCCCAATGGTTCGCCATTGCCTTCGCCCCGCGCTGCATGTAGACGCCTTTAAAGTAGGGGGTCGACGAGCTTGCGCTCGTCGAACTCGGCCTTGATGCGCCCCCAGTACATCTCGATGCTCTAGTTCGCGCCGGTGGTTGGGTCGAGGCAGATAACTTTTCACGCTTCGGCGAGGCATTCCTGTTCCTTGGACGTCCACTTGATGTGCGGCTCGTCGGCCCTGGTCGCCCCCTTCTTCTTCTTGCGCCTCCTCGCAGGAACAGTCATCGGCTCCTCCTCCTCTTCCTCCTCCCCCTCCTCCTCGTGCTCCTCCGGCTCCTCCTCGCAGTACTCGAGCTCGCCGTCCATGCTGTCGCTGAGGTCCACCATGTTGTCCTGGGTAGCGAACCCGGGGGATGCGGCGGCCGCGGCCGAGCCTGCCGTGATGATGTCGTCCATGTCGGCGTCGGTCTCGTCGGTGTCGCCGAGGTGCGACGTGGAAGCTTGTGAGAAGGGCAGCGTGCCACGACGGAGAGGGGGCATCGAGGAGCATGCGTAAGTCGACGGCGAGTAGTTGTATGGAGGGTACTGCACGCCGGCGAAGGCGGGCGAGGGCGTGCGCTGGATCGGGTGTCCATGGGGGAAGGTGACGTTGGGGTTGAACCCATCGTGCACATCCCCGTCGGCGTAGCCCGACGACGGCGTGCATCCCCATGGCTGCGGCGACGACGAGAAGCCGGACAGAGAGCGCAGACGCTTTGCTGGCTCTAGGGTACGTACTGGGCGTGGCTGCCTAGTGGATTCATCATCCCCAAGCGAGTCACCTTGGCCTCGGCTTGGTCCGCCGCAGCCGCAGCCGCACGCGCCGCGTTGTCACGGGTCTTCTTGGCGATTGCCCTGTTCCGCCGGTCGGAGGTGACGGCCTCCCGTCGCTGAACTTCTGCCCTCCACTCGCCGTTTGTCATGTCCGGTGGCTTGGACGGCGACGCCTTCGGCTTCCTCTGCTTCGGCTGGGCGACGGAGGCGGTCGCGGTGGTCGCAGCGCGGGGGGTCACGTACTTCTTCGGCGGCATGGCGGCGGTTGGGAGACGAGCGGGAGGGAGATTGGCGGGAGGAAATGAGAGAATGAGAGGGAAGTGGGGGCGAGGGCGGGAAGAGGCTCTCGACTCGCCGACAGAGCGGCCCCACGCCCCTTTTCGCTTGTGCCGGCGCCCCCAGGCACGCCCCAGCGTGCCGGGTTCGGTCTGAGTCCGCCGGCACCAGTTTCAACCCGAGCCGGCGAAAAACGGGCTACTATGGGCGTAACTGGGTCGAATTTTGGACGCCAGCGCGGCAAAAATATCTGGGAAGGGTCTGTTGGGACCACGGCTGAAGATGCTCTAAGCACTGCGTTCCTGGGCTGGCCAAGCAGGCCGAGCCCTAAATAACATGGTTTGATTCTGTTTGACAGCAGACATGTTGTCCTTTGATTTCACCCGTTGACTGTTCACTTGACCATTGACCGTTACCATTTATAAAAATAATTAGTTTGAAAAAAGTTCATGAATTGAGAAGATTATATATTCAAAAGAATTATGATTTTGAGAAAAGGTTCACAAATTTGAAAGAGAATTCATAAAATATAAAGAAGTTTGTGCATTTTCAGAAAAAGATAAAACAAAGTAAAAAAAAACCAGTTCAGACAACCAAGAAAATTATAAAAAAGGAAAAAATGGCTGAGAGCCCAAAACCGGCGGCCGAAGCACTCGAATACCTCTTAATGGGCCAGCCCATAGAGAAAAAGATCGAAGGGGAGGGTGTGCGTCGCGTAGGCGCATGAAGCGCCAAATGGGATTTGGTTGCATGTAGCTCATTTAATAGTCTCGGCATGCCACATTGCTGAAAATGAAGTCGCTATGCTAAGACTTTATAGGACTAATGCACCAGAATAGCAACCGTTGTCAATGAAGAGAAGTTTAGATCGGAAGGATCAAACCTGAAGACACATGATGAATAAAAACGAACGGATCCGAGCAGATCCACCAATGACAACCATCGGCCGAGTTCCCGCGAGATTCGCCGGAGACACACCTTCATACGCCCTCTGATGATGCTATACACATCATTGAGATGGGGGCTAGACGGGAAAAACTTTATTCCATCTTCAAGAAGCTGCCGCTGTCTCGTCTTTCTGAGCAGGACACAAGCCCTAACGAAATTTGAAGAAGTAGCTAAAAACGGACCCCTCCCGTCGACAAAGGCCGGGATCCGCCGTGCACCCATGGCCCTAAGGCCATAGGAGATGTGGCAGGTCGGTGCCGCCACCGACGGGAGGCAGAAACCCTAGCCGCTTTTCCTTGGAGGAGAGACGAAGGGAACTAATGGGGTGTACTACTCACATTGAACGAGCATAGATGACATACATTAAAGAAAAAGACACATATGTAACATTTTTTTCCTAAACAAAAATATTTTCTGTCATGGAAGTGGCATTACCAGATGGTAAAACTGATGAAAACGTGTATTATTATGAATGTGTTGGGCACCTACTTCTATAAAATTATTATTATGATAAAAAATTTAATTTTCATCCTAAGAAGGCCGGCGGCACACCTATATGACTTCTTTGGGCTTTCCACGACGTAAAAAATCGTGGTAATTAAGTGAGGGCGAGATTTTTATGGTGATTTCAGCACTTTGCATGGTAGAAGGTGGGCGGTTGGCTCGAGGGAGATGCAGAAGTTTTGTGCAATCACTCTATGTGGGTGCGGGCCTTCACATAACTGAACTCAAGTGATCGATCGTACGTGGGCGGTAGTTGTAGGACCCTGATCAAACGATTCTCATGTGCGGTACTTGCAGGCCCCTGTTGCATGAGCGAGACTTCACATTATAGAGAGAACCCGATTGTTCGACGACATGCGCGAGAGTCACTAGCTAGCTGCTGTGTGGTGCACGGTAGTTGAGAAGCTGTATGCATATGTGCGAGTCGTTCTGATCAAGATGTCCCAATTGGCATACCAGACTCTCTATCTCGTTATTGATGCTGTGTGTACTTGGCGGTGGTGCATCCACGAAAGCCGTATGTGCAAGTAGACCTCCTGTTGCATCCTGCGTGGTAGTTGGAGGCCTTGATGTATGCACAAGCGTACTTGCTGGGTGCGTTTCGAGGAGCCTAAGGCGTTGTTGCGTCCCTCGCGTGTGATATATAGAGGGTGCTTAGATTCAAGGGACTTATTTTAGTCTGACTAAAAATAGTCTCTTTAAGAGGCTAAAGTTCTAAGCATTCGTGACTAAAGAGGGGCTAAAACTAGTATTAAGACTAAAACTTTTTAGTCAGGGGTACCCCTACTAAGAGGGTGCTTGGATACGTTTTAGTCTCATGACTAAAAGTAATGAGACTAAAACTTACTAGCCTCACCCATGCTTGGATCCAAATACTAAAGAGGCTAAAATCAATTTAATGAGCATTTATTATCCTCCAAACCCTCCAATCCAGAACTTGCATGTGTTAAAGAAGAGGAGTTAAATGAGGAGAGAGAGGACTGGTCCAGAACTCGCGTGGTACCCCCCCTCCCCCTCTTCCAGTCAATTGGTGCTGGATAAACAAGACCCCGCTGCATGTGGTCACACTAGTGCAGAACCGGGCAATAGCACCGGTTCGTAAGGGAATTTAGTGTCGGTTCGGTAACCGGCACTAAATTGTAGGCACTAAAGCCCCCCCCCTTAGTACCGGTTCAGCACGAACCGGTGCTAAAGGGCAAACACGTGGCACGAGCCAGCTCCGTGGCGCGCGTAGGACATTAGTACCGGTTGGTAACACCAACCGGTACTAAATGTTTTGGTGTGTTTTGGTTTTATTTTTTATTTTTATTTTAATTTTGTGTTTTCAATTTAATTTAGTGATTGTTTTACATTATAATGAGTTGTTAAATCATTAGATGATTAGTTTGACTGGATGCGTGTGGATCCTAGCTAGGTCATCAAGTATATGTCATATCCATATTATATATACTTGATCACCTACTTAAGTGATCGAGGTAATATGGATATGGCATATACTTGATCACTTAGCTAGAATCCATCCAGTTAAAACTAATATGCAATTTCTTTCATAAATGATATAATAACTCATCATCATCATCATATTAATTAATATAAAAACTCTTGCATCATATATATCATCACCAACGGTTTTCATAGCAAAGATATCATCGAGTTCAACATGGTAATGATATTATAAGCGTTCATAACACCACAAAAGCAAATCAATCGTTGAGATTAAGTTCAGGACGAAGAACACAGACATGAGAGGACAAGTACTAAGAGCATGAACTAGCTAATTAATCACTCCTGCTGCTCTCTCTCAGTTAAAATAGCATAGAACATGTATAGCTTTGCTGATTCATCATATTGGAGCATGCAGATGAACCTATCTCCTAATCGTGTGTTGCGCTTCTGATTGCTGCCCCCTAGTACTTCTCTGTGATCGTTCACAATTTTGCTCCAGTCTTTTATTATTAAGCATTCCTCGCTATTAGAAATCCTGAATGCACTAATGTGCATTGTAGGATATCTTGGCCGTAAGCTAACAATATTCATGGTACCTTTAGTCTCGATCCAATCAGGCACAACATTCATCGGGAGTTCTTGTTGAAGAACATCGTATATAGTAACATACTTAGCAATGAAGTTTAGCTTAAAAAAATAATGTATGCAAAAGATGCACTGAGGAGAAATAGTAGAAATCTTACCATCTTTCCTAAATATATGTGACTGTAGTTCAGTACGAACACTATTGGTCACACGTTTTGAGTACTAACATTTCTAAGTGCAGGAAAGAAATTTGTCTTGACAACATCAAGATCCTCAAGCCATGAAACATAATGACTTGTCTCCTCGCAGTTTAGTTCAGCCTCGGGACAGTGAACGGTCCTGTCTACCAAGCGCCGGACATGTTTGCTTGATTGGAAGTAAGCTGTCAATATAAATTGAGATCTATTAATTATTCAACTGGTTCAAATAATCTCATATCGAAGACATAAATATGGTTGAGAAACTCACATAATGGTAGAACTGGAGGCGTCTGCACATCGACCCAGATGTCTCTATTACCTTCAATATCATCTTCCGGACGAATATCAAAGGTGATAACCATATCAGGCTCAAATGCACAAGTCTTGCATAGTGCTTGCCAAGTTTTGCATTCAAAATAGGTGTATGTGTCTGCATTGTATAATTTGACGTTGAAGGTATAACCATGCTCGGTCTTCAAGTAAACTCTTTTTACCTCCATAGTTTCGTTAGGACTGAAACCTATCTTATCCAAGACAAAAATTCTTGCATGGCAGGGGATACGCTAGTAGAATAGTGAAAAATTAAAATTAAAAGGTGAAGCAAATGAAGCATAAGTCATGCTTAATTACGAAAAAAGACTTGTCGTTGTGACTTACTGTATCCACTTCGAAGTTCTCATCCAGCTTGATGCTGAAGCGTCTATCATCAACTAGAAAATTTCTGCCGCACAGGTCGTGCTGGTCTTCGCAATATTCGCACATAATGAAATCGTGTTCGTCGTTAGACGACATTCCTATGTTCATAGGTGAAACATTAAACACTTATTAGTTCTATTAATTCAATTAATTCTGTTAATTCAACTAGTTCAACTAAGCACTTACGAAGAATATACCTAATTAATTGAACTAATTCAACTAACTAGTTCAACTAATTAATTCAACTAAACTAGTTCTGTTAATTAGATAATGAAATCTCATATAACTAAATTAAATATATATCTAACATATAATTTATATCTAATATCTAACATATATGTTCATATATAGGTGAAATATTAAACACTTACTAGTTCTATTAATTCAACTAAATAAACTAGTTCTATTAATTCAACTAAGCATTTACTAAAAATAAACTAGTTCTATTAATTTCTTACTAAAATAAAGTAGATAGTTCTATATAGTAATATTTTGATTAGATCATCAAATCTCATATACCTAAATTTTCTTACTAAAAATAAACTTGTTCTATTAATTTTCATACTAAAAATAAACTAGCTATATTAATTCAACTAGTTCAAATCTCATATATATACCTAATTAATATCTAGCTATACTAATTCAACTAGTTCAACTTGTTCTAATTCATGTAAAATATATTTGACATTAATATTTAACATCTTTTCCATATAATTTATCTAACATTAACATTCTAACATTATTATCTACGTAATTTATCTAACATTAATCTAAACAACAGAAAATAGAATAAGTAAAAACAATGTGTGTGTGTGGTGTGTGTGTGTGTCTGTGTGTGTGTGTGTGGTGTGTGTGTGTGTGTAAGACCAGGGGGCGGCGGCGTACGGGCGGCGGCGGGCGACGACGGAGGGACGGGCGTGGCGGGCGAGAGGCGGCGGCGACGTACGGGCGCGGCGGGGGCGACGGGCCGGGCGGTGACGGCGACGACAGGTGGCGGGGGCGACGGCGGTGACGGCGACGACGGGTGGCGTGGGCGACGGCGACGACGGGCGGCAGGGGCGGCGAGGGCGGCACGCGATGGGGCGACGGGCGCGGCGAAGAAGTTTGGATCGAGAAGAACTACTGGTGGGCGAAACTGATTTTTTCGTAGGTTCCATATATATAGGAAGGGTCTTTAGTGCCGGTTGGAGCCACCAACCGGTACTAAAGGCCAATTTTCGCCAGGCCAAGGGGCGGGAAATGGCCCCTTTAGTACCGGTTCGTGCCACGGACCGGTACTAAAGACCCCCCTTTAGTACCGGTTGGAGCCACCAACCGGTACTAAAGCTTGTGCGCTGCCACCGGCGGTGTACAATGTTTAGTCCCACCTCGCCGAGCGAAGGGCAGCCGCACTGGTTTATAAACCCAGCCGCGGCTGCTCCTTTGAGTTTCTCTATATAGCAGGCTTCTGGGCCTAATTAACTAGGGCGCGCTGCCCTGTGAGCCTACTGGCCCATCTGGGCGTGCATTTGCACACCCTAGGTCTGGCAGGCCCATTGGGCAACGCGCCAACAAATTTTTTATATAGTTTTTTCTTTTCTGCATTATTTATTTTCCAGTAGTTTTTTATATAGTTTTTTCTTTTCTGCATTATTTATTATCTTCTATTTATTTTTGAGTAAATTTTTTGTATAGTTTTTTCTTTTCTGCATTATTTATTTTCTTCTATTTATTTTTGAGTAATTTTTTTGTATAGTTTTTTATTTTCTGCATTATTTATTTTCTTCTATTTATTGTCTTCTGGAAATTGAATGCTGCATACTGAACACAAAAGAAGTCCGGAGTTCAAATAAGTTTAAAAAACATTGAAGTGGCCGTGTAACAGATGAGTTCTCGTCCGAAACCCTGATACTCCGAAAGAGTTTGTCTAGTTTGTACACGAAGTGCGTCTAGTTTTTGCCGTGACCCTCTCTACTCTTTCGCGCATGCTATGCGGGTGATATGATGATACCATGCCAAGTTTCAACATTTTCAGGATTCATTTTGTAGTGATTTTCAATTTCACGGTCATTTAGCTCTCTAAACAATTAGGTAAATGACCGAAAAACAACAAATGATGTCAGAACATGTTAGAAATTGATGACGTCGCTTTGAATGCTGCATACTGAACACAAAAGAAGTCCGGAGTTCAAATAAGTTTAAAAAACATTGAAGTGGCCGTGTAACAGATGAGTTCTCGTCCGAAACCCTGATACTCCGAAAGAGTTTGTCTAGTTTGTACACGAAGTGCGTCTAGTTTTTGCCGTGACCCTCTCTACTCTTTCGCGCATGCTATGCGGGTGATATGATGATACCATGCCAATTTTCAACATTTTCAGGATTCATTTTGTAGTGATTTTCAATTTCACGGTCATTTAGCTCTCTAAACAATTAGGTAAATGACCGAAAAACAACAAATGATGTCAGAACATGTTGGAAATTGATGACGTCGCTTTGAATGCTGCATACTGAACACAAAAGAAGTCCGGAGTTCAAATAAGTTTAAAAAACATTGAAGTGGCCGTGTAACAGATGAGTTCTCGTCCGAAACCCTGATACTCCGAAAGAGTTTGTCCAGTTTGTACACGAAGTGCGTCCAATTTTTGCCGTGACCCTCTCTACTCTTTCGCCCATGCTATGCGGGTGATATGATGATACCATGCCAAGTTTCAACATTTTCAGAATTCATTTTGTAGTGATTTTCAATTTCACGGTCATTTAGCTCTCTAAACAATTAGGTAAATGACCGAAAAACAACAAATGATGTCAGAACATGCTAGAAATTGATGACGTCGCTTTGAATGCTGCATACTGAACACAAAAGAAGTCCGGAGTTCAAATAAGTTTAAAAAACATTGAAGTGGCCGTGTAACAGATGAGTTCTCGTCCGAAACCCTGATACTCCGAAAGAGTTTGTCCAGTTTGTACACGAAGTGCATCCAGTTTTTGCCGTGACCCTCTCTACTCTTTCGCGCATGCTATACGGGTGATATGATGATACCATGCCAAGTTTCAACATTTCCAGGATTCATTTTGTAGTGATTTTCAATTTCACGGTCATTTAGCTCTCTAAACAATTAGGTAAATGACCGAAAAACAACAAATGATGTCAGAACATGTTGGAAATTGATGATGTCGCTTTGAATGCTGCATACTAAACACAAAAGAAGTCCGGAGTTCAAATAAGTTATTAAAAATAAAAAAAAAGGTGCAATACTGGTTAATTTGCTTCAAGCCATTCGGAATAGTGTAGACTGCACTGCACATAGCTCAGTGCAATCTATGCTATTCCGCAAGGCTTGAAGCTAATCAACATGCAGGTGAGCATTGCAACTCTTCGTCATTGTCTGTGCACTCACGGCTTATAAACCGCTCATATTGCCTCTCTTTTGGCGAGGTGGGACTAAAATTCAGCTTACAAAGAAACTCTAGTACCGGTTCATGGCATGAACCGGTACTAAAGGTCTTCATGGGGCCCCAGCCTGACGATAGCCTGACACAGCCTCATTAGCATCGGTTCGTGGCATGAACCGGTACTAAAGGTTGCCCACAAACCGGTACTAATGATGCCCGCCCGCCTAGCCGTTGGAACCGGCACTAATGGTCACATTAGTGCCGGCTCAAATTCAAACCAGCACTAATGTGCTTCACATTTGACCCTTTTTCTACTAGTGCCATAGTGTGGTACCGCCCCTCCCGACTGACGCTTGATGAATACAATTCTATTGTGACCATTGTGTGGTGCCGGTACCCCAGCCGGTTGCCTTGCGATGCACAAGGCCCTGTTGCGGCCGTTGCCGGCAAACTCACAATGCACAGAATGTTGGAAATATTAGCACTTTTCCGATTAGACTTATCCACGAGTAAATAGTAAGCATGGCATAAAAGGTATGCATCTCATAGCGATACCTAAGCATACTAGCACGTACAAAACATAGAAACGAACCATCTATGTGCAGCACATATACGGCTAGCATAAGTACAAGTAAACGAGGGATGAACAGATCATACCCTCCGGTTGGTCAGGCCAACGCGGCGGCGGCAGCAGCAGCCTCGGCGTCGTCCGTGGCCTTCTTCTTGGAGGCGGAGTCGTCGGCCATGGTGTCGATGTAGGGGAAGTAGTGGAAGAAGAGGCGGACGAAGTTGGGGACGGATCGGGAGCAATCGCGTCGAGACGCTCCCCAAAAACCTTATTGCCGTTCTCCCGGGTAGGATCTCGAACGACAGGGTTCCGGAGGCACCTGCTCTCCCGACCAACCATGCACGCGGTCGTCGGGATGGGATCGCCGGAAGCAGCACAGAGAGAGGAACAGTAGCTGACGCCTAGGGTTGTACGAGAGGGAGTGAGTGAACTGAGCTAGGGTTCACTGTACTGGCCAGTGCCTTCTTATATAGGCCGTCAGGTAGATGGGCCTGGGCCAGGCCCACGACCGAGTCTATGAACAGCCCATGGTCCAACGCCTCGGACAGTGGCGTTTCTGTAAGCGACTCGTTAATTAATTAACAATTAATTAACAATTCCTGAGCGACAAAAATAAGCTTCGGCTCATTCCCGCAACCCGCGGCGCGCGCGCGCGTCGTGACGAAGCGAGGCGTGGCGTGGCGTGGCGAGGCGAGGCGGGCGGCGGCGGAGGAGGAGCGCGCGTGTACCACTCCTCTTCCCAAGCTCCCAATGGCAAGTGGTAGAGCAACCCTTATAAAGGGGTCTCAACACTCCTCAACTAGCAAGGTGGGACTAAACTTCCCACCACCTGTCATCTCATACATGGGCCTCAAGATTAACCAAGGATTAGTGTCTTATATGTGCCTAAGCCCATCCATAATCCAACAATCCCCCACCAGATCTCGAGGCACATAAGTTTGTCAACTGTTTCAAACAATGTTTGATATACCAGAATTTTCAGTGGAGACTGTTAAGTTGAACTTCCACCTAGAGCAACAGGATTAGACTTCTTCACAACTAAGCAATGGACTATACCTTGACTTGTTAGTTTGGCGTGCAGAAGTTTCGCCTATTGTCAGCTGATACATGGTTGCCGAAGGCTAAACCCCACGGGTGGAGCTTATTAGTCATACTACGTACCTTCTCATGAGCTTAATAGAGATTACCCAATCTCATAGACTGTGACCAGCAGTCGGGCTCACACCATGCCTTGGATAAACCCGATGTATCTAACATGGTGTTAACAAAATCAGTTAGAGTACGGTTTTTCCGTTCGGCAATCCCGTTTGACTGGGGTGAGTGGGGAGGCGTCCTCTCATGAATAATACCATGTTCTGCACAGAATAAATCGAACTCATTAGAAAAGTACTCTCCACCACGATCAGACCGGACTCGTTTTATTTTCTTCTCAAGTTGGTTCTCAACTTCAGCCTTATAGACTTTAAAGTAGTATAGAGCCTCATCATTAGTATTTAACAAATACACATAGCAGAATCTAGTGGAATCATCAATCAGAGTCATGAAGTATTTTTTTCCACCTTTTGTCAACACACCATTCATCTCACAGAGATCTGAATGTATGAGCTCTAGAGGTGCCAGGTGTCTCTCCTTCGCAAGCTTGTGAGGCTTGCGAGGTTGCTTAGCTTGCACACACGCATGGCACTTAGAGCCTTTGGCTAAAGTGAAACTCGGGATTAAATCCATCTTAGCTAGCCGCGTCATACAACCAAAATTTATGTGACAAAGACGTGAATGCCAAACCTCAGATTCGTTCACATTAGAATGAATTTGGTTCACGACTTTATTACAGAAATCCTCCAGGGAAAGGCGGAACAAACCACCACAATCATATCCTTTTCCAATAAATAGTCCATAACGAGATACGACTACTTTGTTAGACTCAAATACTAACTTAAACCCTTCTTTACATAGAAGGGAGCCACTAACAAGATTCTTCTTCATGGCGGGGACATGCTGCACGTTCTTCAGTTGCACGATATTTCCCAAAGTAAACTTCAGATCTACCATGCCAACACCATGAACAGAAGCATGCGAGCCATTCCCCATCAGGACGGAACAATCTCGTGCGACCTGGTAGGAAGAAAACAAAGACACATCAGCACACACATGAATATTGGCCCCAGTGTCAATCCACCAATCGGTGGATTGGCAGACTGAAAGTATGGTAAACAGATTACCATACACAGATGCCGCATCATTGTTGCTCAGAGTGACATTCACAAACTTGGAGTCCTGTGCTGGCTTCTTATACTTGTTTGGGCACTTGTTCGCCCAATGTTCATCTGAACCACAAGTAAAGCAGCCATCTCTCTTTTTGTCTTTCTTCTTAAAGGTAGTATTCTGCTGGACAGAGTTCTTTCCCTTGAACTTGTGGATGTTCTTCTGCACCACATTGGCGCTAGAAGAACCCTCTGCCCCTTTCACGTGCGAGTCCTTTGCTCTCGAATTCTGCTCAACACTGAGATGACCAATAACATCCTCAACAGAGAATTCACGTCTCAAGTGCTTGAGAGAAGTAGCAAAGTTTCTCCAACTAGGAGGGAATTTTGCAATAATGCAACCCGCGACAAACTTGTCCGGTAACTCACACTTCAGGAGCTCCAGCTCCTTAGCAATGCACTGTATCTCATGAGCCTGGTCCAATACATAACGGTTATCAACCATCTTGTAATCATGGAACTGCTCCATGGCATACAGCTCACTGCCAGCATCAGTTGCGCCGAATTTGACTTCGAGCGCATCCCACAAGTTTTTGGCAACACCCATATGAATATAGGCGTCAACCAACTTGTCTCCAATCACACTCAGAACTTCTCCCAGAAAGATTGTGGTTGCCTCCCTAAACACCTTCTCCTGTTCAGGAGCAATCGTTTCTGTGAGGGACACACCACCAACCCAGAACACGTTCATCGCTGTGAGCCACAAGGTGGTCCTAGTCTGCCAACGCTTAAAATGCGTCCCGGTAAACTTTTCCGGTTTCAGAGTAGCAACAAAGCATTGAATCGAAAAGTGCCTAAAATAAGGTTTTTGGATTGTTGGAAATATTAGCACTTTTCCGATTAGACTTATCCACGAGTAAACAATAAGCATGGCATAAAAGGTATGCATCTCATAGCGATACCTAAGCATAGTAGCACGTACAGAACATAGAAACGAACCATCTATGAGCAGCACATATACGGCTAGCATAAGTACGAGTAAACGAGGGATGAACAGATCATACCCTCCGGTTGGCCAGGCCAACGCAGCGGCGACATCAGTAGCCTCGGCGTCGTCCGTGGCCTTCTTCTTGGAGGCGGCGTCGTCGGCCATGGTGTCGATGCAGGGGAAGTAGTGGAAGCAGAGGTGGACGAAGTTGGGGATGGATCGGGAGCAGTCGCGTCGAGACGCTCCCCAAAAACCTTATTGCCGTTCTCCCGGGCAGGATCTCGAACGACAGGGTTCCGGAGGCACCTGCTCTCCCGACCAACCGTGCACGCGGTCATCGGGATGGGATCGCCGGAAGCAGCACAAAGAGAGGAACAGTAGCTGCCGGCTAGGGTTGTACGAGAGGGAGTGAGTGAACTAAGTTAGGGTTCACTCCACTGGCCAGTGCCTTCTTATATAGGCCGTCAGGTAGATGGGCCTGGGCCAGGCCCACGACCGAGTCTGCGAACAGCCCATGGTCAAACATCTCGGGCAGCGGCGCTTCCGTAAGCGACTCGTTAATTAATTAACAATTCCTGAGCGGCAAAAATAAGCTTCGGCTCGGCTCATTCCCACAACCCGCGGCGCGCGCGCATCGTGACGAGGTGAGGCATGGTGTGGCAAGGTAAGGCGGGCGGCGGAGGAGGAGGAGCGCGCGTGTACCACTCCTCTTCCCAAGCTCCCAATGGCAAGTGGTAGAGCAGCCCTTATAAAGGGGTCTCAACTCTCCTCAACTAGCAAGGTGGGACTAAACTTCCCACCACCTGCCATCTCATACATGGGCCTCAAGATTAACCAAGGATTAGTGTCTTATATGGGCCTAAGCCCATCCATAATCCAACAATCCCCCACCAGATCTCGAGGCACATAAGTTTGTCAACTGTTCCAAACAATGTTTGATATACCAGAATTTTCAGTGGAGACTGTTAGGTTGAACTTCCACCTAGAGCAACATGATTAGACTTCTTCACAACTAAACAATGGACTATGCCTTGAATTGTTAGTTTGGCGTGCAGACGTTTCGCCTATTGTCAGCTGATACATGGCTGCCGAAGGCTAAACCCCACGGGTGGAGCTTATTAGTCATACTACGTACCTTCTCATGAGCTTAATAGAGATTACCCAATCTCATAGACTGTGACCAGCAGTCGGGCTCACATAGGTGTGTTCCCCCAAAGAATGCTCTGTAGGTTAGCATCTTGCTTACACAAGCTTTGGAACACATTAAGACAAAAGTCAGCCTGCCTTATAGAATTGAGAGTATTGTGCATCTCCAGCGAAGTGGTTTAATTAAGGATACTCTCCTGAGTTGACCGCTGGATTGTTTTCCCAGGTCCTAATTCACGGGATCTCCGATCACATAGGTTGGGTTATCCCCATGGCAACTTACGTGGGTCTCATACCCATCTCCCTCGATGCATTTTCTATCACAATCCGTGATAGCCCTTTCGTAAAAGGGTCTGCCAGATTTTTAGCCGTCTGGATGTAATCCAACGCTATTACTCCGGAGTTTCTTGATTTTCTGACAGATTTCAATCTTCTTCTTATGTGCTTTGTGGATTTCATGTTGTCCTTTGAACTCTTAGCCTTGGCAATCACTGTTTGATTGTCACAGTTCATAAGGACAGCCGGCACTGGTTTATCAACCACCGGAAAATCCATCAAAAGCTCTCGAAGCCATTCTGCTTCGACGCATGATGTGTCTAATGCTGTGAGTTCTGCTTCCATAGTCGATCTGGTTAAGATCGTCTGCTTGCAAGACTTCCAGGAAACAGCACCACCACCAAGTGTGAAGACATGTCCACTTGTGGCTTTCATCTCATCAGCATCAGATATACAATTCGAATCACTATACCCCTGAAGTACCGTCGGGTACCCAGCATAGTGAATTCCATAGTTCGCAGTACCTTGCAAATAATGCATCACTCGTTCAACAACATGCCAATGCACATCTCCCGGATTGGAAACAAACCGACTCAGTTTGCACACAGCAAATGAGATGTCAGGACGAGTAGCACATGCTAGGTACATCAGTAAACCAACCACTTGAGAATATCTCAATTGATCTACAGTCGTGCCTTCTAACTTTCGAATCCGCACGCTAGGATCATATGGTGTTGCAGAAGGTTTGCAGTCCGAATATGCAAAATGGCTCAAAATCTTCTCAACATAGTGGGATTGCAAAAGTGTAATTCCACCCTCAGAATTTCTCAGTAGCTTGATGTTCAGGATAACATCAGCCACACCCGGGTCCTTCATCTCAAAGTTGTGAGATAGAAAAGACATGACCTCCTCAATGACCTTGAGGTGGGTCCGAAATATCAGTATGTCATCGACATACAGACACAGTATAACTCCTTCGCCCCCACCATAGCGATAGTATACACATTTGTCAGCTTCGTTCACAACAAAGCCAGCAGATGTCAGAGTAGTGTTGAACTTCTCATGCCATTGCTTAGGCGCTTGTTTCAGGCCATACAAAGATTTCACTAGCTTACATACCTTTCTTTCCTGACCATTTACTACAAATCCATCCGGCTGTTGCATGTAAATTTCCTCGTCTAGCTCTCCATTAAGGAAAGCCGTCTTAACGTCCATCTGATGAACGAGAAGACCATGCAAGGCAGCCAAATCGAGTAACACTCGAATGGTTGTCAGTCTAGCCACAGGTGAATAAGTGTCAAAGAAATCTTCTTCTTCTTTCTGGGTATAACCCTTGGCCACAAGCCTAGCCTTGTACTTCTCAACAGTACCATCGGTCCTAAGCTTCTTCTTGAACACCCACTTACATCCTAATGGTTGACAACCATAGGGACGATCAGTAATCTCCCATGTCCCATTAGCCAAGATGGAATCCATCTCACTACGGACCGCATCCTTCCAGTAGTCAGCATCCGGAGATGCATAAGCTTCTGAAATGGTACTGGGAGTATCATCATCCACGAGGTACACAAGGAAATCATCACCAAAGGATTTTGCAGTACTCTGTCTCTTGCCCCTAAGAGGAACTTCCTCGTCATCCTCCGTGGAACTCTCATCACTTTTATGTTCATAGTATTCCATCAGAATAGCAGGTTCAGGAGTCTCATCAGATTCCAGTCTAGAAACGCTTTGCATATCTCTCATGGGGAAAATATCCTTCTGGTCAGGTACCTCAGATTTCACCACTAGAAATCTATAGCCAACGCTATGCTTGGCATAGCCAAGAGAAACACAGTCCACGATCTTTGGTCCCAACTTGCGCTTTTTGATTATCGGCACATTGACTTTCGCCAAACAGCCCCAAGTGCGCAAGTAAGAGAGTGTAGTTCTTTTCTTTTCTCATTGCTCATAGGGAGTAGTTTCATTATCCTTTGTGGGAACTTTATTCAGGACATGACAAGATGTCAATACAGCCTCCCCCACCATGCCTTGGATAAACCCGATGTATCTAACATGGCGTTAACCAAATCAGTTAGAGTACGGTTTTTCCGTTCGGCAACCCCGTTTGACTGGGGTGAGTAGGGAGGCGTCCTCTCATGAATAATACCATGTTCCGCACAGAATAAATCGAACTCATTAGAAAAGTACTCTCCACCACGATCAGACCGGACTCGTTTTATTTTCTTCTCAAGTTGGTTCTCAACTTCAGCCTTATTGACTTTAAAGTAGTATAGAGCCTCATCATTAGTATTTAACAAATAGACATAGCAGAATCTAGTGGAATCATCAATCAGAGTCATGAAGTATTTCTTTCCACCTTTAGTCAACACACCATTCATCTCACAAAGATCTGGATGTATGAGCTCTAGAGGTGCCAGGTGTCTCTCCTTCGCAAGCTTGTGAGGCTTACGAGGTTGCTTAGCTTGCACACACGCATGGCACTTAGAGCCTTTGGCTAAAGTGAAACTCGAGATTAAATCCATCTTAGCTAGCCGTGTCATACAACCAAAATTTATGTGACAAAGACGTGAATGCCAAACCTCAGATTCGTTCACATTAGAATGAATTTGCACTACTAGGGAAAAGCCTAGCAGTAGCGCTGGTTTTTGGCCTATAAGTAGCGCGGGTAAGCGCGCTACTGATAAGGCGCTACAGCTAATGCTTAGCAGTAGCGCCTACTGGCACTCGCTACTGCTATATCTACTTAGTAGTAGCGCTTTCCAAGTCAATCGCTACTGCTAATTATTAGTAGCGCTTTCGAAAACAACCACTACTACTCTTATTCCCTATTCCATTTCTTTTGAATTTTAGGTCGTATTCATATACCTGTATACAATTTTTCATACAATAGCAATTTAGAGATTGTTTTTACATCGTAATGAGTTATTAAATCACTAGGTGAAAGAACCTTGGATTAGTTTCAAGTGCATGGATCCAAAGTAACCAATGGTCACTTTGGATCCATCCATTTGAAACTAATCGGCGGTTCTTTCACCCAATGACATAATAACTTCTCATCATCATCGTAATATCATTAACAACTTATCATCGTAATATATCATTGTCATATAACTCCTCATAATCATCATTTTCGTCCATGATGGGACATCATATAACAACTTCATCACTAGTTATAATAACAACTACTCGTCCTCATCATCATCATAGTACTCATAGTCACTACTCCTACTCAGCATCACCATCAAGTCTAAGACATTGTAGTCATATATACTCAACACTAACTAATTGTTCTTAATACTTAGGACCTACTCCTCTCTCCTAGCTAAAATACCATAAAACAGATAAACCGGTCCTTCACCATAATGAATAATGGACATAAACCTATCTCCAACTTGTGGCTTGCGCACATTCATTTTGTCTCCAATTATTTGTGTGTGCGCATTCATCACTTTGCTCCATTCTTTGATTTTGAGCCTTCCATCGTTTGAAGAAATCGAGTATGCAGTATGGTAAGCCTCCGAAGGAGTTGGTCGTAAGCTAACCATATGCATATCACCTTCGGTAAATAGCATGTCAGGCACAACCTGCTTTGGGAGCCTCTGTTCAAAAACGAAATGGTAACATATATAGGTAGCAATGGTTTACTTAAGAATAATGTATGCAATGAAGTTACCATCATTAACAAAATCTTACCAAGTTTTTAGCAATGAAGTTATCATCAAGCAATGTATGGACTAGTGGCACGTATCTAGTATAATTTTGGCTGATAGAGTGACTAGTTTTGAAGGCCTCAACATCTTCTATGAATGAGACAAGATAACCTTTCTCCTCACAATTAAGCTTGGAGTCATAGCTGTAGTGTGTTGTCTACTACCTTCCGAGTATTTCTTGAAGATAAGAAATAAGCTGAAAATTATAAATAAATAAGTTTAGTATGAACGAACACCAAATATTTTTAAATTAACAACATAAATTATTGAACTTAACAAATATAGTTTGACAAACTCACATCTAGGCAAAACTGGAGGCATATCCACATCCACCCAGATGTCGATATTATCATCATCATCATAATCTTCGGGACGAATATAAAATCTTATTTGCATTCCCTCCTCAAATCCATATGCCTTGCAGAGAGCTTCCCAATTAGAGCAACCGAAATGGGAGCGATCGACCGCATTGTAGAACTTAACCAGAAACTCGTAACCATGTTTAGTTCTTAAGTGAGCCCTCCTCGTCTCCACATTCTCAAAGTCATCTAAACCAAAACCAAGCTTCTCCAATACATATGGTCTAGCATGGCACAGGATGTACTAATCGAATTGAAAAAATCCATAAATTACAGGTTGAACAAAAGAAGCACAAGTGATGATATTAATTATGATGAAATGCTTGTCGTTGCATACCGTACAAACATCGAAGGTCTCTTCCATCTTCACGGTGAAAAACCTATCATTTTGCAGGTGAGGAAACCTGTCGCACACACCCCGGCCATCATAGCAGTACCCGCACTCCGGGATCCCATCGTCATCAGACATCTCCTGTGTTCAAAATTCAGAGATTATAACTCGACAGCAAAACCCAAAAAATCCGGCATGACCTTTGCTAAAAAAGGACACATCGAGCGCCTGAAATTTGCTGGAACGGAAATTAATCAACACTCCGGCAAAACATAGGCCACTTATCGATGGTCATTGCATTTCAATGGTTCAAAATATGAAAAAAAAATCTGAAAATATCTTATATATAATCCTAACACTAATTAAACTAGTTTTATTAACTACTTACTAAATAAACTAGTTCTATTAAGCACTTACTAAATAAAATAGGTCCATTAAGCACTTAATATAAATAAGCTAGTTATATTAATCACTTGCTAAATAAACTAGTTACCTACGATTTGCAAAAACAGAGACAAGGGAGGGAGGGAGGAGAGAGGAGGGGGAGGGGCGGCCGGAGGAGGAGGGGGAGGGGCCGGCCGGAGGAGGAGGAGGGAGGGGCGGTGGGAGGAGGGCTGCCGGCGGAGGAGGGAGGAGGGGGAGGCCGCAGGCAGAGGGAGGAGGGCGCGGTGGGAGGAGGAGGGTGGAGGGTGCGGTGGGAGGAGGAGGGACGGAAGGAGGGAGTACCTCGGTGGCGGACGGACGGCGGCGGCGACGACGACGAACGATAATGGTTATCGGCGCGGGCGAGAGTGACTAAGAGGGAGAGTGAGTGAGAGAGAGGGTCGGCCGCGTGGTGATAAGGTAGGGTTAGTAGTAGCGCGGGTATGAAAAAGCGCTACAGGTAAGGAGAATAGCGGTAGCGCGGTACGGTGTAAGGCGCTACTGCTATAACTAGCTGGACGGCGAGGTCATGGCAATTAGAGCAGTAGCGCGGTTTAGAGATGACACACTACTGCTATTTTTCTTTCAGCAGCGCGTTTTTCCGGCACGTGTTGTTGCTAAATAGCATTAGCGTCGTATTTTGAAGAGCGCTGCTGGTAATATTCTGTGTATAAGGTTTTCCCTAGTAGTGTCGGTTCACGACTTTATTACAGAAATCCTCCAGGGAAAGGCGGAACAAACCACCACAATCATATCCTTTTCCAATAAATAGTCCATACCGAGATACGACTACTTTGTTAGACTCAAATACTAACTTAAACCCTTCTTTACATAGAAGGGAGCCACTAACAAGATTCTTCTTCATGGCGGGGACATGCTGCACGTTCTTCAGTTGCACGATCTTTCCCGAAGTAAACTTCAGATCTACCGTGCCAACACCATGAACAGAAGCATGCGAGCCATTCCCCATCAAGACGGAACAATCTCGTGCGACCTGGTAGGAAGAAAACAAAGACACATCAGCACACACATGAATATTGGCCCCAGTGTCAATCCACCAACCGGTGGACTGATAGACTGAAAGTATGGTAAACAAATTACCATACCCAGATGCCGCATCATTGTTGCTCAGAGTGACATTCACAGACTTGGAGTCCTGTGCTGGCTTTTTATACTTGTTTGGGCACTTGTTCGCCCAATGTTCATCTGAACCACAAGTAAAGCAGTCATCTCTCTTTTTGTCTTTCTTTTTACCCTTCTTCTTAAAGGTAGTATTCTGCTGGACAGAGTTCCTTCCCTTGAACTTGTGGAAGTTCTTCTGCACTACATTGGCGCTAGAAGAATCCTCTGCCCCTTTCACGTGCGAGTCCTTTGCTCTCGAGTTCTGCTCAACACTGAGATGACCAATGACATCCTCAACAGAGAATTCATGTCTCAAGTGCTTGAGAGAAGTAGCAAAGTTCCTCCAACTAGGAGGGAGTTTTGCAATAATGCAATCCGCGACAAACTTGTTCGGTAACTCACACTTCAGGAGCTCCAGCTCCTTAGCAATGCACTGTATCTCATGAGCCTGGTCCAATACAGAACGGTTATCAACCATCCTGTAATCATGGAATTGCTCCATGGCATACAGCTCACTACCAGCATCAGTTGCGCCGAATTTGACTTCGAGCGCATCCCACAAGTTTTTGGCAACGCCCATATGAATATAGGCGTCAACCAACTTGTCTCCAATCACACTCAGAACTGCTCCCAGAAAGATTGTGGTTGCCTCCCTAAACGCCTTCTCCTGTTCAGGAGCAATCGTTTCTGTGAGGGACACACCACCAACCCAGAACACGTTCATCGCTGTGAGCCACAAGGTGGTCCTAGTCTGCCAATGCTTAAAATGCGTCCCGGTAAACTCTTCTGGTTTCAGAGTAGCAGCAAAGCCTTGAATCGAAAAATGCCTAAAATAAGGTTTTTGGATTGTTGGAAATATTAGCACTTTTCCGATTAGACTTATCTACGAGTAAACAGTAAGCATGGCATAAAAGGTATGCATCTCATAGCGGCTAGCATAAGTACGAGTAAACGAGGGATGAACAGATCATACCCTCCGGTTGGCCAGGCCAACGCGGCGGCGGCAGCAGCAGCCCCGGCGTCGTCCGCTCTCTAGGGTTGTACGAGAGGGAGTGAGTGAACTGAGTTAGGGTTCACTCCACTGGCCAGTGCCTTCTTATATAGGCCGTCAGGTAGATGGGCCTGGGCTCATTCCGAGGCTCATTTCCGCAACCCGCGGCGCGCGCGCATCGTGACGAGGCGGGCGGCGGAGGAGGAGCGCGCGTGTACCACTCCTCTTCCCAAGCTCTCAATGGCAAGTAGTAGAGCAGCCCTTATAAAAGGGTCTCAACTATACTCAACTAGCAAGGTGGGACTAAATTTCCCATCACCTGCCATCTCATACATGAACCTCAAGATTAAACAGGGATTAGTGTCTTATATGGGCCTAAACCCATCCATAATCCAACACAGAATCCCGTTGCGGCCATAGCGCGTTACCCCCACCCCAAAGTCGTTGTCTCTCGGTGAATAGGACCCATTGTGGCCGTAGTCGGCTGCCTCTTGATGCACCAAAAGCCATTTCAGTCATAGCACGATACCCCATCCGGAAGCTATGGCCTCTCGATGTATAGTGCCACGTTCCAGGTTCTCCATTGCTGCGTACCCGACCCCTGCAACCTTCTGTTGCCTCTTGATACATTACTCCGTTCCTGCGTATGTGACAACATACCACCACCCTGGCCAGCAGGGCGTTGCCTCTCAATGTACATTGCATACTTTGCGCAAGTGTTGGAGAGGCTGGACGTATATACACGAGTGCCGTCGGCCGGTACATGAACAAACTGGTGTGTGCTTGACCCGTATTTTTGCAGCGTGGTCACACATCCGTGTTCAAAATTTAGACGGGACTGATGATGTTCTACAAGTGCACAGGGCTGTTGTAGCACTTTTGCGATAAGGAAAGTGTGGAACCCACATGGAGCGAATAGGAAGGCATCACAAATTTCACAACTACATTATCATTTCTACATACGCGCCCAAACCGGAGTTTGAAGACACTCTCCTTTGGTCAGTTGCTAGGAAGATAAATAAAAAGGAGGTTTTAACTAAACTACAAATGGAAAAATAAAAGACAGAAAATTGAAGAGACTAAACTATAGCAAAAGTGTCTGAGTAGTAAACGTTCTCGAGGGATCCGGAGTCATCACCACGAGTATGACACTAACAACACATGCAAAAACGTGGCTCTACATTGGTATCACTAATCCACTTGATATGATCTCGCGTGGGCGGAGCCAATAAAGTACGCATCCCCAGTCCGGTTATTGAGTACACTCGTGCTATCACCGCGTGCCCACACTCTGGTTACCACAACAATGATTAAGGGTTCCCCCCGTGGACACGACATTAAGTTCTAGGGTTCTCCACTAATCCCTCTTGCGATGATCGTGGACGAAGGGAGTAAGGCCGTGTCACTATACCTACTCCTCAACCACTCGTCACACCAATATTAATTACCTCTAGTCCACAAGGAGATAACGCTCAACACCATGAGACAATCAACATAACAGATATATCGAGAATGATCGGATCACTTATTCAATCAAGTGCTAATCATGCAACGATTCATCCAAATCCTCAAGAACTAATACAACTACTCAAACATTCTAGAGGGAGAGGGCAAGTTACAAGCCTTTCTCTAATCTCCCTTTCTTTCTCTAGAATCGCCTCGATGCATCTTATGCCCTTCCTCTACTCTCCCTATCTTTCTCTCCCTCGTTCATCTCTCTCATATCGCCATGTTTTTTCCTTGTTGTCGCCATGCAATGAATTACCCACACGCAACAACCATCACTGCCAGTCAGTTGCGGGCCTGATCCAAAGGAGAGTGCCGTGCTAATGCATGGCCGCTCGCCGTGATGTTGTTGCCTAGTCGTCGTGATGTTGCTACGTTACTTCTAGCCAGGCTGTGGCGCATGCGCTTGCTAGGTGTTCTGTTGCCGCTCATCGACGCGCCTCGCTACTACAAAGAATGGAAGCGGATGCCAGTTACAGAAAGGACCTGCGCTAACACCATCACTGTTGCAACAAGCGAGCACAACATGGGTCATGTTGCATACCTCGAGCACGACATGGCTCATGTTGCAAAACTGCCCAAATGTTGCAGGTGTTTGGAAAGCAATCTCAACATGGGTCATGTTGCAAACCTCTAAGCACAGCATGACTCATTTTGCAAACCCGTTCAAACCTGTCAGGTGTTTGCAAAGAGGGTTCAACATGGATCATGTTGTAAACCAAGCGCAACATGACTTATGCTGCAAACCCTAAACCGCAACTAACGCCGCTCAAATCAAAACGGCTATTGCATGCGGGGTCCAACAGCTCTGGAGGCGGTCGTTCCGATGCGAGTTCAGCTGGACGACGCGTAGCGCTGCCAACAAAGCCCTTTTGTTTGATCTCCATAATATTGGCTGAGTTTTAACTATTTAATGTACTATGACGGGCAAAGCCAGCCTGAAATCATTTGATTGAATTTCAAAGTTCAATGCCTTTAGGGCATTTACAACCACAATGGGCAAATTTGACCCGTCGAAAAGTGTGGCAAGATTTTCTTAGGCAAGCCAAAATGTGACTAACAATTTAAGCAACTCAAGTAAGACAAGTGTGGCAAAAATAAAATGGCAATATATAATAAAGATAATCATAATCCAAACAGCCCCTAAAAGTAGTACCAGATGATTTTATTTGGGCTTGGATCAGCTATGTTGAGAGAATCGAGACGGAGTTTGCATGTGCCAGAAAACAAAGACAAAGTGTGGCAAGATATGGCTAGGAACCAAACAGGTCCAAAATCATTTTTAGCCATGTGGTCTGAGTACTACTACACTGCTGCGGCGGCTATTGATAGGGTAGACGCGGCCAAGGCTGACACGAAAGAGAACCCGCACCGCACATGTGAGCCTACTGAGCTAGCTGGTCGGCACTGGGAGAGAGACTCGCAGTAAACCAATCATTGCCCTCCTCGTCCTCCACTGCCACCGACATCCTCCACTGAATCGAGTTGCTCCTCCCTCCATTCCCAGGCTCACGATTTATCTCCTGGCTGCGCCCCCTGGAGCAGAGGATACATTTGCGAGCGCCGGCGGCGAAGTGCCGGGGAGGAGGGCGGAGGTCACGTTCCGGCGATGCCATCGTCCTTGCACTTCCAGAGGTAAGCTCTGTAGGAAGTCACTTTCTTTTCCTCCCCTTTTTTCTCATGGTTTAAGACAGCTTCTCTTGCAATGCAGAGCTCTGTGGTCGAATAAGCCCCGATCCATAATCCATAAGCCTCAACGAACTATCTACTGTCCCAGTCCATAATCCAGTGGTAAGCGTAAGCCCTTAAAAATTTTCTTTTGCGGGGCTAGATTCTTTATTGAGTTGAGAATTTTCGGGTACCTATCCAAGCGTGTTTTGACTTGGAGTAGACTTCCTAAACTTCCAGCTTAATCCCTGATGTCTGAATGGCTACGTATGACATCTGAACTTTGAAATTTAGAGCACTTAGATCTCTTATTAATTGGCGAGCACACACTTCTCTGATGCTTACACGACAATTTTGCAGCGTGATATTTAGAACCTGATCACTAGAGCTGCTCAAGTGGTTGGTGGTGATCTTGATGGCCCGATGCCGCAGACAAAAGAGCATATTCTTCTAGCTCCACAGGTTTCAAATTCTGTGAATTTTTGCCAGCAATAGCATTAAGAAAGAGAAACCACGGGATATGGCCACCATGTGCTGTCTTTGCAGGTGTGACAAGATGGACATTTTCCCTCTGTTTTTTAGGTTGGTGTGTCATCACTTGTTGATGATCCAGACTTCAGTTTTTTTCCTTTTTGAAAAGAAGGAATACCCCTGGCCTCTGCATCTCTTGAGGTACACGGCCATCATCCAGACTTAAGTAGAACTTGTGGAGCTGGAGCTTCAAGGTATGTCCCCGCGTTTTCTCGTTCTCTACATTGTTTTTGGTTAGTTGATTATGTTCTCGTTCTAAAATAATTTTGTTGTCTCATTTTTTTTAGAGTCCTCAGTTTCTCCTAGAAGTTCCCTGGCGATGAAGTTCCAACCATCCGTGCATCTGCCTTGTCACCCATGGATGGCCATGGTTATCCTCCCTCTCCTCCCTCTCCTCCTGCTCCTCGTGCCTCTCGCCGCTGCTCAATGGTCATCCTGCAGCAAGAGCGACGACTATAAATCTAATAGCACCTATGAAGCCAACCTCGGTCTCCTCTCTTCAACCCTCCCGAAGAAAGCAGCGTCCAGCACCACCCTCTTTGCAACCGGCATCATGGGCAATGTTCCGGACGTTGTCTACGCCCTCACGCTCTGCCGCGGGGACTCTAACGCCTCCGCCTGCGAGAGCTGTGTAACCACCGCGTTTCAGGACCTCCGGCAGCTCTGCCCGTACAAAAAGAATGCCGCCGTGTACTACGATCCCTGCATGCTCAAGTTCTCCAACAAGAATTTTCTCGCCGCCACCACCGTCAATGATCCACTCATGATCGTGAACACTAAGAACTTCACGACAAACGCCGACATCACCCAGCGATTATTGTTCACGCTTATCAACAGCACGGCTCAATTGGCCGCGAATAGCTTGAGGAGGTTCAGTACGTCGCGCTTAGATGTTGGTTCCTCCCCGACGTTGTACTGTCTTATGCAGTGCATGCCCGATCTGATTCCCCACGACTGCGAGTCATGTTTCCAGGATATCTTGAATATTACGCTCGAGTACCTGGGTGGTAAGCAAGGTGGCCGAGTTCTGGGGACACGGTGTTACATGAGGTACGAGATGTACCCATTCTTCCAAGGGGACCCTACGCTGCGCATTATCAACTTGGCCCCGCATGTTCCGACGATCAACAACACTACGACACCAGCTACCGTGTACCCACAATCGCAGCCACCAGATGCAGCGCCACCCCCGGAGGGAAAAGTGACCGGCCAAGAACATAAAGGTATGTAAAATTCACACAACGGCTTCACATAAACAGAAAAAGGAACTTCTACTCGGAAGTGACTTATAGTGATATACTCCACTTACAAGAAGGAAGCTTGGAAATAATTAAGAATTGTATTCTACATAGTGGCAATCTCCACTTACAAGGAAAACTGTACTTGAATATTTTCATTAGTATGAAAATTAGCTTTTTATAAATATGTGGTACTAGCACTTTTAGAGCATCTCCAACGTCAAGCCAATATTTTGACCCCCCAAATCCATTTTTTGTGAGAAGAGAGAAGATTTAGGTAGCCGATTTTTTTCCTGTTTTTACAACATATCTAAAACTGGATACCCAAATTTTCAAAAGCAAATGAAACATAAAGATCAGACACCGTGGGGCCGCGAGGCGGATCCGGAGGCGCCAAAGACCAGAATCGAGCTCAGCGCCCGGAGTTCGGGGTGGCGATGGAGCTCGGGATGGCGACGTCGGAGCGGCGACACTTTTCCATGGGGCTTGGTAGGAAGGCAGGGGTGGTGGCGGCACTGTGCTTGGGGACGGCGGTGGGAGCTCGGAGTGACGGTGGGGAGCTTGGGACGGGCAGCAGGGACGAATCCGGCGGTGTGGACTTGACGCCAGGAGCGGTGGGACGGCTAAAATTGGGTCGGACCGACCGGCATTGGCGCGAACTTGTCGGGGATTGCAGGTTCGCGGTGGCGGCGACGAAAGTTCGTCACCAAGCGACGGTTGAGCTTGGCGGCATGCTTTCGGGTTTATTTGGTAGGATGGTAGGAAGGACCCAGATATTAGTCTTGGGTAGGAAAATTTAGGTGGCTACCAAAAACAATTTGTTCCCCTGGCAGTCTGAGCTCTGCTGTTGGAACCATTTTTGGGCCAGCAAACCCAAAATTGCAGTTTTTAGGTCTTGGGGTCATTTTTTTGGTCTGCTGTTGGAGATGCTCTTTGACTAGTAGACCTGAGCCTAGGAACAGATAGATAAAAAGAAATAAGTCGAAGAACTAAGTTAAGTTAATGAAAAAGAAAAGGAAGTTCAATCAAAAAGAAAAGGGGAAAGATGTTAGAACGGTTCAAATGTCAATGAAATAGGTGAAGTTTCCTTGTCAAATAGCACAGACCCATGTTTAATTGGTGTAGCTTATTTTTCATTGCCTCCATCACTAAATGAATTTGTTTTTATTTACATATGACAATTGTACATGAATTATACTTTTTTAGGACGCAAATCACGCAAGAGGGCGCTGTGGATTATTGTTGTGGTGGCTACACTACTGTCAATACTTATGTGCTTTATCTGTTTCATTGTATGGAAGAGAAGAAAAGGTTTGTTGACATGACGATTTATTCACCAGAACGTTCCTCTAAAAAAACTACCACCTATTGATGTAGTTTGCCTGGTTTGAGACCCAAATTAACACTGGATATTTCTCTGAATTTAGGAAAGGTAAACATAAACAATCAAGCTGCCACAAATAGGCCGGAAGAATATGCACTGGTTTGGAGATTGGAGGAGAGGAGTTCAGAGTTCACACTCTTTGACTTTCCTGAGATATTACAAGCTACACACAACTTTTCCAAAGAAAATCTACTTGGGCAAGGTGGTTTTGGCCCTGTCTACAAGGTAAATGCATTGCCTTGAAAAGATTCGAGCATATGTTCATTCCAAAATATATATTAAATCATGATCAGCTTAAAGCTAAGAGTTGGCTGGTCACTAACCAATACATTCATGTGTGCATGCCGAATATATATATATATATATATATATATATATATATATATATATATATATATATATATACTGAAACAAAAAAATAGGAAATCCTGATAAACTTGTTTATATAATTTTGTGCTATTTCGACGGGGGACTAAATCTCAGAAGGAAACAGAAGTAATGCAGTGAAACAGAATGTTAAGAACGTGTATTGGATATGTGATGCTCTATATCCTCACATGGATGGCCACTAATCCTCTTTCTGTCATTACCATAAAATGCCTCAGTTTATTGTTGTACATACTTGCAGGGCCAATTACCAGATGGAATGGAGATTGCTGTTAAAAGGCTTGCCTCACATTCAGGACAGGGTTTCACAGAATTCAAGAATGAAGTTGAACTTATTGCAAAACTACAACACAATAATCTGGTAAAGCTCTTAGGATGTTGCATTCAGGGAGAGGAAAAACTATTGGTGTATGAGTATTTGCCAAATAAGAGCTTGGACTTTTTTATATTTGGTACGCACATTGTAGTTTTTATTCGTATTTTTGGACTGTGATTCATTCATACTCTAAAATGCACTTTCTAATGCGTAGATGAAAACAGAACAACTCTGGTTGATTGGGAAAAAAGACGTGTCATAATCGAAGGGATAGCCCAAGGTCTTCTATATCTTCACAAGCACTCTCGATTGCGCATCATACACAGAGATCTCAAGGCCAGCAACATTCTCTTGGACCAGGACATGAATCCTAAAATTTCTGATTTTGGCCTGGCGAAAATTTTCAGCTCCAATGACACTCAGGGAAGCACAAAGAGGGTAGTGGGAACATAGTAAGCATACCTTTGTTTTACAAATTACAACATATATAGTGCCTACAATACCATTTTTAGGTAATGTACCACATTGTAATTTTAGATATAATATTGTCTTGTGCTTCTAACTCATTTCAGTGGTTATATGTCTCCGGAGTATGCATCTGAAGGCATTTACTCAATCAAATCCGACGTGTTCAGCTTTGGTGTGTTGTTTCTTGAGATCCTTAGTGGAAAAAGGAATTCTCGTTTCCATCAATGCGAAGACTTTCTTAACCTTCTTGGATATGTGTGCATTTTCTAAACTCTCGCATACGAGTGTATTGTTTTCTAGACTGATGTTTCTTTTATCATGTATGTGATGAAAATAGTTTATTTGCTTCTTGCAGTCATGGTATCTCTGGGAAGGAGGAAGATGGCTTGAGCTTCTAGATGTATCAATTGTTACGGAGGTCCATACAACAGAGGCTAGAAGGTATATTAACATTGCACTGATGTGCGTACAAGAGAGTGCGGATGATCGACCCACCATGTCAGATGTTGTTGCAATGTTAAACAGCGAGAGTGTTATTATTCCAGAGCCTAATTCTCCTGCATACGTCAATGTAAGAGTATCTAAGGTTGTTCCATGCAGTAATAATGATGTAACCATCACCGAAGAGCCAAATGGAAGATAGTTGATAACTTCGTATCTGAGTTGTACACTAATCCACACCGAACTCTAGATGTTATCGCTACATTATCTGCTGAAGACACTTAATTTCATCCCTACATGTGTGTAGTCATTATGTAAAGTGCTTAGGGGTGCGTCCTCATGCACCGTGTCAAAACTCATAGAGGCGCAGCGTAAGCTTGTCTAGAAGATATTGAGACGTTTATAAAGTGTATCTATCCTCGCATAGATGTTTTGGTCGATGCTGTTACTCATTGTATCTACCGCAGTTGAGATGCTATATTGCGTCCTAAATAATTACAGTACATTTTATTTTAATATCACCTTATTCTTAGGTATACCACCCAAGAATTGGGCATATGAAGACAAGCACATTATTATAAACGATAAAAGTAGTAGAAAAATACAATGTGCTGTTGGAAAGAACTAGCAGGTTGCCAGGTCATCATATTTGGTCTGTTCAAAGTATCCAAAATATATATTTATACACTTCATACTATATGATTAAAATAATATAAAATACAAACATAACTACTTATCTCATGGAAGGTACAAACTTGCCACATAAATTTTGCTTCAAAGTTTAAATCCTGCACGGTCAATGAACTTATCCACCGTTAGCAGGATATAAATATCAAAAGATCTCCTTCGTGTTTGTCTTATCATGACAACTCCACGGAAATGCTTCTTTTCGTAACAGTGTGTAACTGCTACGACCTCAAACAGCAGCACCGGAACCTTATCAGTTACGTCGAGGTTTCCATGATACTAACAGGCATACCAATATTCTAGTTAGCCATGCATGCCAATGGAATTATCTTGGAAGAAAACATGGAAGGCGCATATAGATGCAACACATACTTTACCCAGCAGGATTCAGTTAATGCATCTGCTGTCAGGTTGAAATCCTTTGGATTTCAAGTCTTCTTTTTAAAGTCTACAGCAGCAGCCACCAGTGCAAAAATGCATCTGTTATCAGATTGAAATCCTTTGGATTTCAAGTCTTCCTTTAAAGTCTACAGCAGCAGCCACCAGTGGAAAACGATGGTGCGGTGCACAAAAGCTAGTAAATACTACCCGTAATGCTTTTCCTACACGACCACCACTGCAGTAATAATGACAGTATTAACCCACATATCAATACAGCCTATGCATACCGACAGAGCTTCATTCACCGCAGGAGAGAACAACCGCTACAGAGATACGCCGGTCGTCGTCCTTCATAACCAAAATATGATAGGCTTACTTGGTCTGCCCTAGTTCACTTGACCTGGTCTGCCCGCCTACTGTCTGATTGCTAGCATTCCCATCAACAACTGAATCAAAGTGATCAATTATCTGCCATCTGGCTCCTCAGTGATGGTCAAGTCATTATTACTGCAGATGGTGTCGGCATTATTACTGTATGGAACACTACCCGATTCATCTTCCTTGGATACCCGTAGGTTGAAGTATGCCGGATGTTTAGGCCCTGGAAGACTAACATTCTCGCTGTTTAACATTGCGACGACAGTCGACATGGTTGGTCGATCGTCTGCGCGCTCTTGTACACACATTAGCGCAATGTTAATGTACCTACTAGCCTCCGCTGCATGGATCTCCTCAACAATCGATGCTTCTAGAAGCTCAAGACATCTCCCTCCTTCCCAGAGATGCCATGACTGCAGAGAATTTGTCAGCATGAAAAAGGTGACTTTGGTCGAAAAAGTAATGGATATACGTGTGCGAGAGTTCGCAAAATGCTCACATATCCAAGGAGGTTAAGAAAGTCTTCATGCTGATGGAAACCAGAATTCCTTTTTCCACTAAGGATCTCGAGAAGTAACACACCAAAGCTGAAAACGTCAGATTTGATCGAGTAAATGCCTTCAGATGCATACTCCGGAGCCATATAACCACTGAAATGAGTTGTAGGCACAAGTAAAATATTGTATCAAAAATTTAAAGGTTGATGAATCAGCTGATTAATTGTTTCATACGCTTACTATGTTCCCACCACCTTCTTTGTGCTTCCTTGAGTATCATTGGAGCTGAAAATTTTTGCTAGCCCAAAATCAGAAATTTTAGGATTCATGTCCTGGTCCAAGAGAATGTTGCTGGCCTTGAGATCTCTGTGTATGATGCGCAATCGAGAGTGCTTGTGAAGATATAGAAGACCTTGGGCTATCCCTTCAATTATGACACGCCGTTTTTCCCAATCAACCAAAGTTGTTCGGCTAACATCTGCAGATTAGAGAGTGCATTTTATAGTACGGATGAAACACGGTCCAAAATATGGTTAAACTACATTGTGCGTACCAAAGATGAAGAAGTCCAAGCTCTTATTTGGCAAATATTCGTACACCAAAAGTTTTTCCTCTCCCTTAATGCAGCATCCCATGAGCTTGACCAGATTACTGTGTTGTAGTTTTGCAATAAGTTCAACTTCATTTTTGAATTCTGTGAAACCCTGTCCTGAATGTGAGGCAAGCCTTTTAACTGCAATTTCTGTTCCATCTGGTAACTGGCCCTGGAAGTATGTACAAAACTGGAGGCATTATATTTTACTGAAATTACAGAAAATGGATTAAATGCCATCCATGGGAAAGGACTTTTTGTATATACAGCAAATAGCATACCAACATCAAAATATCCAGTACATGGCCTTAATATTCCATTTGAGTGCATTACTTCTATTTCCATCAGAGTTTCAGTCCACTGCTGAATAGTGCAAAATAAACATTTTATCAAGAGTTTCTTAATTTTTTTCCTTTCTAGTTTAGGGCTACGTTAGGTTTCTTATGCTAATCATATTTGGTTGAGATACATTTATAAAACTGGATTTTAGGCTATATATAATATATGCTGATCAAGCAATTGTATGTAAAAAAATTCATTCTAGGGCATCGATGATATAATGGAAAGCGTGCGGCTTCGCATTTTTCACTGTAGGTTGCTAGTACAGGATGAGTGATATGATAACTGCCATTGTGGATACGAGAGCTTATATTATTTTCCAAGGTAGTTTACAAAACTAGGAAAATCATAGTATGATTCATTATAGATTGGACTACTGTAATTAGTGCTATTGTAAGTATATAATGATGATTTTTAGGAAACCGTGAGTTAATATATATTTCAGAATGAACATATGATTGAATCTTTTCAAGACAATGCATTTACCTTGTAGACAGGGCCAAAACCACCTTGCCCAAGTAGGTTTTCTTTGGAGAAGTTGTGTGTAGCACGCAATACCTCAGATAAGTCAAACAGAGTGAACTCTGAACTCTTCCCTTCCAATCTCCAAACCAACGCGTCTTCTTCCGGCCTATTCATGGCAGCTTGATCATGTAAGATTTCCATTCCTAAATTAAGGGGGCACACATACAACGTTAAGGCTGACAACATAAATAAGTGGTAGTTTTTCTTAGAGGAATGTTGTAATAGTGATAACAACAAACCTTTTCTTCGCCTTCTCATCCATACAACAAAACAGATAACGCACAGAAATATTGACAGTAATGGAGCTGCCACAGCGATAATCCAGAGTGGCCTCTGGCGTGAATTGCGTCCTAAGAAAAACACAAAGTCATATATAGTTTTCATATAAGTATAAAAACTAATTTATTTAGTGATAGAGGAAATGACAAATCAGTTGTAGGTTGTGGATCATGTCACTCAACCACAATTAACCAATTGAACATGGGTCGCCCCCCTTTGACCTTTGAACCATTCTGACTCTAGCATCTTTCCCCTTATCAATAAACATCCTTTTCTTCGTTATTGACTTAACTTAGTTCTTCTACTTATTTCTTTTTATTCATATATTCTTAAGCTCAGGTGTACTTGTCTAAAATTTTTGTTCCACACAAGATGTGTGGCATGTTACCTAAATTAATCAATCTAACTGAAGCCGAGATGTCATGTCCAGCCAGGGATCTGCTGGGAAGGATGAGACTTTTACATACCATGAATTTCTTTGGTGGTCGCTTGCGCCCCCGGAGGTGGTGGTGCCGCAACCGGCGACGGCGACTGCGACTGTGGAGATGGGTTCACGGTAATCAGTGGCGTGGTGTTGTTGATCGCCGGAACTTCAGATACCAAGTTGATAATACGCAGCATGGGGTCCCCTTGGAAGAATGGGAATATCTCGTACCTCATGGTACACCGTGTCCCCAGTACTCGACCACCTTTCTTACCATCCATGTATTTGACTGTATACTGGAAGTAAGGCTGCAAACATGCGGTGCAATCGTTGGCGGTCAGGTCTGGCGTGCACTGCATAAGGCAGTAGAGCGTAGGGAAGGAGTTGACGTCTAAGCGCGAGGTGGTGAACCTCCTCGAGCTGTTCGCGGCGGATTGAGCCGTGCTGTTCAGAAGCGTGAACAACAAGAGCTTGAAGGAGTCGGCTCTTGTCGGGATGTTCATCATCAAGCTCTCGATGCTCACAATGACAAGTATATGGTCATTGACAGTGGTGGCGAGAAAATTCTGGTTGGAGAACCTGAGCATGCAGGGATTGCTATCGTAGTACACGGTGGCATCCTTATAGTTCGCGCAGTGCTCCTGCCCGTCCTGGAAGGCGGTAACCAAACAGCCCTCGCAGGCAGAGGCGTTGGAGTCCCCGCGGCAGAGTGCGAGGGCGAAGATGACATTCGGAACATTGCCAACGGTGTCGGTGGCGAAGAGGTTGGTGCTTGACGCTGCTTTCTTCGGGAGGGTGGTTGAGAGGAGCTTGAGGTTGGCTTCGTAGGTGCTATTTGATTTGTAGTCGCCGCTCTCGCCACAGGATGGCCACAATTGGGCAGCAGTGAGAGGCATGAGGAGCAGGAGGAGGGGGAGGATAACCATGGCCATCCACGGATAACAAGGCAGATCCACGGATGATAGGAACCTCATAGCCAGGGAACTTGTAGAAACTGAAGAGTTCTAAAAACAAGGGAGACAAAAAACTAATGTTAGAACAGGAACATAATAACTAGTAAAAAGTAAAAATAATGTAGAGAACTGGAAAACGCTAGCATACATCGAAGCTCCACCGCCCCAAGTTATAAACTCTGGATCCTCAATAAGCGATGGAACGCCAACCTGCTCAGAACTGCAAAGACAGCATGCTATTGCTGGCAAGAATTCTCAGAATTCAGAACCTGTGGAGCTAGAAGAATATGCTCCTCTGTTTGCGGCACCAGGCCGTCAGGAGTTGGTAGTCAGATACACAGAGAAGGGATCGGAACACCATCATCCATTTGTAGCTCTGGTGACCATGTTCTAGATATCACGCTGCAAAACTGAAGTCTTGTAAGCATCAAAGAAGTGTGTGCTCGACAATGAATTAATTAAGAGATCTAAATGCTCTAAATTTCAAAGTTCAGATGTCACAAGTAGCCATGCAGCTGATATCAGGGATTAAAGCTGGAGGTTGAGGAAGTCTACTCCAAGTCAAAAACAGGGTTAAGCTGGAAGTTCAGAAAGTCTATTCCAAGTCAAAACAGGATTGACCTGGAAGTTTAGAGTATTTAACCAAAAACTACCACAATTCACGGAAACGTGACAGAAAACTACCACTTTACGATTTTGTCCCGAAAACTACCACTTTTTTATTAATCCGTGGCAAAAAACTACCAAGTGTGAAAACTGCTCGCTTTGCCTGGGTTAAACCTGAATCTGACTGCCCGACCCCACACATAAGCGGGCTAAAAATGCAATCAGGTTCCTAGTTTTTCTTAAAAAAAGCAATCCAGTCCCTGCGGGCCGACCGCTCCAGGCCCTCGCCGCCGCCGCCGCTCTCCGGCTCCCTCCGCCCACATGAGCTCCAGATCGAGTTTGGGCGCGACGGCGGCCATGGCTAGCTCCTCCAACCTCCTCTAGGATTTCCCATGGAGGAAGACCAGGGATAGTCCCCGTCGCCGGCGGCGAATGACGGCAAGAGGGACGGCGAAAATCAACCGGAGCATGTCAGCGCACGTTGCCCCAACCTCCTCTCCATATCCCTCGTCTTCTCTTTTTGGAGCAGGAGCTCTACAGCCATGTCGCGCCGCCGTCGTCGAGAGGAGAGCCTCGCCGCGCCCGGATCCGCTTCCTCAACCCTCCCATGGCTCAGCTCTCGCGGGGCAGGCTGTTGGTTGTCGCCGATGGCCCATGGGACGGCGATGCTTGACGTCTCCTCCCGGTCGAGTGGAGGCAGCGGCGCGGGTGAGGGAGGCGGCGGGGCGGAGATTTTGGCTGGATCCGGCGAGGAGGCGGGGCACCAGAGGTTGGGGAATGCAGATCGAGCAGCGGAGATGCTCCAGCGTCAAGCAGGTGCGGCGGCGCGACGGAGGAGAGAGAGGTTAGGGGAGGGAGGGAGAGAACGACGGGAGACAGAGAGAGGGAGCAGTGGAGAGGTTCCTGGTGAGGCGGCCGTGTCCTAAGGGTAGCGGGGAGGCGCGGTTGGAGGAGCTAGCCATGGCCGAAGTCGGCGAGCTTGAGCGCGCCGGTGGTGTCGTCGAAGGCGGCGTGGAGCACGACCGGGTGCAGGCTGCAGGGACTGGATTGCTTTTTTAAAAAAACTAGGGACCCGATTGCATTTTTAGCCCGCTTATGTGTGGGGTCGGACAGTCAGATTCGGGTTTAACCCAGGCAAAGCGAGCAGTTTTCACACTTGGTAGTTTTTTGCCACGGATTAATAAAAAAGTGATAGTTTTCGGGACAAAATCGTAAAATGATAGTTTTCTGTCACGTTTCCGTGAATTATGGTAGTTTTTGGTTAAATACTCGGAAGTTTAGGAGGTCTCTCTTCATCAAGTCAAAACGCGCCTGGTATATCTTCATTTGATAGTTCGCTGAGCTTCGCTCGGACAGGCACCCGAAAATTCTGAACTCAACGTGTCGTTTAGGGTGAGCAAAATCCAATATTTTCTCTTCATCAGGCTGAATAAAGAATCTAGCCCCGCGAAAAGAATAAAAAAATCCTAGGGGCTTACCACTGGATTATGGGGTTGGGATTGCAGATAGGGGCCTGTGGGTTCTCTATGGTTATGGATAGGGGCTTATAGACCACAAAGCTTTGCATTGCAGGAGAAACTGTCTTAAACCATGGGGAAAAAATGGGGGAAAAGGAGGTGATTTCGTACCGGGCTTACCACCGGAAGTGGAAGAACGATGGCGTCGCCTGCGCGCGGCCTCCGTGCTCCTCTCCGGCACGTCGCTGCCGGGCGCCGGCGCTCGCTCCCCTCCCCTGCTCGCTCCGCTCGCCAATGTATCCTCCGCTGCAGGTGGCGTGGCCCGGAGATAGTCGGCAGAGTGGGGAGTGGGGGAGGAGCAGCCACTCGATTCAGTGGAGGACGGCGGCGGAGTGGGAGTGCACTTCTTTTCAGACTTGGGTGGACTGGACGAGGAGAATGACTGGCTGACCACGAGTCTCCGCCGTCCGTCTCTCTCGCACTGCCGACCTGCTGGCTCAGTGGGCTCACACGGGCCTGCTTCCAACGTCAGCCTGGGCCGCCTCCAGCCTTAGCCGCAGCATTCTAACTAATACCGTGTCAGCCCAGACCACATGGCTAGAGATGCCATGACTGCAGAGAATTTGTCAGCATTTGCTCTTTTTTTTTAGATATTATTTTTGAGTTTTGTTAGGGTTTGTGCCCTGCTTAGAGAGACGAGGCAGTGGTGACTCTCTGAAGATGAAATGAGGTTCTCCCCCTAGCCCCCATCCTGATGATGCTTGTAGCGTCAACGGAGGGCGTGTGAAGCTTTGCCTCCGGCAGATCTCATGGGATTAGATCGGCGTTTGTCTTTGGTGGATCCACATGGATCTGGAATTAGTTCGTCTTTGTTCGTATGTCTACTGGTTGGACCCCTTCGATCTACAAGTCTCTTCATCGGTAGCGGTTGCTATTCTGGTGCGCGGGTCCCATGGGGCCATAGCATGACGACTTTCCGACAGTTTATTAAAAAAGGTTTGCCCGGTCCGATGTGGGAGAGGCTATGACGGCGGCGTGCCTTCGGCTCGCTTCAGTGCTTGTAGTCGTCGCTAGCTGGTCTAGAGACATGAATGTATTTTTTTAACTCTGGTGCTTTTTTTTACTACCTTAACAGTTGATGAATAGATCAAAAGAAAATTCTCGCAAATAAAAGAACATTTTCAAGACACACTCGCCGCACATATATTGGATGTTTTGGTCACCACTGGTCTTCTTTCTTAAATTATTATAGCTTTTTATTTATTATAAGGGAGAATCATATTTAGTCTATTTAGTTTGTATTAATTTTCAGAATGAAATTATGTTTATATTATCAACAGAGAATATTTTGGGGCACAAAAACAGGATATGATGATGGCCCCGGCTAAGATACTTTCATCAACATGAGAAAGTGATACTTGTGGCCTCATCAGCATGAGAAAGTGATAGTTGTGGCCTCATCAACATGAGAAAGTGATAATTGTGGCATCTTTCTTTTTAGGAACCGGAGTAACCACCTATAGTTAAGTTTTCTAAGTCGCAACCCCTCAGCATGCACCTGTGGATCTTTAGTTGGCGTGTATCATCTTACGACAATACAATGTGATATAGATAGTCGAGAAGAAGTCTACATAAAAGCCTTTGCCCCAATAGATTCAAGAAGTGTCGATTTCAAGAACGCGGGTCTTATGACATGGCTTATATCTTTTACATGCAAACACCAATTCACGGAAGATTCAAAACTCATCTATAACAAAACCCATAACAGCAAGAAAATACAGTACTTTCACATGGGGGTTAGAACCACATTCATATCTTAGTTGGAGTCCTGGGCTAACCCTATGGAAAACCCTATTCCCGCGTAACATGTCGGGGGACAAGCAATCGACGAAGCCGGCACCATTGCGAGCACACAATATGTACAAATTTCGGATGCATGCAATGCCGTGTTGGAATGACTTGAACAAGCGAACCAACCTGTGGTTGGATGGTTAGAGGGACTGTGGTATCCCCAATCCACCAATGTTCAAGTCCTGGTGCTCGCATTTATCTCTGAATTTATTTCAGGATTTGCGGCGATGCGCATTCAGTGGGAGGAGACGTTCCCGACGAGGTGCCTTTGGTGACTTTGTAAATTTCAAGATGATATGTCGGCTCGATCTTTCAGAAGTGCTCATAAGGATAAGTTGTGCGTGTGTGTTCATAGAGATGAGTATATGCATATGTATATGATCGCTTGCGTCTGTACTGTGTTAAAAAAAAATGACTTGAACGACTTTCTTATTTTGCTTTTGATCATTTGATGCATGCACGCATCCTGCTGTGCATGCCCTTGGTAGACGAAACGAATAAATAAAAGGATAAACACATCCAGCTCACGCACGTTGTAAAACAACTACTCTGTCTACTTTGTTCTTTCTTTTTTATAGAAAAAAAGCGGGCTCGTGATCAAGGTCATTACTAACTGGGACAAGGTTTGTTTTTTTTTTTGCGAATCGACAAGGTTACTTACTTAATTACTTTAATTCATCTTTATTACTAGAAAAGAAGAAGGATTTTCCCTTTTTGCGGGGAAGAAAAGAAAAGGATTAATTAGCTGCCGCTCGCTGCCCTCAAGTTTGGAATGGAATGGAATTTTGGCGCCCGACCATGCATGCATGCATGCATTCTTTTCCCTTGGCTAAACTTTGTCCGATACTTGCGTGTCTTGTTCCTCCTCCTTTGGCCCTTCCCACGACCAACACGCACGACGTGCCATTCGATCCAGCATTTGCATCGGAACAAGAAAATAAGAGAGATATTATCTGAGAGAGGGAGAGAGAGAGAGAGAGAGAAAGAGAGAGAGAGAGGGGGGGGGGGGGGGGAGAGATGGCCGACACCGCTCGCTACCCTCAAGTTTGGAATGGAATAATGGAATTTTGGCTAAACTTTGTCCGATACTTTCGTGCCTTGCTACGCTTAGGCATTCCTGGCTGCCAAACAAGACCCCTGCCGACCAACACGGACGCACGACGAACCATTCGAGCACTTGCTTTGGGAAAAGAAACTAAGAGATAGAGAGATCTAGAGAGAAAGAGCGAGAAATCTAGAGAGAGAGATGGCCGACACCGCCAAGAGCACCGTGGACTCGCTGTTGGGCACCTTGGCTAGAGTCATCGGCAACGAGGCGGAGCTACTGGGCGGAGTCCGGCGCGACATGCAGTTCATCAAGGACGAGATGGAGAGCATGAACGGCTTCATCCTGGACGTGGCCGACCCCACGGAGCAGAGCAACCAGGTCCAGGCGTGGATGAAGCAGGTCCGGGACGTGGCCTACGACTCCCAGAACTGCGTCGACCGCTACGTGCAGACCTTCGGTGGCGGCCACGGCTCCTCAGCGGGCCTCCTGGCATCCATCCGCCGGGCGCCCCGTGTGGTGCGGACCATGCCGGATCGACACCGCCTCGCGGTGCAGATCAAGGAGCTCAAGGTCCGGGCGCGCGAGGTGGGGGACCGCCGAAAGAGGTACGGCATTCAAGCTCAGAAGATACAGAGCAGCAATGCCGTTGAAGGAGGGGGAGCAGGCGGCAAGCTCGTCCTGGAGGAGGAGGTGGTAAAGGAGGATGCACGGAGGCGCCGTGCTCTTGCCGAAGCTACCAGCCTCTTGGACACCGACGCCCAGGAGGTGACCGCTTGGGTGACCGGGGTCCGGGAACACCATCAACATCATCATAAACCACTTTTGAGTTCTGTTGCTAAATTGTTGGGCAAAATATATCCCACCGTCAAGATGGAGGAGCTGCAGAAGGACGTGGCCGCCATTGCAAGACAGGCGTTTGGCGATACGGACCCGGATAACATTGTTGATGCTACCGCCTGCCTTAGCAGACGAAGCAGTGACATCGGGTACATGGAGTTCAGTGTGGTCATCTCGTGGATCGTTCAGCTGCTAGGACTTGGCCGAAAAGCAAACTCAGAAGAAGATGGCGATTCCCTTGAGGAAGACAGAGAGAAAGAAATAAAGCCAGAACCAACAACCGTCGACGAGCATTTTAAGAAGGCAAAAACCCCGTGGGACATAATCCACGCGGAGAAGCACTACTCAAGGCAGCTCAAAACTTGGCTGGGGAAGGTATTCAACAATTTCATTGTCAAAGAACTAGTGCTGGGCAATGCCTTCTTGCAAGCTGCCGTAAAGCTAATACTGGGCAATGCATGGGTGCAAAAGTTCCTAGATGTTGTCGGTGCCACCGCCACCGCCGCCACCATTAGCGCCTCTATCAAAAATCACGCACCCGCCGCAGTCATTGACTACATCAGAAGGAATGAATCCGGGATTGAGTCCGAGATTGCCTGGTTAAAAGATATCCTTTCAGACGGCCGCTTGTCCAAAGATGGACGACGGCCTAGACTCCTTGCAATTGTAACACCACCGGTTGATGTCCCCTACCCAGAAGACGAGGAGGAGCCGCACGCATACCGCCCCGCGACTAAGATTGCGAGGAGGGTGCACGACATCTCACTCAAAGCCAAGAATTACGACTGTGTGGCTTGGATCAACGCCAGGCGCTATTCAGGGCGCAAGGAGAGGCTCCAGCTCTTACTGCAACAATTGCTGCATCCCTCATCTGGTGACGATCAAGAGGTTGACCTCCATGTCGAGCCTCTCAAGACGGAGATGAGCACATGGAGTGATGAGAGATTGCAGCGAAAGATTCGTAGGCTGCTACAAGGCAAAAAGTTCTTGATTGTTCTGGCTGATCATGAGGATGTGGCACCATGGGAAGACATAGCGTCTGCTCTACCACGGCGTGGACAATATGATGATAATAGCACAGTCATTGTTACTCCAGTGATACAACAGTCAGTTCAATTTCACGGGTGGTATTTAGCCAGCTGGTTGTTCTTGCTCAGTGCCTCGCGCTATAAAGTGCACTTCTATTCACATATTGAAGCTCTAAGCAAGAAAGCCAATGAATTGCTGGTCGGTGGCCACGAAAGTGAAGAGTTGAAGAGCAATGTTAAAAGAATACTGGAGAAATGTCGTTGGGATTCCTTTTCCACAGGGTTGTTTCTCCATGCTCTGTATGCTAATCCTCGCAGAAGCAACAATGAATTGGTGGCGTTGCAGCATCGATTACAAGATTTCAACACAGTGAGTAATGCCAGGGAAATCATAAGGTTCTGCTACGACGACCTGCCCAGTCAGTACAAGAGCTGCTTGCATTACCTATCCATGTTCCATGGCCCCCATTATTCCAATATTAGGAGGGCAAGCTTATTAAGGCGATGGGCTGCTGAAAACCTCATCACCACACGGCATGCATTGGATGAAGCCGAGCGTGGCTTCAATGCGCTGGTTGATCGAGGCCTTGTTCTTCTCGGTGGTATCAGCCCAACAGGCAAAGCCAAGACTTGTAGGGTACATCCTCATGTCTTATCCTTCATTACCAATATGGCCTGTGAGGACTATGTTGGGAACACAGATCTGCTACCTGCTGACTTGGCTCCCCGCCTTTCCATTCGCAATAGAATGCAACTTCAACAACTCTCCAATCAGCAACAGGCCACACATTTCAACATGTGCCGGCGAATACCCAGGCGTACCACTCCAACGCAAGAAAAAAATTCTAAAGACCCCTTGCCTGACATAGTAATGTTTCTGAACTCACTGCCTGCATCTTCTCAACTGGGACTGATCAAGGTTCTAGACCTAGAAGGTTGTCATGGACTAGACAAGCAGAAACTGAAGAACATGTGCAACAAGATATTTCAGCTCAAGTATCTAAGTCTAAGGAACACAGATGTTAAGGAGCTGCCCAAGGAAATCGGCAAGCTCCAGCACTTGGAGACATTTGACATGAGGGGAACCAAGATAAAATCATTCCCTGTGAATGTCGTGCTCCAGAAGCTAGTGCATCTGCTTGCTGGTCACAAACACCTCATGGATCAAGCAGCTAGTGCCACTGGATCTAATGAATCATTTTGCAATCTTCAAATGCCTCATGGAATTAGGAGCATGACAAACATACAAGTACTATCCCATGTTGAAGTCTCTGATGTGAAAGAGTTGGATGCTGTTGGTCAGCTGCAGCAGTTGAGGAAGTTGGGAGTAATTATCCCTTGCAACAACCCTGATGTTATCACCCACTTGCTTCGAGTAACCGGGAAGCTAGATGAATACCTATCCTCGTTGTCGGTCCATATTGAAGTAGCAGAGGCTGATGTTGACTTGGATACAAAAGATCAAGATATCTCACACCCCAGGTCCCTTCAAAGCCTTAATATCGATGGCAAGATAGCAAGGCTACCTACTTGGATTAAAAAGCTTCATCGACTTTCCAAGATAGTTCTATGCCGTACCTCCCTGAAGGCTGATGATATAGAACTAGTCCTGGGTAAGCTTTTGCGGTTGCACACTGTTGTGCTGCGCTATGACTCATACAAAGACAACAAGCTTAATTTTAAGGAGAAAAGATTCGGACAACTCGAGCTTCTTGTCATTGATGGCTCAGACATCACCAAAATCAATTTTGATCCAGCTGCAGCTCCCAAGCTTGAGAGGATTGTTTGGACTTCCACTTCCAGTAGCAAGGCAGACATGTACGGGATTGACAAACTCCCAAGCCTGAGACAGATAGTGCTCACTGGCAGCTTCAACATGGATAGCATCAAACCAGCAATGTGCAAAAATCCAAACAATCCTATCCTTACACATAAGTTAAAGGGCGATGCTGCTACTGCTGCCGCCGATGCAAGTCCCATTCCTGTTCCGCGGTAAAGATTTATTTCTGTTTGTGTGGTTTCATGCATTCGTGTGTGCTTGCGGACAGGCTTGTGTAGTTAATACTTACCCTGGTTGTGTGACTTGTGTCTGGATGTGTGATTATTTATTCTTCAATTGTGTCTGGGTGTGGGTCTGCGTGTGTGATTACTTATTCTGAGTTGAGTGTGGGATTGAGCATATGGTTGTGTCTATGCTCCTCAGTTGGATTTGTACGTGTGGTTTCCTTTGGACCCGCTAGGTTCCATATATATGATAAGTGTGGCGTGTTGTTGTGAATTCACTATATATGATAAGTGTGGCGTGCTGTCGTGAATTCACTCCGTGAGCTAGCAATAGCTCTTTTCATATCACCAGCATTCGCTCCGTCTCATTCTAGATCTCTTTCTCTTTCAGCTGTAAGCATTTCAAGTTAGCTGCTAGCTATACATATATGCACGCTACAGATATATCTGATTTCTGTTATACATGTGAGGGATTTCCTTCCCTTCCATTGTTGACATTTGGGTGCCAAGGGCTGGGAAGTGGGAAGACATCTCCTCTGCGGTTGGAGGGAGCCCATGTAGCCAGGGAAATCTCCACAGCTGGCTTGGTGCCCAGGGTTATATTTCCCTAGCAAAAAAATATATCCTAAAGGGTATCGATCCATGCAGCTCTCAAATCAACAACGTAGATAGTTTGTGACTTTGTGTCCTGTGGTGAGTATATACTAACACTGGGTGCACTAAAACCTGGTTGACGTGCCAGTGGTGCATCTCTTTATTCTCCGATGTTAGAAGGGAGAGAGAGGTTTGATGAAATAGTTCATGTATTGCTTGAGCCTCGTGGGCATATATATAGGAGTACATGATCATCTTGGAGTACAAGGCAAGGTAGAATAATATCCTACGCTATCCTAGCTTTCCTAATAATCATGCTACTCAACATCCCCCCACAGTCATAACGGTAGCGACGTAGACGGTGAGACTGGAGAAGAATCCGAAGGGAAGCCGACGGACACCCCCTCAGCCGTAACGGTCGATGCATCGCGGAGTCGTGGCTGGAGTGGAAACCGACGAGGTTGCTCAAGCAAGGCGGTAGCCCTTTGCGCCGTTTGTCGAGGTAGTCGAGAGCGTAGGTGGTGTAGCCGTAGTCGAGGTAGCCGTGCGAAGAACGCCGTGGTCGGTGTCGAGTCGAGGGTCGCCGGTGTCCGGCTCGGACACCAGACCACTTGTGCCCGCCCATTCTGTCTCGCCCTAAATGGAATGGCTCTCTTAGTTACGCTGTGCCCCGACCCGAGTCCCCACGTCCGCTTTTATCTGCCCGCAACCCGGCCAACACTTCGAGGTAGTCACCATGGAGCCGCGGAAGAAGAGCAGCGGCTGCGGCGGCCTAAGGAGGCGGCGGCAGCGGCGGCTAGAGAAGGAGCGCGGCGGCGGTGCTCGAAGTAGGCGAAAATGAACCCGACAACGTGACGAAGACCGGCGCGGACGGTGACGTTCCCGCGCCAAGGGAGGCGGCGCGGCGCATATCACGTGGAAGTCAACGCGCGTGGACGGCGATGGACCGCGTGCCGCAGCGTTACAACCCGAAGGGGAGACACAACGGCGGTGTGCTGGTCAGGGCGACGGCGGGGAAGACCTCAGGGCGGTTGCAGGGATCGCGTGCCCCGCTCGCTATGGCCCGACGAGGCGACGCAGCGGCAGCGTGAGGGTCGGTGCAGCCTCGGGGATGGCCTGGATCGGATGACCTCGGTGCGGCAGTTGACCGCGGGCCGCGGCACTACGGCCTGAAGGGGCGACGCAGCGGCAGCGCGCGATGTGGTGCGACCACGGTGTTCGATGAGTTTTTTTTATGAAACCCAATTAATTCTTTTATTTGATCTATGTTCACTTTTAAGGACAGGTTAAATATGTGCACGATTGGACCTGAAGCTTGTGTATGCTGTGCTCATACGTGCTACCAACTTCTTCATGCAAACTAAGCCAATTAGCTTTGCCTCACATGGAATATGCATGCATTATAAGTCCCAGAGTGCATATAGGCTCGTTTCATGCAAGTAACGTGGTGGCCGGTATGTACGTATGTATTTCTATCAGAATACTCGCACGGGCAGGCAAGCATGCGTATTTATGTGGCCGAATACCCGCAACATGTAACTTCTAAAGGCCGTCAGTGTATGCACTGTATTGACTGTGTTAAAAAAAAGTATATGCACTGTATTGGACGCAAGGAAATAAAGAAGAAGAAGAAAAAAAACAATATGGGCTATGTTCCCGAGTCAAGTCAATGGCAAACATGTCTCTCCGGTGCACAGGTCCATGGCTTTCTGATCATGGTGCACATGTCGGATGTATTGCTTCCCGGAGGAGACGACGTGGCGAAACCGGTGCTCACGACGATGCAGCCCGACACCAGTCCCACCTTTGAAGACGCACCCACCATGACAAACAGGTCCTTGGCGTACAGGTCTCGATGTGATACTTGTCTCGCCAAACCACCGAATACGGCGTTTAACCGAGAAGAGGCAGCGACCATGGCGGACAGGTCCTCGGCATATAGGTCTCAGTGCACAGCTCCATGGCATCCCCGACATACAGGTCACCCTTTGATGTAGCACCTGCCAAGGCGACGCGACCTCTACGACGCCACCGTTCGTCAACCCTGTGAGCCGACGCCCTTGTCCTAGCAGAACAATCAAGACGGCGTCCAACTGATACAAGGCGACGCAACCACTACGATCATCTATATCCAAGAGTTCGCCCGGCGGTGCCCCTGATAAAGCGAACTGCCATAGACTTGGCGTCCAATCAAGTGAGGCGCATCCATCTCGGCGGATAGGCCATTGGCACACAGGTCCATGGTGTCACCGGTGTACATGTTACCCTTTGATGTAGCACCAGCCCATGGCGACGCAGACTCTACAACATCACCTTTCCACGGCCCTGTGAGGCGGTGCCCTTTGTCTGGACGGACCGCCGAATACTCGGCGTCTAGCCGAGACGAGGTGCCAACCACATCGGCCATACCGAGCAGGACCCATGCAACTTCAACCCCAACTACATCATCGCTGCCAAGACCGACGAGGCGTGACGGCGAGGGCGGACGTGGCTAGCACAAAGCCACGTTTTGAGCGGCATGTGTACCGAAGAGGACACGGGTTCTGCCGCTGCCCATACACTACCATCATCATGCATGGAGAGCGCACGGCGAAGACGACGAAGACGACCACACGGCTTAATCGGAGGTGTCTCGCGGAGTAACCCGCGGGAGTAATTAACCGGGAGCCTTCCGAGGCCCTGGGAACCAAGAGACCGCAATCGCTACAGTCAGGCTGGCCGCACTAGTAGGCCACGGAGCGCATATGTAAAGGGATCTTGTATTTTTGTTTCTCTAGTGAGAGATTAATAAAGTGCATGTTTCCCTATATTTATTTGTGTACTTAGTACACTGGCACGCCTGCAACGTTTATTTTCCTCTCGAGTATAGAGAGATAATAATGCACTAACCCACGTTATTTTTATTATTTCTCGTGTCAAACAAATTGGCACGCCCAGTGGGACGTGGTTCTCCTCCCATCTTTGCTTCGATGTGGTCGTCAAAATCTTCTTCGCCAATCTCCAATGTGCACATCATGCTGCAAGGATCTTCGCCAGTAAGCCTCTTTCTTGCAGGTGAACTCTCCCACAGCAGCAAATCGGAGCCGCGATGATCTAGTGTGGATCATTGTCGCCTATGGTCTTCTTCGAGCATGGCACCAGGGTCTACATCTACCAAGCCGAAGATCTCGTGCAGTTTCAAACTGTGCAGTAAAAAAAAGGCGCAAAGGCGGGAGGCCGCCAAGGCGAAGAAGGAGCGTCGCGAGCTAATGCTCGAGGCACGTGCCCCGTTGAAGGAGTCAAGAAGGGCGGATATGAAAGGAGACATGGAGACTTCTCAACGCCTTCGCGCTAAGGCCGCCAACGGACAGGAAGGAGCGGTGTCCCATCACGCCCCTACCCCATTTCCGCACCCTGAGCCTTCACGGCCAACTCCATGACGCACCGAGGTCGAGTTGCTCGAGGGTTTGGAGGCCATCTCCCAGAACCTGCGGAAGCTCATGGCGAACTCGCGTTTGTCGGAAAGCCCGCATCCTCTTCGGAACTAAGGAGGAAGTATCGCAAGGTACAACTACTCCACCAACAGATTACCTCCCTCATTGCTCAGAGCACGGTGCTGGAGGAGGATTGGTCCCTTGGAGCAAGGGACCTAGCGGACAAGGTGTTCACTTACCGGAGCACCTTGTCTCGCATGGAGAGCGCAAGGCGAAGACGACGAAGACGACCACACGGCTTAATCGGAGGTGTCTCGCGGAGTAACCTGCGGGAGTAATTAACCGGGAGCCTTCCGAGGCCCCGGGAACCAAGAGACCGCAATCGCTACAGTCAGGCTGGCCGCACTAGTAGGCCACGGAGCGCATATGTAAAGGGATCTTGTATTTTTGTTTCTCCAGTGAGAGATTAATAAAGTGCATGTTTCCCTATATTTATTTGTGTACTTAGTACACTGGCACGTCCGCAACGTTTATTTTCCCCTTGGAGCGTAGAGAGATAATAATGCAATAACCCACGTTATTTTTATTATTTCTTGTGTCAAACACACGGAAACAACCTCGGGGTGGCTGCAGGGGACCACATGCCGCGACACTGGCCTCAAGGGGCGACGCAGCGGCGGCGCGGATCGGTGCGGCCACGGGGAGAACCACGGGGCGGCGGCGATGCGGCCCGATGGGGCGATGCAGCGGCAGCCCGTTGCTCGATCGATGGAGGGGCGCCCTGAACTCGGGGACAGGGCGGTGACGGCTTGTGTAGGCCGACGAGCGGGCCGACGCGCGGACGACGACCGTGAGGGGCCGCCTGTCGCGCGAGGCCGCCGGGACGGGGCGACGGGCGAGCAGACGCACGAACGGTGGTCGTTAGGGGCTGCCTGTCGCGCGGGGCCGCTGGGTCGGTGAAGAGGCCGGCCGGTCGCGCCGATGTCGGAGTAGAGCCGCACGCTGGTCGACGGTGGCGGCGGGCGACGCAAACCGATCAAGCATAGATCAAAAAACAAAAAGAAAAACGACAATCAAAACTACCGACGAGAGAGCGAAAAAACCCGAGGCAAGGGCTCGGAAAAAAGACTCTCTAGGGCAGCCGGTCAACACGACCGGCGGACGAACCCTAGGTACGGGCGGCACGGCCCCCGGCGGCGGTCATGGAGGCCGACCACCCCGACGGCGGCACGGTTGCGGAAGCAGTGGCGGCTAGGGTTTAGAACCCGGAAACTGATACCATGTTAGAAAGGAGAGAAAGGTTTGATGAAATTGTTCATGTATTGCTTGAGCCTCATGGGCATATATATAAGAGTACATGATCATTTTGAAGTACAAGACAAGGTAAAATAATATCCTACGCTATCCTAGCTTTCCTAATAATCACGATACTCCCTCCTTTCCGGTTGGACGTCGATAAGTGCCACACGTGTGGCACAATAGACATCCGCCCACACGCCCCTGTGTGGCATATCCAGCAGACAGCCCACACAACTCGGTGTGGGCGAATATTAAAACTGTTCACACGTGTGGCACGAAAAGCACCCTACCACACACACGTTCAGCACGAGGGGATCGATCCCTCACACGAATTCGTTCGCTAGGGGGACACACAGCCCGCACGCCTTCATCACACGAGGCCCTTTTCCCTGTGAAAAAGGAACAAAAAGCCCACTGACAACAAATTAAATGAAAAGACCCAGATTTTGTTTTCTTTCTTTGACAAGTACAAGCCCAGATTTTGCTCAGCTACTAAAAAATGCCATCAGCTTTGAAAAATAGCAGAAAAAATTGCCATCCGAGTTTTTTAACAATGGCAAAGGTTTATAAACACATATTTAATCCCCCAATTAAATATGGCAAATCTACCATGACAAAAAAAATCAATATTGCCATGTGAGAAAATACAAAATAGTCAAAAATTTCATGTGAACACAAAAAATTTGACAGGACAAATAAAAGAAAAAAATGCAAATGGCATTTTTAATTAAATTGCCATGAAAGTTTAATTAAAATTGCCGTGTTTTGAAGGATAATTTTACTGTGTGTTAGAAAAAACACAAAAAGTTGAAAATCAAGTATGAACAAAGAGATCTGCCATGGCAGATTAGTATCAAAGAATTGTCGTGTTTTGTATGATGAATTTATCGTGTGTGAAAAACACAAAAAGTTGGAAATTCAAGTATGAACAAGAAACTTTCCATGGCAGGTTCGTATCAAGAATTGCCTTATTTTGTATGATGAATTTACCATGTGTGAGAAAAACAAAAAAATGAAAATCAAATATGAACAAGAAAATTGCCATGTCAGATTCATATTGAAACTTGCCATGGCAGAAAAATTCGTGTAAGCTAAAGTGCCATGATTTGAAAACTAAATTTGCCACGATCAATAAACTAAATTCGCCATGATCAATAAACTAAATTTGCCATGAACCAATAAACTAAAATTTTCCATGATCAATAAACAAAATTTGTATCAAAACTTGGCATGGCAAATTTGTATCAAGTATTGCCGTCTTTTGGTATGATGAATTTGCCGTGTGTGTAAAACACACAAAAAGATGAAAATCAAAAATATGAATGAGAAAATTGCCATGGCAGATTCGTATCAAAACTTGCCATGGCAAATCCGTATCAAGAATTGCCGTGTGTTTGTATGATGAATTTGCCGTGTGTGAAAAAACACAAAAAGTGGAAAAATCAAGTATGAACAAGAAAATAGCCATGTGAGATTCATATCAAAACTTGCAACGACAAAAATTGTGTAAAATAAATTTGCCATGATTTGGAAACTAGATTTGCCATGATCAATTAACTAAATTTGCCATGATTTGTAAACTAAATTTGCCATGATCAATAAACCAAAATTGCCATGATCAATAAACTAAATTTGCTATGATTTTCAAACTAAATTTGCCATGAACCAATAAACTAAAATTTTCCATGATCAATAAACAAAATTTGTATCAAAACTTTGCATGGCAAAATTGTATCAAGTATTGCCGTCTTTTGGTATGATGAATTTGCCGTGTGTGTAAAACACACAAAAAGTTGAAAATCAAAAATATGAATGAGAAAATTGCCATGGCAGATTCGTATCAAAACTTGCCATGGCAAATCCGTATCAAGAATTGCCGTGTGTTTGTATGATGAATTTGCCGTGTGTGAAAAAACACAAAAAGTGGAAAAATCAAGTATGAACAAGAAAATAGCCATGTGAGATTCATATCAAAACTTGCAACGACAAAAATTGTGCAAAATAAATTTGCCATGATTTGGAAACTAGATTTGCCATGATCAATTAACTAAATTTGGCATGATTTGTAAACTAAATTTGCCATGATCAATAAACCAAAATTGCCATGATCAATAAACTAAATTTGCCATGATCAATAAATTAATTTTTCCATGGTTAAGTGAGAAAAAAACATAAATATTATCATGGGAGTGTTGCAAAAAAACCTACATTTGCCATGTTTCGTATACAAAAAATGCTGTGAATTTGCCGTGTGAATTTAGTAAAAATGTTTCTAAGTTTGCCATGTGTAGACAAAACTTGACATGTGAACATTACAGGAAAAACAATTAAAAAATGCCATTTGACAAGTTTTAAATATTGTCATGTGAATATTCCCCATGTATTTTGCCATGTGATAATTACTAGATTTGCCATGGTATAATTAAAGTATTTGCCATGTTTGGAAAATTGCCATAGTGCTATATTTGTGTGGCCACCTCTAAAATAGTTTACGTGTTATAATTTATACAATTTGACATGGATGATGTGAAAGCAAAGTGTTATGAGTTTGGCATGTGCAAATATAAGAATTTGCCATGTGCGAGGATAGTAGTTTGCCATGTTCTTGAACTAATTTGTAGTTGCCAGGGCAACATTCTTCTGATAGATATGGCAAAAGAACGTAGAACTTTGCCATGGCAAAAGTAGAGTAAACATTTGCCATAGAAAATGAAGTAAATTTTCCATGCTACAAAAAATGATGTCTAGTCATGGTGATTTGCCATGGTATAAGAAATTAAATGATGTCTAAAATTCATGAGAAATGATAGAAAAAAAATGAGTATCAATTACAACAAGTTGCCATGGCAACTTGTTATAATTTTTGAGTTGCATCGTAGCGTAGTTTTGACTTTACATGGCAAAAACATATTTTAGTTGACATTAACTATACATTTGGTAGTGCTATGAACTATAATTTGTAAATTTGTCATGAAATTTGGTTAATTACCATCACATCAGACTAATTAGAAAAATCTGTAAATTAACTACATATAGCATGATCGACTGAAAATTGGATCTCACAGTTTTGCATCGTATATATAAGAATCGAGAACAGTGCATCCCCTTCAGCGAGGAGCTGTGAAGTTACCTAAACATGTACTGCATGCTTTATTAACAAAATAACTCAGTCAACAGGGTAAAAAACCGGCCTTGCAGGCAAAGAAAGTGGCCAGAATTTAGATAGTTGTGCCACCATCTCTGACCAGATATCCCCTGTGCTTCTATCTCCTATTTTCCCAGTCATCTGAATAGAAGACATAAATAAGACGCAAACATGCATAAGCTATTGATTAACATCATCGTCCAGCTTCTTGACTTGGTCTCCAATCTCCAAATTAGCACACAACAAAAACAAGTGCTCGTTTACCTGCGTGAGTGAAAGGTGTCTCCATCGTCATGGCTTTGGCAAAGTAGGACGTCCAAGTCCATGGCGGCATGTACAACAGAAACGCCCTCCATGGCCTCTGCTTGACTACAGTGAACTCTGAAACACTTTTAGATGGATTGCATCGAATGGGAACCTGAAGAATTGAGGCGAAACTGATAAAAGCTTGTGGCACCTCACGTACCATTGAAGAACTGTGGGAACTTGACAGGAAGCACCACCGTCTCTTGCGGCGCTTGACGGGGATCCCCTCTGTATGGGAAACGAACCCCGTCAGCCTGGTGTCGATGGCATCGCGCAGCCATGGCGCCACCGCAGCTCGACCCTGCCATCCCACCAACTCCGACCAGCAACGCCGCCGCGACCTTGCTCTCCAAACCAAATCCATCCAACTCACCGAAGCCCAAGCGTGCACAACCTCACCAACTCCCTATTGTCTTCCCCATCCTTCTCCCGAGCTCGGCTTGGGGCGGCGACGGCGAGCTCGGAGGGGACCCGGAAAGCAGGACGACGACCTTCGGCCTGATTCCGACCAGATCCGCCCTGTGCACCACCGGCAGCACCTGCTACATCGCCGGCTGATTCCCTTCGGCGCTCCTCTGCTCCGAGATGCTAGGGGCCGCCGCGGTCGCCGCCGCATCCGCGAGCACCGACGATACCCCATTCCGTCGAGTTCAGCGGTGAGCCTCGCCATCTGCCGCTCCACGACCACCTCCCATCACACATACACTCAATCTCGCGCCGGAAATCCGTGGACCGCGGGCTTCCGCCGGAGCACGAACAAGGCTGGGGGCGGAGATCCAACCCCAGCAGCAGCCGCCCGCGCGTCCTTCCTTCTCCGGTACACCTTCCATCGCTGTCGGCCGGATCCACCTCCGCCCGCCACCACCCGGGGCCTCCGTCCGCCTCCGCTCGGGGCTGCCGTCCGCCGCCGCCCGGGCTCTAGTGTGTGTGGCGTGCGGGTAGGTGGGGAAGAAAGGTGAGGCAGAGTGTGGGGGGGTGGGGAGAAGAACGCGAGACCGGGAGTGAGGCGTGCGGCACAGTTTGTCGCAGCCCGCACGAGGCTGTGGGATGACGTGGCAACGTACAATGCTCTAAAAATCGTGCAAAATGATCCAACGATAGATGAGGCGTTCGGGCAGGATGCTACGCACCACACGTGCGGGCGTTAATATTTTCCTTCCGGTTTATAAGATTCAATTCAAAAATCTCACCAACTAAGGTAGATGATGAGTGGTAGAATATTTTTTATAGTTTACAAAAGCACCCAATTAATGCTTTTGTTTTCCTAAAAAAATTATGTTTACGAATGCATTAATTACAATGCATGCATGCATAAAGCGTATGCATTGGTCGGTTTTTTTCTTAATACTTGCATGCAATGATTTAATGCACCTTAAAGTCTAAACATGCCACGATCTGTTATAATAACAGAACAAAAGTCTGACAAGCCTCCAAGTGCGCTCAAATGAAAAGCAAAGCATTGCTGTGGCCTAGTGCCGCATGATCTTCCAAAGTAGTTTCAAGTGAGACTTATCTTCAGTTCAACGTCAACAAGAGCCCACCTTTTCCTTATCTGGTCGCCTGAGCATGAAGAGCAGATGCCCTTGTGGTTACAGCGCTGCAGAGCAAAGGCGTAGACCGGCGTATTTGCAATGTGGCACTACTGCATCTGCCCTCTGCCAAGGAGAGACGTGTGTTCAGTGAAAAATATAACTTCGAAAGGTCAGTGAGCTGGCCTGGCAGTCGCCACAAATAAATCATATCAAACAGCAAGCAGCATAATGTTGTGCTTCCACCCGGCAGTTGGGTTTCTGAACACAACATTGTAAATTTACGTAGTGAAACAACGAGTTATTTACCCAAAACCATCACACTTGAGCCTAGGGTAACAACTTAGTACCAGATTTGTGCCAAGGCACAAAAAACCATCAAAATTGTGCCTAATCTGTGACGCGAAGCACTGATACTCAGATTTGGCCGAGAAAACATCGAAACTGACAAGTTAGGCCCACCTGTCGAGCTGATGTGGCGTGCTTGTGTGGACAATATGCTGAGTTGGAGGGGTGTCCCACATGTCAGCCTCATATCTTTTCCCCCCTATTTTCTTCTTCTTCCTCATCTTTATTTCTCTCTCCCCATCGTATCCCACCAGGGTCAAGGACCACTCGAGGCAGTCCCCCTGGGCCACCGTAGGCCAAGGCAGCCCGCCGCCCACCTTATCCTCCCGAAGCTCTGCAGACGGCGTCGCTCCGAGCTGCTCCGCCAACCGCCGCACGAGCCCATGGCCGCCGCACAGACTACCTCTCGTCTCGCCGTTGCTCCGGTCGTGCGCCACCAATGCATTTGCCGCGCATTCCCACAGTCTTCTCTTGCAGCATGTTGGGCCGTTGGCCACGGGGGCGCTAGCAGCGGCGACGCTTGACAAGGGCGGCCCCTGCCGACCACGAGCAGCCTAAGACCACCGCGGCCTCCACAACCGCAGAAGAACACCATGGCTCCGCCCGAGCTACTCCCTGCTGCGGTTGCATCTGCTGGCTCCATGGTGCGCCGCCGGCGTGGCCTCGGCTGTGCGGTGTGTGTCGGCTCCATGGTGCACCCTTGGCTGTGCGGACAAGACGGGCTCGCCTGGTAGTGGCTGCGGTCAAAGGCTAGCACCGAGCCTGGTCTACCTCGAGAGCATGGCACCCCGACAGCGACCGGCGAACAGGTGAAATTTCCGGGCGTCATCCATAACCTGTTTGCTGAAATGCCTAGGAGAAAAAGGAAGAAGTAAAAAGGAAAATGCAAAAAAACACTTTAGTCACTGATAGGTGGGACCATCCTCCAAATCAGCAGATTGTCCACACAAGCACGCCACGTCAACCCGACAGGTGGGTCTAACTTGTCAGTTTCGCTGTTTTCTCAAGGTTAGGCACAATTTTGGTGGTTTTTTGTGCCCTGGCACAGATCTGGTACTAAGTTGTTATCTTAGCCCTAAGTATGGTGATTTTGTGTAAATTACTCTGAAACAACACTCCTATAGACTGTAGCTCAGGAGTATTAACAGCAGCAGCCGTCAGCTCACATGACACCGGACAAACGCACTAACGGTCACTAAAGGAAACAAGGGTCAGTCAAACTTAATGGTTCATGATTGATTGACATAATTTATCAAGTTATCAACAGTTCTGTGTTCAAGAAAAATTCAACAATTCTGCATTTAATTAAAATCACAACCTTCTCTCGAAATTGTTAAACTCTCATTCAACAATTCAATAACTCTTGATAATATTGAAGAAAATAAAATAGAAACACACCTTAAGTCATCAAAGGGGGTTGCTAGATAAATTTTACTTCAAAGTCTAAAATAAAGAACTTTTCTTAGCCATGAGTATGGTCCATGGTCAGTGAACGTATCCATTATGAGCAGACTATACAAAAAATTAGAACTCCATGTCAGTTATCACGACAACCCTATGGAAATGCTCATTTCTGTAACAATACCGAACTGCTACGAGCCTGAACAGATTAACAACACCGAAATCTTATTAATTAAGGTCTCAAGGTTTCCATGATATTAGCAGATGAGGGTCTCCCATACTTGTTCGCTATCACGGTCGAACCTAGGATCTTTGTTGCGGTGGCCCTTATTGACTTAGGGCACCTCGCGTTTCGGCGGCCGTTCGGGCCTATGGAGACTCTCGCCTGGCAAGACTTCATCGACTGCATTGCCCTACATGAACCCGTAGTGGAGCAGGCTAGTGACCACCTCTCCTGCGTATCTGCGCAGTTCCTCTGAAGTTGTTTCACTAAATCCCTTTACCAGGCCATCATGATGTCTCTGGGTCCAGAGCCTCTCATGGCGATCTTGGAGATCCGGCTTCCGCTGAAGATTAAGATTTTCCTGTGGCAATGGATTCGCGGCCGTATTCCCTCCAGTGTGGAGGTGCATGCTCAAGCGCAATGGCCCCGGTGATGGGCTGTGTCCGCTCTGTGGGACGGAGGAAGACTAGAACCACATCATCTTCTCCTGCGTATCTTCGCAGTTCCTCTGAAGTTGTTTCCGTGAAGTGATGGGTGGAAGTTGGTGCCACAACAACTTCCCTGATCTCTTCGCCGAACTCTAGGCCTTACCACCCGCGGTTGGCCAAATTAGGTGGCTGGCCATTGGGTGCTTGCCTGGACGCCGTGGACGGTTCGGAATAAGCTTGTGATTCAGCATATACCTCTGCGAAGTGCTACTGACCGATGTGTTCAAATGGTGTGGTTATTTGCAGCTTTGGCGGCCGCTTACCCGCCCCCGGGATCGAGACGCCATCAACTCCATCATTGCCCATCTTAGGGCGATGGCGCTCTGACTGGTACGCTTCCCCCTCCACCACCAGAGCCGGACTAGATCTTCTCCTCCTACGCCGCCGCCTGTGCTGCGTTTTTTATTTTCTTTGGGCTTGTTGAGTTGTGTTCTCAGCAGAACCTTCTTACTGTGTGTTGTGCTACTTTGCGTGCGGCGTGTGTGTCTGTGTGCTTGTTGGGTACTATGTTGAACCTTATGCTCGGTGGTTTGCTTTATATATAAAGCGGGGTGAAAGCCTTTTTCAGTAATATTCTAGGTAGCCTTGCACGGCAATGGAATTGATTTGGACGAAAATATGAAAGGCACATATATATATGGAACACATACTTTGCCCAGCGAGATTCAATTAATGCAGCTACTTGAGGATTAAAATCTTTTGGAGATTCAAATCTTCTTCAAGCCTACCGTAGCAACCAGCAGTGGAAAAGCATGGTGTGGTGTATAAAAGCTAAATACAGTATTGACCTCCATATCAATACACCCTATGGAAGCTACACTAAAAGAGCTTGAAAATAACTAATTAATGAAAAGATTGCCTCTAGAAGACCCCTTCTATGGCAGACCAGACAGAAGATAATTGTGAAAAATAATTATGGTACATGTCATTGCTGGCAAGCATTACCATGTTTCCAAACATGTAAAAGCTAGAAGAATATGCGCATTTGTTTGCGGCATCAAGCCATCAGGAGCTAATAACACAGGGAATGCCACCGTCCATTTTAGCAGCTCTTGTGATCATGTTGTGAAAATTGTGCAGCAAAATCAAAGGCATGTAAGCATCAAGTGTGCGCTTGAAAATGAAAAACAGATCTAAATGCTCAAAATTTCAAAGTTCAGATAACATAAGTAGCCATTCAGATATCAGGGGATAAGCTGGAACTTCAGAAAGTCTACTCCAGGTCAAAACAGGATTAAGCTGGAAGTTTAGGAAGTCTACTCCAAGCCAAAACACGCTTGGTATCTCTTCATTTTGATAGTTCACTACTTCACTTGGACAGGCACCCGAAAATTTTGAACTCAACACGCTGTTTACTGTTTAGCGTGAGCAAAATCCAGTATTTTTTGTTCAATCTGAATAAAGAATCTACCCCCGCAATAATATAAATAAATCTATAAGGCTGTATAAGGGCCGCTCACCACTGGATTATGGATTGGGACTGCAGATTGTTCCTTCGAGGCTTATGGATTACGGATCGGGGGCTGATCGACCACAAAGCTCTGCACTGCAAGGGGAACTGTCTTAAACCATGAGGAAAAAAAGGAGGGAGAGAGAGGTGATTTCGTACATCCGCGTCCGGAAGTGGAAGGACGATGACTTCGCCGGCCGCGCGAGCTCCTCTCCGCCGGGCGCCGGCGCTCGCTCCGCTCCCCTGCTCGCTCGCCAATGTATCCCCGGTCCAGGCGGCGTGACCCGGAGATAGTCGGCAGAGTGGGGAGTGGGGGAGGAGGAGCCACTCGATTCAGTGGAGGACGGCGGCGGAGTGGGAGTGCGCTCGTTTTCCAACTGTGGGCTCTCACATGGGCCTGCATCTACCGTGCGTTGCGTGTCAGCCCGGGCCGCGGCCAGCCTGAACAAAAAAAAAAAAAAGAAGCTGCGGTTGCCGAGCTCGCTCCCACGCCCGCCGTCTAGTCCCCAAATCCCTTTTAACGGGCACTGGGCAGTGTTTGACGGTTCCGTGCCCTACCGAGTTCAATTACCTGGATACTAGGGAGCTTACACTCTCGAGTTCCCGATAAAATGCACTCATCAAACACTTAGAAAAGATCTCATAGTATAACAATCAGCTTGGTTCAATTCAACACAAGTATTTTCCTAACATTGTGTCCTCAAAGTTGTCGGCATCATCATTACACTTAAATATGTCCATGATCAGAAAATAACCATAATGCAACACTTGAGCTAGTCCTAGAGGAAAGACTAGGAATCTATTTTACCGTTTATAATTATACACTTGCACATGAGTTTTCCTATGAGCCTCTTGGTTTTCACAGCCTTAAGAATCATAACAGTTATAGCATAGCTATAGTTTTTTTTTGTATGAAATTTTATGTTTACACAGTTCATTCTATTTTATATTTCAATTTTCATACAAAGCATGGCATTGTTAATTAAATCATCACGCAAAATATTACTTTTGTACCATGGCAAATTTTATTTTTTGATCATGGCAAATTTTGTTCCTCTTAAACAATGCCACATTAATTATTTGGACTATGGCATATTTATTGTTTCAACCATGGTAAATTGGTTGTTTTGGAACATGCTAATTGTTTTCTAAACACCAAAGCATTATTATTTTTACAAAAGGACGTCAATTTTGTTTGTGTTCAGTTTTTTTTAGCAATTTGTTTTTTGTTAATTAGATGTCAAATGCAAATTTGTTTTAGATTTTTTTCTGAGTTGAAATGCGCTCTTTATTTTCATGTAAAAATGTTCATAGGGATACAAAGATGATCAGGAGGTGAGGACAGCCACAAGTGACGCCCCCCTCGTTGACATGAGAACATTTCAAGGCCTGTTTTATTTTGTTGTTTGAGATGGGCTCAAACCAAACACCCCGGCCCGTTCGCTTAGAAAAGGAAATAAACTAGCCTACAAAACTCTTCACAACCCCTAAAAAAACTCTTCACACAAAAAAAGCAGCCTTTTCAAAACCTAGCGATCAAGAGAATCGAGCGCACCGAACCCATCGTGCGTCATCTCCAAGCCTCCAACCATATCATCGATCGTTGTCGACAAATGGTCCATCCGATGCGTATGCCGCCGCCGCCCGTTCAGCCCTACGAGTAGGGCCCCACGAGGGGCACCATCTCCTGCTTCACGGACGACGGCCTCGCCTCGGCCGCCACGCTCGAGGCCCTCCGCGTCATCCTCGTCGGAGGCGTTCCGGCGGCTGCCCGTCGAGGACATGCCGGACGGTGTCGCCTGGCCCAGCTCGCCGACCGCGGCGGCTTCTGCCTCGGCCTCCTCGACCCTGTTACCAACATCGTCCTCAACATCCTCTCCCTCCTCCCACACGGCTTCGAGTTCAACGCAAACCCTAGCCCGGCGGCGTCATCCGGTCCGGGACTCAGGATGCGGTCGGGCCGCCGAAACGCGAGCAAGCATGCATGGCACGGCGTCGCGTGCAGGTCCAGCGGGTGCCTCCTCGAGTTCATGCGGGCCTACTTCGGGCTGCTCAGCGAGGAGCAAGCCGGGCGGTACCTTCTCTGGGCGCGTGCCGACCTCGCCATGGCGGTCCAGCTCGTCGAGCACGAGCTCTACGTTGCCCGTCCTGCGCCGCCGGATCCTCGCTCCGGAAGGACGCGGCAGTCTCTCAGGCTCGCGGCGATGCGCATGTAGCACCCTTCGCCGGACAGCCTCGTGTCGCTCGCTACGGCGTGGCTTTCACGGTTTCACCGCAGAAGCTCGAGATACTTGCCCCCATCCTACGACACGACGGCGGTCGAAATAGGCTGTCTGTCCAAGACGTAAAGACCATATTCCACGTGCTGCGCCACCAAGACGACATCTCCGCCATGGCGACATTGCGGTCACTGCCGCCGCTTGAAGAAGGCACTACGAGCTGCATCTACCTTGGAGATGGCCGGATCGCGTACACCACCATTGTCCAGCGAGCCGGCGACCACATCGCATCTCTACGGTGTCCTCAAGACACGCAGTCCACGTTAATCTCTTACTCGACAGCACCACCGTCAGCGACAGACACGACGGCGGGGCCGCACCACTCCCCTTGCGTGTACGTGGGGTCTCTTGACGTGGACGACGCCCGACAATGCCCGTACGTACTGTCTCTGGAGATGTCCCTCCTGGGCACCATCCATGGCTTCTACCTCAGGGCGCTCGCCATGCTGCCAAGCTACGCCGCGCGCTACCACGTCCGCGGCGTCCTCCTCTCCGGCCACTGCTACGGCCCCATGGACCCTGTCTCCAACATCATCCTCAGCGCCGTCTGGTATGACGCCAACTTCCCGCTCCCCATGGCCGACCGCGGGACGCAGGCGCATGACATCCTCGACACCCTCACCATGCTCCGGGTGGTCACTTGCTCCCTGCACGGCCTCATAGCTCTACTCCACGCCACCTCCGGACAGCAGCTGCCGTTGCATGAGATCCTGAAGTACCTCTGCTACAGACAGTGCGACTTGGCCACCATGGTACAGCCACATCTACACTGGAGCTCTCCAAACCCTTTTGCCAGCGCCGCCGCTGCCGCCCGCCACCCGCCACCCGCAAGCGTCCGCTTGGGCAACATTTCTTGCATCCTTGGCGCCGACAAAGCTAGACCAGATCCGGTCCTTGATGATGAGTGCCACTGCCAACAACATCCTCAAAGAGGAAACCCAGACAGCGATGATCCTGCCGGCTCCCAGACTCTGCCAGACGGCAGTGAGCATTCTCACGAGGAAAAGGGAGACCTATGCTCACCAGCAGAGCTTCATTCGCGGCAGGATTGAACAGCTACTGCTGGAATACGCGCATCGCTGTCCTTCAGAACCAAAATATGATCTGGATTTTATATGCGGTGTAGCCATAACATTAACCGGTCACCAGGATCAATGCTACCACGTCAATTTCATGGCGGCTACCAAATCGATGTCCAAGAACACGCTTTTCTTTGCCGAGTTTTGGTGGGCATAACAAGATCAGTCAAAGCACTCCGTATGCTACCCTCTGCCCCAACCGTATCACATGGGTAAGTCCTAAACTCCTAATTAAGTAGACTTTTAACCTTATTATGCTGAGTTCTCCAGTATTTTATAAGAGTGTTACTGTATCTTCAAATTTTGGGTGCAAACTTCTCTAAATAAATGTGCATTCATTTGATGCTAATTCAGTTCTGCCAACAGGTCGTTGCTACTACGGCCAGGAGTCCGCACGTAAGCTGGCATATCCGGATGATTCCTTCGACTATTTCTCGCGCGACATTACTCATGGTGGACTCAATGACACGGAAGGCATACTAGACACTGACTTCGTGTACTTCGACTCTGAGAGGGACGTGGAGCTTGCCAAGGTCTTGGAGAGGATGGGAAAGAAAGAAGAGGTCATGCAAAGGTCCTCTACTGGAAGGCGTGCTCAATGGACTACTGGTTTTTGCTAATTACAATCATTCGAGTGAGTACTTTTCAACCAGCTTTATTTAGTTGGTTGGTCTGCCTGTGTTAGGTTTATTCATGCTTTGAAATAATGTAGAAATGTTTGGAGAAAGCAGGATACAGTTGTGAACGAGAATAGTTGGGTGTGGATTAGTGTATGGATCCTTCACAATTGACGAGTCTAGAAACTCAAACCATTTTCCCTCCTTCCAAGAGCTTTCTTTTTGCTACTTGCAGCTATTTATCCCCTCCATTCATCGATCCTAAGCCGTGAAGATCGGGCTCCCCCTCGCACATCTCTTCCCCGGAGACCGTGTTGCATCACATCGCCTATTCATGCTGACTCCTTAAGTCTCTTGAACTGCGTTTATATAATTCTCTCGACTGATAGTACCCATCTCGCCTCTTCATAGCACCTCTCCCTCAGTGGCGGAGAGACAGGGGGGAGGGGGGGGGGAGGGGCAAGTAGGGGACTAGCCCCCCTATCGATCGAGTTTTTGCACCACGTGTAGCAGTAATTAGCGAGAACTATAGGCCATTAGACGTACTATGCCCCCCAGATTCAAACGTAGAACCTGAAACAGAGAAGGTCCATACTAAAGCCCACATGTTGCCCTCATTTGCCATTAGTCCTGGCGTTAAACAAACTTTTAACTCCCATGATTAATGTGCGATTGATTAGGCGATTAGCTCTTCCCTACAAAGAACTAGGCGATTAGGGCTGCCGTCCTGCCCTGCTGCTGCCTCCTGCCAATTTCTCTCTCAAAGTGAGATTAGATCATGCGAAAATGCTAAACTCACGGACATTTTACTTGCGTTTACGGAGCCTTTCCTTAATTCTCTACCGCCCTCCCTGAGTTTCAGGTGGGTGGGACCCGTTCCTCTCCCTTTTAATCCAATGACAACTTGCCACGTAATAATCACCCCGTAACACCCCCGTAAAAGCCCGTTGATGTAGCATTACTGTTAGATCATGGGGCGACGCCAGCACCGCAACCTACGGTCGTGCACTTATCAATTTTCTGGCCAACTATGCGAGGTTGGCACTAAACTATCTACTAATTAATCTCTTTTAACTCCTATCTTATGCCTGTCAAAAATATACAATTTATGTAACTATTTTAATTGTGTGACATCTGATGTTAATTCCAAGACATGAAGTTATGAACAGAAAGGTGCCACTAGTATTAAGATCAATTCGAATTTTAAGCTATGTATGAAAATTTGAAGAGACATTTTGTAGTTAGAAGATACTCGATTTGCTTGGGCATTGCAGGATCTATATTGAAAGGGCATTAGCAGAAAAATTTTCTTCCGATAAATTATTAATATTTTGGATCTTTCAGCAATTGTAGACAAATCTAGGCTAATACCAATGTAACTATGTTGTTATAGCCTCGAAGCACAGAATTACTCTAACATTACGATAGTTATCACATTGGATTATTTTTCATCGACTTAGCCCCCCCCCCCCCCCCCCCCCCCCCATACCTAAATCTTGGCTCTGCCATTGCACTATGCTCACCATCTGCACATTATATCATGTACATGATGGAGGAGCTATGTTGTGCACTCAAAAATGTCGAATCCCGATCCTTGCTTCTCTTTTTCCTGTGAGTAGGAAGGTTTGCCAGCTCCATCATCAGACTCGGAACATCTAACCCTTGAATCTGCGACATTTTCCGTACAGTGTGCCAAAAAAAATTGTACAGTATGCCAAAATTTAATTTTAAAACCAACATAACATTTTGGTGACACCTTGCAAAACACTCTCTCGAGAAAAAAAAACTCATGTGCAGTGTACCAAAGCATTGCATAGCAATGAAATGATGTAGATATGTCTCTTTGATATGCCATGTGCATTGTTGGGTTTTGCCCGTGTATGATGTAATGCTTTCTAGTAGTGTAGCTTTATTCACTTGTTACGTATGCCTATGTTGGGCTTATTTAAGCTTGAATTACTTTTGGATAACAATAGGTACAATAGTTAACATCTAGAGTATCTGCTATCTACCATATACTGCAGAATATTTGAATTACTCCAGAATATTTGTACAACTCAGACACCACTATGATTGCTTGTTTTCATTAACAACTGAAATAAAGTGATCAACTATCTACCATCTGGCTCCTCAGTGATGGTTACATCATTATTACTACATGGGACAAAAAATTCATGTGTCTTAGATACCCTTAGGTTGAAGTATCCTGGATGATTTGGTTCGGGGAGAATAACACTCTCGCTGTTTAACATTGCAACGACATCTGACATGGTGGGTCGATCATCTGCACTTTCTTGTACACACAACAGTGCAATGTTAATGTACTTCCTAGCATCTGATGTATGGATCTCCTTTACAATTGATGCATCTAGAAGCTCAACCCACGTTCGTCCTTCCCAGAGTTGCCATGACTGCAGAAAGCGAGAAAGTATCTTCATAATATGCATATACATGGTAAAAGTTATAAGTCCACTACGAAAATAACACGCCCGTATATGTGAGGGTTTAGAAAAACTCTCACATATCCAAGAAGGTTAAGAAAGTCTCCGTACTGGTAGAAACCAGAATTCCTTTTTCCACTAAGGATCTCAAGAAGTAACACGCCAAAGCTGAACACATCTGATTTGATTGAGTAAATGCCTTCAGATGCATACTCCGGAGACATGTAACCACTGAAATGAGTTAGAAGAACAAGAAAATATTATATCAAAATATATGACTCGTTTCGTCAACTAATAAATGGTATAGTAGGCACTACTTATGCTGTAGATTGTAAGGAAGAAATATGCTTACTATGTTCCTACTACCCTCTTTGTGCTTCCCTGACTATCATTGGAGCTGAATATTTTTGCTAGGCCAAAATCAGAAATTTTAGGATTCATGTCCTGGTCCAAGAGAATGTTGCTGGCCTTAAGGTCTCTGTGTATGATGCGTAGCCGAGAGTGCTTGTGGAGATAGAGAAGACCTTGGGCTATCCCTTCGATTATCACACGTCTTTTGTTCCAATCAATAAAAGTTGTCCTGTTTCTTTCTGCACATTAGAGAGTGCATTTTATAACATGGATTGATCACAATCCAAAATATGGTTAAAAACTACACTGTGCATACCAAATATAAAGAAGTCCAAGCTCTTATTTGGCAAATATTCATACACCAATAGTTTTTCCTCTCCCTTAATGCAGCATCCCAAGAGCCTGACAAGATTATTATGTTGTAATTTTGCAATAAGTTCAACTTCATTTTTGAATTCTGTAAAACCCTGTCCTGAATGTGAGGCAAGCCTTTTGACTGCGATTTGCATTCCATCTGGTAATTGGCCCTGTAAATATGTACAAACCAAAATTGGAGGCATAATTTTTTTATTGAAATGATAAAATAAGGATTACAGGTCATCCATTGCAAAATAAGACAAAATAAACAAGTTATCAAGATTTTCCTAATTTTTATTTCTGCAAAGTGTTATGTATTTGCAGGGTACGCGCAAGAATGTGTATTGATTAATGGCCAGCCAATCTTAGATTTATTTAAGAGAATTATTATAGAATGATCTTAGTATTGAATCTTTTCAAGACAGTGCATTTACCTTGTAGACAGGGCCAAAACCACCTTGTCCAAGTAGGTTTTCTTTGGAGAAGTTATGTGTGGCATGCAATATCTCAGAGAAGTCAAAGAGAGTGAACTCTGAACTCTTCTCCTCCAATCTCCAGACAAGTTCGTCTTCTTCTGGTCTATTGGTGGCAACCTGATCGTTTAAGTTTTCCTTTCCTAAATTGAGAGAATACATAAATATACATCTTAATCTGGGACTGAAACTTAACCTGGCTGGCTACATCAATAATTGCTAGTTTTTCTTTAGAGGAACATTGTTGTGAATGAACCATAATTAGAACAAACCTTTTCTTCGTCTTCTCATCCATATAACCGAACAGATGAAGCATAGGAGTATTGACAGGAGTGGAGCCACCACAGCAATAATCCACACCACCCTCTTGCGTGAGTTGCGTCCTAAGAAAAAAAAAGGCTAGTTCATGTATAGTTCTCATATAAATGAAAACAGAATCATTTAGTGATAGACATATTTTTCTTTCTGCCAAGTGATAGACAATATATGAGAAATCAGCTTGACAAATTAAACATATGCCAGCCATATTTGACAGGAATTTTCACCTATGTCAGTGACCTTTGAACCGTTCCGATTCTAACGGTTTACCCCCTTGTCAAGGAACCTCCTTTTCTTTTTGATTCACTTAGCTTAGTTTCTTAAAACTTAGTTCTTCTACTTATTTATTTTTATTCATCTATTCTAAGCTCAGGTCTACTAATACCAGTGTAATAGTGCTACGTACCACGTATTTAACATGCTACTTATCATAGAGATCAAAGAAGCAATTTTTGTAAGTGGAGATTACCATCATGTGCTAGAGTAAATCAGCTGCTATGAAACAAAATTTCGTGTGGATAATGTATATCAGTACGTACGATAAGTTATTTTTAGCTGTATGCATCTCGACGCGAAGACCGAGGGAATTCCCTCCTTTAAAAAAGCTTTTCTCCACGATTTTTCTGAATCAACTAATCAAATCCAATTAAGGATGTCCTGGACAGGGTGAGAAGTTTACATACCCTGCTGTTCTTGGATGGTCGTCTGCGCCAGCCGGGGAGGCGCCGCAGCTGGTGGGTGTGACTGGGAATATGGGTACCTGGTAGCGGGCGTGGGCGCTGGCCTAGTGCCGTTGACGGCCGGAATTGCAAGCATGGGGACCCCTTCGTAGAAGTGGTATAGCTCGTACCTCATGCTACACCGTGTCCCGAGAATTCGACCACCTTGCGCTCCATCTAGGGACTTGATCGTATGCTTCAAAACAAGCTGTAAACAAGCCGCGCAGTCGTCGGGCGTGAGGTCGGGCGTGCACTGCATAAGGCAGTACACGGTCGTCGGGACGAGGTCGACGCCTAAGCGCGAGGTGATGAACCTCCTCGAGCTGTTTGCAGCCGCTTGGGCCGTGCTGTTGAGACGCATCAACAGCAAGTGCTTGGCGGAGTCGCCGCCTATGGTGAAGTTGAGGTTGTTCCGGAGGGTGATCCAGCTCTTCTGATCTTCGGTGCTGTTGGCAAGAAGAAAATTATGGTTGGAGAACCTGAGCATGCAGGCATCGTAGTACAAGGTGGCGTCCTTATTGTAGGGGCAGATCTGCTGGGCATCAGGGAAGGCGGCAGCCAGGCAGCTCTCGCAGTCGGAGGCGTCGGTGGTGTCCCCACGGCAGAGCGCGAGGGCGTAGACGATGTCCAGAGCATCGCCGGTGGTGGCGGTGGCGAAGAGGCTGGTGGTGTTGGACACGGCCTTGTTGGGAAGGGTGGAGGAGAGGAGCAGGAGGTTGGCTTGGTAGGTGCTGTTTGATGTGTAGTTGCCGCTGCCGCCGCACACTTGCCATTCGGCACCAACGAAAGGCAGGAGAAGGAAGAGGACGATAACCATGTCCATCGACTAGTTTACACCGGGCAGTGGCAGAAGATCGTTGATGGTTTTCTATTTATTTGGCGAAATAATGCAAGAGCGAGTTGCTCCTATATCAGCATCACATTCATGATGATATGCTGGGATGTACTATGTATTTAGTTACCGGCGAGAGAGACCGAACATTTAATGTTTGACTGGCCCGCGTTTGAGTGGGGTGAGCATGATTCTTGCAAAGACCCAGGACCCAAGACCGAACACAAAAGACCGAACCTAACCGAAAGCTGCCCATCTTCTACCCCGTCGGCGACTTTGGTTGCGTCGCCGTCCTGGTCTTGCTGTCGCCGTCGTGGGCTCACCGTCCTCTATTCATCTTCGTACGTAGCCAGCGGAGTCGGAGTCACCGGGTCGTGGACGTGATGGGTGACCACGATAACACCAACGCCCGTTTGGGAGCCTGCATTAGTCTCAGCCAGACCGGACAGAATGTTTTTAGTTTGTTTGGTTGCTTGGATCGCATCAAAAAGTTGGCCTATATGAAACTTAAAAAGGGTTTGTTGGTTCCTTGCTACCCCACCTCTATCTCGTATATCATCATTCCGGACTCTCTCCTTTCTCATATGGCTACACATCCATCTCATCAAAAATAGAAAAAGGAGGTTGTTGCCTCCCGAGCTCCTGGGCTGGCCCATCACGGTCGCCCCTTCAGCGAGAGGGTTCGCGGCTGCTCGATGAACGCGAGGAAAGGTCCTATTGAATGCTCGCGAGCGGCAAACAGAAAAGCCTTCGCTGAAGAGCGCGCAAAACGGGCCGGCCCATTTGCAGACGTTGAATGTAAAAACTCACTAGAATTAAGCTGGGGCCTCGACTCGAACTCATGCCCGCACGTCACAAACTACAGTTGGTAACCAGTCGAACTAGCCACTCCTAATTACTGACACAATTGTAATTTTAACCGAACAATATAACATCCATAATAATATATCATCACAAATATAATCATGAAATAACCCTAAAGTATTGGATTAAAACCATCATGCACAAGAACAAACACAATGAGCATGACTATATTCATCGGCACAAAGGCTGGTACCAAGCGATAGCTCACCGTGTGTGGCGACGAGATCGGCGGTGGCCATCATCTCTGATTGTGCTTTAACCATTGGCCACCCAGGCATGCGGAGGTCATGGTGAACCCCGCCGCTGGAGGCCTGTAAGGTGGCAGTGGTGACGTTGTTGAGTTTGGTTCCTCCCAATGCCTTGCTCGTTCGTGCCTCTCGCTAGTGCCGCCACAGGTCTGCCTCGCCTCTGATGGCCCTAGGGCCATGGGGGCGTGGTGGATCTTGGCAAGGGCCGGCGGAGGGCTTCGTTATTAGTCGTTCTTTTGATTTTTGTTAGGTTTTGTGTTTTACTCAGGAAGGTGAGACGGCGGCGGCTCCCTAAAGTTGAAATAAAGGTCTCCCCGCTAGCCCCCGTTTCGATGGTGCGTCTAGCATAATTGATGAGCGTGTGACGGTGTGTCTTCGGTGAATCTATCCTCGGTGGATTTGCTCGGATCCGCTTATTGTTCGTCTATGTTCGTGTGTCTTTGGGGTGGATCCTTTCGAGCTACGTTATTCTTCATCGGCGGCGGTTGCTGTTTTGGTGCGCTGGCCTTAGCACGGCGACTTTTCAACTGTCTACTACAACAATTTGTGCCGGACTCCGACAAGGGAGGAGCGATGACGGTGGTGCGCCTTCGGCTCGCTTCAGTGCTTGTAATCGTCGCTAGGTGGTTTGCGGATCAAGATGTAATTTTCATTATTTCTGATATTTATTGTACTGCCATGATTAAAGATAAATAGATTGGAAGTTTTCTCGCAAGAAAGACATCAAATATCACATAATTACATCAATTGTATACTTTTTAGGGGCATAATGTAAAAGTTGAAAGAGATTAGTAGATTATTTAATGCTAACCGTGTAAGCATTAATCTTGATCACGGCCGGTTGGTCTTGGCCGAGCCGTCCACCGGAGCTGGCAACAAACAGCTAGCTGGTTAGTGGCTGGAGTTAGTCTCCAGGGCGTCTATAGTCTTGCATGTAAGAGCCGGTGTGTTGCCGAGCCGGGTATTCACCTTCACCTGAGAGAGTGAGAGAGAGAGAGATGGTCCGGAGTTTGTCCCAACAAACCGCCCCTAGTTGGCTGGAAATTTGGAGATTTGATAAGTGTAGGATCGTGGGGTTGCGGCGCCTGCGTTGTCCCTAATCTATTTGGGCCTTCCTTGTTTTCAAGGTTTTACGTATGGTGCTGGTCTACCATTTACCATCACCACGGAGGAGGCAGATGTCAAATGGTTGATCACATTGAGCTAGCAATTAACAAGTTTAAGGTTTACACTAATTCACACCAATGTTTTAAATAGCGGGCTATGATATTTAGCGGCGACCCTTAAAAACAGTTATAACTGGGCTATAGCGGCAAATTGTACATGAAATCATTTAGCGGCAACACCCTCAAACAGCTATAGCGGAGCTATAGCCGGCTATTTAAAACTATGATCCACACCCAACTATTCTCGTTAACTAGTGTATCCAGCTTTCTCCAAACATTTCTACATTATAATTCAAAGCATGAATAAACCTAACACAGAGGAACACCGGCGGTCCATTCAGCACGCCTTCCAGTAGAGGACCTTTGCATGACCTCTTCTTTCTTGCCCATCCTCTGCAAGACCTTGGCAAGTTCGACGTCCCTCTCGGAGTCGAAGTACAAAAAGTCCGTGTCTAGTATGCCTTCCGTGTCATCTAGTCCGCCATGAGTGATGTCGTGTGAGAAATAGTCGATGGAGTCATCCGGATAGGCGAGCTTACGAGCAGACTCCTGGCCGTAGTAGCAACGACCTGTTGGCAGAACCAAATTTGCACCAAACGAATGCACATTTATTTTGAGAAGTTTGCACTCCTTAAATATACTTGAGAACTCAACATATTAAGGATGAAAAGTCTACTTATTTAGTACTTACCCATGGTATACGGTTGGGGCAGAGGGCAGCATACGGAAGGCTTTGACTGATCTTGATATGCCCACCAAAACTCGGCAAAGAAAAGTGTGTTCTTGGATGTCGATTTGGTAGCTGCCATGAAATTGACATGGTAGCATTGATCCTGGTGACCGGTTACTGTTACGGCTACACCGCATATAAAATCCAGATCATATTTTGTTTCTGAAGGATGGCGACGCGCGTATTCCAGCAGTAACTGTTCAATCCTACCGCGAATGAAGCTCTGCTGGTGAGCATAGGCCTCCCTCTTTCTTGTGAGAATGCTCACCGCCGTCCGACAGAGTCTGGGAGCCGGCAGAATCATCGCCGTCCGGGTTTCCTCTCTGAGGATGTTGTATATCTGGGTCAAAGACTCGTAAGAAAGCGCAGTGTTGTTGGCAGTGGCACTAATCATCGAGGACCGTATCTGGTCTAGCTTCGTCGGTGCCAATGATGAAAGAAATGTTGCCCAAGCGGACGCTTGCGGGTGACGAGCAGCAGCGGCGGCGCTGGCAAAAGGGTTGGGAGAGCTCCGGTGTAGATGTGGCTGTAACATGGTGGCCAAGTCGCACTTCCTGTAGCAGAGGTACTTCAAGATCTCGTGCAACGGCAGATGCTTGCCGGAGTTGGCGTGCAGGAGAGCTATGAGGCCGTGCAGGGAGCTAGTGACCACCCTGAGCATGGTGAGGGTGTCAAGGATGTCGTGCGCCTGCATCCCACGATCAGCCACGGGGAGCGGGAAGTTCGCGTCATACCAGACGGTGCTCAGGATGATGTTGGAGACAGGGTCCATAGGGCCGTAGCAGTGGCCGGCGAGGAGGATGCCGCGTACATGGTGGCGCGCGGCATAGCTTGGCAGCATGGCGAGAGCCCTGAGGTAGAATCCATGGATGGTGCCCAGGAGGGACATCTCCAGAGACCTTACGTACGGGCATTTTCGGGCGTTGTCCACGTCGAGACACCCCATGTACGCGCAAGGGGAGTCGCGCGGACCCGCCGTCGTGCGTGTCGCCCACGATGGTGCCATGGAGTAAGAGATTAGCGTGGACTGCGTGTCTTGAAGACGCCGTAGAGATGCGATGTGGTCGCCGGCTCGCTGGACAATGGTGGTGTACGCGATCCGGCCATCTCCAAGGTAGATGCAGCTCGTAGTGCCTTCTTCAAGCGGCGGCGGTGACTGCAATGTAGCCATGGCGGAGATGTCGTCTTGGTGGCGCAGCACGTGGAGGATGTTCTTTACGTCTTGGACAGCCAGCCTATTCCGACCGCCGTCGTGTCGTAGGATGGGGGCAAGTATCTCGAGCTTCTGCGGTGGAAGCCACGCCGTCGCGAGCGACACGAGGCTGTCCGGCGAAGGGTGTTGCATGTGCATAGCCGCGAGCCTGAGAGACTGCCGCGTCCTCCCAGAGCCAGGGTCCGGCGGCGCAGGCCGGGCGACGTAGAGCTCGTGCTCGACGAGCAGAACCGCCATGGCGATGTCGGCACGCGCCCAGACGAGGTACCGCCCGGCTTGCTCCTCGCTGAGCAGTCCGAAGTAGGCCCTCATGAACTCGAGGAGGCACCCGCTGGACCTGCACGCGACGCCGTGCCATGCATCTCTGCTCTCGTTTCGGCGGCCCGACGGCATCCTGCGTCCTGGACCGGACGGCGCCGGGCTAGGGTTTGCCTCGAACTCGAATCCGTGTGGGAGGAGGGAGATGGTGTTGAGGACGATGTTGGTAACGGGATCGAGGAGGCCGAGGCAGAAGCCGCCGCGGTCGGCGAGCTGGGTCAGGTCGAGACCGTCCGGCATGTCCTCGACGGGCAGCCGCCGGAACGCTTCGTCGTAGTGGCCGACGAGGATGACGCGGAGGGCCTCGAGCGTGGCGGCCGAGATGGGGTCATCGGCGAGGCCGTGGTCCGTGAAGCAGGAGATCGTGCCCCTCGTGGGGTCGTAGTCGTCGTACTCGTAGGGCTGCGGCGGCGGCATACGCATCGGCTGGACCATGTGTCGAGAACGATCGATGATCAGGTGGATGGGTTGGAGACGACGTGCGATACTTTCGTTGCGCTCGATTCTCTCGATCGCTAGGTTTTGTATAGGCTATAGGCTAGTTTATTTCCTTTTCTAAGCGAACGGGCCAAAAATATGAAAAAGAATTCTATGCGACTGGTCTCACGCGAGACCCATTCTGATGGATGACACGTGATTTGTGAATGCTTTGTGATTTATGAATGTCATGTGTTATCCATCAGGACGGATCTCACCTGCTAACAGTAAGAGCTGGTCTCATATAATTTTTTTCCCAAAAATATATGGACGCCACGGACACAATGGATTTGCAATTTGATCTAGAACGCGACCGTCTCTGATTATTTTTTGTAACGGAGCTGTTCATGCGAGAGCTGTAAACGGCCCACTTTGATGATCTGTTCGGGTCCACGGACCTACGTGTGTCGGGTCCACGGACCGACGGAAATTATTAGGGTCCGGGAGAATCGGATCTAAACAAATTTCGGCGTCAAGAAAGCGGACGGGCCCTGCAACGTGAGATCAGATCGGATTCCCCAGCATCTGCTTCCATGGCCAAGCGACGGCGTTCCGACGATGTGGACCGGCTGAGCGAGCTGCCGGAGTGCCTCCTCCAGGGCATCATGTCGTGCCTCAAGGCCCGCCAGCTCGTGCAGACCTGCGCGCTGTCGTCGACATGGCGCCGCCTCTGGCTCACGGCGCCGTGTCTCGACATCGACGCAGGTGAGTGGGCATCCGTGGCCCGCCGTCAGCACAAGGTGAGCTTCAAACCCCGGTTCAGCGAGGACGACGATGAGGAGGAGGACGAGGGAGGCGGAGCTCGACAAATTCGACGATTTCGTCGACAGTCTCTTGCTCCGTCGCGGCGCGTGTGCCTGGCCGCTGGGCACCCTGCGGTTGAGCGTGCCCTCATCCTGGCCCATATGGATGCGCCTCCTCCACGACCGTTCCTACTGCAGGTCGCACAGCAGGTGGATTCGACGTGGCCTCCGGTGCTCCCCGGCGACCCTCGACGTCTCCGGCATCAAGCTGCCTCCTCTGGCGTCTGGTCCTGGCACCCACCGCCTCACCAAGCTGCGCCTCCATAACGTATGTCTCCACAAGGATTTTGAGAAGCACCTCAGCGCCGGGCTCCCCGTCCTACAAGACCTCGAGATCAGAGGCACGGAGATGTCCAAAATCTCAAGAATCGCGTCCGACACGCTCAAGAACCTCATTATTGATAACTCGCCCACATCCAACGCAGGAACAAGGTTAAGCTTCCTCGTCGACGCCCCTCGTCTCGCCTCACTCCACCTCGTCGTTCAGTTTCGTCGCCTTGGCGTTTTCGCTGTCACCGTGTGTGAGGCGGCTTCTCCTGTCGAAGCATCCATCCACTTCCTGGACAAGCCTAAAGTTCGGCAGGTACATGGAAGTTGCTACTATCATCAAGATGACAAAGATTTGCTAATAGCTTTATGCAAACTTCTCCGATCTCTATCCAACGTCAGTCACTTGGAGCTGTCAGGCTTTGGAGATATGGTGCGCACTTCGTTTCAATTAGCGAACACACATTTATTCTCTCAATTAGATTATAAATTAACCATCTTCTTGTCACTTACAATATATATAGGCAGTAGCAGAGCAACATATTCCAGATCTTCCATCACCGGGTACTTGATTTCCAGCGGGGTTTTATCGAACTACGGCGCGGACAAGTGATGATGATTTGCTCCCCCGTCCTATGTTGCAGGCAATACTTGATGAGAAGCAAAACAAATTACCACAACTCGCCAATCTAAAAAACTTGGTCCTTGACAAGTGTGAGATAGGTGACAACATTCAGACGTTGTGGTCCTTCCTTGCATAATGCGCCTGCCCTTGAGAAGCTTACTATCAACAATTGTGGGGTACGTACATACTTTTAATTTCAATTGGTAAAATTTTCTACCTCAATATATACTGTATGTCTTAGGTCCTAAACTATTTGCTTTGCTCATTTGTGCAGTGCCAAGAGTTTCAATATGGTGCTGCTGCTTCGAACATTTTTAAGATGGGTTGCACAATCTCCAGCCTTAAGTTGGTAGAAATCAAGCACAACCCAAGAGATGACCATGAAGTCCAATATACTGCACAAATGGAGAAGATCCTGTCCATGGTACAAAGGGACTTACCGGTGGCTACCAAGATCCATGTTACCAAAGTCAAAAATTAATATAACCCCCCTTCAGTTGCTTTTGACTTTAGTTTGTTATAAGTTTATTCCCTTTCTGTATATTATTTTACATGATGACCTTTCCATGCAACAATGGACTGCTGAGTTATATGCAGATGTTTAATAGAGGACAAGCATTGCATGGACTGCTGAGTTATATGCAGATGTTTCCTATATGGGTTTGTGTTGGGTGGTCTCTTTTTTCATAGGGTGTGTCTAGGGCACATCTAGATGTGCTCTAGTTATTGCACATCTAAGTGAGTGAATTAAGCATAGAGAGAAAGAGAAAAAAGAAAAAGAAAATATCTACACAAATCTCAACATAAGACCAATGACATAAAACTTAGATGTGCAATACTTATAGCACATCTAGATGTGTTTTAGCAAAACTGTTTTTTCATAAGCATGTGGTTGGACAGGCTGATTGCTAGCTCTATGATACCTTTCTTGGTTTGCTATTATTCAAATGATGTGGAACAGTTTCATAATACTGCCCTTGTTTCTTTGTTCCTCGTTTTCTTTCTTTCGCATGCAACAATGGAGTATATAAATGTTTTTTGTGTAAGCTATCACTACCTGTACTCCAAGATATGTTCACAATATATTAGGAAAATTAATTGATAAAAGGACATATTATGTCTTTGTGTTTGTTCCCTTGGAGTTTTCTTGTGTGATCCACTGGTTCCTACGAACACATGATCATTAATCTTTTCTTGGTGAGAAATCGCTTACAGCCACAAAAATGGAAACAAATTGACCAATTATCTTCCATCTGGCTGCTCAGTAATGTTTACATCATTATTACTACATGGCACAACAGCAGTGGCCGATTCATGTATATTAGGTACTCTTAGACTGAAGTATGCTGGATGATTAGGATCTGGAAGAATAACATTCTCGTTGTTTAACATTGCAACGACATTTGACGTGGTTAGTCGATCATCTGCATTCTCTTGTACGCACATCAGTACAATGTGAATGAACCTTCTCGCCTCTGCTGGATGAATTTCCATTACAATTGATGCTTCTAGAAGCTCAAGATATCTTCCACATTCCCAGAGCTGCCACGACTGCAGAATCATTTTTCATCACATGCATGCCAAATTAAGTCTCCAAAATTATATAAGTTTTGTCCAAGAGTTCAGAAGCGCTCACATATCCAAGGAGGTTGATAAAATCTTCAGACTTGTGGAAACCAGAATTCCTTTTTCCACTAAGGATCTCGAGAAGTAACACACCAAAGCTGAACACGTCTGATTTGATTGAGTAAATCTCTTTATAGGCATACTCAGGAGACATATAACCACTGAAAGAGATATAGAAGCACAAGGAAAATATTATATCAAAACACACAATCATGATGTAGGAACTAACTATGTTTTAATTATGACATATATGCTTACTATGTTCCCACCACCCTATTTGTGTTTCCTTGAGTATCATTGGAGCTGAAATTTTTTGCTAGTCCAAAATCAGAGATTTTAGGATTCATATCCTGGTCCAAGAGAATGTTGCTTGCCTTAATAAGGTCTCTATGTCTGATGCGTAGCCGAGAGTGCTTGTGGAGATACAAAAGACCTTGGGCTATGCCTTTCACGTCGTTTATTCCAATCAACCAAAGTTGTTCTATTCTGATCTGCACATTAGAGAACATGGTTTGAAGTATGGACGAGCAACAATCTAAAATATGGTTTAACTTTTCTGCATACCAAAGATAAAAAAGTCCAAGCTCTTATTTGGCAAATATTCATACACCAAAAGTCTTTTCTCTCCCTGAATGCAGCATCCCAAGAGCTTGACCAGATTATTGTGTTGTAATTTCGCAATAAGTTCGACTTCATTTTTGAATTCTGTGAAACCCTGTCCTGAATATCTGGCGAGTCTTTTAGCTGCAATTTCCTCTCCATCTTGTAACTGGCCCTGGGAGTATGGAAACAAAATTAGTGGCACTATCTTTTTTTTACTGATATTATAGAACAAGGATTACATGTCATCCATGGGAAAGGGACTTTTGGGACCTTCATATTACATTTCACTTCCATAGTTCTATTCCTTACAACTTTTAGTCCGTTGTCGAATAGGTAAAAATAAACAAGTTTCAGATAATTTTCTTAAATTTGTACTTATAGTTTAAGGCTACATATGCGGTTAGTATGCTAACACATTTGGTTGAGGTACATTTATAAATATTGGGTTTAGGCTACACATATATTTATCAAGCAACCATATGCATTTTTTCAATTTGGAGCACCAATAATACAATAGAAGCATGCTTTGCCCTTTCTCCCTAGATTGCTAGCACAAGAGGAAATGATGAATGATGTGATATCTGCCATTGTAGTGTAGTGGAACTTACATAAATTATTTTCCAAGGTAACTTAAGAACAAACTGTAGGATATCCTCCTTCAATGCATGGGATGTGAGGAGGTAACACTTGGTGCCCTTTATTGTTGAGCAAACATGTAAGAGCTCACCACCCATTACGATTATGACATATGAGTGTTTTTGACTACACATGAGGTGAGGGGGGTGTTTTAGATTCCCATCTAGCAACCGCCAAGATAAGTGATGAAAATTCCAGGTTAGACTCCACTATTCCATTGTGAAAGTTCCTTGCGTCTTCTCCTTGGGAAAAGTTGGCTAGGGTTTCTGCCTCCCGTCAGCGGCGCCGCTGATCTATCTAGTCTTCTTTTGCCTTAGGGCCATGGGGCGCAGTGGATCCCGGCCTTTACCGGCGGGAGGGCTCCATTTTTAGATGTCTATGTGAGTTTTCTTAGGGTTTGTGTCCTGCTCAAGGCGAGACAGTGGCGGCTCCCTGAATATTGAATAAGGTTCTCCTCGCCAAGCCCCCGTCCTGGTTGTGTATCTAGCATTGTCAAAGGGTGTGTAGGGGTATGTCTCCGGCAAATCTCGCAAGATTCGGTTGGTGGTTTTCTTTGGTGGATCTGGTCTTTGTTTGTCTATATTCGTGTGTCTTCGGGTAGGATCCTCCCGATCTGCGCTTCTCATCATCGGCGGCGGCTGCTTGTTCTAGTGTGCTTGTCCTATGGGGCCTTAGAACAACGACTTTTTGACTGTCTATTACAGCAAGTTTTGCCCGGCTCCAGCGAGGGAGGGGTGATGACGGCGGCACGCCTTTGGCTCGCTTTAGTGCTTGTAACCATCTCTATGTGGTCTATGGATCTGGATGTAGTTTTTATTATTTCTGGTGTTCGTTGTACTGCCATGATTAAAGATGAATAGATTGAAAATTTCTCGCAACAAAAAAAAAAACTCCACTGTTCCATTGGATAAGAAGATAAAACCAAGAGAGAAAGTGAAGGAGAGGAAAATTGGGGGAACAAGTTTGCCATGAAGCAAAGGGATTTCTTGCCCAAGGTTGTGAAGTTTAGATCCACCACAGTGTGTCCTTCAAGGCGTGGTTCCATCATTTTTGATGAGGTTGTTCCAATCCCTAACTTTGGCAACCCTAAATTTTGTTGTTGGTATCAAGGAAAAAAAATAGCACACTATACAAAATAGCATCGCTTTTAAATTATGCTACTAGCATGGTATTAGCGAGACATTGTATACTAATTTATTTAGTGAGACAATTTCCTATAAGCTATAGTGTGCTATTAGCGGAGTTGTTTCGGTGCCCCCGCCTCATGGTTTTCCCCGATTTAGGCGCGTATGGGGCTGAGAGTGTGGGGTGAGGTGGGGTTAGGATTCAAAATTAAAGTCTGGGTGTGTTGATGTTGCTGCTGCATTTTCTAGGAAAGGGGTTGAAAGCACCTAGTACTTGTATTAGTTGTGTGCGGAAGACACCTAGCATTTGTACTAATCTTAGGTTCAGGCTGTACCAACTTATCATTCATATATTTTGATGCATATGTTCCATTCGTGCTGGGAATGATACTTGAACTACTACATGAAGTGGTATGAAAATGTACTTTGCTTCTGCTCCAGTATTAAAATTACCATAATGTATGCTAATTCCAAACATTAGGCATATCATACTATAATTCATTGCGTATTTTTTTAACACAGTACAGACGGAAGCCCTCATATACACGCGCATACACTCACCATATGAACGCACACACGCACACCTTACCCCTATGAGCACCTTTGAAAGACTGAGCGGGCATATCATCTTGAAATTTATGAAGTCATCATAGGCACCTCGTCGTCGAGGGGGACGTCTCCTCCCACTGAATGCGCATCGCCGGAAATCGTGAAATAAATCCAGGAATAAATGCGAGCACCAGGATTTGAACCCTGGTGGGCTGGGGATCTACAGTCCCTCTAACCATCCAAGTAGTATTAGGAGTCCTACACGGGTAGGTTTAGGTTAGCAGCCGGTCTGGCTGTGCATATATATAAGCAGCCCTGGCTGCGTGAGCCGATTGTACCGTGGAGAAAAGGAGAAAAGAAATAAAGAAGAAATAAGGGCAGACCAAGGCCCTTGGCTATCAGTTTTTGTGCGCGTATGTTCATCGTATTTGATGTGATGATCGATCCTGAGGTTGAATTTTCAACAATTGGTATCAGAGCAAGGTCGAGGTGAAGCTGCGCTTGCCCCCAGGTGGCGACCTCTACTAGTGCATCGGGGCGGACGATATAGTTGCTAGGTAGTACAACGACGAGGAGCTTAGGGGATACAGTCGTTTGAGTGGCAACGCGGAGGATCAGGCGATATTCGTTCGATGGAGCGAGACGAGAAGGCGATGAGGTTCTGTCGCTAGTGAGGCGATGGATGATTGTCGTTCGGCGGAACCACATGGAGGAGGAGGGCGACAAGCAGTCGTCGTCAAGGTTTGCACCTGAGTTCTTGCAATATGTGTCCAAGAGCTCAGATGTGTGATTTTTCTACTGCAGTTGAGATGCGTTGCTTGCAGAGGAAAATTGAGAGCGAGAGCGGACGGAGAAAAAGAAAATTGCCCCTTGTGTTTGGGTTTATGATCAAGGAGTTCCGGTTAGTTCATATACGATGAAGTTGACTTGTGCGTATATGGCAAGGTGTGATGCCATCGGATGGGAAGCGTCAAAATTTGATGAACTTTTTTCGAATTTTTTAACTTTTTTTATTAGATCGATGAACTGTTTTCAAATATGTGAACTTTTTTTCAAAATCCAGTAAACTTTTTTCAAATTCTTGATCATTGTCAAAAATTTATAATTTTTGCAAATTTGGAAACATATTTTATTAGATCCGTGATTATCTATTTCAAAATCGATGAACTTTTTTAAAATTTGCGAATTATTTTTCAGTTTTTTCAAATAATTTATAATTGGACTGACAACAAGTGTCAAATATCGCTCCTTTTCAGAAATACATATTGGAAGTCTTCGTGGTGCGTTGGTATTGCGCTAATTCAGTTGACGATGGCTTGTGAGATCGATCCCAACATCTTGCAAAATAAAATTTTTTTAGGGGTCGTTGATTTTTTTTCTCATTGGACAGTAGTGATGCTGGGCCGGCCCAGTAGTGATCGCCTTCGAGCACCAACTTACCTAAGCGGTGCTGCAGTTCTCAAAAAAAAAAAACCTAAGCGGCGCTGAGGGCGCCGACCATGAGGGGACCTCCTATGTGTCGCGTTCTGCAACATACTGTGAAACGCACAGGGGTAGTCTGACCTGGGCCGGCCCAGTACTGCACCGTATCGCGGAATCAAAAATACAAAAAGCAAAATGGCCGCTTTGCACAATCGAACCCCGGACCTAAAGTTCAAGTGTGCGCGCCGATGGCAAACATACCACATCATACTTTGTTGACAAACAGGCAGCGCACAGTTAGGCCACCTTTGGTTAGGCCATCTCCATGATCCGAATTGTATCCCAACTTTTTGTGGTTTTTGATGAATAAAATTGAGGTTACCCCTAAAAAAAAGGCAACGCGCAGTTTTTTGAACTATCTACTCGTATGGACATACTGTAGGCAACTAAAACGACTCTGTAGGAGTACTATAGCTAATGTATTCTTTTCAAAAACGAATATATTTAAAATTTCGAATTGTTTTTTGAAAGCATGAACACTTTGAAAAATAATATATGAAACATTTCAAAAACTGATTGTTTTTCTGAAGACAGGAACATTTTTTATTTGTATGAACATGTTTTTTCTTTAAATTGAACTTTTTGAAAATTGCAAACATTGTTTTGATCGTGCGAACATTTTTCAGAAAGACGAACAATGTTTTGAAAGCGCGGACATTTTTCAAAAGACGAACATTTTTTGCAAATTGGGAATATTGTCTTGAAAAACGCGTATTGATTTTGAAATTTACAAACATTTTTTGAAAACATGAACATTTCCCAAACTGTCACTTTTTTTAACTTTATGAACATTTTAAAAACGCAAATATTTTTTAAAAATTTGATAACATTTATGAAAACATGAAATTCTTTCAAACTTATGAACATTGTTTTGAACACACGAACATTTTTAGTAAACCAGAACTTATTTTTAACTTTGAGAAACAATTTTGAATTCTGAACATTTTTAAATTTGCGATTTTTTTGGAAAAGAAACAGAAAAAAGGAATGAAAAGAAGAAACACCTGGGACTCGTTGCACCGCACGCTGTTACCGCACGAACCGCAGTGCTTCGCTACGCCTACGCGTTGGCTGCCACCTGCACTCGCCCGATCCTGCCGCCGCCGGACTTCCTGCTCTTCGTCCCTGTGGTCATGATGCTCATGCTGCTCTTCTCGCTCGTTCTCTTCCCCTCCACAAACTGGGAGTTCCCGTACCGGACCCTTCCCTCAGTAAAATCAGACAAAGAGATGTTTCCTGCTCGATCTTCTATATATGGTATACCATACAACATGCGGAAGTATCCTAGGAGAACTTCTGCTCTGCCTTTCAAGCCCCAGATGACGAGCTAGCCATTGTTATGTAGAAGACGAAGAAATGATTGTTTGCTACTCGTTCCTGGTTTCTCTGTAAAACTATTGATGGAAGCGTATCTCCACCCGTAGGTGGCCGCGTTGTATATATTGAACGAGGCAACAGCCAGCCGTGGCGTAGAAGTTAGGGACGATCGCAAGGATTCGTTCCAGGAGAGTTACAGGAGATTGAGATGGAGAAGTTACAGAAGAAAGGATAGAAGTTTGAACATGACTCTATCTCTACCAATCTATCTAACACTCCCCCTCAATCTAAACCCTATGAAACTTTACCTAGGTTAAGATTGTACTTGAAGTCATCTAACCTTCGCATGGTGAGAGGTTTTGTAAATCCATCAGCTAGCTGATCCCCTGTTGGAATGAACTTGATATCAAGCAATTTGCAAGCTACTCTTTCTCTGACAAAATGAAAGTCCACTTCAATGTGCTTGGTACGTGCATGAAACACAGAATTAGCTGAGAGGTAAGTAGCACCAATATTATCACACCACAACCTTGCAGCTTGTGGAGCTTTAATTCCAAGTTCATAGAGCAATGTTTGTATCCATATTATTTCAGCAGTAGCATTTGCCAGAGCTTTATACTCAGCCTCAGTACTTGACCTAGAGACCGTAGCCTGTTTCCTTGCACTCCATGACACAAGATTTGTTCCCAGGAACACAGCAAAGCCACCTGTAGATCTCCTATCATCAACACACCCTGCCCAGTCTGCATCAGAATAAGCACTGACAAGCATAGATGGAGACTTGACAATCTGAAGTCCAAGCCCTTCTGTAAACTTTAGATACCTCAAAATTCTTTTAAGTACAGTCCAGTGTGCTGAACTAGGGGCATGTAGATATTGACATACCTTATTCACAGAATATGAAATATCAGGACGAGTAAGAGTAAGATATTGCAGTGCACCTACAACACTTCTATAATTTGTTGCATCCTCTGGTCCCAGTACTTCGCCACTCTCAATTGTAAGTTTTTCTGAAGTTGAGATTGGTGTACTTACTGGTTTGCAATGTTCCAGCCCTACTCTCCTGAGTATATCAGTGGTATATTTTTCCTGTGTAAGAAGTATACCACCGTTTACCTGTTTGACATCTATGCCAAGGAAGTATTGCAGATCTCCCAAGTCCTTTAAAGCAAATTCCAGCTTCAAATCCTTAAGCAAACAGGTAGTAGCATCTGGACTAGAGCTGGCCACAATAATATCATCAACATAGACAAGAACAAATATGGTGACATTGCCTTTATTGTAGATAAACAGTGAGATATCTGCCTTAGATGGCGTAAACCCAAGTTGTTGTAACTGAGTGCTCAATTTTGAATACCATGCCCTTGGTGCCTGTTTTAATCCATAAATAGCTTTATCCAATTTACAAACATAATCTGGTGTGCTTCTGTTTTCATAACCTGGTGGCTGCCGCATGAACACTTCTTCCTCCAGAACACCATGAAGAAACGCGTTCTGAACATCTAGCTGTCGCAAACTCCAACCTCTGGAAACTGCAATTGACAGTACAAGTCTGATGGTAGCTGATTTGACAACTGGACTAAAAGTGTCCTCATAATCAATCCCAAACCTTTGTTTAAAACCTTTTGCAACCAATCTAGCCTTGTACCTGTCTAGACTTCCATCCGACTTTCTTTTGATCTTGTAAACCCATTTGCAGTCAATGACATTTTTACTCCTTCCTGGTGGGACTAAATGCCAAGTTTTATTTTTCATGAGTGCATGATATTCACTATCCATGGCGTTTTTCCATTCCTCATGAGCAAGAGCATCATTCAAATGAGTTGGTTCACCCGTACTGGTAAGAAAAGCACGTTTAATCTTATCATACCTTATCGTACCATCTGTGTACTTTTTTGGTTGGAAGACACAAGTTTGTGATCTGGTAGTCTGTTTGGGAATTTCTGAAATGTGAGGAGCTGCTGTTACCGCTACAGGAGATCTGGGTGTGACAGGATCAGCAGCTGAAGTATCATTCGCAGAAGATCTCGCCTCTGACGTCTCCTGACCCGAGGGCGGCATCCGCCTCGCGATCCCTTCGCCACTGGGCGCGCGCCATGTCGGACTGACGGACGTGGGCATGTGGCTCGGGGAGTGGATAGCGGGCCCCGCCTCGGTCTCTTTGTCCCCCGTCAGCCCAGCCCGCTCGGTCGTGGCGAGAGGCGAGCCGCGCGGACTCGCGTCGGCTGGGCCGCTGGGCCCCGCCATGTCGGCCACCGCTGTTGGGGAACGTAGTAATTTCAAAAAAATTCCTACGCACATGCAAGATCATGGTGATGCATAGCAACGAGAGGGGAGAGTGTGATCTACGTACCCTTGTAGATCGACAACGGAAGCGTTTGGTTGATGTAGTCGTACATCTCCACGGCCCGACCGATCAAGCACCGAAACTACGGCACCTCTGAGTTCTAGCACACGTTCAGCTCGATGACGATCCCCGGGCTCCGATCCAGCAAAGCATCGGGGAGGAGTTCCGTCAGCACGACGGCGTGGTGACGATCTTGATGTTCTACCGTCGCAGGGCTTCGCCTAAGCACCGCTACAATATGACCGAGGTGGAATATGGTGGAGGGGGGCACCGCACACGGCTAAGGAACGATCACGAAGATCAACTTCTGTGTCCATGGGGTGCCCCTTGCCTCAGTATATAAAGGATGGAGGAGGAGGAGGCCGGCCAAGGATTGGTGCGGCCAGGATGTGGAGTCCTACTAGGACTCCAAGTCCTAGTAGGAGTCCACCAAGAGGGGAGGAAGGGAGAAGGAAGTGGAGGAGAAGGAAAGGTGGCTGGCCCCCTTTTCCCTAGTCCAATTCGGACCAGAGGGGAGGGGGGCGCAGCAGCCCCTTGGCCCTTTTTCCTCTTCCCACTAAAGCCCATCAAGGCCCATTGCTTCTCCCGTAACTACCCGGTACTCCAAAAAATACCCGAATCACTCGGAACCTTTCCGATGTCCGAATATAGTCGTCCAATATATCGATCTTTACGTCTCGACCATTTCGAGATTCCTCATCATGTCCCCGATCTCATCCGGGACTCCGAACTCCTTCGGTACATCAAATCTCATAAACTCATAATATAACTGTCATCGAAACCTTAAGCGTGCGGACCCTACGGGTTCGAGAACGATGTAGACATGACCGAGACATGTCTCCGGTCAATAACCAATAGCGGGACCTGGATGCCCATATTGGCTCCTACATATTCTACGAAGATCTTTATCGGTCAGACCGCATAACAACATACGTTGTTCCCTTTGTCATCGGTATGTTACTTGCCCGAGATTCGATCGTCGGTATCCAATACCTAGTTCAATCTCGTTACCGGCAAGTCTCTTTACTCGTTCTGTAATACATCATCCCACAACTAACTCATTAGTTGCAATGCTTGCAAGGCTTAAGTGATGTGCATTACCGAGAGGGCCCAGAGATACCTCTCCGACAATCGGAGTGACAAATCCTAATCTCGAAATACGCCAACCCAACATGTACCTTTGGAGACACCTGTAGAGCTCCTTTATAATCACCCAGTTACGTTGTGACGTTTGGTAGCACACAAAGTGTTCCTCCGGCAAACGGGAGTTGCATAATCTCATAGTCATAGGAACATGTATAAGTCATGAAGAAAGCAATAGCAACATACTAAACGATCGGGTGCTAAGCTAATGGAATGGGTCATGTCAATCAGATCATTCATCTAATGATGTGATCCCGTTAATCAAATAACAACTCTTTTGTCCATGGTTAGGAAACATAACCATCTTTGATTAACAAGCTAGTCAAGTAGAGGCATACTAGTGACACTCTGTTTGTCTATGTATTCACACATGTATTATGTTTCCGGTTAATACAATTCTAGCATGAATAATAAACATTTATCATGATATAAGGAAATAAATAATAACTTTATTATTGCCTCTAGGGCATATTTCCTTCAGTCTCCCACTTGCACTAGAGTCAATAATCTAGATCACATCACCATGTGATTAACATCGATAGTTCACATCATCATGTGATTAACACCCATAGTTCACATCGCCATGTGACCAACACCCAAAGGGTTTACTAGATTCAGTAATCTAGTTCACATCGCTATGTGATTAACACCCAAAGAGTACTAAGGTGTGATCATGTTTTGCTTGTGAGAGAATCTTAGTCAACGGGTCTGCCATATTCATATCCACATGTATTTTACAAATTTCTATGTCAACAATGCTCTGCATGGAGCTACTCTAGCTAATTGCTCCCACTTTCAATATGTATCTAGACCGAGACTTAGAGACATCTAGATTAGTGTCAAAACTTGCATCGGCGTAACCCTTTACGACGAACCTTTTTGTCACGTCCATAATCGAGAAACATATCCTTATTTCACTAAGGATAATTCTGACCGCTGTCCAGTGATCTACTCCTAGATCACTATTGTACTCCCTTGCTTAACACAGTGTAGGGTATACAATAGATCTGGTACACAGCATGGCATACTTTATAGAACCTATGGCTGAGGCATAGGGAATGACTTTCATTCTATTTCTATCTTCTGCCATGGTCGGGCTTTGAGTCTTACTCAATTTCACACCTTGCAACACAGGCAAGAACTCTTTCTTTGACTGTTCCATTTTGAACTACTTCAAAATCTTGTCAAGGTATGTACTCATTGAAAAAACTTATCAAGCGTCTTGATCTATCTCTATAGATCTTGATGCTCAATATGTAAGCAGTTTTACCGAGGTCTTTCTTTGAAAAACTCCTTTCAAACACTCCTTTATGCTTTGCAGAATAATTCTACATTATTTCCGATCAACAATATGTCATACACATATATTTATCAGAAATGATGTAGTGCTCCCACACACTTTCTTGTAAATACATGCTTCACCGCAAGTCTGTATAAAACTATATGCTTTGATCAACTCATCAAAGCGTATATTCCAACTCCGAGATGCTTGCACCAGTCCACAGATGGATCGCTGGAGCTTGCACATTTTGTTAGCACCTTTCGGATTGACAAAACCTTCTGGTTGCATCATATAGAACTCTTCTTTAATAAATCCATTAAGGAATGCAGTTTTGTTTATCCATTTGCCAGATTTCATAAAATGCGGCAATTACTAACATGATTCGGACAGACTCAAGCATAGATACGAGTGAGAAGCTCTCATCGTAGTCAACACCTTGAACTTGTCGAAAACCTTTTGCGACAATTCTAGCTTTGTAGATAGTAACACTACTATCAGCGTCCGTCTTCCTCTTGAAGATCCATTTATTCTCAATTGCTTGCCGATCATCGGGCAAGTCAACCAAAGTCCAAACTTTATTCTCATACATGGATCATATCTCAGATTTCATGGCCTCTAACCATTTCGCGGAATCTGGGCTCATCATCGCTTCCTCATAGTTCGTAGGTTCGTCATGGTCAAGTAACATGACCTCCAGAACAGGATTACCGTACCACTCTGGTGCGGATCTCACTCTGGTTTACCTACGAGATTCGGTAGTAACTTGATCTGAAGTTACATGATCATCATCATTAGCTTCCTCACTAATTGGTGTAGTAGTCACAAGAACAGATTTTTGTGATGAACTACTTTCCAATAAGGGAGAAGGTACAATTACCTTATCAAGTTTTCTACTTTCTTCCCACTCACTTCTTTTGAGAGAAACTCCTTCTCTAGAAAGTTTCCGAATTTAGCAACAAAAGTCTTGCCTTCGGATCTGTGATAGAAGGTGTATCCAATAGTTTCCTTTGGATATCCTATGAAGACACATTTCTCCGATTTGGGTTTGAGCTTATCAGGTTGAAACTTTTTCACATAAGCATTGCAACCTCAAACTTTAAGAAACGACAGCTTAGGTTTCTTGCCAAACCATAGTTCATACGGTGTCGTCTCAACGGATTTAGATGGTGCCCTATTTAACGTGAATGCAGCTGTCTCTAATGAATAACCCCAAAACGATAGTGGTAGATCTGTAAGATACATCATAGATCGCACCATATCTAATAAAGTACGGTTATGACGTTCGGACACACCATTACATTGTGGTGTTCCAGGTGGCGTGAGTAGTGAAACTATTTCACATTGTTTTTAACTGAAGGCCAAACTCGTAACTCAAATACTCTTCTCTACGATCAGATCGTAGAAACTTTATTTTCTTGTTACGATGATTTTTCACTTCACTCTGAAATTCTTTGAACTTTTCAAATGTTTCAGACTTATGTTTCATCAGGTAGATATACTCATATCTGCTCAAATCATCTGTGAAGATCAGAAAATAAGGATACCTGTCACGAGCCTCAATATTCATCGGACCACATACATCAGTATGTATGATTTCCAACAAATCTGTTGCTCGCTCCATTGTTCCAAAGAACGGAGTCTTAGTCATCTTGCCCATTAGGCATGGTTCGCAAGCATCAACTGATTCATAATCAAGTGATTCCAAAAGTCCATCAGCATGGAGTTTCTTCATGCGCTTTACACCAATATGACCTAAACGGTAGTGCCACAAATAAGTTACACTATCATTATTAACTTTGCATCTTTTGGTTTCAATATTATGATTATGTGTATCACTACGATCGAGATCCAACGAACTATTTCCATTGGGTGTGTAACCATATAAGGTTTTATTCATGTAAACAGAACAACAATTATTCTCTGACTTTAATGAATAACCGTATTGCAATAAACATGATCAAATCATATTCATGCTCAACGCAAAAACCAAATAACACTTATTTAGGTTCAACACTAATCCCGAAAGTATAGGGGAGTGTGCGATGATGATCATATCAATCTCGGAACCACTTCCAACACACATCGTCACTTCACCCTTAACTAGTCTCTGTTTATTCTGCAACTCCCGTTTTGAGTTACTAATCTGAGCAAGTGAACTAGTATCAAATACTGAGGGGTTGCTATAAACACTAGTAAAGTACACATCAATAACATGTATATCAAATATACTTATGTTCACTTTGCCATCCTTCTTATCTGCCAATCACTTGGGGTAGTTCCGCTTCCAGTGACCAGTCCCTTTGCAGTAGAAACACTTAGTCTCAGGCTTAGGACCAGACTTGGGCTTCTTCACTTGAGCAGCAACTTGCTTGCTGTTCTTCTTGAAGTTCCCCTTCTTCCCTCTGCCCTTTTCTTGAAACTAGTGATCTTGTCAACCATCAACACTTGATGCTCTTTCTTGATTTCTACCTTCATCGATTTCATCATCATGAAAAGCTCGGGATTCGTTTTCGTCATCCCTTGCATACTATAGTTCATCACGAAGTTCTACTAACTTGGTGATGGTGACTAGAGAATTCTGTCAATCACTATCTTATCTGGAAGATTAACTCCCACTTGATTCAAGCGATTGTAGTACCCAGACAATCTGAGCACATGCTCACTAGTTGAGCGATTCTCCTCCATCTTTTAGCTATAGAACTTGTTGGAGACTTCATATCTCTCAACTCGGGTATTTGCTTAAAATATTAACTTCAACTCTAGGAACATCTCATATGGTCCATGACGTTCAAAACGTCTTTGAAGTCCCGATTCTAAGCCGTTAAGCATGATGCACTAAACTATCAAGTAGTCATCATATTGAGCTAGCCAAACGTTCATAACGTCTGCATCTGCTCCTGCAATAGGTCTGTCACCTAGCGGTGCATCAAGGACATAATTCTTCTGTGCAGCAATGAGGATAAATCTCAGATCACGGATCCAATCCGCATCATTGCTACTAACATCTTTCAACACAATTTTTTTCTCTAGGAACATATCAAAATAAACATATGAAAGCAATAACGCGAGCTATTGATCTACAACATAATTTGCAAAATACTACCAGGACTAAGTTCATGATAAATTTAAGTTCAATTTAATCATATTACTTAAGAACTCCCACTTAGATAGACATCCCTCTAATCCTCTAAGTGATCACGTGATCCAAATCAACTAAACCATGTCCGATCATCACGTGAGATGGAGTAGTTTCATTGGTGAACATCACTATGTTGATCATATCTACTATATGATTCACGCTTGACCTTTCGGTCTCCGTGTTCCGAGGCCATATCTGTATATGCTTGGCTCGTCAAGTATAACCTGAGTATTCCGCGTGTGCAACTGTTTTGCACCCGTTGTATTTGAACGTAGAGCCTATCACACCCGATCATCACATGGTGTCTCAGCACAAAGAACTTTCGCAACGGTGCATACTCAGGGAGAACACTTCTTGATAATTAGTGAGAGATCATCTTAAAATGCTACCGTCAAACTAAGCAAAATAAGATGTATAAAAGATAAACATCATATGCAATCAAAATATGTGACATGATATGGCCATCATCATCTTGCGCCTTTGATCTCCATCTCCAAAGTACTGTCATGATCTCTATCGTCACCGGCATGACACCATGATCTCCATCATCTTGATCTATATCAATGTGTCGTCACACGGTCGTCTCGCCAACTATTGCTCTTGCAACTATTGCTATCGCATAGCGATAAAGTAAAGCAATTATTTGGCGCTTGCATCTTATGCAATAAAGAGACAACCATAAGGCTTTCGCCAGTTGCCGATAACTTTAACAAAACATGATCATCTCATACAACAACTTATATCTCATCACGTTTTGACCATATCACATCACAACATGCCCTGCAAAAACAAGTTAGACGTCCTCTACTTTGTTGTTGCAAGTTTTACGTGGCTGCTACGGGCTTAAGCAAGAACCAATCTTACCTACGCATCAAAAACCACAACGATAGTTTGTCAAGTTGGTGCTGTTTTAACCTTCGCAAGGACCGGGCGTAGCCACACTCGGTTCAACTAAAGTTGGAGAAACTGTCACCCGCAAGCCACCTATGTGCAAAGCACGTTGGGAGAACCGGTCTCGCGTAAGCGTACGCGTAATGTCGGTCCGGGCCTCTTCATCCAACAATACCGCCGAACCAAAGTATGACATGCTGGTAAGCAGTATGACTTATATCGCCCACAACTCACTTGTGTTCTACTCGTGCATATAACATCAACATATAAAATCTAGGCTCTGATGCCACTGTTGGGGAACGTAGTAATTTCAAAAAATTTCCTACGCACACGCAAGATCATGGTGATGCATAGCAACGAGAGGGGAGAGTGTGATCTACGTACCCTTGTAGATCGACAACGGAAGCGTTTGGTTGATGTAGTCGTACGTCTCCACGGCCCGACCGATCAAGCACTGAAACTACGGCACCTCCGAGTTCTAGCACATGTTCAGCTCGATGACGATCCCCGGGCTCCGATCCAGCAAAGCGTCGGGGAGGAGTTCCGTCAGCACGACGGCGTGGTGACGATCTTGATGTTCTACCGTCGCAGGGCTTCGCCTAAGCACCGCTACAATATGACCGAGGTGGAATATGGTGGAGGGGGGCACCGCACACGGCTAAGGAACGATCACGAAGATCAACTTCTGTGTCCATGGGGTGCCCCTTGCCTCAGTATATAAAGGATGGAGGAGGAGGAGGCCGGCCAAGGCTTGGTGCGGCCAGGATGTGGAGTCCTACTAGGACTCCAAGTCCTAGCAGGAGTCCACCAAGAGGGGAGGAAGGGAGAAGGAAGTGGAGGAGAAGGAAAGGTGGCCGGCCCCCTTTTCCCTAGTCCAATTCGGACCAGAGGGGAGGGGGGCGCAGCAGCCCCTTGGCCCTTTCTCCTCTTCCCACTAAAGCCCATCAAGGCCCATTGCTTCTCCCGTAACTACCCGATACTCCGAAAAATACCCGAATCACTCGGAACCTTTCCGATGTTCGAATATAGTCGTCCAATATATCGATCTTTACGTCTCGACCATTTCGAGACTCCTCATCATGTCCCCGATCTCATCCAGGACTCCGAACTCCTTCGGTACATCAAAACTCATAAACTCATAATATAACTGTCATCGAAACCTTAAGCGTGCGGACCCTACGGGTTCGAGAACGATGTAGACATGACTGAGACATGTCTCCGGTCAATAACCAATAGCGGGACCTGGATGCCCATATTGGCTCCTACATATTCTACGAAGATCTTTATCGGTCAGACCGCATAACAACATACGTTGTTCCCTTTGTCATCGGTATGTTACTTGCCCGAGATTCGATCGTCGGTATCCAATACCTAGTTCAATCTCGTTACCGGCAAGTCTCTTTACTCGTTCTGTAATACATCATCCCGCAACTAACTCATTAGTTGCAATGCTTGCAAGGCTTAAGTGATGTGCATTACCGAGAGGGCCCAGAGATACCTCTCCGACAATCGGAGTGACAAATCCTAATCTCGAAATACGCCAACCCAACATGTACCTTTGGAGACACCTGTAGAGCTCCTTTATAATCACCCAGTTACGTTGTGACGTTTGGTAGCACACAAAGTGTTCCTCCGGCAAACGGGAGTTGCATAATCTCATAGTCATAGGAACATGTATAAGTCATGAAGAAAGCAATAGCAACATACTAAACGATCGGGTGCTAAGCTAATGGAATGGGTCATGTCAATCAGATCATTCATCTAATGATGTGATCCCGTTAATCAAATAACAACTCTTTTGTCCATGGTTAGGAAACATAACCATCTTTGATTAACAAGCTAGTCAAGTAGAGGCATACTAGTGACACTCTGTTTGTCTATGTATTCACACATGTATTATGTTTCCGGTTAATACAATTCTAGCATGAATAATAAACATTTATCATGATATAAGGAAATAAATAATAACTTTATTATTGCCTCTAGGGCATATTTCCTTCAACCGCATCCTCCTGCGTTGCGGTGCATGCCGCTGCATGCCAATCGCCAGGATCTTCCTCCGATCGAGCGTTGGCAGGTATAGGCACATCAGCTTCGGATCTGGTGTTGTCTCCTTTGTCTGTATTTCCACACATAAAATGTTGTCCTGCACACTTAGCAACAGAATTAAAATTGTCTTGTCCCGTTTCTTTTTCTGACTTAATCACATGATCAATATTATTTAATTCACCCCCGTGATCTGGATTAGGCATATATTCAGGGAGAAGTGCTATTTCAGCACGAAGAAGAGCGCCCGCATTTGGGTGAAACTTTGCAAAAGGGAACAGGGTTTCATCAAAAACAACATCCCGAGAGATATAGATGCGTCCGGATGCAACGTCAAGACATTTGTATCCTTTATGGAGATTGCTACAACCAATGAAGACACACTGAGTTGAGCGAAGCTCAAGTTTGTGGTGATTGTAAGGGCGTAGATTGGGATAACACGCACACCCAAATATTTTGAGAGAGTTATAGTCGGGTGTTTGATGAAACAATCGTTCTAAAGGAGTGGAATTTCCAATCACTTTACTAGGTAAACGATTTATGAGATAGGTGGCCGCAATGAAAGCTTCATCTGAATATTTAAGGGGCATTGATGCATGAGCAAGAAGGGAAAGACCAACTTCTACAATATGGCGATGCTTACGTTCGGCCGAGCCGTTTTGTTGATGAGCATGTGGGCATGATACATGATGTTCTATGCCTATATCTCGAAAGAAAGAGTTGAGTTTCTCATACTCCCCTCCCCAGTCACTTTGGACTGCAAGAATTTTTCTATCAAATTGTCGCTCAACAAGATTTTGGAATTCTCGGAAAATAGAGAAAACTTCAGATTTGAACTTGAGCAAGTATACCCAAGTGAATTTACTAAAAATCATCGATAAAACTAACATAGTATTTCTTTCTTCCAAAAGAATCTCTTGCATGACCCCATACATCACTAAAAATAAGCTCTAAAGGAGCATGAGACACACTAGTTGACTTAGGATAAGGGAGTTGATGACTCTTGGCACATTGGCAAGCATCACAAATAGACTCTTCACTTTGACTATGAGAAACATAAGATTGCCTTTATTCACTACTTGCTTAACTATGATCGATGACGGATGTCCTAATCTTTGATGCCATCTTGCCAAGGAGGGCTTGATGACGGAGTAGGCTTGATGATGATGAAGACGACTAAGGGCTCTCGACGTGATGGGGTAGAGGCCTCCAATGCATATACCGTGATGGATGAGCTCCCTCGTTGCCCGATCCTTAATGAAAAAATATTTAGGATGAGTTTCAAAGAAGACATTGTTATCGGCAGTTAGGCGAGACATAAATGCAAGATTTTTGTCGGCTTGGGGAACTTGAAGGACATCATTTAAGAAAAGATCACGTTTGCACGTAGGGGAATTAATAATGGCTTGACCAATGTGATGTATATCCATACCTCCACCGCTTGCGGTGTGAATTTGATCGCCACCGTAGTACTTCTCACGAACAACAAGTTTCTCAAGCTCGCTAGTAACATGATCTGTCGCACCAGAATCAGCATACCAGACCACGCCTGCATCTTCTTGCTGTTCCCGGATCGCCGCAGCTACATGACGTTCATCAGGGATGAAGTTCTCATCAAATCTGTGCCAACAGTCCATTACCTCATGCCCGGGCTTCTTACAGAGCTGGCAACGAGATCGACGAGTGTTGGAGGAAGCGCCGCTGCCTGCGTGCTGTCCATAGCCAGCGCTGCCTGCGTGCTGTCCATAGCCAGTGTGACAACCTGGGCGAGGACTTCTCGGGAGAGGGACCCCATGAGGTACCCTTGCAGCTGTTGTTGCTGCACATACCAGAGAACTTGCGCCATATTGACGCATTGCTCTTCTTTCCCGTCCTTGGTGACGCTGATGGTGGCCGGTGGCACGGGGCTCGCCGGATCAAGGAAGTGCTGCATCTGTGCGCCCTTGATTTGCGGCAACACGATGGCCTTCCATAGGAGAAAATTGCTCCTGGTTAGCTTCTCTTGCGGTGCGGATCCAATGGACGAGGCATGGGTAGTGCTGGATGATGGGGCGAAGATGGAGGAGGATGAATCGGTGGTGAGGGCACTCGTGATGCTGGCGAGGGCGGAGGAGGTAGTTCCGGTCATGGCTTTCGCTAGGGCTAGATGGATTTTCGATCTAGGAGGAAGAGGCTCTGATGACCATGTAAAACTATTGATGGAAGCGTATCTCCACCCGTAGGTGGCCGCGTTGTATATATTGAACGAGGCAACAGCCAGCCGTGGCGTACAAGTTAGGGATGATCGCAAGGATTCGTTCCAGGAGAGCTACAGGAGATTGAGATGGAGAAGTTACAGAAGAAAGGATAGAAGTTTGAACATGACTCTATCTCTACCAATCTATCTAACATTCTCCACAATTTTGTAGCTACGGAAGGTCGTACATTAGTAAGGCGGCGATGAGAACCAATGTGCCTGCAACCAAGCCAGGTGGGAGAGTCGAAGCCACGCTGATGTACGGCAGGTGAAAGCGTAGATCGACATCGGAGCTGCATCAAGAAAGGCCAGCAGTTCGCTGCCACTTCGGTTCACTGCATATCGATATCCTTTTAAACAAGGAAAGAACAAGAATTAGAAAAAGAAATGCTGCTTGTACCCTCCTCTGCTCCTCATCCTTTCACTTGCGACAGATTTTAAGGTTTTCAGCAACAACAAAAATTCCCCTGAACTTTATAGTTTTGATCCTAGGGATGAATCTGATCATACATGGTACTGAACTGTAGACCCTCACGTCCCTCGCGTCGCGCCCGCCCTGGGCGACTCGGGGGCTCTCCAACCCTAGGGCTGCCGCCGTCCTCTCCTTCTCCCCTCCTCGCGCCGCCGCCGGGTGACGCCGCCGGGTGAAACCCGCGTGGCAGACGGCAGCGGCGGGGGGACTCCCTCTCCTGACTCCCCTTCCTCCGTGGGCGGCGGATCTAGGCGGCAGGCGGCGGTGTCCTGCGGCGCTCGTGGTTTGGCGCGAGGTGGCAGGCCTCGGCGAGCGGTGGCGGGGCGCGGGGCACGTGGCGGCGAGCCTCGGCAGGCGGTGGCGGCTGCGCGCGGGGCTGATTCCGGGGCGGCGGCGCGGGCATGGATCCATCGCGGATCTGATCCTGCGGGCGCAGTCTCGGCTTCCCCTGCTCAGCCGCCGGGTCTCGATGGGGGGCTTCTCCTTGCTGAGATCTAGCAGCGGGATCATCCAGATCCCGGCAAGGATGGCGGCGACCCGTGCACGAGGGATGGAGGTCTTCGATCAGATCCGGGTGAAAACCTGCTATTGGCTATTGCCAAGGCCGGCGATGGCGACGCTGTCTGCGTCGTTCCCTTCCTGAAGGCATCATCGTGGAGAAGTTCAAGGCCACTCTCTGCTACCTCCGGGGGAAACCCTAAATCAGTAGATCGGATGACGGCGGTGAAGGAAATATGCCCTAGAGGCAATAATAAAGTTATTATTTATTTCCTTATATCATGATAAATGTTTATTATTCATGCTAGAATTGTATTAACCGAAAACATAATACATGTGTGAATACATAGACAAACAAAGTGTCACTAGTATGCCTCTACTTGACTAGCTCATTAATCAAAGATGGTTGTGTTTCCTAACCATAAACAAAGAGTTGTTATTTGATTAACGGGATCACATCATTAGTTGAATGATCTGATTGACATGACCCATTCCATTAGCTTAGCACCCGATCGTTTAGTATGTTGCTATTGCTTTCTTCATGACTTATACATGTTCCTATGACTATGAGATTATGCAACTCCCGTTTACCGGAGGAACACTTTGTGTGCTACCAAACGTCACAACGTAACTGGGAAGGAGCTCTACAGGTGTCTCCAAAGGTACATGTTGGGTTGGCGTATTTTGAGATTAGGATTTGTCACTCCGTCTGACAGAGAGGTATCTCTGGGCCCTCTCGGTAATACACATCACATAAGCCTTGCAAGCATTGCAACTAATGTGTTAGTTGTGAGATGATGTATTACGGAACGAGTAAAGAGACTTGCCGGTAACGAGATTGAACTAGGTATTGGATACCGACGATCGAATCTCGGGCAAGTAACATACCGATGACAAAGGGAACAACGTATGTAGTTATGCGGTCTGACCGATAAAGATCTTCGTAGAATATGTAGGAGCCAATATGGGCATCTAGGTCCCGCTATTGGTTATTGACCGGAGACGTGTCTCGATCATGTCTAAATTGTTCTTGAACCGTAGGGTCCGCACACTTAAAGTTACGATGACAGTTTCATTATGAGTTTATGTATTTTGATGTACCAAAGGTTGTTCGGAGTCCCGGATATGATCACGGACATAACGAGGAGTCTCGAAATGGTCGAGACATAAAGATTGATATATTGGACGGCTATATTCGGACACCGGAAGTGTTCCGGGGAAGTTTCGGATAAAACCGAAGAACGGGGGGGTTACCGGAACCCCCTGGGGGGTTAATGGGCCTCATGGGCCTAAAGTGGAGAAGAGGAAAGGCAGCCAGGGCAGGCCGCGCGCCCCCTCTCCCCCTAGTCCGAATTGGACAAGGAGGGAGGGGCGGCGCCCCCCTTTCCTTCCTCTCCTCTCTCCCTTCCTTCCCTCTCTCCTACTTGGACAAGGAAAGGGAGGGGAGTCCTACTCCCGGTAGGAGTAGGACTCCTCCTGCGCGCCTCCTACTAGGGCCGGCCGCACCCTCCCTTGGCTCCTTTATATACGGGGGCAGGGGGCACCCTAGGACACACAAGTTGATCTTCGTGATCGTTCCTTAGCCGTGTGCGGTGCCCCCCTCCATGATATTACACCTCGATCATATTGTAGCGGTGCTTAGGCGAAGCCCTGTGACGGTTAAACATCAAGATCGTCACCATGTCGTCGTGCTGACGAAACTCCTCCCCGAAGCTTTGCTGGATCGGAGCCTGGGGTGCGTCATCGAGCTGTACGTGTGTCAAGAACTCGGAGGTGCCGGAGTAACGGTGCTTGGATCGGTTGGACCGGGAAGACGTATGACTACTTCCTCTACGTTGCGTCAACGCTTCCGCTTCGGTCTACGAGGGTACGTAGACAACATTCTCCCCTCTCGTTGCTATGCATCACCATGATCTTGCGTGTGCGTAGGAAATTTTTTGAAATTACTACGTTCCCCAACAGTGGCATCCGAGCCAGGTTTTATGGTTTGATGTTATATGCATTAGTAGAACACAAGTGAGTTGTGGGCGATATAAGTCATACTGCCTACCAGCATGTCATACTTTGGTTCGGCGGTATTGTTGGATGAAGCGGCCCGGACCGACATTACGCGTACGCTTACGCGAGACTGGTTCTACCGCCGTGCTTTGCACACAGGTGGCTGGCGGGTGTCAGTTTCTCCAACTTTAGTTGAACCGAGTGTGGCTACGCCCGGTCCTTGCGAAGGTTAAAATGGCATCAACTTGAAAAACTATCGTTGTGGTTTTGATGCGTAGGTAAGATTGGTTCTTGCTTAAGCCCGTAGCAGCCACGTAAAACTTGCAACAAACAAAGTAGAGGACGTCTAACTTGTTTTTGCAGGGCATGTTGTGATGTTATATGGTCAAGACATGATGCTAAATTTTATTGTATGAGATGATCATGTTTTGTAACTGAGTTATTGGCAACTGGCAGGAGCCATATGGTTGTCGCTTTATTGTATGCAATGCAATCGCTCTGTAATGCTTTACTTTATCACTAAGCGGTAGCGATAGTCGTAGAAGCATAAGATTGGCGAGACGACAACGATGCTACGATGGAGTTCAAGGTGTCGCGCCGGTGACGATGGTGATCATGACGGTACTTCGGAGATGGAGATCACAAGCACAAGATGATGATGGCCATATCATATCACTTATATTGATTGCATGTGATGTTTATCTTTTATGCATCTTATCTTGCTTTGATTGACGGTAGCATTATAAGATGATCTCTCACTAAATTATCAAGAAGTGTTCTCCCTGAGTATACACCGTTGCCAAAGTTCGTCGTGCCCAGACACCACGTGATGATCGGGTGTGATAAGCTCTACGTCCATCTACAACGGGTGCAAGCCAGTTTTGCACACGCAGAATACTCAGGTTAAACTTGACGAGCCTAGCATATGCAGATATGGCCTTGGAACACGGAGACCGAAAGGTCGAGCGTGAATCATATAGTAGATATGATCAACATAATGATGTTCACCATTGAAAACTAATCCATTTCACATGATGATCGGTTATGGTTTAGTTGATTTGGATCACGTGATCACTTAGAGGATTAGAGGGATGTCTATCTAAGTGGGAGTTCTTAAGTAATATGATTAATTGAACTTAAATTTATCATGAACTTAGTACCTGATATATCTTGCTTATGTATGTTTGATTGTAGATAGATGGCCCGTGCTGTTGTTCCGTTGAATTTTAATGCGTTCCTTGAGAAAGCAAAGTTGAAAGATGATGGTAGCAATTACACGGACTGGGTCCGTAACTTGAGGATTATCCTCATTGCTGCACAGAAGAATTACGTCCTGGAAGCACCGCTGGGTGCCAGGTCTGCTGCTGGAGCAACACCAGATGTTATGAACGTCTGGCAGAGCAAAGCTGATGACTACTCGATAGTTCAGTGTGCCATGCTTTACGGCTTAGAATCGGGACTTCAACGACGTTTTGAACGTCATGGAGCATATGAGATGTTCCAGGAGTTGAAGTTAATATTTCAAGCAAATGCCCGGATTGAGAGATATGAAGTCTCCAATAAGTTCTATAGCTGCAAGATGGAGGAGAACAGTTTTGTCAGTGAGCATATACTCAAAATGTCTGGGTATAATAATCACTTGATTCAGATGGGAGTTAATCTTCCAGATGTTTGCATCATTGACAGAATTCTCCAATCACTGCCACCAAGCTACAAGAGCTTCGTGATGAACTATAATATGCAAGGGATGAATAAGACTATTCCCGAGCTCTTCGCAATGCTGAAAGCTGCGGAGGTAGAAATCAAAAAGGAGCATCAAGTGTTGATGGTCAATAAGACCACTAGTTTCAAGAAAAAGGGCAAAGGGAAGAAGAAGGGGAACTTCAAGAAGAACAGCAAGCAAGTTGTTGCTCAAGAGAAGAAACCCAAGTCTGGACCTAAGCCTGAAACTGAGTGCTTCTACTGCAAGCAGACTGGTCACTAGAAGCGGAACTGCCCCAAGTATTTGGCGGATAAGAAGGATGGCAAGGTGAACAAAGGTATATGTGATATACATGTTATTGATGTGTACCTTACTAGAGCTCGCGGTAGCACCTGGGTATTTGATACTGGTTCTGTTGCTAATATTTGCAACTAGAAACAGGGACTACGGATTAAGAGAACACTGGCAAAGGACGAGGTGACAATGCGCGTGGGAAATGGTTCCAAAGTCGATGTGATCGCGGTTGGCACGCTACCTCTACATCTACCTTCGGGATTAGTATTATACCTAAATAATTGTTATTTGGTGCCAGCGTTGAGCATGAACATTATATCTAGATCTTGTTTGATGCGAGACGGTTATTCATTTAAATCGGAGAATAATGGTTGTTCTATTTATATGAGTAATATCTTTTATGGTCATGCACCCTTGAAGAGTGGTCTATTTTTGATGAATCTTGATAGTAGTAATACACATATTCATAATATTAAAACCAAAAGATGCAGAGTTGATAATGATAGTGCAACTTATTTGTGGCACTGCCGTTTAGGTCATATCGGTGTAAAGCGCATGAAGAAACTCCATACTGATGGACTTTTGGAACCACTTGATTATGAATCACTTGGTACTTGCGAACCGTGCCTCATGGGCAAGATGACTAAAACACCGTTCTCCGGTACTATGGAGAGAGCAACAGATTTGTTGGAAATCATACATACAGATGTATGTGGTCCGATGAATATTGAGGCTCGTGGCGGATATCGTTATTTTCTCACCTTCACAGATGACTTAAGCAGATATGGGTATATCTACTTAATGAAACATAAGTCTGAAACATTTGAAAAGTTCAAAGAATTTCAGAATGAAGTAGAAAATCATCGTAACAAGAAAATAAAGTTTCTACGATCTGATCGTGGAGGAGAATATTTGAGTTACGAGTTTGGTGTAATTTGAAACAATGCGGAATAGTTTCACAACTCACGCCACCCGGAACACCACAGCGTAATGGTGTGTCCGAACGTCGTAATCATACTTTACTAGATATGGTGCGATCTATGATGTCTCTTACCGATTTACCGCTATCGTTTTGGGGTTATGCTTTAGAGACGGCCGCATTCACGTTAAATAGGGCACCATCGAAATCCGTTGAGACGACGCCTTATGAACTATGGTTTGGCAAGAAATCAAAGTTGTCGTTTCTTAAAGTTTGGGGCTGCTATGCTTATGTGAAAAAACTTCAACCTGATAAGCTCGAACCCAAATCGGAGAAATGTGTCTTCATAGGATACCCAAAGGAGACTGTTGGGTATACCTTCTATCACAGATCCGAAGGCAAGACATTCGTTGCTAAGAATGGATCCTTTCTAGAGAAGGAGTTTCTCTCGAAAGAAGTGAGTGGGAGGAAAGTAGAACTTGATGAGGTAACGGTACCTGCTCCCTTATTGGAAAGTAGTTCATCACAGAAACCGGTTTTTGCGATACCTACACCAATTAGTGAGGAATTTAATGATGATGATCATGAAATTTCAGATCAAGTTACTACTGAGCCTCGTAGATCAGCCAGAGTAAGATCCGCACCAGAGTGGTACGGTAATCCTGTTCTGGAAGTCATGCTACTAGATCATGATGAACCTACGAACTATGAAGAAGCGATGGTGAGCCCAGATTCCACAAAATGGCTTGAAGCCATGAAATCTGAGATGGGATCCATGTATGAGAACAAAGTATGGACTTTGGTTGACTTGCCCGATGATCGGCAAGCAATTGAGAATAAATGGATTTTCAAGAAGAAGACTGACGCTGACGGTAATATTACTGTCTACAAAGCTCGACTTGTCGCAAAAGGGTTTCGGCAAGTTCAAGGGGTTGACTACGATGAGGCCTTCTCACCCGTAGCGATGCTTAAGTCTGTCTGAATCATGTTAGCAATTGCCGCATTTTATGATTATGAAATTTGGCAGATGGATGTAAAAACTGCATTCCTGAATGGATTTCTGGAAGAAGAGTTGTATATGATGCAACCGGAAGGTTTTGTCGATCCAAAGAGAGCTAACAAAGTGTGCAAGCTCCAGCGATCCATTTATGGACTGGCGCAAGCCTCTCGGAGTTGAAATAAACGCTTTGATAGTGTGATCAAAGCATTTGGTTTTATACAGACTTTCGGAGAAGCCTGTATTTACAAGAAAGTGAGTGGGAGCTCTGTAGCATTTCTGATATTGTATGTGGATGACATATTACTGATTGGAAATAATATAGAATTTCTGGATAGCATAAAGGGATACTTGAATAAGAGTTTTTCAATGAAAGACCTCGGTGAAGCTGCTTACATATTGGGCATTAAGATCTATAGAGATAGATCAAGACGCTTAATTGGACTTTCACAAAGCACATACCTTGACAAAGTTTTGAAGAAGTTCAAAATGGATCAAGCAAAGAAAGGGTTCTTGCCTGTGTTACAAGGTGTGAAGTTGAGTAAGACTCAATGCCCGACCACTGCAGAAGATAGAGAGAAAATGAAAGATGTTCCCTATGCTTCAGCCATAGGCTCTATCATGTATGCAATGCTGTGTACCAGACCTGATGTGTGCCTTGCTATAAGTTTAGCAGGGAGGTACCAAAGTAATCCAGGAGTGGATCACTGGACAGCGGTCAAGAACATCCTGAAGTACCTAAAAAGGACTAAGGATATGTTTCTCGTATATGGAGGTGACAAAGAGCTCATCATAAACGGTTACGTTGATGCAAGCTTTGACACTGATCCGGACGATTCTAAATCGCAAACCGGATACGTGTTTACATTAAACGGTGGAGCTGTCAGTTGGTGCAGTTCTAAACAAAGCGTCGTGGCAGGATCTACATGTGAAGCGGAGTACATAGCTGCTTCGGAAGCAGCAAACGAAGGAGTCTGGATGAAGGAGTTCATATCCGATCTAGGTGTCATACCTAGTGCATCGGGTCCAATGAAAATCTTTTGTGACAATACTGGTGCAATTGCCTTGGCAAAGGAATGCAGATTTCACAAAAGAACCAAGCACATCAAGAGGTTCTTCAATTCCATCCGGGATCTAGTCCAGGTGGGAGACATAGAGATTTGCAAGATACATACGGATCTGAATGTAGCAGACCCGTTGACTAAGCCTCTTCCACGAGCAAAACATGATCAGCACCAAGGCTCCATGGGTGTTAGAATCATTACTGTGTAATCTAGATTATTGACTCTAGTGCAAGTGGGAGACTGAAGGAAATATGCCCTAGAGGCAATAATAAAGTTATTATTTATTTCCTTATATCATGATAAATGTTTATTATTCATGCTAGAATTGTATTAACCGGAAACATAATACATGTGTGAATACATAGACAAACAAAGTGTCACTAGTATGCCTCTACTTGACTAGCTCGTTAATCAAAGATGGTTGTGTTTCCTAACCATAAACAAAGAGTTGTTATTTGATTAACGGGATCACATCATTAGTTGAATGATCTAATTGACATGACCCATTCCATTAGCTTAGCACCCGATCGTTTAGTATGTTGCTATTGCTTTCTTCATGACTTATACATGTTCCTATGACTATGAGATTATGCAACTCCCGTTTACCGGAGGAACACTTTGTGTGCTACCAAACGTCACAACGTAACTGGGTGATTATAAAGGAGATCTACAGGTGTCTCCAAAGGTACATGTTGGGTTGGCGTATTTCGAGATTAGGATTTGTCACTCCGTCTGACGGAGAGCTATCTCTGGGCCCTCTCGGTAATACACATCACATAAGCCTTGCAAGCATTGCAACTAATGTGTTAGTTGTGAGATGATGTATTACGGAACGAGTAAAGAGACTTGCCGGTAACGAGATTGAACTAGGTATTGGATACCGACGATCGAATCTCGGGCAAGTAACATACTGATGACAAAGGGAACAACGTATGTAGTTATGCGGTCTGACCGATAAAGATCTTCGTAGAATATGTAGGAGCCAATATGGGCATCCAGGTCCCGCTATTGGTTATTGACCGGAGACGTGTCTCGGTCATGTCTACATTGTTCTCGAACCATAGGGTCCGCATGCTTAAAGTTACGATGACAGTTTCATTATGAGTTTATGTATTTTGATGTACCGAAGGTTGTTCGGAGTCCCGGATATGATCACGGACATAACGCGGAGTCTCGAAATGGTCGAGACATAAAGATTGATATATTGGACGGCTGTATTCGGACACCGGAAGTGTTCCGGGGAAGTTTTGGATAAAACCGGAGAACCGGGGGGTTACCGGAACCCCCCGGGGGGTTAATGGGCCTCATGGGCCTAAAGTGGAGAAGAGGAAAGGCAGCCAGGGCAGGCCGCGCGCCCCCTCTCCCCCTAGTCCGAATTGGACAAGGAGGGAGGGGCGGCGCCCCCCCTTTCCTTCCTCTCCTCTCTCCCTTCCTTCCCCCTCTCCTACTTGGACAAGGAAAGGGAGGGGAGTCCTACTCCCGGTAGGAGTAGGACTCCTCCTGCGCGCCTCCTACTAGGGCCGGCCGCACCCCCCCCCTTGGCTCCTTTATATACGGGGGCAGGGGGGCACCCTAGGACACACAAGTTGATCTTCGTGATCGTTCCTTAGCCGTGTGCGGTGCCCCCCTCCACGATATTACACCTCGATCATATTGTAGCGGTGCTTAGGCGAAGCCCTGCGACGGTTAAACATCAAGATCGTCACCACGCCGCCGTGCTGACGAAACTCCTCCCCGAAGCTTTGCTGGATCGGAGCCCGGGGTGCGTCATCGAGCTGTACGTGTGTCAAGAACTCGGAGGTGCCGGAGTAACGGTGCTTGGATCGGTTGGACCAGGAAGACGTACGACTACTTCCTCTACGTTGCGTCAACGCTTCCGCTTCGGTCTACGAGGGTACGTAGACAACACTCTCCCCTCTTGTTGCTATGCATCACCATGATCTTGCGTGTGCGTAGGAAATTTTTTGAAATTACTACGTTCCCCAACAGGCGGCTCTCTGGTGTCGTTTCCCCCCTGGGGGCGTCATTCTTGGAGGTGCACACGGGCTCGAGGGACTAGAGGACGGCGACTTTCGTGGAGCGGTGCTTCATCTTACACATTGATGGTGGTGGATCTCGGCGGCGTGGCGCTGTGGAGACTCGGCGTCTGATGCGCGGAGATGGACTCGTGCAGGAGGTGGAAGCTGTCTGGCGTCATGGTGGCGTTGATGGCAGATAGGCCTGGCAAGGTCGGTGCAGCAGTACAACTCTGAAGATGGATTGGTGGCAGGCGGCTGCGGCGGCCTCATACCCGGCAGGGGTCCTGGTTGAGAAGCACGCCGGACTGGTGGGTGCCCATACCAGGCAGGCGTCCTGGGTGGGACCTCAAGTCTTTAGATGTTTAGGTTTGGCTGCGTGGTCTGTTTGGTATTAGGCCCAGACTTTCAGCGCCCCTACATCAACTGGACAGGGATAGCGACAGTTGTTGCTTGTTTTGGTGGCTTTAGACTTATTGTTGTATGACTCTGTACGGTCTTGTGTCAATAATTAATAAAATGGCCGTATGCATCGTCCAGATACAGAGACTGGGGGTCGTCCTCCTTTTCTAAAAAAAATACTTGAACACTCAACGCTAGACTGTTCATTAGTACTCCTACGGTCCTACCTGGCAGGTAGGGACGAAATACAAGCTCAAGTTTGGTTGTGTATGGAAGTCCTTCTCCAGAGGAGCACATAGGTTTCAGCGCAGATACATGTGCAAACCTGGTTAACCAGATGCATGTCCTCCAGTGTTCGTAGTTATAACTAGATGGACCATGAGTTTCTCAAAATATATAGATGAACCATGGATCTAGATATCGGCAGGGATAGATTGCTTATCGTTGCCAGCCACTTCGGCGGGCTGGATCACGTGGTTAAATAGCAGTGCCCTTCTTAAATAACTAGCAAAAGCCGCAGCACTTAAACTCCAACTCACAAATACTAAAATGGGTGAGTGCATAACAAAAGCTCCCGCGAGTGCATAACATCACTAGCCCACTTTCTGTTTGACAAAGTAAATATTTTTGGAACCAAAACATTTTCAAAATTAGTGAACATATTTTTAAAACCTCAAACCTTTTTCTGAACAATGTTTCAGGATGTCAAACTTTGTTTTAAAAAATAGGAGAAAAATTGAAAACGAGAACATTATTTGAAACTACAAACAATGTTTTAAAAATACGAACATTTTCTGAAAACAGGAACAAAACTGAAAACACGGACATTTTTTGAAACTACGAGCAATTTTTTCAAAACGCAAACATTTTATGAATTCCTCAGAATGTTTGTGTTTTTTAAAATAGCTCATAATGTCAAAGCATGAACATTTTTTATAAGAGCAAACAAATTTTGAACATGAACATTTTTTTAACATTTTATTAAAATCACTATTATATTTGGAATTTCCAGAGAAATAGAAACAAAAGTTTGAAACGATGTTTTGTATTCGTGTAGAAAAAATCACCATGTTCAACGCAGGGTGTCGTAATAGGTCATAAAGCTCCGTTTCGGAGCATGTTTTTTTTCTCGACATCCGTCAATTGACCTAAATTTTTTCATTGGCTTGTATGAAGAATTCAAGGCACCGGGCCAAGGTTTTTTTGTTTTCGACAAATTTTACATTTTCTGAAGTTTTCTCGGTCAAAAAAGCGTGATAAATTGCCGGGCATGTCGCAACTTGTATATCTTGTCGAAAATCATTCAAACTTGGCATAGATTCCTACGTGTGCATGCCCACCTGCTTGCAAATGTTGGGTCATTTCAAGTGTACTAAAAAGTAGATCATGTTCAACGTAGGGTGTTCGGGTACGTTAGAAGGCTCCGTTTGAGAGCACATTGTTTTTCGGCATCCTTGAAATGGCCCTAGTTTTTCCCATGGCCTTGTATGACCAATTCAAGGCACCCTGGCAAGTTGTTTTGGTTTTTAATAATTTTTGCATTTCCTAATGTTTTCTCAGTAAAAAAGCCAATAAATGCCCGGACATGTTGCAACTTGTATACAATGTCGGAAATCGTTCAAACCTGACATAGATGCCTACCATGTGCATGCCAACCTGCTTGGAAACGTTGTGTTCATTTGAAGGATATCTAAAAATAGACCATGTTTAACGGAGGGTGTTCGGGTAGGCTAGAAAGCTCCGCCTGAGAGCACGTTATCTTTCGACATCTATGAAATGACCCCAATTTTTTTATATGATCTTGTATGACCAACTAAAGGCACCATGCCAAGTTGTTTTGTTTTTCGGTGCATTTTGCATTTTCTGAAGTTTCCGCGGCCAAAAAAGGTCAATAAATGGCCGCACGTGTCGCAACTTGCATACGGTGTTAGAAATCATTCAAAACCGACATGGGTGCCTACCACGGGCATGCCCACCTGCTCAAATAAATTGGAGTCATTTCAAGAATATCCAAAACTAGACCGTGTAGAATGAGGGTGTTCAGTTGGCCAGAAGGCTCCGTCTGAGAGCACATTGTTTCCTGACATCTTTCAAACGGCCACAATTTTTTCCATCTCCTTGTATGATCAATTCAAGGCACCATTCCATGTTGTTTGGATTTTCAACAAGTTTTACATTTTTCTAGAGTTTTTCTCATGAAAAAAGATCGATAAATGATCGGACTTGTCACAACTTGCATACGGGGTCAGAAATCATTCAAACCTGGTAATGGTGCCTACCATGGGCAATGCCCACCTTCCTGCAAAAGGTTGGGGTCATTTGAAGGATGTCCAAAACTAGACCATGTTCGACAAAGGGTGTCTGGTAGGCTAGAAGGCTCCGTCATAGAGCCTATTGTTTCTCATTATCCTTAAAATAAGTTCATAGATTTGGAGAAGTTCATGAATTTAAGAAATGAAAAAGAATATGAAAATAATAAAAGAAAAAAGAAAAAACCGAAGAAAAAAATGGCCAAACAAAATCCAAAAAAAAAACAAATTGAGAGGATGCACAAAAAAAGAAGTAATTAGACACAACAAGTGAGTTGTCCTAGTTGGTTATAGTGGGTGGAAGTAATCACAAAGGTCCATAGTTTGAATCCTACTTCATGCACCTATTTTGTGAAGGTTAAAAAGGAAAAGAAAAATGGGCCAGACCTAGGTCGGAGGGGTGTGTGCGCCGGATTGTGTGAAGCTACTCCCTGTACAAGCGGGAGCGCCTAGTCACCCTTTTCTGCGGTAGTTAGTGAACGTGGCACTTGAACGCCACCTTCCATGGGCCAACCCAACTACATGAGCGATCAGTTGTTGCTTGTCAAGAGCATACGCCGGATCGCTTCTTCGTGATTCGACAAAAAAAACTTCTTCATGATTGACCAGGACGAAAAGTTGACCATTGACATATTTGACCTTTGACCGTTTGACTATGAAGAAAGGTTCATCTTTTCATGGATTCGAAAAAATTAGCGGATTTGCAAATGTTCCCAAATAAAAATACCATGAATTAAAAAATATCGCAGATTTAAAAAATCAAGGATTCAGAAAAAGGTCACGAATTCAAAAAAATGTTAAAATTATGAAAACAGTTTATTAATTTTTAAAAAATTCCATCGATTTTGAAAAAAAATTCATCGATCTCAAATGACGTTCTTCGACTTTGAAAAAATCAATATTAAAAAATCATTGATTTTTTCAAAATGGAAACTGAAAATGTTTGCATATTGCAAAAGAAAAAGGAACAGAAAAAAGAAAACAAAACAAAAAGGAAATGAAAAAAACGAGAAAAGAAAGGATCAAGAAAAAAGGAAAATGAAAAAAAAAGAGAAAAGAAGAAAGGAACGAGAAAAAAAATATGTAAACGCAACTGCTCACGGAGGCTGGTTGGTTATCACGTCCAACTTGGTACTCCTCCAAGGTTCACAATTTTTTTACGATTAAAAATCAGAAAAAAAAAAGGAAAGAAAAATGGGCCAGCCCAGCTCACTGTACAGCTGTACATCGTATACGGCGAACCAAGAGTTTTTAATATATGACCATCATGCTCTTTCTTATGAAAAGGTATGTACTAATGGAAACGGTCCTTGTATTTAGGAGGTGTACCGAAGCAGAAGTGTGATTATAAATAAATTAAAAAAATTCTCAACTCTAGCAGGTTCATTAAAATAATTTTAAAGTCTCACTGAAAGTTGAGACTTTAAAATTATTTTAAAGTGCACTATAATCTTATCTTTGATATCTTAATAGGAGCCCTACACCAGCGGATTTTTCCGGCTTCTCAAGCAGCCATGTCACCCGAATTAATTTTAGGTGTGGGATCAACTTTGAATACAATCGTCTTTTCAGTGCTTGGGTTGTACGACGAAGTCAGCCTATTGAGAGCATGTGGGCTGCCTATAGCCAAGTACTAGGTCGCAGACTCCTTAATCGGCTGTATAGCTCATGGATGTCAACGGCCGCACTAGGTCGCTCACCGTCATCTTCTTGGCTGTAACTCTCATCGCCGTCGCTATCTCTTCCACTTCCGCGACCTAACCTCTTCCAGAATAATCCGCGCATATATATCAATAAACGGTTTTGCTAAAACTCAGCTAGCTGAGAAATAAATTGGTCTCATTCACATCCCTGCCCGTTTCGATCTAAAATCCTGTGCAATGTGAGCCACAATGGGCTTAACAAAACTGTTTGCAATGAATACCTAACACACACGGTGATATGAAATCCAATAATCCATGTTGCAATGAGGTATCTCATTGCATTAGGAGATTCAATAGAACCGGTGCGTGGTGTGGCACCACAGTGCAATGGGTTAGCGATCATTACAATATGATCTTCGCATCAACGACACGGGTCGATAGCGCTGGGCCAGAGCATCCTATGTCCATGTGTGATGTGTGGTTTTTGTCAAACGAGATATGTATGAGGAGATAGATAAGATAGATAGCCGCATGGGTAGTTTAAATTATGTATTCGGTTGTAACTATACTTCTTATCTCCTATACTTCTTCTCCCTCAAGTTATGTATCTCCAACAGAATTGTACGTGTATCAGGGACTCGCAATTCCCTATATAACACGTACCACGTCCCCCTCGAAGGGTAAGACGTTTCCGCATCACACATGGTATACAGAGTCTCCTCTTCCAATCTCATCTAGCCTAGCTCATCGCCATTAGTGCCCTAGCCATGTCTTCCTCCGGCTCCTCCCACCCAAACCTCAACCAACAGGTTACGGAGAAGCTCACCCGCATGAACTATGTTCTGTGGCGTGCCCAGATCGTGCCGCAGCTGCGGGGTGCTGGTGTCTTTGGCTATGCCGACGTCACCACACCGGAGCCGGCTCGACTCCTCGTCACCTAGGACAAAGACGGGAAGGAGTCCTCAACGCCCAACCCTCTCCACCCAATCTGGGTCAAGTAGGACCAGCAGGTACTTGGTTATTTGCTCAACAATCTGTCCAAAGAGGTTCTTGTGCAGGTGACCGCGATCACCACGTCGCCCGCGCTCTGGGCTGCTCTGGCGGGCATGTTTTCGTCGCAGTCTCTCAGCCGGGTGAACAACATCCGCACGGCCCTCATCAACGCGCAGAAGGGGAACCAGTCCGTCGCCACCTACTTCGCCCACATGCGCGGCCTCGCGGACGAACTCGCCGCGGCCGGCAAGCCTCTGCAAGATGACGAGCTTGTCTCCTACATCCTCCATGGGCTGGACATGGACTACCAGCCCCTGGTGTTCGCCCTCAACGCCCGCATCGTGCCTGTCTCCCTCGACGAGCTCTTCTCCATGATGAGCAACTTCGACCAGCGCGTGGCGCCTTTCCAGTCCTCGGGCGGCTTCAAGTCATCGGCCAACGCCGCTTTTCGTGGCCGCGGCGGCGGCTCCTCGCATCAACGCGGATCACCTCGCAACAGGGGCAAGGCCTCGGGCGGGGGACACGGCAACAACAACTCTAGCACTCGCGGCGGCGGCGGGCGGCCCTCTTCTGGCAACAACAGGGGCCGTCGCGGTGGCTCTACCAGGTCACGGCCAGATGCACCTCGCTGCCAGATCTGTGGTAAGCTTGGGCATACGGCCAAAGACTGCTGGTATCGCTACGACGACGACGGCGACTCCTCCCAAGACGAGGACAAACTTGCTGCTGCTGCGGATGGCTCCTATGGGATCGACACCAATTGGTACGTCGACAGTGGCGCCACCAACCACATCACCAATGAACTTGAAAAGGTGACAATGAAGAAAAAGTATCGTGGCAAGGATCAAATCCACACAGCTAGTGGTGAAGGTATGAGGATTAACCACATTGGTCACTCAATTTTTCATACCCACCGTAGAAAAATTCTTCTTAAGAAAATCTTGCATGCTCCTAGTGCCAATAAAAGCCTTCTTTCTGTTCATAGAATTGCTCTTGATAATCACGTTTTTCTCGAATTTCATCTATATTTCTTTTTGATCAAGGATCAGGCCACGAAGAGAATCCTCTATCGAGGTAGATGTGTTCGAGGGCTTTACCCATTGATTCCGGAGCGCACAAGATTCAATAAACAGGCTTTTGGTGTTGTCAAACTCTCGTCAACACGATGGCACGATCGTTTAGGACATGCTTCTTTTGCTTTAGTTGAAAAACTTAGGAAAAATAAGCTCCCGTATGTTGGTGAGCGCAATGTTGAAACTATTTGTAATTCTTGTCAGCGAGCTAAAAGTCATCAACTCCCCTATCCAATTTCTACTAGTGTGTCTACTCAACCATTGCAATTGATTTTTTCTGATGTTTGGGGACCGGCCCCTAGCTTTGTTGGTCGGCACACTTACTACGTAAGCTTTATTAATGACTATAGCAAGTTTTTCTGGATCTATCTTCTTAAGAAAAGATCCGATGTTTTCCAAGTGTTTAAAAACTTTCAAGCACTTGTTGAGCGTAAATTTGATTCCAAAATCATTGCTGTCTAATCCGATTGGGGAGGGGAATACGAGAAGTTGAACTCCTTCTTCCAAACCCTTGGCATCTCACACCATGTGTCATGCCCTTACGCTCACCAACAGAATGGCTCAGCTGAGCGCAAACACCGTCACATTGTTGAAGTTGGTCTTGCTCTTTTAGCTCATGCGTCCATGCCATTAAAGTTTTGGGACGAAGCGTTTCTTACTGCTGTACACATTATCAACATGCTCCCTAGTCGTGTCATAAATAATGAAACTCCAGTAGAACGCCTTCTTCATGTCAAACCTGACTATTCCACTCTTCGTGTGTTTGGGTGTGCGTGCTGGCCTAACCTACGCCCATACAACAAACGCAAGCTCATGTTTCGATCAATCCAATGTGCTTTCCTTGGGTACAACGCCCAACACAAAGGTGTAAAGTGCCTTGACATCTCCACTGGTCCAGTCTATATATCACGCGACGTGGTTTTTGATGAGACCAAATTCCCTTTTTCTGATCTTCATCCAAATGCTGGTGCTCTACTTCAAAAAGAAATTCTTTTGCTTCCTCCAAGTCTCTCTGGTTATGATCAAGGGGGTGTTGATAATTGTTGTGATCATATGTTGGCTAACCCTCTTGCGCATGAGTCACCTGATGATGTTACAGGAGCACCACACTATGGAAACAGAGAAGAAAATGGCGAAGAAATCAACCCAAACGGTGACGAAATCCATCCAGATGGCCCTCATCACATGTGTCGCGGCGAGGGGAGCAAATCCCCCTCGGGATCGGAGCTGCAGATGCCCAGGCAATCGCCTCTGGGATCCGTGCCAACGACCAGCCGCACGCCCGCGTCAGATGCACCAGGCGTGGTCGGTTGCGTGGGCTCCAGCAGCCCGCTGCATGACGCGCGCCCCCCTCCGACAGGGCGAGACGCGCCCTCTAGCCCGCACCGGTCTCCCGCCGCCACGCGGCAGCGCGACAGTGGCCCAGACCGCACGCGCTTCGCAGACCAGCCGGTTTGCTACAAGCAGCGCGGCCTCACGCGCCAGGCGGATGCGGGGTCGGCTCCTGATTCAGGCGGGCCCGCGCAATCACGCGCTCATGATGAGCCGGTCGGCGCCCCTGGATCGTCTGCGGCCCCTGCGGTGTCTCCCCCACCATCGCCTCGGGTCACAGCCACAAAAAATCCCGTGCATCCAGAACCGACAGTGGCGGGCGAATCTTCCTCGAGTTCTGCTGCTGATCTGGCTCCTGTGGGATCCTCTGTGGCTGCAGATCCTGCTGGTTCACCAAAACGCCGCACAAGACTACAACAAGGTTTGATTCAACCGAAAAATTACAAGAACATAATCAAATATGGTCTAGTTTGTTCCACAGGTGAACCAGGTGAGCCCAACACAATTGAAGATGCTCTCAGTGATGACAAGTGGAAAAAGGCAATGGTAGAAGAATATAAGGCACTTGAAAGAAATAAAACGTGGCACTTGGTTCCCCCCAAGCAAGGTAAAAATCTCATTGACTGCAAGTGGGTATTCAGAATTAAGAGAAAGTTTGATGGAACCATTGATCGCTATAAGGCTAGACTAGTTGCAAAAGGCTTCAAGCAACGGTATGGCATAGACTACGAGGATACTTTTAGTCCGGTTGTAAAAGCTGTTACCATTCGTCTCGTACTGTCTATTGTTGTTTCCAGGGGATGGAGCCTTCGACAATTAGACGTACAGAACGCGTTTCTTCACGGTGTTCTGGAAGAGGAAGTGTACATGAAGCAACCTCCTGGGTTTGAAAGCAAATATACACCTTCCTATGTGCGCAAGCTAGATAAAGCATTATATGGACTGAAACAAGCTCCAAGGGCATGGTATTCCCGTCTCAGTAAAAAGATGCAGACACTTGGCTTTGTTCCTTCCAAATCTGACACCTCCTTGTTCATTTATAACAAGTTCAACACTTCCATGTTTGTTCTCATATATGTTGATGATATTATTGTCATGAGCTCATCTAATGAGGCAATATCAAGACTCTTGAAGGATTTAGGTGCTGAATTTGCTCTCGAGGATCTAGGAGAATTGCATTACTTCCTAGGAATTGAGGTGAAGCAGCACAAGGATGGGCTACATCTTTCTCAGGAAAAATATGCCACAGATTTGGTAAGGAAGGCAGGTTTGCAAGGTTGTAAACCCACACCCACTCCTCTCTCTAGTACAGAAAAATTATCTCTTACAAAGGGAACACTCTTGGGTCTAGAGGATAGTACAAAATACAGAAGTCTTGTAGGTGCACTTCAGTACTTAACATTGACCAGGCCAGACATTTCCTTTGCTGTCAACAAAGTATGTCAGTTCCTACATGCACCCACCACAGTTCACTTGACTGCAGCTAAGCGCATTGTCAGATATGTCAAGTATACTTTGAATGTTGGTCTAAACTTCAGCAAGTCACCCTCTACTCTTGTCAGTGCCTTTTCTGATTCAGATTGGGCAGGATGTTTGGATGACAGACGCTCCACTGGTGGCTTTGCAGTATTTTTTGGACCCAACCTTATATCATGGTGTGCCAGAAAACAAGCCACAGTGTCCAGGTCGAGCACTGAAGTAGAATACAAGGCCTTGGCCAATGCAACAGCAGAAATCATCTGGGTACAGTCAATCTTGAAGGAGTTAGGTGTGAAAAGCTCTCAAGCTCCATGCTTATGGTGTGATAATCTTGGTGCCACCTATTTGTCTGCAAACCCAGTATTTCATGCTAGAACAAAACACATTGAAATAGATTTTCATTTTGTCAGAGAGAGAGTTGCTAATAAACTCTTGGACATTTGTTTCATTCATTCAAGGGATCAAGTGGCAGATGGGTTTACAAAAGCTTTGCGTACAAGGAATTTTGAAGATTTCAAGCATAATCTCAACCTGATGAAGTTGTGATTAAGGAAGGGTGTCAAACGAGATATGTATGAGGAGATAGATAAGATATATAGCCGCATGGGTAGTTTAAATTCTGTATTCGGTTGTAACTATACTTCTTATCTCCTATACTTCTTCTCCCTCAAGTCATGTATCTCCAACAGAATTGTACGCGTATCAGGGACTCGCAATCCCCTATATAACACGTACCACGTCCCCCTCGAAGGGTAAGACGTTTCCGCATCGCACAGTTTTATCCGTGTATGTGGTGGTGCTCTTCCAGGCAGACGTCATGTCTGGTTTGTAAATTTGCCTTAGGGCATCGGCACTCTCTCCTTGATACTGTCTAATTAATAATGGGTGGATGTTCTCTGGAAAAAGTAATGCTGCGTTATGTACTTAGCCTGTCTTCCTGTGTTAGACGTATTTAATCTTGAATTAATGTAGAAATATCTGGAGAATAGTATGATAAACTTCATAACATCTCGAGTTTGGTGTGAATAATGTAGAAACAACTCAGATAATAACAACTGAAGCAAAGTAATCAGCTATCTGCCATCTGGCTCTTCAGTGATGGTTACATCATTATTACTACATGGGACAACAACACTAGCTGATTCATGTACCTTAGATACCCTTAAGTTGAAGTATGCTGGATGATTAGGCTCTGGGAGAATAACATTCTCACTATTTAACATTGCAACAACATCTGACATGGTGGGCCGATCATCTGCGCTCTCTTGAACGCACATCAATGCAATGTTAATGTACCTCCTAGCCTCTGTTGTATGGATCTCCTTAACAATTGACACTTCTAGAAGCTCAAGCCACTTTCCTCCTTCCCAGAGTTGCCATGACTGCATGAAGTCATAATATATCTTTTTCATATACATATACATGATAAAGGTACTTCAGTCTAAAACATAGTACACTCGCATGCGAGAGTGTAGAAAATGCTCACATATCCAAGAAGGTTAAGAAAGTCTCCGTACTGATGGAAGCCAGAATTCCTTTTCCCACTAAGGATCTCAAGAAGTAACACACCAAAACTGAACACGTCAGATTTGATTGAGTAAATGCCTTCAGATGCATACTCCGGAGACATATAACCACTGAAATGAGATAGACGCAAAAGGAAATATTATATTATATCAAAATTTAAATTTAGGCTCATCAACTAAAAATTGGTGTCATAGGCACTATCTATATTGTAATTTGTCTTTAAGAAAGGCATGCTTACTATGTACCCACTACCCTCTTTGTGCTTCCCTGAGTATCATTTGAGCTGAAAATTTTAGCTAGACCAAAATCAGAAATTTTAGGATTCATTTCCTGATCCAAGAGAATGTTGCTGGCCTTAAGGTCTCTGTGAATGATGCGCAAACGAGAGTGCTTGTGTAGATAGAGAAGACCTTGGGCTATCCCTTCGATTATCACGCGCCTCTTTTCCCAATCAACCAACGTTGTTTTGTTTTCATCTGCACATTAGGAAGTGCATTTTAGAGTATGAACAAATCACAATAAAAAATATGGTTCAAAACTGCATTGTGGGTACCAAATATAAAGAAGTCCAAGCTCTTATTTGGTAAATACTCATACACCAAAACTTTTTCCTCTCCCTGAATGCAGCATCCCAAGAGTTTGACCAGATTGTTATGTTGTAGTTTTGCGATAAGTTCAACTTCATTCTTGAATTCTGTGAAACCCTGTCCTGAATGTGAAGCAAGCCTTTTAACTGCAATTTCCATTTCATCTGGTAGTCTTCCCTGTAAGAACGTACAAAACAAAATTGGAGGTGAGGTGTCTTACTGATCTTATAATTGTGCCCGTTTCAACACTGTCAGTCGTATGTATGTATAACATCTGGCTTGAACACTATGCTACAGTATTTGATAATGTACTAACTACTCAGCAGTACTAGGTGGTACTTCCCCAGATCAGAGAGGAATTTGCCATAGCGATCTACTGCTGTACGGAAACTCTTGTACATATCTCTTTCTCTTAATATAAGGACATGCAAGTTTTTTCCGTGTTCTTGAAATTTTTTTTCAATGACAGAACGTGACATCCATATTAAAGAACTTTGGGACACAAAACCTCACATGTTGAAGACATGTTCTTAATATTCCATTTCATTGGATCAATTCAATTGCCTTTTGAGTTCCAGTCCACTTTAGGACAAAATAAACAACTATATCAAGACTTCCTTATTTGTCTATTTCTGTAAAATTATGTACTATATTTTACGTGTACTTGGATGAATGCATTAATTTGTTAGTGGCCAGGAGATCTTTGATTCATTTAAGCCAATAGAGATTTAATTTATATTTTTGGAATGAACTCAATCTTTTCAGGACAATACAATTACCTTGTAGACAGGGCCAAAGCCACCTTGCCCAAGTAGATTCCCTTTGGAGAAGTTGTGCGTAGCATTCAATATCTCAGAAAAGTCAAAGAGAGTGAACTCTGAACTCTTCTCCTCCAATCTCCAAACCAGTGCATCTTCTTCTGGCCTATTCGTGGCAGCTTGGTCATTTAAGTTTACCTTTCCTAAATTGAGAGGATACACAAATATACATCATTAAGTTGTGCCTCAAAACTGGCTGACTTGAATAAATTGTTGTTACAACAAACCTTTTCTTCGTCTTCTCATCCATACAACGAAGCAGATAAAGCACATAAGTATTGAGAGCAATGGAGCCACCACCGCAATGATCCACAGCGGCCTCTTGCTTCCGTTGCGTCCTAAGGAAAAATAATAATGTACAGTTCTCATATATAAATGAAACGAAGTTATTTGTGGACAGTGATAAATCAGCTTCACCAATTGAACAATAAGATACAGATATAACTCTAGCCCCAAAACTAAGAAAACTGAAGCTTTTTCCCTGACACAATTCTAAGATATTGTCAATTGGAGAAGTTCTATCTAAACACACAATTTATGTACTATAAGATACAATATAGCTTAAGATATAGTGCATCAGGAGTATCATAATAATGAGAGGATCTTCATTTGACGAAACCCAAATGATGACAATATCTTTTTTTTTGGAAATGGAGGTATACCCCCGGCCTCTGCATCATAATGATGCATGCAGCCATAAATGATGACAATATCTAAGTATCTATTTTCCTTCTAAGTAGAGTTACCACAATGTAGACTAAATTAATCAGCTGCCAGGAAAGAGAATTTCATGTAGAATACTATTCTTATTTCCGAGCTTATTACTTCTCACAGCATATACATATATGTATAAGTTCTTTTAAAGTCTGCATCCATAAATGCTTTACTCAAATGGAAAGAAGAGATAACAAATTAAAAAGAAAAAAGAAACATCGAGAATTTCAAATAACGATTGTGTTTCCCCACAAGATGTGTGACATATTGACACATGACCTAAATTGATTAATCCAATTGCAGCCTTGGTGCCTTGTCCATCTATGAATGGCTGTGTACATCACTTGATGTAGATGCCGGGAGTAATCCTTCTTTTTGAAAATAAATGTCCATCCATGGATGTGCCAGGAAGGATGAGAATTTACATACCGTGCTGTTCTTTGATGGTCGTTTGCACATCTGGGGATGGCATAGCAGCAGCTGGTGGCTGCGATCGTGGGAGCTTTGTATCTGGCTCTACACGTGGCGTGGTAGTAGTGTTGTCGATTGCCGGAACATCAGGGGCCAAGTTGGTAATATGCAGTATAGGATCTTGGAAGAACGGATATATTTCGTACCTTACGGTGCACCGTGTCCCAAGAATTCGACCACCTCGCTTACGGTCGATGTAATTGAGCGTATACTGCAAGGCCTCCCAGAAACAGGCCCCACAGTCTTCGATGGTGAGGTCGGGCGTGCACTGCATAAGACAGTACAACGTTGGGAAGGAGCTGATGTCTAATTGCGAGGTGATGAACCTCCTCGAGCTCTTAGTGGCGGATTGTGCCGTGCCGTTCAGAAGCGTGAACAAGAAGAGCTTGAAATAGTCAACGCTTGTCGTGAGATTCTGGTAGTTCTCGAGGATGAGTGTAGTATTGCCATTGACGGTGGTGGCAAGAAAATTTTGGTTGGAGAACCTGAGCATGCAGATATCGTAGTACACGGAGGCGTCCTTACTGTACGGGCAGAGCTGCTGAGCGTCCTGGAAGGCGGTAGCCACGCAGTCCTCGCAGGCGAAGGCACTGGTGTCGCCGCGGCAGAGCGTGAGAGCGTGGACCATGTCCGGAATATCACCCACTGTGGCGGTGGCGAAGAGGGTGGTGTTGGACGCGGCCTTGTTGGGAAGGGTGGAAGAGAGGAGCCTGAGGTTAGCTTGGTAGGTGCTATTTGGTGTGTAGTTGCCGTTGTTGCCGCAGTATTGCCATTGCGCAGCGGCGAGAGGCGCGAGGAGCAGGAGCAGAAGGAGGGGGGCGGTAACCATGTCCATCGACTAACTTGGTACCTGGGCTGGGCAGAAGCTAGTAGAGAATTCTTATACTAAACAATACTCCCATCAACATCACAAGCATGGAAATGTGTTGGGACGTGTGTACTGGTCTAGCCGCCGAGCGAGACTATGCGTGGAAAAAACTACAAGAAGATTTTGGTGTTTACAAGGAATCAAGTGTTTTAAGGGCATCTCTAATTGATAGCCAAAATCTAAAACCCCAAAAAAGGTATCCGCATAACTTTAAATCCCCAAAAATCCTGGGTATTAAGAGTCTGGTTTCTAATCGATGCTCAATACTTGACCGAAAAACATATTTGAATTGTAATTTTACTGCTTTGTACATCCATATGGCACATCCACTTCATAATAAGCATATGCTTCCTCCGTTTCTTTTTAGTTTGTATATAAGATTTGGTCAAAGTCAAACTTTGTAAAATTTGACTAGCTTTGTAGGAAAAGATATCAACATCCACACTTTGAAATCAATAATATTAGATGCATGATGAAATTAATTTTCATAACATGTAACTTCAGCATTGGAGATGTTAATATTTTTTTCTATGAAGTTAGTCAAACTTTACAAAGTTTGACTTTGACCAAATCTTATATGCGGACAAAAAAGAAACGGAGGGAGTATGTACTGAATTCACTAAAAAAATATTCTATGTAATTGAACATGTTATATAATTAAACTTCAGTTTGACATTAAACAGAAGCTCCCAGATAGCTAATCTCGAGGAATGCTCCAGGTGCACAAAAATATATGATAAAATGCTAGGTCAACAATTATGTAACACAATATATGTTAATGTTTACAAAAAAACTATTCGTGTGGTCGGAGGCGTACCCCGCAGTACACGCGGTCAGCAGTAGATGTCTGGATCACCCGGTCGTCGCGGGAGTCGCTTTAGACTTGGGACTCGGTTTAGTTGACGGGGGCAGCTTAGCAGCTCCTTTCAGCTAAATCAACTGACCGAGTTTCGGAAAATCTCTATGATTGGCAGGGGGCCTAGAAAGTTGACTGGGAGGGAGGGCAGGACTTGCTGTTGGGGCCCTAGCAGTATACCGCTGACTTGGTTGACTGATTAGAGCATCTTTTAAAAAAGCTAAACTAAAACAAACTTATTTTGAATGGAATTATTGGCGCCTGCCTGCTCTCTGAGGCTTGCCCCCGCGTCGTCTCTCCGAGGCGACTTGGGCGGCCACCCCGCCGGGCGCCGCCATAGCTCGCCGCGGCCGGCAAACAACGTTGGGCAAAGCCCGGTGAAGGCTGTTTGCCAGGGCCGTGGCGTCGTCTCGGCTTGGATGACTGTTCGAATGTATCTCATGATATAGGTGATGTCGCGGCGTTGTGCAGTCTTGGTTGCCCGGTGCTTTTCGATTGCGTCGACGGTGCAGTGTCATGGTTTAGTCTCGGCTCACCGCTGCAGTTCGAGCGCCTGTGGTGCCCCTTGTTGTGATGTTTTGGGTGTGCTCTGTGGAGTTCTATGCTTGGGGATGCCCTTCGGCTACGCCGGTGACACACAGGTGTCGTGGCGTCATCTCGGCCCGGGTGACCGTTCGAATGTACCTCATGACACAGATGGTGTCGCGGCGTTGTGCAGTAATGGTTGCCACAGTGCTTTTCGATTGCGTCGATGGTACAGTGTCATGGTTTTGCCTCGGCTCGACGGTGCAGCTCGAGTGTCCATGGTGCCCCTTGTTGTGTTGTGTCCCCGATGAAAATTCAAAAAAAAACCTTATTTTTATCTGAAAAAAGTTAAGTTCGGAGGATTAAGCTTTTTCTCAACTAGCGGATTCCCTAAACTCCTAGAGTTGGGCCGTTCAGAGTTCAACTCCAGGAGTCCTCTAAATTTTGTACCGGGATCTTCGCCAGCTTCTGTCCGTAAACCCATGGAATTGGACCGGTCAACAGGAATTTCAGGGGCGTACCCACAGGACACCGGGTGCGATCTATTTTCTTTGCAAGTTTTATTATGTAAAATATAGTGTGTGACACCCCATCTTTTTAAATGAAAAATATGAGCAATCATATGCTAGGACACCTGATCATTTTCTCTCTAGGTCTGCCCCTGAGGAATTTACGTGGAGTATGATCATTTTTACAAAAACTCTTGGTGTGGTCGGAGGCGGTAACCACGCAGTCAGCAGTGCATGTCTGGATCACCCGATCGCTGCGGGCATCGCTGTAGACATGACTAATTTTCCCACCCGGTCGCTGCGGATGTCGATTCAATTGACGTGAGTAGCTTAGCAGCTCCTATCTGTTAAATCAATCGACTAGTACCCTTTATCGTTAGAGATACTCCTTTCATTTTTATATACAAAGCCACTATGAAATATTCATTTTGCATCTATACAAGGCCACCAACAATAACCGAGGCAAAGTTAATGATATTTTCTCGTACTAACAACTTGTTTAATACTTGCATGCATGCAGTCATAATGACAGTCAACTACTTCCTCCACTCAGTTTCTTTGCATGCATGCAGAGTGATCACAGTAAACAAAAAAAAATTGACTTGTAAAGTAGGCATTAAATGTTGCATTAGTACCTGTAATCCGAGTTTGTGGCCTTGTATAAAAAAAATGAAGGGAGTACTAAGCTCCCGTGAAATCAAGCGCTCTCGTGCGTCGGGGCTTTGATGGGCGCGTGGACCCTGCTGGTCAGTAGGAGGTCGTGGGCTTCTTCCCCGCGTTGTGGCTCGCATCCTTTTTTTTAGGGTGACTCGCATCTTTTATTCCTTATATATTTTACGTCGGTTGGTGTTTAGTCGTATGGTCAGTTCGTCCGCTCGATCTTTTGCCTTCTCTCAATCTCGGTCTCTTCCGTATCCTTTCTCGATATCCGCCGCCGCCGCCGCCGCATCCATCGCACCACGGGCCTGAAAAGGGCGACTCTATCGCTCCCTATACTATAGGATGAAGTGGGAGCATCGAGAGGGAGCAGGCAAGCCGGAAAGGGATCATACACCCTGCGCTGCCGGAAGGCCCTACCCCGTCTCCCCCGACGGGCCGGGCAGGAGGAGCTCCCCCGCCATGCCGTGGCTCTCGCGCCAGAGTCGCCCACCTCCTCACGGCCTAGATTTCTTACTCATGGCCGCATCGCGTCGCGGTGCATGGGGCGCATGCTGCGGGTGGAGTCCCTCGGTGATGATGACCTTGGTGGTGGCGTGTGGCGCATCTCCAACTGCGTTCCCTTCTTCCCCGCAAAAAAAAAAAAACTGCGTTCCCTTCAAATCCGCCATCTGACACCAGCCAATCGACGAACGGAGCACAAACGGGTCAGATTAATCCTTGCACAACCTTTTCCCCACTGGCCGCAATAGCAGCCCCATCTTTTCTCTCATCGGATTTCACCTGGTAACCACTCTCTCCCTGTCTGTTTATGTTTCACACAAAGCTGCGTTAGTCGTAGGTAGCTAGATTTCCCTTGGCGCAGGTGGGACATATATGATGCATCATCAAATCAACCAGCTTAGGGATTATTTGATATTTTTTTTCTGGTCTTCCCATCAACTGAAACCAAACAAGGAAAATATCCAACCAAGATTCAGAGGAAGTACATAATATAATGAGGACATTTATGAAATTCTTTGTTGGGATAAAATCTATAAGAACGGAAGTACACTGTTGTTTGGCAGAAAAAGGCAAATTCAAATGCATGTGATAATAATAATGATCGTACTAGCAAGATCTGCAGAGTTCACGAAGTATACACTAGCAATACCGAAGCCAACATATAAAGGTATTCCAGGTTTTCATGTTACAGAAACAAAACATGTTCATGTAATTGGCTTAGAAATCATCGTCATCAATGGGAAGGAACATCTTCAAGGTAGTGTTATGTGAAAGCTTGGAGCAACAATTATTTTTAATTATTTGGATAGTATGTAAACTTTACACTAATCTTTTCAAGTCTGTGATAGGCCCACATGACTTTTTTGTTAACACCACATCACCACAACATGTCCTTTGCTGTAAAAAAATCCAATGGTGACCATATGCATTGAGTCAGATCAAAAGTATGTCTGACATATCATTGAATTAGCACCAAGAAGCTCCATTATGCATCATATATATTTAACACTGCAGCACCACCAGAAGCTCCTTTGTTGTAAAAAAGAGTCAAACAGTATCTTGTGCAATGCCATGCCCATCCAGCATCTAAGATTGGTGTTGCATGCCCTGCAACTGTAACAAGGTATATGATGTTTATTTCAAATATTTGAACCAAGGTCTATAGTGCTGGGTGTTTACAGATTCGGAATTTTAGTTGTAAATCAGATTATGCAGACATGACAAATACTTTTTGTAGATTATATGCACATATACTTATCAGCCGGCATTTTAGCAGGACATAATTTAATTGTTTAAAATTACTATGCGATGTTCAATTACTGATTTTACTTGTATACTGAGAGATCAATTATTGACTAATAATCACTTTTGTTGTACTGAAGCTAGGTTGAGACCTCTGTTTCCTACTCATTACAGATACTTAAGGCAAGAAAGTGATACTTTTGGACATTACTTATGGAATATTTCACTTCTGATGGTAGCTGCATGTTCATAAAATGTATTTCAGTTACATGTAATTGTGTATGCTTTCTTGATGAACAAACCTTAGAAGCTGTTAACCATCTGTAGAGAGACAACTCCTGTAAGGATACAACTTTACGTAATTATCTGTTAGGTACAAAGTTAAGAAAAATAGCTCATGTAGTAATGGTATGTGTGAACAAACTATTCAGGTTAATTAGGTAAAACTTGCACAATATAGGATGAATATACATAGAGGAAAACCAACTTCGTACTGATATACACAGTCATCCAAGTTGAGTTGAATCTCCAGCCAGTCACCAAAAGGGAGCAGCTACTGGCAATGTAATAGACTTCAAAATCAGTAGTAAATTTCCCACCATCACTTCAACGCCCCCTCCGCTGCTTGATTTCCCCACTATCAATTGTTCTTACTCCTATAAGACAGCCGACAATACATCTGTTGTTTATGATATCATGTTTCAAAAGGAAACACCAAAGAAAAATTACTCTAGCCTATGTTGTGGCGAACTTTTGTGTGTTTCTCAACTCAGAATATCTACAAAAGCTACCGAGGATTTCCGGCGCAACACGCAGGGTATCTTCTATTTTCTTAATATGTTGGTGATTGGCCTTAATATATGCCTTGGACCATTTGGGTTTCTAAGGTTACTCGTTCTTTTATAACTAAATAGATGATCCCCGCTAACCAAATGCTCTGAATATGCATACATGCCACTTCAACATGGAAACATGCATAGAAAAGACACACCTTGGAATGCATGAAAGCAAAGTCCACATAGATACAAGAAATCATATATATTCCATGGATCAGTAGTCATATTATTAATTCAAATATTCATTTTCAATCAAATTTCATCAGGACATATTACAATCAGTTCTCGCAGCAACGCACGAGGTATCGTCTAGTGTTAAGTAACATTCTTAACACCTTTGTAGGTGTAGGAATATTGGTGTTGGTTCCTTTGTTGGATGTGTGCGATTTATCAACAATGAGGATCTTGAGCATGTGGGACACGATCTTGATATTTTCGTCATATCGGTGCCCCTGATCTCGAGGTTTTGTAGCACGGGGAGCCCGGAGCTGATGTGCTTCTCGAAATCCCTGTGGAGACATATCTTATGGAGGCGCTGGGCGCTAGAGCCAGAAGCCAGAGGAGGCAGCTTGTTACCGGAGACGTCGAGCGTCGCCGGGGAGAACCGGAGGCCATGGCAAACCCACCAACTATGCGACCAGCAAGAACGGTCGTGGTAGTGGCACGTCCACAGTGGAGGGGACAAGGGCACGCTCAACCGCAGGGTGCCCAACGGTGAGGCCCAAGCACCACGTGGCACGACGGGGATGTCCAGGCATGACGAGGTGAGCCAGAGGTGGCACCATCTCGACGACAGCACGCGGGTCTATAGGGCCTTGAGGCGTGACAGGATGTCGTGGAGGAGGCAGTCTGATAGGTTGCTCAGTCGATCGACGTCATCGTTGGCACCCCCTACGGTTGTCCATGCATGCAGATGCTGGTGAATCTGATTTTCCTTTCTGCTTTCTCGACGCCGGAACAAATTTAGATCGATTACTCAAGTACAAACAACAATGTCTACCATGGGGACAACAGCTCTCCTTTTTCTTATTTGAGGGGAAACGGGAACAAGTACTTTTTGAAGGCAAGGGAACAACTACTACTGTACTACAAGTCTACAACAAGCCCTAAAGCTGAAGGCCCAGCCCAGCTCAGGAGACCCAACCGCAACGGCAAGCCCAACCCACGCTAGAGAGGGCGAACCAGGAGCACTAAGTGCGAGTACTTAGGATAGCGCGCGACTATATCTCATATTAAGGGAGACGATAGGATGTCTCACTGAAGGGTCTACGTACACTAATCGGGCAGGCTCATTCGCGCCCTGTTAATAAAGGATAGCACCGCGACTATATCACATTAAGCAAGACGATAGGATGTCTCGCTAAAGGGTCTAAAGTAATCGGGCCGACCCATTTGTGCACAGTCAATAAAGAAAAAAGAGGGGAGACAAGGGAGCACGCAGGAGACTCAAACCCATGTCTCCTGGTTGACAGCAAGTGTGGCTAGCCACTGGGCTTGGCTCGAGTTAGTGATGGAGTAATATCGTGGGCCTACTTAAGAGGAAACGAGTCGGTTTTCCACTGTTTCTTCTCCGTTTTTTTTCAGATTTTGTTTTATTTTCTTTTGTTTTTTCACAGGTTTTTCTCCATTTTTTTCTCGGTTTTCATTGGTTTTTTCTTCTTTGTTTTATTTATTTATTTATTTATTTTTCTTCTCTGGTTTTTTCATTATTTTTTGTATTTGTTTCTTTTTATCATTATTTTCTTTTTTTGTTTGGTTTATTTTGTTTCTTTTTTGGTTTATTGTTTTCTTTGTTTCTTTTGGTTTTCATTCTAAATTATTTGCATAAGTCAACAACTTTTTTCTAATACACCTTTAACATTTTTCCAATACAATTTTAACATTTTTAATACATGGTCAACATTTGTTCTTTACACATTTAAAAATAATCAAATGCTTGATTAACATTTTCAAATACAAAATTAAAATTTTCTAATAAATGATCAACATTTTTCTATGCACATTCAACATTTTTAAAAAGCTTGATTAACATTTTCTAAATGCAATGTTAAATTTTTTTTGAACACATGGTCAACTAAACACGTTTAACATTTTTAAAATGCTTAATTAAAAATAAATAAATACTTGTTTGAATATTTTTCAAATATTTGACTAACATTTTTATATATATGATCAAATTAATTCATCATTTTTACACATTTAACATTCTTCAGATGCTTGATTAACATTTTTGAAATACTTGTTAACCATTTTTAAGTGCTTGATTAACATTTTTATATGCATGGTTACATATTTTGCATCATTTTTTATACATGGTCAACTTTTTTATATATACACATTTAACATTTTCCAAATGCCTGATTAACTTGTACAACATTTTTTCATATGCTTGATTACAAAATTTAAATACATGATCAAATTATTTCGTACACTATTTTTGTATACATTATTCGTATACGTGATAAACATTTTATCTATACACATTTAACATCTTTCAAATACTTGGTTAACATTTTTCATATGTTTTATATAGAGTGATTTTTGTAATATATTTATTTAGAACATTTGAAAGTAGAAAAAAAAAGTAAAAATAAAAATAAATAAAAACATGAAAAAAATTACAATAAGTAGACATCAGTCTCCTCTTTTACAAAGAGAAATTTCTGTAATATATTTATTTTTGCGAACTCAATTCACTCATGGAGTTCTTAGATCAGTAGATCTTGATAGAGTCTCGCTTATAAAGGAAGAGTGGCGCGCTAGCGCGGCTCACTTTGCTTGTCGACATGGACCTCGTTGCTATGTTTTTAGCTTCAAACTACAGGGTGTGCGTTAGCACTACGGCTTTTTAGCCTCCCTTTGCTGGTTGCAAACTATCACTAATCCCAGAGGTCAACCTTCAACCTTTTTCTTTGAATCTCGGGAAGGCTTTCTCGGGGAAAAAGCTAATTGAGGAACTGCTAAATGACCTAAAAGAAAAAGAGGAGACTGACTCCGACCTTTCAAAGCCATATCTCATCTGGTTGATAGTACAGGACTTCTCAGGTTTCATTGGGTTTTTTTCTTTCTTTCTTTTTTTTGTTTTTCTTTATTTCTTTGTTTCTTCTCTAGCTTTTTTATTCTTTTTGCATTTGTTTCTTTGTTTTTTATTTTATTTTCTTGTTTAGTTTATATTGTTTTTTGTCTATATTTTCTATTTTCATTGTTTCTTTTGGTTTTCTTTCTATGTTTTTTTGTATATGTGAATTTTTTTTTCTAATACACCTTACATTTTTCAAATAGAAATTTAACATTTTTTAATACATGGTTAACATTTTTTGTACACATTTAAAAATAATCAAATGCTTTAATAACGTTTTCAAATAAAAGATTAAATTTTTTAATGAATGGTCAACAATTTTTTAATGAATGATTAACATTTCTTAAATACAATATTAACATTTTTTGAACACATGGTCTACTAAACACATTTAACATTTTTCAAATGCTTAACTAAAAAATTAAATATTGTTCGAATATTTTTCAAATATTTGACTAACATTTTATATACATGGTCTAAAAATTTCATCATTTTTTAATACATGTTAAACATTTTTTATACATATTTAACAGTTTTCAAATGCTTGATTAGCATTTTTGAAATACTTGTTAAGCATTTTTAAAAATCTTGATTAACATTTTTATATACAAGATTATATATTTTGCATCATTTTTTTACATAAATGGTCAACTTGTTTTCTATACACATTAACATTTTCCAAATGCTTGATTAACACTTGCACATCATTTTTTCAAATGCTTGATTACAAAATTTAAATGCATGATCAAATTGTTTTGTACACTTTTTTATAAATTATATATATACATTATAAATATTTTCTCTATACACATTTAACATTTTTTGAATACTTGGTTAACTTTTTTCAAATGTTTTATATAGAGTGATTTTTGTATATATTTATGTAGAACATTTGAAAGGACAAATAAAAGTTAATAGGAAAAGAAATAAAAAAACATGAAAGAAATAAAACAAAAAACGAGGATGTCATTCTTGCGCGGCTGAGCCGGCCTAACTCGCGCCACTCTTCAGCGAGGGTTCCTCCCGTCTCGCTGAATGCGAGATATAGGGGCGCCTCTCAGGATAGCGCGTCATGTGTGGCTTATATGAGAGAAAAAAGGAGTTAAATTCTGATAACTATGATTTTTTTTGCGGAGATAACTATGATTCTGCTACATCTGTATCTTCATTTTTTGTATTTACAAACAGATATTCTGGACTTCTTTTCAGAAAACGGTTGTGATCTTCTGATTATGCATATGGAACTACAATGAATGGGTGGATAGCTAACGGCAGTGATCCAATAATAGCAAATGTTCCACCATGTCAATGCCCGGGGATGTGATAGAGTAGATAGATATTAGGACGCTGGCACAAAGAATGAAAATGTAGGAAAGAAAGAAATAGGCCTATATCAGGCCTCTGTCACATTCCGAATCTGCTTCACCTAAGCTCAGTGCTTGCGTGCACACATCTTATGCGCGATGCGCCAAGGCGACCTCATCAAGATTGTGCCAGGTTCCCACAGAATTAATTCCATTGTAATCGTACACGCTTGTTCGTCTGGCCCACGTACCATCCATCTGTATTTGCCCACTTGTTCCATTTTCTGATGACATTGTTCTTCACCGACAGCTACTTGTGAAACTAAGCTTGCACTCCTATTAGTTCTTCAGATTTAGGCGGGAAATATGACGCGTTCGCTCAACATTTCGCTACATTCCCCACAAACTACATATGCATGTGTGCACGTTCTGTTCCTTCTCTCAGGATTCAGGAGTAAGGGCAAAGCTAGAGAACGGTGTCTGTTTGAAGTCTGAACCTTGCTTGGTCTGCACCCAAATGCTTGCAGGTGCAGCTTGCAGCTAGCTACGGAATACCGTGCGACAATGGCCACATGATTCCTGACCTTGGGGGCTCCTTTTCCCCTTGCTCCTGCCCAGCTTTGCTTCCTGCCGAGGCAATGCCATTGTCTCTGTCCCACACAAGGAACCTGGCCAGCAGTCTGCCATAATATATACGCAGCAATAGTCTACACAAGGGACCGACCATCCGTTCCTGCATTTCATCGAAGAAGATGGCTGACAATGCTGCCGAGGTGCAGCAGACACCTCAAGGTGAACACATTGCCGTTGTTCTTTTCTCGGCACAACATTCAGACTTGACTCAATGAACCTAAGCACATATATATGTATATGTTTTGATCAAACAGTTGTGGAGAAGAGCCAGGCCGCGGAGAAGAGCGAGAAGAAGGCGGAGCTGAAGCCCGATGAGGCGAAGAAGCTGATCGAGTTCATGGAGAGTAAGTACGACGAGCACGTGGCGAAGGTGGACTCGTTCGACGACTTCTACCACGCCATCTACGAGCTCATCCAGTAAGTTTTCTCCGAACCTTACATGCATTCAGTTCATGTCCATCGTGCATTCATCATCGCCGCTGAACGAACCCCCCAGGAAGTTCTGCGAGGAGCGCGGGCAGGTGCAGTACAGGATCCCGCCCAGGGAGAAGCTGCAGGAGGTGTACACGGTGAGTTAGTAGCCGCGTTCTTCAGTCCGGTCAGTACGTGTGGCTTGAATCGAGGGGGTGCTCATGTTCGTGTGGGCGTGCAGAAGCACCACAAGGCGGGGAGTGGCGAGGTGAAGCGGGAGGAGTTCGCAAAGATGAGCGGGGAGCTGGTGAAGCGGGACAGCTTCAGCTTCGGCAAGGCGACGACGGAGCTGCTCATGTTCCTGTTCGGCGCGCCCATGTGCGCGCTGGTGGCCAAGCGGGTCCTGCCGGGGCTGGGATGGCTCTCCGACGACACCGTCATTCCGCTCGCCACCTCCGGCGCCGTCGCCTTCCTTGTCCACACCAAAAAGCTCTGATCGATCGATCATGTCTCAACCGAGTGATTGTATATGGATATATGTGGCAGTAAAATAATGCGATGGCTCGGCTCAAATACTGATGCGAGAACAAATTCAACTGCAGTAATTGACTAGTAAACAAGAGTATCAGACTGCTGGGTTTTTTCTACGTATTTGTAATAAAAAGAATGGCGGCCAACGAAGGTTAGCTGGACGGGTAGAATAGTAATACTCCCAAGGCAAGGCACAAACACACGGGGAACCCAGGGGAGTGGCGTGTCCAACCACCGAAAATAGAGACCAGGAAGAAAAAAGGCACACCACTCTATATTTAAAAAATATAGTACTTACATACAAAGTTAAAACATTCTGAAAATGTTTTTGAACAAACCTGACCTTCTATTGTACTTGTTTAAAAAATCACAAAAATAAAACTCCCGTTGACAAAATTCTCAGTCAAAATAGTGTGAATAGTGACCTATAATGGCAATAAATTTTATTTTTTTGCCCTAAAGTCAACACTGGTTTTTTATTCATGAAAATTTAAATAGTAGTACAAAAGAAAGTCAAGTTTATTCTAAAACAACCTCTCAACTTGTTTTGCTTTTATTTTACGAGAATGCTATTTTCCTGCCGACTGGCAATTAGCGACAGGCACGTACGAGCCGTTGGATCCGCTTCTCGCGCTCGATAAACCGCTTGTTCAGTTCTAGCGCGTGAAAAAAGCTACCGAAAAATAAAATGAAGCACCAATAGGAGTCAAACCCACAACCAATTGGATGAAGCCCTCTACACGCAACCAACCGGTACATATAAATGTTCTGTTTTCCTACTAGTTTAACAGGATTTTATACCTTATTTAATGAGAGTGGGAAAGAAAAACAACATTGCCTTTGACCTAGAGACAAAACCATCTAGTCCAGGTTTTGTAAGGGCTGATGCATCATGTTGTATTTATCTCTCTTTTTGTAGTGATGAACATTTTTCTAGTGAAATAAACATTCCGCTCACATAGAATGAAGTTTTTTTCTCATGTGTCGTCAAGAAAAAAAAGTTTGTTTTGAAATATCCCCTGATAAATTCTTTGTAATGAGTTTGATAATTTATGCACCACAAATCTGATAGCTTACATACAAACATCGTTAACTTTTTGACCTAGAAAAAATCATTGAAAACATATTTCTCGATAACTTCTGTGTAAATAGTGTGGTAATACACGTGTCGCATACCCGATAACTTACATCTCAATATCATGGTAACTTTTATGCCAATGGAAATTTTTTTTAAACATACCCCTGATAAATTTTGTGTAAGTAGCGTGGTAACTTACGTACTACATACCTGCTAAATTAGGTACAAACACCATGGTATTTTTGCACCATGAGGGGGGGGGGGGCTAACATCTATGTAAAAATAGGATGGTAAAATACACAGCGTAGATCTGATAACTAATGTATGGACACCGTGATAACTTTTTAACCGAGGAAAATTGTTCAAAACATAACCCTGCTAAGTTATGTGTAAATAGCATTGCAATACGCACCACATACCTGATAAGTTATGGACAAACACCGTTGTAACTTTTGACCTAGTGGATAAAAGTTGTTGAAACATACATATGATAAGTTATTTGTAAGTAGCGTGGTAAGTTACATATTGTAGACCTGCTAAATTAGGTACAAACACCATGATAACTTTGAACCGGAAGAAAAAAATCATTGCAAAGATACCCCCGGTAACATAAGTGTAAATAGCATGGTAAATTATACAGCGCGGAGCTGATAACTCATGTACGAATACCATGGTAACCTTTTTGACCCTCAGAAAAAAGTTGTTGAAAATATATCCCAGTAAGTTTTGCGTAAATAGCATGGTTTTTTTTAACGCATTACAGACCTGATAACTTATGCGCAAGCCCCCGATAATTCTGACTCGGAGATATTTTTATTAAAAATATACCCCGATAACATGATAATTTACACATCACACACCTGATAACTTACGTGTGAACACCCCGGTAACTTTTGTTTCCGTTAAAATAAGTGCAGAAACATCCCGATAAATTCTAGATAACTAGTATAACATGAGTGGCATGGAGACACCATATATCCATCCATGAATATTGTGCAGTACATAAATCCAGGGGGAAAAACTGAAAAAGCATGTTTCCTGTACTATACGTAGAAAACAAATGTCTTAATCTAATCACTAGCTCAATCTAGTCCGAGTGGTTGCAAGCTATTGTGGGCTATCAAAGAGGTAGTGTGTTCAAATCCCACTTCCGCCAATTATTTTTATTGCGCTAGAAGAAAAAAAATCCGCAGTGGATCGATGTAGCGCCAGGAAAATTGGAGCGAAGTGGATCGTACGTGGGCGGAATCGTCCGGATCTGTCGCTGACGACCACGAGTCGACTGGTCGTTAGCACAGTCCTTTATTTCATTTATTAAAAATATCTCATATGAGGTGCACATACACCCAAAACAATAGGGTATTTCCCCACCACCCATGCAAGACATGGCGACATGCAGGCAAAGGGTATTTCCCCGGAATTGGCCTTGGCTGCCATGCGCGCCACGGAGAGGTCATGGCCGAATGGGGGTAGAAGAAAAAAAATCCGCAGTGGATCGATGTAGCGCCAGGAAAATTGGAGCGAAGTGGATCGTACGTGGGCGGAATCGTCCGGATCTGTCGCTGACGACCACGAGTCGACTGGTCGTTAGCACAGTCCTTTATTTTATTTATTAAAAATATCTCATATGAGGTGCACATACACCCAGAACAAAAGGGTATTTCCCCACCACCCATGCAAGACATGGCGACATGCAGGCAAAGGGTATTTCCCCGGAATTGGCCTTGGCTGCCATGCACACCACGGAGAGGTCATGGCCGAATGGGGGTAGAGGTGGGAGCTAGCTTTTGGAGAGAGAGAGGGGGGGGGGGGGCAGTGGTGAATCCTGAAAATCAACTTTGGGTGTTCAAATTTTCTGTTCACCCTAACAAGAAAGCCATTTTTTCTTCATTCTAACAGATTTATTTCCCCTACCTAAAGAGAAATCAAATGGTGAGCTATAGCAACTATATCTCTTGATGGAATCTAAAAAATTAGGGGTTTTCGTAAATATAAATGAATTTTCAAATTGGGGAATAGGCTGCCGTGTTGTTGTCCCCTCTCTAGCATCAACGACCGTAGCCTGCTCCTTTGTACGAGTGCTGACTATTGGGCTACTTGGGTTGCAGGGAGATGACCACCCAGATGCGCTTTTACAAGTTTGAGGTTTGAGCTTGGTTTGGACGAGAAAATACTACCTATACAGGTCAACAATAACACAAGTGATATGTATTTTCTTAGAGAAAAGGCTCAAAAGCCTGGCTTTGAATTAACAAAGCCATCAGCCAGCCAGGAGGACCAATCACATAGGATTGCGTAGAGGAAATAACTAAAAAACAGGAAAAAGAAAGAAAGAAAAACAGCTGATACAGAGCGCTGGACAGAACAGCTCAAAGGCAACAGCAGCTGCAAGGAACAAGCAGCGCTAATGCCATCACCCTACACTAGGACCAACACCTGAGGGAAGCTATGGTCTTGAATTAAGGCACCACCGAGGACGCATCGTGCCCTTGTCCAAACTCAAAAGACCGCCATATGCAAGAAACAAGTGTCTTCGCCGCCACAGAGGGCCACAACCCTCTCGTCCTAGCTCGTAGGACGCCGCACCGACGACAAGCGAAGCGAATCACCCAGATCCCACTTGGACTTGGACACCATGGCTGCCAAGGAGAGGAGCAAACTCGGGACAAACTCCGTCGAGATGCCATCACCGCCACCGACTTAGCCACAACGCAGGACGAAAACCGTTGGGGGCAGCCGCAAGTGAATAAGGCCGGCACAAGCCGCCGGCCACCACCACCAAAACCACCACTGCACACCCGCCACCACTGCTATCCCCGGACGACGCCTCCAACAAGGAATACGACGTCGCAGCGCCATCGCTGCCCAAACAGGGGACCAAGGTCTTCACTACTAAGCAGGAGCCAGGAAGAGGAGGAGGGGAACCTCACCGAAGCCTCCAAGGAGGGGTTCGGCACCAAAGGTGTAGACTTCGTTGTGGCCGCCGCGCTAGCCAAGGGGTTACCCCGGTTCCCACTCACAGCCTCGAGCTCCCAACAACCCGAGCCAAAGGACAGCACCAAGGGGGACGCCGGCCACTGAAATCAGAAGGGGATCAAGCAGATCGGGCAAGATGAGGCGTGCCTTCTTCACAAGATGCTGATGCGGTCCGCAAGGAGACCACCGCGTCGCGACCCACGCCCGCTGCCCCCTTGCTACCCGCGCAGCCAAGATGACAGCCATCCAGTGCCCACCGGCGCCACCTGCCGAGGGATCCATGCCGGGCTCCCATCCGGGCCGCCGCCCCGGCGCCCTAGGCCCTCCACGAGATGCGGAGCAGCCAGATCCCCGCCGCCACCATCATAGATGACGCGCACGCGAGCCGGGGGCGCACCTCAGGCGGCGGCGGAGTGGAAGGGGAGTGGGTAAGGGGGGTGGCGGCGCTAGGGTTGAGAACCCTCGAGTCGCCTCGGAGAGACGAAGCGAGGGTCGAGGGAGTCTGGTGAGTCACAAGTGATATGTATGTACAGTATATTAGTACTACATATACAATTTTCTTATAGAGAATGAAGAGAAAGAAAAAGGAAGTGAGCACAGAGGAGAAGACCACGGACAATTATTTTGGTTGGTAATATTAGCAGCGTTTCTGTCGAGGAGCGCTGCCGGTACATAGATCCACCACCTTTGCGACGTGCACTTGACAAGGATGTTGCTAATATTTAACATGCTAGCAACGTTTGTATAGCATGAACACTGCTAATAGACCTATCGCTAGCGACATTTCATTTCACTAGTAAGCTTGCACGTGCAACACATAATAACACAATAGACGGGTCTAAGGAAAAGATGGCCGTCCGCATTGCACTCAGCCGCGCCCGTGGGCCGGGAATCAATCGTGTCCGTCCAAATGGTGCATGGTCCGACGTGCAACATGTCGTCGTTGGCTCACCGAAGGTGGTGCTCTTCGTCTGGCGTCGAATGCTGTGCCAGACGCACATCCCCTTTGTTGGCGTGCCAATGACAAGGCCATCCGTGGACCGTACACTGAGTGTATAGTGCGGCGTGCCCTTCATGCGAGGCTGAGGGCGCGGAGGCCGTGGCGACCCTCGCAATTGACGTTGACGAGGCGGAGTCGCACTCTCCGGCGCCTCCACGGATGGCCTGCAACCCGGGTAGCACAGCCGCACCATGGTGGCCGTGTCGGCATCCCCCGAGCACGATGGATCCATCGTGGACCTCACTTCGATTGGCAACATCACTAGTAGAAAAGGGCCATTTGTCTCGGTTCGTAAGGCCCATTTGTCCCGGTTGGGAAACCGGGACTAAAGGGTCAGTACTAAAGCCCTACACCTTTAGTCCCGGTTCTAACACCAATCGGGACAGATGGGGCTCCACGTGGCCGCTGTGGCTTGCCCTGGCAGAGGGGGGGGGGGGGCTTTCGTCCCGGTTGGTAACACCAACCGGGACCAATAAGCTACCACGCGTCAGCATTTCAGGGGCTAGGGTTTTTGTTTTTTTCTGAAGGGGGGGGGGTTGGTGGGTTTTGTATGGTTAATTTTGGAGGGTTTCATATATTGTGTTAGGTAGCTAATTAATTAATAGAGAGAAGTGTCCTCTCTTATCTCCGTGCTTGGTCGACGCTACATACTATACGTATAGAGAGGCCCTCGACACGCTAGCTAGTAAGCAAATGAAGGAAACCATTAAATACAGAAGTTCTTCATAAACATATTCATATAGAGAGAAGTGATATCGACCTCTCCTTCTCGAGAGATTGGTCAAACAACAAGTTTTTGTATATCTATCTGGCGCTACTGGCTACATATATACAATATTAAGATCTCTTTGAATATAATCCCCTAATTATATATGAAGTCAGCTTCCAGATGGTATTCTCCGGCTTTATTGATGACGTGGTCAAGAAAGAATCCCGCCAATTCCTCTTGAATTGCTTTGATGTGATCTTGTGGTAGGAGTTCATCCCGCATCTCCACATCTAATTTGAAGAAGGGGGTCAATACATATATATGAATGAAACTTAACACAAATGATGGTAATATAATGAAATTGTGAATATTATTGCTTACGCACATCAAATTGTCTTTTAGAGTAGCCCGGGTTTTTTTGCAAGTTGCGTTGTAGATGAACTCACAAACGTAGTATCCACAGTAATCATTCCCTTTTCCTGCCACAAGCACTTTACAAGAAATAGAGGTCAATCGAACTGATGATGAAGCATTATAAATGGCATTGATGAAAGTAGCTAGAATCAACAGGATCGAGATGCGCAGAAGTAGCTAGCTTGTACTACTTACTTTCGGGTATGTCCATCGCAGCCCCCCCCCCCCCCCCCGGTAGTCCCGGAGCTTGTGCGGCGAATACTTTCCAAACCCTGCGAGACAAAGAAAACAATTACTTGATATCAGGAAATGAACAAAAAGTTGCCGATATGGTGCGATAATGATCGATTGAACTTACTTCTCGAGCATTTTAGTCATGTCCGTATAGGTCTCGGGAGATTTTCGTCTTGAGTCTAAGACGGTTACTAGTCCCTGCTAAAGCTTAATCTCCAGGAGAATATAGTGGAAGCTGCGCATGCATGCATAACTCATCAATTACATTACAATAACCTCGAGTAATAAGGGAAATCGAATATGCACAAGACAGTAACACTCACTTGAAGTTGTAAGGAAAGAGTATTTTATCTTTGTTTTGATTTTGAAGCAACGATTTGAGCAAGTTGGCCTCGGTTTCTTCGGCATCAAATTTAATCGTATATTCATCTATGAGATTTGTGTTAATGAACCCAATATCATAGATTTCTTCTTTTCTGCATTCAACGATCTTCAATCTGCATAATATAGTGAGGATAATTATATATACATGCAATGAAAGAGCTGAGCTATATATAGAGAGACTTAATGATAAAAGTAGTACTTACAGACAGTAGCAAGTGACCGTTAATTTATCGAGGGTCTTTTGATTAAACCACTCAAAGAACTCCTCAAATGGAACAGACAACAGTTCAATTCCAACGAGGTCGTGCTCCTCTTTAACTCTGAGCGTCAAAGTATCCTTCCCCCAGACTTGTTGCATGTTTTCATGTACCAATCATGGAATCTTCGCATCATCGTTCTCAGAGTAATTCCATATCTGACGAGAGGCTTCCCGTACTGGTATTTGTGTTCGTCCACCTCCATTATATCATAATGTGCATCGTCGGGTAGGTAATCTCCAAGATTGGTATAACCGGGCACCATCCTCGGATCGTTAGCGACGATATCTAGACACCTTTGAGCGGGGGTTACGATTGGTTCGCTTGTTCGCCGAGCTGGGCAATTTTTTCCCAGCTCGTCGTTCTGCTAACCTTCAATCACTGATAGTACTTCCGGACCGCTCTGCTTCGATAAATGACTTTCCAATAATGCGCTCATAGTTGGTTTTCGGCGGAGACTATGGTGGTTTCTTCAGGGCATCGAGTGTGCGCTTTGCTTTCACCGGATCTATCTTCTCCTCCGGAGGTGGATGTTTCTTTGCTTTCACCGCTTCAAAGAAGTCCCTCACTTCGGCTTCCATGATCTTCTTGTTTTCCTTCCCGGACCTCTCATATAGTAACTTCTCTAGAGGCTTTAGAGATGGACCAAATCTGAATTGCCTCCCGCCTCTGGTTGTACTGCTAGATGCCGGAGCAGACGGAGCGGCTGCGGCTGTCTTCTTTGCTTGCTTACGAGGCGGAGGAGAACGAGTATGACGCGCCAGAGCAGCCGGAGCGTCGGTGGGTCTCTTCCGCCCTTGCTGACGAGGCGGAGAAGGAGGAGGCTGGCTGCTCGGGTGCGCCGGCGCAGGCGGAGAAGGAGGCGGAGTGCCGCCACGCGCCGGAGAAGGAGGCAGAGTGCCCTGATCACTCGGCGGAGGAGGAGGCGGAGGAGGAGGCAGAGTGCCCTAACTCGCCGGAGGAGGAGGAGGCGGAGGCGGAGGCGTCCAGTTCGGAAGGTTGATGAGCTCCTTCCGCCATAGGCATGGAGTCTTCAGAGCAGAACCCAGCCGAGTCTCCCCTTCACCGGTAGGGTGGTCAAGCTCGAGGTCCTCAAATCCCTCCGTTATTTCGTCCACCGTCACTCTAGCATATCCTTCTGGAATTGGACGGCAGTGAAAAGTTGCGCCGGGTTCAGGAGGTCGAACAGAGCCGACAGCCGCCTTGACTTTGAAGTTCTGCCATTCCGTCATAAGGTGGCAATGTTGAGACTCCATGATAGCATCCACGGGGAGCTAGTAGGAACCGTGAAGACAGGCTCCAGCTGAAGTAGCTCGGTGGAAGCCACGCTGCTTCTCTGCTGAGATGGCGGGGTAGCTTCGGCAGATCGCTTGCTGTGAACTGCATCTCGTTCCTCTAGCGCTTGCACCCTTGCGTGGAGCTTCTGCAGTTCGGTTTGCTCCACTTTCTTCCTCCTCTCCTGGCATTTGTAACCACCTGCGTCCGAAAACCCAGCCTTCCACGGAACGGAGCCTGCGTGCCTCGTGTCCGCCCAGGGTGCTCAGGATTCCCGAGGGCCATTGTGAGCTTCATTCTCTCTGTCTGGAACGAACGTCCCTTGCTGCGCTGCGACGATATACTCCTAAAGCTTCATGACGGGTATTCGCATTTTCTCGTTCGTCAAAATGCACTTCCTTGTTATAGGGTCCAAGCTTCCACCAACCCCGAAGAACCAAGTCCGACAACGGTCTGGCCAGTGCAATGTCTCTGGTTTGACCCCTTTATCAAGCAGGTCATTCTCAGCCTTGGCCCACAACGGCCGGGCTTTGAGGTAGCCACCTGACCCCGTGTCATGGTGATCCTCCTTCTTCGCAGCATTTATCTTGTTTGTCGCTGACATCTTCTTACTCTTATCCGATGTCTTGTGGGCCACAAATGCGTCCCAGTGATCTCTGATCTTCTCATACCGGCCGGTGAATTCTGGTGTCTCTTCTTTGTCGACAAACGTTGTTTTCAACTCATTCTTCCACCTCCTGAATAGTTCTGCCATCTTCTTAAGAGTATAAGACTTGATCAATGGCTCTCTAACTGGCTTCTCCGGATCCTCCTCTGGCGGTAGGGTGAAATTTGCCTTCAACGTGGTCCAAAGATCATCTTTCTGCATATCGTTGACATAAGACACCTCAGGTTCTTCCTTCTTAGGCTTACACCATTGGTGGATGCTGATCGGGATCTTGTCCCTAACAAGAACCTCGCACTGAGCAGCAAATGCTTCCTTGGTTCGGATGGGTTCAATCGGTTGGCCATCGCGCACGATTGTTGTGATCGTGAACCTTTCATTTGGGCGCAACTTTTTCTTTGGGCCTTGTTTCTTTACCGAAGTTGTGCTCGATCCGGAGGGCTAGAAAAAAGAAGAAAGATGAGAGTTAATATGTGTACATACCAAAACAATGAAGGCATCAATTAGCTAGTCAGCACAGGCTTAATTAATATATATACCTAGCCGGACTCTGTTCGGTCACCGAAGCCGTCATCACGATCTCCTTCTTGCATCGGCATTCGGTCACCGGAGCCATCATAATCATGTCCTTCCTCCTCCATAGTTCGATAATTGTGGCTTGCTTCACCCTCTCCTTCCAGACCATCGGTGTCGTTGAGATACGCCATGACATCACCTCCGGCTGCGATTATGTCGCCCAACACCTCTTCTGCGGCCTCATCTCGGCCATGCTCCATAGTTTCTGCAAATATTGCAACATGGCAATTATTATACAAACATGACAGATGGATATATTAGTGGCAAACGTAGACCTAGCTAGTAATCACAACAAGGAATCATATTAGTGGCCTTGACGCTTTTCTAGGGTTTGGGGTGGCCTCGGCAACGCTTCTAGGGTTCGGGGTGGCCTCGACGACAACGCTCTTTTAACTTGGTAAATTTGGGTGGCCTCGGCAGCGCTTCTAGGGTTTGGATCAACTTGTGCACATCCATAATGGGGGCATTCTTGATAAATCTGGACCCTCGACCACTGGACGACCCCTGACCCTCGACCCCCTCATGTCACGTTTGTGTAGTGTCAAAGGATTCAACAAAACCATGTCTTCATCATTAGGCGAAAGTAACGGGCGCATGATGGTACGAAGTTCTGCAAAGTCCCAGCTAGGATAATTCGCTTTTTCATACAAAGTTCAGCAAGTGCCTTCCGAATATCGCTATTTGGAAGGCATTTGCTGAAATTCGTACAAAAGGCGAATTATTCTATCTGGAACTCCGTTCCAAAACAACTTTGCACAACTTCGTACCATCATGCCCCGGTTACTTTCGGCTAATGATGAAGCCATGGATTTCTTCAATACTTTGACACTAGGCAACCTCTCGACCCCTCGACAACCCTCGAACCCTCGGTGACCCTCGAACCTCTACCCTAGTTCCCGACCCTCGCACCCTGAACCCTCGGTGACCCTCGAACCTCTACCCTAGTTCCCGACCCTCGCCCCTCGAACCCTTGGTGACCCTCGAACCTCTACCCTATAGTTCCCGACCCTCGCCCCTCGAACCCTCGGCGAGCCCCCATGTCGAAGTTATCGGGGAGGGGGTATATCGACCCCCACCCTCATGTAAGAAGAGGAAAAAAGATCGAAGAAGAAAAAAGAGGAGAAGAAGAAAGGAATAGAGGAGAAGATCGAAGAAAAAAGAAGAAGAAAAAGAGGAGAAGAAGAAAGGAATAGAGGAGAAGAAGAAGAAATAGAATGTTCTATTTTTTCTTCTTCTCCTCTATTCCTTTCTTCTTCTTCTTCTCTTTTTTCTTCTTTTTTTTCTCTTCTTATTTTTTTCCTCTCCTCTTCTTCTCCTTTCTTCTTCTCCTTCTTCATCTTCTTATTTTCCTTTTGCCACTCCTTATTTTTCTTCTTCTTCTTCCTTCTTTCTTCTTCCTCTTTTCTTCCTTGTCCTTATTTTACTTTTTCCTTTGCACTAACCTAAAATCGATATCTACTAATTGACAACCTAAATAAAAAAATTAATACATATATGAAAAAACATCATAGGAAAAAACATCATATGCACAAAAAACATCGTATGAACATGATATGAAAAAACATCATATCAACATCATCACATATATGAAAAAAACATCGGAAGGCCGGCGGACCGTGGGGTGGCACAGCGGCGTCCGGGCAGCGGTGGCGCGGGGCGGTGATGGCGTTGGGGCGGCGTCGGGGCGACGAGGGGCGGGGACGGCGGCGGGGCGGCGTGGGGAGGTCACAGCGACCGCGCGGGGTGGCGCGCGGCGACGGCGTCGGGGCGGCGCGGGGCGCGCGGACGGCGTCTGGGCGACGGGCGGCGTCGATGAGCTCGGCGTCGTCGGGCGGGGGGGAACTGAATTCGTGAAGTTTCTAAGTGCTACCTTATATAGCCAGAGCATTGGTCCCGGTTCGTGGCACCAACCGGGACCTATGCCCCCCTTTAGTCCCGGTTGGTGCCACCAACCGGGACCAAAGGTCTCTTTTCAGCAGCCCAAAGGGCGGGAAGTAGACGCCTTTGGTCCCGGTTGGTGCCACCAACCGGGACCAAAGGGGTGCATTGGTCCCGATTCGTGGCAACCGGGACCAATGCACCCCTTTAGTCTCGGTTGGTGCCACCAACCGGGACCAAAGGCCTTGTGCAGCCTCACGTCAAAAGTTTAGTCCCACCTCGCTAGCTGAGAGAGCTCAAGAGTGGTTTATAAGCGCTGTTGCTCCAACCCTCTCGAGCTCCTCTCAACTGCAGGCTTTCGGCCCTAATCTGTCACTTGTGCCTGTGGGCCTACTGGGTATGTTGGGGGCTTGAATCCTGGCCCATGGTTGGGTTTCTAGTCGTATTCAGGCCGTGCTAGCCCAGTAGGTGGCACTTTTTTTGTTTTCTTTGTTGCTTTATTTATTTTATATTTCGTTTCTACATACAACAAAATACTTATTGTTGTTATTTTTATTTATTTTATTTAAATTTTATTTATTTTTCTTTATTAAAGTTTATTTTGTTTCTACTTATTTATTTTATTAAAGGTTATTTTATTTTATTTTATTTTGTTTTGTTTCTACTTATTTATTTTATTTTATTTTTGTTTCTACTTATCTATTTTATTTCTACTTATTTATTTTATTTTTTTCTACTTATTTATTTTATTTTGTTTCTATTTATTTATTTTATTTTGTTTCTACTTATTTATTTTATTTTTTTGAATAGAAAATACTTTGATAATTTTAGTTGCAAAAAATTTATATAATTTTAGTTTCAATAATACTAGAGATTTATAAAACTTTTTAGTTGATTCCTTTTGGTATTAGCGTTTCATTAAATTTTTCTAGTTCATTCTTTTTTCTATTAGAGTTTCTTTAAAGTTTTCTAGTTCATTATTTTTGCTACTCCCTCCGTTCACTTTTGTAAGTCATTTTAGACAGCTCAAAATGGGTTGTTTTGTACATTGTCTGAAATGTCTTCAAGGTCTTATAGAAGTGAACCGAGAGAGTATTAGACTTTCATAAAAGTTTTCCAGGTCATTTTTTATATTAGTTCATACTTGAGCTAAATGACCCTGAAATTGAAAAGTGCTTCAGATGAACTCTGAAGAGGTTGAAAATTGGCAGTGTATCATCATTTTACCCACATAGCATGTGCTAAAAAGTAGAGAGGGTTAAAGAAAAACCTAGATGCACTTCGTGTACAAAATGGACAATCTCTTTCGAAGTATCAGGGTTTCGGACGAAAGCTCATCTGTTACAAATGGATTTAATTTTTTTGAACTCCAGACTTTTTGTGTGTGCAAAATGCACCATTCAAAGCCACATCATCAATTTTCAATCCTTTCTGACTTCATTTGTTATTTTTCATGCATTTACTGATTTTTTTTCCAGCTATATGACCCTGAAAATGAAAAGCACTACAAATGAACTCTGAAAAAGTTGGAAGTTGGCATGGTATCATCATAAGGAAATTCATCTGTTACATTGATATTCTAGATCAAAGGCATCATCATAATATTTGTGGAGAGAAAATTCTTCACTTTTTCTTCGCTTGTGTCCTTTGTTTATTGCACCGTAACCATGGATAATCTTCATTGTTTATCAGGGTGCCTGGGTCAGCCTTGACTTTGAAGGGAGGAATTTCATGAAACTTTTCATAATCTTCGGACATGTCTGTCTTGCCCTCCACTCCCACGATGTCTCTTTTTTCTGAAAGAACTATGTGGCGCTTTGGCTCATCGTATGATGTATTCGCTTCCTTATCTTTTCTTTTTCTCAGGTTGGTAGACATGTCCTTCACATAGAAAACATGCGCCACATCGTACCCAAGATTGTTCAAATCCACTGTTGTCATTCCGTACTGTGGGTCTACCTGTACCCCGCCTCCTGACAGATTGACCCATTTACACTTAAATAAAGGGACCTTAAAATCATGTACGTAGTCAAGTTCCCATATGTCCACTATGTAACCATACTATGTTTCCTTTTCCTTATTGGTTGTTGCATCAAAGCGAACACGCTGTTTTGGTTGGTGCTCTTTTAATCTTGGGTGATCGTGTAAAATGTATTCTCATTTATCTCGTATCCTTTGTAAGTCAATACAGTCGAAGATGGTCCCCTGGACAACAGTACAGCTCATCACAAATAGTGTTGTCACCTCTGAGGCGTGTTTCCAACCAACTACTGAAAGTCCTAATGTGTTCAAATGTAATCCAGTCATCACATTGCTTCGGGTGTTTGGAGCATAGACTGTTCTTGTGTTCATTGACATACGGGGTCACCAAGGTAGAGTTCTGTAGAACTGTGTAGTGTGCTTAAGAGCAAGAATGCCCGTCCCTGCATATTATTGAGTCCACTCCAAGCGTGCCTTTTCCAGTCAGTCTCCCCTCATACCGTGATTTAGGGAGACCTATCTTCTTAAGGCTAGGAATGAAGTCAACACAAAACCCAATGACATCCTCTGTTTGATGGCCCATGGAGATGCTTCCTTCTGTCCTAGCACGGTTACGGACATATTTCTCTAGGACTCCCATGAACCTCTCAAAGGGGAACATATTGTGTAGAAATACGGGGCCCAGAATGACAATCTCGTCGACTAGATGAACTAGGACGTGCGTCATGATATTGAAGAAGGATGGTGGGAACACCAGCTCGAAACTGAGAAGACATTGCGCCACGTCACTCCTTAGCCTTGGTATGATTTCTGGATCGATCACCTTCTGAGAGATTGCATTGAGGAATGCACATAGCTTCATAACAGCTAATCAGACATTTTCTGGTAGAAACCCCCTCAATGCAACCAGAGCAGTTGCGTGATAATCACGTGGCAGTCAAGAGACTTTAGGTTCTGGAACTTTTTCTCTGGCATATTGATACGTCTTCAACGTATCTACTTTTCCAAACACTTTTGCCCTTGTTTTGGACTCTAACTTGTATGATTTGAATGGAACTAACCCGGACTGACGCTGTTTTTAGCAGAATTGCAGTGATGTTGTTTTATGTGCAGAAAACAAAAGTTCTCGGAATGACCTGAAACTCCACGAGATATCTTACAATAAATAATAAAAAATCCTCACCAAAGATGAAGACCAGGGGGCCCACACCCTTCTCATGAGGGTGGGGGGCGCCCCCCTAGGGCGCGCCCCCTACCTCGTGGGCCCCCTGGAGCCCCCCCGACTCCAACTCCAACTCTATATAACTGCTTTCGGGGAGAAAAAAATAGGGGAGAAGAAATCATCGCGTTTTACGATACGGAGCCGCCGCCAAGCCCACAAACCTCTCGGGAGGGCTGATCTGGAGTCCGTTCGGGGCTCCGGAGAGGGGGAATTGTCGCCGTCGTCATCATCAACCATCCTCCATCACCAATTTCATGATGCTCACCGCCGTGCATGAGTAATTCCATCGTAGGCTTGCTGGACGGTGATGGGTTGGATGAGATTCACCATGTAATCCAGTTAGTTTTGTTAGGGTTTGATCCCTAGTATCCACTATGTTCTGAGATTGATGTTGCTATGACTTTGCTATGCTTAATGCTTGTCACTAGGGCCCGAGTGCCATGATTTCAAATATGAACCTATTATGTTTTCATCAATATATGAGAGTTCTAGATCCTATCTTGCAAGTCTATAGTCACCTATTATGTGTTATGTTCCGTTAACCCCGAAGTGACAATAATCGGGATACTTACCGGTGATGACCGTAGTTTGAGGAGTTCATGTATTCACTATGTGCTAATGCTTTGTTCCAGTTCTCTATTAAAAGGAGGCCTTAATATCCCTTAGTTTCCATTAGGACCCCGCTGCCACGGGACGATAGGACAAAAGATGTCATGCAAGTTCTTTTCCATAAGCACGTATGACTATATTCGGAATACATGCCTACATTACATTGATGAATTGGAGCTAGTTCTGTGTCACCCTATGTTATGACTGTTATATGATGAATCGCATCCGGCATAATTATCCATCATTGATCCAATGCCTACGAGCTTTCCATATACTGGTTTACGCTTATTTACTTTCCCGTTGCTATTGTTACAATCACTACAAAATACCAAAAACATTACTTTGCTTTCATTACTCTTTATTACCGCTACCATCACTATCATATTACTTTGCTACTAAACACTTTTGCTGCGGATACTAAGTTTCCAGGTGTGGTTGAATTGACAACTCAGCTGCTAATACTTGGGAATATTCTTTGGCTCCCCTTGTGTGGAATCAATAAATTTGGGTTGAATACTCTACCCTCGAAAGCTGTTGTGATCCCCTATACTTGTGGGTTATCTAGACTAATTTCTGGCGCCGTTGCCGGGGAGCATAGCTCTATTCTTTGAGTCACTTGGGATTTATATCTGCTGGACACTATGAAGAACTTGAGAGATCCAAAAACTAAGATCTATCCCTCAACTACGAGGGGAGGTAAGGAACTGCCATCTAGCTCTGCACTTGATTCGCCTTCTGTTATGAGTAAGCTTGCGACACCTACACCTGCTTCTGCTATTCGTTCTGATATGTCGCATGTTATTGATGATGCTACTTCTGCTATGCATGATACTTATGATGAAACTACCTCTATGCCTGATACTACTATGCCACTTAGTGATTTTCTAGAGGAACGACTTGCTAGGGCTAGAGAGATTGAAAATATTGAATCTGATTATGAAGATGAAAGTGATGATGAAGAATCACTTGTTATTCCTAAGGGTTATTTATTTGATCAAGATGCTTCTTTAGCTATTTTAGCCTGCAAAGATAGATATGAACTCAAAAGGTTATTAGCTAAATGGAATAAGCAATCTCCAAATGCTAGGATGAGACCTGACCCTGCTTTTGCTACTTCACCTATATGTGTTGCTGATAAGGATTATGAATTCTCTGTTGATCCTGATATAATTACTTTGGTTGAATCTGATCCTTTTCATGGTTATGAATCTGAAACTGTTGTAGCACATCTTACTAAATTAAATTATATAGCCACTATGTTCACTAATGATGAGAGATCTCGCTACTTTTATATCCTTAAAATATTTCCGTTCTCATTAAAGGGTGATGCTAAGATATGGTTTAATTCTCTTGATCCTGGTTGTGTGCGTAGTCCCCAGGATATGATTTACTACTTCTCTGCTAAATATTTCCCTGCTCATAAGAAACAAGCTGCTTTAAAGGAAATATACAACTTTGTGCAAATTAAAGAAGAGAGTCTCCCACAAGCTTGGGGGAGGCTTCTCAAGTTACTTAATGCTTTGCCTGACCATCCTCTTAAGAAAAATGAAATACTTGATATCTTTTATAATGGACTAACCGATGCTTCCGGAGATTACCTCGATAGTTGTGCTGGTTCTCTTTCCAGGGAAAGAACATCGGATGAAGCTGAAATCTTATTGAATAATATGTTGACAAATGAAAATAATTGGGCACCTCTTGAGCCAGCTCCTGAGCCGGCTCCTGCTCCAATTAATGATCCTATTCCTAAACCAACTCTGAAGAAGAGAGGTGTTCTATTTCTCAGTCCTGAAGATATGCAAGAGGCAAAGAAATCTATGAAAGAAAAAGGTATTAAAGCTGAAGATGTTAAGAATTTACCTCCTATTAAAGAAATACAAGGTCTCAATTTACCGCCTGATGAAGAAATATATGATCTTAATCCTTTATTTATTGAAGAACCTCCAGACCTCGATAACCCGACACAGGTAGTAAAGGTAAATTCTCTCTATAGATATGATAAAGCTGAAATCCCATTTACTAAAATTGCTAGCCCATGCTTAGATAAGTTTGATAAATTTATGGCTAAGCAAGAAGACTTTAATGCTTATTTTGGTAGACAATTAAAATAAAATTCAAATATGCTTGGACACTTGGGTGATTATATGGCTAATATTAGAGGTGAACTTAAACTTGTTAGTAAACATGCTTCTATGGTTACCACTCAAGTAGAACAAGTACTTAAAGCTCAAAAGGAATTGCTCAATGATATTAATAGTAAGAAAAATGATTATGCTGTTAAAGTGGCTACTAGAACTGGTAGAATGACTCAGGAACCTTTGTATCCTGAAGGACACCCTAAGAGAATTGAGCAAGATTCTCAGAGAAACAAAACTGATGCACCTAGTCCTTCTAAAAAGAAGAAAAAGAAAAATGATAGAACTGTGCAAACTTCTAGTGAACTTATTGTTGAACCACCTGACAATCCAAATGATATCTCTATGTCTGATGCTGAAACACAACCTGGTAATGAACATGAACCTAATGAAAATGTTAATGATGATGTTCATATTAATGCTCAACCTAGTAATGATAATGATGTAGAAATTGAACCTGCTGTTGATCTTGATAACCCACAATCAAAGAATCAACGTTATGATAAGAAAGACTTTGTTGCTAGGAAACATGGTAAAGAAAGAGAACCTTGGGTTCAGAAACTCATGCCTTTTCCTCCCAAACCATCGAAGAAAAAGGATGATGAGGATTTTGAGCGCTTTGCTGAAATGATTAGACCTATATTTTTGCGTATGCGATTGACTGATATACTCAAAACAAATCCTTATGCTAAGTACTTGAAAGATATTATTACAAATAAAAGAAAGATACCTGAAGCTGAAATTTCCACCATGCTTGCTAATTATACTTTTAAGGGTGGAATACCAAAGAAACTTGGGGATCCAGGAGTACCTACTATACCATGCTCCATTAAAAGAAACTATGTTAAAACTGCTTTATGTGATCTTGGAGCCAGTGTTAGTGTTATGCCTCTCTCTTTATATCGTAGACTTGATTTGAATAAGTTGACACCTACTGAAATATCTTTGCAAATGGCTGATATATCAACTGCTATACCTGTCGGTATTTGTGAGGATGTGCCTATTGTAGTTGCAAACGTTACTATTTTAACGGACTTTTTTATTCTTGATATTCCCGAGGACGATAGTATGTGTATTATTCTTGGAAGACCTTTTCTTAATACTACAGGGGCTGTTATTGATTGCAACAAAGGAAATGTCACTTTTCATGTTAATGGTAATGAGCATACGGTACACTTTTCGAGGAAACAACCTCAAGTTCATAGTATCAATTCTATTGGAAAAATTCCATCAATTATATTTGGAGGTTTTGAATTTCCTCTTCCTACTGTCGAGAAGAAATATTATATACTTATTATTGGGTATGTGCATATTCCTGTTGAGGTAACCTAGTGTTATTCGAAATTTCTCCGGTTTCATGTTAATCGGAATGGGTTTGTTAACAAGACTTGATCAACCTTGTTAGTGGATTCCTTTTGACGAGCATGAGATGGATGAAACTAGAAGCACAACCTTCTGTACCCTCTCTATACTTTCTGTTATTTAGTTGAAATGAAGTAAAAATAAATAATTTTCTGTCTGTTATCTGATTATCCGTGCAATATAAAAATACCTCGAAAATAAAAGTTCTCTAAATGCCCTGAAAATTAAATATGATTTTTTATAGAACATTTGAGGATTTATGGAACAAAGAACACACCAGGGGGCAACCACCTTGCCACGAGGGTAGAGGGCGCACCCACCTCCCTAGGGCGCGCCCCCCTGCCTCGTGGGCCCACGGTGGCCCTTCTCCACTTATTCTTCTAGCCACTCACTTCATCTTACTCCCCCAAACACGAAAAACCAACTCAAACCCGAGTCCAAGCTCGTTTTGCTGCCATTTTCGATCTCCTTGCTAAAGGCACCTCTCACAAAACTGCTTGGGGAGATTGTTCCTTGGTATGTGACTCCTCCATTAGTCCAATTAGTTTTTTTCTAGTGCTTTATTCATTGCAAATTTGTGTTGTTTAGGTGACCCTGTTCTTGAGCTTGCATGTCAAATTTATATGGTCAAAAGTAGTTTTGATGCATGATATAGGCCCTAGGCACCTGTAGGAGTAGTTGCTATCAATATTATTGAGTTTGATTTACTTTTATTTTGAAGTTACTAAAAAATTTCAGAATTTTTCAGAGGAAGAAATATGCTTAGGAAAATGTTCCAAGGTGGTTCTTCAAAGAAGAAAGGACCCAGGCTTGCAATGCGTGATTCTGACGAAGAGCCACCAAGAGACGCTCCAGTGCGTCCTTGTGAGTGGCCTTCTGAAAATTTTATGGATCAAGCGGGAATTAAAGAAGAATTTAACGCATATTTGCATAATTCCGATCTTGAGGACTTTGAGGCAGACAAATGCCCCCAGTATCATGAGCTCACAAGCTCTTTTGTGAGGAAGTTTGAGTATTCATCTTCACGTAATTCTCCTTCAGTCATGTTTGATCTTTATGATAAATCTTATACCATGGACCTAGAGGATTTCACTCTTGCTTGTAAACTTCCACAATGGGGTAGTGTTAGGGATCCCCCTAAATCTGAATTTAGAAACTTTCTTGCTAGTATAACTGTAGGGGAATCTAGAGATATAACGCAAGCTACCATAGGGAGCATTCACTTTCCTGCTATACATTATTTTGCTCTCTTCATAGGTAGGTGCATAAATGCTAAGGATGAAGCATGTCACATGTGTGTCCCTGACCTTAGCATTCTCAGGAGTGCTGTGTCAGGAGACCAATCTTATCATATGGGAGCCATTGTAGCTCGTAGGTTGCATCATAATAGACATAATGGAGATTTCTTTGGAGGAATTTATGCAACCCGCTTAGCAAAATTTCTTGAGATAGACATTCGTGAAGGAGACATGGAGTTCCCTCATGCTTATTTAGATTTTGATTCTATGGTTTCCCATCATTTTGTCGAGAGGAACGAATCGCCTCTCCAGTACCGACTAATCTTTGACAGACGCCGTGATGTCCATATTACTCTCCCTGCTCCTGCTTTCTTTGATTATTAGGCAAGAGGAGGATATACTATTACCAGAGAGGAGGCAGATGAGTACGAGAGGAGAGCGGAGGCCGCTCATCGCCACGCTGCAGCTCAGGAGGCGATAGCCGCTGCATCTCAGTACGACCCAACTATTATTATGGATATCAGCCAGGCCAGCCGTGGCCATAGACCAACTTAGTCCAAAAGCCTAAGCTTGGGGGAGTATGCATTTCTCACCGACATTACATTTATGATCACACACACTCATTGCCAGATGTCGGTGCTCATACTTTTTCATTGTATCAACCGTGCTAGTTTATTTTCTTTTATGTTTTCTTCTTGTGTGTTTGATAAACCTTAAGAAAAAAACCAAAAAAATATTTGTAATTTTAATTAATTTACTTTCCATGCTGTAGTAGTAATTAAAAAGAAAACCCAAAAATATTTCCTGTTCTTCTGTTGCTTGTTGGGAGCTTTCCCGTGTAAATAGTTTTATTTCTTTTCTTTTCTTTAGGGGTCAGTAGGAGAAGACCATGATTAAATTGTGAAGTGGCTCTTATATGCACTATTATTTATCTGACAAAAGAGCCCATATTGCCTTGTCTTCTCCTGTTTATTGAATGCTCACAGACTCTAGCTTAGTCCAATGCACATGCACTCTTATTATTATTCACATTGTTCGGTCGTGCAAGTGAAAGGAAATTATGATGATATATGATGGACTAACTGAGATGAGTAAAGCTGGTATGAACTCGACCTCTTTTGTTTTTGTAAATATGATGAGTTCATCGTTCTTGATCCAGCTTGTTATGAATAAACATGTTTGCAATGACAATTAGATATCATAGTTGCTTATGTCATGCTTGATTAGCTATGAGTTATAATGGTTTACCTTGCATGCCAACATGCTATTAAAATGGTTATGATGTGGTATGATAGGGTGGTATCCTCCTCTGAATGATTTAAGTGACTTGACTTGGCACATGTTCACGCATGTAGTTGAAACAAATCAACATAGTCTTCACGATATTTATGTTCATGGTGGATTATATCCTACTCATGCTTGCATCCAATGTTTATTAATTTTAATGCATGTACATGGCTGTTGTCGCTCTGTAGTTGGTCGCTTCCCAGTCTTTTGCTAGCCTTCACCTGTACTAAGCGGGAATACTGCTTGTGCATCCAAACTCCTTAAACCCCAAAGTTATTCCACATGAGTCCACTATACCTTCCTATATGCGGTATCTACCTGCCGTTCCAAGTAAATTTGTATGTGCCAAACTCTAAACCTTCAAATAATCATCATGTTTTGTATGCTCGAGTAGCTCATGTATCAACTAGGGTTGTCTGTATCTTCCATGTTAGGCGACTTATTCTCAAGAGGAGTGGACTCCACTCCTCATTCACGAGATAAAGGGCTGGTCACCGGGATGCCCAGTCCCATGCTTTATGCAAACTAAATCAAAATAATTGCAAACAAAACTCCCCCTGGGACCTGATGTATGTTGGAGGCACTCGTTGTTTCGAGCAAGCCATGGATTAATGTTTGTTGGTGGAGGGGGAGTATAAACTTTACCATTCTGTTTTAGAACCGCCTATAAGGTGTGTAGCATGGAAGATATTGCCATGTCTTGGTTGTTATGTTGACAATGAAAGTATACCGCTCAAAATATTATTCACCTCTATTTTAAAACCGAGCTTTGGCACCTCTACAAATCCCTGCTTCCCCCTGCAAAGGGCCTATCTATTTACTTTTATGTTGAGTCATCACCCTCTTATTAAAAAGCACTAGCTGGAGAGCGCAGCTGTCATTTGCATTCATTACTGTTAATTTATATTGGGTGTGACTATGATTGGATCTCTTTTACCATGAATTATAATGTCTAGTCAGTCCTTGATATTTAAAGGTGCTCTGCATTTATGTTTTGCGGTCTTAGAAAGGGCTAGCGAGATACCATCTTGTTATATCATATTATGATTGTTTTGAGAAAGTGTTGTCATCCGAGATTTATTATTATGGCATGCTAGTTGATTATGTTATTGATATGAGTAATCATGAGACCTGAGAATTATTGCAAATGTGGTAAGTTATAATCTTTGCTAAAAACTTGAATGCTAGCTTGACATATTTACAACAACAAGAGCAAACAGAGTTTGTAAAAGTTTTTTTTATTTCTTTCAGTTTGTCAACTGAATTGCTTGAGGACAAGCAAGGGTTTAAGCTTGGGGGAGTTGATACGTCTCCAACGTATCTACTTTTCCAAACATTTTTGCCCTTATTTTGGACTCTGACTTGTATGATTTGAATGTAACTAACCCGGACTGACGCTGTTTTCAGCATAATTGCCATGATGTTGTTTTATGTGCAGAAAACAGAAGTTCTCGGAATGACCTGAAACTCCACAGGATATCTTACAATAAATAACAAAAAATCCTCGCCAAAGATGAAGACCAGGGAGCCCACACCCTTCTCATGAGGGTGGGGGGCGCCCCCTACCTCGTGGGCCCCCTGGAGACCCCCTGACTCCAACTCCAACTCTATATAACTGCTTTCGGGGAGAAAAAATAGGGGAGAAGAAATCATCGCGTTTTACGATACGGAGCCGCCGCCAAGCCCTAAAACCTCTTGGGAGGGCTGATCTGGAGTCCGTTCGGGGCTCTGGAGAGGGGGAATCGTCGCCGTCGTCATCATCAACCGTCCTCCATCACCAATTTCATGATGCCACCGCCGTGCGTGAGTAATTCCATCGTAGGCTTGCTGGACGGTGATGGGTTGGATGAGATTCACCATGTAATCGAGTTAGTTTTGTTAGGGTTTGATCCCTTGTATCCACTATGTTCTGAGATTGATGTTGCTATGACTTTGCTATGCTTAATGGTTGTCACTAGGGCCTGAGTGCCATGATTTCAAATATGAACCTATTATGTTTTCATCAATATATGAGAGTTCTAGATCCTATCTTGCAAGTCTATAGTCACCTATTATGTGTTATGTTCCGTTAACCCTGAAGTGACAATAATCGGGATACTTACCGGTGATGACCGTAGTTTGAGGAGTTCATGTATTCACTATGTGCTAATGCTTTGTTCCGGTTCTCTATTAAAAGGAGGCCTTAATATCCCTTAGTTTCCATTAGGACCCCGCTGCCACGGGAGGGTAGGACAAAAGATGTCATGCAAGTTCTTTTCCATAAGCACGTATGACTATATTCGGAATACATGCCTACATTACATTGATGAATTGGAGCTAGTTCTGTGTCACCCTATGTTATGACTGTTATATGATGAACCGCATCCGGCATAATTATCCATCATTGATCCAATGCCTACGAGCTTTCCATATACTGGTTTACGCTTATTTACTTTCCCGTTGCTATTGTTACAATCACTACAAAATACCAAAAACATTACTTTGCTTTCATTACTCTTTATTACCGCTACCATCACTATCATATTACTTTGCTACTAAACACTTTTGCTGCGGATACTAAGTTTCCAGGTGTGGTTGAATTGACAACTCAGCTGCTAATACTTGAGAATATTCTTTGGCTCCCCTTGTGTGGAATCAATAAATTTGGGTTGAATACTCTACCCTCGAAAGCTGTTGCGATCCCCCATACTTGTGTGTTGAATCCTTTGTCAGACACAACATTCTTTGCCTTTCATTGCAGTAATTCCAGTACGGTACCGAGCTTTGTGTTGCCATCTTTGCAATTGGGGTACAACTCTTTTTTGTGATCCTCTAACATGCGATCAAACTTCATCTTCTCCTTTTCACTTTCACACTATGTCCTTGCATCAACAATGACCCGGTGGAGATCATCATCATCGGGCACATCGCCTGGTTCCTCTTGATCTTCAGCAGCTTCCCCCGTTGCACCATCACCGTATTCAGGGGGCACATAGTTGTCATCGTCCTCTTCTTCTTTGTTGTCTTCCATCATAACCCCTATTTCTCCGTGTTTCGTCCAAACATTATAGTATGGCATGAAACCCTTATAAAGCAGGTGGGTGTGAAGGATTTTCCGGTCAGAGTAAGACTTCGTATTCCCATAATTAGGGCATGGACAACACATAAAACCATTTTGCTTGTTCGCCTCAGCCACTTCGAGAAAATTATGCACGCCCTTAATGTACTCGGAGGTGTGTCTGTCACCGTACATCCATTGTCGGTTCATCTGCATGCATTATATATAACTAAGTGTGTCAAAAACCATTACAGAACATCATGAATAGATAAGTGATCAAATTAATAGAAGTTCATCATCACATTAAAACCAAAGTACATACATAGTTCTCATTGAACAACATATAGCTCTCTAGAGCATCTAGTTAAACCATACATTGAAACTATGCAAAACCTTTCAATGCAACAAAAAATGCGATCATAATCACAACCAAGGTAACAATTGATCCAACGGCATAATGATACCAAGCCTCGGTATGAATGGAATATTTTCTAATCTTCAACCGCATTGCATCCATCTTGATCTTGTGATCATTGACGACATCCGCAACATGCAACTCCAATATCATCTTCTCCTCCTCATTTTTTTTATTTTTTCCTTCAAATAATTGTTTTCTTCTTCAACTAAATTTAACCTCTCGACAATAGGGTCGGTTGGAATTTCCGGTTCAACTACCTCCTAGATAAATAAAATCTATGTCAACTTGATGGGCATAATTATCATAAACAATAAATGAACCAAATAGTTATAAAAGGTAATATATACCACATCTGAATCATAGACAGGACGAAGGCCGACGGGGTCGGATACCAGAACCATCGCACTTTATAATAACAAGCAATAATAAAAGTAAGAAAAATTAGACAAGTATCTATCTAAAGTAAGAATTTTTTCTTTCAGAAGAAGATAAGAACAAGAGGCTCACCACGGTGGTGCAGGCGACGAGATCAGCGCGAGTGATCGACGGCGGTGAAGACGGGGACAGGGCGTGACAGACCGCTAAACCTAGACAAATCTCGGGGAAAATGGAGTTTGGAGGTCGAGTTTCGAGAGGAGAAAGCTTAACTAGTGTGGCTCGGGCATTTCATCGAACACCTCGTGTGCATAGGAGGTGAGCTAGAACACCACAAAGCTCTCCCCTCCCCGGCCAGAAAAAACATAGCAGTATGGAGTGCTCTGCTCGCGGGTGAGGGGTATATATAGCCACCTCATTGTTCCCGGTTCATGGATGGAACCGAGACTAAAAGCCCCCCTTCTGTCCCGGTTCTAGGCACGAACTAGGACCAATGGTTGTGGGCCAGGAGCGAAGCCCATTGGTCCCGGTTCATGGCTAGAACCGGGACAAATGGGTCCACATGAACCGGGACAAATGCCTCCCAAGGCCCGGCCGGGCCCCTGGGCGCACGAACCGGGACGTATGCCCCATGGGTCGGTTCGTGACTGAACCGGGACTAATGGGCTTGGCAGGCTCCAACCAAAGCCATGTTTTCTACTAGTGCATGAAGGCGGGGGTTCTGAAGAGGATCAGTAGGGCATGGGAGACGGCAGCGCCTTGAGCCTCGAGCCGGTTGGTTTCCCATGTCCTACTCTACCTCATCGGCGTCGGAGCAAAATTTGGGTAGGCGCAGCCGGCTGCCAAACATGGACACGGCGGAACCGGACGGGCTTCGCTTAGATTAGGTATCACGTTGCATGTAACTGTATGGATTGAGGTTTCGTGATTGAGGTATCCGTGAAAATAAATTTTTGAGGTGTGATTGGTCACAGTCCGCGGACATGTCTGGGCATGTCCGCGGGCGTTTGAGGGGGTGGGATTAAGTGTATCTGGTTGTAGATGCTCTAAGCTATCGTTCAAAAGAAAGAAATCAACCTTGATGCGGCTTTTCCTTTAGAAAAATATTGCAATGCTAATCGCTTTTCTTGGCTATCGTACTGAAAACTATTATCATGATCTCCAAATGACAACTATTAGGGAACAAAAACCGATACCTAAGACCTTTAGTTGTGGAAGGAAGCAACGATGGTGGTGACCCCTACGTCCTTGAACATAGCGAAACCGGGACTCCGAAATATCCTCGTTTCCTTGTCATGTGTTCAAGGTCTGCTCGGAAGGCAGATACTTCAAGAATTAGACAACAATAATACTTTTGCTATTGGATTCATATCCACTCATAGAGCATGATAGAAAAAGTCGATCAAAAACAGAAAACAAGAAAATGTCACCTAACGCTATACTACTCAAACACATGCTTTTTTGGTATTCCAAACTGCAAGACTACTGTGAACCTTGTATCCATATGTTTATATATAAGCATTTGTAGATAAGAATGGATCGACCAAATTGTGACGAAGAAACAAAATTGCACACAGAGTTATAACAAGGAAACAAATCAAAGGGGTTTATAATCTGGGTTGGGGAACCTATCAAACTTGAAATCCGAACAGGCTAAAGGCCAATGAAACCGCTGCTCTCACCTAAAGCACGGGGGAAGCTTGCATGTGGTTGGCAGTGAGGTCCAGAGATTGAGGTTGTTAAACCAATCACCCATGCAAAATTCAGGATTTTTTTATGACGTCGGATAGATACCTTCATAATGAAAGAGTGACACTCGACAATGCAAGACACTGGATATTACAAGAAATTTCAGTTTATCATCTAGAAATAATTATCCCAGTGGCAAACCAGCAAGCACCAAGATATAAGACATCGTGGTGAACAATTTGAATAATATTCCTCTTGCAGTACGATGAGAGAAAAACATAGGAGACAAAGCGTAAATAGCAGACATCAATATTTCACCATAAGGAGTATATATTCAACTCTTGGTAAGTAAAAATGAACAGGGCTACATTTAATTGAAGATGCTCTAGCCATAGTGTGAAATTCCTTTGAAATATCTAAAAACACATAGTTGTTATACCATTGCCTTCAGAACTGAACACGTAATTCTTCGTGGTACGCAGCCAAATCGTAAAGTTATCCGTCTATTCCACTACTAATTTGATTCTACAAAGAAATTTTTGGAACCCATAGAGAACACAAGAAGTAGCAGATTATAAGCATATGATGCATACTGTGTACAATTTCAAGAGCATGTGTAAGTAAAATGCAATATGATCCGTCACCAAATTATCTAAGACATTCAGTGTTAGGACATGGAGGCTGAAAAACAGAGAATATAGAAAACAAAATAAGTGGGTTATTTTGTGGCTCAAATTGAGATAATATATAAACATTTGAAATGAAGTTAATTTGTGACTCCAGAAATAAAAAGCTAGAAGTACTACCGGCACTAACTGTAATGCATACTGTCTATACACTGTTTATGCTATACTACCATGGTTTCCAACTCTAATATATTTGATGATAGACATATTTGTGCTTACAAATGAGAATAACAAAACAATACATTGTAGGGACCGTTCCTGTTTCTTGCAAGTTAGGATGTGAACAAAATAGGAGCAACCGATTTTCTAATTCTCGGCACCTCACCTCGGACTAAAAGGAGCGCGTGAATCAGCATAGCAAAGCAATGAAGGCCTATGGCAAACCAAACTGAGACACCCCCTCGGTGAATAGCAAATCAAGCAAATAAGAAAGTCGTATACATCTCATTTCACCAATTTCAGAAATGATCAAGGGATGAAATCCCCTTTGATTTTTACCTTTTGCGGACTGAGCTTTGCTTTCTGAAATTCCATACATCATTCAACCATGCTGAACTTCACGTGTACAGGGACTGTTTTCAGATATCTAAATCTTCTCATCATCTTACATAGCATCTCCTATAAATTGTACACAAAATTTTACAATCTTAACTAAATAGCTTTGAAACAAACTGAAAAAGTATCAGCATCTGAACTGAACATCTGTGAAACAAACTAAAAAGTATATTAATCTAAGCACATGTATGCCTCGCAATGGATCACAGCAAAAACCGTAGTTGCTGATTAATCCATCCTAAAAAATCTAAACTTTGTTGGAAAATGTAGTTGTTGATTCACGAAACCATCATGTTCTAAACAGGGTCTCACAATGCAGGAAAAGACCTTTCAGAATTCCACATGGTGTTTGGATTCTTATAGCTATACTTGTACGCTACAGTCAGAGTCATTCAGATTTTGGTGAGTTAGCATAAGGAGAAACATACTGAAACAATATTTGAGTTGGCCAATATTATTCATCTTGATAGTAAGGCACAACATTCATTAAGTTCCTATTATGATTCTTTGTATCTACACTACAACTTAGAAGAGTAAATCATACAACTATGTCTGAAATTTGATATCATATAATATGAAAGAAAAAATTAAACGGACAAAAATATACACATACCTTTACTCTTTAACTGCATTTAGAAGTATTTGATCCATTGCTGGGATAAAAAGGCTTCCTAATCCAGCACCTCAATCCAGTGTGGTATAAAAATAAATCTCCAGTATAATCCACCAAACAATAAAATAAACATGTGAATAATGTTCTTATGTGACAGCCAAGTCCATCTAATTGAACAAACAAAACTATAGAGGTACTCGAATATGGTGATCCGTGTGGTTGTGGTGCTTGTATGATAGATATAAATTCAGATATAGAAGTAGATATATAAATATATTGATTAATTCTTTTTTTGGAAATGGAGGCGTACCCCCGGCCTCTGCATCATCATCATGCATGCAGCCATCTTATTAAAAAGTCTTGAAGTAGCACAAAGTCATAAAGGTATTACCGCTCGCAAGCGGAGCAAATCAAAAAAAAAATTAAAAGTATATGCTCCAAAAACACAACCGGCAAGGCAAAAGAAAGGATAAGCTCCGTAGGCTCCTATCCTATTATGCGATCACTGATACATCTCCGTCGTATCTATAATTTTTGATTGTTCCATGCCAATATTCTACAACTTTCATATACTTTTGACAACTTTTTATACTATTTTTGGGACTAACATATTGATCCAGTGCCCAGTGCCAGTTCCTGTCTGTTGCATGTTTTTGGTTTCGTAGAATATCCATATCAAATGGAGTCCAAACGGGATAAAAACGGACTGAGATACTTTTTGGAATATTTGGAAAATTCTGGAAGAAAAATCCACGCGAGACGGTGCCCGAGGTGGTCACGAGGCGCGCCCCCTACCCTCGTGAGCCACCCATAAGGCGGTTGAGCTCTTCTTTTGCCGCAAGAAAGCTAATTTTTGGAAGAAAAAAATCACGGCGAAGGTTTCAGGCCAATCGGAGTTACGGATCTCCATATATACATGAAACGGTGAAACAGAGCCAGAGAGAACGCAGAAACAGTGAGAGACAGAGAGACAGATCCAAACTCGGAGGGGCGAGCCCCTCCCACGCCATGGAGGCCAAGGACCCGAGGGGAAACCCTTCTCCCATCTAGGGAGAAGGTCAAGGAAGAAGAAGAAGAAGGGTGGCCCTCTCCCCCTTGCTTCCGGTGGCGCCGGAGTGCCACCGGGGGCCATCATCATCACCGCAATCTTCACCAACAACTTCATCACCAACTCTTCCCCCCTCTATGCAGCGGTGTAACCTCTCTCTTACCCGTTGTAATCTCTACTTAAACATGGTGCTCAACGCTATATATTATTTCCCTATGATGTATGGCTATTCTATGATGTTTGAGTAGATCCGTTTTGTCCTAATGGCTATTTGATGATCAAGATTGGTTTGAGTTGCATGTTTTATTATTGGTGCTGTCCTATGGTGCTCTCCGTGTCGCGCAAGCGTGAGGGATCCCCGCTGTAGGGTTTGCAATATGTTCATGATTTGCTTATGGTGGGTGGCGTGAGTGACAGAAGCACAGACCCGAGTAAGTAGGTTGTTTGCATATGGGATAAAGGGGACTTGATGCTTTAATGCTATGGTTGGGTTTTACCTTAATGAATCTTCAGTAGTTGCGGATGCTTGCTAGAGTTCCAATCATAAGTGCATATGATCCAAGTAGAGAAAGTATGTTAGCTTATGCCTCTCCCTCAAATAAAATTGTAATAATGATTACCGGTCTAGTTATCGATTGCCTAGGGACAAATAACTTTCTCGTAACAACAAGCTCTTCACTAAACCTAACTTAGTTGTGTCTTTATCTAAATAGCCCCTACTTTTTATTTACTTGCTCTTTATTATCTTGCAAACTTATCCAACAACACCTACAAAGTACTTCTAGTTTCATACTTGTTCTAGGTAAAGCGAACGTCAAGCGTGCTTAGAGTTGTATCGGTGGTTGATAGAACTTGAGGGAATATTTGTTCTGTCTTTAGCTCCTCGTTGGGTTCGACACTCTTACTTATCGAAAACTGTTGCGATCCCCTATACTTGTCGGTTATCAAAACCTTTTTCTGGCGCCGTTGCCGGGGAGCAATAGCGTGGGGTGAATATTCTCGTGTGTGCTTGTTTGCTTTATCACTAAGTAATTTTTATTTGTTATTCATAGTTGTTCTCTATCTTTAGTTATGGATATGGAACACGAAATACCAAAAAAATTAGGTGTACTTGCTACTCATGGAGATGGGGAACCTCCTAAAACCCTCGATGCTGGTTATGTGAAAAATATTATGTACTACTTTAATAATCCTGAGAATACCCCATTCAATTATGTAATGGAAGTAACGTTGGATCAACGTGAATACTTTAGAGATTATCGCTTGACACAAAAAGGGAAACTATTATGGGATCAAATTCATATATTGAAGTGGTATGCTAGACAACTATGCTCAGAATATGATTATACTTGTTGCTCTAGGATGAATGCTCCACACCTTCCCTTTTCATGCAAATTTAATGATAATAAAACCTTAGCTTCTTATGCTAATGGTATATATGATTACCATGATGTGGAACAAATAGAAGAATTTGTTGCTTTTATGGGTGCTTATGAAATTGAATCTATGTTTAAAGAGTTTGAAGATTTTGATGATGTTTGTTATAGACCTGAAAATTTAGCTATCCTCAGATATTCCTATGAGAATTATGAATACAATTCCGATATTAATGCACTTATTGAGAAAGTCTCCGCTGTCCAAGAAGAGACTAATATTTTGCAGGAATCTATGGAAGAAGAAGTTGATGAAACTATGAGCTCATTGGATGAAAAAGATGAGGAGGAGAGCGAAGAACAAAAGGAGAAAGAGTGGATTGATCACCCGTGCCCACCTTCTAATGAGAGTAACTCTTCAACTCATACATTGTTTAATTTCCTTTCATGCTTACCGAAGGATGAATGCTATGATAATTGCTATGATCCCGTCGATTCTTTTGAAATATCCCATTTTGATGATGCTTGCTATGCTTGTGGCCAAGATGCCAATATGAATTATGCTTATGGAGATGAACTTGCTATAGTTCCTTATGTTAAACATGAAATTATTGCTATTGCACGCACACATGATAGTCCTATTATCCTTTTGAATTCTCCCAATTACACTATATCGGAGAAGTTTGCTTTTATTAAGGATTATATTGATGGGTTGCCTTTTACCATTGCACATGATGTTTTTTATAGATATAACATGCATGTGCTTGCTGCTCCTAGTTGCAATTATTATGAGAGAGGAACTATATCTCCACCTCTCTATGTTTCCAACACGAAAAAATTGCAAGAAACTGTTTATACTATGCATTGGCCTTTACTATGTGTGCATGAATTGTTCTTTTATGACATGCCAATGCATAGGAAGAGAGTTGGACTTCGTCATTGCTTGTTATATGTTACTTTGTGCTCACTACTAAATTACAAATCATTGTTGATTCAAATTGGCTTTGATATACCTTGGGATCCGGGTGGATTCACTACTTGAGCACTATATGCCTAGCTTAATGGCTTTAATGAAAGCGCTGCCAGGGAGAGAACCCGGAAGTTTTAGAGAGTCATTTATTTCTGTTGAGTGCTTTCATATAGTTTAAAAACAACAAAAATAAAGAGGGGAACCCAAAACTTTTTCTAAAAGAAAAGTGAAAGTGAGAGAGACAAGCATTGTGAAAGTGGGGGACGTCCTTGAACTTTGTTCTTGCCCATGGGAACTTTGTGAATCTTAATTACAGAAACCTTTCAACAAAAATAATTATCCCCTTGTACAATTCCATTGTATTATAAAAATAATGTGCCAAGGTTTGCCTTTAGGATGTTTACATTTGCTTGATGGTTTGTATGGTGCAGGACAGAAACTTTGGCTGTAGTGCGTGATTTTACATTTTTTTCTGGAACGTCAAATGGTTCTGATTCTTTTTGCATTGTCTTCCTATAATTTTTTTTTCCTAATTTTGGCAGAATTTTTCAAGTATCAGAAGTATGGTGAATGTTCAGATTTATACAGACTGTTCTGTTTTTGACAGATTCTGTTTTTAATGCATAGTTTGCTTTTTTTTGATGAAACTATCAATTTATATCAGTGGATTAAGCCATGAAAAATTTATATTACAGTAGACACAATGCAAAAACAAAATATGAATTGGTTTGCAACAGTACTTAGAGTAGTGATATGCTTTATTATACTAACGGATCTTACCGAGTTTTTTGTTGAAGTTTTGTGTGGATGAAGTGTTCGATGATCGAGAAGGTCTCGATGTGAGAAGAAGGAAGAGAGGCAAGAGCTCAAGCTTGGGGATTCCCGAGGCACCCCAAGTAAATATTCAAGGAGACTCAAGCGTCTAAGCTTGGGGATGCCCCGGAAGGCATCCCCTCTTTCTTCAACAAGTATCGGTATGTTTTCGGATTCGTTTTTGTTCATGCGATATGTGCAATCTTGGAGCGTCTTTTGCATTTAGTTTTCATTTTTCTTTTATGCACCATGCTGGTATGAGATAGTCCTTGGTTGATTTATAGAATGCTCTTTGCACTTCACTTATATTTTTTTGAGTATGGCTTTATAGAATGCTTCATGTGCTTCACTTATATCATTTGGAGTTTGGATTGCCTGTTTCTCTTTACATAGACAACCGCCATTTGTTTTTTTTGACTATGGACAACCGCCATTTGTAGAATGCTCTTTTGCTTCACTTATATTTGTTAGAGCATGGGCATATCTTTTGTATAAAGAATTAAACTCTCTTGCTTCACTTATATCTATTTATAGAGATGACAGGAATTGGTCATTCACATGGTTAGTCATAAAATCCTACATAAAACTTGTAGATCACTGAATATGATATGTTTGATTCCTTGCAATAGTTTTGCGATATAAAGATGGTGATATTAGAGTTATGCTAGTGGGTGGTTGTGAATTGTAGAAATACTTGTGTTGAGGTTTGTGATTCTCGTAGCATGCACGTATGGTGAACCGTTATGTAACGAAGTTAGAGCATTGAGGTATTTATTGATTGTCTTCCTTATGAGTGGCGGTCGGGGACGAGCGATGGTCTTTTCCTACCAATCTATCCCCTTAGGAGCATGCGTGTAGTACTTTGTTTCGATGACTAATAGATTTTTGCAATAAGTATGTGAGTTATTTATGACTAATGTTGAGTCCATGGATTATACGCACTCTAACCCTTCCACCATTGCTAGCCTCTCTAGTACCGCGCAACTTTCGCCGGTACCATAAACCCACCATATACCTTCCTCAAAACAGCCACCCTACCTACCTATCATGGCATTTCCATAGCCATTCCGAGATATATTGCCATGCAACTTTCACCATCATCATATACATGACTTGAGCATTCATTGTCATATTGCTTTGCATGATCGTAAGATAGCTAGCATGATGTTTTCATGGCTTGTCCGTTTTTTATGTCATTGCTATGCTAGATCATTGCACATCCCGGTACACCGCCGGAGGCATTCACATAGAGTCATATCTTTGTTCTAGATATCGAGTTGTAACATTGAGTTGTAAGTAAATAAAAGTGTGATGATCATCATTATTAGAGCATTGTCCCATGTGAGGTTATCAAAATAAAAGTGGCCAAAGAAGCCCCCCAAAAAAAAGAGGCCAAAGAAGCCTACAAAAAAATGAGAGAAAAAGAGAGAAGGGGCAATGTTACTATCCTTTTACCACACTTGTGTTTCAGAGTAGCACCATGTTCTTCATATAGAGTCTCTTGAGTTATCACTTTCATATACTAGTGGGAATTTTCATTATAGAACTTGGCTTGTATATCCCAACGATGGGCTTCCTCAAATGCCCTAGGTCTTCATGAGCAAGCAAGTTGGATGCACACCCACTTAGTTTCAGTTTGAGCTTTCATATACTTATAGCTCTAGTGCATCCGTTGCATGGCAATCCCTACTCACTCACATTGATATCTATTGATGGGCATCTCCATAGCCCATTGATACGCCTAGTTGATGTGAGACTATCTTCTCCTTTTTTGTCTTCTCCACAACCACCATTCTATTCCACCCATAGTGCTATGTCCATGGCTCACGCTCATGTATTGCGTGAAAGTTGAAAAGGTTTGAGTACGTCAAAAGTATGAAACAATTGCTTGGCTTGTCATCGGGGTTGTGCATGATGTGAGTATTTTGTGTGGTGAAGATGGAGCATAGCCAGACTATATGATTTTGTAGGGATAACCTTCTTTGGCCTTGTTATTTTGAAAAGACATGATTGCTTTATTAGTGGGCTCGAAGTATTATTGTTTTTATGTCAAATGATAGACTATTGCTTTGAATCACTCGTGTCTTAATATTCATGCCATGATTAGACATATGATCAAGATTATGCTAGGTAGCATTCCACATCAAAAATTATCTTTTTTATCATTTACCTACTCAAGGACGAGCAGGAATTAAGCTTGGGGATGCTGATACGTCTCCATCGTATCTACAATTTTTGATTGTTCCATGCCAATATTCTACAACTTTCATATACTTTTGGCAACTTTTTATACTATTTGTGGGACTAACATCACTAGTAGAAAAAAGGGCTATGGTCCAGGCCGGCTCAGCCCATTAGTCCCGGTTCAGTCTAGAACCGGGACCAATGTGGGCATTGGTCCCGGTTCGTGAGCCCAGGGGGTCGGCCGGGCCACGTGGGCCATTGGTCCCGGTTCGTCTGGACCTTTTGGTCCCGGTTGGTGGGACGAACCGGGACCAATGGGCCTCGCTCCTGGCCCACCACCATTGGTCCCGGTTGGTGGCTTGAACCGGGACCAAAGGCTTCCCTTTAGTCCCGGTTCTTGTCATCAACCGGGACCAATGAGGTGCCTATATATACCCCCTCGCGCAAGAGCAGAGCACAGTGCTCTGTTTTTTCTGGCCGAGGGGGAGAGGGCTTTGTGGTGCTCTAGCTCACCTCCTATGCACATGAGGTGTTCGATTGAATGCCCGAGCCACACTACTTAAGCTTTCTCCTCTCGAAGCTCGACCTCCAAGCTCCATTTTCCTCGAGATTTGTCTAGATTTAGCGGTCCGTCACGCCCCGTCCCCGTCTTCACCGCCGTCGATCACCCGCGCCGATCTCATCACCGACACCACCGTGGTGAGCCTCTTGTTCTTATCTTCTTTCTGAAAGGAAAAATATTCTTACTTGTATGTTTAGATAGATACTTGTATCATTTTCTTACATTTTTTATTGCATCTTATATAGTGCGATGGTTTTGGTATCCGCCCCCGTCGGCCCTCGTCCTGTCTATGATTCGGATTTGGTATGTATATTATCTTTATAACTATTGGTTTATTTATTGTTTATGAAAATTATGCCGACGAACGTGACATAGATTTTATTTATCTAGGATGTATGTGAATCGGAAATGCCAACCGACCCTATTGTCGAGAGGTTAAATTTAGTTCAAGAAGAAAACAATTTGTTGAAGGAAAAAATAAAAAAAAATTGAGGAGGAGAAGATGATATTGGAGTTGCATGTTGCGGATGTCGTCGATGATCACAAGATCAAGATAGATGCAATGCGCTTGAAGATTAGAAAGATTAGAAAATATGCCATTCATACCGAGGCTTGGTATCATTATGCCGTTGGATCAATTGTTACCTTGGTTGCGATTATGATCGCATTTGTTTTTGCATTGAAATGTTTTACATAGTTTCAATGTATGGTTTAATTAATTAGATGCTCTGGAGAGCTATATGTTATTAGATGAGAACTATGTATGCACTTTGGTTTTAATGTGATGATGAACTTCTATTAATTTGGACACTTAATTATATATAATGCACGCAGATGAACCGGCAATGGATGTACGGTGACAGACACACCCGCGAGTACATTAAGGGCGTGCATGAGTTTCTCGATGCGGCTGAGGCAAACAAGCAGAATGGTTTTATGTGTTGTCCATGCACTGAATGTGGGAATACGAGGTCTTACTCTAACCGGAAAACCTTCACTCCCACCTGCTTTACAAGGGTTTCATGCCACACTATAATGTTTGGACGAGGCACGGAGAAATAGGGGTTATGATGGAAGACGGCGAAGAAGAAGAGTACGATGACAACTATGTGCCCCCTGAATATGGTGATGCTGCAACGGGGGGATCTGGTGAAGATCAAGAGGAACCAGACGATGTGCCCAATGATGCTGCCACGGGTGAAGCTGCTGAAGATCAAGAGGAACCAGACGATGTGCCCGATGATGATGATCTCCGCCGGGTCATTATCGATGCAAGGACGCAATGCATTAGTCAAAAGGAGAAGCTGAAGTTCGATCACATGTTAGAGGATCACAAAAAAGGGTTATACCCCAATTGCGAAGATGGCAACACAAAGCTCGGTACCGTACTGGAATTGCTGCAGTGGAAGGCAGAGAATGCTGTGGCTGACAAAGGATTTGAGAAGCTACTGAAAATATTGAAGAAGAAGCTTCCAAAGGATAACGAATTGCCCGACAGTACATACACAGCAAAGAAGGTCGTATGCCCTCTAGGATTGGAGGTGGAGAAGATACATGCATTCCCTAATGACTGCATCCTCTACCGCGGTGCATACAAGGATCTGAACGCATGCCCGGTATGCGGTGCGTTGCAGTATAAGATCAGACGAGATGACCCTGCTGATGTTGACGGCGAGCCCCTCAGGAAGAGGGTTCCTGCGAAGGTGATGTGGTATGCTCCTATAATACCACGGTTGAAACGTCTGTTCAGAAACGAAGAGCATGCCAAGTTGATGCGATGGCACAGTGAGAACCAAAAGAAAGATGGGAAGTTGAGAGCACCCGCTGACGGGTCGCAGTGGAGAAAAATCGAGAGAAAGTACTGGGATGAGTTTGCAAAGGACCCAAGGAATGTATGGTTTGCTTTAAGCGCGGATGGCATTAATCCTTTCGGGGAGCAGAGCAGCAATCACAGCACCTGGCCCGTGACTCTATGTATGTATAACCTTCCTCCTTGGATGTGCATGAAGCGGAAGTTCATTATGATGCCAGTTCTCATCCAAGGCCCTAAGCAACCCGGCAACGAAATTGATGTGTACCTAAGGCCATTAGTTGAAGATCTTTTACAGCTGTGGAATGGAAACGGTGTACGTACGTGGGATGAGCACAGACAGGAGGAATTTAACCTTAAGGCGTTGCTGTTCGTGACCATCAACGATTGGCCCGCTCTCAATAACCTTTCAAGACAGACAAACAAAGGATACCACACATGCACTGTTTAGATGACACTGAAAGTATATACCTGGACAAATGCAGGAAGAATGTGTACCTGGGCCATCACCGATTTCTTCCGACCAACCATCAATGTCGAAAGAAAGGCAAGCATTTCAAAGGCGAGGTAGATCACCGAAAGAAGCCCGCCATGCGCACCGGTGATCACGTGCTTGCTATGGTCAATGATTTACACTACGTAATCTTTGGAAAGGGTCCCGGTGGACTAGCTGTTCCGAATGACGCTGAGGGACACGCACTCATGTGGAAGAAGAAATCTATATTTTGGGACCAACCCTACTGGAAAGACCTAGAGGTCCGCTCCTAAATCGACGTGATGCACGTGACGAAGAACCTTTGCGTGAACCTGCTAGGCTTCTTGGGCGTGTATGGGAAGACAAAAGATACACCTAAGGCACGGGAGGACCTGCAACGTTTGCACGAAAAAGACGGCATGCCTCCGAAGCAGTATAAAGGTCCTGCCAGCTACGCTCTTACGAAAGAAGAGAAAGAAATCTTCTTTGAATGCCTGCTCAGTATGAAGGTCACGACTGGCTTCTCGTCGAATATAAAGGGAATAATAAATATGCCAGAGAAAAAGTTTCAGAACCTAAAGTCTCATGACTGCCACGTGATTATGACGCAACTGCTTCCGGTTTCATTAAGGGGGCTTCTACCAGAAAACGTCCGATTAGCCATTGTGAAGCTATGTGCATTCCTCAATGCAATCTCTCAGAAGGTGATCGATCTAGAAATCGTACCAAGGCTAAGGAGTGATGTGGCGCAATGCCTTGTTAGTTTCGAGCTGGTGTTCCCACCATCCTTCTTCAATATCATGACGCACGTCCTAGTTCATCTAGTCGACGAGATTGTCATCCTGGGGCCCGTATTTCTACACAATATGTTCCCCTTTGAGAGGTTCATGGGAGTCCTAAAGAAATATGTCCGTAACCGCGCTAGGCCAGAAGGAAGCATATCCATGGGCCATCAAACAGAGGATGTTATCGGGTTTTGTGTTGACTTCATTCCTGGCCTTAACAAGATAGGTCTCCCTAAATCGCGGTATGAGGGGAGACTGACTGGAAAAGGCACTCTTGGAAGAGACTCAATAATATGTAGGGACGGATATTCTTGGTCTCAAGCACACTACACAGTTCTACAGAACTCTACCTTGGTGACCCCGTATGTCGATGAACACAAGAACAGTCTGCGCTCCAAACACCCGGAGCAATGCGACGACTGGATTACATGTGAACACATCAGGACTTTTAGCAGTTGGTTGGAAACACGTCTCAGAGGTGACAACACTGTTTGTGATGAGTTGTACTTGTTGTCCAGGTTCGAAACTTTGATACTTCGAAAGTGATTGTCCATTTTGTACACGAGGTGCATCAAGTTTTTGTCGTAACCATCTCTACTTTTTGGAACATGCTATGTGGGTGAAATGATGATACCATGCCAACTTTCAACCTTTTCAGAGTTCATTTTGAAATGCTTTCCAATTTCAGAGTCATTTAGCTCAAAGAATGAATTAATAGCAAACAGAATGAACTACAAAACTTTTATGAAAATAAAAACAATCAATTAAAATATTATGTTATGATCAACTAAAATAAAACTATAATATTCTTCAATAGCAAAAGGAATATAATTTTTGTGACCTAAAATCAAACTATAAGTATTTAATTGTAAGTATAAATAAAAAATAAATAGCAAAGAAGAAAAAAAATTCTATTTTTATAGTAAAGTTATTCATAAACTAGTGATTCACACAAATTTTATAAAATTCCAATTTAAACTATTTAAAATTTTAAAACAAATGGCACTAACAGAAATTTTATAATTTTTGTGACCTAAAATCAAAAAGAAATCACTAAAAAACTATAAGTATTTAGTTGTAAGTATAAATAAAAAATAAATAGAAAAAAATTCTATTTTTATAGTAAAGTTATTCATAAACTAGTGATTCACACAAATTTTTAAAAATTCAAATTTAAACAATTCAAAATTTAAAACTAATGGCACTAATAGAAAGTTTATAATTTTTGTGACCTAAAAGCAAAAAGAAATCACTAAAAAACTGTAAGTATTTAGTTTTAAGTAGAAATAAAAAAATAAAAAACCAAAAAAATGTAGAAATAAAAAAGAAAAAACCAAAAAAATGCCACCTACTGGGCCTCCACGGCCTGAATACGACTAGAAACCCTACATGGGCCAGGATTCAGGCCCGCAGAGGCCCAATAGGCCCACAGGCAGTAGCAAGTTTAGGCCCGAAAGCCTGCATTAGAGAGGAGCTCGAATGGGGAGGCACAGCAGCGCTTATAAACAAGTGCCGGCGCCCTTCAGCTAGCGATGTGGGACTAAACTTCAGCTAGCGATGCAGCACAAGGCCATTGGTCCCGGTTGGTGGCACCAACCGGGACTAAAGGGGGCATTGGTCATGGTTCGTGGGACCAACCGTGACCATTGCCCCCCTTTAATCCCGGTTGGTGCCACCAACCGGGACCAATGGCCTTCGCTTCCCGCCCTTTGGGCTGCCGAAAATTGGCCTTTGGTCCCGGTTCGTGGCACGAACCGGGACCAAAGGGGGGCATTGGTCACGGTTCGTGCCACGAACCGGGACCATTGCTCTAGCTATATAAGCCAACACTTGCGAAATTTTGGCCAACCGCTCCCATTCGCCCCGACGCCCCCAGGCTGTTCGTCGTCGTCGTCGCCGCCCCAAGCCCGCCGTCGCCCCGCGCCCGCCGTCGTCGCCCCACCCCGCCGTCGCCACGCCCCGCCCCGCCGTCGCCCCGCCCCGCCCCGTCGCCGCCCCGAGCCCGTACGTCGTCGCCCCGCGCCGTCGCCCTGAGCCCGTCGTCGCCCCGCGCCCGCCGCCGTCGCCCCGCCCCGTCGCCGCCCCGAGCCCGCCGCCGTCGCCCTGCCCCGTCACCGCCCCGAGCCTGTCGCCGCCCCGCCCCGTCGTCGCCCCGCGCCGGCGCCGGCCCTTTAGGTTGATGATATGATGATGTTGATGATGTTTTTTTCCTGTTGATGATATGATGATGTTTTTTTCTGTTGATGATATGATGATGTTTTTTTTCTGTTGATGATATATATGATGATGTTTTTTCATATATGTATTAATTTTTTTAAGTTGTTAGTAGATATGGATTTTAGGTTAGTGCATTTTATCACTGATTTTAGGTTAGTTGAGCCTCTTTAGTGCATTTTATGTTTGTTGCATTTTAGGTTAGTGCATTTTATGTTAGTGGAGAGGAAAAAGTAAAATAAGTAAAAGGAAAATAAGTAGAGAAAGAAGGAGAAGAAGAAGGAGAAGACGAGGAGAGGAAGAAAAGGAAGAGGAGAAGAAGAAAGGAATAGAGGAGAAGAAGAGAAAATTAGAATATATATTCTATTTTCTCTTTTCTCCTCTATTCCTTTCTTCTTCTCCTCTTTTTTTTCTTCTTTTTTTTCTTCGACACATGGGGGGGTCGAGAACGTCGGACATTCATGAGAGAGGCGAGGAAGAAGGGGAAGAAGAGGGAGAAGAAGAGGAGAGGAAGAAGACGAAGTCTTCTCCTCTATTCTTTCTTTTCTTCTTTTTTCTTCTTCTTCTTCCTCTTTATTTTATCGGGAACGAGGGTCGTCGAGGGTCGCCGAGCGGTAGAGGAGAAACCCTAAATAGAAAGTATCGTCGGTGTGAGATACATGTACCGTCGGTGTCGGACACTACATCCACATCCCACAAGTGGCGCGGGCTTCGATGCCCACGTCACTTGTGGGACGTGGATGTAGTGTCCGACACCGACGGCCACATGTATCTCACACCCACGATACTTGCTATTTAGGGTTTCCTCTACCGAAAAGAAGAGGAGAAATAAATAAGAAGAAGAAAAAAGAAGAAAAAGAAGAGGAGAAGAAGAAAGGAATAGTGGAGAAGAAGAGAAAATAGAATATTTTCTATTTTCTCTTCTTCTCCACTATTCCTTTCTTCTTCTCCTCTTTTTTTTTCTTCTTTTTTTTCTTCGATCTTCTCCTCTAGATATTCCTTTCTTCTTCTCCTAGTGTCAAAGTATTGAAGAAATCCATGCCTTCATCATTAGCCGGAAGTAACCAGGGCATGTTGGTACGAAGTTCTGCAAAATTGTTCTGGAAGGAGTCCCGGATAGAATAATCCGCCTTTTGGTACGAATTCAGCAAAGGCCTTCCAAATAGCGATATTCAGAAGGCTCTTTCTGAACTTTGTACCAAAAAGCGAATTATCCTATCTGGGACGCCGTTCGAGAACAACTTTGAAGAGCTTCGTACCATCATGCACATGTTACTTTCGCCTAATGATGAAGACATGGTTTTGTTGAATCCTTTGACACTAGGCAACCTCCCGACCCCTCGGCGATCCTCTCGAACATGAGAGGAAGAAGAGGATAAAAAAGAAGAGGAAGAAGAAAAAAAAGAGAAGAAAGAATAGAGAAGTTCTTCTCCTCTATTCTTTCTTCTCCTCTTTTTTTTCTTCTTCTTCCTCTTTTTTTTATCGGGAACGAGGGTCGTCGAGGGACATAGATGTAGTGTCGTCGTTGTCGATATATACCCCCTCCCGATAGCTTACTATGATTAGGTAGCTAGTTCTACGTTTGGCACTAATATATCCATCTGTCATGTTTGAATAATAATTGCCATGTTGTAAATATTTGTAGAAACTATGGACACCGCCCTAGACGAAGCAACAAAAGAAGCGTTGTTGAGGGAGATAATTGCAGAAGGAAGTGATGCCGTCTCGTACTTTCTCAACGAAACCGATGGTCTGGAAGGAGAGGGTGAACAAGCTGGCTACGGTGACCTAATGCCGGTGCAAGAAGAAGAACATGAGGACGGCTCTGGTGACCCAATGCCGGTGCAAGAAGGAGACCGTGATGACGGCTCCGATGACCGAACCGAGTCCGGCAAGGTATATATATTAGTTAAGCCTATGCTGACTAGCTGATTGATGCATTCATTGTTTTGGTATGTACACATATTAATTAAGTCTTTGTTCTTTTTTCTAGCCCTCCGGATCGAGCACAACTTCGGTAAAGAGACGAGGCCCGAAGAAAAAGTTGAGCTCGGATGAAAAGCTTGAGATCACAGCAATCGCGCCCGACGGCCAACCTATTGAACCCCTCCGGACAAAGAGCGCATTTGTTGCTTAGTGCGGGGTTCTGGTTAGGGACAAGATCCCGATAAGCATCCAGCAATGGTTTAAGCCGGCTACAGAAGACCCTGAGGTGTCTTATGTCAATGATATGCAGAAAATGATCTTTGGACTGAGCTGAAGTCAAATTTCACCCTACCGCCAGAGGATAATCGAGAGAACCCAATTAAAGAGAAATTAATCAAGTCTTTTGCTCTGAAGAGGATGGCAGAACTATTCAGGAGGTGGAAGAAAGAGCTGAATAAGTTTGTCGAAAATAATGAGACACCAGAATTCAAGGGCAGATATGAGAAGATCAAAGATCACAGGCCCGCATTTGTGGCCCAAAAGACATCGGAAAAGAGTAAGAAGATGTAGGCGACAAACAAGCAAAATGCTGCGAAGAAGAAGCTTCACCATCGCACGGGGTCAGGTGGCTACCTCGTAGCCCGGCCTAAGTGGTCCAAGATTGAGAATGATCTGGTTCATAAAGGGATCGAACCAGAGACAAATAACTGGCCAGACCGTTGCCGGACTTGGTTCTTCGGGGCTGGCGGAACCTTGGACCCTGAAACAGGGAAGTGCATTTGGACGAACGATCAAATGGACATACCAATCAGTAAGCTTAAGCAGTATATCGAAGCAGCGCGGGAAGGGACGTTCTTTCCAGACAGAGAGAACGACGAGCTCACAATGGCCCTCGGGAATCCTGAGCACCCTGGATGGACACGAGGCACGCCAGGCTCCGTTCCGTGGAAGGTTGGGTTTCCGGACGCAGGCGATTACAAATCCCATGAGTGGAGGAAAAAAGTGCAGCAAACCCAAATGAAGGCGCTGTAAGCAAGGGTAGACGCGATAGAGGAACAAGAAGCAAATCACAGCAAACGTACTGCCGAAGCCTCCCCCGAAGCTACCCCGCCATCTCAGCGCAGAAGCAGCGTGGCTTCCACCGAGCTGCTTCAGCCGGAGCATGGCTTGACGGCTCCTGCCAGCTATCCCGTGGATGCTATCACAGAGTCTCAAAATTGCCACCTTATGATGCAATGGATGAATTTGAAGGTCAAGGCGGCTGTTGGCTCTGTTTATCCTACTGAACCCGGCGCAACTTTTCACTGTCGGCCGATTCCAGAAGGATATGCTAGGGTGATGGTGGATGAGATAAAGGAGGGATTTGAGGACCTCCAGCTTGACCACCCTACCGGTGAAGGGGAGACTCGGCTGGGGTCTGCTTTGAAGACTCCATGCCTATGGCGGAAGGAGCTCATCAACCTTCCGAACTAGACGCCTCCGCCTCCTCCTCCTCCTCCGGTGAGTCAGGGCACTCCGCCTCCTCCACCGCCGCCTCCTCCAGCGAGTGACGATCAGGGCCCTCGGCCGGCTCCTTCTCCGGCGCGTGGCGGCACTCCGCCTCCTTCTCCGCCTGTGCCGACGCGCCCGAGCAGCCAGCCTCCTCCTTCTCCGCCTCGTCAGCAAGGGCGGCAGAGACCTACCGCCGCTCCGGCTGCTCCGGCGCGTCGTAGTCCTTCTCCTCCGCCTCTTAAGCAAGTAAAGAAGACAACCGCTCCGTCTGCTCGGTCGGTGTCTAGCAGTACAACCAGAGGCGGTCGGACATACAGATTCGGTCCTTCTCTGAAGACTCCAGAGAAGTTACCATACGAGAGGACCCAGGAGGAGAACGCCGAGATCGCGCGAGAAGAAGTGAGGAAATTCTTTGAAGGGGTGAAAGCAAAGAAACATCCACCTCCGGAGGAGAAGGTAAATCGGGTGAAAGTGAAGCGCACTCTGGCTGCCCTGACAAAACCACCGAAGTCTGATCCGCCGAAAGGAAACTATGACCGCATTATTGGAAAGGAATTTGCCGAAGCGGAGCGGTCGGGAAGTACTGTCAGTGATCAAAGGCTGAAAGAACGACGAGCTGGGAAACAAATTGCCCAGCTCGGCGAACAAGCGAAGCAATCGTGCCCCCCGCTCAAGGTGCCTAGCCACAACGTCGCTAATGATCCGAGGATGGTGCCCGGTTATAGCAATCTTGTAGATTACCTGCCCGACGAAGTACATTATGAACCCATGGAGATGCAGATACAAAGATACGAGTACGGGAAGCCTCTCGTCAAAGATGAAAGATCTCTATCAACGATGATGCGAAGATTGCATGATTGGTACTTGAAAATCTGCAGAGACTCTGGGGGGAGGAGTACTTTGTATTTGAAAGTTAAAAAGGAGCATGACCTCGTTGGAATTGATCTGTTGCCTGTTCCATTTGAGGAGTTCTATCAGTTTTTCAATCAATTGGCCCTCGATAAAACAACGGTCGCCTGCTACTGTCTGTAAGTAGTACTACTTCTGTCATTAAGTTTCTCTATATAGCTTAGCTCTTTCATTGCATGTATTTATAATCATCCTCACTATATTATGCAGATTGAATATCGTCGAATTGAAGAAAAGACAAGTCGGTGATATTGGGTTCATTAACACATATCTCATAGATGCAACTCAGGTTAAATTTCATGCCACAGAAACCGAGGCCAGCATGCTACAATCGTTGATAATAAATCAAAACAAAGATATAATACTCTTTCCTTACAACTTCAAGTGAGTGTTACTGTCTTGTGCGTATTCGGTTTCCCTTATATATTAGTCAAGGTTATAGTAATGTAATTGATGAGTTATGCATGCGTGTGCAGTTTCCACTATATTCTCCTACATATTAAGCTTGAACAGGGACTAGTAACCGTCTTAGACTCAAGACGAAAAGATCCCAAGGACTATGCAGACATGACTCAAATACTCGAGAAGTAAGTTAAATCGATCATTATCCACCATATCAGCAACTTTGTTCATTTCCTGATATATCAAGTAATTATTTTCTTTGTCCGGCAGGGTTTGGAGAAAATTCACCAGAAAAGCTCCGGGACTGCCGAAGGAGCTGCAATTTAGACACCCGAAAGTAAGTACTAGCTATAGTAGCATTTTAAGCGCATCTACTAGTCATTCAAGCGCTAGTTTCATCAATACCATTTGGCATTCTTGCTTATCAGTTTGATTAACCTCTATTTCTTGTAAAGTGGTTGTGGCAGGAACAAGGGAATGATTTCTGTGGATACTATGTTTGCGAGTCCATCCGCCACACGACCTGTGAGCGGGGCTACACTGACGAACAATATGAAGTACGTAAATAACAACATTCACAATTTTATTTTATTACCATCATTTGTGTTGAGTTTCATTCATTCATATATATATGTATTGACCCCCTTCTTTAAATTAGATGTTTCGGAAGCGGGATGAACTCCTAGCACCAGCTCGCATGCGAGGAATTCAAGAGGAATTGGCAGCATTCTTTCTTGACCACGTGATCCCTGAAGACGGAGAATTCTATGTTGACCCTGAGTCCGTATGATTATATTTGTAAGAGATAATTACTGTATATATGTAGCCGGTAGTGTCAGATAGATATACGAGAACTTGTTGTTCGACCAATCTCTCGGAGAAAGAGAGGTGGTCGATATCACTTCTCTCTGTATGCATATATGTTCATCACGATCTTCTGTTTCCTTCGTTTGCTTACTAGCTAGCCAGCGTGTCTAGTCCTCTCTATACGTATGTATAGTACGTAGCGTCGACCAAGCACGGACATAAGAGAGGACACTTCTCTCTATTAATTATAGCTAGCTAACACAATATATGAAACACCTAAATTAACCCCCCAAAACCCCCAACCCCCCCCCTTTCAAAAAAAACAAAAACCCCAGCCACAGAAATGCTGACGCGTGGATGCCTATTGGTCCCGGTTGGTGCCACCAACCGGGACCAAAGGGTCTCCTGACTGGGCTCTGTGCACTGCCCACATGGAGGCCCATCAGTCCCGGTTCTGGATTGAACCGGACTAAAGGGTCGGGGCATTAGTACCGACACTTTAGTCCCGGTTCAGGAACCGGGACTAAAGGCCCTTACGAACCGGGACTATAGGCCCTTTTTCTACCAGTGCATATTGATCCAGTGCCCAGTGCCAGTTCCTGTCTGTTGTGTGTTTTTGGTTTCACAGAATATCCATATCAAACGGAGTTCAAACGGGATAAAAACGGACGGAGATACTTTTTAGAATATTTGGAAAATTCCGGAAGAAAAATCCACGCGAGACGGTGCCCGAGGTGGTCACGAGGCAGGGGGCGCGCCTGCCCCCTGGGCGCGCCCCCTACCCTCGTGAGCCACCCGTAAGGCGGTTGACGCTCTTCTTTTGCCGCAAGAAAGCTAATTTTCGGGAAAAAATCACGGCGAAGGTTTCATGCCAATCGGAGTTACGGATCTCCATATATATACACGAAACGGTGAAACAGAGCCAGAGAGAACGCAGAAACAGAGAGAGAGAGACAGAGAGACAGGTCTAATATCGGAAGGGCTCTCGCCCCTCCCACGCCATGGAGGCCAAGGACCAGAGAGGAAACCCTTCTCCCATCTAGGGAGGAGGTCAAGGAAGAAGAAGAAGAAGGGGGGCCCTCTCCCCCTTGCTTCCTGTGGCGCCAGAGTGCCACCGGGGGCCATCATCATCACCGCAATCTTCACCAACAACTTCACCACCATCATCACCAACTCTTCCCCCCTCTATGCAGCGGTGTAACCTCTCTCTTAACCATTGTAATCTCTACTTAAACATGGTGCTCAACGCTATATATTATTTCCCTATGATGTATGGCTATCCTATGATGTTTGAGTAGATCCGTTTTGTCCTAGTGGCTATTTGATAATCAAGATTGGTTTGAGTTGCATGTTTTATTATTGGTGCTGTCCTATGGTGCTCTCCGTCTCGCGCAAGCGTGAGGGATCCCCGCTGTAGGGTTTGCAATATGTTCACGGTTTGCTTATGGTGGGTGGCGTGAGTGACAGAAGAACAGACCCGAGTAAGTAGGTTGTTTGTGTATGGGATAAAGGGGACTTGATGCTTTAATGCTATGGTTGGGTTTTACCTTAATGAGTCTTTAGTAGTTGCGGATGCTTGCTAGAGTTCCAATAATAAGTGCATATGATCCAAGTAGAGAAAGTATGTTAGCTTATGCCTCTCCCTCAAATAAAATTGTAATAATGATTACCGGTCTAGTTATCGATTGCCTAGGGACAAATAACTTTCTCGTAACAACAAGCTCTTTACTAAACCTAACTTAGTTGTGTCTTTATCTAAATAGCCCCTACTTTTTATTTACTTGCTCTTTATTATCTTGCAAACTTATCCAACAACACCTACAAAGTACTTCTAGTTTCATACTTGTTCTAGGTAAAGCGAACGTCAAGCGTGCTTAGAGTTGTATCGGTGGTTGATAGAACTTGAGGGAATATTTATTCTGTCTTTAGCTCCTCGTTGGGTTCGACACTCTTACTTATCGAAAACTGTTGCGATCCCCTATACTTGTCGGTTATCAATCACCATCCGAACTGGTTGAATATAGCCCATGCTACCATCTCCCACTGGTTGCACCCAGTAACCAAAGGCTCCCTGGAGTCCATATGAGTGAGTAAGGACCACGTATGGATCCATGCGGAAGCCCTGAAGATAACCTGTAAGAAAGTTAAATTGTGTTGTCTGTTAAAAATCAAATCATTTCTAGAGTTCCATATAGCCCACAAAAGCGCACATATTCCAATCCGTATACGAGCTGCAGTAGTATGTGCAACCCCAGCTAGCCATGTTCCAAACAACGATCCAATGTCAACCGGAGTATTAATGTTGAAGGATATATGAATGGTTCTCCAAAGCAATTTGGCGAGTGGGCATTCAAGGAATAAGTGTTGTATTGTTTCATCATGATCACAAAAGCAACAACGTGAACTACCTACCCATCGCCTCTTGATTAGGTTGTCCTTGGTGAGTATTACTTGCTTGTGGACAAACCACATAAAAAATTTAATACGCAAGGGCACCTTAATCTTCCAAATATGCAACAATCTTGGGATTGGGCCAGAATTAATCAAATTCATATAGAAAGACTTCACCGTGAAAACCCCATTCTTAGTTAGGGTCCATTGCGTCGAATCCGGCTGGTCGGAAAGTTGAACATCTATCAATCTACGAACCAAGTGAAGCCAGGCATTCCATCGTTCTCCAACTAACGCACTTCTGAATTGAATATTCAAGGGAATCATTTGGAACACTGTGCCTACGTAATCCTCCTTGCGTTGCACAATGTTATACAGGGTGGGATATTGGACGGCCAGTGGTGTCTCTCCTAACCATGTGTCCTCCCAAAATCTTGTTGACATCCCATTGCCAACCAAGAATTTTACCCTACGAAAGAACAAATCCTTCGTTCTCATAAGCCCTTTCCAGAATGGCGAGTCAGTTGATCTCATGGCAACCTGGGCGAGCGTTTTCGACTGCAAATATTTATTGCGCAAAATCTGTGCCCACATGCCTTCCGGCTCCATCTCCAAATGGTAGAGCCATTTGCTCATAAGGCAGTTATTCTTAATTTCTAAGTTCTCAATACCAAGACCCCCTGGTCTTTTGGCCGGCAAAGGATGTCCCATCGTGCCAGACGGTATTTACTTTTTGCCTCATCTGACTGCCAGAAGAAACGAGACCTGAAGAAATCAAGATGGTTCCGTACCCTTTCCAAAATTTTGAAGAAAGATAGTAGGAACATCGGCATACTGGTCAGTACCGAATTAACCAGCACTAGCTGTAACGCCCTCAATGCGGCTATATCTCCTACGTGTCGAGGCATGACTTAGAGGCATAACCGCATTGAAAGCAATGTCGCAAGTTAGGCAATCTTCACAACATCCCATGTAATATATATAGATAATAAAAGGGGAGATACATAGTTGGCTTACACTCGCCACGTCAATCAAAGTACATAAATAGCATTACATCATTCAAACACTCATGGCCCGACTACGGCCCCAAAATAAAAGACCAACCCAACATGCGACACGGTCCCGATCGCCCCAACTGGGCACCACTACTGATCATCAGGGAAAGAAACATAGTAACGGCGTGAGTCCTCGTCGAACTCCCACTTGAGCTCTAGCGCGTCATCTGGAACGGAGTCATCAGGCCCTGCATCTGGTTTAATAGTAATCTGTGAGCCACAGGGACTCAGCAATCTCGCACCCTCGCGAGCAAGACTATTTAAGCTTATAGGTAAGGCAAGGTAAATATGTGGAGCTGCAGCAAGCGACTAGCATATATGGTGGCTAACCTGTTCGCAAAAGAGAGCGAGAAGAGAGAGCAAAGTGCGAATGAATAACTAGAGAGCAGCCTGTGGCAAGCATTACTCCAACACCGTGTCCACTTCCCGGACTCCGTCAAGAAGAGTCCATCACGGTAACTCACACAGTTGATTCATTTTAATTAAGTTAAGGTTCAAGTTATCTACAACCGGACATTAACAAATTCCCATCTGCCCATAACCGCAGGCACGGCTTTCGAAAGTTCAAATCCCTGCAGGGGAGTCCCAACTTAGCCCATGACAAGCTCTCACGGTCAACGAAGGAATAGACCTCCTCCCGAGACATTCCGATCAGACTCGGTATCCCGGTTCTTCAAGACACTTCGACAAGTTAAAACAAATCCAGCAACACTGCCCGAATGTGCCGACAAATCCCGATAGGAGCTGCACATATCTCGTTCTCAGGGCACACTCAGATTGTCCAAACTTCCGATAGGCCAGCCCAGAGTTGCCCCTGGTGGCCACCGGCGGCTGACGAGTTGGACCAACACTCAGAGGAGCACTGGTCCGGGGGTTTAAATAAGATGACCCTCGGGCTCCGGAAACCCAAGGGAAAAAGAGGCTAGGTGGCAAATGGTAAAACCAAGGTTGGGCATTGCTGGAAAAGCTTTAATCAAGGCGAACTATCAAGGGGTTCCCATTATCACCCAACCGCGTAAGGAACGCAAAATCCGGGAACATAACACCGATATGACGGAAACTAGGGGCGGCAAGAGTGGAACAAAACACTAGGCGAGAGGCCGAGCCTTCCAGCCTTTACCAAGTATATAGATGCATTAAGATAACAAGGCAATATAATGATATCCCACAAGTAAAATAATGTTCCAACATGGAACGGTCTCCAATCTTCACCTGCAACTAGCAATGCTATAAGAGGGGCTGAGCAAAGCGGTAACATAGCCAATCAATGGTTTGCTAGGACATGGTGGGTTAGAGGTTTGACATGGCAACTTGGGAGGCATGATAAGCAAGTGGTAGGCATCGTAGCATAGGCATAGCAAAAGAGCGAGCATCTAGCAAAGGAAAGATAGTAGTGATTTCGAGGGTATGATCATCTTGCCTGCAAAGTTGTCAGAGTTGACTGGATCCTCGAAAGCAAACTCAACGGGCTCCTCGTTAGCAAAATCGTCTCCCGGCTCTACCCAAACAAGACAAACAAGCTAACAGAACACAATCAACCATGGGCAAAACTCAAACAATATGATGCAAACATGGTATGCTATGCGGGATGCGATATGGGATGCATATGCAAGATTAGACAAGGAATGAATGAACCTGGCCCCAACTTGGAAAACCAAGTGTGCCACTGGAAAGATGAGATGAAATCGCTTGAAAACGATATAAAGATCACCGGAATCGGAGTTACGGTTTGGAAATGGCAAGCGATTCAAAAATGACACCGGTCTGCGATTTACAGCAAGTAACCCTCTAAATGCAACATGATGAACATGCTACAGCACCCAAACATGGCAACAAAATAAATGGCAGGGATCCATTCATGATGCTTAACAAAATATGAACTCTGAGCTATGGCCAATTCATCCATTAACAGGTTCAAACAAGCATGGCAAAAATGCATTTGGCAAACCGATTTCAGACTTAGTGAAATTAACACTTGTCTGGAATTTCAGATCAGATAGCACACTTTGGAGCATGAAAACTATATGCTATAGGACCTGAACATGGCAAAGTAAAGCATGGCATGGAGCTACTCAAAGAGATTAACAAAAGTCCCTTATTGACCTTGAGCCAAAAGGGATTAGAAAATACATTTGCAAGCATGTGAACATGGCAAAAACATAATCAGTTCTCAGACTTGGCGAAAACTGGAGCATGCTGAAACAGATATCAAGTAGGCATGTTTACGAGCTCGATGCACTCACTACAGAGCAAGTCATGACAACCTAAGCATACACCCATCAAGAATACACATTATGCAAGCTATACATGGCAAGGACAATAACATAGCATGCACGGATCAACTACAACATCCTCGGCAAAATTGCTAACAAGAAGACAATCTGCCCAGATTCACGAAATAGCAAAAGTAGAGCTCGATTGACTCAAGCTAGGGTGCTCCATAATTCCAAACAAAGACATGGATGGATAGAGCACTACAAGATTAACAAAACATCCTTACTGATCATCCTCAAAAGAGGCACGGATCACTAGGAAACAACATGAACATATGGCATAATGAGATAAACAGTCCAAGGACTTGGTGGAAATGCTAAGTCCCTGAAATCAGCATTAACAGATGCTCTACATTGCAAGCTTGTGCTAGTCACCACGCACATCACAAAAATACATGGGTTGCACCTCTGGGTAGATGGCAAAACATATAACAAAACACATGTAGAGCTCATGGGCATATCATGCACACATTAATCATGGCAAAAATGACAAATATCTAATTGGAGCAGCAGATCTGACAATTATCTCAAATAGCATTCTTCTAACAGCATTTCGGGCATCAAGATGAACTCAAATGAAAATGATGCAATGAGATGAAATGATGTACTCTCTGAGATGAACATTTTGATATGCTATATGCCCAAAACGGAGCTACGGATGCGGAGTTACGATGCGATGAACATAGCCAAAATATTAGGGTTTTGGGCAAAAAGTCAACCCGAGACAAAACTCAGATCTAGATCCGGCCGGCACGCTTTACGAGGATCGCCAGAACTATTCACCGGGAAGGAGTTTGACCGCCGGAGCTCGACGGGGAAGCAGGGGCCGGCGGGGGCACGGCCGGCGACGAGGTCGGCGAAGGTGGCCGGCGCCTTGGGACGTGCGGGCGGCGGAGGAAGGGCGCGGCGCCGGAGTTGGAGCTCTCCTCCGGCCGGCAATGGCGCGGTGGCGGAGGTCCGGCAAGAGGAGGCGGGGAGGCGGCACGGCGAAGGAGAAGGAGGGCGGCGGCGCGGCGCTCGGGGTCGCTCCGGGCCGGGAGGGCCCCGCACGGGCCCGAGCGGGCCGGCGCGCGGTGGCGATGTGGTCACGGGGGTGCGGCGAATGGTAGTGCGCCACGTGGCGGCGGCGGGGCAGACCGGACACGTTCGTCAGCGGTGGTTTTGTCCGGCGGCGGCGGGTGGAGATGTATCTAGGGTTTTCGGGAGAAAGGAGAAGGAGATTTTCGGGGGTGTCTTTATATTGGCATAGAGGGATCTAGGAGAGTCCAAATGAGGTGCGGTTTTCGGCCACGCGATCGTGATCGAACGCTCTAGATGATGGATAGGGTTTTAGTGGGTTTTGGGCCAACTTGGAGAGGTGTTGGGCTGCAACACACACGAGGCCTTCTCGGTCCCTCGGTTAACCGTTGGAGCATCAAACGAAGTCCAAATGGTACGAAACTTGACAGGCGGTCTACCGGTAGTAAACCAAGGCCGCTTGGCAAGTCTCGGTCCAATCCGGAAACGTTTAATCCCCACACACGAAAGAAAGGTAGAAATGACCACCGGAGGAGAACGAAGCGCCGGAATGCAAAACGGACAACGGGGAAAATGCTCGAATGCATGAGACGAACACGTATGCAAATGCAATGCACATGATGACATGATATGAGATGCATGACAAAGATAACAACACACGAAGACAAAGACCCGAACCCGAGAAAATAAAATAACTTAACGCCGGAAACGGCAAGAGTTGGATTACATATTGGGTAAATCATATCCGGGGTGTTACAACACTCCACCACTACGAAAGGATCTCGTCCCGAGATCTAGGACTGAAAGAATGCCGGGTACTCAGAACGGAGGTGATCCTCGCGTTCCCAGGTAGCTTCACGGTCAGAATGGTGTGACCACTTGACTTTGAGGAATTTGATTGACTTGTTGCGAGTCTTGCGTTCAGTCTCTTCAAGAATAGCAACGGGGTGCTCATGATAGGAGAGATCTTCTTGGAGCTCAATGTCCTCGAAGTTGACGGTGCGGTCAGGAGTCTTGAAGCACTTTCGGAGCTGAGAGACATGGAACACGTCATGCACATTTGCAAAGTTTGAAGGAAGCTCGAGTTGATAGGCGAGATCGCCTCTCTTGCTGACGATCTTGAAAGGTCCCACGTATCTAGGGGCAAGCTTCCCTTTGATACCGAAGCAATGAGTACCTTTCATCAGAGAGACGCGGAGGTAAACATGATCTCCGATCTCGAAAGCCAAATCACGGTGCTTACTATCATAGTAGCTCTTCTGGCGGGATTGGGCTGCTTTGAGGTTATCTCGAATGACTTTGCACATTTCCTCTGCCTCTGTGATTAAGTCATTACCCAAAAGCTGACGTTCACCGGTTTCAGACCAGTTGAGAGGGGTACGGCACTTCCTGCCATACAGAATTTCAAATGGGGCCTTGCCCGAACTTGCTTGAAAACTGTTGTTGTAGGAGAATTCAGCATAAGGAAGACAATCCTCCCACTTCATGCGGAAGGAGATCACACAAGCCCTGAGCATATCTTCAAGAATCTGGTTGACACGCTCGACTTGACCGCTAGTTTGCGGATGGAAAGCTGTGCTGAAGTGAATGTTGGTGCCCATGGCCTTCTGAAAAGAATCCCAAAACTTGGAGGTAAAGATGTTGCCACGGTCTGAAGAGATCACTTGTGGAATACCGTGCAGAGAGACAATTTGAGAGGTATAAAGCTCTGCCAATTGAGCTGCAGTGATTGACTCTTTGATAGGCAGAAAGTGAGCCACTTTAGTGAGTTTGTCGATAAACAACGAATATAGCATCATTGCCATGTTTGGACTTTGGAAACCCAGTCACGAAGTCCATCTCAATGTGGTCAAACTTCCATTCTGGAATGGCAAGAGGTTGGAGGAGACCCGCTGGCCTTTGATGTTCTGCCTTCACTCTTCTGCAGACATCACATTCATTCACGAACTGAGCAATCTCTCGCTTCATTCGAGTCCACCAATAAGCCTGCTTGAGGTCCTGATACATCTTCGTGCTCCCAGGGTGGATGGAGAGGAGAGAATTGTGAGCCTCGTTCATGATCACTTTACGAAGGTCACCTTTGGGCACAACAATACGATCCTCGAAGAAGAGAGTATCCTTGTCATCAAGATGGTAGCACTTGTACTTGGGTTGACTCTTGGCAATCCCAATCTTCACCTTCTTCACCATAGCATCAAGAAGCTGGGCTTGGCGAATCTGGTCTTCCAAGGTAGGGGATACTTGAAGGTTGGCGAGGAAACCTTGAGGAACAACTTGCAGATTAAGTTTGCGGAAAGCTTCACAAAGCTCGGGTTGATAAGGCTTGAGAATAAGACTGCTGCAATAAGCCTTCCTGCTCAATGCGTCAGCAATCACATTGGCCTTGCCTGGAGTATACTCGATACTCGGGTTATACTCTTGAATCATTTCGACCCATCGAGTCTGCCTGAGGTTGAGATTAGGCTGAGTGAAGATGTACTTGAGACTCTTGTGGTCAGTGAAGATGTCCACTTTCCTTCCCAATAAGAGATGTCTCCAAGTCAAAAGAGCATGCACAACTGCCGCCAACTCGAGGTCATGAGTGGGGTAGTTCTTCTCATTGGGCTTCAACTGGCGAGAGGTATAAGCCACAACTTTCTTCTCTTGCATCAACACTGCGCCAAGACCTTGGAGAGAGGCATCACAAAAGACTTCATACGGTTTGGATTCATCAGGCGGAGTCAGAACTGGAGCCGTGACCAATTTCTCTTTCAAAGTGTTGAAAGCGATGTCACATTCCGGAGACCAAACGTACTTGACGTGCTTCTGGAAAAGATTTGAGAGAGGCTTCGCGATCTTAGAAAAGTTTTCAACGAATCTTCGACAATAGCTTGCGAGACCAAGGAAGCTACGGAGTTGCTTCACGTTCTGAGGTGGTTCCCAATTCACAATTGCGGACACCTTCTCAGGATTCACCGCAATGCCCTTGGCAGAGATGATATGACCAAGATAAAGAACCTCATCGAGCCAAAATTCGCACTGGGAGAACTTGGCGTAGAACTGGTGTTCCCTCAGCTTATCGAGTACCAAACGCAAGTGTTTGGCATGATCTTCCTTGTTCTTCGAGAAAACCAGAATGTCATCGAGATAGACCAAAACGAAGTCATTGGTGTAGGTGTTGAAGATGAAGTTCATCATGCGAGAGAACATCGGAGGAGCGTTGACGAGGCCAAAAGACATGACAGTGTATTCATATGAACCATAGCTTGTCCTGAAAGCCGTCTTGGGAATATCTTGCTCACGGATTCGAATCTGGTGATAACCCATGCGGAGATCAAGCTTGGAGAATACTTGGGCACCTTTGAGTTGCTCGAACAGCTCGTTGATGTTGGGAAGTGGGTATTTGTTCTTGATAGTCTTCTTGTTCAATGGACGGTAAACAACACAAAGTCGGTCCGTTCCATCCTTCTTCTTCACAAAAAGAACACCACAACCCCACGGAGAAGAACTAGGCCAGATGAGACCCATTCTCTCTTGAATATCGAGTTGCTTCTTCAGCTCCTTCAACTCTTCAGGTCCGAGCTTGTAAGGACGCTTGCACACTGGTTCCGTGCCAGGCTCAAGATCGATGACGAATTCAACTGTCCGGTGCGGAGGCATTCCTGGAAGCTCTTCTGGAAAGACGTCTTGATACTCGCAAATGACTGGAATCTGCGAGATAGCATCCAGTTCACCCTTCTCATTGAGAGAAAACAGACGGATAGTATTATCCGAGCAGCAAAGACAATTACATCCTCAAACGAATGAGTCAATTGAATCTGCCAGGCTGCACAATCAAGCTGAGCCTTGTGCTTAGAAAGCCAATCCATCCCGAGAATAAGATCAATATCCGAGTTACCAAGAACCATTGGAGAAGCCAGAAACTTGAAATCACCCATCATGATAGAAATATCCGGAATCTCGTGGTTAGCGAGCAAACATTTACCCGGAGAGACAACTGCTAACGGTTTATGCATAACTTGGGAAATCAACTCATGCTTAGATGCAAAAGGTTTCGAGATGAAACAATGCGATGCACCAGTATCAAAAAGTACTTTTGCGGGAACATCGTTAACAGGAAGGTTACCCATGATGACATCTGACGAGTCCTCTGCCTGAGCTGCATTCATCAAGTTGACCTTGGCGTGCTTGGGGTTATGCTTGACCACAGCTGTACTTGCCGATCTGACAGGAGGAGGAGGAAGAACACGCCTCTGGTTTAAGCACTTGTTGGCATAGTGGCCCTTCTGTTGGCACTTGTTGCACGTGACCTCTGAAAGCGGACGGTGATACGGAGCACTCGATCTTGGAGCTTGAGACGAAGTCTTGTTCTGAAAGCCAGGGTTGGGTGGGTGGGAAGATCCACTGCCACCTTTGCTCTTCTGATACGGCTGACGGAACGGAGGAGGAGGAAGCCAATACTTCTGCTGCTTGGCCACTTGAGTAGAGGAAGAAGGAGTAGCATCTCTGACTCGCTTCTTGGAAGCATCACATCTCAGTTGAGCGGCCTCTTGCTTCAATGCCATGTTGTAGTACTCATCGTACCTCAAGGGCTCAAAGAGAACAAGAGCTAACTGGATTTCTTCTCTGAGACCACCCCTGAACTGGTATATCATGCTCTTCTCGTCAAGGACGTCCTGCTTAGCAAAGCGGGCAAGCTTCTGGAACAACTTATTGTAGTCATAGACAGACAAAGAGCCTTGCTTCAGGTTGCGGAATTCCTCATGCTTGCTTTCAACCACGCTCTGAGGAATATGATGAGCTTTGAAATCTTGACGAAATTCATCCCAGGTAATCACACGTCCTCCTCTGGAATCCTTGTACTGCTGGAACCACTCTGCAGCTTGGTCTTTGAGTTGGAAGGAAGCGAACTTGACAAAGTCCTCAGGCCTGACGTTACTGCACTCGAAATGCTTGCACAAGTCCACTAGCCAATCGTCAGCATCAGTTGCCTCAACACAATTGCTGAAAGTCTTTGGCTGATTTGCAAGGAACTGGTTGAGTGTAACAAAGTGATTCTGATTGTTGCCTTGGTTGCCTTGGTTCGCTTGATTGCGCTCTTGAAGAATTTGCATGATCAACTACGTGTTTGCATTGGTTGCGGCCATCGCAGCTTGCCATGCCTCCGGAGGAGGTGGAGGTGGTGGCGGATCAGGATTCGGAGTCGTGCCCGTTGGAGGAGCCATCCTGAAGAGGTTGACATCCATTAGCACATTGATAGACAAATATTGAAGCTGAATCCAACGGAATGAAAATTGCAACATATAGTCTTCACATCCGAACAAAATGAACGAATGCATTCCACTTGAAATGGTCACATATCCATAAATTGAGAAGCCGCTTAGAATTTAGGTAGAATAATAAATCAACAAGGTACGGATCAAGAACGAATACTCGGTAAGAAATCCCAATCTCAAACCAAATATCCGTGGAAGAAGAACTAGAGCTACAAGAATTCCCACCTATGAAACTCCCGAACCTTTCCGGTTATGCAATCAGGTGTTGGGGATACAGGGGAAGCATAATATCTAACCCAAATCTAGCAAATCCTACATCCAGCTGTATCCATCCTTCAACACATAACCGAGAAAAACTTCGGAAACCATCTACCTCAACCTTCGAAAAGCATCCGTTATACAAGTTATGGCGATACTCCCTAACTCCCGCCCTAGTACTGGGTGGCGTCGAGGTTATCTCACTAACGAACTGCATAAAAGAGATTTTGGATGTCGGCGTACTAAACTCAGGTATTCCAAAACTGCAACTATAAAATTGTGACGACAACACCTCGGAGCTCAACTCCCCGGGACACTGCCACAACCCCTAAAGACAGGAGGCACCAAGAACAATGTTCTCGTCACAAAACCATCGGAACGATTCCAAGATACCCGCGTGATCCTAAATTTTTTTTAGTGAAATTTGAGAAGAGAAGAGTCAAAACTCTACGTCAGGATGCCTTACCAGAGCGATGAGGAGACTCGGGAGTAAAAAGAATTCCTAAACTCTCCGATATATAATTCCTAAATGACTCAAAACATTTTTCTAGACTCAACAAAGGCTGCTAAAAACGATCAAGCAATGGGGATCCTAAGGTCGGGGAAGGCTCTGATTACCAACTTGTAACGCCCTCGATGCGGCTATATCTCCTGCGTGTCGAGGCACGACTTAGAGGCATAACCGCATTGAAAGCAATGTCACAAGTTAGGCAATCTTCACAACATCCCATGTAATATATATAGATAATAAAAGGGGAGATACATAGTTGGCTTACACTCGCCACGTCAATCAAAGTACATAAATAGCATTACATCATTCAAACACTCATGGCCCGACTACGACACCAAAATAAAAGACCAACCCGACATGCGACACGGTCCCGATCGCCCCAACTGGGCACCACTACTGATCATCAGGGAAAGAAACATAGTAACGGCGTGAGTCCTCGTCGAACTCCCACTTGAGCTCTAACGCGTCATCTGGAACGAGTCATCAGGCCCTGCATCTAGTTTAATAGTAATCTGTGAGCCATAGGGACTCAGCAATCTCGCACCCTCGCGATCAAGACTATTTAAGCTTATAGGTAAGGCAAGGTAAATATGTGGAGCTGCAGCAAGCGAGTAGCATATATGGTGGCTAACCTATTCGCAAAAGAGAGTGAGAAGAGAGAGCAAAGCGCGAACGAATAACTAGAGAGCAACCTGCGGCAAGCATTACTCCAACACCGTGTCCACTTCCCGGACTCCGCCGAGAAGAGGCCATCACGGTAACTCACACAGTTGATTCATTTTAATTAAGTTAAGGTTCAAGTTATCTACAACCGGACATTAACAAATTCCCATCTGCCCATAACCGCGGGCACGGCTTTCGAAAGTTCAAATCCCTGCAGGGGAGTCCCAACTTAGCCCATGACAAGCTCTCACGGTCAACGAAGGAATATACCTCCTCCCGAGACATTCCGATCAGACTCGGTATCCCGGTTCTTTAAGACACTTCGACAAGTTAAAACAAATCCAGCAACACCGCCCGAATGTGCCGACAAATCCCGATAGGAGCTGCACATATCTCATTCTTAGGGCACACTCAGATTGTCCAAACTTCCGGTAGGCCAGCCCAGAGTTGCCCCTGGTGGCCACCAGCGGCTGACGAGTTGGACCAACATTCAGAGGAGCACTGGCCCGGGGGGTTTAAATAAGATGACCCTCGGGCTCCGGAAACCCAAGGGAAAAAGAGGCTAGGTGGCAAATGTTAAAACCAAGGTTGGGCATTGCTGGAAAAGCTTTAATCAAGCCAAACTATCAAGGGGTTCCCATTATCACCCAACCACGTAAGGAACGCAAAATCCGGGAACATAACACCGATATGATGGAAACTAGGGGCGGCAAGAGTGGAAAAAAACACTAGGCGAGAGGCCGAGCCTTCCACCCTTTACCAAGTATATATATGCATTAAGATAATAAGGCAATATAATGATATCCCAACAAGTAAAATAATGTTCCAACAAGGAACGGTCTCCAATCTTCACCTGCAACTAGCAACGCTATAAGAGGGGCTTAGCAAAGCGGTAACATAGCCAATCAATGGTTTGCTAGGACATGGTGGGTTAGAGGTTTGACATGGCAACTTGGGAGGCATGATAAGCAAGTGGTAGGCATCGTAGCATAGGCATAGCAAAACAGTGAGCATCTAGCAAAGCAAAGATAGTAGTGATTTCGAGGGTATGATCATCTTGCCTGCAAAGTTGTCAGAGTTGACTGGATCCTCGAAAGCAAACTCAACGGGCTCATCGTTAGCGAACTCGTCTCCCAGCTCAACCCAAACAAGACAAACAAGCAAACGGAACACAATCAACCACGGTCAAAACTCAAACAATATGATGCAAACATGGTATGCTATGCGGGATGCGATATGGGATGCATATGCAAGATTAGACAAAGAATGAATGCTCCTGGCCTCAACTTGGAAAACCAAGTGTGCCACTGGAAAGATGAGATGAAATCGCTTGAAAACGATATAAAGATCACCGGAATCGGAGTTACGGTTTGGAAATGGCAAGCGATTCAAAAATGACACCTGTCTGCGATTTACAGCAAGTAACCCTCTAAATGCAACAAGATGAACATGCTACAACATCCAAACATGGCAAAAAAATACATGGCAGGGATCCATTCATGATGCTTAACAAAAGATGAACACTGAGCTACGGCCAATTCATCCATTAACAGGTTCAAACAAGCATGGCAAAAATGTATTTGGCAAACAGATTTCAGACTTAGTGAAATTAACACTTGTCTGGAATTTCAGATCAGATAGCACACTTTGGAGCATGAAAACTATATGCTACAGGCCCTGAACATGGCAAAGTAAAGCATGACATGGAGCTACTCAAAGAGCTTAACAAAAGTCCCTTAGTGACCTTGAGCCAAAAGGGATCAAAAAATACATTTGCAAGCATGTGAACATGGCAAAAACATAATCAGTTCTCAGACTTAGCGAAAACTGGAGCATGCTGAAACAGATATCAAGTAGGCATGTTTACGAGCTCGATGCACTCACTACAGAGCAAGTCATGACAACCTAATCATACACCCATCAAGAATACACATTATGCAAGCTAGACATGGCAAGAACAATAACATAGCATGCACGGATCAACTACAACATCCTCGGCAAAATTGCTAACAAGAAGACAATCTGCCCAGATTCACGAAATAGCAAAAGTAGAGCTCGATTGACTCAAGCTAGGATGCTCCATAATTGCAAACAAAGACATGGATGGATAGAGCACTACAAGATTAACAAAACATCCTTACTGATCATCCTCAAAAGAGGCACGGATCACTAGGAAACAACATGAACATATGGCATAATGAGATAAACAGTCCAAGGACTTGGTGGAAATGCTAAGTCCCTGAAATCAGCATTAACGGATGCTCCACTTTGCAAGCTTGTGCTAGTCACCACACACATCACAAAAATACAGGGGTTGCACCTCTGGATAGATGGCAAAACATATAACAAAACACGTGTAGAGCTCATGGGCATATCATGCACACATTAATCATGGCAAAAATGACAAATATCTAATTGGAGTAGCAGATCTGACAATTATCTCAAATAGCATTCTTCTAACAGCATTTCGGGCATCAAGATGAACTCAAATGAAAATGACGCAATGAGATGAAATGATGTACTCTCTGAGATGAACATTTTGATATGCTATATGCCCAAAACGGAGCTACGGATGCGGAGTTACGATGCGATGAACATAGCCAAAATATTAGGGTTTCGGGCAAAAGGTTAGCCCAAGACAAAACTCAGATCTAGATCCGGCCGGCACGCTTTACGAGGATCGCCAGAACTGTTCACCGGGGAGGAGTTTGACCGCCGGAGATCGACGGGGAAGCGGGGGCCGGCGGGGGCGCGGCCGGCGACGAGGTCGGCGAAGGTGGCCGGCGCCTTGGGACGTGCGGGCGGCGGAGGAAGGGCGCGGCGCCGGAGTTGGAGCTCTCCTCCGGCCGGCAATGGCGCGGCGGCAGAGGTCCGGCAAGAGGAGGCGGGGAGGCGGCGCGGCGAAGGAGAAGGAGGGCGGCGGCGCGGCGCTCGGGGTCGCTCCGGGCCGAGGGCCCCGCACGGGCCCGAGCGGGCCGGCGCGCGGTGGCGATGTGGTCACGGGGGTGCGGCGAATGGCAGCGCGCCACGTGGCGGCGGCGGGGCGGACCGGACACGTCCGTCGGCGGCGGGTGGAGATGTATCTAGGGTTTTCGGGAGAAAGGAGAAGGAGATTTTCGGGGGTGTCTTTATATTGGCATAGAGGGATCTAGGAGAGTCCAAATGAGGTGCGGTTTTCGGCCACGCGATCGTGATCGAACGCTCTAGATAATGGATAGGGTTTTAGTGGGTTTTGGGCCAACTTGGAGAGGTGTTGGGCTGCAACACACACGAGGCCTTCTCGGTCCCTCGGTTAACCGGTGGAGCATCAAACGAAGTCCAAATGGTACGAAACTTGACAGGCGGTCTACCGGTAGTAAACCAGGGCCGCTTGGCAAGTCTCGGTCCAATCCGAAAATGTTTAATCCCCACACACGAAAGAAAGGTAGAAATGACCACCGGAGGAGAACGAAGCGCCGGAATGCAAAACGGACAACGGGGAAATGCTCGAATGCATGAGACGAACACGTATGCAAATGCAATGCACATGATGACATGATATGAGATGCATGAAAAATATAACAACACACAAAGACAAAGACCCGAACCCGAGAAATTAAAATAACTTAACGCCCGAAATGGCAAGAGTTGGATTACATATTGGGTAAATCATATCCGGGGTGTTACACTAGCCGACCTCCATAAGACATAAGCTTGCCCTTCTAGTAGCTCAGTTTTTTCTCAATTCGATCTTCGATACACTTCCATTCTTTATTAGACAACTTACGGTGGTGAATTGGTATGCGCAGATAACTAAATGGTAAAGACCCTAATTCACACCCGAATAGTTGTCTATATGTGTCTTGCTCGTCTCTGGCCTTCCCAAAATAGAACAACTCACTTTTGTGAAAGTTCATCTTTAAACCGGACAGTTGTTCGAAGAGGCATAATATAAGTTTCATATTACGCGCTTTAGCAATGTCATGTTCCATGAAAAGGACAGTGTCGTCAGCATATTGCAAGATGGATACTCCTCCATCGACCAAATGAGGAACTAAGCACTCCACTTGACCATGCTGTTTGGCTCTGCCAATAAGAATGGCCAACATATCGACCACTATATTAAATAAGAGATGAGACATGGAATCTCCCTGTCTCAAACCCTTATGTGTCTCAAAGTAATGACCGGTATCATCATTGACCTTGATTCCGACACTACCATTCTGGACTTGAGAACCCACTTGGTTCTGCCAGTCCTCACTAAATCCTTTCATGTGCCTTGCCTGATGAAGGAAAGTCCATTTAACTTTATCATATGCCTTCTCAAAATCCACTTTGAAGATAACCCCATCTAGCTTCTTTGAATGGATTCCATGAAGCGTTTCATGCAAAACGACCACCCCTTCAAGTATGTGTCGCCCTGGCATGAACGTTGTCTGACTTGGTTGTACCACTGAATGAGCAATTTGTGTCAATCTATTGGTACCAACCTTTGTGAAAATTTTGAAACTCACATTAAGAAGACATATTGGCCTGAATTGTTCGACCCGAACTGCTTCTTCTTTCTTGGGTAACAGCGTAATCAGGCCAAAGTTAAGATGAAACAGTTCGAGATGACCGCTAAAGAAATCATGAAACATAGGCATAAGACCATCCTTAATAATGTGCCAACATTTCTTATAGAATTCAGATGGAAGCCCATCTGGTCCCGGTGCTTTATTAGGTTTCATTTGTGAGATGGCATTCAGAACCTCCTTCTCAGTAAATGGTGCAGATAGAATATCATTCTCTTCTGCGTGGAGTTGTGGTATATCTTCAAAAACAGATTCATCAAGGGTCACCGTGCTTGCTTCCGGATGCCCAAAAACTTGTTTATAGTAATTAGTGATATAAGCTTTCCAATTCTCATGCCCCACAATTGTCCCCTCGTCCTGTTCAAGCTGTATGATTTTCTTCTTCCTATGTTTACCATTCGCAATCATATGGAAGAATTGTGTATTGTCATCTCCTTGAACAACCTTAAGCACTTTAGCCCGCAGTGCCCACTTGAGCTCCTCTTCTCTAAGAAGAGCTCGTAAGCCCTTGCTCAGCTTCGGACTTGGAGTTTTGCTCACTAATCGTAAGGAGATTGCTTTCGGCTTTAAAATATAACGCCTCAATTAATTGAGTGAGTCGTTCTTTCTCTTGTTTGTAAATCCCACTCTCATTTCTGGCCCAACCTCGCAAAAACTGTCTCAGATATCTGATCTTATTTTGCCATCTCTCAATGCTAGTTCTTCCACTAACAGGTTTCGCCCATTCGCGTGCTATGATCTCCAAAAAAATTTCTTTCTCGAACCAACCTAGTTCGAAAGAGAAAGCGTTCTTATTCGCAATGTGTGTAGCCTCACCCGAGTCTACAAGAAGGGGTGTATGGTCCGAGATCGCTCTCTGCATTGCATGGACTGACACCAAAGGGTACTTTTGTTCCCATTCCACACTGGCGAGTACCCTATCCAACTTCTCATAGGTCGGAGTGGGTAACGTATTGGCCCAAGTAAATTGTCTACCGGTGAGTTCAATTTCTCTCAAATTGAGACTCTCGATAATCATGTTAAACATCATAGACCATCGCCCATCAAAATTGCCATTGTTCTTTTCGTCTCTCCTTCGAATTATATTAAAGTCTCCACCGACTAGGATTGGCAAAGTTTCATTGCCACAGATCCCCACTAAGTCGGCTAGAAAGTCTGGTTTAAGTTCAGGTTGTGCTGCTCCATATACAGCCACAAGAGACCATCAGAAACCATCCAATTTTGATCTTACCCGAAACTTGACCGCAAAATCTCCCCGAACCACGTTAAGCACCTCGAGTGTTTCACACCGAACCCCTAGCAGTATCCCACCAGATCTTCCTCTAGGATGTAAGATGTGCCAATCAAAATCAATTCCACCGGAAAGAATTCCAAGGAACTGTGAGGTAAAGTTATCTGGTCATGTTTCCATAAACGCAATAAAGTCTAAATGTTGCTCTATTGTTGTCTCAGCCAGGAACCTACGTTTAGCCAAGTCAGCTAGACCTCTACTATTCCAAAAGATTCCTGTCATAAGTCATCATGAAATTTTTCTTATGTTTGACCCTAGCACTTCTACGAACCGCCGAAGTAGGATATATTTTCCGTTTTCAGGGTCATTTGGGCTTCTCCTCATCACCCTTTAGAAACGTAGGATCAGTAGAACACGGAACAGTGCCCTCCATCATTAGAGGCTCTACAGTGTCCGTATTCTCTAACCCCTCCTCATCTTCGGCCTCCTCACTAGGTAAGAGGTTATTACATATGCTTTCAAGGGCTCCAATTCCTAGATTGTTCATGTCTTCATCATTCATGGGTTTAACTGATGCGAAATTCTGAATTATTTCAGAAGCCCACTCTGCTTCTAAATCTAAAAGATAATTAACAGATTTCGCTATCTCTTTTTCATTTGAACCCAAAGTAACTCCTAAGTCTTTTGCCTTATCAATAATCTCCTGCTTGGTAAAATGCATAATTGAACAATGCTTATCAAAAGACATACCTGTAGTTGCCTCGACATCTCGAAGCATGGACGCCCTCTTGGCGCGGGCTAACTGCAGGTCATCTGCATCTGGTTGGCCCTAGATCCGACTGCTGACACACCTGCCAACCGTGACCGGATCCGAAATGCCACCGAAAGCGACAAGCTCCTCCGTAGTCCTCTGCTGAGGTGTGTGACCGCTCCGACGCCCTTCCCCAATTGCCAGTGAGGAGGGGTAAGGCGTGGTTGAGCGGGTATCCCCAGCCAAAAGAGTGGGCGAAGGAGACCTTGGAGCCACCTGCTCAACAGTCTCATCCCCTGAAGGAAATATGCCCTAGAGGCAATAATAAAGTTATTATTTATTTCCTTATATCATGATAAATGTTTATTATTTATGCTAGAATTGTATTAACCGGAAACGTAATACTTGTGTGAATACATAGACAAACAAAGTGTCACTAGTATGCCTCTACTTGACTAGCTCGTTAATCGAAGATGATTATGTTTCCTAACCATAGACATGAGTTGTCATTTGATTAACGGGATCACATCATTAGGAGAATGATGTGATTGACATGACCCATTCCATTAGCTAAGCACCCGATCGTTTAGTATGTTGCTATTGCTTTCTTCATGACTTATACATGTTCCTATGACTATGAGATTATGCAACTCCCGTTTACCGGAGGAACACTTTGTGTGCTACCAAACGTCACAACGTAACTGGGTGATTATAAAGGTGCTCTATAGGTGTCTCCAAAGGTACATGTTGGGTTGGCGTATTTCGAGATTAGGATTTGTCACTCCGATCGTCGGAGAGGTATCTTTGGGCCCTCTCGGTAATGCACATCACTTAAGCCTTGCAAGCAATGCAACTAATAAGTTAGTTGCAAGATGATGTATTACAGAACGAGTAAAGAGACTTGCCGTTAACGAGATTGAACTAGGTATTGAGATACCGACGATCGAATCTCGGGCAAGTAACATACCGATGACAAAGGGAACAAACGTATGTTGTTATGTGGTCTGACCGATAAAGATCTTCGTAGAATATGTAGGAGCCAATATGAGCATCCAGGTTCCGCTATTGGTTATTGACCGGAGACGTGTCTCGGTCATGTCTACATTGTTCTCGAACCCGTAGGGTCCGCACGCTTAACGTTACGATGACAGTTTCATTATGAGTTTATATATTTTGATGTACCGAAGGTTGTTCCGAGTCCCGGATGTGATCACGGACTTGACGAGGAGTCTCGAAATGGTCGAGACATAAAGATCGATATATTGGACGACTATATTTGGACACCGGAAAGGTTCCGGGTGAGATTGGGACAATACCGGATCACCGGGAGGTTATCGGAACCCCCCGGGAGGTATATGGGCCTTATTGGGCCTTAGTGGAAAGAAGGGGAAAGGAGCAAGGGAGGGGGCGCCCCCCCCCCAGCCCAATCCGAATTAGGAAGGGGGCCGGCCCCCCTTTCCTTCCTCCTTCCTCTTCCTTCCCTCTCCCACTCCTAATAGGAAAAAGGGGAGTCCTACTCCCGGTGGGACTTGGACTCCCCACTAGGGCGCGCCACGCTCCTTGGCCGGCCCCCTCCTCCACTCCTTTATATACGGGGGCAGGGGGCACCCCATAGAGACAACAGTTGATCATTGATCTCTTAGCCGTGTGCGGTGCCCCCCTCCACCATAGTCCTCGATAATATTGTAGCGGTGCTTAAGCGAAGCCTTGCGACGGTAAAACATTAAGATCGTCACCACGCCGTCGTGCTGACGGAACTCATCCCCGACACTTTGCTGGATCGGAGTCCGGGGATCGTCATCGAGCTGAACGTGTGCTAGAACTCGGAGGTGTCGTAGTTTCGGTGCTTGATCGGTCGGGCCATGAAGACGTACGACTACATCAACCGCGTTGTGCTAACGCTTCCGCTTCCGGTTTACGAGGGTACATAGACAACACTCTCCCCTCTCGTTGCTATGCATCACCATGATCTTGCGTGTGCGTAGGAAATTTTTTGAAATTACTACGTTCCCCAACATCCCCCCCACAAGTCGTCAGCACGGCGTAAAGAAGACATCGTAGAAGAAGATTTGCGGGCCTCCTGCCCACTCTCCTGGCCGTGCCGTCCGGAACTGCCCCGTGGTGAGGGTACGCCTCGAGTCTCCACCCCGCGCCCCTCCTCCAAAGGACTAGGAACCGCCGCGGGGCTGCGGGCCTCCTGCCCGCGCCCCTCCCGCAGCCGCCGCGGGTGTCCTGGGGCTTCGGGCCTCCTGCCCACCCTCCCCCCCCCACACACCAATGGTGTAGTGCTACCCGACGGATCATGTGTCCCGGAGTTGACCCTCGGAGATGTATGCATATCAACAGCAGGGGGCAACACTGGTGGTAACTCGAGTTCCTCTGGATCATCCGCCTCAACTCTGTTACTCCATAGCCGACTAGGCGCAGACCGCGCTCCAAAAGAACCAAACGAAGCGAGGTCATCGGTGTCGTGGAAGAAGGCGCCTCCTTGGCAGATGTGTCTGTCGTACCATGTGACGCTGGCCCCTTAGCCGGCTCCCGTGGTGCGCTCTCAGGCCCCTTGTCCTGATTCCCGTAGTGCGATTTCAACAATACTACTCCAGAAGTGCGGCGATGCACATCCACGATGGTAGTGATTACATCTTTGTGTGGAAGGCCCACTCTTGGGCGTTGTGACGATAACCGCCAGCTATCTTGTCGATCATAGGGGTGGATCATGAGCCGCTCCTCCACAGGCTTCCTTTCGACCAGCAGATCATCGGACGTCCAGTCATCAAGTTTCAACTATATAGGATGCGAGCAGTTCCTTTCTTCATAATCTAGGAATCGATGGACTACGAGAGCACATGGAGAAGAAAAAGGAGGAGCCGCTGAATATGGATGCATGCACATCGTCAAGCGTGTGCCAGCGTCCGAAGTGGGAGGAGTTGCTCCTGCTGATCCAACGCAAGACACAAGAACCATCACGGCAACAACGCATGCATGCCAGGACAAGCTACAAACTAAACTAGCCTCTGGAGCCGCAAAAGACCCCCCCGGCCCTCGCGTCGTCCTCCCGAGGGCGACTAGGGTTTCCCTGCGCCGCCACCCCCTCAACCCCAGCCCCTCCTCGCCGCCACCTGAGGGGATCGACAGGCAAGCCTGTTGGGTCATCGATGAAGGTGGCAGTGAGGTGTTGTGTTGCTTCATGCCCCCGCGAAGGACCCGAAAGCCAGGGCGGCGCTGCCTCCGCGACTGGCGGCGGACGCAGGAAGAGGTGGCCGGCATCCTCGGCTGCCCGGGCAGCGAGGATATAGCGGGCGGTCGCGGCGCGGATCCTCTGCCCCAGATCTGAAGGTCAGGCGTCCTCCTCCCCTGCTCTCTCCTCCCCGCCAGTAGTACCCTCCTGCGAGTATGGTCGCCAGATCCGGTGCTGGTGGGATGCGGGTGCTCAGGTTCGAGCCCAGGGGAAACCCTTGGCCGGTCCTCCGGTCACGACGGCGACGGCGTGTGTGCGCGCCGTGTTCTTCGCTGGAGGCGCCGTCGAGGGCTCTCCTCTTCACCCCCGTCCCAGACCCCGGGTGAAAACCCAAAACCCGTCTCGGGTTGGCCGGCAGCGGCGCCTAGTGCGTCGCGTCCTTGTTGGAGGCGTCGTTTTGGGTGTCTGGTTCTTTGGGAGAGGGATGAGGTGGTTGGTGGGCGTCCGGCGGTTGCGAGGCCAAGTTTGCGTTTTTCTGTGGAGGGTGCTCGTTCCTGCAAGAGTCCTTCTTGCGGCCATGGAACGGGACCTGGTGCTCCCCTGCTCCGCCTCTTGGCCTCGGCAGCTTTCTTCTTCGGCGACCTCCCGACGGCTATCCTTCTGCTCTTGGTTGTTCAGGAGAGGTGGTAGTGCAGCTGTGGTGTGTGCCTGCGGTGTGGCGAGGGCTGTGCAACTTGTCTGCGATGGGGATCCGGCTGGCGTCTGCTCTAGTTCTCGGGTGAGCGCCAACAATCCGACGGTGCGGCTCCTTTGAGCCTAGGCGAGAGGAAAGGGTTCCTCTTCGGCGTTGGGAGCGATGTTCTTCCCTTGCCCTTGGGTCCAGACAGTTCACACCTTTCGCTGGCCTTCAGCTGATCATCGAGGTTTCTCTGCTGCTCCTCTCTCGGTTGCCAATGTGCAGTAGGTTTCGACACTACTAGCAGGGCTCTTCATGTATTTTCTTTCTGCTGTAGTGTGTGTTGCATTGCTAGCTGTTCACTAAGCTCCATTGTATCTTTCGGTCGCTATCGTTTTGGTGGCCTTGTGTAATCCTGGCCGGTTGATGGCTTCGTTAATTTAAAGCCGGGCTCCCCTTGAGCCTTCGTTCTAAAAAAAACAACGCATGCCTGCAGATAATTTTTTTATTAATTCAGAGATCAAGTTCTTGATCTTCGTGATTTGCACAACACTTTTGTGGAAGTGCTTCTCGCCCATGGGTAGCAGAAGAGAAGCGGACGGCGGCGACAACGATCCATGCTTACACCCATGGGGCAGCAGAGGAAGAGCGGCAGGTGGCGGCGATCCGCGCTCGTGCCCATGGGGCGGCAGAGGAGGAGGAGCGAGAAACAGCGGCGATCTACGCTCGCGTCATTGGGGCATCAGAGGAGGAGCAAAAAGGCATTTTTTTACAACAATTGAGGAAGGCATCATGAGGCATGTGAGGCCAGAGAGAAAATTACAGGATTACTATCCCACTAATTGAGGCCTAAGACTTGTGCGAGGTGGTTACTATCCCCACTAATTGAGGACGAAGAGGTGTGCGAGGTGGTCTGCTCCGGCGGAACATTTAATCCGGGCCGTTAATTTGTGTGGCAGACTATTGATGTAATATGGACTCTTTGATGTGATTTAATTGGATTGATCGAACGTTTCTGATAATCCTGTGTACAATTTTTTATGTGGCTATAGGGGAACTCATGTTTGCTCTTTTAATAGTAAGTATAGAAGTATAGATTAGATGTGGCACTAGTATCTGGTTGATGGCTGGAGTGGATGTACAGAACTAGCAGCGTGTGATGCGGTTGAACGCTGCTAGTGAGGAACTATCTGTAGCGTTCTTGGAATTAACAAACGCTGCTGCTATTTGTCCAAGTTAGTTACTGGATTTACTTAGATGCTGCTGATGTGAAATTCCTATAAGAGGTTTTCTACTAGTGATTATCAATCAATCAATCTTTTTGATGTGTCGATTATCAATCAATCAATCTTTTTTATGTGTCTTCAACGATTTCTTTTTGCAATCTCATCGTCATGTGTGAGTAGTTCGGTAAGGTCATGAGTTAAGACACAACTCTACAACCCTATGTATTTGTCAGAGGGATCAATGAAAGTATTTTCATGTCTTGTATGTGTGAAATAAAATTGCTTCGCAGTTCTCTTTTGTCTCGTTTAGAGATCTTTGTCCCTGCAGGTGCCTAGAATCATAGATCGAGGCATAGAGAGGTTATGGACAGAGAGACCCTGAAACATTATTCTGAACACCACTGACATAAAGGTTTAGTATAGTAGCATGGATTCTATCTTTTCTGCAAAAGAAAAAGGGTGGATCCTATCTCTAGGGATACAAAAGGTTTGGTCATCAAATGCTCAATGTTTTTGTCTAATTTATCTTAATTACCGTGGCAATCCCACGCGGCTGATAGGGCTTTTGATTGGACAACTGAATCTTGATGCAAGACACATGCCGGTCAAAACGTAATTTGGACGCATCCCCCACTTTGATGTGTAGCAAGAAAATCTTGATGATGACTTCCAAAGGACAAACAACTATTACAGTGATCTCATTCGGCATATATATGGTTGTAAAATAAGTCCTCATATCCATGCCTATTTTTATTTATAAGTGTTCAGTTGTGCAACTTCATTTTATATGGTTCAAAAATTAAAATTTAATTCTCTCGCAAAGCTTGCTACAAACCCTTGTCTTAAAGGTACGCTTTCTCTCTTGGGTTCGATAACTCAAAGTCACCTCTAGAGAAAAATGCGAGAATATTGTATGCTCCTTTACCAGATCACTAAAGAGACTCATCAGGTAGCCGAGTCACCAATATCTCCAGATCCTCTCGCCTAACGGTGAAGCGAGGCCATGCGCATCTGAGCGATGCGACGTGCACACTGCACATTCTAGCGGCCTGCCATGGCGGGGTGCCGCCGGCGTCGTATGGTCGCATCACTCTGATTTGGGATTTCTTGCATGGGGGAGTGAGTGTGAGAGATATTGAGCGGGTGATGCCCTTTGAGCTCTGGTTTGATAGCGGAAGGTTCGTGTGCCTTACCCCCCTGAGTGACCTTGAGTTATTGAACCCACGAGAAGATGTGCACTACAACAAAGGTTCTGACCAATTAATGCTAATGAATTAAATTCCAATCTGGAATCTTCTAACGTCAGCTTGGAATAGGTGAAAATGCCTATATTTCGTGTTCCTTTTCTCTCTGAGGGAGGAAGATGAGAACTTGTAATTGATTTTCGACAAGTTAGTTTTGAGAAAAATAAACCTGTCTAATTTGGTTGGTTTTGGATTTTTGAGCCGGTTAAATGAAAACTAATCATGGCTATATCCTGGTTGGTTACCAAACAATAGCAACTTTAATTTATAAAAGAAAATAAAAATCAATTGAACAATACAACATAGATTAGTTGTGTTCTAAAATAAACATGAATGCTACAAATAATGTAAGAAATGAGAGCGGAAGAAGGACTTCGGGAGTACACTCCATGCAGACAACTATCACAAAAAATTTATAGGTTATCGTCTAGGCGACTACTTAGATTAGTATGTGTGGTCGTTACTCAGCCATAAGAATCACAAGGAGCATATGTCTATTGAATGCAACCGCTGGGAAACGGTCGCACAATATACTTACAACCGGTTAGGATGACGGTTCAATAATAGGATAGGTGTTTACTCATCTTACCTTATCTTCGCCGCTTGTGGCACTTCTTTTTTTTGCGATAGAAAGAGAGTTTTATTCCATATGCATAGGGTTACAATCAAGAGGCACCAAATCCTCAATACAAGGAGGGCATCTCCCTAGCCATACAGCAGTAGTGAACTCCGTACGACTATACAAAGCCAACTGATGTGCTACCCTATTTTGCTCACGCTTGATTTTTGAAGGAACAAACTCCCGAGTCTCCATATGATGCTTGATCTTCGTCACCAAGTGTCCATAAGCTGACCTGGTTAAACTCTCCCCAGTCAATGCTGCCAACGCCGATGCTGAGTCTGACTGCACAACACATGGAACAATGCTGCACGGCCAGTGCCATGCCTTGCATGATCGCATGCAGTTCCGCTTCCAACGCGTCATTACAATTGAATATACACCTGTATGCTGCAAAGATAACACTCCCATCTTGACGCCGTAGGATCATACCCGCCGCAGCAGACCTGTCCTCCTGCATAAAAGCACCGTCCACCAAGAGGGCACCGAATTCAGCCGGCGGCCGCGGCCAAGCCAAAGGGGCGCTCGGCCTGGGAACTACGTATGGAGCCTCCTGTACCCTCGGCATCTTCCCTTTAATAATTTCTTCCATTGAAAATCTGCCGCATAGGTTGAGTGAGTCCATGTAACTCTGGAGGTAGTCTGATGTCGCCGACAACGGGGGAGCCTCCTTGCCATGAGTGAGATCTGAGCGCGAAGACCAAATTCGCCATATCAGCATGATCGTGCAATCCCTCATTTGATCATCGCAGTTCGCAAGAACATTTAACAGCCAGTCCTGTCTAGTATCATGTAAAACATCATTGCTAGGAAGACGCCATACCAGCCTCATGTGTGTCCAAATTCTGCTTGCATGATCACATGAAACAAGAGCATGGAAGCTCGTCTCCTTCTCTCTCCCACATAACGGACATCCATCCCTAACTGAGATGTGTCTATATTTCTTGCACTCATATGTAGCAAGGGCACCCGAAACAGCCTTCCAAGCCATAATCTTCATTTTCAACGGAACTTGGGAACTCCAAATACGCTGCCAGATAGGCCTCCGTCCGGAGGGGTTACCACTGGAGGAACTTAAGTGTACCGAATGCTGAACTTCCGTTGCGAGATGGTAAGCACTTCGGACACTAAAGTGTCCACTCTTTTCAGGGAACCATGCAATGAAATCCTGCGTATTCCTAGGAGAAGTACGAATCTTCAGAATCTCCCGCACATCCAAGTCCCAAAAGTGTTCCCTGAGCCGCTGCACATTCCATGCACCATGCTCATCCAAGAAGTCAGCCACCCAATTGTATCGACAATTCCCCTTGGGAGTTACTGGCCGAAAATTATGTCCTCTAGGGATCCAAGCATCTCTCCATGTTTAAATGAGAGTACCATTACCTACTCGCCATATAATGCCTTTCTTCAAAAGATCAAGTCCGTGAACAATACCTTTCCACACCGCCGAAGAACTAGCTAAGAATACCGTGTCCAATAAATTCCCCCTTGGGTAGTATTTAGCCTTCAACAAACGAGCACACAAGCTGTCCGGACTATCCAGGAGACGCCACGCCTGCTTGGCCAACAAAGCTTGATTAAAGGCCCTCATATCACGAAATCCCATACCTCCCATAGCCTTCGGAAGCATCATCTTCTCCCAACTAAGCCATGCCATCTTCCTCTTCCCGTTCTCCACCCCCCACCAATACTGCCTCATCATCTTTGTAAGATCATCACACACCGAAGCAGGAAGTCAGAACACACTCATAACGTATGTTGGAATTGGTTGTGCCACAGCCTTGATGAGGATCTCCTTGTTCCCAACAGAAACATATTGTTCACTCCAATCAATTAGCCTTTTCCTTGGCCTGTCCTGAAGGGTCTCAAACTGACCCTTATGCACTCTACCTTCAGGTACCGGCAAACCGAGGTATTTTGGTTCAAACACTTGTTGCTGCACCTCCAAGATATTATTGATTTCCTCCACCACTGACGCATTACAGTTTCCAGAGAAAAGGATGGAACACTTCTCGGGATTAATAAGTTGACCTGTCGCCGAGGAATAAGTGTTCAATAAACCTTTAACAATGTTCGCTTGCTGGCTAGAAGCTTCAAAAAACAACAAGGTATCATCCGCAAATAAAAGGTGAGATATCACCGGTGCACCATGGCAAATGGTCACTCCTCTCAAGCTTCCTTCATTCACTGATTTTGGCAGGAGAGCAGAAAGAGCATCAGCAACAAATAGAAATAAGAAAGGAGACAATGGGTCACCTTGTCGAAGTCCTCTCGAAGGTGTAAAAACCTCCAATAACTTCCCATTAAATTTGACAGAATAAGGTACTGATCTCACACATGTCATAATCCAAGAAATCCATTGATTTGAGAACCCCCATTTGTTTAACGCCTTCTCCAGGAAGTCCCAATCAACACGATCATAGGCCTTGGACAAATCAAGCTTATACGCACACGCAGCAATACTGTTTCCTTTCAGATTTTGTATGTGATGAATGCACTCAAAGGCAATGATAGAGTTATCCGAGATAAGCCGGCCCGGGATAAAAGCACTTTGGTTCTCCGATATCAACTCTGAGAGCAGCGGCCTAAGCCGATTAACCATGCATTTAGACACAATTTTATAAATAACATTGCAAAGACTGATCGGCCTAAAGTCCTTGAGCTCTTTGGGGTGAGAAACTTTCGGAATAAGGACGATTGCTGTGTCATTAACACCTTCGAGCAAAATATCAGAGACAAAAAAGTCTAACACCGCTGCAATAATTTGAGGTTTTAACTCTGACCAGTTACGCTGGAAAAACCTTGCTGGAAATCAATCCGTTCCGGGCGCCTTCAACGGTCCTATTTGGAAAAGAGCATTAGACACCTCCTCCTCAGAAAAAGGGGCGCACAGCCTGTCGTTCATAGCTTCAGACACCTTCGGCAGAACTCCATCAAGCACACTGTCTGGAGTTAAGGTTGGATCCTTGGTGTAAACTTCCTTGAAATAAGATGTCGCCATTCGTTCCATGTCAGAAGGGGATGAGCACCAAGTACCATCATACCGTCGCAACTTCTGAATATAGTTCCTTCGTGCACGCCAAACGGCCCTCCGATGCAAGTAAGCAGTATTGCGTTCACCCTCCTTCAGCCACGTAATTCGTGACCGTTGAAGCCACATCATCTCTTCATGATACAATAGTTCATCGAGCTGAAACATTTTCTGGCGGATCTCAGCACGGTCGGCACTTCTTTTTATTTTTGTTGCGGGTTGCTTGAGACCTTTTTGAACCACATACTTTGGTTAATAAAATGGATGTGCGCATAGAGGCCGGGGGCCGGCTAATGCTTCTTTTTGAAGAAAAAGTTTCGCGAAAAGTTATTAGCCTTATGATCTAGAAACTTCTATCAAATTATCTTCTATATTTAAACAATCTAAAACATTCACCAAGTTTTTTTTGCCGGGGGAAACATTCACCAAGTTGTTTGTGTATTTTATGATAGTATGTACAAGTAAGTGTATAAAATCACTTATCAGAAATAAGGGGCATGGCTAACCAAAAAATACAAATAGAGACATAAATTTTTTGGAGTAATTTCATACTTTTGGTTTTCTTAGAGTAAAGTCCACCGTAACAAATATTCTTCTTAAACATCTTACCTTAAGTTCTATAAACATTATTATGAAAATTTTAGTTTTATTGAGTATAAAATAATATATTCGTAATGATAAATATAAAATAGTATGAAAAATACAAATATGCATGACCATGATCACATTATTAGTTATGCTAGTTATACATAAAAATTAGCATTTGAGACAATCTAATAACATATAAGGACACCATTAACACATTTAGTGAAAATAGCAATTATAATGAAGTAACAAAGTTTAGTACAAATAGACAAGAAGGACAGATTTTAATTGCATATGACACGACAACTAGCTAAATTATTAACGACAAAAACATGAGACAAAGCGATACACATCACTAGTCATGACCAAAATATGAGGCAAATTTTTTTGTACAATTATGTTATTTCGTAGGACCGCGCATACATGAAGCCGGCCACGCACCGCGCTGGTTGTTGGACGGGCACCTCGCTGTACAGTGTTCTCTTGGAGAACTCCATCACGACAAAGATCATCAACTCTTCCTCTTTCGCATATTCTGTCAATGGGAACGACACTAGTGAATGCGGGAACACAACCGAGTCCACGGGGACGGTTTATGCCGCCTCTACCAGCTGGACCACGAGGACAGCGGGCCCACTGATGACGGATGTCAGATGTGAAACCTAATGGGAGTGATCGCCGAGAGGATCGTGGGTGGCTGACAGCGGGTGAAGCGCCAGCTCGAGGTTGAGATGGCACGTGTGTCGAGCTGGCTCCCCACTTCCCGGTAGAGGATGGGGACGGTGATGAGAAAGTTCGTCCACGTTGGTGCCTTATGGTTGTGTGTTGCGGGTGGCAAAGTCGCCGATGCTTTGAGATCCATCCGCCCGACAGTGGAGCGAGTTCGTTTGCATCTGAGCGATGCGGCAGGCACGCTGCATGTTCTGGCGGCCTGCCATGGTAGAGTTTACGCCGGCAACATATGGCCGCATTGCTCAGATTTGGGGGTTTCCTGCGTGGGGGTGGGGGGAGTGAGTGTGAGAGAGATCAAACAAGTGATTGATCTTTTGAACTCTGGTTTTGATACCAGAAGCTTCTCGTGCCTTTCGAACACACGAGACAATGTGCACTACATCAAAGGTTGTGACCAGTTAGTGCTAATAAATTAAATTCTAGTTTGGAATCTTCTAGCATCAACTTGTAACGGGCGAAAATGCCTATATTTCGTGTTCTTTTTCTTTGTGGAAGGAATAAGAAAAAAAACGTGTAACTGATCTCCAGCAGGTTAGTTTTGAAAAAAAAAATCTATCAAATTATGTTTGGTTTTGTATTTTGAGCCAGCTAAAGAAAGACTAATCGTCGTTATATCCTGATTGGTTACCAAGCAATAGCAATTCTAATTTAGAAAAAAATCAAAATCAAAATTAATTGAACAATACAACATAGATTATTTTGTTCTAAAATACACATGAATGCCACAAATAACGTAATAAATGAGAGCTAAAACCAGATGAGGCGAAGAAGCTCATCGAGTTTATGGAGAGGAGGTACGAGGAGCACGAGGCGAAAGTGAACTCCTTGGACCACGTCTACCCAATAGAAAAAATAGTGTTCTACAAGATTTAGCGTTGCTCTTCTCAAAATGCTATAGAAGTTATAGCGTGCTATATTTGAAAATAGCGTTTTGCATACAAATGTCAAATATATCATAAAATTTAAGGCTTCCATAATTGGAACGAAAGGGAACACTCCTAACTAGACAGAGAGGCATATGAGAGCTAGGCTCAGGGCATGTACACTCCTAATTTGAAAGGAAAGGAAACACTCCTAATTAAACAGAGAAGCATTGGTGGCTGACTTGCCGTCACCGGTGGTGTGGTTTACATCGGTGTTGCCTTGCTAGAGTTGGAGACATGGCCTACGCTGCTACTTGGAGAGGGGATGAAGAGAAGTTGTTGCGACTCATGAACCGCAGCCGCCACCTTCACTCATGAGTTAGGAACGCCGCCGCCCTCGGTCACGAGCTAGTCGGAAATTGGTGACGAATTGGCTAGGTTGTAGAGAGAGAGAGAGAGAGAGTTGGCCCGATGCTGGATGCCGCCGCCCTCGGTTACGAGCCAGTGGAAAATTGGTGACAAATTGGCTAGGTTAGGCTGTATGTGTTGCGTTAGAGAGAGAGAGAGTTAGTTGGCCCGATGCTGGATGGGCTGTTGTTGGGTATACGCTAAAACACTACAATGTTATTTTGTTTAGTGTCGAAATAGCCTGTTATAGCGGGAACAACTCCGTAGCGAGCAAATTAGCTAAAAGTAACGTGATCCTTTCAAATACGCTATAGCAACCCTATAATGTTGAAATAGCGTGTTATTTTTGTCGTTGCTTCTACCACGACATCTTCAAGCTGGTCGCATGAGTTTCTCTGGTCCAGGTGCACCTGTATACAGTTCACCCTCATCACTCATCCGTCATCGCCACTGACACTGAACCTTTCGACCAAGCTGTTCCCCCGCAGACTGTTCTGCGAGGAGCGCGGGCAGGTGCAGTACAGCAGGATGCCGACCAAGGAGAAGCTGCAGGAGGTATACACCGTGAGTCGCGTTATTGAGTCGGTGTGATTTGTATCGAGGAGACAGGAACTCTAGATCGTGGGAACAGAAGCACCGCAAGACTGGGGCGAGGTGAGACTTCTCCCAATGCATCGATGCTAAAGTGGGGTGCTAAGTGCATTAAAATGCTTAGCAACTAATGTCCCCAATGCATTGGTGCTTAGATTTTGTATCTAAGCCTCCTCTATTTAATTGTTTAGCAATAAAACTCCTTCATGTATTGGTTGGTAGTCTTTTTGCTTAGGTCCATGTGCTTAGCATTGGTTTTTATTGGGGTCACCATAATGCTTTCTCTCCTCTTTAAATGCTTTGCCATATTATATTTCTACCTATGTGGCACCCTTAGCACCTGTACACCGTGGAGCACTGGGAAGGGCCTGAAGCAGAGGAGTTCGCGAGCGTGAGCCGGGAGCTTTTTTTTAGGTAACATGAGCCGGGAGCTGGTGTGTCGGGACAGCTTCCGCCTCGGCCGGCACTCTGGCACTAAAATAAGGGCATGTACAATGATGTTATCTTAGAAATGTCACGTAAAATAAATGACGAGGTGAAGGAGAAAAAACTCATAAAAAAAGATTTGTCTTCTCTTATTTAAGATAAGACAAGAGATAATCTCTTAGCACAATTTATCTCACCATGTTTTAAGGAATTGCTAATTATTAAAGATAAGGCTAAGATATAATCCATTATGAACATATTTTTTTGTCATATCTAAATTACATGCAAGACTTAAAATAAGACTGTTTTATCAACCATTGTACATGCCCTAATGCGATAGCTCGGCTCAAACACTGAAGCTAGCACAAATTTAACTGCACTAGTTGACTGCTGGTTGTTTTTTCTTCGTATAATAAAAAAGAACAATTTGTCTAATTCACATTTAGATGTTTTTTAAAAATATCACATCTAACCTCTCATAAATATATAATGCAGCAATAAAATTAAAAAAAAACTAGGACAAAAAATAAACCACAAACAAAATGGACATCAGCTTAGATGTGACATAAACAGACCCTAAAAAGAATGACAGGTAAGGAAAGTTAGGCTGGACGGCCTGGACGGGTAGAATAATTACCGAATAGGCCAGGCAAGGCACAATCACGCGCGGGACCCATGGGAGGTGGCGTGTCGGGCCACCAAAAAGAAGAGGCCGAGATGAAAAAAAGCACACCACGCACCCAACACGTCGCGACATGCAGGCAGTGATGGGAAGGTGGTGGCGGCCTGCCTCGTCCCGCCTTCCGCTTCCGAATTGGCCTTTGGCTGCCTCAGCGTCAGCGATGACCTGACCACGTGCCAACGACAAGCCAGGTTCGGCTCCGAGCGGCACACGCTCGCTCGGCGCGACGACGTAAGCGGTGACCGCCCGCGTCGCGCTATCCTTTGGCGGATACGGCGGCGCCGTCGCGGGGCCCGCGGGAACGGGGACGCGATGGGTGCGTGGCGGGGTGGGTGGCGGGGTGGCGCGGTGGACGGACTGGCAGGGGAGCCCACGAAATAGCAGCCAGCCAGCAGCGGCGGCCTGTGGCGCCGCGGTGCCGCTGCTTGTGCCCGTCCCTTTCCATCAAAAGATCCGAGGGGCCCGGCCCCGGCGGCTCTGCCCCCACTACTCATGGAACGGGCTCATCGATTCTAGAGTAATTCTATTTTATTTGCCTAACGACCAGCCTCGTGTGTAGTCACTTGGCAAGTTGGCAGTTGGCACTAGCGTTCTTCTGTTCGAGGCCCTACTCTTCCATACTTCCATGGGCAATGAGTGAGTGAGTGAGTACAGTAGCAGTTACACACAAGTCCAAATTGCGGGAGGGGGTTGTCAATCACGTATGACACGACGACCCCACTAGCCAGTGAAGGAGATGGGCATGCGATGAGCACGGCGGGCGCGTGATTAGGCGCAGGGGGACACTGACCGGTGGGTCCATGTCCCAGTGTGAGTTGGTGATAGGCTACGTGTCGTGGTCGTAAAATGCGGCAGTGGGGGTTGTCATATACAGTGGCGGAACATGAGCAAGTTGTAAGAGGGGGCCAACTTCGTTTAAGTAAGCATAATATACATGAAAAATTATATCAGCTAACTGATCCATCAGTGGAGTCGATGTCTAAATTACCAAAACGTCTCAAGTCTTAATCAAATGACAAGAAAATAAGGAATGCATACTAGATATATCTAACCTAACCAACCACCACCGCAAGTATGTAACCACTAACCAAGTAATTGTATGTGACAAACGAACCAACGTGTTGGTGCACGGCGTGCCAGCGTTGGCGCCTCGGCGGCATAGACGTGCAGGTATGACCCCAATCGACAAGACAAGGAGGAGTTAAGCCGAGAACGGGGATTAAAGTTGAAGTTTGTGCAACTCAATATCTGCTCGGGTGACGAGGAGCTGAGAAGAGGAGGATTGAGGCGAGGCTTATGGTGGATGCGAGATGGACGAGCAGGAGGCCAATGCTACAGTGATTGCTTCAATCTATTCTTATTCGATGGGCCTTTATCATTTATCTGCAAATGGGCTGGGTTGAAGTACTAAGTGTATGTAGTAATTATGTGTTGCACTTTTGGAAGGGGGGGGGGGTCGTGGCCCAGGTTGGCCTCCACAACCCTCCGCCAGTGGTCACATATGACACGGCAACCCCACTGGCAGTGAAGGAGATGGGACAAAGGGACATGCAATGAGCGCGGCGGCCGCGTGATCAGGCGTAGGAGACACTGACCAGTGGGTCCATGTCCCAGTGTGAGTTGGTGACAGCCTGTGTGCCGTGGTGGTTAAATGCGGCCGCATACGCGAGAGGAGGGGTTATGCTGTATGATGATAAGTTAGACCCGAAAGAGAGAAATTGTTCTTCCTCGTGCTATCTCAGATCCCCTTCTTCCTCCTCAATCCTGCTCCCAAATCTCTTCTCTCCTTAGATCGCTATAGGCCGGTGACAAGTGGTATCAGAGGTTAGAGTCCTGGATCCCCTCTACCAGAAACCTTGCTACCAAACCAAATCGGCGAAGCAGGCGACAGCGATGGAAGAGCAGATCGTGGCGCTCGCAAAGGTGGTTAACGATGCACGCACCGCCCTCAACGCGATCCAACAATCGCTCGAGATGTGGAGGCCGACGGTGACCAACCTGCAGCAACAATTGGATCGGTGATTTGCATTCCCAGGTCAGCCGGATCACGCTGCATCTGGCGGCCGCGTCGTCTCCGGCGACCCCAGGGGACGCGGTGGTGCGGCCTACGTCGACAAATCCCACCGACGACGCAAGGCACCACGACCCCGATGGCCACGGCGAGATCATCGACACCGGGGGGCTCGGCTCATAGGGTGGTCCCCACCTTGACGCCGCCTTCGGTCAAAGGTGCGTACCAAATCTCCCCTCTCAAAATCCCTATTGCTACTCACGTCCATCGGGGTAGAGAATTGGAGTACAGATCACCACATCCTCCGCACTCCAATTGGGCCCTTCTCAAACTTGATTTCCCACAGTTCGAGGGCGAGAACCCTCAATTTCGGAAGACTAGATGTGCGAAGAAGTACTTTGATGTGTACGGTGTGCAACTGGGTCTTTGGGTCCGTGTTGCTATGCTGCATTTTTCTGGCACCACGGCTTGCTGGCTTCAAGTTCACGGAGCGCGCAACACCCCCGGGCGACACTTTGCGCTGCTCTGTGCGCCAAATTCGCCTGCGAGCAGTATCAAACACAATGGCACCTGAGCCGCCATGTCTCACAAACCGACGAAACGGCCCGCCGCCCCCTTCCCCGTAGCCGGCGGATTTCGCCGGCCGCTTCTCCGGTGACGACGAGACCAGTTGAAGGGAGAAGGGATCTCAGCGCGGGCGATCTAGGGTTTCCGGTGTCGCCAGGAGGAGGGGGGGCCTGCATGTTTTCGAATCCCAGAGTTCCACTCTAGGAAGGAAATCTATGGCATCCATGCCCCACTCCACGTGCTGAAATTAAACACAGACTTGCACGCAAATACACCCAAGAAATTCCGAAACCAGAATGAGGCACCACACGGCAAAAACTACTTGCCTTTTCGATTCGCCCTCCCATAGCCATCCGTAGCCGTGGTCCAGCCCACCGATGTATTGTTGTAGAGTAAAACGCATAGCAAATCAAATAGGCGGCCGAGCGAAGCAGAGGCCAAGCGAAACAGAGCAACTGCCAGCAGCAGGACGAATCTTCCTCTCGATCCCACCAACCACTACTAATTAGTCTACTGCCTACGCACATCGGAGCAGGAAGCAGAGCACCAGGTTCCGGTTCCCGGCGATGGCGTCGTCCTCGTCGTCGTCGTCGGCGCGCGTGTCGACGGCGCGGCAGCCGCTGCGGTGTCTCCCGTCGGGCCGCGCCGCCAATGGAGCCGCGGCGGCGGTGACGCTGGGGATGCCGAGGAGGGAGGCGCGGGTGACTCTGCGGGCGCACGCGCGGCGGAACATCGCGGCCGCTGCGTGGGCGGAGGCGGGTGTCGCGCCGTGGAGCAGGGGGAAGGAGGCGGCGACGGCGTGCGCGGCGGCGGGGCAGGTGGCGGGGACGAGCGCCGCCGGGGCCGGGGTCGGGGTGGGGGGCAGGAGCGTCGGGAAGGACGTGGCCCTGGCCACGGCCGCCGTGGTCGCCACGGGCACGGCGAACCGCGTCCTCTACAAGCTCGCCCTCGTGCCGCTCCGCCAGTACCCCTTCTTCCTCGCGCAGTTCGCCACGTTCGGGTACGCCCTCCCTCCAACGCCTCCCTCTTCCTCTCCTTCCGGCCATCGACTGATTGCTCAGAGCCCATCCTCGCTCCGCTTTCCGCCGCCGTCGCCGCCGCCGATCCAATCGAGGGACGGGGGACGGAGCCGGCGGTTCCTCCTCGAGCAGCGGGGAGATTCCAGCCACCACGATCGATCGATCGATACGCGAGCTGTCGTGTCGCGAATCATTTTTCCTCTTCGGCCCGTGCGGCGCGTGCCTCGTGGGCCCCGGCCCCGGCCCCTCGCGCGGGGCCACGTGACAGAGACGGTAGCGGGGCGAGATTTTTCCTGGTGGTTCGTTATTATTATTATATCTGGACATGGTTGCTGCTGCTGGGTACGGCTGTGCTTCTTTACTTTCCCTTCTGGTGTCTAGTGGACGCCTGAGCTGGACATTTTTTCTGATAGCCAAAATCCAAATGGTACTGCACCGCAAATTTGGACTCCACTCGCCCTGTTTTCCGCGTGCGACTTCCTGCCAATGGGCCAATGCATGCTGGCCATAATAACTGCATAAAACCCGATACCTGAAGCCTGAAGCCTGAAGCCCGAAGCCCGAACCCGTATAACCTGAACCTGGAAAAGCAAGCACTACATCGGGTAGCAGTTTTGGAACTACATCGGGTAGCAGTTTTGGAAACCTGAATGTAGTTCGGGAAATGATTATTGAAGCCCACTAGAAATATCTCGCACAAATGTCATTTACTCATTCGCTGCAGAAATGTTGTTATTTTTGCCTGCTAGCGTCTCACTCACACAGGGCGTACCACTTGGCACTGGATGGAATGGCCTTCTGTTTTTCTTGGACACTCATCGAGAACGTGTCATTGTTGTAATTAGTTTGAGAAGAACGCGGCGGAGATGGCAAAAATACACAGCCACCAAACCGTGGCGACGGCCAGGCCAAAACGAAGGACTGCAGCCTGAAGAAACCCAAATAAATTTTCTTTGGTTTGAGAAAAAAGTGAGTCTGTTTAGTTAAGTTTAGATGGCGGGTTTCCGTGTTGACAAGATTTGGGAGGTTGTGCGGCGTCGAAATGCAAGCCTTTTCGCTCTCCATGGGCAGGGCCTAGAGGCCGAAAAGTTGGCGGTGTGCGGTTGCAAGCCAATAGTGAAATTGCATAACCATCATATTCATTTCACCATTGTTATTTTTGCACATTAACACCATATGCTCCACAAATTTCTATCATGATAAAATGGAAACATACACGTGAAAAAAAAGACTTCTGATTGAACATTTCTTGGACGCTAATAACACGGCATGGGTCTCTTCACTTTTGCAGCTATGTGGTTGTCTACTTCTCAATCCTGTTTTTTCGTTATCAAGCTGGCCATGTGACGGATGAGATGCTTTCTCTACCACAGAAGCCTTTTATAGTCATAGGCCTCTTGGAGGCTCTAGCAGCAGCAGCAGGGATGTCTGCTGGAGGTAAAAAAAAATTCTTGTCAAAATCAAATACAGCATGTTCCTCACAGATTTTCACTTCTAAAATATACATACTTGATATGTGACATAAGGAACTCACACTCACAGTATTATATGCTTTTTGCTGGGGCAGCTATTCTTTCTGGTGCTTCAATACCAATATTATCACAGGTTGGTGGGTCATCAGTATAATCATATGACAGACTTCATTTTACCACCTGCGATCACAGTTATATAATTATCTTACTACCTTGCTGCAGACCTATCTTGTATGGCAGCTTGTTTTGTCTGCTATTTTCCTAAAGAGGCGCTATAGACTTAATGAGATAACAGGATGCTTTCTAGTGACAGTTGGTGTGGTAATAACTGTAGCAAGGTATGTTTCTAATAATCTCACTCTTGGTTTGCAAGCACCTAGTAAGCACTCGAGTATATTTATACAACTGTAATCCATGCCAAGGAGTTTGTTGTCCTGCTTCTCGTTATGTTGTCTTACAAGCAAATGTTATGGTTAAATCTGAAAGAGAATAAGCTTTATTATTTGGAGATGGGCATGTAAAGTACCACGAAAGAAAAAATATGGAAAATTAGTTAATATTTGGAACGTATGCATATGCAATATGGCTTGTATGATGCAGAATTCCTCAATGTAGCACACGTGACATCTTCACACACATGTGCGTATACTATTGAACTGCTATGCTGGAACATTTGTTTTGATAACAGTCCAAAAATATTATGATTTGGTGATAGTGTCAAGATCCCAATCATGGAATGTGAGGCAAAAACTGCTTGATATTTAAGTACAGTTTTATTTTGACATATTCACTACTGCTCTGTTTTTCATTACAATGCGTGTGTGGGAACAGTGGCGGTTCAGACCTATAAACTCTGTTGTATCAGACTATCAGTCCAATCAATCTGGTTGATATTTGTTTAAATGTATAGAAAAAGTCAGGCATGTTTTAGACCCCACAGACTATGTGTGAAATTGCCACTTGGGCAAGAGATGATCGCACAAGGGGTTATGAAATACTCTCTCTATAAGCTAAAATAAGATATTTTAGATCACTAAAGTAGTGATCTAAAAGACTATTATATGATCTTTTAGATCACTAAAGTAGTGATCTAAATGATCTTACATCAGTCTACTGAGGGACTACCTTTACAACTACGTACACATATTTTGTGGCAATATTGTGATGTCTAAGTGGAACGCTTGTGCATGATTAAGCTGTTCAGTACCTTAATGTTTTTTTTCGAAAAGGGGGTCACCCCGGCCTCTGCATCAGAACGATGCATACGGCCAACAGTACCTTTATGTGAACAAAGTTTAACACGAGCCTTACTTTTTTATGTATAGTGGAACTGGTGCTGGTGCTTCACTACAAAGTACTGGAATTTTGTGGCCACTGCTAATGATAATATCATTCTTTCTGCAAGCTGCTGACACAGTATTGAAGGTACCAAGTCCGCTAATCAGTCGATTGACTATTTTCTGTTCTTTAGCTACCAGTTTTACCTGATACAACTAAAATGTAATTGTTGCAGGAGATAATATTTATAGATGCTGCTAAGAATTTGAAGGTACCGCATTTCTCCCATAATTGTCACCTGGCAAAATTTTCTCTAAGATGTAGAACTTACTCTTTATGAAAGCATGCCTACTGGCAACTGCTATCTCTTCATTGTGTTCGTGAGATGCCTTTCTCATTCCGATATTTTTGTTTTTTATCCAGGGTGGCTCAGTTGATCTTTTTGTTGTCAACTCGTATGGCTCTGCTTATCAAGTATGGTCCTGATTTCAACTACCATGCTTGAATCATACAGAAGCTATCCATCACAATTAATAAACCTATCTTTTCAGGCTATTTTTATGTGTCTCTTGCTGCCATTCTTGTCAAAGTTATGGGGTATTCCATTCCATCTACTACCAACATACATCAGAGATGGTGCAGCCTGCTTTCTAAATATGGGATCATTATCTGCTGGTAAATTTTCCAAAGTTTTTAGGCTCATCTTTTCTGTCTCTTGAGTTCTCATCGGAACATCTGCCTTGATCTTCCTGGTGCATGCAATAATTTTCTGATTAGGTCTCTTGATCACTTGGCTTCATTTGTGATGTTATATTTGCTAGGGGGATAACTGCAGATCTAAATCAATCACTGATATCTCTTAAGAAAAGAAGTTAATCACTGATGATTAATTACCATACGACATTCAGTTTTTGAAATTCGTCACATTGTATTAGCACTTAATAGCAAGTATCATTAAGCTCTTTGAGTTGAAAACCCATCATTTCTGTATTTATTTCTTCCTAATTTTGAAAAGGACCACCTGGATTTTATCTGCTCATAGTTGATTTATTTATTTTCTGATCCCCATAATGATTATTTATTGTTTTCATGGTAATATCTTTTTTGACATGTCTTGAATTTTACTTTTATAAATAGTAAAGCCATCTAAGCATGTTGTTGCACAATCCTCTTATTAAAATTTTTGGGTTGTGCAGGCTGTGAAGGGGCACCACTGCTACCGCTACTATTTGTGTTGGTTAATATGGGATTCAATATATCCTTGCTACACCTGCTAAAGATTTCTTCTGCTGTTGCATCTTGTCTAGCCTCTACATTCTCAGGTTTATATATTCTTTATATGCGCACGTCTTCTCCACTGATAAATAGTTTTAAGAAGTTTTTTTTTATTTCGTTTATACTTCATCCAAGTGCCATCTTTGTGTTGAACATATTAGAACTAGTTTTGAAGGAAGGTGTGGAATCCAGTTAAAACTGACATTGCAGGAAGTATTTGCATGCTTGGTTTTGTAGCCCAAGGTCACACCTAATCTTAGTCGTGCCACGATTCCTTAAGCATGTGGTTGGTTCAGTGCCACAATCTTGGCCTGCCACATTTTGTTAGTCATATGCGATGTACATGTCATAGACACAATTTCTTGACAAATCTTTTCACAGTTTGCAGTGGCCATGTCACAGTGCTAATGTTAGGCATCAGCAAGCACATGCTAAAATCTGGTACCATTAGACAACTGGTTAAAACTATTCTATACAGTTCATTGTGTGTCATCCAGCTTTCAATTCTGGATCTGGAAGCCTTATAGTAACCATATATAAGCTGAGATGTTGTATTCACACCCTGCTTCGTTTCAACACACAAATAGAAAGACGCCGTTAAAGGGGGAAATTTTCTCCCTTAACTGTACGTTGTTAGGTAGAATTGAGGCACCACGCGGAGGCTGCGCCTCGAACGCGGGTGGGTGAGCTCACGGGTCTGTGCTCTTACCAACCGGCCACTGCTTGGTTCTGGTCTCAACACACAAATCACTACTTCATTAAGCAGTCCACATTAATCTTTGTGTTCCCTTCCCTATATCTGGCTCAGTAAAATATATTAATAAGCCACATTTTATTATATATACTGGAGGGAGAGTTGTGATGATTTCACAAGGAAGAGGGTCATTTTCACTGATTTCTGTCTGATGACAGTGCTGCTGTGGTCAAGTTTATCAGTTAGAAGCAGAGAGGACGATAATAGTATGTTTAGAATTTCATACCTGACTTGCTCCTCTGTATCATCATTCTGTAATATGGAAGCTTTTGAGGTGTAGTTAGTTATGGAATTTCGACCACGGGGACGAAGCAAACCCTTTATCAAAATAATGAGTTATGGAGGAAGTATGACATCAAGTGAGAATGTAACGTCAATTAAAATTTCTAAAGCAAACTTTCCTATCATGCAGTCGATGTATGTCCACCCCTCTCATAGGCTCTAGAAAATAAGCCTAGGACAGGAGAAAAGAACGCACGTTTGGGATATGGACAGAAGTTTGGCTGTGTTGGCTGACCATGATCCCACATAACTGAGTTGCACCATGTCACTTCAGAACTAAGCTTACCAAAATTATTAAGGAGCGAAAGTAGGGGAAAACAAGCACAAAGATTCAGTTGTAGCTATCTTTCATCACCATTATTTGCACGTTTTCTATTTGGTTCCTGCATAACGACTGCACATGCCTTAATCACTGTCACTTCCCAGTTGCCACTTCACCTGGCCACTTGAGGCTGCCATGTATTAGCGGTTTCTGAAACCTGTGTGCTCCTTTGGAAAAGGACTTTAATACAGAACTAACTTGAGCTTGTTTTTCGTCCCTACCAGTCAGATACTATAATGAATCAATAGTCTAGCGTCCAACGTACTTCGCGTTCATCGTTTGCACTTACACCTGAACATAAAGTTCAGGGGGGGAAAAGTTATAAATCTTTCAGCTAGCATTCCTTTTCTGATTACTACTCATTGTTCCCTTGTACAAGTAGATATGCAGTATGCCTGCACGCTGAGCAGCGAACTGATCACTAATGATGGCCTTTCTTGATGCAGTCCCGCTGTCGATCTACGCCTTCACCCTACCGCTGCCGTACATCGGCGTGGCGTCGACCCTCCCTCCCGGCTTCGTTGCAGGCGCTGCAGTTCTCATCGCCGGCTTACTAATGCACAGCCTTCCGCAGCCAGAAAATTGCGGGGAAAGCCAGGAATGACTAGCTAATTAGCATGCATTTCTTCGTATTCTACATAACCATGGCTGGCTCCTCATCCGGCCTGGTCTTGAAAGGCAGAGCAGAAGTTCTCCTGTGAGCCACCTGACCTGACTGTTGTGTGTTGTATGGTAGCATGTCATTTATCCAATAAAAGCGAGGAGAAGCCGCATGGGTACATAGACAAGAATAAAAAGGTTGAGATCAAGCAGGAAATACCTCTCTTTGTGTGTTCTCTCCTACTGATACTGAGACGGGCACTCGCAGTTTGTGGAGGGGAAGAGGATCAGGGAGAAGAGCAGGAGCATCATCACCACAGGGACGAAGAGCAGGAAGGCCGGCGGCGGCGGCAGCGGGGGCAGCACCAGTGGGAGGCACAGGAGCATCGCCGCCGCCGCCAGCAAGATCATCAGGAGGACGCCCCTGTCCATCTGGGCCGGCTTCTCTAGTGGATGTTCATCTCTTACTCTGTGTTTGGTTGGGTTCCTTGGAAGAGGAAGAACTGTCGTGTGTTGGAGGGGGGATATGGGTGTTGCTTTGTGTGAGAGACAACTAACAGGTGCATCTTTGATTCTTTGCTCCTCTGCGGTGAATATATATTGGTGTGATGGTGGTGGGTGGCCCTCTTTCTGGGAGGCCGAGGATGCCGGTGGGGACGGACAGTTGGAGAGGACATGCATGGGGTGGGCCGGCCACTGCCTGCTGCTTTTGTTTACCAATAATAACGCAGGCGGTAATCCAGTCCTGATGTCAGATTAGCCGCATTATTACTCTCCACTGTTTCCTGGGAAACGCCGGATTTTGTTACAGTACTTTGATCCATCTTGACCCGTCGACAGTGTCATTTTGCGACCTCGGTTCTGTCCCTTCCAGGGAGGAGTGGTAGATTTCTTTCTGCCTTACTGTGTCTTAACAGCAAGCGAATCTTCTTTACTCCCGGTGCCAAGCTTCTTCCCAACCTTGTTGGCTGTCGGTGAATGTGTGTCAACAGGCAGCGAGGCTTGCGATCCAACCGGGGCGCATCACACATGGACCGCCGACGACCACATTAACAGGTAGGGGCATCTGTAACGCGGACCCCCGACACCGTTCAGACTATATGGCATCAGCATTTTTCTTGCACACCGAAAGCAAACCAGGGGTTTCACGGGCATTCGGATCGCTGCCACACAAACATCTAACAACCGTGGCCCACCTAAACCCTCTCCCTTGCTCGTGCTTTTTCCCGCCAAAAGCCAGCTGTTCACATTCATGCTGCTCTAGAGCGGCCGCTCTGCATTGACGCTGGCTTAGAGTGGCCGTGACCTCTCATTAGCATCGGCACTTAAGCGGCTAGCCGGCCGAGGGTGCCTCTCGTGGCGTGTCCCCTATTTCTGCGTTGTTCAATGCCGGAGATGTTTACAGGACGGGACGAGACAGATATATATCACCCCCATTCAATGACTGTCTAGCCGTCTACCGCCATTAAGCATGCTCGTCGGTCGAGAAACCAACTCCGGCGCCCGAGCATTGACGCACCTGAACGCTTGGCCTCACTATTCAAAGGCGGTCACACCTGGCTCACACCGCATTACAACCCATTCGCTCCTCTCGTGCACCACATCCACCATGACCACGAGCGGGAACACGTTGTGGAAAAACCTGTCGACGAAGCAGAAGCGTGAGGTGGCAGCCTGGCAGAGCCATCGTGCTAGGCAGATAGAGGCCGCCATGCCGGCCATCTCTCCGGAGGTCTCCGACGATGACCCCCCAATGGAGACTGGCTTCGATGATGACTCCGCGCCGCAACCCACAACGGTGCATGCTGGCTTGACTATGGAGCAGGCGTGGTCGTACTTCAACATGCCCCCATGGCGGAGGAGCAACCAGTGCTTAAGTGCATTCCAGCAGACGCAGGAGGAGTAGCAACACAATTTGTTCCTTCTCGAGCAGCACCGGTTGACAGAGGGCCAAATCTATGGTGAGCGCGTGAGCGAGGAAGCCGTGGCAACTATGGCCGCACGAATCACAACTCTGTCGTCGGGCAACAGGCGCTCTACGAGGCCGCCCGCGCTTACGCTGCCGCTCGCAGCATAGAGGTAATGTAGCCGGATGCGTAGGCAGGCGTAGGCGACCGCGGATGAGAACGCCTCCAGTTGCGCATCCTAAGCATCGCCAACTAGTGTTTGGCTGCGCCAGTGGGACGACGAGCCTGCCGACCATGGACCTCACGTGCACCGACGACAGACAGGTCGTGGACTCCGACGAGGATCAATAGGACATTGGAGGTGGCTTGGCTTTGAGTCCCAAGTGGGCCGGTCCGTCTCGAATGTTCTACTCTTTCTTGTCGGCGATCGCACCTTTGCTTGTGAGTCTTATCGCCGCCGCTCATGGAGACAGCGAGATGAGCCTTGTGATCGCTGGAAGGGAACAACAAGACCGGGGGGGGGGGGGGGGGTGCCGCCGTAGGCTAGTTTAAGTCCGTTCACTTTTTAAAATTGAAAAATGTAAAAAATGTAATGCATATGCACTGGTTTAGATGAGAGTCATCCAGTTTTGCATGTAATTTGTTCGGTTCATTAAAATCTGGTTTAAAATGTATACAGTTATGATTTGATGGCCGGCTTGCACATTAGTAGTGTCTGTGGACTGGTCTCTTTATCCATGGACGGATACAATGTCCAGTTTAGAGGCAGAGATGCCTATCAACACCACCACGCCGCCCACGCTTCCGAAAGACACGGGTATGATTGATCGAACTGAGGAAGCGCAGTGCACCGAATCTGACTGGGCATCCACGTTCGCCTCACCTCGTACAACAAGTCTGTGCGTGCGTGCGTACTGCGACGTACCGACGCACGCCCCCTCTGGCTGTCTGTTGGCGCCAGCCATCCAGCCAGTGAGCCGGGGCGGCCAGCATGCAGTGTACCATTAGTGCCGCGACCGCCCGCTTAACTGGTGTTCCTTTCTCCGAGCATGCTTTTCCTCCTCGTCACCGGCAACGACACAACACTAATTGAGGTCACCCGAGCGGAGCGCAAGCAAGCGGGATGCGGCGCACCTGGCCGAAAGCCACGGGACACGGTCTGGCAACCAGAGGCAAGTTGCATCGGCAGAGAGGAGGGGCTCGGAACCGACAAGGTGCCACAGTGAGTGCATGCATGCTCTGCAGACGGACGGTGCGTACTACCTGATCGATCCCTGTCTGTCTCTGACGACGCGGCGCGCAGCCGGCCAGGTGCGTGGCGCAGTGGCCGCTCGTCGCTCGACAAACACGAGAGGGAGAAGCGCGGGAGCACGGACACCGCGCGCCAAAAACGTGCCCCCATTATTGGTTAATCAAATAGTATATGGGTTAGATGAGACTTTGTTAGAATTAGCAAACCTGAAATAATACCTTCTAATTGCGCACAACCTATGAAATTCAAGTATATACATCTTTTATATCTAAATAGCTACCCCCATTAACCTATTTCTCTCAACATATAATTATGCCACCTCATCATTCAACATGCATGAAGAAAGGGCCACCACAACATGCTACGATGCATAATAAAAGGGCACCCCAACATGCAAACATGCATACAAATTTAAATACCCCTCTATTATGCTATTTATGCTATACAATTAATAACCAAACACCACAAATCATTTTTTTAGTTTTCGTTCTCATGTTATTACTATACATATTCATGTTTCATACAACCAATTCTTATTGAATATATTTTTATATTATACAATAATAACCAAACACCACAAATCATTTTTCTAGTTTTAGTTCTCACATTATTACAATATACATATTCATATTTCATACAACCAATTCTCACTGAATATATATTTATATTATACAATTAATAACCAAACACCACAAACCATTTTTTTACTTTTAGTTCTCATATTATTACTGTACATATTCATATTTTCATACAACCAATACTCACCTTGCAAAATATTCCCGCAACAACGTGCAGGGTATCATCTAGTATCTCTAACAGCAACAACTAAGGACCAGGTGTGTTCTTTTTTTTTCAAAAAAAGGACTAGGTTTTTCTTGGAGGATTAACTAAGGACTAGGTGTGCCTAAGTAGAGTGCTAATGGAGCAGCGGAAACTGTTGGGGCATAGCCAAACGTCCTTGCATAATGTTGTTCGTGCGGCGACGCTCCAGCTATCGGGAGCCGTTGATGGCGACGATGAGCTGGGACCGGGACGAACCACGTTGGACCATCGTACTTGTGGTCACGCCCACGCGGCTGATCCTTACCCACCTCAAACAGTAGCTCCCGCTGACCGAATACGAGACTCTTTTCATCTACTATCACTATAAAAAAAAAGGCCAGATCCAAACAATCACATTCATCCATCGTCAAAATCTAATGACCCTTAATCTTTCTGTGTTTAATGCTACAAACTACGCATTAAGCCACTGCAATCGATCCATGGCTAAGCTGCCCCGCAGTAAAAAAAAAAAGAAAACCACCCGCACGACCTCCTCTTTCTCCTCGGCACGACCTCCTCCTCCTCCCGAACCATTCACCTCCTCCCCAGCCGCGCCCTTCACCGCCGCCTCGCACGCGCCGGAGCCACGGGAAGCCGCCGCAGGTCGCCGCCTCCACAGCCGCGGGAGCCCGCCCCTTCTCGCCGCTAACAGCGAGGCCCGACCGCACCCGTCGCGCAGCCCCCGCCGAACCCCTCCGCCCCCGACGCCGAGGAGTGAGGCTGCACACGCCCCCCAACACCGGGGGTTGGCGCCGACCACCGATCCACCACCTAGCTGGAGCGGGCGCGATTCGCCGCCCGTAGATCTCCGCTCGGTCGAGGCCGCACGCCGCCGCCGTGTGCCCCTCCACATCACGCCGTGGGGTTGCTGGGCACGCCGCCGCCGATTCTACGCCGACACTGACACCAACTACCGGACCCTGATTCCGCTTGTTGAGGCACGTTGTTCCTGGCTGCTGCCCCCGACACCGACGCCATCTGCCGTCCCCAAATCAGTGCGTTCCGCTGCCGCTGCCGACGCCATCTGCCCCACAAATCCTTTCCCATGAGGTACCTTATTGTCTCTTCATCTACAAAATTCAGTGCACTCAAGATCGATGCCAACGACCAGACCTTCTCCCATGAGGTTTCTATTGCTAATGACCAGATCGATGCATGATGCATGTTTGCTAATTCTTCAGTGAATACATCAACTGATGCATAGAGACACGGATAGGCCACATTGCCCTTTGCAGTTCCATGTGATCAACTGATGTTTGTGAGTGACAATTTCATGTACCAACTACTCTATGTATAGGATTTCAACGGGTAAAAAATCTTTTGATCTGCTACTTCTCTTTGTACTTCAGTAGTATCTTTTTCTTCTAACAGACATGCTTATGAACTGACTTGCAGTTGTTCCCACCAGAGGAATGGCTGGTCGGAGAATCATTGCCATCAAAGTATGCGCCAAAAGAATAAATATGATACTTGATGAATTGTCACCCGAAAGAGTTAGGTAAGCATCCACCGTTCACATGACAACTTTGATTGTTCCTGCTTCTATATGCATATTCTCTCTATATGCCAACATATGAATGTATATGCAGAAGTCTGGCATTGCTTAACTACTAACCGATACTGGGACTCATCAATGAAGAATTATCATTGGCCATGGCCTTGCTTCATATCTTGAACCTCAATTTTGCTGATAAGCTTGTGTCAAATGATCTGCGGTTATGCACATAACTAGCATACAAGCGATGTGCTTTCATTCTTTCTTTGACGCAATACTTCTCTGTGTGTATAATACTCTGCGAATCTAAAAAGTTTGAAGGATCTACCAATTGTGCTGAGCCCTGGTACAATACATCATATTCTCTTGAAAATGTCACTCCATACATGATACAGGTTTGCACCCCACCCCCAACCCCCAGCCCTACCCACCCGCACCAGCAATATCATCGTCCAATTATTATTTTCTCAGCCCTACCCAGCCCTACCCATCGGAGTTTCATCATATTCACTATATTCATAAACAAAAAATGTTTTGTTAACATTGAAGTCACTTGTCAAGCAACTTCATTGAGGTCCAACTCCAGCATCATGGGTTGCCTTACAAGCTTTTTAATCTTTATGTCTTGCACAAACGATGAGCGATTAATGAAGCGAAGGAAGGTTACCGTTCCCGTCATGTGGTACTGCCAGCCTCAACGCGAGCCCTTCTACAGCTACTTCAAAGGCCCTGTCACCAAGAGCCATGTGAAATTGAGAGGGTGATAGGCCAGAACTTTAGAGTTGCAAACACATGTGCTACTGCTACGCAGTTGCAGGTGTATTCTTCACTGTTGTATATTCTAAGACCGGTAGGTAATGCCCTTCCATTCAATGGAAAATTGGATCAGGTGCAGTTGCCCGGTTGCTTTACAAATAATTCTTTTGCAATTTGCCACAATGCTTGTTGAAGCCTCAATCTGCCCGTATTATGGATAGTACACATACATCCTTGATAGGGTACACGTGCATGTGCACGTGCGTGATTACTAGTTCGTGCAGAGATACAACCCGGGGTCGAAGCCTTCGTCCAGCAACACACACCCCTCCAGCAAGCTGGCCTCTTCAGCTCCAGGAAACCACGCGTCCCACTCGCAGCATCGGCCATAGGTAATCACGCAAGATGTCGAGTCCGCCGGCCTATAAAACTTCACGGTCTTCGGCCGCCCCTGGAACTCCGGCGGTGGCCGCAGGTGCTTGGCCGCCACCAACATGATCTTCTCTGTTTCCAGGTCAAAGCGCACAAGCTTCTCATGACGCCCTTCACGGCCACGTGTGGGCCAGTACACCGACCCTTGGTTGTACACAAGGTCACCGTATGCCTGGCCATACACTGTGAAACCGACATGCAGCCTTCTCCAGCCCTCGCCTCCTCCGATGGTGTACATGTGCAGCTCTTCGTCTTCAATAGCCTCTCCCGCACGTAGGGGAAGAGCGCCATCTTCGAGGAAGTCATGGTGCACGATCTTGAACTGTCTGGTCGTAGCGTCGTAACCGAAGCAGTATGCCCCACAGTTGACAGTCCACCTTAGCCCCGACGCCTCTGGCGGCAGCGGCAGCACGAGCGGACTCACCAGTGAACGGTACTACGACTTTGGCGGAGCCCTGGCCAGCTTCCAGGAAGCAGAGCAGACCATTGCATGCACCTACAAAGTCATCCACATTTACAATACTAAGAGAACTTATTCCATATCCAATTGTCGTGCCATATCGTCATCGCTACCATGTAGAGTCTTAGTCTTCAAAATGTGTTTTTATACAGGCAACAATATTGATATAATTATTTCATTGCACATATACTCATCAATAAGTGCTTTCAAAAGTCAGATATGATATATGATTAACCCATGGGAATAGAGCCGACCAGTCTAAAGATTTTTTAACCTGGTGTTCACGAGGTTAGTGTTTATGTTTATACATTTATGCGCCTTTATGACCAACCATCATCATCAGTAAATTTTAGAGCTTTGGAATTTTTCATGTTGTCATTTTTTACCGCTACTACCACATAATCGGTTTTACTAGTGGTTTATTCTTTATTCCTTCATTAGTTACTATATCTAGATCTACACAATCGTATCTAAAAAGGTTGCGTACTTACATTTTTCATGTTTGTTGAAACATAACCTAACCAGTAGATCTTCACATCTCATTACAATCACAACCGATTGATTATCATACTTGCACTTAAACATATCTTGCACACAAAACTACTTTTAAATGCACATCTCAATTATTAATTGGACTATAAATGACAAGTATATGTTTCAATTGACTCAAACATATTAGTTCTCAACACAGGAACAAGTAATCTGAATCAATGAATGGAAAATGTTATAATGTTAAATGAAATATTCATCTTACCAAATTATGTTTTGTGATAATTAGTATCAACATATAAAAATATATACATAAGATAAACCAGTTGAGAGTGATTAGGCACTGATATGAGGATCGGTAGAGGATGTTGCATCTAGCGGCAAGCATGAACTTTGCGAGATGGTTGAACAGCAATAAAATGGATTACATGTATACAGATGCACCAAATGATAAAGGGATGTAGTGCTACTGACCTAGACTAGAGATCATACACCAAATGACCTAGCGGGCACGTGAATTGCCGATGAGTTTGGTTAGTGTATCCACAGCTCGATGTCTGTACAAAGAGATTATGAGACAAAATCGAGAAATATTTTATGAAAATTCTATAGAAGGATAACTAATTTTTGTTATTCATCAATAAATTACCATATATGTATAAAAAGTGATCGAATTACACCTTTACAAACATATGAGTATCTAAAATAGTGTGTATTATACAATGAAGGGTGTAAATGCTAGTAAACAAAATGTCTACATCTATTATAAACAAATAGTTATAATGATTTTGACGGACTGAAGGTGATGCCCTCGCATTTGAGAGGGCCACTTTGCTAGTATATATAAAGGTACATGATTTGACGTGCACAAGGCCTCATGAGATAAGATGGAAACATTTTGTATCCACACAGTCTAAAAGTTCCAAATATATCTCTACCAGGAACAACTAACGACTAGGCGTGCCTAAGTAGAGCGCTAATGAAGCCGGCGAAACTGTTCGGGCGTAGCCAAACGTCCTAACATACCACTGTTTGTGCGGTGGCGCTCCTGCTATCGGGAGCTGCTGCTGGCGGCGATGAGCCGGGACCGGAACGAACAACGTTCGGCCGTCGTATTTGTGGCCACACCAACACGGCTGGTCGATCCTTGCCCATCTCAAATAGGAGCTCCCGCCAACTGAATTGAAGACCCTTTTCCATCGTGCGAAGGTACAACCCGGGGTCAAAGTTATCGTCCAGCAGCACACACACCTCCGTCAAGTTACCCACTTCAGCTCCCAGAAACCACACGTCCCACTCGCAGTATCGGCCATAGTGTTGGAAATATGAGCAATTTATCAAATGATTTTATTAACAGAAATATTAGATAAAGCATGACTAATATAGCTGCGATAAAGCAAGTCATGCAATCTGACGGAGAGAAAGTAAATAGCATTTGCATATATGAACTTGAACTGAACGCATCTAGTCCTTAGTTGTTGTTAGAGCTATATTTATAATTTATAGACTGCGCTAATAGGATTTGTTTTCATTTTATCTCATCCTCGAAGCTCGGTTTATACACAAAACGCATGAACTCACTTATCTCTTATCTAGTCTTGTATGCATGAACGTCAACTGGTAAGTTTTTCGCCCTTTCTTGCACCTCTTCCCACTAAAATCCCACATGAATGCAACTTTTCTTCCCATGTGCATGCATGAACGTGAGTCTTTTCTATCTCTAGTGTTAGTCACTTATTCTTTAATTTAGAATAGAACACACTCATACACACCTACATACACTCATCTCTATAAATGCACACATGCAATCTTGTAATTAATTATTATTATTTTTGTGAAAATGATCAGATCTACTCCCTCCGTTCCTAAATACTTATCTTTCTAGGCATTTCAACAAGTGACTACATACGGAGCAAACTGAGTGAATCTACACTCTAAAATATGTCTACATACATCTGTATGTAGTAGTCATTTGAAATGTCTAGAAAGATAAATATTTAGGAACGGAGGGAGTATTATAAAAGGAATGTAAATATTATGCCTTGCCTCCTCCTCTACATTTTTATCATTTGTTGTCAATCCATTAAAAAAAAATCTCCGCCATACTTGTCTAATTTCATACACTCAAGAATACTATATAACACAACTATATCCCAAAAGGTTGTTCTCCCTCCTCCTTCAATTTCATTGAACATACATTTGGTTTATAGGATTTTATAGAAATTCTATAGGATAGATGAGATTGACGTCATGCATATAACAATCATAAGTACATGCATCCACGTAATGCATCAAAAGAAAAAAAATACTCAGTTAGATGTCTAGACGAATTCAAGTTCGATCTACCAACAAGTACATACAAATGTGACTGCACAGTGTTGGATTGAAGAGTGGGGTAGAACAGGGAGATATTTACTGAAAATGCATAGATGAATGAAACCACCTGTGGCTAAAAATAGACAATGTTCTAGAAACGTTATATTCAAACTTTTCAAACTTTGACTATATATCAATATGTAAATATACTACCCAAAGGTTGAACAGAAAATAATATTACTAAATTTGTGTTGAACCTCAAAATTTCCAGAATGATATCCATACGAAATAATTGTGAGCTTCTGCATTGGGGAGACTATGTTGTATATTGAATATTATGTATTTCAATTCAGTTAAGTAGCTAAAAATAAAAATTAAAGGTAATTAAAATGAAATTTATAATAGTCATATTTGTCTTATCTGTTAATGGAAATATTTTCCTATTCATTTTGTCAAGGAAGTTCCTATTTATATCAATTCAAAAGTCAGCACCATTACTCTATTGGAACATCATCATTATCTAGATCAGAACATATAAAATTTTAATCAATGTGGATGTAGTACTGACAACCAACAATTGGATTTTAAATCCGGGTAGAGATCTAACATCAAATAAGAAAATCACCGCAAAAACCCAACACATAAGAAACTATATATAGTAATAAAAAAACCATGTGATGAATTTTAAATTTATGTATTCATCTAATATCATGTAAGAACCATATAGATGGCGACGGCGACTAATATAGAAAGGGCATAATAATCATTCACCCAAAAATTAGATGCCATTAAAGATGTCACGTGTACATGTGATATTTTGTTTCTCATAATATTTGTGGTTGTTATAGGACCATACAATTTCATATATCATATAATATGAATAACCATGAAACAATAAATTTATTTCTCAGATATAATATTAATTCTTAGACATGTTCAAATAATTAAACACGATGCCCTCGCAACCCTGCTAGTTTTCATTTTGTTTTTAGGATCAATATCGCTTTATTATTCAAACGTAGCTAGGAATCCCGTCCGAGATGGTCTGAAGAAGGTGGACTGTGCAACCCTGCTAGTCTTCAATAAAGCTAGAAACGATTGTCTTCCCTTAAACAAAAAGTTACGGTTAGAGATGTAAATCAGATCCCCGTAGAAAAAAAAAGGAGATATAAAACTGAAACCAGCTAGCTTGCATATCATGTATCATGAGTTCTTATTCTCTCAGAAAAAGGAAAATGTAGTTTGAGTTCTAAACAAGTTGTAACACAACCAGACAACCTACCAAGGGTTACTCCGTCCTATTAATGCACGGGCACGGCGCGGCTCATCCTACCGACAGTAGAAACTCTTCCGGAAGAGACTTTTCAAGTTCTTCCTTAACGACACGGCAGCACATATACTCGTACTACTCTATATCTCTTCCCACGTGGAAACGTGGAGTCCGCGTTTTCACGGCTTCGCCTCATCGGAGGGATATAAAATTAAAATTCTCAAAGAACATAATATTAATCTCGACCACGCGGTGCTACCATGAATTTCACAGCTAGGTTAACACTACACCAGAGGCTGATGCGAATTGCCGTGCATCCGCGTCGTCGGACGGGTTTCAAGAAACAGGCAACAGCGGCGGCAAAAGCCGAGTGCCTGCCGCAGGACGTTCTGGCCAGCATCCTGGTCCGGCTTCCTGGGAGCGACCTCCGCCGCCTCCGCCTTGTCTGCAAAGAATGGCGGGACATCATCTCCGACCACACGTTCATCCAGGCGCACATGATGCGCGGACCTAGGGTGCCTTTAACACACACCATCGTCTTCTTTCCCGGAATCGCCTATAGGAGCAACGGCCGCGGTTTCCTTTTCGACAAGCACTGGCGGGTCACGGCTGAGCTCGCCGCCGGCCGGTCCGATGACTTGGTAGGCGCCTGCAATGGCCTGCTCTGCTTCCTGGAAGCCGGGCAAGGCTCCATGAAAGTCATAGAGCCGTTCACAGGTGAGTCTCTCGCGCTGCCGTTGCCGCCAGAGGCATCGGGGCTAAGGTGGACCGACAACCCCTTTGCCTACTGCTTCGGCCACGATGCTACGGCCAGGCGTTACAAGATCGTGCACCATGGCTACCTCAAATACAACGCCCAACCCCTGCGTGGGGGTGAGGCCCTTGATGACGAGGAGTTGCACGTGTACACCATTGGAGGAGGCGAGGGCTGGACGAGGTTGCATGTCGCTATCTCGGAGTATGGCGAGGCCTACGGCGATCCTGTGTACGTTGATGGGGCAGTCTACTGGCCTACGCGTGGCCACAGGGAGCGCTCGAGAGATAAGCAGCTGGTGCGCTTGGACCTGGCGACGGAGAAGATCACGTTGGAGACGACCGCCTTGCACCTGCCGGTGGAGACTCCGACCCGGTCAGAGATGGCAAAGTTCTTCAGGCCAGCGGCGGACTCGACGCCCTGGGTGATGACCTATGGGCTAGAGGGCGAGTGGGACGCGTGGTTTCCTGGAGCTAAAAGGGCCCGCTTGCCGAAGGGGCACGTGCTGCTGCACCATATCTTCGATCCCGTGCTGTACCTTCGCACGGTGAGAAGGAGCCTTGAATTCGGCAGGGGAGAGCTGCTGTTTGATGAGGAGTGGGAGGAGGAGCCTCGTCGGCGTGCTTACAAGGACAAATGCAAAGGTCGAACGTCGTTCGTCCCGGCTCGTCGTGGCCAGCGTCTCCCGACCGGTGAGGAGTGCGACGCAAGGACGTTTGGCTACTCCCCAACAGTGGCCGCTGCTCCATTGGCGCTCTACTTGGGCACGCCCAGTCCTTACACTGAAGGCAAAACATCGTAAACCGAGTATAGACGAGTGTCGAGTGTAATTTCTGGGGCACCGGGCTAGTCGCTTACCGCCGTGTAAGGGCATTTCCAACAGTTTGTATGTTAGCTTGTTGGTAAAATATGTCATATGTCATCAACCAACACCTTAACATACAACAACTTGAATGGGTTGTATGTAGTTTGCCCAATAGGATGTGAAATAATAAATAAGGTGCTCTCTCATTCTACATTGGAGCTTGTGCAAAGGGTGTTGGTTCATGTACATACAACCTTACTCTCTTCCCTCATTTATTATATGACACATCATCAAAAGTCCTATGTGGCAAAATCTACCAACAACTATCTTACAACCATTGGAGATGCCCTAAGTCAAGCAGCAAGACACACACCGTAATTCTCGGGCCTTCGGCTTGGACAGTTGTACTTCGAGAACAGCTCTTTCTACTCGATCGCATGCGGTAGTCAAACCTCTTTTTGTTGCAAGCAACTTTTCTTTCCACATGCATACATGACTGTCACTCCGTGAGTCGGTTCTACTCGCTCCGTCTCATAATATGAGAGTGTTTTTGACACTAGTGAGTTTTGATTCTCGAAAAAATGTTTTGATTCCTGAAAAAATGCACCATGAGTTCAAAACCAGTTGTAACAAAACCTGTCAAGGGTTACTTGGTTTTTAGTTGTTTTCTGAGTTTTGTTAGGATCTGTGTCCGGCTAAGGAAGACGAGATGATGGCTGCTTTCTGAAGATGGAATAAGGTTCTTCCCATCTGGGTGGTGCATCCAGCATCGTCGGGAGGGCGTGTAGAGGTGTGTGTTCGACGGATCTCGGGGGATTCGGTGGATGATTGTCTTTGGTGGGTCTATTGGGATCTGGTCTTCGTTCGTCTATATTTGTGTGGCTTCAGTTGGATCCTTTCAATCTACGTGTCTTTTCATCGGCGGCGGTTGTTGTTCTGGTGCACTGGTCCTATGGGGCTTTAGCACGACGACTTTCTGACTGTCTACTACAACAAGTTTTGTCCGACTCCTGCGAGGTAAGGGCGATGACGCAGCGTGCCTTCGGCCCGCTTTAGTGCTTGTAGTTGTGGCTAGGTGGATGTAAATCCAAGGTCTGGCATTCATTGAGTGTACCTGACAATGGTCTTGTTGAAGGCATTGTTTTGGAACTTGGACTCGATCAGGCGACGACAATGCTTGCGCTTTGTTTTCTTCTTGAAGGCGTCACTTTTGGGGAATCTTGTTTGTAATATTGGTGTTGTCTTCGGTGGTGGTTAGAGTGCTACGGTTGCGAGTGGTTCAACACCGTGACGGGGTCTTTGTTTTCTTTCTTCTCTTTTTTATTTTATGTCTTGGCCGTGTGCATCTTTGATGTCTTTGAACATCTTGTTGGCGCAGAGGCTGGGTGTATTGGTATCATCGCGATAGTAATATATATATTTTTATCGAAAAAGATGGTCTATGAATCTGGATATAACTCTTATTATTTCTGGTGTTCGTTTTACTAAATATGATTGAAGATGAATAGGTGGGAAGTTTTCTCAAAAAAAAAACAACAACAGAAACACTAACGCCCACACGTGTGGGCGTTTACATCTCGCCCACACGCATGGATTCGTGTCCATTTGTAGGTGCACGAATCTTGACATGTTTGTGATGCCACGTAGGACTGGGCTGATGTGTGAGCATTCACCCAGTCGCCCACACGTCCGTTTCACCACACGAAGGGGCCGGTGTGTGGGCGTTTAGCAATTCGCCCACACGCCAGTTTTCACTCACGCAGAAGGGATGGTGTGTGGGCAATTGCCATCTCGCCCACACGCCCGTCTCCTCTCCCACACCCAAGCTGCCAGTTGCCATGCGTTTTGCGATGCACATGGCAACTGCCCTAGTGTGCTTATAAGCAGATGGCAACTCTCTTTTTTTATCCGAACATGTCAGTTGTCATGTGTTCTGTAGGGTACACGACAACTGCCCTAGTGTGCTTGTAAGATGGCAACTCTCTCTTTTACCTGAACATGTTGTTTTGCCATGTCTCTTTGTAGCGCTACACGGCAACTGCCTAGTGTTAGTAGGTGGCAAGTCCTAAGATTTTCAAATCATGGCAACTGTAGTAAATCAGACCACACATGACAACTGCTTAGTGTTAGTAGGTGGCAACCTCTAAAGTTTTCAAATCATGGCAACTATAGTAAATCAGACCATACATGGCAACAACTACAGTTGTCCAAAATGGCATCTGGCACTTGACCTGAGATGGCAACTGCAGTTGAGCAACCATGGCAACTTCAGTTGAGCAACCATGGCAACTGTAGTTATCTGACATGACAACTGTAGTTCAGTGACATGGCAACTGGAGTTAAACGGACATTGAAGAGGGTCCGGACCATGGCAACTACGAGGACGCGTGGTGATTGTCACGCGGGACGTGCGGGACCGTGAGGTAGGTGGCTGAGAGAGGTCGTGTGGGTGTTATGCATTTTGCTCACATGTAGGTGTGTGAGAGGGACCGCAAGGAAAAAAAGACGTGTGGGCGCTAGTTGTTTTTCCACACATAGGCATGTGGGCTGGTCCTCTTAGACACCACACAAAACATGTGGACAGACCCTCTTAACGCCCACATGTGTGGCAGTTATCGTAGTCAGAAAAAGGTATAAAAAAACTTTGTCCTGTTAGTAGATGGACACAGCGCTGTGGCTCATCCTACCAAAACTCTTTCGAGACTTTGCAAGTTCATCCCTGGCGTGACACGGCAGCACGTCAGCTCGTATTACTACTATATCTCTTCCTACATGGAAACGAAGACTCCGCGTTTTGTCAGCATCGCCTCATTGGAGGGACATAAACCATATAGCTTAATAAAGCTTTCGAAGAAAATAACTTCAATCTCGACTACTCCCTCCGTTCTAAAATAGATGACCCAATTTTATACTAACTTTAGACTAAAGTTAGTAGTACTAGCAAAAGAGCCCGTGCGTTGCAACGGGAGAGAAAACATAACACACGCTCTTAACTCAACAACCATCACTCAAGATCACAATAGATCCATCTCCTTTATTTTTGCGAGGCATCATATTTGTGTTGCCGCTTATCCTCCTTCTCACCCTCGCCGGCGATGGCCTCGGTGTTCACACAAAACAACAAAAAACATGTGTTGAATATGGTTAATCCTAAGGCGTCTCTCTCTCCCTCTCTCCTCCCTCCCTCTCTCTCTCTCTCGCTTTCTCTCACTCTCACGATGAGAAATCTGTTGTTTTTCTCCCGCGACATTTTTCAGAGGTATGCATGTGTAGTTATCGATGTTTTCTTTTCCCTATATGGTTATAGTGAGGTGTTTATTTGTAATCTGGATCGCCGCCGGTATAAAAAAACCGGATCTTGCGCTATAAATTATAAGTTTGCTTCCATAACAATATTTAAAAAATATTTAATAGGTAAAATTAACATCATATTTAGATTTCACACATTTTTCTAATAAAATTTCATATATAATATGTCAAAATCGAAGTTACGATTTAAAAGATACAGATAATTTAGAAAATCATTTGGTTTGACTCAAATATATTCCAAAATAATATTTAAAAATACTTAACAGGTAAAAATAATCTCATATTCATATTCTATATATTTTTCTAATCAAACTTCATATATAACATGTTCAAATCGGAGTTAGAGTTTAAAAGATATGGATGATTTTAAAAAGCATTTGTTTGACTTAAATATGATCCGCCAATGAATTACCTAAAACATCAGGGGGGTTTCGAAAAATGTAAAATAACGGTTCCGGTGTGACTTAATTCCGGACGACTGGTTGATTTCAAAAAAAAAGACAGGGACTTTTGTACAAAATACGAAAATAACGTTTCGTTTTAACTTAAAACAAGACTGCGGGTTGAATTCTCTAAAATAGAGGGACTTTTGTAAAAAATGTCATGACGGACGAAAGAAACCTGGTCCTCTTAGACAGCACACAAAACGTGTGGACACACCCTCTTAACGCCCACACGTGTGGCAGTTATCGTAGTCAAAAAAAGTATAAAAAAACTTTGTCCTATTAGTAGACGGACACGGCGCTGTGGCTCATCCTACCGAAACTCTTTCGAGACTTTGCAAGTTCATCCCTGACGTGACACGGCAGCACGTCAGCTCGTATTACTACTATATCTCTTCCTACATGGAAACGAAGACTCCGCGTTTTGTCGGCATCACCTCATTGGAGGGACATAAACCATATAGCTTAATAAATCTTCTGAAGAAAATAACCTCAATCTCTCTCTCCGTTCTAAAATAGATGACCCAATTTTATACTAACTCTATACTAAAGTTAGTAGTACTAGCAAAAGAGCCCGTGGATTGCAACGGGAGAGAAAACATAACACACGCTCTTAACTCAACAACCATCACTCAAGACCACAATAGGTCCATCTTCTTTATTTTTGCGAGGCATCATATTTGTGTTGCCGCTTATCCTCCTTCTCACCCTGCCGGCGATGACTTTGGTGTTCACACAAAACAACAAAAAACATGTGTTGAATATGGTTAATGCTAAGGCGTCTCTCTCTCCCTCTCTCCTCCCTCCCTCTCTCTCTCACTCTCGCGATGAGAAATCTGTTGTTTTTTTCTGCGACATTTTTCAGAGGTATGCATGTGTAGTTATCGATGTTTTCTTTTCCCTATATGGTTATAGTGAGGTGTTTATTTGCAATCTGGATCACCGCCGGTATGAAAAAAAATTCGGATCTTGCGCTATAAATTATAAGTTTGCTTCCATAACAATATTTAAAAAATATTTCATTGGTAAAATTAACATCATATTTAGATTTCACATATTTCTTTTTCTAATAAAATTTCATATATAATATGCCAAAATCGAAGTTACGATTTAAAAGATACAGATAATTTAGAAAATCATTTGGTTTGACTCAAATATATTCCAAAATAATATTTAAAAATAGTTAACAGGTAAAAATAATCTCATATTCATATTCTATATATTTTTCTAATCAAATTTCATATATAACATGTTCAAATCGGAGTTACGGTTTAAAAGATATGGATGATTTTAAAAAGCATTTATTTGACTTAAATATGATCCGGGAATGAATTACCTAAAACATCAGGGGGGGTTTCGAAAAATATAAAATAACGGCTCGGGTGTGACTTAATTCCGGACGACGGGTTGATTTCAAGAAAAAGACAAGGACTTTTATGCAAAATACAAAAATAATGTTTCGTTTTAACTTAAAACAAAACTGCGGGTTGAATTCTCTAAAATAAAGGGACTTTTCTAAAAAATATCATGACGGACGAAAGAAACCTGGTCCTTTTAGACACAACACAAAACGTGTGGACAGACCCTCTTAACGCCCACACGTGAGGCAGTTATCGTAGTCAAAAAAGGTATAAAAAACTTTGTCCTATTAGTAGACGGACACAACGCTGTGGCTTATCCTACCGAAACTCTTTCGAGACTTTGCAAGTTCATCCCTGACGTGACACAGCAGCACGTCAGCTCGTATTACTACTATATCTCTTCGTACATGGAAACGAAGACTCCGCGTTTTGTCGGCATCGCCTCATTGGAGGGACATAAACCATATAGCTTAATAAAGCTTCCGAAGAAAATAACCTCAATCTCGACTACTCCCTCCGTTCTAAAATAGATAACCCAATTTTGTAGTAACTTTATACTAAAGTTAGTAGTACTAGCAAAAGAGCCCGTGCGGTGCAACAGGAGAGAAAACATAACACACGCTCTTAACTCAACAAGCATCACTCAAGAGCACAATAGGTCCATCTCCTTTATTTTTGCGAGGCATCATAGTTGTGTTGCCGCTAATCCTCCTTCTCACCCTCGCCGGTGATGGCCTCGGTGTTCACACAAAACAACAAAAAACATGTGTTGAATATGGTTAATCCTAAGGCGTCTATCTCTCCCGCTCTCCTCCCCCCCTCTCTCTCTCTCTCGCTTTCTTTCACTCTCACGATGAGAAATCTGTTGTTTTCTCCTGCGACATTTTTCAGAGGTATGCATGTATAGTTATCGATGTTTTCTTTTCCCTATATGGTTATAGTGAGGTGTTTATTGGCAATCTGGATCGCCGCCGGTATGAAAAAAAGGATCTTGCGTTATAAATTATAAGTTTGCTTCCATAACAATATTTTAAAAATATTTAATAGGTAAAATTAACATCATATTTAGATTTCACACATTTTTCTAATAAAATTTCATATTGAATATGTCAAAATCAAAGTTACGATTTAAAAGATACAGATAATTTAGAAAATCATTTGGTTTGACTCAAATATATTCCAAAATAATATTTAAAAATACTTATCAGGTAAAAATAATCTCATATTCATATTCTATATATTTTTCTAATCAAATTTCATATATAACATGTTCAAATCGGAGTTACGGTTTAAAAGATATGGATGATTTTAAAAATCATTTGTTTGACTTAAATATGATCCACGAATGAATTACCTAAAACATCAGGTTTTTTTCGAAAAATGTAAAATAACGGTTCGGGTTTGACTTAATTCCGGACGACGGGTTGATTTCAAGAATAGACAGAGACTTTTGTGCAAAATACGAAAATAACGATTCATTTTAACTTAAAACAAGACTGCGGGTTGAATTCTCTAAAATAGAAGGTCTTTTCTGAAAATTATCATGACGGATGAAAGAAACTTAATTTGCTTTATTATCAGGGGTAAAGATAAAGTTGAGTCATCTATTTTAGAATAGAGGAAGTACGTACCACCATGAATTTTACAGCTAGGTTAATACATCGAGCCCGATGCGGATTGCCATGCATATGTGTCGTCGGCCGGGTTTCAAGAAACAGGCAATGGCGATGGCAAAAGCCGAGTGCCTGCAGCAAGACGTCCTGGCCAGCATCCTGGTCCACCTTCCTGGGAGTGATCTCCGCCGCCTCCGCCTTGTCTGCAAAGAATGGTGGGACATCATCACCGACCAAACGTTCATCCAGGCGCACATGATGCACGGACCTCGGGCACCTTTGACACATACCATCGTCTTCTTTCCCGGATTCACCTACGGGAGCCGCAAAAACCCATGCAACGGCCGTGGTTTCCTCCGCGACGAGCACTGGAGGCTCATGGCCGAGCTCATAGCCGGCGTGTGGGATGAATTTGTAGGTGCATGCAATGGTCTGCTCTGAGTCCTGGAAGCTGGCCAGGGCTCCATCAAAGTCGTAGAACCATTCACCGGTGAGTCCCTCGCGCTGCCGCTGCCGCCAGAGGCGTCGAGGCTAAGGTGGACCGGCAACTGCAAGGCGTACTACTTCGATTACGATGCTACGACCAGACATTACAGGATCGTGCACCATGACTTCATCACAGATGACACGAGAATGGATTTTTAGCACCCGGGTGCCTAGACACCCCCTTATCATGACCGTTGGTCTAGAATCCAGTTCATTGGGATATGTGTGATATACTGTAGCTAGTAGACTATTAGTAGCAGGCATACTGTTTGCTAAACCCGGGCGATCGGTTGCGATTCAAACGAAGCTGTGCCTAGGCTGTCACTTTGCCTCTAGGTTTGATTCCCCCGAGACGTGGACATGACATATCGGCCCATTGTAAATAAAAAAACAGGAAAGAGCTAGCAGACTTGGTACATTTTAACAGCCGAAAGCATAAGCATACCTCTTGGCCGGGACAGTGAAGCTAAACCTGAGTCAGAAGCACAGCCCATGGGATCTTGGAAGGAGAATGACAGGTGGGACAGTCCATGTGTGCCCACAACGTCATAGAGTAATTAAGTTGAACATGGCCGACTGGGAATCTCTTGTGACATGGGCGCATGCAGCGACAGTCTGCTGTCTTTTCATCCATCACGTGGGCCTGCAAGACCTTTCTCTGCATGTTGGTGAAGGAAATATGCCCTAAAGGCAATAATAAAGTTATTATTTATTTCCTTATATCATGATAAAAGTTTATTATTCATGCTAAAATTGTATTAACCGGAAACATAATACATGTGTGAAGACATAGACAAACAGAGTGTCACTAGTATGCCTCTACTTGACTACCTCGTTAATCAAAGATGGTTATGTTTCCTAACCATTGACAAAGAGTTGTCATTTGATTAACGAGATCACATCATTAGTTGAATGATCTAATTGCATGACCCATTCCATTAGCTTAGCATCCGATCGTTTAGTATGTTGCTATTGCTTTCTTCATGACTTATACATGTTCCTATGACTATGAGATTATGTAACTCCCGTGTGCCGGAGGAACACTTTGTGTGCTACCAAACGTCACAACGTAACTAGGTGATTATAAAGGTGCTCTACAGGTGTCTCCAAAGGTACATGTTGGGTTGACGTATTTCGAGATTAGGATTTGTCACTCCGATTGTCGGAGAGGTATCTCTGGGCCCTCTCGGTAATGCACATCACTTAAGCCTTGCAAGCAATGCAACTAATGAGTCAGTTGCGAGATGATGTATTACAGAACGAGTAAAGAGACTTGCCGGTAACGAGATTGAACTAGGTATTGGATACCGACGATCGAATCTCGGGCAAGTAACATACCGATGACAAAGGGAACAACGTATGTTGTTATGCGGTCTGACCGATAAAGATCTTCGTAGAATATGTAGGAGCCAATATGGGCATCCAGGTCCCGCTATTGGTTATTGACCGGAGACATGTCTCGGTCATGTCTACATCGTTCTCGAACCCGTAGGGTCCGCACGCTTAAGGTTTCGATGACAATTATATTATGAGTTCATACGTTTTGATGTACCGAAGGTTGTTCGGAGTCCCGGATGTGATCACGGACATGACGAGGAGTCTCGAAATGGTCGAGACATAAATATTGATATATTGGACGGCTATATTCGGACACCGGAAGTGTTCCGGGTGATTTCGGAGAAAACCGGAAAGCCGGAGGGTTACCGGAACCCCCCCGGGAGAAGTAATGGGCCATATGGGCCTTAGTGGAGAGAGAGGGGCAGCCAAAGGTGGGCCGCGCGCCTCCTCCCCCCTGGTCCGAATTGGACTAGGAGAGGGGGGGGGGGGGCGGCACCCCCCTTTCCCTCTCCCTCCCTACTTCTTTCCCCCTCCTAGTAGGAGTCCTACTCCTACTAGGAGGAGGACTCCTCCTTGGCGCGCCATAGGGGCCGGCCGGCCTCCTCCTCTCTTGAACCTTTATATACGGAGGCAGGGGCACCCCAGAAACACACAAGTTGATCCACGTGATCATATTCTTAGCCGTGTGCGGCGCCCCCTGCCACCATAGTCCTCGATAATATTGTAGCGGTGCTTAGGCGAAGCCCTGCGACAGTAGTACATAAAGATCGTCACCACGCCGTCGTGCTGACGGAACTCTTCCCCGACACTTTGCTGGATCGGAGTCCGGGGATCGTCATCGAGCTGAACGTGTGCTAAAACTCGGAGGTGCCGTAGTTTCGGTGCTTGATCGGTCGGGTCGTGAAGATGTACGACTACATCAACCGCGTTGTCATAACGCTTCCGCTATCGATCTACAAGGGTATGTAGATCATACTCTCCCCTCTCGTTGCTATGCATCACCATGATCTTGCGTGTGCGTAGGAAAATTTTGAAATTACTACGTTCCCCAACAGTGGTATCCGAGCCTAGGTTTTATGGTTTGATGTTATATGCATGAGTAGAACACAAGTGAGTTATGGGCGATATAAGTCATACTGCCTACCAGCATGTCATACTTTGGTTCGGCGGTATTGTTGGATGAAGCGGTCCGGACCGACATTACGCGTACGCTTACGCGAGACCGGTTCTCCCGACGTGCTTTGCACATAGGTGGCTTGCGGGTGACTGTTTCTCCAACTTTAGTTGAACCGAGTGTGGCTACGCCCGGTCCTTGCGAAGGTTAAAACGGCATCAACTTGACAAACTATCGTTGTGGTTTTGATGCGTAGGTAAGATTGGTTCTTGCTTAAGCCCGTAGCAGCCAAGTAAAACTTGCAACAAACAAAGTAGAGGACGTCTAACTTGTTTTTGCAGGGCATGTTGTGATGTGATATGGTCAAGACATGATGCTGATTTTATTGTATGAGATGATCATGTTTTGTAACCGGGTTATCGGCAACTGGCAGGAGCCATATGGTTGTCGCTTTATTGTATGCAATGCAATCGCGCTGTAATGCTTTACTTTATCACTAAGCGGCAGCGATAGTCGTGGAAGCATAAAATTGGCGAGACGACAACGATGCTACGATGGAGATCAAGGTGTCACGCCGGTGACGATGGTGATCATGACGGTGCTTCGGAGATGGAGATTACAGGCACAAGATGATGATGGCCATATCATATCACTTATATTGATTGCATGTGATGTTTATCTTTTATGCATCTTATCTTGCTCTGATTGACGGTAGCATTATAAGATGATCTCTCACTAAAATTATCAAGAAGTATTCTCCCTGAGTATGCACCGTTGCGAAAGTTCTTCGTGCTGAGACACCACGTGATGATCGGGTGTGATAGGCTCTACGTTCAAATACAATGGGTGCAAAACAGTTGCACACGCAGAATACTCAGGTTATACTTGACGAGCCAAGCATATACAGATATGGCCTCGGAACATGGAGACTGAAAGGTCGAGCGTGAATCATATAGTAGATATGATCAACATAACGATGTTCACCATTGAAAACTACTCCATCTCACTTGATGATCGGTTATGGTTTAGTTGATTTGGATCACGTGATCACTTAGAGGATTAGAGGGATGTCTATCTAAGTGGGAGTTCTTTAAGTAATCTGATTAATTGAACTTAAATTTATCATGAACTTAGTACTTGATAGTATCTTGCTTATGTATGTTTGATTGTAGATAGATGGCACGTGCTGTTGTTCCGTTGAATTTTAATGCATTCCTTGAGAAAGCAAAGTTGAAAGATGATGGTAGCAATTACACGGACTGGGTCCGTAACTTGAGGATTATCCTCATTGCTGCACAGAAGAATTACGTCCTGGAAACACCGCTGGGTGCCAGGCCTGCTGCTGGAGCAACACCAGATGTTATGAACGTCTGGCAGAGCAAAGCTGATGATGTTGGGGAATGTAGTAATTTCAAAAAATTTCCTACGCACACGCAAGATCACGGTGATGCATAGCAACGAGAGGGGAGAGTGTTGTCTACGTACCCTCGTAGACCAAAGAGGAAGCGTTGACGCAACGTAGAGGAAGTAGTCGTACGTCTTCCCGATCCGACCGATCCAAGCACCGTTACTTCGGCGCCTCCGAGTTCTTAGCACACGTACAGCTCGATGACGCTCCCCGGGCTCCGATCCACCAAAGCTTCGGGGATGAGTTCCGTCAGCACAACAGCGTGGTGACGATGATGATGTTCTACCGACGCAGGGCTTCGCCTAAGCACTACAACGATATGACCGAGGTGGAATATGGTGGAGGGGGGCACCGCACACGGCTAAGGAACGATCACGAGGATCAACTTGTGTGTCCTAGGGTGCCCCCCTGCCCCCGTATATAAAGGAGCAAGGGGGAGGCCGGCCGGCCCTTGGTGCACCAAGGAGAGAGGGGGGAGTCCTTCTCCTAGTGGGAGTAGGACTCCCCCTTTCCTAGTCCAATTAGGAATATGGAGGGGGAAGGAAAGAGAGGGAGAGGGAGAGGGAAAGAGGGGCCGCCCCCCCGTCCCTAGTCCAATTCGGACTCCCCATAGGGGGGGGCGCCACCTCCTGGGCTTCTGCCCTCTCTCTCCCCTCAGACCCAATATGGCCCATTACTTCCCCGGGGGGTTCCGGTAACCCCTTCGGCACTCCGGTTTTATCCGAAATCACCCGGAACACTTCCGGTGTCCGAATATAGTCGTCCAATATATCAATCTTTATGTCTCGACCATTTCGAGACTCCTTGTCATGTCCGTGATCACATCCGGGACTCCGAACTAACTTCGGTACATCAAAATGCATAAACTCATAATAACTGTCATCGTAACGTTAAGCGTGCGGACCCTACGGTTCGAGAACAATGTAGACATGACTGAGACAAATCTCCGGTCAATAACCAATAGCGGGACCTGGATGCTCATATTGTCTCCTAGATATTCTACGAATATCTTTATCGGTCAGACCGTATAATAACATACGTTGTTCCCTTTGTCATCGGTATGTTACTTGCCCGAGATTCGATCGTCGGTATCCAATACCTAGTTCAATCTCGTTACCGGCAAGTCTCTTTACTCGTTACGTAATACATCATCTCGCAACTAACTCATTGGTTGCAATGCTTGCAAGGCTTATGTGATGTGCATTACCGAGAGGGCCCACAGATACCTCTCCGACCATCGGAGTGACAAATCCTAATCTCGAAATACGTCAACCCAACATGTACCTTTGGAGACACCTGTAGAGCACCTTTATAATCACCCAGTTACGTTGTGACGTTTGGTAGCACACAAAGTGTTCCTCCGGCACACGGGAGTTACATAATCTCATAGTCATAGGAACATGTATAAGTCATGAAGAAAGCAATAGCAACATACTAAACGATCGGGTGCTAAGCTAATGGAATGGGTCATGTCAATCAGATCATTCAACTAATGATGTGATCCCGTTAATCAAATAACAACTCTTTTGTCTATGGTTAGGAAACATAACCATCTTTGATTAACGAGCTAGTCAAGTAGAGGCATACTAGTGACACTCTGTTTGTCTATGTATTCACACATGTAGTATGTTTCCTGTTAATACAATTATAGCATGAATAATAAACATTTATCATGATAAAAGGAAATAAATAATAACTTTATTATTGCCTCTAGGGCATATTTCCTTCAGATGACTACTCGATAGTTCAGTGTGCCATGCTTTACGGCTTAGAATCGGGACTTCAACGACGTTTTGAACGTCATGGAGCATATGAGATGTTCCAAGAGTTGAAGTTAATATTTCAAGCAAATGCCCGGATTGAGAGATATGAAGTCTCCAATAAGTTCTATAGCTGCAAGATGGAGGAGAATAGTTCTGTCAGTGAGCATATACTCAAAATGTCTGGGTATAATAATCACTTGATTTAGATGGGAGTTAATCTTCCAGATGATTGCGTCATTGACATAATTCTCCAATCACTGCCACCAAGCTACAAGAGCTTCGTGATGAACTATAATATGCAAGGGATGAATAAGACTATTCCCGAGCACTTCGCAATGCTGAAAGCTGCGGAGGTAGAAATCAAAAAGGAGCATCAAGTGTTGATGGTCAACAAGACCACTAGTTTCAAGAAAAAAGGCAAAGGGAAGAAGAAGGGGAACTTCAAAAAGAACAACAAGCAAGTTGCTGCTCAAGAGAAGAAACCCAAGTCTGGACCTAAGCCTGAAACTGAGTGCTTCTACTGCAAGCAGACTGGTCACTGGAAACGGAACTGCCCCAAGTATTTGGCGGATAAGAAGGATGGCAAGGTGAACAAAGGTATATGTGATATACATGTTATTGATGTGTACCTTACTAATGCTCGCAGTAGCACCTGGGTATTTGATACTGGTTCTGTTGCTAATATTTGCAACTCGAAACAGGGACTACGGATTAAGCGAAGATTGGCTAAGGACGAGGTGACGATGCGCATGGGAAACAGTTCCAAAGTCGATGTGATCGCAGTCGGCACGCTACCTCTACATCTACCTTCGGGATTAGTATTAGACCTAAATAATTGTTATTTGGTGCCAGCGTTGAGCATGAACATTATATCTGGATCTTGTTTAATGCGAGACGGTTATTCATTTAAATCAGAGAATAATGGTTGTTCTATTTATATGAGTAATATCTTTTATGGTCATGCACCCTAGAAGAGTGGTCTATTCTTATTGAATCTCGATAGTAGTGATACACATATTCATAATGTTGAAGCCAAAAGATGCAGAGTTGATAATGATGGTACAACTTATTTGTGGCACTGCCGTTTAGGTCATATCGGTGTAAAGCGCATGAAGAAACTCCATACTGATGGACTTTTGGAACCACTTGATTATGAATCACTTGGTACTTGCGAACCGTGCCTCATGGGCAAGATGACTAAAACACCGTTCTCCGGTACTATGGAGAGAGCAACAGATTTGTTGGAAATCATACATACAGATGTATGTGGTCCGATGAATATTGAGGCTCGTGGCGGATATCGTTATTTTCTCACCTTCACAGATGACTTAAGCAGATATGGGTATATCTACTTAATGAAACACAAGTCTGAAACATTTGAAAAGTTCAACGAATTTCAGAGTGAAGTTGAAAATCATCGTAACAAGAAAATAAAGTTTCTACGATCTGATCGTGGAGGAAAATATTTGAGTTACGAGTTTGGTGTACATTTGAAGCAATGCGGAATAGTTTCGCAACTCACGCCACCTGGAACACCATAGCGTAATGGTGTGTTCGAACGTCGTAATCGTACTTTACTAGATATGGTGCGATCTATGATGTCTCTTACTGATTTACCGCTATCGTTTTGGGGTTATGCTTTAGAGACGGCCGCATTCACGTTGAATAGGGCACCATCGAAATCCGTTGAGACGACGCCTCATGAACTATGGTTTGGCAAGAAACCAAAGTTGTCGTTTCTGAAAGTTTGGGGCTGCGATGCTTATGTGAAAAAGCTTCAACCTGATAAACTCGAACCCAAATCGGAGAAATGTGTCTTCATAGGATATCCAAAGGAAACTATTGGATACACCTTCTATCACAGATCCGAAGGCAAGACTTTTGTTGCTAAATTCGGAAACTTTCTGGAGAAGGAGTTTCTCTCGAAAGATGTGAGTGGGAGGAAAGTAGAACTTGATGAGGTAACTGTACCTGCTCCCTTATTGGAAAGTAGTACATCACAGAAAACTGTTTCTGCGACACCTACACCAATTAGTGAGGGAGCTAATGATAATGATCATGAAACTTCAGGACAAGATACTACTGAACCTCGTAGATCAACCAGAGTGAGAACCGCGCCAGAATGGTACGGTAATCCTGTTCTGGAAATCATGCTGCTAGATCATGATGAACCTACGAACTATGAAGAAGCGATGGTGAGCCCAGATTCCGCAAAATGGCTTGAAGCCATGAAATCTGAGATGGGATCCATGTATGAAAACAAAGTATGGACTTTGGTTGACTTGCCCGATGATTGGCAAGCAATTGAGAATAAGTGGATCTTCAAGAAGAAGACTGACACTGACGGTAATATTACTGTCTACAAAGCTTGACTTGTTGCAAAAGGTTTTCGACAAGTTCAAGGGGTTGACTACGATGAGACCTTCTCACCCGTAGCGATGCTTAAGTTTGTCCGAATCATGTTAGCAATTGCCGCATTTTATGATTATGAAATTTGGCAGATGGATGTCAAAACTGCATTCCTGACTGGATTTCTGGAAGATGAGTTGTATATGATGCAACCGGAAGTTTTTGTCGATCCAAAGGGAGCTAACAAAGTGTGCAAGCTCCAGCGATCCATTTATGGACTGGTGCAAGCCTCTCGGAGTTGGAATAAACGCTTTGATAGTGTGATCAAAGCATTTGGTTTTATACAGACTTTCGGAGAAGCCTGTATTTACAAGAAAGTGAGTGGGAGCTCTGTAGCATTTCTGATATTATATGTGGATGACATATTACTGATTGGAAATGATATAGAATTTCTGGATAGCATAAAGGGATACTTGAATAAGAGTTTTTGAATGAAAGACCTCGGTGAAGCTGCTTACATATTAGGCATAAAGATCTATAGAGATAGATCAAGACGCTTAATTGGACTTTCACAAAGCACATACCTTGACAAGATTTTGAAGAAGTTCAAAATGGATCAAGCAAAGAAAGGGTTCTTGCCTGTGTTACAAGGTGTGAAGTTGAGTCAGACTCAATTCCCAACCACTGCAGAAGATAGAGAGAAAATGAAAGATGTTCCCTATGCTTCAGCCATAGGCTCTATCATGTATGCAATGCTGTGTACCAGACTTGATGTGTGCCTTGCTATAAGTTTAGCAGGGAGGTACCAAAGTAATCCAGGAGTGGATCACTGGACAGCGGTCAAGAACATCCTGAAATACCTGAAAAGGACTAAGGATATGTTTCTCGTATATGGAGGTGACAAAGAGCTCATTGTAAACGGTTACGTTGATGCAAGCTTTGACACTGATCTGGACGATTCTAAATCGCAAACCGGATACGTGTTTACATTAAACGGTGGAGCTGTCAGTTGGTGCAGTTCAAAACAAAGCGTCGTGGTGGGATCTGAAGGAAATATGCCCTAGAGGCAATAATAAAGTTATTATTTATTTCCTTTATATCATGATAAATGTTTATTATTCATGCTAGAATTGTATTAACCGGAAACATAATACATGTGTGAATACATAGACAAACAGAGTGTCACTAGTATGCCTCTACTTGACTAGCTCGTTAATCAAAGATGGTTATGTTTCCTAACCATAGACAAAAGAGTTGTTATTTGATTAACGGGATCACATCATTAGTTGAATGATCTGATTGACATGACCCATTCCATTAGCTTAGCACCCGATCGTTTACTATGTTGCTATTGCTTTCTTCATGACTTATACATGTTCCTATGACTATGAGATTATGTAACTCCCGTGTGCCGGAGGAACACTTTGTGTGCTACCAAACATCACAACGTAACTGGGTGATTATAAAGGTGCTCTACAGGTGTCTCCAAAGGTACATGTTGGGTTGACGTATTTCGAGATTAGGATTTGTCACTCCGATCGTCGGAGAGGTATCTCTGGGCCCTTCTCGGTAATGCACATCACATAAGCCCTGTAAGCATTGCAACCAATGAGTTAGTTGCGAGATGATGTATTACGTAATGAGTAAAGAGACTTGCCGGTAACGAGATTGAACTAGGTATTGGATACCGACGATCGAATCTCGGGCAAGTAACATACCGATGACAAAGGGAACAACGTATGTTGTTATGCGGTCTGACCGATAAAGATCTTCGTAGAATATGTAGGAACCAATATGGGCATCCAGGTCCCGCTATTGGTTATTGACCGGAGATTTGTCTCAGTCATGTCTACATTGTTCTCGAACCGTAGGGTCCGCACGCTTAACGTTACGATGAGCGTTATTATGAGTTTATGCATTTTGATGTACCGAAGTTAGTTCGGAGTCCCGGATGTGATCACAGACATGACGAGGAGTCTCGAAATGGTCGAGACATAAAGATTGATATATTGGACGACTATATTCGGACACCGGAAGTGTTCCGGGTGATTTCGGATAAAACCGGAGTACCGGAGGGGTTACCGGAACCCCCCGGGGAAGTAATGGGCCTTATTGGGCCTAGGGGGAGAGAGAGGGCAGCAGCCCAGGAGGTGGCGCGCCCCCCCTATGGGGAGTCTGAATTGGACTAGGGAGGGGGGCGCGACCCCTCTTTCCCTCTTCCTCTCCCTCTCTTTCCTTCCCCCTCCATATTCCTAATTGGACTTGGAAAGGGGAGTCCTACTCCCACTAGGAGAAGGACTCCCCCCCTCTCTCCTTGGCGCACCAAGGGCCGGCCGGCCTCCCCCTTGCTCCTTTATATACGGGGGTAGGGGGGCACCCTAGAACACACAAGTTGATCCTCGTGATCGTTCCTTAGCCGTGTGCGGTGCCCCCCTCCACCATATTCCACCTCGGTCATATCGTTGTAGTGCTTAGGCGAAGCCCTGCGTCGGTAGAACATCATCATCGTCACCACGCCGTTGTGCTGACGGAACTCATCCCCGAAGCTTTGCTGGATCGGAGCCCGGGGGGCGTCATCGAGCTGTACGTGTGCTAAGAACTCGGAGGCGCCGGAGTAACGGTGCTTGGATCGGTTGGATCGGGAAGACGTACAACTACTTCCTCTACGTTGCGTCAACGCTTCCTCTTTGGTCTACGAGGGTACGTAGACAACACTCTCCCCTCTCGTTGCTATGCATCACCATGATCTTGCGTGTGCGTAGGAATTTTTTTGTTACTACGTTCCCCAACAGTGGCATCCGAGCCTAGGTTTTATGTGTTGATGTTATATGCACGAGTAGAACACAAGTGAGTTGTGGGCGATATAAGTCATACTGCTTACCAGCATGTCATACTTTGGTTCGGCGGTATTGTTGGACGAAGCGGCCCGGACCAACATTACGCGTACGCTTACGCGAGACCGGTTCTCCCGACGTGCTTTGCACAGAGGTGGTTTGCGGGTGACAGTTTCTCCAACTTTAGTTGAACCGAGTGTGGCTACGCCCGGTCCTTGCGAAGGTTAAAACAGCACCAACTTGACAAACTATCGTTGTGGTTTTGATGCGTAGGTAAGATTGGTTCTTGCTTAAGCCCGTAGCAGCCACGTAAAACTTGCAACAACAAAGTAGAGGACGTCTAACTTGTTTTTGCAGAGCATGTTGTGATGTGATATGGTCAAGACATGATGCTAAATTTTATTGTATGAGATGATCATGTTTTGTAACCGAGTTATCGGCAACTGGCAGGAGCCATATGGTTGTCGCTTTATTGTATGCAATGCAATCGCGCTGTAATGCTTTACTTTATCACTAAGCGGTAGCGATAGTCGTGGAAGCATAAGATTGGCGAGACAACAACGATGCTACGATGGAGATCAAGGTGTCGCGCCGGTGACGATGGTGATCATGACGGTGCTTCGGAGATGGAGATCACAGTCACAAGATGATGATAACCATATCATATCACTTATATTGATTGCATGTGATGTTTATATTTTATGCATCTTATTTTGCTTTGATTGACGGCAGCATTATAAGATGATCTCTCACTAAATTATCAAGATAAAAAGTGTTCTCCCTGAGTATGCACCGTTGCCAAAGTTCGTCGTGCCCAGACACCACGTGATGATCGGGTGTGATAAGCTCTACGTCCATCTACAACGGGTGCAAGCCAGTTTTGCACACGCAGAATACTCAGGTTAAACTTGACGAGCCTAGCATATGCAGATGGCCTCGGAACACGAAGACCGAAAGGTCGAGCGTGAATCATATAGTAGATATGATCAACATAATGATGTTCACCATTGAAAACTACTCCATCTCATGTGATGATCGGTTATGGTTTAGTTGATTTGGATCACGTGATCACTTAGAGGATTAGAGGGATGTCTATCTAAGTGGGAGTTCTTTAAGTAATTTGATTAATTGAACTTAAATTTATCATGAACTTAGTACCTATAGTATCTTGCTTATGTATGTTTGATTGTAGATAGATGGCCCGTGCTATTGTTCCGTTAAATTTTAATGCGTTCCTTGAGAAAGCAAAGTTGAAAGATGATGGTAGCAATTACACGGACTGGGTCCGTAACTTGAGGATTATCCTCATTGCTGCACAGAAGAATTACATCCTGGAAGCACCGCTGGGTGCCAGGCCTGCTGCTGGAGCAACACCAGATGTTATGAACGTCTCGCAAAGCAAAGCTGATGACTACTCGATAGTTCAGTGTGCCATGCTTTACAGCTTAGAATCGGGACTTCAACGATGTTTTGAATGTCATGGAGCATATGAGATGTTCCAGGAGTTGAAGTTAATATTTCAAGAAAATGCCCGGATGATAGATATGAAGTCTCCAATAAGTTCTATAGCTGCAAGATGGAGGAGAACAGTTCTGTCAGTGAGCATATACTCAAAATGTCTGGGTATAATAATGACTTGATTCAATTGGGAGTTAATCTTCCAGATGATTGCGTCATTGACAGAATTCTCCAATCACTGCCACCAAGCTACAAGAGCTTTGTGATGAACTATAATATGCAAGGGATGAATAAGACTATTCCCGAGCTCTTCGCAATGCTGAAAGCTGCGGAGGTAGAAATCAAGAAGGAGCATCAAGTGTTGATGGTCAACAAGACCACTAGTTTCAAGAAAAAGGGCAAAGGGAAGAAGAAGGGGAACTTCAAAAAGAATGGCAAGCAAGTTGCTACTCAAGAGAAGAAACCCAAGTCTGGACCTAAGCCTGAAACTGAGTGCTTCTACTGCAAGCAGACTGGTCACTGGAAGCGGAACTGCCCCAAGTATTTGGAAGATAAGAAGGATGGCAAGGTGAACAAAGGTATATGTGATATACATGTTATTGATGTGTACCTTACTAGAGCTCTCAGTAGCACCTGGGTATTTGATACTGGTTCTGTTGCTTATATTTGCAACTCGAAATAGGGACTACGGATTAAGGGAACACTGGCAAAGGACGAGGTGACGATGCGCGTGGGAAATGGTTCCAAAGTCGATGTGATCACAGTCGGCACGCTACCTCTACGTCTACCTTCGGGATTAGTATTAGACCTAAATAATTGTTATTTGGTGCCAGCATTGAGCATGAACATTATATCTGGATCTTGTTTGATGCGAGACGGTTATTCATTTAAATCAGAGAATAATGGTTGTTCTATTTATATGAGTAATATCTTTTATGGTCATGCACCTTTGAAGAGTGGTCTATTTTTGATGAATCTCGATAGTAGTAACACACATATTCATAATATTGAAGCCAAAAGATGCAGAGTTGATAATGATAGTGCAACTTATTTATGGCACTGCCGTTTAGGTCATATCGGTATAAAGCACATGAAGAAACTCCATACTGATGGACTTTTGGAACCACTTGATTATGAATCACTTGGTACTTGCGAACCGTGCCTCATAGGCAAGATGACTAAAACACCGTTCTCCGGTTCTATGGAGAGAGCAACAGATTTGTTGGAAATCATACATACAGATGTATGTGGTCCGATGAATATTGAGGCTCGTGGCGGATATCGTTATTTTCTTACCTTCACAGATGACTTAAGAAGATATGGGTATATCTACTTAATGAAACACAAGTCTGAAACATTTGAAAAGTTCAAAGAATTTCAGAGTGAAGTTGAAAATCATCGTAACAAGAAAATAAAGTTTCTACGATCTGATCGTGGAGGAGAATATTTGAGTTACGAGTTTGGTGTACATTTGAAACAACGCGGAATAGTTTCGCAACTCACGCCACCCGGAACACCACAGCGTAATGGTGTGTCTGAACATCGTAATCGTACTTTACTAGATATGGTGCGATCTATGATGTCTCTTACTGAATTACCGCTATCGTTTTGGGGTTATGCTTTAGAGACGGCCGCATTCACGTTAAATAGGGCACCATCGAAATCCGTTGAGACGGCGCCTTATGAACTATGGTTTGGCAAGAAACCAAAGTTGTCGTTTCTTAAAGTTTGGGGCTGCGATGCTTATGTGAAAAAGCTTCAACCTGATAAGCTCGAACCCAAATCGGAGAAATGTGTCTTCATAGGATACCCAAAGGAAACTGTTGGGTACACCTTCTATCACAGATCCGAAGGCAAGACATTCGTTGCTAAGAATGGATCCTTTCTAGAGAAGGAGTTTCTCTCGAAAGAAGTGAGTGGGAGGAAAGTAGAACTTGACGAGGTAACTGTACCTGCTCCCTTATTGGAAAGTAGTACATCACAGAAACCTGTTTCTGCGACACCTACACCAATTAGTGAGGAAGCTAATGATAATGATCATGAAACTTCAGAACAAGATACTACTGAACCTCGTAGATCAACCAGAGTAAGATCCGTGCCAGAGTGGTACGGTAATCCTGTTCTGGAAGTCATGCTACTAGATCATGATGAACCTACAAACTATGAAGAAGCGATGGTGAGCCCAGATTCCGCAAAATGGCTTGAAGCCATGAAATCTGAGATGGGATCCATGTATGAGAACAAAGTCTGGACTTTGGTTGACTTGCCCGATGGTCGGCAAGCAATTGAGAATAAATGGATCTTCAAGAAGAAGACTGACGCTGACGGTAATGTTACTGTCTACGAAGCTCGACTTGTCGCAAAAGGTTTTCGACAAGTTCAAGGGATTGACTACGATGAGACCTTCTCACCCGTAGCGATGCTTAAGTCTGTCCGAATCATGTTAGCAATTGCCGCATTTTATGATTATAAAATTTGGCAGATGGATGTCAAAACTGCATTCCTGAATGGATTTCTAGAAGAAGAGTTGTATATGATGCAACCGGAAGGTTTTGTCGATCCAAAGGGAGCTAACAAAGTGTGCAAGCTCCAGCGATCCATTTATGGACTGGTGCAAGCCTCTCGGAGTTGGAATAAACGCTTTGATAGTGTGATCAAAGCATTTGGTTTTATACAGACTTTCGGAGAAGCCTGTATTTACAAGAAAGTGAGTGGGAGCTCTATAGCATTTCTGATATTATATGTGGATGACATATTACTGATTGGAAATGATATAGAATTTCTGGATAGCATAAAGGGATACTTCAATAAGAGTTTTTCAATGAAAGACCTCGGTGAAGCTGCTTACATATTAGGAATAAAGATCTATAGAGATAGATCAAGACGCTTAATTGGACTTTCACAAAGCACATACCTTGACAAGATTTTGAAGAAAGTTCAAAATGGATCAAGCAAAGAAAGGGTTCTTGCCTGTGTTACAAGGTGTGAAGTTGAGTCAGACTCAATGCCCGACCACTGCAGAAGATAGAGAGAAAATGAAAGATGTTCCCTATGCTTCAGCCATAGGATCTATCATGTATGCAATGCTGTGTACCAGACCTGATGTGTGCCTTGCTATAAGTCTAGTAGGGAGGTACCAAAGTAATCCAGGAGTGGATCACTGGACAGCGGTCAAGAACATCCTGAAGTACCTGAAAAGGACTAAGGATATGTTTCTCGTATATGGAGGTGACAAAGAGCTCATCGTAAATGGTTACGTTGATGCAAGCTTTGACACTGATCCGGACGATTCTAAATCGCAAACCGGATACGTGTTTACATTAAACGGTGGAGCTGTCAGTTGGTGCAGTTCTAAACAAAGAGTTGTGGCGGGATCTACATGTGAAGCGGTGTACATAGCTGCTTCGGAAGCAGCAAATAAAGGATTCTGGATGAAGGAGTTCATATCCGATCTAGGTGTCATACCTAGTGCATAGGGTCCAATGAAAATCTTTTGTGACAATACTGGTGCAATTGCCTTGGCAAAGGAATCCAGATTTCACAAGAGAACCAAGCACATCAAGAGACGCTTCAATTCCATTCGGGATCTAGTCCAGGTGGGAGACATAGAGATTTGCAAGATACATACGGATCTGAATGTTGCAGACCCATTGACTAAGCCTCTTCCACGAGCAAAACATGATCAGCACCAAGGCTCCATGGGTGTTAGAATCATTACTGTGTAATCTAGATTATTGACTCTAGTGCAAGTGGGAGACTGAAGGAAATATGCCCTAGAGGCAATAATAAAGTTATTATTTATTTCCTTTATATCATGATAAATGTTTATTATTCATGCTAGAATTGTATTAACCGGAAACATAATACATGTGTGAATACATAGACAAACAGAGTGTCACTAGTATGCCTCTACTTGACTAGCTTGTTAATCAAAGATGGTTATGTTTCCTAACCATAGACAAAAGAGTTGTTATTTTATTAACGGGATCACATCATTAGTTGAATGATCTGATTGACATGACCCATTCCATTAGCTTAGCACCCGATCGTTTAGTATGTTGCTATTGCTTTCGTCGGAGAGGTATCTCTGGGCCCTTCTCGGTAATGCACATCACATAAGCCTTGTAAGCATTGCAACCAATGAGTTAGTTGCGAGATGATGTATTACGTAACGAGTAAAGAGACTTGCCGGTAATGAGATTGAACTAGGTATTGGATACCGACGATCGAATCTCGGGCAAGTAACATACCGATGACAAAGGGAACAACGTATGTTGTTATGCGGTCTGACCGATAAAGATCTTCGTAGAATATGTAGGAACCAATATGGGCATCCAGGTCCCGCTATTGGTTATTGACCGGAGATTTGTCTCAGTCATGTCTACATTGTTCTTGAACCGTAGGGTCCGCACGCTTAACGTTACGATGACAGTTATTATGAGTTTATGCATTTTGATGTACCGAAGTTAGTTCGGAGTCCCGGATGTGATCACAGACATGACGAGGAGTCTCGAAATGGTCGAGACATAAAGATTGATATATTGGACGACTATATTCGGACACCGGAAGTGTTCCGGGTGATTTCGGATAAAACCGGAGTGCCAGAGGGGTTACCGGAACCCCCCGGGGAAGTAATGGGCCTTATTGGGCCTGAGGCGAGAGAGAGGGCAGCAGCCCAGGAGGTGGCGCGCCCCCCCTATGGGGAGACCGAATTGGACTAGGGAGGGGGGTGCGGCCCCTCTTTCCCTCTTCCTCTCCCTCTCTTTCCTTCCCCCTCCATATTCCTAATTGGACTAGGAAAGGGGAGTCCTACTCCCACTAGGAGAAGGACTCCCCCCTCTCTCCTTGGCGCACCAAGGGCCGGCCGGCCTCCCCCTTGCTCCTTTATATACGGGGGCAGGGGGGCACCCTAGAACACACAAGTTGATCCTCGTGATCGTTCCTTAGCCGTGTGCGGTGCCCCCCTCCACCATATTCCACCTCGGTCATATCGTTGTAGTGCTTAGGCGAAGCCCTGCGTCGGTAGAACATCATCATCGTCACCACGCCATTGTGCTGACGGAACTCATCCCCGAAGCTTTGCTGGATCGGAGCTCGGGGAGCGTCATCGAGCTGTACGTGTGCTAAGAAATCGGAGGCGCCGGAGTAACGGTGCTTGGATCGGTCGGATTGGGAAGACGTACGACTACTTCCTCTATGTTGCGTCAACGCTTCCGCTTTGGTCTACGAGGGTACGTAGACAACACTCTCCCCTCTCGTTGCTATGCATCACCATGATCTTGCATGTGCGTAGGAAATTTTTTGAAATTACTACGTTCCCCAACAGGATCTACATGTGAAGCAGAGTACATAGCTGCTTCGGAAGCAACAAACGAAGGAGTCTGGATGAAGGAGTTCATATCCGATCTAGGTGTCATACCTAGTGCATCGGGTCCAATGAAAATCTTTTGTGACAATACTGGTGCAATTGCCTTGGCAAAGGAATCCAGATTTCACAAGAGAACCAAGCACATCAAGAGACGCTTCAATTCCATCCGGGATCTAGTCCAGGTGGGAGACATAGAGATTTGCAAGATACATATGGAGCTGAATGTAGCAGACCCGTTGACTAAGCCTCTTCCACGAGCAAAACATGATCACCACCAAAGCTCCATTGGTGTTAGAATCATTACTGTGTAATCTAGATTATTGACTCTAGTGCAAGTGGGAGACTGAAGGAAATATGCCCTAGAGGCAATAATAAAGTTATTATTTATTTCCTTATATCATGATAAAAGTTTATTATTCATGCTAAAATTGTATTAACCGGAAACATAATACATGTGTGAATACATAGACAAACAGAGTGTCACTAGTATGCCTCTACTTGACTAGCTCGTTAATCAAAGATGGTTATGTTTCCTAACCATTGACAAAGAGTTGTCATTTGATTAACGGGATCACATCATTAGTTGAATGATCTGATTGACATGACCCATTCCATTAGCTTAGCATCCGATCGTTTAGTATGTTGCTGTTGCTTTCTTCATGACTTATACATGTTCCTATGACTATGAGATTATGTAACTCCCGTGTGCCGGAGGAACACTTTGTGCGCTACCAAACGTCACAACGTAACTGGGTGATTATAAAGGTGCTCCACAGGTGTCTCCAAAGGTACATGTTGGGTTGACGTATTTCGAGATTAGGATTTGTCACTCCGATTGTCGGAGAGGTATCTCTGGGCCCTCTCGGTAATGCACATCACTTAAGCCTTGCAAGCATTGCAACCAATGAGTTAATTGCGAGATGATGTATTACAGAACGAGTAAAGAGACTTGACGGTAACGAGATTGAACTAGGTATTGGATACCGACGATCGAATCTCGGGCAAGTAACATACCGATGACAAAGGGAACAACGTATGTTGTTATGCGGTCTGACCGATAAAGATCTTCGTAGAATATGTAGGAACCAATATGGGCATCTTGGTCCCGCTATTGGTTATTGACCGGAGATTTGTCTCAGTCATGTCTACATTGTTCTCGAACCGTAGGGTCCGCACGCTTAACGTTACGATGACAGTTATTATGAGTTTATGCCTTTTGATGTACCGAAGTTAGTTCGGAGTCCCGGATGTGATCACGGACATGACGAGGAGTCTCGAAATGGTCGAGACATAAAGATTGATATATTGGACGGCTATATTCGGACACCGGAAGTGTTCCGGGTGATTTCGGAGAAAACCGGAAAGCCGGAGGCACTACTAGGAAAAGGCCTACTAATGGCGCACCTAATTTGGCCATTAATGGCGCATTAGTGGTGCGCCATTAGTAGCACGCCATTAGTATATTTTACTAATGGCGCATGTGACGCCCCCGATTTGACCGTACACTAATCATACACGCAAACGTGTACGATCAAGATCAGGGACTGACGGGAAGATATCACAACACAACTCTACAAATAAAATAAGTCATACAAGCATCATATTACAAGCCAGGGGCCTCGAGGGATCGAATACAAGAGCTCGATCATAGACGAGTCAGCGGAAGCAACAAAATCTGAGTACAGACATAAGTTAAACAAGTTTGCCTTAAGAAGGCTAGCACAAACTGGGATACAGATCGAAAGAGGCGCAGGCCTCCTGCCTGGGATCCTCCTAACTACTCCTGGTCGTCATCAGCGGGCATCACGTAGTAGTAGGCACCTCCGGTGTAGTAGGAGTCGTCGTCGACGGTGGCGTCTGGATCCTGGGCTCCAACATCTGGTTGCGACAACCAGGAAGAAGGAAAGGGGGAAAGGAGGGAGAAAGCAACCGTGAGTACTCATCCAAAGTACTCGCAAGCAAGGAGCTACACTACATATATATGCATTGGTATCAACTGGAATAAGGCTATCATAGGTGGACTGAACTGCAGAATGCCGGAATAAGAGGGGGATAGCTAGTCCTTTCGATGACTACGCTTCTGGCAGCCTCCGTCTTGCAGCATGTAGAAGAGAGTAGACTGAAGTCCTCCAAGTAGCATCGCATAGCATAATCCTAACCGATGATCCTCCCCTCGTCGCCCTGTGAGAAAGCGATCACTGGTTGTATCTGGCACTTGGAAGGGTGTGTTTTATTAAGTATCCAGTTCTAGTTGTCATAAGGTCAAGGTACAACTCCAAGTCGTCCTGTTACCAAAGATCACGGCTATTCGAATAGATTAACTTCCTTGCAGGGGTGCACCACATTCCCCAACACGCTTGATCCCATTTGGCCGGACACACTTTCCTGGGTCATGCCCGGCCTCGGAAGATCAACACGTCGCAGCCCCACCTAGACCAACAGAGCGGTCAGCACGCCGGTCTAAACCTAAGCGCCCAGGGGTCTGGGCCCATCGCCCTTAGCACACCTGCATGTTGCGAATGCGGCCGAAAGCAGACCTAGCCTAGTGGCCTTCCAGTCCAATCCGGCGCGCGCCAGTCAGTCGCTGACGTCACGAAGGCTTCGGCTGATACCACGACGCCGGGATACCCATAACTACTCCCGCGTAGATGGTTAGTGCGTATAGACCAAATGGCCAGACTCAGATCAAATACCCAGATCTCGTTAAGCATGTTAAGTATCCGCGAACGCCGACCAGGGCCAGGCCCACCTCTCTCCTAGGTGGTCGGAACCTGCCCTGCCGCTCCGCCTCAAAACTCCACTTGCGGGTGCTCCTCAAGCCGACCCGTCTTTAGTCACCACATGCATCATGTATAAAGTATATAGTATATACCTGTGATCAACTCCCGAGTGATCACGGCCCGATAGTATAGCATGGCAGACGGACAAGGATGTAGGGCCACTGATGATAAACTAGCATCCTATACTAAGCATTAGGATTGCAGGTAAAGGTAACAACAGTAGTAGCAAGGACAGGCTATGCATCAGTATAGGATTAACGGGAAGCAGTAACATGCTACGCTACTCTAATGCAAGCAGTATAGAGAAGAGTAGGCGATATCTGGTGATCAAAGGGGGGGCTTGCCTGGTTGCTCTGGCAAGAGAGAGGGGTCGTCAACTCCGTAGTCGTACTGGGTAGCAGCGGCGTCGGTCTCGGTGTCTAGCGGAAGAAGAGGGGGGAAGAAACAATAAATATAATGCAAACAGATGCATAACGATGCATGACAAGGCAAGTAACAGCGCTAGGGGTGCCCTAACGCGGTATTAGGTGATACCGGTGAAGGGGGATAACATCCGGGAAAGTATCCCCGGTGTTTCGCATTTTCGGACAGATGAACCGGAGGTGAAATGTTGCAGGTTCACTATGCTAGGGACACGTGGCGGACGAACGGGCTGCGTATCCGAATTCGTCTCGTCGTTCTGAGCAACTTTCATGTACAAAGTTTTTCCATCCGAGCTACGGTTTATTTTATATTAATTTTAAAAGATTTAAATCATTTTTAGGATTTATTTATTTAATTTAATCAACATTATCCAGAATAGTGTCTGCTGACGTCATCATGACGTCAGCATGACGTCAGTAGTTGACTTGGTCAACCTGACAGGTGGGTCCCGATCGTCATACTCTGTTTTAATTAACTAACAGTTAATTAGGTTAATTAGTGATTAGGTTAATCTAATTATAATTATTAAGTTAATTAACTCTTTGATTAATTAAATAATTAATATTTTAATTATTTTAATTATTTATTTATCTATTATCTCTTTTTTTTAAATCTTCTTTTTTTTGCTAAAAACGTTCTGGTCGTGGGCCCCCCCTGTCATAGGCACAGGGGGCCTTAACGGGTTTTGGGCGCTGGGGCGACGGCTGTCGCCCGAACGGGCGCTGGGCGTGCTGGCGCCCGACTCGGAGGGGGGGGGCGAGCAGGCGCAGCTGCGGCGCGGGAGCCGGCAGCAAGCAAGGGGCGGCGCCGGCGCGGCCTGGCACAGCGGAGCCGAGGCGGGAGGCGAGGTGACAGGAGGGGCGCGGCGTGACGGGGCAGAGGCGGCGCGGGGCAGGCTGCAGGGGAGGAGGCGCGCGCCGGGGCGAAGCCGTGGTGGGCAGCGGCAACAGCGCTGTGGTGCGGCGTGTGCGCGATGCGGCGAGGAGCGGCGGGGCTGCTGCGGTGGCCGCGCGGGCGCGCGCGGGCGCCAGCGAGGTGCGGGCGTGCCGGAGCGCAGACGGCGCGGGCACGGCGCGATGAGCGAGCGAGGGGGGAGAGAGGAGGTGCGCGGAGGCCGTGGCCTCACCGGAGAGTGTAGGGACGGGGCAGCGGGCTCAAGCTCGAGGAGGGTGACGGGACGACGTGCGGCGGGGCGATGAGGTCCGGCGACGTAGAGGAGGAGGACGGCGAGGTCTGGCAATGGGCAGCGGCGGGACGGCGCGCGTCCACGGCGTCCGGCGAGGAGGGGGTGAGGACGGGCGACGGGGCGGCGGTGGTCGGGATCCGGGGGGGTCAAGCGCCGGTGGGGGGGGGGGGAGGCAGCGACGGTCGACGGGTGTTGGGGGCCGGCCCGATCCGATCTGGATCGGGTGAGAGGGAGTGACGAGGGAGTGGGGGAAGTGGTGGGTTACGGTTAGGGTTTCACTGGGGGTGGGGGGGATAAGGGGAGGGAGTGGCCGGCTGGGCCTTTGCCCAGTTGGGCCGGTGGCCGAATGGGCCGGCCTGTTGGGTCGGCTGGCCCGGGGGGGTGCTTTCTTTCCTTTTTGTTGTTGTTGTTTTGTCCTTTTTCGTATTTTCTTTCTTTTATTTATTTTCTCTTGTGTTTCAATTCAGTATAAAATATTTATGCATTTTATAAAACTGGGTCTCCCACACCACAATTATCTATGTAATATTTAGTACAAACCGAACATTTTTATTTCAATGTTTGAAAACTTTTATTATTTACCAAAGTTTGAATTTGAATTTTGGTCCGGTTTTGATCTAACGATCGATTAGCAACAGTAACGTAGGTAACGTGGCTCCATTAGCGTGGGATTACTGTAGCTTAACTACCCGGGCGTTACAAATCTCCTCCACTACAAGAAATCTCGTCCCGAGATTTAGGAGGTAGAAGGAAACAACACGGGGTATTCTTCACGCAGGCGATCCTCGCGTTCCCAAGTGGCTTCGTCTTCAGAGTGATTCAACCACTGTACTTTGAGGAATTTGATCGCCTTCTGACGTGTGCGGCGTTCAGCTTGGTCAAGAATGCGGACCGGATGCTCTTTATAAGAGAGGTCCTGTTGCAATTCGAGCACTTCATGATCCACCGCTCGGATTGGATCCTTGAAGCAACGGCGGAGTTGTGACACATGGAACACATCGTGAACCTGAGAAAGGTTCGGCAGAAGCTCCAGTTGATATGCCACCTTTCCACGCCTTTCGAGAATAGTGAAGGGACCGATATAGCGAGGAGCTAGCTTGCCCTTGATCCCGAAGCGGTGAGCACCCTTCATTGGGGTAACTCGAAGATAAGCCTTTTCGCCAGGTTGATAGACCATGTCTTGGTGATGACGGTCATACTGACTTTTCTGACGTGACTGAGCAGTCTTGAGATTCTCGCGAATAATGCGAACTTGTTCTTCGACCTGTTGGATAATATCCGGACCGAAGAGTGGGCGTTCCCCAGTTTCTGACCAGTTCAGAGGGGTTCGACACTTTCGTCCATAAAGCACTTCGAAGGGGGACATCTTCAGACTAGCTTGATAGCTATTATTATAAGAGAACTCGGCATATGGAAGAGATTCCTCCCATTTCTTGCCGAATGAGATTACACAAGCTCGAAGCATGTCTTCGAGAACTTGGTTGACACGTTCAACCTGTCCTTGCGACTGAGGATGGAACGCAGTACTGAACGACAGATGAGTCCCCATAGCTTCTTGGAAACTCGCCCAAAATCTTGAAGTGAATAAGCTGCCACGGTCTGAACTGATAACCAGTGGAATTCCGTGAAGTGAAACAATTCTGGACATGTAGAGAGTAGCAAGCTGACTAGCAGTGATTGTCTCTTTGACCGCCAGAAAATGGGCAACTTTGGAAAGCCGGTCAATGACGACAAGAATAGCATCATTACCTTTCTGCGATTTGGGAAATCCAGTGACGAAGTCCATTTCAACATGGTCCCATTTCCATTCAGGAATAGAGATAGGTTGCAGAGTTCCAGCAGGCCTTTGATGCTCTGCTTTGATTCGGCGACAAACATCACACTCAGCAACATAACGAGCAATGTCCTGCTTCATATTAGACCACCAGAATCTTTGACGAATATCCTGGTACATCTTTGTACTACCAGGATGGATGGACAGAGGCGTATCATGGGCTTCTTGCATAACCCTTTTAGTCTTATCCAGGTTTTTCTTCGAACATGGTACCACTAGGCGGCCTTTGAAATACAAGGCGCCATCGTCGGCGATCGTGAAGAATGAGGGCTTTCTTTTTTTTAGGTCGCGCTTAATCTCGAGGACTTCATCGTCACATTTCTGTATCCATTTGATGGTGTCCACAAGATCTGGTTTCGCAACCAGGGTATTGAGAGAACCCTTGGAAACAACATGGAGGTTCCGTTTGGGGAAATCTTCGGGAGGGGGAGGGAGTGATCCCGGAGGAACAATATGGAGGTTCAGCCTTCTAAATTCTTCGGTAAGCGAGGGCTGAACTTTGTGGACCTATAGGTGGTTGCAGTAAGACTTGCGGCTTAAGGCATCAGCCATTACATTAGCCTTGCCGGGGGTATAGGATATACCCACGTCAAAGTCTGCAACAGTCTCCATCCATCTTTGCTGGTGTAGGTTCAAATCTGGCTGAGTAAACAGATACTTCAGACTTTGATGGTCGATGAAGATCTCGCAACGATTACCGAGAAGGTAATGCCGCCACTGCTTCAGTGCATGAATGACAGCAGCAAGCTCGAGGTCGTGAACTGGGTAGTTTTCTTCGTGAGGGCGCAGTTGACGAGAGGCATAAGCAATCACTCTGCGCTCTTGCATTAGGACACAGCCTAATCCTTGACGGGAAGCGTCGCAGTAAATGACGAAGTCCTTCTTAGTATCAGGTGGAGCAAGTACGGGGGCAGAAGTCAACTTGTCTTTGAGCGCCTGGAAACTTTCCTGACACTTGTCTGTCCAGTCGAACTTGACACCCTTATGCAACAAATTAGTCAGAGGCCTGGCAATCTTGGAGAAGTTCTCGATGAATCGACGGCAATAGCTGGCGAGACCGAGAAAACTTCGGACTTGCTTGACATTCTTCGGAGGAGTCCAATCGAGAATAGCCTGAACTCGTTCAGGGTTGACGGCAATACCATCCTTGGAGATGACATGCCCAAGATAGGTTACTTCGGGGAGCCAGAATTCACACTTGGAATACTTAGCATACAGTTGATGCTCTCGAAGTTTTTCTAACACTAGACGAAGATGTTCAGCATGTTCCTCCTTGTTCTTGGAAAATACGAGGATATCGTCCAAATAAACCACGACGAACTTGTCGAGGTAATCCATGAATATATAGTTCATCAGACGAGAGAAGGTGGCTGGAGCATTCGTTAAGCCGAATGACATGACGGTGTACTCGTATGATCCATACCGTGTCACGAAGGCGGTTTTTGGGATGTCCTCTTCACGAACACGGATCTGGTGGTAACCCAACCTCAAGTCGAGTTTGGAGAACACTGATGAGCCAGCCAGTTGATCCTGTTTCTGGTTGCATTCCCTAGCACGGTGCCCTGGTTGTCCACACCTGAAGCACAAACCATTCTCGGGAGTAGGAACAGGAGCTTGGGGTGGTGGAGCTGGAAGCCTTGGCTGCCTAGTTGGAGCCGTAGGCAGACGAGGTGCAGCATAGGACTGCCTTGGGGCAGGTGCACTTGGCTGGTACATGCTGTTGGGAATCCATATCTTGCGCTTCTGCGAGGACGGGTCCGAAGATGAGCCTGTGTCATGGCTGCGCTTGTGAGAGCTCTGGTATTCCTGCAGACCAGTTTCGACATTGATGGCTTTGTTCACCAGAGTGGCGAAATCAGCAAAATCATGCACTAGAAGTGCGAGTTTGATGTCAGCTTGAAGGCCATCCCGGAACTTCTCCTGTCTGCGTGCATCAGTTGCAATGTCCTCTTCAGCATAGCGGGACAAGTCCAGAAACTCCCGCTGATAAGCTTCCACAGTTTTGTTGCCTTGGGTGAGGTTGCGGAACTCACGCTTCTTCCGGTCCATAACTCCCTGAGGGATGAAGCGAGCACGGAAGGCAGCTTGGAAGTCTGGCCAGGTGATGATTGTTCCAGCTGGCAGAGTACGCCTGTGGCTGTCCCACCATTGAGCTGCGGGTCCCTTCAGGAAGAAGGAAGCAAAGGTGACATAGCTGGCAGGGGCTACATCAGCAGACTCCATCTCATAGGTGATGTCTCGGAGCCAGTCATCAGCATCCAGAGGCTGAGTTGAGCTGCGGTACACAGTTGGGTTCAGGCACATGAAATCCTGCAGAGTTACTGGGGTTGGCTGCTGGTTCATATTGGGGCGAGGAAACTGAGCCATAATATTCTCCATGAACTGACGATTCAGCTCAAACTTTTGCATCATCCCAGCCATGTACTCAGGTGGTGGTGGGGCGTTGCCACCACGACCACGACCACCTGGTCTAACCATCCTGCTAATATTTAACAGGGGTAGTTCAGCATTGAGGAATTGTAAAAACAAGAATCATTCATGATGAAACATGCACAACGAACGTAGCATGACAGATACTACATAGTAGTCGGCATATCTTACAAAAGAGATCAGCATAGAGTTCGTTACACGGAGTTCGGTACATAGGCTAAGACATCATAGGCGGCACACAGGCTCGCGGCGAATGCAGCTAACACTAATAAGCAAGTCTACGTCAGTCCCATGCGGTACTGCGGAGGTAGGTGTAGCCCGACAGCTGGTAGTGACGCGAAGGGAAGACCTCCACGCGAGTAGCCTGGGGTCCGCGGATACTCTGGTGTGGAACCCGATGCACAGGTGGCAGGAGAGGACCAAGTGCAGGAGAGTAGCCTCCCACATCTGGCCAGTCGACGCCCTGGGGCATCACGGTCCTGGCAGGGTAGACCGCAGAACACGACAGATCACCAGATCGGACAGAGGGGTGTAACAGCGTCAGAGCACGATACAGGTACTGACGGGTGGTGTACAACTCGTGGCGAAGAGCTCGGTTAGCTCTATCCAGCCCATCAGCATGCAGAACCAGGTTCTGATGGTATAAGGGCTCTCGGGTGACAGTGGAGTAGGTAGCAGTGTAGTATCCCTCCGCACCAACATCAGATGCGATAGCAATGTGCCTGAAGGGGGAGGTGTCCAACTCCTGATACTCTCCACGAAGACGTGTCAGAGCAGCATAAGCAGCATCATGGACCGCCATATCGATAGTCACTCCAACACCATGAGCAGTGTGCAGCACGGTAGTGGAGTCATACTCTCGAGAGTAGAGGTGGACGATGGCACGGTACTGCTCCTGGTTGAAGTCCTGGTACTCCTCATAGACGGTGTACTCAGGGTGCCAGCGATAACCCAGATAGGTCATCATCTCAACCAACACAGCAGGTGATCCTGAGGCACCAATGGCCGTCGTGTGGCGCACGACCTGCCTCGTGGGTTCCATCTGAAAACAAAGATGTTTTCACAGGAGTCAAATGACAATGTGGATAATGTTCAAATACTACTCTAAAGAACAACTAGGGCTTATCCAACTTTGGGGTGAATGTTGTAACGGGATCCTAGTGTCAGAGTTAGTAAATTCGTTAAACCCGAGTAGAAGAGAGTTCAGAGTCCCAGAGTAAAGGTCGAGGAGTAAAAGATCCTAGTACCACCCGATGGCGACGTGGGCCCGTAAGGCACACAGCCAAGTTAGTAAAAGTTTTTGCAATGTCTAGACTCGACTTCGGCCAAGGAGTGTGGAAGGGGGGTTCCTACAGGCAGTTGGCTCTGATACCAACTTGTGACGCCCCCGATTTGACCGTACACTAATCATACATGCAAACGTGTACGATCAAGATCAGGGACTCACGGGAAGATATCACAACACAACTCTACAAATAAAATAAGTCATACAAGCATCATATTACAAGCCAGGGGCCTCGAGGGCTCGAATACAAGAGCTCGATCATAGACGAGTCAGCGGAAGCAACAAAATCTGAGTACAGACATAAGTTAAACAAGTTTTCCTTAAGAAGGCTAGCACAAACTGGGATACAGATCGAAAGAGGCGCAGGCCTCCTGCCTGGGATCCTCCTAACTACTCCTGGTCGTCGTCAGCGGGCATCACGTAGTAGTAGGCACCTCCGGTGTAGTAGGAGTCGTCGTCGACGGTGGCGTCTGGATCCTGGGCTCCAACATCTGGTTGCGACAACCAGGAAGAAGGAAAGGGGGAAAGGAGGGAGAAAGCAACCGTGAGTACTCATCCAAAGTACTCGCAAGCAAGGAGCTACACTACATATGTATGCATTGGTATCAACTGGAATAAGGCTATCATAGGTGGACTGAACTGCAGAATGCCGGAATAAGAGGGGGATAGCTAGTCATTTCGATGACTACGCTTCTGGCAGCCTCCGTCTTGCAGCATGTAGAAGAGAGTAGACTGAAGTCCTCCAAGTAGCATCGCATAGCATAATCCTAACCGATGATCCTCCCCTCGTCGCCCTGTGAGAAAGCGATCACCGATTGTATCTGGCACTTGGAAGGGTGTGTTTTATTAAGTATCCAGTTCTAGTTGTCATAAGGTCAAGGTACAACTCCAAGTCGTCCTGTTACCAAAGATCACGGCTATTCGAATAGATTAACTGCCCTGCAGGGGTGCACCACATTCCCCAACACGCTTGATCCCATTTGGCCGGACACACTTTCCTGGGTCATGCCCGGCCTTGGAAGATCAACACGTCGCAACCCCACCTAGACCAACAGAGAGGTCAGCACGCCGGTCTAAACCTAAGCGCCCAGGGGTCTGGGCCCATCGCCCTTAGCACACCTGCACGTTGCGAACGCGGCCGAAAGCAGACCTAGCCTAGTGGCCTTCCAGTCCAATCCGGCGCGCGCCACTCAGTCGCTGACGTCACGAAGGCTTCGGCTGATACCACGACGCCGGGATACCCATAACTACTCCCGCGTAGATGGTTAGTGCGTATAGACCAAATGGTCAGACTCAGATCAAATACCCAGATCTCGTTAAGCGTGTTAAGTATCCGCGAACGCCGACCAGGGCCAGGCCCACCTCTCTCCTAGGTGGTCGGAACCTGCCCTGCCGCTCCGCCTCAAAACTCCACTCGCGGGTGCTCCTCAAGCCGACCCGTCTTTAGTCACCACATGCATCATGTATAAAGTATATAGTATATACCCGTGATCAACTCCCAAGTGATCACGGCCCGATAGTATAGCATGGCAGACGGACAAGGATGTAGGGCCACTGATGATAAACTAGCATCCTATACTAAGCATTAGGATTGCAGGTAAAGGTAACAACAGTAGTAGCAAGGACAGGCTATGCATCAGTATAGGATTAACGGGAAGCAGTAACATGCTACGCTACTCTAATGCAAGTAGTATAGAGAAGAGTAGGCGATATCTGGTGATCAAAGGGGGGGCTTGCCTGGTTGCTCTGGCAAGAGAGAGGGGTCGTCAACTCCGTAGTCGTACTGGGTAGCAGCGGCGTCGGTCTCGGTGTCTAGAGGAAGAAGAGGGGGGAAGAAACAATAAATATAATGCAAACAGATGCATAACGATGCATGACAAGGCAAGTAACGGTGCTAGGGGTGCCCTAACGCGGTATTAGGTGATACCGGTGAAGGGGGATAACATCCGGGAAAGTATCCCCGGTGTTTCGCGTTTTCGGACAGATGAACCGGAGGTGAAATGTTGCAGGTTCACTATGCTAGGGACACGTGGCGGATGAACGGGCTGCGTATCCGAATTCGTCTCGTCGTTCTGAGCAACTTTCATGTACAAAGTTTTTCCATCCGAGCTACGGTTTATTTTATATTAATTTTAAAAGATTTAAATCATTTTTAGGATTTATTTATTTAATTTAATCAACATTATCCAGAATAGTGTCTGCTGACGTCATCATGACGTCAGCATGACGTCAGTAGTTGACTTGGTCAACCTGACAGGTGGGTCCCGATCGTCATACTCTGTTTTAATTAACTAACAGTTAATTAGGTTAATTAGTGATTAGGTTAATCTAATTATAATTATTAAGTTAATTAACTCTTTGATTAATTAAATAATTAATATTTTAATTATTTTTAATTATTTATTTATCTATTATCTCTTTTTTTAAATCTTCTTTTTTTTTGCTAAAAACGTTCTGGTCGTGGGGCCCCCTGTCATAGGCACAGGGGGCCTTAACGGGTTTTGGGCGCTGGGGCGACGGCTGTCGCCCGAACGGGCGCTGGGCGTGCTGGCGCCCGACTCGGAGGGGGGGCGAGCAGGCGCAGCTGCGGGGCGGGAGCCGGCAGCAAGCAACGGGCGGCGCCGGCGCGGCCTGGCACAGCGGAGCCGAGGCGGGAGGCGAGGTGACAGGAGGGGCGCGGCGTGACGGGGCAGAGGCGGCGCGGTTCAGGCGACGGCGCGGGGCAGGCAGCAGGGGAGGAGGCGCGCGCCGGGGCGAAGCCGTGGTGGGCAGCGGCAACAGCGCTGCGGTGCGGCGTGTGCGCGATGCGGCGAGGAGCGGCGGGGCTGCTGCGGTGGCGGCGCGGGCGCGCGCTGGCGCCGGCGAGGCGCGGGCGTGCCGGAGCGCAGACGGCGCGGGCACGACACGATGAGCGAGCGAGGGGGGGAGAGAGGAGGTGCGCGGAGGCCGTGGCCTAACCGGAGAGTGTAGGGACGGGGCAGCGGGCTCAAGCTCGAGGAGGGTGACGGGGACGACGTGCGGCGGGGCGATGAGGTCCGGCGACGTAGAGGAGGAGGACGGCGAGGTCTGGCGATGGGCAGCGGCGGGACGGCGCGCGTCCACGGCGTCCGGCGAGGAGGGGGTGAGGACGAGCGACGGGGCGGCGGTGGTCGGGATCCGGGGGGTCAAGCGCCGGTGGGGGGGGGGAGGCCGCGACGGTCGACGGGTGTTGGGGGCCGGCCCGATCCGATCTTGATCGGGTGAGAGGGAGTGACGAGGGAGTGGGGGAAGTGGTGGGTTACGGTTAAGGTTTCGCTGGGGGTGGGGGGGATAAGGGGAGGGAGTGGCCGGCTGGGCCTTTGCCCAGTTGGGCCGGTGGCCGAATGGGCCGGCCAGTTGGGTCGGCTGGCCCGGGGGGGTGCTTGCTTTCCTTTTTTTTGTTGTTTTGTCCTTTTTCGTATTTTCTTTCTTTTATTTATTTTCTCTTGTGTTTCAATTCAGTTTAAAATATTTATGCATTTTATAAAACTGGGTCTCCCACACCACAATTATCTATGTAATATTTAGTACAAGCCGAACATTTTTATTTCAATGTTTGAAAACTTTTATTATTTACCAAAGTTTGAATTTGAATTTTGGTCCGGTTTTGATCTAACGATCGATTAGCAACAGTAACGTAGGTAACGTGGCTCCATTAGCGTGGGATTACTGTAGCTTAACTACCCAGGCGTTACAGCGCACCACTGGTGCGCCATTAGTATCTGGCCTGCATCCTTCATACAATGGAGTAACCGCGTCTAACTCAAGTTGATCCATCTTGGCTTTCTCTCGGGCGGCAGCTCTTGCGTTATCCGTCTGCTTGAGAAGCAGCTCTTGAATATGAGGGTCCTGCACCCAGCCCATCGATGGTCCAGCTGTTGGGTTTCGTAGTAATTTCAAAATTTTCCTACGCACACGCAAGATCATGTGATGCATAGCAACGAGAGGGGAGAGTGTTGTCTACGTACCCACGCAGACCGACTGCGGAAGCGTTGACGCAACATAGAGGAAGTAGTCGTACGTCTTCACGATCCAACCGATCAAGCACCGAAACTACGGCACCTCCGTGTTCGAGCACACGTTCAGCTCGATGACGATCCCCGGACTCCGATCCAGCAAAGTGTCAGGGAAGAGTTCCGTCAGCACGACGGCGTGGTGACGATCTTGATGTACTACAGCAGCAGGGCTTCGCCTAAACTCCGCTACAGTATTATCGAGGACTATGGTGGCTGGGGGCACCGCACACGGCTGAGGAATAGATCACGTGGATCAACTTGTGTGTTTCTGGGTGCCTCTGCCTCAGTATATAAAGGAGCCAAGGGGGAGGGGGGCGCCGGCCAGGAGGCGGGCGCAGGAGGAGTCCTACTCCTTCCGGGAGTAGGACTCCCCCCCAATCCTAGTTGGACTAGGATTCCCCGAGGGGGAAAGAGGGAAAGGGGCGGGCCACCTTCTCCTAGTCCTAATAGGACTAGGGGAGGGGGGAGGTGCACAGCCACCTTGGGCTGCCCCTTTCTCCTTTCCACTAAAGCCCATTAAGGCCCATATGGCTCCCGGGGGGTTCCGGTAACCTCCCGGTACTCCGGTAAAATCCCGATTTCACCCGGAACACTTCCGATAGCCAAACATAGGCTTCCAATATATCAATATTTACGTCTCGACCATTTCGAGACTCCTCGTCATGTCCATGATCACATCCGGGACTCCGAACAACCTTCGGTACATCAAAATGCATAAACTTATAATATAACTGTCATCGTAACCTTAAGCGTGCGGACCCTACGGGTTCGAGAACAATGTAGACATGACCGAGACACGTCTCCGGTCAATAACCAATAGCGGGACCTGGATGCCCATATTGGCTCCTACATATTCTACAAAGATCTTTATCGGTCAGACCGCATAACAACATACGTTGTTCCCTTTGTCATCGGTATGTTACTTGCCCGAGATTCGATCGTCGGTATCCAATACCTAGTTCAATCTCGTTACCGGCAAGTCTCTTTACTCGTTCCGTAATACATCATCCCGCAACTAACTCATTTAGTTGCAATGCTTGCAAGGCTTAAGTGATGTGCATTACCGAGAGGGCCCAGAGATACCTCTCCGACAATCGAAGTGACAAAACCTAATCTCGAAATACGCCAACCCAACATGTACCTTTGCAGACACCTGTAGTACTCCTTTATAATCACCCAGTTACGTTGTGAGTTTGGTAGTACCCAAAGTGTTCCTCCGGTAAACGGGAGTTGCATAATCTCATAGTTATAGGAACATGTATAAGTCATGAAGAAAGCAATAGCAACATACTAAACGATCGGGTGCTAAGCTAATGGAATGGGTCATGTCAATCAGATCATTCAACTAATGATGTGACCTCGTTAATCAAATAACAACTCTTTGTTCATGGTTAGGAAACATAACCATCTTTGATTAACGAGCTAGTCAAGTAGAGGCATACTAGTGACACTCTGTTTGTCTATGTATTCACACATGTATTATGTTTCCGGTTAATACAATTCTAGCATGAATAATAAACATTTATCATGAAATAAGGAAATAAATAATAACTTTATTATTGCCTCTAGGGCATATTTCCTTCAGTCTCCCACTTGCACTAGAGTCAATAATCTAGTTCACATCGCCATGTGATTTAACAACAATAGTTCTCATCACCATGTGATTAACACCCATAGTCCACATCGATATGTGACCAACACCCAAAGGGTTTACTAGAGTCAGCAATCTAGTTCACATCGCTGTGTGATTAACACCCAAAGAGTACTAAGGTGTGATCATGTTTTGCTTTGTGAGATAATTTTAGTCACCGGGTCTGTTATACTCAGATCCGTAAGTATTTTGCAAGTATTTATGTCAACAATGCTCTGCACGGAGCTACTCTAGCTAATTGCTCCTACTTTCAATATGTATCTAGATTGAGACTTAGATTCATCTAGATTAGTGTCAAAACTTGCATCGACGTAACCCTTTACGACGAACATTTTTGTCACGTCCATAATCGAGAAACATATCCTTATTTCACTAAGGATAATTCTGACCGCTGTCCAGTAATCTACTCCTAGATTACTATTGTACTCCCTTGCCAAATCAGTGCAGGGTATACAATAGATCTGGTACACAGCATGACATACTTTATAGAACCTATGGCCAAGGCATAGGGAATGACTTTCATTCTCTTTCTATCTTCTGCCGTGGTCGGGCTTTTGATTCCTACTCAACTTCACACCTTGTAATACAGGCAAGAACTCTTTCTTTGACTACTCCATTTTGAACTACTTCAAAATCTTGTCAAGGTATGTACTCGTTGAAAAAACTTATCAAGCGTCTTGATCTATCTCTATAGATCTTGAAGCTCAATATGTAAGCAGCTTTACCGAAGTCTTTCTTTGAAAAACTCCTTTCAAACACTCCTTTATGCTTTACAGAATAATTCTACATTATTTCCGATCAACAATATGTCATTCACATATACTTATCAGAAATGTTGTAGTGCTCCCACTCACTTTCTTGTAAATACAGGCTTCACCGCAAGTCTGTATAAAACTATATGCTTTGATCAACTTATCAAAGCGTATATTCCAACTCCCAGATTCTTGCACCAGTCCATAGATGGATCGCTAGAGCTTGCATACTTTGTTAGCACCTTTAGGATTGACAAAACCTTCTAGTTGTATCATATACAACTCTTCTTTAATAAATCTATTAAGGAATGCAGTTTTGTTTATCCATTTGCCAGATTTCATAAAATGCGGCAATTGCTAACATGATTCGGACAACTTAAGCATAGATACGAGTGAGAAACTCTCATCGTATTTAACACCTTGAACTTGTCGAAAACCTTTTGCGACAATTCTAGCTTTGTAGATAGTAACACTACTATCAGCGTCCGTCTTCCTCTTGAAGATCCATTTATTCTTAATTGCCTGCCGATCATCGGGCAAGTCAACCAAAGTCCATACTTTGTTCTCATACATGGATCCCATCTCAGATTTCATGGCCTCAAGCCATTTTGCGGAATCTGGGCTCACCATCGCTTTCTTCATAGTTCGTAGGTTCATCGTGATCTAGTAGCTTGACTTCCAGAACAGGATTACCGTACCACTCTGGCGCGGATCTTACTCTAGTTGATCTACGAGGTTCAGTAGTATCTTGTTCTGAAGTTTCATGATCATCATCATTAGCTTCCTCACTAACTGGTGTAGGTGTCACAGAAATAGTTTTCTGTGATGTACTACTTTCCAATAAGGGAGCAGGTACAGTTACCTCGTCAAGTTCTACTTTCCTCCCACTCACTTCTTTCGAGAGAAACTCCTTCTCCAGAAAGTTTCCGAATTTAGCAACAAAAATCTTGCCTTCGGATCTGTGATAGAAGGTGTATCCAATAGTTTCCTTTGGATATCCTATGAAGACGCACTTCTCCGATTTGAGTTTGAGCTTATCAGGATGAAACTTTTTCATATAAGCATCGCAACCCCAAACTTTAAGAAACGACAGCTTAGGTTTCTTGCCAAACCATAGTTCACATGGTGTCGTCTCAACGGATTTAGATGGTGCCCTATTTAACGTGAATGCAGCTGTCTCTAATGCATAACCCCAAAACGATAGTGGTAGATCGGTAAGAGACATCATAGATTGCTCTATATCCAACAAAGTATGGTTATGACGTTCGGACACACCATTATGCTGTGGTGTTCCATGTGGCATGAGTTTGTGAAACTATTCCACATTGTTTTAATTGAAGACCAAACTCGTAACTCAAATATTTGTCTCCGCGATCAGATCGTAGAAACTTTATTTTTCTTGTCACGATGATTTTCCACTTCACTCTGGAATTCTTTGAACTTTTCAAATGTTTCAGACTTATGTTTCATCAAGTAGATATACCCATATCTGCTCAAATCATCTGTGAAGTTCAGAAAATAACGATACTTGCCGTGAGCCTTAACACTCATCGGACCGGATACATCAGTATGTATTATTTCCAATAAGTCAGTTGCTCGCTCCGGAGAACGGAGTCTTAGTCATCTTGCCCATGAGGCATGGTTCGCAAGCATCAAGTGATTCATAATCAAGTGATTCCAAAATCCCATCAGCATGGAGTTTCTTCATGCGTTTTACACCAATATGACCTAAACGGCAGTGCTACAAATAAGTTGCACTATCATTATTAACTTCGCATCTTTTGGTTTCAATATTATGAATATGTGTATCACTATGATCGAGATCCAATGAACTTGTTTCATTGGGTGTATGACCATCGAAGGTTTTATTCATGTAAACAGAACAACAATTATTCTCTGACTTTAATGAATAACCGTATTGCAATAAACATGATCAAATCATATTCATGCTCAACGCAAAAACCAAATAACACTTATTTAGGTTCAACACTAATCCCGAAAGTATAGGGGAGTGTGCGATGATGATCATATCAATCTTGGAACCACTTCCAACACACATCGTCACTTCACCCTTAACTAGTCTCTGTTTATTCTGCAACTCCCGTTTCGAGTTACTAATCTTAGCAACTGAACTAGTATCAAATACTGAGGGGTTGCTATAAACACTAGTAAAGTACACATCAATAACATGTATATCAAATATACTTATGTTCACTTTGCCATCCTTCTTATCTGCCAATCACTTGGGGTAGATCCGCTTCCAGTGACCAGTCCCTTTGCAGTAGAAACACTTAGTCTCAGGCTTAGGACCAGACTTGGGCTTCTTCACTTGAGCAGCAACTTGCTTGCTGTTCTTCTTGAAGTTCCCCTTCTTCCCTCTGCCCTTTTCTTGAAACTAGTGGTCTTGTCTACCATCAACACTTGATGTTTTTCTCGATTTCTACCTTCGTCAATTTCCGCATTGCGAAGAGCTTGGGAATCGTTTCCGTTATCCCTTGCATATCATAGTTCATCACGAAGTTCTACTAACTTGGTGATGGTGACTAGAGAATTCTGTCAATCACTATCTTATCTGGAAGATTAACTCCCACTTGATTCAAGCGATTGTTGTACTCAGACAATCTGGACACATGCTCACTAGTTGAGCGATTCTCCTCCATCTTTTAGCCATAGAACTTGTTGGAGATTTCATATCTCTCAACTCGGGTATTTGCTTGAAATATTAACTTCAATTCCTGGAACATCTCATATGGTCCATGACGTTCAAAACGTCTTTGAAGTCCCGATTCTAAGCCGTTAAGCATGGTGTACTAAACTATCAAGTAGTCATCATATGGAGCTAGCCAAACGTTCATAACGTCTGCATCTGCTTCTGCAATAGGTCTGTCACCTAGCGGTGCATCAAGGACATAATTCTTCTGTGCAGCAATGAGGATAAACCTCAGATCACGGATCCAATCCGCATCATTGCTACTAACATCTTTCAACACAATTTTTCTCTAGGAACATATCAAAACAAACATATGAAAGCAACAACGCAAGCTATTGATCTACAACATAGATTGCAAAATACTACCAGGACTAAGGTCATGATAAATTTAAGTTCAATTAATCATATTACTTAAGAACTCCCACTTAGATAGACATCCCTCTTATCTTCTAAGTGATTACGTGATCCATATCAACTAAACCATAACCGATCATCACGTGAGATGGAGTAGTTTTCAATGGTGAACATCACTATGTTGATCATATCTACTATATGATTCACGCTCGACCTTTCGGTCTCCGTGTTCCGAGGCCATATCTGCATATGCTAGGCTCGTCAAGTTTAACCTGAGTATTCTGCGTGTGCAAAACTGGCTTGCACCCGTTGTAGATGGACGTAGAGCTTATCACACCCGATCATCACGTGGTGTCTGGGCACGACGAACTTTGGCAACGGTGCATACTCAGGGAGAACACATCTTGATAATTTAGTGAGAGATCATCTTATAATGCTACCGTCAATCAAAGCAAGATAAGATGCATAAAAGGATAAACATCACATGCAATCAATATAAGTGATATGATATGGCCATCATCATCTTGTGCTTGTGATCTCCATCTCCGAAGCACCGTTATGATCACCATCGTCACCGGCGCGACACCTTGATCTCCATCGTAGCATCGTTGTCGTCTCGCCAATCTTATGCTTCCACGACTATCACTACCGCTTAGTAATAAAGTAAAGCATTACATCGCAATTTCATTGCATACAATAAAGCGACAACCATATGGCTCCTGCCAGTTGCCGATAACTCGGTTACAAAACATGATCATCTCATACAATAAAACTCAGCATCATGCCTTGACCATATCACATCACAACATGCCCTGCAAAAACAAGTTAGACGTCCTCTACTTTGTTGTTGCAAGTTTTACGTGGCTGCTACGGGCTTAAGTAAGAACCAATCTCACCTACGCATCAAAACCACAACGATAGTTTGTCAAATAGACTCCATTTTAACCTTCGCAAGGACCGGGCGTAGCCATACTTGGTTCAACTAAAGTTGGAGAGATAGTCGCCCGCAAGCCACCTGTGTGCAAATCACGTCGGGGGAACCGGTCTCGCGTAAGCGTACGCGTAAGGTTGGTCCGGGTCGTCTCGTCCAACAATACCGCCGAACCAAAGTATGACATGCTGGTAGGCAGTATGACTTATATCGCCCACAACTCACTTGTGTTCTTCTCGTGCATATAACATCAACATAAATAACCTAGGCTCTGATACCACTGTTGGGTTTCATAGTAATTTCAAAATTTTCCTACGCACACGCAAGATCATGTGATACATAGCAACGAGAGGGGAGAGTGTTGTCTACGTACCCACGCAGACCGACTACGGAAGCATTGACGCAACATAGAGGAAGTAGTCGTACGTCTTCACGATCCAACCGATCAAGCACCGAAACTACGGCACCTCCGTGTTCGAGCACACGTTCAGCTCGATGACGATCCCCGGACTCCGATCCAGCAAAGTGTCGGGGAATAGTTCCGTCAGCACGATGGCGTGGTGACGATCTTGATGTACTACAGCAGCAGGGCTTCGCCTAAACTCCGCTACAGTATTATCGAGGACTATGGTGGCTGGGGGCACCGCACACGGCTAAGGAATAGATCACGTGGATCAACTTGTGTGTTTCTGGGGTGCCTCGGCCTCAGTATATAAAGGAGCCAAGGGGGAGGGGGGCGCCGGCCAGGAGGAGGGCGCAGGAGGAGTCCTACTCCTTCCGGGAGTAGGACTCCCCCCCCAATCCTAGTTGGACTAGGATTCCCCGAGGGGGAAAGAGGGAGAGGGGGGCCGGTCACCTTCCCCTAGTCCTAATAGGACTAGGGGAGGGGGGAGGTGCGCAGCCACCTTGGGATGCCCCTTTCTCCTTTCCACTAAAGCCCATTAAGGCCCATATGGCTCCCGGGGGGTTCCGGTAACCTCCCGGTACTCCGGTAAAATCCCGATTTCACCCGGAACACTTCCGATATCCAAACATAGGCTTCCAATATATCAATATTTACGTCTCTACCATTTCGAGACTCCTCGTCATGTCCATGATCACATCCGGGACTCCGAACAACCTTCGGTACATCAAAATGCATAAACTTATAATATAACTGTCATCATAACCTTAAGCGTGCGGACCCTACGGGTTCGAGAACAATGTAGACATGACCGAGACACGTCTCCGGTCAATAACCAATAGCGGGACCTGGATGCCCATATTGTCTCCTACATATTCTACGAAGATCTTTATCGGTCAGACCGCATAAAAACATACGTTGTTCCCTTTGTCATCGGTATGTTACTTGCCTGAGATTCGATCGTCGGTATCCAATACCTAGTTCAATCTCGTTACCGGCAAGTCTCTTTACTCGTTCCTTAATACATCATCCCGCAACTAACTCATTTAGTTGCAATGCTTGCAAGGCTTAAGTGATGTGCATTACCGAGAGGGCCCAGAGATACCTCTCCGACAATCGAAGTGACAAAACCTAATCTCGAAATACGCCAACCCAACATGTACCTTTGGAGACACCTGTAGTACTCCTTTATAATCACCCAGTTACGTTGTGACGTTTGGTAGTACCCAAAGTGTTCCTCCGGTAAACGGGAGTTGCATAATCTCATAGTTATAGGAACATGTATAAGTCATGAAGAAAGCAATAGCAACATACTAAACGATCGGGTGCTAAGCTAATGGAATGGGTCATGTCAATCAGATCATTCAACTAATGATGTGACCTCGTTAATCAAATAACAACTCTTTGTTCATGGTTAGGAAACATAACCATCTTTGATTAACGAGCTAGTCAAGTAGAGGCATACTAGTGACACTCTGTTTGTCTATGTATTCACACATGTGTTATGTTTCCGGTTAATACAATTCTAGCATGAATAATAAACATTTATCACTAAATAAGGAAATAAATAATAACTTTATTATTGCCTCTAGGGCATATTTCCTTCACCAGCGTCGTTTGCTCCGCCAGCATCATCATCTTCATGATCATGCCCGTCGTCTGCTCCGGCATCTTCCTCATCATCATGTCCTGCATCTTCTACATGATGACTGTGTACAGCATCACCGTCGTGATCATCTCCTGGGGATTCTTCGTCTTCTCGCCCGCCCGAGCCGCGGTGGTTGTCTTGCTGCCCTTCCTCATTTCTTGCCCGGCCCCCATGGACGACTTCGTAGTCATCTTCATCACCTTGCCACCGATAGCCATCCATGAAACCACGCAAGAGCAGGTGGTCCCGCACCTGCCCGGATTCCGGATCCGCAATAAGGCTCTTCAGCTTGCATCTTCGACACGGACATCTTATCTCCTTCTCGTTCTTTTGAAGCATCTCAGCCTTCGCGGACCTCAAAAACCTATTCACGATGCCTTCGGTCATCATGCGGACCATGGTCGCCTGCGGGGTAGAGCAAAACGATATTTTAGAACCAAGAAAAAATTTGGCATGACTTTCCCTAAAAATAGGACCAAAAAGAATGCTTAATGCCAAAATTCTCGCCGAAACGGAAATGAATCAACATTCCGGCAAAATATTGGCAACTATCGCATTTCAAATACCGCTACACCTCCAAACACAAACACATATGCAACACCACAAACATATGCAACACCACGAACATACATAGATCTAGCTAGGCCATAAAAAGTGCATGTGCACATTGTTGTAGGGAGAACAACATAAATATAGCTTCCCCCTTACTTACCTATCAAAACAAGGTAATTTAACCACTTAAATTGAATGAATCTATGGTGGAAATGAGGTGAAAAAGAGGAGGCACCCGAGACAAGGAGGAGGTGGAGAGAATGAAGTGGGGAGAAAGTGAGTGTGGGTAGGAGAGGCTGTCCAAAATAGCTTGTTGCTGCCCACTTACTAATGGCGCACCAACTCTAAATGCGCCATTAGTAATCCAGGTTACTAATGGCGCACCTTCTGGTGGTGCGCCATTAGTAGTTTTGCAAAAAAAATACTAATGACGCACTGTCCCACAGTGCGCCATTACTAGTTTAAACTAGTAATGGCGCACGGTGGAACAGTACGCCATTAGTAGTTTTGCAAAAAAGGGAATAAAAAATATAATAAAAAACAACATTAGTGGCGCACTTTCCGGCAGGTGCGCCATTAATAGTTACAACTAGTAATGGCGCACTGTGTCTGGATGCGCCATTAGTATGTTTGGACAGGCGCACTAGTTAATTTTTTTTATACTAATGGCGCACCCTGGGCCAGGTGCGCCATTAGTAGTTTCAACTCTAATGGCGTATCAGAAGGTGGTGCGCCATTAGTATATACTAATGGCGCACCGCTTGTCTGGTGCCCCATTAGTGTCAATCCCATCTATAGCCCTTTTTCTAGTAGTGAGGGTTACCGGAACCCCCCGGGAGAAGTAATGGGCCATATGGGCCTTAGTGGAGAGAGAGAGGGGCAGCCAAAGGTGGGCCGCGCGCCTCCTCCCCCCTGGTCCGAATTGGACTAGGAGAGGGGGGCGGCGCCCCCCTTTCCCTCTCCCTCCCCACTTCTTTCCCCATCCTAGTAGGAGTCCTACTCCTACTAGGAGGAGGACTCCTCCTTGGCGCGCCATAGGGGCCGGCCGGCCTCCTCCTCTCTTGAACCTTTATATACGGAGGCAGGGGCACCCCAGAAACACACAAGTTGATCCACGTGATCATATTCTTAGCCGTGTGCGGCGCCCCCTGCCACCATAGTCCTCGATAATATTGTAGCGGTGCTTAGGCGAAGCCCTGCGACAGTAGTACATCAAGATCGTCACCACGCCGTTGTGCTGACGGAACTCTTCCCCGACACTTTGCTGGATCGGAGTCCGGGGATCGTCATCGAGCTGAACGTGTGCTAAAACTCGGAGGTGTCGTAGTTCGGTGCTTGATCGGTCGGGTCGTGAAGACGTACGACTACATCAACCGCGTTGTCATAACGCTTCCGCTATCGATCTACAAGGGTACATAGATCATACTCTCCCCTCTCGTTGCTATGCATCACCATGATCTTGCGTGTGCGTAGGAAAATTTTGAAATTATTACGTTCCCCAACAGTTGGCTCCCCATCCCGTCGCTCTTTGTCCCTTAAAATAGCTGCCCTAATTACTCGAATGCTGCAACACCTCTGCATCTGTACAGTGACCAGCACGAATCTTCATATAACTGGATGGGCGGGATTACAGGGTGCCGGGGCACCCGGGCGCCATCCCACCTTTCCGCAGATGACACTCTTCCCCTACGTGCACGAGAGGCCATTGATGATGAAGAACTGCACGTGTACACCATTGGAGGAGGCGAGGGCTGGAAAAGGCTGCATGTCGCTTTTCTCGGTGTATGGCCGGGCATACGGTGACCCTGTGTACAACCAAGGGTCAGTGTACTGGCCCACGCGTGGCCATGGAGTGCACGAGCACGGCGAGAAGCTCGTGCGCTTCGACCTTGCAACAGAGAAGATCACGTTGGAGGCGGCCAAACACCTGCGGCTGGAGCTCCCGAGGCTGTCGGAGACGGTGAAGTTCTGCAGGGCGGCGGACTTGACGTCTTGCATGATGACGTATGTGATGGAATTTTTGCCTATTTTGGGCCTAGCACAATAGCAATTTCAGAAATTCTTAGTAAATCCTAGAGGCCCACGCAGCCCATTTGTGCAAGGCAAGAGGTGGAACTAAAGTTTAGTCCCACATTGTTAGTTTAGAGGGAGTTGGACCTCTTTATAAGGGAGGTTCTTTCTCCACATGTATGAGCATGAGAACAAGAGGGACATCCACGCGTGCTCCTCCTCCGCCGCCCGCCTCGTCACGACGCGGTGCGACGCGGGTTGCGGGAATGTGCTGCCTCTTCGTTTCATCTCCCGTGATCCCTTCAGCTCCCGGCGCAGCCTCTCGCCTCCTTCTCGGGCTTGCGTCGTGCACCGCAGGTCGGGACAGTAGGCCTCCGAAACCGCACCTCTTTGAGTCTTGTACGGGAGAAGGGTGATAAGGTTTTTGGGGAGCGCTCTACGCGACTACTGGCTTCTTCATCACGGACTCTGACGACAACTTCCCCGAGGTCGACTACCTCAGCAACGACATGGCTAGAGAGGATGTCGACCCCAAGTCCAGTGCTTCTGCCGCTGCTGTCCCGTATGTGTTCTTCTTCTTTCTGTCAGATGTCCTGCCACAGTTTCTCGTACTAGTTCTTGCCCTACATGTGTTAGCTTCTACTCCATATATGCAACATGATCTAGTGTCTGTCCTAGATGTGTTCAGTTCAAGTTCATATATGTAGATGCTATTTACTTTCTCTCCGTCAGATTGCATGACTTGCTTTATCGCAGCTATATTAGTCATGCTTTATCTAATATTTCTGCTAATAAAATCATTTGGTAAATTTCTCATATTTCCAACAATCCAAAAACCTTATTATAGGCAATTTACCCCAAGTGGTTTTGCTGCTTCCATGAGACCTCCTATGTTTGAGGGTATCCACTATAAGAGGTGGCGCGTGAGAGCAGTCTTATGGTTTCAAACCATGAGTTGCTATGACGCCACTCTCGGCAAACCTGAAGGAGAGCTTGATGCTCAACAGGCACAACCTTTTCAAAAAATGGATACTCTGTTTAAGGCTGCTCTCTTCAGTATTCTTAGTGAGAACATAGTTGATACTTATGCGTCAATTGATAATGGAACAGATATGTGGGATGCACTCGAGGCCAAGTTTGGGGTCTCGGATGCTGGCACTGAGCTGTACATCATGGAGCAATTCTATGACTACAGGATGACTGAAGAGCGCTCCGTGGTTGAGCAAGCTCATGAGTTACAGTCATTTGCGAGAGAACTTGAGCACTTCAGTTGTATGCTACCGGACAAGTTTGTTGCCGGAGGTATCGTCACTAAGCTTCCTCCTTCATGGAGGAACTTTGCTACCTTGCTGAAGCATAAGAGGCAGGAGTTTTCCGTCCCGGATCTCATTGGCACTCTTGATGTGGAAGAAAAGGCGAGAGCAAAGGACACACGTGCTCGAGGTATTGAGGGAGGATCTAGTGCCAATGTGGTACAGAAGCAGAACTTCCAGCCCCACAAGTTCAAGAACAAGGGCAAGTTTGATTGAAAAGGAAAGTTTGATGGGAAGAACAAGGCTGTGCAACACACGAACTGCAAGAAGAAGAATGGCAAGAAGAAATGTGCTTGTCATGTGTGTGGGGATCCTGATCATTGGGCTCCTAGTTGCCCTAATCGCTATGACAAGCGTGACCCTGGGAAAGGCGGCAAGACTGCTAATGTTGTTATTGGAGACACTGACATGAAGGATGATGGGTATGGTATATTTCCCACTATTCTTTCAATATGTCATTCTCCTGATTGGTTGATTGACACGGGTGCTAATGTGCATGTATGCGGTGATATTTCCATGTTTTCGTCTTATCAGACCGCAGGGACTTCAACCGTGCTGATGGGCAACGGTTCAAGTGCTTCTGTTCGTGGTGTTGGCACGGTCGATCTGAAGTTTACTTCGGAGAAGATCGTGCGGCTGAAGAACGTGCATTATGTCCCCTCCGTTAATAAAAATCTTGTTAGCGAATCTCTTCTGTGTAGATATGGCTACAAGCTTGTCTTTGAGTCGAATAAATTTGTAATATCCAAATATGGAACCTTTGTTGGTAAGGCTAGGAGTCAGGAGGCTTGTTTCGTTTATCCTTATCAGACGTTTGCAATAAAGTTGTTAATCATATTTGCAACAATAGTGAATCAAATGTGTGGCATTCACGTCTTTGTCATGTTAACTTTGGTTGCATGTCACGACTAGCAAAGTTGAATTTAATCCCTAGTTTCACCACTGTCAAGGGATCTAAGTGTCAAGTGTGTGTGCAAGCTAAGCAACCTTGTAAGTCTCACACGACTGCAGAAACGAGAAATCTTGCACCACTAGAGCTCATACATTCAGATCTATGTGAAATGAATGGTGTTTTGACAAAAGGTGGAAAGAAATATTTCATGAAGTTAATTGACGACTCCACTAGATACTGCCGTGTGTATGTTCTGAAATCTAAGGATGAGGCTTTGAACTTTTTCAAGATCTATAAAGCTGAAGTGGAAAACCAACTTGATCGAAAAATCAAGAGGCTTAGGTCCGACCGTGGTGGAGAGTATTTTTCCAATGAATTTGATGCTTTTTGTGCGGAACATGGTATAATCCATGAGAGGACGCCTCCCTATTCACCTCACTCAAATGCGGTGGCCGAAAGAAAGAACCATACTCTAACAGATTTGGTTAACGCCATGTTAGACACTTCGGGTCTCTCCAAGGCATGGTGGGGGGAGGCGATAGTGACTGCATGTCATGTTCTAAACCGAGTTCCCACAAATAACAAAGAGATAACTCCATTCGAGGAATGGGAGAAGAAAAGGTTAAAACTCTCTTATCTACGAACATGGGATTGTTTGGCGAAAGTCAATGTTCCAATTCCAAAGAAGTGGAAGCTTGGACCAAGGACTATGGATTGTGTTTTCCTGGGATATGCTTTTCATAGCATTGGCTGTAGATTCTTGGTTGTAAATTCTGAGGTACCTGACATACATGTCGGTACGATCATGGAGTCGAATGATGCGACTTTCTTTGAAGATATATTTCCCATGAAGGATATGGCTACCTCATCTAATCAAGAGATGCCTAGTTCATCGAATCAGGAACCAGTTACAATTACCGAACCTTCCATTTCGATGGAACACTTTGAAAGTCCTGTGGAGGAGAACAATGAAGTTCCTACTAGGAGCAAGAGACAGAGGACTGCAAAGTCTTTTGGTGATGATTTTCTTGTGTATCTCATAGATGACACTCCCAGTTCTATTTCGGAGGCCTATGCATCTGAAGATGCTGATTACTGGAAGGAAGCGGTTCATAGCGAGATGGATTCCATCTTGACGTATGAAACCTGGAAGATAACTGATCGTCCTTATGGGTGCAAACCTATAGGATGCAAATGGGTATTCAAGAAGAAGCTTAGGCCTGATGGTACTATTGAAAAGTACAAGGCTCGGCTCGTGGTTAAGGGTTATACCCAAAAGGAACGTGAAGACTTCTTTGATACTTACTCACCTGTGGCTCGACTGACCACTATTCGAGTTCTACTTTCACTAGCTGCCTCACATGGTCTTCTCGTTCATCAAATGGATGTTAAGACTGCTTTCCTAAATGGAGAGTTGGACGAGGAAATTTATATGGAACAACCAGATGGGTTTGTGCTGGATGATCAGGAAGGAAAAGTGTGCAAGTTGCTGAAGTCTTTGTATGGACTCAAGCAAGCACCCAAACAGTGGCATGAGAAGTTTGAAAGAACTTTAACAGCTGCAGGCTTTGTTGTAAACGAAGCTAACAAATGTGTGTACTATCACCATGGTGGGGGCGAGGGAGTTATCCTTTGCTTGTATGTTGATGGCATACTGATTTTCGGAACAAATCTGAATGTTATTAAGGAGGTCAAAAATTTCCTATCTCGTTGTTTTGAGATGAAGGATTTAGGAGTGGCTGATGTCATTCTGAACATCAAGTTGTTGAGAGACGATGATGGTGGGATTACATTGCTTCAATCTCACTATGTGGAAAAGATCTTCAGTCGCTTTGGCTACAGTGACTGCAAGCCCTCTCCAACACCTTATGATGCTAGTGTGTTGCTTCGAAAGAATTGAAGAATTGCTAGAGACCAATTGAAGTACTCTCAGATTATTGGCTTGCTTATGTACTTAGCTAGTGCTACAAGACCTGACATCTCTTTTGCTGTTAGCAAACTGAGTCGGTTTGTTTCAAAACCAGGAGATGTGCATTGGAAAGCTCTAGAGAGAGTTTTGCGTTATTTGAAAGGCACTGCAAATGATGGAATTCACTACACCAGGCACCCAAAGGTGCTTGAAGGGTATAGTGACTCAAACTGGATCTCAGATGCTGATGAGATAAAGGCCACGAGCGGATATGTATTCACTCATGGAGGTGGCGCTGTTTCTTGGAAGTCTTGCAAGCAGACCATCTTAACGAGGTCAACAATGGAAACAGAACTCACAGCACTAGATACAACTACGGTCGAAGCAGATTGGCTTCGTCGGCTCTTGAATGACTTGCCGGTTGTTGAGAAACCTGTACCGGGTATCCTTATGAACTGCGACAATCAAACTGTGATCACGAAAGTGAGCAGCTCAAAGGATAACATGAAGTCATCAAGACACGTTCAGAGAAGGTTAAAGTCTGTCAGGAAAATGAAAAACTCCGGAGTTATTGCATTGGATTATATCCAAACGTCTAAAAATCTGGCAGATCCTTTTACTAAGGGTCTATCACGTAATGTGATAGATAATGCATCGAGGGAGATGGGTATGAGACCCACAATATGAGTTGTTCATAGTGGTAACCTATTCTTTGTGATCGGAGATCCCGTGAATTAGATGTGGAAGACAAGTTGTTGGTCAACTGAGGGGAGAGTATCCTTACTATTCACAATACCACTCCATGAAGATGCAATACTCTCCCAATCTGCATGGTAGGCTGATGTATATCTTAATGTGTTCTAAGTGGCTCATTTAAGCAGAGATGTTATCCTGCAGAACATCTTTTGAAGAACACACCTATATGAGTCTGATTGTCAAACGTCTCAATCTATGAGAGTAGGGTTCTCTCTAGTAAACTCATGAAAGGTCATGGAGTATGACGCATAAGCTCCACCCGCGGGGAAGACCCACGGTAGCCACGTATCGGTCAAGGCTTTATGTGAAGCTAGATTCGCAGAAAACTTGCAGTTCAAGGCGCAGTCCACTGTTCAAGTTGCTAACTAGTGTAGCATAGAGTTCTAGGTGGAAGTTCAACTTCACAGTGTCCACTGCAGTACCGGTATATAAAACAGTGTTTTGGAACCAAAGGCAAATTTTGTGTGCCTCTGGGATCTGGTGGGGGATTGCTGGAATTTTGTCTATTTTGGGCCTAGCCCAATAGCAGTTTCAGAAATTGCTAGTAAATCCTAGAGGCCCACGCAGCCCATTTGTGCAAGGCAAGAGGTGGAACTAAAGTTTAGTCCCTCATTGCTAGTTTATAGGGAGTTGGACCTCTTTATAAGGGAGGTTCTTTCTCCACATGTATGAGCATGAGAACAAGAGGGACATCCATATATGTGTTAGCTTCTACTCCATATATCAGTGCCACAATTTCTCGTACTAGTTTTTGCCCTACATGTGTTAGCTTCTACTCCATATATGCAACATGATCTAGTGTCTGTCCTAGATGTGTTCAGTTCAAGTTCATATATGCAGATGCTATTTACTTTCTCTCCGTCAGATTGCATGACTTGCTTTATTGCAGCTATATTAGTCATGCTTTATCTAATATTTCTGTTAATAAAATCATTTGGTAAATTGCTCATATTTCCAACAATCCAAAAACCTTATTATAGGCAATTTACCCCAAGTGGTTTTGCTGCTTCCTTGAGACCTCCTATGTTTGAGGGTATCCACTATAAGAGGTGGCGCGTGAGAGCAGTCTTATGGTTTCAAACCATGAGTTGCTATGACGCCACTCTCGGCAAACCTGAAGGAGAGCTTGATGCTCAACAGGCACAAGCTTTTCAGAAAATGGATACTATGTTTAAGGCTGCTCTCTTGAGTGTTCTTGGTGAGAACATAGTTGATGCTTATGCGTCAATTGATAATAGAAAAGATATGTGGGATGCACTCGAGGCCAAGTTTGGGGTCTCGGATGCTGGCACTGAGCTGTACATCATGGAGCAATTCTATGAGTACAGGATGACTGAAGAGCGCTCCGTGGTTGAGCAAGCTCATGAGTTATAGTCATTTGCGAGAGAACTTGAGCACTTCAGTTGTATGCTACCGGAAAAGTTTGTTGCCGGAGGTATCATCACTAAGCTTCCTCCTTCATGGAGGAACTTTGCTACCTTGCTGAAGCATAAGAGGCAGGAGTTTTCCGTCCCGGATCGCATTGGCACTCTTGATGTGGAAGAAAAGGCGAGAGCAAAGGACACACGTGCTCGAGGTATTGAGGGAGGATCTAGTGCCAATGTGGTACAGAAACAGAACTTTCAGCCCCACAAGTTCAAGAACAAGGGCAAGTTTGATGGAAAAGCAAAGTTGATAGGAAGAACAAGGCTGTGCAACACACGAACTTCAAGAAGAAGAATGGCAAGAAGAAATGTGCTTGTCATGTGTGTGGGGATCCTAATCATTGGGCTCCTAGTTGCCCTAATCGCTATGACAAGCGTCACCCTAGGAAAGGCGGCAAGACCGCTAATGTTGTCATTGGAGACTCTGACATGAAGGATGATGGGTATGGTATATTTCCCACTATTCTTTCAGTATGTCATTCTCCTGATTGGTTGATTGACACGGGTGCTAATGTGCATGTATGCGGTGATATTTCCATGTTTTCGTCTTATCAGGCCGCAGGGACTCAACCGTGCTGATGGGCAACGGTTCAAGTGCTTCTGTTCGTGGTGTTTAAGGCTGCTCTCTTGAGTGTTCTTGGTGAGAACATAGTTGATGCTTATGCGTCAATTGATAATAGAAAAGATATGTGGGATACACTCGAGGCCAAGTTTGGGGTCTCGGATGCTGGCACTGAGTTGTACATCATGGAGCAATTCTATGACTACAGGATGACTGAAGAGCGCTCCGTGGTTGAGCAAGCTCATGAGCTACAGTCATTTGCGAGAGAACTTGAACTTATGCGTCAATTTGATGCTTTTTTTTCTGCGGAACATGGTATAATCCATGAGAGGACGCCTCCCTATTCACCTCAGTTAAATGGGGTGGCCGAAAGAAAGAACGTACTCTAACAGATTTGGTTAACGCCATGTTAGACACTTCGGGTCTCTCCAAGGCATGGTGGGGGGAGGCGATAGTGACTGCATGTCATGTCCTAAACCGATTTCCCATAAAGAACAAAGAGATAACTCCATTCGAGGAATGGGAGAAGAAAAGGTTAAAACTGTCTTATCTACGAACATGGGGTTGTTTGGCGAAAGTCAATGTTCTAATTCCAAAGAAGCGGAAGCTTGGACCAAAGACTGTGGATCCCACCATCATCGTCTCTCAACAACTTGATGTTCAGAATGGCATCAGCCACTCCTAAATTCTTCATCTCAAAACAACGAGATAGGAAATTGGAGTCTTTGGTCCAAGCTTCCGCTTCTTTGGAATTGGAACATTGACTTTCGCCAAACAACCCCATGTTCGTAGATAAGACAGTTTTAACCTTTTCTTCTCCCATTCCTCGAATGGAGTTATCTCTTTGTTCTTTGTGGGAACTCGGTTTAGGACATGACATGCAGTCACTATCGCCTCCCCCCACCATGCCTTGGAGAGACCCGAAGTGTCTAACATGGCGTTAACCAAATCTGTTAGAGTACGGTTCTTTCTTTCGGCCACCCCATTTAACTGAGGTGAATAGGGAGGCGTCCTCTCATGGATTATACCATGTTCCGCACAAGAAGCATCAAATTGACGCATAAGTTCAAGTCCTCTCGCAAATGACTGTAGCTCATGAGCTTGCTCAACCACGGAGCGCTCTTCAGTCATCCTGTAGTCATAGAATTGCTCCATGATGTACATCTCAGTGCCAGTATCCGAGACCCCAAACTTGGCCTCGAGTGTATCCCACATATCTTTTCTATTATCAATTGACGCATAAGCATCAACTATGTTCTCACCAAGAACACTCAAGAGAGCAGCCTTAAACAGAGTATCCATTTTCTAATATTTCTGAAAAGCTTGTGCTGTTTCTTGGAAGTCTTGCAAGCAGACCATCTTAACGAGGTCAACAATGGAAGCAGAACTCACAACACTAGATACAGCTACGGTCGAAGCGGAATGGCTTCGTCGGCTCTTGAATGACTTGCCGGTTGTTGAGAAACCTATACTGGGTATCCTTATTCACTCAGTTTGCTCCGTATGTAGTCACTTGTTGAAATGCCTAGAAAGACAAGTATTTAGGAATGAAGGGAGTAGATCTGATCATTTTCACAAAATAATAATAATTAATTACAATATTGCATGTGTACATTTATAGAGATGAGTGTAGGTAGGTGTGTATGAGTGTGTTCTATTCTAAATTAAAGAATAAGTGACTGAAAAAACACTAGAGATAGAAAAGACTCACGTTCATGCATGCACATGGGAAGAAAAGTTGCATTCATGTGGGATTTTAGTGGGAAGAGGTGCAAGAAAGGGCGAAAAACTTACCAGTTGACGTTCATGCATACAAGACTAGATAAGAGATAAGTAAGTTCATGCGTTTTGTGTATAAACCGAGCTTCGAGGATGAGATAAAATGAAAGCAAATCCTATTAGCGCAGTCTATAAATTATAAATATAGCTCTAACAACAACTAAGGACTAGGCGTGCCTAGGTAGAGCGCTAATGGCGCAGGGGAAACTGTTGGGGCGTAGCCAAACGTCCGTACATAGGCCTGCAGAACTTCGCCATCCCCGGCCGCCTCGGGAGCTCCAGCATTAGGTGCTTGGCCGCCTCCAACGTGATCTTTTTTTAGAGAAAAAGGGCCGCAGCCCCGGCTCCATGCATTACCAATGAAACCCAACAGTATTTCAGGAAGTGTATCTCTCGAGCATTACAAAGCTTAAGAGCTTAGGGGGGAACACTAAAAAAGCAGCAAGTCTGCCAGGGGGAAACACATCCCACTACAGGCACACACGAAAGCAAAGCTAAAGGAAAAACAAAAGGGAAAACATAACTAGGGTAAAGTAGAGCAGGATCTTCAGGTCTCTCTCCGCATCTTCAGCACACATTTTTATCCACTCCTTTTGAGTCGCAGCAAGATCAGCTCACTCCCAGCGTATTCTTCCCCAAGTTTTTCCCTCATCAGCCTGGATCCGGCCACAGCAGAAGTGGGGGGTTTCTTGCCAAACTCTCCAGCCTTCGCACTATCTCTTTTAGTTCCGATTTGAGAGCATCTGGCAAGACCACCTCCCATATAGACAAGTTTTTCGCAGTTTTCCACACGAGCACCTGCATATCCATCCAAGGCATTCGATTAAAACATATGTCATTTCTGATCCTCCAGAGAGCCCACATGGCCGCAGCTTGCACAAATGTAGCCGCCGTGTCAGGTTTGCTGGCCCAGGCTATCATCATTTTATGAATATCTTCATAAATTTTGATATTGGCCGCATCCCTGACAACTCTCCAAAGTTCCGCAGCAACCACACAAGAAAAAAAATAAATGACAAGAGGACTCATATTCAGAACAAAAAAGACATGTTTTATCTGGAACATGTTGTCTCTTGCACAGGTTGTCTCTGGTCAATAGTTTGTTATTCATAATCAACCAAATAAAAATTTGAATACGAGGGGGCATTTTAGTTTTCCACACCACGGGCTTAACCCTAGGTAGGATCCCTCTGAAATTAACAATATTGTAAAAAGATTTCACTGTATATAGCCCTTTTGTCTTGTATTTCCACACAAGAGTATCAGGTCTGTCTATAAGTACTACATTTTTAATATCCTCAAAGAGGCTATTCCAATCTAACATCATGTCAGGGGAAAAACATCTCCTGAAATTGATCTTGAGGGTGGTTCCATCCCAAGCCTCCTCAATGGTAGCTTGTTGGTCCACCGCAATGGAGTATAGCCTCCAGTATTTAGTAGCTAGGTTAATTTCTCCACACCAACAATCTTCCCAAAACCTAACATTTTTACCATTACCCATCTTCCATTCATACCCAAATTTAGAGGCCTTAATGGCCCAGAGTATACCTTTCCAGAAAGGTGATGCTCCCACACTAGAGCAGGTAAAAATGTTAGGACTCTGAATATTGTACTTATAATCTACTATATTTTTCCAGATCTTACCCTCATCTAAAATATATCTCTTGCCCCAGGAGGCAAGTAGGCACATATTAAAGTCTGCCAAATTAGTTATACCCAGGCCACCATATTTTTTTGGTAGCTATGGACCCCCAATTAGCAAGGTGGTATTTAAAGTGGCCCTCATAATCATCCCAAAAGCAATGAGCTAGTTAGGAATTAATCAGGGTTATAGCCCACTTAGGAAATTTAATTACACCCATCAAATAAGAAGGAATACTAGCTAGGCAAGATTGCACCAGGATTAATCTCTTGCCAAAAGATAACAGTCTGCCCCTCCAGCCCGCCCCTCTTTTGATAATTTTGTCAATCACAGGTTGGAGGTCTTCTTTCCTAAGTTTATTATGGTGGAGGGGAGCTCCCAAGTATTTAATAGGGAAACCCCCAAGCTTGCACCCCATGACTTGGGCAAAAATATTGGCCCTATCAGGCTCAACATTAATAGGAACCAAGTCACATTTATGGAAATTTATTCTCAACCCAGAGATCTGTTCAAAACTGGAAAGCAACCACTTCAAGTTCTTAGCTTGAACTAAGCTATTGCTTACAAACAGAAGAGTATCATCTGCATATTGCAGACTGATGACTCCAGTCGGATTTGAGAGAGGGAAGACTCCCTCTATGACATGTCGAACCGCATGAGCTTCTCGCCTCGCCCGCGCTTGCTGTGGCTATGCGTCGGCCAATACACTGCCCCGCCAACGTACAAAGGATCGCCATATGACTGGCCATACACCGACGTCGATGCGGCAGGCACGCGGTTTTGAGCCTTTCGGTTTTGAGTCCACCTTAGCCCAGACGCGTCCGGCGGCAGCGCAGTGGCGGCGCCAGAAGTTCCATATTGTGTAGTCAATTTGAAGTTGTGTAGTCAGATATATGAATATATATTCATTTTTTGCAAGATGTATACATGTATACGTTGATTTTATCAAAAAGCTGGGTAGTCAATTGACTGCCCAGCTTACATCTGAACGGCTCTACGACTTTGATGGAGCCCTGGCCGGCTTCCAGGAAGCAGAGCAGGCCGTTGCAGGCGCCTACGAAGTCATCCCACATGCCCGCAGCTAACTCGGCAGTGAGCCGCCAGTCCTCGTCAAAGAGAAAACCGCGGCCGTTGCATGGTTTTTTGCGGCTGCCGTAGGCGAATCCAGGAAAGAAGACGATGGTGTGCGTCAAAGGCGCCGAGGTCCGTGCATGATGTGCGCCTGGATGAACATGTGGTCGGCAATGATGTCCCGCCATTCTTTGCAGACGTGACGAAGGCGGTGGAGGTTGCTCCCCGGGAGGCGGACGAGGATGCTTGCCATCACGTCTTGCGGCAGGCACACGGTATTGGGCCTTTTGGCTGCCATCGTCGCCTGCTTCGTGAAATTAACTTAGCTATGAAATACATGGTGGTAGTCGGGATGCTTAAACCTAAATTGTGTGTGCTATATGGTTCCTCCCTCCGATGAGGTGATGCCTACAAAACTTGCGCACAACTTTGCAGCGAAGTTGCACTTTATCGTAATATGCAAAAATAATCAAAGAACCATGAAATTTTGGCACATATTATATAGTATTTATATGTACATATTTACACTCAGCCAAAAACCAACAAAAACAAAAAAAAAACCAACTCACCGAAAACACAAACCAGAAGACAAAGAATGATCCCAAGAAGCAATTCGACTCACCGAAAATAGGGGTCAATCGATTCCACAAAGCCCAACTCACCACCAAAATGATACAGAAAAAAAAAGAAAACAACACACATCTCAAAGCAGAATCGGACGGCCACGAAATTGATTGACCCGAAAAGAATTTTCAGCTCACTAACATAGAGCTAATGTGTAATATTTTTTCTATTTCTTGGTAGTCCATTGTCAGGCATTGTTATTTGTGATGTATAAAATGGTATGTTTGAGATCAGTGGTATGTTTTAAGAGGCATGTTTTTCTTTTTTTGCGGGAAGAGGCATGTTAATTTGTCTTTTGATGCATGTTGATCAATTATTCATACATGTCCTGGTTCAAATAATCCACTTATAATTTATGAAATATTTTTTCTTATTATACCGCTAACATGCATGGTTGGTTAATTTACCCTGGATAAGGATCTGAGGAGTTGCCGGGACGAAAATTAGTTTAGCCAAAAAAGCGTGAGAGATATATAAAAACGACGGTCATGCATGCATGTGGGAAGAAAAGTTGCATGCAACATAGAGAAGAGGTGCCAGAAAAAGAGAAAGGGTGTGACCATGTCACATCTAGATGTGAGATAATATCTCACATCTAACATGACATCATCCAGGTGCACCACACAAACAGCCTCGCTTGTTGACTTCCTCTCGATCGCCAGGTCTTGTTTGTTTGTTTCTCACGGCCTGCCCAACAACACACAGCCCGGTCACCTCCCCCCTCCCGCACCGCTGGGCCTTTCTTGTTGGGCTTTTTCACGGGGCTGTTTGTCCCGGTTGTTTGTTTGTTTGTCACGGCCCAAACAAAAGAATACGGCCAGTGTAGATCGCTTGTAGAAAAACTGTCCAGAAATTCTGATTCTTTCAGAAACCTCGTCATCCTCCTGTGTGTGCTTGTATGTATGTGGTAGCTAAAAAAAGAAACCAAACAACCCATAGCTAGATAAGTGTATACCAGTGTGTTTGTGCAGCCATATCAGTCCATGAGCATGAATGGAAAGGAGAGGTAAAACTAACTGAACAAAAAAGAATAAAACACAAGGAAAACTCCAGATTCTTCAGTTTTGCATATTTAGATAGTCTGTACATGTGCAAAAAGTATAGCACATATGATACACAAAAAAAATTAACCACCCAAAAGTGTTATCCCTTATCCCTAGCATAGCTATCACTGTGCCTGTGTATCGGAGATTCAGAGTGCAGTTTCAGTTTGAGAGCCTGAGAAAGTTACTAGACTAACTAACCTGTTGGTACATTCGTTTGCGAGAAGACAGCAAAAAGATGAAAAAAAAGGAACATAAGATGAATAGCTGCTTTGATGAAAACTTCATTTTGACTATATAATTACATAGATGAACAGCAAGATAACCAGCAAAGTACCAAAGATCAGGTCAGGGCCCCCTCACGCTTAAGAAAACTTGTAAATGATAGAAATGAAATCCTAAACCAAACACAAGAAGCCGCGGATTCAAGTATAGCATTCAGGTAGTTGCGAAGACCAAACCATGTGAATGACAAAAAAATAATGATGAAACTGAAGGAGCAGGCATCTCGATGAAAAAAAAACTACCTGATTTTGAAACCCCTAGAACTGATTGTTCTTATACACATATAGACATACATGCAAAAATAAGCACACCACTAGCACATACAGGCAGTGGTGAAGAAAAACATCATTTCAGTTGCATCAATCACTTGTAGATAAACACACTGTAGCTCATTGTAAAACCAACCCCTTGACCATTAACTATAGTTGTGTTGCACACTCTAATTTCTTGCTTTTCAAAAAACAAAAACAAAACATCAATGATTCCAGAGTTAAAACACACAAAGGCAAACTAATACAGCATGACCATTAACTACAACACTCTCTCATTACAACGCATTTTCAACTGTCCAAACTAGAAGCTGATAGTTTAACAGCACACAAATGGAAAAAAATAGTTGATGGAAATGAAGGTACAATAGGTGTGTTGGAGACTATTCTTATTCACATGCTTAATTTTGTTTCCAACACTGACCGAAGTTACACATTGTGTAAGAGTGCCCACTATCTGAATTTACACTCTCAAAATAAGATAAATGCAACTTTATACAAAAAATAGCCTGAATTTAGAGAAAAAAAATGAAATCAAGAGTGTGAATCCATACTATGTTCACCCCCCCCCCCCCCCGCCCGCCCGCCCCCCAGGACATGAACATGGACAAATTATCTGCCACCCCAACTTCCTGTGACCTCACCAAGTTGTAGAGAAGAACAACCACATACACCGCCCCTCCTATCTGTAGTAAAGATGATGCACGAAAAAAGTTGAAGTGCTATATAATTCATTCAAAAGCAAATAAAAAAACCCCTTGCCATAGGTATCACTTTGCCTATATAAAAATCATAGTTAGTTTACAAAAGTCTGAATCCCTACTAGACCTATTATACTGTGCCATAGTTTGATATGCTAACAGTGCTATATTGTGGCCCCTACGGCACGCATGTCGTCATCGGGCGCGGCAAAAAAGTTCAGTGGAATGTGGAGGTATAGTAGAACACTGTGGCTCCACGGCAAAAAATTCAGCATGGGCATCAAACAACTGTGGCAAAAAAATCAGTAGAACACCCAGGTTCAGTAGGACAATGCGGCTCCACGACATACATACATACATATATGTGCAGTTTGTCTAAAACACAGTCAAAATGAGAACTGAGTAAATCACTGCTGTGCTTGATGAATAAGGACTGTCTGAAACACAGTCTGAAATTGGGTACCACAAAAAACACTCTAAAAATATAGTATGACATAAGTGGTGTGAATCAGTAAGTAGCATGAATCATACTATGTCGAAAATCATCATAGGCACAGAATCATTTTGATTGACATGCATATGAACTACTAATCAAACTGTACCACGTCCCGCTGTAGGGGTACAATCCTTTGATTGACATGGACAAACCTGAATCAAAAGCAAAACACAACGCCGCTGGTGCCTGCCGAAGCACAATGAAATAGAGCATATGAAATTCCATGACTGCTCGCGCCCAGGCAAAATCAATCATCACACACCCCTCGCTCGCCCATCCCTCCCAGTTGCAACTCAGCGTCAGACTTGCAACTATGGCCTTGAGTTGCGAGTTAGGGTCCGACTTGCAACTCGCTCAGCTACGACTACTAAAAAACCAAAAGCCCCCCCAAGTTGCGAGTCGGGTGTTGACTTGCAACTCGGGGCATTTGAGTTGCGAGTCAGGGTCCAACTTGCAACTAGGTCAACTAGAACTATGAAAAAAAGGCACCCAGTTGCGAGTCAAAGGTTGACTTGCAACTAGGTTCAACAAAAACCACAAAAAACCAAGCCCCCTGCCCCAGTTGCAAGTCAGGGTCCGATTTGCAACTAGGGCTTCGAGTTGCCAGTCAAGATCCCGCTTACAATTGTGTCAACTACAACTACGACAAAACAATGATCCCAGTTGCGAGTCGAGTGTTGGCTTGCAAGTCGGGGCACTTGAGTTGCGAGTCAGTGGCCAGCTTGCAACTGGGGCGACCTACAACTACAAAAAATGGAGCCAGTTGCAAGTTTAATTAGGCATGACTTACAACTAACAAAAAACACCCCAATTGCGAGTCAATTGGTTGACTTGCAACTGTTGCCTCGAGTTGCGAGTCAGTGTCCAACTTGCAACTGGGTCAACTACAAAATAAATAAAAACAAGCACCCAATTGTGAGTTAAAGGTTGACTTGCAACTAGGGGCCCTCGAGTTGCAAATAAGGGGCCAGCTTGCAAGTCAGGGCTTGACTTGCTAGTTGGTTCAATAACAAACACGAAAAAAAAATCCCCCCTTCCCAGTTGCAACTCAGTGTTAGACTTGCAACTATGGCCTCGAGTTGCGAGTTAGGGTCCGACTTCCAACTGGCTCAACTACAACTACTACAAAACCAAAAAAGCCCCCCTAGTTGCGAGTCGAGTGTTGACTTGTAACTCGGGGCATTTGACTGCATTTGAGTTGCAAGTCAGGGTCCGACTTGCAACTAGGTAAACTAGAACTATGAAAAACAAGCACCCAGTTGCGAGTCAAAGGTTGACTGGCAACTAGGTTCAACAAAAAAACCGAGCTCCCCGCCCAGTTGCAAGTCGGGGTCCTACCTGCAACTGGGGCTTCGAGTTGCGAGTTAGGATCCTGATTACAATTGGGTCAACTACAACTACGACAAAACAAAGATCCAAGTTGCGAGTCGAGTGTTGGTTTGCAACTCGGGGCACTCGTGTTGTGAGTCAGTAGCCGGCTTGCAACTGGGGCGACCTACAACTACAAAAAAAACGGGGCTAGTTGGTAGTTTAATTAGGTTTGACTTGCAAACTAACAAAAAACACCCCAATTGCGAGTCAATTGGTTGACTAGCAACTATTGTCTCGACTTGCGAGTCAGTGTCCAACTTGCAATTGGGTCAACTACAAAATAGAAGAACAAGCACCCAATTGTGAGTCCAAGATTGACTTGCAAGTAGGTTCAATAACAAACACGAAAATAAAGCTCCCCCCACAATTGCAAGTTAGCGTCCGACTTGCAACTGTGGCCTAGAGTTGCGAATCAGGGTCCGACTTGCAACTGGGTCAACTACAACTATAAAAAATGGTTAACTTCCTCCGGTTTACCATTGATGCTTGTGCTTTCATGCCCCTGTATATATTCACAACATATCTGCAGCTGTGCACTCTCAAGAGCATGAAACCACCAGACAAGTGCTGGGAAACTGGTCTCGGGCAGAGCATGGGAGTATCTGAAAAAATAGATATATATGAACTTGTGCAGATAAAAATAGACCAAAATGTCGAAACTAGTAACTAGTAACTGATATTCAGACATATACATAGTAACTGGCAAAAACAAAAATAGTTCCAGAAGATACAACACAGAAAAAACATGACATCTACAAACACAAAAATCACCAAAAAAATCAAACACACACACATAGTATATTGGATGAGATATAGCAAAATCAAAAATAATCATTGCATTCAATTGTTGCAATAGTACCAAAAAGAGGCAGATGCACACACGTACTCTCTGCTTTGGATCCTAAGTAGCAATCCAAATTTTATAAGAAATGAACTGTTCTACTTACGAAGAACACCATCAGTATGAGCAATGCTTGTGTAGAAAACAAAAGGACAGATTGTCAACTATTAGGAGTGGTTTGCGTTCACTACTAATCTTTTATCATGCATAACTGTTGTGGATAACAAGACCAGATGAAAACTCCACCTATAGACATATCAATGACAAATTCTCAATGATGTTAGTTGGTATCAAGGACATGAGCAAGAAAATCAGAGCCTAAATGCAAGGAACAAACAAAAACATCACATAGCATTAGTGCTCAACCATAATCATAACCTAACACAACTGATCTGAATGCTCACGAAGTCAAACCCATTACAAAATCAAAGAAGCACACGCATAAAACAAGCTATGATACTAGACAGACCTTAAAAGAGTCATACTGACATGAAAAAATGGTACAACAAGAATCTGGAATGAGAAAGTATCCAAACCCATTCCTACCTACCACACACAAGCATTAGCTCAGTGGGAGAACATGAATCTATATTGACGGAAAACAATACTTGATTCACATAAAAAATGTGCTTGTCATTTCAAACCCTACACCAATCCACTACCCCAACACCATCACTACCTATCCAGACTAACATGACATGACGACAAGTTCAGAGCAGAACCATGGTGCCACTGGCGGAGCGTAGTGGGGACAATTCCGGGCCCTGGCCCCCCCTTCCAAAAGGAAAATTTACCAAATACACTTACTTATCTGCTAATTGCTCTACTAATCGTCCGGCGTCTCTGATCATCCTAGCCTTTTCTATGCCATATACACTCACTTGGCCCCTCCTAATATTTGATTCACGCTCCGCCACTGCATGGTGCTAATCCCCTAGATAACTACTATTGTTTCAGAGAAGAACCATTGTTTCTTAATTACAAAACGCGACGAACACAAGTAACTCATATACACACATGCAACTAGTAACTATATATAGTCTGGACATCACACACTGACAAACAAACTTAGTTTCAGAGATACGTACAACTGACATAAAAACAGGATGGATCAAGAAAAAAAAAACATTTCATCCCCACTATCTAAATCTGCCACTGAACTAAAACAAACATTTGCTCGAAAAAGGGCCTATACGAAAATTATAGCCCTACTGCTATACTGCTATTGAAGGAGTAAAAGAAGAAAAATGAATGGATCTAGGCACATAATCTACCCACGCACACTGAATCTACATGTTTTGGTTGGGCAAAAAACTCTAGATCATAAAACAACTCACTGAAAATCCTACCCCATCCACTAAATCTTACCCATCCCGTTAAATCCTACCCCATCTCTCCTCCCTTCTCACTGTCGACAACGCCGTCGCTTGGAGACCCTTCGTAGAGGAACAACCCCCTCCCCTCGCAAGAGAAAAATATAACGGCGTTGAGAAGGGAAACAGGCCCAGTCCGAACAACCCAAGACAAACAACGGCCCGCCAGCCCAACAACTGTCAGCCCCACTCTCGCATGGGCCTCGGCACGGGCAGCCGCGCGCGACAACGCGTCGCGAGCGAGCGCGCGAGCCACCGATCAACTTGCACGAATGTTAAAGAAGACAAAGATCCAACGATCCTGAGTTTAGATGTGAGATATTATTTCACATCTAGATGTGAAATAGCAAACCTGAAAGAGAAAATACTACTCTAGTACTCCCTCCGTTTGCACTAAAATCACGACAAGTATTTTGAAACGGGGGGAGTACATGGCAAGGACTAAGGACTAGATGTGACAAAGTAGAGCGCTAATGGAGCATTGGACACTGTTGGGGTGTAGCCAAACGTCTTTGCCTGATACTGTCGGCGGAGCGGCAGTGCTCCTGCTATCGGAAGCTGCTGCTGGCGGAGATGAGCCGAGACGGGGATGAAGGACGTTCGACCATTGTACGTGTGGTCAAGCCACCACGGTTGCTCCATGCCCGCCTCAAATAGCAGCTCCTGCCGGCCAAATTCAAGGCTCCTTTCCATCCTGCGAAGGTACATCCCGTCAGTGGCGAAGCTAGCATGAGATTACGCCTAGGGCTAAGCTAGCTTTGAGTGATACACTTTAGTGGTTTTATATGTTGTATATGAAAAGAATTACAAAGGATATTGGTATTACGCCTAGGGCTATAGCCCCAACTGCCCTAGGCCTGTCTCTGCCACTGCATCCCGTGATCGAAGCTTTTGCACAACAACACGCTCCCCTCCAGCAGCAGCAGGCCGGCCTCTTCAGCTCCAGGAAACCACACGTCCCACTCGCGGCTCCAGCCATAGGTCGTCACGCATGGCATCGAGCCGACGGGCCGGCAGAACCTCACCGTCTCTGGCCTCGGGGCCTCCAGCCGCAGGTGTTTGGCCGCCACCAACGTGAACTTCTCCGTCGCCAGGTCGAAGCGCACCAGCTTCTTGCCTTTCCGGCGCTTTCCATGGCCACTCGCGGGCCAGTACACTGCCCCGTCAACATACGCAGGATCGCCGTATGCCCGACCATATATCGAGAAAGCGACACGCAGCCTCGTCCAGCTGCCGTCTCCTCCGATGGTGTACACGTGCAGTTCTTGGTCGACCATGACGCGTCCGGGCATGGTGCGGTATTTGACAAAGTCATAGTGCACGATCTTGTATCGTCTTGTCGCAGCATCGTAGCCGAAGCAGTATGCCCCGGAGTTGTAATTCCACCTTACCCCCGACGCCTCTGGCGGAAGCGATAGAACGAGCGACTCACCGATGAACGGCTCTATGACTTTGATAATGGACTTTTCGCCGGTTTTCAAGAAGCAGAGCAGGCCGTTGCAGGCGCCTACAAAGTCATCCCGCACGTCGGCTGTGAGCTCGGCCGTGACCCGCCAGTGCTCGTCAAAGAGAAAGCCGCGGCCTTTGCACGATTTTTCGCGGCTGCTGTAGGCAAATCCGGGAAAGAAGACGATGGTGTGTGTCAAATGCGTCCGTGGTCCGTGCGCCATGTGCGCCTGGATAAACGTTTGGTCCGCGATGATGTCCCGCCATTCTTTGCAGACCCGCCGGAGGCGGCGGAGGTCGCTCCCCGGGAGGCGAACCAAGACGCTGGCGAGGACGTCTTGCGGCAAGTCAGTGATTTTGGCCCTTTTGGCCGCCGTCGTTGCCTGCTTCTTGGAAGACCGCCGACACTGACGCGGATGCATCACGATACGCATCGACCTGATCCGATGCATTAACTTAGCTGTGAAATTCATGATGATACTCGGAAAGTTTAGACCTAAATTATGTGTGCGTTGGTTGGGTTATAGTCTAAGTGGCTCAATCAAGCATAGAAAGAAAAAGAAAAAGAAACAGAAAATACCCACATGAATCTCCGTGTAATAATTATGGCACATCTAGATGTGCTTTAACAAAACTGTATCAACAATCTCTAGAGGTGAATCTTTTATCCATCCCACACACATCTTATATCTGAAAAATCACGCGCAAGATGATATATATTGTCAAAAGTTGTCGGCGATATTTTTTTGAACAAATAAGCTCGGTTTAGTATATGGATCGGTAGCCCCGCGACCTAGCCAGCCCCTGCCTCCCAAAAAGTTAGGGTTCTCTGCCTCCCGCCTGTCCAGTCCGACCAGCCGAACTTATCCGACTGCAACCATACTTCATCCTGCGTCGTGTCAGCCTTCGCACATCTTCGTGCATTGCTTAACACCCTGTGTATGCATGATCTCGATACGACACACTCCAAACTTCTCCAAGCCTTGTATGCACATCGCCTTGCATCATGTCAATCATTAATGGACTTGCGACCGCACCTTTGTTTTCCGTAGCGTGCACCGCTGCTATCTTGTACATACATGTACACGTACTAAGCAAAGATAGCCCATCGGAGAATTCCTGTAGTAGGCTTCCTGTGCACAAAATCAAAAGTTCCATTTACCCTTGCTCACGTGCAGCCCCAAACCTTCTCCATTCTGCTCTTTGTCTTGCTCCCGATGGATAGCTACACACACGGTACCTGACGCCCTTTTTCTTCTTTTAATTAACAAGTCTCGAACGCGATCCCTTACACCGGTCAAAACCAGCAGCTTGCTCCTCCCGATCGATTAGCTAGCTTATTATGGCCGCCTCCTCTGGATGGGCCCTATACGTTCTTGCTGGCTCAGGCCTGGCCCGCTTATCCACAGCGTCCGCACGCTAGCCTAGGGCATACGCTATACGCTGGATCGATCCATCGCACTGCCGCCGCCACGCGCCTGCTGCTGCTTGCCTGGTCGCCGTCAAGCCGCACGTACGCCACGCTGCTTCCATCGATCTCATCATGCAAACCGTCTATTTCAATTCGCCGAGAACTGTCACCGTTCCCAATTGCTTCACCATGCCGATATCATCGTAGGCACACCGCGTGCAGTGTCAAACCCATCGCCCTCTGAACGCGATCTTGGCTCCTGCTTCCACGCGAACCATACGAAATTGACACACCTCTAGATCAACAATTCATGACCTTTGAACATTGAACCTTGCTTATGATACCACTTGTTAGAATAAATTCGAGGCCACCGTTGATCTACCGAGGACCAAACAATCACATGAGGCATGACACGAGATTTGTTAACGAGGTTAACCGATATGGCTATATTTCCGGGGCCTGAATACGGACGCTCCTCCCCGTGACACCGCTATAATACCGCACCCCGGCGTGCCTGTGCTATTATGTTGGCATAGGTTACATCGTGTGTCTACCCCCCGATATATATGAGAGGCCTATGATACAAGAGTCCTATTAGGACACAACTCCTACCCTGTCTACACATAGTTCAAATACAAGTCCAACTGTAACCTATCTTGTACAATAATATTCGACACAACTCTAACACGTGTACTTCTTGGTCGACCACGGCGTGTCCAGGCATGGTGCGGTCTTTGACAAAGTCATAGTGCACGATCTTGTATCGTCTTGTCGCAGCATCATAGCTGAAGCAGTACGCCCCAGAGTTGAAGGTCCACCTTACCCCCGACGCCTCTGGCGGTAACGGCACTGTGAGCGACCCACCGGTGAATGGCTCTACGACTTTCATAATGGACTTCTTGCCGATTTCCAAGAAGCAGAGCAGGCTGTTGCAAGCGCCTACAAAGTCATCCCGCAGGTCAGCTGTGAGCTCAGCCGTGACCTGCCAATGCTCGTCAAAGAGAAAGCGCGGCCTTTGCAAAAAATTTCACGGCTACTGTAGACGAATCCGGGAAATTACAGTGCCTGTCTGATTTAGTGAACAAATATAAGCCTGATTTTTTAGGTTTTCAAGAAATTAAGAGGGAAACTTTGTTTGACTCTTTCCTCAATGTCCTAGCTGGTTCTACTGCTTATGAGTGGCACATACTACCTGCTGTAGGCTCTGCTGGGGGTATCCTTATGGGTGCCAAATCCAACTTTTTTGAGGTCCTTGATATTAGTATAAAGAAATATTGCATTATTATATCCTTAAAAAATAAGAATGATGGCTTCTGTTAGCATTTGATTGTGGTATATGGGACAGCTTATGTCGTAGACCAACTTGACTTTATTGCTGAACTACATGGAAGTATGGAAGGCTTATGCTATCCTGTTCTGTTTGGGGGGGATTTCAACCTGATTAGGGAGGCTAAGGAGAAAACTTCTGGCAATATTAATACCTCGTGGGCATTTTTGTTCAATGATTGGATAAACAAATGGGGCTTAATTTAATATAAGCTGTCAAACAGGGTTTTTACCTAGAGTAACAATCAAGACAACCCCATCTTTGCCACTATCGACAGAGTTTTCTCTGCTACTAGTTGGGACAGTCACTTCCCTCTCACCACACTGTGTGCTCTGCCTAGAGTGGGAAGTGATCATACCCCAATTTTACTTGATTCTGGGGTGGGTATGTGTAATCCAACCAGACCCTCCAAATCTGAGAAGTGGTGGCTTGAGCAACCAGACTTTCAAGCCTTAGTAGAAAAAATTTGGGCCACACCTTCACCATTTACAACTACTATTGGGACCTGGCAATTTAAAACTAAACTATTTAGGGAACTTTTAAGGGATGGAATATAAACATTGAAGCTACCATGAAGAAAAAAAAGAAGGATTTACTTCAGGAATTTGATATCCTGGATGTCTTTTGTGAACAAAACAGAACTAATGCTGGGGATATCCTCAGGATGAAACAGATTAGGGAGGAGCTTGGTGAGATTTGGAAAAAAGAATAAACTGCCATGTGGTAGAGATCTAGAGATAGGAAGATCAAAGAGGGGGATAGGAACACAACATATTTCCATGATGTTGCCAACCAACGAAGGAGGAAAAGCCAGTTGTCTATCTTGGAGGGTCCAGATGGACCTATATACTGCACTAAAGACATGCTAGAAGTTGCTACTAACTTTTATAAAAACCTCTTTGGTTATGAACCTAGACCTAATATTCATCTAGATGACCAGTTTTGGTCTGAGAAAGAGCTTGTGACAGAAGCAGAAAATGCCTTGCTTGAGAGGCCTTTCTTAGAAGAGGAAATTAAAGAAGCTGTTATGAGATCCTATGCTAACGGGGCCCCTGGCCCTGATGGCCTCTCATTTTTGTTCTATTAACACTTTTGGGAGGTTATCAAAGGAGATTTCATGGCTCTGGTGGGGGATTTTGAAAATGGATCTTTGGATATCTAGAGATTAAATTACTCTATTGTCACTCTTATTCCTAAAGAGCCAGATGCCAAAAATATGAAGAAGTCCAGGCCCATTTGTTTGAGTAACTGCTCTGTAAAAATCTTTAGCAAGGCTATGAGAAATAGGGCTTCCCCTGTGGGTCATAGGCTCCTATCACCATGTCAATCTGCTTTTGTGAGAGGTAGGTTTATTTTAGAGAGTGTGGTTACTGCCCATGAGGCTATACATGAAGTTCATAAATCAAAAGACCCTGGGATTGTGCTCAAGTTAGATTATGAGAAAGCTTACGATCGTGTGAACTGGGATTTCCTAGTAGAGATGTTAACTTCTAGGGGTTTTCGGGCTAAGTGGATTAGGTGGAACCTTTCCATTATGCAACAAAGCTCTTTTTGTGCCAAGATTAATGATGCTCTAGGCCCTTACTTTGTAGGGGGGAAAGGGCTCAAACAAGGGGACCCGAGCTCCCCAATGCTTTACAATTTAGTAGCTGATGTGTTCTCTCCTATGCTGGTGAAAACGGTTAACAATAACATAACATAATCTCTGGGATTGTTCCGCATGTCATCCCACATGGGCTAATATGTCTATAGTAGGCTGATGACACAATCCTTTTCCTAAATCCTAATCCTGAACATGTTAAGAATTTAAAATGGCTACTTGCATGCTTTGAAAACCTTTGTGGTTTGAAGATTAACTATAACAAGTGTGAGGTAGTTCCAATAAATATGAATGAAGATGATGCTAAGCTATTATCCCAAAATTTTTGCTGCAAATTGGGGGATTTCCCCCTTAAGTATTTGGGGGTTCCACTGCACTACCTCAAGCTGAGGAGGGAGGACATTCAGTATATCATAGACAAAATTATTAAGAGAATGTGTGGGTGGAAAGGGAGATTACTTAGCTATGAGGCAAAGTTAGTTCTTCTCAAAGCCTGCATTGCTAGTATACCTATGTATCTGATGTCTGTTATTAAATTTCCTAAATGGGCAATTAAAGCCATCACCTCTCAGATGGCACATTTCTTCTGGGGGAACATGGAGGATGAACATAAATACCATCTTGCTAACCGGGGACTAATTTCATAGAAAAAATATTTTGGTGGTTTGGAGGTACCCAATTTAAGAGAATTTAACATGGCTTTTCTAGCCTCTTGGGCTAAAAGATACTTCATGGACTGTGATAAGAACTGGGTTAGACCGATAGATCATAAGTATAGAACCAATAACCCTAATTTTTTGTGGTCCAAACAGGGGGTGGGATCTCCCTTTTGGAAAGGGGTTACTTGGGCTTTTGAAGGTATAAAACCTTTTTTTAGATGGAACATGGGCAATGGCAATAAGGTCAGGTCCTGGGATGACACTTGGGTGGGGGATTCTTCCCTGAAAACTCAATTCTGGGAAGTTCATGAAATTTGTCAGCAACAGCATTGCGTAGTTTCAGAGGTGTGGGATGATTTCAATTTAAAACTTACCTTGAACAGATGTGTGGGGTCTGAGTTTATGGAGAGGTGGCATGACCTGATCCGGGTCATTTCTACCAAAAACCTGACTAATGAGGAGGACCAACCTGTTTGGTTGCTGGAATCATCAGGGGTCTACTCGGTCAAGTCTTTTTACACCATGATTAACTGGGGTGGGGTTTCTACCCTGTATGGAAAAACTTTTGGAAGATTGGTGTGCCTCACAGATACCTAGTCTTTTTGTGGCTAGCTTTTAGTAATAAAATTCTTACCAGAGATAACTTAAATAAAAGGAGGGTGGTAGAGAACCTAAAATGTTTATATTGTGATGAGGAAGAATCAGTGTGCCACTTGTTCTTCGAATGTGTAGTTGCCAGACAGATCTGGAGTGATGTGGCTGACGCTTTTGGGTTTAATATCCCTAATAATATGACTGAGTTATCCTCCTTCTGGAGTATGAATAATAAGAAAATTGTTGTCAATATTGCTTGTGTTGCTATCATTTGGGGCATTTGGACTATGCGTAACGACATGTGTTTTCAGGGCGTACCGTGGACAAGCACCCGTGAGATTCCTGCAAGGATCAGCGCGTCGATACATCAATGGAAGATTCTATGCGGGGGCGATCAATTGGTGCTGCTGAGAAGATGCCTTCAACTTCGGGATCGGCGAAGAGGCGAGCTGCTCAGGATTGCCTGGGCTGAGGACTGAGAGCGTGCGCGAAGAAGACCCGGGGCGGAGCGCTGAAGGCTCATTCAGGGTGAAAAAAATGCTTACGTCGATCTTCTCCGTGATACTTCTGGCGTGGCTTGGATGATGCCTGTATATTTTGCCTTGTATGGCAGTAGACGCTCTTTCCCTTCGGTAGTTTTGATTCAGTTTGGTTTGCGGGCGATTAGGCCGTAGCTTTACTTAAATATTCTCTGGTCTGTTACTTCGAGTAGACCCGGTTGCTTGTAACAGTCTTGATGACCTGCGTTGCTCCGTTTTTAATAAAAATGGGGCGGGAAAACCCCTTTTGATCAAAAAAAAGAAGACGATGGTGTGTGTCAAATGCGTCCTTTGTCCGTGCGCCATGTGCGCCTGAATAAACGTTTGGTCCGCGATGATGCCCCGCCATTCTTTGCAGACCCGCCGGAGGCAGCGGAGGTTGCTCCACGGGAGGCGAACCAGGATGCTGGCGAGGACGTCTTCCGGCAAGGCTGCCGTTTTGGCCCTTTTGGCCACCGTCGTTGCCTGCTTCTTGGAAGACTGCTGACGCCGACGCGGATGCATCAAGATTGGCATCGATTGACCTGATCCTATGCATTAACTTAGCTGTGAAATTCATGGTGGTTGTCGTTTTAACCTAAATTTTGTGTGCTATGGTTAGTATACATCTCTCCGATGAGGCGATGCCAAACAAAACAAGGAGTCTTCTTACGCCAGACCTCGTTTGCATGTTTGGGAGGAGAGATATATATATCAGTTTTGCTAAAGCACATTTAGATATGCTATAAGTATTGCACATCTAAGTCATATGTCATTGTTCTTATATTGAGATTCTTGTGAATTTTTTTTCTTCTCTTTTTTCCTTTTTCTCTTTATATTTGATTCACTCACTTAGATATGCAATAACTTGAGCACATCTAGATGTGCGCTAGACACACCCATATATATACGAGCAGATGTGTTTGCATGTGTAAAGCCTCGGAAGAGATTTCTCCCAAAAAAAATTCTTGAAGGAGTTTGTACTGTTGGTAGGATGCCAGACAAAATTTCTCATTTTTCTTCTTGTTTTTTTGGGCTTTCCTGTGCTGCGGTCTCAGTGAGCTGGATTATCGAGTGTTTGCTTTATAATATAAAATGCGGGGGAAACCTTTTATCGTAAGACGAGCCGCGTTGTGTCCCTATATCCCTCGGCACTCGGCAGGTTTTGTTACAACAAAAGAAACGTGATACGCAAGCTAGCTGGGTTAAAATGGAATCACAATCAGGCCCATCTGTATGACACCCTCCCCTCAGTTAACTGAATCACAATCGGGCTAAGTTGATATTACATCTGCTCCATCTTCTTATGTGCTAGCCTTTCTGTTTAGAAAGTGAAATCAATTTCAAAATGATTCGCTCTTATATATGAAAAATAGAATTAACTCGGAGATATGTTGCATCTAAGTTGTCACAGCATAAACAAGGAGGCTGGTGCCATTTTATTCCAAGTTCATCCTGCAATGATTTTACCCAAATAACTGCTGCAGTGGCATTTGCAAGAGTCTTATACTCTGTTTCACCGCTTGCTCTTCCTATAGTGACATTTTTCTTGGCACTCTGCTAAAAATAACATTAGCTTTAAAAAATAAATACTGCGACGCCATGACACGATCTCATGTCATCTGCACGGCCTGCCCAATCAGCATATCAAATAAGACCAACTAGTATAGAACTTAATTAATTTCAAAAAATGTGTATATGTGAATGCATGTAAATATTGACAAAGGTTATCAGTAGAAAAGAAAGTATCGGGCCTCATGAGAGTTATTAGTTTCGCGGAGCTCACAAGAGTTAAGTATTGAACGGTGCCTATGACACTCCTATACTTTGTGTTTTCTTTAGATTCGAAGGACTCTCCTTGATGTGCCGATAACTTTTTCGAGGAGGATAGAGGAATAGGAGAAAGTTTACAGTCCTTTATGCCTACGAAGTCAAGTGTTTAGAGGCATATTTTCTTGACACAATAAGATGTCATCTTGGACTTTCTTGACTTCTGTTCCCAACAAGAAATACATACCTCCTAAATCCTACAAGGAAAAATTTGAGCTTAACCCTTGCAACTGTGCATCAATAGCTTCTTTTGAAGAGCTTGCAACTATGATGTCATCAACATGCATAAGTACAAAAATCGTGGTGCTTGATTTGCAGCATATGAACAAGGATGTGCCTAGCTTTAGATGCAAAGAAAGCCAATATGCTTTTAATTGTGAGCTCAAAAGAGAGTCCATGCTCGAAAGTGCATTTTTTAACCACAGAGGTCCTTATCAAGTTTGAATATGTTGCATGGTGATTTACCATCTTCATAACCTTGTGGTTGCCTGAAGTACACATCCTCTTCCAAAACACCATGTAAAAACCTACTATCTAACTGTCTGAAGCTCCTTTTGCTAGACACAACAACTGGTAATACAAGCCTTGTGCTAGGATTTTTAACAACATAATCTGCACTAATCGTCTTCTTTTTCACAAAAGTATGGCTACTTGCAAGGAAGATAAGAAATAAAAATAGGGGAACTCGTGCATACCGAAGGAAAGTGAATTGAATGTTGCATACCAACATTTTGATATGTGTGCATTGGAGAAACATTGGGGTAAAAGAAAACGTGTGGTGCCCATGTATTCCATGTGCAATATCTGTTGAAAAACAAGAAATTCAAATTCTGTGTGTGCCATTGGAAATTATTAAATGGATAGTTTGCATCTTGCATATAGATATAACACTCAGGGTTGAAGCATCAGATATATTAGTGTACTGGACTATCTGAAACATTGACCAATGAATTTGACATGGTGAACATTTGTAAAATATTAATTTAACAAGGGAACAAATTATTGATAGAAATTATTCCGTCTTTAGCTCTCCCACTGTCATTTTTCTAGAAATTGGGACAAGGCCAAAACAAAACATTGTGTTTATTTAGTTTGGTCAGTGAAACTAAAAAAGCACATTACATTGGTTCAAATTAAACTAGTTTGTGAGGCTATCACAGGTTATGACCATACTTGCCATTAGTCCAGGATGTCTTGGTTGCCTATCGCGTGGTACTATCTCTTGGTGATGATGCGCAATAAGGTGTATAATTCTTCAGTTGACAATTTGGAATGTGTATCGCGGCCCTAGGTATTTGGGTCGATGGCTCAGGTACGATACATGAGATGTAGAGTAAGATTCCATTGTTTTTACAAAATTTATTTTGCTAATATCACCTGGAGGCAAAAATAATGCTATAATTATGAATCCACCTCTCCCCATTACTAGCTATACCATTGTATGCAAATTTCCCCAAATCCTCTCAGAGAGGAAACTTGGATGAAAAATGGTTTCCTCTCCTCGTTTTCTAATGTGGTGCCCATGGTTCCAGGAGATCCCCTCGACTGGGTCATTGATTGTGGTCACATAATGAACCATTGACCAACCAAGATTAAGTCTCTTCTCATTTATTTGCACTAAACTTATTTATTTTGGCATAATTGATCTTTAAACAAGATGTATTTGTATTTTTTCTTCCACGCCATTTAATATATTGCGTCAAATAATTTTTTGATGTATAACAAGCATAGTTAATTTCCCACAAAAACTAGCATAAGTAATAATTCAATAATGCTCGTGCACATTAAGGTACATATTGTTATACTTTTGTGGTATTTATAAGTGTAAATAAATTCCCTTCTACTAAAGTGTAATTCAATTTTTTAAAGAATGTTGTATTTTTATAGCTTGGGATATTTTCCTTGTGAGACAATGAGATTTCATTGCTTAAATATGGGGATTAAAATCCTTTTTGTACAACAACTCAATCTCATCCGGGAGTGACCTTAAGGACACAACAGTCTACGTATTGTGATGACCTAGTTATGTGAGGAAATGAGCCACCCTGTTGCGCGATCGTCACACTATCAATTGGGTATTTTTATAGGCTGGGAAAGAAGATCATTTGTTACAATGGATTTCCTTCTAAAACTAAGTAAATCAAGAAAATATGTTATTAAAGTGAGTTTGTAAACTTACATGTCCATAGTATCCAGAAATACCTTCAAACCTGGTAGGGAGTGCTTAGAGCTTATAAATCTAAAAAATAGTTTAGATGCTCCTAGAATATAAGACTATTAAGTTTATGGTATTAAAAAGGATAGTTCTGAAGTGTATCATGTGTCAACAAGTAGATCTTTATCGAAACCCTTGTTTCGCTCTCACTCATTAAAGGGTGGTCTTTTCTTTGCTATATTTTCCTTGCTTGTTTGGAGAGGAGGCAGAGGAAACTTGTGAGCATGCATTATCCATTCGTGGAATCATGATACAACATCATATTGCTTGTAGCATGCATGAGTGATTTGTAATACAAATTATGTATGATGCGTGTTTCATCTATTCTTTATTTTAATTCGCTATGTAAGAAACTATCAGTGTTGTCAGGTACTCGTCTAGGTTATACATGCAAATCAACCACTCAAAAATCCGCGCATAGTCCAAAATTCTACACAATAAGATCAAGAATGTATTTTGAGGACAACCACACAAGAGATTATGAATGCACGAACTTACTGCATTGCTTGGGTTGATAACTGCTACCCCTAGGTTCAATGTCAAGGCAACTCTAGTCGATCCCCAAACCCTAACTCTCAAAACCCCGCACCTAAAAGCAAACTTCCAAAAAAATTGTGTATTGGGACTCTTCTTTCTAATTGATCCCCAAATCTCGAACCCTGTAAAACAAAACTTTCAACCCAATCCTCCTAGTGTCTTGCATCCAACTGATCATGCACTTCATAAATAGTACCAAATTGATATAATTAGCGGGACTTGCGTTTAAACTACTTAATTAAACTACAAGTTGCCATTAATAGAAGCTCTTAGATTCTTAATTTGAGTATCATATTTTAGACATCACATTATTGATTGAGAGTGTTTGTAATGCAGAAAAACTAACTATGACGCCCGGGTAATTAAGCTATAGTAATCCTCTGACTAAGAATGCTAGGTCATCATAATCAATTTTGCTAAACCTCACTCCTTTCAAACCGAGTTCAATTTCAAATATAAATAACAAGTCAAATTATAAATTCATCAAACTAAGATTTAAAAATGTGCAAAAGGTTGTAGATATTCACTAACAAATTAAAGAGCATAAATCAACATATTGTAAATAACTATGTGCCTCTAATTTAATTAAAATAGGAACCAACTGCGATTAAATTAACACTTTATGGTTGAACAAATATTTATACCATTCAAAAATATTTGAAACTTTTTGTGCAACTTAATAATATTGCATAGCATTTATGTGTGAAGTTTCATACTAAAAAAAACTCATTTGGTAGCAAAATAGTACACAAAACAGTAGCTAAGTGTATAAAAAAAGATATGAAAACTAAAATTGTCCTGTGCACTTTTGGCCCACTATGAACAAGAGCTAGCCAGCCTACTATGCCTATGGACACTACAGGCATAGGACCTGGCTCAGCCCAAGTCGTTGGTCGTCCCCAACCTCTCGTGTCGTGGACACCTCTCGTCCGTCCAGCGCGCGGGTGCCGCGCTGTCGGCCATCCCGCGGTCGTAGAGATGGATAAGCACCCTCCCTTGATGCCTCTCTCTCCGCCATGAACCCTAGCTCCCACGTTTACCCCTCTCGTGTTGTTCTCCACCGAATCGAGGCGCGTCCGAGACCACAGTCGCCGCCGCCTTTGTCGATCCCGTGGCCACCGGCCGCATCTCGCTGCGCTGACGTGTTCAGGAGGTCCGCCGTTGTCTACTTTGACTTCCTCACCCACAATTACGAGCCCGCAAAGCCCCCATCACCGGATCAGCGTCGCTCCCCCACGACGGCCATCAGCACTGCCGCCGCGTCGTCTCGCTACTCCGGCTCCCTCGGACTCGTCCTGAGCTCGCCATCCATCTCCTTGTGGTGAGCCTCTTCCGTTCCACCCCTTTCCTTTTTCCTTTCATCGCCGTAGACGACGCACATCACACGGCCGGCCTCACTGGAGCTCGTGCTCACGGCCGTCACGCGCTTGCGTCACCCGCGCCGGTAGCCCCCTCCCTGCCCGCGCGCCACGAGCCGCCTCACCCCGCCTGGTCGTCCCTCCCGCTGCTACAGCCGCCTATCGCGCCCCTGTTTTCCCCGCGCACCCGCGTCCGCAAGTCGCCACTGTCGCCTGTGAACTGCTGCTGCTGCTCTAGCAACGCCGTCCCCGCGTTCGCTCCTCCCTCCGCACTAGCTGCCGTCCGCGCTCCCACGCGCATCCGGGGATGTGCCCCGCTGCTGTTGCCGCCCCCCTGCGCCGGAGCCCCGCCTCTGCCCTGGCCGCACCCATCCCCGCGCGCGCCCATGCACTCTGCCCGCTCACCGTCCCAACCCCGCCCTTGGCCGCTGCCTGCGCCGCTCGCCGCCTGTGCCGCGCGCTGCCCCCTACACCTGCCTCTGCGCCCGCCCGCCTGCAGGCCAGGGCCTCGCCCTTGCCGCCCCCGGCTGGTGCTGCTGCTTCGCTGCAGCGGCTGTCGGCGCCCCGCCGCGCTCGACGGCCTCGCCCCGCGCCTGAACGGGCTTCGGCCCCGACGGGCGGCCGCCCGTTAACCGCCCCACACCGCTGGCTTTGTGCCACTGCCAGCGGGGCCCCATGCCCCCCTTTTTTTCTACAAAAAAGAAATAAAATAAAATGATAAATGTAAAAACAATTAATTAAATAGTTAATTAACTAAATTAACCTTTCTTAATTAACCTAACCACATAATTAGTCTTAACTAAACTGTTAGGTTAGCTGTGGTGTCAATGACAGATGGGCCCCACAGCCCTCTTTACCAGTCAATCCAGTCAAAGTTGACTGTTAACCCTGCTGACATCAGCATGACATCCTGCTGGCGAAATAAGTCCATTTTCGAATTAACATAATTTCAGCATATTATTAAAACTTTAGAAAATCATAGAAAATTATCCGTAACTCGGATGAAAAAGTTTTCTATATGAAAGTTGCTCAGAATTTCGAGACGAATCCGAATACGCAGTCCGTTCGTCCGTCACACAACCCTAGCATAGCGAACACACAACTTTCCCCCTCCGATTCATCTGCCCGAAAACACGAAACACCAGGAATACTTTCCCGGATGTTTTCCCCCCTTCGTCGGTATCGCCTATCCCTACTTTAGGTCACCCCTAGCACAACATATTGCCGCGTCTTACTTTGTGTTACATTTGATTGCTCTGTTATTTATTGTGTCCCCCCTCCGTTACTCCTTTCCGGTAGACTTCGAGACCGCTGTTGATGCGACTGAGTACGACTTCGGTGTTGGCGACCCCTCTCTCTTGCCAGAGCAACTAGGCAAGCCCCCCCTTGATAACCAGATATCGCCTATTCTTCTCTATACTGCTTGCATTAGAGTAGTGTAGCATGTTACTGCTTTCAGTTAATCCTATACTGCTGCATAGCCTGTCCTTGCTACTACTGTTGATACCTTACCTGCAATCCTAAATGCTTAGTATAGGATGCTAGATTATCATCAGTGGCCCTACACTCTTGTCCGTCTGCCATGCTATACTAGTGGGCCGTGATCACTTCGGGAGGTGATCACGGGCATACTATATACTTTACACTGTTACATTACCGGTGATATTGTTTGGAGTTGGGGGCTGAAGGGGCAGGTGGCTCCATCCAGGTAGTGGTGGGCCTGAGTTCCCGACGGCCTCCGACTGTTACTTTGAGGCGGAGCGACAGGGCAGGTTGAGACCACCTAGGAGAGAGGTGGGCCTGGCCCTGGTCGGCGTTCGCGGTTACTTCAAAATAACACGCTTAACGAGATCTGGGTATTTGATTTGAGTCTGGCTACTGGCCTATACGCACTAACCATCTACGCGGGGACAGTTATGGGCACTCGACGTCGTGGTATCAGCCGAAGCCTTCGTGACGTCAGCGACTGAGCGGCGCGCGCCGGATTGGACTGGAACGCCTGCTAGGCTAGGTCTGCTTCCGGTCGCGTTCACAACGTGCAGGTGTGCAAAGGGCGATGGGCCCAGACCCCTATGCCATAGGATTTAGACCGGCGTGCTGACCTATATGTTGTGCCTAGGTAGGGCTGCGACGTGTTGATCTTCCGAGGCCGGGCATGACCCAGAAAAGTGTGTCCGGCCAAATGGGATCGAGCGTGTTGGGTTATGTGGTGCACCCCTGCAGGGAAGTTAATCTATTCGAATAGCCGTGATCTTCGGTAACATGACGACTTGGAGTTGTACCTTGACCTTATGACAACTAGAACCGGATACTTAATAAAACACACCCTTCCAAGTGCCAGATACAACCGGTGATCGCTCTCTCACAGGGCGACGAGGGGAGGATCATCGGTTAGGATTATGCTATGCGATGCTACTTGGTGAACTTACCATCTACTCTCTTCTTCTGCTGCAAGATGGAGGTTACCAGAAGCGTAGTCTTCGATAGGACTAGCTATCCCCCTCTTACTCCGGCTTTCTGCAGTTCAGTCCACATATGATACCCCTTTTCCATTTGATACCAATGCATACATATGTAGTGTAGCTCCTTGCTTGCGAGTACTTTGGATGAGTACTCACGGTTGCTTTGCTCCCCCTTTTCCCCCTTTCTGTACCCGGTTGTTGCGACCAGATGATGGAGTCCCGGAGCCAGAGGATCCCGAGGATGATTCTACGTGGAGTTCGACTTCGAGGAGTAGTTAGGAGGTCCCAGGCAGGAGGCCTCGCCTTTTCGATTGTTCCTACTTTTGTGCTAGCCTTCTTAAGGCAAACTTGTTTAACTTATGTCTGTAGTCAGATATTGTTGCTTCCCCTGACTCTTGTGCCTTCGAGCATGTGTATTCGAGCCTTCGAGGCCCCTGGCTTGTAATATAAATCTTGTATTATTTTAATTTGTGTCTAGAGTTGTGTTGTGATATCTTCCCGTGAGTTCCTGATCTTGGTCGTACACATTTGCGTGCATGATTAGTGTACGGTCAAATCGGGGGCGTCACAAGTTGGTATCAGAGCCGACTGCCTGTAGGAGTCCCCCTTTCCACGTCCTTGGCCGAAGTCGAGTCTAGTCATTGCAAAACTTTTACTAACATGGCTGTGTGCCTTACGGGCCCACGTCGCCATTGGGTTGTATTAGGATCTTTTATTCCTCGATCTATACTCCCGGACTCTGATCTCTCTTCTATTCAGGTTAAATGATTTTACTAACGCCGACTCTAGGTTCTCGTAACTACTTCCACCCAGAGAGTCCTTTACTCCAGATGATTACTTGGTCCACCGAAGGATTTCGAAGATACTCTCCGACGTTCTCTCGAGACTTTGAGCCTGTTGCTTTTGCAATTCCCTACCACCGAAATATCCCTATGGATAATTACATACACTTGCCGTTCTTACTTTTATTCCCAGTTGATCTTGTTATAACAAGATACTCTGAAATCCCCTCTATTGTTTCGAGAATATTTTGTGCCTACTGCCTTGCAGTTCCTTGCCACCTGAATACCCCTACGGATAATTTCTCACCCTTATCGAGTATCCGCTCATCCCCAGTTGTTAGTGTGTTTCACGATTGTCTTTGAAATACTATTCGATCCTCCAAAATTTCTCAGTAGCTTATTGCTCTGCAATACTTGTCTGCTTGCATTATGGATGCTTCCATATGTCTGGCAATATTCGTTAGTATCCTTAGACACCGTGATTTTGATCCTATTGATTCAACATGTTGCGGATGCTCGCAGTCCTCAATCATATCCTAGAATTCATCCTTCCGGCTCAGACATCATTTTGAACATGAGCTGGATCTCGACCAATCAAATTGCCATCAATTGTACCCCTAAGCCCACTCAACTTATCCATCCTTAATCAGAGTGTTTGCTTCTGATCCCTTGATTTGGAAATCATAATTGCTCTGCATTTGAGCTTTGAGTTAGTCGGTTGTTTCTATAATCTTATCTCCTTGCATTCTTTCATCCTCTGGTTGAGTACCGATGCTCACATCGGATCCCTTGTGGACCACCAGACCCTTTGTCGGATTTATCCAACAACGTCCTTCATATTCAATAAGCTTGTGAGCCTTTCCTTGGATACATAATGCATTTGGTAAATTGTATCCTCTACTTTCTCAAGCATGCTCTACTATCGAGCTTGTGTTATTTACTCCGAAGTTTGTGGTATATGCTCGTAAGATGCCCTGATGGGTTGAACCTACGCCTTCCCTAATCCGTGTGAACCTGAAAGATTTCACGGGTCATACTTATCTGGTATTGCACCAGGTAAAAACTTTCAACAACTAAATCATTTTTATTTAGAGCAGTGAATGAATGGTCATGCATTGGAGAGGTGGGAGTCGACCTTGAACTTGTGTTCATGCCCATGGAAGCGATGTAGCTTATCATTAAAGCTTCTCTTAAATTAATTATTCTCTTGGTATAAGTTCATCTTATATCTGGAATCTACCTTTTGCAATCGTGGTTCCGACCATGTACTCCTTTCAATACCATTTCTCAGACAAGTTGAAGTACTTGTCTTCTGCAGATCATTGCACTTGTCCAACCTTTACTTTGATCTACCATCGAGTATTACACTCTGATATCTCAAGAACACCATGGAATTGCATAACTTCTTATGGGTTCTTCATCAACTGTTATTTCTCACTTATTCCAATTTTCCTGGGTTTTGGGTTGTCATCAACCAAGAACACTGATATGTGAACCGATTGCGCATTCCGGTTCAATAACCCTAAGTAATTTTCATTGCTTATGAGTTTTAATAATCCTTCAAGTCATTCCTAGCCTGGTCGTCTATATCATTATTGTGCTAAATTTTAACTGTGCTACCTGGTCCTTCTTTCCGGAGCACAATTTTCGACGATGAGCTAAGCTTACATCGATTTCCTCGTCTTATCGTTCCACCTCGAATAGCAAGCTTGATTCCGAGTTGATGTCGTGTCCATGGATCCAATAATCTTTCGCTGCATCAGTCCTTTTGCTTGATGTCGTCGCTGTCGATTGCATACTCTTGAAACCTCTTGAAAAAATGTGTCGTGATCATCTACATTTTGACTTCTTCTGAGATGCCAATTCAATTCATGATGAGAAATACCATCCTTTCCCCTCGATGGATTGTATTATCATCAACACCATCCTTGATTTCCTGCCAACACAAACCTGGTCATGTTTTGTGTTGTACCTTGAGATCCTTGCTATCCAACTTATGTTATGTTCTACCTTGGAGTATTACCATCTTTTTTGTCAAGAAGGTTGTGAGAATTTCACCACCTCTTAAGAATTCTTGATATAGTAATACTTCTCGCCATCTCCGTTCATATCTTGGTCCCCGTCTTGTTTCTAACCGGGATACCAGCCATTTAACTATGATGTGTGAATTCAAACTTCTAGCAACCCTATTGCTTTGAACTTAATGGTTGACAGTTCATTCTTAACTATTGGTTATTGGATCACCATTCTAACATTGATCGTGCTACCTAAGCCATATTTCGGGTGCACCTTTCAACCAATGTTTAATTGCATATGTTTCCCTCGAGCATACATCATTATAGCATTTGATCTCACAAATGTTATCTCCTTGTTCACATAACTGTGGAATCCATCTTTTTGGTAATCTCGATGAATTATCGTTGGGTCCATTAGCCACCTCCTCACCCTCTCCTTGATTTAATGATGAACTCTCGTTTCGGAACTCGCTTCCATAGTTCATTTTCCAAGGATCTTACAATGTCCTCTCGTCAATTTGTGTTGCATCTTTTCTTCTCAGGCATCCCGAGTCTGAGTTATCCCGACACCAATCAGATCTGCATCTCGGTCAGATATGATGGTTGGAACATATTCCCAAGAGTTATCACCTTAGTCTTTATGTGACCTGGTAATGTGATGTCGTGCCTAGCACACCTGGCCCGAGGCCCTGTTGTTATAGATTCCTTTTCAGCAAGGTTATCCATTCTTCCATGAGGAAATTGTAAGACTTATTTTACGATTTATTCTTGAGGGATCCCTTGTGTTTACAAAGTCTGATCTTCACCTCTTGACCATGTCAATGCTATCTCGAAGCATGTCTGTGGTACTCCGATTTTCAACAAGAACATTTGAAGCCCAATGCTAAATGTTTCCTGCTCAATTATCCAAACATCGCTGTATGGGTAATGTCATGAAATTTCTCCCCCCTTACCTAAAGGGTTTTCTACATGATATCCTGCCACGGATATCATGCTCTGCTCGTCCTTGGGAAGGATATACCCCTGAAATAAGTGTTTAAACACATTTTCCTTTCTGTTGTTCTGTTTAACCTTCTTGAGGTTTATATGATCTAAGCAGTAATACGTCACTGCTTTTATAAGCACCTCAGTGTACAACTCTGTCAGTAAGACCCTGTTACTATTGTTGTTGACATTCCGGTAACCACCGATGGACGAGAACTTTGCCTATTGGTCCGCCTCATTCAACGAGCAGGAAGATGGTTCTCTTCGTCCCTCGCCCTTGGTACAGACGTTGTTGCCGACATAACTGACAGTCTACCCTCTGACATGCCTTCCTATCCTGACCGTGCAAGATGTCGCCGCTCTTTCTACTTTGAACCCACATGGTGGGCCCATAACCCACAGGTCCCAGGATCGAAACCTGACTCTCCTGTACAACCCTGTTTCTAATGGTTATTCTCCATGCTTGGCTTCGTATTTAATTCATGGGCCACCTTCCTAGTGCTCTATTCTGGTATCAGACGCAATACTTACTCTCGCTACTCTGAACCCCTTTCTCACTCTGGTTCAGACTTCGAGCAACTATCTATTCGCTTGGAACCTCTTATTGTACCTTCGTACCTTACTCTCGATGTATTTCATATGTTCAACTCGAGAGATAATGCTCATTCATGGGTTAACCCCAGATTGTTTCCCTCAAAAGCATTCTGTCGTAGCTGAGCTGCCCCTTATCCTTTCGTAAGTACGGTGGAGTTCCCGAAGAAAGGATGCCGACTTCATCATGATGACCTGGAGAAGATCAACTTAATGGATCGACCTCCTCGAGAAGAGTAACCAAGACCAACAAGACCCGTTAGAATTTCGTAACCTAATTCCTTCCCCGCACTTCCCCTCTTAAATCTCGGGACGAGATTTCTTGTAGTGGAGGAGAATTCTGACGCCCGGGTAATTAAGCTATAGTAATCCTCTGACTAATAATGCTAGGTCATCATAATCAATTTTGCTAAACCTCACTCCTTTCGAACCGAGTTCAATTTCAAATTTAAATAACAAGTCAAATTATAAATTCATCAAACTAAGATTTAAAAATGTGCAAAAGGTTGTAGATATTCACTAACAAATTAAAGAGCATAAATCAACATATTGTAAATAACTATGTGTCTCTAATTTAATTAAAACAGGAACCAACTGCGATTAAATTAACACTTTATGGTTGAACAAATATTTATACCATTCAAAAATATTTGAAACTTTTTGTGCAACTTAATAATATTGCATAGCATTTATGTGTGAAGTTTCATACTAAAAAAAACTCATTTGGTAGCAAAATAGCACACAAAACAGTAGCTAAGTGTATAAAAAAAGATATTAAAACTAAGATTGTCCTGTGCACTTTTGGCCCACTATGAACAAGAGCTAGACAACCTACTATGCCTATGGACACTACAGGCATAGGACCTGGCCCAGCCCAAGTCGTTGGTCGTCCCCAACCTCTCGTGTCGTGGACACCGCTCGTCCGTCCAGCGCGCGGGTGCCGCACTGTCAGCCATCCCGTGATTGTAGAGATGGACAAGCACCCTCCCTTGATGCTTCTCTCTCCGCCCTGAACCCTAGCTCCCACGTTTTCCCCTCTCGTGTTGTTCTCCACCGAATCGAGGCGCGTGCGAGACCACAATCGCCGCCGCCTTCGTCGATCCCGCGGCCACCGGCCGCATCTCGCTACGCTGACGTGTTCAGGAGCTCCGCCGTTGTCTACTTCGACTTCCTCACCCACAATTACGAGCCCGCAAAGCCCCCATCGCCGGATCAGCGTCGCTCCCCCACGACGGCCATCAGCACTGCCGCCGCGTCGTCTCGCTACTCTGGCTCCCCCGGACTCGTCCTGAGCTCGCCATCCATCTCCTTGTGGTGAGCCTCTTCCGTTCCACCCCTTTCCTTTTTCCTTTCATCACCGTAGACGACGCAGATCACACGGCTGGACTCACTGGAGCTCATGCTCACGGCCGTCACGCGCTTGCGTCACCCGCGCCGGTAGCCCCCTCCCTGCGCGCGCCACGGGCCGCCTCACCCCGCCTGGTCGCCCCTCCCGCTGCTGCAGCCGCCTGTCGCACCCCTGTTTTCCCCGCGCACCCGCGTCCACAAGTCGCCACTGTCGCCTGTGAACTGCTGCTGCTGCTCTAGCAACGCCGTCCCCGCGTTCGCTCCTCCCTCCGCGCTAGCTGCCGTCCGAGCCCGCGCTCCCACGCGCGTCCGGGGATGTGCCCTGCTGCTGTTGCCGCCCCCCTGCGCCGGAGCCCCGCCTCTGCCCTGGCCGCGCCCATCCCCGCGCGCGCCCACGCACTCTGCCCGCTCACCGTCCCAACCCCGCCCTTGGCCGCTGCCTGCGCCGCTCGCCGCCTGTGCCGCGCGCCGCCCCCTACACCTGCCTCTGCGCCCGCCCGCCTGCAGGCCAGGGCCTCGCCCTCGCCGCCCCCGGCTAGCGCTGCTGCTTCGCTGCAGCGGCTGCCGGCGCCCCGCCGTGCTCGGCGGCCTCGCCCCGCGCCTGAACGGGCTTCGGCCTCGACGGGCGGCCGCCCGTTAGCCGCCCCGCACCGCTGGCTTTGTGCCACTGCCAGCAGGGCCCCATGCCCCCCTTTTTTTCTACAAAAAAGAAATTAAATAAAAAAATAATAAAATAAAATGATAAATGTAAAAACAATTAATTAAATAGTTAATTAACTAAATTAACCTTGCTTAATTAACCTAACCACATAATTAGTCTTAACTAAATTGTTAGGTTAGCTGTGGTGTCAATGATAGATGAGCCCCACAGCCCTCTTGACCAGTCAATCCAGTCAAAGTTGACTGTTGACCTTGCTGACATCAGCATGACGTCCTGCTGGTGAAATAAGTCCATTTTCGAATTAATATAATTTCAGCATATTATTAAAACTTTAGAAAATCATAGAAAATTATCCGTAACTCGGATGAAAAAGTTTTCTATATGAAAGTTGCTCAAAATTTCGAGACGAATCCGAATACGCAGTCCGTTCGTCCGTCACACAACCCTAGCATAGCGAACACACAACTTTCCCCCTCCGATTCATCTGCCCGAAAACATGAAACACCAGGAATACTTTTCCGGATGTTTTCCCCCCTACGCCTGTATCGCCTATCCCTACTTTAGGTCACCCCTAGCACAACATATTGCCGCGTCTTACTTTGTGTTACATTTGATTGCTCTGTTATTTATTGTGTCCCCCCTCCGTTACTCCTTTCCGGTAGACTTCGAGACCGCTGTTGATGCGACTGAGTATGACTTCGGTGTTGGCGACCCCTCTCTCTTGCCAGAGCAACCAGGCAAGCCCCCCCTTGATAACCAGATATCGCCTATTCTTCTCTATACTGCTTGCGTTAGAGTAGTGTAGCATGTTACTGCTTTCAGTTAATCCTATACTGCTGCATAGCCTGTCCTTGCTACTACTGTTGATACCTTACCTGCAATCCTAAATGCTTAGTATAGGATGCTAGATTATCATCAGTGGCCCTACACTCTTGTCCGTCTGCCATGCTATACTAGTGGGCCGTGATCACTTCGGGAGGTGATCACGGGCATACTATATACTTTACACTGTTACATTACCGGTGATATTGTTTGGAGTTGGGGGCTGAAGGGGCAGGTGGCTCCATCCAGGTAGTGGTGGGCCTGAGTTCCCGACGGCCTCCGACTGTTACTTTGAGGCGGAGCGACAGGGCAGGTTGAGACCACCTAGGAGAGAGGTGGGCCTGGCCCTGGTCGGCGTTCGCGGTTACTTCAAAATAACACGCTTAACAAGATCTGGGTATTTGATTTGAGTTGGGCTACTGGCCTATAAGCACTAACCATCTACGCGGGGACAGTTATGGGCACTCGACGTCGTGGTATCAGCTGAAGCCTTCGTGACGTCAGCGACTGAGCGGCGCGCGCCGGATTGGACTGGAACACCTGCTAGGCTAGGTCTGCTTCCGGCCGCGTTCGCAACGTGCAGGTGTGCAAAGGGCGATGGGCCCAGACCCCTGCGCCATAGGATTTAGACCGGCGTGCTGACCTCTCTGTTGTGCCTAGGTAGGGCTGCGACGTGTTGATCTTCCGAGGCCGGGCATGACCCAGAAAAGTGTGTCCGGCCAAATGGGATCGAGCGTGTTGGGTTATGTGGTGCACCCCTGCAGGGAAGTTAATCTATTCGAATAGCCGTGATCTTCGGTAACAGGACAACTTGGAGTTGTACCTTGACCTTATGACAACTAGAACCGGATACTTAATAAAACACATCCTTCCAAGTGCTAGATACAACCGGTGGTCGCTCTCTCATAGGGCGACGAGGGGAGGATCATCGGTTAGGATTATGCTATGCGATGCTACTTGGTGAACTTACCATCTACTCTCTTCTTCTTCTGCAAGATGGAGGTTACCAGAAGCGTAGTCTTCGATAGGACTAGCTATCCCCCTCTTACTCCGGCTTTCTGCAGTTCAGTCCACATATGATACCCCTTTTCCATTTGATACCAATGCATACATATGTAGTGTAGCTCCTTGCTTGCGAGTACTCACTGGTAGAAAAAGGGCCTATAGTCCCGGTTCGTAAGGGCCTTTAGTCCCGGTTCCTGAACCGGGACTAAAGTGTCGGTACTAATGCCCCGACCCTTTAGTCCCGGTTCAATCCAGAACCGGGACTGATGGGCCTCCACGTGGGCAGTGCGCAGAGCCCAGGCAGGAGACCCTTTGGTCCCGGTTGGTGGCACCAACCGGGACCAATAGGCATCCACGCGTCAGCATTTCTGTGGCTGGGGTTTTTTTTTGAAGGGGGGGGGGTGGGGGTTTTGGGGGGTTAATTTAGGTGTTTCATATATTGTGTTAGCTAGCTATAATTAATAGAGAGAAGTGTCCTCTCTTACGTCCGTGCTTGGTCGACGCTACGTACTATACATACGTATAGAGAGGACTAGACACGCTAGTTAGCTAGTAAGCAAACGAAGAAAATAGAAGATCGTCATGAACATATATGCATACAGAGAGAAGTGATATCGACCACCTCTCCTTCTTCGAGAGATTGGTCGAACAACAAGTTCTCGTATATCTATCCGACACTACCGGCTACATATATACAATAATTATCTCTTACAAATATAATCATACGGACTCATGGTCCACATAGTATTCTCCGTCTTCAGCGATCACTTGGTCAAGAAAGAATGCCGCCAATTCCTCTTGAATTGCTCGCATGCGAGCTGGTGCTAGGAGTTCATCCCGCTTCCGAAACATCTAATTTGAAGAAGGTTCTTTTTTAGCCAAGGTTCTTTTTGGCCCTGAAAGTCAACGGTTTTTTTTCTTTTGTGTTTTTTTTATGAGTACAAAGAAGGTCAACTTTATTTAAAAAAAAATCATTTTTTTGACTTTTTATTTAATTAATATTTATTATTTTTCATATATGATGTATATGCACCCATCTATATTTATCTATACCTAATATTAAAAGACGGAATCTTTCATAGTTCTCCATACGTCGCCTTTTTATATCCGTTGATTTTGTGTTAACCACAAATATTGACGGCTGAGATTAAAAAAAAAAAATCTACACACGGGTAATGAAAAAACTAAATGATTCACCGGCGTCCATCGTATGATATAACTCCTACGAGGTCGAGCACAGCGGACTCCTCGCCAATGTGGCAAGGAGATGGCAAGGCTGAGTGCGCCCAAGCAGGCTGGGTCGCCGATGCGGCAAGGAATTCTTCTCCTCTCTCTCGCTGCACCTTCGTCCTCCCTCTCTCTGTACACCGGAAGGAACAAGGGCGGTGGGCATCAACCATGACTTAAATCGTGCGCAGCAGACAGTGCTCGCGGCGGCCGGCCAGAGAAGACGTGCGCCGGCCGGCCAGAGGAGGCGTGCGACGGACTAAGCACTCACACTGTGGTGGTAGCCAGTGCATGCATCAGCGACAACTAGTGCGCGCCATGACGAGGCCAGCTAGGACGTACATTGGCGGAGCGGGCTAGGTCGCGTGGCGGCTGCGTGGCCGGGCTGCATCGTTTAGGCAAGACAACCATCTGGCGTGTTGTGCATGTGTGTGTGTGTGATGTTGTCCGCCTGATGTGCTTGCGTGTTGGCTGGCAGAGGATTGCGTGTTGGCTGGCAGAGGATGCTCAGCCGACTGGCACGCGTGGTGTGCGGCTGTCTTCAGGTTTGTGCGTGCATGTTGGCTGCTGGCGTGCTACAAGTGCGTGTGGCTGGCCGGCTTGTTGTCTGCCTTCTGTTTGAAACCTCGTAGAATCAAGTTTTCAGAGTAGTCCGTGAATTTAACATCAGCGTTCAGTCAACTTTTAAAGCTGCGCCCCATGTGTTTGAGATAATGTGTGATAAAAACAACTATGGTAGGGCAATGTCTTTTGATCAGATTATGTAAAGTCATGATTATCACAGGAATAAAACAATATATATTTTTTCTTGCGGAAAAAAACAATATATATTTGATAGCATATATATCATTCAAGGCGAGCGTAAAGTTCATGACTTAGATAATAAAATGCATTAAGTTATATATTCCCGAAGAAGAAAGAATACTTGTGTGTAGTTTTATTTCCTTCTAAAAAGTGTATTAAGAGTTTCCTCTCGAGTTTATCTTTCATTAGGGGAATATGTACACATCTTGGGTTGCATATTCAAAATTGATGAATCTAATGCAACAATACCCCTATTAAACATGACTGATTATTGTGTTGCTATTTCTTGATATTCCTTATGATATATTTTATATCGAACTAAAGAAAGAATATATGAACTGTAAAATCAAACCTTTTTTCATTTTATGATGTTGCAACACATGGGGCCATAAGCTAGAGACATGGAAGGAATTTTATTTTCTCTCGTTGCAACACAGATACATGTTTTAGCGACAAAATCTGCATTTATCTACTGTGTCTAACAGTACATCTTATAGGCAAAAACTGGAACAGACTGTCTATATTAGAGTTGTCGGGGGACAATGAACAAAGGATTATGGATTTATGGATGTGCCTCCTCAATAAAAGTATCATAGTTCACTTTTCCCCTTTTTGTTGGTTTTACAAGTGACGTTGTAGATTTGTTTTGTTATTATGCTAACACTTGATGCTATTTCCAGGATTTGAACCAAGTTACCTCGCATGGCGAATATTTTGATGAGGTTGGCTAGCACACGACATACCCCCTCCAGGGAGGTTAGTCGTGAGGTGAGGACCAACACTAATGGGCAAGGCAATGTCAGGCAAGAGTAGGGATGGTGTGAGCTTGCCAGCCACACCTGTGGTGCACAAGATGGAGCTGGACCAAATTTAAATTTCACCCTAGATTTGCATGGTAGCAGTTGTGTTTCTTCCGTTGCAACGCACGGATTTTTTGCTAGTAGATAAAACGTCCCTATCCCTGGAGATGCTTTGAATTACTACAACGCTTTGTTGATTCTGCTATTTCTAATCTCTTTGAAAAACAATACACATTGCAGGTAAACAAATTTACATGGTGAATTAGTGAAATATGTTTGGGTGCACCGAAAACCAAATTAATCTTGTTTCTATGGCATGTTAACTACTCAGATCAGTATTCAGTAGACTGGCCGATAGACAAAAAGCTGTTACGCATCCATCGTGATCTTGAACTCGTCGAAACAAACCACTCCATCTCCATTGAGATCAAACCTGCGGATCATGGCGCGGCACTCCTCGATGCCCTGCTCGGACCCCAGCGTGGCGAGCATCCGCATCAGGCTCGCCGGCGTGATGCACCCTTCGCCCTTCACCTCGTACATCGCGAACGCCTCTTAGCCCCCGGCACCGCTCCTCCTCCTCCTCCTCCGTCTCCAGCCGCGCCACCAGCTGGAGGAACTTCTGCTCATCCAGCAGCCGGTCTATAGATAATATGGACACTAATGACGTATCAGACATATGGTGCGCCATTACTATATAGCAATGGTGCACCACTAATGACGCACCACACCAATGGTGCGCCACTACTAACATATTTTTTATTTTTCCAAAATACTAATGACGCACTAGGGAACGGTGCGTCATTACTAGTTTAACTAGTAATGACGCACCACTCACCACGTGCGCCACTACTATCATTTTGTTTTGCAAAACTACTAATGGCGCATCACAAGCTGGTGTGCCATTAGTAACCAGGGTTACTAATGGCGCATTTGTGGGTGATGCGCCATTAGTAACCTGGGACCAGCTAGATATTTTGGACAGCGACACCTACACACTCACTTTCCCCACTTCATTCTCTCCACCTCCTCCTTCAAGTTTGTCTCGGCTGCCTCCTCCTCCTCACTTCATTTACACCAAAGATTTATCCAAATTAGGTGGTTAAACTACCTTTTTTGATAGGTAAGTAAGGGAAAAACTATCTTTATGTTGTAGATCTACTTTTTTTCTCCCTCCAACAACGTGCACATGCACTTTTTATGGCCTAGCTAGATCTATGTATGTTTGTGGTGTTGCATATGTTTGTGGTGTTGCACATATGTTTGTGGTGTTGCATATATGTTTGTGTTTGCAGGTACCAGAATTTGAAATGCGATAGTTGCCAATATTTTGCCGGAATGTTGATTCATTTCCGTTTCGGCGAGAATTTTGGCACTATGCATTCTTTTTTGTCCTATTTTTAGGTAAAGTCATGCCAAATTTTTTCTTGATTCTAAAATATCGTTTTACTCTTCCCCGCAGGCAACCATGGTCCGCATGATGACCGAAGGCATCGTGAATAGGTTTTGGAGTTCCACGAAGGCCGAGATGCTTCAAAAGAACGAGACGGAGATAAGATGTCTGTGTCGAAGATGCAAGCTGAAGAGCCTTATTGCGGACCCGGATTCCGGGCAGGTGCGGGACCACCTGCTCTTGCGTGGTTTCATGGATGGCTATAGATGGCAAGGTTATGAAGATGACTATGAAGTCGTGCATGGGGGCCGGGCAAGAAATGAGGAAGGGCAGCAAGACAACCACCGCGGCGAGAGCGGACGAGAAGACGAAGAATCTCCAGGACATGATAACGACGGTGATGCTGTACGCAGTCATCATGTAGAAGATGCCGGACATGATGATGAGGAAGATCAAGACGAAGGGCATGATCATGAAGATGAAGATGCCGGAGCAGACGACGATGAAGGCTGGGTGCAGGACCCTCATATTCAAGAGTTGCTTCTCAAGCAGACAGATAATGCAAGAGCTGCCGCCCGAGAAAAAGCCAAGCTGGATCAACTGGAGATAGACGCGGTTACTCCATTGTATGAAGGATGCAGGCCCGAGGATACCCGCCTGAAAGTAACGCTAATGGCTTTGGAGATGAAGGTAAAACACAAAATGACCGACGCATGCTTCGACGAGAACATGTCATTCTGGCATGAACGTCTTCCCAAGGGGAACAAGTGCCCGACCAGTTTCGAGGAGGCGAAGAAAATCATGTGTCCTCTGGATTTACCGCACGTGAAATACCATGTGGGCATGAATAATTGCATCATTTATCAGGACGAGCACGCGGAGTCTACCATATGTCCGGTGTGCGGCGTCACTCGATGCAAGAAGAGGAAGAAAGCTCCTCGAAAAGTGGTGTGGTACTTTCCGATTACTCCTCATCTGCAACGGTATTTCGCGGACCCTAAGCTAGCAAAGCTCGTGCGTTGGCACGCGGATAGGGAGGAGAAGAAGCGAGAAGATGACGGAAATGATTCGGAGATAAATAAAAAAGACAAGATGCTGAGTCACCCTAAGGGCATCTCCAGCCGTTGGCCCCCCCAGGACGCATAAAAATCGCCCCTTGGGGGCGAGCCGGCGATACAATCGGCGCTGGGGGCGGTTTTGCGCCCAGTCGTCGCCCCCAGCTCACCCCAGGCGCCGAAATTGGCCCACTTTGCAGCCTAATTTCGGCGAATAAAGGGCCCATATGGGCGAGAATAGGCCCATATTCGGCGTGGTTTCGTCGTGTCTCGGCGTTTAATTATCAACACAATTATTTCTTATCACATATTTCATCATAGAAAAATCAAATACTTCAACAAAATAGTACAACAACAAATAGTTCAATACAAATTATATAGTTCAACAAATAAAAACTCGTATTTCATCACACGGCGTCCCCCTTGAGCCTCCATAGGTGCTCAATCAGATCTTTCTGCAGTTGATGATGCACCTGTGGGTCTCGGATCTCCTGACGCATACTGAGATAGGCAATCCAAGTTGCCGGTAGCTGGTGATCAACTTCGGCTAGAGGACCCTGCCTGTAGTATGGTTCAGTGTCAAACACTGGGTCTTCTTGCTCACTCTCGATGATCATGTTGTGCAAGATGACACAACAAGTCATAATATCCCACATTTGATCTTTGGACCAGGTCTGAGCGGGGTACCGAACAACAGCGAATCGAGATTGGAGCACACCAAATGCCCGCTCGACATCCTTCCTGCAAGCCTCCTGAACTTTCGCAAACCAGGCGTTCTTGCCTCCTACCGCAGGGTTTGAGATCGTCTTCACAAATGTTGACCATCTCGGATAGATGCCATCTGCTAGGTAGTACCCACTACTAGGGAAAATCCTAGCAGCAGCGCGGGTTTTAGGCCTATCAGCAGCGCGGGCACCCGCGCTACCAATAAGGCACTACAGCTAATAGTTAGTAGTAGCGTGGGTTAAACCCGCGCTACTACTAACTTTGTTAGTAGTAGCGTGTGCCACCCACGCTACTGGTATTACGTACACGCGCTACTACTAATGAAATAGCAGTAGCGTGGGTTAACAACCAACGCTACTAGTATCATTTATACTAGTAGCGCTCAGTTTCCTCCCCACGCCACTACTAACTTATTAGAAATTAAAAAAAAACCAGTACACATTATTACACCAGCATTAGAACACATCCAGTAGGAGAATACATGGGTCCTATTTCATGGTTAACTGGACACCGAAGCCAATAAATGAGCCAAAACCCCATCATTATGCATTGGTACTCACGATTGACCACTTCAAAGAACATGCAAGTATGTATGTCATTAACAATTGCAAACATACGTTTCTTTGTATTTACTATCACACAGTTCCTCATTCTACCTGTTCTCACTCCAATAATAAGAAAAATGAAAAGGAAAAATAGAGATAATCTGCCGCAATTGCACTTCGGTGTCATGGATTCCGTCTGCCGCTTCAACATCTCATTATCCTGCAGCAATGGAAATTTTCCCAAAATTACCTTTTGCAACAAAATTGCATTGAGATTTCAGAATTAAACATAGGCATATCTCATAGTTTAAAACAAAGGCACTCAACGGAAAAGTGCATAAATTGAGAGAAAACCTTTGGCTAGAATAGCAACACAACACAGGAGCTACGTTCGGTGGCGGAGCTCACTAATCGGTGGAGGAGGTCGAACTACCAAGTACGTAGCAGCACGACACAGGAGCACCTATGTTAATGCTGCCCACACAGTTGATTTAACTCTTACTAGTTCTTACTTGTTCTTACTAAATTTACCAAGTAATAACTATAATAATAAACGTGTCCAGACCTCTTTTTTCGACTTAGGACTCCACATACTGCAGCCTATATGCTGTAAGCAGTTTGCATCACTACTAAAACAGAACTGAGGTAGAGAGTTTGGTGATGATCATATTAAGTTTAACCAAAATTTCACAATTCACATTAGCAAAGATTAAACAAAATCATATGACAGCCCTATCAATTCCTGCTTAACACTTGGAACAAAAAGCATCAAGATAGAACTCAGGAATCAGTAAGTCAGTAAGTTTACCATCGATCATATTCGAAACATATCATACGCATCTTACATATTACAATGAAAGTCTGCATTATGCAGATCAACGGCCTAGGTGGATAACGATCTAGGACAGAATATGATTGAGCACTAGGAGCAAACACGCTGTAATTTTGAAGAACAGAGCAGTGTTCAAGTCCCCAACAGACCACAATCCCAGACAGGAGGTAACCTGAGGTGTTGCAAAGTATTGTGCTTCATTTGTTCAAGAATACAGGTAAGTTGGATTGCAAGACCTCTCCTCTTCTCCTCTCTGAAAAAATAATTACTTGCTGTGGTGCAGCAAGCAATCGGAGGAAGGAGACGAACAGAGGGTAAGGGGGAGAAGAGAAATGCTTACCTTTCCCCACTTTGGAGGAGAACCATTGAATATGTATGAGCATTCAGGGGCCGACTAGTTTGGTGAACGCAGCCCCTATCACCACACCAGCTCCAAGTGCAACTGATGCCCAGCGGGTTGTTGGGCTACCTGTATAAAATAACACAAGTCACAAACATGCATTAGACCATAGATTTAGTGACAGTTACTTCACGAAGTGTAAATTTGAGTTCTTCTCAAAGTGTTTCTTTCGGCATATGCCAACTCTGAATAATTAACAAGTAAATAAGATTATAAAATTTGAGAACATTCAAGAAAAATGCATGAATAATTGCTAGGCAAACTAATAATTATGGATTATCGGGTGGAAAACAGACAATTCACATAGCCAAATAACTTTTTTAATAGTTCCCTTACCAACATCAGATACACAGTAACAAGTTGCATTGCTTACTTTATAGAACTTGTGAAATCAAACTCATTCTGGATACAAATAAAAGGACTCCAAGTTATTCAACAGAATAGGATACATGGAAATAGTTTGAGATTAGCTGATAACAAGCATCACATAGACATCAATGGACAAGCCCCTAAAGTTCGAGAGTGAAACTGACATAGGACTCCACATACTGCAGCCTATATGGTGTAAGCAGTTTGCCTAGCAATTATTCATGCATTTTTCTTGAATACCACAATCCCAATCAGACAAAGCGTTGTTTTTTCTCTAAAAAAATACTAGACACGAGGAAATGATAGTAAGACTGAATTATTTTCAGAACCATGATTCACCATAACCATTCCGAGAGCATGACTAACACCAGGAAAGCATTGTTCACACCAATAAAATCACAAACAAAAGTTTCCCTGGCTAACAGTCAAAGCCATCACATAGCCTAGCCCAATTCAAGCACGTCCTGCTATTCATACACTGGCTGACGAATCAATTGAAATGAGACTCTGGCCTCTGCAGAATACAAACATACAGGAAATAAAACGTAAGCGATTTTTTTCTTACAATCATCGGAATCTCAGAGCACTCGATGCAAAATTGGGGCTCCAATCGCGCAGGAAACAATCAATCTACAGCACCCTAAAGCAGGGCATGCGCATTAGTAATGTTCAAAAATGTTTTTGCCTGGAGGAGCGCGCCCTACCTATGCAGCTAGGGAATCCCTCATCAGATTAGGCCAATCGAGATGGAACACGAGCATTATTTCCGCGCAACCCTAGATCATGAGATACCCACGGAGGCGCGGCGAACAGATCTCGTGATGCAGCGAGGGGAATGGAGAGGTGAGGCGGAGGGGGTTGGGGGCTTACGGAAGAGGATGAGGCCTCCGAAGGCGCCGGCGAGGGAGGAGTAGTTGACGCGGCGGATGGAGAGGTCGAGGCAGGCGTCCCACTTGGCGTCGAGGTCGTACCGCGGCGGGATCCCGGACCTGGTGGGCGGGGACGGCTTTGTTGCTGGCACCGGGGCCGGGGCGGGGGCGGGCAGCGGTGCAAGACGAGGAGCGGCGGGCGCGCGGCCGCCGGTGTGGCGCACGCGGCGGGGGGGGGGGGCATGGGGGCGGACGGACGGAGGAGAGGAGGTGGAAGGGAGGCCGGCGGCGAGTGGGTTGGGACAAGAGAGGAGGTTGGGGATCTGGATCGGGCTGCGTTTTTTTTGAGACAGACGGGGGGTGGGTGGTGTGGGACGGTTGGTGGGGTGGGAGGTGGTGGTGGGGTGGGAGTGTGGATCGGACCGGGGTGGACACGCTTAGTAGTAGCGTGGGGGTCTTACCTGCGCTATTACTACTTACTTAGTAGTAGCGCCCGTTTTATACCCCTCGCTACTACTATGGCCTATCCCGGGGCATTGTTGGAGACCATTTAGTAGCAGCGCGGGTTTATACCCCTCGCTACTACTATCAACTTAGTAGTAGCGCGGTTTTTATACCCCTTGCTACTACTAATTAGCAGTAGCGCCCATTTTTAAACCGCGCTACTGATAAACTTCTGTGTATAAGGTTTTCCCTAGTAGTGACCCCTTGTTGTATTGGTGCCCATTGATCTCGAAGTTCACCGGAGGAGAATGGCCCTCAACGAGCTTGGCAAAAACAGGAGAGCACTGCAGCACGTTGATGTCATTGTGAGTTCCTGGCATACCAAAGAAGGAGTGTCGAATCCAAAGGTCATGTGTGGCTACCGCCTCAAGCACCACACTGCAACCGCCTTTGGCGCCTTTGTACATCCCCTGCCAACCAAATGGGCAATTCTTCCATTTCCAATGCATTCAGTCGATGCTTCCAAGCATCCCAGGAAATCCTCTTGCTGCATTCTGGGCTAGGATCCGAGCAGTGTCTTCCGCATTGGGTGTTCTCAAGTATTGTGGCCCAAACACTGCCACCACTGCCCAACAGAACTTCTAGAAACACTCTATGCTGGTGGACTCGGCCATGCGCCGATAGTCGTCGAGTGAATCACTGGGAGCTCCATATGCAAGCATCCTCATCGCTGTTGTGCACTTTTGGATGGAGGTGAATCCAAGAGCGCCAGTGCAATCCATCTTGCACTTGAAGTAGTTGTCGAACTCCCGGATGGAATTCACAATCCTGAGGAAGAGCTTTCGGCTCATCCGATAACGGCGCCAAAATGTTCTCTCGCCATGAAGTGGAGTATCGGCGAAGTAGTCGGAGTAGAGCATGCAGTAGCCTTGGAGACGATGCCGGTTCTTTGCTTTCATCCGCCCCGGCGCCGAGCCACCTCGCCGCGGCTTTTCATTGCTCGCCAGCAGCTGGCCGAGGGCGGCGAGCACCATGAGATGCTCTTCTTCCTGGACGTCGGCCGCGGCTTCCTCCTCCAGCAGCGCGGCGAGCTCTTCCTCCTCATCCGAGTCCATCGCCGAGGCAGGCAAAACGCCGAACACCTTGCGCTCGGTGGGTGTGTACCCGCCGTTAAACCGCACCTCCGCGGCCGGAAATGGCGGCCGGAAACGCCGAGCTGCTGTGGGAGAGGCTGCCGCGGCGAAGCACTGGTATTTTCCGGCGGGGAATGGCTATCTAGCGGAGTAGTGCGGCGGCCGTCGCCGGGATATAGCTAGTGGTGGCCGAGGGCGCGGGGTGTGCGAGGCGAGTCGGGGGAAGAAAACCTTGACTTTTCCCCTGTCGGTGTGGGCCAGGCGTGCTTTTCCATAACGCCGGAGCCCCCAACTGCTCCCCAGCGCGCCGGGTTCGGCCTGTGACCGCCGGGCGGAAAAAAGGTCCGAACCGGCGATTTTCGGCGTCCTGGGGCGCGACTGGGCCGTTTTTTCGGCGCCGGCGCCAAAGAAGTGGCCTGGGGGGCCCTGTTGGGGGCGCGGCTGGAGATGCCCTAAGGATGCGAGCCAGTGGCAAGCGTTGAACTTCGAACACCCAGAATTTGGGGACGATTCAAGGAACATCGTGCTGGGCGCGAGCACCGATGGAGTCAATCCGTTTGGCACCCAGAGAAGCACACATAGCACTGCTCACGAGGTGCATGACTATCTCGGTTACGTATATCTTGCAGGGCAGGTGTTCCACGGATTTTCTGGATGCGTCAGGTGCATGGATGACACAACGTATCGCCAGCTAGATAGAGATCCCGGGTCTTTGAAAACCGTGTTCATGGGACATCGAAGGTGGCCTCGCGACGATGACCCATGGAGAAAACGCAAGGATCTGTTCGATGGCGAAACCGAACCCCGGGAAGATTGGAAATAGATGAGCTGTTGAAAAATTGGAAAGATTGCCCACTGCCGGGAAAGAAGCAAAAGGCGCCAGAGCCGGGAAAGAAGCGAAAGGCGCCAGAGCCGCTGCTGAAGGTATGGAAAACGAGGTATGTTTTCTGGGACTTGCCGTACTAGAAGATCCACCGTGTGCCTCACAGCCTTGATGTCATGCATATCACGAAGAACGTGTGAGAGAGTCTGCTTGGTACCCTCCTCAACATGCCAGAGAGGACCAAAGATGGGCCGAAAGCAAGGGCAGACTTGAAATCAATGGGCATCAGGGAGGAGTTTCATGCTAATGATGATGATGATGATGAGGCGAAGCACGACAAGGAAAGTCGTCGCAAAGGCAAAAAGGCCAAGAAGACCGGAAACGACTACCCTCCCGCGTGCTTCACTCTAAGTCAGGAGGAGATCGAGCAGTTTTTCACCTGCCTCGTAGGAGTAAAACTTCCTCATGGTTATGTGGGGAAGATAAGCAGATACCTAGACCCAGCGAAGCAGAAGTTCAGCGGGATGAAGTCTCACGACTGTCACGTGCTGATGACGCAGATACTTCCAGTTGCAATTTGTGGGATCATGGACGCGCACGTCCGTGAAACACTATTTGGCCTATGCAACTTTTTCGACGTCATCTCTCGGAAGTCGGTTGGCGTGAGGCAACTCAGAAGGCTACAGGAAGAGATCATGATGATACTATGCGAGCTTGAGATGTACTTCCCGCCCGCATTGTTCGACGTTATGGTACATCTGCTGGTCCATATTGTGGAGGATATCATCCAACTCAGGCCGACGTTCCTGCACATCATGATGTCGTTCGAAAGGATGAATGGTGTCATCAAAGGATACGTTCGCAACATGTCACGTCCAGAGGGAAGCATAGCCAGGGGCTTTCTGGTCGAAGAGTGCATCTCCTACTGCACGAATTATCTAGGCATCGAGAACCCCATTGGTCTGCCCGTCAACAGGCACCTCGGCAGGCTCACTGGATGGGGTCACCGCGAGGGTCGCCGCGAAATGCATGTCGACTTGGAGGGTCGACTCGCCGACTTTGAAAGAGCAAACCTAGTCGTGCTACAACACATAGACGTGGTTGATCCTTGGGTGGTAGAGCACAAACCTTTATTGAGAAGACGTACAATGACCGAGGCCAACAGAGGACGGACGGAGATATAATCAAAGAGCACAACTCATGTTTCACGCGTTGGTTCAAGAAGAAGCTTCTGTCGTACCCTTTACATGAGGATTCTTCCGTGGAAGAAAAACTCATGTCAGCCTTGTCACAGGGCGCCGAGCACAACCTAATGACCTATGAGGCGTACGATATCAACGGCTACACATTCTACACCAAGGACAAGGACATGAAGAGCGATGGTTATCAGAACTCCGGGGTAATGATGGAATCCTACACCGGTAATGACAAGGATAGATACTACGGAAGGATCGAGGAGATCTGGGAGCTGAGCTACGCTAGAGAGAAGGTCCCGATGTTCCGTGTCAGATGGGCCAAGAGCGTCATAAGAGAAGACCGGTATTTCACCACCATGGTTATACCCGAAGCCAAATCCAAGACCGCGGGCGCAAACGTCACTGCGAAAAATGAGCCATGCGTACTGGCTTCCCAAGTGGACCAATGCTTCTTCATTACCGACCCGTCAAAGCCCAGTCGTGTTTCCGTGAGGAGAGGCAAAAGGAAGATCATCGGAATGGATGGAGTCGCCAATGAGCAAGACTTCGACAAGTACGGCGATCCGAAGATGGAACATGACGACGACGATGAAGTGCCATACACCACAAGAAGAAGCAGGACCACCGTACCTAAAGGACGTCCGTTCAATAGAAGAACTCCATTTGCGAAAAAGAAGGGCAAGAAGATTGTGAAAAGATAGCTAGCTAAGATCGATTGTATTTAAATCATAGTCTTCATTTCTCGATTGTATTTCGACATTTTGAAATGATATTTCTTCTGTTCTAGTCCTCATGAATATTGAATTTGTTAATATTTTTTGAACTCATGAATATTTTTAAATTTCATGGGCACCTTTTGAATTCATGAATATTCCTCAAATTTGATGATATTTTTTCATATTCATAAATGCTTTACCAATTCACAAATGAATGCAACTAAAAATCCAAAAAAATATTGATGATATTTTCAAATAACAAATTTGATGATATTTTCAATTAAAAATAGAAAAACAAATTTGATGATATTTTCAAAAAAAAAATTTGATGATATCTTCTGTTCTAGTCCTTATGAAAATAACAAATTTGATAAAAAAACAAACATGCGCCATTGCTATCAGAAAAAAAAGTTACTAATGGCGCACCAGAGGATGGTGCACCATTGCTATCAGTGTTTTTATGGCGGACCCCTAGATGGCGCGCCATTACTAACATTTCCCCCTCTAGCTGGATACCCCTTCACCCGATCCCCCTTCCCTCTCCCTCACCAGATCCCCTTCCCTCCCTCGCCACACCCGCTCCGACGACCCCCGCGCCCGCTCCGACGACCCCCGTGCCTGCTCTACACCTACTCTGACTCCCCTGTTGGATAAGGCCGAGCCAGACCCCTGTGCAAACCCTAGCACCTCCCCACTTCCCCTCCCCTCGCGCTGCTTCACCTGACTAGGTCATCACCGTCACCGCATCGTCCCCGCGACCACCGTCATCCCCGCAGCCCACCAAGGAGTCCAAGAGCTTTGTAGTGGTCTTCTACATCATCTATGGCCACCCGTTCGAGCTCGACGACTCTGCTTCGTGCGGATCGAGGTCTTCTTCCACCTCCGACCACCGCGGCCTCACCGTCGATCCGCGTCACCTCGTCAACCCCGGCCCCGCACGAGCTCACTATTGTCTTCCTCTCGGTGAGCTGCACCGGTTCCCCTCCCCCCCTTCGATTTCGTCGCCGTAGACTATCGCACCACCGCGCCCCAGCTCCTGGTTGCCGCCCCCCGTGGCCGTGCTCCCCTCAGGGATTAGGAACTTAATAGTTGAATGTTGAATTGCTGATGCTATCTATTAATAGTTGAACTTAATAGTCAACCTATTAATATTTGCCAGTTTTGAAAATTCAGTTTATTCGGTTACTGAAAATTCAGTTAAGTCAGTTAGGCACACAAATTTCAGAACTTTGGTGTGCCCTAGTACCTGGTGTTTGTAGAAAACCAGGAGTGTCAATGTGCCCTAGTACTTGATGTTCACTTCTTTTGCTATCTAAATTGAGTGTCATTATTTTGTTTGCACCTGTTCTTATATTGGTGAAACTTCATTTGTTTTTAGGCTAGTGCAGGATGTTGCTTTATTCTGTAAAGATGATGATCATCTTTTACAGAAAACAATTTGTGTTCTAAACAAAGGTTAGGTTCAGAGATAGTGCTGCATTGTTGAGTTTTACTCCTTTTGATGTAGTAAATTTATTGACTAGTGTTTATCTTTCCCTGTTCCATTGAGTAGTAAATCATTATTGGCTTGTATAGATGTTAGCATGCTCCCTTTCTACTCATTTTGGAGAACCTGTTCTTCACTTCTAAGAGTTGTTGTATTGAATGGTAGTTCTCATCCATTGGGGTTTTGATTGACATGGCACATTTGCAATGGAGTTTTATATATCTTTAGCATGCTTTAAATTATAAAATTCTAATATTCAGTATTGACAGGTTATTGAGGTAGTTGATATGGACACAAAGAAGTGTTGATTGTATTCTACCATTGTATTCTACATGGAACTCTTATGCAGTGTTGGTTGTTAGTCTGATATGAATCTAGAAGTGCTGATTTTCCTTGGTATATGTTGTGTTCAGTTTTGGCAGGAGTTCAGAACAGTTAGGCAAAGGTCATCTCTCCGACCATCATGTCATGATGATTTTGTAGGTACCCCGAGAGGCCCTTGAGTTTGCCGGAATGTCGATTAACTTCTGTTTCGGCAAATTTGGGTACTCCATATGTCCTATTTTCAGCAAAGGTCATGCTGAAATTTTCCGTGAATTTTAGCATGACTTTGCTAAAAATAGGACATACGGGGTACTTGCGACTAATGCATGGGCCGGAGTATCTTAGTACTTAATTAAGTAGGATCAACTGCCTCAGCGTCAACCTAGCTAGGGTGCCTCGGCATCGATAAACCCTAAATGATGAAAACTTAACTTAGCATTTAGGGTGCCTCAATGTCGACAAACCCTAAATTATAAAACCTTGGCTTTTAGGGTGCCTCGGTGTTGATAAAAACCTAAATGATGAAAGCTTAGGCTTTTAGGGTGCCTCGTCGTCGACAAACCCTAAATGATAAAGCTTAGCTTTTAGGATGCCTCGGTGTCGACAAACCCTAAATGATGAGACCATGATCTTGTTCCTTGACAATAACCAACTTTTGACCAAACTTTTTTCCTATTTAGAGCAAAACATGGCCCACAACGATGAGGCCGGCGGTTTGGTCGAGCCCACCGTTGGCGGTGCCTCGACATTAGCCGAGCTCGACACCATCACGGTAACTAATTAAGCCTCTCGGTCGATGACTTCATCTCCTTGCGTTTGACTGGGCATCCCTGACGCCCTACATGTTTTCGCAGGGCGCCGCCGATGTTCCATGCACTCTCCTGCACTTCGTGGGCGGTGAGTTGATCGATGTCGCCAAGGGCAGAATCGTTCAACCGGGCAACCCCGTGTTCCATGGTAATCCGATGCCACCCACCGTGTATAGGGTTGAACTGGTTCGGGTGCTGCTAGGCTGCAACGAGTTGTTACCTCCGATTCGACCCGCTGGGGCCGATGAAGATGATGTGATGACCCTCAGCGCCTGCGTAAGCTGGCCCCTGCTTTGACCGAAGAGTCAGATTCATTTGGGGGCGAGGGACACCACCCCACAGACAACACCGCCGGTCGTGCCGGCGCCAAGCCATGGCAAGACCGCCGCAACGCTACCGGACATGCCAGACATCCCTATGGCACAGGATCCGAACATGCATATGGCACAGGATCCGGACGACAACGACAACGACGACGGTACATTTACCAACGTCGATAAGTACTTTGCCGAACATGGGTACGGTGACGAATTCTTCGGGCCTCCTTCTCAATAACCCAACCCTGAAAAAGACGACCGCGATCATGCTGGTACCGCGGAGAAACCAAATTGCAACAGGCGTCGTCTGGCGTTCAGTTCTCAGGAGACGCCTCCAGCTGCCGCCTTCACCGAGCCTCAGATAGTCGAGGTGCCAAATATTATCAGCCCCAACACACTCAAGAAGGCGGTCTGTGAGCAGAACTTGATCCCATTACAGCAGAAGAAGAAGGGACGGAAAAGAAAGAGTAACAAGGGTGCCAGCCAGCCGGCACCGAGTACGATCCGTGCTTAGGACGGTCCACCTTCACCTAAGGATATCTCGAGGAGGGTGCATGTGGCGCGTAGGCCGATGCTACCGACTAATCTGCTCAATGCTACAACCGGTGATATGCGGAGTCTGCATGACAGTGTTCTTTCTTTGGAGAAGCGGCGTCTCTCTGAGAATGATATGGCATAACCGGTTTTCGTGGCCAAGGTGCCAGAGGGCAAGGGCTTTGTGGATAACGCCATCGGGGGTACGATCATCCTGCGGTTTGATGACATCTTCGCTATGTTTAACCTTCATCCGCCTCACTACACCTTCGTTCGACTATTTTCGCTGAGTATGGAGATGCGGATCATTATAGAAAAGACCCCGGACATCGTGATAGTCGACCCCTTCTACATGCGTGCCAAGATCTTGGGCAGCGCTGGGGACTGGCAAGTCGCGAGTTCTTACCTCGAAGGCGTCATTCTGGCAAACCCATATAAGGATAACTTCTCCGTGCCTTACTTTCCCGAGTAAGTCATCCCCTCACCGCCCCGTAACATATGATTTCTTAGGTTTCGATCGTTCTTTTTTTCCCAACATTCCATGTTTTGTGTAGTGACACACATTGCACACTCATCCTCTTAAGCCCGAAATATTCCATGGCCACATATTTCGACTTGGACCGTCAGTCGAAGAAAGACTACACAAATATCAAGAAAGTTCTTGATGATGTTCTCCCCGGCTACGCCAAATCTGAAGGCACCTTCACCAGGCCAATTCGTAGGTACGGCAAGCACGTGTTCGCCCACACTACGACGTTCCCCTGCGTCAAGCAGCCGCCTGACAGTCATAAGGATGCCTACTACGCCCTCCATCACATGCGGGCGATCGTACGGGACCATAATCACCTTCTGCTACCAAATAATCTCAAAGATTGGGCCGCAAGATTGTCGTCAATCCAGGACGCGGACATCAGACAAGAATTCTTTCGCATCCAGTCGGAATTTGCGGAAATCATCCATCAAGATGTCCTGCGTACCTCGGGGCAGTTCTACTTCAGATATCAACCGTCCAACAGTGAGATAGACACAACGCTACAAATGCAGGCTGACAATGCCCGCGATTTCATGACCATCACGAGAGACGGCGGCTTCATCCACGCTCTGGTCCCTGAGTCGAGTCGAAAGTAGTGATGCTATGTGTAGTTCTGAAACATCGATTGGCTCATGTTGTAATTAACCTTTGATGAACTTGTATGTCTCTTTGGTTTGGACAGTTGTTCAACTTATATGTAATCGATACTATTTATTAGTAGGACCATGAATCTTGCTATTAATGTGTTGCTTTTCTCTTCCGATCCTTTTATTGCATACTTATATATTGCTTATGTATTGTTTGTGAATTGTTACTAATGTTTTGTTTGGCTATTGCATAGAGATGCCGTCGTATGTCGTGTACAAGGGTAAGGTTCCCGGAGTCTACGACGACTAGGAGGAGTGTCGGAGACAGGTTCACCATTTCAGCGGTAACAGTTACAAAGGGTACACCACTAGGGCGGAGGCGGAAGTTAGATACGCGCGGTATCTAGCGGGAGAGAGGAGGGAGCGTTGGAGGAAGGGGATGAAGACCAGTTTCATCGCGATGATGCTCATCGTGATGACCGCAGGTCTCTTCTATGTGATGGTAGTTTAGATGATCGATATCGACTTGTAATGTGAAGACAAACTCGCTACTCGCGGTTTCGATACTTGTAATGTTCTAACTTTGTTCGGTATTTTAAATTCGGAGACTAATATGATGAATTGTATTCGGAGACTAATCTTCTATTGTATTCGATAAATCTACTGTTTATATGTTGTGCTCTCTATATTAGGTGCAGTAATATGTTTTGTAACCTGTGCAAATATCAGAAAAGAAAAAAAATCCCCTAATGGCGCACCACTCAGCACACTAATGGCGCACTGCAAAAAGAACTCTAATGGCGCATCATCCACTAGTGCGCCATTAGTATGCCAAAGCACATGGGTAAATATGGCCCCCTGGGAGGCATACTAATGGCGCCCCGTGAGCTATACTAATGGCGCACTGGTGCGCCATTAGTATACCAGATACTAATGACGCACTACAGGTGCGCCATTAGTAAAAAATACTAATGTTGTGATACACTAATAGAAAAAGGGCGTTTTGTCCCGGTTCTAGAGGGCCTTTAGTCCCGGTTCTTATACAAACCGGGACTAAAGGCCCTCCATGTGGCTACTGCGTGGAGGCCCACCTTTAGTCCCGGTTGGTAACACCAACCGGTACTAAAATATTTTTTTGAATATTTTTTGATTTTTTTCCGGATTTTCCAATTTCTGAATTATTTTAATCTCTAATCTCTAATCACCCCTCATCACTGCTCAATTTAATCTCTAATCACCCTTCATCATTCCAAATCATCTAACTTCCCGAACGATCACCCATCCTCCCACTCCCCCAGCCTGAGCATGCTTAACTTCCGGGTTCTATTCTCCCTCGTTTCCAAGTCTGTAGTTGTTGTTTTCCTGACAATAGTAAGATGTCAATCCTATTAACCCTCAGGAGTTTAGCTTGAGCATGAAGTCACACATTTCACTGTTTGAGTTTTGAAACTATTGTTCTAAAAAACAATAATTATTTAGTAACACTAATATTTCTTGAATAAGTAATTTGACCATTGTTTGACCATAGTTTGACCAGATTTGACCAAAATTCAAAAAAACTGAAATAATTATTTAGTAACACTAATATTGTTGAATAATTATTTAGTAACACTAATACTTCTTGAATAAGTAGTTTGACCATAGTTTGACCAGATTTAACGATTTTTTTAAAAAAACTGAAATTTGAGCATAACTTTTTTTCCTTTTGGAATTTGAGGATTCTAAAAATTTGCAAACAGGCCGTAGGTGCGGGACCACCAGCTCTTGCGTGGTTTCAAGGATGGCTATCGGTGGCAAGGTGATGAAGATGACTATGAAGTCGTCCATGGGGGCCGGGCAAGAAATGAGGAAGGGCAGCAAGACAACCACCACGGCGAGGGCGGGCGAGAAGACGAAGAATCTCCAGGACATGATCACGACGGTGATGCTGTACACATTCATCATGTAGAAGATGCCGGACATGATGATGAGGAAGATCAAGACGAAGGGCATGATCATGAAGATGAAGATGCCGGAGCAGACGACGATGGAGGCTGGGTGCAGGACCCTCATATTCAATAGCTGCTTCTCAAGAAGACGGATAACGCAAGAGCTGCCGCCCGAGAGAAAGCCAAGCTGGATCAAAACTGGAGATAGACATGGTTACTCCATTGTATGAAGGATACAGGCCCGAGGATACCCGCCTGAAAGTAACGCTCATGGCTCTGGAGATGAAGGTAAAACACAAAATGACCGACGCATGCTTCGACGAGAACATGTCATTCTGGCACGAACGTCTTCCCAAGGGGAACAAGTGCCCGACCAGTTTCGAGGAGGTGAAGAAAATCGTGTGTCCTCTAGATTTACCGCACGTGAAATACCACGTGTGCATGAATAATTGCATCATTTATCGGGATGAGCACGCGGAGTCTACCATATGTCCGGTGTGCGGCCTCACTCGATGCAAGAAGAGAAAGAAAGCTCCTCGAAAAGTGGTGTGGTACTTTCCGATCACTCCTCATCTGCAGCGGTATTTCGCGGACACTAAGCTAGCAAAGCTCCTGCGTTGGCACGCGGATAGGGAGGAGAAGAAGCGAGAAGATGACGAAAATGATCCGGAGATAAATAAAAAAGACAAGATGCTGAGTCACCCTAAGGATGCGAGCCAGTGGCAAGCGTTGAACTTCGAACACCCAGAATTTGGGGACGATCCAAGGAACATCGTGTTGGGCGCGAGCACCGATGGAGTCAATCCGTTTGGCACCCAGAGAAGAACACATAGCACTGCTCACGACGGTGCATGACTATCTCGGTTACGGATATCTCGCAGGGCAGGTGGTCCATGGATTTTCTGGATGCGTCAGGTGCATGGATGACACAGTGTATCGCCAGCTAGATAGAGATCCCGGGTCTTCGAAAACCGTGTTCATGGGACATCGAATGTGGCTTCACGACAATGACCCATGGAGAAAACGTAAGGATTTGTTCAATGGTGAAACCGAACCCCGAAGACGCCCGCGTACGAGGAGCGGCGAGGAAATAGACGAGCTGTTGAAAAATTGGAAAGATTGCCCACTGCCGGGAAAGAAGCAAAAGGCACCAGAGCCGGGAAAGAAGCGAAAGGTGCCAGAGCCGCTGCTGAAGGTATGGAAAACAAGGTCTGTTTTCTGGGACTTGCCGTACTGGAAGATCCACCATGTGCCTCACAGCCTTGATGTCATGCATATCACGAAGAACGTGTGCGAGAGTCTGCTTGGTACCCTGCTCAACATGCTAGAGAGGATCAAAGTTGGGCCAAAAGCAAGGGCAGACTTGAAATCAATGGGCATCAGGGAGGAGTTTCACGCTAATGATGATGATGATGAGGCGAAGTAGGACACGGAAAGTCGTCGCAAAGGCAAAAAGGCCAAGAAGACTGCAAATGACTACCCTCCCGCATCCTTCCCTCTAAGTCAGGAGGAGATCGAGCAGTTTTTCACCTGCCTCGTAGCAGTAAAACTTCCTTATGGTTACGCGGGGAAGATAAGCAGATACCTAGACCCAGCGAAGCAGAAGTTCAGCGGGACTCTCACGACTGTCACGTGCTGATGATGCAGATACTTCCAGTTGCAATCTGTGGGATCATGGACGCGCATGTCCGTGAAACGCTATTTGGGCTATTCAACTTTTTCGATGTCATCTCTCGGAAGTCGGTTGGCGTGAGGCAACTCAGAAGGCTACATGAAGAGATCATGGTGATACTATGCGAGCTTGAGATGTACTTCCTGCCCGCATTCTTCGATATTATGGTGCATCTGCTGGTCCATATCGTGAAGGATATCATCCAACTCGGGCCGACATTCCTGCACAGCATGATGCCGTTCGAAAGGATGAATGGTGTCATCAAAGGATACGTTCGCAACATGTCACGTCCAGAGGGAAGCATAGCCAGGGGCTTTCTAACCGAAGAGTGCATCTCCTACTGCACGAATTATCTAGGCATCGAGAACCCCATTGGTTTGCCCGTCAACAGGCACCTCGGCAGGCTCGCTGGATAGGGTCACCGCGAAATGCATGTCAACTTGGAGGGTCGACTCGCTGTAAGTGCATCTAGTGCCACCCCTAGTTGGTTTTGGAGTATTGACGACAAACCTAGTTGAGGGACTAATGTGTTTGTGAGAATTGCAGGATAACACAGGTAGAAGTCCCTCATTGATTCGGTTTTCCTACTAGAGATGACCCCTAAAAATGTATGAAGACATTGATGTCAAAGGTGGTATATGAAGATATTCTCATTGAAGACTATGACAAGAGAAGACATCGCATGAAGCCTATGGAGCTCGAAGACTCAGATCTTTCGTAGTTCCTTTTCTCCTTTATTGAGTCATAGGAACCACCGTACTGTTAAGTGGGGTCCAAGAGAACCAGTCAGAATGACTGAAGTGATGCTTAACCAAAAGCTATGTCTTCGAGTGAAGACTATGAGAGCGAAACTTGTCCAGAGTCGGACAAGTCAGCTTTGCTTGTAGCTCAAGTAAAGTTGTCGTGTGTGTTTGAAATCTGACCGTTGGAACACGTGTCAGTTCCTTAGTGACCCAGGGTCATTTCGGACAAATCAGGTCGGGTTGCCTAGTGGCTATAAATAGCCCACCCCTACAACCATAAACGGTTGGCTGCTCAGAGTTAGAGTACGACTTTTGTCGTTTGAGAGCAACCCACCTCGAAGCCTTTGAGAGAGAATCCCTTGCGAGGATAAAGCCCTAAACACCCAGAGCCAAAGAGTGTTAGGCATCACTTAAGTCTTCTTGTCTGTGTGATCTGAAGACTTATTACACTTGAGGACTGTGAATCCTCCAGCCGGTTAGGCGTTGCGTTCTGAGCATCCAAGAGACATTGTGGATCGCCGGTGAACGAAGTCTGTGAAGGTTTGGGAGTCTACTTTGAAGACTTACCAGAGTGATTGGGCGAGGTCTGTGTGACCTTAGCTCAAGAGGAATACGGTGAGGACTGGGTGTCCTGAGCTGCGTGTTCAGGACTGGATGTCCGGGACAGTGTGTCCTCAGGTTTAAATACCTAGCCGCGTAACCAGACATACAGTTATCACAGCAACTGGAACTGTCCAACAAATCATTGTCTTCAACGAGTCACTGTTTTCACCCTTCCCTTCCCTTTACTTACTGTTGGTCCTTGTGAAGTCATTGTATGATTGCACTATCTTCTGTCTTCACTGAGTGACTGCTAGTTCTGATCGGCCTCATAATATCTTCCTACCTGATCCTTACTACCTAGCTGCTATTAGTCATTGTGCTTTCACCTCATTGAATACTTGACTATGGTTTGCCTAGTGTAGTCTACCTTCCGCTGCATGGTAATAGGTTTATTTCTATCGTTTGTCTTCGAAACTTCCACGTTTTGAAGACTTTCATAAAAATCGCCTATTCACCCCCCTCTAGTCGATATAACGCACTTTCAATTGGTATCAGAGCAAGGTACTCCCTTGTTCTGTGTGATTCGGTTTAACCACCTGGAGTTTTAGCTATGTCGACTGCAGGGATAATTAAAGTCTCCGCTGCGTGCCCCGTCTTTGATGGAACCGAATATCCCTACTTGAAGAATAAGATGCGCATGCATCTTGAAGCCATTGACGTCGATCTATGGTATGTCGTCAAGAACGGCGTTCCCAAGGCTGGAGAAGGTGTCACTGCTGTTGATGTCAAGAAGTTCGTTCAACTAGACTCTACTGCCAAGAATATCATCTGTGGTCATCTGACCAAAGGACAGTATGGCCGCGTGAGTGCTTTGGAAACATCTAAGCTAGTCTGGGACTGGCTCTCCAAGGTCAACGAAGGCGTGTCAACCCAGAGAGATCAGAGAATCAGTGTCCTTCGCAACCTCTTCAACCGCTTCAAAAGAAATGACAATGAAAATGTCCAGTTCACGTTTGATCGACTCACTGACATCACAAATGAGCTTCAAGCCCTCGGCGCTACTGAGATCACCAAGCATGAAGTCATCAAGACGCTCCTGAGATCACTTGACAGTTCGTTTGACACCCTAGCCCTGATGATTCAAGAACGTCCTGATTTCAAGACACTCGATCCGACTGACATACTTGAGAGGCTCAACACACACGAGTTTCAGCTTTCTGAGAAAATAGATATCTACGGTCCCAACTATGAGCGAACTCGTGCCCTGAAGGCAAAAGCTGTCTCCTCATCCGAAGAAGAATCTGACAGCAGTTCTGATGATCCTGAAGACATTGGAAAGGAGCTTGCTATGCTTGTGAAGAAGTTCCAAAAATTCACCAAAAAGAAAGGCTTCAGAAAGTCTTCACGATCAAGCTCAAGGAATGACGAAGCTTCTGCTCATGACTACAAGAAGAAAACATGCCACAAATGCAAGAAACCTGGCCACTACATCTCTGAGTGTCCGCAGTGGGACAATGAGAACAACAAGAAGAAGAAGCGCAAGGAATATGACTCTGATGACAAGAAGAAGAAGAAATACTCAGTCTTCTTCCAAGTCTTCCTCAAAGTCTTCATCACACAAGAAGAGATCATCTGGCAAGGCACATGCGTTTGTTGGCAAGGAAATGGATTCAGAGGAGGAGTCCGCTTCTGAGGAGGCGGAGGTGGAGTCTGAGGAGGAGTCCGATTCTGGCGTTGCGAGTCTGGCTACAGCATACGTTGCCAAGTCCATCTTCAACACTAAAGACAATGACTCTGTCACCAACACCGATGCTAATGACAAGGACTACTCCGCTCCTACCTACTGCTTCATGGCACGCGGTGCCAAGGCAAACACACGCGCTACTCACTATCAAACATCTAGTGACGATGACTCTGATTGTGGTTCCAAACCCAGCTACAAAACACTTGCTAAAATTGCAACTGAACAACAGAGAGCTATGGAACATATTCAAAAACTGTTAGACAAAAGCAATGATCTGTTAGGCGCTGAAATGACTTGATCTCAGTCCTTAATTGAAGACATAAAAAATCTTCACGTTAAGTATGAGGAACTTGAAAGTCTTCATGAAATGCTCTCAACAACTCATGAAAAGCTTTCCCATGATTATCTTCTAAGGAAGCAAGATCTTGAGAAATTGAGAGCGGCTGATGAAGATCTTCAAAAGGAAAATGAGTCACTTCGCGTCGAACAGATAAGTTCAGCTCAGGAAGGATTTGAACCACCATGTCTTAAATGCATTGAGCATGATAATGCTACTTCTATTGCTGAATGTTCTACTGCTGCTACTGTTGCAATATCTTCAACTGTTGATGTGGGAACTAACCCCTCTGCTGAGGATACCACTGCTATTGCTGATGAGAATGCTAGGTTGAAGACATTGCTTGAAACAGGGATGTACAAAAGTCTCAAAGGGCATCAGACAGTATGTGATGTCCTCAAAAGGCAGATCCTGAACCGAAACCCTAGGAAAGAGGGTGTTGGGTTCGTAAGGAAAATGAATGCTGATGGCTCTTACTGGAAACCTGAGCAGTACCCCAAAACCACATGGGTTGCTACAAAGGAACCTTTAGCAGATCCATCCACTCTATCTGGCTTCACTTGTGCTAACCCCATTATTATTGATAAATCCTTTGATGCAAACTATAAACTATTTAAGAATCAGAATGGTGAAGCGTTTGCCAGGTATATTGGTACTAACTGCAGGAATGGACCGACTATGAAGAAGATCTGGGTGCCCAAAAGGTGTTTGGAGAATCTTCCTGTGAATGTCATCATGACACCACAGGTGAAGAAGACAAACCCCAGACCACAGGCTTCATACAGACAGAGGACTCACCTGAGTCGCGCTAACGCAAATGTTTTGCAGGGAAACCATACTCAGGCCTGTGAATATGAGCGGGTTTCATCAAACCGCCATGTTCATAAGACCAAGAACAATTCTGCTTATTCTTATGAGTACTATTGTCAACCTGCAAGACTTTTTCTAGGGCTTCAAAGCCAAAGTTCTCAGATGCTGCACTTAGACTCATTGCTTCGAAGCCACCCCTGAAGATGTGGGTGGCTAAGAAAACTTAACTCTCTTTTGCACGGAAAGGTCTCCAGACGAAAACCAAAATCGTCTGACGCTATTGCTGGGGACCTTAAACATCTTGTAGGGCGCAAGATCAAATGATCAAATGGTCTTATTATGTACTTTGTTCCTGAGTCGCTTGCTACCTGCCCTATCAGTCCTGATCTTGATCTAAGCTTCAATAATCGACTGGTTCGTCAAATGTTTTTGCTTCACAACTCTCTTCGTGAAGCCTATCCCCCTAACTGCACTGTAGGGTACGACACCAGCAGCTTCAGAATGGATTATTGATAGTGGGTGTACCAATCACATGACTGGCAAGCGAAGTCTTCTCATGGACTCAACTTTACGTCCATCCGACAAAAGTCACATCACATTTGCTGACACTGGTAAAAGCAAGGTATTGGGTCTAGGTAGAGTTGCAATCTCAAAGGATCAACACATGGATAAAGTCATGCTTGTTGAATCCCTTGGCTTCAACTTAATGTCTGTGTCAATGCTTTGCGATTTAAACATGATTGTGATGTTTGGAAAATATCGTTGCCTTGTTCTAATGGAATCTGACAAGTCTATAGTGTTTGAAGGGTATCGGAAAGATGATTTGTACGTGGTAGATTTCTCAGCAGGACCACAGCTTGCCGTATGTATTCTAGCAAAAGCTTCAGAATGCTGGCTCTGGCATCGGAGGCTAGGGCATGCTGGCATGAGGAACCTGCACACCCTTGCAAAGAAGAAGCATGTCATAGGCATCGAGGGCGTCAAATTCAAGAAAGATCACTTATGCGGTGCCTGTGAAGCAAGAAAGATGACGAGGGCCAAGAATCCCTCGAAGACAATCATGACAACGACTCAACCCTTCGAACTGCTCCACATGGATCTTTTCGGTCCCACTCATTACTCAACTCTTACAACTGCTACTTGTCTCTATGGTTTTGTCATTGTTGATGATTATTCTAGATATACTTGGGTGCATATAATCCTCTACAAGACTGAAGTGCAGGATGTCTTCAGACACTTCGCCAATCGAGCAATGAACAACTATGGCGCCAAGATAAAGCACATCAGAAGTGACAATGGCACTGAATTCAAGAACACTGGCCTTGATACATATCTTGATACTTTGGGCATCACACATGAATTCTCAGCTCCGTACACGCCATAGCAGAATGGCGTCGTCGAACGCAAGAACAGAACACTCATTGAGATGGCCCGAACAATGCTTGATGAATACAAGACTCCAAGAAAATTCTGGCCTGAAGCCATTGATACTGCATGCCATACAATCAACCATGTTTATCTTCACAAGCTTCTGAACAAGACATCTTATGAGCTCCTTACTGGCAAGAAGCCAAATGTCAGTTACTTCAGAGTATTTGGCGCCAGGTGCTGGATCAAGGATCCACATCACACTTCAAAATTTGCACCAAAAGCACATGAGGGTTTTATGCTTGGATATGGAAAGGATTCTCACTCCTACAGAGTCTTCAATCTCTTTCATTATAAAGTGGTTGAAACAGTGGATGTGCGGTTCGATGAGACTAACGGTTCACAAAGAGAGCACCTGCCAAATGTGCTAGATGAAGTTCCATCCAGTGAATCAATCAAACTAATGGGAACTAGAGAAATCATACCCTCTGAAGCTCAACCTGAAGAGGAACTTATCATCTCCGCACCTGATCAACCTGAAGACAATGCTCAGCCTAAAGACAATCCCTCTAACAATGACAATGATCAACAAGAGCAAAATCTTCGCCCTGTACATCCTCGTGTTGCCAATGAAGTGCAGATTGAGAGAATAATTGATAGCATCAATGCACCCGGTCCGCTCACTCGTTCAAGGGCAACACAGCTAGCAAATTTCTGTGGGCACTTCGCATTCGTCTCAATAACAGAACCCAAGAAAGTTGAAGAAGCCTTCATGGAACCTGAATGGATTCAAGCTATGCAAGAAGAGCTTCAACAGTTTGAGCTGAATAATGTATGGGAACTGGTTAAGCGTCCTAATCCTCGGAAGCACAATATAATAGGCACCAAATGGATATACCGCAACAAGCAAGATAAGCATGGTCAAGTTGTCAGAAACAAAGCTCGTCTCGTTGTTCAAGGATATCCTCAAGTGGAAGGGATTGACTTTGATGAAACATTTGCTCCTATGGCTCGACTTGAGGCCATACGCATACTGCTGGCCTATGCAAATCATCATAACATACTTCTATATCAAATGGATGTGAAGAGCGCTTTTCTCAATGGCAAGATTGAAGAAGAAGTGTATGTTGCACAACCGCCTGGCTTTGAAGATCCAAAACATCCTGACATGGTATACAAGCTCAATAAGGCACTGTATGGCCTCAAACAAGCCCCTCGGGCTTGGTATGGCACACTCAAATACTTCCTGAAGAGCAAAGGCTTCATACCTGGTCCCTCGACCCCACTCTCTTCACGAAGACATATGATGGTGAACTGTTTGTGTGCCAAATATATGTGGATGACATTATCTTCGGCTACACCAATCAGAAGTACAGTGAAGAGTTTGGATATATGATGCAAGAGCAATATCAGATGTCCATGATGGGAGAGCTGAAGTTCTTCCTCGGTCTTCAAATACGACAGCGATGCAACGGCATCTTCATATCTCAAGAGAAGTATCTCAAAGATTGCCTGAAGAAGTTCGGTATGCAAGACTGCAAAGTCTTCACGACGCCAATGCCAGCCAAACATCATCTGGGTCCCGACGACAATGGTAAAGAGTTCGATCAAAAGGTATACCGCTCCATGATTGGTTCTTTACTTTATCTATGTGCATCTAGGCCAGATATTATGCTTAGTGTTTGCATGTGTGCTCGATTCCGAGCGGCACCAAAGGAGTCACATCACTTAGCTGTGAAGCGAATTCTTCGATATTTGGCTCACACCCCAACTCTAGGATTATGGTATCCAAAGGGCTCAGAGTTTGATCTGGTTGGATTCTCGGATGCTGATTATGCTGGTGACAAGGTGGATCTCAAGTCTACATCAGGCACATGTCATTTTCTGGGACGATCACTTGTATGTTGGTCTTCAAAGAAGCAGAACTGTGTATCTCTCTCCACTGCTGAATCTGAATACATTGCTGCTGGATCTTGCTGCGCTCAGCTTTTGTGGATGAAGCAAACACTCAAAGACTATGGCATTCATCTGAAGCAAGTGCCACTCTACTGCGACAACGAAAGCGCCATCAAGATTGCCAACAACCCAGTTCAGCACTCAAAGACAAAGCACATTGAGATTCGTCATCACTTTCTCAGAGATCATGTTGTGAAGGAAGACATTGATATCATACATCTCAACACTGAAGAACAATTGGCAAATATCTTCACCAAGCCCTTGGATGAGAAGAGATTTTGCAAGTTACGGTGTGAGTTAAATATCTTGGAATCCTCAAATGTCCTGTGATCAGGCACACATCCTAACACTTATGCATATTGATGACTTAGATGTGCAACACACGAAGTAAAGTATATCTTCAATCAATGAAGACATACATTCTAAGTATGAATACATTAATGTGGAATTTGACTTCGGAGCGCCATGATAATTGTGTGCCGTGTCTGGGTCTAATACTTCCTATACGGTGGGTAACGCCACCACCAAAGGTTCTGTTTGAAATGTTTCACTCACGGCGTTACATTTGCTATGTCTTCACATTTGGTTTGGCTTCAATTTCAACATGTCTTCATGATTATCTTCACTATATTGACTATATATATACTAGTGTTCTGTCCTCTACAACATTCACTTATAGCTATGTCTTCTTGTTGAATATTTTGAACTAAGTGAATGTGATCGGACCCTAACCTCTCTATGCTTTCTATCTCAAACTCTATCTCTCCAAATCATATGCATTCTATTGAAACTGTCGAATGTCTTCTCTGCGTCCTTGTCAGCAGAAGATACAGAGACAAACATTAAGTCCGTTTTCAATGCTCATTCCTTCACCTGAAACCCGGAGAAGTGGGAACTACCACCCGACAATCCAGGCGTGCGTGGGACGTGGAACAACCTCCGATATGCTGCATGATGACCACGTGTTCCTCAGATGTGAATCGCTAGGGGCACCTGTGTAATAACACTGAGCCGCCCCTGTCCCTATAAATACACGCCTCACCACAGTCATTATCTCTTCTTCCACTCTCGCACGAACCTTAGCGCCACCGCTAGCCCTCAACGACGCCGACGACGAAGCGCTTAGCTGCCGCAACCTCTCCGACACCGTCTTCACGCCGACCGCGGACATCGTCCTCTCCGTCGTCGCCGTAAGTGTCCTCCGTCACCAAGTTAGGGCACGGACGATCGAACTGTTCGGCCTCCTCTTCCACTCCGTCTAGCAGTTCCTTGTGTGGTAAATAAAACTTCCTTTTTACGGCCCCTTTGATCCTACAGATTCGTCACTTTCTACCACAAGTAGTTTCTGCTCACACATGTTGGATCCACTTCATACTGCATCTCATATTATGCCTGGTATGTTCACTTATGCTTCACAAAGCAGTTAGATTCCTCACTTGTACTAATCTCTGGATTCGTACAAATCTGGAACCAACTCCTTATTTATGAGTGAATGTCTTCGCACGATGAGGTCAATGTCTTCTAAACTGATTTATCTTCAAAATCTTCTAAGAATGCATATGACCTCTTCCCCTTCCCTCGCACCTTAATGCTGTCACAGGTACATGTCCGTGGGAGAATCCCTTGGTTCTCATAGTCTGCATTCATTTGCAGAATTCTTATAGCATCATATAAATTCTCCCGAAGCCAGTTCCTGTTTGTCCAGCAAGCGAAAGCCTCTGAAGCCTTTGAACATGTTGAAGCCATTCAGTTTAAAGTTCATGGCTACAGAGAAATCTGCAAGGAAGGGAGGCAGACAGCGTCGTGGGGGAACATCAAGAGATTTGCCTGATGACCTCTCAGAGCTTTACAAGACAGATCCTGAAGAGGATTATAATCAGCGCAAGACCCGAATCCAGTGGATTCGAAGATATTGGGCAGAATAGTGGTACAAATACAGATTCGTGACTAAGGAATATGCTGAGAAGAGTGCTATCAAAAGTCCTTGGGGTGATATTCTCTTCCGAGGCTTTCCACCCAAGAACAGAGCTGAAGCTATTGCTTAGGGTTTCTATCCGTGTATGGTCCGTGGACCTCAACTTGAAGATGCCGACCCATCATCATTGCTATGGTGTCGTGACGATAATCTCTTCAAGCGCAACTTCCAACACGCAAAGGCATCGGCCAAGGAAAACAAGAAGTCATTGGGACTAGACTTCAACCCTGGTCCTTCTGCTCCCCGGGCTGACGGAACACGCGATGCAGAACCCAATGTCATCGGTCCTTTCTACAACCTTGATGGCCTCATCACTCACATCTCAGTTCAAGGTGCCAAAGTGGATCATTCTGATGATGATGCTGACACTGATGAAGCCCCAGCTCCTACTACAAAGCCGTAGAAGCCAAAGAAGGCTAAGGCTTCCAGATCAGCTGCTCCACCAAAAATCTCATGGGCGAAGCCACTGGCTACTGCACCTCCTGAAGACAGTGTGCAGTCTAAAGATCTGTCACGCATCTCCAAGCCCCAGAAAGTCAAGATGCCTCTGCCACACACCAGCCAAGAACTGACTGCTGCTGCTATTCTGCGCAACGATGCCATTGATCTGTCCAGTGATGAAGATCTTGCAGATGACACTCTTGAGCAACTGATCAAGAGCAAAGAAGAAGCAGAAATCTTCAACAATTTGCCTCTCTTTGATGTGGCAATCATCCACGACTTCATCGATGAGTGGTTTGAAATGCCCAACCTCAGCTTTGAAGACCTGCAACTTCCCATTGGTCTCAGTGTCGCCTTCCATGGCGCCATTGTTTCAGAGCTAGCTCTAGCTCAGCGCATCGTCGAACTAAAGCAGAAGATTGAATTTGAGAAAGCTCAGTTCAAGAAGCATATGGACAAGCTCAGCGTGCAAGAGGTCAAGAACTTCAAGATCATGTTGCACGAGCTTAAAGAAGCCTTTCTCAAGAAGCGTGAAGAAGCTCAAGGTTCTCGTGAGCGCATGAAGAGTCTGGCTGACAAGTGTGTGCAAGCCTATAATGAGGCTGAGAAGCGAAAGGCCCTTGGGCGTCCTGGCATTGACCCCAGGATGGCTGCAAAGCAGAAGAAGAAGAAGCATGCTATGGCCGAACCCGACGCACCAAGGTAGGAAGCACATCCCATTGTCTTCCCAACCAGCATGACTGGCTCGAAGCCAAAAGCCAGGTCTACCGCTTCAGAACTGAAGAAGACGAGGACTGCTGAGGCTGAAGCCAGAAAGAGGAAACATCCTGAAGCCTCTGCTACTGCTCCCTCCAAGAAGAAGCGGAAAACCAAGAAGGAACGGGCTGCTCCCATAGAGCCCTTAATTGTTGAACCCATCTCCATGGTTCGCCCAGCCAATGAACATCAAGAGCGCCAACTGACTATCCATGAGACTGCTTTCACAGAGGCTCATGAAGCTGAAGACTTTCCAGCAGCTGATCCCACCGCTGCTGAAGACATTGGTCACCATGACCATGTTGAAGATGATGCAGTTCTTTCTCAGATCGAGCACCAACAAGTATCATCGCCTGTGCTAACGCACAGCGAACTCATCAGCATTGGTCGTCCTCTGACGCCAATTGCTCAGGATGCATCATGGGCTGATCACCCACAAGCACAAGAGGAAGATGACCTTGAGGCCCAGCCAACTCCAACTCCACAGGCGTCGCCAGCGTTACGCAGGCTTCGCAAAGGACCAAGGCCTCCAGTCTCCAAGGCTGAAGCTAAAGCTGATGAAGACATTCTGACTGCATCAGCCGATGAAGAAGAAACCCCAAGAGTTGCTACACCCCCGTCTCACCCAGAAGCTGTTCTCGAGGAGAAGGTGACTGTGACCAACCCTCCAGCTCATCAACTGGAGGTTGAGAATCTTGAGGTTGCCACGGACGCCACTGACGCTGTCATGGCTGAAGCCAATGTGGAGCCTTCACCAACCCAAGCACCAGAAGTCAGCGAAGCCAATGATGCTACTGCTTCTGTTCCTGCGCCTGCTGCTGGTCCTCAGTTTGACTACCATGTTGAGCACAGGCCTCAGGTACAGAAACCAATTCCAAGGATGCCCAGGTTTCCAGGTCCTGCATCAGCACCTGGATCCTTCAATGTCAATGGCTTCAAAGCAGACAACACTTTCTTCAATAGCTCCAAGAACCCCTACTCAAGGGAAAGAATATCTTTTGATCGGTTCTGGAGCTATCCGCAGCGAAGCTATTACTCCTGCATTCTGTATAATAAAGGTCGCATCTTCCCACATAAGCGTCTTGACATCAAAGCAATAGCTGGTCTGCGCTGTCTGGAAGAAGCTCTGGATTGCTTCAAAGAGGTTGGATTGTTGCCGTTTGTCACCGACCAAGAGCACTGGAATGAAGAGTTGCTCCTCCAATTGTATGCCACACTTCACATCCGTGGGTACAATAGAAATCTGAAGACTTGGGTCCTGGAGTGGATGACAGGAAATGTTCATCACGAAGCCAAAGCCTTTGATATCATTGAGCTCACTGGTCTACCCACTCCTGGCGATCTCTACGAACCTGGCTGTCAGCTTCACAGTGAAGCTATGGAGAGCATCTTTCAGAAGCCTGAACCAAACATGAGTCAGATGCTCAGTATGATGAAGCCATTGCCACAAGATGCTGCATATCCTAAGGAGTTCCTTGTTGAAGACCTTGAGTATCTGCCCAGGACTATTTATCACATCATAAGGCGAACTCTCTGGCCCATCAAAGGACATTCTCCACATGCCAAGCTGGAAGGTGCAATGAAGACTTTGGTCTTCTATATTCTTCATGGCAAATGCTTCAATGCACAAGACTTCTTCATCCGCCAACTTGCTGCATCAGGCTCTGATCTTTTTGGCTTGAAGTTCTATGCTCCATGGATAATGCGACTGATTAAACTCCACTCCGCTATCTCATATCAGCCATCTGCTCGCAATCATCGGATCTTTCTGCCTGATGTGGATATGTCCGTTGAAGCCATTTATCCTGAACCTGCCAAGGAGCCTCTTAGTCTTAAGAATGCGGAGCATCAAAGTTTCTCTCAGAACATTGAAGGAGTTGAAGCAGTCACCCGTGTTTGTCCTCTGGCTGGAACTACACGTGCACCTCATCGTGCCCTTACTGAAGCCACCGAAAGCACTATTGGGCGACGACCCAAGAAGCGATCTCGTGTTCTCAACGACCGAGAGCTTCTTGTGGCTCTTCATCAGAAACAGGATAGGCATCATGACTGGCTGAAGCGCCAAATGCAAAGCCTCTTGGTGGATGTCAACCGCATTTGCAATCTTGCCACCAAGAATGCCTTTGTTGCCCATGAAACCTCTCGACGCACATGGAAAGGGCTGACGCTTATGTGCTCTGAAGATGATCTTCAAGAGGATGGCTTCTCTGAACGCTTCAAGTTTGACTCCACACCTTCTCAAAGGGCAGTGCTGCGACAAACTCCATCTCTTGAAGACTCTGAGTTCTCTTCCTCTGCTGCAACTGTGAATGCCAGAGTGATCGAGGACGAAGACGATGCTACTTCACCGCCACCTCCTTCAGCACGCTTCAACACTGCTCCAAGTTCTTCTGCACCGCCGAACACCACCGACGACCCTGCTGCTTCACCTACTCTTCATGGGAACGAGTAGATGCTCCATGTCTTCAAACCTTTTTGGTCCTTACTGACAAAAGGGGGAGAAGCATATGAGTTTGATAGTCTTCAAGCGGGTCCACATGGGCGGTTGCTTTATATTTTGACTCGTGTTTACAACTCTCGTTTTGATACATTTGGTTCTTTGAGTTGTAACACCTAAACTCGATGGTCGTCTGCTACTTATTTGCTACTAAGTGATGCGACGATAAATTCCGCATGTGCGACGATAAATTCCGCACTTAGATCATTTTGCAGACGTCCATTTTCCATTATGCATGTCATTATCTTCACATACCTTCTCATGCATAATGAATTGTCATCATAAGTTGAAGAGGATCTCCACAAGTACAACCTGCCATGTGCATTTGCATTCCAAAAGCAAATTACTTATATGCACATCTTCAGGGGGAGCCCTTGCAACTAATGAAGACAATTCCTTATCCTTTACAATTTCACATATTATATTCCCCGTTGAAAACTTCAACTAGTTTGTCATCAATCACCAAAAAGGGGGAGATTGTAAGTGCATCTAGTGCCACCCCTAGTTGGTTTTGGAGTATTGACGACAAACCTAGTTGAGGGACTAATGTGTTTGTGAGAATTGCAGGATAACACAGGTAGAAGTCCCTCATTGATTCGGTTTTCCTACTAGAGATGATCCCTAAAAATGTATGAAGACATTGATGTCAAAGGTGGTATATGAAGATATTCTCATTGAAGACCATGACAAGAGAAGACATCGCATGAAGCCTGTGGAGCTCGAAGAATCAGATCTTTCGTAGTTCCTTTTCTCTTTTATTGAGTCATAGGAACCACCGTACTATTAAGTGGGGTCCAAGAGAACCAGTCAGAATGACTGAAGTGATGCTTAAACAAAACCTATGTCTTCGAGTGAAGACTATGAGAGCGAATCTTGTGCAGAGTCGGACAAGTCAGCTTTGCTTGTAGCCCAAGTAAAGTTGTCGTGTGAGTTTGAAATCTGACCGTTGGAACACGTGTCAGTTCCTTAGTGACCCAGGGTCATTTCGGACAAATCAGGTCGGGTTGCCTGGTGGCTATAAATAGCCCACCCCCTACAACCAAAAACGGTTGGCTGCTCAGAGTTAGTGTATGGCTTTTGTCGTTTGAGAGCAACCCACCTCGAAGCCTTTGAGAGAGAATTCTTTGCGAGGATAAAGCCCTAACCACCCAGAGCCAGAGAGAATTAGGCATCACGTAAGTCTTCTTGTCTGTGTGATCTGAAGACTTATTACACTTGAGGACTGTGAATCCTCCAGCCGGTTAGGCGTCGCGTTCTGAGCATCTAAGAGACATTGTGGATTGCCGGTGAACGAAGTCTGTGAAGGTTTGGGAGTCTACCTTGAAGACTTACCAGAGTGATTGGGAGAGGTCTGTGTGACCTTAGCTCAAGGGGAATACGGTGAGGACTGGGTGTCCTGAGCTGCGTGTTCAGGACTGGGTGTCCGGGACTGTGTGTCCTCAGGTTTAAATACCTAGCCGCCCTAACCAGACATACAGTTGTCACAGCAATTGGAACTGGTCCAACAAATCATTGTCTTCAACGAGTCACTGGTTTCATCCTTCCCTTTCCTTTACTTACTGTTGGTCCTTGTGAAGTCATTGTATGATTGCACTATCTTCTGTCTTTACTGAGTGACTGCTAGTTCTGATCGGCCACATAATATCTTCCTACCTGATCCTTACTACCTAGCTGCTATTAGTCATTGTGCTTTCACCTCATTGAATACTTGACTATGGTTTGCCTAGTGTAGTCTACCTTCCGCTGCATGGTAATAGGTTTATTTCTATCGTTTGTCTTCGAAATTTCCACGTTTTGAAGACTTTCATAAAAATCGCCTATTCACCCCCCCTCTAGTCGATATAACGCACTTTCACTCGCCGACTTTGAAAGAGCAAACCTAGTCGCGCTACAACACATAGACATGGTTGATCCATGGGTGGTAGAGCACAAAACCTTTATTGAGAAGACGTACACTGACTGAGGCCAACAGAGGACGGACGGAGATATAATCAAAGAGCACAACTCATATTTCACGCGTTGGTTCAAGAAGAAGCTTCTGTCGTATCCTTAACATGAGGATTCTTCCGCGGAAGAAAAACTCATATTAGCCTTGTCACAGGGCGCCGAGCACAACCTGATGACCTATGAGACGTACGATATCAACGGCTACACATTCTACACCGAGGACAAGGACATGAAGAGCGATGGTTATCAGAACTCCGGGGTAACGATGGAATCCTATACCGGTAACGACAAGGACAGATACTACGGAAGGATCGAGGAGATCTGGGAGCTGAGCTACGCTGGAGAGAAGGTCCCGATGTTCCGTGTCAGATGGGCAAAGAGCGTCATAAAAGAAGACCAGTATTTCAGCACCATGGTTATATCCGAAGCCAAATCCAAAACCGCGGGCGCAAACGTCACCGTGAAAAATGAGCCATGGGTACTGGCTCCCAAGTGGACCAATGCTTCTTCATTACCGACCCGTCAAAGCCCAGTCATGTTGTCGTGAGGAGAGGCAAAAGGAAGATCATCGGAATGGATGGAGTCGCCAATGAGCAAGACTTCGACAAGTACGGCGACCCGAAGATGGAACATGACGACGACGATGAAGTGCCATACACCATAAGAAGAAGCAGGACCACCCTACCTAAAGGACGTTCGTTCAACAGAAGAACTCCATTTGCGAATAAGAAGGGCAAGAAGATTGTGAAAAGATAGCTAGCTAAGATCTATTGTATTTAAATCGTAGTCTTCATTTCTCGATTGTATTTCAACATTTAAAAATGATATTTTTTTTGTTCTAGTCCTCATGAATATTGAATTTGTTAATATTTTTTGAACTCATGAATATTTTTAAATTTCATGGGCACTTTTTGAATTCATGAATATTCTTCAAATTTGGTGATATTTTTTCATATTCATAAATGTTTTACCAATTTGATGCGGATTTTCGTGCTGAATATTTTGATATATTATACGTTTTTTTTCTGACATCGTATGCATAAGTTATAGCCGTTTTACATTTTGCCTACACTTTTTGCAAAACATGTCCAAATTTAAGTTTCAAAATTTTCCTAACTAGTAGATGTGGTAATATAACTACATCTCGAAGGATTTAAACTTTTGAAGTTTTTATCATTTTCTTTTGCTTTTTACAAAAATGAAAAGGCGATACACGGGGAGGGGGGAAGGGGGGGGGGTAGGATTTCAAAATTGCACCATTAGTATCGGTTCGTGGCACGAACCGGTACTAAATGTCTCAACCCCATTAGTACCGGTTCGTGGCACGAACCGGTACGACCTTTAGTACCGGTTCGTGCCACGAACCCACGAACCGGTACTAATGGGCATCGCACCCTTTAATACCGGTTCATGGCACGAAACGGGACTAAAGGTCCCATTTGAACCGGGAGTAATGCCTGTACCGTGCCCTCGCCGCTTAAACCGGGACTAATGCTCACATTAGTCCTGGTTCGTAATGCAACCGGTATTAATGCTCTTTTCTGGCCGAACCAAAGCCCCCTTTTCTACTAGTGATACTAGTGGCGCACCTGTAGTGCGCCATTAATAGGCAAAACAGGTGCACCACTGATAGGCCTTTTCCTAGTAGTACCGTCCTCATCGGCCGACGCCACGAGTGCCTCGGCGTCCTCCGCCGACACGTCCTCGCCCAGCGCCGCCTTCATGCACAGCCGTAGCTCCCCCCGCCGAGATCCTGCCGTCGGCGTCGCGGTCGAATGAGGCGAACACGCTGCTGAAGCGCTCGGCCGTCGCGGCGTGCACCATCTTGGCTTTCTTGCTTGCTTCGGTGATCGACTAAGATTTGGTGCCGTGTTTACTGCAACGCTAGCTTAGCTTCTGGTTCTGGTGCTTGGCCTCAAGTGCCTATGCGTGTATATATACACAGGCGGCACTAGTACGTAGTACGAACAAGCGTGCAGCTAGCCGGTTGTGTTGATGGATTCAAGGCAAAATTATTGAAAGAATTGACGAGGCCGACGAACGGGTCAGTTGACGGTGTCAATTCGTTTTCAGCCGTCGTCGAGAATGCATGGTCTTCTGTGAAAGATTTTTTTTCTGTGAAAGCTCAAAGTTGAACGAGCACATCGGGCATGCAAGGCCTTTTGTGACAGAATATTCCAGGCAAGACTAGCCAGCCAGGGACTTTCATCGGTTGCTGCTGATATGTTATTCGGTGTCTACTCCCGGAGCGTTGACGTGTCATTATCCACCCTCCGGGCATGCAGGCTGCGCATATAATAAACTTGCCTTGCCGCCGGCAATGACCAAGTCATGTTCCGACCGTTCCATTATGTTTGGTTTTTCCGCATGAGTAGGCAGCTGGACAATGATTTTCAGTCATTATATTATCAATACTAGTACAAATGTCACTCTAAAAAAAATACTAGTACAAATGCCCGTGCGTTGCAACGTGCGAACAAATTCAAACATCCTCCATGTTGCATTACGCAACACTTCTTATATCTAGTGTCGACGAACGTTAGAAATAGGTTTACAAGCATGGCATTTTGGACCATAAAATTCGAAAGTCAAGAAGCCACCCTAATGGTGTTCGTCAAGACCTAATTCAGCTTCGTACTTCCATCCGATGAAGGAGTAGTTATGCATGGAATAGTCTTTCAATCAATTTTATTTTTTCTTGTTTAGAAAAACACCATTTTGTTTTTGAAAAGGAGTTTTTTTGCAGTTTTTCAGAACATTTTAAAAAATTGGTCCAATTTTTTGGTGACGAACATTTTTTTGAATTTTTTTATTTCATTTGTATTTTTTTGCACTGTTTTTGGGCTTGGCCCAAGCAAAAGGACTTGACCGCACGAACTCGATCTCCCTTGAAATTACGTTATTAAGGGTGTTGTATATGCATATTGCGTTGCCCTCTGCTGGAAGGGTTGTGGGATAGGAAGGGGCGTACGATGAAGTTTGACCAAGTGCTTTATTCTGGAATTTGAAACATATTATTCGAGTGTTTAATTATTGCTACCCATGAATGATACTCCCTCCATTCCAGATTATAGGGATTTCTAACTTATTTCTTAATTGGATGTATATAGACATGTTGTAATGCGTTTCTTCACTCATTTCAGTCTGTATATAGTCTTTATTAAAATATTCAAAGCATCTTATATTAGTGAACCAAGATAGTACATTATTGTAACCTTTATATATTAATCTTAATAAACTTCCTGCGTGCTCACAAAGAACATGATTATTTCCCTGTATCTATTTTCAAATGGGTATATCTTTTAGACTCTGCATATTTTGAAATCATTACTATGACACATTAGAAATTAATGAGCCCCAATGACAATTGAGAATTAACTTATTTTTATATAAGTGAATCCTCTCAATTTGGACATGCCATGAACTTGGTACTTGGAAGCTATACATGAATCAAACCATAACATGAGGTAAATATAAGATTGTATTGCAGCAAAGCATACTTTCAGCAAGTATGGTAATGGTGCGAGTCATTATCATTTCTCATAAACACGAAGATTGATTATTTACACAACAAAATTAATAGAGCACTATTGTCTAGGTATATAAATAAGAGAATAGGCGAGCGCCACTGGATTATTTTCCAAACGGAAGTCCTCTGATAAAAATAATCAGACCCTGACCATCGCATGCAGAATGAGTAAATGGGCAATATCTGGTAACACCACAAGATTTCTTCGATTTGGCATGAACAAACCCTTCAACACCGAGTGGCATATAAATATAATCCAGTCACTTTCAAAAAAGCATAGCTGAGCAACCCCTAATGAATGAGCTAGCCTGCATCATCAAAGAAGGGCGGAAACTGTTAAAAGGAGGTCCCTTGTGACAAATAATAAGGACTACATGCTTGTAAAATGTCCTTTATTTATGGAGAAGGGGGTATCACATATAGTCAATTTAGTAGAAGGGGATCCTACCCTGACCAAGATGTTGCAACAACGAACGCCTTGCCTAATGAGCTATATATGCTATGTGAGGAAATTACAGCCCCTTCCTCGATGAAATGGTGTTGTTTCATCGATTCCTTGTACAACCACAAAGCAATTTCAAGAACACTAAAACGTATATATGATATAAGAGTGTATCTTGAAAGAAAAAAATGAATACCACCTGGTAGAAACAAATAACACATTTAAATGTCTGAACAAAGAAGGACATGCAAATAAAAATCAAAAGAGAATAATACCATGGCTTTAATGCTCCAATCACTATTCTAGGGTCTTCCATCAGGCATGCTGCTGCTATTGTCACCACTCCGGACAGATTTTTCTGGGCTTCTCCCAGCTGATTACCTAGGATGCCCCAACTTGTTTCTTCACTGTTTCCTCAAAATGATTTGTGCACTCTCCAAAACTAAATTATTATGAGGTTAAGCAAGTTGTAACTTCAAGTTTAGAAGATCAGCACTGCTAAGCTTTTCACTAATGTATTGCAGGAGATGCGGCAAAAATAAACCAATGCAAATTAAGGAACTTAATCATCTCAAAGTAAGTACATGAAGCATTCCGATGAAGCAAATATGCTAAACCATGAATCGTATAGGTCAAGAAGCTTTACTCATGTCCACCAACGGCTCCTCACTAATGACCTCGCCTGGTGGTTTGTGCCGTTGTAGCCTGCACGAGCAATCATCATCACACGCAACTTAAGATCTAATTAATCAAAGTGCTCTTTCTCATCTAGCTGAAGAATCTCTTCCCCTGAAAAAAAACTATGCAAACTCCCTAAGTAAAAGAAAACCAAAGGCATAGATACCTTCCCTGTCAACTGTAGCTCGATGGAAAAAGTAACTTCTGATCTAATTAATCAGAGTGATCTCTCTTATCTAGTTGAAGAATCTCTTGCCCTGAAAAAAGAACTATACGAACTCCTAAGCGAAAGAAAACCAAAGGCACATATAGAAACAATTTTTTCCCTGTCGACTGAAACTCGACAGGAAACACTACCTTTGACCAATCAATTATTGCCCAGTGCCTTCGAATTACTATTGCTGCCTCAGGCCCTCAACTTTGTCCACCTGCCGATTTCTTCCATGGCTTGGGAGAATGCATTCTTCTACAGATTGGTCCCATAGGAACAAAAAAATGGATCCCAAGACTAAGCAGGCACAAGTGATCTTTTGGAAAATAAATGGGTTCCACAAGCTCAGATGAGGCGTAAACGTTAGGAAACAATCAGAAACTGTATATGGTCAACAAAGGGCATTCAAGTATCCATGATCTCATGACAAAAAGGTATCCATGATCTCAGGACAAAGCAAATACAGTCAGTTGCTAGATCCATGAATAGCTCATTATAACTGAAGAATTAAGGAGTCAGCATGAACTACCTAAAGTAGGGTAGACCGAAAAGCATGCCACATTAGAAGGATCCGTTTCCCCTAAACGGTACATTGGGTGCTAAGAAATGTATTATCTGCATGGAGTGAAAATATACTTGATGCAAACCTTTGAACCGAAAATATACGCGGCTACACTTTTTTTAGACAAATGTAGCGAAATACATGTGAGCTTTATATAGACGTACCAAACCATATGAAGCAACCAGTTGAATACCAACATTAACCAACTCTCATCGCCTCTCGCCTGTAACTCTGTACATAACTGTAGCATTCTGTTGCTTAATAAAAACAATGATTGCATGTAGGCCTGCAGATGCTACACCCAGAAAAGAAAAAGTGGAAAGTTTTCACAAATCTCGGCAGGGTGTAACCATCAATGTTGAGCCTCCTTCAATATCTGTACCATCTTTGTTCATAAGCAATTGAAATGTGAATTTATAAGAATCAGAACAATACCCGTGCGTTGCAATGGGGCATGTATACTCTGTGCAACACCAGTCAAATGCAGCAGTCATAATAGTCCTACGGTGAAGGATAAATGAGGAAACTGACTTTGATTTCCTGCCATAATCTACTTACAGTGGCTCCAGATCGACATACAAAGCCCTTGAAACGTGTTTCCTGAATGTGTTGAATGCTTCCATTGCAACCCGGCCCAATACAGCTATCACTACAAAAGGATGGCACAACTTAGGATTGGGCAACATAAAGCAGGACTTTATCGTTGGTACAAGCCAAGCCACATGTTAGTATGAAATTTCGAGAAGATTGTTACAGAAAAGTAAAAACAGTACTGTAGGATTTAAGCAAGGTGCACTATCAATTCATAAACAGTACCCAGATGCCTACTAAAATTAAACCGGATCAATAAATCATCTAGCAAAAATCCTTGGACATTACACCTTTTCATCATTCGCCAATTCAATTCTGAAAAACCAAATCATCAACAGATGATACGAAATAGTAACAGTATGCTGCTTTTGGGCTATAGTTTCTGCAGCTGATGGAGCAAGTGCAAAATATACCCAACACTCCACACGGCAAGGCACATCTTGTTCCCTATTTCAGCTTTTGGACTAAGACCACAGAGAGAGACCCGTCGTTCATGGCAAGAACTGTCCTGGCAAGGATTGAAAAGATTCAAGGCCCTAAAATGGCGATGGATCCCAGTGCTAGCTAAATCTGTCTTCTAATCTACTGAATGCCTGAATGCAATGCCCTAATGACGGGCGGCGACTTCTGAATGTGATGCACTAATCTCACGACTCCTCGTGTGGAGGCGGCAGATTAGCCTGCCACGCTGCCACCGACGTCCGAGCTCTACGCGAACTTGTGGGATCCTGGGGGAGTGAGCTCCTAGGACAGTACATCACCTATGCATACGCACACCAGTACAAGAAGTTCTCCCTCCGAAACGTCACAGAACAGCTGGTCGAGCCGCCATTGACCGCCGAGCTCTCCTTCCACGCTGTCGCAGATTAGTTGGTTGCCCCGCCATCATTGACTGAGCTCTCCATTCGTGGCGCTGCAGAGCAGCATGCCACATCGCCACGCCAAGCTCTCCATCCAACCGACCACATAACTTTGCCTTCTAGTCTAAGAATAGAATAGTTTGCAAATCAATTGGTTGTCAAAGAGTAAACAAGCGATTGTCTTCTGGATAACTTTCAGTTGTTCAATGAAGATGGCTGTGCATTGTGGAATTACTCCACTCAAAATACTGGAATGCCCAAACTGAACACCTAGACACCCAATAATAACTGTTCTTCGCAAGTTTCAGGTCAAGACAACTTGACGTTCTTGTAGCTTTGACATTGTTGTTCACAGAATCTTTTTGTATGAGCGTGCATTTCCAGTTTCATACATTATGAAACCAAAATGTCCAAGGATACAAAAAACCAAGCAGTCACGCTGCCGATACGGAAACATCACCGCATCTCAGCGATCATAAACTGGACTAATGAACTTGACCAACTATTGACTCTACTAAACCACAAATTCAGGAACTCACAGACTCTTGAATCCAGGCAAGTTAGTTAGTCCAACAGGCCGACGATTGCTGCCGGAGTAGTTTTCTATTGACATATAAACTATGTTTTATTTGTTAATTTTATAGTCAAAGTTTGATACTAAATACGAGGTGGACCAATATATCAGAACGAGAGCAAGGGCATCTTCAATGGGAAACTAGTCCGTAGACATGGACGCGGGAGGCGGCATCCAACGCTGCCTGCATACATTTGGACAACAATTCGAGCTAACCGGACGAAATTTGGTCAAACACGGTGGATTTTCAGATAAACATGATGGATTTCATATAAACATGATGAATTTCATTATATTTCGCACTTACTTCAACTAAAAGCGGTGCTCCTGCGGCTCTGGAGGTATTATTAATTTGCCTAATCTATTATCGCCGGATCCCGTTCCCCATGTACGGCCATTAGCCCCGAGAACTGATGCTTTGCCTTCTCCACTTTCGCCTCGGCGCTCTCCAGCTCCACCTCCGTAACCTCGGCATCCGGAGCCCTGGAAAGTGAAGTTGTCCGCCTCCACGTCGCTGCAAAGTGGCTAATCGGTCGACGATGTTGAGCCTACCAAGCTTGGCTTCAACGGGAGGGAAGGCGAGCGACGGCGACCCACCGTGCTCTACTCTTCATCGTTGCGGGCTGCGCCCGCGGATGTGCCGGCTTCGTGGTTGTGTTGGCGGGGTGCGGCCTCGCTGGAGCCGGCGATGTCCTCCGCCTCATCATCTGTCATGCCGCACACCTCGTTTGCCGCCTTATTAAACTCCTAGTTGGCGGCCTCCAGTTCTGCTTGACGCTGGCGGTGCTGCTAGCGGGCGAGCACTAGTGCACAACATCGTAAGGCCCTTTAGTGCCGGTTCGGTAACTGGCACTAAAGTGTGGGGACTAAAGGTCCCCCCTTTAGTATCGATTACGCACGAACCGGCGCTAAAGGGCAACCACGTGGCACGAGCCAGCTCTGGGGGCGCGTAGGACATTAACACCAAGCGGTACTGAATGTTTGGGTGTGTTTTGGTTTTATTTTTTATTTTTATTTTTATTTTGTGTTTTCAATTTAATTTAGTGATTGTTTTACATTATAATGAGTTGTTAAATCATTAGGTGAAAGTACCGCAGATTAGTTTGACTGGATGCATGTGGATCCTAGCTAAGTCATCAAGTATATTGTCATATCCATATTATATATACTTGATCACCTAATTAAGTGATCGAGGTAATATGGATATGGCATATACTTGATCACTTAGCTAGAATCCATCCAGTTGAAACTAATCTGCGGTTTCTTTCATAAATGATATAATAACTCATCATCATCATCATCATATTAATATAAAAACTCTTGCATCATATATATCATCACCAACAACAGTTTTCATAGCTAGCTAAAAATCATCATATAATAGTCGTCTCATTACCACTACTTAATCATCATATAGTCATTATCGCTATCTAATCACCACCAACACTAGCTTAAAGAAGAAACATTCACTTGTACCAGAAGCAAAGATATCATCGAGTTCAACATGGTAATGATATTATAAGCGCTCATATATAACACCACAAAAGCAAATCACTCTTTGAGATTAAGTTCAGGACGAAGAACACGGACATGAGAGGACAAGTACTAAGAGCATGAACTAGCTAATCACTCATGCTGCTCTCTCTTAGGTAAAATAGCATAGAACATGTATAGCTTTCCTGATTCATCATATTGGAGCATGCAGATGAACCTGTCTCCTAATCGTTGGTTGCGCTTTTGATTGCTGCCCCCTAATACTTCTCTGCGATCGTTCACAATTTTGCTCCAGTCTTTTATTATTAAGCATTCCTCGCTATTAGAAAACCTGAATGCACTAAAGTGCATTATAGGATATCTTGGCCGTAAGCTAACAATATTCATGGTACCTTTAGTCTTGATCCAATCAGGCACAACATTCATCGGGAGTCCTGTTGAAGAACATCGTATAGTAACATACTTAGCAATGAAGTTTAGCTTAAAAAAATAATGTATGCAAAAGATGCACTGAGGAGAAATAGTAGAAATCTTACCATCTTTCCTAAATATATGTGACTGTAGTTCAGTACGAACACTATTGGTCGCACGTTTTGAGTACTAACATTTTTAAGTGCAGGAAATTTTTTTGTCTTGACAACATCAAGATCCTCAAGTCATGAAACATAATGACTTGTCTCCTCGCAGTTTAGTTCAGCCCCGGGACAGTGGACGGTCCTGCCTACCAAGCGCCGGACATGTTTGCTTGATTGAAAATAAGTTGTCAATATAAATAACTTGTCAACTATTTTTGAATAAACAATATCGAAGACATAAATATGGTCGAGAAACTCACATAATGGTAGAACTAGAGGCGTCTACACATCGACCCAGATGTCTCTATTACCTTCAATATCATCTTCCGGACGAATATCAAAGGTGATAACCATATCAGGCTCAAATGCATAAGCCTTGCATAGTGCTTGCCAAGTTTTGCATTCAAAATAGGTGTATGTGTCTGCATTGTGTAATTTGACGTTGAAGGTATAACCATACTCGGTCTTCAAGTAAACTTTTTTTACCTCCATAGTTTTGTTAGGACTGAAACCTATCTTATCCAAGACAAAATTTCTTGCATGACAGGGGATATGCTAGTAAAATAGTGAAAAATTAAAATTAAAAGTTGAAGCAAATGAAGCATAAGTCATCCTTAATTATGAAAAAAGACTTGTCGTTCTGACTTACTGTATCCACTTCGAAGTTCTTATCCAGCTTGATGCTGAAGCGCCTATCATCAACTAGAAATTTTCTGTCGCACATGCGGCGCTGGTCTTCGCAATATTCGCACATAATGAAATTGTGTTCGTCGTCAGACGACATTCCTATGTTCATAGGTGAAACATTACACACTTATTAGTTTTATTAATTCAACTAATTCAATTAAGCACTTACGAAAAATATACCTAAATAAAGTAGCTCAACTAATTCAACTAATTAATTCAACTAAACTAGTTCTATTAATTTTCTTACTAAAAATAACGTAGCTAGTTCTATATAGTAAAATGTTAATTAGATGATCAAATCTCTATATAATATAGTAGGTAGTTCTATATAGTAATATTTTGATTAGATCATCAAATCTCATATACCTAAATTTTCTTACTAAAAATAAACTAGTTCTATTAATTCAACTAATTCAACTAAGAATTTACTAAAAATATAAGGTAGTTAGTTCAAAAAGTAAAAGTTAATTAGATGATCAAATCTCTATCTAATAAAGTAGGTAGTTCTATATAGTAATATTTTTATTAAATCATCAAATCTCATATACCTTAATTTTCTTACTAAAAATAAACTAGTTCCATTAATTCAACAAATTCAACTAAGAATTTACTAAAAATAAACTAGTTTTATTAATTTTCTTACTAAAATATATAAAGTAGTTATATATAGTAATATTTTAATTAGATCATCAAATCTCATATACCTAAATTTTCTTACTAAAAATAAACTAGTTCTATTAATTTAACTAGTTCAGCTAAGCATTTACTAAAAATAAACTAGTTATATTAATTCAACTAGTTCAAATAATCTCATATACCTAAATTTTCTTACTAAAAATAAACTAGTTCTATTAATTTTCTTACTAGAAATAAACTAGTTATATTAATTCAACTAGTTCATCTAACTATTGACATGACTATTTAAAAACTTTTCTATCTGATTCATCTAACATTAGTTAACATTCTAACATTCTTATCTACGTAACTCATCTAACATTAATCTAAACAACAGAAAAAAGAAAATAAGTAAAAAAAATATGTGTGTTTGTGTGTGTGTATGTGTGTGTGTATGTGTGTGTGTGTACGAGCGTTGGGCGACGGCCTACGGGCGGCGGCGCGAGACGGCGACGGGGACGGCGACGACGGGCGGCGGGGGTGACGGCGCGATCGAGATGGCGACGTAGTACGGGGTGGCGGCGGGGGCGACGGGACGACGTACGGCAAGCATCGAGGACGACCGCGCGGCGGGGACGGCGACGACGGGCGGCGGGGGTGACGGCGCGATCGAGATGGCGACGTAGTACGGGGTGGCGGCGGGGGCGATGGGGACGACGTACGGCAAGCATCGAGGACGACGGCGCGCGGCGGGGACGGCGACGACGGGCGGCGGGGGTGACGGCGCACGGCGGTGGCGGCGAGGGCGGCGCGCGATGGGCGACGATATCGGGCGATGAAGCTAGTTGGATAGAAGACGGGCGGCGCGCAGATGAAAACTGGATTTTTCGCAAGTGCTATATATATAGGAGGGGCCTTTAATACCGGTTGGAGCCACCAACCGGTACTAAAGGCCAATTTTGGCCAGGTCAAGCGGCGGGAAGCGGACCCCTTTAGTACCGGTTTGTGGCTCCAACCGGTACTAAAGGCCCCCCATTAGTACCGGTTGGAGCCACGAACCGGTACTAAAGGTGTTGTTGCCACCCGCGGTGCACAATGTTTAGTCCCACCTCGCCGAGCGAAGGGCAGCCGCACTGATTTATAAACCCAGTCGCGGCTGCTCTTTCGAACTCCTCTATATAGCAGACTTTTGGGCCTAACTATGGCGCGCTACCCTGTGAGTCTGCCGGACCTTCTGGGCCTGAATTTGCACACCCTAGGTCTGGCAGGCCCACTGGGCAGCGCCCCAACAATTTTTTTATAGTTTTTTCTTTTCTGCATTATTTCTTTTCGTCTATTTATTTTTGAGTAGTTTTTTATATAGTTTTTTTCTTTTCCGCATTATTTATTTTCTTCTATGTATTTTTGAGTAATTTTTTTATATAGTTTTTTTTCTTTTCTGCTTTATTTATTTTCTTCTATTTATTTCTGAGTAATTTTGTTTCTGTATTTTGTTTCTTTGTGACCCTCTCTACTCTTTCGCACATGCTATGCGGGTGAAATGATGATACTATGGCAAGTTTCAACATTTTCAGAGTTCATTTTGTAGTGATTTTCAATTTCACGGTCATTTAGCTCTCTAAACAATTCGGTAAATGACTGAAAAATAGCAAATGATGTCAGAACGTGTTGGAAATTGATGACGTCGCTTTGAATGCTGCATACTGAACGCAAAATAAGTCGGATTTCAAATAAGTTTAAAAAACATTGAAGTGCCCGTGTAACAGATGAGTTCTTGTCCGAAACCCTGATACTCCGAAAGACATTGTCCAGTTTGTACACGAAATGCGTCCAGTTTTTGCCGTGACCCTCTCTACTCTTTCGCACATGCTATACGGGTGAAATGATGATACCATGGCAAGTTTCAACATTTTCAGAGTTCATTTTGTAGTGATCTTCAATTTCACGGTCATTTAACTCTCTAAACAATTCGGTAAATGACTGAAAAACAGCAAATGATGTCAGAACGTGTTGGAAATTGATGACGTCGCTTTGAATGCTGCATACTGAACGCAAAATAAGTCGGATTTCAAATAAGTTTAAAAAACATTGAAGTGCCCGTGTAACAGATAAGTTCTCGTCCGAAATCTTGATACTCCGAAAGACATTGTCCAGTTTGTACACGAAGTACGTCCAGTTTTTACCGTGACCCTCTTTACTCTTTTGCACGTGCTATGCGGGTGAAATGATGATGTCATGCCAAGTTTCAACATTTTCAGAGTTCATTTTGTAGTGATTTTCAATTTCACGGTCATTTAGCTATCTAAACAATTCGGTAAATGACTGAAAAATAGCAAATGATGTCAGAACGTGTTGGAAATTGATGATGTCGCTTTGAATGCTGTATACTGAACGCAAAAGAAGTCGGGATTTCAAATAAGTTTAAAAAACATTGAATTGCCCGTGTAACAGATGAGTTCTCGTCCGAAACCCTGATACTCCGAAAAATATTGTCCAGTTTGTACACGAAGTGCGTCCAGTTTTTGCCATGACCCTCTCTACTCTTTTGCACATGCTATGCGGGTGAAATGATGATACCATGCCAAGTTTCAACATTTTCATAGTTCATTTTGTAGTGATTTTCAATTTCACGGTCATTTAGCTCTCTAAACAAATCGGTAAATGACTAAAAAAAGCAAATGATGTCAGAACATGTTGAAAATTGATAACGTCGCTTTGAATGCTGCATACTGAACGCAAAGGAAGTCGAGATTTCAAATAAGTTTAAAAAACATTGAAGTGTCCGTGTAACAGATGAGTTCTCGTCCAAAACCCTGATACTCCAAAAGACATTGTCCAGTTTGTACATGAAGTGCGTTCAGTTTTTGCCATGACCCTCTCTATTCTTTTGCACATACTATGCGGGTGAAATGATGATATCATGCCAAGTTTCAAAATTTTCATAGTTCATTTTGTATTGATTTTCAATTTCATGGTCATTTAGCTCTCTAAACAAATCGGTAAATGACTGAAAAAAGCAAATGATGTCAGAACGTGTTGGAAATTGATAACGTCGCTTTGAATGCTGCATACTGAACGCAAAGGAAGTCGAGATTTCAAATAAGTTTAAAAAACATTGAAGTGTCTGTGTAACAGACGAGTTCTCGTCTGAAACCATGATACTCTGAAAGACATTGTCCAGTTTATACACGAAGTGCGTCCAGTTTTTGCCGTCACCCTCTCTACTCTTTCGCAGATGCTATGCGGGTGAAATGATGATACCATGCCAAGTTTCAACATTTTCATAGTTAATTTTATAGTGATTTTCAATTTCACGGTCATTTAGCTCTCTAAACAAATCGATAAATGACTGAAAAATAGCAAATGATGTCAGAACATGTTGGTAATTCATGACGTCGCTTTGAATGCTGTATACTGAACGCAAAAAATTTCTGGAGTTCAAATAAGTTTAAAAAACATTGAAGTGCCCGTGTAACAGATGAGTTCTCGTCTGAAACCCTGATACTCCGAAAGGCATTGTCCAGTTTGTACACGAAGTGCGTCTAGTTTTTGCCGTGACCCTCTCTACTCTTTCGCACATGCTATGCGGGTGAAATGATGATACCATGCCAAGTTTCGACATTTTCAGAATTCATTTTGTAGTGATTTTCAATTTCACGGTCATTTAGCTCTCTAAACAAATCGGGAAATGACTGAAAAATAGCAAATGATGTCAGACCATGTTGGAAATTGATGATGTCGCTTTGAATGCTGCATACTGAACACAAAAAGTCCGGAGTTCAAATAAGTTATTAAAAATAAAAAAGAGGCGCAATGCTGGTTAATTAGCTTCAAGCCTTTCGGAATAGTGTAGACTGCATTGCACATAGCTCAGTGCAATCTATGCTATTCCGAAAGGTTTGAAGCTAAGCAACGTGCAGGTGAGCATTGCGCCTCTCCTTCATCGTCTCTGCACTCATGGCTTATAAACCGCTCGTACTGCCTTTCTCTTGGCGAGGTGGGACTAAAATTCAGCTTACTAAGAAACTCTAGTACCGGTTCATGCCATGAACCGGTACTAAAGGTCTTCATGGGGGCCCCAGCCTGACCACAGCCTGACACAACCTCATTAGTATCGGTTGGTGGCATGAACCGGTACTAAAGGTTGCCCACGAATCGGTACTAATGATGTCTTCCCGCCTAGCCGTTGGAACCGGCACTAATGGACACATTAGTGCCGGCTCAAATTCAAACCGGCACTAATGTGCTTCACATTTGACCATTTTTCTACTGGTGGAGGCGGATCTCGCAGGCGGAGCGGTAAGACTCGAGCAGCTTCATGTTCGGTGCAATAGTCCTACCGGCGGCGAGCTGTTCCTCCGCCTACTGGTGCTGCTGGAGGAGCTGGTGGTTGTAGGCGGCGTCGGCCTGCGCTTTCCGAAACTACTCCTCCCGCACAATGTTCATGTAATGGGCACGAGCCTTACTGATGGTCATGGTGCAATGCTTTGGCGAGGGTGGCACGAAGGAGGAAGAGGGTGGCGCAAACGAGGAGGGTGCCATCAACTCATCGTCGGCCGCGTCCTCCATTGGGGCGTCGTCATCCTCCGGCAGCAATGGCGCCCATTTTCTTCTTCTGGTCCGTCGTAAGTCCGTCCGAGATAGTTTTGTACGTAGCGTGAGAAAGCCATGGTGAGAGTGCCGCAGAGAGTAGAAAGGAATCGGAGTCGGGTGACTGCGGCTATGACCGAGGCAGCATTTTATATAACAATGGTGATCGGTAGAGGGACAGACGGATGGCGCCGAAGTATCTGCCTCGGCAACCGCATGTCATTAAGGTGGGCAACAGGCGGACGGACGGACAATCGTCATGTCATTTGAACACGGAGCAATCACCTGCATCAGCAAGCGGTATGGGCGACACTCTCTCGGCGGGCGCGCCGATTCAATGCCGGCGCTAGTGAGAGATCGCGTCCGCTCTGAACGGGGATGAATGCGGCATTGATGCTATGGAGCGCCGCTGAGCGTTTCAGATGGAAAAAGCGCGCAGGAGATGGAGGTGTTTTTGGTGGGCCAGAGCGGTCAGACACGGGTTTGGCAGCAATCTGAACGCACGTGATGCACCCACGTTTGTCTCTGGTTTATGAAATAAAACACGTATGTACCGCTCAACGAACAAATACAAACCTGTGTTCGATGACACAACACGTCCGGACGGCACGGCCCGGACGTAGATGCCCTAAGATAACTCTGCATTGTACCACTAGTACTTTATCCATTTCGGTTTATAAGATCCATGCCACTACTACTCCAACCAAACGGAGCAAGCCAACATAGTGCCAAGTATTAGATGAATCTGTTCAATATTCCCTGGCAAAAAAGATTAAGTACCTAGTAAACTGTGTACGGGTTAAAACTGTAGCCAAGTATCAGGATCTGTATTCAGTAGACTGGCCGATAGACAAAAAGCTGCTAGGCATCCATCATGACCTTGAACTCGTCGAAGCAAACCACTCCATCTCCATTCAGGTCAAACCTGCGGATCATGGCGCGGCACTCCTCGATGCCCTGCTCGGACCCCAGCCTGGCGAGCATCCGCATCAGGCTCGCCGGCGTGATGCAGCCTTCTCCCTTCACCTCGTACATCGCGAACGCCTCCCTCAGCCCCCTGCACCGCTCCTCCTCCGCCTCTGTCTCCGGCCGCGCCAGCAGCTTGAGGAACTCCTCCTCATTCAGCAGCCGGTCGCCGTCGGCATCTGCCGACGCCACGAGCGCCTCGGCGTCCTCCACCGAAACGTCCTCGCCCAGCGCCGCCTTCATGCACTGCCGCAGCTCCGCCGCCGAGATCTTGCCGTCGGCGTCGCGGTCGAAGGAGGCGAATACGCTGCTGAAGCGCTCGGCTGTCGCGGCGTGCACCATCTTCGCCTGCTTGATTTGGTGATCACCTGAGATTAGTGGCTGTGATAGCAGTGTGTGGCCGTGTGTTAATGTGCTGGGAGCCTGGGATTACTCGCTAGCTTTGCTGTTCTGGTGCTTGGCCTCTCAAGTGCCTATGCTTATGTGTATATATACAGGCGGCACAAGTACGTACTCCTACGTACAAGCGTGCAGCTAGCTGGTTGTGTTGATCGGTTCAAGGCAAAATTATTGAAAGAATTGATGAGGCCAAGGAACTGGTCGGTTGACGGTGTCAATTCGTTTTCAGCCGTCGTCGAGCATGCATGGTCTTCTGTGACAGAATATTTGAAAGCTGAAAGTTGAACGAGCACATCGGGAGTATATAATGCATGCATGGATGGGCCTTTTGTGACAGAATATTCCAGGCAAGCCAAGCCAGCCAGGGACTTTCGTCGGCTGCTGCTAATATGTTATTCGGTGTCTACTCCCGAAGCTTTGACGTGTCATTCTCACCCTTTCAGGGCGCGCATATAATGGACTTGCATTGCTTCGCCGACGGCGACGACGTCATGTTCGGGCCGTTCATCATGTTTGGCCTTTCTTTCCCCATGAGGTAGCTCAAGAATAATTCTCAGTTAACCAGTTATCAGTATATGTGCTAGTATGTTACTGTTGCAAGCAAACGCCAAAGCAGTGACCAATAGTAATGGGACATGTAAATGAAATTTTTGGACTAACGGTATACTGTCTCCGTCCTGGTTTATAGGGGGCCTTAGTACTTTGTGTCAAACTTTGACAGTCTATATAACCAACAATATGTTATCTACTCCCTCTGTTCTAAATTTTTTTGTCTTAAATTTGTCTAAATACTAATGTATCTACTTACGTTTTATTGTTAAATGCATCTATATCTAGACAGATCTAAGACAAGTATTTTCAGATGAAGGTAATATATGCTACAAAAGGTATACCATTAAATTTGTATTTAAAAGATGATTCCCACCATATATTTTTTGTGACAAATAATTCATATTTTATTTTTATTTCATTGTCAAAGTTTGACACTAAATACGAGATAAGCCAATAAACCAGAATGGAGGGGGTAACAGATATACTTATCCTTCCCTCCGGGCTTCTTCAGAAAGCATCTTACAATTTTTTCGTCATAAATTTGGAAGGTTACTTTCCCTTCTGCACAGTCCACAACTGCACATGCGGTTTTAAAAAATGGCCTCCAGAGAATAATAGATAATTTTTCATCTTCTGGCATATCAGTATACAATAAGGTCAGTACGTTGATATGCCCATCTAATCACAGTAGCACGTCTTTGGCCACTCTTATTGGCTTCTTTGTAGACTTATCTGCCATTTGCAAGGGTATACCTGGGTCTGCAAATTTTGCCAGTACCATGTCATCAAATGGATATTTTGTTATCATGGCCACTTGTTCCTCAAGATTAAAACTCCTTTTATTGTTAGTAATATCACGCATGAACTTAGCAATAGTGGGAATCTTCAATATATCTGTCACATGCAAAGAAACTCCGAGATTCACGAGAGCTTATACTACATAGAGCGCATCATTTAAAGGTGGTCTGACAACTTTAAGGGAAGGAAGGGTTTTCTTTGTTTTATGTTGTTGTCGCGCCCTTCTCCTTCACTCACCGGAGGACTACCCCTCTCTCTCTGCACTAGAGGAAGAAGATGACTGGAGGAAGAAGGACACAGGGACACAAATGTTTTCTGGTGAACATACGCCATCCGCCACATGAACGGCGTTCTCCTTTTTCCTGAGCACAAACTCAGCACACTGTGTTTTCAATCATCGCATGGTCTACGGGATTTATGCCCAGGCTGGCATGCACATGACTCAGCCCACCCCGCCCCGCTACGCGCAAGTCCTGCCTGGCCGCACGCGCCCATGACGCGTCCACCGTGGCCGCTTCCAATTCATCGCTAACCACTTACCTAGCTAACTTGACGCGACTGACCACCACGCAATGCCCACCCCACGCTCCTCAGCTCCGGCGCCCGCTGCACACGCACACCAATGGAACGCGACTGGTTCCGGCGCCCGGTATGGCCACACCCGCGCATCCGTCTAACTGACACAGACACACACATGCACGCACACCTACACCGTGGTTCCGTCGTGCCCGACGCGTTCAATGCGTGCCCATACACCAGCCATGTTGAGATCGTCGTCGCGGCTTATTACACATAACATTCACGCCATAAGCCGCGACTCAGAGCAGGCCGCCGCCCTCAACGTTGACGTAGACCAGCAGCGCACGCTCCCTCGCCGGCTCCTTCCGCAGCTGAGAGCAATCGCGTTTGAAGTGGCCGCGCTCGTCGCACTTGTAGCAGTGACCGCGCCGGTTGCCGCTGAAGTTTGACGCCTAGCTCCGCACGCCGTCGTCGTCCCTCGCGCCGCCCTGCTGGCTGCTGCCTATCCCGAGCTCGCCATTACGCCGCCGTGTATATGAACGCGCTGTCCACCCGCTCATCGCCCGCCTGCCTGCGCCGCCGCAGCCGCTCGTCGAACGCCTTCAGCCTCCTGAGCGGTTCCTTGAACGGCATCATCGTGACGTCGCAGAACTGCTCGGTCCCGGCCACGGCCGCGTACAGGCGACCCGGCACCGAATCAAGCAGTTTCTTCACGAGCGCGGCGTCCTCCAGCGTCGAGCCCTGCCTTGCGAACCGCGCCGTCATCGTTCCGAGCTTGCCGGCGAAGCCAGCCAGCGTGTCGCCGTCCGCCATGCGCAGGAGCTCAAACTCCCCTCGGAGCGTGCCCAGTCGCGCTGTCCGCACGCGATCCGCGTCGATGAACATGGCCTTGAGGCTCGCCCATACCTCCGCCGCCGTCTTCTTCGACGACTGCAGCAGTAGGTCCGCAGCTAGCGCGCCCAACAGGTATGCCCGCGTCGGCTTGTCCTTCTTTGTGATCACGGTCGCCGCCGCATCCTCCGGCACCACCACCGCCCCCACAGCCCGGCCGCACCAAGGTTTGCCTCCACCTTGATCGCCCAGGCCGTGTAGTTCTCTCCGGTGAGTAGCGGCACCGGCTGCGGCAGCGAACCTCCCGCTCCGCCGGCGTACGGGACGATGGACATTGCCGGCGAGCTTCGATCTTCACGTGGCTCTGATGCCAATTGTTGTTGCCGCGCCCTTCTCCCTCACTCACCGGAGCACTACCTCTCTCTCTGCACCCGAGGAAGAAGATGACTAGAGGAAGAAGAAGGACACAGGGACACAAGTGTTTTCTGGCGCACGTACGCCACCCGCTGCACGAATGGCGTTCTCCTTTTTCCTGAGGACGAACTCAGCACAGTGTGTTTTCAATCATCGCATGGTCTACAGGATTTATACCCAGGCTGGCATGCACATGACTCAGCCCACCCCGCCCCACTGCGCCCACGTCCTGCATGCCTGGCCGCACGCGCCCATGACACGCACACCGCGACCACTTCCAATGCATCGCTAACCACCTACCTAGCTAGCTTAAACGCGACTGACCACCACGCGACGCCCGCTCCGCACTCCTCAGCTCCCGCGCCCGCATGCCAATGGGTCGTGATTTGGTTCCAGTGCCCGACACGGCCACACCCGTGCGTCCGTCTAACTGACACACACGCACGCACACCTACACCGCGGTCCCGACGTGCCTGACGCGTCTAGTGAACGCCCATACACGCACCAGCCGTGCCGAGCTCGTCGCCGCGGCTTATTACACACAACATTTTACCCCCTCTGTTTTTCTTTCCCTTCCTTTCTCCCATGATTGGATAGGGTGGTCTGGTATTTTTTTCTCCACCCTTGGTTCTTCGGTTCTATCAACTTCCGGTGCTGCTTCTTCTTTATTACTATCACCATAGACAGTTTTTGCGTCAGGGACAACTTCTCTGTCAGCCTCCTTTTCTACTTCATTATCTTGTGCATCTTGGTGGACATGTTCTTCCCGTTCTTCTTCCCCAAAGAGGTGTTATTTGTCTTCTTGGGTTTGGCTCTGACTCTCTCTTCTCTTCTCTTCTCTTCTCTTCTCAGCTTGTTCCTTCTCGTACCATGCATGTCCTTTGTGGTCCTACGTTCTTTTACCACTACGAGTTTCAATTCCGTTAGCAGGAACAAGATTATCTTTATCCAATTGAGCAAGAATTTCGTTCTCTCCCGGCCGTCGGAGAGCTGACGCACTCGCCGCACCTCGTGTGATGAGAGCGGTTGGATAAGGTAAGTCGGGTGGGTGAGAGAAATAGAAGAACATTCGGGACGACTTGTGTACTGCATGAATGGAAAAGGCTGACGTGGGTGGTCTCATTGCTATAGGATTCATGTTTCATAATCAATGGTCTATAAGACGGTCGGCGCCAAATCTGAAAATTCTGACGTTCGGAGAAATTCAATTCCGAACAGAAATCAGGGGGGTCACTCTTTGAAAAAAATACACTAGGCACATAAACAATTTTACATGGTGAATATGTGAAATAAGTTTGCAGGTGCACATAAAAACTAAATTAAACTTGTTTCTCTGGCATATTAAATAATACTCCCTCAGTCCCAACATAAATATCTCAACCTTAGTACAACTTTGTACTAGAGTTAGTATAAAGTTAGACATTTAGAACGTGTTCGGTTCATGTTGTGAACAGTTCCTGCATCGCATACACTTCTCAACCTAGGCTGGTCGAGCAAAAATAGGCCCTAATGCGCCATCTACAAGTTGTTTGGTTGCCTGCATCTAGGGTCCCTGCATTAGGTAATACGCAAGTGCACTTTGTTTGGTTGTCTGCATTGGCCCAAGCGGCACATGAACACAACGTTTGGTTGCATACAGCGTACATGGTATGCTTACCTTGTACCCTAGTTGGTGAGCTTACCCACAATGATCACACCTAACACACCAACGCCACAATACAACAATGGCGATCAACTGGGCGAAGATGAAGTTCTTTAGCTTCAGCCCAAACTGACGATCCAGCTTAGCACCTTCCATTTTGACACCTCCAACCTTGCCACTGTCAACACTGTTGACTCCATGCTTTCGCATCCAGTTGGAGTAAGCTTGTTCTGCTACCTACCTAGTCTTGAACCCTCTATGGCTGTTGTTGCTATACGATGCCACTTATGCACTGGCTTCTTCTCATGAACTGTAAACCCCCGGAGCCTTACGGATGAACACGGCATATCACTTGCCCTAGCAATGTACAAGAGCAAGAGTTGAAGCAGCAAATCAATGAAGCACACAAGTAGCAAGCAAAGTAGCACACAAACAACAATGGAGCAGAAGAGAAGAAGTAAAGCATGCATGATCATATGGCATGACAAGTTCTACCTAGCACTACCATGGTGTTATCCTACCACCACATCAAAAAGAGGGTGTCATCCTACCACCGCAAGTTCACCATCATTGTGAGGGGTTAGTATATTCCACCTCACCAAAATATATAGACCATCAAATAGTTTTTTAGCGCTAGCTACACAAAATGTACGTCGTCATCATCATCGTCGTCGTAGTCGCCACCGCCATCGCCGTCGGGGATCATGCACACTCACAGGAAGCACTACTCTAGTAGTAGTGCTTGCCTAGCCAGCTCCTGAGCCATAGCACCCTGTGAGGGTCTGCCATGGCAACGAACCCAACACCCTGGGCCGTGTTGTCAAGAAGGTGGCTGAGAGCTGCCATGAGAGCCTCGTCACTGAAGCCACCCTGCGTCATGACAGCGCCATACAGGTCAGGGTGGATGTCGAGGGGCTTGCACTCGCTGATGGTTGTTGCCACCTCCTTCACCGCCTCAGTCATGCTGCAAAAGACATTGATCTCCTCCTCCATCATGCCTCCTCTCTTCCTCTTCCTATCATGGACGGGGTCAAATGGCTTGTCGAAGGGCTTGTCAGGGCCATCAAGGACCTCGACGTCCGGGCTGCCAAGGAAATCTGGCATGGGAGAACCAAGAGGCTCCCCTGAGCCCATGGCATACTTCCCAGTTGCCAACCCGAAGGAGAAGATGTGCTACATCTGTCTGTAGTTCTCTATGGGTGTGTTGAGGAACTCAGCGTCCCTTGGGTGGTCCTAATAATGAAACACAAGTGTTGCTAGTTGTTATTAGGGGTAGGCAATGGTGGACAATATGAAAAGGAAGAGGGTTGTGAGCTCACCGCGACATGGACGGCATAGTACTCTGCCAACAGAACTATGGAGAAAGTGTTTTCATCCCATGAGGCACCGCTAAGGTCTCTCAGCTTGGACACTTGGATCCATCGACCTCTCCACTTCCTCAGGTGGTTATACACCTGGGTGGCAGACACCTCCTGCCCACAGAACTCGAACACCTACTTCGCAACGGTGTTCAAGTGCACCTCCTTGAAGCCCTTGTCAGTCCTAACTACACTAGAGATGAGCTCACACATCTTGTTTAGCACGAACGTGGACATGAATGGCTGCCACTTCATGTTGTTCGACCTACCATCCTTCTTTGACTTTGCTGTTGCTACCTTGAGTGCAGCGGCAGCAGAAGTTTGCTGAACAAGCACTACTGGCACATAGACAGAATCAGACGCGAACACCTCTGAATCAAGTGCCATCTCGGATATAGGCTGTGAGTCCTCGACAAACGATGGAGCAAACTGGCTGTCAGATAGGACAAGGGACTGACTAAGATTTTGCGTCTGCGTGGTCATGTCCTACAATCGTAGCACGCATTGACAGTAAGCATAGCACACAACATACCGGACAATCCATGAAAGCAGGAGCATACATGTACATGGTTCATCACTATCATACCAAGCACATGCTTCATCACTATCACACTAAGCACATGGTTCATCATTATCATACTAAGCATACCGGACAATCTATGAGCACCAACATACATCTACACAAACAACATACTACAAATGGACCACCAATAGCTACAAATCACAGATCTAAGCACGAATCAACACAAGCACAAGGTTCAACTTCAAACTCTACTACTAGTTGATAACCCACAAGTATAGGGGATCGCAACAGTTTTCGAGGGTAAAGTATTCAACCTAAATTTATTGATTCGACACAAGGGGAGCCAAAGAATACTCTCAAGTATTAGCAGCTGAGTTGTCAATTCAACCACACCTGGAAACTTAATATCTGCAGCAAAGTGTTTAGTAGAAAGGTAATATGATAGTAGTGATAACGGTAACAAAAGGTAACAGTAGTAAAAGAAATGTTTTTGGTATTTTATAGTGATGATAGCAATAGCAACGGGAAAGTAAATAAGTGAAGAACAATATATGGAAAGCTCGTAGGCAATGGATCGGTGATAGAGAATTATGCCGGATGCGGTTCATCATGTAACAGTCATAACCTAGGGTGACACAGAACTAGCTCTAGTTCATTGATATAATGTAGGCATGTATTCCGAATATAGTCATACGTGCTTATGGAAAAGAACTTGCATGACATCTTTTGTCCTACCCTCTCGTGGCAGCGGGGTCCTTACGAAAACTAAGTGATATTAAGGCCTCCTTTTAATAGAGTACTGGAACAAAGCATTAACACATAGTGAATACATGAACTCCTCAAACTACGGTCACCACCGGTAAGTATCCCGATTATTGTCACTTCGGGGTTAATGGATCATAACACATAATAGGTGACTATAGACTTGCAAGATAGGATCAAGAACACTCATATATTAATGAAAACATAATAGGTTAAGATCTGAAATCATGGCACTCGGGCCCTAGTGACAAGCATTAAGCATAGCAAAGTCATAGCAACATCAATATCAGAACATAGTGGACACTAGGGATCAAACCCTAACAAAACTAACTCGATTACATGATAGATCCCATCCAACCCATCACCGTATAGCAAGCCTACGATAGAATTACTCACGCACGGCGGTGAGCATCATGAAATTGGTGATGGAGGATGGTTGATGATGACAATGGCGACGGATTCCCCTCTCCGGAGCTAGGGCTTGGCGGTGGCTCCGTATTGTAAAACGCGATGATTTCTTCTCTCTGATTTTTTTCTCATTGAAACTCAATATATGGAGGTGGAGTTGGAGTCGGAGACGCAACAGGGGGGCCACGAGGTAGGGGGACGCGCCCTAGGGGGGCAGGCGCGCCCCCCACCCTCGTGGCAAGGTGGTGGGCCCCCTGGCCTTCATCTTTGGCAGGTATTTTTCTTATTTTCTGAAAAGTGGCTCCGTGAAGTTTCAGGTCATTCCGAGAACGTCTGCTCCTACACATAAATAACACCATGGTAATTCTGCTGAAAACAGCGTCAGTCCGAGTTAGTTCCATTCAAATTATTCAAGTTAGAGTCCAAAACAAGGGCAAAAGTGTTTGGAAAAGTAGATATGTTGGAGACGTATCAACTCCCCCAAGCTTAAACCTTTGCTTGTCCTCAAGCAATTCAGTTGATAAACTTAAAGTGATAAAGAAAAACTTTTACAAACTCTGTTTGCTCTTGTTGTTCTAAATATGTAAAGCCAGCATTCATGTTTTCAGCAAAGATTATAACTAACCACATTTGCAATAACGCATAGGTCTCAAGTTTACTCATATCAATAGCATAATCAACTAGCGAGCCATAATAATAAATCTCGGATGACAACACTTTCTCAAAACAATCATAATATGATATAACAAGATGGTATCTCGCTAGCCCTTTCTGAGACCACAAAAAATAAATGCAGAGCACCTTTAAAGACCAAGGACTGACTAGACATTGTAATTCATGGTAAAAGAGATCCAGTCAAGTCATACTCAATGTAAACAAACAGTAATGAATGCAAATGACAACGGTGCTCTCTAACTGGTGCTTTTTAATAAGAGGATGATGACTCAACATAAAAGTAAATAGATAGGCCCTTCGCAGAGGGAAGCAGGGATTTGTAGAGGTGCCAGAGCTCGGTTTTGAAATAGAGGTGAATAATATTTTGAGCGGTATACTTTCATTGTCAACATAACAACCAAGAGATGGCGATATCTTCCGTGCTACACACATTATAGGCGGTTCCCAAACAGAATGGTAAAGTTTATACTCCCCCTTCCACCAACAAGCATAAACCATGGCTTGCTCGAAACAACGAGTGCCTCCAACTAACAAGAGTCCCGGGGGGAGTTTTGTTTACAATTATTTTGATTTAGTTTGCATAAAGCATGGGACTGGGCATCCCGGTGACCAGCCATTTATCTCGTGAGTGAGGAACGGAGTCCACTCCTATTGAGAATAACCCGCCTAACATGGAAGATACAGACAACCCTAGTTGATACATGAGCTATTCGAGCATACAAAACATGATATTTAATTGAAGGTTTAGAGTTTGGCACATACAAATTTACTTGGAACGGCAGGTAGATACCGTATATAGGTAGGTATAGTGGACTCATGTGGGTTTAAGGGATTTGGATGTACAAGCAGTATTCCCGCTTAATACAGGTGATGGCTAGCAAAAGACTGGGAAGCGACCAGCTAGAGAGCGAAAACAGTCATGAACATGCATTAAAATTAATCAACACCGAATGGAAGCATGAGTACGATATAATCCACCATGAACATAAATATCGTGAAGGCTATGTTGATTTTGTTTCAACTACATCCGTGAACATGTGCCAAGTCAAGTCACTTAAATCATTCAGAGGAGGATACCACCCTATCATACCACATCATAACCATTTCAATAGCATGTTGGCACGCAAGGCAAACCATTATAACTCATAGCTAATCAAGTATGGCACAAGAAACTATGATCTCTAATTGTCATTGCAAACATGTTTATTCATAATAGGCTGAATCAGGAACGATGAACTAATCATATTTGCAAAAACAAAAGAGGTCAAGTTCATACCAACCTTTCTCATCTCAGCCAGTCCATCATATAACATTATAATTGCGTTTCACTTGCACGACCGAATGATGTGAATAACAAAAATAGTGCACGTGCATTGGACTAAGCTGGAATCTGCAAGCATTCAATAAACAGGAGAAGACAAGGTAATATGGGCTCTTTTGTTAGATCAACAATAATGCATATAAGAGCCACTTCAACAATTTAATTATGGTCTTCTCCTATCGACCCCCAAAGAAAAGAAAAGAAATAAAACTATTTACACGGGAAAGATCCCAACAAGCAAAAGAAGAACATGAAATGTTTTTGGGTTTTCTTTCTAATTACTACTACAAGCATGGAAATTAAACTAACTAAAAGCTACAACTAAGTTTTTTGGTTTTTCTTAAGGTTTATTAAACACACAAGAAGAAAACATAAAAAGGAAAATAAACTAGCATGTATGATACAATGAAAAAGTATGAGTACCGACATCTAGCAATGAGTGTGTGAACATAAATGTAATGTCGGTGGGAAATACGTACTCCCCCAAGATTAGGCTTTTGGCCTAAGTTTGTCTATGGCCACGTCTGGCCTGGCGGATATCCATAATAATAGTTGGGGTCGTACTGCGATGAAGAAGAGGAAGACTCCGATTGCCACTGGCTGACAATCATCTCCGGATCCCACTGATAATTAGACTGTCGTGGAGGATCAACTTGTGGTTCTGGCTCTGGCTCCTCAGCTGGTGCAGGGTTCCGGTAGGCATGTATAGCCTTCAACGGAACAAGGTACGTGCCTGAAGATAAATCAAACAAAGAAGGAGCAGGCAGGGTAATAGTCTCAGGATGATGTTTGTTAAAGAATAATTGATATTTAAGTTCTCCTTCCCTATTCTTAACAATAAAATCATGTGCCACCATACTTTTATAATCTAGATAAACACAAGGCAGCACTTTTTCTTCCTTCAAAGCATGCCTAATAGGTATGTTAAAATGTGCAGCTAGACGTGAAGCATAGATGCCTCCAAAGATGGGGCCTTTTGTACGGTTCAGACTTAACAGTTTAGCAATAATACCGCCCATACTAAAAGTGTTATCACCGTATAAACCTTGGAGCAAAATAATAATATCAGGGATACTAAGGTTTCCACAGTTTCCGCGACCAATTAAGCAACGACTAGCAAATAATGCAAAGTAACGTAAAAGAGGGAAATGTATGCTAGTGATTCGTGCATCAGAAACCTTCCTTGTTTCCCCTACAGTGATAGTATCAATAAATCCCTCCACATCATCACGATGTGGTTCTTCTGTCTTGGTCTCAAAAGGGACTAGACAAATTCGACAAAAATCATAAAGTGACATCTCCTTATGCTCATCATATAAATGAAACTCCACCGTAGGTGGTGAGTTCCTAGAATGAAAATGAAAGTTTTGCACAAAAGTATTTGTGAGTAAGAGATACTGATCACATTGGTCGTGGAGGAAAGCGGTGAGGTCTACATTATGAGCCAATTCATGAAAATCTTCATAAATCCCGGTGGCTCTCAAGAAATCCTCGGAAGGCCATTCACACGCCCGAACCTCCGTGGTGCGAGGCAGATTATACTTAGGCTTTTGTGCCTTTTCCTTCGAGCTTTGGCTCGATGAGACCCTCAAAAGTCTCCTCATCATTTTCTGAAAAATTCTGAAAATTTTAGTAACTTCAAAATAAAAGTAAACCAAACTCAATAATATTGATAGCAACTACTCCTACAAGTGCCTAGAGCCTATATCATGCATCAAAACTACTTGGAACCATATAAATTTGACATGCAAGCTCAAGAACAGGCTCACCTAAGCAACAAATATTTGCAATGAATAAAGTACTAGAAGACAAACTAATTGGACCAATGGAGGAGTCACATACCAAGGAACAATCTCCCCAAGCAGTTTTGTGAGAGGTGCTTTGAGCAAGGAGATCGAAAATGGCAGCAAAACGAGCTTGGACTCGGGTTTGAGCTGGAAATTCGTGTTTGTGGGAGGAAGATGAAGTGTGTGGGTGCAGGAATAAGTGGAGGAGGGCCACCGTGGGCCCACGAGGCAGGGGGGCGCGCCCTCCACCCTCGTGGGCAGGTGGATGACCCCCTGGTGTGTTCTCAGTTCCATAAATCCTCAAATATTCTAGAAAAAAATCATATTTAAATTTCAGGGCATTTGGAGAACTTTTATTTTCGAGGTATTTTTATATTGCACGGATAATCAGATAACAGACAGAAAATATTTATTTTATTTTATTTAATATAAATAACAGAAAGTAAAAGGAGGGTACAGAAGGTTGTGCCTTCTAGTTTCATCCATCGCATGATCATCAAAAGGAATCCACTAACAAGGTTGATCAAGTCTTGTTAACGAACTCATTCCGAATAACATGGAATCGGAGAAATTTCGAATAACACTATGTTACCTCAACGGGGATATGCACATCCCCAATAATAAGAATATCATATTTCTTCTTGACAGTAGGAAGAGGAAATTCAAAACCTCCAAATATAATGGATGGAATTTTTCCAATAGAATTGATACTGTGAACTTGAGGTTTGTTTCCTCGGAAAGTGTACCGTATGCTCATTACCATTAACATGAAAAGTGACATTGCCTTTAGTGCCATCAATAACAGCCCCTGCAGTATTCAAAAAGGGTCTTCCAAGAATAATAGACATACTATCGTCCTCGGGAATATCAAGAATAACAAAGTCCGTTAAAATAGTAACGTTTGCAACTACAACAGGCACATCCTCACAAATGCCGACAGGTATAACAGTTGATTTATCAACCATTTGCAAAGATATTTCAGTAGGTGTCAACTTATTCAAATCAAGTCTATGATATAAAGAGAGAGGCATAACACTAACACCGGCTCCAAGATCACATAAAGCAGTTTTAACATAGTTTCTTTTAATGGAGCATGGTATAGTGGGTACTCCTGGATCTCCAAGTTTCTTTGGTATTCCACCCTTAGAAGTATAATTAGCAAGCATGGTGGAAATTTCAGCTTCCGGTATCTTTCTTTTATTTGTAATAATATCTTTCATGTACTTAGCATAAGGATTGGTTTTAAGCATATCAGTTAATCGCATATGCAAAAAGATGGGCCTAATCATTTCAGCAAAGTGCTCAAAATCCTCATCATCCTTTTTCTTGGATGGTTTGGGAGGAAAAGGCATGGGTTTCTGAACCCATCATTCTCTTTATTTACCATGTTTCCTAGCAACAAAATCTTTCTTATCATAACGTTGATTCTTTGATTGTGGGTTATCAAGATCAACAACAGGTTCAATTTCTATGTTATTATCATTACAAGGTTGAGCATCATTATGAACATTATCATTAACATTACCACTAGTTTCAGGTTCATTACCAGATTCAGTTTCAGCATCAGAAATAGAAATATCATTTGGATTCTCAAGTTTTTCAACAATAGGATCACTAGAAGCATGCAAAGTCTTATCATTTTTCTTTTTCTTCTTTTTAGAAGAACTAGGTGCATCTATATTATTTCTTTGAGAATCTTGCTCAATTCTCTTAGGGTGGCCTTCAGGATACAAAGGTTCCTGAGTCATTCTACCAGTTCTAGTAGCCACTCTAACAGCATAATCATTATCTTTATTGTTCAATTCATTGAGCAAATCATTTTGAGCTTTAAGTACTTGTTCTACTTGAGTGGTAACCATAGAAGCATGTTTACTAATAAGTTTAAGTTCACCTTTAACATTAGCCATATAATCACCCAAGTGTTCAAGCATATTTGAATTGTATTTCAATTGTCTACCAAAATAAGCATTAAAGTCTTCTTGCTTAGCCATAAATTTATGAAACTCATCTAAGCATGGGCTAGCAAATTTACAAAATGGGATTTCAGCTTTATCATATCTATAGAGAGAATTTACCTTTACTACCTGTGTCGAGTCATCAAGACCATGAGTTTCTTCAATAGGTAAAGGATTAAGATTATATGTTTCTTCAACAGGCGGTAAATTAAGACCATGTATTTCTTCAATAGGAGGTAAATTCTTAACATCTTTAGCTTTAATACCTTTCTCTTTCATAGATTTCTTTGCCTCTTGCATATCTTTAGGACTGAGAAATAGAATACCCCTCTTCTTCGGAGTTGGTTTAGGAATAGGCTCAGGAATTAGTTCCGGAGGTGTCCAATTATTTTCATTTGTCAACATATTATTCAATAGAATTTCAGCTTCATCCGGTGTTCTTTCCCTGAGAACAGAACCATCACAACTATCCAGGTAATCTCTGGAGGCATCGGTTAGTCCATTAAACAAGATATCAAGTATTTCATTTTTCTTAAGAGGATGATCAGGCAAAGCATTAAGTAATTGGAGAAGCCTCCCCCAAGGTTGTGGGAGACTCTCTTCTTCAATTTGCACAAAATTGTATATATCCCTCAAAGCAGCTTGTTTCTTATGAGCAGGGAAATATTTAGCAGAGAAGTAATAAATCATATCCTGGGGACTACGCACACAACCAGGATCAAGAGAATTAAACCATATCTTAGCATCACCCTTTAATGAGAATGGAAATATTTTAAGGATGTAAAAGTAACGAGTTCTCTCATCTTTAGTGAACAGGGTGGCTATATCATTCTGTTGGAAATATGCCCTAGAGGCAATAATAAAAGCATTATTATTATATTTCCTTGTTCATGATAATTGTCTTTATTCATGCTATAATTGTGTTATCCGGAAATCGTAATACATGTGTGAATAATAGACACCAACATGTCCCTAGTAAGCCTCTAGTTGACTAGCTCGTTGATCAACAGATAGTCATGGTTTCCTGACTATGGACATTGGATGTCATTGATAACGAGATCACATCATTAGGAGAATGATGTGATGGACAAGACCCAATCCTAAACATAGCACAAGATCGTATAGTTCGTTTGCTAGAGTTTTCCAATGTCAAGTATCCTTTCCTTAGACCATGAGATCGTGTAACTCCCGGATACCGTAGGAGTGCTTTGGGTGTACCAAACGTCACAACGTAACTGGGTGACTATAAATGTATACTACGGGTATCTCCGAAAGTGTCTGTTGGGTTGACACGGATCAAGACTGGGATTTGTCACTCCGTATGACGGAGAGGTATCACTGGGCCCACTCAGTAATGCATCATCATAATGAGCTCAAAGTGACCAAGTGTCTGGTCACGGGATCATGCATTACGGTACGAGTAAAGTGACTTGCCGGTAACGATATTGAACGAGGTATTGGGATACCAACGATCGAATCTCGGGCAAGTAACATACCGACTGACAAAGGGAATTGTATACGGGGTTGCTTGAATCCTCGACATCGTGGTTCATCCGATGAGATCATCGAGGAGCATGTGGGAGCCAACATGGGTGTCCAGATCCCTCTGTTGGTTATTAACCGGAGAGTCATCTCGGTCATGTCTACATGTCTCCCGAACCCGTAGGGTCTACACACTTAAGGTTCGGTGACGCTAGGGTTGTAGGGATATGTATATGCAGTAACCCGAATGTTGTTCGGAGTCCTGGATGAGATCCCGGACATCACGAGGAGTTCCGGAATGGTCCGGAGGTAAAGAATTATATATAGGAAGTGCTATTTCGGGCATCGAGACAAGTTTCGGGGTCACCGGTATTGTACCGGGACCACCGGAAGGGTCCCGGGGGTCCACCGGGTGGGGCCACCTGCCCCGGGGGGCCACATGGGCTGTAGGGGGTGCGCCTTGGCCTATATGGGCCAAGGGCACCAGCCCCAAGAGGTCCATGCGCCTAGGGTTCAAGAAGGGAAGAGTCCCAAAGGGGGAAGGCACCTCCTAGGTGCCTTGGGGAGGAGGGATTCCTCCGTTGGCCGCACCCCCCTAGGAGATTGGATCTCCTAGGGCCGGCGCCCCCCCTTGGACTCCCTATATATAGTGGGGGAAGGAGGGCCTCTCATAACACATCTTTGGTGCCTCCCTCTCCCTCTCCAACACCTCCTCCTCCTCCATAGTGCTTGGCGAAGCCCTGCCGGAGTACTGCAGCTCCACCACCACCACGCCGTCGTGCTACTGCTGGAGCCATCTTCCTCAACCTCTCCTTCCCCCTTGCTGGATCAAGAAGAAGGAGACGTTACGCTGACCGTACGTGTGTTGAACGCGGAGGTGCCATCCGTTCGGCGCTAGGATCTCCGGTGATTTGGATCACGTCGAGTACGCCTTCCTCATCCCCGTTCTTTGAACGCTTCCGCGCGTGATCTACAAAGGTATGTAGATGCAATCCGATCACTCGTTGCTAGATGAACTCCTAGATGGATCTTGGTGAAACCGTAGGAAAATTTTTGTTTTCTGCAACGTTCCCCAACAGTGGCATCATGAGCTAGGTCTATGCGTAGTTCTTTTTTGCACGAGTAGAACACAATTTGTTGTGGGCGTTGATGTTGTCAACTTTCTTGCCGGTACTAGTCTTATCTTGCTTCAACGGTATTGTGGGATGAAGCGGCCAGGACCAACCTTACACGTACGCTTACGTGAGACCGGTTCCACCGACTAACATGCACAAGTTGCATAAAGGTGGCTGGCGGGTGTCTGTCTCTCCCACTTTAGTTGGAGCGGATTCGATGAAAAGGGTCCTTATGAAGGGTAACTAGAAGTTGACAAATCACGTTGTGGCTTTCACGTAGGTAAGAAAACGTTCTTGCTAGAACCTTACTTCAGCCACGTAAAACTTGCAACAACAATTAGAGGACGTCTAACTTGTTTTTGCAGCAAGTGCTTTGTGATATGATATGGCCAAAGTTGTGATGAATGATGAATGATATATATGTGATATATGAGATGTTCATGCTATTGTAATAGGAATCACGACTTGCATGTCGATGAGTATGACAACCGGCAGGAGCCATAGGAGTTGTCTTTATTTTTTGTATGACCTGCGTGTCATTGAGAAGCGCCATGTAAATTACTTTACTTTATTGCTAAACGCGTTAGCCATAGTAGTAGAAGTAATAGTTGGCGAGCAACTTCATGGAGACACGATGATGGAGATCATGACGATGGAGATCATGGTGTCATGCCGGTGACAAGATGATCATGGAGCCCCAAGATGGAGATCAAAGGAGCTATGTGATATTGGCCATATCATGTCACTATTATTATTTGATTGCATGTGATGTTTATCATGTTTTTGCATCTTGTTTACTTAGAACGACGGTAGTAAATAAGATGATCCCTCATAATAATTTCAAGAAAGTGTTCCCCCTAACTGTGCACCATTGCGACAGTTCGTTGTTTCGAAGCACCACGTGATGATCGGGTGTGATAGATTCTAACGTTCACATACAACGGGTGTAAGACAGATTTACACATGCAAACACTTAGGTTGACTTGACGAGCCTAGCATGTACAGACATGGCCTCGGAACACAGAAGACCGAAAGGTCGAGCATGAGTCATATAGAAGATACGATCAACATGAAGATGTTCACCGACGTTGGCTAGTCCGTCTCACGTGATGATCGGACACAACCTAGTTAACTCAGATCATGTTATACTTAGATTACAGGAAGGATGTTTATCTAAGTGGGAGTTCATTGAATAATTTGATTAGATGAACTTAATTATCATGAACTTAGTCTAAATATTTTACAATATGTCTTGTAGCTCAAATGGCCAACGTAGTCCTCAACTTTAACGCGTTCCTAGAGAAAACCAAGCTGAAAGACGATGGCAGCAACTACACGGACTGGGTCCGGAACCTGAGGATAATCCTCATAGCTGCCAAGAAAGATTATGTCCTACAAGCACCGCTAGGTGACGCACCTGTTCTTCCTGCAGAACAAGACGTTATGAACGCTTGGCAGGCACGTACCGATGACTACTCCCTCGTTCAGTGCGGCATGCTTTACAGCTTAGAGCCGGGGCTCCAAAAGCATTTTGAGAGACACGGAGCATATGAGATGTTCGAAGAGCTGAAAATGGTTTTCCAAGCTCATGCCCGGGTCGAGAGATATGAAGTCTCCGACAAGTTCTTCAGCTGTAAGATGGAGGAAAACAGTTCTGTCAGTGAGCACATACTCACTATGTCTGGGTTGCATAACCGCTTGACTCAGCTGGGAGTTAATCTTCCGGATGACGCGGTCATTGACAGAATCCTTCAGTCGCTTCCACCGAGCTACAAGAGCTTTGTGATGAACTTCAATATGCAGGGGATGGAAAAGACCATTCCTGAAGTATTTGCAATGCTGAAATCAGCAGAGGTAGAAGTCAAAAAGGAACATCAAGTGTTGATGGTGAATAAAACCACTAAGTTCAAGAAGGGCAAGGGTAAGAAAGCTTTCAAGAAGGACGGCAAGGGAGTTGCCGCGCCCGGCAAGCAAGCTGCCGGGAAGAAGCCAAAGAATGGACCCAAGCCCGAGACTGAGTGCTTTTATTGCAAGGAAAGTGGTCACTGGAAACGGAACTGCCCCAAATACTTAGCGGACAAGAAGGCCGGCAAAACAAAAGGTATATGTGATATACATGTAATTGATGTGTACCTTACCAGTACTCGTAGTAGCTCCTGGGTATTTGATACCGGTGCAGTTGCTCACATTTGTAACTCAAAGCAGGAGCTGCGGAATAAGCGGAGACTGGCGAAGGACGAGGTGATGATGCGCGTCGGGAATGGTTCCAAGGTCGATGTGATCGCCGTCGGCACGCTACCTCTACATTTACCTACGGGATTAGTTTTGAACCTCAATAATTTTTATTTAGTGCCAAGTTTGAGCATGAACATTGTATCAGGATCTCGTTTAATACGAGATGGCTACTCATTTAAATCCGAGAATAATGGTTGTTCTATTTATATGAGAGATATGTTTTATGGTCATGCTCCGATGGTGAATGGTTTGTTCTTAATGAATCTCGAGCGTAATGCTACACATATTCATAGTGTGAGTACCAAAAGATGTAAGATTGATAATGATAGTCCCACATACTTGTGGCACTGCCGCCTTGGTCACATAGGTGTCAAACGCATGAAGAAGCTCCATACTGATGGACTTTTAGAGTCTCTTGATTATGAATCATTTGACACGTGCGAACCATGCCTCATGGGTAAAATGACCAAGACTCCGTTCTCAGGAACAATGGAGCGAGCAACCAACTTATTGGAAATCATACATACTGATGTGTGCGGTCCAATGAGTGTTGAGGCTCGCGGTGGCTATCGTTATGCTCTCACCCTCACTGATGACTTGAGTAGATATGGGTATGTCTACTTAATGAAACACAAGTCTGAGACCTTTGAAAAGTTCAAGGAATTTCAGAGTAAGGTTGAGAATCAACGTGACAGGAAAATCAAGTTCCTGCGATCAGATCGTGGAGGAGAATACTTGAGTCATGAGTTTGGCACACACTTAAGAAAATGTGGAATAGTTTCACAACTCACGCCGCCTGGAACACCTCAGCGTAATGGTGTGTCCGAACATCGTAATCGCACTCTATTAGATATGGTACGATCTATGATGTCTCTTACCAATTTACCGCTATCTTTTTGGGGCTATGCTTTAGAGACTGCCGCATTCACTTTAAATAGGGCTCCGCCGAAATCCGTTGAGACGACACCGTATGAATTATGGTTTGGGAAGAAACCTAAGCTGTCGTTTCTAAAAGTTTGGGGATGCGATGCTTATGTCAAGAAACTTCAACCTGAAAAGCTCGAACCCATGTCGGAGAAATGCGTCTTCATAGGATACCCTAAAGAAACTATTGGTTATACCTTCTACCTTAGATCCGAAGGCAAGATCTTTGTTGCCAAGAATGGATCCTTTCTAGAGAAGGAGTTTCTCTCGAAAGAAGTAAGTGGGAGGAAAGTAGAACTTGATGAAGTATTACCTCTTGAACCGGAAAATGGCGCAACTCAAGAAAATGTTCCTGAGGTGCCTGCACCGACAAGAGAGGAAGTTAATGATGATGATCAAGATACTTCTGATCAAGCTCCTACTGAAATTCGAAGGTCCACAAGGACACGTTCCGCACCAGAGTGGTACGGCAACCCTGTGTTGGAAATCATGTTGTTAGACAACGGTGAACCTTTGAACTATGAAGAAGCGATGGCGGGCCCGGATTCCGACAAATGGCTAGAAGCCATGAAATCCGAGATAGGATCCATGTATGAAAACGAAGTATGGACTTTGACTGACTTGCCCGTTGAGCGGCGAGCCATAGAAAATAAATGGATCTTTAAGAAGAAGACAGACGCGGATGGTAATGTGACCATCTATAAAGCTCGGCTTGTCGCTAAGGGTTATCGACAAGTTCAAGGGGTTGACTACGATGAGACTTTCTCACCGGTAGCGAAGCTAAAGTCCGTCCGAATCATGTTAGCGATTGCCGCATTCTATGATTATGAAATATGGCAAATGGACGTCAAAACGGCATTCCTTAATGGTTTCCTTAAGGAAGAATTGTATATGATGCAGCCGGAAGGTTTTGTCGATCCTAAGAATGCTGACAAGGTGTGCAAGCTCCAACGCTCGATTTATGGGCTGGTGCAAGCATCTCGGAGTTGGAACATTCCCTTTGATGAGATGATCAAAGCGTTTGGGTTTACGCAGACTTATGGAGAAGCCTGTGTTTACAAGAAAGTGAGTGGGAGCTCTGTAGCATTTCTCATATTATATGTAGATGACATACTTTTGATGGGAAATGATATAGAACTCTTGGACAGCATTAAGGCCTACTTGAATAAGAGTTTTTCAATGAAGGACCTTGGAGAAGCTGCTTATATATTAGGCATCAAGATCTATAGAGATAGATCAAGACGTCTCATAGGTCTTTCACAAAGCACATACCTTGATAAGATATTGAAGAAGTTCAATATGGATCAGTCTAAGAAGGGGTTCTTGCCTGTGTTGCAAGGTGTGAAATTGAGCTCAGCTCAATGTCCGACCACGGCAGAAGATATAGAAGAGATGAGTGTCATCCCCTATGCCTCAGCCATAGGTTCTATTATGTATGCCATGTTGTGTACCAGACCTGATGTAAACCTTGCCGTAAGTTTGGTAGGAAGGTACCAAAGTAATCCTGGCAAGGAACACTGGACAGCGGTCAAGAATATCCTGAAGTACCTGAAAAGGACTAAGGAAATGTTTCTCGTTTATGGAGGTGACGAAGAGCTCGTCATAAAGGGGTACGTCGACGCTAGCTTCGACACAGATCTGGATGACTCTAAGTCACAAACCGGATACGTGTATATTTTGAATGGTGGGGCAGTAAGCTGGTGCAGTTGCAAGCAGAGCGTCGTGGCGGGATCTACATGTGAAGCGGAGTACATGGCAGCCTCGGAGGAAGCACATGAAGCAATTTGGGTGAAGGAGTTCATCACCGACCTAGGAGTCATACCCAATGCGTCGGGGCCAATCAAGCTCTTCTGTGACAACACTGGAGCTATTGCTCTTGCGAAGGAGCCCAGGTTTCACAAGAAGACAAGGCACATCAAGCGTCGCTTCAACTCCATTCGTGAAAATGTTCAAGATGGAGACATAGATATTTGTAAAGTACACACGGACCTGAATGTAGCAGATCCATTGACTAAACCTCTCCCTAGAGCAAAACATGATCAACACCAGAATTCCATGGGTGTTCGATTCATCACAATGTAACTAGATTATTGACTCTAGTGCAAGTGGGAGACTGTTGGAAATATGCCCTAGAGGCAATAATAAAAGCATTATTATTATATTTCCTTGTTCATGATAATTGTCTTTATTCATGCTATAATTGTGTTATCCGGAAATCGTAATACATGTGTGAATAATAGACACCAACATGTCCCTAGTAAGCCTCTAGTTGACTAGCTCGTTGATCAACAGATAGTCATGGTTTCCTGACTATGGACATTGGATGTCATTGATAACGAGATCACATCATTAGGAGAATGATGTGATGGACAAGACCCAATCCTAAACATAGCACAAGATCGTATAGTTCGTTTGCTAGAGTTTTCCAATGTCAAGTATCCTTTCCTTAGACCATAAGATCGTGTAACTCCCGGATACCGTAGGAGTGCTTTGGGTGTACCAAACGTCACAACGTAACTGGGTGACTATAAAGGTATACTACAGGTATCTCCGAAAGTGTGTGTTGGGTTGACACGGATCAAGAGACTGGGATTTGTCACTCCGTATGACGGAGAGGTATCACTGGGCCCACTCGGTAATGCATCATCATAATGAGCTCAAAGTGACCAAGTGTCTGGTCACGGGATCATGCATTACGGTACGAGTAAAGTGACTTACCGGTAACGAGATTGAACGAGGTATTGGGATACCAACGACCGAATCTCGGGCAAGTAACATACCGATTGACAAAGGGAATTGTATACGGGGTTGCTTGAATCCTCGACATCGTGGTTCATCCGATGAGATCATCGAGGAGCATGTGGGAGCCAACATGGGTATCCAGATCCCGCTGTTGGTTATTAACCGGAGAGTCATCTCGGTCATGTCTACATGTCTCCCGAACCCGTAGGGTCTACACACTTAAGGTTCGGTGACGCTAGGGTTGTAGGGATATGTATATGCAGTAACTTGAATGTTGTTTGGAGTCCCGGATGAGATCCCGGATGTCACGAGGAGTTCCGGAATGGTCCGGAGGTATAGAATTATATATAGGAAGTGCTATTTCGGGCATCGGGACAAGTTTCGGGGTCACCGGTATTGTACCGGGACCACCGGAAGGGTCCCGGGGGTCCACCGGGTGGGGCCACCTGCCCCGGGGGGCCACATGGGCTGTAGGGGGTGCGCCTTGGCCTATATGGGCCAAGGGCACCAGCCCCAAGAGGCCCATGCACCTAGGGTTCAAGAAGGGAAGAGTCCCAAAGGGGGAAGGCACCTCCTAGGTGCCTTGGGGAGGAGGGATTCCTCCCTTGGCCGCACCCCCCTAGGAGATGGGAACTCCTAGGGACGCCCCCCCCTTGGACTCCCTATATATAGTGGGGGAAGGAGGGCCTCTCATAACACATCTTTGGTGCCTCCCTCTCCCTCTCCAACACCTCCTCCTCCTCCATAGTGCTTGGCGAAGCCCTGCCGGAGTACTGCAGCTCCATCACCACCACGCCGTCGTGCTGCTGCTGGAGCCATCTTCCTCAACCTCTCCTTCCCCCTTGCTGGATCAAGAAGAAGGAGACGTTACACTGACTGTATGTGTGTTGAACGCGGAGGTGCCGTCCGTTCGGCGCTAGGATCTTCGGTGATTTGGATCACGTCGAGTACGCCTTCCTCATCCCCGTTCTTTGAACGCTTCCGCGCGTGATCTACAAAGGTATGCAGATGCAATCCGATCACTCGTTGCTAGATGAAATCCTAGATGGATCTTGGTGAAGCCGTAGGAAATTTTTTGTTTTCTGCAACGTTCCCCAACACATTCAACTTAGTAAGATGTGCCACAACAGTTTCAGATTCATAACCATGAAAAGGATCACATTCAACCAATGTAATTATATCAGGATCAACAGAGAATTCATAATCCTTATCGGTAACAAAGATAGGTGAAGTAGCAAAAGCAGGGTCAGGTTTCATTCTAGCATTTAAAGATTGCTTACTCCATTTAGCTAATAATCTTTTGAGTTCAGTTCTATTTTGGCACGCTAAAATAGCTAAAGAAGCTTCTTGATCAAAGACATAACCCTTAGGAATAACAAGTGATTCTTCATCATCACTTTCATCAGTATCATCGGATTCAATATTTTCAATCTCTCTAGCCCTAGCAAGTTGTTCGTCAAGAAAATCACTAAGTGGCACAGTAGTATCAGGCATAGAGGTAGTTTCATCATAAGTATCATGCATAGCATAAGTGGCATCATCAATAACATGTGACATATTAGAACGAATAGCAGAAGCAGGTGTTGGTGTCGCAAGCTTACTCAAAACAGAAGGTGAATCAAGTGCAGAGCTAGATGGCAGTTCCTTACATCCCCTCGTAGTTGAGGGATAGATCTTGGTTTTTGGATCTCTCAAGTTCTTCATAATGATAAGAAGATATATATCCCAAGTGACTCAAAGAATAGAGCTATGCTCCCAGGCAACGGCGCCGGAAAATAGTCTTGATAACCCACAAGTATAGGGGATCGCAACAGTTTTCGAGGGTAAAGTATTCAACCCAAATTTATTGATTCGACACAAGGGGAGCCAAAGAATACTCTCAAGTATTAGCAGCTGAGTTGTCAATTCAACCACACCTGGAAACATAATATCTGCAGCAAAGTGTTTAGTAGCAACGTAATATGATAGTAGTGATAACGGTAACAAAAGGTAACAGTAGTAAAAGCAATGTTTTTGGTATTTTGTAGTGATGATAGCAATAGCAACGAGAAAGTAAATAAGCGAAGAACAATATATGGAAAGCTCGTAGGAAATTGATCGGTGATAGAGAATTATGCCAGATGCGGTTCATCATGTAACAGTCATAACCTAGGGTGACACAGAACTAGCTCGAGTTCATTGATATAATGTAGGCATGTATTCCGAATATAGTCATACGTGCTGATGGAAAAGAACTTGCATGACATCTTTTGTCCTACCCTCCCGTGGCAGCGGGGTCCTTACGGAAACTAAGGGATATTACGGCCTCCTTTTAATAGAGTACCGGAACAAAGCATTAACACATAGTGAATACATTAACTCCTCAAACTACGGTCATCACCGGTAAGTATCTCGATTATTGTCACTTCGGGGTTAACGGATCATAGCACATAATAGGTGAATATAGACTTGCAAGATAGGATCAAGAACACTCATATATTGATGAAAACATAATAGGTTCAGATCTGAAATCATGGCACTCAGGCCCTAGTGACAAGCATTAAGCATAGCAAAGTCATATCAACATGAATCTTAGAACATAGTGGACACTAGGGATCAAACCCTACCAAAACTAACTCGATTACATGATAGATCCCATCCAACCCATCACCGTCCAGCAAGCCTATGATGGAATTACTCACGCATGACAGTGAGGATCATGAAATTGGTGATGGAGGATGGTTGATGATGACGATGGCGACGGATTCCCCTCTCTGGAGCCCCGAACGGACTCCAGATCAGCCATTCCAAGAGGTTTTAGGGCTTGGCGGCGGCTCCGTATCGTAAAATGCGATGATTTCTTCTCTATGATTTTTTCTCATCGAAACTCAACATATGGAGGTGGAGTTGGAGTCGGAGACGCAACAGGGGGCCCACGAGGTAGGGGGGCGCGCCCCCCACCCTCGTGGCAAGGTGATGGGCCCCCTGGCCTTCATCTTTGGCAGGTATTATTATTATTTTCTGAAAAGTGGCTTCTTGAAGTTTCAGGTCATTCCGAGAACGTTAGCTCCTGCACATAAATAACACCATGGTAATTCTGCTAAAAACAGCGTCAGTCCGGGTTAGTTCCATTCAAATCATGCAATTTAGAGTCCAAAACAAGGGAAAAAGTGTTTTGAAAAGTAGATACGTTGGAGACGTATCACTAGTCTAGCCGACCACATGCCTGAACATCTAACCCTATCACAAATTGCAACCGTAGCATAGCAATCAAGCATATGAGCTCACAGATCAGACCACTAATCAACCATGCATCTAGATCAAACCCTAGCTGCAGCTCAGATATTGCTAGAAGGAACAGAGTGAAAGGGAGATTGAACTCACAGAGGCCATGGCTGCATCTCGAGGACGAGGGGGGGGGGCAGTCGTAGAAGATCACCGCCGGCCGGTGAAGGACCGCCGGCCGATGAAGATGCGCCGCTTACCTACTCGTCGGTGCCGATGCGTGTCGACGGGAAAGCTTGAAGGGAGGGAGAATGGTGACGGGAGTTGTGGTGGTGAGGCAGGGGGCGAAATAGGGGCGGAATCGGCGGGAGTTGAGCCGAAATCCTTCCGGCGATTTTTCAGCAACGCGGGTGAGCTCGCGCCATCTCCCTGCTCGCACGAGGAGAGAAGCGCATCGCCCTCCCCTGCGTCGCCCGAGCTAGGCTCGCGAGCTACTGCCGATTCGGGCGTTTCCCATGGGCCTAGCTTGGAGCCGCTTTAAGTTTCGTGCCATGTGGGCCGCAGAGTAAACGCAGGCAACCAAATGGGCCAATTTCTTCCCGCGCGGGCCAGGCTGGAGCATATGCAGGCAACCAAACACGCCCTTATTTTGAGATTAAGGGAGTACTAAATACAAAGGATCAGTAAACTGGTGACCAATGGAGACACTGCTACGCACCCATCATGACCTTGAAGGCTTGAACTCATCAAAGCAACTACTCCATCTCCATTCAGATCAAACCTGTGGATCCTGGCGCAGCACTCCTCGATGCCCTCCTCGGACCCCAGCCTGGCGAGCATTCGCATCAGACTCGCTCGCGTGATACACCCTTTGCCCTTCACCTCGTACATCGCGAATGCCTCCCTCAGTCCCCGGCACCGCTCTTCCTCCTCTTCTGTCTCCGGCCGCGGCACCAGCCGGAGGAACTCCTGCTCGTCCAGCAGTCGGTATCTATCAACGTCGGCCGATGCCACGAGCACCTCGGCGTCCTCTGCATACACATCCTTGCCCACCACCGCCTTCATGCACAGCCGCAGCTCCGCTACCGAGATCCTGCCATCGGCGTCGTGGTTGAAGGAGGCGAACACACTGCTGAAGCGCTCAGCCGTCGCGGCGTGCACCATCTTCGCTTGCTTGCTTCGGTGATCAACTGAGATTCCGCGCCGTGGTAGCAGTGTCTATATAACCAATAACGTATGATCTACATCGTATAGTTTTTTATTGACACACAAACTATATTTTATTTGTTAATTTCATGGTTAAAGTTTGACACTAAATCCGAGGTGGACCAATAAATCAGATCCAGAGTAAGGGCATCTCCAATGGGGAACCAGTCCGTAGACATGGATGCGAGAGGCGGCCATCCAACGCTGCCTACATACATTTGGACAACAATTCAAACTAACCGAACGATATTTGTTCAAACACGTTTGGATTTCAGATAAACATGATGGATTCCATATAAACATGACGGATTTCATTATATTTCGCACTTACTTTAACTAAAAGCGGTGCTCCTTTGGCTCTGCGGATATTATTAATTTGCCTAATCTATTATCGCCGGATCCCGTTCCCTGTGTTTGGCCATTAGCCCCGAGAACTGATGCTTTTCCTTCCCCAGTTCCGCCTCAGCACTCTCCAGCTCCACCTCTGTAACCTCGGCATCCGGAGCCCTGGATAGTGAATCTATCCGCCTCCACGTTGCTGCAAAGTGGCTAATCGGTCGACGATATTGAGCCTACCAAGCTTGGCTTCAACGGGAGGGGAGGCGAGCGACAGCGACTCATCATGCCCTACTCTTCGTTGTTCGGGTTGCGTCCGCGAACGTGCCGGCTTCGTGGTCGTGTCGGTGGGGTGCGGCCTCGGTGGAGCCGGCGATGTCCTCCGCCTTGTTAAACTCCTTGTTGGCGGCCTCCAGTTCCGCCTAACACTAGTGGTATCACTAGTAGGCGAGGTGGATCTCGCAGGAAAAACAGTAGGACTCGAGCAGCTCTGCGTCCGGTGCAATAGTCCTGTCGGCGCTAAGCTTTTCCTCTGCCTGCTGGTGCTCCTAGAGGAGCAGGTGGTGGTAGGAGGCGTCGGCCTGCGATTTCCGGAAATACTCCTCCCACATAATGTCCATGTAATGGGCACGGGCCTCATTAAGGGTGGCACAGAGGAGGAAGAGGGTGGCACAGACAAGGAGGGTGGCGTCGGCTCATCATCGACCGCGCCCTCCATTGGGGCGTCGTCATTCTCCGACAGCAATGGTGTCCATTTTCTTCTTCTGGTCCGTCATAAGTCTGTCCCAGAGAGCTTTGTAGCGTGAGAAAGCCATGGTGGGAGTGTTGCGGAGAGTAGAGAGGGATCGGAGGTGGGTGACTGCGGCTATGGCTGGTGCAACAGTTCATATAACAACGATGATCGGTAGAGGAATAGATGGGTGGTGATACGTCTCCGACGTATCTATAATTTTTGATTGTTCCATGCTATTATATTATCTGTTTTGGATGTTAATGGGCTTTATTTTACACTTTTATATTATTTTTGGGACTAACCCATTAACCAGAGGCCCAGCCCAAATTGCTGTTTTTTGCCTATTTCAGTGTTTCGTAGAAAAGGAATATCAAACGGAGTCCAAACGGAATGAAACCTTCGGGAGCATGATTTTTGGAACAAACGTGATCCAGGGGACTTGGAGTGGGCGTCAAGAAACAATTGAGGAGGCCACGAGGCAGGAGGGCGTGCCTACCCCCCTGGGCGCGGCCTCCACCCTCATGGGCCCCTCGTTGCTCCACCGACCTACTTCTTCCTCATATATATATTGACATACCCCGAAAACATCCAGGAGCACCATGAAGCCCTATTTCCACGGCCGCAACCTTCTGTAACCAAGAGATCCCATCTTGGGGCCTTTTCGGAGCTCCGCCGGAGGGGGCATTGATCATGGAGGGCCTCTACATTAACTCCATGGCCCCTCCGATGATGTGTGAGTAGTTTACCTCAGACCTTCGGGTCCATAGCTAGTAGCTAGATGGCTTCTTCTCTCTCTTTGGATCTTAATACAAAGTTCTCCTCGATTCTCTTGGAGATCTATTCGATGTAATCTTCTTTTGCGGTGTGTTTGTCGAGATCCGATGAATTGTGGGTTTATGATCAAGTTTATCTATGAACAATATTTGAATCTTCTCTGAATTCTTTTATGTATGATTGGTTTATCTTCGCAAGTCTCTTTGAATTATCAGTTTGGTTTGGCCTACTAGATTGTGTTGGGGAATGTAGTAATTTCAAAAAAGTTCCTACGCACACGTAGGATCATGGTAATGCATAGCAACGAGAGGGGACAGCATTGTCTACGTACCCTCGTAGACCGTTCACGGAAGCGTTATATCAACGCGGTTGATGTAGTCGTACGTCTTCACGATCCGACCGATCCAAGTACTGAAAGCACGAAACCTCCGAGTTCTGCACATGTTCAGCTCGGTGACGTCCTCGCCTTCTCGATCCAGCAAGAGGGGCGAAGTAGTAGATGAGTTTCGGCAGCACGACTACATGGTGACGGTGTTGGTGAAGAACAATCTCCGCAGGGCTTCGCCTAAGCACTACGAAAACTATGACGGAGGATAAACTAGAGGGGATGGGGTTGCCAGCACACGGCTTGGTGTTTCTTGATGTGTCTTGGTTGCTAGCCCTACCCCTCTATTTATATGTTGAGCCTTGGGGTCGAAACTTCGAGTAAAAGCCTCCACAAAGTCGGTTTCACCCAAAAGGCAAGAGTCCTCCTCTGACTCCAGGGCCAGACGCCAGGGTTCCCGGCGTCTGGACCCAGATGCCAGGGTCTGGCCCCTGGATTCCGCAAAACTTCCTTTTGCGCTTTCCAAAAGCCTTGTGGGCTTTCCCCTTTGGCCCAAATAAAGTGTTCTTGTACCCATACATTTTGAGAAACATCCGGAACGCCTTCCGGTGAATTCCGGAACCCTTCCCGAGTCAAACACTATTATCCCTATATCAATCTTTATCTCTGGACCATTCCGGAGTTCCTCGTCATGTCTGTGATCTTATCCGGAACTCCGAACAACATTCGGTCACCAACATACATAACTCATAGTACTATATCATCAACGAACATTAAGCGTGCGGACCCTACGGGTTCGAGAACTATGTAGACATGACCGAGACACCTCTCTGGTCAATAACCAATAGCGGTACCTGGATGCCCATATTGGCTCCTACATATTCTACGAAGATCTTTATCGGTCAGACCGCATAACAACATAGGTTGTTCCCTTTGTCATCGGTATGTTACTTGCCCGAGATTTGATCGTCGGTATCTCAATACCTAGTTCAATCTCGTTACCGGCAAGTCTCTTTACTCGTTCCGTAATACATCATCCCGCTACTAACTCATTAGTTGAAATGCTTGCAAGGCTTAATTGATGTGCATTACCGAGAGGGCCCAGAGATACCTCTCCGACAATCGGAGTGACAAGTCCTAATCTCGAAATACGCCAACCCAACAAGTACCTTTGGAGACACCTGTAGAGCACCTTTATAATCACCCAGTTACATTGTGACATTTGGTAGCACACAAAGTGTTCCTCCGGTAAACGGGAGTTGCATAATCTCATAGTCATAGGAACATGTATAAGTCATGAAGAAAGCAATAGCAACAAACTAAACGATCAAGTGCTATGCTAACGGAATGGGTCAAGTCAATCACATCATTCTCTAATGATGTGACCCCGTTAATCAAATGACAACTCATGTCTATGGCTAGGAAACTTAACCATCTTTGATTCAACGAGCTAGTCAAGTAGAGGCATACTAGTGCACTCTGTTTGTCTATGTATTCACACATGTATTATGTTTCCGGTTAATACAATTCTAGCATGAATAATAAAAATTTATCATGAAATAAGGAAATAAATAATAACTTTATTATTGCCTCTAGGGCATATTTCCTTCAGATTGATCTTTCTTGCAATGGGAGAAGTGCTTAGCTTTGGGTTCAATCTTGTGGTGCTCGATCCTAGTGACAAAAAGGGAAACAACACGTAATGTATTGTTGCCAACGAGGATAAAAAGATGGGGTTTATATCATATTGCATGAGTTTATCACTCTACATCTTGTCATCTTGCTTAAGGTGTTACTCTGTTCTTATGAACTTAATACTCTAGATGCATGCTGGATAGCGGTCGATGTGTGGAGTAATAGTAGTAGATGCAGGCAGGAGTCGGTCTACTTGTCACGGACGTGATGCCTATATACATGATCATACCTAGATATTCTCATAATTATTCGCTTTTCTATCAATTGCTCGATAGTAATTTGTTCACCCACCGTAATACTTATACTTTGTTGAGAGAAGCCACTAGTGAAACCTATGCCCCCCGGGTCTATTTTCCATCATATAAGTTTCCAATCTATTTTATTCTGCAATCTTTACTTTCAATCTATATCAAAAAAATACCAAAAATATTTATCTTATTATTATCATCTCTATTAGATCTCACTCTTGCAAGTGGCCGTGAAGGGATTGACAACCCCTTTATCGCGTTGGTTGCAAGGTTCTTATTTGTTTGTGTAGGTACGAGGTCTCCTACTGGATTGATACCTTGGTTCTCAAAAATTGAGGGAAATACTTACGCTGCTTTATTGCATCACCCTTTCCTCTTCAAGGGAAAACCAACATAGTGCTCAAGAGGTAGCAAGAAGGATTTCTGGCGCCGTTGCCGGGGAGATCTATGCCAAGTCAAGACATACCAAGTACCCATCACAACTCTTATCCTCCGCATTACATTATTTTCCATTTGCCTCTCGTTTTTCTCTCCCCCACTCCACCCTTGCCGTTTTATTCGCCCTTATCGGTGTCAAAACCAGCGGATCTCGGGTAGGGGGTCCTGAACTGTGCGTCTAGGCGGATGGTAACAGGAGACGGGGGACACGATGTTTTTACCCAGGTTCGGGCCCTCTCGATGGAGGTAAAACCCTACTCCTGCTTGATTGATCTTGATGATATGAGTATTACAAGAGTTGATCTACCACGAGATCGAAGAGGCTAAACCCTAGAAGCTAGCCTATGGTATGATTGTTGTCCTTGGTCCTACGGACTAAACCCTCCGGTTTATATAGACACCGGAGGGGGCTAGGGTTACAGAGAGTCGGTTACAAGGAAGGAGATCTATATATCCGTATTGCCAAGCTTGCCTTCCACGCCAAGGAGAGTCCCATCCGGACATGGGACGAAGTCTTCAATCTTGTATCTTCATAGTCCAACAGTCAGGCCAAAGGATATAATCCGGCTGTCCGGATACCCCCTAATCCAGGACTCCCTCAGTAGCCCCTGAACCAGGCTTCAATGACGATGAGTACGGTGCTCAGATTGTCATCGACATTGCAAGGCGGATTCTCCTTCGAATACTTCATAGAAGATTTTGAACACGAGGATCGTGTCCGACTCTGCAAAACAAGTTCCACATACAACCGTAGAGAGAATAATATTTTCAAAAATCTAATCTGCCGATGCATTCTGCAGTGTGACATCACACCACAGCCAGGTCACCATTCGAATCGTTTTTCACAACCAACACTACTAGGGAAAACCTTATACACAGAATCTTAGCAGCAGCGCGGCATAAAAACAGGCGCTGCTGCTAAGTAGGAGCAGCGCGGCTACGGGAAGCTCGCTACTGGTGCAAACTTAGCAGTAGCGCGTGACGCTTAAACCGCGCTGCTACAAAAATCCACCGAAAGTACACAACGACATAAGTTTACCAGTAGCGCGGCGCCAGGGAGCCCGCTGCTAATGCCATAGTAGCAGCGTGCTTTTTTGTCACCTCGCTGCTGCTAATTTTGAAATTGTGCACAGGGTTGGCCCATTTAGCAGTAGCGCGTGACAGGAAAGGGCGCTGTTGCTACGCTCTTAGCAGAAGTGCGCTTTCTCTCCCGCGCTACTGCTAAGACGCAGCACCCACCACCTTTTCCACCTCCCCCTCCCCATCTCCTCTCCTCCCTTTCCCCTACCTCCCACATCCTCCCTCTCTCACTCTTCTTCTTCCTCAATACTTCTCCCCCCATTACTCTCCCTCTTCTACCTACCTTTCTCTCTCTTCATTACTCCTAGCTATAACTACACCACCTCCATTAATTCATCTCCTTTCTCTTTTTCCTCCCCCCTCCACTAGTTGAAGTTGTCTCCTCCCAAATTAGCTAGCTAGGTAGATGTAGCATTTAGTTAAGTGACCTATTTGCCCCCTAACTAGATCTTTCTTTGTCAAGAAGAGCTTTGTGCACTTTTGACCTCCCTACATCATCATCTCCACCGTGTGCTTGATCTCGAGATAGAGGTGTGATTAATATTTCAAGCTTTTGCAAAATGGAAATATGTTTATGCATGTGTGTGTGATATTTTTATGGAAATTGTGTGTGTGGCATGAGTTGACGCCAAATTGTGCATTTGAGTTGCCTATGTTTTGCCGAAATGTCGATTTATTTCTGTTTCGGCGAATTTCGGGCAAACTCTAGATCTATATATGTCCTATTTTTAAGGAAGGTCATGCCGAATTTTTGTATGACTTTGATGAATGCACGCATTTTTATAATCAATTTGTTTATTATTACCGTGCAGTGTTGACGATGGTCAGTGGAACGATGGTCGACAGGTGGTTGCGGTCGGCGGTGCAGGACATGAAGGAAAATAACCTGACAGAGGTTTTATGTCCGTGTCAAAAATGCAAAGGAATAGTTTGGCTTGACCCCCATGTCGATGGTTGTGTCGAAGCGCACCTGCTCATGACTGGTTTCATGGATGGCTATACTCGGTGGATAACTGAAGATGAGGATGACGATGTTGAGGATGCCGACGGGGCAGGCAATGATGACACGGGGTAAGACGAAGAGATGATCGATAATGGCGGTGAGGAAGAGGCTGGACATGGTGGCGGAGAAGGGGACAGACATGGCGGCGGAGAGAACGACATGGACTCCACGCAGCAGAGTTCGTCGATACTAAGTTCAATCATGCGGGACCCTCATGTTCAAGCATTGCTTCGCAAGGAGACGAGTACTGAGAGAGCTGCTTCTAGAGAGGAGGCTAAGCTGGAGCAACTGGTGGTAGACTCGAACACTCCATTGTATGATGGTTGCAATCCTGAGGTGACCCGCTTGAGTTTCACGCTCCAACTGCTGAAGACGAAGGCTAAAAACAAATGGACTGACACTAGCCTCGATGAGCATCTCAAGTACCTAAAGGATGTTCTTCCCGAGGGTAATCTATGTCCTAGTAGTGTTGATGCGGCCAAGAAGATCGTGTGCCCTCTTGATCTGCCACACGTTAGATACCATGCATGCATCAACGATTGCATAATTTATCGGAAGGAGCATGCGGAAAAAACAAGTTGTCCGGTGTGCAATGCTTCTCGATACAAGAAGGCCGGGAAGAAATGTCCCCAGAAAGTGGTATGGTACTTACCGATCACTCCCCGTCTCCAGAGGTATTTTGTAGATCCCAAGGAAGCAAAGCTAATGCGCTGGCACGCGGAGAGGAAGAAGCCCGACGATGGAGATGATCCGAAGCTGAGACACGTCAAGGATGGAAGCCAGTGGAGAGCGTTGAACAACTTCTATCAGTATTTTGAATGTGATCCAAGGAACATCATGCTCGGCGCGTGTACCGATGGCATGAATCCGTTTGGCAACCAGAGCACCAACCATAGCACATGGCCCGTGTTTGTATGGATGTACAACCTCCCCCCTAGTTGTGCATGAAATCGAAGTACATTCACATGAGCATGCTTATTCAAGGGCCGAAACAACCAGGAACTAATATTAATTTGTATCTGGGGCTACTTCAGGAGGAGTTAGACACGTTATGGAAAACACCGGCCAAGACATGGGATGCCAGCAAAGGCGAGTATTTCAACATGAGAGCCGTGCTGATCACGACAGTGCACGACTATCTTGGTTACGGATATGTGGCAGGCCAGCTGTGCCATGGATATTGCGGATGCACACGGTGCATGGATGATACGACATCTCAGCAGCTAACGTCAAGGAAAGATGGCAGGTCTGGGAAAATCGTGTACATGGGGCATTGAAGATGGCTCAAACAGGACGACCCGTGGAGAAACCGTGGAGATCTATTCAATGGTCACGCTGAGCATCGAGGACCTCCACGTAAGCGGAGCGGTGCCGAAATTGATGAGCTGTTGAAAAACTGGAAGGAGTGCCCCGCGCCGGGAAAGACGATGAGAAAGGCGCCGGAGCCGCTGCTGAAGGTATGGAAGACGAGGTCTGTGTTCTGGGACTTGGAGTACTGGCACAAACTCCATACACCTCATTGCCTTGATCAAATGCATATCTGTAAGAATGTCCTTGAGAGCTTGCTCGCAACACTGATGAACATGCCGGATAAGACCAAGGATGGGCCGAAGGCAAGAAAAGACTTGCAAGATTTGAAAATCAGGGAAGATCTGCACATGCCGCCCGAGGGCGTGTCAGACGAGACAGAGACGGAGACAGAGGCACGGGAGAAGAAGGGCAAGAAAATAAAGAATGAGGATTATTGCCCCCCTTCTTGCTTCACCTTAAGTCAGGCTGAGATCAATCAATTATTTAAGTGCCTTACCGGAGTCAAAGTTAGTTCTGGTTACTGTGGCAAGATAAGTAGATATCTAGACACGGACAAGAAAAGGTTCAGCGGGATGAAGTCTCATGACTGTCATGTGATGATGACGTAGATATTACTTGTTGCCCTTAGAGGGATAATGGACAAGCACGTCCGTGACACGCTTATTGGTCTCTGCAACTTTTTCGACGTCATCTCTCGAAAGTCGATCAGTGTGAAGCAGCTCCGAAGGCTACAGGAAGAGATCGTTGTGATACTGAATGAGCTTGAGATGTACTTCCCGCTCGCGTTCTTTGACGTGATGGTGCATCTGTGTGTCCATATTGTGGATGACATAATAGACCTGGGGCCATCATTCCTGCACAACATGATGCCGTTTGAGAGGATGAATGGGATCATCAAAGGATTCGTTCGTAACATGTCCCATCCGGATGGAAGCATCATCCAGGGCTATTTGACACAAGAGTGCATCTCTTTCTATGAGAATTTTCTATATGGCGCAGACCAGCCGCCTGGTGTTAGTGTTGGTTTGCCCGTTAACAAGCACGATGGGAGGCTCGAAGGAGAAGGTCACTGCAACGGTCGCAGGGAACTGCACGTGGCATACTCAGATCGACGCAGCGACTTTGACAAAGCAAACTTGGTAGTGCTACAACACCTAGACGTGGTAGATCCTTTCGTGGCACTGCACAAAGAAATTATCGCAAAGAAGTATCGTGACCGGGGGGTATGCAGGACGGACGCCGAAGTTACTAGAGAGCACAACTCCACTTTCCTGCATTGGTTCAAAGAGCATATTATTGCTAATCCCCCGGAGGAGGGCTCTAAGGACGGATTGCTCATATACGCCTTAGCACATGGCCCCTCGCCCAACCTCGTAACCTATCAGGCATATGATATCAACGGATACACGTTCTACATGGAGTCCAAAGATATGGACAGTGATGAATATCAGAACTCAGGGGTGATGATGGAATGCATGACCGGCAACGACAACGGCGCAACTGAACGATTTTATGGAAGGGTCGAGGAGATCTGGGAGCTTGACTACTCTGGACTGCACAACACGACGATGTTCCCTGTCAGATGGGCTAAGAATGTCGAAAGAGAAAGCTGGATTTTCACTACCATGACTATACCCGACGCCAAGAGCGCTACCGTGAACGCTATCGCAAAAAACGAGCCATGGGTACACGCTAAGCATGTGACACAATGCTTCTTCATAACCGACCCATGCAATCCCAGTCGTGTTGTCGTGAGGAAAGGCAAAAGAAACATCATTGGAATGGATGGAGTCGCCAACGAGGAAGACTATGATCAGTACGGCAACCCAATGAGGGAAGATGACGATGATGATGAAGTATATGTCAAAAGAAGAATCAATACTACATTACCAAAGAAAAATCGTACTCCATGGAAAAGGCAAAGTCACAATGAGGGGCTCAATAATTCTTCGACGAACAACAAGGGAAAGAAGCTGACTCAAAAACGAAAACGTCAGCGCCGAGGAATCGGTCAAATGATGTAATATATATATGTTCCTATTTTGTATACACACTTAATTAGCCATTATTATGCATGGGTCCAATGATGTAATATATATATGTTCCTATTTTGTATACACACTTAGCCATTATTATGCAAGGGTCCAATGATGTAATATATATGTTCCTATTATGCTGAGGAAAAGAAAAAAGGGAAACTGGTTATAGCAGTAGCGCTTTAGTGAAAAAGAGCTACAGCTAGTCAAGGTAGCAGTAGCGATTTCTGTAGAAAATCGCTATAGCTGCTCGTAATAGTAGTAGCGCGTTTCGTGTAAACGCGCTACTGCTACGTCCACTTAACCCAAAATTCTCCCTCTCCCTACTTCATCCCGCCTCTTTTCCCCCAAATCCCCGCTCTCTCTTCCCCGGCCCCGTCGCACCGCCGCGCCCGCCCCCGACCTCGGCGCGCTCGCCCCCGACCCCGCCGCCCCCGACCCCGCCACGCCCGACCCCGGTGCGCTCGCCCCGACCCCATCGCCCCTGACCCAGGCGCGCTCGCCCCCGGCGCCGGCGCTCGCCCCTAACCCGTCAGCCCTCGCCTCCCTCCTCTGCTTCCTCCGCTCCCAACCTCGGCCGTCGTCGGGCTTGCCTCCTCGCCCTGCACCCTCTGTAAACCACCCCCTCTCTATCTCTGCTAGCTAGGGTTAATTTACTTAGGTTTTAGTTATGTTAATTAGGTTATCTATTTAGTTATGAATTTAGATAGGTTTCAAAATTTGCTGAATTTATATGCAAATTTGAACTGGACATGTGATATGTGGATATGTCATGTTTTGGACATGTCATGTTTTGGTAAATGATCCGAGTTGCCTATGTTACGCCGGAATGTTGATTCATTTCCGTTCTGGTGAATTTCAGGCACTCGATATGTCCATTTTTTAGCAAAGGTCATGCCGAAATTGTCCTCGTGCCTTATCATCCAAAGTAAGTCAGTTTCGAACAACCCTTTCATAGATTTCAATCATTCCTTCTCTCTCTATGGGGAATAATTTGAGGTGTCTTTTCCTCGCAGCAACGGGCGCGCCGTCATTATCGTTCTTTATCCGCAAGTCTCCCACGCCGTCCTTATCGATCATATCCACAAGTGGCTAGAATCTCATGGAGAAGCGGATTATAAACTTAGAGATGACTTCTTTCGCATCCAAAGCGACATAGCGACGATCATCATGAAAGAAGTCGTCGATGAGAAGGGGATGTTCCACCACGACCCTATATCGCGAGCTGACGTCCGAACTCGCATAGGCATGCAACGTCTAGACCTCACGCCATTCAAGAAGCTAGGGTCCATCCTCGATGATATGGAAGGATGGAACTTCTAGTGATTTATGATGCCGATGATGATGATATGTGTCGGTTGAACTTGTATACTATTTGTAGCGATGCAACTTTGTGCTGTCCACGATCCCTGCCGAACTTGCGTAACGCTACTTTGTTAGTTTGCGTACGATGACCTACGTACCTCTAGTTAATTAATTTGCGTACTGTATGTTGCATCTAGTTGCTAACCCTTTCTTTTTCGGTGTTCTCTAGTATATTTTGTTGCATATATATGATTGTACATCCTCTTCATGAACATGCATCTCTAACAGGTACCTAGTTTCTTGATGGCGAGATGGAACTGCTATGTTGTGTACAAAGGGAAGGTTCCGGGGGTGTACAACGAGTGGCGTGAGTGTCAGGCGCAAGTGAATGGGTTCTCGGACGCCAGCCATAAAGGCTTCAAAAGCAGACAAGAAGGAGAAGCTAGTTACTTGAGGTTCACGCTAGTGCGAGAGAGGACTCGTAACCGCCATCTCATGTATTGCATAGTTCCGCTCTCACTCATAGTGATAGCTCTTCTCGCGTATACCTTTGTTTAGATGGATGATGTTGTAGTTGCAAGAATTCGAGACTTGCATGTATCGCTATTTTCGAGATGATGACAAGATACCACTTTGTGTTGGATGATGATTATGACGAGACTATTTGTATGTATATGCTATGATTACATTTGTGGTCTTGCAGGCATTTGTATGTGTATCATGACGACATTTGTATGTGCTAAAGATTCTTCTATAAAGCCCATTCAAATACAAAACAAATATGCCGAAAAAAATAAAAAACTACTAAAATTAGCAGTAGCGAGTGGAGAAAAGTGAGCAGCAGCGCGGTTGTAGCAGTAGCGCGCACAGGGGAAGCGCGCTATAGCTATTAGCAGCAGCGATGTTCCTTTAAGAGCGCTGCTGCAACCCTTGTGTAGCAATAGCGCGGGTGGACCAGCGCTACTGCTATACGTTAGCTGTAGCGCCTTATTAGTAGCGCCGGCCCCCGCGCTACTAAAAGGCCGAAAACCTGCGTTGCTGCTAGGCTTTTCCCTAGTAGTGCAACCTCAGCATGTTTCGCGAGGCGGTTCCCTTGGCACGTCTTGTCGAAGCAGAGATCGTGTCCCCTTATCACGGGATTCCCATCAATACGGACGTGGGTAACCCAACCGCTCCATCAATTACGGCGCTTGGGGGATAAGCGAGTTTTACCAGGCTGGTGGGGGCGCATAGTTTCGTCCGCCCTTATAAAGGGATAAGGGTTCACCTTTTTCTACCCACACATTCTTCCTCCTTGCTCATCCATTCTCGTGCACTCGAGCTCCAGCGCCCAAGTCCACATCCTTCTCCTCAACCCTCTCCAAACATGTCCGGAGCGGGAGGCAAGTGGAGAGTCTCCTTTGTCATGGAGGGAGACATCAAAAATCTACGCGGGGCCGGATACTTAGCCGCGGATATCGCGCACTGGCTGCCAGCCGCGGGGTAGATCATCCCTACCCCGGAACCTTATGAAAGGGTGGTTTTCCTCACCTACTTCGTCTGCGGATTGGGGTTTCCCCTCCATCCATTCGTCTGTGGCCTTATGTTCTATTATGGGCTGGACTTCCATGATCTGGCCCCGAATTTCATCCTCAACATCTCGGCGTTCATCGTCGTGTGCGAGGCTTTCCTCCGCATCCGGCCCCACTTCGGCATGTGGCTAAAGACCTTCAATGTCAAACCGAAGGTAGTAGGCGGCCAACAAACAGAATGCAGCAGAGCCATGGTGGGCAAAACACCCAACATTACATGGCTCAAGGGCTCCTACGTGGAGACCATAAAGGGGTGGGAATCGGGGTGGTTCTACATCACCGAGCCACGCGACACCAACTGGGTGGCGGCCCCTGAGTTTCGATCCAGAATCCCCACTCGACTTACTTCCTGGAAGGAGAAGGGCCTGTCCTGGGGCTCATCGGTGGAGCTGGACGGACTCCAGAAGTGTATCCAAAACATGATAGGCAAGAAACACAAGCTTTTCAACATAGTCCAAGTCATGCTCTTCCGTCAGATCCTCCCGTGTCAACAACGGGCTTTCAACTTATGGCAGTTCGACCCGGCCCAGCACCAGACTCTACGCGAGTTTTTCGACATGACGCATAAGGACGTCTGGAAGGTGCTGTTCAAGGGCACCGAGGTCCCCCCTCCCCTTACCGAGGACCGCGGGCTAAGTGCGACGCGCCCTGCGAATCCGGTAAATTCTGTACATCTCGTAGGGTATTTATTTTCTATAGTTTAACCACGTGTGGGATCTGAGCTCCCATGCCTTTGACAGGACTGGGTGGAGACATCGGAGCAGATTGACTGCCCGGCCCCTCTGCCCGAAGTCCCTGCAGACGCTCTCCTGACGGAGATGCGGACCCCAGCTCCTTGTGAGGTGCCGGAGAAGAAGATCAAGAAGAAGGCTACGGGAACCCGAAAGAGTTCCCGGCGCCAGGTGGTATCGGACTCATCGTCGGATAACTCAGAGACGCACTCCTCCCGTGAAAACGAGGAGGAGGAAGATTAAGATTCTCCCCCTCCAGCCGGGGGAGACAAGAAAAGGGAGGCTGCCCCAACCGGGGAGGCCGAAGGGTCCAAGAAGGGAAGGACTCTCCTTCTGGACTGTTCCACCACCGCCGCCGTCAGCGAAGACGAGTGGTTACTCAGGGCCAAGCCCTTGGTGAAGTCGTAAGTATTCGGATACCAGAGTAACTCATAGCATACTTTTATTGCACTACTTTTCCTAACGCCGAATATGATCATGCAGTCCACCCCGAGCCTGTATCGACGTATCATCGTTGGGCCGTTCCTTGGACTCGTCGGATATGAATAGTGAGTCACTTCCAACCGCCTCCTCTCCTCGCCCTACGGACAATATCGAGGTATTGTATCAAGGGGCACCGAGCTGGGGGGAGATAGTCCTGGAGGCACCTCAAGGTGACCTTCCGGACTCCAGGCGCAAAGGGAGCAAGACTCCCAAGGGCTCCAAGTTCGGCCCTCAGCCGAACACCGCGCTGGAACCTCCAGTGGTTCCGGACTCCGGTAGGCGGCCCCCTTCCAAGAGGGGCAAGCCTCCCGTGCCGGTGACCTCTATCCATCCAGAGGCACTGGACAACATGCTGGGAGTGCTTCGCAGCGCTTCCATCGACGAAGAGCACCGCACTATTATGAGTGCGGTGATCAAGAAGGTTCAGTCCGCCAAGAGCGAGCTTTGAGGTAAGTATTTAAAATATAGGAAAATATTACCGCATAGACAGTAGCCCCTGATGCTCTGTTTGGTGTTCACAAAGAAAAGCCGAATAGAGGATCGAATAATATTTGCAGGAGTCTAATATAAGTATGTCTGTATGCGTATGCAGGCTTCACTACTGACCTCTGCCGCACTGAAGCAGAACCTCGAGCGATTCGAGAAAGAGCTCGGCCTTACCAAGAGGCAGCTCGAGGAGAACAAAGGTAAGTAATACTTAGATATATATATGGATCACGGCGCGCCCTATATAGGGCTGGAGGGGCTATTCCCGAACTTCCGAATCGGTACAGTGGACGCAAAAAAACCATTTCCACCCACCCGCTGACCACTCCCCCACGATCCCCGTCCCGGCCCGATCCCCACCTTCCCCGCCCCCCATCCACAACCGCCGTCGGGCCGCCAACCGCTCGGCCCCGCCGACACCACCATCGCCGCCGCCCTCGCCCCGCCAATCGGTTCATCGGTCCCTTTGACCGGTTCATCCTCACTACATGAACTTCACCGCGCGGGCGGATCCCGTTGGGTCGGCGGCAACCGGAGCTGCAGGCTCGCTCGCCCCCGGAACTGGCCACCGGACCTCCTCCTTCCCCCAGATCCGCCCGGGACTGATCCCACTGCCACCTGCCGCCACGAAGCACCGGCATGCGACCCCGACGTCGCATGTCGCCATGAAGCGCCGGCGCGCGACCCCGTCACCTACCTCTGGTACGCTGCCGCGCCTCCCCTGGGACCTAGGCTGCCCCCGACATCGCTCAGCTCCTCCTCGCTGATCTGCCCCGGGCACGGGCGGCTCCCCGCCCAACCTCCAGCGACGCAAACCACCTTCGCTCGATGTAGCAGAGGGCATGCCGCCATTCATGGCCTTCCCTCCCGTCTGCCACTCTGTGAGAGACGTTCACCTCTTGGGTGCGAACTTTCCTTTGCCCTAGCACGACCTGCCCTCCCTTCTGGTGTGACCTGCCCTCTGCTATGCCGCACCTTCCTCCAGCGCGCCAGCACTCTGCTCCATCAGCGCATCCACCGAGCACCATTTCCCTTCTCTCTCCACTATGATGGCAGCATGGGTAGACAGTGTCTGAAGTTCATCTGTATCTACTCCATTATATGTTTAGCTGTATTAGTGTTTCACTCCATTAGCAAATTCATGTTATGCTCATTTCTTCAGCAACCGGTGGATACACCAACACGCGATGAGCTTCCCTGGTTCTTCTTCTGCTCATGCGGTGGATCATTCTACAACTTTCATTTAGTACTGACACTCTAATTCTGTCAGTTTAGTCCTTGTATTGTTCTTGTAGGCACAAATTTGAAGAGTCAGAGAAAATGGAAAAAGAATGCATCAGTATAGCTACTTAGTAGAAAATGGTCAAAGAGTATGTTGCTTCAATGGTTTTTTGCTAGAATTTTTTGTCTTGAATAGAAGTTCAAATGAATAGACAGGGATAAGGTCACATATGTGTACCAAGAAAAAGTTTGCGGTTTGAAGGAGCACTGAAGTTTAGAGTGATGTGGATGTGAAGGTTCAGAGATGTTTTTTAGTATATGCAGACATGTTTTTCCTCTCTTGTTTTTCATTTCTTAAACTTCATAATTGATTAGATAACTTCTACGGCAACATGTTGTTATCTGAAAAGCTTACGGACTCTTGTGTGTACGTAAAACACTTTGATCAATATACTCTTTAGTTTATGATTCTTTCTTTCCACTATAACTCAAGTTTGGTGTTCCTAAAAAATATGGTGCACCTCCCGTTTGCGAGTCTGTGTGCCCACAATCTTTTGGTTAAATGACCTTTATGAAATGTGATGATTCTTCATACAGTAGTTTGTGCAAAAGGAAAAAAATATTCAGGTGTCTACAGCAAAACTCCAGTGCATAAAACAGATGTTTTCTGTTTATGTATCTAAAAAATTGGCCACTGTTGCAGGCCGGCTTTGCCTGGTGTATCAGTTCAGCTACAACAAAAAATAATTATATGTTTATGCCTAGTTTAGTCGGTTGTTGGAACCAAAAAAGGGGCTGGAGGTCAAAATGTTTTATTCGTGAAGGTCAAAAGTATGTTAAGTATATTTTCTGGAATCGTGGCACTCTTTGTACATCATGTTGTCAAGTTATTCACACTTGCATTCTGTAGAACAGAAAAGGAAAAGTTAGGGTGTTCAACTTAGTAACCCGCCCTAGTGACGATGACAACACACCACTCTTCCTTCTCTAGCGACGATTTGGTGCTCCTATGGATCAACAACAACTTGTGACCTTCTAGCGATGGCCGACTTGACTTTCCTAACGAATCGGTTCAAACATTTCCTACAAAAATAAGGGTATTTCCGTTATTAACAGAAATAAACCAAGAAGTCCAATTTAGAAAAATAGAGAAGTTCAATATTTATAAAAAAAAGTCAAATTTTCCTTGTTACCAAAGAATAAAATGAAGAAGGTCAAACTAAAATAAAGGAGTAGTTTGATGTATACGAAAAACTTAAATTATTTTTGTTTCTAGGAAAAATAAAAGTATGAAGTTCAATTTAAAAAAAGTTTGATGCTTATTTAAAAATATATTTTTTAAGAATAGGACTAAATAAGTTCAATTTAAAATAATAGAGAAGTTCATAGTATATAAAAACCTCAATTTTTCTCGTTACTGAAGAATAAAATGAGGAAGTTCAAATTTAAAAAAAGGAAAAACTAAAAAAGGGTTTGAAAAAATTAATTTTTCTATTTTTCAAATAAATATAAGTTCATATTAAAATAACGAGAAGTTCATAGAGAAAACTACGAGAAGGTCAAGTACTGCGAGGAATACATTTCAGGTGAGAATAAAAGTATAGAAAAATAAAAGCTTAAAAGGTTTGTTGAAAGAAGTTCAAGTGTTCTGTCCAGGGAAGTTCAAAAGTTCTTGCGAGAGAGGTTCACCTTTTATTTACATGTTCGATTTTTCAGTATAAAAATCGAATACAATTCTTTACTCAAAATATAAAAAGGTGAAGTTCATATTGAAATAACAGAGAAGTTCGGAGTTTATTAAAACCTAGGATTTACCTATTCAAAATATAAAAAACACAACGCCATTTTTTGCACTTTTAAAAACAACTCATAAACGAAAAAAATGGTTGCTAGAAGTTCAAGTGCTCGGTGAGGAGAATTTCAAAAAATTCGTGTGAGAGAGGTTCACCGTATATTTAGATGTCCAAAATACATAAAAAATATGTTGTTTTTTGTGTTTTAAAATAATTCTCTCAAACCAGAGAGAAGTTCAAAGTGATAACAACCAGAAGTTCACGCACTACATGGTGTGTATTTCATATAAGAAAAATACAATAGAGTGAAACAGAGTGAAGTTCAACTAGACATGCCCTAGAAGTTCAACTACTTCATGCAGTGCAAAAAATAGCTCATAAAAAACAGAGTGAGGTTCAAACAGACATGCCCGAGAAGTTTAATTACTTCACGAAGTGCGTTTCCATTCGCAATGAAGGCAAAAATCATGATCTCATCATTTCTCTAATTACTTCAAAACGACATGGAATATCATTTGTGTAAGTTCAAGTCCTCGGTCGGAGAAAGTTAAAAAAATTATTGTGAGAGGGGTTCGTACAAAAGGAATATCATTTGTGTAGCACTGACGAAATGGATGAGAAAATTATAAACGAAAATACGTCACAGAAGTTCAACGTGAAAACAGCATGAAGTTCAACTACTATGCTGAATAAATTTTCGATGAAAAACTTTTAAAACCATCGCGAGTATGAAAAAACGATCAACAGGGGAAAGTTATGTGCTTACAACAGCTTTCCACCGGTATATCACTTGCTCAATTCCGGTGAGTGGATGGAGAGTTACGAGCAGTGGATGGAAACCTAGGAAAAAAATCACGTGAAAAACAAAGTGAAGATCAGGTACACGCGCCGAGAAGTTCAGGTTCTTCACGCGGTGCATTTTCGAAGAATCTGTTTCGCGATAGAGGCAGAACGAATGATCCCGCCGTTTTCGAAATTACTTGAAAATGGCTAGGAATCAGAGAAAACTATCAACATGAAAAAGTTTCGCATTTTCCGTTGCTTTTCAGAGGTATATTATTTGCCCCATTCCGATAAAGTTTGTAGAAATTACGACGAAAATACGTTTTTCGCCATTTTCGAAGCTGACTTAAAACCGTAAAGAATTGGGAGAAACAATACATACCAAAAAGTTTCGCATTTGTTCAAGCCTTCCAACGCTATATCATTTGCTGCATTCGGAAGCACGGTTAAAAAATTAGCTCGAAAATACGAACTCGGTAGGACTTGGAAAATTTTCTAAATTACTCTTAAACCATTCAAAATTATAAAAAAAACTTTCAAGATGAAAAAGTAGCGCATTTTCATAAGCTTTCCAACGTCGTATCATATGCCTCCATTGGATTAGCCGTTTAGAAATGACATCGAAAAAACTAACTCAGCTGTTCAGTTTAAGAAATTTTACGATTTTTCAAATTACTCTTTAACCATTGGGAATTAGAGAAAACTTTCAACATGTGGAAGGAGCGGTTTTGCAGCAGCTTTCCAATGCCATATTATATGCCTCATTCGGATAAACGGTTTAGAAATGCGATTGAAAATACGATTCACGTTTTTTGTGTGAAGAAAAAACGGTTTTCAAAACTGCTCTTAAACCGCTTATATTTTGCCAAAAATTTAAGTTGCGTCATGATATTGGTGTCCATAGCTTTCCAACGGTATATCGCAAGCCCCATTTGGGCAATGTTGGCGGAAGTTCAACCTAGTTCACAGGGAAGTCCAACGTACTACTAGCGGGGCAGGTCAGGTTGTGATCAGAATAGTGTTTATGTTTATATATATATACATATATATATATAAGATGTGGTTGCAAAATGATAGGATCATCATTGATGTGCCAGGGGCCACAACCGAAGTGGCGACCCTGAAGCAAGCGCTGTCCGAGGCCGAAAACAAAGCGGCCAAGGAGCGCACCGAGCGGGAGAAACAGGAGGCACGGGTGGGCGAGGTGCAGCAAGAGCTCTAGGCTCTCATGAAGAAGCACGAGACTTTGGAGCTTGACTCGAAGACGCAAGAGTCCGAGCTTGCCGCGGCCCTCGAGAGCACAAAGCGTGCCAAGGCTGAAGCCCAAAAGGCCCTCCAGGAAATTGAGGCGATGAGGAACATAGCGGCGGGTAAGGCATTCATTATGCAAAGAAAGCATGTGAAAGTAAATTACTTGTTACTTACCCGAGTCTGGAGCTCTCCAGGAGCATTCGCAGATTTGCCCCGCAGCGTGTCAGATGCCGCAAAGTACTACCAGGCCAAGGAGGGAAGCTCGACAGAGAAGTTGTTCTAGTCTCAGTATACTGGGACCAAACACCCGATGCCTGTGAGCAACCAGCTGAAGCAACTGGTCGAGCTACACAAGGCGGCCGAATAGGCCATGAGGGGCCAAATAGTCCGGATGTGGCCTGGCGACTCCCTTCCCAACAGCTATTTCAGCCTGGTGAGGCGGCTTGTCGAAGCCTACCCACGGCTGGAAGTCATAAAGCGGTCCATCTGCATCGAAGGTGCACGCCGGGCTTTTGCCCGTGCGAAGGTGCACTGGGCTAAGATGGACGCCGAGAAGATGGTGAAGGAGGGGCCGCCGAAGGGCAAGGAGCATCGCCACCCTGAAATGTATTATGAGGTTGTCCTGAAGGCTGCCCGTCTTGTGGCGGGCGAGTGTGCGAAGGATGTAATTTTTGAATGAACCTGCTCGTGTGATCCTGTATTATGAAAACTTGTTCATGCGCGCTATGCAACGCTTGTTTGAATTTAAAATATTACCTTCTGTGTGGCTATTTATCAAATCTGAGATATGGCCAGTCGTCGGCTTCTGCCCCCATGCCACGAGTGCTGGGGTGTTCGGGATAAATCTGAGCACTCTTTTTCCCATTGATGGGTCCTTCGAGGGAGGTGCTCAGCACAACGAACAAGGCAATCAGACTATAATGCTTTATCACTCTCACTTAGCCATAGAAGTCTACACGCCTAAGCCGGACAAAGCTGACTCCTCACCCTAAGCGGCATAAGTCTTTAGGTACTCGAGACCTCTCGAACAGCGACCAGCTCTCGCCTTATCATGACAGTCAGTTTTAGCTTTCTCTACTGAGGTGCTTGCCCAGATGAACCGGGGCACAATCACAGTAGTTCTCCCAGTGCTACCTTAGCCGATATAGCGGAACGTAAGGTACCAAAACATGGGAGCCGGGAAAACCCAACTATTGACCCAAGACATGATTCGGAGCTGATGCATATAATGCTATAAGTTCAGGGTGTCGCACTGTCGAAAGTGTTCGGACTTCTCACGCCGTATTATAGGGTATGCTTAAGCCCGTGGCGTATTGGCCGTACCAGAGTGTAGGGTGCTGAATGTCATGAATGAACATATATATAAAAAAGAATAGAGAATGCGGTAATAGTCTAGTGCTATGCATTGTTTATTCAAAAAGGTGCGTCGAAGCAGAATGATACAAGTAGTGCGATAAGCAAAAGTAGGACTATTTGACATGTCCCCTCTAAGGGTAAGTTGAGGAATGGTATTTAAACCAGGTATTTCACTCATTATCAGAGACCACCTGGGACTTCCATGGTGCGATGTAGCTTTCTGCCTCCTTGGTTGTTGTATCATGTGTCCGGCAATCGTACTGCCGGACGATGTTTCCAAAGCGGGAAGCCCCTAGTGCGGTTGAGCCGCATTTTGGGGCGTGCCGTAGTCGTGCCCCCCCACCTATGCCCAGGGTATTTTCAATGCGTAATTATGTACACGTGGCACGGATTTCGCCGTTTGGCTGGGACTAGGGTGGGGGCCGCATTGCTATGCGAGCTCGGAACGTGCCAGGCGGTCTTGTTGCAGATTACTCCAGGCCTTCTTGATGGTGTCCGTGTGTTTAATCACCGAACTGGTGGATTGCCTGAAGAGGCTGCTTTGTGCTTCTGCTGCGAGGGCCACAATGTGCTCCTCCGTGCAGAGAGAGTGCTCTGTGTTTCCATTGACTGTGATGACCCCCTGAGGTCCTGGCATCTTGAGCTTGAGGTATGCATAATGTGGTACCGCATTGAATCTCGCAAATGCGGCTCGCCCGAGCAGTGCGTGATAGCCACTGCGGAACGGGACTATATCGAAGATTAACTCCTCACTTCGAAAGTTATCCGGGGATCCGAAGACCACTTCCAGTGTGACTGAGCCTGTGCAATGGGCCTCTACACCTGGTATGACGCCTTTGAAGGTCGTTTTTGTGGGTTTGATCCTTGAGGGGTCTATACCCATTTTGCGCAATGTGTCCTGATAAAGCAGGTTCAGGTTGCTGCCGCCGTCCATAAGGAGTCGAGTGAGGTGAAATCCGTCGATGATTGGGTCTAGGACCAGTGCGGCGAATCCGCCATGACGGATACTAGTGGAGTGGTCCCTGCGATCGAAGGTGATCGGACAGGAGGACCATGGGTTGAACTTTGGGGCGACTGGCTCCAACGCATATACGTCCCTTAGCGCACGCTTCCGCTCCCTCTTGGGGATGTGGGTTGCGTATATCATGTTCACCGTCCGCACTTGTGGGGGGAACCCCTTCTGTCCTCCGGTGTTCGGCGGCCGGGGCTCCTCCTCGTCATCGCTATGTAACCCCTTATCTTTGTTTTCGGCATTTAACTTGCCGGCCTGCTTGAACACCCAACATTCCCTGTTGGTGTGGTTGGCTGGCTTGTCGGGGGTGCTGTGTATTTGACACGAGCGATCGAGCATACGGTCCAAACTGGACGGGCCTAGAGTGCTTCTTGATACGTCTCCAATGTATGTAAAATTTTTGATTGCTCCATGCTATATTATCTACTATTTTGGACTATATTGGGCTTTATTTTCCACTTTTATATTATTTTTGGGAGTAACCTATTAACCGGAGGCCTAGCCCAGAATTGCTGTTTTTTGCCTATTTTAGTGTTTCGAAGAAACGGAATATCAAACGGAGTCCAAACGGAATGAAACCTTCGGGAATATGATTTTATCACTGAACGTGATCCAGGAGACTTGGACCCTACGCCAAGGCATCAGAGAGGCGATCACGAGGGTGGGGGGCGTGCCCCCTGCCTTGTGGGCCCCTCGGTGCTCCACCGACGTACTTCTTCCTCCTATATATACATATGTACCCCCAAACGATCAGATACAGAGCCAAAAACCTAATTCCATCATCGCAACTTTCTGTATCCACGAGATCCCATCTTGGGGCCTGTTCAGGAGCTCCGCCAGAGAGGGCCGTAATCACGGAGGGCTTCTACATCATCATAGCCTCTCCGATGAAGTGTGAGTAGTTTACCTCAGACCTTCTGGTCCATAGTTAGTAGCTAGATGGCTTCTTCTCTCTTTTTGGATCTCAATACAAAGTTCTCCCCCTCTCTTGTGGAGATCTATTCGATGTAATCTTCTTTTTGCCATGTGTTTGTTGAGATCGATGAATTGTGGGTTTATGATCAAGTCTATCTATGAATAATATTTGAATCTTCTCTGAATTCTTTTATGTATGATTGGTTTTCTTTGCAGGTCTCTTTGAATTATCCATTTGGTTTGGACAACTAGATTGGTAGTTCTTGCCATGGGAGAAGTGCTTAGCTTTGGGTTCGATCTTGCGGTGTTCTTTCCCAGTGATAGAAGGGGCAACAAGGCACGTATTGTATCATTGCCATCGAGGATAACAAGATGGGGTTTATTTCATATTGCATGAATTTATCTCTCTACATCATGTCATCTTGCTTAAGGCGTTACTCTGTTTTTAACTTAATACTCTAGATGCATGCTGGATAGCGGTCCATGAGTGGAGTAATAGTAGTAGATGCAGAATCGTTTCGGTCTACTTGTCACGGACGTGATGCCTATATACATGATCATGCCAAGATATTCTCATAACTATGCTCAATTCTGTCAATTGCTCAACAGTAATTTGTTCACCCACCGTAGAATACTTATGCTCTTGAGAGAAGCCACTAGTGAAACCTATGGCCCCCGGGTCTATTCTCATCATATCAATCTCCATCACTTTAATCTTGCTTTTCTTTTTTACTTTGCCTTTACTTTTCACTTTGCATCTTTACACCAAAAATACCAAAAATATTATATCTATCAGATCTTACTCTCGTAAGTGACCGTGAAGGGATTGACAACCCTTAATCGCGTTGGTTGTGAGTAGCTATCGTTTTGTGCAGGTACGAGGGACTTGAGCGTGGCCTCCTACTGGATTGATACCTTGGTTCTCAAAAACTGAGGGAAATAATTATGCTACTCTGCTGCATCATCCCTTGCTCTTCGGAGAAAACCAACGCAAGCTCAAGAGGTAGCAAGAAGGATTTTTGGCGCCGTTGCCGGGGAGTCTACACAAAAAGTCAACATACCAAGTACCCATCACAATCCCTATCTCTCGCATTACATTATTTGCCATTTGCCTCTCGTTTTCCTCTCCCCCACTTCACCCTTGCCATTTTATTTGCCCTCTCTCTCTCTATCCTCCCTCTCTATTTGCCTCTTTTGCCCGTTTGCTCTTGTCTACTCGTGTGCTAGTTTGCTTGTTTGTCGCGATGGCTCAATATAATACTAAATTGTGTGACTTCACCAATACCAACAATAATGATTTTATTAGCACTCCGATTGCTCCTCTTACCGATGCTGAATCTTGTGAAATTAATACTGCGTTGTTGAATCTTGTTATGAAAGATCAATTCGCCGGCCTTCCTAGTGAAGATGCCGCTACTCATCTAAATAGCTTCGTTGATTTATGTGATATGCAAAAGAAAAAAGATGTCGATAATGATGTCGTTAAATTGAAGCTTTTCCTTTTCCACTTAGAGATCGTGCTAAAGCTTGGTTTTCGTCTTTGCCCAAAAATAGTATTGATTCTTGGAACAAGTGCAAAGATGCTTTTATCTCTAAGTATTTCCCTCCCGCTAAGATCATCTCTCTTAGAAACGATATTATGAACTTTAAGCAACTTGATCATGAACATGTTGCACAAGCTTGGGAGAGAATGAAATTAATGATACGTAACTGCCCTACTCATGGTTTGAATTTGTGGATGATTATACAAAAATTTATGCCGGATTGAATTTTGCTTCTAGAAATCTTTTAGATTCGGCCGCGGGAGGCACTTTTATGGAAATCACTTTAGGAGATGCTACTAAACTCCTAGATAATATTATGGTTAATTATTCTCAATGGCATACTGAAAGATCTTCTAATAAAAAAGTGCATGCGATAGAAGAAATCAATGTTTTGAGTGGAAAGATGGATGAATTTATGAAATTATTTGCTACTAAGAGTGTTTCTTCTGATCCTAATGATATGCCTTTGTCTACTTTGATTGAGAATAACAATGAATCTATGGATGTGAATTTTGTTGGTAGGAATAATTTTGGTAACAACGCTTATAGAGGGAATTTTAATCCTAGGCCATATCCTACTAATCCTTCTAATAATTATGGGAATTCCTACAACAACTCTTATGGAAATTATAATAAGATGCCCTCTGAATTTGAGAATAGTGTTAAAGAGTTAATGAATTCACAAAGAATTTTAATGCTTTGCTTGAAGAGAAATTTCTTAAAAAGTTGATGATTTGGCTAGGAACATAGATAGAATTTCTCTTGAGATTGATTCTTTAAAGATTAGATCTATTCCTCCTAAGCATGATATCAATGAGTCTCTCAAAGCCACGAGAATTTCCATTGATGAGTGCAAGGAGAGAACCGCTAGGATGCGTGCTTCCAAAGATGCCTTTATTAAAGCGTGTTCTTCCAATTCCTATGAAAATCAAGATGAAGTTCTAAAAGTTATTGATGTGTCTCCTATTAAATCTTTGTTTTGCAATATGAATCTTGATGAAACTGAATATGATCTTCCTTTACCTAGAAGGCGTTCTAAAAATTCGGAGTATTTAGATCTTTATGATGAAATTGATGAAAGTGGGATTGAAAGAAATAAAAATCTAGATGTTGCTAAACCCACTATATTGGATTTCAAGGAATTTAATTATGAAATTTGCTCTTTAATTGATTGTATTTCCTTGTTGCAATCCGTGCTAAATTCTCCACATGCTTATAGTCAAAATAAAGCCTTCACCGAACATATTGTTGATGCCTTGATGCAATCTTATGAAGAAAAACTTGAGTTGAAAGTTTATATCCCTAGAAAACTCTATGATGAGTGGGAACCAACTATTAAAATTAAAATTAAGGATCATGAGTTTTATGCTTTGTGTGATTTGGGTGCTAGTGTCTCCACTATTCCCAAGACTTTATGTGATTTGCTAGATTTACGTAATTTTGATGATTGCTCTCTAAACTTGCATATTGCGGATTCTACTATTAAGAAACCTATGGGAAAGATTAATGATGTTATTATTGTTGCAAATAGGAATTATGTGCCCATAGATTTCATTGTTCTTTATATAGATTGCAATCCTTCTTGCCCTATTATTCTTTGTAGACCTTTCCTTAGAACGGTTGGTGCGATTATTGATATGAAGGAAGGGAATATTAGATTTGAAGTTCCATTAAAAAAGGGAATGGAACACTTTCCAAGAAATAAAATGAAATTGCCATATGAAACTATCATGAGAGCCACTTATGGATTGCCTACCAAAGATGGCAATACCTAGATCTATCCTCGCTTTTATGCCTACCTAGGGGCGTTAAACGATAGCGCTTGTTGGGACGCAACCCAATTTTATTTGCATTCCTTGCTTTTTGATCATGTTTAGTAATAAATAAATTATCTAGCCTCTGTTTTGGTTGTGTTTTTTGTGTTTAAGTAGTGTTTGTGCCAAGTAGAACCGTTGGGAAGACTTGGGGAAAGTCTTGTTGAACTTGCTGTAAAAAACAGAAACTTTAGCGTTCACGAGAACTGCTGTCATTTTTATTTGAAGAGTGATATTTAGTTAATTCTTTTCGAAGATGATTAATAGATAATTTCCTCACGTCCAGCAATTTATTTTAGAATTTTTGGGGTTCCATATCTTGCGCTAGCTACAGATTACTACAGACTGTTCTGTTTTGACAGATTCTGTTTTTCGTGTGTTGTTTGCTTATTTTGATGAATCTATGGTTAGTAAAATAGTTTATAATCCATAGAGAAGTTGGAATACAGTAGGTTTAACACCAATATAAATAAAGAATGAGTTCATTACAGAACCTTGAAGTGTTCTTTTGTTTTATTTCCTTAACGGAGCTCACGAGTTTTCTACTTTAAGTTTTGTGTTGTGAAGTTTTCAAGTTTTGGGTGAATTCTTTTGATGGATCAAGGAACAAGGAGTGGCAAGAGCCTAATCTTGGGGATGCCCATGCCACCCCCAAGATAATCGAAGGAAACCAAAAAGTCAAAGCTTGGGGATGCCCCGGAAGGCATCCCCTCATTCGTCCACTTCCATCGGTAATTTACTTGGAGCTATATTTTTATTCACCAACATGATATGTGTTTTGCTTGGAGCGTCTTGTATTATTTGTGTCTTTGTGTCTTAGTATGCCACAATCATCCTTGTTGTACACACCTTTTGAGAGAGCCATACATGAATTAAAATTCTATAGAATACTCTATGTGCTTCACTTATATCTTTTGAGCTAAGTAGTTTTGCTCTATGTGCTTCACTTATATATTTTGAGCGTTATAATTTTGCTCTATGTGCTTCACTTAGATCTTTTAGAGCACGGTGGTGGATTTGTTTTAAATAAACTATTGATCTCTCATGCTTCACTTAAATTATTTTGAGAGTCTCTTAATAGCATGGTAATTTGCTTAATAATAACATGCTTGGTATTCAAGATTTGTGAAACTTTCTTTTGAGTGTGTTGAATACTAAGAAAAGATTGAAGCATGATAATTGTTTTGAGATATGGAGGTGATAATATTAAAGTCATGCTAGTTGAGTAGTTGTGAATTTAAAGAATACTTGTGTTAAAGTTTGTGATTCCCGTAGCATGCACGTATGGTGAACCGTTATGTGATGAAGTCGGAGCATGATTTATTTATTGATTGTCTTCCTTATGAGTGGCGGTTGGGGACGAGCGATGGTCTTTTCCTACCAATCTATCCCCCTAGGAGCATGCACGTAATACTTTGCTTTGATAACTTCTAGATTTTTGCAATAAGTATATGAGTTCTTTATGACTAATGTTGAGTCCATGGATTATACGCACTCTCACCCTTCCACCTTTGCTAGCCTCTCTAATACCGCGCACTTATCGCCCGTATCATACACCTACCATATACCTTCCTCAAAACAGCCACCATACCTACCTATTATGGCATTTCCATAGCCATTCCGAGATATATTGCCATGCAACTTTCCACCGTTCCATTTATTATGACACACTCCATCATTGTCATATTGCATATCCCGGTACACCACCGGAGGCATTCATATAGAGTCATATTTTGTTCTAAGTATTGAGTTGTAATTGTTGAGTTGTAAGAAAAATAAAAGTGTGATGATCATCATTATTAGACCATTGTCCCAGTGAGGAAAGAATGATGGAGACTATGATTCCCCCATAAGTCGGGATGAGACTCCGGACGAAAAATCAAATAAAAAAAGAGGCAAAAGAAGCCCAAATAAAAAGAGGCCATAAAAAAGAGAAAAGGCCCAAATAAATAAAAATAAAAAATGAGGGAAAAAGAGAGAAGGGACAATGTTACTATCCTTTTACCACACTTGTGCTTCAAAGTAGCACCATGATCTTCATAGTAGAGAGCCTCTCATGTTATCACTTTCATATACTAGTGGGAATCTTCCATTATAGAACTTGGCTTGTATATTCCAATGATGGGCTTCCTCACATTGCCCTAGGTCTTCATGAGCAAGCAAGTTGGATGCACACCCACTTAGTTTCTTTTTGAGCGTTCCTATACTTATAGCCTTAGTGCATCCGTTGCATGGCAATCCCTACTCACTCACATTAATATCTATTGATGGGCATCTCCATAGCCCGTTGATACGCCTAGTTGATGTGAGACTATCTTGTCCTTTTTGTCTTCTCCACAACCACCATTCTATTCCACCTATAGTGCTATATTCATGGCTCACGCTCATGTATTGCGTGAAGATTGAAAAAGTTAGAGTATGAAACAATTGCTTGGCTTGTCATCGGGTTTGTGCATGATTTAAATACTTTGTGTGGTGAAGATAGAGCATAGCCAGACTATATGATTTTGTAGAGATAACTTTCTTTGGCCATGTTATTTTGAGAAGACATAATTGCTTTGTTAGTATGCTTGAAGTATTATTATTTTATGTCAATATAAACGTTTGTATTGAATCTTTCGAATCTGAATATTCATATCACAATTAAGAAGATTTGCATTGAAATTATGCCAAGTAGCACTCCGCATCAAAAATTCTCTTTTTATCATTTACCTACTCGAGGACGAGCAGGAATTAAGCTTGGGGATGCCTGATACATCTCCAACGTATCTTTAATTTTTGATTGCTCCATGCTATATTACCTACTGTTTTGGACTATATTGGGCTTTATTTTCCACTTTTATATTATTTTTGGGACTAACCTATTAACCGAAGGCCCAGCCCAGAATTGCTGTTTTTTGCCTATTTCAGTGTTTCGAAGAAACGGAATATCAAACGGAGTCCAAACGGAATGAAACCTTCGGGAACGTGATTTTCTCACCGAACGTGATCCAGGAGAGTTGGACCCTACGCCAAGGCATCAGAGAGGCGGTCACGAGGGTGGGGGGGCGCCCTCCCTAGGGCGCGCCCCCTGCCTCGTGGGCCCCTCGGTGCTCCACCGATGTACTTCTTCCTCCTATATATACTTACGTACCCCCAAACGATCAGATACAGAGCCAAAAACCTAATTCCACCGCCGCAACTTTCTGTATCCACGAGATCCCGTCTTGGGGCCTATTCCGGAGCTCCGCCGGACAGGGCTGTCATCACGGAGGGATTCTACATCATCATCATAGCCTCTCCGATGAAGTGTGAGTAGTTTACCTCAGACCTTTAGGTCCATAGTTAGTAGCTAGATGGCATCTTCTCTCTTTTTGGATCTCAATACAAAGTTCTCCCCCTCTCTTGTTGAGATCTATTCGATGTAATCTTCTTTTTGCGGTGTGTTTATTGAGACCAATGAATTGTGGGTTTATGATCAAGTCTATCTATGAATAATATTTGAATCTTCTCTGAATTCTTTTATGTATGATTGGTTTTCTTTGCAAGTCTCTTCGAATTATCCGTTTGGTTTGGCCAACTAGATTGGTAGTTCTTGCCATGGGAGAAGTGCTTAGCTTTGGGTTCGATCTTGCGGTGTCCTTTCCCAGTGACAGAAGGGGCAGCAAGGCCCGTATTGTATCATTGCCATCGAGGATAACATGATGGGGTTTATTTCATATTGCATGAATTTATCTCTCTACATCATGTCATCTTGCTTAAGGCGTTACTCTGTTTTTAACTTAATACTCTAGATGCATGCTGGACAGCGGTCCATGAGTGGAGTAATAGTAGTAGATGCAGAATCGTTTCGGTCTACTTGTCACGGACGTGATGCCTATATACATGATCATGCCAAGATATTCTCATAACTATGCTCAATTCTGTCAATTGCTCAACAGTAATTTGTTCACCCACCGTAGAATACTTATGCTCTTGAGAGAAGCCACTAGTGAAACCTATGGCCCCCGGGTCTATTCTCATCATATCAATCTCCATCACTTTAATCTTGCTTTTCTTTTTTACTTTGCCTTTACTTTTCACTTTGCATCTTTACACCAAAAATACCAAAAATATTATATCTATCAGATCTTACTCTCGTAAGTGACCGTGAAGGGATTGACAACCCTTAATCGCGTTGGTTGTGAGTAGCTATCGTTTTGTGCAGGTACGAGGGACTTGAGCGTGGCCTCCTACTGGATTGATACCTTGGTTCTCAAAAACTGAGGGAAATAATTATGCTACTCTGCTGCATCATCCCTTGCTCTTCGGAGAAAACCAACGCAAGCTCAAGAGGTAGCAAGAAGGATTTTTGGCGCCGTTGCCGGGGAGTCTACACAAAAAGTCAACATACCAAGTACCCATCACAATCCCTATCTCTCGCATTACATTATTTGCCATTTGCCTCTCGTTTTCCTCTCCCCCACTTCACCCTTGCCATTTTATTTGCCCTCTCTCTCTCTATCCTCCCTCTCTATTTGCCTCTTTTGCCCGTTTGCTCTTGTCTGCTCGTGTGCTAGTTTGCTTGTTTGTCGCGATGGCTCAATATAATACTAAATTGTGTGACTTCACCAATACCAACAATAATGATTTTATTAGCACTCCGATTGCTCCTCTTACCGATGCTGAATCTTGTGAAATTAATACTGCGTTGTTGAATCTTGTTATGAAAGATCAATTCGCCGGCCTTCCTAGTGAAGATGCCGCTACTCATCTAAATAGCTTCGTTGATTTATGTGATATGCAAAAGAAAAAAGATGTCGATAATGATGTCGTTAAATTGAAGCTTTTCCTTTTCCACTTAGAGATCGTGCTAAAGCTTGGTTTTCGTCTTTGCCCAAAAATAGTATTGATTCTTGGAACAAGTGCAAAGATGCTTTTATCTCTAAGTATTTCCCTCCCGCTAAGATCATCTCTCTTAGAAACGATATTATGAACTTTAAGCAACTTGATCATGAACATGTTGCACAAGCTTGGGAGAGAATGAAATTAATGATACGTAACTGCCCTACTCATGGTTTGAATTTGTGGATGATTATACAAAAATTTATGCCGGATTGAATTTTGCTTCTAGAAATCTTTTAGATTCGGCCGCGGGAGGCACTTTTATGGAAATCACTTTAGGAGATGCTACTAAACTCCTAGATAATATTATGGTTAATTATTCTCAATGGCATACTGAAAGATCTTCTAATAAAAAAGTGCATGCGATAGAAGAAATCAATGTTTTGAGTGGAAAGATGGATGAATTTATGAAATTATTTGCTACTAAGAGTGTTTCTTCTGATCCTAATGATATGCCTTTGTCTACTTTGATTGAGAATAACAATGAATCTATGGATGTGAATTTTGTTGGTAGGAATAATTTTGGTAACAACGCTTATAGAGGGAATTTTAATCCTAGGCCATATCCTACTAATCCTTCTAATAATTATGGGAATTCCTACAACAACTCTTATGGAAATTATAATAAGATGCCCTCTGAATTTGAGAATAGTGTTAAAGAGTTAATGAATTCACAAAGAATTTTAATGCTTTGCTTGAAGAGAAATTTCTTAAAAAGTTGATGATTTGGCTAGGAACATAGATAGAATTTCTCTTGAGATTGATTCTTTAAAGATTAGATCTATTCCTCCTAAGCATGATATCAATGAGTCTCTCAAAGCCACGAGAATTTCCATTGATGAGTGCAAGGAGAGAACCGCTAGGATGCGTGCTTCCAAAGATGCCTTTATTAAAGCGTGTTCTTCCAATTCCTATGAAAATCAAGATGAAGTTCTAAAAGTTATTGATGTGTCTCCTATTAAATCTTTGTTTTGCAATATGAATCTTGATGAAACTGAATATGATCTTCCTTTACCTAGAAGGCGTTCTAAAAATTCGGAGTATTTAGATCTTTATGATGAAATTGATGAAAGTGGGATTGAAAGAAATAAAAATCTAGATGTTGCTAAACCCACTATATTGGATTTCAAGGAATTTAATTATGAAATTTGCTCTTTAATTGATTGTATTTCCTTGTTGCAATCCGTGCTAAATTCTCCACATGCTTATAGTCAAAATAAAGCCTTCACCGAACATATTGTTGATGCCTTGATGCAATCTTATGAAGAAAAACTTGAGTTGAAAGTTTATATCCCTAGAAAACTCTATGATGAGTGGGAACCAACTATTAAAATTAAAATTAAGGATCATGAGTTTTATGCTTTGTGTGATTTGGGTGCTAGTGTCTCCACTATTCCCAAGACTTTATGTGATTTGCTAGATTTACGTAATTTTGATGATTGCTCTCTAAACTTGCATATTGCGGATTCTACTATTAAGAAACCTATGGGAAAGATTAATGATGTTATTATTGTTGCAAATAGGAATTATGTGCCCATAGATTTCATTGTTCTTTATATAGATTGCAATCCTTCTTGCCCTATTATTCTTTGTAGACCTTTCCTTAGAACGGTTGGTGCGATTATTGATATGAAGGAAGGGAATATTAGATTTGAAGTTCCATTAAAAAAGGGAATGGAACACTTTCCAAGAAATAAAATGAAATTGCCATATGAAACTATCATGAGAGCCACTTATGGATTGCCTACCAAAGATGGCAATACCTAGATCTATCCTCGCTTTTATGCCTACCTAGGGGCGTTAAACGATAGCGCTTGTTGGGACGCAACCCAATTTTATTTGCATTCCTTGCTTTTTGATCATGTTTAGTAATAAATAAATTATCTAGCCTCTGTTTTGGTTGTGTTTTTTGTGTTTAAGTAGTGTTTGTGCCAAGTAGAACCGTTGGGAAGACTTGGGGAAAGTCTTGTTGAACTTGCTGTAAAAAACAGAAACTTTAGCGTTCACGAGAACTGCTGTCATTTTTATTTGAAGAGTGATATTTAGTTAATTCTTTTCGAAGATGATTAATAGATAATTTCCTCACGTCCAGCAATTTATTTTAGAATTTTTGGGGTTCCATATCTTGCGCTAGCTACAGATTACTACAGACTGTTCTGTTTTGACAGATTCTGTTTTTCGTGTGTTGTTTGCTTATTTTGATGAATCTATGGTTAGTAAAATAGTTTATAATCCATAGAGAAGTTGGAATACAGTAGGTTTAACACCAATATAAATAAAGAATGAGTTCATTACAGAACCTTGAAGTGGTCTTTTGTTTTATTTCCTTAACGGAGCTCACGAGTTTTCTACTTTAAGTTTTGTGTTGTGAAGTTTTCAAGTTTTGGGTGAATTCTTTTGATGGATCAAGGAACAAGGAGTGGCAAGAGCCTAATCTTGGGGATGCCCATGCCACCCCCAAGATAATCGAAGGAAACCAAAAAGTCAAAGCTTGGGGATGCCCCGGAAGGCATCCCCTCATTCGTCCACTTCCATCGGTAATTTACTTGGAGCTATATTTTTATTCACCAACATGATATGTGTTTTGCTTGGAGCGTCTTGTATTATTTGTGTCTTTGTGTCTTAGTATGCCACAATCATCCTTGTTGTACACACCTTTTGAGAGAGCCATACATGAATTAAAATTCTATAGAATACTCTATGTGCTTCACTTATATCTTTTGAGCTAAGTAGTTTTGCTCTATGTGCTTCACTTATATCTTTTGAGCGTTATAATTTTGCTCTATGTGCTTCACTTAGATCTTTTAGAGCACGGTGGTGGATTTGTTTTAAATAAACTATTGATCTCTCATGCTTCACTTAAATTATTTTGAGAGTCTCTTAATAGCATGGTAATTTGCTTAATAATAACATGCTTGGTATTCAAGATTTGTGAAACTTTCTTTTGAGTGTGTTGAATACTAAGAAAAGATTGAAGCATGATAATTGTTTTGAGATATGGAGGTGATAATATTAAAGTCATGCTAGTTGAGTAGTTGTGAATTTAAAGAATACTTGTGTTAAAGTTTGTGATTCCCGTAGCATGCACGTATGGTGAACCGTTATGTGATGAAGTCGGAGCATGATTTATTTATTGATTGTCTTCCTTATGAGTGGCGGTTGGGGACGAGCGATGGTCTTTTCCTACCAATCTATCCCCCTAGGAGCATGCACGTAATACTTTGCTTTGATAACTTCTAGATTTTTGCAATAAGTATATGAGTTCTTTATGACTAATGTTGAGTCCATGGATTATACGCACTCTCACCCTTCCACCTTTGCTAGCCTCTCTAATACCGCGCACTTATCGCCCGTATCATACACCTACCATATACCTTCCTCAAAACAGCCACCATACCTACCTATTATGGCATTTCCATAGCCATTCCGAGATATATTGCCATGCAACTTTCCACCGTTCCATTTATTATGACACACTCCATCATTGTCATATTGCATATCCCGGTACACCACCGGAGGCATTCATATAGAGTCATATTTTGTTCTAAGTATTGAGTTGTAATTGTTGAGTTGTAAGAAAAATAAAAGTGTGATGATCATCATTATTAGACCATTGTCCCAGTGAGGAAAGAATGATGGAGACTATGATTCCCCCATAAGTCGGGATGAGACTCCGGACGAAAAATCAAATAAAAAAAGAGGCAAAAGAAGCCCAAATAAAAAGAGGCCATAAAAAAGAGAAAAGGCCCAAATAAATAAAAATAAAAAATGAGGGAAAAAGAGAGAAGGGACAATGTTACTATCCTTTTACCACACTTGTGCTTCAAAGTAGCACCATGATCTTCATAGTAGAGAGCCTCTCATGTTATCACTTTCATATACTAGTGGGAATCTTCCATTATAGAACTTGGCTTGTATATTCCAATGATGGGCTTCCTCACATTGCCCTAGGTCTTCATGAGCAAGCAAGTTGGATGCACACCCACTTAGTTTCTTTTTGAGCGTTCCTATACTTATAGCCTTAGTGCATCCGTTGCATGGCAATCCCTACTCACTCACATTAATATCTATTGATGGGCATCTCCATAGCCCGTTGATACGCCTAGTTGATGTGAGACTATCTTGTCCTTTTTGTCTTCTCCACAACCACCATTCTATTCCACCTATAGTGCTATATTCATGGCTCACGCTCATGTATTGCGTGAAGATTGAAAAAGTTAGAGTATGAAACAATTGCTTGGCTTGTCATCGGGTTTGTGCATGATTTAAATACTTTGTGTGGTGAAGATAGAGCATAGCCAGACTATATGATTTTGTAGAGATAACTTTCTTTGGCCATGTTATTTTGAGAAGACATAATTGCTTTGTTAGTATGCTTGAAGTATTATTATTTTATGTCAATATAAACGTTTGTATTGAATCTTTCGAATCTGAATATTCATATCACAATTAAGAAGATTTGCATTGAAATTATGCCAAGTAGCACTCCGCATCAAAAATTCTCTTTTTATCATTTACCTACTCGAGGACGAGCAGGAATTAAGCTTGGGGATGCCTGATACATCTCCAACGTATCTTTAATTTTTGATTGCTCCATGCTATATTACCTACTGTTTTGGACTATATTGGGCTTTATTTTCCACTTTTATATTATTTTTGGGACTAACCTATTAACCGAAGGCCCAGCCCAGAATTGCTGTTTTTTGCCTATTTCAGTGTTTCGAAGAAACGGAATATCAAACGGAGTCCAAACGGAATGAAACCTTCGGGAACGTGATTTTCTCACCGAACGTGATCCAGGAGAGTTGGACCCTACGCCAAGGCATCAGAGAGGCGGTCACGAGGGTGGGGGGGCGCCCTCCCTAGGGCGCGCCCCCTGCCTCGTGGGCCCCTCGGTGCTCCACCGATGTACTTCTTCCTCCTATATATACTTACGTACCCCCAAACGATCAGATACAGAGCCAAAAACCTAATTCCACCGCCGCAACTTTCTGTATCCACGAGATCCCGTCTTGGGGCCTATTCCGGAGCTCCGCCGGACAGGGCTGTCATCACGGAGGGATTCTACATCATCATCATAGCCTCTCCGATGAAGTGTGAGTAGTTTACCTCAGACCTTTAGGTCCATAGTTAGTAGCTAGATGGCATCTTCTCTCTTTTTGGATCTCAATACAAAGTTCTCCCCCTCTCTTGTTGAGATCTATTCGATGTAATCTTCTTTTTGCGGTGTGTTTATTGAGACCAATGAATTGTGGGTTTATGATCAAGTCTATCTATGAATAATATTTGAATCTTCTCTGAATTCTTTTATGTATGATTGGTTTTCTTTGCAAGTCTCTTCGAATTATCCGTTTGGTTTGGCCAACTAGATTGGTAGTTCTTGCCATGGGAGAAGTGCTTAGCTTTGGGTTCGATCTTGCGGTGTCCTTTCCCAGTGACAGAAGGGGCAGCAAGGCCCGTATTGTATCATTGCCATCGAGGATAACATGATGGGGTTTATTTCATATTGCATGAATTTATCTCTCTACATCATGTCATCTTGCTTAAGGCGTTACTCTGTTTTTAACTTAATACTCTAGATGCATGCTGGACAGCGGTCCATGAGTGGAGTAATAGTAGTAGATGCAGAATCATTTCGGTCTACTTGTCACGGACCTGATGCCTATATACATGATCATGCCAAGATATTCTCATAACTATGCTCAATTCTGTCAATTGCTCAACAGTAATTTGTTGACCCACCGTAGAATACTTATACTCTTGAGAGAAGCCACTAGTGAAACCTATGGCCCCCGGGTCTATTCTCATCATATCAATCTCCATCACTTTAATCTTGCTTTGCTTTTTTATTTTGCCTTTACTTTTCAATTTGCATCTTTATACCAAAAATACCAAAAATATTATATCTATCAGATCTCACTCTCATAAGTGACCGTGAAGGGATTGACAACCCCTACTAATCGCGTTGGTTGCGAGTAGCTATCGTTTTGTGCAGGTACGAGGGACTTGAGCGTGGCCTCCTACTGGATTGATACCTTGGTTCTCAAAAATTGAGCGAAATACTTATGCTACTCTGCTGCATCATCCCTTCTTCTTCGGGGAAAACCAACGCAAGCAATAGAGGTTGCACTTCTTTTGAATGGCTTTTTCCACTGACCAGGTTTAGAGCCTCTGAATCCGGCATTGACTGCCGTATCCATGGTATTGTTGATGTTGATGCGGCGCTTGTGTTTGTTGCGACGTGACCTGCCTTTGCTATCCTTGGTATCCGAAGTACCATGGTTCTTTGATATATTATTGTTGCGAGCGAGCCAGCTCTCCTCTCCCGCGCAAAAGCGGGTCATGAGTGTCGTGAGGGCTGCCATAGTTTTCGGCTTTTCCTGGCCAAGGTGCCAGGCGAGCCACTCGTCGTGGATGTTGTGCTTAAAAGCTGCTAGGGCCTCTGCATCCGGACAGTCTATTTGTCAGGAACCGTGTCCAGAATTGCCTGGCCGATTCCTCTGGCTACTGAATTATGTGACTCAAGTCATCGGCATCTGGTGGTCGCACATAAGTGCCCTGGAAGTTGTCGAGGAATGCGGCTTCCAGATCTTCCCAACAGCCAATGGATTCTTCCTGCAGGCTGTTGAGCCAATGCCGAGCTGGTCCTTTGAGTTTGAGTGGGAGGTATTTGATAGCGTGTAGATCGTCGCCGCGGGCCATGTGGATGTGCAAGAGGAAGTCCTCGATCCATACCGCAGGATCTGTTGTACCGTCGTATGATTCGATATTTACGGGTTTGAAACCCTCTGGGATTTGGTGATCCATTACTTCATCTGTGAAGCATAGGGGGTGTGCGGCGCCTCTGTACTGGGCTATATCGCGATGCAGCTCAAATGAGTCTTGTCCGCTGTGTTCGGCCCGGCCGGATTTACTTTTACTGTATCCGGCATGACGGTTATCGTCTTGCATAGTGGCGCGCCCTCGTGATCTGTAGATCGATCTTGCGTGTTTTGCTTTGTCCTCCAATACGTCTCGCAGGTCTAGCGTGTTTCCCCGTGCCTTGACATTTTTATTTGAGTGGCGTCGGGGTGCGGGCTGAGCTTTTGGCTGAAATGCCTCTTTGTCGCGGCCACGAGGTGGCCGATCAGCCGCGTCATACGCTGGAGATGTAAGTTTTAGTGCTTCCTCCTCCATTCAAGGTAGCAACCTGCACTTTGGATAACTCTTGGAGGGGCGTTCGAGTTCATATTCCTCGGTCGGAAGGACTTCAGTCCATCTGTCAGCTAGCAAATCTTGATCAGTTCGAAGCTGTTGTTGCTTTTTTCTTAAGGCTATTTGCCATGGCTATAAGCCGGTGCTTGAAGCGCTCTTGCTCGATGGGATCCTCAGGCACGACAAATTCATCATCGCCGAGGCTTGCCTCGTCTTCGGAGGGAGGCATGTAATTATCATTCTCCGCCTCTCCATCTGCCGCTCTCTCGGGATGGCTGGCTTCTCCACCCTCCTTCTCTAAATCTTGCTGGAGGGGATTGTCGTCATCTTCGGCACTGTCCGGAGTGCTATTATCTCCTGTGCCGGTATCACCGCTTTTGCCTTGGCGAGACTTAGAGCGGCGCCGCTGGCGTCGGCGCTTGGGTTGCTTCTTGAAGGGGTCATCCTCCGTTGTCCCGTCGCCATTGCCTTCTTTGGGTGTGTCCACCATATATATATATCATATGATGGGGTGGCTGTCCAGTGCCCTGTGGCCAGTGCTTCTTGTTCGTCTCCTGCATCGTCGTCCATATCGTCGATGTCTTCGGAGTCGAAGTCGAGCATGTCGGTCAAATTGTCGACAGTGGCTACTAAGTGGGTGGTGGGTGGGCGGCGAATATCTTCGTCATCCGCATCCCAATCCTGCCGGACATAGTTCGGCAGGACTCTCCAGACAAGGAGAGAGACGTTAATGAGTTCAGTATGTCGCCGAAGGGCGAGTGCTGAAAGATATCCACGGAGGTGAACTCCACGATCGGCGCCCAGTCGGATTCTATAGGCACGGGCGCAGGCGGTTCGGAGTCCGTGGCCGGGGAAGAATCCGGCAGTTTGGTGTCATGGCTCTCGTGAATCGTAAGGTCGATACTTGGCTCGATCGCCGCTGAGAATGCGGCCTCCGCAGCGTGGTCTATCCACCCGTCCATGGATGGCGCAATTGGCTCCGAATTGAGGGTCGGAGCGGTTGCCGGTGCGGTCTCCTGAACATTATCCGATGGTAGAGCTAAATCATGCTCATCGTGACCGTGCGGCGCACTCGGCAGGGGCTCGAATCCGTTAAAGATCAAGTCTCCGCAGATGTCGACCGTGTAATTTAAGCTTCCGAACCTGACCTGGTGGCCAGGGGCGTAACTCTCGATCTGCTCCAGATGGCCAAGTGAGTTGGCCCGCAGTGCGAAGCCGCCGAATACAAAGATCTGTCCGGGGAGAAAAGTCTCACCCTGGACTGGATCGCTATCGATGATCGAAGGAGCCATCAAGCCTAACGATGACGACACAGAGGAACTCTCAATGATAGCACCAATGTCGGTGTCAAAACCGGCGGATCTCGGGTAGGGGGTCCCGAACTGTGCGTCTAGGAGGATGGTAACAAGAGATGGGGGACACGATGTTTTTACCCAGGTCCGGGCCCTCTCGATGGAGGTAAAACCCTACTCCTTCTTGATTGATCATGATGATATGAGTATTAAAAGAATTGATCTACCACGAGATCGAAGAGGCTAAACCCTAGAAGCTAGCCTATGGTATGATTGTTGTCCTTGGTCCTACGGACTAAACCCTCCGGTTTATATAGACACCGGAGGGGGCTAGGGTTACATAGAGTCGGTTACAAGGAAGGAGATCCATATATCCGTATTTCCAAGCTTGCCTTCCATGCCAAGGAGAGTCCGATCGGGACACGAGACGAAGTCTTCAATCTTGTATCTCTATAGTCCAACAGTCCGGCCAAAGGATATAATCCGGCTGTCCGGATACCCCCTAATCTAGGACTCCCTCAGCCCTCTTTTCCTTTCTCCCTCTTTTGCCGTTCGCCTTTTTTTCGCTTGTCTCTTGTTGCCTGTTGCCCTTATGGCTTTACCAAAAGGTGTTGATCCTCACCTTAGAAGGTAGGAAGAAATCGAAAACAACATTAGAAGTTTTATGTCCTTGCAGTTTGATCATAATAATTTCTTTAGAAACAAGCTTAAAGAACAAAAAGGTTTTATCGGTTTCATGAATAAAGAGCTCGATGATATGTATAAGGAATTTTATGGTTTGAAATATCAGCTTGCTCATCTCGAAAAATTAATTACCCAAATTTCTGATAAGCAGGCCACTTTAGTTAACAAGATGGTCGCTAAACCAGAAGAGTCAGATAATAAAGATGAAGATCTAAAAGTGATTGATGTGTCCCCTATTAAATCCTTGTTTTGAAATATGAATCTTGATAGTGATGGGACTCGATATGAGTCAACTTTACTTAGAAGGCGTCCCAAAAATTCAGAGTTTTTAGATAGCAATGAACCCACTATTTTGGAGAGGTCAAAACTTTAGATAGCAATGAACCCACTATTTTGTATTTCAAGGAATTTAATTATGATAATTTCTCTTTGATAGATTGTATTTCCTTGTTCCAATCCGTGCTAAATTCTCCTCATGCTTATAGTCAAAATAAAGCTTATACTAAACATATCATTGATGCTTTGATGCAATCTTATGAAGAAAAACTTGAGTTGGAAGTTTCTATCCCTAGAAAACTTTATTATGAGTGGGAACCTACTATTAAAATAAAAATTAAATATCATGAATGCTATGCTTTGTGTGATTTGGGTGCTAGTGTTTCCATGATCCCAAAAACTTTGTGTGTTGCTAGGTTTCCGTGAATTTGATGATTGTTCTTTAAACTTGAACCTTGCGGATTCCACTATTAAGAAACCTATGGGAAAGATTAATGATGTTCTTATAGTTGCAAATATGAATTATGTGCCCGTAGATTTCATTGTTCTTGATATATATTGCAATCCTTCATGTCCTATTATTCTTGGTAGACCTTTCGTTAGAACGATTGGTGCAATTATTGATATGAAGGAAGGGAATGTTAGATTCCAATTTCTTTTAAGGAAAGGCATGGAACACTTACCTAGAAAGAAAATTAAATTACCATATGAATCTATTATGAGATCCACTTATGGATTGCCTACCAAAGATGGCAATACCTAGAACTATCCTTGCGTTTATGCCTAGCTAGGGGCGTTAAACGATAGCGCTTGTTGGTAGGCAACCCAATTTTATTTTTATTCCTTACTATTTGCTCCTGTTTAGTAATAAATAATTTATCTAGCCTCTGTTTTGGTTGTGTTTTTTGTGTTTCATTAGTGTTTGTGCCAAGTAGAACCGTTGGGAAGACTTGGGGAAAGTCTTTTTGATCTTGCTGTAAAAAACAGAAACTTTAGTACTCACGAGAATTGCTGCCATTTTTTATTGGAGAGTGCTATTTAGTTAATTCTTTTTGCATATGATTAATAGATAAATCCTCACGTCCAGAAATTTATTTTAGAATTTTTGGGGTTGCATAAGTTTGCGTTAGTTACAGATTACTACGGACTGTTTTTCATGTGTTGTTTGCTTATTTTGATGAATCTATGGATAGTAATAGAGTTTATAAACCATAGTGAAGTTGGAATACAGTAGGTTTAACACCAATATAAATAAATAATGATTTCATTACAGTACCTTTAAGTGGTGTTTTGTTTTCTTTCGCTAACGTAGCTCACGAGATTTTTTGATAAGTTTTGTGTTGTGAAGTTTTCAAGTTTTGGGTAAAGATTTGATGGATTATGGAACAAGGAGTGGCAAGAGCCTAAGCTTGGGGATGCCCAAGGCACCCGAAGGTAAAATCCAAGGACACCAAAAAGCCTAAGCTTGGTGATGCCCCAGAAGCCATCCCCTCTTTCGTCTTCATTCATCGGTAACTTTATTTGGAGCTATATTTTTATTTGCCACATGATATGTATTTTGCCTGGAGCGTCTTGTATGATTTGAGCCTTTGCCTTTTAGTTTACCACAATCATCCTTGCTGTACACACGTTTTGAGAGAGACACACATGAATTGGAATACTCTATGTGCTTCACTTATATCTTTTGAGCTATATAGTTTTTGCTCTAGTGCTTCACTTATATCTTTTAGAGCATGGTGGTGGTTTCATTTTATAGAAATAATTGATCTCTCATGCTTCACTTATATTATTTTGAGAGTCCTTTGGAACAACATGGCAATTTGCTTTTAGGCATAATAAAAAGCTTTCTTATAAGTGCATTGAATACTAAGAGAAGTTTGATACTTGATGATTGCTTTGAGATATGGAGATAGTGATATCAAAGTTGTGCTAGTTGAGTAGTTGTGAATTTGAGAAATACTTGTGTTGAAGTTTGAAAGTCCCGTAGCATGCACGTATGGTAAACGTTGTGTAACAAATTTGAAACATGAGGTGTTATTTGATTGTCTTCCTTATGAGTGGCGGTCGGGGACGAGCGATGGTCTTTTCCTACCAATCTATCCCCCTAGGAGCATGCGTGTAATACTTGGTTTTTGATGACTTGTAGATTTTTGCAATAAGTATGTGAGTTCTTTATGACTAATGTTGAGTCCATGGATTATACGCACTCTCACTCTTCCATCATTGCTAGCCTCTTCGGTACCGTGCATTGCCCTTTCTCACCTTGAGAGTTGGTGCAAACTTCGCCGGGGCATCCAAATCCCGTGATATGATACACTCTATCACACAAAAACCTCCTTATATCTTCCTCAAAACAGCCACCATACCTACCTATTATGGCATTTCCATAGCCATTTCTAGATATATTTCCATGCAACCTTCCAATGTTCCGTTTATTATGACATGCATCATCATTGTCATATTGCCTTGCATGATCATGTAGTTGACATCGTATTTGTGGCAAAGCCACCGTTCATAATTCTTTCATACATGTCACTCATGAGTCATTTCACATCCCGGTACACCGCCGGAGGCATTCATATAGAGTCATATCTTGTTCTAGTATCGAGGTTTAATCATTGAGTTGTAAATAAATAGAAGTGTGATGATCATCATTAATAGAGCATTGTCCCAAAAAAGGAAAAAAAAGAAAGGCCAAAAAAAGAAGGCACAAAAAAAAAGGGGCAATGCTACTATCCTCTTTCCACACTTGTGCTTCAAAGTATCACCATTATAGAACTTGGCTTGTATATTCCAACAATGGGCCTCCTCAAGTGCCCTAGGTCTTCGTGAGCAAGCAAGTTGGATGCACACCATCTTAGTTTCTTTTGTTGAGATTTCATACATTTATAGCTCTAGTGCATCCGTTGCATGGCAATCCCTACTCCTTGCATTGACATCAATTGATGGGCATTTCCCTAGACCATTGATTAGCCGCGCCAATGTGAGACTTTCTCCCTTTTTGTCTTCTCCACATAACCTCCTTCATTATATTCTATTCCACCCATAGTGCTATATCCATGGCTCACGCTCATGTATTGCGTGAAAGTTAAAAAAATTTGAGATTACTAAAGTGTGAAACAATTGCTTGGCTTGTCATCGTGGTTGTGCATGATGAGAGCATTCTTGTGTGACAAAAATGGAGCATGACCAAACTATATGATTTTGTAGGGATGAACTTTCTTTAGCCATGTTATTTTGAGAAGACATGATTGCTTAGTTAGTATGCTTGAAGTATTATTATTTTCATGTCAATATTAAACTTTTATCTTGAATATTTCGGATCTGAACATTCATGCCACAAAAAAGAAAAATTACGTTGAAAAATATAGGAAGCATTCTACATAAAAAATTCTGTTTTTATCATTTACCTACTCGAGGACGAGATGGAATTAAGCTTGGGGATGTTTGACACGTCTCCAACGTATCTATAATTTTTGATTGTTGCATGCTATTATATTATTTGTTTTGGGTATTAATGGGCTTTATTTTACACTTTTATATTATTTTTGGGACTAACCTATTAACCGGAGGCACAACCCAAATTGTTGTTTTTTCCCATTTTAGTGTTTCGTAGAAAAGGAATATCAAACGGAGTCCAAACGGAATGAAACCTTTGGGAGCGTGATTTTTGGAACAAACGTGATCCAGGGGACTTGGAGTGGACGTCAAGAAACAATCGAGGAGGCCACGAGGCAGGAGGGCGCGCCTACCCCCCTAGGCGCGCCCTCCACCCTCATGGGCCCCTCGTTACTCCACCGACCTACTTCTTCCTCCTATATATACTGGCATACCCCGAAAACATCCAGGAGCACCGCGAAAACCTATTTCCACGGCCGCAACCTTCTGTAACCAAGAGATCCCATCTTGGGGCCTTTTTGGAGCTCCGCCGGAGGGGGCATTGATCACGGAGGGCCTGTACATCAGCTCCATGGCCCCTCCGATGATGTCTGAGTAGTTTACCTCAGACCTTCGGGTCCATAGCTAGTAGCTAGATGGCTTCTTCTCTCTCTTTGGATCTCAATACAAAGTTCTCCTCGATTCTCTTGGAGATCTATTCGATGTAATCTTCTTTTGCAGTGTGTTTGTCGAGATCCAATGAATTGTGGGTTTATGATCAAGTTTATCTATGAACAATATTTGAATCTTCTCTGAATTCTTTTATGGATGACTGCTTTATCTTTGCAAGTCTCTTCGAATTATCAGTTTGGTCTGGCCTACTAGATTAATCTTTATTGCAATGGGAGAAGTGCTTAGCTTTGGGTTCAATCTTGCGGTGCTCAATCCCAGTGACAGAAAGGGAAACGACACGTATTATATTGTTTCCATCGAGGATAAAAAGATGGGGTTTATATTGTTGGGGAACGTAGCAATAATTCAAAAAAATTCCTACGTGTCACCAAGATCAATCTAGAAGATACTAGCAATGAGAGAGAGGGAGTGCATCTTCATACCCTTGAAGATTGCTAAGCGGAAGCATTACAAGAACGCGGTTGGTGGAGTCGTACACGCAACGATTCAGATCGCGGTCGATTCCGATCTAAGCACCAAACAACGGCGCCTCTGCGTTCAACACACGTACAGCCTGGGGACGTCTCCTCCTTCTTGATCCAGCAAGGGGAGAGGAGAAGTTGAGGGAGATCTCCGACAACACGACGGCGTGGTGGTGATGGAGCTCATGGTTCTCCGGCAGGGCTTCGCCAAGCGCTACGGAGAAGGAGGAGGTGTAGGAGAGGGGGAGGGGCTGCGCCAGGGGAAGGGTGCGGCTGCCCTCTCTCTCCCTCACTATATATAGGGGCAAGAGGGTTGGAGGAGGCGCCCTAGTGTTCCCTAGGGGAGGGGCGGCGGCCACAAGGGAAACCCTAGATGGGTTTGGGCGCCCCTACCCCTAGGAAACTTGCCCCCCAAGCTGGGAAGGGTGGCTGCCCTAGGGGAGGCGCCCCCACCTCTCCAAGTTACGTGAGATGGGGTGGGAGGGGCGCTCAGCCCCTTAGTGGGCTGATGTGCCCCATCCCCTTGGCCCATAAGGCCCCCAACGCTTGCCTGGGCCTCCGAAACCCCTTTCGGACATGCTGGTCGTCACCCGGTACCCCCGGAACAATTCCGGACTTCAATACCCTTCGTCCAATATATAGATCTTCACCTCCGGACCATTTCGGAACTCCTTGTCACGTCCGGATCTCATCTGGGACTCCGAACAACCTTCGGTAACCACATACTATTTCCCATAACAACTCTAGCGTCACCGAACCTTAAGTGTGTAGACCCTACAAGTTCGGGAACCATGCAGACATGACCGAGACATCTCTTCGGCCAATAACCAATAGCGGGATCTGGATACCCATATTGGCTAACACATGTTCCATGATGATCTCATCGGATGAACCACAATGTCGGGGATTCAATCAATCCCGTATACAATTCCCTTTGTCTATCGGTATGTTAATTACCCAAGATTCGATCGTCGGTATCCCCATACCTCGTTCAATCTTGTTACTGGCAAGTCTCTTTACTCGTTCCGTAACGCATGATCCCGTGGCTAACTCCTTAGTCACATCGAGCTCATTATGATGATGCATTACCGAGTGGGCCCAGAGATACCTCTCCGTCATATGGAGTGACAAATCCCAGTCTCGATTCGTGCCAACCCAACAAACACTTTCGGAGATACCTGTAGTGCACCTTTATAGCCACCCAGTTACGTTGTGAGGTTTGGTACACCCAAAGCTTTGCTACGGTATCCGGGATTTGCACAATCTCATGGTCTAAGGAAATGATACTTGACATTACAAAAGCTTTAGCAAACGAACTACATGATCTTGTGCTACGCTTAAGATTGGGTCTTGTCCATCACATCATTCTCCTAATGATGTGATCCCGTTATCAATGACATCCAATGTCTATGGTCAGGAAATCATGACCATCTATTAATCAACGAGCTAGTCAACTAGAGGCTTACTAGGGACATATTACGATCTATATATTCACACATGTATTACGGTTTCTGGTTAATACAATTATAGCATGAACAATAGACAATTATCATGAACAAGGAAATATAATAATAACCATTTTATTATTGCCTCTAGGGCATATTTCCAACATTCTTCCACTTGCACTAGAGTCAATAATCTAGTTCACATCGTTATGTGATTAACACTCATAGTTCACATCGCCATGTGACTAACACTCTAAGAGTTTACTAGAGTTAATAATATAGTCCACATCACCATGTGTTTAACACCCAAGAGTTTACTAGAGTCAATAATCTAGTTCACATCACCATGTGATTAACACTCAATGAGTTCTAGGGTTTGATCATGTTATGCTTACGAGAGAAGTGTCAGTCAACGGGTCTGCAACATTCAGATCCATGTGTTCTTCACAAATCTCGATCTCATATTGTAGATGTTGCTACTATGCTCCACTTGGAGCTATTCCAAATGGTTGCTCCACTATACGTATCCGGTTTGCTACTCAAAGTCATCCGGATAGGTGTTAAAGCTTGCATCGACGTAACCCTTTATGCCAAACTCTTTATCACCTCCATAACCGAGAAACATTTCCTTATTCCTAAGGACAATTTTGACCGCTGTCCAATGATCCACTCCTGGATCACTCTTGTACCCCCTTGCCAGACACGTGGCAAGGCACATCACGGTACACATCATGGCATATCGTATAGAGCCTATGGCTAAGGCATAGGGGACGACTTTCGTCCTTTCTCTTTCTTCTGCCGTGGGTGAGCTTCAAGTCTTACCTTCACACCTCACAACTCAGGCAAGAACTCTTTCTTTGACTAATCCATCTTGAACTCCTTCAAGATCATGTCAAGGTATGTGCTCTGTGAAAGTCTTATCAGGCGTCTTGATCTATCTCTATAGATCTTGATACCCATCATGTAAGCAGTTTTACACAGGTCTTCCTTTGAAGAACTCCATTCAAACAACCCTTTATGCTTTCTAGAACTTCTACATCATTTCCGATCAACAATATGTCATCCATATATACCTATCAGAAATGTTGTAGTGCTCCCACTCACTTTCTTGCAAATACAAGTTTCTTGCAAACTTTGTATAAACCCAAATGCTTTGATCGCCTCATCAAAGTGTATGTTCCAACTCCGAGATGCTTCCTCCAGTTCACAGACGGATCGCTGGAGTTTGCATACCTTGTAGCATCCTTAGGATTGACAAAAACCTTTTGGTTGCATCACATACAACCTTTCCTCACGGAAACCGTCAAGGAAACTTTGTTCTGACATCCATCTGCCGGATTTCGTAAATGAAAATGCAGCAACTGCTAACATAGTTCTAATAGACTTTAGCATCGCTATGATTGAGAGAGTCTCATCATAGTCAACACCTTGAACTTGTCGGAAACTTCTTTGAGACAAGTCGAGCTTCACAAATGGTGGCATTACCATCAGTGTATGTCTTCTTCTTAAAGATCCATTTATTCTCAATGGCTTGCCGTTCATCGGGCAAGTCCACCAAAGTCCATACATGGATCCTATCTCGGATTTCATGGCTTCTAGCCATTTGTTGGAATTCGGGCCCACCATCACTTCTTCATAGCTCATAGGTTCATCGTTGTCCAACAACATGACCTTTAAGACAGGGTTACCACTGAGAAGTTGTACACACCCTTGTCAACCTACGAGGTCTGATAGTAATTTGATCTGAAGCTTCATGATCATCATCGTTAGCTTTCTCTTCAACTGACATAGTTGCCACAGAAAAATCTTTCTGTGCTGCGCTACTCTCTGGTTGAAGTGAAGGTTGAACAACCTCATCAAGTTCTATCTTCCTCCCACTCAGTTCTTTCAAGAGAAACTCTTTCTCGAGAAAGGACCTGTTCTTAGCGACAAACACTTTGCGCTCAGATCTGAGATAGAAGGTACACCCAATCATCTTGTTTTGGTATTCTATGAAGACACAATTTTCCGCTTTGGGTTCGAGCTTTTTCGACCGAAGCCTATCAACATAAGCATCGTAGCGCCAAACCTTAAGAAACAACAACTTTGGTTTCTTGCCAAACCATAGTTCATACGGTGTCGTCTCCATGGACTTAGATGGTGCCCTATTTAAAGTGAATGTAATTGTCTTTAATGCATAACCCACAAATATAGCGGTAGATTTGTAAGAGACATCATACACCATATCCAATAAGGTTCGATTATGACGTTCGGACACACCATCATGCTATGGTGTTCCAGGTGGGGTCAACTGTGAAACGATTCCACCTTGTCTGTAGTGATTGCCAAACTCATAACTCAGATACTTTCCCTTTGATAAGATCGAAGGAACTTGATCTTCTTGTTACGATGATTCTCAACTTCACTCTGAAATTGCTTGAACTTTTCAAACATTTCAGACTTATGCTTCATTAAGTAAATATACCCATATTTATTCAATTCTCTGGTGAAGGTGAGAAAATAACGATATCCACCGCGCGCGTCAACACTCATCGGACCGCACACATCAGCATATGTATGATTTCCAACAAGTCACTTGCCCGTTCCATTGTTCCAAAGAACGGGGTTTTAATCATCTTGCCAAAGAGGCATGGTTCGCATGTGTCAAGTGACTCAAAATCAAGTGACTTCAAAAGTCCATTAGCATGGAGGTTCTTTCATGCGCTTTACACCAATATGACCTAAGCGGCAGTGCCACATGAAAGTGGAACTATCATTATCAACTCTACATCTTTCGGCATCAATGTTATGAACATGTGTATAACTACGACCGGGATTCAACAAACCATTCACATTGGGTGCATGATCATAGAAGGTATTATTCATGTAAACCGACTAACCATTATTCTCTGACTTAAATGAATAACCGTATTGCAATAAACATGATCTAATCACGTTCATGCTCAATGCAGACACCAATGCAAACAACATTTATCTAGGTTCAACACTAATCCCGAAGGTAGAGGGAGCGTGCGATGGTGATCACATCAACCTTGGAAACACTTCCAACACACATCATCACCTCGCCCTTAGCTAGTCTCTGTTAATTCTGTAGCTTTTGTTTTGAGTTACCAATATTAGCAACTGAACCGGTATCTAATACCCAGGTGCTACTAGGAGTACTAGTAAGGTACACATCAATAACACACATATATCAAATATACTTTTGTTGAAGTCGACAGCCTTCTTATCTACCATGTATTTGAGGCAGTTCCACTACCAGTGACCGTTCCCCTAATAGAAGCACTTTATCTCGGGTTTGGGTTCTTGGGTTTCTTCACTAGAGCGGCAACTGGCTTGCCATTCAAGAAGATTCCCTTCTTGCCCTGGCCCTTCTTTGAAACCAGTGCTCTTGTTAACCATCAACACTTGATGCTCCTTCTTGATTTCTACCTTTACGGCCTTAAGCATGACGAACAGCTCCGGGATTATCTTCCCTTGCATGTTATAGTTCATCACGAAAGTCTAGTAGCTTGGTGATAGTGACTGGAGAACTTTTGTCAATCACTCTCTTATCCGGAAGATTAACTCCCACTTGATTTAAGTGATTGAAGTACCCGGACATGCTGAGCACATGCTTACTGGCTGGGCTATTCTCCTACATCTTGTAGGCAAAGGTCTTGTCAGAGGTCTCAACCTCTCAACACGGGCATGAGCCTGAAATACCAATTTCAGCTCTTTGAACATCTCATATGTTCTATGGCGTTCAAAACGCTTTTGGAGCCCCGACTCTAAGCCGTAAAGCATGGCGCACTAAACTATTAGGTAGTCATCAGAACGTGTCTACCAGATGTTCACAACATCCACAGACGACTCCAGAGGGGTTGGCACAACGAGCAGTGCATCAAGGACGGAAGCCTTCTGTGTAGCTAGCAGTGAGGACAATCCTCAGACTACGGCCCTAGTCCACACAATTGCTTACAATATCTTTCAACTTAGTCTTTCTCTAGGAATGTATTAAAACAAAGAGCTAAAGCGCGAGCTATTAATCCACAACATAATTTGCAAAGACAATTTAGACTATGTTCATGATAATTAAGTTCATCTAATCAAATTATTCAATGAACTCCCACTCAGATAGACATCCCTCTAGTCATCTAAGTGATACATGATCCGAATCGACTAGGCTGTGTCCGATCATCATGTGAGATGGACTAGTCATTAACGGTGAACATCTCCATGTTGATCGTATCTACTATACGACTCATGTTCCGAGGCCATGTCTGTACATGCTAGGCTCGTGAAGTCAACCTAAGTGTTTTGCATGTGTAAATCTGGCTTACACCCGTTGTATTCGAACGTTAGAATCTATCACACCCGATCATCACGTGGTGCTTCGAAACAACGAAGCTTCGCAATGGTGCACAGTTAGGGGGGATACTTTCTTGAAATTTTAGAGAGGGATCATCTTATTTATGCTACCATCGTTCTAAGCAAATAATATGTAAACATGACAAACATCACATGCAAATCATAAAGTGACATGATATGGCCAATATCATCTTGGGTCTTTGATCTCCATCTTTGAGGCGCGGTATGAACACCATCGTCACCGGCATGACACCATGATCTCCATCATCGTGTCTTCATCAAGTTGCCTCGCCAACTATTACTTTTACTAATATGGCTAATAGTTAGCAGTAAAGTAAAGTAATTACATGCCGTTTTCATTGATACGCAGGTCATAAATAAATTAAGACAACTCCTATGGCTCCTGCCGGTTGTCATACTCATCGACATGCAAGTCGTGATTCCTATTACAAGAACATGATCAATCTCATACATCACATATATCATTCATCACATCCTTTTGGCCATATCACATCACATAGCATACCCTGCAAAAACAAGTTAGACGTCCTCTAATTGTTGTTGCATGTATTACGTGGCTGCTATGGGTTTCTAGCAAGAACGTTTCTTACCTACGCAAAACCACAACGGTGATATGCCAATTGCTATTTACCCTTCATAAGGACCCTTTTCATCGAATCCGATCCGACTAAAGTGGGAGAGACAGAAACCCGCCAGCCACCTTAAGCATCAAGTGCATGTCAGTCGGTGGAACCAGTCTCACGTAAGCGTACGTGTAAGGTCGGTCCGGGCCGCTTCATCCCACAATGTCGCCGGATCAAGATAAGACTAGTAACGGTAAGAAAATTGAACAAATCATCGCCCACAACTGCTTTGTGTTCTACTCATGCATAGAATCTACGCATAGACCTAGTTCATGATGCCACTGTTGTGGAACGTAGCAATAATTCAAAAAAATTCCTACATGTCACCAAGATCAATCTAGGATATACTAGCAACGAGAGAGAGGGAATGCATCTTCATACCCTTGAAGATCGCTAAGCGGAAGCGTTACAAGAACGCGATTGGTGCAGTCGTACACGCAACGATTCAGATAGCGGTCGATTCCGATCTAAACACCGAACAACGGCGCCTCCGCGTTCAACACACGTACAGCCCGGGGACCTCTCCTCCTTCTTGATCCAGCAAGGGGAGAGGAGAAGTTGAGGGAGAGCTCCGACAACACGACGGCGCGCTGGTGATGCAGCTTGCGGTTCTCTGGCAGGGCTTCGCCAAGCGCTATGGAGAGGAGGAGGTGTAGGAGAGGGGGAGGGGTTGCGCCAGGGGAAGGGTGCGGCTGCCCTCTCTCTCCCTCACTATATATAGGGGGAAGGGGGTTGGAGGAGGCGCCCTAGGGTTCCCTAGGGGAGGGGCGGCGGCCACAGGGGAAACCCTAGATGGGTTTGGGCGCCCCTACCCCTAGGAAACTTGCCCCCCAAGCCGGGAGGGGTGGCTGCCCTAGGGGAGGCGCCCCCACCTCTCCAAGTTACGTGAGATCGGGTGCGAGGGGCGCTCAGCCCCTTAGTGGGCTGATGTGCCCCATCCCCTTCGCCCATAAGGCCCCCCAACGCTTGCACGGGCCTCCGAAACCCCTTTCGGACACGCTGGTCATCACCCGGTACCCCCGGAACAATTCCGGACGTCAATACCCTTCTTCCAATACATCGATCTTCACCTATGGACCATTCCGAAACTCCTCCTCACGTCCGGGACTCCGAACAACCTTCGGTAACCACATACTATTTCCCATAACAACTCTAGCGTCACTGAACCTTAAGTGTGTAGACCCTACGGGTTCGGGAACCATGCAGACATGACCGAGACATCTCTCCGGCCAATAACCAATAGAGGGATCTAGATACCCATATTGGCTCCCACATGTTCCACGATGATCTCATCGGATGAACCACGATGTCGGGGATTCAATCAATCCCGTATACAATTCCCTTCACTAGTAGAAAAGAGGGCTTTGGTTCAGGCCAGGTCAGCCCATTAGTCCCGGTTCAGTCCAGAACCGGGACCCATGGGGGCATTGGTCCCGGTTCATGAGGCCAGGGGCCTGCCGGGCCTCATGGGGGCATTGGTCCCGGTTCGTCATGCCCCTTTGGTCCCGGTTGGTGGGACGAACCGAGACCAATGGGCCTCGCTCCTGGCCCACCACCATTGGTCCCGGTTGGTGGCTTGAACCAGGACCACAGGCTTCCCTTTAGTCCCGGTTCATGCCACGAATTGGGACCAATGAGGTGCCTATATATACCCCTCGCCCGTGAGTAGAGCACCCCAGTGCTCTGTTTTTCTCTGGCCGGCGAGGGGAGGGCTTTGTGGTGCTCTAGCTCACCTCCTATGCACATGAGGTGTTCGATGAAATGCCTGAGCCACACTAGTTAAGCTTTCTCCTCTCGAAGCTCGACCTCAAAGCTCCATTTTCCTCGAGATTTTTCTAGGTTTAGCGGCTCGTCATGTCCCACTCCCGTCTTCACCGCCGTCGATCGCCCGCACTGATCTCGTCGCCGGCACCACCGTGGTGAGCCTCTTATTGTTATCTTCTTTTTGAAAGAAAAAATTCTTACTTTAGATAGATACTTGTCTAATTTTCTTAATTTTATTATTGCTTGTTATTATATAGTGCGATGGTTTTGGTATCGGCCCCCGTCAGCCCTCATCCTGGCTATGATTCGGATGTGGTATATATTGTCTTTTTATAACTATTTGGTTAATTTATTGTTTATGACAATTATGCCGACCAACGTGACATAGATTCTATTTATCTAGGAGGTAGTTGAACCGGAAATTCCAACCGACCCTATTGTTGAGAGGTTAAATTTAGTTGAAGAAGAAAACAATTACTTGAAGGAAAAATAAAGAAAATTGAGGAGGAGAAGATGATATTGGAGTTGCATGTTGCGGATGTCGTTGATGATCACAAGATCAAGATGGATGCAATGCGGTTGAAGATGAGAAAGATTAGAAAATATGCCATTCATACCAAGGCTTGGTATCATTATGCCGTTGGATCAATTGTTACCTTGGTTGCGATTATGATCGCATTAGTTTTCGCATTGAAATGTTTTACATAGTTTCAATGTATGGTTTAATTATCTATACATGATGTTCTGTAATGGTTTTTGACACACTTAATTATATATAATGCATGTAGATGAACCGGCAATGGATGTACAGTGACAGACACACCTCCGAGTACATTAAGGGCGTGCATGATTTTCTCGAAGTGGCTGGGGCAAACAAGCAGAATGGTTTTATGTGTTGTCCATGCCCTAAATGTGGGAATACGAAGTCTTACTCTGACCGTAAAATCTTGCACACCCACCTGCTTTACAATGGTTTCATGCCACACTATAATGTTTGGATGAGGCACGGAGAAATAGGGGTTATGATGGAAGACGGTGAAGAAGAAGAGGACGATGACAACTATGTGCCCCCTTAATACGGTGATGCTGCAACGGGGGAAGCTGCTGAAGATCAAGAGGAACCAGACGATGTGCCCAATGATGTTGCAACGGGGGAAGCTGCTGAAGATCATGAGGAACCATACAATGTGCCCGATGATGATGATCTCCGCCGGGTCATTGTCGATGCAAGGACGCAGTGCGAAAGTCAAAAGGAGAAGCTGAAGTTCGATCGCATGTTAGAGGATCACAAAAAGGGCTGTACCCCAATTGCGAAGATGGCAACACAAAGCTCGGTACCGTACTGGAATTGCTGCAGTGGAAGGCTGAGAATGATGTGCCTGACAAAGGATTTGAGAAGCTACTGAAAATATTGAAGAAGAAGCTTCCAAAGGATAACGAATTGCCCGATAGTACATACGCAACAAAGAAGGTCGTATGCCCTCTAGGGTTGGAGGTGCAGAAGATACATGCATGCCCTAATGACTGCATCCTCTACCGCGGTGAGTACAAGGATCTGAACGCATGCCCGGTATGTGGTGCATTGTGGTATAAGATCAGACGAGATGACCCTGGTGATGTTGACGGCGAGCCCCCCAGGAAGAGGGTTACTGCGAAGGTGATGTGGTATGCTCCTATAATACCACGGTTGAAACGTCTATTCAGAAACGAAGAGCATGCCAAGTTGATGCGATGGCACAATGAGGACCGTAAGGAAGACGAGAAGTTGAGAGCACCCGCTGATGGGTCGCAGTGGAGAAAAATCGAGAGAAAGTACTGGCCTGAGTTTGCAAGTGACCCAAGGAACGTATGGTTTGGTTTAAGCGCGGATGGCATTAATCCTTTTGGGGAGCAGAGCAGCAATCACAACACCTGGCCCATTACTCTATGTATGTATAACCTTCCTCCTTGGATGTGCATGAAGCGGAAGTTCATTATGATGCCAATTCCCATCCAAGGCCCTAAGCAACCCGGCAATGACATTGATGTGTTCCTAAGGCCATTAGTTGAAGAACTTTTATAGCTGTGGAATGGAAATGGTGTACGTACGTGGGATGAGCACAAACAGGAGGAATTTAACCTGCACGTGTTGCTGTTTGTAACCATCAACGATTGGCCCGCTCTCAGTAACCTTTCAGGACAGACAAACAAGGGATACCACGCATGCATGCACTATTTAGAAGAAACTGAAAGTATATACCTGGACAAATGCAGGAAGAATGTGTACCTGGCCATCGTCGATTTCTTCTGACCAACCATCAATGTTGAAAGAAAGGCAAGCATTTCAAAGGCGAGGCAGATCACCGAAAGAAGCCCGCCATGCGTACCGGTGATCACGTACTTGCTATGGTCAATGATTTACACGTAATCTTTGGAAAGGGTCCCGGCGGACTAGCTGTTCCGAATGACGCTGAGGGACACGCACTCATGTGGAAGAAGAAATCTATATTTTGGGACCTACCCTACTGGAAAGACCTAGAGGTCCGCTCTTCAATCAACGTGATGCACGTGATGAAGAACTTTTGCGTGAACCTGCTAGGCTTCTTGGGCGTGTATGAGAAGACAAAAGATACACCTGAGGCATGGGAAGACCTACAACGTTTGCACGAAAAAGACGGCATGCCTCTGAAGCAGTATAAAGGTCCTGCCAGCTATGCTCTTACGAAAGAAGAGAAAGAAATCTTCTTTGAATGCCTGCTTTGTATGAAGGTCACGACCGGCTTCTCGTCGAATATAAAGGGAATAATAAATATGCCAGAGAAAAAGTTCCAGAACCTAAAGTATCATGACTGCCACGTGATTATGACGCAATTGCTTCCGTTTGCATTGAGGGGGCTTCTACCGGAACACGTCCGATTAGCCATTGCGAAGCTATGTGCATTCCTCAATGCAATCTCTCAAAAGGTGATCGATCCAGAAATCGTACCAAGGCTAAGGAGTGATGTGGCGCAATGTCTTGTCAGTTTCAAGCTGGTGTTCCCACCATCCTTCTTCAATATCATGACGCACGTCCTAGTTCATCTAGTCGACGAGATTTTCATTCTGGGGCCCGTATTTCTACACAATATGTCCCCCTTTGAGAGGTCCATGGGAGTCCTAAAGAAATATGTCTATATAACCGCGCTAGGCCAGAAGGAAGCATCTCCATGGTCCATCAAATGGAGGATGTCATTGGGTTTTGTGTTGACTTCATTCCTGGCCTTAAGAAGATAGGTCTCCCTAAATCGCGGTATGAGGGGAGACTGACTGGAAAAGGCACGCTGGGAGCGGCCTCAATAATATGCAGGGACGGATATTCTTGGTCTCAAGAACACTACACAGTTCTACAGAACTCTACCTTGGTGACCCCGTATGTCGATGAACACAAGAACAGTCTGCGCTCCAAACACTCCAGCAGTGCGACGACTGGATTACATGTGAACACATCAGGACTTTTAGCAGTTGGTTGGAAACACGTCTCAGAGGTGACAACACTGTTTGTGATGAGTTGTACTTGTTGTCCAGGGCACCATCTTTGACTATATGACTTACAAAGGATACGAGATAAATGGGAATACATTTTACACGATCGCCCAAGATCAAAAGAGCACCAACCAAAACAGCGGTGTCCGCTTTGATGCAGCAACCGAGAGGGGAAAGGACACATATTATGGTTACATAGTGGACATATGGGAACTTGACTACGGACATGATTTTAAGATCCCTTTGTTTAAGTGCAAATGGGTCAATCTGTCAGGAGGCGGGGTACAGGTAGACCCACAGTACGGAATGACAACAGTGGATCTCAACAATCTTGCGTATGTAGACGAACCGTTCGTCCTAGCCAATGATGTGGCACAGGTTATCTATGTGAAGGACATGTCTACCAAACCGAGAAAAAGAAAAGATAAGGAAGCGAATACATCATACAATGAGCCAAAGCGCCACATAGTTCTTTCAGGAAAAAGGGACATCGTGGGAGTGGACGGCAAGACAGACATGTCTGAAGATTATGAAAAGTTTCATGAAATTCCTCCCTTCAAAGTCAAGGCTGACCCAAGCATCCCGATAAACGATGAAGATTATCCATGGTTACGGCGCAATAAGCAAATGACACAAGCGAAGAAAAAGTGAAGACATTCTCCCACAACTATTATGACGATACCATGCCAACTTTGTAACAGACGAGTATGATACCATTGTCCGTTTTGTGCATGCACATGCTATGGGTGTGAAATTATGATACCATGCCAACTTTCAACTTTTTTAGAGTTCATTTGAAATGCTTTAATGTCTTATGGTTCGGCCCTCGTAATACCATTATTCAAATTTGAAAACTAATGGCACTAACAGAAAGTTTATATTTTTTTTCTAAAACTAATGGCACTAACAGAAAGTTTATAATTTTTCTAACCTAAAAGCAAAAAGAATTAAAAAAAATAAAGCAAAAAACAAAACAAAATAAGTAATGCAAAAAACAAAACAAAAAATAGGAAAAAAACTATTTTTACAGTAAAGTTAATCACAAACTTGTGATTCACACAAATTTCAAAGAATTCAAATTTTAACTACTTAAATTTGAAAACTAATGGCACTAACAGAAAGTTTATATTTTTTCTAAAAATAATGGCACTAACAGAAAGTTTATAATTTTGCTGACCTAAAAGCAAAAAGAATTAAAAAAATAAAAAAAGAAAAGAAAATAAATAATGCAACAAGCAAAACAAAAAATGGAAAAAAAACTATTTTTATAGTAAAGTTAATCACAAACTTGTGATTCACACATATTTCAAAAAATTAAAATTTTAACTATTCAAATTTGAAAACTAATGGCACTAACAGAAAGATTACAATTTTTCTGACCTAAAAGTAAAAGGAATTAAAAAATAAAGCAAGAAACAAAAGAAAATAAATAATGCAAAAAACAAAACAAAAAACCGGAAAAAAAATAAAAAAAACTGCCACCTATTGGGCCACCATGGTCTGAATACGACTAGAAACCCAACATGGGCCAGGGTTCAGGCCTGCAGAAGGCCCAATAGGCCCACAGACAGCATAGTGTGAGATTAGGCCCGTAAGCCTGCATTTGAGAGGAGATCGAGAGGGCAGCCGCAGTGTGGCTTATAAACCACTCCGAGCCCCTGTCAACTAGCGAGGTGGGACTAAGCTTTTGGCCGCGGGCAGCGCAAGGCCTTTGGTCCCGGTTGGTACCACCAACCGGGACTAAAGGGGGCATTGGTCCCGGTTCGTGGCACCAACCGGGACCAATGCTCCTCGCCCCTGGCCCATGACCATTAGTCCCGGTTTGTGACACAAACAGGGACAAAAGGTTTGGTCCTCGTTGCGGGCCAAGTTTTGTCCCACCTTGCCAACCGAAGGGGGCTCACACCGGTTTATAAGCCCTTCCCTCTCTGCCTTGTTGAGCTCCTCTCAAAATGAAAATAGATGCCCATATAGAGAAAAGTTTAACCTAAATTCAGAGTGAATTTATCTGAAATTCATAGAAATTTACTATGAATTTAGGTTGAATTTTCTCTATAAGCGCATCTATGCTCATTTTTTTAGTAAGTTAATCACAAACTTGTGATTCACAGAATTTTCAAAGAATTCAAATTTGAAACTAATGGCACTAACAGAAAGTTTATAATTTTTTTAAAACTAATGGCACTAACAGAAAGTTTATAATTTTGCTAACCTAAAAGCAAAAAGAATTAAAAATTAAAGAAAAAAACAAAAGAAAATAAATAATGCAAAAAACAAAACAAAAAAATAGGAAAAAAACTATTTTTATAATAAAGTTAATCACAAACTTGTGATTCACACAAATTTCAAACAATTCAAATTTGAACTATTTCAATTTGAAAACTAATGGCACTAACACAAAGTTTATAATTTTTCTGACCTAAAAGCAAAAATAATTAAAAAATAATGCAAAAAACAAAACAAAAAACTGGAAAAAAACTATTTTTATAGTAAAGTTAATCACAAAATTGTGAATTCACACAAATATCAAAGAATTCAAATTTTAACTATTCAAATTTAAAAACTAATGGCACTAAGAAAAAGTTTATATTTTTTCTGAATCAAATGGCACTAACAGAAAGTTTATAATTTCCTAACCTAAAAGCAAAAAAGAATTAAAAATTAAAGCAAAAAACAAAACAAAATAAATAATGCAAAAAACAAAACAAAAAACTGGAAAAAAAACTAATTTTATAGTAAAGTTAATCACAAACTTGTGATTCACACAAATTTCAAAGAATTCCAATTTTAACTATTCAAATTTGAAAACTAATGGCACTAACAAAAAGTTTATAATTTTTCTTACCTAAAAGCAAAACAACAAAACTAGAATAAAATAAAATAGCAACATTAAGTATTTTGTTGTAAGTAGAAACAAAATAAAATAAATAAAGCAACAAAGAAAACAAAAAAACAAAAATAGTGCCACCTACTGGGCCCCCACGGCTTGAATACGACTGGAAGCCCTACCATGGGCCAGGATTCAGGCCCGTAGGAGGCCCAGTAGGCCCACAGGCAGATAAGGTGACTTTAGGCCCGTAAGCCTGCATTTGAGAAGAGCTCGAAGTGGTCAGCGCAGCAGCGCTTATAAACCACTGTCGAAGCCTCCGGCTAGCGAGATGGGACTAAACATCCTACCGCACCGTGCCAGTTCCAGCACAAGGCCTTTGGTCCCGGTTGGTGCCACCAACCGGGACTAAAGGGGTGCATTGGTACAGGTTCGTGGCATCAATCGGGGCCAATGCCACCCTTTAGTCCCGGTTAGTGCTACCAACCGGGACCAAAGGCCGCCGCTACCCGCCCTTTGGGCTGCTGAAAAGAGGCCTTTGGTCCCGGTTGGTGGGACCAACCAGGACTAAAGGGGGGCATTGATTCCACAAACTGGGACCAATGCTCTCAGTATATAAGAAAGCACTTGGCGTTTTTCAGACATCATCTGCATCAGTTCGCCCGACGACGCCGCCAGGCTGCCCGATCAAGCTCGCCCCGTCGACGTCGTCGCCGCCCTCTGCTGCCTAGTCGACGTCATCGCCGCCCTCTGCTGCCTCGTCGACGCCATCGCCGCCCTGCCCCGAGCACACCGCCGGCGGCCCGCCCCGACCACGCCGCACGCCCCTGCCCCGACCACGTCGTCGTCGCCCCAGCTACCCCGCACCGCCATCGCCTCTGCCTCGCGCGCCCTGCCCCGACCACACGCCGCCGTCGCCCTGCCCCGACCGCGCCGTGACTCATCCATTTGGTCAGGGCCGGCACCTCCCCCCTCTTCCTCCCTGTTTTTTTGCATATATATATATAGATGTTTTTTCCTGATTATATGTATATGTATGAGTATATGTATGTGTGTATATCTGTTTATATGTCCTTTTTTAGATTTTCTGTTTTTTGCATTTTTATAAAAATGTATATATGTAGGTATATATGTTATATATATATATGTTCATGTATATATGCAAAAGATAGATTTTTAGAAAAATTAGGATTTTTCTGTTCATATAATTTTTTGGTGATATTATTTATTGTAAATATGCAAATGTTTGTATATTCATATGAACAATGAATTAGGCAAAACCTTATTTTAAAAGAATGAGAGGAAAAAGGAAGCAATACTACTTTTATTTTTGAACATTATTTTAAAAAAAGCAAGCAATACTACTTCATGTATTTTTAAGAAGGAAGAAGAAGAAAAAGAATGAGAGGAAAAAGGAAATAAGAAGAGGAAGAAAGGAGAAGAAGAGGAGAAATAAATAAGAAAAGGAAAAAAGAAGAAAGGAATAGAGGAGAAGAAGAAAAACATAGAATATTCTCCTCTATTCTCCTCTATTCCTTTCTTCTTCTCCTCTTTTTTTTCTTCTTTTTTTTCGATCTTCTCCTATATTCCTTTCTTCTTCTCCTCTTTTTATTTCTTCTTCGTCTTCTTATTTTTTATCGGATATGTCGTTGTTGATATACCCCGTGTCCCGATAACTTCAACATGACGGGGGGGGGGGGGTTGACCTACCCCCTCCCCGATAATATTATTTTCCCATGTATGTATGCAAAAGTTACATTTTTAGAAAAGTTTTATATATCTAGCTAGGAAGGGAAGAAGAAGAAAAAGAATGAGAGGAAAAAGGAAAATATGAAGAGGAAGAAGAAAGGAGAAGAAGAGGAGAAATAAATAGGAAGAAGAAAAAAGAAGAAAAAGAAGAGGAGAAGAAGAAAGGAATAGACGAGAAGAAGAAAGAAATAGGTTTTATGTATCTATCTAGGAAAGGAAGAAGAGGAAAAAGAATGAGAGGAAAAAGGAAAATAAGAAAAGGAAGAAAGGAGAAGAAGAGGAGAGGAAGAAGAGGAGAAATAAATAGGAAGAAGAAAAAAGAAGAAAAACAAGAGGAGAAGAAGAAAGAAATAGAGGAGAAGAAGAGAAAATAGAATATTTTATTTTCTCTTCTTCTCGTCTTTTTTCTTCTTTTTTTTCTTCAATCTTCTCCTCTATTAATATCTTCTTCTCCTCTTTTTATTTCTTCTTAGTCTTCTTATTTTTTATCGGATTTGTCGTTGTCGATATACCTTGTGTCCCGATAACTTCAACACAAGGGGGGTTCGACCTAACCCCTCCCCGATAACATTATTTTCCCATGTATGTATGTCGTCGTTGTCGATATAACCCCCTCCCGGATAACTTCGACCGTGATAACTTATACCACGGGAGCACCCCACCCCCCCGACCCTCTCGCTCGACCAAAACTCTCGAGGACACCCAAACCCTAGAAAAAACGATGTTCGTCTCCTACCCCCTCATGCGCGCGCCCCTACCTGAAAGTGCGTTACATCGAGTAGAGGGGGGTGAATAGGCGATTTTTATGGAAGTCTTCAAAACGTGGAAGTTATGAAGACAAACGATAGAAATAAACCTATTACCCTGCAGTGGAAGGTAGACTACACTAGGCAAGCCATAGTCAAGTATTCAATAGAGTGAAAGCACAATGACTAATAGCAGCAATGTAGTAAGGACCAGGTAGGAAGATATTATGAAGCCAAACAGAACACGCAGTCACTCAGTGAAGATAAAAGATAGTGCAATCATACAATGACTTCACAAGGAGTAACAGTACGTAAAGAGAAGGGAAGGATGAAACTAGTGACTCATTGAAGACAATGATGTGTTGGACCAGTTCTAGTTGTTGTGACAACTGTACGTCTGGTTAGGGCGGCTAGGTATTTAAACCTGAGGACACACAGTCCCGGACACCCAGTCCTGAACACGCAGCTCAGGACACCCAGTCCTCACCGTATTCCCCTTGAGCTAAGGTCACACAGACCTCGCCCAATCACTCCGGTAAGTCTTCAAGGTAGACTCCCAAACCTTCACAGACTTCGTTCACCGGCAATCCACAATGTCTCTTGGATGCTCAGAACGCGACGCCTAACCGGCTGGAGGATTCACAGTCCTCAAGTGTAATAAGTCTTCAGATCACACAGACAAGAAGACTTAAGTGATGCCTAATTCTCTCTGGCTCTGGGTGGTTAGGGCATTATCCTCGCAAAGAATTCTCTCTCAAAGGCTTCGAGGTGGGTTGCTCTCAAACGAGAAAAGCCGTACACTAACTCTGAGCAGCCAACCGTTTTTGGTTGTAGGGGGTGGGCTATTTATAGCCACCAGGCAACCCGACCTAAAATGACCCTGGGTCACTAAGGAACTGACACGTGTTCCAACGGTCATATTTCAAACTCACATGGCAACTTTACTTGGGCTACAAGCAAAGCTGACTTGTCCGACTCTGGACAAGATTCGCTCTCATAGTCTTCACTCGAAGACATAGGTTTTGTTTAAGCATCACTTCAGTCATTCTGACTGGTTCTCTTGGACCCCACTTAACAGTATGGTGGTTCCTATGACTCAACAAAGAAGAAGAAAAAGAACTACGAAAGATCTAAGTCTTCGAGCTCCATAGGCTTCATGCGATGTCTTCTCTTGTCATAGTCTTCAATGTGAATATCTTCATATACCACCTTTGACTTCAATGTCTTCATACATTTTTAGGGGTCATCTCTGGTAGGAAAACCGAATCAATGAGGGACTTCTACCTGTGTTATCCTGCAATTCTCACAAACACATTAGTCCCTCAACTAGGTTTGTCGTCAATACTCCAAAACCAACTAGGGGTGGCACTAGATGCACTTACAATCTCCCCCTTTTTGGTGATTGATGACAAACTAGTTGAAGTTTTCAACGGGGAATTTAATATGTGAAATTGTAAAGGATAAGGAATTGTCTTCATAAGTTGCAAGGGCTCCCCCTGAAGATGTGCATATAAGTAGTTTGCTTTTGGAATGCAAATGCACATGGCAGGTTGTGCTTGTGGAGATCCTCTTCAACTTATGATGACAATCCACTATGCATGTGAAGGTATGTGAAGATAATGACATGCATAATGGAAAATGGACGTCTACAAAATGATCTAAGTGCGGAATTTATCGTCGCACATGCGGAATTTATCATCGCATCACAAAAGGGAAAATAGGTAGCAGACGACCATTGAGTTTAAGTGTTACAACTCAAAGAACCAAATGTATCAAAACGAGAGTTGTAAACACGAAGGAAAATATGAAGCACCCGCCCATATGGACCCTCTTGAAGACTATTAAACTCATATGCTTCTCCCCCTTTTGTCAGTAAGGACCAAAAAGGTTTGAAGACATAGAGCCTCTACTCGTTCCCATGAAGAGTAGGTGAAGCAGCAGGGTCGTTGGTGGTGTTCGGCGGTGCAGAAGAGCTTGGAGCAGTGTTGAAGCGTGCTAAAGGAGGCGGCGGTGAAGTAGCATCGTCGTCATCCTCGATCACTCTGGCATTTACAGTTGCAACAGAGGAAGAGAACTCAGAGTCTTCAAGAGATGGAGTTCGTCGAAGCACTGCCCTTCGAGGGGGTGTGGAGTCAAACTTGAAGCGCTCAGAGAAGCCATCCTCTTGAAGATCATCTTCAGAACACATCAGCGTCAGCCCTTTCCATGTGCGGCGAGAGGTTTCATGGGAAACAAAGGCATTCTTGGTGGCAAGATTGCGAATGCGATTAACATCCACCAAGAGGCTTTGCATTTGACGCTTCAGCTAGTCATGATGCCTATCCTATTTCTGATGAAGAGCCACAAGAAGTTCTTGGTCATTGAGAACACGAGTGCGCTTCTTGGGTCATGGGGTAGTTGTACTGTCAGTGGCTTCAGTGAGAGCAGGATGAGATGCACGTGTAGTGCCAGCCAAAGGATACACAAGAGTGACTGCTTCAACTCCTTCAATGTTCTGAGAAAAACTTTGATGCTCTGCATTCTGAAGACTTAGAGGTTCCTTGGCAGGCTCAGGATAGATGGCTTCAATAGACATATCCACATCAGGCAGAAAAATCCGATGATTGCGAGAACATGGCTGATATGAGATAGCGGAGTGAAGTTTTATCAGCCGCATTACCCATGGGGCGTAGAACTTCAAGCCAAACAGATTAGAGCCGGATGCAGCAAGTTGGCGAATGAAGAGGTCCTGTGCATTGAAGCATTTTCCATGAAGAATATAGAAGACCAAAGTCTTCATTGCACCTTCCAGCTTGGCATTTGGAGAGTGCCCTTTGATGGGCTAGAGAGTTCGCCTTATGATGTGATAAATAGTCCTTGGCAGATACTCTAGGTCTTCAACAAAGAACTCTTTGGGATATGCAGCATCTTGGGGTAATGGCATCATCATACTGAGCATCTGACTCATGTTAGGTTCAGGCTTCTGAAAGATGCTCTCCACAGCTTCACTATGAAGTTGACAGCCAGATTCATAGAGATCACCGGGAGTGGGTAGACCAGTGAGCTCAATGATGTCAAAGGCTTTGGCTTCGTGATGAACATTTCCTGTCATCCACTCCAGGACCCAAGTCTTTGGATCTCTGTTATACCCGCGGATGTGAAGTGTGGCATAGAATTAAAGTAGCAACTCTTCATTCCAATGCTCTTGGCCAGTGATGAACGGCAGCAACCCAACCTCTTTGAAGCAATCCAGAGCTTCTTCCAGACAGGGCAGACCAGCTATTGCTTCAATGTCAAGACGCTTGTGTGGGAAGATGCAACCTTGATTGTAAAGAATGCAAGAGTAATAACTGTGCTGCGGATAGCTCTAGAACCGATCAGATGATATTCTTTCCCTTGAGTAGGGGTTCCTTGAGCTATTGAAGAATGTGTTGTCTGCTCTGAAGCCATTGATATTGAAGGATCCAGGTGCTGATGCAGGACCTGGGAACCTGGGCAATCTTGGGATTGGCTTCTGTACCTGAGGCCTGTGCTCAACATGATAGTCGAACTGAGGACCGGCAGCAGGCGCGGGAACAGAAGCAGTGGGATCAGTGGCTTCGCTGACTTCTGGTGCTTTTGTTGGGGAGGGCTCCACATTAGCTTCAGCCATGACAGCATCAGTGGCTTCATTGGTGTTGGTGGTGGCAGCCTCAAGATTTTCAACTATCACTTGACGAGCTGGAGGGTCGGTCACAACCACGTTCTCCTTGAGAACCGCTTCTTGGTGGGACAGGGGAGTAGCAGCTTGTGGGACTTCTTCTCCATCGGCTGATGCAGCTGGAATGTCTTCCGCAGCTTCAGCTTCAGACGCAGAGACTGGAGGCCTTGGTCCTTTGCGAAGCCTGCGCAACGCAGGTGACGCCTGTGTAGTTGGAGTTGGTTGGGCCTCAAAGTGTTCTTCCTCTTGTGGGTGATCAGCCCATGAAGCATCCTGAGCAATTGGCGTCAGAGGATGACCAATGCTGATGAGTTCACTGTGCTCGGGCTGAGGAAGGACTGCACCATCTTCTACATGGTCATGGTGACCAATGTCGTCAGCAGCGATGGGATCAGCTGCTGGAAAGTCTTCAGCTTCATGAGCCTCTGTGAAAGCAGGCTCATGGATTGTCAGTTGGCGTTCAGCGTCAGGACGAACCATAGAAATGGGTTCAACAATCAAAGGCTCTGTGGGAGCAGCCCGTTCTTTCTTGGTCTTCCTCTTCTTCTTGGAGGGGCAGTAGGAGAGGCTTCAGGATGTTTCCTCTTCCTGGCTTCAGCCTCTGCAGTCCTTGTCTTCTTCATCTCTGAAGCGGTTGACCGGGCTTTTGGCTTTGAGCCAGTCATTCTAGTTGGGAAGATAATGGGATCTGCTTCCTGCCTTGGTGGGAGAGGTTCGGCCACAATGGGCTTCTTCTTCTGCTTAGCAGCCATCCTGGGATCAATGCCCGGATGCCCAAGGGCCTTGCGCTTCTCAGCTTCATTGTAGCCTTGCACACACTTGTCAGCCAGGCTCTTCATACGCTCCCAAGAACCCTGAGCTTCTGCGCGTTTCTTGAGAAAGGCTTCTTTGAGCTCGTGCAGCATAATCTTGAAGTTTTTCACCTCTTGCACGCTGAGCTTGGCCATATGCTTCTTGAACTAACCTTTTCATAGCCAATCTTTTGCTTCAGTTCGACGATGTGCTGAGCGAGGGCTAGCTCTGAAGCAATGGCACCATGGAAGGCGACACTGAGGCCAATGGGTAGTTGCAGATCTTCGAAGCTGATGTTTGGCATGTCAAACCACTCATCAATGAAGTTGTGGATGATTGTTACATCAAAGAGAGGCAGATCATTGAAGATTTCTGCTTCTTGTTTGCTCTTGATGAGTTGCTCAAGAGCGTCATCTGCAAGATCTTCATCACTTGACAGATCAATGGCATCATTGCGCAGAATAGCAGCAGCTGTTAGCTCTTGGCCGGTGTGTGGCAGAGGCATCTTGACCTTCTGGGGCTTGGAGATGCGTGACAAATCTTCAGACTGCACACTGTCTTCAGGAGGTGCAGTTGCCAGTGGCTTCGCCCGTGAGATTTTTGGTGCAGAGGCCGGCTTTGAAGCTTTTGGCTGCTTCAGCTTCTTTGGCTTCGGCGCTGCAGGAGCTTCATCTGATTCAGCGTCATCTGCAGGCTCATTCACGGCTGTCCCTTGAACCATGATGTGAGTGATGAGGCCTTCAAGATTGTAGAAGGGCCCAAGAAGATTGGGTTCAGCTTCGCGAGTTCCATCGGCACGGGGAGCAGAGGGACCAGGGTTGAAATCTAAACCCAAAGTCTTCTTGTTCTGCTTCGCTGAGTTCTGGGCAAACTGGAAGTTGTGCTTAAACAGATTGTCGTTACGACACCATAGCATGGACGATGGGTCAGCATCCGCAGGCTGTGGTCCACGGACCATGTAGGGATAGAACCTTGTTCAATGGCTTCATCTCTGGTCCTGGGTTGAAGATTTTTGTAGAGGATGTCTCCCCATGGTCGCTTGATGGCATTCTTTTCAGCATATTCCTTGGTCACAAATCTGTACTTGAACCACTGTTCTGGCCAATAGCGTCGAATCCATTGGATTCACGTCTTGCGCTGATTGTAATCCTTTTCAGGATCTGTCTTGTACAGCTCTGAGAGGTTATCGGGCAGATCTCTTAATGTTTCTTCTCGACGCTTTCTGCCACCCTTCCTTGCTGATTTTTCTGAAGCCATGAACCTTAATCTGAAAGGCTTCAATACGTTCAGAGGCTTCAAAGGTTTTCGCTTGCTGGACAAACAGGAACTGGCTTCGGGAGAATTTATGTGATGCTGTAAGAATTCTGCAAATGAATGCAGACTATGAGAACCAAGGGAGTCTCCCACGGACATGTACCTGTGACAGCATTAAGGTGCGAGGGAAGGGGAAGAGGTCATATGCATTCTTAGAAGATTTTGAAGATAAATCAGTTTAGAAGACATTGACCTCATCGTGCGAAGACATTCACTCATAGATAAGGAGTTGGTTCCAGATTTGTAAAAATCCATGGATCAGTACAAGTGAGGAATCTAACTACTTTGTGAAGCATAAGTGAATATACTAGGCATGTTATGAGATGTAGTATGAAAGAGATCCAACTTGTGTGAATAGAAACTGCTTGTGGTAGAAAGTGATAAAGCTATAGGATCAAAGAGGCCGTAAAAAGGAGGTGTTATTTACCACACAAAGAACTGCTAGACGGAGTGGAAGAGGAGGCCGAGCAGTTCGATCGTCCGTGCCCTAACTTGGCAACGGAGGACACCTACGGCGACGGCGGAGAAGGCGATGTCCGCGGTCGGCGTGAAGACGACGTCGGAGAGGTTGCGGTAGCGAAGCGCTTCGTCGCCGGTGTCGTCGAGGGCTAGCGGTGGCTCTAGGGTTCGTGCGAGAGTGGAAGAAGAGATAATGACTGCCATGAGGTGTGTATTTATAGGTACAGGGGCGGCACTGCGTTATTACACAGGTGCCCCTGGCGATTCGCATCGGAGGAACACGTGGCCATCATGCAGCATATTGGGGTTTGTTCCACGTCCCACGCATGGCTGGATTTTCGGGTGGTCTTTCCCACTTCTCCGGGTTTCAGGTGGAGGAATTAGCATTGAAAACGGACTTAATGGTTGTCTCTGTATCTTCTGCTGACAAGGACGCAGAGAAGACATTCGAAAGTTTCAATAGAATGCATATGATTTGGAGAGATAGAGTTTGAGATAGAAAGCATAGATAGGTTAGGGTCCGATCACATTCACTTAGTTCAAAAGATTCAACAAGAAGACATAGCTATAAGTGAATGCTGTAGAGGACAGAACACTAGTATATATATATCTATATAATCAACATAGTGAAGATAATCATGAAGATATGTTGAGATTGAAGCGAAACCAAATGAGAAGACATAGCAAATGTAACGCCATGAGTGAAACACTTTAAACAGAACATTTGGTGGTGGCGTTACCCACCGTATAGGAAGTATTAGACCCAGACACGGCGCACAATTATCGTGGCGCTCCGAAGTCAAATTCCACATCAATGTATTCACACTTAGAATGTATGTCTTCATTGATTGAAGATATACTTTACTTCGTGTGTTGCACATCTAAGTCATCAATATGCATAAGTGTTTGGATGTGTGCCTGATCACAGGACATTTGAGGATTCCAGGATATTTAGCTCACACCATAACTTGCAAAATTTCTTCTCATCCAAGGGCTTGGTGAAGATATCTGCCAATTGCTCTTCAGTGTTAACGTGTATGATATCAATATCTTCCTTCACAACATGATCTCTGAGAAAGTGATGACGAATTTCAATGTGTTTTGTCTTCGAGTGATGAACTGGGTTGTTGGCAATCTTGATGGCGCTTTCGTTGTCGCAGTAGAGTGGCACTTGCTTCAGATGAATGCCATAGTCCTTGAGTGTTTGCTTCATTCACAGAAGCTGAGCGCAGCAAGATCCAGCAGCAATGTATTCAGATTCAGCAGTGGAGAGAGATACATAGTTCTGCTTCTTTGAAGACCAACATACAAGTGATCGTCCCAGAAAGTGACATATGCCTGACGTAGACTTGCGATCCACTTTGTCACCAGCATAATCAGCATCCGAGAATCCAACCAGATCAAACTCTGAGCCCTATGGATACCATAATCCTAGAGTTGGGGTGTGAGCCAAATATCGAAGAATTCGCTTCACAGCTAAGTGATGCGACTCCTTTGGTGTCGCTTGGAATCGAGCACACATGCAAACACTAAGCATAATATCTGGCCTAGATGCACATAGATAAAGCAAAGAACCAATCATGGAGCGGTATACCTTTTGATCGAACTCTTTACCATTGTCGTCGGGGCCCAGATGATGCTTGGCTGGCATTGGCGTCGTGAAGCCTTTGCAGTCTTGCATACCGAACTTCTTCAGACAATTTTGAGATACTTCTCTTGAGATATGAAGATGTCGTTGCATTGCTGTCGTACTTGGAGACCGAGGAAGAACTTCAGCTCTCCCATCATGGACATCTGATATTGCTCTTGCATCATATATCCAAACTATTCACTGTACTTCTGATTGGTGCAGCCGAAGATAATGTCATCCACATATATTTGGCACACAAACAGTTCACCATCATATGTCTTCGTGAAGAGAGTGGGGTCTAGGGAACCAGGTATGAAGCCTTTGCTCTTCAGGAAGTATTTGAGTGTGTCATACCTGGCCCGAGGGGCTTGTTTGAGGCCATACAGTGCCTTGTTGAGCTTGTATACCATGTCAGGATGTTTTGGATCTTCAAAGCCAGGCGGTTGTGCAACATACACTTCTTCTTCAATCTTGCATTGAGAAAGGCGCTCTTCACATCCATTTGATATAGAAGAATGTTGTGATGATTGGCATAGGCCAGCAGTATGCGTATGGCTTCAAGTCTAGCCACAGGAGCAAATATTTCATCGAAGTCAATGCCTTCCACTTGAGTATATCCTTGAGCAACGAGACGAGCTTTGTTTCTGACAACTTGACCATGCTCATCTTGCTTGTTGCGGTATATCCATTTGGTGCCTATTATGTTGTGCTTCCGAGGATCAGGACGCTTAACCAGTTCCCATACATTATTCAGCTCAAACTGTTGAAGCTCTTCTTGCATAGCTTGAATCCATTCAGGTTCCATGAAGGCTTCTTCAACTTTCTTGGGTTCTGTTATTGAGATGAATGCGAAGTGCCCACAGAAATTTGCTAGCTGAGTTGCCCTTGATCGAGTGAGCAGACCGGGTGCATTGATGCTGTCAATTATTCTCTCAATCTGCACTTCATTGGCAACACGAGGATGTACAGGGTGAAGGTTTTGCTCTTGCTGATCATTGTCATTGTTAGTGGGATTGTCTTCAGGCTCAGCATTGTCTTCAGGTTGATCAGGTGCGGAGATGATAAGTTCCTCTTCAGGTTGAGCTTCAGAGGGTATGATTTCTCCGGTTCCCATAAGCTTGATTGATTCGCTGGATGGAACTTCATCTAGCATATTTGGGAGGTCCTCTCTTTGTGAACCGTTAGTCTCATCAAACCACACATCCACTATTTCAACCACTTTATAATGAAAGAGATTGAAGACTCTGTAGGAGTGCGAATCCTTTCCATATCCAAGCATAAAACCCTCATGTGCTTTTGGTGCAAATTTTGAAGTGTGATGTGGATCCTTGATCCAGCACTAGGAACCAAATACTCTGAAGTAACTGACATTTGGCTTCTTGCCAGTAAGGAGCTCATAAGATGTCTTGTTCAGAAGCTTGTGAAGATAAACACGATTGATTGTATGGCATGCAGTATCAATGGCTTCAGGCCAGAATTTTCTTGGAGTCTTGTATTCATCAAGCATCGTTCGGGCCATCTCAATGAGTGTTCTGTTCTTGCGTTCGACGACGCCATTCTGCTGTGGCGTGTATGGGGGCTGAGAATTCATGTGTGATGCCCAAGGTATCAAGATATGTATCAAGGCCAGTGTTCTTGAATTCAATGCCATTGTCACTTCTGATGTGCTTTATCTTGGCGCCATAGTTGTTCATTGCTCGATTGGCGAAGCGTCTAAAGACATCCTGCACTTCAGTCTTGTAGAGGATTATGTGCACCCAAGTATATCTAGAATAATCATCAACAATAACAAAGCCATAGAGGCAAGCAATAGTAGTAAGAGTTGAGTAATGAGTGGGACCGAAAAGATCCATGTGGTTGTCATGATTGTCTTCGAGGGATGTTTGGCCCTCGTCATCTTCCCTGCTTCACAGGCACCGCATAAGTGATATTTCTTGAACTTGACGCCCTCAATGCCTATGACATGCTTCTTCTTTGCAAGGGTGTGGAGGTTCCTCATGCCAGCATGCCCTAGCCTTCGATGCCAGAGCCAGCATTCAGAAGCCTTTGCTAGAAGACATACGGCAAGCTGTGGTCCTGCCGAAAAATCTACCACGTACAAATCATCTTTCCAATACCCTTCAAACACTAGAGACTTGTCAGATTCCATTAGTACAAGGCAGCGATATTTTCCAAATATTATGATCATGTTCAAATCGCAAAGCATTGAGACAGACATTAAGTTGAAGCCAAGGGATTCAACAAGCATGACTTTATCCATGTGTTGATCCTTTGAGATTGCAACTCTACCTAGACCCAATACCTTACTTTTACCAGTGTCAGCAAATGTGATGTGACTCTTGTCGGATGGACGTAAGGTTGAGTCCATAAGAAGGCTTCTTTTGCCAGTCATGTGGTTGGTACACCCACTATCAATAATCCATTCTGAAGACGCTGGTGTCGTACCCTACAGTGCAGTTAGGGGGATAGGCTTCACGAAGAGAATTGTGAAGCAAAAACATTTGACGAACCAGTGGGTTATGAAAACTTAGATCCAGATTAGGACTGATAGGGAGAGTTGCAAGCGATTCAGGAACGAAGTACATAGTAAGACCATTCGGGCATTTGATCTTGCGCCCTACAAGATGTTTAAGGTCCCCAGCAATAGCGTCAGACGATTTTGGTTTTCTGCTGGAGACCTTTCCCTGCAAAAGAGAGTTAAGCTTTCTTAGCCACCCACATCTTCAAGGGTGGCTTAGAAGCAAAAAGTCTAAGTGCAGCATCTGAGAACTTTGGCTTTGGAGCCCTAGCAAAAAGTCTTGTAGGCGGACAATAGTACTCATAAGAATAAGCAGAATAGTTCTTGGTCTTATGAATATGGCGGTTTGATGAACCGCGCTCATATTCATAGGCCTGAGTATGGTTTCCCTGCAAAACATTTGCGTTAGTGCGACTCAGGTGAGTCCTCTGTCTGTATGAAGCCTTTGGACCATATGAAGCCTGTGGTCTGAGGTTTGTCTTTTTCACGTGTGGTGTCATGATGACATTCACAGGAAGATTCTCCAGACACTTTTTCGGAACCCAGATCTTCTTCATAGGCGGTCCATTCCTGCAGTTAGTACCAATGTACCTGGCAAACACTTCACCATTCTGATTCTTAAACATTTTATAGTTTGCATCAAAGGATTCATCAATGACAATGGGATTTGCACAAGAGAAGCCAGATAGATTGGATAGATCTGCTGAAGATTCCTTTGCAGCAACCCATGTGGTTTTGGTGTACTGCTCAGGTTTCCAGTAAGAGCCATCAGCATTCATTTTCCTTACGAACCCAACAATCTCTTTCCTCAGGTTTCGGTTCAAGATCTGCTTTTTGAGGACATCACATAGTGTCTGATGCCCTTTAAGACTTTTGTACATCCCTGTTTCAAGCAATGTCTTCAACCTAGCATTCTCATCAGCAATAGCAGTGGAATCCTCAGCAGAGGGGTTAGTTCCCACATCAACAGTTGAAGATATTGCAACAGTAGAAGCAGTAGAACATTCAGCAACAGTAGTAGCATTATCACGCTCAATGCACTTAAGACATGGTGGTTCAAATCCTTCCTGGGCGGAACTGATCTGTTTGGAGCGAAGTGACTCATTTTCCTTTTGAAGATCTTCATGGGCCGCTCTCAATTTCTCAAGATCTTGCTTCCTTTGAAGATAATCATAGGAAAGCTTTTCATGAGTTGTTGAGAGCGTTTCATGACGACTTTCAAGTTCCTCATACTTAACGTGAAGATTTTTTATGTCTTCAATTAAGGACTCAGAACGAGTCATTTCAGCACCTAACAGATCATCGCTTTTGTCTAACAGTTTTTGAATATGTTCCATGGCTTTTTGTTGTTCAGTTGCAATTTTAGCAAGTGTTTTATAGCTGGGTTTTGAACCACAATCAGAGTCATCGTCACTAGATGTTTGATAGTGAGTAGTGCGTGTGTTTACCTTGGCACCGCGTGCCATGAAGCAGTAGTTAGGAGCAGAGTGGTCCTTGTCATTTGCCTCGGTGCCGGTGATGAAGTCATTGTCTTCAGTGTTGAAGATGGACTTGGCAACGTATGCTGTAGCCAGACTTGCGACGCCAGAATCGGACTCCTCCTCAGACTCCACCTCCGCCTCCTTAGAAGCAGGCTCCTCCTCTGAATCCATTTCCTTGCCAACAACCGCACGTGCCTTGCTAGATGAGCTCTTCTTGTGTGATGAAGACTTTGAAGAAGACTTTGAGTATTTCTTCTTCTTCTTGTCGTCAGAGTCATATTCCTTGCTCTTCTTCTTCTTTTTGTTCTCATTGTCCCACTGCGGACACTCGGAGATGAAGTGGCCAGGTTTCTTGCACTTGTGACATGTTTTCTTCTTGTAGTCATGAGCAGAAGCTTCATCATTCCTTGAGCTTGATCGGGAAGACTTTCTGAAGCCTTTCTTCTTGGTGAATTTTTGGAACTTCTTCACAAGCATAGCAAGTTCCCTTCCAATGTCTTCAGGATCATCAGAACTGCTGTCAGATTCTTCTTAAGATGAGGAGACAGCTTTTGCCTTCAAGGCACGAGTTCGCCCATTGTTTGGACCGTAGATATCTCTTTTCTCAAAAAGCTGAAACTCATGTGTGTTGAGCCTCTCAAGTATGTCAGACGGATCGAGTGTCATGAAATCAGGACGTTCTTGAATCATCAGGGCTAGGGTGTCAAACGAACTGTCAAGTGATCTCAGTAGTGTCTTGACGACTTCATGCTTGGTGATCTCAGTAGCACCAAGGGCTTGAAGCTCATTCGTGATGTCAATGAGTCGATCAAATGTGAGCTGGACATTCTCATTGCCATTTCTCTTGAAGCGGTTGAAGAGGTTGCGAAGGACACTGATTCTCTGATCTCTCTGGGTTGAGACGCCTTCGTTGACTTTGGAGAGCCAGTCCCAGACTAGCTTAGATGTTTCCAAAGCACTCACGCGGCCATACTGTCCTTTGGTCAGATGACCACAGATGATATTCTTGGCAGTAGAGTCCAGTTGAACGAATTTCTTGACGTCAGCAGCAGTGACACCTTCTCCAGCCTTGGGAACGCCGTTCTTGACTACATACCATAGGTCGACGTCAATGGCTTCAAGATGCATGCGCATCTTATTCTTCCAGTAGGGATATTCAGTTCCATCGAAGACGGGGCACGCAGCGGAGACTTTGATTATCCCTGCAGTCGACATAGCTAAAACTCCAGGTGGTTAAACCGAATCACACAGAACAAGGGAGTACCTTGCTCTGATACCAATTGAAAGTGTGTTATATCGACTAGAGGGGGGTGAATAGGCGATTTTTATGAAAGTCTTCAAAACGTGGAAGTTATGAAGACAAACGATAGAAATAAACCTATTACCCTGCAGCGGAAGGTAGACTACACTAGGCAAGCCATAGTCAAGTATTCAATAGAGTGAAAGCACAATGACTAATAGCAGCAATGTAGTAAGGACCAGGTAGGAAGATATTATGAAGCCAAACAGAACACGCAGTCACTCAGTGAAGATAAAAGATAGTGCAATCATACAATGACTTCACAAGGAGTAACAGTACGTAAAGAGAAGGGAAGGATGAAACAGTGACTCGTTGAAGACAATGATGTGTTGGACCAGTTCCAGTTGCTGGGACAACTGTACATCTGGTTAGGGCGGCTAGGTATTTAAACCTGAGGACACATAGTCCCGGACACCCAGTCCTGAACACGCAGCTCAGGACACCCAGTCCTCACCGTATTCCCCTTGAGCTAAGGTCACACAGACCTGGCCCAATCACTCTGGTAAGTCTTCAAGGTAGACTCCCAAACCTTCACAGACTTCGTTCACCGGCAATCCACAATGTCTCTTAGATGCTCAGAACGCGACGCCTAACCGGCTGGAGGATTCACAGTCCTCAAGTGTAATAAGTCTTCAGATCACACAGACAAGAAGACTTAAGTGATGCCTAATTCTCTCTGGCTCTGGGTGGTTAGGGCTTTATCCTCGCAAAGAATTCTCTCTCAAAGGCTTCGAGGTGGGTTGCTCTCAAACGACAAAAGCCATACACTAACTCTGAGCAGCCAACCGTTTTTGGTTGTAGGGGGTGGGCTATTTATAGCCACCAGGCAACCCGACCTGATTTGTCTGAAATGACCCTGGGTCACTAAGGAACTGACACGTGTTCCAACGGTCAGATTTCAAACTCACACGACAACTTTACTTGGGCTACAAGCAAAGCTGACTTGTCCGACTCTGGACAAGATTCGCTCTCATAGTCTTCACTCGAAGACATAGGTTTTGTTTAAGCATCACTTCAGTCATTCTGACTGGTTCTCTTGGACCCCACTTAACAGTACGGTGGTTCCTATGACTCAACAAAGAAGAAGAAAAAGAACTACGAAAGAGCTAAGTCTTCGAGCTCCATAGGCTTCATGCGATGTCTTCTCTTGTCATAGTCTTCAATGTGAATATCTTCATATACCACCTTTGACTTCAATGTCTTCATACATTTTTAGGGGTCATCTCTGGTAGGAAAACCGAATCAATGAGGGACTTCTACCTGTGTTATCCTGCAATTCTCACAAACACATTAGTCCCTCGACTAGGTTTGTCGTCAATACTCCAAAACCAACTAGGGGTGGAACTAGATGCACTTACATTACCCTTGAAGCGTTACCGAAACAATGTTGCCATGTTTGCAATATGAATCTAGATAGTGATGGGACTCGAGATGAGTCAACTTTACTTAGAAGGCGTCCCAAAAATTCGGAGTTTTTAGATCTTGATGCAAAAGTTGATAAAAGTGGGATTGGAGAGGTCAAAACTTTTGATAGCAATGAACCCACTATTTTGGATTTCAAGGAATTTAATTATGATAATTGCTCTTGATAGATTGTATTTCCTTATTGCAATACGTGCTAAATTCTCCTCATGCTTATAGTCAAAATAAAGCTTTTACTAAACATATCTTTGATGCTTTGATGCAATCTTATGAAGAAAAACTTGAGTTGGAAGTTTCTATCCCTAGAAAGCTTTATGATGAGTGGGAACCTACTATTAAAATAAAAATTAAATATCATGAATGTTATGCTTTGTGTGATTTGGGTGCTAGTGTTTCCACGATCCCAAAAACTTTGTGTGATTTGCTAGGTTTCCGTGAATTTGATGATTGTTCTTTAAACTTGCACCTTGAGGATTCCACTATTAAGAAACCTATGGGAAAGATTAATGATGTTCTGATTGTTGCAAATATGAATTATGTACCCGTAGATTTCATTGTTCTTGATATATATTGCAATCCTTCATGTCCTATTATTCTTGGTAGACCTTTCGTTAGAACGATTGGTGCAATTATTGATATGAAGGAAGGGAATATTAGATTCCAATTTTCGTTAAGGAAAGGCATGGAACACTTCCCTAGAAAGAAAATTAAATTACCATATGAATCTATTGGGTTGGGCGTTAAACGATAGCACTTGTTGGGAGGCAACCCAATTTTATTTTTATTCCTTACTATTTTCTCCTGTTTAGTAATAAATAATTTATCTAGCCTCTTTTTTAGTTGTGTTTTTTGTGTTTAATTAGTGTTTGTGCCAAGTAGAACCGTTGGGAAGACTTGGGGAAAGTCTTTTTGATCTTGCTGTAAAAAACAGAAACTTTAGCGATCACGAGAATTGCTGCCATTTTTATTAGAGAGTGCTATTTAGTTAATTCTTTTTGCAGATGAGTAATAGATAAATTCCTCACGTTCAGCAATTTATTTTAGAATTTTTGGGGTTCCAGAAGTTTGCGTTAGTTACAGATTACTACAGACTATTCTGTTTTTGACATATTCTGTTTTTCGTGTGTTGTTTGCTTATTTTGATGAATCTATAGCTAGTAATAGAGTTTATAAACCATAGTGAAGTTGGAATACAGTAGGTTTAACACCAATATAAATAAAGAATGAGTTCATTACAGTACCTTGAAGTGGTGTTTTGTTTTCTTTCGCTAACGGAGCTCACAAGATTTTTTGTTAAGTTTTGGGTTGTGAAGTTTTCAAGTTTTGGGTGAAGATTTGATGGATTATGGAACAAGGAGTAGCAACAGCCTAAGCTTGGGGCCGCCCAAGGCACCCCAAGGTAAAATCCAAGGACCCCAAAAAGCCTAAGCTTGGGGATGCCCCGGAAGGGATCCCCTCTTTTGTCTTTGTTCATCAGTAACTTTACTTGGAGCTATATTTTTATTTGCCACATGATATGTGTTTTGCTTGGAGCGTCTTGTATGATTTGAGTCTTTGCTTTTTAGTTTACCACAATCATCCTTGCTGTACACACACTAGTAGAAAACGGGCCATTAGCACCAGTTCGTAAGGCCCTTTAGTGCCGGTTTCGGAACCGGCACTAACATTTCGGCACTAAAGCCCACCCCCCCCCTTTAGTACCGGTTCAGCACGAACCGGTGCTAAACGGAAACCACGTGGCACGAGCCAGCTCCGGGGGCCGGGAGCCCTTTAGTACCGGTTGGTAACACCAACCGGTACTAAAATGTTTGGGGGATTTTTGGTTTTATGATTTCTTTTTCATTTAATTTTGTGTTTTCCATTTTAATTCTTTTTCGTTTGCTGGTATTTTACGGTACTACACATTGTACACGTTATGCATATATATATATATATATATATAAATAGAATTTCTAGTAGAACCAATCATATATATATCATCAATGTCTCACAAACCACCATATTAATTTACACATACACACATGTATAGCTATATACAATTTCTCCTACATATGCATGTTGCCTTCGGAGCCAGTGGCATTAGCCTAATTGGTGCCTTCGGAGCACAATGACAATTGGAAGTGGTTCATGACATGTTCGATGGGGGCGGTAGCGGGTAATAGTATTCTCCCTTCGGATTTATGACCTGGTCGAGCAAAAATCCCGCTATTACCTCTTGAAGTGCGTCTACGCGCTCCGTTTCTAGGAGCTTGTGCCGCACCTCTTTGAACTGTTAAGAAGGAGATCAATATGCATGTGTATTAGTTGTGTGACTAGATATCGATAATGGTGTAAAAATTGTGAATAGTGTTCTGACAAGCGTACCCATTCCTGTCTTTGAGATCTGCTCCTTTCGGACGCCATCATGCGAATGTTCTCGCAAACGCAGTATGCACACAGATTAGTCCCATGCGCCTGCTTCAGGGCCTTTATTACGAGAATGGAATTTAATTTGATCAGATAATAATTAATCAAGCATGATAATTAAAGAGATGGCAGCTAGCTAGCTAGCTAGTACTACTTAATTACTTACCTTGGATCGAAACCATTTCAGCTGTGGTTTCCATTCGCCTTCCGTGACGCTGATGAACCTTGCCCAAGCCCTGCCCGCCGAGAAAGAAAATGAATAAAGGGGTTATTAAATAGTTCATATCATGAAATGACGAACTAAATAGGCCGAGATATATAGTTAATAATTATTGAAATTACCTATTGACTATCCCATACAAGATGTTGTAGTCACTATTTGCTTTGAGTAGCGAGTCCAGTATTTCAACTGTTCCGGCGTCAACTTTAATGATACACAAGATCCAGTGAAATCTGCATGCACACACGTTTGCATGTCTTAATTAAGAGGGCATATGTAAGCAAAAACATGTAGCTAACTAGTAGGCAAAAACAGAGAATTTGTAGTACAAGAAAGTGTGACTCACTCGAAGTTGTAAGGAAGTAGTATATCTTCATTGTATTTGAGGCCCTTCAAGAACTCTAGCATGCTGTCCTCTACCTGCTTTTCATAATACTTGCTCATTTTCCATGTGTATTGATTAACGGTGTTTGGGTCAATGAACCCAATGCCATAGCGTCCACCTTTTCTCATTTCATACATCTTCATCCTGCATAATACCACAGAAAATAATATAGTGAGGATAATTACAGGTATTGATTGATCAAAAGGATCACTATAGCTAGCTTGAGACTTAAATTAATTACAGAAAGAAATCACTTACAGACAATAGCAACTGACGATAGATTTGTCGAGTGCGTCTTGATTGTATAACTGAAACAGTTCAAAATACTCAACGGCCACAGCTTTCTCATGGTAGTAATGATCCTTCTTGACATACACCATGAGGGACTCTCGATCGGATCTCTTGGTAATGTCCAAGTACCATTGATGCAATTCATACATTCTCGTTGGGAGCTTCTTGACATCTTCTGGCTTGACCAAAGGTTGGCCCCAGACATATTTCCGTTTTATTTCCTCCTCTGTAATCACAGGCATGTCCTCGATCTCGAGAAGTTGTCCAACAGTGATCTTGAGTTCTTCAGCCTGCATTATATGCTCCTGGGTTATTACCACATCGCCCACCTCGGGAACGTAAACTGTTTGGCCACAATAATATTGGGCGCGCGTACTGTCACGTGTTGTCGGCACAACAAGTGGGGGGGTCGATTGCACCGCCTGTTCTCCCAGCTGGGCAACGGTTTTCCCGCATTTTTCGACAGCTGCTTGTTGTTTGCTCGAGCTCGAGCTCGCCTCCTTCTGTAGACGTTGTCGATGTAACTTCCTGATGTGGCGCTCATAGTCTGTGTCAACAGGCTTAGGAGCTGGTGGTTGAGCCATACGAATGAAGTGGTCAACTACTTCCACAGGCACTTTCTCCCTTGGCGGCGGTGGCGGTTTCGGTCCAAAATGGGCGTCGACTTCTGCCGGCACTATGGCATTGGTTTGCTCCTCGGTCCTGTCGTAAGCCCTCACAGGAAGAGGAGTAGTGAGGTTTGGACCATATTTATATCGCTTGCCTCCGCCTGTACTTCCTGTACTATGACCTCGACTGGTACCGCTACGCACCATAGCTGCGGGGTGTCTCTTCTGCGATTGCTGAGGCGGCGGAGACGGCTGACGGGTCTGAGTTGGACGAGGAGGAGTGGCCTGAAGCTGTGCCGGACTTGGAGGAGGAGTGGCTTGACACTTTGCCGGACTTGGAGGAGGAGGAGTGGCCTCACGCGTTGGTGGACTTGGAGGAGCGGGAGTCTGCTGACTCGGTGGCGGACTTCGACGAGGAGTCGGGTGACGCGGTGTCGGTGGCCTTCGAAAAATGATGCAATCCTTTCTCCATAGGATGATACGATGTTTGGCATCTCCGAGTGTGTGCTCCTCATCACCTCCAGGAATGTCAAGCTCTAGCCCTGAATATTGGTCCACCACCTCATCAACCAAGACACGAGCATAGCCCGCTGGAATCGGGTTGCAATGGAAGGTTGCCTCGGGGGAATTTGAAAAAGCAACCGCGTCCGCCACCTTCATGGATATGTTCTTCATTTTGAAGTGTAGCTTGCAGTTAGTGTTCTCCGTGATGTCATCCACGGGGTATCTATCCAGCACTACTGCGTCGCCCGGGGCGGAACCCACGCTGCTTCTCAACATGGATGGGGCGGTGGTATCCAATGCTGGATCATCCGCTAGCTGCTGCAGCTGCTGAGACCCCCTTTGCTAGCTAAGTGAGTCGATCTGCTCCTGCTGCCGCTGGAATTTAGCTGCCAATTCCGCTTGACTTGCTTCTAGGCCTTGAAGGCGTTCATAGTCGAGCTTCCTTTGCTCCTCCTCCATCTTCCTCTTCTTCTCCTCCGCAATCTTCTTTCTCGCACGGGTTCTGTAGTCGGTGTTCCAGTCCGAAAACCCCTCATACCACGGAATAGCGCCCTTGCCTCGTGTTCTTCCCGGGTGTTCAGGATTTCCCAGGGCACGCGTAAGCTCGTCGTTCTCTCTGTTGGTCTGGAACACCCCCGATCGAGCCTCTTCTATTGCAACAAGTAGCACATCGTCGGCTCCGTTCAGACATGCCTTCATCGAAACATTGCCTGTCTTCGGGTCCAACTCCCCCCCATGCGCATAGAGCCAAGTCCTGCACCTGGGGGGCAGCTCTTACTAACCGGAGTGACACCTGCATCCTCCATCTCTTTCTCAGACTTATCCCACTTAGGCATTGCCACCGCGTAGCCACCTGGCCCCAGCTTATGGAACTTATCCTTTTTTTCGGCATTCTTCTTGTTTATTCTCGACCGTTCCTTAGCTAATTCTGAATCCTTGAATTTCACGAAATCGTCCCAATGAGCACTTTGATTCTCTAGTATCCCCTCGAATACTGGAGTCTTCCTTCCTCCCTTGACGTACTTCTCCCACGTCATTCTCTTGTGGTTCTTGAATGCAACCGCCATCTTCCTAAAAGCAGCGTCCTTGACTTTCCGAACGTCTGCTTCTGTGAAATTATCTGGTAAGGTGAAATGTTCCATGAGAGTATCCCAAAGCAGATTTTTTTGCTTCTCATCGACAAAAGTAACATCTGGACGTGGATTTGCTGGCTTTCTCCATTCTTGAAGGGAGATCGGGAGTTGGTCCTTCACAATAACTCCGCACTGACGAACGAACTTGTCCGCAATCTTCTTAGGCGCTAATGGTTCGCCATTAGGTCTGATTGCCTCGATATTGTACTTTACGCTCTCCTTCAACTTTTTGTTCGGGCCTCGTTTTGTCCTTTTGCCTGAAGATTTGCTCGATCCGGATGGCTGAAAGAAGAAAGATCGATTCGTTAATATATCTTCAACTCATTTAAAACATGCGATGATCACCAGATTCTTGCTTATATAAATATATATACCTCGCCGGTGTTTGTTGTTTCAGGATCAACATGTTCTTCGTCGTAGTTCATGACTTCATCTTCTCGGTCGTCGCGATCGAATATCATATCACCCTCTCCGGTGTTGTTTAGAAATTCGGAGCCGTCAAAATCTTCTTCATTCTGATCATCATCTGGCCCGCGTATGATATCGAGCATGGTCTGTTCTCTATCTCTATCGGTATTGTCCGCCATAGCTTTTATTTAACTATGCCAAAAGAAATATAAAACAATTTAGTATAATCTCGAATAATAGATATAATCTCGAATACATCATCTGGAATAATAGATATAATCTCGAATACATCATCTCGAAAAATAGATATAATATTGAATACATCACTAGCTAGCTAGCTAGCAAGCTAATAAAGATCGAATAGTACAGAGTAATCTAGGCCACTCGCGGTTCCTGAGGTGCGGGCGGTGGACACCCAAAGAGAAGGAACCATCACTGGATCATAGCTCGGGTGATCTCCCCAAAGAACCTGCCAGGTATTGGAGAACCTGACGTCCATAGCAGCCATGTAGCGATGGACGTGCTCGTCCTCCTCCCTGACACGGCGACGTACCACCTTCGGCGGGGCCGGCTCCCTCCGCACCGAAAGTGGCCCACGTGAATGCCACCAAAGGAGATGAGGGTCGACGACGGGACCCGGGGCCGGGTTCCTCACCAAGCGTCGCGCCCCTGAAGGTAGCACCTCCCAGTGCCAGCCCGGCGGAGCCCAGTCCCGGACATGGGTCCTCTGAAGCAGGACGTCGTCGCGGACGTGTCGACGGCGAGGATGCGGGCCGGGCATCGTCGACAACAAAATACTATATGCCGCAAAAGTAAAGTAACATTTTTTAAATGATGGATTGTGATGATTTCATATATGCAAATTCTAAATTTTATAACTAAAAATATAAGAAACTAAAAAAACATCGATCATCGTCTAACAATTTGAAATTAATCTAATTCATCTAGCTAGCTAAAACTAACATTTCCAAAATTTCTAACATTTCTATATAACTAACATTTCTATAACATTTGACATTATATATATATTATAACTAACATTTCTACATACTATTTGACATTAATCTAATCTAATTAATTAATTCATCTAAAACTTTGTATGAAAAACAGAAAAACAGAAAAACTAAAAGCTAAAAACAGAAAAATTGTGTGTGTGTGCGCGTCTAGTGTGTGTGTGTAGTGTGTGTGTGTGTGCATGTAGTGTGTGTGTGCGCGCGCGCGTGTGTGTGCGCACGGTCGGCGCCGGCGCCGGCGCCGGTGTGCGCTACGATCGATTGGAGGGAGGAGAGGGGCCGGGGGAGGGGCTCACAGCGCGCGCGGGCAAGGTCGAGGCGACGGCGACGGCGAGGGCAGGGTCGATCCAAAGGCAACGGCGACGGCGAAGCGAGGGGATCGGCGACCGGGACGGCGACGGGGGTGCCGCGGAGTCGACGGGGACGACGCGACGAGGACGGGGGCGTCGCGGAGTCGACGGGGACGGCGCGACGGGGGCGGCGACGGCGCGGGACGGGGCGGCGGCAGAGAGAAGTGGGAGATGAGAAACTGAAAATTTTCGAAGTGTTTCTTATATAGGGGACACCTTTAGTACCGGTTGGAGCCACCAACCGGTACTAAAGGCCTGTTTTGGCCAGGCCAAGCGGGGGGGAGCACCCCCCTTTAGTACCGGTTCCTGGCTCCAACCGGTACTAAAGGCCCCCCCTTTAGTACCGGTTGGTGCCACGACCCGGTACTAAAGGGGGTGCGCTGCCAGGCGAGGGGCGCAGAAGTTTAGTCCCACCTCGCTAACCGAAGGGCGCTCACACCTGCTTATAAGCCCCACCGCCGCTGCTGTCTCGAGCTCCTCTCTAAAGCAGGCCTTCTGGGCCTACCTCTGCTACTCTGCCCTGTGGGGCCTATTGGGCTTGCGGGCCTGCATCCTGGCCCAACAACAGGTTGGGTTTCTAGTCGTATGCAGGCCGTTGTGGCCCGGTAGGTGGGCTTTTTTCATTTAGTTTTTTCTTTTCTGCTTTATTTATTTTGTTTTATTTATTTTTAGTTGTTTTTTGCTGTATTTAGAGTTTCTTTGTGAATATTTTTGATAGTTTTTAGAAACTTTCAGTTAGTGCCGGTAGTTTTTAAATTTGAATAGTTTAAATTTTGAATTATTTGAAATTTGTGTGAATCACTAGTTTGTGAATAACTTAACTTTAAAAATACATTTTCCAGTGATTCTTTTTTATTATGTTTAATATTAGTGTGTTTTACCGTTATATTCAATTTGGAAATGCTTAAGTTATTTAAAAATGAAATGCCTTTGTAACGGATGAGTTTTCGTCCGAAACCCTGATACTTCGAAACAGATTGTCTATTTTGTACACGAAGTGTATCCAGTTTTTGCGGTAACCCTCTCTACTTTTTTGCACATGCTATGTGGGTGAAATTATGATACCATGCCAACTTTCATCCTTTTCTGAGTTCATTTGAAATGCTTTTCAATTTTAGGTTAATTTAGCTGAAAAATCAATAAATGCATGAAAGAATTTGCTTGCACATAAAATTTCTTCGCGTTTCAAACGCCAAAACACATAACTAGCTACCCTAACTATTACAGAGATTCCCTCCTGGGTGTGAAACACAGAAGAAAGTGATGATAGCTAAGCCGATCACATCCCAGATCTTTGGGTGTGAAACTTTTTCTTCGCGTGTGTCCCTTTGCGTCGTAGCCATGGAAAATCTTCATCATTTAACGGGATGCTCGGGTCAATATTCACTGTGAATGGAGCAATTTCATCAAACTTTTCATAATCTTCTGACTTGTCTGTCTTGTCATCCACTCCCACGATGTTTCTCTTCCCAGAAAGAACTATGTGCCGCTTTGACTCATCGTACGATGCATTCGCTTCCTTATCTTTTCTTTTTCTTGGCTTGGTAGACATGTCCTTCACATAGAAAACTTGTGCCACATCATTGGCTAGGACGAATGGTTCGTCTGCATACGCAAGATTGTTGAGATCCACTGTTGTCATTCCGTACTGCGGGTCTTCCGTTACCCCGCCTCGTGTCATATTGACCCATTTGCACCGAAACAAAGGGACCTTCAAACCACGTCGATAGTCAAGTTCCCATATGTCCTGTATATAACCATAATATGTTTCCTTTCCCGTCTTGGTTTCTGCATCAAAGCGGACACCACTGTTTTGGTTGGTGCTCTTCTTATCTTGGGCGATCGTGTAAAATGTATTACCATTTATCTCGTACCCTTTGAAAGTCATTATATTCGAAGATGGTAACTGGGACAGCAAGTACAGGTCATCTTCAATAGAGGTGTCATGCATGGTACGTGCTTGCAACCAGCTGGCGAAACTCCTAGTTTGTTCACGTGTAATCCAGTCATCAGACCGCTCCGGGTGTTTGGAGCGTAGCAAATTCTTGTGTTCATCCATATACGGAGCCACCAAGGAGGAATTCTGTAGAACTGTGTAGTGTGCTTCAGTGAGAGAATGTCCGTCCATACATATTATTTGTTCCCCTCCTAGCGTGCCTTTTCCATCCAGTCTGCCCTTATGCCGCGATTCAGGAACACCAATCGGCTTAAGGTCAGGAATAAAGTCAATACAAAACTCAATGACCTCCTCATTTTGACGGCCCTTGGAGATGCTTCCTTCTGGCCTAGCACGGTTATGAACATATTTCTTTAAGACTCCCATGAACCTCTCAAAGGGGAACATATTGTGTAGAAATACAGGACCCAAAACGTTAATCTCTTCGCATAGGTGAACTAGGACGTGCGTCATGATGTTGAAGAAGGATGGTGGGAACACCAACTCGAAACTGACAAGACATTGCACCAAATCATTCTGTAACCTTGGTATGATTTCTGGATCGATTACCTTCTGAGAGATTGCATTGAGAAATGCACATAGCTTCACAATGGCTAATCGAACGTTTTCCGGTAGAAGCCCCCTCAATGCAACCGGAAGCAGTTGCGTCATAATCACGTGGCAATCATGAGACTTTAGGTTCTAGAACTTTTTCTATGCCATGTTTATTATTCCCTTTATATTCGACGAGAAGCCAGATGGTACCTTAATACTGAGCAGGCATTCAAAGAAGATTTCCTTCTCTTCTTTGGTAAGAGCATAGCTTGCATGACCCTGATGTATGCCGTCTATTCCGTGCATACGTTGCTGGTCCTCCCGTGCCTCAGGTGTATCTTTTGTCTTCCCATACACGCCCAAGAAGCCAAGCAGGGTCACACAAAGATTCTTCGTCACGTGCATCACGTCGATTGCGGAGCGGACCTCGAGGTCTTTCCAATAGGGCAGGTCCCAAAATATATATTTCTTCTTCCACATGGGTGCGCGTCCGTCAGCGTCATTCGGAACAGGTTGTCCACCAGGACCCTTTCCAAAGACCACCTTCAAATCCTTGGCCATATCATGTACATCAGCACCAGTACGGTGGCGAGGCTTCGTCCGGTGATCTGCCTCACCTTTGAAATGCTTGCCTTTCTTTCTTACGGGATGCCTGCTCGGAAGAAATCGACGATGTCCCAGGTACACATTCTTCTTACAATTAGCCAAATATATACTGTTGGTATCGTCCAAACAGTGCGTGCATGCGCGGTATCCCTTGTTTGTCTGTCCTGAAAGGTTACTGAGAGCAGGCCAATCATTGATGGTCACGAACAACAACGCCTTTAGGTCAAATTCTTCCCCCATGTGCTCATCCCACGCATGTACACCTGTTCCATTCCACAGTTGTAAGAGTTCTTCAACTAATGGCCTTAGGTACACATCAATGTCGTTGCCGGGTTGCATAGGGCCTTGGATGAGCACTGGCATCATAATGAACTTCCGCTTCATGCACAACCAAGGAGGAAGGTTATGCAAACATAGAGTCACAAGCCAGGTGCTATGGTTGCTGCTCTGCTCCCCAAAAGGATTAATGCCATCTGCGCTTAGACCAAACCATACGCTCCTTGCGTCATCTACAAACTCCTTCCCGTACTTTCTTTCGATTTTTCTCCACTGCGACCCGTCAGCAGGTACTCTCAACTTTCTGTCTTTCTTACGGTCTTCTCTGTGCCATCGCATCGCCTTGGCATGCTCTTTGTTTTGGAACAAACGTTTCAACCGTGGTATTATAGGAGCATACCACATCACCTTGGCAGGAATCTTCTTCCTGGGGTGCCGGCCCTCGACATCACCAGGGTCATCGCGGCAGATCTTATAGCGCAATGCACCACATACCGGGCAAGCGTTCAAATCCTCGTACTCACCGCGGTAGAGGATGCAATCATTAGGGCATGCATGTATCTTCTGCACCTCTAACCCTAGAGGGCAGACAACCTTCTTTGCTTCGTACGTACTCTCGGGCAATTCGTTGTCCTTTGGAAGCATATCCTTTATCATTACCAGCAACTTTCCAAATCCCTTGTCAGATACACCATTCTCTGCCTTCCATTGCAGCAATTCCAGTATGGTGCCCAGCTTTTTCTTTTCACCTACGCAATTCGGGTACAACAATTTTTTTTGATCCTCTAACATGCGCTGCAACTTCTTCTTCTCCAAATCACTTGTGCAGTTTCTCTTTGCATCGGCAATGGCCCGACCTAGATCATCAACGGGCTCATCTGATGCGTCTTCTTCAGCTTCTTCCCGCATTGTCGGCTCAGCTTCTTCCCGCATTACCGGCTCAGCTTCTTCCCCCATTGTTGTATCATCGTATTCAGGGAACCCATGGCCAGGATAGCTGTCGTCGTCCTCTTCTTCTTCATTGTCTTCCATCATAACCCCTCTTTCTCCGTGCTTGGTCCAAACATTATAATGGGGCATGAAACCGGTATTAAACAGGTGGACGTGAATGGTTCTTGACGTAGAGTAATTGTGACCATTCTTACAGCGAGCACATGGACAAGGCATAAAACCATCCGCCCGCTTGTTTGCCTCAGCTGCAAGCAGAAAAGTACGCACGCCCTCAACGAACTGGGGAGAGCATCGGTCATTGTACATCCATTGCCGGCTCATCTTCATTACACAACACCGAATAGACCAAATTAATACAAGTTCATACATAAAGTTCATACAACACTTAAATGCAACAAACAAATAACTCTCTAGCTAAAGCATTTAAATGCAACAACAAATACGATCAAGATCGCAACTAAGGTAACAATGGATCCAACAGCATAATGATACCAAGCCTCACTATCGATGGCATATTTTCTAATCTTTCTAATCTTCAAGCGCATTTTCTCCATCTTGATCTTGTGATCATCGACGACATCGGCAACATGCAACTCCAATTCCATCTTCTCCCCCTCAATTCTTTTCAATTTTTCTTTCAAGTACTCGTTTTCTCTTTCAACTAAATTTAACCTCTCGGCAATAGGGTCGGTTGGAATTTCAGGTTCAGATACCTCCTAGAAAAAATTTCTATGTCAACTTGATGGGCATAATTTGTCATAAACATGAAATGAAACTAGTTTTAAAAGAGAATATACATACCACATCCGAATCATAACAAGGACTAGGGCCGACGGGGACGGATATCAAAACCATGGCACTATATGTATAACAAACAACGTACGGGTAAGATAATTATACGAGTAACTATATATCCAAATCACAAACATCAATTTTTATATAAAATTTCATGAACAAGAGGTTCACCACAAGGTGGAGCCGGCGACGGGACGGTGCGGGCGATCGACGGTGGCTACGATGGAGATTTAGATGGCACTAAGTAAACCACACCTACATATGCAAACTAAGTGTTATTTTTGACCTCAAATTGCATATAAATCAAATACTAGCACATATATATATATATATATATCCTCCCAAATTACTAAACTCACAAATTAATCACTATATAAACCAATGCAAGAGCTAATCTAGCAATGAGAGATGAAAGGACAAAGTTGCTAACCTTTGTGATCATTTGAATGGATGAGGGCCTTCAAATCTTGACAAATTTTGGGCAAATTTTGTGATGAACTCGAGAGGAAGAAGGGAAGAACAGAGGAGAGGGCCGGAGAGGGGAAAGGGGGAAGAACAGAGTGCTGGTGGACGAAGGGTTTATATAGGACGACCTTTAGTACCGGTTCGTGGCACGAACCGGTACTAAAGGTGCTGGAGGGGCCCCACTCTGGCAACATCCTGCCACCACTCTCATTAGTACCGGTTCGTGGCACGAACCGGTGCTAACGGTTTGCCACGAACCGGTACTAATGAAAGCGGCCCGGCTAGCCGTTGGAACCGGCACTAATGTATACATTAGTGCCGGCTCAAATACAAACCGGCACTAATGTGCTTCACGATTGACCCTTTTTCTACTAGTGACACCTTTTGAGAGAGACACACATGAATCGGAATTTGTTAGAATACTCTATGTGCTTCACTTATATCTTTTGAGCTATATTGTTTTTTCTCTAGTGCTTCACTTATATCTTTTAGAGCACGGTGGTTGTTTCATTTTATAGAAATAATTGATCTCTCATGCTTCACTTATATTATTTTGAGAGTCCTTTAGAACAACATGGCAATTTGCTTCTAGGCATAATAAAAAGCTTTCTTATAAGTGCATTGAATACTAAGAGAAGTTTGATACTTGATGATTGTTTTGAGATATGGAGATAGTGATATCAAAGTTGTGCTAGTTGAGTAGTTGTGAATTTGATAAATACTTATGTTGAAGTTTGAAAGTCCCGTAGCATGCACGTATGGTAAACGTTGTGTAACAAATTTGAAACATGAGGTGTTATTTGATTGTCTTCCTTATGAGTGGCGGTCGGGGACGAGCGATGGTCTTTTCCTATCAATCTATCCCCCTAGGAGCATGCGCGTAATACTTGGTTTTTGATGACTTGTAGATTTTTGCAATAAGTATGTGAGTTCTTTATGACTAATGTTGAGTCCACGGATTATACGCACTCTCACTCTTCCATCATTGCTAGCCTCTTCGGTACCGTGCATTGCCCTTTCTCACCTTGAGAGTTGGTGCAAACTTCGCCGGTGCATCCAAACCCCGTGATATGATACACTCTATCACACAAAAACCTCCTTATATCTTCCTCAAAACAGCCACCATACCTACCTATTATGGCATTTTCATAGCCATTTCTAGATATATTTCCATGCAACCTTCCACTGTTCCGTTTATTATGACATGCATCATCATTGTCATATTGCCTTGCATGATCATGTAGTTGACATCGTATTTGTGGCAAAGCCATCGTTCATAATTCTTTCATACATGTCACTCATGAGTCATTGCACATCCCGGTACACCGCCAGAGGCATTCATATAGAGTCATATCTTGTTCTAGTATCGAGGTTTACTCATTGAGTTGTAAATAAATAGAAGTGTGATGATCATCATTAATAGAGCATTGTCCCAAAAAAAGAAAAAAAGAAAGGCCAAAAAAAAGGCCCAAAAAAATATAAATAAAAAGGGGCAATGCTACTACCCTTTTTCGACACTTGTGCTTCAAAGTAGCACCATGATCTTTATAATAGAGAGTCTCTTGTTTTGTCATTTTCATATACGAGTGGGAGTTTTTCATTATAGAACTTGGCTTGTATATTCCAACAATGGGCCTCCTCAAGTGCCCTAGGTCTTCGTGAGCAAGCAAGTTGGATGCACACCATCTTAGTTTCTTTTGTTGAGATTTCATACATTTATAGCTCTAGTGCATCTGTTGCATGGCAATCCCTACTCCTTGCATTGACATCAATTGATGGGCATCTCCCTAGCCCATTGATTAGCCGCATCAATGTGAGACTTTCTCCCTTTTTGTCTTCTCCACATAACCCCATTCATTATATTCTATTCCACCCATAGTGCTATATGTTGGGTTTCGTAGTAATTTCAAAAAATTTCCTACGCACACGCAAGATCATGTGATGCATAGCAACGAGAGGGGAGAGTGTTGTCTACGTACCCAACGCAGACCGACTGCGGAAGCGCTGACACAACGTAGAGGAAGTAGTCGTACGTCTTCACGATCCAACCGATCAATCACCGAAACTACGACACCTCCGAGTTCGAGCACACGTTCAGCTCGATGACGATCCCCGGACTCCGTTCCAGCAAAGTGTCGGGGAAGAGTTCCGTCAGCACGATGGTGTGGTGACGATCTTGATGCACTACAGCAGCAGGGCTTCGCCTAAACTCCGCTACAGTATTATCGAGGACTATGGTGGCAGGGGGCACCGCACATGGCTAAGGAATAGATCACGTGGATCAACTTGTGTGTTCTAGGGTGCCTCTGCCTCAGTATATAAATGACTAGAGGGGGGAGGCTGGCCGGCCAAGGTGTGGCGCGCCAGGAGAGTCCTACTCCCTCTGGGAGTAGGATTCCCCCCCCCAATCCTAGTTGGAATAGGATTCGCGGAGGGGGAAAAGAGAGAGAGGGGGCCGGCCACCTCTCCTAGTCCTAATAGTACTAGGGGAAGGGGGAGGCGCACAGCCCATGTAGGGCTGCCTCTTCGCTTTTCCACTAAGGCCCATCATGGCCCATTTAGCTCCCGGGGGGTTCTGGTAACCTTCCCGGTATTCCGGTAAAATCCCGATTTCACCCGGAACACTTCCGATATCCAAACATAGGCTTCCAATATATCAATCTTTATGTATCGACCATTTCGAGACTCCTCGTCATGTCCGTGATCACATCCGGGACTCCGAACAACCTTCGGTACATCAAAATGCATAAACTCATAATATAACTGTCATCGTAACATTAAGCGTGCGGATCCTACGGGTTCGAGAACAATGTAGACATGACCGAGACACGTCTTCGCTCAATAACCAATAGCGGGACCTGGATGCCAATATTGGCTCCTACATATTCTACGAAGATCTTTATCGGTCAGACCGCATAACAACATACGTTGTTCCCTTTGTCATCGGTATGTTACTTGCCCGAGATTCGATCGTCGGTATTCCAGTACCTAGTTCAATCTCGTTACCGGCAAGTCTCTTTACTCGTTCTGTAATACATCATCCCGCAACTAACTCATTTAGTTGCAATGCTTGCAAGGCTTAAGTGATGTGCATTACCGAGAGGGCCCAGAGATACCTCTCCGACAATCGGAGTGACAAAACCTAATCTCGAAATACGCCAACCCAACATCTACCTTTGGAGACACCTGTAATGCTCCTTTATAATCATCCAGTTACGTTGTGACGTTTGGTAGCACCCAAAGTGTTCCTCCGGCAAACGGGAGTTGCATAATCTCATAGTTATAGGAACATGTATAAGTCATGAAGAAAGCAATAGCAACATACTAAACGATCGGGTGCTAAGCTAATGGAATGGGTCATGTCAATCAGATCATTCAACTAATGATGTGACCTCGTTAATCAAATAACAACTCATTGTTCATGGTTAGGAAACATAACCATCTTTGATTAACGAGCTAGTCAAGTAGAGGCATACTAGTGACACTTTGTTTGTCTATGTATTCACACATGTATTATGTTTCCGGTTAATACAATTCTAGCATGAATAATAAACATTTATCATGATTATAAGGAAATAAATAATAACTTTATTATTGCCTCTAGGGCATATTTCCTTCAGTCTCCCACTTGCACTAGAGTCAATAATCTAGATTACACCGTAATGATTCTAACACCCATGGAGCCTTGGTGCTGATCATGTTTTGCTCGTGGAAGAGGCTTAGTCAATGGGTCTGCAACATTCAGATCCGTATGTATCTTGCAAATCTCTATGTCTCCCACCTGGACTAGATCCCGGATGGAATTGAAGCGTCTCTTGATGTGCTTGGTCCTCTTGTGAAATCTGGATTCCTTTGCCAAGGCAATTGCACCAGTATTGTCACAAAAGATTTTCATTGGTCCCGATGCACTAGGTATGACACCTAGATCGGATATGAACTCCTTCATCCAGACTCCTTCGTTTGCTGCTTCCGAAGCAGCTATGTACTCCGCTTCACATGTAGATCCCGCTACGACGCTTTGTTTAGAACTGCACCAACTGACAGCTCCACCGTTTAATGTAAACACGTATCCGGTTTGCGATTTAGAATCGTCCGGATCAGTGTCAAAGCTTGCATCAACGTAACCTTTTACGACGAGCTCTTTGTCACCTCCATATACGAGAAGCATATCCTTAGTCCTTTTCAGGTATTTCAGCATGTTCTTGACCGCTGTCTAGTGATCCACTCCTGGATTACTTTGGTACCTCCCTGCTAGACTTATAGCAAGGCACACATCAGGTCTGGTACACAGCATTGCATACATGATAGATCCTATTGCTGATGCATAGGGAACATCTTTCATATTCTCTCTATCTTCTGCAGTGGTCGGGCATTGAGTCTTACTCAATTTCACACCTTGTAATACAGGCAAGAATCCTTTCTTTGCTTGATCCATTTTGAACTTTTTCAAAATTTTGTCAAGGTATGTTGTTTGTGAAAGTCCAATCAAGTGTCTTGATCTATCTCTATAGATCTTAATGCCTAATATGTAAGCAGCTTCACCGAGGTCTTTCATTGAAAAACTATTATTCAAGTATCCCTTTATGCTATCCAGAAATTCTATATCATTTCCAATTAATAATATGTCATCCACATATAATATCAGAAATGCTACAGAGCTCCCACTCACTTTCTTGTAAATACAGGCTTCTCCAAAAGTCTGTATAAAACCAAATGCTTTGATCACACTATCAAAACGTTTATTCCAACTCCGAGAGGCTTGCACCAGTCCATAAATGGATCGCTGGAGCTTGCACACTTTGTTAGCTCCCTTTGGATCGACAAAACCTTCTGGTTGCATCATATACAACTCTTCTTCTAGAAATCCATTCAGGAATGCAGTTTTGACATCCATCTGCCAAATTTCATACTCATAAAATGCGGCAATTGCTAACATGATACGGACAGACTTAAGCATCGCTATGGGTGAGAAGGTCTCATCGTAGTCAATCCCTTGAACATGCCGAAAACCTTTCGCGACAAGTCGAGCTTTGTAGACAGTAACATTACCGTCAGCGTCAGTCTTCTTCTTGAAGATCCATTTATTCTCAATTGCTTGCCGATCATCGGGCAAGTCAACCAAAGTCCATACTTTGTTCTCATACATGGATCCCATCTCAGATTTCATGGCTTCAAGCCACTTTGCGGAATCTGGGCTCACCATCGCTTCTTCATAGTTCGTAGGTTCATCATGATCTAGCAGCATGACTTCCAGAACGGGATTACCGTACCACTCTGGTGCGGATCTTACTCGGGTTGATCTACGAGGTTCAGTAGTATCTTGTTCTGAAGTTTCATGATCATCATCATTAGCTTCCTCACTAACTGGTGTAGGTGTCATAGAAATAGTTTTCTGTGATGCACTACTTTCCAGTAAGGGAGCAGGTACAGTTACCTCATCAAGTTCTACTTTCCTCCCACTCACTTCTTTCGAGAGAAACTCCTTCTCCAGAAAGTTTTCGAATTTAGCAACAAAAGTCTTGCCTTCGGATCTGTGATAGAAGGTGTATCCAATAGTTTCCTTTGGATATCCTATGAAGACACATTTCTCCGATTTGGGTTCGAGCTTATCAGGTTGAAGCTTTTTCACATAAGCATCGCAGCCCCAAACTTTTAGAAACGACAACTTTGGTTTCTTGCCAAACCACAGTTCATAAGGCGTTGTCTCAACGGATTTTGATGGTGCCCTATTTAACGTGAATGCGGCTGTCTCTAAAGCGTATCCCCAAAACGATAGCGGTAAATCAGTAAGAGACATCATAGATCGCACCATATCCAGTAAAGTACGATTACGACGTTCGGACACACCATTACGCTGAGGTGTTCCGGGTGGCGTGAGTTGCGAAAGTATTCCATAATTTTTCAAATGTACACCAAACTCGTAACTCAAATATGCTCCTCCACGATCAGATCGTAGAAACTTTATTTTCTTGTTATGATGATTTTCAACTTCACTCTGAAATTCTTTGAACTTTTCAAATATTTCAGACTTATGTTTCATTAAGTAGATATACCCATATCTGCTTAAATCATTTGTGAAGGTGAGAAAATAACGATATCCGCCACGAGCCTCAATATTCATCGGACCACATACATCTGTATGTATGATTTCCAACAAATTTGTTGCTCTCTCCATAGTACCGGAGAACGGTGTTTTGGTCATCTTGCCTATGAGGCACGGTTCGCAAGTACCAAGTGATTCATAATCAAGTGGTTCCAAAAGTCCATCAGTATGGAGTTTCTTCATGCGCTTTACACCGATATGACCTAAACGGCAGTGCCACAAATAAGTTGCACTATCATTATCAACTCTGCATCTTTTGGCTTCAACATTATGAATATGTGTGTTACTACTATCGAGATTCAACAAGAATAGACCACTCTTCAAGGGTGCATGACCATAAAAGATATTACTCATATAAATAGAACAACCATTATTCTCTGATTTAAATGAATAACCGTCTCGCATCAAACAAGATCCAGATATAATGTTCATGCTTAACGCTGGCACCAAATAACAATTATTTAGGTCTAATACTAATCCCGAAGGTAGATGTAGAGGTAGCGTGCCGACTGCGATCACATCGACTTTGGAACCGTTTCCCACGCGCATCGTCACCTCGTCCTTAACCAATCTTCGCTTGATCCGTAGTTCCTGTTTCGAGTTGCAAATATTAGCAACAGAACCAGTATCAAATACCCAGGTGCTACTGCGAGCATTAGTAAGGTACACATCAATAACATGTATATCACATATACCTTTGTTCACCTTGCCATCCTTCTTGTCCGCCAAATACTTGGGGCAGTTCCGCTTCCAGTGACCAGTCTGCTTGCAATAGAAGCACTCAGTTTCAGGCTTAGGTCCAGGCTTGGGTTTCTTCTCTTGAGTAGCAACTTGCTTGCCGCTCTTTTTGAAGTTCCCCTTCTTCTTCCCTTTGCCCTTTTTCTTGAAACTAGTGGTCTTGTTGACCATCAACACTTGATGCTCCTTCTTGATTTCTACCTCCGCAGCTTTCAGCATCGCGAAGAGCTCGGGAATAGTCTTGTTCGTCCCTTGCATATTATAGTTCATCACGAAGCTCTTGTAGCTTGGTGGCAGTGATTGAAGAATTCTGTCAATGACGCTATCATCTGGAAGATTAACTCCCAATTGAATCAAGTGATTATTATACCCAGACATTTTGAGTATATGCTCACTGACAGAACTGTTCTCCTCCATCTTGCAGCTATAGAACTTATTGGAGACTTCATATCTCTCAATTCGGGCATTTGCTTGAAATATTAACTTCAACTCCTGGAACATGTCATATGCTCCATGACGTTCAAAACGTCGTTGAAGTCCCGATTCTAAGCCGTAAATCATGGCACACTGAACTATCGAGTAGTCATCAGCTTTGCTCTGCCAGACGTTCATAACATCTGGCGTTGCTCCTGCAGCAGGCCTGGCACCCAGCGGTGCTTCCAGGACGTAATTCTTCTGTGCAGCAATGAGGATAATCCTCAAGTTACGGACCCAGTCCGTGTAATTGCTACCATCATCTTTCAACTTTGCTTTCTCAAGGAACGCATTAAAATTCAACGGAACAACAGCACGAGCCATCTATCTACAATCAAACATAAACAAGCAAGATACTAATCAGGTACTAAGTTTCATGATAAATTTAAGTTCAATTTAATCAAGTTAATTAAAGAACTCCCACTTAGATAGACATCCCTCTAATCCTCTAAGTGATTACGTGATCCAAATCAACTAAACCATAACCGATCATCACGTGAGATGGAGTAGTTTTCAATGGTGAACATCGTTATGTTGATCATATCTACTATATGATTCACGCTCGACCTTTCGGTCTCCGTGTTCCGAGGCCATATCTGTATATGCTTGGCTCGTCAAGTATAACCTGAGTATTCCGCGTGTGCAACTGTTTTGTACCCGTTGTATTTGAACGTAGATCCTATCACACCCGATCATCACGTGGTGTCTCAGCACGAAGAACTTTCGCAACGGTGCATACTCAGGGAGAACACTTCTTGATAATTTAGTGAGAGATCATCTTATAATGCTACCGTCGATCAAAGCAAGATAAGATGCATAAAAAGGATAAACATCACATGCAATCAATATAAGTGATATGATATGGCCATCATCATCTTGTGCTTGTGATCTCCATCTCCGAAGCACCGTCGTGACCACCATCGTCACCGGCGTGACACCTTGATCTCCATCGTAGCATCGTTGTCGTCTCGCCAAGCTTATGCTTCCACGACTATCACTACCGCTTAGTAATAAAGTAAAGCATTACATCGCGATTTCATTGCATACAATAAAACGACAACCATTAGGCTCCTGCCAGTTGCCGATAACTCGGTTACAAAACATGATCATCTCATACAACAAAATTCAGCATCATGTCTTGACCATATCACATCACAACATGCCCTGCAAAAACAAGTTAGACGTCCTCTACTTTGTTGTTGCAAGTTTTACGTGGCTGCTACGGGCTTAAGCAAGAATCAATCTCACCTACGCATCAAAACCACAACGATAGTTTGTCAAATAGACTCCGTTTTAACCTTCGCAAGCACCGGGCGTAGCCATACTTGGTTCAACTAAAGTTGGAGAGACAGTCGCCCGCAAGCCACCTATGTGCAAAGCACGTCGGGGGAACCGGTCTCGCGTAAGCGTACGCGTAATGTTGGTCCGGGTCGTCTCGTCCAACAATGTCGCCAAACCAAAGTATGACATGCTGGTAGGCAGTATGACTTATATCGCCCACAACTCACTTGTGTTCTACTCGTGCATATAACATCAACATAAATAACCTAGGCTCTGATACCACTGTTGGGTTTCGTAGTAATTTCAAAAATTTTCCTACGCACACGCAAGATCATGTGATGCATAGCAACGAGAGGGGAGAGTGTTGTCTACATACCCAACGCAGACTGACTGCGGAAGCGCTGACACAACATAGAGGAAGTAGTCATACGTCTTCACGATCCAACCGATCAAGCACCGAAACTACGGCACCTCCGAGTTTGAGCACATGTTCAGCTCGATGACGATCCCCGGACTCCGATCCAGCAAAGTGTCGGGGAAGAGTTCCGTCAGCACGACGGCGTGGTGACGATCTTGATGCACTACAGCAGCAGGGCTTCGCCTAAACTCCGCTACAGTATTATCGAGGACTGGTGGCAGGGGGCACCGCACACGGCTAAGGAATAGATCACGTGGATCAACTTGTGTGTTCTAGGGTGCCTCTGCCTCAATATATAAAGGACTAGAGGGGGGAGGCTGGCCGGCCAAGGTGTGGCGCGCCAGGAGAGTCCCCCCCAATCCTAGTTGGAATAGGATTCGCGGAGGGGGAAAAGAGAGAGAGGGGGCCGGCCACCTCTCCTAGTCCTAATAGGACTAGGGGAAGGGGGAGGCGCACAGCCCATGTAGGGCTGCCTCTTCTCTTTTCCACTAAGGCCCATCATGGCCCATTTAGCTCCGGGGGGGTTCCGGTAACCTTCCCGGTACTCCGGTAAAATCCCGATTTCACCCGGAACACTTCCGATATCCAAACATAGGCTTCCAATATATCAATCTTTATGTCTCGCCCATTTCGAGACTCCTCGTCATGTCCGTGATCACATCCGGGACTCCGAACAACCTTCGGTACATCAAAATGCATAAACTCATAATATAACTGTCATCGTAACCTTAAGCGTGCGGACCCTACGGGTTCGAGAACAATGTAGACATGACCGAGACACGTCTTCGATCAATAACCAATAGCGGGACCTAGATGCCCATATTGGCTCCTACATATTCTACGAAGATCTTTATCGGTCAGACCGCATAACAACATACGTTGTTCCCTTTGTCATCGGTATGTTACTTGCCCGAGATTCGATCGTCGGTATTCCAGTACCTAGTTCAATCTCGTTACCGGCAAGTCTCTTTACTCGTTCTGTAATACATCATCCCGCAACTAACTCATTTAGTTGCAATGCTTGCAAGGCTTAAGTGATGTGCATTACCGAGAGGGCCCAGAGATACCTCTCCGACAATCGGAGTGACAAAACCTAATCTCGAAATACGCCAACCCAACATCTACCTTTGGAGACACCTGTAATGCTCCTTTATAATCACCCAGTTACGTTGTGACGTTTGGTAGCACCCAAAGTGTTCCTCCGGCAAACGGGAGTTGCATAATCTCATAGTTATAGGAACATGTATAAGTCATGAAGAAAGCAATAGCAACATACTAAACGATCGGGTGCTAAGCTAATGGAATGGGTCATGTCAATCAGATCATTCAACTAATGATGTGACCTCGTTAATCAAATAACAACTCATTGTTCATGGTTAGGAAACATAACCATCTTTGATTAACGAGCTAGTCAAGTAGAGGCATACTAGTGACACTTTGTTTGTCTATGTATTCACACATGTATTATGTTTCCGGTTAATACAATTCTAGCATGAATAATAAACATTTATCATGATTATAAGGAAATAAATAATAACTTTATTATTGCCTCTAGGGCATATTTCCTTCACTATATCCATGGCTCACGCTCATGTATTGCGTGAAAGTTAAAAAACGTTTGAGATTACTAAAGTGTGAAACAATAGCTTGGCTTGTCATCGGGGTTGTGCATGATGAGAGCATTCTTGTGTGACGAAAATGGAGCATGTCCAAACTATAAGATTTTGTAGGGATGAACTTTCTTTGGCCATGTTATTTTGAGAAGACATAATTGCTTAGTTAGTATGCTTGAAGTATTATTATTTTTATGTCAATATTAAACTTTTATCTTGAATCTTTCGGATCTAAGCATTCATGCCACAACAAAGAAAAATTACATTGATAAATATGTTAGGAAGCATTCCACATCAAAAATTCTGTTTTTATCATTTACCTACTGGAGGACGAGCAGGAATTAAGCTTGGGGATGCTTGATACGTCTCCAACGTATCTATAATTTTTGATTGTTCCATGCTATTATATTATCTGTTTTGGATGTTAATGGGCTTTATTTTACACTTTTATATTATTTTTGGGACTAACCTATTAACCGGAGGCACAACCCAAATTGTTGTTTTTGCCTATTTCAGTGTTTCGTAGAAAAGGAATATCAAAAGGAGTCCAAACGGAATGAAACCTTCGGGAGCATGGTTTTTCGTGTTCATAACATCTGGCGTTGCTCCTGCAGCAGGCCTGGCACCCAGCGGTGCTTCCAGGACGTAATTCTTCTGTGCAGCAATGAGGATAATCCTCAAGTTACGGACCCAGTCCGTGTAATTGCTACCATCATCTTTCAACTTTGCTTTCTCAAGGAACGCATTAAAATTCAACGGAACAACAGCACGAGCCATCTATCTACAATCAAACATAAACAAGCAAGATACTAATCAGGTACTAAGTTTCATGATAAATTTAAGTTCAATTTAATCAAGTTAATTAAAGAACTCCCACTTAGATAGACATCCCTCTAATCCTCTAAGTGATTACGTGATCCAAATCAACTAAACCATAACCGATCATCACGTGAGATGGAGTAGTTTTCAATGGTGAACATCGTTATGTTGATCATATCTACTATATGATTCACGCTCGACCTTTCGGTCTCCGTGTTCCGAGGCCATATCTGTATATGCTTGGCTCGTCAAGTATAACCTGAGTATTCCGCGTGTGCAACTGTTTTGTACCCGTTGTATTTGAACGTAGATCCTATCACACCCGATCATCACGTGGTGTCTCAGCACGAAGAACTTTCGCAACGGTGCATACTCAGGGAGAACACTTCTTGATAATTTAGTGAGAGATCATCTTATAATGCTACCGTCGATCAAAGCAAGATAAGATGCATAAAAAGGATAAACATCACATGCAATCAATATAAGTGATATGATATGGCCATCATCATCTTGTGCTTGTGATCTCCATCTCCGAAGCACCGTCGTGACCACCATCGTCACCGGCGTGACACCTTGATCTCCATCGTAGCATCGTTGTCGTCTCGCCAAGCTTATGCTTCCACGACTATCACTACCGCTTAGTAATAAAGTAAAGCATTACATCGCGATTTCATTGCATACAATAAAACGACAACCATTAGGCTCCTGCCAGTTGCCGATAACTCGGTTACAAAACATGATCATCTCATACAACAAAATTCAGCATCATGTCTTGACCATATCACATCACAACATGCCCTGCAAAAACAAGTTAGACGTCCTCTACTTTGTTGTTGCAAGTTTTACGTGGCTGCTACGGGCTTAAGCAAGAATCAATCTCACCTACGCATCAAAACCACAACGATAGTTTGTCAAATAGACTCCGTTTTAACCTTCGCAAGCACCGGGCGTAGCCATACTTGGTTCAACTAAAGTTGGAGAGACAGTCGCCCGCAAGCCACCTATGTGCAAAGCACGTCGGGGGAACCGGTCTCGCGTAAGCGTACGCGTAATGTTGGTCCGGGTCGTCTCGTCCAACAATGTCGCCAAACCAAAGTATGACATGCTGGTAGGCAGTATGACTTATATCGCCCACAACTCACTTGTGTTCTACTCGTGCATATAACATCAACATAAATAACCTAGGCTCTGATACCACTGTTGGGTTTCGTAGTAATTTCAAAAATTTTCCTACGCACACGCAAGATCATGTGATGCATAGCAACGAGAGGGGAGAGTGTTGTCTACATACCCAACGCAGACTGACTGCGGAAGCGCTGACACAACATAGAGGAAGTAGTCATACGTCTTCACGATCCAACCGATCAAGCACCGAAACTACGGCACCTCCGAGTTTGAGCACATGTTCAGCTCGATGACGATCCCCGGACTCCGATCCAGCAAAGTGTCGGGGAAGAGTTCCGTCAGCACGACGGCGTGGTGACGATCTTGATGCACTACAGCAGCAGGGCTTCGCCTAAACTCCGCTACAGTATTATCGAGGACTGGTGGCAGGGGGCACCGCACACGGCTAAGGAATAGATCACGTGGATCAACTTGTGTGTTCTAGGGTGCCTCTGCCTCAATATATAAAGGACTAGAGGGGGGAGGCTGGCCGGCCAAGGTGTGGCGCGCCAGGAGAGTCCCCCCCAATCCTAGTTGGAATAGGATTCGCGGAGGGGGAAAAGAGAGAGAGGGGGCCGGCCACCTCTCCTAGTCCTAATAGGACTAGGGGAAGGGGGAGGCGCACAGCCCATGTAGGGCTGCCTCTTCTCTTTTCCACTAAGGCCCATCATGGCCCATTTAGCTCCGGGGGGGTTCCGGTAACCTTCCCGGTACTCCGGTAAAATCCCGATTTCACCCGGAACACTTCCGATATCCAAACATAGGCTTCCAATATATCAATCTTTATGTCTCGCCCATTTCGAGACTCCTCGTCATGTCCGTGATCACATCCGGGACTCCGAACAACCTTCGGTACATCAAAATGCATAAACTCATAATATAACTGTCATCGTAACCTTAAGCGTGCGGACCCTACGGGTTCGAGAACAATGTAGACATGACCGAGACACGTCTTCGATCAATAACCAATAGCGGGACCTAGATGCCCATATTGGCTCCTACATATTCTACGAAGATCTTTATCGGTCAGACCGCATAACAACATACGTTGTTCCCTTTGTCATCGGTATGTTACTTGCCCGAGATTCGATCGTCGGTATTCCAGTACCTAGTTCAATCTCGTTACCGGCAAGTCTCTTTACTCGTTCTGTAATACATCATCCCGCAACTAACTCATTTAGTTGCAATGCTTGCAAGGCTTAAGTGATGTGCATTACCGAGAGGGCCCAGAGATACCTCTCCGACAATCGGAGTGACAAAACCTAATCTCGAAATACGCCAACCCAACATCTACCTTTGGAGACACCTGTAATGCTCCTTTATAATCACCCAGTTACGTTGTGACGTTTGGTAGCACCCAAAGTGTTCCTCCGGCAAACGGGAGTTGCATAATCTCATAGTTATAGGAACATGTATAAGTCATGAAGAAAGCAATAGCAACATACTAAACGATCGGGTGCTAAGCTAATGGAATGGGTCATGTCAATCAGATCATTCAACTAATGATGTGACCTCGTTAATCAAATAACAACTCATTGTTCATGGTTAGGAAACATAACCATCTTTGATTAACGAGCTAGTCAAGTAGAGGCATACTAGTGACACTTTGTTTGTCTATGTATTCACACATGTATTATGTTTCCGGTTAATACAATTCTAGCATGAATAATAAACATTTATCATGATTATAAGGAAATAAATAATAACTTTATTATTGCCTCTAGGGCATATTTCCTTCACTATATCCATGGCTCACGCTCATGTATTGCGTGAAAGTTAAAAAACGTTTGAGATTACTAAAGTGTGAAACAATAGCTTGGCTTGTCATCGGGGTTGTGCATGATGAGAGCATTCTTGTGTGACGAAAATGGAGCATGTCCAAACTATAAGATTTTGTAGGGATGAACTTTCTTTGGCCATGTTATTTTGAGAAGACATAATTGCTTAGTTAGTATGCTTGAAGTATTATTATTTTTATGTCAATATTAAACTTTTATCTTGAATCTTTCGGATCTAAGCATTCATGCCACAACAAAGAAAAATTACATTGATAAATATGTTAGGAAGCATTCCACATCAAAAATTCTGTTTTTATCATTTACCTACTGGAGGACGAGCAGGAATTAAGCTTGGGGATGCTTGATACGTCTCCAACGTATCTATAATTTTTGATTGTTCCATGCTATTATATTATCTGTTTTGGATGTTAATGGGCTTTATTTTACACTTTTATATTATTTTTGGGACTAACCTATTAACCGGAGGCACAACCCAAATTGTTGTTTTTGCCTATTTCAGTGTTTCGTAGAAAAGGAATATCAAAAGGAGTCCAAACGGAATGAAACCTTCGGGAGCATGGTTTTTCGTGTTCATAACATCTGGCGTTGCTCCTGCAGCAGGCCTGGCACCCAGCGGTGCTTCCAGGACGTAATTCTTCTGTGCAGCAATGAGGATAATCCTCAAGTTACGGACCCAGTCCGTGTAATTGCTACCATCATCTTTCAACTTTGCTTTCTCAAGGAACGCATTAAAATTCAACGGAACAACAGCACGAGCCATCTATCTACAATCAAACATAAACAAGCAAGATACTAATCAGGTACTAAGTTTCATGATAAATTTAAGTTCAATTTAATCAAGTTAATTAAAGAACTCCCACTTAGATAGACATCCCTCTAATCCTCTAAGTGATTACGTGATCCAAATCAACTAAACCATAACCGATCATCACGTGAGATGGAGTAGTTTTCAATGGTGAACATCGTTATGTTGATCATATCTACTATATGATTCACGCTCGACCTTTCGGTCTCCGTGTTCCGAGGCCATATCTGTATATGCTTGGCTCGTCAAGTATAACCTGAGTATTCCGCGTGTGCAACTGTTTTGTACCCGTTGTATTTGAACGTAGATCCTATCACACCCGATCATCACGTGGTGTCTCAGCACGAAGAACTTTCGCAACGGTGCATACTCAGGGAGAACACTTCTTGATAATTTAGTGAGAGATCATCTTATAATGCTACCGTCGATCAAAGCAAGATAAGATGCATAAAAAGGATAAACATCACATGCAATCAATATAAGTGATATGATATGGCCATCATCATCTTGTGCTTGTGATCTCCATCTCCGAAGCACCGTCGTGACCACCATCGTCACCGGCGTGACACCTTGATCTCCATCGTAGCATCGTTGTCGTCTCGCCAAGCTTATGCTTCCACGACTATCACTACCGCTTAGTAATAAAGTAAAGCATTACATCGCGATTTCATTGCATACAATAAAACGACAACCATTAGGCTCCTGCCAGTTGCCGATAACTCGGTTACAAAACATGATCATCTCATACAACAAAATTCAGCATCATGTCTTGACCATATCACATCACAACATGCCCTGCAAAAACAAGTTAGACGTCCTCTACTTTGTTGTTGCAAGTTTTACGTGGCTGCTACGGGCTTAAGCAAGAATCAATCTCACCTACGCATCAAAACCACAACGATAGTTTGTCAAATAGACTCCGTTTTAACCTTCGCAAGCACCGGGCGTAGCCATACTTGGTTCAACTAAAGTTGGAGAGACAGTCGCCCGCAAGCCACCTATGTGCAAAGCACGTCGGGGGAACCGGTCTCGCGTAAGCGTACGCGTAATGTTGGTCCGGGTCGTCTCGTCCAACAATGTCGCCAAACCAAAGTATGACATGCTGGTAGGCAGTATGACTTATATCGCCCACAACTCACTTGTGTTCTACTCGTGCATATAACATCAACATAAATAACCTAGGCTCTGATACCACTGTTGGGTTTCGTAGTAATTTCAAAAATTTTCCTACGCACACGCAAGATCATGTGATGCATAGCAACGAGAGGGGAGAGTGTTGTCTACATACCCAACGCAGACTGACTGCGGAAGCGCTGACACAACATAGAGGAAGTAGTCATACGTCTTCACGATCCAACCGATCAAGCACCGAAACTACGGCACCTCCGAGTTTGAGCACATGTTCAGCTCGATGACGATCCCCGGACTCCGATCCAGCAAAGTTTCGGGGAAGAGTTCCGTCAGCACGACGGCGTGGTGACGATCTTGATGCACTACAGCAGCAGGGCTTCGCCTAAACTCCGCTACAGTATTATCGAGGACTGGTGGCAGGGGGCACCGCACACGGCTAAGGAATAGATCACGTGGATCAACTTGTGTGTTCTAGGGTGCCTCTGCCTCAATATATAAAGGACTAGAGGGGGGAGGCTGGCCGGCCAAGGTGTGGCACGCCAGGAGAGTCCCCCCCAATCCTAGTTGGAATAGGATTCGCGGAGGGGGAAAAGAGAGAGAGGGGGCCGGCCACCTCTCCTAGTCCTAATAGGACTAGGGGAAGGGGGAGGCGCACAGCCCATGTAGGGCTGCCTCTTCTCTTTTCCACTAAGGCCCATCATGGCCCATTTAGCTCCGGGGGGGTTCCGGTAACCTTCCCGGTACTCCGGTAAAATCCCGATTTCACCCGGAACACTTCCGATATCCAAACATAGGCTTCCAATATATCAATCTTTATGTCTCGACCATTTCGAGACTCCTCGTCATGTCCGTGATCACATCCGGGACTCCGAACAACCTTCGGTACATCAAAATGCATAAACTCATAATATAACTGTCATCGTAACCTTAAGCGTGCGGACCCTACGGGTTCGAGAACAATGTAGACATGACCGAGACACGTCTTCGATCAATAACCAATAGCGGGACCTAGATTCCCATATTGGCTCCTACATATTCTACGAAGATCTTTATCGGTCAGACCGCATAACAACATACGTTGTTCCCTTTGTCATCGGTATGTTACTTGCCCGAGATTCGATCGTCGGTATTCCAGTACCTAGTTCAATCTCGTTACCGGCAAGTCTCTTTACTCGTTCTGTAATACATCATCCCGCAACTAACTCATTTAGTTGCAATGCTTGCAAGGCTTAAGTGATGTGCATTACCGAGAGGGCCCAGAGATACCTCTCCGACAATCGGAGTGACAAAACCTAATCTCGAAATACGCCAACCCAACATCTACCTTTGGAGACACCTGTAATGCTCCTTTATAATCACCCAGTTACGTTGTGACGTTTGGTAGCACCCAAAGTGTTCCTCCGGCAAACGGGAGTTGCATAATCTCATAGTTATAGGAACATGTATAAGTCATGAAGAAAGCAATAGCAACATACTAAACGATCGGGTGCTAAGCTAATGGAATGGGTCATGTCAATCAGATCATTCAACTAATGATGTGACCTCGTTAATCAAATAACAACTCATTGTTCATGGTTAGGAAACATAACCATCTTTGATTAACGAGCTAGTCAAGTAGAGGCATACTAGTGACACTTTGTTTGTCTATGTATTCACACATGTATTATGTTTCCGGTTAATACAATTCTAGCATGAATAATAAACATTTATCATGATTATAAGGAAATAAATAATAACTTTATTATTGCCTCTAGGGCATATTTCCTTCACTATATCCATGGCTCACGCTCATGTATTGCGTGAAAGTTAAAAAACGTTTGAGATTACTAAAGTGTGAAACAATAGCTTGGCTTGTCATCGGGGTTGTGCATGATGAGAGCATTCTTGTGTGACGAAAATGGAGCATGTCCAAACTATAAGATTTTGTAGGGATGAACTTTCTTTGGCCATGTTATTTTGAGAAGACATAATTGCTTAGTTAGTATGCTTGAAGTATTATTATTTTTATGTCAATATTAAACTTTTATCTTGAATCTTTCGGATCTAAGCATTCATGCCACAACAAAGAAAAATTACATTGATAAATATGTTAGGAAGCATTCCACATCAAAAATTCTGTTTTTATCATTTACCTACTGGAGGACGAGCAGGAATTAAGCTTGGGGATGCTTGATACGTCTCCAACGTATCTATAATTTTTGATTGTTCCATGCTATTATATTATCTGTTTTGGATGTTAATGGGCTTTATTTTACACTTTTATATTATTTTTGGGACTAACCTATTAACCGGAGGCACAACCCAAATTGTTGTTTTTGCCTATTTCAGTGTTTCGTAGAAAAGGAATATCAAAAGGAGTCCAAACGGAATGAAACCTTCGGGAGCATGGTTTTTGGAACAAACGTGATCCAGGGGACTTGGAGTGGACGTCAAGAAACAATCGAGGAGGCCACGAGGCAGGGGGGCGCGCCTACCCCCCTGGGCGCGCCCTCCACCCTCGTGGGCCCCTTGTTGGTCCATCGACCTACTTCTTCCTCCTATATATATTGACATACCCCGAAAACATCCAGAAGCACCACGAAACCCTTTTTCCACCGCCGCAACCTTCTGTACCCAAGAGATCCCATCTTGGGGCCTTTTCCGGAGCTCCGTCGGAGGGGGCATTGATGACGGAGGGCCTCTACATCACCTCCATGGCCCCTCCGATGATGTGTGAGTAATTTACCTCAGACCTTTAGGTCCATAGCTAGTAGCTAGATGGCTTCTTCTCTCTCTCTTTGAATCTCAATACAAAGTTCTCCTCGATTCTCTTGGAGATCTATTCGATGTAATCTTCTTTTGCGATGTGTTTGTCGAGATCCGATGAATTGTGGGTTTATGATCAAGTTTATCTATGAACAATATTTGAATCTTCTCTGAATTATTTTATGTATGATTGGTTTACCTTTGCAAGTCTCTTCGAATTATCAGTTTGGTTTCGCCTACTAGATTGATCTTTCTTGCAATGGGAGAAGTGCTTAGATTTGGGTTCAATCTTGCGGTGCTCGATCCCAGTGATAGAAAGGAAAACGACACGTATTGTATTGTTTGCATCGAGGATAAAAAGATTGGGTTTATATCATATTGCATGAGTTTATCCCTCTACATCATGTCATCTTGCTTAAGGCGTTACTCTGTTCTCATGAACGTAATACTCTAGATGCATGCTGGATAGCGGTCGATGTGTGGAGTAATAGTAGTAAATGCAGGCAGGAGTCGGTCTACTTGTCACAGACGTGATGCCTACATACATGATCATAACTAGATATTCTCATAATTATTCGCTTTTCTATCAATTGCTCGACAGTAATTTGTTCACCCACCGTAATACTTATACTTTCTTGAGAGAAGCCACTAGTGAAACCTATGGCGCCCGGGTCTATTTTCCATCATATATATTTCCAATCTATTTTATTCTGCAATCATTACTTTCAATCTATATCATAAAAATACCAAAAAATATTTATCTTATTATTATCATCTCTATCAGATCTCACTCTTGCAAGTGGCCGTGAAGGGATTGACATCCCCTTATCGCGTTGGTTGCGAGGTTCTTATTTGTTTGTGTAGGTACGAGGTGACTCGCGCATGGTCTCCTACCGGATTGATACCTTGGTTCTCAAAAACTGAGGAAAATACTTACGCTGCTTTACTGCATCACCCTTTCCTCTTCAAGCGAAAACCAACGCAGTGCTCAAGAGGTAGCAGGTGGCAGTAGAGTAGCTTCCTCTGCAACCGCGTGTCAATAAGGTGGTCAGCAGACGGACGGACGGACGACCGTCGTGTCGTTTGAACACGGAGCAATCACCTGCATCGAAAAGCGGTATGGGCGACACTCTCTTGGTGGGCGCGCCGATTCAATGTCGGTGCCAGTGAGAGGTCGTGTGCGTTCTAAACAGGTATGAATGCGACATTGACACTATGGAGCGCCGCTGAGCGTTTCAGATGGAAAGCGCGCGCAAGCGAGGGAGGTGTTTTTTTGTGGGTCAGGGTGATCAGACACAGGCTTGGCAGCGGTCTGAACGCACGCGATCCCCCCCCCCCCACCCCCCACACACACGTTTGTCTTTGATTCATGGAATAAAACACGTCTGAACCGCTCAGCGGACAGATACAAATATGTGTTGAATGACACAACACGTCCGGACGGCACCGCTCGGACGTAGATGCGCTAATAGATAACTCAACATTGTCGGCGTTTCTACTCCCGAGCTCATCTGCACCACCCCTGACGAAAAAAATCAAAACAAGTACTTCAAAAAATTACAATTTGTTGTGTGGTAGATAAGTTTATGCGTGAGGTGCGCTCCAAGTTTCAACTTATTTGGACATCTGGGCAACTCTCAGCAAAAAAGCAAAATCAGGGTCTGTAAAAAGGTTTACTGTTCACACACTGTTCTGACCCAATTTGTTTTTTTGCTGAGAGCTGCTTGTATGTTCAAATAAGTTGAAATTTGAAGCGAACCTCGCGCACAAACTTGTTCACAAAAAAAATTGGATTTTTTTGGTTTTTTAAGTATTTGTTTTGAATTTTTTTTCTTGCCAGGTGCAGATAAGTCTGGGCACCGAATTGGTTTTCGTAGTACTTTATCCATTTCGGTTTATAAGATCCATGGCACTACTACTCCAACCAAACGGAGCAAGCCAACATAGTGCCAAGTATTAGATGTATCTGTTCAATATTCCCTGGCAAAAAAGATTATAAGTACCTAAATTGTGTACGGGTTAAAACTATAGCCTAGTATCAGGATATGTATTCAGTAGACTGGCCGATGGACAAAAAGCTGCTAGGCATCCATCATGACCTTGAACTCGTCGAAGCAAACCACTCCATCTCCATTCAGGTCAAACCTGCGGATCATGGCGCGGCACTCCTCGATGCCCTGCTCGGACCCTAGCCTGGCGAGCATCCGCATCAGGCTCGCCGGCGTGATGCACCCTTCGCCCTTCACCTCGTACATCGCAAACGCCTCCCTCAGCCCCCGGCACCGCTCCTCCTCTTCCTCTGGTTCCGGCGGCGCCACCAGCCGGAGGAACTCCAGCTCGTCCAGCAACTGGTCTCCGTCGGTGTCGGCCAACGCCACGAGCGCCTCGCCGTCCTCCACCGACACATCCTCGCCCAGCGCCGCCTTCATGCACAGCCGCAGCTCCGCCGCCGAGATCCTCCCGTCGGCGTCGCGGTCGAAGGAGGCAAACACGCTGCTGAAGCGCTCGGCCGTCGCGGCGTGCACCATCTTCGCTTGCTTGCTACGGTGATCACCTGGGAATCGTGGCTGTGGTAGCAGTGTGTGACCGTGTGTTAATGTGCGGGGAGCCTGAGATTACTGCAACGCTAGCTTAGCTTCTGGTTCTGGTGTTTAGCCTCAAGTGCCTATGCGTGTATATATATATACAGGCGGCACTAGTACGTACGGACAAGCGTGCAGCTAGCCGGTTGTGTTGATGGATTCAAGGCCAAATTATTGATGAGGCCGACGAACGGGTCGGTTGACGGTGTCAATTCGTTTTCAGCCGTCGTCGAGGAGGGAAACTGCAAAGTTGAACGAGCACATCGAAGTATATAATACTCCTGCATGCATGGGCCTTTTGTGACGGTATATTCCATGCAAGCCAAGCCAGCCAGCGACTTTCGTCGGTTGCTGCTGACATATAGGAGTATGTTATTGGAAGCCTATAATATCCCAGAGCTTTGGCGTGTCAGTATCCCCCCTCCCGGCATGCAAGGTGCGCATATAATACACTCACCTCGCCGCCGGCGACGACCAAGTCATGTTCGGGCCGTTCGGTCATGTTTGGTCTTTCCCCATGAGTAGGTAGCTGGACAATGATTCTCAGTTAATTTGTTTGAAGCTGTTCTACGGTAGATTTCATTAATCACAAAAAGGTATGTACTACATAGCAACGCAAAGAGAAAAGAAACAACCCAAATTCTTAATCGCGCAGCTGCACGATTTGGTTGTGCTGAGCGCACGCGCTACCCGACAAGGCCGTTAGAGACCAAGCACGTCGCTATCTTCCGCTTCAGAAAAAAGCCTTATCCCGATTCCCTTTTCCTCGTTTCCATTTAGTCCGAGCAGGTGCTCAGCGGAGCTGAGGGCCTCCGGCGTCGACGCCCAGGCGGTCGTGGGGGAGGTAGTCCGCCGGAGGAGCTCGGCGAGCTGGTCCGTCGGGGAGCCGGAGCAGCAGGGCCGCCCCTCCTTCCCCCTCTTTTCTAGGAGCTGGAGCTGGGTCCGGCCCATAACTCTGTGAAGGAAGGGTAAGAACGGAGCCCACGCCGGAGGGCAGACTATGCTCAGGTCAGCTCGTCGCGGCGCAGCCGTGTAGTCTGCCGGCATCAAGGTTCGGTCTGTCACCGGGGTGCGCATCAGTAGCAAAGACAGCTTGGTGAGACAGCGTTCAGCTGGAGCTAACCTTTCAAATATGCAATGATTTCGAAATTGGACCAAAGTCATTGAGGTCTAAATACATAGATTTCATCGAGAACACTCCACTAACAGATAGTTTCCAGTGAAATGCATCTGGCTCATTCGATACGTGTATATCCATCAACCTTCGCACTAGATGAAGGCACGCATCCCATCGGTCTCCGACTAAGGACGTCTGAAATAGATAATTAGAGGAACCGAGTGCAATGTTGTAGCAACATAAGCGTCCTTACATTAATTGTACAATATTATAAAGAGATGGATATTCTGTGGCTAAAGGCATCACCCTAACCATGTATACTCATAGAATCTAGTTGAATTACCGCTTTAAATGATGAATTTAGTCCTATGAAAGAACGTTGTTTTCGTTCTGATTAGCCCCTGCCAAAAAGGTGAATCACTTGGTCTTACGGATACCTGGGACAAGGTCTTAGATTGGAGGTATTTGTTACGTAGGATTTGAACCCCACATACCTACGGTCTCAACCGAAAGCCTATACAAACATTTGGTGAGCAAAACTTTATTTTTTACCTCTAAAATATCAATCCCGAGCCCATTCTGGTCCTTCGGTCTACAAATAATAACCCACTTGATGAGCCTGTACTTTGTCTTTATTTCATCGCTTTGGCCCGAAAAACCATGATCGACAGAAGTCTAACCATCTCTGCACCCCTACGGGTATCCTATTTTCGTCAGTTGTGGCAACTTTTTCCTGTCCTTTCATTTGTTCGTGCGTGCGTGCGTGCATGTGTGTGTGTGTGTGTGTGTGTGTGTGTGTGTGTGTGGAGGCTAGCTGGACAGGTACTGAGAACATGGCTATAAATACCCCCAACCCTCCCTAGCCAGGATGCAACCAAGCAAACCACCCAGTCAAAGGGGCGCATCGATCTAGCACCTTGCACGATGCTGATGAAGAAGGTGGCCGTGGTTGCTGCACTGCTACTGTTCCTCCCGTTCATCGTCAAGGCTAAGGACGGCAATGTGTAAGTGTTACGGCCAAGTCGATCTAATAGCGATTTAGGTGGCTGGTACAGGATCCAAGATACAAGAATTGGGGAATCGAGGAAGATCAGAGAGAGAGGACAGGGGAATGAGAGCCGCCGCCAGATACTAGTTCTTCCATGCCCCTCTCCGGAAAACCCAAGCCCTACTTAACCTTGCTCCGGGTGTCCCAAACATGGGCTGGGAAGCGGCTGCTGGGCCTCCGAACACGAGGGGCCGTTCCGGCCCAGTGAGCGTTGAGGCCTCGTCTTGATAGGGTGGTACTTGGGCCGTAACACTCCCTCCTCCTTGAGATATAGCTTGTCCCCAAGCTGGCGCGCTCGGGAAATGGTGTTGAAGCTTTGTCCTGTCCTCCCAGGTGGCTAACTCAGGTGGCTGATCGGTCCAACGAACACGCACCTGGGGAACGGATGCGCCACCCCGCTGGATGATGCGGTCCTCCAGGATTTCTTCTGGCACGGGCGTCAGGGATGCCGTCCTTGGCAGTTGTTGAAGCGCCTGTTCCATGGGCGGCAGTGCTTGCCACAGCCGGGAGACATGGAAGACGGGGTGGACGGTGCTATCTTCGGGCATCTGCAACTTGTACGCCACTGCACCCACGCGATGAAGCACCTTGTAGGGGCTGAAGTAGTGGAAAGCGAGCTTCTGATTGCTGCGCGTCGCCACCGATCGCTGGACGTAGGGTTGCAGCTTGAGGAAAACCCAATCGCCCACCTCGAAGACTCTGTGGGAACGATGTTTGTCCGCGGAGTCCTTCATGTTTTGGCGAGCCCGCAGCAGATGTTGACGAATGAGGGCCGTCATCTGGGCGCGATCTTGGAGCCACTCCGCCAAGTCCGGAGAAGCGCAAGCCACAGGGTCGACGATGACGAAATGACGCGGGGCGTGGCCGTAGAGCACCTCGAAAGGAGTAGTGCCAAGAGCTGAGTGCGGGGACGTGTTGTACCAGAATTCAGCTAGAGGGAACCATGCGTACCATTTGGTGGGACAAGCATGGACGAAGCAGCGCAGGAAAGTGTCCAAGCACAAGTTGACCCGTTCCGTTTGCCCGTCCGTCTGGGGATGACGAGCCGTGCTCATGTGGAGTTGAGTGTGCGTCAGCCGAAAAAGCTCCTTCCACAGCACACTTGTGAAGATGGGGTCCCGGTCGGAGATGATCGACTCCGGGAGGCCGTGGAGTTTGTATACATGAGAGACAAAAGCCTGCGCCATTTGGAAAGCGGTGAAAGGATGCCGGAGCGGAATGAAATGCGCGTACCGTGAGAATTTGTCCACCACCACCGAGATGGAGTTGTGGTTGGATGAGTGCGGCAACCCCTCCACGAAGTCCATCGAGATCGTTTGCCATGCTTGTGTGGGCACCGGCAATGGCTCCAGGAGACCTGGGTAATGCACACGCTCCGGCTTGGCCTGCTTGCAAGTCTGGCATGCCTCCACGAACAGCTTCACACGGTGTTTAAGACCGGGCCATGTAAAGAGACGCCTCACACGACGATATGTAGCGTTGAATCCTGAATGTCCACCGATGGCACCGGTGTGTAGCGCTTCCAAAACATGCCTCTGGGTGGCCACGTTGCCCCCAAGCCAGACCCGGCCTCGGTGCTTGATGACACCATTGTCCAACAGGAAACCATCAATTCCTTCTGGTGAAGTTGCAAGCCTGGTGAGAATTTTCTGCGCTTCCGCATCACCTTGGTAGCCTGCCTGTACATCCTCCAGCCAGGCGGGCACAGCAGAGGTGATCGCTGCCAGATCACCTTGAGGCGGGCCTGGGCGGCGCGAGAGCGCGTCGGCTGCTCGGTTGTCAGTGCCCTTCTTGTAGATGATGCGATAGCGAAGGCCTAGAAGTTTGGCCATGATCTTTTGTTGCCAAGGAGTCGCCAACCGCTGATCTTCAAGATGGATGAGGCTTCGTTGGTCGGTGTGGATTGTGAACTCGTCGCTCTGCAGGTACGGGCGCCAGTGATCAACGGCCATCAGGATCGCGAGCCCCTCTTTCTCATAAGTGGATAGGGCGCTGTTGCGCGGCCCGAGTGACATGCTCAGGAACCCAACTGGGTGCTTGTTCTGGGAGAGGACCGCGCCAATTCCGTGTGCAGAAGCATCGGTCTCCAAGTGGAATGGTTTCTTGAAGTCGGGCAAGGCCAACATAGGGGCTGAGATCAGAGCTTTCTGAAGTGCCCGGAACGAGCCTTCTTCCTCGTCAGTCCAGCAGAAAACCGTACCTTTCTTCAGCAGGTCCGTCAGCGGCCGGCAAATGAGGGAGAAACCACGGACGAACTTCCGATAATACCCTGCCAAACCCAAAAATCCACGCACTTCTTTCACTGTGGTCGGGGGCGGCCAAGACTGGAGTGCCGCGATGTTCTTTGCATCAGTGCGAACCCCCTCCTTGCTGATTACATGCCCAAGGTAGAGCAAACTGGGTCGAACAAAAGAGCACTTGTTGCGGTTGATTTTGAGGTGGTGTTCCTTCAACAGGCTGAAGACTTGGCGCAACAACCGAACATTAGTGATCAAGTCTGAGCTGTGGACAGGTATATCATCAATGAACACAAGAACTCCTTTGCGCAACAAAGGGGACAGGATGATGTTCATGCCCCCTTGAAATGTGCTGGCCCCCCTGTGACTCCATATGGCATGACATTGAACTCAAAATGTCCATGATGCGTCTTGAAGGCTGTCTTGTATTCATCCCCCGGCCTCATACGGATCTGGTGATATCCTACCCTCAAGTCCAAGCTGGTAAAGAAACAAGACCCCGCCAACTCGTCCAGCAGCTCGTCAATGATGGGAAGGGGGTAGCGATTCTTGACAGTGATCGCATTGAGATGGCGATAATCCACACAAAACCTCCATGTCAAATCCTTCTTCTGCACCAATAACACCGGTGAGGCAAACGGGCTGACGCTTGGCTGAATGATCCCTTGGGCAAGCATGTCGGCGACTTGCTTCTCCACCTCATCTTTCTGCGCTGGGCTGTGTCGGTATGGTCTCAGATTGACCGGTTTCGCTCCTAGCACCAACAGAATAGCATGATCGAACACCCGATGTGGTGGAAGTCCCCTTGGTTCTTCAAAAAGCACTTCATACTACTCAATCAACTCGCTCACTTCAGCTGGCAATGGTGGTTCCTTGGCCTGTTCCTGGAGCACACAAAGTTGCACCACTCGAGCGACGGCAGAGTTCTGTATCATGAAGTTAAGCTCATCCTTGGATATCATCTGACAGGAGGAGGTATCAGGCCGAGCTCCCTGCAGATGCACTCGCTTGCCCTGGTACTCGAAGCTCATCGTCTTTTCCAACCAGTGGACTTGCATCGGGCTATGTGTTGCTAACCAATCGATGCCTAGAATGGCGTCGTAGCATCCCAACGGCAGAACCTTGAAGGTGGTGTGGAATTCCACCCCATGAGACCGCCACTGGCAGCCCGAAACCTCCTGATCACTGCGCATCTGCTCTCCATTGGCCACCCGAAGAGAGAAAGGGTGACGGGCTGCCTAAACCCCTTGCAACCGCTCCGCCAGGGCCGAACTTACAAAACTGTGAGACGAGTCAGAGTCGATCAACATAAAAACCTCTCTGTTCTACACCCAGCCATGGAGGCGCATAGTTGAGGGCGAGTCAGCACCCTCCACCGCCTCTCTAGATAGCATGCAACAATCTGCCGATGGCGCCTCCAGTTGTTCTTCCTCAGTGTCCGTCGCCGGCGTGTGCAACATCTCGAGCATTTCCTCGACAACATGAAGCTGGACCATAGGCCCGCAACGATGATCACGGGCCCACCGTTCACCACAGGTGAGACAGAGCCCCTTGGCCCGTCGGTAAGCTCGCAGCGTAGACATCCGGTCGTCGCTTGCCGGTGCTCGAGCCGCCTCTGTGGCGCGGCGGTCCTCAGCACGCGCATCCGAGCTGCTCCCCGCCGCCTGTCGAGGTGGTGGAGAAGGTGGCAGGGGGAGGGCCGTGCGCGGAATGGCCCGGGAATGGGAGCCACTAGGGGCCCGCCGATCGTCTCTTTTCATAGCCTCCAACACCTCTTCCTGCAAACAAGCCAAATCCACGGCAGTATCGAGTGTTTGGGGTCGATGCAACAAGACAGCAGCTCTGATTTCCTTAAGAAGACCATCCACAAAATGAGTAATAAAGAAAACGGGCTCCCAAGAGGTGTGATGGGCAGTGAGATTATGCATGAACTGTGTGAATTTGTCCGCATATTCAGTCACTGACCCAGTCTGTTTGAGACCATTGAACTGACGCAAAAGGACCTGAAATTCCTCCCGACCAAATTGCAAACAAACAGCAGTGGCGAAATCATCCCAACGAGAGTACAGAAGATGTGCTTGTGTGGCTTGAAGCCAGGAAAGAGCCCCATCCGTGAAGTACATGGTGGCACAACTCACCCAAGTTTCGGGAGAGAGCATGCAGACCCGGAAATAGGCTTCGCACTTTAGCTGCCATGGCCGAGGCTGACTGCCATCGAAAGTGGGGAAATCAAAACGCGGAGGAAAAGGTAGGCGAGAAAAATTTCGATCCCCCGCAAACGAACTCTCCCCGAGATGATGAGAATCGAACGCACCGGTGACCGGAGGCGCCCCCAGGGTGTGCTCACCCGGTGACTTCCCCCGGTGAAGTGTTGAGAAGCCATGGCCGACGTGCCCCTGCCTGCCGTCACCACGAGGCGAGAACGGCTCGTCCGCCGCTTGGCACGGAGCTGCTGCCGTCAGGGGAAGCAGAGGAGGCAGATCCGTCAAGCGGATTGGCGGCCCTCCATTCCTTGCCGACTCCACATCCGCCGTCTGGCATGATGCTGACGCCGCCATAGGAAGCAGGGGAGGAAGATCCCCTAATCGCACCGGTGGCGCCTCCCTCCTTGGTGCCTCCACTTCCAGCGTCGCGGGCGCCTTCCCCGGCGCCGCCTGCGCCAGATGCGAGCGCAGATCACCCACCTTGGCCCGCAACTCCTCCACGGACTGTTCGATCGTAGGCTTCCACCCTTGCAGGTCGAGGACCACCGGGTGGATCTCGTCGATCTTGGTCGTTAGAGCCGAGATGGCCGCCGTCAGATCCGCCAACGCCTTGGTGTGCTCCTCCATCGTCGCAGCCTTGCCTCGTCTGGTTTGGATGATCGATGGGAACCGACCCGCCAGATCTGAGGGAGAAACGGCAACGGATCGGGGTGGGAAAGAGGCTCTGATACCACTTGTTACAGTCCAGGTCGATCTAATAGCGATTTAGGTGGCTGGTACAGGATCCAAGATACAAGAATTGGGGAATCGAGGAAGATCAGAGAGAGAGGACAGGGGAATGAGAGCCGCCGCCAGATACTAGTTCTTCCATGCCCCTCTCCGGAAAACCCAAGCCCTAATTAACCTTGCTCCGGGTGTCCCAAACATGGGCTGGGAAGCGGCTGCTGGGCCTCCGAACACGAGGGGCCCGTTCCGGCCATGTGGGCGTTGAGGCCTCGTCTTGACAGGGTGGTACTTGGGCCGTAACAGTAAGTGATGTCGTTTATTCGTTTCTTTCATTCTTCATTTTGAGATACGTTGGATAACTGTTCCCCTTGGTCGATCTTATTGATTCCAGGGCCGGATGGAAGCCGAACGGGAGACCGGAAGCTCTGGGATCGGGCCTGACAGCGCCGTCGTTCGTCTTCAACGTGTAAGCCAACTATAGTAGTGCAACTTCGTATCTATCATCTCATAGAGCAGAAATACCTTTTGGCGTTGGGGCTCCATGGTCAAAAATCAGAGAGTAGTGAGTTGAATATCTGCTTGCTAGCTACTTATGATATGTAAGAAGTATATAGCGAGGAAAGATCACAGTCACTACGTACAGAAATTAACAAGAAAGAAGTGTGTACTACTCTATGTATGATATATAACAAACAGCAAACCTCTCTTACGATTTTGGTCCCCATCTTTCATAAATTTCTATAGGAATGTAAGATCGGACTTTTAGTTATATTTTCTAGAGCATGCACTTTTACAGAATGTAACAGCAAGAAGTTATTATCATTTGTTTCTCATCAAGACCGAGGCAAATTACGTGCCGCTCAGACTGAACGTGGCTGCTTCAGGCAAAGGTTACACGGCCTTCATGAACGAGCTGCAACAGAGGCTGGTCGACACGAGGAGGAACCGGTGGACCATCAAAGGGACTCTCGTGCTCGGTGTGCAGCAGATTAACTAGGAGCCGGACACCTGGATCCACGTGGTCCTCAAGGGGGCTCGCCAGGGAGAGACGTCCACCCTTGCCATCAGGGCAGATAGAGTAAATTGCATAAAACCATCACTTTGAGGGCTAGGTTTGTGAAAAACACTGGGATACAGATTCTCTGCAGAAAGCACCATGTCTTGCGTAATTCTTTTGCAAAAACCACTGATCGGCGGATCGGGCCGCGTTAAGTGAGTTTATTATAGGTGGGGCCCATTTTTCGCCTACGTGGCACTCCAGGCCGTCCCGGCAGCCGTTAGACGGTGTGAGACGGCGCCGTTGGGTCCTAGCAGTCAAAAGAGCGAACTGTTACTCCTTATCCACTCTGCTCTCTCGCTCCTCACTCGCTCATCTTTCGCTCTCTTCTCGCTCTCGCTCTGTTCTTGGTCGCCGCATCGTCACCGTCGCGCTGCCCCGCCGCCGCAGCGCCATGGTGTCGTGGAGTGATGGTTGGATAGCAGCGGGCACACCATGGAGTACATGAGCTCAGCTTCCGACGACGGCACCATTAAAGTCAGTTCACTCGTTCTCAGAGTTAGGGTTACGTTTTGATATTTGGGGATTTCTCGAATGAGCTTCTTTTCAAATTATGGACCATATCTCTGTCATTCCTTTGCACTCCAGGTTCCTGCTAGCACCAAAGACTCGGATTTCGAGGGCCCTGAGACAGATATGTATGTTTTGTGCCATGGACACGGGAAGGCAGCAGAGAGGCGTGTTGCTTTCGAAGGGATTCACACTGGCAGGAGGTTTCTTTGTTTTGCAGAGAAGGTATGGTTCCAACTTAACTAATTGGAAGTTGTGGATTAACTTAATAGATCTGTCATTTGTTTGCCATGGACATGTAATGTGGCAGTAGCCATTGTATTATATTGTGAAGTTTGGAAAGTGGATTCATTAATTGTTTACTCTGGCAGCATTGTTTAGTCTAGATCTGGCAACATTGTTTAGTTAGGTCATTTTATTAACTCTGCCATGTTAGCTTATTTTAAGACAGAAGATGCATGCGTTAGCACACCATCATTGTTTACTTAGTAGTTGTTTACTTTAGAGCAAATCATTGTTTATTTTAGGATGTTTACTTTAGGACATGTTTAAATATTCTATCTTGAGCTTGAGCTTGCATGATCTAAATTTTAGTTTAAAGTAATCTAGCCCATCATTGTAAGCAAGTCACTGTTATGTGATTCTTTATGTTGATATTGTTTTTTTCAGGAAGGTAAAAATTGTGGACTAGTAGAATGGATTGATCCATCTTGGCCCAGTACCCTTGAGAATGCACTATCTAAGTTATGTTTTATGTATGAACAAAGTAAGAGAGACAGGAATGAGGACATTCTAATGCATTCATTTGTTGTTCATGACCTGACACAATAGAAAAAGAAACTCCAGGCCAGCTGTGAGAAGTTGGTTGAAGATGTAAATGCACTTATGGATGCCCAGGAGCAGAGGGCGGTGATAGAAAGGAAAGATGCTGAAACCACCAAGTTGCAGGAGAAGTATGACACTGTTAAGAATCTAGCAGCTGCTCAAGCTAGTGTCATTAGGAACATGAAGTTGAAGCTAGGTGAAGAGAGGAAGAATTTGTAGATCCACATTGATGAGCTCAAGAAGACAGTTGAAGAGAGCAATGTGAAGCTGGAAGGGATCAAGGCCATCATAAATGGATAAGCAGGTGGTCGTGGAAGAGAAGAATGGACAATGTCATTTGGCATTTGCTGACCTTTTCTAGGGTGTGGTTTGGCATTTGTTGTAATGATAGTAGTTTAAATTCTATTAACTATGAGTACTCCTGAACTATGGATATGTAATGTACTAATCTAGTACTATGATTATGTATGGATTTGAACTAGTGCTGAATGTGGTGGTATTTACAGCTGGTTAATGTTATCTTAAGTAAGATGTTTGCAATTGATGATTGTGATCTTAAGTATGTTTCTGTTCAACTAATGATTGTGAGCTTAAGTAGGGTCAATTTGTGGTTTTTGGCTTTTTCTCGACGCTGAGGCATCAAGTAGGGTCAATTAGGGTTTTTGGCTTTTTGTCGATGTCGAGGCATCAAGTAGGGCAAGTGAGGGTTCTTTGGTTTTTTGTCGATGCCGAGGCATCAAGTAGGGTCAATTAGTGTTTTTGGCTTTTTGTCGAGCCTCGGCATCAAGTAGAGCAAGTGAAGGTTTTTTGGCTTTTTCTCGATGCCTAGGCATCAAGTAGAGCAAGTGAGGGTTTTCTGGCTTTTTATCGACGCCGAAGCATCAAGTAGGGTCAATTAGGGTTTTTGGCTTTTTGTCGACGCCGAGGCACCAAGTAGGGCAAGTGAGGATTTTTTTGGCTTATTATCGACGCCGAGGCATCAAGTAGGGTCAATTAGGGGTCTTTGGCTTTTTACCGACGCCGAGGCATCAAGTAGGGTCAATTAGGAGTCTATGGATTTTTATCAACGCCAAGGCATCAGGTAGGGCAAGTGAGGGGCTTTTGGCCTTTTATCAACGCCGAGGCATCAAGTAGGGTCAATTAGGGTTATTTGGCTTATTGTCAACGCCGAGGCATCAAGTAGGGTCAATTAGGGGTCTTTGGCTTTTTATCGACGCCGAGGCATCCATTTAGGCAAAAGATAATGCATGAAACCTAGGGTTTTTGCTTGGATGCTCCCTCAGATATCTTGTTGTCACTATACACCTTGTACCTGGATTAGTATCTAGCACGACCTGCAAATAATCCCTAATCCTGCTGTATTGGGCCTTCTGATCTCCTAACACAATATTCTTTGCTGCCTTCTTAGCTCTATATGCCATGTGGGTTGATATTTCCACTCCATACTTGCTCTTTGAAGTGTTAATAATAGTTGCGATTGTTGTGCATGGGTCATTTCTGATTGCTTCCTCACAAAATTTTGCAACCCACTTAGCAGTAACTTTGGTGTTCTCTAACACAGAAGGGCAAGTGTGCACCAGATACCGCTTCCTTATGGTAAATGTTTTCTCATTGCAATCTGAGAAGCTGCTAAATAAAAAGGGCATGTCTCATCTATGCATTGTGCTATAACCCTGTCACTGCAATTTCCATGGTACTCATAGTTCCTGTTCTATGAAATGTGTATTGTTTGAAGTGCATGTTTGAACTGGTACACATCAATGAAGTAAAGATGCTTCACAAATTGCTCATCTGGGTGAGCTCTCTCCTCATCATACCATATCCTTTTCTTCATCTTCTTAGCTTTCTTTTCTTGCCATTGGGCAAAACATATCCCAATGCCTCTGCACCATCATCATCTTCCACACCCAAGTCCATTGGTTTCCTGTCTTCATCAGATGATGGTATCCAGTCCTCCTCAAACAACTCTTCTACACTTGCATGTGATCTGCTTGTTGGGCCTTTTCTGTGTTTCTTCTCCCTTTTCTTCTTCTGTCCATCTTGCCCTACCTGCTCCTCTTGTCCTCTTCCTCCTTTGCATCCTCTTCTTCACCTTCAGGCTCATATAGTGCATCCTCCTCCTCCTTTGTCTCATACATTTCCTCAACATCTGTGTCCCCTTCAAAATGAAGGAGTGGATCATCCCTCTGTCTTTTCATCTCCTCAAGCCTAGCAAGGATATCACCATATTCTACCAAATGATCATCATCATTGTCCTCCTCATTATCAATCACTACAGCTTTTCTCTTCAAAGAAGTATCCTTCTCTTTATTTTTCTTATTCTTCCTAAACATTTCAATTTCCTTCCTCCTTGTCTCCTCCATAACCTTTTCAATTTCCATTTGCTCCTCTAGATTGTTTACAGGATCTTCTTCCACTTGTACATAACCTAAATCAAGTTGCACCTCCAAATTGTTTGTGTTGTGATGTGTTTGAAACTGTATGGGCATTGGCTCCACTTCTGTTGCTTCTAGACTTGCTTCTGCTACATGCACATTTGGTGCACTGAATAGCACTCCATCATCTATCTGATACAGTTTGGGCTCTCCAATTTCTTCTAGAGGGATTTGCTGCTCAATAACATTGGAGTTGGTGTTTATATTTGCAACATTGCAAGAACTGGCTCTAACAACTATCACATTCAATATCTTCTGATTTTGCAATGCTATGTTGTCTAGAATTTCCTCAAGCTTGTCATCATCATCTATTTCTTCCATTCCTTCTATCCCTAGCCCAGGATCCCTGGCATAGTACATGTAATCTTTAAATTCATAACCTTCTGTTTCTATCAGCGCTACTAGGTTATAAAATGTTATGTCCGAAATCATCATAGATCTCTCAATATTGTCTCTATCATCGAAATGCATCCTCAATTCCAAAACCTCATCATCCAGACTGCAAATAATTAAAAATGCATAGCATTATATTATAAGTGCTTAATTAAAACTGAATAAAACTAATGAAACAGCTCATGTCAGTGCACCAATACAATGCTTTGTCACTTATAAAGCAGATAACAGGAGAACACAATTAACAGTGAACCTAACCATATGTCTAACTTCATCCAATTAACAGTGTACCCCCAAAAATTGAATAACACAACACCTTAAATCAACTAAATTAGCTCATTTCTAAAATCAACTAAATCAGCTAATTTCTAAACTAATCTAAGTAATGTCAACCCTAGGGCATAGGACAAACAAATCACAACATCTGGCCTAATCTAAGTAATGTCAACCCTAGGGCATAGGACAAACAAATCACAGCATCTGACACTTGTACTCCATCTGATAGGAGAGAGCAATATGAACCCTAACCCTAGCAACGCAATGGAATGGAGAACGGGAAGGGGAAGAGCAAAGACAAGTGGATCTCACTATACGCCGCCGTAGGATGGCCTGATGTGCTGCCTTCCCGTCGGATTGGCCTTCACTGTCGCGGCGAATGCTCTCGCCGCCCGGTATTCCATCGAATACTGTGGGTCCTCCTCCTCCTCTTCCTTCGTCGGCTTGCTAAGGTTTGAGCTCCCGCAAAGCTCGCCTGGATCCATTGCGGGTCCTCCTCCACTACCTATGATGCGTGTTGCGCTGCTGGGCGGAGCGCCGCCACCAGCAATGCCACCTTTCACCGGACTACGCATCTCTGCAGTGCGAGGGGCAAGGGGGCGATGGCGGCGGGAGTGAGGGGGGAAGAATGGGGGAATAGAGAGAGATGCAGGGATGACTAAAGACGAGACCGAACGGCACCGTCTCAAGCCGTTTAACGGCTGCCGGGACGGCCTGGAGTGCCACGTAGGTGAAAAACGGGCCCCACCTGTCATAAACTCATTTAATGCGGCCCGATCCGCCGATCAATGGTTTTTGCAAAAGAATTACGCAAGACTTGGTGCTTTCTGCAGAGAATCTGTATCCTAGTGTTTTCGCAAACCTAGCCCTCAAAGTGGTGGTTTTATGTAATTTACTCGGGCAGACAACTTGTACCTCATCGGCTTCAGGACCAATGAAGGTTCGTGGTATGCGTTCAAGAATAGGAATCTGCACCGCAGGAACATCTCACTTAACTTCAACGACGATTACAACTCTCTCACCGGTGGTAGAGGCCACAAAGACCTAGATAGGGTGGATGTCAGAAGGCACCCAGCCTTGAGAGCGACGTCTATCCTAGCAGGGTACAAGCTGCACGGTTCTACCTCCGATACGGACCTCCAGACGGCCTTGGCCACGTTTGTCGTCATGATCTGTGAGGCCCAACAGTTTACCACTATCGGTGATTTCGTGAGTAAAGCGTGGGATAAGGAGATTGAAACTCATGTTCCAAGAGGTGAGCTTATACTCTTCGTCAAGTGGAAAGTAATTTCATGCACTCAGCCCTGAAGGATACCCCCTGGCAAAAGAGATTGCAAAGTACGGGAATCCAAGGATGATGAGCTCATGAGCAGCCACGAAGAACCTGAACTTCATCCTTCATGTGACTAGGAAAAATTGCAAAGCAAACAAAACATGAACTTGATCGTTTTCTTTATCTATTGTAGTCTGTGCATGCTTGGTGCTCCCGTCCGTGGGCTCTCGCAGCTGTCGGAGCACTTTATTTCCATTCCTACTATGTTGCCCCTTTAGGGTTGTTGCTTGTAAGATGGCCATAAGCCGTCCCTTTGATTATTAGAGCCGTCAATGGTAGTGAAGTGCGATTGTTAGAGCTATATAGGTGGAGCCTATGGGTATGGTGTAGCCTCTTATCGCCACTGAACATCTATGGAGTGCCTAATGGGGCGGCATGAATCTTATTGTTCTTATATAACCCTCTTGTCCTTGTATTATATGTTCCCATAAAACTGGTGCAACAAATGTATACTAATCGTCACCAAGTGATATTTATGGTGCCAAAAAATATTTATGTTTGTGAAGCGAAGTTAATAAAGTGGGTGCGGAGAAGGCAAGCGCCATGAAGTAGGATGTGCATACAGTGATACCGGGATGGAGATATTCTGAACGTGATGACAAACTGCATTCTACTGTGGATAGACATGAAGTGGATCCGAGTCAAGTGATGGTGGATAGACATGATAGAGATAGGAAGAGAAGACAAAGATGTCCTAAAAATAACACGAAACAATTTAAATCGGAATATGCATTAATAATATATTGTACTGTTCTGTAGAAGAACATGGGTAATTTTACTACTACAAATAGAAAAAGGGTCAGGCATATCCAAACATGGCCAAACCCTATTCGTGTTGATAGCACGGAATACTGGGGCAAACATGCAAACATTGTGCTGCTCTTGGGCCAGCCCATGAGCGATGTGCGCTAATTTCATTTATTTTTTATTTTGGATTTTCTATTGTTTTTTTTCATTTATTTTCCTTTTCCACCAGTTTTTATGTTTCATTCTCTTCTTAAGTTTCTTTTTCATATTTTCCAATGAATATTGTGTAACAAGTGAAGATTAATTCAACATTTTCATAATAGGCAGCCTTCATAATATGATATAAAAATGTGAATATTTGAATATGCGATGAAAAAAATTAAATACATGGAAACTATTTGTTGAATATGATATTACCATTTTTAAAACATATGACAAACATATTTTTGAATATGTGATGAACATTTTTTTATATATGTGATAGCCTTTGTTTTAATACCCCACAAAAACATGATGAACATGTTTCTAATATTCAGCGATTATTTTAAGAATGCATGATGAACATTTTACTTGTGGGACACCTAGGTGCGAGCATATATATATATAGGGTCGCGCTATTCGTCACCCTGTGTGAGGAATAGTTATTCTTCACCCCCTTTATTTTACCATCAATGCACCGTAATTTTAAGTTTCGTAAGTTTTGTCTTATTTCCGACGCAAAAAGGAACCGTAAGAAAATATATAATCTCCGTAAAAAATATTTTATGTTATGTAAAATTACAAACGTAAAAACATAGTCTAAAATACACATAAAATATAATTTTTCTTGTCTTATGACCTATATTTTTATTTTCTTATGTCAAATTTTACGTAGTGAATCAATAGAAATGTAACTATTTGAATTCGAAATGTAATTTAATTATGAAATTATCGTAAGATTACCTCGGGTGAAGAATAACTTATATAGAGAAAATGCATCCTATTACCGGGTGTAGCTACACCTATTTCTCATATATATAACTAAAATAGATGGGGCACCTAGGTGCCTGGACACCTTGATCATTTTGGAAACTACGATATATTTAATTTGTTTCCTAACTATTTTTCATGCAAGACTTTCCATGCTTATGTTCTATTTTTGGTTCTAACTATTAGGCATGCAAGATTTGCTATACAATTAAACCTATTAATGTTTATATTGTTTGGATTGTTGCAGGTATATAATATGCGTATTTTTGTTTCCTAACTATCTAATACCTACCAACGGAATTATATACATATGTATGTATATATTCAATAATTTGTTTCTTAAATTATTACATTTTTTGTTTTCTAATTATCTAAAATGCGTATCATTTACTTATTAAAGAAATAATGTACATACGTGGGTATGTATATACACAATAATTATTTTTTGACTAATTATATTTTATTTTTCTTTCTTAACTATTCAAAATGGTTATACAATACCTACTGACAAACATATTGTAATACCCGATCGACGTATAAAATCAGCTATATAAAAAGGGTAGGAAAATATTGTACATACCCGATCGACGTATATACCCGGCTATGTGAACAAAGTAGGAAAATAGTATACATCCAATAATATACTTCAAGTGGAAATACCCAAGGTGTCTGCACACTTGTATACCCAGCTGTGTGAAGATGCTTGGAAAATTCTGTACATAACCAGTCGACGTATGTACCTAAAGTAATATGTGGCTACGTATATACCTAACGGTGTGACGTATGGGTATCTAATTTATACCCAATATGTTTCAACTTTCAAGTACAAAAACATATCTAAGATATTTTGGGTTATGTATGTATATACCTAGTGATTTATTCAAGGTATTAGATAGTCGATTAAAAATAAAGGAGAACACATAAAAAATGTGGCATCCATTATATGCAAAAAAATACCTGACTATGTGACGTATGAGACATGCATGGGCTTAATTTTGGTGGGTATTAAGTGTTCATATCAAGAAATAATTAGCAATAGTTCTTTCCTAATAGTAATTGTCAATTAATGCTAATACTAATTACTGCTACCTCTTAAGCATGCATTGGTTTTTTCCTTGAAGAGGAAAGGGTGATGCAGCAAAGCAGCGTAAGTATTTCCCTCAGTTTTTGAGAACCAAGGTATCAATCCAGTAGGAGATCACGCGCGAGTCACCTCGTACCTACACAAACAAATAAGAAACTCGCAACCAACACGATAAATGGGTTGTCAATCTCTTCACAGCCACTTGCAAGAGTGAGATCTGATAGACATAATAATAATAAGATAAATATTTTTGGTATTTTTATGATATAGATTTGAAAGTAAAGATTGCAAAATAAAATATATTGGAAACTTGTCTAGTGGCTTCTCTCAAGATAGCATAAGTATTACGGTGGGTGAACAAATTACTGTCGACCAATTGATAGAAAAACGAATAATTATGAGAATATCTAGGTATGATCATGCATATAGGCATCACATCCGTGACAAGTAGACCGACTGCTGCCTGCATCTACTACTATTACTCGACACATCGACCGCTACCCAGCATGCATTTAGAGTATTAAGTTCATAAGAACGGAGTAACGCTTTAAGCAAGATGACATGATGTAGAGGGATAAACTTATGCAATATGATATAAACCCATCTTTTTATCCTCGATGGAAATAATACAATACGTGTTGTTTCCCCTACTTTCACTGGGATCGAGCACCGCAAGATTGAACCCAAAACTAATCACTTCTACCATTGCAAGAAAGATCAATCTAGTAGGCCAAACCAAAATGATAATTCGAAGAGACTTGCAAAGATAACCAATCATACACAAAAGAATTCAGAGAAGATTTAAATATTGTTCATAGATAGTCTTGATCATAAACCCACAATTCATCAGATCTCGACAAACACACCGCAAAAAAAGATTACATCAAATAGATCTCCAAGAGAATCGAGGAGAACTTTGTATTGAGATCCAAAGAGAGAGAAGAAGCCATCTAGCTAATAACTATGGACCCGAAGGTCTGAAGTAAACTACTCACACATCATCGGAGGGGCTATGGTGTTGATGTAGAAGCCCTCTGTGATCAATGCCCCCTCCGGCGGAGCGCCAGAAAAGGTCCCAAGATGGGATCTCACGGGTACAGAAGGTTGCGGCGGTGGAATTAGGTTTTCGTGGTGCCCTCTGATATTTTCAGGGTACGTAGGTATATATAGGAGGAAGAAGTAGGTCGGTGGAGCCACGAGGGGCCCACGAGGGTGGAGGGTGCGGCCAGGGGGTAGGCGCGCCCCCTGCCTCGTGGCCTCCTCGTTGATTGCTTGACGTCCACTCCAAGTCCTCTGGATCACGTTTGTTCCAAAAATCATGCCCCCGAAGGTTTCATTCCGTTTGGACTCCGTTTGATATTCTTTTTCTACAAAACACCGAAATAGGAAAAAAAACAATTTGGGTCGGGCCTCCGGTTAATAGGTTAGTCTCAAAAATAATACAAAAGTGTATAAATAAGCCCATTAAACATCCAAAACATAATATATAATAGCATGGAACAATCAAAAATTATAGATACGTTGGAGACATATCAATTACACGCGCACACATCTTAGTGCCATCCAAGGGTTTCTAGGCAAGGTGCCCAGGCACCTAGGTGTCGCATATGGGTGTCCTATTATATATATAGGGTCGCGCTATTCGTCACCCTGGTAAGGAATAGTTGTTCTTCACACACCTCTATTTTAACATCTATGCACCGTAATTTTTACTTTTCATAATTATTGTCTTATTTTAGACATAAAAGAGAATGTTAGAAAACCTATAATTGTTGTGCAAAATATTTTATGGTACGTAAAATTACGATTGTAAAAACATAGTGTAAAATGTATATAAAATATAATTTTTGGCCTATATTTTTTTTGTTATGCCAAATTTTATGCAGTAAATCAATATGAATGTAACTATTTGTATTTCAAATGTAATTTATATTTATGAAATGATCGTAAGTTTAGTGAAGAATAACTTAGCTGCACCCCTGGGTGATGAATAGTAACGGGATTGACTATTCGTCACCCTGTGTGAGGAATAGGTATTCTTCACCGCCCTCTATTTTACCGTCAATACACCGTAATTTTATGTTTCGTAAGTTTTATCTTATTTCCGATGTAAAAATAGGCCATAATAAAATATATAATCGCTAAAAAATATTTTATGTGATGTAAAATTACAAACGTAAAAATATAGTTTAAAATATACATAAACTGTAAATTTTGTTGTCTTATGACCTATATTTTTATTTTTCTTATGCCAAATTTTATGTAGTGAATCAATAGGAATCTAACTATATGAATTCAAATGTAATTTAATTATGAAGTGATCATATGATTACCTCGGGTGAAGAATAATTTATTCTGCATCCTGGGTAATGAATAGTATCACTATGGGTCGCGATATTCGTCACACTGGGTGAGGAATTCTTATTTCTCACCCCAGTCACCCCACGGCCAGAACTTAAAAACGTAAGAAATAAAAACACCCAATGTAAGATTACAACAGGGAGAAAGAAATGTACTATGGAGCACTGACATAAAAAACAAGGCTTGTGAGGTAAATTTTCCTCACGCATGCAAAATAAGTTACGCACATGCAGTGTTCGGAGACTGAACCACTGCCGAAAGAAACAACAGGTTTGCGTGGTAAATTTACCACGCGGACTATACTACCTCTACCTGCACGAGCTCCATGCATCGCAAGACCCTTTCTATCTGCATCTGATCGTCTTCTTTAAAAAGATATTTTCTACTTCAAGAAAAACAACGAGATAGTGATGCATACTCTCTCCTTTACCTCTATTTTTATCTAGACCTATTCATTAGGCGCCATGGATTTGATGTAGTAAATTCTCATTTGGAAATTTATTTGGAGGTACCATTTATGGAATTGCATCCTCGATTATTCAAAAATTTCTTCCTCGACTAGTGACTGAAATTTCCAACGATAAACTCACATTGACTTCTTTAATATATATATGGAGTAGTTTTACCTCGAAGGGCCTATCGCCGAACTATATTGAAATAGAGGGAATAATTTATAGATAATCTCTAAGAAACATGGAGCTAGTATTTACAGGGTCGGCTCTTGAGAAAAACAGAACTGGAACTCTACTCATGACCTTAGAGCTGATTGCACAACACTCCAGAGAGAACTTCAATACAGTCCGAGTAGGGAGAAAGCAACAAAAATATGATTCAGAAAGAAGGCAACCCGCCTGCAATTCTCCTAGATTGAAACTCCTCTCAGCATAGAAAGCAACAAAAATATGATTCAGAAAGAAGACAACCCGCCTGCAGCTCTCCTAGATTGAAACTCCTCTCAGCATAACTATGCTGTCAAAGATCTTTGTGTTTTTCCATATTTTCAAATGTATTAATATCAGTCTACTATTGTCAGGGTACTTATAGGTGAGCTACCTACAATGTAAAAACTGATTAGTATAGGAAGAAAGTGTGCAACTGTTCCGGCATTACACATCATTTATCAAACATATGTTCTCTTTTAGTCTTTCAGAGACCTTACAGAGACTCAAATCATGAATGCTATGAACGAAAATAACAGCACGTGATTCAATTTATAAACAATATGTTCTCTGGCATGTACCACCTGCTGTAGTAGTGTAGATTGTAGAAAATGAGCAGATAGTAGTAGTACAATTCAGTTTCTTTCAAAAATATTTTGGTTTCAGACCAACAATTCAATTATTTTTTGCGGAGAAGAATGGCTTGGTGCTATACCAAAAAAACACAGGGTGCTAGGATCTTGGTGAATAGGGGGTGCTATATCTAAAATGCGGAGAATAAAACGGAACATGTGGTAAGATAGGAGCTTAGTGAATCATTACTGTTGAAATAAAGGAGCTACAAAATTCTTAGATATAGGTCAGAATGTTACTGTAACAAGATAGTAGATTAAGGCAAGTAGATTCAAAGAAAATGTTTTGATCCAACTAAATATAAAGCTTCTCCCATTCGGTGGATTGATGATATTTACTTAAATTAGAATTATCTTAATTAGAGGATTCATCCAAATACTAGAAGAACTTGTGATAGGGTGATTAATCACATAAAGCCTATATGCACATGGAAAGAAGTATGCTCCAGACTGCAATATAGCAAATTCAATCTCCATACTCTCATAGAACTAATGATTACATGTACTACTTTCCAGAATAGAGTTTAGGCATGTAAAATAACCAATCAAGGTTCTTTTTGAAAGGCACCAATCAAATTTCTCGAGGTGTTGGACATTTGGTCGAAGCCTGACTACTTTGTTCTCTACGACCTGTTGAACAACAACGTCAGATGGAAGAGTTTGCCTACAGAAGTCACACTTTTTCAAAGTGTGTACAAATCTAAATGACATATAAGATGTGCGAGTACAGTAGCGGCATTAATCTAACTGACCTTTAACTTGCCTTTGATCAGTCCAAACCAATGGTATGGCATGGTACTAGTAGTGCACTACTAAACAACCTACAATCAATAGAGCCAGATATTTTTTTCCTATAAAACCAATAAGAAGTGCATGTTTTAAGGAGAAAAAGACTTCTCTCCCGGACAGAAAAAGAGCGGAGCTCAACTTCCGCCTCTCCTTTCTGTTATAATTTTAATTAGACCTATATGACCTTAATAGTCCTTGCACACTCATCATTACCATTATGAGAAGTTCAATCCTTATTGTCAGTGTATGTTCTTTAACACAATAGCTAGGGTTAAACTAGGTAACTGTTTTTACTGAATCAAGAACAGTATTCTGAACGTACTTTATTTTACTCTCACAATCTAGGATTTTTTTAGACAATTGATCAAATACATTGTCAAGGAGGACCTAAAAATAATATGAATGAACTTGCTCAGTAAAATGGCAAGGATTGCATCTTACTGGGTATGCTTTTCTTCTTCCAGAATACATCTGCACACTTGCAGGGTGAAAAACTTCACTTGTCTGAATGGAAAACACCTCCAGCAGATTATTGCACTTGAAATGAAAATAGCGAGAAGAGGTTCATTCATTGCTTCTATGGTACGACTAGCAGCTCCTGAAACACATAATCATGCATCTTCATTCTGAAGCACATAATCATGCATCTTCATTCTGAAACACGCAATCATCCAAGGAGTAGCTGTTAATCACACAAATGCCAGTGTAACCTCAAGTTCATTGGATGTCATTCTGAATAAAGAGAATAGGAGCATGCCCAGCTATATCATTCTGTCCAGTGTGTATGAACAGATCAAAAGTAGCAATAAATAGGTACTTCACCATTCATTACTCGACTGAAGCACAATGTAAAAAAAATGATAACCAAACCTGAAAAAGTTCAGTGTACTGTAGGTGTATGTAGTGCTTTCATAGAGTTGACAAAGAGCTACGAATGCACCATGAATTGGAAATAGAAAACGTGATCCTGCATCCTAAATTTTTTTGTAGTTGCTACCATGTTTCACTTGTGTTCTGGACTGCACCTAGAGAAAAGTTCAGAAGCCTTCCACAGATACCCTCAACAACTTCCGGTCAAAGTGAATATCCATAATTTTATGACGACGATTAAAGTTTAAGAAAAGTCACATTTGTGTCCTTTAGCAATATGAGGTAACCAAAAGGTTCAAATTTTGATTAATTCAAGGTATGATCAGCCCCAATGGCAGTGTTTCGACTAACTGAACTAACAAAACATTATACTCACTATCAGCAAGGCAATGATATTGCGCATTGGGATCACGGTTACACGGGCTTAAATGATTTGTGCTTCTTATTGGGTTGCCACCCTTCCCGGTTTCTTACTATGCCTTCTTGTGCAACAGAGTAGATTCACAATGATTGGATGGTCAACCTAATACAGTAGCAGCACCCCGATTCGATTCTAAGTTTAAATGGCCGGACATGGTACTTTTCAGTAGCAGGGGACAGTCCAATTCATTTAAAAATCAAAATAGTGGAGCTCCAAGGAAAAATATGGAGTTATTCATAATAAAGAAGAAACATGGCTATATATTAGAACATGCAACATATGGGGATTCTAAACGGAGGATTCATCAGACACGAACCGCTGAATGTAAACTATTTATTGAAAGTAGGAGCTTAGTAGGAGGACTGGGACCATCTGTAGGCTAGATCTAAAGAGAAACTCTTGATTTGTCCCCAACATCAAATCCGGTGAAGGCCCGTACTAAAATTTGCGCGACCATATTGAAACGAGTAAAACTTCATGTACAGATGCAACAACCTGCGCCGAATCTCAGAAAGGCCAAAACCTAGCACCATAGCAGACGCCACATCTGGCAAGTCAATACGCCTAAGTTCCATAGGGAAAATATAATTCTAGATTGGGAGAAAAGGGAGGAGAAATACAGGGGCATAAATCTTGCAATGCATCAGAGTGTCGAGAGCTCACCGTGACGCCGTCGTAGACCGCTATTGCCGGCGCAAAGCGGTGCAGCCCCGCAGCACTGCCTCGAGGAACCTAGAGAGTTCACCACACCGCCGAGGCCACCACTTCCATCGAGCAGCACGGGCTAAAACTTCAACGCCATCACCAACCACGGCGCCACCCAAGACCTAGGCAGCTACCCCACCTACCCATGGCGCCGTCGTGCGCCGCCGATACTTCCGATACGGTTCGCAACTCTTCTTCTTTAAAAAAACAAGAATTGTTTGCAGCAGTTTAGAAAAGGACGGGTAGGTGGGGGTGTGTTCGAGTCAACGCTTGAAACGTAAAGTTACTTCAAGCTCAATATAATTTTCCAGCGAAGGACAGTGGGCCAGCTTTTCCCCAATCGCAAAACGGTGCCTTGGCTGGAGGCATGGTCTGGCTCGGTATATCTACCGGGGTGAAGAATAAATAATTCTTCACCCTGGGTTAATATATATATTCGTCACCCTGGGTGAGGAATAATTATTCTTCATCCACCTCTATTTTAACATCTATGCATCATAATTTTACGTTTCGTATTTTTTCTTATTTTAGACATAAAAAGTAAATGTAAGAAAACCTATAATCGTTGTAAAAAATATTTTATGTTACATAAAATTACAAATATAAAAATATAGTGTCAAATGTACATAAAATACCATTTTTGACCTATATTTTTTTGTTATGCCAAATTTTATGCAGTAAATCAATATGAATGCAACTATTTGTATTTCAAATGTAATTTATTTATAAAGTGATCGTAAGATTACCTCGGATGTATAATAACGTATTCTGCACCCTGGGTGATGAATAGTAACACTATATATATACTATTCATCACCCACATTGCAGAATAAGTTATTATTCACCCGAGGTAATCTTATGATCGCTCTATAAGTAAATTACGTTTGGAATACAAATAGTTACATTCATATTGATTCACTACGTAAAAATTGGTATAAGGAAACAAAAAAATAGGTTATAACATCAGAAATATCGCATTTTATGTATATTTTTATGTTAATAACTTTATGTAACATAAAATATTTTTTACGATGAATATATATTTTCTTACATTCTCTTTTTACGTATGAAATAAGACAAAATTTAGGAAACCTAAAAATACGATGCATTGACGTCAAAATAGAGATGGGGTGAAGAATAATTATTCCTCACCCAGGGTAACGAATAGCGTGACCCTATATATATGCAGCGCACCTAGGTGCGTGGGCACCTTAATCGTTTTGGAAACTGTGATATATTTAAGTTGTTTCCTAACTATTCTTCATGCAAGACCTTGCATACTTACGTTTTATTTTTGGGTCTAACTATTAGGCATGCAAAATTTTCCATACAATAAAATGTATTAGTGTTTATTTTGTTGAATTGTTGCAAGTATATAATACACGTATTTTTGTTTTCTAACTATCTAATACGGGCATCTAATATCTACCAACGAAATTATATACATACTCATGTATGTATATATTCAATAATTTATTTTTTTAACTATTACATTTTTTGTTTCCTAATTATCTAAAATGGGTATCATATACTTACTAACGAAAGTATGTATGTACGCGGATATGTATATACACAATAATTTATTTTTTTTGACTAATTACATTTTATTTTTGTTTTCTAACTATCCAATACGGTTATACAATATCTACTGGAAAAAATATTATAACACCCGCTCGACATATATTGTCGGGTATATGAAAAAGTGTAGGAAAATATTGCACATACCCGATCGATATATATACCCCGTTATGTGAAAAATATAAAAAATATATTACTAATCAAATAATGTACTTCAAGTGGAAATACCCAAGGTGTCTGCATGCTTGTATACCCGGCTGTGCAAAAAAAGGTTGAAAAATATTGTACATAACCGGTTGACGTGTGTACCGAAAGTAAAATATGGCTACGTATATGCCTGACTACGTGACGTATAGGTATCTAATATATACCCAACATATTTCGAGTACAAAAACATATTTAAGATATTTTGGGTTATGTATGTACATACCTAGTGATTTATTCAAGGTATTAGATACTTGTAAAGCAAAGCACATAAAAAATACAACCTCCATTATACACAGAAAAATACCCACTACGTGACATATGAGACATGCATGGACTTAATTTGGATGGGTATTACATGTCCATATCAAGCAATAATTAGCAATAATTCTTTCCTAATAAAAATCTAATGCATTTATGAATTAGTGCTAATACTAATTACACGTGCACACATCTTAGTGTCATCCAGCAATTTTTTAAGCAAGGTACCCAGGCACCTAGGTGTCCCATATCGAGTGCACCTAGGTGCCCAGGCATCTAGCATTTAATAGCTCGCATGTCCACCCATTTGCATTTATTGATTTGAATAGAATTAAAACACACATTAATTGGTGGAGTGAGAATGACAGAATAAAAAGGAAAGAGATATACATGATTACATGCATTCTCTTTATATCGAGGTATACTATGTACGCACAATGTGACTTGTCGGCTTGTGGATTTTCTATGTACAGATAATTACATGTACTCCCCCCGTTCGGTAAACAGTGTACATCTAGCTTCAAAGTTTGTTCACAAAAAAGTGTACTTCGTCTATCTTTGCAATGCACTTTAAAGTAGAAAAAAATACTTCTGTCTTATCACATGGTAATCAAGACCAATAGTAATCTACACATGGTCTTCTTAATTTCTACATGCACTTAGAGCAACTCTAGCAGACCCCGCATCCTCCCGCCCCGCAGAACGTGTAGCAGTTCGCGGAAAAACGCCTTTGCGGGCCGACGCGGACGGCCGCAGTTGCAGACCCCGCATAATGGACCCGTAAAAAGGATATTCCCGGAATATGTTTTTTTACGGGTTGGCTTTGCGGCGTCTGATCTGGCGCAGCTCCTCCCGGCCCGCAAAACTTAAATTTGCACCTTAATTTGATCTAGCACAATGCATTTCTTTGCTTTTTCAATAACATTGGATACAAAAGACATCACCAAATCTTTGCGAGAATAGCAAGACCAAAGAAAACAAGAACCACCGGTATGCATTTCAGAAGATTTCCAACTTTCATAACTGCTCCCACAAGTTGGACTAATATCTTCTTCATGCATTCATTGTTTATCTGCGGATTCTTGATTTTGCATTCTTCTTTCTCCATCTTTGGTTCGAAAGAAGTAGACGTTGCTTCCCCTCTAGTTGCACATGCAGCCACATCATTGCCTTCGATTGTACTAAGGAGTGCACCAACGTCTATTAATTTTCTTTCTATCAATAAATCAATGTATTGGCCTTCCCAAAACCAAAATGAGCATCCATCGTCCTACACAAAAGAATGAGCAAGTTCGAAATGAGCTACCGCAATTGAACTAAAGAATGAGCTATCAAATGAGCTACCGCAAGTGCCTTCGATTGTACTAAGGAGTGCACCAACATCTATTAATTTTCTTTCTATTAATAAATCAATGTATTGGCCTTCCCAAAACCAAATGAGCATCCATCGTCCTACACAAAAGAATGAGCAAGTTCAAAATGAGCTACCGCAATTGAACTAAAGAATGAGCTATCAAATGAGCTACCGCAAGTGCACTTACCCCGTCATTTTCAAATTTGAAGAACACCCATCCAGAGTGCTTCGGTGTGCCCAAAGTTAGCAGCAACACAGTCCGCGTGCAGTCGTCGCACTGTATGAGCGGCATCAGCAACCCAAAGAGACGTTGCGCGAGCGTCGAGCCTGGTGGACGGTCGGACGAATCCATGCCCGCAAACCATCGACGGCGGCGGGCGGACGAACCCGTACCTGCATGCGGTGATGCGCCCTTGCCAGTGCAGCAGGAGAGGCTCCCCGACCACTCCATCGCTTGGCGCAGCAACCAGCGGCCGGAAAAGCCAAATCCGGCGGCCCGCGATGAAGTGCCGCAGATCCGCAAATCCGGCAGCCCGCCGACGCAAGGGGGAGGGAGGGGAGGCCTCGTGCGCGTGGCGGCGTTTCGGCGTGCTCCTGTCGGCTGCTTTCGCCGGAATCTTGGGCGGCGGCGTGAGGGGGGAGAGGAGACGTGCTTGGTGGGGAAAGCGCGGGCTGAAATGCACCCGCCCCCACCAACCGCTTCCACTTATATGTAGGGCACCGCAGTGGCAAGGGGGAAACCCGCGAGTAAGCGGGTTGAGGCCGATATTTTACCGCACCCCTTAAAAATGTTGCGGGTCAGGGCGGGATGCGGGGTCTGATCGGGTAGGTTATTCCGCCCTGGCCCGCATTTTGGCGGTTATTTTGCGGGTCGGGGTGGGATGCGGGGTCTGCTAGAGTTGCTCTTAGCTCATTGGGGTTGGGTAATTAAATAGGGGAGAGATGATGGCTTGCACCTTTCCAATGCATTTTTTACTCAACTCCATAATTTGTCCTAAAATTTCTAGATGTACACTCTTCAACGGACGGAGGGAGTATACATAAAAGTTGATACCTTCGTGAGGTATCCATGACAAAATATTTTTATAATTTATATCAACAAATTGTGCGCTGACTCCAAATAATATAAACATACCCATGGTATATATACCCACCAATGAAATTTTGTACATACACGGGTACGCATATATCCAATGATTTATTCTAGGTTTTAGGTAATAAAGAAATTATATACATAGTTGATATGTATATACCTACTAATGAAATTATGTACATACGTGGGTATGTATATACCTACTAACGAAAGTATATGCATACCCCTGCAAAAAAATTATATACATACGCAGGTATGCATATACCTACCGAAGAAATTATGTACATATGCGGGTATGCATATACCCCTAACAAAATTATGTACATACGCGGGTATGCATATACCAACTAAGGAAATTATGTATATATGCACGTGCCTTTCAAAAAAAGTAGATGTACGGGTATGTGTATGTGTATACCCAACTATGTGGTGGGTATGTGTATACCTACTACTGAAGTTATGTAACATACACGTGTAGGTGTCCCAAAGTGACGTCCTATATACAAAAAAGAGCCTAGATTGTTGGTCGATCACTGAGTGCGGATTTTTGGAGGCCGAGCTCTAGTGAGCTCGGTATTTTCAAAAAATCAAAAAGCGTATTTTAAAGTTTCAAAAAATTCTGAAAAAAATTCCATGGAAACATATATGTATTCCGCAAGAACGTGTAAAATTTCATCGAAAAATGTTGTGATTTGTAGACTGTACAAAAATAACAAATTTCCGGCCCAATAACAAAAATAAAAGGCCCATTTAAAAATGTGTATTTGTCTTTTTTCTGTATGCCACATGTAAACGTATAATGCTGTGAAATTTTTCATATACGTAGTATACATGTGCATGTGTGTTCACAAAAATAAATTTGGAATTTTTCGCGCTCTGAAAAAATAAAATTTGAAAACGAGCTCACCGGAGTTCGGCCTTCGTTGGCATTTTCCGGGCGATCACTCCACTATTTTGCACATTATTATTAGGCCACAACAAAAATGTGAGAGAACAGCTTAGGCGTACCATGCCTACCATTTCTAAAAATAGGTTGTACCACGCCTCACTTACCCACCCCCCCCCCCTCCTCGTGTAGAGATGAGCTCTAAAGGCATCTCCAATGGTAACCCTGAAATGGACACTCTTAAATGTCTGCGCACACTTCTCGATATGTCCATGAAAAGCTTGTTGAGCGTCAGCCATCCAACAATCTCCCTTGGTTAGCCGCCTCCTTGTCCAATAGAGACAGAGAGGAAAAAGTGAGTTTATGATGGGGTTAGATTGGTCCCATGATAATTTGGCGGTATCTCTGGACAATCGAGACTCCCTTAGAGCTCCCCCGATTTGGTGGCGGACTAGAAGATTTCCCACACCTGGACCTGTTTGCAAAAAAGGAAGGATATCATTGGTGGCCTAAACATGTCCAGACCATCTGATCCGAACATATAGGGGTCCGCAATGAAAATGCCCTAAGAGGCCTCCAAACCTTTCCCGTATGTTCGAACGCACTGTTTAGACAAAAAAACTGTCCAAGATGGACTTCAAAACATGTTCCATATGTCCAGACACTTTTTCAAACTCAGCCCATATGTGTGGAGGCTCAACATGTGTCCGCCCCATCAGGTCCAGTCAAACCATACCAACCAAATCCAATCCAATCCAATCCAGGCAGTTCACGTAGAATTTGCCGAAGTGTCTTCCCCTAGCAAAAAAACTAGGGTTTCGCAGTCTTCCGGCGATTTCCTCGCCGGAATACTATCTTCGGAGCTGCTCGCGGGCGCGATTGAATCTCTTCGACTCGGGCTGACGAAGGGGGATCCCCGCGACCTTACCCAGCCGTTGGACGAGGAGTTCTGATAGCTTTGCGAGGAGAATTAGGGTTTTGCAGGATTGGATCGCGGCTATGGAGGAGGGCAGTGGATCTCAGGGGGAGAAGGGGAAGGAGATAGCGGAGGATATGCTTGCTCGTCTTACCCTACAGGAGGAGGAAGAGGATGACTTTGTGTGGGAAGAGGAACTCCCGGACCTAATGGAACCGGCGCAATGGCTGGTGATCGCTAGGGTGCACACATCAAGAACTTTTAGCCCTAATGCACTCTATGGCGACATGAGGGCGGCCTGGAACCCGGCCAAGGCGATAGTCTGGAGGAAGATCAGGGAGAACCTATTCACAGCGTAGTTTGGGTGCCTTGCAGATTGGAAGAAAGCTATGCTAGATGGTCCATGGATGTTTAGGGATCAGGCTGTGATTTTGGAGGAATACGATGGTTTCAGAAACCCTGATTCGTTTAAGCTGGACAAGATCGAGGTGTGGGCTCAGATCCATTACTTACCCGACAAGTTTCTTATTGAGCCGACGGTGAGAGGCTTGGCTTCGAGGATCGGTGAGGTGATGGAGGTGCAACTAAAGTTGTCGGCTGGATTCTTCGGCGAATTTGTGAGAGTCAGGGTGAAGATAGATGTGAACGCCAAGATTAAGAGGTTTGTCACGGGAAAGAAAGGCGATGGGAGGGTGAAATATCAAGTCAAGTACGAGAAGCTTCCTATATTCTGTTATAATTGTGGAGAATTTGGTCACTGGCATGATGAGTGTGGAAACGGGGTTCATGACGAATCTGCCTTTGAATGGGGTGCTTTCTTATTTGCAGATAATGTGAGAGTCCGATCAGCAGGAAGAGGGTATGCTCAATCTCAGAGGGGAAGAGGAGGTTATGCGATGGGAGGTCGAGGCAGAGGAAGAGAACAGTATAATCCGAGCCAAAGCTGGAGGTTTAATGCAAGACCACCGCAGACCCATGAAACCGCAGATGATTTGGTGGAGAAGGCGCAAGATGGGAATGGAATGAACACGCCAAACCAGCAGCAACATGTTTATAATCAGCCGCAGGCCCAGAACCAGGATGTTGGCAGAAACAAAACCACCATGCCAGGGAACACTGGCTCTGAAATCAGTGCTTCGGGGGGTAGGGTCAGCAAGATGTCAATGGAAGAGGATGGATCGGGGGGCCTCGCTCAAGAGGCAGTCGTCTGATAACACAGCAGCTAACCTCCTTGACATGGGCACGGTAGCAGGAGAAGGTGTTTTGTCGGGCATGGCCACGGCGGTGGTGGTGAGGGAGAAACCGTCTAGAGTGCCTCCTTTGCCTCCGGTGTATGTGTCTCCTAGAAAAGAGGTGAAAAGGCCGAAGAAAGGAGATGTGCAGGGGAGGAAGTTGGATGGTACTCTGCAAGGGGATCATGAAACAAAAGAGAACAACACGGTAGAGGGCAACGAGGCATACCAAGATCTATCGGCGGGCTCCCGTGAGGAGTACCGCCGGGAGCAATGAGTATCATATGTTGGAATTGTCGGGGTGCGGGCAAAGCCTCGACAGTTCGCGAGCTTCGCGAGATCGTGAAGAATTTTGCCCCTATCGTTCTATGTATTGTGGAGACTCAAATTGATAAAGTTAGGGTAGAAAATTTAGCTTCTTCAGTTGGTTTTGATAATGGTTTTGCTATCAGCAGTGTAGGCGGAAGTGGAGGAATTGGGTTGTTTTGGAATAATTCAATAAACATTGGTATTTCAGGTTACTCGGATTATCACGTGGATTGTGAGGTGATGAACTCGGGCTGTGACCCGTGGAGACTTACAGTGGTATACGGTGAAGCTCAAACAAACTTGAGACACCAGACCTGGGAGACTTTGAAAAATATAGCAAGTTTAAGCCCCCTCCCATGGCTATGTTTAGGGGACTTTAATGAAGTCTTACGTCCAGAAGAACATGAGGGGGTTGGAGAGAGAAGCAATGCTCAGATCCAAGGATTCAGAGATATGGTCGATACTTGCATGCTTTTGGATTTGGGGTATAAGGGGAGGTTCTGGACTTTTGAGAAGAAGGTTTCGGGGGGGTTCTTATACCAGAGTTAGATTGGATCGGGCTCTTGGTTCAACCGAGTGGTGTTCTCTTTTTCCACTCACGGGTGTTAACCATCTTACGTCAGCTACTTCAGATCATGGCCCGATACAGCTTGTGTTAAACTTGGAGCAGGACCATCACCAAGTTAAAGAGAAGATCTTCCACTATGAGGTGGCATGGGATACACATGAAGATCTAAAGGGCACAATTAGTGCCTCGTGGGCGGCACCGACGGAGGAAGGAAGAGTGGCAGATCTGAAGAACAAGTTGGCTAACTTGTCAAGTAATTTGAGAAAATGGGACATGAGGACTTTTGGGTCTGTGCGCCGTTAAATAAAAGAGTTGAAGAAGAAACTCGAAGAGCTGCGGAATGCCCCTGGATGATCTAGATCGGGTCATGCAGAGAAAAAGGTGAATGATAAACTGGTGGAATGATACCACAGAGAAGAACTGTTGTGGAGGCAGCGGTCAAGGATTGAGTGGCTGGCGGCGGGAGACAAGAACACAATTTTTTTCCACATGAGGGCTAGTATGAGGAGGCAGAAAAATATGATTAAAGCTCTGACGAATTCTTTGGGGGTTCAGGTGGATGACCCGGAGGAACTAAAAGAGATGGTCACAACCTTCTGCACTAATTTATACACATCCGAGGGGGTGTCGGACATGGAGGCGGTTCTCATGCATGTGCCGCGGAATGTCACTTCAGAGATGAATGGCATTCTATGTGCAGAATATTCGGAAGATGAAGTCAAGGAGGCTCTTTTTCAGATGTTCCCAACAAAATCTCCGGGCCCGGATGGATTCCCAGCTCACTTCTATCAGCGCCATTGGGATGTGTGTGGGAATGAGGTGACAAAGGCAGTTCTTAGGATAGTCCGAGGGGAGGAAGATGCGGAATGTATCAATGACACCTTTTTGGTACTTATCCCAAAGGTATTGAGCCCATCTTTACTTAGTCAGTTCAGACCTATCAGTTTGTGCAATGTTTTGTATAAAATTGCTTCGAAGGTGATTGCAAACAGATTAAAGCAAATTTTGCCGGAGATAATCTCAGAGGAACAGTCTGCATTTGTTCCTGGAAGGCTCATAACAGACAATATTATCACGGCATATGAGTGCTTGCATTTTATAAAGGGGAGTAAGTCAAAGAAAAATAGTCACTGTGCTCTCAAGTTGGATATGATGAAAGCCTATGATAGGCTCGAGTGGGATTATCTCCAGGCAATGATGGAGAGGCTCGGTTTTTCTCAGCAATGGATCAAGGTGGTAATGAGTATGATCAAATCAGTATCCTTTTCTGTTCTCTTCAATGGAGAAAAGTTGGAGGAGTTTAAACCCAGCAAAGGGATTCGACAGGGAGACCCTATCTCCCCTTATCTTTTCTTGATAACAGGGGAGGGCCTTTCGTGCCTACTGAAATCAGTTCCTCAGTCGTCAGCTTTTTCCGGAGTCCAGGTGGCCCCGACAGCTTCGGTTGTCAACCACTTACTCTTCGTTGATGATAGCCTGCTGTTGTTCAAGGCGAGTATAGAAGGGGCAGAGGTGGTGTCAAATCTGTTGGAAACATATTGCAGGGCATCTGGGCAAAGAGTGAATAATGAGAAATCTTTGATCTTTTTTAGTAAAGGCTGTCCACAGGCAACGAGGGATGGGGGTTAAAAACACCTTACAAGTTCATGATGAGCAGTTAAGCGATCGGTATCTTGGGATGCCAATGGATGTGGGCCATGCAAAGAATGGTACTTTCAAATATCTAAGGTACAGGGTATGGGAGAAAATCAAAGGATGGATGGAAAAGCTACTATCATATGCCGGTAAGGAGGTGCTTTTCAAGGCGGTGGCTCAGGCGATACCTGTCTATTCAATGTCTTGCTTTAGGTTACCGCGAGGCATTTGTGGAAGCATTACATCAATGATCAGACAATTTTGGTGGGGAAGTAAGAGAGGGAAGAGGAAACCTTGCTGGATTTCGTGGGACATATGCACAAAACCTAAGTTTTTGGGAGGACTTGGTTTTAGAGATATTGATCTCTTTAACCTCTCACTTTTAGCAAGGCAAGCATGGCGCTTAATTCAGTCACCCAACACCTTAAGTGCCAGAATCCTACAAGCAAAGTATTTTGCAACTACGTCTTTTCTTGAGGCAGAATTGGGGGGCAAACCATCTCAGATATGGAGAGCTATCATTGAGGGGAGAGGAGCACTTGAACAAGGTCTGATACGGAGGATTGGAACTGGGGAAGAAACCAACATATGGGATCATAATTGGCTACCACGTTCGGGCCTAATGAGACCTATGGCGAGCTTGGTTGTTGACAAACCGCTACATGTGGCAGAGCTAATTGATGCAACTGAGGCAAGGTGGATAGAAGAGAAGGTGCGTACTGTTTTTCTGCCGGTGGACGCCAACATAATACTAAAAATACCACTCTGCACTACAAAAGTTGATGATTATTGGGCTTGGGGAGAAGATGAACGAGGAGTTTTTTCAGTAAGGTCAGTGTATAAATTACTGTTGAAACTAAAATTACAAGGGGAGGCATTGCTGCAGCCGGTGGGAGGACACTCAAATGAGGCAATAGAAGAGGCAGCTTGGACTGCCTTGTGGCACATCAAGGTCCCCTCAAAACTTAAAGTGTTCTTATGGAGGTTATGCCATGAGTCGATCCCAACAGCTGGTGTTTTACACCACCGGAATATGGCAACTTCAAGTGTGTGTGCGTTCTGTTCGGCGCAAGATGATTGCAAGCATGCATTAATAGATTGTGTAATGGCTAGAAGTGTATGGTCACTTTGCTCAGAGGAAATAGTGGAGGTAATGCTTGACAACTTGTCCTTTGATGCAAAGAACTGGATCTTCACTATGCATGATTCGTTGTCACACACGGAATTCACACGGTTGGTGGTGACCCTGTGGGCGGTCTGGCGATCAAGAAGAAGAGCAATACATGAAGATATATTTGACAGTCCTTTCTCAACTAGCTCGTTTATAAACCGCTACTTGAGGGAGTTGGAGATGGTTGAAACGAGAGACGGAGGAGCTTCGAAGCAACGATGCATTGTCAGACCAACTGTGTGGGTGGCTCCGCCTGAAGGACATGTGAAACTGAATGCGGATGCAGCAGTGTCCAGGGAAGAGGACTGTGGTGCTGTGGGGGTGGTATGCCGTGATCATGATGGTAGCTTTTTGGGGGCCTCAGCCCTAAAACTCAAGTTCATTACAGATGTGAGCACTATAGAAGCGATTGCCATACGTGAGGCCCAAGCTTTGCCTGAGGATCTTTATGCTCAAACGGTTCAGATTGCATCGGATTGCAAGATGGTGGTTGGTGATGTGCAGAGAAACTCAGGAGCTGGATATGGAGCTATCGTGCATGAAATCTTACATCGTGTGGATTCTTTTATTTCATGTAAAGTAGTTCATGAGTATAGGAGCTCGAATTTCGAGGCTCACAATCTCGCTAAATATGCTTTGTCATTAGGATATGGCCGTCATGTGTGGTTGGGCCAACCAGGAGACCTGGATTTTCTTCCTGTAAACATTATGAACAATGAATAAAGCGGGCGAGTTTGTCTCAAAAAAAAAGTCAAACCATACCACTTTGTCTCTTTTATTTTTTTCACTTTCTTCTCCCTCCATCCACAATAATCATAAGCATGTGTCAGGATAATGTAGGGATAAATTGGGAGAAACCTCCGATGAAGAAAACAAATGGGCGAGAAGAGCGTACATATCTGGAGTCCACGAACAGAGCAAAATTTGATGTTTGTGATTGGAGATACGCTTAGGTCTGCTTTTTAGGTAATTCCTAGACTCTAGCACATGTCTTATCCCGATGATGCCTTTCTTGTTTCCCCATTCATCCGTAGGTTTCCTTCTTTTCCGTACGTGTTTTTGTTTCTATTATCTTCTTCTAATTTATTCTCCTTTTATTATTTTTCCATTTTCCTATGTGGATTTTTAGACTTTTTAAATTTCACAAACATTCTAAATTCCAGAACTTTGTTCATACATGGACTTTTTAAAAGTTGGAAAAATATATTTATTTCATTTGTTAAAAAAATACACAAGAATTTTCAAAAATTCTTGAACTTTTTCTAAAACAGATGAACATTTTTCAAAATGTTTATACATTTTTATAATTCCAGAATTGTTATTTAATTGAGGATCTGTTTTGAAAATTCATGAGAGTTTTTTTATTTCAAGGCCACTTTTTGAAGTAAATTAATTTTTTTAATTTGTGAGCATTTTCAAAAATATACCAATAGTATATGAAAATTGTAAATATTTTTTCAATTTTTTAAGTTTAGTAAAATTCTTGACATTTTCAAAAACAAATATGAAAAATAAATTCACGTAAATATTTAGATTTTTGAAATTTTTAAACTTGAAATTACATTTTTTTAGTCTGTAATAAAATCTAATTAGTTCGTTGGGACAAAGACCCAATCATAGCAACTAATAAAATCAGACTAGAAACCAAAAACCAGACGGAATAGTAGGTATAATGTAAATTGCCCAATGTTTCCAAATAAGTCCAACTTCGTACCTTTCCGGCATAAACTATATATCTCAGAGAGGTCGTATTTCTTTGGGTTGGTAGTAATGGAATGGTTTCATTATCTAAAATGAAGAACATTTCCCACCAAAAGATCAGTCCAATAATACCACTCACTGGTAAATAGCACAATACTTCTTCGTGAATCTCCGCTATTTGAATATTGAACATCATAACCAACGGTAGAGGGGCAAGGAAAATCATTGTGGTGATGGCGTGCAGCATTGCCGAAGTGGGTTCGCGAGCCGGTTGCCCCCTCTGCATTTGCCCGCCAATAGTTATTGCGTCTCGGGCGCATTTAATTTTATCCGTTCACTCTTCTTTCCCATACAGGTCCGACGTTGGATAACACGTGGGCTTTCGATCCAAAGGAAGATGGCCTATTTGATTGTTAGTGCTATATCTCACCGATTGCGAGGAAGATATAGCGCTTGCCTCTGGCGATGGGAAGCAGGCTGTAGCCCAGTAGCGGATAGCCATCGTTTTTTCTTCAGCGATTTTGGGATGTTTCAATGCTGGTTTTGGAACAACCATTCCACAATAATGTCTAGTGATTCTAAAAAACAAGAATGTCCAGTTCTTATATTTGTTTTTAGCCGTTTTCTTTTTCTTTCTTTTTTAGTTTTTGCCTGTTAATTTTTCTGATATTAGTGTATGAACATTTTCTTTTTGCAAATAGGATTCACCTAGCTTTTGTGCATAACAAGATAAACACACCATCAGTCACAAAACTCACCAAAGATGAATAATTCAGTCACAGATTTCTTAAAATGCTTTAAAGTCGGTGACATAGCTTCATTTTGCAAACAAACAGGTCACAAGGTAGGACCAAGAGCTGAGGTGTCTTGCTTACTAGGCTTTTTTTGGCAAAAAGAAAAGACCCCGGCTATATTTATTGAGGTCTTTGTGTGCATGGGGGGCTAGTTGCTGGGCCAATCTTGTCGTTGCCAGGCTCGATGCATGCATCTGTATAGGGTGCACCAGCTAATTTAGTGCCAACATGTTGGATAGATTAAGGCAATCGGCAAAGGGGCCTTGGTTTTCGTAGCTTTGATTCAGAGTACGTAGTAGCCACTAGGCAAGAAACAACAAAGCACCAGTCCAGAATTTGGGTCTAGGATTCAAAAGTCTCAACTAACCTAGGACGGTATCCCCGTTTTGGCCTGAAGTCCGCGGTTTGATGAGCCTGAACTTGGCCACTGTACCTATAAGAGCATCTCCAGCCGTTGTGCCTCTCAGGAGGCGTTTTTTCGGCCTTCTGGGTTGCCCCGGAGGAATATTTGCATTGGGGATGAAAAAAATTTCCAACCGACCCCCCAGAGCAGGCCGTGGAGTTCGCAGTGCATGGCGGCATAGAGGTTGAAGACGAGGAAGTCGATGGTGTCGGGACCGTTGAAGCCGTCGTAGATGTCGACGAACACCCAGCCGTGGTCCTCTGACACGACGAAGTGGGCGCGGTCCTCGCCGGCCTTCCCCTGTGCTCACTGCAACCCATCACGGTGCCGGGCGAGCCCAGATCCGGGTGGCCCTGGAAGCGGTCGGTGCAGGCGAGCAGCGCCACCGCCGACCATCCGCCCGGAGGCAATGGTGCCGGGGAGCGGGCCGGAGAGGAGCGCGGCATCGAGGGAGCCGGTGAGGAGTGCTGCGTCGAGGGGGCTGGGGGTAGCTCGGGGCGCACGTAGCAGAAGGAGTGGCCGAGCCCAGGCCGGGTCAGAGGGCAGCATGGCCGGCGCGACGCGACGTGGTGGTGCCGCCCACACCGACCGCCCCGCTGGCGCAGCTAAAGCAGGTGAGGGAGTTGCCCATGGCGCGGCGATGGTGGAAGGATAGCAAGGAGGACCAGCCGGTCCGGGCGGCGAGGGCGGCGGTGTGCCAGGTGAGAAGAGGAGCGGCGGCGGAGGACAAGAGGGGCGAGAAGAGGAGCGGCTGGGTCGGATGGCGCGCGGCGAGGGCGGTGGCGTGCCAGGCGAGGCGTTCCTGTGCGGCGTAGGATTTGGTAGGGAAGGAAAAGTAAGAGCATGCATGTGGGTGGAGCCCGGAGAAAAACAGTGAAGAGAGGGAGTGGGAGGCTGACTGTGGGCCAAACAACATGCAAATCTTCTCTCTCTCCTCCCCCCAAGTGTCCCCCGGTGTGCTGGGTTTGGCCTGAGAGCGCCGGCTTTAATTTTGGCCGGATTCAGCGAAAACTGAGGCTTTGGGGTGATGATTGGGAAGAATTTTAACCGTCGGCACCCAAAAAGTGGTCCCAGGGGCATTCTGGGGGGTGGGGAGGGGCGCTGGAGATGCTGAATTGGACAGAAGTGCATGACTGCTTGGTGCTTGCAGCCGAACGGACCTCTCTATGGCCTCCCCCAATGCATAGTGAGTTAGTGAAACTGTACCCAGTGAAATTGAAATGATCGACCAAACAGCTTACTATAAAATATAAGTTTTTTATATATTTAAAAGGCTTTCACCTGGCTTTATATATAAAGCGAACCATCAAGTCCAGCAGCTACGAATTGTGCAATGCCTGAATAGTAACTTGATTATAATGAGCGAAAATGGGTCGTAAATTGCTAGTAACATTGCATTGTATAGTTCGCAATGTCACTAGTCACTTGCCTTCACAACCAAGAAGAGGGCACAAGGCTCCTCTGAAAAGGAAAATAGAATGAAAAAAAGGGGCACTCTGACCTGGTTCATCGAGGTTTCAACGATCATTGATCGTATTCTTACAGCATATGCAAATACTCCAGTAAATGGAGTATATAGCAATACTATCGACGAAGGCATTTATGCATGCAAGAAGAAGAATATCTGCATGCCCCCCACTAAATGGATCTTCATCTCGCTCAAAATAATACACGGTCAATTCTCCTACCTTGCAGATGCACATCGACCCCTCAGTATTTCTGCATGCCCTCCAGTAAATGGATCTGATGCACAAACTTACTTACTGCAGCTTGCACGGTGAAGGGCGCGTGCGCACTGCGCGTCGATCGATCTCCTCAATGGCGCCGGCCCCTTCCCTTGCTGCAACCGCGAACGACGACCACAACGCGCTACCGTCAATTCAGCGCGGGAAGTGGTCAGACCACGGCGCTCCGCGGGCGGCCGCGACGTCGCGGTTGGGGACGAGGAAGGCGAGGGCGAGCAGCGCGAGCATGAGCGCCACGGGGACGAGTAGAAGCAGCGACGGCGGCGGCGGCAGTGGGGGCAGCAGCAGCGGGAGCAGGAGGAGCGCCGCCGCAGCCCCCGCCACCAGGAGCGTCGTCGTCGCCACGCTCCCTTCCATATCTCGAGCTAGCTAGAGCGGCGCGTAGCTGGCTGCTTCTCGGTCCGCGCGTGTCCTGAGATGGAGTTTGAGTCGCGCACACGCACAAAGCTTCTTCGGTGTTCTCCTTGCTCACTACCTATGACATCCTAGGATGCTATAGTGCACACGTCGCCCTCAGTATTGATGAATTATCCAACCTGCCTGCGTATACGTACCGTGCATGATGACTGCAGAAGCGTTCAATGCACCTAGCTGGCTGGAAACCCAGCTCAGCTAACTTTTATGTCATCACATGCATCGTAACCCCCCAGCTCAGATAAACATGCATTGTAACTTGGTACTCCCTATATATGTTTGCTCGACCTTTTCCAAAAAAAAAAAAAAATTATGTTTGCTCCAACTCTTACCATTCTTTAACCCCTTCGTTATGCTCCCTATCTAACTAACACTCCCATCGTCCAGAAATATAAGTGCACTAGGTGATACAAAAAATTAGTTTGTTTTTGACAACAAAAAATTGTTCAGCAAGCAATACATGACTAGGTGATGCAAAATTGATGTCGTTGGAATTCTATTAAAACTCACTTTGCAATGGTAGCAAACTTGTACTCTACTAATTTTCCTTTTTGTGGGACACCAAACTTGTATAGTAGTAGTAAAACTATGACCACTTTGTTGCAAAAAAAAAACTATAACCGCTAATCATAATACATGTTTACATTTGTAGACCAAGGGGATAGTTTCACACGTACAACTATACAAATGAGGAGAGAGACGTGCATGAGGCCAGATTCACTTCACCTGACCGACCAGGTGCAGGTGTTCATGCCTGGATTGCCAACCCAACAAGCTGCAAGTGGCCTTGCTTTTCAAAGGATCATCAACACACACACACATCCCCAGCCGGGTAACAATAACATATGCTACTACTACTACGATGCTAGCTTGTTGGTCCTCGTTACATTATGCAGTGACCAGTGAGCCATATCTATATATTATCCGTGCAGCAGTCAGGCCCTCTCAAAAGCTGTTACTTTATCCTGATACAATGAACCGAACCTTAGATACGACCAGCACAAACCACGGACCGTGGACAAGTGGTAGTCTTAAAATAACAGCTGATCTACATGGTGGATGAGGAGTACAAATATGTTAGAATTCTTGAAGAGTATCGATTCTACTCTGAATCCTGGAATAAAAATGGGACGGTTGTACCATATATCTTTTTTTAGGGCTCGTACCATATATCCTTTGAGCCGTTTCCGCAGGTGGGCTCTTTCTTACACGTGGGCTGAGTGGTCAGATGGCTCAGCCTTCTCTAAGTTTTTTTTTCATCTTGTCTCAATATTTTTTCATCCTCTCTCCTATTTATCGCGGCAATTATATTATCGAAGTCACTAGTTAGGGTACCCCTTGCAAATGTCACCCCCACCTCCCCCAAATGGCACCTGAGAGTTTTCCTTTTCTTCGTAGATTCATTTTTTAAAACGTTTTATCTCTTGAACCGTGAGTCCAAATTTTGAACCATTTTCATCGCTGGATTCCTCGCGTTGAGATTATTGAAACAAGAACATGAGTTAATAGGTTTTGATGAAAACCTTTTTCATAAAAATCCCGGAAAAAAAGATAGAAAAAAACAGAGCCGGAAACATGTTTTTCTTCACCCTTTTCCCTTTCCGAGAAGTGTAGTTATGCTTCTCACGGAAGCACATCTGTGCCTCCACCAGAAGTAATTAAACTTGTATTTCTCGTGGAAAATACATGTTTTTTCTTCTTTTTCCTAGAGGCACAACTCGTCGAAGCAAACATGTTCCTCCACAAGAAACAAAAAGGCAAACAGATTCCTTTTCCTTCCGTTCCGGGAGGGACAGAACAACTGTGCCTCTCACGGAAGCAAATCTGTGCTACCACAAGAAGCAACTGTGTGCCTCTCGTTGAAGAAAAAGCAACTTGTTTTTTCCCTTTTTGAGAGGCCTCTCACGAAAGCAAACCTATGCCTCCACAAGAAGCAAATATGTGCCTCTCAGGGATGCAAAAAAAATATGTGTTTTTCTCCTTTCTAAGAGGCAAATATTTTCTCGAATACGCATGAGCATGCGTATCATTCATTAAAGAAGAGGGGGAAGAACCCCGAAGTGTCCAATGCACAAGGTGTATTTACATGCCGGCATTTCCGACACTACCGAGAAAAACGAGAAAAACTACTAGACCGGAGCTGCCCACCTAACTAGCTCTGCATTTTGGGCCAACTTGCCAAACAAACCCGCCTTGGTCGAGGCCATGCCTTCATCCATGATCCACTGTTTGAGGAGAGGTATTGATGGTGTTATACCATTGAACACCATGTCATTCCTGTGTTTCCAGAGCATCCAAAAGACTAGAAGAGAGGTAGTTCTTGTAGTTTTCCGGTCTCGATCAAGTAGGTCCTGCCTGATGCACCAAGAGGTTAGGTCTTCGTTACCAAGCGGTACAAAGGCAGACCTGCCCGTGACCCCAGCAGTCTAGAGCCAAATTTGCCTAGCAAACACGCAATCCAGCAACAGGTGGTTGATGGATTCGTTGGCCCGACCACATAGCGGGCATGAGTCTTGATGTGGAAGGTTGGGAATTCCGAGGCCACTGGCCCATTTAGGTTTGCATACAGATTCCCAAGCCACAGAGCAGTTGCCGCCGTTCACTTCTTTCTTACCACACCAAAGGAAGGCATGACATATCTTGACGAGAGCGGTGATCGTTTTCGCCAGCAGGTCTAGGGCCATCATAGAGTGCACCGGGATTGCACACAAGACGGATTGAATGAGCAGCAACCGCACACTCCTCGGAAGCATAGCCGCCTTCCAGAGAGGAAGCTCGTCTCCTACCTTGTCCACGAGAGCTTGTAGCTGGGCAGCAGATTGTTTTCTAAGGGTCAATGGCAGCCCAAGATATTTGCACGGGAACGGCGCAGTGGTGCATCCCAGAGTTTCTGTAACAAGTTGCATCTCGTCCTGGGAGCAACAAATTGAAAGCACCATGCTTTTATTCATGTTGACAACCAGCCCCGACGCCTGCCCAAACAACTGTAAGATGGCATGGCAAGTTTGTGCCTCGAGCTCACTTGGTCTAAGGAAGACCACTACATCATCAGCAAAACATGGAGATACGTTGTGATACGTCTTCGTCGTATCTACTTGTCCAAACACTTTTGCCCTTGTTTTGGACTCTAACTTGCATGATTTGAATGGAACTAACCCGGACTGACGCTGTTTTCAGCAGAATTGCTATGGTGTTATTTATGTGCAGAAACAAAAGTTCTCGGAATGACCTGAAACTTCACGGAACATCTATTCGGAAATAATAAAAAATCCTTGCAAAAGATGAAGACCAGGGGGGCCACCACCTGTCCACGAGGGTGGGGGCGCGCCTGCCCCCCTAGGGCGCGCCCCTACCTCGTGGGCCCCCTGGAGCTCCTCCGACCTCAACTCCAACTCTATATATTTGTTTTCGGGGAGAAAAAAATCAGAGAGAAGAATTCATCGTGTTTTACGATACGGAGCCGCCGCCAAGCCCTAAAACCTCTCGGGAGGGCTGATCTGGAGTCCGTTCGGGGCTCCGGAGAGGGGAATCCATCGCCATCATCATCACCAATTTCATGATGCTCACCGCCGTGCGTGAGTAATTCCATCACCGACCCATTGCCTATGAGCTTTCCATATATTGTTCTTCGCTTATTTACTTTTCTGTTGCTATTGCTATCATCATTACAAAATACCAAAAACATTACTTTTGTTACCGTTACCTTTTGCTACCATTACCACTACTATCATATTACTTTGCTACTAACTACTTTGCTGCAGATATTAAGTTTCCAGGTGTGGTTGAATTGACAACTCAGCTGCTAATACTTGAAAATATTCTTTGGCTCCCCTTGTGTCGAATCAATAAATTTGGGTTGAATACTCCACCCTCGAAAACTGTTGCGATCCCTATACTTGTGGGTTATCAAGACTATTTTCTGGCGCCGTTGCCGGGGAGCATAGCTCTATTCTTTGAGTCACTTGGGATTTATATCTGCTTATCATTATGAAGAACTTGAGAAATCCAAAAACCAAGATTTATCCCTCAACTACGAGGGGAGGTAAGGAACTGCCATCTAGCTCTGCACTTGATTCACCTTCTGTTTTGAGTAAGCTTGCGACACCTAAACCTGCTTCTGTTATTCGTTCTGATATGTCACATGTTATTGATGATGCCACTTCTGCTATGCATGATACTTATGATGAAACTACTTATATGCTTGATACTACTGTGCCACTTGGTGAATTTCTTGATGAACAACTTGCTGGGGTTAGAGAGAATGAAAATATTGAATCTGATAATATTGATGAAAGTGATGATGAAGACTTGCCCGTTATTCCTAAGGGTTATGTTTTTGATAAAGAAGCTTCTTTAGCTATTTTAGCTTGCAAAGATAGTTATGAACTTAAGAGGTTATTAGCTAAATGGAATAAGCAATCTCTAAATGCTAGGATGAAACCTGACCCTGCTTTTGCTACTTCACCTATCTTTGTTCCTGATAAGGATTATGAATTTTCCGTTGATCCTGATATAATTACATTGGTTGAATCTGATCCTTTTCATGGCTATGAATCTGAAACTGTTGTGGCACATCTTACTAAATTAAATGATATAGCCAACCTATTCACTAATGATGAGAGAACTCGCTACTTTTATATCCTTAAAGTATTTCCGTTCTCATTAAAGGGTGATGCTAAGATATGGTTTAATTCTCTTGATCCTGGTTGTGTGCGTAGTCCCTAGGATATGATTTATTACTTCTCTGCTAAATATTTCCCTGCACATAAGAAACAAGCTTTAAGGGATATATACAACTTTGTGCAAATTGAAGAAGAGAGTCTCCCACAAGCTTGGGGGAGGCTTCTCCAATTACTTAATGCTTTTCCTGATCATCCTCTTGAGAAAAATGAAATACTTGATATCTTTTATAATGGACTAACCGATGCCTCCAGAGATTACCTAGATAGTTGTGCTGGTTCTGTTTTCAGGGAAAGAACGCCGGATGAAGCTGAAATTCTATTGAATAATATGTTGACAAATGAAAATAATTGGACACTTCCTGAACCAACTCCTGAGCCTATTCCTAAACCAACTCCGAAGAAGAGGGGTGTTCTATTTCTCAGTCTTGGAGATATGCAAGAGGCAAAGAAATCTATGAAAGAAAAGGTATTAAAGTTGAAGATGTTAAGAATTTACCTCCTATTGAAGAAATACACGGTCTTAATTTACCGCCCGTTGAAGAAACGTATGACCTTAATCCATCTCCTATTGAAGAAACTCATGGTCCTCATAACCCGACATAGGTAGTAAAGGTAAATTCTCTCTATAGATATGATAAAGATGAAATCTCGTTTACTAAATTTGCTAGCCCATGCTTAGATGAGTTTGATAAATTTATGGTTAAGCAAGAAGATTTTAATGCTTATTTTGGTAGACAATTGAAATACAATTCAGATATGCTTGAACACTTGGGTAATTATATGGCTAATGTCAAAGGTGAACTTAAACTTATTAGTAAAGATGCTTCTATGGTTACCACTCAAGTAGAACAAGTCCTTAAAGCTCAAAATGATTTGCTCAATGAATTGAATAGTAAGAATAATGATAACGATGTTAGAGTTATGACTAGAGGTGGTAGAATGACTCAGGAACCTTTGTATCCTGAAGGCCACACTAAGAGAATTGAGCAAGATTCTCAGAGAAATAATGTGGATGCACCTAGTCCTTCTAATAGGAAGAAAAAGAAAAATGATAGGACTTTGCATGCTTCTAGTAAACCTATTACTGAAACACCCGAGAATCCAAAAGATATTTCTATTTCTGATGCTGAAACACAATCTGGTAATGAACCTGAAACTAGTGATAATGTTAACGATAATGTTCATGATGATGCTCAACCTAGTAATGATAATGATATAGAAATTGAACCTGCTGTTGATCTTGATAACCCACAATCAAAGAATCAACGTTATGATAAGAAAGACTTTGTTGCTAGGAAACATGGTAAAGAAAGAGAACCATGGGTTCAGAAACCCATGCCTTTTCCTCCCAAACCATCCAAGAAAAAGGATGATGAGGATTTTGAGCGCTTTGCTGAAATGATTAGACCTATGTTTTTGCGTATGCGATTAACTGATATGCTTAAAATGAATCCTTATGCTAAGTACATGAAAGGTATTGTTACTAATAAAAGAAAGATATCGGAAGCTGAAATTTCCACCATGCTTGCTAATTATACTTTTAAGGGTGGAATACCAAAGAAACTTGGAGATCCAGGAGTACCCACTATACCATGCTCCATTAAAAGAAATTATGTTAAAACTGCTTTATGTGATCTTGGAGCCGGTGTTAGTGTTATGCCTCTCTCTTTATATCGTAGACTTGATTTGAATAAGTTGACACCTACTGAAATATCTTTGCAAATGGCTGATAAATCAACTGCTATACCTGTCGGTATTTGTGAGGATGTGCCTGTTGTGGATGCAAACGTTACTATTTTAACAGACTTTGTTATTCTTGATATTCTCGAGGACGATAGTATGTCTATTATTCTTGGAAGACCCTTTTTGAATACTGCAGGGGCTGTTATTGATTGCACTAAAGGCAATGTCACTTTTTATGTTAATGGTAATGAGCATACGGTACACTTTCCGAGGAAACAACCTCAAGTTCATAGTATCAACTCTATTGGAAAAATTCCATCGATTATATTTGGAGGTTTTGAATTTCCTCTTCCTACTGTCAAGAAGAAATATGATATTCTTATTATCGGGGATGTGCATATCCCCGTTGAGGTAACATAGTGTTATTCCAAATTTCTCTGGTTCCATGTTATTTGGAATGAGTTCGTTAACAAGACTTGATCAACCTTGTTAGTGTATTCCTTTTGATAAGCATGAGATGGATGAAACTAGAAGGCACAACCTTCTGTACCCTCCTTTTACTTTCTGTTATTCATATTAAATAAAATAAAAATAAGGAATTTCTGTCTGTTATCTGATTTATCCGTGCAATATAAAAATACCCCGAAAATAAAAGTTCTCCAAATGCCCTGAAATTTAAATATGATTTTTTCTGGAATATTTGGCACTGAGAAGACAACAGGAGGAGCTGGCACCTAGCCACGAGGGTCAGGGGCACGCCCTACCCCCCTGGGCGCGCCCCCTGCCTCGTGGGCCCACGATGGCCCTCCTCCACTTATTCCTGCACCCACACACTCCTTCTTCCTCCCACAAACATGAATATCCAGCTCAAACCGAGTCCAAGCTCATTTTGCTGCCATTTTCGATATCCTTGCTCAAAGCACCTCTCACAAAACTGCTTGGGGAGATTGTTCCTTGGTATGTGACTCCTCCATTGGTCCAATTAGTTTTTGTTCTAGTCCTTTATTCATTGCAATTTTGTGCTGCTTAGGTGACCCTGTTCTTGAGCTTGCATGTCAAATTTATATGGTCAAAAGTAGTTCTGATGCATGATATAGGCTCTAGGCACTTGTAGGAGTAGTGGCTATCAATTTTATTGAGTTTGGTTCACTTTTATTCTGAAGTTACTAAAAATTTCAGAGGAAGAAATATGTTTAGGAAAATGTACCAAGGGGGACCTTCAAGGAAACAAGAGCCCATGCTTGCAATGCGTGATGCTGATGATGAGCCACCAAGAAACGCTCCAGTGCATCCTTGTGAATGGCCTTCGGAAAACTTTATGGATCGAGTGGGAATTAAGGAAGGATTTAACGCATATTTGCGTAACGCTGATCTTGTGAGCTTCGAGGAAGAAAAATGCCGTCAGTACCACTATCTCACTAGTTCCTTTGTGAGGAGGTTTGAATTTTCATCTTCACATAATTCTCCAACTGTCCTGTTTGATCTTTATGAAAATTCTTATACTATGGACTTAGAGGATTTTACCATTGCTTGCAAACTTCCACAATGGGGTAGTATCAGGGAACCTCGCAAATCTGAATTTAGGGATTTTCTTGCTAGTATAACTGTGGGGGAATCTAGAGATATAACACAAGGTACCATAGGGAGCATTCATTTTCCTGCTATACATTATTTTGCTCTCTTCATAGGTAGATGCATTAACGGTAAAGATGTAGCATGTCACATGTGTGTCCCCGACCTTAGTATTATTAGGAGTGCTGTGTTGGGAGATAAATCTTATAATTTGGGAGCCATTGTTGCACGTAGGTTGCATCTGAATAGATTTAATGGAGATTTCTTTGGTGGAATTTATGCAACCCGCTTAGCTAATTTTCTTGGTGTAACTATACGTAATGATGACATTGAATTACCTCCTGCTTACCTAGACTTTAATGCTATGGTTCACCACCAGTTTGTCGAGAGGAATGAATCACCTCTCCAGTATCGTTTAATCTTTGACAGACGTCGTGCTGTCCGTATTACTCTCCCTGCTCCTGCCTTCTTTGGTTATCAGGCAAAAGGAAGATATGTTATTACCAGAGAGGAGGCAGATAAGTAAGAGAGGAGGACGGAGGCCGCTCGTCGCCACGCTGCAGCTCAGGAGGCGATAGCCGCTGCATCTCAGTACGACCCTAACTATTATTATGGATATCCTCCAGGCCAACCGTGGTCATAGACCAACTTAGGCCAAAAGCCTAAGCTTGGGGGAGTATGCATTTCTCACCGACATTATATTCATGTTCACACACTCATTGCTAGATGTCGGTGCTCATACATTTTCATCGTATCATCCATGCTAGTTTATTTTCCTTTTTATGCTCTCTTCTTGTGTGTTTGATAAACCTTAAGAAAAACCAAAAAAATTAGTTGTAGCTTTTAATTAGTTTACTTTCCATGCTTGTAGTAGTAATTAAAAAGAAAACCCAAAAAGATTTCTTGTTCCTCTTTTGCTTGTTGGGAGCTTTCCCGTGTAAATAGTTTTATTTATTTTCTTTTCTTTGGGGTCGATAGGAGAAGGCCATGATTAAATTGTTGAAGTGGCTCTTATATGCATTATTGTTGATCTGACAAAAGAGCCCATGTTCCCTTGTCTTCTCTTGTTTATTGAATGCTCGCATATTGCAGCTTATTCCAATGCACGTGCACTATTATTATTATCCACATCGTTCGGTTGTGCAAGTGAAAGGCAATTATGACGATATATGATGGACTGACTGAGATGAGAAAAGCTGGTATGAACTCTACCTCTCTTGTTTTTGTAAATATGATTAGTTCATCGTTCCTGATTCAGCCTATTATGAATAAACATGTTTGCAATGACAACTAGAGATCATAGTTTCTTGTGCCATCCTTGATTAGCTAGGAGCTTATAATGGTTTACCTTGCGTGCCAACATGCTATTAAAATGGTTGTGATGTGGTATGATAGGGTGGTATCCTCCTCTGAATGATTTAAGTGACTTGACCTGGCGCATGTTCACGCATGTAGTTGAAACAAAATCAACATATCCTTCACGATATTTATGTTCATGGTGGATTATATCCTACTCATGCTTGCATTCAGTGTTGATTAATTTTAATGCATGTTCATGACTGTTGTCGCTCTCTAGCTGGTCGCTTCCCAGTCTTTTGTTAGCCTTCACCTGTACTAAGCGGGAATACTGCTTGTGCATCCAACTCCATAAACCCCAAAGTTATTCCATATGAGTCCACCATACCTACCTATATACGGTATCTACATGTCGTTCCAAGTAGATTTGTATGTGCCAAACTCTAAACCTTCACATAAATATCCTGTTTTGTATGCTCGAATAGCTCATGTATCAACTAGGGCTGTCCGTATCTTCCATGTTAGGCGGGTTATTCTCAAGAGGAGTGGACTCCGCTCCTCACTCACGAGAAAGTGGCTGGTCACCGGGATGCCCAGTCCCATGCTTTATGCAAATCAAATCAAAATAATTGCAAAAAAAACTCTCCCTAGTATTCTTGTTAGTTGGAGGCACTCGTTGTTTCGAGCAAGCCATAGATTGATGCTTGTTGGTGGAGGGGGAGTATAAACTTTACCATTCTATTTGGGAACCGCCTATAATGTGTGTAGCATGGAAGATATTGCCATCTCTTGGTTGTTATGTTGATAATGAAAGTATACCGCTCAAAATATTATTCATCTCTATTTCAAAACCGAGCTCTGGCACCTCTACAAATCCCTGCTTCCCTCTGCAAAGGGCCTATCTGTCGCGGGTTTGTCACGGCAGATGTCCTCGTGAAAGGACTTAGTTGTGGAGCCATCGCAACGGGTTATCTTGAAGGGGTTAAACCGGACAAGGGACACGAGGATTTTATACTAGTTCAGCCCCTTCGATGAAGGTAAAAGCCTACGTCTAGTTGTGATTGGTATTGCTAGGGTTTCGATGACCAGGGAGCGAATCCGCTTTTCCTGGCTCTCGAGTTGTTGTCTGTTGTCCTCAAACCACGGCCAGGCCGTCCCTTTATATGCATAGGTTGACGCCCGCCGGTTACAGAGTCCCGAGGCCGGATCATAGATGTGTCCGGCTCGGTCTCTATTCCTCTAACTTACAATACAAGTTACGTGACAAAGTCGATTTACATCTACAGGATTTAACCCACCTTTGGGCCTTGGGCCTTTGTAAAGCGCCACCATCTTCATGTACTCATGGGCTTCTATCTTCATGGAGCTAACCCGGCCACTCCTAGCCGGTTTACCTCCAGTAATCATATCCCCAACATTAGGCCCCAGATTGATTTGAACTTGTTCATGTCAATCTTCAATACTTAGAAAAATTCTTGCCCTGTCACCTTCATATAAATCTGGTAAACCGCTGTGATGTCATCCTTTAGATCCGTAGTAAACCACCCTGACGTCATCTATTCGTTGAAGCCGAAGATTCCCTTCATTAATGGATATCCAACCATCGAGACGACATCCTTATTAACTATCCATTTTTGAGCTCCTCGATTTCCGCACTTGTCGCTTATCGCTTTACCTTATAAATAGGACCACATGCCCTTCTCATTTTTCCTTCGTCTCCTTCACTCCTTCTTCCTCCTTGCGACATCTCTGCCCCTGAGCGCCGCCGCCGTCACCGAGCTTCGCCTCCGACTCTCCGCCGGCCACTGCATCAACCTAGTTGCACCAGAGAACCACGGCATACCTCCGCTGCTTAGATAGCCACTGTAAGTCCCTTCCTTTCTCCGTTGTAGATCTATCTAGGGTTTCCTCGTCCATCGAAGTTCATCGAGACTCTGGCGCTGTTCTTCCCTTGTTTCTTCTTAGTCCATGGATAAAAACTTCAAACCTGATGTATTCCATGTAATGGCTTATCTTCTGTTACCAAAACAAACCTTTATGCGCATAAAACACTGATATGGTCCCTTGTGAACTGCTTCGAGATCAACCTTTTAGGTCTAAATCCTTTTATTTTCCTGTCTTACGGTAGATCCAAAATTTCACTGCAACCTTATGAAATCTGTTTTTATCTTACTTAGTCATTTTTGCCTTAGATCTGTATCCTCTTTACCACATAGGCGGTTTACCTTTGTAAAAGCAATCTCTCATATAGCATTAGCCCTCTGGTGAACCGGACAAGCCTTCACTACAAGAAACCTAGTAATACATGATGGATTTCTGGTGACAATTTCAAAAACCGTCATGGACAGACTAGTAAAGCCCCGGAAGCCTGCCTAAGCCCGCCTGAAGCCCTAAACCATTCCCCTCATAAAACCTAAACCCAACACCAGAGACACTCCTTCCCCACTCCTCCTCCGCCACCGCCCCCATCGTCTCAGCCCTCTCTATTTCCCTACTTCCTTGCCCTGCCCGCGCCGCATCACCATCTCCTCCTTCTCCGCCACACCGCCGCCGTCCCGCTCCTTCTCCTTCACCGGAACCAACCGGAGCAAGCCCGGAAGCGGAGTAGATCCTCGTCCGTCTATCTACTGGATCTGGATTGGCTCCCGTGACTCTTCCTCCCTCTGTTGGTAAGGACGCGGTAGCTCTACTACTACCTTTTGAAGAATCGAACTGAATCCAATTCAATCTAGGCGTATCTTTTATCTTTGCGACCTATGGTGCAGATTCGGCATGGAGCTCAAACCTGACGCCGGCTTGTCGGAGCGGAGCGGCCGTGCGGTGGCCGGTCTACTGCACGGCACACTGGAGGCAGAAGCGACGGCAGCATCACCCTTTCCTTCCCCATCCATGAAGTCAGACCTCTCGCCCGCCCCCCTACATCCAAACTGTAGATCCACCTGTTCTTGTTTTTCCCCCATTTTTCTTTGGACTAATCTCATAGCTTCCGGGTCAGTTCGTCTTCAATCTTCTGTAACCCCATGATAATATCCACGAATCAGTATCTTAGTTGATTTTGGTCTGTGGCTACCTAATTCTAGAGCTAGAATAGAATAGGTTGAGGGGATAGATCTGAAACTGAGTAGGCAAGCATTTCAGTCTAGGTTAGTCGTTGGTTTTGAAGCAAAATAGAGCACCCCTGAAAGAAATGATCTGCACACGGGAGAAAAAAAGGTATTTCAAAATATGTGAACAACATTTCTTTGCAAGGAGAGCGCCATATTGGTCAGAGTGCTAGAGCTGCACTTGTTGTTTTCATTTCCTGCTATCCGATATGCCATTAATCTTATGTTCTCAATGTACAAATGTGCTTCACCAAATTTTAAAAATAATCATGATGGTTAACACTTTAACTTGAGGAGATATTTCCATAAGCTTGTTTAGTTTTTTCCTGTGCTAGGCTCTATTAGCTTATTTTGAATTTGAACATGACATGATGAACCACTGGAATGTAATCAGACAATTTTCTCTCTCTCTCTCTCTATGTGTGTGTGTGTGTGTGTAACAAGTTCCTTTGATTGATTGTCATACTTCTCACGTGCACGGACTGGATCCCGACTGCGAGGGCAACCTCTGGCCTCTGCATCTTCCTCCCTGACGGTAGCGGCCTAACACGCATGGACTGAAGTGTTGGTCAGGTGCCCACAACTCGGCTCTTCATGCTTGAGATTTTGTGCTTCTCTGATCTGGTTTTAGTAAGTTGTAAAAGGCCATAGCTGGTTCTCAAGGAAGAGCCTTCACCTCATGGCTGAATATTGGGTAAAATTGCGGGCATACAAATTACATCTTTTTTTTGTTGCCTTATAAACATGGCTGTAAACAAACTGAATATTGGCAAACAAACTGTATGTCCATTCTAACTCTGATATTTCTGAAAGTGAAAGGGAGGTAGGATAGCGTAGAGAGCAGAGAACACACAAGTTATGTTGAAAATTTTGGCCGAAGTTACAGTGCATTAGCTAGTATAAATATAGCACAACTAGCATGCCTAGATGCAGACGACGTTGATGGTAAGATATGCTTGACAACTAACAAACATGATCATATTATTCATTTCATAAATGTAAACAAAAAGTATCTCTTTGTTTTGACATAAAAACAATCCAATTTATCTTCTCGCGTATGTTTTGGATTTCACTATGACCTGACTCTCTTTCTTTGATTTTTTTACACGACTTGTTGCCTATAGGTGTAGATGCTGAAACCTTCCTACAGTAGGTGTGCCTTTCACATGTTTGCTGAGATGTTTGATAATTTTTTTGGCCTGATGCAATAACATCAAAACAGGTTAGTGATTGCTACTGCATGGCGTACATGCAAGTGCCCTGATAAAAAATTTGGCCTTATGCAATAACATCACAACAGCTTAGTTGGTCGTACTTAATTAATTTGTGCATGAAGTATTCTAGTTTGCAAAAATTAATGTTGCTTCTTACTGTTATGTATTTGCGTGTAGTAGTTCAAGCTTGCATACACTAACTAAGATCACAAGAAAGATAGACATACTTCTGTTTTGCAATAAAGATGTTAAATATGAAATTTTTGGAGGATATGTGCTAGGATTTTATAGTTAAGCAGTGTTTTTTGTTTCATGTTGATACCTTTTTGGCTCCCCTAGATTGAGCATATCTAAAATGCAATCTGTACAAGATGAACCAATGAAAAAAAGGAACTTCAAACTCCGGCTTGTACCTTAATAACCTTGCATTGCTTAGATACACTACTAGAGTGGTCGTCACCTCCTGTTCATTTGTTCTGATTTGGCTTGTACATTAATAACCCTGAAGTAATTTTTAAGCCATGCATAGATTAATTTGTAGTTCTCGTGCAAGCTGTTAGTTTTGCTAGACATGCACAAGCCTTGTTCCTACCATTGTCACCCAGTAAACATATATACTGGTTCAGTTTATTTCATTTCATTATTTTTTCCTGTTATAGATAATACTACTATGTTTGTAAAGTGGGCAGCAATTTGCAGCATAACCATTAAGTCTTATGGCGCTACTCGTTGACCCGGTTGGCGTAAACATCACAGCAATGATATTGTTTGTTAGTGATGCCATTTTGTTGGCATGTTATGGCCTCAACTAGTACTACTATAGTACTTGAGTTCTGGGATGTATGTTTTGTTTCTTTGTCATTTGACATGCTTTTCTTTGGATTAATTTTCGTCCTCATGTTTACTCTTGTTTTATAGTAGATGCAAAGTTATTCTCATTTGTAGGCACTGTAAGATCTAAGAATTTTGGACAACATGTAGTTCATTTTTAACTTTGTTGTAATTCTCTTTTTTCTATGAACTACTCATATATGCAAATATCTAATAAGGTTCCTCTAAATATGCTAGGTAAGATTAGGTAGCGAGCTACTTGGTGTTGCCATCACAATTAGCCACGACATGTTAGTTGCCACAGGAGGGCTAAGGAGGGCCGACGACAAGAACATGAATAACAACCTCAATAGCTCATATGTTATGTTGATGTAAAATGGATTGTAATGGTTCCTAACTTTGCAGTGAGGATTTTGTAAACTGCTATGTTGTAGATACATATAGATGGCTGCAAGCTGTATTAACTATGTAATGTTCTGATACTTTGAAGACACATCCTCTTGGTAAAAATTGTCATTTGGATTTGTGAGACGCACTATGCTAAAAACATAATGGTCAAAATTAGGCAGAAATAAATGGGCTAATGCGGCAGAAATGAATGGGCTAATGGGCTCGACCAAATTGATGACGATTTTTGTGACAGAAAATAGTATCCATGTAGGCAGCCATGTCATTCGAATTGGTCAACCGAAAATCCTACGTGGCGTTAATCCATGACGGCTTGTTCCCGTCACGGAGGTTTGGGCTTGGGCGGGCCTGGTGCATATCCATGACGGTCAAGAACCGTCAAGGAAGGTACGACATCAAATTATGACGCGATATACATGACGGATTTCAGATCCGTCATGCACGGGCACCCATGACAGTTTTTTACTGATTTGTGACGGACTAGATCCGTCATGTATTAATAGATTTCTTGTAGTGCTTTTACCTCCGTTGTTGTACTCCGGTTTAATAGTATGTGCATTGCTTTGTTCTGATATTGCCTTGTCCTTCATTATAGTACCAGCCTCTGGTTTGCACAATTTACATACTTGTATGTCTTTGCTCCGTCGCATCTTATGTATCACCATGAATGATTTGTAAATCGGAATTTCCTTTCAGCTTTTCGTTTGCAATGGCCAAAAAGTTTTATGCTTGCAACTGGGCTCCTTCCCGGGTTACCGAAGAACAGCTTAACGAAATGGTCAGGATTGGTACTTTGCCCAAAAAGAATGAGATCCGGTGGCGAGTTCGAGGAACGGAGAATCCCCTTACCCCTAAGCAGGGTGAGGTAGTGGTATTTGTTGACCATATAGGCTGTGGTTTCAAACCGCCTGGGTCAAAGTTTTTCCGGGATGTACTTGCCAGTTTCCAGCTCCATCCTCAAGACATTGGACCCAACTCGGTGTCTAATATATGCAATTTTCAAGTCTTCTGTGAGGTGTACTTACAAGAAGAACCAACTGCTGAGCTATTCCGGGATTTTTTTTCATCTGAACCGGCGCACGGAATTTGTAGACGGACTCAACACTGAACTTGGTGGCGTCTCTATTCAAAAACGGAAAGAGGTTGAGTTCCCTCATGCCAAGCTGCACAGTCACCCCAAAGATTGGAACCAAACTTGGTTCTACTATAAAGATACCTCCCCTGAAGACGAGAATCCTCTGCCGGGTTACCGCGCCCACCGGCTTTCCAACACTCATCCACTGCCGCAACGTTTAAGTGCTACGGAACGGGCCTCATATGCCCTCAACTCGCCAAGCTCCGAGCCTTTATGGCTAATGGTTTATCAGGCGTCGACTTTGTGCGTTGCTGGATATCCTGGAGCATCTTGCCATTAAGCCGCCACTCCGGTTTAATGTGTGAGTACACTGGTGAAGTAGAAGACTCCCAACGTGTAACGCCCTCGATGCAGCTATATCTCCCACGTGTCGAAGCACAACTTAGAGGCATAACCGCATTGAAAGCAATGTCACAATTGAGGTAATCTTCACACAACCCATGTAATGTATAAGGGAAAAGATACATAGTTGGCTTACAATCGCCACTTCACACAATACATGAATAAAGCATTACATCATCCAGATACAATCAAGGTCCGACTACGGTACCAAAATAAAAGAAGACTACCCCAAATGCTACACAGATCCCCGATCGACCCCAACTGGGCTCCACTACCGATCAACTAGAATGAAACAACACAAAGGACAAGATCTTCATCAAGCTCCTCATTGAGCTTGGCTGTGTCACTTGCATGGTATCATCGGCACCTGCAAACTGGTTTTGGAAGTATCTGTGAGTCACGGGGACTCAGCAATCTCACACCCTCGCGATCAAGACTATTTAAGCTTATTGGTAAGGTAAAAGGTATGAGGTGGAGCTGCAGCAAGCGACTAGCATATATGGTGGCTAACATACGCAAAAGAGAGCGAGAAGAGAAGGCAAAGCACAGTCGAGAAACTATGATCAAGAAGTGATCCTAGAACAACCTACGTCAAACATAACTCCAACACCGTGTTCACTTCCCGGACCCCGCCGAGAAGAGACCATCACGGTTACACACGCGGTTAATGTATTTGAATTAAGATCAACTTCAGGTTTTCTACAACCAGATATTAACAAATTCCCATCTGCCCATAACCGCGGGCATGGCTTTCGAAAGTTCAAAACCCTGTAGGGGTGTCCCAACTTAGCCCATCACAAGCTCTCACGGTCAACAAAGGATATTCCTTCTCCCAGGAAGACCCGATCAGGCTCGGAATCCCGGTTACAACACATTTCGACAATGGTAAAACAAGACCAGCAAAGCCACCCAGATGTGCCGACAAATCCCGATAGGAGCTGCACATATCTCGTTCTCAGGGCACACCGGATGAGCCAGACGTCGGGTGGGCCAGCCCAGAGTTGCCCCTGGTAGCTCCGGACATCGCTCAGTTTGGACCAACACTTAGACAAGCACTGGCCCGGGGGGGGGGGGTTAAAATAAAGATGACCCTTGGGCTAGCCTAACCCAAGGGAAAAAAGGCTAGGTGGTGAATGGTAAAACCAAGGTTGGGCCTTGCTGGAGGAGTTTTATTCAAAGCGAACTGTTAAGGGGTTCCCATTATAACCCAACCGTGTAAGGAACGCAAAATCCGGGAACATAACACCGATATGACGGAAACTAGGGCGGCAAGAGTGGAACAAAACACCAGGCATAAGGCCGAGCCTTCCACCCTTTACCAAGTATATAGATGCATTAATTAAATAAGAGATATTGTGATATCCCAACAAAATATCCATGTTCCAACATGGAACAAACTCCAATCTTCACCTGCAACTAACAACGCTATAAGAGGGGCTGAGCAAAGCGGTAACATAGCCAAACAACAGTTTGCTAGGACAAGGTGGTTAGAGGCTTGGCTTAACAATATGGGAGGCATGATAAGCAAGTGGTAGGTATCGCAGCATAGGCATAGCAAAAGAGCGAGAAACTAGCAAGCAAAGATAGAAGTGATTTCGAGGGTATGGTCATCTTGCCTGCAAACTTCTCCGAGAAGATGAAAGCTTGATCCTCGAACACGAACACGTCTCCTGGCTCTACCCAAGCAAGAACAACAAGCAAAAGGAACACAATCAACCACACGCAATGCTCAAAGAACAAGATGCAAACATGGTATGATATGCGGGATGCGATATGTGATGCATATGCAAGACTTGGAAAGGAATGATTGAACCTGGCCTCAACTTGGAAAACCAAGAGTGCCACTGGAAAGAGGAGTTGATTTCGGTCGAAATCGATATAAAGATCACCGGAATCGGATGCACGGTTTGGAAATGGCAAGCAAAACAAATATGGCACCGGTCTGCGATAATCAGCACGAGACCATCTAAATGCATCAATAACAACATGCTACAGAACTCCAACATGACAACAAAATACATGGCAGGGATCCACTCAAGAATCTTAACAAAAGATGAACACTGAGCTACGGCTAATTCAATTAATAGCAGGTTCAAAAAAGCATGGCAAAAGTGCAAACGATAACATGTTTCAGACTTAGTGAAATTAACAGCATGTCAGGAATTTATCATCAGGAAGCAATGTTTAGAACACGATAACTGCAAGCTACAGGAACATATCATGGCAAATCAAGGCATGGAATGAAGCTACTCAAAGCATATAACAAAAGTCCCTTAGTGACTACGAGCCAAAAGGGATCAGAAAATACAACTGCAAGCATGTGAACATAGCAAAAACACAAACAGATCCAGACTTGGCGAAAAACTGGAGCATGGCAAAACAGTTAACATGTAGGCATGTTTACGAGCTCGATGCACTCACTACAAAGCATGACATGACAAACTAAGCATACACCCATCAAGAAGACATGGCATAGAAGCTCGACATGGCAAGAATAACAACATAGCATGCACGGATCAACAATAACAGCCTCGGCAAAATTGCTAAACATGTTAACAATCTGCCAGGAACATTTTATAGCAAAAGTAGAGCTCGATTGACTCAAGCTAGGGTGCTCCATAAATGCAAACAAAGGCATGGATGAATAGATCACCACAATGTTAACAAAACATCCTTACTGATCATCCTCAAAAGAGGCACGGATCACTAGGAAACAACATGAACATATGGCATAAAAGCAAAATCAGGACAAGGACTTAGTGAAATTCTAAGTCCCTGAAATCAGCATCATTGAGTAAGCTACATTGCATGCTTGTGCTAGTCACCACAGAGATCACAAAAATACAAGGAAAGCACCTCTGTAAATATAACATGACATTCTAGAAAACACGTGTAGAGCTCAGGATCATAGCATGCACACATTAATCATGGCAAAAATGACAAAAGGCCATTTGCTGGAACAGATCTGACGTAATCATCACATAGCCCTCTTCCAACAGCATTTCGGGCATCAAGATGAGCTCAAATGGAAATGATGCAATGAGATGAAATGATGTACTCGTCGAGACGAACATTTTGATATGCTACACGCACGAATCGGAGCTACGATAATGAAGTTATGATGCGATGAAATATGCAAAAAATATCTGGAGGAGAGGGAAAAAGGTCAACCGGATCTAGGGTTTATTGTAGCTTCATGCGAACCGAGGTTCGCCGGGATGGATCTCACCGAAGAAGGGGACGCCGGAGTGACGGGGAAGTGGACCCGGCCGGGGAGTCGCAGGGCGCCACCGGCGAGGCGTTGGACGGCGATGGCGGCTCCGGGCGGAGCGGGCAGCGTCGGGCGAAGGAGCTCCGGCCCGAGTCCGGCGAGGCGGCGATGGCGCGCAGCTCGTCGCCGGTGAGCAGGCGGCGGGGCGTCTCGGCGAGGAGGCGCGGTGCGGGCGGCGGAGCAGGCGAGTAGGCGCGGGGCCCGGTCGGGCGATGGGAGGGCCGTCCGCGGGCTTCCGCGGGCCGTGGCGGCGGCAGACACCGGGTTGCCACGTGGCAGGAGGAGAGTGGCTGGGGGGAGTGGGGCGGACATGTCCGGCGTGGCGGCGGACGTGTCCGTCAGTGCGAGGAGGTGGGATCTAGGGTTTCGTCCGCGAAAATGGACGGGGAGGGCATATTTATAGGTAGAGTGAGCTAGGAGAGTCCAAATGAGGTGCGGTTTTCGGCCACGCGATCGTGATCGAACGACCGAGATGATGGACGGGGTTTAGGTGGGTTTTGGTCCACTTTGGAGAGGTGTTGGGCTGCAACACACACGAGGCCTTTTCGGTCCCTCGGTTAACCGTTAGAGTATCAAACGAAGTCCAAATGGCACGAAACTTGACAGGCGGTATACCAGTAGTAAACCAAGGCCGCATGACAAGTCTCGGTCCAATCCAGAAACGTTTAACACCCACACACAAAAAGAGGTAGAAAGGGACACCGGAGGACATAGGAGCGCCGGATTGCAAAACGGACAACGGGGAAAATGCTCGGATGCATGAGACGAACACGTATGCAAATGAAATGCACATGATGACATGATATGCAATGCATGATACGCAAGCACATGACAAGGAAACAACAGCGATAAACTGGAGGACACCTGGCACATCAGTCTCGGGGCGCTACAACACTCCACCACTACGAGAGGATCTCGTCCCGAGATCTAGAATGGCACCGGAGGGAAAATGGAAGAGAAAGAGAAGAGGTAAAACTAAGTTGCTTCTTTGACAAACGAGTGAAACCAAAGAACCTTGAGAAGTTGAACAAATTGAAAGAAAGAATGCAACAAAGTAGAACAAAGTTGAAAGCACTCCGGTAGGGAAGAGTTTCAAGGAAGAACAAATTCGGACAGCACTCCGGTTGAAACGGAAGGCAAAAACTTGATAAAATGAAAAGAACTTGAGCAAAAGGGCACAACACTCCGGTTAAATGGATAAGCATGAAAAGAACAAGGTCCTGACAAACAAGAAGATGAGTTTAAGAGAGCAACCTCACAAAGCCTCCGAAAGAAATATAAGAATGGACCCAAAAGAACAAGTTCTGCTTGAAATGAATTTGAGAGAGCATCCTTAAAAAGAAGGATTGAACGAAGTTGTTGGGAAATCAACAATGAAAAAGAGTAAGCTTGTAGTGGGATTATGGAGAACATCTCAAAACTGAGTTGAAATTCTGCCACTGACGGAAACAATAGATTGGATTGATATCAACAAGGAGACGAAAAAAATATTTCACCAGGAGGATAGATGAAGCACTTGGATCATATATTATCACCATTAATAGCAACAATCCTTAGGGGAAGCTTTAGGTGAAATATAACCCCAGATGACTCCAATGACGAGATTGATGGATTTAAAATATCTCATTCCTGACAACTTGCGAATCATGAAACACGAAACAAATTGTCAAAATGACATAACACCACTTGAAAAGATAAGGTAGAAGGAATTGCACTCCGGATTGCAAGATGAAGAATTCTTGAGCTCCTCTGAAAAGAATCTTGATGAACGCTTCGAGAAGGAAATAAATCCTTGATGAACCCTCATGTAGAACCTCCATGAAGAACTCCGGTAACAAAAAGATGATCAAACGGAAGGAAAGAGAAGTTGAAAACACAAGGTGAAGCCTTGCGATGATTTGGATGGATCTTTGTGATGATATAATTGAGGGAGCTTGGAACTCTGAGAAAAGAAAGATGAACAAATGAAATCAAGAATTTGATGAGCCTCCAGAATAAGGAATTGAAATTACTCGATGAAAACAAGAATAAGAATTACGCGTATCCTTCACCAATTTAAATTGATGACAAACAACGGATTTGGCATACTACTTATTCTCGAAGAAAGGATTAAGATAGATATCGCGCCAACTTGGGATAAATATTGAAAGAACCACCGGTAGGATAGAAATAAAAAATAAATTGATATGATACCAAGAGAAAAGGAATATTGGATGAACCACCGTAAGAATTGAAAATGAACGAAGAAAAGAGATGAATCACCGGTAAGATATTGAAAACGAACAAAGATACTTGGGGAAAATTTAGATACAAGTGAACGAAGAGATCAAGAGCTGATAAGAGAATACTTGAATGATGCACCGGTAAGATTTGGAGAATGATAGCTGAAAGCTGAGAATGAATAAGTCTTCTGAAATGATGGGCTTCGGAGAATCAAACTGAAAAGACTCCTGAATTGCTCTGAATGGGTGAAAAGAATTCTCACAATCAAAAACAATTATGAGAGGATGGCGTCAAGCTAGAACCATGAATCTTGAAGAGAATGGAGCAAGATTTAGAGGAAAAACTCTTCTTTGTCTTCAAAATCCAAGAATGACGACGAGAAACACCACCATGAATTATTGAGATACTCCGGGATGACGAATGGAAAGGTTGAACCAATGATAAAAAGAATGTGAAAGATCTTGGGAAAGACATTTGACTGATGATAATTCATTCCTACGTCAAACTCTGAAAAAGAATTGAGAATAACTCCAGGAAAATTAGAAGAGTCAGGTAAGATCCTGGAAAAAGACCTGTGGGTTAGGGCCCACTCAACAGAAACGCCGTTGAACTATTTAAAGAGAGAGAGATTGCACCGGTTGAATTAAATGGCTTGAATGAGATAACAATCTCGAAGAGCTTGAATCAAAGCAGAGTGGAAACACGAATCTTCGAGATATCTTGAGCACTCCGGAACAATAGAATAGCGAGCGAGTGGAAGATTAAGAGGTGCACCGACATGAGAAGGTATTTGAAGCAAGGAAAAGAATATGATCAACACAGAAAACTTGAATTGAATCCACCGGAGAAGAAAAGGAATGAGGAATGATGAACTTGGAGCTCCATTAGAATCTTCATGAGAATCACCGGGTAAGAACATAGACGGAAAAGGAATGGAGAGGCTTCCCATCAATAAAGGATACTTGAATAAGAAATCTGAGTCCTTGAAGAAAAAGGGTGGGAGGGAGGGACAACAAAGACAACTTGGGATGGATGAAACGAACACCGGGAAAGCTGAGATTGAATCTTGTGGATGTTGAAAATGAACGGATCCGCTTGAAAAGAAACACACCGGTTGAAAAGGATTGACATGACAATCTCGATGACTGAGAAGGATTAGTATTCACATGGGAATATGAGAACACCACTTGGGAAAGGTATGGAATCAAAATTTGACTTTGAAGCAACTCGAATACCACAACTCAAAACAAAAACAAGGATTGGCTTGCAGAATAAGCCGGAACAAACATATGATAGAGATTTCGTCCGAAGTTTTCGTGGTGGGGCCTACACGGGCTCGATCGTACAACACCATCATGTACAAGGCAGTGCACATGACATACGAAGCGTCCCCAAGTCGGCATGGCCAAGGACTCTTTAAGACACAACGAGACCACTGTAAAACCAACCATGGATAGGCGGACCACTAGACATCGAACCCCAATTTCAATCATACATCTGTCGGAAAGATATCCTAAGAGCTACTTGAATTCCCACTTATAAACTTCCGAAACATTCCGGTTATGCAATCAGGTGTTGGGGATACAGGGGAAGGATAATATCTCACCCAAAACTAACAAATCCTACATCCAGTTGTATCCATCCTTCAACACATAACCAAGAAACCTTCGGAAATCGTTTACCTCAACCTTCTAAAAGCATCCGTTATACGAGTTATGGCAATACTCCCGAACTCCCGCCCCAGTACTGGGTGGCGTCGAGGTTATCTCACCAACAACTGCATAAAAGAGATTTTCGATGTCGGCGAGCTCAGGTATTCCAGAACTGCAACGATAAAATTGTGATGACAACACCTCGGAGCTCAACTCCCCCGGACACTCCCACAACCCCTAAATGTCAGGAGGCACTAAGAACAATGTTCTCGTCACAAAACCATCAGAACGATTCCAAGATACCCGCGTGATCCTAATTTTTTTTAGTGAAATTTGAGAAGAGAAGAGTCAAAACTCTACGTCAGGATACCTCACCAGAGCGACGAAGGGACTGAGGAGTAAAAAGAATTCCTAACATTTTTCTAGACTCAACAACGCCAGCGATTCGATCAAGCAGGGGGGCTCCTAAAGTCGGGGAAGGCTCTGATACCAACTTGTAATGCCCTCGATGCGGCTATATCTCCCACGTGTCGAAGCATAACCGCATTGAAAGCAATGTCACAAGTGAGGTAATCTTCACACAACCCATGTAATGTATAAGGGAAAAGATACATAGTTGGCTTACAATCGCCACTTCACACAATACATGAATAAAGCATTACATCATCCAGATACAGTCAAGGTCCGACTATGGTACCAAAATAAAAGAAGACTACCCCAAATGCTACACAGATCCCTGATCGACCCCAACTAGGCTCCACTACTGATCAACTAGAATGAAACAACACAAAGGACAAGATCTTCATCGAGCTCCTCATTGAGCTTGGTGGTGTCACTTGCACGGTATCATCGGCACCTGCAAACTGGTTTTGGAACTATCTGTGAGTCATGGGGACTCAGCAATCTCACACCCTCGCGATCAAGACTATTTAAGCTTATGGGTAAGGTAAAAGGTATGAGGTGGAGCTGCAGCAAGCGACTAGCATATATGGTTGCTAACATACGCAAAAGAGAGCGAGAAGAGAAGGCAAAGCACGGTCGAGAAACTATGATCAAGAAGTGATCCTAGAACAACCTACATCAAACATAACTCCAACACCGTGTTCACTTCCCGCCCCCCGCCGAGAAGAGACCATCACGGTTACACACGCGGTTAATGTATTTTAATTAATATCAACTTCAGGTTTTCTACAACCGGACATTGACAAATTCCCATCTTCCCATAACCGCGGGCATGTCTTTCGAAAGTTCAAAACCCTGCAGGGGTGTCCCAACTTAGCCCATCACAAGCTCTCACGGTCAATGAAGGATATTCCTTCTCCCAGGAAGACCCGATCAGGCTCGGAATCCTGGTTACAAGACATTTCGACAATGGTAAAACAAGACCAGCAAAGCCACCCAGATGTGCCGACAAATCCCGATAGGAGCTGCACATATCTCGTTCTCAGGGCACACCGGATGAGCCAGACATCGGGTGGGCCAGCCTAGAGTTGCCCCTGGTAGCTCCGGACATCGCTCAGTTTGGACCAACACTTAGACAACCACTGGCCCGGGGGGGTTAAAATAAAGATGACCCTTGGGCTAGCCTATCCCAAGGGGAAAAAGGCTAGGTGGCGAATGGTAAAACCAAGGTTGGGCCTTGCTGGAGGAGTTTTATTCAAAGCGAACTGTTAAGGGGTTCCCACTATAACCCAACCTTTTAAGGAACGCAAAATCCGGGAACATAACACCGATATGACGGAAACTAGGGCGGCAAGAGTGGAACAAAACACCAGGCATAAGGCCGAGCCTTCCACCCTTTACCAAGTATATAGATGCATTAATTAAATAAGAGATATTGTGATATCCCAACAAAATATCCATGTTCCAACATGGAACAAACTCCAATCTTCACCTGCAACTAACAACGCTATAAGAGGGGCTGAGCAAAGCGGTAACATAGCCAAACAATGGTTTGCTAGGACAAGGTGGTTAGAGGCTTGGCTTAACAATATGGGAGGCATGATAAGCAAGTGGTAGGTATCGCAGCATAGGCATAGCAAAAGAGCGAGAAACTAGCAAGCAAAGATAGAAGTGATTTCGAGGGTATGGTCATCTTGCCTGCAAAGTTCTCCGAGAAGACGAAAGCTTGATCCTCGAACACGAACTCGTCTCCCGGCTCTACCCAAGCAAGAACAACAAGCAAAAGGAACACAATCAACCACGTGCAATGCTCAAACAACATGATGCAAACATGGTATGATATGCGGGATGCGATATGTGATGCATATGCAAGACTTGGAAAGGAATGATTGAACCTGGCCTCAACTTGGAAAACCAAGAGTGCCACTGGAAAGACGAGTTGATTTCGGTCGAAATCGATATAAAGATCACCGGAATCGGATGCACGGTTTGGAAATGGCAAGCAAAACAAATATGGCACCGGTGTGCAATAATCAGCACGAGACCATCTAAATGCATCAATAACAACATGCTAGAGAACTCCAACATGACAACAAAATACATGGCAGGGATCCACTCAAGAATCTTAACAAAAGATGAACACTGAGCTACGGCTAATTCAATCAATAGCAGGTTCAAACAAGCATGGCAAAAGTGCAAACGATAACAGGTTTCAGACTTTGTGAAATTAACAGCATGTCAGGAATTTATCATCAGGAAGCAATGTTTACAACACGATAACTGCAAGCTGCAGGAACATATCATGGCAAATCAAGGCATGGAATGAAGCTACTCAAAGCATATAACAAAAGTCCCTTAGTGACTACGAGCCAAAAGGGATCAGAAAATACAATTGCAAGCATGTGAACATAGCAAAAACACAAACAGATCCAGACTTGGCGAAAAACTGGAGCATGGCAAAACAGTTAACATGTAGGCATGTTTACGAGCTCGATGCACTCACTACAAAGCATGACATGACAAACTAAGCATACACCCATCAAGAAGACATGGCATAGAAGCTCGACATGGCAAGAATAACAACATAGCATGCACGGATCAACAATAACAGCCTCGGCAAAATTGCTAAACATGTTAACAATCTGCCAGGAACATTTTATAGCAAAAGTAGAGCTCGATTGACTCAAGCTAGGGTGCTCCATAAATGCAAACAAAGGCATGGATGAATAGATCACCACAATGTTAACAAAACATCCTTACTGATCATCCTCAAAAGAGGCACGGATCACTAGGAAACAACATGAACATATGGCATAAAAGCAAAATCAGGACAAGGACTTAGTGAAATTCTAAGTCCCTGAAATCAGCATCATTGAGTAAGCTACTTTGCATGCTTGTGCTAGTCACCACAAAGATCACAAAAATACAAGGAAAGCACCTCTGTAAATATAACATGACATTCTAGAAAACACGTGTAGAGCTCAGGATCATAGCATGCACACATTAATCATGGCAAAAATGACAAAAGGCCATTTACTGGAACAGATCTGACATAATCATCACATAGCCCTCTTCCAACAGCATTTCTGGCATCAAGATGAGCTCAAATGAAAATGATGCAATGAGATGAAATGATGTACTCGTCGAGACGAACATTTTGATATGCTACACGCACGAATCGGAGCTACGATGACGAAGTTATGATGCGATGAAATATGCAAAAAATATCTGGAGGAGAGGGAAAAAGGTCAACCGGATCTAGGGTTTACTGTAGCCTCACGCGAACCGAGGTTCGCCGGGATGGATCTTGCCGGAGAAGGGGTCGCCGGAGTGACGGGGAAGTGGATCCGGCCGGGGACTCGCGGGGCGGCGCCTGCGAGGCGTTGGACGGCGATGGTGGTTCCAGGCGGAGCGGGCGGTGTCGGGCGAAGGAGTTTCGGCCCGAGTCCGGCGAGGCGGCGATGGCGCGCGGCTCGTCGCTAGAGAGCAGGCGGTGCGGCGGCTCGGCGAGGAGGCGTGGTGTGGGCGGCAGAGCAGGCGAGGAGGCGCGGGGTCCGGTCGAGCGACGGGAGGGCCGGCCGCGGGCTTCCGCGGGCCACGGCAGCGGCTGGCGCCGGGTTGCCACGTGGCAGGAGGAGAGTGGCTGGGGGAGCGGGGGCGGACATGTCCGGCGCGGCGGCGGACGTGTCCGTCGGTGCGAGGAGGTGGGCTCTAGGGTTTCGTCCGCGAAAATGGACGAGGAGGGCATATTTATAGGTAGAGGGAGCTAGGAGAGTCCAAATGAGGTGCGGTTTTCGGCCATGCGATCGTGATCGAACGACCGAGAGGGGTTTAGGTGCGTTTTGGGCCACTTTGGAGAGGTGTTGGGATGCAACACACACGAGGCCTTTTCGGTCCCTCGGTTAACCGTTGGAGTACCAAACGAAGTCCAAATGGCACGAAACTTGACAGGCGGTCTACCGGTAGTAAACCAAGGCCGCATGACAAGTCTCGGTCCAATCCGGAAATGTTTAACACCCGTACACGAAAAGAGGTAGAAAGGGACACCGGAGGACATAGGAGCGCCGGATTGCAAAACGGACAACGGGGAAAATGCTTGGATGCATGAGACGAACACGTATGCAAATGAAATGCACATGATGACATGATATGCAATGCATGACACGCAAGCACATGACAAGGCAACAACAGCGAAAAACTGGAGGACACCTGGCACATCGGTCTCGGGGCGCTACACAATGCCACATCAACATTCAATTAACTGATGAAGAAGTCACTGAGGGTGTCAAGTAGATTTTGAATGAATCGGAAGGTGTCTGCTGCGAAACCGGTTTAAACCCCTTTTACACAAAAAACAAACTGCTTACTATAAGTACTGTCCTTCCTTTTTATCTTCGACATCTTTTTAAACTGTTCAACCTGTGAATATCCTTCTGCTTGTTTATAAACAGGGTGATGATCCATTCTGGAAGAAGAAACCTGCAGAGAAAGCGGCAAAGCCATCCCGTCCCAAAACAAAAGCCGTTAAGAGAACCTCAAAGCGGAAGGAAGCTGAACGCATCAGCATGGAACTTGATGAGGACGCAGATGAACCAGAAGTTGAGGTAGAACTTGATTCACTTGGCTCCCTTTTCATGCATCTCATTAACAATGATACTTATCAGGAGGACGATGTAGAGGTAATTACCCTTTCCTCCGGTTCAGACTCTATGCCAACATAAAAAAACCCGTCAAGCGGTCTGGAAAGTAAGCTTTTCTCAACCTCTTGCTTACTTGGATCCAACATTTATTTTGAAGACGCAGCAGCACGAGGCTTGCCGGACAACCCGGCACAACGGCCAATAGGTCACTTCGGCCAGTTTACCTGACAACCCGGTTCGGAAGCGCCGATCTGAGGTCTCCCCCACTTCTGACAATTCTTATCCCAAGGCAGGTTATTTCTGACAACCTTTTAATCCGTCCGATTCAGATTATCAGGTGACACCTCCCTCATCCTCTGGCGAGTCAACAGCGACCCAACTCCCTCCTCTCAAAACTGTAGCTAGGTAAGTACTCAAACCCTTTCTTCGAATGTTTTCATACCTTGAATACTATGCTTAATTTTCACCTCTTTTATTTTTGTTAGTAGAGCCAAAGCCAGACCCAGCAAAAAAGCTCGGGTGAACAATCCGTCTGAAGACCAGGTGGTTCTTGAACAGGAGCAAATAGGTGAACCGGACCGAACTGGTGAACCCGAGGGTCCCCATCCTGAAGCCACTTTTGAGGAGCCACCCCCTCAAGATCACAATATCGATGAACAACCAGAAGCTGATACTGCTATGCCTGATACTGAACCGGCAGATCCAATCCGGGCTAGTCCGGTAAGAGCTACTGACACTCCACCATCACCCGTAAAAACTACTGGAGGCCAAGGAGACGATGTTATCATTACCGGCATGGCCCACAGCTCTCCTGGCCATCCTATAATCTTGGCCAAACATAGTGCCAAGGAAGAGCGTGCTGCCATGGAGAAGGGTAAATGGAGCACCGATTTGTCAAGCTACGCCCATCTCAGCACTGAAGAACTCCACTCCGGTTTTTTAAACCGTCTACACTCAAACCGTGACTATGAAGCCGGTTTGGTGAACCTGATGAAGGAATGCTATGAGGTATTTTCATCACCTTTCATTTCTTGATTCCAAAGTCTAAACATCAGCCCAAGTAGCCCCCAAGGGCCGGTTCATGATGTTAATCATAAACCGGCACTTCGTAATATCTTAAACCTTGCATGCTGATCTTCAGTGTGTCAAGTCCTCAGTAAAAACAAAACCGATACGTTATCATTGTATTCATGTAGTTTTCATCGGTGTAGCCCCCAAGGGTCGGTTTAGCTTTGCAAGGTAAACCAGGTCTTGAATCAATGCGTCAGTTTTGAGCAGATGTACATTAGCCCCCAAGTGTTAAGGATAATGCTTGCATTGTAGTTGAGACTTGTGAAAGATTTGTTGATAACAGAGCAAATAGGCATTAGCCCCACAAAGTGCATAACTTGTTATACGCTTGGTACTTAGAAAATACATATCCCATTGTTGATATATCTCCGCCGTTGCAGGCCGAGCTGAGTAAGAGGGATGCTCAAACCGCTGATCTTCAAGAAAACGTAAAGTCTCAACAAGCAGAAGCTTCCAAAGCCAAAGAGGAGCTGACCAATGCCCTGGCAACTATGGAGAAGTTGAAAGAAACCTTCAACAAGGAGTGTGCTGACTGGGAAACAGAAAAGGCCGATTTGACCAGGAAAGCCGAGGACGCAGAAGCAACCCTGAAGCCAGGGGTAGACAAGCTGACCGTCTTGAAGTGGCAGATTGATGCCATGACATCCGCTGTGTTTGGTAAGTACCTCCTCATGCCGTTTGTCTAATTCATAAGATCTTATCATTGACCGGTTTATTGATACTAAACCGTGACAGGCACCCGCATTGCTCATCTGGGCTCTGACATGCGGATGAAAGTTAAAGCGGCGTACACCTTAATGAAACAGCTATATTCTGTATCCTAGCGTGCTATTTGCACTGCAGCATATAACAAGTCGGCGCCATCGTTGATAAAGGAAACACTTGAGAAGCTGGCCATGCTACCTGCCCAGATCACCGAACTGAAGAGAGCAGCCGCAAGATCAGGAGCGCTGACCGCACTAATCCGGGCCAAGGCATGGATTCCGGATCTTGAACCGGCAGACATCATCAAAGGATATCCTGGAGTGAAGGAAGACGGCTCAGACTTCAATAATGACGATCTGCGAAGGCTGACAAAGGAGATGTGGCCAATAGCAAGCAAACTGGCGGAGGACACATATTTATCTCACTTCCAACCGGTTTACGATGCTGAGGGAAAGAGACAGCCCGCTGTGATCCATGAAGTTGAAGAGCTTGTGCCTCCAATCCGTAAGCATACTTACGCTCCTGACATTGACCCCTCCAACCTTATCCATGAAGAGGCCGTGTTTCAAGCTTTAACCGGAATCGATTGGTCAACGGTTGATTTCCAGCATCTGGGGAGGGATGAAGAGGAGGTGACTGCACAATATGACCCTCAATCGTCAAGCCGCCCTGATGAAGCATCCTAAACCGGCGACCGGTTTATCAGCTACAGTCTGCCACTGCTTGAAACAATTATTCAATTTGGGCCATTTTGAAGCTCCTTGTAATAGTATAGCAAAAACACCTTTATCTGCCCTGCCGTCGAGCATGCTTGTGTTGCTTGATATTTTGAAAACTTGTTCCACTTTTGGGATCTATTTATGCATAGTCCATTATACTTTGTGTTCCTGCATGTAAGAACTTGAAAGTGTCCTAGTGGTTTACCACTAGATGGGTCATGATGCCCAAAAGATATACATAACTTGGATGGATAACCAAGATTTATATTAACCAGCTAAAATAAATAATATCTGTGACATACCTCGTTGGCTGACAAAATGCTTGTATGGTAAAGGTGAAAAAACACCAATCCAGAGTGTTGTCAACTCCTTGCCCTCTTGCCGGTTCGTATAGAAACCATATTGGGCTATAATAGCCGCATAATGCTGGTGACACCTAGTCAAAAACCAGACCGGGAGAATATATTACCGATTTAAAACTGATCATGTACTGACAACTAAACATTGAAAGTCATGCCGGGTTGTAAAGAACACCGGTTTATCAGAAAATACTCATAAATCCTTTATCATAAAAAATAGCAAATACAAGAAATATTCAAGGCTTCTCATGGGCTGCCAGGCCCTAAATCGAGGCTTTTCATGGGCTGCCAGGCCGCTGAGTTAAACCATTTTGCAAAGCCTTTTAAGATGGACCTCAATCTTTAACCAATCACCGTTTTAACTTTCACAAGTTCAGGGTCCATGGGATTGACTTGTCAAACGTTCGATGGGTCATACCAGGTTTACCTGGACGGAGTGGCTTACTTAAAGAGGCAGGATAACTCGGGGTTTTAGGTGAATACACCTGGCTTCCAAGCCTGGCTTGGTAGCCTATTACAAGGGTTCAAGCTCACTATTCTTTGAGAAGCAAGGAGCCCCCAGGTAATATGTGAGCTATGCTCAGTGGTTACCTATGTTTGAACTGTGCTTAATGCAACAGATTCTCTTTGACTCCACATAATTTCCTTTTGGCTTAAAGCCTATCAAGAGGTGTAGCTATGGTGTGCAGACAACCAAGCCCCCTAGTGATATCCCTTTTTGGTTTTAAACTGATCAAGAGGTGTAGCTATGGTTCGGATACGACCAAGCCCCCTAGTGATTTTCTTTATATCCGTGTGGCCGTAGAGGCCGGTTTAACAAAACTCCGCTTTGTCAGTAGAAGCTCTTGTAGGCTCACACATGATGTAAAAGGAACAGAGACCCCGCTTTATTCGAGGCTTCGGTTTATTATATAATATATACATTGTCATAAATATGTACATAAGAAGAGCATGTGGCTCAAGTATAGTAAGGCCGAAGAAGAGCTATATTCCACGGCCACTTGGTCTCCTCCTCCTATTTACGCGATCCTTGTGCTCTCGAACATCAATGAGGTAGTATGACCCGTTGTGCAGATTCTTGCTGACCACAAAAGGTCCTTCCCAAGGTGGGGATAACTTGTGCATATCAGTCTGATCCTGGATGAGTCGGAGCACCAGATCGCCCTCTTGAAAAGTTTTGGTCCTAACCCGGCGGCTGTGATAACGTCGGAGATCTTGTTGGTAAATCGCCGAATGTGCTACTCCAAGATCACGCTCCTCATCTAACAGGTCCAGTGAGTCCTGATGTGCCTTCTCATTGTCAGCTTCAACATAAGCTGCCACACGGGGCGAGTCATGACGGATGTCACTAGGAAGGACCGCCTCTGCTCCATAAACCATGAAGAAAGGTGTGTAACCCGTAGATCTGTTAGGTGTGGTGTTGATGCTACATAACACAGATGGTAACTCCTCCACCCAACAACCCGGTGTCCGCTTTAAAGGAACCATGAGTCGGGGTTTAATACCACTCCAAATTTCTTGATTTGCCCTCTCCGCTTGACCATTAGATTGGGGGTGAGCCACTGATGCTACATCAAGCCGGATGTGCTCACGTTGGCAAAATTCCTCCATCTCACCCTTTGACAGATTAGTACCATTATCAGTTATAATACTGTGTGGAAAGCCAAACCAGAATATCACCTTTTTGATGAACTGAACCATCGTGGCCGCATCACACTTACTGACTGGCTCTGCTTCTACCCATTTGGTAAACTTGTCAACTACCACTAACAGGTGAGTCTTTTTGTCCTTGGATCTCTTAAATGGTCCAACCATATCAAGCCCCCAACTTGCAAACGGCCAAGTGATTGGAATCATTCCCAACTCCTGAGCCGGAACATGAGTGTGACGTGCAAATTTTTAACAGCCGTCACACCTTTTGACTAAATCCTCAGCATCAGCTTGAGCTATCAACCAATAGAAACCGTGAAGAAAAGCCTTTGCTACCAAGGATTTTGAACCGGCGTGGTGACCACAATCTCCTTCATGGATTTCTCACAAAATTTCACAACCCGCTTGAGGAGATACACAATGCTGAATTGCTCCTGTGACGCTATAACGATGTAACTCCCCGTTGATTATGGTCATTGACTTGGATTGCCGGATTATCTGCCGGGCCGAGGTTTCATCCTCCGGTAACTCGCCCCGGTTCATGTAAGCCAGGTACGGTATTTTCCAATCCGGTATAACATGCAAAGCTGCTACCAATTGAGCCTCCGGGTCAGGAATAGCCAACTCCTCTTCTGTTGCTATCTTGACCGACGGATTATGTAGTACATCGAGGAAGACATTTGGTGGGACCAGTTTACGCTGAGAGCCAAGGCTGCTTAAAGCGTCCGCCGCTTCATTCTTTCACCGGTCTATATGGTCAACTTGATAACCCTTGAAATGACCAACCACTATGTCCACCTCTCATCGATATGCAGCCATGAGTGGGTCCTTAGAATCCGAAGTGCCAGATACATGTTGAGCCACTAGGTCCGAGTCACCGAAGCACTTAACCCGGCTTAAGTTCATCTCCTTAGCCATCTGAAGACCGTGGAGTAGGGCCTCGTACTCAGCTGCATTGTTAGTACAAGGGAACATTAAGCGGAGAACATAACAAAACTTGTCACCTCGCGGGGAAGTTAATATAACTCCAGCCCCCGAGCCCTCCAATTGCCTGGACCCATCAAAGTAAATAGTCCAATACATGTTATCTGGCTTTTCCTCTGGTGCCTGCAACTCTGTCCAATCATTGATGAAGTCCACAAGTGCTTGAGATTTGATTGCTATGCGAGGTTTATAATTGAGCCCGTGAGGTCCAAACTCAATAGCCCACTTGGCAATCCGACTAGTTGCTTCTCTGTTTTGAATGATATCTCCCAGAGGGGCTGAACTGACCACTGTGATAGGATGACCCTAAAAATAATGTTTGAGCTTCCGGCTTGCCATAAACACCCCATACACCAGCTTCTACCAATGTGGATACCTCTGCTTTGATTCGATAAGCACCTCACTGATATAATAAACCGGCCGTTGAACCGGATATTCCTTTCCAGCCTCCTTGCACACCACAACAATAGCCACACTAACAGCCCTGGCATTAGCAGCCACATACAGCAGTAAAGGCTTGTTATCGATCGGAGCTGCAAGCACAGGCGGTTCGGCTAACTGCCTTTTCAGATCCTCAAACGCTTTATCAGCCGCATCGCTCCAGACAAAGTCATCCGTTTTCTTTAACATCTGGTATAAAGGGATAGCCTTCTCCCCGAGACGACCGATAAACCGGCTCAAAGCCGCAATCCGGCTGGCTAAATGTTGAACGTCATTGATACACGCCGGTTTAGCCAAAGACATGATTCTTGATTTTTTTTCCGGATTAGCCTCAATGCCCCTGTTTGATACCTGAAAGCCCAAGAGTTTGCCTGCCGGGACACCAAAGACACATTTGTCCGGATTGAGCATCATCTTGTAAACCCGAAGATTGTCAAAGGTTTCTCTCAAGTCATCTATCAATGTTTCCTCTTTCCTGGACTTTATCACAATATCATCCACATATGCATGAACATTGTGCCCAATCTGCTTATGCAGACAATTCTGAACACATCATTGATAAGTCGCCTGGGCACTCTTGAGCCCAAAGGGCATGGAGACATAACAGAAGGCTCCAAAGGGAGTTATAAAAGTTGTCTTCTCATGGTCCATAACTGCCATTTTGATCTGATGATAACCAGAATAAGCATCCAAAAAACACAAGCGATCACAACCCGCCGTAGCATCAATAATCTGATCAATACGAGGAAGGGCAAAGGGATCTGCTGGGCAAGCCTTGTTCAAGTCTGTGTAGTCCACACACATACGCCAAGTGTCGTTTTTCTTGAGAACCAGCACCGGATTAGCCAACCACTCCGGGTGAAAGACCTCCACGATAAACCCTGCGGCCAACAACCGAGCTACCTCTTCACCAATAGCCTTGCGCCTTTCTTCGTTGAAACGGCGGAGAAACTGTCTGACCGGTTTAAACTTAGGATCAATATTAAGTGTGTGCTCAGCGAGTTCCCTCGGTACACCTGGCATGTCAGAAGGCTTCCATGAAAAGATGTCCCGGTTCTCACGGATGAACTCGATAAGCGCTCTTTCCTATTTGGGATCCAAGTTAGCGCTGATGCTGAACTGCTTGGATGAATCGCCAGGAACAAAATCAACCATCTTAGTGTCTGTGGCCGATTTAAACTTCAACGCCGCATCATGCTCCGTAGTTGTCTTTTTCAAAGAAGTCATATCTCCCGGATCAACCTTGTCTTTGTAAAACTTCAGCTCTTCCGTGGCACAAACCGACTCAGCATAAGCTGCATCACCTTCCTCGCATTCCAAAGCAATCTTCCTGCTCCCATGTACTGTGATGGTCCCCTTACGACCTGGCATCTGAAGCTGCAGATAAACATAACACGGCCTCGCCATGAACTTGTGTAGGATCGAAGTATGTCTAGAGGGGGGTGATTAGACTACTTGACCAAATAAAAACTTAGCCTTTTCCCAATTTTAGTTCTTGGCAGATTTTAGCTATCTTAGGACAAGTCAAGCAATCATCACACAATTCAAGCAAGCATGCAAAGAGTTAATTGGCAGCGGAAAGTAAAGCATGCAACTTGCAAGAATGTAAAGGGAAGGGTTTGGAGGATTCAAACGCAATTGGAGACACGGATGTTTTTCCCGTGGTTCGGATAGGTGGTGCTATCCTACATCCACGTTGATGGAGACTTCAACCCACGAAGGGTAACGGTTGCGCGAGTCCACGGAGGGCTCCAACCACGAAGGGTCCACAAAGAAGCAACCTTGTCTATCCCACCATGGCCATCGCCCACGAAGGACTTGCCTCACTAGCGGTAGATCTTCACGAAGTAGGCGATCTCCTTGCCCTTACAAACTCCTTGGTTCAACTCCACAATCTTGTCGGAGGCTCCCAAGTGACACCTAGCCAATCTAGGAGACACCACTCTCCAAGAAGTAACAAATGGTGTGTTGATGATGAACTCCTTGCTCTTGTGCTTCAAATGATAGTCTCCCCAACACTCAACTCTCTCTCATAGGATTTGGATCTGGTGGAAAGAAGATTTGAGTGGAAAGCAACTTGGGGAAGGCTAGAGATCAAGATTCATATAGTAGGAATGGAATATCTTGGTCTCAACACACGAGTAGGTGGTTCTCTCTCAGAACATATGAGTTGGAATGATGTATGTGTTCTGATGGCTCTCTTCACGAATGAAGAGGAGGTGGAGGGGTATTTATAGCCTCCACACAAAATCCAACCGTTACACACAATCTACCAATCTCGGTGGGACCGAATCAGAAAACCCGGTCTGACCGAAATAGTAAACCTAGTGACCGTTAGGAATTTCGGTGGGACTGACATGCAACTCGGTAGGACCGATTCGGTTAGGGTTTGGGCATAACGTAATCTCGGTGAGACCGATTGCGCAAACTCGGTGAGACCGAGTTTGGCAATTAGCTAACCAGAGAGTTGGTCAGGTAAACTCGGTGGGACCGACTCGCTCTTTCGGTGAGACCGAAAAGTTACAAGAAGGAAACAGAGAGTTTACATTGCATTCTCGGTGGGACCGATTCGCTCTTTCGGTGAGACCGAAAAGTTACGAAAGGGAAACAGAGAGTTTGCAACCCCATCTCGGTGTGACCGAGATCCTTATCGGTAGGACCAAATTGCTAGGGTTTGGCAGTGGCAAATGACAAGTGAAACTCGGTGGCGCCGGATTGGAAGAATCGGTATGACCGAGTTTGGCTTAGGGTTTAGGTCATTTGTGGCTATGGAAAAGTGGTTGAGGATTTTGGAGCATATCACTAAGCACATAAAGCAAGAGGCTCATTAAGCAACACCTCATCCCTCCTTGATAGTATTGGCTTTTCCTAAAGACTCAATGTGATCTTGGATCACTAAAATATAAAATGAAGAGTCTTGAACTTTTGAGCTTGAGCCAATTCTTTGTCCTTAGCATTTTGAGGGTTCCACTTTCACATCCATGCCATGCCAATCATTGAGCTTTCCTGAAATAATCATCTTGAAATATCATTAGCTCAATGAGCTATATGTTGTTATAAATTACCAAAACCACCTAGGGATAGTTGCACTTTCAATCTCCCCCTTTTTGGTAATTGATGACAACATATAGATCAAAGCTTCGACAAATTATAATAATCATGAAATACATCGTCGCTTTGAGAAGTATGTGACAAATAAGAGCTCCCCCTAAATTTGTGCATATTTAAAATTTGCTTTGGACTGCAAATGCACAAGGAGTTAGAATCATGGGTTACTCTTCCATGTCACATACATCTTGGTGGAGCGCTAAAAAATGATAAGATTGAAATACATGCACTCATCACCAAGAATAGTGAATGATCACAAACAATAGATAGAATGATAATATTAAGCAAACATTAAGTGTAGCTTATGATCAAACACTTGATCATCGATGTCTCACAGGCATAAGGACGTAGTATCTCACACACAAGCAAACAAAGTTCGAAAAACCACCAAATAAAAACAAGAGAGAATAAAGCAACACTCTCTCTCGAAGCCTATGATCTATACATTTTCTCCCCCTTTGGCAACAAGTTACCAAAAAAGTTCCTAGAAAATGCATAGTGCTAAGTCGACGCTCAGGCTTGATCTTCAGGCGGTGGTGGAGTCCGGAGCACGCCAAGGACGAAGCCTTCAGTAGATGTGGTAGGAGTTGAGGCTGAAGTGGATGCTGGAGCTGGTGGAACTGAGGCTGTAGCTGGTGCAGACGTTGTAGCTCTGGTGTCAGCAACTGGCAGTGCAGACGACCTCGGACCTCATGACACCCTCGCAAAAGCATCAGTCGTGGTCCTGCCTCTCCTCTCATTCATGTCATCCTGGAGCTGCTCCACGGCAGTCTGTATCTCAGTCACCTTGATGTCCAAGTCATAGAATCTCTGCTCCATGATTCTCTCTAGGCTTGCCTGGTTCTGAGTCAGGTGGCTAAACCTTGCTCAATCCGCAGGGTGGACGCTATCAGGTAACCAAGCTGCTCTTGTTTGGTTTTCAGAAAATATTCAGATGCCTCCTCTTGAGTAGGCATCCTGGCATCTTTCTCCTTCTTCGCCTTCTCCTTCTTAGCTTGTGCATGGGCAGATGAGGGCTCATTCTCAGTCATAACCACTTGGTTATCCTCAAAATCTGGACGGATGGGCAGGTGTTCCTTGTCCAATAAATACACGCCCGTGCCCATCTTGGAGTTGATGAGCTCCTGAATCTGTGGGGCATACCCACAACTCCTCTTCTGGTCTGCAGCTGTCCTCTTAACGGTTTCCACAATGAGACTCATGACCTTGAATTTCTGAGGCACGTCAAAGACATGAAGCAAGTTGATCGCGTGACCTCTGATCATCTTGTGATCTCCAGACTTAGGCAACAGAGTGTGCCTTAGTATCCAATTGATCGTGGGCAGTCTTGAGAGAAGATAGTGCACGGAGCCAAACTTGAATGTGTCAAGTGCTTCATTCGGGATCTCCTCGTACATGTTGGACATGGAGTTGTGATCCATCTTTTTCTTGGCATAAATGTCCAAGTCATAAGCCTGCTCCTTTGGGGCATTGATCAACTTCGCCCATTCCTTAACAGTGGATTGGTACCTTGTACCCTCTGACATCCAAGTTATCCTTCCATCCGGGTAGAAGTGTGCTGTGGAGTAGAATTGCATGATTAGCTCCTCGTTCCACTTTGTGAGCTTCTGCCCAACAAAGTCTGCAACTCCACACGCACTAAAGCTGTCATACACTCCGGGTTAGTACTCTTCATGCTCCTTCATGTAGGTCCAGTCGACCCATCTCATGTCACAAACGATTGGCTTCTTGTCAAGAAAAACAGTCTCATAGAAATCTTGCTGCTCCTTGGTGTGAAATCTGTAATCCACGGCAGTCCTTCTCCTAGAAGCATACGGATCTGCTTCTCTCCACTTCCTCAGCCCTGAGTCTCTCCTGAGCTTCATGTCCTCAGCCACAGGATGAGCATCGTTGTGGTCTGGGATCTTGGGCTTGAGCTTTCTAAGGACACTCTCTTCCTCTTCTTCAGTAGCTTCAGGCACTGGGGCCTTGTTCTTTTCTGCGGCAGTGTGGGATCGAAAGTATGTCTAGAGGGGGGGGGTGATTAGACTACTTGACCAAATAAAAACTTAACCTTTTCCCAATTTTAGTTCTTGGCAGATTTTAGCTATTTTGGAACAAGTCAAGCAATCATCACACAATTCAAGCAAGCATGCAAAGAGTATATGGGCAGCGGAATGTAAAGCATGCAACTTGCAAGAATGTAAAGGGAAGGGTTTGGAGAAATCAAACGCTATTGGAGACACGGATGTTTTTCCTGTGGTTCGGATAGGTGGTGCTATCCTACATCCACGTTGATGGAGACTTCAACCCACGAAGGGTAACGGTTGCGCGAGTCCACACAGGGCTCCAACCAAGGGCAACGGTTGCGCGAGTCCACGGAGGGCTCCACCCACGAAGGGTCCACGAAGAAGCAACCACCCACAAAGGGTCCACGAAGAAGCAACCTTGTCTATCCCACCATGGCCATCGCCCACGAAGGACTTGCCTCACTAGCGGTAGATCTTCACGAAGTAGGCGATCTCCTTGCCCTTACAAACTCCTTGGTTCACTCCACAATCTTGTCGGAGGCTCCCAAGTGACACCTAGCCAATCTAGGAGACACCACTCTCCAAGAAGTAACAAATGGTGTGTAGGTAATGAACTCCTTGCTCTTGTGCTTCAAATGATAGTCTCCCCAACACTCAACTCTCTCTCATAGGATTTGGATTTGGTGGAAAGAAGATTTGAGTGGAAAGCAACTTGGGAAGGCTAGAGATCAAGATTCATATGGTAGGAATGGAATGTCTTGATCTCAACACATGAGTAGGTGGTTCTCTCTCAGAACAAATGAGTTGGAATGATATGTGTGTTCTGATGGCTCTCTCTTCAAATGAGAAAGAGGTGGAGGGGTATATATAGCCTCCACACAAAATCCAACCGTTACACAGTTTTCCAATCTCGGTGGGACCGAATCATAAAACTCGGTCGGACCGAAAATGTAAACCTAGTGACCGTTAGGAATTTCGGTGGGACCGACATGCAACTCGGTAGGACCGATTCGGTTAGGGTTTGGGCATAACGTAATCTCGGTGAGACCGATTACACAAACTCGGTGAGACCGAGTTTGGTAATTAGCTAACCAAAGAGTTGGTCAGGCAAACTCGGTGGGACCGATTTGCTCTTTCGGTGAGACCGAGTGGAACTCAGTGAGACCGAAAAGTTACAAAGGGGAAACACTGAGTTTACATTGCAATCTCGGTGGGACCGATTCGCTCTTTCGGTGGGACCGAAAAGTTACGAAAGGGAAACAGAGAGATTGCAACCCCATCTCGGTGGGACCGAGATCCTTATCGGTAGGACCGAATTGCTAGGGTTTGGCAGTGGCTAATGACAATTGAAACTCGGTGGCGCCGGATAGGAAAAATCGGTAGGACCGAGTTTGGCTTGGAGTTTAGGTCATATGTGGATATGGGAAAGTAGTTGAGGGTTTTGGAGCATATCACTAAGCACATGAAGCAAGAGGCTCATTAAGCAACACCTCATCCCTCCTTAATAGTATTGGCTTTTCCTATGGACTCAATGTGATCTTGGATCACTAAAATATAAAATGAAGAGTCTTGAGCTTTTGAGCTTGAGCCAATCCATTGTCCTTAGCATTTTGAGGGTTCCACTTTCATATCCATGCCATGCCAATCATTGAGCTTTCCTGAAATAATCATCTTGGAATAGCATTAGCTCAATGAGCTATATGTTGTTATGAATTACCAAAACCACCTAGGGATAGTTGCACTTTCCATCTCCCCCTTTTTGGTAATTGATGACAACATATAGATCAAAGCTTCGACAAATGATAATAAGCATGAAATATATCGTCGCTTTGAGAAGTATGTGATAAGTAAGAGCTCCCCCTAAATTTGTGCATATTTAAAATTTTGCTTTGGACTGCAAATGCACAAAGAGTTAGAGTCATGGGTTACTCTTCCATGTCACATACATCTTGGTGGAGCGCTCAAAATGATAAGATTGAAATACATGCACTCATCACCAAGAATAGTGAATGATCACAAACGATAGATAGAATGATAATATTTAAGCAAGCATTAAGCAAACATTAAGTGTAGCTTATGATCAAACACATGATCATCGATGTCTCACAAATAATGACATAGTATCTCACACACAAGCAAACAAAGTTCGAAGAAACCACCAAATAAACAAGAGAGAAAAGCAACACTCTCTCTCTCAAAGCCTATGATCTATACATCTTCTCCCCCTTTGGCAACAAGTTACCAAAAAGTTCCTAGAAAATGCATAGTGCTAAGTCGTCGCTCAAGCTTGATCTTCAGGTGGTGGTGGAGTCCGGATCACTCCAAGGACGAAGGCTTCTGTAGATGCTGAAGTAGTCGCTGGAGTTGGAGCTGAAGTAGACGCTGGAGCTGAGGCTGTGGCTGGTGCAGACGTTGTAGCTCTGGTGTCAGTAACTGGCAGTGCATACGACCTCGGGCCTCGTGGCACTCTAGAAAAAGCATGAGTTGTGGTCCTGCCTCTCCTCTCATTCATGTCCTCCTGGAGCTGCTCCACTACAGACTGGACTTCTGTTACCTTGACATCCAAGTCATAGAACTTCTGTTCCATGATCCTCTCTAGGCTCTGCTGATTTTTAGTGAGGTTGGCCAGACTTTGCTCAATTCTCAGCGAGGATGCAATCAAGTAACTGAGCTGCTCTTGCTTGGTCTTCAAGAAATAGTCAGATGCCTCCTCTTGAGTAGGCATCCTGGCAGCTTTTTCCTTCTTCGCCTTCTCCTTCTTTGCATATGCTTGTGCAGACGATGGCTCATTCTCTGTCATCACAACTTCATTGTTCTCAAAATCTGGGCGGATGGGCAGGTGTTCCTTATCCAACAAATATATGCCCGTGCCCATCTTGGAGTTGATGAGCTCCTGAATCTGAGGGGCATATCCACAGCTCCTCTTCTGATCTGCAGCTGTCCTCTTAATGGTTTCCACAATGAGACTCATGACCTTGAATTTTTTAGGCACATCAAACACATGAAGCAAGTTGATCGCGTGACCTCTGATCATCTTGTGATCTCCAGACTTAGGCAACAGAGTGTGCCTTAGTATCCAACTGATAGTGGGCAATCCTGATAGCAGATAGTGCACTGAGCCAAACTTGAATGTGTCAAGTGCTTCATTCGGGATCTCCTTGTACATGTTGGACATTGAGTTATGATCCATCTTCTTCTTGGCATAGATGTCCAAGTCCTCATCTTGCTCTTCTGGGGCATTGATGATCTGTGCCCACTCAGCCACTGTAGACTGGTACCTTGTACCCTCTGACATCCATGTAATCCTTCCATCCGGATAAAAGTGAGCTGTGGAGTAGAACTGCATGATGAGTTCCTCGTTCCACTTTGTGAGCTTCTTCCCAACAAAGTCCTCTACTCCACACGCTCTAAAGCTGTCCTGAACTCCTGGGAAGTGCTCTTCATTCTCCTTGATATAGGTCCAGTCGACCCATCTCATGTCACAAACGATTGGCTTCTTGTCAAGCAAAACAGTCTCATAGAAATCTTGTTGCTCCTTAGTATGAAATCTGTAATCCACGGTAGTCCTTCTCCTAGAAGCATATGGATCTGCTTCTCTCCATTTCCTCAGCCCTGAATCTCTCCTGAGCTTCATGTCCTCAGCCACAGGATGAGCATCGTTGTGGTCTGGGATCTTGGGCTTGAGCTTCCGGAGGACACTCTCTTCCTCTTCTTCAATGGCTTCAGGCACTGGGGCCTTGTTCTTTTCTGCAGAAGGTATACTCCTTGTGTTTCTCTTTGGAGTTGTCTTAGGCTTAGATGCAGCCTTAGGAGCTTCCTTGGGCTTGGATGCAGCTCCCCCTGACCTTATGGCATCTCCCATAAGTTTGGCTGCCTTGGGTGCTGGTGCAGCAACCTCTTCTTCCTCCTCCTCTTCTACCATGACGGAGGCTCTCCCAAGCACTTTGGCTACAGTCTTCTTCACTCTTTCCTTCCTCTTTTTGCCCTCAGCAGCAATGGGCTCAATGGGAGCAGGTGCAGGCTTCTCGGTTGAGGCTCTAGCCTTTGACATTGGCTGCCTCCCTGCTGGCCTCTTGACTTTCAGGCCTGGCTTTGAGCCTTGAGCTGGCTCAACCCTTTTGGAAGTGGCCTCTTCCTCTGCCACATAGTCCTCATCTTCAGAATCTGAGGTTCTTTTCTTCCTTTGACGTGTGGCAGCCTTAGGCAGATTGCTGGGGGTACTCCTGCTGCCATCATTTGAAGAACTTGAGGGGCTAGTGCCCTCACTCATCACAACTTGCTGCTCAGACAAATTCTGGCTATCACTTTGATCAGACATGTTGCAAACTGACTGCTGACCCTGTGAATAGATTATAGATGAGATAGAGTGGATGAGCATCACAAAAAAACAGAGATTTTTGCAAAAGATTAATTCAAAAACTTAGTTTTAGTTTCCCACTGAAATCATCTCGGATCTACCGATTTTCAAACTCGGTGACACCGAAGCAGTTTTGGCACCAGAACTAGTGAACTCGGTCAGACCGAGTCACAGTTCGGTGGCACCGAGACTGCTAGGGTTTCACAGAATTCCAAAATCGGTCGCACCGATAAGTGACTCTCGGTCAGACCGAGTTTCACTTGTGCAATGGCATAAGCCAGATCGGTGGGACCGAGTTTTTCAACTCGGTGGGTCCGAGATGGTTTCGGCGGAAACCTAACCCTAAAATTTTCGAATTAAACCTAATCTACGAGTTCATTGACTGGATAGGAGTTTATCAAACGTGGCAAGAATCATGATGATCACAATGTGCTAGGAATCGGATTGAAGAATAGCACAAAGGTCGAGTCCATACCCTAGTTTGGCGGAGACTCGCTACGGCGGCAACGGCGGGGCAGAATTCCGTTGACGGCGGCGGAGACCAGCGACTGGAGGCGGCTGGCGGCGAGAAGACGATCCGGAGACCCAGGAGGCAGAGCGAGCTATGCGCGGGCGAAGAGGTTTTGGAGAAATTTCCAAAATTTTGCCCGTCACTATATATAGCCCGACCCTGTCGGTGTGACCGAGTGGAACAACTCGGTGGCACCGAGATGCAAAACTGTGTGCAGTTATTGCAACTCGGTGTGACCGAAAAGTTTAAATCGGTTGCACCGAGATCGAAAACCTAGATCAACTTAATGAACTCGGTAGGACCGAAAGTGGAGTATCGGTCAGAACGAGATTCATAAAGAGGTTTTGGAGGTTTAAGTCTATGACGAATCGGGGACTCCGAGCGCTCCTCACACAGAGTGGTTCGAATCTGACTTGATCAATTTTGTGATGCAGCATGAATAGAGTTTGAGACGAGAAAAGCATAGATAGCTAGAGGAGGTTCTTAGGCATTCTTGTCCATCCACTTGGCAAAAGAAGAAAGCCAAACAATCAAAACAACAAGTGGATGTCCTCGAATGAGTAAAATATGCAACCAACATGCTCACACAACAAGATGGCAAATAAAATATGTGGCAAAGCATGCACAACCAATTCTAGCATCTATCAAGCAATTTGCGATGACTAGGTCATCTATATATGAGTATATTGACTTAGGAGTCAAGTGAGAACACTTGATCGTAGGTCATACTCATCGTTTAAGCTCGAATGGGGTTACCACTTTTACATAAAGCATTGTTGTATTCACATCTTTTAGAGTTGCTTTAGCTCAAGTCTTAGAGTAAAGCTCCCCCTAGATGTGATATCCCCCCTTAGAGGGATGAACTAACCTTGGGTTTTGTCGATGATGACTTCATGTAGATGTTGAAGATGTGGATGCTCAATGTTGATGTAGATCACTTGGAGCTATCCATTTGAGTGAATTGCACGTTCAATACCTACATGGGTTAGTCCCACAAGGAACAAACAAGGATATCCATAGACATAGAGTGATGCACACGCAAGATGATGTCCATGAAAACTTTAGGTTACCTTGTCCCTTGTCTTACCAACAAGAGGGTTTGTGACTCCTTGAACTAGTGCAAGATGTGGAAGTTGATTGCACTTGTTCTTGCCAAAATGATAAGAGTGAGGTATGTTGGCGGAGTCACCCTCGAGAACTCTCTAGTTCTTCTTCTTTTGGATCCACACCATCTTGATGGGAATCCTTGGAGTTGTAGTCGTACTTGATGTAGTGGAACTTGAAGTAGTCTTGGGAATCCACTTGACTAAGGTCTTAGGAGCTTCTTCAAATGCATCAATCTCCTCTTGAAGCTTGTCCTTCCCTTTTTGCTTGTAGTCTTGTGGTGGAAGATCATCTTCAGCTTGTGTCCCCTTGAAAGAAGTATCATACTTCTCTTGTTGAGGGACAAACTTTGTCTTGGGGTATTGATCTTCTTCCCATTCAACTCCATTGGCATTGAACTTTCGTTCAAAACCAACACCTTGATTCTTCCGGTGCATTCCTTGCTTGCGCACAATTTCCTCGAATTGCTTACTCCCGGCAAGGCTCTTGTAAACACCTTTCTCTATAATTCCCTTCAATAAGCTATTTTCTTGCTCAAGTGTAACTTGGCTAAGAGAATCATTAGTGGAATCAAGAGAACTACTAGAAGCAACAATATTGGATTTAGCATGATCATTGTTACTACTAGAGGAAGAATCTTTCTTATTCTTGTTACTAGTCTTGACTTGAGGCATGTAAGTGGATAAAAGTAAACGCTTGGCAATGTGAGAAGAACTTTTCTTGCGGAGATCATCATTGATTGCTTTTAAGAATTCATGCTCTTGTTCAAGATTAAGCTTTTCAAAGCGTAATTTCTCATGAGCTCTTAAAAGTTCTCGATGATCTTCGAAGATAGTTTCATGGGCTAACTTAAGAGTGTTTAGTTATTAGAGCCTCAATCTTCTCCTTATCATTGTCATTTGTTTTAGCATGATTAATTGATATTTCACCATAATATTCATCACTAGAGTTGTCAACAAGCAAATCATCATCACCTAACAAGTCATCTTCATCACTATTAAAGTCAACATACTCGGGGTGTGTTACCTTAGGACCTTTGGCCATGAAGCATCTTCCAATTCCTTCATTTGGTGAGTCAAATATGTCGTAGGAGTTGGTTGACACAAGTGCTAGACCGGCAACACCTTCATCTTGAGTATCTTCGGAGTCGGAGTGATAACTTCTCTCGGAGTGGCTGTCGGAGTCGGAGCCGGATACCCATTCACCAACATGAGCTTGATGTCTTCGTTTTGTATAGCTCCTTGATGATCTTTCCTTCCTTTCCGAATCCTTGCTTCTTCGTGAGTATCTTCGTTCATAACGATCATCTCTACTCCTTCTCTCTCTTGGTGGTGATTCTTTGCTTCTTCTTTTTGGAGAATCTTCTCTTCTCTTGTAGGGAGTCGTACACTCATTGGAATAGTGTCCGGGTCTTCCACAATTGTAGCAGTTTCGCTCTCGACTAGAAGATCTTTTGTCATTGTAGGACCTTGACTTGAAGCTTCTATCTTTGTTTCTACTCTTGTAGAACTTGTTGAAGTTCTTCACCATTAAGCTCAATTCTTCATTGAAGTTTTGTTTCTCACTTGATGATGTGGGGACTTCACATGACGCTTTGTAGGCACCACTTGATTTATTGTGAAGTTCCTCTTTATCCTTGAGTGACATCTCATGAGCAACAATCCTTCCAATTACTTCCGTTGGCTTGAGATCTTTGTAATTGGGCATCATTTGGATTAATGTGCACACGGTATCATATTTCCCATCCAAGGCTCTTAGGGCCTTCTTGATGATGAATCTATCGGTCATATCTTCACTTCCTAAGCCGGCAATCTCATTTGTGATGAGAGCAAGCCTAGAGTACATTTCAGCGACACCTTCACCATCCTTCATCTTGAACTTGTCAAGTTGACTTTGGAGCACATCCAACTTGGATTCCTTGACGGAGTCGGTACCTTCGTGCATATCAATCAAAGTATCCCAAATTTCCTTTGCATTCTCAAGGCGGCTGATTTTGTTGAATTCTTCGGGGCACAATCCGTTGAAGAGAATATCACAAGCTTGAGCATTGTATTGCAACATCTTCAACTCATCCGCGGTAGCTTCACGGTTTGGTTCTCTCCCATCAAAGAACTCACCTTGCAAACCAACACAAACAATAGCCCATACGGCTGGGTTATGTCCAAGAATATGCATTTTCATTTTATGCTTCCAACTAGCAAAATTAGTGCCATCAAAGTAAGGACCTCTACGGTGATAATTTCCCTCGCTAGACGCCATACTCTCCTAGGTTGTGAAACCAAGGCTATGACCACCAAATGGAGACCAAAGCTCTGATACCACTTGTAGGATCGAAGTATGTCTAGAGGGGGTGATTAGACTACTTGACCAAATAAAAACTTAGCCTTTTCCCAATTTTAGTTCTTGGCAGATTTTAGCTATCTTAGGACAAGTCAAGCAATCATCACACAATTCAAGCAAGCATGCAAAGAGTTAATTGGCAGCGGAAAGTAAAGCATGCAACTTGCAAGAATGTAAAGGGAAGGGTTTGGAGGATTCAAACGCAATTGGAGACACGGATGTTTTTCCCGTGGTTCGGATAGGTGGTGCTATCCTACATCCACGTTGATGGAGACTTCAACCCACGAAGGGTAACGGTTGCGCGAGTCCACGGCGGGCTCCACCCACGAAGGGTCCACGAAGAAGCAACCTTGTCTATCCCACCATGGCCATCGCCCACGAAGGACTTGCCTCACTAGCGGTAGATCTTCACGAAGTAGGCGATCTCCTTGCCCTTACAAACTCCTTGGTTCAACTCCACAATCTTGTCGGAGGCTCCCAAGTGACACCTAGCCAATCTAGGAGACACCACTCTCCAAGAAGTAACAAATGGTGTGTTGATGATGAACTCCTTGATCTTGTGCTTCAAATGATAGTCTCCCCAACACTCAACTCTCTCTCATAGGATTTGGATCTGGTGGAAAGAAGATTTGAGTGGAAAGCAACTTGGGGAAGGCTAGAGATCAAGATTCATATAGTAGGAATGGAATATCTTGGTCTCAACACACGAGTAGGTGGTTCTCTCTCAGAACATATGAGTTGGAATGATGTATGTGTGCTGATGGCTCTCTTCACGAATGAAGAGGAGGTGGAGGGGTATTTATAGCCTCCACACAAAATCCAACCGTTACACACAATCTACCAATCTCGGTGGGACCGAATCATAAAACTCGGTCTGACCGAAATAGTAAACCTAGTGACCGTTAGGAATTTCGGTGGGACTGACATGCAACTCGGTAGGACCGATTCGGTTAGGGTTTGGGCATAACGTAATCTCGGTGAGACCGATTGCACAAACTCGGTGAGACCGAGTTTGGCAATTAGCTAACCAGAGAGTTGGTCAGGTAAACTCGGTGGGACCGACTCGCTCTTTCGGTGAGACCGAAAAGTTACAAGAAGGAAACAGAGAGTTTACATTGCATTCTCGGTGGGACCGATTCGCTCTTTCGGTGAGACCGAAAAGTTACGAAAGGGAAACAGAGAGTTTGCAACCCCATCTCGGTGTGACCGAGATCCTTATCGGTAGGACCGAATTGCTAGGGTTTGGCAGTGGCAAATGACAAGTGAAACTCGGTGGCGCCGGATTGGAAGAATCGGTATGACCGAGTTTGGCTTAGGGTTTAGGTCATTTGTGGCTATGGAAAAGTGGTTGAGGATTTTGGAGCATATCACTAAGCACATAAAGCAAGAGGCTCATTAAGCAACACCTCATCCCTCCTTGATAGTATTGGCTTTTCCTAAAGACTCAATGTGATCTTGGATCACTAAAATATAAAATGAAGAGTCTTTAACTTTTGAGCTTGAGCCAATTCTTTGTCCTTAGCATTTTGAGGGTTCCACTTTCACATCCATGCCATGCCAATCATTGAGCTTTCCTGAAATAATCATCTTGAAATATCATTAGCTCAATGAGCTATATGTTGTTATAAATTACCAAAACCACCTAGGGATAGTTGCACTTTCAACTTGGCATAAGCCGGTCGCCCAAACAGAGCGTGATACGGACTCTTGATATTCACCACCTCAAAAGTCAATGTTTCTGACCTTGAATCATGATCATCTCCAAAGGCCACCTCTAGTGCTATCTTGCCCACCGGATATGTAGACTTACCGGGCATCACACCATGAAAAATGGTGTTCGATGGTTTAAGATTCTTATCTGTCAACCCCATACGATGGAAGGTATCATAGTAGAGAATATTGATACTGCTTCCCCCATCCATGAGCACCTTGGTGAACTTGTAACCCCCAACCTGGGGTGCCACCACTAAGGCCAGATGACCTGGATTATCAACCCGTGGTGGGTGATCCTCTCTACCCCATAAAATGGGCTGCTCAGACCAGCGCAAATACTGAGGCACTGCCGGTTCAACAGAGTTCACAACCCTCTTGTGAAGCTTTTGATCACGCTTGCACAAGCTAGTGGTGAAGACATGATACTTCCCACTATTCAACTGCTTCGGATTGCTCTAATAACCCGACTGCTGCTGCTGCTGATTCCCCTGATGGTTATAACCTCCCTGGTTGCCCTGGTTCCCATGATTGTTATGGCCGGTTTGATTGCCTTGAAATCCTGAACCGGAGCTACCACCTCCATAACCCGGCCCATGAAAACCACCTCCTGAACCGCCGGGCAGGCCATTGTCGTATTGAAACATATTGGAGTTCTTGAGCTCTCGCATGATATAACAGTCCTTCCAAAGATGTGACGCTGGCTTCTCCTTTGATCCATGCTTTGGACAAGGTTGATTTAACAGGCGCTCCAGATTGGGGCCTGAACCTCCACCCCTCTGGGGTTGCTTGCCCTTACGGCGCTGACCGTTATCCTGAGCATTGGTGTTAGCCACAAAGTCCAAACTATTGTCGGCCTTGCGCTTACCATTATTCCCATGACCTGCCGGGTTATGCTGCTATCCCTTGTTGCCGTTTTTCTTTCCTTTCCCTGGTTTGTCCTCCTTTGAGTCAGGGTCTTTGGTATTATCTGAATCGGCATATTTAACCAAAGTGGCCATAAGCTTTGACATATCATTGCAGTGACGTTTGAGCCTTCCTAACTTCTGTTTGAGCGGCAAAAACCGACAATTGCCCTCCAACGTTAACACTACGGTATCTGCATTGATGCGATCCGACGAATGCAGAATAGCTGAGACCCGCTTCACCCAATGGGTTGTAGACTCCCCATCCTCTTGAACACAAGCGGCCAGATCCACAATTGACATAGGCTACTTACAAGTATCCTTAAAATTCTGGATAAACCGGTGCTTTAATTCGGCCCATGATCCGACAGAGTGAGCTGGCAAGCTCTTTAACCAAGTACGAGTTGTCCCCTCCAACATCATGGTGAAGTATTTAGCACACACCACTTCATCCACATCCAACATCTCCATTGCCATCTTGTAGCTTTCAACCCATGCCTTTGGTTGCAAATTGGTGGTGTAATTGGGTACTTTACGAGGTCCCTTGAAATCCTTGGGCAGTCGTACATTACGTAAAGTGGGGGTGAGACACGGCACCCCTAAGGAACTGAAGACCACACCTGGCTCCACTGAAGCGGTAGGGTGAACTGGAGTAGGTTGACAAACTCCATGTAGAGCTGCTAACTCGGCCTCTCAACATGCACGACCATGATCCACCACATCCTGCGCATTAGCACCTCCACCTGCCGGGTTGTGCCCTCGCGGTGGGTTACGGTGACGTGCACTGCTTGACACGGCCGGTTCATCCTCAACGTGCCTGCTGTAACTCCGGCTTGGGCGGGGGGTGGAATGAATCCTCTTGCGACTATGCGAATAAGCCTGCTGCTGGTTTAAAGCTGTTTGAAGGAGCTCTTTGGCCCGTCGTGCCTCAATCGCCACTACTGACTCGCCGTCGGTTGGGAGGGCTGCCAATCGTGAAGCGGCGGCCAAAATATTGTCCAACGGGTTGGATTAATGCCCCGGGGGGGTCGGAACATACAGAGGCACAATGTTGCTTTGATGAGGCGGGTCCATCATGCGCGGCTGAACCGGTGCTCCTGTTCCTGGCGCCTCCGTCTGGTTTAACACTGGCTGGTTACTAGTTCCTGCTCCTGGCGTGTTGAAGAGATTTCTTGTCTCGTAACCCGGCAGGAGAGGCGACCGGTATCTTCTTCTCATGACTTCCTCTAAGGCATTCTGATCCAGCCTAAGCCGGTAGGCCTGAGCTTCCAACTCGGCCCGTTCCGTAGCCATCCTAGCGTTCTCTGCTGCTAGGTCCGCTTTAGCCTGAGTTATCTGATCTTTCACCTTTGCAATCTCTGCATTGTGCTGGTCCAGGGCTGTTGCGTCGACCTCCGCGGGCATCAATGTTGCCAAAGTGTCGAACAAATCAGACAGAACTTGAGCCGGAGGCGGCGCAGAGCCCCCTGCTCCCGCTGGCGTTGCTGTTGCTGAACCGGAGAGCATTGCCGCGGCGGTTGATGAGTGGTGTGCTGATTGTGTACCGGCCATGAAGATAGCGACCCGGTTTGGCAGATCGAGGGGGTCCAGAATACTGTTGCCATCGGGACCTCCGATAATCTGGCCCTCCTACAACTGATACAGCGATTCGGTCCCTTTAGTTGAAGACTCGTCGTTAGAGCAGACAACGGTTTCTCCATTAGATGCCGGTCCATCCTCATATTCTGCTCCATGGATGACACCTACGAAAACATGCCTTGCTGCGGGCTGAACCGGGGAAGGGCTTGCACGCTGAGCCATCTCGATGATGTCGGTGCAGGTGTCCGGCTCAGGGCCTGGGTCACCGATCTTGCCGATGAAGACGTGAATCCCACCAAAGGGGACCCGGTACCCGTATTCGATTGAACCGGCCTCGGGGCCCCATCCTGCGTCGTCGATGTAGAGCTTGCCGCGATGACTCTTCGTCATCCGGCCCACATCGTATCCCTTGAGTCCATCAAATCTGCCCTTCAAGAACTCGAAACCATCGTGCGATAGCCCCACGGTGGGCGCCAACTGTCGCGGGTTTGTCACGGCAGATGTCCTCGTGAAAGCACTTAGTCGTGTAGCCACCGCAACGGGTTAGCTTAAAGGGGTTAAACCGGACAAGGGACACAAGGATTTTATACTAGTTCGGCCCCTTCAATGAAGGTAAAAGCCTACGTCTAGTTGTGATTGGTATTGCTAGGGTTTCGATGACCAGGGAGCGAATCCCCTTTGCCTGGCTCTCGAGTTGTTGTCTGTTGTCCTCAAACCGCGGCCGGGTCGTCCCTTTATATACATAGGTTGACGCCCGCCGGTTTACAGAGTCCCGAGGCTGGATCATAGATGTGTCCGGCTCGGTCTCTATTCCTCTAACTTACAATACAAGTTACGTGACAAAGTCGATTTACATCTACAGGCTTTAACCCGCCTTTGGGCCTTGGGCCTTTGTAAAGCGCCACCATCTTCATGTCTTCATGGGCTTCTATCTTCCTGGAGCTAACCCGGCCACTCCTAGCCGGTTTACCTCTAGTAATCATATCCCCAACACTATCTATTTACTTTCATGTTGAGTCATCATCTTATTAAAAAGCACCAGTTGAAGAGCACCGCTGTCATTTGCATTCATTAGTGTTAGTTTACATTGAGTATGACTTGACTGGATCTCTTTTACCATGAATTACAATGTCTAGTCAGTACTTGATCTTTAAAGGTGCTCTGCATTTATGTTTTGCGGTCTCGGAAAGGGCTAGCGAGATACCATCTTGTTATATCATATTATGATTGTTTTGAGAAAGTGTTGTGATCCGAGATTTATTATTATTGCTCGCTAGTTTATTATGCAATTGATATGAGTAAACTTGAGACCTAAGCGTTACTGTGAATGTGGTTAGTCATAATCTTTGCTGAAAACTTGAATGCTGGCTTTACATATTTACAACAGCAAGAGCAAACAGAGTTTGTAAAAGTTTTTCTTTATTACTTTCGGTTTATCAACTGAATTGCTTGAGGACAAGCAAAGGTTTAAGCTTGGGGGAGTTGACACGTCTCCGTCGTATCTACTTTTCCAAACACTTTTGCCCTTGTTTTGGACTCTAACTTGCATGATTTGAATGGAGCTAATCCGGACTGACGCTGTTTCCAGCATAATTGCTATGGTGTTATTTATGTGCAGAAACAAAAGTTCTCGGAATGACCTGAAACTTCACGGAACATCTATTCGGAAATAATAAAAAATCCTTGCAAAAGATGAAGACCAGGGGGCCCACCACCTGTCCAGGAGGGTGGGGGAGCGCCTGCCCCCCTAGGGTGCGCCCCCTACCTCGTGGGCCCCCTGGAGATCCTCCGACCTCAACTCCAACTCTATATATTTGCTTTCGGGGATAAAAAATCAGAGAGAAGAATTCATCGCGTTTTACGATACGGAGGCGCCGCCAAGGCCTAAAACCTCTCGGGAGGGCTGATCTGGAGTCCGTTCGGGGCTCCGAAGAGGGGAATCCATCGCCATCGTCATCATCAACCATCCTCCATCACCAATTTCATGATGCTCACCGCCGTGCGTGAGTAATTCCATCACCGGTCCATTGCCTACGAGCTTTCCATATATCGTTCTTCGCTTATTTACTTTTCCGTTGCTATTGCTATCATCATTACAAAATACCAAAAACATTACTTTTGTTACCATTACCTTTTGCTACCGTTACCACTACTATCATATTACTTTGCTACTAACTACTTTGCTACAGATATTAAGTTTCCAGGTGTGGTTGAATTGACAACTCAGTTGCTAATACTTGAGAATATTCTTTGGCTCCCCTTGTGTCGAATCAATAAATTTGGGTTGAATACTCTACCCTCGAAAACTGTTGCGATCCCCTATACTTGTGGGTTATCACGTTGCCGTAGCCCGGTTCTTGCAAGGTTGGAGCAAACCCTTCTCTGTTGCATATTGGAAGATGGCCCGAAGCGGCTCCATTCATAAGATAAAGAGCAAAGGAGATAGGGGCTCCCCTTGCGGCACTCCCTGACAAGCAAGGACAGGCCTGCCAGGTGATCCGTTGACCATGACACGCATCGAGGAGGTAGCCAAAAGTCCACATATCTAAGAGATCCACCTTTGTCCAAATCCCATCCTCCTCAACACCTCTAGCAGAAAGGGCCATTTGACTGTATCGAAGGCTTTAGTGATGTCCAGTTTGAGAAGCACCGCCGGGTTTCGTAATGAGTTGAAGCGCCTCGCTGTACATTGCACGAGCATGAAGTTATCGTGAAGGGTGCGCCCTTGAATGAAAGCACTTTGATGCAACCCCACAAGCCGTGGCAGATCCACCGCAAGTCTCATGGCCAAAACCTTAGCAAAGATTTTAGCCGGCGCATTTATAAGGCTAATTGGCCTAAAGTCTTTTATGTCCACCACGCCGTGAATCTTCAGAAGGAGGGAGATTAGAGCTTTGTTTACAGCCGCGAGACCTCTCATATCGCCGTCATAGAACTGCGAAAGTGCCAGCATGAAATCTCCTTTGATGATCGGCCAACATGTCAGAAAGAACCTGCCCGTAAAGCCATCAGGGCCTGGAGCTTTATCCAACGGCATGGATTTGAGGACTCCTTCTACTTCTTCAACGGAGAAAGGCACCTCCAGGTGCGTAAGATCAAGACGGGGGAGGTCAAGCCGATCCAGGTCGATAGCCGCAAGCCGGGGTGTCGTCGTACCGAGAAAGCAGGAGTAGTAGTCGTCCACAGCGACTGCGATACTTTCCTAACCAGAGAGAACCGCACCATTGTGTTGCAAGGTGGTGATCACGCTCTTTCGCTGCCTGTGCCTTGCGTGCTTGTGGAAAAAAGTCATGTTTGCGTCGCCTTCCTTGATTTGTAGTAACCGCGATCTCTATCTGGCGATCGTGCGCTCCAGAGAATAGAGCCCTAAAAGCTTCTTTTTCAGTACCTTCTGCAGACCATGCTCATGCTCTGAGAGTAGCCTAGAGTCCATGGCCCTGTCAAGTCTCCCAATTACTTCCAAAGCGATGGCAATTTGCAGCCGAATGTTCCCAATCCGGCGATCGCTCCATTGCTGTAGGGCTTTTGTCGTCGCGTGCATGTTGTTATCAAGGGTGATGAAAGGGTTCCCAGAGGCAGGAATAGATTGCCACGCCGAGCTGGCCACGTCTAGAAAGCCTTCCACCTTGGGCCAGAAAGCCTCAAAGCGAAAACGACGGCCCAAGTGGAAATCCGCGTCCAGGTCCACCAACAGAGGGGAGTGATCAGAGATAGCCGAGCCCAAGGCAGTCAACAAGTGGCGAGGATAGATGTCTTCCCAAAAGTTGGAGACGAAAAGGTGATCGATCTTCTCAAGGGTGGGGCGCTTGCGCTCATTTGACCACGTGTATCTCCTCCCATTGAGATAAAGCTCTTTAAGAGCGAGCTTATTAAGGAGCGCTCGAAACCGTGCCATCATTCTACGATTAACCACGTTGTTGTTTTTGTCCTCCGGGTTTACAAGCAAGTTGAAATCGCCCGCAACCATCCATGGGCCCATGTGGAGATCTCGAATGTCTCGAATTTCCTGGATGAACTCCACTTTGTCTACATCGCTTTGCGGGCCGTAGACACCCGTAAACCACCAGTGAGGCACCCCTTCTTGTTTAAAAAGGGCTGTTAGAGTGTTGGTCGAAGCATGCGGATTTGAGCCCATCACCACTGTTTTATCCCAAGCAAGGAGGATGCCACCACGAGTACCGACCGCAGGGACATAGAAAAGGTCCTCAAATTAATTCCCAAGGCATTGTTTCACAACATCACACATCATTATCTCCATCTTCGTCTCTTGTAGGCACACGATGCTAACCGCGGCCGAGAGAACAACCTGGTAAACTAAGCTAGGCGCGCCGGGGAGTTAAGCCCTCGCACGTTCCACACCAAAATTTTCGGGGGTTGAGATTTCATGTTAGGGGCCCACCAGAATACCACCGCGCATGGGCGCTACTGGCCCACCACCCCATCCACCTCCTCTCCCAAGAGTGGAAGAGTCGAAGCATCCCATCCAAAGAGAGCAAGAATGGCCTGGATATGGCTGTCCACTAGAGGTTTGTCGAATAGGTCCACGTAGGCTTGCAGCGCGTCGTCGGAGATCACATCACCCTCGTTGGCAAGGCAGAGCTTCCGGATGAGTACTTCCTGTTTCTTGGACACCTTGGAAGCTCGGCCACCCTTGGCAAGTCTCAAAATACGCCGAGGAGTGGACACAGGCGGTCTCTTTTTACTTGGCTTTCTCTGCTTCTTCGGAACCTCGCGCGACTTCGGCTGGGAAAGCAGCGGGGAGAGCACCTGCCTAAGCTCAGAGCAGAGGAGAGCAACTTGGTCTTGCGGCGAGAGATGGGAAGGAGCAACAGGCTCGCAGCGGGAGGAGTGGCGATCAGATAAACTAACAGTGAACCAATCTTGGGCGTTCATCTGCGGGTTGCATGGGCGCGTCCCATCCTGCATGCATGCAGGCACGTCCAAATCATGCAATGTGGGTCCACAGTCCACCGGATCCATGAGAGAAGTAGGCGTCGAGCTGGCGTCGCGGCAATCATCCACACGGGGCGACAATCCCGAGCCGCCATAAATGGCTGCAGGGGTGGGTGGCGAATCTTCGTGGAGAAGATCAAGATCCCAGCAACCAATCCGAACTCGCGAAGAGGACAGGCCCACCACGGGCGAAGCGGCAAGGACAGGTGCCGCACGGATCCCGCTGCTGATTGGCTGGCAGACGGAGGCAGGGTCGCGGACCGGAGGACTGGCACCAATGTCCGATTGCGCAGAACCGCAGCCCGAGGTGCCTCTCGTGGAAGCAAAAAAACGCGTCTTTTCACACAAAAATGTTTTTTTGGGAAATACAAATTCGTCGAAATCTAGAGAAAACCAGGCAACAACCAAAAAGCCAAAAAAACCTTAAAAACAATCTAAGCCCCAAAAACACGGAATTTTTTTTGGATGGACCACCCAGCACATGACACATGGCAACAGCTAAGAGCACGCCAAGTGGCATGCTCTCAGCCCACAAAAATTGACCCTTGAGGGGCTCCCGCATGGGGTACCCCTTAGTTAGTTGCTTCTCTATATCTGCAATCCAAACTACTCAAAAAAAGTTGCTTCTCTATATCTTGCTTATAGTGAGCCCTATGCTACTCTTGCCTCAAGTTTTCCCCTTTGACTTGTTACCTGGCCGACCCGATTCGTCTCTCTGTATCGTGGCCAGAAAACCATGTGATGCTTGCTCGCTTGATCTATCATTGTTCGATGTTATTTCTACTTCTTTCTTGTGTCTTGGCTTGTTGGTCCGGTTTTCATGGTTTTTTCCTGTCTTTTTGTGTTTTTCTTTAAGATTTTCAGCGGCTTTTCTTTATTTTTATTTTCTATCTGTTTTCTTTATATTTTTCTTAAGATTTTATTTATTTTTCTTTCTTTTTTTGTTTTTGTTTATGATTTTCGTCAGTTTGAGATGGTTATTTCTTTTCTTTCCTTTTTGTGTGATTCCTTAACAATTTACACTAGTTTTTCGCTGATTTTAGCATTCCTTGCGTCCCTGTATTTTCCTCTTATGGCTTTCTTCAGTTTTTATTGGGTTTTTTCATCTATTTTCATTTACAGGTTTCATAATTTTTCACTAGTTTTCCTTGGTTTTTTTCTTTTTCCTTTTCCATGTTTTTATTTACGGGTTTCTTTGAATTTTTTCTGTTTTTTCCTTTTCCTTTCTGTTTTTCAATTACATTTAATTTTTTCATACACGTAGTTCTTTTATAGAAAAGAAACATTTCATATTCACATTTAATATTTTTAAATACATGCTTAACATTTCAAAAAAACTAGGCTCACGGCTACCTTTTTTATTAAAAATGTGCATTTGTCATATACATAAACAATCTTTTGTCTACACATTTTTAAAATATCTTAATGCATGATCAACCTTTTTTCAAGTATGTGTTTTGATTTCTACTTTCTTTCTTCCACATTGCTCATTTTTCGTGTACATATGAAACATTTTTATGCAAGCTTAACATTTTCAAATACAAGATTAATATTATTCTAAAGTATATGTGTTTGATGTCCACTGGATCTCCTCCGTTGCGCTCACGCGAAGGCTTCCTCAGCCTGGCCCAACAAAGGCATAAAAGTACATAAAAACGTAAATTAAAAAAAACAGATTTGTAGAAAAGTTCATCGATTTTTAAAATAAGTCCACACATTTGAAAAAAAGTTGATTGGATTTTAAAAAAGCTCATAGCATTTGAAAAAAGTTCATCGCATTTGAAAAATGTTCATCGCATTTGAAAAAAGTTCATCAAATTAGCAAAAAAGATCATCAATTTTGAAAATAAGTTCATCCATTTTAAAAAGAAGTTCATCAAATTTGAAAAGGTTCATCGAATTTGAAAATAAAATCATTGAATTAAAAAACTCTTCGAATTTGAAAATAAAGTTCAAGGATTTTCAAAAAATAGTTCACAAATTCCGAAATATTTTATCAAATTTGAAAAAAAAATCATAAATTTCAAAGTTCAGAAATTTTGATAAGAAAAGATTCATGCATTTCCAAAAAATTAAAATAAAGGAAAATGGAAAAAGAACTAAGAAGAAATAGTGAAAATAAGTAACTAAACACATTCTCATGCGTTGCCTGGTTGGCTAACACATGAGGTAGATGTCGTGTGTTCGAGTCATAACTAAACAAAGATTGGCCGGCCTAGCACAGAGGGGGGGGGGGGGGGGGGGGTGCCCGTTCACAAACTATACAATAACGCGCTCCTTAAGTGCCACATAGAAATGTCTCAAAAAAGTGCCATATAGTAAAAAAAATTGAGAAATTGTAGCATATATTAAATGCTATTTTATCACTGGTGGATATGCAGCACGTGCATAGCACCCTACGCGCAAGATGCTACTTGGGCTGGCCATTGCAGCCTTTTTATGGTTCTTTTCAATAACGTTCTAGAACCTTCCCTAAACTGTTATTTATTTATTTTCATTTTTCATTTTTTTCATTTTTCCCTTTTTTGTATTTTGAAATTCCTGAACATTTTTCAATTGATGAATATTTCTCGAAATTAGGAAATTTTTGTCTGAGAACATTTTTCAATTTGCTTACTATTTCATTAAAAATGTTAACTTTCAGGAATTCATAAATATATTTTGACTTGGTGAATTTATTTTTGAATCTATAACTTTTTATCGGACTTTGAAACATGTTTTTAGAAAAGGTGAATATTTTACGAACTCGTGAACATCTTTTAATTAGCGAAAAGTTTTGGAATTCCCAAATATGTTTTGAATCCATGAACCTTTTTGAAATCCAAGAACATTTTATGAATTTGTGAACATTTTCTAATTTTTATGAACATTTTTCTATGATTTGACAATTTTTTTATTCATGAGTATTTTTGAATTCGCGAACATCTTTTGCACTCAGGAACACTCTTTCAAATTCAGCAAAAAAACTAAATTATGAACATTTATTGAACTTATGAATAATTTTTCAAATTGAGTATTTCATAAAATCACAAACATTTCAAAAATACGTAAAAAAAGAAAGGAAAAGGAAAAATAAATATAATATAAACAAAAATAATAATGAAGAAAACAGTGTGTGTGCGTCCCAGCGTTGGGCTGACCCAGAGTGCGCCAGGTGATGGGTACGCAGTTTGCTCATTGAACAGCCGTGGCCAGAACATGCAACTAACAAATCTTGCATTACTCTCTTTAGTCGTGGCCAAAACATGGTTAGTGATTATACGGCAAATTTTGTATGCATTGAACGTTGTGCAGTTGTATGGTTACATTCTGGTCCAGGCGATGTACTTTCGTTGTTCCGTGCGGATTGTAATTTGAGTAACACAAGTTCATTTTCCAGAGAATGACAAAAATTTGGTCACGAATGAAATGACCTCTTAAGCCGTGGGATTTTCTATTATTACTTTCTACCGGGGTACTCAAATTTATGAAATACTAGATGACACCACGAACGTTGTTGCGGAAATGATTTGCAATATATTTTAATGAAATTTGATTGTATAGAATATGAATATTTGAAGTAATAGTATGAGAACTGAAACAAAAAATACATATGATTTTTTTGTTTGGTTAGTGTACAGTTGTAAAATATTTATTAAATATAAATAGCATAACAGAATGAAAATTGTTAAGCATGTTTCCATGTTGAGATGGGATTTTTTAATGCATGCTTGCATGTTGAGGTGGATATTGTTTTCATGCACGTTACATGGTGAGGTGGCATGAGAAAAATATGTTAGTGGAGATTAACTACTTATATATAAAAGATACTTAGGAGGAAAACTAATACTAATAACATTCTCAATCAATTTACACCGATGATTGGGGTATATAATAAAAGTTGGCGCATAAATGCGCGGGCATTCAGCTAGTCTATGAACGACTTGCTTGTGCCGAAAATGTAAAAAACCGTGCATTTCAATGTTTGATGATCGCCCACCCAAACGTGATGTACAAATCGGGCACATTTAGATGTGCATGCCGACCACAACACCACGGTAGGGAAAATGTCATTAGCAGCTCGCTTGAAGCCAGGAAATCATACGGCTCTCCCAAAGGTCGTCATGGTCGGCTTGGTCAAATCCTACTACCACCGTCCACTTTAGCTTGCGTCGTTACCAAGCTCTAATAAATTTTATAATCTTATACATCACCTAGATTCACCTACGAGTCAATATAATGCTTACTACTACAAAACAAACTAAGTCAATATGAGAGTTGCTCCTCTCCTACACACAAAACAAACAATAGTTTGGTTTCCAAATCAAGTTCTCCTGAAATTTGCCGGCCAAAGAACTTAAATTTCAACAAAACAATAATTTGAAATCAGTTCCTCAAATTTCCTGGAAAAGTACAGAAGAATCTCCTCGAATAACCATTAGTGTACACACTACTACAGTACTATAGTATTTACATCAGCTGATCACCAACACGGATGTACTAAGCGTGCAAATTAATTAGACACGTACGTACGTGCAGGGTCAGCCAAGCGTAACACGTGACGCGTCGTGGGTGGTGGCCGACGCCGGCCACGAGAAGTAGGGGTCCGACACCACGAGCCCGTTGAGGAAATCCGCCAACCGGTGCTCATGCCGCCGCCTGGCGCCTCTGGCGCCCTCCTCGAGCGCCCTCAGCAGCGCCTCCACCTTCGCCTTGCCCATTGGGCTGGCCTTGCCGTCCTCGGCCAGCTCCCTCACGGCCTCCTCGGTGCTGCCCACGTCCAGCACCTCGGCCACGGGCCGCTCACCGCCGGCCATGACGAGGTTGAGCAGCGCGGCGGCCATGTTCTCCCTGGCCCGCCCCGTGGCGGCGCTGCCGGGCTCTACAAGGTCAGCGAGGATACAAGGCTGAATTTGAAATCCAAGTGCAAGTTTTAATTTTTGCTCTAATCATGGACAAGAGCCCCAAAGGGGGTAGGCGCGTCTCCTGAGCTCATGGGCCCCACACAATTCCATTTGACCCAATTCCAAGCCTATAAATTCACAAATATTCTCAAGCCAACAGAGAGCCACCCGAAACACTTTTTTCGCCTCCGCAAACTTTTGTTCTTCCACGAGCGCATATGGAGGCCTTTTCCGGTATTCTGTCGGAGGGGTAATTGATGACGGATGGCTTCTAGATCATCCTTGCTACCTTCCGATGCTGGGTGAGTAGTTCACCATAGACTTATGGGTCCATAGCTAGTAGCTAGATGACTTATTCTCTCTCTTTGAGCGTCAATACCATGTTGTGCTCGATCTTCTTGGAGTTCTATCTGATGTAACCTTCTTTTGTGGTGTGTTTGTTGGGATCCAATGAATTGTGGGTTTATGATCAGATTATTCATTGAAAGTAATTGAGTCTTTTCTTTATTATGCATGATTGTTATAGCTTTATATTTCTCTTCGATCTATCTGTTTGGTTTGGCCAAGTAGATTGATTTATCTTCAGTGGGAGAGATGCTTTGTGATGGGTCCAATCTTGCGGTGTCCACACCTCGTGATAAAAGGGATAGCGAGGCATGTATTGCATTGTTGCCATCAAGGTTAAAACGACGGGGTTTATTCATATTGATTGGGTTTACTTTGTTTACATCATGTCATCTTACTTAAAGCGTTACTCTGTTTGTCATGAACTTAATGCCATAGATGCATGCTAGATAGCGGTCCACTAGTAGGAAAAACCTTATACTCAGAACTTTAGCAATAGCACTGGTTAAATTGGGGCGCTAGTGCTACATAGCAGTAGCGCGTGCACGTGAACCGCGCTACAGATACTCGTGTAGTAGTAGCGCTTCTCCTAGGAAAATCGCTACTACTAAAATTTCCACTACTAAGCCGATAGGCTACGAATAGTAGTTGCGGTCTTAGGAAAACCACGCTACCGCTAAGATTATTGTAGCAGCGCGTTTTTCGTGAAAAGCGCTACTACTAATGAAAAGAAAATAAAATGAAAAACAAATAGAAAATTAAATGGAAATAAAAGAAATAAAATAGGAGAAAGGAAAAAATAAAATGTAAAGAAAAATAAAGGAGAAATGCATACCAGTAGCGTCTGTTCATTACAGACGATATAGATAATATAGCAACACCGTGTTTTTTGGACCCCGCTATAAAAAGGGAAAATAAAATAAGAAAAGAAAAGGAAAATAAATAGCTATAGCAGTAGCGCATTTCGCAAAACGCGTTATAGCTAACTTAGCTATATCATGTTTTTCTTACCAGCGCTACTGGTACGTTTGACTTATAACCCCCGCACGATCTCCCACTACTAGGAAAATGCTTATAGATAGAAGTTTACCAGTAGCGTTTGTTTATAACCCCACGCTACTACTAGTTAGTAGTAGCGCTGGCTATAAAGAGCGCTATTGGTGTCAGTTAGCAGCAGCGCTTGTTACACAGCACCACGCTACTGCTAAGTGTAATACACCACACCCCCCCCCCCCCCGGTCAAAAAATAGCAGCAGCGCTGTCGTCCAACCTGCGCTACAGCTAGTGGGCCTAGCAGTAACGCTGGCCCATTTCCCGCACTTCTGTTAAGCCCACCACCCCCCCCCCCCCCGCGCCTCCCGGCCTAGCCGGCCTCATCTCACTCTCACTCATACTCCCACACTCCGGCCCTCTCGATCCCCCGCGCGCCGTCGTCGACCCCCGCACTGCCGTCCCCCGCGCCGTCCCTCCTCCCTTCGTCGACTGCCCTTGCCCGCGCCAGCCCTCCTCCCCGCCGGCCGCCCAGCTCCCCCGCGTCGGCCTCCCTCCTCCGCCCGCCGCCCCGGCCTCCCTCCTCCGCCCGCCGCCCCGGCCCCCGCGTCGGCCCTCCTCCACCGAGAGGTACTCCTCCCTCCTTCCTCCTCCCTCCCTCCCTCCCTCCCTAGTTATAGTTATTAGAGTAGTTATTTTGAATTATGTAATTGAAAAAATGTAGGTTATTAGAATAATTTAGGTTATGCATGATCGAACCCTTGCTTGGACAGATTAGGTATGAACCCTAGTTAATTCGTATGAACCCTAGGTTTTTAAATTTAGCTAGGTTTTAAAGTTAGGACAGAAATTTAGCTAGGTTTTTAATTAGGTGTAGTTAATAGAATTTAGGTGTTTTAAGTGTATTTAAAAGAGTTTTAGGTGTTTTAGGTGTAGTTAACAGAATTTTAGGTGTAGTTAACATAATTCTAGGTATTCTTTTAGTTAAAGCAATTGTTGGTCTTTTTTTAATTAAAGCAATTTTTCCTGTTATATGCAAATTTGCAGTGGACATGTCATATTTTTCCGAGTGGCCTATGTTTTGCCAGAAATGTCAATTCGTTTACGTTCTGGCAAATTTCAGGCGCTCGATATGTCCTGTTTTTAGCAAAGGTCATGCCAAATTTTGCTTATTGTGTTTATTAATTTTGTTTTCATAATTAAGCATTTTGTTCTCGACGTCGACGATGCCTATCCCGCATCCTCGTCGTCGACTCGGCGGAGGACTCCTGGTTGAGCCGAGGGGCCATGTCTGGGACTGGGCTCCGCCGGGCTGGTACTGGGTTGTGCTACCTTCTGGTGAGTGCAGCTTAGTGAGGAGCCAGTCCGTCGTCGACCCGGAGCTTCTTTGGTGGCGGTCACGTGAGCCTGCATCGGTGGAGAGGCTTGAGTCCCCCGCGCAGGTGGTACAACACCGTGTCACGAAGGAGAAAGCGCACGTCCAGCACTACTTGGTTCCGTTGGTGAACGGCCGGTACTCCAATACCTAGCAGATTCTTTGGGGATCTCACCGGAGCTATGATCCGGTGATGGTTCCTTCTCTTTGGGTGTCCACCGCGGCCCACTGAACCTAGAGGAGCTATTATTCGAGATGTATTAGTGATATTATATGATGATCTTTGCTACAAACTACTATATATGTATTCGATGATGGATTATTAATTACCTATTAGTTATTTGCTTATTGAATGCAAAAGATGAGCGCGGTTTGTGCTACAAGCTACTATATATGTATTCATGATGGATTATATGATGATCTTTGCTACAAACTACTACAAACTACTACAAACTACAAATTTTAGGTGTTTTAGTTGTTATATGATGATCTTTGCTACAAACTACTATATATGTATTCGATGATGGATTATTAATTACCTATTAGGAAATGTCTGACGACGAAAGGGAATTCGCTATGTGCGAGTACTGTGAAGATAAGCGCGGTCTATGCGACAGGCCTCACTTGCTAGAAGGTCGGCGCTTCAGCATCAAGCTCCAAGAGACCTTCGATGCTGAAACGGTACGCAATGACGACAAGTGTTTTTTGTTATTTTTTGCACGACTTCTCTGCTTCTTCAACGTGTAATTTCCGTCTTTTATAATTCGACTAGCTTATCCCATGCCATGCAAGACGCTATGTCTTGGAGAAGATGAGTTTTGAAGATCATGAAAGAATGGAGACAAAGATAATTCATCTAAGGACCCATCATGGTTATGATTTTGCTGAAAATCTATACAATTCTGTGAACTCATCCAATTTTGGTTGCCTGAATTGGGAAGCCCTTTGCAAGGCGTATGATTTTCATGAGGGTATGCTTCTCGCCTCCGATCTTGGTGATCCTGACATCGACGAAAATGATATGACCATTTGGGTCCTTGTTGACACGCTTCCAGTTCTACCGCTGTGTGAGTTTCTTAAACATATTTACTAATTAATTTATATTGTTTATTTCAAAATATTTGACAGTTTATTTCTATTGACAGCTTATTTTCATTATTCAAAAAATGTACGGAAAATGCTAGACAGAACCTACTACTACAATGATGAAGCACAATTAACTTATAAGGAGCAAGATGGTCTTATCGCATTTTTTACTGATATTGAGAATTACAATAGCTATTATCAAACTCCTCCACATTATGGTCAATACGTGCCACTAGTGCACGTGTTGAACTACGGTAACATCAATGGAGATATCATGGTAAGATTTTCTACTATTACGACATCCGTGCATCTTTTGCATAAATTCTTCTAAAACTAAACTATATTGCTAACTACAAAGTTATTACTATGTTTTTGAACAGAAAATTCCGATGGATTGTGTGCCTCATCTGATGTTGATGAGAGGTCGCATTAATGTTATGAGCTTACGGCCACCATGGCCAGGTCAGCCGCAGTATCCACATCACTCATGTCCATACCGGATTTCTAAAAGCGAGGAAGCCATGATAATAGATGATTTCAAAAAATGTTTGAACCATCGTAGAGAGCTACTTGGAAGCAACATTGTGCGTAGGCCAAGACTTGGAGACAAGATGATCTCCGTTCTTTATTATGGAGAGTCAATTTTCCTTAATGCAGCGTCAATGCCTATCTTGTTTTATGATATTTTACCTAAGAGAGGGTAGAGTAGGTCTTATGAGAGGAGTAGGTCGTAGCTAGAATGTGTTATTATGTGCTACATTGTGTTAGAGTTGATGATGATGAGGAGTTGTGATTATGACTAGTGACCAACTTATTATATGATGTCTCATTGACGAACATTGTTTGATGGTGATGACAAGTGGTAATGAAAATACTATTTAAACAGACTAGTTCATGATGAGTTGTTATTGTATAAAAGATATATCTGTTTAAACATGTACAACGTCAAAATGCTAAAAAACATAAATGTTAGCAGTAGCGCGGGCCTGAAAACGCGCTACTAGTACTTAAACTTACCAGTAGCGCTGGCCTAAAAACGCACTACTGCTACAAAATAGTTGCAGCGCCGTAGCAGTAGCGCTGGTGCCCGCGCTACTGGTAGCTCAAAAACCAGCGTTACTGGTAAGCATTTTTCTAGTAGTGTCCCCCCCCCCACTTCTCCCCCAAATCCCTCGCCCCACTTCACCGTCGCCCCACTTCGCCGCCGTCTCCTGCCGACGTCGACGGCCCCGGAGCCACCAAAGTTGCGCGCCGTCGACGCCCCCGTCGCCTTCCTTGAGCTGTAGTAACCGCGATCTCTGTCTGGCGATCGTGCGCTCCAGAGAACAGAGCCCTAAAAGCTTCTTTTTCAGTACCTTCCGCAGACCGTGCTCATCCTCTGAGAGTAGCCTAGAGTCCATGGCCTTGTCAAGTCTCCCAATTACTTCCAAAGCGATGGCAATTTGCAGCCGAATGTTCCCAATCCGGCGATCGCTCCATTGCTGTAGGGCTCTTGCCGTCGCGTGCATTTTGTTATCAAGGGCGATGAAAGGGTTCCCAGAGGCAGGAATATATTGCCACGCCGAGCTGACCACGTCTAGAAAGCCTTCCACCTTGGGCCAGAAAAGCCTCAAAGCGGAAACGACGGCCCAAGTGGAAATCCGCGTCCAGGTCCACCAACAGAGGGGAGTGATCAGAGATAGCCGAGCCCAAGGCAGTCAACAAGTGGCGAGGATAGATGTCTTCCCAACAGTTGGAGACGAAAAGGTGATCGATCTTCTCAAGGGTGGGGCGCTGGCGCTCATTTGACCACGTGTATCTCCTCCCATTGAGATAAAGCTCTTTAAGAGCGAGCTTATTAAGGAGCACTCGAAACCATGCCATTATTCTAGGATTAACCACATTGTTGTTTTTGTCCTCCGGGTTTACAAGCAAGTTGAAATCGCCCGCAACCATCCATGGGCCCACGTGGAGATCTCGAATGTCTCAAATTTCCTGGATGAACTCCACTTTGTCTACATCGCTTTGCGGGCCGTAGACACCCTTAAACCATCAGTGAGGCACCCCTTCTTGTTTAAAAAGGGCTGTTAGAGTGTTGGTCGAAGCATGCGGATTTGAGCCCATCACCACCGTTTTATCCCAAGCAAGGAGGATGCCACCACGAGTACCGACCGCAGGGACATAGAAAAAGTCCTCAAATTTATTCCCAAGGCATTGTTTCACAACATCACACGTCATTGTCTCCATCTTCCTCTCTTGTAGGCACACGATGCTAACCACGGCCGAGAGAACAACCTGGTAAACTGAGCTATGGAGCGCCGGGGAGTTAAGCCCTCGCACGTTCCACACCAAAATTTTCGGGGGTAGAGATGGCATGTTAGGGGCCCACCAGAATACCACCGCGCAGGGGCACTACGGGCCCACCACCCCATCCACCTCCTCTCCCAAGAGTGGAAGAGTCGAAGCATCCCATCCAAAGAGAGCAAGAATGCCCTAGATATGGCTGTCCACTAGAGGTTTCTCTAATAGGTCCACGTAGGCTTGCAGCGTGTCGTCGGAGATCACGTCACCCTCGTTGGCAAGGCAGAGCTTCCGGATGAGTACTGCCTGTTGCTTGGACGCCTTGGAAACTCGGCCACCCTTGGCAAGTCTCACACTACGCTGAGGAGTGGACACAGACGGTTTCTTTTGTCTTGGCTTTCTCTACTTCTTCGGAACCTCGCGCGACTTCGGCTGGGAAAGCAGCGGGGAGAGCACCTGCCTGAGCTCAGAGCAGAGGAGAGCAACTTGGTCTTGCGGCGAGAGATGGGAAGGAGCAACTGGCTCGCAGCGGGAGGAGTGGCGATCAGATAAACTAATAGCGAACCAATCTTGGGCGTTCATCTGCGGGTTGCGTGGGCGCGTCCCATCCTGCATGCATGCAGGCACGTCCAAATCATGCAATGTGGGTCCACAGTCCACCGGATCCACGAGAGAAGTAGGCGTCGAGCTGGCGTCGCAGCAATCATCCACACAGGGCGACCATCCCGAGCCGACATAAATGGCTGCAGGGGTGGGTGGCGAATCTTTGTGAAGAAGATGAAGATCCCAGCAACCAATCCGAACTCGCGCAGAGGACAGGCCCACCACGGGCGAAGCGGCAAGGACAGGTGCCGCACGGATCCCGCTACTGATTGGCTGGCAGATGAAGGCAGGGTCGCGGACCGGAGGACTGGCACCAATGTCCGACTGGGCAGAACCGCATCCCGAGGTGCCTCTCGTGGAAGCAAAAAAAATGCGTTTTTTCACACAAAAATGTTTTTTTTGGGAAATACAAATTCTTCGAAATCTAGAGAAAACCAGGCAACAACCAAAAAGCCAAAAAAAAACCTAAAAAACAATCTAAGCCCCGAAAACACGGAATTTTTTTCTGATGGACCACCCAGCACATAACACATGGCAACAGCTAAGAGCGCGCCAAGTGGATGCTCTCAGCCCACAAAAATTGACCCTTGAGGGGCTCCCGCATGGGGTACCCCTTAGTTAGTTGCTTCTCTATATCTGCAATCCAAACTACTCAAAAAAATTTGCTTCTATATATCTTGCTTATAGTGAGCCCTATGCTACTCTTGCCTCAACTTTTCCCCTTTGACTTGTTACCTGGCCGACCCGATTCGTCTCTCTGTATCGTGGCCAGAAATCCAAACAACTCAGTGTCTACCCTAGTTGGTTGGAAGTTAGAGCTATGCGGTACTTATTGCATGCCGAGAGGGACGCGGTATTTGTAGCCGGGCATGAGGCGCGTGATGGTCGCTGCAGCTCGTATTAAACGTGTTATAGAGGCTCCCTATTTATCAGCGAGGTCCTATAAGGCGCCTTTACCACTGGATCTCCTCTGCGCTCACGCGAAGGCTTCCTCAGCCTGGCCCAACAAAGGCATAAAAGTACATAAAAACATAAATTGAAAAAAAAAGATTTGTAGAAAAGTTCATCGATTTTGAAAATAAGTCCACACATTTGAAAAAAAAGTTGATTGGATTTTAAAAAAGTTCATAGCATTTGAAAAAAGTTCATCGCACTTGAAAAAGGTTCATCGCATTTCAAAAAAGTTCATCACATTTGAAAAAAGTTCATCGAATTAGGAAAAAAGATCATCAATTTTGAAAATAAGTTCATCCATTTTTAAAAGAAGTTCATCAAATTTGAAAAGGTTCATCGAATTTGAAAATAAAATCATTGAATTAAAAAACTCTTCGAATTTGAAAAGAAAGTTCAAGGATTTTCAAAAAATAGTTTACAAATTCGGAAATATTTTATCAAATTTGAAAAAAACTCATCAATTTCAAAGTTCAGAAATTTTGATAAGAAAAGATTCATGCATTTTCAAAAAATTAAAATAAAGGAAAAAGGAAAAGGAACTAAGAAGAAATAGTGAAAAGAAGTAACTAAACACATTCTCATGCATTGCCTGGTTGGGTAACACATGCGGTAGATGTCGTGTGTTCGAGTCGTAACTAAACAAAGATTGGCCGGCCTAGCACAGAGGGGGGGGGGGGGGGGGGGGATGCCCGTTCACAAACTATACAATAACGCGCTCCTTAAGTGCCACATAGAAATGTCTCAAAAAAAGTGCCATATAGTAAAAAAAATTGAGAAATTGTAGCATATATTAAATGCTATTTTATCACTGGTGGATATGCAGCACGTGCATAGCACCCTACGCGCAAGACGCTACTTGGGCTGGCCATTGCAGCCTTTTTATGGTTCTTTTCAATAACGTTCTAGCACCTTCCCTAAACTGTTATTTATTTATTTTCATTTTTCATTTTTTGCATTTTCCCTTTTTTGTATTTTGAAATTCCTGAACATTTTTCAATTGATGAATATTTCTCGAAATTAGGAAATTTTTGTCTGAGAACATTTTTCAATTTGCTTACTATTTCATTAAAAATGTTAACTTTCAGGAATTCATAAATATATTTTGACTTGGTGAATTTATTTTTGAATCTAGAACTTTTTATCGGACTTTGAAACATGTTTTTAGAAAAGGTGAATATTTTACGAACTCGTGAACATCTTTTAATTAGCGAAAAGTTTTGGAATTCCCAAATATGTTTTGAATCCATGAACGTTTTTGAAATCCAAGAACATTTTATGAATTTGTGAACATTTTCTAATTTTTATGAACATTTTTCTATGATTTGACAATTTTTTTTATTCACGAGTATTTTTGAATTCGCGAACATCTTTTGCACTCAGGAACACTCTTTCAAATTCAGCAAAAAAACTAAATTATGAACATTTATTGAACTTATGAATAATTTTTCAAATTGAGTATTTCATAAAATCACAAACATTTCAAAAATACGTAAAAAAAGAAAGGAAAAGGAAAAATAAATATAATATAAACAAAAATAATAATGAAGAAAACAGTGTGTGTGCGTCCCAGCGTTGGGCTGACCCAGAGTGCGCCAGGTGATGGGTACGCAGTTTGCTCATTGAACAGCCGTGGCCAGAACATGCAACTAACAAATCTTGCATTACTCTCTTTAGTCGTGGCCAAAACATGGTTAGTGATTATACGGCAAATTTTGTATGCATTGAACGTTGTGCAGTTGTATGGTTACATTCTGGTCCAGGCGATGTACTTTCGTTGTTCCGTGCGGATTGTAATTTGAGTAACACAAGTTCATTTTCCAGAGAATGACAAAAGTTTGGTCATGAATGAAATGACCTCTTAAGCCGTGGGATTTTCTATTATTACTTTCTACCGGGGTACTCAAATTTATGAAATACTAGATGGCACCACGGACATTGTTGCGGAAATGATTTGTGATATATTTTAATGAAATTTGATTGTATTGAATATGAATATTTGAAGTAATAGTATGAGAACTGAAACAAAAAATACATATGATTTTTTTGTTTGGTTAGTGTATAGTTGTAAAATATTTATTAAATATAAATAGCATAACAGAATGAAAATTGTTAAGCATGTTTCCATGTTGAGATGGGATTTTTTTTAATGCATGCTTGCATGTTGAGGTGGATGTTATTTTCATGGATGTTACATGGTGAGGTGGTATGAGAAAAATATGTTAGTGGAGATTAACTACTCATATATAAAAGATACTTAGGAGGAAAACTAATACTAGTAACATTCTCAATCAATTTACACCTATGATTGGGGTATATAATAAAAGTTGGCGCATAAATGCGCGGGCATTCAGCTAGTCTATGAACGACTTGCTTGTGCCGAAGATGTAAAAAACCGTGCATTTCTATGTTTGATGATCGCCCACCCAAACGCGATGTACAAACCGGGCACATTTGGATGTGCATGCTGACCACAACACCACGGTAGGGAAAATGCTGACCACACAGGCTCTATTATCTTTGCGTCGTGCCGTTTCATCCAAAGATGTACAAGTGCTCTAGAGGCGGAGATCGCGGCCATGCTGGATGGTGTGTCGCTAGAAACGGATGGAAGCAATGAACATATAATGGTGGAGACAGACTGCATGGTGGCTGCACGGATGATCACGGCTCAGGTCCCAGATTGATCCTTGCTAGCTCCCATGGTCAATGATATCAAGCACCTCCTGAGTAGCAGATCACATGGAATAATGGCCATCGGAAAGGACCAAAACAAGGCGAGCCATGCGCTGGCTCACATAGGGCGTGTGCTCCCCAAAACGGCTGTCTGGTTGCGCTGCGCGCGAGACGCGATTCTTGCTCTATTTCAATCTGAATGTAATGACTCTGGATAAGTAATGAAATTATTCTATCCGCCAAAAAAAAAGCTCGCTTGAAGCAAGGAAATCATACGGCTCTACCAAAGGTCGTCATGGTCGGCTTGGTCAAATCCTACTACCACCGTCCACTTTAGCTTGCGTCGTTTCCAAGCTCTAATAAATTTTATGATCTTATACATCACCTAGATTCACCCACGAGTCAATATAATGCTACTACTACAAAACAAACTAGTCAATTTTAGAGAACAGAAGATAGGGCGTCAACCTGTTGGCTGGACAGCTGAGGTTGCTGCCAACCTACCTGAGTTCAAGTCTCTGTACGGATGCGCGGTGCTCACGAAGTTTCTTCTATATAAAAAAAGTGTCAACGAGAGTTAGCCCTTGGGCTGGTCTCTTTTTTTTAATACGAGAGAAGAAAAACTAGTCAATATGAGAGTTGCTCCTCTCCTACACACAAAACAAACAATAGTTGGGTTTTCAAATCAAGTTCTCCTGAAATTTGCCGGCCAAAGAACTTGAAATTTCAACAAAACAATAATTTGAAATCAGTTTCTCAAATTTCCTGCAAAAGTACAGAAGAATCTCCTCGAATAACCATCAGTGCACACACTACTACAGTACTGTAGTATTTACATCAGCTGGTCACCAACACGGATGTACTAAGCGTGCAAATTAATTAGACACGTACATACGTGCGGGGTCAGCCAAGCGTAACACGTGACGTGTCGTCGTGGGTGGTGGCCGACACCGGCGACGAGAAGTAGGGGTCCAGCACCACGAGCTCTAATATGCCAAGTTATCTCTACTATGCTTAGTCTTCTTTTTCTTTTTCTTTTTCTTTTTCTTCTTCTTGTTCTTGTTCTTCTTCTTGTTCTTCTTCTTCTTCTCCAAAATGACATAAGTTAGCTCTAAGTTAGCTCTAATATGCTTACTTTCCTATAGGTTAGCTTCAAAATTACTTATGTTAGCACAAAATGACCAAGGTTACATAATAAGCTTATAGTCTTCTTCTTTCTTCTTCTTCTTCTTGTACTTCTTCTTCTCCAAAATGACATAAGTTAGCTCTAAGTTAGCTCTAATATGCTTAGTTCACTTAAAGATGGCATAATTAGCTAGGTTGGCTTCATTTTACCTAAGTTGGCTCTAATATGCTAAGTTATCTCCAATATGCTTAGTTTCCTATAGGTTAGCTCCAAAATTACTTGTGTTAGCAAAAAATGACCAAGTTTACATAATAATCTTATATTCTTCTTCTTCTTCTTCTTCTTCTCCAAAATGACATAAGTTAGCTCTAAGTTAGCTCTAAGTTAGCTCTAGTATGCTTAGTTCACTCAAAGATGGCATAATTAGCTAGGTTGGCTTCATTTTACCTAAGTTGGCTCTAATATGCTAAGTTATCTCTAATATGTTTAGTTTCCTATAGGTTAGCTCTAAAATTACTTATGTTAGCACAAAATGACCAACTTTACATAATAAGCTTATAGTCTTCTTCTTCTTCTTCTTCATCTTCTTCTTCTTCTTCTTCTTCAAAATGACATAAGTTAGCTCTAAGTTAGCTCTAATATGCTTAGTTTCCTATAGGTTAACTCCAAAATTACTTATGTTAGAACAAAATGACCAAGTTTACATAATAAGCATGCTTACTTCTTATAGTCTTCTTCTTCTTCTTCTTCTTCTTCATTTCCTTTTTCTTCTTCTAACATCTTGTTTATCATTTTGCATATTTGATTTAATTCACGGAAGCTTGCATGGATGGAGTGCTTCTTTTCCATTTGTGCTTTTATTTTGTATCAATGAACTTGCATGGTTGGAACTTGTTATATGGATGGATGGATAACGGTGTTGGATGAACAAATGTGAAACTTTTGTAATATGTAAGGATGGAACTATATATGTGTTGGTTATGTATGTATATATGATGAAACTAGTGTGTTGGATATGCTTGTTGTTAGCAAAAAATGACCAAGTTTACATAATAATCTTAGTCTTCTTCTTCTTCTTCTTCTTCTTCTTCTTCTTCTCCAAAATGACATAAGTTAGCTCTAAGTTAGCTCTAATATGCTTAGTTCACTCAAAGATGGCATAATTAGCTAGGTTGGCTTCATTTTACCTAAGTTGGCTCTAATATGCTAAGTTATCTCTAATATGTTTAGTTTCCTATAGGTTAGCTCTAAAATTACTTATGTTAGCACAAAATGACCAAGTTTACATAATAAGCTTATAGTCTTCTTCTTCTTCTTCTTCTTCTTCTTCTTCTTCTTCTTCTCCAAAATGACATAAGTTAGCTCTAAGTTAGCTCTAATATGCTTAGTTTCCTATAGGTTAACTCCAAAATTACTTATGTTAGCACAAAATGACCAAGTTTACATAATAAGTATGCTTACTTCTTATAGTCTTCTTCTTCTTCATTTTCTTTTTCTTCTTCTAACATCTTGTTTATCATTTTGCAGATTTGATTTAATTCACGAAAGCTTGCATGGATGGAGTGCTTCTTTTCCATTTGTGCTTTTATTTTGTATCAATGAACTTGCATGGTTGGAACTTGTTATATGGATGGATGGATAACGGTGTTGGATGAACAAATGTGAAACTTTTGTAATATGTAAGGATGGAACTATATATGTGTTGGTTATGTATGTATATATGATGAAACTAGTGTGTTGGATATGCTTGTTGTGTATATATGTATATCTATTTATATCTGTGAATTACTGTCAAATTGAATGAATTAAATTAAAAATAGGGATGTACAGGCTCTTTGCCGTCAGCTAGCTGACGGCAAATATGCCACGTGGCAGCTACCTGTGATTCCTGGGACTGGCATGTTTGAGCACTTTGCCATCCGCTGGCTGACGGCAAAGCATGCCGTTAACCCCTAACAGCTCTCACCCCACCTCACTGTCGTCCACAATCGTTGCCGTCTGCTGGCCACCATCGGCGGACGGCACAATCCTTTGCCGTCCGTTTCTACGAAGAGGACGGCAAAGAAGGCCTTTGCTGGCATGTGTTCATCCGGACATTTTGCCGTCCGTGAACCATGCCTTTGCCGTACGCCATGGCGGATGGAAAAGAAGCTGATTCCAGTAGTGTAGAGAGCGACAACAGTCATGAACATGCATTAAAATTAATGAACACCGAATGCAAGCATGAGTAGGATATAATTCACCATGAACATAAATATCGTAGAGGCTATGTTGATTTTGTTTCAACTACATGCGTGAACATGTGCCAAGTCAAGCCACTCGAATCATTCAAAGGAGGATACCATCCCATCATACCACATCACAACCATTTTAATAGCATGTTGGCGCGCAAGGTAAACCATTATAAACTCCTAGCTAATTAAGCATGGCATAAGCAACTACAATCTCTAATTGTCATTGCAAACATGTTTCTTTCATAATAGGCTGAATCAGGAACGATGAACTAATCATATTTACAAAAACAAGAGAGGTCGAGTTCATACCAGCTTTTCTCATCTCGTCAGTCCATCATATAATCATCATTATTGCCTTTCACTTGCACGACCGAATAGTGTGGAAAATAATAATAGTGCACGTGCATTGAACTAAGCTGGAATATGCAAGCATTCAATTCAAGAGAGAAGACAAAGTAATATGTGCTCTTTGCTAGATCAACAGTAATGCATATGAGAGCCACTCAACATTTTCATTATGGTCTTCTCCTCTCGACCCCCAAAGGAAAGAAAAGAAATAAAACTATGTACACGGGAAAGCTCCCAACAAGCAAAAGAAGAATGAGAAATCTTTTTTGGTTTTCTTTTAGTTACTACTACTACAGGCATGAAAAGTAAACTAACTAAAAGCTACAACTAATATTTTTGGTTTTTCTCAAGGTTTTTCAAACACACAAGAAGAAAGCGAGAAAATGAAAATAAACTAGCATGGATGATACAATGAAAAATTATGAGCATCCAAAAACTGGCATGAGTGTGTGAAAATGAATGTAATGTCGGTGAGAGATACGTACTCCCCCAAGCTTAGGCTCTTGGCCTAAGTTGGTCTATGCCCATGGATCAAAACTGTAGTTGGGGTCGTACTCAGAAGGGTCCTTAGATTGCCACTGGCTGGCGATCTCCTCCGGATTCCACTGATAAACAGACTGACGGTGAGGGTCAGATGGTGGCTCCGGCTCTGCAGCTTACATCTGGCTCCGGTAGGCATGAATGGCCTCCGACGGAACAAGGTATATGCTTGAAAATATGTTAAACAAAGAGGGCACAGGAAACATAATAAACTCATAATAATTTTTGTTAAATATCAATTTATATTTGAGTGTCTTATTCTTATCCTTAACAATAAACTCATGTGCTACCATACTCTTATAACCTAGAGCAATAGGAGGAAACAACTTTTCCTCTTTCTCATAATGGCTAATAGGTATGTTAAAGTGTGCAGCAAGGCGCGAGGCAAAGATGCCTCCAAGGACGGGCCCTTAGTACGGTTCAGATTCAACCGTTTAGCAACAATAGCGCCTAAATTGAAAGTAGTATCCTGAAACAAGGCATGGCGCAAAATAACAATATCAGGGGCACTAAGGTTTTCACAGTTCCCGCGACCAATTAAGCATCTACAAGAAAATATTACGAAGTAACGTAGAATAGGAAAATGTATGCTAGTGATTCTCGCATCGGAAACTTTCCTCGTTTCCCCTACAACAATCATATCAATAAATCCCTTCACATCATTACGATGTGGTTCCTCTATGCTGCCCTCAAAGGGTATCAAACAGACCCGACAAAAATCATAAAGTGACATCTCCTTATGCACATCATATAAATAAAATTCCACTGAAGGTGGTGATCTCCTAGCATGAAAATGAAAATTTTGCACAAAGATATTGGTGAGTAAGAGATACTGTTCACGCTGGTCGTGGAGGAAGGCGGTGAGGCCTGCAGTCTCATCCAAATAATAAAAATCTTCATGAATCCCGGCTTGTCTCAAGAACTCATCACAAGGCCATTCACACGGCCGAACCTCCGCAGTACGAGGGATATTATACTTGGGCTTCTTGTTCTCTTCATCTTGCTTATCCTTCGAGTTTCGGCTCGATGAGCCCCTCAAAAATCTCTTCATCTTTTTCTGAAATTTTTAGTAACTTAAAATAAAAGTAAACCAAACTCAACAAAATTGATAGCAACTACTCCTACAAGTGTCTAGAGGCTATATCATGCATTAAAACTACTTTTTACCACATAAATTTGACATGCAAGCTCAAGAACAAGGGCACCTAAGTAGCAAAAATTTGCAATAAATAAAGCACTAGAACAAAAACTAATTGGACCATTGGAGGAGTCACATACCAAAGAACAATCCCCCAAAGCAGTTTTGTGAATGGAGCTTTGATCAAGGAGATCGAAAATGGCAGCAAGATGAGCAAAACTCGGGTTTGAGCTGGCTAGTGATTTTTTTTGGGAGGAAGAAGGAGTGTGTGGTGGCTGGAATAAGTGGAGGGGGGCTACCAAGGGCCCACGAGCCAGGGGGCGCACCCTGGACCCTCGTGGCCAGGTGCTGGCTCCCCCTGATGTGTTCTTAGTGCCAGATATTCTCAAATATTCTAGAAAAAAAATCATATTTCATTTTCAGGGCATTTGGAGAACTTTTATTTTTGGGGTATTTTTTATTGCATAGATAATTCAGAAAACAGACAGAAAATACTATTTTTGCTTTATTTAATATAAATAACAGAAAGTAAAAAGAGGGTACATAGAGTTGTGTTTTCTAAATTCATCCATCTCATGCTCATCAAAAGGAATCCACTAACAAGTGTGATCAGGTCTTGTTAACAAACTCATTTCGAATAACATGAAACCAGAGAAATTTCGAATAACACTAGGTTACCTCAACGGGGATATGCACATCCCCAACAATAAGAATATCATATTTCTTCTTGACAGTAGGAAGAGCAAATTCAAAACCTCCAATAGTAATTGTTGAATATTTTCCAATAGAATTGATACTTTGGACTTGAGGTTGTTTCCTCGAAAAGTGTACCGTATGCTCATTACCATTAACATGAAAAGTGACATTGCCTTTGTTGCAATCAATAACAGCCCCTGCAGTATTCAAGAAGGGTCTTCCAAGAATAATGGACATACTATCGTCCTCGGGAATATCAAGAATAACAAAGTCCGTTAAAATAGTAACATTTGCAACCACAACAGGCACATCCTCACAAATACCGACATGTATAGCAGTTGATTTATCAGCCATTTGCAAAGATATTTCAGTAGGTGTAAACTTATTCAAATCAAGTCTACGATATGAAGAGAGAAGCATAACACTAACACCGGCTCCAAGATCACATAAAGCAGTTTTAACATAGTTTCTTTTAATGGAGCATGGTATAGTTGGTACTCCTGGATCTCCTAGTTTCTTTGGTATTCCACCCTTAAAAGTGTAATTAGCAAGCATGGTGGAAATTTCAGCTTCCGGTATCTTTCTTTTATTAGCAACAATATCTTTCATGTACATAGCATAAGGGTTCATTTTAAGCATATCGGTCAAACGCATACGCAAAAAGATAGGTCTATTCATTTCAGCAAAGCGCTCAAAATCCTCGTCATCCTTTTTCTTGGATGGTGTAGGAGGAAATATTTAGCAAAGATAGGTCTAATCATCCCTGCCCATGGTTCTCTTTCTTTACCGTGCTTCCTAGCAACAAAGTCTCTCTTATCATAAAGTTGATTCTTTGATTGTGGGTTATCAAGATCAACAGCAGGTTCAATCTGTACATCATTATCATTGCTAGGTTGAGCATCAACATGAACATCATCATTAACATCATCACTAGGTTCATGTTCATAACCAGACTGTGTTTCAGCATTAGAAATAGAAATATCATTGGGGTTCTTAGGTGTCAACAACAGGTTCACTAGAAGCATGTGAAGTTCTATCATTTTTCTTTTTCTTCCTCGTAGAAGGACTAGGGCATCAATATTAATTCTCTGAGAATCTTGCTCAAGTCTCTTAGGATGGCCCTTAGGATACAAAGGTTCCTGAGTCATTTTACCCCCTCTAGTCATAACTCTAACAGCATTATCATTTTTCTTATTATATAATTCATTGAGCAAATCATTTTCAGCTTTAAGCACTTGTTCTACTTGAGTTGTAACCATAGAAGCATGTTTACTAATTAGTTTAAGTTCACCTTTAACACTAGCCATATAATCACTCAAGTGTTCAAGCATATCATCATTGTGTTTCAATTGTCTACCAACATAAGCATCGAAATTTTCTTGTTTAACCATAAAGTCATCAAACTCATCCAAGCATTGGCTAGCAAACTTAGTAAATGGGATTTCACATATATCAAATATATAGAGAGAATTTAACTTTACTACCTGTGTCGGGTTATCAAGACCATGTATTTCTTTGATAGGTGGTAAATTCTTAACATCTTCAGCTTTAATACCGTTTTCTTTCATAGATTTCTTTGCCTCTTGCATATATTCAGGACTGAGAAATAGAATACCCCTTTTCTTTGGAGTTGGCTTAGGAGTTGGTTCAGGAAGTGTCCAATTATTTTCATTAGTCAACATATTATTCAATAGCAATTCAGCTTGATCAACAGTCCTTTCCCTGAAAACACAACCAGCACAACTATCCAGGTAGTCTCTGGAAGCATTGGTTAGTCCATTATAAAAGATATTAAGTATTTCATTTTTCTTGAGAGGATGATCAGGCAAAGCATTAAGTAATCGAAGAAGCCTCCCCCAAGCTTGTGGGAGACTCTCTTCTTCAATTTGCACAAAATTATATATTTCCCTTAAAGCAGCTTGTTACTTATGAGCGGGGAAATATTTAGCAAAGAAGTAATAAATCATATCCTGGGGACTACGCACACAACCAAGATCAAGAGAATTAAACCATGTCATAGCATCACCCTTTAATGAGAAAGGAAACAACTTAAGGATAAAGTAATAGCGATTTTTCTCATCATGAGTAAATAGGGTGGCTATATCATTTAATTTAGTAAGATGTGTCACAACAATTTCAGATTCATAGCCATAAAAAGGATCAGATTCGACCAAAGTAATTATCTTAGGATCGACAGAGAAATCATAATCCTTATCAGTAATAAAGATAGGTGAAGTAGTAAAAGCAGGGTCATATTTCATTCTAGCATTCAAAGACTTTTCTTTAAGCTTAGCTAATAATTTCTTAAGATCAGATCTATCATTGCAAGCTAAGAAGTCTCTAGCAGTTTCTTCATCCATAACATAACCCTCAGGCACAACAGGCAATTCATATCTAGGGGGAGAATCTTCATCATCACTTTCATCAATATTATCAGTTTCCATAATTTCATTCTCTTTAGCCCTAGCAAGTTGTTCATCAAGAAATTCACCTAGTGGCACAGTATTATCAAGCATAGAAGTAGTTTCATCATAAGTATCATGCAGAGCAAAATTGGCATCATCAATAACATGCGACCTATCGGAATCAATAGCAGCAGTAGGTGTCGCAAGTTTACTCAAAACAGAAGGTGAATCAGGTGCAGAGCTAGATGGCAGTTCCTTACCTCCCCTCATAGTTGAGGGGAAAATCTTGGTTCTTTGATCTTTCAAGTTCTTCATAGTGACCACCAGATATAAATCCCAAGTGACTCAAAGAATAGAGCTATGCTCCCCGGCAACAGCGCCAAAAAATAGTCTTGATAACCCACAAGTATAGGGGATCGCAACAGTTTTTGAGGGTAGAGTATTCAACCCAAATTTATTGATTCGACACAAGGGGAGCCAAAGAATATTCTCAAGTATTAACAGCTGAGTTGTCAATTCAATCACACCTGGAAACTTAATATCTGCAGCAAGGTATTTAGTAGCAAAGTAATATGATAATAGTGGTAACGGTAGCAAAAGTAATATTTTTGGGGTTTTATAGTGATTGTAACAATAGCAACGGAAAAGTAAATAAGCGAAGAACAATATATGAAAAGCTCGTAGGCATTGGATTGGTGATGGAGAATTATGTTGGATGCGATCGATCATGCAACAATTATAACATAGGGTGACACAGAACTAGCTCCAGTTCATCAATGTAATGTAGGCATGTATTCCGAATATAGTCATACGTGCTTACGGAAAAGAACTTGCATGACATATTTTGTCCTACCCTCCCGTGGCAGCGGGGTCCTACTGGAAACTAAGGGATCTTAAGGCCTCCTTTTAATAGAGTACCGGACCAAAGCATTAACACATAGTGAATACATGAACTCCTCAAACTACGGTCATCACCGGTAATGGTCCCGATTATTGTCACTTCGGGGTTAACGGATCATAACACATAATAGGTAACTATAGACTGGCAAGATAGGATCAAGAACTCACATATATTCATGAAAATATAATAGGTTCAGATCTGAAATCATGGCACTCAGGCGCTAGTGACAAGCATTAAGCATAGCAAAGTCATAGCAACATCAATCTCAGAACATAGTGCATATTAGGGATCAAACCCTAACAAAACTAACTCGATTACATGATAAATCTCATCCAACCCATCACCGTCCAGCAAGCCTATGATGGAATTACTCACGCACGGCGGTGAGCATCATGAAATCGGTGATGGAGGAAGGTTGATGATGACGATGATGACATATTCCCCTCTCCGGAGCCCCGAACGGAGTCCAGATCAGCCCTCCCGAGAGAGTTTAGGGCTTGGCGGCGGCTCCATATCGTAAAACACGATGAATCCTTCTCTCTGATTTTTTTCTCCCCGAACACGAATATATGGAGTTGGAGTTGAGGTCGGTGGAGCGTCAGGGGCCCACGAGGCAGGGGGGCGCGCCCAGGGGGCAGGCGCGCCCCACCCTCGTGGACAGGGTGTGGGCCCTCAGACGTGGATTCTTATTCCAGTATTTTTTATATATTCCAAAAATAATCTCCATTGATTTTCAGGTCATTCCGAGAACTTTTATTTCTGCACAAAAATAACACCATGGCAATTCTGCTGAAAACAACGTCAATTCAGGTTAGTTCCATTCAAATCATGCAATTTAGAGTCAAAAACAAGGGCAAAAGTGTTTGGAATAGTAGATACGATGGAGACGTATCAAGAGCATTAGGTCAGAAGGGTTAGAGTTAAAATGGAGTTCCTTCGCAATTTAATTGAGTTCTGTCCTTGGCAGAGAAGGTTAGAGAAAATAATGTGTGTGTGTGTGAGAGGAATAGCTAGACCAGAATTTGGTTTTGTCATAGGCAGAGAAGTGTTTAGTGAGGTCATTTTGCAAAGGTTTTTTATTTTTGAAAAGACCACTATTTTTCAAGGAAAATAATTTAGGCAAGTTTTATTTTAAAGATGATCCCTTCCTAGACTTTTAGCTTTAAACAAAAAAAAGCATTTGTTTAGTGAGGTCATTTTGCAAAGGTTTTTTATTTTTGAAAAGACCACTATTTTTCAAGGAAAATAATTTAGGCAAGTTTTATTTTAAAGATGATCCCTTCCTAGACTTTTAGCTTTAAACAAAAAACAAAAGCATTTAGCTAAAAATAGAAAACAATAGCTATGGCATTTAGCTATAAACAAAAAACATAATTGATGTTATATGATATATGTGATTGATGTTCATTTGCATTATTCCATTATTGTTGATTATATGTTTTCATTGAAGTGGTCATGTTGTATCTTTTCATTGAAGTGGTTCGATTGCGCCCAAGTGGCCTTTTGTTGTTTCTAGGGAATGAAGCCGAGTGGCCTATGTTTTGCCGGAATGTTGATTCATTTCCGTTCTGGCAAATTTCAGGTGCTCGATTTTTCCACTTTTTAGCAAAGATCATTCTGAAATTTTTCGTGAATTTCGGCATGACTTGTGCTACAAACTAGGAGATATCGAGTTCCCGGGATTTGCCACACCGGGAAGGAATCAACGTTCCTGCAAAACATTGGCATTTTTAATTGTCATTATTCATTTTATTAGGTCTAAAATTAATTGACTAGATTTAATCTTAGGAAACATGGCTAGCAACGATGAAGGACATGGTTCAGGTGATTGCAACGATGTCTACCTGGTGGCAGACGAATGTTTGAACCTTGTCAACGATCAATGGTTGTTGTTGATGGGCCCACCTGTCACACCCGAGACTGATGTCTACTACACAACCTTCTTCTTGTAGACGTTGTTGGGCCTCCAAGTGCAGAGGTTTGTAGGACAGTAGCAAATTTCCCTCAAGTGGATGACCTAAGGTTTATCAATCTGTAGGAGGCGTAGGATGAAGATGGTCTCTCTCAAACAACCCTGCAACCAAATAACAAAGAGTCTCTTGTGTCCCCAACACACCCAATACAATGGTAAATTGTATAGGTGCACTAGTTCGACGAAGAGATGGTGATACAAGTGGTATATGGATGGCAGATAAAGGTTTTTGTAATCTGAAAATATAAAAACAGCAAGGTAACTAATGATAAAAGTGAGCACAAATGGTATTGCAATGCTAGGAAACAAGGCCTAGGGTTCATACTTTCACTAGTGCAAGTTCTCTCTACAATATTAACATAATTGGATCACATAACTATCCCTCAACATGCAACAAAGAGTCACTCCAAAGTCACTAATAGCGGAGAACAAACGAAGAGATTATGGTAGGGTACGAAACCACCTCAAAGTTATTCTTTCCAATCAATCCGTTGGGCTATTCCTATAAGTGTCACAAACAGCCCTAGAGTTTGTACTAGAATAACACCTTAAGACACAAATCAACCAAAACCCTAATGTCACCTAGATACTCCAATGTCACCTCAAGTATCCGTGGGTATGATTATACGATATGCATCACACAATCTCAGATTCATCTATTCAACCAACACATAGAACCTCAAAGAGTGCCCCAAAGTTTCTACCGGAGAATCACGACGAAAACGTGTGCCAAACCCTATGCATAGGTTCATGGGCGGAACCCGCAAGTTGATCACCAAAACATACATCAAGTGAATCACGTGGTATCCCATTGTCACCACAGATACGCATGGCAAGACATACATCAAGTGTTCTCAAATCTTTAAAGACTCAATCCGATAAGATAACCTCAAAGGGGAAACTCAATCCATTACAAGAGAGTAGAGGGGGGAGAAAACATCATAAGATCCAACTATAATAGCAAAGCTCGCGATACATCAAGATCGTATCACCTCAAGAACACGAGAGAGAGAGAGAGAGATCAAACACATAGCTACTGGTACATGCCCTCAGCCCCGAGGAGAACTACTCCCTCCTCATCATGGAGAGCACCGGGATGATGAAGATGGCAACCGGAGAGGGATTGCCCCCTCCGGCAGGGTGCCGGAACGGGTCTAGATTGGTTTTCGGTGGTTACGGAGGCTTCTGGCGGCGGAACTCCCGATCTATTGTGCTCCGCGATCGTTTTAGGGTACATGGAGAAATATAGGCGGAAGAAGTACGTCAGGGGAGCCACGAGGGGCCCATGAGGGTGGAGGGCGCGCTCAGGGGGGTGGGCGCGCCCCCCTGCCTCGTCGCTTCCTCGTTCCTTCCCTTACATGGCCTCCAAGTCTCACGGGTTGCTTTCCTTCAAAAAATAAGTTCCGTGAAGTTTCAGGTCAATTGGACTCCGTTTGATTTTCCTTTTCTACGATACTCTAAAACAAGGAAAAACCAGAAACTGGCACTGGGCTTTGGGTTAATAGGTTAGTCCCAAAAATAATATAAAAGTGTATAATAAAGCCCATAAACATCCAAAGTTGATAATATAATAGCATGGAACAATAAAAAATTATAGATACGTTGGAGACGTATCAGCATCCACAAGCTTAATTCATGCTCGTCCTCGACTAGGTAAATGATAAAAACAGAATTTTTGATGTGGAATGCTACCTAACATATTTCTCTAAGTAATTCTTCTTTATTTTGGCATAAATGTTTAGATCCATAAGATTCAAGACAAAAGTTTAATATTGACATAGATACAATAATACTTCAAGCATACTAACTAAGCAATCATGTCTTCTCAAAATAACATGGCCAAAGAAAGTTCATCCCTACAAAATCATATAGTTTGGTCATGCTCCATTTTCGTCACAGAAGAATGCTCTCATCATGCACAACCCCGATGACAAGCCAAGCAATTGTTTCATACTTTAGTAATCTCAAACTCATAAACCTTCACGCAATACATGAGCGTGAGCCATGGACATATCACTATGGGTGGAATAGAATATGATGATGGGGGTTATGTAGAGAAGACAAAAAGGAGAAAGTCTCACATAGACGCGGCTAATCAATGGGCTAGGGAGATGCCCATCAATTGATATCAATGCGAGGAGTAGGGATTGCCATGCAACGGATGCACTAGAGCTATAAATGTATGAAAGCTCAACAAAAGAAACTAAGTGGGTGTGCATCCAACTTGCTTGCTCACGAAGACCTAGGGCACTTGAGGACGCCCAATTAGGGAGTCCTGGATTAGGGGGTGTTCGGATAGCCGGACTATACCTTCAGCCGGACTCCTGGACTATGAAGATACAAGATTGAAGACTTCGTCCCGTGTCCGGAAGGGACTTTCCTTGGCGTGGAAGGCAAGCTTGGCGATACGGATGTGCAGATCTCCTACCATTGTAACCGACTTTGTGTAACCCTAACCCTCTCCGGTGTCTATATAAACTGGAGGGTTTTAGTCTGTAGGACAACATACACAACAACAATCATACCATAGGCTAACTTCTAGGGTTTAGCCTCTCCGATCTCGTGGTAGATCTACTCTTATACTACCCATATCATCAATATTAATCAAGCAGGACGTAGGGTTTTACCTCCATCGAGAGGGCCCGAACCTGGGTAAAACTTCATGTCCCTTGCCTCCTGTTACCATCCGGCCTAGACGCACAGTTTGGGACCCCCTACCCGAGATCCGCCGGTTTTGACACCGACATTGGTGCTTTCATTGAGAGTTCCTCTGTGTCGTCGCCATCAGGAAGGATGCCTCGCCCCGTCTTTAAAGACGGCACCGTTGCTAACGGAGCTTTGGCTGTCGGCCAAACCCTCCGGCTAGGTGGTTTTCTTATGACCGCCTGTTCGGCTTCTGCACCGACGATGACCTCTCGAGCCATCGAAAACAATCTTCATGTCAGCTCGGAACTTGCCGACCAGTTAGATCCAATGGAGCTCTCCTCCATAAACGAGCTCTTGGATCGCTTCGCCGCCCTGGGAGTCGCTACGGATTACGACCAGATTGGGCCTAAACCCGATCTGAGAGAGATTAACTCTCCCCAAGTCACCCATCACGTTGCCGTGGTAGAGGGACAGTGCGGCGACCCTCCATCTATCTTAAGGACTCGTTACATCCGGATTACCGATCCCTCCAAGCCGGATACCCGCGGAGGGGAGGATATCACTCAAGACCTGAACTTAGAGTCAGGCGACGGACTGGATTCATTGGCCAACATCCAGGAATCCAAATTTTCAAGTTCGGAAATTCCTCAGCCTCTGAGCCTCAGATGGGGTGAGGCTTCGGATTTAATTCCACCCACCCACCCGAACATTAGCGATCTATCCCAAATTAGGCAATAGCCTGAAGAAACAGTACGTCATTACTGGGCCAGATTCCTCCTGGTTATGAACAGGATAAAGGACTGCCGCGAGGAAGACGCGATTTCATTCTTCTGCAATAATTGCATGGACAAGGGAATCCTCAACGCCATAAGTCGCCGTGATATTACACGCTTCGCTAACTTGGCGTCCATAGTACGAAAGTACTGTGCGATGGAAAGCGCCTGGAAAACCGAAATAAAATTTTGGGACAATCCGACCCTGAATGCAAACCCAATCCGAAATAAAAGGGTGCATCATCGCCAGACACCCGGGTCAAACACCAAAAAGCAAAAACCCTCTACAGGGATGGAACCGTATTGGAAGGATGGCTTAATGGACCCTGTAAAATTCACAGTACAGAGGACGCCACACCAACTCACAGCCTTAGAGCATGTTGGATACTCCGGCAGGTGGCCAAAATTGGCGAAAATCTCCTAATTCCGGAGGCCAAAGAAAGCCACCCCAGAGACACCAATACGGTATTAACAGTCTTCGAGACTTTCGCATCAAATAATATGCGAAAAAGGACACTTCGACGCCAAGGATCCAAAGATGGCGGCTTACCGCAACGCCGTCCTAAAAATGTCAGCTCGGTTCGAAGGGCTTGAATTTCACCACATAGCCCGGGAAAATAATCAGGCGGCAGATGTCCTGGCACGCATCGGCGCAAAACGTGATGTAGTCCCCCCCAACATCTTCTTGGAAAGGCTGTTCAAGCCATCCGTAGTATGGGAAGGGGAGCCGCACAACAACAGCTCGGACCCAACCGCACTGCCCGACACCAAACATTCTGACACAATCGGCGGCTCTGCCAATGAAATAACACCTTCAGCCCACGTAATAGTGGCCGTCATCGCCCCGTGGACAGAACCATTCCTCGCCTACCTTATTAGGCAGGAACTCCCCGAGGACCAAAATGAGGCACGCTGCATAGTGCGGCGATCCAAAGCCTACAAAGTCCATGAGAGAGAGCTTTATAAGAGAAGCACTACCGGAGTCCTTCAAAGGTGCATCTCCGAAGAGGAAGGGCGGAACCTCCTGGCTGAAATTCATGCCGGACTCGGCGGTCATCATGCTGCAGCTCGGTCCCTTGTGAGCAAGGCCTTCCGCACAGGCTTTTACTGGCCGACGGCCCGGGCAGACGCCCAGGACTTAGTCCAACGATGCACCGGTTGCCAGCTCTTCGCAAACCAAAGCCATATGCCACCCACCACCCTCCAAACTATTCCCATCAATTGGCCCTTCGCGGTTTGGGGGCTTGACATGGTTGGACCGCTTAAAGGCGGAACACACAAGCAAAAATACTTACTGGTCATGGTGGATAAGTTCACCAAATGGATAGAAGCCAAGCCTGTTAAGACGGCCGAATCCGGACCTATGATAGACTTTATATCCGGGGTTGTACACCACTACTAGGGAAAAGCCTATACACAGAATCTTACCAGTAGCGCTGTACAAAATCAAACACTACTGCTACTTAGTAGCAGCGCGCGTAAATAAACCGCGCTACTGCTATGACTTTTGCAGTAGCGCGTACTAGCGAAAAGCGCTGCTGCTATGTTTGAACTGGGCGCGCATGGCTAGCCCAACCTAGCAGTAGCGCGTATACTGGCCCAGCGCTACTGCTACTCTCCTTAGCTGTAGCGCGCTTATGTGTAAGGCGCTGCTGCTACCGGAAATAAAATAAAGTGAAAAACATGTAGAAAAGTAAATGAAAATGGAAGAAATAGAAAAAGGAGAAAGGAAAAAAATAAAATGTAAAGAAAAATAAAAGAAAAAAGGGAAAAAAGGAGAAAGGAATAGCAGTAGCGGGTTTCAGGAAACGCGCTATAGCTAACTTAGCTATAGCGCGTTTTCGGAAACGCGCTACCGTTACGTTTCACTTAAACAGCGGTTCCCTCCCGGCCCCCCGGCCACCACTTCTTCCCCAAATCCCTCGCCCTCGCCGCCGTCTCCCCAATTCGCCGTCGCCCCACTTTGCCACCGTCTCCTGCCGGCGTGGACGCCCGCAACCTCACCGTCTCCCCCTGAGGCCGCCATCATCCTCACCGCCGTCGCCCGAGGCCGCCCTCAGCCTCACCGCCGCCGCCCAAGACCGCCCTCTACGTCACCGTCGGCGCCCTCCACCTCATCGCCGCCCGAGCCCGCCCAGGACCGCCGTTGCCCGTGCCCGAGCCCGCCCTCTCCGCCCCTGCCTCTATCACCGAGCACCTCCCCGCCACCGTCTCTCCCCTCTCTGTAAGTCCCCCACCCCTCCCCCACTCATCTCTCTCTGCATTCTAGAGAAAAAAATTAGTAGAGCAAAAGTTTGTTTATAGCAAAAAATTTAGTTTAGAGCAAAGGATGTTAAGTAGTAGATGTTACAGCAAAAATTAGTTTAGAGAAAAAAATTTGGTTTACAACAAAAGTTAGTTAGGGCAGTAGGGTTTAATTAGGGTAGATGCTGCTTGTATAGTATATAGTGATACTAGTAGATGTTAATTAGGTTAGGGCAATAGTGGTACTAGTAGATGTTAATTAGATGTTTTTCAGTTAGGGCACTAGAGTTTTGCTAGGTTAATTAGGTTAGTAGTGCTGCTAGTAGTATTGGTACAGTAGGTTAATTAGGTGATGTTAAATGAATAAACCAAATGAATGAAATTAGTAGTTAACTGAATTTTTTTCCTTTCATCATTATAGAGCACTAAAGTTAACTGAATTTTGTTCTATTAGTAGTTAAATGAATTTTCTTCTACACTGTTTGCACATGTGGTTGCTCGTGTATATTTGGACACTGTTTGCAGGGAATGATGCTTAGTGGCCTATGTTTTGCCGGAATGTTGATTCATTTCTTTTCCGGCAAATTTTAGGTTCTCGATTTGTCCACTTTTTAGCAAAGCTCATGCCGAAATTTTCCGTGAATTTCGGCATGACTTGTGCTACAAACTAGGACATATCGAGTGCCCGTGATTTGCCGCACCAGGAAGGAGTCAACATTCCTGCAAAACAATAGGCCTTTTTATGTCATTATTCATTTTATTAGGTCTAGAATTAATTGACTAGATTTAATCATAGGAAACATGGCTAGCAACGATGAAGGACAGGGTTCTGGTGATTGCGACGACTCCTACTGGGCGGCAGACGAATTTTTTAGCCTTACCGATGATCAACCGATGTTATTGCTGGGCCCACCGATGGCATCGGGGACTGAGACCGACACGCAGACCGGTGCTGAGATTGAGACCGGCGCTCAAACTCAGACCGACATCGAGACCGGCGCTGAGACTGAGACCGGCACTGCCTCGGGGAGCGGAGCCGGTGTAGAACCGAAAGCAAAGAGGCAACGGGTTCCTAACAAACTCAGGACTACTAGAGTGGTGGTCACGGAGGTGGATGACGGCAATTTTGAGCCAACGGCGCCTGAGGAAGCGCGTCGATGCTACGGCAATCAAATAGGCTGCATCATACGGACAACCAACACCATCAACGATGAGAAATACAGAAGATAGAAAGTATGAGGAGCTCCCTCCTAAAGAATTTTCACCAGATATTCTTGTTCCCAGGCTGGAATGAGAAGGATTATAAAGATCCAGATGAGGACCCGGCAATGAAGAAGATAAACAAACACACCATGACCAAGTTTAGCGACGCGTTGGCCGCCTGGAAAAATCGAGTGTAAGCAAGGATCATCGACAAGAAGGAACCCTACTCCGAGATTGTAAAGGATAATCCGACAATCACGGAAGAGTAGTTTCAAATATTCAAGGAGGCTTGCGAGGCCGAAGATGCCAAATAAAAGTCTAAGTACATGAAGGGGCTTCAGGAGAGGAACATTGGGATCCACCACCTCGGAAGCCGTGGTTACGGCGGAAAGAGGTCCAAATGGGCCAAGGAGGACGCGGAAGCCGCGAATCTGGGCATCCCATACCCCTTGGCGGAGTTCACCGTCCCGCAGGAGCGTGACGTCCTCAGGGCCCGGCACCGTTGGGACCCAGTGAAAAAGGTTTACGAGACAACACCGGTCATTACGGAGTTCATGAGACTGCTGGTAATTTTAGTTTCTGATCAATTCGACTGCACGCGTTAGTCATATCTATAAACGATCGTTGTGCCTTTTGCAGAGAGAGCAGCACAGGATTGCGGCCGAAAGCGACTCGCCGTCTGAGGCATTGGCGAGGCCCAAGTGGGACACTCCATTCAACCAGGCGTTGAACATATTGAAACAACAACCGGTGGATACTCGACCGTCGTATGGACGCGTGCACGGTGTCGGAGACGGCGCCACATGGAAGAAGTACTACCGTGAGACCACGGAGGAGAGAAAGGATAGACGGAGGTTAAATGAAGAAAACATCGACAAGAGGGTTGAGATTGCGGTTGAGAAGAAATCAACTGAGACAGTCGCAACAGCGGTAGCTGTCGCAAAACAGGTGGCTTTAGATATTTCTACTACCTTGGTTCCGGCCATTTTCAATTGGACCAGGCAAACTCCAAAAAAAGATGCAGCGGACTTTCCCCTTGCTGACTTCTTGGCAGGGAGCAGCTCGACTAGCGTTGCACCAGCACCTGCAGCTGCACCTGCTCCCGCACAGGCTCCCGCACCGGCTCCCGCACCAGACGTGCTAGGCGGTGCTTCGTCTTTGGCTGAGCTCGACGCCCTCACAGTATCTGTCACACCGGCCCCCTTCAATATAAATGTATAATCTCCCGTTTTCGTTGCCTTTCGGATGTCTCACGTCGCAGACTTTTCTTTGCAGGCCGACGAAACCCCGTGCACCATATTGTACACCATCGGCGACCAGAAGGTGGACGTGGGGAAGGCGACGATAATGGAGCCGAAGGAACCATTGTTCCACAGCCGGCCGACCCCCCCGAACATCTGCAAGGTTTCCGTGGCCAGTGTCAAACCGGGCCACAAGAATTTGCCTCCTCCAGTACTACTGGGGGATGACGACGAGACACCGCGGCGGCTTGGTGATTGTTGCAATGCTGGGTGGGTCCTGTTGTGGCCAAAGAGTCTGCTTTGTCTGGAGGCGGCCGGGAGCACACCCACGAGCACGCAGCCTCAGCAAGGTATGAACATCAACACCCCACCTACCCAATTATCGTCGGGTGTCGGGTTGGGTGATAGCGGACGGGGTAAGGAGGAGGCTCCATTAGTCGCTGATGACATCGCCATGGATGAGGATGAGGACGACGATGGCGCTGCTGAACAGTATGTCTATACTGGCGCCTCCTCAGGGTTTGAGCGTCATGAGTCGATGCCTGAATTGCCATCTCAACATATTATGGACGACCTTCCGGTAGTAAAGAAGTTTAGGAAGAGAGCGAGGAAAGGCAAAAAAAGCTGTTTCTATGATCCAACCGCCTCTGCAGCCTCGGCTTCAGGACCGTATAGATATCCCCGGTGCGGATAAATGGCATATCCCCGGTCAACCAATCCTACCTGCAACAGCGCTATGGGCTAGATTCGACGATCTAAAGAGACTTCATGACGATGTGCTGCGGGTAGAGAAAGACCTCATTGCCTCGAAAGATCCAGGATACCCACTCTACGTGGTTAACATTCCGCGGCAAATGTCGTACGTCGACAGCTTCCCCGCGGATAAGTTCTTCCTCCGATTCGATTACATATTCGACATGTTTCACGTGAAGAAGCTGGATTTTACGTTTGTCCGCCTTTATGCCTTGCACATGAACTACATCATCGGGGTTGAGCAGATATCTCATATCTGTGTTGCTGACCCGTACTACATGCACGGGGGCTTCTTGGGAGTCTGCGCAAATCACCGTGAATACGCGAGGGATTACATCGTCAATTTCATGCTCGCCAATAAGGACAAGGAGGCGATTCTCGTGCCTTATCAACCGCGCTGCTATCCTTCCTTCGATTTCAATCAATCATTTGCACAGTGGAGGCTAATTAATTTGAGGACTTATTTTGTGCAGCGGCGGGCGCGCCGTCCTCATCATCCTCTACCCCCGATTCTCCCACGCTCTTTACTTGGAATCGTCGAAGAACATTCACAAAAAGGATTACACCCACATCAAGGATGTTCTCGACAGTGCTATGTTCTACTACCAAGCAAGGGGTGGAGAGGTCAGGGACAAGAAGAGAAGGGGCGGCAGGGTCGCCTTCGGCCATAAGACCGACTTCTGCTGCATCCAGCAACCGAACGATTCTCTTAATGATGGATTCTATGTCCTACACCACATGCTGGAGTACAGACGGGATCACCAGAACCTTCGCATGTCACCTAGATCCGGCGATGCCCATATTCTGCAATGGGCAAAGGACATAGGAGATATCGAGGATCATCGACTTCGAGCTGAGTTCTATAACATCCAGCGCGAACTTGCCCAAATCATCATGAAGGAGGTCGTCGGAAAAACAGGGATGTTCTACGGAGAAGGACAAATGTCGCGGGAAGACGTCCGAACATGGATAGCCTCTCAGTGTCTCGACCTGAAGCCTTTCACTAGGCTCGGGGACTATCTCCCTGACTTGGATGGATGGAATGACATGTTGGAGTGATTGTCGATATATGACAATGTGTCCGTTTAGTCCATACTTTCTGTATGACAAAACTTTGAGTTATGCACGGTGAAACTTTATTTGTGATGTAATTAAACCGTCCTCCTCCTCGACTAGCGAAAATCACTCTAGTTAGGGCATTTTGGGGTACGATGAACTTTGTTATTTATGCTTATGATATGTTGTTTTTATTTTTGCCAAGTCTGTCTCTTTCTGTTGCTCAACTATATATGTTGCATATCATCGACTCATGTGATGATGCAGGTGCATAGATCATAGATGGCGAAGAAATGCTATGCCAGGAGTATATATACGACAAGTGGCCGGAGTGTCAGGCCCTTCCGGTTTCCGAGCGACAGGCAGTAGTTAGTTTAGAGGTTCACGCTAATGCGAAAGAGGGATACGAACTCATGTTCTCAAAGTGATAGCTCTTCTCGCGTATATCACTGTTTAGATGGATGACGATGTATTTGCATATCATTCGAGACTTGTATCGCTATTTTCGAGATGATGACGAGAGACCACTTTGTGTTGGATGATGATTATGATGATGACATGATTTGATGAGACTAATTGTATGTATATTCTATGATTACATTTGTATGTGTATGATATGCTAAAGTTTATTGTATAAAGCCTATTCAAATACAAAACAAATATGCAGGAAAAAAACTAATAAATAAACTAGTATTAGCGAGGGGGGAAATTTAGCAGTAGCGCCGCATTGTCATTAGCGCGTCCCAGCAAACAGCGCTGCAGATAATATCAGTAGCGCCCTTTCCCAAAGAGCTCTACAGCTATTCATGTATAGCAGTAGCGTGGGACAACCGGCGCTACTGCTATACGTTAGCTGTAGCGCCTTATTAGTAGCACCGGTGCCCGCGCTACTGAGAGGCCAAAAACCCTCGCTGCTGGTAGGCTTTTCCCTAGTAGTGCACCGTTACGGCATCCCCCACAGCATCATCACTGATAACGGCACAAACTTTACGGCCGACGAGGTAAAACTCTGGTGCAAAAACATGGGCATCAAGCTCGATTATGCTTCCGTCTATTACCCACAAACTAACGGCCAGGTCGAACGTGCAAATGGTCTTATCATGAGCGGCATTAAACCCATATTAGTGCGGTCCCTCACGGAATCTAACACGCACTGGGTAGAGGAGCTCGGCTCCGTACTCTGGGGGCTGCGGACCACGCCGAATCGCACCACCGGATACACACCATTCTTTATGGTGTACGGCGCAGAGGCAGTTTTGCCTTGCGACATAATTCATGACTCACCTCGAGTGCGCGTGTACGAAGAAAGAGAAGCCGAGCTCGATCGGCAGGACAGTTTGGACGCATTGGAGGAGGAGCGTGACGTGGCAAAAGCCCGTTCCGCATTCTATCAACAGCAGGCTCGAAGATACCAAAGCAGAGAAGTACGGGCCAAAAATTACAACGTTGGCAAATTAGTTCTATGTCTGCCGGACAAGAAAAAGGACAAACTCAAGCCCAAGTGGGAAGGACCCTTCATAATTGACCAAGTCCTAACTGGTGGAGCGTACCGCCTGCGAAATGCATCGGATAACCGACTCGAGCCGAACCCATGGAACGCAGCCCGTCTCCGAAGATTCTATGCCTAGCGTCGGACTCTGTGTTCGTCTCCTTCCTCTGTCCATTTTTTATATACTTTCTGTCTTACATTCCTCTTCTCTCTCTCTCTCTCTCTCTCTTATAGCCTTTAAAAGCTCATAAAGTGACGCGCTATCCGCGCTCATTAAACCTGGGGGCTTCTTTAAACAGAAGCTTATTTATATGGGCTTCATGCCCAACACATGTGTCACACTTCGGCATGTACCTTTTATTCACCATTATATGCATCGATATGACTTAAGTTTTGGCCAAGCTGGGTTGCCTGGCTCCTGTGCTTACCCCTACGTTCCCGATTGTTCGGCTAGGTGGTAAAGGGAGCACCTCTGCGATTGTTACTGCCGGGTCAGCCGGACGTGTACCTCAGACTGGGTGAAGCCGAAAGCTAGCATTCTTAAGGGAATATTCGGTCGGTGAACTAAAGATGATCTTTTTTTTTATTTTATCTATATGCCCCCAGATGTTTTTTATGCGTTTCTTTTCGCAGCATGGACATGCACTTTAGGGCATGCCTCCCAGGGAAAGGAACCCCTAACAGAACTATTCTCCCTGGAAGATGTTTCTTACTAACCATGTAATATAACATAACTAGTCGGGCACTTGTCTGTTCACGCACTAATGACCCCTATGCCTAGTCTCCATGCATTCCCCGGTTCCTATATAACCGCATGAGAATTCGGACACACTCCGGACCGTCAGGTCCCGAGGCTGAAGCGGAAAGGTCGGACATGACAAATGATCTACAATCCGGCTAGAAGGCATTATAAATGTCAATTAAATTACATAGTCATTTTGACTGATTGTATTCCTCTTCAATACCATCTAACAGGCTGTCTAATTTACAGTCCTACTGGGAATACTTTGCAGGCAACTCTACTTGGCCGTATACTAAGCTTACAGGGATCTCCTTCCTATCGGGCCCTACAGGACTGACCTCGGCCATATGGTTGGGGTCAGCCTTTGTGTACCGCGCCTTCACCATGGCCCAGGCCTCCCTAGCACCTTGACGGCAGGCTGATATCTTCCACAATCGGAAGCGCCGCCGTGCTCCCTTTAGCTTCTCCGCAAGCTCTCCAAGACCTCCGGGCATGGATATGGATGGCCACAGGGCCTGGGCGACGCCTTGCATCGCCTGCCGAACTTGATCGAGCAGTTGTGAGAGCTCGGGAAGAAGGTCACCCGTAGAACTAGGCATCTCCTCTGCAGGACGACCTGTTAGCACACCTACAGACATTGCTCTGTTAGTCGACTTTCCCGCCAAACTTTCTTTCAAAGGTTCGTTCAAGCACTTACTAAATATGCCGCGCCGAAGCCGCTGATTCTCCTTCACGGTGTCTGACAGCTGGGCACGAACATCTTTCAGCTCGACGCCTAGCTTGGTGTTGGCATCTTGGAGATCGTTCTTCTCCCGCCTCACCTTTGTCAGCACCTTCTCACCAGCCTTTAGCTGGCGTAGGAGGTGTTGCCTTTCCGGATTCAATCCGGCGCCATCTGCAATTTCATTAGTCAGATTCGCACCCATGTCGTGCTTCGCAAAATACTTATCTTTCGAAGTGAATATTACCAGAGGGGGTCTCCTTGGGCTCCCCTACTGCGGCTAGTGCGGCCTCAAGTTGGGCTTTACACTCTTCCAGCTCCTTGGACAGTAGGGAATTCTTTTCTGTAAGAACCTGCATAACAAATGATCCTTAAATCAGTTATTCTAACTGTTTCAAGTCTCAGGGGCTACTGGTATATATATAATTACCAAAATTTTCTTACCCGTATGTCTTTTACATATTGCTACGTGGCTCTGGCTAGACCATTTTGAGCGGCACGGAGGTACGCATCTCCCAAATTGAAGGCATCTAACGCCCCTTGGGAGAAACAAGCGTCGCGAAGAATTGTCCGGTGGCGCCTGTGATTCATGGCACTCTCCACCTCAGAGTTGGTGGCAGACAACCCGTCCCCATCCTCCGTCAGAGGAGCGTCTGGCGCGCGCCTTGCGTGCGCCTCCGCCTCCGGACCAGGCTTTGGAGCCTGGATGGTGGAGGCGTGATTGGCAGCCTCTCCGGATATAGTCCGGCGAGGTCTCTTTGTCCTGAAGAAAGCACGAGTGTCAATATGCCTCGAAGGTATAACACCTGGGATAGGGGGACGCGCCATACCTTTGCGCTGACGCCTCGGTCCGAACTGCACTTCTTTTCTGCCCACGGGGCCCTGCGGCCCCTCGTTGGCTTGTCGCCGCAGGATCGGCCTTCCGCCTCAAAAACCTCCCCTGCAAAGCTCGGTTGTAATCAGGAAACTGAAAACATGAGAGGGCGGACACCTATTCGGGGTACTAGGACTTCGATCTCAGTTACCTGGGAGGCCGGGATTAGCCCTGGGTAATCGGCCATAATGGCCACCAAGGCGTTGTCTTGCTTAATTGATGGAACACTCCATCAATTAGCTCCACAGATATGTCCGGATCCTCTTGAGAGGCCGGGTCGAGGGACCGTCCTGGGTCCTCGGGTTGTGGAGGAGGGCTGCTTATTTCCTTAATAGCCCGGTGCAATTCCTGCGTTGAAGTCGTCAGACTGAATATTTAACAATTGGAATACAAAACGGATGGGCAAGTAAATGCGACCACTTACCCAGCTTGGGGGATTGTGCATAGAGAATCCACCCTGTGGGTTGACGCGGAGAAATTCCTCCTCTTCTCCCTTATACAAAGTGGACAAGATCTTTAGTAGAGCGGCAGCTGAATCCGACCCCTTATGGCCGTAGTGGGTGGCGTCGTCCTCCCCGTTGAAGTCCCACATGGGGTGGCTTCTATACTGAAGCGGCTGCACCCCCCGCATGATGCATTCGGCCATAACCCCGATCATGGTTAGTCCGGAATGGGCTAACAATCTTATTCGGCCCATCAGGTAAATGATGTCCCTGTCACTTTCCCTCTGAGGGCTCCGTGGACGCCCGCTTAGGCGCTTCTTTAAGGGAGCACTGTCGAATTCAGGGAGGCCGATCCGGACAGGATCCGGCATCGGGACGTCTTCTATATAAACCCATTTCGAGGGCCAGTCTTCGGACGCCTTCTTTGGGGTTCCGGACAGATATCCGGTCCCGGCGATGCGCCACACTTCGGCTCCGCCCACTTGATACATTGACCCCTCCTTAGAGCGGGGCACAAGGCAGAATAACCTTTTCCATAGCCCGAAATGAGCCTCGACACCCAAAAATAGCTCGCAGAGGGCTACGAAGCCCGCGATATGCAATACGGAGGCAGGCGTGAGATTGTGTAGCTGAAGGCCGTAGAACTCTAGCAGCCCCCGGAGAAATGGATGGATTGGAAACCCGAGCCCCCTTATTAAATAAGGGACAAGGCATACCCGCTCACCTTTGGAGGGATTGGGGGCACTCTCCGCTTGCTTTCCGCCGTTATAGATGGCAAGACCGGCTCGAGCCGGGATCATGTAGGCCGGGGGGAGGAATCCCTTGGTCTGGAGCGTCACTAGCTTGCTATGCGGGACGGAGCATCTCTCCCAGTACCCAGGCTGAGGGCTGGAAGGGCGAAAGGAGGAGTTGCGATGGCTGGCCATGGTGGAATGGACCTTTGTCGGATGCGCTCTGATGAAGACTCGCGAAGGGGGGAAGATGTGGTTTGGATCTAAATCCTCGTTCCCTTAAATAGGGCAGATCATTTACGCGGCTAGGGGTGTGAATGTAAAAACACTTAGACTTCTCATATTCGTTTGACACGTGGGAAGCGGCCATTATTGGGCGTAGAAGCCAAGGAGCGCAACATCTACAAGAAACCGGACTTTATTCAACAGGTACATGGAATTTGGAGGAGAACCCACCTTGCAATGCCGAAGACAATCTACGCGCCGCACTCATCGTCATTGAAGCCTGGTTCGGGGGCTACTAAGGGAGTCCTAGATTAGGGGGTGTTCGGATAGCCAGACTATACCTTCAGCCGGACTCCTGGACTATGAAGATACAAGATTGAAGACTTCGTCCCGTATCCGGAAGGGACTTTCCTTGGCGTGGAAGGCAAGCTTGGCGATACGGATGTGCAGATCTCCTACCATTGTAACCAACTTTGTGTAACCCTAACCCTCCCCGGTGTCTATATAAACCGGAGGGTTTTAGTCCGTAGGACAACATACACAACAACAATCATACCATAGGCTAGGTTCTAGGGTTTAGCCTCTCCGATCTCGTGGTAGATCTACTCTTGTACTACCCATATCATCAATATTAATCAAGCAGGACGTAGGGTTTTACCTCCATCGAGAGGGCCCGAACCTGGTTAAAACTTCGTGTCCCTGGCCTCCTGTTACCATCCAGCCTAGACGCACAGTTCGGGACCCCCTACCCGAGATCCGCCGGTTTTGACACCGACACCCATTGTTGGAATATACAAGCCAAGTTCTATAATGAAAAATTCCCACTAGTATATGAAAGTGACAAAACAAGAGACTCTCTATCATGAGGATTATGGTGCTACTTTGAAGCACAAGTGTGGCAAAGGATAGTAGCATTGTCCCTTCTCTCTTTTTCTCTCATTTTTTGGGCCTTCTTTTTTATGGCCTTTCTCCCTTTTTTGGGCCTTCTCCTTTTTATGGCATTTCTCTTTTTTTATTTCCTCACTTGGGACAATGCTCTAGAAAATTATGATCATCACACTTCTATTTATTTACAACTCAATGATTACAACTCGATGTTAGAACAAAAGATGACTCTATATGAATGCCTCCGGCGGTGTACCGGGATATGCAATGAACCAAGAGTGACATGTATGAAAGAATTATGAACGGTGGCTTTGCCACAAATACTATGTCAACTACATGATCATGCTAAGCAATATGACAATGATGAATGTGTCATGATAAACGGAATGGTGGAAAGTTGCATGGCAATATATCTCGGAATGGCTATGGAAATGCCATAATAGGTAGGTATGGTGGCTGTTTTGAGGAAGATATAAGGAGGTTTATGTGTGAAAGAGTGTATCATATCACGGGGTTTGGATGCACTGGCGAAGTTTGCAATAACTCTCAATGTGAGAAAGGGCAATGCACGGTACCGAAGAGGCTAGCAAAGATGGAAGGGTGAGAGTGTGTATAATCCATGGACTCAACATTAGTCATAAAGAACTCACATACTTATTGCAAAAATCTACAAGTCATAAAAAACCAAGCATTACGCGCATGCTCCTAGGGGGATAGATTGGTAGGAAAAGACCATCGCTCGTCCCCGACCGCCACTCATAAGGAAGACAATCAAATAACACCTCATGTTTCAAATTTGTTACATAACGTTTACCATACGTGCATGCTACGGGACTAGCAAACTTGAACACAAGTATTCCTCGAATTCACAACTACCAAACTAGCACAACTTTGATATCACTATCTCCATATCTCAAAACAATCATCAAGTATCAAACTTCTCTTAGTATTCAATGCACTTATATGAAAGTTTTTATTATATCCCTCTTGGATGCCCATCATATTAGGAATAGTTTCATAACCAAAGCAAATTACCATGCTGTTCTAAAGACTCTCAAAATAATATAAGTGAAGCATGAGAGTTCACCTATTTCTACAAAATAAAACCACCACCATGCTCTAAAAATATATAAGTGAAGCACTAGATGAAGGAAATATGCCCTAGAGGCAATAATAAAGTTATTATTTATTTCCTTATATCATGATAAATGTTTATTATTCATGCTAGAATTGTATTAACCGGAAACATAATACATGTGTGAATACATAGACAAACAGAGTGTCACTAGTATGCCTCTACTTGACTAGCTCGTTGATCAAAGATGGTTATGTTTCCTAACCATAGACATGAGTTGTCATTTGATTAATGGGGTCACATCATTAGGAGAACGATGTGATTGACTTGACCCATTCCATTAGCTTAGCACTTGATCGTTTAGTTTGTTGCTATTGCTTTCTTCATGACTTATACATGTTCCTATGACTATGAGATTATGCAACTCCTGTTTACCGGAGGGACACTTTGTGTGCTACCAAACGTCACAACCACTAGTAGAAAAAGGGTCAAACGTGAAGCACATTAGTGTCGGTTTGAATTTGAGCCGGCACTAATGTGTACATTAGTGCCGGTTCCAACGGCTAGCCGGGCCGCTCTCATTAGTACCGGTTCATGGAGAACCTTTAGCACCGGTTCGTGCCACTAACCGGTACTAAAGTGAGTGGTGGCAGGATGTTGTCAGTCCGGGGCCCCTCCAGCACCTTTAGTACCGGGTCGTATCACGAACTGGTACTAAAGGTCTTCCTACATAGACCCTTCGTCCACCCGAGCTCGCTCTGTTCTTCCCCTTTCCCCTCTCCTCTCTGTTCTTTTCCCTCTTCCTCTCAAGCTCATCACACATTTTTCCCAAGATTTGAAGGCCCCCATCCATTCAAATGATCACAAAGGTTAGCAACTCTTTCCTTTCATCTCTCATTGCTAGATTAGCTCGTGCAATGCTTTATATAGTGATTGATTTTTGAGTTTAGTAATTTGGGAGGAATTATATATATGTGCTAGTATTTCATTTATATGCAATTTGAGGTCAAAAATAACACTTAGTTTTGCATATGTAGGTGTGGTTTACTTAGTACCTTCTAAATCTCCGTCGTAACCACCGTCGATCGCTCACAACGTCCCGTCACCGGCACCACCTTGTGGTGAGCCTCTTGTTCATGAAGTTTTATATAAAAAAATTGATGTTTGTGTGATTTGGATATATAGTTACTCGTATAATTATCTTACCCATACGTTGTTTGTTATGCATAGTGCCATGGTTTTGATATCCGTCCCTGTCGGCCCTCGTCCGGGTTATGATTCGGATATGGTATATTCTCTTTTAAAACTATTCATTGCATTTCGTGTTTATGACAAATTATGCCCATCAAGTTGACATAGATATTTCTATGTAGGAGGTAGTTGAACCCGAAATTCCAACCGACCCTATTGTCGAGAGGTTAAATTTAGTTGAAAGAGAAAACGAGGATTGGAAGAAAAAATTGAAAAGAATTGAGGGGGAGAAGATGGAATTGGAGTTGCATGTTGCCGATGTCGTCGCTGATCACAAGATTAAGATGGAGAAAATGCGCTTGAAGATTAGAAAGATTAGAAAATATGCCATTCATAGTGAGGCTTGGTATCATTATGCTGTTGGATCAATTGTTACCTTAGTTGCGATCTTGATCGCATTTGTTGTTGCATTTAAATTCTTTAGCTAGATAGTTAATTGTTTGTTGCATTGAAGTGTTGTATGCTCTTCATGTATGAACTTTATGTATTGTATTAATTTGATGTTTTCGGTGCTGTGTATTGAAGATGAGCCGGCAATGGATGTACGATGACCGATGCTCTCCCGAGTTCATTAATGGCGTGCGTACTTTTCTGCTTGCGGCTGAGGCAAACAAGCGAGCGGATGGTTTTATGCATTGTCCATGTGCTGACTGTAAGAATGGTCGCAATTACTCTACGTCAAGAACCATTCACGTCCACCTGTTTGAGTCCGGTTTCATGCCCCACTATAATGTTTGGACCAAGCATGGAGAAAGAGGGGTTATGATGGAAGACAATGAAGAAGAAGAGGATGAAGACAGCTATCCTGGCCATGGGTTCCCTGAATACGATGATACAACAATGAGGGAAGAAGTTGAGCCAGTAATGCGGGAAGAAGCTGAGCTGGCAATGCGGGAAGAAGCTGAAGAAGAGGCATCGGATGAGCCCGTTGATGATCTAGGTCGGGCCATTGCCGATGCAAAGAGAAACTGCGCAAGTGATTTGGAGAAGAAGAAGTTGCAGCGCATGTTAGAGGATCACAAAAAATTGTTGTACCCGAATTGAGAAGGTGACAAGAAAAAGCTGGGCACCACACTGGAATTGCTGCAATGGAAGGCAGAGAATGGTGTATCTGACAAGGGATTTGGAAAGTTGCTGGTAATGATAAAGGATATGCTTCCAACGGACAACGAATTGCCCGAGAGTACGTACCAAGCAAAGAAGGCTGTCTGCCCTCTAGGGTTAGAGGTGCAGAAGATACATGCATGCCCTAATGATTGCATCCTCTACCGCCGTGAGTACGAGGATTTGAACGCTTGCCCGGTATGCGGTGCATTGCGCTATAAGATCAGCCGCGATGACCCTGGTGATGTCGAGGGCGAGCGCCCCAGGAAGAAGATTCCTGCCAAGGTGATGTGGTATGCTCCTATAATACCACGGTTGAAACGTTTGTTCCAAAACAAAGAGCATGCCAAGGCGATGCGATGGCACAGAGAAGACCGTAAGAAAGACGGAAAGTTGAGAGTACCCGCTAACGGGTCGCAGTGGAGAAAAATCGAAAGAAAGTACGGGAAGGAGTTTGTAGATGACGCAAGGAACGTATGGTTTGGTCTAAGCGCAGATGGCATTAATCCTTTTGGGGAGCAGAGCAGCAACCATAGCACCTGGCCTGTGACTCTATGTTTGTATAAACTTCCTCCTTGGTTGTGCATGAAGCGGAAGTTCATTATGATGCCAGTGCTCATCCAAGGCCCTAAGCAACCCGGCAACAACATTGATGTGTACCTAAGGCCATTAGTTGAAGAACTCTTACAACTGTGGAATGGAACAGGTGTACGTGCATGGGATGAGCACATGGGGGAAGAATTTGACCTAAAGGCATTGCTGTTCGTGACCATCAATGATTGGCCTGCTCTCAGTAACCTTTCAGGACAGACAAACAAGGGATACCGCGCATGCACGCACTGTTTGGACGATACCGACAGTATATATTTGGCTAATTGTAAGAAGAATGTGTACCTGGGACATCGTCGATTTCTTCCGAGCAGGCATCCCGTAAGAAAGAAAGGCAAGCATTTCAAAGGTGAGGCGGATCACCGGACGAAGCCTCGCCACCGTACTGGTGCTGATGTACATGATATGGTCAAGGATTTGAAGGTGGTCTTTGGAAAGGGTCCTGGTGGACAACCTGTTCCGAATGACGCTGACGGACGCGCACCCATGTGGAAGAAGAAATCTATATTTTGGGACCTGCCCTATTGGAAAGACCTAGAGGTCCGCTCCGCAATCGACGTGATGCACGTGATGAAGAATCTTTGTGTGACCCTGCTTGGCTTCTTGGGCGTGTATGGGAAGACAAAAGATACACCTAAGGCACGGGAGGACCAGCAACGTATGCACGGAAAAGACGACATACATCAGGGTCATGCAAGCTACGCTCTTACGAAAGAAGAGAAGGAAATCTTCTTTGAATGCCTGCTTAGTATTAAGGTACCGTCTGGCTTCTCGTCGAATATAAAGGGAATAATAAACATGGCAGAGAAAAAGTTCCAGAACCTAAAGTCTCATGACTGCCACGTGATTATGACGCAACTGCTTCCGGTTGCATTGAGGGGGCTTCTACCGGAAAACGTTCGATTAGCCATTGTGAAGCTATGTGCATTTCTCAATGCAATCTCTCAGAAGGTAATCGATCCAGAAATCATACCAAGGTTAGAGAATGATTTGGTGCAATGTCTTGTCAGTTTCGAGTTGGTGTTCCCACCATCCTTCTTCAACATCATGACGCACGTCCTAGTTCACCTATGCGAAGAGATTAACATTTTGGCTCCTGTATTTCTACACAATATGTTCCCCTTTGAGAGGTTCATGGGAGTCTTAAAGAAATATGTTCATAACCGTGCTAGGCCAGAAGGAAGCATCTCCAAGGGCCATGAAAATGAGGAGGTCATTGAGTTTTGTATTGACTTTATTCCTGACCTTAAGCCGATTGGTGTTCCTGAATCGCGGCATAAGGGCAGACTGGATGGAAAAGGCATGCTAGGAGGGGAACAAATAATATGTATGGATGGACATTCTCTCACTGAAGCACACTACACAGTTCTACAGAATTCCGCCTTGGTGGCTCCGTATATGGATGAACACAAGAATTGGCTACGCTCCAAACACCCGGAGCAGTCTGATGACTGGATTACACGTGAACAAACCAGGAGTTTCGCCAGCTGGTTGCAGACACGTACCATGCATGACACCTCTATTGAAGATGACCTGTACTTGCTGTCCCAGTTACCATCTTCGAATATAATGACTTTCAAAGGGTACGAGATAAATGGTAATACATTTTACACGATCGCCCAAGATAAGAAGAGCACCAACCAAAACAGTGGTGTCCGCTTTGATGCAGAAACCAAGACAGGAAAGGAAACATATTATGGTTATATACAGGACATATGGGAACTTGACTATCGACGTGGTTTGAAGGTCCCTTTGTTTCGGTGCAAATGGATCAATATGACACGAGGCGGGGTAACGGAAGACCCGCAGTACGGAATGACAACAGTGAATCTCAACAATCTTGCGTATGCAGATGAACCATTCGTCCTAGCCAATGATGTGGCACAGATTTTCTATGTGAAGGACATGTCTACCAAGCCAAGAAAAAGAAAAGATAAGGAAGGGAATGCATCGTACGATGAGCCAAAGCGGAACATAGTTCTTTCTAGGAAGAGAAACATCGTGGGAGTGGATGACAAGATAGACATGTCAGAAGATTATGAAAAGTTTGATGAAATTGCTCCATTCACAGTGAATATTGACCCGAGAATCCCGTTAAATGATGAAGATTTTCCATGGTTACGGCGCAAAGGGACACACGCGAAGAAAAAGTTTCACACCCAAAGACGTGGGATGTGATCGGCTTCACTATAATCACTTTCCTCTGTGTTTCACAACGAGGAGGGAATCTCTGTAATAGTTAGGGTAGTTATGTGTTTTGGCATTTGAAACGTGAAGAAATTTTATGTGCAAACAAATTCTTTCATGCCTTTACTGATTTTTTTAAGCTAAATGACCCTGAAATTGAAAAGCATTTCAATTGAACTCAGGAAAGGTTGAAAGTTGGCATGGTATCATAATTTCACCCACATAGCATGTGCAAAAAATAGAGAGGGTTACCGCAAAAACTGGATGCACTTCGTGTACTAAATGGACAATCTCTTTCGAAGTATCAGGGTTTCGGACGAAAACTCATCCGTTACAAAAGGCATTTCATTTTTTTAAATAACCTAAGCATTACCAAATTGAATATAATGATAAAACACACTAATATTAAACATAAGAAAAAAGAATCACTGAAAAATCTATTCTCAAAGTTAAGTTATTCACAAACTAGTGATTCACACAAATTTCAAATAAATCAAAATTTAAACTATTCAAATTTGTAAACTACCGGTACTAACAGAAAGTTTGTAAATTTTTTGTACCTAAAGCAAAAATATTCACAAAGAAACTCTAAATACAGCAAAAAATCAACTCAAACAAAAATAAATAAAGCAAAAAAAAGAAAAAAAGCCCACCTACTGCGCCACAGCGGCCTGCATACGAATAGAAACCCAACCTGTTGTTGGGCCAGGATGCAGGCCTGCAAAGGCCCAGTAGGCCCACAGGGCAGCACCGAACATTTAGTCCCAGTAGGCCTGCTTTGGAGAGGAGCTCGAGTGAGCTACCGCACTAGGGCTTATAAACCAGTGCGGACGCCCCTCGGCTAGCGAGGTGGGACTAAACATTTCGCACCGCACCTGCGCCAGCGCACCCCCTTTAGTGCCGGGTGGTAGCACCAACCGGTACTAAAGGGGGGGGGGGCTTTAGTACCGGTTGGAGCCACCACCCGGCACTAAAGGGGGTGCGGTTCCCACCGCTTGGCCTGGCCAAAACAGGCCTTTAGTACCGGTTGGTGGCTCCAACCGGTACTAAAGGTCCATCCTATATAACTAAACACTTAAAAAATTTTAGTTTCTCCTCTCCTTCTCCTCTGCCCCGTCGCCCGCCGCCCCCATCTCGATAACCCTCGTCGCCGCCCCCGTCCCCGTCGTCGCCGCCCCGTCGTCCCCGTCCCCGTCGTCCCCGTCGTCACTGGTGCCCCGTCCCGGCCCGTCCCGCGTCGTCCCCGTCCTCGTCATCATCGCCCCGTCCCCGTCGTCGCCGCCCCGGCCCGTCCCCGTCGTCGCCGACCCGTCCCTATCCCCGTTGTCGCCATCCCCATCGTCGCCATGCCCGTCGCCGTCCCTGTCGCCGCCCCCCGTCGCCTCTCGCCTCGCCGGTGAGCGCGCACACACACATAGTTAGTTATAGAAATGTTAGAAATGTTATAGAAATGTTAGAATTGTTAGAAATTTTTCTGTTTTTTAGTTATAGAAATAGTTATAAAATAGTTAGAATTGTTAGAAATTTTTCTGTTTTTTAGTTATAGAAATAGTTATAAAATAGTTAGAATTGTTAGAAATTTTTCTATTTTTTAGTTATAGAAATAGTTACAAAAAATTTAGAAATTTTTCTGTTTTTTAGTTATAGAAATATTAGAAATGTTATACAAATGTTAGTTATATATATAGAAATGTTATAATTTTTTTTTCTGGTTTTTTAGTTATAGAAATATTAGAAATGTTATAGAAATGTTAGTTATATAGCATTGTTAGAAATGTTATAGGAATGTTAGTTATATAGAAATGTTAGAAATTTTAGTTATCAAAATCCAATCATTAAAAAAATGTTACTTTTTGCGGGCATATAGCTAGTATTTGTTCTGGACGATGCCCGGCCCGCATCCTCACCGTCGACCCGTCCGCGACGACGTCCGGCTGACCCATGTCCAGGACTGGGCTCCGCCGGGCTGGCACTGGGAGGTGCTGCCTGGAGGGGCGCGCCACTTGATGAGGAACCCGGCCCCGGGTCCCGTCGTCGACCCTGATCTCGTTTGGTGGCGTTCGCGTGGGCCAGTTTCGGTGCGGAGGGAGCCGGCCCTGCCGGAGAAGGTACGTCACCGTGTCAGGGAGGAGGACGAGCACGTCCATCGCTACATGGTTGCGTTAGAGGGCGACAGGTTGTCTAATACCTGGCAGTTTCTTCAGGGATCTCACTTCAGCTATGATCCTGTGAGGGTTCCTTCTCTTTGGGTGTCCACCGCCTGCGCCGAAGGAACCGCTAGTGTCCTAGATTCTTCTGTAGTATTCGATCTTTATTAGCTACCTAGCCAGTGATGTACTCGATATATAATATTCGAGACGATGTATTCGAGATTATATATTATTCGAGACGATGTATTCGAGATTATATCTATTATTCGAGACGATGTATTCGAGATTATATCTATTATTCGAGATGATGTATTCGAGATTATATCTATTATTCAAGACGATGTATTTGAGATTATATTCGATGATGCTTATTATGTACTATGATTGATTCAGTTTTTCCTTATTAATTGATTGCATCCATGCATTGTAATTTGAATATATTTCTTTTGGATTAGTTAAACAAAACCTATGGCGGACAATACCGGCAGAGAGGGAGAAGAGGCCCTGTTCAATATCATACGCAATCCTCGCGGGCCAGATGATGATCAGAATGAAGAAGATTATGACGGCTCCGAATATATAAACAACACCGGGGAGGGTGATATGATATTCGATCGCGACGACCGAATTGATGAAGTCGTGAACTATGAATATGATGAAGAAAATGTTGATCTTGAAACAACAAAGACCGGCGAGGTATATATATTTATATAAGCAGGCATGTGGTGATCATCACATGTTTTAAATGACTTGAAGATATATTAACGAATCGATCTTTCTTCTTTCAGCCATCCGGATCGAGCAAATCTTCAGGAAACAGGACGAAACGAGGCCCGAACAAAAAGTTGAAGGAGGGCGTAAAGTACAATATCGAGGCAATCAAACCTAATGGCGAACCATTCGCGCCTAAGAAGATTGCGGACAAGTTCGTTCGTCAGTGCGAAGTTCTTGTGAAGGACCTACTCCCGATCTCCCTTCAAAAATGGAGAGAGCCATCAAAGCCACATCCAGGAGTTACTTTTTTCGACGACAGACAAAAACATTTGCTTTGGGAAACGCTCATGGAACATTTCACCCTACCAGATCATTTCACAAAAGCAGATGTGGACAAAGTCAAGGACCATGCTCTTAGGAAGATGGCGGTTGCATTCAAGAACCACAAGATTCGTGAATGGGCCAAGTACGTCGATGGAGGAAGGAAGACTCCAGTATTCGAGGGAGTACTAGAGAAGCAAAGTGCTCATTGGGACGATTTCATGAAATTCAAGGATTCGGAATTATCTAAGGAACGGTCGAGAATAAACAAGGCCAATGCCGCAAAAAAGGATAAGTTCCATAAGCTGGGGCTAGGTGGCTATGCGGTGGGATGGCCTAAGTGGGATAAGTATGAGAAAGAGATGCTGGATGCAGGTGTCACTCCAGAAACATTGAGCTGGCCCCCCAGGTGCAGGACTTGGTTCTATGCGCATGGGGGGAGTTGGACCCGAAGACAGGCAAAGTTTCCAAGAAGGCATGTCTGGACGGAGCCGAAGATAAGCTACTTGTTGCAATAGAAGAGGCTCGATCCGGGTTGTTCAAGACCAATAGAGAGAACGGCGAGCTTACGCGTGCCCTGGGAAATCCTGAACACCCGGGAAGAACACGAGGCATGGGCGCTATTCCGTGGTATGAGGGGTTTTCGGACTGGAACGCCGACTATAGAACCCGTGCGAGAAAGAAGATTGCGGAGGAGAAGAAGAGGAAGATGGAGGAGGAGCAGAGGAAGCTAGACTATGAATGCCTTTAAGGCCTAGAATCAGCGCACGCGGACTTGGCAATTAAATTCCAGCGGCAGCAGGAGCAGATCGACTCACTTAGCCAGCAAAGGGGGTCTCAGCAGCTAGCGGATGATCCACCAATGGATAGCACCGTCCCTTCCATGCCGAGAAGCAGCGTGGGTTCTGCCTCGGGCGACGCATTGCTGGATAGCTACCCAGTGGATGACATCATTGAGAACACTAACTGCGAGCTACACTTCAAAATGAAGAACATATCCATGAAGGTGGCGGACGGCCTTGCTTTTCCAAATCCCCCCGAGGCAACCTTCCATTGCAACCCAATTCCAGCAGGCTATGCTCGTGTCTTGGTTGATGAGGTGGTGGACCAATATTCGGGGCTAGAGCTTGACATTACCGGAGGTGACGATGAGCACACACTAGGAGAGGCCAACCATCGTATCATCCTATGGAGAAAGGATTGCATCATCTTTCCAAGGCCACCGACACCGCGTCATCCGACTCCTCGTCGCAGTCCGCCCCCGAGTCAGCATACTCCCGCTCCTCCAAGTCCACCAACGCGTCAGGCCACTCCTCCTCCAAGTCCGGCACAGCTTCAGGCCACTCCTCCTCCAAGTCCGGCAAAGAGTCAGGCCACTGCTCCTCCAAGTCTAGCACAGCTTCAGGCAACTCCTCCTCCAAGTCCGGCACAACATCAGGCCACTCCTCCTCCTCCAACTCAGCCACGTCAGCCGTCTTCCCCGCCTCAGCAATCACGGAAGAGAGACGCCTCAGCTATGGTGCGTAGCGGTAGAAGTCGAGGTAGTACTGCAGGTACAGGCGGAGGCAAGCGATTTCAATATGGTCCAAGAAGCCTCGCGCCTCTTCCGCAGAGGCCTTACGACAAGTCCGAGGAGGAAAACGTAGCCTTATCGAAGGCCGAGGTGGAAGCCCATTTTGCACCGAAACCGCCACCGCCGCCAAGGGAGAAAGTGCCTGTGGAAAAGATTGACCACTTCATTCGTATGGCTAGACCACCAGCTCCCAAGCATGTTGACTCAGACTATGAGCGCCACATCAAGAAGTTAAATCGAGCACGTCTACAGAAAGAGGCGAGCTCGAGCTCGAGCAAATCAGCTGGCAAAAGGAGCGGTAAAACCGTTCCCCAGCTGGGAGAACAGGCGGCGCAATCAATCCCCCCGCTTGTTGTGCCAACAACACATGAGAGTAGGCGCGCCCAATATTATTGTGGGCAAACCGTTAACGTTCCCGGGCTGGGCGATGTCGTAATAACCGAGGAGCATATTGTGCAGGCTAAATCGATCGGGATCACTGTTGGACAACTCCTCAATATCGAGCCCATGTCTCCGACTAGAGAGGAGGAAATAAAACGGAAATATGCCCGGGGACAACCTTTGGTCGAGCCAGAGGAGGTCAATAAGCTCCCAACGAGAATGTATGCATTGCATCAATGGTACATGGACATTACCAAGATTTCCAATTGAGAGTCCCTCATGGTGAATGTCAACGAGGAGCATTACTACCATAAGAAAGCTGTGACCGCTGAGTATTCAGAACTTTTTCAGCTAATAAATAAAGATGCACTCGACAAATCTATCGTCAGTTGCTATTGTCTATAAGTGATTTCTTTCTGTAATTTAAGTCTCAAGCTAGCTGATCATTTTGATCAATCATTACCTGTAATTATCCTCACTATATTCTTTTCTGTGGTATTATGCAGGATGAAGATTTATGAAATGAAAAAAGGTGGACGCTATGGCATTATTAACTATATCTCGGCCTATTATATTAGTTCGTCATTTCCTGATAACAACTATTTAATAACCCTTTTATTCATTTTCTTTGTCGGCGGGTAGGGCTTGGGCAAAGTTCATCAGGGTCACTCCAGGCCCATGGAAACAAAGTCTGAAATGGTATCGACCCAAGGTAAGTAATTAAGTAGTACTACCTAGCTGCCATCTCTTTAATACTCATGCTTGATTAATTATTATCTGATCAAAATTCCATTCTCGTAAAGGCCCTGAAGCAGGCGCCGGGGAATGATCTATGTGCATACTACGTTTGCGAGAACATTCGCATGATGGCGTCTGAAAGGAGCAAATCTCAAAGGCAGGAGTGGGTACGATATCGATTGTCAGAACACTATTCACAACTTTTACACCATTATCGATATCTAGTCACACAACTAATACACATGCATATTGATCTCCTTCTTGACAGTTCAAAGAGGTGCGGGACAAGCTCCTAGCACAGGACCGCATAGAAGCAATTCAAGAGAAAATAGCGGGATTTTTGCTCGACCAGGTCATAGATCCCAAAGGAGCATACTATTACCCGCTACCGCCCCCATGAACCACTTCCAATTTTTATCGTGCTCTGAAGGCACCAATTAGCTAGGCTAATGCCACTGGCTCCGAAGGCACCAATTAGGAGAAATTGTATATATATATACATGTGTGTATATATGTGTGAATTAATTAATGGTGGTTGTGAGACATTCGATGATATATATATATTATGATCGGTCGTTCTACTAGAAATTCTATTTATATATACGCATAATGTGTACAATATGTAGTATCGTAAAATACCAGCAAACGAAAAAGAATTAAATGGAAAACACAAAATTAAATGAAAAAGAAATCATAAACCCAAACCCCCCCAAACATTTTAATACCGGTTGGTGTCACCAACCGGTACTAAAGGGCTCCCTTCCCCCGAAGCTGGCTCGTGCCACATGGTTGCCCTTTAGCACCGGTTCGTGCTGAACCGGTACTAAAGGGGGGGGCCTTTAGTGCCTACACTTTAGCGCCGCTTACCAAACCGGCACTAAAGGGCCTTACGAACCTGTGCTATTGCCCGGTTCTGCACTAGTGAACGTAACTGGGTGATTATAAAGGTGCTCTACATGTGTCTCCGAAGGTACTTGTTGGGTTGGCGTATTTCGAGATTAGGATTTGTCACTCCGATTGTCGGAGAGGTACCTCTGGGCCCTCTCGGTAATGCACATCACCTAAGCATTGCAAGCATTGCAACTAATGAGTTAGTTGCGAGATGATGTATTACGGAACGAGTAAAGAGACTTGCCGGTAACGAGATTGAACTAGGTATTGAGATGCCGACGATCGAATCTCGGGCAAGTAACATACCGATGACAAAGGGAACAACGTATGTTGTTATGCGGTCTGACCGATAAAGATCTTCATAGAATATGTAGGAGCCAATATGAGCATCCAGGTTCCGCTATTGGTTATTGACTGGAGACGTGTCTCGGTCATGTCTACATAGTTCTCGAACCCGTAGGGTCCGCACGCTTAATGCTACGATGACAATTATATTATGAGTTTATATGTTTTGATGTACCGAATGAGTTTGGAGTCCCAGATGAGATCGGGGACATGATGAGGAGTCTCGAAATGGTCGAGACGTAAAGATCGATATATTGGACGACTATATTCGGACTTCGGAAAGGTTCCGAGTGATTCGGGTATTTTTCGGAGTACCGAAGAGTTACGGGAATTCGCCGGGGAGTATATGGGCCTTAGTGGGCCATATGGGAATAGAGGAGATAGGCCAAAAGGAAGGAGGCCTGCGCCCTCCTCTGGTCCGAATTGGTCAAGGGGTGCAGTGCAGCCCCCTTTTCCTTCTCCCTCTCCTCCTCTTTCCTTCACTCCTACTCCAACAAGGAAAGGAGGAGTCCTACTCCTGGTGGGAGTAGGACTCCCCCTTGGCACGCCCTCCTCCTAGGCCGGCCGCCTCCCCCCTTGCTCCTTTATATACAGGGGCAGGGGGGAACCTCTAGACACACAAGTTGATCAAGTTGATCGTCTCTTAGCCGTGTGCGGTGCCCCCCTTCACCATAGTCCACCTCGATAATACTGTATCAGTGCTTAGGCGAAGCCGTGCGTCGATAGAACATCAACATTGTCACCACGCCGTCGTGCTGACGAAACACTCCCTCAACACTCGGCTGGATCGGAGTTAGAGGGACGTCATCGGGCTGAACGTGTGCTGAACTCGGACGTGTCGTGCGTTCGGTACTTGATGGGTCGGATCGTGAAAACGTACGACTACATCAACCGCGTTGTGCTAACGCTTCCGCTTTCGGTCTACGAGGGTACGTGGACAACACTCTCCCCTCTCGTTGCTATGCATCACCATGATCCTGCGTGTGCATAGGAAATTTTTTGAAATTACTGCGTTCCCCAACAGTGGCATCCGAGCCAGGTTTTATGCGTGGATGTAATATGCACGAGTAGAACACAAGTGAGTTGTGGGCGATATAAGTCATAATGCTTACCAGCATGTCACACTTTGGTTCGGCGGTATTGTTGGATGAAGCGGCCCGGACCGACATTACGCGTATGCTTTCGCGAGACTGGTTCTACCGACATGCTTTGCACACAGGTGGCTGGCAGGTGTTAGTTTCTCCAACTTTAGTTGAACCGAGTGTGGCTACGCCCGGTCCTTGAAAAGGTTAAAACAACACCAACTTGACAAACTATCGTTGTGGTTTTGATGCGTAGGTAAGAACGGTTCTTGCTAAGCCCAGTAGCAGCCACGTAAAACTTGCAACAACAAAGTAGAGGACGTCTAACTTGTTTTTGCAGGGCATGTTGCGATGTGATATGGTCAAGACATGATGCTAAATTTTATTGTACGAGATGATCATGTTTTTGTAACCGATTTATCGGCAACTGGCAGGAGCCATATGGTTGTCGCTTTATTGTATGCAATGCAATCGCCGTGTAATGCTTTACTTTATCACTAAGCGGTAGCGATAGTCGTAGAAGCATAAGTTTGGCGAGACGACAACGATGCTACGATGGATATCAAGGTGTCGCGCCGGTGACGATGGTGATCATGACAGTGCTTCGGAGATGGAGATCACAAGCATAAGATGATGATGGCCATATCATATCACTTATATTGATTGCATGTGATGTTTATCTTTTATGCATCTTATTTTGCTTTGATTGACGGTAGCATTATAAGATGATCTCTCACTATATTTCAAGATAAAAGTGTCCTCCCTGAGTATGCACCGTTGCCAAAGTTCGTCGTGCCCAGACACCACGTGATGATCGGGTGTGATAAGCTCTATGTCCATCTACAACGGGTGCAAGCCAGTTTTGCACACGCAGAATACTCAAGTTAAACTTGACGAGCCTAGCATATGCAGATATGGCCTCGGAACACTGAGACCGAAAGGTCAAGCATGAATCATATAGTAGATATGATCAACATAGTGATGTTCACCATTGAAAACTACTCCATTTCACGTGATGATCGGTTATGGTTTAGTTGATTTGGATCACGTGATCACTTAGATGATTAGAGGGATGTCTAAGTGGGAGTTCATAAGTAATATGATTAAATTGAACTTTAATTTATCATGAACTTAGTCCTGGTAGTAGTAGCATATCTATGTTGTAGATCAATAGCTCGCGTTAAGCTCCCCTTTTTTATTTTTGATATGTTCCTAGAGAAAACTAAGTTGAAAGATGTTAGTAGCAACAATGCGGATTGGATCCATGATCTGAGGTTTATCCTCATTGCTGCACAGAAGAATTATGTCCTTAATGCACCGCTAGGTAACAAACCTATTGCAGGAGCAGATGCAGATGTTATGAACGTTTGGCTAGCTCAATATGATGACTACTTGATAGTTTAGTGCACCATGCTTAAACGGCTTAGAATCGGGACTTCAAAGACATTTTGAATGTCATGGACCATATGAGATGTTCCAGGAGTTGAAGTTAATATTTCAAGCAAATACCCGAGTTGGGAGATATGATGTCTCCAACAAGTTCTATAGCTAAAAATACGGAGGAGAATAGCTCAACCAGTGAGCATGTGCTCAGATTGTCTGAGTACTACAATTGCTTGAATCAAGTGGGAGTTAATCTTCCAGATAAGAGAGTAATTGACAAAGTTCTCTAGTCACTATCACCGAGTTACTAGAACTTAGTGATGAACTATAATATGCAAGGGATGACAAAAGTAATTCCCAAGCTCTTCGTGATGCTGAAATTGACGAAGGTAGAAATCAAGAAAAGCATCAAGTGTTGATGGTTGACAAAGACCACTAGTTTCAAAAAGGGCAAAGGGAAGAAAGGGAACTTCAAGAAGAACGACAAGCAGGTTGCTGCTCAAGTGAAGAAGCCCAAGTCTGGACCTAAGTCTGAGACTGAGTGCTTCTACTGCAAAGGGACTGGTCACTAGAAGCGGAACTGCCCCAAGTATTTGGCGGATAAGAAGGATGGCGAGGTGAACAAAGGTATATTGGATATACATGTTATTGATGTGTACTTTACTAGTGTTGATAGCAACCCCTCGGTATTTGATACTAGTTCAATTGCTAAGAATAGTAACTCGAAACGGGAGTTGCAGAATGAACAGAGACTAGTTAAGGGTGAAGTGACGATGTGTATTGGAAATGGTTCCAAGATTGATATGATCATCATCGCACACTCCCTACACTTTCAGGATTAGTGTTAAACCTAAAATAAATGTTATTTGGTGTTTGCGTTGAGCATGAATATGATTTGATCATGTTTATTGCAAAACGGTTATTCACTTAACTTAGAGAATAATTGTTGTTCTATTTACATGAATAAAATCTTCTATGGTCATACACCCAATGAAAATGGTTCATTGAATCTCGATCGTAGTGATACACATATTCATAATATTGAAGCCAAAAGATGCAAAGTTAATAATGATAGTGCAACTTATTTGTGGCACTGCCGTTTAGGTCATATTGGTGTAAAGCGCGTGAAGAAACTCCATGCCGATGGGCTTTTGGAATCACTTGATTATGAATCAATTGATGCTTGCGAACCATGCCTTATGAGCAAGATGACTAAGACTCCGTTCTCTGGAACAATGGAGCGAGCAACTTACTTATCGGAAATAATACGTACTGATGTATGCAGTCCGATGAGTGATGAGGCTCGCAGCGGGTATCATTATTTTCTAACCTTCACAGATAATTTGAGCAGATATAGGTATATCTACTTGAGGAAACACAAGTCTGAAACATTTGAAAATTTCAAAGAATTTCAGAGTGAAGTGGAGAATCATCGTAACACAAATAAAAGTTTCTACGAAATGACCGCATAAGTAAAATATTTGAGTTACGAGTTTGGCCTTCAGTTAAAACAATGTGAAATAGTTTCACTACTGACGCCACCTGGAACACCACAGTGTAATGGTGTGTCCGAACGTCGTAACCGTGCTTTATTAGATATGGTGCGATCTATGACGTCTCTTACTAATTTACCGCTATCGTTTTGGGGTTATGCATTAGAGACAGCTACATTCACGTTAAATAGGGCACCATCTAAATCCGTTGAGACGACACCGTATGAACTATGGTTTGGCAAGAAACCTAAGCTGTCGTTTCTTAAAATTTGAGGTTGCAATGCTTATGTGAAAAAGTTTCAACCTGATTAGCTCAAACCCAAATCGGAGAAGTGCGTCTTCATAGGATACCCAAAAGAAAATGTTGGGTACACCTTCTATCACAGATCCGAAGGCAAGATATTCGTTGCTGAGAATGGATCCTTTCTAGAGAAGGAGTTTCTCTCGAAAGAAGTGAGTGGGAGGAAAGTAGAACTTGATGAGGTAACTGTACCTGCTCCCTTAATGGAAAGTAGTTCATCATAGAAATCTGTTCCTGTGACTACTACACCAATTAGTGAGGAAGCTAATGATGATGATCATGTAACTTTAGATGAAGTAACTTCAAATGAAGTTACTACAGAACCTCGTAGGTAAACCAGAGTGATATCCGCACCAGAGTGGTACGGTAATCCTGTTCTAGAGGTCATGTTACTTGACCATGACGAGCCTACGAACTATGAGGAAGCGATGATGAGCCCAGATTCCGTGAAATGGCTTGAGGCCATGAAATCTGAGATGAGTTCCATGCATGAGAACAATGTATGGACTTTGATTGACTTGCCCATTGATCGGCGAGCCATTGATATTAAATGGATCTTCAAGAGGAAGACGGACGCTGATAGCAGTTTCATTATCTACAAAGCTAGAATTATCGCAAAAAGGTTTTCGACAAGTTCAAGGTGTTGACTACAATGAGAGTTTCTCACTCGTAACTATGCTTAAGTCTGTTCGAATCATGTTAGCAATTGCCGCATTTTATGAAATCTGGCAAGTGGATAAACAAAACTGCATTCCTTAATGTATATTAAGGAAGAGTTGTATATGATGCAACCAGAAGGTTTTGTCAATCCTAAAGGTACTAACAAAATATGCAAGCTCCAGCGATCCATGTATGGACTGGTGCAAGCATCTCGGAGTTGTAATATACACTTTGATAAGTTGATCAAAGCATATAGTTTTATACAGACTTGTGGTGAAGCCTGTATTTACAAGAAAGTGAGTGGGAGCATTACAACATTTCTGATAAGTATATGTGAATGACATATTGTTGATCGGAGATAATATAGAATTATTCTGCAAAGCATAAAGGAATGTTTGAAAGGAGTTTTTCAAAGAAAGACCTCGGTGAAGCTACTTACATATTGAGCATCAAGATCTATAGAGATAGATCAAGACGCTTGATAAGTTTTTCAATGAGTACATACCTTGACAAGATTTTGAAGTCTTTCAAAATGGAACAGTCAAAAAGGAGTTCTTGCCTGTGTTACAAGGTGTGAAGTTGAGTAAGACTCAAAATCCGACCATGGCAGAAGATAGAGAGAGAATGAAAGTCATTCCCTATGCCTCAGCCATAAGTTCTATAAAGTATGCCATGCTGTGTACCAAACCTAGCTATTGTATACCCTGCCCTAAGTTTGGCAAAGGGAGTACAATAGTGACCTAGGAGTAGATCACTGGATATTGGTCAAAATTATCCTTTGTGGAATAAGGATATGTTTCTTGATTATGGAGGTGGCAAAAGGTTCGTCGTAAAGGGTTACGTCGATGCAAGTTTTGACACTGATCCAGATGACTCTAAGTCTCAATCTGGATACATATTGGAAGTGGGAGCAATTAGCTAGAGTAGCTCCGTGCAGAGCATTGTTGACATAGAAATTTGCAAAATATGTACGGATCTGAATGTGGCAGACCCGTTGACTAAACTTCTCTCACAAGCAAAACATGATCACACCTTAGTACTCTTTGGGTGTTAATCACATAGTGATGCGAACTAGATTATTGACTCTAGTAAACCCTTTGGGTGTTGGTCACATGTCGATGTGAACTATGGGTGTTAATCACATGGTGATGTGAACTATTGGTATTAAATCACATGGCGATGTGAACTAGATTATTGACTCTAGTGCAAGTGGGAGACTGAAGGAAATATGCCCTAGAGGCAATAATAAAGTTATTATTTATTTCCTTATATCATGATAAATGTTTATTATTCATGCTAGAATTGTATTAACCGGAAACATAATACATGTGTGAATACATAGACAAACAGAGTGTCACTAGTATGCCTCTACTTGACTAGCTCGTTGATCAAACATGGTTATGTTTCCTAACCATAGACATGAGTTGTCATTTGATTAACGGGATCACATCATTAGGAGAATGATGTGATTGACTTGACCCATGCCGTTAGCTTAGCACTTGATCGTTTAGTTTGTTGCTATTGCTTTCTTCGTGACTTATACATGTTCCTATGACTATGAGATTATGCAACTCCCGTTTACCGGAGGAACACTTTGTGTGCTACCAAACGTCACAATGAAACTGGGTGATTATAAAGGTGCTCTACAGGTATCTCCGAAGGTACTTGTTGGGTTGGCGTATTTCGAGATTAGGATTTGTCACTCCGATTGTCGGAGTGGTACCTCTGGGCCCTCTTGGTAATGCACATCACCTAAGCCTTGCAAGCATTGCAACTAATGAGTTAGTTGCGAGATGATGTATTACGGAATGAGTAAAGAGACTTGCCGGTAACGAGATTGAACTAGGTATTGAGATGCCGACGATCGAATCTCGGGCAAGTAACATACCGATGACAATGGGAACAACGTATGTTGTTATGCGGTCTGACCGATAAAGATCTTCGTAGAATATGAAGGAGCCAATATGAGCATCCAGGTTCCACTATTGGTTATTGACCGGAGACGTGTCTCGGTCATGTCTACATAGTTCTTGAACTCGTAGGGTCTGCACACTTAACGCTACGATGACAGTTATATTATGAGTTTATATGTTTTGATGTACCGAATGCGTTCGGAGTCCCGGATGAGATCGGGGACATGACGAGGAGTCTCGAAATGGTTGAGACGTAAAGATCGATATATTGGACGACTATATTTGGACTTCGGAAAGGTTCCGAGTGATTCAGGTATTTTTCGGAGTACCGGAGAGTTACGGGAATTCGCCGGGGAGTATATGGGCCTTATTGGGCCATACAGGAATAGAGGAGATAGGCCAAAAGGAAGGAGGCCGGCGCCCCCCTCTGGTCCGAATTGGACAAGGGGTGCAGCCCCCTTTTCCTTCTCCCTCTCCTCCTCTTTCCTTCACTCCTACTCCAACAAGGAAAGGAGGAGTCCTACTCCCGGTGGGAGTAGGACTCCCCCCTTGGCGCGCCCTCCGCCTAGGCCGGCCGCCTCCCCTCTTGCCCCTTTATATACAGGGGCAGGGGGGCACCTCTAGACACACAAGTTGATCAAGTTGATCGTCTCTTAGCCGTGTGCGGTGCCCCCTCCACCATAGTCCACCTCGACAATACTGTAGCGGTGCTTAGGCGAAGCCCTGCATCGGTAGAACATCAACATCGTCACCACGCCGTCGTGCTGACGAAACTCTCCCTCAACAGTCGGCTGGATCGGAGTTAGAGGGACGTCATCGGGCTGAACGTGTGCTGAACTCGGAGGTGCCGTGCATTCGGTACTTGATCGGTTGGATCGTGAAGACGTATGACTACATCAACCCCGTTGTGCTAACGCTTCCGCTTTTGGTCTACGAGGGTACATGGACAACACTCACCCCTCTCGTTGCTATGCATCACCACGATCTTGCGTGTGCATAGGAATTTTTTTGAAATTATTGCGTTCCCCAATACGAGAGCAAATGACAAACTACTCCAAAAGATATAAGTGAAGATCAATGAGTAGTCGAACAATTATGCAACTATATGAAGACTCTCTAACATTTAATAATTCGGATCTTGGTATTTTATTCAAACAGCAAGCAAAACAAAAGAAAATAAAATGACGCTCCAAGCAAAACACATATCATGTGGCGAATAAAAATATAGCTCCAAGTAAAGTTACCGATGAACGAAGACGAAAGAGGGGATACCTTTCGGGGCATCCCCAAGCTTAGGCTCTTGGTTGTACTTGAATATTACCTTGGGGTGCCTTGGGCATCCCCAAGCTTAGGCTCTTGCCACTCCTTTTTCCATAGTCCATCAAATCTTTACCCAAAACTTGAAAACTTCACAACACAAAACTTAATAGAAAACTCGTAAGCTCCGTTAGTATAAGAAAGAAAATCACCATCATAAGGTACTGTAATGAACTCATTCTCTATTTTACATTAGTGTAATATCTACTGTATTCCAACTTCTCTATGGTGCATACCCTCCGATACTACTAATAGATTCATCAAAATAAGCAAACAACACATAGAAAACAGAATCTGTCAAAAACACAACAGTCTGTAGTAATCTGGATCAAACGTATACTTCTGGAACTCATAAAATTCTCAAATAAATTGGTGGACCTGAGTAATTTTTCTGTTAATAATCTTCAAAAAGAATTAACTAAATAGCGCTCTCCAGTAAAAAATGGCAGCAATTCTCGTGAGCGCTAAAGTTTCTGTTTTTTACAGCATGATCATAAAGACTTCACCCAAGTCTTCCCAACGGTTCTACTTGGCACAAACACTAATTATAAGCACAAAACCACATCTAAACAGAGGATAGATGAATTATTTATTACTAAACAGGAGCAAAAAGAAAGGAACAAAAATAAAATTGGGTTGCCTCCCAACAAGCACTATCGTTTAATGCCCCTAGTTAGGCATGATGATTTCAATGATGCTCACATAAAAGATAAGAATTGAAACATTAAGAGAGCATCATGAAGAATATTACTAGCAAATTTAAGCCTAACTCACTTCCTACGCATAGGGATTTTTTGAGCAAACAATTTATGGGAACAAGAATCAACTTGCATAGGAAGGTAAAGCAAGCATAACTTCAAAATTTTAAGCACATAGAGAGGAAACTTGATATTATTGCAATTCCTACAAGCATATATTCCCCCCTCATAATAATTTTCAGTAGCATCATGAATGAATTCAACAATATAACTATCACATAAAGCATTCTTTTCATGATCTACAAGCCTTGAAATTTTATTACTCTCCACATAAGCAAAATTCTTCTCGTTCGGAATAGTAGTGGGAGCAAACTCAACAAAATAACTATCATGTGAGGCAAAATCAAATTGAAAGTTAAAAGAAAGATGACAAGTTTCATGGTTATCATTGTTCTTTATAGCATACATGTCATCACAATAATCATCATAGATAACAACTTTATTCTCATAATCAACTGGAACCTCTTCCGAAATAGTGGATTCATCACAAAATAAAGTCATGACCTCTCCAAATCCACTTTCATCAATATAATCATCATAAAAAGGAGGCATGATTTCATCATAATAAATTTTCTCATCAAAACTTGGGGGACAAAAAATATCATCTTCATCAAACATAGCTTCCCCAAGCTTGTGGCTTTGCATATCATTAGCATCATGGATATTCAAGGAATTCATACTAACGACATTGCAATCATGCTCATCATTCAAATATTTAGTGCCAAACATTTTAATGCATTCTTCTTCTAACACTTTGGCACAATTTTCCTTCCCGTCATACTCACGAAAGATATTAAAAAGGTGAAGCGTATGAGGCAAACTTAATTCCATTTTTTCTGTAATTTTCTTTTATAAACTAAACTAGTGATAAAACAAGAAACAAAAAGATTCGATTGCAAGATCTAAAGATATACCTTTAAGATCTAACCTCCCCAGTAACGGCGCCAGAAAAGATCTTGATGTCTACTACACAACCTTCTTCTTGTAGACATTGTTGGGCCTCCAAGTGCAGAGGTTTTTAGGAGGCATATGATGAAGATGGTCTCTCTCAAACAACCCTGCAACCAAATAACAAAGAGTCTCTTATGTCCCCAACACACCCAATACAATGGTAAATTTTATAGGTGCACTAGTTCGGCAAAGAGATGGTGATACAAGTGGTATATGGATGGTAGATAAAGGTTTTTGTAATCTTAAAATATAAAAACAGCAAGGTAACTAATGATAAAAGTGAGCACAAACGGTATTGCAATGCTAGGAGACAAGGCCTAGGGTTCATACTTTCACTAGTGCAAGTTCTCTCAATAATAATAACATAATTGGATCACATAACTATCCCTCAACATGCAACAAAGAGTCACTCCAAAGTCACTAATAGCGGAAAACAAACGAAGAGATTATGGTAGGGTACGAAACCACCTCAAAGTTATTCTTTCCAATCAATCCATTGGGCTATTCCTATAAGTGTCACAAACAGCCCTAGAGTTCGTACTAGAATAACACCTTAAGACACAAATCAACCAAAACCCTAATGTCACCTAGATACTCCAATGTCACCTCAAGTATCCGTGGGTATGATTATACGATATGCATCACACAATCTCAGATTCATCTATTCAACCAACACATAGAACCTCAAAGAGTGCTCCAAAGTTTCTACCGGAGAATCACGACGAAAACGTGTGCCAACCCCTATGCATAGGTTCATGGGCGGAACCCGCAAGTTGATCACCAATACATACATCATGTGAACCACATGGTATCCCATTGTCACCACAGATACGCACGGCCAGACATACATCAAGTGTTCTCAAATCTTTAAAGACTCAATCCGATAAGATAACCTCAAAGGGAAAACTCAATCCATTACAAGAGAGTAGAGGGGGGAGAAAACATCATAAGATCCAACTATAATAGCAAAGCTCGCAAAACATCAAGATCGTATCACCTCAAGAACACGAGAGAGAGAGAGAGAGAGAGAGATCAAACACATAGCTACTGGTACATACCCTCAGCCCCGAGGGAGAACTACTCCCTCCTCGTCATGGAGAGCACCGGGATGATGAAGATGGCCACCGGAGAGGGATTGCCCCCTCCGGCAGGGTGCCGGAACGGGTCTAGATTGGTTTTCGGTGGCTACGGAGGCTTCTGGCGGTGGAACTCCCGATCTATTGTGCTCCGCGATCGTTTTAGGGTATATGGAGATATATAGGCGGAAGAAGTACGTCAGGGGAGCCACGAGGGGCCCACGAGGGTGGAGGGCGCGCCCAGGGGGGGTGGGCGTGCCCCCTGCCTCATGGCTTCCTCGTTGCTTCCCTTACGTGAACTCCAAGTCTCCCGTGTTGCTTTCCTTCCAAAAATAAGTTTCGTGAAGTTTCAGGTCAATTGGACTCCGTTTGTTTTCCTTTTCTGCGATACTCTAAAACAAGGAAAAAATAGAAACTAGCACTGGGCTCTGGGTTAATAGGTTAGTCCCAAAATAATATAAAAGTGTATAATAAATCCCATAAACATCCAAAGTTGATAATATAATGGCATGGAACAATCAAAAATTATAGATACGTTGGAGACGTATCAGCATCCCCAAGCTTAATTCCTGCTCGTCCTCGAGTAGGTAAGTGATAAAAACAGAATTTTTGATATGAAATGCTACCTAACATATTTCTCTAAGTAATTATTCTTTATTTTGGCATAAATGTTCAAATCCATAAGATTCAAGACAAAAGTTTAATATTTACATAGAAATAATAATACTTCAAGCATACTAACTAAGCAATCATTTATTCTCAAAATAACATGGCCAAAGAAAGTTCATCCCTACAAAATCATATAGTTTGGTCATGCTCCATTTTCGTCACACAAGAATGCTCTCATCATGCACAACCCCGATGACAAGCCAAGCAATTGTTTCATACTTCAGTAATCTCAAACTCATAAACAAGCCAAGCAATTGTTTCATACATGAGCACGAGCCATGGACATAGCACTATGGGTGGAATAGAATATGATGATGGGGGTTATGTGGAGAAGACAAAAAGGAGAAAGTCTCACATCGACACGGCTAATCAATGGGCTAGGGAGATTCCCATCAATTGATGTCAATGCAAGGAGTAGGGATTGCCATGCAACGGATGCACTAGAGCTATAAATGTATGAAAGCTCAACAAAAGAAACTAAGTGGGCGTGCATCTAACTTGCTTGCTCATGAAGACCTAGGGCACTTGAGGAGGCCCATTGTTGGAATATACAAGCCAAGTTCTATAATGAAAATTCCCACTAGTATATGAAAGTGACAAAACAAGAGACTCTCTATCATGAGGATTATGGTGCTACTTTGAAGCACGAGTGTGGCAAAGGATAGTAGCATTGTCCCTTCTCTCTTTTTCTCTCATTTTTTTGGGACTTCTCTTTTTTTTGGCCTTTCTCCCTTTTTTGGGCCTTCTCCTTTTTATGGCCTTTCTCTTTTTTTCCTCACTTGGGACAATGCTCTAGAAAATGATGATCATCACACTTCTATTTATTTACAACTCAATGATTACAACTCGATGCTAGAAAAAAAGATGACTCTATATGAATGCCTTCGGCGGTGTACCGGGATATGCAATGAACCAAGAGTGACATGTATGAAAGAATTATGAACGGTGGCTTTGCCACAAATACTATGTCAACTACATGATCATGCTAAGCAATATGACAATGATGAATGTGTCATGATAAACGGAATGGTGGAAAGTTGCATGGCAATATATCTCGGAATGGCCATGGAAATTCCATAATAGGTAGGTATGGTGGCTGTTTTGAGGAAGATATAAGGAGGTTTATGTGTGAAAGAGCGTATCATATCACGGGGTTTGGATGCACCGGCGAAGTTTGCACTAATTCTCAATGTGAGAAAGGGCAATGCACGGTACCGAAGAGGCTAGCAATGATGGAAGGGTGAGAGTGCGTATAATCCATGGACTCAACATTAGTCATAAAGAACTCACATACTTATTACAAAATCTACAAGTCATCAAAAACCTCGGCACTATGCGCATGCTCCCAGGGGGATACATTGGTAGGAATAGACCATCGCTCGTCCCCGACCGCCACTCATAAGGAAGACAATCAAATAACACCTCATGTTTCAAATTTTTTACATAACGTTTACCATACGTGCATGCTACGGGACTTGTAAACTTCAACACAAGCATTTCTCAATTTCACAACTACTCAACTAGCACGACTTTGATATTATTACTTCCATATCTCAAAACAATCATCAAACATCAAACTTCTCTTAGTATTCAAAACACTCTTAAGAAAATTTTACTAATCTTGAATACTTAGGAAAAGACCATCGCTCGTCCCCGACCACCACTCACAAGGAAGACAATCAAATAACACCTCATGTTTCAAATTTGTTACATAACGTTTACCATACGTGCATGCTACGGGACTTGCAAACTTCAACACAACTATTCCTCGAATTCACAACTACCCAACTAGCATGACTTTTATATCACTATCTCCATATCTCAAAACAATCATCAAGTATCAAACTTCTCTTAGTATTCAATGCACTTAAATGAAAGTTTTTATTATATCCCTCTTGGATGCCCATTGCCGGGGAAACTGATCCACGAGCACCTATGGGACTTGGCGGACCGAGCCCCTTTCGGTTCGGCGGGGGCAGAGATCGCGCAAAGAGCAGATCGAGGCGAAGCACACGAGTAGTTTACCCAGGTTCGGGCCGCACGGATGCGTAAAACCCTACTCCTGCTTTGTGGTTTGTATTGCGTTCTTGCTCGGGAGCGCGGAGTGCTACAGTACACACCAGCAGCTAGCGAGACCGAGCGTGAATGAGTGTCCTCCTCACTCTACGTTGCGCATGGGCCTCCTTTTATATGTTCAAGGGGTCACCGACAGGTGGCAACATAGACAAGAGCAAAAATGGAAAGGTGGTGGTTGGTACAGCTACTTGTACAGTGTATCATACCTAACCCTGACGGCAGGGGACAAAGGCATTAAATGCCCGTCTGTGTTGCCTAAACAGTACAGAAAGGGACCGCCAGGGACGCCACCGTTCGCCACGACGGATATCTTGTCAGCGCCGCTTGCCACTGCGCACCGCTGGCTGCACAGCCTCCCGCCACGTACGCCTGGGAGGGTCCCAGAGCGACACGTTGGTGGATGCGCTGGAGCGTGGGCGCGGAGTGGTAGCCTGCCGTGGCAAGCGCCTTGCCGCGGCCGTTGCCTTGTCGCGTCCGGGTGCTTGTCGCTCACCGGGCCTTGCCGGGATGCGTGGCGCGTCGCGGCAAGTTCCTTGAGATGCCTTGGTTGGCCTTCCCGGCAAGCTCCTCTTGCCGGGGTCTTGTGTACCTTGGCTGGCCTTCCCGGCAAGCTCCTCTTGCCGGGGTCTTGTATGCCTTGGTTTAAATACTTTGTTCTTGAATGGCTCCAGAGGAACCACGGAGGACCTTGGCGGTCACCCGGCAAGCCTTGCCGCGGGATGCTGCGACTGCCCGTGCACAAGTTCGGGATACTAGGGTATCCCTACTCTAGTACACCGACAGGAGCCCCCGGGCTTGGGCCATACACGGTGCCGAGCGCTGTTGGGCCAGGCCCAAAACAGGGCACGGGCACACGCGGCCTAGGTTACGCCGTATCTCACTCCGGATCCACCGCACCCTCCCCGAACGGCACGCGTCGAATGCGGCGTCATGGGAGAGATCGTGGGTGGTTTGTTTAATCGGAAATGCGGAACGTCCGCCCCCTCCCTCTTTATAAGCAGGAGAAACAGGGGCATTACGCCCATCCTCCAGTTATTGCTCCAATCTTGAAAATTTCCGCCGCTCCCTCGTCTCAAGAGAGCAGCGCTCCGCCCCCCGTCGCCACTGGCACTACCAACGCCGTCGTCTTCCTCCACCACTTCCGCAATGGCTCCGAAAGCCGACAAGGGGAAGGTCGTGAAGTCAGGCGAGGCGCAGCGGCTTGCGGCGCTGCGAAAGGAGCGGGCCATCTTTCCCCCAAAGCTCGCCGCGAAGGAGCTGAGGGAGTACTACTACCTCTTCTGGTCGACGGAGACGCGGGCGCACCCGCGCACGAAGGTACTGCCCGCCGCTGCCTGGAAGATGGCTCCAAACGGATACCCTTTCTTCGCCCTGTTCTTGTACTGCGGGGTCTGCCCGCCCTTCTCCGAATTCTTCTGCGACATCATGAACACCTACGGGTTCTGCCTCCTTGACTTTACCCCCAATGCCGTTCTGACCATGGCGGTTTTCGCACATCTTTGCGAAAACTTTGTCGGAGTCCACCCAAACGTAGCTCTTTTCCGCCATTTCTTTATGCCCCAAGTAGAGAGAGGGGAGCCTTTATCCGGCGGGATCGCCTGGATCTCGAGGGCCGGCAAGAAGGAAGCCTATCTGGAGGGAGAGCTTCGCGGCAAGTGGGAGGAGTGGAGAGCTGACTGGTGCTGGGTTGTCGAGGAGAACCCGCAGCCGTTTACTGCCCGACGCCAAACCCCAGTAGTGCGCGGCAACGACTGGAGCAACGTGGCCCCGGAAGATGCTAGGCTGAAGATTGCCATCGCCCGGATCCAACGCCTCAGGCTTGCCGGGCTAACTGTAGGCGCAGTTGGCGCAGATTTCCTTCGCCGCCGTATTGCCCCACTGCAGGAGAGAGGGAGACCCGCCTGGGAGTTCAAGAACGCGGCGGATATCATGAGGCTGCGCCCGGGCCTCAACTACAACTTCACTGTGCTAGAGCTCAACGCGATGCTCCAGGAACTGTTCAAGTATGACCCAGAACATCCCGAAGTCTTCAGGTTGCCGCAGGGCATCGTTCCGTTGTGCAACAATTCCTCGCTCGACCGCATCCACGCAATGATGCCGCTGTGCGATTCGCATGGAATTGTGCCAACTTGGCAAGAGCCAGAAGACGTCGTCGTGCAGGAGTTCTTCGACGGCTTGGTGGAAGTGCCGATCCGCTCCGACGTGAAGGACGGCCTCACCCGCGACACCACCGAGGAGGAGTTGAAACGCATCGCCACCCGGATGGAAGAGGCGGCGGTAGCCGCGGCCGCGGGTGAGTTTGGATTCACTTTGGAGGAGGCGGATGCAGCCGAGGCGGCAAGCCGTGTAGAGCGAGAAGAGCTTGCCGGCAAGGAGCCTGCCGGGCGTGACGTCGAGTCGAGCGAGCCCGCCAAGGACACGAGCAGCTCGTTGGAGATCAACTCCTCTTCCTCCTCGTCTTCGGGCAGCTCGCCGCTAGCAAAGCCTCCATCTCCACCAAGAAGGCGTCTCCGCAAGGCCGGGGACGTAGCGGAGCGGCAGGCGGGCCAACAGCCGCTGCGCCGCGCGACACGCTCCACCACGGCAAGCACTGTCGCTGCGGGAGCATCTCACGCTGCTGCGGCAAATGGAGCGGGGTCTTCCCAGACCACCACTTCTGCCCCTGCTGCCTCTCGCGCCGCGGCGACAACCAGAGCGGGGACGTCTCAAGTCACCGCCACTGTTCCCGCCAAGCGGCCAAGGGAATCTTCTCCTCCACCTTCTCGCGCCGGATGGGAGCCAGACTTCGACTTCTAAGCGTTCAGCTCCGACGAGGAAGAAGAAGAAGAGTAAGATTCACTTGATATACTTGTAGTTCTTCAATCCTTGCTGTTTTGCCTTGTATCTCATTTGCCTTGCCCCGAACTCATTCCTTTTCAGGACGCTGGCCCAGAGAGCAGCGAAGAGAGCCAAGATCCCGGTGATCAACATTGACGACGAACCCACCGGGCCAGAAGGGGGTGCGCCCGAGATCACCTTGCCGGACCCGGCACTTATTCTGCAGAGCAGCCCCCAGCTTAAGCGTATGGTTCGCTTTCCGCTGTGAGGCGCACATGGATACTCTTGCTTTGTTGACATCGAACTGTTGGTTGGTGTAGGAGCAGAGCAGCCCCACTAGGAGCGCCCGGAGACAGCCCCCGGTATGCCATCTACTTCGACCACGCCGCCAAGGGAGGGCCACCCGGTAAGGGAGAGGTCTCCGGCAAGGGAGAGTTCTCCGGCAAGGGAGAAGTCTCCGGCAAGGGGGAGCTCTCCGGCAAGGGGGAGTTCTCCGCCAAGGGACAGCACCAGTGTCCCCCCGGCGGCGGAGACTACGACCGCCGAGCCCAGTACAGGTAATCTTCTCGCCAAAGCTTCCCCTGGATTCTTCTTTATTTGATCTTCTTTTCGCTTGGATTCTTGCTTGACTCTTCTCCCTTTTTCGGCCATCAGATCCATCTGCTGCGGAGCCAATGGAGAAGAAGGTTGCCGCCAACGACGCTGCTGCCCCCGAAGGAGCAACCGGCGCTGACGATCCCGCCGGCGACGAGGCCGCCAAGGCTGCCGCCGCAGAAGCAGGCGGGGGATCTGGCGATCGTACTGACGACCCTGAGGCCGCAGGAGCGCCAGGCGCTGCACCGACCGCCGATCCGTCCGCCGCTGCCGCAGCGCCAGGCTCCGAAGAGCCCCAGCCAGGCGTCTGCCTGAAGGCCGGCGATGGCATCTTCATCAACCTCCCCTGGGCGTCAAGCTCCAGGGCGCCGGTCGAGGGAGAAAGCTTCGACGGAGAAGTGCTTTCCTCCGCTGGGCTGAAGATAGTTGACGCGCTGAGCAGCAGCAGCGGCGAGCCGGAGGAGGAGCGGCTGCTGCGGAAGCTACTGTCACTCTACCGCGCGCGGCAAGCCAAGCTGGAATCTCGCGAGGCACTTGTCGCGAAGGCGGGAGTAGACATAGAGAGGCGCGCGGAGGAGCTCGGGGGTTTTCATCAGGAAGCTCTCCGGTCTCTGGCAAAGGAGCGGGAGCAACTCGCTGTGAAGCAGCAGGCCTTCCTCCTCGAGAAGGCCGAATTTGAAGAGTAGCAGCGGCTTGCCGCGCCGATGAGAAGCTGTCTGCGCAGGAAGGCGAATTGGCGCAGCAGAAGGTCAACCTTGACAGCCACGAGGAGGAGCTTGCCGCGCGCGAGCAAACAGTCGGCGGGGCCCTCAAGCAAGCGGAGGATGCTGCCGCTGCTGCCGCAGCTGCCGAGGCCGCCAAGAAGGTGCTGGAGATGAAGGTGGCGCAGCTGGAGGCCGATCTCAAGGCATGTGGTGAAGAGCTTAGCGCCGCCAAGGACTCCAACACAGATCTTGAGTCGAAGCTGACTGCTTTGACCAAGACGCTGGACGGCGCCAAGGAGCAGGAGGCGGCCTTGAAGAAGGAGATCAAGGCCGACAAGGCGCTGCTGGAGAGTGCTGCCGCCACCCAGAATCCTTTTAGGGATACGGTGGAGCACTGGACGGAGAGTCTTGTGAATGCTGCCGCAGATATCGACAAGGAGCTGGCACAGCTGGGGATGGCAAATCTCGGGTATCCCTCCGACGAGAACCTCCAGCCCAGCGCCAAGCTCACCCTGTTCTTCAAAGGCGTGGCAACGGCGCTCCAGCGGCTCCGGGAGAGGATCCCAAAGCAGCTGGCCGACGAGTCACGCAAGATCTGCGCGGGAGCTCTTCAAAAGGTATTGATGAAGGTGGTCTTCCGCAACCCGGGACTCCGCCTTACCAACGTCCTCAGGACCTTGCCGCCGGATGCCGATCTGGAGGAGCTCAAGGCCCTTGTCGCACCCATTGTGGACAAGGTGAGCGGGATCAAGAAGAATTAGGGCGATCACGCAGACTAGGCCGCCCGTTTCCTCCTTTTTCTTGTCGCTGTCGATCAAGTTATGAAAACGACCTATTAGAGCTGCGACAAGCTATTTTGTAATATAACTTTATTCTGGGTAGTGATTGCTATGTTATTCCCTTTACTTGATTCCTCCCTTTGTATGTTTTTGCCCTACGCTTTTAGGGAACTTGCCGGCGCAGGCACTCTTGCCGCGAGTGCTGAGTGTGGGACGTCAGCAGCCTGCTGGCGGTGCCACTGCCGACAAGAAACCTTGTCGCAACTAGTTGCGGCTCACTTAAGTTGCTGAGCGAACTCGAAACAAAGTAAGGGCGCGACTAGCTAAGCAACTAGTCGCAGCTCACTTAAGTTGTTGAGCGGACTCGAAACAACGTAAGGGCGCAACTAGCTACGAGTTGGTTCCTCCGTGCACAGGTTTTCCATACAAAGTGCGGTCGTTCAAGGGAAATAACTTAAAAACTTAAAAAATCTGAGTGCTCAAACTTTGGCAACTTAGCTTTTCTGTTGTTTGCTTCCCGGCAAGGCGAGACTTTCTTGAACGATGCCTGATCCACACCATTATCTTCTCCTTCCCCCCTGGCAAACTTGTGCGCGAGGGAACTTTCCTTTCCTTGAGAAGAAAGAAGAGGAAATAAAGGTATGGAGCCTTATGCCTCGTTATCGCTTACCGGGGAGTAGGTGCTGCACAAAATGTCAGATAACACATGCAAAAAATAGAAAGCATGAAATCGACAAGATGTGCGGAGCACATGAGCTTTACTTATGCACGGGATCTGCGCCCGGCTTTGTACAAAGGATTACATGCAACAGCGGCAAGACTTGTACAAAAGGTGGTTGCCGGAACTGGTTCCGGCAACCGCGCCTTACGGGTAAAACTTACGAAGATGCTCAATGTTCCAGGAGTTGCTCAATGGAACGCCATCTTCGGTCTCAAGGCGGACAGCGCCAGGCCTAGTGACTCGTTCACCAGGTAAGGGCCTTCCCACTTCGGCGTCAACTTGTTGGAATTCTTGGCGGACTGAACGCACCGAAGAACAAGGTCGCCTTCCTCGAGACTTCTGGCGTTAACTTTGCGGCTATGGTAGCGGCGCAAAGCTTGCTGGTAGCGAGCAGCTCGTACCGCAGCCTGAAGACGGTCTTCCTCGAGGAGCAGCGCGTCATCTTCTCGCAGCTGCTCTTGCTCGAGCTCATCATAAGCGAGCACTCGAGGCGACCCGTATACGAGTTCCGTGGGGAGAACTGCCTCTGCTCCATAGACTAGAGCGAAAGGTGTCTGGCCAGTGGCTCGATTTGGCGTCGTCCTGATTGACCAAAGAACCACCGGCAGCTCCTCGATCCAGTTTCTTCCGCACTTGTGCAGCCTGTCGAAAGTTCTCGTCTTGAGCCCACGCAACACTTTAGCATTTGCCCTCTCCGCTTGACCGTTGCTTCTCGGGTGAGCAACAGAAGCGAAGCAGACCTTGGCGCCAAGGTCTTGGACATACTGCATGAAGGTGCGACTCGTAAATTGTGTACCGTTGTCGGTGATGATCCTATTAGGGATCCCGAAGCAGCAAACAATCGACCTGAAGAACTTGACTGCTGACTGTGCTGTCACCTTCCTCACTGGTTCCACTTCCGGCCACTTTGTGAACTTGTCGATTGCAACGTACAAGTACTCAAAGCCCCCGACTGCTCGGGGAAAGGGGCCGAGGATGTCGAGCCCCCAGACCGAAAATGGCTAGGATAAAGGGATCGTCTGGAGAGCTTGAGCTGGCTGGTGTATCTGCTTGGAATGGAACTGGCACGCTTCACACTTGGTTACTTGTGCAGTTGCATCCTGGAGGGCTGTCGGCCAAAAGAAACCTTGCCGGAATGCTTTGTCGGCAAGTGCTCTTGCGCCAATGTGGTGACCACATATGCCTCCATGTATCTCTGCCAACAGCTTCTGTCCATCTTCCCGGTGAATACACTTCAATTTCACTCCGTTGAGTCTTCTTCTGTACAGTGTGTTGTCGACAAACTGGTACATACTTGACTGCGGGGCTACTCTTTCCGCTTCTTCTTGCTCTTTGGGAAGTTCTCCTGTCTGAAGGAAACGGACAATCTGCTGTGCCCATGCTGGAGCTTGTGGCTCGACAACAAGGACTAAAGGAACATCTGCTGCTGCGGGAACATCCGCTTCTACGGCAAGAACCTGTGGCTCTGCCGGAGCTTGACATTCCCCGGCAAGCTTGCCGGAGCAAAACTTGTCGGGAGCGTCTGCTTCGATGGAACAAACCCTAGGGCTTGCCGGAGCAGGACGTTCCCTGGCAAGCTTGCCGGAGCAAAACTTGTCGGGAGCCTCTGCTTCAACGGAACGAAGCCCAGGGCCTGCCGGAGCAGACTGCTCCTCAGCGCTCTTGGTGTTGATCTTGGGGACCTTCTTGGCGGCGGCTTCGGGAAGCTCTGCCGAAAAATAGTCACCAGAAATCAACTTCCTCTTCTTGCTCTGTCCAGTTGATGGCGTTACGGACGGTTGAGTCAGCTTGAGCACAAAGATCCCTGGTTCCACAGGTAACTTAAGTGCGGCGCACTTTGAAAGGCCATCGGCAATGTCGTTCTCAGCTCTTGGAACGTGTTCCATCTGTAGGCCGTCAAAGTGCTCTTCTAGATTTCTCACTTCGTCGACGTAGGCTTCCATCAACGGACTCTGATAGTTCTCGTTCACTTGGCGGACGACAAGCTGTGAGTCACCCCTGACAATGAGCTTCTTGATCCCAAGGTTTGCCGCGATCCTAAGACCGGCAAGCAAGCCTTCATACTCTGCAGTATTGTTTGTTGCTTGCTCCCTGGGAAAGTGCATCTGTACTACGTACTTGAGGTGCTCTCGAGTGGGTGCGACAAGCAGCACACCAGCACCGGCGCCTTGCAGCGAGAAGGCACCATCAAAGTACATCAGCCACTCTTTGCTTGCTTCCTTGACGGGGATGCTCGTTTCTGGAATTTCTTCATCTGATGTTGGCGTCCACTCTGCTATGAATTCTGCCAATGCTCTGCTTTGTATAGTTGAAGTGCTCTCAAACTTGAGGCCAAAGCTTGACAGTTCCAGTGCCCACTCAACGATCCTGCCTGTCGCTTCTGGATTCTGCAGTATCCTCTTCAGCGGAAAGTGAGTGACAACTGTGATCTCATGTGCTTGGAAGTAATGGCGCAGCTTTCTCGAGGCCATGAGAAGGCCGAAAAGCAATTTCTGCACACCAGAGTACCTTGACCTAGCCCCCTGCAGAAGGGAACTGACAAAGTAAACTGGGCGCTGCACCATTCTCTTCTGTATCTCCTCGTGCATCTGCGCAGATCCATCCTTGTCGGGACCAGAGCTTGTCGGGGGAGCCCCCTGCTTGTCGCTGGATGCGCTTGCCGGGGTTGCTGGCTCATCATCTGCCTCCCTCTTCGCAACTAACGCAGCACTAACCACTTGATTGGTTGCCGCCATATACAGCAGCAACTTCTCTTGTGGCTTAGGTGCAACAAGTGTTGGAGCGGAGGACAGGTATCTCTTCAAGTCCTGCAGCGCAGCCTCCGCTTCCAGAGTCCATTGCATCGGACCTGCCTTTTTCAATATTTTGAAAAACGGCAGGGCGCGCTCAGCAGACCTAGAGATAAACCTGCTGAGAGCAGCCACGCAACCGGCAAGTCTTCGTACATCCTTGACGCGCTTTGGTGCTTCAATTTGCTCAATGGCCCTGATCTTGTCAGGATTGGCTTCAATTCCCCGCTGAGATTCAAAAAACCCGAGAAGCTTGCCGAAAGGAACTCCAAACACACACTTCTCGGGATTGAGCTTGAGATTGATCTTGCGCAGATTTGCAAAGGTCTCGTCTAAATCTTGAATCAGAGTTGCCCTGTCCTTGCTCTTGACCACTATATCATCCATGTAGGCTTCCACATTTCTGTGTATTTGTGGCTCAAAAGCGACATGGACTACTCTTGCAAATGTTGAACTAGCCTTCTTTAAACCAAAAGGCATCCGTACGAAACAGTGCGTGCCACATGGAGTGATAAATGCGGTTTTCTCCTCATCCTCTTCTGCCAAGAAGATCTGATGATATCCTGAGTATGCGTCAAGAAATGAAAGCAAGTCACATCCAGCCGTGGAGTCAACAATGTGGTCAATGCGCGGCAAGGGAAATGGGTCTTTGGGACAAGCTTTATTAACATCGGTAAAGTCGATACAAAGCCTCCATTTCCCGTTTGCTTTGCGCACAACTACAGGATTGGCCAACCACGTAGGATGGAGCACTCCTCTAACAAGGCCTGCTGCTTCCAACTTCTTGATTTCTTCTGTGATAAACTCTTGGCGCTCCACTGCTTGCTTCCTGACCTTCTGCTTGACGGGCCGCGCATGAGGACAAACGGCAAGATGGTGCTCAATTACTTTCCTGGGAACACCGGGGATGTCAGACGGTTGCCATGCAAACATGTCGACGTTCGCCCGCAGGAAAGCAATGAGCGCGCTTTCCTATTTAGGGTCGAGAGTGGCACTGATGGTGAAGGTACCACCAGTGCCGTCCTCCTTGGCGGACACCTTCTTAGTCTCTGGCGGAGCTGCCATTGTCTTCTTACACTTGCCGGTGGAGCTTGATGGTGCATCCTCGACGGCAGCGCAGCACTCCGAAGAGGTGCGCATGCCGGAGTGGGCATCAGAACTCTTGCCGGACTTGGTCTTCTTCTTCCCCCCGGGAGCTTCAGCGGCAAGTGACTTGTGATCTGCTGCGGCTGCCACTTCCCGGTAGATCTTGTCAGCACAGATAAGGGCATCTTTCTTGTCGCCAGGGACAGAAATGACACTTATCGGGCCTGGCATCTTCAGTATGTTATATGCGTAGTGAGAGGCTGCCATGAACTTGGCGAGTGCTGGACGGCCAAGTATTCCATTGTAGGGTAATGGAAAATCGGCAACGTCGAAAGTGACCCTCTCAGTCCTGAAATTCAACTCGCTGCCAAATGTCACTGGCAGCGTAACTTTCCCCTTCGGCTTGCTCCTTCCTGAGCTGATTCCTTGGAATGTGCCGGTCTCCTCAAGCTCGCTGTCAGGGATCTGGAGTTTCTGGAGTACAGCGGAGGAGATCAAGTTCAAGCCGGCCCCGCCGTCAACTAACATCTTAGTGACCTTGAGGTTGCGGATAGTTGGTGAAACCAACATCGGCAAGCACCCGACCGCAGTTGTGCGACCAGGGTGGTCCTCAATATCAAAGATGATAGGCGTGCTGGACCATTTCAGAAGCCTGCGCGACTCGACAGGTGGTTCTGCTACATTGACTTCCCGCGCCCACTGCTTGAGTTGGCGATGCAAAGTATGCAGAGAAGCACCACCGTCAACGCACAGAACTTCTGTGGCTTTCTGGAACTCCTGCTCGCTTGTCTCGGCATCATCCATGTCTTCGTCTTCGTCATCGTCTTCATCCTTGTCGCGGCCGCGGGGAGGTCTGTCTCCTTGCTGCTGCTTGGCCTTGCCGCGGCGTCCTCCCCGGCCGGTACGCTTCTTGCCGGATTCTCTAGCACCTCCTTGGGCCCTCTCCTTGTCGCGTCGCTCGTATTCGGCTTTTTGCTGCAGGACAAGCTGCTCTACCTTCTTGCAGCTCTGGAGGTCATGGCCCTTGGTGCGGTGAATCTTGCAGTATTGCTTGTCGGTGCCGTCCTGCTTGTCGGCGATCGCCACAGCCTGGCAGTTGGTGCATGCGGCAACCTCCTTGCCGGAGCTACCAACTTTGGCTTTATTGGCACCACCTTCGTTGCCGGACTGCTCAACGACTAGCATATCTTTGCCTTTCTTCTTCCTGTTGTTCCGCCGCCGGTTTTTCTTTGCCGGGGCAGCATCCTCGCTGTCAGATCCTCCTGCTCCAGTATTCTCTCCGGGAAATTTCCTCCCTTCCTCAGCACGTGCACACTTGTCGGCCAGGGCATACAGCTCACTGACGTCTCTGATCTTGTACATCGCCATGTCCTCCCGCATCCTGCGGTTACGCACGTTCTGATGGAACGCGCTGATGACTGCGGCAGGGTGGATATTTGGGATGTTGTGCTGTACACGGCTGAATCTTTGAATGTACTTGCGCAGGGGCTCTCCTTCGTTCTGGGTGAGCAGATGAAGGTCACTCTCTTGGCCATGAGGTTTGTGGCCGCCTGTAAAGGCGCCGACAAACTGATGGCATAGGTCTGCCCAGGAGGATATGGAGTTCTCCGGCAAGTGCATGAGCCAGGACCTGACGTTAGGCTTGAGCACCAGCGGGAAGTAGTTGGCAAGGATCCTGTCGTCCCGTCCCCCGGCAGCTTGCACCACGATGGTGTAGATGCTGAGGAACTCCGACGGATGCGATTTGCCGTCGTACTTCTCTGGTACGTCTGGCTTGAAATTCTTCGTACTGGGCCACTGGACTTGCCGCAGCTCATGAGTAAACGCAGGGCAACCTACTGCGTACGGTAAGTCGCCTGGTTCCCCTGGCGCATGCATGTCGACAGAGGGCCCAGCGCGCTGGTCTGATTGACGCCGCGCTTCTCTTCGGCGCTCGATGCGAGTACGAGCGTCTTCTTGCTGTCGTTCGTGAAGAACTTGGCGTTGATCACGACGAGCTCGTGGATCTGATGACGCGGTGGAGTCGCTGTCGAGGTGGATCTGGCGAGTCGGCGATCTTGGCCTTCGGGGCGGAGAGTGCACAGTGGTTGCACGCCTACCGGTCTTGTCACCACCGGCTCGTGCCTGGCTGACTTGCCGCGGCTGCGATGTGCTCGGCTGCCGTGGAGCGCCGCTGTTGGCGAAGCCGATGAGACTCTGAATGGTGGCCCTCCAGTCGTCGATCTTGTCTGCCGCTGGAGGGTAGTCTAGGAGCAGTTGAGCTCGCGCCAAAGCTTCTGCTGAAGTGGCGGGCGACGGTGGCGAACGGTGAGAGGAGCGGGATATGCTCGGACTTCTAACTATGTTAGAAGGAGCAGTATCCCGTCCAGGCGACCGTGCCTCGCTCGTGCCAGCATGTTGGCGTGCATGCTGGTCTTGAGCCCTCCGAGAACCGCCAGCTTGATCCTGATCCAGCAAACGCATGGTACCGTGAGCACCATGACGCTGCCGGTCCTGCGCTCCCTGAGATGGGCGCGGTGCATGTACGGACGCCGAGGTCTTGGAGTGCGCCCGGTCGTTGTGGGAGCCGGCTATGCCCCCGACGGGCAGCGCAGCCTTGTCCTTGGACCTGGCAGCACCGTGAGCTCCGTCATCGACGCCCGTTCTTCCACCGGCGTCTACCCCACCAGCCGTTTGCTCCGGCGGTGGTGGGTTCGGCGCGGACAGAGTAGCGGCCTCCGAAGCCTTCTTCTTCGGCGGCATGTCGATGAAGATGATGAAGATCTAGCTCGTGTGAACGCCGGATCAGGTTCACACAACCTCGACGCCCCTACCTGGCGCGCTAAAGATGTCGGGGAAACTGATCCACGAGCACCTATGGGACTTGGTGGACCGAGCCCCTTTCGGTTCGGCGGGGGCGGAGATCGCGCAAAGAGCAGATCGAGGCGAAGCACACGAGCAGTTTACCCAGGTTCGGGCCGCACGGATGCGTAAAACCCTACTCCTGCTTTGTGGTTTGTATTGCGTTCTTGCTCGGGAGCGCGGAGTGCTACAGTACACACCAGCAGCTAGCGAGACTGAGCGTGAATGAGTGTCCTCCTCACTCTACGTTGCGCATGGGCCTCCTTTTATATGTTCAAGGGGTCACCGACAGGTGGCAACATAGACAAGGGCAAAAATGGAAAGGTGGTGGTTGGTACAGCTACTTGTACAGTGTATCATACCTAACCCTGACGGCAGGCGACAAAGGCATTAAATGCCCGTCTGGGTCGCCTAAACAGTATAGAAAGGGACCGCCAGGGATGCCACCGTTCGCCACAACGGCTATCTTGTCAGCGCCGCTTGCCACTGCGCACCGCTGGCTGCACAGCCTCCCGCCACGCACGCCTGGGAGGGTCCCAGAGCGACACGTTGGTGGATGCGCTGGAGCGTGGGCGCGGAGTGGTAGCCTGCCGCGGCAAGCGCCTTGCCGCGGCCGTTGCCTTGTCGCGTCCGGGTGCTTGTCGCTCACCGGGCCTTGCCGGGACGCGTGGCGCGTCGCGGCAAGTTCCTTGAGATGCCTTGGTTGGCCTTCCCGGCAAGCTCCTCTTGCCGGGGTCTTGTGTGCCTTGGCTGGCCTTCCCGGCAAGCTCCTCTTGCCGGGGTCTTGTATGCCTTGGTTTAAATACTTTGTTCTTGAATGGCTCCAGAGGAACCACGGAGGACCTTGGTGGTCACCCGGCAAGCCTTGCCGCGGGATGCTGCGACTGCCCGTGCACAAGTTCGGGATACTAGGGTACCCCTACTCTAGTACACTGACACCCATCATATTAGGACTAGTTTCATAACCAAAGCAAATTACCATGCTACTCTAAAGACTCTCAAAATAATATAAGTGAAGCATGAGAGTTCACCTATTTCTACAAAATAAAACCACCACTGTGCTCTAAAAATATATAAGTGAAGCACTAGAGCAAATGACAAACTACTCCGAAAGATATAAGTGAAGATCAATGAGTAGTCGAACAATTATGAAACTATATGAAGACTCTCTAACATTTAATAATTTCAGATCTTGGTAAAGTTACTGATGAACGAAGACGAAAGAGGGGATGCCTTCCGGGGCATCCCCAAGCTTAGGCTCTTGGTTGTCCTTGAATATTACCTTGGGGTGCCTTGGGCATACCCAAGCTTAGCCTCTTGCCACTCCTTATTCCATAGTCCATCGAATCTTTACCCAAAACTTGAAAACTTCACAACACAAAACTTAACAGAAAACTCGTAAGCCCCGTTAGTATAAGAAAGAAAATCACCATCATAAGGTACTGTAATGAAATCATTCTCTATTTTATATTAGTGTAATATCTACTGTATTCCAACTTCTCTATGGTTCATACCCTCCGATACTACTCATAGATTCATCAAAATAAGCAAACAACACATAGAAAACAGAATCTGTCAAAAACAGAATAGTCTGTAGTAATCTGGATCAAACGTATACTTCTGAAACTCATAAAATTCTCAAATATAATGGTGGACCTGAGTAATTTGTCTATTTATCATATTCAAAAAGAATTAACTAAATAGCACGCTCCAGTAAAAAATGGCAGCAATTCTCGTGAGCGCTAAAGTTTCTGTTTTTTACAGCATGATGATAAAGACTTCACCCAAGTCTTCCCAACGGTTCTACTTGGCACAAACACTAATTAAAAGCATAAAACCACCTATAAAAATAGGATATACGAATTATTTATTACTAAACAGGTGCAAATATCAAGGAACAAAAATAAAATTGGGTTGCCTCCCAACACACGCTATCGTTTAACGCCCCAAGCTAGGCATGATGATTTCAATGATGCTCACATAAAAGATAAGAATTGAAACATAAAGAGAGCATCATGAAGAATATTACTAGCACATTTAAGGCTAACCCACTTCCTATGCATAGGGATTTTGTGAGCAAACAATTTATGGGAACAAGAATCAATTTGCATAGGAAGGTAAAGCAAGCATAACTTCAAAATTTTAAGCACATAGAGAGGAAACTTGATATTATTGCAATTCCTACAAGCATATATTCCCCCCTCATAATAATTTTCAGTAGCATCATGAATGAATTCAACAATATAACTATCACATAAAGCATTCTTTTCATGATCTACAAGCCTTGAAATTTTATTACTCTCCACATAAGCAAAATTCTTCTCGTTCGGAATAGTAGTGGGAGCAAACTCAACAAAATAACTATCATGTGAGGCAAAATCAAATTGAAAGTTAAAAGAAAGATGACAAGTTTCATGGTTATCATTGTTCTTTATAGCATACATGTCATCACAATAATCATCATAGATAACAACTTTATTCTCATAATCAACTGGAACCTCTTCCGAAATAGTGGATTCATCACAAAATAAAGTCATGACCTCTCCAAATCCACTTTCATCAATATAATCATCATAAAAAGGAGGCATGATTTCATCATAATAAATTTTCTCATCAAAACTTGGGGGACAAAAAATATCATCTTCATCAAACATAGCTTCCCCAAGCTTGTGGCTTTGCATATCATTAGCATCATGGATATTCAAGGAATTCATACTAACGACATTGCAATCATGCTCATCATTCAAATATTTAGTGCCAAACATTTTAATGCATTCTTCTTCTAACACTTTGGCACAATTTTCCTTCCCGTCATACTCACGAAAGATATTAAAAAGGTGAAGCGTATGAGGCAAACTTAATTCCATTTTTTCTGTAATTTTCTTTTATAAACTAAACTAGTGATAAAACAAGAAACAAAAAGATTCGATTGCAAGATCTAAAGATATACCTTAAAGCGCTAACCTCCCCGGCAACGGCACCAGAAAATAGCTTGATGTCTACTAGACAACCTTCTTCTTGTAGACGTTGTTGGGCCTCCAAATGCAGAGGTTTGTAGGACAGTAGCAAATTTCCCTCAAGTGGATGACCTAAGGTTTATCAATTCGTAGGAGGCATAGGATGAAGATGGTCTCTCTCAAAGAACCCTGAAACCAAATAACAAAGAGTCTCTTGTGTCCCCAACACATCCAATACAATGGTAAATTGTATATGTGCACTAGTTTGGCGAAGAGATGGTGATAAAAGTGGTATATGGATGGTAGATAAAGGATTTTGTAATCTGAAATATAAAAACAGCAAGGTAACTAATGATAAAAGTGAGCACAGACGGTATTGCAATGCTAGGAAACAAGGCCTAGGGTTCATACTTTCTCTAGTGCAAGTTCTCCCAACAATAATAACATAATTGGATCACATAACTATCCCTTGATACCTCTTGAGCACTGCGTTGGTTTTCCCCGAAGAGGAAGGGATGATGCAGCAAAGTAGCGTAAGTATTTCCCTCAGTTTTTGAGAACCAAGGTATCAATCCAGTAGGAGGCTACGCGCGAGTCCCTCGTACCTGCACAAAACAAATAAATCCTCGCAACCAACGCAAATAGGGGTTGTCAATCCCCATAAGGCCATTTACGAGAGTGAGATCTGATAGATATGATAAGATAATATTTTTGTCATAAAGATGCAAAGTAAAATAAAGGCAAAGGAAATAGCAAAGGAAATAACTAAGTAGTAGGAGATCAATATGATAAAGATAGACCCGGGGGCCATAGGTTTCACTAGTGGCTTCTCTCGAGAGCATAAGTATTCTACGGTGGGTGAACAAGTTACTGTTGAGCAATTGACAGAATTGAGCATAGTTAAGAGAATAACTAGGTATGATCATGTATATAGGCATCACATCCGAGACAAGTAGACCGACTCCTGCCTGCATCTACTACTATTACTCCACTCATCGACCGCTATCCAGCATGCATCTAGAGTATTAAGTTAAAAATAGAGTAATCCCTTAAGCAAGATGACATGATGTAGAGGGATAGACTCATGCAATATGAAGAAAACCCATCTTGTTATCCTCGATGGCAACAATACAATACGTGCCTTGCTGCCCCTACTGTCACTGGGAAAGGACACCGCAAGATTGAACCCAAAGCTAAGCACTTCTCCCATTGCAAGAAAGATCAATCTAGTAGGCCAAACCAAACTGATAATTCGAAGAGACTTTCAAAGAGAACCAATCATACATAAAAGAATTCAGAGAAGATTCAAATATTATTCACAGATAGACTTGATCATAAACCCACAATTCATCGGTCTCAACAAACACACCGCAAAAATAAGATTACATCAAATGGTTCTCCGCAGGAGAGGGGGAGAACATTGTATTGAGATCCAAAAAGAGAGAAGAAGCAATCAAGCTACTAACTATGGACCCGTAGGTCTGAGGTAAACTACTCACACTTCATCGGAGCGGCTATGGTGTTGGTGTAGAAGCCCTCCGTGATCGATGCCCCCTCCGACGGAGCTCCGAAACAGGCCCCAAGATGGGATCTTGTGGATACAGAAAGTTGCGGTGGTGGAATTAGGGTTTTGGCTCCGTATCTGATCGTTTGGGGGTACGTAGGTATATATAGGAGGAAGGAGTACGTCGGTGGAGCAACAGTGGGCCCACGAGGGTGGAGGGCACGCCTAGGGTAGGCAGGCGCGCCCCTACCTCGTGGCCTCCTCTTTTCTTTCATGACGTAGGGTCCAAGTCTCCCGGGTCTTTTTCTTTGAGAAAATCACATTCCTAAAGGTTTCATTCCGTTTGGACTCCGTTTGATATTCCTTTTCTTCGAAACCCTAAACAGGCAAAAAACAACAATTCTGGGCTGGGCCTCCGGTTAATAGGTTAGTCCCAAAAATAATATAAAAGTGGATAATAAAGCCCAATAATGTCCAAAACAATAGATAATATAGCATGGAGCAATCAAAAACTATAGATACGTTGGAGACGTATCAAGCATCCCCAAGCTTAATACCTGCTCGTCCTCGAGTAGGTAAATGATAAAAACAGAATTTTTGATGCGGAGTGCTATTTGGCATAATTTTAATGTAATTCTTCTTAAATGTGGTATGAATATTCAGATCCGAAAAGATTCGAGACAAAAGTTCATATTGACATAAAAATAATAATACTTCAAGCATACTAACAAAGCAATTATGTCTTCTCAAAATAACATGGCTAAAGAAAGTTATCCCTACAAAATCATATAGTCTGGCTATGCTCTATCTTCACCACACAAAATATTTAAATCATGCACAACCCCGATGACAAGCCAAGCAATTGTTTCATACTTTTGACATTCTCAAAACTTTTTCAATCTTCACGCAATACATGAGCGTGAGCCATGGATATAGCACTATAGGTGGAATAGAGTGGTGGTTGTGGAGAAGACAAAAAGGGAAAAGATAGTCTCACATTAACTAGGCGTATCAACAGCCTATGGAGATGCCCATCAATAGATATCAATGTGAGTGAGTAGGGATTGCCATGCAACGGATGCACTAGAGCTATAAGTATATGAAAGCTCAAAAAGAAACTAAGTGGGGGTGCATCCAACTTGCTTGCTCATGAAGACCTAGGGCATTTTGAGGAAGCCCATCATTGGAATATACAAGCCAAGTTCTATAATGAAAGATTCCCACTAGTATATGAAAGTGATAACATGAGAGACTCTCTACTATGAAGATCATGGTGCTACTTTGAAGCACAAGTGTGGTAAATGGATAGTAACATTGTCCCTTCTCTCTTTTTCTCTCATTTTTTTATTTGGGCCTTTTCTCTTTTTTCCTTTTTTCCTTTTTTATGGCCTCTTTTCTTTCTCTTTTTTTTCGTCCGGAGTCTCATCCCGACTTGTGGGGGAATCATAGTCTCCATCATCCTTTCCTCACTAGGACAATGCTCTAATAATGATGATCATCACACTTTTATATTTCTTACAACTCAACAATTACAACTCGATACTTAGAACAAAATATGACTCTATATGAATGCCTCCGGCGGTGTACCGGGATATGTAATGACTCATGAGTGACATGTATGAAAGAATTATGAATGGTGGCTTTGCCACAAATACGATGTCAACTACATGATCATGCTAAGAAATATAACAATGATGGAGTGTGTCGTAATAAACGGAACGGTGGAAAGTTGCATGGCAATATATCTCGGAATGGCTATGGAAATGCCATAATAGGTAGGTATGGTGGCTGTTTTGAGGAAGGTATATGGTGGGTGTATGATACCGGCGAAAGGTGCGCGGTATCAGAGAGGCTAGCAAAGGTGGAAGGGTGAGAGTGCGTATAATGACTCAACATTAGTCACAAAGAACTCAAAACTTATTGCAAAAATCTACAAGTTATCAAAGCAAAGTATTACGCGCATGCTCCTAGGGGGATAGATTGGTAGGAAAAGACCATCGCTCGTCCCCGACCGCCACTCATAAGGAAGGCAATCAAAAAAATAAATTACGCTCCGACTTCATCACATAACGGTTCATGATACGTCTCCAACGTATCTATAATTTATGATTGCTCCATGCTATATTATCTACTATTTTGGACTATATTGGGCTTTATTTTCCACTTTTATATTATTTTTGGGACTAACCTATTAACCGGAGGCCCAGCCCAGGATTGCTGTTTTTTTTCCTATTTCAGTGTTTCAGATAAACGAAATATCAAACGGAGTCCAAACGGAATAAAATGTTCGGGAACGTGATTTTCTCACCGAACGTGATCCAGGAGACTTGGACCCTGCTCCAAGGAACAAAAGAGGCGGTCACGAGGGTGGGGGGCGCCCACCCTAGGGCGCGCCCCCTGCCTCATGGGCCCCTCGTTGCTCCTCCGGCGTACTTCTTCCTCCTATATATACACACGTACCCCCAAAAGATCAGAACAGGAGCCAAAAACCTAATTCCACCGCCGCAACTTTCCGTATCCATGAGATCCCATCTTGGGGCCTGTTCCGGAGCTCCGACGGAAGAGGGACGTCATCACGGAGGGCTTCTACATCATCCTAGAGCCTCCGATGAAGTGTGAGTAGTTTACCTCAGACCTTCGGGTCCATAGTTAGTAGCTAGATGGCTTCTTCTCTCTCTTTGAATCTCAATACAAAGTCCCCCCTCTCTTGTGGAGATCTATTCGATGCAATCTTCTTTTTGCGGTGTGTTTGTTGAGACCGATGAATTGTGGGTTTATGATCAAGTCTATCTATGAATAATATTTGAATCTTCTCTGAATTCTTTTATGTATGATTGGTTATCTTTGCAAGTCTCTTCGAATTATCCGTTTGGTTTGGCCAACTAGATTGGTAGTTCTTGCCATGGGAGAAGTGCTTAGCTTTGGGTTCGATCTTGCGGTGTCCTTTCCCAGTGACAGTAGGGGCAGCAAGGCACGTACTGTATTGTTGCCATCGAGGATAACAAGATGGGTTTTCTTCATATTGCATGAGTCTATCCCTCTACATCATGTCATCTTGCTTAAGGCGTTACTCTGTTTTTAACTTAATACTCTAGATGCATGCTGGATAGCGGTTGATGAGTGGAGTAATAGTAGTAGATGCAGAATCATTTCGATCTACTTGTCACGGACTTGATGCCTATATACATAATCATGCCTACATACTCTCATAACTATGCTCAATTCTGTCAATTGCTCAACAGTAATTTGTTCACCCACCGTAGAATACTTATGCTCTTGAGAGAAGCCACTAGTGAAACCTATGGCCCCCGGGTCTAGTCTCATCATATCAATCTCCATCACTTTAATCTTGCTTTGCTTTTACTTTTTACTTTGCATCTTTATACCAAAAATACCAAAAATATTATATCTATCAGATCTCACTCTCGTTAGTGACCGTGAAGGGCTTGACAACCCCTAATCGCGTTGGTTGCGAGTAGCTATCACTTTGTGCAGGTACGAGGGACTTGAGCGTGGGCTCCTACTGGATTGATACCTTGGTTCTAAAAAAACTGAGGGAAATACTTACGCTACTCTGCTGCATCATCCCTTCCTCTTTGGGGAAAACCAACGCAAGATCAAGACGTAGCAAGAAGGATTTCTGGCGCCGTTGCCGGGGAGTCTACGCAAAAAATCAACATACCAAGTACCCATCACAATCCCTATCTCTCGCATTACATTATTTGCCATTTTCCTCTCGTTTTCCTCTCCCCCCAATTCACCCTTGCCGTTTTATTCGCCCTCTCTCTCTCTATCCTCCCTCTATTTTCCGCTTGCCTTTTTGTTTGCTCGTATGGTTGGAATAGTTGTTTATTTATTACTAAATAGAGAACTTAAGATCTATGGATCCTCATCCGCTTGCCAATCTTTTTAAGGGATCCAATTATGATGAACCAATTCCTAGTGATTTGGATGCACTAGATTATCTTTGTAAGCCTTTGCCTGAAATCCGTAAATCTGAAAATCGTGATGAAGTGCTTTATGAAGTGACTCATGATAGATCTTTGAATAAAAAGCATGATTGCAATGATTTTATTATAAATTATCTTGATGTCAATTTTGCTAATAATATGCAAAACCCTAAGCTTGGGGATGCTAGTTTTGCTATGTCCTCCACTTGTTGCAATGATCATGATTGGGGTGATTCTTCTTATGATTTGAAAATTTATTTAAGCCCCATGGTGAATATGAGATTGATAATAGTGTTTGCAATATTATTGAAAGTGGGTTTGGAAGAGTGTCAACTTTAGATCCCACATATTTGGAGAATGTTCAATCTTATGAAATTTTTGATAAAAGTGGGTCTCGAAAGGTCATGACTTTAGTTAATGTTAATCCCACTATTTTGGAAAAGTGTCAACTTTGCATGCATATGGATCGTGTTGAAAATACTTTATGTGATAGCTATTTTGTTGAATATGATTATGATCCTACATATAATTATTATGAGAGAGGAAAATATGGTGGTAGAAATTTTCATGTTACTAAATTACCTCTCGTTAGGTTGAGATTGCTATTGTTTGTTTCCGCTTCCTTGCATATGCTAGTTTTTTTTGACTTGATAATTTGTTTGACTATAAGATGCCTATGCATAGGAAGTATGTTAGACTTAGATGTGTTTGTCGCGTGTTTTATGATGCTCTCTTTATGCTTCAATTCTTGTCTTTCATGTGAGCATCATTGAAATATTATGCCTAGCTATAAGGCCTTAAAGAAAAGCGCTTGTTGGGAGACAATCCAATATTTATCCTTGCTGTTATTTAATAAATAAATTATTTAGCCTCTGTTTTGGTTGTGGTTTTTTGTGTTTAATTAGTGTTTTTGCCAAGTAGAAACCGTTGGGAAGACTTGGGGAAAATCTTGTTGAACTTGCTGTAAAAAACAGAAACTTTAGCGCTCACGAAAACTGCTGTCATTTTTATTTGAAGAGTGATATTTAGTTAATTATTTTTGAAGATGATTAATAGATAAATTCCTCACGTCCATAAATTTATTTTAGAATTTTTGGGGTTCCAGATCTTGCGCTAGCTACAGATTACTACAGACTGTTCTGTTTTTGACAGATTTTGTTTTCTGTGTGTTGTTTGCTTATTTTGATGAATCTATGGCTAGTAAAATAGTTTATAATCCATAGAGAAGTTGGAATACAGTAGGTTTAACACCAATATAAATAAAGAATGAGTTAATTACAGTAACTTGAAGTGGTCTTTTGTTTTCTTTCGCTAATGGAGCTCACGAGTTTTCTATTTTGAGTTTTGTGTTGTGAAGTTTTCAAGTTTTGGGTGAATTCTTTTGATGGATCATGGAACAAGGAGTGGAAAGAGCCTAAGCTTGGGGATGCCCATGGAACCCCCAAGATAATCCAAGGACACCAAAAAGTCAAAGCTTGGGGATGCCTTCCGGGGCATCCCCTCTTTCGTCCACTTCCATCGGTAATTTACTTGGAGCTATATTTTTATTCACCAAGATGATATGTGTTTTGCTTGGAGCGTCTTGTATTATTTGTGTCTTTGTGTCTTAGTATGCCACAATCATCCTTGCTGTACACACCTGTTGAGAGAGCCATATATGAATTAAAATTTGATAGAATACTCTATGTGCTTCACTTATATCTTTTGAGCGTAGTAGTTTTGCTCTATGTGCTTCACTTATATCTTTTGAGCTAGATAATTTTGCTCTATGTGCTTCACTTATATTTTTGAGCGTTATAATTTTGCTCTATGTACTTCACTTGGATCTTTTAGAGCACGGTGGTGGATTTGTGTTAAAGAAACTATTGATCTCTCATGCTTCACTTAAATTATTTTGAGAGTCTCTTAATAGCATGGTAATTTGCTTAATAATAATATGCTTGGTATTCAAGATTTGTGAAACTTTCTTTTGAGTGTGTTGAATACTAAGAAATGATTGAAGCATGATAATTGTTTTGAGATATGGAGGTGATAATATTAAAGTCATGCTAGTTGAGTCGTTGTGAATTTAAAGAATACTTGTGTTAAAGTTTGTGATTCCCGTAGCATGCACGTATGGTGAACCGTTGTGTAACGAAGTCGGAGCAGGATTTATTTATTGATTGTCTTCCTTATGAGTGGCGGTCGGGGACGAGCGATGGTATTTTCCTACCAATCTATCCCCCTAGGAGCATGCGCGTAATACTTTGCTTTGATAACTTCTAGATTTTTGCAATAAGTATATGAGTTCTTTATGACTAATGTTGAGTCCATGGATCATACGCACTCTCACCCTTCCACCTTTGCTAGCCTCTCTAATACCGCGCACCTTTCGCTAGTATCATACACCTACCATATACCTTCCTCAAAACAACCACCATACCTACCTATTATGGCATTTCCATAGCCATTCCGAGATATATTGCCATGCAACTTTCCACCATCTAGTTCATCATGACACATTCATCATTGTCATATTGCTTAGCATGATCATGTAGTTGACATAGTATTCGTGGCAAAGCCACCGTTCATAATTTCTTCATACTTGTCACTCTTAATTCATTGCATATCACGGTACACCGTCGGAGGCATCCATATAGAGTCATACTTTGTTTTATAATTGAGTTGTAATCATTGACACTACAGGAATCAGTTAATTTGCTGTCTGTGATGCTCTTTGTTGTCAGTTTTTCATTGGCACTGACGGCAAAGAAATAACTTGCCGTCTGCAAAAAAATACAGATGGCAAAGACATACTTTACCGTCTGCCAAAAAAATACAGACAGCAAATCCATACTTTGCCGTCTGCAGATAAAATACAGACGGCAAATACATTCTTTGCCGTCTACAGAAAAAATACAACAGCAAATTTAATACTTTGCCGTGTGTGAAAAATATACAGACGGCGAATATATTCTTTGCCGTTTGTATTTTCTCGTAGACGGCAAAGAGAAAACACACCACGCGGATTGATCACGTGGATCACTGACGTGGCATCATCTCAACCCACTCACTGAAGATCTTCCACCACCCACCACGAACACCACACAATCCCACGACCCCACGTCCTCCACAACCCACGCGTGCTATCACACCACACACCCCACGCCCCCTCGCCCAAACCCATCTCATGCGGCACACGGGGCTGGAGCACCAGCAGCTCGCCGGAGCGGAGCACCAGCAGTCACCCGCTGCCGGCCTCTGCCCGGCTCCGCCCGTCTCCACGCGCCGCCGGCCTCCGCCCGCATCCGGCTCTGCCTGTCTACACGCACCGCCGCCTATGCCCGCATACGTCCTCTGCCCGTCTCCGCGCGTCGTCGGCCTCCGCCCGCATCAGGCCTCGGCCCGTCTCCGCGCGACACTGGCCTTCGCGCGCCGCCGGCGTCCGGCCGCATCTGGCCTCGGCCCGTCTCCGCAGGACACTGGCCTCGGCCCGTCTCCACGGGACACTGGCCTCCGCACGCCGCCGGCGTCCGCCTCCACTGCTCTCATCTTCCTCCCTCTCTCCCTTCTGTCAATCCGCGAGGCTCCGCCTCCGCTGCTCCCCTCTTTCCATGATGGGGCTTGGCGCTGACGGAGTTGATGGGGTCCAATGGATCCAGGGATTCGCGACCGGATTCAGCGCCCGGACGAGGGTGGCGAGCTCCGCCTTGGCGGCGGACGGCTTGAGCTCCTCTTGGGCGTCCATGGTGCTGTTGGTGTGCTCTTGTCCATGGAGAAAGGAAGGAGAAGGGGTGGCTGTTGGTTGCTGCTGCTCCGGTGAGCACGGGCACACAGTATGGTTGCAGGGAGGCGCGACGTCCAGATCGAACTCATGTACTGTACTGAAGTGTAATCTGTTTGGCTTGTGAAATATAGTTTTGTTTGAGATCTGTTGATGTATACTTTGTAAATATAGTAGTTTGTGTTGTAAGATCCAATCATTCTTGGAACAGCAAATTCTTATACTCTGGTGTTTGTTCCCCATCGACTCTGCACTTGGACAATTTGTTCATTTTTTAAAACAAAAAAGATTGTTTACCGTCTGTGATGTTTGATGCTGATGGCAAAGATGAAGTTTGACTGATGGCAAAGACCATATTCTTTGCCGTCTATGGCAGCCTCCGAATGACGGCAAAGTAGTGATTGGCAGACGGCAAAGATTTTGCCGCCAGCCCGACTAAATGCTGACGGCAAAGCAGCCTTTGCCAGCATCCTCTTTGCCGTCTATGTTTGCCGCCAGCTGGCTGACGACAAACTCTTTGCCGTCTGTATTTTCCTCTTTGCCGTCTGTACTTGCCAGACGGCAAACTAGCTGATTCCTGTAGTGTGAGTTGTAAATAAATAGAAGTGTGATGATCATCATTCAATAGAGCATTGTCCCAAAAAAACAGAAAGGCCAAATAAAAAAAGGGCCAAAAAAAAGAGAAAGGCCATAACAAAAGGGAAAGGCCAAATAAAAAATATAAAAAATAAAAAGGGGCAATGCTACTATCCTTTTACCACACTTGTGCTTCAAAGTAGCACCATGATATAGCGAGTCTCATATATTGTGCTTCAAAGTAGCACCATGTTCTTCATATAGAGAGTCTCATATCTTGTCACTTTCATATACTAGTCGGAATTTTACATTATAGAACTTGCCTTGTATATTCCAATAATGGGCTTCCTCAAATTGCCCGAGGTCTTCGTGAGAAAGCAAGTTGGATGCACACCCACTAGTTTCTTTTGTTGAGCTTTCATACATTTATAGCTCTAGTGCATCAGTTGAATGGCAATCCCTACTCACTCACATTGATATCTATTGATGGGCATCTCCATAGCCCGTTGATATGCCTAGTTGATGTGAGACTATCTTCTCCTTTTTGTCTTCTCCACAACCACCATTCAATTCCACCTATAGTGCTATATCCATGGCTCACGCTCATGTATTGCATGAAAATTGAAAAAAGTTTTGAAAAAGTTAGAGTATGAAACAATTTCTTGGCTTGTCATCAGGGTTGTGCATGATTTGAATACTTTGTGTGGGGAAGATGGAGCATAGCCAGACTATATGATTTTGTAGGGATAACTTTCTTTGGCAATGTTATTTTGAGAAGACATAATTGCTTTATTAGTATGCTTGAAGTATTATTATTTTATGTCAATATAAACTTTTGTCTTGAATCTTTCTAATCTGAATATTCATACCATAGTTAAGAAGATTTGCATTGAAATTATGCCAAGTAGCACTCCGCATCAAAAATTCTCTTTTTATCATTTACCTACTCGAGGACGAGCAGGAATTAAGCTTGCGGATGCCTGATACATCTCCAACGTATCTATAATTTTTGATTGCTCCATGCTATATTATCTACTGTTTTGGACTATATTGGGCTTTATTTTCCACTTTTATATTATTTTTGGGACTAACCTATTAACTGGAGGCCCAGCCCAGAATTGCTATTTTTTTGCCTATTTCAGTGTTTCAGATAAACGGAATATCAAACGGAGTCCAAACAGAATAAAATCTTCGGGAACGTGATTTTCTCACCGAACGTGATCCAGGAGACTTGGACCCTGCTCCAAGGAACAAAAGAGGCGGTCACGAGGGTGGGGGCCCCCCTAGGGCGCGCCCCCTGCCTCGTGGGCCCCTTGTTGCTCCTCCAGCGTACTTGTTCCTCCTATATATACACACATACCCCAAACGATCAGAACAGGAGCCAAAAACCTAATTCCACTGCCGCAACTTTCTGTATCCACAAGATCCCATCTTGGGGCCTGTTCCGGAGCTTCACCGGAAGAGGGCCGTCATCACGGAGGGCTTCTACATCATCCTAGCCCCTCCGATGAAGTGTGAGTAGTTTACCTTAGACCTTCGGGTCCATAGTTAGTAGCTAGATGGCTTCTTCTCTCTCTTTGAATCTCAATACAAAGTTCTCCCCCTCTCTTGTGGAGATCTATTCGATGTAATCTTCTTTTTGCGGTGTGTTTGTTGAGACCGATGAATTGTGGGTTTACGATCAAGTCTATCTATGAATAATATTTGAATCTTCCCTGAATTCTTTTATGTATGATTGGTTATCTTTGCAAGTCTCTTCGAATTATCCGTTTGGTTTAGCCAACTAGATTGGTAGTTCTTGCCATGGGAGAAGTGCTTAGCTTTGGGTTCGATCTTGCGGTGTCCTTACCCAGTGACAGAAGGGGCAGCAAGGCACGTATTGTATCGTTGCCATCGAGGATAACAAGATGGGGTTTATTTCATATTGCATGAATTTATCTCTCTACATCATGTCATCTTGCTTAAGGTGTTACTCTGTTTTGAACTTAATACTCTAGATGCATGCTGGATAGCGGTCGATGAGTGGAGTAATAGTAGTAGATGCAGAATCGTTTCTATCTACTTGTCACGGACGTGATGCCTATATACATGATCATTCCTAGATATTCTCATAACTATGCTCAATTCTGTCAATTGCTCAATAGTAATTTGTTCACCCACCGTAGAATACTTATGCTCTTGAGAGAAGCCACCAGTGAAACCTATGGCCCCCGGGTCTAGTCTCATCATATCAATCTTCATCACTTTAATCTTGCTTTTCTTTTTACTTTTCTTTTACTTTTTACTTTGCATCTTTATACCAAAAAGACCAAAAATATTATATCTATCAGATCTCCTAATCGCGTTGGTTGCGAGTAGCTATCGCTTTGTGCAGGTACGAGGGACTTGAGCATGGGCTCCTACCGGATTGATACCTTGGTTCTCAAAAACTGAGGGAAATACTTACGCTACTCTGCTGCATCATCCCTTCCTCTCCGGGGAAAACCAACGCAAGCTCAAGACGTAGCAGTTCACCATACGTGCATGCTACGGGAATCACAAGCTTTAACACAAGTATTTCTGAAATTCACAACTACTCAACTAGCATGACTTTAATATCACCATCTTCATATCTCAAAACAATTATCATGTATCAAACTTATCATAATATTCAACACACTCATAAGAGAATTTTTATTCTTCTTGAATACCTAGCATATTAGGATTTAAAGAAAATTACCATGCTATAAAGACTCTCAAAATAATCTAAGTGAAGCATGAGAGATTAATAGTTTCTATAAAACAAATCCGCCACCGTGCTCTAAAAGATATAAGTGAAGTACTAGAGCAAAACTATATAACTCAAAAGATATAAGCGAAGCACATTGTGTATTCTAACAAATTCCAAATCATGTATGGCTCTCTCAAAAGGTGTGTACAGCAAGGATGATTGTGGTAAATTAAAAAATAAAGACTCAAATCATACAAGACGCTCCAAGCAAAACACATATCATGTGGTGAATAAAAATATAGCTCCAAGTAAAGTTACCGATAGAAATAGACAAAAGAGGGGATGCCTTCCGGGGCATCCCCAAGCTTTGGTTTTAGGTGTCCTTAGATTATATTGGGGGTGCCATGGGCATCCCCAAGTTTAGGCTCTTGCCACTCCTTGTTCCATAATCCATCAAATCTTTACCCAAAACTTGAAAACTTCACAACACAAAACTTAAAGTAGAAAATCTCGTGAGCTCTGTTAGCGAAAGAAAATAAAAGACCACTTCAAGGTACTGTAATGAACTCATTCTTTATTTATATTGGTGTTATACCTACTGTATTACAACTTCTCTATGGTTTATAAACTATTTTACTAGCCATAGATTCATCAAAATAAGCAAACAACACACGAAAAACAGAATCTGTCAAAAACAGAACAGTCTGTAGTAATCTGTAGCTAGCGCAAGATCTGGAACCCCAAAAATTCTAAAATAAATTGCTGGACGTGAGGAATTTATCTGTTAATCATCTACAAAAAGAATTAACTAAGTAGTTCTCATGAGTGCTAAAGTTTCTGTTTTTTACAGCAAGTTCAACAAGACTTTCCCCAAGTCTTCCCAACGGTTCTACTTGGCACAAACACTAATTAAACACAAAAAACACTTCCAAAACAGAGGCTAGATAAATTATTTATTACTAAACATGAGCAAAAATCAAGGAATAAAATGAAATTTGGTTGCCTCCCAACAAGCGCTATCGTTTAACGCCCTAGCTAGGCATAACAAGCAAGCATAGATCTAGGTATTGCCATCTTTGGTGGGAAATTCTTCAATGAGGCATCTATCATCTTTAAGAATTTCTTTCTTTTTATTAATTGTCAAACTTTTAGGCACAAGATCGAAAAATTCATTCGTAACAAATGGTTCCTTAATGATAGCAAAAAGATTGGGATGAATACTTATAGATTTGAGATCCGCATCCTTACTAGAGGATTCACCCTTATTTTTAGGAACGTACATAAGCTTGGAAACTTTAGTGGAAGGACTTGGAGTATTCTTTACGGAAGAAAAAGCGGTTCTCAAGTTGGTAATAATATTCTCAAGTTTATCGATCCTAACGGAATCGTGATTTATTTTCTCATTAACTATGGGTTTCTTTTCTTTAATATCTTTCAAAGTAACTCCTACTTTAGATCCATATTGAAAGATTCGGCTGTGGATCTTTTTATCCAAATTTTCAATTAACTCTACGGTAGCAACCTTATTTTCAATAATTTCAAGCCTTTGCATTACATGCTCCAAAGTTAATATAGTTCAATTAACCAAGAGAGGGGGTGAGCCAAATAAATCTAACATAGCATTATAAGAATCAAAAGTATGGCTACCCAAAAAGTTCCCTCCGGTAATAGTATCAAGAACATAACGTTGCCAAGGAGTAATGCCTACATAAAAATTGCGAAGGAGAATGGAAGTAGATTGCTTCCTAGTAGATCTATTTTGAGCATTACAAATTCTATACCAAGCATCTTTTAAATTTTCTCCCTCCCTTTGCTTAAAATTTAGAATTTCATTCTCGGGAGACAACGGAGAAGATAAGGGACTAGCCATAATGACAAGCAAACAAACTAACACACAAGCAAACAAAAAGCAAGCGGGCAAAAAGAGGCAAATAGAGAGGGAGAGGGAGGATAGAGAGAGAGAGGGCGAATAAAACTGCAAGGGTGAAGTGGGGGAGAGGAAAACGAGAGGCAAATGGAAAATAATGTAATGCGGGAGATAAGGGTATGTGATGGGTACTTGGTATGTTGACTTTTGCGTAGACCTCCCCGGCAACGGTGCCAGAAATGGCTCGTTGTCGGGAGTCAAATCTTGACTTGCGCGAACCTCCCCGGCAACGGCGCCAGAAATCCTTCTTGCTACCTCTTGAGCACTGCGTTGGTTTTCCCCAAAGAGGAAGGGATGATGTAGAAAAGTAGCATAAGTATTTCCCTCAGTTTTTGAGAACCAAGGTATCAATCCAGTAGGAGGCTATGCGCGAGTCCCTCGTACCTGCACAAAACAAATAAATCCTCGCAACCAATGCAAATAGGGGTGGTCAATACCCATAAGGCCACTTACGAGAGTGAGATCTGATAGATATGATAAGATAATATTTTTGGTATTTTTGTGATAAAGATGCAAAGTAAAATAAAGGCGAAGTAAATAGCAAGGAAATAACTAAGTAGTAGGAGATCAATATGATAAAGATTGACCTGGGGGCCATAGGTTTCACTAGTGGCTTCTCTCGAGAGCATAAGTATTCTACGGTGGGTGAACAAATTACTGTTGAGAAATTGACAGAATTGAGCATAGTTATGAGAATATCTAGGTATGATCATGTATATAGGCATCACGTCCGAGACAAGTAGACCGACTCCTGCCTGCATCTACTACTATTACTCCACTCATCGACCACTATCCAGCATGCATCTAGAGTATTAAGTTAAAAATAGAGTAACACCTAAAGCAAGAGGACATGATGTAGAGGGATAGACTCATGCAATATGAAGAAAACCCCATCTTGTTATCCTCGATGGCAACAATACAATACGTGCGTTGCTGCCCCTACTCTCACTGAGAAAGGACACCGCAAGATTTAACCCAAAGCTAAGCACTTCTCCCATTGCAAGAAAGATCAATCTAGTAGGCCAAACCAAACTGATAATTCAAAGAGACTTGCAAAGAGAACCAATCATACATAAAAGAATTCAGAGAAGATTCAAATATTATTCATAGATAGATTTGATCATAAACACACAATTCATCGGTCTCAAAAAACACACCACAAAAAGAAGATTACATCGAATGGTTCTCCACAAGAGAGGGGGAGAACATTATATTGAGATCCAAAAAGAGAGAAGAAGCCATCAAGCTACTAACTATGGACCCGTAGGTCTGAGGTAAACTACTCACACTTCATCGGAGGCTATGGTGTTGATGTAGAAGCCCTCCGTGATCGATGCCCCCTCCGGCGGAGCTCCAGAACAGGCCCCAAGATGGGATCTCGTGGATACAGAAAGTTGCGGCGGTGGAATTAGGGTTTTGGCTCCGTATCTGATCATTTGTGGGTACGTAGATATATATAGGAGGAAGGAGTACATCGGTGGAGCAACAGGGGGCCCACGAGGGTGGAGGGCGCGCCTAGGGTAGGCAGGCGCGCTCCCCTACCTCGTGGCCTCCTCTTTTCTTTCTTGACGTAGGGTCCAAGTCTCCCGGGTCTTGTTCGTTGAGAAAATCACGTTCCATTCCGTTTGGACTCCGTTTGACATTCCTTTTCTTCGAAACCCTAAAACAGGCAAAAAACAGCAATTCTGGGCTGGGCCTCCGGTTAATAGGTTAGTCCCAAAAATAATATAAAAGTGGATAATAAAGCCCAATAATGTCCAAAACAGTAGATAAGATAGCATGGAGCAATCAAAAATTATAGATACGTTCGAGACGTATCAGCCCTCAACATGCAACAAAGAGTCACTCCAAAGTCACTAATAGCGGAGAACAAACGAAGAGATTATGGTAGGGTACGAAAACACCTCAAAGTTATTCTTTCCAATCGATCCATTGGGCTACTCCTATAAGTGTCACAAACAGCCCTAGAGTCCGTACTAGAATAACACCTTAAGACACAAATCAACGAAAACCCTAATGTCACGTAGATACTCCAATGTCACCTCAAGTATCCGTGGGTATGATTATACGATATCCATCACAAAATCTCAGATTCATCTATTGAACGAACACACAGAAACTCAAAGAGTGCCCCAAAGTTTCTACCGGAGAATCACGACGAAAACGTGTGCCAACCCCTATGCATAGGTTCATGGGCGGAACCCGCAAGTTGATCACCAAAACATACATCAAGTGAATCACGTGGTATCACATTGTCACCACAGATACGCACGGCAAGACATACATCAAGTGTTCTCAAATCTTTAAAGACTCAATCCAATAAGATAACCTCAAAGGGGAAACTCAATCCATTACAAGAGAGTAGAGGGGGGAGAAAACATCATAAGATCCAACTATAATAGCAAAGCTCGCGATACATCAAGATCGTATCACCTCAAGAACACGAGAGAGAGATCAAACACATAGCTACTGGTACATACCCTCAGCCCCGAGGGAGAACTACTCCCTCCTTGTCATGGAGAGCATCGGGATGATGAAGATGGCCACCGGAGAGGGATTGCCCCCTTCGGCAGGGTGCCAGAACGGGTCTAGATTGGTTTTCGGTGGCTACGGAGGTTTCTAGCGGCGAAACTCCCAATCTATTATGCTCCGCGATCGTTTTAGGGTATATGGAGATATATAGGCAGAAGAAGTACGTCAGGGGAGCCACGGGGGGCCCACGAGGGTGGAGGGCACGCCCAGGGGGGGGGGGGGGTGGGCGCGCCCCCCTACCTTGTGTCTTCCTCGTTACTTCCCTTACTTGGACTCCAAGTCTCCCGGGTTACTTTCCTTCCAAAATAAGTTCCGCAAGTTTCAGGTCAATTGGACTCCGTTTGATTTTCCTTTTCTGCGATACTCTAAAACAAGGAAAAAACAGAAACTGGCACTGGGCTCTGGGTTAATAGGTTAGTCCCAAAAATAATATAAAAGTGTATAATAAAGCCCATAAACATCCAAAGTTGATAATATAATTGCATGGAACAATCAAAAATTATAGATACGTTGGAGACGTATCAGATACCGACATCGAGACCGGCGCCGAGACTGGCGTTGAGACCCAGACCGGCACCGAGACCGGCGAAGAGGAGACGTTGTCGCCTAAACTAGCTCATGACTACTAGACTGGTATAGAACCGAAACTGAAGAGGAAATGTTGACGCCCAAACTAGCTCATCACTACTAGACTGGTAGTCACGGAGGTTGACGATGGCAATTTTGAGCCAAAACAGGCTGCGGAAGCGCGAGCGTGCTACGATAATCAAATAGGCTGCATCGTGCGGACAACCGCCACCATCAACGATGAGAAACTAAAGTAGATAGAAAATATGAAGAACTCCCTCCTAACGAAGCTGCACCAGGTATTCTTGTTCCCGGGCCAGGATAAAAATAAATATACTAATCCAGATAAAGATCCGGCAATGAAGAAGATAAAAAAACGGGTCATGACCAAGTTTAGTGACGCGATGGCCGCCTGAAAAGTAAGGGTGAAACATCGGATCATCGACAAAAAAGTAAACTTACTACGAGATTGTAAAGCATAATCCGACAATTACGGAAGCGCAGTTTGAAATATTCAAGGCGGCTTGCGTTGCTAAAGCTGCCAAAGAAAAGTCAAAGTACATGAAGGGTTTTCAAGAGAGGAACATGGGGTGCCACCACCTCAAAAGTCATGGTTACGCGGGGAAGAGGCCCATAGGGCCAAGGAGGACGCGGAACATGAAAGTCTGGGCATCCCTGACTCCTTGGCAGAGTTCACTGTCCCACAGAAGCGTGATGTCCTCAGGGCCCGGTACCATTGGGACCCAATGAAGAAGGTTTTAAAGACGAACGCGGTCACGGCGGAGTTCATGAGATTGCTAGTAATTTTAGCTTCTGATCAATTCGACTGCCAGTTTAGTCATATTTGTAAACGATCCTTGTTCCTTTTGCAGAGAGAGCAACATAGGATTGCGGCCGAAAGCGACTCGTCATCTGAGGCGTTGGCAAGGCCCAAGTGGGACACCCCATTCAACCATACCTTGAACATATTAAAACGACTCCTGGTGGACACTCGGTCGTCGTATGGACGCGTGCACGGCGTCGGAGACGGCGCCACGTGGAAGAAGTACTACCATGAGACCAGGGAACAGAGAAAGGAAAGACGGAGGTTAAATGAAGAAAACATCGACAAGAAGGTTGAGATTGTAGTTGAGAAGAAAGAAGGCGAGACAGTCACAGCAGCGGTAGCTGCCGCAAAATGGGAGCTGGCATCTACGTGTGGTGTCTTGGTTCCAGCTATCGTCAGTTGGAGCAGGCAAAATCCAAATAAATATGCAGCGGACTTTCCCCTTGCCGACTTCTTCAGGAGCAGCTCGACTAGCATTGCACCAGCACCTTCTTCGGCACCTGCTCCTGCACCGGCTCCCGCACCTGCTCATAGCAGCCCGTCCTCCATCTCGGACGTGCTCGGTGATGCTTTGTCTTTGGCTGAGCTTGACGCCCTCACGGTACCTGTCAAACCGGCCCTCTTCAATAAATGTATAATCTCTCGTTTTCATTGCCTTTTAGATGTCTCACATCGCAAACATCTCTTTGCAGGCCGACGTAACCCTGTGCACCATATTGTACACCATCAGCAGCCAGAAGGTGGATGTGTGGAAGGCGACGATAGTGAAGCCGAAGGAACAATTGTTCCACAGCCGGCCGATCCCGCCTGACATCTTCAAAGTTTTCGTGGCCAGTGTCAAACCGGGCCATGAGAATTTGGCTCCTCCGGTACTAGGGGAGATGACGACGAGATGCCACGGAGGCTTGGCGATTGCAAGAGGTGGGTCATGTTGTGGCCAAAGAGTCTGCTTCGTCTGGAGGCGGCCGGGTGGACACCCGACCACGCAGCCTTAGCAACGTATGAACATCAACACCCCACCTACCCAATTAGCGTCGCATGTCGTGTCGGATGATAGCGGAAGGGTGAGAAAGAGGCTCCCATAGTCGCTGATGGCGTCGCCACCGTCGAAGAAGAAATGCATGATATCGATGCCATCGATGAGGATGAGGATGACACTCCATAGTATCTCAATATTGGCGCCTATGACAACGAAGGATTGATGGCTCAGTAGTATGAGTACTCAGGGTTTGAGTGTCATGAGTCGGTGCCTGAATTACCGCCTCCGAAGGCTGAACATATTATAGACGACCTTCCATTACCAAAGAAGCATAGGAAGAGAGCGAGGAAAGTCAACAATAAAGCTGCTTCTATGATCCAGCCGCCTCCGTAGCCTCGGGTTCAAGACCGTATACCTGTCATCGGTGCGGCGAAACACCATATCCCCGGTGAACCAATCCTACCTAAGAAAGCGGTAGAGGCTATATACAGCGATCTAAGGAGACTTTATGACGATGTGATGCGGAGAGAGAAAAGCCTAATCACCTCGGGAAATCCAGGATACCAAATCTACGTGGTTAACGTGCCACGGCAAAGGTTGTACGTCGACACATTCCCCGCGGAGAAGTTCTTCCTTTGATTCAATTACATATTCGACATGTTTCACTTGAAAAAGCTGGATTTTATGTTTGTCCGCATTTTTGCCTTGTACATGAAATACATCATCGGGATTTAGTAGATACCTTATATTTGTTTGGCTAACCCGTACTTCATGCACGAGGGCTTCTTGGCAGTTGATACGTCTCCAACGTATCTATAATTTTTGATTGCTCCATGATATATTATCTACTGTTTTGAATGTTTATGGGCTTTATTATACAGTTTTATACCATTTTTGGGACTAACCTATTAACCCAGAGCCAAGTGCCAGTTTCTGTTTTTACCTTGTTTTAGGGTTTCGAAGAAAAGGAAAATCAAATGGAGTCCAATTGACCTGAAACTTCACGGAACTCATTTTTGGAAGGAAAGAAGCCCAGAAGACTTGGGGTGCACGTCACGGGATCTACGAGGAGGCCACAAGGGAGGGGGCGCGTCCACCCCCCTGGGCGCGCCCTCCACCCTCGTGGGCCCCTCGTGCCCCCCTGACGTACTTCTTCCGCCTATATATCTCCATATACCCTAAAAACATCGGGGAACACTATAGATTGGGAGTTCCGCTGCCAGAAGCCTCCGTAGCCACCGAAAGCCAATCTAGACCCATTTCGGCACCCTGCCGGAGGGGGCAATCCCTCTCCGGTGGCTATCTTCATCATCCCGGTGCTCTCCATGACGAGGAGGCAGTAGTTCTCCCTCGGGGCTAAGGGTATGTACGAGTAGCTATGTGTTTGATCTCTCTCTCTCTCGTGTTCTTGATTTGGCACGATCTTGATGTATCACGAGCTTTGCTATTATAGTTGGATCTTATGCTGTTTCTCCCCCTCTACTCTCTTGTAATGGATTGAGTTTTCCCTTTGAAGTAATCTTATCGGATTGAGTCTTTAAAGATTTGAGAACACTTGATGTATGTCTTGCCGTTCGTATCTGTGGTGACAATGGGATATCACGTGATTCACTTGATGTACATTTTGTAGATCAACTTGCGGGTTTCCGCCCATGAACCTATGCATAGGGGTTGGCACACGTTTTCGTCGTGATTCTCCGGTAGAAACTTTGGGGCACTCTTTGAGGTTCTATGTGTTGGTTGAATAGATGAATCCGAGATTGTGTGATGCATATCATATAATCATACCCACGGATACTTGAGGTGACATTAGGGTTTTGGTTGATTTGTGTCTTAAGGAGTTATTCTAGTACGAACCCTAGGGCTGTTTGTGACATCTATAGGAATAGCCCAATGGATTGATTGGAAAGAATAACTTTGAGGTGGTTTCGTACCCTACCATAATCTCTTCGTTTGCTCTCCGCTATTAGTGACTTTGGAGTGACTCTTTGTTGCATGTTGAGGGATAGTTATGTGATCCAATTATGTTATTATTGTTGAGAGGACTTGCAGTAGTGAAAGTATGAACCCTAGGACCTATTTCCTATCATTGCAATAGCGTTTATGCTCACTTTTATCATTAGTTACCTTGCTGTTTTTATATTTTCAGATTACAAAAACTATTATATTCTATCCATATTGCACTTGTATCACCATCTCTTCGCCGAACTAGTGCACCTATACAATTTACCATTGTATTGGGTGTGTTGCGGACACAAGAGACTCTTTGTTATTTGGTTGCAGGGTTGCTTGAGAGAGACCATCTTCATCCTACGCCTCCTAAGGATTGATAAACCTTAGGTCGTCCACTTGAGGGAAATTTGCTACTGTCCTACAAACCTCTGCACTTGGAGGCCCAACAACCTCTAAAAGAAGAAGGTTGTGTAGTAGACATCAAGCTCTTTTCTGGTGCCGTTGCTGGGGGAGGTGAGTGCTTTAAGGTATATCTTTAGATCTTGCAATCGAGTCTTTTAGTTTCTTGTTTTCTCACTAGTTTAGTTTATAAAAGAAAATTGCAAAAAAAATGGAATTTGAGTTTGTCTCATATGCTTCATCTTTTTAATATCTTTCGTGAGTATGATGGAAAGGAAAATTGTGCCAAAGTGCTAGAAGAAGAAATCTATAAAATGTTTGCCACTAAATATTTGAATGATGAGCATGATTGCAATGTTGTTAGTATGAATTCTTTGAATATCCATGATGCTAATGATATGCAAAGCCACAAGCTTGGGAAAGCTATGCTTGATGAAGATGATATTTTTTGTCCCCCAAGTTTTGAAGAGCTAATTTATTATGATGATAGAATGCCTCCTATTTATGATGATTATATTGATGAAAGTGGATTTGGAGAGGTCATGACTTTATTTTGTGATGAATCCACTATTTCGGAAGAGGTTCCAATTAATTATGAGAACAAAGTTGCTATCTATGATGATTATTGTGATGACTTGTATGCTATAAACAATAATGATATCCATGAATCTTGTCATCATGATTTTAGTTTTCAATTGGATTATGCCTCACATGATAATTATTTTGTTGAGTTTGCTCCCACTATTATTCATGAGAAGAATTTTGCTTGTGTGGAGAGTAGTAAATTTTCTATGCTTGTAGATCATGAAAAGAATGTTTTAGGTGCTGGTTATATTGTTGAATTCATTCATGATGCTACTTAAAATTATTATGAGGGAGGAACATATGCTTGTAGGATTTGCAATAATATCAAGTTTCCTCTCTTTGTTCTTAAAATCTTGAAGCTATGCTTGTTTTGCCCTCCTATGCTAGTTGATTATTGTTCCCATAAGTTATTCGCTCACAAAATCCCTATGCCATAGGAAGTGGATCAGACTTAAATGTGCTAGTCATATTCTTCATGATGCTCTCTTTATGTTTCAATCCTTATGTTTTATGTGAGCATCGTTGAAATCATCATGCCTAGCTAGGGGCGTTAAACGATAGCGCTTGTTGGGAGGCAACCCAATTTTATTTTTGTTCCTTGCTTTTTTCCCCTGTTTAGTAATAAATAATTCATCTAGCCTCTGTTTAGATGTGGTTTAATGCTTTTAATTAGTGTTTGTGCCAAGTAGAACCTTTGGGAAGACTTGGGGAAAGTCTTTGCGATCATGCTGTAAAAAACAGAAACTTTAGCGCTCACGAGAATTGCTGCCATTTTTTATTGGAGAGAGATATTTAGTTAATTATTTTTGAAGATGATTAATAGACAAATTCCTCAGGTCCATAAATTTATATTAGAATTTTTGGGGTTCCAGAAGTTTGCGTTAGTTACAGATTACTACAGACTGTTCTGTTTTTGACAGATTCTGTTTTTCGTGTGTTGTTTGCTTATTTTGATGAATCTATGGCTAGTAAAAGAGTTTGTAAACCATAGAGAAGTTGTAATACAGTAGGTTTAACACCAATATAAATAAATAATAAGTTCATTACAGTACGTTGAAGTAGTGTTTTGTTTTCTTTCGCTAACAGAGCTTATGAGTTTTCTGTTAAGTTTTGTGTTGTGAAGTTTTCAAGTTTTGGGTAAAGATTCGATGGACTATGGAACAAGGAGTGGCAAGAGCCTAAGCTTGGGGATGCCCAAGGCACCCCAAGGTAATACTCAAGGACAACCAAGAGCCTAATCTTGGGGATGCCCCAGAAGGCATCCCCTCTTTTGTCTTCGTTCATCGGTAACTTTACTTGGAACTATATTTTTATTTAGCACATGATATGTGTTTTGCTTGGAGCGTCATTTTATTTTCTTTAGTTTTGCTTGCTGTTTGAATAAAGTATCAAGATCTGAAAATTTTTGAGAGTCCTCACATAGTTGCATAATTATTCAACTACTCATTGATCTTCACTTATATCTTTCGGAGTAGTTTGTTGTTGCTCTAGTGCTTCACTTATATCTTTTTAGATCACGGTGGTGGTTTTATTTTATAGAAATAGATGAACTCTCATGCTTCACTTAGATTATTTTGAGAGTCTTAATAGCATGGTAATTTGCTTAAAATCCTAATATGCTAGGTATTCAAGATTAGTAAATTTTTCTTAAGAGTGTTTTGAATACTAAGAGAAGTTTGATGTTTGATGATTGTTTTGAGATATGGAAGTAATAATATCAAAGTCATGCTAGTTGAGTAGTTGTGAAATTGAGAAATGGTTGTGTTGAAGTTTACAAGTCCCGTAGCATGCACGTATGGTAAACGTTATGTAAAAAATTTGAAACATGAGGTGTTATTTGATTGTCTTCCTTATGAGTGGCGGTCGGGGACGAGCGATGGTCTATTCCTACCAATCTATCCCCCTAGGAGCATGCGCGTAGTGCTGAGGTTTTTGATGACTTGTAGATTTTTGAATAAGTTTGTGAGTTCTTTATGACTAATGTTGAGTCCATGGATTATACGCACTCTCATCCTTCCATCATTGCTAGCCTCTTCGGTACCGTGCATTGCCCTTTCTCACATTGAGAGTTAGTGCAAACTTCGCTGGTGCATCCAAACCCTGTGATATGATATGCTCTGTCACACATAAACCTCCTTATATCTTCCTCAAAACAGCCACCATACCTACCTATTATGGCATTTCCATAGCCATTCCGAGATATATTGCCATGCAACTTTCCAATGTTCCGTTTATTATGACACGCATCATCATTGTCATATTGCTTTGCATGATCATGTAGTTGACATCATATTTGTGGCAAATCCACCATTCATAATTTTTCATACATGTCACACTTGATTCATCGCAATACCGGTATACTGCTGGAGGCATTCATATAGAGTCATACTTTGTTCTAGTATCGAGTAGTAATCATTGAGTTGTAAATAAATAGAAGTGTGATGATCATCGTTCATAGAGTATTGTCTCAAAAAAAAGAAAAAGAAAAAAGAAAGGCCAAAAAAAGGCCAAATAAAAAAAGGAAAGGCCAAATAAAAAAATAAAAGGGACAATGCTACTATCCTTTGCCACACTTGTGCTTCAAAGTAGCACCATAATCTTCATGATAGAGAGTCTCTTGTTTTGTCACTTTCATATGCTAGTGGGTATTTTTCATTATAGAACTTGGCTTGTATACTCCAACAATGGGCCTCCTCAAGTGCCCTAGGTCTTCGTGAGCAAGCAAGTTGGATGCACACCCACTAGTTTCTTTTGTTGAGCTTTCATACATTTATAGCTCTAGTGCATCCGTTGCATGGCAATCCCTACTCCTTGCATTAACATCAATCGATGGGCATCTCCATAGCCCATTGATTAGCCTCGTTGATGTGAGACTTTCTCCTTTTTGTCTTCTCCACACAACCCCCCTCATTATATTCTATTCCACCCATAGTGCTATGTCCATGGCTCGCTGTCGGTGTCAAAACCGGCGGATCTCGGGTAGGGGGTCCCGAACTTTGCGTCTAGGCTGGATGGTAATAGGAGGCAAGGGACACGAAGTTTTACCCAGGTTCGGGCCCTCTCGATGGAGGTAAAACCCTACGTCCTGCTTGATTAATATTGATGATATGGGTAGTACAAGAGTAGATCTACCACGAGATCGGAGAGGCTAAACCCTAGAAGCTAGCCTATGGTATGATTGTTGTTGTCTATGTTGTCCTACGGACTAAAACCCTCCGGTTTATATAGACACCGGAGAGGGTTAGGGTTACACAAAGTCGGTTACAATGGTAGGAGATCCACATATCCGTATCGCCAAGCTTGCCTTCCACGCCAAGGAAAGTCCCTTCCGGACATGGGATGAAGTCTTCAATCTTGTATCTTCATAGTCCGGGAGTCCAGTCGAAGGTATAGTCCGGCTATCCGAACACCCCCTAATCCAGGACTCCCTCAGTAGCCCCTGAACCAGGCTTCAATGATGACGAGTCCGGCGCGCAGATTGTCTTCGGCATTGCAAGGCGGATTCCTCCTCCAAGTACTTCATTGAAGATTTTGAACACAAAGATAGTGTCCGGCTCTGCAAAATAAGTTTCCACATATTGCCATAGAGAGAATAATATTTACACAAATCTAATCTGCTGACGTATTCCGTAGTGCGACACACCACGGCCTAGCCTTTATCCGAGTCATTTCATTATCCCACCTCCACGCATCATGCGAGGCAGTTTCCTTGGCACGTCTTGTTAAAGCAGAGATCGTGTCCCCTTATTCCAGGATTCTCATCAATACGGGCGTGGGTAACCCAACCGCGCCATTGATTACGGTGCTTGGAGATAAGCGAGTTTTACCAGGCTGGTGGGGACACGTAGTTGCGTCCACCCATATAAGGGGATAAGGATCCACCTTTTCACCTACTCCTTCTTCCTCCTTAGCCTATCCAGTCTCGCGCACTCGAGCTCCAGCGCCCAAGTCCGCACTCCCCACCTCAACCTTCTCCAGCCATGTCCGGAGCGGGAGGCAAGTGGATGGTCTCCTCCGTCACGGAGGGACACATCAAAAAACTGAAGAAGGCTGGATACTTGTCTAATGACATCGCGTACCGGCTTCCCAAAAAGGGGCAGCTCGTCCCCACCCCTAGGCCCCATGAGAGGGTGGTATTCGTCCCCCATTTCCTCCGCAGACTGGGCTTCCCTCTCCACCCATTTTTCCCGGGGCTCATGTTCTACTATGGCCTGGATTTCCACGATCTGGCCACGAACTTTGTCCTCAACATCTCGGCGTTTATCGTCGTGTGCGAGGCTTTCCTTTGCATCCGCCCCCATTTCGGCCTATGGCTCAAGACTTTCAATGTCAAGCCGAAGGTGGTGCGCTGCAACCAGGCGGAGTGCGGAGGCGCCATGGTGGGCAAGATGCCCAACATCTTATGGCTCGAGGGCTCCTTTGTGGAGACCCTGAAGGGGTGGCAATCGGGGTGGTTTTACATCACCGAGCCGCGCGACCCCGAATGGGTCGCATTCCCCGAGTTTTGATCCGGACCCCCTACGCGGCTCACCTCCTGGAAGGAGATGGGCCTGTCGTGGGGTAAAAAAGTAGAGCCGACCGGATTCCAAACATGCGTCCAAACCCTGGTGGACAAGAAGCTCAAACTTGTCAACGTAGTCCAGGTTATGCTCATCTGCCTGATCCTCCCGTGTCAACAACGGGATTTCAACATGTGGGAGTTCGACCCGGCGCGGCACCGAACTTTGAGCAGGCTCTTCGACACGACGTACGAAGATGCCTGGAAGGTGCTTTTCAAGGGCGCCGAGGCCCCCGCATCCGCTACCGAGGATCGCGGATTCAGTACACAGCGTCCAGCTCATGCGGTAAGTTGTTTTTTCCTTTTACAGGGTATTAGTTTTTCATAGTTTGACTCCATGCGGGATCTAAGCCCCCTTACCTTTGACAGGACTGGCAGGAGACGTCCGGACAGATCAACTGTCCGGCTCCTTTGCCCGAAGGCCCAGCGGACGCTCGTTTGGCGAAGCTGCTGGTTCCGGCACCCTATGTGGTGCCGGAGAAGAAGGCCACGAAGAAGGACATGGGGACTCGAAAGATTGCCCGGCGCCAGGAGGTGTCGGATCCATCATCCGACAGTTCCGAGGCGCATTCCTCCCGTGAAGATGAGGAGGAAGAAGAAGAGACCTCTCCCCCTCCAGTGGGAGGAGAGAAGAAAAGGAAGGCCGCCCCAACTGGGGAGGCCGAAGGGTCCAAGAAGGGGAAAACCCTTCCTCCGTACTATTCCACCGACGCCGATGACGGCGGAGAGGAGTGGCCGCCCAGGGCCAAGCCCCTGGCAAAATCAAAAGTATCCGGATAGCAGAGTAATTCATAGTATTCGTTTATTGCACAGCTTTCCCTTATGTCGAATATGTTTATGCAGCCCACCCAAAGACCAGCTCAACGCGTCGTCGAGCGGCTCACTTGACTCGTTGGATGTGAACTCGCTTCCGACGGCTTCCTCCCCCCGCCCTACGGATGACACCGAAGTGTTGTCCCAACAGGTTCCAAGTAAGGAGGAGGTGGTCCTGGAGGCGCCGCAAGGCGACCTCCCGGACTCCAGGAGTAAAGGGGATGAAACCCCCCAGGGCTCCAAGTCCGGCTCTAGGCCAGACACCGCTCGGGAACCTTCAAAGGTTCTAGAGTCCTGCGGGGGACCTCCTTCCAAGAGGAGCAAGCCTACCGTGCCGGTGACCCCCGTCCAACCGGAGGCGCCGGATAATATGGTGGAGGCGCCTCCATCGACGAGGAGCACCGCACCATTATGAGTGTGGTGGTCCAGATGGTTCAGTCCGCCAAGAGCGGACTGACTGAAGCTTGTACTAGCCTTTTAACAGGCTTTGAGGTAAGTAAAGAATGTGTGAATAATATTACCGCATAGACAGTAGCCCCTGATGCTCTGTTTGTCGTTCGGGAAGAAAAGCCGAATAGAGGATCAAATAAATTTGCAGGAGTCTAACAAAAAGGAGTCAATATGCGTGTGCAGGCTTCTCTACTTGCGTCCGCCGCACTGACTGCGGAAGTGGACATGCTAAAGCAGAACCTCGAGCGGTCCGAGCAAGAGCTCGGGCATGCCAAGAAGCAGCTCGAGGACAATGAAGGTAAGAAATACCTTGTTTAAATATATATAAAAGGGTGCAATTGCAAAAAATGACAGGATTATCATGGCTATTGTAGGGGCCACGTCTGAGGTGGCGACCCTTAAGCAAGCGCTGCTCGAGGCCGAGAAGAAGGCGGCCACGGAGCGCACCGAGCGGGAGAAGTATGAGGCCCGGGTTGGCAAGGTGCGGCAAGAGCTCCAGGTTCTCATGAATAATCATGAGAGTTTGGATCTTGACTCAAAGACGCGAGCGTCCGAGCTCGCGGTGGCTATTGAAAATGCCAAGTCTGCCAAGGCCGAATCCCAGAAGACCCTCCAGGAGTTGGATGAGGTGAAGAAGATAGCAGCGGGTAAGGCATTCTTTATGCAAAGCAAACACGTAAATGTGAGTTACTTGTTACTTACCCGAATCCGGAGCTCTCCAGGGGCGTTCGCAGATCTTCCCCAGAGTGTGTACGATGCCGCCGCATTCTATCGAGCTGAAGAGGGCAGCTCGACAGAGAAGGTGTTCTGGTCTCAGTATGCTGAGGCCGGACACCCCGTGCCCCTGAGCGACCAGCTGAAGCAACTGGTCGAGCTCCACAAGGCGGCCGAATAGGCCATGAAGGGCCTCCTAGTTCGGCTGTGGCCTGGAGAGGCTCTGCCTGGGAGCTATTTTGGGCTGGTGCGGCGGCTGGTGGAGGCATGTCCAAGGCTCGAAGTGATCAAGCGCTCCGTCTACATTGAAGGTGCCCGTAGGGCCCTTGTCCGTGCCAAGGTGCACTGGGGCAAGCTGGATGCTGAGAAGCTTGTGAAGGACGGGCCACCGCCGGGGAAAGAGCATCGCAAGCCCGAGAATTACTATAAGGATGTTCTGAAGGGTGCCTGCCTTGTGGCAGATGAATGTTCCAAGGATGTATGTTTTGAGTAAAACTCGCTCGTTTTGTCCTGTGCGCTGAAAACTTGTTTATATGCACTAAGCAATGCTGTTGGAATTTAAAATATTACCTTCTGTGCGGCTGTTTATCAATTCTGAGAGATGGCGAGTCGTTGGCTTCTACCCCCGTGCCGCTAGTGCTGGGGTGTTCGGGGATAAACCTGAGTGCTCTTTTCCCCATGTTTGGGTCCTTCGAGGGAGGCGCTCAGCCCAACGAACGAGGCAATCACACTATAATGCGTGAACACTCTCACTTAGCCATAGAATTCTATAATTTTAAATTTCGGCGAAGCCCCTGGTATTCGGAAGACCGAGTTCGGGGCGCTATCCAGGCCTTGGCCGGACAGAGCCAACTCCTCGCTCTAAGCGGCATAAGTCTTTAGGGACTCGAAAAACCTCTCGAACAGCGACCAGCTCTCGCTTCATCATGACAGTCAGTTTTAGCTTTCTCCACTGAGGTGCTCCACTGGGGCACAATCGCAGTGGTTCTCCTAGTGCTACCTTAGCCGATATAGCGAAACGTAAGGCACCAAAACATAGGAGCCAGGCAAACCCAACTATTGACCCAAGACATGATTCGGAGCCGATGCATATAATGCTATAAGTTCGGGGTGCCGCACTTGTTAAAGTGTTCGGACTTCCCACACCATATTGAGGGGTACTAAAGCCCCTGGCGTATTTTGATCGTACCAAAGTGTACGGGTGCAACATGTCGTTAAGGAACATATAAAAAAAGAGTAATGCGAAAATAGACAAAAGCTATGCATTGTTTATTAAAAAGGGATGCGATCAAAGCAGACGATACAAATAATGCGATAAGAAAAAGGTTGGACTATTTAACATGTCCGCTCCAGGGGCAAGCTGCGGAATAGTATGCGAAACAGGTATACTGCTTGTGATAGAGACCACCTGGGAGTTCCGTAATGCGGCGTGGCTTGTCTGCTTCCCTGGTTCTTGCATCGTTTGTGCGGCAATTGAACTGCCGAACAGGCCTTCCGAAGGATGGAGTCCTGAAAGTAAGAGAAAATTAAAAAATTGGCAGCCCCTGGTACGGTTTAAGCCATGTTTCGGGCGTGCCGTGATGGTGCCCCTCCCCCTGTACCCATGGTATCTCTAGAACGTAGTTATGTACATGAAGTACTGGCGTCGCCTTTTTGCGAGGGTTGGGGTTGGGGCCGCATTGCTACACCTGCTCGGATCGTGCCAGGCGGTCTTGTTGTAGTTTACTCCGGGCACGCTTGACGGTGTCCAGTCGTTTGTGGCCGGACTAGAGAACTGCCTGAGAGGCTGCTTTGTACTTCCGCTGCAAGGGCCGCCGTGTGCTCCTCCGTTCGGAGGGAGCGTTTGGCATCTTGAGCTTAAGGTATGCGTAGTGCGGTACCGCATTGAACTTGGCGAATGCGGTTCGCCCGAGCAGTGCGTGATAGTCACTGTGGAACGGGACTATGTCGAAGATTAACTCCTCGCTTCAGAAATTATCCGGAAATCCGAAGACCACTTCAAGTGTGACTGAGCCTGTACAGTTGGCCTCTATACCTGGTATTACGCCTTTACAGGTCGTTTTGGTGGGCTTCATCCTCGAGGGATCTATGCCCATTTTTCGCACTGTATCCTGGTAAAGCAGGTTCAGGCTGCCGCCGCCATCCATAAGGACTCTAGTGAGATAAAATCCGTCAATAATTGGGTCTAGAACCAATGCGGCGAATCCTCCATGACGGATGCTAGTGGGATGGTCCCTTCGATCAAAGGTGATCGGGCAGGAGGACCATGGGTTGAACTTTGGGGCGACTGGCTCTACCGTGTATACGTCCCTTAACGCGCGCTTCCGCTCCCTTTTGGGGACGTGGGTTGCGTATATCATGTTCACCGTCCGCACTTGTGGGGGAAAACCCTTCTGTCCACTGTTGTTCGGTGGCCGGGGCTCCTCGTCGTCATCGCTATCCAGCCCCTTGTCTTCATTTTCGGCGTTTAACTTGCCTGCCTACTTGAACACCCAACAATTCCTGTTGGTGTGATTGGCCTGCTTTTCGGGGGTGCCATGTATCTGGCACAAGCGGTCGAGTATTCGGTCCAAACTGGATGGGCCCCTAGGATTCCTTTTGAATGGCTTTTTCCGTTGACCGGATTTAGAGCCTCTGAATCCGGCATTAATTGTCGTATCCTTAGCATTGTCGCCGTTAATGCGGCGCTTCTGCTTGTTGCGACGCGACCTGCCACTACTGTCCCTGGTATCCGAATTACCAGGGTTCTTGAGCATATTGTTGCTACGAGCAAGCCAGCTGTCTTCTCCCGCGCAAAAGCGGGTCATGAGTGTCGTGAGTGCTGCCATAGACTTCGGCTTTTCCTGTCCAAGGTGCCGGGCCAGCCACTCGTCACGGATATTGTGCTTGAAGGCTGCTAGGGCCTCAGCGTCCGGACAGTCGACTATTTGATTTTTCTTTGTTAGGAACCGTGTCCAGATGTCACACCCTAGCTAGTTCAAGCATCAGAGTGTGCATCATGTTTAATTTTGTCTTAAATTTGAAATGGGGATGACAGAACCCCCAGCGCCCCCCTAGAACAACTAGGGTTTACTAAAAAGAAATTCAATGAACCTCAAATGCCCTTCTAAAAAGCCCACCCTTTTTGTTTTGGGTTAAAACCTTTGACAAAAATGGTGCACATTTTTCTAGGACATCTAAGGTCATTGGATTAATCCTTATAGTATTTGCATTTGGGCATTTAAATGCTATAAAATATTTTAAATGCTCAAATAATCATAAACTAAAATGTTTGATGTTGGATATATTCTAAGCAGTAGCCATGATTAATTTTATGATTTATGGTAATGCTGTGGCATTTTTAATAAAGCCCTGAAGTTACAGAAATAATAGAATGAATAAAAAAACAGAAAAGGAGAGAAAGAGCAGGGACTTACCTGGTGCAGCCCACCAGCCCACCCGGCTCGGCCCAGTCCACTGGCTCTTGCCAGTCGTCCTCCTCCTCTCGCCAGGATGACGAGAAGCGCGTGGCCGGCGCCCGCGGCCACACGTCGGCCACCTCCTTCTTCCGCCGACGCCATGGAGGCGTCTACGAGTGCCACGCCGACCACCACGTCCCCCTCTCTTTCTCTCCACTCTCCCCGTGGCCTCTCCCCCTCTCTGGCTCTCTCCCCATTTCCCTGCCGAGCGCAGCCATCGCCGCCGACAAGCTCCACCGCAGCCACCGCCGTCCATTCGTTGCCTCGCCATGCCAAGAAGCTCCGTCGTCGTCTGCTGCTTCGCCTCGACCCATCCCCGAGCGCTCGCTCGCCCCGGAGACGCTGCACCGAGATCGTCTTCAACCTCAGTCGCCGGAGATCCCCCTCGCCGCCCCGCTCGCTCCAGCCCTTCCCCGAGCTCGCCGTTCGCTACCCTGCAACCGCTGTGAGCTCCTCCACCGTTTCCCCCTCTCCCCGCGCTCGTCCGCGTCCTCTAACCACTACGGCCATCGAAGCCGAAGCTCGCCGCCGCCACCGCACGTCGCCGTCGTGGCCACAGCCACGTTGGGACGCAACCGAGCACGCCTTCATCTTCCACGCGCTCGTAGGAGCCCGTAGCACCCCCACACGCCCCTCGCCGTGCCTGCTAACAACTAGTTCAACCTCACCCTAGCTCCGGCCGCCGCCAAGGTCGACGCCAGCAACGTTTCCAGCCACCCCAGCTCCGGCTACTGCCACCACCCGACGCGGCTCACTCCCCGTAACACGTAGATGGTCTCCGCCGTCCTTTTGGTCACCGGAGTGCAAAACCCAAGTCCTCCGCCGTGTCTGGCCTCGCCGTCGGCTAGACGCCGGCGAGTTTCACTCTGTTTGACCCCGTGTGGGCCCAGGTTGACTACCCTCCTGAGTCTATGACAGGTGGGGCCAGCCTGCTAATTAGTTTAGGATTAGTTTTAACTAAATTTAATTAGTTTAGTCACTGACATGTGGGCCCAGGCCCCACTGATAGTTAATTAGCACTAACATAATTCTGTTAATTAGCTGAGACACTGACAGACAGGGCCCACCAGTCAGGTTTGACCTGGCCGACCCAGTTGACCCGCTGACATCACACCTATGTCATGCTGACGCATTAATTCAATTACTGGAATTATTCTTATATATGAAATTCCAGAAAATAGCCAAAACTTCTAAAAATCATAGAAAATCAACCATAGCTCCAAATCAAACAAGTTATATATGAAAAATGATCAGAAAATTCAATCTATCCATCTGTAATGGTTTCATGCATGACAAAACAAGTTAACCTTGCTGTTTGAGCAGAATAAGATAATGAACTAATAAGGCTATATTAAATGAGCTAACATTTGAATCTTTGATTCAAATGAGTTCATCCCCTTCTGTTTTAGCTTGCATTAGTCCAAGACACATTCATCTTGCCATGTCATAGCATGCATCATATTGTTGCATATTGTCATGTGTTGATTATGTTCGGTGTGCCTTTCGTGGTAGGTTCTGCCTCCGAGGATAACCCCGAGTATCCATCTGAAGGGCAGTACCCTACTACCACTACATTAGGCAAGCAACCATTGATCATTCCGATACAAACCCATGTTCTCGCTTCTGCTCTTGTTTACTGCATTAAGACAACGCGATTCAAACTGCTGCGTGCTACGGTAGTTGAACCCTTATCCTCTGCATGACCTGTCATTGCCACAGTAACTAGATGAAACCCACTAGCATGTGTAGGAGTTGATTGAGCCATGTATGTGTTTCCTACCTTGCTATGCCTGCTATGCTTAGAGTTGTGTCAGGTCTGGTCCATCTGGGTGATGGGCTAGAGTGAAATGGTAATATCGGTAATGTGAGGGATGTGATGAACATGTTTTGGTAAAGGTATCGATGAGAGGCCATGTAGGAGTACATGGTGGGTTGTTTCATTGAGGCCGTCCATAAGAACTGAGATCTGTATGTGTGATTTAAGATGCAGTTACTACCATACATTGGGCCCGAAACCAATGGACCCTCTCGGCTTCTTAATCACCCTAGTACTCTGTCCAGGAGTTGCAAATAGTTTCCGGTGTTTGTAGGTTATGTGTTGGCGGCCGTGCGTAGCGCTGACCCTAGGGGTGGGCTATGTTGCGGTAGATACACCGTGGCACGGTGTACCGAGTCACCCGTTTGGTGTCTCGGGAACCCTGTTCACATTGTTCGAGGCCGTATGTGGAAACCTCGGCCGGACTCCCTACGGATGGAACCTGGATAGGCGATACACCTGGACTAGAGACTTGAGTGTTTAGGTAGGCCGTGGCCGACACCCTCGTTGGGCTTCAGCTTGAAGGTTGCCGAGTATATGTCGTGTAAACGGCGGTAAGTGGTGAAAGCATGTATGAAGAAGTACACCCCTGCAGGGTATAAAACTATTCGAATAGCCGCGTCCGCGGTAAAGGACTACTTGGTTGCCTATACAATTCATAGACAAGTTAATGGATACTACTAAAAGACTCAAGATAAGTGTGAGTACCGAGGATGGCCCTCTCGTAGGATGTCGAGGGAGGATCCCCGGTGGAGTATTATGTTGGTGAGTAGTGGACTCGTGTGAGAATACTATTTTTACTAGTGGAGTTCTGTAGGATAGTTTAGCCAAGAGTCAAAGCTGGCTTGCTGCAATAACCCCACCACCTTTTTGAGAATGAGCATGTATAGTAGGATCTGATGTAAGACTTGCAGAGTAACTTTGTACTCATGTTTGCTTAATTACTATTTTCAGACGACAACACCGCCCCCTCCAATGGGTTTTATGTAGACCTTGATGTCGACGAGTGACTAGCCACCCAGGTGGTGATCCTGGCCATGGAGGGCCCTATGTAGATAGACAGGCTTCGGAAGCCTTCTTGCTTTCTACTGTCTGTACTCAGACTATTTACTTCCGCATGTGCTTGTATGCTTGTATGAATTGAGTGTCACGTCATGTGACCCCTACCTGTATGAACATGTTATGTATGGCTCTCTGGAGCCTTTAAATAAAGTACTTGAGTTGTAGAGTTTTGTTGTGATGCCATGTTGTATGTACTCATATCGGGCATATTGTGTGCATGATTGAAATGCTTGGTATGAGTGGGATCCGACAATCTAGGTGTTTATCCTTGGCAGCCTTTCTTATGGGGAAATGTAGTCTAGTGTTCCTCGAGCCATAGTAGTCCGCTACAGCCCGGTTCACCAGAGTCCTGCTAGCCCAGAACTACTGCTCAGGACACTTGACTGGCCGGCATGTGTTTCACTTCGTTCCTATGTTTGTCCCTTCGGGGAAATATCACGCGGTGACATCTGGAGTCCTACCTAGCCTGCTACAGCCCGGGTTTCCCGGAGTCCTGTTAGCCCAGTGCTACAGCCCGGATTCACTCGCTGATGACCGACATGCTCGATGTGATCCATGTATGCCTGTCTCCATAGGTCTGCGCCACTTTGGGTTCACGACTAGCCATGTCGGGCCGGGTTCTCTGTCATATGGATGCTAGCGACACTATCATATGCGTGAGTCAAAAGGCGTAAACGGTCCCGGGCCATGGTAAGGCGACACCCGTGGGGATACCGTGCATGAGGCCGCAATGTGATATGAGGTGTTACCGGCTAGATCGATGTGACTTAGAATCAGGGTCCTGACAGCGTTGGCATTAGAGCCGGACTGCCTGTAGGTTCGTTGAGCCAAACTGGTCGATGTCGAGTCTAGAAATGCTTTAGTTATATGTAGGGGAATTGATTGTAGGAGGGAACGTAAGGCGCTTTTACTCCTTTTACCTTATGCCCTCTGATCTGAGTCATTCTCTTCTTATTCAACGTGGGTTAAGGACTAGGCTCTCTCCTTCTATCAGGTTCACGTGTTACTAATCCATAGTAGCTTATAGGATTGTTGTTACAAGCCTCAATACAGTTTCTACTACTTTTAGTATGTTGTCAGTTGAATCAGAACCTTGATATGATGTTGAGTGGTATTGCAAACTATTGTGGATGTCTCAAATCCTTTTCTGAGCATTTATAGCTGTTATGCTATCCAATTTTCCCTAAAAGTTCTAATGCCTTTGCCTTGTGGTTGTGCTTTCAGATGGCCACTCGTGCTCAAAACCAAGTGGTTCGCCTGACCCGGTGCCTCGATGTGCCCGGTCATACTGCAATGTTAGTCTGGGTAATGATCGAGATGGGTTACCGTTGGTATCCCGAATACACTATCGAAGAGCAGTTCAGAGATTTCATCCAGAGCCAGTACGTCTGTACCGTCAGGATATATCCCTCTTATCCTGGAGCCACTGAGCCCCTTCACTGTTCCTATGGACTCGGGGTTACTGTTGAGATGGCTGTGCAGGATGCTGCCTATTCCATGATGACCATCATGCGAGTCCGGACTGGCCTGCTTCGGAACAGCGACTTCCGTTACATGCCAGCTTCACTTCCGGGAGCGCAAGGGTATCTCCAGGCTATCTATGCTGACCCCACACATGAGGAGTCACTACTTCGCACCACTGCTGAGATGCTCGAGGATAAGGACCGCGAAAATCGGGCCTTGCGTATGGAGCTTTTTAACTCTCGTGCTGATCATTGGGCCACATTGACTCGGTTTGCACCGGCCGTACAAGCAGGATACATGGATCTGAGGGATCTGTACCCTGTACGGTCTGTATTGCCGGATTGTATGGAGTGGCGCGATGTGGGAGGCATCACCCCACCTCATGGTCCCCGTCTGCCACCACCTGTGGGACCAAGGCCACATCCGAGTCCCTTTGGTCCGCAGGCTCCGCAGGCTCCGCGGGACCGTCTGTTCCCAGATGAACATGTTCCACTTCCAGGTGTTGGTGGCAACTTCTATGAGGATTACTACGGAGCCGTCTAAGCTAGTAGTAGTTCCACTAGTATTATAGTAGTTGTATTCTCCATAGTCCTGCGTGACCGTGGGATACGACTTGGTGTGTATCACGCTCCAGAGGTGTAGGAAAATAATGTATAGGAGCTTGGAATGCCTCCGATGAGATGTAATGTCTTTCACCGTAGTTGTACTCTAGCCTGGGCTTGTACTAAACTATGTACGGTGTGTATGACCAATGGTATATATATGGCAGTTTCTATATTACCATGCCGTGCAATGAACATCTTAGCATTCCATGTTATCTATTACATTCTGCACTTCCTTGCTAAGTTTGTGCCATCCTTATCTAAACCGTTGTCTTGTTTTCTCCTAGGATGGTCAACACCCGCAACAACCCTGCTGCCCCAGAGCAGGGGGAAGCCAGTGCAGCTAGGGGTGAAAATCTGGCTAACCCGCCTTCTCTGGCCGAAGTGATGCTAGAGGCGGAAAGAAACAAGCGTGAGACTAACCGCCTGCTAGAGCGGATTGAGCAGAACACTGCACGCCATCAACGAAATGACTTGGTGTCAATCAATGACTTTATCAAGCTGTACCCACCAAAGTTTAACCATTCCGTCGAGCCCCTCGACGTGGATGACTGGCTCCGCAGCATCACCCACAAGCTACGTTCTGCCAACGTAGCCGAAGCCGACAAGGTTACTTGTGCTGCCTATCACCTCGAAGGCCCTGCTAGCCTTTGGTGGGAAAACTTTGAAGCTATGCACCCGGTCGGCCAAATCACTACTTGGGCTGAATTCAGTGAGGCTTTCCGTGAGCATCACATGCCGAAAGGTCTCATGGATCGCAAGAGGGTGGAGTTCTGCAATTTCACCCAAGGAAGACTGACTGTGGATGCATATAGTCGTGAATTTGGGAATCTGGCACGATATGCTCGTTAAGAAGTATCTACCGACGCTAAGAAGCAAGCAAGGTTCTGCAAGGGACTTAGCCCTGAGCTTCGCGGTGATCTTCGTCTGCACGAGTGCACTTCCTTTCAGAAGTTGGTCAATAAAGCCATCAGTGCTGAGTCAGGTCAGTCTGACTATGACGCTTCACGCAAGCACTCACGTGATTTTGGCTCTTCATCCGGCTCTGGAGCTCAGAAGCGCCGGGTATGGATTCCAAGCACGGCACTGCCACCCAGGTTCATTCCAAGAGCATCCTTTGAGGCACCTCGTCCCAACCAGCAGTTTGCACCGCCCAAGCCCTATGGTGGCCCTGCTGCTAATGCTGCTCCATGTCCCAATGTGGTGACGTGTTTCAAGTGTGGAGAGCCGGGTCATTATAGCCGAGAGTGTCCCCAGAACAACAACCCCAATCAATCTGGAAAGTCCGTTGGTTGTGGTAAGACAGCGGGAAAGACATTCTACGCCAGGCCGGTCACCACTGCACGTGGCCATGTCAACTATGTCTCAGCCGAGGAGGCTCATGAGGATCCTATCGTCGTCCTTGGTACGCTCCTTGTTAACTGCCATCCGGCATCTGTTCTTTTCGATACTGGAGCATCTCATTCATTCATATCCGAGAACTATGCTCGATTGCATAACACGACATTCTGTGACATGCCCACCTCCATGGCAATTCAAACTCCGGGTTCCAAATGGCAAACTTTTAGAGTAAGCTATGGGAACAAAAATTTTGTCGATAGACTTGCCTTCCTTGCATCCTTAATAGCTCTTGTCGGTGTCAAAACTGGCGGATCTCGGGTAGGGGGTCCCGAACTGTGCATCTAGGCCGGATGGTAACAGGAGGCAAGGGACACGAAGTTTTACCCAGGTTCAGGCCCTCTCGATGGAGGTAAAACCCTACGTCCCACTTGATTAATATTGATGATATGGGTGGTACAAGAGTAGATCTACCACGAGATCGGAGAGGCTAAACCCTAGAAGCTAGCCTATGGTATGATTGTTGTCTATGTTGTCCTACGGACTAAAACCCTCCAGTTTATATAGACACCGGAGAGGGTTAGGGTTACACAAAGTCGGTTACAATGTAGGAGATCTGTATATCCGTATCGCCAAGCTTGTCTTCCACGCCAAGGAAAGTCCCTTCCGGACACGGGACGAAGTCTTCAATCTTGTATCTTCATAGTCCAGGAGTCCGGCTGAAGGTATAGTCCGGCTATCCGAACACCCCCTAATCCAGGACTCCCTCAGTAGCCCCTGAACTAGGCTTCAATGACGGCGAGTCCGGCGTGCAGTTTATCTTCGACATTGCAAGGCGGGTTCCTCCTCCAAGCACTTCATAGAAGATTTTGAACACAAAGATAGTGTCTGGTTCTGCAAAATAAGTTTCCACATATTGCCATAGAGAGAACAATATTTATACAAATCTAATCTGCTGACGTATTCCATAGTGCGACACACCACGGCCAAGCCTTTATCCGAGTTGTTTCATCATCCCACCTCAGCGCGTTATGCGAGGCGGTTTCCTTGGCACGTCTTGTCAAAGCAGAGATCGTGTCCCCTTATTCCGGGATTCTCATCAATACGGGCATGGGTAACCCAACCGCTTCTAGGACTCCTAGATCATAGGCAAGTCCAAACGGACACGGAGAGGACGCTTGATATCCACCCTCTTTATAAAGGGACAAGGCCTTTTATTTTTCCCTCCCGTGCTCAAACGAACCCTTCCCCCACCCCAAGCTCAAACGCCCGAAGCTCAGGTCAGGTGCTCCGAACCTTCAGTCATGTCCGGATCTAGCCTTCAAGGCCGATGGGTGCCTTCCTCTGTTACGGAAGAAGACATCAAAAAGTTGAGGGAGGCCAGATATCTAACCACCGAGATTTTGCATCGGCTGCCTCCCCGCAGGTAGGCCGTCCCCTCCCCTGAACCCAACGAGAGTGTTGTGTTCGTCTCCCAGTTCCTCCGAGGTCTAGGCCTTGCTCTGGATCCTTTTGTTAGGGGCTTGATGTTTTACTACGGGCTAGATTTCCATGATCTAGCTCCGGACTCCTTTCTTCATATCACGACATTTATTGTCGTGTGCGAGGCCTTCCTCCGGGTTACCCCCCACTTTGGCCTATGGCTCAAGACCTTCGAAGTAAAGCCGAAGATGATCGAGGGGCAACATGTGGCGTGTGAAGGTGCCTCAGTACGCAAGATGGCGGGAGCTTCATGGCCCAAAGGTTCCATCCCAAAGGTGTCTAAATTGTGGCAACAGGAGTGGTTCTACATTACGGCTCCTAGAAGTGCCAAGTGGGCGGCCGCCCCCGTTTTCCGCTCGGGCCCTCCACCACAACTGATGTCATGGATTAGCAGAGGACTGAGCTGGGGTCTAGGCAAGGACGTGCCTGTACTGCAAAGCCGCATTCGAGATCTCTTTAATGGAGATTTTAGCTTGGTTGCGGTAATACAAGTTATGCTGGTCCGTCAAGTCCAGCCTTGCAAACGCCGGCCTCTTCGCTTGTGGGAGTTCAATCCTGAGGGACCGCGTATCATTCAAAATTTCCTCGGCCTGACGCACGAGGAGATGTACAAGTCATTCTTCGGACCTCAGGTAGAGTGTCCGGAAATCACCGAGGACGTGGGCCTGAGCAGTATCCGCGCCGCCGAACAGGTAGGGAATCTTCTGGCCAAATATACTATCTCTCACTTGTTACGAAGTTATCTCTGAGAGCTTGCTTTTTGATTAGGACTGGCTAACAAAGGCGAAGCTGATTCGGTGTTCGGCCCCCCTTCCTGAGGGTTTGGAAAATCCGGTACTGGAAAAGATGCTCCAGGTCGCACCCTTCCCGGAGCCCCTGAAGGAAGATACCGGGGAGGATAATACGGGCGGATGCGGGCCCCCAACGCTGCCCATTCTAACCGAGGGAGCGAGCATCTTCATGAAGGAAGATGACCGGGGGAATAAAAGGACCGCACCCGGGGGTTCGGAAGCCGAAGCTTCCAAACGGGAGAAGAAGGCTCCCACATAGGGTCTTACCCTGGAGGGCACTGTTGCCACACAAAGTCCGCGGGGGGATCAATTCTCCCATGAGTCGTAAGTGACCCGAAATACTTTAATAGTATAGATACGCCATACTTTTCTTCTGAGAAAGTAACCACCGCATATATCTTTGCAGTTCGGGCCTTAGCCCCTCTCAAATGAGCTCGTCTTCGGGGGATCTCCTTCCAGAGATGATGGAGAGTGAAACGCCTCCTCCGGACTCCTCCGCTCCGGAAGCGGGTGACCATGAAGTGTCATCGCGGAGGGCTTCTCCGAGTCTGGCGAGGCCAGAAAACAATCCCGTTGACCCCCAAAGCTCCCAGTGTCCGGTTCGCGAAGAGAGCAGACAAGAGTCCGACACCGTCTAGTATGAGATCGGATGTTCTGAGGGAGTTGGTGGGGCGAGCGGCCATCTCAGACGAACACCGTGTGCTGATGAATACGGTGATGGAGAGGATATCGTCCATCGAAAGCGGATTGCATGAAGCTTTTATGAGTCTGCTGACAGGCTTTGAGGTACGTAAAAGAATGTATGATAGTCCTGCACATGCTAGGTGTCCCCTGTGTAGATAGTAGCCCCTGAGACTCTGGTTGTCGTCGGAAACGACGACGAACAGAGGATCATATTCCCAGGTAATAACCATACTGCCTTTATGTGCAAATAATGGAAGCTCCGGTGGCTAGCCGGATGAGCGAGTTTGCCCATTTAGAACGGCAGTTGGATGCGGCAGACGCCGACATCGAGCTTGTTAACAAAAGGCTTGACGAGGCACAGGGTAAGTGTCCTTAAAGTGCCACATAGGAAGAGCAGCATGATGCCCGTATCTTTAACATGTTGTGACTGCAGATGGAGCTGCCACTGTTGAAGCCTTGCGGGCGGAACTTGCCCGAGCCAAGGAACAAGCGAGGTTGGGTAATGTGGCTGCTTTGAAGGCGGCCGAAGAGTTGCAAGCCGAGAAGACCGCGCATGGCGAGAGCCGAGACAAGATGGCCAAGATGTCCATAGAATTAAAAGCCACTGCCGACCGTTGCCGGGTTCTCGAAAAGGAAAACCAAGCGAAGGCATCGGACCTTGAGAAGGCTGCTGCGACGAGAAAGGAACTCCGCTCTGCTATGAGGGCAAAGAAGGAGGAGCTGCGGGAAGCCGGAGATATTGTAGCCAGGAAATCCTTTATGTTGCGGAGGAAGTTCGGAGATCCACGATATGCCCCTCTGGATCGACTGTGGAGTTCGGAGGATGTATACATGGATTTGGCGGCGAGCATTGCCGATGCGGCCAAGTATTTCTAGGGTCAGACAGACCGTGAAGTAGACCAGCTGTTTTGGAGACAATTCCATTCTCCCGAGCGTCCACTTTCATTGAGTGACCAATTTGCCGAATGGGCCGAACTAAATAGGTTCTCCGGACTCTCCATGAGGTCTGTCGTGGATCAGCTATGGCCGGAAAGGTCAAAACCGGACTCTTATTTCGACTTGGTGCAGCAGTTCCTTGACATGGTGCCACGCATTGATGCGATGAAGAGGTCGGCGTGCATAGAGGGCCCACGGATGGCCTTTGCCCGTGTTAAATCATACTGAGCGGAGATGGATGCTACCACCGTTGCAGCGTGGGATTCGGCCATAGGTCGAAGGGCTGCTGAGCACTACTTTGAAGAAGTTCTTGAGGGTGCTCGTTTGATAGAGACCCAGTGCTCAAAAAATATTATGTTTGAGTGATATGTAATCTCATTGTAAGCGAAATGCTTTTATAAATTTTTGTAAGGCTATTTTTATACTTTTTCCTGAAAGTAATATGATGCCTCCTGGGCGGCTGTTTATGTATACATGTGTATAACCTGAAAGATTGCAGTCGCCGGCTTCAACCCTCACGCATATAATGCGGAGGTGCTCGCACAAACACGCGTTCACACTTAACCCAATGTCTTGGTCCTATTAAGGAGGTGATAGCGGAGCGAGCAAGGAAACCGGACTATAATGCTTTAGCACTTTCACTTAGCCATAGGAGTTTGACAGTGGGGCTACTAGATAGCCCCTGGTGGCTCCGCACTCTCCTGATCCCGGGGTGCGTACATGCCTGGCCGGAAAACGGCCCTTCGTTAAGGCGGAGGAATTCTAACATTCCGATAGGTCATCGAGTGGTTGCCCAGTCTCACGCTATATCATGACAGTCAGTTTTCGGCTTTCTCTACTGAGGTGCTCGTCTGGATGAACCAGGGCACAATCACAGTAGTTCTCCTGGTGCTACCTTAGCCGGTAAAGCGGAACGTAAGGCACCAAAACACAGGAGCCGGGAAAACCCAACATTTGACCAAAGACAATGATTCGGAGCTGATGCATATAAGGCCGAACTCGCGACGCCGAACACTCCCTAAGGTATTCGGTCTTAGTGGTATAAACCGGGCCTAAATAGTGGCCTTTGTAAGAAGCCCCTTCTGTCCAGGTACGGGCATTGTTCTGGCGTGGCCACATGCCAAGACGTCAGCATCCTTTGGTGGATATGTATCAACAAGAGACAGTAAAAAAGGTTTACGCAGGGTCTTAATCTAAAAAGAATCCTTGGAACGGGTCCCTGCTGCACGTCTGCGCCCGTGTCTCCGTTATGCCGTATCCTGGACGGGTGTAACACGATGATCGTCTGTAAAAGAGAGGAATTTAGGTGAAAAAGTTGTCATGCAGAAAGATAGTTTTTTTTAAAACAAACCATGCATAATTCAAGATGAGAAGAAATTGCCACTTGTCTGCATGCGTTGAGCCCCTTGTATTGACAAATAGGGGTGTGACTGTTTATTCGGTATAAATAGCGGCGCCGGACTCGATTAGTTGTGTCTGAGGTCTTGACGACCTATTCGATGCTTTCGCTGGTCCGGGCGCCTTTAGTGTGCGGCTGCCAAGGCAGCCTCAATCTCATCGTCGCGCAGAGATCGCTTGATATTTTTGTGCACTGCAATGATGCCATGTGGACCGGGCATCTTGAGTGTGAGGGAGGCATAGTGTGGTATTGCATTAAAGCGAGCGAACGCTTCGTGTCCGAGCAGTGCTTGATAGCCACTTTGAAACGGAGCGATGTGGAAAGTTAGATGCTCGCGACGGAAGTTATTGGGGGATCCGAATATAACTTGTAGTAGGAGGGAGCCCATGCAACGAGCCCCTGGGCCTGGCGTTACTCCTTTAAAGGTAGTATTGCTATGGAGAATTTGTGTTGGGTCTAACCCCATCCCGCGGATTGTATCCTGATATATTAGGTTTATGCTACTGCCGCCATCCATCAAGACTCGTGTGAAGTGATATCCGCCAATTACTGGGTCTAATACCAGGGCAGCCCATCCTGTGTGCCGGATACTTGATGAGTAATCGCGATGGTCGAAAGTGATCGGTTGAGACGACCAGTGGAAGGACCTCGCGGTTACAGGCACTTGGGTATATTTTTCTGGGGGTGCCGCATTGTTTTTTCCCTTGATCACGTGTAACACGTTTACTGTTTTGACTTCTGGTGGAAATTTCTTTTGTTCCCCGGTGTCTTGCTTGGGAGGCTCGTCCTCGTCTTCACTTGGCGTATCCTCCCCCTTGTGTACGGCATCGAGCTTGCCGGACTGTGGGTATGATTAGCAGGTTTACCATGGGTACTATGGATCTGACATATTTGGTCCAGAATTTTGTTGAGGCTGGACAGTTCATCCCTAGTGCCTTTAGGGGGCGGGTTTTGACCTGGCCGAGAGCTTTTTAATCCGGCATTTACTGCTGTGCGCTTCGTGCGGTCTTCTTTATTCCGGCGTTTGTTATTGCTATTGGGCCCTGATTTCCCGTTTCCATCTCTAACTTCGGATGTACTGGGGTCGCTGGTGCTGCATCTGGCAAGCCAGCTGTCCTCACCCGCGCAAAAGCAGGTCATGAGGTTTGTTAATGCGGCCATCGTTCTCAGCTTATCTTGGCTGAGGTGTCTGGCGAGCCATTCGTAACGGACGCTATGCTTGAAAGATGCCAAGGCTTCGGTGTCCGGACAATCGACAATCTGTTTCTTTTAGTAAGAAACCTGTTCCAAAGCCTTCGGGCTGACTCTCCGGGCTGTTGAGTTATGTGACTCAAATCGTCCGCATCCGGAGGTCGGACATAGGTCCCTTGAAAATTTGCCCGAAAGGCGTCTTCGAGCTCTTCCCAGCTCCCAATGGAGCTTTCGGGGAGGCCTTTGAGCCAGTGGCGAGCTGGCCCTTTGAGCATGAGGGGTAAGTATTTGATGGCATGGAGATCGTCTCCTCGAGCCATATGGATATGAAGGATGTAGTCCTCAATCCAGACCCCAGGGTCTGTTGTTCCGTCGTATGCCTCTATGTTTACGGGCTTGAATCCCTCTGGAAATTCGTGGTCCAGCACCTCATCGGTGAAACATAGAGGGTGTGCGGCACCCCTGTAGCTGGGTGTACCGCGTTGTTCGGATGTTTGTTGTATTGCATTGTATGCTGGGGCGCGCTTGCGTGGTCCATGGATGGATCTTGTTGCGCCATCCTTTGGGTGCGAGCCCTCGCATGGGTCGCTTGTTGTATTGTGAGCGGCATTGTATGCCGCTCTGTGTTGGTAGAGGGGTCGTCTATCCGACTAGGTGGCTGCTTTGATGTTTGGTTGTGGGGGGTCTGAGGCCTCCTCATCGAATTCGGGTAGCAGCTTCTGGTTTGGGTAAGCTCTTGGAGGGGCGATTATCTCCGTACCTTGCTCCTGTGTTGAGTATTTTACTCCATCTGATTTGGAGTGTGTCTTGAGCGGCCTTGAGCCTTTGCTTCTGCTTTTTAAGACTCCTCGTGGTGGCAACGAGCCTTTTACGGGCATTCTGCTGCTCCGGGTGTCTGTCCGGCGTTATGTCGTCCGGACCATTATCCTTGATAGGGTTTGTTTGTTCGGTTTGATTATCCGAATTTCCGTTGTCCGGCAGCGGTTCGCCCTGCTCCAGCGCTGGGTCTGTGCGATCGTTATTTTTGTCAAGGCGGGATTTGGGGCGGCGCTTACGCCGCCACTTTGACTGCTTTTCGAGGGAACAAGCCTTCGGTGCATCCTTCCGCTCCTCGTCGTCATCTTTTGGTGTGTCCACCATGTATATGTCATATGACGAGGTGGCATTCCAGGGCCCAATAGGTGCTGGTTCTTCATCGTCTCCTTCATCGGTGTCCATACCGTCGATGTCTTCGGAGTCGAAGTCGAGCATGTCGCTTAAATCATCGATAGTGGCTACAAAGTGGGTGGTGGGTGGGCTTTGAATTTCTTCATCGTCCGTACCCCAGCCTTGCTTACCGTAGTCCGGCCAGGGTTCTCCTGATAAAGAGAGAGACTCCAGTGTCTTCAGAATATCGCTGAAAGGCGAGTGCTGAAAGATGTCCGCGGTAGTAAATTCCATGATTGGCGCCCAATCGGATTCGATCGGCGGGGGCGCGGAGGGTTCGGAGTCCGGAGAGGAGTCCGGCTCCTCAGAGTCATGAGTCTCGCGGAGTGCCGGGCTGGTGTTCGGCTCAATCACCATAGGGATCGCAGCCTCCGAGGCGGCGTGTAACCGCTCATCCTCGATCGGCACAGCTGGCTCCGAATTAAGGGTCGAAGCCGATACGGGTGCGGCCTCCAGGGAACTGTTCGGCGGCAGAGCTAGATCATGCTCGTCGTGACAGCGCGGCACACTCGGCAGTGGCTCAAATCCGTCGAAGATCAAGTCCCCGCGGATGCCAGCCGTGTAGTTTAAAGTTCCAAATCTGACCTGACGGCCAGGGGCATAGCTTTCGATCTGCTCCAGATGGCCAAGTGAATTGGCCCGCAGTGCGAAGCCGCCGAAGACGAAGATCTGTCCGGGGAGGAAGGTCTCACCCTGGACTGCATCGCTATTGACGATCGTAGGAGCCATTGAGTCTGACGGCGACGACACAGAGGAACTCTCAATGAAAGCACCAATGTCGGTGTCAAAACCGGCGGATCTCGGGTAGGGGGTCCTGAACTGTGCGTCTAGGTGTAGGATCGAAAGTATGTCTAGAGGGGGGGTGATTAGACTACTTGACCAAATAAAAACTTAACCTTTTCCCAATTTTAGTTCTTGGCAGATTTTAGCTATTTTAGGACAAGTCAAGCAATCATCGCACAATTCAAGCAAGCATGCAAAGAGTTTATGGGCAGCGGAAAGTAAAGCATGCAACTTGCAAGAATATAAAGGGAAGGGTTTGGAGAATTCAAACGCTATTGGAGACACGAATGTTTTTCCCGTGGTTCGGATAGGTGGTGCTATCCTACATCCACGTTGATGGAGACTTCAACCCACGAAGGGTAACGGTTGCGCGAGTCCACACAGGGCTCCACCCAAGGGCAACGGTTGCGCGAGTCCACGAAGGGCTCCACCCACGAAGGGTCCGCAAAGAAGCAACCACCCACAAAGGGTCCACGAAGAAGCAACCTTGTCTATCCCACCATGGCCATCGCCCACGAAGGACTTGCCTCACTAGCGGTAGATCTTCACGAAGTAGGCGATCTCCTTGCCCTTACAAACTCCTTGGTTCAACTCCACAATCTAGACGGAGGCTCCCAAGTGACACCTAGCCAATCTAGGAGACACCACTCTCCAAGAAGTAACAAATGGTGTGTAGGTAATGAACTCCTTGCTCTTGTGCTTCAAATGATAGTCTCCCCAACACTCAACTCTCTCTCATAGGATTTGGATTTGGTGGAAAGAAGATTTGAGTGGAAAGCAACTTGGGAAGGCTAGAGATCAAGATTCATATGGTAGGATTGGAATGTCTTGGTCTCAACACATGAGTAGGTGGTTCTCTCTCAGAACATATGAGTTGGAATGATGTGTGTGTTCTGATGGCTCTCTCACTGAATGAGAAAGAGGTGGAGGGGTATATATAGCCTCCACAAAAAATCCAACCGTTACACACAGTTTTCCAATCTTGGTGGGACCGAATCAATAAACTCGGTCGGACCGAAAATGGTAAACCTAGTGACCGTTAGGAATTTCGGTGGGACGGACATGCAACTCGGTAGGACCGATTCGGTTAGGGTTTGGGCATAACGTAATCTCGGTGAGACCGATTACACAAACTCGGTGAGACCGAATTTGGTAATTAGCTAACCAGAGAGTTGGTCAGGCGAACTCGGTGGGACCGATTTGCTCTTTCGGTGAGACCGAGTGGAACTCGGTGAGACCGAAAAGTTACAAAGGGGAAACACTGAGTTTACATTGCAATCTCGGTGGGACCGATTCTCTCTTTCGGTGGGACCGAAAAGTTACGAAAGGGAAACAGAGAGTTTGCAACCCCATCTCGGTGGGACCGAGATCCTTATCAGTAGAACCGAATTGCTAGGGTTTTGCAGTGGCTAATGACAAGTGAAACTCGGTGGCGCCGGATAGGAAGAATTGGTAGGACCGAGTTTGGCTTAGAGTTTAGGTCATATGTGGATATGGGAAAGTAGTTGAGGGTTTTCGGAGCATATCACTAAGCACATGAAGCAAGAGGCTCATTAAGCAACACCTCATCCCTCCTTAATAGTATTGGCTTTTCCTATGGACTCAATGTGATCTTGGATCACTAAAATATAAAATGAAGAGTCTTGAGCTTTTGAGCTTGAGCCAATCCATTGTCCTTAGCATTTTGAGGGTTCCACTTTCACATCCATGCCATGCCAATCATTGAGCTTTCCTGAAATAATTATCTTGGAATAGTATTAGCTCAATGAGCTATATGTTGTTATGAATTACCAAAACCACCTAGGTATAGTTGCACTTTCAATATCCCCCTTTTTGGTAATTGACGACAACATATAGATCAAAGCTTCGACAAAAGATAATAAGCATGAAATATATCGTCGCTTTGAGAAGTATGTGATAAGTAAGAACTCCCCCTAAATTTGTGCATATTTAAAATTTGCTTTGGACTGCAAATGCACAAAGAGTTAGACTCATGGGTTACTCTTCCATGTCACATACATCTTGGTGGAGCGCTCAAAATGATAAGATTGAAATGCATGCACTCATCACCAAGAATAGTGAATGATCACAAACGATAGATAGAATGATAATATTTAAGCAAGCATTAAGCAAACATTAAGTGTAGCTTATGATCAAACACATGATTATCAATGTCTCACAAGCATAAGGACGTAGTATCTCACACACAAGCAAACAAGGTTCGAAAAAAACCCACCAAATAAAGCAAGAGAGAAAAGCAACACTCCCTCTCTCGAAGCCTATGATCTATACATCTTCTCCCCCTTTGGCAACAAGTTACCAAAAAGTTCCTAGAAAATGCATAGCACTAGATCGATGCTCAGGCTTGATCTTCAGGTGGTGGTGGAGTCTGGATCACTCCAAGGACGAAGCCTTCAGTAGACGTGGTCGGAGTGGAAGCTGAAGTGGATGCCGGAGCTGGTGGAACGGAGGCTGTGGCTGCTGCAGACGTTGTAGCTCTGGTGTCAGCAACTGGCAGTGCAGATGACCTCGGACCTCGTGGCACCCTCGCAAACGCATGAGTCGTGGTCCTGCCTCTCCTCTCATTCATGTCTTCCTGGAGCTGCTCCACTGCAGACTGAACTTCTGTTACCTTGATGTCCAAGTCATAGAACCTCTGTTCCATGATCCTCTCTAAACTCGCCTGGTTCTGAGTCAGGGTGGCTATACTTTGCTCAATCCGCAGGGTGGACGCAATCAAGTAACTGAGCTGCTCTTGTTTGGTCTTCAAGAAATAGTCAGATGCCTCCGCTTGAGTAGGCATCCTGGCAGCTTTCTCCTTCTTCGCCTTCTCCTTCTGAGCTTGTGCATGGGCAGATGATGGTTCATTCTCTGTCATCACAACTTCATTGTTCTCAAAATCTGGACGGATGGGCAGGTGTTCCTTATCCAACAAATATACGCCCGTGCCCATCTTGGAGTTGATGAGCTCCTGAATCTGAGGGGCATATCCACAGCTCCTCTTCTGATCTGCCGTAGTCCTTTTGATTGTTTCCACTATAAGGCTCATAACTTTGAATTTTTGAGGCACGTCAAAAACATGAAGCAAATTGATCGCGTGACCTCTGATCATCTTGTGATCTCCAGACTTGGGCAGAAGTGTGTGCCTAAGGATCCAGTTGATCGTAGGCAATCCTGAGAACAGATAATGCACTGAGCCAAACTTGAACGTGTCAAGTGCTTCATTCGGAATCTCCTTGTACATGTTGGACATGGAGTTGTGGTCCATCTTTTTCTTAGCATAAATGTCCAAGTCATCTGCTTGCTCCTCTGGGGCATTGATCAGCTTTGCCCATTCCTCAACAGTAGAGTGGTACCTCGTACCCTCAGACATCCATGTAATCCTCCCATCTGGATAAAAGTGAGCTGTGGAGTAGAACTGCATGATGAGTTCCTCGTTCCACTTTGTGAGCTTTTACCCAACAAAGTCCTCTACTCCACATGCCTTGAAGCTGTCCTGAACTCCTAGGTAGTACTCTTCATTATCCTTGATATAGGTCCAGTCGACCCATCTCATGTCACATACAATTGGCTTCTTGTCAAGTAGCACTGTCTCATGGAAATCTTGCTGCTCCTTGGTATGAAATCTGTAGTCCACTGCAGTCCTTCTCCTAGAAGCATATGGATCTGCTTCTCTCCACTTCCTGAGCCCTGAGTCTCTCCTGAGCTTCATATCCTCAGCCACAGGATGAGCATCGTTGTGGTCTGGGATCTTGGGCTTGAGCTTCTGAAGGACACTCTCTTCTTCTTCCTCTGCAACAGTCTCAGGCACTGGGGCCTTGTTCTTCTCAGTGGCTGGGATGCTTCTTGTGTTTCTCTTTGGTGCACTTTTAGGCTTAGATGCAGCCTTAGGTGCTTCCTTGGGCTTGGATGCAGCTCCCCCTGACCTTATGGCATCTCCCATAAGTTTGGCTGCCTTGGGCGCTGGTGCAGCTGCCTCTTCTTCCTCCTCCTCTTCTACCATGATGGAGGCCTTCTCAAGCACTCTAGCCACAGTCTTCTTCACTCTCTCCTTCCTTTTCTTGCCCTCAGCTGCAACGGGCTCAATGGGAGCAGGCTTCTTAGTTAAGGCTCTAGCCTTTGACATGGGCTGCCTGCATGCTGGCCTTTTGATTTTCAGGCCTGGCTTTGAGCCTTGAGCTGGCTCAACTCTCTTGGAAGTGGCCTCTTCCTCTGCCACATAGTCCTCATATTCAGAATCTGAGGTTTTCTTCTTTCTTTGTCTCGTGGCAGCTTTAGGCAGGTTGCTGGGTGTGCTCCTGCTGCCATCATATGAGGAACTTGAGGGGCTAGTGCCCTCACTCAACTGCACTTGCTTATCTGACAAGTTTTGGCTGTCACTCTGGTCTGACATGTTGCAAACTGACTGCTGACCCTGTGAAAGATTATAGAGGAGATAGAGTGGATGAGCATCACAAAATGCAGAGATTTTTACAAAAAGAATGATTCAAAAACTTAGTTTTAGTTTCCCACTGAAATCATCTCGGATCTACCGATTTTCAAACTCGGTGATACCGAAGCAGTTTTGGAACCTAAACTAGTGAACTCGGTAGGACCGAGTCACAGTTCGGTGGCACCGAGACTGCTAGGGTTTCACTGAGTTCAAAAATCGGTCACACCGATAGTAATTCTCGGTCAGACCGAGTCTCACTTGTGCAATGGAATAAGCCAAATCGGTGGGACCGAGTTTTTCAACTCGGTGGGTCCGATATGGTTTCGGCGGAAACCTAAACCTAGAGTTTTCGAATCAAACTTAATCTATGAGCGTTTTGACAGGATAGAAGTTTATCAAACATGGCCAGAAACAATGTGATCACAATGTGCTAGGAATCAGATTGAAGAATAGCACAAATATCAAGTCCATACCCTAGTTCGGCGGGGACTTGCTACGGCGGCAACGGCGGGGCAGAAATCCCGTTGACGGCGACGGAGACCAGCGACTGGAGGCTGCTGGCGGCGAGAAGACGATTCGGAGACCTCGGGGGCAGAGCAGGCTATCGCGCGGGCGAAGGGTTTCGGAGAAATTTCCAAATTTTGCCCGTGACTATATATAGCCCGACCCTGTCGGTGTGACCGAGTTGAACAACTCGGTGGCACCGAGATTCATAACTGCATGCAGTTACTGAAACTCGGTGAGACCAAAAGGTTCAAATCGGTTGCACCGAGATTGAAAACTTAGATCAACTTAATGATCTCGGCAGGACCGAAAGAGGAGTATCGGTCAGACCGAGAATCATAAAGAGGTTTTGGAAGTTTAAGTCTATGACAAATCGGGGACTCCGAGCGCTCCTCACACAGAGTGGTTCGAATCTGACTTGATCAAATTTTGTGATGCAGCATGAATAGAGTTTGAGACGAGAAAAGCATAGATAACTAGAGGAGGTTCTTAGGCATTCTTTTCCATCCACTTGGCAAAAGAAGATAAAGCCAAACAATCAAAGCAACAAGTGGATGTCCTCAAATGAGTAAAATATGCAATCAGCATGCTCACACAATAAGATAGCAAATGAAATATGTGGCAAAGCATGCACAACCAATTCTAGCATCTATCAAGCAATTTGCGATGACTAGGTCATCTATATATGAGTATATTGACTTAGGAGTCAAGTGAGAACACTTGATCGTAGGTCATACTCATCGGTTAAGCTCAAGTGGGGTTACCACTTTTACATAAAGCATTGTTTTGTTCACATCTTTAGAGTTGCTTTAGCTCAGTCTTAGAGTAAAGCTCCCCCTAGATGTGATATCCCCCCTAAGAGGGATGAACTAACCTTGGGTTTTGTCGATGATGACTTCATGTAGATATTGAAGATGTGGATGCTCAATGTTGATGTAGATCTCTTGGAGCTATCCATTTGAGTGAATTGCACTTTCAATACCTACATGGGTTAGTCCCACAAGGAACAAACAAGGATATCCATAGACATAGAGTGATGCACACAAAATATGATGTCCATGAAAACTTTTAGGTTACCTTGTCCCTTGTCTTACCAACAAGAGGGTTTGTGACTCCTTTAACTAGTGCAAGATGTGGAAGTTGATTGCACTTGTTCTTGCCAAAATGATAAGAGTGAAGTATGTTGGCGGAGTCACCCTCAAGAACTCTCTAGTTCTTCTTCTTTTGGATCCACATCATCTTGATGGGAATCCTTGGATTTGTAGTCGTACTTGATGAAGTGGAACTTGAAGAAGTCTTGGGAATCCACTTGACTAAGGTCTTAGGAGCTTCTTCAAATGCATCAATTTCCTCTTGAAGCTTGTCCTTGTCTTTTTGCTCGTAGTCTTGTGGCGGAAGATCATCTTGAGCTTGTGTCCCCTTGAAAGAAGTATACTTCTCTTGTTGAGGGACAAACTTTGTCTTGGGGTATTGATCTTCTTCCCATTCAACTCCATTGGCATTGAACTTTCGTTCAAAACCAACACCTTGATTCTTCTGGTGCATTCCTTGCTTGCGCACAATTTCCTCGAATTGCTTACTCCTGGCAAGGCTTTTGTACACTCCTTTCTCTATAATTCCCTTCAATAAGCTATTTTCTTGCTCAAGTGTAACTTGGCTAAGAGAATCATTAGTGGAATCAAGAGAACTACTAGAAGCAACAATATTGAATTTAGCATGATCATTGTTACAACTAGAGGAAGAATCTTTCTTGTTAGACTTGACTTGAGGCATGTAAGTGGATAAGAGTAAACGTTTGGCAATGTAAGAAGAACTTTTCTTGCGGAGATCATCATTGATTGCTTTTAAGAACTCATGCTCTTGCTCAAGATTGAGCTTTTCAAAGCGTAGTTTCTCATGAGCTCTTCAAAGTTCTCGATGATCTTCGAAGATAGTGTCATGAGCCAACTTAAGAGTTTTTAGTTCTTTAGTTAGAGCCTCAATCTTCTCCTTATCATTGTCACTCGTTTTATCTTGATTAGCATGATTAATTGGTCTTTCATCATAGTATTCATCACTAGAGTTGTCACCAAGCAAATCATCACCTAACAAGTCATCTTCATCACTATTGAAATCAACATACTCGGAGTGTGTTACCTTAGGACCTTTGGCCATGAAGCATCTCCCAATTCCTTCATTTGGTGAGTCAAATATGTCGTAGGAGTTGGTTGACACAAGTGCTAGACCGGCAACACTTTCATCTTGAGTATCTTCGGAGTCGGAGTGATAACTTCTCTCGGAGTGGCTGTCGGAGTCGGAGCCGGATACCCATTCACCAACATGAGCTTGATGTCTTCGTCTTGTGTAGCTCCTTGATGATTTTTCCTTCCTTTACGAATCCTTGCTTCTCCGTGAGTATCTTCGTTCATAACGATCATCTGTACTCCTTCTCTCTCTTGGTGGTGATCCTTTGCTTCTTCTTTTTGGAGAATCTTCTCTTCTCTTGTAGGGAGCCGTACACTCATTGGAGTAGTGTCCGGGTCTTCCACAATTGTAACAGTTTCGCTCTCGACTAGAAGATCTTTTGTCATTGTAGGACCTTGATTTGGAGCTTCTATGTTTGCTTCTACTCTTGTAGAACTTGTTGAAGTTCTTCACCATTAAGCTCAATTCTTCATTGAAGTCTTGTTTCTCACTTGATGATGTAGGGGCTTCACATGAGGCTTTATAGGCACCACTTGATTTGTTGTGAAGTTCCTCTTTATCCTTAAGTGACATCTCATGAGCAACAATTCTTCCAATCACCTCCGTTGGCTTGAGATCTTTGTAATTGGGCATCATTTGGATCAATGTGCACACGGTATCATATTTTCCATCCAAGGCTCTTAGGATCTTCTTGATGATGAATTTATCGGTCATTTCTTCACTTCCTAAGCCGGCAATCTCATTTGTGATGAGAGCAAGCCTAGAGTACATTTCAGCGACACCTTCACCATCCTTCATCTTGAACTTGTCAAGTTGGCTTTGAAGCACATCCAACTTGGATTCCTTGACGGAGTCGGTACCTTCGTGCATATCAATCAAAGTGTCCCAAATTTCCTTTGCATTCTCAAGGCGGCTGATTTTGTTGAATTCTTCGGGGCACAACCCGTTGAAGAGAATATCACAAGCTTGAGCATTGTATTGCAACATCTTCAACTCATCCGCGGTAGCTTCACGGTTTGGTTCTCTCCCATCAAAGAAGTCACCTTGCAAACCAACACACACAATAGCCCAAACAGCGGGGTTATGTCCAAGAATATGCATTTTCATTTTATGCTTCCAACTAGCAAAATTAGTACCATCAAAGTAAGGACCTCTACGGTGATAATTTCCCTCGCTAGACGCCATACTCTCCTAGGTTGTGAAACCAAGGCTATGACCACCAAAAGCTATGGAGATCAAGCAAATGGAGACCAAAGCTCTGATACCACTTGTAGGATCGAAAGTATGTCTAGAGGGGGGTGATTAGACTACTTGACCAAATAAAAACTTAACCTTTTCCCAATTTTAGTTCTTGGCAGATTTTAGCTATTTTAGGACAAGTCAAGCAATCATCACACAATTCAAGCAAGCATGCAAAGAGTTTATGGGCAGCGGAAAGTAAAGCATGCAACTTGCAAGAATATAAAGGGAAGGGTTTGGAGAATTCAAACGCTATTGGAGACACGAATGTTTTTCCCGTGGTTCGGATAGGTGGTGCTATCCTACATCCACGTTGATGGAGACTTCAACCCCCGAAGGGTAACGGTTGCGCGAGTCCACACAGGGCTCCACCCAAGGGCAACGGTTGCGCGAGTCCACGAAGGGCTCCACCCACGAAGGGTCCACGAAGAAGCAACCACCCACAAAGGGTCCACGAAGAAGCAACCTTGTCTATCCCACCATGGCCATCGCCCACGAAGGACTTGCCTCACTAGCGGTAGATCTTCACGAAGTAGGCGATCTCCTTGCCCTTACAAACTCCTTGGTTCAACTCCACAATCTAGACGGAGGCTCCCAAGTGACACCTAGCCAATCTAGGAGACACCACTCTCCAAGAAGTAACAAATGGTGTGTAGGTAATGAACTCCTTGCTCTTGTGCTTCAAATGATAGTCTCCCCAACACTCAACTCTCTCTCATAGGATTTGGATTTGGTGGAAAGAAGATTTGAGTGGAAAGTAACTTGGGAAGGCTAGAGATCAAGATTCATATGGTAGGATTGGAATGTCTTGGTCTCAACACATGAGTAGGTGGTTCTCTCTCAGAACATATGAGTTGGAATGATGTGTGTGTTCTGATGGCTCTCTCACTGAATGAGAAAGAGGTGGAGGGGTATATATAGCCTCCACACAAAATCCAACCGTTACACACAGTTTTCCAATCTCGGTGGGACCGAATCAATAAACTCGGTCGGACCGAAAATGGTAAACCTAGTGACCGTTAGGAATTTCGGTGGGACTGACATGCAACTCGGTAGGACCGATTCGGTTAGGGTTTGGGCATAACGTAATCTCGGTGAGACCGATTACACAAACTCGGTGAGACCGAATTTGGTAATTAGCTAACCAGAGAGTTGGTCAGGCGAACTCGGTGGGACCGATTTGCTCTTTCGGTGAGACCGAGTGGAACTCGGTGAGACCGAAAAGTTACAAAGGGGAAACACTGAGTTTACATTGCAATCTCGGTGGGACCGATTCGCTCTTTCGGTGGGACCGAAAAGTTACGAAAGGGAAACAGAGAGTTTGCAACCCCATCTCGGTGGGACCGAGATCCTTATCGGTAGAACCGAATTGCTAGGGTTTGGCAGTGGCTAATGACAAGTGAAACTCGGTGGCGCCGGATAGGAAGAATCGGTAGGACCGAGTTTGGCTTAGAGTTTAGGTCATATGTGGATATGGGAAAGTAGTTGAGGGTTTTTGGAGCATATCACTAAGCACATGAAGCAAGAGGCTCATTAAGAAACACCTCATCCCTCCTTAATAGTATTGGCTTTTCCTATGGACTCCATGTGATCTTGGATCACTAAAATATAAAATGAAGAGTCTTGAGCTTTTGAGCTTGAGCCAATCCATTGTCCTTAGCATTTTGAGGGTTGCACTTTCACATCCATGCCATGCCAATCATTGAGCTTTCTTGAAATAATTATCTTGGAATAGTATTAGCTCAATGAGCTATATGTTGTTATGAATTACCAAAACCACCTAGGGATAGTTGCACTTTCACTAGGCCGGATGGTAACAGGAGGCAAGGGACACGAAGTTTTACCCAGGTTCGGGCCCTCTCGATGGAGGAAAAACCCTACGTCCTGCTTGATTAATATTGATGATATGGGTGGTACAAGAGTAGATCTAACACGAGATTGGAGAGGCTAAACCCTAGAAGCTAGCCTATGGTGTGATTGTTGTCTATGTTGTCCTACGGACTAAAACCCTCTGGTTTATATAGACACCGGAGAGGGTTTGGGTTACACAAAGTCGGTTACAATGGTAGGAGATCTGTATATCCGTATCGCCAAGTTTGCCTTCCACGCCAAGGAAAGTCCCTTCCGGACACAGGACGACGTCTTCAATCTTGTATCTTCATAGTCCAGGAGTCCGGCTGAAGGTATAGTCCGGCTATCCGAACATCCCCAAATCCAGGACTACCTCAGCTCTCAAGTCCTCGGACATAAACATCATCTTGGATATGGACTGGATGTCAGCTCATTATGCTAAGATTGCTTGTGCCACTAGAACCGTTCAACTTACTCATCCCTCGGGCAAGACAGTCAATGTCCTAACTCGAGTGGCCAAGCGCCAGCTTTATTCCCTAAATGCCAACCCCCTTCCAAACCTTGAGGATGTTCCGGTAGTCCGGAACTTCCCGGATGTCTTTCCCGAAGAACTGCCAGGCGTTCCACCTGACAGGGATGTCAAGTTCGTGATAGACCTTGTTCCAGGAACCGTTCCAATTTCTAGGAGACCCTATAAGATGGCACCCTTAGAACTAGCCGAGCTTAAGAACCGACTCGATGAGTCCTTGAAAAATGGTTTCATCCGTCCTAGTTCCTCTCCTTGGGCTTGCCCCATCCTCTTTGTCAAGAAGAAGGATGGAACGGATCGGATGGTTGTAGATTACCGACCTATCAACTTGGTCACTATCAAGAACAAGTATCCGCTTCCCAGGATCAACGTTCTGTATGATCAGCTCGCTGGATCCTCAGTCTTTTCCAAGATGGATTTGAGGTTAGGCTACCATCAGGTCAAAATCAGAAACGGGGACATTCCCAAAACGGCCTTTGTTACCCGTTATGGCAATACGAGTACACCGTTATGTCCTTTGGTTTAACCAATGCCCCAGCCACCTTCTATCGGTTAATGAACTCGGTCTTCATGGAGTATTTGGATAAATTCGCCATAGTTTATCTCGATGACATACTCATCTACTCCAAGAATGAAGAGGAACATGCCGAACATCTAAGGTTGGTATTGATAAAACTTCGAGAACATCGCCTTTATGCCAAATTCTCCAAGTGTGAATTTTGGTTGCCAGAAGTGACCTATCTAGGCCTAATCTCTGGTAAGGGTATTGCTGTCAATCCCGAGCGAGTTCAAGCCGTCCTTGATTGGACTCCACCTGAGACGGTCAAGCAAGTTCGGAGCTTCCTTGGCTTAGCGAGCTAGTGCCGCTGCTTCGTCGAGAATTTCTCCAAGGTTGCTAAACCTCTAACTGAACTCCACAAGAAAGATAAAAAGTTCAAGTGGACCCCACAGTGCGAATTCAGCTTTTAGAAACTGAAAAGACGCCTGACATCTGCTCCCGTACTGGTACCACCAGATTTCTCCAAGGACTTTATTATCTATTGCGACGCCTCGCGACAAGGACTAGGTTGCATACTCATGCAGGATCGTCAGGTAATTGCCTATGCTTCACGGCAATTACACCCACATGAGGAAAACTATCCCACACATGATCTAGAGCTTGCAGCTGTAGTCCATGCACTCAAAACTTGGCGACATTACCTCCTCGATAATCGTTGCGAGATCTTCACCGATCACCAAAGTTTGAAATATATCTTCACCCAACTGGATTTGAATCTCAGGCAACGACGTTGGGTCGAGTTGATCTCGGATTACGACTTAGGAATAACTTACACCCCGGGCAAAGCCAATGTCATGGCTGATGTGCTAAGTCGTAATCCTTATTGTAACAACATGATGTTACACCAAAGTCAACCACTTCTCCACGAGGAATTTCGTAAGCTCAATCTTCACACTGTTCCTCGAGGATTCCTATCCACACTGGTGGTGAAACCTACCCTTACGGATCAGATCATCAAGGCACAGAAGGTAGATCCGGGAATCTCCCGTATTAAGAGAAGCATTAAGAAAGGAGTCGCGAATTGTTTCTCCGTTGATGATCAAGGTGTCGTATACTTTGGAAACCGCTTAGTGGTTCCCAAGGCACAAAACCTGAGGCGGCTGATCCTTAAAGAAGCTCATGAATCCCCTCTCACCATTCATCCCGGTAGTACGAAAATGTATCAAGACCTACGCCAGAGGTTTTGGTGGACTAGGATGAAGAGAGAAATCGCTCAATACATTGCTAATTGCGACGTTTGTTGTCGTGTTAAAGCAGACCATCAACGGCTTGCTGGCACCCTTCAACCTTTGGCTATTCCTGAGTGGAAATGGGATAAAATCAGTATGGATTTCATCACTGGGTTTGCCAGGACCAAGAGAGGGAATAATGCCATCTTCGTCGTGATCGACCGTCTTTCCAAGGTAGCCCATTTCCTACCTGTTCGTGAGAGTATCACCGCGAGCCAGCTAGCTGACTTGTACATCTCCCGAATAGTGTCTCTTCATGGTGTCCCTTTGGAAATTAACTGAGACCGTGGGAGTCTCTTCACCTCTCTATTTTGGGAAGTTTTCAAAATGCTTTGGGAACTCGTCTCTCCTTTAGCACCGCCTTCCATCCTCAATCAAGTGGTCAAGTAGAGCGAGTCAACCAAATTCTGGAAGATATGCTCCGAGCTTCTGTCATCTCATTCGGAATGGGTTGGGAGAAAAGCCTTCCATTCGCAGAGTTTGCTTATAACAATAGGTATCAAGCTAGTTTGGGCAAAGCTCCTTTCGAAGTTCTCTATGGACGAAAATGTCGAACGCCTCTTAACTGGTCAGAAACCAGGGAAAGACAACTCTTTGTCCCGGATATGATCCAGGAAGCAGAAGAGCAGGTTCGCGTTATTCGTGAGAAATTGAAAACAGCCCAATCTCGTCAAAAGAGCCAATATGATCGTAAACATAAGCTCATGACTTATGAAGTTGACGAGAAGGCTTACCTTCGGGTTACTCCGCTAAAGGGAACCCATCGTTTCGGTATCAAAGGCAAATTGACTCCTCGTTACATCGGACCCTTTCGCATTCTTGCCAAACGAGGAGAAGTTGCCTACCAATTGGAACTACCTTCGCATCTTTCTAGAGTTCACGATGTCTTCCACGTTTCTCAACTCAGGCGTTGCTTCGCGGATCCTATCCATGGAGTGGACCACGAAACGCTTGATCTACAAGATAACCTCTCATATCGGGAATATCCCGTTCGTATCCTTGATCAAGCCGAGCGTACCACTCGACGTCATAATATCAAGTTTCTCAAGGTTCAATGGTCACACCATTCTGAGAAAGAAGCCACTTGGGAAAGGGAGGATCGTCTTCGACTCGAGTACCCCACTATCGGTGTCAAAACCGGCGGATCTCGGGTAGGGGGTCCCGAACTGTGCGTCTAGGCCGGATGGTAACAGGAGACTGGGGACACTTTGTTTTACCCAGGTTCGGGCCCTCTCGATGGTGGTAAAACCCTACTCCTGCTTGATTAATATTGATGATACGGGTAGTACAAGAGTAGATCTACCACGAGATCATGGAGGCTAAACCCTAGAAGCTAGCCTATGGTATGATTGTGTATGGAGTTGATTCTGTCCTACGGACTACAACTCCAGTTTATATAGACACCGGATAGGGTTAGGGTTACACAGAGTCGGTTACAATGGTAGGAGATCTTGAATATCGCGTTGCCAAGCTTGCCTTCCACGCCAAGGAAAGTCCCATCCGGACACGGGACGAAATCTTCAATCTTGTATCTTCATAGTCCAGGAGTCCGGCTGAAGGTATAGTCCGGCTACCCGAACACCCCCTAATCCTGGACTCCCTCAGTAGCCCCCGAACCAGGCTTCAATGACGACGAGTCCGGCGCGCAAATTGTTCGGCATTGCAAGGCAGGTTCTTCTCCAAATCTTGTGTACCTGTAGGAATAATGTCCGATTCTTGTAATGTAGCGCTCCTCGGCTTCCCTGCCCAATAATGGTCGTCTTCCACGTGTAAAACAAATGCGAAAAGTCGGGGAATTTTTACATTCACACCCCTAGCCGTATAAACCGGCCGTCTATTTAATGGGATGGGGATTTAGATCCAAGCCACACCTTCTCCCTTCCACGAGTAATCATTAGAGCGCCTCCAGCAAAGGTCTATTCCAACATGACCAGCCGTCGCAGCTCCTCCCCTCGCCCCTCCGGTCCTAAACCCGGGGACTGGGAGAGTTGCACCATCCCGCATAGTGAGTTAGCGTCGCTTCAGGCCAAGGGATTTCTCCCTCAGGCATGCATGGTCCCGGTCCGAGCCGGTCTCGCCACCTATAATGGCGGAAAACAAGCGGAGAGCACCCCCAATCCTTCTAAAGGAGAGCGGGTGTGCCTTGTCCCCTATCTGCTAAGGGGACTGGGATTTCCGATTCACCCATTTCTCCGCGGGCTTCTGGAGTTTTACGGCCTCCAGCTGCACAATCTCACGCCCGGCTCCGTATTGCATATTGTGGGTTTCATCACTCTCTGCGAGCTATTTTTAGGCGTTGAAGCCCATTTCGCACTGTGGAAGAGGTTATTCTGCCTGGTGCCCCGTTCTCAGAAGGGGTCCATATACCAAGTGGGCGGAGCCGAAGTATGGTGCATCGCCAGGATCGGATACCTATCCGGAACCCCAAAGGAAGCGTCCGAGGGCTGGCCTTCGGAATGGTTTTATATAGAGGACGTCCCGCTACCGGACCCTATCCGGGCCGGTCTCCCTGAGTTCAACAGTGCTCCATTGAAGAAACGCTTGAGCTGGCGTGCGTGGAGCTCTCAGAGAGAAAATGACAGAGACGTCCTTTACCTGATGGGCCGAATAAGGCTATTAGCTCATTCCGGACTAACCATGATTGGAGTCATGGCCGCATGCATTATGTGGGGGGTACAACCGCTTCAATATAGAGGCCACCCAATGTGGGAATTGAACGGGGAGGATGACGCCACCCGTTACGGTCGTAAAGGGCCGGACTCGGCCGCCGTTCTAGAAAAGACCTCATCCTCTCTGTACAAGGGAGAAACAGAGGAATTCCTCCGCGTCAATCCACGGGCCCGATTTAGTATGAACGATCATCCAAGTTGGGTAAGTGAACAACTGCGCTTGCCCGTTTGTTTTATACCCCCGTGGTTAGATAGGTAGTCTAACGACTTCAATGCAGGGACTGTGAAAGGACGTAAAGAACATAAGCAGCCGCCCTCCACAACCCGAGGACCCAGAACGGTCCCTCGATCCGGACTCCGAAGAGGATCCGGATATATCGGTGGAGCTTCTCGATGGGGTGTTTTATCAACTAAGAAAGGACAATACCTTGGTAGCCATCATGGCGGATTACCCAGGGTTAATTCCGGCCTCCCAGGTGACGGAAACCGGAGTCTCATTCCCTTGAGAGGGATTCCACTCTCGCGTATTTCGGTGTTTCTGACGTCAACCGTGTTTTGCAGGGGAGATTTCCGAGGTAGGAGGCCGAATCTACGGCGGTCAGCCAAAGAGGGGCCGCAGAGCCCCGTAGGGCAAAAAGAAATGAAGTCCGCACTGAAATGCCGGCGCAAAGGTATAGTGCACCCTTTGTTTCCCTGGAGTTACTCTGTCAGGGTATATTAACGCTCGTGCTATCTTCAGGACAAAGAGACCTCGCCGGACTGCATCTGGAGAGGTTGCCAATCGCGCCTCCACCAGCCAGGCTCCAACGTCTGGCCAGGAAGCGGAGACGAGTATAAGGCGCGCACCGGACGTTCCTCTGACAGAGGATGTGGACAGGCTGTCCGCCACAAATTCAGAAGTGGAGAGTGCCATGAACCACAAGCGTCGCCGGACAACTCTACATGACGCTTGTTTCTCCCGAGAGGCTTTAGATGCCTTTAATTCGGGAGATGCGTACCTCCGTGCTGCTCAAAATGGTTTAACCAGAGCCACGGAGCAGTATGTGAAAGACATACGGGTAAGAAAATTTTGGCTAAATATGTACACATGCCAGTAGCCCCCGAGACTTGAAACAGTTAGACCAACTGATTATGGATCATTTAATATGCAGGTTCTTGCAGAGAAGAATACTGTACTGTCCCAGGAGCTGGAAAAGTGCAAGGCCCAACTAGAGGCCGCACTAGCCGCAGCAGGGGAGCCCCAAGAGACCCCCTCAGGTAAAATACACTTTGAGAGACTAGTATTGTACGGTGTGGGTGCAAATCTGACAAATCAAATTGCAGATGGTGCTGGACTCTACCCGGACAAGCAACAACTCTTACGTCAGCTAAAGGCCGGTGAGAGTATGTTGACGAGGGTGAGGCGAGAGAAGAATGATCTTCAGGATGCCAACACCAAGCTGGACGTCGAGCTTAAAGATGTTCGCGGCCAGCTTTTGGACTCCACGAAGGAGAATCAGCGGCTTCGACGCGGCATTTTTAGTAAGTGCTTGAACGAACCTTGAAAAAAGAGTTCGGCGAGGAAGTCGACTAACAGAGTAATGTCTGTAGGTATGCTCACAGGTCGTCCTGTAGAGGAGATGCCCGGTTCTACGGGTGATCTTCCTCCCGAACTCATGCAACTGCACGAGCGAGTTCGGCAGGCGATGCGAGGCGTTGCCCAAGCCTTATGGCCTGCCCACTCCGTGCCCGAGGGCCTTGGAGAGCTTCGGAGAAGCTGAAGGGAGCTCGGCGGCGCTTCCGTTTGTGGAAGATATCGGCCTGCCAACAAGGCGCTCGGGAAGCCTGGGCCATGGTGAAGACCCGTTTTACGAAGTCTGACCCAAACCACATGGCCGAGGTCGGACCAGTGGGGCCTGACGGGAAGGAGATCCCTATGAGCTTAGTATACGGCCAAGTAGAGTTGGCCGCGAAGTATTCCCAGCAGGACTGTAAACTAGACAGGCTGTTAGATGGTATAGAAGAGGAATACAATTAGTCAGAATGACTATGTAATATTGAATTGACATGTGTAATGCCTTCTAGCCGGATTGTAGATCGTTTGTCATTGTCGACCTTTTCGCTTCAACCTCGGGACCTGACAGTCCGGAGTGTGTCCGAATACCATAGCGGTTATATAAGAACCGTGGTATGCGTGAAGACCAGGTGTAGGGGTCATTAGTGCTTTATCAGACAAGTGCCCAACTAGTTATGTTATATTACATGGTTAGTAAGAAACATCTTCCAGAGAGAATAGTTCCGTTAGGGGTTCCTTTCGCTGGAAGGCATGCCCTAAAGTGCATGTCCGGACTGTGTAGAAGGACGCAGAAAAAAAGCATCTGGGGGCGCATAAAATGGGTAAAAACATCATCTTTTATCTCACCGACCGAATATTCCCTTAAGAACGCTAGCTTTCGGCTTCACCCAGTCTGAGGTACACATCCGGCTGACCCGGCAGTAACAATTGCAGAGGTGCTCCCTTTACCGCCTAGCCGAACAATCGGGAACGTAGGGGTAAGCACAGGAGCCAGGCAACCCAGCTTGGCCAAAACTTAAGTCATATCGATGCATATAATGGTGAAGAAAAAGGTATATGCGGAAGTTTGACGCATGTGTTGGGCATGAAGCCCGTATAAATAAGCTTCTATTAAAGAAGCCCCCAGGTTTAATGAGCGCGAGTGGCGTGTCACTAGATAAGCCAATAAGGGCTATAAAAGAAAAGAGGGGAAGGAGAGAAATGTAAGACATAAAAAATGCAAAAAATGGACAGAGGAAGGAGACGAACACAGAGTCCGGCGCTAGGCATAGAATCTTCTGAGACGGGTGGCGTTCCACGGGTTCGGCGCGAGTCAGTTATCCGACGCATCTCGCAGGCGGTAAGCCCCACCAGTCAGGACTTGGTCGATTATGAATGGACCCTCCCACTTGGGCTTGAGTTTGTCCTTTTTCTTATCCGGCAGGCGTAGAACTAGTTTGCCAACATTGTAATTCTTGGCCCGTACTTCTCTGCTTTGATATCTTCGGGCCTGCTATTGATAAAATGTGGAACGGGCTTTTGCCACATCACGCTCCTCCAAGGCGTCCAAGTTGTCCTGCCGATCGAGCTCGGCTTCTCTTTCTTCGTACATGCGCACTCTAGGTGAGTCATGAATTATGTCGCAGGGCAGAACTGCCTCTGCTCCGTATACCATGAAAAATGGTGTGTATCCGGTGGTGCGATTTGGCGTGGTCCGCAGCCCCCAGAGTACGGAGTCGAGCTCCTCTACCCAGTGCGTATTAGATTCCTTAAGGGATCGCACTAATCTAGGTTTGATGCCGCTCATAATGAGACCATTTGCACGTTCGACCTGGCCGTTGGTTTGTGGGTGATAGACGGAAGCATAATCGAGCTTGATGCCCATGTTTTTGCACCAGAGTTTTACCTCGTCTGCGGTAAAGTTTGTACCGTTATCGGTTATGATGCTGTGGGGGACGCCATAACGGTGTACAACCCCGGATATGAAGTCTATCACAGGTCTGGATTCGGCTGTTTTAACAGGCTTGGCTTCTATCCATTTGGTGAATTTATCCACCATGACCAGTAAGTATTTTTTCCTATCGGTCCCGCCTTTAAGGGGTCCGACCATGTCAAGCCCCCAGACCGCAAAAGGCCAGGTAATTGGTATAGTTTGGAGTGCGGTGGGTGGCGTATGGCTTTGGTTGGCAAAAAGTTGGCAACCAGCGCATCGTTGGACTAAGTCCTGCGCGTCTGCCCAGGCCTTCGGCCAATAAAAGCCTGTACGGAAAACCTTGCTAACAAGGGACCGAGCAGCAGAGTGGTGACCACCGAGTCCGGCATGAATTTCAGCCAGAAGGTTCCACCCTTCCTCTTCGGAGATGCACCTTTGAAGGACTCCGGTAGTGCTTTTCTTATAAAGCTCTCCCTCATGGACTCTGTAGGCTTTAGATCGCCGCACTATGTAGCGGGCCTCGTTTTGATCCTCCGGGAGTTCCTGCCTAGTAAGGTAGGCTAGGAATGGTTCTGTCCACGGGGCGATGACCGCCATTATTACGTGGGATGAAGGTGTAATTTCATTGGCCAACACACGCTACTGCTAAACGTTAGCTGTAGCGCCTTATCAGTAGTGCAGGTACCCGCGCTACTGCTAGGCTTTTCCCTAGTAGTGGTCGATTGGTGGAGTAATAGTAGTAGATGCAGGCAGGAGTCGGTCTACTTGTCAGGGATGTGATGCCTATATACATGACCATTTCCATGAATAATGTCGTAACAATGTGTTTTTCTATCAATTGCCCAACAGTAAATTGTTTACTCACTGTATACTATGTGCTCGAGAAAGAAGCCTCTAGTGAAAACTATGGCCCCGGGTCTACCTTTATCATATTATTGAAACCAAAAATACTTTGCTGCAATTTACTTATTTTTATTTTATTTTACTTTTTATTTATCTATTACTATCAGAATTAATCCTTGCAAGTAACGAGTTCAAGGGGATACCCTCTTGCCCACGTTGGGTGCAAGTATTTGCTTTTGTGTGTGTACGTGCTAAAGACGAGATTTTGCTTGGTTCTCCTAATGGTTTGATAACCTTGGTTCTCACTGAAGGAAATACTTATCTCTACTGTGTTGCATCTCCCCACCTCTTCGGGGAAAATCCCAACAAAATTTACAAGTAGCAAAACTCTTCTATGCACTAATGGGGGGCGGGGATGATTCCAGCTTGCTTACTAAGAAAGATCTAGATCTCATTTGAGGAGGCTCTCCATTTGCATATACAAGCCGAGTTCTATAATGTGAAGTCGGTGTATATGAGAATGAAACTCATGAACTCTCAACAATCAAATGCATGAAGCTGTGCTACTTTGAAGCGCTTATTTTTGTTCCAATGGTTAGCTACTTTGAAGTGCTTTTATAATTTTCTATTTTCAACACTTGCTAGTTTGAAGCACTTCACATATTTACTCTAAATAGGAAAGTGGTGTTGCTCCCTCCCTCTCTCTCACTTTCAATTTTTTTTGTGCCCATTTACATTTTTCTCTGTCTTTTGGAAACTTCATTTTTTATCTCTTTTTTAAATCTTTTTTATTGGCACCGTCGTGGTGCATCTTTTATTTGATCTATTGTATTTGTTGAAGGAATGTCTTACAATAATTATCATTACACATTTTCAACTTCATGAAATTGCAAACATAGCTCTTGATATGAACATGAAAAAGAACTATCTATATGATGCATCTAGGAGTGTTCCAGGATGTGCAATGATCTAGTGTACCATGTATAAATGAACAAATTGCCTACCAATAAAAGACAATGCCAGCTAATAATGATCATGCAAAGCATATCACAATGACACTATAGTGACGCAGTGATCCAAAAGACCTGTGAGCAGGCCTTATACAACAACATAGACCTTCGGGACGGGAGCTTTCAGGGAGTGTGATCTAGCGAGGGAGACATACATGAGGATCATTCAGATAAGAGGCCTACAGGCGGGCATGCTCCAGCGAACGGCAGGGGACTTGACCTGTTGGTCTGGATCCGACAAGTGGGAGGGTGGGTTGACTTGTGAAACGGGAGGTTGCTAATCGTAGAGAAGATGCCCAGAGGAAACGCCAGCACGGAGAGAAGGGACCTCACCACAAGTTGCATGTCTGAAAAAACCATAGGGTTCCAATATTTTTTAGCAAACTAGTAAATACGTATGTGCAATGCACGCTAATATTAGGCGGAAAATTAATTGGATGTTTACATTAGGTAGGATATCAATTACGTGTTAATTGCATGTTTATGTTAGGTAGCATACTAGTTACATGTTAATTATGTGATTAACATTGACATTGATATTTTATATGATACTAATTACGCACTAAACATGTTGAGTACTCACCATTGGAGCAATCTAGGTAGTTGGGTTTACATGGTTTGATGACCGAGATTAATTGGATATACCCCTTTGGGTCCTTATGTATTGGTATAGACATGATACTTGTACTTCCAAGTGGTCAATAGCCAGTATGTATATATATACATGTATAGGTGGTAAATATCCAGGAGAGCCCTTATTGAAACGGAAAATATACAAGCTATGTATAGACATAATATAACTCTAACACCTTGATTCCACCAACTCCATCAGTATTGTTAATAGCTGTGGCAGAGGAGACACTGTAGCAGGTAAGACTAGCATAGAATCTTAAGAAATATGCAACTTGTATTTGCTAGGGGCCAATGGCCATGTATATACATGTATGGATGGTAAATATACAGGAAATTCCTCATTCAACGTGAAAAATATACAGGATATACATAGGGCATAATATAACTCTAACACCTTGATTCGACCGATTCCACGGTACGGTTAATAGTTGTGAGAGTGGAGGTACTGCAGCAGGTAAGACTAGCATAGAAACACATCTTAGATTGCAAAAATAGAAAACATGAATGTCAACCACGCTACCATCACTAGTAGAAAAGGGGGCAAAGGTCCAGGTCGGGCCAGCCCATTAGTCCCGGTTCAGTCCAGAACCGGGACCAATGGGGGCATTGGACCCGGTTCGTGAGCCCAGGGGGGCGGCCGGGCCACGTGGGCCATTGGTCCCGGTTCGTCTGGACCTTTTGGTCCCGGTTGGTGGGACGAACCGGGACCAATGGGCCTCGCTCCTGGCCCACCACCATTGGTCCCGGTTGGTGGCTTGAACTGGGACCAAAGGCTGCCCTTTAGTCCCGGTTCATGCCACCAATCGGGACCAATGAGGTGCCTATATATACACCCTCGCGTAAGAGCAGAGCACACTGCTCTGTTTTTTTCTGGCCGAGGGGGAGAGGGCTTGGTGGTGCTCTAGCTCACCTCCTATGCACACAAGGTGTTCGATGGAATGCCCGAGCCACACTACTTAAGCTTTCTCCTCTCCAAGCTCGACCTCCAAGCTCCATTTTCCTCAATATTTGTCTAGGTTTAGCGGTCCGTCATGCCCCGTCCCCATCTTCACCATCGTCGATCACCCGCGCCGAGCTCATCGCCGGCACCACCGTGGTGAGCCTCTTGTTCTTATCTTCTTTCTGAAAGGAAAAAATATTCTTACTTGTATGTTTACATAGATACTTGTATTATTTTCTTACTTTTATTATTGCATCTTATATAGTGCGATGGTCTTGGTATCCGCCCCCGTCGGCCCCCGTCCTGTCTATGATTCGGATATGGTATATATATTATCTTTATAACTATTGGTTCATTTATTGTTTATAAAAATTATGCCTGCCAACGTGACATAGATTTTATTTATGTAGGATGTATGTGAATCAGAAATTCCAACCGACCCTATTGTCGAGAGGTTAAATTTAGTTGAAGAAGAAAACAATTTGTTGAAGGAAAAAATAAAAAATGAGGAGGAGAATATGATATTGGAGTTGCATGTTGCGGATGTCATCGATGATCACAAGATCAAGATGGATGCAATGCGCTTGAAGATTAGAAAGATTAGAAAATATGCCATTCATACCGAGGCTTGGTATCATTATGCCGTTGGATCAATTGTTACCTTGGTTGCGATTATGATTGCATTTGTTTTCGCATTGAAATGTTTTACATAGTTTCAATGTATGGTTTAATTAATTAGATGCTCTGGAGAGCTATATGTTGTTAGATGAGAACTATGTATGTACTTTGGTTTTAATGTGATGATGAACTTCTATTAATTTGGACACTTAATTATATATAATGCACGCAGATGAACCGGCAATGTGTGTACGGTGACAGACACACCTCCGAGTACATTAAGGGCGTGCATGAGTTTCTCGATGCGGCTGAGGCAAACAAGCAGAATGGTTTTATGTGTTGTCCATGCACTGAATGTGGGAATACGAGGTCTTACTCTAACCGGAAAATCCTTCACTCTCACCTGCTTTACAAGGGTTTCATGCCACACTATAATGTTTGGACGAGGCACGGAGAAATAGGGGTTATGATGGAAGACGGCGAAGAAGAAGAGTACGATGACAACTATGTGCCCCCTGAATATGGTGATGCTGCAACGGGGGGAGCTGGTGAAGATCAAGAGGGACCAGACGATGTGCCCAATGATGCTGCAACGGGTGAAGCTGCTGAAGATCAAGAGCAACCATATGATGTGCCCGATGATGATGATCTCCGCCGGGTCATTGTCGATGCAAGGACGCAATGCGAAAGTCAAAAGGAGAAGCTAAAGTTCGATCGCATGTTAGAGGATCACAAAAAAGGGTTGTACCCCAATTGCGAAGATGGCAACACAAAGCTCGGTACCGTACTGGAATTGCTGCAGTGGAATGCAGAGAATGCTGTGGGTGACAAAGGATTTGAGAAGCTACTGAAAATATTGAAGAAGAAGCTTCCAAAGGATAACGAATTGCCCGACAGTACATACGCAGCAAAGAAGGTCGTATGCCCTCTAGGATTGGAGGTGGAGAAGATACATGCATGCCCTAATGACAGCATCCTCTACCGCGGTGCATACAAGGTTCTGAACGCATGCCCAGTATGGGGTGCATTGCGGTATAAGATCAGACGAGATGACCCTGGTGATGTTGACGGCGAGCCCCCCAGGAAGAGGGTTCCTGCGAAGGTGATGTGGTATGCTCCTATAATACCATGGTTGAAACGTCTGTTCAGAAATGAAGACCATGGCAAGTTGATGCGATGGAACAGTGAGGACTGTAAGAAAGACGGGAAGTTGAGAGCACCCGCTGACGGATCGAAGTGGAGAAAAATCGAGAGAAAGTACTGGGATGAGTTTGCAAATGACCCAAGGAACGTATGGTTCGCTTTAAGCGCGGATGGCATTAATCCTTTCGGGGAGCAGAGCAGCAATCACAGCACCTGGCCCGTGACTCTATGTATGTATAACCTTCCTCCTTGGATGTGCATGAAGCGAAAGTTCATTATGATGTCAGTTCTCATCCAAGGCCCTAAGCAACCCGGCAACGACATTGATGTGTACCTAAGTCCATTAGTTGAAGAACTTTTACAGCTGTGGAATGGAAATGGTGTACGTACGTGGGATGAGCACAGACAGGAGGAATTTAACCTAAAGGTGTTGCTGTTCGTGACCATCAACGATTGGCCCGCTCTCAGTAACCTTTCAGGACAGACAAACAAAGGATACCACGCATGCACGCACTGTTTAGATGACACTGAAAGTATATACATGGACAAATGCAGGAAGAATGTGTACCTGGGCCATCGTCAATTTCTTCCGACCAACCATCAATGTCGAAAGAAAGGCAAGCATTTCAAAGGCGAGGCAGATCACCGGAAGAAGCCCGCCATGCGTACCGGTGATCACGTACTTGCTATGGTCAATGATTTACACATAATCTTTGGAAAGGGTCCCGGCGGACTAGCTGTTCCGAATGATGCTCAGGGACACACACCCATGTGGAAGAAGAAATCTATATTTTGGGACCTACCCTACTGGAAAGACCTAGAGGCCCGCTCTTCAATCGACGTGATGCATGTGACGATGAACCTTTGCATGAACCTGCTAGGCTTCTTGGGCGTGTATGGGAAGACAAAGATACACCTGAAGCATGGGAGGACCTGCAACGTTCGCACAAAAAAGACGGCATGCCTCCGAAGCAGTATAAAGGTCCTGCCAGCTAGGCTCTTGAAGAAGAGAAATAAATCTTCTTTGAATGCCTGCTCAGTATGAAGGTCACGACTGGCTTCTCGTCGAATATAAAGGGAATAATAAATATGCCAGAGAAAAAGTTTCAGAACCTAAAGTCTCATGACTGCCATGTGATTATGACGCAACTGCTTTCGGTTGCATTGAGGGGGCTTCTACCGGAAAACGTCCGATTAGCCATTGTGAAGCTATGTGCATTCCTCAATGCAATTTCTCAGAAGGTGATCGATCCATAAATCGTACCAAGGCTAAGGAGTGATGTGGCGCAATGTCTTATCAGTTTCGAGCTGGTGTTCCCACCATCCTTCTTCAATATCATGACGCACGTCCTAGTTCATCTAGTCGACGAGATTGTCATCCTGAGGCCCGTATTTCTACACAATATGTTCCGCTTTGAGAGGTTCACGGGAGTCCTAAAGAAATATGTCCGTAACCGCGCTAGGCCAGAAGGAAGCATCTCCATGGGCCATCAAACAGAGGATGTTATCGGGTTTTGTGTTGACTTCATTCCTGTCCTTAAGAAGATAGGTCTCCCTAAATCGCGGTATGAGGGGAGACTGACTGGAAAAGGCACTCTTGGAAGTGACTCAATAATATGCAGGGACGGATATTCTTGGTCTCAAGCACACTACACAGTTCTACAGAACTCTACCTTGGTGACCCCGTATGTCGATGAACACAAGAACAGTCTGCGCTCCAAACACCCGGAGCAGTGCGACGACTGGATTACATGTGAACACATCAGGACTTTCAGCAGTTGGTTGGAAACACGTCTCAGAGGTGACAACACTGTTTGTGATGAGCTGTACTTGTTGTCCAGGGGACCATCTTTGACTGTATTGACTTACAAAGGATACGAGATAAATGGGAATACATTTTACACGATCACCCAAGATCAAAAGAGCAGCAACCAAAACAGCGGTGTCCGCTTTGATGCAGCAACCGAGAGCGGAAAGGACACATATTATGGTTACATAGTGGACATATGGGAACTTGACTACGGACATGATTTTAAGGTCCCTTTGTTTAAGTGCAAATGGGTCAATCTGTCAGGAGGCGGGGTACAGGTAGACCCACAGTACGGAATGACAACAGTGGATCTGAAAAAATCTTGGGTACACTGACGGACCGTTCGTCCTAGCCAATGATGTGGCACAGGTTATCTATGTGAAGGACATGTCTACCAAACCGAGAAAAAGAACAGATAAGGAAGCGAATACATCATACGATGAGCCAAAGCGCCACATAGTTCTTTCAGGAAAAAGGGACATCCTGGGAGTGGAGGGCAAGACAGACATGTCTGAAGATTATGAAAAGTTTCATGAAATTCCTCCCTTTAATGTCAAGGCTGAACCAAGCATCCTGATAAACGATGAAGATTATCCATGGTTACAGCGCAATAGGCAAATGACACAAGCGAAGAAAAAGTGAAGACTTTCTCCCGCAACTATTATGATGATACCATGCCAACTTTGTAACACACGAGTATGATATGCTAACTTTTTCAGAGTTCATTTGAAAACTATGAATTTAGGTCGAATTTTCTCTATAGGTGCATCTATGTTCATTTTTTTAGTAAAGTTAATCACAAACTTGTGATTCACACAAATTTCAAAGAATTCAAATTTTAACTATTCAAACTTGAAAACCAATGGCACTAACAGAAAGTTTATAATTTTTCTAAAACTAATGGCACTAACAGAAAGTTTATAATTTTGCTGACCTAAAAGCAAAAAGAAATAAAAAATAAAGCAAAAAAGAAAATAAAATAAATAATGCAGAAAACAAAACAAAAAATCTGGAAAAAAATAAAAATAGCAACAATAAGTATTTTTTGTCAATAGCAACAAAATAAAATAAATAAAGCAACAAAGAAAACTAAAAAAACTAAAAAAGTGTTTTCAAATTTGAAAACTAATGGCAGTAACAGAAAGTTTATAATTTTTCTAAAACTAAAAGCAAAAATAATTAAAAAATAAAGCAAAAAACAAAAGAAAAATAAATAATGCAGAAAACAAAACAAAAAAACTGGAAAAAAATAGCAACAATAAGTATTTTGTTGTAAGTAGAAACAAAATAAAATAAATAAGTAAACAAAGAAAAAAACAAAAAAGTGTTTTCAAATTTGAAAACTAATGGCACTAACAGAAAGTTCATAATTTTTTTAAAACTAAAAGCAAAATAGAATTAAAAAATAAAGCAAAAAACAAAAGAAAATAAATAATGCAGAAAACAAAAAAAACTGGAAAAAACTATTTTTCTAGTAAAGTTAATCACAAACTTGTGATTCACATAAATTTCAAAGAATTCAAATTTTAACTATTCAAATTTGAAAACTAATGGCACTAGCAGAAAGTTTATAATTTTTCTAAAACTAAAAGAAAAAAGAATAAAAAAATAAAGCAAGAATCAAAAGAAAATAAATAATTCAAAAAACAAAACAAATACTGGAAAAAATAAAAATGCCACCTATTGGGCCACACGGCCTGCATACGACTAGAAACCCATCTGTACATGGGCCAGGATGCAGGCCCGCAGGCCCAACAAGGCAGTGACAAGGGTAGGCAAGTACTGCCTGCATATTAGAGAGGAGCTCAGCACCTGAGCCGCAACGCAGCTTATAAACAGGTGCTGAGCTCTCTCAGCTAGCGAGGTGGAACTAAACTTCCCACTGCACCGCGCCAGGCATTTGGTCCCGGTTGGTGGCTCCAACCGGGACTAAAGGGGGGCATTGGTCCCAGTTCGTGGCACCAACCGAGACCAATGCCCCTTTTAGTCCCGGTTGGTGCCACCAACCGGGACCAAAGGCCGCCGCTTCCCGCCCTTTGGGCTGCCGAAAAAGGCCTTTGGTCCCGGTTGGTGCCACCAACCGGGACTAATGCCCATCTTTAGTCTCGGTTTATGCCACGAACCAGGACTAAAGGCTTTGCTATATAAGTTCACACTTCGGAAATTTTCACTCTCATCTCTCGCGGTTGCCGCCCCGACGCCGACGCCGCTAGGCTGCCCCGACGCTGCCCGCCGCCCTCGCCGTCGTCGTCGCCACGCCCGTGCCCGTTGTCGTCGTCGCCCGCGCCCTCGCTGTCGCCCGCGCCCCTGCCCCGACGCGCGACACCCCGGCCCGCCCCTACCCCGACGCGCGCTGCCCCGGCCCGCCCCCGTCGCCGTCGCCCGCGCCCCTGCCCCGATGAGCGCCGCCCTGGCCCGCCCTCGCCGTCGCCCGCGCCCCTGCCCCGACGCCATACTTGCCGCCGACCCCGCGCGCGCGTGGTCCTCTCCTCAGCTTGGTCCGGCCGCCGGCGCCCTCCCTTTGCAAATTTTTTTTCATATATATGCTTGTTTATATATATATGCTTGTTTTTTTATATATATGTAATGATTTTTTATAGAATATGATGTTTTTTCATAGATGATCACATATATGATGTATGCACGAATGTGGATGAAATATGATGTTTTTTTGTTCATAGAACATGATGTTTTTTTAATTCATAGATTTTTTTGTTCATGAGAGAGGCGGGGACGTTGAGGGATCATAGATGTATTTTTTCAGAATTTTCTATCGTGCATAGACGGATTTTACACCATGGGAGCACCCCCTCCCTATCGTTGCAAAATTTGCTAAGTGATATTAAGTAGGAAGGAAAAGAAGGATAGGAAAGAAAGAAAATAAGAAGAGGAAAGAAAGAAGAAGAGGAGAGGAAGAAGAGGAGAAATAAATAAGAAGAAGAAAAAAGAAGAAAAAGAAGAGGAGAAGAAGAGGAGAAGAAGAAAGGAATAGTGGAGAAGAAGAGAAAATAGATTATATTCTATTTTTTCTTCTTCTTCTCCTCTTTTTTTTCTTCTTTCTTTTTCTTCGATCTTCTCCTCTAGCTATTCCTTTCTTCTCCTCCTCTTTTTATTTCTTCTTCGTTTTCTTATGTTTTATCGGGTCTGTCATCGTCGATATACCCCTCCCGACACCGACGGCCACATGTATCTCACACCCACGATACTTGCTATTTAGGGTTTCCTCTACCGCTCGGCGACCCTGACCCTCGACGACCCTCGTTCCCGATAAAAAAAGAGGAAGAAGAAGAAAAAAAGAGGAGAAGAAAGGAATCTTTCTTTTCCTCTTTTTTTTCTTCTTCTTCCTCTTTTTTTTAATCGGGAACGAGGGTCGTCGAGCGTCGCCGAGCGGTAGAGGAAACCCTAAATAGCAAGTATCGTCGTTGTGAGATACATGTGGTCGTCGGTGTCGGACACTACATCCACGTCCCACAAGTGACGCGGGCTTCGACGCCCACGTCACTTGTGGGACGTGGAAGTAGTGTCCGACACCGACGGCCACATGTATCTCACAACCACGATACTTGCTATTTAGGGTTTCCTCTACCGCTCGGCGACCCTCGACGACCCTCGTTCTTGATTAAAAAAAGAGGAAGAAGAAGAAAAAAAAGAGGAGAAGAAAGAATAGAGGAGTTCTTTCTTCTCCTCTTTTTTTTCTTCTTCCTCTTCTTTTTTTATCCTTGAAGCGTTGTCGAGGCCACCCCAAACCCCAGAGAAGCAGCATCGAGGCCACCCCAAACCCTAGAGAAGCAGCGTCGAGGCCACTAATTAATATTAGTTCTACGTTTGCCACTAATATATCCATCTGTCATGTTTGAATAATAATTGCCATGTTGTAAATATTTGTAGAAACTATGGACACCGCCCGAGACGAAGTACAAGAAGAGTTGTTGGGGGACATAATCGCACGAGGAAGTGATGCCGTCTGCTCGTTGTTTCTCAATGACACCGACGGTCTGGAAGCAGCTGGCTATGATTATAATGGCTCCAGTGACCTAATCTCGGTGCAAGAAGGAGACCGTGAGGACGGCTCCGGTGACCCAATGCCGGTGCAAGAAGGAGACCGTCATGACGTCTCCGGTGACCGAACCGAGTCCGGCCAGGTATATATATTAGTTAAGCTTGTGCTGACTAGCTAATTGATGCATTCATTGTTTTGGTATGTACATATATTAATTAAGTCTTTGTTCTCTTTTCTAGCCCTCCGGATCGAGCACAACTTCGGTAAAGAGACGAGGCCCGAAGAAAAAGTTGAGCTTGGATGAAAGGTTTGAGATCATAGCAATTGCGCCCGACGGCCAACCGATTGAACCCATCCGAACAAAGAGTGCATTTGTTGCTCAGTGTGGGGTTCTGGTTAGGGACAAGATCCCGATCAGCATCCAGCAATGGTTAAAGCTGGCTACAGAAGACCCTGAGGTGTCTTATGTCAATGATATGCAGAAAAATGATCTTTGGACTAAGCTGAAGTCAAATTTCACCCTACCACCAGAGGATGATCCGGAGAAGCCAGTTAAAGAGCAATTAATCAAGTCTTTTGCTCTTAAGAGGATGGCAGAACTATTCAGGAGGTGGAAGAAAGAGCTGAATAAGTTTGTCGAAAATAAAGAGACACCAGAATTCAAGGGCAGATATGAGAAGATCGGAGATCACTGTCCCGCATTTGTGGCCCACAAGACATCGGAAAAGAGTAAGAATATGTCGGCGACAAACAAGCAAAATGCTGCGAAGAAGAAGCATCACCATCGCACGCGGTCAGGTGGCTACCTCGCAGCCCGGCCTAAGTGGGCCAAGACTGAGAATGATCTGGTTGATAAAGGGATCGAACCAGAGACAATTAACTGGCCAGACCATTGCCGGACTTGGTTCTTCGGGGCTGGCGGAACCTTAGACCCTGTATCAGGGAAGTGCATTTGGGCGGACGAGCAAATGGAAATACCAGTAAAGAGGCTTAAGCACTATATCGAAGGAGCGCAGCAAGGGACATTCATTCCAGACAGAGAGAATGACGAGCTCACAATGGCCCTCGAGAATCCTGAGCACCTTGGACGGACACGAGGCACGCCAGGCTCCATTCCGTGGAAGGCTGGGTTTCCGGACGCAGGCGGTTACAAGTGCCACGAGAGGAGGAAGAAAGTGGAGCAGACCCAACTGCATGAGCTGCACGCTAGGGTACAAGCGATAGAGGAACGAGAAGCAAATTGCAGCAAACGAACTGCCGAAGCTTCCCCCGAAGCTACCCCGCCATCTCAGCGGAGAAGCAGCATGGATTCCACCGAGCTGCTTCAGCCGGAGCATGTCTTGATGGCTCCTGTCAGCTATCCCGTGGATGCTATCACGGAGTCTCGAAATTGCCACCTTATGACGCAATGGATTAATATGAAGGTCAAGGCGGCTGTTGGCTCTGTTTTTCCTACTAAACCCGGCGCAACTTTTCACTGTCGGCCGATTCCAGAAGGATATGCTAGGGTGATGGTCGATGAAATAACGGAGGGATTTGAGGACCTCCAGCTTGACCACCCTACCGGTGAAGGGGAGACTCGGTTGGGTTCTGCTCTGAAGACTCCATGCCTATGGCGGAAGGAGCTCATCAACCTTCCGAACTGGACGCCTCCACCTCCTCCTCCTCCGGCGAGCTAGGGCACTCCGCCTCCTCCACCGCCTCCTCCTCCGGCGAGTGACGATCAGGGCACTCGGCCGGCTCCTTCTCCGGCGCGTGGCGGCACTCCGCCTCCTTCTCCGCCTGCGCCAGTGCACCCGAGCAGCCAGCTTCCTCCTTCTCCGCCTCGTCAGCAAGGGCGAAAGAGACCCGCCACCGCTCCGGCTGCTCCGGTGCGTCGTAGTCCTTCTCCTCCGCCTCGTAAGCAAGTAAAGAAGACAGCCACTCCATCTGCTCTGTCGACGTCTAGCAGTACAGCCAAAGGCAGGAGGACATACAGATTCGGTCCTTCTCTGAAGACTCCAGAGAAGTTACCATACGAGAGGACCCCGGAGGAGAACGCCGAGATCGAGTGAGAAGAAGTGAGGAAGTTCTTTGAAGGGGTGAAAGCAAAGAAACATCCACCTCCGGAGGAGAAGGTAGATCCGGTGAAAGCGAAGCGCACTCTGGCTGCCCTAACAAAACCACCCAAGTCTCCGCTGAAAGGCAACTATGAGCGCATTATTGGAAAGGAATTTGTCGAAGCAGAGTGGTCGGGAAGTACTGTCAGTGATCAAAGGCTGAAAGAACGACGAGCTGGGAAACAAATTGCCCAACTCGGCGAACAAGCGAAGCAATCGTGCCCCCCGCTCAAGGTGCCTAGCGACATCGTCGCTAATGATCCGAGATGGTGCCCGGTTATAGCAATCTTGGAGATTACCTGCCCGACGATGTACATTATGATTTCATGGAGGTGCAGATACAAAGATACGAGTACGGGAAGCCTCTCATCAAAGATGAAAGATCTCTATCAACGATGATGCGAAGATTGCATGATTGGTACTTGAAAATCTGCAGAGAGTCTGGGGGGAGGAGTACTTTGTATGTGAGAGTTAAAAAGGAGCATGACCTCGTTGGAATTCAACTTTTGCCTGTTCCATTTGAGGAGTTCTTTCATTTTTTCAATCAATTGGCCCTCGATAAAGCAACGGTCACCTGCTACTGTCTGTAAGTAATACTACTTCTGTCATTAAGTCTCTCAATATAGCTCAGCTCTTTCATTGCATGTATTTATAATTATCCTCACTATATTATGAAGATTGAAGATCGTCGAATTGAAGAAAAGACAAATCGGTGATATTGAGTTCATTAACACAAATCTCATAGATGCAACTCAGGTTAAATTTCATGCCGCAAATACCGAGGCCAACTTGCTACAATCGTTGGTAATAAATGAAAACAAAGATATAATACTCTTTCCTTACAATTTCAAGTGAGTGTTACTGTCTTGTGCATATTCGGTTTCCCTTATATATTAGTCAAGGTTATAGTAATGTAATTGATGACTTATGCATGCGCGCGCAGTTTCCACTATATTCTCCTAGAGATTAAGCTTGAGCAGGGACTAGTAACCGTCTTAGACTCGAGACGAAAAGATCCCCAGGACTATGCGGACATGACTCAAATGCTCGAGAAGTAAGTTACGATCATTATCCACCATATTAGCAACTTTGTTCATTTCCTGATATATCAAATAATTGTTTTCTTTGTCTGGCAGGGTTTGGAGAAAATTCACCAAAAAAGCTCCAGGACTACCGAAGAAGCTGCAATTTAGACACCCGAAAGTAAGTACTATAGTAGCATGTTCCGCGCATCTCCTAGTGATTCAAGCACTAGTTTCATCAATACCATTTGGCATTCTTGCTTATCAGTTTGATTGACCTCTATTTCTTATAAAGTGGTTGTGGTAGGAACAAGGGAATGATTTCTGTGGATACTACGTTTGCGAGTCCATCCGCCACACGACCTGTGAGCGGGGCTACTCTGACGAACTATATGAAGTGCGTAAATAACAACATTCACAATTTTATTTTATTAACATCATTTGTGTTGAGTTTCATTCATTCATATATATGTGTATTGACCCCCTTCTTCAAATTAGATGTTTCGGAAGCGGGATGAACTCCTAGCACCAGCTCGCATGCGAGCAATTCAAGAGGAATTGGCGGCATTCTTTCTTGACCACATGATCGCTGAAGACGGAGAATACTATGTGGACCATGCGTCCGTATGAATAGTTCTGCCATCCTCTTCAGAGCAAAAGACTTGATTAATTTCTCTTTAACTGGGTTCTCTGGATTATCCTCAGGCGGTAGGGTGAAATTTGACTTCAGCTCAGTCCAAAGATCATTTTTCTGCATATCATTGACATAAGACACCTCAGGGTCTTCTGTAGCCGGCTTAAACCATTGCTGGATGCTTATCGGGATCTTGTCCCTAACCAGAACCCCGCACTGAGCAACAAATGCGCTCTTTGTCCGGAGGGGTTCAATAGGTTGGCCGTCAGGCGCGATTGCTATGATCTCAAACTTTTCATCCGAGCTCAACTTTTTCTTCGGGCCTCGTCTCTTTACCGAAGTTGTGCTCGATCCGGAGGGCTAGAAAAAAGAACAAAGACTTAATTAATATGTGTACATACCAAAACAATGAATGCATCAATCAGCTAGTCAGCATAGGCTTAACTAATATATATACCTGGCCGGACTTGGTTCGGTCACCGGAGCCGTCATCACGGTCTCCTTCTTGCACCGGCGTTGGGTCACCGGAGCCGTCCTCATGTTCTTCTTCTTGCACCGGCATTAGGTCACCGTAGCCATCTTGTTCACCCTCTCCTTCCAGACCATCGGTTTCGTTGAGATAGTATGAGACGGCATCACTTCCTTCTGCGATTATCTCCCTCAACAACGCTTCTTTTGTTGCTTCGTCTAGGGCAGTGTCCATAGTTTCTACAAATATTTACAACATGGAAATTATTATTCAAACATGACAGATGGATATATTAGTTCCAAACGTAGAACTAGCTACCTAATCATAGTACGCTATCGGGAGGGGGTATATATCGACAACGACGACACTACATCTATGTCCCTCGACGACCCTCGTTCCCGATAAAAAAAAGAGGAAGAAGAAGAAAAAAAGAGGAGAAGAAAGAATAGAGGAGAAGAACCCTCGAACCCTCGAACCCTCGACCCCTAGACGACCCTCTTCTTCCTCTCATGTTCGAGAGGATCGCCGAGGGGTTGGGAGGTTGCCTAGTGTCAAAGGATTCAACAAAACCATGTCTTCATCATTAGGCGAAAGTAACATGTGCATGATGGTACGAAGCTCTTCAAAGTTGTTCTGGAACGGAGTCCCAGATAGGATAATTCACTTTTTGGTACAAAGTTCAGCAAGAGCCTTCCGAATATCGCTATTTGGAAGGCCTTTGCTGAATTCGTACCAAAAGGCGGATTATTCTATCCGGGACTCCATTCCAGAACAACTTTGCTAAACTTCGTACCAACATGCCCTGGTTACTTCCGGCTAACGATGAAGGCATGGATTTCTTCAATACTTTGACACTAGGAAACCTCTCTCGACCCCTCGGCGATCCTCGACCCCTCGAACCCTCGACGACCCTGGAACCCTCGACCCCTAGACGACCCTGCTGGAACCCTCGACCCTATAGAACCCTCGAACCCTCGACCCTGAAACCCTCGACCCTTGACCCCTTAACGACCCTCGACACTCTACCCTAGTTCCCGATTCCTTTCTTCTTCTCCTATATTTTCTCTTCTTCTCCACTATTCCTTTCTTCTTCTCCTCTTCTTTTTCTTCTTATTTATTTCTCCTCTTCTTTTTGGTAGAGGAAACCCTAAATAGCTAGCAAGTATCGTGGGTGTGATATACATGTGGCCTTCGGTGTCGGACACTACATCCACGTCCCACAAGTGATGTGGGCGTTGAAGCCCGCGCCACTTGTGGGATGTGGATGTAGTGTCCAACACCGACGGCACATGTATCTCACACCGACGAAACTTTCTATTTAGGGTTTCTCCTCTACCGCTCGGCGACCCTCTCGATGACCCTCGTTCCCGATAAAATAAAGAGGAAGAAGAAGAAGAAAAAAGAAGAGAAGAAAGAATAGAGGAGAAGACTTCCTCTTCTTCCTCTCCTCTTCTTCTCCCTCTTCTTCCCCTTCTTCCTCGCCTCTCTCATGAATGTCCGGCATTCTCGACCCCCCCCCCACATGTCGAAGAAAAAAAGAAGAAAAAAAAGAGGAGAAGAAGAAACGAATATTCTATTTTCTCTTCTTCTCCACTATTCCTTTCTTCTTCTCCTCTTCTTTTTCTTCTTTTTTCTTCTTCTTATTTATTTCTCCTCTTCTTTTCGGTAGAGAAAACCCTAAATAGCTAGCAAGTATCGTGGGTGTGAGATACATGTGGCCTTCAGTGTCAGACACTACATCCACGTCACACAAGTGACGTGGGCGTCGAAGCCCGCGCCACTTGTGGGATGTGGATGTAGTGTCCGACACCGACGGTACATGTATCTCACACCGACGATACTTTCTATTTAGGGTTTCTCCTCTATCGCTCGGCGACCCTCTCGACGACCCTCGTTCCCGATAAAATAAAGAGGAAGAAGAAGAAGAAAAAAGAAGAGAAGAAAGAATAGAGGAGAAGACTTCCTCTTATTCCTCTCCTCTTCTTCTCCCTCTTCTTCCCCTTCTTCCTCGCCTCTCTCATGAATGTCCGGCGTTCTCGACCCCCCCCCACATGTCGAAGAAAAAAAAGAAGAAAAAAAATAGGAGAAGAAGAAAGGAATAGTGGAGAAGAAGAGAAAATAGAATATATTCTATTTTCTCTTCTTCTCCACTATTCCTTTCTTCTTCTCCTCTTCTTTTTCTTATTTTTTCTTCTTCTTATTTATTTCTCCTCTTCTTCCTCTCCTCTTCTTCTTCTTATTTAGTTCTCTTGACCCCTCGTCCCTCTCTCGACCCCTCGATGACCCTCGTCCCTGATAACATATTTTTTCTCCCCTCGACACCTCTCGACCTCTCGTCCCACTCTCGACCCCTCATCATCATCTATCACCCCCCTCGTTTTCTTTAGCATATATCCATGAACAAAATAGAGGAGAAGATCGAAGAAAAAAAAAGAAGTCTTCCTCTTCTTATTTTCCTTTTTCCACTCCTTCCTTTTCTTCTTCTCCTTCTTCCTTCTTCCTCTTTTCTTCCTTTTCCTTATTTTACTTTTTCCTCTACACTAACCTAAAATCGATATCTACTAATTAACAACCTAAATAAAAAAATGAATACATATATGAAAAAAACATCATATAAAAAACATTTTTGACATATTTAGCATATTCTGATCCATACTTCAACATTTTCAAATTTCATTCAAATGAAATTTGAATCGGATTCAAATAACTTGTTGAAAACCTATTCTAAACCTCTCCAAAAATTCTGAAATTTTGCCATCGCCTTTGTCTTGCATCAGTACCTCACCACAAATTTTTTTTTAAATTCCAAAAATGCCCAAAGCCATCTAGCATTTCATCAAACACCTTCTATATGGACAAAAAAATTAAGAAATTCCAAAAAAATCAGAAAAGTGGACAGCGCGTTGCTGCTGCTCCACTTCTCCTCTCCTCTACTTCTCCTCTCCGTCTACTCTTGAATGCATCGGGGCCGGCGGCGACCATGGAGCAGGGGCGGAGCAAGGGCGCTCGGGCGCAAGAGTGGCACTCGAGAGGGGGGCTCACTTTGAGGGGGGCGGCGACGGCTGGAGTCCGGCGACGAGGACGGCGGGCTCGAGGCGGCACACGGTGACGGGGATGGCAGCCTCGGGCCGGGCGGCACACGGTGACGGCCGGGGACAAGGAGGCGGGCTCAGGGAGGCACGCGGCGATGGGGACGAGGGCGGCGGGCTCAGGGATGCCGGCGACGAGGACGGCGCGGGCTCACGGAGGGCTCGGCGGCGACGAGGACGAGGAGCAGCCTGGTGGCATCGTCGGAGGAGAGGACGAGGAGATCGACCGAACTGAATCGAGAATTTCACAAGTGTTGGCTTATATAGCCAGAGCATTGGTCCCGGTTCGTGAAACCAACCGTGACCAATGCCCCCCTTTAGTCCCGGTTGGTGCCACCAACCGGGACCAAAGGCCAATTTTCAGCAGCCCAAAGGGCAGGAAGCGGCGGCCTTTGGTCCCGGTTGGTGGCACCAACCGGGACTAAAGGGGGGCATTGGTCACGGTTGGTGCCACGAACCGTGACCAATGCGCCCTTTAGTCCCGGTTGGTGCCACCAACCGGGACCAATGCCCTTGTGCTGCCCGCGCCCAAAAGTTTAGTCCCACATCGCTAGCTGAAGGGCGCCGGCACTTGCTTATAAGCGCTGCTGTGCCTCCCCATTCGAGCTCCTCTGTAATGCAGGCTTTCGGGCCTAAACTTGCTACTGCATGTCGGCCTATTGGGCCTCTGCGGGCCTGAATCCTGGCCCATGTAGGGTTTCTAGTCGTATTCAGGCCGTGGAGGCCCAGTAGGTGGCATTTTTTTTGTTTCTTCTTTTTTATTTCTACATTTTTTTGGTTTTTTATTTTTTATTTCTACTTAAAACTAAATACTTATAGTTTTTAGTGATTTCTTTTTGCTTTTAGATCACAAAAATTATAAACTTTCTGTTAGTGCCATTAGTTTTAAATTTTGAATAGTTTAAATTTGAATTTTTAAAAATTTGTGTGAATCACTAGTTTATGAATAACTTTACTATAAAAATAGAATTTTTTTTCTATTTATTTTTTATTTATACTTACAACTAAATACTTATAGTTTTTTAGTGATTTCTTTTTGCTTTTAGGTCACAAAAATTATAAACTTTCTGTTAGTGCCATTAGTTTTAAAATTTTGAATAGTTTAAATTGGAATTTTATAAAATTTGTGTGAATCACTAGTTTATGAATAACTTTACTATAAAAATAGAATTTTTTTTCTTCTTTGCTATTTATTTTTTATTTATACTTACAATTAAATACTTATAATTTGATTTTAGGTCACAAAAATTATATTCTTTTTGCTATTGAAGAATATTATAGTTTTATTTTAGTTGATCATAACATAATATTTTAATTGATTGTTTTTATTTTCATAAAAGTTTTGTAGTTCATTCTGTTTGCTATTAATTCATTTTTTGAGCTAAATGACTCTGAAATTGGAAAGCATTTCAAAATGAACTCTGAAAAGGTTGAAAGTTGGCATGGTATCATCATTTCACCCACATAGCATGTTCCAAAAAGTAGAGAGGGTTACGACAAAAACTTGATGCACTTCGTGTACAAAATGGACAATCACTTTCGAAGTATCAAAGTTTCGAACCATAAGACATGAAAGCATTTCAAATGAACTCTGAAAAAGTTGAAAGTTGGGATGGTATCATAATTTCACCCACATAGCATTTGCTTATTGCGGGAGAAAGTCTTCACTTTTTCTTCGCTTGTGTCATTTTCATATTGCGCCGTAACCATGGATAATCTTCATTGTTTATCAGGATGCTTGGGTCAGCCTTGACATTGAAGGGAGGAATTTCATGAAACTTTTCATAATCTTCAGACATGTCTGTCTTGCCGTCCACTCCCAGGATGTCCCTTTTTCCTGAAAGAACTATGTGGCGCTTTGGCTCATCGTATGATGTATTCGCTTCCTTATCTTTTCTTTTTCTCGGTTTGGTAGACATGTCCTTCACATAGATAACCTGTGCCACATCATTGGCTAGGACGAACGGTTCGTCAGTGTACCCAAGATTTTTTAGATCCACTGTTGTCATTCCGTACTGTGGGTCTACCTGTACCCCGCCGCCTAACAGATTGACCCATTTGCACTTAAACAAAGGGACCTTAAAATCAGGTCCGTAGTCAAGTTCCCATATGTCCACTATGTAACCATAATATGTGTCCTTTCCGCTCTCGGTTGCTGCATCAAAGCGGACACCGCTGTTTTGGTTGGTGCTCTTTTGATCTTGGGCGATCGTGTAAAATGTATTCCCATTTATCTCGTATCCTTTGTATGTCAATACAGTCAAAGATGGTCCCCTGGACAACAAGTACAACTCATCACAAACAGTGTTGTCACCTCTGAGACGTGTTTCCAACCAACTGCTGAAAGTCCTGATGTGTTCACATGTAATCCAGTCGTCGCATTGCTCCGGGTGTTTGGAGCGCAGACTGTTCTTGTGTTCATCGACATACGGGGTCACCAAGGTAGAGTTCTGTAGAACTGTGTAGTGTGCTTGAGACCAAGAATATCCGTCCCTGCATATTATTGAGTCTCTTACAAGAGTGCCTTTTCCAGTCAGTCTCCCCTCATACCACGATTTAGGGAGACCTATCTTGTTAGGGCCAGGAATGAAGTCAACACAAAACCCGATAACATCCTCTGTTTGATGGCCCATGGAGATGCTTCCTTCTGGCCTAGCGCGGTTACGGACATATTTCTTTAGGACTCCCATGAACCTCTCAAAGGGTAACATATTGTGTAGAAATACGGGCCCCAGGATGACGGGCCCCAGGATGACAATCTCGTCGACTAGATGAACTAGGATGTGTGTCATGATATTGAAGAAGGATGGTGGGAACACCAGCTCGAAACTGACAAGACATTGCGCCACATCACTCCTTAGCCTTGGTACGATTTCTGGATCGATCACCTTCTGAGAGATTGCATTGAGGAATGCACATAGCTTCACAATGGCTAATCGGACGTTTTCCGGTAGAAGCCCCCTCAATGCAACCGGAAGCAGTTGCGTCATAATCACGTGGCAGTCATGAGACTTTAGGTTCTGAAACTTTTTCTCTGGCATATTTATTATTCCCTTTATATTCGACGAGAAGCCAGTCATGACCTTCATACTGAGCAGGCATTCAAAGAAGATTTCTTTCTCTTCTTTCGTAAGAGCATAGCTGGCAGGACCTTTATACTGCTTCGGAGGCATGCCGTCTTTTTCGTGCAAACGTTGCAGGTCCTCCAGTGCCTCAGGTGTATCTTTTGTCTTCCCATACACGCCCAAGAAGCCTAGCAGGTTCACGCAAAGGTTCTTCGTCACGTGCATCACGTCGATTGAGGAGCGGACCTCTAGGTCTTTCCAGTAGGGTAGGTCCCAAAATATAGATTTCTTCTTCCACATGGGTGCGTGTCCCTCAGCGTCATTCGGAACAGCTAGTCCACCGGGACCCTTTCCAAAGATTACGTAGTGTAAATCATTGACCATAGCAAGCACGTTATCACCGGTGCGCATGGCGGGCTTCTTCCGGTGATCTGCCTCGCCTTTGAAATGCTTGCCTTTCTTTCGACATTGATGGTTGGTCGGAAGAAATCGACGATGGCCCAGGTACACGTTCTTCCTGCATTTGTCCAGGTATATACTTTCAGTGTCATCTAAACAGTGCGTGCATGCGTGGTATCCTTTGTTTGTCTGTCCTGAAAGGTTACTGAGAGCGGGCCAATCGTTGATGGTCACGAACAGCAACGCCTTAAGGTTAAATTCCTCCTGTCTGTGCTCATCCCACGTACGTACACCGTTTCCATTCCACAGCTGTAAAAGTTCTTCAACTAATGGCCTTAGGTATACATCAATTTCGTTGCCGGGTTGCTTAGGGCCTTGGATGAGAACTGGCATCATAATGAACTTCCGCTTCATGCACATCCAAGGAGGAAGGTTATACATACATAGAGTCACGGGCCAGGTGCTGTGATTGCTGCTCTGCTCCCCGAAAGGATTAATGCCATCCGCGCTTAAAGCAAACCATACATTCCTCGGGTCCTTTGCAAACTCATTCCAGTACTTTCTCTCGATTTTTGTCCACTGCGACCCGTCAGTGGGTGCTCTCAACTTCCCATCTTTCTTTCGGTTCTCACTGTGCCATCGCATCAACTTGGCATGCTCTTCGTTTCTGAACAGACGTTTCAACCGTGGTATTATAGGAGCATACCACATCACCTTCGCAGGAACCCTCTTCCTGAGGGGCTCGCCGTCAACATCACCAGGGTCATCTCGTCTGATCTTATACCGCAACGCACCGCATACTGGGCATGCGTTCAGATCCTTGTATGCACCGCGGTAGAGGATGCAGTCATTAGGGAACACATGTATCTTCTCCACCTCCAATCCTAGAGGGCATACGACCTTCTTTGCTGCGTATGTACTGTCGGGCAATTTGTTATCCTTTGGGAGCTTCTTCTTCAATATTTTCAGTAGCTTCTCAAATCCTTTGTCAGCCACAGCATTCTCTGCCTTCCACTACAGCAATTCCAGTATGGTACCGAGCTTTGTGTTGCCATCTTCGCAATTGGGGTATAACCCTTTTTTGTGATCCTCTAACATGCGATCGAACTTCAGCTTCTCCTTTTGACTAATGCATTGCGTCCTTGCATCGATAATGACCCGGCGGAGATCATCATCATCGGGCACATCGTCTGGTTGCTCTTGATCTTCAGCAGCTTCACCCGTTGCAGCATCATTGGGCACATCGTCTGGTTCCTCTTGATCTTCACCAGCTCTCCCCGTTGCAGCATCACCGTATTCAGGGGGCACATAGTTGTCATCGTACTCTTCTTCTTCGCCGTCTTCCATCATAACCCCTATTTCTCCGTGCCTCGTCCAAACATTATAGTGTGGCATGAAACCCTTGTAAAGCAGGTGGGAGTGAAGGATTTTCCGGTTAGAGTAAGACCTCGTATTCCCACATTCAGTGCATGGACAACACATAAAACCATTCTGCTTGTTTGCCTCAGCCGCATCGAGAAACTCATGCACGCCCTTAATGTACTCGCGGGTGTGTCTGTCACCGTACATCCATTGCCGGTTCATCTGCGTGCATTATATATAATTAAGTGTCCAAATTAATAGAAGTTCATCATCACATTAAAACCAAAGTGCATACATAGTTCTCATCTAATAACATATAGCTCTCCAGAGCATCTAATTAATTAAACCATACATTGAAACTATGTAAAACATTTCAATGCGAAAACAAATGCGATCATAATCACAACCAAGGTAACAATTGATCCAACGGCATAATGATACCAAGCCTCGGTATGAATGGCATATTTTCTAATCTTTCTAATCTTCAAGCGCATTGCATCCATCTTGATCTTGTGATCATCGACGACATCCGCAACATGCAACTCCAATATCATCTTCTCCTCCTCAATTTTTTTTATTTTTTCCTTCAACAAATTGTTTTCTTCTTCAACTAAATTTAACCTCTCGACAAGGTCGGTTGGCATTTCCGATTCACATACATCCTAGATAAATAAAATCTATGTCACGTTGGTCGGCATAATTTTCATAAACAATAAATGAACCAATAGTTATAAAGATAATATACATACCAAATCCGAATCATAGACAGGACGAGGGCCGACGGGGGCGGATACCAAAACCATCGCACTATATAAGATGCAATAAAAATGTAAGAAAATGATACAAGTATCTATCTAAACATACAAGTAAGAATATTTTTCCTTTCAGAAAGAAGATAAGAACAAGAGGCTCACCACGGTGGTGTCGGTGATGAGATCGGCGTGGGTGATCGACGGCGGTGAAGACGGGGACGGGGCGTGACGGACCGCTAAATCTAGACAAATCTTGAGGAAAATGGAGCTTGGAGGTCGAGCTTCGAGAGGAGAAAGCTTAAGTACTGTGGCTCGGGCATTCCATCGAACACCTCATGTGCATAGGAGGTGAGCTAGAGCACCACAAAGCCCTCTCCCCCTCGGCCAGAGAAAAACAGAGCACTGGGGTGCTCTGCTCGCGAGCGAGGGTATATATAGGCACCTCATTGGTCCCGGTTGGTAACATGAACCGGGACTAAAGGGGAGCCTTTGGTCCCGGTTCAAGCTACCAGCCGGGACCAATGGTGGTGGGCCAGGAGGGAGGGCCATTGGTCCCGGTTCATCCCACCAACTGGGACCAAAAGGTCCAGACGAACCGGGACCAATGGCCCACGTGGCCCGGCCGGCCCCCTGGGCTCACGAACCGGGACCAATGCCCACATTGGTCCCGGTTCTAGACTGAACCGGGACTAATGGGCTGATGCGGCCTGGACCATAGCCCTGTTTTCTACTAGTGTCATGACGATCTTCTGTTTCCTTCGTTTTCTTACTAGCTAGCTAGCGTGTCTAGTCCTCTCTATACGTATGTATAGTACGTAGCGTCGACCAAGCACGGACATAAGAGAGGACACTTCTCTCTATTAATTATAGCTAGCTAACACAATATATGAAACACCTAAATTAACCCCCCAAAACCCCCAAACCCCCCCCCCTTTAAAAAAAACAAAAACCCCAGCCACAGAAATGCTGACGCGTGGATTTCTATTGGTCCCGGTTGGTGCCACCAACCGGGACCAAAGGCCCTCCTGCCTGGGCTCCGCACACAGGCCACGTGGAGGCCCATCTGTCCCGGTTCTGGATTGAACCGGGACTAAAGGGACAGGACATTAGTACCGACCCTTTAGTCCCGGTTCAGGAACCGGGACAAAAGGCCCTTACGAACCGGGACAATAGGCCCGTTTTCTACTAGTGCATGGATGGATGTCTTAGATGGGGCGTGGAGCCCATGATATTGAGACTTGTTTTTATGTACTTGTTGATTAGGGGGTTTTCACGAAATGAGCATTAAGCTCCAACCGCTCGACCCCACAACTAACACATAAAATCTCCATTGATTACAACCCTTAGAAACTGAAGTGGCACTATTAGTGTGGTAGTACTAGCCTTCACCACATGACTAAATGTGTCATTGTAATCAATGTCATATCGTTGCTTGAACCCTTTCACAAAAGGTCAAGTTGATTCATCAAACTTTCACAAAGCAACCACATGTCAAAGAGAACCTTAAGCTAGGACAAAACAAGCTAGGTGAAAGGGAACATTGGACGCAAACGCCGCTAGTTGACAAAACACGTAAACATACAATATGACGATACAATCGAAGACCTTGTCACCAAATGTCGGTGTCAAAACCGGCGGATCTCGGGTAGGGGGTCCCGAACTGTGCGTCTAGGCCGGATGGTAACAGGAGGCAAGGAACACGATGTTTTACCCAGGTTCGGGCCCTCTTGATGGAGGTAAAACCCTACGTCCTGCTTGATTAATATTGATGATATGGGTAGTACAAGAGTAGATCTACCACGAGATCAAGGAGGCTAAACCCTAGAAGCTAGCCTATGGTATGATTGTTGTATGATGAAGTTGTATATTCTATCGACTAGCCTGGCCCTGGTTTATATAATGCACCAGAGGCCTAGGTTAACAAGAGTCCTAGCCGAATACGCCGGTGGGGAGAAGTCCTTGTCTTGATCGCCAAGTCTTTGTGGAATCTTCCTTGTATGCGGCAGCTGTCCGAACTGGCCCATGAGTATACGGCCATGGGGGGCCTCGGCCCAATCTAATAGATCGGGAGACGACGTGGTGAGTACCCCCTAGTCCAGGACACCGTCAGTAGCCCCCTGAACCGGTCTTCAAGTTAGGGACGCTCCTCGATTCTTCCGAACTGTTCTTCATCTTCGATCGTCGGTCTTGAAAACTGGTTCAACAAATCTTCTCATCTTCGATCTTGAGGATCGCTGAAATGCATTCGATGAGTTTATACGCCGGGTATCCGAGGAGCCCCTTTAAGTTTCCGGCCTTTATCAATGCCTTATTATTTTTATGCCACACCTCGGGTTTGAAGTTGTTCCCGGGAGGTAGTGTCCTCTTGCGTCCGAGCTCTAACGCCGGACTGTATTCGAGGTATCTTTTGCAGCCGAGCACCAATGCCGGACCGCTTCCCAGCTCTAACGCCAGAATGTATCCGAGCTCCAACGTCGAACTATGTATACGAGCTCCAACGCCGGACTATATCCGAGGTGTCATATCACCTTGGTTCAAAAATGTTTGAAGGAGTTTAGTCGAGCTTAGCGCCGAAAATGCCCTCTACGGAGCCAGCCACTAGCGCCCAAGCTTTATGCCGGACTGCTTCCGAGGTGGTGCACCACCCCGAATGTGGGCCGATTTTTGTGAATATTTTTTGTTGGTGCAATTTATTCTCTGCCGAGATATATAGCCGGTAGCCCTCAAGGTGTGTATCGGTCTAAAACCCGAGATGCACCTGAAGGATGACGTAAGACCTTTGTTCACTTTGCCATCCTTCTTATCCGCCAAATACTTGGGGCAGTTCCGCTTCCAGTGACCAGTCCCTTTGCAGTAGAAGCACTTAGTCTCAGGCTTAGCACCAGATTTGGGCTTCTTCACTTGAGCAGCAACTTGCTTGCCGTTCTTCTTGAAGTTCCCCTTCTTCCCTTTGCCCTTTTCTTGAAACTAGTGGTCTTGTCTACCATCAACACTTGATATTTTTCTTGATTTCTACCTTCGTCGATTCTAGCATTACGAAGAGCTTGGGAATCGTTTCCGTTATCCCTTGCATATCATAGTTCATCACAAAGTTCCACTAACTTGGTGATGGTGACTAGAGAATTCTGTCAATCACTATTTTATCTGGAAGATTAACTCCCACTTGATTCAAGTGATTGTAGTACCTAGACAATCTGAGCACATGCTCACTGCTTGAGCTATTCTCCTCCATCTTTTAGCTATAGAACTTGTTGGAGACTTCATATCTCTCAACTCGGGTATTTCCTTGAAATATTAACTCCAACTCCTGGAACATCTCATATGGTCCATGACGTTCAAAACGTCTTTGAAGTCCCGATTCTAAGCCGTTTAAGCATGGTGCACTAAACTATCAAGTAGTCATCATATTGAGCTAGCCAAATGTTCATAACATCTGCATCTGCTCCTGCAATAGGTTTGTCACCTAGCGGTGCATCAAAGACATAATTCTTCTGTGCAGCAATGAGGATAAACCTCAGATCACGGATCCAATCCGCATCATTGCTACTAACATCTTTCAACTTAGTTTTCTCTAGGAACATATCAAAAATAAAATAGGGTAGCTAAGCACGAGCTATTGATCTACAACAGAGATATGCTAATACTACCAGGACTAAGTTCATGATAAATTAAAGTTCAATTAATCATATTACTTAAGAACTCCCACTTAGATAGACATCCCTCTAATCCTCTAAGTGATCACGTGATCCAAATCAACTAAACCATGTCCGATCATCACGTGAGATGGAGTAGTTTCAATGGTGAACATCACTATGTTGATCATATCTACTATATGATTCACGCTCGACCTTTCGGTCTCCGTGTTCCGAGGCCATATCTGTTATATGCTAGGCTCGTCAAGTTTAACCTGAGTATTCCGCGTGTGCAACTATTTTGCACCCGTTGTATTTGAACGTAGAGCCTATCACACCCGATCATCACGTGGTGTCTCAGCACGAAGAACTTTTGCAATGGTGCATACTCAGGGAGAACACTTATACTTTGATAATTTAGTGAGGGATCATCTTATAATGCTACCGTCAATCAAAGAAAGATAAGATGCATAAAAGATAAACATCACATGCAATCAATATAAGTGATATGATATGGCCATCATCATCTTGTACTTGTGATCTCCATCTCCGAAGTACCGTCATGATCACCATCGTCACCGGCGTGACACCTTGATCTCCATCGTAGCATCGTTGTCGTTTCGCCAATCTTATGCTTCCACGACTATCGCTACCGCTTAGTGATAAAGTAAAGCATTACAGCGCGATTGCATTGCATACAATAAAGCGACAACCATATGGCTCCTGCCAGTTGCCGATAACTCGGTTACAAAACATGATCATCTCATACAATAAAATTTAGCATCATGTCTTGACCATATCACATCACAACATGCCCTACAAAAACAAGTTAGACGTCCTCTACATTGTTGCTGCAAGTTTTACGTGGCTGATACGGGCTTAGCAAGAACCGTTCTTACCTACGCATCAAAACCACAACGATAGTTTGTCAAGTTGGTGCTGTTTTAACCTTCGCAAGGACCGGGCATAGCCACACTTGGTTCAACTAATGTTGGAGAAACTGTCACCCGCCAGCCACCTGTGTGCAAAGCACGTCGGTAGAACCAGTCTCGCGTAAACGTACGCGTAATGTCGGTCCGGGCTGCTTCATCCAACAATACCGCCGAACTAAAGTATGACATGCTGGTAAGCAGTATGACTTATATCGCCCACAACTCACTTGCGTTCTACTCGTGCATAACATCAACGCATAAAACCTAGGCTCTGATACCACTGTTGGGGAACGTAGTAATTTCAAAATTTTCTACGCACACGCAAGATCATGGTGATGCATAGCAACGAGAGGGGAGAGTGTTGTCTACGTACCCTCGTAGACCGAAAGCGGAAGCGTTAGCACAACGCGGTTGATGTAGTCGTACGTCTTCACGGCCCGACCGATCAAGCACCGAAACTACGGCACCTCCGAGTTCTAGCACACGTTTAGCTCGATGACGATCCCCTGACTCCGATCCAGCAGAATGTCGGGGAAGAGTTCCGTCAGCACGACGGCGTGGTGATGATCTTGATGTTCTACCATCGCAGGGCTTCGCCTAAGCACCGCTACAATATTATCGAGGATTATGGTGGAAGGGGGCACCGCACACGGCTAAGAGATCAATGATCAATTGTTGTGTCTTTGGGGTTCCCCCCTGCACCCGTATATAAAGGAGCAAGGGAGGAGGAGGCCGGCCCTAGGAGGGGGCGCGCCAAGTGTGGAGTCCTACTAGGACTCCCTAGTCCTAGTAGGATTCCACCTCCCATATGGAATAGGAAAAGAGGAAGGGAAAAGGAGAAGGAAGGAAGGGGGCGCCCCCTTCCCTAGTCCAATTCGGACCAAACCAAGGGGAGGGGTGCGGCCACCCTTGAGGCCCTTTTCCTTCTTTCCCGTATGGCCCAATAAGGCCAAATACGTATTCCCGTAACTCTCCGGTACTCCAAAAAATACCCGAATCACTCGGAACCTTTCCAATGTCCGAATATAGTCATTCAATATATCAATCTTTACGTCTCGACCATTTTGAGACTCCTCGTCATGTCCCGGTTCTCATCCGGGACTCCGAACTCCTTCGGTACATCAAAACTCATAAACTCATAATATAACTTTCATCGAAACCTTAAGCGTGCGGACCCTACGGGTTCGAGAACAATGTAGACATGACCGAGACACGACTCCGGTCAATAACGAATAGCGGAACCTGGATGCTCATATTGGCTCCCACATATTCTACGAAGATCTTTATCGGTCAGACCACATAACAACATATGTTGTTCCCTTTGTCATCGGTATGTTACTTGCCCGAGATTCGATCGTCGGTATCTCAATACCTAGTTCAATCTCGTTACCGGCAAGTCTCTTTACTCGTTCCGTAATACATCATGCTGCAACTAACTTATTAGTTGCAATGCTTGCAAGGCTTAAGTGATGTGCATTACCGAGAGGGCCCAGAGATACCTCTCCGACAATCGGAGTGACAAATCCTAATCTCGAAATACGCCAACCCAACAAGTACCTTCGGAGACACCTGTAGAGCACCTTTATAATCACCCAGTTACGTTGTGATGTTTGGTGGCACACAAAGTGTTCCTCCGGTAAACGGGAGTTGCATAATCTCATAGTCATAGGAACATGTATAAGTCATGAAGAAAGCAATAGCAACAAACTAAACGATCAAGTGCTATGCTAACGGAATGGGTCAAGTCAATCACATCATTCTCCTAATGATGTGATCCCGTTAATCAAATGACAACTCATGTCTATGATTAGGAAACATAACCATCTTTGATCAACGAGCTAGTCAAGTAGAGGCATACTAGTGACACTCTGTTTGTCTATGTATTCACACATGTATTATGTTTCCGGTTAATACAATTCTAGCATGAATAATAAACATTTATCATGATATAAGGAAATAAATAATAACTTTATTATTGCCTCTCGGGCATATTTCCTTCACTTCCCCCTATATGTCCATATACCCTAAAAACATCGGGGAGCACAATAGATCGGGAGTTCCGCCGCCAGAAGCCTCTGTAGCCACTGAAAGCCAATCTAGACCCGTTCTGGCACCCTGCCGGAGGGGGCAATCCCTCTCCGGTGGCTATCTTCATCATCCCGGTGCTCTCCATGACGAGGAGGGAGTAGTTCTCCCTCGGGGATGAGGGTATGTACCAGTAGCTATGTGTTTGATCTCTCTCTCTCTCTCGTGTTCTTGATTTGGCACGATCTTGATGTATCGTGAGCTTTGCTATTATAGTTGGATCTTATGATGTTTCTCCCCCTCTACTCTCTTGTAATGGATTGAGTTTGACCTTTGAAGTAATCTTATCCGATTGAGTCTTTAAAGATTTGAGAACACTTGATGTATGTCTTGCCGTGCGTATCTGTGGTGACAATGGGATATCACGTGATTCACTTGATGTACGTTTTGGTCATCAACTTGCGGGTTCCGCCCATGAACCTATGCATATGGGTTGGCACACGTTTTCGTCGTGGTTCTCCGGTAGAAAATTTGGGGCACTCTTTGAGGTTCTATGTGTTGGTTGAATAGATGAATCCGAGATTGTGTGATGCATATCGTATAATCATACCCACAGATACTGGAGGTGACATTGGAGTATCTAGGTGACATTAGGGTTTTGGTTGATTTGTGTCTTAAGGTGTTATTCTAGTACGAACTCTAGGGCTGTTTGTGACACCTATAGGAATAGGCCAACGGATTGATTGGAAAGAATAACTTTGAGGTGGTTTCGTACCCTACCATAATCTCTTCGTTGGCTCTCCGCTATTGGTGACTTTGGAGTGACTCTTTGTTGCATGCTGAGGGATAGTTATGTGATCCAATTATGTTATTATTGTTGAGAGGACTTGCACTAGTGAAAGTATGAACCCTAGGCCCTATTTCCTATCATTGCAATATCGTTTATGCTCACTTTTATCATTAGTTACCTTGCTGTTTTTATATTTTCAGATTACAAAAACTATTATCTTCTATCCATATTGCACTTGTATCACCATCTCTTCGCCGAACTAGTGCACCTATACAATTTACCATTGTATTGGGTGTGTTGGGGACACAAAAGACTCTTTGTTATTTGGTTGCAGGGTTGCTTGAGAGATACCATCTTCATCCTACGCCTCCTATGGATTGATAAACCTTAGGTCATCCACTTGAGGGAATTTGCTACTGTCCTACAAACCTCTGCACTTGGAGGCCCAACAACGTCTAAAAGAAGAAGGTTGTGTAGTAGACATCAGCAGTCTGCCTAGAGCACCGTGAATATGCGAGGGACTACATCGCCGATTTCATGGTAGCCAATAAGGATAAGGAGACGATTCTCGTGCCTTATCATCCCACGCAAGTCATGTGCGCGGATATCCTTCCTTCGATTTCAATCATTATTTTGCATGGTGGAGGCTAATTTGAGGTGTACTTATTTTGCGCAGCGACGGGCGTGCCGTCCTCATCATCCTTTACCCCCGATTCTCCCACGCTCTTTACATGGACTGCTCGAAGAACATGAACAAAAAGGATTACACCCACATCAAGTCTGTTCTCGACAGTGCTATCTTTTTCTACGGCGTACGGGTGGAGAGATCAAGACCAGGAAGACAAGGAATCGCAGGCCCTGCTTCAGCCATAAGACCGACTTCTGCTGCATCCAGCAACCGAGTATTACTCTTAGTGATGGATTCTATGCCCTAGACCACATGCTGGAGTACAGACGGGATCAACAGAATCTTCGCATGTCACCTACATTCGTCGATGCCCATATTCTGCAATGGGCAAAGAACCTAGGAGGTATCCTGGATCATCGACTTCGAGCTGAGTTCTATCACATCCAGCATGAACTTGCCCAAATCATCATGAAGTAGGTCCTCGAAAAAATAGGGATGTTCTACGAGGAAGGGAAAATGTCGCGGGAAGATGTCCGAACACGCGTAGCCGCTCAGCGTCTCGACCTGAAGCCTTTCACTAAGCTCGGGGACTATCTCCCTGACTTGGATGGATGGCATGACATGTTGGAGTGATTGACGATATATGACAATGTGTCCGTTTAGTCCATACTTTCTGTATGACGAAACTTTGAGTTATGCATGAAAAAACTTTATTTATGATGTAATTAAATCGTCCTCCTTAACTAGCGAAAATCACTCTAGTTAGGGCATTTTGGGTACGATGAACTTTGTTATTTATGCTTATGATATGTTGCTTCCATTTTTGCCAAGTCTGTCTCTTTCTATTGCTCAACTATATATGTTGCATATCATCGACTCATGTGACGATGCAGTTGCATAGATCATTGATGGCGCAGAAGTGCTACGCTAAGAGTATACGACGTGTGGCTAGAGTGTCAGGCCTAGGTGTATCGGTTTCCGGTTTCCGAGCAACAGCCAGTAGTTAGCTTAGATTCACGTTAGTGCGAGATAGGGATACGAACCGACGCCTCAAGAAGTACTACATTATGTATGATGAGACATGCCATGTACCTTGTATAGCTATATCGTGATTATGATGTGACGACATGATTTGTGTTGGATGATATGATGAGACTATTATGTGTATGATATGATGAGCATATTGCATGTTTATGATATGATTAGAATACTATAAAAACCTATACAGAAACATCGCAAATGCACCGCAAAAAAAAGATATGAGAAAATATAGTAGTAGCGCTCTTTAGCGCTGGACAAGAAAATACTACTGCTAAAGCACTTAGTAGTAGCGATGGTGTGGAAAGTGCTACTGCTAAGTAGGTATTGTTGGGGAACGTAGTAATTTCAAAAAAAATCCTATGCACACGCAAGATCATGGTGATGCACAGCAACGAGAGGGGAGAGTATGATCTACGTACCCTTGTAGATCGCAACGGAAGCGTTGACACAACGTAGAGGAAGTAGTCGTACGTCTTCTTCCCGATCCGACCGATCCAAGCACCGTTACTCCGGCACCTCCGAGTTCTTAGCACACGTACAGCTCGATGACGATCCCCGGGCTCCGACCCAGCAAAGCGTCGGGGAAGAGTTCCGTCAGCACGACGGCGTGGTGACGATCTTGATGTTCTACCAACGCAGGGCTTCGCCTAAGCACTACAACGATATGATCGAGGTGGAATATGGTGGAAGGGGGCACCGCACACGGCTAAGGAACAATCTCAATGATCAACTTTTGTGTCTAGAGGTGCCCCCTGCCCCTGTATATAAAGGAGCAAGGGGGGAGAGGTGCGGCCAGCCTTGGGGCGCGCCAGGAGGAGTCCTACTCCTACCGGGAGTAGGACTCCCCCCCCCCAATCCTAGTTGGAATAGGATTCCAAGGGGGGGAAGAGAGAGAGGGGGGCCGGCCACCTCTCCTAGTCCTAATAGGACTAGGGGAAGGGGGGAGGCGCACAGCCACCTTGGCTGCCCCTTTCACCTTTCCACTAAAGCCCACTAAGGCCCATTTGGCTCCCGGGGGGTTCCGGTAACCTCCTGGTACTCCGGTAAAATCCCGATTTCACCTGGAACACTTCCGATATCCAAACATAGGCTTACAATATATCAATCTTTATGTCTCGACCATTTCGAGACTCCTAGTCATGTCCGTGATCACATCCGGGACTCCGAACAACCTTCGGTACATCAAAATGCATAAACTCATAATAACTATCATCGTAACGTTAAGCGTGCGGACCCTACGGTTCGAGAACCATGTAGACATGACCGAGACACATCTCCGGTCAATAACCAATAGCGGGACCTGGATGCCCATATTGGCTCCTACATATTCTACGAAGATCTTTATCGGTCAGACCGCATAACAACATACGTTGTTCCCTTTGTCATCGGTATGTTACTTGCCCGAGATTCGATCGTCGGTATCCAATACCTAGTTCAATCTCGTTACCGGAAAGTCTCTTTACTCGTTCTGTAATACATCATCCCGCAACTAACTCATTAGTTGCAATGCTTGCAAGGCTTATGTGATGTGCATTACCGAGAGGGCCCAGAGATACCTCTCCGACAATCGGAGTGACAAATCCTAATCTCGAAATACGCCAACCCAACATCTACCATTGGAGACACCTATAGAGCTCCTTTATAATCACCCAGTTACGTTGTGACATTTGGTAGCACACAAAGTGTTCCTCCGGCAAACGGGAGTTGCATAATCTCATAGTCATAGGAACATGTATAAGTCATGAAGAAAGCAATAGCAACATACTAAACGATCGGGTGCTAAGCTAATGGAATGGGTCATGTCAATCAGATCATTCAACTAATGATGTGACCTCGTTAATCAAATAACAACTCTTTGTTCATGGTTAGGAAACATAACCATCTTTGATTAACGAACTAGTCAAGTAGAGGCATACTAGTGACACTCTGTTTGTCTATGTATTCACACATGTATTATGTTTCCAGTTAATACAATTCTAGCATGAATAATAAACATTTATCATGATATAAGGAAATAAATAATAACTTTATTATTGCCTCTAGGGCATATTTCCTTCAGTCTCCCACTTGCGCTAGAGTCAATAATCTAGATTACACTGTAATGATTCTAACACCCATGGAGTCTTGGTGCCGATCATGTTTTGCTCGTGGAAGAGGCTTGGTAAACGGGTCTGCAACATTCAGATCCGTATGTATCTTGCAAATCTCTATGTCTCCCACCTAGACTAGATCCCGGATGGAACTGAAGCATCTCTTGATGTGCTTGGTCCTTTTGTGAAATCTGGATTCCTTTGCCAAGGCAATTGCACCAGTATTGTCACAAAAGATTTTCATTGGACCCAATGCACTAGGTATGACACCTAGATCGGATATGAACACCTTCATCCAGACTCCTTCGTTCGCTGCTTCCGAAGCAGCTATGTACTCCGCTTCACATGTAGATCCCGCTATGACGCTTTGTTTAGAACTGCACCAACTGACAGCTCCACCGTTTAATGTAAACACGTATCCGGTTTGCGATTTAGAATCGTCCAGATCAGTGTCAAAGCTTGCATCAACGTAACCTCTTATGGTGAGCTCTTTGTCACCTCCATATACAAGAAACATATCCTTAGTCCTCTTCAGGTATTTCAGGATGTTTTTGACCGCTGTCCAGTGATCCACTCCTAGATTACTTTGGTACCTCCCTGCTAAACTTATAGCAAGGCACACATCAGGTCTGGTACACAGCATTGCATACATGATAGAGCCTATGGCTGAAGCATAGGGAACATCTTTCATTTTCTCTCTATCTTCTGCAGTGGTCGGGCATTGAGTCTGACTCAACTTCACACCTTGTAACACAGGCAAGAACCACTACTGGAATCAGCTACTTTGCCATCTGCCAGATCTTTGCCGTCTGCTAGCGGACGGCAAAGAAGCTCTTTGCCATCAGCTACCCAAAAGCAGACGGCAAAGAACTGGCCGATGGCAAAGACCTTCTTTGCCATCAGCCAGTTCTTTGCCGTCGGCTAGCAGATGGCAAAGAGGGAGGGGGGGACCCACTGACGAGCTGGTTAAAAAAAACTTAACGCCCCCCTCTTTGCCGTCTGCTAGCAGACGGCAAAGAGCAAGTAAGCGGACGGCAAAGGGGGGCGGACGGCAAACGTTTAGGTTACTAACGGCGCCCCACCCCGCCCATCTCTCTCTGTTCCCTCTCCTCCCCGACGACCACCGCCACCCGCCGCCTCCCCCGCCACCCACCGCGCTGCCCCCTTGCCCCGCCTCCCCCGCCACCCACCGTCGCCCCCTTGCCCCACCTCCCCTCGCCCCGCCGCCCCCTTGCCCCACCTCCCCTCGCCCCGTCGCCCCCATCACCCGCCACCGCCCCGGCGTCCCGTCGCCCGCGCCGGAGCCAGGCTCGCGCCCCGGAGCTCGCCGCCCCTGCGCCTCGGAGCTCGCCGTCCCTGCGCCCCGGAGCTCGCCGCCCCTGCGCCCCGGAGGTCGCCGCCCCTGCGCCCCGGAGCTCGCCGCCCCTGCGCCCCGGAGCTCGCCGTCCTGTCTGCCTCGCGCCCCGGAGCTCGCCGCCGCCCAGGACCCAGGCTCGCCGCCGCCCCTGCGGCCGTGCCGCCCCCTCCATCCTCCATCGAGAGGAGCCAAGGTGAGCTTTTTTTCTACTGTTTTTCTTTGCTGTTTAGGTTTAATTAGGTTATTGATAGGTTTAGGTTAGTGCTAGATTTAGGTTAGTGGTTTAGGTTAGTGCTAGATTTAGGTTTAGATTATTATTACAAGAAGAAAATTGAAAAAAAGAAGAAGAGGAAAAAGGAAAAAAAGGAAGAAGAATAAGAAGAAAGTTGAAAAACAGAACAATATAGAAGAAGAAAAAGGAGAAGAAGAAAGAAGAGGAGGAGGAGGAAGAGGAGGAGGGAGAAGAAGAAAGAAAAGAAGAAGAAGAAAGAAGAAGAAAGAATAAGAAGAAGAAGACCCCGACGCGCCACCCCGACACCCCGACCCCCGACCCCCGACACCCCGACCCCGACCCCCGACACCCCGACCCCGACCCCCGACACCCCGGCCCGACAACCCGACCCCGACCCCGACCCCCGACACCCCGACCCCGATCCCGACACGCCACCCCGACACCCCGGCCCGACACCCCGACCCCCGACCCCCGACACCCCGACCCCGACCTCCGACACCCCGACCCCGACACGCCACCCCGACACCCCGGCCCGACACCCCGACCCCGACCCCCGACCCCCGACACCCTGACATCACACCCCGACCCCGACACGACACCCCGATACCCCGACACCCGACCCCCCGACACCCGACCCCTTGACCCCCCAACCCCGACACCACACCTCGACCCCGACACCACACCCCGACAACCGACCCCCTGACCCCCTGACCCCGACACCACACCCCGACCCCAAAACAGCACCCCGACCCCGACACAGCACCCCGACACCGACAGGACACGGCGGACGGCAAAGACCCTAGAAATTTTGCCGTCAGCGGTGGACGGCAAAGGCCTTCCGTTAGCCACTTAACGGACTGACAGCGCAATTATTGTCGTCCGCTCTCTTTGCCGTCCGCCGCGCTCTCTTTGCCGTCCGCCGCAGACGGCAAAGACTTTGCCGTCAGTAGCAGACGGCAAAGTAGCTGTTTACCGAAGCCTACTTTGCCGGAGCCTTTTGCCGTCCGTGGCTGACGGCAAAGGCCTTTGCCGTCCGCCGTTCAGGCCTTTGCCGTCCGCCGTGGCAGACGGCAAAGTAGCTGATTCCTGTAGTGAACCCTTTCTTTGCTTGATCCATTTTGAACTTCTTCAAAATCTTGTCAAGGTATATGCTTTGTGAAAGTCCAATTAAGCGTCTTGATCTATCTCTATAGATCTTTATGCCTAATATGTAAGCAGCTTCACCGAGGTCTTTCATTGAAAAACTCTTATTCAAGTATCCCTTTATGCTATCCAGAAATTCTATATCATTTCCAATCAGTAATATGTCATCCACATATAATATCAGAAATGCTACAGAGCTCCCACTCACTTTCTTGTAAATACAGCCTTCTCCAAAAGTCTGCATAAAACCAAATGCTTTGATCACACTATCAAAGCGTTTATTCCAACTCCGAGAGCCTTGCACCAGTCCATAAATGGATCGCCGGAGCTTGCACACTTTGTTAGCTCCCTTTGGATCGACAAAACCTTCCGGTTGCATCATATACAACTCTTCTTCCAGAAATCCATTCAGGAATGCAGTTTTGACATCCATCTGCCAAATTTCATAATCATAAAATGCGGCAATTGCTAACATGATTCGGACAGACTTAAGCATCGCTACGGGTGAGAAGGTCTCATCGTAGTCAACCCCTTGAACTTGTCGAAAACCTTTTGCGACAAGTCGAGCTTTCTAGACAGTAACATTACCATCAGTGTCAGTCTTCTTCTTGAAGATCCATTTATTCTCAATTGCTTGCCGATCATCGGGAAAGTCAACTAAAGTCCATACTTTATTCTCATACATGGATCCCATCTCAGATTTCATGGCTTCAAGCCACTTTGTGGAATCTGGGCTCACCATCGCTTCTTCATAGTTCGTAGGTTCATCATGATCTAGCAGCATGATTTCCAGAACAGGATTACCGTACCACTCTGGTGCGGATCTCGCTCTTGTTGATCTACGAGGTTCAGTAGTATCTTGTCCTGAAGTTTCATGATCATCATCATTAGCTTCCTCACTAATTGGTATAGATGTCGCAGAAACAGTTTTCTGTGATGTACTATTTTCCAATAAGGGAGTAGGTACAGTTGCCTCGTCAAGTTCCACTTTCCTCCCACTCACTTCTTTTGAGAGAAACTCCTTCTCTAGAAAGGATCCATTCTTAGCAACGAATGTCTTGCCTTCGGATCTGTGATAGAAGGTGTACCCAACAGTTTCCTTTGGGTATCCTATGAAGACACATTTCTCCGATTTGGGTTCAAGCTTATCAGGTTGAAGCTTTTTCACATAAGCATCGCAGCCCCAAACTTTAAGAAACGACAACTTTGGTTTCTTGCCAAACCACAGTTCATAAGGCGTCGTCTCAACGGATTTTGATGGTGCCCTATTTAACGTGAATGCGGCCGTCTCTAAAGCATAACCCCAAAACGATAGCGGTAAATCAGTAAGAGACATCATAGATCGCACCATATCTAGTAAAGTACGATTATGACGTTCGGACACACCATTATGCTGTGGTGTTCCGGGTGGCGTGAGTTGCGAAACTGTTCCACAATTTTTCAAATGTACACCAAACTCGTAACTCAAATATTCTCCTCCACGATCAGATCGTAGAAACTTTATTTTCTTGTTACGATGATTTTCAACTTCACTCTGAAATTCTTTGAACTTTTCAAATGTTTTAGACTTATGTTTCATTAAGTAGATATACCCATATCTGCTTAAGTCATCTGTGAAGGTGAGAAAATAACGATATCCGCCACGAGCCTCAATATTCATCGGACCACATACATCGGTATGTATGATTTCCAACAAATCCGTTGCTCTCTCCATAGTACCGGAGAATGGTGTTTTAGTCATCTTGCCCATGAGGCACGGTTCGCAAGTACCAAGTGATTCATAATCAAGTGGTTCCAAAAGTCCATCATTATGGAGTTTCTTCATGCGCTTTACACCGATATGACCTAAACGACAGTGCCACAAATAAGTTGCACTTTCATTATCAACTCTGCATCTTTTGGTTTCAACATTATGAATATGTGTATCACTACTATCGAGATTCATCAAAAATAGACCACTCTTCAAAGGTGCATGACCATAAAAGATATTACTCATATAAATAGAACAACCATTATTCTCTGATTTAAATGAATAACCGTCTCGCATCAAACAAGATCAAGATATAATGTTCATGCTCAACGCTGGCACCAAATAACAATTATTTAGGTCTAATATTAATCCCGAAGGTAGATGTAGAGGTAGCGTGCCGACCGCGATCACATCGACTTTGGAACCGTTTCCCACGCGCATCATCACCTCGTCCTTTGCTAGTGTCCTCTTATTTCGTAGTCCCTGTTTCGAGTTGCAAATATTAGCAACAGAACCAGTATCAAATACCCAGGTGCTACTGCGAGCTCTAGTAAGGTACACATCAATAACATGTATATCACATATACCTTTGTTCACCTTGACATCCTTCTTATCCGCCAAATACTTGGGGCAGTTCCGCTTCCAGTGACCAGTCTGCTTGCAGTAGAAGCACTCAGTTTCAGGCTTAGGTCCAGACTTGGGTTTCTTCTCCTGAGCAGCAACTTGCTTGCCGTTCTTCTTGAAGTTCCCCTTCTTCTTACCTTTGCCCTTTTTCTTGAAACTAGTGGTCTTGTTAACCATCAACACTTGATGCTCCTTCTTGATTTCTACCTCCGCAGCTTTCAGCATTGCGAAGAGCTCGGGAATAGTCTTATTCATCCCTTGCATATTATAGTTCATCACGAAGCTCTTGTAGCTTGGTGGCAGTGATTGGAGAATTTTGTCAATGACGCAATAATCTGGAAGATTAACTCCCAATTGAATCAAGTGATTATTATACCTAGACATCTTGAGTATATGCTCACTGACAGAACTGTTCTCCTCCATCTTGCAGCTATAGAACTTATTGGAGACTTCATATCTCTCAACCCGGGCATTTGCTTGAAATATTAACTTCAACTCCTGGAACATCTCATATGCTCCATGACGTTCAAAACGTCGTTGAAGTCCCGATTCTAAGCCATAAAGCATGGCACACTGAACTATCGAGTAGTCATCAGCTTTGCTCTGCCAGACGTTCATAACATCTGGTGTTGCTCCAGCAGCAGGCCTGGCACCCAGCGGTGCTTCCAGGACGTAATTCTTCTGAGCAGCAATGAGGATAATCCTCAAGTTACGGACCCAGTCCGTGTAATTGCTACCATCATCTTTCAACTTTGCTTTCTCAAGGAACGCATTAAAATTCAACGGAACAACAGCACGAGCCATCTATCTACAATCAACATAAACAAGCAAGATACTATCAGGTACTAAGTTCATGATAAGTTTTAGTTCAATTAATCAAATTACTTAAGAACTCCCACTTAGATAGACATCCCTCTAATCCTCTAAGTGATTACGTGATCCAAATCAACTAAACCATAACCGATCATCACGTGAGATGGAGTAGTTTTCAAGGGTGAACATCGTTATGTTGATCATATCTACTATATGATTCACGCTTGACCTTTTGGTCTCCGTCTTCCGAGGCCATATCTGCATATGCTAGGCTCGTCAAGTTTAACCTGAGTATTCTGCGTGTGCAAAACTGGCTTGCACCCGTTGTAGATGGACGTAGAGCTTATCACACCCGATCATCACGTGGTGTCTGGGCACGACGAACTTTGGAAACGGTGCATACTCAGGGAGAACACTTCTTGATAATTTAGTGAGAGATCATCTTATAATGCTACCGTCAATCAAAGCAAGATAAGATGCATAAAAGGATAAACATCACATGCAATCAATATAAGTGATATGATATGGCCATCATCATCTTGTGCTTGTGATCTCCATCTCCGAAGCACCGTCATGATCACCATCGTCACCGGCGCGACACCTTGATCTCCATCGTAGCATCGTTGTCATCTCGCCAATCTTATGCTTCCACGACTATCACTGCCGCTTAGTAATAAAGTAAAGCATTACATCGCGATTGCATTGCATACAATAAAGCGACAACCATATGGCTCCTGCCAGTTGCCGATAACTCGGTTACAAAACATGATCATCTCATACAATAAAATTTAGCATCATGCCTTGACCATATCACATCACAACATGCCCTGCAAAAACAAGTTAGACGTCCTCTACTTTGTTGTTGCAAGTTTTACGTGGCTGCTACGGGCTTAAGCAAGAACCAATCTCACCTACGCATCAAAACCACAACGATAGTTTGTCAAATAGACTCCGTTTTAACCTTCGCAACGACCGGGCGTAGCCACACTCGGTTCAACTAAAGTTGGAGAGACAGTCGCCCGCAAGCCATGTATGTGCATAGCACGTCGGGGGAACCGGTCTCGCGTAAGCGTACGCGTAATGTTGGTCCAGGTCGTCTCGTCCAACAATACCGCTGAACCAAAGTATGACATGCTGGTAGGCAGTATGACTTATATCGCCCACAACTCACTTGTGTTCTACTCGTGCAAATAACATCAAACCATAAAACCTAGGCTCGGATGCCACTGTTGGGGAACGTAGTAATTTCAAAAAAATTCCTACGCACACGCAAGATCATGGTGATGCACAGCAACGAGAGGGGAGAGTATGATCTACGTACCCTTGTAGATCGCAACGGAAGCGTTGACACAACGTAGAGGAAGTAGTCGTACGTCTTCTTCCCGATCCGACCGATCCAAGCACCGTTACTCCGGCACCTCCGAGTTCTTAGCACACGTACAGCTCGATGACGATCCCCGGGCTCCGATCCAGCAAAGCGTCGGGGAAGAGTTCCGTCAGCACGACGGCATGGTGACGATCTTGATGTTCTACCGACGCAGGGCTTCGCCTAAGCACTACAACGATATGATCGAGGTGGAATATGGTGGAAGGGGGCACCGCACACGGCTAAGGAACGATCTCAATGATCAACTTTTGTGTCTAGAGGTGCCCCCTGCCCCTGTATATAAAGGAGCAAGGGGGGAGAGGTGCGGCCAGCCTTGGGGCGCGCCAGGAGGAGTCCTACTCCTACCGGGAGTAGGACTCCCCCCCCCCCCCCCAATCCTAGTTGGAATAGGATTCCAAGGGGGGGGAAAGAGAGAGAGGGGGGCCGGCCACCTCTCCTAGTCCTAATAGGACTAGGGGAAGGGGGAGGCGCGAAGCCACCTTGGGCTGCCCCTTTCACCTTTCCACTAAAGCCCACTAAGGCCCATTTGGCTCCCGGGGGGTTCCGGTAACCTCCCGGTACTCCGGTAAAATCCCGATTTCACCCGGAACACTTCCGATATCCAAACATAGGCTTCCAATATATCAATCTTTATGTCTCGACCATTTCGAGACTCCTCGTCATGTCCGTGATCACATCCGGGACTCCAAACAACCTTCGGTACATCAAAATGCATAAACTCATAATAACTGTCATCGTAATGTTAAGCGTGCGAACCCTAGGGTTCGAGAACAATGTAGACATGACCGAGACACATCTCCGGTCAATAACCAATAGCGGGACCTGGATGCCCATATTGGCTCCTACATATTCTACGAAGATCTTTATCGGTCAGACCGCATAACAACATCCGTTGTTCCCTTTGTCATCGGTATGTTACTTGCCCGAGATTCGATCGTCGGTATCCAATACCTAGTTCAATCTCGTTACCGGCAAGTCTCTTTACTCGTTCTGTAATACATCATCCCGCAACTAACTCATTAGTTGCAATGCTTGCAAGGCTTATGTGATGTGCATTACCGAGAGGGCCCAGAGATACCTCTCCGACAATCGGAGTGACAAATCCTAATCTCGAAATACGCCAACCCAACATCTACCATTGGAGACACCTGTAGAGCTCCTTTATAATCACCTAGTTACGTTGTGACGTTTGGTAGCACACAAAGTGTTCCTCCGGCAAACGGGAGTTACATAATCTCATAGTCATAGGAACATGTATAAGTCATGAAGAAAGCAATAGCAACATACTAAACGATCGGGTGCTAAGCTAATGGAATGGGTCATGTCAATCAGATCATTCAACTAATGATGTGACCTCGTTAATCAAATAACAACTCTTTGTTCATGGTTAGGAAACATAACCATCTTTGATTAACGAGCTAGTCAAGTAGAGGCATACTAGTGACACTCTGTTTGTCTATGTATTCACACATGTATTATGTTTCCGATTAATACAATTCTAGCATGAATAATAAACATTTATCATGATATAGGAAATAAATAATAACTTTATTATTGCCTCTAGGGCATATTTCCTTTAGGTATAGCAGTAGCGTGTGCCAACACACGCTACTGCTAAACGTTAGCTGTAGCGCCTTATCAGTAGTGCAGGTACCCGCGCTACTGAAACACCAAATACCCGCGCTACTGCTAGGCTTTTCCCTAGTAGTGGTCGATTGGTGGAGTAATAGTAGTAGATGCAGGCAGGAGTCGGTCTACTTGTCAGGGATGTGATGCCTATATACATGACCATTTCCATGAATAATGTCGTAACAATGTGTTTTTCTATCAATTGCCCAACAGTAAATTGTTTACTCACTGTATACTATGTGCTCGAGAAAGAAGCCTCTAGTGAAAACTATGGCCCCGGGTCTACCTTTATCATATTATTGAAACCAAAAATACTTTGCTGCAATTTACTTATTTTTATTTTATTTTACTTTTTATTTATCTATTACTATCAGAATTAATCCTTGCAAGTAACGAGTTCAAGGGGATACCCTCTTGCCCGCGTTGGGTGCAAGTATTTGCTTTTGTGTGTGTACGTGCTAAAGACGAGATTTTGCTTGGTTCTCCTAATGGTTTGATAACCTTGGTTCTCACTGAAGGAAATACTTATCTCTACTGTGTTGCATCTCCCCACCTCTTCGGGGAAAATCCCAACAAAATTTACAAGTAGCAAAACTCTTCTATGCACTAATGGGGGGCGGGGATGATTCCAGCTTGCTTACTAAGAAAGATCTAGATCTCATTTGAGGAGGCTCTCCATTTGCATATACAAGCCGAGTTCTATAATTTGAAGTCGGTGTATATGAGAATGAAACTCATGAACTCTCAACAATCAAATGCATGAAGCTGTGCTACTTTGAAGCGCTTATTTTTGTTCCAATGGTTAGCTACTTTGAAGTGCTTTTATAATTTTCTATTTTCAACACTTGCTAGTTTGAAGCACTTCACATATTTACTCTAAATAGGAAAGTGGTGTTGCCCCCTCCCTCTCTCTCACTTTCAATTTTTTTGTGCCCCTTTACATTTTTCTCTGTCTTTTGGAAACTTCATTTTTTATCTCTTTTTTAAATCTTTTTTATTGGCACCGTCGTGGTGCATCTTTTATTTGATCTATTGTATTTGTTGAAGGAATGTCTTACAATAATTATCATTACACATTTTCAACTTCATGAAATTGCAAACATAGCTCTTGATATGAACATGAAAAAGAACTATCTATATGATGCATCTAGGAGTGTTCCAGGATGTGCAATGATCTAGTGTACCATGTATAAATGAACAAATTGCCTAGCCATAAAAGACAATGCCAGCTAATAATGATCATGCAAAGCATATGACAATGACATTGTAGTGACGCAGTGATCCAAAAGACCTGCGAGCAGGCCTTATACACCAACGTAGACCTTCGGGACGGGAGCTTTCAGGGAGTGTGATCCAGTGAGGGAGACATACATGAGGATCATTCAGATAAGAGGCCTACAGGCGGGCGTGCTCCAGCGAACGGCAGGGGACTTGACCTGTTGGTCTGGATCCGACAAGTGGGAGGGTGGGTTGACTTGTGAAACGGGAGGTTGCTAATCCTAGAGAAGATGCCCAGAGGAAACGCTAGCACGGAGAGAAGGGACCTCACCACAAGTTGCATGTCCGAAAAAACCATAGGGTTCTAATATTTTTTTAGCAAACTAGTAAATACGTATGTGCAATGCACGCTAATATTAGGCGGAAAATTAATTGGATGTTTACATTAGGTAGGATATCAATTACGTGTTAATTGCATGTTTATGTTAGGTAGCATACTAGTTACATGTTAATTATGTGATTAACATTGACATTGATATTTTATATGATACTAATTACGCACTAAACATGTTGAGTACTCACCATTGGAGCAATCTAGGTAGTTGGGTTGACATGGTTTGATGACCGAGATTAATTGGATATACCCCTGTGGGTCCTTTTGTATTGGTATAGACATGATACTTGTACTTCCAAGTGGTCAATAGCCAGTATGTATATATATACATGTATAGGTGGTAAATATCCAGGAGAGCCCTTATTGAAACGGAAAATATACAAGCTATGTATAGACATAATATAACTCTAACACCTTGATTCCACCAACTCCACCGGTAGTGTTAATAGCTGCGGCAGAGGAGACACTGTAGCAGGTAAGACTAGCATAGAATCTTAAGAAATATGCAACTTGTATTTGCTAGGGGCCAATGGCCATGTATATACATGTATGGATGGTAAATATACAGGAAATTCCTCATTCAACGTGAAAAATATACAGGCTATACATAGGGCATAATATAACTCTAACACCTTGATTCGACCGATTCCACGGTACGGTTAATAGTTGTGAGAGTGGAGGTACTGCAGCAGGTAAGACTAGCATAGAAACACATCTTAGATTGCAAAAATAGAAAACATGAATGTCAACCGCGCTACCATCACTAGTAGAAAAGGGGGCAAAGGTCCAGGCCGGGCTAGCCCATTAGTCCCGGTTTAGTCCAGAACCGGGACCAATGGGGGCGTTGGACCCGGTTCATGAGCCCAGGGGGGCAGCCGGGCCACGTGGGCCATTGGTCCCGGTTCGTCTGGACCTTTTGGTCTCGGTTGGTGGGACGAACCGGGACCAATGGGCCTCGCTCCTGGCCCACCACCATTGGTCCTGGTTGGTGGCTTGAACTGGGACCAAAGGCTCCCCTTTAGTCCCGGTTCATGCCACCAACCGGGACCAATGAGGTGCCTATATATACCCCCTCGCGTAAGAGCAGAGCACACTGCTCTGTTTTTTTCTGGCCGAGGGGGAGAGGGCTTGGTGGTGCTCTAGCTCACCTCCTATGCACACAAGGTGTTCGATGGAATGCCCGAGCCACACTACTTAAGCTTTCTCCTCTCCAAGCTCGACCTCCAAGCTCCATTTTCCTCAATATTTGTCTAGGTTTAGCGGTCCGTCATGCCCCGTCCCCATCTTCACCGTCGTCGATCACCCGCGCCGAGCTCATCGCCGGCACCACCGTGGTGAGCCTCTTGTTCTTATCTTCTTTCTGAAAGGAAAAAATATTCTTACTTGTATGTTTACATAGATACTTGTATTATTTTCTTACTTTTATTATTGCATCTTATATAGTGCGATGGTCTTGGTATCCGCCCCCGTCGGCCCTCGTCCTGTCTATGATTCGGATGTGGTATATATATTATCTTTATAACTATTGGTTCATTTACTGTTTATAAAAATTATGCCGACCAACGTGACATAGATTTTATTTATGTAGGATGTATGTGAATCAGAAATTCCAACTGACCCTATTGTCGAGAGGTTAAATTTAGTTGAAGAAGAAAACAATTTGTTGAAGGAAAAAATAAAAAAAATTGAGGAGGAGAATATGATATTGGAGTTGCATGTTGCGGATGTCGTCGATGATCACAAGATCAAGATGGATGCAATGCGCTTGAAGATTAGAAAGATTAGAAAATATGACATTCATACCGAGGCTTGGTATCATTATGCCGTTGGATCAATTGTTACCTTGGTTGCGATTATGATTGCATTTGTTTTCGCGTTGAAATGTTTTACATAGTTTCAATGTATGGTTTAATTAATTAGATGCTCTGGAGAGCTATATGTTGTTAGATGAGAACTATGTATGTACTTTGGTTTTAATGTGATGATGAACTTCTATTAATTTGGACACTTAATTATATATAATGCACGCAGATGAACCGGCAATGGGTGTACGGTGACAGACACACCTCCTAGTACATTAAGGGCATGCATGAGTTTCTCGATGCGGCTGAGGCAAACAAGCAGAATGGTTTTATGTGTTGTCCATGCACTGAATGTGGGAATACGAGGTCTTACTCTAACCGGAAAATCCTTCACTCTCACCTGCTTTACAAGGGTTTCATGCCACACTATAATGTTTGGACGAGGCATGGAGAAATAGGGGTTATGATGGAAGACGGCGAAGAAGAAGAGTACGATGACAACTATGTGCCCCCTGAATATGGTGATGCTGAAACGGGGGGAGCTCGTGAAGATCAAGAGGAACCAGACGATGTGCCCAATGATGCTGCAACGGGTGAAGCTGCTGAAGATCAAGAGCAACCATATGATGTGCCCGATGATGATCATCTCCGCCGGGTCATTGTCGATGCAAGGACGCAATGCGAAAGTCAAAAGGAGAAGCTGAAGTTCGATCGCATGTTAGAGGATCACAAAAAAGGGTTGTACCCCAATTGCGAAGATGGCAACACAAAGCTCGGTACCGTACTGGAATTGCTGCAGTGGAATGCAGAGAATGCTGCGGGTGACAAAGGATTTGAGAAGCTACTGAAAATATTGAAGAAGAAGCTTCCAAAGGATAACGAATTGCCCGATAGTACATACGCAGCAAAGAAGGTCGTATGCCCTCTAGGATTGGAGGTGGAGAAGATACATGCATGCCCTAATGACAGCATCCTCTACCGCGGTGCATACAAGGATCTGAACGCATGCCCAGTATGGGGTGCATAGCGGTATAAGATCAGACGAGATGACCCTGGTGATGTTGACGGCGAGCCCCCCAGGAAGAGGGTTCCTGCGAAGGTGATGTGGTATGCTCCTATAATACCATGGTTGAAACGTCTGTTCAGAAACGAAGACCATGCCAAGTTGATGCGATGGCACGGTGAGGACCGTAAGAAAGACGGGAAGTTGAGAGCACCCGCTGACGGGTCGCAGTGGAGAAAAATCGAGAGAAAGTACTGGGATGAGTTTGCAAAGGACCCAAGGAACGTATGGTTTGCTTTAAGCGCGGATGGCATTAATCCTTTCGGGGAGCAGAGCAGCAATCACAGCACCTGGCCCGTGACTCTATGTATGTATAACCTTCCTCCTTGGATGTGCATGAAGCGAAAGTTCATTATGATGTCAGTTCTCATCCAAGGCTCTAAGCAACCCAGCAACGACATTGATGTGTACCTAAGGCCATTAGTCGAAGAACTTTTACAGCTGTGGAATGGAAATGGTGTACGTACATGGGATGAGCACAGACAGGAGGAATTTAACCTAAAGGTGTTGCTATTCGTGACCATCAACGATTGGCCCGCTCTCAGTAACCTTTCAGGACAGACAAACAAAGGATACCACGCATGCACGCACTGTTTAGATGACACTGAAAGTATATACATGGACAAATGCAGGAGGAATGTGTACCTGGGCCATCGTCAATTTCTTCCGACCAACCATCAATGTCGAAAGAAAGGCAAGCATTTCAAAGGCGAGGCAGATCACCGGAAGAAGCCCGCCATGCGTACCGGTGATCACGTACTTGCTATGGTCAATGATTTACACATAATCTTTGGAAAGGGTCCCGGCGGACTAGCTGTTCCGAATGATGCTCAGGGACACGCACCCATGTGGAAGAAGAAATCTATATTTTGGGACCTACCCTACTGGAAAGACCTAGAGGCCCGCTCTTCAATCGACGTGATGCATGTGACGAAGAACCTTTGCATGAACCTGCTAGGCTTCTTGGGCGTGTATGGGAAGACAAAAGATACACCTGAGGCACGGGAGGACCTGCAACGTTTGCACGAACAAGACGGTATGCCTCCGAAGCAGTATAAAGGTCCTGCCAGCTAGGCTCTTACGAAAGAAGAGAAATAAATCTTCTTTGAATGCCTGCTCAGTATGAAGGTCACGACTGGCTTCGCGTCGAATATAAAGGGAATAATAAATCTGCCAGAGAAAAAGTTTCAGAACCTAAAGTCTCATGACTGCCATGTGATTATGACGCAACTGCTTCCGGTTGCATTGAGGGGGCTTCTACCGGAAAAAGCCCGATTAGCCATTGTGAAGCTATGTGCATTCCTCAATGTAATCTCTCAGAAGGTGATCGATCCAGAAATCGTACCAAGGCTAAGGAGTGATGTGGCGCAATGTCTTATCAGTTTCGAGCTGGTGTTCCCACCATTCTTCTTCAATATCATGACGCACGTCCTAGTTCATCTAGTCGACGAGATTGTCATCCTGAGGCCCGTATTTCTACATAATATGTTCCCCTTTGAGAGGTTCATGGGAGTCCTAAAGAAATATGTCCGTAACCGCGCTAGGCCAGAAGGAAGCATCTCCATGGGCCATCAAACAGAGGATTTTATCGGGTTTTGTGTTGACTTCATTCCTGGCCTTAAGAAGATAGGTCTCCCTAAATCGCGGTATGAGGGGAGACTGACTGGAAAAGGCACTCTTGGAAGTGACTCAATAATATGCAGGGACGGATATTCTTGGTCTCAAGCACACTACACAGTTCTACAGAACTCTACCTTGGTGACCCCGTATGTCGATGAACACAAGAACAGTCTGCGCTCCAAACACTCGGAGCAGTGCGACGACTGGATTACATGTGAACACATCAGGACTTTCATCAGTTGGTTGGAAACACATCTCAGAGGTGACAACACTGTTTGTGATGAGCTGTACTTGTTGTCCAGGGGACCATCTTTGACTGTATTGACTTACAAAGGATACGAGATAAATGGGAATACATTTTACACGATCGCCCAAGATCAAAAGAGCACCAACCAAAGCAGCGGTGTCCGCTTTGATGCAGCAACCGAGAGCGGAAAGGACACATATTATGGTTACATAGTGGACATATGAGAACTTGACTACGGACATGATTTTAAGGTCCCTTTGTTTAAGTGCAAATGGGTCAATCTGTCAGGAGGCGGGGTACAGGTAGACCCACAGTACGGAATGACAACAGTGGATCTGAAAAAATCTTGGGTACACTGACGAACCGTTCGTCCTAGCCAATGATGTGGCACAGGTTATCTATGTGAAGGACATGTCTACCAAACCGAGAAAAAGAACAGATAAGGAAGCGAATACATCATACAATGAGCCAAAGCGCCACATAGTTCTTTCAGGAAAAAGAGACATCCTGGGAGTGGAGGGCAAGACAGACATGTCTGAAGATTATGAAAAGTTTCATGAAATACCTCCCTTCAATGTCAAGGCTGACCCAAGCATCCTGATAAACGATGAAGATTATCCATGGTTACGGCGCAATAGGCAAATGACACAAGCGAAGAAAAAGTGAAGACTTTCTCCCGCAACTATTATGATGATACCATGCCAACTTTGTAACACACGAGTATGCTATGCTAACTTTTTCAGAGTTCATTTGAAAACTATGAATTTAGGTCGAATTTTCTCTATAGGTGCATCTATGTTCATTTTTTTAGTAAAGTTAATCACAAACTTGTGATTCACACAAATTTCAAAGAATTCAAATTTTAACTATTCAAATTTGAAAACCAATGGCACTAACAGAAAGTTTATAATTTTTCTAAAACTAATGGCACTAACAGAAAGTTTATAATTTTGCTGACCTAAAAGCAAAAAGAAATAAAAAATAAAGCAAAAAACAAAATAAAATAAATAATGCAAAAAACAAAACAAAAATCTGGAAAAAAATAAAAATAGCAACAATAAGTATTTTTTTGTCAATAGAAACAAAATAAAATAAATAAAGCAACAAATAAAACAAAAAACTAAAAAAGTGTTTTCAAATTTGAAAACTAATGGCACTAACAGAAAGTTTATAATTTTTCTAAAACTAAAAGCAAAAATAATTAAAAAATAAAGCAAAAAACAACAGAAAATAAATAATGCAGAAAACAAAAAAAAAACTGGAAAAAAATAGCAACAATAAGTATTTTGTTGTAAGTAGAAACAAAATAAAATAAATAAAGCAACAAAGAAAAAAACAAAAAAAGTGTTTCAAATTTGAAAACTAATGGCACTAACAGAAAGTTCATAATTTTTATAAAACTAAAAGCAAAATAGAATTAAAAAATAAAGCAAAAAACAAAAGAAAATAAATAATGCAGAAAACAAAAAAAACTGGAAAAAACTATTTTTCTAGTAAAGTTAATCACAAACTTGTGATTCACATAAATTTCAAAGAATTCAAATTTTAACTATTCAAATTTGAAAACTAATGGCACTAACAGAAAGTTTATAATTTTTCTAAAACTAAAAGAAAAAAGAATAAAAAAATAAAGCAAGAATCAAAAGAAAATAAATAATTCAAAAAACAAAACAAATACTGGAAAAAATAAAAATGCCACCTATTGGGCCACACGGCCTGCATACGACTAGAAACCCATCTGTACATGGGCCAGGATGCAGGCCCGCAGGCCCAATAGGCCCAACAAGGCAGTGACAAGGGTAGGCAAGTACTGCCTGCATATTAGAGAGGAGCTCAGCACCTGAACCGCAACGCGGCTTATAAACAGGTGCTGAGCTCTCTCAGCTAGCGAGGTGGGACTAAACTTCCCACTGCACCGCGCCAGGCATTTGGTCCCGGTTGGTGGCTCCAACCGGGACTAAAGGGGGGCATTGGTCCCGGTTCGTGGCACCAACCGAGACCAAAGGCCGCCGCTTCCCGCCCTTTGGGCTGCCGAAAAAGGCCTTTGGTCCCGGTTGGTGCCACCAACCGGGACTAATGCCCATCTTTAGTCCCGGTTTGTGCCACGAACCGGGACTAAAGGCTTTGCTATATAAGTTCACACTTCGGAAATTTTCACTCTCATCTCTCGCAGTTGCCGCCCCGATGCCAACGCCGCTAGGCTGCCCCGATGACGCCCGCCGCCCCCGCCGTCGCCGTCGCCACGCCCGTGCCCGTCGTCGCCGTCGCCCGCGCCCCTGACCCGACGCGCGACGCCCCGGCCCGCCCCCGTCGCCGTCGCTCGCGCCCCTGCCCTGACGTGCGCCGCCCCGGCCCGCCCTCGCCGTCGCCCGCACCCCTGCACCGACACCATACTCGCCGCCGACCCCGCGCGCGCGTGGTCCTCTCCTCAGCTTGGTCCAGCCGCCGGCGCCCTCCCTTGTGGGACGTGGATGATGTATGCACGAATGTGGATGAAATATGATGTTTTTTGTTCATAGAACATGATGTTTTTTTAATTCACAGATTTTTTTTGTTCATGAGAGAGGCGGGGACGTTGAGGGATCATAGATGTATTTTTTCAGAATTTTCTATCGTGCATAGACGGATTTTAGACCACGGGAGCACCCCCTCCCTATCGTTGCAAAATTTGCTAAGTGATATTAAGTAGGAAGGAAAAGAAGGATAGGAAAGAAAGAAAATAAGAAGAGGAAAGAAAGAAGAAGAGGAGAGGAAGAAGAGGAGAAATAAATAAGAAGAAGAAAAAAGAAGAAAAAGAAGAGGAGAAGAAGAAAGGAATAGTGGAGAAGAAGAGAAAATAGATTATATTCAATTTTTTGTTCTTCTCCTCTATTCCTTTCTTCTTCTCCTCTTTTTTTCTTCTTTCTTTTTCTTCGATCTTCTCCTCTAGCTATTCCTTTCTTCTTCTCCTCTTTTTATTTCTTCTTCGTTTTCTTATGTTTTATCGGGTCTGTCGTCGCCGATATACCCCTCCCGACACCGACGGCCACATGTGTCTCACACCCACGATACATGCTATTTAGGGTTTCCTCTACCACTCGGCGACCCTGACCCTCGACGACCCTCGTTCCCGATAAAAAAAGAGGAAGAAGAAGAAAAAAAAGAGAAGAAAGGAATCTTTCTTTTCCTCTTTTTTTTCTTCTTCTTCCTCTTTTTTTTAATCGGGAACGAGGGTCGTCGAGAGTCGCCGAGCGGTAGAGGAAACCCTAAATAGCAAGTATCATCGGTGTGAGATACATGTGGTCGTCGGTGTCGGACACTACATCCACGTCCCACAAGTGACGCGGGCTTCGACGCCCACATCACTTGTGGGACGTGGATGTAGTGTCCGACACCGACGGCCACATGTATCTCACACCCACGATACTTGCTATTTAGGGTTTCCTCTACCGCTTGGCGACCCTCGACGACCCTCGTTCTCGATAAAAAAAGAGGAAGAAGAAGAAAAAAAAGAGGAGAAGAAAGAATAGAGGAGTTCTTTCTTCTCCTCTTTTTTTTCTTCTTCCTCTTCTTTTTTTATCCTTGAAGCGTTGTCGAGGCCACCCCAAACCCCGGAGAAGCAGCGTCGAGGCCACCCCAAACCCTAGAGAAGCAGCGTCGAGGCCACTAATTAATATTAGTTCTACGTTTGCCACTAATATATCCATCTGTCATGTTTGAATAATAATTGCCATGTTGTAAATATTTGTAGAAACTATGGACACCGCCCGAGATGAAGTACAAGAAGAGTTGTTGGGGGACATAATCGCACGAGGAAGTGATGCCGTCTGCTCGTTGTTTCTCAACGACACCGATGGTCTGGAAGCAGCTGGCTATGATTATGATGGCTCCGGTGACCTAATCCCGGTGCAAGAAGGAGACCGTGAGGACGGCTCCGGTGACCCAATGCCGGTGCAAGAAGGAGACCGTCATGACATCTCCGATGACCGAACCGAGTCCGGCTAGGTATATATATTAGTTAAGCTTGTGCTGACTAGCTAATTGATGCATTCATTGTTTTGGTATGTACACATATTAATTAAGTCTTTGTTCTTTTTTCTAGCCCTCCGGATCGAGCACAACTTCGGTAAAGAGACGAGGCCCAAAGAAAAAGTTGAGCTTGGATGAAAGGTTTGAGATCATAGCAATTGCGCCCGACGGCCAACCGATTGAACCCATCCGGACAAAGAGCGCATTTGTTGCTCAGTGCGGGGTTCTGGTTAGGGACAAGATCCCGATCAGCATCCAGCAATGGTTAAAGCTGGCTACAGAAGACCCTGAGGTGTCTTCTGTCAATGATATGCAGAAAAATGATCTTTGGACTGAGCTGAAGTCAAATTTCACCCTACCACCAGAGGATGATCTGAAGAAGCCAGTTAAAGAGCAATTAATCAAGTCTTTTGCTCTTAAGAGGATGGCAGAACTATTCAGGAGGTGGAAGAAAGAGCTGAATAAGTTTGTCGAAAATAAAGAGACACCAGAATTCAAGGGCAGATATGAGAAGATCGGAGATCACTGTCCCGCATTTATGGCCCATAAGACATCGGAAAAGAGTAAGAAGATGTTGGCGACAAACAAGCAAAATGCTGCGAAGAAGAAGCATCACCATCGCACACGGTCAGGTGGCTACCTCGCAGCCCGGCCTAAGTGGGCCAAGACTGAGAATGATCTGGTTGATAAAGGGATCGAACCAGAGACAATTAACTGGCCAGACCATTGCCGGACTTGGTTCTTCGGGGCTGGCGGAACCTTGGACCCTGTATCAGGGAAGTGCATTTGGACGGACGAGCAAATGGAAATACCAGTAAAGAGGCTTAAGCACTATATCGAAGCAGCGCAGCAAGGGACGTTCATTCCAGACAGAGAGAATGATGAGCTCATAATGGCCCTCGGGAATCCTGAGCACCTTGGACGGACACGAGGCACGCCAGGCTCCATTCCATGGAAGGCTGGGTTTCCGGACGCAGGCGGTTACAAGTGCCACGAGAGGAGGAAGAAAGTGGAGCAGACCCAAGTGCATGCCCTGCACGCTAGGGTACAAGCGATAGAGGAACGAGAAGCAAATCGTAGCAAACGAACTGCCGAAGCTTCCCCCGAAGCTACCCCGCCATCTCAGCGGAGAAGCAGCATGGCTTCCACCGAGCTGCTTCAGCCGGAGCATGTCTTGACGGCTCCTATCAGCTATCCCGTGGATGCTATCACGGAGTCTCGAAATTGCCACCTTATGATGCAATGGATTAATATGAAGGTCAAGGCGGCTGTTGGCTCTGTTTTTCCTACTGAACCCGGCGCAACTTTTCACTATCGGCCGATTCCAGAAGGATATGCTAGGGTGATGGTCGATGAAATAACGGAGGGATTTGAGGACCTCCAGCTTGACCACCCTACCGGTGAAGGGGAGACTCGGTTGGGTTCTGCTCTGAAGACTCCATGCCTATGGCGGAAGGAGCTCATCAACCTTCCGAACTGGACGCCTCTGCCTCCTCCTCCTCCTCCGGCGAGTTAGGGCACTCCGCCTCCTCCACCGCCTCCTCCTCCGGCGAGTGACGATCAGGGCACTCGGCCGGCTCCTTCTCCGGCGCGTGGCGGCACTCCGCCTCCTTCTCCGCCTGCGCCGGTGCGCCCGAGCAGCCAGCCTCCTCCTTCTCCGCCTCGTCAGCAAGGGCGAAAGAGACCCGCCGCCGCTCCGGCTGCTCCGGCGCGTCGTAGTCCTTCTGCTCCGCCTCGTAAGCAAGTAAAGAAGACAGCCACTCCGTCTGCTCTGCCGGCGTCTAGGAGTACAGCCAAAGGCAGGAGGACATACAGATTCGGTCCTTCTCTGAAGACTCCAGAGAAGTTACCATACGAGAGGACCCCGGAGGAGAACGCCGAGATCGAGCAAGAAGAAGTGAGGAACTTCTTTGAAGGGGTGAAAGCAAAGAAACATCCACCTCCGGAGGAGAAGGTAGATCCGGTGAAAGCGAAGCGCACTCTGGCTGCCCTGACAAAACCACCCAAGTCTCCGCCGAAAGCCAACTATGAGCGCATTATTGGAAAGGAATTTGTCGAAGCAGAGCGGTCGGGAAGTACTGTCAGTGATCAAAGGCTGAAAGAATGACGAGCTGGGAAACAAATTGCCCAACTCGGAGAACAAGCGAAGCAATCGTGCCCCCCGCTCAAGGTGCCTAGCGACATCGTCGCTAATGATCCGAGATGGTGCCCGGTTATAGCAATCTTGGAGATTACCTGCCCGACGATGTACATTGTGATTTCATGGAGGTGCAGATACAAAGATACGAGTACGGGAAGCCTCTCGTCAAAGATGAAAGATCTCTATCAACGATGATGCGAAGATTGCATGATTGGTACTTGAAAATCTGCAGAGAGTCTGGGGGGAGGAGTACTTTGTATGTGAGAGTTAAAAAGGAGCATGACCTCGTTGGAATTCAACTGTTGCCTGTTCCATTTGAGGAGTTCTTTCAGTTTTTCAATCAATTGGCCCTCGATAAAGCAACGGTCACCTGCTACTGTCTGTAAGTAGTACTACTTCTGTCATTAAGTCTCTCAATATAGCTCAGCTCTTTCATTACATGTATTTATAATTATCCTCACTATATTATGCAGATTGAAGATCGTTGAATTGAAGAAAAGACAAATCGGTGATATTGAGTTCATTAACACAAATCTCATAGATGCAACTCAGGTTAAATTTCATGCCGCAGATACCGAGGCCAACTTTCTACAATCGTTGGTAATAAATGAAAACAAAGATATAATACTCTTTCCTTAAAACTTCAAGTGAGTGTTACTGTCTTGTGCATATTCGGTTTCCCTTATATATTAGTCAAGGTTATAGTAATGTAATTGATGACTTATGCATGCGCGCGCAGTTTCCACTATATTCTCCTAGAAATTAAGCTTGAGTGGGGACTAGTAACCGTCTTAGACTCGAGACGAAAAGATCCCCAGGACTATGCGGACATGACTCAAATGCTCGAGAAGTAAGTTAAATTGATCATTATCCACCATATCAGCAACTTTGTTCATTTCCTGATATATCAAATAATTGTTTTCTTTGTCTGGCAGGGTTTGGAGAAAATTCACCAAAAAAGCTCCAGGACTACCGAAGAAGCTGCAATTTAGACACCCGAAAGTAAGTGCTATAGTAGCATGTTCCGCGCATCTCCTAGTGATTCAAGCGCTAGTTTCATCAATACCATTTGGCATTCTTGCTTATCAGTTTGATTAACCTCTATTTCTTGTGAAGTGGTTGTGGCAGGAACAAGGGAATGATTTCTGTGGATACTACGTTTGCGAGTCCATCCGCCACACGACCTGTGAGCGGGGCTACTCTGATGAACTATATGAAGTGCGTAAATAACAACATTCACAATTTTATTTTATTACCATCATTTGTGTTGAGTTTCATTCATTCATATATATGTGTATTGACCCCCTTCTTCAAATTAGATGTTTCGGAAGCGGGATGAACTCCTAGCACCAGCTCGCATGCGAGCAATTCAAGAGGAATTGGCGGCATTCTTTCTTGACCACATGATCGCTGAAGACGGAGAATACTATGTGGACCATGCGTCCGTATGTTAGGAGATTATATTTGTAAGAGATAATTATTGTATATATGTAGCCGGTAGTGTCGGATAGATATACGAGAACTTGTTGTCCGACCAATCTCTCGGAGAAGGAGAGGTGGTCGATATCACTTCTCTCCGTATGCATATATGTTCATGACAATCTTCTGTTTCCTTCGTTTGCTTACTAGCTAGCTAGCGTGTCTAGTCCTCTCTATACGTATGTATAGTACGTAGCGTCGACCAAGCACGGACATAAGAGAGGACACTTCAATCTATTAATTATAGCTAGCTAACACAATATATGAAACACCTAAATTAACCCCCCAAAACCCCCAAACCCCACCCCCTTCAAAAAAAACAAAAACCCCAGCCACAGAAATGCTGACGCACGGATTTCTATTGGTCCCGGTTGGTGCCACCAACCGGGACCAAAGGCCCTCCTGCCTGGGCTCCGCACATAGGCCACGTGGAGGCCCATCTGTCCCGGTTCTGGATTGAACTGGGACTAAAGGGACAGGACATTAGTACCGACCCTTTAGTCCCGGTTCAGGAACCGGGACAAAAGGCCCTTACGAACCGGGACAATAGGCCCGTTTTCTACTAGTGCATGGATGGATGTCTTAGATGGGGCGTGGAGCCCATGATAATGAGACTTGTTTTTATGTACTTGTTGATTAGGGGGTTTTCACGAAATGAGCATTAAGCTCCAACCGCTCGACACCACAACTAACACATAAAATCTCCATTGATTACAACCCTTAGAAACTGAAGTGGCACTATTAGTGTGGTAGTACTAGCCTTCACCACATGACTAAATGTGTCATTGTAATCAATGTCATATCGTTGCTTGAACCCTTTCACAAAAGGTCAATTTGATTCACCAAACTTTCACAAAGCAACCACATGTCAAAGAGAACCTTAAGCTACGACTAAACAAGCTAGGTGAAAGGGAACATTGGCACACAAACGCCGCTAGTTGACAAAACACGTAAACATACAATATGACGATACAATCGAAGACCTTGTCACCAAATGTCGGTGTCAAAACCGGCGGATCTCGGGTAGGGGGTCCCGAACTGTGCGTCTAGGCCGGATGGTAACAGGAGGCAAGGAACACGATGTTTTACCCAGGTTCGGGCCCTCTTGATGGAGGTAAAACCCTACGTCCTGCTTGATTAATATTGATGATATGGGTAGTACAAGAGTAGATCTACCACGAGATCAAGGAGGCTAAACCCTAGAAGTTAGCCTATGGTATGATTGTTGTATGATGAAGTTGTATATTCTATCGACTAGCCTGGCCCTGGTTTATATAATGCACCAGAGGCCTAGGTTAACAAGAGTCCTAGCCGAATACGCCGGTGGGGAGAAGTCCTTGTCTTGATCGCCAAGTCTTTGTGGAATCTTCCTTGTATGCGGCAGCTGTCCGAACTGGCCCATGAGTATACGGCCATGGGGGGCCTCGGCCCAATCTAATAGATCGGGAGACGACGTGGTGAGTACCCCCTAGTCCAGGACACCGTCAGTAGCCCCCTGAACCGGTCTTCAAGTTAGGGACGCTCCTCGATTCTTCCGAACTGTTCTTCATCTTCGGTCGTCGGTCTTGAAAACTGGTTCAACAAATCTTCTCATCTTCGATCTTGAGGATCGCCGAAGTGCATTCGACGAGTTTATACGCCGGGTATCCGAGGAGCCCCTTTAAGTTTCCGGCCTTTATCAATGCCTTATTATTTTTATGCCACACCTCGGGTTTGAACTTGTTCCCGGGAGGCAGTGTCCTCTTGCGTCCGAGCTCTAACGCCGGACTGTATTCGAGGTATCTTTTGCAGCCGAGCACCAATGCCGAACCGCTTCCCAGCTCTAACGCCGGAATGTATCCGAGCTCCAACGCCGGACTATGTATCCGAGCTCCAACGCCGGACTATATCCGAGGTGTCATATCACCTTGGTTCAAAAATGTTTGAAGGAGTTTAGCCGAGCTTAGCGCCGGAAATGCCCTCTACGGAGCCAGCCACTAGCGCCCAAGCTTTATGCTGGACTGCTTCCGAGGTGGTGCACCACCCCGAATGTGGGCCGATTTTTGTGAATATTTTTTGTTAGTGCAATTTATTCTCTGCCGAGATATATAGCCAGTAGCCCTCAAGGTGTGTATCGGTCTAAAACCCGAGATGCACCTGAAGGATGACATAAGACCGCTGATCCCAGTAGCCGCTGAGACTCAGGTTGATTTGCAAAATCGGCCTAAGGATCAAGTCCAAGCTCGGCAGAATACTTAGGGACACTAAAAGCGGCGTGCTCAGTCCTCGAGACTCAGGTTGGGTGCGGCCGACCAACCTGAGGATCAAAATCTCCTCGGAAACTATATTGCACATAAAATTTTCTGCATTGGACAAGCAATGCAATAGCCCCCGAGACACTGGTCGGATGGCAACACCAGATCAGGGGATCGATGTGCCCCTTTAATGTTTGTAAATAATAAGCCCGAAGCCCAGTAGCCCCTGAGCCTTAATGCGAGCACGGGTGGCCGAATTAAGGATCAATATCCATAGTAAAATCACAAATTATGTGTAATGACTCTATGTATCCAAATACTTTACATCATTAATGCTTGGATCCGCATTGTACAAAACTTTGTTGACCGACCATCGGCTTCCACCTCCTCGGCCAGTCGCCGAGGAGTGTTTGTCCTACTTTATAAAGCCTTTATGAGGGCAAAGATTTACAACAAACAAGGCAATCTGGCCATACGGTTTTATAAACAAAGGTATGCAGAGAGTTATATTACTGTTTAACACAGAAATGTCTTCCAAAGAAAATAGTCCCGCTATCGGTTCCTTTCTTTGGGTTGTCATGCTAAGCATGATCATTAAACCTCAGCTCTAATGTAAGAGAAAAATATTGAGGATTTAGTTTGGGAGGCCAGTTAATAGCCCCCGGTAGTGTTCGGCGACAGTCGGGGTCAAGCCGTAAACACTTCGGCCAATGTTATGAATGGCCCATCATTTAACATAGTCATCGGATCCCTGACCAGTTTACGCTTATTGTGAAAGTCAGTTTTCGGCTTTCTCCACTGAGGTGCTTAACCATGTGAGCTGAAAGCACAATCGCAGTGGTTCTCCCTTTGCACGCCTAGCCGAACAAAACGGAACGTAGGAAGCAAGTGCAGGAGCCGGGCAACCCAACTATTGACCGAAGACACAATTCGAAACCGATGCATATATAGCAATATCTGAGAATGTTTTTGCCGAATCCCTAAAGGTGTCCGGCGTTGCACTGCGAGACTAATGCTGGAAAAGCACAAATAGTTTAAAAGTGCCAAAAAGCTTGGAAAACCAAGAAACGTCAGTAAAAACATGACGTCCGAACAATATCAAGTGTTCGGTGCCAATCCGAAAGTTGGTCTTAGAAAAAAGAAGTGCTTCTGTCGTGCTTTAACATGATACATCCTATCTCAAGACTTCGAGCGGGTCAGCCTACGGCTTCAACCTCCTATCCCGAGGGCGGAGTACTTCTCATCAGGCCAGTTTAGCAAACTAAACTCTAGCGGCTTTGAGAGAAAAATTAGGCTCCCCGGCTAGTGACCGCACACTCGTGTCGAAAAAAGGAGTGATAAATAATAATAAAACTTTGCAACGACTAAGAAGAAGAACACTTATTATAAAACGGCTCAAATAAACTTAAGAGCCCCCAAGTGACTTGGGTAGAAGAATGATTGCATGTACCGAAGTACTTATATCATATCTATGTTCAACCGAACTTTAAACGCGTCTTAACCGACCGTCAGCTTCTTCCTCTTCGGTCAAGGACCTAAAAGTGTTATATACTCCATCAGTCGAGAATATCGACGGTGTTTCCAATAACCAGGCAATCAGGCCATAAGGCTGTAACAGACAAAGCGCGCTCAGGGAACTTATGCTATATTACCGTGAAGTGTAAGAAGCATCTTCGAAGAAAATAGTACCCCCACCGATACCTTTCTTCGGTGCTCATTGTTATTATGAGACTTGTGCAATAGATTTTTTGTACTCATGAGTTCCGTTGTGTGCCGACCATCATTGAAAACTATAAGAGCGCTAGCTTTCGGCTTCACCCAGTCTGAGGTCCGGCTCGGTTGACCCGATCATGACAATCGCAGAGGTGCTCCCTTTACTCCCTAGCCGAACAATCGGGAACGTAGGGGTAAACACAGGAGCGAGGCAACCCAGCTTGCAAATCGCTTAAGTCAATATGGTGCATATTGTGGCGTAATACACGAACAAGAAACGAAGCCGTACAAGTATAATCATATGCAACAGGAAAAAGCTTCATAAAGGAAGCCCCCAAGTAAACGGGGTATTTGAATTTATGCGTCACAAACAAAGTTTGGACAAGGGAACTTTTTACAAGAAAGTTTTTTTCAAAAAAGTATGATGCTTGGTTGAACCGAGCACAAGTTAGAAATTAAAGCTTTGAGCATGAAAGTGACTTAGCTGGTTAATGTTTTCGGTATTGATGACGCGGTCCGAGCTTGATGCGGGGCAAGGTTCCATCCCCCAAGCTGGTCCCGAGGTGGCGGAGCGGAGAGCTCGACACGCCGAAGTGGTGACATAGCACGGTCAATGCAAACCGGCAGAGTGACGCCGAAGTCCCCGGATCATTTTCCTGTGCACAAAAAATAGTCCAAACCGGAGATAATAGTAATAATGATAATTAAAAAATTGTTGCATAATAAATAATTTATGCAAAGTGAGGAATAGAAGAAATATGGCCTGATGCCGAAGTCAATGTCGATGCAGGGCGTCGGCATGATGTAGTAAAGGCGTGGCAAAGCCTGAATTCACAGGTCGGTCCGAGCTCCGGATGCGGCGTTCGCCGGACTATGTACGGAAACTGATCGAACCACCATGCGACCGTCGTTAATGCGGTCACCATTTGATACACCTGTGTACATATCATGGACAAATCAGAGTAATAATTCCTTGGGAAAAATGAACCAAAACAAGCAAAAAATACTGGGATTAATAGCACCTGGTTTATTTGTTGTAGCAATCCGAAGGAAGGTGATTCCCAAAATTGGGACTCGCTCCGCACACCCATTGCCTGATGGGCGATAAAACGACGGCATGGCAATGCTGGTAAAGGTTGACTCGCTAAGGCAAAGCCCTCGGCCCAGCTAACGTGACGGAGCTGGTCGGCTAGTGAGGCCGAAGCGTCCGGAGTAGGTTGATGAAGAGATGGCGAAGCCCCCGGTCCAGCCGAGATGTCGAAGCCTCGACGTCAGCCGATGAGTCGAAGTAGGTCAGCGTGATGGACACCAGCTTGAAGAAGCAATAGTGCATCCCTGTCGATGCAGGTCGTGACGTGGTCGATGCCGGCTTGATGAAGCGACCGTGCGGCGATGCCGGTATGCCCGCTCCGTGTAATCCGTGGGGAGGCGATGTTGATGATCATTTATCCTTCGCGATGCCGGACTCTTGTTCGGCTTGCCGAGATGATGATCCGAAGAAGTTGAGCTCGGCTCAACAAAGTGACGACGCGTCTAGCGCAGGTCAGCAGCCGTGGAGCAATATTGCCGAACTGGTTTGACACCAGTATGATGTTGAAGCTTATGTTCAAAAGATCTTATAGTTAGTGGGATGTGTTCGGGAACAAAACACAATACCCCATACAAAACTTCCTTCAAAAAGGATGTCCGAAATCCCGTTTATAAAAAAGATGAACTTGGGTCGGATTCGTTTTCGCGCAGAAAACGGATCCGAAAAGTGATGCACTAATCGGAAGGTTTCCGGAGTTTGGACGGTCGGATCGAGCTGAAATTTTGAGAGGTGGTAGATATAGGAATTCCTCAGCCGATCAACGGTTGGATCTTCCAAAGGACGTCCGAGCTAGAAGCTGGACACCACGCCCTAAACTCATCCAAATTCTCATCCGGATTTGACAGGGCTTCGATATATCGTGGATTGCCAGAGATTCCTCCATCGGAACTCGACGAAATTTTCCAGGGTTGTTATAGACTCAATTCCGCACAATTACACCAAAGCGATCGTTAAAGCAATACTCGAGGAGGTGGTGGTGGCAGATACGAGTTCGCTGTCCAAAAAAAAACAGCACGGTCGCTCGAGGGCAATGTTGACGTTGAGCCCCCGAGCTCCATAGATGATTCCTCCGTGATCTTGATAGAGATCGGAGTTGATGTTGGATGAAGGCCCTCGTCCGAACATGGTGATCCAAACACGGGGCGCAATTCTTGGTCGAACCAAGGTGACCAGTCGAACTGGTGACAAAGACGCCGAAGTCACAGTTGATCTGCAGGCGAGCCATCGATCCTTTTGTCGATCACACAGCGGAACTCTCAATGAAAGCACCAATGTCGGTGTCAAAACCGGCGGATCTCGGGTAGGGGGTCCCGAACTGTGCGTCTAGGCCGGATGGTAACAGGAGGCAAGGAACACGATATTTTACCCAGGTTCGGGCCCTCTTGATGGAGGTAAAACCCTACGTCCTGCTTGATTAATATTGATGATATGGGTAGTACAAGAGTAGATCTACCACGAGATCAAGGAGGCTAAACTCTAGAAGCTAGCCTATGGTATGATTGTTGTATGATGAAGTTGTATATTCTATCGACTAGCCTGGCCCTGGTTTATATAATGCACCAGAGGCCTAGGTTAACACGAGTCCTAGCCGAATACGCCGGTGGGGAGAAGTCCTTGTCTTGATCGCCAAGTCTTTGTGGAATCTTCCTTGTATGCGGCAGCTGTCCGAATTGGCCCATGAGTATACGGCCATGGGAGGCCTCGGCCCAATCTAATAGATCGGGAGACGACGTGGTGAGTACCCCCTAGTCCAGGACACTGTCACCAAACATATCCATCGGAGTTTGCTATACTAAAGCAAAAGAATATACTAGCTTTCCCCTCAGGGAAATATCAGGTGCTCACACACCTTAAATGCTCCAATCCTCCAAACTTCTATAGAATAAATTTGAACACTTTCAAAAATATGAAAAAGGAATTTTGAATGTTCACAAGACATGTATCTACAATCCCTTCCACAAAATTCTCAAGTCCTAATTGGAATAAACACAGAGAAACAAAAAGGAGAAATCTTCATGAATAGTGTCAAAAAGACAAGAACAAAGAACGACACTATTCACATCCAGGAGTGACCGGGGGCTGGCGACGACATGTAGACAGGTGGAGGAGATTCAAAGGTTTATGTTTTACGGTGGGGGTGTGTGCTTTCCTGAGAAAATTTGATGCCCAGAGAGATCTAGAGGGTCGTGAGTGGTTTAGCACAGTGGAGGAGACGAAGAGGGCATGGTGCTGAGGTAGCACCGCCAACCATAGGTTGGGCCGAGGACACTCTAGATCTCTATTTTGTTTTGCCTGAATATATCTTTTGTTTTGCCTGAATATATGTTATTTAAATAATATAAAATAGTTACTGGGACTTGATAAACGTCGAAAGTTGGACAACAGAGTCCCGAGTTTAATACAGATCATTAGTGGTTCGAGCTTAATATTACAAATGGACGGTCGTAGACCAGTTTGAAAAGGCAATGCAAACGTATGGGTAGGCACTTGTCACAATTTGAAAATCAGTGTGCTTGGTATCCAGGAACACAAATATATCATGTAAGAGAAACTATTATGGAAACAACCTTGATAAAAAAAATATGAGGTGCATCTATTAGCCGATGCATGCAGGAGGGATAGTGAACATTATTACTTGTTCAAATTGTTTGTTTATTTTATTCTTTTGGATGATATCCAAAAGCATAATTTTCTAATATTGTAGCGCATCATGTGTATTGTTTATTCTAAATTATATGAAATATTGGGCAGGGGATACATTGCCTGATAATTTTACCCGGGTATATAATTTTCATACATGATCTCATTATTTTATCTTAGAATATTATATCAATTTTGATTTTTTTAAAAATATTTATAGGAGGATATGATACGCTTTCGCTGAAAATTAGCTGTCATATTAAGTCAGTATTGAATAAGCTAAAAGGAAGTTTGATACCCTACCAATCTAACGATGACGATGAAGAAATTATATCTAATTCTGGTGATGAGCTCCGCACCTGACAGAGTCGAAGACAAACGTCCCACCACAATCCACATCATGCCCACAGATCCTGATGAATTAGTTGTCAAGCTCTGCAAGTACATCATGTCGATCGATGATGCCAAATATTTGGAGTAAGCAACATTTAGAAATATATAATGTGCCAATATACATTATTATGATTCTTAACATCCATTTTTCAGGAAGGGGTGATTGCAAAGCTCGACACCCCCATCGAATGGGCTTATGTCTCAAAAAACTTCACAGCATAGTTAACATTGAGCAGTCTATGAACAACGATTGTTTCTTCAACATGGTCATGTTTATACTGCATGTGATGAGGCATTATTGTTCATAGACCCTTCTATACACTTCATGGATCTACAATTTTGTGTAAGTTATCTCATTCAGAATCATTAGTATCAACATGTTGATAAATAGTTTTTCTTAGTTGGTCCATGATGTTAGATTTCACACTAGATCTAAAGTTTTACGTGAAGCCAATTATTCAGATGTTGGCAATATTGTTCGATATCTTGCCTAGGGTAGACAACATCTTATCGTGCAACTTGGTAAGTACAGTCTCTTGTCCATTGTTGTCATGATTTATGGTTTCCAATAGCTACCACATGTAGATTTATCTTTCATATGCATTCATCGGCCGATACATCTTCTAATAGCTATATTTTTTATACATGTGAAATTTAACATGCATTATGTTCATATATAACTTCAACAAAATATTTTAAATGCCCGTGACAACGCACGGGCATTCTACTAGTAGTACTTGCGTGCTATGTGACCACTCATCCAACATGCCATAAATACCCATGTAGAAAAAAGAAAAACTGACTACAAAATAAAAATAAAGGCAAAAGTAAAACACACACACACACACACACACACACACACACACACACACACACACACACACACACACAATAAAGAAAACAGGCAATGTGTAACGGGCTTCAAGCAAAATAGAGAAGTCGACTTGGGGGCAAGTCAAAATTTAGCCTAAGAAAAAACACAATTTACCCAGCAAGTCAAAAATCAGTCTAAGAAGTCATGAAACAACACAAGGAAAAGAAAATCATTTATCTTGACTGTCAGAAAATGGACCTCTTAACTGTATCAAATATTTCCAACACAAGGAATTTTAGCCAGCTCATGAATGCACGCATGCGTGCATCGGCTGCTTTGCTAAACTTTATCCCATACTTGCCTGCCTTGCTACGCTTAGGACACTTGTGTGACAATAGTGCCAGAGTGTAATCTCCCTTAGTACTACTACTACTCTCCTCGTTTATTCCTTGCTAGCTAGCTATCCAATGCACATCGACACCCCTACGCGCGCCCACCTTGTCCATGCACTCTTATCTAGAGCTGATCCAGCATTCCAACTACGTGCGTACGGTACGTTACAATCCAAGAGCTAGAGAGTGATCGAGATGGCGGAGATGGCCAAGGGCGCGGTGGACTCGGTGCTGGGCACCATCGGCGCGGCGATCGGCGAGAGGGCTGCGCTGATGGGGAGCGTCCGGCGCGACATGCGGTTCATCAAGGGCGAGATGGAGAGCATGAACGGCTTCCTGCTGGACGTGGACGACCCCGCCGAGCAGAGCAACCAGGTGCAGGCGTGGATGAGGCAGGTCCGGGACGTGGCCTACGAATCCCAGAGCTGCATCGACCGCTACGTGCAGACCGTCGGCGCCGGCCGCTCCTCCGCGGGTCTCCTGGGCTCCGTCGGCCGGGCGCCGCAGGTGTTGCGCACCCTGCCAGACCGCTACCGCATCGCCATGCAGATCAAGGAGATAAAGTCCAGGGCGCAGGAGGTCGGGGAGCGCCGGCAGCGGTACGGCGTCCAGGCGCTGGCGACGACGGCGCGCGGTAGCAGAGGTGGCGCCAAGGAGGCGGAGGAGGATGCGGCGGCGGCAGGGAGACGGCGCCGTGTCCTCGCCGATGCCGAGAACTTGCTGGACGCCGACGCGCGGGAGGTGGTGGCTTGGGTGACCAGAGGCGGGCGCCATGATGCTAACCATCGTGCATCGCCGCTCTGGAGATCTGCTGGCAAATTCGTCCGCGCCTTGTTCTCCACGACCATGTTCACCAACACGGCGGTCGTGGAGTCGGAGCTGGCTACGGCGGCAAGGGAGGTGCTAGGCGACGGAGACCCGGAGAACATAGCTGACGCTGCCGCCATCCTGAGCAAGCAAGGGACAGAGATCACGGACAAGGAGATAAGCGCAGTGATCGCCGCCGTCAAGGAGCTACTGGGATTTCGCCGAGACCCAGCAAAGTCGTCGCCAGCACCAGGTGTCGGCGGCCCTAACGAGCACAAGCCTGGGACTGGGAAGAAACAAGCGTTCATTGACGCGCTAGAGATTCTCAGGGTGGCAAATACCCCGACGGACGTGGTCCTGGCAGAGAAGCAGTACTCAGACCAGCTGAAAGAGTGGCTGAGGAAATTATTCGACAATGAACTTATCGAAGAACTGGTGCTGGGTGGCTGGTTGCACAGTGCCATCAAGCATGCACAGGAGAATAAGTATATTGAAATGGCCATAGAGCGGGCACCTGACGCCCTTCACTCCATCGTACAAGCGGTGAAGAAAGTCGCGGGCAATGGCTCGACGCAAGAGGCGCCGGAAAAGCCTGGTGGTGACACCGACCATGTCCAAGGCAAATCACCGGGCAATGACTCGGTGTCGGCCGTCCCCACTGGGAGTAGCACTGTCCATGATAGGTCAGTAGTGGAAGAAATTATGGTGGCAGCACAAGGCGCCGGGAAGGCAGCAATAGAGGCGATCAGTGACGGGAAGGCAGCAATAAAGTCAGCAATAAAGACATCCGACAATCCCATTATCAAACCCCTCGCTCACTCTATTGAGAACATTGAATCCCGGGTTGCCTGGTTCCAAGAACTGCTTGACCACGGCGGCTGGAGAGGTGATGGAGGGCGGCCTAGGCTCCTCGCTATTGTAACACCGGCGGCTGATGCCCACGACCCAGAAGAAGACGGTGACCGCCCAGCGACTAAGCTTGCCAGGACTGTGTACGACATGTGCAACAGTGGCCAGCACTTCGACTGCGTGGCTTGGATCGACGCCAAGGGCCATGCAGAGAAAACGCAGAGGCTCCGGTGCTTATTGCAACAAGTGCGGCCTCAATCCTCATCGTCCGGTGAAGATGTGAGCACACTGAGTGATGAGCAGCTGGCGGAAGAGATCCGGAGCCAACTACTAGATAAAAAGTTTTTGATTGTCATGGCTGATCCTCTTGGGGATGAGGATGAGGCACCATGGGCAGACATAGCATCTGCTCTACCACCATGGGATTCTCATTCTCATCAGGATTGCAGTGGCAGCACAATCATAGTCACTCCAATGGTACAACAGCCAGTTCAATTCCACGGGTGGTACCTAGCCAGCTGGCTCTTCTTGCTCAAGGCCTCGCGCTACAAGGTGCACTTCTATTCGCACCTTGAAGCTACCAGCAAGAAAGCCAATGAGTTGCTGGTCGGCGGCCATGACAGTCGAGAGCTGAAGAGCACTGTCAAGAGAATACTGCAAAAGTGCCGCCACGACACCTTCTCCACAGCCATGTTCCTCCACGCTCTGTATGCTAATCCTCGCAGAAGTGAGAATGAGTTGTTGGCACTGCTGAATCAACTGCAAGATGTTGGCAGTACGGCGCGGATGGCTCAGGAAATCATAAGGTTCTGCCAGAGCGATCTGTCCATCCACTGCAAGGCCTACTTGCACGACCTGGCCATGTTCCAGAAGCACTCTAGTTGCAAGATTAGGAGGGGAAGCTCAATAAGGCGATGGTCTGCTCAAAACCTCATCAGCAACAGAAGGCAAGCATTAGATGAAGCCGAGCGTGGTCTCAATGCGCTGGTTAATCGAGGCCTTGTTCTTCTCAAAGATCCTAGCCCTGCAGGCAAAGCGAAGAATTGCGAGCTACCACCTCAAGTTTTGACCTTTGTTGACACGAATACATCCTCTGAGGACAATATTGGCAACAAAGATCTGCCACCCGAGTTGGTTCCCCGCCTTTCCGTTCGCAATAAATTGCAACTGCAGCAACTCTCCGATGGGCAACAGGCCACACATTTCAGCTTGTGCCGAAGAATGCTCAAGTGTACAACTCCAGCAGACGCAGAAGATTATAAAGATCCCTTGTCTGTAATAACATTTCTCAACTCGTTGTCTGCATCTTCTCAACTAGGACTGATCATGGTTCTAGACCTAGAAGACTGTCCTGGATTGAACAAAGAAAGCCTCAAGAACATCTGCAACAAGAAGTTTCAGCTCAAGTATCTGAGTCTAAGGAAGACGGAAGTTCACGAGCTACCCAAGGAGATTGGGAAGCTCCAGGGGTTGGAGACACTTGACATCAGGGAAACCCATATAAAGTCATTCCCAGAAGCTGTGGTGCTCCAGAAGCTAATGCATCTGCTTGCCGGTAATGTAAGGTCTGACGAATCACTTTGCACTGTTCATATTCCTCCTACAACTGGGAGCATGATGAACATACAAGTACTATCCCATGTTGAAGCTTCCCATTCTGCTGATGTGAATGAATTTCAAGATGTTGGCCTGCTGAAGCAGTTGAGGAAATTTGGAGTAGTCATCCCTTGCAACAACCCTAAAGCTATGGACAGTTTGCTTAAAGAAATTGGGAAGCTGGATGAATGCCTAACCTCTTTGTCAATCCATATTAAAAAAGCAGAGGACCCACATGTCCCTGCACCTGCACTTGACATGAACAAAGAGGTAATCTCACATCCTAGGTCTCTTGAAAGCCTTAACATCACAGGCAAGATATCAGGGCTGCCAACTTGGATCGAAAAGCTCCATCGACTCTCCAAGATAACTCTGTGGCGTACTTTCTTGCTTGCTAGTCAGATAGGCATCCTGGGTAAGCTTATGAACTTGCGCATTGTCATGCTCAGGCCCGACTCGTGTGTTGACCCCTATCTTACTTTCAAGGGGAAAGAATTCACACAGCTTGAGCTTCTTGTCGTCGAGGTCGAGGGGTCACAAACCATCAAGATCAGTTTTGATCTGACTACAGCTCCCAAGCTTGAGAAGATTGTTTGGACTTCCACTTCCACCACCACCAGCAAGGAAGATACTTCATCTGGTAAACCAAACAAGTCAGATATGTCTGGGATTGACAAACTCCCAAGCCTGAGACAGATAGAGCTCAACTGTAGCAGCTTCGACATGGATAGATGCAGCTTCAACATGGAGAGCATCAATCGACAAATTTGCAAAAATCCAAACAATCCTAAACTTAAACCCGAGGAGCTAATCCCTAAGGATGTTGTTGCTGCTGCTGCCGCCCGTGCAAGCCTCATTCCTGATGTGCGGTAAAGATCATTTCTGCTTGTGTGGTTTCATGCATTTCTGCGTGCTGGTGGACACCCTCATGCCGTCAGTTACCCTGGTTGTGTCGGGTCTGTGGTTATTTATTTTGCAATTGTGTGTGTGTGTGTGTGTGTGTGTGTGTGTGTGTGTGTGTGTGTGTGTGTGTGTGCACGCGTGTGCGATTACTTATTCTGAGTTAAGTGTGTGCGTGAGTTGATATGAGGTTGCGTTTATACTCATGAGCTGGATTTGTATGTATGTACATGAGGTTTCCTTTCGACCGCTAGGTTCCATATATATGAAAGCGTGGTGTGCTAGTGTGAACTGTGAATTCACTCTCTGAGCTAGCAATAGCTCTTTTTATATCACCAGCATTGTCTGCGTTTCACTTTCACTCTAACTCAAATACTTCCAGCTGAAAGAGAAAGGGATCTAGAGTGAAATGCAAAGAATGCGATACTAAAGCAGCATCAATTAATATGGATCAGAGAGTAGTAAACACTCTGGCCTTGAACACCAGCTGGATACCTCTACCTTTTATTCTTCGTGTTTGAAAAGATGATAGAACTAATCATAACCGCCGCTTTAAAAAAAGTTGAAAGTACGTAGACATGCATGGAGCCAGGTGGGCCTTTGCTGATGTTTACCTATCTTTTGACAACGTGAATAGCATGTGAATTGGTCTTCTCTCTTAATTATTCGTTTAGTGTATATGCAAATCATGGGCATGTGTAGTCTGTAGTGTAATCCCAAACTACTATCCGCTACTTCTTGTGCAGAAGCTAGTGTTCATCAGTTAGTAAGTTTCTTTCTTTTGGTCCGACCTTCTTTCAGGAAAAGGAAAAGGACAATGCTACATCTACGTAATCTTTCTTACGTAGTTAACGTAATGGGCCAGATGGCAATTTGTGATTGGAGTCAAGGAGAAGATGAGGCCCACCCCAGTTAAAATCAGGGGGGGGGGGGGGGGGGGGGGGCATAGAATTATTATGGGAATGTTACGTAAAAATTTACGTTAGCCTTCGTAGGTGTATCACTATCGAAAGGAAAATACAGTAGAAATCAAACTGCTAGGCCTAAAAAAAGAGCAGAGCAGCTCGCTCGGTAGCTAAACTTGCCATAATTATTAATTACTTTAACCATGAGTACGCTTTTAAAAGATTAAAAGTAGACAAAGGGCTCCGGCTTGCTAATCTTTGTCTGAACTTTAGGCAATCTGTACAACTTCTGCACATGTTTCCCTTTTTTTTATTCGCTTCCCCTGTGCACATAATCTATGGCATGATGCATAAAAAGAAAAGAAAAGGAAGGACTGGAAATCATTTGAACAGGCATGTGTATAATCCCAAATTAGTTCATCCCTTACACCTGGCGAAAAATTATTCATCAACAGAAAACAAATTTACATGGTCTTTTTCAACTGTATTTTTTACAACTACACATAAGTTTATTTGGAAAGGATTATTCCTTAGTTGATATTAAGAACCATTTGATTAAAAAAATCATCCTTTTATATTTGCACAATAATATGTAGGTCTCTGGATCAGACGATTCGTAGTATCACTGTTTTAAATAGCTAGCTAATGCTATGGTATAACTTTATGCAGCATAATGATGCACACATGCATATATAATCTTTGATTTGCTGAGTAGATCGATTTTGAATTAGTTTGCATATAAGGGCATCTCCAACGGTAACCTGTAAAAAACCTTCCGCATCCGCGTCCACGGACAGGGGGACCAGCATGCGCAACATAATAAGGTTGGTCATAGTGGGGAGTAACTTATACTAGTGCCATGCATATGACACTAGTCTAAGTTACTACCCCCTCCGTCCCGAAATACTTGTCCGAGGAATGGATGTATCTAGATGTATTTTAGTTCTAGATACTCCCTCCGGTCCTTTTTACTCTGCATATTAGAATTCTCTGAAGTCAAACTTCACAAAGTTTGACCGTATTTATATGAAAAAATATCAACATCTGCCATGCTAAAATTATACAATATGAAACTTTAAGTCATGACACATCTATTGATATTGATTTCAGATTGTGAATGTTGGTACTTTTTCTATAAAGTTGGTCAAACTTTACAAGGCTTGACTTCAGTCAAACCTTATATGCGAACTAAAAAGGACCGGAGGGAGTACATCCATTTGTATCCATTTCTATGACAAGTATTTCCGGGCGGAGGGAGTACCTCCATAGTGCAAAGTAACATACTAGTAGTGTCATAGATGGCTTCATTTATTATCTCATAGACTCATTTTGTCTCGGGAAGCACTATGTTACAGTAACGTATTGTGTTACCACAAGCACCTCTTTCCTCATTAAATGTTTGCCACATAAACAAAATTATCTTGGGATGTGTTAAGTTACTACCTAAGTTACCCCACTATGACTAGCCTAACGCACGCCAAGGTAAATTTGCTTACGTGACATGTAATTAATGAGGAGATAGATGTTTGTGGTAACATAAAACACCCCAAGGTAAAATGAGTCAACATCTAAATAAATGAAGGCGGTACTCCCTCCGTCCGGAAATACTTGTCATCAAAATGAATAAAAGGGGATGTATCTAGACGTATTTTAGTTTTAGATACATCCTTTTTTTATCCATTTTGATGAGAAGTATTTTCGAACAGAGGGAGTAGTAACATATGCATGTTAGTATTCCAAGTGACCAGCCTTATCAATTAATGACAAGTAGCTCACTTTTGCACTTACCACTAGTTCACATGTTTGCTCCAACTGTTGCCACTCACACTCATAACCCATTCATTATGCTCCCTAACTTTTTTTGCGGGTGATTATGCTTAACACTTCCATCGTCCAGAAAATACTCGCTCTGTTCTAGAATATAAGGTGTATCGATTTTTGCGCAAGTCAAATTTCGGTATGTTTGATCAAGATTATAGAATAAAATATTGACATCTACAATACAAAACTAGATAAAATATGAAGTTTACATTTCTAGACAGAGGGGGCACTTTACATTTCATTTTATGGGGCACCAAACTTGTATAATAGTAGTAAGACTATAACTGTTAATCATAATATAGTGTGTACTTTACATTTCTAGACCGAGGGGGTACTTTCACACGTTGAAATATACAAATGAGGAGAGAGACGTGCATGAGGCCAGATTCACTTCACCTGACCGACCAGGTGCAGGTGTTCATGCCTGGATTGCCAACCCAACAAGCTGCAAGTGGCCTTGTTTTTCAAAGGATCATCAACACACACACACACATCCCCAGCCAGGTAACAATAACATATACTACTACTACTACTACGGCGCTAGCTTGTTGGTCCTCGTTACATTATGCAGTGACCAGTGAGCCATCATCTATATATTATCCATGCAGACTTGTAGTGCCAGTCAGACCCTCTCAAAAGCTGTTACTTTGTCCTGATGCAGTGAACCGAACCTTAGATACGACCAGCACAAACCATAGACCGTGGACAAGTGGTAGTCTTAAACTAACATCCTACACCTGATCTACATGGATGTTGTAGAAAAATGTTAGAATTCTTGAAGAGAATCGATTCTATTCCCAATCTTGGAATAAAAATGGGACGGTCATACCATAGATCTTTTGAGCCGTTCCGCAGGTGGGCTCTTTCTTACACGTGGGCTGAGTGCTCAGATGGCTCGGCCTTCTCTGAGTTTTTTTTTGCTTTTTTCATCTTTGTCTCAATTATTTTTCCATCCTCTCCTATTTATCGCGGCAACATATCATCGAAATCACTAGTTTTTGCCCTTTGCAAATGTCACTCCCACCTCCCGATGGGCTGGCAAGTGGCAGCCTGGAAGTTTCCCCCTTTTTTTGTACTTTTTTTTTCAAAACGTTTTATCTCTTGAACCACGCGTCCAAATCCTGAACCGTTTTCACCATTGGATTCCTCACGTCAAGATCATTGAAGCTAGATCGCATGTTAATAGGTTTCGACTAAAACTTTTTTCATGGAAAACCTCAGAAAAATCAATAGAAAAAAAACTGTAGCCGGAAACACGTTTTTTTTCACATTTTTTTCCTTTCCGAGAGGCACATCTGTGTTTCTCGCGGAAGAAGCATATCTACGCCTCCACAAGAAGTACATTTGTGTCTGTCGTGGAAAAAATATGTGTTTTTCCTTTCCGAGAGGCACATCGGTGTTTCTCGCGGAAGAAGCATATCTACGCCTCCACAAGAAGTAAATTTGTCTCTGTCGTGAAAAAAAAATATGTGTTTTTCCTTTTTCGAGAGGCACAACTCATGAAGCAAACATGTTCCTCCACAAGAAGCAAAAAAGAAAAAAAACATGTGTTTTTTCTTTTGTTCCCGGAGGCACAGCTGTGCCTCTCACGGAAGCAAATCTGTGCCTCCACAAGAAGCAACTATGTTCCTCTCGCTTAAGCAAAACAATGCGTCTTTTTTCTATTTCGATAGGCCTCTTGCGAAAGCAAACATATGCCTCCACAATAAGCTAATATGTGCCTCTCATGGGAAAAAACACGTATTTTCTCCTTTTTGAGAGGCAAATGATATTTTTGGGAAACAAAAATTCACCAAAATTTAGGGAAAACCAGGAGACAACCAAAAAGCAAAAAAGACCTGGAAAAAACCATCTAAGCCTCGAAAAAGCATACAAAAAATTTTGGATGGAGCGTCAAGAGTGACCCTTGAGGGGCTCCCGCAAGGGGTACCCCTTAGTTAGTTGCTCCCCTATATCTTGCTTATAGTGAGCCCTATGGTACTCTTACCTCAAGTTTTTTCCCTTCGAGTTCTTACAGGGCTGACCCATGGCTAGCAAACCAGGTGATGCTTGTCTATCATTGTTCAATGTTATTTCTTCTTCTTTGTTGTCTGTTGGTTTGTTGGTCCGGTTTCATGGTTTTTCTTTATTTTTTTATCTTTTTCTTTACGGATTTTCACTGTTTTCTTCTTTCTTTTCTATGTGTATTCTTTACAATTTTCTTTGGATTTTATTTATTTTTCTTTCTTTGTGTTTTTGTTTACGGTTTTCAATGGTTATTTCTTTTCTTTCTTTTTTGTGCGATTCCTTTACAATTTTCATCGAGTTTTCATTCTTTTAGCATTCCTTGCTTTCCTGTGTTTTTCTTTTATGCCTTTCTTCAATTTTATTGGGGGTTTTGTCTTTTTTATTTATGGTTCTCATCATTTTTCTCAGGTTCTCCTTGGTTTTTTGTTTCTTATTTTCCAAAAGAAAACTATGGGTCTCTTTGATTCTTTTCTGCTTTTCTTTTCCTTTTTTCAATTATGTCCAAAAAATTTCATACACATAGTACTGTTTTTGTACAATAGAAACATTTCATATTCACCTTTTACATTTTTTAATACATGATTAATATTTCAAAAAAATAGGCTAATGTCTACCATTTTTTATACACATTGTACATTTGGCGTATACATGACGAACCATTTTATGTTCACATTTCCAAAAAATCTAAATACATGATTAACGTTTTTTTTTCAAATATGTGCTTTGATGTCTACTTTTCTTCATCCACCCTGTTCATTTTGTGTGTGCATATGAAACATTTGTATACAATTTTAACATTTCAAATACAAGATTACCATTGTTTTAAAACATATGTTTTTTATGCCTACTTTTTTAGATACACATTGCGCATTTTTAGTATACATATGAAACATTTTTTATAGATGTTAATGTTTTTCAAATATATGATTAACATTTTTCAAATACATATTTTAAACATTTCTTTGAATATGTGTAGTATATGTCTTTAGTACATGTTGTACATTTCTCTGAAACATTTTGTCATACATGTTTAAAAAATTAGTTACATGATTAACATTTTTTTCAAATACATGTTTTGATGTCAAGTTTTTTCTCATACACATTGTACATTTTCATATAGATCAAGAACTTCTTTTATACACATTTAGCATTTGTCAAATACATGATTATCAAAATTTTAAAATATGCGATGGACACATTTATAAACTGAAAGGAAAAAAACAAAAATGCAAAACAAAAGGGAAGAAAGTGAAAAGAAAAATAAAAAAATAGAAAAAGAAACTAACTTGCAGTACGTCACATATACACAAGAGATTTTTTTCAACACACATTAATGCTTCAAAAGCAATTGTGCTCAGCGTTCTCGCATAAAAAAAGAGCTCAACGCCTGCCCTAGTTGGTTGGAAGTGAGAGCTATGCGGTACTTATGGCTCGCCGAAAGGGATGCGGTATTTGTAGCCTGGCACGGGGCGCGTGATGGTCCGCTACAGCTCGCATTAAATGTGTTATAAAGGCTCCCTATTTATCAGGGAGGTCCTATATATATGGCGCCTTTAGCACCGGATCTCCTCCGTGGCGCTTACGCGAAGGCTTACTGACCTTGGCCCAAGAAAGGTTGGTCGCTATGGACGATGTTCGCTCAAGATCCTATCGCTCAGGACGCAATATTCCTACATCATATCAACCGTTGACTGTTTTATCTTTGTAGAAGAAAATGGATCTCTAAAATTCGTAAAAAAAAAGTATATAAAAATGTTAAATTTAAACAAGATTCATAGAATTGAAAAAACATTGATTCTGAAAAAAAAGTTCACACTTTCCAAAAATGGTTCATTGAATTTGAGAAAAGGCCATCAAATTTGGAAAAAGATCATTGAATTTGGAAAACATTTATCAAATTCGGATCAAAGTTAATCGAATTTGGAAAATTTCATCAAATTTGAAAACAAAATCATCAAATTGAAAAAACTCTTCAAATTTAGAAAAAAGTTCATTGATTTTCAAGAAAATAGTTCACAAATTCGGACAAAATCTTAAATTATGAAAAAATATTCAATTAGAAAGGTCAGCGACTTTGATAAGAGAAAGTTCATGCATTTTCAATTAAATGAAAGAGAAAAGGAAAAAAGAAAAAGGAGAAAAAGAAGAAAGAAGAAAAGAGTGAAAAGAAGTAACTAAACCCATACGGGTGTGTTGCTTGGTTGGCTACTATAGCTATAACTCTTTTTTGAGGCACTTAAGGAAGAAGGCATGTGTTCGAGTCGTAACACTCGCGTGTGCTTTTTTGGAATTAGAAGACAGAAAAAAAACATAGATTGGCTGGCCCAGCGTGGAGGGGGTGTGTGCGCCCGTTCACAAACTATAGTGTAACAGGCGCTTTAAGCGCCATATAGGAGATGCCTATTTATCATGGGTGGATATGCAGCAAACCCATACCACCCTAGTGCACTACACGCTACATGGCCCGGCCATTGCAGCTTTTTTAGGGGTCTTTTCAACAATGTTCTAGAACCTTCCCTAAAATGGTTTCTATTTCTTTTCATTTTTTTATTTGTTTTATGTTTTTATTTTCCTTTTTTCAATTTTTAAAGTCCTGAATAATTTCTGATTTCGCGAAAAAATACAGACAATTGTCTAGTTCATGAATATTTCTTGAATTTGAAATTTTGTTGTCTGAGATTTGATTTTCTATTTTCTTCTATTTCTTTTAAAATGTAAAATTTTAGGAATTCATACATTATTTTTAAATTTGTTAATTTTTCTGAATTAATGAATATTTTTAAAATTTTCAAAAAAATCCACATGCTTATAATTTTAGAACTTTTTGGGATTTTAGAACGTGTTTTTTAAAAGGTGATCAATTTATGAACTCATGAAGAGTTTTCATTAGGGAATCAATGAACTTTTTTGAAATCCAAGAACATTTTATGAATTCATAAACTTTTTTGAAATTTTACGAAGATTTTTCTATGATTTCACGAACATTGTTTTATTCCCGAGTATTTTTTGAATTGGCAGACATCTTTTGCACTCAGGAACACTGTTTCAAATTCACGAAAAATCAAAAACCATGAACATTTATTCAATTCATGAGGATATTTTCAATTTATGAGTATTTCATAAAATCACAAACATCTCAACATTACTTTAAAATAGGAAAAAAAGAAACAAAATTATAGAAACAAAAATAAAAATGAAGGAAACCAGGTGCACGTGCCCCCGGATTGGGCTGACCGAGAGTGTGCCAGGTGATGGGGTATGCAGTTTGCTCATTGCCCCCCCCCCCCCCCCCCCCCCGCCACACACACGCACATGAGTCAGGCAATAGGAGCTTCCTTTTCTTTTCCTTACAATGATGTATCCCTTTGGTATCCATTATTAGAAATCAGGAGTTGCCCACTAAAAAAGAAATCAACAAGCTGCAAAGTCCCACATATCGACATTTTCGAACCCCACCCTTCCACAACACAAGTGTAAGAGGCACACTAAGGCATAGCCTAGTGATGGAAAGGGGTTGATGCCTTCTCACCCACCTAAGTTCAAGGTATGGTACTTGCAATTTGGGTTTGTTGCATCAATTAAACTGCAAGGGCCTCCCTTACAATCTTTCTATAAAAAACATAAGTGTACGAGTTGTGCTCAAGGGCGGAGCCAGGGGGGACCAGCAGGGGCCACGGCTCCCCCCAACCTGCAGAAAATGTTTGAAGACCCCTGATTAAACATGCCTAGAGCTATGTGACCTACACCATTTTAGCAAATGGAATACATGTAATGTTCACAAAAGATCCCAATCGGTGAAAACTGAGAACCATTTTGACTTTTGCTGTCATTCCCACAGCCACACTCTATAGTTCACAAACACAGACACACCATGTGTGCTTCTTTCTCACTCGTGTAGTTTCCCTTCTGTCTCAACTACTCTATTTTTCCAAGCCAAAATCTGGGACGAGGCTAAATCCTTTTTGTTTTGTTTTGTTGAAAACACAAAAATCTTGCTAGTTCTATTCTCTTCAGTTTGTACTTTGGAGCACATCAGGAAGCGGCCACACTGGTACAATATGAAAGATCTTGCATTTTGGTATCCTAATTCACAACATTCATTGGTGGATATAGTTTTGTTTCAAAGTATTGGTTGCAACATAAAAAATATCTGGAGATTAGTCTCTGTAGGATAAGATTCCATTTCCATTTTCATAATAAAAATGGGGCCGTGTCCTTTGATCCAAATTTTTTTTGCCTATATTATCAACACTTACGGTTATAATAGTACATATTTTGCTATACTCAGTGTCAACTCCCATATAGTCCGCCAGTCTTAGTTGCATTTTAGAGTTGTCCTTGATGTTCGCCCCCCCCCCCCCCCCCCCCCCCCCCTTATGTTTATTTCCTGGCTCCGCCATTGGTTGTGCTATCCCATAGAGGTGGAGGTACAGAAGGCATTGGGCACGTTGGTTTCCACCATTTGATCCCTTTTCTTTTCCTTACAATGATGTATCCCTTTGATCTCCATTATTAGAAATCAGGAGTTGCCCACTAAAAAAGAAATCAACAAGCTGCAAAGTCCCATATATCGACATTTTTGAACCCCACCCTTCCACAACACAAGTGTACAAGGTAGACTAAGGCATAGCCTAGTGGTGGAAAGGGGTTGATGCTTTCTCACCCATCTAAATTCAAGGCATGGTACTTGCAATTTGGGTTTGTTGTATCAATTAAACTGCAGAGGCCTCCCTTACAATCTTTCTATAAAAAAACATAGGTGTACGAGTTGTGCTATCCCATAGAGGTGGAGGTACGAAAAGGCATTTGGCACGTTGGTTTCCACCATTTGTGAGGCCCGACAGCTGGCCCTTAGAGAAGTGCATGAATCTGTAAGGTCCTCACATATCAGTTGCCGGAAATTTTGGTGACCCCCCAGAAAATTTGATACGGTTCAAAAATTGAATTATATTGAATTAAGATGACCAGATACCCTAGCCACCACTTAGGGAGAAGGAACAGTTCATGCAACTAACAGATCTTGTACTACTCTCTTTAACTGTGGCCAAAACGCGATTAGTGATTATACGGCAAAATTTATACGCATTGAACATGGCGCAGTTGTATGGCTCCATTCTGGTCCAGGCAATGTAGTTTAGTTGTGTCGTGCAGATTGTAATTTGAGTGACACGAGTTCATTTTCAAAAGCATGACAAAAGTTTGGCTACGAATGAAATGACCTCTTATGCCGTGGGATTTTCTATTAATTTTTCTACCGGGGTACTCAAACATATGAAATATAATCTTTTATCTATCTATTATATACTTAAAACGATAGAAAACGAACGGTTGAGATTTTATCACTCTTGAATTATGATATTTGGACGGTCTGGAGCGTTCTTGATCTATGTATACAAGTCAAATAGACCTTGACTTCTGGAGCGTGCCAAAATCAAACTTTCCTAAATAGAACAATGTGTACAGGTTGGTCATGTGCATATTTACCAAGGATAAATACATCTTCACCTAAAATAGTAAGGAATAATACAACTTGACTTCGGGAGGCACACGCATATGCAAGCGGCATAGCACACAACTCTGCACGTGCATGTGTATGAAATAAAATCTGATTTTAGTCAAACAAGCCACTACGTTTGCCCACATAGATTAAATTATCTTAACCATAAATTTTAGATATTAGCGGCTGAGATAAAAAAGATGTAGCATTACACATAAATATTATCACATACAAAAAGTTTTACACGTCACATGTCATGGACAAATATTCCAACACGTCTTTGCTCTAACTGAAGTGCCTTTCTATATTAGAAAAACAGTCCGAGAGGCAACCATACATGGCTTTATAGGCGCAAAAAAACTATAAGGCAGCTACCAAGGCAGCCAACTAAGGAGGAGTCCAATTCACACCAAAAAAAGACACAAGGAAGGAACGTACGGCAGCAAGGAGGAGTTCAATTCAGAAAAAAAAAACAAGGAAGGAAGCGTCCAAGTATAGAATCCATGCGCTGATCTCATCTATGATTTTGACTCAATAATCAATCTAGACTCTTAGGTTTCTACACTAATAAAACAGTCTTGACTCTTGGTTAGTTTGGGATAATAGAAGTTCTTTCCCTAGAATGAAAAGTAGATAACATGTGTACGTATGCATATCAAAGAGAGATGGGGGGAGTATTATCAAAATATTTTTTTAATAATAAAGTCCTCAGCTAATAAATCTTGTGAGACCTGAAATACATGAACATCAAAGTGAAAACAATTTATATTCCATTCTCGTCAAACAAAATACTAATAAATAACGTTGTGTGTTCTAATAACAATGTTAAGATTATTAAAATCAATGGAAAAAATAAGACATGCAAATGCTTTAGTTTAAATAAAGTATTCCACTTCAAAAGTAGTCATGAAAAGGACGATGTGAAAGCATATACAATGTACTTGCGTAAGCAACATCCATTTCACAATATAAAGCGCATAAGTAAACTTGCAGTCAGTTCTAACAACCATTGACCAATATGCAAACGTATATTGGTTGGGCATGTAAGAATAACAATCGTTGTATTTTTTTATAACCATATGCCATTTTACTTTTTTTAAATCATAGCTAAAATTCTAAACTTGAAAATGCAAAAAAAAATCAAATTTCCCTTTAATTTGGAACATATGGATGATTGTATAATTATTGTAGGACACGTATGGCCGTCATGGAAAATCCTCACAACTCTTGGAGAACAAATGAATATGCCAATCTTGTAAGTTCGACGAGTTCAATTTGCAAGAGTAGTTTTGTTGAAGGGGAGCGGCGAGCAAACAATTGAGTCAAAAAAATAATAGAAAGGATGGAGGTGAGAGAGCGACAAATACTACTATCAGGCGGAAATTGTCAAGTTCTACAATACTTATGAACACCCCAATCATGTATGCTCGATGAATTCGATTTATAGTTAGTTTAAATCATGTATTTTTCATGAAAGAAATAGCCATGAGAAGGACCATGTGAAAGAACCTAAAATGTAAATGGATAATAAAAATACCCCATCCATTTCAAAATATAAGGCACATAAGCAAGCATGCAGTAAGTGTTTAGAACCTTTGACCACTAATATATCCAAAAGTATATGGGTTGGACATAAGAATAGCAACGTGGTATTGACCCAAAATACTCTTTTTGATCATTTTACTAATTTTTAAATTTGTTATAATAAACATCATAGATAATATAGATAAATACCCCAAATCAAAGAGGGTTTTCTAAGAGAGGAAGAATGCAAAAAATATTAAAAATATACAAAAAAAGAAAAACTATTGGGAAAAATATAGGTGACATGGTAAAAAGAGGAGTAGGGGCTACAATAGAAATGGTAGAATGACATTCATATATTAAAATAGAAGTGCTTTCAACTAAAGACCAAAACTGATTCTACCGAGCTAATTAACATGTTTGTGGAATATGATATTTATACAAATTTATATATCCATTGACATATGAAAAAGCCAATGTAGAACTGAATACAGTGGAAGAAAAATTAGCATGGAAGGACAAATTACCAAGAAAAGACACAAAGCATGACAATATGTAATAATTCTGTGAGCACGAATCCATCTGCCACCACAACACTAATGATGAGGTGATGTCGAAACATAAACCATGCTGAGACTTAGGACATCGATTTTTTTGATTTAGTTCTTGGGTTAAAATTTATTTATATTTTTTATATCGAAAATTAGTGTCCATACTTTGGTGCTATTGCCAACCGATAAGCTAGTATAAAAGATAGACATAGAAGAATGTGTGTTTACAAAATTTGTAAAATAGGGTAATAATACTTAGATTGTCCAGGTGAGATAGCATAAATAAATATATCATTAAATTACTTTCAACACTAACATTATATTCTATAAAGCATATTCGTGTGAATAGTGATCAAACTACTGATTTGGAGACCCTCTTAAAATCTAAAACTTCATGTTTAGATATATGCCGAAAGTCTTGCTGCGGAAATACGCGGGTGACCCTGCTAGTTAGGGCAAAAACTAATACGTAGTAACATTCTCAACCAATATACACCGATGATTGGCGTATATAAAAAAAAGTGGCGCATAAATGTGCGGGACATCGGCTAGTTTATGAACAGACTTGCTTGTGCCGAAGATGTAAAAAAAAAACCGTGCATTTTGATGTTTGATGATCGCCCAAACGCGATGTACAAATCGGGTACATTTGGATGTGCATGCTGACCACATACACCACGATAGCATGTCGTAGCAGCTCGCTTGAAGCCAGGAAATCCTACGGCTTGGTCAAATCCTACAATCACCGTCCACTTTAGCTTGCGTCGTTTCCAAGCTGTAAAAAAATTTATAATCTCCATCACCTAGATACACCCACGAGTCAACATAATGCTACTTTTTTTTTTTGCGGGCAACATAATGCTACTACTGCAAAAACAAACTAGTCAAATAGGAGGGTTGCTCCAATCGTACACACAAAACATTACTCCCTCCATTTTTAAAATAGATGACTCAAAGTTGAGTCATCTATTTTGAAATGAAGAGAGTAGTTTGGTTTTAAAACCAGTTCTCCTGAAATTTACCAGATAAAGAATTTGAAATAGATCGGAAGTTTCTCTCGCCAAAAATAAAAGAATCTGAATTTTTTTACAAAACAATAATTCAAAATCAGTCTCTGAAATTTCTTGTGAATGTACGGAAGAATCTCCTCGAATAACCATTAGTGTACGAGCACTACTACAGTACTGTAGTATGTACATCAGCTGATCAACAACACAGAAGTATACTACCAGCGTGCAAATTAATTAGACACGTACGTACGTACGTGCAGGGTCAGCCGAGCGTAACGCGTGACGCGTCGTCGCGCGTGGTGGCCGACGCCGGCGACGAGAAGTAGGGGTCCGACACCACGAGCCCGTTGAGGAAGTCCGCGAACCGGTGCTCATGCCGCCGCCTGGCGCCGGCGGCGCCCTCCTCGAGCGCCCTCAGCAGCGCCTCCGCCTTGGCCTTCCCCCTGGGGCTGGCCTCGCCGTCCTCCGCCAGCTCCCTCACGGCCTCCTCGGCGCCGCCCACGTCCAGCACCTCCGCCACGGCCCGCTCTCCGCCGGCCATGACGAGGTTCAGCAGCGCGGCGGCCGCGTTCTCCCTGGCCCGCCCCGTGGCTGCGCCCCCGGGCTCCACGAGGTCCGCGAGGATGCGCACCCCGGACACCGCGGCGAAGGCGTCGAGGCTCTCGGCGCACCCGGCCACCTGCGCGACGACGGCGGTGGCGTCCTCGACGATTCCCGTGCGCCCGTCCGTCATCACGAGCCCGAAGAGCGCCCGCACGACGCCGAGCTCCACCAGCGCGGCGCGGTTGAGCGGGTAGAGCGCGACGCCGAAGAGCGCCTTGAGGGCGTCCTTGGTGGCGCGCGTGCCCCGGGCCTTGGAGGGGAGGAGGAGCGAGACGAGCGCGGAGAGGAGCGCCCGCTTGGCGCCGACGATGGGGCGGTAGGCGTCGACGCAGAGCAGGCTGGCGACGACGGCGGCGGCGTGGTGCGCGGCCGCGTAGTCCTCGGCCCGGATGGCCCGGGCGAGCGCGTCGAGGATCCCCGGGGCCGACATGAGCTGCTCCCGCGCGGAGAGGGAGATGTTGAGCAGCGCGGCGGCCGCGTCCTCGGCGGCGGCGGAGGTGGAGGGCGCCGTGAGCTGCGACGCGAGGAACGGGACCGCCCCGGCGTCCGCCAGCGGCGCGCGCACCTCCGGATCGTCCTTGGAGGCGCGCCGCAGCTCGGCGACGGCCGCCGCCGTGGCGCCCGCGTCCCGCACCGCCGCCGCGCCCCGCAGCCGGCCCACCAGCGTCCGCGCCGCGTGCAGCTTCACTTCCATCGCTGTGTGCGGGATTGGATGGTTGCGGGTGGAGGCGCCGACGGATCTGGCCGCGGTTGCGTGCGCGCGTGGTGGTGGGATGCGGTTTTGGAGGCTGCGAGGGAGCTCCCGTCGCCGGTTGGTGGGTGGGGAGGTGGCGGTGGCGCGCGCGAGTGATAGTTGACGTGGGATTTCTTTACGCTTGGTCGTAAGGTTGAAGCCACTTTGTTATCTTCGGGGAAGTACGTGTGAAGCTTCTTGATCTTTGTTTAGTGGGGTGTTGTTGAACGCTTCTCCCGCGCTTTTACCATTCCCGGCGATCACGGGTTCAAACTTCTTTCTGCTGCTTCTGGCAAATCTATGCTCATGCGTTCACGCGAATGGTCGCATTCTGCTGAGAGAAGTCTGTGCCTCTAATGTAAATTAGAGTCGAAGTTACTTTGCTCCATTCGAATCGGGATATGATCGGTGAAGATCACGGGTGGTTGGCGAGTAAAGGAAGAGTGCGACGGCACGTGCAGGTGCGGCCATCCGTCGCATCATCCATGACGCGACGGCTAAGGTGTTCAATGCGAGGAGCTGTGAGCGATAAGGATGGTGGGTTCTTCCTCTCGATCAAGCAGTTAATCAGTTGACACTCCGGAGAAAAATGGCGCGAACTTGTCGCTCAGTCGGCGTCGCGCGCCTCGGTGGGGGCCGACCTGCGACGCGTTCGTATGTAATGCTATTACTAGTACGTGCACGTACGTCTGATGGTTGTACGTACACGTGCGCGTTGAGGCATCGCGACATACCCTGGATCATCATGATCAGAGATTTTTCAGTTTCTTAAGAGTTAATTGAGCATACGATCTCTGTGCTTCTGTTCTGAACCCAAGCTCGATGGTCTCCAGTTGCAGAGCTCCTTGGGGTCTCGCTGTCAGGAAGATGGATGGTTTTTGTTTCCTCACGTATATATAGGATAGCAAAGACACGTAAGATCTGCTGGACGCACGTATTTTGACACGGACGTGATGCTTAACCTAAGGTTGGGTATTCCTTGCCTCTTCTGTTGCTTGCCTGAATCCTTCCAATTACAAGGTGTGAGAAGAATTGGGAAGCGTAAAACCCTTCGTCTCGGCCGCATTGTATTATATAGGGATCATGCCGTGGCTTACAAGGAAGAGATCGATCGAGAGAAGAGGAGATCGATCGAGGTTCGGTACAGGAGGTTTTAACAAAAGTAGAGATAAGAGGAGATAAGGTTACAAAGATTTAAACTGCTCAACTACTCTCCTATCTCTATACAACATATATTCTAACATTCCCCCTCAATCTGAACCGACTGGACTTTACCAAGGTTAAGATTGTTCTTGAAGTCATTCAACCTTCCTGTATTAAGAGGTTTTGTGAAGCCATCAGCAAGTTGATCACCAGTTGGTATAAACCGAATATCAAGTAGCTTGCGAGCTACTCTTTCTCTGACAAAGTGAAAATCAACTTCAATATGTTTAGTTCGTGCATGGAAAACATGATTAGCTGAGAGATAGGTTGCACCAATATTATCACACCATAACCTCGCAGCTTGTGGAGCCTTGATCCCAAGCTCATATAACAGAGTCTGTATCCACATCACCTCAGCTGTAGCATTAGCCAAAGCTTTATACTCAGCTTCTGTACTGGACCTAGAAACAGTGGCCTGTTTTCTTGCACTCCATGATACAAGATTTGTTCCCAGAAACACAGCAAAACCACCTGTGGACCTTCTGTCATCAGCACACCCTGCCCAGTCTGCATCAGAATAGGCAGTAACAAGCAAAAACATGGACTTGACAATCTGAAGTCCAAGACCTGTTGAGTATTTGAGATACCTTAAAATCCTTTTTACTGCAGTCCAGTGTGTTGTTCTAGGTGCATGCAAGTATTGACAAACTTTATTGATAGAGTAAGATATATCAGGACGTGTAAGAGTCAAATACTATAAAGCACCAACAACACTTCTGTATTTTGTTGCATCATCTGACCCAAGTGCTTCTCCACTATCAATTGTAAGTTTTTCTGAAGTTGAAATCGGTGTACTCACAGGTTTGCAATGTTCCAATCCTACTCTCTTGAGTATATCAGTGGTGTATTTTTCCTGTGTAAGAAGTATACCATCCTTTATCTGTTTAACTTCTATGCCAATAAAATAATGAAGATCACCTAAGTCCTTGAGAGAAAATTCCAACTTCAAATCTTTAAGCAAACAAGTTGTAGCATGTGCACTTGAACTTGCAACAATTATATCATCAACATAAACAAGCACAAAAATAGTGATCTTATCTTTGTGATAAAAGAACAATGAGGTATCTGCCTTAGATGGTGTAAATCCAAGTTGTTGTAATTGCATGTTTAACCTGGAATACCAAGCTCTTGGGGCCTGTTTTAAACCATATAAAGCCTTATCCAACTTACAGACATAGTGTGGTGCACTTTGATCCTCGTATCCTGGTGGTTGCCGCATGAACACTTCTTCCTCAAGAACACCATGAAGAAACGCGTTCTGAACATCTAGCTGACGTAAACTCCAACCTCTGGAAACAGCAATAGACAGTACAAACCGAATGGTAGCTGACTTAATAACAGGACTAAAAGTATCTTCATAATCAATACCAAATCTCTGTTTGAAACCTTTGGCAACTAGTCTAGCTTTGTACCTGTCTATGCTTCCATCAGATTTTCTCTTTATCTTATATACCCATTTACAATCTATGACATTATGACCCTGCCTTGGTGGTACTAAATGCCATGTTTTATTTTTCATGAGTGCATCATATTCATGATCCATAGCTTCTTTCTAGTCTTTATGTGTAAGAGCATCATGCAAACAGGTTGGTTCTCCAATATGACTGAGAAAAACATGCTTAACTTTGTCATACCTGATCGTGCCATCAGTGTATTCCTTTTTCTTGATAATACCTGACTGGGATCTGGTGTGCCGGCGCGGAAGGGTTGGTGATGTGGGCGCAGGCGCAGAAAATCCCGGTTTAGAATCTGGCGTAGGAGATCCTGTGGCAGTCGGTGACATAGAACCAGGCGTAGAAGATCCCGGCTCCTGATCCGAGAGAGATCCCGGCTCCTGATCCGGCGCGTGATCCAAGGGGGATCCAGACCGCATCGGCGCGTCGCTCTCGGCGGCTGAATCGAGACGCGGGATCCCGTCGTCCAGTGCGCCACATGGAGACACGGTTTCCCCCGCGCGGGGACAGGCGCGTGGGCTGGCGGGGTCCACCAGGCGCAGCCTGTCGGCCGCATCCGCCGCGGGAAAGCTGGAGACCACCGGATTGGCTGCATGGGAATCCGGCTCGGGGCAAGGACCAGGCGCAGTCCTGACGCGCGGATCAGCGCGGGATCACGCGCCGCTGCTATCGCTGCTGCTAGAGAAATCAGCCTCGTGCTCTGCGCCAACTTCGTCCTGTTCTGGACACATAAAATCACAGCCTGTTTTTGCACAAATATCATTAGAACCACCGTTTTGAGTGGAATTTTGCACATGATCAGCCTTATGTAATTCACCCCCGTGATCGGAAAGAAGTGCTATTTCAGCACGAAGAAGGGCTCCGGCGTTTGGACGAAGTTTGGCAAAAGGAAAAAGAGTTTCATCAAACACAACATCCCGAGAAATATAGATTCGTCCAGTGGAAACTTCTAGGCACTTAGGGCATCTCCAGCCGCGCCCCCAGGAAGGCCTCCCCAGGCGATTTTTTCGCGCCGGCGCCGAAAAAACGGCCCAGTCGCGCCCCCAGGAGCCCGATTTTCGCCGGCTTGGGCCGAAAACAGCGCCGGCGGACCCAGGCCGAACCCGGCGTGCTGGGGGCGCCCGGGGGCGCTGGGGCGAGCTGTTTTGGCGCGAAAAAGACGCGGGCCAGCCGCGTCAGCGAGTCGGCGCCTCGTCTTCCCCCAACGGCCTCGGTTCCCGCGGGGAATCAATGGCAAGGCTGTCGCCGGTCAGCCTTGCCATTGATTCCTCACGGGCGGCGCGTCACGGGACGGCGCGCCGACGCCTCCCCTCCCTCGCATGCGTACACACGGGCGCGGCCCTGCTATAAAAGCCGGCGGCCTCAACTCGCCTGTGCCCACACCAGCCCCGCCCCTCGCCGCCATCCAGCCCTTCCTCTCCCTACCTCTCCCGAGCGCCGCCGCCCAGCCCCTCCCTCTACCTCTCCCGAGCCCGCCCAGCCCCGCCTTCGCCATGGTAGAACGCTTCCCCGGAGATGAGGCGGCGGCCAACGGCTTCGGCCGCCGTTCGCTCCGCGAACAAGAGTCCTGGCTCCTGTTCTAGGCGAACATCCCGGCGCCGCCGGACATGCGCGCCGGGCCGACGGGGTGGAGACTCAGCGCCGGGGGAGTGCCCATTCCCCCGTTGCCCGACGCCGTGGCGAAGCCGAAGTACTTCGCCGAGGAGGTCGAGATCGTGCGCGCGTGAAGGAAATATGCCCTAGAGGCAATAATAAAGTTATTATTTATTTCCTTATATCATGATAAAAGTTTATTATTCATGCTATAATTGTATTAACCGGAAACATAATACATGTGTGAATACATAGACAAACAGAGTGTCACTAGTATGCCTCTACTTGACTAGCTCGTTAATCAAAGATGGTTATGTTTCCTAACCATGGACAAAGAGTTGTTATTTGATTAATGGGATCACATCATTAGTTGAATGATCTGATTGACATGACCCATTCCATTAGCTTAGCACCCGATCGTTTAGTATGTTGCTATTGCTTTCTTCATGACTTATACATGTTCCTATGACTATGAGATTATGTAACTCCCGTGTGCCGGAGGAACACTTTGTGTGCAACCAAACGACACAACGTAATTGGGTGATTATAAAGGTGCTCTACAGGTGTCTCCAAAGGTACATGTTGGGTTGACGTATTTCGAGATTAGGATTTGTCACTCTGATCGTCGGAGAGGTATCTCTGGGCCCTCTCGGTAATGCACATCACTTAAGCCTTGCAAGCATTGCAACTAATGAGTTAGTTGCAAGATGATGTATTACAGAACGAGTAAAGAGACTTGCTGGTAACGATATTGAACTAGGTATTGGATACCGACGATCGAATCTCGGGCAAGTAACATACCGATGACAAAAAGGGAACAACGTATGTTGTTATGCGGTCTGACCGATAAAGATCTTCGTAGAATATGTAGGAGCCAATATGGGCATCCAGGTCCCGCTATTGGTTATTGACCAGAGACGTGTCTCGGTCATGTCTACATTGTTCTCGAACCGTAGGGTCCGCACGCTTAAAGTTACGATGACAGTTTCATTATGAGTTTATGTATTTTGATGTACCGGAGGTTGTTTGGAGTCCCGGATATGATCACAGACATAACGAGGAGTCTCGAAATGGTCGAGACATAAAGATTGATATATTGGACGGCTATATTTGGACACCGGAAGTGTTCCGGGGAAGTTTCGGATAAAACCGGAGAACCGGGGGGTTACCGGAATCCCCCGGGGGTTAATGGGACTCATGGGCCTAAAGTGGAGAAGAGGAAAGGCAACCAGGGCAGGCCGCGCACCCCCTCTCCCCCTAGTCCGAATTGGACAAGGAGGGAGGGGCGGCGCCCCCCCTTTTTCCTTCCTCTCCTCTCTCCCTTCCTCCCCCCTCTCCTCCTGCGCGCCTCCAACTAGGGCCGGCCGCACCCCCCTTGGCTCCTTTATATACGGGGGCAGGGGGCACCCTAGACACAAGTTGATCTTCGTGATCGTTCCTTAGCCGTGTGCGGTGCCGCCCTCCACGATATTACACCTCGATCATATTGTAGCGGTGCTTAGGCGAAGCCCTGCGACGGTTAAACATCAAGATCGTCACCATGACGTCGTGCTGACGAAACTCCTCCCCGAAGCTTTGCTGGATCGGAGTCAGGGGTGCGTCATCGAGCTGTACGTGTGTCATGAACTCGCAGGTGCCGGAGTAACGGTGCTTGGATCGGTTGGACCTGGAAGACGTACGACTACTTCCTCTACGTTGCGTCAACGCTTCCGCTTCGGTCTACGAGGGTACGTAGACAACACTCTCCCCTCTCGTTGCTATGCATCACCATGATCTTGCGTGTGCGTAGGAAATTTTTTGAAATTACTACGTTCCCCAACAGTGGCATCCGAGCCTAGGTTTTATGGTTTGATGTTGTATGCACGAGTAGAACACAAGTGAGTAGTGGGCGATATAAGTCATACTGCCTACCAGCATGTCATACTTTGGTTTGGCGGTATTGTTGGATGAAGCGGCCCGGACCGACATTACGCGTATGCTTACGCGAGACCGGTTCTCCCGACGTGCTTTGCACATAGGTGGCTTGCGGGTGACAGTTTCTCCAACTTTAGTTGAACCGAGTGTGGCTACGCCCGGTCCTTGCGAAGGTTAAAACGGCATCAACTTGACAAACTATCGTTGTGGTTTTGATGCGTAGGTAAGATCGGTTCTTGCTTAAGCCCGTAGCAGCCACGTAAAACTTGCAACAAACAAAGTAGAGGACGTCTAACTTGTTTTTGCAGGGCATGTTGTGATGTGATATGGTCAAGACATGATGCTAAATTTTATTGTATGAGATGATCATGTTTTGTAACCGAGTTATCGGCAACTGGCAGGAGCCATATGGTTGTCGCTTTATTATATGGAATGCAATCGCGCTGTAATGCTTTACTTTATCACTAAGAGGTAGCGATAGTCGTGGAAGCATAAGATTGGCGAGACGACAACGATGCTACGATGAAGATCAAGGTGCCGCGCCGGTGACGATGGTGATCATGACGGTACTTCGGAGATGGAGATCACAAGCACAAGATGATGATGGCCATATCATATCACTTATATTGATTGCATATGATGTTTATCTTTTATGCATCTTATCTTGCTTTGATTGGCGGTAGCATTATAAGATGATCTCTCACTAAATTATCAAGAAGTGTTCTCCCTGAGTATGCACCGGTGCCGAAGTTCGTTGTGCCCAGACACCACGTGATGATCGGGTGTGATAAGCTCTACGTCCATCTACAACGGGTGCAAGCCGGTTTTTGCACACGCAGAATGCTCAGGTTAAACTTGACGAGCCTAGCATATGCAGATATGGCCTCGGAACACGGAGACCGAAAGGTCGAGCGTGAATCATATAGTAGATATGATTAACATAATGATGTTCACCATTGAAAACTAATCCATTTCACGTGATGATCGGTTATGATTTAGTTGATTTGGATCACGTGATCACTTAGAGGATTAGAGGGATGTCTATCTAAGTGGGAGTTCTTAAGTAATATGATTAATTGAACTTAAATTTATCATGAACTTAGTACCTGATAGTATCTTGCTTATGTATGTTTGATTGTAGATAGATGGCCTGTGCTGTTGTTCCGTTGAATTTTAATGCGTTCCTTGAGAAAGCAAAGTTGAAAGATGATGGTAGCAATTACACGGACTGGGTCCGTAACTTGAGGATTATCCTCATTGCTGCACAGAAGAATTACGTCCTGGAAGCACCGCTGGGTGCCAGGCCTGCTGCTGGAGCAACACCAGATGTTATGAACGTCTGGTAGAGCAAAGCTGATGACTACTCGATAGTTCAGTGTGCCATGCTTTACGGCTTAGAATCGGGACTTCAACGACGTTTTGAACGTCATGGAGCATATGAGATGTTCCAGGAGTTGAAGTTAATATTTCAAGCAAATGCCCGGATTGAGAGATATGAAGTCTCCAATAAGTTCTATAGCTGTAAGATGGAGGAGAACAGTTCTGTCAGTGAGCATATACTCAAAATGTCTGGGTATAATAATCACTTGATTCAGATGGGAGTTAATCTTCCAGATGATTGCGTCATTGACAGAATTCTCCAATCACTGCCACCAAGCTACAAGAGCTTCGTGATGAACTATAATATGCAAGGGATGAATAAGACTATTCCCGAGCTCTTCGCAATGCTGAAAGCTGCGGAGGTAGAAATCAAAAAGGAGCATCAAGTGTTGATGGTCAACAAGACCACTAGTTTCAAGAAAAGGGCAAAGGGAAGAAGAAGGGGAACTTCAAGAAGAACAGCAAGCAAGTTGCTGCTCAAGAGAAGAAACCCAAGTCTGGACCTAAGCCTGAAACTGAGTGCTTCTACTGCAAGCAGACTGGTCACTGGAAGCGGAACTGCCCCAAGTATTTGGCGGATAAGAAGGATGGCAAGGTGAACAAAGGTATATGTGATATACATGTTATTGATGTGTACCTTACTAGAGCTCGCAGTAGCACCTGGGTATTTGATATTGGTTCTGTTGCTAATATTTGCAACTCGAAACAGGGACTACGGATTAAGCGAACACTAGCAAAGGACGAGGTGACGATGCGTGTGGGAAATGGTTCCAAAGTCGATGTGATCGCGGCCGGCACGCTACCTCTACATCTACCTTCGGGATTAGTATTAGACCTAAATAATTGTTATTTGGTGCCAGCGTTGAGCATGAACATTATATCTGGATCTTGTTTAATGCGAAACGGTTATTCATTTAAATCAGAGAATAATGGTTGTTCTATTTATATGAGTAATATCTTTTATGGTCATGCACCTTTGAAGAGTGGTCTATTTTTGATGAATCTCGATAGTAGTAACACACATATTCATAATGTTGAAGCCAAAAGATGCAGAGTTGATAATGATAGTGCAACTTATTTGTGGCACTGCCGTTTAGGTCATATCGGTATAAAGCGCATGAAGAAACTCCATACTGATGGGCTTTTGGAACCACTTGATTATGAATCACTTGGTACTTGCGAACCGTGCCTCATGGGCAAGATGACTAAAACACCGTTCTCCGGTACTATGGAGAGAGCAACAGATTTGTTGGAAATCATACATACAGATGTATGTGGTCCGATGAATATTGAGGCTCGTGGCGGATATCGTTATTTTCTCACCTTCACAGATGACTTAAGCAGATATGGGTATATCTACTTAATGAAACATAAGTCTGAAACATTTGAAAAGTTCAAAGAATTTCAGAGTGAAGTTGAAAATCATCGTAATAAGAAAATAAAGTTTCTACAATCTGATCGTGGAGGAGAGTATTTGAGTTACGAGTTTGGTGTACATTTGAAACAATGCGGAATAGTTTCGCAACTCACGCCACCCGGAACACCACAGCGTAATGGTGTGTCCGAACGTCGTAATCGTACTTTACTAGATATGGTGCGATCTATGATGTCTCTTACTGATTTACCGCTATCGTTTTGGGGTTATGCTTTAGAGACGGCCGCATTCACGTTAAATAGGGCACCATCGAAATCCGTTGAGACGACGCCTTATGAACTATGGTTTGGCAAGAAACCAAAGTTGTGGTTTCTTAAAGTTTGGGGCTGCGATGCTTATGTGAAAAAACTTCAACCTGATAAGCTCGAACCCAAATCGGAGAAATGTGTCTTCATAGGATACCCAAAGGAGACTGTTGGGTACACCTTCTATCACAGATCCGAAGGCAAGACATTCGTTGCTAAGAATGGATCCTTTCTAGAGAAGGAGTTTCTCTCGAAAGAAGTGAGTGGGAGGAAAGTAGAACTTGATGAGGTAACTGTACCTGCTCCCTTATTGGAAAGTAGTTCATCACAGAAACCGGTTTCTGCGATACCTACACCAATTAGTGAGGAATTTCATGATGATGATCATGAAATTTCAGATCAAGTTACTACTGAGCCTCGTAGATCAACCAGAGTAAGATCCGCACCAGAGTGGTACGGTAATCCTGTTCTGGAAGTCATGCTACTAGATCATGATGAACCTACGAACTATGAAGAAGCGATGGTGAGCCCAGATTCTGCAAAATGGCTTGAAGCCATGAAATCTGAGATGGGATCCATGTATGAGAACAAAGTATGGACTTTGGTTGACTTGCCCGATGATCGGCAAGCAATTGAGAATAAATGGATCTTCAAGAAGAAGACTGACGCTGACGGTAATATTACTGTCTACAAAGCTCGACTTGTCGCAAAAGGGTTTCGGCAAGTTCAAGGGGTTGACTACGATGAGACCTTCTCACCCGTAGCGATGCTTAAGTCTGTCCGAATCATGTTAGCAATTGCCGCATTTTATGATTATGAAATTTGGCAGATGGATGTCAAAACTGCATTCCTGAATGGATTTCTGGAAGAAGAGTTGTATATGATGCAACCGGAAGGTTTTGTCGATCCAAAGGGAGCTAATAAAGTGTGCAAGCTCCAGCGATCCATTTATGGACTGGTGCAAGCCTCTCGGAGTTGGAATAAACACTTTGATAGTGTGATCAAAGCATTTGGTTTTATACAGACTTTCGGAGAAACCTGTATTTACAAGAAAGTGAGTGTGAGCTCTGTAGCATTTCTGATATTGTATGTGGATGACATATTACTGATTGGAAATGATATAGAATTTCTGGATAGCATAAAGGGATACTTGAATAAGAGGTTTTCAATGAAAGACCTCGGTGAAGCTGCTTACATATTAGGCATAAAGATCTATAGAGATAGATCAAGACGCTTAATTGGACTTTCACAAAGCACATACCTTGACAAGATTTTGAAGAAGTTCAAAATGGATCAAGCAAAGAAAGGGTTCTTGCCTATGTTACAAGGTGTGAAGTTGAGTCAGACTCAATGCCCGACCACTGCAGAAGATAGAAAGAAAATGAAAGATGTTCCCTATGCTTCAGCCATAGGCTCTATCATGTATGCAATGCTGTGTACCAGACCTGATGTGTGCCTTGCTATAAGTTTAGCAGGGAGGTACCAAAGTAATCCAGGAGTGGATCACTGGACAGTGGTCAAAAACATCCTGAAGTACCTGAAAAGGACTAAGGATATGTTTCTCGTATATGGAGGTGACAAAGAGCTCATCGTAAACGGTTACGTTGATGCAAGCTTTGACACTGATCCGGACGATTCTAAATCGCAAACCGGATACATGTTTACATTAAACGGTGGAGCTATCAGTTGGTGCAGTTCTAAACAAAGCGTCGTGGCGGGATCTACATGTGAAGCGGAGTACATAGCTGCTTCGGAAGGAGCAAATGAAGGAGTCTGGATGAAGGAGTTCATATCCGATCTAGGTGTCATACCTAGTGCATCGGGTCCAATGAAAATCTTTTGTGACAATACTGGTGCAATTGCCTTGGCAAAGGAATCCAGGTTTCACAAAAGAACCAAGCACATCAAAAGACGCTTCAATTCCATCCGGGATCTAGTCCAGGTGGGAGACATAGAGATTTGCAAGATACATACGGATCTGAATGTAGCAGACCCGTTGACTAAGCCTCTTCCACGGGCAAAACATGATCAGCACCAAAGCTCCATGGGTGTTAGAATCATTACTGTGTAATCTAGATTATTGACTCTAGTGCAAGTGGGAGACTGAAGGAAATATGCCCTAGAGGCAATAATAAAGTTATTATTTATTTCCTTATATCATGATAAAAGTTTATTATTCATGCTATAATTGTATTAACCGCAAACATAATACATGTGTGAATACATAGACAAACAGAGTGTCACTAGTATGCCTCTACTTGACTAGCTCGTTAATCAAAGATGGTTATGTTTCCTAACCATGGACAAAGAGTTGTTATTTGATTAACGGGATCACATCATTAGTTGAATGATCTGATTGACATGACCCATTCCATTAGCTTAGCACCCGATCGTTTAGTATGTTGCTATTGCTTTCTTCATGACTTATACATGTTCCTATGACTATGAGATTATGTAACTCCCGTGTGCCGGAGGAACACTTTGTGTGCAACCAAACGTCACAACGTAACTGGGTGATTATAAAGGTGCTCTACAGGTGTCTCCAAAGGTACATGTTGGGTTGACGTATTTCGAGATTAGGATTTGTCACTCCGATCGTCGGAGAGGTATCTCTGGGCCCTCTCGGTAATGCACATCACTTAAGCCTTGCAAGCATTGCAACTAATGAGTTAGTTGCGAGATGATGTATTACAGAACGAGTAAAGAGACTTGCCGGTAACGAGATTGAACTAGGTATTGGATACCGACGATCGAATCTCGGGCAAGTAACATACCGATGACAAAAAGGGAACAACGTATGTTGTTATGCGGTCTGACCGATAAAGATCTTCGTAGAATATGTAGGAGCCAATATGGGCATCCAGGTCCCGCTATTGGTTATTGACCAGAGACGTGTCTCGGTCATGTCTACATTGTTCTCGAACCGTAGGGTCCGCACGCTTAAAGTTACGATGACAGTTTCATTATGAGTTTATGTATTTTGATGTACCGAAGGTTTTTCGGAGTCCCGGATATGATCACGGACATAACGAGGAGTCTCGAAATGGTCGAGACATAAAGATTGATATATTGGACGGCTATATTCGGACACCGGAAGTGTTCCGGGGAAGTTTCGGATAAAACCGGAGAACCGGGGGGTTACCGGAACCCCCCAGGGGGTTAATGGGCCTCATGGGCCTAAAGTGGAGAAGAGGAAAGGCAGCCAGGGCAGGCCGCGCGCCCCCTCTCCCCCTAGTCCAAATTGGACAAGGAGGGAGGGGCGGCGCCCCCCCCCCTTTTCCTTCCTCTCCTCTCTCCCTTCCTTCCCCCTCTCCTACTTGGACAAGGAAAGGGAGGGGAGTCCTACTCCCGGTAGGAGTAGGACTCCTCCTGCGCGCCTCCTACTAGGGCCGGCTGCACCCCCCTTGGCTCCTTTATATACGGGGGCAGGGGGGCACCCTAGACACAAGTTGATCTTCGTGATCGTTCCTTAGCCGTGTGCGGTGCCCCCCTCCATGATATTACACCTCGATCATATTGTAGCGGTGCTTAGGCGAAGCCCTGCGACGGTTAAACATCAAGATCGTCACCACGCCGTCGTGCTGACGAAACTCCTCCCCGAAGCTTTGCTGGATCGGAGCCAGGGGTGCGTCATCGAGCTGTACGTGTGTCAAGAACTCGGAGGTGCCGGAGTAACGGTGCTTGGATCGGTTGGACCGGGAAGACGTACGACTACTTCCTCTACGTTGCGTCAACGCTTCCACTTCGGTCTACGAGGGTACGTAGACAACACTCTCCCCTCTCGTTGCTATGCATCACCATGATCTTGCGTGTGCGTAGGAATTTTTTTGAAATTACTACGTTCCCCAACAGCGCGTCCCTCACCAACGCCGAACTCTCCCTCCCCCAGTACGCCGCCGACAACCACGTGGCCTGGGCGGCGTATTTCGAGCGCCGCCAATAGCAGCGATTGACGTCCACCAACGGCGCGCCGGTGGTCGGCGGCCGGCAGAACAGCGAGGGGCGCCACCTCTGGTGGGGTGTCCCCGGCCGCACACTCGAGGGCGTGCTCACGTACATCGAGGGCGGCAACGACCCGCCGTTGGCGTACCCCCGGCGAGGGTGGCCGCCCCGGCGCAGCACCGACACGCCGGGCCATGGACGCCAAGGAGGTTCGGCGCCTCCTCTTCTTCCTCCTCATCACGCTCTTCTTCACACTCCTCCGGCTCTCCAGCGCTACTCGGCGTCAAGGCCGAGCGCGCGGCGGAGACGCCGCTCGGCCGGCGCACTCGCAGCGCCGGCATCGTCATCAACGAGGGCGGCCGGCACGCCTCCTCGTCGGTTTCTCCGCGCTTCGTCAAGCCAAAGACGGAGCCGGGGCTGGCGCCGGTGAAGACGGAGCCGTGGCTGGCGCCGGTGAAGGCGGAGTTCGACGACGACGACGCGGCCCTCGAATGGGCACGCCAGGACTCCATTGCGATGGAGAAGGCGCGCCGCAAGAAGGATAAGGAGCGCCAGTGCGCCGCCCTACGCCGCTTCGAGGAGCGCCGACGCGGCCGCGAGGAAGGCGGGGTCGTCGTCTTGTGCGACAGCGACGACGACGACGACGCGCCGCCGCCTGTTCACCATGGCGACGCCGGGCAGGGGTCCAGCAGGGGCACCCGCGTCAAGGAGGAGAAGGCCGACGACGACGATGGCGGCGACGGCGGCGACGACTTCAGCCCCCTTCTTTTTTTTAGATTAAGTTAATGTAATGTTTGGCCGAATTTCGCCGAAATTTGCCATGTTTGGCCGAAATTTAACTAGTTTTTATCATAACTTCGCCGAACGGTTTTTTTAAGATACGCACCTGGGGGCGGCCCTGGGGGCCGACGGCTGGGGACCGACTCGCCCCCAGGGCCATTTTTTTCGCCGGCTCACCCCCAGGCGGCGCTTTTAGACGCCCCCTGGGGGGCCAACGGCTGGAGATGCCCTTATAACCTTTGTGAAGATTACTATAGACAATAAAGATGCATTGAGTAGAACAAAACTCAAGTTTATGATGATTGTATGGACGTAGGTTGGGGTAGCAAGCACACCCAAATATTTTGAGAAAATTGTAGTCGGGTGTTTGATGATAAAGACGCTCTAATGGAGTGATATTGCCAATAACTTTGATAGGAAGACGGTTTATAAGATAGGTGGCAGTGATAAACGCTTCGTCCCAATATTTGAGAGGCATAGACGCATGGGCAAGAAGGGATAAACCAACTTCAACAATGTGACGGTGTTTCCGCTCAGCGGAGCCGTTCTGTTGGTGAGCATGAGGACAAGAAACATGATGTTCAATGCCTATGCTACGGAAGAAAGACTTGAGTTTTTCATACTCCCCTCCCCAGTCACTTTGGACTGTCAAATTTTTTCGATCAAAGTGTCGTTCAACAAGTTTTTGAAACTCTTGAAATACAGAGAAAACCTCACACTTGTACTTGAGCAAATAAATCCATGTAAATTTGCTATAATCATCAATGAAACTGACATAGTATTTCTTTCTGCCAAAGGAATCTCTCGCATGTCTCCATACATCACTAAAGATAAGTTCTAAAGGAGCATGAGATATACTATTCGACTTGGGATAAGGTAGTTGGTGACTCTTGGCATATTGGCAAGCTTCACAAACAGACTCACTATTTGAACTATGTGACAACAAGAGGTTGCCTTTATTGACTACTTGTTTAACAATGATCGAAGATGGATGTCCTAATCTTTGATGCCACCTTACCAAAGAGGGCTTGATGGCGGAGAAAACTTGAAGATGCTTGCGACTAAGTGCTCCGGATGTGATGGGATAGAGACCTCCAATGCATCTACCGTGATGAAGGAGTTCCCTCGTTGCCCGATCCTTGATAAAAAAGTAACGAGGGTGAGTTTCAAAGAAGACATTATTGTCATGAGCTAAACGAGACATGGATGCAAGATTTTTATCAGCTTGAGGTACATGAAGGACATCTTTGAGAACTAGATCATGTTTAAGTGTAGGGGAATTAATAAGGGCTTGCCCGATGTGTTGAATATCCATACCTCCACCACTTGCGGTGTGAATTTGATCGCCGCCGTGGTACTGTTCACGAAGAGCAAGTTGTTCTAGCTCACTTGTGACGTGATCCGTGGCACCAGAATCCACATACCACACCCCTTCTCCTCCTTGTTCACGCATGGCCGTAGCAACATGCTTAGCATCAGGGACGAAGTTCTCGTCAAAGCGATGCCAGCAGTCCATTACCTCATGACCCGGCTTTTTGCAGAGTTGACAGCGAGGACGTGCTCGGGAAGAAGAAGGTGGAGGGCGGCGGCTGTTGTTGTTGTGGAAGCCACCACCCCCGGCCCTGTTGTTGTAGTTGTTGCCGCCACTGCCGCCGGTGTTGATGTAGCCAGCACTGCCGTTGTTGAAGTAGTCGGCGTTGCTGCGCCCGCGTCCGCCGCTGCGTTGCCCCTGGTGACCGCGCCCACGGCCACGTCCACGAGAGACGGAGTTGGCAGAAGACTGCCGGATGTTGGCGCCGTGGAGAAGGCTGAGGCGGGCGTCGAAGCTGAGGAGCTGACTGTACAGCTCCTGGACGGTGATTGGCTCCACCCGAGCGGCGAGGGCGGAGACCACAGGGTTGTAGTCCATGTCGAGGCCGGCGAGGACTTTGGACACGATCTCCGGATCGGAGAGCGCGGCGGCAGTGCAGGCAACTTCATCGGTAAGACTTTTAATTTTACCAAGGTATTCTGCCATAGACATGTTACCTTTTTGAAGATTTGTGAGCTCAATGCGCGTGTTGATGGCTTGAGCTTGGCTTTGGGCAGCAAACATAGCATGGATCGCAGTCCATACTTCGGCCGGCGTGGCGAGCGTGGCGACCTGGGCGAGGATCTCGCGGGATAGGGATCCCATCAAGAATCCTTGGAGTTGCTGCTGCTGTGCATACCAGAGGGATCGAGCGAAGTTGACTATCTGTTCGTCCTTTCCGTCCTTGGTGATGGTGAGCGTGGCCGGCGGTGGCGGGCTCTGCGGGTTGAGGTGGTGTTCCATCTGGGCCCCCTTGATCTGGGGCAGCACAATGGCTTTCCAGAGAAGGAAATTTCCCCTCGTAAGCTTCTCTTGAGGTGGCGATCCGAGCAGGGAGGTGTTGGTGGAGGTGGAGGAGGAGGAGGCAAAAGCGGATGATGATGATGTGGTGAGCGTGCCGGTGGTGCTGGCCGTCATGGCGGCGGTGGTGGTGGACATGCTGCTCGGTCGATGGGGTAGCTAGATGCGATCTATTCCTGATCTATAGAGGAAGAGGCTCTGTTACCATGTGAGAAGAATTGGAAAGCGTAGAACCCTTCGTCTGGGCCACATTGTATTATATAGGGATCATGCCGTGGCTTACAAGGGAGAGATCGATCGAGAGAAGAGGAGATCGATCGAGGTTCGGTACAGGAGGTTTTAACAGAAGTAGAGATAAGAGGAGATAAGATTACAAAGATTTAAACTGCTCAACTACTCTCCTATCTCTATACAACATATATTCTAACACAAGGTCCACTCTACTACTAGTGCGACCTTTTTGCCTTCCGGCATCAACCCAGTTTCAAATATCTTTTGCTCCTTTTTCCGTGAGCGCCGTGTGTATGCACTGAGCACAGTGCACATGCGAAAACTCTCCGTAGACCAAACTCTTGGCGGGTTTGTTCCACCTCTGTCCCATTTCATAGAACGAGACCATGTCCAACGGCAAGGAGAATGGGTGGCGTGAGAAAACACAGTGAAAACTTTGCCTATCAAGATTAGTATGTGACGATGAAATGAAAAGAGACAAGTATGTTAGTATTTTTGTGCGTTGGGTCTGGGTTTGGATCCGGGTGGTTTTTAGACTTTGTTCTTCGATACACAGTTGGATCCCGAACACTGATCCGGGATCAATGGCCGTGTGCGATGCAGCTATACAATTACCTATGCATGCATCATGCCGCTGCTATAGAGACGGAAGGCATGTGATGCCATGAGCCGCAAGAGATATGGGCATCTCCAACGTCAACTCTCAAACAGACCGTCATAGACCAGTTGTTATTCATGAACGCGTCTATTTGTCAGTTCTTTCGGCAAACCAAAAACAAATCTGCTAAAGTTTTGCGATAGTTCCGACATCAACTTGACGAACTAAAAGCCACCACGTACTCCACACATTGCATCCTCCCCTCTCTCTTCCTATATCAAATGACGGGAGGTGTACTAGCTATACCTAGCTCAAATGGCGGAAGGTAGCTAGCTCAAGTGTCAAATAGCGGAAGGTGTATCTCAAAAGGGCGAAAGAAAACTAGCTCAAATGGATCTAATTTCGTTTTAAGTGCTTATTAGTATAACACGCATGTTTGACAAAAGGCACTAGTGAACGTGCTAGCTATTTGGTGAAACGTTGTTGTTGTTTGGCGCAATATATGGTTGGATGGCCGGATGACCGGCTCCCGTTTCGTTTCGTGTCCACAAACAGTTTGGTCGCAGTCCACGGACAGGCAATGTGTCTATTTTAGAGGATAACATGGCGAAAATGCATAGGAGCTCTCAGGTGCTATGTCCCCCTATATTAAAAATAATTTAGTAATTCAAAAAAGTCAAAAAAAAAAATCCCAGAACTTTTTATGGAATCAAACATGACCAAGTACTGCACTCGTATAAAAAGATTAAATAGGAAATGAATTTTATTATATCCAGGGTCAAAGATTTCCTGAAAAATGCTAGATACAAGTACTATTCATGCTATATTGTTGTCATAAATTTTTTTTCCTGAAGTCAACGAGAATTATTCCTTAGCCAAACTTTTTATACGAGTACAATACCTAGTCATATTTGATTAAAAATATATCTAGGAAGTTTTTGACTTTTTTCGAATTATTAAATTATTTTTGAATATAGGGGGTGGAGCATTCGAGTGCTCCTAATCCGCTTGCATAACATTGGAGATACCCTAAGGTTGTTTCTTCCTCTCGTTGTCTAGAGCTTCAAGCTCGTACACACACATAAACTGCGCCGGGCTCTGCGCCTCTGCTGAAATGAAACCAGGTCGCTAATTGATCGAGCTGCTTTCGCGCGTTTCTGGCACATCATTCAAGTGCACACAACACATTGACACGGTCCAAATTAGGTGCTGTCATTAGCTAGATCCAAACAATCTAAACGGCTTTTGACGGGTAATCCTAGCTAGCAGAAGCATACGCGTATTTTCCGACCGCAACGTGCCCGTTTTATATTTACATTTTTTACATAACACATATGCTCGATCGAAATGTGGACGTCGGACGAATAGACGACGATCTTCGTTTTCAAGGAAGAAACATGTCATGTCGAAGGGACGAGTACGCCCCGATGCTTCAGCTCGCTGTTGGCTGCTTTGCTTGAGTGGAAATTTGGACTGAGCTTTCATCCATAAAGGAAAGTCAGCAAAGCGATGCTCGCGATGATCAGCGTTGAAAAACATGCACGGCGGCTCGAGTTGATCACTGTGGTGACGTACGGCGGCCGGCCGGACCTACTTTGACCTTCGTGGCCACCGCTGATGTGAAGCGTAAGCACCAAGCCGGCGATCTACACGTATGTTATCTTCATCGACAAGCAGTTTTCAAGTACGTACATACTTGCCATTCTTGAAGTTACGTGCACGATGCACGTAGGTACGTGCGTGTGTTGTCTCGGTTTTACTAGTTAGGACGTAAATTACGGTCGCCTTTGACCTTGGATTGTCCGAAGCAGATCGACGAGTAAGATGTTGTGCACGCATTCTTTTCCTTTCCAGCATGCTTTTTAACAGGAGTGGAATATACAACGAGGACGCACCCTCCGTACACGTGCCACGTACGTGGTAGTACTTAGCAAGTTTGTTGGTTAGAAAACAAATTTTTCATTACTTCTTCCCTAATGCTCGCTTCTAGACTTCTCCACAGCTCTTCAACAGCCATGTGTTGAGGCACCTCATGGGTCATGGAAAATGCCGAGGGCCAATCCCGGACCTCCCTTCTACGTTGCTGGCGCCTGTGGTCAGTGCCTTTTGTACCTAAGAATACTGGTATATTTCTGTTAAGAAGTTGATGCCTATTTGAAAAAAGTTAGTCATGAATTACAACCTAGTCCCTAAATTATGCAAATAGGGCCCCAAAATCCATAAGAGAAATGCAATTGGGTCCACAACTACTTCCGAGCAGCACCAACCCCGTAGGCGCTAGGGACGATACCACTTGGTCCTTCGAGAGCTCCATAGTTGCACGCCATGGACACAACCAAGAAGCAGGCCTACCTCCCAACAGGCTTCATGGACGGGAGGAATAGGGTTGGCCTCCTTTTGACCAAGAGGGCTGATAGAGTGGTGATGACGGCCGACTCTCTCACGCATGAGTCATTGCTGCATCTACGACGCCATCGATGATGAGCTCTAGTTCCAACAGTAAGAACCTTCTTCTCACTCCTCTTCTTTGCCTTGACCACCACCATGGCGACTTAAGGAGATGTTGAGGATGCAACCAACTTTCACAACTGGCTCAGACCATCAAAGCACCGTGAAGAGCAGAGCCACAACCACCATGCACCAGAGACAATCTGATTCCTCCAGCTATGCACTCCAGACAGGCATATTGCCAAACACCCTTAAGGGAAACCACAACCAGCTTACTCTGGCGATGCACTCCAGACTGGTATATTGCCAAACACCCTTAAGGGAAGCCGGAACCTATTGCTACTATGTAAAGGAAAGCATCTTCTCATTTCTCAAGCACTCTCCGGCCGACAATGACATTGGCAGAGGCAGTGAAGCCTTTTTGGTCGCTTCTCAAGATGCTAATGTAGAGGTTCCTTGGATTCACCATCTCCAATATCCTTATGTGGGGGAAGGACCTCTTTATATAGCATGTGGTGCGACGGGTGTCACCAAAACTCCCGCGCTTTTGTGCTGGCCCATGTACCCGGGTGGCACCCTTTCCTTGTTTTTCTCTTTAATTTTTTTCCTTTTTGTGTCCTTTTTATTTTCCTTGTTTTTTTGCTTTAAAAAACAGGATTTTAAAAAGGTCAAAATTTTACAAAAATGTTCTATTTTTAAATGTTCTGAGATTTAAAATATTTCATGGATTAAAAAGATGTTTCAAATTTAAAAACTAAATCATGAGTTTGGAAAATGTCCCAATATGTCAAAAAATGTTCGCACATTTGTAAAAATATTCCAATATTCTCACGAATTTAATGTTCATAAATTTTGAAAATTGTTTTCCAGTTAATTTATTTGTCACCAAAACAATTCCCTAGGTTTCAAAAATATTTTCTAATTTTTTAAATGTTTGACATTTCACAAAATGTTCAAGAATAAAATTTCCATGATTTGAATTTTTTTGCAAAATCTTAAAAATGTTCATGGATTTAAAAATATTCAAGTATTTCAATTTTTAAAAATATTTTGTAAAAAAGCCGAGATTAAAAAATAATTAATGAATTCAAAAAATGCACAAGATTTAAGAAAAATCACGATTTAAGAAAATTTTCATGAATTTGAAATATGTTTGTGAAATGAAAAGGAAAATAACAATAAAAAGGTAAAAAGATAATAAACTAAAAATAATTAATGAAAACAAAAACAAAAAGGAAAGAAGAAGAAAAAATTGAAAAAAAATCACACAAAAAGACAAAAACCAGCCATGGAAGGTTGTAGAACCATCCCAAACCAGAAGAGAAGCCTTGCTGATTGGGCCGGATCAATCATTACTAGCGGCGCAATACGGAGCACGCATTTGATCCGTATTCTCCAACCTACGCCGGAATAACCACTCCAAAGAAAAAACCGACGCCGGAATAGGATCCAGATAGCAAACGCACACCTCCTAGTGTTACGGTGCTACATGGGCGTCCCATTTTTCTGTTTAGGCTTCCCACTAGTTGTTTTTATCTGTTACGGTGCTACAACAATATTTTTCTTTGTTGCTTTTATTTATTTATTTTCAATTTTTTCTTCATTTTCTTTTTTCATTCTTTTGAACAGTTTTAAAAATCCGTACATATTTGTTAAATTTAATAATTATTTTTTGAATTCAGAATACTTATTGAAAGCTGGAAACATTTATTAGATTGGATAACACCTTTTCAAATTCATAAACATTATTTGAAATTTTAAACAATTTTGAAATATGGGAACATTTTCTTAAATCTAAGAACAATTTGCAAGTAACTAAATATATTTTGAAGTCCAAGTTTTTTTGTCAAATTAATGAACATATTCTAAAAGCCAGCTAATTCTACAAATTCCAGAGCAATTTTTGAAAATCTATACATTCTAGAAATGTAGGAACAATTTCAAAATTCATGAAAATTTTAATTCAGATAGATTTTTTTCTTTCATAAACATCCTTTTGAACCTATGAACCTTTTTAAAAGTAAAAAGCAAGAACGAAAGAAAAAAAAATCAGGGATGCCCCGTCCCTGCGAATGTCCTGGTCCAAAGCATGACCTGAGGAGGGTTATTCATTTTTGTGTCCCGCTGGTCCATTTTCCATATTTGTCGCACTATTGTTGCAGGGAATGTTGGGCTAGCGCACTTGACCTTTGTACCGTGCGATAGAGTGGGCCCGCCCATTATCTTGTTTTGTTCCTTTTATAAGGTTCTTTCTCGATAGTTCTCTACAAGTTTTCCAGGTTTTATTTATTTATTTATATTTTACTAATTTTCGAAAAGGTGTTTCCAAATTTTCAAAAAAGTTCTCAAGAGATTTAATAAGTTTCAATTTTTCGTTATTTATAATTTTTTTGACAAATGTTTGAAAAGAATGTTTACACTCTTTAGATATCACATTTTTAAAATATAACATTTTTCAAAAAATCATTTTAAAAATAAATAGCTTTTGTGTTAAAAAAACCCAACATAAAAGCCACTGTAAACTAAGAAAGAGAAATAGAGTGGCTTCTATTATTCTTAACAAAACTTGCCTGGCACGTTCTTTCTCCAATGTTATTTGATGATGCAATTCATTGTCAAAGTTTCTTCTTCCCTAGCCTCATCCTCAATTAAATCCAATTTTTCATGTTATTAATATGCTTGACACTATTTTTCATATTTTTAAGCTTCTCATTAATATGCCTCCAATGTCGTAATCCATCACGTGCTATGGAACTCTGACTCCTGCTAGTGTTAGACTTGAAGATCTTGCAACAAAAGCAAAACACTTTGTCGAAATCATTTGGATAAACTAGCCACTTCCTATCATGTTGCTCTTCATTGCCTAATATCTATGATAATGAGAATAGGAAAAATCTCTTTCTGCTTCATCTACTTGCCATTCCATCTTTTACTCTCTCATAGGCCCTTTCTCAACTAAGATGTCTCTTGCTTTATTATCACGATTATCCTAATTTCTTGGATCATAATTATCAGGAGTATGAACAGGTTGTTCATCAACACTAGCAGATTGTGCCTGTCCATCCAATGAATTACCTACATTTTCAGAACCACTTACATTGTTATCGACGATGTTGGTGTCGACATTTTCTTATTGATGATCATATTCTGAATTCCCAATAGTTTGCTACTCTTCCTCTATGGCAAGTTGGCAACCATCGCCAACTCACCATCTTGGTTTATCGAAGCAATGGAAGCACCATTATTACACTTAAAAAGTTTGTGGATATCTCTGTGTTGTGATTGTACCAATTTATCCACGGCCTTCTTCCTTTTCCTTTTATTATCGCTACCCGATGCGTACGTTGGGTGACATGATAACACACAATGCTAAAAACAAAACAAAATTGTTGCATCAGTTGTTGAAGGGTACCCGCTATGCATCAAGGAACCGCAATATGATATACCTGATGGTTGCGTGATGAGTGTCACTACGTCAGTACGTGTGCCTATAAAGAATTACAGATGGGGGCTCCTAGAATTGAAATCAGAGACGAAATAGATTAGACATGTTCCTAACTGCCTATATACAGAATTACAGATGGTGGCCCAAGAAATTGAAATCAAAGGGGAACTAGATTAGACGTGTTCCTAACTGCCTATACAGAATTACAGACGGAGGCCTTAGGAACTAAAATCAGAGGTGAATTAGGAAGGAAATTACTAGTACGCTCAGGAGGGAGGAGGCCACACCGGTGGCACCGACAGTACCAGTAGTAGGAACGTCGGACGTTGGCGGTCTAGGGATCGAACAGCTGCGCCTGCGGCCTACGCGATGCCAGTGATGGAATAGGAAGGGCTCACGTTGATTTCTCCTTTTTTTCACATGAATAGGAAGGGCTCAATCCTGGTGCGATATAATTTGCCCACCCATTAAACATGTCGGGAAAGAAAACAATTTCCATTGCACCTTGCTTGAAAATAGAACATTTTTTTGCGGGATTGAAAATACAACCTTTGAAAAGCATCAGTTGGATGATGATGCGGGGAATGTTCAACCGTCCACAACATCAAGACAACCTTTCATGCCTCACTAATTAATTATCTGTGCAGATACATATATATTCTTGATTGTTCAACACCAATTATTACATACCATCTTCATTGAAGAATTTTAATAAGAAAATTGTGCATACATGTTACATAGTTAAATGGACAATATCAACTTGGAGTGAACCTACCTCAACTGGCTGGAGAGTGGATGTACAAACCCAACACCTGGCTTCAAATTCTCATGGAGGCGAATTTATGTTCCTATTTATCCTTGAGGACGAGGCTTTCCTGGTACTCATGCATTTATCCTTGAGGACCCGGCTTGGTTTGTATCTGAGATTAAAAATCCTGGCACTCATGCTTAAAAGGCCGTGTGCATCCTTAGATGGTCCAAAGGCCAGAGAAGTGAAATTCTTCCCAAATTTTAAAGGAAACGACCCTCCTGAAAAATAGGATCGCCCTGTGTCGCCTTCGGGTGACACCGCTCGTGAGGCCGACGACGACGAGGACTCATTTTCCGTTCCAAAAGGCGGCGGTTGCGAGATTTTTGCAGTGGCTTTGGCGGACTGCACGACGGCGGTGAAGTGGGATGCGGTCATGGCATATGAGTTGCGCCGTTGGCCGGTGCCATTGGCGGTGTGAGCTGCATGGTGGATGGTGATCTTGTCCGGGTCTTCCCTTCGGATCAAGTGGACGACAGCGCCTTAACATCGGAGCTTCTCCTGCGGTCTCGTCAAACTCCTTGTAGGCAGCCTCCAGTTTCGCCTGACGCTCATGGTATTGCCATCCATCAAGGCAGATCTCACGAGCGGAGCCATAGGACTCGAGCAACGACGCCTGTTGGGGAATGCAGTAATTTCAAAAAAAATCCTACGCACACACAAGATCATGGTGATGCATAACAACAAGAGGGGAGAGTATCGTCTATGTACCCTCGTAGACAGTAAGCGTAAGCATTATGACAATGCGGTTGATGTAGTCATACGTCTTCACGATCGACCGATCTAGCACCGAAGGTACGACACTGATACGTCTCGGTCGTATCTACTTTTCCAAACACTTTTGCCCTTGTTTTGGACTCTAACTTGCATGATTTGAATGTAACTAACCCGGACTGACGTTGTTTTCAGCAGAATTACCATGGTGTTATTTATGTGCAGAAACAAAAGTTCTCGGAATGACCTGAAACTCCACGGAGCGTCTTTTTGGAAATAATAAAAAATACTGGCAAAAGATCAAGACCAGGGGCCCACACCCTAGCCACGAGGGTGGGGGCGCGCCTGCCCCCCCGGGCGTGCCCCCTACCTAGTGGGCCCCCTGGAGCTCCTCCGACCTCAACCCCAACTCTATATATTCATTTTCAGGGAGAAAAAAAATAAAGGAGAAGGATTCATCGCATTTTACGATACGGAGCCACAGCCAAGCCCTAAAACCTCTCGGGAGGGCTGATCTGGAGTCCGTTCGGGGCTCCAGATAGGAGAATCCGTCGCCATCGTCATCATCAACCATCCTCCATCACCAATTTCATGATGCTCACCGCCGTGCGTGAGTAATTCCATCATAGGCTTGCTGGACGGTGATGGGTTGCATGAGATTTATCATGTAATCGAGTTAGTTTTGTTAGGGTTTGATCCCTAGTATCCACTATGTTCTGAGATTGATGTTGCTATGACTTTGCTATGCTTAATGCTTGTCACTAGGGCCCGAGTGCCATGATTTCAGATCTGAACCTATTATGTTTTCATGAATATATGTGAGTTCTTGATCCTATCTCGCAAGTCTATAGTCACCTACTATGTGTTATGATCCGGCAACCCCGAAGTGACAATAATCGGGACCACTCCCGGCGATGACTGTAGTTTGAGGAGTTCATGTATTCACTATGTGTTAATGCTTTGGTCCGGTACTCTATTAAAAGGAGGCCTTAATATCCCTTAGTTTCCAATAGGACCCCGCTGCCACGGGAGGGTAGGACAAAAGATGTCATGCAAGTTCTTTTCCATAAGCACGTATGACTATATTCGGAATACATGCCTACATTACATTGATGAATTGGAGCTAGTTCTGTTTCACCCTAGGTTATGACTGTTACATGATGAACCGCATCCGGCATAATTCTCTATCACCGATCCATCGCATACGAGCTTTCCATATATTGTTCTTCGCTTATTTACTTTTCCATTGCTATTGTTGTCATCACTACAAAATACCAAAAACATTACTTTTATTATCATTACCTTTTGCTACCGTTACCACTACTATCATATTACTTTGCTACTAAATACTTTTCTGCGGATATTAAGTTTCCAGGTGTTGTTGAATTGACAACTCAGCTGCTAATACTTGAGAATATACTTTGGCTCCCCTTGTGTCGAATCAATAAATTAGGGTTGAATACTCTACCCTCGAAAACTGTTGCGATCCCCTATACTTGTCGGTTATCAAGACTATTTTCTAGCGCCGTTGCCGAGGAGCATAGCTCTATTCTCTGAGTCACTTGGGATTTATATCTGCTTATCATTATGAAGAACTTGAAAGATCCAAGAACCAAGATTTATCCCTCAACTACGAGGGGAGGTAAGGAACTGCCATCTAGCTCTGCACTTGATTCACCTTCTCTTGTGAGTAAGCTTGCGACACCTAAACCTGCTTCTGCTATTCATTCTGATATGTCGCATGTTATTGATGATGCCACCTCTGCTATGCATGATACTTATGATGAAACTACTTCTATGCTTGATACTACTGTGCCACTTGGTGAATTTCTTAATGAACAACTTGCTAGGGTTAGAGAGAATGAAATTATTGAAACTGATAATATTGATGAAATTGATGATGAAGACTCTCCCCCTAATAAATATGAATTTCCTGTTGTGCCTGAGGGTTATGTTCTGGATGAAGAATCTGCTAGAGCTATTCTTTCTTGCAATGATAGATATGATCTAAAGAGGTTATTAGCTAAATGGAAGCAGCAATCCCTTAATGCTAGAATGAAACCTGACCCTACTTTTGCTACTTCGCCTATTTGTGTTACTGATAAGGATTATGAATTCTCTGTTGATCCTGATATAGTTACTTTGGTTGAATCTGATCCTTTTTATGGCTATGAATCTGAAACTGTTGTGGCACATCTTTCTTACTAAATTAAATGATATAGCTACCCTGTTCACTAATGATGAGAGGACTCGCTACTTTTATATCCTTAAAATATTTCCGTTCTCATTAAAGGGTGATGCTAAGATATGGTTTAATTCTCTTGATCCTGGTTGTGTGCGTAGTCCCCAGGATATGATTTATTACTTCCCTGCTAAATATTTCCCTGCTCATAAGAAACAAGCTGCCTTAAGGGATATATATAATTTTGTGCAAATTGAAGAAGAGAGTCTCCCACAAGCTTGGGGGAGGCTTCTCCAATTACTTAATGCTTTGCCTGATCATCCTCTTAAGAAAAATAAAATACTTGATATCTTTTATAATGGACTAACCGATGCTTCCAGAGATTACCTGGATAGTTGTGCTGGTTCTGTTTTCAGGGAAAGAACACCGGATGAAGCTGAAATTCTATTGAATAATATGTTGACAAATGAAAATAATTGGACACTTCCTGAGCCTATTCCTAAACTAACTCCGAAGAAGAGAGGTGTTATATTTCTCAGTCCTGAAGATATGCAAGAGGCAAAGAAATCCATGAAAGAAAAGGGTATTAAAGCTGAAGATGTTAAGAATTTACCTCCTATTGAAGAAATACATGGTCTTAATTTACTGCCTGTCGAAGAAATGCATAATTTTAATCCATCTCCTATTGAAGAAACACATGGTCTTGATAACCCGACACATGTAGTAAAGGTAAATTCTCTCTATAGATATGATAAAGCTGAAATCCCATTTACTAAGTTTGCTAGCCCATGCTTAGATGAGTTTGATAAATTTATGGTTAAGCAAGAAGACTTCAATGCTTATTTTGGTAGAGAATTAAAACGCAGTGCCGATATGCTTGAACACTCAGGTGATTATATGGCTAATGTTAAAGGTGAACTTAAACTTATTAGTAAACATATTTCTATGGTTACCACTCAAGTAGAACAAGTACTTAAAGCTCAAAAAGATTTGCTCAATGAATTGAATAGTAAGAATAATGATTATGCTGTTAGAGTGGCTACTAGAACTGGTAAAATGACTCAGGAACCTTTGTATCCTGAAGGCCACCCTAAGAGAATTGAGCAAGACTCTCAGAGAAATAATATAGATGCACCTAGTCCTTCTAAAAGGAAGAAAAAGAAAACTGATAGGACTTTGCATGCTTCTAGTGAACCTATTACTGAAACACCTGAGAATCCAAATGATATTTCTATTTCTGATGCTGAAACAGAATCTAGTAATGAACCTGAAACTAGTGATAATGTTCATGATGCTCAACCTAGCAATGATAATGATATAGAAATTGAACCTGCTGTTGATCTTGATAACCCACAATCAAAGAATCAACGTTATGATAAGAGAGACTTTGTTTCTAGGAAACATGGTAAAGAAAGAGAACCATGGGTTCAAAAACCCATGCCTTTTCCTCCCAAACCATCCAAGAAAAAGGATGATGAGGATTTTGAGCGCTTTGCTGAAATGATTAGACCTATCTTTTTGCGTATGCAATTGACTGATATGCTTAAAATGAATCCTTATGCTAAGTACATGAAAGAAATTGTTACTAATAAAAGAAAGATACCAGAAGCTGAAATTTCCACCATGCTTGCTAATTATACTTTTAAGGGTGGAATACCAAAGAAACTTGGAGATCCAGGAGTACCCACTATACCATGCTCCATTAAAGAAACTATGTTAATACTGCTTTATGTGATCTTGGAGCCGGTGTTAGTGTTATGCCTCTCTCTTTATATCGTAGACTTGATTTGAATAAGTTGACACCTACTGAAATATCTTTGCAAATGGTTGATAAATCAACTGCTATACCTGTCGGTATTTGTGAGGATGTGCCTGTTGTGGTTGCGAACATTACTATTTTAACGGACTTTGTTATTCTTGATATTCCCGAGGACGATAGTATGTCCATTATTCTTGGAAGACCCTTTTTGAATACTGCAGGGGCTGTTATTGATTGCAACAAAGGCAATGTCACTTTTCATGTTAATGGTAATGAGCATGTGGTACACTTTCTGAGGAAACAACCTCAAGTACACCGTATTAATTCTATTGGAAAAATTCCATCGATTATTTTTGGAGGTTTTGAATTTCCTCTTCCTACTGTCAAGAAGAAATATGATATTCTTATTGTTGGGGATGTGCATATCCCCGTTGAGGTAACCTAGTCTTATTCGAAAGTTCTTCGGTTCCATGTTATTCAGAATGAGTTTGTTAACAAGACTTGATCAACCTTGTTAATGGATTCCTTTCGATGACCATGAGATGGATGAATTTAGAAAACACAACTCTCTATACCCTCTTTTTACTTTCTGTTATTTATATTAAATAAAGCAAAAATAGTATTTTCTGTCTGTTATCTGAGTTATCCGTGCAATATAAAAATACCCTAAAAATAAAAGTTCTCCAAATGCCCTGAAATTTAAATATGATTTTTTCTAGAATATTTGAGAATATTTGGCACTTAGAACACAACAGGGGGCATCCACCTGGCCACGAGGGTGGAGGGCGCGCCCTACCCCCCTGGGCGCGCCTTACCCCCTGGGCGCGCCCCCTGCCTCGTGGGCCCACGGTGGCCCTCCTCCACTTATTCCTGCACCCACACACTCCTTCCTCCCACAAATACCATTATCCAGCTCAAATCCGAGTCCAAGCTCATTTTGCTACCATTTTCGATCTCCTTGCTCAAAGCACCTCTCACAAAACTGCTTGGGGGATTGTTCCTTGGTATGTGACTCCTCCATTGGTCCAATTAGTTTTTGTTCTAGTGCTTTATTCATTGCAAATTTGTGCTGCCTAGGTGACCCTATTCTTGAGCTTACATGTCAAATTTATGTGGTTCCAAGTAGTTTTGATGCATGATGTAGGCTCTAGGCACTTGTAGGAGTAGTTGCTATCAATTTTGTTGAGTTTAGTTCACTTTTATTTTGAAGTTACTAAAAATTTCAGAATTTTTCAGAAAATAATGAACAGATTTTTGAGGGGCTCGTCGAGCCGAAGCTCGAAGGAAAAGCAAAATGAAGAAGCAAAGAAGCCCAAATATAATCTGCCTCGCACCGCGGAGGTTAGGCCGTGTGAATGGCCCTCCGATGATTTCTTGAGAGCAACCGAGATTTATGAGGATTTTTATGAATTGGCTAAGAATGCAGGCCTCACCGACTTCCTCCGCGACCAACGCGAACAATATCTCTTACTCACCAATACTTTTGTGCAAAACTTCTACTATTATCCTAGGGAATCACCTCCTTCAGTAGAGTTTCATTTATATGATGTGGTTAAGAAGATGTCACTATATGAATTTTGCAGGGTTTGCAAAATACCTTTCGAGGGTAGCTTAGAGGAACCACATCGTAAAGATGTGGATGGATTTATTGACACTATCACTGTAGGGGAAACTAGGAAGGTCTCCGATGCAAGAATCACTAGCATACATTTTCCTGTTTTACGCTACATTGCAATATTTGCTAGTCGTTTCTTAATTGGTCGCGGAAACTGTGGAAACCTTAGTGTTCCTGATATTTTTATTTTGTTCCATGGTTTATTCCGTGACGACTCTGTTAGTATGGGCGGTATTATTGCTAAACAGTTAAGTTTGAACCGTACAAAGGGCCCCATCTTTGGTGGTATCTATCCTTCACGCCTTGCTGCATATTATAACATACCCATTAGGCACTATGTAAAAGAAGAAAAAATGCTGCCTACTGTTTATTTAGATTATAAGACTATGGTAGCGCATGATTTTATTATAAAGAATAGGGAAGGGGAGCTTAAATACAAATTGTTCTTTGATAAACGTCATCCTGAGACTATCACCTTGCCTGCTCCTTCCTTGTTTGATTTATCTACAGCCAGTACCTCGTCTCGCTGGAGGACATTCACGCTTACCGGAACCCTACATCAGCCATAGAGCTAGAGTCAGAACCACAAGTTGATCCTCCAGGACAGTCTAATTACCAATGGGATCCGGAGATGATTGCCAACCAGTAGCAATCAGAGTCTTCTTCTTCGTAGTACGACCCCAACTATTACTATGGATATCCGCCAGGCCAACCGTGGCCATAGACCAACTTAGGCCAAAAGCCTAAGCTTGGGGGAGTATGTATTTCTCACCAACATTATATTCATGTTCACACACTCATTGCTAGATGTCAGTGCTCATACTTTTTCATTGTATCATCCATACTAGTTTATTTCCTTTTTATGCTTTCTTCTTGTGTGTTTGATAAACCTTAAGAAAAACCAAAAAAATTAGTTGTAGCTTTTAACTAGCTTTAATCCCTATGCCTGTAGTAGTAATTAAAAAGAAAACCCAAAAAGATTTCATGTTCTTCTTTTGCTTGTTGGGAGCTTTCCCGTGTAAATAGTTTTATTTCTTTTCTTTTTTTTGGGGGTCGATAGGAGAAGACCATGATTAAATTGTTGAAGTGGCTCTTATATGCATTATTGTTGATTTGACAAAAGAGCCCATATTGCCTTGTCTTCTCCTGTTTATTGAATGCTTGCAGATTCCAGGTTAGTCCAATGCACATGCACTATTATTATTATTCACATCATTCGGTCGTGCAAGTGAAAGGCAATTATGACGATATATGATGGACTGACTGAGATGAGAAAAGCTGGTATGAACTCGACCTCTCTTGTTTTTGTAAATATGATTAGTTCATCGTTCCCGATTCAGCCTATTATGAATAAACATGTTTGCAATGACAACTAGAGATCATAGTTTCTTATGCCATGCTTAATTAGCTAGGAGCTTATAATGGTTTACCTTGCGTGCCAACATGCTATTAAAATGGTTGTGATGTGGTATGATAGGGTGGTATCCTATTTTGAACGATTCGAGTGGCTTGACTTGGCACATGTTCACGCATGTAGTTGAAACAAAATCGACATAGCCTCTACGATATTTATGTTCATGGTGCATTATATCCTACTCATCCTTGCATTCGGTGTAGATTAATTTTAATGCATGTTCATGACTGTTGTCGCTCTCTAGCTGGTCGCTTCCTAGTCTTTTTCTAGCCTTCACCTATACTAAGCGGGAATACTGCTCGTGCATCCAACTCCATAAACCCCAAAGTTATTCCATATGAGTCCACCATACCTACCTATATACGGTATCTACCTGCCGTTCCAAGTAAATTTGTATGTGCCAAACTCTAAACCTTCAAATAAATATCCTGTTTTGTATGCTCGAATAGCTCATGTATCAACTAGGGCTGTCCGTATCTTCCATGTTAGGCGGGTTATTCTCAAGAGGAGTGGACTCCGCTCCTCACTCACGAGAAAATGGCTGGTCATCGGGATGCCCAGTCCCATGCTTTATGCAAACTAAATCAAAATAATTGCAAACAAAACTCCCCCTAGGACTCTTGTTAGTTGGAGGCACTCGTTATTTCGAGCAAGCCATGGATTGATGCTTGTTGGTGGAGGGGGAGTATAAACTTTACCATTCTGTTTTGGAACCGCCTATAATGTGTGTAGCATGGAAGATATCGCCATCTCTTGGTTATTATGTTGACAATGAAAGTATACCACTCAAAATATTATTCACCTCTATTTTGAAACCGAGCTCTGGCACCTCTACAAATCCCTACTTCCCTCTGCGAAGGGCCTATCTATTTACTTTCATGTTGAGTCATCATCCTCTTATTAAAAAGCACCAGTTAGAGAGCACCACTATCATTTGCATCCATTACTGTTAGTTTACATTGAGTATGACTTAATTGGATCTCTTTTACCATGAATTACAATGTCTAGTCAGTCCTTGATCTTTAAAGGTTCTCTGCATTTATGTTTTGTGGTCTCAGAAAGGCTAGCGAGATGCCATCTTGTTATATCATATTATGATTGTTTTGAGAGTGTTGTCATCCGAGATTTATTATTATTGCTCGCTAGTTGATTATGCCATTGATATGAGTAAACATGAGACCTAAGCGTTATTGTGAATATGGTTAGTTCATAATCTTTGTTGAAAACTTGAATGCTGGCTTTACATATTTATAATAACAAGAGTAAACAGAGTTTGTAAAAGTTTTTCTTTATTACTTTCAGTTTGTCAACTGAATTGCTTGAGGACAAGCAAAGGTTTAAGCTTGGGGGAGGTGATACGTCTCCGTCGTATCTACTTTTCCAAACACTTTTGCCCTTGTTTTGGACTCTAACTTGCATGATTTGAATGGAACTAACCCGGACTGACGCTGTTTTCAGCAGAATTGCCATGGTGTTATTTATGTGCAGAAACAAAAGTTCTCGGAATGACCTGAAACTCCACAGAGCGTCTTTTTGGAAATAATAAAAAATACTGGCAAAAGATCAAGACCAGGGGGCCCACACCCTAGCCACGAGGGTGGGGGCGCGCCCCCTACCTCGTGGGCCCCCTGGAGCTCCTCCGGTCTCAACCCCAACTCTATATATTCACTTTCGGGGATAAAAAAATAAAGGAGAAGGATTCATCGCGTTTTATGATACGGAGCCACCGCCAAGCCCTAAAACCTCTCGGGAGGGCTGATCTGGAGTCCGTTCGGGGCTCCGGAGAGGGGAATCCATCGCCATCATCATCATCAACCATCCTCCATCACCAATTTCATGATGCTCACCGCCGTGCATGAGTAATTCCATCGTATGCTTGCTGGACGGTGATGGGTTGGATGAGATTTATCATGTAATCGTGTTAGTTTTGTTAGGGTTTGATCCCAAGTATCCACTATGTTCTGATATTGATGTTGCTATGACTTTGCTATGCTTAATGCTTGTCACTAGGGCCCGAGTGCCATGATTTCAGATCTGAACCTATTATGTTTTCATGAATATATGTGAGTTCTTGATCCTATCTTGCAAGTCTATAGTCACCTACTATGTGTTATGATCCGGCAACCCCGAAGTGACAATAATCGGGACCACTCCCGGTGATGACCGTAGTTTGAGGAGTTCATGTATTCACTATGTGTTAATGCTTTGGTCCGGTACTCTATTAAAAGGAGGCCTTAATATCCCTTAGTTTCCAAATAGGACCCCGCTGCCACGGGAGGGTAGGACAAAAGATGCCACGCAAGTTCTTTTCCATAAGCACGTATGACTATATTCGGAATACATGCCTACATTACATTGATGAATTGGAGCTAGTTCTGTGTCACCCTAGGTTATGACTGTTACATGATGAACCGCATCCGGCATAATTCTCTATCACCGATCCATTTCCTACGAGCTTTCCATATATTGTTCTTCGCTTATTTACTTTTCCGTTGCTATTGCTATCATCACTACAAAATACCAAAAACATTACTTTTGTTATCATTACCTTTTGCTATCGTTACCACTACTATCATATTACTTTGCTACTAAATACTTTGCTGCAGATATTAAGTTTCCAGGTGTGGTTGAATTGACAACTCAGCTGCTAATACTTGAGAATACTCTTTGGCTCCCCTTGTGTCGAATTGAATACTCTACCCTCGAAAACTTAGCGACCCCCTATACTTGTGGGTTATCAGACACCTCCGCAGTCTGCACACGTTCGGCTCGGTGACGTCCCGCGAACTCACGATCCAGTAGAGCTTCGAGGGAGAGCTTCGTCAGCACGACAACGTGATGTCGGTGATGATGTTGCTACCAGAACAGGGCTTCGCCTAAGCACCGCTATGATATTACCGAGGTGGATTATGGTGGAGGGGGGCACCGCACACGGCTAAAGATCAATGATCAACTTGTGGGTCTATGGGGTGCCCCACTCCCCCGTATATAAAGGAGTGGAGGAGGGGGAGGGGGCCGGCCTCCTAGGCGCGTGATCTTCCACCAAAGAAATCAACTAGCATCAACTACCAGGAGTAATTAACACTACTACCAACCCACAGGTACCAATCCCGGACTTGGAGACAGAATTGGATACAAGAGATGAACTAGGGTTCTAAGAGGAGATGGTGCTGGTGAAGATGTTGATAGAGATTGCCCTCTCCCGATGAGTGGAGCGTTGGTGATGATGATGGCGATGATTTCCCCCTCCCGGAGGGATGTTTCCCCCGCAGAACAGCTCCACAGAACCCTAGATTGGTTCCGCCTCGTGGCGGCGGAGTTTCGCCCGAGAAGATAGCTTATTATGTTTTCCTCATCGAAAGATCTCATATAGCAGAAGATGGTCATCGGAGGGCCACCAGGGGCCCATGAGGTAGGGGGGCACACCCAGGGGGTAGGGCGCGCCCCCACCCTCGTGGGCAGGGTGTGGCCCCCCTGGTGAACTTCTTGCACTTACTATTTTTTATATATTCGGAAAACGTCTTCCGTGAAGTTTCAGGACTTTTGGAGCTGTTTAGAATAGGTCTATAATATTTGCTCCTTTTCCAGCCCAGAATCCCAGCTGCCGGCATTCTCCCTCTTTATGTAAACCTTGTAAAATAAGAGAGAATAGGCATAAGTATTGTGACATAATGTGTAATAACAGCCCATAATGCAATAAATATCGATATAAAGCATGATGCAAAATGGACGTATCAACTCCCCCAAGCTTAGACCTCGCTTGTCCTCAAGCGAAAGCCGAAATCGAAAAATATGTCCACATGTTTAGAGATAGAGGTGTCGATAAAAGTAAAATACGGACATGAGGGCATCATGATCATTCTTAGAACAGCAACTTACATAATTCTTGTCATATAATTTCTTATGATAGAGTAATAATTCAATCACGATTTCAAGTATGAATCATAAACTTCAGTGACAACTAACAAACTATAATCTCAGTCATTGGAGCAATTGCAATTTATCATAACATAGGAAAGAGTCGATATATAAGAGCTTTTCAGCAAGTCCACATACTCAACTATCATATAGTCTTTCACAATTGCTGACACTCACGCAATACTTATGGGTATGGAGTTTTAATCGGACACAGAGAAAGATAGGGGCTTATAGTTTTGCCTCCCAACGTTTTACCTCAAGGGTAATGTCAACAATAATAGTTCATGAAAACTCACATCCAATTAGCCATATATACCAGGATCTTTCCAACATACTGTGCTTGCCAAAGGATAAAATGTAAAAAGGAAGGGTGAAGATCACCATGACTCTTATGCAAGGTAGGAGATAAAAGTGAAAGATAGGCCCTTCGCAAAGGGAAGCAGAGGTTGTCATGGGCTTTTATGGTTGGATGCACAAAATCTTAATGCGAAAGAACGTCACTTTATATTGCCACTTGTGATATGGACCTTTATTATGCAGTCTGTCGCTTTTATTTCTTCCATATCACACGATTGTATAAAGTTTATTTTCTCCCACACTAATAAGCCATACATATTTAGAGAGCAATTTTTATTGCTTGCACCAATGACAACTTACTTGGAGGATCTTACTCAATCCATATGTAGGTATGGTGGACTCTCATGGCAATATTGGTTTAATGGTATTTGGAAGCACAAGTAGTATCTCTACTTGGTGCGATGAATTTGGCTAGCATGAGGGGGAAAGGCAAGCTCAACCATGTTGGATGATCCATGACAATATAATTTATCTCAGATGTAAGAAAACATAACCCATTACGTTGTCTTCCTTGTCCAACATCAACTTTTTAGCATGTCATATTTTAATGAGTGCTCACAATCATAAAAGATGTCCAAGATAGTATATTTATATGTGAAGAACTCTCTTTCTTTATTACTTCCTATTAATTTCAGCAATGACCAAGACTATGTTTGTCAACTCTCAACAACTTTTATTCATCATACTCTCTCTATGTGAGCTCATTACTCTCCATAAGATCCATATGATCTCTTTGTTTCTTTTTATTTATTTCTCTTTTCTTTTATTCACTTAGGATCATGGCAAAATAATCAAGCCCTTGACTCAACACTAATCTTTATTATATAGCTCACGGACTCGATTACATAGAAGGATCATAAAGCAAAACTCACAACTAGATCATACTAAGAACTTTTATTCTACTAGATCAAGATATTACCAAAAGGATCGAACTAAGAAAAACGGTAAAGATAAAAGTGATGGTGATACGATACCGGGGCACTCCCCCAAGCTTGGCAGTTGCCAAGGGGAGTGCCCATACCCATGTGATTATGTCTCTCTTTTTGGGGATGGTGATGTGATATTCTTGGCGATGATTGATATGTCTCCGTCGTATCTACTTTTCCAAACACTTTTGCCCTTATCTTGGACTCTAACTTTCATGATTTTAATGGAACTAACCCAGACTGACGCTGTTTTTAGCAGAATTACCATGGTGTTATTTATGTGTCGAAACAAACGTTCTCGGAATGACCTGAAACTTCACGGAGCAACTTTTTGGAAAATATAAAAAATACCTGCAAAAGATGAAGGCCAGGGGGCCCACCACCTGTCCACGAGGGTGGGGGCGCCTGCCCCCCTAGGGCGCGCCCCCTACCTCGTGGCCCCCCTGGGGCTCCTCCGACTCCAACTCCAACTCTATATATTGTGTTTCGGGGAGAAAAAACCAGAGAGAAGAATTCATCGCGTTTTATGATACGGAGCCGCCGCCAAGCCCTAAAACCTCTCGGGAGGGTTGATCTGGAGTCCGTTCGGGGCATCGGAGAGGGGAATCCGTCGCCACCATCATCATCAACCATCCTCCATCACCAATTTCATGATGCTCACTGCCGTGCGTGAGTAATTCCATCGTAGGCTTGCTGTACGGTGATGGGTTGGATGGGATCTATCATGTAATCGAGTTAGTTTTGTTAGGGTTTGATCCCTAGTATCCACTATGTTCTGAGATTGATGTTGCTATGACTTTGCTATGCTTAATACTTGTCACTGGGGCCCGAGTGCCATGATTTCAGATCTGAACCTATTATGTTTTCATCAATATATGAGAGTTCTTGATCCTATCTTGCAAGTCTATTGTCATCTATTATGTGTTATGATCCGTTAACCCCAAAGTGACAATAATCGGGATACTTACCGGTGATGACCGTAGTTTGAGGAGTTCGTGTATTCACTATGTGTTAATGCTTTGGTCCAGTACTCTATTAAAAGGAGGCCTTAATATCCCTTAGTTTCCGTAAGGACCCCGCTGCCACGGGAGGGTAGGACAAAAGATGTCATGCAAGTTCCTTTCCATAAGCATGTATGACTATATTTGGAATACATGCCTACATTACATTGATGAACTGGAGCTAGTTCTGTGTCACCCTAGATTATGACTGTTACATGATGAACCACATCCGGCATAATTCTTGAGGGAGTCCTGGATTAGGGGGTGTTCGGGTAGCCGGACTCCAGGACTATGAAGATACAAGATTGAAGACTCCGCCCCGTGTCCGGATGGGACTTTCCTTGGCGTGGAAGGCAAGCTTGGCGATGTGGATATTCAAGATCTCCTACCATTGTAACCGACTTTGTGTAACTCTAACTCTCTCCGGTGTCTATATAAACCAGAGGGTTTTAGTCCGTAGAACAACTTCATCATACAACAATCATACCATAGGCTAGCTATTAGGGTTTAGCCTCCTTGATCTCGTGGTAGATCTACTCTTGTACTACCCATATCATCAATATTAATCAAGCAGGACGTAGGGTTTTACCTCCATCGAGAGGGCCCGAACCTGGGTAAAACATTGTGTCCCTTGTCTCCTGTTACCATCCGGCCTAGACGCACAGTTCGGGACCCCCTACCCGAGATCCGCGGGTTTTGACACCGACATTGGTGCTTTCATTGAGAGTTCCTCTATGTCGTCGCAATCAGGAAGGATGCCTCTTCCCGTCTTTAAATACGGCGCCGTTACTAAGGGAGCCTTGGCTGTCGGCCAAACTCTCCGGCTAGGCGGTTTTCTCATGACCGCCTGTTCGGCCGTTGCACCGACGGTGACCTCTCGGGTCATCAAAAGCAATCTTCATGTCATCTCGGAACTCGTCGAGCAGTTAGATCCAATGGAGCTCTCTTCCGTAAACGAGCTCTTGGATCGCATCACCGCCTTGGGGGTCACTACGGATTATGACCAGGTTGGGCTTAAACCTGATCTAAGAGAAATTAATTCTCCCCAAGTCACCCATCACGTTGCTGTAGTAGAGGCACAGTGCGGCGACTCTTCATCTATCTTAAGGACTAGCTACGTCCGGATTCCAGATCCCTCCAAGCCGGATACCCGCGGAGGGGAGGATGTAACTCAAGACCTGAACTTAGAATCAGGCAATGGGCTAGATTCACTGGACAACATCCAAGAATCCAAACCTCAGAGTTCGGAAACTCCTTGGTCTCTGAGTCTTAGATTAGGTGAAGTTCCGGATTTAATTCCACCCACCCGCCCGAACATAAGCGATCTATCCCAAATCAGGCAAAAGCCCGAAGAAACAGTACATCATTACTGGGCAAGGTTCCTACTGGTTATGAACAGGATAAAGGACTGCCGCAAGGAAAACACAATCTCAATCTTCTGCAATAATTGCACGGACAAGGGAATCCTCAATGCCACAGGTCGTCGTGATCTTACACGCTTCGCTGACTTGGCGTCCATAGTACAAAAGTACTGTGCGATGGAAAGCGCCCGGAAAACCGAAACTAAATTTTGGGACAATCCGTCCCTGAATAGAAACCACGTCCGAAATAAAAGGGTGCATCATCATCAGACACCCGGGTTAAAAACCAAAAAACCAAAACCCTCTACAGGGCATGGAACCGTACTGGAGGGATGGCTTAATGGACCCTTAAAATTCATAGTACAGAGGACGCCACACCAACTCATAGCCTTAGAGCATGTTGGATCTCCGGCAGGTGGCCAAAAGGGGCGAAGATCTCCTAATTCCGGAGGCCGCAGAAAGCCACCTCAGGGACTCCAGTACAGTCTTAACAGTCTTCGAGACTTTCGCATCAAATAAAATGCGAAAAAGAACACTCCGCAGCTTCGCCGAAGTCTATCAAGTAGCAACAATAAACCCATGGAGTGACACGGCTATTACCTTTAACGGCAGCGACGAACCTAAATTCCGAACAGCTCGAGCACCAGCCGCATTGGTACTCAGTCCTATAGTGGACGGCTTTCGCCTCACCAAGGTACTCATGGATGGAAGCAGCGGATTGAACCTCATTTATGAGGAAACCCTTCAAAAAATGGAAATAGACTGGAACCGCATTGAGCGAAGCAGCACAACCTTCAGAGGAATAATCCCCAGTCGGGAAGCACGCTGTACAGGAAAAATCACACTAGATGTGGTGTTCGGCACGCCGGATAATTATAGGTCCGAAGAGGTCACATTCCAAGTGGCCCCGTTCAGCAGTGGATACCACGCTCTGCTGGGGCGGGAAGCGTTTACAATCTTCCAAGCAATACCCCATTACGGGTACATGAAGCTCAAGATGCCCGGGCCGAATGGAATCCTCACTCTCGCTAGTGATCCGGACATAGCACTCCGCGCCAAAAACAAGACAGCCGCACTAGCCCTTGAGGCACTGTCCGAAGCCCTAGCGGCTGAGGAACTGACTACGCTGCGCTCCACGGTAAACAGGGACGATGTGATACTCAACAAAAGATCCAAGTCCACCTCCTTTAAACCAGCAGATGAAATAGTCAAATTCCAGGTCCATCCAACGGACCCCAATAAAACAGCTTCCATCGGGGCAAAATTAAACCCCGATGTAGACGCCGCACTGTGAGAATTCCTGCGGGAGAACTGGGACATTTTTTCATGGCACCCTTCGGACATGCCAGGAATCCCACGCAGGCTGGCCGAACACAGCTTAAATATCCTAAAAGGATTCAAACCTGTCAAACAAGCCCTTCGGCGTTTTTTTGAACCCAAGAGACAGGCAATGGGAGAGGAGCTAGCCAAACTATTGGAGGCCGGATTCATCAGAGATATAAAACATCCAGACTGGCTAGCAAACTTGGTCAAGCCGCAACGGCATCCATCACCCCATACGGCCCATTCTGCTTCAACACAATGCCTTTCGGGCTCAAAAACGCCGGCGCAACATATCAGCGCATGATTCAGACATGTCTGGCAAACCAGATCGACAAAACAGTAGAGGCATACGTGGATGATGTGGTCGTAAAAATAAGACATGTCGAATCTCTAGTAGACGACTTGAGGCTTACATTTCACAACCTCCGAGCATATGACATCAAGCTAAATCCGGAAAAATGCGTTTTCGGCGTTCCAGCCGGAAAGCTCTTGGGCTTCATTGTATCCGGTAGGGGAATCGAAGCAAATCCAGCGAAGATCCGAGCTTTGTCACAACTGGATATCCCAAAGGACCTCAAACAAATACAAAAATTAACCGGATGCGTGGCGGCTCTAAGCCGCTTTATCTCCCGGTTGGGAGAAAAGGCGCTACCCCTCTATCGCCTCCTTCGGTGCACCGAACACTTCGAGTGGACGGACGCCGCCACGGCCAGACTCGAGGAAATAAAAGCCATATTGGCAACAAACCCCGTCCTGGCCGTGCCAAACATCGGCGAACCAATGCTATTGTACATTGCAGCAACCCATCAAGTTGCCAGTGCAGTACTCGTCGTCGAGCGGGAAACGGACGGACACAAATTCCCCCTTCAAAAGCCGGTTTACTATGTGTCCACTATCCTCACCCCATGCAAATCACGGTACCCACATTATCAAAAGATTGCATATGCGGTATTCATGGCATCCCGGAAGCTACGACACTACTTTCAAGAGTGCTCAATCACAGTAGCATCGGAAGTACCACTCAATGATATTATAAACAACCATGACGCAACGGGCCGGATTGCAAAATGGGCCATCGAGCTCCTCCCATTTGACATAACTTATAGGCCACGGCGAGCTATCAAGTCGCAAGTTTTGGCCGACTTAGTCGCAGAATGGACGGAGGCCGAACTCCCTAAAGAGTACGGCACATATTCAAACTGGATAATGCACTTCTACGGCTCCAAAATGTTGGCCGGACTAGGGGCCGACGTCGTTTTGACGTCCCCCACAGGAGACACAGTTCAATATGTACTCCAGATTATGTACACGGACTCCAACAATGCAGCCGAATATGAGGCCCTTTTACATGGTCTCCGGATGGCAGTATCCATGGGCATTCAACGCCTAGAGGTGCGCGGGGATTCGAACCTCGCGATATCCCAAATAAATGGAGACTTCGATGCCAAGGATCCAAAAATGGAAGCTTACTGCAACGCCGTCCTCAAAATGTCAGCTCGGTTTCAAGGGCTCGAATTTCACCATATAGCCCGAGAAAACAATCAGGCGGCAGACATCCTGGCACGCATCGGCGCAAAACGCGATGCGGTCCCCCCAACATCTTCCTGGAAAGGTTGTTCAAGCCATCCGTAGTATGGGAAGGGGAACATGGCAATATCAGTCCGGACCCAACCGCACTGTCCGACGCCGAACAATCTGACATAATCGGAGGCTCTGCCAATGAAATAACAACCTCAGCCCACGTACTAATGGCCGTTATCGCCCCGTGGACAGAACCATTCCTAGCCTACCTTACTAGGCAGGAACTCCCAGAGGACCAAAACAAGGCACGCTGTATAGTGCGGCGATCTAAAGCCTATAAAGTCCATGAGGGAGAACTTTACAAGAAAAGTGCTACCGGAGTCCTTCAAAGGTGCATCTCCGAAGAGGAAGGGCGGAACCTGCTGGCTGAAATTCATGCCGGACTCGGTGGCCATCACGCCGCAGCCCGGTCCCTCGTAAGCAAGGCTTTCCATATAGGCTTTTATTGGCCAACGGCCCGGGCGGACGCTCAGGACTTGGTCCATAAATGCATCGGTTGTCAGCTTTTTGCAAACCAAAGCCATATGCCACCCACCGCCCTCCAAACTATCCCCATCACTTGGCCTTTCGCGGTCTGGGGGCTTGACATGGTGGGACCTCTTAAAGGCGGAACCCACAAGAAAAAAAAATACTTACTGGTCATGGTGGATAAGTTCACCAAATGGATAGAAGCCAGGCCTGTTAAGACGACCGAATCCGGACCTGTGATAGACTTTATATCCGGGGTCGTACACCGTTATGGCGTCCCCCATAGCATCATCACCGATAACGGCACGAACTTTACGGCCGATGAGGTAAAACCCTGGTGCAAAAACATGGGCATCAAGCTCGATTATGCTTCCGTCTATCACCCACAAACTAATGGTCAGGTCGAACGTGCAAATGGTCTCATCATGAGCGGCATCAAACCCAGATTAGTGCGGTCCCTCAAGGAATCTAACATGCACTGGGTAGAGGAGCTCGACTCCGTACTCTGGGGGCTGCGGACCACGCCGAACCGCACCACCGGATACACACCATTTTTATGGTGTACGGCGCAGAGGCAGTCTTGCCATGCGACATAATTCATGACTCACCTCGAGTGCGCATGTACGAAGAAAGGGAGGCCGAGCTCGATCGGCAGGACAGTTTGGACGCCTTAGAGGAGGAGCACGACGTGGCAAAAGCCCGTTCCACATTCTATCAACAGTAGGCTCGAAGATATCAAAGCAGAGAAGTGCGGGCCAAAAGCTACAATGTTGGCGAATTAGTTCTACGCCTGCCGGACAAGAAAAAGGACAAGCTGAAGCCCAAGTGGGAAGGTCCCTTCATAATCGACCAAGTCCTGACTAGTGGAGCATACCGCCTGCGAGATGCGTCGGATAACCGCCTCGAGCCGAACCCATGGAACGCAGCCCGTCTCCGAAGATTCTATGCCTAGCGCCGGACTCTGTGTTTGTCTCCTTCCTCTGTCCATTTTTTACATTTTCTGTCTTACATTTCTCTCCTTCCCCTCTTCTCTTTTATAGCCCTTAAAGGCTCCTCAAGTGAAGTGCTACTCGTGCTCATTAAACCTGGGGGCTTCTTTAACAGAAGCTTATTTATACGGGCTTCACACCCACCACATGTGTCAAACTTCCGCATGTACCTTTTCTTCACCATTATATGCATCGATATGACTTAAGTTTTGGCCAAGCTGGGTTTCCTGGCTCCTGTGCTTACCCCTACATTCCTGATTGTTCGGCTAGGTGGTAAAGGGAGCACCTCTGCGATTGTTACTGCCGGATCAGCCGGATGTGTACCTCAGACTGGGTGAAGCCGAAAGCTAGCGTTCTTAAGGGAATATTCGGTCGGTGAACTAAAAGATGACCTTTTTTTACTTATTTATGTATATGCCCCTAGATGATTTTCCTGCATTTGCAGTCCGGACATGCACTTTAGGGCATGCCTCCCAGAGAAAGGAACCCCTAACGGAACTATTCTCTCTAGAAGATGTTTCTTACTAACCATGTAATATAACATAACTAGTTGGGCACTTGTCTGATAAAGCACTAATGACCCCTACGCCTGGTCTCATGCATACCCCGGTTCTTACATGACCGGTAGGGTATTCGGACACACTCCGGACCGTCAGGTCCTGAGGTTGAAGCGAAAAGGTCGGCAACGACAAACGATCTACAATCCGGCTAGAAGGCATTACACATGTCAATTAAAACTTACATAGTCACTCTGACTGATTGTATTCCTCTTCAATACCATCTAACAGGCTGTCTAACTTACAGTCCTGCTGGGAATACTTTGCGGCCAATTCTACTTGGCCGTACACTAAGCTTACAGGGATCTCCTTCCCGTCAGGCCCCACAGGTCCAACCTCGGCCATGTGGTTTGGGTCAGACTTCGTGTACCGCATCTTCACCATGGCCCAGGCCTCCCTAGCGCCTTGTCGGCAGGCCGATATCCTCCATAACCGGAAGCGCCGCCGAGCTCCCTTAAGCTTCTCCGAAAGCTCTCCAAGGCCCTCGGGCATGGAGTGGGAAGGCCATAAGGCTTGGGCAACGCCTCGCATCGCCTGCCGAACTCGCTCGTGCAGTTGCGAGAGCTCGGGAAGAAGGTCACCCGTAGAACCGGGCATCTCCTCTGCAGGACGACCCGTTAGCATACCTACGGACATTACTCTGTTAGTCGACTTCCTCGCCGAACTCTTTTCTTTCAAAGATTCGCTTAAGCACTTACTAAATATGCCGCGTCGAAGCCGCTGATTCTCCTTAGTAGAGTCCGACAGCTGGCCACGAACATCTTTAAGTTCAACGTCCAGCTTGGTGTTGGCATCCTGAAGCTCATTCTTCTCCCGCCTCACCCTTGTCAACATACTCTCACCGGCCTTTAGCCGGCGTAAGAGTTGTTGCCTCTCCGGATCCAGTCCGGCGCCATCTGCAATATGATTTGGCAGATTCGTACCCACGCCGCACTTCGCAAGATATTAATCTTTCGAAGTGTATCTTACCAGAGGGGGTCTCTTTAGGCTCCCCTGCCATGGCTAGTGCGGCCTCCAGTTGGGCTTTGCACTCTTTCAGCTCCTGGGACAGTACGGTATTCTTCTCTGTAAGAACCTGCATAACAAATGATCCTTAAACCAGTTACTCTAACTATTTCAAGTCTCGGGGGCTACTGGTATATACATATATATTTACCAAAATTTTCTTACCCGTATGTCTTTTACATATTGCTCCGTGGCTATGGTTAAACCATTTTGAGCGGCACGGAGGTACGCATCTCCCGAATTGAAGGCATCTAATGCCTCTCGGGAGAAACAAGCGTCGCGAAGAACTGTCCGGCGACGCCTGTGGTTCATGGCACTCTCCACCTCGGAATTGGTGGCAGACAGCCTGTCCGCATCCTCTATCGGAGGAGCGTCCGGTGCGCACCTCGTGTTTGCTCCCGCTTCCGGACCAGGCGTTGGAGCCTAGCTGGTGGAGGCGCGGTTGGCAACCTCTCCGGATATAGTCCGGCGAGGTCTCTTCGTCCTGAAGATAGCACGAACGTTAATATGCCCTGAAGAAATAACACCAGGGAAAAAGAGGATGCGCTATACCTTTGCGCCGGCATCCCAGTCCGGACTACATTCCTTTTTGCCCCACAGGGCCCTGCGGCCCCTCGTTGGCTAGCCACCGCAGGTTCGGCCTCCCGCATTGGAAACCTCCCCTGCAAAACACGGTCGTTGTCAGGAAAACTGAAATGCGTGAGAATGGATTCCTTCTCAAAGGGATGAGACTCTGCTCTTTGTTACCTGGGAGGCCGGGATTAACCCTGGGTAATCAGCCGTAATGGCCACCAAGGTATTGTCCTTGCTTAACTGATGAAACACCCTGTCAATCAACTCCACCGATATATCCGGATCCTCTTCGAAGTCCGGATCGAGGGACCGTTCTGGATCCTCGGGTTGTGGGGGACGACTGTTTATATCCTTTACTTCCTGACGCAGTTCCTGCGTTGAAATCGTTGGACTACATATTTAATCATGGGAATATAAAGCGGATGGGCAGGCACAATTGTTCACTTACCCAACTCAGGGGGTTGTACATACTAAATCCGCCATGCGGGTTGACGCGGAGGAATTCCTCCTCTTCTCCCTTGTACAAAGAGGATAAGATCTTTACTAGAGCGGCAGCTGAGGCTGGCCTCTTACGACCGTAATGGGTGGCGTCATCCTCCCCGTTAAAATCCCACATGGGGTGGCCTCTATATTGAAGCGGCTGCACCCCCCGCATAATGCATGCGGCCAAGACTCCAATCATGGTTACTCCGGAATGAGCCAATAGTCTTATCCGGCCCATCAGGTGAAGGATGTCCCTGTCGCTTTCTCTTTGAGAGCTCTGCGAACGCCAGCTTAGGCGTTTCTTTAAGGGAGCACTGTTGAATTCGGGGAGACCGACCCGGATAGGGCCCGGTAGCGGGACATCATCTATGTAAAACCACTCCGAAGGCCAGTCCTCGGACGCCTTCTTTGGGGTTCCGGATAGATATCCGGTCCCGGCGATACGCCACACTTCGGCTCCGCCCACTTGATATATAGACCCCTCTTGAGAGCGGGGCACCAGACAGAATAATCTCTTCCACAGCGCGAAATGAGCCTCAACACCCAAGAATAGCTTGCTAAGAGCGACGAAGCCCGCGATATGCAATATAGAGGCGGGCGTGAGATCATGCAGGCCTGAGGGAGAAATCCCTTGGCCTGAAGCGACACTAGCTCGCTGTGCGGGATGGAGCACCTCTCCCAGTCTCCAGGTTTAGGACTGGAAGGGCGAGAGGAGGAGCTGCGACGGCTGGCCATGTTGGAATGAACCTTTGCTGGAGGCGCTCTGATGATTACTCGCGGAGAGGAGAAGGTGTGGTTTGGATCTGAATCCCCATCCCATTAAATAGGTGGCTCGTTTATGCGGCTAGGGGTGTGAATGTAAAAACACCCCGACTTTTCACATTCGTTTGACACGTGGAAGATGGCCATTATTGGGCGTGGAAGCCGAGGTGCGCTACATTACAAAAATTGGACATTATTCAGCAGGTACACGAAGTTTGGAGGAGAGCCCGCCTTGCAATGCCGAAGACAATCTGCGCGCCGGACTCGTCATCATTGAAGCCTGGTTCGGGGGCTACTGAGGGAGTCCTGGATTAGGGGGTGTTCGGGTAGCCGGACTATACCTTCAGCCGGACTCCAGGACTATGAAGATACAAGATTGAAGACTTCGTCCCGTGTCCGGATGGGACTTTCCTTGGCGTGGAAGGCAATCTTGGCGATGTGGATATTCAAGATCTCCTACCATTGTAACCGACTTTGTGTAACTCTAACCCTCTCCGATGTCTATATAAACCGGAGGGTTTTAGTCCATAGAACAACTTCATCATACAACAATCATACCATAGGTTAGCTATTAGGGTTTAGCCTCCTTGACCTCGTGGTAGATCTACTCTTGTACTACCCATATCATCAATATTAATCAAGAAGGACGTAGGGTTTTACCTCCATCGAGAGGGCACGAACCTGGGTAAAACATGGTGTCCCTTGTCTCCTGTTACCATCCGGCCTAGACGCACAGTTCGGGACCCCCTACCCGAGATCCGCCGGTTTTGACACCGACAATTCTCCATCACTGATCCATTGCCTATGAGCTTTCCATATATTGTTCTTCGCTTATTTACTTTTGCGTTTCTATTGCTATCATCACTACGAAATACCAAAAACACTACTTTTGCTACTGTTACCTTTTGCTACCGTTACCACTACTATCATATTACTTTGCTACTAAGTACTTTGCTGCAGATATTAAGTTTCCAGGTGTGGTTGAATTGACAACTCAGTTGCTAATACTTGAGAATATTCTTCGGCTTCCCTTGTGTCGAATCAATAAATTTGGGTTGAATACTCTACCCTCGGAAACTGTTGCGATCCCCTATACTTGTGGGTTATCAAGACTATTTTCTAGCGCCGTTGCCGGGGAGCATAGCTCTATTCTTTGAGTGACTTGGGATTTATATCTGCTTATCATTATGAAGAACTTGAAAGATCCAAGGACCAAGATTTATCCCTCAACTACGAGGGGAGGTAAGGAACTGCCATCTAGCTCTGCACTTGATTCACCTTCTGTTTTGAGTAAGCTTGCGACACCTAAACCTGCTTCTGCTATTCGTTCTGATATGTCGCATGTTATTGATGATGCCACTTCTGCTATACATGATACTTATGATGAAACTACTTCTATGCTTGATACTACTATGCCACTTGGTGAATTTTTTGATGAACAACTTGCTAGGGCTAGAGAGATTGAAAATATTGAATCTGATAATACTGATGAAATTGATGATGAAGACTTGAGTGTTATTCCTGAGGGTTATGTTTTTGATAAAGAAGCTTCTTTAGCTATTTTAGCTTGCAAAGATAGATACGAACTTAAGAGGTTATTAGCTAAATGGAATAAGCAGTCTCTAAATGCTAGAATGAAACCTGACCCTACTTTTGCTACTTCACCTATCTGTGGTACTGATAAGGTTTATGAATTCTCTGTTGATCCTGATATAATTACTTTGGTTGAAGCTGATCCTTTTCATGGCTATGAAACTGAAACTGTTATGGCACATCTTACTAAATTAAATGATATAGCTACCCTGTTCAATACTGATGAGAGAACTCGCTACTTTTATATCCTTAAAATATTTCCGTTCTCATTAAAGGGTGATGCTAAGATATGGTTTAATTATCTTGATCCTGGTTGTGTGCGTGATGACCCACAAGTATAGGGGATCTATCGTAGTCCTTTCGATAAGTAAGAGTGTCGAACCCAACGAGGAGCAGAAGGAAATGATAAGCGGTTTTCAGCAAGGTATTCTCTGCAAGTACTGAAATAAGTGGTAACAGATAGTTTTGTGATAAGGTAAATTGTAACGAGCAACAAGTAACAAAAGTAAATAAGGTGCAGCAAGGTGGCCCAATCCTTTTTGTAGCAAAGGACAAGCCGGAAAAATTCTTATATAAGGAAAAGAGCTCCCGAGGACACATGGGAATATCGTCAAGCTACTTTTCATCACGCTCATATGATTCGCGTTCGGTACTTTGATAATTTGATATGTGGGTGGACCGGTGCTTGGGTGCTGTTCTTACTTGAACAAGCATCCCACTTATGATTAACCTCTATTGCAAGCATCCGCAACTACAACAAAAGTATTAAGGTAAACCTAACCATAGCATGAAACATATTGATCCAAATCAGCCCCTTACGAAGCAACGCATAAACTAGGGTTTAAGCTTCTGTCACTCTAGCAACCCATCATCTACTTATTACTTCCCAATGCGTTCCTCTAGGCCCAAATAATGGTGAAGTGTTATGTAGTCGACGTTCACATAACACCACTAGAGGTTAGACAACATACATCTCATCAAAATATCGAACGAATACCAAATTCACATGACTACTAATAGCAAGACTTCTCCCGTGTCCTCAGGAACAAACGTAACTACTCACAAAGCATATTCATGTTCATAATCAGAGGGGTAATAGTACGCATAAAGGATCTAAACATATGATCTTCCACCAAGTAAACCAACTAGCATCAACTACAAGGAGTAATCAACACTACTAGCAACCTACTAGCACCAATCCCGGACTTAGAGACAAGAAATGGATACAAGAGATGAACTAGGGTTTGGAGATGAGATGGTGCTGGTGAAGATGTTGATGGAGATTGCCCTCTCCCGATAAGAGGAGCATTGGTGATGACGATGGTGATGATTTCCCCCTCCCGGAGGGAAGTGTCCCCGGCAGAACAGCTCTGCCGGAGCCCTAGATTGGTTCCGCCAAGGTTCCGCCTCGTGGCGGAAGAGTCTCGTCCCGAAAGGTTGCTTATGATTTTTTTCTCATCGAAAGACTTCATATAGGAGAAGATGGGCGTCGGAGAGCCACCAGGGGGGCCCATGAGGTAGGGGGACGCGCCCAGGGGGAGGGGCGCGCCCCCCACCCTCGTGAGCAGGGTGTGGGCCCCCTGGCCTTCATCTTTGGCGACGATTTTTCTTTATTTATTTTAAGATATTCCGTGGAGTTTCAGGACTTTTGGAGTTGCGCAGAATAGGTCTCCAATATTTGCTCCTTTTCCAGCCAGAATTCCAGCTGCCGGCATTCCCCCTCTTCATGGTAAACCTTGTAAAATTAGAGAGAATAGCCATAAGTATTGTGACATAACGTGAAATAACAGCCCATAATGCAATAAATATTAACATAAAAGCATGACGCAAAATGGACGTATCAACTCCCCCAAGCTTAGACCTCGCTTGTCCTCAAGCGAAAAGCCGATAACAATAAATATGTCCTCATGTTTAGAGGTAGAGGCGTCGATAAAAATAAAATACGGACATGAAGGCATCATGATTGTTTCATAACAGCAACATATATAGATTTGTCATATGATTACTTATGTTCAAGTGATGATCTTTTCACAATGCAAAAGTATGAATCAGAAACCTTATTAGGCGCTAACAAATTATAACCTCAGTCATTGAAGCAATTGCAATTTATCATAACATTGGAAGGAGTCTATGTCAGAGCTTAAAAGCAAGTCCACATACTCAACTATCACTTAGTCCTTCATAATTGCTAACACTCACGCAATACTTGTGGTTATGAAGTTTCAATCGGACACAGAGAAAGACTGGGGCTTATAATGCTACCTCCAAACTTATTCACCTTTGGGTGATGTCAACAATAATAGTTCATGCTAACGTACATCCAATTGGATATATATATCAGGATTACCCCACCATGAAGTGCTTGCCAAAGGATAAAATGAAAAAGGGAAAGGTGAAGATTACCTTGACTCTTGCATAAGATAGAGGATAATAATAAAAGATAGGCCCTTCGCAGAGGGAAGCAGAGGTTGCCATGCGCTTTTATGGTTGGATGCACAAAATCTTAATGCAAACGAACGTCACTTTATATTGCCCCTTGTATGTGAACCTTTATTATGCAGTCCGTCGCTTTTATTGCGTCCACAAAAAGTTCGTAAAAAGCTTATTTCTCTGCACTAATAAGTCATGCATATTTAAAGAGCAATTTTTATTGCTTGCACCGATGACAACTTACTTGAAGGATCTTACTCAATCCATAGGTAGATATGGTGGACTCTCATGGCTAAACTGGTTTAAGGGTATTTGGAAGCACAAGTAGTATCTCTACTTGGTGCTGAGAATTTGGCTAGCATGAGGGGGAAAGGCAAGCTCAACATGTTTGAATGATCCATGACAATATACTTTAACTGAGATGCGAGAAAACATAACCCATTACGTTGTCTTCCTTGTCCAACATCAACTCTTTAGCATGTCATACTTAATGAGTGCTCCCAATTATGAAAGATGTCAATGATAGTATATCTATATGTGAAACCTCTCTCTCCTTATTACTTCCTATTAATTGCCACGATGACTAAAGCTATATTTGCCAACTCCTAACAACTTTTTAATCATCATACTCTTTCTATGTGAAGTCATTACTCTCAATAAGATCAATATGAACTCTTTGTTTCTTTTTATTCTTTCCTTTATTCACTCAAGATCATGGCAAAATAATCAAGCCCTTGACTCAACACTAATCTTTATTATATATAGCTCACGGACTAGATTGCATAGAGGGATCATAAAGCAAACTTCAAAACTAGATCATGCCGTGACTTTATTCTACTAAATCAAGATACTACTAATAGGATCAAACTAAGAAAAACGGTAAAGATAAGAGTTGTGATGGTGATACAATACCGGGGCACCTCCCCCAAGCTTGGCAGTTGCCAAGGGGAGTGCCCATACCCATGTGATGAGGTCTCCTTCTTTGTTGTTGGAGGTGGAGGTGTTGTTGATGACGCAAGCCTGTCGTCCCCTTCCATGGCATAGGCTCACCCTCATAGAAGGATGATCGAGTCTCCGGAATTCTCAAATCTACAACGGAAACAGCTCGAAACGAAAACAGGGGATATTTGCATGATACGGGGGTCAAAACCTTCGGGAGAATATATAATGAATTTTTACCGACCAAAATACGTATCGTGCAGGAAAATGGAGTCCGGAGGGCACACGAGGTGCTCACGAGGTAGGGGGGCGCGCCCTCCACCATCGTGGAGGGCTCGTGTCCTCCCTGGACTGCTACCTATTTTTCTATTTTTCTAAATATTCCAAAACGGAGAAATATTGCCTTAAAAATTGTTTTGGAGTCGATTTACTTACCGTACCACATACCTATTCCTTTTCGGAGTCTGGAACATTCTGGAAAGTGCCCCTTATGTATTCCTCTGGGGTTACGGTTTCAATAACATTGGTTTCAACATTTATAGGATTACCTGAGATATAGTGCTTGATTCTTTGACCGTTTACCACCTTCGGATTTGTGCCTTCGAAATTGTTGATTTTTATGGCACCGGAATGATAGACCTCCTCGATAACGTAGGGACCTTCCCATTTAGAGAGAAGTTTTCCTGCAAAAAATCTTAAACGAGAGTTGTATAGCAATACATAATCGCCTACATTAAACTCACGCTTTTGTATCCTTTTGTCATGCCATCTTTTAACTTTTCTTTAAACAACTTGGCATTTTCATAGGCTTGGGTTCTCCATTCATCAAGTGAGCTAATATCAAATAACCTCTTCTCACCGGCAAGTTTGAAATCATAGTTAAGCTCTTTAATAGCCCAATATGCCTTATGTTCTAGTTCAAGAGGTAAGTGACATGCTTTTCCATAAACCATTTTATACGGAGACATACCCATAGGATTCTTATATGCAGTTCTATATGCCCATAATGCATCATCAAGTTTCTTGGACCAATTCTTTCTAGACCTATTAACAGTCTTTTGAAAAATTAATTTGAGCTCTCTATTACTCAATTATACTTGACCACTAGACTGTGGGTGATAAGGAGATGCAATTCTATGATTAACGTCATATTTGGCAAGCATTTTACGGAAAGCACCATGAATAAAGTGTGAACCACCATCAGTCATTAAATATCTAGGGACTCCAAACCTCAGAAAAATAACTTCCTTAAGCATTTTAATAGAAGTGTTATGATCAGTACTACTAGTTGGAATAGCTTCTACCCACTTAGTAACGTAATCAACAGCAACTAAAATATGAGTGTATCCATTGGAGGCAGGAAAAGGTCCCATATAATCAAAGCCCCAAACATCAAATGGTTCAATAACAAGTGAATAATTCATAGGCATTTCTTGACGTCTACTAATATTACTAATTCTTTGACATTCATCACAAGATAAACCAAACTTACGTGCATCCTTGAAGAGAGTAGGCCAATAAAAAGCAGATTGCAATACCTTATGTGCAGTTCTATCTCCAGCGTGGTGTCCTCCATAAGCTTCGGAGTGACACTTGCGTAGGATCTGTTCCTATTCATGCTCAGGTACACAACGTCTAATAACACCATCTACTCCTTCTTTATAAAGATGTGGGTCATCCCAAAAGTAATGTCTCAAATCATAAAAGAACTTTTTCTTTTGTTGGTATGTGAAGCTAGGTGGTATAAATTTAGCAACAATATAATTAGCATAATCAGCATACCATGGAGTGCTACGAGAAGTGCTTATGACATTTAATTGTTCATCAGGAAAGCTATCATCAATAGGTAGTGGGTCATCAAGAACATTCTCTAACCTAGATAAGTTGTCTGCAACTGGCTTCTCAGCTCCTTTTCTATCAACAATATGCAAATCAAATTCTTGCAGCAAGAGAACCCATCTAATAAGTCTAGGTTTAGCATCTTTCTTTTCCATAAGATATTTAATAGCAGCATGATAAGTGTGAATAGTTACTTTAGAATCAACAATATAGGGTGATGTGGAATTGTCACGACAGATGTCCTTAGTGTCAGGACTTAGTCGCGAGGCCAACGCATCTATGTGGTAGCTTGAGAGGGGTTGAGTGGGATGAGAGACGCAGGGCGGATCATCATGCAAGACAAGGATTTAGACAGCTTCGGGCCCCGGGAAACATCATCCGGTAATAGCCCTACATGCTGTTTGAGGCTAGGTCTCATTATCATCACGAGGGAGTCGCCGTAAACCGGCTCTCCTCTTTGTGTCTAGCCCTAGATATTGTTTCTTCTTGCCCCCCCCTCTTTGGGGAGCCCTGCCCCTCCTTATATATGTTGAAGGGGCGGTTTACATGTGGAGTCCTATTAGGATTAGGACTAGTCTATCTCTAATACAAACCGGATACAAGCCCTGGTCTTAACTCCTAAATATTCCTCATGCCTTTGCTCTTAAACCGGCCCACCATAGTATGAACCAGCCTTCTGGGCCATGGGCCTCGTCATCCATCCGACCCGCCCGCCGGGTTACTAATGAACTGCCAAGACCGGGCGGGTAGCCGGTGAACCGCCAAGCTCCGGGCGGGTTACCAGCGAGTCATCTAGTCCGGCCGGTTTATACTTCCGGCCGGTTTACGCCACGGGGTATATCCCCGACATTAGCCCCCAGTTTAATTTGGATTTATCCATGTTAAACTGATCTGCAACATAAACTCAAGAGCAAATTTGACAGGTTATGCTCCGGGTTAAAAATTCTTGTAAATCGACACCTGATCATCCTTGTCATTTCCTTCTTCTAGAAAATCTGGTTTAATAGGCCAGCTTCATACTCAATTTGCTTTGCAGAAGATATTGAGAATAAAGAATCCATTTGAATCGGCCTTCAATGCTCTTGATTTGACAAAAATATTGGTCTTCAAATATTCAACTGATATCAGCCGGTTTGAAAATATAGAACTTGCCGGTTTATCATTGCCAAAATTGCCGGGTTATAAGAACTGATGATCCCGGGTCATGACTGTTTATAGACACCGGGTTATGATTGTTACCAACGCCGGGTCACACAATTGATCTTCCTGATCTTCTCAAAATTGAAAATTTTGAAGATGTTCCTCCTTTACATGCATAATACCTATAGCCCCCAAGTCTTAAGAAGAGAATATAGTGATAACTTAAGACTTGCTCCAATCAATGTTGCAACCTTGAAGAAATCCGGTTTATTCATCTCAATCATATAAACTGAATAATCCATATATGTAGCCCCCAAGTGCCGGGTTGTCATGCTTGCAGCAACCTGGGACTTGCAATTGCTTATAAAAACTTCAATCAGTGTAGCCCCCAAGGGTCGGGTCATTATGCCATAATGAGCAGGGACTTTGTAAATATAATCTTATAAACTTTGAATAGCAACGTGTAGCCCCCAAGGGTCGGTTTAGTAAGATAATACTGAACCGGGACTTGATATATACTTCAATGAAAATAACATATTATAATGTAGCTTCCATCGCAGGGCTTGAACCCACGTCCACAAGGTTAAGAGCTTTGTGTTTTACCAACTGAGCAATGGATCCCTCAATATTATGGACGAAAACTTGTGTACCTTGAATTGTTGACAGGAGCAATTGGTAGCCCCCAAGGGCCGGCTCATTATAATATGATGAGTCGGGTCTTCAATAAGACTAGTAAAAAAATGACTTTGCATTAGCCCCCAAGTGTCATGGTGCATGCTTGTAGCGCCATGAGACTTGTGTATTTGATGTAATTTCAACTGAAATAATGTAGCCCCCAAGTGCCGGGTCGTAAGCCTGCAGCAACTCGGGACTATTCCTTCAATTGTAGAATAAATCATATCTATTGATAATATGATAGCCATTGCGCTAAAGCGACTTTGAAAACCTTAATCATAATACTGGTTATTGATAACCATAATAAAAATCCAGCCATGTTGGCTATTTGAATAATATACCCAATGATTTATAAGCGCATAATTCCAATGGCGCAATCCAAATATATACCGGCGACTTATAGTCCAAAGCCAGGCCAGTTTAACAAACCTGTTTCTGCATACAACAAGTGTAAAGTGTCCTGGCGGTTTACCGCCGGACGGGTCATAATGCCCAACATATAACCCGGGTTTATAACCAAGGCTGCACTTAAGAATAATCAAATATGAAATAGATCATACTTGTGGCATTGAATCACATTGTTGGTTTTACCAACTTTTTGTAGTAAGGGTGACAATCCCAATCTTGAGTACTGATAACTCCTTCCATATTGTGCCGGTTTATGATAAAACCGTGCCGGGTTGTGAAATACACCGGATTAACCATATATAATACTGGCGACTTGTAGTCGAACCGGACCGGGTTAATAATCATCGGATTATAATTGGTCATGTACTGACAACTTGTAGTTTGAAAGTCAAGCCGGGTTAACGAACACCGGATTACTCCATGATAAGATGGTAACATAAAATCAAACCGGGCAGATAGTCTCCGGATTAAGATTTGACCGTGTTCCGCCAATTTGTAATTTGACAGTCGAACCGGATTAACAATGTTGGTTTAAAAACGCAACAGAAGTAAAAGGCCTTTAGCAAAGAAGAACAGAATTCAAGCAAAGGCAAAAAAACCATTGCAAATGAGGCTTTGAGCCGATCAAGAGGCATTACCATGGTCGGACATGAACAAGCCCCCAAAAAGGCGTAGCTATGGTTCGAGTCAGCCAGGTCCCCAAATGATGCTTTGGCATTACGCCGACCAAATGGCGTGGTCATGGTTCGGGTTCGACCAAGCCCCCAAGTGATTCTGTGGCCTTAGGCCGATCAAGAGGCGTGACTATGGTTCAGACGTGACCACAAGTCCCCAAGTGATGCTTTGGCATTACGCCGACCAAATGGCGTGGTCATGGTTCGGGTTCGACCAAGCCCCCAAGTGATTCTGTGGCCTTAGGCCGATCAAGAGGCATGACTGGTTCAGACATGACCAAGTCCCCAAGTAATCTGGTGGCTCTCGCCTATCAAGAGGCATGGTATTGGTTCGGACACGACCAATCCTACAAGTGATATAACACGATGCTTTTAGCAAAGCGAACTCAAGGGGTAAACCGGAGGCCGCTTTAGAGCCACTCCGTGTAACCTCAAATGATGTAAAAGAACAGAGACCCCGCTTTATGAAGCAGAAGCCCCCATGTGATCAATAATATGTCAGGCCAGTAAGGCGGGATACCCATGTTTGAACCGCACATCATGGCAGCAGGTCCTCTTTGGCAATTTTTAACTTTTTGCAAGAGATAAATTCTTCTTGAACCGGGATCTTGAACCGGATATTGAGAGCTTCAAAGCTTTGTGGGAGACATCTTTCCCTTGAACCGGATTGTAAACCGGAATCTTCATTTTCAGCCGGAAAATTTTCTGACGGCCTTTAAACCCGAACTTGCGAGAAGTTAATTCCTTTTTGAACCGGACATTGTTAAACCGGATTTGAGCGCTTCAGAGCTTTGTGGGAGAACAGACTTCCCTTGAACCGGACTGTAAACCGGATATTTGAGAGCTTCAGTCAGACTGTTTTCCCTTGAGCCGGATTTTAAACCGGAATCCTTTCTGATGACCCTGATCTTCTTCATTGAGCCGGGATTTTGTAATTGTCATATACTTTCTAAACCGGAAATTTTCTGACGGCCTTTAAACCTTCATCAATATAACAGTAGCCTCCGGGACCGGGTTATCCTTCCCTCCATCGTCCTGGGGTTTTTAAATTTGCTGAAACTGGCAATATTCGCTGAGTCATGTCATCGTAGCCCCCGAGTCTCAAAGGTGACTCGAGGAGTTGGCTTGAGGCTCTCCATATTTGTCCGTGATATAAACCGGCATAACTTGTATATCATTGGCGTTGATAGCACGATGTGAATCCATAGAAGGTTGAGGTGACTGCGGTGGGTTGTAAATGATCCCATATGAGCCGTGTCAGCAACTCGGCCAATTGTTCCTTCCAACTGGCGATTTGAGTTTAATCAAAACTGTAGTGGCGGCAACTTGTGCGCCTGCCCATTGAACCATCCAGTGCAAATGGCGGTTGATGATAATTTGTCTCCAATTTGAAAGAAAACTAGGCTACCCAAGCTGTGACTTGCTCATACCCAATAGACAGCTCATGCAGACAGGTGCGGCCCGGTATGTTGATGTGAACCAGGCCGCGGGAGCGGACGACAAAGATGTCCGTAGCATCACAGGCGACACAGACAGATGAGTCGGCCGCGGCGTTGTAAGCCGGTGCGGACGAGGAGAGTCGACACTGGTGTTCTAAATCGGTGCGGACGCATGAACCGGCCGCGGGCATTGTAAACCGGCACGAACGGGCGAGTCAATTGCAGGTGCGGTAAATCATGCAGACGGGCGAGTCAACCACGTCGTTTTGATGTAGTGAACAATTGTCTTGCATCAAAAAACATTGCAAACCAGAGTAATTGTTCTTTGACAGAAAACAATGTATGCTAATAAAGTTTAAAAAGATAGGTACCACCTGGTTGTTCGGATGATGGATGATCCATTCAACGCAACAGAGGCGGCTCAGGCAGACCAATGACTCAATATAGCCCGGGCGGCTCAACACGGCAGAAGCGGCTCAACGCGGCCCCGGTGGCTCAACACAGCAGCGAAACGGAGGCATCACCATGGCGGCGGCTCAGCAACTACAGCGGCAGCGCGTTTGAGACGGGAGAGGCGGCGACTTGAATAGCTTGAAATGGACGCGAGTCGACCTGGGGGCAGACGGCTGCTCAAGCCGGTGACTTGTAGCCCGAGGCATCGCGGCTCGGAGGCAGGGCGACTTAAGGCCGTAGGGTGAGAGCGACAGCGGCTCGCGGCGAGGGTCAGGCCTGCGGTGCCGGAGATGTCTTTGCAGTGAACAATTGTCCTGCATATCAAATCAAAGTAATTGTTCTTTGATGAAAACAATATGTACTAAAATTAGATAGGAAAAATAGCACCTGATATATTGTGTCAGATGAACGTGGATGCTGATTCTGAATAATGCCGGACGCAGCTCCACGTGACCTCTCCACCTTGGTCTCTTTCTTTTTCTTTGTCTTGATATAATGAAGACACGGCAGTGGCCCTTGATCTCCACGTATAGGTAATACCAGTAGTAACGCACTTGCAGCACGAATGCTTTGTGGTATGCCTTCGGGTGTACTCTGCGTAAAGGAGACGGCAGCGTGTGTCGCAGCCGTTGACCACACCGACAACGCCGGCTCAACGCACGGCAGCAGGGGTAGCGGCTCAGTGATTCCAGCGCAGCGTGGCCGGCTTAATATGATTTGAAGACGGGGCCACTCAGTCGAGAAGAAAACGAGGTGACTCGAAGCAGGCGCGAAGTGGGCAAGGGTGGCGGTTCGCCGCCGAGGCTGAGCCGGCAAAGGCCTTTGGACGTGTAGCGACCCGACCCGAATGGATCAAGTCTCTGTGCTTACGTGTCATCCCTGGATCGGTATGCTGACACTCACAGTACTCGAAGGATTTATAACAGAGGTAAATCACATGTATAAAGTAACGTAAATACTATTACCTCAATCCATATAGCGGAAGCAACAAGGTTGTGGATTCCCATCAACACCAACGGCAAAGTTGAGTGTAGAAATCGTAACCCTAATGTATCACTTACTCGTCGTAAGAAACCTGCAACATAAGACGTTGCAGCCCGAAACGGGTCAGTACATTGAATGTACTGGCAAATTCACACCATAGAGAATGATGAACAATGACTATCACTACATGCATATTTGGCTGGTGGAAAAGCTCTATGGTTATAAGGTTTTTGCGTAAAGGCAATTTTTCCCTACTACAAAGGAATAAATTTATTTAACTATCATGGTGGTTGTGAAACATCAAGAATGGTTGACAGCATTCTCAATCCCAATTAAAAATAATTAAAACCCAACAACATTAATTAGAAGTAACATGTTGAGATTCACATGATATTCAAGTACTAGATACTCAAGTTGTCCATAACCGGGGACACGACTAATCATGATTAGTTTGTACACTCTGCAGAGGTTTGCGCACTTTTCCCCACATGACTCGATCGCCTCCGTTTGTTTTCTCGCACTACATGGTGTTTGAGAAATGGATGACCGAGACATAGTCTTTCAGAAGCGCTAGCACCTTACTTGTGGGGTAGACCGTACCACCTACAACCCCTACATCTGCTAGTCCACCCCGTAAGAGTTCGCACAACTTAGTCAACTACGCCAGAGCCCATAGTAGCATGTGGCTGCACACGGAAGTTTCTAGCATGAATTATCTTATGATCCCTTTGAGCCTGGGTGGCGGTCCGAAAAAAACAGGCAAGTCCTGATAGACATCAGGTGCCTCAATCCACCCAGATGTGTGTTTAAGTTGCCACCTTAGATAAACCATTAAAATTATCAATCTCACATCTGTCATGGATATCACTCACCCAATCCACGTCTACTAGCATAGCATGGCATAATAAGCAAACGTAGAAGTAACTCCCAAAGGTTTCATAGTAATACAGGTAATAGGTACTACCTCATCTACTTCCCATCCCACAATTTAATTAGATCCTAACCATGCAATGTGAGAGGATTGATCTAATGCAATAAAACTGGGTTGTAGAAAAGGTATGATCAAAGTGTGAAATTGCCTGCAATGTTGATGAAGATGATTCGCACTTAAAACCTTGATAGATCTACTTGTCACACTCCGGTCAATCTATCGTAAGGAAGCAATAGTAACCACACAATAAGTACTCATCTAATGCACAAGTAAAACTCGAACGAGAGAACGAACCAGAGAGTTCAACTTAAGAACTCCGGTTGCAAAGAAAGAACGAACCGAACAAACGACGGAAAACAAACGGCGGAAGAAAACAACTCGGTTCTAGCAAGTTGAAACTAGGTCAAATTTTACTGGGGCAAAAACTTGTTCAAGTTGATTAGACGGAACGGCGGTTTCGAGACGAAACTCCAAGCGCTTGAATCACCTGATTCCGACAAACGGGCGAGAAGATAAACTAGAACGAAGATCGGATCTGAGATCGCGATCGCGGAATAAATCCGACGAAAAGAAAAAGACGAACGGTTAAACGAACTGGCGTCGTTAACCGGGAAGAATCTGGTGATCACGCTCGTTAGGATGAACGGTCCGGCGAACGGTCCAAAGGCAACTAAATCGGAAAAGAAAACGAATCCGATCTAGGGTTTCGGAAAAGAAAACCGAACGAAAAACCGATCTAGAAAACCGGAACGGTTTAGAGAAGAACCGGAAAGAAAACAAATCGGAAGAGAAGAAAAGAATCGGAACGATTAGAAGAAAATGATCCGAGGAAAAGAGACACAGGGCAACCTTGGTGAGGTGTCGGCGAACGGGGCTCCGGCGGCGTGGGCGATGGACGGCGGCGGCGTGGGTAAGGTGCGGCGGTGGCGTGGGCGTGGGGTGGCGCGGCGGCGGTGAGGGGCGCGGGGTGGGGCGCGGCTTGGGGAGGAGAGGGGGTTTGGGTTTTTGGTGTGAGGAGAGGGGTGGGGGTCTATGGGGTATTTATATAGGAGAGGGGAGAGATTAGTTGGGGTCGGGGACAAGAAATAGAATAGGAAAAAGAGTCCTAGAAGAAAAGAAAATGGAACAAAGGAAAGAGGCCGGCCTAGAATCCTAAAAGGATTCGGCTAGAGCAAGAGGCGGCGGCCTGGCTGGCTCCTGCGCCAGGCGCGCGGCGCACCGGAGGCTGGGCGGTGGCCGGCTGGCCTGGCAGGAGGTTCCTTTTTTTTAAACGGTTTCGCGCGCAGAAAAACACAGAAAAGAAAATCTAAACGGGCTCCAAAATTTCTAAAGTAAATTTTCCCCGACTCCTAAAAATGAGCCGAACAAATTGAACTTTTCTCCGGACCTAAAATGCAATTTTTTGAAAACGCGCATTTTCCCTATCCAAATAAAATGCAAACGAAACTCCGGCAAACAAAATTTGATCTATTTATTAAATCTTCATTTTTCCTAAATTTGGGAAAGTCATATTATTCCCTCTCTTATATTTTTGATATCGGAAAAATTATTGAAGATGAAATAAATAAATCAAATGATCCTCTTTTCAAATTCGAGAAAACTCTCAAATATGAAAATAACGAAATCTCCAACTCTCTCCGAAGGTCCGTGAGTTGCGTGAAATTTCTAGGATCGACCAAAATGCAAGAAAATAAGATATGCATGATGATCTAATGTATAACATACCAAATTGAAAATTTGGGATGTTACATTGAAACTCCCAACTCATATTTCATAATTTGAAGAAGTCATTTTATATTCTCTCATGAAAATCATTGAGTTGCATGAAATTTCTGAAGTGGAAAAAATATTTCCCAATGGAATTCAAATATTTTTCAAACACCCTTTTCATTTTAAATGGAAGAAGTCATATCATCTTCTCTCTAGGGTTTTGTGTTGAAAAGAATTTGAATTCATGGAGATCAAAAGCAAATATGAAAGTTTGGGAAAGTCCTTTTATTCCCTCTCATTTAACTTTCAAAAAGTTTCGAATTCACTCACTTTCAGACAATCAATCAAACAATCAAATCTATCTATTTATTATAACATTCCAAAATTTAGAATTTTGGGATGTTACAAACCTACCACCCTTAAAAGGAATCTCGTCCTCGAGATTCGGAGAGGCTAGCAAGAAAAGGTTAGGGTTTGGGGGTCTTCAAAAATCCATCAATCATCACCGGGGTCTGGGGTGCTACCACCCTTAGAAGCATGGTTACTGTTCCATCAAAACTCATATACTCCATCCTTAACCTTGACAGTGTCGGCCTTCTCAGATCTTCAGTAAAATTCGTTCTCTGGCTCTTCCGGTAACGGCATAACCTTTTCCTCAATTCTTTTGTCCTTTCCTCTTGGTAAGGTTATTCCGAGATTTGGTCTTCTTAGCTGATGGTCTGGCGCCATTACTAAACAACTATCGATATCTCATGGTGGTCAACCATTTATGGTTTCTCCTGCAGGAAATGGGTCTTGGTTGATCCTCACCGTATAACCTACGGTTGGCACAACTGCCGTGTACAAGGGAAAAATACCTATACCATTCTAAGGTTTAAACAAGGTTTTCATCATCGTCTCTCTACTATAGGCAAGTCACTAAGATTTACCATCCCATATAGCAAGGCGAATAATAAGAGTAAGTCGGTATGGTGATCAATCCATCCCGCACCCAAATCATTACCATGTATACAGTTTAGCGAATCTCGCATACTAACACTCGGTCATCCTCACAAGCATTGCAGAATTTCTCTTGTCGAAAAACCAAGTTCGGATAAATCCATAGATTCTGCAAGCCAAACAGCCATCTATCGTTCCTTCACAACTCTCAGGTTTTGCGTAAACTCCTATAAAATCGTCTGTCGACAAAGGTATGTCCACTTCCAGGGTTTTTCCTTCAGCAAGAATGTGCTTGCTTCTTGGCAGGTCCTGGGGCCTGTGGGTTATGGCCCATCTCATCACTTGTAGTCCTTGAACTTATCATCGGGCAACTGATCATTGTTCCAACTTCCAACTTCCTAGTATTCTTAAATCCATCCAATTGTACTGTCTTCCTTCCGTCTATTGGCACCAAACTAGGACATGATTACTCAGACTGATCATGGAGTTTTCCATTGATCCATATTTCCAACATCATACCTCCTTTATATCCAATAGTAATTTATCTCCCCATCCTCGTGGGTTATCCCACATACCGAGATATAAACTTATACTTATGGAGTCTGTATTCCATTTCGTGGAACATCATTATCCTTTCCAAGGTCAAGCGTCCTTACAGGGGAATATTGGCCATCTCTGCATGGCACTTCTTCAACTGGGAAACGTGAAACACATCTTGAACTCCTGACAGTCCTTCGGGTAACTCAAACTTGTAGGCCACTTCTCTCATATGCTCCAAAACTCGGTATGGTCCTACAAATCTCGGGGCTAACTTTACCTTAACTCCAATTCGTTTAACTCCTCGCAGAGGGAACACATGAAGACATGCTCGGTCTCCAATTTCATAGACTACCTCCTTGAGTTTTTGAGTCTACATAACTCTTCTACCTAGACTGAGCTACCTTCAGTCTATCTCGAATCAACTTAACATTCTCTTCTGACTCCTTGATCACCTTTGGTCCAAACAACTGACGGTCTCCAACTTCATCCCACATACTATTGGGGTATCACACATATTGAGACAAAACTCATATTCATTTTGTCCGAAATCCATTACAGGGTACTACCACCCTTAAAATGCACAAATCTTCCATAGACCATATTTCTCTTATCCTCAAAATGGCCAAAATTCTTCTTCATAGAGTATCAACTCATAAAATCCATATCAGTACCAACGATGCTAACTTTATTGATTCTCCAATGATTACAAACTCTTGCTTCTCTATTACATGTCTCAACTCAACACCTCAATATAAAGGAAAATGTCCTTACTACTACGACTATATTTCTTCTGGTACAAACTCAACTACTTATCACAAGTCTCCTTCTCCTTCGGACAATCTCTGGCAAAGTGCCCTGCTTTATTACAACTAAAACATATTACTTCTGACAAGTATCGAGGTTTCCTTGTGATTATATAGTCTCCTTGGGTTCTTGGCTTCCTTTTTGGGCAATTGTGGAGGTAGTGCCCTGACTCCTTGCACTTATAACAGGTGACATGACTCAGATCCTTCCTGGAATCCAATCTACTTCTCTCTCTGGACTTTTCCATTCCAATCAGGGCTTCTATTTCCTGTGGGTCATACTCTACTTCCTCAGCCGGGAATTCTACTAGATCCCCATTCATACAATTCTGGGAGATGTGTCCTTCTTCTCCACATGAATAGCAAGACTTGGTGTAGGGTTTAATTGGTTCTTCTTTGGGTGTGTCCTCCACCTCTTTCTTCATCACAGGTTCTTCTAAACTTTCCATAAGGGCTCCTCTCGTTGCTTCTTTCTTCTGCTGGATGGTTCTTTGTACCAAGGGATAAATGTGACACTGAGCAGGGTAGTGGGTAGTCCCTTCACACAAGAAACAAGTGCTCTGCCTAGTTGGGCATTCTTCAACTGGGTGACTTCCTTCACGGTTAGGGCATTCATCCTTGTGTTCTTTATGGTTGTGTCCTATTTCTCCACAAAGCTTGCATGCACAACTTTTCTTCATATCCTTTCCATAAGGCTTCAACTTCTGGGACACAATCTGAGACTTTAGCAAAGTCAACTTAAATTCTTTCCAAGTGGTTACTCCTTGCCATCCATTGATGGTTTGGTACATCCTCCACCAAGTAGCAGCACCTCTTTCAAAGCACTGAAGAGCATGCTGGGTCATATCATGTCCAACGATAGGGTTATTCTCCAAGTGATCCTCCATGTTCTAAATCCATCGGTCTGTCTCCAATTGAATCATCGGTCCAGAAAATACAAGCTCATCTCCATTCATCCTCTATTGGGTCCAAGGGTTTGGGGTGAGATAAGAGAGATCAAGAGAGAGGGATGCACACAATGCAAACAACAGCTTTGAAAAAAAGACAGATTTTTGTTGTGGCTGTCAAAAAACAACAAACGAATGACAGCTCACAATCGTCGCATCTAACGTAGGTGTATAACAGGGGTTTGGTCTTCTAAGGTCAATAAATCTTCAACGCCTCCAAACTCTTCAAGCCTTGTTCAAGCCTCCAATGGCTTCTTCCGATCATGCTTGTCTTTCTCAAGTTCTTTTACCAGATCAATCTCTGTTGGCGTGAAATCTCTCGTGACATCATGTAGTATTCTGGGGTTGCATTTCAAACTTCTAGGTTTCAACATCCTTGGCATGAACCATGGTCCTACTGTCCTTCAGTTCCTGACAATTCTCTGGTATCTCGAGGTTGTAGCTCCTCCAGCTTGTCTACTCTCATCTTCAGGATCCTGAGTTCCTCATGAAATACTTCCTTGTCTAATATGACTTCCTGGAGCTCCATTTTAAACTTCTTGATGTACTACTCCAGATCCTGGTGATACACCAGCTAAGTTTAAAACTGCATCCTTTGCTGATAGATGCTCCATCAGCCTTCTACCATCCAATCCTTCTAAAGGAATGCATGCTTAGCTCAGCTCGGTGACCACAGTATCAATGGTGATGACATCATGGATAACCGTGTTTCTGCCCTTGTCATTGCCATGAGCTATCTTGCCAGTTGATATCTCCTGCCTTAGGGTTTTCTTGACAAAACTTTGAGTTCTCAACTCTACATGCTCCGGTCTTTCTCCAACACACCTTGATCTCGGGTATTGACAACTTCCATTGTCTGCCAAGTTTCATAAGGGTAGCCTTCCTAGGTCATACAAATCTGGGAATTCTTTAGAGCCTTCAATTCTCCTAGTCTTCAGAGTCTTCAACAGCTGTAGTTTCCATTATCATAATGCATGGTAAAATCCTCTTCATTCCGAATGGTCTTACTGGTCTGATATCATGTACTTCTTGGAGTGGTCTCATCAGTCGAATCTTCGAGTGGCCAAAAGGGGAAAGGGGTATGGTCTTACTAAAGGGAATTTTGAATAAGCTCAGAGGAGAAGAGAGGTAAAAATCTTTTTAAAAGGGAAAGTTGTAGAGAAAAATCCTTGCTATGGGCTTGCCAATTTCTAGGGTCACGTCCTACAGTCAACATGTGCTCTGATACCATCTTGTAGCGACCCGACCCGAATGGATCAAGTCTCTGTGCTTACGTGTCATCCCTGGATCGGTATGCTGACACACACAGTACTCGAAGGATTTATAACAGAGGTAAATCACATGTATAAAGTAACGTAAATACTATTACCTCAATCCATATAGCGGAAGCAACAAGGTTGTGGATTCCCATCAACACCAACGGCAAAGTTGAGTGTAGAAATCGTAACCTTAACGTATCACTTACTCGTCGTAAGAAACCTGCAACATAAGACGTTGCAGCCCGAAACGGGTCAGTACATTGAATGTACTGGCAAATTCACACCATAGAGAATGATGAACAATGACTATCACTACATGCATATTTGGTTGGTGGAAAAGCTCTATGGTTATAAGGTTTTTGCGTAAAGCCAATTTTTCCCTACTACAAAGGAATAAATTTATTTAACTATCATGGTGGTTGTGAAACATCGAGAATGGTTGACAGCATTCTCAATCCCAATTAAAAATAATTAAAACCCAACAACATTAATTAGAAGTAACATGTTGAGATTCAGATGATATTCAAGTACTAGATACTCAAGTTGTCCATAACCGGGGACACGGCTAATCATGATTAGTTTGTATACTCTGCAGAGGTTTGCGCACTTTTCCCCACATGACTCGATCGCCTCCATTTGTTTTCTCGCACTACATGGTGTTTGAGAAACGGATGACCGAGACATAGTCTTTCAGAAGCGCTAGCACCTTACTTGTGGGGTAGACCGTACCACCTACAACCCCTACATCTGCTAGTCCACCCCGTAAGAGTTCTCACAACTTAGTCAACTACGCCAGAGCCCATAGTAGCATGTGGCTGCACACGGAAGTTTCTAGCATGAATTATCTTATGATCCCTTTGAGCCTGGGTGGCAGTCCGAAAAAACAGGCAAGTCCTGATAGACATCAGGTGCCTCAATCCACCCAGATGTGTGTTTAAGTTGCCACCTTAGATAAACCATTAAAATTATCAATCTCACATCTGTCATGGATATCACTCACCCAATCCACGTCTACTAGCATAGCATGGCATAATAAGCAAACGTAGAAGTAACTCCCAAAGGTTTCATAGTAATACAGGTAATAGGTACTACCTCATCTACTTCCCATCCCACAATTTAATTAGATCCTACCCATGCAATGTGAGAGGATTGATCTAATGCAATAAAACTGGGTTGTAGAAAAGGTATGATCAAAGTGTGAACTTGCCTGCAATGTTGATGAAGATGATTCGCACTCAAAACCTTGATAGATCTACTCGTCACACTCCGGTCAATCTATCGTAAGCAAGCAATAGTAACCACACAATAAGTACTCATCTAATGCACAAGTAAAACTCGAACGAGAGAACGAACCAGAGAGTTCAACTTAAGAACTCCGGTTGCAAAGAAAGAACGAACCGAACAAACGACGGAAAACAAACGGCGGAAGAAAACAACTCGGTTCTAGCAAGTTGAAACTAGGTCAAATTTTACTGGGGCAAAAACTTGTTCAAGTTGATTCGACAGAACGGCGGTTTCGAGACGAAACTCCAGGCTCTTGAATCACCTGATTCCGACAAACGGGCGAGAAGATAAACTAGAACAAAGATCGGATCTGAGATCGCGATTGCGGAATAAATCCGACGAAAAGAAAAAGACGAACGGTTAAACGAACGGGCGTCGTTAACCGGGAAGAATCCGGTGATCACGTTTGTTAGAACGAACGGTCCAAAGGCAACTAAATCAGAAAAGAAAACGAATCCGATCTAGGGTTTTGGAAAAGAAAACCGAATGAAAAACCGATCTAGAAAACCGGAACGGTTTAGAGAAGAACCGGAAAGAAAACGAATCGGAAGAGAAGAAAAGAATCGGAATGATTAGAAGAAAATGATCCGAGGAAAAGAGACACGGAGCAACCTTGGCGAGGTCTCGGCGAATGGGGCTCTGGCGGCGTGGGCGATGGACGGCGGCGGCATGGGTAAGGTGCGGCGGCGGCGCGGGTGTGGGGTGGCGCGGCGGCGGTGAGGGGCGCGGGGTGGGGCGCAGCTTGGGGAGGAGAGGGGGTTTGGGTTTTTGGTGTGAGGAGAGGGGGGGTCTATGGGGTATTTATATAGGAGAGGGGAGAGATTACTTGGGGTAGGGGACAAGAAATAGAATAGGAAAAAGAGTCCTAGAAGAAAAGAAAACGGAACAAAGGAAAGAGGCCGGCCTAGAATCCTAAAAGGATTCGGCTAGAGCAAGAGGCGGCGGCCTGGCTGGCTCCTGCGCCAGGCGCGCGGCGCACGGGAGGCTGGGCGGTGGCCGGCTGGCTGGGCCTTGGCCCGGCTGGCCTGGCGGGAGGTTCCTTTTTTTTAAATGGTTTCGCGCGCAGAAAAACACAGAAAAGAAAATCTAAACGGGCTCCAAAATTTCTAAAGTAAATTTTCCCCGACTCCTAAAAATGAGCCGAACAAAATGAACTTTTCTCCGGAACTAAAATGCAATTTTTTGAAAACGCGCATTTTTCCCTATCCAAATAAAATGCAAACGAAACTCCGGCAAACAAAATTTGATCTATTTATTAAATCTTCATTTTTCCTAAATTTGGGAAAGTCATATTATTCCCTCTCTTATATTTTTGATATCGGAAAAATTATTGAAGATGAAATAAATAAATCAAATGATCCTCTTTTCAAATTCGAGAAAACTCTCAAATATGAAAATAACGAAATCTCCAACTCTCTCCGAAGGTCCTTGAGTTGCGTGAAATTTCTAGGATCGACCAAAATGGAAGAAAATAAGATATGCATGATGATCTAATGTATAACATACCAAATTGAAAATTTGGGATGTTACATTGAAACTCCCAACTCATATTTCATAATTTGAAGAAGTCATTTTATCTTCTCTCATGAAAATCATTGAGTTGCATGAAGTTTCTGAAGTGGAAAAAATATTTCCCAATGGAATTCAAATATTTTTCAAACACCCTTTTCATTTTAAATGGAAGAAGTCATGTCATCTTCTCTCTAGGGTTTTGTGTTGAAAAGAATTTGAATTCATGGAGATCAAAAGAAAATATGAAAGTTTGGGAAAGTCCTTTTATTCCCTCTCATTTAACTTTCAAAAAGTTTCGAATTCACTCACTTTCAGACAATCAATCAAATAATCAAATCTATCTATTTATTATAACATTCCAAAATTTAGAATTTTGGGATGTTACAGGACGACGGCTGCTCAAGCCGGCGACTGACAACTTCAGTAACAGCGGCAGCAGGGCGGCTCAATAGCGGATGGCTCAGAGCAGGAATGAGATGCGGCAACGGCGGCTTGCAGGTGGCTCCATGGAGATGGAGCGAAACGGCGGCGTCTACTTGGCGCGCCGACGGCCTAGAAAAGGCCTAGTGGAGGCGGCTCGGAGGCGCACCGGCGTGGGCGGAGCCCAGCGGCAAAGGCGAAACAGCGGGGCCGTAGAGTCCGCGTCGATCCCCGTGTCTCCGTGCTCATCCAGGTCGTTGTCAGTTTTCCATCCCCGATCCGAGTCCTCCAGGTTGTGGGCTCGTGCCCCCCCTTTTTTTTAATATCAGATCGGATTAAACAATTTGCAACCGGCCGCCGGCTTCCATCCATAGATAGGATAAAGAATCAGAACCGTACTAGGATTAGTACTAGTCAAATTTGAGATTTGATCACGTGAACTACTACTCGAAGTAGTATTTTCCTTTGATATTCACTCCATGTTTGTAATAGCAGCAGCAACAGCATGTAATGATATGATTCGGGTCTTGATGCACACGTATACGGCCATACGTACGAGCGCCCGGGTGATTACGCGTGTGCGTTTGTGCTATTGGTGACCCGGCGATTTGATGCATAGGCGCAGAAACGAAGATCGATTTTCTCTTGGTCTCGATGTATCACAGATCGCGGCGGCGGGTGCGCAAACACAACCCTAATTTCCCTTAATCTCAAACTTGTATACACTGGATCCAAACTTAATCATGCTCCCGATCACAAAATAACAAATTTGTCGGCTCTTCCTCATCTGACGAATTTGCAAGCTTCTTGATCCCTAGGAGAGATCCCTCCAAGAGCTCAACACCACCGTGCGCAGGCCTCATGGTGGGCGCCAACTATTGTGGAATTGTCACGGCAGATGTCCTTAGTGTCAGGACTTAGTCGCGAGGCCAACGCATCTATGTGGTAGCTTGAGAGGGGTTGAGTGGGACGAGAGACGCAGGGCGGATCATCACGCAAGACAAGGATTTAGACAGCTTCGGGCCCCGGGAAACATCATCTGGTAATAGCCCTACATGCTGTTTGAGGCTAGGTCTCATTATCATCACGAGGGAGTCGCCGTAAACCGGCTCTCCTCTTTGTGTCTAGCCCTAGATATTGTTTCTTCTTGCCCCCCTCTTTGGGGAGCCCTACCCCTCCTTATATATGTTGAAGGGGCGGTTTACATGTGGAGTCCTATTAGGATTAGGACTAGTCTATCTCTAATACAAACCGGATACAAGCCCTGGTCTTAACTCCTTGTAAAGTAAATATTCCTCATGCCTTTCCTCTTAAACCGGCCCACCATAGTATGAACCGGCCTTCTGGGCCATGGGCCTCGTCATCCATCTGACCCGCCCGCCGGGTTACTAATGAACCGCCAAGACCGGGCGGGTAGCCGGTGAACCGCCAAGCTCCGGGCGGGTTACTAGTGAGTCATCCAGTCCGGCCGGTTTATACTTCCGGCCGGTTTACGCCACGGGGTATATCCCCGACATAGGGTCTGAATTTATCACAAGCAAACACAACTGCTAAAAGTTCCTTTTCGGTAGTAGCATAATTTCTTTGAGCATTGTCTAGAGTCTTACTAGCATAATGGATAACATTTAATTTCTTATCAACTCTTTGCCCTAGAATAGCACCTACAGCATAATCACTAGCATCACACATAATTTCAAAGGGTAATTCCAATCAGGTGGCTGAACAATAGGTGCAGAGACTAATGCTTTCTTAAGTATTTCAAATGCTTCTACACAATCATCATCAAAGACAAATGGTACATCTTTTTGTAATAAATTAGTCAGAGGCCGAGAAATTTTTGAGAAGTCCTTAATGAACCTCCTATAAAATCCGGCGTGACCAAGGAAACTTCTTATACCTTTGATGTCCTTGGGACATGGCATCTTTTCAATAGCGTCAACCTTGGCTTTATCAACTTCAATACCTCTTTCAGAAACTTTGTGCCCCAAGACAATACCTTCATTAGCCATAAAGTGGCACTTTTCCCAATTCAAGACAAGATTAGTTTCTTCACATCTCTGCAAAACTCGATCAAGATTGCTCAAGCAATCATCAAAAGAGGAACCATAGACGGAAAAGTCGTCCATGAAAACCTCACAAATCTTTTCACAAAATTCAGAGAATATAGCCATCATGCATCTTTGAAAGGTAGCAGGTGCATTACATAAACCAAAAGGCATACGTCTATAAGAAAAAGTACCAAAAGGGCATGTAAAAGTAGTCTTTGATTGATCTTTAGCCGACACAAGTATTTGAGAGAAACCAGAATAACCATCTAGAAAGCAATAATGTGTATGTTTGCATAATCTTTCTAGCATTTGATCAATAAAAGGTAAGGGGTAATGATCTTTCTTAGTGGCTTTATTTAATTTGCGGAAATCAATTACCATCCTATAACCTGTAATAATTCTTTGAGGAATCAATTCATCTTTATCATTAGGGACAACAGTAATACCTCCCTTCTTAGGGACACAATGGACAGGACTTACCCACTGACTATGAGCAACGGGATAAATTATACCTGCCTCTAGAAGCTTGAGTATTTCCTTCCTTACCACTTCTTTCATTTTAGGATTCAAACGTCGTTGAGGATCACATACTGGTTTAGCATCCGCTTCCAAATTTATTTTATGCTGACATAGAGTGGGACTAATGCCCTTAAGATCATCAAGAGTATATCCAATAGCGGCACGGTGCTTCTTCAGAGTTTTCAATAATCTTTCTTCTTCATGCTCTGAAAGGTTAGCACTAATAATAACAGGATATATTTTCTTTTCATCAAGATAAGCATACTTAAGATTATCAGGCAACGGTTTAAGCTCGAAAACGGGATCACCCTTGGGTGGAGGAGGATCCCCTAGGATTTCAACAGGCAAATTGTGTTTCAGAATAGGTTCCTGTTTAAAGAATATTTCATCTATTTCCTTTCTTTCATTCATAAACATATCATTTTCATGGTCTAGCAAATATTGTTCTAAAGGATCACTAGGAGGTACAGCAATAGAAGCAAGACCAATCATTTCATCCTTACTAGGAAATTCTTCCTCACGATGTTTGTCGGAGTAAATAGCCATGGGTAGCCCAGCCGGCTTCCCCTGGCCCTTCTGAAAAAGTTTCGAGCCCGCCTGGCTCTCAAGAATCAAAAGACGTGGGGCCGCCTTCCCCTTGCTGGCCGCCACCCAGGCCGGCTTTCGGAAGGCGGTCCGACTTTAGCCCTCATGAGAAGGCCGACTCCAAGAAGCCGGCCATGAGAAGGCCGACTCCAAGAAGCCGGCTCCCCATAAAGCGGTCAAGACCGTACCCACAAAGTTTGCACCCACCTAACGGCGGTGTGACGGGGCATGGCTACAGGAAAGCCTGCCACCCCCGAATCCCGGAGCACGCCTGGCACAGTGCGCCATACGGGGTAGGCATGACCCGTCCGGCGCGGCACTGTTACCACGTTGACCCTGGCATCACCCACGACGGGCCGCCAGCGCGGCCCACAGGCGGTGGGCCCCTTTGAGCAGAGAGACGCCCGAAGGCGGCCACACCTCCCACCAGTCGGCCCAAGACAGAGCCGGCTCCCCACAGCCGGCTTGCCGCTTTCCTCAAAGAGGACGCCCATTAAGGAGACAAGACGCGGTAAGGCTACAGCGATCGCCTGGCAGGCGGCGGTACTGTAGCCACGCTTACCACGATGAAGCTCACGTCAACAAGATGAAGCCATAGTAACCAGCCGCCGACCGGGACCTGGACAGTGGGACCTTCCTGTCGACCAAGGTGCCGGCAGCTGGCGGGACCCACCAGTCGGCAGGCCCCAGCAGCCGACGCAGAAGCCGGCGAGCGCAGTCACAGACGGCTGGGCCCCGTGCCCAGCCGGATTACCATTGTACCCCCGGGGGGTAGGCCTATATAAACCCCCCGGAGCGCCCATGCAAAGGGTTGGACCCCTTACTAGTCCTAGACACCCCACAAGGAGAAGAAGCAGGCTTGCCGTGCCCTTCTTCCTCCTCCCACCAAACAGCTCAAGGAGCGTTGTATTGCTACTCGATCCATCTAGTGAACATGCGGAGACCCCGCAGAGCAGTAGTAGGGGTGTTATCTCCACGGAGAGCCCCGAAGCTGGGTAAGATCCGCCGGCGTGCATGTCTTCGCCTTATCCCGTTTCCAGGCACCGGCGATGTCTTACTGGCTCCCACAATGATAAGCCACCCATTGGCATATGTCGCACCTACCACCCGACATTTGGCGCCCACCGTGGGGCCAGGTGCACCGTCGTCCGGAGACCTGTTCTGGACGGGAACCTTATTCCTCCCCCGCGAGCGTAGCCAGCCCGGCACGCCCGATGGCGCTTGCCACGACGCGCTGCAAGGGGTCACCAGCATCTGCGCGGCAAGCGGCCTCGCCGATCTCCTCGACGAAACTCTCACCTCTGACGAGCTCGCCTCCGATGCGGGCACCGACCACCTCGCCAACCTTCTCGGCCAGCTCCATGTCTCCAGCGAGCCCGCTGCGGACCTGGAGTCGGTTGGCTCCACCGACCCGATGCCTGTCGACTCCGACACGACCTCCCACGACACCTTCCCCACCAATGTCGCGATCTAAAACGACCCGCTTCCTCGAGCCGATGGCTGCGATGCTGTCACCGCCGAAGTGATGGTTGTCGGCCACGGCGGCCTGGCCGACGAGAGCGCCCACGACGCCTCGCGCGCGGCGGACCACTTCTTGTTCGCTCCCCTCCCGGCTAATGCCGACGGCGAAGCACTGGAAGCACGCCGCCTTGCCCTCCTCGCAGAGGGCCGGAGGCTGGCCTCCGTAAGACGCCTCACTCAGGCCTATTAGCGCGAAGCTGACCGCGCCGCCTTCGGCACGCCGGCCCCGGGCGGGCTAAGCCGGGTCGGCCTTGTCAAGCAACGCGGCGCCGTCATCGCCGACACGCTGGGAGTCGACCGCCCGGTCTATGCCACGCCGCTCGAGAACTTGCGTGCCGCCCAGGCGGCCGTAGACGAGTTGGACGGCTTGGAGGCCGAAGACCTCCCCCACATGACCCGGCGCATCCAGCAACTGATCGACGCAGCCGCGCAGCGGCACGAAGCAGACGCCCGCGCGGGAAGCCCTTCCCCGCGCCGAGATCACGGTGCGACGTCCCGGACGCCGGCTACGAGCGACACCCGCGCGCGGCGCGAGAAAGAGCCGGCTGCCAGCCGTAGCCGGACCCGAATCTCCATCGAGCGAGACGCGGACGGCCATCCCCGAGCCATGGAATGGCGGGGCGACCCGCCTCCGCCTCCGCCCCGTGGAGAGAGATATCCCGCCTCGCGCCAGTGGAGCACCCGACTCTCAGCGGCCGGCTAGGCCGCCGCGAAGGAATTGGCGAGAACGACGCCCGCCATCGGATCGACTGCCTGGCGCGATCCCTGGCATTGGAAGAAGAAGACGATGTCGGCCCGCCTTGTTTCGGCCCCCGCATCCGCGACGAGCCCTTTCCCAAAGGGTTCTCGCTCCCAAGAGACACGCCCAAGTACAACGGCTCCGTGAAGCCGGAAGATTGGTTGATCGACTACTCCACGGCGGTTAGCATAGCCAACAGCAACCGGCACGTTGCCGTGAAGTACGTGCCCCTCATGCTGCAAGGCACGGCGCGGACCTGGCTCAACAGCCTCAAGCCGCGTAGCATCAACAGCTGGCTAGATTTCACAGAAGCCTTCATCCGCAACTTCACCAGCACCTACAAGCGGGCTCCCAAGCCCAGACAGCTCTCCTTGTGCGTACAAGGCCCCGCCGAGTCCACTCGCAATTACCTCACGCGTTGGGCCGAGCTCCGCAACTCCTGTGAAGGGGTGCACGAGGTGCAAGCCATAGAATACTTCACAGCCGGATGTCGAGAAGGCACCCTCCTCAAGCACAAGCTCCTCTGCGACGAGCCGGCTACCCTCGACGAGCTTCTGGACATAGCGAACAAATACGCCACCGCCGACTCTTTGATGAAGACCGAGCTTCGGGTGGAAGCGTCCGGAAAGGTACTCAACCCGGCGCCCAAGACGCCAACTGGGGATTCCGGCTGACTCCCCCACTCGAACGATCACAAGCGCAAGGGCCCCGCGCCGCCTCCCGCCAGTCGGCAGGTAGCCACAGTCGAAGACGCGCCGCCTGAAGAGCGACCGGCGCCCAAGAAGCCCAAGGGCGGCAGGCCGGCTTGGCAGCCCGCCTTCTCCTACGAGTAGACTCTCGACGCCCCTTGCAAGTTCCACAGCGGCGCGAAGCCGCCCAACCACACGACCCAGAAGTGCCATTGGCTCACCCGAATCTCGAAGGGCGAGGGTCTCTTGCCGCCTCCGCCTCCCGGCCCGCCGCCTCCGGCCGCTCGGTCCGCAGTCGGAGCCGTGCATGACGAGTTCCCTGACGAGCAAGCCACCTACATCGTCTTTACAAGCCAGCCCGAAGACCGGCGCAGCAAACGCCAAGAGCGCCAGGAAGTTAGCGTGGTCGCTGCCAACCCCGCCGGACACATGCATTGGTCAGAAAAGCCCATCAGTTAGAGCCGGGCCGACCATCCGGAGGTGATGCCGTCTCCCAGCTCTTATGCCTTGGTCCTGGAAGCCACCCTTGCAACGGACAGACGCGCCGCCCGCTTCTCCCGTGTGTTGATAGACGGCGGGAGCAGCATCAACATCCTGTACCGTGACACCCTGGAAAAGCTAAACGTCAAGACGAAGCAGCTCGTGCCCACTCGGACGGTATTCCATGGCATCGTACCCGGCCTGTCCTGCGCCCCCATTGGCAAGATCAAGATTGATGTGCTTTTTGGGGACAAGGAGCATTTCCGCCGGGAAGCGATTTGGTTTGAAGTGGTGGACCTGGTGAGCCCTTACCATGCATTGCTTGGCCGACCTGCCTTGGCCAAATTCATGGCAGTTCCCCATTATGCATACCTCAAGATGAAGATACCAAGCACCAAAGGCGTCATCACCATAGTCGGCGATTACAAGAAGTCCTCTGAGTGCGCAGCAGCCAGCAGCCGGCTAGCCGAGTCCCTTGTAATAGCCGAAGAGAAGATGTTGGACCGAGTCGTGGCCATAGCCGGCAAACAGTCGGCCGCGTCCCCCGACCCCAAGGAGCATGACGCTCAAGGATCTTTCCAGCCGGCCAAGGAGACGAAGAAGATACCTCTTGACCTCGGCACTCAAGACCATTCCCCTCACTTGGCCCTTTGCCGTTTGGGGACTGGACATGGTGGGCCCATTCAAGACGGCGCGCGGCGGCATGACGAATTTGCTCGTCGCCGTGGACAAATTCACCAAGTGGATTGAGGCAAAGCCGATCAAGAAGCTGAATGGGCCGACTGCTGTGACATTCATTGCAGACATAACAGCACGGTACGGCGTGCCACACAACATCATCACCGACAATGGCACGAATTTTGCCAAAGGAGCCTTGGCACGTTTCTGCGCAGCCCAAGGTATCCGGCTGGACTTGGCATCCGTCGCCCACCCGCAGTCAAACAGTCAGGTCGAGCGAGCCAATGGCCTCATCCTCTCCGGCATCAAGCCCCGACTGGTTGTACCTCTGGAGCGCTCAGCCGGCTGTTGGCTTGATGAGCTGCCGGCTGTCCTCTGGAGTCTGCGCACTACACCAAACAAGTCAACCGTCTTCACCCCTTTCTTCCTTGTGTATGGTGCCAAGGCGGTCATCCCAACTGACATCAAATTCGACTCGCCTCGAGTAACCATGTACACGGAAGCGGAGGCCAAGGAAGCACGAGAAGACGGCATCGACCTGCTGGAAGAAAGCCGGCTGTTAGCCCTCAGCCGGTCTGCCATCTACCAGCAGGGTTTGTGCCGTTACCACAGCCGGAAGGTCAGGCCAAGATCCTTCCAAGAGGGCGATCTTGTGCTCCGACTGATCCAGCGAACAGCCGGCCAGCACAAGCTCTCAGCCCCTTGGGAGGGCCCCTTCGTCATCAATAGAGCTCTAGGTAACGACTCCTACTACCTGATCGATGCACAGAAGCCGAAGGCACACAAGAGAGACGACTCCGGAAGGAGTTGGAACGGCCATGGAACGCCAACCTCCTTCGAAGATTTTACAGTTGAAAGGCAGTATGTATCACGCTAACTTTTGTATTAAGTACAAGACAATAGGCTCCCCCGAGGAGGGCTCGGGGACTGCCATCCCTTATTTATGAATGAAAAGTATCATGCTTATGACCTTGTCGTATCATTTACTTTTTCCGTCCGGCACCGAGTTCGACTAGTCGGCTCGGGGACGGGCCGACTGGAGTTATGTTAGAAGTCCTACCCGCAGTCAGACAAGTAGTGTGTTGGCTCTCAAGCCTTCTCTTGCCAAAAGTCACAGTTCGAAGAACCGGCTGTCCGGCTGGCAAGAGTTAAAGGTAGGAACGGGCGCCCACACGAAAAACGGCTAGGGACTAACGGACTAATATAACAAAAGCCGGTTTTTCTCACACCGCCGAATGGCTACCAGAGTAGCCGGCCGGCCGGTTTCCATTCACTTCACTTTAATCCAAGAAATCTCAAGTACTTGCCTCCCCAAAGAGGGAAGGCGGCAAAGGAAAAAGCCTAAGGATAAAAAAGCATACGCGAATGGAAACCAAACATGCACATGATAATATTTACATAAAAAGACCTCCAAGAGGCCAGCATTCAACATAGTTTGGATACACCCCCAGTGGGTGGAACTGCGAAAACTTAACAAAGATTGTTCAAAGACAACAAAGCAGGAAAGATAAAGACGGCAGGTCAAGCTGGCGGAGCGGCCGACGAGCCAGACTGGCTGGCGGAGACGGTCGTGCCGGCTGAAGGAGCGGCCGGCTGACGAACTTCGGCTTGGTCGCCGCCTCCCGCAGAGGGCGCGCTTCCACGTGCCTCATTGCTGGAGGCACGGTCGGCCTGAGGTCGGCCGGTTGTTCCACCAGCCGGCTCGACGTCTTCGCCGTCCTCGTCTTTGTCTTCTTCGCCCTCGTCGCTGGAGGCAATCTCCTCCGCCGAGTCCTCGCCCACCGCCGGGTTCAGCCCGAACCACTCCTTCGGCTGAGCAACACCGTCATCATCGATTTCGGGTGCGAAAACGCTGATGTCGGTGCACTCGGCGATCGTCGAAGCTCGCTGGGCGATAGCCGGCCTCACCTCCTCCAGCTCCGCGTCGGCTTCCATCCGCCAAGTGCGCAGCTGGTCCAGGCTCAGCCCTGGGTACCAAGCCCGAACAAATTCCAACGCCCGCCCGGCTCCGAGGCGGGCCGCTGACACTTTCCAAGCCTCGAAGCAACCAACTGCGACTTCCAGCCAGTCGGCAGTTCGGCTTGGGGTGCGGGGGATCGTCTCGCCGGGCCAGAGGGCGGCCAACACTTGCGCCCCGACACGTTGGAGCCGGCGAAGCATCCTATGATCCGGCTGCAACCGTGCCTGGACAGCCAGGAGCTGCTCCTCAAGGGTCCGGTTTGCATCCGGCGCAATGTCGGCCCCCGCTTGACGGCGCGCCTCGCGATGGGCCTCAATGCTTTGGGCGGCGAAGGCGGAGTAGCCCGGGAAGTAATCTGCAAGAAACAACAAGCAACAGCTCAAGATAAGTCAAAAAACCCAAGCGGCAAGGGGCAGGGGAGGGCCGAGGAAGGCAGCTTACCGTCGATCAAGTCCTCGATCCGGCCGAAGCCTTCGTCCAGGGCTCGCCGGGTCTCAGACCAGGTCGCCGCCGCCATCTCATACTTCGCCATCAAGGCGGCTTCACTTTCCTGTGCCGCCTGCAGGGCCGCTTTGTGGCTCTCCTCTTGGTCGGCCAGCTTCTTGGCTAGGCGATCTCGTTCCTGGACCAAGGCAGCGCACTCGGCCTCCTTGGTGTGAAGGGCGGCCTTCGCCTCGCCGAGCTCCTTCCTCAAGTCGGCATTGGCCCCTGAAGACAAAGAAAAACCAATAAGAAAAGAGTCGTCAAGAAAGATCCGACCCGACTGCGCAACAGTCGGCCCGAATCTCGGGGACTACACCCAGTGGGTGCGCTGATGCGCCCCCACAGGAGACAGACAAAATCGAGTACTTACTTCGGCTGTCGGCCAGGTCGTCGGTCCGCCGGCTCAACTCCCGAGCCTGGGAGTCGAAGGCAGCAGCACGAAGGTTGTGGTATTCCTGAAAGTTCAGAAAAAAGCAAAGTAAGGTGGCCGTCGAGAAAGATCTGACCCGACTGCGCAGCAGTCGGCCCGAATCTCGGGGACTACACCCAGTGGGTGCGCTGACGCGCCCCCACGGAAGAAATTAAGAAAGCAAAGCAGCCAAGAACGAAGGACTCACCCGGATAGTGGCTCGCGTTGACAAGAACTCTTGGTTGAGCTGTTGCAGCAGGGCGGCCTGAGCTTGTAGCCGGCTCCGGACCCCTTGAGCCACCGCATCCAGCTCGCCAGTCCCTCCGCTGGGAGTCCACTTGGACATGGCAGTGCTGGCCGCCTCCAGATCTTCCGCCGGCTGGCCTGCGCCCGCAACTCGGCGCAACTCCGGCGGAGCGGCGCCTTCCCCTGCGCGCCGGCTCGCCGCCGGCTGCACCTCAAGGCCGGCTCTGTTCTCCGGCTCACCTCCGGCCGGCCCCTCTGGCGCCGGTGACGATTGACCGCCTTGGCCCGCTCCGGCTGGCGCTGCTGGCGGCGCTCTCCCCGCCAAGGCCACGGGGTCCTCCCCCCTCTCCAACAGTGGCGGGTCTTGGACGATCTCCTCCGCCAAGGGCAATGGGGTGTCGGGGGCTACGGCTCGGAGAGGAATGGCGAGCAGCGGAGGCTGGCTGCGCGAGCTTTCCGCCTTCGTCTGGGCCTTGGCTGCCGCTTCGGCCTGCTCCCTCACCGCCTGGGCGGCCGCCTTCTCCGCCACCTCGCGCTCCTCCCGCGCTTCGCGGGCGTTCCGCTCTGTGGCCTCCACGCGGCGGGAGCTCGAAGACCCTCCAGCCGGCCCCACGACGGAGCCGCCCGGACCCCGCTCAAGGGAAAGCGGCGCCCTGTCCGGCAAGCGAGAAAAAGCTAAGAAGAATATTCGAAGAGAAAGAGAATGATGACAAGCATGCGGCAAGGCAATCGAAGACTTACGCTGAGACCGCCGTGGGCTGCTTCACCGCCTTGCGGAAGCGGGCCGCCTTCGCAGCCGCCTCGTCTCGCTTGGTCGCCGCGGCGGAGGCTTTGGACTTCTTCGGCCGACTGCCGAAGAGGCCTAAAGCGGCCCGGCGCTTCTATGCGCCGCCGCCGGCAACCGGCGCGATAGACGAGCCCGCGCCCTGATGGTCGGCCGCTGGCTGGCGATGCGGGGCGACTTCAGCTTCGAATTTGTCCGACTAGTCCTCGAAGCTCGCGGTGAACCTTGAGCCTCCGGGCTCGGCGCTGTCCCCCACCACGGCGTCTTCCATGGCGGCCGCCCCCAAGTCCGGGTCGTCAACATCGTCCACCGTGCGGTCGGGGGCATACTGGCGTTCGATCCCCGCCACCCCGGCCGGCGGCGCAAGAAGAGGGTTCTGCTCAAAAGAACCGACTGGTCAGAAGCCGGCCGTCATGAAGCCGGCCGACGACAAAAAGAAGATATAGAGAGAAGCTTACCACCGGCGGAGGATTGGCGCGAGAATACGGCACCTTGCCGTATTGCCAGTCCCCGGCGAGCTTGCAGTTGGCGATGTAGTTAACCATGAGCGCCACCTCCGCGTGGGGCATTTCCCATGCGCTCAGCCGGCTTGGGTCGAAGCGGCCGCTCATCTGACACATCATATGGGGCCGGCTTTGGAGAGGAAGGATCCGGCGCTCCATGAAGGCAGCCACCAAGTCGGCCCCGCGCAGGCCTTCCGACTGAATCATCACCCGAAGCCGGGAGATGGCGGCGTTCCCGGCCGGAGACAATGACCGGGACCGGAAGCTCCACGAGGGCTGCCTCCCAGCCGGCGGGCCGGCTACGTAAGCCGGCAGGTTGATGTAGTCTCCTTACTCGGCGATGTTCTTCACATAGAAATAAGATCTTTGTCAAACCTTCACCGACTGGATCAGGAGGATGGGCGGGAACGGGTTGTTCTCGCTCGCCCTCCTCATGGCGATGAAGGCTCCGCAGGGAGCGGGCACGCCGGCGATGACCGTGCCGAGCTTGCTCTGGAAGAACTCTCCCCAGAGCTCCAGTTTGGGGAGCAGCCCCAAGAAGCCTTCGCAGAGGGAGACGAAGGCCGACAGCAGCATCACCGCATTAGGCATGAGGTGATGCGGCTGGAGGTTGTAGAACTCCAGGAAAGAGCGCAGAAACCCGCTCGCCCTCCTCCGGCGCCAGCAAGATCTCCTTTGCGGGCGCCAGGCGGACCTGTACGCGGTCGGTGCCAGGCAGGCGCCGGGTCTGGCGAAGGAACTCCACGTGGTCTTCATGGACGTTGGAGCCGTCCCACGAGCTTGACAACGCCATGGGAGCGAGGCGGTGCAGAGACGCGACGACGCTGAGACGGGAAGCTGCGACGGCAGCGAGAGGAAGAAGACGAGGGTTAGGAGGGGCGGAGCGGGAGGGAGCGTGCGAACCTCTGTCGCTCTCCCTCCTCCCCCTACTTATAGGCTCACGTGGCGGAGCCGAGGAGGCGCGGCGTGGGGAAGCGTGGGGATCGATCGTGCCCACTCCCCACGTCCCGCGATTATCGAGCCTTAACGGCGAAACAAAACTGCCTCAAGAAGGCGAGCGGCCCCTGTGGGCCACGGAAGATCCGCGCCCGGACCAAGGCTCGCGAGTGGCGGGCCCGGGCCTGCGGCGGCGTCCCGTCGCGCGCGTGCGCTCGCAGGATCTCGCCGCCACGTGGCCGCGGGAGGGCCCGTAGTCGGCACGCGGGTTGCCCCCCTCCTCTCGCCTACAAGACGCGGGGCTCTCTGAAGTCAGCATACGCCCGCAAAGCCGGCTCTTCAGGATGGGAAGCTGACCAAGCTCCTCGTCCCCCTGCTCGCCTCGGAGCTCGATCAGCTTCGGGGACTACCGTCGGAGTAAATAGCCATGGGTAGCCCAGCCGGCTTCCCCTGGCCCATCTAAAAAAGTTTCGAGCCCGCCCGGCTCTCAAGAATCAAAAGACGTGGGGCCGCCTTCCCCTTGCTGGCCGCCACCCAGGCCAGCTTTCGGAAGGCGGTCCGACTTTAGCCCTCATGAGAAGGCCGACTCCAAGAAGCCGGCCATGAGAAGGCCGACTCCAAGAAGCCGGCTCCCCATAAAGCGGTCAAGACCGTACCCACAAAGTTTGCACCCACCTAACGGCGGTGCGACGGGGCGTGGCTACAGGAAAGCCTGCCACCCCCGAATCCCGGAGCACGCCTGGCACAGTGCGCCGTACGGGGTAGGCATGACCCGTCCGGCGCGGCACTGTTACCATGTTGACCCTGGCATCACCCACGACGGGCCACCAGTGCGGCCCACAGGCGGTGGGCCCCTTTGAGCAGAGAGACGCCCGAAGGCGGCCACACCTCCCACCAGTCCGCCCAAGACAGAGTCGGCTCCCCGCAGCCGGCTTGCCGCTTTCCTTGAAGAGGACGCCCCATTAAGGAGACAAGACGCGGTAAGGCTACAGCGATCGCCTGGCAGGCGGCGGTACTGTAGCCACGCTTACCACGATGAAGCTCACGTCAACAAGATGAAGCCACAGTAACCAGCCGCCGACCGGGCCCTGGACAGTGGGACCTTCCTGTCGACCAAGGTGCCGGCAGCTGGTGGGACCCATCAGTCGGCGGGCCCCAGCAGCCGGCGCAGAAGCCGGCGAGCGCAGTCACAGACGGCTGGGCCCCGCGCCCAGCCGGATTACCATTGTACCCCCGGGGGTAGGCCTATATAAACCCCCCGGAGCGCCCATGCAAAGGGTTGGACCCCTTACTAGTCCTAGACACCCCACAAGGAGAAGAAGCAGGCTTGCCGTGCCCTTCTTCCTCCTCCCACCAAACAGCTCAAGGAGCATTGTATTGCTACTCGATCCATCTAGTGAACATGCGGAGACCCCGCAGAGCAGCAGTAGGGGTGTTATCTCCACGGAGAGCCCCGAAGCTTGGTAAGATCCGCGGGCGTGCATGTCTTCGCCTTATCCCGTTTCCAGGCACCGGCGATGTCTTACTGGCTCCCACAATGATAAGCCACCCGTTGGCATATGTCGCACCTACCACCCGACAATGTTGTTTACTGAATTTAGAGAAATTAAACTCATGAACCATATCATCCAAGCCAACAGTAACAACATTCTTTTTGCAGTCTATCGTAGCATTAACAGTATTCAAGAAGGGTCTACCAAAAATAATGGGACAAAAGCTATGTTGTGGAGAACCAAGAACAAGAAAGTCAGCGGGATATTTGGTTTTCCCACACAAGACTTCAACATCTCTAACAATTCCCATTGCAGATATAGCATCTCTATTGGCAAGTTTAATTGTAACATCAATATCTTCTAACTCAGCAGGTGCGATATCATGCATAATTTTTTTATATAAGTCAATGGGTATAACACTAGCACTAGCACCCATATCACATAAGCCATGATAACAATGATCTCCTATTTCAACAGAAATAACAGGCACACCTACCACAGGTCTATGTTTATCTCTATCACAGGGTTTAGCAATTCTAGCAGTTTCACCAGAGAATTCAATGACATGCCCATCAATATTATCAGACAAGAGATCTTTAACAATAGCAATATTAGGTTCTACTTTGACTTGCTCAGGAGGTGTATAAGTTCTAGTATTGCTTTTACGAACAACAGTTGAAGCTTTAGCATGATCCTTTACTCTAGCAGGGAAAGGTGGTTTCTCAACATAAGAGGTGGGAACAATAGGCTCATTATAAGTGATGATCTTTTCTTCAACTTTAATAGGTGCAGCTACTTTTACTTCTATGGGAGGATGATATTTAAACCACTTCTCCTTGGGGAGATCAACATAAGTAGCAAAAGATTCACAGAAAGAAGCTACTATCTCAGAGTCAAGTCCATATTTAGTGCTAAACTTACAGAAAATATCGGTATCCATAAAAGATTTAACACAATCAAACTTAGGTGGCATACCTGACTCCTTACCTTCGTCGAGGTCCCAATCTTCAGAGTTGTGTTTAATTCTATCCAATAAATTCCATCTGAATTCAATAGTCTTCATCATAAAAGAGCCAGCACAAGAAGTATCGAGCATGGTGCGATTGTTATCAGAAAGCCGAGCATAAAAATTCTGGAGAATTGTCAATTTTGAGAGCTCATGATTTGGGCATGAATATAACATTGATTTAAGCCTCCCCCATTTTGAGCGGCATGGAGGTACGCATCTCCTGAATTGAAGGCATCTAATGCCTCTCGGGAGAAACAAGCGTCGCGAAAAACTGTCCGGCGACGCCTGTGGTTCATGGCACTCTCCACCTCGGAATTGATGGCAGACAGCCTGTCCGCATCCTCTATCGGAGGAGCATCCGGTGCGCACCTCGTGTTCCCTCCCGCTTCCGGGCCAGGCGTTGGAGCCTGGCTGGTGGAGGCACGGTTGGCAACCTCTCCGGATGTAGTCCGGTGAGGTCTCTTCGTCCTGAAGATAGCACGAACGTTAATATGCCCTGAAGAAATAACACCAGGGAAAAAGAGGATGCACTATACCTTTGCGTCGGCATCCCAGTCCGGACTACATTCCTTTTTGCCCCACGGGGCCCTGCGGCCCCTCGTTGGCTAGCCGCCACAGGTTCGGCCTCCCGCATTGGAAACCTCCCCTGCAAAACACGGTCGTTCTCAGGAAAACTGAAATGCGTGAGAATGGATTCCTTCTCAAAGGGATGAGACTCCGCTCTCTGTTACCTGGGAGGCCGAGATTAACCCTGGGTAATCAGCCGTAATGGCCACCAAGGTATTGTCCTTGCTTAACTGATGAAACACCCCGTCAATCAACTCCACCGATATATCCGGATCCTCTTCGGAGTCCGGATCGAGGGACCGTTCTGGATCCTCGGGTTGTGGGGGACGACTGTTTATATCCTTTATTTCCTGACGCAGTTCCTGCGTTGAAATCGTTGGACTACATATTTAATCATGGGAATATAAAGTGGATGGGCAGGTACAATTGTTCACTTACCCAACTCGGGGGGTTGTACATACTAAATCCGCCCTGCGGGTTGACGCGGAGGAATTCCTCCTCTTCTCCCTTGTACAAAGAGGATAAGATCTTTACTAGAGCGGCAGCTGAGGCTGGCCCCTTACGACCGTAACGGGTGGCGTCATCCTCCCCGTTAAAATCCCACATGGGGTGGCCTCTATATTGAAGCGGCTGCACCCCCCGCATAATGCATGCAGCCATTACTCCAATCATGGTTAGTCTGGAATGAGCCAATAGTCTTATCCGGCCCATCAGGTGAAGGATGTCCCTGTCGCTTTCTCTTTGAGAGCTCCGCGGACGCCAGCTTAGGCGTTTCTTTAAGGGAGTACTGTTGAATTCGGGGAGACCGACCCAGATAGGGTCCAGTAGTGGGACATCATCTATATAAAACCACTCCAAAGGCCAGTCCTCGGACGCCTTCTTTGGGGTTCCGGATAGATATCCGGTCCCGGCGATACGCCACACTCCGGCTCCGCCCACTTGATATATAGACCCCTCTTGAGAGCGGGGCACCAGACAGAATAATCTCTTCCACAGCGTGAAATGAGCCTCAACACCCAAGAATAGCTCGCTAAGAGCGACGAAGCCCGTGATATGCAATATAGAGGTGGGCGTGAGATCATGCAACTGGAGGCCGTAGAACTCCAGAAGCCCACGGAGAAATGGATGGATTGGAAATCCAAGTCCTCTTACTAGATAAGGGACGAGGCACACCCGCTCTCCTTTGGAGGGACAGGGGGTGCTCTCCGCTTGCTCTCCGCCATTATAGGTGGCGAGTCCGGCTCGGACCGGGACCATATAGGCCTGAGGGAGAAATCCCTTGGCCTGAAGCGACACTAGCTCGCTGTGCGGGATGGAGCACCTCTCCCAGTCTCCAGGTTTAGGACTGGAAGGGCGAGAGGAGGAGCTACGACGGCTGGCCATGTTGGAATGAACCTTTGCTGGAGGCGATCTGATGATTACTCGCGGAGAGGAGAAGGTGTGGTTTGGATCTGAATCCCCATCCCATTAAATAGGTGGCTCCTTTATGCGGCTAGGGGTGCGAATGTGAAAACACCCCGACTTTTCACATTCGTTTGACACGTGGAAGACGGCCATTATTGGGCGTGGAAGCCGAGGTGCGCTACATTACAAAAATCGGACATTATTCAGCAGGTACACGGAATTTGGAGGAGAACCCGCCTTGCAATGCCGAAGACAATCTGCGCGCTGGACTCGTCATCATTGAAGCCTGGTTCAGGGGCTACTGAGGGAGTCCTGGATTAGGGGGTGTTCGGGTAGCCGGACTATACCTTCAGCCGGACTCCAGGACTATGAAGATACAAGATTGAAGACTCAGTCCCGTGTCCGGATGGGACTTTCCTTGGCATGGAAGGCAAGCTTGGCTATGTGGATATTCAAGATCTCCTACCATTGTAACCGACTTTGTGTAACTCTAACCCTCTCCGGTGTCTATATAAACCGGAGGGTTTTAGTCCGTAGAACAACTTCATCATACAACAATCATACCATAGGTTAGCTATAAGGGTTTAGCCTCCTTGATCTCGTGGTAGATCTACTCTTGTACTACCCATATCATCAATATTAATCAAGAAGGACGTAGGGTTTTACCTCCATCGAGAGGGCCCGAACCTGGGTAAAACATTGTGTCCCTTGTCTCCTGTTACCATCCGGCCTAGACGCACAGTTCGGGACCCCCTATCCGAGATCCGCCGGTTTTGACACCGACAATTCTCCATCACTGATCCATTGCCTATGAGCTTTCCATATATTGTTCTTCTCTTATTTACTTTTGCGTTTCTATTGCTATCATCACTACAAAATACCAAAAACACTACTTTTGCTACTGTTACCTTTTGCTACCGTTACCACTACTATCATATTACTTTGCTACTAAATACTTTGCTGCAGATATTAAGTTTCCAGGTGTGGTTGAATTGACAACTCAGTTGCTAATACTTGAGAATATTCTTCAGCTTCCCTTGTGTCGAATCAATAAATTTGGGTTGAATACTCTACCCTCGGAAACTGTTGCGATCCCCTATACTTGTGGGTTATCAAGACTATTTTCTAGCGCCGTTGTCGGGGAGCATAGCTCTATTCTTTGAGTGACTTGGGATTTATATCTGCTTATCATTATGAAGAACTTGAAAGATCCAAGGACCAAGATTTATCCCTCAACTACGAGGGGAGGTAAGGAACTGCCATCTAGCTTTGCACTTGATTCACCTTCTGTTTTGAGTAAGCTTGCGACACCTAAACCTGCTTCTGCTATTCGTTCTGATATGTCGCATGTTATTGATGATGCCACTTCTGCTATACATGATACTTATGATGAAACTACTTCTATGCTTGATACTACTGTGCCACTTGGTGAATTTCTTGATGAACAACTTGCTAGGGCTAGAGAGATTGAAAATATTGAATATGATAATACTGATGAAATTCATGATGAAGACTTGAGTGTTATTCCTGAGGGTTATGTTTTTGATAAAGAAGCTTCTTTAGCTATTTTAGCTTGCAAAGATAGATACGAACTTAAGAGGTTATTAGCTAAATGGAATAAGCAGTCTCTAAATGCTAGAATGAAACCTGACCCTACTTTTGCTACTTCACCCATCTGTGTTACTGATAAAGTTTATGAATTCTCTGTTGATCCTGATATAATTACTTTGGTTGAAGCTGATCCTTTTCATGGCTATGAAACTGAAACTGTTATGGCACATCTTACTAAATTAAATGATATAGCTACCCTGTTCAATACTGATGAGAGAACTCGCTACTTTTATATCCTTAAAATATTTCCGTTCTCATTAAAGGGTGATGCTAAGATATGGTTTAATTATCTTGATCCTGGTTGTGTGCGTGATGACCCACAAGTATAGGGGATCTATCGTAGTCCTTTCGATAAGTAAGAGTGTCGAACCCAATGAGGAGCAGAAGGAAATGATAAGCGGTTTTCAGCAAGGTATTCTCTGCAAGTACTGAAATAAGTGGTAACAGATAGTTTTGTGATAAGGTAAATTGTAACGAGCAACAAGTAACAAAAGTAAATAAGGTGCAGCAAGGTGGCCCAATCCTTTTTGTAGCAAAGGACAAGCCGGACAAATTCTTATATAAGGAAAAGAGCTCCCGAGGACACATGTGAATATCGTCCAGCTAGTTTTCATCACGCTCATATGATTCGCGTTCGGTACTTTGATAATTTGATATGTGGGTGGACCGGTGCTTGGGTGCTGTTCTTACTTGAACAAGCATCCCACTTATGATTAACCTCTATTGCAAGCATCGGCAACTACAACAAAAGTATTAAGGTAAACCTAACCATAGCATGAAACATATGGATCCAAATCAGCCCCTTACGAAGCAATGCATAAACTAGGGTTTAAGATTCTGTCACTCTAGCAACGCATCATCTACTTATTACTTCCCAATGCCTTCCTCTAGGCCCAAATAATGGTGAAGTGTTATGTAGTCGACGTTCACATAACACCACTAGAGGTTAGACAACATACATCTCATCAAAATATCGAACGAATACCAAATTCACATGACTACTAATAGCAAGACTTCTCCCGTGTCCTCAGGAACAAATGTAACTACTCACAAAGCATATTCAAAGCAAATTCACATGATGCAAAATGGACGTATCAGTGCGTAGTCCTGGATTAGGGGGTGTTCGGGTAGCCGGACTATACCTTCAGCCGGACTCCAGGACTATGAAGATATAATATTGAAGACTTCGTCCCGTGTCCAGATGGGACTTTCCTTGGCGTGGAAGGCAAGCTTGGCGATGCGGATATTCAAGATCTCCTACCATTGTAACCGACTTTGTGTAACCCTAACCCTCTCCGGTGTCTATATAAACCGGAGGGTTTTAGTCCGTAGGACAACTTCATCATACAACAATCATACCATAGGCTAGCTTCTAGGGTTTAGCCTCCTTGATCTCGTGGTAGATCTACTCTTGTACTACCCATATCATCAATATTAATCAAGCAGGACGTAGGGTTTTACCTCCATCAAGAGGGCCCGAACCTGGGTAAAACATCGTGTTCCTTGCCTCCTATTACCATCCGGCCTAGACGCACAGTTCGGGACCCCCTACCCGAGATCCGTCGGTTTTGACACCGACATTGGTGCTTTCATTGAGAGTTTCTCTGTGTCGTCGCTTTTAGGCCCGATGGCTCCTTCGATCATCAACAACGATGCAGTCCAGGGTGAGACTTTTCTCCCCGAACAGATCTTCGTCTTCGGCGGCTTCGCACTGCGGGCCAATTCGCTTGGCCACCTTGAGCAGATCGAAAGCTACGCCCCTGGCCATCAGGTCAGGTTTGGAAGCCTAAACTACACGGCTGACATCCGTGGGGACTTGATCTTCGACGGATTTGAGCCACAGCCAAGCGCGCCGCACTGTCTCGATGGGCATGATATAGCTCTGCCGCCGAACAGCGCCTTGGAGGCCACACACGCATCGGTTCCGACCATTGATTCGAAGCCTACTGCGCCAATCGAGGATCAGCGGTTGGACGCTGCCTCAGGGGCTGCGATCTCAGAGGTGATCGAGCCGAACTCTAGCCCCGCACTCCGCATGGCCCGTGACTCCGAGGAGCCGGATTCCTCTACGAACTTCGAGCCCCCCGCGCCCCTGCCGATCGAATCCGATTGGGCGCCGATAATGGAGTTCACCGCCGCGGACATCTTTCAGCACTCGCCCTTCGGCGACATCCTGAATTCTCTAAAGTCTCTCTCTTTATCAGGAGAGCCCTGGCCGGACTACGGTCAGCAAGGTTGGGATACGGACGATGAAGAAATTCAAAACCCACCCACCACCCACTTCGTAGCCACTGTCGACGACTTAACCGACATGCTTGACTTCGACTCCGAAGACATCGACGGCATGGACGACGATGCAGGAGACGAACAAGAACCAGCACCTGTAGGGCGCTGGAAGGCCACCTCGTCATATGACATATATATGGTGGACACTCCAAAGGATGGAGATGGCGATGGAACAGCGGGGGACGATACCTCTAAGAAACAGCCCAAGCGCCGGCGTCAACGGCGCCGCTCTAAATCCCGCCAAAGAAAAAATGATGATTCTGGCACGGGAGATAATACTAGTCCGGATAGCGCCGAAGAACACCCCCTCCAGCAAGATTCAGCACAGGAGGACAGAGAAGCCAGCCCTCACGTGAGGGCGGCGGACCAAGAGGTTGAGGACGATAATTATACGCCTCCCTCCGAAGACGAGGCAAGCTGGCCGTTCAAGGGAACAGGGTGTCCGGCCTCAGCGTGCTGAGACCAGAACACCTTCTCCGTTGAGCTGCCTTCCTCGGCTCGATAGAATGCGGTGGCATCGGATACGCTGCGGGGAAGATCTGCGAATGCCCCTGGAGAGCTCCGGATTCGGGTAAGTAACAAGTAGTTTACTTTTATATGTCTGCTTTGCATAGAGAATGCCTTACCCGCCGCTATCTTTTTCACCGCATCCAATTCCTGGAGGGCCTTCTGGGCTTCGGCCTTGGCAGATTTGGCAGTTTTAAGGGCCGCAGCAAGCTCGGACGCTCGCGTCTTCGAGTCGAGCTCCAAACTCTCATGTTTTTTCATGAGATCCTGAAGCTCTTGCTACACCTCGCCGACCTGCGCCTCAAATTTCTCCCGCTCGGTGCGCTCCGTGGCCGCTTTCTTCTCGGCCTCGGACAGCGCCTGCTTGAGGGTCGCCACCTTAGTTGTGGCCCCTACAATAAGCAGTATACTCCTGTCATTTTTTGCAATTGCGTCTTCTTATAGGCATTTTTTATAAGGTATCTCTTACATTCTTTCTCCTCGAGCTGCCGTTTGGCAAGGCCGAGCTCTTGCTCAGTCCGCTCGAGGCCCTGCTTCAGGGCACCCACCTCCGCAGTCAGTGCGGCGGTGGCCAGCAGCGAAGCCTGCATACGTATATTGACTCCTTTTCAGTTAGACTCCTGCGATATTTAATAGATCATGTATTCGGCTTTTCTTTCCGAACGCCAAGAAGAGCATCAGGGGCTACTGTCTATGCGGTAATATTTTTACATATTTTTACTTACCTCGAAGCCTGTTAGAAGGCTAGCACAAGCTTCAGTCAGTCCGCTTTTGGCAGACCGAACTTTCTAGACCACCGTACTCATAATGGTACGGTGCTCCTCATCGATGGAGGCGCCCTTAAGCACCTCCAGCAGATTGTCCGGCACCTCCGGTTGGGCGGAGGACGCCGGCTCAATGGGCTTGCTCCTCTTGACAGGAGTTCGCCTGCCGCGGTCCGGAACCGTTGATGATTCCGGCGCGGTGTCCGGCTTAAAGCCGGACTTGGAGCCCTGGGGGGGTCCTGTCCCCTTTACTCCTGGAGTCCGGGAGGTTGCCTCGCGGCTCCTCCTGGACCACCTCCTCTTGCCCCGGAGCTTGTTGCGATGCCACTTCGGCGTCATCCGCAGCACAGGGGGAGGCAGCAGGCGGAACTGAATTCACGTCCGATGAATCCAGGGAGCCGCTCGATGACTCGTCGAGCCCGTCCTTGGGCGGGCTGCATGATTATATTCGACATTAGGGAAAGCTGTGCAACAAAAGGAATATCATGAGTTACTCTGGTATCCGAACACTTACGATTTCGCCAGACGCTTGGCCCTGTCCGGCCACTCCTCTTCGTCCTCGTCGGCGTCGGGGGCGTAGTCCGGTGGAGGGATTTTCCTCTTCTTGGACCCTTCGGCCTCCCCTACTAGGGCGGCCTTCCTCTTCTTTCCTCCCCCTGCTGGAGGGGGAGAGGTCTCTTCTTCCTCCTCCTCGTCTTCACGGGAGGAGTGCGCCTCGGACTCATCGGACGACGAGTCCGACACCACCATATGCCGGGAACTCTTTCGAGTCCCCGTGGCCTTCTTCTTCTTGGCCTTCTTCTCCGGCACCACATAAGGTGCCGGAACCAGCAGCTTCATTAGGAGAGCAGGGGTTGGGTCTTCAGGCAAGGGAGCTGGACAGTTAATCAGTCCGGACTTCGCCTGCCAATCTTGTCAAAGGTGAGGGAGTTTAGATCCCGCATAGAGTCAAACTATGAAGAAAACTTAACATCCTGTAAAAAGATGAAAATATTTTACCTCGCCAGCAGGACGCTGCGAGCTGAATCCGCGGTCTTCGGAGGCGGATGTGGGAGCCTCGGCGCCTTTGGTTAGCCCCTTCCAGACATCTTCGTACGTCGTGTCGAAGAGCCTGCTCAGAGTTCGGTGCTGCGCCGAGTTGAACTCCCACAAATTGAAGTCCCGTTCTTGACACGGAAGGATCCGGCGGACGAGCATGACCTGGACTACGTTGACAAGCTTGAGCTGCTTGTTCACCAGGGACTGGATGCATTTTTGCAGTCCGGTCACCTCTTCTTCGTCGCCCCACGACAAGCCCGTCTCCTTCCAGGACGTGAGCCGCGTAGGGGGTCCGGGTCGGAATTCACGGGCTGCTATCCACTTCGGATTGCGCGGCTCGGTGATGTAAAACCACCCTGACTGCCACCCCTTCAAGGTCTCCACAAAGGAGCCTTCGAGCCATAGGATGTTGGCTATTTTGCCCGCCATGGCACCTCCACACTCCGCCTGGTTTCCGCGCACCACCTTTGGCTTGACGTTGAAGGTCTTGAGCCAGAGGCCGAAATGGGGGCGGATGCAGAGAAAAGCCTCGCACACGACGATAAACACCGAGATATTGAGGACGAAGTTCGGGGCCAGATCGTGGAAATCTAGGCCATAGTAGAACATGAGCCCGCGGACAAATGGGTGGAGAGGAAAACCCAGTCCGCGGAGGAAGTGGGGAAGAAATACTACCCTCTCATGGGGCCTTGGGGTGGGGAGAAGCTGCCCCTCCTCAGGAAGCCGGTGTGCGATGTCTTTGGACAAGTATCCGGCCTTCCTTAGCTTTTTGACATGGCCCTCCGTGACGGAGGAGACCATCCACTTGCCTCCCGCTCCGGACATTGTTGGAGAAGGTTGAGGTAGGAAGTGCGGGCTTGGGTGCTGGAGCTCGGGTGCACAGAAGATGGATAGGCAAAGGAGGAAGAAGGCGTAGGTAAAAAGGTGGATCCTTATCCCCTTATATGAGCGGATGCGACTATGCGTCCCCACCGGCCTAGTAAAACTCGCTTGCCTCCCAAGCGCCGTGATAAATGGCGCGGTTGGGTTACCCACGTCCGTATTGATGAGAATCCCGTAAATGGGGGACATGATCTCTGCTTTGACAAGACGTGCCAAGGAAACCGCCTCGCAAAACACGTTGAGGTGGAAAAGTGAAAACGATTCGAATAAAGATTTGGCCGTAGTGTGATGTCACGCTGCGGAATACATCAGCAGATTAGATTTGTGTTAATATTATTCTCTCTGTGGCAATACGTGGAAACTCATTTTGCAGAGCCGGACACTACTCCTGGTGTTTACAAACTTTTATGAAGAATTTGGAGGAGGAACCCGCCTTGCAATGCCGAAGACAATCTACGCGCCGGACTCGTCGTCATTGAAGCCTGGTTCAGGGGCTACTGAGGGAGTCCTGGATTAGGGGGTGTTCGGGTAGCCGGACTCCAGGACTATGAAGATACAAGATTGAGGACTTCGTCCCGTGTCTGGATGGGACTTTCCTTGGCGTGGAAGGCAAGCTTGGCGATGCGGATATTCAAGATCTCCTACCATTGTAACCGACTTTGTGTAACCCTAACCCTCTCAGGTGTCTATATAAACTAGAGGGTTTTAGTCCATAGGACAAGTTCATCATACAACAATCATACCATAGTCTAGCTTCTAGGGTTTAGCCTCCTTGATCTCGTGGTAGATCTACTCTTGTACTACCCATATCATCAATATTAATCAAGTAGGACGTAGGGTTTTACCTCCATCAAGAGGGCCCGAACCTGGGTAAAACATCGTGTTCTTTGCCTCCTGTTACCATCCGGCCTAGACGCACAGTTCGGGACCCCCTACCCGAGATCCGCCAGTTTTGACACCGACAACCCTCATCAAGGACATGTACGATAATGTTGTGACAACTGTTCGAACAAGTGATGTCGACACCGATGACTTCCCGATTAAGATAGGACTGCATCAGGGGTCAGCTTTGAGCCCTTATCTTTTTCCATTGGTGATGGATGAGATCACAAGGGATATACAAGGAGATATCCCATGGTGTATGCTCTTTGCGGATGATGTGGTGCTAGTTGACGATAGTCGGACGGGGGTAAATAGGAAGTTAGAGTTATGGAGACAAACCTTGGAATTGAAAGGGTTTAGGCTTAGTAGAACTAAAACCAAGTACATGATGTGCGGTGTCAGTACTACTAGGTGTGAGGAGGAGGAGGTTAGCCTTGATGGCCAGGTGGTACCTCGGAAGGACACCTTTCGGTATTTGGGGTCAATGTTGCAAGAGGATGGGGGTAATGATGAAGATGTGAACCATCAAATCAAAGCTGGATGGATGAAGTGGCGCCAAGCTTTTGGCATTCTCTGTGACAAGAGAGTGCCACAAAAGCTAAAAGGCAAGTTCTACAGGACGGCAGTTCGACCCGCAATGTTGTATGGCGCGGAGTGTTGGCCGACTAAAAGGCGACATGTTCAACAGTTAGGTGTGGCGGAGATGCGTATGTTGAGATGGATGTGTGGCCACGCGAGGAAGGATCGAGTCCGGAATGATGATATACGAGATAGAGTTGGGGTAGCACCAATTGAGGAGAAGCTTGTCCAACATCGTCTGAGATGGTTTGGGCATATCCAGTGCAGGCCTCCAGAAGCTCCAGTGCATAGCGGACGGCTAAAGCGTGCGGAGAATGTCAAGAGAGGGCGGGGTAGATTGAATTTGACATGGAAGGAGTCCGTTAAGAGAGACCTGAAGGATTGGAGTATCACCAAAGAGCTAGCTATGGACAGGGGTGCGTGGAAGCTTGCTATCCATGTGCCAGAGCCATGAGTTGGTTGCGAGATCTTATGGGTTTCACCTCTAGCCTACCCCAACTTGTTCGGGACTAAAGGCTTTGTTGTTGTTGTTGTTGTCCCGCTTCCAGTGACTAGTTCCTTTGCAGTAGAAGCACTCAGTCTCAGGCTTAGGTACAGACTTGGGTTTCTTCACTTGAGCAGCAACTGGCTTGCTGTTCTTCTTGAAGTTCCCCTTCTTCCCTTTACCCTTTTTCTTGAAACTGGTGGTTAACCATCAACACTTGATGCTCCTTCTTGATTTCTACCTCCGCAGCCTTTAGCATTGCAAAGAGCTCAGGAATCGTCTTATCCATCCCTTGCATATTATAGTTCATCACGAAGCTCTTATAGCTTGGTGGCAATGATTGAAGAACACTGTCAATGACACTATCATCAGGAAGATTAACTCCGAGTTGAGTCAAGTGGTTGTGGTACCCAGACATTCTGAGTATATGTTCACTGACAGAACTATTCTCCTCCATCTTGCAGCTGTAGAACTTATTGGAGACTTCCTATCTCTCAATCCGGGCATTTGCTTGAAATATTAACTTCAACTCCTGGAACATCTCATATGCTTCATGACGTTCAAAACATCGTTGAAGTCCCGGTTCTAAGACGTAAAGCATGGCACAGTGAACTATCGAGTAGTCATCAGTTTTGCTCTGCCAGGTGTTCATAACATCTGGCGTTGCTCCTGCAGCGGGTTTGTCACCTAGCTGTGCTTCCAGAACGTAATTATTCTATGCAGCAATGAGGATAATCCTCAAGTTACGGACCCAGTTCGTTTAGTTGCTACCATCATCTTTCAACTTAGCTTTCTCTAGGAACGCATTAAAATTCGACGGAACAACAGCACGGGCCATCTATCTACAACAATATAGACATGCAAAATACTATCAGGTACTAAGTTCATGATAAATTAAACTTAAATTAATCAAATTACTTAAGAACTCCCACTTACATAGACATCTCTCTAATCATCTAAGTGACCACGTGATTCATATCAACTAAACCATGTCCGATCATCACGTGAGATGGAGTAGTTTTCAATGGTGAACATCACAATGTTGATCATATCTACTATATGATTCATGCTCGACCTTTCGGTCTCAGTGTTCCGAGGCCATATCTGCATATGCTAGGCTTGTCAAGTTTAACCCGAGTATTTCGCGTGTGCAAAACTGGCTTGCACCTATTGTATGTGAACGTAGAGCTTATCACACCCGATCATCACGTGGTGTCTCGGCACGACGAACTATAGCAACGGTGCATACTCAGGGAGAACACTTATACCTTGAAATTTAGTGAGAGATCATCTTATAGCTACCGCCGAACTAAGAAAAATAAGATGCATAAAGGATAAACATCACATGCAATCAATATAAGTGATATGATATGGCCATCATCATCATGTGCCTTTGATCTCCATCTCCAAAGCACCGTCATGATCACCATCGTCACCGGCTTGACACCTTGATCTTCATCGAAGCATCGTTGCCGTCTCGCCAACTATTCCTTCTACGAGTATCGCTACTGCTTAGTGATAAAGTAAAGCAATTACATGGCGATTGCATTTCATACAATAAAGCGACAACCATATGGCTCTTGCCAGTTGCGGATAACTGTGTTACAAAAACCAGAACGTGGTATAATGATTGCTTTTTGATCTTCAGAAAGAACCCTGTTCATTGAATCCGATTCAACTAAAGCTGGAGAAACAGAAACCCACTAGCCACCTGTGTGCGAAGCACGTCAGTAGAACCAGTCTCGCGTAAGCGTACGCGTAATGTCGGTCTGGGCCGCTTCATCCAACAATGCCACTGAATCAAGAATCAACTAGAGTTATTTGGATCAGAACGCCCTATATAGGCCGGATGAGGTGTTTCTGGATCCAAGGAAAGAAAAGAGAGACGAACTAGACCGTCCCATTATCCCATATTGAACGGACACATATCCTATCCACGACCTTCCTTCCTTGTCGTCTCGAACCTTCCCTGTTCCTTCCGTCATCGGCCTCCTCCCGCAGTCTTCGGCCTCCTCCCGCAGACCCGCCGTTGCAGCCGGCCTCCACCCGCATCCCCACCGCCGCAGTAGGCCTTCACCCCATCCCCACCGCCGGCTAACTTCCACGCGCCGCCGCTTGTGTCTCGTCATTCTGCGTGGTCTGGATCCAATCACCTGCCATGGCGAGGCTCCTCCGCCGCACTGCCTCTTGTTGGTGGTGCTTCTCTGCCGCCGTCGACCAGGAGCCCAACCGCTTGCCCCCACCAGCCGCCCCGCACTCCATCGTCGTCTGCGCGTCGCGCCCGGCTGGCACTCCGCCCCAACCCAACATCCGCCGCTCTCCTCCTCGTTCCCCAATCCGCCAGCTCATGGGTTCAATTGAAGACTCCAGTGCGTGAATACTCGATCCAATGCATGTAGGAACCTGGAGAAGTTCTAATGCAACATTGGTATTTTCTAAAATTTTCTATTTCTCATGAGTGTGTTTGGTTGTGGCTAATGGATCTCTAGCTCCGTATATTCTTTGATATTTTTGGCATGACCTGCACCGAGCTCTCTTACTTCTCGTTTTGTTTCAGCTTACTGAATCTGCCATGTTCTTCATGCACGGTAGCTGCTTGCGTTAATGTCCATGAGATATTAGCATGTGAAACTGGGGCAGAGAGTTAAGAGATATATTGTTCATCCTTTTATTAAAAAAATCAATGAACAAAGCAGTTGTCAGCAGAGTGCCTCTCTCTCTCTTTGGAATGAACCTCTTGTTCTGTATTATTTGTTTGAATCAAGCTGTTGCTACTCTGACTATTGGTTCTCTGTGTGTGTGTGTGTGTGTGTAGAATAAACCTCTTGTTATTGTTCTCCCCTTTTTGTATTATTTGTTTGAATCAAGCTGCTGCTACTCTGACTATTGGTTATTGCAACCTGCAACAGTTCCATTCTGAAAAATAATAGAAGTCCATCTTGCAAAGCTACCCCTATACTGTACAATTGTATTTATCCTCCAATTATTTTTTTGCATCCTCCACAAGTGTGTGGTGCATATATGTTTTCTTCCCCTTTACTTATATTATGACATATGTTGTGGGATTTATTTTCAGGGTGCAGCAGGAAAAATGAAAAGCAACAGTTCAAAAAATGAAATTGAAGAAGTCCAATAGCTTATATGAGGGAAGAACTAATATATTTTCAGTTCATTGGTACTCGGTTGCACTGCATTAATGTCTTCTTCTTGTATGAATTATTTTTCTGTTTTTATGTTGTCTCATTTAGTAGCTTCCACACTACATTTGGGAATTCAGTCAATGTGTTTTCAGGAAAGTGAATGGGGAATATGATGTGGTGTGTCATGTAAGAAAATCATAGATGTTAGTCAGAGAGAAATCGTTGCTTTGCTATATTTCTCATAAGTGTGGTCTCATGAGTGTGTCATGTACAATTGTCCGTGTTTAAGAAGTGGATAAACTTTTTTATGCCTTTATGTTTGAAAAAACTGGAATAGGATAAACCCTTTTGGTTCTTTTTCTGTTTTCTCTTTTGTAAATATACTTATTATTAATGAAAATTACCGTAGAACAATTCTTCTACGATTGGTGCTTCAAAAAATAATTGTCCGTGTTGGATTATTTGGTACAACCACATGTATATTTGTAAAAGAAATACCTATTTCCTTTACAAAAATGCAAAAAAAGTGCCCCAAGAATGTCATGAAGAGCACTAGAGTAACCAAAAATTGATACAGTCGGATAAGTTCTTCCTCTTCGCGTGTGATAGTTCAATGAATTGGTTCGTCAAAAAGTGCACGTGATGCACGTTGTCGTTCCACACCTTTGGTAGCTTGACAATAAAATAGTCAATGAAGTTCATGTATTACTATCGCTGAAAAATTCAGTGAAATAAAAAGAATGAGGAGTTCCCAAAACCAGGGGCATTCGTCAAAAACTGAAGTTCATAAAAGGTACATGGCCAAAAGGTTAAAAAATCAACTATTATTTTAGAAAGTTAAAAAACTTCTAGGTTGGACCATTCTCTAGAATTTTGGTTGGAAGGCGTTCCATGGCAAGAGAGCCACATCTTCCTTTTCTTTCTTGTGAAAAATTTAACTATTATTGCAGAAGTTCAAAATCATCGGCAAAATAAAAGTTCACAGTTCTTGCTCTGAGTTATTTGTGCACATTTCCTCCAAAAATATGTACAAAGTAGTTCAGTACTTTCTAGAGAGTTCGTGTATTACTATCAAGTGTGCACATGTAATTTCTATGTGTATGTGTTTGTACGCCATGGGCAGGCTATGTTCTTATTCAGTAGGTTCCCAAAGAATAAAAACCAAGTAATATATATATGTAAGTCCAAAAGAATAAAAAAATAACAAACAAACCCATGGGTATTGCAAAAGGAAGACTTTGAATTAACATGACGAGAAACAAAAAGTTCAAGGATGAAACCTTGGGAGGTTCAGAAAAGAAGTTAAAAAAGGTTTGATGTTTATTGTAAAATAGTGATTTTCCCCGTTACTAAAGAATAAACCAAGTAATTCAAATTAAGAAATAGAGCAATTCAAATTACAAAACAGGAAAGTTCAAACTGAAATAACGCAGTGGTTTGATGTTTACTACAAACCTAGGGTTTTTCCTGTTAGAAATGATTAACACCAAGAAGTCCAAATTAAAAAAACCAAGAAGTTCAAGTTTTAAAAATAGAGTAGTTCAATGTATATGAAAAAGTCAGGTTTTCCTCGTTACTAAAAAATAAACCAAGAAGTTCAATTTCAAAAAACGGAGCAGTTCGATATTTATTACAAAAACTTGATTTTTTTTCATTACTAACGAATAAACCAAGAAGTTCAACTCGAAATAATGAAGAAGTTCGATATTTACTAAAAAACTGCAATTTTTGCGATTTCTAGAAATACACAAAGAGGTTCAAAAATTGAAATGGCAAAAAATGACATCCGACCTTCAATTGCGTGCAATTCGACGTATACACAAAAATGTGACAGAAGTTCATAAGGAAAACAGCGAGAAGTTCAAGTACTGCAAGGAATGTATTTCAGGTGAGAATAAAAGTATAGAAAAGTAAAAGCTTAAAAGGTTTGTTGAAAGAAGCTCAAGTGCTCTGTCCGGGGAAGTTAAAAAATTCTTGCGAGAGAGGTTCACCTTGTATTTCCATGTTCGATTTTTTCCGTATAAAAATCCAATACAATTCTTTACACAAAAATATAAAAAGGTGAAGTTCAAATTGAAATAACAGAGAAGTTTGGAGTTTATTAAAACATAGGATTTACCTGTTAAAAATTAAAAAACACAAGCTATTTTTTGCACTTTTAAAAACAACTCATATATGAAAAAAATGGTTGCTAGAAATTCAAGTGCTCGGCGAGGAAAAGTTTAAAAAATTCTTGTGAGAGAGCTTCACCATGTATTTAGATGTCGAAAATACAAAAAAATATATGTTGTTTTTTGTGTTTTAAAATAATTCTCTCAAACCAGAGAGAAGTTCAGAGTGATAACGATCGGAAGTTCACGTACTACATGGTGTGTATTTCATATAATAAAAATACAATAAAATGAAACTGAGTGAAGTTCAAACAGACATGTCCCAGAAGTTCAACTACTTCACGCGGTGCAAAAAACAACACGTCAAAAAACAGCACGTCAAAAACAGAGTGAAGTTCAAACAAACATGCCCCAGAAGTTCAACTACTTCACATAGTGCATTTTCGTTCGTGATGAACGCATAAATCATGATCTCGCCATTTTTTAATTTACCTCAAAACAACAGGAATATCATTTGTGTAAGTTCAAGTCCTCGGTCGGAGAAAGTTAAAAAAATTTGTGAGAGACGTTTGTACAAAAGGAATATTATTTGTGTAACACTAACGAGTGGACGAGAAAATTACAAACAAAAATACGTCACAGAAGTTCAACGTGAAAACAGCAAGAAGTTCAACTACTACGCTGAATGAATTTTAGATGAAAAACTTTTAAAATCGTCGCAAGTATGAAAAGATGATCAACACAGGAAACTTGCGTGCTTACAGCAGCTTTCCATTGGTATATCACCTGCTCAATTCCGGTGAATGGATGGAGAGTTACGAGCAGTGGATGGAGACCTACGAGCAAAAAAATCACGTGAAAAACAGAGTGAAGTTCAGGTACACGCGCCGAGAAGTTCAGGTTCTTCACGCGGTGCATTTTCGAAGAATCTGTTTCGCGATAAAGGCAGAACGCATGATCCAGCCGTTTTCGAAACTACTTGAAAACGGCTAGGAATCAGAGAAAACCATCAACATGAAAAAGTTTCGCATTATCCGTAGCTTTTCAACGTAATATTATTATTTGCCCCATTCTGTTAAAGTTTGTAGAAATTACGGTGAAAATACGTTTTTCGCCATTTTCGAAACTGACTTAAAACCGTAAAGAATTGGGAGAAACAATACATACCAAATAGTTTTGCATTTGTTCAAGCTTTTCAACGCCATATCATTTGCTGCATTCGGACGCACGGTTAAAACATTAGCTCAAAAATGCGAACTCGGTAGGACTTGGACCATTTTCTAAATTACTCTTAAACCATTCAAAATTCGAAAAAAAAACTTTCAAGATGAAAAAGTAGCGCATTTTCATAAGCTGTCCAACGCCATATCATATGCCTCCAATGGATTAGCCGTTTAGAAATGACATCGAAAAAACAAACTCAGTTGTTCGGTTTATGAAATTTTACGTTTTTTCAAATTACTCTTTAACCATAGGGAATTAGAGAAAACTTTCAACATGTGGAAGGAGCGGTTTTGCAGCAGCTTTCCAACGCCATATTATATGCCTCATTCCGATAAAAGGTTTAGAAATGCGATCGAAAATACGATTCACGTTTTTTGTGCGAAAAAACGGTTTTCAAAACTGCTCTTAAACCGCTTATATTTTGCCGAAAATTTAAGTTGGGTCATGATATTGGTGTCCATAGCTTTCCAACGGTATATCGCAAGCCCCATTGGGCAATGTTGACGGAAGTTCAACCTAGTTCACAGGGAAGTTCAACGTACTACTAGCGGGGCAGGTCAGGTTGTGATCAGAATATTATTCTGATCCCGTGATCAGAATAGTGTTTATATATATATACACACACACACACAACTCCTTTGTGTTCTACTCGTGCACATAACATCTACGCATAAACCTGGCTCTAATGCCACTGTTGGGGAATGCGGTAATTTCAAAAAAATTCCTACGCACACGCAAGATCATGGTGATGCATAGCAACGAGAGGGGAGAGTATCCTCTACGTACCCTCGTAGACTGTAAGCGGAAGCGTTATGACAACGCGGTTGATGTAGTCGTATGTCTTCACGATCGACCGATCTAGTACCGAAGGTACGACACCTTCGCGATCTGCACACATTCGGCTCGGTGATGTCCCGCGAATTCACGATCCAGTAGAGCTTCAAGGGAGAGCTTCGTCAGCACGACGGCGTGATGACGGTGATGATGTTGCTACCGGAACAGGGCTTCGCCTAAGCACCGCTACGATATTACCGAGGTGGATTATGGTGGAGGGGGGCACCGCACACGGCTAAAGATCAATGACCAACTTGTGTGTCTATGGGATGCCCCCTCCCCCGTATATAAAGGAGTGGAGGAGGGGGAGGGGGCCTGCCTCCTAGGCGCGCCCCAAGGGGAGTCCTACTCCCATCGGGAGTAGGATTACCCCCTTGCCTTGTTGGATTTAGGAGAGAAGGAAGGAGGAGGGAGAAGGAAGGAAAGGGGGGCCGACCCCCTCCCAATTCGGATTGGGCTTGGGGGGCACCCCTCCTTTGCTCCTTTCCCCTCTCTCCCACTAAGGCCCAATAAGGCCCATATACCTCCCGGGGGCTTCCGGTAACCTCCCGGTGCTCTGGTATTCTCCCGTTTTCACCCAGAACCATTCCGATGTCCAAACATAGGCTTCCAATATATCGATCTTTACGTCTCGACCATTTCAAGACTCCACATTATGTCCGTGATCAAATCCGGGACTCCAAACTACCTTTGGTACATCAAAACACATACACTCGTAATACCGATCGTCACTGAACGTTAAGCATGCAGACCCTACGGGTTCAAGAACTATGTAAACATGACCGAGACATGTCTCCGGTAAATTACCAATAGTGGAACCTAGATCCTCATATTGGTTCCTACATATTCTACGAAGATCTTTATCGATCAAACCGCATAACAGTATAAGTTGTTCCCTTTGTCAACGGTATGTTACTTGCCCGAGATTCGATCGTCGGTATCTCAATACCTAGTTCAATCTCGTTACCGACAAGTCTCTTTACTCGTTCCGTAATGCTACATCCCGTAACTAACTCATTAGCTACATTGCTTGCAAGGCTTATAGTGATGTACATTACCGAGAGGGCCCAGAGATACCTCTCCGACAATCGGAGTGACAAACCCTAATCTTGATCCATGCCAACTCAACAAATACAATCGGAGACACCTGTAGAGCATATTTATAATCACCAAGTTACGTTGTGACGTTTGGTACCACACAAAGTGTTCCGCTGTTATTCGGGAGTTGCATGATCTCATAGTCATAGGAACATGTATAGTTATGGAGAAAGCAATATCAACAAACTAAATGATCATCGTGCTAAGCTAACAGATGGGTCAAGTCAATCACATTATTCTCTAACGATGTGATCCCTTAATCAAATGAAAACTCATGTCTATGGTCAGGAAACATAACCATCATTGATTCAACGAGCTAGTCATGTAGAGGCAAACTAGTGACACTTTGTTTGTCTATGTATTCACACATGTACTAAGTTTCCGGGTAATACAATTCTGGCATGAATAATAAACATTTATCATGATATAAGTAAATATAAATACCAACTTTATTATTGCCTCTAGGGCATATTTCCTTCAGCGCCTGCTCCGCCACGTCCAAGTTCGGCGCAATCGCCCTGCCGGCGGTGAGCTGTTGCTTGATACGTCCATTATGTATCATGCTTTTATATTGATATTTATTGCATTATGGGCTATTATTACACATTATATCACAATACTTATGCCTATTATCTCTTATTTTATAGGGTTTACATGAAGAGGGAGAATGCCGACAGCTGGAATTCTGGACTGGAAAAGGAGCAAATATTAGAGACCTATTCCGCGCAACTCCAAAAGTCCTGAAACTTCACGGAGCATGTTTTTGGAATATATAAAAAATATTGGGGGAAGAAAAGTAACAGAGGGGGCCACCAGCCAGCCACAAGGGTGGAGGGCGCTCCCTACCCCCTGGGCGCTCCCTACCCCCTGGGCGCCCCCCGACCTTGTGGACCCCTAGCAGGCCTCCACTGCCCATCTTTGGCTATATGGTGCGTTTTGACCTGGAAAATCAGAAGGAAGTTTTCGGGACGAAGCGCTGCCATCTCGAGGCGGAACCTAGGCAGAACCAATCTAGGGCTCCGGCGGAGCTGTTCTGCCGAGGAAACATCCCTTCGGAAGGGGGAAATCATCGCCATCGTCATCACCATCGATCCTCTCTTTGAAAGGGGGGTCAATCTCCATCAACATCTTCACCAGCACCATATCCTCTCAAACCCTAGTTCATCTCTTGTATTCAATCTTGGTCCCAAAACCTCAGATTGGTACCTGTGGGTTGCTAGTAGTGTTGATTACTCCTTGCAGTTGATGCTAATTGGCTTATTCGGCGGAAGATTATATTTTCAAATCCTTAATGATAATTAATACTCCTCTGATCTTGATCATAAATATGTTTTGTGAGTAGTTACGTTTGTTCCCGAGGATATGGGAGAAGTCTTGTTATAAGTAATCATGTGAATTTGGTATCCGTTCGATATTTTGATGAGATGTATGTTGTCTCTCCTCTAGTGCTGTTATGTGAACATCGACTACATGACACTTCACCATTATTTGGGCCTAGGGGAAGGCATTGGGAAGTAATAAGTAGATGATGGAATTAGTGGTACATACTTGAGTAGTGATGAGGGTGATTAGAGATTAAATTGTCAAATATTTCAGAAATTTGAAAATCAAAAAAATTGAGAAAAAACAATTTAAAAAAATTCCTTTAGTCCCGATTGGTGTTACCAGCCGGGACTAAAGGTGGATCTCCAGAAACCGGCCACGTGGAGCTCCTTTAGTCCCGGTTCGTAAGCAAACCGGGACTAAAGGGTTTGGGCTTTAGTCACGGTTCCCTCTGGAACCGGGACTAAAGGCCCGTTTTCTACTAGTTATACTTCTTTCGTAGTTGCGGATGCTTGCGAGAGGGGTTAATCATAATTGGGAGGCTTGTCCAAGGAAGGGCAGCACCCAAGCACCGGTCCACCCACATATCAAATTATCAAAGTAACGAGCGTGAATCATATGAGCATGATGAAAACTAGCTTGACAACAATTCCCATATGTCCTCGGGAGCACTTTGCCTTATATAAGAGTTTGTCCAGGCTTGTCCTTTGCTACAAAAAGGATTGGGCCACCTTGCTGCACCTTAGTTACTTTATTTACTTGTTTGCCGTTATGATATATCTTATCACAAAACTATCTGTTACCGATAATTTCAGTGCTTGCAGAGAATACCTTGCTGAAAACCACTTGTCATTTCCTTCTGCTCCTCGTTGGGTTTGACACTCTTACTTATCGAAAGGACTACGATAGATCCCCTATACTTGTGGGTCATCACTGCTCCGCCTGCTGGTGCTCCTAGAGGAGCAGGAAGTTATAGGCCATGTCGGCCTGCTCCTCCTCCCGCTCCTCCGGCACCATGTCTATGTACTGGGCATAGGCCTATTCTTCTTCTTCTTGTTGTTGTTGTTGTCCTTCTCCTTCTCATGACACAACCCAAGTTCATGGGAGGCATGTGCTTCTATGACACTGAGCTTTTCAACTTGGCTTTGCTTGCCCACAAAGCTTGGCATTTATTGCAACAGCACGAATACCTAAGTGCATGAATACTCAACTCGTGTTACTATCCTACATGTAATGTTCTAGAGGCTGAGTTGGGAAGAATCCCTCTCAAGTATGGCGGTCTACTTCTGATGGAAGAGGTACTCTCAAGTTGGTTTCATCGGGAGAATTGGAACAGGCAGTGACACGGGCATTTGGGATGATAACTGGATCCTGCGGGATTGTTGACGCTCAAAAGTGGCACAGTCATAAAATTACCTTAGGCTATATAAAGACTAATTAAAACTTAGGATTGGATGTCACTCCGGATGGCTCTCTTTAATAAGATTTAGATGGATATGAAGATGGTCTAAAACGGACCTCGGATGCAATAGTTATGACAAGTTCGGAGATGCTCATGTTGACACCAGATTAAAAAATGGCATGAAACTCTATTAAGATTGCCTCTAATGGAAAACGTTTCAACACGAAAGTTGTGCATCTCATCGAAACGGTTGATTTTGATCCAAGGTCATATGCAACATGTGGAGGCAAAACAAGGTTAGAAATAGAAGTTGCAGATTCATTTCGGACCGACCGAGTTGATTTGATCGGTGACATCGAGTTGGTCCGGAAAATTATCAGAGAGTTGGCAATGTTCACTCGGTGGGACCGAAGCAAACTAGTCGGTGAGACCGAGTTGATCCAGGAAATTACAAAATGTTACCGAAAGTTGTGGCATTTTTGCAACAATAACCCACTTCTCTACTTCAATTTGCAGAAAACCCCTTATTATCTTTTAAGCAACCGCATCCCTCCCTCACCTCATCAAAACAGCCTGAGAAATATATTTTGAGTGAAATGTAATATATTTTTAGTGGTATATATATATCAAAACAAGAGTGTTTTCTTTCAAGTTCATGAACAAGTACTATTCTACTTTAAATCCGTTGCAACGCATGGGCCTCTTGCTAGTGTCTCTATGAGTAATGGGTCCTGCCTGTGTTGTATGTACAAAGGAAAATTTTAATTGAAAAAGATGCCCAACCAGCATCTAACCTAGGAGATACGGTTCAAGGCAGCGCGCGTTCCGCGACCAAAAAAGCCCCTCAACCTTATATTGTACTAAACAAAATGGCCTGGAGGCAGTGCGGCCCATCTCAAACATGTTATTTATTTATTTTTAAAATGTAAAATGTTCATAAATTATAATCATAATAATAAAATTTAGATTAGAATATTCCTGTAATATATTATCATACACAAAATTGAAAAAAATTAGTTTTTAAATAATATTCATGTATTATTTAAAACTATTCATATAATACAAATAATATATATGAATCAGAACAATGTTTGTAAATATAAAATAATACAAATACTTTTGCAATTACAGTTTGGAAATACTATTTTAGTTTTTCAAAAATTCGAATAATTATGCTCAAACATTTATAATTCATTAGTATGTTGTTTAACCAAAATGTTTTTATAATTATATATACATCATATAAAAATTATAAATATGAGCTATTATACACCAGTGAATATTCATAATTAATTCTTAAATATTATTATACATAATTTTTATAAATTAAATATAATACATGTGTGTAAAAAAATGTTTGTATTTACTATACATTTTTCCTAATATTATCCATGAGTGTATATTTTAAATGTTTGTATTTAGTAAACTTTTTTGAACACTTATGGCTTATATTTAAAATAGAATTTTCTTAATAGTAAGTGAATATTTCTAAAAATTACATGAATATGTTTATTATCTTAATTTATTGCATATAGGGAAAATCCATCCTACCACCTGGGGGTAGTTACCCCACATGTCTCATATAGTATCATGTAGATATACTACTTCATCATTCTAAATATGTTCATATATTATATTTAAGATATTTCAAAGCAAGTTACATGAAAAAAATGCATATGGCCCATAGTTTTTGTTATATTTGTGAAATACATACATATTTGTATTAAAAAGAGTATGCTCAAAATATGGTACATACTACCTAAAAAGTAGTATATACACTACCTAAGCATTATTATATACTACATACTACATGTACATACTCTTGGTTTTAAAAGATGCTACATACCACATACAAAACCCAAGTGGTGGTAACTACCAATGGTGATAGGAAAAATTGTCACAGTATATATATGAGCACCTGAATATTTGTGTAGCACGAGGTTATTATTTATGTACCCAAGTATTTATAGCCCACAGTATGGTAGGGGGCTGGTTTGTAGATTTTTTGAAAATAATACATGCACATGAATATTTGTATACCATGAGATAATTATTAATACCACACAAATATTTGAATGTAAACTTTATTATGATTATTTCAATTTATAGACGTTTTACTTTTTTCTAAAAAACGAATATGTGTGCGAAATGGGCCGTACTTCTTGCAACCCATTTAAGTAACACAAGCTTTTCCTTACAGTACATGAAGGATGAGGGGTCACAATATCTATCAGTACTTGTTCGGTGCACTGGCTTGCACGTGCTGCCTACGAGTAGCAGGAAACAGGTTCAACTGTAGGTAGGGAAACATTTTTGCTTCATTTTTCTTGTGTACTGACAGGCGGGACCCACTAGTTATAGAGACATAGTATTCAACTAAAAACCTGTTTGTCCATTATAAGTAGAGCAATGTTTTAAATAGCGGGCTATGAAAAATTGCGGCGGGCCTCCAAATCAGCTATAGAGCACTAAGGTGGGCTATTTGTGAAGGCGGCTATTTAACGACACCCTGCTGAAAAGGCTATAGTCGGCTATTTAAAACTATGAGTGGACCTCATGCCACATCAGCCAAATACGATGCCACATCAGCACATTCTACGTCTACGAATGAGATTAGTACCGTATTTGCACATTCATGTCAAGTTTTAGAATCAGTTTGATATATTTTTCAAGTTTAGGCACTAAACTGAACATCCTGACAAGTTCGAGCACCACTAGTATATTTACCTCACAAGTTACACCTGGCCTGCCCCGACCACAAACCAGCCGCAGAAGGTTTCTGAAGTTATTGATCATACCACGACTTCTTAGGATGCTGTTGTTCTTTACAAACACTTCTATGCAGTGGACAAGGAGGCAATCCTCAACATTCCGCTAAGTACAATAATTCAAGAAGATTTTTGGTCTTGACATTGCAAGAGGAAGGGCTTCTTCTCGGATCGTTCTGCATATCGTCTTCCGTCTTCTACGAAGTAGCAACACACGGATTGGTTGGAGCAAGTTCCTGGTCATTCACATTCAGAGGCCGACCGGCGATCCTCGGTCAAGCTCTGGAGCTTCATTATACCATAAAAAATTGAAGTGTTTGCTTGGCGACATGCCAAAACCTCGCTACCTACTGGAGGTGGAATCAGAGTAAGATGGTCGAGTCACCAGCCTGCTCTATTTGTAATGTTGCGGTGGCCACATGGAGGCACTCTCTATTTAATTGCCATATGGCACGGTGCATATGGGCTCTGGCTGATGAGTAATTAATAAAAGTCGCCATCTCAAATGGAACGGAGTATGCCAGATTATTGGTGTATTGACACGCTCCAAACGAAGGAAATCACACAAATGTTAGTTAGAATGCGAGTGATCTGGTGGGCTAGACAGCGCGCTATTCACGATGACTAGTACCAAAGCCCTATGAGCACTGCATGTTTTATCACAAAGTTCCTGGAGGATCTTGATTCTGTCGCTTTGAGTAAGCCGGTACCAGCCAGGAAACTGCATGCAATTCCAAGAAACATGCATCCAACTACAAGGGCCATGAGATCGCATTGGCTCCCTCCGATGGACTGTGATGCCAAAATATATGTCGATGGCGACCTGTCAAGGAGCGGTAGCAGTGATTTGTCAAGATAAAGAAGGCACGTACCTCGATGCCTAGGCTCGTGTCTTCGACTGTCTCACAGACCCGACATCGCTCGAAGCTCAAGCGTGCAATGAGGCACTATCACTGGCATGTGATCTTAATTTGACATCAGTTTGTATTGCCTCTTATTGTGTCGAGGTCGTTGCCAACGTTGCGGCTGGAGCTCCTTGCCACTACACTACAATCTTGTGCGAGATCGACCATCGCAATGGCGAAGCTCATGCCCTCACAAAAGTAGCTTTCTCTCTGTCTTCCAGGCGCCACCTGGGGTTTGTGACTATGTCCGATATCATTTGTATCCTTATGAACATTAATCTTTAATAAAGGTTACAGTTGCTAAAAGAAATGCAAATCAGAAAGAAAAAAAATCATCATTGCAACCAGCTGGAAAATAATAAAAAAACATCACATGAACATAACCTTTCTTATACCTCACTAGTATTATCGTTCTAATACCTACCTGTAGGGCTGAGGTGTGGCTGCTGCGGTCCTTAGACTCAGATCAAGTAGAACAAGAAGAGCAATTTGAATCCAGTGCAGCTGGCGGCCCTCCTCCTTATGATATTGAGTGCGCCGGCAGTTAACCGCCGGGTCACGGCGAGCCCCCCACAAGACCCGGTGCAGTGCTCGTCTGGTGATGGCAAAGCTGACTGCACGGTCTCAAGCGCGTACGGCCTGTTCCCAGACCGGTCGACGTGCCGCGCCCGCGCCGTGGTGTACCCTTCCACTGAGGAAGAGCTGGTGCGCGCGGTGGCGAACGCCACGGCCACCAAGACCAAGATGAAGGTCACCACCAGGTACTCCCATAGCATGCCGAAGCTTGCATGCCCCGGCGCCGGCAACGGCCGGGGCCTCGCCATCATCACCAGGTGGCTAAACCGCGTCGTGGGCGTGGAGGCGACGCGGATGGAGATGACGGTGGAGAGCGGAATCACACTGCGGGAGCTCATCGCGGCGGCTGCCGACGCCGGGCTCGCGCTGCCCTACACGACGGTCGGCGGCATCCTCGGCACCGCGCATGGCAGCTCGCTCTGGGGGAAAGGCAGCGCCATCCACGAGTACGTCGTCCGGATACGCATTATCACGCCCGCTCCGGCCGCCGACGGGTACGCCACGGTGCGAGTGCTCACGTCCGCCGACCTGGAGATGGACGCCGCGAAGGTCTCGCTCGGCGTCCTTGGTGTCATCTCGCAGGTAAGTTACGTTTTACATCTGATCAACCGCAAGCATACCGCGCCTAAGAAGTTCAGCATATTTTTGCATATGGTGTACTAGCTACTGGTATTTGCTACCCCATATTTAGTCCTTGACTTTGCATGAACCTGAATGACATAAAAATGTTGGATAACATACTCCATCCCTTCTGGTTGCAAGGCATGTGTGTAACCGTAGATCATCAATTTGGCCAACGTAATATGAATCAGATAAAAATATTGCAATAAAAACTTTATTCAAATATGAATTCAGCGCTATACCTTTTTTTTGGCCTATAGCTCATATATTTGTTTGATTAAATTGATGATCTAAGAATATTCGTGGGATTTATAATAAACCGAAAGGGAGGGAATATCTACCTATAATCACTTGTATGTTAAGATCATGGGTACTGTACGGTATGTATGCTAGGTATACTGCATTTACGGAGCTCACGTTTCACGTTTCATTTAGATCCGGACCACCATGTGTACGGCTCGACTTAAAAATTGCAAACAAGTTGAGAGTGCCTGCTTTGGTAATTATGTGGAGGCTCTCACAGCTGGTCTAGCGCCCATTTATACGGAGGGTCTCGCAGCTAGCTACTGCGTTCTTTCAACAGACCTATGTACATTCTCTCATATATGACCATGTACAAGTACATTTACATCAGCCACATCAACCACATGCATGCCCTAGCTAGGGTATATATCGATTTCAGCATGCCTTTGTTTGTACACAGATCACCGTACGCACTGTACTACTATTTAGACTAGCCACAGTAGGAGTAACTTCAGCAGTAACTTCGAATCTAACTCAGCGAATTTGTCTATGTGACAATGAGTTAATGAAGAAAGAGGTAGTTCTAGTAACATCACATCTTCCAATGCAATATGAGTCTATAATCTAATAAATGAAGCTTTACATGACATCACACCTAGGTTAGAGGGTGCTTGCATCCAAGGGACTATTTTTAGTCTGACTAAAAATAGTCTCTTTTAGAGGCTAAAGTTTCAAGCACCCCTGACTAAAGAGAGGCTAGGACTAATCTTGAGGCTAAAAATTTTTAGTCATAGGAAACCTACTAAAATATGTATTAGCCCTCTCTCTCATCATTTAATGCCTCTCCTTTAACACATGCGAGTTCTGAATTGGAGGGTTTGGAGGATAATAAATGCTCAATAACTTGATTTTAGTCTTTTTAGTATTTGGATCCAAGCATGGGTGAGGCTAGCAAGTTTTAGTCCCACTACTTTTAGTCATGGGACTAAAACGTATCCAAGCACCCTCTTACTATCCACTATAAAAGTAGTAATATAGCCTAGGGATACTAGTGTATGTTACTCTTCACTGTGACTAGTCTTAGTCATAGATGTATGGTACATCTGGTAATAGTGACTCTGATTCAGTCCATGGCTTGCATGGAAACCCGAATGTCTTGAATAACATGTCTAGTCACGTTAAGATTAGTGGTATATATGCTAGGTACTGCAGACATGCTGAACTGATCACAAACTACAAACCTCAGCGAAGAAACACTCCATTTTTTAGGCAGTGCACTTTAGATAGATCCGCGGACAGCCACGCATATGCATGTATATGGGCCCGAATTAAACCTGCAACAGAATAGTCCGTTGATTTTTCAACGGGGCCCCGTCCTTTAATGGCTCGCCGTTCAATTAATTGCTCGGCCTACATTGTTCACCAGAGCAAAAAAGAGTCCTTTCAGGCGGAGCGACCAATTATTCTTACCATCGGCGAACAACCATGCATGCATGCGCTAGATCGATCGCAGAAATCCAACCTACTCCGCAATAGGGTTGCAAACGAGTCGAGTTATAGTGAGTTGTATTAGGCACAACTCAATTTATACTAAAATCCGAGTGAGCTCAAACTAAGCGAAGCTCGAGGTCGAGCTGTAGAAAGTGGCTCGTGTTCAGCTTGTAACGATCTCGAGTCGATGCAGAGCTAGTTTCGAGCTAAATAAGATAATTTTCTTAATAATCTACAAAAGAATATCAAACAAGACAGGCCAAAACACAACATAAGAAACCATTATATAATCGAGAATTGCCTTTGGTGACAGAGCTCACTGAAGGCCTCCAGATTCAAAACTCAAATTTTATATTTTTACATTTCAAAAAGAAAGTATAGATATACATGAAGGCATAACACAAATGTGTGTAAATTTTCAGGGCAAAACACGTTGAAATGAGGGTTATGCACAAAAGGCAAATCTGGGGCTGTTTAACATATGATACTATTCATCTTCTAAGGCCATGAATTTTTCTTTTTTGTACAGGTCGCATTTCAACGTATTTCATCATGAAATTTTACACATATCTGGGATACATCCTTACATACTCACATATTTTTTTTTCAGAATTTTTTGAAACATAAAAATTTGAATGTGAATTTTTCAAAAATGAAGGCATCCATGGAGCTTGGCCTCCAAAACGCCATTCTCTTATATAATTCAACTTATTCTCTCTCAACTGAAGACTAGTACTTAATAGCAAGAGATCATGGATGAACTAGCAATAGAAGAAAATGAAGGTGCGTCTAATCTCAAACTTTGACCAAAATAACATGATATTTTGCACATGGCTGACCACATACCATATTGGGGCTAAAATTTCTCCACACTTAATTAAGCTTCCATGTATGTTAATAGTAGGTAAAATGGAGAAAAATCGCACACAACATTTATGGTAATGTTCTTTTACTGTCCATATGGTAAAAATCCAATTTATTTTTATTATATATCAAAATTATGCAATATAATTATATGATATCGGGCTATCGAACTGAAATCGAGCGAGCCCGCGTTGGCTCAAGATCAGCTCATTTCTCGATTGAGCTACATAAAATGTTCATACTCGGCTCATTTCTTTTCAAGTCAATCTGGAATCGAGCCATAATACGAGTCAATCTCGAGCGTCTCACGAGCCTCGAGCTTTTGTTGCAGCCTTACTCCACAACCACCACCCTCACCGAGCTGCCCCAGGAGCCACGGTAACCTCCTGTGCCTCCCTAACGCGTGGAGGGATACTCGTGCATGATGCAAGATTTTTGCTCAAACGGACAATAGTTAATTCTTAAGAAATTTGTGAGACCATCACGAAACGTACATCTCAACTTCCCATGTAAATAAAGTTGGACTAAAGAACTATATTTTGAACGTGTGTGCGGCCATATTGCATGGTGCATAGTATGGAATTTTTTTCAGATGTTGCATGACTACATGGGTCATATGCGAAAATGCTACATCTACGGGTAACTACGAACCACTTACCAAAGCCCTATGAGCACTGCATATTTTATCACAAAGTTCCTGGAGGATCTTGAAAATTCAGTCGCTTTGAGTAAGCCAGTACCGGCTAGGGACCTGCATGCAATTCCAGGAAACATGCGTTAGACTGCAAGGGCGATGGCGGCCCGTCAAGGAGCGGTAGCACTGATTTGTCAAGATAAAGAAGGTGTGTGCCTTGACGCCTAGGTTCGTGTCTTCGACTGTCTCACAGACCCGTCACCGCTCGAAGCTCATGCGTGCAATGAGGCAATATCATTGGCATGTGATCTTAACCTGAGATCAGTCTGATTGTGTGGAGGTCGATGCCAACATCGGGTCCCGAGCTCCTTGCCGTTACACTACAATCTTGTGTGAGATCGACCATCGTAATGGCGAAGCTCATGCTCTCGCAAAAGTACCTTCCCGCCTGTCTTCCGGGTGCCACCTGTGGCTTGCAACTATCTCCAATATCATTTGTATTCCTACGAACGTTAATCTTTAATAAAGGTTACCGTTGCTCAAAAGAATACAAACCAGAAAAAGCAATCATCATTGCAACCGGTTGGAAAAAAATATTTTTGAAAAGCATCATATGAACATTACCTTTCTTAGGGTATCTCCAACGCCGACCCGCAAATTCCTCCGGTATATGTCCATTTTTGTGTCCAGACGTGGTCTGCGGACATGATACGGGAGGAGAAAAAGTAGATGGGGACCATGCATGCGGTGGGATATAATGGTGTGTTGTTCAATTGAAAGGAGAGGAGAGGAACCATGCATGTGCGAAGAGAGAGAAAATAAGAGGACCATACGGAGGTTTTTGGTTGGTCAAGTGGATATCCGGACTCCGGTATATCTCCCTTATTTTTGTCTCCAATTTGTCAGAAAATGGACATCTGGACCGCTTTCGCGGACCGATAAGAGTCCACATTAGATTGCAAAAGTGAACAAATGTGTCCAATCGAACATAAATCGAAGCTTTATGGGTCTTCCTTGGAGATGCCCTTACCTCACTAATAATTGTTCATGTATTAGAAGGGAGACAATAAATATTCTAATGGTTCAAGGTCAATTATGTGTAACACATACCTTTTTCAACACTTGAAAAAACCCGTTTTTGACATAGAATTCCAATAAAAGAATTGTGCACACATGTTACCTGAAATGACAATAGCAACTTTTTTTCCGAGATTCAGTTCAAACGGGAACTCAATGGACCCGAGCAGGCAAGCCTCGCGGCCTTGAGGCAATTAATCGAAACGGTGGGTCTTTCGGATCAACCTGACACGGTGAGCTGGTCGCTCACTAACTTCGGGAAATTCTCGGTGAACTCCTTATACCGCAAGTTGTGTCGAGGGCCGACACATCCCGTGATTGCAGGATTGTGGAAAGCGCGGATGCCTTTGAAGATTAAACTTTTCATATGGCAACTGTTTCGCGATAGGCTCCCCACCTCCTTGAACGTAGCCAAACGTAATGGGCCGGCCACGGGTCCGTGTGCGTTATGTGGGGAACCGGAGGATGCCAATCATGTGTTTTTCCGGTGCCTGTTAGCAAGGTTTGCGTGGAGTGCTCTCCGCACCGCGGCAGGCGTCCTTTGGAACCCGCGCTCGGCTCCCGAGCTCTTCAACCTCCTTGATGCGATTAAGGGCCAGCATATCGGGTTATGTGGAGTTGTGTTGGGGCACTTCTCTGGGCTTTATGGTTAACTAGGAACAAGTTTACTATAGAAGGGCGCTTCCCAAATCATCCGGCTAATGTCATCTTCAAATGTAACCTTCTATTGCAGCAGTGGAGTCCGTTGGGGAGGCGCAAGGATGTTGAGCTGATCAAGACCGCCCAACAACGACTGGCGCAAGTGTATGCGATGCCTAGGGAGTCATGACTTCGGTTCTTTTGTGGCTTGACGGGCCTGCGTGCTCTGTACGGGCTTTGCCCTGTAATCTCGTTTGGCGGCTTGTTTGTTAGTCTCATCTGAACTTTGGTGCTCAAGCCGGCAGGGCTTTTGGTGTTGTATTAAGACTTGGCTTGTGGTACGCTGCCGTTGGGGCTTTATTAATTTAAAGCCGGACGCATCTGGCGTTTTCGTTTTAAAAAAAACAATAGCAACTTTTAGAGATGTGTGCTGAAATAGACAAAATCCAACTAACCCATGTGTGCTGAAATAGACAAAATCCAACTAACCCATGTGTGCCATTAATATGTTCGACTTTTCAACGAACGATCACCACAAATGAGATAGCTAGCTCGTTGCATATATAGCCCATTCTTATACCCTGTAGCCTGTAGAGCTGAGGTGTGGCTGGTGCGGTCCTTAGGCTCAGATCAAGTAGAACAAGATGAATCCAGTGCAGCTGCCGGCCCTCCTCCTCCTCATGATATTGAGTGCGCCGGCAGCTAGCCGCCAGGCCACGGCGAGCCCCCCACCGGACCCAGTGCAGTGCTCGTCTGGTGATGGCAAAGCTGACTGCACAGTCTCAAGCGCGTACGGCGTGTTCCCGGACCGGTCGACGTGCCGCGCCAGCGCCGTGCTGTACCCTTCCTCCGAGGAGGAGCTGGTGCGCGCGGTGGCGAACGCCACGGCCACCAAGACCAAGATGAAGGTGACCACCAGATACTCCCACAGCATGCCGAAGCTTGCATGCCCCGGCGCCGGCGATGGCCGGGGCCTCGCCATAAGCACCAGGTGGCTTAACCGCGTCGTGGGCGTGGATGCGCCGCGGATGGAGATGACGGTGGAGAGCGGCATCACGCTGCGGGAGCTCATCGCGGCGGCTGCCGACGGCGAGCTCGCGCTGCCCTACTCGCCGTACTGGTGGGGCCTGACGGTCGGCGGCATGCTCGGCACGGGCGCGCATGGCAGCTCGCTCTGGGGGAAAGGCAGCGCCATCCACGAGTACGTCGTTCGGATGCGCATTGTCACGCCCGCTCCGGCCGCCGACGGGTACGCCACGGTGCGAGTGCTCACGTCCGCCGACCCGGAGATGGACGCCGCGAAGGTCTCGCTCGGCGTCCTTGGTGTCATCTCGCAGGTAAGTTACGTTTTACATCTGATCAACCGCAAGCATACCGCGCCTAAGTAGTTCAGCATATTTTTGCATATGGTGTGCTAGCTACTGGTATTTGCTACTCCATATTTAGTCCTTGACTTTGCATGAACCTGAATGACATAAAAATGTTGGATAACATACTCCATCCCTTCTTGTTGCAATGCATGTGCGTAACCGTAGATCATCAATTTGGCCAACGTAATATGAGTTACATATCAGAAAAAATATGCAATAAAAACTTTATTCAAATACGAATTCAGTGCTATACTTTTTTTTGGCCTATAGCTCATATATTTGTTTGATTAAATTGATGATCTAGGGATACTCACGGGATTTATAATAAACCGAAAGGGAGGGAATATCTATCTATAATCACTTGTATGTTAAGATCATGGGTACTGTACGGTGTGTTTGCTACGTACTACTCCCTCCGCCTCATAATATAAGAACGTTTTTTATACTAGTGTAGTGTCAAAAATATTCTTATATTATGGGACGGAAGGAGTACTATACTGCATTTACGGAGCCCACGTTTCACGTTTCATTTAGATCCGGACCACCATGTGTACGGCCCGAATTAAAAATTGCAAACAAATTGAGAGTGCCTGCTTTGGTAATTATGTGGAGGCTCTCACAGCTGGACTAGCGTCCATTTATATGGAGGCTCTCCCAACTACCTACTGCGTTCTTTCAACAGACCTAAGTACATTCTCTTTCTTTCTTTTTTTGCGGGGGGACCTAAGTACATTCTCTCATATATGACCATGTACAAGTACATTTACATCAGCCACATCAACCACATGCATGCCCTAGCTAGGGTATATATCGATTTCAGCATGCCTTTGTTTGTACACAGATCACCGTACGTACTGTACTACTGTTTAGTCATACATGTATGGTACATCTGGTAATAGTGACTCTGACTCACTCCATGACTTGCATGGAAACCCGAATGTCTTGAATAACATATCTAGTCACGTTAAGATTAGTGGTATATACTGCAGACATGCTGAACTGATCACAAACTACAAACCTCAGCGAAGAAACACTCCATTTTTTTAGGCGGTGCACTCATTTAGATAGATCCGCGGACAGCCACGCATATGCATGTATATGGGCCCGAATTAAACCTGCAACAGAATTAGTCCGTTGATTTTTCAACGGGGCCCCGTCCTTTAATTGCTAGACGTTCAATTACTTGCTCGGCCTACATTGTTCACCAGAGCAAAAAAGAGAGTCCTTTCAGGCGGAGTGACCAATTATTCTTGCTACCGGCGAACAACCATGCATGCATGCGCTAGATCGATCGCAGAAATCCAACCTACTCCGCAATAGGGTTGCAAACCAGTCGAGTTCTAGCAAGTTGTATTAGGCACAACTTAATTTATACTAAAATTCGAGGGAGCTCAAACTGAGCGAAGCTCGAGGTCGAGCTGTAGAAAGTGGCTCGTGCTTAGCTTGTAACGATCTCGAGTCGATGTCGAGCTAGTTTCGAGCTAAATAAGATAATTATATTAATAATCTACAAAAAATATTAAACAAGACAGGCCAAAACACAACATAAGAAACCATTATATAATCGGAAATTGCTTTTGGTGATAGAGCTCACTGAAGGCCCCCAGATTCAAAACTCAAATATCATATTTTTACATTTTAAAAAAATTGAAAAAAAGTACAGATATACATGAAGGTATAACACACATGTGTGTAAATTTTCAGGGCAAAACACGTTGAAATGAGGGTTGTGCAAAAAAGACAAATCTGGGGTTGTTTAACATATGATACTATTCATCCTCCCAGGCCATGAATTTTTATTTTTTGTACAGGTCACATTTCAACGTATTTCATCATGAAATTTTACACACATGTGGGTTACATCCTTACATACTCACATATATTTTCAGAATTTTTTGAAACATAAAAATTTGAATTTGAATTTTTCAAAAATGAAGGCCTCCATGGAGCTTGGCCTCCAAAACGCCATTCTCTTATATAATTCAACTTATTCTCTCTCAACTGAAGACTAGTACTTAATAGCAAGAGATCATGGATGAACTAGCAATAGAAGAAAATGAAGGTGCGTCTAATCTCAAACTTTGACCAAAATAACATGATATTTTGCACATGGCTGACCACATACCATATTGGGGCTAAAATTTCTCCAAACTTAATTAAGCTACCATGTATGGTAATAGTAGGTAAAATGGAGAAAAATCGCACACAACATTTATGGTAATTTTTTTACTGTCCATATGGTAACAAATTTCCAATTTCTTTTTATTATATATCACAATTATGCAATATAATTATATGATATCGGGCTATCGAACTAAAATCGAGCGAGCCTGCGTTGGCTCAAGATCAGCTCATTTCTTGATTGAGCTACATAAAATGTTCATACTCGGCTCATTTTTTTTCGAGTCGATCTCGAATCGAGCCAAAATACGAGTCAATCTCGAGCGGCTACGAGCCTCAAACTTTTGTTGCAGCCCTACTCCACAACCACCACCCTCGCCGAGCTGCCCCAGGAGCCACGGTAACCTCCTGTGCCTCCCTAACGCGTGGAGGGATACTCGTGATGCAAGATTTTTGCTCAAACGGACAATAGTTAATTCTTAGCAGAAACTTGTGAGACCATCACGAAACGTGCATCTCAACTTCCCATATAAATAAAGTTGGACTAAGGAACTATATTTTGAACGTGTGCGTGGCGATATTGCATGGTGCATAGTATGGAATTTTTTCAGATGGTGCATGACTACATGGGTCGTATGCGAAAATGCTACATCTACGGCTAGCTACGAACCACTTACCAAAGCCTTATGAGCACTACATGTTTTATATATCACAAAGTTCCTGGAGGATCTTAATTCTGTCGCTTTGAGTAAGCCAGTACCGGCTAGGGACCTGCATGCAATTCCAGGTAACATGTGTGAGACTGCAAGGGCGATGGCGGCCCGTCAAGGAGCGGTAGCACTGATTTGTCGAGATAAAGAAGGTGTGTGCCTTGACGCCTAGGTTCGTGTCTTCGACTGTCTCACAGACCCGTCACCGCTCGAAGCTCATGCGTGCAATGAGGCAATATCATTGGCATGTGATCTTAACCTGAGATCAGTCTGATTGTGTGGAGGTCGATGCCAACATCGGGTCCCGAGCTCCTTGCCGTTACACTACAATCTTGTGTGAGATCGACCATCGTAATGGCGAAGCTCATGCTCTCGCAAAAGTACCTTCCCGCCTGGCTTCCGGGCGCCACCTGTGGCTTGCGACTATGTCCAATATCATTTGTATTCCTACGAACGTTAATCTTTAATAAAGGTTACAGTTGCTCAGACGAATACAAACCAGAAAAGGCAATCATCATTGCAACCGGTTGGAAAATAATATTTTTGAAAAGCATCACATGGACACAACTTTCTTAGGGCATCTCCAATGCTGACCCGCAAATTCCTCCGGTATATGTCCATTTTTGTGTCCGGACGTGGTTTGCGGACATGATACGGAAGGAGAAAAAGTAGGTGGGAACCATGCATGCGGTGGGATATTATGGTGTGCTGTTCAATTGGAAGGAGAGGAGAAGGGGACCATGCATGTGCGGAGAGAGAGAAAATAAGAGGACCATACGAAGGTTTTTGGTTGGTCAAGTGGATATTCGGACTCCGGTATATCTCCCTTATTTGTGTCTCCAGTTTGCCAGAAAACGGACATCCGGACCGCTTTCGCGGACCGATAAGAGTCCACATTGAATTGTAAAAGTGAACAAATTTGTATGCTCGGACATAAATAGAAGCTTTATAGGTCTCCTTTGGAGATGCCCTTACCTGACCAATAATTGTTCATGTATTAGAAGGGAGACAATACATATTCTAATGGTTCAAGGCCAATTATGTGTAACACATACCTTTTTCAACATTTGAAAAAACCCGTTTTTGAGAAAGAATTCCAATAAAAAAAATTTGCACACATGTTACCTGATATGACAATAGCAACTTTTAGAGATGTGTGCTGAAATAGACAAAATCCAACTAACCCATGTGCGCCATTAATTCGTTCGACTTTTCAACGAACGATCACCACAAATGAAGATAGCTAGCTCGTTGCTTATATAGCCCATTCTTATACCTACCTGTAGCCTGTAGGGCTGAGGTGTGGCTGCGGCAGTCCTTAGAGCATCTCCAGCCGTTGAACCTTTCAGGAGGCATTTTTTTGTCGCTTAGGGGGGTGCCGGCGAAGATTTTGGTCCGGGATGAAAATCTTCCCAGCCATGTCCACCCCCAAGCCGCCCCGTCTTTCCAGCAGCGCGTTCTCGCCGCCTCCGCTGGCCGCTGCTGCCCCCGTCCGCTATGGCCGCCGCTGCTCGCGCCCCCGCGCCCGCTTGCGTCCGTGGCCGCGCCGCCCTCTTGCGCCCGTGGCCGTGCCCGCGCGCGCCCGTGCCTGGCCGCGCGCGCCCTGGCCGCCCGTGGAGGGCGCGAAGGAGCCGGGGCCGCCCGTGGCTCGCTGTGGCCGGGGCCGCCCGTGGAGTACGCGAAGGAGCTGCCGCCTCCCTTGTCCCCAGAGCTCGGGCAGGCGAGCACTGGCCCTAGGGCCGCCGCCCCGGCGTCGGCGTCTCCGGCCGCGCCACCGAACGGGACAGGGACAGCATTTTGCGACGGCGCTGGTGCTGGCTTATTGCGGGAGGAGGTGGAGGAGATCTTGGGCGTGGCCGAGCAACCGCTTCCTCCCTCGACGCCGGTGGCCGGGGATGCCGTCAGTGCGGCGTCGACGAGGACTGGAGGCGCCGCGGCGGCCGACAGGGCAAGCTGGAGAGGAGGCATGCGCGCGACGGGAGGAGGAAAAGGTGGGGAGAGAGAGAGACGAAAAGGTGGGGAGAGAGACGAAAAGGTGAGGGAGAGAGAAGATATGTCACTGCAGGTGGGGGCGCGCCTGCAAAACGGCGAAATTAGCCTCCCCAGGTGCCCCTCGGGTTCCTGGGTTTGGGTTGAGGCTGTTGGCGCTGATTTTTGCTTCATCCGGCGAAAAAGGAGACTTTGGGGCACGAGCGGGAAGATTTTTATCTGCCGGCGCGCAAAAACGTGCTTGGGGGGCTTCCTGGGCCGGCTGGAAATGCTCTTAGGCTCAGATCAAATAGAACAAGAAGAGCAAGATGAATCCAGTGCAGCTGCGGGTCCTCCTCCTCCTCCTCATGATATTGAGTGCGCCGGCAGCTAGCCGCCAGGCCACGGCGAGCCCCCCACCAGACCCGGTGCAGTGCTCGTCTGGTGATGGCAAAGCTGACTGCACGGTCTCAAGCCATGATCTGGACCCCTTTTATCAATACTTAAAGAAGGTCTTGAAAAATACTTTGAGATGTTTGGCTCTAGTTAAAACTGTAGTATTATAAACCATGACATCCATAGAACCATAGTATTTTGCAGTATTTAAAAAAGGGGTCCAGACCACTCTTTTACAAAAACCGAGAAAGAGAAAAAGAGGAAGTTGGCCAAATACAACACTACATACTATGATTTCCAAACACATCACTATCTTCACAATACTTTTAAAAACAGTGTTTTCATATACTACAGTGTTCCTTATCCCCAACATAAAAAAACATAGTATTTGAACACGCGTTTGGGAGCTAAGTAATTTTGAAGTTTTCTAGGAATACTGTGGTTTTTGAAAAAATTTCAGTATTAAATACTTTGAGGTGTTTGGATAAAAAAAAATACTGCAGCTTAAGAAACCATAATATCTCTAAAACTATGGTGTTTTTGTGGTATTTGAAAAAAAGGTTGGGACCTCTTTTTTTAAAAAACTGCGAAATGTTGGCTCATTGGTCTCTCTGAGTCCATCTTATTATGTCCAATACTTTGCTAGATGATAGATTTATCTGGCCAGAGTACACGTACGAGTGACTTAGTCCCTGCTCCTTTTTACCACTGTTTCTTCTAGACGCGCAAGCTGCACATTTAGTGCCTGTCAGAATGCTTCATTTTTTATGGATCACAAAAGATAACTCAACTATGTATCCTAGCATCCAGTAGAGAACGTGCTCATGCCCAGCATGCATACAGCGGCTGTTAGCACGAGTTGATCCGGCCGTGAGTGCAGCTGAATTAGGTTCGGCTTTAGGTATGGTCAAGATCATCCATGCAACGACAGAACAATCGGTCAAAATCAAAGAAACTTAATAAAATTGCCATTTGCCAAACGCCTCTACAGTTTTATCAAAACTTAGAAAAACTATGCCTTTTAGAAACCAAAGTATTTATTGCCCGCACATTAAAATAGTGAGGTTTTGGAATACTGTGGTTTTACAAAAACTGCGTTGCCAAACTAGGCCGGTTTTTCGAAAACTTTGCTTCCAAACAGAGCCTAAACTGACAAATTACATTGTGGAAATACTCGATATTACTACCATGTGTACTGCATTTAAGGAGCTCACGTTTCGTTTGTGGATCTCGGACCACCGGACCACCATGTGTACGGCCCAAATAAACCAGCATTCAAGTGTGAGATTTCCTTCTTTGGCAAGCAGCTAGTAGCACCCAATTATGGACGCTCTCACAGACACAGCTCGTGCGTGCTTTAAACAGATCTCAGTACATTCTCTCATAAGTATATACATTTACATCAACCACATCAGGTGCATGCATGTCCTAGCTAGGGCATCGATTTCAGCACGTGTGTGTTTGTAAACAGATCGCAGTACGTACAACTACTGTTTAGTCATACACTTTAGCTACATGTCAGCTGACTGAGTTTTAAGTTTTGGGTCACTCGATTTTTTTGACCGTCAATTGCTTCTCCAAGATGCGTGCTAGTTGCTTTTTTCCTGTTGTGCATTGTTTCTTGTATTGGATTGGACGTTTTTTGATTGACCCCTATTTTGGGTCAGTCGATTTCTTGTTGGGCTGAAGACTGTTACATGTTTTCTTATTAGGTTGTTTGCCTGCGTTTTTACTTCTGGTTTTTGTCGGTTTCTATGGGTATATTTTGGATGTTGGGCGAATATAAAATATATACACGTAAGTAATGTATAATTTGTGTGTAAATTGTAATTTTGTGAAAAATGCACTATTATGTGCCACTATACATTTCTCCTTAGATTTTGTTTTTGCAAAAGTTCCACCTTTATAGGCTTATTCTTGCATATTTTTTAAAAGCTCAATTTTTATGTATATTTCAAGCAAATTTTGTCAGTGTTTGTTATAGATTATTTTTCCCATTTTCTTTGTTCTTAGATGGTAATACCACTGCCACATATTCACTCTTTCTTTTGTGGGTATTTTTGCTTTTTTTATTCCAGATTTCTGTTTCTATGCGTTTTTCTTTTTCCTTTTTTTCCTTTTATTTGTTATTTTTTGTTTTAGTTTTTTTCTTTACGTGTTTTTTTATGTTGAGTGTGTGTAAATATATGCACACAAGTACTACTTGTATACATCATATTAGAGTATGAAAATTTCACTACTATATGTTTCTTCTTACATATTATAAAAAGTACGATTTTTATACTCCCTCCATTCCCTTATACAAGGCCATAAACTCAAATTACAGGTACCTAGGTAAAATTTGATGACTACTTTGCAAGTCAACTTTTCTTCTTGTTAACTGGGATCATTAATACGCCTGCATGCATGCAAGGAAGGAAGGAGAAGGAAGTAGCACAGTGTCATTATGACTACATGCATGCAAGTATAAACAAGTTGCTAGTATGAGAAAACATTATTAAATTTTTGCCTCAGTTCCTGTTAGTGGCCTTGTATACATGCAAAATGTATTTTTCATAGTGGCCTTATATAAGGGAATGGAGGGAGTACTAATCTTGAAAAAAAATTAGTTTTAATTTTTTATTTCACTTTCTCTCTTATTTAAGGGTAATACAAATGACACTAATTTATTCCTTCTTTAAAACCTATTTTTTATGTAAATTCTACTAGTATATGTTAGTTCTTGCATAGCCATAAAAGTGCAATTTATGTGTAAATTATGTGCAAATTTACCATGATTTATTTTTTCAATCCTTTCTTCCTAAAGGGCGGTACCAATGCCACTATTTCATTCTTTTTTAGAAAATGTTATATTTTTCTTTCTTGAAATAAGTACACACAAGTACTATACAACATGTGCGTAAATTATAGTAGAGTGCAAAATTGCAATATTATATGTTTGTTGTTTGCTATTACTAAAAGTGCAATTTCAGTGCAAACTTTATTATTTTCATTTTGTTTTTGTTTTTTTTTCATTTTCTTTCTTCTTAAAGCGTTTCATTCTTCTATAGAAAACTTTATTGTTTGATTTTTTGTTTTTATTTTATTTTATTTTATTTTCTTTCTTTAGAGGCAATACCGATCTCATTCTACTAGTATATTTTTTATTTTATTTTTTATTTTAGGGTCCGAGCATGTTGTAAAAAACTAAGCGCCAATCAAATAATTGACCTCATAACAAGTATAAAAATCACTCATTTTTAATGTAATGTGTGTGCGGTTCATACCGTTGTCTAATAATTGCATTACTATATGCTTTTTTGCATATTATGAAACAGTGCAATTTCCCCTTGCAAAAAAAACGAAACAGTGCAATTTCTGTGCCAACTGTGCACAATTTTCTATCATTGTTTGTTTTATGTGTAGTCGCATATGCACAGGCATGCAGGTAGCTTTTCAGCCAACATGCCAAGCTAGCTCATGTGCAGATGTGCTTCTAGGAACTACTAGTTAGGAATAGAACTGTGTAGAAGTACCATAAACGTGGGGGTAGGACTACGTACTATGTACAAATATACACATGGTAGCTCTCATCCGACAGTAGGCTCGACTGAAACAATTTTGGGTCAGTCGATTGACCCAAAATTATTTCAGTCAATTACACTGTAGTCGTTCCCAGATGGGGTGTTTGGTTCAAGGGATAAACCAAATAGGGTCAGACTTTTTTAAGACTTTTTGCTAAAAGTCCTTAGAAGCACCTCCTTGAGAGTTTTTTTTAAAAAATCCTAAGGACTAGAAAAAGTTCTAGGACTAGAGAATCAAACACCACCTTAGTCATATATGTATGCTAGTTCTGGTAACGGTGACTCCGATTTAGTCCGTGACTTGCATGAAAACCCGAATGACGCAAACTAGAAACTACAGCGAAGAAACGCTCCGTTTCATGTAGTGCATTCATTTAGGTCGATTCCGGACAGCCATGCATATATATTGTATATGGTCCCGAATTAAATTTGCGATCAGAATTTGGGAGTCCTTTGGGTTGATTTTTCAACCGGGCTCCCTCCATTAATTGCTCGGCCTACATTGTTCACGAACCAGAGAAAAAAGAGAGTCGAGCGGCGCCCGGTGGGAGGGTCGCCCGATGCCATGCATGCATGCGCTAGATCGATCGCCATAAAAGCAAACCTACCCAAAATCCTAGGGATGGACATACTAGGGACGTAGAGGCACTCCCTCCTGTTAATTCACGCCGGCCGGATCCAGAACCAATGGCGCCAGCGCCACCACCCTCTACCGAGCTGCCCCAGGAACCACGGTAACCTCGTGTTCGCGATGCAAAGATTTTTTGCTCAAACGGACAGTAGCTCATTCTTAGTGGAAATTTGTGAGACCGGCCAAGATTTGAACGCGTGTGGCGATATTGCATGGTGCATATGGAGTTTTTCCATATGGTGCATAACAGCATGGGTTGTGTGTGGCGGTTCTTGCACTAAGAAAATAATACGTACTCTGATTTAATTTGCAGGTGACCCTAGCGCTACAACCTCTGTTCAAGCGCTCAACTACGTTCATCGAGCGGGACGACGATGACCTCGCGGAGCGGGTTCCCGAGTTCGGTTACGAGCACGAATTCGCTGACATCACCTGGTACCCGGGTCTAGGGCGAGCGGTGTACCGCATGGATGACAGGCTGCCCATGAACGCTTCTGGTGAGGGTGTCTTCGACTTCATTGGCTTCCGCCCCACCTCGACCCTGCTGATTGGAGCTAACCGACTGGCTGAGGAGCTGTCGGAGCAGGCGGACGACGGCAATAGTAAGTGCCTGACGTCGAGGGTGATCCGCACGACGCTCTCGGCGGCCGGGTACGGCCTAGCACGGAGGAGCGGCTGGCCGTTCACGGGGTATCCGGTGATAGGGCGGCAAGACCGGATGCAGGCGTCGGGTGGCTGCTTGACAGCGCCAGAGGACGGACTCAGGACGACCTGCCCTTGGGACCCCCGCGTGAGGGGCACCGGCTTCTTCCACCAGACCGCCTTCAGCATGCCCGTGAGCCGCGCCAGGGCATTCATCGAGGAGGTCCGACAGCTGCATGACCTAAATCCGGAGTCTCTCTGCGGCATCGACCTCTACAACGGCATCCTAATGCGCTATGTCAAGTCATCCACCGCGTACCTCGGTAAGTCGGCAGTGCGCGGGGAGTCGGCCGACATGGTGGAGTTCGACATGACCTACTACCGCAGCCGCGACCCAAGGAGGGCGCGCCTCTACGAGGACGTCCTTGAGGAGATCGAGCAGATAGGGATATTCAAGTACGGCGGGCTGCCGCACTGGGGAAAGAATCGCAATGTCGCTTTTGTCGGCGCGTCTCGCAAATACCCCAAAATGCACGAGTTCCTGCTTGTCAAGGACGCCTACGACCCGGATGGCCTCTTCTCCAGCGATTGGAGTGACATGATGCTCGGCATTGTTGGTGACACACCGACGAATATCGCACCTGGGTGCGCGCTAGAAGGAATGTGCGTGTGCTCGCAGGACGTGCACTGCGCGCCGGAACAAGGCTACGTCTGCCGGCCCGGCAAGGTCCACATGAATGCCAGAGTCTGCACCAAAGTGTAGTCTATTACTATCTTCATATCGCAAGTAAGTAATGTTTCAAATACAAGATCATTTATGTACATCTTGCCTGGAACTTTGCTATGTTTCAGTCACCTTTGTATGCGCCGTTTGATTTGGACCAAGACCACTGATTGATTCTATAATTGGATGAATGAATGTGACTACACTTTTTTTTACAAGAATGTGACTACATAAATTGCACCGCTAGTCTTTTCTTTTTTGAAGAGTTGCACCGCTAGTCGATTCTAGCGATCCAACATATATAAGAGCATCTCCAACAGCCGCGCAACGCGCCGCGCGTTAAAAGTCGCGATACAGCGCCGGGTTAGCCAGCTTTTGCGCGCAGCGATGCGCTGGCTCCAGCGGCCGCCGTAAATTAAAGCGCGCCCACGCCGCTCCAGCAGGCGCACTATATTTCAGTTTTTTCTACTATATATTTGGTTTCGTAGATAGTTCTCCTACTACATATTTGGTTTCGTAGATAGTTCTCCTACTACATATTTGGTTTCGTAAATAGTTCTCCTACTACTACCCGTCCGACTCGGACTCTATCTCAGTGATGTCTTTCTCCGACGTCGGAGCATAGGCATCAAGGAACCGCTCGTCGTCGGAGTTCCAGGAGGACGTATCTCCTAGCGATTGGTTGTATTTAGCGACCGCCTTTCGCGTTCGCTTGTCCTCGCGATAGTCGGCTCGCTCCTCTCTCCTCTTCGCCCTCCTCTGGGCGAAGAACTGTTCCTCGTTGGTGTCTTCCGGGAAGCGATGACTCCACAACGCCATGGCTTGCTCGTCCATCTCGGCCAGCCTGAGATGATGCTCCCGCCTCCGATGCTTGCGATGATCCTCGTCAGTGAGAAGCCGCGGAAAAGGCACCAACTCCTGTGCGCGATTCCGCGTCGCCACGTCGGCGAAGTTCATGTCCTGACAGGACCACAGGAGGCGCCACGCCGCAGCGTCGTACGCGCGGGCGCCCTCCTGGGCAGTGTCGAAAATTCCGAGACGGAGCCGCATGTCGCCGCCCGACCGAATCTCGACGGAGTAGGTGCCGGCCGGACGCACGCGGACGCCGCGGTAGCCCGTACCTCCCCGGCGCCGAGGCGGCATCGTGGCGCGGTGGTGGCGTGTCAGCGGCAGAGCGCGGCAGGGGGCGATGGAGAGACGGAGAGAGCGACGGAGGCGCTGCAATTTATAGGGGCGCCAAATGTAGCGCGCGAGCGGCCGCCTTTTCCTGCGCACGCGCAATCGTTTCTCGCGCGCGCTAGTTTCGCGCCACAGCTGGACCGCGCGTAAACGTCCCGCGCGCTATAAAGCCAATTTACCACGCGCGCGTGTCTTTTGACGCGGCTGTTGGAGATGCTCTAAGGCCGAGAAGCGGTTGGGCTGGGCGATTGAAAAATGAGCTCCTAAAATGCTAAGATCGAGGGGAGGGGTAGGAGCGAAGCGAGTTTCTTTTTTTAAACGCGTCAAGCAAAAACGCCAAGAAAAGGAGCGTCCTCGCGACAAGTCGAACTCGCAAACACAGAGCATCTACAGCGAAAGATATTAAATCCGGCGCCCTATACGTCAATGGACAGGGCCCGTTCACCACTCATGTTTCGTCCGCCACAGCAACATACCTTAAATTTACACTTTCCAACCCATGCTACTTATGCAGACACAAAATAACCATGCACTACTACATAGATATGAACTACTCTACTAACACTACTCGCCGTCGGAGATGTAGACGACGTCCGTGCCAGCGGTGCCGGACAGAACGACCCCCTACTCATGGGCCACCTCGTCCTCCTGCCTGTTGGCCGCCTCGTCCACACCCGCGAAGAATTTGGCACGCTCCGCAGCGCGGAGGAAGCGACGGTTGCTCTTCACCTCGAGCTTCGACCGACTGAACTCGAGGATTGTTTGCTGCTCAGGTGCTCCTTCGATTGGGCGACCTCGTACTCCGCCAGCCTGTCTGCCATGGCGAAACCCACAGTAGGAGGCGCCAGATTTGTCTCACCTATGCACTCCCCCTCTTCCTCCTTCAAGTCCTCCATGACTGCGTTCAGTCGGTCGAAGCTCCTGCTCCTCCTCCTGCTCCTGCTCATCCTCCGAGTCCTCCGGATTCACGCCTGACCTAGATCTCCTCCAGCACCTCAAACTGCCGCGCCAGGGTGAGCATGGCATATGTGGTGATCCACTGCCAAGCCATGACTACTGACGAAGGGCGAGCAGATTAGAAAGTGGCATAGTAGAGGGGAGGTACAGGGGAAATGGGATGGGCTAGGGTTGGGGTGTCGTCGTCCTTCTTAAATAGCCGGATTTGGCAACTCGGACAACACCGGAGCGGCGTTCTCATTGAACTGCTAGGTTTCAACGGGTGCCCGCACGTCAATCCGACTTGGCGGATGCGTCCGGGCCTCCTCATATCCGCCCTAAATTTTGGCAGGATATGAGGTGTGTCGATCAGCCTGGGCGTATAGGTCCGGTTTGAGGAGCCCGGTTGAGTAAATTTTTTGTGACCGGCAAGTGACCGGACCGTCCACCCTGGCATATATTAGGGGAGGGGGGGGGAGGGGGGTTTGGCGAGTCCGGCTATATATGATATCGGACTCTAATCGCTTGCAACTAGCTAGTGTAATGGTTATTTGTTTTCGGTTCCTGGTCAATGCAAAGTTATTTAAGAACAAATTGCAGTATCGAGAATCAAATTTTTTTGTTGAATTTTTTTCAGAACATTTTCTGAAAAACACAAACAAAATTTGAAAATGTGAAAAACTGATAAAACCCCCGAACAATTTTTCATAAAGCAGGACATCTTTTTTTCAAAAACACAAAGAAATTGTTAAAAATGACGAACAATTTTTTAAAGCAAAACACGTTTTGAACTATGATTTATTTTTAATTGGAGCAACTTTTCAAAACGTGAACACAATTTTAATTTTCCCAATTTTTTTTTGATTTATCCAACAATGACTGAAAATTGTGAACAAAATTTAAAATTCCAAACATTTTTGAAAAAAATGAAGTTTTCTGAAAAACGTGTATGAAATTTTAAATTTCGAAAAAATAGAAATTCTGACTTTTTAGTATTTTTGTTGAATTTCTGGAAAATGTAAACTATTTTTGAGGAACATGGAAAAATATGAATTTCTAAACAACTTTAAAAAAATTATGTAAAAATAAAAAAGAAACAGGAAAAAAGAGAAGAAAAAAAGTAAAAAAATTAAAACGAAAGATAAAAGAAAATTAAATGAAACCACAAAACTAATAAAAGAAGCAAAAAGCCATTTCAATGAACCTGGTAGAGGGTTCCCAAAACCGAAAATAAAACGTACATGAACTCTTCCTAAAACTAGGAAAACGTAACAGCTAAGATGACCTAACATTGGGCTTTAGAATGGCAGCTAGTGTGAAAGTACTACACTTTGCCGCAGCAAGCGACATATAGGGCTTTGTCTCGCTTATAACAGAAAAATGAGCTCCTAGTGGGGACCCTCACTTGAGGCGCTCTCATCGCGAAAGGGAGGACTGCCTCCGAGCGAATGTTTTCTTTACCTATTTTTTGTTTCATTAAATTTATTTATATTTCTGAAATGGTTAATTGGTCATGTATAAATCTTCATGGTGTGCAAAGAAACTTTCTGCGAAACTTTAAAAAGCTGTTGATAGTTTATGAAAAAGAAGTTCGTGAAATCCAAAAAATGTTCACTCACTCAGCAAAACAATCCCTTCTATTTAAAAATATATTTATAAAATGTAAACAAAAAATCTTAATTCAAAAACGATTTTTGTATCACTAACAAAATGCACATGACATTAAAAAAATGTTGACATGTTTGAAAACAATGTACATGAAATTTTAAGGAAAATGTGTGTGCAATGTAAATAAATGTTGGAATGGTATGCAAAAAAACTTAAGTATTCGAAACAATTTACAGGAAATTTTAAAGAAATATTAATATGTCTTCAGAAAATGTTTGTGATATTTTTTAAAAACGTCTATACAATGCAAAAAATTACTTATGTAGTTTTTAAAAAAATCATCTCATTAAAACAATCTCCAACATGTATTTGAAAAATATAACATTTCTTGAATCTGTTTGAAAATAAGTTTTTATATAAAATTTGAATCATGTATTTGGAAAATGTTACACATATGTACTAAAAGTTTACAATGTGCATTGAAATTAAGTTGACATGCATTGATTAAAAATAAAAGGAAATAAAATAAAAGCATTGGAAAAATGCAGTAAAGTGAAAGACCAAAGAAATCAAGGAAGAAAATTATAAGATACTAGATAAGAAAAACACAGCGTAAAAAAAGGAAAAAATTTATACCAACGGTATGACTACTGGGCCGGCCGAATGCCTTGTGGCCAGAGCCGAGACCGAGTTACGTCTTTAAAAAATCAAGGTCCAAGAAATGGTTGGGCATTCCCAACAATAGGAGTCTCAAAATAGTTCCCTCTCGTTAGGGTTTCGTGTTCCTCTCGGGGCGATCTGGACGCCGCCGTTGAGTCTTGTCCCTTCCCTGCCGTTGGTTCCCGTCCTGTCTCCCTGCTAGGAGTAACCAAGGGGCGCCCTAGGTCGCCGCTCGCTCTTGGCCTGGATCGGGACGCAGCGAGGTTTCAGGGTTCCCCCTCAGAAACCAGATCTGTTCATCATCGGGTCAGTGATCTAGATGGCTGATGAGGGAGCTACGAGCTCCTATGGGCTCAGCGATGTTGAGAAGACAATGCGGGAGCTAGGCCTCCGGGAGGAGGATCTGGACGACGTCGTCTTCGACGAGAAGGATGCTCCGCCGGAATCACCAAGGTGGGTAGCGTTGATAAAGGTCAATACAAGCAAAACCTACAGCCAGACCCGGTTCTACAGGAATATGCGGGCAGCTTGGGACGTTGCCCAAGAAGCGAAGTTCAAACCATTGGAGGTCAATCTGTACACTGTCCAGTTCACATGTTTGGGGGATTGGGAACGCGTTATGCATGAAGGCCCGTGGAATTTCAGGGGAGATGCGGTGCTGCTAGCTCCCTATGATGGTATTACAAAACCCTCGACGATCAAACTGGAGAGTATTGATATTTGGATCCAAATCCATGATGTGCCGGATCTTTATGCTCATCTAATCCAGCCCCTGGCTTCTAAGGTTGGTGAGGTTCTCTTTGCTGAAACCCAGTCCCATGACTTCACCGGGAATTTTTATCATGTCTGGGTACGAATCAATGTGCACAAACCTCTCAAGAATGCGGTATCCATGGTTAGAGAAGGAAAAAGGCAGATTTACAAAGTAAAGTATGAGCGGCTCCCTGACTGGTGCGCCGTCTGTGGGATGCTTGGTCACCTATACAAAGAACATGGCAACGGGATCCGCCCACCATATGCATTAGTGTTCAAGGAACTCAGAGCTGACTGGTTTATGAGATCGGGTAGAGGCCCTGGAGAGGGCCGCAGTCGTCGTGGCGGTCGCCGCGGAGGCCGATTCGGAGGCAGCTCAAACGGAGGCCGATCAAGAGATCGGGAGGATTTTGTCAGCGTATATGGTTCTGGAGCAGGGCGTGGCCATCAACCATACGACCCAGCAGAAGTGGCTAGCAAGATGGACACCGATGACTTAACCAGGAAGAGACAGGACAGGCTGGAGAAAAACAAGAATTGCTTAGCTTCTGATGGTATCCCACCTGACACCGCTAGTGGCCTGCAGCTAGCGATTGTTCCTGTTGGAAGCAATCTGTCAAGTCCTCCTCCCCAGAGAGACCCGGAGAGGTCTAAGGTAGATGATGACACTAGTAGAAAAAGGGCCTTTAGTCCCGGTTCATAAGGGGCCTTTAGTCCCGGTTCTGGAACCGGGACTAAAGGGTCGGTACTAAAGCCTCCCCCTTTAGTCCCGGTTGGTAACACCAACCGGTACTAAAGAAAATTTTATGATTTTTTTTGAATTTTTTTGAATTTCAAATTTCTGAATTATTTTAACCTCTAATCTCTAATCACCCCTCATCACTGCTCAATTTAACCTTTAATCTCTAATCACCCCTCATCATTCCAAATCATCTAACTTCCCAAACGGTCACCCATCCTCTCACTACTCCAGCCTGAGCACGCTTAACTTCCGGGTTCTATTCTCCCTCGTTTCCAAGTCTGCACTTGTTGTTTTCCTGACAATAGTAAGATGTCAATCCTATTAACCCTCAGGAATTTAGCTTGAGCATGAAGTCACACATTTCACTGTTTGAGTTTGAAACTATTGTTCTAAAAATCAATAATTATTTAGTAACACTAATATTTCTTGAATAAGTAGTTTGACCACAGTTTGACCATAGTTTGACCATAGTTGGCCAAAATTCAAAAAAACTGAAATAATTATTTAGTAACACTAATATTCTTGAATAATTATTTAGTAACACTAATACTTCTTGAATAAGTATTTTGACCATAGTTTGACCAGATTTAACAAAAATTAAAAAAAACTGAAATTTGAGCATAACTTTTTTTCCTTTTAGAATTTGAGGATTCTAAAAATTTGCAAACAGGCCATAGGCAATTTCCATCGGATGCGGATTTTCGTTCCGAACATTTTGATATATTATACGCTTTTTTCCGACATCGTATGCAAAAGTTATAGCCGTTTTACATTTTTCCTACATTTTTTGCAAAACATGTCCAAATTTAAGTTTTTAAATTTTCCTAACTAGTAGAAGTAGTAATATAACTACCTCTCGAAGGATTTTATTTTTTGAAGTTTTTATCATTTTCTTTTGATTTTTTCAAAACAAAAAAGGCGATCCACTGGGGGGGTAGAGTTTGAAAATGGGACCTTTAGTCCCGGTTTGAGACACAAACCGGGAATAAAGAGCATCGCACCCTTTAGTCCCGGTTCGTGTCTCAAACCGGGACTAAAGGGCTCAGGTGAACCGGGACTAAAGCCTTAGCCGCACGAACCGGGACCAATGCTCACATTAGTCCCGGTTCGTGACTGAACCGGGACTAATGTGAATATTGCCCCGTGACCAAAGCCCTGTTTTCTACTAGTGTGATGGTTCAGAGGGAATGAACTCGACCGTGAAAAATTTGGCGGGCTCCTTCGAGGAGCACCGCCGAGCCCAATGAGTGCCCTATGTTGGAACTGTCGTGGCGCGGGCAAACCGGCGGCAGTTCGAGAACTTCGCGAGTTCGCGAGGAAGTGTGCCCCTAACGTCTTATGCATTGTTGAAACACAGATAAGTGGTGTGCGGGTTGAAGCTTTTGTAAACATGTTGGGATATGATCATGCATATGCTATTGATAGCCAAGGGAGAAGCGGAGGTATGGGTATTTTCTGGAATAACACTACAGATGTTCAGATTTTAGGTGACTCCGTCTATCACATTGATGCTAGAATTCAGGAGGCTGGCCAAGATCCTTGGAGGTTGACCTTTGTATATGGTGAGGCTCAAACTCATTTGAGGAGCCAAACTTGGGATCTGATGAAAGGTTTATGTTTTTTGAATGACCTATCGTGGCTTTGCATGGGGGATTTCAACGAAGTTCTACGTCCGGAAGAACATCAAGGTGCTGTTAATCATAGTAATGCACAAATTCAAGCCTTTCGAGACACTGTTGATATTTGCATGTTGATGGATCTGGGCTATCGGGGCCGCTTTTGGACGTTTGAGAAGAAGGTGAGGGGTGGCTCGTACACGCGCGTTCGCCTTGATCGCGCACTAGCAACGCCGAGTTGGATGGCAAGGTTCCCACTAGCACACGTTAGCCATATCACGTCCGCGTCTTCAGATCATGGGCCTATCTTGCTATAGACATACTCGCAACAACAACGATCAGGTGATCAACAGTTCCAGTACGAAGTGATGTGGGAATCACATGAGGAGTGGCGAGACACGATCATCTCAAGATGGAATGCGGTGGCGCCGGAGTATGGAGTTGGAGATTTTCGGGACATGCTGCTCTCAATCTCGAAGGATCTCGCTGTTTGGGGTAAGGATACTTTTGGGAGCGTGCGAATGAAAATTAAAGAAGGTAAATGTCAGTTAGAGCAGCTCTGGAGCGACCCTGCACGCACATTGAGTTGAAGATTAATGAGAAGCTGGTGGAGCTTTACCATCGAGAGGAATTAATGTGGCGCCAGAGGTCGCGTTTGCAGTGGTTGTCAGCGGGAGATAGAAATATAAAATTCTTCCATATGAGAGCCAGCATGAGGCGGAAACGAAATATGATCAAGGCCTTGCAAAACTCCCTAGGAGTGATCACAGATGATCCGGCTGAACTGAGAGTAATGGTGACAGATTTCTACAAGTCTTTATACACTACCGAGGGTGTGACCGGGATGGAGGATCTTCTTATGCATGTCCATGCGAGGGTAACGCCGGCTATGAATGAAGAGTTGTGTGCTCCGTATACCAATAATGAGGTCAAGGCAGCGCTCTTCCAAATGTTCCCAACAAAGGCACCCGGCCCGGATGGTTTCCCCGCACATTTTTACCAGCGACATTGGGATATCTGTGGGGACAAGGTGACAGAAGTGGTCCTCAGGATTATAAAGGGAGAGGAGAGTGCAGAGGCAATTAATGACACTGTCATAGTTATGATCCCAAAGGTAACAAGTCCGACCCACGTCTCTCAATTCAGACCTATTAGCCTTTGTAATGTGCTCTATAAAATTGCCTCAAAAGCCATAGCTAATAGGCTGAAGGTCATACTACCTGACATTATTTTTGAAGAACAGTCAATGTTCGTCCGCGACAGATTAATATCAGATAACACTATATGTGCGTATGAGTGTTTGCATTTCATGAAGAGGAACCGATCAAAAACCAATATCAGTTGTGCACTAAAACTTGATATGATGAAAGCATATGATCGCTTGGAGTGGGATTATCTTCAGGCCATAATGCTCAAGCTAGGTTTTTCGTCTGCTTGGGTGGACGTTATCATGGGATGGTGAAATCAGTATCATTTTCTGTGTTGTTGAATGGTGAAAAGCTACATCATTTTAAACCCTCAAGGGGTATTTGACAGGGAGATCCGATCTCCCCCTACGTTTTCTTACTTGCAGCAGAGGGCCTGTCGTGCCTTTTGAAGTCCAGTTCTCAGTCGTCTGCGTTTGGTGGCATCAAGGTGGCCCCTACAACCCCAACTGTTAGCCATCTATTGTTTGCAGACGATAGCCTGTTGCTTTTTAAGTCAAGTGTGGAGGGAGCAGAGTTGATATCAAACCTGCTGGGTACTTATTGTGGAGCCTCGGGACAGAGAATAAATCATGAAAAATCTTTTGTTTTCTTTAGCAGAGGTTGTCCAGATTCTCTTAAGCAAGGTGTCATGCAACGACTAAATGTTCATAATGAATCTTTGAGTGACATATTTAGGGCTGCCAACGGATGTTGGTCACTCCAAAAATGACACGTTCAAGTACCTTCGGGACAGAGTGTGGGAGAAAGTAAGAGGATGGATGCAGAAAATGCTTTCGGTTGGTGGAAAGGAAGTACTCATCAAATCGGCCGCACAAGCGATCCCAGTGTTTTCAATGTCTTGCTTTAGACTTCCTAGAGGAGTTTGTGAGAGTGTAACCTCCATCATACGGCAGTTTTGGTGGGGCAGCAAACAAGGAAGAAGGAAGCCATGATGGGTCTCGTGGGATGTCATGACAAGGCCAAAGGACCTAGGAGGGCTGGGTTTTCGTGATCTTGAGATCTTCAATGTTGCCCTACTGTCAAGACAGGCTTGGCGACTTTTACAGGAACCGGACTCCCTAAGTGCTCGCATTCTTAAGGCTGTCTACTACCCAATGACGGCCTTATTGGAGGCGGAGTTACGCCCCCATCCATCGCAAGTCTGGCAAGCTATTATTGATGGAAGAAATGTATTAAACTATGGGATCATCAGGCGCATTGGTGATGGAGCAACGACCAGAATTTGGCATCATAACTGGCTTCCGAGAAGTGGCCTCATGAAACCTTATCCGCCTCGTGTGGCTGATCCTCCGCAGATGCTGAGCGATCTGATCGAACCAACCATGGCATGTTGGAGAGAGGAGGTAGTACGCCAAGTCTTTGTTCCCGCTGATGCGGAGGCAATCCTGAAGATCCTCCTCTGTACAAGACAAGTGGACGACTTTTGGGCATGGTCGGGCTATCCGAGGGGGTGTTTTTCAGTAAAATCAGCTTACAAATTGATCCATAAGATGAAGATGGGAAGGGAAAACTGGCTAGATGAGGCCGAGGATATGTCCAGCGGAGAATCAAAAGGATGGTCATCTATTTGGGGATTGCAAGTTCCTTCAAAACTGAAAATATTCACATGGAGGCTGGCTCGTCACTCACTTCCTACCAGTGATGTTCTGCATCATCGAAACATGTCACCATCGCATGTGTGTGCGTTATGCGGAGCAGATGACAACTGGCGCCATTCTCTTATTGATTGTAACTACGCGCGGTGCGTGTGGGCTCTATCAAATGAGGATATGGTGCAGTATATGTGTATGCAGAGAGATGAACAGGGAAAGAGATGTCTCTTTCTGATGAGCGAATCGCTTCCTCAAGAGGAATTCACTACCATGATTGTCACACTATGGGCGATTTGGGCAGCGAGGAGAAAGATAATCCATGAAGGAATTTACAAAACTCCATTCGCTACTCATGGTTTTGTCACTAGCTACTTGGCTGATTTGAAGCACATACAAAAACCTGTTGAGAGGTCACCGGCAACTCCAAAGGTCCACCCTACTGCTTGGCAGCCACCACCGAATGATCATGTTAAGATTAATGTCGATGCGGCTGTGCCGCGTGCTGGCCGTTTGCCGTGATGCATCGGGTGTGTATTTGGGGGCCTCGGCAGTTGTCTTCAACAACATAGAGGACCCGAAGGTGCTTGAAGTTCTAGCTACCAGGGAAGCACTGGCGCTTGCCGAGAACTTGTACGAGCAAAAAGTTTTCATCGCCTCAGACTGCATAATGGCGGTGGAGGCGATCAAAGAGGAACGGCAGCAACATATGGAGCAGTGGTACATGAAATAACGGATAGAGCTCGTTTTTTCTCATCTTGTTCTTTTAGTCATGAATTTCAATCCTCGGACTTTGAGGCTCACAACCTCGCGAAGCATGCATTAACGTTGGGGACCGGCCGCCATGTTTGGTTAGGCCACCCCAGCGATCTTTTGTTCGTCCCTGTAAATATTATGACGGTTGAATAAAAGTTTTGCGAGTTTGTCTAAAAAAAAAGAAATGGTTGGGCTGATTAACAGAAAAATGAGCTCCTAAATGCTAAGGTCCAGTATCTGTTCCCTAAAACGATATGGTACATGCACATGCAAATGAGCTCATAGAATGCGTACATGTAAACATGTGAAATGCTCAGTAGGTCGGTTGTTCGGTTAAAGTGAGATAGTAAAGTACGAAACAGCTTCTTTTTTTAAAAAAAAGAAGGACGACCCCCGGCCTCTGCATCTAGGCGATGCATACGGCCATTTTATTAATTATTGACACAAGACCGTACAGAGTCATACAACAATAAGTCTAAAGCCACCAAAACAAGCAACAACTTTCGCTATCCCTATCCAGTTGATGTAGGGGCGCTGAAAGTCTGGGCCTAATACTAAATAGACCACGCAGCCAAACCTAAACATCTAAAGACTTGAGGTCCCACCCAGGACGCCTGCCTGGTATGGGCACCCACCAGTCCGGCGTGCTTCTCAACCAGGACCCCTGCCGGGTATGAGGCCGCCGCAGCCGCCTGCCACCAATCCATCTTCAGAGCTGTACTGCTGCACCGACCTTGCCAGGCCTATCTGCCATCAACGCCACCATGACGCCAGACAGCTTTCACCTCCTGCATGAGTCCATCTCCGCGCATCAGACGCCGAGTCTTCACAGCGCCACGCCGCCGAGATCCGCCACCATCAATGTGTAAGATGAAGCACCGCTCCACCAAAGTCGCCGTCCTCTAGTCCCTCGAGCCCGTGTGCACCTCCAAGAATGACGCCCCCAGGGAGGAAACGACACCAGAGAGCCGCCGTCATCCGATCTACTGATCTAGGGTTTCCCCCGGAGGTAGCAGAGAGTGGCCTTGAACTTCTCCACGATGATGCCTTCAGGAAGGGAACGACGCAGACAGCGTCGCCATCGCCGGCCTTGGCAATAGCCAATAGCAGGTTTTTACCCGGATCTGATCGAAGACCTCCATCCCTCGTGCACGGGTCGCCGCCATCCTTGCCGGGATCTGGATGATCCCACTGCTAGATCTCAGCAAGGAGAAGCCCCCCACCGAGACCCGCCGGCCGAGCAGGGGAAGCCGAGACCGCTCCCGCAGGATCAGATCCGCGATGGATCCATGCCCGCGCCGCCGCCCCGGAATCAGCCCCGCGCGCCGCCGCCCCGGAATCAGCCCCGCGCGCAGCCGCCACCGCCTGCCGAGGCTCGCCGCCGCGTGCCCCGCGCCCCGCCACCGCTCGCCGAGGCCTGCCACCTCGCGCCAAACCGCGAGCGCCGCATGACACCGCCGCCTGCCGCCTAGATCCGCCGCGCGCGGAGGAAGGGGAGTCGGGAGAGGGAGTCCCCCCGCCGCCGCCGTCTGCCATGCGGGTTTCACCCGGCGGCGTCACCCGGCGGCGGCGCGAGGAGGGGAGAAGGAGAGGACGGCGGCGGCCTTAGGGTTGGAGAGCCCCCGAGTCGCCCAGGGCGGGGGCGACGCGAGGGACGCGAGGGCTGCCTTTGACAGAAAATAAATTTGATCCCCTAAACTAAATTCCTTGCAGATCAAAGTGTTGTTTTAAAATCAAATACCGCAGACATTTCAACATTTGGAAAAAATGGCCACTTTAATCATTGAACGAAACCATGGAGTACTTAGCACAGGTACTACAGAGATGTGTTTGGATCACGCTACGTGGGAAAATATTAGAACTTTGCCATATAGATGGAAATTGCCACTGGGACCAATGGTACGTCCGGTTTGCCACGTGTCTCAATTAAAGAAGAAAGAAAGGCGCTAAGGTGTGGTGATCGCCCCAGAATTACTGTGCGACGATGGGGACGGGGTAAGAAAAGGGTTGATTTTGAAAAAAGAAGAATGTGTGGTGGCCATCGGAGCGCAGGGAGAAAGGACCCGCAAGTGAGATCTAGGAGAAGAGGTAGTGGGAGGAGGAGTCAACGCACATGAGAGAAAAGTTGTGGGGCCGGATGGGGAGAGGAAAGGAGACGGTGTGTGGGGCCCACATGGGACACGTGGCAAAAGAAGGAGGCGGCCGAGTGTGGGGTGAGATCGGCCGGTGGATGTTGAGCGTTTCTGATATGTTCCTATACCCCGCATTGAAAATCCTCATCTCTTTTTTCTTAGAATGCATATATGATATCCCTCTGTCTCATAAGAGTAATTAAGAAACTCTTGCCAAAATTGTTAAGCTAAGTATAAAACGAACTATGTAGGTGAAATATTGCTAAATTTTCGTTTCATGCACTGCTGACTAATCCACGTGACACATCTATTTCTCTCTTTCTCATATGAAAGGACGAAAGGTAGTGTGAGAAACTTCAACGACCTGTAGTACTCGCGATCGAAGTACGTATCAATCAACAGAAAGTAGGTTAGCTCCTTCTGTGGTCACTGCCCGCTACTTCTGTAGTCACTCCGGCCCCATGTCTTCGCAAAAGGCACAGCTAGCTTGATGGGAGTTGGGTTCTTCTACGACTACTCCACGCAGAGTCGTAGACACAAGTGCCCAAGCCCAACCACCGGATCGACGAACGTATTGAATCAGTCGATCGGCCCCATGAACATTTTGCATGCAAGCATGGCATCCACCCAAGGTGCTACTGCTTGAGGCTAAGGGCATCTCCAGCGGTTCAGTCCCCCAGGGCGCCTAAATAGAGCGGCCTGAGGCGTGCCGGCGCTAGTTCGGCCCCTGGGGGTGACCTAGCTCCTAGTCACGCCCCCAAGCACCGGCCTCAGGATGCGGAAAATTTAAATTTGGTCGTTCCCGCTCTCAAAAGACGCCACAAATCCGGCGATCGGACGTAGTCTGGCGTTACAAAAAACAGAGCGCCGCACGCCGCAAGTTCGCGTGCGCAATGATTCACTCGGCGGGGTCGGCTCCAGGCGTTGGCTGAGTCGGCGTGCGCGGGCTCGGCGGTGTCGGAGCTGCTTCGGTGCTGGGCTGTGTCGGCGGGGCTTCGGCACTGCTGGGCGGCGATGTAGAGGCGTCGTTCGGGCTTGGCGTCCGTGTGGTCGTGGGCGCGGGAGCTTGCGTCGTCGGCGTCGTCGGCGTTGTCATCTGCATCTGGTTCAGGATGAGGCCGCGCTCCGCCATGTACCACGCCCTGAGCTGCTCGTCGTTGCTCTGGAGCATGTCCGCCCCGCCCATCAGAAAAGCCATGTCGGTGTTCCTCCTCTTCGCGGCGACGTTCGTCCGGAGCAGGTCGAGCTTGATGGCGCTGTTCTTCATCAGCAACGACCACCGCGCCTCGGTCTTCTCTTCACGTAGGACGGCCCGGGCCTGGGCGTCGGCGAGGCAATGCTCGATGGACTCCCGCACTCGCGCGGTTGCCGCGTCGGCGTTTTTCCCCTTTTTTGCCAATTTGTGGCCGTCCGGCCGCCCCTCTGACGCGCTCGGAGTCGTCGCGTCCGGCTTGTATGTCTCCTTGGCCTTGTCGAGGGTACGTCGGACTTCCGCCCACTTCTCGCACTTGTCAATGCGCTTGTAGACATGGAGGTGCTTGAAGTCGGCGTCTTAGTTGTCGCGCTGATACATGGTGAACATACGCAGCAGCTGCGCGGAGGAACAAACAGTTGGCGGGCAGCGGGCGTTGACGACGAAGAGATGCGGGCGAACGGCGTGCGTACCTGATCCTCAACGCTGGCGCCGCTCTCCGGGCGAGCCGCGACCTCCTCGACGATTCCATGCCATTTGTTGCACGCCAACTGGATACGCCCCCAATGGTTCGACATCGCCTTGGAGCCGCGCTGCATGTAGACGCCTTTGAAGTACGGGTCGACGAGCTTCCGCTCGTCGAACTCGGCCTTGATGCGGTCCCAATACGTCTCGAAGCTCTGGTTCGTGCCGGTGGTCGGGTCGAGGCAGACGACTTTCCATGCTTCGGCGAGGCATTCCTATTCCTTGGATGTCCACTTGATGCGCGCTTCGCCTGTCCTAGCCGCCCGCTTCTTCTTCTGGCGCCCCTTCGTCGGATCAGGAGCTGGCTCCTCCTCCTCCTCGTCCTCCTCCTCGGGTTCCTGCGCTTCGTGCGCGTCCTCGCCATAGACGTAGCCGAGCTCGGCCTCCATGTCGCCGCTGAGATCCACTACCTCGTCCTGGGTGGCGAACCCGGGAGACGCGGCGGCCACGGTCGATCCTGTCGCGATGATGTCGTCCATGTCGGCTCCTGTGTCGTCCGTGTCGCCGAGGTGCGAGAAGGGCAGCGGCCCACGGCGGAGATGGGGCGTCGGTGTGGACGCGTAGGCGGCGGGCGGCGAGTAGTTGTATGGAGGGTACTGCACGCCGACGAAGGCGGGCGAGGGTGTGCGCGTCGCGGGGTGGCCATGGGGGAAGGTCACGTTTGGGTTGAACCCCCCGTGCGCGTCGCCGTCGGCGTAGCCGGGCGACGACGATCCCCATGGAGATCCGACGTCTTGCTGTCCCCAGGGCGCGTACTGGGCGTGGATGACGACGGGTGGATTCATCATCCCCGCGTGGTCGACCGATGAGGAAGACGCCGCCGCACGCGCCGCGTTGTCGCGGGCCTTCTTGGCAACGGCCCTGTTCCGCCGGTCGATGGTGACTGCGTCGCGTCGCTGAACTTCCACCCTCCACTCGGCGTTCGACATGCCCGATGGCTTCGATGGTGGCGCCCTTGACTTCCTCTGCTTCGGTTGGGCCACGGTGCCAGTCGTGGTTGCCGCCGCGCGCGGCATGGCGTACTTCTTCGGCGGCATGGTGGCGACTGGAAGGCGAGCTGAAGGGGGTTTCGCGGGAGAAAGGGAGGGAATGGCGGGAGGAAGGCGAGCGAGCGGAGGAGATGCGAGGGAAAAGCGTCAAGAAGCGGCGGGAAAAGGCCCTCGGGTTGCCGCCAGGGCGGGCTCACGCGCCTTTTTCGCTTGTGCCGGCTCCCCAAGCGCCCCCCAGGGCGCCGGGTTCGGCCTGGGTCCGCCGGCACCAGTTTTGGCCCGAGCCGGCGAAAAACGGGTTTCTGGGGGCGCGACTGGGCCGTTTTTTTGGCGTCGGTGCGGCAAAATCGCCTGGGAGGGCCTGTTGGGGGCGCGGCTGGAGATGCCCTAATAGGCATGTACTCTCTTTTTCTAACACAGTACAATCGATGTCGTTTACATACACAAACATACACTCACCTCTATGAATGTACGCACACACATCCTATCTCTATAAGCACCTCCGTAATACTGAGCTGGCATAGCATCTTGAGATTTTACAAAGTCCTCACAAACGCTTCCCATTGAACGAACATCGCCGTCCTGATGGGCTAGGGATATCATTGTTCTTCTAACTATCCAACCAAAGGTTGGTTCGCTAATAGGCATGCACTCTAAGATGTCTTCCCAAGGATAATATTTGCAGCGCTTGCCGGTCGACCTGTGCCACACATTTTTCTTTTCAAAAAAGAGGATACCACCCCTAGCCTCTCCATCGGTTGATGCACACAACCATGACTTGGGCCACTCATCAACAACCCTTTGCATCGCTTTGGCGATGTCACAAGAATTGCCAGTTAATTTCATAAAAGCTCAGTGGTTCCGATTCGATGTGGCAACTCGACCTTGTGGACATTCTTTGAAACTTTCTAGTCAAGCGCACTTCATTTCCCATGAGGTACCTTGGCTTACCGCTCTTCGTCTGGTAACTCAAGAGGATGGACTTCCAACATTTGAAGGACAAACTTCCATCAAAGCTTGCGCCTTGGGAAGGAAAGAACATCAGCTCTGAGCGTGTCACACAATGTTAGCAAAATCTACACAGCCTTCCTTTGGGCGGTGGCGAAAAAGATCACGAGCAGGAAAAGCAAAATCAACTGGAACACTGTTTGTCGACCGACTCACCTTGGCGAACCTTGGGTTGTTGATCTTCAAAAATTGCTAGAGCACTTCGTCATTGTCCCGTTGAGAGAGAGAGAGAGAGAGAGAGAGAGAGAGAGAGAGAGAGAGAGAGAGAGAGAGAGAGATGTGTGCTTGATCAATTTCCCTGTTTGGTCCTCGTAGCGAGGTCTCGTTTGGTCGACTGATGGGTACCAGCTAGTGACAGAGAATGGCGTGCAGTGTGTGTACTTGCTAGTTCGTTTATTCCGCCTCAATCTCTTACCAACATTTGTCTCGTAGGGGTAGCCACCAGCTACCACGGTGCTATTGTGCATATATATATAGTAGACTGACATCTTGTGTCTTCTACGTGCCGTCGGGCATCCTCCCTCTGCTCCCGTGTTCGTTCGTGCTTTTTGCAGTCCAGTCACTGTTCGTATCAACCTATGATGGATCCACAGCTAAGCTAGCAAGCAGCCAGGCGGCGCGTAGCATATGCAGTTGGGAGTTCGTACGCATATCATATGCACTGCGGACTAATCTCGATGGACCCTCGATCACGCATTTATCTCTCTCTATATCTCTCTATCCGATCTCTCCTTTTCATATCATCAAAGCATGAAAAGGAAGTGTGGGAAACTTCCAGGAGCTGCTCGTGACCGAGTGTCCATCAACAGAAAGTACTCCATAGGTTATTGTTGCTTGGTCACTCGCCGCTCGATCCATCTGTAGGACTGTCTATTCCATGTCTCCATAGGTGTGTAGTGGACTCCAAGTTGGTTGCATCTTGCATGTCATTACAAAAGATAGACTACAGGCTTAGATGGGAGTTGGGTTCTTCTAGCTGCTCTTATTTCTGTGTGTGGGTGTGGGACTGTGGGACTGTGGGAGAAGAGCCGCCGGAGGGCAGCGGCGGTGGAAACTGTTGGCGGCTGGATGTTCTTGTTAATGGAATAGACTTTATTCTGGATAAAAAAAAACTTGATTTTCTAGGGTTTTTTAATACTTCTAATACCCCCATTAAAAGTAGTTCGATCAGATTCCTAAAATTATTTGTCATTCGTGTCAACTTGTCACAAAGGTACCCTTGCGATGATATGGTCTTTGTTGGATTGATAAATATTCAGTGACATAACGTAAAATACTCTTGATGCAGATGACTCTTGATGTGAGCCGGGAACGCGCAAAGTACCACGCGTGAGGGAGCGTTCCGACCTAGGATGGCGCGACCAAACCAGCCAGCCAGGGCTGAAGGTCAGGCCTCCCCTTCGGGCCTGGGGCACGAGCTTGCCCAATGACGGTGGCCCCGGGCAAGCACCGTGGTCCACCCGTCCCCCCCCCCCCTCCCTCCCCGCACCGGCGCCTCCGAGAGAGGGACATCATGGCTGCACCCAGAGCTGCCAAATGATGGTGGCCACAGGCGACTGGGCGGTCCAGCCGTCATCGACCTTCCAGCCAAGTAGCTGGGGTCCGTGCCATCCGGGCAAATCGAACAACGTGGAGCTACCCGAGAGGCTCCCACGGCAAGCCACCTGGAAACGGACGGCCAGGAGGCTCTCTTCGCCCTCGACGAGCCCACGAAGCCAGATACTCCAGCATCCTTTATAGGAGTAATTATTCTTAGATTTTTATCGTAGCCTAATTTGCGAGTTTATTTCTCCTTGCCAAGTTTTATTTAATTTTGACGACGCTTCGATATCTATGATGTTTTAGTCTTAAATGGCTATATAAACTGACAAATAAAGATTATTACACAAAATGCTGATTTTAATTCGCACAAGTTCTTACAAATGTTTATTAAAGGTTTCCTAAAAATTTAAAGTTGAAATGGGTTAAATAGTCATAGAAAAAGGGTATTTGTATGTGATGTTATGGGAGATAGTCACTTGGTGAACAATCGTTATTCATGTTATGAGTATTCTTCTCAGAATTTTAACAGTCTATTCTACCAATATTAGGACTACTTGCCAATTTTTAGTTATTTTTTACAATGTGTAGATATTCTTTCATTTTTCCTCTTAAATAGTTGTACAAAATGTTAAATTAATTACATGAATACAATGATCTTAATTCATATTGATTCTTGCAAATGTCTATTATGAAGCCATAGTGATAGTCCGGTCACTGAATTGGTTTGGGTGGTAAAAACTTAGAGATTTGGAGTGAATTTCATGAAATTCATCCGAGATAGTCCATTTTGAACAACCTTCTAGTTTAATTTTGTGTAACATTCCCACATATTTGTCACAAGTTCATCTGCCAATATTAGGATTTTTGGAAACATATGGTAGTCTTTCTTTTTAAATAACAACCAGAAATTCATTTTGATCATTTCCTCCCTAAACAATCGAATATATCATTCATTCACTATGTCTAATATTCTATATGTGTACTTGTATATATTTTCTATACTATTTTAAGCCATTATTTCGTATACCTATGGTTCAGAATGGAATTGATTTTAATAAGTGGGAATAAATTAGTTGAAACAGAAGTAAATGACATGTAGAGCGGCCTTGTCGGCCCCATGAGCACACTCTACTGCCCATCTGTCTCAGTTGTCACACATCCTTTCACTTAGGGAATACAACTTTCAGGTGGACAAAAGTTGGGATCCTAAACTTCCTAGCTACTTGCTGGTAGGAAGGTGTTGTCCCCCAAGTGCAGAGGTTTGTTGAAAGCGGCACTTTACGAACAAGTGGATGACCTTAAGATTTATCGGATCAGTGGGAGTACTTTTACTACAGCCTATGATCAGTACCTGCACACAACTATAGTACTTGTCTTGGTCCAGAACGGAACTAATGATATTGTTAGTCTCGCTAGTATTGCTAGTCACAAGAAGTAATGTATCGTGTGGAAGGAATTGATAATGGTAATATCATTAAAGAATGGTTCAACTTGTAAACGAGAAGTGAAAATGGTGATCGTGGTTAAAAGCAACAAGAATGAATGGGTGGGGATCCATAATATCAGTGCGGTGAACAAATTATAGTTGTGTGGCGACTAAATTACAGTTTTTATGATTGTGATTATGCATGGAATAATTGCATATCAGCATTACATCCTTATATATGTAGAGCTTTATCAAACTACATTTATAGCTCATACTACAGACCGAGAACACTATCCAACATGCATCTCAAACATATTAAGTAAACAAAGCATTAGATTAAGCATGATAGCATAATGTTGATATATAATATATTGTCTTTATCCCTATGTCATCACCAGGACAACTACTCAACTATCTATTTATCCTTCTTGGAAACAACATAGTACAAGCATTTTTCACTTTTTATCACTGACGTAGATGACCTGGGATATTGAACACAACCACCATACAAAACTCCCTCTTGGAGATCATTCATCTAAACATGATTAGTGGAAGACTAATAGACCGGAGAGCATATATCGGTATATAAATTTTTGAGCAAAGAACTCATATAAATCCAAGAATAGATCATCTACAGATCTAACCATAAAGTGCTAATTCATGCCACCAGAGCATACACACCACAAAATACATCAGATGGATCACAAATGTGTAGGGCGGCTCATGTGACAATTATATTGAAGAGAGAGAGAGGGAGAGAGAGAGAGAGAGAGAGATTGCTATCTAGCTAATGTTGTGGACCCATGGTCAAAGGACGACTACTCACCTACTCACACATAAGCATGGTAGCGGCAAGGATGGCGAAGATGATCTTTGTTGAAGGATTTCCCCTCCGAGAAAGTATCAGAACAGGCTCCCAGATTGTATCTCCTCGGAACAAAGAAGTGGTGGTGCCGAAGGAATCTTCGATAAATATGAAGGTATTTTAGGGTTAATACAAAGGAAGGTGTGTCGAGAGGTGGTGCCTGGAGGCCATGTGCACCCCAGGCCGCGCCAATTGGACGGGTGGGACCCCAGCCGCCCAGATAGGCATAGGTGACTCCCTCTTCGTCTATTCTTGAAACTTCACGACATTTTTTTGTTTGAATTTTGTGGTCTCCGGAAATTTAATTTTCCTGAAAAAGAGATAATACCCTATTGTTGGTGGATGTTTACCTGGCCTCATATTGGGAAGGTACATGTAAAGGATTGTACAAAGGTGAGTGTCTCTATTTTCTAGGTCCGCAAGTGAATGCCCTAGCCTTGCCTTATATATGGGGTAGACAAGGCTAGGGTTTACAATTGTCATCTGTTGGGTTGTGGTAACAACATATTAATAGTGTGTCATACCTCCTAGTTAAAGTTTGTACTAATGACACATCAAAGCCTATCTGAGTGGGCTTCGCGGAATGTATCCAGTCAAATGGGTTTCTCGAAATGTGTCCAGTCGAGTGTGCCTCCCCGACCATATGTGCCACATCGGGCATCCTAAGTCAGTTCTCTTCTTGGGCCTATCCTTAGGGGACAAGCCGTCATTCATTGCTCGCTTCATCCGAGTGGCTTTTTGTTTCCTTTCTAAAATTCTCTAGTTTTTCAGGCTGGGTTTTCCTTTTATGATTTTAATTTCAGTTTTCTTTCAACAAATTTTATTTGTAAAATTTATTTTTATTTCTTTTCCATTTGATATAATTTTTTTAGAGATGCGAAATTTAATATTTTTTCCTGAAATCTAAAATTATTCAAGAAATTAAAAAATCTTTGTAAATTTTCAAAAATATCCATAACATTCATGAATTTAAAAATTATTCTGATATTGCAAATGTTCATGAATTTTAAACATGTTGTATACTTCAATAATTCACAATGTTTTAAAAATGTCAAATTTATGAAAGTATGTAAAAAGTTAAAAATATTCGTATTTGAAAAACATTCACGAATGTTAAGAAGAGCCCTCAGGGTTAAAGACATAGCTTGAAATGGCTGATTGGGCCGGCCCATAATGGATCACCCTATGTGCGTCACGCCCCGATCTGACGCACAAGCAAACAAACATGTATACCCTAAAAATGCAAACAAAAATGTACCAAATGTGCATTATTTACTTCGTATTGGGAATTTTAACTTTTTTTGGCACATGTCAGAGGAGAGAGCACATCAGTGATCTGAATCCTGAATTCAGGCATCCTTGGGAACAAAAGGCTTGTTTTACTTCAACAGAGACTTATGGTGTCTTCATCCTTTGTATTGATATTTTCACTTAGAACAATGAGTTTATTTTGCTGGCACATCCCTAGTCGGGGTTCATCTGTTGGGTCAATTATTCCACAAAATAATACTACCTCCATAACATAATATTAACGTTTTTGCACTTAGTACTAATTAACAACATATAGTACTTACTATATTGCATCGCTCAGAGGCTCGTATGGTGTGTCAGTGAGACATGAGCCGACAGCGGCACAGAACAAGGAACGTGTAGTAATGAACTGCCTTCCCCAAAAGGAAGTGTCCTCTTCCTCTATCTTTGGCCGAACAAGCTAGCTAGAGAGTCGTTTCGCTGCTACCTCTGCCACCTATGTGAACTGCGCTCAAAAAAAAAAAAAACTAGTCAGCTAAGTAGCTTCTATGTAGAGGAATGGAAGAATAAGGGCAACTTCAACGCACGATTCCAAATGGTCCGTCCGCGTCCGTTTGATGGTAAACGGACAGGGCAGGCCCTTCAATGCGCAGAAGCAAACGGACTGTCATCGTCTGTTTTCTGTCCGCTTTCGACTCGTTCTCGGCCCAACTTTAGGCCGAGTTTGTGGTCGAACGGACACGCGCGGACGGGCAGGGTGCGTGCCTTTTGTCCTGTCCTGGCCCGCCTGTCGGGGACACAGACACACCCGCCCCCTTCTCTTCCTCTACCTTCCTCCGCCCACCCCCCACCCCCGACATTGCCGCCGCCACCAGGGTCCCTGACCACCTCACCTTCCACCAGGGCTGTCCGAACCACTACCACGCCATGCCATAGCTGTCTCACACCGACGTCCCGGAAAGCATTTTGCCGACATTCGTGGTTGCCGGCGTTCGTGGAAGAGAAGCTACGGTCGCCAACATCGCCCATCATCCCCAACCTCTTTCGGCAGGCCGTTCGTTGCCGCAGGGCACCCACCAACACCTCAACCCCCAAAACCTTGCTTTACTGCCTGTGAGGGGAGGACGATGTGCACTATCCGGCAACCAATAGATCTGTCTATCGGTCTAATTTCTTTTCATGCAAACAAATTTCAATTGGATTGTAATAAGACTATTTGATATTATTTTTATTTCGATTGGGTTGTAATAAGACTATTTCGGACGTGCAACTATTGCCATGTTTAATTTGAGATATTTGTTATTCTTGAACGGACGAGATGCGGCCGAAATGTGGCCGTGCGTGGCGAATCCATAAATTCAGACGGACACGAACCCATTGCCACCTTCAAACGGACGAAAAGTAGATAAAACGAACATCCGTTTAGGGTCGTGCGTTGAAGTTGCCTTAAAAATATTACTTCAGTTTTCAGATAGCCTGGAACTCAGGTACAAGTGTGTGTCGGTGTGCTGTTTGTAGAGAGAGAGAGGGGGAGGGAGGAAGAGACAGAGAGTCGTGCGTCGATCGGTCTCTCCGTGCAGTCGTCGTGGCGAGGTGGATCGGCCCGTCGATCGGTCTCTCCGTGCAGTCGTCGTGGCGAGGTCGATCGGTCACTTGCCAGAGTTTAGGTACGTGCAACGTCAATTTACAAGGTGTCAGGCCCAGGGGCGGAGCTAAGGGGGGACGAGCGGGGGCCAGGCCCCCCCAATGGCTGCCTCGTACTGAAGTACCGTAGCGTAGGTCCCAGGAGATTAGGCAAGGTCAATTAGATTTAGGACTAATTGCCCAAGAAGGTTTGCAAGTTGAAGCCCATGTATTAAAATACCCCATGTGGCCATGCTGGTAGTTGTGGAAGCTGACCAGGCCCACGATCGAGAGCATCCTCTATGGCTTCGATCGTTTCGGCCCCGACGCACGACGTACACAAGCTCGCTTTTCCAAAAAAACGCACAAGAGCTCGCTGCGCGTAGCCGTCTACGGAAGTAGACGAGGGCATCCGTACAACAGATTAGCGCCGCCGCCGTCGCCGATGGCGGAATAATCTTAAGGTGAGTCTTCTAAGTTGCTTCATTGATTTATATATGTACCATGGAATACTGATGAACTGATCCACATCTTTCTCCACAGAGACTAGAAAGTTTTTGCCTTTGATGGGATTAATTAGGGCTGGCAATTTTTTGTTTATTCTAAAAAATAGGTATGCACTGATTCTATCATCTTAATTTCAGAATTTGCCCTTAGGACAACTCAACAGGACTCACCTCAGATCTAAAGTATATCATCGGCTCATGTCTACATCATCACAAGTTATTATTATTGTTAGAATTCCACAAACTGATAGATTCTAGTTTCTATTTTTCTGTCCGGTTAGAAAATTACATACCGGTTTGTATACATGATAACTTAAATATGAAATTAGCTTACACAGAAACTACCGATCAAATATTCCGGCATGAGTAAAATTTACACAGCAAGCTAGAATTGGAAACGCACCATATAAGAATATACATTTTGTCCTGTGAGTTTTAGGCATAAGAACCACATTCAGACTAATGAAAATCTATCATTTTCTAATTGCAAAATCCATATTATCGTGTATTCCTCATTAGTTTTAGGCATAAGAAGTCCTGTGGAATGGTTATTGTTAGGAAAAAACTTCTATATGTTCATTGAATACTTCACACCCCCCCCAATCGTCAAATCCTGGCTCCGCCCCTGGTCAGGCCATGCGTGTGTGCGTGTGTGCTGGACTAGCTCGCTGCTGGTGCAACGTCGATCTCCAGCAGAGAAAGAAGAGAATCGTCGCCCGCATGAATCATCATCAGTGACAGCAACTGCATGTGAAGTGTACTTGCTGGCTCGTTAATTCCGCGTCAATCTCCTACCAACATTTGTCTCGATCGCAGAGCTGGGTAGCAAGCAGCCGGGCGCGTGAACCGGGTACTCCTTCCGGTCATTTTTACTCTGCATATTAGGTTTGTCCCAAGTCAATTTCATCCAACTTTAACCAAGTTTATATAAAAAATTATAGACATTCACATAACAACACCAATATCATTAGATTCATCTTAGAATATATTTTTATATTATATTTATTAGATATTATAGATGCTAATAATTTCTAATATAAATTTGATCAAACTTAGCAAAGTTTGACTTTTGGCAAATCCAATGTGCAGAGTAAAAAGGACCGGAGGAAGTACACACATTAATTTCTCTCTCCGTCCGATCTCTCTTTCTCATACCAAAGCATGGAAAGAAAGTGTGGGAGAAACTTCAACGAGCTGCTCGTGATTGGTCACTGGACACTCGATCCATCTGTAGGGCTGTAGGAGTGTAGTGGACTCCGTGTTGGTTGCATCTTGCGTATATCGCTACAAAAGAAATACTACATCTAGCTTGATGCATGGGTGTGTGGGTGTGGGAGATTGATGCACGCTCAGCATGGTCGTGCTCAAAGCCTAGCTATATGGTCTCTGGGGCGGTTACAGAACGTCCAGAGCACCTTTCAGACGTGACATGCAACTAGAAAGCACTGTTAGTAGAGTGACCGATGCAGCCACCATCACGGAGCTCAGGGCCGCATCGAACGGTCACCGGATATCCACGTCGCGAAGGGCCCCTACGTGCGTAGTGGACGACACAGAGAGAAGTAGAGAAGCGCAGAACAGCGCATATATACTCTACGGTAGAATAGTACTCTAGTCTAGCGCTAGTACGCCGGTAGAGACAGGTTCCCAACCACCGGTCCACCAAACATACATATCGAATCCAATCGGCATTTTGCATGTCATGGCTTGGCATGGCATGCATCGAACTGATATCGACATGAGTTCGGATCAGATTGTATGTACTTGGCCGGAATGGCAGCGATAACCTACCGGTCGATCAAGAGCACATGCACACGTACCATACACTGGTGCTGTGGGCCAGAGACCAGTGCATTCAAAGACCAATAGGTAATATTCTACAGTGGTTTATGGAAAATATGTTGACTCCGCAGGCGTAAATCCCTTTTGGAGCTCGGCCTCCAATGAGGCCTCCAAATTCATATTTTTATATTAAAAAAAATTCTGAAAATAAATACAGATATACATCATTAGTAAAAAAAGGGTCAAATGTGCGATACATTAGTCCCGGTTTGTAACAGAACCGACACTAATGTGTCCATTAGTGCCGGTTCCAACGGCTAGGCGGGAGGAGCTCTTTAGTACCGGTTCGTGGTGAACCTTTAGCACCAGTTCGTGCCACGAACCGATACTAAAGAAAGTGGTGGCAGGATGTTGTCAGGGTGGGGCCCCTCCAGCACCTTTAGTACCGGTTCGTGGCACGAACCGGTACTAAAGGTCGTCCTATATAAACCCTTCGTCCACCCGCACTCTGTTCTTCCCCCTTTCCCCTCTCCCTCTCCTCTGTTTTTCCCTTCTTCCTCTCGAGTTCATCACAAATTTTGTCCAAAATTTGTCAAGATTTGCAGGCCACCATCCATTTAAATGATCATAAAGGTTAGCAACTTTGTCCTTTCATCGCTCATTGCTAGATTAGCTCTTGCCTTGGTTTATATAGTGATTAATTGTGGGTTTTAGTAATTTGGGAGGAATTATATGTGGTAGTATTTGATTTATATGCAAATTGAGGTCAAAATAACACTTAGTTTGCATATGTAGGTGTGGTTTACTTAGTGCCTTCTAAATCTCCGTCGTAATCACCGTTGATCGCCCGCACCGTCCTGTTGCCGGCACCACCTTGTGGTGAGCCGTATAATTATCTTACCCGTATAAAAAATTGATGTTTGTGTGATTTGGATATATAGTTACTCGTATAATTATCTTACCCGTACGTTGTTTGTTATACATAGTGCCATGGTTTTGATATCCGTCCCCGTCGGCCCTCGTCCTTGTTATGATTCGGATGTGGTATATTCTCTTTTAGAACTATTTGTTGCATTTCATGTTTATGACAAATTATGCCCATCAAGCTGACATAGATATTTGTATGTAGGAGGTAGTTGAACCGGAAATTCCAACCGGCCCTATTGTCGAGAGGTTAAATTTAGTTGAAAGAGAAAACGAGCATTTGAAAGAAAAATTGAAAAGAATTGAGGGGGAGAAGATGGAATTGGAGTTGCATGTTGCCGATGTCGTCGATGATCACAAGATTAAGATGGAGAAAATGCGCTTGAAGATTAGAAAGATTAGAAAATATGCCATTCATAGTGAGGCTTGATATCATTATGCTGTTGGATTAATCGTTACCTTAGTTGCGATCTTGATCGCATTTGTTGTTGCATTTAAATTCTTTAGCTAGAGAGTTATTTGTTTGTTGCATTTAAGTGTTGTATGAACTTTATGTATTGTATTAATTTGGTGTTTTCGGTGCTGTGTATTGAAGATGAGCCGGCAATGGATGTACGATGACCGATGCTCTCCTGAGTTCATTAATGGCGTGCATACTTTTCTGCTTGCTGCTGAGGCAAACAAGCGGGCGGATGGTTTTATACCTTGTCCATGTGCTGGTTGTAAGAATGGTCACAATTACTCTACGTCAAGAACCATTCACGTCCACCTGTTTGAGTCCGGTTTCATGCCCCACTATAATGTTTGGACCAAGCACGGAGAAAGAGGGGTTATGATGGAAGACAATGAAGAAGAAGAGGACGACAACAGCTATTCTGGCCATGGGTTCCCTGAATACGATGATACAACAATGGGGGAAGAAGCTGAGCCGGTAATGCGGGAAGAAGCTGAGCCGGCAATGCGGGAAGAAGCTGAAGAAGAGGCATCAGATGAGCCCGTTGATGATCTAGGTCGGGCCATTGCCGATGCAAAGAGAAACCATGCAAGTGATTTGGAGAAGAAGAAGTTGCAGCGCATGTTAGAGGATCACAAAAAAATGTTGTACCCAAATTGCGTAGGTGACAAGAAAAAGCTGGGCACCACACTGGAATTGCTGCAATGGAAGGCAGAGAATGGTGTATCTGACAAGGGATTTCGAAAGTTGCTGGTAATGATAAAGAATATGCTTCCAAAGGACAACGAATTGCCCGAGAGTATGTACGAAGCAAAGAAGGCTGCCTGCCCTCTAGGGTTAGAGGTGCATAAGATACATGCATGCCATAATGATTGCATCCTCTACCGCGGTGAGTACGAGGATTTGAAAGCTTGCCCGGTATGCGGTGCATTGCGCTATAAGATCAGCCGCGATGACCCTGGTGATGTCGAGGGCGAGCGCCCCAGGAAGAATATTCCTCCCAAGGTGATGTGGTATGCTCCTATAATACCACGGTTGAAACGTTTGTTCCAAAACAAAGAGCATGCCAAGGCGATGCGATGGCACAGAGAAGACCGTAAGAAAGACGGAAAGTTGAGAGTACCCGCTGATGGGTCGCAGTGGAGAAAAATCGAAAGAAAGTATGGGAAGAAGTTTGCAGATGACGCAAGGAACGTATGGTTTGGTCTAAGCGCAGATGGCATTAATCCTTTTGGGGAGCAGAGCAGTAACCATAGCACCTGCCTATGACTCTATGTTTGTATAACCTTCCTCCTTGGTTGTGCATGAAGCGAAAGTTCATTATGATGCCAGTGCTCATCCAAGGCCCTAAGCAACCCGGCAACGACATTGATGTGTACCTAAGGCCATTAGTTGAAGAACTCTTACAACCGTGGAATGGAACAGGTGTACGTGCGTGGGATGAGCACATGGGGGAAGAATTTGACCTAAAGGCGTTGCTGTTCGTGACCATCAATGATTGGCCTGCTCTCAGTAACCTTTCAGGACAGACAAACAAGGGATACCGTGCATGCACGCACTGTTTGGACGATACCGACAGTATATATTTGGCTAATTGTAAGAAGAATGTGTACCTGGGACATCGTCAATTTCTTCCGAGCAGCCATCTCATAAGAAAGAAAGGCAAGCATTTCAAAGGTGAGCCGGATTACCGGACGAAGCCTCGCCACCGTACTGGTGCTGATGTACATGATATGGTCAAGGATTTGAAGGTGGTCTTTGGAAAGGGTCCTGGTGGACAACCTGTTCCGAATGACGCTGACGGACGCGCACCCATGTGGAAGAAGAAATCTATATTTTGGGACCTGCCCTATTGGAAAGACCTAGAGGTCCGCTCCGCAATCGATGTGATGCACGTGATGAAGAATCTTTGTGTGACCCTGCTTGGCTTCTTGGGCGTGTATGGGAAGACAAAAGATACACCTGAGGCACGGGAGGACCAGCAACGTATGCACGGAATAGACGGCATATATCAGGGTCATGCAAGCTACGCTCTTACCAAAGAAGAGAAGGAAATCTTCTTTGAATGTTTGCTCAGTATTAAGGTACCGTCTGGCTTCTCGTCAAATATAAAGGGAATAATAAACATGGCAGAGAAAAAGTTCCAGAACCTAAAGTCTCATGACTGCCACGTGATTATGATGCAACTGCTTCCGGTTGCATTGAGGGGGCTTCTACCGGAAAACGTTCGATTAGCCATTGTGAATCTATGTGCATTCCTCAATGCAATCCCTCAGAAGGTAATCGATCCAGAAATCATACCAAGGTTAGAGAATGATTTGGTGCAATGTCTTGTCAGTTTCGAGTTGGTGTTCCCACCATCCTTCTTCAACATCATGACGCACGTCCTAGTTCACCTATGCGAAGAGATTAACGTTTTGGGTCCTGTATTTCTACACAATATGTTATCCTTTGAGAGGTTCATGGAAGTCTTAAAGAAATATGTTCATAACCGTGCTAGGCCAAACCATACATCTGCATGTATTCTAGATCGAAACCTGCATCTATGCATAGCACGGCTCTTGATGCCACTGTAGGGTATTGCATAATATAATTAGGTAGTAGATGAGATCTATTGCTGAAAATTATTTATGCGGGTGACAGATGAAATCTGTTACCCGACGTTCTTGTTGCTTCCCTAGAATTTGTGTTTGCTCAATCTCGAGACAGCATGGTGGAATTTGACAAAGTTCTGGCAATCTGTGATCCTGATTGATCATGGTAGTGCTATCAGTTCTTTGGGTTCTGCCGTAGTCAAAAGAAAGATGAAATTCGCAGATGAAAGGGCATTGCAGATATGATCTGCACAGGGGTCATGCGTATGACGAAGTTTAGTATGGGGCTTGAGATTTAATTATCTCGTGTTTCATACACCCCGAGATGTTAATCTAGCAACTTGAATAATCATACTTGATGATAAAACATTGGTAGCTGCGGTTTAAGTCAAAACCTTAGAAGCCACGTAAAATAAAATTTTGGATAAATTGATTAGAGGCGTCTAACTTGGTTTTGCAGGATGTGCATGTGATGTGGTATAGCAATGCACATATTCAATTTGATTATGTATGAGATGACTATATGATGTAATTAACATGACCTGTGTGTCATGATTCGGCATGATGGCTGGAGCCATATGATTGTCACTTTAATGACCTACGTGTCAACCTTAAGTAATGCACTTATTTTATTAGCTATAGAGATAGCAATATTATCTGGTGCATCGACAAGGTGGTGGCAATCTTCGTGAAGGTGAACACCGACGCGAATGCCGAAGATGAAGGAATGAAAGACTTCTCTTGATTGCGCGGTAGTCGCTTTTTTATTAGGGTGATCTCTCACTTAAAATATCAAAGTAGTTAGTGTTCTCCCAAGTGTAGCACCGTCTGAAATTCGTATCTTTTCGGGGTGCGCCATGTACACATGAGCACGGACGAATCGAGAGGAATGAGGCGGGTGAGGTCAGACCTCGCAGCAAGATCACTTGGTTGTCTTTGACGTTCAGGCAGGAGAGTCCTGAGCTCGGAACACGCCCATCGAAAGATGAACAAGAATCACATAGAGATGTGATCGACAAGTTGGCCTACCGATTGAAATTCGTGTCATCAGTGATGAACCCGTCAATGGCATCGAATAGAAATATGGATCTTGAATCACTCTAAATCAACCATGAGAGATATTGATTTGAGTGGGAGCGCACTGTTGAATTAACATGTTTAATTCTCAGTGCAATTAATTATGAACACTGTCTAAGTGTTTCTTGCCAAATAGTTGTAGAATAATGGCCCGCGATTCCACTTTACCTGTTAAAATTGAATAGCTGTTAAATATCTGGTTAAAACTTTACGATTGGTAACGTAATGTGAGGATTGTCCTCAAAAGTGCCGAGAAGGACTTTGTCCTATCGCATGCTTTCCATATCCTCCCTCTAATGCTATGGATCATGTGACTCTCGTCCTTCGATCCAAAAGCTAGAATTCTGTTACGGTCAAGTGGAATATGTTTGCTTCCATGAAACCCAAACTTCGAAAGTTGGGATAGTTATATGATATTCATGGAACTGAAAATTATTTTCAGATACAAACAAAGCAATGTTTGTTTGCAAGTATTAGTAAAAGTGTTTACTATGCATTTGACTGTTGGGAAAGGGATCCAGAAGAACGCCTGTCATATAATGAAAGGTGAATAAAACAACAACTTAAAGAGAAAGGAAGTGTCCAAAGGGTGTTAGTATGACTTACACGCCTAGGAAGTCTGGGGCTAACGCCACTCTTAAGTTGGGTGCTTCTTTTGCGAGTAGGAGAAATACTAAAAGTTAAATAGTTAGAAGTATAAAGGCAGAAAGAGAGATGACTGGAATATCCAGCTCATGTATGAATGTCATACAAGTTTTTGATGTATAGTAGGCTGGTCAAAGATATAGTTCTTGGGAATTATGGTTAAACATGTTAATCACTAATTCTTGGGTATTGTGAGTTAATCACAAAGATACCCGCTCGATTGCATTCTGTTGCGAATCAATGTAAGAGCTACTATGGCCTAAAAAGACTAGCCGGAAATGAGGTTAAGATATACACAGGGAACATAGTAAATGTTACTATACCTTCCATCGGTGTATTGTCGTATGTATTTATTTTCATAATTCATTTAGAGTTTTACAAACTCTAGCCCGTTGCATAAGGTATCTTGCAAGAAGGTTGTTCATAAGAGAACTTTTTATGTTCGATGTTATGAATAACACAAGGGCCATACTTTCATTATGAATGAGATGTATGTTATGAATATTGATAATAATACAATACCTCTGGATTTATTTTCATAATTCATTTTAGAGTTTCATACACTCTAGCCCATTGCACAATGTTTGTTGCAAAAGAGTTGTTCATAAAAAACAACAATTGTTGTTAAGTATTATGAATAACGTGAAGGGCCATGCTTCTATCCAAGATGGGATGTATGTTATGAATATTGATGGTAATATGATACATCCATAACACCGACGCTAAATGTCGCAAGACTAAAAGAATACCACACAAGTGTGGCACTACATTTGGTCACATTGGAGAAACCCGCATGGAAAAATTCCATTATGATGGATTTTGAAGTCGTTTGATTTTGAATCATCTCACACTTGCAACTTTCTCCGAAAAGTGAAGTGACTGAAATACCGTTCACAGGCCATAAGGAACGAGCAACAAACTTATTGGTGATCATACATTTTGATGTGTGTAGTTCAATAAATGTTGTTGCAAGTAGTGGATTTATATATCTTCAGAAATGACTCAAGTAGATATATGGATATTTGCTTGATGAGACGTAAGTCTGGATCTTTTGAAATCATTCGAAAGGTTTTCAAAAATGAAGTAGAAGTTATTGTAACAAGAAAATTATGTTTCTGCAATTTGATTGCACAAAGGAATATTTGAGTTACATGTTTAGCGAATGTCTGATGAGTTGTGAAAAGAGTTTCATAACTTACACCTTCCGGAATACCACTATGAGTGGAATGTCTGTGAAGATGTAATCAAACCATTTATGACATGGTAAGGTCAAAGATGACATAAATAAATTTGTCATTATCCCTTTTAAAGTGATGCTTTAGAGACTGCGGCTTTTACACTGAAAAGAGCTACATCGGGTCTGTTGAAATGAAGCCATGGTATGGTACGCCCAACTATGTTATATCTTTTCTTAACATTTGGAATATGGGGCTTGTGTAAAAGGTTACCACTAGTAGAAAATAGGGCTATGGTCCAGGCCGGCTCAGCCCATTAGTCCCGGTTCAGTGTAGAACCAGGACCAATGTGGGCATTGGTCCCGGTTCGTGAGCCCAGGGGGACGGCCGGGCCACGTGGGCCATTGGTCCCGGTTCGTCTGGACCTTTTGGTCCCGGTTGGTGGGACGAACCGGGACCAATGGGCCTCGCTCCTGGCCCACCACCATTGGTCCCGGTTGGTGGCTTGAACCGGGACCAAAGGCTCCCCTTTAGTCCCGGTTCATGCCACCAACCGGGACCAATGAGGTGCCTATATATACCCCCTCGCGCAAGAGCAGAGCACAGTGCTCTGTTTTTTCTGGCCGAGGGGGAGAGGGCTTTGTGGTGCTCTAGCTCACCTCCTATGCACATGAGGTGTTCGATGGAATGCCCGAGCCACACTACTTAAGCTTTCTCCTCTCGAAGCTCGACCTCCAAGCTCCATTTTCCTCGAGATTTGTCTAGATTTAGCGGTCCGCCACGCCCCGTCCCCGTCTTCACCGCCATCGATCACCCCCGCCGATCTCATCACCGACACCACCGTGGTGAGCCTCTTGTTCTTATCTTCTTTCTGAAAGGAAAAATATTCTTACTTGTATGTTTAGATAGATACTTGTATCATTTTCTTACATTTATTATTGCATCTTATATAGTGCGATGGTTTTGGTATCCGCCCCCGTCGGCCCTCGTCCTGTCTATGATTCGGATTTGGTATGTATATTATCTTTATAACTATTGGTTCATTTATTGTTTATGAAAATTATGCCGACCAACGTGACATAGATTTTATTTATCTAGGATGTATGTGAATCGGAAATGCCAACCCACCCTATTGTCGAGAGGTTAAATTTAGTTGAAGAAGAAAACACTTTGTTGAAGGAAAAAATAAAAAAAATTGAGGAGGAGAAGATGATATTGGAGTTGCATGTTGCGGATGTCGTCGATGATCACAAGATCAAGATGGATGCAATGCACTTGAAGATTAGAAAGATTAGAAAATATGCCATTCATACCGAGGCTTGGTATCATTATGCCGTTGGATCAATTGTTACCTTATTTGCGATTATGATCGCATTTGTTTTCGCATTGAAATGTTTTACATAGTTTCAATGTATGGTTTAATTAATTAGATGCTCTGGAGAGCTATATGTTGTTAGATGAGAACTATGTATGCACTTTGGTTTTAATGTGATGATGAACTTCTATTAATTTGGACACTTAATTATATATAATGCACGCAGATGAACCGGCAATGGATGTACGGTGACAGACACACCCGCGAGTACATTAAGGGCATGCATGAGTTTCTCGATGCGGCTGAGGCAAACAAGCAGAATGGTTTTATGTGTTGTCCATGCACTGAATGTGGGAATACGAGGTCTTACTCTAACCGGAAAATCCTTCACTCCCACCTGCTTTACAAGGGTTTCATGCCACACTACAATGTTTGGACGAGGCACGGAGAAATAGGGGTTATGATGGAAGACGACGAAGAAGAAGAGTACGATGACAACTATGTGCCCCCTGAATACGGTGATGCTGCAACGGGGGGAGCTGGTGAAGATCAAGAGGAACCAGACGATGTGCCCAATGATGCTGCCACGGGTGAAGCTGCTGAAGATCAAGAGGAACCAAACGATGTGCTCGATGATGATGATCTCCGCCGGGTCATTGTCGATGCAAGGACGCAATGCATTAGTCAAAAGGAGAAGCTGAAGTTCGATCGCATGTTAGAGGATCACAAAAAAGGGTTATACCCCAATTGCGAAGATGGCAACACAAAGCTCGGTACCGTACTGGAATTGCTGCAGTGGAAGGCAGAGAATGCTGTGGCTGACAAAGGATTTGAGAAGCTACTGAAAATATTGAAGAAGAAGCTTCCAAAGGATAACGAATTGCCCGACAGTACATACGCAGCAAAGAAGGTCGTATGCCCTCTAGGATTGGAGGTGGAGAAGATACATGCATGCCCTAATGACCGCATCCTCTACCGCGGTGCATACAAGGATCTGAACGCATGCCCGGTATGCGGTGCGTTGCGGTATAAGGTCAGACGAGATGACCCTGGTGATGTTGACGGCGAGCCCCTCAGGAAGAGGGTTCCTGCGAAGGTGATGTGGTATGCTCCTATAATACCACGGTTGAAACGTCTGTTCAGAAACGAAGAGCATGCCAAGTTGATGCGATGGCACAGTGAGAACCGAAAGAAAGATGGGAAGTTGAGAGCACCCGCTGACGGGTCGCAGTGGAGAAAAATCAAGAGAAAGTACTGGGATGAGTTTGCAAAGGACCCAAGGAATGTATGGTTTGCTTTAAGCGCGGATGGCATTAATCCTTTCAGGGAGCAGAGCAGCAATCACAGCACCTGGCCCGTGACTCTATGTATGTATAACCTTCCTCCTTGGATGTGCATGAAGCGGAAGTTCATTATGATGCCAGTTCTCATCCAAGGCCCTAAGCAACCCGGCAACGAAATTGATGTGTACCTAAGGCCATTAGTTGAAGAACTTTTACAGCTGTGGAATGGAAACGGTGTACGTACGTGGGATGAGCACAGACAGGAGGAATTTAACCTTAAGGCGTTGCTGTTCGTGACCATCAACGATTGGCCCGCTCTCAGTAACCTTTCAGGACAGACAAACAAAGGATACCACGCATGCACGCACTGTTTAGATGACACTGAAAGTATATACCTGGACAAATGCAGGAAGAATGTGTACCTGGGCCATCGTCGATTTCTTCCGACCAACCATCAATGTCGAAAGAAAGGCAAGCATTTCAAAGGCGAGGCAGATCACCGGAAGAAGCCCGCCATGCGCACCGGTGATCACGTGCTTGCTACGGTCAATGATTTACACTACGTAATCTTTGGAAAGGGTCCCGGTGGACTAGCTGTTCCGAATGACGCTGAGGGACACGCACCCATGTGGAAGAAGAAATCTATATTTTGGGACCTACCCTACTGGAAAGACCTAGAGGTCCGCTCCTCAATCGACGTGATGCACGTGACGAAGAACCTTTGCGTGAACCTGCTAGGCTTCTTGGGCGTGTATGGGAAGACAAAAGATACACCTGAGGCACGAGAGGACCTGCAACGTTTGCACGAAAAAGACGGCATGCCTCCGAAGCAGTATAAAGGTCCTGCCAGCTACACTCTTACGAAAGAAGAGAAAGAAATCTTCTTTGAATGCCTGCTCAGTATGAAGGTCACGACTGGCTTCTCGTCGAATATAAAGGGAATAATAAATATGCCAGAGAAAAAGTTTCAGAACCTAAAGTCTCATGACTGCCACGTGATTATGACGCAACTGCTTTCGGTTGCATTGAGGGGGCTTCTACCGGAAAACGTCCGATTAGCCATTGTGAAGCTATGTGCATTCCTCAATGCAATCTCTCAGAAGGTGATCGATCCAGAAATCATACCAAGGCTAAGGAGTGATGTGGCGCAATGTCTTATCAGTTTCGAGCTGGTGTTTCCACCATCCTTCTTCAATATCATGACGCACGTCCTAGTTCATCTAGTCGACGAGATTGTCATCCTGGGGCCCGTATTTCTACACAATATGTTCCCCTTTGAGAGGTTCATGGGAGTCCTAAAGAAATATGTCCGTAACCGCGCTAGGCCAGAAGGAAGCATCTCCATGGGCCATCAAACAGAGGATGTTATCGGGTTTTGTGTTGACTTCATTCCTGGCCTTAACAAGATAGGTCTCCCTAAATCGTGGTATGAGGGGAGACTGACTGGAAAAGGCACTCTTGGAAGAGACTCAATAATATGCAGGGACGGATATTCTTGGTCTCAAGCACACTACACAGTTCTACAGAACTCTACCTTGGTGACCCCGTATGTCGATGAACACAAGAATAGTCTGCGCTCCAAACACCCGGAGCAGTGCGACGACTGGATTACATGTGAACACATCAGGACTTTCAGCAGTTGGTTGGAAACACGTCTCAGAGGTGACAACACTGTTTGTGATGAGTTGTACTTGTTGTCCAGGGGACCATCTTTGACTGTATTGACTTACAAAGGATACGAGATAAATGAGAATACATTTTACACGATCGCCCAAGATCAAAAGAGCACCAACCAAAACAGCGGTGTCCGCTTTGATGCAGCAACCGAGAGCGGAAAGGACACATATTATGGTTACATAGTGGACATATGGGAACTTGACTACGGACCTGATTTTAAGGTCCCTTTGTTTAAGTGCAAATGGGTCAATCTGTTAGGCGGCGGGGTACAGGTAGACCCACAGTACGGAATGACAACAGTGGATCTGAAAAATCTTGGGTACACTGACGAACCGTTCGTCCTAGCCAATGATGTGGCACAGGTTATCTATGTGAAGGACATGTCTACCAAACCGAGAAAAAAAAAGATAAGGAAGCGAATACATCATACGATGAGCCAAAGCGCCACATAGTTCTTTTAGGAAAAAGGGACATCCTGGGAGTGGACGGCAAGACAGACATGTCTGAAGATTATGAAAAGTTTCATGAAATTCCTCCCTTCAATGTCAAGGCTGACCCAAGCATCCTGATAAACAATGAAGATTATCCATGGTTACGGCGCAATAAGCAAATGACACAAGCGAAGAAAAAGTGAAGACTTTCTCCCGCAACTATTATGATGATACCATGCCAAATTTGTAACAGACGAACATGCTACCATTGTCCGTTTTGTACATGCACATGCTATGTGGGTGAAATTATGATACCATCCCAACTTTCAACTTTTTCAGAGTTCATTTGAAATGCTTTCATGTCTTATGGTTTGAAACTTTGATACTTCGAAAGTGATTGTCCATTTTGTACACGAAGTGCATCAAGTTTTTGTCGTAACCCTCTCTACTTTTTGGAACATGCTATGTGGGTGAAATGATGATACCATGCCAACTTTCAACCTTTTCAGAGTTCATTTTGAAATTCTTTCCAATTTCAGAGTCATTTAGCTCAAAGAATGAATTAATAGCAAACAGAATAAACTACAAAACTTTTATGAAAATAAAAACAATCAATTAAAATATTATGTTATGATCAACTAAAATAAAACTATAATATTCTTCAATAGCAAAAAGAATATAATTTTTGTGACCTAAAATCAAACTATAAGTATTTTATTGTAAGTATAAATAAAAAATAAATAGCAAAGAAGAAAAATTTTCTAATTTTATAGTAAAGTTATTCATAAACTAGTGATTCACACAAATTTTTAAAAATTCAAATTTAAACTATTTAAAATTTAAAACTAATGGCACTAACAGAAAGTTTATAATTTTTGTGACCTAAAAGCAAAAAGAAATCACTAAAAAACTGTAAGTATTTAGTTTTAAGTAGAAATAAAAAAATAAATAGAAAAAAAATTCTATTTTTATAGTAAAGTTATTCATAAACTAGTGATTCACACAAATTTTTAAAAATTCAAATTTAAACTATTTAAAATTTAAAACTAATGGCACTAACAGAAAGTTTATAATTTTTGTGACCTAAAAGCAAAAAGAAATCACTAAAAAACTGTAAGTATTTAGTTGTAAGTAGAAATAAAAAATAAAAAACCAAAAAAAATATAGAAATAAAAAAGAAAAAACCAAAAAAATGCCTCCTACTGGGCTTCCACGGCCTGAATACGACTAGAAACCCTAGATGGGCCAGGATTCAGGCCCGCAGAAGGCCCAATAGGCCCACAGACAGTAGCAAGTTTAGGCCCGAAAGCCTGCATTAGAGAGGAGCTCGAATGGGTAGGCACACCAGCGCTTATAAACCAGTGCCGGCGCCCTTCAGCTAGCGATGTGGGACTAAACTTTTGGGCTCGGGGCAGCAAAGGCCATTGGTCCCGGTTGGTGGCACCAACCGGGACTAAAGGGGGCATTGGTCCCGGTTCGTGTCACCAACCGTGACCAATGCCCCCCTTTATTCCCGGTTGGTGGCACCAACCGGGACCAAAGGCCGCCGCTTTCCGCCCTTTGGGCTGCTGAAAATTGGCCTTTGGTCCCGGTTCATGGCACCAACCGGGACCAAAGAGGGGCATTAGTCCCGGTTGGTGTCACGAACCGGGACCATTGCTCTGGCTATATAAGCCAACACTTGTGAAATTTTGGCCAACCGCTCCCATTCGCCCCCAGGCCGTTCATCGTCGTCGTCGCCGCCCCGAGCCCGTCGTCGCCCCGCGCCCGCCGCGCGCCGCCCCGAGCCCGTCGTCGCCCCGCGCCGCCCCTTCCCTGACCCCGTCGCCGTCGCCGTCGCCCCGCGCCCGCCGCCGTCGCCCCGCCCCGTCCTCGAGCCCGTCGTCGCCCCGCCCCGTCCCCGAGCCCGTCGTCGAGCCCGTCGTCGCCCCGCCCCGTCCCCGAGCCCGCCCCGCCCCGTCCCCAGCCCGCCCCGTCCCCGCGCCGTCGCCCCGCCTCGTCCCCGCGCTGTCGCCCCGCCCCGTCCCCGAGCCCGTCGTCGCCCCGCCCCGTCCCCGAGCCCGCCCCGCCCCGCGCCCGCCGCGCGCCGCCCCTTCCCTGACCCCGTCGCCATCGCCGCGCGCGCCGCCCCTTCCCCAACCCCGTCGCCGTCGCCCCGACCACACGCCGCCACTTTCGGTCCGGCCGCCGGCGCCCTTTTTATCACTGATTTTAGGTTGATGATATGATGATGTTTTTTTTTCTGTTGATGATATGATGATGTTTTTTTTTCTGTTGATGATATGATGATGTTTTTTTTTTCATATATGCATTTTTTCATATATGTACTAATTTTTTTAAGTTGTTAGTAGATATCAATTTTAGGTTAGTGCATTTTATCACTGATTTTAGGTTAGTTGATCGATTTAGTGCATTTTATGTTTGTTGCATTTTAGGTTAGTGCATTTTATGTTAGTGGAGAGGAAGAAGGAGAAGACAAGGAGAGGAAGAAAAGGAAGAGGAGAAGAATAAAGGAATAGAGGAGAAGAAGAAAAAATAGAATTATTTTTCTATTTTTTCTTCTTCTCCTCTATTCCTTTCTTCTTCTCCTCTTTTTTTTCTTCTTTTTTTCTTCGATCTTCTCCCCCTCCCGATAGGAAAGTTTTATATAGAAAGTTACAATTTTAGAAGAGTTTTATATATGCAAAAGTTACAATTTTAGAAAAAGAAGGATAGGAAAGAAGAAAATAAGAAGAGGAAAGAAAGAAGAAGAGGAGAGGAAAAGAAGAGGAGAAATAAATAAGAAGAAGAAAAAAGAAGAAAAAGAAGAGGAGAAGAAGAAAGGAATAGAGGAGAAGAAGAGAAAAATAGAATATATATTCTATTTTCTCTTTTCACCTCTATTCCTTTCTTCTTCTCCTCTTTTTTTTATTCTTTTTTTTCTTCGACACATGGGGGGGGGGTCGAGAATGCCGGACATTCATGAGAGAGGCGAGGAAGAAGGGGAAGAAGAGGGAGAAGAAGAGGAGAGGAAGAAGAGGAAGTCTTCTCCTCTATTCTTTCTTCTCTTCTTTTTTCTTCTTCTTCTTCCTCTTTATTTTATCGGGAACGAGGGTCGTCGAGAGGTCGAGGAGGGGTAGAGGAGAAACCCTAAATAGAAAGTATCGTTGGTGTGAGATACATGTACCGTCGGTGTCGGACACTACACCCACATCCCACAAATGGCGCGGGCTTCGACGCCCACGTCACTTGTGGGACGTGGATGTAGTGTCCGACACCGAAGGCCACATGTATCTCACACCCACGATACTTGCTAGCTATTTAGGGTTTCCTCTACCGAAAAGAAGAGGAGAAATAAATAAGAAGAAGAAAAAAGAAGAAAAAGAAGAGGAGAAGAAGAAAGGAATAGTGGAGAAGAAGAGAAAATAGAATATACTCTATTTTCTCTTTTCTCCACTATTCCTTTCTTCTTCTCCTCTTTTTTTTCTTCTTCTTTTCTTCTTCTTCTTCTTTTCTTCTTCTTCTTCTTCTTCTTCTTATTATTCTTCTTCTTCTTATTATTATTATTATTATTATTATTACTATTATTATTATTATTAGCCGGAAGTAGAGAGAGGTTTCCTAGTGTCAAAGTATTGAAGAAATCCATGCCTTCATCATTAGCCGGAAGTAACCAGGGCATGTTGCTACGAAGTTCTGCAAAGTTGTTCTGGAATGGAGTCCTGGATAGAATAATCCGCCTTTTGGTACGAATTCAGCAAAGGCCTTCCAAATAGCGATATTCGGAAGGCTCTTGCTGAACTTTGTACCAAAAAGCGAATTATCCTATCTAGGACTCCGTTCCAGAACAACTTTGAAGAGCTTCGTACCATCATGCACATGTTACTTTGGCCTAATGATGAAGACATGGTTTTGTTGAATCCCTTGACACTAGGCAACCTCCCGACCCCTTGGCGATCCTATCGAACATGAGAGGAAGAAGAGGATAAAAAAAGAAGAGGAAGAAGAAAAAAAAAGAGGAGAAGAAAGAATAGAGGAGATCTTCTCCTCTATTCTTTCTTCTCCTCTTATTTTTCTTCTTCTTCCTCTTTTTTTTATCAGGAACGAGGGTCGTCGAGGGACATAGATGTAGTGTCGTCGTTGTCGATATATACCCCCTCCCGATAGCTTACTATGATTAGGTAGCTAGTTCTACGTTTGGCACTAATATATCCATCTGTCATGTTTGAATAATAATTGCCATGTTGTAAATATTTGTAGAAACTATGGACACCGCCCTAGACGAAGCAACAAAAGAAGCGTTTTTGAGGGACATAATCGCAGAAGGAAGTGATGCCATCTCGTTGTTTCTCAACGAAACCGATGGTCTGGAAGGAGAGGGTGAACAAGCTGGCTACGGTGACCTAATGCCGGTGCAAGAAGAAGAACATGAGGACGGCTCCGGTGACCCAATGCCGGTGCAAGAAGGAGACCGTGATGACGGCTCCGGTGACCGAACCGAGTCCAGCCAGGTATATATATTAGTTAAGCCTATGCTGACTAGCTGATTGATGCATTCATTGTTTTGGTATGTACACATATTAATTAAGTCTTTGTTCTTTTTTCTAGCCCTCCGAATCGAGCACAACTTCGGTAAAGAGACGAGGCCCGAAGAAAAAGTTGAGCTCGGATGAAAAGTTTGAGATCATAGCAATCGCGCCCGACGGCCAACCTATTGAACCCCTCCGGACAAAGAGCGCATTTGTTGCTCAGTGCGGGGTTCTGGTTAGGGACAAGATCCCGATAAGCATCCAACAATGGTTTAAGCCGGCTATAGAAGACCCTGAGGTGTCTTATGTCAATGATATGCAGAAAAATGATCTTTGGACTGAGCTGAAGTCAAATTTCACCCTACCGCCTGAGGATAATCCAGAGAACCCAGTTAAAGAGAAATTAATCAAGTCTTTTGCTCTGAAGAGGATGGCAGAACTATTCAGGAGGTGGAAGAAAGAGCTGAATAAGTTTGTCGAAAATAATGAGACACCAGAATTCAAGGGCAGATATGAGAAGATCAGAGATCACTGGCCCGCATTTGTGGCCCACAAGACATCAGAAAAGAGTAAGAAGATGTCGGCGACAAACAAGCAAAATGCTGCGAAGAAGAAGCTTCACCATCGCATGGGGTCAGGTGGCTACCTCGTAGCCCGGCCTAAGTGGTCCAAGACTGAGAATGATCTGGTTCATAAAGGGATCGAACCAGAGACAATTAACTGGCCAGACCGTTGCCGGACTTGGTTCTTCGGGGCTGGCGGAACACTGGACCCTGTAACAGGGAAGTGCATTTGGACGAACGATCAAATGGACATACCAGTCAGTAAGCTGAAGCAGTATATCAAAGCAGCGCAGGAAGGGACGTTCTTTCCAGACAGAGAGAACGACGAGCTCACAATGGACCTCGGGAATCTTGAGCACCCTGGACGGACACGAGGCACGCCAGGCTCCATTCCGTGGAAGGTTGGGTTTCCGGACGCAGGCGGTTACAAATCCCATGAGAGGAGGAAAAAAGTGCAGCAGACCCAAATACAGGCGCTGCAAGCAAGGGTAGACGCGATAGAGGAACGAGAAGCAAATCACAGCAAACGTACTGCCGAAGCCTCCCCCGAAGCTACCCCGCCATCTCAGCGCAGAAGCAGCGTGGCTTCCACCGAGCTGCTTCAGCTGGAGCATGCCTTGACGGCTCCTGCCAGCTATCCCGTGGATGCTATAACGGAGTCTCAAAATTGCCACCTTATGACGCAATGGATGAATTTGAAGGTCAAGGCAGCTGTTGGCTCTGTTTATCCTACTGAACCCTGCGCAACTTTTCACTGCCGGCCGATTCCAGAAGGATATGCTAGGGTGATGCTGGATGAGATAACGGAGGGATTTGAGGACCTCCAGCTTGACCACCCTACCGGTGAAGGGGAGACTCAGCTGGGGTCTGCTCTGGAGACTCCATGCCTATGGTGGAAGGAGCTCATCAACCTTCCGAACTGGATGCCACCACCTCCTCCTCCTCCTCCGGCGAGTTAGGGCACTCCGCCTCCACCGCCTCCTCCTCCGGCGAGTGACGATCAGGGCCCTCGGCCGGCTCCTTCTCCGGCGCGTGGCGGCACTCCGCCTCCTTCTCCGCCTGCGCCGACACGCCCGAGCAGCCAGCCTCCTCCTTCTCCGCCTCGTCAGCAAGGGCGGAAGAGACCTGCCGCCGCTCCAGCTGCTCCGGCGCGTCGTAGTTCTTCTCCTCCGCCGCTTAAGCAAGTAAAGAAGACAACCGCTCCGTCTGCTCGGTCGGCGTCTAGCAGTACAACCAGAGGCGGGAGGACATACAGATTCGGTCCTTCTCTGAAGACTCCAGAGAAGTTACCATATGAGAGGACCCTGGAGGAGAACGCCGAGATCGCGCGAGAAAAAGTGAGGAACTTCTTTGAAGGGGTGAAAGCAAAGAAACATCCACCTCCGGAGGAGAAGGTAGATCGGGTGAAAGTGAAGCGCACTCTGGCTGCCCTGACAAAACCACCGAAGTCTGATCCGCCGAAAGGAAACTATGACCGCATTATTAGAAAGGAATTTGCCGAAGCGGAGCGGTCGGGAAGTACTATCAGTGATCAAAGGCTGAAAGAACGACGAGCTGGGAAACAAATTGCCCAGCTCGGCGAACAAGCGAAGCAATCGTGCCCCCCGCTCAAGGTGCCTAGCCACAACGCCGATAATGATCCGAGGATGGTGCCCGGTTATAGCAATCTTGCAGATTACCTGCCCGGCGAAGTACATTATGAACCCATGGAGGTGCAGATACAAAGATACGAGTACGGGAAGCCTCTCGTCAAAGATGAAAGATCTCTATCAACGATGATGCGAAGATTGCATGATTGGTACTTGAAAATCTGCAGAGACTCCGGGGGGAGGAGTACTTTGTATGTGAAAGTTAAAAAGGAGCATGACCTCGTTGGAATTGATCTGTTGCCTGTTCCATTTAAGGAGTTCTATCAGTTTTTCAATCAATTGGCCCTCGATAAAACAACGGTCGCCTGCTACTGTCTGTAAGTAGTACTACTTCTGTCATTAAGTTTCTCTATATAGCTTAGCTCTTTCATTGCATGTATTTATAATCATCCTCACTATATTATGCAGATTGAAGATCGCCGAATTGAAGAAAAGACAAGTCGGTGATATTGGGTTCATTAACAGATATCTCATAGATACAACTCAGGTTAAACTTCATGCCGCAGCTACCGAGGCCAACTTGCTACGATCGTTCATAATAAATCAAAACAAAGATATAATACTCTTTCCTTACAACTTCAGGTGAGTGTTACTGTCTTGTGCGTATTCGGTTTCCCTTATATATTAGTCAAGGTTATAGTAATGTAATTCATGAGTTATGCATGTGTGTGCAGTTTCCACTATATTCTCCTAGAGATTAAGCTTGAGCAGGGAGTAGTAACCGTCTTGGACTCTAAACGAAAAGATCCCAAGGAGTATGCGGACATGACTGAAATCCTCAAGAAGTAAGTTAAATCGATCATTATCCACCATATCAGCAACTTTGTTCATTTCCTGATATCAAGTAATTGTTTTCTTTGTCCGGCAGGGTTTGGAGAAAATTCACCAAAACAGTTCCGGGACTGCCGAAGGAGCTGGAATTTAGACACCCGAAAGTAAGTACTATAGTAGCATGTTCCGCGCATCTCCTAGTGATTCAAGCGCTAGTTTCATCAATACCATTTAGCATTCTTGCTTATTAGTTTGATTGACCTCTATTTCTTGTAAAGTGGTTGTGGCGGGAACAAGGGAATGATTTCTGTGGATACTACATCTGCGAGTCCATCCGCCACACGACCTGTGAGCGGGGCGGGTACTCTAACGAACAATATGAAGTACGTAAATAACAACATTCACAATTTTATTTTAAACCATCATTTGTGTTGAGTTTCATTCATTTATATATATATATGTATTGACCCCCTTCTTCAAATTAGATGTTTCGGAAGCGGGATGAACTCCTAGCACCAGCTCGCATGCGAGCAATTCTAGAGGAATTGGCGGCATTCTTTCTTGACCACGTGATCCGTGAAGACGGAGAATTCTATGTGGACCCTGAGTCCGTATGATTATATTTGTAAGAGATAATTATTGTATATATGTAGCCGGTAGTGTCAGATAGATATATGAGAACTTGTTGTTCGACCAATCTCTCGGAGAAGGAGAGGTGGTCGATATCACTTCTCTCTGTATATATGCATATATGTTCATGACGATCTTCTCTTTCCTTCGTTTTCTTACTAGCTAGCTAGCGTGTCTAGTCCTCTCTATACGTATGTATAGTACGTAGCATCGACCAAGCACGGACATAACAGAGGACACTTCTCTCTATTAATTATAACTAGCTAACACAATATATGAAACACCTAAATTAACCCCCCAAAACCCCCAACCCCCCCCCTTTCAAAAAAAAACAAAAACCCCAGCCACAGAAGTGCTGACGCGTGGATGCCTATTGGTCCCGGTTGGTGCCACCAACCGGGACCAAAGGGTCTCCTGACTGGACTCTGCGCACTGCCCATGTGGAGGGCCTTTACTCCCGGTTCTGGATTGAACCGGGACTAAAGGGGGGAGGTATTAGTACCGACACTTTAGTCCCGGTTCCGGAACCGAGACTAAAGGCCCTTACGAACCGGGACTATAGGCCCTTACAAACCTATTCCAAATCAGACAAGTGCTACTTTGTAGTTTATACCAAAATGTTGGGTATCCTCCCTCACTATACCGAGGCAAATAGTTTTGCCGCGAAACGGTGTGATTTTAAAGAGAATGGTTCTTTCAAAAAGGTGAGTGGGAGAATAGTGCAACTCGACGAGATAAACAGTATCTTCGTCATCAGATCAAAGGAAAGAGACCTTGGATGTAATTCCAGAGTTTCCTACTGCGACTGATACGAAAGTCTCTACAATAAAATGTATGAACTTCGGTCGAACTTGCAGCTGAACCACATAGGCAAGACTCGTGCAAACCTCTCAGGTGCGCAAACGAGATATTGTTGTTTGACAACATTATACCTACGATACACAAGGAAGTGTTGATGGGCCCTGACTCCGGAATTGGCTAAATGCCAATACAACCCGAGTTAGTTTCCATATAAGTGATTCAAGATCAAAACCTTGATACACCTTTCGGAAGACTTAGAGTCTAACGAATATTTATGGAACTTTAAACTGATACGGATAAAAATATTTTATCCATAAAGCTTGACTTGTTGAAATAACAAGTTCAAGAGTTTACTACGATAAGGTTGTTTTCATCGTAGCGATGCTTAAAGTCGGTTCGGGTTGAACTAGCAATTAAAACATATTTTAATCATGAGATATGAAACATGGATGACAATAGGATTTCCATCTAATGGAAATGAAACCAAGGACTTGCATGTGTTACAGTCCAAGGCATTTTGTGTATCCAGAGGATGCTAGTAAGGGTGCAAACTTCAGAGTTCCAGCGATGGACATAAGAGAGCAAAATGGAGTTGGAATCTTCATGCTTTGATGAAATGGTCAAAGGGTTCTGACTACATCAATGGGTAACGAAGATACTTGTAATTCAAGAAAGTAAGTGGGAGCATAAAAATATTTCTAAAAACCTTGTGTGCTTGACACATTGTTAATTGGAAATAAATTTCTTGACATGAATTAGGACTTCATTTGAAATTGTTTTTGATGAAGTACTTAGGCTAAATAGCCTCAATTTTAGGCATGATGATCTATGGAGATAGATTTACCTAATATGGCTAAGCAATGAATACATATTGACAAGGTGGTAAAACCTATTTAGCATTTAAAACGCTAAGGAGTGATTCTTGACTAAGTCACATGGAAAGAGGTTTTACAAGACTCGGTGTCCCAAAACACTGAGGAGTAAAATACATGATGGAGATTCCACACACCTTCGTGTTTTGGATTAATCATGTATTCCATGGTATGTAAAACAACCAGATATGTCCGATACTCCCAAGGTGTTGCGAGTATGGATACTAAAGTGATCAAAGTACTGATCGTTGGACAACAGTGAAAGATGTCATTGAGTACTAGAGTAAGTACTGATGATATGTTTTCTCGCAAGCGGAGATCATGAAGAGTTTGTTGTAAAATGTTACATCGAAACAGTCTTGATCTTTTCTCTATGTAATTTTCGATTCAAATTGAGGGTTTTGTGTAACACAATATGGTGGTGCAGTTAGTTGGAAATTGTTCCAAACAAGTTACTGTGGCGAATTCTATAACAGAGGCGGAGTATGTTGCTGCTTTAGAAGCAAAAAAATACAAAGATGTTGAATCATATAGTTCATTCATGAACTTAGTATGGTTCCAAGAAGGCTTTGGTCAATGGGACACTATTGCAGATAGTTGATCCATAACTCAGTCTGAGGAATCAGGTTTTGACCAATGATTCACATATATACAAAGCCAAGTCCGCACAAAGTATGAATTTTGTGAAAGCATGAAAACGTGAGGATATGCAGAGATACACATGGAGCTGAAGTTGTCAGATCCGATGGACATCAGGCTATACCACATGCGAAGCATTTTTTACACCGGTATGCCATAGGTGTAAAGTGCATTAGCATTAACTAGATTATTGACTCTAGTGCAAGTGGGAGTCTGTAGGAGATATGCCCTAGAGGCAATAATAAATGATATTATTTATCTCCGAGTTCATAATTATGTTTATGTTCCATGCTAAAACTGCAATGATTCTCGAGTCTGCAATATCCACGAGGCTCGGAGGAAGACTCATATGCACGTGTGGAATAATAAACGGTAAGAAGTATTCCTAGTCTGGCCTCTAAGACTAGCTCAAGTGTTGCATGATGGTTCTGTTTTCCTGATCATGGGCATGTCTATGCCAGCAATTTTGAGGGCACAATGTGAAGAGAACATTTGTGTTGAATCGACCCGGATTGATGTTATGCTATGAGATTCATTCGTCACAAGTTAATGGTACATAACACAGAGATGGTTAATGTTTGCATGATTCCTTAGACCATGAGAGTATTGAGTTTCTTCATGCTTGCTTCATGAACTTTGGGGTTTGTTAAACGTCATCCGTAAATGGGTGGCTATTATGGCGGCTTACGGGTTCATGGAAAAGTATGTCAAGTAACTTGATAGCTCAAGATTGGGATTTACTCCTCTGACGATGGAGAGATATTCTCGGGCCCTCTCGGTGTTACGGTATCCATAATCGTCTGGCCAGACACCTTGTGATTTGATCACTGGGATGCCGGAACACGGAAACGAGAAAAGAGAACAAAACCGGTAACGAGATAACTTGCATGGTGGACAAATTGTTCGTCCACGGGGATGCAAAAAATCTCACCTCGGGTGTTTGTGACAAATCGCGAAGCAATAGGAGTAGCTCACTACAACTAGAGGTTCACTCGAATATTCATTCGTGTGGGTATAGGGGTCAATATGGGTGTCCACGGCTCCGATGTTGATCATTGATTGGAAGGGGTTCCGGGTCATGTTTATACTTCACCGAACCTATAGGGTCACACGCTTAAGGGTCATCTATCTGCTCAATACTAGATAGGGAGTCTGAGAGAAAATCACTGAAAAGTTTCGGACAGCGGAAAAGTTCCGCAGAGAGAGGTCACCGGATGAGTTTCGGTGAAACCGAAAAAGTTGTTTCGGGGTATGCCATTAAGTCAAAATGGTTTCGGCACATGCCTTATAATTCTTGGAGGGTGCCAGAATCATTCTGGAAACTTTTTGGAATTTTCAGAAATAAAAACTGGAAATGTTCTGGAGCTGCAGGAACCGGTTCAGATGCTTTTCGCAGATGAAAATCACTAAACTGGAATTGTTCCAGAATGCGTTGAAAATTATTATGGTGGGTATTGGAAATGTTGTAAGCCCACATAAATATTTTCAGTTCGATCAGACGCTGAAAATTGTCATCGTGAATAGTGAAAATCAGCTTTATGGTTACTTTATGGAAAGCCACCTTTTGGGGCTTTGCTCCAAAAGATCTTGGGGATGACATGGATGGATAGGAGCCATTTTTTGGGCCCCTCATGGGGGTGTGGCCGGCCACATGGGGTATCCCCCCTTGGGGACCCTCTTGTTCCTTGGTTTCACTCCTAGGTCCTTGTGGAAGGACTTCATTCATGTGCATTTTGGGTTTTTGTGTGAAACTACCCTACCCCTTGGGATTTCCTATAAATAGAGGTGGAGGGGCAGCCCTCCACACTCATCCCTTGCTCTCATACACATGCCATGCATTATCTGGCTTCTTCTCTCCCTCCCACGAAAAGAGTTTCGTAGAGCCGTAAGGCTATCTGGGTTCCGGCAGGAACTAGTTCTGGACGGCGAAGCCCTGCCAGATAGATGACACCGTATGTGTGCAACTCTGTAGAGAGATCGTAGTTTCGGTCTTAGTTCGTGAGTGCCTCCCGAAGGGCTATCCGTGTGACCGTCCGAGTTTCGAAGGTCCTCCCGAAGGGCTGCCCGAGTGACCGTTCGAGTTTCGAAGGTCCTCCCGAAGGGCTGTCCGCGACACCGTCCGGGGGGCTGTTCGACCGCCTCCCGAAGGGCTGTCCGAGGAGCAGATGAGGGTATACATCCTCGCGGTTGGGAGGTTGTAAATCCTAGCTGCAGGGATCTGCACCGCCGATCGTCATCGACTCTACTTCCCGCTGTGCTACGAGTCGGTAATGAAAAAGATCAAACCATGTATGCAGTCTCCATAGTGGTCCTGGGTTGGTGCGTAGGTCGGAATTTTTTTGTTTTCTACTGCGTTACCCTACAGCCAGAAGGAAGCATCTCCAAGGGCCATGAAAATGAGGAGGTCATTGAGTTTTGTATTGACTTTATTCCTGACCTTAAGCCGATTGGTGTTCCTGAATCGCGGCATAAGGGCAGACTGGATGGAAAAGGCACGCTAGGAGGGGAACAAATAATATGTATGGACGGACATTCTCTCACTGAAGCACACTACACAGTTCTACAGAATTCCACCTTGGTGGCTCCGTATATGGATGAACACAAGAATTTGCTATGCTCCAAACACCCGGAGCGGTCTGATGACTGGATTCATGTGACCAAATCAGGAGTTTCGCCAGCTGGTCACAGACACGTACCATGCATGATGCCTCTATTGAAGATGACCTGTACTTGCTGTCCCAGTTACCATCTTCGAATATAATGACTTTCAAAGGGTACGAGATAAATGGTAATATATTTTACATGATCGCCCAAGATAAGAAGAGCACCAGCCAAAACAGTGGTGTCCGCTTTGATGCAGAAATCAAGACGGGAAAGGAAACATATTATGATTATATATAGGACATATGGGAACTTGAATATCGACGTGGTTTGAAGGTCCCTTTGTTTCGGTGCAAATGGGTCAATATGACACGAGGCGGGGTAATGGAAGACCCGCAGTACGGAATGACAACAGTGGATCTCAACAATCTTGCGTATGCAGACGAACCATTCGTCCTAGCTAATGATGTGGCACATGTTTTCTATGTGAAGGACATGTCTATCAAGCCGAGAAAAAAAGATAAGGAAGCGAATGCATCGTACGATGAGCCAAAGCGGCACATAGTTCTTTCTGGGATGAGAAACATCATGGGAGTGGATGACAAGACAGACATGTCAGGAGATTATGAAAAGTTTGATGAAATTGCTCCATTCACAGTGAATATTGACCCGAACATCCCGTTAAATGATGAAGATTTTCCATGGTTACAGCGCAAAGGGACACACGCGAAGAAAAAGTTTCACACCCAAAGATCTAGGATGTGATCGGCTTCACTATCATCACTTTCTTCTGTGTTTCACACCCAGGGGAGAATCTCTATAATAGTTAGGGTAGTTATGTGTTTTGGCATTTGAAACGCGAAGAAATTTTATGTGAAAACAAATTCTTTCATGCCTTTACTGATTTTTTCAGCTAAAAAAGCATTTTATTTTTTAAATAACCTAAGCATTACCAAATTGAATATAATAATAAAACACACTAATATTAAACATAATAAAAAAGAATCACTGGAAAATGTATTTTTAAAGTTAAGTTATTCACAAACTAGTGATTCACATAAATTTCACATAATTCAAAATTTAAACTATTCAAATTTAAAAACTACCGGCACTAACTGAAAGTTTCTAAAAACTATCAAAAATATTCACAAAGAAACTCTAAATACAGCAAAAAACAACTAAAAATAAATAAAGCAGAAAAGATAAAACTAAATGAAAAAAAGCACACCTACCGGGCCACAACGGCCTGCATACGACTAGAAACCCAACCTGTTGTTGGGCCAGGATGCAGGCCCGCAAGCCCAATAGGCCCCATAGGGCAGAGTAGCAGAGGTAGGCCCAGAAGGCCTGCTTTAGAGAGGAGCTCGAGACAGCAGCGGCGGCGGGGCTTATAAGCAGGTGCGAGGTGGGACTAAACTTCTGCGCCCCTCGCCTGGCAGCGCACCCCCTTTAGTACCGGGTCGTGGCATCAACCGGTACTAAAGGGGGCTGTGCAAAATACATTGAAATGAGGGCTGTGCAAAAAAGACAAATCTGGGGCTGTTTAACACATGATACTATTCATCCTCCCAGGCCATGAATTTGTCTTTTTCGTATAGGTCACAACTCAAGGTATTTCATCATGAATTTTTACACACATGTGGGTTACATCCTTACACACACGCATATTTTTTTCAGAATTTTTTGAACCATAAAAAATTGAATTTGAATTTTTCAAAAATAAAGGCCTCCATGGAGCTCGGCCTCCAAAACGCCTCTCTCCTCCGCAGGTATGTATAATGTTTGATAAAAGAGTTTTATCTTAAGCCCGTCAACTAATTTAGAGAAGGCATTTCTTTTTACAATGGATGATTTTTTTAGTGGTTTTCTGAAAAGGTCTTATCTCTGCTAACTAGATAACCCTAAATATGTGAGAAGAGATGCTGTTACTAAGAAATCATCTTTTAATTAAGAGAAGATAAAATTTTCCTTATGATTTCTCTCTCCTTCGTGCTCCTTAATTTAGAGCCCTCCCGTTCAATTGAGGTGTTCAAGTTTAGATTGGGTTTATGATTTTGACTGGGTCAACGATTTCTCAAGAAGTTCTCTCATTCAATTGAGGTGTTTAATTTTGAATTTGATTCACTATGCTCCTAATTTTGCAGCCCTTCAATTCAACTGAGTTGTTCAGTTTTAGATTTGAGTTACAAGTTTAACTTCATGACTCCGCACATATGTCATAATATGTGGTTTATGGAAAATATGTTGACTCCACACGTATGTACAATGGTTGATAGAATAGTTTTATCTCAACCCCTTCAAGTGATTTAGATTTGATCAACCTTTACGAAGTGCTATTTCAGATAAATTTTCTATGTAGACTAAAAAGAAATGAAGGGAGTAGTATTTAAGATCGAGATGAGGGGGTGGATATCAAGAGAAAGGTGGTGTGTGCCTGTGTCACCTGCTTGTGGTACGGGCGTGATGATGATAGTGATGTTGCTGCTAAGAATCATTTCTTAATAAAGAGAAGGCAAGCTTTTTTATGATTTCTCTCTCCTCCACCTTAATATTTATCATACATAGGACTCCTCGGATAGGACCATTATACACACTAAACATCCTTTTGCATGAAGTGTTATTCTTCTTGTTTATGGGAAGTTGTCATTTCAGACAAGAGCGAGCCAAACTTTTAAATTTTCACTAGCAACTTTACTTTTCTGAAATTTTGACTACATATATCATTCCAACGTCCTACTACAACTGGATCTGGCGGCGGCGGCTGGAATTAGGCATCATCCGGAGTGGGCCATCGGACGAAGCAATGAAGGCAGGTGGTGGCTACTGGGGGAGGGGTGACAAGCTACTAAACGCAGATGGAGGTGCATCGGCGGGATAGGGCTACCCACCGTCCATATAGGCGGCGCCAGAGGAAGAGGCGGTGAGCAGCGGGTCGACGGGGACCGGTGGCGAGGGAAGCTAGCTTTGGAATTCTACCTTCTATTGTGAGCTGGACAAACGAGAAGAGGGGCTGAAGTGAATGGTTTTTTTTCGCCAGGGGTGGGTGGGGTGGGGAAAATATCTGGTGTCTTGCAAGCTCGGTCGTTGGATCTCAGATCCAAGAGTTCCTGTGAAATGATGAACATTTTTGCTATGCTCCCGTATCACAGGATACTCTCCCGGGTGGGGTGTCACAAGGGGTCGTGCAGTGGTATTTTTTTGTAATATGTTCAAGTAACAGTGGCATTGCAATACGAAAATTCTACACTTACGGACTGCATCCTACGGGTTGCCGTTACAGGCATACGTGTCCCCAGTTAATCCCTCTCCCTCCGTGAATTTCAACTGTGGGGCCTGGTGCTGCCCGGTCAATTATTGTCACGTACTCCCGTAACTTGCAATCCCGTAAAGTTTGCCTGTAAGTGTAGCAAAGCTCATTGCAATATGCCCTTTCAGTTTTAAGTGAGCTGCTACGGGAAGCATCTTTTTTTTTGCGAAGGAGAAACTTGTATTACTCAATCAAGGAGTCCTTGCAGTCATCAGCTACTATCACCAGAGTCTCCTTCGGACCAGACCCTAACCAGGTCATAGTCTTGCCATGAATTCTAGCAAACACTGCTAAACTATCACTAACTTTATTTTGGGAACGAGAAATGTGAGTAATACAAGTTTCTCTAAGGGACAGCTAGTGCTTAATCTCCTGCACAACGGGGGCATAGATTGAACGATCGACGCCATCACATGAAATCATGGTCACAGCCTCCTTGGAATCCAGCTCCACCACTATCGGAAGATCACAACGTTGTATCGCCAAGGAAACACCTTCCATACAAGCACAAAGCTCCGCCTCCATGGCATCTCGACAAGAGAACAGAGATCTGCAGGCTTAAAAATTAATGATCCCCTGATGATTACGCAAAATCATTCCAGCCCCAGCCACTTCCGAAGAAACGAAAGAACCATCTGTGTTCAGTTTATACCAACCCAAATCCGGGACACACCAGTTTTTCCCATCAGCCTCGTTGTTTGTCTTCAGAGCACGAGCTGGCTTATCATAGACTATGCATCTCTTACCCCAGCTGTTTTCCATTGTGAAAGGCCCAAGTGCTGCTACGGGAAGCATCTCTTGCCCCAGCTGTTTTCCATTGTGAAAGGCCCAAGTGCTGAAACGAGTTCTTTTTAGCTTCTAGTTTGTTTCCACAATAAGCTGCTATAAGCCACAAAAGAATTGGACCTAAGTATTTGGATCAGATTCCTAAATTTATTTCTCACACATGAATTTGTCACAAAGTTACTTTCACGATGAATTTGTAGTGACATAAATTAGAAGTCAAAGTCGTGGTTCAAGGCCATGCATGCCAACACCTAAAACAATTCTACGAATTAGAAGAAGCTCTTGTCATTGTTGGATGTATCTGAGTGGAAATGCTCCACATATATCCGTAGCAACACTAGATACATGTATAATAGTTACACTAGCATATTGCATGGGTTGTTTTAATCGACACATGTTTCTTTCGGCAGGGGGCGGAAAAACTGTTTTCCGGTAAATCTCGTAAGCTCTGGGGTTTCTTTATCCAAAATTATTCAAAAGAATTTCGAATTTTAATTTTAATTGTGTGACAATATTGTGTCATCAGGACTGTAAAACCATACTTCATGACTTTGGAATGGTGTCTGGATTAAGGCTGAACATGGTAAAATCTGTGGCCATGCCCATCAGGTGTTCGGATGAACATGTGCTTCAAATTGGAAACATCTTGTGATGCTCAGTTGGGCCATTCTCCTGCAAATATCTAGGCTTGCCTCTGAGTATTAGGTAGCTTTCGGCCACCCAGATCTAGTACTCGGTTGATCAACTAGCAAATAAGAGCATCTCCTATCGTTGTTATATGGCACGAAAAACACCTTGGAGTAAAACTTAAGACACCAAAAAATATTTTTTAGGGCTCCAAAAGAATTGCTCATCTCCGACAGCAGCCCTAAATAGGGCAACAAATTCAGGCCTTCCGGCAATGTGCGTTTAGTGGGAGGACACGCTCATGTCGACTACAAAAGCGTCTGTAACGACTTCGTCAATCTGAAAATGATGTGCAGGCGTAGTCTCTCGGAGGTGCTCATAGGGGTAGGATGTCCGTATGTGCGTTTACAGGGATGAGTGTATGTGCTATGTATGAGCGTTTACGTCTGCAGTGTGTTCAAAAGAAATTAACAACATATTTATGTTGAAAAAAGAGAATAACAACATAATTTGCATCGCCCAGAGGCTCGTATGGTAAGTTGGTCCCATGTGTCGGTGAGACATGAGCATACATCAGCTCAAAACAAGGAACGTGTAGTAATGAACTGCCTTCCTCAAAAGGAAGTGTCATCTGTTGGAATTTTGCTAGTAGGCTTTTGGCCCAAAGCCTAACTAAAATTCTGAAATTCTCTTAGCCCATTCATGCATACATGTGAGTGGAGTGAGTGAGGCTAAAGTTTAATCCCACCCCGGAAGTTGAGAGAGAGTTGCACCTCTTTATAAGGTGAGCTCTTCTACCACTTGTATGAGCATGAGAAGAGGAGACCTATACGCGCGCTCCTCCTCCTCGCTCGCCTCGCCACGCCTCGTCCCGCTGCGCCGCGCCGCGTTAATTACTGAACCGTTTCCGATTCTTTTGGATCGTGACGACTCGAACGTGGGTTTTACTCCCACGACCTACCCGGCCCGCACTATATAGTCAGGCAGACGTCTACCCTAGCCGCCGCCGCTTCGTATGGTTTCTCACCACCGTTCCAGATCATTGCGCCGCCAAGCAAGTCTTCTCCATCCCTCCTTCCGGCGTGCACCGCGAGAAGGGACAGCAGGCCTCCGGAACCCCGCCTCTCGTGATCCTGTACGGGAGAGGGGCGATCAGGTTTTTGGGGAGCGCACTCGCATGACTGCTGGCAGCGACGACTTCGCGAACGACGACTTCTTCCCCGACCTCGGCGACATGGGCGACAACGTCAACGCCGGCGGTGCTGCACCCGCTGCACCGTATGTGATTCTATCCTTCCTATTCGAGATCGTGGTAGAATTCATGCTTCTAGTATGTGCCCTAGATGTGATATGTTCATCTGCTATGCTAGTTCGCATGATTAGTTTAATCTCTGCTGCTGTGGTCATGATTTATCTTCTGTTTATTCAGATTAAATCTCGTAGTAATTTGCTCATATTTCCAACAATCCAAAAACCTGATTATAGGCAATTTACTCCGAGTGGTTTTGCTGCGCATCTGAAGCCGCCTGCCTTTAAGGGGGCGCAATATAAGAGGTGGCGCACGAGAGCAGTCTACTGGTTTCAGACCATGGGCTGCTATGATGCCACCAAGGGCAAGCCTGAGGGCGATCTTAATCCAGCACAGCTGGAAGCTTTTGAGAAGATCGATACCCTCTTTAAAGGCGCTCTTCTGAGTGTTCTTGATGACTCCATTGTGGATTCGTATATGTCGTTTCACGACGGCAAGGACATGTGGGCTGCGCTCAAGGCCAGGTTTGGTGCCTCGGACGCCGACAGCGAGTTGTACGTCATGGAGCAATTCTATGACTACAAGATGACTAATGAGCGCCCTGTTGTACAGGAGGCTCATGAGATACAGTCGCTCGCAAAAGAACTTGAGTACTTCAAGTGTGTGTTGCCAGAAAAGTTTGTTGCCGGAGGCATCATTGCCAAGCTTCCACCTTCGTGGAACAATTTTGCTACTTCCCTGAAACACAAAAGACAGGAGTTTTCCGTTGCGGATCTCATTGGTACTCTTGATGTTGAAGAGAAGGCGAGAGCAAAGGACACACGTGCTCAAGTTGCTGAGGGAGGTTCTAGTGCCCACATGGTACAGAAGAAGAACTCCCAGCCCAACAAGTTCAAAAACAATAAGAACAAAACTCAGGGCAAAGGCAAGTTTGATACAAAGAACAAGCCATCACATTCTACCAACTTCAAGAAGAATTCTCATAAGAAGGGGAAGGGACTTTGCCATGTCTGCGGTGATCCTAATCACTAGGCTCCGAAGTGTCCTAACCGCTTTGAGGAGCGCGAACATGAGAAGAGCGGCAAGTCCGCTAATGTTGTCATCGGTGATACTGATATGATGGAATCAGGGTACGGTATTTTTTCTACCATCCTTTCAGTATTTCAATCCCCTGATTGGTTAATTGACACCGGTGCCAATGTACATGTTTGTGCTGACGCCTCCATGTTTTCTTCTTACCAGGCAACAGGGACTTCACCCGTGATGATGGGGAACGGGTCACATGCCATCGTTCGAGGTGTTGGTACGGTCGATCTGAAGTTTACTTCGGGGAAGACTGTGCGTCTGAAGAAGGTTCATCATGTGCCGTCCATCAATAAAAATCTCGTTAGCGGTTCCCGTTTATGTCGAGATGGTTTTAAGTTGGTTTTCGAATCCAACAAAGTTGTAATTTCTAAGTGTGGACAATTTGTTGGAAAAGGCTATGAGTGCGGAGGCTTGTTCCGCCTATCTTTGTCAGATATTTGCACTAAAGTTATTAATAATGTTTGCCACAATAATGAGTCTGATATTTGGCATTCACGACTCTGTCATATTAACTTTGGTTGCATGACGCGGTTAGCCAATATGAATTTAATTCCGAAAATCTCTACTGTCAAAGGCTCCAAGTGCCAAGTATGTGTGCAAGCTAAGCAACCTCGCAAGTCCCATAAGACTGCAGAGGCAAGAGACTTGGTGCCACTAGAGCTTATACATTCTAACCTTTGTGAGATGAATGGCGTGTTGACAAAAGGTGGAAAGAGATACTTCATGACGTTGATTGATGACTCCACTAGATATTGTTATGTGTATCTTCTGAAATCAAAAGATGAGGCTTTGACTTTCTTTAAAAACTATAAAGCTGAGGCAGAGAACCAACTTGATCGAAAAATTAAACGGCTTAGGTCCGATCGTGGTGGAGAGTATTTTTCCAATGAATTTGATCTGTTTTATGTGGAACATGGTATAATACATGAGAGGACGCCTCCCTACTCATCCCAGTCAAATGGGGTAGTCGAAAGAAAGAACCGAACTCTAACTGATATGGTTAACACCATGTTAGACACTTCGGGTCTATCCAAGGAATGGTGGGGGGAGGCGTTAATGACTGCGTGTCATGTCCTAAACCGAGTTCCTACAAAGCAGAAGACCATGACTCCATTTGAGGAATGGGAAAGGAAAAGGTTGAAACTCTCTTACCTACGTACTTGGGGTTGTTTGGCGAAAGTCAATATACCAATTCCCAAGAAGCGCAAGCTTGGACCAAAAACCGTGGATTGTGTTCTTCTGGGCTATGCTTTTCATAGCATCGGTTATAGATTTTTGATAATAAAATCTGAGGTATCCGACATGCATGTTGGTACGATTATGGAATCAAATGATGCAACTTTCTTTGAGGACATATTTCCTATGAAGGATATGTCGAGTTCATCAAATCAGGAGATACCTACTCATCTTGTGAGGAATTCACTGTAATTCCTGAACCCGCCATTGCAATGGAACACGTTGAGAATCCTGTTGAGGGTAACAATGGAACTCCTGTGAGGAGTAAGAGACAGAGGACTGCAAAGTCTTTTGGTGATGATTTCATTGTGTACCTCGTGGATGACACACCCAGGACTATTTCAGAAGCCTATGCATCTCCTGATGCTGACTACTGGAAGGAAGCTGTACGTAGCGAGATGGATTCCATCTTAGCTAACGGTACCTGGGAGATCACTGACCGTCCTTATGGGTGCAAACCTGTAGGATGTAAGTGGGTGTTCAAGAAGAAGCTTAGACCTGATGGTACGATTGAAAAGTACAAGGCACGGCTTGTGGCCAAGGGTTATACCCAGAAAGAAGGTGAAGACTTCTTTGATACTTACTCACCCGTGGCTAGAATGACCACAATTCGGGTGCTACTATCACTGGCTGCCTCACATGGTCTTCTCGTTCATCAAATGGACGTTAAGACGGCTTTCCTCAATGGAGAGTTGAAGGAGGAAATTTACATGGATCAGCCAGATGGTTTTGTAGTACCTGGTCAGGAAGGAAAGGTGTGCAAGTTATTAAAGTCTTTATATGGTCTTAAACAAGCTCCTAAGGAGTGGCATGAGAAGTTCGAAAGAACATTAACTGCTGCCGGCTTTGTAGTAAACGATGGTGACAAGTGCGTGTACTATCGCTATGGTGGGGGCGAAGGAGTTATTCTTTGTCTGTATGTTGATGACATATTGATCTTTGGAACCAAACTTGATTTAATCAAGGAGGTTAAGGATTTCTTATCTTGCTGTTTTGAGATGAAGGATCTAGGAGTAGCTGATGTTATCTTAAACATCAAGCTGTTGAGAGATGAGAATGGTGAAATCACACTGCTTCAGTCTCATTATGTGGAAAAGGTCTTGAGTCGTTTTGGGTATAGCGACTGCACGCCTTCTCCAACTCCATATGATGCTAGTGTGTTGCTTCGAAAGAATCGACGGATTGCTAGAGATCAACTGAGATATTCTCAGATTATTGGCTCGCTTATGTATTTGGCGAGTGCCACGAGGCCTGACATCTTTCACTACTAGGAAAAGGCCTACTAATGGCGCACCTAATTTGTCCATTAATGGCGCATTAGTGGTGCGCCATTAGTAGCACGCCATTAGTATATTTTACTAATGGCGCACTACGGGTGCGCCATTAGTATCTGGTATACTAATGGCGCACCTCAGATGCGCCATTAGTATATCTAACAGTGCGCCATTAGTATGCCTCCCAGGGGGGCCATGTATACCCAGGTGCTTTGGCATACTAATGGCGCACGACAACGAGATGCGCCATTAGTAAGTTCGGCATACTAATGGCGCACTGTTTAATGATGCGCCATTAGTATCCTTTGGCATACTAATGGCGCACTATGATGTGATGCGCCATTAGTATGAATATTAGGTTTTTTTTTATTTTTTAATTTTCTGTTTTTTGCACAGGTTACAAAATGTATAATTGGACAAAATATAAACAGCACACATCAACAACAGATTCATCGAATACAATAGAAGATTAGTCTCTGAATACAATTCATCATTTTAGTCTCCGAATACAATTCATCATATTAGTCTCCGAATTGAAAAGACCGAACAAAGATAGAACATTATATTACAAGTCTCGAGACCGCGAGTTTGTCTTCACATTACAAGTCGATATCGATCATCTAAACTACCATCACATAGAAGAGAGCTGCGGTCATCACGATGAGCATCATCACGATGAAACTCGTCTTCATACGGTTCCTCCAACGCTCCCTCCCCTCTCCCGCTAGATAGCGGGTGTATCTAGATTCGGCCTTGGCCCTAGTGGCGTACCCTTTGTAACTGTTGCCGCTGAATCGGTGAACCTATCTCCGACACTCCTCCCAGTCGTCGTAGACTCCGGGAACCTTACCCTTGTACACGACATACCACGGCATCGCTATGCAGTAGCCAAACGAAACGTTAGTACCAATTCACACACAATACATAAGCAATATATAAGTATGCAACAGAACGATCGAAAGAGAAAAGCAAGACATTAATAGCATCGATTACATCTTAAGTTGAACGACTCTCGAAACCAAAGAGACATACTACAAGTTCATTAAAGTTTAATTACAACATGAGCCAATCGATATTTCAGAACTAGACACAGCATCACTGCTTTCGACTCGACTCAAGGGACCGGAGCGTGGATGAAGCCGCCGTCTATCATGGGAGTCATGAAAGAACGGGCGTTGTTAGCCTGCATTTGTAGGATTGTGTCAATGCCACTGTTGGACGGTTGATTTCTGAGGTAGAACTGCCCCGAGGTACGAAGGACATCTTGATGGATGATTTCCGCAAACTCCGACTGGATGCGAAAGAATTCTTGTCTGATGTCCGCGTCCTGGATTGCCGACACGCTCGCGGCCCAATCTTTGAGTCTACTCGGTAGCAGAAGGTGATGATGGTCCCGTACGATCGCCCGCATGTGATGGATGGCGTAGTAGGCACCCTTCTGACCGCCAGGCGGCTGCTTGACATAGCAGAACGTCATATTGTGGGAGAACACGTGCTTGCCGTACTTACGAATAGGCCTGGTGAAGGTGCCTCCAGATTTGACTTAGCCGGGGAGAACATCATCAAGAACCTTCTTGACATTTGTGTAGTCTACGTTCGACTGACGGTCCGGGTCGAAATACGTGGCCATGGAATATTTGGGGCTTAGGAGGATGAGCGTGCAATGTGTGTCACTGCAGAAAACACGGAATGTTAAAAGAAAAACGATCGAAATCTAAGAATTCATATGTTACGGGGCGGTTAAGGGGAGGACTTACTCGGGAAAGTAAGGCATGAGGAAGTTATCCTTATCTTGGTTTGCCAGAATGACGCCTTCGAGGTAAGAACTCGCGACTTGCCGGTCCCCAGTGCTGCCCAAGATCTTGGCACGCATGTAGAAGGGGTCGACTATCACGATGTCCGGGGTCTTGTCGCGAATGATCCGCATCTCCATACTCAGCGAAAATAGCCGAACGAAGGTGTAGTGCAGCGGATGAAGGTTCAACATAGCGTGGATGTCATCAAACCGCAGGACGATCGTACCCCCGATGGAGTTATCCACAAAGCCCTTGCCCTCTGGCACCTTGGCCGCAAAAACCGGGTATGCCACATCCTTCTCTCCGAGACGCCGCTTCTCCAAAGAAAGAACACTGTCATGCAGACTCCGCATAGCACCGGTTGCAGCATCGAGCATATTTCTCGGTAGCATCGGCCTACCCACCACATGCACCCTCCTCGAGATATCCTCAGGTGAAGGTGGCCCGTCCTGAGCACGGATCGTACTCGGTGCCGGCTGGCCCGCATCCTTGTTAGTCTTTCTTTTGCGTGCCTTCTTCTTCTCCTGTAATGGGACCGAATTCTGCTCACAGACCGCCTTCTTGAGTGTGTTGGGGCTGATCATATTTCGCACCTCGCCTATCTGAGGCTCGGTGAAGTCGGCAGCTGGAGGCGTTTCCTGAGAGCTGAACTGCAGATGACGCCTGTTGCAACTTGGCTTCTCCGCGGTACCAGCTAGATCGCGCACGTCTTTTGTTGGGTTGGGTTCTTGAGAAGGAGGCCCCATGAAGTCGCCACCGTACCCATGATCGGCAAAGTACTGATCGACGTTGGCAAATGTATCGTCGTCGTCGTCGTTCTGATCCTGTGCCATATGCATGTTTGGATCCAGTGGCATAGGGATGTCCGGCACCGTTGCGGCGGTCTTGCCATGGGGCCGACTTGGCGGCGGCACGACTGGCGGTGTTGTCTTTGGGGTGGTGTCCCCCGCCCCCAAACGAATCTGGCTCTTCGGCCAAAGCAGGGGCCAGCTCAGGCAAGCGCTGTGGGTCATCACGTCATCATCGTCGGCCCCGACGGGTCGAATCGGAGGTAACAACTCGTCGCAGCCTGGCAGCACCCAAACCAGTTGAACCCTAAACAAGTTGGGTGGCATCTGGGTACCGTGGAACAAGGGGTTGCCCGGTTGAATGATTTTGCCCTTGGCGACATCGACCAACTCGTTGTTCACGAAGTGCAGGAGAGTGCACGAAACGTCGGCGGCGCCCTGCGAAAACATGTAGGGCATCAGGGATGCCCAGTCAAAGGCAAGGAGATGAAGTCCTCGGCCGAGAGAGGCTTAATTAGTTACCGTGATGATGGCGTCGAGCTCGGCTAATGTCGAGGCACCGCCAACGGCGGGCGTGAAGTTGACGGAGGGGCCGCTTGCTGCAGAGGTGCCGGCCGGCGTACACCCGGGTGCATTAAGCTCCCGTGCCGCCTCCGCCGGAGACACCAATGCCGCCTCCGCCGGAGACACCAATGGCCCCGCCATTGCGTTCTGTGAGTTGCTAGCCGTGAAGCTAGGAATCGGGGGCGGCCCCTGTTGGCCGCCCGCAATCCACGCACTAATCCCCTGGATTAAGGTAGGCACAATGGCGGTGATCGTCGCTCCGAGTTGTTGTTGCACTTGCTCTTGGACAATCTCCGGAATCCGCACCACCTGTGCCCTGAGTTCTTGAACCTCGCGCGCCTAGCTTTCTGAGCTGGTCTTTTTCTCCTTTCGCCCACCAGTGTTATAGTATGACGACCATTTTGTCGACAAGCCTTTGCCGGCCACACGACCAGCTGACGTCGGCTTACTGAGCTTATCCTTGTTCTTCATTACATTCAACGCCCTATTTAGAGTGGTGTCCCAAGGGTTGCTCTTAGTCGACCCCGCTGAGTTGTGAGTAAGCGGAACCATTCTTTTTTTGTTCTTCTCCAGATTCTGGCCGGTAGGAATTTGCCTCTTCTTTTTCCAACTGATATGGCCGATAGGAATTTGCCTATGATTTTTCCAACTGTGATCCGAAATCCGGATTGGAAAATAGCGTATCACGATCAGTGGCACAGGGCACTGGTTGACTTGAGCAAAAACTCAGGTCGCCTGAAAGGGCATGCTACTGCTTTCAGTCGCCTGCGGAAGGAATGTGAACCATTTAGAAATTTGGCTTCATTAATTAGAATGCAACCATATGGAGCTAATTACGCGGGGGTGTATTCCTTACCAGAACAAGCTCAAGCGCCCTGGTCTTCGGATCCGTGGTAAGCTCCTTTGTTTTCGGGTCCTTCTTGTACCGGGCCCTGACAAAGTTCCTGGTCTGCTTGTCACCGTATTTATCGAAGAGGGGCGGTAGGCCTTGCTCGGCACGGTCCGCCTCCTCCTTGTCCCATATAGGCTCCGCCACTCTGTAACCGCCGGGACCGAGTGTGTGTTCCCCTAAGTTCAGCTCCCGCATTTCTTTCCCCCACTTACTTGATTCGGAGCTTGCGGTGCTCGAGCAATTGATCTTAAAGTCGTTGTACTCATCTTCGGTGATCGAAGGATTTTTCTCCTTGATCTTCGCATAACTCTCACCTTTCTCGATCATTCTCTTCACATTGCTTTTCCAAGTAGACAGGGCCGTGCTCATCTTCGTGAGGGCAGCATTGTTCACTTTATTCCCTTTGAGGCTTGTGTTTTTAAATTCAGCGGGGAACTTGTATCGTTCGTGCAGCTTCGTGAAGAGGAGGTTGCGCAAATTCCCTCGGTCAGGATGCCTGAGGTTCTCGGTGTTGATCGAGACGGTGCTCCGGAGAATGCACCCGAGCTGAAGCGAGTACCCCTTGACTATTCGTTCGGGCGCCGTTGGATTCCCGTTGGAGTCCACTTCAGTAACTTCCTCCTTGAGGGTGCGGAGCACGGTCGGGCGCCGGTCCTTCCGTTGCCTCTTCGGTTGGCTGCCATCTGTGCATGCGCCGCCATCATCAGTGGTGGCATCCTCGGCAGCACCATCAGTGGTGGCATCAGTGGGGTCATCCTCGGTGGTACCATCAGTGGTCTCCGGATCAGTGGGGAAGGCGGCGTCCTCATACAAGTGAGGTTGTTCCTCCATCTCCTGGGACAGCTCCCAGAATTTCTTGCCGCCCGAACCCCCGGCCTCATCGTTGTTGGCCATGTTTCTCTATAAATAGGAACAAAGTTTGGTCAAAAAGTTGGTTATTGTCAAGGAACAAGATCTCTAAGTTGACCAAATAACCTATTTCTCGAGGAATGTCGCCAAAAAGTTGGTTATTGTCAAGGAACAATTGAGAGATGTTTGTGATATTGCCTAGGTGTTTTGGGATAGAACCTGTTAGTGTGTTGTTGCTAAGGTCCAAGTCCACGTTCTCAGGGTAACCTAGTTCTTGAGGGGTGTGTCTAGAAAGTTGGTTGCTGCAAAGATACAAGGTTGTGAGTTTGGTCAAATTGCCTATGATGTTTGTGATATTGCCTTGGATCTTGAAGGCACTGTTGCATGATGCAGTGGTACAGCCAGCATGGGACCTCATCTTTGCAGGCTAATTTTCTAGATTGTAACACTGGGATTTGTGCACAAGCTAAGCTAGCTAAGACAGTAGCTTCCTTGCAACCCACAAAAGACAAAGGAAAAGGGGTGAAAAGGGGGAGATGGTTAGCTTTGATGAGCAGGCAACATCTTCCTAACCCCCTTCTTCTTGTCTCCTCTCACTATCTCTCTCACACACATGGCAAGCAAGGGTGTCTGAGTGTGTGAAAAAAAATACTAAACTAATCCAACCACTAAAGCAAATTAATTTTTATTTCGGTTGAGAATCGGGCACCTTCTAGGTCAAGAAAATTGGGCATGACCTTTGCTAATTTTCTTGACCTTGGAGTGCCCCATTTCTCAACCGAAACGGAAATTAATCAACGTTTCAGGAGAAAGGGGTCATTTTAGAAGATCACAAGTAGCAGCAGCATCACTTGACAAAATCACAACTAGCAGCAGCAACTCGCAGATAGCAGCAGCAGCATCACTTGACAAGTTTCAGACCACATAAATAGCACAAGTGACATGAAAATTCACTTGTAGTGTACTAATAGCACAAGTGACATGAAAATTCCTTTTACTGTCAATAAAAATGTTTTACATATCCTGCAGACAAGTGCAACCACCGGTAGAGGAGTTTCAGCTGTTTCTTTGAACATTTTACTGTCATGACTTACTGAACCTTTTACATATGCACAGGTTTTAGCTAATTTGAACATTTCACAAGGAATGCCATCACTTACTGAGTGATTTGAGTGAAATGCACTTGCAACCAAAAGGCCGAAAGGCAGGCCGGTTTGCTCTTCTATGAAAATGGCACACCTTTTCATGGCATATTGTACGAAAGACATAACTATGGGGGTTTTACATATCTGTTTCTTTGAACATTTTACTGTCAATAAAAATGATGTACTGCTGCTTTCAGTTAATTCAAATTAGCTAAAACCTTTTACTGTCAAATAGTGCTAATGTTTACTCTATGAAATAAACTACTTCTCCTCCTTTCAGTTGATACATGTTTGCTTTTGCAATGCTATTGATTTTTTCCCTTTCTCTTTTACAGAAGGCCACAGGACAACAAATGCATTATTCCTTCTATTTGTTTGCTCTTTCCTACATCTTACTTCAGTATAGTAAATCGTGTGTAATCTGTTTTTGCCAGTGTAACAAGAAACTACCCGGTGGTGTTGACACCCCTCTTCTCGTTGCTATAACTGCTCCCTCACTGAAATGTGTCAAGCTCCTGGTGGAGGTATCGTGCCTGCAGTATTCATTTTTGTTGTGTTAGGCCTTGGAAAGTTAGAATTACTTAAGCAAATTTTTGCTCAATGCTATATTTTTCGACACTAAAGTAGGTTTGGCCTTCTTTGATGGTGTTTACTGTTTGAGCTACCTTTGAGACATTTTTGTGGCCGCTCTACACTAAGGTTTAACACAAGAAAACACCATGTCTAATCGGCAATGAACCTAACAGCCCATAGAGAGTTCCTCTACAAACCGATTTGTAATAGATAGTATTTTTTGGCAGGCTGGTGCAGATGTCAATGGTGGTCTTGTAGCCCCTTTGGTTGTTGCTCCTGAGATGAAAGGTTTAACTGCATGCTTGAAACTGTTACTGGAAGCTGGTGCTGACCCTGTGTAAGATTTCTGTACCTCTATGCCATGGCATGCCAATTGCTTGAACATCCAACTGATGTTAACAGTTTATTTAGAGCTGGTGCTCTCGCAAACAGGCCCATGAATTAGTGGAGCTGGGTATCCATAGTTCTAAGAATTCAAGGAGCTGGAATTGGGGGTGTTTCGGTGTGCATTTTGTTTGTTAAGCTTAAATCATCTTATACCAACTATGGGAAGCACATAATACCAATGCTTACAGAAAAGAAATCTGTGTGCTCAACAAAACTTAGGCATTGATCCTATAACTCATCGTGCCAGAGAGAGAGAGGGGGGCGTCTGACCTGCTGCTGTGCGTCCGAGGCATGGTGCGTGGGAGGTTTGCCGGTGATGGATGTCGCCTGCCTGCCGGTGACGGATGCCGCCTGCCTAGATGCAAATGGGGGTTGAGTGAGTCACAGTAGGCCAGGGGAAGGTACATGAATGGAGAGAGACAGAGAGAGAGGCTTACTGACCTGCTGCTGTCCGGCGGCGGCTGGTCCAGATCCAGGAGCCTCTGTGGCCGTGGTGAGAGGGCGAGGTGGAGGTGAAGAGCGGGATGGGGCGCGGGGAGGATGCCGGGGAGTTGGGCGCGGGGAGGATGTCGGGGCGGCGGGGCGGGGTCGAGGCGGCGTCGGGGCGGCGGGGCAGCGTCGAGGCGGCGTCGGGGCGGCGGGGCAGCGGCGTCGGGAGAGGAGAGGGGAAGGGGATCGAGGGCGAGGGCGAGGGAGAGAGAGGAGATAGGGAGGGGCCGGGGAGGGAGGGGAATATGGATGGGGCCGGGCACAATACTAATGGCGCACCACCCCTCGATGCGCCATAAGTATATCCATACTAATGGCGCACCCCACCGTGGTGCGCCATTAGTATTTTTTTTTGATTTCTGCTCGAGCCAACAGGTTATCTTCCACCTGACCTGATCCACACCAAGTTCCCTCTACTAGCTCGACTGGTCAGCAGCCAGTTCTCACACCAGGAGGTCCTGGGTTCGATTCCCAGGCTCCACAATTTTTTTATCCATTTAAAATGTTGTTTGATACTTATTTGTGTTTAAATATGTTCAAACTTGTTTAAATCATAATAGTAATATTTTTTTATAAGACAGTAATAATATTTTAAAAATTACATCAAACAGTAATGCCGGTGGAGCGGGGGAGGGTGCGCGGGGTGCGGGGGGTCGGCGGCGGCGGTTGAGTAGGGGAGGGGTGCGGGGGGTCGGCGGCGGCGGTTCAGTAGGGGAATCGAGGGTGCGGGGGGTCGGCGGCGGCGGCCGGTGGACCGGGGGGTGCTCGGCGGCGAGGGGGACCGGATCTGGCGAGGTGGGATAGCGATCGAGATGGAGGGGGATCGAGATCGAGTGTCCATGAAATTTAAAAATATTCATGATAGTTCAAAAAGTGCCCATGAAATACAATCGAGAAATGAAGGCTACGATTTAAATACAATCGATCTTAGCTAGCTATCTGTTCACAATCTTCTTGCCCTTCTTTTTCGCAAATGGAGTTCTTCTGTGGAACGGACGTCCTTTAGGTAGGGTGGTCCTGCTTCTTCTTGTGGTGTATGCTGCTACTTCATCGTCGTCGTCATGTTCGATCCTCGGGTCGCCATACTTGTCGAAGTCTTGCTCATTGGCTACTCCATCCATTCCGATGATCTTTCTTTTGCCTCTCCTCACAACAACACGACTGGGCTTTGACGGGTCGGTAATGAAGAAGCATTGGTCCACTTGGGAAGCCAGTACCCATGGCTCATTTTTCGCGGTGACGTTTGCGCCCGCGGTCTTGGATTTGGCTTCGGGTATAACCATGGTGGTGAAATACCGGTCTTCTTTTAGGACGCTCTTGTCCCATCTGACACGGAACATCGGGACCTTCTCTCCAGCGTAGCTCAGCTCCCAGATCTCCTCGATCCTTCCGTAGTATCTGTCCTTGTCGTTACTGGTGTAGGATTCCATCGTTACCCCGGAGTTCTGATAACCATCGCTCTTCATGTCCTTGGCCTCGGTGTAGAATGTGTAGCCGTTGATATCGTACGCCTCATAGGTCATCAGGTTGTGCTTGGCGCCCTGTGACAAGGCGAATATGAGTTGTTCTTCCGCGAAAGAATCCTCATGTAAAGGGTACGACAGAAGCTTCTGCTTGAACCAACGCGTGAAACATGAGTTGTGCTCTTTGAGTATATCTCCGTCCGTCCTCTGTTGGCCTCGGTCATTGTACATCTTCTTAATAAAGGTTTTGTGTTGTACCACCCAAGGATCGACCACGTCTATGTGTTGTAGCGCGACTAGGTTTGCTCTTTCAAAGTCGGCGAGTCGACCCTCGAAGTCGACATGCATTTCGTGACGACCCTCACGGTGACCCCATCCAGCGAGCCTACCGAGGTGCCTGTTGACGGGCAGACCAACGGGGTTCTCGATGCCTAGATAATTCGTGCAGTAGGAGATGCACTCTTCGGTCAGAAAGCCCCTGGCTATGCTTCCCTCTGGACGTGACATGTTGCGAACGTATCCTTTGATGACACCATTCATCCTTTCGAACGGCATCATGCTGTGCAGGAACGTCGGCCCGAGTTGGATGATATCGTCCACGATATGGACCAGCAGATGCACCATAACGTCGAAGAATGCGGGCGGGAAGTACATCTCAAGCTCGCATAGTATCACCACGATCTCTTCCTGTAGCCTTCTGAGTTGCCTCACAACAACAGACTTCCGAGAGATGACGTCGAAAAAGTTGCATAGGCCAAATAGAGTTTCACGGACGTGTGCGTCCATGATCCCACGGATTGCAACTGGAAGTATCTGCGTCATCAGCACGTGACAGTCGTGAGACTTCATCCCGCTGAACTTCAGCTTCGCTGGGTCTAGGTATCTGCTTATCTTCCCCGCGTAACCGTAAGGAAGTTTTACTCCTACGAGGCAGGTGAAAAACTGCTCGATCTCCTCCCGACTTAGAGTGAAGCACGCGGGAGGGTAGTCATTTCCGGTCTTCTTGGCCTTTTTTGCCTTTGTGACGACTTTCCGTGTCCTGCTTTGCCTCATCATCATCATCATCATCATATATAGCGTGAAGCTCCTGCCTGATGCCCATTGATTTCAAGTCTGCCCTTGCTTTCGGCCCATCTTTGGTCCTCTCTGGCATGTTGAGCAGGGTACCAAGCAGACTCTCGCACACGTTCTTCGTGATATGCATGACATCAAGGCTGTGAGGCACACGGTGGATCTTCTAGTACGGCAAGTCCCAGAAAACAGACCTCGTTTTCCATACCTTCAGCAGCGGCTCTGGCGCCTTTCGCTTCTTTCCCGGCTCTGGCACCTTTTGCTTCTTTCCCGGCAGTGGGCAGTCTTTCCAATTTTTCAACAGCTCGTCTATTTCCTCGCCGCTCCTCGTACGCGGGCGTCCTCGGGGTTCGGTTTCACCATCAAACGGATCCTTGCGTTTTCTCCATGGGTCATCGTCACGAAGCCACCTTCGATGTCCCATGAACACGGTTTTCGAAGACCCGGGATCTCTATCTAGCTGGCGATACATTGTGTCATCCATGCACCTGACGCATCCAGAAAATCCGTGGACCACCTGCCCCGCGACATATCCGTAACCGAGATAGTCGTGCACCGTCGTGAGCAGCGCGGCTCTCATAGGGAAATATTCTTTCTCTGTGGCGTCCCACGTATTAGCTGGCGTTTTCCACAGCGTGTCAAGCTCCTCTTTCAGCAGCCCCAGATACAGATTGATGTCGTTCCCTGGTTGTTTCGGTCCTTCAATTAGCATACTCATGTGAATGTACTTCCTCTTCATGCACAACCAGGGGGGAAGGTTGTACATCCACACAAACACAGGCCATGTGCTATGTGTGCTTCTCTGGCTGCCAAACGGATTGACTCCATCGGTGCTCGCACCCAGCACGATGTTCCTTGGATCATTCCCAAATTCTGGGTCTTCGAAGTTCAACGCTTGCCACTGGCTCGCATCCTTAGGGTGACTCAGCATCTTGTCTTTTTTTATCTATCTCTGGATCATTTGCGTCATCTTCTCGCTTTTTCTCCTCCCTATCCGCGTGCCAACGCAGGAGCTTTGCTACCTTAGGGTCCACGAAATACCGCTGCAGACGAGGAGTGATCGGAAAGTACCACACCACTTTTCGAGGAGCTTTCTTCCTCTTCTTGTATCGAGTGACGCCGCACACCGGACATATGGTAGACTCCACGTGCTCATCCCGATAAATGATGCAATTGTTCATGCACACATGGTATTTCACGTGCGGTAAATCCAGAGGACACACGATTTTCTTCGCCTCCTCCAAACTGGTCGGGCACTTGTTCCCCTCGGGAAGACGTTCGTGCCAGAATGACATGTTCTCGTCGAAGCATGCGTAGGTCATTTTGTGTTTTACCTTCATCTTCAGAGCCATGAGCGTTACTTTCAGGCGGGTATCCTCGGGCCTGCATCCTTCATACAATGGAGTAACCGCGTCTAACTCAAGTTGATCCATCTTGGCTTTCTCTCGGGCGGCAGCTCTTGCGTTATCCGTCTGCTTGAGAAGCAGCTCTTGAATATGAGGGTCCTGCACCCAGCCCATCGATGGTCCAGTGTCGTCTGCTCCGCCGGCATCATCATCTTCATGATCATGCCCGTCGACTTCTCCGGCATCTTCCTCATCATCATGTCCTGCATCTTCTACATGATGACTGTGTACAACATCACCGTCGTGATCATCTCCTCGGGATTCTTCGTCTTCTCGCCCGCCCGAACCGCGGTGGTTGTCTTGCTGCCCTTCCTCATTTCTTGCCCGGCCCCCATGGACGACTTCGTAGTCATCTTCATCACCTTGCCACCGATAGCCATCCATGAAACCACACAAGAGCAGGTGGTCCCGCACCTGCCCGGATTCCGGGTCCGCAATAAGGCTCTTCAGCTTGCATCTTCGACACGGACATCTTATCTCCGTCTCGTTCTTTTGAAGCATCTCGGCCTTCGCGGACCTCAAAAACCTATTCACGATGCCTTCGGTCATCATGCGGACCATGGTCGCCTGCGGGGTAGAGCAAAACGATATTTTAGAACCAAGAAAAAACTGGCATGACTTTCCCTAAAAATAGGACCAAAAAGAATGCTTAATGCCAAAATTCTCGCCGAAACGGAAATGAATCAACATTCCGGCAAAATATTGGCAACTATCGAATTTCAAATACCGGTACACCTCCAAACACAAACACATATGCAACACCACAAACATATGCAACACCACGAACATACATAGATCTAGCTAGGCCATAAAAAGTGCATGTGCACATTGTTGTAGGGAGAACAACATAAATATAGCTTCCCCCCTTACTTACCTATCAAAACAAGGTAATTTAACCACTTAAATTGAATGAATCTATGATGGAAATGAGGTGAAAGAGGAGGCACCTGAGACAAGGAGGAGGTGGAGATAATGAAGTGGGGAGAAAGTGAGTGTGGGTAGGAGAGGCTGTCCAAAATATCTTGTTGCTGCCCACTTACTAATGGCGCACCAACTCTAAATGCGCCATTAGTAATCCAGGTTACTAATGGCGCACCTCCTGGTGCTGCGCCATTAGTAGTTTTGCAAAAAAATAATACTAATGGCGCACTGTCCCACAGTGCGCCATTACTAGTTTAAATTAGTAATGGCGCACGGTGAAACAGTGCGCCATTAGTAGTTTTGCAAAAACGTGAATAAAAAATATAATTAAAAAAACAACATTAGTGGCGCACTTTCCGGCTGGTGCGCCATTACTAACCAGTAATGGCGCACTGTATCTGGATGCGCCATTAGTATGTTTGGACAGGCGCACTAGTTAAAATTTTTTTTTTCATACTAATGGCGCACCCTGGGCCAGGTGCGCCATTAGTAGTTTCAACACTAATGGCGTATCAGTAGGTGGTGCGCCATTAGTATATACTAATGGCGCACCGCTTGTCTGGTGTGCCATTAGTATCAATCCCATCTATAGCCATTTTTCTAGTAGTGTTTTTTGCTGTGAGCAAGCTGAGTCAGTTTGTGTCAAAACCGGGAGATGATCATTGGCATGCGCTTGAGAGAGTTATGCGCTATTTGAAAGGCACCGCGAGCTATGGGATTCACTACACCGGGTATCCAAGGGTACCAGAGGATTATAGTGACTCAAACTGAATATCTGATGCTGATGAGATTAAGGCCACAAGTGGTTATGTTTTTACACTTGGTGGTGGCGCTGTTTCCTGGAAGTCTTGCAAGAAGACCATCTTAACGAGGTCAATATGGAAGCAGAACTCACAGCATTAGACACTGCCACTGTTGAAGCAGAGTGGCTTCGTGAACTCTTGATGGACTTACCTATGGTTGAAAAACCAATATCCCCTATCCTGATGAACTGTGATAATCAAACTGTGATCGTCAAGATAAACAGTTCTAAGGACAATATGAAGTCCTCAAGGCATGTGAAGAGGAGACTAAAATCTGTCAGAAAATTGAGGAACTCCGGAGTTATTACGTTGGATTATATCCAAACGTCGAAAAACTTGGCAGATCCCTTCACAAAGGGCCTATCACGTAATGTGATAGATAATGCATTGATGGAGATGGGTTTGAGACCCACCGCATGAGTTGTCCATAGTGGTAACCCACTCTATGTGATCGGAGATCCCGTTAAGTAGAAGTGGGAGACAAGCTGTTGGACAGCTGGGAGGAGAGTATCCCTATATTAATTATCCCACTCCGTGAAGATGCAATACTCTCCTGATCTGCATGGCAGGTTGATACTTATCTTAATGTGTTCCAAGTGGCTTATTCGGGTAAGCAGAGATGTTGTCCTGCAGAACATCTTCTGAGGAACACACCTATATGAATTTGACTGTTAACGTCGCAGTCTGTGAGAATTGGGTGTTCTCTAATAAATTCATGAAAGGCCCTGGAGTATGACGTATACGCTCCATCCGCGGGGAAGCCTTGCGGCAGCCCAATATCGGTCAAGAATTTGTGTGAAATTAGTTTCACAGAAAACTTGTAGTTCAAGGCATGGTCCACTATTCAAGTTGTGATCTAGTGTATCATAAATTTCTAAGTGGAAGTTCAACTTCACATTCTCCACTAAGCACCGATATATAAAACAATGTTTTGAAACTAAATGATGAGATGTGCCAATGAGACTTTATGGGGGATTGTTGGAATTTTGCTAGTAGGCCTTTGGCCCAAAGCCCAACTAAAATTCTGAAATTTTCTTGCCCCATTCATGCACACATGTGAGTGGAGTGAGTGAGGCTAAAGTTTAGTCCCACCCCGGAAGTTAAGAGAGAGTTGCACCTCTTTATAAGGTGAGCTCTTCTACCACTTGTATGAGCATGAGAAGAGGAGACCTACACGCGCACTCCTCCTCCTCGCTCGGCTCGTCACGACGCGCCGCGCCGCGGGTTGCGGGATTGAGCCGAGCCGAGGACAGAGCTATGCACGTTGTCTATATTTTTGCTGCATGGGAAAATTAATGAGTCATTGATTAATAATTAACGGACGCGTTAATTACTGAACCGTTTACGATTCTTTTGGATCGTGACGACTCGGACGTGGGGTTTACTCCCACGACCTACCCGGCCCGCACTATATAGTCAGGCAGACGTCTACCCTAGCCGCCGCCGCTTCGTATGGTTTCTCACCACCGTTTCAGATCATTGCGCCGCCAAGCAAGTCTTCTCCATCCCTCCTTCCGGCGTGCACCGCGAGAAGGGACAGCAGGCCTCCGGAACCCCGCCTCTCGTGATCCTGTACGGGAGAGGGGTGATCAGGTTTTTGGGGAGCGCACTCGCGCGACTGCTGGAAGCGACGATTTCGCGAACGACGACTTCTTCCCCGACCTCGGCAACCTCGTCCTCGACGACATGAGCGACAACGTCAACGCCGGCGGTGCTGCACCCGCTGCACCGTATGTGATTCTATCATTCCTGTTCGAGATCGTGGTAGAATTCATGCTTCTAGTATGTGCCCTAGATGTGATATGTTCATCTGCTATGCTAGTTCGCATGATTAGTTTAATCTCTGCTGCTATGGTCATGATTTATCTTCTGTTTATTCGGATTAAATCTCATAGTAATTTGCTCATATTTCCAACATCATCTTCCTCTGTCTTTGCCCGAAGAAGCTAGCTAGAGAGTCCGTTTCGCTGCTACCTCTGCCACACATGTGAACTGACATTGAATTTTCTTAATTAGCTACTCCTTGCGTCCCAAAATATAGGAATACTTTTCAAGCTATGTTAGCTTGAAAAATGTGGGACGGAGGGAATAGTAAATTCTATGTAGAGGAATGGAAGTATAAGAATATACTAAATTCATGTACAAGTACATACTTCAGATAGCCTGGAATTCATGTACAAGTGTGTGCGTCGGTGACACGGTGTGCTGTTTTGAGCAAGCGAGAGAGAGAGCCGTGCGTGCTCGATCGATCTCTCCGTGCAGGTGCAGTCGTTGTGGCGAGGTGGATCGGCCCATCGATCGATCACTTGCCAGGGTTTAGGTGCAACGTCAATTTACAAGGTGCTAGGCCATGCGTGTGTGCGTGTGTGCTGGACTAGCTCGCTGCTGGTGCAACGTCAATCTCCAGCAGAGAAACAAGAGAATCGTCGCCCGCATGAATCATCATCAGTGACAGCAACTTCATGTGAACTGTACTTGCTGGCTCGTTAATTCCGCACCAACATTTGTCTCGATCGTAGGGCTGTGCCAATGACCTAATGTGCATTGTGTGGCTAGTGTCTTTTTCTACCTGCCGTTGGGCATCAAAACTCTCTCTGCTCCCGTGTTCGTTTCTGCCGTCTGTAGTCCAGTCACACTGTACGTATCAAAGTAGTATGATGGATGGATCAACAGCTAAGCACGTTAGCAAGCAGCCGATCAACATTTATTTCTCTCTCTAGGGCTGTAGGTGTGTAGTGGACTCCGAGTTGGTTGCATCTTGCATGTCGTTACAAAACAAAAGATAGCAAGCTTGATGGGAGTTGGGTTCTTCTAGCTACTCTTCTTTGTGTGTGTGTGTGTGTGGATGTGGGAGATCAGATCGATGCACAGCGGCCGTGCTCAAAGCCTAGCCATATGGTCTAGTACTCTTGTACTTTGGGGCGGTTAGAACGTCCAGAGCACCTTTCAGACGTGACATGCAACTAGAAAGCACGGTTAGTAGAGCGACCCATGCAGCCAACTTCACGGAGCTCAGGGCCTCGTCGAACGGTCACCGGACAGGCACGTCGCGGAGGGCCCCTACGTGCGTAGCGGACTACACAGAGAAATGTAGGGAAGCAGCGCATATATATACGCTACAGTAGAAAGTATTGTACGCTAGTCTAGAGCCAGTGCGTACGTAGAGACAAGTTCCCAACCACCGCTCCACGGAACATACATATCGAAGCGAATCGGCGTTTTGCATGGCATGGCATGCATCGAACCGATAACGACATGAGTTCAGATCAGATGATATGTACGTGGCCGGAATAGTACTCTGTCCGAAAATATTTGTCATTAAAATAAATAAAAAGAGATGTATTTTAATTTTAGATATATCTTTTTTGTTTATTTTGATGACAAGTATTTTTAGGCGGAGGAAGTACTATACACCGGTGCGGTCAGACGGGAGACCATTGCGTTCAAAAACCGATAGGTAATATTCTAAAGTAGTTTTATGGAAAATGTGTTGAACCCACAGATATGTACAACGGTTGATAGAAAAGTTTTATCTTAAGCCCGTCAAGTAATTTTGTGTACAATAGTTGATATTTTAGTTCTTTTTTTTTGAAAAGGTCTTATCTCTGTTAACTAGGTAACCCTAAATATGGGATGAAAGATGTTGCTAAGGGCATCTCCAAGCTGACCCACAAATTTACTCCGGCATCTGTCTACGGACCGGGGCGGACCAGTCCGCGGATACTGATGCGTGATGCCAGAGGCCGCCATACAATGTTCCCCGCATACATTTCAACCACATTTTGAATTAATCGGACGAAATTCATGAAAACACGGAAAATTTCATTCATGTTCGGCAATTATTTAGATAAAAAGGTTGATATTTCGACCGTTTAACAGAAAAATTAGATATAAAAAACCTGAACTGTATACCTTAGGACCATCTCATATGCGTGACCGCCCTGCCCTGTCGCACCGCTGCCACCATCCGTGCCGTCGTCGCCGTCGTCATGGTGGTCCCTCTATCAGCGGAACGGCACCGGAGGGCCGTAGCAGCCTTGTGCGGCGGCTATCTACCGCTCGCAGAGGAGCCGCTCCGCCTCCCGTTGCGTGGAGGGCCACTGCGACCACTGCCGACATAGCCTTCGAAGCCCTAGCGACGGCCTTGCCACGACAGGCATTGGCGGGGCAGTCGCAAAGCGACCACTTCTTGTCGATCTTCGCGAACTCACTGTTAAGGCGGCGGCGGCGCCTGGCGGCCGTCCCCGCGGTGGTGACGGAGCAGCCCCGCTTGCTCCGACACGTCCGCGTCCCGGTGCGATCTTCCCGCCGATGTTGAGCTGCTCCTCCGCCCGCTGGTGCTCCTGGAGGAACTGGACGTTGTAGGTGGCGTCGGCTTGCGCCTCCTGGAACTGATCCTCCCGTACCATGTCCATGTAATGGGCATGGGACTCGCCGATGGTCACGGTGGAATGCACCGGCGAGGGTGGCACTAGCTTGTCTTTGGCCACGTCCTCCTTTGGGACGTCGTCGGCCTGTCAGCCGACAGCAATGGCAGCCAGCTCCTTCTTCTGCTCCGGCGACAGTCCGTCCCAGAGAGTTTTGGAGCACAAGGAGGCCATGATGGGAGTGGTGTGGAAGAGGATGAATGCGGCTATGGCCGAGACTGCAGTTTATATAGTGGGCGAATGACAATGGTTGACGATAGAGGGATGGACGGGTGGTATCGATGTAGATTCCTCGGCAACCGCGTGTCATTAATGTGGGTGGCAGACGGGCGGACGGATGGCCATGGTGTCATTTGAACGCGGAGCAGTCGCATGCGCCACGAAGCGGCGCGGGCGGTGCTCTCTCAGGTGGCGCGCCGCTTTAATGCCGACGCCAGTGAGAGGTCGCGTCCTCTCTCGCTGGGCATGAATGAGGCACTGACGTTCTAGAGCAGCACTAACAGTTTAGGGCGGGAAGCGCACGTGGGCAAGGAAGGGGTTTGGATGGGCCAGAACAGTCAGACGCGGGCGTGACAGTGGTTCAGATGCAATGCCCCCTAGTTTGTCTTCAGTTTACGGGAGAAATAGCATCCGGACCACTCGGCGAACGGATACAGGCCCGTGTTGAATGACATAATACGTCCGGACCATGCGGTCCGAAAATATGCGTGCGGTTTGAGGGTTGACGTTGGAGATGTTCTAAAAAATCATCTCT